>NC_091972.1:5000-5005000 GCF_036711975.1 Onthophagus taurus | reverse complement strand
TTACAGAACAAGTTCGGAAAGCTGCAATGATATGGAGGCGTAAAAAGGAATCTTCAAGTGAATCATTCTTGGACTTGTCTTGCAATGCATCACTAAATGGACGTAGAGAAGAAGTTATTTCGAATGCTCGTACAAATTGGGAATTGTTAAGATCGCAAACGAAATGTTTAACGAATTGTTCCGTATCAATTGTTAAAAAATTACAACCGGATGCTGATTTTATTCTAACCAGTTTATCAAAACCGGAAAATCGGAATGTTTTAAAAATTAAATCGAAAGTTGCAACGAAAGTTCCCGCATTAAAAGAAAAAAAGGTGGTGTTAAGAAGTGGTTCTCAAGATACTGATAATTCCCAAAATACTTCGTCGTCAAATACTTCGAATAGCGGTGAATTTTTTCGGTTACCTCCAATTTTAGTTCCTATTATTAACAAAATGGAACAAAAAAATCAAAACGTAATAAAACCATCAAATAGTTTATCTAGTATTGGTCCAAATATCGATAGTAGTGTTAGTTCATTAAATAGTACTCATTCTGACAGCGATTCTGATAGTAATTTAAGTGATTCTAAAAGTATTGAAGAATCAATTAAAAACGATTGTAACGAAAATCCAATCAAACAACCAGAACCCACCCCCAACATAAAAGAAATTAATCTCCCAAAATCATCATCAAACACAGATTCATCAAGTAACATCTCCACAAACACGGCAATATCAAACGTAACGATTCCAAGTAATTCAGATTTAAATCCATCTTCAAAAAGTAGTTCAAAAAGTGTTTCAAGAAGTATAAAAAGTGCTACTAATTCACGTTTAGTTCACAATTCTAAAACGAATGTAAGGGCAGCTACGGCAAAACCAAAAAAGTCATCTCCCGTTAATGCTGCGTCAAAAGAACGAGAACAAGGTGGTGATTATTTGATTGAAATTTGTGGTCGATATTTAAATGTTTACGGACAAGCTGCGTTAAGATTTATTGATAAACCGTGGAGTCCAAGTAAAGCTAATGACGTTACGACAATTAATTTTAATTACGCTAATTTTAACGGGATAACGCCGATTTTGAGTAAAATAAAAATGAGATTTCCAAACGCGGAAAATTTTAATTTTCAAGAAACCAACATTCAATTTATTGGGCAATTAAATGCTTTAGCTGAAATTCAAGGTTTGGTTACTTTAAATATTGGGGAAGAAGGTAATCCGGTTGTTAAAAAACCATCTTGGAGAAGTTACGCGATTTATAGGTTATCTCATTGGGGTTTAAAAATTATTAATGGAGAGAAGGTATTTTGAAATTTTTTTTTTGTTTGGGTTGATGTTTTTTTTTTAGATTGAAGATGAAGAAATAAAATTAGCTAATGAAGAATACAAAAGTTTAAGTGATTTGGTTTTATGGTCTTTACCAGAGCCTTTATTACAGCCCCTTTTAACAAGACTTCACATCGATTTATCCCAAACTAAAGAACAAAGTGCTAAAAAATGGTTGCTTGGAGTTGATCCTGCACTTCGAAGTGTTGTAAGTAAAGAAGCGTTACAATGGAAAAAAGGAAATGTACCACAAGTAAGTTATTTCATCTTGAAATATTTGATTTATAAATATATATTTTAGGAATGTTTGTTATCTCGACAAAAAGCGAAAATATATTGCAGTTCCATAATTGACTTGACTTGTAATGCTATTAAAAAGCTTCGACTTCTCGATCAACAATGGCCAGCTATTTTACAAGAAATGGTTCAAAATACTTTATTGGATTACTCCCAATTAGATATGTATATGAAAAAGAAATTGAAAGAATTAGGATAAATTTTTATAAAAATGAGGTTAAAAAATATTAAGTAATTGGTAGCGCCATCTTTTAGCGAAAAACAAAATTCTATAAAGGGCGCTATTTAAATTTATTACCTTTGCAATTATTACCTTTAATTACCATTTTTTAAGATGTAATTCCTAAAATATCTATTTCATATTTATTTTTTATGATGTAGTAATTCTTTTTCACTGCCATGTAAAAGTAAAGATTACGCACAGTATTACCTAAATACTAAGTACAAATTACTCTTATTATCAATTCCTACCTATTATTACTTCTTTAATAAACTTAATAAATCCAAGGAATTCTCTTTCTATGTTATTAATGATGAAAAATGCTTACCTTTATCAAAAAATTGATTTGGATTTGAAATAAGACCATGACGGCAACTGTAAAACAAAAAAAACCGGGTATTATTTTTTTATTATTTTCAACATTTCTAATATTATTTTTATATTTATGAATAAATTTAAGTAATATCTTAATAGAAATATACTTTAACAATTTCTTAATAAAAAGAATTTTAAAATAATTTAAACATTTTAACATGTCATACTTCACACGTGTTATAAATTGACACAAAGTTTTTTGAGGTTATATTTTCCACGATTTATTTAAAAATCAACGATAATGAATAAAAGCCAATCTTTAGCCGATAGAATATCGACTCTGTTAAGTACTACACCAGCGTCTTTTGACCCGGAAGATGAAATTAACGAAGAAACCGCGAAAGTCACAGAGGGGGCTCTTGAAGATGATGATGATACAGAGGATGTTATTTTAAGTCGCTTTCGTAAGAAAAACGTTGAAATTCTTGAAGATGTAGATGCAAAATATTCCGGGAAGAAAGGAAATCGTAAGAACTTTAAAGAATCTGATGAAGAATTTGATACAGAAAGTGAAATCGGACATGATTCAGGAAGTGGTGATGATGATGTTGATGAAGAAGAAGATAGTGGTGAAAATGATGAAAATGAAGAAGATTATAATAGTGATGATGGTGAGGATGATAAAGATGAAAGTGAGGATGAAGAAGGAATAAGTATTGATGGTGATGATCATAATTTTAAACATATTAAAGAAGAAAATGTTTCGGGGCAATTAAAAAAGGGTTTGTGCATAAGAACTCAATTAAATATTTGGGAAAATTTATTAGAAATGAGAATACAAATGCAAAAATGTCTTGTAGCTTCAAATAAAATGCCACAAAAAGAAACTTATAATCAAATTCTTGAACATACAGATTTTAAGAAAAAAGTAAATGAAACTAAAAACTCATTAAGTAATACTTTAAATAAATTATTAGAGTTACAAAGTTTAGTTTGGAAAAAATATCCTGATACGAAAAATTTATTGAAACCTGCAAAAAGTGCATCAAAATCAGAGGAAAGTGATGAAGAAATTCCAAGTGATTCTGATGTTGAATCAGACACTAATGAAAGTGAAGATGAAATTAAACCCCCTAAAAAACGAGTTAAACTATTAGATTATGAAAAAATTCTTGATGAAAGACATAAAAATTATCAAGATTATCGTAACTCAACAATTCAAAAATGGAATGATAAAACCATAATTGGATCAAAATCGGATTTACAACACTCAGTTTTAAATCAAATTAATCATATTTTAACAGACAGATCAAGATTAATTAAGCGAACTCAAACCAAACGATCTAATTATGAAATAATAGGAGAAAAAGATTCAGAACAAACTGAAAATGAAAAATCTGATGAAGAAAAACAGCAAGAATTGAATCCAGAAATTTTTGATGATGATGATTTTTACCATCAACTTTTAAGGGAACTTATTGAAGTGAAATCAGCTGATTTAACTGATCCCGTACAATTAGGACGACAATGGATTCAATTGCAAAATTTAAGGAGTAAAATGAAACGAAAGATCGATACGAGAGCTACAAAAGGGAGGAAAATAAGATATACAGTTCATTCGAAATTAGTTAATTTTATGGCTCCTATTGATGAAGGAAGTTATACGGAAGAAGCTAAAGTTGAATTATTTAGTTCTATTTGTGGTAAAAATGAAATTGTACATAAAAGTTAAGGTGTTTATGAGAATAAATTAATTCACGAAATGATTTCTATTTTTAATTAAAAAAATTATGTTAATCTTGCTAAAATATCGCGTCAATCGTATTGAAAGGTTAAAAATGTTTTAGTAAATAAAAGTTTAATTGGCAAATTACGTTTGATGTTTAATAAATGTTTGGTTACATTAATAGAAATCGGCTTAAATTAATAGAAAAGTATCTTGGGGAGGGTTTACTTTACCGAGTAAATGTTACTTGAACTAATTTGCATCGCAAATTGCATTTGGTATTGTTAACAGTCCGCAGTAATTCACAATTAGTTCGAACCCACAGTTAAATTTGGATGTTGGTTGATTTTGAAATTGGCTTAAATTCATCTATATCCAGTATGTAATTGTAAATATTACGTTACAATAAAAACCATTAATTCAAATTTAAATCTCCCCAAACATAATTTTTAAAGCTACATAAATTAATTAAATTTTCCTCAAAATTAACAAAATAAATCACTTTTTGACATTTTGAACTGTCAATTTAATCTCTATGAACATCGCGCATAATTCAATTAATTTATTTCATAGATTTACCTTAAAGAATAGTTAAAAAAATGATTTTATTATTTATCTATTTAAAATTTAACTTGATTCCATTTTAAAAATGTTATAAAACGAATTTAATAGTTATTTTATTAAATTTAAATTGACAACAAAAATTAATTTTGACATTTTTAAACGTCAATTATTTTTTATTATACAGGGTGTAACAAAAATATGCAATATAGCTGGTATATACGTCACTTGTAATTTAAATGAAAAATGTTTTAAATAAAAGTTTCCTGGTTACTTTTTTAGGCAATTTTGAGGTTGTCAAGCACAATGAATTTGGTGTCGTCATCTGCGGCTGTTTTAGGCCGTTCACTTTTCTAACGCTTCCGGTGTTAAAGAATTTCTTTAAGATATTGTACCTACCGAGTCCAAAATTGTAAAATTTCTGTACCTTGGTAAATATTATTAAAGAGTACACAAAGTTCACTTTGAGTACGTTTTCTATCGCCGCGCAGTAGCCGTACATCATAAAAACTTCATTTCGTTGTTGTTCGCTTAATTACGCCATAATATGCAGTTGTAACTAACAATTTTTTGACGTTTAATGGTGTCATTTCAGTTTCTACTTTGATTTTAATTTGCTGATTAAATATTTTTAGAAAATTGAATTTTTCTGTAAATATTTTTTCTTATAAAACCTGATGATGTGATATATCTATTGCAGACAAATGGTTATTTCAGGTAGATAGCTTTTTCCTACTCAAATACTGTCTGCCTAGGCAAACAGTAGTTCGTTACAGTTTTCTCATTAAATGTCTAGGCAAATACTATTGGAGAAGACAAATAGTATGTGTCTAAGCTTGTTTTAGGCAAATACAATTTTTTCAATACAATGCAATATAGAGTAGATACCTGTTCACAATAAAATAAAGTAGTTTCTGTCGTTATCCAAATACTTTTCTTAAATTAAAGTCACTAATGAGTGTCAAACGAGTCAAATTATTTGCGTATCATTTTCAAAAAATGCATAACACAGTTTTATATACTTTTATTAAGTTTAATAAAAATACAAATAAACGATTTATTTCTTGAAGACTTAAATACAAAAATGTACTTGTTTTGACAATTGTTGCTGGAATGGCATCTACATTGCACATCATCTTATTTTTTAAACAAGTACATCTTTTTGTACTACACTGAAATTTCGAAGGCTGGCACTGGCATTTTGTCGTCCCTTGTCCAGAAAACAGGGACTGTGATGTGCAGATCTCTTTTAAAGAAATAAAGCATTCCTGGGGTTGGGTTGGGTTGATTTAAAGAGCTATTTGCCTAAAAATATTTTAGCCATATGGTATTTGTCTAGGAAAGTAGAATTTAGACTGAAATAAATGGAATAAAACTGTTTGCCTAGGCAGATAGTATCTGACTTGGAAAAAGCTATTTAACTGAAAGAACCATTTGCCTGCGATATATCCATCGAATAGAATGAAATATTACCTATCAAAATACGCAAAAAAAATCTATGTACATAGGTATCCCAAGGATAGTAGCATCTAACAGGAGTGCTACATCTATTGTTGTTCTGTAGTCCACTATGGGTTGGTTGTCCGCACTCTACGTCACATTAATTGCCACGCCCAGTTAACTGTCATTGCGTTTTATGCGTTGGTATGTTTTTAGAGGTTATATGATAGACGTCTAAAAAAATAAAACGTGCCGAATGGTGTGACGTAGTGTGCCGGCACGTTGTTACAACAATGGATGCAGCAGTCCTGCTTGATTCTGACCTTGTATGTATTCCATTTAGAGATAACAATGTTGGTTACCATAGCAACGAAACTAAGAACAACACAAACAAACAAACATAGCCAGAATATGCGCCATAATTAACCAGGAAACTTTGTCGTGTACCGGGAATTTCATTTAACTTCCACTATAGTGTAGTAACCATAGTTACGAAATTACTATGCACTTGCTCTGTCCCACATAAAATACAACATAGCTTAATAGTACAGACACGTCTCTCAAGACGGCTAAACCCGAATGATTCTAGTTCTAGGTCTTGTGTTAGTTCTAGTGACAGTGCTAGTGTAAAACTAGAACTAACACTAGACCTAGAATTAGAAACATTCTTCAGTCTTCACACGCACGGCTAAACCCGATATTTTCTAGTTCTAGATCTAGTGTTAGTTCTAGTTTTATTTCAATAAAAATATGTAACCTGAAAATATGTAAAAAATGTCTTATAGGATAATTATTATTCTCAGGAAGGATTGTGGGCAATAAAATCGCAATTAATTGATTCACCAATATTTCGCATCTATTTTCGACTGTTACTTGTCAACGGTTAACCGTTAATCTCACTCACTCAGAGTTAACCCACGTGGTAAGTCATGCCACTTAACTCAAATTTTACACGTGGTTTCCTTGACAATGTTTAAAGTTTTCGCTAATTTAGTGCAATTGTAAGTAATTTGTAGCTTTATTTACTTTGTATTTCTTAGTACGAACTCACCCTGAGGAAGCGTCGAAAATAGATGCGAAATATTGGTGAATCAATTAATTGCGATTTTATTGCCCACAGTCCTTCCTGAGAATAATAATTATCCTTCAAAAGTGCTAACGGGATTGAGGAAAAAATCTCCTGCTTATATCTTATGTTAACTAGCGTTACATACCACTGATCTAGAACTAATATTAGACCTAGAACTAGAAACATTCAGACATGTTGCATTTTATGTGGAACAAACTAAGTAGGTACGCCCTGGTTTTTATGGAAATATATTTTTGTATATTGCATTTTAAGTGAAATTCACTGTATACTAGCTATATTCCATATTTACCTGTATAATTAGAAAATCTATATTCGATTTACTATGTATAAGAAATATATATTGGAAAAACAAAATTGGCGACAATTTATCAATTTAATCAATTCTAAGATTACTTTTTGAATAAAACAGCTTACGAGGCTACAATTACAACTGTATAAATTTGGTCAGTTCTGTACATAAATTAACGTGTCTAAATCGTAGTTAATCTGAGGATTGCCCTAATATTTATTCGCTTTCAGCTAAATCCGCAGATTTCGGTGGGTTATATGAACGTAATTTAACATAATTTACACGAATTCAAATCTACAACCACCTCCCCATAATTAATTAATCCGCTTTTTTGCTTCATCATCATTAAGTGATATCTGTACTCGTATAAAAAAGTCACTAATTTATTATGATAAAAGTTGTTGGCTAATTCCAAAACGTTTTTACGATTTTTGATAAAAAAGATAATTTTTTTTCTGTTTTTTATTTATAGTTACCGCCTTCGAGTTCAATTTGGATTTTTAGAGATTATTTGTGTACGATTGCGTGAAAGAGTTCGAGTTCGGTTTGTTTATTTTTTTAAATTTTATTTTCAAAATTAAAACGAAAAAAATATGTAGACTGTGATTAGAGAGAAGGGGTTGACCTATAAGGTCAATCGTCTGATACCTAAACGACAGTTTACTTGTGGTTATTTGAATCTTACGATCACTTTTCGCTACTTTAAACATTTAAAGTGCTAAAGTGTTAATTGAATTATTAAAAAACGTGTAAATGCATTAGAGCATTAATTTCTTAATCGTGGTGATTAATTTATTACATAGGATTTTATTATTTTATCGGTTAATCCAAGGATTTTACTTTATTAACATCAAACTTTTACAACGTAAGTGATTTTCTTTATTACTTTTTACTTAATACGTGATATGTATCATTATTTATTTTGATACATCGCGTATTCCTAAGAGATTGTTGCTTCAAGTTTATTTTATAGAAGCTTTTCTCCGGGGATAATATATCACTTGAAAAAATAGTCAGGTTATAAAAACCATTATTCATCAAGGGAAAAGTTTTAGTTGACTTTCACCGATTAAAGTCGTAAATTATAACGGCACAGAATAAAGGGGATTTTACTGAAATTTTAGTGCGGAGCAACATTTATTTAGCAACATTGGTGGCATCATCTTGAACATTATCTCGCGAATCTTCAGATTAAATTCGGGAATTGACTTTTTTAAAATATGACCCAACTTGAGAGTCACCCATTAAACATTGCATATTGTAATCCAAGATCAATACCCAATAAATAATCGTCGTCTGTTCCTGTATTTAATACCACATCACGTTACGCCCATTGACTCAAATTTGCATAATAAATTACCATTTCGTAAAATTTATTGCTTATCAATATTCAATAACACACAAATATAACATGGAAAATAAAAATTTTTAATTAATGTAAATAAATTTATGGTATTTATTTATTTTGTTTAGATACAAAGTGATGATATATAACAGATTTTGTTTCGTAACCCAACCTCAACAATTTTAGAAAATAATTTTAATAAAAAAGTTTTATTTAAGAATTTAATCTCACATTTTCGAAATTCTGTTGATGGTGTTAAAATAACTGACAGTGATACGGGTTTTATTGGAAATCTGCTCATTTATAAGAGACAATATCGATTTGTTACTGAACATTTAGTTTTCATTTGAAAAATAAATTGAATTGCTACAAATAGAACTTTTTTGCAGAGTTTGTTAAATTAGAACAACACTCGAGCTATGCAGGAAATTTAAATGTGATAAATTTTGTTTAAAAATACCGAATAGTAACAATCTTAATTATTGCACTCTTTAAATAATAAAACTAGAATGTACACCAGGGGAAAATTTCAATTTGACAAAAGGAATCAATTTCAATTTGGCGTCACATGTGCATGAGAATCACGAGATGCACCTTTTGTACGTTCCAATGTAAGCGAGCTTTTGCGAATTGCCCCTTTACACTTTACACGTTCTGATTCACAATGGGACAATAAATCCTCACGTTTATGGACCAAGAACGAAAAGTTCAAGCTCCTGGGTAGTTTTTTAACAGTTTCACAATACTTTTCACAGCCAAAAGTGTTCTATGTCAAAAAAATAAAATAAAACTGATAAGATCTACTAACAAAAATACGTTAGTAAATAATTATAACGACCACGTGCTGATATAATTGAAACTTAAAACTGATGATATAATTGAGTGGAAGTCTACAAAAAAGAAAATTAATCGCATGTAAAGACCTCTTCTGGGATTTGCGGGAGATAACTCCTTACAAAAAAAAATTAGATAACCCTAGGAGACGGAAATTTTTTAAAGCTGAGTAATTATGCGTTGGTGTAAATAATCCGTTTCGTGTTTTGACAAAACCGATCGTTCGCCGAGAATAAAATACAAGATACATGTACTGGAGATTAAGAGAGAGTCGGTCGATCGAGCTACAGTCCGATAAACAGAATTAATGAGCGATAAAGGTCGAGACCCCATGTGTCCCGATTTAATGCAACAGATTGACTCAATATATTAACTATTTTATTGAAAATTAAACACATAAAAATAAATAAATTGAAAAGTGTACTAAGGCTCACTTTTACCACTTCTTGATAAATTTATCCGATAGATAAATCCAGCTCTTAGGTCCATTACTACCATCTTTTAGTTAAATTTATCTTATGGACAAATCCATCTACTAGCCAATCAGAGTGCGTAAAACCGTGGTAATAATCCCTTAGATAGCTTAACCAGAAGATGGTAGTAACGAGCCTTAGCCAATGAGAGCGCTTAAAACCGCCGTAACCATGGCAACTATCCTCTAGATAGTTTATCAGGAGGATGGTAAAAGTGGGCCTAAATTAGTTAGAAAAAGTTATATATTTGCGTGAGTTACGCTCAATTTTTTGTCTATGATAAATCGTTTCTTTCCTATTTCGGGTACGCACATTTTTTACTGCATGTAAGATAAGATACAAGAGATATTATCAGTCAGAGATTAGGTAAATTACCATTATAGTAGAATAGAATAATTTTCGTTCATTGAACTAAAGCTAGAATTATTACTAGGAGTAACACTAGACCTAGAACCAATGTCACCATATGGATTGATTTTGTCATTGTGGTATTACAATATTTAAAACATCTTCAAATCTTAGAACTACAAAGGCTTTCACTGACGGTGTTAATTAAATTAACACTAGACTTAGAACTAGAAACGTTCGGATTTAGCCGCACGTCTCTCAAGACGGCTAAACCCGAATGTTTCTAGTTCTAGTGCTACTGTTAGTTCAAATTTTAGCTGTTATTCAGCACCAGGTTGTTGTATATTTTTATTGAACTAAAACTAGAACTAACACAAGACCAAAAACTAGAATCATTCGGGTTTAGCCGTCTTGAAAGACGTGCGGCTAAATCCGAATGTTTCTAGTTCTTCGGCTAGTGTTAGTTCTAGTATTGCACTAACACTATCACTAGAACTAATACAAGAACTAGAATCATTCGTGTTTAGCCGTCTGGAGAGACATGCGGCTAAATCCCAATGTTTCTAGTTCTTCGTCTAGTGTTAGCTCTAGTATTGCACTAGTACTATCACTAGAACTAATACAAGAACTAGAATTATTCGGGTTTAGCCGTCTGGAGAGACGTGCGGCTAAACCCGAATGCTTCTAGTTCTAAGTCTAGTGTTAACTGTTACTACAACTAACATTAGACCTAGAACTAGAAACATTCGGGTTTAGCCGTCTTGAGAGACGTATTCGTATGAGAGATTTTTTTTGATTTTTGGAGAAATTCTGATTTATTAAATATTTTATTATATGGAACGATGGTAAAATTGTTTTTTGGAAAAGCGTTTGATCTAAAATTAAATAATAGTGGTATTTAAATAATAACAACGAGCAGATATTTAGTATTCTTGATAAATTAATGATGAACAAAGCAAAAGATTTATATGCGTTAAAAAAATATACAGCTAAAGATCAAGTTTCTGTTTTATTTTTTCTTAATTTATGAGTTGAGTTGGTAATAAAAGTAGGGTTATATATATTTCAGTAAAATCATCTTCATTAATCCATTTTAGTACTGGATTCTGAAACAACCCATTAACAAAGTTTATATAACACGATTTTAACTACCCGTTATATGTATGTGTCTATGGTATTAAACACTAATCGCATAAAAACTTTTCCAAAATACTAATAGAATTCCCATTTCACTTTGCTTTTTCGGTTTTTTCGATCAATAGTATTTTTTCTTTGGTGAATAATATTATTCGTTTATCAAGAAAAAGAATAACGAAGCCGGGTATAGTATTTCAACGCGGAGAAAGCAGATGCCGCCGGTAACAAAAACCGGGAAAATAACGTCATTGTGTCACATCTATTATTATAGTATATTGTTGCCAACGGATTTGTCGGAGTATTGGACGAAGGAAAATAAAATAACGAGTTATCGTTATCGTGCCCTTGAAATTAAAGGGCTTCACGTGCGTAACATTCCGTATATCGATAGATCGGAAAGAAAGATTATCGCTTCATCCGTACGATGACCGATGTGTGTATTATTTACTATCGTATATTCAATAAAAAGAATCATCTTAGGTGTCGTGGAAATTTTTAAAAAAATTCGAAGTACTAAATATATTATACAGGGTGTGTCAAATATCTGGAATATTGCCAATAACTTCGCCATTTGTGGTTTCAAAGAAAAATGTTTTAGATATAAAATTCTTTATTAATTGTGACAACCAAAGTTGTTATTTTAAATGGGATGCATATGTTTTTTTTTACATATTTTGATAGAAGGTAACTCCCTCTACGCGATAAACATATCAAATCATATGGTTGTATAAGAAAAAAATCTCGAAAAAATGCGTTCTCTGAAAATGTTAAATCAGCAAATTACAATCAAAGTAGGCGCCGAAATAACGCCGTTGACAGCTTTAAATGTCAAAAAATTGACAGTTTAAACAAATATGGCGCAATTAATCGATCGACCCATACATTATTAATTTTTCAAAATTGTTGAAACTGTTATTCTTTTGACATTTAAAGCTGTCAACGGCGTTATTTCGGCGATTACTTTGATTGTAACTTGCTGATTTAATATTTTCAGAAAACGCATTTTTTTCTTATACAACCGTATGATTTGATATGTTCATCGCATAGAGGGATTTGTCCTATATCAAAGTATGCTAAAAAAACATATGCATCTCATTTAAAATAACAATTTTGGTTGCCATAGCAACGAAACAAAAAACAATACAAACAAGCAAATATCGCTAAAAAATGCGCCACGATTAATGAAGAAACTTGTATTTGAAACATTTTTCTTTAAAACCACAAATGGCGAAGTTATTGGCTATATTCCAGACATTTGACACACCCTGTATATTATGTATGTTGAATATACAGGGTGATTTATAACATACGGAGCAGACTAAAAGGGTACTAGGAGTATAGATATTTTCTTAATAATGTTTTGACCACAACTTAATAATCACAAAGATATAGAACGTTAAAGTTGAATTAATGGCTGAGCATTTCTTACCATATACGGTATTACGCTACGTTTAAATTCAAACTACGAATATTTCGGGGTTACTTAAACAATGCATAATTAACAAAAATAATAAAATCTTTATAATATAGCAGTTACGGCTATTTAAAAATTTGTTAAAACGCTCAAACCGTGGTGTTTGTTTATTGAGAACCTCTGATACCATGTTTTTATTGCTGCCAATCCAGTTGATTTGGTTACTTAACAACGGATAAGTATTTTAATTATTCTTTAATGAATTTCAGCGGTTCTCAAAAAAGGACGTTAAATTATTTAAAAAATTAACATGCGATATCTATGTAACTATTAAGTTTTTAACAAAACATTATTAAAAAAATCTCTTCAGTTTTACCTCTAGTACCTACCCTTTTAGTTTGCACCGTATGTTATAAATCACCCTGTATAGTTTCTTACAAAATTGACTATACAGTTAAGCAAAAGTGATTAATTTTAGGTTGGTATTATATTTTAATACGCTTTTGGCCCTCCATTGGCGTCAATTATCGCCTGCATTCGAAGTGGCATGAACTACACTAATTTTTTGGTGTAGTTTGGCGAAATTCTATCCCAAATTTTACAAATTTCATTTTTCAATTCGCTTTTATTTCGGCACTTGCTACTTTTTAACTGAAACTTAACTTCTCCCCATAGATGTTCAATAAGATTTATATCCGGAGACTGTGGTGGTATTTTTAGTTGTTTTGATGTATTGTATAACAAAAATTCCTTCACAAGGTATGATGTATGTTTAGGATCATTATCTTGTTGGAACCAGAACACAGTCGGAATCCCCACAGCATTACTGAACCACCCCCATGTTTAACTGTACCCACCAAATTCTTGTTTTTGAGCTCACAATTTGGTTTCCTTCAAACTATTTGCCTTCCATCTGAACCACAAAAATTAATTTTAGTCTCATCAGTGAACATTACACTTTCCCAAAAGCTTTGAGGCTTATTTAGATGAGTTTTCGTAAAGTCCAAGCGCTTTCTTCTATTTATTGTAGATATAAATATTTTTCTCTGCGCAATCATTGCATCAAAATAAGTTAATAATTATTTGAAATATTCACAATTATCTTCCATACTAAATTTTGTGAGCAACTGTATAACGATAACAAAAATAGGTTTCTACAACTATAATAATACAGCTCTGGTCTCTGTTGTTTAGATTACGACAATCATTGTTTATCGAACGCGCGAACCGCCCTCCTCCAGAGATTAATCTTATCGAATTACTGTTGTTTGTTTTTGAAAAAATATTTTTAAGCTGACAGAGTTCATAATAATTAATTAGCGCTTATTTAAATAAATTATCAGATTTGTCATCAAATTGTAAGTGTTTTGCATCGTTTATCAACATAAAAATTTATAATTTAATAACATTTTCACAAAGATTTTATTGAAGTCTCTTTGTTTAATAATAAATTTTCGGCTAAAATTTGAGTTCTCCCGAAGCTTTTTGGGTTAACGTTTAACTTCATGATCAAAGCTAAGAATGTAATGGATGTTTTATGGATTACGTTTTATCTCACTGAAGTTTCTTCGCTAGATATGAAGTTTCGGTTATAATTTGATGTTTTTTTAAATTAGTTAGGTTTTCATGAAGTTGCTTGAGATAATATAATTTTTTGGATCAAAAGTATTTTTTTTATAAAAACCAAGCAACTTTTATGGTTAATTCAATTTCTATTTGTTGTATTATTCTTAGATAGATTCACGGCAAGCGATACATTCCAAAACCAATATTTTAAACTTCTTTATTCGCGAGTGACGTTTCCACTATTATTTATCATCATAAATGTCATTCGATCTTGCAGAACTACAGCGAAATATTACCCGTCGTGCAGATAAATGTTTCGTATTATTTTGAACAAAAACCAAATACAAAAAAGAAAAGAAAAGCTAACGGTTTTAAACCGGAAATTCGTAAAGTCAAATAGTTAAAATAAAATGATTCAAAAAAGTTTCCTAAACTTTTTAAATTTTGTTTAAGTACTGTTAACGAAGCTGCAGGGTGCAAAGCTATGCTGGTAGAAATGGCGAACTTTTCCGACAACTTTTCCTACGATTTATTAAAACTGTTCTTTTTTAATATTTTCGGGGAAAATGAAATTTATTCTAAGGAAATTTTCGTTTTAAAATTATTACCCTGCTAAATCTCTACACATATGGTTAGTTAAAATTTGAAATACAAACCGCCTTCGTGACAAATGTTCAACGATGGTAATTTTCCTTAGGATATAAATCTAAAGGAAAAGCAATCGTTCGATATCCTATTTGGGCCTGAAAATTATACGATTAATCTTTGCAAGATGTATGAGAATGGGTAAAAATAACTTTTAGACATTCCGAGAGAAGCATAAGACTATTTCTGTGGGTTCAATTCAATTTCTTAAAGAAGAAGAACACGACGTGTCACAATCTAGGGATCGACCTTCATAATAAAGTCCAGGGAATGGCCGAAAGCGACCATTGGGAGATATCGATTCGAAAGGGATATTTGGAATTAGGGTCGTTTCGAAGGGAAACCATAGAAACGAATATTGAGATTTAAAATTTCCATTTTATTTCATTATTTTTAATTGACCATTATTTCGTTCGATTTATTTTTGACGTCGTTCACGTTATAAGTTACGTCGGAAATAAAATATGATTTTCTCGTAATATAAATGATTTTGAGGAGTAGGTAAAACCATTTGGTGTCAGAACTCTCAGACCGAGAACGATCTCAAAGGAGCAAATTGGCTTGGAAAATGGAAACATTCCGCTCACGTTCGCAGTTATGACAAATGCACGTCATTTTTCGAGCTTTACAATTGAAACGTGATGGTGTTCCTTTTCTAAACGAAAACCATTCACTTAGAAAATAAAAGTTACACTGTTACTTTTTCTCCTCTTTGTCAAACTACACTTCGTTTATAATATAATAAAAGATTTCTTCAGTTAACGGAGTAACAATGGATTTCTAGCGTAATGTATACATATGTTAGGTATACATATACAAGAATCCTGTTAATTAGTAACTACGCTTCTCTGACGTTCAAATAGAGAAGGACATAGAGGATAGAGGTTTACATTTCCGGGTGTTATACGTTATTCACTACTCAACACCGTTATAGTTCAGAATGCGGGAATGGAAATTTTGTGGAAATTAGCGTAAACGGAAATCAACGTCAATTATAAACCAATCTCGGTTGTATTACAAGTTTAACCAATGTTGACACAAATAATTCTAATAATAAGATTTCTCGTTTAACGTTAACCCCAAAATACACGACAAACTCTCAAGGAAATTTCTTCAAGTTAAGGTTAAACTTAGATTTCATTTCGTAAGCGTTTCTCATGAACCGTAATGTTACGGCCCCTCTTTATTAAGATTAAAGAGTTGAAGTAGAAATGAGTTCATGTAAATCCAAACTTTTTTGTCTCGTAGACCACTTATCATGCTTTTTGGTTTTGTATAACTAGCGCTACCCATCACTGTCACTAGAACTAACACAAGACCTAGAACTAGAATCATTCGGATTTAGCCGTCTTAAGAGACGTGCGGCTAAATCCGAATGTTTCTAGATCTAGATCTAGTGTTAGTTCCAGTTTTAATTGTTATCCAGCGTTAGATTGTGGTATATTTTTATTGAACTAAAACTAGAACTAACACTAGATCTAGAATTAGAAACATTCGGGTTTAGCCGTGCGTCTCTTAAGACAGCAAAACCTGAATGATTCTAGTTCTAGGTCTAGTGTTAGTTGTAGTTTTACACTAGCACTATCACTAAAACTAAAACAAGACCTAGAATTAGAATCATTTGTGTTTAGCCGTCTTGAGAGACGCACGGCTAAACCCGAATGTTTCTAGTTCTACGTCTTGTGTTAGTTCTAGTGATAGTGCTAGTGCAAAACTTAAGTGAAATTCACTGTATAGTATTACTCTAAAGCCCTAGTACTACTGTTAGTTCAAAGATTAGTTGTTATTGAACGCTAGATTGTTGTATATTTTTATTGAACAAAAACTAAATCTAGTGTAAGTTCTAGTTTTTGTTGTAAACTAGAAATGTTCGAAATTATTATTAATTTATCATTTCTTTATCAACAAAAATATCCAATTACAAAAATAAAAGAATCTATATTTGTTAATCACCGTTTCATTTTTATTACTCTGAACTTGGAACTAAATTTAGATCTCTAAAACGATTAATCGTGTTTATTTTAGAACGTTTGATTCGGATTTATCCCATCGAATATATGTCATGGATATGGTGTTGAGTTCTCTTTCTCATTGCCCTGGGGAAAATGAAATTTTCTCATATTATATTGGTAACGTGATCATAACAAGATGATGCAATAAATCGTAAATAAATTGAAATTTGAATAAATCAAATTGTAATCTCGACTTTTCGACTGTAAATTAATGCGATTAATGTTGTTATGTTGTAAAAGGTTTTAATTAATATGGGTTAATGATAAGTGGAGATTAGAAATTAAAAAAACGTCGATAAAAAATGGTTTAAAAAGCGGAATTTGAATGATTCATGATTCTATGTAAATTCTTTGTATGAAGATAATGTTTATAAACTTTTTTAAATATTTTGAAATTAAATAATTTATGAGTTTACGAAGAATCAACAAAAAAATTTCTGTTTTGATTTATTTAAATATTTACTGTAAGAGCTTTGAAATATGTTTTTCTTTAAGTTAATTAAATCATAAATCAACTAACACTTCATCCATTAGTAAAAAACTTTCGCAAATTAAATTAAAAGAGAATTTTTAAACTATTTTCTTCAAAGTTGAATTTAAAAAAAAATAGGTTATGGTTTTAATGTTTATTTATAGTAATGTTGCGAGAATCTGTGCCAAAAGAGATTAATTTAAGTAGTTTTGTTATTCTTAAACATTTTTTTAAATTAAAACAAATTTAACAATTTTTGAAAGTAAATTGTCAAAGTACGATTTAATATGGGTTATTACCACTAGATGGAGCGATTATTTGTTTAAATTTAAAAAATAAATATTGTAACGCAATTAATCACGTTAAAAATAGGGAAAAAAATCATAACAAAAATCATCAATCTTCATTCTAAAAATACCTCCGCGTTTAGAATGTGTTTTCAATTAAAAATTTTAAATGTCAAATTTTATAAATTAGATTAACGATTATGAAATTAATAAAATAAAACGATTTACCTCGTCTTTGTTTCCATAAATCACTACAATTTTCAAAATATTCCAATTATTATTAATTAACGAAATAAATTAATTAGGTTATGTTTCCGAAAACTTCACCGATTAATTTGGGGAGGAAAAATCTCTTGGTGGAACCTAAAATCAATTTAAATAGTTAGTTTGCGTTTTTAATAACGTGCCTTGATAGGTTTTTAAGTTCAATTACACTTTTTTTGTGAAATTTAACAATTTTATTAATGAATACAACTGGTGGTCGTTAAATGTCAAAAATATCTTTTAATTCGGTCGGTTACCACTAGATGGGGCGATCATCTGTTGAAAAACGAGGGAAATTTAATAAAAAAAATTAAATAAAACCCATCAATTTTGAATCTAATACAATAAATCCCTTATTTGCAAAAATTTCCAATAAATTGAAATTAACAGAGTAAAAGAAATAGACTCAAAAATTTTACTAATTAAATTGAGGCAGAAAAATCTCTTCGTGGAATTTAAATATGGACTTTACGAGATCAATAACGTACCTTGAAGTTTTTTTGGCTTAATTACACTTTTTTTCTTGTAAAATAACAATCTTAAGAATGAATTTAAGCGGTGGTTCTTAAACGTCAAAAATGGCATTTAATACGGGCGTTTACTACTAGATGGGGTGAGCATCTGTTAAAATATTTTTAAAATTTAAAGAATAATCATCGTTAAAACCGAAATTTTCTAAAAAAATCAGTCTAATTACCCATCGATCTTGATTCTATAAATAAATCGTTGTGTAGAATGCGAGTTTTCGATTAAAATTTTACGATAATAACATTTACGAATTCGAGAAAGTTCATTATTAATAATCAAATTATTTAAAATTAATGAAATGAATCGGCATACTCTGAGTTTGTTTTAATAAACTACCCGTATTTACAAAAATACCGAATTTGAAATTGACAGGATAAAAGAATTAGGTTATGTTTTTAAAAATTTTACCAATTAATTTGAGGGAGAAAAATTTCTTCGTGGGACTTAAAATCAATATAAATGGATACTTTACGAGTTCAATAACGTACCTTAAAATGTTTTTGGTTCAATTACGCCTTTTTTTTGTAAAATTTAACAATTTTAGAAATGAATGTAAACGATGGTTCTTAAACGTCAAAAATACCGTTTAATACGGGTGGTTACCACTAGATGGGGTGAGCATCTGTTGAAATATTTTTAAAGTTTAAAGAATAAATATCTTAAAAACCGAAATTTACAAAAAAAAAGAATCTAATAATTAAAATTAATGAAATGAATCGGCTCACTGTCAGTTTGTATTAATTAAACCACTATTTATAAAAATACCTAATTTGAAATTGACAGGATAAAAGAATTAGGTTATGTTCACAGATGTATTGTACCCCGGTAGAAAATGCTCTTAACGAACATTAATGCCTTTCTTGGTGAAAATTCGTTCAGATCCTTTGGGGAGATAAACTGCGACCCAAAAATCGAGAATCTGGCACGACAGCAGGGCAGTGGCATAAAACATGCTCAACCATCTTCTCGTCCTCCACAACAAAGTCAGCATTCAACTTAAGTTGAAGGTTGAAGTGTATTTTCAATCGGTACACATTAGAACTTGAATGCTGCTACGAGCAAATCCTAAAATATTCCTGGATTTGACAGTGGCGATGTTAATAAACAACTTAGAGTATTTCATTCCAGGAGAAGTGGTCAACAGTGGACGAAGTCTGTCTTCAGCCCACAGTCCAATCCTATGTTTGGCCCTCTCGTGCTAGCTCATCTGCCACTTCATTGCCAGCAACCCCAGAGTGACCTGGGACCCAGATCAGAGAAACTCTGTTATTATAACTCAGTGTGTTTAAAGTTCTTTTAAAGTCATTAACCAGAACCGACACAGTTTTCATGGCCTGCAGCGCTTGGAGAGCGGTTGACTGTCCGAGAAAAATCGTACTGTCATATTTTTGTCTCAAGATGAATTTTAGTTATTTTTTAGAAGGACCAATAATGTGGGGTAATTCAAGAATTTTATAATCGGTGGTTGCTAAATGTTAAAAAACGATTAATATGGGCGAAGATATCTGTTTAAGTCACCTCGCTTATGTTTATTACATTTCTTAAAATAAAAATAGAGGAAATAAATTTACAAGGAAATTTATTACACTTGATCCTTTTTATTCTTTTTTATTTTTGTTTCTGTCGTTTCATTTTGAAAGTTATGTTTCAACTTCTTCTTAAATATTATTGTTGTCACTCACGACCTGATAACAACTCAAATCTTTTTTTATGATTTTCTACTATTTTGTAGCAACATCTTAAGATGTTATAAGTTTTTTCGAAACCGGTAACGATCTGATCTTTAAAATAAAGCAATTTGAGCTTCTAAAAATTTGAAAGCAATAATAATTTTATAGATAATCTCTACAAAACATAAAAAAGAATATTTTTTTAACTTTAATCTCTGTGTTTTTAGTTTTTAGCAAAAATTTTTTTTAGCGATTTAAATCGCCGTTTTCATCTAGAAACTCGAACACCAGGAATTAATCGATTACCAACGTTCTTCAAAAGCTTTTAATATTACCAGGTTTTAAAGGATTTAAAAGCCGGTTGCTTCAAAATCTGTCGCTTTACTTCCGGGGGTATATTTCCTTTTGCACCCGTGGAAAGGTGTAATTAAAAATTCTTTTAAATCCCCAAAATAAAAAATTAATTCAATTTTAAGTAAGTTAATTTCTTTTTTTTTTAGCTCAAAAAATACTACTAATAAAATACGTTAATAAAATAGACAAACAAAAAGATTACAAATAATAGCACGTTTTCGTCCACTTTCAATTAACACAATGAAGGTGTGTTGTTGTTTGAACCATCGCTGATAATATTATGTCATCTGAAAATGATAAATGTTAGCAAGGAAATCAAAAATAATCGGTTGGTGATTTTTTTGGTTGAAATTTTCTGGTTTTGGCGCAAGCGCATTTTATGGACGCTCAACGTTTTCAACAAGTTTCTCACTTGAAAGCCGTCGCGACGCCCGGTACATTCTATTAAACGATATCCGTGTTCGTGTTGAGTGAGAAAACTTACAGTATATTTTAAAAAAATATTTTATTTTCCTAAAAACTATATTTAAAATTTTTTGATAATCAAATAATTTTGACTTGAAACTTTTGAACTTGTATTTTCATAACAGTGTTAATTTTTAGTTATTTTTTTTATTTATTCGAGTGAGATATTCGAGAAATTTTTTTTTAAACACGATTAAAAGTAAGTAAAAACATTTTTTGATAAAACTAAATAATTTGAATAAGAAATAATTTTTGTTATCGCAATGTGTTAACTTTATGTTGTTCATATTTGTTATAACGCAATAATTGTATAAGTTCCCAATTGGTTTCAATTGATTCACAAGAATACAGTCAAGGTTTCATTGCGAGGTAATCTTTTCTTATTGCACTATCCAATCAAAAAAAGGTTTTCAATATCAGTTCAATAAGATTGTTTAATATCAAATTCACACAGATCTAATAATCAATAATGTTTATTTAATTTTAAGAAAGTGTTGTAGAAAATATTAAAAAATATTTTTAGATATTATTCACAAAAATAATTTTAAAAAGCGAGTAAAATAATAGCAGTCAAAAAAAACAAACTTTTATATGAAAACGAAAAAATAATTTCAACTAATTTTAGCTTGTAGCCACCCTCAGAAGTATACATCAAAGAACATAAATGAAAAATAATCTCTTCCCCACTACAGATTTCATCAAAAAATGACGATCGTGTAGTATGGAACATTCTTTATAGCTTGACTGCTGTGTAGACTAAATTAATGTTGTTCCACTCAATTTATCGAAATGGAGGAATCGGTTCTAAGGCTTTACAACGAAGAAGTAATTTAATGTTTGCCTTCAGCTTGTATTATAAAACTTTCAAGATTTTCAGCGGTACACCGCGGACTTCTTGGATGAGATGAAAAGTTTGTTATCTAACCTCGATGATTAAACAAAGGCTTATTACAAGCGTAGTTGTCTTTTCATAGTATTTATGAGAAGGTCGTATTTAAAGTGAAAATGCTGAATAGATTTATCGGTTAGCTCCTCACTCATATAATAAGAAACGGTTGATCAGCATCTCTTCCATCCTCTCCATCAATAGTATGCTTAATTATCTGCCGAGTAATTTTATAATTACGATCTCATTTACTGCAGTGTAGAAATTCGACTCATTGATGATGTCAAGGATCTTATGCGTGATCGAAATAGAACTAAGATACGATTTGAGCGTACTTGGGTTGACATTGATTGGGAAGAATATCGCATATTAACACGTTATGAAAAATTTTAAAATTACTTGGTGTCGTTGATTCGTCTCCCGTGGTAATTATTGGAGATGCAACATATGTAGTGTTTAAAAAATCACCTTAACCAAATCTAAAAAGCCATCGAGGCATTTAATACGAGGCGTGTCCGTAAAATAAGTACGTTATAATTATTATTATTAAACTATTTTTCTACTTAGTTGCCGGAAAACCAACTTTTCTATACCCTCTTCATGAAAAGATGCGGCCAGTGACGACAAAGATATCCTAAATTTTTGTTTTTTCCACTCCATCAACTTTTGTTGGGTGGATTCTAGAATGACATGAAAACCCCAATTTCATCACCGGTTACAATTTTGTTTAAGAATTCATCTCCTTCATCATTGTATCGAGTAAGAAATGTCCAAGTCGCTTCGATTTGTGAACACTAGTGAGTATTTTTGGAGCTCAACGGGAACATAACTTCCGATAATTTAATCGTTTTGTGACAATCTCATGCAATATAGTGGATCAAAACGGTAACTTTTCATTCATTATAATTGATAGGAACGAGGTGCCAAGGCTTTTTAATATTTTAAGAAAATTGCTTATGTTATTTTTCATCCTTAAAAAGCAACGTGTAGTAGATGATAAGCAGTGATCAAGATAATCAGAGTCTTCTTCTTCTGTAGTTTTACACCCCAACTCGGACCTTGACCTCTCGTAATCTTTATCTATAATCTCGCCAGTCCATCGATGCTCACCTCCAACCTAAGTTTTCCCAGTATTTCAGTGCCTTTCCCACTGGTCTCCTTCCTTGCATTCATTACCTACTTTCATTACTGCCATTTTAATGTTTTGCCATTGTTCTTATACTGGTTGTGTATCTGGTTCAAGTTTTGTCAGCTTTCCAGTAATTTCCAGTGTTTCTATTTTCAATTTATTGCTCCCCTTCATGTCTTTACGTCCAATCTATTGCTTGTTACTCTTCTGTCTATCAGAACACCATCTATTTGATTGACTGTACTTCCATCAAGTGAGACCCACGTAGATCAAATTTTGCAAATTTTATCAGAAATACTCCATTTTTATTGGTCTCCTTATGTTGAGTGTCTACCCATGGCGTTCTGTTCTTTACCAATCTTGTAATGTACCTAATATCATTTTCTGGTACCTCTTTCATTTCAATGTCTTGCTCCTCTATAGGGCATTGATTATGGTTAAATTAAAGAATTTTGGCTATTATCATCACTTCTTTTATTTACGCACTGATTTAGGCTTCGCACCTAGTCATGAACAGTGTGTGTATGGAGTAGTGCGTGAGGGAAGTTAGTCTCACTACAAGAGATTATAGCAATGAACTTGGCTTTTACATGTACTTCCACCTCCTATTTCCTCATACTTTAGCAAACCCCGAGCTATTTGGTCGGCATAATCCCGCGCAATACTCGACTCTAACAAGTTTATCACATAATTATACTAAGTTATACCACGTGAATGTGTTTCAACGTACACCTACGTGACCTTATGTAAGTTTGGTTGGCTGTTACTTGGGATTTCAGTTCAATAAGGATTTTTTATGAATTAATACCGTATATTATACCATGAAATTTTTAGATAAAGATTTGATTTATTAACTTCTCACTTTTATTTGTAATAAAAAGAAATCGTAACCTTCACTTAAGTACATAGTTTCATTTAATTACAACTTTGTACTGCGATCGTAATTTTTATACTAATAATATCACCACTTTATTACCTATAAAATTAATAACTGATATCAACAATAAATGTTCACTTTAAGATCATCAAATCATTTTTTTAATTAAAAATTTAATCAATTCTATTCAGTTAGTTTCCACTCAACTTTGAATGTTTTATAAAAATGGTCCTTTTTCTTTTCTATTTTATGGTAACGTCTATGATGGAAGTTCTGAATTTATGCAAACGCGTGACGTGGGTGACTATCTCAGAACCGCATATATTTCCACCAGATTTACCACCAGAAAGAGATAGATTCGGAGACATTTGAATGGTGTAATTTAAATCTTTCACGTCGACTTGGTCCAAATCCGACGTATAAAGTTAGTTATATCAATTTTAAACAGTTAATCCATAAGTTTTGAGAAGTAAAGTTAAACGTGTTCTTAAATTCAAGTTCATGTTGTGATTTTATTTCTTGGAATTAAATTAAACATAACGCGAAGTCTCGATGTATTGATCAGAACATGAATAATGTATTCAGTGAAGACCACTTCTCAATTTCAATAAAGTTATTATTCATCCGAACATTCTCGATGGATAGTTTCGCAGAGTATTTTCTGGGAAAAATGTATCAAAAAAAAAATAAAATTTGACGTTGATACAGGCTTTTAAAGAGATTAATCACCTTCTCTTGGTTGTGGTGGTTGAGGCAAGATGGAAAACTAAACTATTTTCTCCGGTTTACCGAAGTTTCGCTATCAAATTAAATTCCAACCACCCCACTACAATCTTCTATGTTAAAAATTAAAATTTTCGTCTCCAATTATAAAAGACGTTAAAATGAATTATATTTTTAACATAATTCAAGTTATTATAGAATGTTAAGATTTATTATGCCTAAGTTAATATTGGGGTTTAATATTAGATGTTATTGTTAGGTTAATATTCAAAATGTCCTTAAACAATGCGGATCGATTATCAGGATGTTGCAGGAATTTCAAAACTATGTTTCAGGCTAAATTCAATTTGGGGTGCTTTTGTAATTTTTAATAAAACGAATATATTATTTTAAATTTATCAAGGAAATTTCAAATTATGTACTTATTGAACTTGAAATTAACCGATTTCAATGCGGGTCAATAAACCACAAACACTAAAATTCCCACCTACACAATTAATTTTACCCTATACCGTTATCTTTTACCATTTGAAATAAAGGAACTTTTTTCGATTTGTTCTTTTCAATCGAAATTGAAACGGACAGATGGAGACAGCTAGCTGTTTTTAATGTTCTATGTTCTGTATACAGGACAACTAACGCCGTAATGTCTGGTGACGTTTAATCTATTTTTATTTTACTTTTTTGTTTATTTGATACCATGCACTAGCTGCCAATGTGATACAAAAATATTTTTATGACTACGTTTTTATGAGAACAATAAAAAAATCGTTGTTTTTTTATTATGCGATTATTACAAACTGATCGTAAAAGAAATTTATTCATAAAATCATTATTTATTTTCTTAGTGTAAATGTTTTTTTTATCTACTTAGCTTATAATGTTGCTATAGCCAGATATTTCTCCAAATAAGTTCTTGCCACTACCAAGAAATAAGCGTAACACTTTTGCATTCTTTATTCTCTTTATCGAGGTTATTCTCTTTCCTGCAACAACTGGATAATCGATATAAATATAGTTTAAATTCATATTTTATAGTTTTAAATATATATTTTTGCTCAACTCTGTACATTTTATTTTTGAAATAACTTCAACCGTTCAAATGAACTAAATGACATTTAGCCTAATATTAAAAAGTTAAAAATGAATTTGTTTTCATTGAATTAATTAACTTGAACGTGATTAAAAGCACCATACAAAAGTAACTATCATCAACAGAAAGAGATATCGATGAAAATCTATTCCGATCATCGAAACAAACCGCTCTAAAACATCAATTAGTACGCCACTGATAGTGCTTAGTTAGCAATTGAGAATTTATTGAAGTCATTTGTAACTTTTACGATCTCTTTCGTTCTTTTCATTCCATCCTAGTAAAGCTAAAGCTATAAACATTTACAAAAAAACATTTTATATCATACTAATAACTTTAAATTATTTTTCTTGAAATGTCATTAAATGACAATTTTGTTGAAATGTGTCTTAATGCACTTTAAATTGATAAGAATAACTTTATAAAGAATCAAATTTAATTAATTTAGTGATATTGTTTAATATTCTATGAGCACTTCCAAAATAATACTGGTTGATTTACATCTTAGTTTAAGGTTGTCAAAACTTTAAAGGCTGAATGCAAATTTCCCGGTGTGGTTGGGAATACAGGTTTACGGGGAACATACATCTAAAAGAGCTTTTCATAAGAACTTTGAGTTGGTGTATCACGTACTTCACTCTATAAATAGTTTTAAGCCGTGAATTAATAATGTTAGTTTGCATACTAAATTTATAAACTTAAAAATTTACGAAAACTTTTATTTATTTGAGATTAAAATAGCGACTTAGCATCATTTTGACTTCTTCAATAAATATCAAACGTAATTAAAGTCGAATCACGGCGCATTAATTGGTGTCAAATGAACGGAAAGCAATTACTTTCCGATTGAATTCCGTGACGAAATCGAACATCGCCGGATTTGCGAAGAGCTTCGCGGCGAATAACTTTTTAAAAATACTCTTTTAAGAAGTTATAAAAACTTCTTTTCATACCTCCTACATTGTGCACACGCAAATCTTATCAAATTAGTACAAAGTATCTTTCGTTTAACATCCACTACTTTCGCGTAATTTATGGAGATTTACAATGTAAAGGTTCTTGTCGTCAAAATGTCGTGTATAATCTATGTTTAGTGTTTCCTTTGAGAATATCATTTTGAGATATTATTATGGGATTCATTGTGGGTTAAAAAAAACTTACATCAAAACAAATAATATCATCTGAGTGTTTAGTTTTGAGTTTAATGAATTTCACAAAGATGAAAATTATTACTCAGAAGGGTTGCAAAGGGTACGAAAGAGACTTAAAGGATTTAGAAGCTAGATAAACACAGAACGTTATTCCCGAGGGTCGGATATAATGGAAGATTTTTACAGTCGGTTCATTTGCATTTCTCACTCCATTACGAAAACAGTTCGTCTCGCAACGAGAGTTTTCAGGTTATAAAGGGAGTTTTAGTCGTTTAATTTAAAAGGGTTAATGAATATAACCTCTTCCATATTAAGAGTTATGCATTTTCATTTAGCAAATAAATATACTTACGTTTCATTGAGGAAACAAAATGGGCAACGAAATTTCTGAGAAGTTCAAAATTAAAGAAAGAATGAGACAAGAAATCTCGAACGAAGAAGATGTCAGTTACAAATTTCTGGGGTTCAGAAAATTATACGAAATACTAATATCCCTGTCGATCTGTTAATTTTAAAGTCGTTGTTAGAGGTGGACTGCCAACTTTCCTTCATCTTTTTGGTGGTCTTCCTGGTGGATAAGTTCCTGCTGGTTTTTCCTCCATTGCTATACAAGGTACCTCATGCTCGGCCATTTTTTTCTCATAGCCGTACCACCCTCTTCTTCGTTATTTACCCATACCTAGATATTTGAAGTCCTCCTCAATCAGTTTGTACCTGACTGGTTCCTTGGAAAATGTTATGGCTTTTGTTATATTTATAGATATTGTCATATTGTGCTGTCGAGTCAACTGCTAGAACTTAAAGAATTGACTCTGCAGGTCATTTTCAGTCTCTGCATCATCGGCGTGACACGACATACTGATCCTTTTGTTGCTCATTTGATATCCCAAATCCAATTACGCTACCATTCATTGAAGATTTGCACAGCGTAAAGATTGAAGATCAATGGTGATAGAATCTAAGAGTACAATCGCTGTTTGTTTCAGCTTTTGTAATATCTTATTATGTTAAACTTTATCGCAAGCTTTCTCAAAGTTAATTGCGACATCTTTGTACTAATACCTATGTGTAGAAGAGCGCTTCGCGAGTTCCCAAATTCATTTCTGAATCTAGATTGAGTATCTTGGACTTTGCTATAGAGCCTTTTTGTAAATTTTTCGTTTTGATGCTATCTTCACCTATTATTTTTAGTGTTTCTGCGTATCTAATCCTGTCGCCTTACTGTTTTGAAATAATGAACTTGACTTCTTCGTGTCTCATTAAAGGACCACTTTTAACACCCGCTATTTGCAATGGTTTTCTTTCAATGTGATATAATTCAGCCATATATTCTTGCCAGGCTGCTTCTCAATCTCTAGAATCCTGATGCAATTTTTATCTTTCAGACTGTTGGGTGGCCGACACACATACGGGAATCAGTGTTGTTAAATACCCGGGTATTTATTTTCAAGGGAAAATTCCCTGCATATATACCCGGAGGTATTTACCCAAGATGGGTATTTAGAGGTATTTATAAAATTTGATTTAAATTGAGTTGATGGCAGTTTTACAAGTACTTCAAGAATGCAGAGTCCATTATCGATACACCAAACTTATTTATTACATTTACAAAAATGCTACAATGACGGTAAAATTGCATGAAAGTACTGACCGAATACTCATTGGGCGTGGGGTAAGACAAGGCAATATAATGTTGAACCCAAATTGTTCATCACAGTCCTGGAGAGTGCATTTAAACAACTGGATTGGACCCAAAAAGGTATAAACATTGATGGCAATACCTAAGTAATTTGCGCTACGCAGACGATATAGTTCTTATTTCGGATAGTCTTGGAGAGATGAAACTGATGCTGAAGTATGCAACTGAGTCGGGCTAAATATCAATAAAATTTAGGACAAATCTTGTTCCAAGCTCTAACATCAATATTGGTGATAATGAATACTTCTATCTTGAATACTTTCGATGGTATGTCATTAATCCCTGATGCCTTTCCATGTTTTGACGCAGTGATTGTGTTTTGAACCTCACTAATTGATATAGGTTCCATGACACTATCCTTTCTTTGATGTGACGGACTGCTGTCTATTTCCAAATCAGTTTCTATGCTTAACAGGTTTTGGAAATAATTTTTCCAAATGTCATTCATTTCACTATCACATATTATTTTTCCTGTTCCATCTCAGCATAGAGCTACGTGCGATTTGTGCCTTTGTCTTAACTGTCTAACAAATTTATACACATTCCTGGTGTTATTAGCTTTAAGTGTACATATATTTCGGAAAAGTTTATATTTTCACTACCGACCATTCTCCTTTACGTAATACTCTTCGAAAATATTTAACGATTTATTTAATGCTTGAAAAACAACTTTGAATGTCCTGAATTGAGTATCAGTCTAATATTAATGACTAAATTCAGTATCTGTGCTTCATTAATTCTTGTTTGATTCTTTTCTAGTCATATTGCACTTCCATCAAATCCAAGATTCCAAGAGATTGTTGACTTCCAATTGAAAATTAAGTAGTTTGTTTAAGATCTTATTATTCTTCTTCTTTTATTCAGGTTGTAACCTGTTTTTTACGCATCATTCATGGTGTTTCATTAGAGCTGGAAATCCAACTTCCTGGTCTCCCGGGATCTCTTAGCTAATCTTTGGTCTCTTGCTGTCTTAATCAGCTAGGTTTCTTCCATTCTTTGGAAGTACTCATTAAATTTTTTTATTTTTCCCCTAATCTCATGAGATCTCCGAGTCCACACAATTCTTTTATAATTTTGTTCCTTACTCTATCTCTTCTTGTCTTTTCCACTATTGTTCTTAAAATACTCATCTGTGTTGGTTCGCATCGCAGCCATATATCTTGGCCATGAGGTTCGCGTATGGAGAGATAATAATCAAACAAGCGAACTAAACAGAAGGATGATACTCGCATGGGCAGCCTACAGAAAACTTAGAGACATCTTCATGAGCGATACTCCTGTATATTTGAAAAGAAAGGTTTTCAATCAATGGGTGCTTCCTTTGGTTATGACATACGGTTCCGCAACTTTAACATTAACGGTGGCCATTACCAGGAGGCTCAAAGTAACGCAAAGAAAGATGGAGAGGTTGATGCTGGGTGTAACCCTGAGGGACCACATACGAAATGAAGACCTACGAAGAACTGGCGTAAATGATGCGGTCAACATTGTGGCAAAGCTCAAGTGGAACTGGGCGGATCATCGTCGCAAGAATGAAGAATGAGCAGTGGTTATCTGATAATAATACGTCTTCGATCGTTGACAATTCCTCTTCTTCAACGCTCATTTCATCATGTTCCTCTACATTTTTGTCCAAATCTGTTATATTTTTACTTGTATCACTTTTATATGTACTGTTTGGGTATTTACCCTGAGCCGGGGTAAGTACCCAGATAAATACCCATTTTATAAATACCTACCCGCCGGGTATTTACCCAGCGCCCATCACTGACGGGAATAAATAGGATATATTTTGATGCTGATGATCTATTACCTCAACTGTAGATTTAGTAATTTAAAAGTGAAAATATACACGTTAGTAGTTAACTTTTGTTAAAGGTCATACGACCCGTTTGGAATGAAGTTTATTGGGACGAAGGAAAATTTCATAATGGCACGAACCATTTCAGTTTAGCGGAATTTAATAATTTCTGGATTGCAAAGTTGTGCTATTTCTAGTCAGAACGTACAAAGAAAGTTCTTTATGCCTTACGGCTGAAAATCTGAAAACCCGGTTCCTTTTAAAGAGTGGGTCGCTCGTCGCCCCTCTTTGCTAAAGAGGTCGGTCAACTTGACAGTTTAATACGTATTTAATAAGTTGCCCTCACAGTACTTAGTAGGTCGAGTGCGAATTAAAAACCATTTCCTACGCTGGAGATCGTTAAAATCGCACGCGCTGTTGATTTTATAATATTAATTTATTTTATCGTTTCGGTTTATTATTAAAAAGAAAATAAAAAGATAACGAGAAAGAACATAATCGTAAATTATTCCTTTAAAATGTTGTGTTTTAAGGCGGAGGATGTATACTTGTGGGTACCAAAATATTTACTTGCGATTTGTTTATGTATAGCGACGAGTGACCAATGATTATCGCTTAAAGAGTTTTTTGTAACAACAAGGCCAGAATAACCTTAAAATAACTCTTGGTTTAGTAATAGGTTCATTGGCTACTAGGACATTGATTCCTTTTGTATCAACAAACATTTTTTTGCAAAATTTTCTAAATTCAAATTGAAACAGATTCGATTATTAAATTACCTTTAAACAACATAGAGATGCTTTGTTATAATAATCTTTTGAATTCCCTTTACAAAGTACGTGATATTCCAGCTGTTATGATTTTACAATCGAAAATTCACAAACAAACATTTCTATCTCGTTCTAACTCGTTTTGTTGCATTTTCCATGATAGCATCTACCAGGAATTTCATATAACTCGCAATAATGAATGCTGTAACCATAGTTACGAAACAACTATGCACTTGTACTGTACCACATAAAATTAAACAAAGCTTAATAGTACAGGCATTGGGTAGTTTTGCAAAGAAAAAGTTTTGCTTGGAAAATGTGACGTCCTTATGATAACTCTAAGTTTTCGTCTTAAGAGAAGCACGGCTAAACCCGAAACTTTCTAGCTCTAGGTCTAGTGTTAGTTCTAGTTTTAATTGTTATTCAGCGCTAGATTTAGGGTAAAACTAGAACTAACACTATACCTAGCCGCACGTCTCTAAAGACGGCTAAACCCGAATGATTCTAGTTCTAGGTGTAGTGTTAGTTCTACATAGTAACAGTGCTAGTTTAAAACTAGAACTAACACTATACCTAGAACTAGAATCATTTGGGTTTAGCCGCACGTCTAAGACGGCTAAACCCGAATGATTCTAGTTCTAGGTATAGTGTTAGTTCTAGAGAGTAACAGTGCTAGTGTCAAACTAGAACTAACACTAGACCTAGAACTAGAAACATTCGGGATTAGCAGCATAGTAACAGTGCTAGTGTAAAACTAGAACTAACACTATACCTAGCACTAGAATCATTCGGGTTTTGCCGTCTTTAGAGACGTGCGGCTAAACCTAAATGATTCTAGTTCTACGTGTAGTGTTAGTTCTACATAGTAACAGTGCTAGTTTAAAACTAGAACTAACACTATACCTAGAACTAGAATCATTTGGGTTTAGCCGCACGTCTCTAAAGACGGCTAAACCCAAATGATTCTAGTTCTAGGTATAGTGTTAGTTCTAGAAAGTAACAGTGCTAGTGTAAAACTAGAACTAACACTAGACCTAGAACTAGAAACATTCGGGATTAGCTACATAGTAACAGTGTCAGTGTAAAACTAGAACTAACACTATACTTAGTACTAGAATCATTCGGGTTTAGCCGTCTTTAGAGACGTGCGGCTAAACCCAAATGATTCTAATTCTAGGTATAGTGTTAGTTCTAGAGAGTAACAGTGCTAGTGTAAAACTAGAACTAACACTAGACCTAGAACTAGAAACATTCGGGATTAGCTGCATAGTAACAGTGCTAGTGTAAAACTAGAACTAACACTATACCTAGCACTAGAATCATTCGGGTTTTGCCGACTTTAGAGACGTGCGGCTAAACCTAAATGATTCTAGTTCTAGGTGTAGTGTTAGTTCTACATAGTAACAGTGCTAGTTTAAAACTAGAACTAACATTATACCTAGAACTAGAATCATTCGGGTTTAGCCGTCTTTAGAGACGCGCGGCTAAACCCAAATGATTCTAGTTCTAGGTATAGTGTTAGTTCTAGTTTTAAACTAGCACTGTTACTTTCTACGCTAACTAGAAACATTCGGGATTAGCTGCATAGTAACAGTGTTAGTGTAAAACTAGAACTAACACTATTCCTAGTACTAGAATCATTCGGGTTTAGCCGTCTTTAGAGACGTGCGGCTAAACCCAAATGATTCTAGTTCTAGGTATAGTGTTAGTTCTAGAGAGTAACAGTGCTAGTGTAAAACTAGAACTAATACTAGACCTAGAACTAGAAACATTCGGGATTAGCTGCATAGTAACAGTGCTAGTGTAAAACTAGAACTAACACTATACCTAGCACTAGAATCATTCGGGTTTTGCCGTCTTTAGAGACGTGCGGCTAAACCTAAATGATTCTAGTTCTACGTGTAGTGTTAGTTCTACATAGTAACAATGCTAGTTTAAAACTAGAATTAACACTATACCTAGAACTAGAATCATTCGGGTTTACCGTCTTTAGAGACGTGCGGCTAAACCTAAATGATTCTAGTTCTAGGTGTAGTGTTAGTTCTACATAGTAACAGTGCTAGTTTAAAACTAGAACTAACACTATACACGGTAAAAAATGGATGTAAAAATACATTATACTACATTAAACTACAAGATTGACTTATGAAATAATACATGAATTAACAACGTAATTTTCGAAATCCAGTTAATACCAAGTAAAATTACAGGAAATTAGTAAATTTGGAAAATATTACATTTTTTTAATACGAATTACACAAAGCTATGTAAACTACAGGAAAAACCTGTAAATAAATGGAAAATCAAGTAAAACAATGTAAATGTATTTAATTGTAATGTATCTGTAATACAATTGTAATATAACTATAATGTAACAACAATCATTATCTTGTTATAACTTCAAATAATAATCTAATTAAGAAATTTAAGATTGAAATAGAGTAACCATAAGTAGATAACTAAGAAAACATCCGTTAAATGTCATTTAAATATCAAAAACAAACAATTGATCACCAAAAGACGAAAACAATTAAGAACGAACTTTGGTAATTCTCGTTACTTAATGATTATTCTAATCGTTTCGACTTAATATAAAAGATCACGAAATTTGTAAAACCGCATTATTAACAGTATCAAACTACAACCGAAAAGATCACCATACTCTGTACTAACCCCTTCGCCTGGAGAAAATAAAGATAGTCAAGTAAGAAAATTGTGTTTATCTTCCTACTACGACGTTCAACCGGACGACATCTTGAAACTCAGCCGTACATTACATAATAAATTGGGAAATCATGTAATATTGTTAAAAATTACTATTACTAACATGTAAAATACCGGTTGGCCCCACCACCACTTTCTGCGTTCAGTCGGCCGAATAATGTTGCAACTACGCACAACGCGTTGACAACATTGTGCCGAGTACAGTCTAATAACGTATCAATCGTCGAACGTTATACGCGCTCTCTTATAATAATAATAATAATAATAATAAACCACTTTAATCTGTCCATTTAGAGTTTCGTTGTTGGGTGCCCTTTAGTACGTATACCGGTTGTACACAAAGTTTTTCTGTTCCAAGTTTGCCGTCTGTTAAAATTGTAAAAGTTTACACTTTTTCCACTATTCTTTTAATGCTTTTGTACTGTAAAACATTATAACAATGGTGGAAAAACTATTGGCTTTCATAATTTGGACATAAAACGAATTTGGATATCTAGAACTTCCATAATGACATTCGTATTTTTACATTTATTTAAGCTTAAAACTATGTAAATGTACAGGGCTGAATAATGAATTATTACATAGCAGACGAACTACAATATTCATAGCACAAGTAATTTTACATATAAATATAGTCATTTTTACGTGTTAATACGTGTACATTACCTGGGTTAAGAAGTAAAATTATATCAATCACAAACGAAAAGTACAAACATAGAAATGGAAAATGCGCTTGTTTAGATATGTATTTATTTTGCTATTACATACGTGTAACTTTTTACATGAATATCCATGGCAATAAATTACCAGTACTGGACCATGTAATTATTTCTTACTGTGTACCTAGAACTAGAATCATTTGGGTTTAGCCGCACGTCTCTAAAGACGACTAAACCCAAATGATTCTAGTTCTAGGTATAGTGTTAGTTCTAGAGAGTAACAGTGCTAGTGTAAAACTAGAACTAACACTAGACCTAGAACTAGAAACATTCGGGATTAGCTACATAGTAACAGTGCCAGTGTAAAACTAGAACTAACACTATACCTAGTACTAGAATCATTCGGGTTTAGCCGTCTTTAGAGACGTGCGGCTAAACCTAAATGATTCTAGTTCTAGGTGTAGTGTTAGTTCTAGAGAGTAACAGTGCTAGTGTAAAACTAGAACTAACACTAGACCTAGAACTAGAAACATTCGGGATTAGCTGCATAGTAACAGTGCTAGTGTAAAACTAGAACTAACACTATACCTAGCACTAGAATCATTCGGGTTTTGCCGTCTTTAGAGACGTGCGGCTAAACCTAAATGATTCTAGTTCTAGGTGTAGTGTTAGTTCTAGATAGTAACAGTGCTAGTTTAAAACTAGAACTAACACTATACCTAGAACTAGAATCATTCGGGTTTACCGTCTTTAGAGACGTGCGGCTAAACCTAAATGATTCTAGTTCTAGGTGTAGTGTTAGTTCTACATAGTAACAGTGCTAGTTTAAAACTAGAACTAACACTATACCTAGAATTAGAATCATTTGGGTTTAGCCGCACATCTCTAAGACGGCGGAAGTTTAAAACTAGAACTAACACTATACCTAGAACTAGAATCATTCGGGTTTAGCCGTCTTTAGAGATGTGCGGCTAAACCCAAATGATTCTAGTTCTAGGTATAGTGTTAGTTCTAGTTTTAAACTAGCACTGTTACTTTCTACGCTAACTAGAAACATTCGGGATTAGCTGCATAGTAGCAGTGCTAGTGTAAAACTAGAATTAACACTATACCTAGTACTAGAATCATTCGGGTTTAGCCGTCTTTAGAGACGTGCGGCTAAACCCAAATGATTCTAGTTCTAGGTATAGTGTTAGTTCTAGAGAGTAACAGTGCTAGTGTAAAACTAGAACTAACACTAGACCTAGAACTAGAAACATTCGGGATTAGCTACATAGTAACAGTGCCAGTGTAAAACTAGAACTAACACTATACCTAGTACTAGAATCATTCGGGTTTAGCCGTCTTTAGAGACGTGCGGCTAAACCTAAATGATTCTAGTTCTAGGTGTAGTGTTAGTTCTAGAGAGTAACAGTGCTAGTGTAAAACTAGAACTAACACTAGACCTAGAACTAGAAACATTCGGGATTAGCTGCATAGTAACAGTGCTAGTGTAAAACTAGAACTAACACTATACCTAGCACTAGAATCATTCGGGTTTTGCCGTCTTTAGAGACGTGCGGCTAAACCTAAATGATTCTAGTTCTAGGTGTAGTGTTAGTTCTAGATAGTAACAGTGCTAGTTTAAAACTAGAACTAACACTATACCTAGAACTAGAATCATTCGGGTTTACCGTCTTTAGAGACGTGCGGCTAAACCTAAATGATTCTAGTTCTAGGTGTAGTGTTAGTTCTACATAGTAACAGTGCTAGTTTAAAACTAGAACTAACACTATACCTAGAATTAGAATCATTTGGGTTTAGCCGCACATCTCTAAGACGGCGGAAGTTTAAAACTAGAACTAACACTATACCTAGAACTAGAATCATTCGGGTTTAGCCGTCTTTAGAGATGTGCGGCTAAACCCAAATGATTCTAGTTCTAGGTATAGTGTTAGTTCTAGTTTTAAACTAGCACTGTTACTTTCTACGCTAACTAGAAACATTCGGGATTAGCTGCATAGTAGCAGTGCTAGTGTAAAACTAGAATTAACACTATACCTAGTACTAGAATCATTCGGGTTTAGCCGTCTTTAGAGACGTGCGGCTAAACCCAAATGATTCTAGTTCTAGGTATAGTGTTAGTTCTAGAGAGTAACAGTGCTAGTGTAAAACTAGAACTAACACTAGACCTAGAACTAGAAACATTCGGGATTAGCTACATAGTAACAGTGCCAGTGTAAAACTAGAACTAACACTATACCTAGTACTAGAATCATTCGGGTTTAGCCGTCTTTAGAGACGTGCGGCTAAACCCAAATGATTCTAGTTCTAGGTATAGTGTTAGCTCAAGTTTTAAACTAGCACTGTTACTTTCTACGCTAACTAGAAACATTCGGGATTAGCTGCATAGTAGCAGTGCTAGTGTAAAACTAGAATTAACACTATACCTAGTACTAGAATCATTCGGGTTTAGCCGTCTTTAGAGACGTGCGGCTAAACCCAAATGATTCTAGTTCTAGGTATAGTGTTAGTTCTAGTTTTAAACTAGCACTGTTACTTTCTACGCTAACTAGAAACATTCGGGATTAGCTGCATAGTAGCAGTGCTAGTGTAAAACTAGAATTAACACTATACCTAGTACTAGAATCATTCGGATTTAGCCGTCTTTAGAGACGTGCGGCTAAACCTAAATGATTCTAGTTCTAGGTATAGTGTTAGTTCTAGTTTTAATTGTTAGGTACGCCCTGATTTCTATGTAAATATATTTTTGTTTATTGCATCTAAATGAAATTCACTAAAGAATGTAATTAAAATAACCCGGATGAATGATTATATTCACTGGTCAAATATTTTATTCAAACCACAGTGAAATATCAGTTTACGTTACAAATCGATTTTTTTGATAAAATGTCCCATTTAAATAATTTAATAATAAAAACTGGAAATAAAATGTTTAGCCGGTACACACTCTGTTTGAGTTCGAGTGTATGTATAAATTTTTGATGGAAATTTAAAGCTTGGCATGTAGATAAATTAGGATAAAACGAGCTGTTCCCAGTGCAGAGCGATTTTCCAAAATTTCCTTTTACAAGAAACAAATTCAATTATTGACTTAAAATTGGTTATTTTATTAATTGTATCTTTATTTTTCAGAGATGTTGGATTGAAAAAATGATTACGTGGCGAGTTTTCATAATTTATAGTTAAAAAAGAAAAATCAAAACTCACATTGTAGACAAATCTACAATAAAAAATGCGTGTTGGTGAGAATGAAAAGATCACCGATCATCGAAACCTTCTTTATTGGTCAGATACCAACAATGACACCAACGAATTACCTCTCGATATGCAATTCAACGATGGTCACGTACTGTCGATTATAGTCTACAGCATCTTAATGGTTTTCTCGGCCGTCGGAAATATTACCATCTTGGTATTAATCGTTAGAAGACGAAGACAATCTCCATCGAGAATTACAACTACACTGATGCATCTTGCCATTGCAGATTTATTGGTACGTATAAAATTTTTTGTTCTACAATAGAACTAAAATAACATCTTCCTAAAACAAACGTTAAATTTTCTAAGCAAAAGAAAATTCGGTTATGTACGAATGCGTTTCCTCCACTTCACTTCCTATTAGAGATTGGATTGTGAGAGGAATTTAATTTTCCCGAGGAAGCGTTAACAAAAGTATAGGATTAATTGGCGCTGGTATAATGGGATTATCTCCTATTGTGGGGATTTTACGTAAAGAACGGAACATAATTTTCTTGAATACTATTCAATTTCAACGTATTTGTCAAACTCGTGCGATGAAATTCATCCCACACGATTTCTGGTACAAATTTACATCCCCATTACCAAAAGCTTCCGTACATGAACTCGTGTCGTTTCCCGAGCTGTTCTCGTTATTTCCGGTTCTAGAATGCGGAGAATCCAGACCACTTTACTATTGTCTACGTATCACGGAAGATAATAAAAATAAATAAATATATCATTAAAAATATAAGAGGTTTTTGTTGATGTATAACTAAATATGTATACGAAAAGTGGTTTATAATGGATTATGGAAAAAAATGTTTTGTTGGTGTAGGTGTTTGTGCTACTTAAGAGGATGAAAAAAAGTCCAGGGTAAATTAAATGGTGGAATTAAGAACGTTCGATATCAAATTGAATACAATTGAACACAATTGTATTCTTAAAGACGATATTATATGCAGATCTTTCAGATTCGGTTCAGCTCATAAATTTCTTGGGTTTCTCTGGTTACTTTCTAATGGCAGTGATTACTCCTGGATAGTATTTTTGTCGAAACCATTTTACGACATTCAAAGTTCTTTCCAGTTTGCCTCACATGGTATTTTATCACACTTGCATGAGTCTGCTCTTGCCTCCTTTAACAATGGAAATTTATATATGTTACTATGTTACTCCTGAACAAAGGCAAAACAGACAGAACCCATAGGACTATACAGGGTGTTCCGGTGACTCGGGGCATAAAATTAACCTCATATAGTAGAGCAAAAATGATGACGATTCGTGAAAAAAAATTATTATAAAAGTCTTCAAATGGCCAAGATATGTACCATTAAAGTTCAGAAATTTTAACACATTTTTCTAAATATTTTCAATACCATTTATGGTAGAGCGTTGAAATTTGGTAGAGGGTAAACAAATATCAAGCAAAATCATTGAACCAATTTTTTCGGGCTGCGGCAACCATGCTATACAGGCTGTCCCTAAAATTTGTTTGCTCAGAACTTTTTTGTTCACTGGTAACCCTACATTTATTTTTATACTTTTTAATAGAAAATTTATTTTAGAAACTTTTATCACTCTTTGAAAATTTTGATAACATTGACCGTTTTCGAGTTATACGCGAAAATATTAAGCTTCGATTTCAATGGTAACACTAAAAACAAAGTCTTCGAAAAAGTCAAGGTTGGTCATGGCAATTAAAAAAACAACTTGCTTAGTAACGTAAGATCAGCCCGAACACCCGAACTAAAAGAAGATATTCTAGACTACGTAGAAGAAAATACTACAGCTAGTACTTTAGATATGGCGAGGCATTTTTTAACTTCAAAACAACTGTCTGGCGTGTTCTTCACGAGCAACAGCTTTATCCATTTCATTGTTACAAAGTTCAGGAAGTTCGACTGGATGATTACCCACTGCGACTGCAATATGTAATATGCAGTCTGCATATGCAGACTGGCAATTGGCCAGTCTGCGCATTTGGCATATTGCCAAATAATGCAGCATAAAATCCAAATTGATGATCAGTTTTTAGAAAAAGTACTTTTTACAGATGAATCCACTTTTTCTAAAGATAGAATCTTCAATTTGAGAAATTTACATAGTTGGGCGGACGAAAATCCAAGATTTATGAAAACTTGGAAATCACAATGGAGATTTTCTCATAACGTTTGGGCTGGCATTGTGGGCGATGTAATTATTGGACCCGTTTTCTTGCCATCAAGGCTGGATGGACATACATACAGGCGACATTTAGAAGAATTAGATGATTTTTTAGATGACGTTCCTTTAAACACAAGGCAAGCAATGTGGTATATGCATGATGGTGCTCCTGCGCATAGCACACAGGCTGTCCAAGAATTTCTGAGGGAACGTTTTCCGGGACGGTGGATTGGACGAGGAGTAGGTGCACCCATAAGTTGGCCTCCCGATCGCCGGATCTTACACCTGTAGATTTTTATTTATGGGAACGCGTTAAACCACTAGTTTACTGCGTTGAAATAACTTCAGTTGATCAACTGAGGTTGCAAATTGTTGATTCATTTGATCAATTTCGAACTGAGATCAATGTTCTCCGCAGAGTGCGCTTTAATTTAAGACGGCGATATCAGGCAGTGTTTTTGAACATCTGCTTTAGTATTTTTTTCTTCTTTTTTATTTATTACTATTTGTTTATAATTTTATTGTTCTTGTTAAAATTTTTGTTATGTTCTTGTTTGTTGTTACCATGAAAATTAAATTTATCGTTTTGGAGATTACATTCTTTTAGTCAAACACTGGATTTAACTAAATCTACGCTTAGAAATTTATGCAATTAATGGTTATTAGCTCAGTTCGTTTTTCAATTGTCATCGCCAACTCGGATCTTGCGGAATATGTTTCTTTTTTTTGTTTGTTAGGATTGAAATCAAAGCTTAACATTTTCGCGTATAACTCGAAAACCGTCAATATTATAAAAATTTTCAAAGAGTGATAAAAGTTTCTAAAATAAATTTTCTATTAAGGAGTACAAAAATAAATGTAGGGTTACGAGCGAACAAAAAAGTTCTGAGCAAACAAATTTTAGGGACAGCCTGTATAGCATGGTTGCCGCAGCCCGATCAAAGTCAAAATTGATTCAATGATTCTACTTGATATTTGTTTACCCTGTACCAAATTTTAACGCTCTACCATAAATGGTATTGAAAATATTTAGAAAAATGTCTTAAAATTTCTGAACTTTGATGGCCCATATTTTAGCCATTTGAAGACTTTTATAATAATTTTTTTTTCACGAATCGTCATCATTTTTGCTCTAGTATATGAGGTTAATTTTATGCCCCGAGTCACCGGAACACCCTGTATACCAACTATTGTCTTCTCCCTATAAAACTAACACAGCCGTTTTCGTCGCTCGCGGTCATCGCAGACATCAAAACGTTGAGAAACTAGGTTTGGATTTCTACTCAAATTTGTAAAATTCTGATTGGTCCAGGTTTAGAAGAGAGAATTTTCTTGCTATCTCAAGTCTTACTAATAACAATTCTAGCATTTTTCTTCTAAATTACAGTTCAACTAGAGTAATCTCAAAATTTGCTATCTGCCCAATGTAACTCCAAATATTTTCTACAGTTTAGAATTTGGCCTATGCGAGTCCAGAATTTTTCCTGAAACTTGAACATTGATCTATGTTGCTTATTGACCAGTTGAGTGTCCTTCGACGTATAACCATTCTTCCTTACGCACAATCGTCAAATTTTCTCTGTCGCAAAATCTTTTGATTCTTTGGAAAAGGGTGCGAATATCTTCTGTTGTGGGTGGTTTTTTCCGGTACACTCCGAAACTTCCAGTGTTGATTGGTTGTGAGATGATGTGGAGTTGTACCATGAAGGTTTTAGATGAATTCCCAGCACGATGCTGTAGAGCAAAAAGAATGACACTGAGAAATGTCAGAAAGGCTGGTGCTAAATGATGTCAAAAAAATATAAAAAGCTTAGACGTTCTTTTTATATTTTTTTGAATGTAAAAGCTATGTTGAAAAGCGGCAAGCATGGGTTAAGGCAAGGGTCGGCAAGTAGTTTTCAGTGGGGTCCGGATTCGGTGTAAAATTTTTTATGGAGGTCCAGAAAAAATCTAATAATTAAAAGGTACTGTTTTTTATTTTGTTTTCAAATCGAGTTAGTTTCCAAAAGAAGGGTAAACAAAGTAAAACAAGTAATTCTCAGTTAATATTGTAATATATTCAATGTGAGAAATTACAACGACGGTCTTGGGCCAGTTTTTTAAAGTTCGGTGTACGAGGGGTACAGGAAATGCAAAGTATGTCTTCGAGGTGGTCGTGCGTCAACCTTGACCGATATGTGTTCTTCGAAAAATTCATTTTCGAGAACGACGATTCGCATATATATGTCGAACCAAACATAGTGGCCAGATTGATAGCTACTTTCTTACAATTTTCATATTTTTCTGAAACATGTTTACCCCAAAATTCTTCAGTGGATACAGTTTTATAGATTTGCAAAGAAATATCTTCTTGCAAGTCGATTATCTCCACTTGAAGTGAAGACTTTGAAACGCTGAACAACTTAGCAGCCACATCAGTCCATTCTGCCGATGCATCAACTTGATAAGGAAATTTTAGGAATTGAGACAGCTTTTCAATTTCTGCAAAGTCTTGAAATCTTGTAGCAAATTCGTCCCGTAGATCGGACAGAAATCTTACAAACACTGCAACGTCTTCTTCAGAGTTCTCTTTTTTATACTCAAGAATTGTTGGGAAATGAATAAATTCGTGCCTTGCAATATCTTTTTCAAAAATATCTAGCTTACGACGAAAAGCAGACACGCTTTGTATCAGATCACATATTAATTTCCCATTCCCTTGTAACTCTATGTTGACGCATTTAAATATTTCAGAATATCCTTCAGAAAAGCCACAGTTAGCATATTGCGCTGGTTTGTTATGAACTCTAAGTGCTTCTTTGCTCCCTGCGTATCCAAGGTTTGCAAGAAGGTCCTTTATTAGCCAGAAACGTTCAACAACTTGACCTTTAGTTAACCAACGAACATTGTTGTGTTGTAATAAGTCAGAATACACTGCATCACATTCTGAAAGAAACTTCTTGAACTTTCGGTGTTGAAGAGAAGAATGAGATCTCATAAAATTAATTAACTGCACCAAGCTGTCCATTACTTCTTTCAGTGTAGCACTGAGTTTTCCACAAAGGGCAGTCTGATGAATTATACACTGATACGATATTAGACTTGGATTCTTATCCCTGATTTTCTTTACTACACCTTTTTCTTTGCCAATCATCGCTGGGGCACCGTCAGTTGACAGCGACACTATTTTATCATAACGAATGTTGGAATTATTAATGAATTTGTCAATAGCTTTGAATAAATCTTCTCCTCGAGTGTTACCTTTCAAAGGCAATATTGCGAGCAATTCTTCTCTGAATATCTTATTTTCAACGTCGAAAAATCTCACGAAAATAGATATTTGTTCATCATCAACAACATCACATGATTCGTCAAGTGCAATGGCGTAGCATGGTGCCTTTTCCAAGAGTTCAAGCAGAGAGCTTTTAATATCAGTAGCTAAAATTTCCATTCTTCTTGTATTACTTCTTGCCGACATTGGAATACTTTGAATTGCAGCGACTACATCCTTTCTTTCTCCAAAAAGTGCCGAGGCTACTTCCAACATACATTCTTTCATTATTTCTGAATCTGAAAATGGTTTTTGGTGTTTACTAAGTGTCCAACACACACGTAACGCTGCTTCTGCCGATTTTTCTTGCTCACTCATGCAGCGAACAAGCAATTTCGTGCTTTTTTCGTAGGACGTGAGATATTCCTGTAATTTAAATTTTATCGTGATAAGTTTACAAAGCAGTTATACATATCACATTTATACATTATTTAATAGAATTATATTACCTGTAGTTTTTCTTTACGAGCCTCACTGCCAAGAGGAAAGTTTTTGTGGAACTGCTGATGGGTTGTTTCATAGTGTCGCTTTAAATTGCAACTTTTAATAACAGCGACAGTTTTATTACATATTAAGCAAACTGGAACCGCTTGAGGCCTCTCAGGCAGCGTAAAACAATATTGTTCAGTCCATTCAGTCAAAAATCTGCCTTAACCGTTAAGGCATATTTGATACAATATTTTGCACAAATTTTTATTTTCTTTTCTTTTACAGGTAACATTTATAATGATGCCTTTAGAAATCGCTTGGTCATATACCGTACAATGGGAAGCTGGGGACCTCATGTGCAGAATAATGATGTTTTTTAGAATGTTTGGTTTGTGTCTATCCAGCTTCATATTGGTTTGCATAAGTTTAGATCGGTAAGTAATTAAAAATTTCTTCAATTTTCTTACTTTAAATTAATCTAGCTACTTTAATCATTACATACAAAATTGTAAAAACCTTGTAATAATTTTTTTTTAACATATTAATAATAAAATACTCACGTGCCAAATATCTCGCGCAAAATGATAACCTCTCGTTAAGCTATCTTAAGCGCCGGAATATCGAATTACCAAATATAAAGAAAGTCAATATTTATGTATAACAGATTAGTCACTATATTGATACATCCCTTTATATAATTAATATGATATAACGTGATTGACAAGACGTACTTGTATCTATCGATAATGAGAAACGTGTTGTTTGATCTGGAATTAAGACAATTAATGGTGAGTTAGAATTAAATTAATACACTTGTACTGACATTTCGTATACAGGATTAAATTCAACAATAATAACAATTCAATTAAATTTTAGAAGTACAAAGCAATTCACTATACCTCTCGTATATAATTGTTACGCAACGGTTGTACATCAACAATCAAAGCAATAGTTATAATTGCTGAATACGTGGTGGTCACGCAGCATACATTTGCTCAATTTGCATGTGATGAACGAGTTATGTATTACACCGTGCATAAACACAGAAGCTTTCGTATTGTATTACATATTTTACTTTAATCTCGAATTAGTATCCAAATTCCCTAAATCGAATACCTAATCAACGCTGATTATAACGTATTATGGGAACTAGATGTAATTTAATAATTCTTGCATGGCGTTCTCAATATTATTAGCACAGCAATGTGCAGGGAATGGACTGATTTCTCCTAACAGTTCGTGATTGGCTTTAACTGCTTTAAATTAAGTTTCACGAGAACTAAGATCTAAAGAGGTTCCGACCACGTTCGGAAGTATTTCTAAGTTCATTAGTGCTTGTGGTAACTTTGAATCAAATCGAAATATTAGCTCTACTTTATTTCTTTTCGTTTTCAATATGCATACATTATCCGTGTGTGATGATTTATATGTTAAAATAGAACTGTGAAAAGGAAACCGTGAAATTGTTTTGCAAACGAACCAAATTAATTTAACTTCCTCTTATTTCTTTACAAGCTTTTGATGTAAATTTATTCTACCGAGCCTGCAGTCTGCTCGGTACAAATATTTATTTGAATTTAGCAGTCAAACAATTTCGACCGCAATACTATAGTATTGTGTTACTCGAGTTCAAGTTCCCTTTATATTTCAACCCTAAAAACAGCGTTGAACGTTAATTTATAAATTATATAGTGATATAATTAATTAAACACTGTGTAAATTCGAGGAGGGAACAAAAAAATTTCGGTGGTTGGATTTTTTCAATTACACTGCACATAAAGCTTCATAATTTATTATTATAGTAAAATATTATTAGTTTGTTATAGTTTTAGTTCAATAAAAATCTACAACAATCTAGCAACTAAATAACAAGTAAAACTAGAACTAACACTAGACCTAGAACTAGAATCATTTGGGTTTAGCCACACGTCTCTCAAGACGGCTAAACCCGAATGATTCTAGTTCTAGGTATAGTGTTAGTTCTAGTTTTACACTTGCACTGTCACTAGAAGTAACATAAGACCTAGAACTAGAAACATTCGGGTTTAGCCGTGCGTCTCATAAGACGGCTAAAGCCGAATGATTCTTATTCTTGATCTAGGGTTAGTTCTAGATTTAGTTCAATGAAAAATATACAACAATCTAGCACTAAATAACAAGTAAAACTAGTTCTATATTGTTCCAAAGTGGAAAATAGAAAAATTAAACACTCGACGAGAAAAACTAAAAAAACAGATTTTTCGGCTAGCCCCCCATTTTTGGAAATATCAGATTTTCTTTGTTGTTCTGGGTTCTAGTTATTGTTCTAGAAAATGAAAATTATGGGATACAGCATTACGAAGTTATAACTAATAATAGGTTTGGCTGCCAAAATGTCTAGTTGATTGGTGTGACCATAGTTTTTTTATTTTCAATTCCATATTACAAATATATACTTATTACATCTAACGCAATCTGGAACAGCCATTATTTTCACAAGTACAACTCTATAAAGGACACTTTACTCTTTGAAAATTGAAATTTTTGGAGGTTTTTAGTCAGTAATTTTTGCGTCAACGGTTTTAAATTACACAATAACAATTAAAAAACATATAATGATCTAAAATAACTTAAACTTTACTGATTCAAATTGTTCTAGGTGTGTTTTACGTTTAAACTAGGGAAAGGAAGTTTTTTCTGGTTACACGGACATTAATTTTGCAAACTTCCTAAAAACACAGCAAAATGCAAACCTAAAAAGAAAAGTAATAAATCAACAAATGAATAATCCAACTATTCGATCAGCAAACAAAAATACACTATTTTTATTATTATATTATGTATTAAAAACTAAATATCTCTGTGTCCCACCCACACTGAGATATATTTATACAGGGTGTTTCGGTGACTCGGGGAACAAATTTAACCACATATACTAGAGTGAAAATGATGATGATTCATGTAAAAAAAATTAGTAAAAGTCTTCAAATTTCAAAGATACAGGCCATCAAAAATTTAACACATTTTTCCAAATATCTTAAACACTATTTACAGTAAAGCGCTGAAATTTGGTACAGTATAAATCAATGTGATGTAAAATCGTTAGGCGATTTATGAGTTGGATCTTACCGCGGGAACAATACTATACAGGCTGTTCCTAAAGTTTGTTTGCTCAGAACTTTTTTATTCTATCATAACCCTACATTCATTTTTACAGTTTCTAATAGTAAATTTAGTTTAGAAACTTTTATTACTCTTAGATAATATTGATCTCTTATAAACCAGAAAAACAGCCTGCGACGTGAATGGCAAATGACGAGAAACCCTGCAACCAAGTCAATTGTAAATCGATTAACAAGACAAATAAGAAAGGAACTTGATGCGTATCGCATAAAATCTTTTCAACAATATTTAAACAACATACAACCCAATAGTCACGAAATATGGAAAGCAACAAGAAGAATCACGAGAAATTCTAATGAAATATCAACTTTAAATATTGATAATGGACACTTAGTAACTGTTCAACAGAAAAGTACTGGTTTTGCAGAATATCTGGAGAAAATATTCAGACCCCACTTCTTCAGCACCCCAAATTTCACAACTTCTGTGATATCATATAACGAAAACCATAATCCGGTATTGAACAGTAACTTCCAAAAAGTCACAATAAATGAAATTCGACAGATTATTAAAAATCTGAAAACTAAGCTGATCAACTAACTAACCTGATCAAATTCCTAACTTGACCATAAAAAATCTACCGGAAAAAGTAGTGCAATTTTTGAAGAGATTACTCAATGCCTGTCTGGAACAAGGTTATTTTCCAAACTGTTGGAAACACGCCCATGTACTTATGTTTCTAAAGCCAGGGAAGCCCAAGAGCAACATCACCAGCTACCGACCGATTAGTCTATTATCTACATTGTCCAAAATCTTAGAAAAAGTAATTAATTACCGCCTATGTGAAGCATTAAACGAAATGAATGTGATTCCACACTTCCAATTTGGTTTTACAAACCAGTTCTCGACCAGTCATCAATTACAACGATTATCGAACATAATTGAAAACGGATTTGAAATGAAGCAATACTCGACCGCCTTATTTCTCGATATTGCCCAAGCTTTCGACCGTGTATGGATCAACGGATTAATTTATAAAATATTACACCTGGATCTTGACAGCAATATCAAGCAAATACTAATATCCTTCCTTAAAAACCGATCCTTCTCTGTTAAAATTCATGAATCCCTCTCCGAAACAAAAAATATACTCGCTGGTGTACCTCAAGGCAGCGTCCTCTCTCCCACCCTGTTCAACATCTACATGAGTGATATGCCACAACCAAATGTTCACATGCTGGCATATGCGGACAATACAGCCTTAATAGCGCAAAGCTTTGAACTCGAGGATGCGACTAAAAATCTGCAAATAGCTATAAACACCCTAGTTAAATGGTTCAAGTCTTGGAATATAGCAATAAATACATCCAAATGCATCGCTAAAATTTTTACACTCAAACGAATTAAAAGCTCACCGGAATTAACAATTAACGGAGAAACTATTAGATGGAACGTCTCGGACGAACCGGTTAAATATCTTGGCATATTCCTTGACGCAAGATTAACTTGGAAATACCATATACTCCAAAAAGTTAATCAAGGTTACGGAAAGTTGAAACAACTGTATCCCTTGATAAACAGGAGAACAAGACTTAAATGCGAAAACACTATTCTAATTTATAAAACACTCATTCGACCACTCATTACCTATGCCTGCGTTGTCTGGGGAAACTCGGCTAAAACAAATCTTAATAAGGTTCAGGTTTTATAAAACAAAATACTACGCATAGCAGTAGACTCCGAGTGGTATATCTCTAATGATCAACTACACAACGAATTAAAAATTGGAAACATGAACGCATACAATACACAGAAGTACTACAGCCATACAACCTCAGCAAAAAGAACATCCACTGTCGTCTTAAAAGGAAACTACCACAAGACATCTACTTGATTTAAAATACGTTAAATGTTACCATCCAATTTGACTTATGTTTATTATTTTGTAAGTGACGAGGTCCTTTTAGTTATGTAATGTGACATTTATTTAGTATAAGAAAAAGCCTTGTATAGTAATGTTAATTTACTGGTCTGGCAATAAAAGTACTTAAAAAAAAAAGATAATATTGATAAAAATCACCGGTTTTGTGTTAAATGCAAAAATGTTGGGTTCCGATTTCAATAATAGTACTAAAAAAAAATAAATCTAGGTTTTTGAACATTTCCTTTAGTATTTTTTATTACTTGTCTTGTTATTTTATGTATGTTTTTATTATTCCTGTTAGTGTTGTGGTTTTTTTGTTTATTTTTTGTTGATTTTTAATTTATTGTTTTCGAATTCTTTTATTAAACCATCTAAAACAAATTAAAAATGTGATTTAGCAAAATCTACACTTGGACATGTTGCATACATAATAGTTATGACAGCTCAGTTCGATTTTCACTTGTCATTGCCAATTCAGATTATTTATTTATTTCTTTTTTTTAATGTTATTGAATTCGGAGCCTAACATTTTTGCATTTAATACGAAAACGGTAGTTTTTATCAATATTCTCTAAGAGTGATAAAAGATTCTAAACTAAATTTACTATCAGAAACTGCAAAAATAAATGTAGGGTTATGATAGAATAAAAAAGTTCTGAGCAAACAAAGTTTAGGAACAGCCTGTATAGCACTGTTCCCGTGTACCGATCCAACTCAACAATTGCCTAATGATTTTACGTGATATTAGTTTACACTGTACCAAATTTCAACGCTTTACCATAAATAGCGTTTAAGATATTTAGAAAAATGTGTTAAAATTTCATAACTTTGATGGCCTGTATCTTTGAAATTTGAAGACTTTTACTAATTTTTTTTTTACATGCTTCGTCATCATTTTCACTCTAGTATACTAGGTTACATTTGTTCCCCGAGTCACCGAAACACCCTGTACAGGGTGGTTCAAATTCGATGTCCGAATAGACTAACTCGGAAACTATAAGATTTAGAAAAAAAGTAGCTTACATGTCATGATCTCGTTTTTCGAGAAACTGCTAATGCCGAAAACCTCATAGCGCTATCGTCTTTTGTTTTTCCCCTAGAGGCCAAAATTGAAAATATCGTAAAACCAATAAGTGCAATTATCTTGGTTATTATTATAGGTGGAGTATTATAACTACGACATTATATGGAAATTTTTTTACAGAGAATTTGATGACATAGTCGAAACAAATTTTTCGGTTTTAGATTTTGAGATATCATGAGAATTTTCGTTTTTTTAAATGGAAACAACCACTGATTATTCGCTTATTAAATTCGTTATTTTTTTCTGATTACAAAAATATAGGGTTCGACAGGTCTATTTCTTATTGTTTTAGAATAAAGCTAAAAATAAACTTTTTTTATAAAATTTCCATCTAGTGTCGTCGACGAAATTAAATTTACAGTTTCCTGTAAGTTACGGGGCGGTAGGTAAAATCTAAGAAGTTAACAACTAAATAAGAAAATAACTTCTGGTATTTAAAAACAAAACATTTTTTAATGTGTAACATTCTAACATGTCAAACTTTTCAAAATTTTCGCAATTCATCTTAAAACAGGATTTTTAAAGTGACACTTCAGAAAATTTTTGAATACAAACAAATGTTGCTATGTTTATTTGAATTCAAAAAAAAACATGAGCGCCATCTATCGATAATTTATTAAGTCATTTAAAAATAATATTAAATCGTAATAAACAATGTGAAATAATGCAATCTATTCCAACTTTTGTGTAAAACATATATAAATTAAACAGTTCAACAAATATATGTGTTTCAAATATCAGAAATATGTTTTTTTTTAATTTTTAGTTATAGAACCGTAATTTACAGGAAACTGTAAATTTAATTTCTTTGACGACACTAAAAGAAAAGTTTATTTTTAGTTTTATTCTAAAACAATAAGAAATAGACCTGTCAAACCCTATGTTTTTGTAATCAAAAAAAAATAACGAATTTATTAAGCAAATAATCAGTGGTTGTTTCCATTAAAAAAAACGAAAATTGTGATAATGTTACAAAATCTAAAACCGACAAAACTTTTTTGACTACGTCATCAAATTCTCTGTAAAAAAGTGTCCATATAATGTCTTAGTTATAATACTCCACCTATAATAATAACCAAGATAATTACATTTGCGGGTTTTACGATATTTTCAATTTTGGCCTCTAGCGGAAAAACAAAAGGCGGTAGCGCTATGAGGTTTTCGGCATTAGCAGTTTCTCGAAAAACGAGATCATGACATGTCAGTTACTTTTCTTCTAACTCTTATAGTTTTCGAGTTAGCCTATTCGGACATCGAATTTGAACCACCCTGTACATACTATATTTGTTCCCATATATTAATAAAATAAAATATTGAAATTCGGATGAAGAATTATACAGGGGTTTCCCAAAAGTAACGGATAAATTCGTTAAAACAACTAATGGAAAATTCGCTGAGAACTTACATTTTTTACAATTTTTTGGTATAGATTTCAAAATTTTTCCGCCATTTTTAAACAAATTATGACGTCATCGCTATTTTTTTCAAATAGCAATTCCCCATTTTAATTATGGGGATTGCTATTTGGATCCCCCTCTATTTGGATTGCTAGAGGATTTTTTTCTGAATTTGATACCGCCAAAATTAATATTAGCTATATAACAAAATGTTCGAGAAATATTGCAGGTAGAAAAATAGCAGTAGCCATACGTAACCATGGCAACCAGTTGTTTCAAATACTTTATTAAGACAATGATTAATTTTTGATATCTCAAACTGTTGGTTGCCATGGTTAGCTACTGCTATTTTGCTTTTATCTCAATTGAATAGGACGTGTTCAATAGGATTCAGGTCAGGATATAACGCCGACCATTCCATGACCTGAATGTGGCGGTATGTGGCTATGCATTGTCCTGCATTAGGATGAAATTTTGACCCCATATGAAGCAGGCGCCACATGGTCCTCCAAGATGTTTTCGATGTAATTCATGGCATTTAGTCTACCAGGAACAACAACAAGATCAGTTCTGTTGTCTATATTGATTCCAGCCCAAACCATAACAGATCCCTGACCAAATCTATCCACTTCCTGTATAGTAGCGTTCACCAGGACGTCTATATACACTTTCTAACAGTTTGATCAGAAATTTCTATTCCATGTGCTCGTCTTAGGTCGTTTAGGAGGTCTCGTGCTATGGCAGTACGCGTACATAGACAGGAAAGAATAAGAAATCGGCCTTGATTTTGAGTAGTTTTTCGATTTCAACCTTGTCCAGCTCTTCTAACATGTTGGCTAATCTCCTGAAACCGATTCCATAAACACTGAATAATAGAAGGAGAAACTCGAAGATCCCTGCTAACATGTCAAACAGAGAGACTCACTAAGAGCCTCATAACGCTTCTAATCAACGAAAATTGACAACTGAATTCATTTGTCATCTTTAGTAGACTTTCATTAACGAATTCAAAGCATACTTGACATTTTTCCACTTTATTTTGCGTTATTAATTTACATTTTTATGTGTAACTTAGAAGTAACTAAGAGTTGTAACATTGTTTTTGCAATTTTCTTTAGTTAAATATATGCCGTTGAAGTAAATCAAATTTGATTTGTCTAGAACTATTATTTAAAAAGTTTCCGATTTCGAAAAGTGTTCCCCTAATTTTTTTGAGCAGGGTATATAGATATATAATAAATATATGTATAGTATATATAAATATATCTCTGTGTGGGTGGGACATAGAGATATTTAGTTTTTAATACATAATGTATAATACAAATAGTGTATTTTTGTTTGCTGATGGAATAGTTGGATTATTCATTTGTTGATTTATTATTTTTCTTGTCAGGTCTGCATTTCGCTGTTTTTTTAAGAAGATATTATTAAAAACATTTTTTCTACTTTTAACGTAAAACACATCTAGGACAACTTGAATCAGCAAAGTTTGAGTAATTTTAGATTATTCTATGTGTATTAATTCTTATTGTGTATTTTAAAACCGCTGACGCAAGAATTACTGGCTGAAACTTCCAAAAACTTTAATTTTCAAAGAGTAAAGTGTCCTTTATAGAGTTGTTCTACTGAAAATAATAACTGTTCCAGATTGCTTTAGGTATAATAAGTATATATTTATAATATGGAATTGAAAATAGAAAAACTGTGGTCACAGCAATCAACTAGACATTTTGGAAGCCAAACCTATTTTTAGTTATAACTTTGTAATGATGTATCCCATAATTTTGATTTTCTAGAACAATAACTAGAACAACTAGAACAACCCAGAACAACTAAGAAAATCTGATTTTTCCAGAAATGGGGGGCAAGTCAAAAAAACCGTTTTTTAGGTTTTTCTCGCCGAGTTTTTACAACTTTGCGATTTTTTTTCTCGAAAAGTATCGCACGAAAAAATTTGAATTTTGAACAGGTGGTAGCCTGATGTGTTCTTAATGAGTGGCATATTTTATTTTTTCGATATTCCATACAGCTTCGCGGAAAATCGAAGTTTAGTAAGACGCCGTTATGTCGAAAACGGCTGGGCGGATTTCCTCGCGGATTTTACCAAAATATGTCAAATAATGTCGGATGTCGGATTCCGTTATCAGTTTTTCAAAATTAGAGCTCCCTAATTTTTTAAGAGCTTATTTCTGTTTCTCTTTCATTTGTAATTCCATTAAATCGCTCTTAAAAAATTAGGGAGCATTAATTTTGAAAAACTGATAACGGAATCCGATAACCGACATTATTTGACATATTTTGCTAAAAACCGCGTTGAAATCCGCCAGGTCGTTTTCGAAATAACCGCGATTTTCCGCGAAACTATATGAAATATCGCAAAAATAAAATATGCCCCACATTAAGAACAACTAGAACAACCCAGAACAACTAAGGTTTTTCTCGCCGAGTTTTTATTTTTTCTATTTGCCGATTTGGAACAATGTAGAACAACTCTAGAACAATCTAGAACAACAATGAAAAATTTTAAAAATCAAAAAACCTGAATGTTTCTAGTTCTAGCTTTAGTTTTTAGTTCTACTCTTAGTTCAATAAAAATATACATCAATCTCTCGCTGAATAACAATTAAAACTTTAATTACCGTCATTACATACCTCGTATAGACAACTCGGGGAATACCCCGAGTTTTTCTATAAACATGGGATAGAACAACTTGAGAAATAACCCAAGTTGGATTCTATCTATGAGCGCTAATATTCATATTTAAATATACTGATGTATTGATCCTACCGATGGCGGTGTGCACTCCAACCCTGAAGAGATTGTCAACATACACGCTGACTACCTAGAAGGTGTATTCACCTTTACCGAGGATGTTTCGTTTTGTTCCCACAACAAAAGCATTATAGATAATCGGTACGAATCCGCATTTTTGACACCGTTCGAGACACCCGAAGATGCTCTCATGTTGGAAGACGAATATTTTACTCTTCTTGGACAGGGAAAAGATACCGCTCCCGGCTATGATAACATCACAAGGAAACTGCTTAGAAGTCTAGATCTTAACATCCATGGCTTTATCAGAAAAATAATCAACTTTTGCCTTACGACTCAGCATTTCCCGCGCGACTAGAAGACGTCAACTATTACTTGTATTCCCAAGAAGGATTCCTCTCTATCTGATCCAGCCAACTATCGCCCCATCTCACTGCTCCCCGTAATTGGAAAACTCTTCGAGACGCACTTGAAGAACAAGCTCCTGGCTGCGGTATCAAAGAAAATTCCGCCTTACCAATTTGGCTTCCAATCCGGCAAATCAACGTCCCGGCCACTAACTATTCTGGTTTCCAACTTCCAGGCGGCACGTTTTGTAAAACTGAAATCTGCAGCAGTGTTTCTGGACGTCCGAAAAGCCTTTGACTCCGTGTGGCACAAAGGATTGCTATTTAAACTGGATAAGCTAAAAACGCCATACTACCTTCTAACCCTGATAAACCAATTCCTGTCGAATCGCTCCTCCATCGTGAAGTTGAAAAATCACTTCTCCCACAGCTTCTCCGCTCAGCAAGGCCTTCCTCAGGGTTCGCCTATCTCTCCCGCTCTATACAATCTATTCTGCCACGATCTTTACAACGACAACCCAGACGCCTTTAACCTCACTGCATACGCACTTCTTTACGCCGACGACACAGCATTAGTCTCGCACAGTAGGGATATCACTTCCTCGGTCCGTAAGTTGCAGACGCTCATAAACGAAACGGAAAATTGGTACCGAAAATGGCGCATCTTACTCAATCCCACAAAAACACAATTTTTTGTCCCATTCCTCTCACCCCGCGCTCCCTCTCCCACAATTACAATCCAATCAACGGCAATCTCCGTCTCACCAACCTGCAAGTATCTTGGCATAATACTTGACAGAACGCTTAAGTTTTCCACTCATGCAACCAAGGTGAAGATGAAAGTAAAGACACGCGCCAAACACTTTAAATCGTAGTGGGTACAGAATAAAATTTGTTTTTCTTCTTCTTCTGATGTTTTAAATAGATAATATTAATACTATGACTTACAAATATTTTGTCCGTTATATCCAAAGACCGTTCTAACTCTAACGCTATAGAATGAGGTTCGTTATATAAAGATCCGTACTATCGAGGTTTAATTGTAGTAATATTTTGACTTTTCCGTTAATAATTTTTCGTTTTTTTTTTGAGTAATTTAATCATTGTGTTTGTATAGGTTTCTAAAACGAACATAAAAATAAAACAATGGAAAAATTTAATTAAATTGTCAGGTGCAGTTATTCAATTTTTGCGTTACACCCGTTATAAATTTCGTAGAAATGTTAACAATAAAATCTACACCCAAGAAACACTTTTATGTATAATTTATATATGTACAAAGCTTTTAAAAAAAAGTACTTGCCATTTATTAGCTTTACTCTTTAAGGGGTAAATTCTTTTTATGAATCTTAGTTGGAAAATTACTCATTTCCGACATGAAATTTAATCAGAAAAGAAAACGAAGTCTTTGACTTGAAAGTTTTGACGTTAATTACTTGTTGAATAAAAATATTAAAAAACATTAAGTTAAAAAGGATCTTCTTTTATGCATTTTCAGATATTACGCAGTTTTAAAACCTCTTCACTTAACTGGAATAGATCGTCGTGGACGTTACATGTTAATTGGAGCTTGGCTAGGTGCGGCAATTTGTAGTATGCCCCAGGTAAGAAATAACCCCGCATCTTCTATATTTATCTATTATAATACAAGTCTCGAAACAAATAACCTTTCAAACAACAAGCGATAAAACTTTCGCTTAATATAAATGAACTTACTTAATCGTCCAGACTCTCTAAAATTTATTGCGGACCATTTCTCTGTAACAAATCTTAAATTTAACTTTCTCATCCCGAAATTTACGTGTTTTAGTTTTCAACATTATTGTTTTATTCGTTTTGCTTTTGGTGTAATTTTCTATATTTATTAAAACGTTAAATTCGCGCTTAGAATATATATTAACCTTATCTGTAGTTGTAAATTTTCGAGTTTCGCATCTGTGTTCAATTTAAAGTTTTCCACACAGCGAGAATGTAAATTACAGATGAAACAACAATTTTCTATCTCTCTTCAGCATCTTGTATGTTAATTAATTAAGTTGTTACAAAAACTTTACTTTAAAGTTATGGTAATTAAAGAACGAACGTTATTAGTATGTAAATTATTTTGGAATAAATGTTTAAAATAAATATCGGATTAATGTTTGTGTGAAATGGGATTATTATTTAGACGAAACCGACGTTGGCTGAGTAAGATAAATTGTAAGGTATTAACAAAACTGGACCCACGTCACCAAACTTGTCCGAAAAGTTTTAACAAGTTTAGTAGTCTCGTAACAAATTAGGGACATTTTTGGAACGAAAAGTATTTGAGTTTGATGGAGACTATTTTAACCATCTTTATACTTAATAGAAGAAAAAATAATACTCCCATAATATGATTTGAAATCAATCTTCTCGGTATGTGTTAAATATTATGCAATAATTCAAAAATAAAAAATTTCTAAATGAATTTTTATTGGAAAATTAGCTGAAAACTGTTTCAAGTTGAAGATTAAATACTGTTTGCAAAAGATACTGCTTCTAAATGACTACTTAGTACTTACAAATAACTAAATATGGAGGATAGAAGACCAGATACTGCTGGTAGATTATTAGATACTGATAATACAAGACTCTTCTGCTGGCAGAAGATTACATACTGCTTATAGAAGATTACATATTTCTGCTAAAAGACTAAATACTGCTGGTAGGAGACTAATTACTAGGTACAGAAAACCTTATAGTGCTTACAGCAGACCAGTTACTGTGGCGGAAAACGAGACACTGTAAATAGAAGATTACATAGAAGACTTTACACTGCTGGCATAACAATGGCATCATAACCATCTGTGAGTCTTAGCCTGTTAAAATACTGTTGGCATAATAAAACGGGTAGGAAACCCGATACTGAAATTTCCCAAAGTGTTAATAGCAGTGTCTTCTTTCCAATGAACCAACACGTTTTGAAAAATAACTCTTAGTTTTTGAGAAAACAATATTTGAAGTTTTGATAAAATTTTCCATATTGCAATTTTCATCGATAATTTTCAAAATTCGCAATAAAATTAATTTCTTGAATGATCCTTGTGGAAATATCACCAATTATTAATTAAAGTATCCTCTTTTTAATGCAACAAGCCGTTTTGAAAAATCGCTTTTAGTTCTTGAGAAAGAAATTTTTGAAATAATCGACAATTTTTTCGAATTTTACAATTTTCGCCGATTAAGTTTTAAAAATTCATATAAAATCCATTTCTTGGAATATGAGTTTGAAAATTTCCCAAATTGTTAATAAGAGTGTCCTCTTTCCAATGGACCAACCTATTTTGAAAATTAACTTTTAATTTTTGAAGAAACAATATTTGAAGTTTTGATAAAATTTTCGATGTTGCAATTTTCATCGATAATTTTCAAAATTCGTTATAAAATTAATTTCTTGAAGGATCCATGTGGAAATATCATCAATTATTAATTAAAGTATCCTCTTTTTAATGCAACAAGCCGTTTTGAAAAATCGCTTTTAGTTCTTGAGAAAGAAATTTTTGAAATGATTGACAATTTTTTCGAATTTTGCAATTTTCGCCAATTAAATTTTAAAAATTCGTATAAAATCCATTTCTTAGAATATGAGTTTGAAAATTTCCCAAAGTGTTAACAAGAGTGTCCTCTTTCCAATGAGCCAACCCGTTTTGAAAAATAACTTTTAGTTTTTGAGATAATAATTTTGAAGTTTTGATAAAACTTTCAATCATGCAATTTTCATCGATAATTTTCAAAATTCGTTATAAAATTAATTTCTTGAAGGATCTTTGTGGAAATATCATCAATTATTAATTAAAGTATCCTCTTTTTAATGCAAAAAGCCGTTTTGAAAAATCACTCTCAGTTCTTGAGAAATAAATTTTTGAAATAATCGATAATTTTTTCAAATTTTGCAATTTTCGCCAATTAAATTTTAAAAATTCGTGTAAAATCGATTTCTTGGAATATGAGTTTGAAAATTTCCCAAAGTGTTAATAAGAGTGTCCTCTTTCCAATGAACCAACCCGTTTTGAAAAATAACTTTTAGTTTTTGAGATAATAATTTTGAAGTTTTGATAAAATTTTCGATCTTGCAATTTTCATCTATAACTTGTAAAATTCGCTATAAAATTAATATCTTGAATGATCCTTGTGGAAATATCACCAATTATTAATTAAAGTATCCTCTTTTTAATGCAACAAGCCGTTTTGAAAAATCGCTATTAGTTCTTGAGAAATAAATTTTTGAAATGATTGACAATTTTTACAATTTTTGCAATTTTCGCCGATTAAGTTTTAAAAATTCGTATAAAATCCATTTCTTGGAATATGAGTTTGAAAATTTCCCAAAGTGTTAATAAGAGTGTCCTCTTTCCAATGAACCAACACGTTTTGAAAAATAACTTTTAGTTTTTGAGATAATAATTTTGAAGTTTTGATAAAATTTTCGATCTTGCAATTTTCATCTATAACTTGTAAAATTCGCTATAAAATTAATTTCTTGAAGGATCCTTGTGGAAATATCACCAATTATTAATTAAAGTATCCTCTTTTTAATACAACAAGCCGTTTTGAAAAATCGCTTTTAGTTCTTGAGAAATAAATTTTTGAAATGATTGATAATTTTTTCAAATTTTGCAATCTTCGCCAATTAAGTTTTAAAAATTCGTATAAAATCCATTTCTCGGAATATGAGTTTGAAAATTTCCCAAAGTGTTAATAAGAGTGTCCTCTTTCCAATGAACCAACACGTTTTGAAAAATAACTTTTAGTTTTTGAGATAATAATTTTGAAGTTTTGATAAAACTTTCAATCATGCAATTTTCATCGATAATTTTCAAAATTCGTTATAAAATTAATTTCTTGAAGGATCTTTGTGGAAATATCATCAATTATTAATTAAAGTATCCTCTTTTTAATGCAAAAAGCCGTTTTGAAAAATCACTCTCAGTTCTTGAGAAATAAATTTTTGAAATAATCGATAATTTTTTCGAATTTTGCAACTTTCGCCGATTAAGTTTTAAAAATTCGTATAAAATCCATTTCTTGGAATATGAGTTTGAAAATTTCCCAAAGTGTTAATAAGAGTGTCCTCTTTCCAATGAACCCAACCCGTTTTGAAAAATACCTTTTAGTTTTTGAAATAATAATATTTGAAGTTTTGATAAAATTTTCGATCTTGCAATTTTCATCTATAACTTGTAAAATTCGCTATAAAATTAATTTCTTGAAGGATCCTTGTGGAAATATCACCAATTATTAATTAAAGTATCCTCTTTTTAATGCAATAAGCCGTTTTGAAAAATCGCTTTTAGTTCTTGAGAAATAAATTTTTTAAATAATCGACAATTTTTTCGAATTTTACAATTTTCGCCGATTAAGTTTTAAAAATTCGTATAAAATCCATTTCTTGGAATATGAGTTTGAAAATTTCCCAAAGTGTTAATAAGAGTGTCCTCTTTCCAATAAACCAATACGTTTTGAAAAATAACTTTTAGTTTTTGTGAAAACAATATTTGATGTTTTGATACAATTTTCGATGTTGCAATTTTCATCGATAATTTTCAAAATTCGTTATAAAATTAATTTCTTGAAGGATCCTTGTGGAAATATCATCAATTATTAATTAAAGTATCCTCTTTTTAATGCAAAAAGCCGTTTTGAAAAATCACTCTCAGTTCTTGAGAAATAAATTTTTGAAATAATCGATAATTTTTTCGAATTTTGCAATTTTCGCCGATTAAGTTTTAAAAATTCGTATAAAATCCATTTCTTGGAATATGAGTTTGAAAATTTCCCAAAGTGTTAATAAGAGTGTCCTCTTTCCAATGAACCAACCCGTTTTGAAAAATAACTTTTAGTTTTTGAGATAATAATTTTGAAGTTTTGATAAAATTTTCGATCTTGCAATTTTCATCGATAACTTTCAAAATTCGCTATAAAATTAATTTTTTGAAGGATCCTTGTGGAAATATCACCTATTATTAATTAAAGTATCCTCTTTTTAATGCAATAAGCCGTTTTGAAAAATTACTTTTAGTTCTTGAGAAATAAATTTTTGAAGTAATCGACAATTTTCTCGAATTTTGCAATTTTCGCCGATTCAGTTTTAAAAATTCGTATAAAATCCAATTCTTGGAATATGAGTTTGAAAATTTCCCAAAGTGTTAATAAGAGTGTTCTCTTTCCAATAAACCAACACGTTTTGAAAAATAACTTTTAGTTTTTGAGAAAACAATATTTGAAGTTTTGATAAAATTTTCAATCTTGCAATTTTCATCGATAATTTTCAAAATTCGCAATAAAATTAATTTGTTGAAGGATTCTAGTGGAAATATCACCAATTATTAATTAAAGTATCCTCTTTTTAATGCAACAAGCCGTTTTGAAAAATCGCTTTTAGTTCTTGAGAAATAAATTTTTGAAATGATTGACAATTTTTTCAATTTTTGCAATTTTCGCCGATTAAGTTTTAAAAATTCGTATAAAATCCATTTCTTGGAATACGAGTTTGAAAATTTCCCAAAGTGTTAATAAGAGTGTCCTCTTTCCAATAAACTAATACGTTTTGAAAAATAACTTTTAGTTTTTGAGAAAACAATATTTGAAGTTTTGATACAATTTTCGATGTTGCAATGTTCATCGATAATTTTCAAAATTCGCTATAAAATTAATTTTTTGAAGGATCCTTGTGGAAATATCACCAATTATTAATTAAAGTATCCTCTTTTTAATGCAACAAGCCGTTTTGAAAAATCGCTTTTAGTTCTTGAGAAATAAATTTTTGAAATAATCGACAATTTTTTCAAATTTTACAATTTTCGCCGATTAAGTTTTAAAAATTCGTATAAAATCCATTTCTTGGAATATGAGTTTGAAAATTTCCCAAAGTGTTAATAAGAGTGTCCTCTTTCCAATGAACCAACCCGTTTTGAAAAATAACTTTTAGTTTTTGAGATAATAATTTTGAAGTTTTGATAAAATTTTCGATCTTGCAATTTTCATCGATAACTTTCAAAATTCGCTATAAAATTAATTTTTTGAAGGATCCTTGTGGAAATATCACCTATTATTAATTAAAGTATCCTCTTTTTAATGCAATAAGCCGTTTTGAAAAATTACTTTTAGTTCTTGAGAAATAAATTTTTGAAGTAATCGACAATTTTCTCGAATTTTGCAATTTTCGCCGATTCAGTTTTAAAAATTCGTATAAAATCCAATTCTTGGAATATGAGTTTGAAAATTTCCCAAAGTGTTAATAAGAGTGTCCTCTTTCCAATAAACCAACACGTTTTGAAAAATAACTTTTAGTTTTTGAGAAAACAATATTTGAAGTTTTGATAAAATTTTCAATCTTGCAATTTTCATCGATAATTTTCAAAATTCGCAATAAAATTAATTTGTTGAAGGATTCTAGTGGAAATATCACCAATTATTAATTAAAGTATCCTCTTTTTAATGCAACAAGCCGTTTTGAAAAATCGCTTTTAGTTCTTGAGAAATAAATTTTTGAAATGATTGACAATTTTTTCAATTTTTGCAATTTTCGCCGATTAAGTTTTAAAAATTCGTATAAAATCCATTTCTTGGAATACGAGTTTGAAAATTTCCCAAAGTGTTAATAAGAGTGTCCTCTTTCCAATAAACTAATACGTTTTGAAAAATAACTTTTAGTTTTTGAGAAAACAATATTTGAAGTTTTGATACAATTTTCGATGTTGCAATGTTCATCGATAATTTTCAAAATTCGCTATAAAATTAATTTTTTGAAGGATCCTTGTGGAAATATCACCAATTATTAATTAAAGTATTCTCTTTTTAATGCAACAAGCCGTTTTGAAAAATCGCTTTTAGTTCTTGAGAAATAAATTTTTGAAATAATCGACAATTTTTTCAAATTTTACAATTTTCGCCGATTAAGTTTTAAAAATTCGTATAAAATCCATTTCTTGGAATATGAGTTTGAAAATTTCCCAAAGTGTTAATAAGAGTGTCCTCTTACCAATAAACCAACCCGTTTTGAAAAATACCTTTTAGTTTTTGAAATAATAATATTTGAAGTTTTGATAAAATTTTCAATCTTGCAATTTTCATCGATAAGTTTCAAAATTTGCTATAAAATTAATTTCTTGAAGGATCCTTGTGGAAATATCACCAATTATTAATTAAAGTATCTTCTTTTTAATGCAAAAAGCCGTTTTGAAAAATCACTCTCAGTTCTTGAGAAATAAATTTTTGAAATAATCGATAATTTTTTCGAATTTTGCAATTTTCGCCGATTAAGTTTTAAAAATTCGTATAAAATCCATTTCTTGGAATATGAGTTTGAAAATTTCCCAAAGTGTTAATAAGAATGTCCTCTTTCCAATAAACCAACACGTTTTAAAAAATAACTTTTAGTTTTTGAGATAATAATATTTGAAGTTTTGATAAAATTTTCGATCTTACAATTTTCATCGATAACTTTCAAAATTCGCTATAAAATTAATTTTTTGAAGTATCCTTGTGGAAATATCACCAATTATTAATTAAAGTATCCTCTTTTTAATGCAACAAGCCGTTTTGAAAAATCACTTTTAGTTCTTGAGAAAAAGTTTTTGAAATGATTGACAATTTTTTCGAATTTTGCAATTTTCGCCGATTAAATTTTAAAAATTCGTATAAAATCCATTTCTTGGAATATGAGTTTGAAAATTTCCCAAAGTATTAATAAGAGTGTCCTCTTTCCAATAAACCAATACGTTTTGAAAAATAACTTTTAGTTTTTGAGAAAACAATATTTGAAGTTTTGATAAAATTTTCAATCTTGCAATTTTCATCGATAACTTTCAAAATTCGCTATAAAATTAATTTTTTGAAGGATCCTTGTGGAAATATCACCAATTATTAATTAAAGTATCCTCTTTTTAATGCAACAAGCTGTTTTGAAAAATCACTCTCAGTTCTTGAGAAATAAATTTTTGAAATAATCGATAATTTTTTCGAATTTTGCAACTTTCGCCGATTAAATTTTAAAAATTCGTATAAAATCCATTTCTTGGAATATGAGTTTGAAAATTTCCCAAAGTGTTAATAAGAGTGTCCTCTTTCCAATCAACCAACCCGTTTTGCAAAATAACTTTTAGTTTTTGAGATAATAATTTTGAAGTTTTGATAAAATTTTCGATCTTGCAATTTTCATCTATAACTTGTAAAATTCGCTATAAAATTAATTTCTTGAAGGATCCTTGTGGAAATATCACCAATTATTAATTAAAGTATCCTCTTTTTAATGCAATAAGCTGTTTTGAAAAATCGCTTTTAGTTCTTGAGAAATAAATTTTTGAAATGATTGTCAATTCTTTTAAAATTTTGCAATTTTCGCCGATTAAGTTTTAAAAATTCGTATAAAATCCATTTCTCGGAATATGAGTTTGAAAATTTCCCAAAGTGTTAATAAGAGTGTCCTCTTTCCAATGAACCAACCCGTTTTGAAAAATAACTTTTAGTTTTTGAGATAATAATATTTGAAGTTTTGATAAAATTTTCAATCTTGCAATTTTCACCATATACTGATGGCAGACTATTGCTTGTAATAGAAGACTGCCTACTACTGTGGGCAGAAGATTACATACTGCTAGCACAATACTACATGACGACACTACATATGTAGCCTAATCATCCTCAAGTACTGCAATGGCACCCTCAGTCCGATCATTTTTTCGAAGCACTCATATATTTACTCCTAAGTTTATCCATAAACCATAAAGTTGAGAGATTGTCCGCAATATCCAATTTTTTTCCAAAATATAAAAAAATCAAATAAATTAATACATGAAGTTAGTAAAGAATAAGCATCAATATGTAAAAGGTACAAATAAATAGGAAAATTCTCGTTTCTACTAAACTTCTGATGGACGAGTAATAAAAGTAACAGTTTCAACCGGTGGGAACAATAAAAGTGGTAAACATAAAATGCGATACCCTAAAAACCGTGTAGGTATTGTATTTTAAAAGTTACCACTTTTAAAACGAGCAATAAAAAATAAAATCAGGTTTTTATTCTACATCGATAAATAATTTATATTTTCTTCGTTCTGTTATAGGCTCTTGTTTTTGAAGTGCGAACTCACCCTAACATCACAAATTACGTTCAATGTATTACCTACAATACCCTACAAACGCATACACTTCAAGTAGTTTACGCAGCTTTTGGTACAATCGTTACCTACATTATTCCACTCATTGTGATAATATATTCTTATGTTGCTATTTTGATTGAAATCTTTAAAAGAACAAATACGGATGGGGGTAAGTAATTGAATTAATTTTTTTTTATAATTTATTCTCAATCCAAATCACCTAAAACAATTAAACCATTTGATCAAACTAACTTGTATTTGCGGTAAAACTTTATTTCAGATACGTGTATTGAAATAGATTTCCTTGCCACATTTTAGAAACTATGAAACCGTTTAAATGTACGTTTCACCACGAAACTAACTAGTTTTAATTGTTTGTTTATTTTTACAGATAGAATACGACGATCGAGTTTGGGATTTTTGGGGAGGGCAAAAATCAGAACACTTAAAATGACTATTATTATAGTTTTGGTGTTTTTTATATGTTGGACACCTTACAACGCAATTCTAGTTTTGTAAGTATTCGTTTTATTGAAATAAATTTATTAATATATTTATATGTTGTTTTTAAAAACAATTTTAAATATTATCGATTTTATTCTCGGAATGAACAGCACGTATTTGGAAATTAAAACTTTCCAGCATTTCTTTTTTTTTTTAAACTTGGAAAGCTTTCCAATACATCTTACTTTGAAGTCGAAACATATCGCCTGGAGTGGTTGTAAAATAAATCAGTATTGAGCTTTTCGGTCGGGGCTAAAATAAACTTAAACCAAAAAAAAATATATATATATACAGAGAATTTAAAACCAAATTGACAATTTCGCTTCATATTGAAAAGTGTAGATGTTTTGATGGATTTAAATTTGAAATTGATAATAAATATTTATTTTCCATTTAATTGGTGAAGTAATTGATGGATTATCGGCTATTTCTGCATCTCCCAATTATACTGTTGTTTAATGAGGGGCATTTCTGTAATCAACTCAAACTGTTTCCTATTAAATTTACACCAAGGAAGACAATTCCTCTAAGCCATAATAATCCAGTTGAAATTGCTCAAATGATTTATATACTAAATTTTAATTTTCTTATTATTACAGTTTCTGGTATGATCGTGATCAGGCGACAAAATTAGATCCGAAAATTCAGCGCGGCTTATTCCTGTTTGCATGTACGAATTCTTGTATGAACCCGATAGTTTACGGGGTGTTTAACATCAGGGCGAAAAGGGCGAACACACAGGTGAGGATGCGATTACAGACGTTAGATTCGAAACAGACCGTCGTCGTCCAAACGCCCACAGTTGAAACATTGGTACCGGGTTTGGAAATATCATTAAGACCCCTAGAATAACAACGTCACTGTCAATATCGCAAGAACAACATTGTTATGATGGCTGATGATTTGCAGATCTGTGGTTACAAGTAGGATAGTATTTTTTTGTAAAGAAAAATGTTAGCTGCTACATTCCGATGTGTTATCTTTATTTTCTTTGTGGCTTTGCTTTTTTTTTAATTGCAACCGAATTGTTTGTTGTTAATTATTAATTAATTAAATTTATTGAGACGAAAATTCTTCGTTAATTAATAATTAAAAGACTGCAGATTTTCTTTCTTCTTCTTTTTTATTTCACCTTTACCTTCTTTTACTAACACTTTTATGCTTTTAATTAAAAAAAAACTAACATCAATACTTTTATTTTTATTTGCATTGTGTAAATAATACTTATATTAACGCAAATTATATTATATTAAATCGATATTGATAACAATTAACCATAAAAAATAAAAAGAAAGCCTCAATTAGACTTGGGGAGATAACTATTTCATAAATTATAGAGGTGATTCATAACTCGTGTGCAATATTTTAGATTCTGATGCATCCCATTTAAAATAACAATGTTGGTTGCCATAGCAACGAAACAAAAAGCAATACAAACAAGTAAATGTCGCCAAAAAATGCACCACGATTAATAAAGAAACTTGTATTTCAAACATTTTTCTGTAAAATCACAAATGACGAAGTTATTGGCTATATTCTAAACGTTTGATACACTCTGTATATTTTACCAAAGCTAAAGCTATAATTGGTCTGAAAGTACAGAATGTTTCTTGTATGTATTTTATTTCAATTAATTTGTATATAAATATAAAACTAAAATTTAAATTTTATGTTTTGATAAAGAAATTAAACAAAATTCCCTGTTAATCTTGCCAACTGTTACCAACTTTTCAATAATTTAACAGATATAAAAAACAGAGTGGTAATTATCGTCTTTGGCATTTAATAATATTGGTAGATATCAGTGGTGGAACGGATATCCGGCCGGATACTGGATAGTTGCCAAATATTCGGCTTTGGCCGGATATTAAAAATCTATTACTTAGTACTCCACCATTCACAGGAATTAGTATCTCTTTTAGGTTTTGGACACTGCAGATAATAATCAAGTTCAACCCCAATAAGACTTTTTTTTATTGAATACAACTTTATTTATATCAGGCTTGTCTTTGGCAACCTCATAGTAATAATCCCAATACGATATATAAAATCTCTTGTTGGCTCTTTGCTTGTAAATCATCATCATATTCATAACTAACAGAACTGTTGCTGTTATCACTTTCTATTATTAATTAAAGTATCCTCTTTTTGATGCAAAAAGCCGTTTTGAAAAATCGGAATTGAATGATCCACAATTTTTTCGAATTTTGCAATTTTCGCCGATTAAGTTTTAAAAATTCGTATAAAATCCATTTCTTGGAATATGAGCTTGAAAATGTCCCAAAGTGTTAATAAAAGTGTCTTCTTTCCAATGAACGAACCCGTTTTGAAAAATAGCTTTTATTTTTTGAGAATACAATATTTCAAGATTTGATAAATTTTCGATGTTGCAATTTTCATTGATAACTTTCAAAATTCGCTATAAAATTAATTTCTTGAAGGATCCTTGTGGAAATATCACCAATTATTAATTAAAGTATCCTCTTTTTAATGCAAAAAACCGTTTTGAAAAATCGTATTTAGTTTTTGAGAAATAACTTTTTGAAACGATCGACAATTTTATCGAATTTTTCAATTTTCACCGATTAAGTTTTAAAAATTCGTATAAAATCCATTTCTTGGAAAATGAGTTTGAAAATTTCCCAAAGTGTTAATAAGAGTGTCCTCTTTCCAATGAACCAACCTATTTTGAAAAATAACTTTTAATTTTTGAGAAAACAATATTTGAAGTTTTGATCAAATTTTTGATGTTGCAATTTTCATCGATTACTTTAAAAATTCGCTATAAAATTAATTTCTTGAAGAATCCTTGTGGAAATATCACGAATTATTAATTAAAGTATCCTCTTTTTAATGCAACAAGCCGTTTTAAAAAATAACTTTTAGTTCTTGAGAAATAAATTTTTGAAATAATCGACAATTTTTTCGAATTTTACAATTTTCACCGATTAAATTTTAAAAATTCGTATAAAATCCATTTTTTGGAATATGAGTTTGAAAATTTCCCAAAGTGTTAATAAGAGTGTCCTCTTTCCAATGAACCAACCCGTTTTGAAAAATATATTTTAGTTTTTGAGATAATAATATTTGAAGTTTTGGTAAAATTTTCGATATTGCAATTTTCATCCATAACTTTCAAAATTCGCTATAAAATTAATTTCTTGAAGGATCCTTGTGGAAATATCACCAATTATTAATTGAATTATCCTCTTTTTAATACAACAAGCCGTTTTGAAAAATCGTTTTTAGTTTTTGAGAAATAAATTTTTGAAATGATCGACAATTTTTTCGAATTTTGAAATTTTCGCCGATTAAGTTTTAAAAATTCGTATAAAATGCATTTCTTGGAAAATGAGTTTGAAAATTTCCCAAAGTGTTAATAAAAGTGTCCTCTTTCCAATGAACCGACCTATTTTGAAAAATAACTTTTAATTTTTGAGAAAACAATATTTGAAGTTTTGATAAAATTTTCGATGTTGCAATTTTCATCGATAACTGTCAATTTCGCTATAAAATTAATTTCTTGAAGAATCCTTGTGGAAATATTACCAATAATTAATTCAAGTATCCACTTTTTAATGTAACAAACCGTTTTGAAAAATCGCTTTTAGTTTTTGAGAAATAAATTTTTGAAACGATCGACAATTTTTTCGAATTTTGCAATTTTCGCCGATTAAGTTTTAAAAATTCGTATAAAATGCATTTCTTGGAAAATGAGTTTGAAAATTTCCCAAAGTGTTAATAAAAGTGTCCTCTTTCCAATGAACCAACCCGTTTTGAAAAATAACTGTTAGTTTTTGAGAAAACAATATTTAAAGTTTTGATAAAATTTTCGATGTTGCAATTTTCATCGACAATTTCCAAAATTCGCTATAAAATTAATTTCTTGAAGGATCCTTGTGGAAATATCACCAATTATTAATTAAAGTATCCACTTTTTAATGCAACAAACCGTTTTGAAAAATCGCTTTTAGTTTTTGAGAAATAAATTTTTGAAACGATCGACAATTTTTTCGAATTTTTCAATTTTCGCCGATTAAGTTTTAAAAATTCGTATAAAATCCATTTCTTGGAAAATGAGTTTGAAAATTTCCCAAAGTGTTAATAAAAGTGTCCTCTTTCCAATGAACCAACCTATTTTGAAAAATAACTTTTAATTTTTGAGAAAACAATATTTGAAGTTTTGATAAAATTTTCGATGTTCAATTTTCATCGATAATTTTCAAAATTCGCTATAAAATTAATTTCTTGAAGTATCCTTGTGGAAATATCACCAATTATTAATTAAAGTATCCACTTTTTAATGCAACAAGCCGTTTTAAAAAATCACTTTTAGTTCTTGAAAAATAAATTTTTGAAATAATCGACAATTTTTTCGAATTTTGCAATTTACACCGATTAAATTTTAAAAATTCGTATAAAATCCATTTCTTGGAATATGAGTTTGAAAATTTCCCAAAGTGTTAATAAGAGTGTCCTCTTTCCTATGAACGAACACGTTTTGAAAAATATCTTTTAGTTTTTGAGATAATAATATTTGAAGTTTTGGTAAAATTTTCGATATTGCAATTTTCATCCATAACTTTCAAAATTCGCTATAAAATTAATTTCTTGAAGGATCCTTGTGGAAATATCACCAATAATTAATTAAAGTATCCACTTTTTAATGCAACAAACTGTTTTGAAAAATCGCTTTTAGTTTTTGAGAAATAAATTTTTGAAACGATCGACAATTTTTTCGAATTTTTCAATTTTCGCCGATTAAGTTTTAAAAATTCGTATAAAATCCATTTCTTGGAAAATGAGTTTGAAAATTTCCCAAAGTGTTAATAAAAGTGTCCTCTTTCCAATCAACCAACCCGTTTTGAAAAATAACTGTTAGTTTTTGAGAAAACAATATTTGAAGTTATGATAAAATTTTCGATGTTGCAATTTTCATCGACAATTTCCAAAATTCGCTATAAAATTAATTTCTTGAAGGATCCTTGTGGAAATATCACCAATAATTAATTAAAGTATCCACTTTTTAATGCAACAAACTGTTTTGAAAAATCGCTTTTAGATTTTGAGAAATAAATTTTTGAAACGATCGACAATTTTTTCGAATTTTTCAATTTTCGCCGATTAAGTTTTAAAAATTAGTATAAAATCCATTTCTTGGAAAATGAGTTTGAAAATTTCCCAAAGTGTTAATAAAAGTGTCCTCTTTCCAATGGACTAACCTATTTTGAAAAATACCTTTTAATTTTTGAGAAAACAATATTTGAAGTTTTGATAAAATTTTCGATGTTGCAATTTTCATCGATAACTGTCAAAATTCGCTATAAAATTAATTTCTTGAAGGATCCTTGTGGAAATATCACCAATTATTAATTAAAGTATCCTCTTTTTAATGGAAAAAACCGTTTTGAAAAATCGTATTTAGTTTTTGAGAAATAAAATTTTGAAATGATAGACAATTTTTTCGAATTTTGAAATTTTCGTCGATTAAGTTTTAAAAATTCGTATAAAATGCATTTCTTGGAATATGAGTTTGAAAATTTCCCAAAGTGTTAATAAGAGTGTTCCCTTTCCAATAAACCAACACGTTTTGAAAAATAACTGTTAGTTTTTGAGAAAATAATATTTGAAGTTTTGATACAATTTTCGATGTTGCAAGTTTCATCGATAACAGTTAAAATTCACTATAAAATTAATTTCTTGAAGGATCCTTGTGGAAATATCACCAATAATTAATTAAAGTATCCACTTTTTAATGCAACAAACTGTTTTGAAAAATCGCTTTTAGTTTTTGAGAAATAAATTTTTGAAACGATCGACAATTTTTTCGAATTTTTCAATTTTCACCGATTAAGTTTTAAAAATTCGTATAAAATCCATTTCTTGGAAAATGAGTTTGAAAATTTCCCAAAGTGTTAATAAAAGTGTCCTCTTTCCAATGAACCAACCTATTTTGAAAAATAACTTTTAATTTTTGAGAAAACAATATTTGAAGTTTTGATAAAATTTTCGATGTTGCAATTTTCATCGATAACTTTCAAAATTCGCTATAAAATTCATTTCTTAAAGGATCCTTGTGGAAATATCACCAATAATTAATCAAAGTATCCACTTTTTAATGCAACAAACTGTTTTGAAAAATCGCTTTTAGTTTTTGAGAAATAAATTTTTGAAACGATCGACAATTTTTTCGAATTTTTCAATTTTCGCCAATTAAGTTTTAAAAATTCGTATAAAATGTATTTCTTGGAAAATGAGTTTGAAAATTTCCCAAAGTGTTAATAAAAGTGTCCTCTTTCCAATGAACCAACCTATTTTGAAAAATAACTTTTAATTTTTGAGAAAACAATATTTGAAGTTTTGAAAAAATTTTCGTCGATAATTTTCAAAATTCGCTATAAAATTAATTTCTTGAAGGATCCTTGTGGAAATATCACCAATAATTAATTAAAGTATCCATTTTTTAATGCAACAAACTGTTTTGAAAAATCAATCACTATCCGTTCCATCACAATGTATATTCTTAAACATACTCTCAACATTATGAGTGAAATTTCCTGTAAATCATTTTTTTGGTTCTATATCAGTATCGGAATTTGAATCGTCATTAATTCTTATTTTTACCTGCTGCATTTTAAACGTTAACACAACTCTAATTGTTATGCTGATTTCGTTTTGATGTTGCTTCTTCGTTTCAACGACATTCGAATCCCTTCATTTCATATTTAAATTGCAATCAAGAAGTATTTTTTTTCCTTTTTGTCGCTTAGTCGCGCGACGTGGTAGGTATAAAGGATTGAATATATAAACAGTTCTTTTCACCTATTTACACACGCGCACACATTCAAATTGAATTTAAATCGAATGTTGCTTTTTTGAATATTTTATTTTTGAATAAAAATCTTATGCTGAGTTATTAAATTGGAACACTTAAACATAATCAAGTGAACACTAAATTTATTAATGAACTTTGGTGAAGTAATTATTAACGGTGGGGATACTCTAAAATATGTCCTTTGATATATTAGAGTATATACCACACAGAGTTTAAGTATTTTCTTTATATATTAAATGACGTTATATTTTTTAATCTTTTTAGACACTTTGTACAAATGTTTCTCAACGTCAAAGCAGTTCGAGAAATAATAAAGAAGACGAATTGACGTATGTCGTATCGTGGAAAGCGAAAGAACGTTCGGTAATATACCGAAGAGATGTTTGTTTAAGCTGTGGTGAATCTTTCGAAGTCCAATCTGCCGACACGAATGGAACGTGTTCCTTAAAGTCTCAATGACTGAGGCTGTGTACGTGTCTTACTATGAGGCACAAGCAACAACGAACCGAAAGAACCTCGGATACATTCCTTTAAATCCAATTAGACAAATTTTTTTTGAAATAACAAGTTATTTCTTAATTTTTCCTACGTCGTTGACCAAAATGTTCAAAATAATTTATTTTAGCAGCGAGTATTTTTTATACACAATTTATTGATATAAATTAATAATGTAACTGTATTAATTTAAAATTTGTTAGTAATAACTAAGCGTTAGAGATTTGTAGTAATTTTATTAGTTAAGTATAAATATTACTTAATTCCTCGTCTCAAACTTCTGTGAGATTAGAAAAGAATTGAAATTTATGACATATAAATGTTCCACATAATAAATATATCAATATGAGTATTTTTATATTGAGCGAATATCAACTTCTTTTTATTCAATGTAAATAGTTTTGAGAATTGATGTAATAATGGTTATAAATAAAATTAAAATTGATGTCACCATTACTGGTTTTATTCTAATTTATGATTAATCCATACTACCAAATAACATTAATGAGAAAAAACATTTTTCCGTATTAACACAAATCATATTCTATTTTCCCTAAAAATTCAAAATTAATTTATTTAGTTACTTAAATAATTTTAAAATTATAAGCGTGTATGGCTAAATCAACAACTCTAGAAATATAAACATCCTCGTTTTTCGAATCGAAATCGAAACTCTTCATAATACTATTTCCCTCTTTGTTAATATCAGACAAATCGGGAACTTCATCGGCATCGCTCAACATTAATTTAATAACCATACAGGAAAACAAAAATCCGTATTTTGCGTATTTTTCGTATTGAGATTTCAATTCGTGAAAACTCAAATGGTTTATGCTGGCGCAACCCAATTTTGTTAGTTGAGCCATTAAACTGTTGTGGTAAATCCTTAACCAATCGTCCAGATTATTAAAAACCGATTTATCAGAACAAGCGTAAAGGAAATAAGAGATGTCTTCGGCGGGAGAACCAACTTTTTGAAGTTGCCAATCGATCAAACGCATTGATGTTGGTATAAATGGATTATTAACATCCTGAAAATTAAGATATGTAATTAGAAATTTTTTCAAAATTTAAAAATAATTTTTTTAAAGATAATTCGTTAATTGCACACAGTCCTGGCTCTCAAATCACTCAATGAACAGATAATTAAATCAAAAAAGGCTGGCTTTTAACATCAACAAAGTATTTAAATGGCAGATCACAAACTCACCTAGAACTAGAATCATTCGGGTTTAGCCGTATTGAGAGACGTGCGGCTAAACTCGAATGTTTCTAGTTCTAGGTCGTGTTAATTTACTTTTATTTCAGTAAAAATAGACAACAATTTAGAGCTTAATAACAATTAAAACTAGAACTACCACTGTCTCTTAAGACGGAAACTCAGAGTTATCATAATGACGTCATCTTTTCCAAGCAAGTTTCATAACTAAACTACTAAGTAGTAAAGCCGGTTTTCAAATTCTTGCCTTACTTTCTGAAAAGTTTCTCGTGGAATGTTTCGGCACTCGTTGATAATTTGTTGACGCAAGTCATTTAAATCTATGGGTTTAGTCTTATAAACTATTGACTTTAAATAACCCCAAAGGAACAACTCAAGACTTGTGAGGTCCGGTGATCGTGGAGGCCATTCGATTGTTCCTTGTCTACCAATCCAGTGATTTGGAAATCTCTGGTTAAGCCAGTTACGAACATTCGCAGCATAATGCGGTGGAACACTATCCTTCCTGCTGGAAGAACAATTGATGTACGTCGAGTACTTGATTACCTTCTTCATCAAGCTGGTTTTCCTCTTCTTGATGAAGTGTTCTCCAACATATTCAAGTGCAGGGTGGTTCAAATTCGATGTCCGAATAGGCTATCTCGGAAACTATAAGAGTTAGAAAAAAAGTAGCTTACATATTCGTTATCGTCTTTTGTTTTTCCCCTAGAGGCTAACATTAAAAATATCGTAAAACCAGCAAGTGCAATTATCTTGGTTATTATTATAGGTAGAGTATTATAACTAAGACATTATACGGACACTTTTTTACAGAAAATTTGATGACGTAGCAAAAAAAATTTTTCGGTTCTAGATTTTGAGATATTATAACAATTTTCGTTTTTTTAAATGGAAACAACCGCTGATTATTCGCTTATTAAATTCGTTATTTTTTTTCTGACTACATAAATATGGGGTTAGGTCTATTTCTCATTGTTTTAGAATAAAGCTAAAACTAACTTTTTTTTAGTGTCGTCAAAGGAATTTAATTTACAGTTTCCTGTAAATTACGGTACTATAACTAAATTCTACTAAAAATGTATATAAAATTTACTTTATTTTCTAATATGTAACATTCTAATATGTAACATTCTAACATGTTAAACTTTTCGTAATTTTCGTAATCCATCTTAAAAAACAGGATTTTTAATTTGACACTTCAGAAAATTTTTAAATACAAACAAATATAGTTCGTTTTTTTCTATAATACTTGTCAATGTAAATTATTTAGGGTTTCTGTTGGTATTATCTAGGACCCTTATAAAATTTATGTTGTTTTCATGATTTTTAGTAACATTGTCAGTAACTAATTAGTTGAGGTTAAAATACTAATAAATTTTTAGATAAATACGATTTTGACGAAGTACATATTTGTTATAAAAACGTGCTACAAAGTAATTAAATAGAATAAAATACCTTTTCTAGGTAAGTAAATGGCAAATAAACACCCCACAACACTTTTTATGCACCTTTTCTTTTTGAATAACGAAAGCTCAAACGTCAATGTGACATATTTACTTCAAAACATGATAAAACAAAACTCCCTGTTAATTTTGCCAACTTTACAACAATTTGACAGGTATTATAGAAAAAAAATGAACTATAATATATGTTTATTTGAATTAAAAAATATAAATATAAAGTCCCTAGATTATCAAAGTACCGCGGTTTGCCGCCATTTTGGCTCGAAAGTCAAGCGGGAAATTTAAAATTACGTCGTTCTGTTGATAAAATTACGCCAAATTTCCTTTCTTCTTTTTTCTCCTGGTACACCGAAAAGTCGAAAGCCCATCTTAGTGCTATTTTTGCAACTCTAAAGGCAACAAGACGGCATTATCTTTGTAAATAAGTAGTAACATGCACTGACCAAGGTTCGTAAAGCGTATTGTACCATATGGTACAATACGCTTTACAAACCTTGGCACTGACAAGCTGTCAAACCGCCATTTTGGCTCGAATATTTCGAATACACAGGCTTCACGAACCGCAAGGTTTATATATAAAAGGTTGTCTAGGTTCGTACGCAACCGTACTGCGCATTACGTCACATGTGGAAAATAATACCGCCAAGCAATTCAAATTAAACAAATGCATGGAGCACCACATGGCCATGAGGTTGCGCGCGCAATCCGTGATCGCTTACGTCTCGAAACACTCCTGCTCTTGCCCCTCGCCCACAAACTAAAATCAAAGTATTGCGGCATAGGAACTTAAACAACCTTTAATATATAAACCTTGCACAAACCGCGGTACTTTGACAATCTAGGGACTTTATATAAATATATATATGAGCGCCATCTATCAATAATTTATTAAGTCATTTAATAATAATATCAAATATGTATTAATAAAGAAATGTGAAATAATGCAATCCATTCCAACTTTTGTGTAAAACAAATATAAATTAAATAGTTCAACAAATGTATTTGTTTCAAATATCAGAAATATGTTTTTTTAATTTTTAATTATAATTTACAGAAAACTGTAAATTTAATTTCTTTGACGACACTAATAAAAAGTTTATTTTTAGCTTTATTCTAATAAGACAATAAGAAATAAACCTGTCAAACCCTATATTTTTGTAATAAAAAAAAAATAATGAATTTAATAAGCGAATAATCAGTGGTTGTTTCTATTTAAGAAAACGAAAATTGTCATAATATCTCAAAATGTAAAACCGAAAAATTTTTTTTGACTGTCATCAAATTCTCTGTAAAAAAATGTCCATATAATTTCTTAATTATAATACACCACCTATAATAATAACCAAGATAATTGCACTTGTTGGTTTTACGATATTTTCAATTTTGGCCTCTAGGGGAAAAACAAAAGACGATAGCGCTTTGAGGTTTTCGGCATTAGCAGTTTCTCGAAAAACGCACATCATCAAAAACAAAAAATCAAAAACGGGACATCATGACATGTAAGCTACTTTTTTTCTAACTCTTATAGTTTCCGAGTTAGCCTATTCGGACATCGAATTTGAACCACCCTGTACACGTCACCATTTAGCGTTTCATTAATGAATATGGGTCCAACTATTAAATTACCTAGTATTCCTGCCCAAACATTAATCTTTTGAGGTCTCTGGGTATATTCCTCTTGTCATATGGGGATTTTCGTAGCTCCAATATGGTACATTATGCTCATCATTGAAGCAAATGTTTTTTACTAAATTTGGATTCGCAATGATCATTTCGGTCATAGTTTTTGCAATTTTTTCTTGCAATATTTGCAGCTTGTAAGGGCGAAATTTATGCAGCTTTGTCATTTTGCGTACTTACTAATATAAAGTAATAATACGACGTACTAATAAGAAAGTCCGGTGGATGCTGCAACCTGACGCAAAAAGTTGGTAGGCTTCATGGTAAAATTTCCAATTATTTCCATCTCTGCCAGTTCATCTATTACCTTATTAGTATGCTTTTTCTTGTTCTCTACCAATCCAGTTACATCAAATTTTTGCAAAAGTTGCTCCATATGCTTATTTGGATGTCTTTGATTAAAAACCCTTGCTGTTGCACAAGCACATTGCTCGGCACCATAAATTTAGACCATTTTTACGGAAACCAATATAAGTTAAGTTGACTAAACGGAAACAACTAATGTGGCAGTTTGTTAGACAAAACGTCAAAGGCTTGTTTTCTTTTGTTTCCATGCCTAACTGATGAAAATTAGGTTTCGAAAGCGCATTCCGTTTCCCCCTTTAAATATAAGTGGACCTTTTCTCGAAAATTTTCAATTTCCTTTCGGTTTCAGAAATATCTTAGGCAGATCGTTTTCAAAAAATCACCCCGTATACTATAAAATTTAATAAAAAATTTTCCAAAAAAAAACTTATACTTACATCATATTTGAACATCATATTATTAGTCCAACAATCACCATGGGTAATAACAGAATACTTATTCCCAACTCCCATGCTCATTTCTTCAAAAAACTCCATGTAATTTCCACGAAATTTAGTCAATGCATTTACAACGTTTCCATTAAATTTTATTTTAGGACAATCAATAATTCTATCTAAAATACGATCAAAAACGGATTTAAAATCAGCGTTTCTCAAAAAAGTCAAAAAATTATCCGTCATTGGCGCAACGATTTCGTTAAAAACTTTTGGATGGTACTCTTTTAACGCATAACTCAAAGCGTGAAGATGCGAAAATTCTTCTAAAGCAAGTTTAATGTGTTGTTTCGACATTGTTCTTCGTCGTTCGCAAACTGAAAATCCAGCTTCTTTTAAATTTTCCATCACGATACCTTCGCCGTTATTCTTTAAACTATACCCGTAACATTTTGCTATATTAATAAATGGTTTTACATCGCCACGATCTAATTGGAATTTTCTTAATAGCGGATAAATTTTGGTGTAAAAATTTATTTCTGTTATATAACAATTTCTTAGTGGTGCGTGTTTTCTTATTTCTTCCCCAATAGGTGCTGTTTTTACGATTACTTTTAAAATTTTGTTAGTACCCCTTAAAACAACAGGGGTAACAACACCTAAATAACCTTCACCTTTATCGTTCTTTTCCAAAATATCGATCTCGGGATCTTGAATTGATTCTTTGTATATAACTAATTCTAAAAGATGACGAAGTTCTTCCATTTTTTTTATAACACTTTTTTTGAAACAACTTAACGAATAAATATTTCAACACTATATGAACATGACATCAATCCAACTTTTATATAAATCGACTTCTGCTTTACGTAAGATATAATAACTAAGAAAACCAAAAAAAAATAATTTAGACGAAACAGATAATTATACAGAAGTTTGCGAAAACCACAATTACGTCGATACACATGCAATGGTTTCCGAGACAAGACAATGAGCAAAAACCGGAATATCTAATCTAAAATGGTATTTAACAGATTACACGTGGATGTCAATATATACATACACGATAGAAGAACTCCTAATCAATAGTACATTAATTATTATAGTGATGACCTATAATCTTTTATGTGTTTAGCTCTTTTATTCTTTCATTATGGTTATTATCTTAAATAAAGACTATGTTATGTCTAATCGGTCATTAACACATCCGAAATGTAAATACATAGGGAAAAACAATTAGCCAATTTTTTTTTATTACTTGTTGGTAATTAAATAATAAATTGTTAAAATCGGTAATAATTTAATACGATATTTTTAATCATATCGATATTCTCAAAGGTTTTAGGTGCTAGAATGATGAGGGGATAAGCGCTTGGTTACAAATTCAAACATAGAGCAAACAAAATCTATAGTTTGTAGGTTGCCAGGAGCGATAGCTTTACATCAAAGGACGGGGTAACTCAATTCTCAGAGATATGAACGTTTTAGGTTCAATCTTGTTCCCCTATCTACATTAAAATAACGTTTAACGTTTCGGATGTAAATAAAACATTCGGATTTAGCCGCACGTCTCTCAATACGGCTAAACCCGAATGATTCTCGTTCTAGGTCTAATCGTTAGTTTTAGTGACAGTGCAAGTGTAAAACCAGAACTAACACTATACCTAGAACTAGAATCATTCGGGTTTAGCCGTCTTTAGAGATTCGCCGCTAAACCAAAATGATTGTAGTTCTATGTATAGTCTAGACCTAGGACTAGAAACATTTGGGTTTAGCAGTGCGTCTTCAGACGCTAAATCCGAAACTTTCTAGTTCTAGGTCTAGTGTTAGTTCTAGTTTTAATTATTATTAAGCGCTAAATTGTTGTCTATTTTTACTGAAATAAAAGTAGAACTAACTTTAGATCTAGAACTAGAAACATTTGGACTTAGTCGTACGTCTCTTAAGACGGCTAAACCCAAATGATTCTAGTTCTACTATACAGGGTGTTTCAAGTTTTTGTAGCAGGACTTTAACAATCGATAATCTTTTAAAATTGGCACAAAAACTTCATATAAACATAGGTCTACAAACGCTTTGTTTTGGAGATACATGTGTTCAAATTAAAGTTTTAAAGTGAGTTTTATTTAATATTACACGTGTATTTTAACCGATTCTGTTCAAATTTGGTATACGGAGGTTTTTTTGGTATGAGAAAGACGATTATGGAGTCCGTTTTACTATACTAGGCGCTCTGTAACGTATTCTTTACAGATTAAAATAACAATAACTTTTCTGACAGTATACTTTTTGGCTTTTTGAATAAAAATTTTTATTCTCGGTACTTTTTCATTAAAATGCGCTAAAGTTGATCGTTTTCAAGATAATCCGCTTTTTATTATACGATATAGACCAATTTTTTTAGAGAGATAAATCAAGATTTTTTAAATAATGTAATGTGGAACGATGAATCATGTTTCACAAAACATGGGATTGTAAACTTTCACAATTTACATGTTTTGGTATCCCTACGCAATTCGGCCGCGAAACTTCCAACATGAATTTAGTGTCAACGTCTGGGTAGGTATTTATAATAATCATCTTTTCGGGCCATACTTGTTGCCACCACAACTAACCGCTGCGGCATTCTTGTAATTTTTGGTAGCTGAACATGCCAATATGTGGGATAACATTAATTTAGGTTTAAGAAGAAAGGCCTGGTTTCAACTTGATGATTGTGCAGCTTTTCATGGTAGGGTGGTAAGAAATTGGCTAGACTACCATTTTCCTGCAAGATGGATTGGTCGTGATGGATATCGCATGTCCCCACGATCTGCAGATCTTAATGGTTTAGACTTTTTTGTGTGGAGATATTTGAAAGGAAAATTGTATGAGACACCTGTTCCCACAAGGGATGCACTTTTAATAGGATTAAGAATGCTTGTAATGACATAAGGCCGTTCTTAAATACCATTATTCGATAAGTTATTCGTCGGAAAAAATTTAATTTGAACATCCTGTATCTTCAAAACAAAGCGTTTGTCGACCTATGTCTAGATCTAAAACTATAAACATTTGGGTCTAGCCATACGTCTCTCAAGACGGTTAAACCCGAAACTTTCTAGTTCTAGTGTTAGTTCAATAAAAATACCACCTATCAGCATTTTATATGGGACAAAGTAGGTACGCTCTGATTTTTATGGAAATTATGGAAATATATTTTTGTATATTGCATCTTAAGTGAAATTCATTGTATATTGTTAGCTCTAAAAAGTTTGATTGTACATGTTTAGTTAATTTCGTAGATTACCAACTATTATTATAATAGTTGTATAAACACTAACGACATAAAAATTATGTCATTAGTATTTATTATGATTAATATCTCATTACTTTTTATCATTAAACATAGGTTCGTTCTATTATTTATCTCAGAAAATATCACCCAATAATAACCCTTTTGATTACAATCAGTAAACCTCCTTGTAAAATTAAAGTCTCTGGTAGAAACGTTTATGGAAAAAATGATAACATCATTCCTATTTATACCCATGTACTTGGTTTAAAATTTCAAATTAACGTTTCTATTGAACTTATCTAAACAACCTTTTATATCTAAGATAGTTTTTCTAAACTTATTATGAAAGGTTATAATGGGGTTACAATTAATCGTTTTAAAATTGATCTCTTCTGTTCTTATCTTTTGGCGACTTTTCAACTTTGATTTATTTCTTTCGAATTTTGTTCATCAAGTCTTGCTCCATATTTTATGGCCAATTCATTCCATATTTCGTTAAAATTACAATCGTAATAATCAGGAATATAAAGGAAAGGATTTATTAGGTTAATAATTATTGAAAATCTAAGCATTGTTGCAACAAGCGAATCAAACCAATGATACTTATTGAATGATACAATCCAGCTTTTATTTACTTCTTGCGACTTTTGTTCATCAAGTCTTGCTCCGTATTTTATGGCCAAATCATTCCATATTTCGTTAAAATTACAATCGTAATAATCAGGACTATAAAGGAAAGGATTTATTAGGTTAATAATTATTGAAAATCTAAGCATTGTTGCAACAAGCGAATCAAACCAATGATACTTATTGAATGATACAATCCAGTTTTTATTTATTTCTTGCGAATTTTGTTCATCAAGTCTCGCTCCATATTTTATGGCCAATTCATTCCATATTTCGTTAAAATTACAATCGTAATAATCAGGACTATAAAGGAAAGGATTTATTAGGTTAATAATTATTGAAAATCTAAGCATTGTTGCAACAAGCAAATCAAACCAATGATACTTATTCAATGATACAATCCAGCTTTTATTTATTTCTTGCGAATTTTGTTCATCAAGTCTCGCTCCATATTTTATGGCCAATTCATTCCATATTTCGTTAAAATTACAATCGTAATAATCAGGACTATAAAGGAAAGGATTTATTAGGTTAATAATTATTGAAAATCTAAGCATTGTTGCAACAAGCGAATCAAACTAATGATACTTATTGAATGATGCAATCAAATCTGGCGATTCACTTATTGAAACAAAGCTATAATATAAAAAAAATCAATTTCCAAGTGCTTTATTTATATTGATGAAAAAAATGAACTTACCCTAAATTCCTATAATTATACTTAATAGTATGGGATAACTAAGAGATGAATTACATAATGAAAAGTTCTATCTACAATTTATTCAAAGGTTTTCTTCCGATGTACCTTTAGACTAGTCGTCCAGTTTATCATCAACTTTTTGCTTTTTAATTGACGTTTACATCTTCAACGTCATTGTTAGTCGTCTTCTCTTCTTTTATTTATCTCCCATTTATTTAATTCTTTTTACGTAATGTGTGGATGTGTTTTTTATTTACAAGTTCTCGCACCGCTCCTGTATGCAATATCACCGCTTCCTATGTACAGTTTTTAAAATTTAATAAAAGAAACAGCGCCCGAACGCGCGCGTACCTCCCTCGGGAGCCCCACCATCGGCCACAATGCACACACAAGTGATAATCACATATTCAATAAATAATAGCTAGGTATAAAATAACATCATAACAAAACGACATCTTAACTGGATTCATACTTTTTCTTCGTTTTATATCCGTTTCGATTCTTCTTTTAATTAATTTCGGCGTTAAATTATTGTTAATTGATCAGTCCAGGACCACCACCTGTACTTCATCTCCTTTTGTCTTTAGAGATCTCCATGGTTTTCGAGCTGCCCTTCTTAATTCTACCAAAGAAATTTGTCTGCGATGTTTCCTGAAATTAAATTAATTTTTTAATCATTTATATTTTTCAAATTGATCAAATATACATACTTGCTACTATCTGTCGCTCTAAAATAAACATCATCCGGGGCATCCATCCAACTTATCACCTGTTTACGTCCGGAACCCATCCGCGTCATATGGGAGAGTTTCGGTTTTCCATTTATTTGTGCGATGTGTCTTGGAATTTGTTGTGATGGGATTAAAGGAACTGGAACGGATGAGCCATATTGCTCTGTTGAGGATCTGTTCACCACCATCATATCCTTTGCTAACTTCTTAGGTGGTGGACACGTTATTACAGCACCTTTGTACAAAAAGAAACGGTGTAAAGTAGCCACTTTTAAAAAGTTCTCTTAATGCGGAATTAAGTGTTAGAAAATTTTTTGAAAACTCACCATCATCCCAATCCATGTCAGAGTAGAAGCCAGCATTAACAAAATATAAGAATAATATTTTTGATACAAAACAAATTAAATAAAGCTATTTTATGACAAGTAATTCTTTTATGTAAGTTGTTAAATTTGTAATCATATTTTTGATATTTAAGATAGAATCAAATACTTTTTTCTACTTTAAAATGAATGTAAAAAGAAAATAAATACTTACTGTCAATCCCATTACATTCATCATACGCTCTCTTCTTAAAAGATGGGGACATATTTAAAGGAATCTTCTCCGCTTCTGGATTATTAGGTATTCTCTCATAAACCAGGCTCCCATCCGGTGCTTTTGGCGGTTTAGGAAAAGCTATGTGTTCCGGTTTTGGCATGTTCTCCCTATCAGTAAGAATAAGCCATTGTGGAACAACGCTCCCCGGATTTCCCAATCGTGTAGCAATATTCGTCACGCTGCCACGATTTTTCTTATGATAAATCAATAACTGCTTCAACTCATGTTGTCCTTTCCCGACCATCAACAACGTACACTCTTGTTTAACCGCTTGGATGTTGATAGCGAAAAAGGGAGCTCTAGCCGCGTGTCTTGGTCGCATAATGTGTTTACACAACCGCCTCGATATCCTCGTCAGAGGTGTCGTGGACAGATAAAACGCCGTTCTCGTCTTCATAACCGGTCGACCCGGAGATCCGGATCTGACGATCATTCCGTGGGCGCTCGCGTAGTGTCTGGCGAGATGAGCTTTTAATTTAAATTCTTTCCCACAACCGCTTATGTGACATCTATGGGGGCGATGGGATAGGGCGGAAGTGCGATCATCTTCACCGTCGCTACCACTCTTCTTTTTAGCGCAAAGATCAAATTCGTTGTCACCGATTCGAGTTGGCGTTTTAAGGCCGCCGTAACGCTTCCAGTATTGCCAACAGGCTTGACAGAGGCGACATTGCATATGAGATGGTCCCCAAGCATACCACTGACTTGACACGGAAACTGTATAGGAAAATTAATTGTATTGTGACTACTAAATTAAAAAAAAAAATTCGTTATGACTTACCATTGCATGATTCACAGGGTTTACCATTTCCGGAAACTGTTGGATCGCCACCACCACCTGTACCATTACTGCCGCCATTCATTACGGATTTGTTGTTGTTTAAAACTGGCGTACCTGGTTTATTACTGAAAATGATAATTTGAATTAGATTAACTCTTAAATATTTGAGTGAGAAGAAATGTTGACTCATATTTTGATTTTAAAGTTAGCCAGTGTTTAGCTGTAAATTAACAAATTCTTAATTGTGTTAAATATTTCAATCTTAAAATTATAAAATAAAATAAAACCGAGACTCTTAAAACGCGATTATGTACAAAGCAATGTACATTTTGTACACGAATTGCTATTCAGTGAGGTTTGAGGTTCCAGCAAATAACATAAAACCGATATAAGCAAAGTGTTTCCGTTGATTTGATATCGTTAACTTGCTAATTGTTTTTTAAAAGTAACCATGTACTGAGTCATGTCCGAATTGTTGTCGAATCTGTTTTCATAGTTTTATGTAAATACATTCTTAAAGTTGAGAGATTATGTTGTCCAATTGTAACAACAGGTTACCTTCGTTTATAAAGAAGAAAATGTTTTTGACTTTGTTAGCTACTCATTCTTGAGGTAGACATAATATTTACGTGATAAATGAGATGTAGTATAGTTTACATTATCTAGGAATCTTGTGTAATTTTCCACCATGTATTGAAACCACCCATCTTTTATAAACGAATATTTTTATGATACTCTAATTAAATAGTCATTATAATATGGTAATAGCATAAACGGAGTAACAACCTAATCGAAGTAATAAACATTTAGAAGAAAAGTTTAAACGATTTGATCAACACTAAAACAAAATAATAAACACTAAAAATTAAATGAGAACTGGCAAACAGAAAAGATTAAATTAAATTACTGTATTAAATCTGTATTGCAACATAAACTAGTCCAAATATTTACATTAAAAAAAAGATAGCCTTTTTAGATCAGAAAATAGGATTGAAAGTGGAATCTAAAAATAACTATGTATTGAATTGAGAAACCCTTCTAAAATTTCGGATATATTAGAGCAGCGATTTCCAATTAGATTTAACTATGGACCCCCTAAAATCGTTTGTGTTCGCCAGGGACCCCTAAACTAAATAAACAAATTAAACCCCTGGACAAATTAATAAACCGTTCATTTTATGCACAAAGGATATATTTTGTTTTATAGTTTAACTATTATCACAAGGTACAAAAATAAATAAATTTAGAGCGATCGGTGAACTCGCATTTCTTTTACAAGTTTCTCAAAGTTTGGTTGTATATTTTTCGACAGTGTAACGCGTTTAATCTGTTTCTTGATTTACTTTTTACTTGAAGTAACGACGAAAAATATTGTTCACAAAGATATGTGGTTGGAAAGAATATTGAAATTTGCAAAACTTTGTTTCCTAAATTTGGCGATTCATTGAAAACGTATGCCCAGAAATCAGACAGATTTTTTTCTTTGAAAGCCATTTGAAGCTCTCCATTGGTAACTAAGTCAATAAAATCTTCTTTCTTAACCTCCATATCCATATAACCTTTGTTAATAAACGAATTTCGAATCGATACCTTAATTCTGTCAGGAAGTGGAAAATATTCTCTGCAGGTGCTTCTTAGATTTGCCAAATAACACATGATTAGTTGTACTTCCTCATTTGGAAGTGTATCTTCAGGCATGTTTAAAAATGTCGACAAGTTTTGAAATGATTCCACATTTCCGCTTTTGAGTTGATTCTCCCATAATTTCAGTTTCAAAATAGTTGGAAACAATTTACATTTTCACCTTGTAATATTACATTCAAATCATTGAGATGAGTAAAGATGTCGGATAAGTACGCCAGTTTGATAAGAAATGTAGAATTATTTAAATTTTCTGGAGATAATTTAGCGATGAGATTGGAAACATTATTCTTCCATTAAAAATACATTGACTTCTTTATGTAATTCCCAAAGTCGGCCCAGTGCAACCAAGGTGATACACGAATTCTTTGTATTAATTGATCTTTTATGTTTTCTGCCATATTTTGAATTCTTCTTTGCACTGTATTGTTTGACAACGGAAGTTGTGTAATTCCTTTGGCAGCTTTATCGCTAATTATTGCAGACACCATAATTTTTGCTGCTGGTAATATGAGATCTTCTCTCTGAGGTGTACCTTTTTGAGCTATTAATTGACATACCTTAAAGGAGGCCATTATGGCTGAATTGTTTGAAGCTGATATGGCAATGTGGGACACGCGTCTTTGAATGTTCTTTAATTGTTGTTCTTTCTTTTTAAAAAAATCCGTGTTTTTTTGCTAAAACTCTGAGTGCTTTGTTTCAAACTGGTGTCCTAACTTAGCTGGTTTCATACAATCATTTGCTAGAACCTGGCTGTAAATAACACACTGCTTTTGCAGGACAGAAATTTTGGAAAACCATAGGACACCATAGGAACCTCTTGACAGGAAGTTTTAAAAAGGAAGTTACAAACAAAACTAGATCTAAAAAAAGTATTCTTTCATTTCGAGTTAAAACTGATTTTTCTACATGGAATTTGAGTAACGTTATCTGTTGTTTCATTACCCTGTATAATAAAAAAGTAAAAATGTATTCGCCTTTGTAACATCTACTCACCAAATATTGCTTGAAAAAATGTTAATATTGAGTTTGGTTACTTAATTTCTTCTTTAAACGATTTTTGCGAACCTTCACTAAGAACACGAACACTTATAGATGTAAAAGAAGATGTAAAGAGTTAAAAAACAAAATAGGAAACTTAAAAAATCCCCCAAATGAGTAATATTACCAACCTCCATACCAAAAATGTCCTAGAAAACGTTACATATTTCTTTTGAGAGTAATATACAGGGTAATTCAAATTCGACCCCCACCGTTGGAATCACAGAAACCATAAGAGATACAGAAATGGTTAAATGGGGGCAAAGTTGCGTATCTTAGAGCTCATCATTTTCAACTAAGTTTTTGTAGTATTTTCAACTATCTTTTTCGATTTTTGCCTATAACTTCTTTATTTTTCGTCTTTTCGTGAATCTGAAAAACATTCTTAAGGCAACTTTTTATGAAAAATGTCATGACACAACTAGAAATTTTCCCCGACGTTTCGTTTTCGTCTATCATCAGGTTTATTTTATCTTATGAACGCCATATTTGATTTTCACACCAAAAAATAGGATAATTAATTATGATTTCAATGATATGTCTATTATACAATGTATTTCATTTAAAAAAACATTGAAAAAAAAAACCAGATGATAGTTGTGTCATGACATTTTTCATAAAAAGTTGCCTTAAGAATGTTTTTTTTCAGATTCACGAAAAATAAATAACTTATAGGCAAAAAACGAAAGTCATTTTATTGTTTTTCGGCCATATTTTAAAAACTAAAACGGCTACATCCAAAAACTTAGTTGAAAAATGATGAGCTCTATGATACGCAACTTTGCCCCCATTTAATCACGTATGGTTTCTGAGATCCCAATGGTGGGGGTCGAATTTGAATTACCCTGTATAATTAATCTTTAATATAATCTATGTATGCAATTAGTTAATTTCGTGTACTTTAAATTTATACTTTTTTGTAATTTATTTGCCTACATTATTTTTCACAACTGCGCCGTGGACCCCCAGTATTGTAGCAGTGAACCCCTAGGGGACCAGACACCCCTTATTGGGAATCGCTGTATTAGAGTAATAGAAGAATGTTAAATTTTTTAAGAGAAATGAGAAACAATTTTTGACACATATGGTTTTCATTAAGCTAAAAATTATTAGTCTTATATTCACTATTATTTTTATTGTACAAACTACGTCGTTTGACACAAGAACAGCCTCATTAAAAAAAATACAGGCCATGCACAAAAGCCGCATCAAACTGTATCAAATATACTGCTTGGGAGTATATTTGTTTCTGTTGAGTTGCTAGGTCAGCTGAATTTTGCAGGAATGACAAATTGATGTCCCTGGGTTTTCGGCGACACTATCGTTTACGGCAGCGATTATCGTTCTTCGAATCTTTAGCACATTTGGTGCACTTCTACGACCGAGAACTCCGCGAAACATATGAGCGGTTTCAATGACTTTTCACAATGATAACGCGTTGTTCCTTTGTTATATGATTATTAATATATTAGTTATAGCTATTAGTTCAACTCTCATTATAATTGGTCTAATTGTAAATAAAATTCGAAGATTGGAAATGAAATAAAAATAATTTTATATAAATCTAAATACTTACTAATTAGGTATGTAGACTTGTTTCAATTTTGATTCAGCTTCAACAGCTTTGACACGCTTCTGTTGCACATACCGATCCGTAGTCTTCCACATATAATAATACTCGATAACATTTTTAAGGGTTTTCCACGGCAAAAAGTCCTGTCGTATATCATTGAAGTCTTTCCCATATTTATCTAGAGCCTCCTCGAAAAGGTTAGCCTCGGAAGCGCTCCACTCCTCCATCTCGTCACGACATAGTACCGGTCCGCTGGACGGCACCAGGGAGCAAAGGGCCCGGGCCAAATCGTAGCCGTGAGCATGTAACGCGTCCATCGCGTGAAAAAGGGTAACGTCCCGACTCGCCGCCGCGGCCGACATGTGCAGCGACGGCTGTTTAACGCTCGAACTGCAGTCGAGGGCGCGCGCGAACGTCCCCACGGAGCGCGAAACGACAAGAAACTGGTCGATCTGACGATCGGTGAGGTCGTGTTCAGGCGTCCAAACAAGACTCTCAAGTTCGGCAAGTTCGCGACCGTCCGTTTCGCCCTCTTTTAATATCGACGTGATGTCGCACTGGTAACGGCTGCCGACTCGGATCTCACCCTTGTCCGCCAGCAGGGTCTTTTGGGTTGGATCGTAGACGAGACAGTAAAAGAAGCTGTCGTCCTTGCTCAAGTAGGAGCCGAGCGATTCCGTTTCGTTGAAGAGCGTCACCGAACACTTACCGCGGATGTGAGTCGCAGGCAGGTTTTCGACCTGGCGCGATAGAAACAGTTCGCGATGCTTCATCTGGTGTCGTTGCTTCGAGGACATTCCGTAGTCGGGAGCGCGGCAAGCTGTCGTCGTTATCGTTGTAGCGACGACCTGGCCACCGGACGAATCGCTACCGGGACTTCCAACGTTCGTTTCTTCCGATGCTCCTCCATAAACTACTAGAAACACATAATCATTTACTTTTTTTGATACAAGTACAAATTCCATCAATAACAAATTATTATAACCAGTAATACAACTTTTAATTGTTTTAATAGACACTTTTTCTCGTTTTATTATTTCAGAAAAAAATTTTATAAATTCAAATTGAATCTACATTGCTATTCAAAGAAAAATCGATAGAAAAACCGTTATCGGTAAGCCGATAAGATATTAACTTTTTTTTTTTTAATTTTGGCAAAGAATTTGAACTCGCTATGCACGTGAGATAAGAATAAAAACCGCTGCTTCTTTATGATTAATAAATTAATAGAAACGGCAACACAGCTAAATATGCGCTAATCGATATGAGTACATTTTGAATTACAAATGGTTCTTAAAACGATTTTTTTACTTTCCTGCTATCTATACATGTTTGTATTCTTTTGGTTCTAGATAATAACTCAAATTATAAATCAAATTAAAACTCTAATATATTGAGTCATAAAATCTGATGCAATCTATAACATAATAAAAAAATATGACATAACATGTTGAACATAAACTCAACTATCTTGATACTTTTGTAATGTTGTGTATGTTGTATATCATATATTATTATCAAAGAGTATCTGCGACTAATCCTCTTCGTAATTTCCTCTTGGCTTTAGTAATGCAACGCACTTTGCAAATATTAAAAATTGCCAATTACTTCAAACTTTGGCACACAGAGATTCCCAACTTGACATTCATTATGAATGAAGAGCGGCTTAAATTCTTCAATCTTGTGTGAATTACATCTAAATCCGAAAGATTTCCAATAAAAATGGGAATACTTGAAAAGTCAAATTTGTAAATCTAAATCAAATTTTACAGAGTTAAGATAACAAATCATGGAGGATTGCAATAGACGTATCGATTAAAGTACTGCTAAATTAACAATGGAGAATATTTAGAAGTACTCTGGAAGTACCAAGTGGAAAGCTTCAATGTATAATGCGTTTTCAGTTGATTTAATGTTGCATAACACATTTAATCCCATTATAATATAGATCATAATGGTTACCTTATGGTTAAATCCTTTTTGTTGTAATCTCGCTTCCCCCACATTTATTACATGTGAAAGTGTTTTATACTTGATTTATTTTAAAAAACAGGCCGTTAGTGCAGTACAACTTCTTAGCAGATGTAGTGGTCGGAAATTTTGAAAACTTTACAGATTTTCGCAAATTCAACACTTAAGGCCAACAAAACACCAGGACAAAAAAATAAATAATCAACTGTACATATTATACACATCTACGCAGTAATGTTTGATCAACCCATAATCTTACGTACAAATGTTCACCAGAGTGATGGCAATATATCTTTAGCATTAAGGAGACCTAAGGATCTCAAGGCAAAGCCAAAAAGTTGTTAGTAGATCACCATCATACTTTATAGATGTACAAGTTGTGAATAATATCCTTATACATCTTTAGAAACTTCCCAACAAAGATTTGCTATTTTATTGCAATGCCTCCGTTTTGATAATATAGAAAATAGAGCCAAGAAAATTTTTTTTAAATTCTTACTGTATATAAAATATTGGATCAATATTGATGATTTCCAATACATTCTAAACAAACCTAATAAGCACAGATTAAAACTGTATGTTTTAGTAGACGAGAAAATCTTTAAACAAAATCAAAAAGACTATGGGGTGATATACCCTACTATATCACTTGTCAATAACGCAGACGTTCCTTGATTTAAAGTCCAACATTGAGGAGGTAGGACTATTAATAAATCAGAAAAAAAACCGAATATATGAAGATGTCAAGAAGGGGAACGGATGTCGGGGAGGAATTTGGAGACGGGAAAAGTAGATTTAGGACGACGGATGAGTTTACATACTTGGGATCACTAGTTAGGGAGAGTAATTCTGTAAGTAATGAAATAAGCACTAGAATAGGAAAGGGTAATAAAGCTTATTTCGCAAAGAAGAAACTGATGTGTTCGAATATACTAAGTCACAGCTCTAAAATGAGAATATATAAGAGTTTAATAAGATCAGTGGTAACAAAGAAGTGGAAGATCTAAAAAATTTAGAAAGAAGAATACTGAGAAGGATGTTTGTACAAGAATTAGATGAAACATGGAGACCTCGAATGAATTTTGAATTCAATGCCCTGGTTGATGATAAGATTTGTTAAATCTCAGCGAATTAGATGGCTGGGACACATAAAAATAATGGACGACGATAGAAGAGCAAAAATCCTAACAAAATGGAAACCAACAGAGAAAAGACCTCGTAAAAGATGGTTGGACGACGCGAAGGATGACTTGAGAGCAATGGGACTCTCTACCAGTCTCTCACTCCCATTGCCCAGTGGCTAGGAGTAAACGGGAATGGCGTAGAATTGTTGAGGGGGCTAAAACCCACCAAGGGTTGTAGAACCAAAAGAAGAAGAAGACTATGTATATCACTTGTGATTTTAATTCACCAGAGTGACGTATCAAATCAAATATCAATGGCAGTTGCAATTTTCTAAGTCAACTTTAAAATGTATTTAGTATGTCCAAGTTATTTTCCAATTTCTCAGAAATCTGTCAAAAAAATCTTAATTAGTTATCTTGTTTTAAAAAGTCTTTATCTTATTATCATTTTATAATCATGGATGAAGATGGACTTTGAATCAAAATATGTAGTAACGGATTTAACAAAATATAACATAATTTTCCTCGCCGTTATCTCCAGATTTTTATTTAATAGATTCTTCGGTTATCATTAAAAAAATGATTGTTAAAAATAGCATATTTTGTTGAATCACATCATATTATGTACACGTTAATTTTGAAACATCCTGTATAACCAAAAAGTTATCACTATACATGATATGATAGTAACCGATTAACGAGTCACATTAAGTATTAACAACAAAAAATTGCCAATAATTAAAATATTGCTACGGAAACTGAATAAAAACCTGATTAAAGTCTCGCAAATAATTATTCGAAAAGTACAGTCAACTCGAAAGAAGAACACGCGTTTCCAAGTTGTCATGGCAACCGGTCAGATAAAGTACAGCTTCATCAAGATTTCGCGAAACACAGGCCGATCAGCGGCAAAGTATAACGAACGTTCGTCCGTATTATATCGATCGTCCAATTAAAGAATTTGCGCACATTTCCCGAATATTCACCAAATTTTTTTGTTGTTGTTCGGTTTTGTGTTTTTAATTTAAAAAGGAAACTTATCAAATAATTTTCGGAAACGGTTTATTCTAGTTAATTTTCGTACTTACGTTGATGTTTATCCGCTAATTGGACCAACGACGACGGCAAATCTCTCCGCCTATAAAAACACATCACCTTCGCCTCGACGTTTCCGGTAGCGGTTTTGTTCAGCTCCTCTATCCGACGAATTTGGTACGGAGCCGTCGATGTTGACTCGAAGTAGACGTAATCTACAAACGGTTATGTATTTTGACATAATAGAAACCTACGTTGGTTTCGTTGCCGCCGCCGAATACAGTTATTATTCTGCTTGGTACAACTACTATTCGGCGCGCTTACTTTCAAATATACACGCCAAAATCAAAACATTACAATTTCCCACCGGTCATTGTTGTAATTTTTTTTTAAATCCTCTCAAATTCGGTTAGACCGAACGCAAAGGTTGTAAGATAGACGGTGGCACACACGCAGCATATAGTATCTATCCCAACCGCAAAATTATACATGCTGGATTTTATTTGGTGGCTTAAACTACTCACCTCCGACTCTGTACATGTTAGCTGTCATCTTGGATATTCGATCCGATAATCATCAGAGTTCCTTTAGAAAACACATAGCTTTTTTTACGACACTCGAACGATCATAGTTTTGTCACACAACACACCACCAAGCCAATCGCCGCCATTTTCTTGATCCTGTTGGCGTCTCACTTCGGATTGGCTGAAAACGAATAAACTACACAAACATCCGACAGCGCCGCATTATTTTAATACGGCTAAAATTAAAACTATTTATTTATTCTCCCTACTTTACAATAGATGACACTATATCAAAAAAAATGTAAAAAAAAATATTTTTTTTTAAATAATAAAAAATTATAATAAAACAAAAATTAATAATTAATTTTACTTTTAAAACAAATTTTACATAAAGTCAAAGTCAATAATTATACAAAGAGGAACAAAAGTTTAGAAACGTATAATTTACTCCAGGCTATATTACTCATTTAAATTCAGATTTATACAGCTGTTTCTAAATTGATGCGAAAGATTTCAAGGACTGATTTTTTATCATAAGGAGGTCTTTCATGTACCTTTTTGTTCAAACTCGCTTCCCCACTAAGTTACAGCACTCTAAAGTTAGAGGAAAAAATTGTTTTTATTTAATAAATCCACTATGGAGGAATTCAGAAGAATGAAATTTGGCAGATAAAATGACACTTTTTGACGATTTTTATAAGCCGAAAATGTACAAGGGGCTGAAAAAGTCAACCCCTATAATAATAAATTTCTCTATTTTTGACTTAAATACAGGGATTCAATACGCAACTCTTTTGTCTCTTGACATTTTCTCCTAAAATTGTTAGTTTGATCACAAAAAAATAAAATAATACACAGGTTCAAGTGAATTAATTCAGAGATTGGTTATAATTAGTCAAAAAAATGAAGTTATGTCAAATTCATCTCAGCATTATTTTATTTTTTGTGATGAAACTAATAATTTAGTTGCCAAATGTCAAGACATAATAATATTGCAGATTTTTTCCCTTAACTTTAGAGGGCTATAACTTGGAGGAGCAGCAGTCTTAAACAAAAAATTATATGAAAGACACCCCTTAATTTTCGCTGAAAAATCACCCCTTGAAATCTTTCGCATCAATTTAGAAACAGCCTGTATATTAATCATAATGTGTAGCCAGAGTCGCATAAAATTTGGGATATGCTCATTGTGGATACGGATTGGAGTCATATTGTATATCATTTCATTGTTAGAATCTATCCATCAATACGAGTTCAACCACATGTAGTCCTTGAGAATAGATCTAATCAAAAAGAAACTGACTTAAACTTTTCCTATTGGTATTCTGGGAAATAGGTAACAATTTCCGTTCTGCTTGATTCTAGCTTATTTACAACAGTAGATGGTACTGACCGGCCTAACTCAAATCTAGTTCACGAACAATCTTCTGGGGTTTGTTGATGTCTTCAAGTGTGGATTATTTTCCATGTAGATTACCAATACTGCAAATGCAGTGTAAGATGTAATCCATCTTCAATCATCACTGTAAAGAAGAATGGATGATTTGAAAGGTTTTTGCATTGTATACTGATACCAGACAACCTGTTTTAACTCTGAGTATGGCTAAATTAATTTCCGCCGAATTAATAATGAACTGGTATTTGTGCCTTGAAGAGGCAACAGAAGCATGAAAATTGCATTACATAAATTATATATCGGGTAGGCGGACCAACCAACCTTGCACCGCATCCTCAAAGACGTATTGTCCAGCGATAGATAACATTATCAAATTTCGCCGTGCAGTCCTATGCTCTTAATGAACATTAATGCCTTGCTCAGTGAAAAGTTATTCAGATCCTTTGGGTAGATAAACTGCGACCCAAAAATCGAGAATCTGATACGATTAACAGCAGGGCAGTGGCATAAAACATGCTCAACCGTCTCCTTGTCCTCCACGCATATTCGGCATTCAACATCGTCGGCTAGGACCAACAAGCTAATGCTGCAAGTCCTAAAATATTCCCGGGTTTGACAGTGGCGATATTGATAAACAACTTACACAGTAGGCGAAGTCTCTTTTTAGCCCCTAGTCCAATCCTATGCTTATCCATCGCAAATGATATACCTACCAACTGTTGGATCTGGCCCCACAACGCTTTACCGCTGCCCTGTCGTGCTAGCTCATCTGCCGCATCATTGCCAGCAAATTCTAATAACATTCTTTTACAGTCATTAACCAGAGCCGACACCGCTTTCACGACCTGCAACGCCTGGAGAGCAGCTTGACTGTTATGTTCTTCACATTTCTCTCAAGAAGAATTTTAGCTCCCATGTCAATAGCAAATACTTCCGCCTGGATACAGTACAGTACGTCTCCAGGCTGTAAGCTTGCTTAATGCGAGGTGTCTGGCAGTATACTCCTGCCCCGACCCCTTCTGGTGTTCTTGATCCATCTGTGAACATGCAAATATTTATCAAACAAAACTTATCAAACAAAATTTACCAAGCAAAATTTACCAAACGAGACATACCAAACAAAATAGAACATCAGCAATTAGTACAATTATTACAAGACATTATTCAGAAAGGGTTAAAAATCTCATTGTTGCAACGATGAGATTTACAATGGGCTTTTTCTGACCAACTTCTCTCTTTCTGGTTTCGGTGTCTGAACCTTTCCACTGAAATCCACCCTAGGAACTCATACTCTAATTCATGATCGACTCAATCCTCTTCTCGAACTCTTCTTTGTTTCTTTCATCAACTGGGTCTCTCCCAATTGATCCAGGACTGACTCTCCAGATTTTCTCATCAAACTTCCATAATTAAAACCTTCTCTCTGAATTCTCTCTCAGACTTCAAGACTGACTTCCAAGAAACTGGTCCAAGGAACTCTCTTGTTCTACTTCCCGTCTGAGATTTTAAACCCTCCCGCACCGATCACGTCAAATCTGACGGCATTGATAGCACAATATCAATGCTTCTAGTGTCTTCCGCAGCCCATTAGTAAGACATGTCGGAGCAGTTTTGAGCATATTGCTTAAATCTATATGGTAGTTCTGGCCACTTTCTCTATATGCAAATACAAATGAGATAGGCCAAGCAGAACATCCTTTGCTAGAGTTAGCGTTATGTTTATCATATCAGAGATTGCTAATCCAGTTACTCGTTGAATTCGTGAAAATTTATTGATAACTGAAGTCTGTCGAGCTTTCCTATATCAGGCTGCCGCTCCGTATGTGATCATAAGACTAACCACAGTCATATAGAGCAAAGAATCATGTAACATTTCAATGAAATAAAGAAAATTCAATTTGAATTCAAAATTTAAAAAGGCTTGGTCTTAGTATCGATTATAGAAAATATAAATTAAAGCATCAACTGCGCATAATAATCAATAGTTTGATATCATTTTAGTTACAAAAATCATAATAATTCGAATCACTCTGTATATTTCTCATCTCATTTATTTTTTTTTTTTTGCTTCAATCAATTAAAGTCGTTTTTTTTAATACATCCATATAAACCATTTATGAAAACCACTTGAAATAATTTTTTTGAAACTAAATGCTTGTATTCAAGTTTGAAGTAATATGTGCCATGTGTGTGGTGGTATGGTGAAGGTTGGTTTTTGTAACGTCACGTGACAGCTGTTTGGGGCGCTGATTGACCGTCGCAGTTCGTGACAGTCCGATGGCACAAAACATACTCTACTAAAGAAGTGAATACATATTTAGTTGTGTTATTTAAAACGGGATATTAAAAAGATTAATAAACGGCAAATTTTCTAAATACGATTTTTAAATAAACGTTAAGTTGTTATCGTAAATACTTGAAAAATTAACCTTTCGTGATAATATTTGTAATGAATGACGAAAAGTTAAGAGAGTAAATAGTACTCTCGAGTTGACACTCGAAGATTATAAATAAACAGCGTTCGTTGGATTTGCGGAAAACTTATCGTTTAGATAAGTTTTGTTGTTTAGTTTTCGATATATATTAATTCAGACAACCCTATGTTTGGTGTGCTGAAAGATAAATGGACACCAACTGAAGGTACTGTTTAGGACCATTGTTTTATAAATCAATAGTGGGGTCACGTTTTTATTTCTACTTTTCTTTTACGGGTTTTATACCTTTTCAAAACATGGTATATAATACGAAATAACTAAATATATTTTTTCAAAATGAAAGAATTAATCCTGTTGGTGCTGCTGTGCTTATGGACTATCGGAGATTGTTTTGAGTCAAATATGAATCCTCCGCTAAGGGTTTGTGTACAACATACTGGATCTGTGTCTAGAGTTGTTGATGATGAAGATAATTTAAATAACACTAATTTAAATAATAACATAGATGTATGTCCCAGAGAATCTAATCATTGTTATACTCTTTGGACGGAAGATGCTGTTAATGGTACTCAAATTATTATGGGTCAAGGTAAATGAAATATTTACAAATTATTTAATTTTGATGTTTTGTTTTATACAGGCGTTTAAGAAGTATATAATCAATCTTCCAGGTTAGGTCTTTTTAATTGACACAAATTTAACATGGAATTTTCTCTCTTCATGTTCTTAAAGTTAATTCCTAAGTCTTATCCTCATTAATATAGAATTCACACAACCTCAACTCTTAGAAAATAGATAAATTCATTTTATTATGGCGTAGATTTGAGTTACCTTTAGTTTTAAAACATCAAACTGTACTACAATATGCAGTATCTAGTATCTATCTATATAAGCAATATCAGTATCAACCCAACTAGCAGTTTCTTATTTTATTAAAGTTGTAAAAACGTTTCTGTTATAAATTTTATATAACACATTCAGTCTCAGTAATGTAATAAAAATGTTTATAAAACAACTATAGCACTAAACACAATTTATGTAATATATTAGTCTTCTTCAATTATTATATATTATAGCTGTGTTTTGATCTACTATAAAATAGTTATATAAACAAATCTTTATATAATAATTTTATAAATGTTGTACAAGTGTGTTACAAAATACGTTATAAACTATCATAGAATATTTATAAAATAATTAAATAACTGTTTTGTGATAAAGTAATATGATCACTATTCCAAAATAATGCAAAAATGTGTGATACTCTGTATCCTTTCAGTGAGATAAAACGTCTAAACCACGAACAGCTCTATGAACTTCAGAAGGCATTTTGCAGTTCAGCAAGGAAATTTGAAACACAAATAATTTCCCTTGCAGACCATTTATTTCTATAGTTGCCAAAACTACCATCTCTCCAAGGCAATAAACACTCCTTCATTATGCCTAAATTAATTAAATGAAGAGAAGCACTAATTGGAAAGTCTTCAATCATATCTATATCTAGTGGGGTTAATGGTAGCATCTGTTCTTTTCTTGCATCCTGATATTGGAAAATAGACTGTATGAGATTTTTTGAAAAACCCCTTTGTTTCGGGCGAACAAAATTTGCGACAGTAACAACATTTTATTATCAAAAAGTACATGTAAAGTTGCTCAATCTACAATAAATGTTCAAAATGCCTTCTTCCATCCTGAATACAAGCATTCAATCTTCTCGTCATTTACTGCCTCTTTCAAACACACCAGGGTCGTTCCTAATTGAGTTATACCCAGCAATTATCCGATTTCGCAAATCTTCTAAATTGTTCATTGGAGTAGCGTAAACTAATGACTTCAGAAATCCCCAGAAAAAATAAACCAGGGGGTTTGATTCTGGGGATCGAGCAGGCCATGCGTGTGGTCCACCTCGACCAATTCAGCAATTTCAAGAATCATCATAAGACACAATATTCTTAGAATAGGCTAAGGAATAACCCCTTGAATTTTTGCCGCATGTTTACCTAACACCCTGTATAAGAATAATCACCTATTGTGGTACATTTAAGGCATCCTTGTTTGCTATCAAAGTTTGCATCACCTGCACAAAAATATATTTTAACATAAAAAAGTAAATTGTTAAGTCTTACCTTTCACAAAAGCTCTAGCAGGTGAATCGCATGTAAAGCATCTTAATTTCCCTGTAACTTTCTTATTATCGATTATTAAACTTTTTGATATTTCCTTTGCTTCTTCTGCAAAAAGTTGTAAATAAGCCTACAAATCAGCGGTTTGTTTTCCTTTGCCACAATAAACACCAATGATCATTGGTCGCACTTCAGGCAATTCATGAATATTGAACAATATCGGCCAAAATACACTTCTACTACTTTTGTATATAGGAAATCCATCCATATTAATATTAACAGAAATATAAGCTGTAGAGTCTGACATTTGAGAAACAATTTGCTTTAATGCACATTTAAACCATTAAATGCTCATTCCCTACTTTTATCATCGTAATTTTGATAAGTTTTTAACAAAGTCCTGGGATCTTGAGGAAGTACAATTGGAAATTTCTGATTTATAATTTGCAAAAGGTCTCTTAGTGCTTCCTTAGATTCTAGTTCAACTAACCTACTACTTTCGGTTACCTTGACTATTTGATCTTCAGTTTTGTTAATAGACTATAAAAAAAAATTAAATTAAATTAAAATTATTATTTTATAATAATTATTTGAAACGTTAAAATTTCAAAAAACGTCAATTTAATTTAATTTTTTAGCAGTTTCTAAAGGTTTGACATTAAAAAAACCTAAACAAATTCCTTTTTTCGTATGATTTAGCATAAATTAATTAATTTTCGTAAAAAAAATGACGTTTTATAAAATTGACATTTAATTTTGACAAATTGTTGTGAAGTTAGTAACATTGAGGTTGTCACATTGACGTTTAAACTTTATTCAAAAATTTATTTAAAAAGTTAGAAATAATTCTAGAATAGCAGTCTGTCTTAAAAATCATTAAATTGTGGAATCAATTTCAATAGTCGTGGACAAAGTATAGTATTCTACTCATATATTATATAATGAGCTATTATTAACTCGCTACGCTCGTGACATAAACTTAACCTTAGTGAATAATAGCCCTCATTATATGCTCATATAATAATATACTATAATTTAAGTTTTTATTATCAGTTTCGTTTATTAATATGAAATTGTTATTTAAGGTTGCTGGAAAGTTGCGAGTAAACCCCACGATTGTCAACACAATAAATGCGTTTCCGACAACCGAAATTCTCAAGCATCTCCGCTCCCCATGACGAAATTCTGTTGCTGTTCCGGCGACATGTGCAACGAAAATTTCACTGCACTTCCAATTAACACTCAAAACATCATCGAGAACCCCCCACCGGAACAAGCGATTGATCAAACCTTAAAACCCATAATTTGGATATCATCCGGAATATTCTCGATGCTTTCTATGTTAATCGTTGCTTCGATCTACTTATGCTGGAGTGCCAAAAGAACTCAAAAAGCCGACGTGGAACTTGGCCAACATTCGCCGCCTTCTTCCCCAGAATATTGTTTGGATAAATTGGTTTTAGTGAAAAATATAGGGCAAGGTCGTTATGGAAGTGTTTGGCGAGGGGTCACTGAAGACCACGAAGTCGCCGTGAAAGTATTTCCGGCTCACCATCGTAATTATTTCGTGAATGAACGGGAAATGTACAAAGAGGCTATGAGCCATGTGGCGTTGTTGAAGTGTTTGGGAGGAGGAGAACGTATCACTCCATGTGGATCTACTGACTACCTCTTAATTTTAAGCTTAGAAAAAGAGTGCCTACAAGAATATCTTAAACGTAATACTCTCGACTTAAACACTTTATGCAAAATGAGTCTTTCAGTAGCTAAAGGACTTGCACATTTACATTCAGATCTTTATAAATCGTGTATTGTACATAGAGATCTTAATTCAAGAAATATTTTAGTTAAATATGATTTATCTTGTTGTATTTGTGATTTAGGTAGGTTGAAGATTTTTTTTTAAAATTAAATTTACCAAATAAATTAATTTTTTAGGTTTGGCTGTTATTCCGCGCAAAACTGAAAATAAATCATTAAGCGAGGCTGGAACTTTACGTTATATGGCACCGGAAGTGCTTGAAGGAGCGGTTAATTTAAGAGATTGTGAAAGCGCTTTAAAACAAATCGACGTTTACGCTTTGGGTTTAGTGTTATGGGAGTTGGGGATAAGATGTACTGACATGCAATTAACTGAGCCCCCTCCATATAATCCTCCGTTCCATAAAGAAGCCGGCGATAATCCATCTCTTGAACAAATGCAAGCGTTGGTTAGTAGAAGAAAAGCTCGACCATTGTGGCCAACGTCATGGAAAGATACTGCGTCAGCTAGATTGTTGTGTGAAACCGCTGAAGATTGTTGGGATCAAGATGCGGAAGCTCGTTTAACTTCGCTTTGTGTTGTGGAAAGATTTTTAGAGTTACCAGCGTTAAAAGGAAGGGTGTTACACCCGATGAGACCTCCAGTTAGTCCTACCCCATTAATAAACAATAACCATCTTCATGAACACAGTATGAATTTATCTGTAGGAACTGTAGAAACGCTTCTTTCTCCCTCCGAAGAAAATTTTAAAAATTCTAATCAATTAGTGGTTTGTTCCTCTCCAATTCAACCCTACCAAGGAAGAAATCCTTGCATGGAAAGGAACTTATTAACAAGTTCAATAGATAGTTTACTTATTGATAAGTCGTCAAAACATTGTACCAGTTCCGAATCTCAGAATTTAATTGCAAACGATTATTTAAATTACCAAGTAAATCATCGAGCGGCACCGATTTCTTACGTTCAAAACGCCGTTTATAGTACATCCGAGGAAAAAGTAAATGTTCCGCAAAGAAAAAAACTAAAATGGTCCAATATAAGAAATTTATTTATGAATAGAGGCGAGAAAAATCATTTTACAATTCGTAAGGACACTCAAGTAAAGGTGGTCCCTTCAAAATTAACAAATAGTTTTGGCCAAAATGGCGTTACAACTTCCTTATTAAAACGAACGGACACAAAGCGGCCTTCTACTTTACCACTACAACACAACACCGATACGAAATGTAATCAATCGGGAATTCGACAAGTTTTAAAATGCCGCAAAAATAGTTTAACGAAGCAACGTTCGTTAGAACAATTCGCGGAAGTTTTTACGTCCACGTCGGATCTGTCAAGACTAAAAGATCCTGCTCAAAGAATTAAAACTCCAGGAGATGTACCACCTTCCGTTCGTCGGACGAGAGGAAAAGCAGCTAAAGATTCCGCACGATTTTCTTTGTACGACGACCGAATGATGAGTCAAGGGCAATGGGGAAGCGCACCAAATTTGGAACCAGAAGAACAAGCTAAACCATTACAAATCAGTGATATATACGATAGAGATAGCGTGAGTAGTTTTTAAAGAAATTATAAAGATGTACTTAAAACAAGAAAGTTTGTAGTTAAGATTTATGGCTTAGATTGTGTAAGTGATGGCGTTTACCAAAGATTATTTGTTTTTTTTTCTATTTTATTTTTTATTTATTTGCCTTAAGTTGAACAAATTGAACAAGATGTATTGTTAAACCAAAAAGATGTTAATGTAGGATTTGTTTTGATTATTAGTAATTTGTAAATATTTTAATTATTTATACAATTCATAATATTATATAAATATTGTATGTATAAACAATAATGGCAATTAATAAATAAAATTGTTTGCAAATATATGTATTCAAATAAGATGGCTTTTTATTTTGAATACAAAAAAAATTAAATGTAGGTTTATAGGATAGCTTAATATACAGTGAATTTCACTTCAGATGCAATATACAAAAATATATTTCCATAGAAAATAGGGTAGGTAAGTAGGTACTTACTTTGTCCCATATAAAATGCAACATTTCAATATAATTTGACATTTTATAAAACTAGAACTAACACTAGACCTAGAGTGGTTGGTAGGTGGCTAGTTAACATAAAATATCACTATGTTGCATACATATGTTTATTGCACTAAAACTAGAACTAACACTAGACCTACAACTAGAAAGTTTCGGGTTTAGCCGTCTTGAGAGACGTGCGGCTAAACCCGAATATTTCTAGTTGTAGGTCTAGTGTTAGTCCTAGTTTTGCACTATTACTAGAACTAACACAAGACCCAGAATTAGAATCATTCGGCTTTAGCCGTCTTGAGAGACGTGCGGCTAAATCCAAATGTTTCCAGTTCTAGATCTAGTGTTAGTTCTAGTTTTGCACTATCACTAGAACTAACACAAGAGTTAGAACTAGAATCATTCGGGTTTAGCCGTCTTAAGAGACGTGCGGCTAAATCCGAATATTTCTTGTCCTACGTCTATTGTTAGTTCTAGTTTTGCACTATCATTAGAACTAACACCAGACCTAGAACTAGAATCATTCGGGTTTGGCCGTCTTGAGAGACGTGCGGCTTAATCCGAATGTTTCTAATTCTAGTGTTAGTTCTAGTTTTACACTTGCACTGTCACTAGAACTAATACTATACCTAGAACTAGAATCATTCGGGTTTAGCCGTCTTTACAGACGTGCGGCTAAACCCAAATGATTCTAGTTTCATTCTAGAATCTTTCATTCTAGTTCACATAATAACAGTGCTAGTGCAAAACTAGAACCTACACAAGACCTAGAACTAGAATCATTCGGATTTACTCGTATTGAGAGACATGCCACAAAATCCGAATGTTTCTAGTTCTAGGTCTAGTGTTAGTTCTAGTTTTAATTGTTATTCAGCATGAGATTGTAGTATATTTTTATTGAATGAAAAGTAGAACTAACAACAGACCTAGAACCAAAAACATTCAGGTTTAGCCATGCTTCTCTTAAGACGGAAACTCAGAGTTATCATAAGAACGTCACCTTTGCAAAACTACCCAATGCCTATGCTATTAAGCTATGTTCCATTTTATGTGGGACAGTGCAAGTACAATAAATGCAATAAATTTAAAAAAATTTCTTTATTAAACTCAACATTAATTAAATACATTTTTAAACAATTACTTACATTACATAATTTTCATATTTTTTATATTCATCAGAAGTAATACTGGCGCGACTTTCCTTTAAAGCCTCTAACACATCAGCTTCTGTTGTTTCAGGTAATTGAATACTGTTTGGTGGCAACTCATCGATTTTACACGTCTTTATATCTTCCCAAACCCCATCATAATTATTATTAGGCGTGTATGGAACATACATTTCGTCTTTTAATTTAATCCAAACGTGTATATGTTGCAATCGTTCAATCGACTTAACCAGTGCGTGACCAATAAATCTTTCAATGTCCGAACCGGAATATCCTTCGGTTTGGTGCACTATAGTTTCCAATAAATGTTCAAATTTTTCCAACGGCGTGCTACGCGTAAATAATTTAAAAATTTCGTATCGTTCGCAGGGATTTGGTAATGGAACAAATAAGTGTCGTTGAAAACGTCTTTTAAACGCAACGTCTAATTGCCAAGGACAATTTGTTGCGCATATTAAGTAGACATGTGGTATTTCGGTGAAGGTGGAAAGTTGACATAAAAATTCTGTTTTCACTCTGAATCCAAAAAAATAAGTCATAAAATAATAAAAAAATAACAAAAAATTAGTACCTCCTAGAATGATCTGCTTCATTTTCCTTTCTACTTCGACACAAAGAATCAATTTCATCTATAAATAAAATTGTAGGCTCCCCACTAGTTTTGATTTGATTAAAAGTTTTTGCTATAAACCTAAAAAACATCGTAAATATATTTTTTTAATTTTTATTTATCATACTTTTCTGATTCTCCAACATAAGGTGACAGAATATCACTGCTGGAAATTGATATTAATTTAGCACCAGCTTCCGCAGCGGTTGCTAAGACCAATTTAGTTTTTCCAGTACCTTAAAATTTATTTTTGTAAGTTACCAATTAAATTAAATAAAAAATGAATAATTACCAGGTGGACCGAAAAGTAATATACAATTTAGCTTCAATCCTTTAAAAAGTTGTGGCTGCTTAAACGGTAATATAACATTACTGGTTAAAGCCGATTTAATTTCTTGTAAACCCGCGATATTTTGAAATCCTTGTCCCAATGTGTTAATCTCACAATTTTTCAGATTAACTTGGTTTTTATTATCAACAGAAGGAGACGTTGAAGGAATCTGCGTGGAATTTTGGGCGTTTGAGGCGGCGGATTTCTTGTTAATTAAATCCTTTAATTGTATTGTGTTTTGTTTGAGTTCTTGCAGAACTTTGTTAAAAATTGAGACCTATTAAAAATTAGACATGTAATATATTAAACGTTCATTTTTGTTTAAAGTGCAAGTTGTTAAAATGTGTTCAAGGTAAGTAATCGAATTTAAATGTTGATACACATCTTGATTTTTTTGAGATAGTCATGTTTACACTGTTATAATAAAGGTAGTTGTAAATACAAAACTGCAATACTTCAAAGTCTCAAAAAGTAAATATCTATTTTATACAGCTTACACATTGCGATCTTGCAGTAGTTACAATTGTTCTTAGTCTTTTTATCGTCGAGGATATTGCTGCCACATTTTCTTCCTTTTTTGTTCAATATTTATTTGTTGTACTCATAAACAAATAAATTTAAAAAAACTATTTACTTACATGAATTCCTGGGAGAAATACTTGCTTGCTTATCAAATCATTAATCTTCTTCGTACAATTTTTGATCTCAACATCAGCTTGTTCTAGGTAACCATTTTCAATTAAAGTTTGAATTTGAACACAGCTAAATAAAAATAACCTTTTATATAAAAATATTTAAACTAACCTAATTAACCAAACCTTGTACAAATATTATTATAATAATCTGTTAAATAAGCCATTGGCGAAGAATTTTCTTCCATCGTCGATAAAACACACCAAAGATTTAAATTTAACAAAAATGGATGTAATGGCGATGGTAACTAACGTCATCTATGTGTACAAACAAAAACTATTAAGCTGTCAGAATTTACATTATTATCGACTCAGCAAAGAGAGAAGTCTGTCAAGTTCTCTTGGGCGCATTTCAAAATCGAATATGTCTGCCGTTTTTTTGACGTGTAGGCTGCGAAGTGCAGCATTTTGATTTGGTCGCGATCCGCGTCACACCCTCTTCAGCTGCTCACGAAATTCCACATGTAATACACCTTAAATTTGACGCCGATAATTTCATCTTCGAGGTTACAACACGCCCTATTAAAGGTGAGTAAAAGATTCCGACTAAATAACCCAATTTTTTTGTACCCTAAAAAAAGGTTAACCGAACGTGTGCACCTTCAAAAAAATTGTACATACAAATATTGTACGTTGTATGCTTGCATTTCACGCTATATAATTAATCGTATCTTTGCATGATGATTTTATCAACATGTCATTTATTAAAAACGGGAGAAGTCGATTTTTTCTTCGGGTGCTCCAGGAATACTTAACCTCAATCTTTTTTTTAGTATTTAAGAATTTCTTGCGTTTACGCTTAAATTAATTTTTACGGCTCAATAATGTTTTTTTTTCGAGGTCAGGTTCGAAGGTGAAAAAAATATATTGTCATCATCTTCTAGAATAACTTTCTGGGGCGATTTTAAGAAAAGATTTGTTTCATAAAGATTTCATCCTATTTAACATAAATACACACATGAATATTTAACAATTTTCTTTAACAGAAATGAATCTTTCAAAATGTCATTGTGGAAATAGGAACAAATTCGTGAAAAACCGGCATCCATTGTGTGAAAGGAGCAAGTCACGCCATTCAATCCTGTTTGAAAACCGCTATATAGAGACACGTGCTTTTATGGAGAACTTGACATTACGTTTTTAGATGGGCGAACAATATAAGAGTGGGCGATTTTTTCTTATTTATTGCTTAATTTGCATTATGATGTAGAATAAAGTTGTTAGATTGTGACACTTTAGTATGCAACAACAATTACAATGAAAAAAAAGGATAAATGATTAAGTAGGATGGAAACTAGGTTAGAGACGTTTATTGAACTGATTTGATGGTTCTTTAGAGACTGATGACCCTGTTTTTCATCATAAATTACCGCTTTCCTTTATTGTAATGATGCGAATTGTAAATTCCTTAACTCTGAAACGTATTAATAACAATATTAAGAGAATAATGAGTTAATTGGGTTTGCTATAATGATCATAATTTATTGTTATTAGTATGACTCGCGAGAAGATTATTATTTGGACCTATAACAGATAATATATGACACATAGGTCAATTAGATCATTTTTAACCTGAATGAGAGTCTCGTTAAGTATTAATTATGGTTAAAGTAATAAAAATAACGAAGAAAATTCAACCAATTAAAATTTGTTGATGTTAAATTTGTCACTTTTTGACATTTAAGTGTCAAATTTGTGTTTATTGTGAAGATCCCATTGCAAGCATTCAGCAGAGAATTCTCACATTTCAACATTTAATTGTCAACCTTCAAGTTTTTGTTAGTTATAAAGAATCTCTTAAAGTTGACGTTTTTTCACTATCATGATATGAAAAGTGTAAAGTTCAAGCTGTCATTTTTGACAGATAAATGTCAAGTTTGTGCATAATTCTTTCTTTTAGAAACAGTCTAAAATTACTCTTATTTTTAAATCTGGTGATTGATGTCTTGTAAACAACTATCGTCCTATCTATTCTACCAATAATGGGAAAATTTTTGGAAAAACTCATTTATAATTTTTTCAAATTTCATTTTAGATAATAAATTACTTTTTGGTCAACACATTGATGAAGTTGTGGCTAGAGCTAATAGGATGATGGGCTTTGTAATGCGTTTGTCCGAATCTTTTACTAATGAGATTAGGTTTCTGAAACACCTTTCCTGTCGATTCTGTCATCATTATATAGATTATTTGTCTGCCTGCCAAAACTATCATATGCCCATGCTTTAACAGTGTAAATGATCTAGTGATGTTCGCTTTATGTTCAGGTTGGTTAATGGTTACTGCGACTCCCCATATCTTCTCTCAAAAATTGACTTGCTTCCTCCTCGCGGGTTATGATATGATTTCTTATTTTACGCACCAACAGCTCGAACTAGTTCTTATAAGAATTCTCCAATAGTGCGGATGGAAAGAGCAGTACAATTATAGACGTGTTATTCGAAGCGCCATACTCTCTTTTGTACCCAGATAGGTTCTTGTACAACCGTCGTAACGTAGTGCCTTTTGTTAAATTACATATGTATAGTATAGTTGTGATTTAGCTCCTAATTGGACTTGTCCTATCGCTTCCTCCATGTATATACAGGTGTCTCAGCGAGACCGGTCATTAGACGTTTTTGGGGTTCTAGCCAAACAAAAAATTTGAGAATGCAGACTTAAGTATTATCAATTACGTTCTCTTCATCTAAAATATTTTCAGATTTCTAGCACTTCCGGTTATACCGGAAGTCGCCACCTACTCTATTTTTTTAAATGGAACACCCTATATATTTTTACATATTTGGATTTGTCTGTTTTGAAGGTTTATAAATAACTTTTTGCAATTTGAACCAGCAATTCTCGAGTTATTCGAATTTTTCTAGAAAAATTTCCTCCAGCGGACATTTGTTTAAAAAATCATAGAACACTCAATTTTTGAGATATCAATTTAGGATTCAGAGCATGCCTAAACAACATGATGGAGTATGTTTTGGTGCCGAGAACGGCTGTCTAGATCGTTTGGTCACTTTACTATGATACGTTAACTTTTCGAAATTTGGAAGCACCATAACTTCATTTTTTTAAATGGCACCCCCCATATTTTATTACTTAGTCGTCTTAGGCGTCTCATTTTACATCTTTTATATTCCATATGTCCTATGCCTAACATTAATAGTTTGAGAAATAATTAGGGTTTTTTGAAAAATGCTCATATCATATGGATATTAACCTAGTGTGCCATGGAAAACAAATGTTTAATGACTTATTGATAAACGTCTAATTTAGGTTGTTTGATGCTTGTGAGTCTAAAACCAGTTAAAATGGATATTAATAACGTAAATAATGTTTATACAAATGAAGAAATCAATAATTTATTTTTGTGCATGAAAAGTGCGACAAAGTTCTTAGTAGAACTTGCAGAATGTTTAATGAAAATTATCCACATTTATCTCCGATGACAAAAGGTAAATTTAGAGGAATAGAAGCAAATTTTTTGCATTTTGGACGAATTAATCACGTGTTAAACTGACCAAAAAATGTAGTAGATAATGCAACGGAAGAGGTGAATCTTGGCTTATTTCGAGCCCAGTCCCAACACCTCAATTCGAGCTGCCAAAGAAGATCTAGGAATCATACTACGAACTTTGTCGCTCTTTTCATGCAAAAAAAATAAATTAAGAATTTCTTGATTTGTGTAAATATTACTTTCGTTATTGTTATCGATTTTAACTCGTTTCAGTACTAATATTAAGGGACATAACAGATAATTATTAGCTCACATGCATAAAACGACGTAAACAAGTGAGTCTTTGACAAGAACTCATTGAGAAGGCTTGTTTTACATGGCACACTAGGCTAAATATCCATATATGTGTGCATTTTTCAAAAAACCCTAATTATCTCCCAAACTATTAATATTAGGTGTGGGTCATATGGGATATAAAAGATGTAGAATGAGACACCGAAGACGACTCAAAAATAAAATATGGGGGGTGCCATTTAAAAAAATGAAGTTATGGTACTTCCAAATTTTGAAAAGTTAACGTGTCATAGTAAAGTGATCAAACGTTCTAGACCGCAGTTCTCGGCACCAAAACATACTCCATCATGTTGCTTAAGCATGTTCTGAATACTAAATTGATATCCCAAAAATTGAGTGTTTTCTGATTTTTTGAACAAATGTCTGCTGGAGCAGATTTCTCTAGAAAAATTCGAATAACTCGAGAACGACCGAATCAAATTGCAAAAAGTAAAGTTATTGAAAACAGACAAATCCAAATATGTAAAAATATACAGGATGTTCCATTTAAAAAAATAAAGTTGGTGGCGACTTCCGGCATAACCGGAAGTGCAAGAAATCTGAAAATATTTTAGACGAAGAGATCGTAATTGATAATACTTAAGTCTGAATTCTCAAATTTTTATTTTCGCCAGAACCCCAGAAACGTGTAATGACCGGTTTCGCTGAGACACCCTGTATAAATAAATAATTCTCAATGATCACTGTTAATTGTTGAAATGTTCGAGAATTACGATTCTTGAAGATCTTATATATTCCTTCATGTAGTAGAGTCTGCCCTTGTTAAGATTGGTACAACTGATTCGATATGGTGCTTCGCTTTAAAAAATCTCTTAGTCTGCATTATTTTATTCATAAAATATCCAAATTCTTTATAAGTTGTAAGTAGTAATATTTTTTTGTAGGGTTAAGCTTCATCGTCTCATTGATGATATATTTTTCAACATATTCCTAAGTTTCTAAGGAACTCTTTACAAACTATCTGAGAACTCCCTTAAGTTAAAGTCCTAGAAACCCAAGAAAATCGTTAGAAACTTTTAACAACTTCCTGGGAAATTCTTTGGGATCTGCAAATGTTTCTCGAAGTTGAATGCTTTTTTTTTGCTAATTTTTTCAAGTACATTTTTCATCTCTTAACTTATTTAAGATATCCGCTACATTAGAATCAAAATTTATAACCAAATTAAAATGACATAATCAAAAATTTAACTTTATAGTTGTAATTGCATGATTTAGATGGCCATAATTACTTCATGCTTATGAATGTTTTAATTCATTTATATTATTTTATTTTAGTTGTTATTGTGTGAATTGTGTTCAAATTGTATTACCTAACTTTATTGAATCAAATTAGTTCAAATAACTTAAAGCTAAATCGGTTAAAATGAGGACAAGAAGTGGCGACCGGGTTGAAATTTCGGTACCGTCGGTTCGGCATCGTGAATTTAGTTGAAAATAGTGAGGGTGTCTATTAATAGTATTATACAGAGAGAACGACCGTGCCGTAGGACGTGTTCCGAACGGGGAGCTTCGTTCTAATTCTGGGGTTCGGTTTGAATAGGTGCACATCGTCGTCCTCGTTCTTCTCCGTTTCGAAAGTATCCGGTGCGAAAAAATTCCATCTCTGTTCACGCATCATCCCTTTGACATGGGAAAAAAGAAGAAAATGAATCGTCTAATATCGAGATGGATGAGAAGGTTCGATGTGTGAATAAAAATGTGTGGTTTTTCTTTTTCTTTTTTTTTACGTGTGGTTTTTTCTTCGATTAAACTAAATCATGTTAAGTATTAGATTTTTTTTTCTTTTCCGCACCCCTAACATTTTTTCTATTTTTATATTTTGATTTGTTTTTAAACGCTTGATTGTTGTTACGCTTAATTTTTATTTGTCTATGTGTATTCAACCAATTCGCTCATTATACGCATTGTTGCACGCAGTGTTGGCTACGTATTTGTTCGTCCGGAGGACCGTTGTTCTTATTAAAATAGTTAGTTTGTCCTCGTGTTCGTTTTGTGCATGCGGCGTTTTTTTCTCTTTATAATCAGTATCGTCCTCAGTGACCTGCCGGACGATCGGTCCCCGGTTTTACTTCTGGGGGTCGCGAAAATTCCGACATCTCCAAAGAGCACTCCGCGGGGTGTTTTAACCGCTACAGTTCAACCGTCGTCGAACGCGCTGCCCAAGAAGGATGGTGCGCAAAGTAAAACGGTCGTAAGGAAGAAATTTGTTGTTACGCCGTGCAAGGAAAATACGTTACCCACTACTACTACAGCTACCACTGCTACCGAACGTTATCCAAGCGTGCAAGTTAACGATGTGCTCCCTGTTGTTCTTGCTCCAAGCGAAACTGTAGCTATTATGGATGATATAGACACGGAGGGGCACCGTGTAGGTGCTTCAATTAATTCCGCGGATACTAAAGGTATATTGTTTCTTGGAATGGTGATTTTATATGTTGAAAGCATCTCCCTCGGCACTTCATTTCTGCTATTTCCTATTACACTTGGATTTTTTTTAGGAATTTACAGCTAACATATTTTTTTTTTTTTTTAAATTCTTGTTGTGTCATAAAAATAAACCATGAATCACCCAACATTTTATTTTCGCTTTATTTCATAATATTCTGCGTTTATTTATGTTTTTTGAGATTACTTGAAGTAGTTGTTGCAACTTGATATACATATTACATAATAATCTTAATAAGACATAAATAAACTAAGATTTTCGATCTTTTCCATAATTCATCCATTTATTAATTTTAATCACATGCATCTTCTTACTCACTTTGCTAACAAAGTTTTAGAAATCTTATCAAGTTTACTTCTGTTTTTTCTTTTAACTCACAAATATAATTAAAAATAATTTTTTTAATATTTATTCTAGATTTAAATTTCGATCACAATTCTTCAAGTTCAGAAGCAATAAAAGCATCCCGTGCATCAACTGGTTGTGGAGGTGAACACCGATTACCATCGTACCTGAGTTTGGCGTGTACAGTGAACGGTTATTCCTCGACGACAAACTACGATCCTGAAAGGTTAGCCCGTTCTAGGGACGCCTCACCACATCGGCCGTTCGGCCACAATGTCGACGGTTTGACCACCGCGTACACCGTTTGCAACAATTTACTTTCGCCACCGAATCTCGTCCCATTACCGCCAATTTCGGACCACGACACCGCCGACGTCAACATGTCGGAAAACGGCGTTACAATTACCACTCAATCCACCACCACATACAGACACGAATACCATCATCACCAATTATCAAATAGCTTAACTATGTCTTATAATCTCGCTTCGTCCGATACTGTAGATACATGCGCCAACAATGGTTTTAAGGGTTCTAATATAGTTTCGAGCTGCGATAAAGAAAATAATAACTCCAAATCGTTTATACAGCAACGTGTTGAGCGGTTGTACGGACCAGGGGCGCTCGCTCAAGGATTTTTTGTTATGAAAAAGCAGAAAAATAAAAGCTATGAACTTGAACATATTGCCAGGTGTAAGGCTGCTAGTGAAAAGCACTCAAAGTCGATGAACGAGCAAGGTTTTCGTCATGATGATGATACTTCTGATGGTGGTAAGTAAAAAAATTATTATTTTAACAAAAACATTTAAATTTTTTCTACTTATTGAACTGTGATTTTTTTTACAATTTCATTAATATTTACTATTACATCATGCAACCAACTATGTCAGTGTCAGAACAAGTTAACATACCAAATTGTCAAAACATATTTAAAAAAATCGTGTTTTTCTTTATAACTATTCTTCAATTCTTTATAGAAGTCAAGAATTAGTATAAATATAGTATTTTTTTGTAATATATCAGGTAAGATTGTTATTTATATCAGGCACATAAGATCTATTTTTTGTTTGTAGAAGAAAAATTTACTTTAGTTAAGGATTTTAATCATTTACAAAATATACCAAATATTGATTTAATGATAATAATGTTCAAGATAATAACCTGAAGATTAATTCAGAGGATTACCAAATAATCTAAGAAAAGATAATACACTTTGAGCTCAACTAAAGCTGGTGTTTACAGCTTTTAATTGAAAAAGAAAACATTCAAAATTTGTCTCTTAGAATAATATGGTGATTATATCAAATGATCAACCAAGTACTTGGAGTACTTTTAATGAAACTCTTGTCCACTAACATTGATTAACAAAGCACATCTTCATCAAATTCTATCAGAAAATGTTTTTGAAAAGCCAATTTACGTTATGCAGGAAAGGCCATAAGAAAATTATTAATGGCTCTACTACAACGGATTAGAAATTCAACATGAGGCACTATAATCAGTAGAAATATATCTTCAGTGTTTCAATGACGCGATATTTTTCAAGAACAATATAGTGGGATGTATTAGATAATACTATATCATGCAACCAACTATGTCAGTGTCAGAACAAGTTAACATACCAAATTGTCAAAACATATTTTAAAAAAATCATGTGTTTTTCTTTATAACTATTCTTCAATTCTTTATAGAAGTCAAGAATTAGTATAAATATAGTATTTTTTTGTAATATATCAGGTAAGATTGTTATTTATATCAGGCACATAAGATCTATTTTTTGTTTGTAGAAGAAAAATTTACTTTAGTTAATAATTTTAATCATTTACAAAATATACCAAATATTGATTTAATGGTAATAATGTTCAAGATAAAAACCTGAAGATTAATTCAGAGGTTTACCAAATAATCTAAGAATAGATAATACACTTTGAGCTCAACTAAAGCTGGTGTTTACAGCTTTTAATTGCAAAAAAAAAACATTCAAAATTTGTCTCTTAGAATAATATGGTGATTATATCAAATGATCAACCAAGTACTTGGAGTACTTTTAATGAAACTCTTGTCCACTAACATTGATTAACAAAGCACATCTTCATCAAATTCTATCAGAAAATGCTTTTGAAAAGCTAATTTACGTTATGCAGGAAAGGCCATAAGAAAATTATTAATGGCTCTACTACATATCTTATTATCTATTACATATCTATATATCTTCAGTGTATCAATGACGCTATATTTTTCAAGAACAATATAGTGGGATGCATTAGATAATGATGAGGTAGCTAATGTTGGAAGATCAGAGATGATATTGAATGGAATGATTAAATGATGATAAGCGAGACCAGTTCAGTATTGAGAAATGTCATAAACAATATGGAACGCATTTCAGGGTTCGTACAAAACGGCGATGGAAATATCGAAAATAATAATGGAGATAACTCTATTGGAGCTTCATGAAGACAATTTTCATCTGTACAAAATTGCTATAGTTCAAAAATTATAGCATCAAGATTTCGCAAGAATTAACTTTTGCAGAAACAATGTTAATGATAAAAGATCCTGAAATGATTGTGTTGACCCCATATGACTTCAGTTGTTAGGTGAATTCCAAACGCTACCTAATGATAATCATTGATCACTGACTTCCTTCTCTCCATCTATGTCGCTGCCAAATCCCTCTAAGAATGGTTTAATTCAACAGGTTGGAGCTTAACTAGATTTACTAGATGTGGATAAAAAAAACAGATCTTCAGTTAACCACTTGCATTAATAACTTAGGTTGGATAGAAATTGCTTATTGATTAAATTGGAACTATCATACTTTAATATTACAAAAAAATTCTATTTTCCCAAACTTCCTTAATCAATGTATAAAATAATCAATGTTTTTGTTAATTTTAATAGAAAATGTTAATCTGATAATATTTTATTAAATATTGATTATAGTATATTTGGAATTGTATTTATTATTTTTTTTTAGATTCAAAATCAAAATCGACTTTACCTGTATTAAGACATTTAAGACCTGAATTTCGAGCTCAATTGCCTTTAACAGTAACGAAAAAACGCACCAGTGAAAACACATCTCCGCAAAAAATCCCCTCAATTAATATAGTCCAAGAGGAAGAATCCGTTAATGGCCATTGTAATCCAGCGGACGAGATGAACTGCGGATTTCGCAACGAACTCAAACAAAGTACTCCGTGTAAAAAGAGCAATGATGTCTGTGATAGGAATAAGCCCCGCAATCAAACGCGTGAAAGCAGTAAGTTAAACTCGTGTTATTTAAAAACAACCCAATTAATATATTAATAGTATCTTATCAAATAATGTGCTTATCTACAATAGATAGTAGCAAATACACTTGTCTTTTTTAATTTTAATGAGTTATGTAATTGGTCAAATAAATATTAACGGTCGTCATGGTTACAGCTGTTAAAGATGGGCATTACTTTATGATGATAATAGAAAAGGAATCCCAACGTTTACTCGCTTTAGCAATAAAAGCTGAAGAGGAATTAGAATCTCCAGATTTAAGCGAAGATGCCAAAGGATTTTTAAGATCAGCATCTGGAAAAGCCAGGCTTTTAGTTACTCAAAAGATGCAACAATTTAAAGGATTATGTAGAAATAATGTAACACAGGTTGGTGAAAATTTATTAATTAATAAACATTTATTTATTATGAAATATTTTATATAGGTACCAGATGAAGCTTTTCCAACTACCAATGAAGACCTCCAAGGTTTTTGGGATATGCTCATGTTACAAGTCATACAAATCGATAATTTATTTGCCGAACTCGAAACATTAAAAGCAAATAATTGGGAGGTAAAATTAAACGATTTTTTTTGTGAATCTTAATAAAAAAAAATTTTTTAATTAGGAAAGCCCAGTTCCAAGTAATGTTTCAACAAATGGTAAAAACGTTAAAGAAACTAAAAAGGTCGTAAAAGTACCAAGACCTTCAAGTGCTGTAACAGTAGAAAGGAAACTCCGCGAAATCCAAAGGAAAAAGTTGATTGAAGAGAAACGAAAAGCAATGCGCGAACAACAACAAAATAAATCATCCCGGCAAAACATTGAGATTTACGTGCCTGAATCTAGCTGAAAACCGCTTACAGTGCGATTACTGTATAGCTGCAACATTTATTTGCGAAAAAAGGAAAAAATTAATTTAAATTGGCAGTATTTTTAATGGAGATGACAAAAGAAAAATGAAATCGTTTTAATTGTTTGGAAATCTTATTTTTTTATCTCCTTTATACAATAAAATAATAATATATCTATGTTTTAAAAAAAACGTTATTTATTGATACATTTGTTATATTTCTTCTTGATAACGACGAAACTTTTTTGTAAATCACTAAATTTATCTATCTTGTTAACGAAGGAACACCTAAATTGTGTATTCATATTGAAATTGATTCGTTAAAATTGCACGTATATTTTTTGTTTAACAATATAATTTCGTGTGTTTTTTAGGTACATCTTTTATTAATTTATTTTTTTTTTTAAATGTTTATTGAGTACTTCGTTCTTGTGCCGCTGTGAGATGATATGTAAAGACTGAAAATCTTGTAAGAAGGAAATTTGCACAAGTGTTTGTGAATTTTTGACATTTACAAAGACTAAAATATGCACATTCCCAGTATATATATTACACATATTCTAGTATAACAAGGGGCATATCTTTTAATTTCCTTTCTATGACCGGCCTCTGTATAAATATTCAAATACGTATATTTCCGCTTTAACAATTTTAAAAATATTAATAATCGACTGATGCGTCATTTACACAAACGCTGTTTCTTTTTTTGTCTTTTTAGTTTATGTCTTCACTTATTGCACTCTCTTATTAATGAATCTATTGTAAAATAACATTCATTTTATTAAGACAGATTTACATATTTACTTATATAAAATGATTGAATATTTTGTGTAGTTATAATGAAGTAAGAATAAAAGCTAAAATGAAAATATTTTCTGTAATAATTATTTATATGTTGTTTAATACAAATTCTGCTAAAAAATGTGTTTATGAATCAAATACCACTCCTAAAATACACATCATAATCAAAAGATGTAATAGTTATTTATTGTGTAAGTGTTTTAGACAGCATTTTATTAATAAACAAATAATAAATGCATAATGAATAAAAATTCATCTAAAACACGCATGCATACAACGTTTTATCCTAAATCACACTCATTTAGAATCAGAATCGTCAAAATTTCATCTGATGTTATCAAAAAATGACTGACAGCAGCTGTCACATCAAAAATCATTGCAATTAACTAAAAAACCATTGGGAGATGTTGAATTGTTGCTATTTATTTTCATATGTTTATCAACTTCATTTGTAAAAGTGTGAAAGTTGTAAAGGTAAAGTTGGTGAAAAATGGAAGAAAGTGATTATGTATGTTCCCAAGAAATAAATCTTGAGGAAGCTGAAGAAGCAACTGTCCAATGGAATTGTTATTAATGGAAAGGAAGTAAAATATGGCAAATCAAAGAATGAAATATCTATTAATATAAATAATAAATAGGATGTGATTGATTTAAGATTGTATTTTTCATTATTCCACTAGTGGAATAAAGCAACTTTATACCACTATTGGATAAAGTGGTACTTTATAAGGTGAAATAGGTTGAAATAAGTTACTCATTTTAAAAGATTATAATTTTATTCTTCAGTTAAAATTTCCACTCCTGTCTGAGTAATTAAAACGGTATGTTCAAACTGTGCAGTTCTAGCACCATCAGTAGTTATAGCAGTCCAGCCATCTTCTAAAATAGTAATTTCTTGTGAGCCTTGTGATAAAACAGGTTCAATAGTAAACGTCATTCCTGGTTCCATAGTTTCATTATTGTAATTAGCTAAAATTTGAAACCAACAGAACATTAAAATTAATGTACTCAAAATTTAAGTATTACCAAAATGGCAAATATCTGGGGGACCATGAAAATATTTCCCAATTCCATGACCAACAAAACATGGTACAACTGAATATCCAAATTGGTATGCTTTCCTTTCAATACATTGCCCAATTGTTGAAAATCTTTCGCCTGGCTTGCAAACGGAAATACCTTGATAAAGACAGGTTTCGGTAGCTTTAACTAAGTCTCTCCCAAATTGATCAACATTTCCTACTAAGAAAGTTTTTGAACAATCTCCATGATAACCGTTAAAAAACACTGTTACATCTACATTAATGATATCTCCATCCAAAAGGGGTCTGCAATCTGGTATACCATGACAAGCCACATTATTAACAGATGTACAAATCGATTTTGGAAATTGTTTATAATTTAGAGGAGAAGGATAAGCTCTATTTGCAATTATTAAATTATGAGCAAATGAATCAACCTCGTCCGTTGTAATTCCCACCTATAAACTTAAATGAATTAGATAATACATGTTATTTTTTTAAAATTATTTGTTATATAATACTCGAATAAATTTTCCAATTTTATTTAAAATTTGTGCAGCTAATTTACAACTTTCCCTCATACGCTGGATTTGTTTAGCATTTTTGATTTCAGGCTCTTCAGGTGTAATCATAGTTGATCCTGATTTGTAATAATCAGGTTTTCTTATTGTAATAGGTACAGGTTTCATTTTTGTTACAAATGCAGGCTCTACAAGAGCATATTCTCCAAAATTACTGTTAATTTTTAGAAAGAATTGGTGAATGATAAATAAAATATGATAAGAAAAAATGTTTACTCACCGTTTTTTACTCCAAAAATATTTACAAGTGTTACGAAATTTTGAAATTGTAGACTTTGTAGTCTTAGAAGTTAGCGTAATTAACATTTTTTTTAATCTAAAATTATTATAAAAATTTGCCCGATTATATATATATGATGAATTTAATTAAAATTATTTAATTTACTTACTTATTTATTATTAGTACGTTTAAAGTAACTATTTCATTATTTATGTATTATAAATAAATAAATGTGAGGTTATTCTTGCATTATATTCGACGTTTGTATTTTGACAATTAGATGGAGTTAATGGTTGGTGGTACCAACTATTTTCATAAATTCCTTTTTTATAAATAATTTTAGGATATAGAATCTGTTTTTGGAACAACTTCGACTTGATTTATATCTCTGGGATCGTCGAAACAATTAATCGTTTTTTTATTTTTTATTTTTTTTTAAGGTTGGTGTAATTTTTCTTATGACGTGTCAAACTTCACTTGGCTTAAGTGAACGTGGTGAACTCTGCGCGAAGTGGGGCCAACGGTGGTGATACCGCGTAATATCGAGTAACCTATGTGTGCATGCGTGTCATGTTTTTGACTGTCAAAAATGGTTCAAACCGGCACCAAAAAATCAATCTCGAAATTTAATACTAAAACAGGTATTAGCAGCCTAATTATATTTGTGGTTTTATTGCTCGCATGGCTCGCCGGCTTCTCATCCAGGTTATTTGCCGTTATCAGATTCGAAAGCATTATTCATGAATTTGATCCATGGTAAGTAGAAAAAATCCGTTTCGTGCTCTATTTTCGTCCGTTAACTTAATTTTTTTATTTGAAATTTGTCAGGTTTAACTACAGGGCCACCGCTTACATGGTTAAGCATGGATTTTATAATTTTCTTAACTGGTTTGATGAACGAGCCTGGTACCCTTTGGGAAGGATTGTTGGTGGAACCGTTTATCCTGGGTTGATGCTCACTTCTGGGACTATTCATTATTTCTTACATTTGTTACATATTAATGTTCATATTAGGGATATTTGTGTTTTTCTAGCACCCATTTTTAGGTAAGTCAATTTATTGAACTTTCTGTTCAATGATAAGTTTATTTGTATAAAAACATTATCAAATTATCAAACGTTTAGATAAAGAATAAGATTGATATAAAGAACACATTTTAAAATTTAAGTATATATTCTATGTTGATTTGATATTAGTAGTGATAATTAATAACAAATAGAATTAATTTCAAGTGGAGTAACTATTTCAACATGAAGACAACATATTTTTGTAATTCTAAATGGATTATTTTATCCAGCAATCCATCTTGGAAATGTAAAAAAGTAAAACTGTCATATTTAGGGCTGTGAAAATCCATATGTGCCAATTTACAAGCTAATGCATCAAAAATGATGTGATAATTGGCATTTTTTCAGGCTAACATTCAATGCTGATCATTAATATACCATCTTAACTGATTTTTTATTTCATAGTTTCAATTTGTTTCTGATAGATTATTATTTATTTATGGGATTTATCAATTACAAATGTTAACTTAATCATTTAGAGGCGGTTGAGGTTTTATAAACCGCAATTAAAGTTGTTTTTGATGAAATAGATTCTCAAATGATTAAAAATGTACTAAAACATTGTTTGACGACTTCAAAACTAGCTGAGGTAGTTTAATTGAAATAGTAAAAAAGAATAAAAAGTTATTTAACCTTATTTTCAATAAATGTTAATTTCAAATTGGTGATTTTTAAACATTTTTATAAAAAGAACTGGTTACATTGGAAACTTAAAATTACGCATAACTTCACCACAAACAGCCTTTAATAACCTCGAAAAGTTTTATTAATTAAATCTAAATAAATTTGATGAAAAACTTTTATAACCTCACTTTCAAGAAAATTCAAATTGGCGATTTTTAAACATATTTACCAAAAAAACTATTTGTATTGGAAACTTCAAATTTGATATAACCTTAGGTTAAACATCAGCTACTGCTGAAAGTTTATACAAAGTCCTAAATAATGCAACTTTAGATACTTTGAGAACAACCACAATATAAGCTTTTATAAAACCTAAAAAACGTTTGTTATGTAATGTGTTAAATCCATTTTTTTCTTTATCTATTCAAGTTTAATTCCCTTTAATATATTAATTTGTTTTAAATTTTTCAGTGGACTAACCGCAATTTCAACATATTTATTGACCAAAGAATTATGGTCAAAAGGGGCAGGTTTATTCGCTGCTTGTTTCATTGCCATAGTACCTGGTTATATCAGTAGATCTGTAGCTGGCAGTTATGACAATGAGGGGATCGCTATTTTCGCCTTACAATTTACTTATTTTCTATGGGTAAAATCCGTCAAGACTGGCTCGATATTTTGGGCTTGTATGACCGCTTTATCCTATTTTTACATGGTAAGAAATTTTTTTTATACAGGCTGGCTAAATAAACGTGCAAAGTACTGTATTTCGGCTACTACTGGTAGAGATTTGCGTTAAAAAATTTAACGACTAAAGTAGCTAAAAGAAAATCCTGGAAATTATTTTCTAGTTTCTAAGATGATCACTAGGGGGCGCAACCGCCATCTTGAATTTTATTAAAAAATGTGGTTTTTCTAGGAAATCCACCGTATTAACACAACAAAAAAGTATGTGCAATTTAAAGTTTAGAAAAGTTATAGTGTTTTTTGTTAAAACACTTTTTGTCCTATCTTTTAAAATAAAGGTGGTTAGAAAATGTTTGTGAATAAATGTCAATAATTTCAAAATGGCTGAACGAAATTTAATAAGCCTGGTAACGTTGAAAAGAGTTTTTCTTGGACTACAAATCCTACCTTATTTGTGGTGATTGCAATTTGGTATGTTGCTACTAGAGCGCATTTTTCGATGTTACAATAGAAATTGTGAGTTTTCTTAGAAAAGCCTATTTCCATGGCCACCCAGATCCCCACACTTGTTTGAATATTTATTTATGGGGGTGGTTAATGGTGTTTCAAAGACAAGACCTTTCACAACCTTCCAAGAGCAGAAATTTAAGGTGGAGTTTTTTCTACGCAAGAGAGGCTCCAGCAATTAATAGAACGTGATGGATTCCAATTTGAGTATTTAAGGAGGCATTAAACAAATTTTTAGAAGCCCGAGATAATTTCTTTGGGGCAATTAGTAGTAGTTGGTTTTACAATTCTTATGTGATTAAAATTATGTTTATTTTTGTCAATATGCCAAATTTTCACTTCTAAATGGACTAAAAAACAAACACCTCTCAAAAGTGAGGTGAAGTATCTTCTAAACTAAGGCACTTTAAAAAATGTAAAAAAAAACTGAGTGAAATCTATTGAATTTATTCATATAATCTTCTTTCAATGATATTTTTGGTTAGGAACATGAAATCGAGGTACGGTTTTCACTAGCTTGCTTGGGATTCATTTTACAGTTTTTTTGTGAAAAGAAAGTAATACTAAAGATTTAACTTTTCTAATAAAATTCACAATATCTATAGTTCTTTTTTTTCTATGTATAATACTTGGCAAGGTAAATTTTTAGGGTTTCTGTTGGTATTACCTAGGACCCTTATAAAATGTATGTTGTTCTCCTGATTTTTAGTAACATTTTCAGTAACTAAATAGTTGAGGTTAAAATACTAATACATTGTTAGATAAATACGATTTTAACGAAGTACATATTTATTGTAAAAACGTGCTACAAAGTAATTGTATAGAACAAAACACCTTTTTGTAGGTAAACAAATCGCAAATAAACACCCCAAAACATTTTTTATGCATCATATTCAAGTTTATGATGAATGGAGGAAGATCTTTAAAGGAAGTATTACCCATATGAATATGCCACTCTTTTTCAATTAACTTTTTAACGTGATTTATACAGTTGTTCAATAATTCTGCTATACAATTTAACAAAGCAGTATCCCACACCTTACTGTCACGATTTTTCTCTTTGAAGGACATCGTTGATATGTTTATTATAATAGGTCTTGCAATAGGCCCAAAACTAGTTCAATTGCATTATGCTTACAATGATAAAGAGCAAGTCACAACACTTCAAGATTATTCTGCAGAAGAAGATCATCGACGACATATCTTTTTGTATTTTGCTGCAAAAATGGCATGATTTAGATTATTTGGATAAAAAATTGCATTAAAACAATTTTCTTTGATGTTCGCGTGGGTGTTTTTCTTTGAGGAATGATAGGGCACATTATCCATTATCACTACATGTTTGCCAGATAAATTTTGCACTGCTGCAATTAGATTTTTGTTGACCAAGTTTAAAAGATTTGGAAACTCATCGTCTTGTAAAAGTAACAAGAAATGTTCTAAAGAGCCACCTCTGTAACCTGCATGTAGTACAGTAAACCTGTCTCCTTCACTTTTTATTTTAATGTTAACCAAACATCGTCATAATCATCGTCTTTTACCCGTTTGCGTAATTCAGAACCATTCTTATTCCTTCTTTTGACTTTTTGAATAAGGAAAGCTCAAATAAACGTCAATGTGACATATTTATTTCAAAACGTGATAAAACAAAACTCCCTGTTAATGTTGCCAACTTTACAACAATTTGACAGGTATTATAGAAAAAAACGTACTGTATTGTAATATCGAAAAATGCCCTCTTGTGCCGATGCAGTAACTTACAATCACTTCAAATAAGGTGGGATATAAGCTTTAAAAGGCATACCCTTTTTATGTTAATATAGCGGAATTTCGAGAAAAGTTGCATTTTCTAATTCAAGATGGCGCTTGCGCCCCCTAGCGGCATCTTAGAAACCTGAAACTAATTTCGAGAATTTTCTCTTAGCCACTTTAGTTATTAAATTTTTTACTGCAAGTCTCTACAATTTTCCAAGATTTCCAAGTTTCCAAGTACACCATTATTATTATTTATATCATAATTTTTAGGTGTCAGCATGGGGTGGATATGTTTTCATCATAAATTTAATCCCACTTCACGTTTTCGTTTTAATTTTAATGGGAAGATTCTCCAATAAAGTGTTTACAAGTTACACCACCTTCTATATTCTTGGATTATTACTATCTATGCAAATTCCTTTCGTCGGATTCCAACCAATTCGAACAAGTGAACATATGGCAGCTTCTGGTAACTTAAAAAAAACCTCGTTTAAAAACTAAATTAATTAATTTCTTTTTTTAGGTGTTTTTGCTTTATCAGTAGCAGTTGCTGTCTTGAAATATCTTCAAAGCGTTCTTTCAAAATCCGAATTTAAATCCATCTTTATTTTTGGTGTACTAAGTGCTGCGGGGGTTGTGTTTTTATCGGTTGTTGTTCTTACTTACGCGGGTTACATTGCTCCTTGGAGTGGTCGTTTCTATTCCTTATGGGATACGGGTTACGCTAAAATTCACATTCCCATTATAGCTTCCGTTTCGGAACATCAACCCACAACATGGTTCTCATTTTTCTTTGATTTACACATTTTGGTAACTACTTTTCCAGCCGGTCTTTGGTACTGCATTAAAAACATAAACGACGAAAGAGTATTCGGTAAATGATTATAATTTTTTTAAGTCTACATCTAATCAATTTAATTTTAGTTGTTTTGTACGCTTTGAGCGCTGTTTATTTCGCTGGGGTTATGGTGAGATTGATGTTGACTTTAACACCCGTGGTTTGTGTGTTAAGTGGAATTGCATTTTCTGGGTTATTGGATTTGTTCTTTAAAGAAGAGGTTATCTCGGAAACCGACGGCCAAGAAGTCGAAGAAAGCAGCTCTGGAAGTAAACTCTATGATAAAGTAACCAGTTAATAATTTAGAAACATTTTCTTTAGTTATTTTTTAAATTTTTATAGGCGGGTCGTGTACCAAAAATGAAACACGAGCAACAACAACGCGAATCAGATGCAATTGGACCAAATTTACGCAGCATAATTTTGGTTATAATCATGTTGCTTTTAATGCTCTTTGCTGTACATTGTACCTGGGTTACCAGTAATGCATATTCAAGTCCAAGTGTCGTTTTGGCATCTTATGGTGGCGATGGGTCGAGACAAATTCTCGATGATTTCAGGGAAGCTTACTTTTGGTTATCTCAAAATACCGGCGATGATGCTCGCATAATGAGTTGGTGGGATTATGGTTATCAAATAGCTGGAATGGCTAATCGGACGACTCTGGTTGATAATAACACGTGGAATAATAGTCATATAGCGTTAGTTGGAAAGGCGATGTCTTCAAATGAAAGTGCCGCTTACGATATAATGACATCTCTTGATGTTGATTATGTTTTGGTGATATTTGGAGGGGTTATTGGATATTCTGGTGATGATATTAACAAGTTTTTGTGGATGGTGAGGATTGCGGAAGGAGAGCATCCCAAAGAGATTAGGGAAAGTGATTATTTTACGGAAAATGGGGAATTTAGAGTTGATGTTCATGGATCGCCGACTTTGCTCAACTGTTTGATGTACAAATTGAGTTACTATCGATTTGGCGAATTCAAATTGGATTATCGTAGCGCTGCTGGCTATGATAGAACTCGAAATACCGTTATAGGTAATAAAGATTTTTCGTTAACTTATTTAGAAGAGGCTTATACAACTGAACATTGGTTAGTGAGGATATACAGGTAACTTTAAACCAAAAATTTTTTTAATTTACACTTTAATGAAATTTTATTTTTTTGTAGAGTTAAAAAACCTGATGAATTTAACAGACCTAGAATACCGGTAGCTAGTCGGCTAGTAAAAACTTCAAGTGCATCATCTAAGAAGGTTAATTTTGAATAAATTTATTTTATTACTTTTAATTTGGTTTCATTTTTAGAATTCGAAGCGAAAAAAGGGATCTATAAAAGATAAGCCGGTTATTGTGAAAGGGAAGCGAACGGTGAAACAGTCCTAGTCGAATCCAGAATAATAGGCACTTAAAACAAGTTTATGTTTTATCTTTGTTCCAATGTTCATTTTTTTAACTTGGAAGTGGATTTATTTTTTTTTGTTGACACACCTTGTTGTAATTTAAATTACAGATTATGTGATAATTTGTACGAAAGTAATAATAAATATAACACTTTTGCAAGTTACTTTTTTTTAGTATTTTATTGCTTTACTTGTAAATATATCTCCAATATCCCTGATATTGCTTTATTTAATAAAATTAGTTAATTTGCCTCTAATAAGACAATATCTCTTAATTTTTATTTATAATTTCACCCTATATTTATAAATTATGATAATAACAATCTTTTATTACCTTAATTATATAAATCAATTATTAACTTGTAGATGGCGCAACAATAACAATTCAATATTTGAGGTTAGTTTTAACGAAATCGCATCCCCTCTCTTTCCAACTAAAGCGATTCTTAATCATTCCATTTCACTTTTTCGTTTACTTTGAGAACTCCCTACTTTATCAAAAACCAAATCGATATTAAGACGAAATTTGCTTCTTAAACTCAACAAAAATGACTTACCAATTGTATAGAAATACAACTCTTGGTCATACGTTGCAAGAAAGTTTAGATGAATTGATTCAGGTAAAAAAAGAAATTTTTTTTTGGTTATACATTTTTATGAGACAAATTTTTAGTATGGACAAATTACACCTCAATTGGCATGTAAAGTTCTGTTACAATTCGATAAATCCATAAATCAGACTTTGGCAACTAAAATTAAATCTCGATTAACCTTTAAAGCGAATAAACTCAACACATATAGATTTTGCGATAACGTTTGGACGTTCATGTTGAATGATGTTGAGTTTCGAGAGGTACAAGAAATTACGCGGATTGACAAAGTAAAAATTGTAGCGTGTGATGGGAAAAGTAAGTTAATTTCTAACCACAATAAAATCCTATTAATTTATCATTTCTTTTCTTGCTTTAGATGTACCGGAAGAAGGTGGTTCGAAAAAATAAGCTTTATGTGTGTTTGAATGTTGTGAGGATTATTTTTAATATTTTTTTCAAAGATTGTCAATAAGTTTTGTTTATAAGGTGTTAATTAGTTAGATTAATAATAAAGAACGCAAATGATTTCTGTACATTTAAAATAAACCCTAATTTTAAATCAATAAACTAACATTATCATCAAAGGAAAAAGTTATTAAATTGATCAAAATAATCAAAAAGATTCAAGGTTCTTTATATACCCTCAAAATTACATCAACATAACCTCAAATAAGCCAAAAAATTAATTCTTTCGTTCAATAATAATAAAATAACATTTTGAAGATTTTAATAATGCCTAGTTAATAATAAATTAAGTTATTTAAATGGTAATATTTATTTTAGAATAATAAATGATTGAATAAAATAAAAATTATATAACCTCAAAATTACATCAATATAACCTCAAATAAGTCAAAATGTTTCCTCGACAATTAACGTTTAAACTTTTAAAGAATTCGTCCCAATTTAATTATTTCCCCACTACTCAGCGTTTGATGGGTTTATTCCATGAATCGGACGACAAAGGTGGTTATAAAGATAATAGAAAAAAACCTTCAACCACGCAGTTTATAAGGGAAGGTTTTAAAGAACTTAAATCGGAAATTAAATTGTGGACTGAAGAAGTGAAAGATCGCTTTGATTATGATCCTCTTATAGTGTTTAGATCTGGTGAAACCGACGTTGTTTGGGATTTTCCCGATGAAGAGTCTTTAAAGCAATGGGTCGTTACCAGCGATAGCGATAATAACGAGGGATATAGTAAATGTAGTTTAACTTTAGATCAAAATAAAAATGCTCTTTTTAGTGGTGTTTTGGATACTAGAGTGCCTAAGGATGGGCGCATTAAAAGAGCTGGTTATTGCAATATTAAAACAGTCCGACATAGAGTAAGTACTTACAGATTTTTTTGGTTATATAATCATATTAATTATGATTGATCATTTAGAAATCTTTTAAAAGAGAAGCATTTTTGGATTGGACCGCTTATAATATGTTAGTTATGAAAGTTAGGGGAGACGGGCGATCTTACATTATAAATATACATACAAGAGGTTATTATGATCTTATGTGGAATGATGTTTATAGTTATGTTTTGTATACGAGGGGGGGACCTTATTGGCAAGTTACAAGGGTAATACAGATTATAAATAATATATGTTTATGTTAATTGTTATTTATTTTTAGTTGCCATTTTCAAAGTTCTTTTTATCATCAAAAGGGCGTATTCAAGATCGACAATTTCCTTTAGCAACTGACAAAGTGACTAATTTTAGTATTAGTTTAGGTGATAAAGTCAATGGTCCATTCAGTTTAGAGGTACAATACATTGGAGTTGAATTTGATCCTGATCATAGAGAAGAATTTGCTTATGAATTGTATCAAGCTGATAAATATATTGTTGGAGTTTAATCCAGTTTTCTTTATTAGGGAATTGTATATTTATTAATCCAATAAATAAGTTTTATTAATGCATTTTATTTCATAACTTAATAAATACTAAAAATACAGCAATTAGATCCTATTTTAAATTATTATTTATCTAATAAATACTCCTCTTGTATTTGCTTCATATTTTGTTGAAATAATTTTAGGGCAATTTTAAGTTGTATTCTTTACTAAAAAAAATTTAAATGAATTACACAATAAAACTATAAAACAATACATGCTTCTAATGTCATACAGTAGATTCGTTCTCTCCACTTGTAGTAGTAACACCCATCGAAACTGTTCTAGTTTCTGTATAATCACTGTTTGTTTCATTATTTTCTGGTACACTAAAAAATCCACGGAAAGGAGTTAATTTTGATGGATCAAGCATGTTACGATTTTTTTCTTTAAATCTTTGGGGTGTTCGATTTGGTGATGACCGTCTACTATTGAAAGATTTCAACATTTTTGCTCTAAAATAAAAAAAAAGATTTTTAAAATGAGTTTTTGATTAATACACTATTCTTACGCATCTATTAACTTTAAAAGTAATCTGCTATAAGTTTGATATTCATCTTCCATGAAATTATTAGGGTCATGCCTTGCATGTTCGTACAAATCGCAAAATTGATGAATAAGTCTTTGTCCTGAACCATTTAAAGGAGCTGCTAATGTTGATAATAAATAAGCCCTTAAGTTTTCATTTGGTTGTCGAACTAAATCTTTATCTTGTTTTGTAATTTCTTTTTCTTAAAAATACACACAAAACTATTAGTTAATTAATTAAATTCATAAATTCAACATACCTAATAATTTAATATCATCAACAGCTTTTAACCTATAATAATGATTAGATACTTGTTGAGTTGGGCATACAATATACCTTGAGTTATTTACACTCAAAAGTAAAGGCTCGCAGGAAATTCTTTGTATAATATCAATGTAAGTTTCAATATTTCTTCTTAACACCTAAATAAATTTAAATAATTCAGTTATAATAATAGAAATTAATTAGATTAGAATACCTTTGAAGCATCATGCCCTATAGGTATATGTGGACCTCTCGTAGATCTTAAAGCGAACCTCATTATTTGCCTTTTTGCGAATATAAATAACAAAAGGAATGTTAACACACCCAAACCTATTATTATTACTACCGTTACGCCCGATAATGCCTCAGTCATTATTTAAAAAGATTCTAATAAGAAAATTGTTATTATTTTTATGCAAAATGTTTAATTTGACATTTAAATAACCTCTTCAAATTATCGTAAATAAAAAGAAACGTCAATTTACAGTTTAAGTCACATAATCAGTATTGCCACGTTTAGTACAAATATATTCCCTATAAATATAGTGTAATTTCCCTAGATTTTAATTGGATTAAAATAGTAATAACTGTGATTGTGTGTTAAAAGTGATTTATTCTATTTAATATTGTTATTAATTACAAAAAATTCCATATTTATACTTGAAATCGATTTTTTTATTTTTGTTTGCTTTACATGCGTATGTGACAGAGTTCCGGTAGATACTTTCAAAAATCTAGATTTTATCATTGTTTATTGACTTTATTTGGTGGAAATAAAGCTATCAGATAAAATTTTCTTGATTATTAAGAATCTATAAATAAGGGTAATATTCTTTAGATTTTAAATTTTTTATAAATTTAATACAGATTTCTGTAATATACGAATTTTTATTTATGAAATCTTTGTATAGAGGGCGATTAAATTCACATTGAGTAGTTGTACTTTATCAATTTTATCATTGATAATTAAACTATTTGAAACAAACTTTGACCATTCCAAATACTTCTTCTTTCTCCCATTTATACTTTATAGTGTTGAGTTTTGCATCCATCTTTTATACATCTTCCTATCTTTGGCCATAGTCGGTACAAGTCTCTTCCCTCTTCTTTCACCCATCTTCTCAATCTCTCCCTCCCATTGGGCTCTTGGTTTACCACGCTTTCTCTTTCCTTCTGGCCTCATGTTAAACATTTTCTTAGGTATTCTATGTTCTTTCATTAGATCCAGATGACCATACCAACTTAGTTATTTCCCCTCTATTTCATGTAGCAGGGGGTTTTTGCTTAATTCTTCTCTGATGTTTCATACCCTATCTCTTCTGGTCTTTATTTTCGATTTGTGCTTCGGAAGAGCCAATACTATTTTTTCTCCAATTCCATTACATTTTTGACTTTCACCTACTTTATAAAGATGCTATAACGATTTCAGAACGTAGCCTACAATTTTCCGGTAAAAATACAAATGTACTCGCGTTATAATGAGAGTACATGGTTTATAAAAAAAAAGTTCGTCGTCGTTGTTGCCAAGTAACTGTTGATTTGCGATTGGTATCGACCTTTTCGTGTTTTGTAAACACCCTCCTTTTCCCTACTTTTTCGATCTCGCCGATCTATCGTCGTCAATCCTTAAAACGGTGTACACGAGGCGAAAACGGGGGGAAAGAAAAGTGTCGAAAAAGATTTTTCCGTCGCGTTTTGAAACCCGCTCTACACGATGACGAGAACGGCGCCTCGACGCGGGGTTCTTCGGGGGACGGGAAATGGTATCCATAGAGAGGGTGACCATCGCTACCACTTCTGACGTCAATATAGATGTTATCGCAAGGGTGTTCTCGTACTGGGCGCAACTGTATTTTAATTGTATTATTTATGTTTCTTTAGCGTTTCAAAAGGGTAGCACCCTAAAATAATTACAAAACATTTCTTCCGCTTTCTGTCGCCGTATACAATATCATAATTACAATAAATCAAACACGATTCTTTTGCACAAATTAAATTCAGTTCTAAAATAATTAGTGTGCGTTTACATTTTCTTAATTTCCTTTACGTATTTGGGGGGACGCGGTGCCCTGGGGGTGTCAATGCGACGCATTAAGCGAGCACAGAAACGACCGTACGGCACAATGAATCCCAAATTTGAATCGTTAATGTTAATGGGTAGAGATGATAGCCGGGGCTTCAATTCGATTCTCTCACGGTTTTCCACGTTGTCCATTATGGATACTAGTCCCGGGGGCAAATTGTTTAACCACTGGCGGGTCAAATGCATTGGATTTGATAGGATTTGTCGGATTGGGTTACCATTACAAGAAAAATTGATTCTATCGTTACCATTTCCCCAAAACCGATCTATATCATATCACACTCAACAATCACGTAACTAAAATTTTGTTTGAAGATAATAAAAACAAAAAAAATATAGATTATGATTTTTTTACATGAATTAGAGGTTCTTAGTAAGTATACAAGTACCTAAAATATTTAGAAATGAACAAGATTAGATTTTTCAACTATCTCATCATATTTCACCATCTTTAATGTCAATAAAGATCAGCAGTTTAGTCTTCTATTAGTAGAATCTATTATCTGCTAGTTTGTCAGCAGCTAGATCCTACTACCAGTATTTTACGAAAGGTATCTCGTCTTCTGCCAGTTGTATCTAGTTTTTTATTAACACTATCTAGTCTCCAGCTGCAATTTCTAGTCTGCGCTCCGCAATATCCATTGTTTTAGTGCAGTATGTAGTGGTCTACCAACAATATCTAGTCTTCTATAAACGGTATCTTGTCTTTTGCCAGCAGTATCTCAGATTATAGTTGTAGTATCTAGTCCTCCACCAAGATTTTCTAGTTTCCTCTCAGTAGAAGTTGTCACAACATAGTGAACTTAATGAAAAGTGGGATAGTTTTAAACCCACAATTCAATTTCTATAAAGTTTTTAAAAATAAGTGATACCGCGGCAGTGTTCTCATATTTACTATACTCTGTTTTTAAACCAGGAGGAGTATTTTAACTTTGTCACCAGATTGACCTTGCACGTGATTGGTTGAATGCGAGGAAGGTTCACACACAGGCAATTTTAAATTTTGATTTTGAATTTAAAGGTTAGGTAATTGATAATTCGACAGTTTCGTGTCATTATTGTATATTTTGTGTTCTTAAACCCTTTTTTGTTATATTTTGAAATAAATACACTCATAACTTCAATGTTAATTTGTATGTATAGTGTTGACGATAACAAACGAAAATAAATATAGTAGAAACCACGAGAGCTGGCAGTGACTTGACGTTTAAAAATCGTATGAATCAAGATATGGACGTACGACTTAGATTATTTCACCACATACATTTGAATGTAGGTTATGTTAGTAATAGAGGTTATATGTCAAACATTGTCAAAGATAGGAGAGGTTAACCAGCGAAAAAACGTTTATATTAATTTATAATAAAGTTTATGTAATTATTAATTTATTTAATAATAATTAATATTTAATAAATTAATTTAATATTTAATAAATTAATTCAATATTTAATAAATTAATTTAATATTTAATTCATATTTAATATTTAATAATTTTTATTTAATATTTATAATTAGTCCATATCAGCCTCTTCATCATCACTGCTCTCCTGATTTAAATTAATAATTAATGGCGCCTGCACTCTTTCCAGATGATTTGTAATACTCAGAAAGACTCCATTTCTTTCTCAACGTGATTAATGTAATGACGCCATTCCTCTGCGTTTACGCGTGACAAAGCCTCTGACCACATTGCCAAAACCTTATCATCACCATATCCATCTCTATTACTATGCTGGTTGTAAAAAAGTTTACATTTTGCCCAAACTAATTCAGTAGGATTGAATTGGCAATGATAAGGTGGCAATCGAAACACTTTATGGCCCCACTCATTCGCCAATTCATCAATTTCATACGTTTGGGTAACTTGGGCATCTTTAGCTAAGATTAAGCTTATACTAAGATTTTCTAAGTTTGGCAGCAATTGTTCTGTAAATTATTTTTTAAATAAATTAGCGTTCATGTTATCATGATAATCAACTTTTTTTTTTGTTTGAAGTAGGTACAAACAATAAATTTGCTCCTTCAATAAATCTTTCGCTGTTACCAGCATGCAGAACAATATATCTTTTTCCTTCAATTTTTTCTTCTAATAGATTCTTTATTGTCATCATGCCAACTTCTTCTTGCTGAACCTTCAGCAAGAAGTCTTATTCCTCAGTCTTATTTTCCATATAGTCTCAAAAATTTTGCACGAGAAGACATAATATGCGGTTGCTCCATCAAACCTCTTCTATTATTGTCAATGGTATATGTAAATCCTATAGACTTCAAGCACCGTCTTAGGCTAGTAGCTGAAAAACTGAAGACATTGTTTTCACGAAGCTCCTCTTTGAGACATTTTACAGTAACAGGAAGTAGTGTATTGTGGTTTGTATAAATTTTACGACGTATGGGGTCTTTCACAAAGTCATCAATATCAGTCGACCTTACTTTTTGCCTATTACGTGTTTTTTGGGGTGAGGATGCAGAGGTTCCTTCTAATGATGCGGTTTCAACTCGATTTTTGATTCGATAAGTGGTTCTTACGGAAATTCCGCAAGCAGTAGCACTTTTCTCTAAGTTTCTAGTGTCTCCTTCATTCGCGTATGTATGCCGAAAATAATTTAAAACATTCATAAACATCATCATAGATTTTTTATTTAATGATTTTCCTTTCAAAGAAAACATATTTTCGGCTTTTAAAAATGTCAACAAATTCATGACAACGCTCAGAAGACGTTTCAATTTCAGGTTATAATTATAGAGTGACATCCCTTAAAAGAACAGACGTACTTTTTCGACGTGGCTATTTGAATTGTACAGCAGACATATTAAACTAATGCTATCTCTTTCTAACACATAATGTTCACGGTTTCACGGTTTGTGAATTTTAATTTACTACGTATTTCATTTGTAAGAACGGAAAACGATGATTTACTGCCAGCTCTCGTGGTGTCTACTATACAATAATAAGTAAATAAATAAATAATAATTATTAATTTAAATTTACCGCCAAGATATCTAGTGATATTTTCTGGTGATTTTTCCCAGTGTAAATCTGACTTTCGCGTTTACTCCTCCTGGTTTAAAAACAGAGTATAGTTCTAGTGCAAGTGTTAGTTCTAGTTTTAATTGTTATTCAGCGCTAAGTTGTATATTTTTAAGTTTCGGGTTTAGCCCTGTGTCTTCAGACGCTGAATGTTAGGTAAGGTTAGTTTTGTTTATAAACATTAATTATACCATGAAGTATTCTTTGGCAATTAGTAATGGCAATTATAGCGTGAAGTTTTCTTTTGTAATGTCAATTATAGCGTGAAGGAATGTGAGGTAAGGTTAGTTTTGTTTACAAACATTAGCTTTGTTCGTTGGGACTGCACTACTTGCACTCACTTGCACTATGCAGTTTAGTGCAGATGTTGTGTGTTCGTTGGGGATAGTGCAGTTTAGTGCAGTTGCATTCATACTGTTCGTTGAGCCAGGTGCAGTGCAATTTAGTGCAGCCGGTGCAAGTTAGTGCAGATTTTGTTGCACCTGCTTTCGATTAAGTTCAATAAGTGCAGTGTAACTAAAATGGCGGAATATTTAAAAGCACGTAAAACCTAATAAAACCTTATAATAATTAATATTTGTTGTATTAGAGAACACAGTACATTCAATACCAGTAGAGGTAGTAGAAAACTAACCCTACTTTTTTGGAATAATTTAAAAACTACCCTGTTGATTTTGGCTTCATTATATACACTTATAGTACATTTAAAAATATTAATTATGTGTTTTTTCTTATTTAGGGGTGGCTGGGGTTAACTACCCTCACCACCCCAAATTTTTTTTTTTCAAGTACTGCTTATCGATTTTGGTGCAATTTAGCATGTGATTTCTTTATACCTTAAGTAGTACGTTTGAAAGAACTAATAAGGGTTAGTAGTTTGGGGTAGAAAATATATTTCGCTAATAATTGAAAAAAATTATAATAATAATATAATAATAATTGATGAATCGCTACTAAAAATCCATTCTGCAATGATTTCATTTTCCACGAGTATTTCGCTGACAATCTCCTGTTCGTCCATTTCAAATATTATACACTTTTTTTATAAAAATCTGTTCGTTGCGACCACGGTTTATACACTTTTCTGACCTGCACTAAGTTGACATGACATTGCACTGACTTACACTTCATTGCACTATGACGTCATACGAGTGCCATGTCGTGCAGAGTAGTGCAGTCCCAACGAACAAAGCTTTTAATTATACCATGAAGTTTTCTTTGGCAATTAGTAATGGCAATTATAGCGTGAAGTTTTCTTTTGTAATGTCAATTATAGCGTGAAGGAATGTGAGGTAAGGTTAGTTTTGTTTACAAACATTAATTATACCATGAAGTATTCTTTGGCAATTTGTAATGGCAATTATAACGTGAAGTTTTCTTTTGTAATGTCAATTATAGCGTGAAGGAATGTTCGGTAAGGTTAGTTTTGTTTACAAACATTAATTATACCATGAAGTTTTCTTTGGCAATTAGTAATGGCAATTATAGCGTGAAGTTTTCTTTTGTAATGTCAATTATAGCGTGAAGGAATGTTAGGTAAGGTTAGTTTTGTTTACAAACATTAATTATACCTTGAAGTTTTCTTTGGGAATTATACTCTGTTTTTAAGCCAGGAGGAGTATTTTAAATTTGTCACCAGATTGACCTTGCACGTGATTGGTTGAATGCGAGGAAGGTTCACACACAGGCAATTTTGAATTTTGATTTGAAGGTTAGGTTATTGACAATTCGACAGTTTCGTGTCATTATTGTAAATTTTGTGTTCTTAAACCCTTCTTTATTATATTTTGAAATAAATACACTCATAACTTCAAAGTTAATTTGTATGTTTAGTGTTGACGATAACAAACGAAAATAAATACAATAATAAGTAAATAAATAAATAATAATAATTATTAATTTAAATTTACCGCCAAAATATCTAGTGATATTTTCTGGTGATTTTTCCTAGTGTAAATCTGACTTTCGCGTTTACTCCTCCTGGTTTAAAAACAGAGTATAGGTTCCTTCTATTCTAGATTTTCCATGGGAAAAGGATTTATTCCAAAAATGTTCATGAATAAGTTACCTTTATTTAAGAAAGCAAACTTAACACCGATTGACTGCCAACTTTAAATAAATTAAAATATAAAAAAAATTGCACTTTGACGTTTATGGTTATGTTATTGTTGTGATTGAAATTGTTTGGGTTGCGTTTAAATTAAAGAGAGTTTTTCTCCTAAAATAAATAAGTTTTGTTGTGTAATATCGAGTTATAAACTGCAAGAAAGTGATATTTGTGCATTTCGTGAAAGGAAAGTGAAGATTTTTGTTAAAAATTAAAATTTTTAAATTTATAGTTTTCTTTACATTTAATGATTCTATTTTCATCAATTACTAAACGGGATTTAATTTTAATGGTTTAAACAATATCCTAAATAACATTTATTTAAAAAATTTTTGTTAAAATAAAATTTCCGCGACATATCTCAACTTAACACCGATTGACTGCCAACCTTAAATAAATTAAAATATAGAAAAATTGCAATTTGACATTTAAGGTTATGTTATTGTTGTGATTGAAATTGTTTGGGTTGCGTTTAAATTAAAGAGAGTTTTTCTCCTAAAATAAATAAGTTTTATTGTGTAATATCGAGTTATAAACTGCAAGAAAGTGATATTTGTGCATTTCGTGAAAGGTAAGTGAAGATTTTTGTTAAAAATCAAATTTTTTTAAAATTTTAAATTTATACTTTTAATGATTCTATTCTCATCACTTGCTAAATGGGATTTGATTTTAATGGTTTAAACAATATCCTAAATAACATTTATTTAAAAAATTTTTGTTAAAATAAAATTTCCGCGACATATCTCAACTTAACACCGATTGACTGCCAACCTTAAATAAATTAAAATATAGAAAAATTGCAATTTGACATTTAAGGTTATGTTATTGTTGTGATTGAAATTGTTTGGGTTGCGTTTAAATTAAAGAGAGTTTTTCTCCTAAAATAAATAAGTTTTATTGTGTAATATCGAGTTATAAACTGCAAGAAAGTGATATTTGTGCATTTCGTGAAAGGTAAGTGAAGATTTTTGTTAAAAATCAAATTTTTTTAAAATTTTAAATTTATACTTTTAATGATTCTATTCTCATCACTTGCTAAATGGGATTTGATTTTAATGGTTTAAACAATATCCTAAATAACATTTATTTAAAAAATTTTTTTTTAATAAAAATTCCGCGACATATCTCAACTTAACACCGATTGACTGCCAACCTTAAATAAATTAAAATATAGAAAAATTGCAATTTGACATTTAAGGTTATGTTATTGTTGTGATTGAAATTGTTTGGGTTGCGTTTAAATTAAAGAGAGTTTTTCTCCTAAAATAAATAAGTTTTGTTGTGTAATATCGAGTTATAAACCGCAAGAAAGTGATATTTGTGCATTTCGTGAAAGGAAAGTGAAGATTTTTGTTGAAAATTAAAATTTTTAAATTTATAGTTATCTTTACATTTAATGATTCTATTTTCATCAATTACTAAACGGGATTTAATTTTAATGGTTTAAACAATATCCTAAATAACATTTATTTAAAAAATTTTTATTAAAATAAAATTTCCGCGACATATCTCAACTTAACACCGATTGACTGCCAACCTTAAATAAATTAAAATATAGAAAAATTGCAATTTGACATTTAAGGTTATGTTATTGTTGTGATTGAAATTGTTTGGGTTGCGTTTAAATTAAAGTGAGTTTTTCTCCTAAAATAAATAAGTTTTGTTGTGTAATATCGAGTTATAAACTACAAGAAAGTGATATTTGTGCATTTCGTGAAAGGTAAGTGAAGATTTTTGTTAAAAATCAAAATTTTTTAAAATTTTAAATTTATACTTTTAATGATTCTATTCTCATTACTTACTAAATGAGATTTGATTTTAATGGTTTAAACAATATCATAAATCACATTTATTTTAAAAAAATTTTATTAAAATAAAATTTCCTAGACATATCTCAACTTAACACCGATTGACTGCCAACCTTAAGTAAATTAGAATATGAAAAAATGACATTTGAGGTTATGTTATTGTTGTAATTGGGTTCGTTTTTGTCGCGTTTAAATTAAAGTGAGATTTTTTCTTAAAATAAATAACTCTTGTTGCTAATATCGGGTAATAAACCGCAAGAAAGCGATATTTGTACGTTTCGTGAATGGTAAGTGAAGATTTTTGTTAAAAATTTAAGTTTTTTTAAAATTTTAAATTAATAGATTTTACAAGATTGTCATTTTTCAAATCCGCCAACCTTAAATAAATTAAAATTACTAAAAAAATTGTACTTTGACATGTGAGGTTATGTTATTGTAAAATCGTTTTCAAATCCTTCCATAATCTTTTTTATTTAATTATTGAAATCGTCTAACATAACGTTCGATTTTTAAATAAAAGATTGTCTTCTAAATCTGAATCGAAATGATTATGATCATTTCGATTATTAATTAGTTACATTTTGCGAGTCTCCTTTGCTCCAATTTAGCCTCGACTTCTTCCACACGAAGTTGGAGATTTTTAATTTGGTTTGCGAGGGCTTTTTGGAGTTTTTCTTGGGTTTGGGCGTGATCTTGTTCCGCGCGGAGTTCATCGGCTAATCTTGAGGAATCAACCATGGCCTTTTTAGCTTTTTCTTCGGAGTTCTTAGCTTCGTTTAAGAGCTCATCTAAGTTGCTGTGGAGGGTTTGAAGTTCAGTTTTCAATTTCTTCTCAGCGGCGGACATTGAAGCGATGGCTATGGAAAGGTCGTTAATTTTTTCGTGGGCGTCACTCAATTCAGGTTGATTTTGAGTTGCATTTTCCGCCATCTAAAATTCTTAGATTCGCAATAATTGTTTATTCTAAAAATAATTAAGAATTTACCTCGAAATTAGGTTTAATTTTTTCTAAAAGATCTTGGGGACTCATTGGATTTGAGTCAACGAAGCTTGTAATGATTAACAAAGATAGCACAAAGTTTAACATCGTTGTGCAAGTTTTTTTTTAAGTTTAAATTACAAACATTAGCTTTCTAATTTATACTTGGAATTGTTCCAACCATTTAAGTGAAAAATAACTAACAAAAAATGGAAAAATAAATTCTTTTCAACAATTAAGTTTTTCCTTCAAAAACGATAACAAATTTTTTTGTATATTTAAAGAATTTTAAGTAATAAGTTGTTGCGTAATAAGAAAAATCACCGATAACGGCCCCGCAAAAGTTAAAATTACCGATTTTGTTACAAACCAGGTGAAAAATCTCTAAACTCTGGAGTGAGAAATTTAAAAAAGTTTCAATACCAAAATATTGCAGGTAATTAATTATCATACCTTGATTTTATAATCACGATGCTTTGTGTTTGAACGATGACCCGAAAATTAAGCCGAGGTCGCTTGCGGCCGAGGCTCTACCTCAATGGTGACACTTTGTCTTCATCCATTAAGGAAAGGAAAGGAAGAAGTTGATTCTGAGGTTGGATTGGGTTAAGGCTTTACCATAACTTTGATGCGTTTTGTTCGAACGATGACTAGAAATTGAAGTCGAGGTCGCTTGCGGATGAGGCTCAACCTCAACCATGACGCTTCGGTTTCATCCGGTAAGAAAAAAAAGTAAGAAGTTGATTCTGAGGTTGGATTGGGTTGAGGCTTTACCATAATTAATGGGAATTAGTTATCCATTAGCAGTATCCAGTCTTCTGTAAATAATGTCTAATCTTCTACTAGCAGTGTTTGAGTTTCCTGCCAATAATTTAATCATTTTCTATAGTGGTACACGGCCTTTCATTAGCAGTATCTGGTTTTCTGCCAGCAACATCTAGTCTTATATTGGCAGGATCTAATCGCTTATCAATAAATGTGTAATCTTCTGCTAGTATCTATTCTTTTATTAGCAGTATCCTGCTCTCTATATGAAATGTGTAGGCTTCTGCCAGCAGTATCTAGTCTTTTATGAGCACTATCTGGTCTTCAGTCAGTAATACCTAGTCTTCTAGTTGCTCTCTATCAACAGTGTGTAACCCTCTGCCAGCAGCATCTAGTCTTTTATTAGTAGTATCTGGTATCACATGATGACCAGACTTATAAAAAAATTTCCTCAATGTCGATAATGCCCATATTTGCAAGACTTTCTATGGATCAATTTGAAGAGGATTTATGGCAAAATATAGACATTAATCTTTCTATGGTCAACTTGCTTACTAGGAAAAATTTTAAGAAATTTTTTATGAATTTTAGTAGCTGCATTTGAATTTAGGATATTATGTATCAATTGAGTGTTAATTATTTTCCTATTAAAACAAATAAAACTGTGTAAGTAGACCCCAGCTGTGTGATTAATGACTATAAGAAAACCTTTAAGTTCAATATATTAAATTAGATATTGAGGAGTCTTTTAAGTAGAAACTCCCCTGTCACATTTAATTTAATTTTGTGCACAGTTTGACGCCCAATTATTACGAGCAGTAATTGAAACCCCACAATTAGACTGTCACTTGTCGGCCACAACGGGTGGTTGGCGCCAGACTCGTTTACTATACGGTATCATACACAAGTGCCGCATCGACACACTCTGCTGATAAATACTCAGCTTTTATTTTTACAAGTGTAGTGGAGAGAAAGGGGAAATTCCGAGAAAAGTAGATTTTAATGTATTGAAAATCTTTCGAGCGTCATTCGCAAATGCGACAGGACAACAAACAAGGCGGAAAAGCGTCCGACGATTCGATCGGGCGATGAGATAAAGATAGGACGATATACTACAGATGGTGGTGGCGTATTAAGTTCGCACCTTATCTTTGCTTTGCCATTAAATATTAACGACATTGTGGCCGGGAACTGAACGACCCGCGGAGTTATGGCCGTTGGGAAAGTGGAGATGTAAAACGATAGTAAAGACGACGTTTTGTTTGCCGTTTCGTTTTCCTTTCCATTTTGACCCATATAAAGCTATCTTTTTAATATCATTCCCTCCATCGTTTATCCAACGATTCTAATCTGTCTTGATTCATTTTTGTGATTTATTTAAATGCGATTATCGAACATTTTATATGCAGTTTTGAAGCAATTAAAGTTTCTACGTGTGATGTAAACTAAATAATAACGGACCGGAAATGGTGTCCGTATTACACCCACGAACCTCTAGGCAAGCTGAATAATAATTATAACAATCCCCTTTCCTAAGGCGATGTTAAAACGGGCCAAGTTTGGCCTTAATATCATGTCGTCGGAAAGTCGAACGTAATCGACATGGCTGCGGGCTGGCGGAGGGGAACCCTCCCCGACAATCTGTCGTTAATTTGCCACATCCACGTTGATTTAGACGTTTCGGTTCATTCTAATTCGCGTCACACCCCTGCTGCGAGGTCGCTGCGAGCGGCACTGGGTGAAAAACAAGTGAGCCACCGCGGCTACAACGACGGCGACGGCGGTGCCACGTCAACGCCGCCGACGCCGCCACCGTTATCGTCGACGGTGCTGCCCTCATCGATAACGTCGCGCGCATAAGTAAGTTTAAGCGGGCGGTAGCGTATGCAAATTGAGGCAAAATTTCCTTTCCTTTCGATAAATAATCAAGCTCTTGTCGCCGCAATAGCGTGATGCTCGAACGATTTTATTGACAACAGTGTCAAAAACATTAATCGAATGGAACGTTGCCACGGTTCGTGGTCGTGTAACCCGGAAATCTTCTCCAACTGAAAAATACTCTTCAGGGAAACGTGACAACCCCGTAACCCCATGGCTTACATTAATTTAGTAACAATATTTTGTTTTGCAGAAATATATGAAATGTATTAGTACGATTAATTTCCAGATCATTCACTTCTGACAAAGCACAAGATGATGAATTTAAGATCTTTAACTTTACATTTACATAAATTACTGTATTATCATTCCCCAGTGGCGATGTTATTAAACAACTTGGCATATCTCATTCCAGGAGAACTGGTCCACAGTAGGCGAAGTTGCTCTACAGCCCACAGTCCAATCCTATGTTTGGCCAACGCAAGTGATACACCAGTTGCTGTACAAACTCCCACAAACGCTTTAGCTCTGCCTTCTCGAGCTAGCTCATCTGCCAGTTCATTGCCAACAAAGCCAGAGTGACCTAGAACCCAAATTAGAGAAACTCTGTTATCACAAAGGCAGTACAATCTGGTATCAAGCATTAATCACTGATAGTAATACCGCTAAATCTGACGGCATTGATAGCACACTATCAGTGCTTATAATGTTTTCCGCAGCCCATTGGTAGGACATGTTGAACAGTTTTGACCATATTGCTTAAATCTGTAAATGGTAGTTTTAGCCACTTTGTCTATGCAAATGCAAAGGAGAAAATGATATCTTGCTAACTCAACATCTTCAAGCCCTCAACTGCTGAACATAGTTAATCCAGCGTCTTCCTCTACTTGTCTTATCCATTCTCGGTCTCCACTGGAGCAGTCCCTTAGTCCACCTTCAAAGAGGCCACGTGCCCGGTCCAATTCCATTTGTATTTTACAATTCAAGCAATCACATCTGTAAAACTCGTTCTTTTTTTAGATCCTCGTTAATCACTCCGGGTCGAAGCAAAACGCCAAGCATCGACCTTTCCAATTTTCTCTGTGCAATTTGAAGGTTTTAGAAGTCAATGTTTCAGCACAGTACGTCAAAACTCATCAAATCTTTTGCGTTTTAGACATATTGCCATAGGTTGTCTCTTAAAGTTTTTTATTCGTGTCCAAGATAAATGTAGTTTTCTACAAGTTCCACGTCATCATCTTCAATACTAGAAGGTAGCTACATCACGTGTTTTGTTTGGGTTGTTTTGATTTGAGCCCCACACTGGCATATACTTGGTGGAGGTCATGCCGCTTCGATGAAGCTTCATTGGCGTTGATTACAATCTGTAACTTTTAACGCTAAATGTAAAAATAATATGTATCAAAGATAAAAATTGTTCAAAATTCTACACATTTCACTAGAACATTAAAAAGTATTGGAAAAAAAATAAAATAATTGTGAAAATAAATTTTGAACATCAATTAAAGTCAGAATGGTTTGGGGTAAGGTAATGGGGAAATATTCAGTGCCATTTATAGCGATCCAACGTCGACCACCACAGATATATCTTAATCGCAGTAACCTAGTTCATTGCCGTGGAGGTTTGCAAACCAATGAACACTGGATGACTTGGTCGCGCTGTTTGCGTTCGTTGCCAAGGAAACGACGTCGATTATTTCCGGACGCGTTCGACACGATCGCATCAAACTAGATTCGCAATTAAATCTCTACGGCACAATACATATTATGACCATTTTTCAGCAAGTGAACGAATGCCACGTGTCCGACCAAAAAAGCAGAAAGATATATGGCAATTGCCAATAATCAATCAAAAAGCAATTTTTTAAAAAACGTTGTTTTAAATTCTTAGAATAATAACGAAATAGATAAGTTACAATAATAGTAATTAATTTCTTTTTTCACTATCCCTCATCGTCATTACCAATACCTGGCAATTAACGTAATCGGCAATTGGAAATTCCGTGTAAGCACGTTGTCAGTCCGTAACGCATCTAATTTAACATCGCTGAGTAAGCAATCAATAGGCAAGTCAATTATTAAATACCGACCATCAAAGTTTGCGATTTGAGAATCATAACAACGATATATCATATGGTATAATATGGTTATTTAGTGCAATGTGATTATATTTTTTGTAAAATGAAAATGTGCATATCACGAGAATCAACAGGCTTCACATCAAAAAGCTTTCAATATAAAACAGGTTTTGAAACAAGGAGATGGATTAGCGCCAGTGATAGTCAACGTAACGCTGGAACATGCAGTAAGAAAAACAACAGTCGATGTCAACTCATCACTATTACATAAGTCGAAACAATTAGTAGGATATGCGGACGACATTAACATAATGGAAGGAATGTGAACGCCATGAGGGAAACCTTCACATGGAGAGAACGAGACAGAACGAGAAAGCAAAATATAACGTTTGGGGATCGGAATTTTGAGGTTGTAAATGACTTTGTATATCGTGGCATCACTTTTGGTATAGTATCCGGGATTAAATGAGTGAAATACGCAGAAGAATTGCCAACGCAAATAAGACTTACTACGTTCTGTCCAACCTTTTCAACTCTGGAAACGTTCATGGAAAAACAAAGATACAGCTTTATAAGACAATTATAAGACCAGCCCTATGCTATGGTAGTGAAGTTTAGACGCTGTCACAAAACGCAGAATCAAACCTAAATGCTTTCGAGAGAAAGATTCTGTCATATAGAAAGAATGGACGTTTCAAGAGTGGCCAAAAAAGTGCATCTGAAGGAACTTGAAGGCAGACGACCAGTGGGAAGACCAGTGCACGAACCATACTACAGGTGCATAATTGGAAATCGATAGCGAGGGACAGACCGGCCTAGAGGAGGAAAATAGAAGAGGCCAAGATCCGAATTGGACTGTTTCGCTGTTGTATGGATGGGTGGATCAACGATTTTTATTGGTATCATCCTCATCCACAATTTATAATTTTTGAGATAAAAGATAGTAGGTACTTTGTTGTTAAATGTCAAATTTATGCCCAAAAAAGGGTTATAAATGTTTCCGGATAATGTTATGGCGATTAATTGCAAACAATTTTTATCCATAAGTCCGTTTATGTTTTTTATGGCGTCTTTAGTTTTCAAGTTATCATGAGTGTTGTATTAACAAAAACATCGCTTTCGAAATAACTGTTTATGTACCATGAGTTTGTGCTTTATTAGAAAGAATATATTCTTCTGTTTTTAAATTTTTAATTATTTCCAATATACTGTAATTAATGGGTTAACTTGAACGTTTATAAGACAATTATAAGACTAGCCCTATGCGATGGTAGTGAAGTTTAGACGCTGTCACAAAAGGCAGAATCAAACCTAAATGCTTTCGAGAGAAAGATTCTGTCATATAGAAAGAATGGACGTTTCAAGAGTGGCCAAAAAAGTGCATCTGAAGGAACTTGAAGGCAGACGACCAGTGGGAAGACCAGTGCACGAACCATACTACAGGTGCATAATTGGAAATCGATAGCGAGGGACAGACCGGCCTAGAGGAGGAAAATAGAAGAGGCCAAGATCCGAATTGGACTGTTTCGCTGTTGTATGGATGGGTGGATCAACGATTTTTATTGGTATCATCCTCATCCACAATTTATAATTTTTGAGATAAAAGATAGTAGGTACTTTGTTGTTAAATGTCAAATTTATGCCCAAAAAAGGGTTATAAATGTTTCCGGATAATGTTATGGTGATTAATTGCAAACAATTTTTATCCATAAGTCCGTTTATGTTTTTTATGGCGTTTTTAGTTTTCAAGTTATCATGAGTGTTGTATTAACAAAAACATCGCTTTCGAAATAACTGTTTATGTACCATGAGTTTGTGCTTTATTAGAAAGAATATATTCTTCTGTTTTTAAATTTTTAATTATTTCCAATATACTGTAATTAATGGGTTAACTTGAACGTTTATAAGACAATTATAAGACTAGCCCTATGCGATGGTAGTGAAGTTTAGACGCTGTCACAAAAGGCAGAATCAAACCTAAATGCTTTCGAGAGAAAGATTCTGTCATATAGAAAGAATGGACGTTTCAAGAGTGGCCAAAAAAGTGCATCTGAAGGAACTTGAAGGCAGACGACCAGTGGGAAGACCAGTGCACGAACCATACTACAGGTGCATAATTGGAAATCCATAGCGAGGGACAGACCGGCCTAGAGGAGGAAAATAGAAGAGGCCAAGATCCGAATTGGACTGTGGCGCTGTTGTATGGATGGATGGATCAACGATTTTTATTGATATCATCCTCATCCACAATTTATAATTTTTGAGATAAAAGATAGTAGGTACTTTGTTGTTAAATGTCAAATTTATGCCCAAAAAAGGGTTATAAATGTTTAAGGATAATGTTATGTTGATTAATTGCAAACAATTTTTATCCATAAGTCCGTTTATGTTTTTTATGGCGTCTTTAGTTTTCAAGTTATCATGAGTGTTGTATTAACAAAAACATCGCTTTCGAAATAACTGTTTATGTACCATGAGTTTGTGCTTTATTAGAAAGAATATATTCTTCTATTTTTAAATTTTTAATTATTTCCAATATACTGTAATTAATGGGTTAACTTGAACGTTTATAAGACAATTATAAGACTAGCCTCATGCGATGGTAGTGAAGTTTAGACGCTGTCACAAAAGGCAGAATCAAACCTAAATGCTTTCGAGAGAAAGATTCTGTTATATAGAAAGAATGTTAGTTTCAAGAGTGGCCAAAAAAGTGTATCTGAAGGAACTTGAAGGCAGACAACCAGTGGGAAGACCAGTGCACGAACCATACTACAGGTGCATAATTGGAAATCGATAGCGAGGGACAGACCGGCCTAGAGGAGGAAAATAGAAGAGGCCAAGATCCGAATTGGACTGTGGCGCTGTTGTATGGATGGATGGATCAACGATTTTTATTGATATCATCCTTATCCACAATTTATAATTTTTGAGATAAAAGATAGTAGGTACTTTGTTGTTAAATGTCAAATTTATGCCCAAAAAAGGGTTATAAATGTTTCCGGATAATGTTATGGTGATTAATTGCAAACAATTTTTATCCATAAGTCCATTTATGTTTTTTATGGCGTCTTTAGTTTTCAAGTTATCATGAGTGTTGTGTTAACAAAAACATCGCTTTCGAAATAACTGTTTATGTACCATGAGTTTGTGCTTTATTAGAAAGAATATATTCTTCTGTTTTTAAATTTTTAATTATTTCCAATATACTGTAATTAATGGGTTAACTTGAACGTTTATAAGACAATTATAAGACTAGCCCTATGCGATGGTATTGAAGTTTAGACGCTGTCATAAAAGGCAGAATCAAACCTAAATGCTTTCGAGAGAAAGATTCTGTCATATAGAAAGAATGGACGTTTCAAGAGTGGTCATAAAAGTGCAACTGAAGGAACTTGAAGGCAGACGACCAGTGGGAAGACCAGTGCACGAACCATACTACAGGTGCATAATTGGAAATCGATAGCGAGGGACAGACCGGCCTAGAGGAGGAAAATAGAAGAGGCCAAGATCCGAATTGGACTGTGGCGCTGTTGTATGGATGGATGGATCAACGATTTTTATTGATATCATCCTCATCCACAATTTATAATTTTTGAGATAAAAGATAGTAGGTACTTTGTTGTTAAATGTCAAATTTATGCCCAAAAAAGGGTTATAAATGTTTCCGGATAATGTTATGGTGATTAATTGCAAACAATTTTTATCCATAAGTCCGTTTATGTTTTTTATGGCGTTTTTAGTTTTCAAGTTATCATGAGTGTTGTATTAACAAAAACATCGCTTTCGAAATAACTGTTTATGTACCATGAGTTTGTGCTTTATTAGAAAGAATATATACTTCTGTTTTAAAATTTTTAATTATTTCCAATATACTGTAATTAATGGGTTAACTTGAACGTTTATAAGACAATTATAAGACTAGCCCCATGCGATGGTAGTGAAGTTTAGACGCTATCACAAAAGGCAGAATCAAACCTAAATGCTTTCGAGAGAAAGATTCTGTCATATAGAAAGAATGGACGTTTCAAGAGTGGCCAAAAAAGTGCATCTGAAGGAACTTGAAGGCAGACGACCAGTGGGAAGACCAGTGCACGAACCATACTACAGGTGCATAATTGGAAATCGATAGCGAGGGACAGACCGGCCTAGAGGAGGAAAATAGAAGAGGCCAAGATCCGAATTGGATTGTGGCGCTGTTGTATGGATGGATGGATCAACGATTTTTATTAATATCATCCTCATCCACAATTTATAATTTTTGAGATAAAAGATAGTAGGAACTTTGTTGTTAAATGTCAAATTTATGCCCAAAAAAGGATTATAAATGTTTCCGGATAATGTTATGGTGATTAATTGCAAACAATTTTTATCCATAAGTCCATTTATGTTTTTTATGACGTTTTTAGTTTTCAAGTTATCATGAGTGTTGTATTAACAAAAACATCGCTTTCGAAATAACTGTTTATGTATCATGAGTTTGTGCTTTATTAGAAAGAATATATTCTTCTGTTTTTAAATTTTTTATTATTTCCAATATACTGTAATTAATGGGTTAACTTGAACGTTTATAAGACAATTATAAGACTAGCCCCATGCGATGGTAGTGAAGTTTAGACGCTGTCACAAAAGGCAGAATCAAACCTAAATGCTTTCGAGAGAAAGATTCTGTCATATAGAAAGAATGGACGTTTCAAGAGTGGCCAAAAAAGTGCATCTGAAGGAACTTGAAGGCAGACGACCAGTGGGAAGACCAGTGCACGAACCATACTACAGGTGCATAATTGGAAATCGATAGCGAGGGACAGACCGGCCTAGAGGAGGAAAATAGAAGAGGCCAAGATCCGAATTGGACTGTGGCGCTGTTGTATGGATGGATGGATCAACGATTTTTATTGATATCATCCTCATCCACAATTTATAATTTTTGAGATAAAAGATAGTAGGAACTTTGTTGTTAAATGTCAAATTTATGCCCAAAAACGGGTTATAAATGTTTCCGGATAATGTTATGGTAATTAATTGCAAACAATTTTTATCCATAAGTCCATTTATGTTTTTTATGGCGTCTTTAGTTTTCAAGTTATCATGAATGTTGTGTTAACAAAAACATCGCATTCGAAATAACTGTTTATGTACCATGAGTTTGTGCTTTATTAGAAAGAATATATACTTCTGTTTTAAAATTTTTAATTATTTCCAATATACTGTAATTAATGGGTTAACTTGAACGTTAGCATCAGATAACCTAGAATTCTGCTTGTCATCGACTGGGATTTCCACATCAAAGTCGAACTACTTGCTGTGATTCGCTTATGTCGCATATACCGAGAATCCACAGCTTTGCAATAACATTACCCTACTAGCACCTACATATTCAGCAATACTATACAGAATAACAGTTAATTAAGATGGCGATGTTATTAACCCCTAAAATATTAAAAATACTATTTAGTTTTATGTCACGATCTACGATGTAAAGTATCGAAGAAGAAGTTCTGGAGTTTCATGCCCTTTACTACTATATCTGTACCGGAAAAGTCCCCTAGTTTTCGGAAGTTGTTTTCCTCCAAGCTACCGTGTATCCGGACGGCTTCAGGACTCCCTTTAACCCATTATTTACGTGCTTGACTAAATTCGAGTTGGATCCGTATCGGTTCATTAAACGCAAAGATTTAATTGCACCATCCCTCTGTCGGGCGGCGCTCGCGCGATCGAAATTCATGTACCGCTGTCGCGACGCCTCGCCGTTAATTTGCATGAGTTGTTATGAACATTTTAACGCGACCGGGAAATTAAGCGTGAAATTGTCACACTTGCTCCTCGGCGGACACTGAGTTTAATGGACCGGAAGAAATCGGCCTGACTCTGTATACGAAGTTGCAATTACTATGTAAATTTCTATGGATGGCTCTTATAAACGTACCGATTTCTTCCCCTCATTTTTAACTCTCTCCCCCATTTGAAACCCGTCTCGTAATTTTATCCGCGAATTAAACTAGAATAAAATTACAATAACTTTAGTAAATCTATATCTTCATTAATGAATCTTTACATTCTAAAAATGGATTTCGTCATAATGACGCTTAACCCTTTCCCCTATATGTTTATCCACTTGAACTCAATTATTTGGTTACCGCTCTGACAGTTATGACTGATGCGATTGCGCTTCATTTCATTTACCGGCTAATGAATCCCTAATAAATCATATTGCAATGGGCAGTTTGTGGTACTTCACATGTTTACTGTTTCCGTTTACATTTTCGTTTATCATTATTGACCGTACTACATGTACTTACTATCTATTTTTGTAATTTACAAAATTCATTCTTACTATTTATTTCATTTGATTGGAATATATCAAATTTGATATTTTACAACAAAGTAGCTTTTATCTCAAAAATTGCGAATGAAGATATCAATATTGCAAGTGGTGCAGAAAATGGGCCGCCACCAAGCTCATTTCTCTCGTCCACTTGCACATATTATTAATTTTTAATTGAATTGTATTTATTTAGTTTAGGAGGTTTGGTATTAGGAATAATTTGTTCGTTCAAACTGATAATATTTTGATTGTTCGTGATAAAGCTATTAATTTCGTAAGATTCGATAATTTCCATTAAGTTGCTCTTTTCTAATTGGTGTAGAAGTTTAACATTTTTATCTTGTTGAAACACATGGTTATTGAAGGTTAAATGTCTACCGAAGTTGGATTTTGGGCTGAGTTTATGTTCTTTAATTCTGATTTGCAGGCTTCTCCCAGTTTCACCTATATATGTTGCTCAACATGTATCACATTGCAACATATAAACTCCACTCTTGGATAATAGAGGTGTTCTGTCTTTGTTGTTAACCAACAAGTTTCTAATGGTGTTCTTGTTCTTGAAAGACATTATTATATTGTTATTGTGAAATATTCTTTTGATTTTGTAGGAAAGGTCTCTCGGGAAGTTAATCGATCTGTAAGTAGTTTCTGCGTTTTTTGTGTTGTCGTGAAGAGAAGTTGTTTTTTCTAAGTCAAGTTTCCCTTGTATTTTTGCAGTAAGTCTTTGAATTGTTAGTGTGGAAAACCATTTTCGGTAGCAATTTGTTGGATAATTTGGAATTCCTTTTGTATTTTTTGTTGTTCTAGATTCGAGGTGAAGACTCTATGTATGTACGATCTAAAAGCTGCAAATTTTTGGTTGTGATCGTGGTACGAATCATATGGTAAAATAGCAGTGATGGGCGCTGGGTAAATACCCGGCGGGTAGGTATTTATAAAATGGGTATTTATCTGGGTATTTACCCCGGCCCAGGGTAAATACCCAAGCAGTACATATAAAAGTAAAAATATAACAGATTCGGACAAAAATGTAGAGGAACATGATGAAATGGGCGTTGGAGACGTGGAATTGTCTACGATCAAAGACGTATTATAATCAGGTAACTGCTCAGTCTCCATTCTTGCGACGATGATCCGTCCATTTCCACTTGAGCTTTGCCACAATGTTCACCGCATCATTTACGCCAGTTCTTCTTCGTAGGTATTCATTTCGTATGTGGTCCCTCAGGGTTACACCCAGCATCGACCTCTTCATCTTTCTTTGCGTTACTTTGAGCTTCCTGGTAATGGCCACCGTTAATGTTAAAGTTTCGGAACCGTATGTCATAACCAAAGGAGGAAGCACGCATTGATTGAAAGCTTTTGTTTTCAATCAATGCGTGCTTTCTCCTTTGGTTATGACATACGGTTCCGAAACTTTAACATTATAATATAATAATAATAATAATATACAAGAATATCGCTCATGAAGATGTCTCTAAGTTTCCTGTAGGCTGCCCATGCGAGTATCATCCTTCTGTTTAGTTCGCTTGTTTGATTATTATCTCTCGATACACGAACCTCATGGCCAAGATATATCGCTGCGATGCGAACCAACTGAGATGAGTACTTTAACAGCAATAGTGGAAAAAACAAGAAGAGATAGAGTTAGGAACAAAATTGTGAGAGAATTTTGTGGAATCGGAGATGTCATGAGATTTGCTAGGGGAAAAATAAAAAAATTTAATGAATACTTCCAATGGAAGAAACCTGGCTGATTAAGACAGCAAGAGATCAAAGATTAGCTAGAAAGAGATCCCGGGAGACCAGGAAGTTGAATTTCCAGCTCTAATAAAACACCATGAATGATGCGTAAAAAACAGGTTACAACCTGAATAAAAGAAGAAGAATAATAAGATCTTAAACGAACTACTTAATTTTCAATTGGAAATCAACAATCTCATGGATCTTGGAATCTTGGATTTGATGGAAGTGACTAGAAAATAATCAAACAACAAGAATTAATGAAGCACAAAAACTGAATTTAGTTATTAATATTAGACTTATACTCAATTCAGGACATTCAAAGTTGTTTTTCAAGCATTAAAGAAATCTTCTAAAAAAACTTTTCCGAACTATATGTCATAATACACTTTAAAGAAAATAACACCAGGAATGTGTATAAATTTGTTAGACAGTTAAGACAAAGGCACAAAGCGCACACAGCTCTATGCTGAGATGGAACAGGAAAAATAATATGTGAGAATGAAGTGAATGACATTTAATAAAATTATTTCCTAAACCTATGAAGCATAGAAACTGATTTGGAAATAGAGCAGTCCATCACACCAAAGAAAGGATAGTGTCATGGAACCTATGTCAATCAGTGAGGTTCAAAACGCAATCACTACGTCAAAACATGGAAAGGCATCAGGGATCAATGACATACCATCGAAAGTATTCAAGATAGAAGTATTCATTATCACCAATATTGATGTTAGAGCTTGGAACGAGATTTGTCCTAAATTTTGTTGATATTTAGCCCGACTCTTGCAGACGCCTCCTGTATATGTTCAGCATCAGTTTCATCTCTCCAAGACTATCAGAAATAAGGACTATATCGTCCGCGTAGCGCAAATTACTTAGGTATTGCCATCAATGTTTATACCTTTTTGGGTCCAATCCAGTTGTTTAAATGCACTCCCCAGGACTGTGATGAACAATTTGGGTTCAACATTATATCGCCTTGTCTTATCCCACGCCCAATGAATACCCATTGGTCAGTACTTTCATGCAATTTTACCGTCAATGTAGCATTCTTGTAAATGTTATAAATAAGTTTGGTGTATCGATAATGGACTCTGCATTCTTGAAGTACTTGCAAAACTGCCATCAAATCAATTTAAATCAAATTTTATAAATACCTCTAAATACCCATCTTAGGTAAATACCCCCGGGTATATATCCAGGGAATTTTCCCTTGAAAATAAATACCCAGGTATTTTACAACACTGTATAATAGTAATGGTTTGGGTAGGTTTTCTGTATATATCAAATTTTATTTTATGTTGACAACGTTCAAGTGTGAAATCGAGAAAATTGATTTTGTTTTCGATTTCAGTTTACACTGTAAAATTAATTTTGGGGTGCAGCCTATTTATGTATTCGTGAAGGTTGTTGATTTGATGTTCATCTTTAACAAAAACCAGAACGTCATCGACGTATCTTATCCATGTTATGATTTCTGTAAGATAAGGATTGTTATTGTTGATAATATACACTGTTGGACATAATTCACGAGCACACCCTATGTAATCTGAACGCGTGAAGATAAATCCATGATATTTGCGGAGCACAAAGGTTTGCTGTAGACGAGTGTATTCATCAAGTTTCGAGTTGTTCCGTCGCGGCATTGTTGACTGAGCCGCTCTTCCAAGTGGAACATTCCGTCGCTATGGAGACCGAAGTGGATGGAAAATACCGGTCATTTTTAGTGTAGTGTGAGAAACCACATTGTTATCGTACTCTGTGCGCAATGGATGGGCGATCGCGTTACTTAAGCGAGGAATGTTTGAGGGTATGCACATTGAGGGTGTATCGTTCCGTGAAATTGCGCGTCGTCTCGACCGGTCGTTATCGGCAGTGCAACGGGCATGGCGAGAATGGTCTGAGGTAGGACATAGCTACCTTCAGCCGCGGCCGGGAGGGCCCTGCGTGACCCCAGCACACGAGGATCGCGCACTTGTGCTTAGCGCTTTAGCGTCGTGTGAGTCCTCCTCAAGGCAACTTGAAGCTGTTTGGCCACCGGCAGGGGAAGGCGCACTCACTACGCGAACTGTACGGCGGCGTTTGGTACATAGTGGACTGCGCGTGCGTCGTGCGAAACAGCGGATTCCAGTAACATCCGAGCACCGCAGCATACGTCACGAGTGGGTCAACGCTAGGCATTAGTGGGTTGACGAGTAGAGGGACATTTTGTTTTCCGACGAATCAAGATTCGAATTGAGCACCGGTGATGCGCGAATTTTAGTTCGTCGGAGACGTGGTGATCGTCTACTCGAGCGGTGCGTGCAAGAATGCCCTATCCACCGACAACCGAGCATTATGGTTTGGGGTGCTATTACACATGGTGGACGTACACGTCTGCTGCGTGTATAGCAGACCATGACGGGTCAACGATACGTAGATGAGGTGCTACGGTCCGTTGTGCTTCCCTACGTTCGGCGGCTCCCAGGTCTGCTATACATGCACGACAACGTACGACAGCACATCTAGCGTGTTGTACAGACCTTTGTGGAAGAGCACCGTACACGAATGCTTCCATGGCTACCTCGGTTTCCGCATCTGAATCCGATCAAACATGTTTGGGAAATGACTGGTCGGAGACTTTTACGTTATCCGGCTTCCTCGGCTAACGTTGAGGAGCTATGGAGGCGAGTTGAGGTGGCATGGTTGGCCATCCCTCTTGCTACAATACAGCGACTTATAGACTCCATGCCACGTCGTGTAGCGATGGTACGCGAAGCTCACGGAGGATACTCTCGCTATTGATGTTTCTCCTCCCAGCAGAGTTGTGCCGCTCTCCATGTAAGAGTAAGTTACACTACTTTAGTACTACTTCCATACCAAATTTTATTGCGCTAGACACACGCGTTTAGATTATACAGGGTGCGCTCGTGAATTATTTCCAACAGTGTAGTTTTTCTCTAGATTATCCATGAATAGGTCAGCTTATCATGGTTCCACTTAAAGGTGAGCCCATAGGAAGGCCATCGTTGTATTGAAAAATTTTACCATTAAAAAGATAAAAGTTTTGTTGTAGGCATAGTTGGAATAAATTATGGAAACTTTCGGTTTTAGTATCGCCATTGATTTCTGTTTTTATAAGTTTTTTTAGAATGAGTAGAGTTTCTGTTATGGGTACGTTAGTACAGAGATTGCTAACGTCAAAAGAAATCATTCTAAAGTGATTCGGCAGTTCCAAGTTATTAATTATTTCTGGTAATTGGTTTCTGTTATTTATTGTATGTTCCGGTTTGAAGTTAATGTTATTCCTCATAAACTTTTGTAAAATTTTATTTAGATGATAGATGCTTGAATTTATTGAGCTTATTATAGGTCTAATTGGCATATTAACTTTGTGAATTTTTGGTAGGGCGTAGAATTTGGGAATTTACTGTTATGTTTTCTTTGATTGTCTGTTATAATCAATAAATAATTTAAACTATTTCGCATTTTTAATTAGTAGCTATAATATTCGTAAATCTTTAAATTGATGTATTCATTATCATCATTGCCACCATAACTCCTGGTGGATCTTGCCCTGTTCTAGGATTAGCCTTCCAGTTTCTAACTCCCACCATTTTTAAACTTTCATCCACCTGGTCCTTATATCTACTTCTAGGTCTGCCACTTTTGCGGGTTCCAAAAACTATTTGGCGGAACTTTTGCTGTGGGGGTTCCCTGTCATCCATCCTTTCTAGATGGCCGAGCCACCTTAACCTATTGATTTTGATGGATTGTACAATATTCGGACGATAATGTTCTGTGTTTCCTATGAGCTGCTAAAACCTGACGAAACCGTTAATATAAACACACGCTTCAATACATAAAGGGGTGTTTCACCCCTCTTAAAGTGTTTTTCCGCAGATAAAAAAAATTACTTTTTGTACAGCTCAATACCCTCAATGTGTTTACACCAAATTTAAAACTTTTCTGACAGAACCCAACTCATTCTGTAGTGTTAACCAAAAATCTAGTTGTATAGTACGGTTAATGCCTATTATTGGAATAATAATTATTTTCTTCTTGTTCTAAATTTGTGTGAAGCTTTATGTTTGGACTTTATTCCGCAGACGAGGAGGTCCTTGGTGTTTTTTCCCTTCGGTCGTCCATACATGCATATTCTGGCCAATCTCCTCTCATCCATTCATTCCACATGCTCCTTCCACCTTTCCTTTCATCCTTTAGTCCATTTTACGTTACATCTCTCTCTAATAGATGTATTGGTCTGTCCATCTCGCAATGTCACATTTAACATAGATCTCAAGACTTTCATCTCCATCACCCTCATCTTCTGCTTAGTCTTATTTGTTTCTGCTGTCGTCTAGGTACCATATATTAGTTACTGCTCTTGTAACTTGTGCTTCCTTACATAGATCTCGCTTCTAATTATCTAATAATATATAAAACTGCTTTTTTTACTTTTTGATGATTTAGTAAAATAATTAGATTTGTTTTTAGTACACAGTAAGAACAACATTGTTTAACATTTTGTTTTGTCGGTCACGAAAACACGCAACATTTTCCGTGATATACTTAAAAAAAAAGTGATCGATAATTAATGAATTACGAGCGATTAAGGTCTGTTTACACTTGTCACGTAAAACCGGCCATTATGAAATTACTTAGGTGCGGCCACTAATGTTTCCCGCGACCGGCAGAGAGCGGGCCGAACGAGAACGACCGCGACTTTATTAAAAACGCGCGCAGCCCGATATTGCTCCTCTTTTTAAAAAGGGAATATATTAATATTTGCGGTTTCTCGCGGAGCTTTCATTATTGGTTTTTAAAGTAAAATATCTCGATGGTGGCGGCGCGAAGGGAACCATCCGCAGGAAATACTGATCAGCCTCTAGTTAACAAGTTAAATTAGAAGCCTTAAGAAGTTGAGCGAAATGAGGTTCAAGTCGTAAAATGAACAACCGATGAGGGCGATCTGTAATTATTTTTTTTTATGGAAAAGTAATTTAAATAATGAAAAAATAAAGATACAATTTTAAATCGTTAATTAATTTTAATACGTTAACAATAAATTGTTAGCTTATTTCAATCAAAGAGGAAATAGCGAAAGCGAAACTTTTAATTGGATTATACACTAATAGCTAACTAACGAGTCGCTTTTTGCAAAGCCGTGGTAAATACATATATTGCTGTTCCGTTGTTGTTCCACATGGGGAGAGTTGTATTATGTAACCTGATTACCGGACAGGATATTATCGACCGGGCAAAGCCATCGAAAGCCACGAAGGTAACGTTAAAAGGTCCGCCACCATACGCTGGGATGAGCAGATGAAGAGAGTAGAACGTATTCTTTTGAGCTATCACTTTCCTATTCAATACCCGACTGACGCAAGAACTCGACGTTTTCCTTTGCTCTTGCTTGATAGGATTTAATGGAGACGTCGTCGTGTTACAGAAAATATACCTATCTATACAGGGTCATCGAGAAATCGAACGACCACGTTTTGCGTATAAATATTTATTGGCAATTTTGATGGAGAGGTATTGATTTGTTGCGGTTAAGAAAGCAAAGAGTTTCTGATCAATAACACAAACATGTTCATGGACTAACACACACCCCTATAGTAAAAGCTATTTTATCTATTCGGCTTTATTTCTCAGACTATAAAAACAAAAAAATCTTTACCATTGTTTTGATCAAAAGATTTTAAGATTTTACATTAATTATTAAAATTAACTGAAAGAATCTGTTTAAATTAAAACCGAAAACTCAATATCACAAATAGTGAATCCTCAGTTCCTCATTACCAAATAAATGGAGAGATGCTTTGTGCTACCTCAAATAAATATAAATAGATGCTCTTGTTTGTGTACTTTCTAATTTGACCTTGATATAACATTACTGAATAGATTAGTGCATTATTTAGCGCATGCTGATGATGTTGATTTGCTGGCAAGGACAAAAGGAGACTTAGTGGAGAGCTTTGCACAGTTTGAGGAAGAATCAAGAGATGGGCTTGCAGTTAAAAATATATGCTTATGACAAGAAACAGAAACCCCAACACGGCGTTGGCATCAATTACAATCGGCCATTATAGGTTTAAATGCGCTTATGTTCAAATATCTTTGCTCATTTGTCACTTGAAATAACGAAAATCACATAGAGATCAAGGAGACACTAAATGCTGGAAATAAAGCACATTTCAGTACTTAATATTTGCTAATACCATGATAGCTGTCGCGGAGAATCAAAGTCCAAATATACCATACCATTGTGAGACTAGGAGTGATGTACGAGAGTGAGAGACGAGCAACTTCTCAACAAAGAGGAGTTTTTCAACAACTTCTCAACAAGCAGCGAGCTGTATCAGCTAATAAAACTTCTAGGTCTACTGTTAGTTCTAGTGACAGTGCAAGTGTAAAACTAGAACTAACACTAGACCTAGAACTAGAATCATTCGGGTTTAGCCGTCTTTAGAGACGTGCGGCTAAACCTAAATGATTCTAGTGCTAGGTATAGTGTTAGTTCTACATAGTAAAAGTGCTAGTGTAATACCAGAACTAACACTAGACCTAGCACTAGAATCATTTGGGTTTAGCCGTCTTTAGAGACTTGCGGCTAAACCCAAATGATTCTAGTGCTAGGTATAGTGTTAGTTCTACATAGTAAAAGTGCTAGTGTAAAACTAGTGCTAACACTAGACCTAGAACTAGAAACGTTCGGGTTTAGCCGTCTTTAAAGACGTGCGGCTAAACCCAAATGATTCTAGTGCTAGGTATAGTGTTAGTTCTACATAGTAAAAGTGCTAGTGTAAAACTAGTGCTAACACTAGACCTAGAACTAGAAACGTTCGGGTTTAACCGTGCGTCTCATAAGACGGCTAAAGCCGAATGATTCCAGTTCTTGGTCTAGTGTTAGTTCTACTTTTAATTCAATAATAAAAATATACAACAATCTAGTGCTGCATAACAATTAAAACTAGAACTAACATTAGACCTGAAACTAGAAAGTTTCGGATTTAGCCGCACGTCTCTCAAGACGGCTAAACCCGAATGATCCTAGTTCTAGGTCTTCTGTTAGTTCTAGTGATAGTGCAAAACTAAAACTAACACTAGACCAAAAACTAGAAACATTCGGGTTTAGCCATGCTTCTCATAAGACGGCTAAAGCCGAATGATTCTAGTTCTAGGTCTCGTGTTAGTTCTAGGTTTACACTTGCACTGTCACTAGAACTGACACTAGACCTAGAGCTAGAATCATTCGGGTTTAGCCGTCTTTAACGTGCGGCTAAACCCAAATGATTCTAGTGCTAGGTATAGTGTTAGTTCTACACTTTAACAGTGCTAGTGTAAAACTAGAACTAACACTATACCTAGAACTAGAATCATTCGGGTTTAGCAGTTTTTAGAGACGTGCGGCTAAACCCAAATGATTCTAGTGCTAGGTATAGTGTTAGTTCTACATAGTAAAAGTGCTAATGTAAAACTAGAACTAACACTAGACCTGGAACTAGAAAGTTTCGGATTTAGCCGCACGTCTCTCAAGACGGCTAAACCCGAATGATTCTAGTTCTTGAGTTAGTTCTAGTGATAGTGCTAGTGCAAAACTAGAACTAACACTAGATTTAGAACTAGAAACATTCGGATTTAGCCGCACGTCTCTCAAGACGGCTAAACCCGAATGATCCTAGTTCTAGGTCTTCTGTTATTTCTAGTGATAGTGCAAAACTAGAACTAACACTAGATTTAGAACTAGAAACATTCGGGTTTAGCCATGCTTCTTATAAGACGGCTAAAGCCGAATGATTCTAGTTCTAGGTCTCGTGTTAGTTCTAGTTTTACACTAGCACTGTCGCTAGAACTGACACTAGACCTAGAGCTAGAATCATTCGGGTTTAGCCGTCTTTAACGTGCGGCTAAACCCAAATGATTCTAGTGCTAGGTATAGTGTTAGTTCTACACTTTAACAGTGCTAGTGTAAAACTAGAACTAACACTATACCTAGAACTAGAATCATTCGGGTTTAGCAGTTTTTAGAGACGTGCGGGTAAACTCAAATGATTCTAGTTCTATGTATAGTGTTGGTTCTACATAGGAACAGTGCTAAAACTAAAACTAACACTAGACCAAGTAGTAGAAAATTTTTGGGTTTAGCCGTGCATCTTCAGACGAATGTTTCTAGTTCTATGTCTAGTGTTAGTTCTAGTTTTAATTGTTATGCAGCGCTAGATTGTTATATACCGGGTGAGGCATTTAAATGGAGACGACCTTATAACTCATAAACCATAAATTTTATCAAAAAAACGTTTCAGATAAGACTTGCATAATACGAAGGGGGAAAATATTCTGTATGGTTTTCGTTGTATTTTAGAAGCGCCATCTATGTCTTTCAATTGTTAAGTAAGTTTTTTTAAATGGATACATACATTTTTTTCATAACTATGGTATTCTCCCTGATCAAATAAATATTTTTATTTAATGAACATTACGGACAATACAAATTCAAGGTGCAACCAGGAACCACCACAATTAACATCAAGTATTCTGGAAATATTAAGGTGGCCAAAGCAGGTGGCAGTTGTTTTAGTACCCATATCTATCAAAATTTCCCTTAGCTACAAATTCATTCGTTACGTTTCATTAATTAAGCTTGAAAAGACATACGGTTGTTGAAAAAAATTGAAATGTTCTTTGTTTATGAAGAAGCAGCCAGAAATATCAAGGTTGTTATGCTTACTTAACTATACTTAAATATGATGTATAGTGATGAAAAAAATATATGTATCCATTTAAAAAAACTTACTTAACAATTGAAAGGCCTAGATGGCGCTTCTACAATACAATGAAAACCATACAGAATAATAAAGTTTTATCTGAAACTTTTTTTTATAAAATTGATAGTTTATGAGTTTCAAGGTCGTCTCAATTATGCCTCACCCGGTATATTTATTGAACTAAAAGTAGAACTAACACTAGTCCAACAACTAAATTTCAAAGACTTCGTAATCAAATAAAAAAAAATTAACGAATCGCTGTTAAACACTCTGTATAATTCAAAATCAGTTCAAAATTTGTTGTAACAATTATTAATTATAATTAATTATACATAATTTCAAGACAAAATTAAAGTTGCATCAACTACCTCTCTAAAAGATACTCTACATAATTTTAATATTGTCAAAATGAAGTTTTGAATTTTATTATTCGAAATATTTTTTTTATAAAAAATATATATATTTATATATATAGAACTCTCCATGTAACATTCCTAATTATACCGGAATTGGATTTCTATAATAACGCAATGTATCGGTTTCTTCCCCATCAATGTCCTTTGGAAACACACAAGAATCCCGGATGACTGTATACGCGTTCGGGGTTGATTCCCGTAGGGGTGGTGGAAATGGCGCAGGCGTTTTCCGTTCGTATGGGGTGTGGCGACTACTGCCTTTCTATGATAATTCAGTAGCTTGTGAACAGCTTGTAGCTTTAACATCGCAGAGCGGGACCGAGCTTTCCCAAACCAACTTGGCGTTTTTCCTCCACACAAAAGCTCATCAGCGACCAAACAGTCACAGATCGCCGTCGGTTCGGTCTGTTCCAAATCCTTTCAACTAACAAAAGGTAAGCTCGTTTGTAGTATTTACCCATTTTTCTTTCTTTTCCTTTCCTTTTTGATTTTCGATCCGGCTCTTTCAATTCTTTTTTTCTTTGAACGTGTAATCTAAGAAAACATATGTTTTCGAGCACCACCCTATAAAGGATTTTAAGATGTTTACAATTTTTTAGCACAATTTAAAGTTCGCATTTTGGAAGAACAAATTAATTGAAAATTCTTTTTACTTTTTAAATCAATTTCTTGGGGTTACTTTTAATGGATTGAAATTGAATTTTTCGTAAATACCAAATTGATTTTAATATAATAAAGATACACAGTGCTACTTCTAGCAGATGTGTTAAAGTAAACAAGCATAGTAACATGTGCCCACTTCAGTAAACTGATAAAAAGCTACGATAACGTGAAACTTTTCACCTGCTAATGTTGGAGCATACGGGCGGTTGCGACACACACATCGATTTTTATTTCATTCTTTCCCACTTCCTCGGCTCGGTTTCCGGCTAAGCGGCCAAAGAGGAAAACGACGAGGTCTTCGTAAAATTAACTTTCTCATAAAGCTCTCTCGCGGAGCTTTGGAAAATGCCAACGCCCTTTGTAAATAGCGTATTATGTACGGAGTCCATCCGGAAAACCGCCTCAAGTGAGTTGACGAGAGCCCCTTTTTGATATCAGCGCAACCCCGACCTTTATCTTTACCAACGAACTGTTTTTTTTTTTTTTCGTTTTTATCCTTCACATTCCAAATCGAAAATAATTCGGAAGAATTTATATTTATATATTTTTTTAATTCTTTTTCTTATATATCTATGTGGTTCATTAAGAGTAAACAAAAGGAAATTCATTTTAAAATTCTTGTTGTAAAGAATCTTTTGCTCAATTTTCGGGCAGTGGCGCGTAATTATATTTCTCCCGGCATAAATATTAAATTTTTGGTGCTAGAAAACTAGGTTCATATAGAAAACGGGTTTATTAAATTATGTTTCTCGCTTTTTCATCCAAATAATTCGCATATTACTTTCCTTGGGTTATAAGGGAAGTAGTAATTTTATTGTGTTTTAACATCACATCGAGAAAAATTGAAATTAAAAAAAAAGTTGAATAAACATTTTACATTTGATACAACAGTATACAGACGGATATTCAACTCTAAACCTTTCAAACGCTTTTCAAGGAAAATAAGTCGATCTAGTCGTGTATGATTTCAGGACACACGTCTACAATAGCTGCTATTGACACTTATAAATTTGATATTTTCTTCGAGCTTGAATAGATAAGCTGGTTTCAATCTGTTCCAAAGAATTCAGAGATCGTCCCATTTTCACACATCTTTTCTATTCAATGTATATCCCTTTACATTTTATTGTTACACTCTCGATTTTACTTTCAACGATAGAGATGTTGTAAATAAAGTAGTTAAAAAGACGGTTTTCTTAGATAAATTAGATCCATCAGAAAGTATGTATGGTGTATTTAGTTAGTAGAACATCGTTATTCAAGTGCCAAACAAAGCCAATTGTCTTCCCTTCATTGAAGGGTACCGTATAACACACGGAGCAGATTTAACGATCCATTTACTTTAACAATAGGTACGCCGAGGTAAAACCGAAAATGCTTAAGTATAATTAGTGATTTTAATTGTTAGTTAAGGATTGAAATTGATCAGGCTACTTTTTACACAATTAAGTAATCGCAAGTTCTCTTTAACAATAAACTTTAAATCATGTGTATATCAGCACCTCAGAGGTAAGATGTGTTAAGTCACATTTTTTTGCGAAATGAGATCTCCACCATGTGTATTTGTTAAAATTTAAAATCCCCAAATGGGGTTCGTGGCAGCTAATGGGTTAAGTCCTCTTTCAAATCCCTCTCCTTAACAATTTCGAGTTTGTGACTTAACATACCTTACTTCTAAGGTGCTGACATACTTTCCATCTATGCATGTTTATATAATTTTATTCTCACTTTGTAAGGAAATAACACAAATTGATACACACTTCTACATCCGGAGTAAGAACAGAGCAAAGATTTAAGTCTTTTAGGTTACATTTGACTTTTTTCCGATATTCTTTGACATTCCTCGACAGTCATAATATTTATTATAACTTTGGCAATCAATATCTTAAAGAAATTATGGGTTTTTGTTTATATAACCAGATCACCAAAAATTGTTATTTATCCCTGTGTCTTGTTCTTCACTTTATGATTCCATTTATTGCGATCTCTTTAGATACGGCGGCAGGATCAAGATTTTCTGGAAACACTCCATTTTCTTTCTAATAATCTCTAACTAGATTAAACATAAATACAGGTGTCTCAGCGAGACCGGTCATTAGACGTTTCTGGGGTTCTGGCCAAACAAAAAATTTGAGAATGCAGAATTAAGTATTATCAATTACGTTCTCTTCATCTAAAATATTTTCAGATTTCTAGCACTTCCGGTTATACCGGAAATCGCCACCTACTTTATTTTTTTAAATGGAACACCCTGTATATTTTTACATATTTGGATTTGTCTGTTTTCAAGGTTTATAAATAACTTTACTTTTTGCAATTTGAACCAGCAATTCTCGAGTTATTCGAATTTTTCTAGAAAAATTTGCTCCAGCGGACATTTGTTCAAAAAATCATAGAACACTCAATTTTTGAGATATCAATTTAGGATTCAGAACATGCTTAAACAACATGATGGAGTATGTTTTGGTGCCGAGAACGGCTGTCTAGATCGTTTGGTCACTTTACTATGATACGTTAACTTTTCGAAATTTGGAAGCACCATAACTTCATTTTTTTAAATGGCATCCGCCATATTTTATTACATAGTCGTCTTCGGCGTCTCATTTTACATCTTTTATATTCCATATGTCCTATGCCTAACATTAATAGTTTGAGAAATAATTAGGGTTTTTTGAAAAATGCTCACATATCATATGGATATTAACCTAGTGTGCCATGGAAAACAAATGTTTAATGACTTATTGATAAACGTCAAAGGCTAATTTAGGTTGTTTGATGCTTGTGAGTCTAATACCAGTTAAAATGGACATTAATAACATAAATAATGTTTATACAAATGAAGAAATCCATAATTTATTTTTTGTGCTTAGCTAAGTTCTTAGTAGGACTTGCAGAATGTTTAATGAAAATTATCCACATTTATCTCCGATGACAAAAGGTAAATTTAGAGGAATAGAAGCAAATTTTTTGCATTTTGGACGAATTAATCACATGTTAAACTGACCAAAAAATGTAGTAGATGATGCAACGGAAGAGGTGAATACCTTGGCATATTTCGAGCCTAGTCCCAACACCTCAATTCGAGCTGCCAAAGAAGATCTGGGAATCATACTACGAACTTTGCCGCGCTTTTCATGCAAAAAAAATAAATTAAGAATTTCTTGATTTGTGTAAATATTACTTTCGTTATTGTTATCGATTTTAACTCGTTTCAGTACTAATATTAAGGGACATAACAGATAATTATTAGCTCACATGCATCAAGTCACCTAAACAAGTGAGTCTTTGACAAGAGCTCATTGAGAAGGCTTGTTTTTCATGGCACACTAGGCTAAATATCCATATGATATGTGTGCATTTTTAAAAAACCCTAATTATCTCCCAAACTATTAATATTAGGTATGGGCCATATATGATATAAAAGATGTAGAATGAGACACCGAAGACGACTAAAAAATAAAATATGGGGGGTGTCATTTAAAAAAATGAAGTTATGGTACTTCCAAATTTTGAAAAGTTAACGTGCCATAGTAAAGTGATCAAACGTTCTAGCCCGCAATTCTCGGCACCAAAACATACTCCATCATGTTGCTTAAGCATGTTCTCAATCCTAAATTGATATCCCAAAAATTGAGTGTTTTCTGATTTTTTGAACAAATGTCTGCTGAAGCACATTTTTCTAGAAAAATTCGAATAACTCGAAAACGACCGAATCAAATTGCAAAAAGTAAAGTTATTTATAAACCTTGAAAACAGACAAATCCAAATATGTAAAAATATACAGGGTGTTCCATTTAAAAAAATAAAGTTGGTGGCGACTTCCGGTATAACCGGAAGTGCAAGAAATCTGAAAATATTTTAGACGAAGAGATCGTAATTGATAGTACTTAAGTCTGAATTCTCAAATTTTTATTTTCGCCAGAACCCCAGAAACGTCTAATGACCGGTCTCGCTGAGACACCCTGTATATTATATTCATATAAAATAGAGAATAAGCTAGTTAGCATAAAATATCACTATGTTGCATATTTTTATTGAACTAAAACTAGAACTAACACTAGACCTAAAACTAGAAAGTTTCGGGTCTAGCCGTGCGTCTTCAGACGCACGGCTAGTTTTGCACTATCACTAGAACTAACAGAAGACCTAGAACTAGAATCATTCGGGTTTAGCCGTCTTGAGAGACGTGCGACTAAACCCGAAAGTTTCTAGTTCGAGGTCTAGTGTTAGTTCTAGTTTTAATTGTTATGTAGCGTTAGATTGTTGTATATTTTTATTAAACTAAAAGTAGAACTAACACTAGACCAAGAACTAGAATGATTCGGCTTTAGCCGTCTTATGAGACGCACGGCTAAACCCGAATGTTTCTAGATCTAGGTCTAATGTTAGTTCTAGTGACAATGCAAGTGTAAAACTAGAACTAACACTATACCTAGTACTAGAATCATTCGGGTTTAGCCGTCTTTAGAGACGTGCGGCTAAACCCAAATGATTCTAGTCCTAGGTATAGTGTTAATTCTACATAGTAACAGTGCTAGTGTAAAACTACAACTAACACTAGACCTAGAACCCAAAATACATTGTATAAAACTAAATAGAGCAAAATATATAGAGCATATAATTTAATTTAATTATAATGTAACAACAGAATTGTGTGAATGTGGTAATAAAAGGAGTAGTTGGTACAGTTTGTGAAATAACGAACTATATCGAGGAGGCAACATGATATGATCATCAAGAAAACGATGATTTTGTAAAGTATGTCTGGCTTCCTGGACTAGTGATCTCTATAATTAGATTAAGATTTTATTCTCAACAATATTCCAAGTATATATTACAATATATTATTATATATTACAATATAGTATACAATATATTACAAGTACTTCAGACTAAATTTGTTCCATACCTTTTTGATGGCAGACGTTAGACAAATGTTGCATAGAAGATCAAGAACAATTTGGGCTATTTCTAAGAAATGATGAAGGCAATTTTATCTTGACTCATTTAACGGCCATCAGAATGTAAAGTAGTAGAGTAATAAATAACTCAATAAATGTAAAGGAATTTTGCTTCTAAGTAAGCCAAAAACATTTCAATAGATTTTTTTGACATAATATGGCAGAATATTTTGTTTTAGAATATTTGATAATATTACATCATTATAATTACTGAAACGTTATATTTTACCTAATTAGCGAAAACATCAACAAATTTCAAATAAACATGTTTTCGCGTATACATTAGTACATAAGCAGGCATAGGGTATAATTATTTTCAATTCGACCCCTCTTCCATATTATAAATTGCCAATGATTATCTATAATTTACTCAAATCAAATGAACCTTAATAATTCATTTTAATCACTCATCATTAGTGCGATGAAACAATCTTGTCAACTAAAGTATTATATTTTGATATCTGAATCATGTTTTTCTGATAATCAAAAAAAATAAATCCATTTTGTGTGCTTCCACGTTTCATTTCAATGATTAAATTATTTTATTGTTAAGTCTTCATTGTGTAATTTTTATACTTCGAGTATGTTTGTTGTTATTTCATGAATAGATTTGAATCGATTTTTAGCGAATTAAATTTTGTTTTCTGTTAACAATTTTAATAAACAATTTGATTTTATTTATTAAATTAATTTATTTGTTTCCAAAATTCATAATAATAACAAAATAAATAGGAAACTATAAAAGTAAATATTCAGCTACTGAAATTCATATTATTATGTTTAATTTAAGATTACAATCTGATCTAACGTGCTAAAATCACCTAGAATAAACACTTCACCTTACATAGTTATTTATTACGACAGCAATGAATTTTAAATGAAGATGTAATAATATTTCTTTTATTACAATGAAATTATTGCTCCTATTTACTTTATAAACGTTTATAACAGTTGATTATAATCTCTTTAATATTCTAGATTTCCTTGAAGCACGTATTGTAACCTCAATACACCGCGTTAATATGAATTAACTTTTGCTGCTTTACTCAAACAGCAACAATATAAAGCTTACTTGTGAGGTTCCGGTAAGGGAAGGTGTAGATAAATTGTTTACTGGATATCTCGTGGTGTCCTAGAGGAAGACAGTTGCAGAAACAGAACTGATAAATGCAGTGTTAGAACTGCTAATAAATAGCGTAGCTGGTAACAAAGTAATCTTTTTATTATACAATAAATGTTTGATAAATGGAATTTTCTTAGTTTTTGGAAGATGATGAAAATAATGCCGATTGAAACGGCGCGGACCAATACATTTTCAACTTCCCTCCAAGGACATGAACCCCGGAAACCCTAGATATAAACAAATTATTAATTGAAGTTGTTGGTTTTCTAATGAATTATATAACTATGAGTTATCACAATGTATTATTCTTACAACTGAAGACGTCTCATCTTGTTGTATTGTTATATCATTGCTTTACACAATTTACCTCTATCTACTTTAAATACCTCTTTCATCATCGCGCACTGAATTATGTCCCGCATTTAAATTACTGATATCGTATTGTTTAAGTTTTCTATTATAGTCATAGGTAATCATTCTCCACACAACCTTCGTCCAATTTATAATGGGTACATAATTGGTGTTAACAAACATGATGAGGAATAATATCCGCAAGCGGCTTCGGCATTATCAACTGAGGTTGTAAAACTTTTGACTAATTAAGATGAGGTCGTTTACGGCCGAGGCTGAGTGATTAATATTGTGTCAACCTAAAACTGGTCATCAAATTGTGACTACTAATTAAACCAAGGTAGCTTGTGGTGGAGTTAATTTAAAATATAGTTTCACAGAATACGTAACATATTATAATTCTTCTGTGTACTTTCCACTTTTCCCTTGTGTGAAGTGATAATGTATATTAAAAGACAAGTTTCGATGTAGGGAAATAGGTATGTAGCAGTTGGTAACACCGTAACACTTGAAAAAAGAAATTTGAATTAACAATTAGAAACTGTCAAACACAAAATGTATTCACCTGAAAAAATGTTTCATGTACACCTCCCAAAATAACAGAAATTGCTCAGAGTTCAATGTCTTCATCATTGTGGCCCTTGTATTCGATGCTAAGAACGTGTTTAAACATCCGTAGACAAAAATTGTCACATTGACAACTAGAAGAATTAATGACCCAAGGTCACCAACTTGTACTGGTTCCATAAAATGTTACTAAAATCTCAAGTCTCATTACAGTTTCATTACCGTCGTGAATTACAAAAATTAACATTAACATTGTGCGGAGAGAACCATTAGTTATTAATATACAGGGTGTATCAGGTATGAGTAGAAAAAATTTGAGGGTTATAGGTCTCTTCTTTCTGAATAAAAAATTCTTATAACACAATGTCCCATTCTTTATTCTTCTTAAGATATGATACGATAAAGTTAAGGGTTCACAAGTTTGAGTATTACTGGTTAATGAATTATATTAAGCAGGCTTTGCTTTGCAATTTGTAATTTGTTTCTAGTTTTGTAATTTTGTTGTTTTTAATACAATAAGCAAGTTTATTTATTAAAACCTAAATTTTTGTAAATTTTCACATTGAAGAGTGATAAATTTATTCGTATAAACTAACCAACCTCAAAAAAAAACCTTAAAAACGTCAAATTAAAGCTACATACATAAGCAAAGCCTGCTTAGTATAATTCTTTATACAGCAGTACTTAAACTTTCAAACCCTTAACTTTATCGTATCATATCTTAAGAATGGCTAAGAATGGGACATTGCGTTATAAGAATTTTTTATTCACACAAAAATTTTTCTACTCATACCTAATACACCATCCTGTATATTAAATTATTCAAATTTGCTGATATAGCTATTAGCATTAATTCTATTTGATATGGATTCCACAATTTTGTGAACCTCCCCTTTGATTATATGATTATCACAATTCTTCCAATGTAGTAGTACTATGTCATTAACATTCATAGTAATCCCAGAATTTCTTCTTATTTGAGACTCATATCCTTTCCCGTATCCTTATATTCTTTAATTACACGGTAAACTGATGATTTTGCAACACCCACAAATAAAGCATCATTATTAAGATTAATATAATTAATATTATTCAATGATTTTCTTTCCATTTTATGTTTGATGTAAATAAAATTCACATTTTCTGTAGAAATAGAAATAGAACTTTAGCAGCAAGGTGCACGACGCAATAACGCTTCATAAAATTTAATCCTCTCTAATTGCAATTTTATAAGATTATTCTCAGTGTAGTTTAAGGGTGAAAATACATAAAGAAATGCCCAGTAACTTCTATCATAGGGTGATTTTGTAACCATTGACGTATTCTCCTGAAGATGCCATAATTATGTGGCGAAACCGGTAGAGAAATAAAAATAAAATATCCATTTAAATAATTTTATTTACATCTAATATAATTAAGACTGAAATAAGTTGAAATTAAGCCTGAAGACGCACGGCTAAACCCGAAACTTTCTAGTTCAAGGTCTAGTGTTAGTTCTAGTTTTAATTGTTATGCAGCGTTAGTTTATTGTATATTTTTATTATTAAAGTAAAAGAACTAGAATCATTCGGCTTTAGCCGTCTTATGAGACGCATGGCTAAACCCGAATGTTTCTAGTTCTAGGTCTAATATTAATTCTAGTGACAGTGCAAGTGTAAAACTAGAACTAACACAATACCTAGCACTAGAATCATTTGGGTTTAGCCGTCTTTAGAGACGTGCGGCTTTTTTATAACCTCTAACTAAAACATAAATATATGTTATAATAAAACAAATGTTGTGCACTTATGAACGTATAAGTTTATATTTTCTCCACCGGTTTCGCAGTTTTTAAGAGAAACTTAACTACATCATCAGGAGAATCCTTGAAATACACAAATTAAACACATCAATGGTACAAAATTTCTTACTAATTAAACGATAAATTGAACTAGAGGTGTTGTTATATGAAAGGTTTTTAAAAAAAAAAGATCACTTTTCCTCCGTAATTGGTATAAATTAATCAATCTGAGACGTTTCGGGAACACCTCCCATCTTCAGTCTACAAATAGTCACTCGTAATATTATCTACAAAAAACCACAACAAAAGACCATAAAAATCTCAAACCACACAAAAATACAAAAATTAATCGGTGTCGAATGTTAAAAAAGTTTACCTCTAATCTTGATATGTATCTTGATATGTACTAACTTCTAGAGGTATTTCAATAAATCAAACAAACAAAACAAAAAATTAATCGAGTAAAACTTACGTCAAATCAAAAACAGGTTAACTTCGGTTGAAAATACAACAAATTAAACATCATTAAACTAACAAACAAAAAGAAAAGATTATAAATTATTGAGAAGTACAACACGTGTTGCCGCCAAAACATGAAAATGAGGTTAAGAAGCAAAAAGTATCTGGTGGAAGACTTTTTGCTTTAGTCTTTAGAGACGTGCGGCTTTCTTATAATCTCTAACTAAAACATAAATATATTTAATTCATATAAAATAGAGAATAAGCTAGTCAGCATAAAATATGAACTAAAACTAGAACTAACATTAGACCTAGAACTAGAAAGCTAATCCCGAATGTTTCTAGTTCTAGGTCTAGTGTTAGTTTTAGTTTTGCACTATCACTAGAACTAACAGAAGACCTAGAACTAGAATCATTCGTGTTTAGTCGTCTTGAGAGACGTGCGGCTAAATCCGAAACTTTCTAGTTCCAGGTCTAGAGTTAGTTCTAGTTTTAATTGTTATGCAGCAGTAGATTGTTGTATATTTTTATTGAGCTAAAAGTAGAACTAATACTAGACCAAGAACTAGAATCATTCGGATTTAGCCGTCTTATGAGACGCATGGCTAAACCCGAATGTTTCTAGTTCTAGGTCTAATGTTAATTCTAGTGACAGTGCAAGTGTAAAACTAGAACTAACACAATACCTAGCACTAGAATCATTTGGGTTTAGCCATGCGTCTCATAAGACGGCTAAACCCAAATGATTCTAGTTCTAGGTATAGTGTAGAACTTACACTAGACTTAAAAACATTCGGGTTTAGCCATGCGTCTTCACATCGCTATCAGCATTAATACTAATTGATATGGATTCCACAATTTTGTCCAAATTTCCATGTAATTACTTCCTTTTTACCTCCTCTTTGATTATATGATTATCATAATTCTACCAATGTAGTACTATGTCATTACCTTCCGCAGTAATCCCAGAATTTCTTCCTACTTGAGACTCATATCATTTCCTGTATACTTATATTCTTTAATCTTACAGTAAACTGTTGATTTTGCAACCTCCAGAAATAAAGCATCATTATTTAGATTAATATAGATTTTTATTTAACATAAAGATCTCGAATATTTTGCTTTCGTAGTAAATTTTAAATATGTTTTAAAAACAAAGTATATTAATCTTGTTTTTTCTTTGGGGGGATATTGACATCAATCTATAACCTTACATTTCCAGTTGACCATAAACTCCACTTTCTTATTACAATAAAAATTGCAATAGAGAATTCCGTCACTCAGTGGGACACTCGGGTTCCCCACGGTCTGCAATCGTTTGGGCCCCCAATCTGCGGCGCCAAACGGCGCATCATACTGCGGGACCATTTCCGGTGTTAATTCAATAAAAGCTTCTCCTTCCGCCGTCGTCGGTTCGTAAGGGGTCGCCGCGACGCCCCCGTCGCGTAACACTACTATGCAATCTGGAACCGTTCCTTTCGGCATTGCATCGATCGAAAGTCGGTCGTCGAAAAAGCAACAACGGCGACGTCGTCAACGACTAACAGGAAGAAGAAGAAGAAGTAGAAAGGTGATATATACACTTACGGGGTGAGCTTTTCGCTTTCCGCTTCCTTTTTCGAAAGGATAAGTGTCGACGTGGCGCCCGGTTTTGCGAATACGGGGAGGGCGTCGCGGCGCTCACGGCTCTGAGTGGCATTATTCGCTATGTAAATATACTCTAAGTAATCATATTGCGCTCGGCTCCGTGGCGTCCTCCCCGTTCTTCTCGACACCCCCATACACGCTCTCTCGACGGGCTAAATCGTACGTGAGAATCATTTTATGAGGATCACACGTCGACGGGCATCCATCAGAGGCGTATGGTGAGTCTGATAAGGTTTTGTGTTTATCTGCGTGAAAATTGTTGCGGAGGGTACGATGGATGACCGAGAATTCTCTCTCCTCCTCTTATGGTTGTGGATTTTCGACAAACCGTTTTTTTTTTTGTACAGAAACTTGTTTTAATAAATATTTCAATTTTCCTATTTTAAATTGAAATAGAACTTTAATGTATAGAACGTAATCCCTCATAGAAATAAAAGCCAACGATTTTCAAAGCATTAATTATAAATTTCGCTGTACATTACATATTCCTTTTAACTACTTTATTAAGCGAGATAATATTCTCTATTTATTTTATGTGTATTCTCAAGCAATATTATTAATTTTAATTGTGTAAGGTTTAATCGATATAAAAGTTTACAATAATATTTGTTTACGTAATACTTTATTAATGGATGTGTCGTAATCAAAAGACGTCTTGATGTTAATAAAGTTGCTTGAACTTGTTTTGCGAAGCGAATCTTTTTCTTTCTGCAGAACAAAGCTCTATCATCATAGTTTATTAACCTTGCGCTAAAAGGGTGTAAAGTTTCAGAAAGGTTTTCCATCCTCATCATTTTTCAGACGATATTTTAACATGCATGCGTTAACGTGGAAAAAAAAACTTTGTTTTGCGCGCGTTAATGTTAATATGCGAAAATCTAGTAAAATATTTACTTAGGGTAAAAAGATTTCATGTTTAATTTTATTTTTTTTAAGTATCTATATTATTTTTCTTTTGGGTTTCTGTGGAAGTTGAAAAAAATTGGATTGCCGAGATAGATCGATTCCGTGGCCATTTGCATGGTCATGCAACACACTAGAGATATTTTAATCAACCTAATTGCATTAGAATCACACTGCGAAGATCTACTTATTCGGCTTTGCGCGCAAATAAATTCGTTTGCATGTGTAAGCCTGGCCCCCACGGAAACTGTTTAGTCAAATCCCAGAGCAATTAGTTAAGTAACTACTTAAGAATATCGTACTCTTTTTTTCCTATTAGTAAAATACCAATTCATTATTGTGGTATTTAGTTTCATTTTGTTACTATTAAAAAAAGTGTTTCATTAAGTTTTATTACCATTATTTATTTTTCAAGATATTTATCTTTTATTCATTTATAAACACAAATCTAAGATATACCATATTATAATATATATACCACTGTATATATATTATAATATATATATACAGTGTGTCCCCGGATAGGTGAAACGACTCTTATAAAAGGTAAATTTTTTCGATATTAATTGTAATTTTTTGGGGTTTAGCCCTGCTTGATGAAAGACTAATTTTGAACATATTTTCAATTTTTAAAAAACAAATGAGTGTCGACAGTGAAAGAAAAACTTTTTTTGTGGCAGGTAAAGTACCTTTTCTGTTTACAGTACGTGAAAGTGTTACTAAGAAATTTTGTTCAGAATGAAAAACTATGGCCATATGCACATTTTTGAAATGATCGGCTTACTTTGATAAAAATCCATATCAAACAATTTTATTTCTAAAAAGACTGCCATGGAAAAACAAAATTTCTTTCCTGTCAATGTTAATCTGCCAAACTGTAATTTAGTAAACTTAAAGTGTTTTTTAAATACAATGTTAACATTACAGGAAAAAGTTTACGTGATTCAATGTTATAAAACCGGGGAAAAACCGATAAATATGGCTATTGCTTTATTTAGTGGAAAATTTTCAAATACTGGAAATAAAAGAAGTACTTGTTTTCGTTTAATCAAAAGATTTCTTACAGCAGGAAGTATTCACTCTAAAAAAAAAATTATGATGAAACTGATTAACTGTTAATTATGATTAACTGTTTTCTTTTGTGGGCGAACGCACAATTAATTTTTTGTGAACATTTTAACAACGGTTTGTTTATTTCTCCCGAACAATTTGAATATCAAAACAAAAAATCTTAATAAAGTATCTAATCTTATAAAGTAGGCCAATGATTCCGAAAGTTTGCATATGGCCATAACTTTTTATTCTGAATAAAATTTCTTAGTAACATTTTACCATACTGTAAACAGAAAAGGTACTTTACCTGACACACAAGAAGTTTTCGCTTCAGTGTCAATACAAACTTAAACTTTTAAAGCTTGAAAATATGTTTAAAATTAGTCTTTAACTAAGCAGGGCTGAACCCCAAAAAATGACAATTAAAATCGAAAAAAATTTACATTTTATAAGAGTCGTTTCACCTATCCGGGGACACACTGTATATAATGTCTCTTTGCGATCCTCTCTCTTTATTAGTGATATTCCAAATCGTGTTTTTCACTGTATACCTCATTTAAGTGATATCCCATATCTCGGAATAACTGATATTCAATTATATCGATCAATGCTCACCAGCTATATCTCCGTTTGTTATGTAGCAAAGAGCAGGAAAGGTTATAAATGCTTGGGTTATTATCTGCGTTTTCTTCCTATCAATTTTACCATTTGATCATCAGCACTCACTAGCTCAATATTCCTTCCCTTTCTCGTACAATTAGTTTAATTTCTCAACAATCATGTGAAATAGCAATCTGCATTTGCCTTAAAGTACTGATTGACATTAATTTCCTTATGCTTTCTCATTCAAGACCTTTCAATCGATTAACTTGCAAATCTATGATGCGAATGACAAACCGACAGAAGACTAAATAATGCATGCAGAAAACTAGGTATCGCTACTGCAGGATTAAATACTGCTAATAGAGGTCTAGATAATGCTTGTAAAAGAATAGATAGTATTGGCAGAAGACTATATAGTCTGCAAGTATTTTAGGATTTTGTGTATACATACAAAGAATGTGGCTTCTGGTTATAGCGGTGTATAAAATAACGCAAATGGCTTGTACGTTGAACTTTGAGTACAACTTCTCCATTTCGCTGCTTGACAAAGTTACTGGCGTAGATTACCCCAATTTTGTACCAACATTTTGACATTTGTTGTATTTCGGCAATCTTTAAAACTGCGCGTAGCAAAGCGAAAACAGAAGATTAGATGCTAAAACTGAAGAGTGCTTGAACTAGGAACTACTTGCAGAGGACTAGATTTTGTTGGCAGAACACTACATACCGTTGCTTGAGAAATAAGTACTGCTAATAGAAGTTTAAATATTGCTAGTAGAAGACTAGATATTGTTGCCAAAAGGTCATATATTGCTGTCAATAAACTAAAAACTGCTTGCAGAAGACTAGATTTTGTTAATAGAAGACTAAATACTTATTAAATTGAAATGAAAAACATCTGGTTTAGCTGTCTTGATAGACGTGCGGGTAAACCCGAATGATTCTAGTTCTAGGTCTTGTGTTAGTTCTAGTGATAGTGCTAATGCAAAACTAGAACTAACACTAGACCTAGAACTAGAAACATTCGGATTTAGCCGCACGTCTCTCAAGACGGCTAAACCCGAATGATTCTAGTTTTTGTATTAGTTCTAGTGATAGTACTAGTACAAAACTAGAACTAACACTAGACCTAGAACTAGAAACATTCGGATTTAGCCACACGTCTCTCAAGACGGTTAAACCCGAATGATTCTAGTTTTTGTATTAGTTCTAGTGATAGTGCTAGTGCAATACTAGAACTAACACTAGACCTAGAACTAGAAACATTCGGATTTAGCCACACGTCTCTCAAGACGGCTAAACCCGAATGATTCTAGTTTTTGTATTAGTTCTAGTGATAGTACTAGTACAAAACTAGAACTAACACTAGACCTAGAACTAGAAACATTCGGATTTAGCCACACGTCTCTCAAGACGGCTAAACCCGAATGATTCTAGTTTTTGTATTAGTTCTAGTGATAGTGCTAGTGCAATACTAGAACTAACACTAGACCTAGAACTAGAAACATTCGGATTTAGCCACACGTCTCTCAAGACGGCTAAACCCCAATGATTTTAGTTCTAGGTCTTGTGTTAGTTCTGGTGATAGTGCAAAACTAGAACTAACACTAGACCTAGAACTCGAAACATTCGGATTTAGCCGCACGTCTCTCAAGACGGCTAAACCCGAATAATTCTAGTTTTTGTATTAGTTCTAGTGATAGTACTAGTGCAAAACTAGAACTAACACTAGACCTAGAACTAGAAACATTCGGATTTAGCCACACGTCTCTCAAGACGACTAAACCCGAATGATTCTAGTTTTTGTATTAGTTCTAGTGATAGTGCTAGTGCAATACTAGAACTAACACTAGACCGAGAACTAGAAACATTCGGATTTAGCCGCACGTCTCTCAAGACGGCTAAACCCGAATGATTCTAGTTTTTGTATTAGTTCTAGTGATAGTGCTAGTGCAAAACTATAATTAACACTAGATCTAGAAACATTCAGATTTAGCCGCACGTCTCTCAAATCGACTAAACCCGAATGATTCTACTTCTTGTATTAGTTCTAGTGATAGTGCTAGTGCAAAATTAGAACTAACACTAGACTTAGAACTAGAAACACTCAGATTTAGCCACACGTTTCTCAAGACGGCTAAACACCAATGATTTTAGTTCTAGGTCTTGTGTTAGTTCTAGTGATAGTGCGAAACTAGAACTAACACTAGACCTAGAACTAGAAACATTCGGATTTAGCCGCACGTCTCTCAAGACGGCTAATCCCGAATGATTCTAGTTCTTGTGTTAGTTCTAGTGATAGTGCAAAACTAGAACTAACACTAGATCTAGAAACATTCGGATTTAGCCACACGTCTCTCAAGACGGCTAAACCCCAATGATTTTAGTTCTAGGTCTTGTGTTAGTTCTGGTGATAGTGCAAAACTAGAACTAACACTAGACCTAGAACTAGAAACATTCGGATTTAGCCGCACGTCTCTCAAGACGGCTAATCCCGAATGATTCTAGTTCTTGTGTTAGTTCTAGTGATAGTGCAAAACTAGAACTAACACTAGATCTAGAAACATTCGGATTTAGCCGCACGTCTCCCAAGACGGCTAAACCCGAATGATTCTAGTTCTAAATCTTGTGTTAGTTCTAGTGATAGTGCAAAACTAGAACTAACACTAGACCAAGAACTAGAAACATTCGGGTTTAGCCGTACGTCTCTCAAGACGGCTAAACCCGATTGATTCTAGTTCTAGGTCTTGTGTTAGCTAATTAACACTAGACCTAGCACTAGAAAGTATCGTGTTTAGCCGTGCATCTTCCGTTGATTTAGAACTAGATATTGCTAGTACCAGTATAGATACTGCATGTTAATACATGATGTTTTTTCATTTAACAATTACATAACTATTAATCACAATCAGGGTGTTTTAGTGTTTTTAGGAATGTTTTTGATCAATTTATTCCGTAAATAATACTAGAGAAACGTATCGAGGACTAAAAATAAGTCCAATACACTATAAGTAGGTAAAATAAAGTGTTTTCTTAAAATTCGACCAATATATAAACTACAAACAGATTTATCAATGTAAAGTTTTCTAAGTTATTTTTCATACTCCATTAACTATTATTTTATAAACAAACTATTCCATTACGAAACTTATTCCACAATAAACAACCGAGTACAATTTGTATAGAATTAAAACAACCCCTACGTTGTACCAGTACAAAATCATAATAGGAATTTTCGACGCAAAATTCATATAATATAATTTTTGTGGTACTCACCACCATAATATATCACGTTCTACGCAAATAGTCCCGCGAAATTTTATTATGTCGGACCACATAAATGCGTCCGACCTCAAAACCCTCCATTGTCTAAAAGATTATTAATTTCGGAACCAGAAATTTCGAGTATACAATGAATTTGTATTTCAAATGTTCGAATTGAATGCGCACCTACCATTTTCAATGTTAAATCATCGACATCCCGCAAAATCGTGTTAATCATTATTATTTACTAGGATTTTATCAACTTAAGTGGCTCTCAATATCTCTAATGTAGCTCTCTTTTTACCTGTTTAACGCTACGTTGGATCTTTAATCTAATGACACATTTACATATTTTTAGTTCAATTTTATGTTATATCTCTATAAAAAATGAAATTTCCTTTATTATTAAACAAGCAAAGCATAACTACAGTTGACAAGAGGTAACATTGGCAACTCTATACACTATTGATCGTTAAGAGGTAGCGTTTATGGGTGCGTTATACCAAGGACTGCTACACCTATGCTTTGTAATATCACTGTATAGTTGCTTTAACGTCCCATACATTGCGAAATTTACTCGTATTATGCACAAGGAGATCGTTCCTTTTATGGTGTTAAAACTGGAATGTGTTCTTTTAGTTTCCAATTAATGTTACTTCCAGGAAATTTCTAAGAATCTTCTTAAACAATAAAGAGATTCATGAGATTAAATTAAATCCTAAAACAAAAAAAAAATGATATATCTTCGGTTTTTTCCAATCAATCGAAAATGTCGTAAGATTTTTCTGAAAGCATCATCCCAAAACATCATTTATCACTCGCCCTGTGCGAGATAATCCCGATAAGTCACCCCGTTCAGTCCGACGAAAAAAAAAAATAAAATAAGGAAGCGGAAAATGATCTCGACTCCGTCTTAATCAAGGAACGTGGAGCCTTCGTCTTCGTTGGAGAAAAGCTCCGATTTCGATCCCGAAGGAATCAATGTTTGCCGGAGATCGCGCGCCGCAGGAGCCGTCGCAGAAAACGTCGCAAGGGCCATGGGGGGCACGTGTTTACGATCGCACCAGCACGTGCGGACTGCTCACCACGAGCTCTACTGCGACCGGAGTAATAAGGATTGAACGGTTCCGGAAGTAGTGAACTACCTAAGAGATGCATATCAATTCGCAATACGGTCTGTAAAGTTGCTAAAGTTCTAAGATTTCAGTTTACAGTTGAGATATATTGCAAAGATTTTGAATTTTGTGTGAAATGAAACATTTTAAAAATGTTAAAATAATATTACTCAAAAGAATACAAATTAAGAATCAAAATAAATAAAAATTGAACAAATAACTAAACTATCACGGACATCGTACAGTTTCAATTCCACTCCATTTAGCAACTATTTTTTTTATTACTACAATCAATATACTAGTTTATAAGACAAATAGCTCAAGTATTGTAGTAAATAAAAGGAATTATCGAACCTATCGTTATTCGGCAGTTTTTGTTTTTAATGGACATGGAACTACAAACTTATTAAATATTTTCGCAATTCTGCAAAAGTTGTTTTTGTATTGATGTAGCGCCTCGCCCACAAGCGACCTTGACTTAATTACGCTTAATATCGTGATGAAATAATTAAGTATGATGCGTACTTTACTTACACCTCTTAGACTTCATGTAGTTTTTCATTAGCAGTATTTAGCTTTCTGCCAGCAGTGTCTAATTATCTACAAAGATGATCTAGTCCTCAATTAGTAGTAGTTTTAATTCTATCAGATATATTTTGTGTGCCAGCATTATCTAGTCTTCTCCAAGCAGAATCTAAACTTCTATTAACAGTAATCAATCCTCCACCAGCAGTACTCGGTATTTTGCAATCAGTATATAGACTTCTGCCAGCATTAAGTAATCTCATCTTCTGTAAAAAAGGACTTAATTTTTTATAATTTACCTTCTGTCAGAAAAATCTCATCTTCTGTCAAGTTTGTTTTATCTTCTGCCAACTGTATCTAGTCTTCTGCAAACAGTGTTTAAAGCTGTTCCTAAAGCAATATCTATTAGCACCACAAACCTCTTAGGTCTTCAAAGTGGTTGAATATAGCTGTTCAAAATAATCTAAGTATGTAAATAATATTTATAAAATATAAGAAAAACAAGATAATTTGTAACAACATCCAAGATAAAATAAATTTTATATTAGGGTGCCTATTTAGGTAGTTTAAAGGGATTTATACAAAATGTGTCATTTAGGACACGTCTGGACATGTCGAGACCGGTCACAGCGTGCGTCCAGGCCACCTGGTGTTCCAGTCGGAACTGCTCGCGTTACCTAACTCAATTATCCGCCTTCCCCGCCGAGAAATGTCATTACACGGGAAACTCGACGGTCGCCGACTGTTACGACGAGGGTGATAGCTACACAGGGAAGAGGGAAGGACCGGAGCCCTTCTTAGGCGCCCCTCGACGTCCGCCGCCTCCCGACACTGACAGATTGCATTACACGAATAACTCACTGGAATTATTATGTCCTAACGGGTGCCCCCGCTAATTTGACGCAAATTGTCTATTTAAATCGGCGCGGTACCCGACCGGATCGGACTGATTCATGGTTTGCTTTCAGGGGGCGCTTCGAAAATTTAATTGGCGCCTCCGAAATTGCGGATCAATTTGCCCGCGGGAAGTGACGAAACCGTATATCCGTAACCGGCCGGAGACGGAACCCTCGCCCGTTCGCCGATAAAAGCTGCCGGGTGGTGTCGAAAAAGGGCGCTCGAAATTGATTCCCTTCCTGTAGGTGATTGATTGATTTGATATATCTTTTCGAATTAGTTTTCACTCTCTCAAAAAACCTATTGGGGTTTAAAAGAAGATATCAAAAAAGAATTCTTTAATTATTACTACTAACCCTTTTATTAATTGGTTCTTTTTATTTTTAGGAAACTGCGCGGAACAAGAATCAACATCTAACTTGGTTGGTCACGTGTATTCTTGGGTAATTAACACATATTTAGGGATGTTATTGCTTGAGAATACACGTAGCTGACAAGTGACGGTCAACGAAGAATCTTCTCCAGGAAAATCAAATAAAAAAGGATACATTTATTTATATGTTTTGTAAATAATAAAATTTTTCAGCACCTCCACCAATTATATTAATTTTCTAAATAAAGATTATTGTAGAAATAATTTTTGTATTTTATTACCAATACCCAAAACAAAAAAAGTGATTAATTGTTAAACAAAATGAGGTTTTAAAAATTAATTAAAAGAATTAATCTCAATAACGATTGTATATCAATTTATTTACAAACTAAAAACCAGAGTAAACGCTTTTTTGTAAGCGCGCATAATCTACCTTATAAAGCATACAAGTTAAAAACAAAGTGAAATCGAACATCCACCTGAATAAAAAGGAGTTTTTTAAAACGTTTCGCATCATCGCTCTGTCGCCGCTAGCGAACTCGAATCGATCTACGTCTACGAACGCAAACCAACGTGCCGAGATCTACTAAAGTTCTTCTTGCGTCTTCGTTTGGCCATAATTTAAATTTTTTATTTACTATAAATAATATAATATTTAATAACATTTAAACTCCTCGATTGGCTAAGGCTCATCGGAACCACCGCTCGGCCGTATCGATGGTCTATCCGTTGTCTGGCTGGCCACTGCCGTAGTCGATGTCAAGGGTGAAGTCTGCTGTCCAAATTCGACCGAGGCCGGTGTTGTTTGGCTCGTTTGGGTTGAGGTGATCGGTTGTGCGGACGTACCAACAGTGGACATATGCGTTGTCGACGTGGACGTGGTGGCCTCGGCGACACTGTTTGTGGTCTGTGTGGTCGCTGATGACCTCACGGCGGACACTAGTTGAGACAGACGTACGGCCAACGGGTTCGCGAATCCCGCGACAATCCTGGTTTCGCTCTGAGCTGTTTGTCGCAACACCTGTTCAATCTGCGCCTGGTGCAAGATCGCCGGCAACTCGTAGTGATGGAAAAAGTATACCATAGAATGCTGAAAGCATTTAATCACCGCTATTTTTCACTTTTCAAGGGTTCGTTTATGACAGATCTTTTTGATAAATATAAAATTGATGTCAAAAATGATGTTTTTAAGTATAAGTGTCAATTACATACTTGATATGATTTATCAATGTAAAATATATAAAGAACGTACCTGAATAAATAACCAAGAACAAACCAATGCTAATCCGCTGTATTGACCGTTGAAACGATAGTGATAAGCGTAGAATGTGAATTGATACAGGTAGAAGAACCTACAGAAATAAATAAAAACATGTCATAAATGTGATATAAATAATAAATTTGAATTATATAAGATAAAATCCATAATTAAAAAAAATTAATATTAGGTATTACGTTTAATTAAAATAATATTAGGTAGCGGTATAGTACATAAATTGAAGATGTGGTCACTATTATACCACAACTACAAGATTTTTAGGAAGAGGTTACAGACGTTGTCATATTTTTGAGTGTACCAAATAAACATCCCTTAATTATGCCAACACAAAGACGCACATAGAGGTATAAATCTATTGTCTACATATTAGCTGCTTGCATAAGATACTAAAGAAAGCATAATAGAAGACTAGATATTGCTAATGAAAACTGGATACTGCTTGGAGAATACTACATATAGCCAACAGAACACTACATGCTACTAATAATGGTTTAGATGCTATTAGAAGATTATTCAATAAAAGTAGAAGATTAAATACTGCTGCCAGAAACTACTTACTGCTTACAGAATACTAATTACAGTTGGCAGAAGAGCTGTTTGTATAAGATTAGACACTGCGTGCAGAAGACTAGATATAGGTAATGAATGAGTATATACTGCTGGTAAAAAGTTAGGTACTGCTATTAATAAAAGAGTGGGCACTAGTTGCAGAAGAAGAGTTGTTGCTATAAGACTCTTCCTATTCGCAGAGAATTAATTAAAGTTGGCAGAAAGTCCGATACTGTCTATAAGAGACTAGATTATCCTTTTGTAGTTTCAGCAAAATATCCAAATATCATAGTATGAAAAGGAAAGTTGACTTAGGTTAGTTTTGTTTACAAATGTCAATCATCTCCCGAAACAATGTTAGCTAAGGTCAGTTTTCTATTGAACCCCTAATTATAGCGTGAAGAAACCCTAATTATAGCGCGAAGGAATGTTACGATAGGTCAGTTTTGTTTTCGCCTGTCAATCATCCCGGAAAACAATATTGGGTAAGGTTAGTTTTGTTTACGCCTGTCCATCACTCCGGAAAAGAATGTTTGGTAAGGTTAATTTTTCATAATTTCTTTGACGTTTCACACTATGAAACAATTTAACATCGACCTAATAAGGTGATGGAGCAGGTCTGGAGATGGAGTGAGAGAGTGTTTGGAAGGGACATGAGAAAGATTATGTTTGATGGATTGGTGAGGAGTGCAATGATGTACGGGGCGAAAGCTTGGGGATGAGAGACGCAAGATATTCTGGAGGACGTGCAGAATCGATACTGGCAGTGGGTTCTGAGTCTGGCGAAGGAAACATCGGGATATATTGTGCGGGAGGAAGTGAAGGTGGATGAAATGAGGGTGGAGGCGGGCAAAAAAAGCAGTTAAATATGAAGAAATGATAGATAGAAGACCATACTGCGGGATCCTAGGGGAGTGTTGGAAGAAAGTTAGGGAGGTGAAGATTAGATATGGTAAAGGGGAGAGGAGGGAATATTAGGAAAGGACACGTTATTCGGAGGCAGAGATAAATAACAGAAGAAGGGAGGGGGTGGTGATGTGGGGACAGGAGAGAAGGACGCAAATAAGAGGAGAGAGCGAACAGGCACTGGGTGCAGTGATGGGCGCTGGGTAAATACCCAAACAGTACGTATAAAAGTGATACAAGTAAAAATATATCAGATTCCGAAAAAATTAAGAGGAAGATGATGAAATGGACGTTGAAGACGAGGAATTGTCAACGATCGAAGAAGACGTATTATCATCAGACGAATCTGTCGTAATTTAGAGTAGATCAAGTTATTATGATTATTAAAATTAAGCCATTGTTGGACATAGGCCTCCCCTATTCTATTCCATTCGATTCTATTCTGTGCTGTCTGAATCCAATTGTTGAGCTTTGCCACAATGTTGACCACATCATTTACGCCAGTTCTTCTTCATAGGTCTTCATTTCGGTCTTTCAGCCTCCTGGCAGTGGCTACTGTTAATGTTAAAAAGCGAAAACACGCATTGATTGAAAGCCTCTCTTTCCAAATATATATTAATATCGCTCTTGAACATGTCTCTAAGTTTACTGTAGGCTATTCAGTTCGCTTGCTTGATTATCTCTCGATACACGAACCTCATGGCCAAGATACACATAGCTGTCAACCCTCTCAATATCATTATCCCCACTCTTGATGGTAGACTTGGGAACAAGATTTGTCATAAATTTTGATTTCTTTACGTTAATATTTAGCCCGACTCTTGCATACACCTCCTTTAAGTCGTTCACCTTTAGTTTCATCTCTCCAAGGCTATCCGAAATAAGAACTATATCGTCCGCGTAGCGTAAATTACTTAGGCATTTGTCATCAATGTTTATGTTTTTTTGGATCAACGCCAGTTGTTTAAAGGCATTCTCCAGGACTGTGATGAACAATTTGGGTTCAACATTGTATCGCCTAGTTTTACTCACAATCAGTACTTTACTATTTCTACTCTCTTCAGTACTTTTATGCAGTTTTACCGTCATTGTAGCATTCTTGTAGATGTTATAAACAAGTTTGGTGTATCGATAACCGACTCTGCAATCTTGAAGTGCTTGCAAAACTGCCAACAACTCAATTTAAATTAAATTTTATAAATACCTCTAAATAGCCATCTTAGGTAAATACCCCCAGGTATATATCCAGGAAATTTACCTTTGAAAATAAATACCCGGGTATTCAACAACACTGACTGGTGGACGATGTGGAGAGGTGATGTCGGCCGTGCGGAGAGGATTGGGAAATGCTAGAACATATGTTGAGAAGATGTAGCGAGTTGAAAGAAGAGGAAAGAAACCGAAGGCAGATTCTGGTAGAAGGGGGGGGAAAGCTACGGATGGATAATAATAATAACAAGTATTGTAATGGAAAAGATCGTTAACTTTTAGTTAACAATAAAATCTCTTATATGTATCAAAAAAATACCAACCTAAGCCTACTACCCAAAAATTTAATGACTTAAGAACATTACTTTGCATTATAGTATGGTTATCACCTTAGCTACGTTAACTTTTAAATCCATACAATCGTTTTAGAAAAGATGAGAAAAAAATCTATCAACTCCACTCAATTCTTCGTAAAAAGTTTCCCGTACAATGTTTTAATTATAATACTCCATTTTTGGTAATAAGTGAGATATTTTTTGTCGTTTTCGCAAATTTTTTACTTTTTGTCAATAAGATAGCTCGAAGTTTTCGGCATTAGCAGTTTCTCATTACACTAATGACACTCATAACATGTAAGCTATTTTTTTTTCTATCTCTTTTAGTTTAGGATGTAGCCTATGCGGACAATGAATTTGGGACACCTGTAGCTTCCATTCAATATACAGGGTGTTTTAAAACAACGTTTAAATATTTATAGGGATGGTACTACAGTCGAAAACAAGTCGAAAAATATTAATGAACATGGATCCGCAAATCAATCGTTTCCAACATACAGAATGTTAACATTTTTTGGGACTATACGGTTTTTCTTTTAAACTATAACTACTACAGATTTGATACTTGGCAAATCGATACAGTATGAAACTGTCTCTTTTTGAGGGTAGTATAATGTCTCCATTGCTTCTGGTTGGTATAATTTATTCCATTATAAAATTTAGCCAGTAATTTGAATTTGCGTAACCTGAAATGAAATCGATTGCAATGGTCTTGTATTCAAATGCTGAAATGGGCGATATGGTGTTTATGTACGGCCGTAACAATGGAAATGCTTTGTGAACTAATAAGCCGTCCAACATACTTTGATTTCTTGGAATACACTCTTACTCAACTTTTGGAAAACATACCGTTAAATCAAAACCTAAATTTGTGGTTTATGCAGGATGTATTGTTAGAAAACATTTGAATGAACAATTTCCAGTAAGATGGATAGGGCGAGGGGGTCCCTGCATTGCAGCCTGCCCGTCTCCGGATTTTAACCCATTAGACTTTTGTTTGTGGGGCTACTTTGATCTTGAAGACTTGCGGCAACGAATAGAACAGGTTTGCCGGACAATTATTTGAAAGAGTTCGGGCTTCCTTTGAACATAGAATTAGAAACTGTATTGATATTGCAGGTCGACATTTTGAACATCTTCAGTAAAAAGCTTCGTTTTGATGAAGCTTATGACCTTGTACGTTTTGTGAAACTTCTAAAAACTGAAAGTATTAGTATTACATTGTGTCAATTCAATTTTTCTAATAATTTACTTTAAAAACTGTGTTTTTTCTCGAAAACTTCAGCAACCTCAGCTTGAAACCTCACCTCAATGAAAACATCATACTACTCTCAAAATGAGACAGTTTTATACTGTATCAATTTTCCAAGTATCAAATCTGTAGTAGTTACAGTTTAAAAGAAAAACGTAGAGTCCCAAAAAATTTGATCATCCAGTATCTCGGAAACGATTGATTTAAACGTTTAAATATTTAAACGTTGTTTTAAAACACCCTGTATATGTAAAATTGGAACATCATAAAATTATAATAATTACGTTATTAGAAGTAAATAAAATAATAAAAAGAATTCTTTGAGATCTTATTTCTAATAACACTTTGTATAATTACACTTATAACTCTCTTGAACAAGAACGTCTTGATTAGCACAATAAAAAGGGTACGTTTTGACCTCAACACTATAATTTTGTGGGTTGACAAACACTCGCGTAAATTCGGTTGGAGACGCTTGCAGTAATTTTGGACCAAGGGAGGACCGTCATCTATCATTAGTTAATGAGAACTCAATAGGCCGTAATTTCGTGAGGAGCGCCGCGTATACGACGAGGGGGCGTGCACGGCGCCGCGGCCTCGCGGACGACCGACGAGTCTTTGTAATTCGCCGGGCATTTCTTGTTTGCCTTCATTCGTGCGGTCGCTTGTTTACACCGTAAACACGCCCTGAATGGCGCAATTAAGGCCGATCAAAGAGAATTATGACATACAGTGTGCAATAATGATGCGCCCTCCTCTCGTTTTCCATATCAAAACGCTTTCTCTCTTTCTAGCTATTGCCGTCGTCCCCTTTTCATTCTGGGTTTACAAGTGCCCGTTATTCAATCGTCCTTTCTAACGTACAAGTATCAACAATAAAATTGAAATTAAATGCTTTACAATAATTTTTTTTAAAAGATACATTTAATTCTCAATGTAGTATAATCATAAATTCACTTCTCATGGTGTAAATTTAAAATATTGGCTATAAATTGTTGGTTATAAATTATATCATATACGATTTCGACAAAATTTAGTCGATATTTTCCGTGAAATTGTGCGACTCTTAATTCGATTTACAACTTTAAGCTCATTAGCGGCTGCATTATTCAAGTTTTGGTATCAAAATCGTTTTAGAAACTTCATGTCCGCTCAAAGTTATCGGATCCCAACTGATTACGATTGCATTATATAAATCAATTTGGCGACAATGGTGGCCAGTGTGCCACGACGTTCACGTGGTTTCGTCACGTGCACGATACTCCACGTGACCCGCACAAAGGGCCTTTCGCCCCATCACTTCCTAGGCCTGCATTGAGCATTGTTACGCTATTTTGATTACCAACCGTACGAGCATATTTGGCTTGGTTAGTTTTGTACTTGACGTTCGTATTCCACGCCGTTTATATTTACACGTGTAGTGAAATACATTTTAACATTGTTGTTAATTTCAAATGATTTTTTTTTAAATTTTATAACGAAATTTGATTTGCTTTGCTTCTTCCATCAGTTCCATCAGATCAAATTCTCGACTTGCTGTTTAAAGGATGTAAGTCTCATAACGCAACATCTTCCTGTACAGAGGGTGGTTCAAATTCGATGTCCGAATAGGCTAACTCAGAAACTATAAGAGTTAGAAAAAAAGTAGCTTACATGTCATGATCTCTTTTTTCAAGAAACTGCTAATGCCGAAAACCTCAAAGCGTTGTTAAAATTGAAAATATTTATATAAATTTAATGACGTGGTCAAAAAAAATTTTTAGGTTTTAGATCTTGACATATCATGACAATTTTCATTTTTTTAAATGGAAAAAACCACTGATTATTCGCTTATTAAATTCGTTATTTTTTTCTGATTACAAAAATATAGGGTTTGACAGGGCTATTTCTTATTGTTTTAGAATAAAGCCAGGGTATGATTTCTTGATAGGTATGAAATAAAGATTGAATTTTATTTACTATAACGATCCACTAGATGGCGCTAGATAATCGACGTCAGTGTCATATGTCATAATGTCAGGCATAATGTTAACTTCACATTTCTTTACCATAAAGAAGACATCACAAACTTTATTATAAATATGTTTGTAAAATTAATTTTGTTCAACTATTGTAAAAGGATAAATAACATATAAAAGGTAAAACTAGAAAACTAAATTCTAAGAACACATTGGCTGTTCAAGCCGGTCATATTTTTTTAAAGAGGAAAATACAAATTTATTTAATAAACTATTGTGTTCTATTTATCAATTAAACTAAGAAGTGGAAACCTGAATATAATTGAACTCAAGCATTGTATCATACATATATAAATATACCGAACACTTTCAAATTTCGCGGTTTATTAAAATTCTATTACAATCCCCTTGGCGGTGCTCCATTCAATTTTTGTCGGTAAAATAGTGCGGAGTAATGCTTCTATATACGTATAATATAAATATTTTCTATGAATAAAGCTAAAAATACATTCTTTTTAGTGTCGTCAAAAAAATTAAATTTACAGTTTCCTGTAAATTATAACTAAAAATTAAAAAAACCTATTTCTGATATTTGAAACAAATACATTTGTTGAACTATTTAATTTATATTTGTTTTACACAAAAGTTGGAACAGATTGCATTATTTCACATTTTTTATTAATATTATTTAATATTATTATTAAATGACTTAATAAATTATTGATAGATGGCGCTCATATATATATTTTTTTAACTATTTTTATTAATTCAAATAAACATAGCAACATTTGTTTGTATTCCAAAATTAGTTAGTGTAAAATTAGTTTAATATGTTAGAATTACATATTAGAAAATAAAGTAATAAATATTTCTTATTTATTTATTTTTAGTAGAATAATTTTTAGTTATAGTGCCGTAATTTACAGAAAACTGTAAATTTAATTTATTTGACGACACTAAAAAAAAGTTTATTTTTAGCTTTATTCTAAAACAATAAGAAATAGACCTATATAACCCCATATTTTTGTAATCAGAAAAAAATAACGAATTTAATAAGCGAATAATCAGTGGTTGTTTCCATTTAAAAAAACGAAAATTGTCATAATATCTAGAAATCTAAAACCGAAAATTTTTTTTTGACTACGTCATCAAATTGTCGGTAAAAAAGTGTCCGTATAATGTCTTAATTATAACACTCCACCTATAATAATAACCAAGATAATTGCACTTGCTGGTTTTACGATATTTTCAATTTTGGCCTCTAGGAGAAAAACAAAAGACGATAGCGCTTTGAGGTTTTTGGCATTAGCAGTTTCTTGAAAAACGAGATCATGACATGTAAGCTACTTTTTTTCTAACTCTTATAGTTTCCAAGATAACCTATTCGGACATCGAATTTGAACCACCCTGTACAATGTCGAACAGATCTTAACAGTTGGTAAGGATATCATTCTGAAACCCATTAATTAAGATTCAACAATGATAAATCATTGGAGTCCACCCACGAGGTGTTCGCCTTAGATTATCACAGTTGAGGTGTCCCCAATTATCAAAGTGGGAAATCAGATACTATATAAACAGCGAGAGGATCTTAAGAAGCAGATAAGAGAGATGATAAACCAAGGAGTGGCTTAATTCAACAATTAAGCACCAAAAAATTGTAGAATAAAGGAAAAAGTGACAAATACAAACGCCAATCTGCGCTTTGTGTTCTTAATTACATCAACTGAATTATAGTACTGAAGATAACGCCAATATGGTATGTCATGTATGATTATTACAATAGAAATACTCATTACTCGATGTAATTGACAGATGACAAAGTGTAGAGTGAACAGACAGGAATTTACACGTGTGGTTGTTTTTAAGTGAAACTTGTTTAATGTAATTTCAAATTAAAATGAAATTATGCTATAATTATTTACAGTTCAAGTAGTTTTGATTATTAAAAGTGTTAAGTTAATAACGCTTGATAACGTTTGAGATGAAATCTCAGGTAAAGTGGATAACTGTGTGAGAAAAGTTTTATCCACAACAAACTCGATAAAACGAAAACGAGAGAAGACAAATTTTAAAACTTACTATTTACATCCATTTTTAATTAACTTTTAAAAGTGAACAAGTAGATGTATCTTCAAAAAAAAACACATTAATTTACTTATCGCCAAAACAATAAAATAAAATAAAAGGAAACATAATCCACTCTTGAAATTGAAATGTACGTATATATATTTTTTTTCTTTTAGTTCTAATTGTTTTCTACCACTATTTCGCCATAAATGCGCTGCGAGCGAATTCCTGTTTAATTTAGGAACAAATTACTACCGGCTTCCACCGACTTGCTAATCGATTAGACGCGAACATTTTTAGCAAAATCGTTCGTTCAGACGAACACATCGGAAAGTGCAACGAAAAAAAAAAAATAAAGAAAACAAAAAATCAATCCGCCCAGACTTATTCGTACGAAACTTACCGTAGCCAATGCCGCTTGGTGATGGTAGTATAACTGCAAATACCGTCAAATTGATCTGCCACCCAAATGATAAGTATGATATAAAAAGCCGTTGTGGTATCGTTGAAAAATTCAGACATGATCGCCTCCATTCCTGAAAAAAAATCATCAATAAAATCAACTTGGATTATTTTAAATAAATGTGGTGATTGTTAAAATCGTACGTATTAAAATATTTAAAATGTTTGTTATGAATTTTAAAACTCTGATATTGTATTTCGCTATTTTATTTTATTACACAAAAAAAAAATAGAATATGAAACATTTACAGTTTGTAAATCAACTGAAAACTCTAGGCAATAATTAATACTGTTTTCTGTACAAGATTAAAAATGCCAACCGTTAAAATAGGGTCCGAAGTGGAGAAAAAAAATCAACACAAAGATACGAGAACCGTATTGGAAATAAGCACGTTTAGTTTATATGAAAATGCTGGCGGCACACGGGGGTTTTATTATTCCAACGGAGAGGTTTATTGCAATAACAGAGTGCGCCACTCGAATTCCAAAGCAAAAGAGAACCGACCGCCCAAGCGAATTATTAGTTATTGATTGACTAGTAACGCGAAAAATAAAATAAATCCGATTTCAAACAAATTGGGCGTGACAATATTACTCCAGTCGCTCTCTCTTTTTCGATTCGTGGGGATGGCCTGGCGTTTTGTGCCCTTGTTGTTTACTCAATCAATTCGACGTTTCCCGGAACACTCGCTTTTACATCTAACGCTTTCCCCGGTTATCATTTACAAACTAAAAAAAGCAATATCAATTTCATTATTTTCATCATAACATAGATAATCCCAGCTTTGAGTCGAATTTAAAAAATAATTATGAAACAACAAAAATATTATTGGATAACGATCACCCCAGTTAATAAGTACCAGAAAAGTTTATCATGATAATTTTTGATTTGTCCAATTTTCGCGGAGACAGAGTTATAATGAAAAAAGTTGTAACATTTCCGTGTGGAAATTTGCGATTCCCTTGTAATTAGGAACAACTCGCGGACAACGTAGTTACTACTAAATGGTCAGATGAAATAATGATACTTTAATACAAAAGTAAAAGTTTAAAGAAGGAAAAATCATTCACTTACCGACTAGCGCCAAAATAACGGTCAACAACGAAGCTGCTGGAAACGTTATTGGGACGTTATATTCAATCATGTGCAGAACTTCAACTAAAGACGAACAAAAAATGTTTTATTTCAAAAATTAAAAATTATTATTGAAATACTCACCGATAAAAACAAAGATTTGATGGTGAGAATAATGAAGTAGAAGTGAAACAGAAACCGTCTGAAAATAATAAACTGATTGAAAGAATTTCAAATTTTTTGGTTTAGTTGCTAATTTTAGAAATTGACGTTATTGATGAGGATAAATTGTAAATATTCATGTCCATCGCGTCGGTCCGTTCGTCATAGATCGGTAGGGGTTGGAATAATTGAGCGGTCGTATTTCTGAGAAGATCATAAATCTACATATGAGATGGGCGACCTAACTACCTCCCCGTTGCCCACTAAATGACAGGCAGTGGTGCACGATCACATGACACCGGCCGTTAACAACCCTCCAAGCGGCGGTACTGGATCGTTCAACGTGCACATCGTCGTTGTATTAAATGTTATTGAGTATTTGCCATTGTTAAAATTATATCTATTTTATTCATATTGAAAATGTATGTATAATATTTAATTCATTAATAGAAATTTATATATTCTATCAAATTAAGTAGGTTTGAATATGTTACAAGACAAATAAGAATTGAGTTTTATTCCATTTGTCAACGTTTTCATAGAGTACCTTGGCTTATCTTTTAATGTCTTCGTATCAACAAGGCTAACCCAAACGACCTTTAATACTTCAGCAATATATCACATACCCCCCAAAGTCCGACCAAGACGTTTACTGGAATGAAACCGAAATTGTGTCGTGGTGCTATAACATAGCTATTATGAGGTCAAGCATCCCAACCTTAAGAATTAAGAGGCATAACACTCCCAAATGTCGAAGCATCCTATACTGCAATCTTAGTTCTAAAATCACATTCACGCCCATAATCTTGTGTTTCCCACCGTCATTATAATCTGCGCATTCGTTGAGACTAACTCTAAATCTAACTTTCAGCAATTTACCATTTGCCCGCAAAGTGTAACTATGTCCAGGAACGTATTGAAAATGTAGCTGAAAGGTTATAACTCCACAGGATACCTCATCGAAGTCTAGATCATTTCTCACATTCCCCCCATAATTAAGCAGATATAATATAGCCAAGTGCAGAGACATTGCCTCGCCTATAAGTGAACTCAGATGGAATATATGATTCTAGGTCTAGTGTTAGTACTAGTGATAGTGCTAGTGTAAAACTAGAACTAACACTAGACCTAGAACTAGAAACATTCGGGTTTAGCCGCACGTCTCACAAGACGGCTAAACCCGAATGATTCTAGTCCTAGATCTTGTGTTAGATCTAGTGATAGTGCAAAACTAGAACTAACACTAGACCTAGAACTAGAAACATTCGGGATTTAGCCGCACATTTCACAAGACGGCTAAACCCGAATGATTCTAGTCCAAGGTCTTGTCTTAGATCTAGTGCTAGTGTAAAACTAGAACTAACACTAGACCTAGAACTAGAAACATTCGGGTTTAGCCGCACGTCTCACAAGACGGCTACACCCGAATGATTCTAGTCCTAGGTCTTGTGTTAGATCTAGTGATAGTGCAAAACTAGAACTAACACTAGACCTAGAACTAGAAACATTCGGATTTAGCCGCACGTTTCACAAGACGGCTACACCCGAATGATTCTAGTTCTAGGTCTTGTGTTAGTTCTAGTGATAGTGTAAAACTAGAACTAACACTAGACCTAGTGATAGTGCTAGTGTAAAACTAGAACTTAAATTCTTTGCAAGTTTTTGGTGTAGATTTCAAATTTTTCCGTCATTTTGAAACGAGTTATGACATCATCGATATATAAATGGCAATGTATTGACCTTGTAGCCAAAAGGTTACGACTCCACAAGATACCTCATCGAATTCTAGATCATTTACCAAGTGCAAATACATTGCCTCACCTATAAATGAACTCAGATGGAATATATGAACCGAAGCGATCTACTACACATTCGTTTCTGTAATATAGAAGCATCACATTAGTATAATTTAGTTTCAGAAACGTGAGCTATGCAACCTAATCAATCTTGCGGACAACCCACCCCGAACTTAGTTTACCACAGCTTCGTTTATTAAAGCAGGTATGTCATTAGAAGGTGAGGTTGACTTGAATAAGACACCACCGTCCTAGAGAAACACCAGTTTTATAAAGAACTTGTTTAAAACATACTTATAGATCACTTCAATGTCCACTCAAGAGGAAGGATAAATAATAGGATTACTGGAAGGTATGGAGAAGATGCCCTAAATAATAATGGACAAAGTCTGGTACAGATTTGCAAACAACATCTATGTGCTTCATAAACACACAAATATACATTGCACCAACAAACTAGATGGTTACAATCTGTATTAAACTATACAGGAGGGTGATTCAAAAAACCGTTGACAGATTTCTAGGGCAGGTAATACATCAAAAATTAAGATGAAAAGTCTTAATATACATGGGGTCGCAAATGCCTCCTTAACGAGATATAGCGGGTCAAAGTTTCTTTAAAATTAAATATTATCTGCAATAAAAAGCCCTTTTTTTAAAATAAATTCAACGCCACTGCTAATTTTTTCAAACGGGCAGTATTTTCGTGTAAAGTGATCAATTATCTATCAATTGATCTCTTACAAAACTTACATTAAAGCAACAGTTTTTGATTGGATTAACAAATTTTCTACAAACGTGTCTTTCTTAAAAACTATAAATTTAATGTATAATGTGATAATTGATCACTTTATACGAAAATACTGCCCGTTTGACAAAATTAGCAATGTCGTAGACAATATTTTTAAAAATATTGCAGATAATGTTTAATTTTAGAGAAACTTTGATCCGCTATATCTCGTTAAGGAGGCATTTGCGATCCAATTACAATCACTCTGTATAATTGTAATTAACCAGCGAGAAGCATATTATAGGTTGTACTATTAAATACAACTTAGACTAGACTGCTGCTTGAAGCACTTTGAGTACAGCTCACTTTGCTGATGACCAAACCATGACCATCAATAACTAAAATCATTACGCAGGATAAAAATAATCTGAAATTTAAAGCAAGGAAACTTTTCGACGAATATAAAATCAGGAGAGAATGTCAACACAGAACTCCAAAACTTGCTTTTCCATAGGTACCAACAACAAAAAAGAGGAAGCAACAAAGACCAAAGGTTACCTGGATAAGAGGCATTCAGAGGGCAGTGTCAAAGAGAAGCCTGATACTAAGAGACTAGGAGGATTGAAGAGGTTAAGATAGAAGGTAATAAGGATCAACTACATCACTGTTACTTGAGAACAGTGATAATAATTATTATCAGTCAACTTATTTTAACTCTATGACAGTTAAAATATAAACCAGCTAAAATTAAAAATTCCTAATTAGTTTTATCGACAAAACCGCTAAAATTCGATTGCAAATCGATTACATAAACGTTTTATGTTTAAAAATACATTCAATATAGTACGATTGATTGAAATTTCAACCACTCTCCAATGAAGTATGAAATGTGAATGTTCTGTTGTGAATATTTGATTCAGAGAAACCATTTCAATACCAGACGGAATTATTGACCTAATCTTCAACACAAACAGTACTGGTTAGCCAAGCATTTGATTTCTATTAAAAATATAACCTAAAAGTGACTCATATGCTAAGGATTTCTATTTCGACCACACAAATTAGCAACCAATTACGAAAAAGGAATCTTTTTGATGGAATAAACTCAGCTTATTGGAAAATGTACATCTTGCAACATTACATTCAAGATCAATTATCAATGAAGAAGAGGAACCTTCTCTCTAAATCATAAAGAAGAGAGTTCTTGCTCCACTAAGCTATAAAAGTAAGTAAATTAAGACTTCTTACATATATTCTCATGATAAAACTCTATTCTCTTGATTATAAATGAAGATTATTCATAAAATACATTTTGATTGTTTAAATTTTTCAGTGTGTATTATTAAATGATCAAAACCTTTTGTATCAATAACTTACAAACAGAACCATGATGAAAAAAGCTGCAATATAAGAAACCACAGCCGACACTACTGGTTTATTTATCTCTATGACAGTTAAAATATAAACCAGGTAAAATTAAAAATTTCTAATTAGCTAGAATTAGTTTTATCGACAAAACCGCTAAAATTCGATTGCAAATCGATTACATAAACGTTCTATATAATATATAATACAATTGATTAAAATTTCAACCAGTTTTCAATAAATTATGACATGTGAATGTTCTGTTGTGAATATTTGATTCAGAGAAACCATTTCAGTACCAGATGGAATTATTGACCGAATCTTTAACACAAACAACAGTAGTGGTTGGCCAAGCATTTGATTCCTATTAAAAATATAACCTAGAGGTGACTCATATGCTAAGGATTTCTATTTCGACCACACCAATTAGCAACCAATTACGAAAAAGGGATCTTTTTGTTGGAATAAACTCATGTACATGTTGCAACATTACATTCAACATCAATTATCAATGAAGAAGAGAAACTTTCTCTCTAAATCGCCAATTAGCATGAAAAGTGTTAGCTTTGGCACTTGTTTGCTAACATCAAGTGAAGAAATATAAGAGAATTCTTGCTTCACTAAGTACAGCTATATATAAAAGTAAGTAAATTAATACTTTCTATACATCTTCTCATGATAAAATGAGTCATATCTGACCACATATACATGCAGTACAAAATTATTTGTTATTTAATCAATGTTTGCGCTAAAGACCTTGATCATAAATGAAGATTATTCATAAAATACATTTTGATTGTTTAAATTTTTGAGTGTGTTAAATGATCAAAACCCTTTGGATGAATAACTTACAAACACAATCATGATGAAAAAAGCTGCAATATAAGAAGTTCGCGCCATCCACATACTAACGAATCTAAAATGTTCCCCAGTAGCAACATTTCTGCAAAAAAAATCAACTAAATATATCTGTTATTTTAGTATTAACCTTATTTACCTTAAAAATCCTTTATTTTTTTCTTGTTCTGCAAGAGGTTTAATTGACAACATCAATATATCATCATACCCCAAAAATTCTGATAACATAAACCGAGTGAAATAATCTCCAAAACATTCGTCCTTCCAAGGATCTAACACGACAGTTTGTACAGGTACATTCAATCTTTGCCTTGCAGCAAGACTTAATCTTAAAAATCCATATTCTAATGAATACTCAACGATATATTCGTCTTTATTAGATTCTATAAGTGAAGAAACAAATTAATTTTTAATCATTTAATGTTAAAGTAATAAAATTTACTTTTTCCAATACTTTCAGATTGCTCCTCATCATAGACATTCCCAGTTGGTTTATCAAACAATGAGGAGGATAAATTAATTTCTGATGTTGGCGTTATTATGGATCTTTTGCTTATTTGTAATTGCTCTTCTTTTTTCCTTACATAATCATCAGTTAAAGTTTTAAGTTTTTGCCAATCACTGAGTACATTACGACCTTTACTATCTAGTTTTGTAAAATCTTTTGAATGGAATTTATTTTCATTATTTATATCTGCAATAAAAGAATAACAATGATTTATTGAAATGAGAAATGAAACATTGATCTTGCATTATCAAACTTTCTTATTATTAGAATTCTGAGGATAAGCATGACGAGGCGTTTTATTTTGTGTGTATTGACTTTTATTTACAATCAATATTTAAATTTAAAATAAAAATTAATTTATTAGCTTACTATTTGTTTTAGAAAGCGGTTCAGTGACTTTCTTACTTTCCTCAACTGCTGTAGGATCAATTGCCACAAACCCATCTCTATCCAAAAAATAATTATTAAAATCCACATCGGATTGTAATTGCTCTCTTCGTTCGCGATTACCACTCCTTGAGGCATCCAAAATTTCAACACGTAATATTCCATCTCGAGGCCATGTATCCTTAACATGATTGAGGCAAGAAGCCGGTGTTTTTGTAAACACCATATGTATGTATACTAACACAAAAAAGGCTGCAATTGCCTTCACAAGGATTATAAATTCAAGAAGTCTTCGTACAGGTTTTGGAAATGACCTAGCGTACATAATGGCTACTCTGAAGAATATGGTACGAAATAATTGGTCGCGCATATTAAAAGCGGGGTTTTGGTTGTTGTTGTTTCTTAATCTGTTGCGGTTGTGCACATTTTGTGGATTAACATTATCCGAAGGTGTTGCGTTGGAGGACATTTTTTAATTTTTATTTAACTTTATTTTTTAAATGTGTAACATCTCTAGAAAGAAACATGTTTCTGGTTGAGATCAAATCAAAAAATTTATTGCATAATTACCTTTAACCATAGAGCTATATTGCCTTTTAGAAATAATTTTTCGTAAACAAGTCACTTTTTGGAGGTTAACTATCACTCATTTTTTTATTGGTGTTTTTATGTTGTGTTGGAACTTTCTACGATAAATAGTTGATACTCTTGATACTGACAATATCTTGATAATAATAGTTATAAAAAACACAAATGTGCACAACTCTTTTAAGCGCTAACCTAGCAGTAAACTTATCAACTTTCATTTAACAGGACCTCGATTGATTTCCCTTTGCAATAAGACGTAACCAAACGACTGTTTTATTTTATTCATAAGTTTACCGTAAATGCAGATTTAAACGTTAACAATCCAACGAATTTATTTTTTTTTACTTAAAATCACTTTACTAGCTGTTCCCATTTCTGTTGACAGTTCACCTAACGATAGATTGTGACGTCACTCACGATTTTTGGCAAAATAATCGGTCCTAGTGGAAAGGAACCGCTTGAAACTTGCATAATAATAAATAAATAATCGCACACTTTCTTGATTTGGAATTCATTAACTATGTATGTGCAAAATATATGTGCATTAATTATTATTTGCGAAATTCGATCAACATCACGCGTTATGCCAAAAGTAATCAGAAATTTAAATTTTATCGAGTTGGATCCCCCTATTTTTAAGTTGACAAATAAATATATTAGGTTATCAAGGAGATTATTTATGTATATTTTTATAATTATTAAGAAATCATTCTTTTAATTTGTATTAAGTTGAAATAAAACGTTTTTTTATGTTTTTTAGAAGCTTTTCAAAAATGTAAGGAAATATCGATTGATTGGGGGACGTCAATAAATTTTATTGAGGTTATTCATCTGTCATATAGGTTATGGTTACGACACTTTCAAAAATAAATACTTCGCAAATCTACAAAGGACACATCAATTTTTATTATTATTGTTATTGTTACTTATAATTAGGGTTATAAATATTATAATAAATTATGACAAGAATTTAAGATTCATTTATAAATAAATTAATGTCACATTGGTGTCAATCAGCTAGCCAACAAAAGATGGCGCTAGTGTGTTGAAATCCTCTATTTAGATGTATTTTAAAGCAATAAATCTCCATAAAGAACCCAATTAAATAAACTCATTTTATATATAATAAAGTAATGAATAATTTAATAGTATTTTGACATAAATTATATTTATTTTAGTCCCTAATAAATCTTAACCCTACAGTGCGCACAAAAAGAATACAAAAGGAATTCTATAGAACCCAAATTAAACTGATCAGAAATTCTGTTCAACCCAAATCTTGAAAAAAAATCCTTCAAAACCTGGTTTCCAAAAAAAAATGCAAATTGAAAAAAATATTTTATTTGCTGATTTAAATAACAATTCAAATTAAGTTGATCAGAAACACTGTTCAACCCAAAAATTCCTCAAAAGCTGGTGTCTTCCGCGTCTACGTTTCCTGATGCTCTTTTGATTATTGATCCAATGAAGTTTAGTGTGACTCTTTGTTTTCTGATGTTTGGGATCAGTTGTGCAAGATAAATAGAGGTCTGTCCAGTGGCGTTGTTTTTACGTCAGCGCTGGCTGGTGGTCTAGCAGGATCTGGAACAAAACCGAGTTGAAGTACGATACTTCTAGTATGATAAGTTTGTATTCCTCGTCGAGTTTGAACATCAATGATGTTATTTACTTTTATAATAAGGTATGGTCTAAAGCAAGGCTTCTTCATCTTATTAGTTTTGGTAATGATCTGGAAATACACTATTTCTCATATTTTCTTAACTCTTCTCGGAGTTGTAACCTCTATACTGCACCCAAACATGATGCGTTTAATTCCAATATTAGTAGATATAAGCAACTTCGATGTTTAGAATGGTTTGAAATGTCAATGTCATATTGACAAATTCTTAATTTTTATAAAATGTCTTAAAATTTATCACAAAACCAAAAATACAATAAAAAAATTAAAAATTAAGGTTGGTATTAATATTTAATAATTAAATTGCTATCTTCATTGTTGCTAACTTGGGGTTTAACGGTTTTTTATTCAAACTTTTTTGTTTTTAGAGATGAATGTGTCATGTTTGGACTCATTTTAAAGGTCTTTTTAATAAAGAATACATCATAAAAGAACCTCCATGAAGTTGTCCATTTGTCTATTATATGATAACTAACTTCAGATTTAAAACGTCAACCTCAATTTTGACATATTTGTAATCTTCATTAAAAATCCTTTAAAATGAGTACAAACACGACATACTTATCTTCAATATTAATGAAGTTATGGTCAACTTCCGATGAAATGTCATTGTCATTTTGACATAATCTTAATTTTTATAAAATGTTTTAATATTTGTCACAAAAACAAAAATTTAATAAAAAAAATTAAGGTTGGTTTTAATATTTAAATTAAATTGCTTTCTTGCTAACTTAGGGTTTAATGTTTTTTATTCTAACTTTTTTGTTTTTTGAGATAAGTGCGTCATGTTGGGACTCATTTTAAAGGTTTTTTTAATGAAGATGACAAATATGTTAAAATTGACGTTGACGTTTCAAACCGGAAGTGATTGCAATAATTAAATTTTATTCCGATTTTTTTACCAATTCAAACCTAATTTTTATTAATTTTAAAACAATTCGAATTCTTTACGATTATCTCGCATTCATAACAAATTCGTTAATTGCAATTAATTTAAATCGATTCTAATTAAGAGAAATAAATTGAAAATAGCTTTTTTTGATTTAATCCACTTACCTTGTTTATAATACCCTGAATAAACCAATTTTGAGTTAAATACAGCCTTTTAAACCAATTAAATAAGACTTTTTCCTTAAAAAAACTTAAATTGAATTTCAATTTTGGCTAACACCTGCAATATTTGGATCTTAATCACCATGGTAACCTAGTCAAGTTGGATAACATAATAATAAAATTATAACGGTTAATATTTCGCTTTATATTTTAATATTTTTTTTATTTTATTTTATATTTTTGTGTATTGCTTCTTAAGTGAAATACACTGTATAAATAAAAACATAGAAATGTTAATTCTTCCAATGACACAGCACGCCTTTGTAAAACAGTAAATTGGGTTGCATAACCTACAAAATTTAAAAACCACAATTTTAAATGTCAAATAAATTTAACAAATATCACAATAAAACGATGTAATTGTTATAAAAACGTATCATTAATTGTTACAATTACAATATTAAATAAAATATTACTTCAAAATTTGTACCAAGTTATTTCGGGAAAATGACAAATAGTTTTAGCACTTCTGTTGAACTAAATGGCCGTACACAAAGTTCAATCCGTACTAAATATTCTTTTTACGGAAATATAACGATTGAATTAGTTTAAAGTAGGAAGGAATGTAAACGATACGTAACCATTTTGAAGAGCAGCAAACGGAGCATTCACCAAATTAGAAAACGATTCCGCTTTGACGTTAGAGACGTCATAAGGTCAGTTGTGTTGCTTTTATGTACATATGTGTGCGTGTTCGTATCTTTTTAACGAATTTGTAAACATCAGCAAGAGAATTTTTTATTTGATATTAATCGCACGATAATCGGAGTCGTTGGTAATTTATCTTCATTTAAAAGTCTATTTAATCGTAATGTGACGCAAAATGTTGCCTTTTAGCTTCCTCTTTCAACACAACGTTTGGAGGAATTTTACAATGTGCTGGGAGTCCCGTTAATAATTTTATAATGGATGAAAGAAGTCGTTATGAAAAATTGTCTATTAGGGAATCAGCTAGGTCTTTGAAGAGGTATGGAAGTACAAATAAGCATACTATTCGAGAGAACTATATAAAACATATCATCTCACCTGGAGATACACTACAAGGGATTGCTTTAAAATATGGTGTCACTGTACGTAAAAATTAATATTATTGTTAAATATTGTAATGATTCTTTTATTTTTAGATGGAACAAATTCGCAGAGCTAATCGCTTGTGGACTAGTGATAGCTTATTCTTAAGAGAACATTTATTGATACCAGAAACAGAAAATAATAGTATATACGAAAAATCAGATAATTTAAATAATATTCTTCCTACCAGCACGCCAACCTCTCCAGATTTATATGAAAATACCAATGATTTCTTAGGAAAAATTGATGCTGCTATTGCTACTACAAAAGAAGATTTGAAAAGGGTCCAGAAAAACAGCAAGTATGTTTATATAAAATCTTTTTGCCTTTAGATATTTTAAGGTTATTTTTAAATCAAATTATAATTAATTTATTTAAGGATATCCCAAGATATAAATGGTTATGGAATCTCGAATGAATCATCAAGCGATAAAAGAAATACTATTGCCCCTACAAGAACAGTAGTTGCTCAAGATCACAAAATTAGAACCTCAATGAAAAGACACGAATGGCAACAAGAGGAACTTTTCGAATTATAAGATTAACAAAAAAAATACTAATGTAATATCTCAATAACGTAAAAGAAATATAGATTAATTTGCAATACCTTAAATATTTCTGAATTATTTTTATTTAAATAAAAACAAACTATTTCCAAATGTAAAACATTTATTTCTTCATCTCTAACTTATAATTAAGCGCGTCTATTGAATCCGGCGGACGCGGAAGGTTGCGTTAATTGTAAACCGGTGATGTTGTTGAACTCCAAAGTCTTCAACATCTCCTTAGTTTGCGGATCAACTTCAATAATGTCATGTTCCAAAGCAGATACTTCCGGAACGTAGTTATCACGCCTTTCCCTTTCTTCTTCTTGAAGTTTGATGGAAATTCCTCTAACTTGTGAGTGGCGAAGGCGTTTCATCAAATGCGTAACGAAACCGGCGATTTTATTTCTCAACGGTTTTGTGGGAATAACGGCGATTTCTTCGCAAATACGCTTGTTCGTATGGAAATCCAATGTCAAACGTGTGTAGTATTTTTCGATGATAACCTTAGAGGCTTTTTTCACTGTCTTTGTACGTACACGACCCATATCTGAAATAAAACGACGGGATGATAAATACGAAGTGAATTTTAACAAGAAATTAATTAAATTTGCGTTAAAACTTACCGTATTTTTAATTTGTTACTCAAACGAGAAACGTGGTCGATGCGGTTAGACACCAAAAGAGTTAGGGAAGTTCTCTTTTTCTTACTTGTTTATTTATGTACCAACGTGAGAAATAAAAATCCCTAAATATAGTTAGTTAATTAAATAATTTGTTAATTTAGTTTAATTAAATGATATTATTGATTTAATAGTTAAATAAAATTAATATTGGCTTTAAAACTCCTAAATTGTTGATAAAAATGAAATGGTAATTGGTTGCCTAATGCAATTATAGTTGCAAACTTCATGTAGTTCTTTTTTAAAAATCTATTTAATGTATTTAGTTTCTTATGATTATGAATCCGAATACATGTTTTTTTCTTTAATTAGAAGCTTTTTTATGATATAATTATTAATTTAATTAAAAAAAAATAATGATTTTGGGGTATTTCTTGCTGCCTCTCGTTGTGGCGGTTGTGGCAGCATGGCGGTGACGTTCATTTGACAGTTAAAAATTCGGTGATATATTTATAAAAATACATTTGTTTACTCTTGGCTTCAAAATCCAATTGTGTAAGGAAACGGGACGATGGGGTAATTATTCCGTTTTGGTTCACCTATTTCTATCGCAAGCAACCGTTATAACAGCCCTTCCCATTTTATTTATTCATTTAACAAAATTCACCAATTTAAAAAAATAACCACATCTTTCAAAAATGTTATTACTTCCTCTGTACCTGTTATTGTTGATATTTATTTTTTTTTGTATATTTATCTCAAACCTGTGATTAAATTGGGACAAAAACGATAACTTATCTAAGCCACTCCTAGTTTTTTATGGATTTATGTTTTCTTGTTCAAACATACTTATTTACCGCTGTTATTAGTCGGTTGTATTATTGTTGATTTAATCACGTGTAAGGTGATGGAAGCGTTGATATCTTCTAGGGAACAACCCATTTTTAGCTGCAAGGCCCATGTCTTTCACATTGACCCAAAAACCAAACGATCATGGATGCCTGCCTCCAGCACTGCAGTCAATGTCTCCTTTTTCTTCGACTCCCAAAGAGGCTTGTATAGAATTATTAGTGTGGAAGGGACAAAGGCTGTTATTAATAGCACTATCACTCCTAACATGACCTTTACAAAAACATCTCAAAAGTTTGGACAATGGTCGGATGTACGGGCTAATACGGTTTATGGTTTGGGATTTTCATCGGAATCTGAATTACAAAAAGTAAGTTAAATTACTTTATTTAAGGAATAAATTAATCATTAGTATATCAGGCTCAAAGTTATATTTATTGTACCCTTTATTATTAGATAAGTGGATTTTTCACTGTTGACTCATGGATTATTTTCAATGAATAAACTTATCTTACAGCACGATCGATTTTTCTAGAAAATAATTATGATAAATAACATTTCATTTGTAACTTATTTTAACCATTTAGTTTATAGATAAATTTAATGAAGTTAAAGAAGCAACAAGAAATTCAATATCCAAAGTAACTGCAAATGGAGGAACAGCCGTAACACCGGTAACAAGTGCAAATGCGAGTCCAGTAATAGCAAGGGCAGCAACAGCTTCAACAGAGGGTTCAGATCTTTTGGAACCTCCAGGAAGCGCTGTGATGCCAAATCAGAATGCCAAACAAGAAGAGGAATTACCTCATGTTCGTAGTCATTCAGTCTCTGGGATGCAAAGCAATGAAAGTCCAAGTCACCAGGCTAAAGGAGACAAAAGCAGTTATTCTCTATCAAGTGGGGGGAACTCAAATCAAAGTGATATGCAGCTAAAGTATGAAAATGACCGGTTAAAATTGGCATTGGCGCAAAGGTAAGTAAAAATGTGAAAAAGCGTTTTAATAATACATAATACAATACAAAACCAAAGCAAAATGTGTTCTAATAATTTCCAAACGCTTTCTGATATATTAATATTAATAATATGTAATATTAAGTAAAAGATTTACTTATTAAAAACAAAATTAACATAATCATCGATTTATACTGGCTCAATTAGCCAAAACAAAGCTTAAATAAAATCTTAAATTGAATCTTTGAGAATATAAGTCGATGTGAAATCCCAGCAGTAGTATATTGCACTAAAATTCTATAAGGTGGGCAATAACTCCCAACCAATTAGATATGATGCATGTTTGGACAATGTATTCTCTAATTTTTCTCTCAGCCAATCGTTTTGCGTCATTGTTGAACCATGTCTCTCAGATCACAAAGATAGTAGCACTAAAATTGCATATAGCACGTCGTTTTTGTTGATAGTAACGCGTTGGACTTGGATGATAAGTTTTTCGTTTTATCAATGTATTGACAAATACATACCATCAATATTAGCTTCCATGAAAAGTGTAAATTCGTTAGAAATAATAATACTGTGGGGGCGCTCCATTGGTTTAATGATGAGATAATAATAGTAAGAGACAGACTTCGTTTGCTGTCTGACATTCATCATATTGATCCTGGTTTAGTAACCAAAGAATATTTCAATAGTAAAACGAGAATTTATAAATAGCTTATCTTAACAACAAAAAAGTCAGCTAACGCGTCCCTATTAAAACACTCTAAGAACAAGCAAGCTGGTTTCTGGAATGTTATTTATCAGGTTCAATAATCCATCCAGGGTGGCTGCTGAGGCAGTATCGTTAATGGCGAATGACTTTAATGGGTACTTTGGCGGTATTGCCCAATCAATGATATTAAAAAAACAAATAACTACAAATTATAATTTCAATCTTATGTTGCACACTAATAACTAAAATCTAAACTAAGAAATTGTAATAGTAGAGATGTTAAACATTTAGTGTATATACCCTTATGTAAACTGATAAATCAATGCCTGAAATCTAACACCTTCCTTAATTGTTCAAGGATGGTAGAAATAGTGTCCATTTTTAAGAAGGGTAGGAGCAGCGAATTGGCTTGACCTATTTTGATCATTCCCATATTTGGTAAAATATTTGAACTTCTCACTAAATCACAGTTGGTTAACTCTTTTGAAAAGCACATGCTGTTGAACACACATGCTGTTGAACACCTCTCAATACACTCCTTAACTCAATACTGACTGAGATATCACTTTTTAATCTGACCAAGGCTTTCGACTGCGTTGACCACGAGTTATTGTTGCTAAAATTAAAAGCTCGCCATTCTAGTGAACCCAGCATTCTACTGCTTAAAGATGAGTTTAGACATGCATGGATTTAGTGGCGCCAGTAGTTGCGCCAGTTCTATTTGCACGTCAGTAAAGGTTTACACTACATGTGGGAAAACAAAAATAAGTGATACGCCAGTTTCATTTTTAAAGTGTATTGTACAGAGTGCAATATGTTGAGTAAACTTTCCAAAGCATGCAAAATAGTCGCTAAACTTTTAGTGGAAAAAAAGATAAAAGAAATACAGAAAAAGAAACGACGAAAAGATCGTGTCATAACATAACCTAAATTTGACATTAAAAAATGTTGTATTTTTGTGGATAGTAATCTATGTTGTCATGGTTACATGTTTTTAGACTCATCACTGGCGCCAGTAATTTCAGAAGGGTGCAAACTTTTCTGATCCATGCATGCATGATTTCAACTTGCATGCCAGTTGATGTTTACACATGCAATTTAATTTTACTGGCGCTCCAGTTTTTATTAGCGCCACTAAATCCATGCATGTCTAAACTCACTATAAGTCTCTCTTCTGATAAAATTACAGTTAAATACGGAGTCCCACAAGGATCTGTACTAAGTCTGTTGCTGTTTTTGATATTTATTAATGACATGCAGCTGCCTGCCACAGAGTTCGGGGGTTGTACTTTATTCGGATAATACAGCAACTATAAATACCCGTTCTAATTTCAATACTCGTGATCAGGCTGTGTCTAGCTCTACCCGAAGACTTCTATCTTGGTATGAATCTAATAATCTTGCGTTGAACGCGTCGAAAACTTAGTTATTGACGTTTGCTTTACGGGATATTCCTCCAAATCTCACTCAACTGGTTAAATATCTGGGAGTGTTACTTGAATCCAAGCTAATGTGCGAGGCAAAGAAAATGCTTGAGAGTCATGACTGGTTTGCGCTTGCCGAATGCTGCAGAACTGAAATTCTCTGAACGGAATGTTCGAGAATATCTACAATACATTAAAAATTATCCAACCTCATATCGTAAAGTGGGCGATAATAGTTATTTATATTATAAGTGGGCTAGAAACATAATTACTACGAGTACTGTAATTATGCTCTAGCCCACGTGTGATACACAACATTTTATCGACGACTGCTAAAAATTACGTAAAAATCAATTTGTTTAAAAAGGTCTATTTTGACGTTTATAAAAATATTTTGAAATGATTGTTGACAATTTTGAATTAATGTCTGTTTCAATAACATGTTTACTCATCTGGAATAAGTGTTTTGAAATGTAAAAACATAACAAATAAAATAATTAATAGTATTGTTTCTCTTTAAATAGGTACCACTTTTTCTTTTGTGTTGTTGATCGTTTCAATAAATTAAGTCTGTTCTGATTGTGCTAAAAGTGCGTACGTAATGAAACCAGTTCGTAATGAATTTCATTAATTAACTCAAATCACCTCAAATGAGTGTGGTAATGATGACTTATCCAAGCAGTCGTAGATAATAGTATGTTAAAAAACTAGTTTCGTAAGACACGTTTGAAATGTACGAATTCAAGTTGAAAAACGAGCGGCGAAGTTACGCGTTTTTTAATGAATGAGTGCTTTAAGTTTCTTCGAAACGTGTTTTTTATGCTATTTTTTGTAATTCGCGTTTTTATCTTTTTTTTAACAAAAATAAAACAAATTTTGACGATGTAGGCAAATAGGTATGTAGCAGTTGGTAACAACGTAACACTTGAAAATAGAAATTTGAATTGACAATTAGAAATTGTCAAAACACAAAATGTATTCACCTGAAAAAAATTTTTCATGTGCACCTCCCAAAATAAGAGAAATTGCTCAGAGTTCAATGTCCTCATCATTGTGGACCTTGTATTCGATACTAAGAACGTGTTTAAACATCCATAGACAAAAATTGTCACATTGACAACTATAAAAATTAATGGTAGAAATTAATGAAATCGTACTTTACGGTGATATAAATTTATTCGCTCAACCGGTTTCGATATTTTACAATATCATCATCAGGAGTTCGTCGGGCATGGTGTTTTAAAACAGATTAAGAATGTTGGTATCATTACAACACCAGCTGTAAACGATCAATTATTCACGTATAATCACACAAGTATGTTGTTAAACCAATCAACAAACCAATGAAAACTTGAAAAATGAAAAACAACTTGTGACCGGTAAATTATAAGAGTCACTCTTATAACTCTCTCTACCATTTACAATTTGGGTGATAAAACCGAAGAAAATTTCCTTATAAAAATTAATGACTCAATGTCACCAACTTGAACTGGTTCCATAAAATGTTACTAAAATCTCATTACAGCATCGGATGCTGTAAGGAGTCTCATTACAGCACCCGTTTGAGTACTGTAATAGCTTTCATTACCGTCGCGATTTACAAAATAGTATATTATTCAACAAGGTAAGTAATCTGAGTGGGTAACACCCATTATACGCAAGTTGAATACTATACTTTATCTACAACTATTCAATTTAAAAAAAAAAATCAAAAAAAGAAAAAATAAAACTTGATAGACATTTCAGACATAACCTCACTATAAGTGAGGAAAGCTGTCATTTCTGTTATATTTTATTTTTTGATTAGTAGGTCGTGTCAGAACTGTGGAATAATAGCTTCATTATTCAACACTTGTCAGTCATGCGAGTAATGACACGACCCGTCAAAAATCAAATGTATAACGAATAGATAATTCAATAGTTGTAGATAAAAGCTTTTATCGCCAACCGGCAGCAAAACCATACTTTATGCTATCCATTTGCGGCAGTAAATTGACACTTTGTGCTACTATCTAGTAAACTGTGCATTTAGCGGCAGACAAAGTACTTTTTGTAATTCGCTACGGCAATGGAAGCTATAACAGTACTCAAACGGGTGCTGTAATGAGACTCTTTACAGCATCCGATGCTGTAATGAGATTATAGTAACATTTTATGGAACCAGTTCAAGTTGGTGACATTGGGTCATTAATTTTTCTAGTTGTCAATGTGACAATTTTTGTCTATGGATGTTTAAACACGTTCTTAGCATCAAATACAAGGTCCACAATGATGAGAACATGGACTCTGAGCAATTTCTCTTATTTTGGGAGGTGTACATCAAACATTTTTTTCAGGTGAATATATTTTGTGTTTTGACAGTTTCTAATTGTCAATTCAAAGTTTCTATTTTCAAGTGTTCTGGTGTTACCAACTGCTACATACCTGTTTCCCTACATTGCCAAAATTGACTTTATTTTTGTTAAAAAAGAGTATAAAAACGCGAATTACAAAAAATAGCATAAAAAACACGTTTCATAAGACTTAAAGCACTCATTCATTAAAAAACTCGTGGCTTCGCCACTCGTTTTTCAACTTGAATTCGTGCATTTTAAGCGTGTCTTACGAAACTTGTTTTTTAATATACTATTACCTGCTATTACCGGCAGACAATAGTATATTGTTTTATATGGAAGAGAAGCAGTGCTTTTTATGGCGTGGTCTGTCGCTAATGACAGATGAGCCGTTAAAATTGTGGCGTGTCCGACAGTTTGCCGGACGAACGAAGTGAGGACCAGCCACAAACGAATCTGCTTCTCTTCCGAATAAAACATAGTATTTTTTCTTCAAACGTTGCAAATAATTGCAATATAAATTTTAATAAATTTAATAAAATGACAATTAACTTATTATGTATTAATGAGAAATCGAAGGACGTCATGACAAAATAACGTTAGCAACGACGACGTAAATTTGACAACCAATAAAAAAAAGTAAACAGTTTTGCGCGAATTTTAACTTTTAACTGTTAGTTAAATTTATTTTGTACAAAATGTCGTCCGAAATTAACGATATCGCGAAGAAGGTAATAGAAAATAGTTTATTACCTTCGAAATCTACTAAAATATATAATGGTGCGTACAATAAATTTCTTACATGGTGTAATAAAAAAAATATAAAAGACTATTCGGAAAATTATTTGTTTTGTTCTTTAATTTATTTAGTTTTTTTATGTGATATTAATTTGAGATGAAAATAAGAAAGCAAACAATTAAAAGGTTAGTTTCATTTTTTATTAATTTTTAATATCTTTACTTAGCGTCCGTGAAGCAAAAAAATATCTTTTCCAATACGGCGCTAAAGTGACATGTGCTTCAGCGCTATGGCGCTAAAGTGAAATTTACTTTAGCGCCATAACGCTGAAGTACTTTTTTGCTATGTTGATCTTACCAACCGTCGTTATGCAACAATGACTTACTTCTACCGCGAGTAAACACGATAACAAAGTTGTCATTTAATGACGTTTGAAGAAAAAGTACTTTACCTGCCGCTAATTGCTGTCAATTGGAAAAAAATGCCGTTGGATTTGAACTCGGTACCTTCTGTATAAAAGCGCACTTCCCTCTCCACTATACTACCGACCTTTGATACATAGTGTAACTTTACCGAGGTATATTAACAAAACAAATCGTTTGACATATGTTATAATAATAGTGGTAAGTTAAAATATCTTCATATCGTTAAATTTTGCGGTTGGCGATAAAATGTTGTATGCAACACGTCAGCAAAGTGTCTTTATCGAACTCGCCTGTTTACTCGCCTCGCTCGCTTCGCTCGCTCGACTCGCAAACTCAGACTCGTTCGATAAAGCATCACTTTGCCGACTTGGTACATAAATAACTATTATCTAAATATGGAAAAACATATTGCAACTTTTATTTGTTTATTTTATCTTGTTTTGTTTTTTATTTTTTGTTTTCTGTAGTCACCTCCTATTAATTACGTTGTATTTTTAAGAGATTTTCCTTTTTCAGACTAATTTACGAATTTTGTATACTTTTTCTTGTTGTATTTTTGCCTTATATTATATGTACCAGGTGACGAGTATAAGAGAAGTCTTTTTTAATAATACTATAAAGAATATATCTATAACTTTTACCCTGGACCACATTCTATTCACAATCCAAAATAATTAAGATTGTTGGAAATAAATTTTTATATTCTAAAAATAATAGAAGTTCGACTTTCATAGATGTTATCGAGAACTTGAGAATTCAAGTACTTCACGGCCTCTTAATAATCATTGAATTTTTTTTAATGTCTCAAAATGGAAAGTAACGTGTGCCGGTTGTGTGTACCAGGAATAATCGTTCGTTTCTTCAAAGAAGAAACGCATTGCCGGTCCATAAAAGCACGACAATTAACGGTTTTGACGATACGACAAGGAGGTAGTTTGCACGGACGGCCCGAACATATTAGAAAGTCGTTTGCTATTAGTATCATAGAAAAGTAAAAATGTTAATTAGCTTAAAAGAAATTTTAAAGGTCTAAGATAAACAATTATGTTTATTTATTTCTTTATTTTTTTACGGATTATTCCGAGATGGAAACTTAAATTGCGGCGACTGTGTGTGGTTTTATTCTTAACATATACATACAAAAAAATGTTTTAAATTCAATTCGATAATTAATAATAATAATACGAAGAAATTAATAAAGGAATAAGGTTAATACATATATAAATATCACATATTCTAGAGTTTGAATCGATCATTGGAGTTTTTTTATCTTTTTCTTTCGAAATCGAAAGAAAAATTAATAATGACCCCCGTAACCACCAGCTCCACCGTAACCACCAGCTCCACCGTGTCCACCATTTGGTTGTCCAACTTTATGAACGACAGCGTTGAATCCGTTATGTTTATCGGCTTGATATTCGACAATACGCGTTGTTCCGTCAGCTTCTTTGAGTGTGTAGGATCCTTTTACTTGATCGCCGTCGCGTTCTTCGTGATGTTGCTTTTCATCTCCAGTGTGTGGGTCGCTAACGGCGTAATTAAAGTTGTACTTTGGATAAGCCTAAAGAATAAAATGAATGAATTCTAATTAAATTAATTTTTAAAGATTACCTTGTAGTCTTTGTCGTCATCTCCACCTCCGTATCCACCATCAAGACCACCGCCGTATCCACCATCAAATCCGCCGCCACCCCCAATGTACCCAGATTCGATACAAACGAAAAGAGCCACAAAGCAAACGGCGATCTATTAACACACAAAAATTAGTTTAATTGATTTTAATTATTTTTTGCACTCACTTTTAGATAAGCGTTCATTTTCCCTTTGTTTTTGGTTAAAAATTTTTTGAATTAGGATTTAATAAATTTTGCTAATAAAATTTGTAGAACACAAGTCGGCGGTAGGTTTTTGACGATATCGGAAGCTACCGCCGATGACTTTATATAGAGACCTCCCGGGATGGTTCGGAGATTTAGTTGCAATAAAATCGACTTGGGGGGGTTTGTTTTCATTAAGAGCTTTCACTTTTAGTGTAGCGTCGGCAACCGAATAGGTGTTTGATTTAGAATACACGATGTTATATGAAGTTTTATAATTTTATAATAATAATTTTTTTGATTTTCAACAATAAAATTATGACGTAATAATGATGAATTTATTATGATAGATTTATAATTACAGTTGTTAAAATAACTTGTTACCTTATTCGTTAAAGAGAGCGTAAAAAAAATTGGGATTACATCATGAAATAGTAATTCTTTGCGAAAAAGTTTGTCATTATTTCTATTTTAGTTGTGAAGAATTCTAAATACAGTAAAATTTCGATATAACGGACAAAATATTTTTAAGACATATTATTTAATACAATGATATATTTAAATATAAATGTTAATGCTCATAGATAGAATCCAACTCGGGTTATTATAAGTTGCTCTATTCCATGTTCATAGATAAACTTGGGGTGTTCCCCGAGTTGTATACAGGGTGTGTCAAATGTCTGGAATATAGCCAATATCTTCGCCATTTGTGGTTTTAAAGGAAATGTTTCAAATTAAAAACTCTTTATTAAATGTGGCGCATTTTTTGGCGATACTTGCTTGTTTACCTTGATTTTTGTTTCGTTGCTATGGCAACCATTGTTATTTTAAATGGGATGCATGTTTTTTTTGCATATTTTAATAGAAGATAAATCCCTCTACGCGATGAACATGTCAAATCATATGGTTGTATTAGAAAAAAATCGTTTTTTAAAGCCGTTGGCAGCTTTAAATGTCAAAAAATTGACAGTTTAAACAAATATGGCGCAATTAAGCGAACGACAAGGAATCCAAATATTAATAATGTATGGGTACGGTTCAGGTGATAGAAAACGCACTCAAAGTGAAGTTTGTACACTGTTCAATAATATTTACCCGGATACACAAACTACACAATTCACAGTATCCAAAATATTAAAAAAAAATTTTAACACAAGACTGTTACCAATGACCATACATAATTAATTATTCATAATTGTTGAAACTGTAATTTTTTTGACATTTAAAGCTGTCAACGGCGTTATTTCGGCGCCTACTTTGATTGTAATTAGCTGATTTAAGACTTTCAAAAAACGCATTTTTCTCGATTTGTTTCTTATACAATCATATTATTTGATACGTTCATCGCATAGAGCTTTGATTATATATAATATGGATTGAGCTAACTGAATATATCTACTAACAAAAATGTGGCTCAAGGTGAATAGACGCAGATGGAAAGCGATAATGTGAAAGTGTAACAAAGATAGACATAAAACGGTACTAAACAGACGGGCGCATGCGCACAAAAGTGTCAAACCTCTTCCATTTGACGTTTATCGTTTTGTTGTGTCACAGCCAGTCACACCGTTATGTTTAAAAATGTATTGTTTCGTGTGCAAAGTTCGCGATAATACAGTTTCACATCACCTGTAAGTATTATAAATGTTACTTCTAATTGATAGTTTTTTATCTTATAAATTAACGCACGCCCATTATATGTCAGTACGCTTCTATGTCTATCTCGGTTCGATCACCTTGCGCAAGCTATCTCTCTCGTTGGCTCAATCCATATTATATATAATCAAAGTATGCATCCCATTTAAAATAATAATATTGGTTGCCATAGCAACGAAACAGAAAACAATACAAACAAGCAAGTACCGCCAAAAAAATGCGCCATGATTACTAAAGAAACTTGTATTTGAAACATTTTTCTTTAAAACCACAAATGGCTAAGTTATTAACTGGCCATATTCCAGACATTTGATACACCCTGTATACGAAGTATAAATCAAGGGCGGTAGTTCTAGTTTTAATTGTTATTCCGCGCTATATTGTTATACAATTTTATTGAACTAAAAATAGAACTAACACTAGACCTAGAATTAGAAACATTCGGATTTAGCCGCACGTCTCTCAAGACGGCTAAACCCGAATGATTCTAGTTCTAGGTCTTTTGTTAGATCTAGTGATAGTGCTAGTGCAAAACTAGAACTAACGCTAGACTTAGAACTAGAAAGTATCGGGTTTAGCCGTGCGTCCTCAGACGTTAGTTTTATTTATTATTCGGCGCTATATTGTTCTACCCTTTTATTGAGACGGCTAAACCCGATTGTAATGTTTTCATTTGGTATTCTGGTCTAGAAGCATTAATTTTAGGCGTTTTATCGAGCTTGATAAAAAAGAAACAAAACATATTTTTACTATTTACAAGATATTCATTCATATTTTCAACACACTCCTTTTTTTCAACTACTGGATCATCAGAATATGGATTGATATCTAGAATGCCTTCGAATCATTGAGATCTTATATATAATCTAGAGTGCGTATGCTGTTGTCCCCACCACGCCTAAAATGAAGCCAGAAAGGTCGCCATGTTAGATGTAATGCAAAAATTTACATTATTATAAACTGGAAAGACAGAAAATAATAACCAAAACAAAACACATTAACTTATTATTAATAAATAATTATTAATTATATAATATTTTAAAAGAACTTAATAATTTTTAACAATAACCCTTATAATTAACATAAACTAAGAAGAAAATATTTAAAACAATTCTGATTGATCACGTTAACCTTTTGCTTATAAATAATTGTTAGTTTATTTTAAAAGAACTGAATATTCCTTAATAATAAACTTTACTTGAACTTCATTGTTAATTTCAAGTCAAGTAACCAGAAACATTTTATGGACTGTTGTAAATAATCTTCCAACCTACCAAATTATAAAAAAACATATATGAAACAAAAAGAATTCAAAAATCTTCAACAAAAATAAAATTTTTATAAAAATAAGAATATGTTTATGAGAATTGTAAGTTTATAATTGTAAGTACAATAGAGACTTGAAACTATAGCTAAGTTCAGATCGGTACATCCATCATGTCTGACTTTCTGATTACCCCCACCACCACCACATACGCACTCTAGATTATATATAAGATCTCAATGCTTTGAATGTCTTTGAGTCATCCTCTCCTATATATTTCACATATTCACTCCATCCTTTTCTAGCGATCTCTCAAACATTTCTATCACAGCATCAACCTCTATTTTTCCAGCACTTCCCTTATTATTTATTGTGCAAGAATCTTTATGTTCTTCATACCAATATTCGAAGGCGTCGATATCAGATTTTTTTTCCATTGATTATAAGCTTGGCAAAAATTTGATTTCACTATGGTATCGGGAACTTTTTTGCTATACTTAACTACAAGCGTAGTGACACCAAAAAGTTAGGTGAATCCTCTTTTCTTCCAAGTACCATCTCCAGAAACCGTCAAATGTATCGGATTATCATCAGGATTAGATAGTAATATTAATTCTTTTTCTTCTTCAACAGCTCTTGAAATAACTTTATCATAAACTCCATTATACTGCAAAATATATTTAGGACTCCTACAAGTCTCATAGCTATTAAAATTCTGCGATTTATTTCAAAGGCTTTATCATTACTGTTTTTCTCGTTAACATCTTTTCTTAGTTTCAATTATCGTGGATCGACGTGTGCCCTTTTTCAATTAACTTTCACCATGATGAGCCTTGCAAACTGTAATTGCGAAACTCCCTTGACTGTAAGAATAATGGGTGCATAATACGTTATTTGAAAAATATGAAATGATTCATCGCCCAAAGTTTCAGAACGTTTTGGTGAAGGCATAATTTTAATTTTTAGTTAATAGATATTACCATAAAATGAGTAATTAAATTAAAAATTATTAAATAACCACACCTTATAATCTCCATTACAATAATTATTTTTCATATTGCAACTTTAATAATAGAAATCTTTGAATTAATTAAAAAGAAATACAACACTAAGCCTCTCTTAATCCCTTCACATCAAATTACTAATAATTAACTGTCGCAATACGTATAATTTCGGTTTTATTATGGCACTTTTTAATATTGAGCCATCACGTTTACATTCACGTTTCATTCGCAACCTCTGTTCTTTCCAAATCGTTCTTATTACTAAACGGAATTTTTATTATTAAAATATAAACAGTGTTGTTGTTATTACAAGATTGACGAAACCGAGAAGGTGATAATTGTTTTCTAGTTTAGTTACGATCTTGGGTAATTTAAGAACCAGAAACCGGATGGTATAATCAACTTTTACAAAAGGCGCGTCGTTAATCCCGGCAAATGTTAACGGCGTGAAATTAAACCTAACCCAAATGATCATCATTTACTACCTTTTAATTTTCACTTGCGTCATATCGCTCCAATTCCAATAATGGGTTGATTTTGCAAATTTACGCAACTTTTCTACGGATAAAGGAACGAATAAAAAATGTTAAACTTGTAACGCATTATATTTATCACGAAAGCGAGACGTTTTACTGATAGTTGCTTAATAAGTACGGTTTTCGTAAACTTTACAGTTGAAAAAGTTGGGATTTTCTTTTTTTAATCATCTTATATAGAATTAATAATTTTTTTAATGTAATATCGTTTATGGTTAATTAAATGGTTGTTCCGTGTTTTAAAACGGACGTCAATGAACAAAGCGGTTAACAAAAAAATAGAAAAGCGTACTATATACTTATAGAAAGTGAAGTTGTCGTTTTATGTACTTATCGACAGGTGGTCGCTATATTCATTGAAATCATCATTAAAAACAACAGTGTATTTACCTCATTAAATGCATTCGTAATTTTTAAGCTCATTTTATAAGAGGTTCGTTGTTTAATAACATAAGAAATGTGTCATACCAATTCGATACGGCTTTTGATTTTATCGATTTATTTAAACCAAATTTCACTTGTTTCAACTAATGTAAACATAATTAGAAAGGTGACGAATATCTTCATCTTAATGATTTATTTTATTTATTTAATTCTTTATTCTTCTCCCAATTATTTAACTATAATTTGTTGCGGATGAACGATCGTGTTACACAATTTCGATCGCAATGTTATGTTATCCTTTTTTCAACTTATATAGTTGCGTTTAACACAACGGTAATTAAGTCGTAAATTACACAACAAGCGCTCGTTAGTTTTATTTATGCTCGAGTGATGACTACTTAACGTTTGTCTTTTCGTTTTTCGTAGCTCTGCAAACGCGAAGAAGTGGGAAATAGAATTGGCTACGCTGAAGAGTAACAACGCGCGTCTAACTAGCGCCCTGCAAGAAAGCACCGCGAACGTGGATGAGTGGAAGAGGCAGCTTCATACTTACAAAGAAGAAAATATGCGTATGAAGGCGAAGTATCAAGCGGATTTGGAAGATTGCAAAGGTAAAAAAATTATTGGATTAATTTAACATTTAAATTTAGTACTTCTGTGTTATTTTATGTTGGATTATCGTTTTGATCTACAAGTTCTATTACCATGAATAATAGCTTTTGCTGTTAAAGGTGTTCCTTTAGATTTGATAATTCCTTGGTCTGTAATATGACAATCAGATTCAGATAGATATGATATTAATCACTGACTTAATTATTCCAAACATCTACAATTTTACTGGACAAAGCCGACGCCGCTTGCGGCCGAGGCGGTGCAATATGATGACTAGTTTTTTCAGGTTGATATAATTTTAATCACTAAGCCTCGACCGCAAACGATCTCAGAATCTCTCTTAATTAATTAAAAGATCTGCAACTTCAGTTTATAAAGTCAAGGTCGCTTGCGGCCGAGACGCTGCAATATGACATCTCGTTACAGATAGATATGATATTAATCACTGAATCTCGGCTTAATTACTCCAAAGATCTACAATTTCATTGGACAAAGCCGAGGCGGTTCAATAGGTGATCAGTTTCTTCAGGTTGATATAATTTTAATCACTGCGCCTCGACCGCAAGCGATCTCGGCTTAATTAATCAAAAGATCTGCCACTTCCGTTTATAAAGCCGAGGTCGCTTGCGGCCGAGGCGCTGCAATATGATATCTAGTTGCAGATAGATATGATATTAATCACTAAATCTCGGCTTAATTACTCCAAAGATCTACAATTTCACTGGACAAAGCAGAGGCGGTTCAATAGGTCATCAGTTTCTTCAGGTTGATATAATTTTAATCACTGCGCCTCGACCGCAAGCGATCTCGGCTTAATTAATCAAAAGATCTGCAACTTCCGTTTATAAAGCCGAGGTCGCTTGCGGCCGAGGCGCTGCAATATGATATCTAGTTTCAGATAGATATGATATTAATTACTGAACCTCGGTTTAATTTCTCCAAAGATCTACAATTTCATTGGACAAAGCCGAGGCGGTTCAATTGGTGACCAGTTTCTTCAGGTTGATATAATTTTAATCACTGAGCCTCGATCGCAAGCGATCTCGGCTTAATTAACCAAAAGATCTGCAACTTCAGTTGATAAAGCCGAGGTCGCTTGCGGCCGAGGCGCTGCAATATGATATCTAGTTTCAGATAGATATGATATTAATTACTGAACCTCGGTTTAATTTCTCCAAAGATCTACAATTCCATTGGACAAAGCCGAGGCGGTTCAATTGGTGACCAGTTTCTTCAGGTTGATATAATTTTAATCACTGACCCTCGACCGCAAGCGATCTCGGCTTAATTAATCAAAAGATCTGCAACTTCTGTTTATAAAGCCGAGGTCGCTTGCGGCCGAGGCGCTGCAATACGATATCCAGTTTCAGATAGATATGATATTAAACACTAAGCCTCGGCTTAATTAGTCCAAAAGTCTACAACTGTACTGCATAGAGCCAAGGCCGCTTGCGGCCGAGATGCTACAATTTGATGAACTTCGGCTTAATTAGTCAAAAGATGTACAACTTTACTTGATAATGCTGTTTCTTATCTAATGATCAGTTTCTTCAGGTTGATATAATACTAATTACCGAGCCGAGGCTGCTTATGGCCGAGGCATTACAATATGATGACAACAAAAAGATGTTTCGCACATGTACAGGATGTCCGAAAACCGTTGCAGATAATTGGAAAATATCATTTTTTATACATTTATTTGTTTTGACCTAGTAAACCATGACAAAAAAGTTAATAAAACACAGACAATAATACAAAAACTATTTACATTTGTTACAGATGAAATTAATTGGTAAAAAATTATATTTTTCAATTATCTGAACGGTGTTAATTTGTAACCATTTTTGATGAAATTTGGTATATGCCCATTTCAAACGGCGCTTAATGCAGTGGTGTACTCAGATTTTTTGTAAAAAATTTCCTAATATGGTTTCTTCATTTTTTGCACCTAAAAAGTGAAATAGTAGGCCTTGGTTTTTTCAAAAAAAATATGACTCTTTGACCTAAGGTACAGTTTCTTACGCTCTACAATACAAAAAAAAATGTGTCGAAATCGCGTAATAAATACAGATTTTACGAGGGTGCTCCGCTTTCAAATAGTTTGTGGGGTATATTTCTTATAGTTATTGAATAGTTAACAAAAATTTATTTTATCTACAACTATTGAATTATCTATTCGTTATATATTTGATTTTTGACGGGTAATGACACGCATTACCCATGACTGACAAACTGTTGAATAATGAAGCCATTATTCCACAGTTCTGACACGGCCTACTAATCAAAAAATAAAATATCAACAGAAATGACAGCTTTCTTATATTGAGGTTATGTCTGAAATGTCTATCAAGTTTATTTTTTTTTTCCTTTTTTTGATTTTTTTTTCAAAATTAAATAGTTGTAGATAAAGTATAGTATTCAACTTGCGTATAATGGATGTTACCCACTCAGATTACAACTTCATCTTTGTGGATAACAGCCGCCATTATACGCTTGTTGAATAATATACTATTATTCTATCTAAAACTAATGTATGTATTTAAAAGTTAATGTTGTTATGGTGATAACTATACCATGATGGACAACATTGTTTCCAATTATTGCCAAAGTTTGTAGTAGTATTTAAAAATTCACTAACAACTCTGGCATTACGTGCTGGTGCTCCGTCATATTGAATATTTGAGACATATTTAATGGTAAATTGTCGACCAAAGGCTCAATGTGCTGCCTTAATATAGTATACCTCAATATATTGAGGCAGCACATTATCTGAGTTTAAGTTTTTATGGTAGATACTATATGCCAAAATTCTATTATCTAAAAGGGCACACCATACAGTGAACCTGAATCTTCTTTGAACACTCAGAGACTTCATCAGTCCAGATGACATTTTGAACAAATAGCAGATTATTTAATTTTTCTAAATATCATCTACAAAATTCTAATCTTAGATTGACATCTTTGGCACGTAAATAATGAGTTAGCCCCGCTTTGTATGGTTTATATTTATTTTTCTTTCATATTCGGGAGCATCTTGTTCAATTTCTCTGCAAGATGTTGATGGATTTATCGCAGCTGAAGCCAACACATTGACTTCATCCTCTTGCAGGTCATTTTGGTATGTTTTTGCACATGGGTTGGGGAAGGACCAAAAATCCATTAAATTTTCTGCTAACCGGCTGAAAGTTCTTGCGTGCTATTCGCGGCTAACGTCATGTTACATTTTTCATAATTTTCGAAATTCATTGTAGTTTTATTCAGTTTTGTTATACTTTGACACTTAACATGCTGATGCTCCATACCAACACATAATGCCAGAGTTGTTAGCGAATTTTTAAATACAAACTTTGGTAATTATCTGATACATTATTTTCCATCATAGTGTGTATGAAAGAAGAAATATACCCAACAAACTATATACAGGGTGATTCACATAAGAACCGACACAGAACAGGGACATGTAGAGGACAATAAATTAAGACGATTTAACACAACTTATCTCTATACTAAGTTGTACTCCTGAGGAGTTATAGGCCTTCAAAGTTGGGTCTTAAATTTTTAAAACATTGAATATCTTCGTAATACATTAAGTTAGAAAAACCAAATTTGGTATACGTTATAAGTGTACCGAGGGTATTAATTGGTAGCAAATTGAGACCAATTGAGGCATTTGAAAGGGTTGATTACGGGTGATGGTCCCCTAAATTTTGACAGATTTTTTTAACCTTTTGGTGGATTTAACAGATTATTACCTGATTTCATGTGGAATTTAATTCTAAAACTTTTTCTACTCTTATTATTTTTTAAAAACATTGTCGTTTTCATAAAAAACTCAAATAACTAAAGACACGAATTTCGTTAATCGAAAATTCAGTAGTCGGCTGTGAAATTGTACGTCAAACTTGACAAATAGGTTATAAAACCTTGTCGTTAAATAACTTTATAACCTATTTGTCAAGTTTGACGTACAGTTTCATAGCCGACTACTGAATTTTCGCTTATTTTAAGCAACATTACGAAATACGTGGGTTTAATTATTTAAGTTTTCTATGAAAACGACAAAGTTTTTTAAAAAATAATAAGAGTAAGAAAAGTTTTAGAATTAAATTCCACATGAAATGAAGTAGTAATGTATTAAATCCGCCAAAAGATTAAAAAAATCTGTCAAAATTTAGGGTACCATCACCTTTAATCAACCCTTTGAAATGCTTCAATTGAGTTCAATTTGCTACCAATTAATACCCTTGGTACACTCATAACGTATACCAAATTTGGTTTTTCTAGCTTAATGTATTACGAAGATATTGAACTTTTTAAATATTTAAGAGCCAACTTTGAAGACCTATAACTCCTCAGGTGTACAACTTAGTATAGAGGTAAGTTACGTTAAATCATCTTAATTTATTGTCCTCTACATGTCCCTGCTCTGTGTCGGTTCTTATGTGAATCACCCTGTATATTTGTTATCAGAAGTAAATAACAAATTATTTTAGCTCATAGCCAACTATGGTTTCCATTTAAAAAAATAAAGTTACTTCTAAAATCTCGAAAATAAAAGATGGGAAAAAAATTCTACCTACGTCACTGAATTCTTCGTAAAAAGTTGCCCATATAATGTTTTATTTATAATATTCCATCGTTGATAATAAGTGAGATATTCGCGATTGTCGTTTTCGCAAAATTTTCAATTTTTGCCGATAGGGCGAAAACAAAAGACGATAGCTGTTTGCGGTTTTCGGCATTAACATTTTCTCGAAAAACGAGATCATGACATATAAGCTACTTTTTTTCTATCTCTTTTAGTTTTGGAGATAGCCTATGCCGACAACGAAATTGGGACACCAAATTGGGTGTCCAAATTTCGATGGGTTTGCAGGGTATCTCAGTTATTATGAAAGATAGAAAGTTGCGGTTTTCGCGAACCTGAGCTACTTTTTTGTGAAACTTACAATGCCGCAAACCAAATTTTCATAGACCTCTTCGCTTTTGATATACAGGGAGTATTTCAAAATTTACGATTTTCAGACATCCCCCCCCCCGTATCTCGGCTATCCGGAAACGTAGTAAAAAAGTAAAAACGGGTTCTAATAGATTTTTTCACGTAGAATCCAATGATGCACGTAGAATTTTTCTAGACATCACGGTTTTTGAGTTATAAACACAACTTAGGTTTTTTTAAATGGAACCACCTATATTTTATTTTTTTATTGAACTAGAATTTTTTCAAGAGGTAGAATTTTTTTTACCGTTATAATTAACCTCGAAATTAAAAAAACCACATTATTTTATAAGTAGGCTATGATAAATTAAGTGATCGCGTTGCTAGGATACCAGAATAAACAAAGAATTTTGAAAATACTATAATATTAATTATTAACTTATTAAAAAAATGTATCTATTAAATTTTGTTTGCTAAAAACGAAAAATTATTAAAAACTAAACATTATGCAAATATGGCTTCAAGTTACAAGAATTGTTCAAAGTTGTTACCATTTTGATGCACACATTGTTCACAAAGTTTAGTAATGCGTTTAATTGCATTTAGAATAGTTATGGGATGTTGCTGTAAATGTGAAAAAGCATCAGTTACAGCAATTTTCAATTCCAATTTTGTTGTGATTCTGGGTACTATATACCCTATTCTTGATATATCTCCATAAAAAGAAGTCCAAAATAGATAAATCAGGTGATCTTGCTGGCCATCGCGTTGGACCATGTGTGCCTATCCACCTACCAGGAAATTCTGCAGTTAGGTAGCGACTCACTAACAGCGCATTATGAGCGGGAGCTCCGTCCTGCTGAAAATAAATATTATTTAGCCGAATAAGAGGAATATCATCCAAAATCTCTGGCAAAGCCTCTTGCAAGATGGCCGAATAGCGATTAGCGCAAAGGTTTCCTTCAAATATTTTGTAAACAATTCGTGGCCCAATAATAAAACAAGCCACGCTAAAACCAAATTTTCCTTGACGCTCCCGCTCAATTACAATACGTTGGTTTTCGTGATGCCAATGCCTGTTATTATGACGATTATAGATTCCTGTGCTGGTAAAATATGCCTCATCAGACCATACAATAGAGGAACTAAATTCAATATTATTTTGTGCATGGTTCAAATACCAGTTACAGAATTCCAAACGTCGTTCGGCATCTCCCGGGTGTAAGTGGTGAACTATTTGTTCTTTGTAGGGTTTATATTTATACTTTTTTAGAATCGCACAGGCTGTCGATTTTTTAATTCCAACTTGACATTCAATTTCCCTACATGATGTTTTAGGCGCGGCTTTCACACATCCTAACACGGTAATTTCATTGTTATTCCGATTTTCTTTATTATATTTTTTAGGCCTGGGCATCAAAAAACTTCCATAATTGATCAAATTACCCTTTATTCGCAAAAAAATTTTTGAATTTGGTTGCGCTCTTTCTGAATATCTGAAGTGAAACAATCTGCTAATAAAATGTTATTGCTGATAAATGTTGCATTCTACCTATTTATGTATAATTCAGCAGCTTGATTAACATTTTCATTTGCATGAATGTAACATGCTAGCATGTCATATTTTTCATAATTTTCATAGCGCTCCATTTCAAGAAAAAGATAATTAAGTTAAGTTAATTAAAGGTAATTAAGTAACACACGACTTATTGTTAGCACAAAATTCAAAATTAAGTTTGACAGTAATTAACTATATTTACTTTGTTTATTCCGGTATCCTAGCAACGCGATCACTTAATAGACAACCTAAGCCTTGACGTAACAGAGATGGGCGGAGCTTATATCGACTCCAAACATTTTCATAGCTAAGTGTGTTGCTAACGGTAAATCACCATATGCAATTTTTCAATTAGTGTTAAAATAAAATAAACTAAGTGACTTTTTATGACATTTCAAATGTCATTTTTATTATGGTTTATCATTGGCAACTGTGCTTAGCAACGAAATTGTTTGGAGTCGATATAAGCTCCGCCCATCTCTGTGACGTCAGGCTAGGCAGTCTATTTATCATTGCCTACTTATAAAATAATGTATTTTATTCAATTTCGAGGTTAATTATAAAGGTAAGTATAGAGTATTATATATCATTGAAAAGCTTAAAAAAATCCAGTTCAATAAAAAAATAAAATATAGGTGGTTCCATTTAAAAAAACCTAAGTTGTGTTTATAACTCAAAAACCGTGATGACTAGAAAAATTCTACGTGCACGATTCTCCGTGAAAAAATCTATTAGAACCCGTTTTTACTTTTTTACTAAGTTTCCGGATAGCCGAGATACGGGGAGTGTCTGAAAATCGTAAATTTTGAAATACTCCCTGTATATCTAAAACGAAGAGGTCTATGAAAATTTGGTTTGCGGCATTATAAGTTTCACAAAAAAGTAGCTCAGGTTCGCGAAAACCGCAACTTTCTATCTTTCATAATAACTGAGATATTCTGCAAACCCATCGAAATTTGGACACCCTGTACAGGTGGCCAAATAATCGTGTAAAATACTGTATCTTGGAAACTATTCATTGTAGAGACTTGCGGTAAAAAATTTAATGACTAAAGGGGTTAAGAGAAAATCCTGGAAATTATTTTCCATCAAGTAATCAACTTAAGTCATAGAAATTAAAGGAAAATTGTTAATAAAAACAACAAAACCGTTTAGAAGTAAAATTATTATGGTTTTAACGTCGGTTTTGTTTAAATCCATGAACGGTGTTTTGCGTAAGTTACCAAAGACAGATGGTCAATGTGCGTGCCGTCTCGTACGCGGTGCAGACATTGAAACCTTATTTCCTGCGTTGTTGCGCGTCAAACGGTTAGCGCGCACGTTACCGATAATTCGTTATTAATAGCTGTGAAAGTAGTCCATTTCGGTGACATAATATGGAATGAAGAAGCGGAATTAAACGGGAGACAATTCGCCACGTGCCTTTATCATCGAAACGACGGCGCAATAAATTTTGATTAACGATCATTTTGTTTCTTATTAATTAGTTTCGTTTCCTCGAGTTAATTAAACACATGGCGAGGATTTATTATATTCATAAAATAACCCGTTTCCATATAAAAAAGCTTTTTTATTTTTTAAAATAAAATTTATGTCAAGATCTACATAAAAAATTATTCATCATGTAAATTGTAAAATCATTAAATAGAGCATCAACTCATTATATTAACTACAATGCATGACTAATAAAAGTTTTGGTAACTTTTATTATGATCAAATAATATGTTTCGAAATTAGACCAAACATTCACTTTAAATTAAACTTATTTAAATAGTAATTTTGTTGATATTGCGTAATAGAGTACTCGTTTCAAATAATCATCTCGTTTTGATGATTATGTCCAGTTCTTGAGAGATACGGGCAGCAGCTTGTTCTCGTCAAAAACACTATTGGGAAAATACTTCCCCAAGCTGCGAGAGCGTTTTCTCTTTTACGACTCGAGCAATAAGCAACATTTATTACGAATTTGGCGTAAAAGCGTCATCGCGTTCAAATCGTACCGAATGGTTACGGTGAAAAGATCGCCTATAATTAATTGATTAATTAATTGAAAATTCTTTGACAATGTAACTGGATTTTAAGTATGTATCGTTTTCCGTATTTTTTTATAATTCTATTACAGGTGGTGGTGAAGTCGCGGATGACTTGCGGAAGGAAATACAAAGCCTTATGCAGCGAGTTGAACAGCTCGAAACGGAGATTGAACTTAAGAATAGTGAAATTAAACAGTTAACTGTTGCACATAAAGGATCTGATATCATCCAGGTAAAATAATTTTATTTGTGGTGGTTTTTTAGAAATATAATTTTTGATGTAGGCTTTACAGAAAGAAAATCAAGATTTGCAAACGACGGCGAAATTATCTCAATCCGAATTGGAGGTGGCGCTAAGTGCGCATGAATCCCAAAGGCAGGTATTGGTTACATTGAATCAACAGTTAGCCGGGCGTATTCAGGAATTGGTGACTATTCACGACGAGATTAATACGGCTCTGCAGACGTGAAACGACGACGTCAGCTGACAATTAGCTGCCATGCGAAAATATATCGCGTTATTGTAACAAGTTCCAAATTGTCGTTTCATACGTTGGAGCACAAACGGATTTACACACGTTTAAAAAAAAACAAGTTTAAACAGCGCGAGTGCCATTTCTGTCACAAGCTCAAACAACAAATTAAAAAAAAAAACACTTCCCGTCATAAACTTTTGATGATGAGTTAATTTCCGAAATTTTCTTTTAAATGTTGATTATTTTGTTATTTTAAAATCGAATGTTCTTTATTAAATATTTTTATTGATTCTTTTAATTAATTTATCTTTTATATTTATTACAAAAAGCATTTGGGTATCAAATAAAAAGATTAAGGAAGATATAAATGAAACATTTGTTTATTTAAAACTTGAAAAGTATGGATCAATTACACTGTTAGTTATTCTTTTTTGTTATAAACAAGACAAAGTCAAATAGAAAGTATTAAAATTAATGTGATTATGAAATTTAACTGAAAATTTGGGTCGATAATTAATTATACAAGCAATCGAAACATGTTTGTTGATTTTAAAACTATAAATTAAAAAAAAATCTCGTAATAACATAAATACAATTGCCAAATAAAAAAATCATTACAATTTAGATTATCTCATGATGTATTATCAGAAACTTAAAAATCATAGATTAGAAAACACTGCCTTTCATACAAATAATAAAATAACAGACGGTCTTGTCGCGAAGAATTTTTGTACAAACTGTACATGCAGATAAAATAAACTGAGAATATGACTACAATACATAGTCTATTATAAAATATAAAAATAAAAGTATTTAAACTTTCCATGAACTGTATATACATATTTGTAGTCCACATTTACCTAAATTTAATTTAATTCGATTACTTTAATTTATTATTTATTTAAAGTGTACATAAAAATATCAACCGACAATATTAAATTGATGTACACGAAATATAAACAAAACTTGGCTTGTATTCATAAATTTAACAAAATCATATCACGATTGCATTTATGCTTACACATTTCGAATTAACATAATTTAATTTTAGCAGGTATAAGAACAAAAATAAATAATAAAAGGTGGTTGTTTCTTTGTGTATAAAAATAACTATACTACCTATAGTAATCAGCTTTAATTATAATAAAAGTACTAATAAAATTATACGTATTTATTTATTTGAAATAAATATATGCGTGTATTTTAAATTATAGGATTATCTTAATATAATATTATAATACCATATTTAATATTAATCTAAGAAAAATGAGTCGCAAAATAAGCTGTATAATAGGCCAAAAAAAAGATATGAACAAAACGTGCGGATAGTTTCGCATTATTATAGCAACGCAATGTTATTATTATAAAATATACATACATGTTAAAAAAAAAAATAATAAAACAATATTGTTGACCCGAAATATTAGTTATTAAGAAACGGGATGATAAAAGGATTAAAACGTGTAAAAGAACTTTTAATTGTGGTATGTGAATAATCCGGCAGGATGCAATGTATTTTTTTTTAATTTTGAGTATAACTTCGAATGTAGATACATAAAATGTAATCTTGATTTTTAGTTCCTTTTAAAAGATTATTTTGATTATTGATTTTATGAAAAATAAACGTTAAGACATTATTGTTAGTTTGATTCTTCATTCACGTTATTAAACTCTAAATTTGCTCATCAATCTGGGAAGCTGAATCTAAAAGAAGTGCAGTGATGAATCACGTGCAGAGACATTATTATATTTAGCATTAGAGCCTTGAAATTTTGAATAGTCTGAATTTGACTCTTTCTATGTTTTTTTTATTACAGTAAAATATTTTTGAAATTAAAAGAATCGAAATATATTACAGAAGATGTTCGGTTAGTCGCTTTTTAGTGTTCCTATTTAAACGAGATGGCGGTAGTCGGTCTTAAATTATGTTAATTTTCTATCAAAACTGTAAAAAATTATTTGAACATTTGATGATTATGTGTAAACTGGCGACACTGCCTTATAATAATAATAAGAACTTGGCGTCATGTGCGCACAAATCCAGTTTAAGCTGGCATTTCTGGTGATTCTAAGTAAACCAACAATAAAAAAGCAGACAATGGGCGTTGATATTGGTTGAGATGAAAGAACTAAAATCAATGATACAACATTGAAGATATCAATATGGTGATGTTGAATTTAAGATTCATAAAGTGTTTAGTAGAGTTGGGACCGAAGCCGAATAATTATTCGCTTATTCGGCCTCATTTTTAGTATTCGGCTATTCGGCCGAATATTTGGCAATTCCGCCGAATATTGAGTTTTATGTGTAGACGTTTTAAATTTTAATAAATCTTGTGGTGCAGATCACAATAGGTTTACGAAACAAAACACATGATAACTTACTCATCAGATAAACTTTATTTGATAAAAAAGATCAATAATCATAATTAATTAACTGCAAGTTTTCATGCAAAAATACTAAATGGGCAGCTCTCTCTGGTAGTAAGCGATTTCTTTTTTTTTCATATAAGTTCCCTGCTTCTGAAAATTGTGCTTGATGGAGCGGATAAATTTTAGAATATTTGAAACTGTTTGTTTTCCACCAAACAAATGGATCTTTATCTCGTTTTAAGAGTTCTCCGGATAAATAACAGTCCAGTTCAATTGCTATCCTATTTCTTGGATTGAAGTCTTTAACGGCCTTACTAGACGAAGCTATGTCTTTATAGCAGTCCCAGAAAATACCATGACTTCGATTGATCCCACTTGTTGAAGGTAACTCTTCATCGTTATCTCTATCATCGCTACTGCTGCTCTCTGAATTAAATTCCCTTTGAAGCGCTTCTAAAAAAAAGGTACGCCTTATAACAGATATGTTTTCAGATGAGAAAGATTGAAAACGAAATCGAGGATCAAGTAACGTTGCCATATAATAATTTTTTTCCATTTCTATATTTTCAAATCTTATTTTTACCCCTTTCAATAAAGTAAGTCTCATTTCAGTTAAATTTTCTGAAACGAGATCGTCTTTCGATAAGTATTTTATTAATATTTTTACATTCGGAATTACGGAGGAAATGGTAGCAGAGGACGAGCTTGCCAATTTAGTAATTTCTTCTAGCGGCTTAAGAAGCAACATACATTCTTCTAACAGTTGCCATTCTGCTACAGACAGATTCTGAAACTTTCAGAAATATATAGTGTAACCGCCCTCTTTTGTTCACACAATCGAGCGAGCATGTAAAACGTGCTATTCCATCTCGTGCGGACATCTTGGATGAGTTGATGAAAAGGTAAACCAAGTTCTCGTTGATGGTCTTTTAATTTTTCTTAGGCCGATTCAGAGTGGTGAAAATGGGTCACAATACGTCTTGATGCGATTATCATCTGAGTTACATTTTCCTGAACACATATGGCTTCGTTTACCACCAATTGCAACGTGTGAATGAAGCAAGGGATCGGGTCGTACATGGAGTCATTAAGGGCTTTGACCATATTAGCACCATTGTCACGTAAAATAACGTGTACTTTTTCTTGTGGTATGTCCCAAATTGTTATAATTTCAGATATTGCACTGCGAATATTGTTCGCTGTATGTTGCCCAGGAAAATGTTTCATATCCAGAACACAGTGTTTTTGTGTGAAATCATCTGTTAGCCAATGAATTGTTAAGCTAATAAAACTCTGCATATTGTTGTCATTAGTCCACATATCTGTCGTAGCAAAAACTGCTACAGCTTGGGATATTTCTTTTTTTATGACATTTTTGGTTCTGTTATATATATCTGGAATTATTACGTCGGTTATATGTTTTCGGCTAGGACTTTTATATTTTGGCTTCATTTTTTTTATTAACCTTACAAAACCAGTGTTTTCCACGATGGATATCGGCTGATTATCTACAGCAATCATTTCTGCAATTGCGTAGTTTATTTCTTTTGTTCTACTATCAATCTCACTCCACTGGGTAGTAAAAGACTCTTTAATAGTTTGTTGTATTTTCATTTTTTTGGGGGATTTTGTAAAAAAACTTTTATTTCTGTCGGATGGTTTTCTTGTGACTTCTGAACACTTTGAAAGCCTCTGGATGCTTTCCTGAAATTAAATTAAAGCCACTTTACGCTGTCGCAAAACATTTCTTTACGTTTGTCAAAAATATTATAAGTATTTAAGTATTAGTATTTAAGTTTAAAATTAGGCTTATAGAACAACCTTTCAAATAACCCTGTATAATGACTAAATGACTAGCATTTAACAAAAGGCTGGATATTCAATGTGAAATTAGATAGTTTTATCTTCGATTTCCTAAACAAAATTATGTAAATCGATGTAAAAATAAGAAAGTTATCACACTTCAAACATTACCAAAAATTGACGTGTTGCGTTTTTTTTTGCACCTGAGTGTATATTAATTAAATTATATTATATTAGAAATAATATAAATTGTTTTCAATTTTATTATTTTATTTATTTTCATGTCTGTTAATGTTAGACAGTTATCCAAACACGTATATACACTTACCTTTTATGTGGTTTATAAGGGAACTAGTTGTTGCTGATTTTCCTTTTCCACCTCTTGAAATAAGAGCGTTGCAAATTGTACATTCTGCTTTACTCTCCTCCTCGGAATCTTTGAAAAACATCCAAACTTTCGATTTTTTTGTTGTACTCATATTTTTCACGACACTGATTTAACTCAATGATTGAACTATCTTCTCACCTCGCTTGTCATTTACCCAATAAGCAGTAACGAAATTTTTCGTATACTCACAAGTTCAGACATGTACGGCGATTAATGCAAATATAACCAAGATAGAACTCGGGGAAGCACCGACTTCGAGTTCGATTATCGAGATTTGAGAAATATTCGGTTAGGCCGAATATTCGGCCGAATATACGATTCAAATGTCGGCCGATATTCGGTATTCGGCTAAACTACTATTCGTCACATCACTAGTGTTTAGTAACAATCAAAAGATACTCGAACAATTAATAATACATATAAATTTATTATTTAAAAAAAAATTTATTTAAAAACATAACATTTAAAATAAATCATTTTGAACAAAATGATCCACCAAATCCTTTAAAAGCTTAAAATATCGATCTTTCTCTTTAAAATCAACCGAAAATATCGGCATTTTTCCATCCTTGTTATCAACTAAATCGACTATATCGTCTTTAGACATAAAAGCAACCCTATTTGTTACAATTGCTAACATCATTCCGTATTTGGCGAACTGTTTCCAATGGGCTAAAAATACTTCTTTTGGATACAACTTATTAACGTCGCTTCCTAGTTTTTCAACTTGCTCCTTCAATTTGTTATAGTAAGCATCTGTATAAATTTCAACATTGTCCAGTGCTTTTTTCCTAGCTAAAGCGTTGTAGAAGACGTGGGTGGCTTCCAATCCAGGGAAGGAGATTTTGTAAACTTGCCAATCGAGGATTTTTACGTCGATTAAACGTTTTGATTCCTTCGAAAATTAAAAATAATTAAAACAAATAATATTCAAATTTAAATTAAGTACATTGTATAAAAACATCATATTGTTACTCCAACCATCCGCATGAGTTATTATTGAATAATCATTGGTGATTAACTTTGGAATATCAGAAACGAAAGTTTCTAAATTGTTTAAAAATTCTGTAAGTTTTTCGATTGCAATTTTATCCACTTTTGGGTCTAAATAATCAATTAATCCTTTCATTAACACTTTAATTACATCATAAAATCCTACATCGTTAAATTTTTCAGCAACGTCGTCAACAAGTTCAGAAGAGATACTTTTATACACTTCTGGTTGTTGATCTTTCATCGCCAAAAAAGTGGCGTGAAGTTTAGCGTAAGTTTCTAAAACTTTCACCAAAAGTTCTTGATTGGCTTCTTCTTTTAAGTCCCTCATTCCATACCCAACAGCTCTCAAATTACTTAACGCTATCGGGGCAATTCCATTAAAATCAACATTATTACACGGATAATATCTTGCAACATTATCGAATCCATCTCGCAATTTTCTCTCCTTTTGAAACTTCACCATCACCGGATACACTTTTTCGTAGAACCGCGTTTCCGTTTCGTAGATATCTTTAAATAAATTTATTTGGTTACTCGTAGCATTTTCTGGGAAATATTTTATAAACACATCAACAGATTTTTGATCGTTTTTTAAGTTAACAGCTACCGTTTTTGACGTTAAACCATCGCCGTTTAGCGAACCCGATGTGATCGTAACTGAAGGGTACGTTGTAAAATTTTCAATTTTTATAACTGATTCTATTGCTTTTTTTACATTCTCACTTATTGAATCCATTATGACTAGAAGCGTTTAAATGACGTGTATGTACTACACCAACGAACGTATTTTGGTGAATGAAAAACTCAAATGTCCTTCAATATATAGAGTATATATTGTTGCATAACGTGTCGAATTATAGAAAGATAATAATGTACAATATTGTGAAATAATGTGGAGTGTTCATAAATTGTTATTAGAAAAAATTTTCCGTAAATTGAACTTTAGACTTTTGGAGTTTATGTTTGTGGTATTATTATTTATTATAATAAAGTACAATTTAAAAATGTTCAAAAAACTATGTTATATTGTTTGAATAACATAAAACAACTTAAATGATTAAAACAGTTTGATTTCACTTAAACTAGGTGATGCTTCTAAGTTGGTGGTCGTGTGTTAACTGTCCTTGGTCGTCGTTGCACTCGTTAACACGTGAGCGTTCTACAATTTTGCCGCTAGATATCGCCATAATACTACATCCCTCCCTCACTTAAACTTGATAACGCGCCGGAAGTCGTCGATCCCGTGTAGGATTCCGTCTAGGCTTCGTTTCGGACTCCCGATCTGTTATAATCTCAGGTTGGGGTATCTTTTTCTTTGGAGTGTCACATTTTGGGTCTTCCATACTGGTTGATTCGTCAATTTCCGTGAATATTTCCTTTGGCTTTTCTGGGGTAGTTGGTACATCATTAAGAGGGGATTTTACTCGAGATCTCATCTGATCTGCATGCTTTCGTTTTACAGAATTTCCCAGATCTACAATATAAGAGTACGGTGCTGTTTTTTCAACTATCTGGCCCGGTTTTGATCCGTCCGCTAACGGGTTGTTGATCCAAACAGGCTCTCCTATCTCGAAAGATTTCTCTTTTACATGGTGTCGATCATAACATTGCTTTTGTCTTATACTCTCCCCATCGAGTCGTCTGTGTACATCCGGTTTCAGTTGATCAAACTTATTTCTCATGAGCCGACCAAACATAAGTTCGTACGGTGTTCGTCCGGTCGTTCTAGTAGGGGTTGCTCGATATGAAGTTAAAAATGATTGCACTCGCGTATTTAGATCTATATCTTTTTCACTACACTTCATGCGATTCTTAAAAGTTTTTACAAGTCTTTCCGCGATCCCATTTGTCTGCGGGTGATATGGAGTGGTACGTACGTGCTTTACACCTAACGACGTACAGAAACTTTCAAACTCTTCCGATGTTAATTGTGGTCCATTGTCAGTCACTATTATTTTAGGCAGTCCATACCGCGCGAACATTTTTCTTAAAATATTTATTATTTTGGCACTTGTCGTTGATTTCATCGGTTCAATTTCAATCCATTTGGTGTAGGCGTCGATAACCACTAACCACATTCTTCCTTCAAACGGTCCTGCAAAATCCAGATGGATTCGTGACCACGGAACTGGTGGTGCTGCCCATGAATATAGAGGTAGATGTTGGGTACTCTTTCTCGAGCTTTGACAATACTCGCAATGTTCTATAAACTTTTGTATATCGTTGTTGATATTTGGCCAGTAGACGTGTAATTTCGCCATACTCTGCATTCCTGTGATTCCCGGGTGTCCCTCATGCAACATCTTTAATATTGTTTTGCGAAGTTTTTTTGGGATACATATCCTTCCCTTCCAAAGAATCATATCTTCCTCATACGATAGCTCATCCCTTTTTTCGTAATATGGTATCAGTGCATTTGGAAGTATATCTTTATCAGGCCAATATGTTTTAATATATGGTATTATTTTGCACAACACGTGATCCTTAAAAACTTCTTTCTGTAATTCTTTTCTTGACATCGGCAGGTGTTTAACTCGGAGGTGTAACAGATGTCCTCGCTTTGGTAGACCAATCGCTTCATTTTTACTTGGTGTATCTTCACAGATAGGTAATCTTGACAAAGCGTCCGCCGCTTGATTTTGTTTTCCGGGTGTATATCTGATGGTGTAATTATAACTATTCAATAACATAGCCCATCTTAACAATCGATTGCTTGCTATTTTTGGTGTTTCGCGTTTATGACTAAAAATACGTTCTAGCGGTTTATGGTCGGTTAAAAGATAAAAATGTCGTCCGTACAGATATTGGTGAAATTTTGTTACCGCATAGACAATAGCTAATGCTTCTTTATCAATTGTCGAATATCTGGTTTCTACGTCTGTAAAAGTACGGGATGTGAATGCAACAGGTCTTAGGGTATCGTCGGGCATTTTGTGAGCTAGCACCGCTCCTGCTCCTCTTGCCGATGCATCACTACTGACGTAAAGTGGTAAATTTTCATTATAATGTACTAATGTTGATTCTGAGGTTAAAGTTTTCTTCAGTGATTTGAATATTTCTGAATCATGATTTGTCCAATTGAATGACGTATTCTTCTTAAGGTGTCGATGAAGGGGTTCACAAATGATCTGTAGATTTTCGATAAATTTGGCATAATATGTGATTAATCCCAGAAAAGAACGCAATTCTGTGACATTTCGAGGTCGTGGCATTTGCTGTATTGCATGGATGTGTTCTTCAGTTGGGTGTAACCCATTTCTATTTATTTTATGTCCCAGAAACACAATTTCCTTCTGTAACCAGGCACACTTAGATGCTTGCGTTTTGATGCCAGCTTGTCGTAACCGTGCTAACACACGTTCAATTCGTTTCAAATGAGTTTCCTTGTCTGGTGCAGTTATTAATATGTCATCTAAATAACATGTGGTACCTTCTAATCCATTTAATATTTGGTCCATCGTTCGTTGGAATAATGATGGAGCAAATGAGACTCCGAAGGGTAAACGTTTGTAGGTATAGTAACCTTTGTGTGTTGCAATAACTAGATATTTTCTTGAATCGGAATGAACGGGTAATTGTAAATATGCGTCTTTTAAGTCTATTCGTGAAAAATGTTTTCCACCACTCAGTTTACTAAGCATATCCTCGCATCTCGGTAGAGGATAATTGTCTACCTGAACGAATGGATTTATTGTGACTCTGTAATCTCCACAAAGACGAACATTTCCATTTGATTTAACTGCTATCACCACTGGTGTCGCCCATTCGATCGGTGTGGTAGTTGTATCTATTTGTTCTAATACATCTTCTTTAACTAATCTTTCAATCTCTTTTGATACATTCTTCTGTAAGGCTAAAGGTACCTACTGGTCGAGGCCTAAAAGTCTTTGGTGTTACATCGCTGGAAATGTGTATGCGGGCTGTGTGTCCCCTTATGGTTCCAATGCTACCATCAAATAGTTCTTTATGTTGTTCTAAAATTTTCGTTAATTGCTTTTCTACTTTCTCAATTGATACGATCTGTTTGTCGTTGTTTTTCTAATATTGAATGTTACAAATTCGTGCTCCTTCAGGTAATGGTGTTTTGAATGCTATGCACCAATCGAGACCAAATAAAGGTGTGTCGTCTTGTTCAACCACGTAAATGGGTAGTGTTAGTGTTCTTCCATATGCTGTGACTTGTACTTTGGTTGTTCCTAATGTTTTGATTTCTATGTCGGTATAAGCTACAAGATTGTTCGTGGGTTTTAACTTAGGTTTTCCCAAGTTTTTCCATACTTTTTTCCCTATTACTGAATGTGCAGCTCCTGGGTCATAAAGCATTTGACAATCCTTGTTTTCAATCTTAACTGTTAACATTACTTTCTTTGATGTTCGTATGTTACATATAGTTAAAGTATCTGAGCTTGTTCCGTTGTCAGATGATGACTCATCGTTTGTTTTTGTTGTTACGTTTCGCGTGTTTGTAGTTTGATTTTTGTTTAACTTTATTTTTCCTGAAGAAATGCAAACTTTTGCAAAATGTCCTTTCTTCCCGCACGAAGAACAGGATTTATCCTTAGCTGGACAAGTTTGTACGTTTTCGTGTCGTTTATTACCGCAAAACAAACATTTTTGTTTTCTGTCAAAAGATTTACGTATTCTTTGTTTGTTTTCGTGTTTGTTGAAGTTTTGTTTTGTTACCCGGTATGCATGTTCTAATTGATTTTGTTGAGTAAGTGACGTTAATTTTTGCGAATGAATACTTGCTTGTTCAAGCTTCACGGCTGTAGCTTCAATTTCTGACAAAGTTGCAGAATTATTTGGATGTTCCCGAATGATCTCTTGTTGCCACGCAGAGTTATTAATTGCGATTACGAATTGATCACGCAGACGTTCGTTTAAATTTGCACCAAATTCGCAATTTCCTGCCAAACCACGAAGTCTAGTTATAAATTGAGTTACTGTTTCCGTTTCCTTTCTCATACACATCGCAAATGTTACTCGTTCTGATAAAACATATGATTTCTTCCCGTAATATTTGTTTAAGACATCTTTTATTTCCTTGTACGTTTTTGTTATAACGTTATCTGGTCTATAGTGATCTACTAATAATTTAAAAGTTTGTGATACTACCTTTGAAAGTAGTAGGTTTCGTGCGTCTGCGTCCGTTGTTTTTATTCCGTTTATTGCTAACTCCACTTCAAAACGTTGTATGTAATAATGAAAATCTTCTTGATCTTCTTTAAAAGCTTCAAAATTAAAATGTTTACGTTTTTCTTGTTGTTGTGTTTCCATTTTGTTCCGTTAAAAATCCGTTTCTTGATTACGTCACCTTCGTTCTCGATTCTTCCATGTGTCTTATGACGTCACGCCACCTGTTATAACTTGTTTCCGTTTTCTTTCTCTCGTCGCCAATTTATGTGGTATTATTATTTATTATAATAAAGTACAATTTAAAAATGTTCAAAAAACTATGTTATATTGTTTGAATAACATAAAACAACTTAAATGATTAAAATAGTTTGATTTCACTTAAACTAGGTGATGCTTCTAAGTTGGTGGTCGTGTGTTAACTGTCCTTGGTCGTCGTTGCACTCGTTAACACGTGAGCGTTCTACAATTTTGCCGCTAGATGTCGCCATAATACTACAATGTTTACAATGGTTAATAACAAATGTGTTTGTCTCATTTATCGAGCTTCCGTTGCATTACCTAAGTGTGGAAACTTAAACTAAATCACTACATGAAAACTATGAAAACAACTTTCCAATGAAGACCGAGTTTAGAAGTAGAAAAATAAAAGGCTTTAAAAGTAGTTTGGAAACAGAGTTAAACCAGCCAAACAACTAAAAAATGCAAAAATCGCGTTATTAAAATTGTTCATGTTCTCACAAAACATAAGAAACCCTTCGAGGATGGGACGGTAGTAAATGAAGCATTTTTCGGGATTTCAAAAATAAAACGGAGGTCATAACTGTTATCAAAGAGCTCCAGTTATCTTGTGCGATTGTAGATAGAAGTGAAGTCATGAGTTAGAATTTAGAAAAGAAATCACTGATTTTTTCTTTGAGTCGCCAACATTTTTAGCGGTAGGTCGCTCATGGTGCAAGTCTGAACACCCCTAGCTTAGACGCTTCACTCTCTATAAACCAAAGGTAATTGTAATGAATTGAATGAGTATGTATAAAGAGTTATTTAATAACTTTTAGATCAAAATGATTGAAATTGAAATACCCATTATCGCCGAATCCATAATTAATCAAGTTGTTAAAAGTGAAAATATTAAGAATCCAACAGAAATATCAGTTACGCGAGGATCTCAAGATGGTGACGGTTACGTTTCGAAAACTTATGCGATTTCTATTAAAAATGATTTTGGAAAAGACATCAAACTTTTCGTTAAATACTTACCGGAGGATATAAAATTAGAATGGAAGAATGCTTTTTTTGATGCTTTCTATACAGAGTATAAATTTTACGTGGAAATTTACCCAGCTTTTAATCAATTCGAAAAAGATAAAAATATAAAAGAACCATTTAACGATGTACCGAAACATTTTAACACTAAAATGGAAATTGGTGAAACTCCACCAATTATTTTGGAAGATTTAAGAAGTTTAGGGTACACTTTAAGAGATCGAAAGAAACCTATTGATGATGCGCATTTAATTTTACCTATAAAAGCATTTGCTAAATATCACGCTATTAATTATGCAATGAAAGATCAACAACCTGAAGTATATAAAAAATTAGCTACTTATCCTAGAGATTTGTATGGTAAACATTTTCTGGCATTTGGAATAGACGCGATGATTAAACGATGCACTGAGCAAGTTATAGATAGTTTTGATCCCATTTCGGATAAAGAAATCATGGAACGTTGTGCAAATTTAAATGAGAGATTAATCGATTATATGATGAATGTATATCGTGAATATGACGAGTACTTTATTATCACGCAAGGAGATTGTTGGTCCAACAATATGATGTTTCTTTATCAAGTAAGTAATTTTGTCCACGACTACCTTATAAATCTTATAATATATACCTTATGAATGAGTTTTCTAAAACAAAATGGTAGTCATTTTTCACGGAGTGAATAATAATCATTATCCACGGGTAGCCATCTTGACCAGACTAATAATAATTATTTGAAACGTTAAAAGTTCAAAAAACGTGAATTTAATGCAATTTTTTAGGAGTTCAACAAATTCCTTTTTTCGTATGATTTAAGCATAAATTAATTAATTTTCCTAAAGAAAACGACGTTTTATAAAACTTACATTTAATTTTGACAAATTGTTGTGAAGTTTGTTACAGTTATACTCTGTTTTTAAACCAGGAGGAGTATTTTAAATTTGTCACCAGATTGACCTTGCACGTGATTGGTTGAATGCGAGGAAGGTTCACACACAGGCAATTTTGAATTTTGATTTTGAATTTGAAGGTTAGGTTATTGATAATTCGACAGTTTCATGTCATTATTGTATATTTTGTGTTCTTAAACCCTTTTTTATTATATTTTGAAATAAATACACTCATAACTTCAATGTTAATTTGTATGTATAGTGTTGACGATAACAAACGAAAATAAATACAATAATACATTACATTACATTACATAGAATACATATCGGGTAGGCGGACCAACCAACCTTGCACCGCGACCCTAAGGATCTATTGTACCCCGATAGATATCATTATCAAATTTCACCGTGCAGTCCAATGCTCTTAACGAACATTAATACCTTGCTCGGCGAAAGGTCATTCAGATCTTTTGAGGAGATAAACTGCGACCCAAAAATCAAGAATCTGATACGGTTAACGGCAGGGCAGTGGCATAAAACATGCTCAACTGGGAATATCTTTCCCCTCGACCGCCTTAATCTGGTCACCCTCCCATGGATGAAGGCTATTGGCTGTATTCCCAAGCCAGTCCTTCGAGCAGGCATCCGCGCAGGTGACTAAAAGCCAGCCTGGACGCACAGCCCTCGAACCGGACTTGTGTTCGCACACCCCCTTTTTGGATGTTGTCTACGGCTGAAATAACCTCCCTCCGTAGCAACCCCACTTGTTCTACATTGAACTGCTGGGCGGGATAGTCTGGGTGGATTAATCCAACCCTGATACCGCTCACAGCAGCTTTGTAAGTCAGCTGCTTCTCTGAAGCAGCTTTGGTTTCCGTCGGTACGATCTCAGCCGGCTTGGGCTTCTTAGCCACTTGCTCGGGCGTCGACCCATCAGAGCGCGCCCTCTTGGCCAAAGGCTTAGAGGTCTCTGCGCTCTTTTCCGATGGAGTATTGATCTTTTCAATCACTTGCTTGGGGGCAGTCTCATAAGGCACCCCGCTCCCCATAAGCTTGCGCAGGTTCCTTCTAGCGGACCCTGGCAGCCGCAGGCGTTTTTGTTTGAGGGTGAGACTATCTAGTGCCTTAACAGCCTCCTCCTCATCTTCCTCCCCTTCAGAGTGCAAAAGAACCTGCTCCTCTTCCAGAGAGGGAGAACTTGACTTGGGTGCGGACGGTCCGGCTACCACAAGTGTAGATTGTGATGGAGGACTATCCTCCATCTTTTTGGTTTCCTTTTCAGGATCGAGGTTTATCCCCCCTCGTCTAGGGTTTTACTATTATTGGGCGTCTCCATACTAATCCCACGAGTAGGGCAGAAAGGGTAGTCCATCGTGGCAGTGCTCCCATACCCCGATAAGCCTATTGAAACTGAAGGGCGGCAGGTCTCCAGAGTCCGCTTATTAGCAGCCATCACTTCCCGGATGACTAGACCGTCAGATGACAGCCTAAAGTGCTCTGCATAAGCTGTTCCACATTCACTTTGGGGTTTTTAATGAGGTTGTCTCCTCTTGACCCAGGCAATTAAGCCAAGATCCCCCGCATGCCCTGCCCGTGGAACAGGTCCACAAACAATAGGCATGCATGGTATAACGGTTTCGACTATATCAGTCGTCCCCGGCCACGTTTTCTCCCGTGCAAGCCCTAAGCCACGCGACGACAGCCGGGCGGGAGGCCTGTTTATCGACTGGCAAGTCTAGATCCGACACTTTTGGTATGGTACAGGGGCACCACGTGAAGGAGCAGTAAAAACTGCAGTGTCGGTCTTGATTCAGGTCATAAGACAAGAACCCTGAGTACGGCAAAACAAGTAGGACAAGCCTACCTAGGATTCGCCGCACCCTCACCCCCTCAAACAATAATAAGTAAATAAATAAATAATAATTATTAATTTAAATTTACCGCCAAAATATCTAGTGATATTTTCTGGTGATTTTTCCAGTGTGAATCTGACTTTCGCGTTTACTCCTCCTAGTTTAAAAACAGAGTATAGTTCTAGTCCAAGTGTTAGTTCTAGTTTTAATTGTTATTCAGCGCTAAGTTGTATATTTTTAAGTTTCGGGTTTAGCCCTGTATCTTCAGACGCTGAATGTTAGGTAAGGTTAGTTTTGTTTACAAACATTAATTATACCATGAAGTATTCTTTGGCAATTAGTAATGGCAATTATAGCGTGAAGTTTTCTTTTGTAATGTCAATTATAGCGTGAAGGAATGTTCGGTAAGGTTAGTTTTGTTTACAAACATTAATTATACCTTGAAGTTTTCTTTGGCAATTTGTAATGGCAATTATAGCGTGAAGTTTTCTTTTGTAATGTCAATTATAGCGTGAAGGAATGTGAGGTAAGGTTAGTTTTGTTTACAAACATTAATTATACCATGAAGTTATCTTTGGCAATTAGTAATGGCAATTATAGCGTGAAGTTTTCTTTTGTAATGTCAATTATGGCGTGAAGGAATGTTAAGTAAGGTTAGTTTTGTTTACAAACATTAATTATACCTTGAAGTTTTCTTTGGCAATTTGTAATGGCAATTATAGCGTGAAGTTTTCTTGTGTAATGTCAATTATAGCGTGAAGGAATGTGAGGTAAGGTTAGTTTTGTTTACAAACATTAATTATACCATGAAGTTTTCTTTGGCAATTAGTAATGGCAATTATAGCGTGAAGTTTTCTTTAGTAATCACTCAGGTTAATTATGCCACTCGCTAAGCTCGTGACATAAACTTAACCTTCGTGAATAATAGCCCTCATTATATGCTCATATAATAATATACTATTTTTAAACACTTTAAATTATAACTTTATTTTAAATTTTAGGAAGAAACCGGTTTACCAATCGACGTAAAATTAATAGATTGGCAATGTAAAAGGATTGCATCACCACTTTTCGATTTTTCTTATTTCTTTTACACATTGGCCACGAAAAAAGAACTTGACAACGCCGAATATTACATAAAGCTTTATTACGACACTTTATCGCAACGAATCGCCGAATTAGGAAGTGATCCAGAGAAACTTTATCCTTATCATATATTTAAAGATCATTGCAGAAAATATTCAAAGTATGGATTGTGTATGGCTTTTTTTATTGTTAAATTCCAGTTATTTGAAAAAGATGAAGTTCCAAATGTGTTAAATACGGAAATAAATTCAGCAGACGCTTTTTGTATGGTAATAAAAAACCAAGATCTTTATCTTAAGAGGTTAAAAGACCTTTTGAAGTATTTTGTATATAACAAGTTATTGTAACTCAATTTTTAATAAATAATGTGGGTAGAAAAATCATCATTTTATATCATTGTCATAGATATGAGAACTTAAATCGTAAAAGATTTCATCATAATTCTGCGTCATGGTACAAATATGGCAACGTCTTTGTGTCCATGGTTTTCGAATAGTACATAGTTTTGTGGGAACAGGGGCCATAAAAGATGTCATAAAAAGATACAAAAACAAAAAGATAGTCAAGTATAGATTCCTTTGGAACAACCGGACCTCCAGGAAGATCTCCTATATTGCATGAAAGCTTGAGTGAAAAGTATTGTAATAATATAACCAATCATAAAACATTACTTTGAGGATCTAAAGACTTATCGTATTGAATGTAAGAGAATGTTATGAATGATAATAATAATAAATTTATTTTTATAATATAAAATATTATTTACTGATGAATTCCGTTATGTATTATTGGCCGTTGATGTTTTCTATTGTATATAACCCATGTAAAATCGATACGAAGTAATTTTAAAGACCCTCTGACAGATAGATAACCTCAATTTAATTTTTTCTCAATTTCTTTTTCAAATCCTTATTTATCCGGTTGAAGCTATTGAAAATGATAATCTTAGCATAGTAAGAATAGTAAACAGCCGTTCTTTGGGAGAATTAATGAAATTTTAGTTGAAAATCCGCAATCTCAAGATTTGAGAATTTTGGTAATTTTGCCGTTGAATATAGAAGAAAATGATCAGATATCTGAAAATCAATTTAAAAAAGCATTGAAACTACGAGATTTCATACATAAATATAGTTATTAAAAGAATTTAAATAATATTTAATCAAATTAAATTAGTGACATTTCAAATGTTAAAGTTGGTAATAGCAAAAAATTTAAAAAACGAATTTCAAGTTAATGGAATTGACCAATCAGGAAACACTATTTTTCAATGTCAACATTAAAGAAACGAAAATTAAAAATTTTAGTGTGATTTTGAACTTGAGGGAGAGCACACGCAAATTTTGTATCGTCGAACATTATAAGCAACGTTTTAGGTTATGTAAAGAGATAAATGTTGACATAACCTCAAAAAAGGTAATTTCAAGAATTTTTACGATTGAAAAAAAAAGAAAAAAATAATAACCCTAATGAAGAAACATCATTTTGGTCCCCGTTCCTGAGAATCCGAGAATCCTGTACTGTGAACTTTTTTATCCTACAACCCTGATGAAGAAACATCAATTTGCTTCCCGTTTCTGACAATCCCAGAACTCGGACCAACAAACTAAGCTAAGTGTTGTTATCTTCTTTAGATTTATTTGTGTTAATTTAGTTAACAAGTCTATTTATCTGCAATCCGAAAGATAATTGAGAGATATTGCTCATAATAGTTCACTTCATAACGTCTTATTAATTTTTTTTTGGTTATGTAGTTTGCCATTAATTTTACTTTGTATTCCTGAGTCTCACGTTCGATTAGACTTGACCACGTCGCTAGTTCCGGAATTAAAAAAAAATTTTTGGTCATTCACAATTGTATTTCACAATTTCTTCATGATGTTTTTTAATAATTGATATATTTTAATTCAAAATACAATATAAACACTTATACATTTAATTTTATCAATACTTATTACAATAAATCTTGATTTATAAAATATTCAATTAAATCCCTCATTCTTTTAACATAAACATCTTGATTTCTTAAAATACCTGAAAACGCTTCTAACGGGTTTACATCTCCTCCGGGATTTAACATATTTGGAACTTCACCTTCTTCAAATAATTGAGCTTTAACATTAATAAAACCCATACACAATCCAAACAGTGAATATTTCCTGTAATGTTCTCGAAATATTTGATAATTAAAAACTTTTTGTGGGTTACTTCCTAATTCGGTAATTCTTTGCGATAATGTATCGTAATAAAGATTCAAATAATGTTCGGCGTTATCGAGTTCTTTTTTCGTCGCTAATGTGTAGAAAAAGTAAGAAAAATCGAAAAGAGGGGATGAAATTCTTTGACATTGCCAGTCTATTATTTTCACATCGATTGGTTTGGTTTGATCCTAAAACAATTTAAAATTAAAATTAAATATGAAACGATCAAACATTTACATTATAAAGAAACATCATGTTATTCGACCAACAATCTCCTTGTCCCATAATGAAATATTCGTCGCAATCGAGAAAAATTTTTGTGAGATAATCAATTAATCTTTCAGTTAAATTATCTAAATGATCCAGAATAATTTTATCCATAACAGGATCAAAACCTTTAATGAGTTGATCGACGCATTTCTTTATTGTATCCTCCATCCCAAATTTTATCAAGTATTTGCCGAAAACATCACCTACACCAATTGTTAGTTTCTTGTATTTTTCTGGTTGTTGATCTTTCATGGCGTAGTTAATTGCATGGTATCTTGCCAATGCTTTTATGGATAATTCTAAGTGAGAGTCATCAATGGGTTTCTTTCGATCTCTTAAAACGTATCCTAAACTTTTTAAATTTTCCAATACAATCGGTGGGGTTTGATTGTTCTTAATTTTTGTGGAAAAATGTTTTGGGACATTGTTAAATGGGTCTTGAACATTTTTGTTTCTTTGGAATTGATCAAGAACGGGGTAAATTTCCGTATAAAAATTGTACTCCGTGTTAAAGGCTTCAACAAACGCTTCTTTCCAAGATTTTATATCGTCAGGTAAAGATTTAACAAATAGATTTGTTACTTCACCTTTATGGTTTTTAATAGATATAGCGTAAGTTTCTGATACGTAACCATCACCTTCTTGTGATCCTCGAGTTATTTCAATTTCGGGGGGATTTTTATTATTTTCTTGGTTGATGGAATCTAAAACACTTTGAACAACTTCGCGATCTTTCATTTTGATTAAGTATTTTTATGCATCTTGTGTTGCAACTAGTTATATACTATATCCACATAGAAGTGGGGACTATATCTATTATATCCGTTTGTTATCAAGTTCAATTTTCATAAATTAAATTTTTGTACTATTCATAGCTGCGTCAAATAAGAAACGTAAAATTGCTTAACTTGAACAAATAAAGTTTTGTGGTTATCATTGTGAGAGACTATTGTATTTTTGAGTTATAAAAGTCATCTCTCTTCAATCGTTTTAGGAATTTTCCAACATTATTTTATTACGTAAACTGCATTAATTCCACAAATCATTTTAGATTAATTTATCTAACTATAATGACTTTTCATTTAATAGATAACGTTTCAATAAAACTTTATTCTTATTCTTACTCTTTATCAATCAATAAAATTAGATATTTGAACCGTAACTAGTTCATATTCCTCAAGTGATTGGTGTCGTGTAAGTCAAGGTTTCAAAATGAAAGTTGTTTTGCCAAATAGTATTAAAAATGTAATCGACGTTATAATTCGTAATGAAAATTATGAAAATCCCGAAATTGAGATTAATCAAGGATCAGAATCGGGGGATGGTTACGCTTCGAAAACTTATGCAGTTTCCATCAAGGGTAAAAAACCTTTAAATTTATTTATAAAATGCACTCACGATGTTATAAAAGAAAATTGGACCGAAGTTATGGAATACCTTTTTAAAACGGAATACAACTTTTATAATAAAATTTATCCAGCATTTAAAAGATTTGAAGAAGCCAAACAAATTGAGGACCCCTTCAATAATGTACCTAAATTTTATGGGGGTGACGTTGAAGATGATAAATTCCCACCGATTGTATTAGAAAATTTAAGAACTTTAGGCTACAAATTGAGGGATAGAAAAAAACCGATTGATGACGACCACTTAAAAATCCCTATTAAAGCTTTTGCTAAATATCACGCGATTTCCTTTGCCTTAAAAGATCAAGAACCGAAAATGTTTGAAAAATTAAGCGAACACGTAAAAGATGTTTTTGGTAAGAATGTTGTAAAAATGGGAATGGCTGATATGATAAAGATGTGCGTGAAACAATTTTCGGACAGTTTAGATCCTATTTCGGATAAAGCTATGTTGGATAAATGCAAAAATTTAGATGAGAAAATGATTAATTTTGCGTTAAAACTTGGAGACATCCTCGATGAATATTGCGTAATTGTTCAAGGAGATTGTTGGTCAAATAATATGATGTTTCTTTACGATGTAAGTGTACCACAATAATAATTATTAATCATAATTTTACGAATTTTAGGATGAAACTCAAAAACCCATTGACATAAAATTAATCGATTGGCAAGGACAATCCCTTAATTCCCCCCTTTTAGATTTCAATTACTTCTTTTATACATTAGCCACTAAAAAGGAACTTGACAACGCTCACTATTATTTAAATCTTTATTACAACATCTTATCAGAACGAATCAGAGAGTTAGGAAGCGATCCTAACAAAGTGTATCCTTACAATGTCTTTTTGGAACATTGGAGAAAATCCGCTATGTTTGGGCTGTTTATGGCGTTTTGTGTTATTAAAGCCCAATTAGTTGAAAATGACGAAATTCCAAATATGATGGATGAAAGCGGAGACGAATTTTTCGGGGTAAAAATTAAGAATCAAGATAAATATAATGAAAGAATCCGGGATTTGATTGAATATTTTATAAATCAAAAGTTATTGTGATTTAAAAAAAAATATTATAAAGATAAGATAATAAATAAATAGAATATTTTCTGTTTATGTTTTTATTGATAACAAGTCTGCCTAAATTTCGTCAATTTAATAATTCCGTCACTGATAACGAGTTTGTCTTAATTTTATTTCGAAATCAACCTTTACGCCTTTACATTTTTTTTTGTTATATGTACCTATATACGTCACGTAGTATAGTAATACAAATGCAGGGCAGTAACAATGTTTTTTATGAATAAGGAAAATTTTTCGTTTACATACAAATTATTGTCATCAATAAAGCCAAAGTCAACCTGGTCAAGAGTGTTATAAAATTGAAGGAGGCCCACGATGGTTATCGGTCTGCAATCTAACAATGAAATAAATTTAAATTGAAAAATATTCCCACTTCTGAAGCCATTTATCGTTAACCACCTCCTCAACATGATAATTGAGAGGAGGAAGGCACAGTACATTCTCCATTGCTGCTGTTGGTGTGGTTATCATCGAGCCTGTAACGTAGAGACAAGACACACGTTGCAATTTTTGTAGTTGCAAAACAATCGTTTTATTTCTAACTCTTGGCCACCAGTTTACGGCGCCGTAAGTTAACATTGGACGTATCATTACAGTGTATATCCACAGGGATATTTAAACCCCAGGCGGTCCCAACGGCCCTTCTGCACTGAGCGAACGCAATACCTTATTTATCTTACCTTCGATGTGCGGTCTCCAAGTCAGCGTTTTATCCAGGGTTAACCCCAGATACTTCACTTCATTGGCAAAGTGCAAGGGAATTTTGCAAAGCCATGGCGCTCTAAGGGTACCCAGCTTTCTTTTCCTTGTGAAGAGGTCCATCTCTGTTTTATTCGGGTTTACCGACAGAGAATTGGTCACATTCATAATTCGGTCACATAGGATATTTTCGAACTTCCCGTGAACTAAAACGGCTGGATCGTCTGCGTAAGCGCAGATATTGAATTTTTCAGCAAAAAGTTGTCTTACAAGGTTGTCTAGGGTGAGATTCCACAGCAGTGGTGATAGAACCCCACCCTGCGGATCCTCGTTCAACGATCGCACTTATTTTATTGTCGTTATTATTATTGTTATTAGCATCAATTACACTATGGACGGTCATTGAGAGCATATTTAGAATCCAGTCCGTTAGTGCAGGCTGGACTCCTTTGTCTCTAAGGGCTTTATTAATTGTATGAAAAGCTTAAAGGCTCCTTCGATATCTATAAACACTCCGAGAGTGGACTCTTTATAGTCCAAAGATCTATCGATAACTCTTACGATTTCTTGTAGGGCCGTTTCTGTTGATCTTCGCAGTGTATCCATGCTGGTTTGGGTGCAGGGGAAACCTTTCCAGGTCGTTTCTCTTATATATCTTTCCACATAGCCTTTCAAATGCCTTCCCGATGAATGAGGAAAGACTGATTGGTCTACATGATTTTGGATCAGTGTAATATCTCCTCCCCGAGTTGGGGATGAAGACTACCTTTACTTCTCTCCAGGCTAAGGGAACATAGCGGAATGCTAAGCAACTTTTGTATATTATTAGTAGGTGTGGCAGTAATTCCGCCATACACCACTGTAGTAGCGCAGGTAGAATACCATCCAGAAGGACTGTATGGCCCACCCAACTCTGATTTCAGTCACCACAAGATTAACTAGCCTCCAGTCCTCTACCTTTGGATTCCATACAGGTTCTTCTTCCCCCCCATATCTAGTAATTTGTGCCATAGGTTGGTAGCGTTAATGTCCTTCTTTGAAATTTGAACTGTGATTTAGAGCTAATAACAATTGTTTAAAATTTTTTTTTCAACACACAACTGACACAATGTACGTATAGGATGTTAGATTTTAACCTGTGCAGTAATTATACAAAATTTTTATATAAAATCCTTGGTAACCACATATATCTGGCGGATAACTGTCTTATCGGCACCGCTGAGTACCCTGGTTATCCTGCGATAATCTCGCCAACAAAAATATCCGTACATTGTAATACAGTAGAAACTAACTTAAGCCAGATAACACTATCAGGAAGTTTATCGGTATATTGTACAACCTGCCCTAAGTAGAGTAAAGTTAGCTCAGATTAAAAATACGCCAATTACTCTATCACTAATTCTTTGCCGACTTGATAATCTCCATAATCAAAGAACTAATTAAAGCAAGCTAATCGAAACAAAGACAAGTTAAAGCTGTTAATGCTAGGTTGCTAACAATTCCTGCAATATCTCCACTAAAACTCCCTGCAAACTGTGTGTGATATCGCCAAATTTTAAGAACAAAATTTACTAGGGACTTATAGGGTATTGTTAAGTTCAACGAATAGCTCAAACAAAGTTATGAAAGGAACCAAAAAAAAAACTCATATTCAATTGAGTGCGAGACTTTAGGGCGACCAAGCGCGAAGTAGCAGTTAGGTTATAAAACCGAATAATGGTGCTCATAATAACTTGGGATCTCTTAAAAAACGCTGAGTAATGGTTTTAGAGGAAAGATTTTAAAACATAATAATTACCCAGAATGACGTAATACTATGATATTACAATTTTCATTGTACTTGTATGAATGACTAGGATGATAAGTAATTTTTAATAAATCGTAATTACTGATCTAAAACGTAGATTCTACAGATGTAATATAAAAATATACCAATGAAATCAATTAATACGTTTTATGTTCAACAATTTATTATCGATAAAACACTAAACAATATGTTTCACCTTTTTTAAATAATTCAATTAAACAAATTTTGCACTTAAAGGTGAAATGTGTTTATTATCACTCTACCGGTTTCGCTCCTTTCGGAGCATCTACAGGAGTTCCTAAAGTTATTAATTTTACAACACTTTCTATTATTATATAATTTTACATTTTAACTTACGTCAATTTTTTGAACAACTAAACATGTATGTGATACTTTATTGAATTAATTCACTATTAAAATGTTAATCTCTAAACATGTGCTATCATCTATCATACATCACTTTTTATTATATTTTAGGTTATGTTGAAACTGTCAATGGTATATTTTCTATTTTAATGTTGGTAATCTGTCAAATGTGATTGTCGTGTATTGAATTTAAACTTTCTTGTTTTGAATAGGTTGATTTTCAACAGGTTAAAATGAGGTATTACAACATAAACATATTAACTCCCTACATCAAACACACTGAAAAATATAATGGTACAGAGAGAGCAGCTATTTTTAGAGTTCGGGAGGTTTTCGTGGAGGTGTGTATGGTTGTTTGAGATAGGTATATAGTGGTCTTCTTGTAAGTATAATTTGTTCGTTTAGGCATGTTACATCAGGGCAGTTGTTGAGGAATTTATTAATTTCATAGTTTTCCATTATATCTCTCTAGTAACTTTTATTGATATGATGAAGGATTCTGGAATTTTTATCTTCGTTAAATTCATGTTTTGAGTTAAATGTTAGTGATTAGTGTTAGTGATGATGTTAGTGTAAGTGATTTCCGAAGTTGGAGTTATTTTTGTGTTTATGTTCTCTTATTCTTTTTCTAAGGCTTCTGCCTGTTTCTCCAATGTACGCTGCTTTACAAGTGTCGCACTCTAGTATGTACACACCATTGTCGTCCAGTTTATTTATTTTGTCCTTATTGTTTATAAGCATTCTTTCTAATGTTTTATTTGGTTTGAAATTAAGATTTATATTATATTGTTTTAAACTCTGTTTTATTTTATTGGATATGTTGCCTTGGAATGTTATAGCTCTATAATAAATACTTTGATCTTCATTGTGTTGATTCTTTAGAGTGGTACAATTAATCATTTTTTGTTTTTTCTGTTGTTTGTTTATAATAAATTTATAATATAATATAATTTATAATATATTTTTTAAATAAGTTTTTGCGATAATTGATGTACCAAATAAAAAATATCGAATTATGAAGAAATCATTTGCGATTTCATCATATTTCTCATAATTTTAATCTATGCTAATGAATCTATATAAAACGACTATTTTTGTTAGCGCATTGTTTATTAAAAATTAAGTTATAATAACTCGTGGCATATAAAATACTCTAAAAGGTCTTTCAATCTTTTAACAAAAACATCTTGGCTTTTTAATACGACGGAAAAAGCATCTGTTGGACTTATCTTATCCGGATTTAACACATTTGGAATTTCATCTTTTTCAAACAATTGGGCTTTAACGATAAAAAAAGCCATACACAATCCAAACTTTGAATATTTTCTCCAATGATCTCTAAATATATGATAAGGATAAAGTTTCTCTGGATCACTTCCTAATTCGGCTATTCGTTGCGATAAAGTGTCGTAATAAAGTTTCAAGTAATATTCGGCGTTATCAAGTTCTTTTTTCGTAGCTAATGTGTAAAAGAAATAAGAAAAATCGAAAAGTGGTGATGCAATCTTTTGAAATTGCCAATCTATTAATTTTACGTCAATTGGTAAACCGGTTTCTTCCTAAAATTTAAAATCAATTTGTAATTTAAACTAGTATTTAAAAAAATTACTTACTTGATAGCGAAACATCATATTGTTGGACCAACAATCTTCTTGCGTGATAATAAAATACTCATCATAATCACTTAATATATTCATCATATAATCGATTAATCTCTCATTTAAATTTGCACAATGTTTCATGATTTCTTTATCCAAAACGGGATTAAAACTGCCCGTAACTTGATCAACACATCTTTTAATCATTACGTCCATTTCAAATGCCACAAAATTTTTACCTAACATATCTTTGGGATAAGTAGCTAATTTTTTATATACTTCAGGTAGTTGATCTTTCATTGCATAATTAATAGCGTGATATTTAGCAAATGCTTTTATAGGTAAAATTAAATGCGCATCATCAATAGGTTTCTTTCGATCTCTTAAAGTGTACCCTAAACTTCTTAAATCTTCCAAAACAATTGGTGGAGTTTCACCATTTCTCACTTTCGTGTTGAAATGTTTCGGTACGTTGTTAAATGGTTCTTTAATATTTTTACTTTTTTCGAATTGATTAAAAGATGGGTAAATTTCCGCGTAAAAGCTATTCTCTGTATAGAAAGCTTCAAAAAAAGCATTCTTCCCTTCTAATTTTATATCCTCCGGTAAGTATTTAACGAAAAGTTTGATGTCTTTTCCAAAATCATTTTTAATAGAAATCGCGTAAGTTTTCGAAGCGTAACCGTCACCATCTTGAGAGCCTCGCGAAACTGATATTTTTGTTGGATTCTTAATATTTTCACTTTTAACAATTTGATTAACTATGTCTTCGACAATATTGGGTTTTTCAATTTTCATTTTATTATTAATTTAATTTTTTGTTAAATAGTTATTAAAGAACTCTTTATACTAGGAGAAAAGTTATGGGTGCTCATTTAAGTAGTGTTTTGAAAAGTAGAAAGTGGGGACTTATCAAAATATTATCGTAAATTACATCTCATTTTAGCTATCTTTTTATGTATTTTCATGTAGTTGATTTGGTTTATTTATACAGATACATTTTTTTGTTAATCATTTTTTATTGTACTATTCAGTTCATTATAATTACCTTGTTTTATACAGTGTGGAAGAAAAGTCTGGAAACGACATGACACTTTAGAATAGCCTATATATACCGTACCCATCTTAATCCTGTGTATAGGCGGAACTCATTTAATTGGATCTATCTTTATAGAAAGAAATTTAACAGGCAAGAGGTATGAAATATTAGAAATAAAATTTATTGAGAAACCTATTTCAAGCCAATTTGAATTGAGTTCGACGTTATCTAAACTTTTATTCCGCTCTGTATATACGATGTTATTTCTTTGTCTGGGATTTATTTGGAATTTTATCTTTTTGAAACAATTGGGATTTAATGATAAAAAAAGTATGATGAAAACCAAGATGAAAACTGTAAATATTTTGTGCAATGACGATAAGTTAATTGTTGTATATCAAAATGTTTATATTGATGCTTATCTTATCAATTTAAATAAGTGGAATAACTTGATTGAATTTCCATTTTGGTATCTCAATAACTAAAACATATTTTGGAAAATAGTTCCTTTCATTGAAAAGCTTATAAGTTGCTTTATAAATGGTTATGATATAACGATTTATTAAAACCTTATTTATAACAATTTTTTTAAAATCTTCTTCTTTGCTCATTCCCCTTTGCGTGGGGTCTGCTCGCCTAATATTTCTGCGCCACAACATTCTGTCCCATTTAAGGTCCTAGTCATTCTAGTCCACCAGGTAGAAGGCAGTCGCCCCCTTCTTCCAGGAGACTTTTCTTAAAATAACGTCTCTGTGCATACCGTGGCCATACCATCTGAGGCAACTCTCCGTAAGTTTCTCAATCACAGGAGCTACCTTGAAGTTGTCGCAAACATATTTATTCCGAATCCTGTCTAGACTTGTCACTCCTCCCGACCATCGTAACAGTTTGATTCCGGTCGTATGAAGTTTGTGCATTCTATATCATCCAGCACTCCGCCCCATATAGTATATTCCGGTCGTATAGCACTCCACTTAAGGAATGTCACTTCTGCCAGACCACGCCGACTCTATGCTCCAAGTCGGCTTCCACATCTGCATTATTAGAGATCACAGATCCCAGATACTTATATTGTGCGCCTTGCTTGGAACTGGTGTTTCATTAGGGTAATAAATGGCGCACAAATATTAATTCATAGGGAGAGTGTGCTTTGAGGTTCGGTTGGAATTTTGGCGATAAGGACGATGTCATCCGCATAGAGCAGATTCCAGGAAAGTGGAATCACAGCAGATTCCACTACGAATTCTTAGCTAAGATCTACCTGAGACCTAACTCTGGTACGAACATTCTTATACAGTGTGTTAATTAATTATCGTACCCGACAAAGTATGCAACCAATATCACAGATTGGTATTGCAACGCGAGGAAAGTTCCTAAAAACGATGGTGACGATGGAAACAACGATAGTTCTTTAAAGAACTGTTTTGAAAAATATTAAGGCAGCAAAAAACGGTTAAAGAACAAAGAAAATACGAAACTCATAAAGCGTACGACAATGACAACAATAACGCACGATCAGCTGTCAACATCCAAAGTTTATATATTAAAGGTTGTCTAAGTTCCTATGCTGTAATACTTTGATTTTAGTTTGTGGGCGAGGGGCAAGAGCAGAAGTGTTTCGTGACGTAAGCAATCACGGATTGCGCATACAACCTCATGGTTATGTGGTGCTCCGTGCATTTGTTTAATTTGAATTGCTTGGCGGTATTATTTTCCACATGTGACGTAACGCAGTATGATTGCGTACGAATCTAGACAACCTCTGATACAGCCTGATTCAGAGTAAGCGCCTTATTTTTTTTAGCCACACTATGGGTACTACTTTCAAAATATTTGGCAGTAATATGTTTTAGGACATTCTCTACACGATGGTGATACCACATTTTCAATTGGACGAATTATTTCAAAATTCATTTCTTTCCCCATCAAAAAGCACACATTTTAATCTAGTAGCGTATGAATGTTTTACACTCTATGTTATTTTTGTCCAAATATCAAATAGCGCTAGACACAAAAGAAACAATTAAACTTTATTTTGTAATAAACATCTACTTATTTATTTATTTGAACAAAAATAACATCGATTGTAAAACATTCATGCTCTACTAGATTAAAATGTTAGGTTGATTTTTGATGGGGAAAGAAATGAATTTTTAAGAAAAACAAAATACTGTCGTAAAAAGAATGTTTTTAGGATCTCAATAATAAAAAAAAAATGTTGGCATTCCATTTAAAAAAAAAAAGTTGATAGTCGCCATTTTGAAATAATTCGTCCAATTGAAAATCTGGTATCACCACCGTGTAGAGAAAGTCCTAAAACATATTACTGCCAAATATTTTGAAAGTAGTACCCATAGTGTGGCTAAAAAAAATAAGGCGCTTACTCTGAATCAGGCTGTATATAAACCTTGATCAACATCTGGTTACTAATTCAAAATTATCCAAGCTACCACTACATATTGAGATATGCAGCCAATATTACATAGGTCACGTGGGTTATGATAATTAATTAACACAGTGTACATATCTTGTATTAAATGTATGTAACATTCAGGTAGATGTTGTGATCTGATAGATCGCTAAACTACTTTCCGCAGCAATGATCAGTTAATGATCTAACTAATCTAACATCAGTTGTTGATTTAGAGACTATGAATCCAAATTGGGTCTGCGTAATTAATGTCAGAAGTTTTGAAGGTATGAGACACGTCACGCTTATTTTTGTAATAGAGGACTAAGTCGCTAAAGTGCCATGATTCGAGTATTGACACGATCACGAGTATTTCATTAAATAGTCTTGTAAGCCAATCAAATGGGAACAAACCTTTTCCACACTTCTACTGGGATCTCATCAGTACCCACAACTTCATAGTTTTTCATCTTAGCCACATCTTAGTCGCCTGAGTGGTGGCAGAGGTTCCAACTTTATGCTTGGGGGTACTCTTCGTTCATTAGATCCCTTTAATATTCATGTCTGTTTATGACATCAGAAGTCTTTGAATCCTACTTTTGGTGTATTTATTTCTCTTTATGTCTTAGGTTGCACTATGTCTATTTTTATGTCTATTGACTTGATTGAGTTTCCTGTTTTGTTATCTGCCAAGTTTATTTACATTTTTTTACGTTTTTTGAAAATAACAAATTAAGTTTTTGAGAAAAAAACTTAGTTTTTGTTCTTATCTGATAAAATATTGATAAAACTATATTATCTAATAGTTGGAACACTTTAGTTAAGGAAAAATACCACAATTACTCAACATTTTGCAAATCTTTATTTATAACAAGTCATTATCGATAAAATACTGAATAATATCTTTCATTCTATTTACAAATTTATCTTGATTTTTCAAAACGACTGTAAATGTATCTATGTTATCATGTCCCGTAAGATTAGGTATTTCATCTTTGTCAAATAACTGTGCTTTTATAACAAGTAAACCGGTCATTATTCCGAATAAAGAAAATTTTTTCCATTGCTCCCGGAATATTTCGTAGGGAAATAATTTTTTCGGATCACTTCCCAATTCTGTAATTCTTTCACTAAGTGTATTATAATATAAATTAATGTATGTCTCCGCGTTGTCAAGTTCAGATTTTGTTGCTAAAGTATAAAAGAAATAGCAGAAATCCAAAAGGGGTGAACTAAGTCTTTGTGCTTGCCAATCAACTAATTTTACGTCTATTGGAATACCTTTTTCCTGGAATTAACAAGAAAAATCATTTTTTATTTGAGTAAGTTGTTTTACTTACATTATAAAGAAACATCATATTATTTGACCAACAATCACCTTGACCAATTACAGAATATTCATCAACCATTTTATCCAAATTAGCAACAAATTTGATTATTTTATCGTCTAAACCTTCACAACGCTGCAATATTTTCTCATCCAAAACAGGATCTAAACCTTCAATAACCTGTTTAACACTTTTTCGTATTATACCATCCATACCAATCATCTCAAAATTATCGCTAAAAACATCAGGCATACTAGAAGTTAATTTTTTAAAATTTTCGGGTTCTTGGTCTTTGAAAGCATAAGAAATTGCGTGATATCTTGCGAAAGCTTGTATGGGTAGTCTCAAATGGACATCATCAACCGGTTTTTTTCGATCTCTCAAAGTGTATCCCAACGATCTCAAATTCTCCAAAACAATCGGTTTTATAACACTCCCCGATTGAAAACTATACGATTTAGCAACGTTGTTAAACGGTTCTTTTAAATTTTTAGCATCTTGAAATTTCATAAACACCGGCCACACTTCGTGATAAAAATTATATTCCGATTTAAAACCAATTTCCATCATTGATTTCCAACCGGCGTTTTGAAATTCCGGGAAACATTTCACAAAAAGATTTATCGATTTTTTATTATCACCATTATCGTTAATTGAAATAGCGTAAGTTTTCGAACAATAACCGTCACCTTCTTGAGATCCTTGCGAAACTAATATTTCTGGGGGACTTTTAAAATTTTCGCGATCAACTATTTCATCGATTATATTTTGAATTGTATCGGTTATTTCAATTTCCATTTTGAGTAAATCAATTTTAATTAATAAATATAGTGTATTGATTATCGATAAATAATTTATACTAAACGCAGAAAATGTGAGAGTAAACTTATAAAGATTTATTAAGTAAAAAAGTGGGGGTTATCATTATCTTAAATTATATTACGTTTAGATACAATTGCACGTAATCTGGTACATTTTAGAGTTTTTGTGTAGATATGTTTGACGTAGTTATCGTCTGGAATGAAAAACCAAACAATGAAAGGAACAAATTACTACAACAACATTAGATAACTAAAATGAAATGTAATTTGCGATATTACGTTGATAACTCCCCACTTTTCCACTTACAAAAACATTACTTAAACGAACTCTCACGACTTATCTCTTAGTATAAAGAGCTCTTTAATAATTATTAGACAAAACTAAAAATGAAACTTGAAATAACCGATACCGCTCAAAACATAATTGATCAAATTGTGAAAAGTGAAAATATTAAGAATCCTTCAGAAATATCAGTTTCGCGAGGCTCTCAAGATGGTGACGGTTATGTTTCGAAAACTTACGCAATTTCTATTAAAAATGATTTTGGAAAAGACATCAAACTTTTCGTTAAATACTTACCGGATGATATGATGTTGAAATGGAAGACTGCTTTTATTGAAGCTTTCTATACAGAATATAACTTTTACGCGGAAATCTACCCGGCTTTTAATGAATTCGAAAATAGTAAAAATATTAAAGAACCATTTAACAATGTACCGAAACATTTTAACACGAAAATGAGAAATGGTGAAACTCCACCAATTGTTTTGGAAAATTTAAGGAGTTTAGGGTACACTTTAAGAGATCGAAAGAAACCTATTGATGATGCGCATTTAATTTTACCTATAAAAGCATTTGCTAAATATCACGCTGTTAATTATGCCATGAAAGATCAACAATCTGAAACATATAAAAAATTAACTTCTGGTCCTAGAGATATATTAGGTAACTATTTTTTGGAATTTGGAATGTATGATATGATTGAAAAATGTGTTAAACAACTTACGGATAGTTTTGATCCAATTTTGGATAAAGAAATCATGGAACATTGTACAAATTTAGATCAGAAATTAGTCAATTATATGAAGAATATATTTCGTGAATATGACGAGTATTTTATTATTGCGCAAGGAGATTGTTGGTCCAACAATATGATGTTTCTCTATCAAGTAAGTGATTTTTTTAAATACTTTAAATTATGACTTTATTTTAAATTTTAGGAAGAAACCGGTTTACCAATCGACGTAAAATTAATAGATTGGCAATGTCAAAGGATTTCATCTCCACTTTTCGATTTTTCTTATTTCTTTTACACATTGGCCACGAAAAAAGAACTTGACAACGCCGAATATTACTTGAAACTTTATTACGACACTTTATCGCAACGGATCGCCGAATTAGGAAGTGATCCAGAAAAACTTTTTCCTTATCACATATTTAGAGATCATTGGAGAAAATATTCAAAGTTTGGATTGTGTATGGCTTTTTCAGTCATTAAAATCCAATTGTTTGAAAAAGACGAAATTCCAAATATATTAAATCCGGATACGGAAATAACCCCAACAGAAGCTTTCGCTGTAGTTTTAAAAAGCCAAGATGTTTATATTAAAAGATTGAAAGACCTTTTAGAGTATTTTATACATCATGGATTATTGTAATTTAATTTTTAATAAATAATGTAGTAAAAATAAAAGCTCGTTTATCTGTTCTTGCAGTAACTATACAGTGTGTCAATTAATTATCGTACCCAACGTCATCATTGTAAGTATGCAACCAATATCACAGTGCAATACGCATCATACGCAAATCGCGTATTGCAATAAAAATAATGTGATATTGGTTGCATACTAACTTGTTGAGCAACGTTTAGTAATTGTTTATAGTTTGTTGCTGGATTTCCTTCAAATAATGTAACAATTAAAAAAGGGATTTATTGTTCTGCCATTTAATTGAATTTTTTGCATTTTTATCACGTTTTGATCATTTATTTATCAGTTTTTTTTTTAAATTGTATTATAATATAATATTACTGATTTCCAAATAACAGACAAAAAAACAGAAAAAAAAGTGACAAAAAAGGACAGAATATATTACATTCTGTCACTTTTTTAAATAATTTTATTTCACATTTTTCTTTAAATTCTAAATATCAGGAAAACTATTAAAGTTAGACATATGACATACTTATCATTAATTAAAGGGAACTTGATGAACAATTCAACTAGCACACAATATACAGGTGTTTCATTTAAAAAACTTAAGAAAAAGCCATTTGAAAAACATCAAAAGTAACTAAGCTTTATAAACAGCCTGTATAGTGTATTTAATATCTTTGAATACTATCATCTATCTACTGGCTTTGACTATTGTCTAATATAGTTTCAAGGTAAAATCGGAAAAATTGTCGTTTTTGCATCGTTTTCAAAAAGATTCTGTAATAGGCACATTTTGGAAGAACAATTGAATATCTCAGGAACTAGGAACGCTGTGAAATAGTAACATATACGGTTGTATAAAGAAATTTAGTTGTGTTTATAATATGATAAAATATACAGGGTGTTCAATTTAAATAAATTTACGTACTCTCCGTTACGCTTAAATGGAACACGCTGTATAACGCCCGGTTTCATAATGCGGGACTTAAAGCCACTTTAACTAAAGGCACTTTTAGGTTAAAGCCGGCTTTAATATCGATTTTAAAGTTAACGTGTTCCATAATACACTCATACGCCGACTTTAGTAAAAGGCGCTTTATGTTTTTTATTCAAGTTGGTCACATTGAATTCTAGTAAGATTTCATTCGTTACGATTGTAAACACTGCGTTTCCCTGTCACACTGTCATTTTTGAATATAAACATCGGTGGAATATTGAGTATTCGATATTATTTCTAATATGTCTGTAATCAAGAAAAGGGGGTTGAACTTCTTTAAGGAAAGAGAGAAAAATAAAGAAGAAAGAAGAAGAAAGGAGAAATGAAGAATTTAAAATGAGAATACGTTTATTGGAGTTGGAAATAGCTCAAAAAGAGAAAGATTTGACTAAATAATGTAACACATGACACTGTATACGATATATATATATATATATATATATATATATATATATGAAATAAACATTATTTATAAAAAGTTAAAGTCTACCAAAATGTTCATTAATAAGCAACTGCCTCACACCTCAACCCCTACCTAGAAAGGGTTGAGCTTTCTACGTAATGATCGTCATCCTGTTCAATTTCGTCTTCGTCTGCGTTAAATGGATTGGTTCATTCTCCAGGAATACTCTCATTCATGTCTATGGCCATATTATATATATATTATGTAGTACTGCAGTCGCAACTATCACATTCATTGTTGTTTCTATCTGCAGCCTCATGCATAAACTTAAAATTGGAAATCTTCTTTTCCACATTCCATATTGACGTTCAACCACATTCCGTGTTCTGATACTCGATTCATTGTACAAATTCTCAGCTGGTATTTGTACTTGTTGTAAAGGTGTCATAAGGTATGGTTTAATTTTATAGCCACTATCTCCAACAAGCATATATCGTCCATACATCCCATTTTGAAAGGCTTCTTTTAAACTACTGTTGTTAAATATGGTTTGGTCGTGACACGAACCAGGCCACCTCGCAACAATATTCCGAATTTTTAAACGTGCGTCAGAAACTGTCTGCACATTCAGTGCACAAAAACCTTTTCTTGAGCGATATATTTCACCGTCTTCTCTTCCTGGTGATTGTATCTTGATAAGTGTACAATCAATAGCACTAATAACTCGTGGAAATCTTGCAAATCGATAAAACTCTTCCGCAGCCCTATTCATTTCTGCATTCGTAGAATACATTTTTACGTAGCGAGGTGATAGTGACGCTATAGCACTGGTAACTTTCTTTACTATCCTACATGCTGAGGCTTTCGATACTCCAATAAAATCCGCTACAGAAAGGAGCATATTCCCTGTTGCATAGAACCTTAGGGTTAATAATAGGCTATGCATTGCTGGTATAGAGCCCCCTCTAAAGAAAAATGCAAAGTATAAATATACCGGATATATTTTTATTATATAATACAACTTACTTGGTTATTTTTTTTAACTTGGAAAAGTTAGATATTACGTCTTCTATCAATGCCAATAACGAAACTACCGTATCTTTTGTTAGTCGAAACCTTTCAAAAAATTCAGTTTCATTATATTGTTGGAAACAATCCACTCTCTTCTTGTAAACTTTACGTCTTGTAAGTACAAGTACAGGTTCATCTTCCGATGATGAACTTGAACTCGTATCCATCAAATTCATTGTATTTTGAGTGAAATGAACAGATATATAATCAGCGGACAAGCACACGAAGTGACACTTATAGGTTATATTACAGCGCTTAAAGCCGCTTTTATTCGTTAAAGTGAGAGAATCGCGACTTTAAAGTTAAAGCCGGGTTTAGGGTTAAAAATTGATTATAAAACGCGTTTTAAAGATAAAGTGACTTTAAATATTTAAAGCCGCCTTTAATTTTATTATGAAACCGGGCCTAAGTGAAAATTACTGAAAAACAACTTTTGTATAAAATATTTTTTTGTTTTTCAAACGGTTTAGTAACTATCGACCACCGGGATACTAATAACTCACCCTGAATACAAGATTTATAGCCTTCTACCACCAGTATATAGACTACCTTAGGTTGTATTTAGTTTTCTTATGTAAACAGTAGTTAGTCTTCTATTAACGCTATGTTAACTTCTTTTAAGATTATGTAATATTCTGCCAGCGGTATTTAGTCTTCCGTCTTCAGTATTTGCTGGTCTGCCGACAGTATTTATTCTTCTACCACTAGTGTTTAGTCTCCTAGTGTTTAATAAACACTATTTAGTCTTTTATTAACGCCCGTGTTTGTAAAATATTTTGCCAACGGTGTTTACTCTTCTGCCAACAGTATTTATTCTTCTGCAACCAATATTTAGTTTTCTATTGACGTTATCTTAACTTCTATTGACACTATATAATCATCTGCCGGCAGTATTTACACTTCTGCTATCAGTATTTACTCTTCTACCATCAATATTTAGTTTTCTGACAGCAGAATGTAGTTTTCTGCAAGTCCTATTCTTGTGAAAACAGTATCTCGTCTTTCATTAATATTATCATGCTATTAAACACAAACCGAATCCTTCACTTCATTTGATAACTCTTTTTTTCATTTTCTATTAATCATCTTTATCTCGCTAGAAATTGCTGCATAGGAATATAAAGTCAGCGTTATGTTGTTAGACAAAGAAAAGAGCTATGTCTAACAATAAGTATTCTGGTTATAACGAAAATCTGGTGAAACCCAGAATTTTGTGTATTGTGAGTGTATCTACTAGTAGTACCAAATCGCCGACGAAGGCAATAGTAGCGACCATCACCTCGAGATTAATAGAATATCCGATATTGACCTTGGGAAGCTGTTTGTCACTAACTATGTTAAATATGAGAGTGTTAATCGGGTACACTTCGGTAAATGTCGAAATTAATAATTAAATGAAAACAATAATTTATTTTCAATAAAATGTTGAACCAAATCACGAATTCTTTGAATATAAACATCTTGGTGTTTCAAAATGATTACAAATCCAGAGCTAGATCCACCTTCAATTAGACTAGGAAACTCGTCTTTTTCAAATAGCTGTGCTTTTATTACGGGCAAAGCCATACAAAGTCCATAAAGAGCAAATTTTTTCCAGTGTTCTATAAAAATCTCGTATGGATACATTTTTTTGACATCACTCCCCAATTCGTCGATTCTTTTCGATAAATTCTTATAATAAAAATCTAAATACATTTTTGTTTGGTCCAATTCTTTTTTCTGAGCGAATGTATAAAAAAAATAGGAAAAATCTAGAAGTGGTGATGCTACCCTTTGAGTTTGCCAATCAATAATTTTTATGTCAATTGGTAATTTGGTGTTATCCTTTAATAAATAAATAAAATTAAATGATTAATTATAAAATAATTGAGAAACTTACGTCAAAAAGAAACATATTATTGGTTCAACAATCGCCGTAATAGGCAAATTGAACAATTTTATTACTGTACGTCATCATTGCAAGTATGCAACCAATATCACAGTGTAATACGCTTCATACGTAAATCGCGTATTGCAATAAAAATGCTGTGATATTGGTTGCATACTTGCAATAATGACGTCGGGTACGATAATTAATTAACACACTGTAGTTTCTTTTTATTGTTATATGTTACGCAATATTATATCGATTGTTTTTTTTATAGTATTAACATTGTGAAAATTGTGTTTTTCTGAATGTTTTTATGTTTTAAGAATCATTATCATTTCTATTTTTCATACCGTGGATACATATTTTAATCTAAAAGATGGATTTATTCGAGAGAGTAATAATAAAAATTGTCATAATAAAGAACACTTCATATTTAAACAAGTCAAATAATTCCTAGAATAATGCGCATGAAATTCTAAGTACTCAATGATTACACAACATTACGCGTGTATAAAATGGTCAAGGTTAATCTCTATTTTACGCTCTAAAATTGTTTCGAATTTCTTCTCGTTTTTATTACGAAAAATTAAGCAAATAAATATCCAATAAAACATTCGTGCAAAATGCGCAAATCATTACCTCAATTTTTATCTATGAAACATTCCAAATTTATTTCAGTACTTCTTTGAAAATAATAAATCCTAGAGACTTTATCAAAAATCCTTGAAATACGCAAATCATTTACACAGTATCATTTTATTTGTCATTACACTGATTACAATCTGTTCCCCTACTTCAACGCGATATCACACTATATAAGTCGAGATGATTGAAAAATCGTTTCATACTTCAAATTCTCTTATTAAATTTCAAAACAAGTTGAAATGAAATCTCAATTAAGTGGTCCGGTTCAAAACGCAATTAATTTTATAATTGATCAAGGAAATTACAAAACCCCTCCGGAAATAAGTATAAGTGAAGGTTCTCAAGAAGGTGACGGTTATTCATCAAAAACGTACGCGGTTACGATTAAAGATAAAAATCGTAACGATTCGTTAAATCTTTTTATAAAATATTTACTCGATGTAGTTAAAGAGGACTGGATTGATACGCTTCAAAGTGTTTATAATGCTGAGCATCAATTCTACGGTGAAATTTATCCGGTTCTTGATAAATTTCAAAAAAGTAAACACATAAAAAATCCTTTTGATAACGTACCAAAATATTTTAAAGTTAACTTAAATAATGACGATATCAAACCGATTGTGTTGGAAAATTTACGAAGTTTAGGATACACTTTAAGAGATAGAAAGAAAATTATCGACGATGCTCATTTAAGATTACCAATAGAAGCTTTCGCTAGGTACCACGCTATTTCTTATGCTATGAAAGATCAAGAACCTGAAAATTTTAAGAAATTAACTGCTGGGGTTGAAGATGTCTTCAGCAAAAATTATAAAAAATTTGGAATGGATACCATGATAAAGCAATGTTTGAATCAATTTTTAAATAGTTTAGATCAAAAAATGGATCAGGAAATGTTGGAACGTTGTAAAAATTTAGACGAGAAATTGCTTCAATTTTTTGATGACTTAGTAGATAATGTTGATGAATATTCAGCACTGGGACAAGGAGATTGTTGGTCTAACAACATGATGTTTCTTTATGATGTAAGTAATTATTTTAAAATTAAATCTAATTACATTATTTTACGTTTTAGGAAGAAACCAATACACCAATTAATGTCAAATTAATCGACTGGCAGTGTCAAAGATTATCTTCACCACTCCTAGATTTTTCGTATTTCTTCTACACATTAGCAACGAAAAAAGAACTTGACAACGCCGAATTTTATCTAAACTTTTACTACGACACTTTAACCCAAAGAATCGCCGAATTGGGAAGCGATCCAAATAAAGTTTATCCCCGCGAAATTTTTATAAAACATTGGCGAAACTTTTCACTTTACGGATTGTGCATGGCTTTGTGTGTACTTAAAGTTTTATTGTTCGACAAAGATGAAATACCTAACCTTATGACCACAGAAAGCAATGCGATGGAAGCTTTTACAATGGTCATAAAAAATCAAGACGTTTATATTGAAAGATTAAAAGATGTTGTTGAATATTTTATGAAACATAATTTGTTTTAATAATTGTATTAATAAAAGTGGTTAATACTTTTCATGTCCAGCTTTAAACGCAAACCAGTTAATGCTCCTTAACCGAGTCTGTCACCGTAGATTTCGAATTACTTCCTTATTTATTAATGGATTGGATTAATTTATCATTTGTCATGTTTCTACAATAGTTATGAATCCGGGACAAGAACAGAAAATGAAATTTGAAAAAAAATATTGCTTTATTTTTGAAAATAGTAAGATTTTTACGATTTTTCTTCTTGGCCCGGATGTAAAACAATAAAATAGAAACATTATTCCTGTAGCACTTTTACGAAATATTAATAATAAACCCGTAATTAGTAATTTACGGTTTTACATTAAATTTTAATATTTTGGAATATATTTTACTTCCCGGATCTCACGAGCGATGATTGGTTAATGAAAAAAACATGTGGGCTGGCTATGTGAATCTCTGGCGAGTGGTTTGTAACGTAAAAAAACCGCAAACATAGATAAAAAACAAGTTTGTAGACATAGTTCTTGTCTACCGACTGCATACTATGAAAGGGGAGGAAGCTTACTTTTTCTGATATCGTGCTATAGCATGTTCTGATTATCGATTTGCGCGTAAATACGAACCTAAAGTGTATTTTTATATTATTATTATTTTATATAAATACAGGGTGATTCTCAACCTATACGCATAAACTTGGAGATTTACTACTCACGACGAATAATGACTAATAGGCAAAGCAGCATGTAAATGATTTTGCAATATTGGCTCAGTATTAACTTCCGTTACGTACACTTTGCTTTTTAAGTGACCCGACAAGTAAAAATCAAGAGGGTTGAGGCTGGGCGATCACGGTAGCCAGGTCATTGGACCATCTCGACCTATTCATTTTCCAGGAAACACATTATTTAGATTTAGAGAAACTAAAAAACTTTTACTAATAATGAATAAATCCTCGAGTTTATGTGTCTTGGTTGAGAATCACCCTGTATACTTTCAAGTAACACTAGGGAAGTGCCATACGGCGATTTTCTTGAAACTTGACATACAAGTAGGGTATGGAAAAATATTCGACACGTGTATTGTCATTTCTGCCCGATCGCCGTTTTAAGGGTAGAAATCACCCTTTCCGATTTTAGAGATAAGTTCGATTATTTTACGAATTATTTTTACGATTGTTGAGAAATTATGTCACTACTATCCGTGCAAAAAGTCAAGGCCCCTCACTTTAGAGATCGATATCTTCGTAACCGCTCGATGGAAAAAATTGCTGTAAAGTTTATTGTAATCAGTGAACATTTCTGCGTATCACATGTTAATTTGGAAATTTTCGGGTCCGCGGTTTTACTTTTATCGCGAGTTAAGTGAAAAAAGTACCCGATTTTTGAGAGTGCCAGCAACTTTGTCTACTTTGCGATTTTTCCTCTCCAAAACTATTTGACGAAAAAATTTCAAATTTGAACTGGTGGTAAACCGATCTGTTCTTAATGTGGGGCATATTTTATTTTTTCGATATTCCATGTAGTTTCGCGGAAAAACACCGGTTTAGTAGGATGCGGTTATTTCGAAAACGACCTGGCGAATTTCAACGCGGTTTTTACCAAAATATGTCAAATAACGCGGATTTTCGGATTCCGTTATCAGTTTTTCAAAAATAAGGCTCCCTAATTTTTTAAGAACGATTTAATGGAATTACAAATTAAAGAGAAACAGAAATCAGCTATGCGGGGAGAGGAAGTCCCAGACAGTACGTCGCGCCTTTATCTTGCCTACATAAAGAAATAAGGCGCGACGTCCTGTCTGGGACGCACCATCTGTTCCGATTGGCTGGAACCCTCGTCACCCCGCAGAGCTTATTTCTGTTTCTTTTTAATTTGTAATTCCATTAAATCGTTCTTAAAAAAATAGGGATCCTTAATTTTGAAAAACTGATAACGGAATCCGACAACCAACATTATTTGACATATTTTGGTGAAATCCGCGAGGAAATCCACCCAACCGTTTTCGACATAACAGCGTCTTACTAAACCGCGATTTTCCGCGACAGGATATGAAATATCGAAAAAATAAAATATGCCACTCATTGAGAACACATCAGACTACCATCTGTTCAAAATTAAAATTTTTCGTACGATAGTTTTCGAGAAAAAAAATCGCAAAGTTGATAAAGTTGCCAATTCCGTAAAAAATCGGGTACATTTTTCATTTAACTCGTAAAAAGAAAACCGTGGATCCAAAAATTTTCAGATTAACATAAGTTACGTAGTAATGTTCAGTGATTACAACAAACTTTGTTGCAATTTTTTTTATGGAGCGGTTGCGAAGATATCAATCTCTAAAGTGAGGGGCCTTGACTTTTTGCACGGATAGTAGGGGTTTTTCTTCTATTTTCTTCTGGTTTACTTCTGTTTCAAAAACTGCAATAACTTGTGTGTACTCTACAATGATATTGCAATAATTAAATATGCTTGGTGTTTGACATCAATGTACATGCAGCACTTCTTTGCGGTAATAAACGGCAACCCTTCACATTACTGTCTGTACTAATTTTAAAGTATAGGTCAAAAAGCTCCCCGATTGCAAGCAACTATTTACTAATTTTGGGTTTCACCGATATTTAATTTATTATTTTTATTCAATATAAATTTAGTTTAATAAATTTTAGGTACCCACAGTTCTTAATTGTTTCAGGTTGTAAATACATTATTCATAAATCTATTTATTGATAAAATGCATATTACCCAATAGGAAAACAGTAGGAATGTCTTGCCAGTACATGCTATCCTTTTTTGAACTTTCGTTTCTCTGTCGTCAAATATATTCTCATCAAGCGGTTAAGGAGCCTTAAGTAAGATGTAACATTATCACAGATGGTTGATGAATTACATAAAATACAAATACAGGGTGTCCCGTTAAGCGTACGGAGCGGCTGTATCTCGACAACGGTAAGGCCTAGAGGTTTGGGAAAAAAATCTGTATAAGCAAAGTGACCAAGAGAAATAGCTGGAAATTATTTTGAAGTTCGTAATTCGACCGCTAGGGGGCGTAACTGCCATTGAGAAACATAAAATTGCCGCTATCTCAGAAACTTAGACGATGAGCTATAATTTTGACAACATCATTTAATAGCTTGGCTGATACCGCATCGCTTTTGTTTTGCGATATTTCTCATATCTGTCATAATAAGGGAGGGGGAGGCCAATGCGTTTTCATATGTTTACATTTTAATATCTCCTGGACCATTCAACCGATTTGAATATTTTTGGTGTTGTTTGAAAGAGCATTTTATGCTCTTTTTAAAGATATTTTCAATAAGACCGTTTGCTTTAAAACAAATAAGCTAGAGGGCGTTATCTGCAGCGATTACATATTTTTGTGATTTTTGAAGAAAAGTTAAATGGAACGATACTATTTACTTCAAAGATTTTTAGTCACCTTAAAATTTGCTAAATTTTAGTGAAAACCGCATCTCGATATCGCCACCCGTTCTCGAATTATAGAAGAAAATGTTAAAAACTCGAGTGCCATCAATCGGATCCAGTGACCTCATCGATAAAAACAAATCACATAACCATGGTAACTGTAAACATGTCATTTACCAACGCAGAAGCGTATGATTGACAGACCGTATGATGATTTATTTTCAATGTTTCGAATACGATGCAACTTCATGGAAAAAATGTGCAATGCAATTACGACAAAGAAAGACATTTTTCTCTAGAAGTGTTTTTAAGATTGACTTAGCGATTACGGAAAACTGGCAACGTGTAGCCCATTCAGACATCTCTATGAATTCTTAAAGCACATTGGTGCGCAATGTGATCCCACATAGTCTGGGAACTCCGAAAACAATTGTCCACAAGATCTCTCAAGAGAATAATATCTCCACCACGTTGTTTTATATCAGGCCTTAACAGATACCGATTATGATAACACACTGAACTATTACCATTGACTTTTAAATATGATTTGGGCAAATCCAAACCTTTTATCACAAATGCTATGTAAAGCAAGCTGATGTAAACTTGCATAATATGCATTCTTGATTCGAGCAAAACCCACATTGCTTTCACCCTTTTATCTATTGGGTAGACTAAACGACCTGACTTTTCAAGAAAAACCAATAACCAGGGAAAATATGACAAAACACTAAATACAAGTAGAAACCTGTCCAGGGCCGAGACTTAAGCAGCGCTTTTTTTCGTCGAAACTAGATTAAATAAATGCATCGAGGTTTATGGAAGGCATTTCGCACATTAGTGAGTTATTTTTGTCAAAAATTTAAGTTATTCTAAGTGTTTTGGTTTATTTTGTTTTATTATCATTGTTGATGTTTCATTGATCCGTTGGCTTTTCAACACGCCTCAAAAGTAGTTTTGAAGCAGTTCTAAGCTTGGATAAAGTGTGAAGGAAGGTTCTAGATAATAAAATTTTTGTTCTCTCTTATTTGTTTCCTAAGGTAACTTGATCCGATTAAGATATACGAATTTTTAACATTTTCTTTTATAATTCGTGAATGGATGGAGATATCGAGATGCGGTTTTCACTAATATTTAGCAAATTTTATGGTGATTAATGGTCTGTGAAGTAAATAGTACCGTTCCATTTAACTTTTTATCAAAAATCAGAAAAATATGTAACCGCTGCAGATAACGCCCTCTAGCTTATTTGTTTTAAACCAAGCGGTCTTACTGAAAATATCTTTTAAAAGAGCATGAAATGCTCTTTCAAACAAGACCAAAAATATTCAAATCGGTTGAATGGTCCAGGAGATATTAAAATGTAAACATTTGAAAACGCATTGGCCTCCCCCTCCCTTATTATGACAGATTGAGAAATATCGCAAAACAAAAGCGATGCTGTATTATCCAAGCTACTAAATGATGTTGTCAAAGTTATAGCTCATCGTCTAACTTTCAGGTATTTCTCTTGGCCACTTTGCTTATAAGGATTTTTTTCCCAAACCTCTAGGCATTACCGTTGTTGAGATACAGCCGCTCCGTACGCTTAGCGGGACACCCTGTATAACCTAATTGACTACAATTTTAGATTAATGGAAATGACAAAAAGCTCTCAAATTATCTTTTTTTATCACTTCCATAACAATTTACACTGATTACTATAAATCGATAGTAATTTATCCGCACATAATCATATTCCATTCTCTCACAGTTACACATCCAAGTTTTAACCAAAAACCTATGTATATAAAAAAATTAAATAAAATGCCGAGTGTAATATGTAATTTATGCGCTTTGAAACCACTTTTACGAATATGTTTCATGTTCGGTTTATATCCGTGCACATTTAATTGTGATCACCGTGATAAAAGTATTTCCATCAAAAATTCTCGTTATGTTATATGTTTAACAATAATATATTTGGCTACACACTCAATATCACTGTTTTTAACTACAACAACCACCGATTTCAAAGCACAAAATATAATAAATATACTAATATTAATCAAAGAAATCGTTTCTGGATGGGGGATGTTGATATGCTACGTTTTAATTATTAAGTCATCATCTAAATTCTCAAAATTATTGCAAGAACTTTTGAGAGTTAGTTCAGTGTGTTTCGATGAATTATATGAAACTTCGCGGGATTATATAAAACGATTGCGATTGGTGGTGCTTTTTTCTTTTGCATTATTAATAATATATTTTGTGATATATCAATATTTTTTTAATTATTGCATCTGCGGTAACATCCCATCTGTAATTTTTACAATGACGAATCAACCGATATTTTGTGGGATGTTGGCTTATCTTTACAACTATATCAACTTTTTAGTTTCAAGCATAAACAATTTATACAAAAATATTGAAGTCGTCCTAACTGAAAGAATGGAAAGGAATTTTAAGCTGGATATATATTTAATAAAAATTGCGGAGTTGCGAAGAAAATTTTATTTCCTTCAAAATAAATGGAATCAATACTTTTCAGTAATACTTGATGTATATGTATCGATTGCTATAATCAATGTGACCGTTGCATGTGGTGGTTACGCAAAAATTATGAAAAGTTTTGGTTTGAAACTAAATACATGCATAGTTTACTTTATAATGCATTATGTGATTTGTTTAATTTTTATGATTTTACTTATGTTACGCTCAGAGAGTGTTTGTAAAGTGGTAAGTAATTAACCTTTCTGTATATATATACAGGGTGTCTCAGCGAGACCGGTCATTAGACGTTTCTGGGGTTCTGGCGAAAATAAAAATTTGAGAATTCAGACTTAAGTATTATCAATTACGATCTCTTCGTCTAAAATATTTTCAGATTTCTTGCACTTCCGGTTATATCGGAAGTCGCCACCAACTTTATTTTTTTAAATGGAACACCCTGTATATTTTTACATATTTGGATTTGTCTGTTTTTAAGGTTTGTAAATAACTTTACTTTTTGCAATTTGATTTGGTCGTTCTCGAGTTATTCGAATTTTTCTAGAAAAATCTGCTCCAGCAGACATTTGTTCAAAAAATCAGAAAACACTCGATTTTTGGGATATCAATTTAGGATTCAGAACATGCTTAAGCAACATGATGGAGTATGTTTTGGTGCCGAGAACTGCGGTCTAGAACGTTTGGTCACTTTACTATGGCACGTTAACTTTTCAAAATTTGGAAATACCATAACTTTATTTTTTTAAATGGCACCCCCCATATTTTATTTCTTAGTCGTCTTCGGTGTCTCATTCTACATCTTTTATATCCCATATGTCCCATACCTAATATTAATAGTTTGGGAGATAATTAGGGTTTTTTGAAAAATGCACACATATATGTGGATATTTAGCCTAGTGTGCCATGAAAAACAAGCCGTCTCAATGAGTTCTTGTCAAAGACTCACTTGTTTACGTCACTTGATGCATGTGAATAATTATCTGTTATGTCCCTTAATATTAGTACTGAAACGAGTTAAAATCGATAATAATAATGAAAGTAATATTTACACAAATCAAGAAATTCTTAATTTATTTTTTTTGCATGAAAAGCGCGACAAGTTCGTAATATGATTCCCAGATCTTCTTTGGCAGCTCGAAATGAGGTGTTGGGACTGGGCTCGAAATAAGACAAGGTATTCATCTCTTCCGTTGCATTATCTACTACATTTTTTGGTCAGTTTAACACGCGATTAATTCGTCCAAAATGCAAAAAATTTGCTTCTATTCTTCTAAATTTACCTTTTGTCATCGGAGGTTAATGTGGATAACTTTCATTAAACATTCTGCAAGTTCTACTAAGAACTTTGTCGCACTTTTCGTGCACAAAAAATAAATTATGGATTTCTTCATTTGTATAAACATTATTTACGTTATTAATATCCATTTTAACTGGTTTTAGACTCACAAGCATCAAACAACGTAAATCAGACTTTGACGTTTGTCAATAAGTCATTAAACATTTGTTTTCCATGGCACACTAGGTTAATATCGATATGATATGAGCATTTTTCAAAAAACCCTAATTATTTCTCAAACTATTAATGTTAGGCATAGGACATATGGAGTATAAAAGATGTAAAATGAGACGCCGAAGACGACTAAGTAATAAAATATGGGGAGTGCCATTTAAAAAAATGAAGTTATGGTGCTTCCAAATTTCGAAATGTTAACGTGTCATAGTAAAGTGACCAAACGATCTAGACAACCGTTCTCGATACCAAAACATACTCCATCATGTTATTTAAGCATGTTCTGAATCCTAAATTGATATCTCAAAAATCGAGTGTTCTATGATTTTTTGAACAAATGTCCGCTGGAGCAAATTTTTCTAGAAAAATTGGAATAACTCGAGAACGGCCGAATCAAATTGCAAAAAGTAAAGTTATTTATAAACCTTGAAAACAGACAAATCCAAATATGTAAAAATATACAGGGTGTTCCATTTAAAAAAATAAAGTAGGTGGCGACTTCCGGTATAACCGGAAGTGCTAGAAATCTGAAAATATTTTAGATGAAGAGAACGTAATTGATAACACTTAAGTCTGAATTCTCAAATTTTTATTTTGGCCAGAACCCCAGAAACGTCTAATGACCGGTCTCGCTGAGACACCCTGTATATAAGCTTACATAGTCACACAAGGCGAAATGTGGGGACTCACATTGCCAGTAGAAATGATCACCTGCCAAAAGATTGTGTTATTTAACAACTCACAAGAACTAACACTAGCACTAAAGCTAACACTAGATCTAAAACTAGAAACAGTTAGGTTTTGACGTCTTAAGAGACGCACAACTAAACCCAAATGTTTTTAGTTGTAGGTCTAGTGTTAGTACTAGTGTTTTAGTTGTTTCAACAAGTTTTAGTTGTTATTCAGCGTTAGATTGATGTATATTATTGAATTAAAACTAGAAAGTACTAGAAAGTTTCTAGTTCTAGGTCTAGTGTTAGTTCTAGTTTTACTTGTTATTCAGTGCTAGATTGTTGTATACAGGGTGTTCCGGTGACTCGGGGCATAAAACTAACCTCATATAGTAGAGCAAAAATGATGACGATTCGTGAAAAAAAATTATTATAAAAAGTCTTCAAATGGCCAAGATATGGGCCAAATAAATTTTAACACATTTTTCTAAATATTTTCAATACCATTTATGGCAGAGCGTTGAAATTTGGTACAGGGTAAACAAATATCAAACAAAATCATTGAACCAATTTTGACTTTGATCGGGCGGCGACAACCATGCTATACAGGTGTCCCTAAAATTTGTTTGCTCAGAACTTTTTGTTCGCTCGTAACCCTACATTTATTTTTGTACTTTTTAAGAGGATAACCTATTAGCGAAAACAACGAATACCATTTTATTCAGCCATCGTTTAAAATTTTTGTATGTTTGTTACATCAAAATTTCTATTTTTTTATATAGTTTTTAGTGATGCATTTAGTTTTTTCAAAAAATGTCGCGTAACGTTTCTAAAATCACGTTTTAAAAAATTTTTAAAAACGGAATGCATTACCAGGTAGTGAAATATAAAGTAAATCATATTTAAAGAATTCAATTTTTTTATTAAATGCAGCAAATTTAAATAAAATGGGTTTAAAATGTTTAGTCGGTTTTGATTGCTTTCGGAGTATAAATACGGCAACATCGCAAATATTGCTCCGTCCCAAACATTGCCCGAGACATAGTGGAGCTTGGTATTCTCTGCATTCTCGGTAACGAGACGTCGGCGTAGTGTCTCCCAAGAAAAACAAACCTGAAGCGATTAATATTTTCAGATATATCAAAAAATTTTTATATCACTAATTTATTTAAACATTTAATTTACGTAAAATGCAAAACAATGTTTAAGTGTGGCAATAAATTTTTAATAATGAGAATATTTGCACAATTATCTGATCATTTACTATTAGATTAATTATTAAAATAAATACCAAAGGTATATTTTAAAATAAATAATACAACATAAATAATAAAAAAATATATTAACTCATAAAAAACTAAAAATTTTCTTAATAAACAATTTTTGCATTTTTTCATAAATTTTCTGATATAAGGGTACTAAAATTTGGAGAAAAACAATCTCTATCAAATGAACCTAACAAAAGGGTACATTGTCATTTAAAACAATTCAAGTGTTATTCGTTGCTCATTTGTTTTCTGAAATATAAACAATTGAATGTTGTGTTGCTGTCCTATTATGGCAAATAAAATATTAAACAACTTTTGTATAAAATGTTTTTTTATAAAGTCAACATTTACCGAGATATATACTATATTCCATAAATAATGGGCACCCTGTATAAAAATATATGGTGGTTCTGTAAGTGGTGGCATAATTTCAACCACATATACTGCTAGAGCAAAAATTATGACAACTAGTGTAAACGTTTTTTTGACATATGATAGCTAATCCAATTATCAAAGAACATATGTCCTATTTCAATTATTTACGAAATTATAACACTTTAAAGTTTTCTGCAGCGAATGTATTAATAGTCAGTAAAAACTTGTCATTGTAATATGTCAGTTTGCTGTAAGGTTTAATTATTACATACAAGAAGAAACTCAAAATCTACGCTTATAGCACTGAAGAGTATGCTGATATAATTTTCGTGTATGGTTTTTGCAATTGAAATGCTCGACAATTAGTACCAGAATATCAAGAAAGATTTCCACAGCGTCATTTGCCATATTATTCAGTTTTTAGCAATTCTTTCAGAAGACTTCGAGAAACAGGTAATCCTATTTGACCGCATGTAGTTAATGTAGAGGACGAAGAAACTGTAATTAATGCTGTCATTGATAATCCTTATATCAGCACTCGAAGAATAGCACACAACATACATGTAAGTCAAAATTTTGCATGGCGCGTATTGAACCGCCAAGTCCTTCATCCGTATCGTAAACAGAACGTTCAAGCTCTACAGCCAGGAGATAATCAGCAACAGTTAGCATTTTGTGAATGGTTATTGCAGTAACATGCTCAAAATAATGACTTTATTTCAAATGTTCTCTGGACAGATGAATCATGTTTTACACGAGATGGTATAAATAATTACCATAATGAACATATCTGGGTATTACAAAATCCGCATGCGATTAGACTAAGAAAATTTCAACAACGTTTCAGCATCAACGGTTGGGGTGGAATATTTAACAACAATTTACTAGGTTTGCTTGTACTTGATGGACGTTTGAACGCTGTAAATTACAGATTTTTTTCAACAATACACTTTTTGATTTACTTGAAGATATACCTCTTATTATAATTCAAAATATCTGGTACTAGCACAATGATGCCCACCTCATCACGGAAGAGTAGTTGCGAGTGGTTAAATCAATATTTTCCAAACAAGTGGATTGGTAATAATGGTCCATTTGCTTGGCCACTTAGATCCCCCGATCTTAATCCATTGGATTTCTACTTATGGGGTCATAAGAAACAAATTGCGTATGAAGTGGAAATTAACACACGAGAACAGTTATTAAACAGAATACAAATGGCTGCTACTGAAACAAGAAATCAACCAGACATTTTAATTCGGCTGAAGAACTCTTTAATTCGTCATTGTGAAGCATGTATTCCTCCTTCAGAAGGAGGCTATTTTGAACAATATTTGTAATATTTATGTGTTTTAAAAAAATGTAGCAGTTAATTATGATATAAAAATGAAAACTTTAAAGTGTTATAATTTCGTAAATAATTAAAATAGGACATATGTTCATTAACATTTTTTTTTTGTAATTGGATTAGCTATCATATGACAAAGTTTGATGGTGAGCTGATAAATCACCCTGTATAAATCAATAAATGCCTAAGGTTTAGATTACCTTCAATAATTTCCGTGATTTGTCATATACAGATAAAATTTGGTATACTGTGAAATTTTATAATGAGGAATCTGATAAGATCGGCATCCACCAACATCCCTTTTCGAGAAAATATATAATTTTAACTAACAATCGATAATAATGAAATACTAGTAATAACAGCTATGTTCCAAAAAGCGGCACCGACTCGTATTCAAATGCATTCAACTAAGAATAAAATCAACGTCGCTGATTGTCGGGGAATTACCCGACAATCGGACAGTCCTAGTCGCCATCGGCCTGGCGCGCCAGCCCGATCGAGTACACATGGAGCGGTGTTGCCGCATTAGGCGTGTTCACGAGCGAATCTCGTTTCGAATTTTTCGCCAGCTAGGTAGGCCTCTTAATAGAAAATTTATTTTAGAAACTTTTATCACTCTTTGAAAATTTTGATAACATTGACTGTTTTCGAGTTATACGCGAAAATGTTAAGCTTTGATTTCAATCGTAACAAACAAAAAAAGTAAACATATTACGCAAGATCTGAGTTGGCGATGACAATTAAAAAACGAACTGAGCTAATAACCATTATTTGCATAAATTTCTAAGTGCAGATTTAGTTAAATCCAGTGTTAATTTATTTTAGTTGAATAAAAGAATGTAATTTCCAAAACAATAAATTTAATCAGGGTGGCCAACTTATCGGTGCACCTACTCCTCGTAAAATCCGCCGTCCCGGAAAACGTTCCCTCAGAAATTCTTGGACAGCCTGTGTGTTATGCGCAGGAGCACCATCATGCATATACCACATTGCTTTCCTTGTGTTTAAAGGAACGTCATCTAAAAAAATCATCTAATTCCTCTAAATGTCGCCTGTATGTATGTCCATCCAGCCTTGATGGCAAGAAAACGGGTCCAATAATTACATCGCCCACAATGCCACCCCAAACGTTAAGAGAAAATCTCCATTGTGATTTCAAAGTTTCCTTAAATCTTGGATTTTCGTCCACCTAACTATGTAAATTTCTCAAATTGATGATTCCATCTTTAAAAAAAGTGGATTCATCTCTAAAAAGCACTTTTTCTAAAAACTGATCATCAATTTGGATTTTGTGCTGCATTATTTGCCAATATTGCAGTCGCAGTGGGTAATCAGCCAGTCGAACTTCCTGAACTTTGTAACAATGAAATGGATAAAGCTGTTGCTCGTGAAGAACATGCCAGACAGTTGTTTTTGAAGTTAAAAAATGCCTCGCTATATCCAAAGTACTAGCTGTAATATTTTCTTCTACGTAGTCTAGAATATCTTCTTCTCCATTTCTATCTTCTTCCATTTTGAACACTTAAAATTAATAAAAACTTAACTAACAAAAAACTATCGTTTCGTGTTTAAACGACATAACCAAGTTGATAGCTCAATTTATTTTTTTTAATTGCCATTTTTAAAGAGTGATAAAAGTTTCTAAAATAAATTTTCTATTAAAAAGTACAAAAATAAATGTAAGGTTACGAGCGAACAAAAAAGTTCTGAGCAAACAAATTTTAGGGACCCTGTTTAGCATGGTTGCCGCCGCCCGATCGAAGTCAAAATTGGTTCAATGATTTTGCTTGATATTTGTTTACCCTGTTCCAAATTTCAACGCTCTACCATAAATGGTATTGAAAATATTTAGAAAAATGTGTTAAAATTTATTTGGCCCATACCTTGGCCATTTGAAGACATTTATAATAATTTTTTTTCACGAATTGCCATCATTTTTGCTCTAGTATATGAGGTTAATTTTATGCCCCGAGTGACCGGAACACCTTGTATGTTCATTGAACTAAAAGTAGAACTAACACTAGACGTAGAACTAGAAACATTCTGGTTTACCCGTCTTAAGAGACGCTATCTTTTAAGATATTTTTCTGTACTTATCGAACGAGTTCTTCCTGGACCTGCTTTTCTTTTCCAGGGTTCGTGGATGTTCGTGGTAGTCCAGAAGGTTTCTTGTTGATGGTTTCATCTGCTTCAAATTTGTCTCTGTCACTTCCATGGCGTTTTCGGTCTTCCAATAGCATTTCAGGACAAATTTCATCTCTTCCAAACTAATTTCATTTCCTGCCATACTGTGATTAATTAAAAATACTTGCAATACAAAAAAGCCAGCATGTTAGTGTGAGTACATTTTTTTGAGACACCTGTAGTAGTTGTCTCCATGCGTGACGTCACGAACGGGCCTTCGAACTACAGATCTGTTTCCGAGATGTAACAGTAATCCTTGGTATAAATATAAAGCCACTTAGACTGAAGGTAAAGCTGTTCTAATTTGTGTGCATTAAAATTATTCGTTCAAACAGTTTAAAGTGCAATCAAAGTCTAGTGCTAGTGTTAGTTCTAGTTTTAGTTGTTAATCGTTAGATTGTTGTATAGATAGCTGATAGTCTGCACGCGTGTATTAAAAGGTTAATATAGCATAATAACTCTTTATAATTTCTAATTATTTTTAGGAATTAAACTTTCTACAACTCCTACAAAGATTAAATTTAACAAAACTATCAACTTTTGAATTAAATAAAGTTATTATTATTAATTTACTTGGAAAATTAGTTATCTATAAACTTTTTTTATTATTCTAGATTCAAACTTTTGTTTTGGATGTGGAAACTCGACCCATTCTTGTAACATTTATGGTAAACGTGCCTTGGTCTCGAAAGATCATAATCTATGTAAGTAAATAGTTTTTACAAATTTCTCGTATATTAATCGATTAATGATTTTAGGGGTTTAATTACGCAATATCCTATTTTCTTATATACATGCAGATGAATTCAATTTTTTAATACATAATTAAAAAATAAAATTTTTTTTTTTATCTGTTTTATAGAAATCTATTTTGTGTCAAATTCAACTTTAAAGAGTAGTGAATAGATGGCAGCACTAAATATGTGATAAAATCCTAATATTTGCTTAATTTCTTCTATTTTTAACTCACTCAAGGTCTTCTTTTACACTGTTTGGGTGTGAATCGCTTTGAACCCGCATCCGGATACAAACTTATTTGCAACAAATTGACTTTTAACACTTTGTGGTAAGTTTAATTAAATTTAAATTCAAAATCAAATAAGTTTTCAATTTAAAACTTTTAAACCCACTCATAACAGGTGGTGTTATTATCGATTTATCATTATTTTTTTTGAATTAACAATAAATAATAAATTTTTGTAGAAAAATGATTGATCCAACCATGTTAACTCTTTCGGAGAAAGTAAAAAGTCACATTACAACTTTCTTAGAAGAAAATGGTCAAAAAAACATAAAAATAAATATAGAACCTGGAAGTAATATTGGGGACAATTTCATGGGGTTCATTGGAAAACTCACAATAACCACTAGCGATGATAAAAACCAACCAAAACAATTCAATTGGATCATAAAAACAGCTCCAAATTTAGAAATGCATCAAGCAGGACTAAACATAAGTAGTTCATATTTAAGGGAATCTTACATATACACTGATGTTTTACCAACTTTGCATCGATTTCAAATTGAAAAGGGAGTAGCAAACCCGTTTTGTGAACACCCAAAATTCGTTTTATCATATTTGGAAAACTTTCATGAAAGTATTGTAATGGAAAACATAAAGCTAAAAGGATACGTGATGAAATGTCGCCAAGATCCTTTAGATTTGAATCATGTTAAATTGGCGATGAAAACTTACGCTAAATTACATGCTGTTTCTTTTGCTTTGAAAGATCAAAAACCGGATGTTTTTAAAAAACTGGCTGAAAACACTGTGGATATTGTAAAGATTGCTATCAGCAATGAGGGTGTTCGCCAAATACAAGCGATGGGATTGCAATTCGCTTTTAGCGTTTTAGATCCTAAAACAGACGGAAACGTTTTGATTGCATATAAGAAATTTTTTGATAATTATTTGGATGTTATTATTAAACTCTTAGAGGATACTAATGAAAGGGCTGTTATCGGACATGGGGATTGTTGGGTTAACAATTTTTTATGGAAATATGATGTAAGTAGTAAATTATTAAAAATAATCAATTTTTAAATTAAAACTTATTTATAAACAATTTGAAACTTCACTCTTTGAGCGCAGATCAAGGTTGGTAATGAAAAAGATTAAATGTCACTAAGTTTAAATAAAATTTTAACTTAAATTAATTACTTTATATACTACTTTTATATTCATTTTTTGTTTTTAATTGTTAACCCTTTATAGGGTATAATGATTTAAAGGCGATAATTTAAAACTAATCCTGGATTTAGTTACATTATGAGATAAGAAACCAAAATATACATATATTTTATTATTATTATTATTATTTCTATGGTGGGAATTATATTCCCTTTGCCTGTGCAACTACCTCCATAGTAATAACTAAAGTACTTACAAAAAAACATATTTATTCGCTTATATATATATATTATATATATATTACACACATAGCTTATCCTTGATTATTATATTGATTAATAATAATTACCTACTGCCTGTGAAATGCAGTAAAGCAAGGGACAACGCAGAGAGGTACTGCACATCTTTCGCACATTATTTTAGTGCGTTTATCGTTTGTTTTCGTACTGCAAAGTCTGCATCGTTTATATGTCTCCGACGGACAAGGTAAATGATCTCCAACATTCGAGAATCGTACTTCATCAGCAACCACATGAATGGCTTTCTGGCGAGTGTCGGCCTGTATCAACTTTTTTCTGATCACGTAGGTGGGAATGGTGGATTGTCTTTTTCGACTGGAGTATACACCAATAAGCCCTCGAGCTAGGGCTACGCGAAACTCCAAATGCGTCAGATTTACTTTACTTATCTTGCTCATAATAAAAGCGTTAATGATGCTAGCATCAAGGAGAAAGTAAAAAAGGCGAAGCCACCATCGTTTGCTTCTTCTTCCAACTGTGTATGTGGTTTTGATCTGGTCGAATTTATCCACGCCTCCCATTCGCTTAGTATACTGCTTAATGGCTAAAGGGCAGCGAATTGGCACTTTACAGCCGTCTTTCTGAGTCCTCAAAGTAGTACAAACTCCGACTTTTGGATGAAACGCACTGCTCAAAAGTAGTACCTCCTTATTATCCTGCCAAATTATAAAAGCAACATTGTCCTTCACACGCCATTTAAATTCACCCTTAGATAGCTTTAGGTTTCTAGCGTTTGGACCTTTTGTAAGTTGAGGTAATCCTTCTCTGTGCCTACGCACGGTGCCAATTGCATATATGTTATGTTCATACAAATATTCTAAAAGTTTGTTATCTGTGAAGAAGTTGTCAAATGTAACGTGAACATTCTTTATATTGTTATCAATTAAATGTTGCGTCAAGTTCTTCACGACTTTTGCTCCCAGCCCTTTTTCCACTCCATCCGTTTTCCCAGTATAAATACTAAATTCATACAAATATCCTGTCTCACTGTCGCATCTACACCAAATTTTGTATCCCCGTTTGATGGGCTTGAGAGGTAGGTATTGCTTTAGCGAAGACCGTCCTTTGAAGAGTACCATTGACTCATCAATACTCTGTGAAGTAGATAAATTGACATTATTTTTACAGGATTCGTTAATAATATTTATCAATGGCCTCAGTTTGAACAACCTATCGTATTCGGGACTATTTCTTTCAGGTTGTCGCGCGTTATCATTCAAGTGTAGGCTGCGCATAATTTTCTTGAACCTTTTTACTGGCATTATTTCTGCTATGTCATTTTCTCGAAAACCTGGATCAGACGACCAATACAGGTCTATCATGGGCAGAACTTTATAGCTCATTATTATGAGAATGCCTAAAAAGGCTTTCATTTCATCAGTAGTCACGGGCGTCCACTCTTTTATTTTCATTTGGTCGGCATATAAGTTTGTTTGCGACACAATAAGTTCTATAGCTTCATTTGTAAAAAACTTTTCAAAAAAGCGGATGGGCCTAGTTTTAGGATTGAAGCTTTGCTTAGTAGTCAAAGGAATCATGTCAAAATCTTCAGCAACGGGCCGAGAAGTCCAATATGTTTTTTCCATGTTTCTTCTTCGAGATCAGAATCATCAGTGTCGTCAGGTGAGGTACTGAGTTCGGAAGTTGAATATCGAGATCGCGTCAACCGCCTAGCCGGCCTTACAGTAATTGAGCTACTATTTTCAATTTGTTGACTTACATACACGGACAGGTCTTCACTTTGTAAATCAGCTGGTGGAATGGCTTCAGTATCCATAATTTCTGATGATTGTAGGCTGGTCTGATTATGCAGGAGGTGCGGAGACATTGACGGATCATCGGGATTTTCCAGTATTTTTTGAAGCCGAGCGGTGCTGTACGGAGCTTCTTCCTCTTCGGCTTCCAGGTTATCGTCAGACACTTCTGGGTCATCAGGCAACCCAAAAAGCTCTTCAAGCGCATGCTCTATTTCGAATTCTGATAAACCTTTGTCTAAACCACTTTTTGCACTCATCTGGCAAAGCAAAGCAAAAAATATAGCAGCCACTCGCAGGCAGAGGGAATATGCTTCCCACCACAAAAAGCAATTTATTTGAAAAACCAGGATACCCAAAGATAAAAATATGTGTCAAAATACTTAGGACAAATCCAATATAACATGTAAATAATAAAACTTACCTGAAAATCTCGAAGATCTACAAAATAGACCGTTATACAAAATTTGGTACGAAAAACACTATTTTTGAACATTCAACAGGTGACAGCAAAAAAACAATGTTATGACAGTTATGCATTTCTTCACGTCATATTATTGACAGATCGCTAAATAAGTTGCCAACTTACAAAAGAAAATTAAATTTGATTATTTTCTTATAAAAAACTTAAAAAAATTATGGTGGTAAAAATATCACCTCTGCCCTAAAAAGGGTTAATTATTTATTTCTATGTTAATTGAGTAGCAACATAATCTCAAAACTTAGTCGTTTTCCAAATTTATTTATTTTTTTTAAATTGGTACTACGAAATTGACAACCTTCACCACAAACAATTCATTTGAGGTTATATCGTTTTTATTTTTAAAAATAATTAATATTTTCCTATAAAAATGAGTCAAAAACAAGATAAATCGACCGTAGACAAGTTAAAAACACGTTTAAGAAAAATCGAAACTCAAAAATTTCTAGTTTTAGTTTTATTTAGACCTAAAAAGTGATATAACCTAAAAATACGATTTTAATTTACTCAAATCTTCGACATCTTCCTGATAAGTATGTTTTTGAGCCTCGTTTTCAACTCCATGGGTAATAATAAAAAAAATCTTATTCTTTTTGATGTTTTTAAATAATTTAATAATCGCCCATTTAATTTATATCTTTTTTAGTTACCAGATTCGAAAATTCCAACAAATGTCTGCTTAATGGACTGGCAAATGTCACGCTGTGGTTCCCTAGCGTTTGATTTATCATATTTCATGTTTACTAGCACCACAAAAGAATTCAGAGATGAACACTTTGATAGAATGATAAAGCTTTATTACTACACTTTGTGTAGTCAGATAATCGAGATGGGAAGTGATCCAGAAAAATTATTACCATTGGAAGCTTTGCAAGATGAACTCAAGAAATATTCTTTGGTTGGGATGTTTATGGCAATACCTTTATTGGCTGTTATTACTCGCGATTTTACGGTGGCTCAATTACCTGAAATCAAAGCTGAAGATATGAAAGATATGAATATCTCAGTTGACATGCAAAAACAATGGCTTATGGCTGGTGTGAATATTGAAGCATATTCTAAAAGAGTTAGGGATGTTATTATTGATGCTTATGAAAAGGGATATTTTCAAAAACTTTTTTAATAAAAAATATGATGTATTATTTTTATTGCTTTTAATAATCAATGTATTCTTGTAATATTGTTGTAAATGTGCATGTATTTTTTCATGATTGATGTAATACACAATGTATCAAATAAATAAAATCATATTTAATCCTGATTATTATCAAATTAAAAAAAAGTTAACTGTATTTAGATGACGTCACAAAAAGAGCATGAAGGTAAGAATTCTAAACAAAGTTAAAAATAGAACATTTCTTGCATCAAAAAATTCTTTTTTATCAGTAACGAAATTAAATTGTTTTTTTTTAAAGATTTTCTTATTAAGATAACAACCAGATAACATTTCAGTATATATTCGAACACCTTTATTATAAAAACAACTCCTAAATTGGAAGTAAATAATCAATTTTACCATTTCAGGTAACGTAAAATTAAATTTTCTTAATAAATAATTGACTTAATTTTTTAGTGTAAAATAAATTGAAATTATGGCCGATTTAGACGAAAACTTAAAAATACTAGTTTCAAATCACGCAAAAAACTTAGCAATAAAAAATATAACAATGAAAATATCAAGTGGTTGCAATAAAGGAGAAAACTTTCTCGGTTACATCACCAAAGTAATAATTCACGGAACAAAAAAAGATGATTCTAGCAAAAAAACCTACAATTTAATCATAAAAACAGCCCCACATTCAGAAATTTATCGAAGAATGTTCAACGTGGAATTAGCTTACGCAAGAGAAGCCTACATTTACGAACAAGTCCTCCCGATTTTCAAACAATTCGAAAACGAAAAATCAATTCAATCACCTTTCAACGAATACGCCAATTTCGTCGCTTCATTTTTGGAACCTTTAAAAGAAAACATACTAATGGAAGATATGAAAAGTTACGGCTACGTCATGAGAAATCGACAACGTCCCTTAGATTTACATCATGTTAAATTAGTAATGAAAGCTTACGCGAAATTACACGCTTTATCTTACGCCTTAAAAGACCAAAAACCGGATTTGTTTAAGAATTTGGCGGAAAACACCGTCGATGTTTTCGGAAAATTAATGAAAAAGGATGCGTATTTAACTCAGGAGGGAATTATGAATAAAGCAATTAAATCTTTTGATAAAGAAAATGATTCTGTGGAGATGATTGAAATTTTCGAAAAATATAGTAAAAATTATATTGAATTGCAAATTGAAAAATGCCAAGAAGTAAATCAATATTCTGTTATTGGACATGGAGATAGTTGGGTTAATAATATGTTGTGGAAATACGAAGTAAGTTATATATATTAATATTTTTTGTTCTATAATTAATTAAGTTTATTGCTACCATATCAGCAATACATTCCACAAACAATTAAATTTTAACAATACTACAATTACATATATCACATTACAATACAATACATTTTATTTCCTATCCTACCCCTCCCCATCTACTCTCCGCATCTCCCTACGCTGCCTTGTCGCCACCACCTCCCTCATCCATTCTCTTCCCTCTGCCCCCTCCCCCAGCACCTGCTTCCAGCCGATCACCTCCTCTCTTAGCTCGTCACACTCCCTCAGTAGGTGCTCCAACGACTCCCACTCCCCCCCACATAGCCTACAACCCCTCTCATCATCTCTCATCCAATACCTATTCGCTCTCTCCTCATTGCCGCATCTGAATCTTGCCACCATCCTCTTCCCCTCCTCATCCCCCTCCACCGACAGGTACTTCGGCAATCTGCCCCCTTCTTTCTTGCCTCTGTACATCTCTATCCCTGCTCTCCAGCTCTTTCCACATCTCAATCCCTTCCCTCCTTCTATCATCTACCGCTTTCACTGAGTACCCCACCCTTCTGAAATATTCCTCCCTCCCTCGTTGCCCGTAACCCCCTTTCCCTGCCTTAATCTCTTTCCAGCACTCCCCCAAAATTTTACATTGAGACCTCCCTTCAACCCTCTCCTCAAAACGTACCGCCCTTTTACCCGCCTCCACTCTTAACTTATCAACCTTCACCTCTTCTCTGACTATGTACTCCGGCGTCTCTTTTGCCAACCCCAAAACCCATCTCCAATACCTAGCCTGTACGCCTTCCAACAGCCCTTGCTTTTTCCACCCCCAAAGCTCCGCCCCATACATCATAACACTTCTAATCAAGCACTCGAATATCATCTTCCTTTTTCCCATATCCCTTCCAAATAATCTCTCTCCCCACCCCCAGACCTGCCCCATCACCTTATTCGCCTTCTTTGCCATTGCCCTCACATGCGCGCCTTCCTTGTTGTCCTCTCTAAAGCTGTACCCCAAATATGTGTACTCCCTCACCTCCTCTATCTCCTTCCCTTCCCACCTCCAGTCTTCGCTCTTCCTTCTACCCCCTTTACAGAACTTCATAACCTTTGTCTTTCCTACATTCACCTCCAGAGCCTTCCCCCTAAAATAACTCTCCAAACTCCGCATCATCGCCTTCATCTCCTTCGCCTCTCTCGCCACTACCACCAAATCGTCCGCGTAAGCCAGTGAATCTTCCTCCTCCCTACAACCACACCTCCCATCTGCCCCCCGGTCAATCTGTCTTCCATGTCTGCGGTATACAAGGCAAACAGAGCGGGACTGAGTGGACATCCCTGCCTCAAACCCCTCGTTGTCCAGAACCTATCCGTCAACTCGTCCCCCACCTTTACCCTAGCTATCGTCTCTGCGTATATCTCCCTCACCCTGTTTATTGTCCCACCAGTAATCCCTCTCCTCCTCATCTCCTCCCATAACTTCCCTCTATTCACCTTATCAAACGCTGCCTTTAGATCTATGAATAGGGCGTAAAGCTTTTTGTGATATTTTTTGTTCTATTCTTACTATGAAGCATCTCAGAGTTGTTCTTTTCAAGGTGTATCACCTCTTTCCATGTTCTTCCAGCTTCTTCCTCAATAGTTTTCTTCCACAACTTTCTTAGGCTCCTTCATCTCCAAACTCCTTGGATGGTCCTCAAGTCTATCTTGCAATTCCCACTAAAAACCAATTTTCCTGGATAGGATTAGTAATATTTCCATTATGCGTCACATGACACTCTCGAAGTGGCCCTCTCTCAGAATATGGCACATGATTCTTCTGTTTAACGACTCAAAGCTTTTTCTTCTCTCCATATCTTACCAAGCAACGGATGTAATAGTGTCCATAAGGTCTTGTTTTAGTACTTCAGTTCTTTTGGTTTCTATTTTGTTTAATTCTATTTATTTTGACGTCTATTAATATAATTAACTTTAAATATAGTTAATTTTTTTTAGGATTTAACCAGACCAACATATCCAACAAAATTATGTTTATTAGACTGGCAATTATCAAGATATTGTTCCCCAGCTTGTGATTTATCTTATTTCCTCTTTACTTGTACCAGCAAACAATTTCGAGATAAATACTACGACCAAATGATTAAGTTTTATTATTACACTTTATCAGCTTATTTAGTCGAATTAGGAAGCGACCCAAAAAAGTGTTTACCTTTTGAGGCTTTACAAGAAGAACTTGAAAAGTTTTCGGTGGTTGGATTATACATGACATTGCTGGTATTGGATGTTATCACAAAATATAACCCAAATCTTGCCGATTACAAAGATGATTTTGAAGAGGAACCAATTACTTTAACGTGCCCTAACGATAGATATAAAGAGAGAGTTCGTGGTGTTATCATTGATTTTTACGAAAAAGGATATTTTAATTATTATAAATAAATTAAGGAATGTTTTTTCGTTTTCTGCAAGATCATTTCATAGAGAATTACAATAAAAGATAACATTATGCGAGTCATAAGATTACAATTTTATTTTCGTTGTACAAAATACTATTGATAATTTGAAACAATAATTATATAATACAATCCCAATAAATGCATCGACAATCATCCTCTTTAATTACATTATAGTACGAATACGATAAGATAAGATTTTGATTCGAAAAACATATAAAAGTCGATCAAAACTTTCCTGCGTTTCAATCCAATTCGATTTATATTTCAAGATTTATCCAACATGGAATGTAATAACTGCGAAAATTGCGATTTAAATCAAACTTCTTGTGATGAAGTTATTGAAAAAGTTTCCACTGAGAACGAGGGTAAGTAATTAATTAATCATTTTATGTTAACGTTTAAATGATTGAATTTTAGCTACCCCATCACCACCAACCCTCGATGTTCTTCACGAAGACGTTAAAAACTACATTATCTCCCACTTAGAACAACAAGGTTACAAAGATATAACAATAAACGTTGAAATAGGAAGTAGTTTAGGCGATAATTTCATGGGATTTATCGGAAAATTAACGATAACCGCTCTAAATCAATCAAACGAGCCAAAAACGTTTAATTGGATCGTAAAAGCAGCTCCAAATCTCGAAACTTATCGAGCCATGATGGATATATCCATATCTTACAAACGAGAATCGTTTCTTTATAGTGAAGTTTTTAAAACTTTCCAAGATTTTCAAAAGGAAAAAGACATTTTAGAACCATTTAATAATCACGCTAAACATATTTTATCTTATCTAGAACATTTAAAGGAAAGCTTAGTTCTGGAAGATATGAAACAATTAGGTTACGTTATGCGCCCTCGTCAAGAACCTTTAGATTGGAATCATGTTAAACTCGTGATGAAAGCTTACGCAAAATTTCATGCTGTTTCGTATGCTTTGAAGGATCAAAAACCGGATGTTTTTAAGAAATTAAGTGATAATTGCAAAGATACTTTTAGAGATACGATGATGAAAGAATCTGTAATACAAGCTCAAGCCCCAATGATAAAAATGGGGTTGAAAGCTTTAGATCCGAAAGTTGATGGGAAACTTATAAAGATTTTTGAAAAATTTATTGTTGATTACCCAAATATTTTATTAACTCTTTTAGATGATACGAACAATCAATCCGTAATCGGACATGGAGATAGTTGGGTGAATAATATGTTATGGAAATACGATAATGAATTAAATAATATACCCAAAAAAGTATGTTTATTAGATTGGCAATTAGCACGTTTCGGTTCTCCAGCTTGCGATTTATCTTACTTTATTTTTACTTGCACCTCAAAACAATTAAGAGATAAACATTATGATGATATGATTAAATTATATTACTACACTTTATGCGCGCATGTTAACGAATTAGGAACTGACCCCCAAAAGTATTTAACTTTCCAGCAACTTGAAGGAGAAATGAAAAAGTATTCAGTGGTTGGATTGCTCTTAACCGTTATGGTTTTGTGTATTATAACGAAAGATAGCAGTGAAATTCCCGAATGGAGATCGGATGATATTAATATGGAGGAAGCTCAGGAACAATGGACTCAATCTGGAAAAAATAGCCACATATATAATGAAAGAGTTCGAGGAGTTTTGGTAGATTTTTATGAAAAAGGTTATCTAAAAATTGTAGAAGAGATGTAATTGAATGTTTTATTTAATTTAGTTAATGTTTTAAATTAAAAACCATATAACCTCAAAAATAAAATGTTATTTACTTTATATATTTATAAAGTATTTAATTATATTTGTTTTATAATTTTTTTTTTTTCAAAATAAAGAATATTTTTTTTATTCTTTATATATATTTGTTTTTTATGTTTTATAATATCTATATCTATCTTATAATTCTTTCCAGTTTGTTAAAAACTGTTACAAACCTATTTTATTATTCATCAAAATTGAAACAAAATTATAAATACTGGGTAAGCTTAGTTTTGTTTACCAGGATCAATGACCTCGAGGTAAGGACTGTTGGGCAAGTTGTTAGTTTTATTTACGAAGGGCCGAGAAAAATGTTGTGTGAAGTTAGTTTTGTTTACCAGGATACCAGGATGAATGACCTCCGAGTACAAAATCTTGGTTACGATTAGTTTTGTAAAGTTGTTATGCAATGCTAAGTAGATTGCGAAAGTTACAGAATCTTATTCGTAATGCGAAATACTTGTTAAGCGAAACAACGCACAACTGAGTGACGAGAATAAGGGACTTCCCCTATGCGTGTCACTCGTTATGCGAAATATCGATCGTTAAGCGAGGTTCCACTGTATTCAACAACAAATCAATAATGCCTAAAAATGCAACTCGAAACGTTAGTTGTCATCTTTTAATTATTTACATGATTCCATTTCTGATAACATCACTGGAGACATTGGCAAAAATATTTGTGAATGAGCAGCAAACATCTATGTATTACTACAATGACATTGAGAAACTTCTGAGAGGAATCGACATCGCCTCTTTCATATTTTTATGTATGAAATTATACTCGTGCTTATACAAGATCCAAATGTAGCACTTCTTCTAATACAGGTTTCTTTTTTTTGTAATTACTGTGTTGTTTTACTTGTGTGATGTTTTATACACAAGTTCTTAAACTATAAATTTTGGTTTTTTTAATTTTAAGAGACTCTTATTAAAAAACTCAGGGTTTCGGGCAAGTTCAGGTTCAAAAGAATATTAGTCAGGTTCGGCAAAAAATTCATTTAATTAACACAAAATCAAATTAACTCGTTTTATGAGTAACACAAAAAAAAATGGTTTTCCTAAATTAACTTTAATAACAATGCTTATTTACGAGAGATAAATTTTTAAATAAAATAGATAACTGCGGTTATCGACTGAAATATCGATATTAGAGAGAACCCGTTTATTGTTTGAGAGAGAGAGAGTAGGATAAAACCAAGGTTTATATATTAAAGGTTGTCTAAGTTCCTATGCTGCAATACTTTGATTTTAGTTTGTGGGCGAGGGGCAAGAGCAGGAGTGTTTCGTGACGTAAGCGATCACGGATTGCGCACGTAATCTCATGGCCATGTGGTGCTCCATGCCTTTGTTTAAGTTGAATTGCTTGGCGGTATTATTTTCCACATGTGACGTAATGCGCAGTATGATTGCGTACGAACCTAGACAACCTCTTATATATAAACCTTGGGATAAAACTAGTTAGAACCCACAGAGTATAATCTATGTTAGAACCATATATATACTATCTCCTATATCGCTGACTCCCTATCTAAGCAATGAGTGGCGAGCGTTTCCATCAAAAGAAGACGGAATGATATATGTTTTGTCTTTGTCGTGTCCCCATGTCACGAAGGCGCTTGCGCGAATCGTAAATTTTAAAGAATTTGAAGTGCTTCGCGCGTATTTTATTTAGCTTTGAAATGCAATTATTGTAGATAATTGACTTTAATTATAAATTATCATAGATGCATCAAATAAATTAGAATATATGTACTTTTGTGTGAAATTGACGTTGAATATTGCTTTAAATATCGACTTTATGTAGGTTGTTCATTAAACATTATATTCTTTAAAATTAAATTAATACATATATACATAGTAATTATTAAAAATGTGTACCAAAATATAGTTACTAATTTTTAACATAATTTGTGAGTTCACGCCCTTTAATGAAGTTGTTACATTAATTAAAGATATAAAATATGTACTTAGGGTACTTACTATTTAATGTACATAATATTCTATCATAAAATTTTCATCATATCGATGTAATTATTAATTAAATTTTTAAGAAAAATGTTTCAAGAAAAGGAGGGCTTTGAATTCTTTTTTATTACACTGAGATCGTTCCTTCTACCTGCTCAACCAATTTCTACCGCCCCAAAAATATCTTTTAACAAATTTTCTTCACTTTCTTAGCAAATAATAATTACATTTTAAATTGCTTAGTCCTAAAATATGTTAATAATTATGTTATTATACACATGAAACCTATAATATACATAACTAAATATTTAGATTTTAGGTTATGTTTATGTCAAACATTTATTTGGTGATTTATAAACATCAAGGTCATCAGCTGCTATTAATTTTTAATTCACCGTCCAATAAGATAAAAGCGTACTCACCACGTGTTCACGCATGTCTCTTGAGTAGATGGGGGCACGACAGAGACAGATATATATATTTCTGCACTCTAGTGTTTACACTCTTTTGCTGCCTTAGTCAGCGATATAGGTGATAGTATATATATAGTTAGAACCGTTCTTTGAAAATAACAAATGGCCGATGTCTTAAGTTGTCATCAAACTCGTTAAAAACAAAATAGAATTAAATAAATGAACGTTATTCAAGAAAACTAATAAATCTTTACACACAAGTAAGTATTCATCAAAATTATAGGAAACTCTTGTGAGTTGTTCTTTGAGTTTGATTCTTTGATTTTTCTTTTTGTAGGTTATGTTAAATAATAAAATAAAATTATCATCCGACTCACTGTGAAAAATAATGGATTGGAGTTCAATGTGGTATCTGGATTATGGATAGTCTCTTGTGTTCGGGGCACTAACTAATTTTCTGGATTGTCTACAGGATTCTTCTTACGGGAAATTGAACTGTTTGTTCTTCGGAAATAGGGTCTTGGAATGGTCTCGAAGAAGTATCGGTAGTTCTCGGAATTGGTTGTAGGATGATTCTCTTTTTATTTTAATATTGTAAGTTGGTTTGACTTTTTTTTTTAAATTATCTTAGATTTTTGAGGTTATCTTTTCAAAAATTCTTCTATCTGACGACGTGGATTCGACGCTGGTCCGACGACGACTCTCCCACTCCCTGTTCGCAATCTCCTTATATACCCCGGCACTCCAACTGTTTTTTCCTCGTTTCTGATTGGCCCTTAGCTTCGCGCTCTTTTCAAAATTCAAAATTCTTGCTTCGAAACTAGCGTCATCTCTTGATTTTTCTCGGAATTAACCTTCAAAATTTAATTTTTTTTTTTCGTTGATTTCTCCCTTATTCCTTTATGAAACGTAATAAAACGTCGTATTCAACGTTGTCTTTTCTTGTTTTTAGACATACATTGGAGTACACGCCAAATTTCAACAATGAGTAAAGTTGGAAAAATTCAAATTTAAATCAAGGATTTCTTCCTCAAAATAACGTTAAAACCTCAAACGATGGATGAAAAATGTGCTTTAGGAGCTGAACTACAATAATTGATACATTTGGAAGTAAACAAAACGGTTTAAGATAAGATTTTCACCAACAAAAAATCTCTCTGTCACAAATTCTAGGTTATGTTCTCTCGGTGAACTAAGAGAATGTTAAAATTATTACATTACGTTTTAATTTACCAACATTTGTTAATCTTCCATTAATTTTTCATCTACATTTTACCCCACCTCGCAGTCTAATTATAAATACAAGCAGATATACATCATATGCCTTTATATCTTGCCTGATATCAGTTATCTATTTAGGTTCACAAAAAAATAGACTCAGAAAACAGTAATTTATGATCAACATTATGTCTTTTCTGAAAGATATTTTATTCATCAAGTTTTTTTACAATACGATTTATTTCAACCTATTTTTTCTTCAAAAATGTTCTGGTTTTACAATTTAATTAAACATTGTATTAACTTCAAAGGAGAACTTAAAAAAAAAAACATATAAAAGAATAAAAATATATTTAACAAAAATTTATCGTTTCCTTTTCTTTATTTTCCCCCCTTTATTTCCATTAATTTTTAACTTATTAACACTCCCCATATTTTCTATCTTAGTTTTAAACAATCGTTTAGCTTTCTTCCTTATCGGCGCCGAATTTTCCAAACAATTTTTCATAGTTTCAATAGCATTGATTGGTTTTTTATCAAGAAAATCTAAATTACTTGGAAATAATGGATACCGCATAACCATATTTTTAGGGAACAACGGTTTTTTTAACATAACCATTAATTCTTTACGTTTTATATCGGCGACTTTTTTTAATTTATTCGCGTCAGATTTATCGTATTTGCAGGATTCCTCTTCAAAAATAATATCCATTTCTTCAGCAGCTTTTTGCATCCAACCACTCTCTGAGTTTGTTTTTTTCACTTGTAGTTCTAATTTGTCTAATTCACGAGCTAAATTAACAGTTTGTTTTACAGCGTTTAAAATACTATCTTGTATGGGAAATTGAGGAATATCTTCAGCTAAAATTTAAAATGTTATTAAGTTATTTTTTGTTTGTTTGATATTTATACTTTTTCCTAATGTTCGGCATAATCTTAAATAATTTTGTAATTCATCCGGTTCAACTAAAAGAACTGTTAAACCTTCTTTAGTAGCTCTAGCTGTACGTCCAGAACGATGAACATAACTTTCGCTTGTTCTTGGTGTTTGATAATGTAGAACATGTTGAACTGATGGAATGTCTAAACCGCGAGCTGCGACATCAGTTGCTATTAAAAGACCATTTTCGTCTGATTTAAATCTAAAAGGAGTTTTATAATTATAAAATCTTTTTTAAAATTTTTTTTAATACTTGTCTAAATTTTTTAATCGTTGTCTTTGTTGCATTGAAGCATGTAATGGTAATGGCTTACAATCTAATAATCCCAATAAAGAAACTAAACGTTTTACACAACCTATTGAATTACAAAAAATTAATGTGCGACCATTATATTGTTTTAAAAAATAATAAACGTAATAATCTTTTTCATCGATGCTACAAGTAATTTTTGATTCTGTTAAACTCTGTGGAGTTCCTTTTCCTTTAGTGATATCGACGACTTTTGGGTTAGAAATGCCCAAAATATCAACGATACTTTGTAATTTTTGATCTGGCGTCATATCGGAGATATTTTTCTTCCCGCGAACTTTTCTTTTAACCAATAAATGTTTAGGAAGTTCGTGAATTAAAGTTAAAGTGGCCGAAAATACGAAGTTTTGGCGGGCTTTTCGTTTCATTTCGTCCATATTTAAACGTTCTAAAATGTGCCCAAGTTCTTGAAAATGACCTTTTTCTATCATCCTATCAGTTTCATCAATAGCCAAAAATCTAAAAAGGAATGATTTAAAAAAAAGTTTCAGTTCTATTCACTGTAAAAAAGGGGAAGTTAAAGGGTGTTGAGCAATTATAGAGGGATCACTTTGTTGGATACTACATTTAAAATACAGGATGTACAAAAAGTATGGAATAATGGTTCTACAGCCTAAACTTCAACTTATATTAAAAAAAGTTTTAAATAAAAGTCACTTGAAACTATTTTCCGCATATCTTGGCGTAGAAATAAAATAAAAATGATGACGGCAGTCTGAATTACGACATGGTGAGTATTTTTAAATGGACCAGATGTTGCAAAATGCCATAAGATTTTAATGCTTTAAACTGACAACCAAATTATGGCGTCATTATGGAATAAACAACCCATTTGCCACAGTTAGCGATCAAGATGTTTGGAGTCGGTGTAAGCTCCGCCCATTCCTGTGACGTCAAGGCTTAGGTTGTCTATTCCATAATGACGCCATAATTTGGTTGTCGCTACGTCAAATTTTTTTAAATAAAAGTTTCAATATCTCGAAAACTATACAGTTTAAAACATTAAAACCTTATGGTATTTTGCAACACCTTGTCAATAGAAATCCAACAACCTTAAAATATACAGGATGTTCCATTTAAAAAACACACTCACCATGTCGTAACTCAGATTGTTACGATTGAAAATAGTTTCAAGTAACTTTTATTTACTTGCTGTAGAACCATTATTCCATCCTTTTTGTACACCCTGTATATGCAAAGGTACTGCTGGGGAGATTAGAAGAGGAAATGGAGAGGGGGGAAGTTATTGAAGGAACTTTTGGGAAGAAGGTCGGAAAAAGAAAGGTTATGTTTGAGGGCTTGGTGGGGGGATGGAGAGAACAAGGATTGCTGGAGGATGTACAGTCGTGATCTTGGGAAATGCACACTCAAGATCAAGCGCTGTTGTGACATCCGACATGCCGCTGGCTAAAAGGGCTGAGCCGAGCGCCCACGAGTCAAGGGCGCTCGGCTCAGCCCTTTTAGCCAGCGGCATGTCGGATGTCACAACAGCGCTTGATCTTGAGTGTGCATTTCCCAAGATCACGACTGTAGAAGCAATGTATTGGAGATGGGTACTAGGGTTGGCAAGGGAGACTCCAGGGTAAGTAGTGAGGGAGGAGGTTAAGATTGATACAGTAAGGGTGGAGGCTGGGAGAAAAGCAGTGAAGTACAAGGAAATGATAGAAAGAAGGTCGCATTGCAGGATGGGAGAGTGGTGAATTAAGGAGAGGAGTATCAGCCTCCATGGGCAGAGAGATAGGGAAGGATATTATAGGAAAGTGCGATATTCACTAACTGGGATCAACAACAGAAGAGTGGACAGAGGTGAAATGTGGAGAGAATTGAGAGATAGTGACAGAGGAACTGTCAAAGTATCTGTTGATGAAGGGTAGAGATTAGTGGCCAGATTCCGCAGTGGCAATGAGCAAAGAGGAAACAGGTACTGGGTGGACGATGTGGAGAGGCGGTGTAGGCTGTGTGGAGAAGATTGAGAGACGCTTGAACACATGCTGAGAGGGTGTAGTCTAAGGGAGGAGGCGGTGGACAAGAAGCAGATTTTGGGAGAGGCGTGTGAGGGCAAAAGATGGATGAGGGAGGTGATTGAGGCGAGGGTATGGAGATGAGGGACGAGGGTTAGGGTGTATATTATACTGAAATATTCTAAATGATAAATTGTAAAATTATAAACAATAAAACGCTTATTATTACTTAATATTATCAATTTGATTTAAATGTTGATTTCCTTCTTCCAATAAATTCCAAAGTCTCCCAGGAGTTGCAATAACAATTTCAGGACCTTTACTTAAAATTCTTTCTTGTTTCTCAACAGACATTCCCCCAACAACTACAGCAATTCTAATTGTTGTGAATTGTGCAGCAGAAACTAAATGATTTTTTATTTGTATTGCTAATTCTCTTGTTGGTGTCAAAATCAAAGCATACAAAGGTTTTTCTTTATCATTTAAAATGGATATGTTATTTATCGATTTCACACATCCAAAACCATTTTCATCAAGGCTTTCAACTTCTGATTCGACTTCATCAAAATCTGATTCATCATCCTCTTTATTTGAAACTTGTTTAAGATGCAAAATTCCATTTAAAATAGGTAGCCCAAACGCTAAAGTTTTACCACTTCCCGTTTCTGCTGCTCCCAATATATCACGTCTCCCCAAAATAGCTGCTGGTAATGTTAAACTTTGTATTTCAGTGGGTTGAGTAAAATTTTGAATTGCCAAAGCTTTTAATAAGGGAGTTTGAAGTGGGACAGTGTTCCATGCTTTAACTATATCTAAATTAATTTTATTCTTTTCTTTAAATTCTTTTAAATCCGTTTGTGTACTTCCTGTAGTTGAAGGTTTCAAATCGCACTCTTCATCTTCATTAATTGACTTTTTAATCTTTTTTGAGGCTTTATTTTTTGTATTAAGTTTATGTTTACTCTAAATATAAAGAAAATTTAAATAATAAATCAATAAAGTTGTTGAAATAGTACCTTAAATGCTTTTGGTTTCAATGAAGCGCCTAAATCATAATCGGTACATTCTTCTATACCGATTAAACCGTCTAAATTAGCACAAAGATTTCCATCTATTTTAACCGGTTTCCAATTAACACATTTTAACTTATTCATTATGTTTCGATTCTTTCTAAAATAATAAATAATAACCTCAAAACCACGTTTTAAACCAACGCGTATGAAGTTTGTATTATCATGAGTACCAACATTAAAGAAAAAATAAAAAAAAAATAATTACAATTAATGATTCTAAATTGATTTGTACAAAGTAATTACCACTATTAATCTTCAAGGTTTATTGCGATATGTACAAATAAAAAATCTAAAAATACATAAAAGTACGTCGTGATTATGTTCTACGTGAAGTTGTTAAAATTCTGTCATTGTGTTATGTCATTTTCAAAATCGTTGGTTTTTTTTCATTAATTTCCTCATTTCTTTCGAAAAAATTCGATTACACAAATCTCATCAATTAACATAAAGTTTTCATCAATATCTTCGAACTAATCTAAAAAAAAAAAATCCAACCTCAAAAGATTATCATTGCCAAACACTGTTATCACTTTGGCACCTTAAACTGTCAATTTCTTAACAATTTTCTATTTGTGCAAGTCAGTACACGGTAAACACTGCGCTTTTTTTATTAGTTATTTAATCTTTATCTCTTGGATCATTATATCTAAAAATAACACTTAAAACATGGTTGGTGAAACTAACGTGGAAGAAATTGTGTTAAACACTTCGGAGAAGGAGATGAAAGGTGATGGTGAAGACGTTACCAATGAAATTGGGATTGGAAATGAAGCGGTTATAAAAGAAAAAGCCGTGGATGAAGGTGTTCAAGTTAAAAAGGATGATGAGGTGAAAGAAATTACGGTGGCAAAGGATGATGAAGATGAAGAAGATGGAGATAAATGGGAAGATGTGTTGGGAAGTGGGAGTATTTTGAAAAGGGTGATAAAAAAGGGCGAAAATGATTTGAAACCACAAAAGTATCATGTTTGTAAAATTAATTATGTTTGCAAGTTGGAAAATGGATTGGAAGTGGAGCGTGAGGAAAATTTTTTAATGCAAGTTGATGGCTGCGATGTAAGTTAATTTAAATGTTATTGATTTTTTAATTATAAAAGGAATTTTTAGGTTGTTCAAGGTTTAGATTTATCAATTGCAATGATGAATGTAGGAGAAATTTGCGAACTTAAAATCCAACCCAGATTAGCGTTTGGTGCAAAAGGCCTGCCCCCTTTAATACCACCTAATACAACAGTCATTTATGAAGTCGCTTTATTATCAATAGTAGAAGAAGAAACTGATAATCTTTCTGTAGCTGATAGAAAAGAAAGAGGGTATTTTTTAACAAAACTTATAAATTAATCCTTAATTAACAATTTTTTTTAGTAACAACAAACGAAAAAGAGGTAATTGGTGGTATGGAAGAGGTGAAAACATGTTAGCAATCCAATGCTATCGAAGAGCATTAGATTATTTAGATGAATTAGAAGGTGGAATTAAAGACCCGAATTCTAGTGATAATGAAATATCTGATGTTGATTTGCAAAGTTTATTAGAGGATAGAATAAGCGTTTCTAATAATATGGCCGCTGCTCAAATCAAATTAAATCTATTTGATCAAGCTTTAAACTCTTTAGAGCTTGTTTTAAAATGTCAACCTGAAAATGTTAAAGCACTCTTCAGAAAAGCTAAAGTAATGTATTTATCCATTAATTGTTTTGTTATTAATAATAATTTTTAGGTATATAAAGCTAAAAATGAACTTCCAATGGCTCTAAAGTATTTACAAAAAGCTAACGAAATTGCTCCAGATGATCAGGATATCATAAAAGAAATCAGTACTTTAGGGGGATTAATCAAAAAGCAGAAAGTTTCTGAAAAACAGTTAGCTCAAAGAATGTTTAATTTAAAAGATAATGATGATAAGAAAAAGTTGGTAAAAAGTAATAGATCAAGAGTAAGTTGATTTATTAATTAATTTAGTTAGAATTTGTAATTAATAAAAACAATTTAAGTGTTTTGGTAATTAAAATTTGAAAAGTTTTATTAGAATCTTCAACATTTTTGAATAATATATATAGGTGTGTAATTGGTTTGTTAGAACTTTTTTAGGTTCCAAAACTCATCCGAAAATTTCGATCTAAAATACTTTCAAGATGAGACTGCCACATCCTGAGGTGGCGAGTCCATGTGACTGCCACAGACTTAGCTAACACAGTGAATTTCAAAAATTTACATACTGTAATCCATCCCCACACTAATGCAGCGCTAGTGCCACAGCATCCTCTGCTAAGTTATCATTAACTGAGGCTGAATGAGCAAAGGTTATCAAGCCAAGACCGGTTGAGGCGACACAATCAGCACAAAATTAGGCAATATTGGCCATAAACGATCTCTGCCATATTGATGATAAAGACTGAATGAGTAAAGCTTATTAAGCTAAAGCGCCATAATACACACAGCTCACAGCTAATACAAAGTTAGTTAATACATGTGTATGGAAACTTTTTGGTGTCTTCATTTTGACCTTTTTCATTTTTTTCTGGTTAAGTAACATGTTAAAAATAACTACTATTTTATTACGTGTTCATCCATGCATAACTCGACTTTGCTAATGAACTCCAACCAGTCAATGGGAAGCGATCGCTGTGAATATAATGGGTGCATGCTCACGCAGTCGCGATGTATCTTTCTTTCTACTTATGGAGAAAGAAGAAGCGGTGGAAGTCTCTTTGTGATTTAGATACTTCCTTCTCATCTTATCCGACTATAAACTCTAGACTAGACTGTTAATCTTTATTATTATTATTGCTGCTATAAGGTATACTATAAGAGATACCTATAAGAGCTATTGTAACTAGCCCTCCAAAAGTTTATGGCAAATGTAGGTTCTTAATGAACTCTTAATGAATCTTGTGCCTTTATGTCGGTAGGTGTCAAAAGAGCTGTACTGAAAATTTTGTGTCTTAGGCGGCCTCTGGGGGCGGAATTACACAGTATATGTACAGTCGTTTCTGACTCGTCGTTACAAAGTCGACAAGTTTGATCCTCAGCTTATCCAATGTGAAAGAGGTGGTATATTAGGGGCGCATGGCTACTCAAGAAACCTGAGAGCGCCCTTAGATCCCCTTTGCTGAGGCATAAAACCTCTTTGGTTTTGTTTTGCGACGGAGTTATCAAACTCTTCGTTTGTCTGTGACCTGGATTTCCAGCGTAAGGCTACCTTTAAGGCAACTGCTGATTACTTGTTTTAGGCGGCTTTTTTGTATCATTATTATCGTTTCTGCTTTCCATCTTATAACAATAAAATAAAATAATCTCTGCACTTTTCAATGGATTTATTTTTATTTTTAAGTTCTACCGGTTTCGATCTATTCAATCATCCTCAGGAACTACCTGATGTATAAACAAAAAATTGCTTAAAAATACTTCTAAGAAAATTGTACTTTAAAAAACATGTGGATAAGTAATTTTAATTTTAAAAAGTTAAAACAGTTAAAAACTTACGTCAAGGTTGAGTTTATGTACTTAAATTGGTAAATATTGTAAAATGATTTAAAGAATTTTCTTCCATATATCAAAATGTTTTAAAAATATACCCAGTTCAACTGTTAATGTTATTCTCGGGGCGTTTTTGTAGTTCACAAGCGGGTTGGGGTCCAATGAAGGGCATTTTCGCTGCCTCTTTGGCCAGCTTGTCCTCCTTCTCATTGCCCCCAATGTCTCTGTAACCTGGAACCAGTCACACGTGTAGGCCTGAATTGCCTTTAGGGTGGCTCGACATTCTGTGAAAATGTTTATGGATGCACCTTTCTGCCTCTTTTGTTTTGTAGGTGCAAAAGTTTATAGCAAGTACTTCTGCTTGGTTATGTTCGAACTGAGGGGCAATTTAATGCCGCTATTTCGTCCACTAATGCCCATGCCCACTCCGAATTCAACTGTTTTTGAAGCATCCGTATACCAAGCAAGGGTTACCTCTTTGTAGTTGAGGCTCAGTCTTCGTCCAATCATCCCTGCTTTTACATATGATCTTATACGACTGGTCAAAATTGTATTCTGTCGGTATAAGGTCCGTTTTAATTTCAATCAAGTGATTTAGACATGGGTCCTTGAGGATATTGAGGTGTCCTCTGAGGTTGCCCTGCATCAGCTTGAGTGAAGAGCATCTTTTCAGTGATAAGGCATTTAAAGCTGCGTCCTTTTATATACAGGGATGTCCCGAAAGTTTGTTTAGGTATTGCGGTCAGAAATGTTCGCAATTTAATAGTGATTTTTTTAATAATGTATTCCTTATGAACCATGCTACTATAGCAGTCACAAAATCAAACAACAAAAGTCGTTAGTTTTGCAAAAAAATGTATTAGTTTGATTGAGTTAAGGTTGAAAGAATTTATGTCTAATTAATTTGACACACGATTTCTAAACAAAGGAGTAGTACAACACCTTTGGCAAGTTATTTTAAAAGATGGCCTGTTTCGTCAAGATTCCAAAATGGTTGTAAAACATTTGCCATTTTTGTTTTCCTAAAAAATATTATTGCCTAGTCTGCAAAAAACGCATTATTTAAAAAATTCATACATTCGTATGTTATTTGTATTTCCTCCAAAATAATTTAACAAGTTTCTTAAGCCGTGTGTCCACTACCAAGTTTTCTTGCAGAAGTCACTTCTGGAAGCAACTTCCGCAAGAAAACTTGGTAGTGGACACATGGCTTTAGAAGATGTGCCACTCAATATTTCCAGAGAAATGTGGTTTAAACAAGATGGTTGCCCAACTCATTATGTTCGATTACGTGGCCTCCTCATTCTCTGGGCATAAATCCTCTTGATTTTTTTATTAGGATTGCATAAAAGAAACAGTGTATTAAAAACCGATTGAAAAATCTTGCCGAACTGTGCCACAATATTTTTACATCAGCAGAAAAAATAAATGCAGAGATTTGCATAACTAGTAAAAAAATCTTTTCTGCGACGATGCAGGGCTTGTATTAGTGCCGACGGCAAACAATTTGAGCATTTGCTTTAGTTTTACGAAAATAATGCTATAAAATTAATAATAAATAAATCAATAATTTGTTTAATTTTGTCTTTAGGTTAATCTTATTTGAAACAGTCCTTTTGCAAGACATAAGGGCAACCATCTTGTTGAAACCATATTTTGGAGTTTGTAGATATTGACTGGCACATCTTCTAACAAAGTTAAGAGGAAATAAAGAGTAAATACAAATAGCATACGAAAGTATGAATTTTTTAAATAACGCGTTTTTTGTAGAAAAATAGACAGTAATATTTTTTATGAAAAGAAAAATGGCATTCTCTATGGATTCGCAGGAAGTGTTATCAAAAGCACCCTCTATGTCTATGATAGCACATATCTATCTTTCATACGGTGTTAGTCTTGAGATTCAATAAATTTTGTGCTTTGTTTAAACTGCGTACATCTTATATTCTGCGTCTCCTCATATTATGAATTGATGTAACCCAATGTCGATTCAACTTGAAAGTCCACATTAACCAACACCCGCATAGATAATCAATTTTAATAAAACCTTGAGATTGTACTTTATCTTTTTTCATTTTCACATAAAAATAAGACAAAGTTGAGTACCACGCCAATTGATTTATCTTAAAAAAAAGTGCTCGAAATAAACAAGATATATTTATTTTAAGTTATTGACCTCATTTTAAAATTATTTCTATACATTTTTTATGTTTTTTTAATAATTTTTATTTTGTTCTAGTTTCAAATGTGGACAGTGTTTGGTGTAAGTGTAATGGTAACTTTGGCAAGCATAGCAGCATATAAGTTCAAGTATATGTAAAAACTCAAAATAAAATAAGTAAAAAAAGGTGAAGTTTTTAAAAAGAAGTAGCATCTTGGGTGCATTTACATTGTATTCCTTTTCAAACTTTTGTTTTTCTTTTTTTGTTACTAAATAAACGTTTGTACATTTTAAAAAGGATATATTATAAGTTGTGGTGTTTAATAAAAAAAAGAAATTTTTTTTATTTTAAACATATTGAAAATTAATTGTGGCTATTACAAAAATACCAAAATATCTTTCCTCTTATCACACATACAAAAAAAATCAATCTTAATCTCTAGCATCTTCTTTAGAAACTGCGAAAGGTTCATCGATAACTTCATGTCCACAATCGGCGATAACAACATCTTTAGCAGGACGATCTCTTCCGTCAGTGTTGGTGTTTTCGATTTTTCTTACAACTCCCATCCCTTTAAGAACCTTTCCAAAAACAACATGACGTCCATCCAACCAAGTAGTTTGTTTAACAGTAATAAAAAATTGAGATCCGTTTGTGTCTTTACCCGCATTAGCCATTGAAAGCCATCCAGCACCATAATGTTTCAATTTAAAGTTTTCATCGGCAAAACGTTCGCCATAAATACTACGACCTCCAGTTCCATCACCTTTTGTAAAGTCACCCCCTTGAATCATAAAATCTTTGATGACACGATGGAATTTGCTGCCTTTATAACCTTCGCCTGGGGGTTTTGTAGCAAGTTCTGCAAAGTTTTTAGCTGTTTTTGGGACGGTTTTACCGAAAAGACCAATTTCAATACGACCAACAGCTTCATCTCCAATTGTTATATCAAACCAAACCTAAACAAAAAAATATTTTACTTTAATTTAAGAAATGAGTTTGCGCAAAAAATTTTTCGGCTAGAAAACTATTAAAGCGCATGCGCAACACATCGCTTTGTTGAACCACTTAATTAAAATTAAATTTTGACGAAATATAAAGGGCATATGTATAATAAAATATAAATGTATTACACACCCACATAAATTTTAAAAATAGTCTAAATTGCTTGTTTAAAAAAAAGCTTGTAAAAATGTATAACGGTATTCATACCTTGTCCGTTACTTTTGGTCCTTTTTTTCCATCATCTCCGAGGACATTAAAGATTCCACACGCGATTAATAAAACAACGACGATGGCTTTTATAAGGAAAACCATTCTCCACGAAATTTTACGACCTATTTCGGATGAAAAATTGGGCTTTTCAACAAAACCGAAGCAGAGAACCGGCAGACGTCAACAATAACGTCACGACAATCTTTCAATCTAATCTACTCTGAAAGGAAAGTCGGATACTGCCAACGTTTAAGCTGATAAAACACTTTGTGACACGTATTAAGATTTTATTGGTTAATCATTTAAATTGATTTTATTGAATTAAAGTGGAACGAATTTAAATGAATATGTATTTTTTATATTGAATAAAATGATTTTTTAAATATAATTTTGCGTTTATTGAATTGGAGGGAAATTGAGATAAAATCTAACTAAAATCCCTAGGGTTAATTTCAGATAAAAGTAAATTTTTATAATTTTGTTTAATTTATTTTTTTTAGAGTTACGATTTTCTTTTTAACTTATTACTTATTAAATAATTTCTTTTTACAAAATAAATAATTTGTTAGAAATTATTTTGGTTTTTTTGAATTGGGATACTTGTCAATTAGATCAATTGTTTAAAACCCTACTTTCCCTAAGTTTGTGGTCGCTTTACAGCCGCCATTTTGACATTTACGTTGTATACATAACTTGCGCTTGTGGCGTTTTTCTCAAAGTTTTAACCAGATTTTCCGACTGATTTGATGCAAACGCGGTTTGAATGCTAATTGGACATATGGTTTGTTCGGTAGTCATGGTTGAAGTGTATCATGTCTTTTAATTAGACTTTTATTTACGATTGAAATTAGCGTTGGTTAGATGTGATTTGAATTGTACGTGGTTTTTTCACTGGGTAAGTCGTTTTTCTTGGTTCGAATTGAGACGTAATCATCAGTTTTTACCCTATTTATCACATAAAAGTTTAGCAACGTTAGATATATCGAGTTTCTAATAAAGGCGGTAAAATTTTGCCACAACAGACTTTGACATGTAGTGTTTATATTTTGATAGGTTATTTGGAAAATGTCGGAGATTGTCTACCCGCCAGGTTGTCGTCCGATTACGGATGATTTGGGATTGGACGAACTAATTAGAAGGTTAAAAAGCCTTGCTCACACTTTGCAAGCGATGGGACAAGATGAGGGAGCTTATCAACAATATATACCGTTAGCTTTACATCTCGCTGAAGAGCAATTTCTTCAACACTCCTCGAGGGATGTTCAATTGCTTATTGCTTGTTGTATCGCGGACGTTTTGAGAGTGTACGCCCCAGAAGCGCCATATAAAGATACAAATCAAGTTAAAACAATATTTCTGTTTCTTATAACACAGCTATCCGGGTTAAAAGATCCCAAAGATGCTGTGTTTAAACGTTATTTTTATTTATTAGAGAGTTTGGCATATGTTAAATCGTTTAACATGTGTTTTGAATTAGAAGATTGTCAAGAAATTTTCTGTGCTTTATTTCAATTGATGTTTAAAATCGTGAATGATGAACATTCGGGTCGCGTTAAGAGTTTTATGCTTGACGTTTTGTGTCCCTTAATATCTGAAAGTGATATTGTCAGTAATGAGCTTTTGGATATAATTTTAATGAATATCGTTGATCCAAATAAAACCCAACGCAAAAACGCTTACTTATTGGCGAAAGAACTTGTTATAAAAACAGCACCCAATTTGGAAGCTCACATACAAGCTTTCTTTAATCAAGTATTAATATTGTGCAAAGAGGACAAAAATCTACAAATGTACTCTAAAGTATATGATTTGATATACGAATTAAACCATATTTGTCCTCAAGTTCTAACTTCGGTTTTACCTCAGCTCGAATGCAAATTAAAAAGTCCATTGCAAAACGAAAGATTGGGGGCCGTGGCTTTATTGGCGCGAATGTTTAGCGAAAAAGATTCGGAACTAGCAAAGAGACACTCTGGACTTTGGCGAGCTTTTCTTGGACGTTTTAACGATATTAACGAAGCGATACGAACTAAATGTGTTCAATACTCTATGCATTTTTTATTGAACCACCCCGATTTAAGAAAAGATATTACAGAGACGCTAAAAATGCGTCAACATGACTCCGAGGAGAACGTTCGATACGAAGTCGTTATGGCTATCGTTACAACCGCGCGACGCGATTTTCAAGTTGTCTCAGATTCCGAAGATCTCTTAGAGTTTGTTAAGGAGCGTACTTTAGATAAAAAGTTTAAAATTCGTAAGGAAGCCATGTCTGGATTAGCGATGATTTATAAAAAACATTTAAGCGATCCCGACGTTCCAAATGCGACGAAAAAAGCTGTTACATGGATAAAAGACAAAATACTTAACGGTTATTACATGGCCGGAATGGAAGATAAATTATTAGTTGAAAGATTATTAAATACTTGTTTAGTACCTTATCAACTGCCATCCGGAGAAAGAATGCGAAAGTTATATCATCTTTTGGGCACTGTAGACGATCACGCCACAAAAGCTTTCATCGAACTCCAAAAAAATCAATTATGCGTCAGAAAATTAGTTTTTGAGTGGTTGGAATTGCATCGTCGCGAATCAACTCCTGCAGTTCAAAAAGAACTTTCGGTTAAAGTCCAAGCTCTATCGCGTTGTCTCCCGGAACCAGTAAAAGCCCATGAATTCCTCTCAAAATTCAGTAGTCACATGAAGAAAGATTCTGCTCTTTTGGATTCAATGGAAACCGTTTCAAGACCGTCCGTTAGTTGTCACGAATGTTCTTATGCTATCGCGGCGGTTTTAAAAAAACTCGGACAACCAGTTATGACCAATTTATATTACAATACGGTCAAAATGCTTCTGGAGCGCGTCAGCTCGGTTATGATTGATCACGAAACTATTCGAATCCTGATTGGATATGTGGAGGATTGCTTGCGCGGCGGCAACACTATTGAGGAGGTTGGCTTACATCCTGCCACAGCTGGAGATCGTGGGCTCAAACTCCTAGTAATGCTGAGTTGTGTTTTTGCACCACACTTTCATCATCAGGATGTGTTAGAACAACTTATGGAATTATTACAATTGGAAGATTGTTCTGTTGCGCCGTTAGTTCTTTCCGTTTTTACATTTCTTGGAAGATATAAGTGTTTATGTAAGTAATCAATTACAGTGAAATTCTCCTAACTCGAATCGCTTAGGGAGCGGAAGAAAGTTTAGAGGTAGAGAAAAATTAGTTGAAGTTCAGTTCTAAAGAAAAAAATTAGAAATGTACTTTTCTAATAGGTATATTTCACCTTTCAACTACTTCAATAACAATATACAACAATCTAGCGTTGAATAACAATAGACAACCTAAGCCTTGACGTTATAGAGATGGGCGGAGCTTATACAGACTCCAAACATTTTGGTTGCTCACTGTGTTGCTAATATGCAATTTTTCATTAGTGTTAAAATAAAATAAACTAAGTGATGACATTTCAAATGACATTTTTTGGCGATTGTTAGCAAATGTAGTTAGCAACGAAATTGTTTGGAGTCAGTATAAGCTCCGTCCATCTCTGTGACGTCAGACTTAGGCAGTCTATTAAAACTAGAACTAACACTAGAACTAGAAAGTTTCGGGTTTAGCCGCCTTAAGAGATGCACAGCTAACCCCGAATGCGTCTACTTCTAGGTCTAATGTTAATTCTGGTGTTAGTGTTAGCTCTACTTTTTGTTATATATTTTTATTGAACTAAAACTAGAACTAACACTAGACCTAGAACTAGAATGTTTCTGGTTTAGCCGTGCGTCTTCAGACGAATGTTTCTAGTTCTAGGTCTAGTGTTAGTTCTAGTTTTAATTGTTATGCAGTGGTAAACCCAGAACTAGAATCATTCGGGTTTAGCCGTCTTAAGAGACGTAACGCTAAACTCAAATATTTCTAGGTCTAGTGTTAGTTATAGCGATAGTGCTAGTGCAAAACTAGAACTAACACTAGACCTAGAACTAAAAACATTCGGATTTACACGCATGTTTCTAGTTCTAAGTCTAGTGTTAGTTCTAGTTTTAGACTATCACTGACACTATGTAGAACTAATTCTATACTAATGCTAATTCTATGCTAAACATTTGGGTTTAGCCGCATATTTCTAAAGACGGCTAAGCCCGAATGATTCTAGTTATAGGTATAGTGTTAGTTCTAGCTTTACACTAGCACTGATACTATATACAGGATGTCCGGAAATGACGTGTACAACGCAAGACTACAAGTACCTTGACCAAAAATATGATGATTTAACTCAACTTATTTATGAAAAAACCAATAAATTTCAGGACAATATTTCCTGAATATTTAACATGCCAATATTTCGATTAAATTTTAAATCTTCCTCAGGGCTTCTACAACGACAAAATAACGTTAGTTGTTTTTTAGTTTTTAAGTTTTTTAACTTATCACTGTACGCGTTGACGTTTCCATGTTAGAGGATAATAGATTTTTCTGTTATGAAAGTTTGATAATAATTGATTGTTTTCGATGTTTTTTTGTATTAATGTTTGGTAGTTTCAAGAACTTAGGTATGTTTAAGAGGTTAAATTTTTTAATGCTGTTTTTCTATTGATATTTTGTCGTCGTAGAAACAAGCCCTGAGGAAGATTAAAAATTTAATCAAAATATTGGCATGTTAAAATGTTGTTTTAACTGTCCTAGATGCTAGTCCTGAAATGTATTGGTTTTTTCTTTCTTACTGCTTACGGGATCAAACAACACAGATTTACAACTTATCTATATACAAAATTGCTTAGTTTAGCCGCTGGAGGGCTTTAAAAATAATATGTTTTTTAAATAAGTCGAAAAATCCTCAATGGATTTTATTCATTTTTTGGTCATGCATTTGTATCAGTAGACTACAGCTGTTTGTGGAATAAACTCTAATTTCGAATATTATAGGGTGTTTAAAAATCCATATCTTTTTAACCCCCTCTACAAACACTACTATTTTTTTTTCTGAATAGTTACTTTAATTTAGAAACTATTTTCTTTCTTACAAAATTTCAGTTAGGTGAACGGTTTAGCCACAAAAAAATATTTTGTAAATACCCACAAGGGCGAGTGAGTGATGCATGGTAACTAAAAACGTTTTTTTTTAATAGTTGGCTAGGTATAATTAATTTTAAAAACAAAAACAGTTTGTCACTTAAACTTGGCAGCAGTCTTTGTTTTGCTTTTTCTTTGATTCATCATGAATTTTCAAAGCCCTCTAGCGACTAAACTAAGCAATTTTGTATATAGATAAGTTTAGTTAAATCATCATATTTTTAGTAGGACATCCTGTAGAACTAATTCTATACTAATGCTAATTCTATGCTAGTGTAAAACTAGAACTAATACTATACCTAGAACTATAATCATTCAGGTTTAGCCGTCTTTAGAGACTTGCACTGTCACTAGAACTAACATTAGACCTAGAACTAGAAACCGTCGAGTTTAGCCCTGCGTCTCTTAAGACGGCTAAACCCGAACGTTCCTAGTTCTAGGTTAGTGTTAACCTCAATTTTTATTCAACGCTAGTTTAAATCGTAAAATCACTGGAATAAAAAAAAAGTTGCCTTACAGAACGGATTCAAATAGTTTATTCCTTGGATATACAGGTGTGTCAAATGTCTGGAATATAGCCAATTTCGCCATTTGTGGTTTTAAAGAAAAATGTTTCAAATGCAAGTTTCTTTATTAATCATGGCGCATTTTTTGGCGATATTTGCTTGTTTGTATTGTTTTTTGTTTCGTTGCTATGGCAACCAACATTGTTATTTTAAATAGGATGCATATATTTTTTTGGCATACTTTGATAGAGAATAAATCTCCCTATGCGATAAACATATCAAATCATATGGTCGTATAAAAAAAAATCGAGAAAAAAATGCATTTTTTGAATGTAAAATCAGCTAATTACAAAGTAGGCGCCGAAATAACGTCGTTGATAGCTTTAAATGTCAAAAAAAATTACAGTTTCAACAATTATCAATCATTAAGAATGTATGGTCATTGGAAGCTGTCTTTGGCCATCAATTTTTTGAAAGGTTTTTAACACTTCCGGTGTTACAGAATTTTTTTAATACTTTGGATACTGTGGATTGAGTAATTTGTGTATCCGGGTAAATATTATTGAACACTGTACAAACTTCACTTTGAGTGCATTTTCTATCACCGTACCCATACATTATTAATATTTGGATTCTTTTCTTCTCAATTTTTTGACACCGGAATTATTTCGGCGCTTACTTTGATTGTAATTTGCTGATTTCATATTTTCAGAGAACGCATTTTTTCTCGATTTTTTTCTTATACAACTATATGATTTGATATGTTCATCGCGTAGAGGGATTTATCCTCTATTCAAATGTGCAAAAAAGAACATGCGTCACATTTAAAATAACAATGTTGGTTGCCATAGTAACGAAACAAAGAACAATGTAAACAAGCAAGTATCGCAAAAAAATGCGCTACAATTAATATAGAATTTTTTATTTGAATCATTTTTCTTTAAAACCACAAATGGCGAAGTTATTGGCTATATTCCAGACATTTGACACACCTGTACACTATATAGGTGTCCCGTATCTTCCGCATCAGAGCATTATACGGTTGTAGGATACATTATTTTGAAGCGATCTTTCTAATAAAATTTTTCTTTCCGTGTGGAATCTATTAGTCCGAGTACACGGGCGACACTAGTTTAGAATGGCGCGGTGGACCGGCCGGGGGTGGGACCGATTGCCTGAGTGTCATTTACGATCTCCGAAGGCGGTTTTCTAAGCTTTTGTTGAATCGGTATTAAACGACTTTAAACAGTTCACGTGCGGTTATTATGAACATTTCGGAAAAATTTTATAAGAAAGATCGCTTTAGAATAATGTATCCTACAACCGTATAATGCTCTGTTGCGTAAGATACGGGACACCTGTATACTGGTAGTATACAGGTGTCCGCGTATGGTCGTAGTGCAGTTCGAGTTAAAAAAAAAATCGAGTTAATGAAATTCGGCATAGAGAGATAAAAATACATTTGAAACGAAAAGACGTTCGAATTAGAGGAATTTCACTGTATTAAATTTGAGAATTGTATTTGGTAATTTTATTAATTAATTTTATATGTTTGTTTATAGATGAACAATTTCCAGATTTAATGGATCAGTTGGCACCAATTTGTAAAAATTTCGCTGAATCAGGCACTCCAAAACAGGCAAAAGGGGCGATACGTTGCATATTTGTAAACATGCCCGAATTACACGATTCTCTTTTCCCTGCGATTCTTGAAACAGCTAAAACTAACCTCTGTCCTGATAAACCTAATTATCGTACTGCTATAGTCACCTTAGGCCACATAGCTTTCAATGTTCCCGAAAAATGCAAAGTGCAAATCAAAAACATCGTCTCAAGAAAGATTGTTAAAGAGTTACTGGTAAAAGAAGCACGTCAAACGGAAAACAACAATCACGATTCCGAGCAATGGTGTCCTGAAGAGGAGCTCCCGGAAGAAACTCGTTGTAAGATTGAAGGATTGAAAGCGATGGCGAGATGGTTGTTGGGTTTGAAACAAGATACGGCGTCCGCACAGAAAACTTTTCGGATGTTGAACGCGTTTATTGCGCATAAAGGTGATTTGTTGCAAAGCGGAAGATTATCTCAAGCTGAAATGTCTTGGTTAAGATTATCTGCTGGTTGTGCTATGTTGAAAGTTTGCGAACAGAAGGGTGTTGGTGATCAGTACACAGTCGAACAATTCTATAACCTCTCGCAATTAATGTGTGATGAAGTAAAACAAGTTCGAGAAATTTTTTCATCAAAACTACATAAAGGTTTAGGACGAGGTTTACCAAATAAATGTCTCCCATTAGATTTTATGGGTTATTACGCTCTAGCAGGAAAAGAACCAGATAGCCGGCTACGTACCCAAATTAAAAATAACATGATTACGGATATAAATAAACGAAGAGATTACGTGAAAACGTTAACGATGGGTGGAGGACAAGTAGATAAAGCTATGAGTCAACTTCCCCATATATTACCTGATTATATGTTAGCTTTTGCCATACCAGTTTTGGGCCACGATCCGGGACTTTCCCGTTGGGATGACGTTGCGGATTTAACTCGCGCCAAACAATGTCTTTGGTTCATTTTGGAACCTCTCGTCACCAAAACAGAATATTTTAGCTATGGATTTTATAAAAACTTAATCGAACGGATGAAAAATCACAAGGATGCTTTGAGACCTGACGATGATAGTATTAATTATGTAAGTAATTCATTTTTATACAATGTGGGTAAATATTCTTTTTGTAAATATCGATGGGTTCGTTTGTAGTTGCCTTTGTTTGTTCCCCCGTTTCTGTTATTTCTTCAGAATTGCTGAATTTCCAATTATGGGCAATAAAAGTAATTTTTCCACCCCTCTCTGTTTCCAGCCTATTCCTTTTCTTGCTATGTATCCACGAAAATATGCTGAATGCCCGTTCTGTGGCCGCTTAAGATACTGGAGCTGATGAAATCTTAACAGCAACCTTACTCAGATTGGAGCTACTACACAGGTCTTTCCACCATGTAACTGGATTCATCTTTACTACACTGGTCCTCAGGAATCTTTTTGCCCACAATCCATCATTTGATTTATAATTTGCCAAATCTGCCATTACATCCAAGTGCATTTACTGGGATAGGTTGTGTATAAACTCCATTGCGTCTAATTCGACTTGTAGCAAATGCCTTGCGATTAAATTACTTTTTGAGTTCTTCCATCTTCCTCGTCCTTAGATGTGTAAAAATTTGAAATGCTACATATAATTTTTTGTTCACTTTGTGGATCATCAGGGTGTTTGATTTTAGGGTAGTTATTAGTAAAGCTCGGATTTTTATGCAGTCAAATTATAGGAAATATGCAAACTTTTTATTCGAAATATGCAAAAATATGTGGAAATATGCAAAAATATACCTTTCTTATAGTTGTTATCAATCTATTTCTATCACATTTTTGTATATGTTTTGCAGTTTTCACATGTTGTTCTATTTGAGACTTCCTCTCACACGTTATCTTAAAAAAGAATAATTAAAAAAGTTAGCCATAGATACTCTAACAGATTAAAAATTTAAATCTGAGACTATAAAACAGATTCGTATTTGTAATTGTCTAGAAACATATGAAAAACATCCCAAGAAAATGGGACATCAAATTTAATATAGTTTTATTTAGTTTTAATTTAAAAGTTTTCCATTTTTTTAACTCCTAGTGTAAAAATCTATGAGAAATACAATTTCGTTGTCATCAAACCATTGACAACTCCGCTGAAAGCTCTAATTTTTAACTTAAATCTTTGGCTAAAACGTTACGACATAATTTTTAAAAAAATACTTACAACTTTGGCACAAGCTTTACAAAATAATTCCTTATTATTTAAATTTAGTTCGGGATAACTTTTTATCCACTGGGACACAAGACACGATATCACTTTAGACATTGTTGTTATAGATTGATAAATTAATGTTCACTCACACTGAATACAGCCACAGTAACTAATAAACAATAGTAATTAGTGAAACAATAGGATCCAGAATGTCACGAATTTGTTGTACTTGCGCCTAGGGAGTGTCATCGACGTTGCCTTTCCGTGAACAAGTAAAGTTTGAAGACTGACTTTGTTGAATAAGCTTTCCATGCAGTAGAGATGGCTTCCCCAGCGCGTTTTATATGGTAGTTTCAAACTAAGTTTATACTCCTTCGTTTTGCTTATTTCCAAGTAAACAAGTAGAAAAGATAAGACTGTTATTAACTTCTGTGTAGGTGGAAAATTAAGATATTTTTGCAGAGAAGATGAAGAGTATGAGCCATGCAACCTGATATTAGCAGCATTGTCTTCAATTCCCACAAGGAACTTTTCGGCGCCAAATTTATCAACAATCTTTATTTCACTCTTAAGATATTCTGCTGTGTGTTTGCTAGACCATGTAGAAATAAAATCCACAAACACTTTTCAGGTTTTGATATCACAAAATGTATTATGTCCTCATTTCGTAAATTACTCCATCCATGTCATTGCAAATGAAGAATTTTAGCCTGTTTCAGTTGCTGATCAATTATACTTTTCATATCCGCTATTCGTATTCAAAAAGTTCTAAGGATGGTCTAAGCATTTTAAAAAATTTCTCCCACTGTGGGTGTCCAACCATAGATAGAGGGGAACAAGTCTCTTATATGACATTGATATTACTAAAAAGCTTCATTAACCAAGTTACTTACCACATCACGCTTTGGGATCTCTCTGTCAGCAAAATATTCCATGGTTCTGGATCTAAGTAGATGATACAAACGAACTGGCCAATGGTGGAGGACACAGAGAGAGGTCTGAATCTGGTATTAATTGAGGTTCACAAGGGCTATCAGCTGTTGGTTCTCGAGCAGATGGAGATGCAACATCATTTGAACCGGTAGTTTCATCGATATCGTAATTCGTTGCGAAATTTTGGGAAGTTTTGATTGAATGTGCCTTTTAATTTCCACTGGCCACTTAACACATTGGTTAAATGTATGTGTATCGTCATTTTATTGACTTTTGCGAAGTGCTCCTTACTGCAGTATTTATAAATTACTGAATGTTTGCCACCCCACCCTTTGCGCCAATTAAAATGCGAAGATTCCAGTTCTAACTTGTTTGTTCTCAGTACACCTGTACCTACCGCGTCACACAAATAAATACCCTAGTGCGAGTGGGTAAATTCCACTTAAAAGAGTGGGTAGATAAATATTTCTGCCCATCATTAAATGTGAATGACTCTCAGCATGGCTTATTAATTAAGACATCTACTTAATAATGCCAACTTAATTTGATGAAAATGAGTTTATTTTTATTTTTGATTTTAGAAATTATGGGCACTCTGTGATTTGTCTTCCGGTTTACTTTTAACGAAAACCGTTAATTACGACATGAAAAATTTCCCGACGGACACAAGAGTTCCAACAATGTACTGGGTTCCTCAAGTCGATCTGAGCAATTCTCGAGTGTTTCTGCCACCTGAATTGCAGTACCAACCAAATAAGAAAGGAATTACGCTGTCGATGGTGAACGCGGATCGTTTGAAAAAGGTGAAAAGCAAAATGCGTTCGGAAGGCTGCGGCCCGCTTGGAACCGATGTAAAAGTAAGTTGATAATAAGAATATTTAAAAATATTTTGTCTTTTCGATCTCATTTTTTTTATGTACATACAGAGCAAACATTGCGTTTAATTTGTAAAAAAATGTTTATAAAAAAATTAAAAAAGGATTTTATCTTTTTTTATGTCTCTTTTAAGTGTTTGTTATTAAGCGTTTGTTTTGGAAATGATTGAAAAGATAAAATCTTTTTTTAATAAATTTTGCTAGAGGCATTTGATGACTAACACATACTTCTTTCGTATTATGTAGCCTGCTACTAAGGGAATTGATGCCCAGGTATGTGTTTATTAGTTTATTTTGCTAATCCTCACACCAACTAATCCCATGTTTATTTTATACAGAATGTTTCGGTTTTTCTCAATCTCTCCATAGAACTTTTATATAACTTCATAAATATCATTAAATGAATATCATTAAATCATAGTAAATGATAGCGCATCAACTCTAGGGAGGGTACAGGGGTGATTTCGTTTCCAGGATATCATATTTTATTCACAATTTACTTAAAAGTTCTATTGAGTCTTAAAAGTTCTGTTATAAAAACACCTTATATTTTTCGGTTTTTTTTTTAAATACAAATTCTGGGTTTCTAATTTATTAACAAATAAATAATTTTTTTTGCACGTAAAAAAAGGTTATTTAATAAGTAAGATTTTAGATAACGCAAGAAAAAAAGTTAATAACCTAAAAAATCGGTTATTAATGAATTTTCTTTCTCTTTTTATTTCAGCCGTTTGAAGCATCAGAAACGAAAATTCACCTTCCTGGTTTAGAAGAAGAAATTGACGAACCTTCACCGAAAAGATTACGAATGCGAATCGACATAGATAAGTGACCAAATGTATATACATCGTGAATTTTTCCTACATTTTCAGAAAGAAGAAAAGAATCCTGCTGAAGTGGTCAAAGTTTTTTTTTTTTTAATCTTAAGCGGATGAATATTGATGATAAGTTTTTACTTTAAGTACCTCTTTTACATTGTTGATGTTAAAAAATTATACAAAATGATGTCTTTTTCTTTTTGAATAGGTATTTTTTATGATGTAAAAATTCATATTGCGTAAAGATTGATATAATTTCTACGTTTTTATTTATTTTTTTGTTCAGTCGCCGTTCTTCTCTTCCTCGTCCTATTTCCTTGTCTCCGGTCCTTATTCGGAAAACCTTGTAAATAATTAATAACAAGATTGCCTATAAAGTACACGTAGGTTTATATTGTTAATGGTTAAAGCGGACGGTAAAATTGAATTTTTAAAGAATACGAGAAAATAATAACGAATGGTGTCTAAAATATTTTTTTTGAGATAAAATAAAAACCGAGTACTGGTCGAGATATCATTGTTACAATGAGAATAGGAGCTAGTTATTAACTACACACCACCACACACAACATTCTGGTAAAAATTACTTTAATCTTTTATAACATTTATTACTACTTTTAGAGAAATAAAGATATTTTACAAATTTATTTTTTAATCTTCATTTCTAATTATTATCCTATATATTAACATTTTTTATATTTCAGGTCTTAATCTGAAACTGACGCAACACAAATAAGTCCAATTATATCCAAGAAATTCCAGAGTTAAATCCCATATGAGTCCAAAGATCCCAAGATTTACTTTCCTCTACTTTTCTACAATTAAATTGTCCATTTGTTGTATTACTTGACATCTTTTTGGTTCAGCTCCAGAGTGTTTTTATTTAATTATTAAAGAACCCATAACATGGTATATCATTTTGTTTGCTGAGAAAGAAATGACAAGAAACAAAAAAAATACCCCAGAATAAAGGAAGAAGATTAAAGTAAATTAACACCACACATTTTTTTTTTAGTAATTGAATCCTAATGGCAACGAAGAAACGGTTGCCTTGTTTTTAAATAACAATAAAATGACATCTTAACGTCAAAATAACCGGGACGTATTAAAATTTGATTGTACAAAATCTCAATAATTCTTCAAATTTTTAACAATTTTTTGTATTCAATTTTTTAATCAATGAAGAGGGTGGGGGATATAAATCAACAAGTAACGGCTCAAGATACCAATCGTCGTTTATGCCTCAGAAACAGCAATACCCTTCCGGATTTTTCAAAAGTGGGCGGCCTCTCCACTCACATCCAACTTCTAAGAGAAATAATCATATTTCCTTTACTTTATGAAGACTTATATAAGCATTTTTGCGTTAAAGCACCGCGTGGAGTACTTTTTTACGGGCCACCAGGTTTATTTATTTATTATTAATTTTTTATCATCATTTTATTAAATTATTATTTCAGGAACTGGAAAAACTTTAGTCGCCGGCGCATTATCAACGGAATTAAGCCGAGTAGGAAATGGGAAGGTAACATTTTACCAACGTAAAGGTGCCGATATTTTAGATAAATGGTTCGGAGAATCCGAGCGGAAATTGAGCGAATTATTTCTTCAAGCGAACAAAACTCGCCCATCGATTATTTTCTTCGATGAATTGGACGGGTTGGCGCCCGTTCGTTGTCAACAAAATGATCAAAATCATTGCAGCATTGTTGCAACACTTTTAACATTAATGGATGGTTTAGATAATAAACCTGGAGTTGTTGTAATTGGCGCAACGAATAGAATCGATGCGTTAGACCCCGCATTAAGACGACCAGGACGGTTTGATAGAGAAATTTATTTTCCTTTGCCTTCAGTTAATGCTAGAAAAGAAATATTACAAGTAAGAGAAATAAAAAAAATTATTTATGCTGATACTTTTCTTTAGGTTCATACGTATTCATGGACTTATAAACCTTCTAATGAGCTTTTATATAAAATCGCTGAATCGACTTCTGGGTGTTGTGGTTCAGATCTTCAAGCTTTATGTGCAGAAGCAGTGCTTTGCTCGTTAAAACGGGAATACCCGGATGTTCATAAACCTCGTTTAATTGGAACGAAAATGAAAATAAATATTTATAATCTTGTGGTAAATAAAACGATTGATGAGAAACGATTCCTTTTTGCTGAAGAAATTGATTATTAGGTTCAAGAAATTGATTTTTTAAATGCAAGAATGAATTTAGTTCCAACAGCGCAAAGATTGGGAAATTATAGAGCGCGAAAATTGAGTCCTTTTATAAAACCACTTCTTCAGAGGCAATTGGATAAGATTATTAAATATATTAATATTTTATTACCGCAATTTACTCAGCCTTTTAAAAAGTAAATTTGAAATTATTTTTAAAGTTTGTTTATTAAGAAATTGTTTAGGTTTCTTATAGGTAATGAAAGATATGTTGGGCGATTGGTTTTAAAAGGATCAAATCAACAAGGATTAATTGTTCATATAATTCCTGCAATTCTTCAATTTTTAGAACATATTCCTTGTTATATGTTAGATATCCCAGCTTTATTTGAGGTTTATTAAAAAATAATAAATCATTTTTGTTGAAAAACATTTTTTTTAGACGAATATAAAAAACGCTCGTCAAAATTTACCATCAATTTTAGTTCTATCAAGAGTTGATGATTGGTGGGATATGATAGAATCAAGTATTCAATTAAGTTTAACAACAATGTTAGAAGATTTACATCCGGGAATTCCCCTTTTATTAATTGCAACCTGTAACGAAGAGCTGCCATTAATGGTGAGTTATAAATCGAATAAATTAAATTATTACAAATTTAATTTTTTAGTTACAAAATTATTTCTATAATAACAGTAGCATAGTAATAAAAATTGACGATCCAAATGTAGAGGAGCGCGAAAATTTCTTTGCGCCTCTATTTTTTGGAAACTCTGAAACGAGCGTTGCAACAATTTTAAAAAAGGAAACTCCTAACGAAAATATCAAAGAAACCATTCCAATTCAAAAATGTAAAAGGGAAATTGGAGTGCGACACAAAAAGCATCAAATATGTTTGAAAGATATATCACATAAATGCAACAATTTAAAAAGAAAATCAAATCGGTGTCATCAAAACGTCCATATTAAAAAAAGAAAAATCGACCGATTTTCAGATGATCTAGAAGCGAATTATAAATGTAAATGTAAAAAGGCATTTTCAACGACCTCTACAATTATTGAACACCGTTCAGATATAACATCACTAGATTCAAGGTGTTCTTTAACCGATTTAAATAAAAATCGGGGGAGATCAAAAAACATAAAAAACACGACTCTAATCGATATGATTGATTGCTCGGTTTTCCAAGATGAAAATTTTATTGGTAAAATTCCCAGTAGGGTTGCTTCCGAAGGAAGTGTTGGTACATTTTTGGAGACGATCGTTAAAAAAGAACCTAAATCATTCTTTGAATTTGAAAGTACAACAAAACTTTGTCAAGATTTAAACAATCCGAAAACGGTAGATATTTTTAATTTGTGGAAGAGAACGGCGCACGAAACTTCAGCCAATTTGCCTGTCGGCCAATTGGAAATGCTTTACGATATTATAGCGGCATGTATTGTTGTTAATAAACATAAATATCACGGATTCATAGAGGTAAAATAATTAAAATGAGGATACGGTAAATGAAATATTATTTTTTTTGTAGACTCTTGAAAAAACTTTAAATAACTTTGAAAGGTCTACAAAGAGTTATGCGGAGTGATAAAATGGGTTGCTTTTTATTTTAATGAAAGTGAAGATGTTTGAAAGAAAATTTATGTGATTTAGTTTGAAAGGGTTATTTTAATAAATGTTGTTTCTTGTATTGTTGAGATCACAATTAAATAATTTTGAATTATTTAACATCTCTTCTTACAACCAATTAAAATAAAAACTAAGTCAATGTAAGGTGTTCATTAAACAAATTCAAAATGAACTAGTTAATTAGGCAATCTTATACTATTTATTGTTAACTGCTTGTGTACCAGACTGAAATTCTACCTTATAATGTTTACTGTACTGGTTACACACCTAAATAAATCATGTATCCACGTGAGGTTATAATGGGATTTTGCCCTACACATAGCATGTATCCACTATAGGTTACATGGTACACAAGGGGTTAATAGTCAAATACCTAATGAGGCTTACAAACAATTTACAGAGCGACCAAAGATAGCCAGGAAGGTAACTCTGCATGAATGCGCTGAAGAGGTTCGCGGGCAGGACCGGACGCGGACAAATTTTTTTAGTTGAAAAAAATTTTGGGACCTCCCTTAACGGGACGCGAACCTCTAACAACGGGACAACGGACCGGCGGGAGCAAATAATGTAAGTATATTGAAATCGGGGAATTACCTATTTCCGTTCGTTTTAGTAGTTCCTCTACGACTGCTGCTTGCTTTACTGCTTGTTTTCTTTTTGTTGTGCAAATAGTGAGTGCTAGAGATTTTTGAAATGGCGCCTAGTAAAAAACTTCTTAGTTCGCGAGAAAAAATGGAAGTTGAAAATGGAAAGAAACAAGATGACGTAAATCGGTTTAGCAATAAGTTGCCTGCGTTACTCCTTGGGTATCGGCCAGAAGATGTGTTCAACGACAAAACTGGCCTTTTCTTCAAAGCTTTACCGAACAAAACACTTGCATCTAAGTCTGAAAAATATAGCGGTGGAAAACTTTCCAAGGAAAGGCTTACAATTTTACTTTATGCTAATATGGCAAAAAGAAGATTTGCTGGTGATTGGAAAGACGGCCCGACGTGGGGCATTTAAAAATGTAGCACTGAAAGATTTACTGGCAATGTGGAAATTTAATATGAAAACATGGATGACGCGAGATATTATGTTGCTCCAATTTGATAGAAAAATTGTCAGCAAAAAACGAAAAATTTTATTATTTTTGGACAACGCAGGGTTGGGCTACAAAACATAAAAGTTATCTTTTTACCTCCCAATACTACATCAGCATGTCAACCACTAGACCAGGGAATCATACTGAATTTTAAATTCTATTATGGAGGGTACTACTTATGCACATTTTATTAAAAATGGATTAAGTCAGATCTGCTTCAGAGTTAGCAAAGTCCATAAATGTTTTAAAAACACTTTATTACATTACAACAGCTTGGAATAAAGTTTCGTTAGCAACGATACAAAATTGCTTCAAAAAAGCTACGATAGTTCAAATGCAAACATAACACAAGAAAATCTTGGAAATTATGTTCAAATCGACGATATTGCAGCAACAGAAGAGATGAGTTTGAACATTGGCGATGTGATTGAAAATATGATTGAACATGATCCTGCACCAGAAGAGGAAGAAGATCTCGAGACTCTGTTGAAAGCAGCAACACAATTACTACATATAATAATATACTGGGTGTCCAATTAGTGCGATATCGGACGATATCTCCTTACAGGGTGTCGCTAGAAGAAAATGTTTATATATAAAGTTGTTTGGTGTTCGAAGGTGCATAACCTAAAAATATTTTTGTTTATACAGGGTGTTGTAAAAACAAAGTACAAGGTACAACTTCGAAAATTTAAATGAAACACCCCATATTTTATTACATTTTTGAATTACCCTTAAAATTCGACATACTTTTTGTTAAGCATTACCTATACCAAAATTTTACCGTTTTTGAAATATTCAACATTTTGTGAAAAAATCTCTGTCTGCACGTGTCTATAAAAGAAACCATACCCAATTTATTTAAGACCCTACAAAGCAAATCTTTTGTAGATTATTAATGCATAGTTACAGTAACTTCATGCCCCTATAAAAGTCTGGTAACCTTCTACAGGGTGTTCGTAATATTGTACTCAATACTAGAAACTTGAAATAGCTATATCTCATTTTTTTTAAATGGAATGCCTAATATTTTTTTATCTTAAATTATTCGCACAAGTAATAAGGTTTCTTTTTTATAAAGCATGTCCTGTACCTATTTGCAATAGTTATCAAGTTATTTATAGGACAATATTTACAGGACCTATTTGCAATAGTTATCAAGTTATTTATAGGACTATAGGTATAGGACATGCTTTATAAAAAAGAAACCTTATTACTTGGCAAATAATCTTTCATACAGAGTAGTTTTATGTATCGGAGGTGCAATCAAATTTTTATTTCGCAAATTGACAGTATGAGCATCTTTACGTAATTCGATCCTAATATATAAATAAAATGGACAAACCTCACACACGCATTTTGGACTCTTTGTATCCTTGCAGCAACAGTGGCAGATAAACAAGGGCCATACACCACGCTACCATAGTTAAAATGCGACAAAACCAGGGCATCACATAACATTATACGGTTGGCTTGATCGAGAACTGATCTGCTACCATACAGTTTTCTTTAGATTAGCAAAAGCTATTCTAATACATTTTCCTACATGCTGCTCAAATCTCAACTCAGAATCTAAGTCCCAAATCGTGAGCATTATCACGGAACTCAATTGGCCTATCTCCCATAACCAAATTAAATTCATTTTTGAGTTGCGTTCGGACTTGTGGTCTTGCAAAAATAATAGCAACGGACTTGGTGGGATTTACAATTAAAGAGTGATTCCTTGAAAATTATATCATGCTCATAAGAACATGAAAGTAATTAACGATTTAAAAGCCTTTGCAAATGAAGATTACATTGCAATTTTATTGAACACCTCAAAAATTTAGAAGATCATTTTCAATCTAGTTTTTTTAAGCAAAAAATGCTAGACATGCGTCAACGGGGCATTTTATAATTTGTAAATATGTAAATAACTTTAGTATATAACTTTAGTCTATAGGGAAGGAGGCTAGTCGGAGAGCCGAGAAAACGCTTGGAGGATTCACGTTGACGAGTTTGCCGCGGACGTTTGACGAGGATCGCAAGTCGCTTCTGAAATTTGCACCTCTAGGTTTGCATATTTTTTTTCAATTTTTGTTCTCAAAGAGCGTTTACTGGAGCGCGCCTCTTTTACGGCATCTAATATTGAACGCATAATGTACTTGATTCGTTCGCGAATATTCATAATCTGTAAAACGCTAGTCAAGTCACCCCAACATTAAAGCTACATACTGTTATATTCAGGATTGTCTTGCCGCTTGACCAGGCTAAAAACTTTGCAAATGGGATCATAAACTTTCTGAGATAAGGCTTATGACGATAAGCGTCCAAGGTAGTGCTGCTTCAAGTCACCCCAACATTAAAACTACATACTGCTATATGCAGGATTGTCTTGCCGCTTGAGTACGATTTTGAAGTAAATTTCCGTACTTTTGCAACGCTATAGCAACTCGTCCAGGCTAAAATCTTTGCAAATGGCATCATAAACTTTCTGAGATAAGGCTTATGACGATAAGCGTCCAAGGTAGTGCTGCTTCCACCTTCTTCCAATTGCATTACTTCGCGTATTGCGGATTTTCAACTTGGAAATAAGGTCGCAATCGCAACATCTTCAACAAATTTTGAAGTAGTTTTCAAAATTATTTTTATATTTAGCACAAACATATAATCATTATTTTATCATAAATGGAATGAAGGCTTGAAAATATGAACATGTATTTTATTATCATGTAAATAGTTATTTTGAATTATTTCATCTATAAAACCTCTTTGATGTTCATATTCTACGTCAAATGAACCGAACAAACTGCATTTTGTAACATCATACGTCACGAATACGTCATAATGAAGAATTCTTGCCAAAACTATCAATTTTCCACGCTGTTATTTTATGTCACATAGTTATTGCATAAACACAATTGTGTCTTTTATCAAAAATTATTATTAAAATCTAAAAATACTTTTTAATTATTCGTTAAAACTGAATCCAAATTAAAATTCCTTTTTTGACAACAACACCCAAAGGTATATGTAAAATTGTTTTGATTATTAATCATGTTGATTTTTTTGAAAGGTGTAGGTCAGAACATGATATTTAAATAAACGCATTAATTAATGAGTTAATAACAATCCTACGCTTTGAAAAAGTCGAAAATAAACTTGATGACGTGATGTAGAGGCTATTGCACATATTGATTTTAAATTTAGAAAATTTTCAACGTATCCGTTTGTTCTGAAAATCTGGACGAATGCCCGAGATTCGCGGGCGACTCACGAAACGGGACGAAAGAGAAAAAAATATAAAACGCGGACCCAAAGGGGAACCGAACATTTTTGGCAACCCGATCTATTTGAACGAAACCTTTTGTATTTTGCAAACATTTGCAAAAGTTACAAGCACTGAAATCATCGCGTCCGTTTATTATCATCTATTTATCGTCAACCTCGTTCCGGGTTTCTCTATTGTAAATAAATCAATACGGGCCATTTTGGTGTGATTCCGACACCAGAAATTCGGTCGATCTAAAATGAATCCAGTACAATGAACCCTAAAACAATTATTAATCATCGATTAATATTTTAATTTCAACTCAAAAAAAAACGAAATTTAAGAAAAAGACGTTTCGGAAATCATTTTTTTATTGCAAATTGGGTTAATCCTTTTTTTTCTCTCTCTCCTGCAAAAGAATCAACCACCGAAGAAGGGGGCAGGTTAGCAAAGAAAATGGCGAGCGCAGGTCACGTCCTGCTGCTACTTCCCTAGAAAAACCAAACCCAAATTGAAACGACTTCATTCCTATTTGTATTATTCAACATTTTATAGAAAAAAAAGTTGTAAGTAATTTTTTTTTCATAACCTCAATTCTATTTTGATTCTTTTTTTCCAACACAAAACATAACCAAAAAAAAAGGAGCAAAAAATACCGATTATAAAGCGATCGTTACTTATTCCTTATAAACAGATAATATTTATTTCGTCAATCAATTTAATAAACATTAATTTAGAGCAATAACAAGAACATAAAAAACTAATTTATGTGTTTACGTTAATTAACCTATTTAAACAATCTTAAATCATTCTCTTTATATCGAAATATCTTTATCAATTCATTGTTGATTTAATTTCTAATCATTTCTTTTTATTTATTATTAGAAAATGCAAGGAACAGATACCATTTCAAGTACATCGGATCACCGATTAGCTTTGGTCCACGAAATGAGTTCTCATAATTTTGATTTGATTCGATTTGCTTCTTATCGTACGGCCACCAAATTAAGGTTTATACAAAAAAAAGTCAGTCGTAAGTAAACCGTAATTTTCTTTTTAAATTAAATGATTAATAATTAATTTTATTTTTAGTTCATGCTTTAGATATATGGAATGTAATCGAAGCGTTCCGCGAACAAGGTTTACATGCTTTGGAGCCTAGCTCTGAATTGAGTGTAGCCCGATTAGAGACTTTATTGTGTTCATTGTATCATAGTTTAAATAAAAGGGCTCCTCCAACTCAACAGGCTCATGTTGATGTTTGTTCGAGTTTATTGTTAAATTGGTTATTGGCGGCTTATGCTACTGTGTAAGGAAAACTTTTTTTTATGGGATTATTCATTATTTAATTTGGATTTTTATTATTTTTTTTTAGAGATAATGTTGGAAAAATAAGAGTATTTTCCATCAAAGTTGCTTTGGCTACTCTTTGCGCTGGAAAGTTAATGGACAAATTGAGATGTAAATATTAGTAATATACAGGGTGTTTCAGATTCTTGTAGCAGAACTTTAACAGTTGATAGATCTTTTAAAATTAACACAAAAAATTCATATGCCATGTTTTGGAGATACAGGGTGTTGAAATTAAATTATTAAATTGTTTCTTTTTAATATTATATGTGTATTTCAACTGATTCTATTAAAATTTGGTATACAGAGGTTTTTTGGCATGAGAAAAACGATTATGAAGTTCGTTTTACTATCGCCGGCAGAGGGCGCTCTGTAACGTATTCTTTACGGATTAAAATAACTATAACTTTTAAATAAAAATTCTTATTCTCTGTACTTTTCTGAACCAAAAGGGTACTCTTATCAAAATTTATGGATTTCCAAACGGAAATTCAGCAGAGGTAGCCTGATAGTATAGGAGAAGATATCCAAATAGAAGACGTCCGCATCCTTCTGTGTTTGTACAAGTGTTTGTTATTCAAAAATCCATAAAGAATACGTTACAGAGCGCCCTCTACCAGCTATAATAAACGGACTCCATAATCCTCTTTCTTATATGCACCAAAAAATCTCCATATACCAAATTTGTGTATGGTTTAAAAAAAAATAATTTGAACACCTGTATCTCTAAAGCAAAGCGCTTGTCGACCTATGTTTATATGAAGTTGTTGTGTTACTTTTAAAAGATTTATCAACTGTTAAAGTCCTACTAAAAAAACCTGAAAGACCTGTAGAGTACATCAAAGGTAAATAGCAAAATTGAAATCAATTACTTTCAAATGTTTTAATGATTTTAAGCGATTTTAGATGATTTTAATTCTTATACAAAGTTTTTCAATAAATTCAAATTTTTAGGAGATACATTATTGGAATATTGAATGATTGGATTTGATAGATATCAATCATTATCTTTAAGGATTCTAGCGTCTCGCCCGCGAGCGACCTCGACGATTTGAGGCGAAATTGTTCCTTATATATCTTGGTAAAGATACAAATTCTCTTATAAAAAGATATTTACTCTCAAATCGCCGAGATCGCTTGCAGGCGAGGTGTTGGATTTGATAAATTAACACGACATCACTATCTTTAGTAGATTTAGCGCCTCGCCCGCAAGCGACCTCAGGGATTTGAGGCGAAATCGTTCCTTACATATCTTGGTTAAGATACAAACTCTTTAATAAGAAAATATTTACCTTCATATCGCTGAGGTTGCTTGTCGGCGGGGCGCTGGTTTTTATATTTTTATTAATAAGAAACACGTCAACTTTGGATAATTCTAGCACCTCGCCTGCAAGCAACCTCGGCGATTAGAGGTGAAATGATTCATCTTGATGAAGATACAGACTCTCTTATAAAAAGATATTTACTCTCAAATCGCCAAGATCGCTTGTAGACGAGGTGTTTGGATTTAATAAATTAACACGACATCACCATCTTTGGTGGATTTAGCGCCTCGCCTGCTAGCGACCACGGCGATTGGAGGCGAAATCGTTCCTTACCCATCTTGGTTAAGATACCAACTCTTTAATAAGAAAATATTTACCTTCATATCGCTGAGGTTGCTTGTGGGCGAGGCGCTGGTTTTTATATTTTATTAATAAACACGTCAGCTTTGGATGATTCTAGCACCTCGCCTGCAAGCAACCTCGGCGGTGAGAGGCGAAATCATTCCTTATACATCTTGGCTAAGATAGAAACTCTTTAATAAGAAGACATTTATTCTCAAATCGCCGAGGTCGCTTGCGGGCGAGGCGCTGGATTTGATAAATCAACACGACATCGTCATCTTTGGTGGATCTAGCGCGCAAGCGACCTCGACCATTTGAGGCGAAATCGTTCCTTACTCATCTTGGTTAAGATACAAACTCTTTAATAAGAAGATATTTACCTTCATATCGCCGAGGTTGATTGTGGGCAAGGCGCTGGTTTTTATATTTTATTAACAAGAAACACGTCAGCTTTAGACGATTCTAGCACCTCACCCGCAAGCAACCTCGGCGATGAGAGGCGAAATCATTCCTTATACATCTTGGCTAAGATAGAAACTCTTTAATAAGAAGACGTTTATTCTCAAATCGCCGAGGTCGCTTGCGGGCGAGGCGCTAGTATTGATAAATCAACACGACATCGCTGTCTTTGGTGGATCTAGCGCCTAGCCCGCAAGTGACCTTGACGATTTGAGGCGAAATCGTTTCTTACTCATCTTGGTTAAGATACAAACTCTTTTATAAGAAGATATTTACTGCCATTCGCCGAGGTCGCTTGCTGGCGAGGCGCTGGTTTTTATATTTTATTAATGAGAAACACGTCAGATTTAGACGATTCTTGCGCCTCGTCCGCAAGCGACCTCGGCGATTTTAGGGTGAAATCGTTCCTTAAGGTGGCTACACACGTAACTACAAACTTGACAAGTATGCACGTTCAATCTTTTTGTACAAGTATGCTTTAGCGTTTGTAGGATAATTTTGCGCAAACATTTTGCTTGTGCAATTTGCTTGATAATGGATTGAATTTTAATTACCGCACGTGTGTACCAAGCACACTGCTTGACGTGTGGCCACACTTAGGGATTTCTCACCACGTGTAAGGATTTTTCAGCCTAAAAATATCGTAGGGAGGTTTTCTTTAATTTATGAAATATTATAAATAAATGCATTTATAATATTTCATAAATAAATTTATGAAATATTATAAATAAATGCATTTATAATATTTCATAAATAAATTTATGAAATATTATAAATATTATAAATAATATTATAAATATTTGCCAATAATAGTAGGGGTCGCAATCTGAGATCACGCACTGAGGGACATTATTCTTGACTATCAAGAAAAATTTATTCTTGAATGTATTTCTTAAAATATTTTTTTGTTTTAAGAATAGAAGTATTCTCGAATGAAGTCTATCATATTCTTAACATTGAAGAATATCAATTTTTTGTATCAAAAAATTCATGAAATAGTCTAGCCATCTACTCGATCTTCGATCTCGTGGTGTTTCAGGCAATACGTCTCGTATTATCGAGTATTTTCGATCGTCTTGTTGTATAATATATGATTATTGTTACATGAACAAGTTTTGCTAAAAAGAAAGATACCTATATCGAAGTAAAAATGTTTATAAATCGTTAAGAATCCAATCCAGGATGACATTAGTTATTAGAATTAGTTATAAGTTTAATGTTTATAATCCGTTATCGCATTTAAATAGAGAGCATGAGAGTAGGTTTTTCTTTTCAATAACCACTCTTTACACCATATATCTCGTTTCTTCTTCCGCGTTTTTCTCTTATGGACAAGGCAAAAAGCAGCCAATACGAGCGCATCGTCGTCCGAGCTCGCAATAGTCCAAGCGCAAACTGACGCTTGTTCAAGCATACTTGTATCGTGTGGTGTCGAAGGGAAATTTTACATGCTTGTACAAAAAGATTGATCATGCATGCTTGTCAAGTTTGTAGCCACCTTTATATATCTTGGTAAAGATACAAACTCTCTTATAAAAAGACATTTACTCTCAAATCGCTGGGGTCGCTTCTAGGCGAAGCGCTTGATTTGATATATCAACACGAATATATAAACATCGTTATCTTTGGTGGATCTAGACTCATTAAATCTTCTCACAATACCGGGACGGCTGTTTCCGATTCTTCTTACATCTATATAGTGTTTTTCTATTTCCAGGATGTTTTCCTGATCTTTCTGTTCCATGATGTTACTGTTCCAGGTCGCAATTCTGAGTGTTTTGCTTTTCGAAAGTCTTTCTTTCCGTTTTCATGCAATATGCCGTCGATTATCCGATTGATCCATTATGATGCCACAGTTCTGTCAGCATTTTCATGTTTTTACTCTCCTCCTTTTACCCGGGCTTGGGACCAGCATTGGCTACTCAATCCATATAGCCCCATCAAAGCCGGAATTATTTAATAATTTATTTAATTTGAATATGTTATAAATAGATATTTAGATATATTGTTTAACAATATTTTTGATTCCAATTTTGCTTTCTACTTATGAGTCACTCCTATATGACTTATTATAAATGTTACATTTATTTCCTGTTCTTTCTAGATATTTTTTCTCAAATTTCTGATGCTAACGGTCTCCTTCTTAGTTGGAGGTTTAACGAATACTTACAAGAAGTTTTAGCTCTTCCTGCTGCAGTGTATGAGTCACCTACGTTTAATTTTACTGATACATTAGCTTCATCCATTTTTAGTCCAGTAAGAAATCTTAAATTATATCAATTTATTTTTAAGTATTCATTTTTCAATTCATTTTAGAACGCTAAAATAACTGTAAATGATTTTTTGGATACAATGATGTCAGATCCAGGACCTCCTTCTTTAGTGTGGTTACCACTTTTACATAGAATAGCTGCAGTTGAAAATAGTAAGTTGATTAATAATAATTGGTTTTATTTTTAACGAATACATTATTTAGTAATTCATCCTTGTCAATGTGATGCATGTCAACGAGAAAACTTTTCTGGTTTTCGATACCGTTGCCAGAAATGTCCGCATTATACGCTGTGTCAAGACTGTTTTTGGAGAGGTCGCGTTTCCGGGCCTCACGCTTTAGAACATAACGTCAAAGAATATTCATCTTTTGTAAGATTCGTTTAAACGATGATTATTACATGTAGTTATTAAATATTGTTTTAGTCTCCTAGTAAAACTATCGGCCAGTCACTTCGTAAATCATTCAGATGTGTTCCGGATAAACCAAAAAATAATCTTCCACGTTTCCCTGAACAACCAGAAAAACCACTTAATCTACAACACATTGTGTAAGAAACGTTTTAGTTTTAAGTTTTTTTTTAGTATTTAGACTTTATTATAGGCCTGCCTCTCCTTTGCCTTCACACAATGGTTTTCCAGACGGCAATTTTTCCCATTTTGATGGAATGGGAAGTTTAGACAGTCGTTCAACCGTTAGAAGGTAATCTTAAGATATTTATTATAGTGATTGTAAGTTAAGTATCATTTTTTGCAGCTTGGATAGCGCACGAGATGATGAACATAGGTTAATAGCAAGATACGCCGCAAAATTAGCGCAGGAACAGCGAACGGGCATGGTAATAACAAAACTCTTTGGCTCCTAGGAGCATGTAATTACTTTTTCTTAGATTCTTTTTAATCCCCATTTCTTTTTCTTTGTTTTTTTATCTAAGTTTTTAACTCAGTACATAGTTTCCCCTGCGAACGTTTAACTTTGCTTAATGTTCGTCGTTAAATTACTTAATTAATTTATTTTCGATTGATTTCCTCGTTTCTTTTTGTTCCATGTCGACGATTCTTTTTTATGTGTGTGCTTTTGCTGTTGCTTTAGCATCGAGCGGGCCTAAGAAAAAATTCCTTATCACCAGATACGGTAAGTAGCTTTTTTCGCAATGAAGAATAAAAAATATATCAAAAAATTAACATTTTTTGTCTTCATTGCTTTTATAGAATCTTAACCTAAGCTTTTCTAAATGTTCAACTTCTAAATAGTTTCTTCAATTTATTAGAAATTCATTAAATTAGAATTTAATTACTTAAATTTATATTTTTTTATTAATTAATTAAATTAGGGGCGCGTTCCATCTGAGGCTTGTCTTGGAATGGACTCTACGCGAGCTCAACGCGAATTAATCACCCAACTAGAGGCGAAAAATAGAGAAATTATGCGGGAAATCGCAAGACTGAGGTAAAAAGATGTTTTTGATAAATACTACATAAAATCTAAATTTATTGCTAAATTTTAAAAGAAGACAGCAAGAAATGGAATCCAGTGGTCATGGAGGCGAAAATCCTGCTTTAATGAACGAATTAAGAGCTTTACGTTTACGCAAGGATGAATTAGAAAGTCATTTGACAACGTTACAAGACTCCAGAAGACAACTTATGATTCAACTTGAAGGTTTAATGAAAATGTTAAAGGTAAATATTTTTTTTTTTTTTGATATAAAAAAATTAATACATTTTTTATTATTAGAATCATCAAGCTTCACCTCGAAGCACTCCAAATTCTTCCCCGCGTAGTACAAAATCACCGCCGATTCCACCGGGTCCCGCTCCGTCGACAAATCAAGGACCTCGAAGTGCTCCTCAAACGCCAATGGGGATGTCCCCAACTGGTCAAGGTATTGGAGGAGTTGGAAATCCTTTAATTCCTAACGAAAGAAACTCTCACATTCCACATAACCAAGGAATGGTTCCTTCAATGATGGTTGTTAATAATTCAAATGGTCCTAGTGATCCTAGAAACGATAGGGTTATGCATGGAAATGAGTCTTTGATGGGTGTTGGTGGTGATGTTAGAAATGCTTTTGGTGGATCAACATCAATGAATATCGGTAAATAAAATTTGATATTTTAAATGTTTTTATTATATTTTTATAAAATTTTTTTTAGGGGGAAGTAATGGAAATGGTACACCAGGTTCCGTTGGAAGATCTTTAAGAAACGATCTTTTAGTAGCAGCTGATTCAGTGACAAACGCGATGTCGACTTTAGTAAGGGAGTTAAACTCAGGTATGGACAGATAAAGCGTTTTTTTTCTTACTTTTTTAGGTACACAGATAATTTTTTGTTTTCTTTATTAAAAAAAAAAAAACTTGCCCAACCGTTAAGTATTATTTTTACATGACACACATTTTTGTGCATTTTTCCATTATTTAAGCGTTAAAAATAATCAAAAAAAAAAAACCGATCCGTATACATAATAATAGAGTTATTCTTTTCATAGCAATTTCTTCAACATTATTGAAACTTTTAGTCCTATGCTTAATAAAATAAAACCTCTAGATTTGATTGGAAAAATTTATCATTTAACAATTTTAAAGTATGTTTAAAACTTGAATTTAAGTTTAAAAACTAAATTTTGATTAGAAAATTTTTTCTATGTTTATCCATAGAAAATATAATAATAAATGATAAGTTAACAACTTTCTTTACAAAAATGTTAAATTCACAGTTGTCAATACTGCTGAATGTTTCTAGTTCTAGGTCTAGTGTTAGTTGTAGTTTTGCACTAGCACTTAGGTTTAGTCTTACGTCTCTTAAGACGGATAAACCCGAATGATTCTAGTTCTTGGTCTAGTGCTGCATAACAATTAAAACTAGAACTAATACTAGACCTAGAACTAGAAAGTTTCGGGTTTAAAGTTTAAAACCGAATGTTTCTAGTTTTAGGTCTAGTGTTCATTCTAGTTTTAGTTAAATAGAAATATACATTTAGTTCGAAAAAAATATATAAAACTTTAGCACTGAATAACAACGAAAAGATAAAATCTATTGTAACTTAAACCTTTGTGTCCCAAGAAGTTAAAAATTTTGAAACTTTGTGACAGAATTATAACGCTATCAAAATACACTCAGTAGAGGCCTTTGGAATCAATTTTAGCAAAATATGCAATCAGCATTAAAATATATTTTCAGTATACAAAAACTATATTGCTAATATAAAAATAATACATTTTTTATTACGTTAGAAAATAAGTAACACTTGCTTTATCTAAATCACATTATGACATTCAGAAAAACAGTTCTTTCTTTCATTACAACATAAATAAACATTGCACGCAGTACATTTTGGTCAAAGCTTTGGCAGAATAATTTTCACAACTTCCTCTTTCTTTTGAACTTGCGCTACATTTTCGTGGACGTACTAAATTTGAATATTTATTTATCAGACTTGTATTTACAGAACGACGAAAATTTGATAGCATATTGAGAAAAAACATATTGAGTAAAAACTAACATTGTGTCAAAAAAGATGCAAATTCAAAAATTCCTGGAAGCCGTATTTATTCAAATTAAGGAATGAGACTTATTCTAAATTAAAGCTCAAAGCTTTCTCTTTAAAATGATCTATAATAATTTTTGGGTTGGTTTGGAAAAATATTGAGAAAAAAAATGTTGAAACAAAACTTACATTTTCGTATAACCTAAAAGTATCAAAAAAGATACTAATTTAAAAATTCGTGGGAGCCGTATTTATTGAAATTAAGGAATGAGACTTATTCTAAATTGAAGCTCAAAGCTTTCTCTTTACAATGATATATAATTATTGTTGGGTTGGATTGGAAAAATGTTGAGAAAAAAAATGTTGCAACAAAACTTACATTTTCGTATAACCTAAAAATATCAAAAAAGATACTAATTTAAAATTTTCATGGAAGCCGTATTTATTGAAATTAAGGAATGAGACTTATTCTAAATTAAAGCTCAAAGTTTTCTCTTTAAAATGATGTATAATAATTGTTGGGTTGGATTGGAAAAATATTGAGAAAAAAAATGTTGAAATAAAACTCACATTTTCGTATAACCTAAAAGTATCAAAAAAGATACTAATTTAAAAATTCGTGGAAGCCGTATTTATTGAAATTAAGGAATGAGACTTATTCTAAATTAAAGCTCAAAGCTTTCTCTTTAAAATGATCTATAATAATTTTTGGGTTGGTTTGGAAAAATATTGAGAAAAAAAATGTTGAAACAAAACTCACATTTTCGTATAACTTAAAAATATCAAAAAAGATACTAATTTAAAAATTTCATGGAAGCCGTATTTATTGAAATTAAGGAATGAGGCTTATTCTAAATTAAAGCTCAAAGTTTTCTCTTTAAAATGATGTATAATAATTGTTGGGTTGGATTGGAAAAATATTGAGAAAAAAATGTTGCAACAAAACTTACATCTTCGTATAACCTAAAAGTATCAAAAAAGATACTAATTTAAAAACTCGTGGAAGCCGTATTAATTGAAATTAAGGAATGAGACTTATTCTAAATTAAAGCTCAAAGCTTTCTCTTTACAATGATCTATAATAATTGTTGGGTTGGATTGGAAAAATATTGAGAAAAAAAATGTTGAAATAAAACTTACATTTTCGTATAACCTAAAACTATCAAAAAAGATACTAATTTAAAAATTCGTGGGAGCCGTATTTATTGAAATTAAGGAATGAGACTTATTCTAAATTAAAGCTCAAAGCTTTCTCTTTAAAATGATGTATAATAATTGTTGGGTTGGATTGGAAAAATATTGAGAAGAAAAATGTTGCAACAAAACTTACATTTTCGTATAACCTAAAACTATCAAAAAAGATGCTAATTTAAAAATTCCTGGAAGCCGTATTTATTCAAATTAAGGAATGAGACTTATTCTAAATTAAAGCTCAAAGCTTTCTCTTTAAAATGATCTATAATAATTTTTGGGTTGGTTTGGAAAAATATTGAGAAAAAAAATGTTGAAACAAAACTTACATTTTCGTATAACCTAAAAGTATCAAAAAAGATACTAATTTAAAAATTCGTGGAAGCCGTATTTATTGAAATTAAGGAATGAGACTTATTCTAAATTAAAGCTCAAAGCTTTCTCTTTAAAATGATGTATAATAATTGTTGGGTTGGATTGGAAAAATATTGAGAAAAAAAATGTTGCAACAAAACTTACATTTTCGTATAACCTAAAACTATCAAAAAAGATGCTAATTTAAAAATTCCTGGAAGCCGTATTTATTCAAATTAAGGAATGAGACTTATTCTAAATTAAAGCTCAAAGCTTTCTCTTTAAAATGATCTATAATAATTTTTGGGTTGGTTTGGAAAAATATTGAGAAAAAAAATGTTGAAACAAAACTTACATTTTCGTATAACCTAAAAGTATCAAAAAAGATACTAATTTAAAAATTCGTGGGAGCCGTATTTATTGAAATTAAGGAATGAGGCTTATTCTAAATTAAAGCTCAAAACTTTCTCTTTACAATGATGTATAATAATCGTTGGGTTGGATTGGAAAAATGTTGAGAAAAAAAATGTTGCAACAAAACTTATATTTTCGTATAACCTAAAAGTATCAAAAAAGATGCTAATTTAAAAATTCGTGGAAGCCGTATTTATTGAAATTAAGGAATGAAACTTATTTCACATTAAAGCTTCAAGCTTTCTCTTTAAAATGATGTATAATAATTGTTGGGCTGGATTGGAAAAATATTGACAAAAAAAATGTTGCAACAAAACTTACATTTTCGTATAACCTAAAACTATCAAAAAACATGCTAATTTAAAAATTCCTGGAAGCCGTATTTATTGAAATTAAGGAATGAGACTTATTTTAAATTAAAGATCAATGCTTTCTTTTTAAAATGATCTGTAATAATCTCTCATCACACCTGGACGAATAAGTTTAAATATACCTAAAAACTCTACAGTGCGGATTGCGTCATTTTTTATACAGATTCTTTCTTGTATAGTAGAAAGTACCGACAGCTCTAAATGCGCCGAATAGATGACTACAGTTTAAAATGAGTGTTTAAAACTACCGGTACTTTAAAGTACTGTCTGGACACAAAGGGTTAAGCCACCCAAAGGTTTCGAGCAAATTTAGGTCCTTGATGAACCTTAGTATTGCTTCCACAGTTTTGTTTCTTTAAGTCGGGAGTAGGTTTTGTTCGGCCTCTGGCTACATTCACCCAGTATATGTTCAGCAGCCTCTGACTCGTCGTTGCAAAGTCGAAGTGCCGAAGTCCAATGTGCCGGTTAAGAAGCCTGTGAGCGACCTTAGATCCACTTTGCTGAGGCACTGTTAGCCTGTCTGTGACCCTGAAGTTTTTTGCAGCGTAAGGCTACCTTTGAGGTATCCCAACTATTTAGGGATAGCGTTAGTTTTAGTTTTAATTGTTATTCGGCGCTAGGTTGTTGTATATAGAACAAATCTTTTGATGACAAATTGTCATTTTTGAAACTTTTTGAAGAATGGAGTGATGGCGGCAAGCAAAAATAACAATTTCTCTATTAAGTTTGTGGTCTATAACCTAAATCATAGATACGAGTTATATTTGACGCGTATTACAACAAATACTATACTTATCTTAAAGGTTCCTGTCTACAATCGCATTCCAAAAAGCTAGTTTTCTTCTTGAACAATTTTTAAACGTTGGAAGGGCAACAACAATCGGAATATGTTCTTCTTTTGATTTCCGAACAACTAAAGCAGACAACAATAAAATTGAATCAACTTTCATGACTTCCGGATCCTTTTTTCGTTTATTTACATCTTCATCATTGGCTCTACAACCCGTTCTAGGTCTTGAACTCCTCTAGAATTCTCTTCAACCTCTCCCGGGTTCAAGTTCACTCCATCGTTTTTCATTTTTTAGTATCTTAAATAAATGACACTAATAAATAACTCTTCTATAAATGTAAATATTTTCTATGGATATGACATTTAATGAATCAAAGTTAAATCATTGATTTAAACAAATACCTAATAAGGTTTTTACCCAAATTAAAGAAGTTTTATTTTATTAAACATCTTATACATTATTATAACTACTTTTATAATTTTTTTTTCTTGTGCTTATTGTAAAAAAATATCTTCTCTTTCTCTCTATTTCTATTTCTTATAACAACTTGTCTATTTGTTTTAATGTTTCTTTTCCGATTTGTGAACTGTCGTTAGAATTTTTTTAATTTTTTCTGGTTCAATTAAATTTATGTTATTAAAAAAAAATAATCTCGATCAAAAAAAAAAAATGTTTAACATTTCATTTTGATCAAGATGTATTTTTTAATTTTTTGTTTTAGTTAATTTTAATTTTTAAGGCATGTTGAGGTGCTAAAAGTTCAGTTTTCATGTATTTAAAATTTGATGATGATGGCATGTTAGGAGATTAGGAAAAGTTGTCGTTTTAATATATTTTCTGGTGCTAATTGAGGTCGTACTTATAATTTATAATATTCAAACATTTTTTATGTTTTCTTTTGTACTTTTTACTAATTCATTCAAAACACACACGTAAACTTCTTAATTAAAAAAACACCTTTTTCGTTATGTTTTTATAATATTTTTTTAAGAAGGCTTTTGTGAAGTTGTAACTAAAAAGAATTGTTATTATTATTATTATTTTAATAATCTGTGCTCACTCTCTATCTTTCTCTACATAGATTTATTTATTTTTCCCTTGTTACACATTGTGATTATTTTTTTAAATAAATTTTATTTTTAGATTAATACGCCTTTTTATTATTGTATTATTGTTATTATTATTTTCACAAGAAAAACACTTTCCCATTCTTTTTTAAGTATTTTATGTAAATAAATACATAAATTAAAAATAGCAAATAGTTTATTAATCTAGTTTAGGATAATAATTAGCTTAAACTTAAAATTTAACTTAAAATAATAAAAGAGTTTGTTTTTTTTAATTGTTGATATAGAGTGTGATCCTGTCTTTGATGATATTTTTTTTAATGTAGTGTATGTGGAATGTTGCCTGTTGTGAATGATTATTTTTGCAGAATCTTCAAGTCTTCCTCAACCTACAAATATTCATAATAGATTTTTGGGTGAGTAAAACGAAATCAACGCTATTTCGGTGGTCTTTGTCTTTTATTTATTTTTTGTCCCAACTTATTGTAAATAAATATAAAACTTTCTTTTTTTTTACAGCCAAAAGTATTTGTTTTTTGTAGTTTAATGATCGTCTCAAAAATAGTTTACACCACCCAGTAATAAAGAATATTTCCAAGTTCACAAAAAAAGAATATTTTTATTTCAAACGGCACAAAACACACATTAAGATTAATAAAACCTAAATTAACACTTTTTACATTTATTTTTAATTTTAAAAGGGTAAGAAATTTATTTTTAACAAGTTCTTTTTCTTATAGGGGAAGTTACGGTTAAGTGGCCAACAAAATAATCACGTACTTTTTATAACTTTAATCTTTGAGTCACTCTTTCTCTCATAGGCATCAGATGATTCCTTTCTAACATAGTTCTGGACAATTTTACTTGATTTATAATATATTCAGAGATGCTGAGAGTATTATTGAATAAATAAAATTTTGATACAAATTGGGCATGATTATCAAGATGTAATAGAATCAAGAGAAACTGATACAAATATTACAATGTGCAGGAAAAGACTAAGGAGGTACAACACGATTCCCAAAAGGACTTTTTTCTTGCAAGCTAAAATAGAATATTGATATACAGTGTGTCCATAAAGTCATAATGCACTTTTGATCGGTCACAAGAAAGGAACAAGGCAAAATAGAAATGTGAAATCAGCACCAAATAAAAGGAAAGCTCTCCTAATTTCATACTTGTTCAGTATAGTTCGATGTGGCCTCCATTTGTTGTCGTACAAACATCTCAATGATAATCCTGAAGAGTTTTCCTTTTATTTGGTGAAGATTTCATATTTCTAACTTGCTGTGTTCCTTTTCCTGACTTTAGTTTGGTTATTATTTGTAACCACGTGTATTTGTGGTTATATTTCCTGAGGTATTCTATTGTTAACTTATTAGTATGTTCACATTAAATTAATGACTGTTAAGAGAGAGTGTTTGAAAAGAATTGTTGTTGATAAATATGAAATGGTAAAAGAATCAATATACAGAACGATATCAATAAATGTCTGCTGATATTAAAATATCTGTGAAAGTTGCTTAGCCTAAACTTCCCCTAAATTTTTCATATATTTTTTAAAATTTCAAAATTTATTAGATTTCGAAGATGATGGTGAAGACGAATCGGATGGCGGTTGGCAACAAGAACTTCAACGTAGATACGCTCAAGAAGCAAATTTTATGGCTGAATTACAAGCGAGACATCCACAAAGTCCCCAAGAGAATAATCACAGTCAAAATTATGGAAATCAAGGATATCAAAGTCAAATTCCAAATGCGAGTCATCATAATTTTACGTTTCAACAAGGATTTATGACTCATTATCAACAGGTAAAATATTAATATAACAAAAAAAATGATTAAAAAAGAAATCTTTTGATTTAGAATGATAACGGTGATCATCAAACTGTAAAAACGCCTAAAGATTCGAAAAATTTTAATGATGCGACATCACCGCACGAAGGAAAATCTAAAGAGACACTTGAGTGGGAGGAAGCTCTTAAAAATTGGGTTAATCGATAAAAATGTGAAGAAAGAAAAAGAATCGAATGTTGGTGAAAATTTTATATTTTAATTTAATTTCAAATTACTTTTTAATCCTAAAATTCCTAAACAATCGTATTAAAAAAAAAAAATGAAAAAGATGTATTTCCTGACCAAGTAAATAATAACCCCTAACTTATTCATTTTTGTACTTTATACATTTTACAATTTGCATATTAAATAGAATCAAGAAAACAAAAAAAATCATTTTAACGTTAACATTTTTTTTTTTTCTAATTAATCATGAAACTCATTGATAACGCTTAAAATAAAAAGAAAACGCATTGAAAAACAAATTAGTACACACATATACTAATAATGATACATATCGACACAAAAATCCGTTTCGTTGGTCAACTATGTTTTTGTCGATACTTAAGAAATTATCAGAGTGAAAATTATAGCATCATTATGCCAGTATCACATTATTCTTGCATAGATTTTAGATAGAGTAATGAAGCTAAATGAAACGAAAAACTAAAGATATAAATGTTTTAAAAAAAATCAAACAATACTTAATTATACTTTTTTTTAAATATTTTATTAACACTGTTTTATAGCAAAATTATGAACACAAAGTTCATTCAGTTGTTAGTCTGCTAATATATAACTTTGTGATGTTTAGTGAGGCCGCTATATGTGCTGTTCCATATTGTACCGATATGGTATCAAATGTAGCACCGCGGCAGCAAGCCTTGGCTTAACCAACATTAAGGAACATACTATAATATACAGGGTGTCTCACGTAACTGGTTCGTTAGAACTTTTTAAGGTTCCACTATTCATAGTGGTTCGAAATTTTGATAGCATGGGTTGTTCTTTCTAAACTTTCAATCTAAAATATTTTCAAGATGACCACCACTTCCGGTCTACCGGAAGTAGACCACAACTTCGTTATTTTAAATGGAATGCTATAGTTTTTATTACACCTTTCAATTATACATAAAAAAATATGTTGACTTTGATAAAAGTTGTTGGTACCTAGCATTTTTTGTTTTCAAGTTATTTTGATTTTAATCTTTTTTTGGCAAATTTCACCATGCGCTTTAAAAGCCCATATCTCAGTTAACGTTCATTAAAAAAAACCTCTAAATTGGCACGATTACTCTTCAGATGTTGTCAAATAGATTGTCATTTCTTGTATCAGAGTATCTTATACAGGGTGGTCAAAAATTGAATTACCGTTTCTCCATATTCAATGGCTAGAAAGTCGAAAATTTTAAATGGAATGCCCCGTATTTTTTTACCCTATCAGAAAGGGAATTTAATTCTCTACAAATTATCTATAAACATTCCTATACCTATTTATTGTAGTTTGATATTGGGAAATTAATCAAAGCATGCACGGAATGCGGGAAAACGTTTGATTTTTTTATTAGAAGGCCATGGAATTTTGACAGTTTTTGGTCCATATTTGTGTTATTGTTGTTGTTACTTACTTTTGATCACGAGTGAAAGTCATTGTATATCATGGCAAATTATTCCAACGCCGATATTTTAAATTTGTTTTATATTCATGGCAATGGCCTCCACGATCTCCAGATTTAATACCATTGGATTTTTATTTGTGGGGTCACTTAAAAAATCAAGTGTACAATTCACCGGTCAACACACGACAAGAGTTGCGTGATAGAGTGGTGCGTGCACTACATACTATTGATGGCGACCAACTTCTACGGGCCACAATCGTAGAAGTCGAAAGAAAAGTTGAAAAATGTTTAATGGTGAATGGTCAGCATATCGAACAGTTTTAATTCTTTTATAATTTTAAGTTTTTGTTTTTTTATATGTTATTCATTCTAATTTCTGTTATTAAATTGTTGTTTTTCATTGTTACATTTATTCGTTTTTCTGTTGGTTATTTTTGATAAATAAAAGCGAGCAAGCTAAAGGTTATTCAACCATAGTTAATTGTAGAAATAATACCAATAATAATTTAAATAAATTAAACGATGAACTGTCAAAATGTCTTGGCCTGCTAACAAAAACACAAACGGGCTTTGGGACTCTATGTCTGATTTTGATTAATTTTCCAATATCAGGGAAACTACACTAAATAGGTATAGGAATGTTTATAGATAATTTGTAAAGAATTAAATTCCCTTTCTGATAGGGTAAAGAAATATGGGGTGTTCCATTTAAAATTTTCGACTTTTTCGCAATTGAATATTGAGAAACGATAATTCAATTTTTGACCAACCTGTATAAGATTTTCTGATACAACAAATGACAATCTATTTGGCAGCATCTGTAGAGTAGTCGTGCCAATGCAGAGCTTTTTTGAATGATCGTTAGCTGAGATATGGGCTTTTAAAGACCATGGCGAAATTTGTCAAAAAACACTTAAAATCAAAATAACTCGAAAACAAAAAACGCTTTTATCAAAGTCAACATATTTTTTTACGTATAATTGAAAGGTGTAATAAAAACTATAGCATTCCATTTAAAATAACGAAGTTGTGGTCTACTTCCGGTAGACCGGAAGGGGTGGCCATCTTGAAAATATTCTAGATCGAAAGTTTAGAAAGAACAACCCATGCTATCAAAATTTCGAACCACTATGAATAGTGGAACCTTAAAAAGTTCTAACGAACCAGTTACGTGAGACACCCTGTATATTATAGTATGTTCCTTAATGTTGGTTAAGCCAAGGCGCTACAATATGTGCTGTTTAATATTGTACCGATATGGTATCAAATGTAGCACCGCGGCAGCAAGTAACCTTGGCTTAACTATATATTATACTATGTTCTTTAATGTTGGTTAACTCAAGGCGCTACAATATGTGGTGTTTAATATTGTACCGATATGGTATCAAATGTAGCATTGCGGCAGCAAGCAACCTTGGCTTAACTATATGTTATAGTATGTTCTTTAATGTTGGTTAAGCCAAGGCGCTACAATATGTGCTGTTTAATATTGTGCCGATATGGTATCAAATGTAGCACCGCGGCAGCAAGCAGCAACCTTGGCTTAATTATATATTATAGTATGTTTTTAATGTTGATTAAGTCGAGGCCTTTTGCAGCCAAGGCGCTACAATATAATATGCTGTCAATGTTGTACCGATGTGATTATTAATTGTATGCGTCAGTCGCAAGCAACCTTGGCTGGATCAGGCAATATAATAAATGTTAATTAAGCTGAGCTCGCTTGAAAGCGATACAAAAATGTTTAAGAACTAGATAAGTAAAAAATCTACCAAATACTTTTGCTATAAAACAGTGTAATTATAAAAATTAAAATTGGTAAATTTATTGAAACATTTCTCCAAATTTATTTATAAATTTTATTTTTTCATCATAAACATTGCAGCTTTAAAGTCCAAGAAGAAATTAAACACTATAAAGAAAATCTTAAAACTATAATCAATCATTATGAAAAGAATGTTTAGGCTAGATAAACAACTAACCCTAATTATAGATCTCTCCTAAAATATAAATTATCAAATCTCAATCATCGTCATACTTTTGTTGGTTAAAACAATGTAAATAAAAATGTTTTGCGAAAAATAAAATGTTTTAACCCATTCATGCCTTGTGTTTTTGGAGAATAACCAAAAAGAATGTTTCTTTTTTATATGTTTGAAAAATTGTTCTGTGCATTAATGGGATAAAGCCATCCTAAGTTGTCCAATAAGAAAACTAAAAACTAAGAAAATAACAAATAACCCTCGGTTGAAGTGTATTTTATTAAAAAGAAAAGAGCAAAAACTGTAAAACATGGATTGTTCGTGTTATAAAAACATTTTTCTTTTTTTTTTATTTTAATTTTAAAATAATATAAAATTGTTAACTATTTATATGTTATATTAGTAATAAAAGTAGTGCATATTATAGTATGAGAATACGAAAAATGTTTTATTTACTTTTTTGCCTTTTATGGTCATAAATTAATTTTAGTGGCAGTAATTTTTATAAAAATCTTTTTAATTAATTATTATTATGGTCCTTTTTCATTTCCTCTACTTCTTAACGCATACTCATAAAGATTTGGTGGATAATTACAAAATTCGCAATAACCAGGTGGTCCTTGTGGTCCTGGACTTCCTCTTAATCCAGCTTTACCAGCTCTTCCCATTTCACCTCTTTCTCCAGCCCGACCAGGAAGACCAACTCCTTCAGGACCAGGTGGGCCGGGTAATCCCCTGGGACCTGGAGAACCTTCAATTCCAATACCTTCAGGTCCTTTGTCTCCTTTTTCGCCCTTTTCCCCTGGCATACCAACCATTCCTGGTGCACCAGGTAGCCCTTGTATACCAGGAAAACCACGCTCACCAGGTAAACCAACAGAACCGGGATCACCTAATCAAAACTATTCTTATTAGATAATCTTTATTTAATTAATTAAATTTACCTGGTGGACCTTGAACACCGGTAGCTCCAGGTCTCCCCGGTTTCGACCGTCCCGGTGGTCCTGGGGGACCCATAAGATTCGCTGTCAAAGCACCTAATTGTTCTCGTAAAACAGCCCCGCAAATATCACGTAATTCAGCTTCGCTAAAACTTCGACCCTAAAAGAAAAATAAGACGATTTAAATTTGCCGCAATAAAAATGCTTTCTGGGTAATTCGATTTAAACCAATCAGCATGGAGTATATCATTGTTTATCTCACTCTCGCCGCGTCTTGATAACGTGCTCGTTCTTTTAACCGACAGAAATCGGTTGACAGTTGTCTAACGAAGAAGTCGGATTTTTATATTTTAACGACTCAACCTTTTTTAAATATTTTACTCTGTGTTATACAAGAATTAACGAGATTTTAAGGTAAGATATTTATTAGATTTTTAATTAAGGGGGTGTTTATTTTAAAGTTGTTTGAAGATTCATTTAAAATTTCCGTTGACGTTCGGTTTTGTAACGGTCAAAATTTGAATTCGGTTCATATAAAAAGTGGATTTTGGGTGAAAAAGTGGATAAAACGGCGTGGTTACGTTAGTAATATCTTAATTCCATTTAAAATTATATTTTATATCTTTTAATTATTACCATTAATATTTTATCTATTAAATTTATTATTTATTTTAGGTACTATTTATGTATTTATTTAAGATTTTGCATACTCGAAGAAAAAGAAAAGAAGTTGCCCTGGTTTCAGGGGATGTTGGCTTTTTAATATAATCGGTTAGAAAATATACAGGGAGTGATTAATAATCGGCTACTTATTTGAACAGGGATGATTATGATTAAAAGATTAATGTTGATCTGTCCCAAATGATTGTTTTTTAGTACTTGTATGGTATTATTCAATGAGATATCATTTATACATATTACTTTTTAGTCATAAGGGGCACCATTATTAGTGTACAATTAAAAATATCCATTACATTAGCTGCACATCTCTCAAAACAGCTAAACCCGAATGATTCTAGTTTTAGTAGTTTTAGATCTTGTGTTAGTTTTAGAGATAGTACTAGTGCAAAATTAGAACTAACCCTAGAACTAGAAACATTCGGTTTTAGCTGCATAACTCTCAAGACGGCTAAACCCAAATGATTCTAGTATAAGTCTTATGTTAGTTTTAGTGACAGTGCTAGTGCAAAACTAGAACTAACCTTAGAACTAGAAACATTCGCTTTTAGCTGCACGTCTCTCAAGACTGCTAAACCCAAATGAATCTAGTTCTAGGTCTTGTGTTAGTTCTAGTGATAGCGCAAAACTAGAACTAACGCTAGATCTATAACTAGAATGATTCTAGGTCTTCTGTTAATTTTCAGTGACAGTGCTAATGCAAAACTCATACTAGACCTAGATCTAGAAACATTCGAGTTTAGCAGCACGTCTCTCAAGACTGCTAAACTCGAATGATTCTAGTTCTAGATCTTGTGTTAGTTCTAGTAATAGTGCAAAACTAGAACTAACACTAGACATAGAATTAGAAACATTTGGGTTTAGCCGGACGTCTTTCAAGACGGTTAAACCAGAATGAATCTAGGTCTTGTGTTAGTTCTAGTGATAGTGCTGGTGTAAAACTAGAACTAGAAATATTCTAAAACAAAACTTACTACTTCTAGGTCTAGTGTTAGTTCTAGTTTTAATTCTATAAAAATATGCAATACAGTGATATTTAATGCTTTTAGCACTGTCACTAGAACTAACATTAGAACTAGAAAGATTCAGGTTTACCCGTCTTAAGAGACGCACGGCTAAACGGAATGTTTCTAGTTCTAGTGTTAGTTTTAGTGCTAGTGTTAGTGTAATTTTATTTGTTATTCAGCACTAGATTATTGTATATTTTTATTGAGCTATAACGGACACTGCCTTCCGTCCAATTCTATGTTTGGCCATTGCTAATGATATACAAACTGCTGGTTCTGGCTCCAAAAACGCTTTAGCGCTGCTCTCTCGTGCTAGCTCATCTGTACACATCATTTATACCTGTAGTGTAATTGATGTTGAATTCCCGCTGGAAATTGAACAGCTCTGGACTAAATTAGTTGTACAAGGATTCGCATAGCTCTATGTGTTTTTTACAGACCTCCTAATTGCGATTTAAAGAAATACTCGAAAAGTCTCTTTCGTTCATGCTTCCTTTAGTTGTGGTAGGTGACTTTAAGGTTAACTTCATGATTAAGAGTCCATCTTCTGTATCTCTTCTACATTTGAGATTACAAAGATCTCGGGCACTTTTGTATCCTTTCTTGATTTGATCTTTTTATCTGGTAGTCTGCTTGCTGTTAATTGCAGTACTATTGATCTTGGCTTCTCTGACCATCTGTTGATTTTTTGTGAGCTATCATTACAAAGGTTGGTGATTGTATCTAAGATTATAAGATTCCGCAATTTACGAGGTATTGTCATGGATGAGTTTAACAGGGACTTAGATATTATCAACTGGGAGGCAGTGTATGACCTCTCTTCTATTGATGACAATGTTAATTATTTTAACGAAATTATGATTTCCTTGTTTGATGTCCATGCACCCATCGTTATTAGAACTCGAAAGAGGAACTTTTTGCCGTGGATTATTGCCAACATAAAGAAATCCTGCACATTTTTAGTATTATAAGCAGTAATTTTGTTACCGGTGCTATTCATCGTGAGAAAATAGCTTTTATTGAACGGAGCTGTATGATGGAAGGTTTTAGTTTGATGTGGAAAATTTAATTTTGTTAGGTCTAACATCACTGATTTACCTCTCCACCTGGCTGACCCTGATAGTGTCAATTTCTTTTTTTCTAAATCTGTTGCTGATGTTGTTATTAAGCCTGACTCGGATTTATTGATTTTCTATCAAACCAATCAATTAAATCCTGACTCTATTCCTTTTACATTCAAGGAAGTGTCCATGGATTTTATTAAGCGGTATCTGCTTTTGTTTAAGTCTACTAGTGTTGGTTTGGATGATATTTCTCTAGATATGGTTAGGTTGTGTTGTCCTCGTATTTTGAATGTTCTGTGTCATATTTTCAACTTTTGTCTAATAATGTCAGTTTATCCTAAGACATGGAAATGGTGACTCCTGTTCCTCACACGAAACCAGTTAAAGAGTGTTTGATATTTTGAATGCGTGCTTTTTCTTTGTTTAACAGTTATCTATTTGATAGAACGCAGGCGGTTAAGGTGAAGTCACAGTATTCTGATTCTTTTGAATTGGTTGCTGGTGTTCCGTAGGGATTTATCCTTGGTCCTATCTTATTTACAATCTATATCAGCAATTTATTCTCAAAGTTAAAGTATTGTTCTCATCATCTGTATGCTGATGATTCCAAATTGTATCTAGATTTCCTGCCTGGTGAGCGATCGGAAGCTTGTGATAAAGTAACGGAGGATTTAAATCACTTAAGTATGGAAATTAAGAGACATGCTCTTTTGGTGAACCTTGACAAGACTCAATGTATTTTATTTACTAAAAAGGGTAGTTTATTTGTCAGCTTGCGTTTGGTGAGCATATTAATTTATTATGTAGGCGTTTAGATGTTTTTATCGCATGGTTTGAAACGACTCCTTTGTGATTCTCTTGTATTGTCTCACTTTAATTATTGTGATATTGTATTTGGTTCATGTTTATCCCGGGAGAGTTTAAGGTTGTGGTTCAGGTTGTGCAGAATTCTTGTCTTCGTTTTATATAATATAATCTTCGAAGAGCTGATCATGCATCGCAAGTTTTGTTGTCTAGTGACTGGCTGAATATGCGACAGAGGGTTGTGGTGCACTACTTGTCTTTTATCTGCGCTAGACTACAACTAGATCTAACGCTAGACCTAGAACTAGAAAGATTCGGGTTTAACAGCACATCTCTCAAGACGGCTAAACCCGAATGATTCTAGTTCTAGGTCTTGTGCTAGTTCTATTAATAGTGCTAGTGCAAAACTAGAACTAACACTAGACCTAGAAAATATCGGGTTTAAACCCGAATATTCATAACTTGAATCTCCGGCACAGATTTTGTCTAAATATTCCGTCGCATAGGTCCTCAAAATTGAAGTGTTCATTTTCGTACCAGGTTGCCCGTTTTTGGAATTTGATTCCCGGTTCTGCGAGGTGTGCCGGCTAGGTTCGTGCGTTCAAACTTGTATATTTGGTAATTGATTGTTATTTTATTGTTTAGGTATTCTGTATTTTATTTGGATCAAAAAAATATTATTGTCTGCCAACCCCAGAGTGACCTGAGACCCAGATCAGAGAAACTCTGTTATTTGTTATGTACTACCTATGTCAGGAATAGAATTCGAAACGGCGGAAATAAGTTCAAATTATCTCTCTTTTCTCTTTCTCCGTTTTGGAACATAGTCCAGAACTTTTTTGACCATATATCTGTTCTCATTCACATGATCAAACCAGTTTGGTCTCTATTATCGTCGCTGTAGTGTAGAGTTTATTTGTGCATTTAAAATATATTTTCTAACCGATTTAATAAACAGCCAGCATAATTAATTTTTTTTTCTTTGTTACAATTGCAATTTTAATCGTAATATTTTAAAAAGTAGTTTTATTTATTTATTTTTTAAATTCTAGATGTCTGATAGAGGACAACAACGCCTTAAGGGACCTTTTAAGGAACCAGAACGGAAAGTGCCAATAAAAGTAAGTTATGATCTTAATATTAACTAAATATTAATGATTTTTTTTAAATAAAAAATTAGGTTTCTACAAAGACTTCAAGCCAAGAAAATATAAGCGCATTAACACGTGTAAAATCAGCTATGGAACCATCTCGGTGTTTAATTAAAGCTCGCCGTCCTTTGAATGATGTTGGTAATGATAGGCAGGTTTTGGGTAATCAAGTATTGAAGAAAACCAACGATGCGCAACAAATAAAAAGCAATCAAATTGTTACAACGAAAATAACATCATCTACAGTTAACACTAGAGTTTTGGTGGAGAAAAGAACTCAGGTTGGCGTTCGACAAAAAGTTACTACATCATCAGCTACAACAAAAACGATTACCTCAACAACGGCAGTTCCAAGAATTCAAACTTTCAATCGACCTCAACTTCAATCACAGAAAACTGTTGATGTATTGCAAGAAGTTAGAAAAAATGAGTTGGAGAAAAAATCTGAGGCCCCAATTTTTGTTTCAAATTTTGATACATCTGATGATCCTCAAATGGTTTCGGTATACATCAACGATATTTTTGCGAACTTAAGAGAATTGGAATTAAGACGAAAAGATTTGGTTAAAGGGGAATTTCTAAATGGACATCGCACAAAACCGAAAATAAGACAAGTTTTGATTGACTGGCTAGTTGATGTTCACAGTGATTTTAAATTAGCATTAGAAACGCTTCACTTAACTGTTTCAATAATTGATGAATACTTAGAGAAGCATAAAGAAGTTGGAAAAGAAACTTTACAATTAGTTGGTGTTTCAGCTTTATTTATTGCAGCAAAGTATGAAGATATTTATCCCCCAGATTGTTCCGACTTAGGTTGTATCTGCGATAACGCTTTTTCAAAAAGCGAAATTATAAAAATGGAACAAGATATTTTAAAAACGCTTAATTTTAATTTGACGCGAACATATTCGATTCAATTTCTTCGACGATTTAATCAAGTTTGCGAAGCAACCGAAGAACAGCATTCAATGGGAAAATATTTATTGGAATTAGCGTTACTCAGTTATGAAACTTGCCATATTCGACCATCATTAATCGCCGCCGCCGTTTGTTGTATTTCTAAAAGTATTGAGAATCGATTGAAAAGTGCTCGTCAAGCATGGACGCCGGTTTTAATTCATTTTGCGTGTTATAAATACGAAGATATAGAAGAAACCATCCTTAAAATTGCCGACATATTGCAAAAAAATATTGACACTTCCCAACAATCGATTAAAACAAAGTACTCTTCATCAAAATTTAATAAAGTCAGCGTTCACCCAAATATGAATCCCAACTTTATTAGGAGTTTAATTGGTAGTAATGAGACTTTCTTAAATTAAATTATTATAAAATGTTTTTTATACATTTAATATCATTTTATAATTTATGATTAGCGTAATATTTTTTATTTAGGTATTATTATTTTTATGTAGTAAAACTTGTATATTATAAACTGTATGACAACGTGTTTGTATGTATTTTGAGTTATTTAGCGTCGTTTCGTATCGATCATATTTTAAGCTACATATTTTTCGTATTTCAAGCTCAAAATGTGTTGTATCGTTTTTTGATTTAAGTTTTCGTGGCGATTAGATTTGTTTAACTGAATTTATAGGAAAGATGATTAAATAAAGATATTTTTCAAATAAAATATCTTAATAATATAAAGTTAACATAAAGAAAAACGACACTAAACTTACTTCTGGCCCTGGAAGTCCTGGTAGCCCGGGTTGTCCATTTTGACCTTGTGGACCTGGTAAACCCGGTGGTCCTTCTTTTCCTGGTATTCCTGGGGGTCCCGCTGGTCCTTGTTGACCTCTTTCTCCAGCAGCACCTCTTTCACCGGGCTAAAAATGAAAAATTAAAATTTTTTTGTTACAGATGTTATTATTTTTACCATTCCCGGAATTCCTGGAAATCCCCTTGCTCCACTAATACCGGGATGCGGTTGTAATTGGTCAATAATAAGATTTGTTGGTATTTCTGCAGGTGGTCCTGGTTCACCTGGAGGACCTTGATCTCCTGGTCTACCATCTAAACCTGGTAATCCTTTCGAGCCTGGAATTCCAGGTTCACCCTAAAAAATCAAGTAATTAACAGTAAATTAATTTGAATTAAGTTTTATTTTCTTACTGGTTCACCTGGAATTCCTATTCCAGTGCCGGGAAGCCCAGGTTCGCCCTAAAATATTTCTGTTAAAAATTTGTTTATAACGCAAAATTATTTGTAACCTTTTCTCCTTTTTCTCCAGGAAATCCTTGCTCACCTTTATCACCAGAAATACCTGGAGGTCCTGGATATCCCGGTTCTCCTCTAGGTCCGATTGGTCCTGGTAAACCTGATAAACCAGGGAGACCCTAAAATAGTAATGTATGTAACAAGGTAAAAAAATCGTAAGTATTTTTGAAATTTTCACTAAAAACATATAGTTTTCTTTAAAATGACATTTTAATTCGAATTATGATCAAATTTGAAATTAACAGACCAACAACAAATAACTTTTTAGCTGTTTATTGCTATTATTCTTATGCCTTTTCTTATGATGATGGTGACTGAATATGGTAAAAAAATTTTATCACGATTTTCTCATGATATGGAGTTCTAAATGTCTTCAATTCTGTTGCTATTGATGAATGTCAAGTCATTCATATTACATTAAGGCGTTATTACTTTATTCATTATTTTGTATTTAGCACATTAAAAGCTACAAGAATTCGTCGTTGGTTCGATACAATTTTTAGTGTAAATTTCAGAAAAAAAAAACATTTTTGTTGAAGTTACATCTGTTCCGTTATATCCTGGTGGTCCTCTTGGACAAACAACTTGGCATTCTTGTTTAGTAACATTTGAGGGAATCTAAAACACAAAAACATAACAAAACAAACAAAATTTGTAAAAAAATCTTTTTTGTACTAAAGAAGGAGTTGATGATATTTCCTTGCAACGCTCCCTTTCTGGTTTGGTGGGATCGCATTGAATCATCATCCATTGCAAATCAATCTAAATACAAATTAAAAACATAAATCAAAACTCTTAAAAGTGAGAAATAGGAGTACTTACAGGTCTTGATTGATTTGAATTTACCATTTTGGCTATAGATATTATTCCATTAGCATCAATATAACCTCTTGGTTGTAAATTTTTAAGCCCAATTCTTTTACAATCAACAAATAAGCTGACGCGATCGGGAAATACACCGAAATGGATTTTGTGCCAATTTCTATCAAAGATCTAAGAGATAAATTAAATAAGAAATTTTTCTTCTTATACAGTATGCTCCATAATATACAGTACTGGTTTTCGCGCATCACTCGTGCTCAAGCCTTTGTGTCTCCGTGTTGTTGCATCACCATGATGTATTGTTAGTTTGGAAGTGACAATGATTCTCGCAACGGAGGAAAAATTGTTAGAGTATTATTTTCACTCGTACAGAAATGGTTATCAAGGCGGACCAAGTTTAAAGTTAGTGGCGGAACAATATCGTGAACACTTCAAGGCGGCACTTTAATATAGCGGCACCAAGCAACACAGTTATGCTATCTACCGTTGAAAATTTTCGTTGTAGGGTAGTGTATTGTATCAACGGAAGGGAAGGTCTGGTGGGCTAGTAACTGTGTCTATAAATGAAAATCATGGACGTGTCTTCAATCAGGTGTTGCAATCACTACGACGAACATCCCTAAAATTAAACATCAGCAATACTGGCAGAAGACATACTAGCAATAGAAGACTATTTATATATAGATTATATATAGAAGACTACAGCAGAAAGGATTGTTTGTGCAGGCGGCAGTACCACCAAGAATTTATGGACTACTGAAGATTCATAAACCAGACGTCCCCCTCCGCCTTATCGTCAATGCCATCAACTACCCAACATATCAGTTGGCCAAATATCTTGCAAAGATTCTGTCTCCTTTTACAGGGAACACGGAATCATATGTCAGGGTTCTACACATTTTGTGGAATCACTAAAAGGTATAAAGCTAGATGCTGAGGATATTTTGGTAAGTTTCGATGTTGAGTCTCTTTTTACCAGGGTACCAGTTAAGGATACTGTGGATGGCCTCCGCCAGAAGCTCATTCCCGAGGGGCAGCCATGAGATCTTCATTATCGCCACTTATAGCTAATTACTACATGGAATTATTCGAAGAAGACGCTTTGAAGAAGACCCAGTGGAAACCAAAGCTATGGCTCCCATATGTGAATGACACGTTTGTTATATGGCAACATGGCAAAAAACGGCTCCAAGAGTTCTTGGATCATTTGAACGCTCAACATCCGATGATTAAGTTTACCATGGAAACAGAAACTGCCAAAAAACTACCTTTCCTAGATGTGTTGGTCACCAGGACGACTAATGGAGATATGGAACTTGATGTATATCAGAAGAAGACCCATACCAACAGGTATCTGCAGGCATCATCACATCATACATCATCCCCAACAGAAGAGGTCCGTGATCCATACTTTATTTCAACGAGTTGCGAGAATATGTGAAGGAGATAACTTGAAGAAGGAACAACACTTTCTACGAGGCGTGCTGCAGAAGAACGGATACATTTCGAGTGACATCAAGATGACGCGGTAAGTACAAAACCACTTGGATTTATCTGTCTTCCCTATGTTTCAGGTGTGACGGAATGAATTGCTAGGCATCTCAAGAAAAACGACATCGTGGTGCGATACGGGACACTCCCGATAGCCAAGGAGAAACAAACTCCATTAAAAGGAGCAGGAGTCTACCGACTATCGTGTAGTTGTGGGAAGGTTTACGTTAGCCAAACTGGATGCAACGTCGAGTGCCGCATCTAAGAGTATGAAAGGGATGTTAGGTTGAAGAAGATCCAGCAGTCGGCGGTTGCGGAACATTGCCATGCAGAGGGACATCGAATAGACTTCGAACAAACAAAGGTACTGGCTAGGGACAACAGATATTACCAAAGACTGACAAGAGAAGCCATAGACATCCATCGACATAGAAATAATGTCAACAGAGAAGATGGCTGGGTGCTTAGGAAAACATGGAAGATGGTGGGACGCGACGCAATTAGTTGATAATTAGCTTGTAATTAGCGTTAATTAATTATTAATCAGTTTTCCGACTTTTATATTCGTCACATCGAACGATTTTCTGAAGAAGGTTGCAACATGGCATCCGAAACGTCAAACCTTTTCTTAAAAGACGCACGGCAAAACCTGAAAGTTTCTAGTGTTAGTTCTAATTTTAGTTCAATTAACACCGGCGGTGAAAGCCTTCGTACTTATAATAGAAGACTACATCCTGATTACTGCTTGCAGAAAACTAGACACTGCAACCAGAAGTCTAAATACTATTGGTGGACGATATACTATTGATAGAACATGAGACACTGTTCTCAAAATACTTCTTACTGCTTGTAGAAGATTTCCTAGTGCTTGCAGTAAACTAGACACTGCGAGCAAGCAACTAGATACTACTGTCAGAATACATACTATCAATAGTTGACTAGATGCTGATTACAAGAGACTTCCTGCTGCTTGTACAACACTAGACCCAAGTAAAAGACTAAATACCACTGGCAGAGGACATACCATCACTAGAATATTGGAAAAAGACTTGTTACTGCTTACAATCGACTAAACACTGCTTATAAAACATTAGATATTGCTATTAAAGGGTTAAGTACTGCTTGAAGAACCAGATATTGCTGGTAAATGGCATACAGTTAATGAAAGACTACATATTGCCGACAGAAAACTACCATCTGGTCCCAGAAAAGTAGATAAGGTTGTGAAAAGAGTAGATTATGCCATAAGTTAGCTTAAGACACAACTGTCTTAAGGTAGCACTGCAGACAGTCGACGTAATTAATAGAAGATTAGCCCTGCTTATAGGAGATTAGATACATTTTAGAAGACTGGATACCACCAGTAAAGGAATAGATTAGATAATAGAAGTCTAAATTCTGCCTATAAAACATTAGATGCTGTTATTAGAACACTAGATTTTGATATTACAAGACAAGATACTCTCAACGGAAGAACAGAAAATTATAAATAAAATATGACCTCGTTGCAAAAGATAAGATACTGCTTGTCAGAAGGCTAGATACAGCTAATGTAGAAAACTAGATACAAGCAAAGGACTAAATAATACTGGCAGAGGACATACCATCAATAGAATGCTGGATGATGCTGGAAAAAGACTTTTGTTCAATCCTAACTTCGAAATTGTCAGTTTGTAACTTAAGCCGTGTGTCCACTACCAAGTTTTCTTGCGGAAGTTGCTTCCAGAAGTGAGTTCCAGAAGTTTTTGTCCTGTAAACACGACAAAAACATGCGTGTTTACACGACAAAAACTTCTGGAAGTCACTTCTGGAAGCAACTTCCGCAAGAAAACTTGGTGTCCACTACCAAGCACGGCTTTAGATACGTGCGTTGAAAGTTGTTATTTGCATCACTCTGCTGACTTTCATAGAAACGAGTGATTGAAATTTTTTTTCAACCACTGTTAGCTAAATATAAAACCTTTAGCCCCACTTTTACCATCCTCCTGATAAACTATCTAGAGGATAGTTGCCATGGTTACAGCGGTTTTAAGCGCTCTCATTGGCTAAGAACTGGATTTATCTATCGGATAAATTTATCAGGAGGTGGTAAAAGTGGGCCTTAAAGGAACAACTCTTTGTTTAAACGTAACGGATGTTAACTAAAAAACGGTGGACAACACACGTGGAAAGTTAATTAAGTATTTCAGTTGTATAAATTATTTATTTTAATGAATTTATTAATTTTATGCATAATGATGGCAATTAACAATTTGACACAAATGGTTGTTTACATATATCAATTAAGAGCATGACAATGTCAAAAACTGCTGTCATTGCCGACATGTCGACATGAAATTACTCAGGAATTATCGAATTTTAAGACGGGTTTTCTCTAAATAGTAGGTATTGAACGAAACGTTATACAGCACACGTGGGAAACTAATATTTTCCACTAACTTGTATGTCTTTCTGAACATATGCGTTAATGAAAAATCATAGTTTCCTCACTTGTACTGTAATATACTATTTATTGCTTACACTCATCGTACCGAATACAGGTGAACGATTGACGGAGCAAGTTAAGCGTGTAAGGATTGAATTGTTCACGAGTTTTCCGACGAAAGTCAAATTCACTTGGACGACTTTATCAATCGCCAAAGAATGCGCTTTCTTGTTTTCGAGAGGCCAGACTGTGGCTATGCTCCAAAAAACCTTTCAAGAACGAATCATTTTTAGAAGCGCAATGGAGAACATTTAAAGTATCATCCTTAATAACTAAATATTTTTCCAGTATTGTATATTTAGGTACATACTGTATTTATTGATAACATAAAAATTAAAACAAAAATTTCGATCCTGCCAGGATTCGAACCTGGAATCTTCTGATCCGTAGTCAGACGCGTTATCCGTTGCGCCACAGGACCCGTTGCTTTTAAATCGCCCTCAGGCGAAAATCTCACCCATACTTTTAAATAATTTATTACCTTAACATCGTCAAAAATTATCGTTTGAAGTTCCCCCATATTATTAGGAATTGAAAAATCGATCGTTTCCTTTTTAGGATTCATCGTAATCTGTAAATTTGGTTTATTTTCTAAATCGGTTATTCGAAGTAAATTCCATGAACTTTTCGTTAATTTCCGCAACCGGAAAGTACTAATAAATGAAAATTGATCGGGAAGACCCTGCGGGAAAATTCGGCTAAAAATATATTTAAAAAATTAATATTTAAAACGTTCATGTTGTCTTGGTCAATTTAAATATCTGCCCGGCTAGCTCAGTCGGTAGAGCATGAGACTCTTAATCTCAGGGTCGTGGGTTCGAGCCCCACGTTGGGCGAATTTTTTTTTTTTAATTTTACCTTGTTGGAAAATTTATATTCACATATTTATCCAATCGATAAGCAGTTTGTAACTTATGAGATCCATTAACAATTTTTATTCCAGGAAAACTAACATTCGATTCGAATTGTCGAATAAAATCGAAATTTTGTAAATCGTCATCACCAACTTTAAATCCATCGCAGGGAAGCGGTTTATCATTTCCATCTAAATATAGGTAACACAAATACTTATTAAATTATTATTCAATTAAATGGTTAAGTAAACACATTTTTGAGCAACGTTAAAATCATTAATGTCTTAATAAATTCGTGACGACCTCAGAATGTGTTGCATTAATGAAGATACTACAGTAACACACATTTCTGTTAGGTCAATTAAGTTAAGATGTAGAAGGATAAAAACTGGGTAAAATTATGTGTGCGAGTGTGTGTACGCACTTAAATGTTTTGACCCAGCAGTCAGTGACACATAAGTTATACAAATCAATGCAATTGTAAAACGACGGCAAGAAATGAGACATTTTAATAGAAACCGATCGTAAATTTTGAATTGTCGTGTTTATTTTTAGATATTACATTTATTAAGATATACAGGATGTTTTAATAGTAGTGTAGCAAACAAAAATTGAATTTTAATGAATACGCTTACTGAACTTTACAGTTTATTGTAAAAATCTTGGGAGTTTTAGAAGGAAGTATTTGGATTATTGAGATTCAAAACGTTGTTACTATTTGAAATATGTTTATGAGACAAGATAGTGCTGATAGAAGATTAATAACCACAACAAAAGACGTTGACTAATTTCTTTTAGGGAAAGACATTCTCAATGAGAAACTAGATACTGCAAATGGATGGCTAAATACTGCTCATAGAAGTGAGAAGACTAGATATTACTAGCAAAAGACTAGATTCTGATTAGAAATGACTTTTTACTGCTTGCAGAACACGTCCTACTGCTTCCAGAAAACTAGACACTGCAAGCAGAAGGCTGAATACTATTGGTAGAAGATATACTATTAATAGAACACGAGATCCTGTCCTCAAAAGGCTTCTTATTTTCTGTAGAAGAGTTTCTTCTGCTTGCAGAAAACTAGACTTTACAAGCGACAGACTATATACATACTACTAGCAGAATAAATGCAGGATAAGCACAAAAGCAAAGTAAAAGCTGCAGAAATGAGGTATCGGGTGGTACAAGACCCGTATAGATAATAAGAGGTTCCCAAAAAGATGATGATAAACACCCAGAAAGAAGTAGCTGTCAGTAGCAAGAACAAAACATACATAACGTTGGCAGAAGACTAGATACTGCTTCTAAAAAACTAAATACTGCTTTCTGAAAACTAGATACTGCTCTAGAAGATTAAATACTGCTTTCTGAAGACTAGATACTGCCGACAGGTCTAAATACAGCATCTGGAACACTAAATACTGCTTTCTAAAGACTAAAATTGCTTTGTGGAGACTAAATACTGCTTTCTGAAGACTAGATACTGCCGACAGGTCTAAATACAGCATCTAGAACACTAAATACTGCTTTCTAAAGACTAAAATTGTTTTATGGAGACTAAATACTGTTTTCTGAAGACTAGATACTGCTAATAGGTCTAAATACTGCAAAAGAAAGATAAAATATTTTGGAGAAAACATACATAACTTTGGCAGAAGACTAGGTACTGCTTCTAGAAGACTAAATACTGCTTTCTGAAGACTAGATACTTCCGACAGGTCTAAATACAGCGTCTGGAACACTAAACACTGCCTTCTAAAGACTAAAATTGCTTTGTGGAGACTAAATACTGCTTTCTGAAGACTAGATACTGCTGACAGGTCTAAGTACTGTAAAAGAAAGATAAGATATTGTTGGAGAAAACATACATAACTTTGGCAGAAGACTAGATACTGCTTCTAGAAGACTAAATACTGCTTTCTGAAGACTAAATACTGCCGAAAGGTCTAAATACAGCGTCTGGAACACTAAATACTGCTTTCTAAAGACTAAAATTTCCTTGTGGAGACTAAATACTGCTTACTGAAGACTAGCTACTGCTAATAGGTCTAAATGCTGCAAAAGAAAGATAAAATATTTTGGAGAAAACATACATAACTTTGGCAGAAGACTAGGTACTGCTTCTAGAAGACTAAGTACTGCTTTCTGAAGACTAGATACTTCCGACAGGTCTAAATACAGCGTCTGGAACACTAAACACTGCCTTCTAAAGACTAAAATTGCTTTGTGGAGACTAAATACTGTTTTCTGAAGACTATATACTGCTAACAGGTCTAAATACTGCAAAAGAAAGATAAAATATTTTGGAGAAAACATACATAACTTTGGCAGAAGACTAGATACTGCTTCTAGAAGACTAAATACTGCTTTCTGAAGGCTAGATACTGCCGACAGGTCTAAATACAGCGTCTGGAACACTAAATACTGCTTTCTAAAGACTCAAATTGCTTTGTGGAGACTAAATACTGTTTTCTGAAGACTAGATACTGCTAATAGGTCTAAATACTGCAAAAGAAAGATAAAATATTTTGGAGAAAACATACATAACTTTGGCAGAAGACTATGTACTGCTTCTAGAAGACTAAATACTCCTTTCTGAAGACTAGATACTTCCGACAGGTCTAAATACAGCGTCTGGAACACTAAATACTGCTTTCTAAAGACTCAAATTGCTTTGTGGAGACTAAATACTGTTTTCTGAAGACTAGATACTGCTAATAGGTCTAAATACTGCAAAAGAAAGATAAAATATTTTGGAGAAAACATACATAACTTTGGCAGAAGACTATGTACTGCTTCTAGAAGACTAAATACTGCTTTCTGAAGACTAGATACTTCCAACAGGTCTAAATACAGCGTCTGGAACACTAAATACTGCTTTCTAAAGACTCAAATTGCTTTGTGGAGACTAAATACTGTTTTCTGAAGACTAGCTACTGCTAATAGGTCTAAATACTGCAAAAGAAAGATAAAATATTTTGGAGAAAACATACATAACTTTGGCAAAAGACTAGGTACTGCTTCTAGAAGACTAGATACTGCTTTCTGAAGACTAGATACTTCCGACAGGTCTAAATACAGCGTCTGGAACACTCAACACTGCCTTCTAAAGACTAAAATTGCTTTGTGGAGACTAAATACTGTTTTCTGAAGACTAGATACTGCTAACAGGTCTAAATACTGCAAAAGAAAGATAAAATATTTTGGAGAAAACATACATAACTTTGGTAGAAGACTAGATACTGCTCCTAGAAGACTAAATACTGCTTTCTGAAGACTAGATACTTCCGACAGGTCTAAATACAGCGTCTGGACACTAAATACTGCTTTGCAAAGACTAAAATTGCTTTGTGGAGACTAAATACTGCTTTCTGAAGACTAGCTACTGCTAAATACTGCAAAAGAAAGATAAGATATTGTTGGAGTAAACATTAAAAAGGCGTCTGGGTGCAGTGCACCCCTTGCACCCCCCGGTAGCGCCGCCTCTGCAGAAGATATAGTATCAATAGAACACTAAATCCTACCTATAAACAACTTATTGCTGCTTGTAGAAGATTTCCTACTGCTTGCAGAAAACTAGGCATTGCGAGCAAAAGAGTAGATACTACTGTCAGAAGACATACTATCAATAGTTGACTAGATCCTGATTACAAAAGACTTCCTGCTGCTTGTACAACACTAGACCCAAGTAAAAAACTACTGGCAGAGGACATACAATCACTAGAATGCTGGAAAAAGACTTGTTACTGCTTACAATCGACTAGACACTGCTTATAAAACATTAAATATTGCTATTAAAGGGTTAAGTACTGCTTGAAGGACTAGATATTGCTGGTAAATACCATACAGTTAATAAAAGACAAGATCCAGCTTGTAAAAGACTACATACTGGTGACAGAAAAGTAGATAATGTTGTGAAAAGATTTGATTATGCTATTAGCTAGCTTAAGACACAACTGTCTTAAGGTAGCACTGCTAGTAGTCAACAAAATGTAATCAATAGAAGATTAGCCTTGCTTATATGAGATTAGATACATTTTAGAAGACTGGATACCACCAGTAAAGGAATAGATTAGGTGTTAATAATAGAAGTCTACATTCTGCCTATAAAACATTAGACGCTCTTAATAGAAGGCTGAATTTTGATAATAAAAGACAAGATACGACACAGCTTGCCAGAAGGCTAGATACAGCTAATGGAAGAAGAATTACTGATTGCAGTAACTTAGTAATTACGACAACTAACTCTAGCTGCTTTAAATGCTAACGAAATGCTTAGCGTATATCTCATAGTAAGTAAGTTGTTGACTCCTCCCAGTAGATATTATTTTACCAGATTTATTTATGATTAACGAATGAGAAGATATTTATTGTAAAGCCAAATTTTCATGTATAACAATAAAATTTTATTTAAATTTTATCTTCACAGAGTATTTATAGTCAATTTTGTACTTTCATTTGATACACTTCTTTTAAAACTCCTTTAATAGTTTATATCTTTTTTATACTTACTTGTGTTAACGCTTTTTAATAGAAAAGTAAGCAGGATCCATAAAAAACAATTTAAAAATCTAAAAAAAAAATTATTTTTTATTTATTTAACCATCATGTTTGAATTAGTATTAAGGTGTTGAAACAAGTAGTAATATTATCTAAGTAATGCATAAAACAAATTTATTTTTTTTATAGTTGTTTGATTATCTCTTCGAGCAAATATGTGTACAAAAAAAATAACGTAATAAGAGAGAAAAGTTTAGAAACACGTTTAAAAATAAAATTAAAATAGATTCAATTAGAATCAATCGTCAGTTTAACTCATTTTCGCATCTGGGCAAAAAATATGTTGATAAAATGTTATAAGCACGTGTAAAAGACATTTAAAAGATAACGAATTTTAAGGGAGCAATGAATTGATTTTAATAAATGGGTCAACGATCAATTTAATTAATTAAAAAAAATCTGTAAGGTCAAGGAATCATTTTAAAATATTATAAATTTAAAAAAAAACATTTGTTATTTCTTTCTTACCTTTCGAATTTATTTAAATAAATCATTTTAAAACTAAATTTTCACTTTTTATATAAAAACATCTTCCTTAAACCACAAAGTATTTTTTTTTTCGTTTTTGTTACAACAAATTTACGTTTAAATCATTAGATGGTCAAAACAAGACTGAAAAACGTTTTAACCGGTTGCATTCGAAATCTCGTCGTTAGACGAACCGTATCAAACATTACAACAGAGGTAGAGGAGCCAGCATTATAAAGAGGAGTAGGAGGAGTTTGTGTAGATGGAAAGATGCGGATTCAGATGATTAAGAGATTAGAAAAAAAAAAGTATTAAGCTTCTATGATATTTTTAGATAGATCGTAACAATGTTTAAGAATATGAAGTAACAGAACTAACAATAACTGGAGACTCATTGTCTGCATTCTAGTTTGTAATTAGTCATATTAACAACTTTGAACTGGTATTACAATTAACTTCAAAACGGGAATTCTTACGGGTTATTGTTGTCGTTGAGTTGGTTATTTTTTAAAATTGCTAAGAATTAATAAGAAGCAAATCGTAAAGAAATCTTTATGAAATTATCTTTATGAACACATGGCATGGTTTTATAAGTGTCTATTAAGTTGATTGCGGTTTAATATGACATTGATCGATTTTACTATTCAATCAAGTTAATATAACTTCGATTGAAACGAGTATTTTTCAATCCTTGAACTTGTTTTAAAAAAATATTTGTTTATTATTACTTCTTGAAACAAGTTAAATGAATATCAGGTTATACAGGATTCCCCATAATAGGCTACCCATTTTGAAATTTGAATTAAAATTTTTTTAGTTAACAAAATAAACTTTTTATTATACTAAATTACAGCAAACTTTTTGGGATTTATGATAACTTATAAATATTTGGCTAATTTAATTCTAACTTTTAAAAATCACGTCTTCTAATTGACCTCCACCAACTTCAACACATTTTTCAATATTAGATAAAAAGTGGTTCATTACACGGCGTAGCAAACCTTCGTCTATTCCTTCAACTTCTTCACGAATTTTGACTTTGAGTTCCTCGATTGTACCTGGACGACTCGCAAACACTTTGGCTTTTAAATATCCCCATAGGAAAAAATCGGGTGCCGTAAAGTCGGGGGACCTCGAAGGCCAAGGCAAATCTCCGAATCGAGAAATGAGTCGACCATTAAACATTTCTCGCAGAACCCTCATTGAGTTTCTGGCGGTATGAGCTGTTGCCCCATCTTGTTGGAATAGTAAGGGATTGTTTAGTAATCCTCGTCTATTTAATTCTGGAATGAGGAATGTCTCTAGCATGTTTACGTTGTGCTCGGATGTTACTGTTACAGCGCGGTTATTTTCATCCTCAAAAAAATGTGGACCTATAATACCAAAAGATCCTACTCCACACCACACAATAACTTTTGGATTATGGAGGTTCTGTGTAAAGACTTCACGAGGATTTTCATTTGACCAGTATCTAAAATTCTGTTTATTAACCATGCCGTTCAAATAAAAATTTGCTTCGTCGCTCATTAGGAGATTGTGAATTGCTCCTTGATGTAAATCCAAAAATTCTTGACAAAATGCTAACCTTGCTTCTTTATCTTGATTGCTAAAGTGCTGTGCCATTTGGTACTTATAGGGATGAAATTTTAAATCCTTTCGAATAGTTCGATCTAAGCTTCCCTTTGATATTCCTAGGATAAGGTTTTGTCGATTAGCAGACCTTTTAGGACTTCTTGTAAACGCAATTCTAACTCGTTCAATATTTTCTGGTGTACGAATTGTTCTTCGACGTCCAGGCTTCTTCAAATCTTGTACAGAACCATTTACTTAACAGTTTTACGATTTGGCGTGTGACCCCTATTGTTGTTATTAAACTGACGCCGGAATGCACGCCTAACTTCTTCTATCGAATTGCTTCTAATGTAAGTTTCTACACAAAACACACGTTGTTGGACTGAGTAATCCATGAAAGTTCAAACAGATGTTGAAAAAAAATGACGAAACTAAAAATGATATCGAATATTATCTCGATAATAATAATTAATAATTTAAAACTTATTTGTGACAGGCGACTACTTGATTAATAATTAACTTAAATCCCAAAGACTACAGAAGATATTCCCACAGAGAAAAACTTATTTAGTTATCTCATAGGGAATTTATTAATAAAATAAAATGGGTAGTCTATTATGGGGAACCCTGTATAAAGCTATTCAATTTAAATTAGACCTAAAACTAGCACTATCAGTAGACCTAGAAACTTTCGGGTCTAGGGCTAAAACTAAGTTGTTTTTATAATATAAATTCAATAAAAAGCAATACTTTTTCTGGTCTTTTTCAATTTATTGTCTAACCGGTTTCGGCTTTCGCCATCATCAGAGACATTAGTAATATAAATTAAATTTTAGCAACACACTTTCTATTTTGTTGTTCATATAAATGGTTTCATAAAAGTATACAAGTTAGAATTATAAATATAAACACATTAAAATGCAAGTTAAAAGTTAAAATTTTTACATTAGAATATAAAACAACACTGACAGTGTTGTAAAACAGTTTATATTTATAATTTATATTACTAATGTTTCTGATGATGGCGAAATCCGAAACCGGTTAGACAATAAATTGAAAAAGACCAGAAAAGTATTGCTTTTTATTGATTGGATCAAACTCTCTCATCTAATTATAAGTTGTTTTTGTCAATTCTGAGAGGAGAAGAAAACTTGGTCAAGTTTTTCTTCTCCATTCATGTTGTTCCTATGTTGATGGATTTCTATCTATAGCCTCGCTTGCCAACGAAATCTATGGCGTATCCCTTTTTGTGGCGATTTCTAGATCTTATTCAATCGAACATCCCTCTGACGTATAGAATCTGCTTGACACTCTCTTTTCTATGCTGCCAAATCATAAAGGTTGCCACACAGCTTTATGGTCGTATTCTTTCCTGTCAATGACCACGGTGGCATTCTCTTTATCTCCTGGCTAATGATGATGTCTATTTTAGTTTGTTTTCAAATTTGATTTTGTTGGTTTTGCTGATTTCAGCACAATCTTATCAGATTTCTTCTGCTTTCACGGAAAGTATTCTGCAAATAGCTGCTTCGTAGATGATTTCCTCCTTGGAAACCCTATGTAGTTTCTTCATTCAATATTTCTATCCTGGAGGTCAATAATCCGTGTAAACAAAATTACTTGAACGGAGGGAGTGCCAAATTAAAATAAATTAGTATATTTAAAATTAAAAAGTGTTTAAATATGGTCAATTCGTTCCCGAATTGATAGACATTTATAAACTAAACTAAACGTGCCCAATATTTCTTACCTGGAAGTCAATAACCCTTGCGAACAAAACTAATTTTACTCAACATTCTTTCCTGGGTTGATTGATGTTTGGAAATAAAACCAACCTTTCTCAACATTCTTTACTAAGTTGATTGACGTTTGTAAACAAAACTAACCTAGCACAATACTTCTTACCTGGAGGTCAATAACCCCTGTAAGCTGAACTAACCTTACTCAACATTCTTTATTTGTAAATTATTGCCTCTGATAAACAAAACTACCCTTACTCAATATTTCTTATCTGGAGGCTTTTAAGGTTGGTAAAATTAGCTAACCTCTCGTATCTACCTAACATTGCACAATATCCATAATCTTGTTACTTAGCGTTTTTAATCTTACCCAACAGTCTTGATAGATTATTGATCTTGATAATATAACTGAGCATGTTCGTAGGCTTTCACAACCAGTGTTATTATACATAAAAACTGCTTGGCAACAAATTCTGAATTCATTCCATCATTTTACATTAATGTAAAGTGTTTAAACTAAGTCATTAAATCATGCATACTCGCACGTGAAGCTTTAGATCGGGATTATGCTGGGCGATGGATTAGAAAGGGAGCTCCAATTTTCTGGCCTGCCAGATGACCTGATTTAACACCTCTTGATTTTTGATGATTTTTTTTGTGAAACGTTCTTAAGGATAATGTTTATCGCGTAGTACCAACTACTCCAGAAAACATGAAAGAGCGGATAAGAAATGCATGCAGAAATAGTAGCTAAGAATAAATAATAAATGTATTGAAGTGGGTGGGGAAATATTTGAACATTTATTATAAATTTTATACTTGTTGTTGATTAATAGTATAGTTTAATCATTTTTTTATAAATAAACAATATTTGAAACTATTTGAATAAAAAAATATATTATTATATTTAGGTATTTTTTTTTATTTTACTTTTATCCATAGATTCAGATTTTGCAATCAAAAACACAGGGTACCATTTAAAAAATTGGTCGTGACCTTCATATGACCTTGAAAATTAGGTCAAGGTCAAAAATATTATCATCATATGGTCCCCTTCGCACAGAACAACTTTCATTTGGTTCATTTTTATGTGAAATGAGTCGTTTTCGAGATAATTGCTTGTCTCACGTTAAATGGATCTGAATATTTTCTGCTTATTAAATATATTACCGACAATGCGTTTCGTACTTTGCCGACTGTCCTATATTACACAACAATCGTTGTGAAACAAAGGGAAGATTGAGCAGCCAATAGATTGACTATATTGTATCCATTACTTCTGCTACTTGCTTGGCAATATAAATCCGCTTAACGTCATTACAAGTTGACTAAATCAAATTATATTACAGGATATATTAACCCTTTATAGGGTATAATGATTTAAAGGCGATAATTTAAAACTAATCCTGGATTTAGTTACATTATGAGATAAGAAACCAAAATATACATATATTTTATTATTATTATTATTATTTCTATGGTGGGAATTATATTCCCTTTGCCTGTGCAACTACCTCCATAGTAATAACTAAAGTACTTACAAAAAAAACATATTTATTCGCATATATATATATTATATATATATTACACACATAGCTTATCCTTGATTATTATATTGATTAATAATAATTACCTACTGCCTGTGAAATGCAGTAAAGCAAGGGACAACGCAGAGAGGTACTGCACATCTTTCGCACATTATTTTAGTGCGTTTATCGTTTGTTTTCGTACTGCAAAGTCTGCATCGTTTATATGTCTCCGACGGACAAGGTAAATGATCTCCAACATTCGAGAATCGTACTTCATCAGCAACCACATGAATGGCTTTGTGGCGAGTGTCGGCCTCATCAAGGAGAAAGTAAAAAAGGCGAAGCCACCATCGTTTGCTTCTTCTTCCAACTATGTATGTGGTTTTGATCTGGTCGAATTTATCCACGCCTCCCATTCGCTTAGTATACTGCTTAATGGCTAAAGGGCAGCGAATTGGCACTTTACTGCCGTCTTTCTGAGTCCTCAAAGTAGTACAAACTCCGACTTTTGGATGGAACGCACTGCTCAAAAGTAGTACCTCCTTATTATCCTGCCAAATTATAAAAGCAACATTGTCCTTCACACGCCATTTAAATTCACCCTTAGATAGCTTTAGTTTTCTAGCGTTTGGACCTTTTGTAAGTTGAGGTAATCCTTCTCTGTGCCTACGCACGGTGCCAGTTGCATATATGTTATGTTCATACAAATATTCTAAAAGTTTGTTATCTGTGAAGAAGTTGTCAAATGTAACGTGAACATTCTTTATATTGTTATCAATTAAATGTTGCGTCAAGTTCTTCACGACTTTCGCTCCCAGCCCTTTTTCCACTCCATCCGTTTTTCCAGTATAAATACTAAATTCATACAAATATCCTGTCCTGTCTCACTGTCGCATCTACACCAAATTTTGTATCCCCGTTTGATGGGCTTGAGAGGTAAGTATTGCTTTAGCGAAGACCGTCCTTTGAAGAGTACCATTGACTCATCAATACGCTGTGAAGTAGATAAATTGACATTATTTTTACAGGATTCGTTAATAATATTTATCAATGGCCTCAGTTTGAACAACCTATCGTATTCAAGACTATTTCTTTCAGGTTGTCGCGCGTTATCATTCAAGTGTAGGCTGCGCATAATTTTCTTGAACCTTTTTACTGGCATTATTTCTGCTATGTCATTTTCTCGAAAACCTGGATCAGACGACCAATACAGGTCTATCATGGGCAGAACTTTATAGCCCATTATTATGAGAATGCCTAAAAAGGCTTTTATTTCATCAGTAGTCACGGGCGTCCACTCTTTTATTTTTATTTGGTCGGCATATAAGTTTGTTTGCGACACAATAAGTTCTATAGCTTCATTTGTAAAAAACTTTTCAAAAAAGCGTTTTAGGATTGAAGCTTTGCTTAGTAGTCAAAGGAATCTTGTCAAAATCTTCAGCAACGGGCCGAGAAGTCCAATATGTTTTTTTCCATGTCTCTTCTTCGAGATCAGAATCATCAGTGTCGTCAGGTGAGGTACTGAGTTCGGAAGTTGAATATCGAGATCGCGTCAACCGCCTAGCCGGCCTTACAGTAATTGAGCTACTATTTTCAAGTTGTTGACTTACATACACGGACAGGTCTTCACTTTGTAAATCAGCTGGTGGAATGGCTTCAGTATCCATAATTTCTGATGATTGTAGGCTGGTCTGATTATGCAGGAGGTGCGGAGACATTGACGGATCATCGGGATTTTCCAGTATTTTTTGAAGCCGAGCGGTGCTGTACGCAGCTTCTTCCTCTTCCGCTTCTAGGTTATAGTCAGACACTTCTGGGTCATCAGGCAACCCAAAAAGCTCTTCAAGCGCATGCTCTATTTCGAATTCTGATAAACCTTTGTCTAAGCCACTTTTTGCACTCATCTGGCAAAGCAAAGCAAAAAATATAGCAGCCACTCGCAGGCAGAGGGAATATGCTTCCCACCACAAAAAGCAATTTATTTGAAAAACCAGGATACCCAAAGATAAAAATATGTGTCAAAATACTTAGGACAAATCCAATGTAACATGTAAATAATAAAACTTACCTCAAAATCTCGAAGATCTACAAAATAGACCGTTATACAAAATTTGGTACGAAAAAACACTATTTTTGAACATTCAACAGGTGACAGCAAAAAAACAATGTTATGACAGTTATGCATTTCTTCACGTCATATTACTGACAGATCACTAAATAAGTTGCCAACTTACAAAAGAAAATTAAATTTGATTATTTTCTTATAAAAAACTTAAAAAAATTATGGTGGTAAAAATATCACCTCTGCCCTAAAAAGGGTTAAATAAAACATGTAAGTGATATGTAGAATATCAATTTTATTCAATTATTTACATATCAATAATAACGGAAGTATTATTAACAAACTCCATGATTGTACTTCTCAATTAAACTCGAAAGAAACGAATATAATTAGTGCGTTTCTACAGAGTTTCACTTCTAATTATTTAATTAATTAAAAAAATATAGAATATATTCACATTTAAAATGTATTTTTTTTTAAATAAGAAAGAGAACAACAATACCGACACTTCTACATCTATTGGACCGGGTTTCTATTAATTAATTCATTTATTCATTCTTTAATTAATTCTTTTTTTAAAAAGTTACGCTTTTTTCCAAGAAGATAATATAATAAAGAGTACCTTGTTGACTGCGTATATAATATTAACAAGTTACAGTAAGAAATAGAATAAATATTACAGACAGAACAAAAAGTAAACGTAAAAAAACTAAATTGACTTATCCGCGCACCGTTAAAGTTTACTTTTTAGATTTGTTTATGGTGGAAAGGGGCCGTCCTGCAGCGAATCAAATGTGGATTTTTATAATCACAATTGTTAATAATAATTTCTTACATACACTTTCATTATTTTTTTTTTTTTTCGATCGATATCACAGTTCACTATAATAATTCTGAAAATAGAATCATCTCGTAAAGACAGAAATAGTGGTAACTTTATAGAAAAAGCACCAATATTATTTATTTTTTCGTTTTTGTTTTTTTAGTCACCAAGATTCCAACAAACCACCCCTTAGTGTGAATTTATTCATGTACTTAATTCACACAATCGCTGTTTTAAGGGATTTATATATGTCCATACATCTTCCTGAGATTTATTAAATAACTAAACCAAAAAAAAATTAAATATATATATTTAAATTTTTAATTAAACTTACCTTTGTTTCCCACGTAATATTATTTTCTTTTCTATATTTGGCTTCATCTCGTTGTTTTTGTTCAAGTGCACCTTTGGCATTAGTGGCATGATCGATGTCATTAACCCTTAAACCTTTAGTAACCTCCTTCCACAATCTTCGCGATTCATTTTCCAATTGTTGATTAATTGGTCGAACTTTTTTTTTTACAATACTTAATTTATTAACATTAATAAATTCTTCGCATTCCCCATCGCTCCATTTCGCCTCCATAACACCATTCCATTCGCCATTAACATTTAAAAACGGTTTTTTCTCCTCAGGCCCATAAACCTCAGCATTGACTCTGTGTTTTTTGTTACCATAAAATGGTTTCGTTATAAACTCAATATCGGCGTGATAGCCGGTTTTTTTGCAGGAAATATTTACTGTTCCGCCTAATTCTATCCATGGAACTGTTAAAATCGATCTTCCATAACCGTTGGGAAAGGTTACGATGTACTCTTCGTCATAATCCAAAACGGAAACGATTCCACATCCGATGTTATAAACGCATATTGATAATCCAAGAAATTTCGATTTTGTATAAATGTGTGCGTCGAAGGAAATTTTTTTATTGTAATGTTCAGCGTAAAATGCAGAAACTAAAATAAATACAACGTATTTTGGTAACTAAATAAGTAAATAACTTACTTGGTGGATGATGTGAAACTTGTTCAGCAACAAAAGATAATTGATTCCTTTTACACCATGGAATTGGTCCATCTGGTGTTGAGTCATCAGATGAATGTTCGCTCTCAGGTAAATCCCATAAACAATAAAAAACTTCACCCAAAATAGGATTGTAAGGTTTTTTAGCAACAGCACTCTTCCTACCCGCGTGATAAGAAGATAAATACCATCTTACAACTTGAACCATCCTCTCTTTTGGTTCTTTTAAATCTGCAATTCTACAAGAAAAATTATCAAAGTAGAGGACTTTGATGGATTTATAAAACTTTTACCTAACAAATAAATCTGGATGTGCAAAATAATCTGCATACATTTCCAATAAAGACCTCCTTTCCAAAATAAATGTGGGCAAAACAACTTTGGTTAAATCCATACCAATTTTTACTTGACTCAAAAGATGTTTTATAACAGATCCTTGGCTCTCCAAGTGAACATCCGTCTCCATATCGTCTTCATATAAAGCTAAAATTAAAAATTATTGGCAAAAATGTTTGTTTAAAATGTTTTTATAAATGCTATACCATCATAATCAAGGCAACCATTATCTGTAATTACGTTTGGATCTGATGATAAACTTTGTTCACTTTTTGGACCAGAACCTTGATTTCTATAGAAAAGAATGTGAATATTAAATTAGCAGTATGTCTTAAAAATCGATGATTTTTTTTTTAATCGGCTCAAAAGAGGCGTTAATGATTAAAAAAAGTGAGCAAAGTGTAGTACTTACCGAAAAATCACTTTAAAGTTGCGATTTGACGTTTCGTTTTGGAAGTTAAAATTAATGTTAAACATGCATTTTCGTATTAAATGAAATTGAAATTGTTATTTTACCCACGCACAATATAAAAAGTTATTTTCACTAAACTTGTTGAGATTACAACATATTTTCGGATGAAAACTTTGTTTCTTAGGCTATCGATGCATAACGACAATTAAATGTCATTAGATAGAATTGTTTCTACCAAATGTGTGTTAATAGACTTTATGTGAATAGATTGTGTATCAAATGTCAAACGACATGTCATGTGTCAAACGACTGAAATACCTTTATATTGTAAATACACTGACCGGCAAAAAAAACCGGCCACCAAAATGTAGCCACAATTTCAAAGCTGGCTTACTCGCGAACCACTCATTCGATTTTGATGATTCTTTTTTTGATCGAAACGTTGATTCTTCTGTAATAATCCTGCGATAGAAATTTTTATTCGGATATTAATTTGAGCATATACGGGGTGCAAGAATGAGAAAACCTTTTTTTCCCGAAATTTGTAATACCCTATGGGGTGCAGCTGCTACAGCAAAGGGTGTTAACTGGAATCAAATGGTAGCCTAATCTATTCTGAGCATTTTGTTTTTTTATTCACTCTATTATCTCTGTTACTAACGAAGATGCAGTATTTTCAAGCGATCGCCTGTGAAAACAAGACGAGTGACAATAGTAGCTGATGACCGTTTTATTGTTCTAAGCAATCGTAGAACGACAGCTGTAGAAGCTCGATGTCGTCTTCAAATGGTGCATGTCGTTGATGTCAGTGAGCAATTGCGGTAAACTCTTCTTCAAAAGCAATTTGTAACGCTTGAAGGTTGTCCGGTAGGACAGGACGACGACGAATGCGTCTCTCAAGTTGGTCCCAAAGATATTCGATAGGGTTAAGGCCCGGGCTGCACGCGAGCCACTCTATCCGTTCAATACCCTACTTCATCAAGATATTCGTTAACCACACGTGCTACGTGCGGTCGCGCATTGTCATGCATTAGCATGAATCCGTCACCAATAAAATGGGAATAGAACCTCCATGGAAAGGTACTCTTTCCGAAATGGTGCAGGTCGCAAACCTTTCATTACCACGTCTCCACACTCACTCTCGACCATCAGGTGACCGGAGTTGTTCCATTCCCTAATTCATACGTACGCGCCCAAATTGAAGACGTGCTCGCCGATGTCTCTGGAGCAGCCGAGGTCTTTTGGCAGGTCTTCTTGCAGTCAGATCACTTTTATCAAGTCTTCGATGAATAGTTCTTTCACTTACGCCAACCCCACGCACTATCTGAAGAAGATGCCGAGTTTCTACAGCTGTCGTTCTAAAATTCCTCAGAGTGTTTAGAACAATAAATCGGTCATCAACTGCTTTTGTCACTCGTCTTCTACCGAAACCTTGCCGCCTAGTGAAATTTCCTGTTTCCACATATTGGTTCCAGGCATCCTGAACTGTTGTTCAGGGTACACCCAACGTATGGGCAACGTATTGCTGACTTTTGCTATCCTCAATTAAAGTAACAATAGCCGCAACATCAGTTACTGACAACGGGATTGCTATTATGTTAAAAGACCGTAAAAATCTTTAACAACTGTCAATTTACTATTCGAAACAAATGACATATGCTACCTAGCGCGCCACCTTAGCTTTTTTATGCTTGTTTTTACAGGCGTTCGCTTTAAAACACTGCATCTTCGTTAGTAATAGAGATAATAGAGTGAATAAAAAAACAAGATGTTCAGAAAAGATTGGGCTACCGTGTGATTCCAGTTAACACTATCTGCTGTAGCAGTTGCACCCCACAGGGTATTACAAATTTCGAGAAACAAAAGTTTTTCTCATTCTTGCAACCCGTATATGCTCAAATTAAAATCTAAATGAAAATTTCTATCGCAGGATTATTACCGAAGAATCAACCTTTCGATCAAAAAAACAATCATCAAAATCGAATGCGCGGTACGCGAGAAAGCCAGCTTTGAAGTTTTGGCTAATTTATAGTGGCCGGTTTTTTTTGCCGGTCAGTTTATAAATGATTGATAAGTACAATAACTTATTTAACAGTACCTTACTTAAGTTAAAATAGTTAATTAATTAAAAAGTAATATTAAAAAAGACGTGTACATGGTTACAAACAATAAAAAAATAACCCGTGTGACGATGGCAACAAACTGTGTATTTAACCACATGACAATTTTCACTGACAACACAAGTAACGTTAACCATAACGTATTTTCGTATTAAATTCTAACCACAAATTGTTTAATTTATACCCACGCACAAAATAAAAAGTTATTTTCACTAAAGTTATTGAGATTACAACATATTTTCGGATGAAAACCTTGTTTCTTAGGCTATCGATGCATAACGACAATTAAATGCCATTAGATAGAATTGTTTCTACCAAATGTGTATTAATAGACTTTGTGTTAATAGATTGTGTATCAATTAATCTGTCAAATGACTGAAATATCTTTATATTGTAAATATAACTGATAAATAAGTATAGTAGCTTATTTAATAGTAGTTTTCTTAAATTAAAATAGTTATTAAAAAAGACATGTGTATACATGGTTACAAAATAAAAATAAATAAATAACCCGTGTGACGATAGCAACAAACCTTCCAACAACTAACTTTTACCCATAATTTCCTTAAGCTTGATTCTTTCTCTATGAAATCAGAAAGAACGCTCCTTCAAATATCTTAATCCGGGTTTTTGTCGGTCAATATTGTGATAATATGAATAAAAATACTTTAATTAAATACAATAAATAAATAACAATCTTTAATAGAAAATAGTATATTAAAAAACAAGTTTCGTAAGAGACACTTGAAATGCACGAATTCAAATTGAAAAACAAGTGGCGAAGCCACGAGTTTTTTAATGAATGAGTGCTTTAAGTCTTATGAAACGTGTTTTTTATGCTATTTTTTGTAATTCGCGTTTTTATACTTTTTTTTAACAAAAATAAAGTAAATTATAGCAATGTAGGGAAATAGGTATGTAGCAGTTGGTAACACCGGAACACTTGAAAATAGAAACTTTGAATTGACAATTAGAAACTGTCAACACACAAAATATATTCACTTGAAAAAAATGTTTGATGTACACCTCCCAAAATAAGAGAAATTGCTTAGAGTCAATGTCCTCATCATTGTGGACCTTGTATTCGATGCTAAGAACGTGTTTAAACATTCATAGACAAAAATTGTCACATTGACAACTAGAAAAATTAATGACCCAATGTCACCAACTTGAACTGGTTCCATAAAATGTTACTAAAATCTCATTACAGCATCGGATGCTGTAAGAAGTCTCATTACAGCACCCGTTTGAGTACTGTTATAGCTTCCATTACCGTAGCGAATTACAAAAAATACTTTACAAACAAAATTATTGAAACAAAAAAAAATATCTAACACGAGACTCTACAACAAAAAAGAACGAAAGTAAACGATCTCAGGGTTTCTTTTCTAGGGCTCATGTAAACGAAACACAGTTGCTCATGTTTAAAAAAAAAACATTTAAGTTAATCTATAACTTTCAGCTCTAAAACTTCTTAAATAAATTGATTCTGATAATTGAAATAATCAAAGTGATCTGAAATAATTGATTTTGATTCGCTCTGGATTACACACGAGGTAAGTGAGTTATTTTTTTAGAAATGGTATATGGAAAATAAAAAAAAAATCTTAACTTCTTTGGTTTTACAGATGTTGGTGGAATTGATTGAAATCTTGATTCCTCCCTGGTTTGAACTGCTCCTTTTTCCCCCTTGGTGGAATGTGCTGGTACCCCCTTGGTGGCTTTCCGGAAAAACTATTCCGATGTCTTCTTTCCCAGGTTGGTTATCGTACTCTTCTTAATTAATTTTAGCTTCTTTTCTTCTCCCTCAATTGTGAATTTCTTTGGTTATGTTTTTTCTTCAGAAATTTATATTCGTAGGATTTCACGAGCGTTTCGAAATAGATGTTTACTCAATGATGATCAGGAAGCGAATCCCCGCGTCCTCGTTATTCATTTTTCACCCTTTTTTCGGCAAAAACTTCTCTTTTTTGTCCATCACCCTCTTTGATACCACAAGAAAAAGTGTAAAAAATTTGTATTTCTGAGCGCCATCTCTTATTGACATTTGGTTTTTCTTCCAAATTTTCAAAAATTACTTTTTAAATAAACTACATTTATTGAAATCCTTCAATGTCTGAATACTTTGAATTATTTCATTCCCCTTTGACACAATTTTTCACATTAATTCTTCTTTAATTCCAAAATTTATATTCCGTTTCTTTCAAAATCTTCACATTTTTAATTTTCAACATTTCGGTTTTAAACTGATTAAAATCACTTGAATCTGATGTAGTTCATTATAATCTTTATGTTTTTAGGTATTTCAAGAAGTTTTTTAGCTGTATTTTAGCATAAATTGAATACTTTGGATTTGGAGGTTATGTTTCGTTTTTTTGTGGTCTCTTTTCTCTTTTTAACTAAATACAAGAATATTTCTTAATCTACGACGGAAATACGAACGGATTTATCATTGATTAAAACATTTTTACAAATAACGACGAAATCAATGAGAACTATAACAAATTTTTATGAAATTTTTCAACGATTAGCTTTAACTATCCTCGGTATATCAACTTTGATATCAATACGTGAGTTGTTCTTTATATTTTAATTATAATATTAATTTGAACGATTTGGAGAAGTACTAATAAACTCTCTAGGCTCTCGATTTACAAGGATTTTTCTACGGAATGTCATTATTTCCTCTTTATTGTAATTATTTCTTATAACAAAACTATTGTTTATTAATTAATTAATAAAATTATGAGTGGAACCCAATATTATTACAATATCTATTAGCATCATGGTTAAATCACCTTTAATATACATCTCTACAGTATGTCCCCGGATCGAGTTACAAAGAGGAAAAGAAATTTATTAAACAATGTTTCGTATTAGCCAAGGATTAAGCTTTTGAATGAGACATTCTTTATCGAAATCGGTTAACTGGTTCTCATGTTATAATCAAAATACTACACATGTAAAATCCTATCTAATTGGGGGCTAACTTCACATAGCTGTCATTATGAATAATTATGTTGTAATCTCAACAAGTTTAGTGAAAATAACTTTTTATTTTGTGCGTGGGTATAAATTAAACAATTTGTGGTTAGGATTTAATACGAAAATACGTTATGGTTAACGTTACTTGTGTTATCAGTTAAAATTGTCATTTGGTTAAATACACAGTTTGTTGCCATCGTCACACGGGTTATTTTTTTATTGTTATTTTATAACCATGTACACGTCTTGTTTAATATTAATTTTTAATTAATTAATTATTTTAACTTAAGTAAGGTACTGTTAAATAAGTTATTGTACTTATCAATCATTTATATTTACAATATAAAGGTATTTCAGTCGTTTGACACATGACATGTCGATTGACATTTGATACACAATCTATTAACATAAAGTCTATTAACACACATTTGGTAGAAACAATTCTATCTAACGACAGGTAATTGTCGTTATGCATTGATAGCCTAAGAAATAATGTTTTCATCCGAAAATATGTTGTAATCTCAATAACTTTAGTGAAAATAACTTTTTATTTTGTGCGTGGGTATAAATTAAACAATTTCAGGTTAGGATTTAATACGAAAATACATGGTTAACGTTGCTTGTGTTGTCAGTTAAAATTGTCATACACAGTTTGTTGCCATCGTCACACGGGTTATTTTTTTATTGTTATTTTGTAACCATGTACACGTCTTTTTTAATATTAATTTTTAATTAATTAACTATTTTAACTTAAGTAAGGTACTGTTAAATAAGTTATTGTACTTATCAATCATTTATATTTACAATATAAAGGTATTTCAATCGTTTGACACATGACATGTCGTTTGACATTTGATACACAATCTATTAACATAAAGTCTATTAACACACATTTGGTAGAAACAATTCTATCTAACGACAGGTAATTGTCGTTATGCATTGATAGCCTAAGAAATAATGTTTTCATCCGAAAATATGTTGTAATCTCAATAACTTTAGTGAAAACAACCTTTTATTTTGTGCGTGGGTATAAATTAAACAATTTCAGGGTAGGATTTAATACGAAAATGCATATTTAACACTGCTTTTAACTTCCAAAAAGAAACGTCAAATCGCAACTTTAAAGTGAATTTTGGGTAAGTACTGCACTTTTGCGTACTTTTTTTAATCATTAACGCCTCTTTTGAATCATTTCCTACCGATTAAAAAAAAATCATCGATTTTTAAGACGGACTGCTATTCCCAAATTATTCCAAATATTGTATAACTTGTTATTAAACTTACCCCGTCGTTGTTTTTACAGAAACTAATTGTTCGTCGATTGAAAACGTTCGTTGACCTCTATAAAAAAGTATAATTAAAAGCTTGAAAAGTTTAAAAAAAAAAATATGGCAAACTAAATTAAAAAGTACCTTTGATTTTTAAAAAACGACTTTACAATAAATAAATTTTCACGTCGTTCCATCCGATTTAAAATTAACCCAAAATGACAAAACAAACAAATTTCACAAAAAAATGTCACATCATTATTGACGTTACCCTCATTGACTCTCAAAAAAGTTAAAAATAAAATTAGAAAAATAATAGATGGCTTTTTAATAAAAAAAAAAGAACTGTTGTTTTTTTAAAAAAAAGTCAAATTGTGACAAAAAAATTTGCTGTTATTATGCATTAGTGGATCTCCAATACACACATACAAACGGTACGTTTATTAAAAGAAATTCAATTTGAAAACGAATTAAATTGTTAAAATTAATTTGTTTATTAGCTCCCAAATTTTTTCGCTGTAAATTGCCTGACTTTCGCTTAAAATGTCCGCGACGGTGCAAAAACGGCAAAAGAAAATTGTGAAGAAAGACAACAAAGAAGGTGACAACAAGCTGGATGCTGTCTCCCCAAAACCCAAATTAACCGAAACCGGTGCCAAATCGGAAAAGAAACCGAAGGCAACCAAAGGAGCCAAGAAAGCCGAAGGTGCCAAGAAAGCAGCGCGAAAGTAATCAACATTTTCAATAAAATCATTTGGGTTTGGAAATTAATAAAGATCTAAATTAAATTTAATGGGTTTTATAATTACGATAAGTATCAAAAAATAAACAATAAAATTCAAAATTATTTTAAAAAAATCTTACCCCCGACTATTTCTACGTAAACTAAACCGATTAGAAAACAATCGCATCATTTTTAGCTTCAAAATATGAAACTTTAAGACACAATTCACTGTTAATTTTTATTTTAAAGCACTCTTTAAGTGTATGAATTATTAATGGGGACGAATCGTTTGAAGTGAAGAAGCTGGTCCCAGGGGTTTAGTATTATTGTTTTCCGGAGGCAACAAGATCGATAAATGGAAAGCGCAAAAGCGTTTTAAACGTCGCCCTACTCGACCGAGAAACGGCAAACGCTGGATTTCGTTATTCGATGTGATTTCAGAGGCACTTTTTATCTTCGTTGTTGGCACGTCGTTTTGTCAGCGGGCATTTCGACCGCAGACAGAGATACACTGCCCCGAAAACGGGGTCTCCCAAAAAGTGTCATGCGCAAATCTCAATAACACAGAAATTAAAATTAAAAACGATAAATTAACCGACACAACAAAAAAGAACTGTAATTTTAATGCTTTCTTTTTTTTTCGTTACGATTGTAATCTGATTGAGTAAACGAGGGTAGTTTTAATCTCGTGTAATTTACATAATGTTGCGTGATTTCCGTTTGATTTTATGTTTTTCTTTCGCTTTTGTTAATGAAAAGAAAGTACTTACGTGGGGCTTGGAATTTGATTCGATGCAGCGAATGGTGAATCGTTGGCGTCGAAAAAATCGTCTTCCTCCTCTGAACTTGAATAAGACATAACGGGAACTACTAAAGACGGAGAAGTTGCTAAAATAATTAAAAAGTAAAATTTATTATTCCAAGAAAAAAAATTATTTATAAATTTTACTACTAGGAATTTACTAGGTACTAGGAATTTCATGTAACTCGCAATATATGAATGCAATAACCATAGCTACTAGCATGAGTAGTTGTGTAAAGTAAAAGTCTTGCTTGGAAAAAGGTGATTTATGATAATCCTGAGTTTAGGGCGGTCTTAAAAGACGCACGACTATACCCGAATGTTTCTGGTTCTAGGTCTAGTGTTAGCTCTACTTTTCGTTCAATAAAAATAAACCACAAACTAAAGTTGAATGACAATTAAAACTAGAACTAACACTAGATTTAGAACTAGAAACACTCCACTCGACGTTTCTGGTTCTAGGTCTAGTGTTCTTTTACATTTTGTTTAATAAAAATATATCATAATCTAACGTTGAATAACAATTAAAACTAGAACTAACACTAGACCGAGAACTAGAAACATTCGGGTTTAGCCGCAAGTCTCTTAAGACGGCTAAACCCGAATGATTCTAGTTCTATGTCTTGTGTTAGTTCTAGCGATAGTGCTAGTACAGTGCTAAAACTAACACTAGACCGAAAACTAGAAACATTCGGATTTAGCCGCACGTCTCTCAAGACGGCTAAACCCGAATGATTGTAGTTTTAGGTCTTGTGTTAGTTCTAGTGATAGTGTAAAACTAGAACTAACACTAGACCAAGAACTAGAAACATTCGGATTTAGCCGCACGTCTCTCAAGACGGCTAAACCCGAATTTTTCTAATTCTAGGTCTAGTGTTAGTTCTAGTTTTAATTCAATAAAAGTATACAAAAAAGTATACAACATTATGATATCTTATGTTAACTAGCACTACCTACCACTGTAACTAGACCTACAACCAGGAACATTCAGACATGTTGCATTTTATGTGGAACAAAGTAAGTAGGCACGCCCTGATTTCTATGGAAATATACAGTGTGTCCCAGGATAGTTGTTACAAGAGGTATAATGACTTAAAAAATTTTGAATTTTCATTTATGGCTGAGGAATGAAGCCTTGCTTGGTGTGGAGAGAATTTTAAGTATATTTTCATATTTTGAAAATCAACTCGGCCTTGATAGTGAAGCTAAAACAATTTTTAGTTCAGAGAAAGTAAGTTTTTTGATCCTGAATATCATTAAGAAAAGTTGTTCAGAATGAGAAATTATGGCACTATGCAAAATTTCAGAAAGGTCTACCTACATTGATTAAACCATCATATTTTAGATAAGAATTTTTTTTTGCTGATAGAAAGACAGGCAATTTATTTCCAACACGATGGATGCTCTGCACATTCTACAGCACGTGTAGCTGAATGGTTAAATTTCATATTTCGAGAAAGATTATATCTAGAAATGGTCAAATTGCGTGGCCTCGAAGGTCTCCCGACCTTACTAATTAGATTTCTTTTATGAGGTCGCCTTAAATAACTAGTTTTTGCTCAACCAATATCGAACAGTGTGCAACAAAAGGTGGATGTTATGTTGAATAAACGACAATTAAGTTTACGTTCGATTTTCTATAAATAAAATAAAATTATATTATTTGAACTAAAATGTGACGGTTCAACCAAAGTAGATAGAATCCTTTTGAAATTTTGCATAGGACCATAATTTTACATTTTGAACAACTTTTCTTAATAAAATTTTTGAGTATCATGAACAAAAAGGTTATTTTACCTGAACTAAAAATAGTTTTCGCTTCACTATCAAGGCCGAGTTGATTTTCAAAATATAAAATATACTTAAAATTCTCTCCACACCAAGCAGGGCTTAATTCCTCAGCCTTAAAATAAAATTCAAACATTTTTAAGTCACTATACCTCTTGTAACATCTATTCTGGGACACACTGTATTTTTGTATATTGTATTTTAAGTGAAATTCGCTACATTTTCAATTATATCCAGTTAATAGGAATCCAAACAAAACCTATTTTGCTACTTTTCAAGATATTTCGACTTTTTTTATAAAATCCAAGATGGCCGAAAACAACTGATTTTGGAAATATTTCGATAGATAATTGAAAAACACGTAAAATGAATCCAAACTCGACATATCTAAGTATTATAATACGCAAGATATCTTTGTTTTTATAAAATCAAGATGGCGGAAAACAAAACAATAAAAATTGTGCCATCTATGTTTACAAAAGTGAATTATGTAATAGATTTAGGGTGTGATACATTAAATTAGGTTAAAATTTTCTGGTTGTTACGAAAATCTTGTTTTTTATACAATTCATTGCGCCCATACAGTTCACTTTTTCCATCATCCATAGCAGGTCTTTAGAAAATATCTAACCCTTAATGCTACAGACACTTTTCCTGACTTTCTACAATCCCGTAGAAAATTTTATACCAAACATGATGAGATATGATTAAAAGTAATCTGGATGTTTTTATGAATGATTTGTAAGGTAATTTTAATATACTATAAAAACACGAGAATGTTGTGTGTAATAAAAAATTTGTGATAACTTTTTGCTGCTGTATTAGCTGCAATAAAAATTAAAGGATAAGGTTGGATTAAGATTTCAGGGTTCAATCAAATTTTGTAAAAATGAAAAAAGTTTTGCTTGGAAAAGGGTGACGTATGATAACCCTGAGTTTTCGGCCGTCTTAAGAGACGCATGGCTAAACCCGCACGATTTTACTTCTAAGTTTGTTCTAGTGATTGTGCAAAACTAGAACTAACACTAGACCAAGAACTAGAAACATTCGGGTTTAGCCGCACGTCCCTCAAGACCAGGGTTAGGCATAATACACTAAAAAATAAATGCAAGAAACGCAGTGGTAGTTAAAATACGAATTTCATCATCACTGAATATTTAGTGATAGTGTAAAAAAATTACATTATCACTAAACCTTTAGTGATGGTGAAAAAAAATTGCACTACCACTAAATATTTAGTGATAGTGAAAACCTTTAGTGATAAATAAGATTTTTCAGTAACATAACACTGCTTCTTGAAGAATAAAAGTAAGACTATACATATAAGCTGACACTGAATAAGGAAATGTATTCCAAAGTCGTGGAAAAGTCGTTCAAAAAAGCAGTCGTGAAAAAAGCATTTTTATCAACAAAGTAATTGATAACTAATATCGGACATAAAATATAAATTCAAATGTATTTAGTTAACATGTTTCACTAAAAGTTTTGTGATAATGCATTTTCTTCACTATCACTAAATTTTCAGTGATAATGGATTTTACCACTGAATAACCAGTGGTAGTGCAATTTAGTGGTAGTGTAAAAATGCCCAACCCTGGTCAAGACGGCTAAATCCGAATGATTCTAGTTCTAGGTCTTGTGTTAGTTTTAGTGATAGTGCAAGTGTAAAATTAGAACTAACACTAGAGCTAGAAGTAGAAACATTCGGATTTAGCAGCACGTCTCTCAAGACGGCTAAACACGAATTATACTACTTCTAGGTCTTGTGTAAGTTCTAGTGATAGTGCAAGTGTAAAACTAAAACTAACACTAGACCTAGAACTAGAAACATTTGGGTTTAGCCACACGTCACGCAAGACGGCTAAACCCGAATGACTCTAGTTCTAGATCTTGTGTTAGTGCAAAACTAGAACTAACACTAGACCAAGAACTAGAAACATTCGGATTTAGCGGCACGTCTCTCAAGACGGCTAAACCCGAATGATTCTAGTTTTACACTTGCACTATCACTAAAACTAACACAAGACCTAGAACTAGAATCATTCGGGTTTAGCCGTCTTGAGGGACGTGCAGCTAAACCCAAATGTTTCTAGTTCTTGGTCTAGTGTTAGTTCTAGTTTTGCACTATCACTAGAACTAACACAAGACCTAGAACTAGAATCATGCGGATTTAGCCGTCTTGAGAGACGTGCCGCTAAATTCGAATGTTTCTAGCTCTTGGTCTAGAGATAGTGCAAAACTAGAACTAACACTAGACCAAGAACTAGAAACATTCGGGTTTAGCTGCACGTCCCTCAAGACGGCTAAACACGAATGATTCTAGTTCTAGGTCTTGTGTTAATTTTAGTGGTTTCTGCGTTTTCATGGTTTCTATGGAAATATATTTTAGTGTATTGCATTTTAAATGAAATTCACTGTATTAAAAAATACATACGAATCGTTGATCGCCTTCTTGCATTTTCTGTACATTCTGATCCTAATTCTACACCCTGTTGGACTGTTGTATCTCCTAAACCTGGTGGAACACCAGCTTTGTATTAAAAACAAATCCAATTCAGTACCGTTAAAAAAAAAAAGAGGAATAAATTTTTTACCTGCGTTACTATGAGTTGATATGCTTAAGTGTTGTTGGTAAATTCCATTAATTGGATGTGCTGTATTCTAAAATAAATATAAAAAGCAATAATAATAAAATAAATTCCAAACTAAAAAATACAAACCTTAGCTATTTGAAGCAAAACTATGGAATGTTTAATATCATTTAACATTGCCTGGAAATTACAATAATAAAAAGATAGACATTTATTTTTGATTAACGTTATGCAACTTACGTTTGCGTGATCTAAAATCAACTGACACTTAGTTTTTTCTTGAGGATCTTCAATGTGATCAATTTTCTCCTCTAAATTCTAAAACAAAAATAAGATACATATAAATAACCGGTTTTTATCAACTTCGTTTAAGCACATATTCTTTAAGTTTTAAATTGAGCAAGTTGTTTAAAAGAACTTTAAAAAGCTCCCATCGGAACGGAACTGCGAAATGCGGATAAAATCCACCACCACCAACAACCCTGTCCACCTTGAAAATAAATTTTTTGGAACCCATCCAAATGTAGAATTCTCGCAAATAAACCACCTCCCTTCGCAATAAAAATTACATAACACCTTTTATTCTAAATTTAAAAAAAATATTTACATATTTTTTATCTCACCTTTGTTTGTTCAATCATTAATTGTAAATAAGCGTCCGCTTCGGATACTTTATAATCGAAATCTTTCATTGTGGGAGGAGGTCTGGACGATTCCCATCGCATCTGGAAGCAGAAACAGAACATTCTTTGGAAACACGCCGCACACCGTTCGAATAACAACATTCTCGATTCCGATTCGTAAGACATTTAACGTTTAAAGAACCCAACCAGAACTGTTGATGTTTATTTTACGCGGTATATCGTAGTAAAACCTGAGACGAAGACGTAAACGTGCGCCGATAAAGCGTAAAACCCATTGTTTAGTAAACGCCGCGATGAAGTTACTAATGAAAATGTTTATTAGGCGATAGATACGATATATGCCGAAGTCTAAAACGTATAAAGAGTCGAGAAGTTAATTACAGTGTAATTTCGTTATAGCAAGGTTGCGCGTAGATAATGACCGAAAAGGGGACAATTAAAAGTTATTTTTGTGTAATAAAAATATGGTTCGGGAAATAAAAAATGTTCGTGTTTTTTTGTTTTAAGTATAAACACAGTTGTTTTATAACAAATTTTATTCTAATTCAAATGCAAAGTGATTGATTTATGGTACGCTTTAAAACAAATCCAAGCAAGATAAAGGAATAAATCTTTTAGTTTTTAGATGTAAAAGGTATGCTATTTTAGATTGTTGCTGTGTCATACAAATCACACCACTTAAATAATATATCACTCCAATTTAGAAATAAATCAACAATTTTAATTTTGTAACGATTTATGATTTTTAAAATACTATCTTGACGAAATTAACTTTTCTAACACTGAAAAATAAAAAAGTCGCTTAATATTGACTTTTCTTTCTTTAAGATAATTAAAAACTGTAATCACGAAGCAGTTTAGATTGGTTTCGGATAAAAATCCTGCAAATGCGAGTGCTAATCATATTCTTTTATAGTAGATAAAGATGGGGTATCATCCCAGCAAGTGGGCAAGAAGTCCAAATCGATTGCGTCTTAACCGTAGCAACCTAAAGTTGTTCAAAACAGCTGTGAGAGGAGTCTAGATTATGTTGTTCTATCCCGATTAATCTACGAAATCTGGATTCACGCTCATATTATGATTTTGGCAAAATCCAATTTTGATTGAGTAAGTGTAAAAAGATTGAATTTGCGAAAAAACGGAAGATGCTGTGTAAATCCGTATGGACGAGGAAAGTATTTCATCTTCACCACTACATGCTGGGATGAGATTGGTTGGTGAGGAGGAGAGCCACTGAATTCCAATTGGGAGATAAGTAAGTTTTATTTTGCTAGATAAAACAGCTAAGTATATTGAGCTTAAACCTACAACATGCTAAGGCGTAGGTACTTGGCAATTTCTGGGCGAATTAATACCGCATTCACCAACAAACCATGACTAATTAATATCACATTATCGGATACATAAATGACATGCTGTTGTACAAAATGTAATTGTCTTCACTCAGAAGAAAAACAATGAAAAGATAACATTTTTTTCTTAATTATGTCAGCTACAGTTTTCATACCTAGATCCTGATGGAGGTTGCTGTTGCGTATGTATCATGGAACATTGATGACGTATCTCAGTACATACTTCCTTTTGAAATGCTTTAATAATATGTATATTGTGTTAAGGTAGCCGAAATTAAACCAATCTCACTTATTTTAATAATAATACAAAGAATGTAACATACAAAACGATCTTAACTGACCCATGTCTCATCTCGTACTGTTCGCCCTCCCCACGCCTTCCAACTATCGTTCCTTCGCGCCTATATTCACATTACTCTAACATTCGGCTTCGCTACCTTCACCATCGTCCCCGATGGTGGCGTTTTCTTTGATTTTCGGAGAGTTGACACCATGATTTCATCCTATCGGCTGAGTAAACAGACTTAAATGGTCGTTCAGTACCTTCAATATCAGATAATACATATCGATCTTGTCTCAACTATGACGTATGGACCTTTAAACAATAGTTGCAACTTTCTCCTTTCACTTGTAATAATCGGTTCCCTCTTAATCAAAACTAAATCGCCTTCTTTGTATTGTCTTGGAATTACACACTTTTTCGAATCGTTCTTTCTGCTTCTGCTGGGTTTTTTCTATCTTTTCCAAAGCTTCTCTCCTCATTTCATCGCGTTCCTCTTCGCTATATCCTCCTTGGTCTAAAGTTAGTATTAACTGGTTTTGTAGGGCATTCCTAGGTTGGTAACCAAATAATAAATCATGGGCAGACTTTTCAGTAGTTTTATTCGGAATACTATTGATGGCATACTGAATATTTGATAGTTTGGCGTCCCAAGCTTTCCCATCTTCACGCGTACTCATCGTTCTTATTGGTGTGGTGATCGTATGATTGTATCGTTCTACTTGACCATTTGCTCGAGGAGTGGATATGGCATTTTTAATAAGTATGATATGGTTTTCTCTGCAATATTCTTCACTGTAAATGCCGTACCCCTGCCCGTAATTAATCTAGTCGGAGGTCCATCTATACTAACGATCTCGTGCATCACATGAAGACGTTCCTCGTCTTAGTGTCTTTAACAGCTATCATATACAGGGTGGTTCAGTTTTTAATCGGGAAACTTTACTAGGATGTAGTACTTGCATAAAAAACACAAGTTTTTTATGTAAACATAAGGTCGCAACTCTTTTGTTTTCGAGCTATGAACGATCAAAGTTGAGCCAAAAATTTACATTTTATTTTTTATTTCATTTTATTATCATTAAACCGAAGAATTTGAAATTTTGTATGTATGTACTACTGATTAATACCTTATTTTCAAGCATACCTTAAACTTCCCTAGCGCCCTCTAAGGGGATGAAATTCACCACCCCCTTGATTTTTTTATAAGAACTTTTTAACGCTACGGAATATTAACATAAAAAAATATGGGTTGTAAAGCTCATTCTTTAGTGGTACTTTTTTGTCTCTTTAGTATTTTCTTTAAAGTTAATAGTTTCCGTGTAAAAAAATTAAATATCGTGCCATGTACCACTATGTGCCGCCATGTTGAGCTAAATTTATTCTAAAAGTTGGCTGTGAGAACTTGTAAGTTTCATTTACGATGATTATTAATAATTTTTGACTGTTGTTAAGCAACAGTATCAATTTTTTAATATTATTTAAAATAACATAATTTGAAAGCGGTTGTGAATTTCATCCCCTTAGAGGGCGCTAGGGAAGTTTAAGGTATGGTTGAAAATAAGGTATTAACCAGTTGTACAAACATACAAAATTTTAAATTCTACGATTTACTTATACCCGAAATAAAAGATAAAATGTAAATTTTTGGCTTAACTTTGACGGCTCATAGCTTGAAAACAAAAGAATTGCGACCCTATGTTTATATAAAAAACTTATATTATTTTGGCAAGTACTACGTCCTAGTAAAGTTTCCCGATTAAAAACTGAACCACCCTGTATAGATACTTCGTAAAGTGATCAACACATACCAGAATATAGACGTTACCTTTTGTACTCTTGCTTCTTGATAAGCACATGCGATGCATGAATCTATGTAGCTCTTCACCTTTTCAACAAATCACGTTCTTGCTGCAAAAGTCGTCTTTCCCAATGGATGTTAAGAGTAAATTCAGTTGCGTCCAACGTAATCTTTTCGCTGAATCCCGGGATTTTCGGGATTATAAGAAAATTGAAATAATTAACTTATTTTGTAAAAATTAATCAGTTTCTTTCAGCCACGTAATGGCCGATATACAGACTGATACGACTCGTGTGTCAGAGTCAGTATCAGTACGTGAACCGACACGATTTCACTACATGAACTGGTGAATAAATGCATTTTAAAAGTAATAGTATAAACAGTGCATTTTAAAAGTAATATTAATTGATATACAGGTGTTCAGAAATTGGCGGATAATCTACACGTAGCGACATTCTTCGTTCAATTAAAGCGAAAATCTTAATTGTAAAATGTTGTATCATGCTTCATACGTCTATAGGAGGTTCTCAAAGGTCGGATAATTTGTCCACAAATAATCATTAATATTCAATATCTGTTGATAAATAAGCTGTAATTTAGCTTTAAAGTTCGTTTTTAACATTTTTACATTATCATATCTTCATGAAAAACACATTTGGCCACATGTGTTCTGAGTTCATTCTGAACAGACTGTATATTTAGTCAAATTAATTTGATTGCACTTGTGTTTAAAAAAATACCTTGGAAACGTGTCTGAAAAAGAACCATCTTTTATTATTTAGAATAATAAAGATAAAGACTCAACATCTGTGTGGTCGCATTATTTAAAGTCGAGTGGCAATAAAACTGTAAAATTTAAGAAATGTGGATCTATCCTAAATCTAAAAAGGTGGGTGATTCTACAAAAGGCTTTAATACGCATTTATTAACAAAGCACAATTTTAAAGTACATTCAGCTGACCACAATTTGCCTAGCGCTAGTCAAGAACATAATTATGAGCCTCTTATGAAACGAAAATTGACAGATTACTTTATATCGAAAAAAAATCCACATTAGACGAAACACTGGCCCGTATGACAGTTTTACACGGACTAACATTTAATGTATTCGTAAATCACACAACATATATAATTTCCATTTTAAATCCATTTTAACGACTTTTTGTTTTAATAACACTTTTCACTTCGATTTAACTTTATCTACTTATCCCTCTGCTGCTTTGTTAGGGTGGCCGAAATTAAATCAATCTCACTTATTTTAATAATAATACAAAGAATGTAACATACAACTATCGTTCCTTCCCGCTTATATTCACAATTGCTAACTCTGGCACAACCTCAAAGTTGGCACTCATATAGCTGACCCATACTGATCTCAGTATTAGTGGATTAATAGTTTATTGTGAATGGTTAATGTCCTCTTTTCTTTTATTTATGACGTAGATTTTCCAGTGCAGTCTCGCGCCTAAGGCTATTTTTTTACTAAAAGTTCTAATTATTCGAATTGTTCTGTGTTTTTATCTTTAAGAGTCGTTTTGAGGCTGCCTCAATCCGTTTTTTTATTGATTAAGGTTGGATTATATTTCTTTTTGTCATCATGTGTTCTTTTCATTACCAATATGTTTTTATGTAGATAAGGAAATCGATAAAATTGTGGATTATGTTTCTATCATTAGGACAGTATGTTGGGATTATGGTAAAATAATATACTGGGATTTAATTATTAAAGCGCGCATTGTTCACACGTTCACGTTGTTGAAAGAATTTGATAATAACTAAAAGCCGACTTTTATTTATTATCATGCCCATTCCTTACTTACAACCAGATTTTGACATATTACTTTCTTAGCTGATTACATACATTAAACGTAATTTACTTCTAAATAATATATTTATTAATTTTCTTATTTAGATGCGAAGATTTCTTCGTCTTCATAATTAGTCATTTCATTTTATTAATTTTTTGTGGCTAACTATTTAAGTATTGTTGTAATGGAATCTGAAACTGACCTACACAGCAAAAGACACCTCTTGAAGAGTGAATGTGAATATTAATCTTTTTAATAACAATCTTCAAAAAAGAAAATCATAAATATGTATATATAACAGTTAATATTTCTAGCTTCAAAACCTTTCTACTTAAAAAAAAATCTTTAAAATATTCCTTCTAAAGTCTTACACCCTCCCGCGTTCATAAAATCTGACGCATACATTTTACTTGATAAAACCCAAACCACATAGTGTACACGAAACCTTACGTGTTACGCGCATAATGATATACGCGCAATTTTATTGCATATAAACACGAGATTTGATCGCATCGATACTCCAAAAATGAATAAACGCAATTTTTTTTTTTAATTATTTCTTATTTTTTTATCACATACCCTACTTCCATGCCTAAAAATTGTATCCTCCAGGGCTCTAACCCACTTTTCTCGTTCTTCCGCGTCCCTAGCTTGGAAATGGAACGTCTTATGATCTACTGTGATGGTGAATGTGCTGTCATCCTCATCGTCTATACCAATTACAGCACCTTTTAAACGTACGCAACCTCTACGTACACCACGTGTCATCTTTTCTTTTGACTATAACAAAAACATAAATAAAATAATTTATTATATTTTAATTAATAAAAAAATTTTATCACGTTCTTGTTAATTAACACAAATTATATCAACCCAATTATGGTAATTAAAATGTCTTGCAATATTGTTTTGTTGGGTAATTCTTACACAATATCACAAAATATACTTATTATTTACCAATTAAATTTTATTATTCATAATTCTTTTAATAAAACTGTTGACAAGGAGGTAAATTAAATCAATCAATCTACATGTGTTTATTTTTCAAAGAATTTAAGCGTATAATCAAGTTATAAAATACACATTGTCCACGACCTTAACTTAAATAACGACGTTGTTACAACAAAAATGACCTCACTCCTTTTTTAAGGCGTTGTCGGAGATAAAAAACTTTTTCTACACTATTTAAAACTAACAAAATTGACCTTGTACAAAAATGTCAACTATTTATTGTTAAAATCGTCGATGGAGTGTTAAATAATGAAAAAATATTTGAATGGAAGGTGAGATTAAGGTTGATTTATGCACATTGTGTTGTGTTTTCTAAGGTTAAAAACAAACGGTGAAAATGTGTGCCAGTTTTAATGAAAAGTAAACAAAGAAAACGATAAAAATCCCGCTCTATTTTGCAAATTGTAAATGTACGTAAATCAAAAACAGATCGCAGTATCTAAAAATACTATTTATCAAAGGTACATTTTAAAGTGGCATCAAATAAACAAAGCGATAATGTTTTTTTTTTATTTTTAATGCAATTAACTTAAGTTAATTTGATAAATAAATAAATTTTAACGTTTTAACACCAAAAACGGGTTTCTTTAAGAACAAATTTATACGATTTGAATTGTTAATGACCGACTCTTTTTCAAGTGGCTTATAGGTTATGTTTTGGTAGATGTGTTAGATTATCTCTTACCGTGTAATAAGATAATAATCCGGAATTCTCGTCCAAAACGAACCACCTGTATTGCCATCCCTTCATCACATTCGTCCATTTACTTAGGGATCCTTCCATTACGGCCATGTTTAGTTTTCGAATCGTTTAAAACTGACGTGAAATCGCCGCTTTTTGACAGGTCAGGTGCCGGCATTGCCAACGTTAATACGCATGCGCCACCTTGTCATTATTAATTGAATTAAAAAGCTCGTGTCAACAGAAACCAAATCAATAAATTAATTCATTAAATAGAAATGCTAATCAAATTAATAATTTTGTTTCTTTAGAAGTTTATTTTATTGATTTATTTTATTAATTTATTCTATTAAATTGTGGCGATTAACGCCATCTAGTGGTTGAGGCGCGAGTGAAAACGATTTAGTTTCGGAAAGTTTTATATAGAGGGAGATTCGTTCGAGGGATTAATTTAAAATTTTAATTAATTTCTTTTTTGATTTAAATACATTTATTTGTCTAATACGGCGCTAAACACAATCGTTTTAGCCTACATAAAATATCACAATATTGACTTATTCTTTTTTCTTACTATCGTTTATTGTAGTCGTTAATTCTATTTATTTTTTCTTAATTAATTATTTCTTAGTCAACGTTTCATTAGAAATTTCCTATAATTTACGACCTGCGAGGGGGTTTACAGGCATAATGAACTTTACAAATATTACATTTACAATTTTCTTTTTTATAAACGATATGATACTGGGTTTACACCAGTAATTATAATAATAAAAGTATATGTACAGATATGTTTGGATAAATATGTAAAAGTTATGATTATTATTATTCTTTTTTGTAAGACACAAAAAGCAAAATGGTTTTGTGCTTGAAATAAGATATTTTTTTTATATAACAACAATGATAAATGATATGGAAACGGATTGTTGCAGATCCTTTAGTATTATTGATGACTTTGACCTTGAAATGTATCTTTATATATATAATCTCTTATCCATCTTTACACAACAACATATAAATTACATTTATGTACACGTAGAGGCTTAAATCTATACATCATCGCAAACTACCGAGAAAAATTGTATCATCAAGGTTATAGCTAAATATCTGGTTGTCTTCAACATTAAAACCACACTGAATGTATCAATATAATTCGTTTCCGGTCTAAAAATTGAACCAACCCCACTCATTTAGTTTTCTTTTTCTCAATGGAAATCAATTAACACGAGAGAACAACATACGTTTTAAATAAACACGTTGCATGCTGCACCACCAGGTGGTTATCAAATGCAACATGTTCCGTTTATTTTTGAAGCGACATATTCCACAATTCAGAATTAAGACCAGTATTTAACTTAGAATGTGGTGGATTGTTGGAAACGATGTAAAGTCCACATTTCTTCTGCCCACATTAATTCTGTTACTAGATATTTAGGGGCAAAATAAGTGATATAAAGCATTTAGATTTTAAAATTTCTTGTAAATATTAAGTGTTGAAACGTGTAAGAACAAAAATAAGTCGGTTGGAATCACAATCTTGTTGAAAATAATAGATATTAAGATACTGAATTTGAAAATGATGGTGACCATAATGTTTTTAAATTGTTGCTAGATATTTAGGAGCAAAACGAAGTGAATTGACATCATTTTTAACTAAACCAATAGATATCCCGATGATGGAGCTTTAATTGAGTGATATGAACCATTGAAATTTTGAAATTTATTGCAAATATCAAGTTTTGAAGCGTGTAAGAGCAAAAATAAGTCGGTTGGAATCATAATCTTGTTGAAAATAATAGATATTAAGATACAGAATTTGAAAATGATGACCATAATGTTTTTAAATAGTTGCTGGATATTTAGGAGCAAAACGAAGTGAATTGGCATCATTTTTAGCTAAACCAATAGATATCCCGATGATGGAGCTTTAATTGAGTGATATGAATCATTGAAATTTTGAAATTTATTGCAAATATCAAGTTTTGAAGTGTGTAAGAGCAAAAATAAGTCGATTGGAATCATAATCTTGTTGAATATAATAGATATAAGATATTGAATTTGAAAATTATGTGACCATAAATTTTTTAAATTGTTGCTAGATATTTAGGAGCAAAACGAAGTAAATTGGCATCATTTTTAGCTAAACCAATAGATATCCTGATGATGGAGCTTTCATTGAGTGATATGCAGCATTGAAATTTTGAAATTTATTGTAAATATCAAGTTTTGAAGTGTGTAAAAGCAAAAATAAGTCGATTGGAATTATAATCTTGTTGAATATAATAGATATAAGATATTGAATATGAAAATGATGGTGACCATAAATTTTTTAAATTGTTACTAGATATTTAGGAGCAAAACGAAGTGAATTGGCATCATTTTTAACTAAACCAATAGATATCCCGATGATGGAGCTTTCATTGAGTGATATGAAGCATTGAAATTTTGAAATTTATTGCAAATATCAAGTTTTGAAGTGTGTAAGAGCAAAAATAAGTCGGTTGGAATCATAATCTTGTTGAAAATAATAGATATTAAGATACAGAATTTGAAAATGATGACCATAATGTTTTTAAATTGTTGCTAGATATTTAGGAGCAAAACGAAGTAAATTGGCATCATTTTTATCTAAACCAATAGATATCCCCATGATGGAGTTTTCATTGAGTGATATGAAATTTCTTGTAAATATCAACTTTGAAAATTATGATGACCATAAATTTTTAACTAAACCAATAGATGTCTCGATGATAGATCTTTCATTAAATAATTTTAAAAAAAATTTTTGGGAATTATTAATACAATCCATGTAGTTTCTAAATTGGCGATTTCTTCACTTTCACTTAACAAGCATCCCAGATATTTAAATATAATGCAGTCTATTGTTAATTTTTGTTGTTTTACTAAATCATGTTTTTTTTTAAGATTGTCTTTAAGAAATTCGTAAAAATTTTAACAATTATTAAAAAAGAAAATCTTCGACATAATTTTTTCTCCCATTCAGTTTTTTTTTATAAAGTTCACTTCTTGGACGGTGGTATATACAAAAGAAAAATTTGATATTTTCAACATCACTTTTTCAATTTTTTATTCACTTTTTAAACACAACTTTCAGGCAGTCGATTCGCCATCAATCTTTCTTTAATTGCGAGACCGTTTAATTCCATATCCGTTGTTCTTTGTAGAGTTGATGAGTTTCCGTTGCCCAGGCGAAGGTCTTTTGGCCTTGAATCCCTTGGAAATGTGCCCACCATCGCTACGGGATTATTATATTGGTGATACTAAAACAATAATTAAAATAAATTTAATAAAAAAAATATTATTTCGCAACAAATTTACCAATGAATCCATAACAGGTGCTGCAGCTGGACTAACCCATTGGGGTTGGGCAATACCGACTTGGGAATAACTACAGGAAGACGTCATTTTTGAAATGGGTAAAGTAGATGGGCCATTTCCCATTTGTCGATCACTTTCCCCATCGGGTGAACCATATTTAGCCGGAATTATATCGGGGTCTCTTTCGTCGGAAAGTTCTCTAGGTGATGCACTTCTTAGTAAAGGTTTTGTTGATGAAAGAGTGTGTTGAGTTGAACCGCCGATACTTTTTTGTTCCAAATTAACTTCGGGTGGTCCTTGATTTCTTCTCACTCGGATTATGATTAACATAACGATTGTTATAACAGTGAAAGCAGCTCCGAGAACGATCCCCAAAAGCGGTGAGATGGAAATGTCGCCGTCGCTGGCTGTAATAAAAACAACTACGAAGAGTTAACATGTTTTTTATGGACATGAGACTATAAATAAATAAATCGTTTCTTTGCGTTTATTCGTTTAAACGGAAACGAAACAAGAACTAATTACAAGTTGTATTTCGTTGCGTTACTTCAATGCAGTTGTTAAGTTGAAATCGATCGTTTTTATTGTAGTCACGCGATCTTCCAAAGAAGTACTTTAAGTTGTAAAAGTTCTTCAATACAAGAAAATTTAGATGTATATCGTATGGAAGGAATAGGATTATAAAGAGTGAATGGAATAAAATTTAAAAAATGAATATTTCAAAAGTAGAAAATATTATTGAGAGCGTGATCGGATTAGTGATAAAACTGTTGTGCAACTGCAGTAATCTGAATATGGTAGTTATCAGTGCAGTGCCAACGAGGATATCCACGGTTATTTTTTGTGCCGTTTCGCTTGTTCTGACTCGTTTTATAATCGCAAACCTGCACTCTACTGCCAGATGATAGCGCTACTACAACCGGCCGGGCAGCGTATTACTCATTTCCATTCGGTTCAGATTGGATCCAGTTGATGCAATCCATCGACTTCTATTTATGACTCTCTGTAACGGTTAAATTCAAAATCCGGTCACTTTCCATGGATATTAATCAACTTTTACAAACAAAAAAATAACATTTCGAAAAATTTGCATCACCCAATTTAGGTTTTAGATTCTCATAAAACAAATCTAAAAGGGAATATATTTCCGTAAAAGAAGAAACGTTCACACTTTACATAGTTTCAGATTTCCTTATAGAAATAAAGTATAATCTACGATGGAAGCGCCTCCTTTTGAATACCACTGGAATTTGTTCGCCTTCTCCAAAAATTTCTCCAGAACTAGTTTTGCAGTTACTTGCAGCAACTCTTGCAGCCTAGCGCTGAAACTTTGTGTCGAGTTTATTCTTTTCTCACTTTGCTGTACTTTCAACTCCGCCTGGAGAAAATGCCGGGTACCGTGTATAGTTTTGGTTTCGTTTTATCGCAAAAGTTGCTCATTCCATGAATTGACCAATTTATCAAGTAATTACAGAAAACGTAGAAAAGTTTCAAAAAAGTATTGTGAAATAGCTTTATTTTTAGATGAAACGGATAAATAATTTATATGTACCTACATGTTAACTGGCGAAGTTTTAAGTACTTCAGGCGATGTTGCCAACAAACTTCAAGGAAACATCATGAATAAAATGGAAGTCAAATGTAATAGTAAACACAGGGTTGTTTAAGTTCTATTAAGCAAAGTTAATCCTGTTAAATCTGATTTTTAAATCATAATAATTAAATTACTTTCATTAATTAACATATTCATTACAACTTATTGTAATTAATTTAAATTATATTTCCGAGTCGTAAAGTTTTAACATCAAACAGTTTATTTTCGAAATTGGAAGTACTTTTAAGGTTGGAAATAAAACAAGTTTACGTTGATTGTAAAACTGCAAATTGCATCACGAAAGTACTCCGAATTGAGTCATCCAATAATCCATCCGCATTCAAACGGTGAAACTACTTAATAAAAACAAAGTGAATTTCCTTTCAACGTATATTAATTTTTTTATGAACCAAGTAGCATTGGAATCAAAAAATGAGACATTGTAAACTACCTCAAAGGAGAGTGGAAATTGGAGTGCTCGAAATGTGATCTTTGATGGAGTGCTTCAAACACCTCAATGCGCAAATCGATATCGATACTTCAAAAAAAAAGTCTACAAACTTTTGTTAGATTCAACTAGATTTAATTATGATTTAAAAAGTAACTAAACTTAAAAAAGTTGTATCACAAAAACGAATTGAGATATCACCATGAAATAAGAAGCAAGTTATAGCAAATTTAATTAGCTTTTAATTTGTCAAATATCATTTCTTCGAATTTTCAAACTTTGGCGTAATGATTTTTTGAATACAACTCTGAAAAACCTAATCATTGTTGTTGGGGAAAAGTAACTAAACTTAAAAAAAATCGTATCTCAAAAACTATTTGAGATATCACCATTAAATAAGAAGCAATTTAAAGCAAAGTTATTTGGTTTTTAATGTGTCAATGATCATTTCTTCAAATCTTCAAACATTGGCGTTATGATTTTTTGAATACAACTCTGCATAAACTTAATTATTGATGTTGGGCAAAAAAATTGTACCTCAAAAACTAATCGAGATATCGCCATGAAATAAGAAGCAATTTAAAGCAAATTTAATTGGTTTTGAATGTGTCAAAGATCATTTCTTCAAATCTTCAAACTTTGGCGTTATGATTTTTTGAATACAACTCTAATCATTGTTGTTGGGGAAAAAGTAACTAAACTTAAAAAAATCGTATCTCAAAAACTAATTGAGATATCACCATGAAATAAGAAGCAATTTAAAGCAAAGTTATTTGGTTTTTAATGTGTCAATGATCATTTCTTCAAATCTTCAAACATTGGCGTTATGATTTTTTGAATACAACTCTGCGTTAACTTAATCATTGATGATGGGCAAAAAAATTGAATCTCAAAAACTAATTGAGATATCGCCATGAAATAAGAAGCAATTTAAAGCAAATTTATTTGGTTTTTAAGGTGTCAAAGATCATTTCTTCAAATCTTCAAACTTTGACGTTATGATTTTTTGAATACAACTCTGAAAAACCTAATCATTGTTGTTGGAGAAAATGTAACTAAACTCAAAAAAATCGTATCTCAAAAACTAATTGAGATATCACCATGAAATAAGAAGCAATTTAAAGCAAATTTATTTGGTTTTTAATTTGTCAAAGATCATTTCTTCAAATCTTCAAACTTTGGCGTTATGATTTTTTGAATACAACTCTAATCATTGTTGTTGGGGAAAAAGTAACTAAACTTAAAAAAATCGTATCTCAAAAACTAATTGAGATATCACCATGAAATAAGAAGCAATTTAAAGCAAATTTATTTCGTTTTTAATGTGTCAAAGAGATCATTTCTTCAAATCTTCAAACATTGGCGTTATGATTTTTTGAATACAACTCTGCATAAACTTAATTATTGATGATGGGCAAAAAAATTGTACCTCAAAAACTAATTGAGATATCGCCATGATATAAGAAGCAATTTAAAGTAAATTTAATTGGTTTTGAATGTGTTAAGGATCATTTCTTCAAATTTTCAAACTTTGGCGTTATGATTTTGTGAATAAAACTCTGCATAAACTTAATCATTGATGTTGGGCAAAAAAATTGTACCTCAAAAACTAATTGAGATATCGCCATGATATAAGAAGCAATTTAAAGTAAATTTAATTGATTTTGAATGTGTCAAAGATCATTTCTTCAAATCTTCAAACTTTGGCGTTATGATTTTTTGAATACAACTCTGAAAAACCTTAATCATTGTTGTTGGAGAAAATGTAACTAAACTTAAAAAAATCGTATTTCAAAAACTAATTGAGATATCACCATGAAATAAGAAGCAATTTAAAGCAAATTTATTTGGTTTTTAATGTGTCAAAGAACATTTCTTCATATCTTCAAACATTGGCGTTATGATTTTTTGAATACAACTCTGCGTAAACTTAATCATTGATGTTGGGCAAAAAAATTGTGCCTCAAAATCTAATTGAGATGTCGCCATGAAATAAGAAGCAATTTAAAGTAAATTTAATTGGTTTTGAATGTGTTAAAGATCATTTTTTCAAATCTTCAAACTTTGGCGTTATGATTTTGTGAATAAAACTCTGAGCAACCTAATCATTGTTGTTGGGGAAAAAGTAATTAAACTTAAAAAAAATCGTATCTCAAAAACTAATTGAAATATCACCATGAAATAAGAAGCAATTTAAAGCAAATTTATTTGGTTTTTAATGTGTCAAAGATCATTTCTTCAAATCTTCAAGCTTTGACGTTATGATTTTTTGAATACAACTCTGAAAAACCTAATCATTGTTGTTGGAGAAAATGTAACTAAACTTAAAAAAATCGTATCTCAAAAACTAATTGAGATATCACCATGAAATAAGAAGCAATTTAAAGCAAATTTATTTGGCTTTTAATATGTCAAAGATCATTTCTTCAAATCTTCAAACTTTGGCGTTATGATTTTTTGAATACAACTCTAATCATTGTTGTTGGGGAAAAAGTAACTAAACTTAAAAAAATCGTATCTCAAAAACTAATTGAGATATCACCATGAAATAAGAAGCAATTTAAAGCAAATTTATTTGGCTTTTAATATGTCAAAGATCATTTCTTCAAATCTTCAAACTTTGGCGTTATGATTTTTTGAATACAACTCTAATCATTGTTGTTGGGGAAAAAGTAACTAAACTTAAAAAAATCGTATCTCAAAAACTAATTGAGATATCACCATGAAATAAGAAGCAATTTAAAGCAAATTTATTTGGCTTTTAATATGTCAAAGATCATTTCTTCAAATCTTCAAACTTTGGCGTTATGATTTTTTGAATACAACTCTAATCATTGTTGTTGGGGAAAAAGTAACTAAACTTAAAAAAATCGTATCTCAAAAACTAATTGAGATATCACCATGAAATAAGAAGCAATTTAAAGCAAATTTATTTGGCTTTTAATATGTCAAAGATCATTTCTTCAAATCTTCAAACTTTGGCGTTATGATTTTTTGAATACAACTCTAATCATTGTTGTTGGGGAAAAAGTAACTAAACTTAAAAAAATCGTATCTCAAAAACTAATTGAGACATCACCATGAAATAAGAAGCAATTTAAAGCAAATTTATTTCGTTTTTAATGTGTCAAAGAGATGATTTCTTCAAATCTTCAAACATTGGCGTTATGATTTTTTGAATACAACTCTGCATAAACTTAATTATTGATGATGGGCAAAAAAATTGTACCTCAAAAACTAATTGAGATATCGCCATGATATAAGAAGCAATTTAAAGTAAATTTAATTGGTTTTGAATGTGTTAAGGATCATTTCTTCAAATCTTCAAACTTTGGCGTTATGATTTTGTGAATAAAACTCTGCATAAACTTAATCATTGATGTTGGGCAAAAAAATTGTACCTCAAAAACTAATTGAGATATCGCCATGATATAAGAAGCAATTTAAAGTAAATTTAATTGATTTTGAATGTGTCAAAGATCATTTCTTCAAATCTTCAAACTTTGGCGTTATGATTTTTTGAATACAACTCTGAAAAACCTTAATCATTGTTGTTGGAGAAAATGTAACTAAACTTAAAAAAATCGTATTTCAAAAACTAATTGAGATATCACCATGAAATAAGAAGCAATTTAAAGCAAATTTATTTGGTTTTTAATGTGTCAAAGAACATTTCTTCATATCTTCAAACATTGGCGTTATGATTTTTTGAATACAACTCTGCGTAAACTTAATCATTGATGTTGGGCAAAAAAATTGTGCCTCAAAATCTAATTGAGATGTCGCCATGAAATAAGAAGCAATTTAAAGTAAATTTAATTGGTTTTGAATGTGTTAAAGATCATTTTTTCAAATCTTCAAACTTTGGCGTTATGATTTTGTGAATAAAACTCTGAGCAACCTAATCATTGTTGTTGGGGAAAAAGTAATTAAACTTAAAAAAAATCGTATCTCAAAAACTAATTGAAATATCACCATGAAATAAGAAGCAATTTAAAGCAAATTTATTTGGTTTTTAATGTGTCAAAGATCATTTCTTCAAATCTTCAAGCTTTGACGTTATGATTTTTTGAATACAACTCTGAAAAACCTAATCATTGTTGTTGGAGAAAATGTAACTAAACTTAAAAAAATCGTATCTCAAAAACTAATTGAGATATCACCATGAAATAAGAAGCAATTTAAAGCAAATTTATTTGGCTTTTAATATGTCAAAGATCATTTCTTCAAATCTTCAAACTTTGGCGTTATGATTTTTTGAATACAACTCTAATCATTGTTGTTGGGGAAAAAGTAACTAAACTTAAAAAAATCGTATCTCAAAAACTAATTGAGATATCACCATGAAATAAGAAGCAATTTAAAGCAAATTTATTTGGCTTTTAATATGTCAAAGATCATTTCTTCAAATCTTCAAACTTTGGCGTTATGATTTTTTGAATACAACTCTAATCATTGTTGTTGGGGAAAAAGTAACTAAACTTAAAAAAATCGTATCTCAAAAACTAATTGAGATATCACCATGAAATAAGAAGCAATTTAAAGCAAATTTATTTGGCTTTTAATATGTCAAAGATCATTTCTTCAAATCGTCAAACTTTGGCGTTATGATTTTTTGAATACAACTCTAATCATTGTTGTTGGGGAAAAAGTAACTAAACTTAAAAAAATCGTATCTCAAAAACTAATTGAGATATCACCATGAAATAAGAAGCAATTTAAAGCAAATTTATTTGGCTTTTAATATGTCAAAGATCATTTCTTCAAATCTTCAAACTTTGGCGTTATGATTTTTTGAATACAACTCTAATCATTGTTGTTGGGGAAAAAGTAACTAAACTTAAAAAAATCGTATCTCAAAAACTAATTGAGACATCACCATGAAATAAGAAGCAATTTAAAGCAAATTTATTTCGTTTTTAATGTGTCAAAGAGATGATTTCTTCAAATCTTCAAACATTGGCGTTATGATTTTTTGAATACAACTCTGCATAAACTTAATTATTGATGATGGGCAAAAAAATTGTACCTCAAAAACTAATTGAGATATCGCCATGATATAAGAAGCAATTTAAAGTAAATTTAATTGGTTTTGAATGTGTTAAGGATCATTTTTTCAAATCTTCAAACTTTGGCGTTATGATTTTGTGAATAAAACTCTGAGCAACCTAATCATTGTTGTTGGGGAAAAAGTAACTAAACTTAAAAAAATCGTAACTCAAAAACTAATTGAGGTATCACCATGAAATAAGAAGCAATTTAAAGCAAATTTATTTGGTTTTTAATGTGTCAAAGATCATTTCTTCAAATCTTCAAACATTGGCGTTATGATTTTTTGAATACAACTCTGAGAAACCTAATCATTGTTGTTGGGGAAAAAGTAACTAAACTTAAAAAAATCGTATCTCAAAAACTAATTGAGATATCACCATGAAATAAGAAGCAATTTAAAGCAAATTTATTTGGTTTTTAATGTGTCAAAGATCATTTCTTCAAATCTTTAAACTTTGGCGTTATGATTTTTTGAATACAATTCTGCATAAACTTAATCATTGATGTTGGGCAAAAAAATTGTACTTCAAAAACTAATTGAGATATCGCCGTGAAATAAGAAGCAATTTAAAGTAAATTTAATTGGTTTTGAATGTGTTAAGGATCATTTTTTCAAATCTTCAAACTTTGGCGTTATGATTTTGTGAATAAAACTCTGAGCAACCTAATCATTGTTGTTGGGGAAAAAGTAATTAAACTTAAAAAAAATCGTATCTCAAAAACTAATTGAAATATCACCATGAAATAAGAAGCAATTTAAAGCAAATTTATTTGGTTTTTAATGTGTCAAAGATCGTTTCTTCAAATCTTCAAACATTGACGTTATGATTTTTTGAATACAACTCTGCATAAACTTAATTATTGATGTTGGGCAAAAAAATTGTACCTAAAAAACTAATCGAGATATCGCCATGAAATAAGAAGCAATTTAAAGTAAATTTAATTGGATTTGAATGTGTCAGAGATCATTTCTTCAAATTTTCAAGCTTTGACGTTATGATTTTTTGAATACAACTCTGAAAAACCTAATCATTGTTGTTGGAGAAAATGTAACTAAACTTAAAAAAATCGTATCTCAAAAACTAATTGAGATATCACCATGAAATAAGCAGCAATTTAAAGCAAATTTATTTCATTTTTAATGTGTCAAAGAGATCATTTCTTCAAATCTTCAAACTTTGGCGTTATGATTTTGTGAATAAAACTCTGCATAAACTTAATCATTGATGTTGGGCAAAAAAATTGTACCTCAAAAACTAATTGAGATATCGCCATGATATAAGAAGCAATTTAAAGTAAATTTAATTGATTTTGAATGTGTCAAAGATCATTTCTTCAAATCTTCAAACTTTGGCGTTATGATTTTTTGAATACAACTCTGAAAAACCTTAATCATTGTTGTTGGAGAAAATGTAACTAAACTTAAAAAAATCGTATTTCAAAAACTAATTGAGATATCACCATGAAATAAGAAGCAATTTAAAGCAAATTTATTTGGTTTTTAATGTGTCAAAGAACATTTCTTCATATCTTCAAACATTGGCGTTATGATTTTTTGAATACAACTCTGCGTAAACTTAATCATTGATGTTGGGCAAAAAAATTGTGCCTCAAAAACTAATTGAGATGTCGCCATGAAATAAGAAGCAATTTAAAGTAAATTTAATTGGTTTTGAATGTGTTAAAGATCATTTTTTCAAATCTTCAAACTTTGGCGTTATGATTTTGTGAATAAAACTCTGAGCAACCTAATCATTGTTGTTGGGGAAAAAGTAATTAAACTTAAAAAAAATCGTATCTCAAAAACTAATTGAAATATCACCATGAAATAAGAAGCAATTTAAAGCAAATTTATTTGGTTTTTAATGTGTCAAAGATCATTTCTTCAAATCTTCAAGCTTTGACGTTATGATTTTTTGAATACAACTCTGAAAAACCTAATCATTGTTGTTGGAGAAAATGTAACTAAACTTAAAAAAATCGTATCTCAAAAACTAATTGAGATATCACCATGAAATAAGAAGCAATTTAAAGCAAATTTATTTGGCTTTTAATATGTCAAAGATCATTTCTTCAAATCTTCAAACTTTGGCGTTATGATTTTTTGAATACAACTCTAATCATTGTTGTTGGGGAAAAAGTAACTAAACTTAATAAAATCGTATCTCAAAAACTAATTGAGATATCACCATGAAATAAGAAGCAATTTAAAGCAAATTTATTTGGTTTTTAATGTGTCAAAGAACATTTCTTCATATCTTCAAACATTGGCATTATGATTTTTTGAATACAACTCTGCATAAACTTAATCATTGATGTTGGGCAAAAAAATTGTACCTCAAAAACTAATTGAGATATCGCCATAATATAAGAAGCAATTTAAAGCAAAATTTAATTGATTTTGAATGTGCCAAAGATGATTTCTTAAAATCCTCAAGTTTTGGCGTTATGATGTTTTAAATACAACTTTTCATAATCAAAATCAGTTGAAAAAAAGTAACTTTAAATTAAAATCCGATTTAAAGTAATTACAATTCTTCGTTATTACAAACAATATAAAATTTGAAACTTCTCCTTCTAAATAAATTCAAAACTCTTTTCTAAATCTTTATACAGTTCATACAGTACAATAAATGAAACTCTTGATACGATGCAGCTTCTTGCTTTGAAACAATAACATTCTTCTTTAGACAGGCAATTAACTAAGGAGGATGACATTTCACAGAGACATTCCATTACGACGCGGTCGAGGCTACGCTTTATTTAAAACTGCCACAAAGGACTCGTTTGCGTCATCCTCGTCACCAGGATACGAATAAGAAAATCTTTTCGTTCTAATTTTCTTTTGTTGCTCCGCATTTCTCGTCGTGTACGTGTTTTGAAGCTACAAAAAATTCTTATCAGATATCTTAAATCTGGGCCAACACAAAAAGCCATTCCCACTGACACAACTAAACTAAACGATACATCTCAGTCATGGCTAAACGGCTTCTCTTTTGTCTTCTACCTGAAGATACAAATGGGTGGTGTTTTTTTTTACAAATCTAATTTAGAATCTTTCTCGTTTTTTTTTCTATCTGTGTATAAAAAATATTTATATTGAAATGTTTTTATTCAATCATTAATTTGGTTATATGTCACGATAAAGCTCATCAAAATGTAAGAATTTACGACACTGTAAATCATAAAGTGCTTAACAGGTAAAGCTTGCATAGATCTTCTCGAGTTTGGTACCAACTTTAGCTATTACAGGGTACGTTGCGGTGGATTGCATCGCTCTGGGGCGTAGCTAAGAACTTTTCGAAGGACAGTTACGTATCCAAGTACGAGGCGAATAACAAATTTACCTCGATTTGGTTTTTCTTTTTCGCTTACTAAATAATATGTTTTTAAAAAAATGAATAAAATAAATTGTCGTTGCGGAAATTAAAATTGTTGCCTATTTCGAGTGAATTTCCTGTTACCCGATCGCCTTTCGATAACCGTTTATATCCGTCGTCGGGACGCTTTGCCGACTTATCGATGTCGTCGTCGTCGTCGTGGTAGGTATTTGCATTAGGAGTGGGCGCGGCGGTTTGGGCATTTCCCCGGACGATCCATCTTCGGCTTGTATTGGAGTGATTCTGACATCTAGAACGATTGAATAGGGGGATTTCCCGGGACATAATGGACTCACGATAAGACTAAACTGTGTAATTGTTCTACCGGACACGCCCTTTTCCTTTCCAAACTTCACCATACCCAAAAGAAAACCACAACTATCAATGCGGTTTGTGTACTATTGTTTACATTTAAGATTAATTGAAACTAATTATATAAAATTAATTTTGACTCGTATTTCTTTTTGAAAATTAAGTATGCTCCATTAGACAAAATGAACGTAATAAGATCCTCCTTTGTGAATGGTTCCAACTAACGTGGTCCTTATTAAAGAACTGCGACATCAGCGTAAATATTGTCGCCCTTCGCGACTAAAGGAGCCGAAGACGCCGTCTTCAATTGGTGTAATTTCCCGAAGTGGGTTGTGATCGTCGCCTACACTTCGAACGTTTCTTTTGTGGCGACGACGATGTTCTCGAAAAGAAGGAGGTAAGCGTTGCTACTCCTTCGATCCGACCGCACACACCACACTGAATCGCTCCAATTTGCACTGTGGGGTATCGTAACAAAATAATCAAAAAAAAGCCAAGCAAAACACCGGATTGGGGATTGAAACGATTCGAATCGAAAAGAAATTCAAAGTAAACGCGACAAAAACTCGTTTGGGTTAAACCCCGGCGGTGATCGAACAAATTTCAAGTGAATGAGAAAAAAGAGGAGTTAATTAATTTTTCGTTATCCTCTTATTATCGATATGATGGATGTCTTGATGACGAGAGGGAGAGAAAATTAAAATGAAATGCGTAGAAAATGTTGAAGAGGCGTTTTGCGCGATTTTCCGGAATCACTTTGTGTAATTACAACGGTCGTCGCTAGAGCTCTGCAGCAGGAGGCGCGTTTAAGATAACGCAAAGTAATTACACGACAAATTTCTACCCTGTATGATTTATAGTAGTATATTTTATGTGCCCTTTTAACCGTTGTTTCTTGAATTACAATTACAACTGTACCTATTGAAGTTAATTTATAAAAATTGGGGTTGTGTATTTTCCTTATCATCGTGTGAATTAATATATTTCATTTAAACGATGACATTTATTGTATATAAATTAGATTTCTACCGGTTTCGACTGTGTGACAGTCATCTTCAGGAAATCGACCTGTGTGATTACAAAAACTACATTCATTCACGTCTATTATCAAAATATGAACAATTAAAAACTTACGTCATCGAGTATAAACTTAAAATGGAGCTCATCGAAACGAAATCTGAAAGTTCCTTCATAATAAACTAATATTATAGTTTGTTTTTTTACTATAATACTTGTCAATGTAAATTTTTTAGGGTTTCTGTTGGTATTATCTAGGACCCTTATAAAATTTATGTTGTTTTCCTGATTTTTAGTAACATTTTCAGTAACTAAATAGTTGAGGTTAAAATACTAATAAATTTTTAGATAAATACGATTTTAACGAAGTACATATTTGTTGTAAAAACGTGCTACAAAGTAATTTATAGAATAAAATACCTTTTCTAGGTAAATAAATGGCAAATAAACACCCCACAACACTTTTTATGCACCTTTTCTTTTTGAATAACGAAAGCTCAAACGTCAATGTGACATATTTTCTTCAAAACATGATAAAACAAAACTCCCTGTTAATTTTGCCAACTTTACAACAATTTGACAGGTATTATAGAAAAAAAATGAACTATATATGTAATATCATGTAAATTGTGGTTATGTCTCTTATTGTGAAGTTGGAAAAATAAAATAAAATAAAAATCAGTTGGCAACATTTGACTAAATTATATAAATGACAACTTGAAAAACTGGTGCCAAAATTCAAAATTTTAAATCCTCAAATTATTTACAACGTCAACATGAATAAAACAAAATATGAATATAAAAATTAATAACAATGTCTATCAAAATCTTTCGTAATAAGATAAAATTTTACGGTAGAAATCATTACTTTACAATCATTACAATCATTATTTTTGCGATTTCAGTTACTGAACGACCATTATTATGATTGTGAATTATGATATTTCGCACTGCATAAGGTATTTCTTTCCGTTTAGCTTCTATTGTTAGGAGTGTTACTAATTACACTAATTTATGTTAGTATACTGCTATAGCAACAACGTTGGTATGAACAAGGACAGTAGAATCTAACAGGACTGCTACATCCATTGTACTTTTGTAGTCCACTACGGGTTGGTTGCCCGCACTCTACGTCACACTATTTGCCACGCCTGATAACTGTCTGTGTTTTTAGAGGTTATATGATAGACATTAATACGTCTAAAAACATAAAACTTCAAAAATAATATGAATATGTCTAGGATATAACCTTTAAAAATACACAGCAAACGCATAGACCATAACAACAGCTGGGCGTGGAAAATGGTGTGACGTAGTTTGCGGGCAGGTTGTCACAACAATGGATGTAGCAGTCCTGTTAGATTCTACTGTCCTTGCCCAAGGACACTGTTGTTATGGTCTATGCGTTTGCTGTTTATTTTTAGGGGTTATATCGTAGACGTATTCATATTCTTTTTGAAATTTTATGTTTTTATACGTATTAATGTCTATCAGTTGCCAGGCGTGGCAAATAGTGTGACGTAGAGTGCGGGCAACCAACCCGTAGTGGACTACAAAAATACAATGGATGTAGCAGTCCTTTTAGATTCTACTGTCCTTGGTCCTTGGGTATGAAATAAAACGTAAACTACATCAACTATGATGTTTACAAAAAAAAGGTAGTGTCGTGTTATATCTGTATGTAGACTTTTTTGAGTTATAAATATGATTATGTTTTGTGTTTTTTATTATAAATAATGAGTTATACATTTTTATGTAAAATATTATAATAATATACACTTCTAATATCCTTCGTTTAAAAATTTCATTGAATTACATTTCAGGAGCTGAGATATTATGATTTTCTGGGGTGTATGTAGACTTTATTGTACTACTGTATATAATTTAGTCAAATGTTGCCAACAGATTTTTATTTTATTTTATTTATCCAACTTCACAGTAAGAGACATAACCACAATTTACATGTTGTCGCACCTCAACCTTTATATATAAAAGGTTGTCTAGGTTCGTACCATTGAGGTCCTATATATAATCTAGAGTGCGTATGCTGTTGTCCCCACCACGCCTAAAATGAAGCCAGAAAGGTCGCCATGTTAGATGTACCAACTTAGCGGGAAATTCGAAATTCTTATATATACTTATGCAAGAATTTACATTATTATAAACTGGAAAGACAGAAAATAATAACCAAAACAAAACATTAACTTTTTATTGATAAATAATAATTAATTATATGATATTTTAAAAGAATAATAATTTTTAGCCACAACCCTTATAATAAATTAACATAAACTAAGAAGAAAATATTTAAAGCAATTCTGATTGATCACGTTAACCTTTGCTTATAAATAATTGTTGGTTTATTTAAGATAAAACTAAACATTCCTTAATAATAAACTTTACTTGAACTTCAATTGAAGACCTCGGTGCAAGAAGGGAGTAGCTCCATTTATCAAGAGAAGGAGTTGGCCCCTTCTTACACCGAGGTCTTCAATTGTTAATTCCAAGTCAAGTAACCAGAAACACTTTATGAACTGTTATGAATAATCGTCCAACCTACCAAATTATAAAAAACATATGTGAAACGAAAAGAATTCGAAAACTTTCATCAAAAATCAAATTTTAATAAAAATAACAATATGTTTATGAGTTTATATGTTTATGTATTGCGAGGTTGTAATTGTAGGTGCAATAGAGACTTGAAACTATAGCTAAGTTCAGGTCGGTACATCCAACATGTCTGACTTTCTGATTACCCCCACCACCACCACATACGCTCTCTAGATTATATATAAGAACTCAATGGTTCGTACGCAACCATACTGCGCACTTTGATTATATATAATATGAATTGCGCCAACGAGAGAGATAGCTTGCGCAAGGTGATCGAACCGAGATAGACATAGAAGCGTACTGACATATAATGGGCGTGCGTTAATTTATAAGACAAAAAACTATCAATTAGAAGTAACATTTATAATACTTACAGGTGATGTGAAACTGTATTATCGCGAACTTTGTAGACGAAACAATACATTTTTAAACATAACGGTGTGACTGGCTGTGACACAACAAAACGATAAACGTCAAATGGAAGAGGTTTGACACTTTTGTGCGCATGCGCCTGTCTGTTTAGTACCGTTTTATGTCTATCTTTGTTACACTTTCACATTATCGCTTTCCATCTGCGTCTATTCACCTTGAGCCACATTTTTGTTAGTAGATATATTCAGTTAGCTCAATCCATATTATATATAATAAAAGACTGCGCATTACGTCACATGTGGAAAATAATACCGCCAAGCAATTCAAATCAAATAAATGCATGGAGCACCACATGGCCATGAGGTTGCGTGCGCAATCCGTGATCGCTTACGTCACGAAACACTCCTGCTCTTGCCCCTCGCCCACAAACTAAAATCAAAGTATTGCAGCATAGGAACTTAGACAACCTTTAATATATAAACCTTGGTCGTACCTAAAGCTGTACACTTTGCTTGTCACATCTAAAATTAAATTAATTATACTCTGTTTTTAAACCAGGAGGAGTATTTTAAATTTGTCACCAGATTGACCTTGCACGTGATTGGTTGAATGCGAGGAAGGTTCACACACAGGCAATTTTGATTTTGAATTTGAAGGTTAGGTTATTGACAATTCGACAGTTTCGTGTCATTATTGTATATTTTGTGTTCTTAAACCCTTTTTTATTATATTTTGAAATAAATACACTCATAACTTCAATGTTAATTTGTATGTATAGTGTTGACGATAACAAACGAAAATAAATACAATAATAAGTAAATAAATAAATAATAATTATTAATTTAAATTTACCGCCAAAATATCTAGTGATATTTTCTGGTGATTTTTTCCAGTGTAAATCTGACTTTCGCGTTTACTCCTCCTGGTTTAAAAACAGAGCATAGTTCTAGTGCAAGTGTTAGTTCTAGTTTTAATTGTTATTCAGCGCTAAGTTGTATATTTTTAAGTTTCGGGTTTAGCCCTGTGTCTTCAGACGCTGAATGTTAGGTAAGGTTAGTTTTGTTTACAAACATTAATTATACCATGAAGTTTTCTTTGGCAATTAGTAATGGCAATTATAGCGTGAAGGAATGTTCGGTAAGGTTAGTTTTGTTTACAAACATTAATTATACCATGAAGTATTCTTTGGCAATTTGTAATGGCAATTATAGCGTGAAGTTTTCTTTTGTAATGTCAATTATAGCGTGAAGGAATGTTCGGTAAGGTTAGTTTTGTTTACAAACATTAATTATACCATGAAGTATTCTTTGGCAATTAGTAATGGCAATTATAGCGTGAAGTTTTCTTTTGTAATGTCAATTATAGCGTGAAGGAATGTTATGTAAGGTTAGTTTTGTTTACAAACATTAATTATACCATGAAGTATTCTTTGGCAATTTGTAATGGCAATTATAGCGTGAAGTTTTCTTTTGTAATGTCAATTATAGCGTGAAGGAATGTTCGGTAAGGTTAGTTTTGTTTACAAACATTAATTATACCATGAAGTATTCTTTGGCAATTAGTAATGGCAATTATAGCGTGAAGTTTTCTTTTGTAATGTCAATTATAGCGTGAAGGAATGTTATGTAAGGTTAGTTTTGTTTACAAACATTAATTCTGCGTATGGTGGGAATAAGTACATAAGTCAAAATCTGTCACTTTTCAGGAGAGGGTAAAAACTTATTTATTTTAAAATAAAACAACATAGTAGTAATATCTTTTAATAAAGTGATATCTCTCACCATTTCACACACAGTGCATTCAATTTTAATTGAATACGCACTGGGTGTAACGAGTTTTGAGCGACTTGTTACATCTGCCACGTGAAACAAATACATAATATTGACTTATGTGATCGGCCACATACTGAAAACATAAACGTTTTCTACTTAAATTAAATTAACCTCAAAATTACTTATGTATACATAGTAAGAAGAACTAGAACAATCAAATCTTTAAGCTAAAATAACAAAAATCGCACATTTATACTTCAGATTGTCAAAAGTTGGGGTTGTCGGAATTTGAATCAATCTCACCTAAATCAGGATCTGTCGACACAATTGAGCCAGATGAAGGCAAGCCTCTGTAAAAATTATAAAATACAGGGGGAATAAACTGTAGTAGGGACAACAGATCCCCCTTCTTTTCTTTGGATATCGGCAATAAGGTGTTTCTAATTTGTGGGACGTTGCCGCCATCATCTAGCCATTTTGCGGATATTTTCTGCCGCAAGAAGGACACCTCTTGGTATGGTTCATAATCGTCTAAGCTGGTTTTGAATTGGATGATACCAAACTGTTTGCTTAAACGGTTGCCACTTAAAATTGTTTTGTGCAACATCTTTTTTTCTTTTAACTAGGGGACCTCCTTTCAATATATGTGAGAATTCTAAAAAGTCTGTCTGGTCAGCTGATACCAATCATGGGGGTGGCTTATCAATGTACTACTTTTTTTTTCCTCTCAATCACAACATGATCGCCATCCACTTCCATATGAGAGTGTCCGGGCAACATGAATTTATGTTCTATTGTAGAAATGTGTGGACACTTTTGCAAAACTAAGGTTAACATTGCCGCTACGTAGGTGTTTTTGTTCTGTCCTCCGCACGTGTCCGAATATAGTATAACTTTTTTAATACCAGCAGGTAGATTTTAAAGATGTTTAAAAATACACGAAGCGATTTCATTGGCTCCACGAGCCGCAGTAGCCTCATGCCACATGTAGCAAAATGCTTGATTACTTTCATTGTCGTGAATTGTCAAATTGTACGTCCAAAGCTGGCGTTTGTAAGACGCGATGGCATTCGATAAGAATGGTGTAGGCAGGCACTGTTGTAAATCAATCGTCAAACATCGGATACTTAGATTTTCATTTGCTAGTTGTTTATCTCTTGCTTTTTGTTTGTATGTTTCATCTGCAACGAATAAATGGTACTCTCGTTCAATAATAAGTTTACGCTTTGCCTCATCATTAAAATTTGTAGCAAGATCCAATTTGAGCTTAAATTTATCACATTCATCTAATCACAGGTATCTAATTTTCTTGGTTTAATGGCTAATTTCAAAGCGTGAAATGTTTCACTGTAATAGCGATATGACACTCCATGTGGATATTTTTCTCGGTAAAGGTCGTACATCATTTTTATTGTGAAGTGGGATGGTAAATATTTTTTGTCATTTTGTCGTCTCGTATAATGGCCTTTCATGGGTGGGAAATGACAATAAATGTATACGAACATTATCCATTGTTTGTTTGGAAAATTTGGATGGAGGAGATTTACGTCCCCTCCCATCATTATCAATAAATCCACATACTGAACAACTTTTCTTACGACAAACTAAATTAACAAAATTGTCTGTTTCGCCAAACGTATTAAGAAAACAAACTTTGCATGTTTGTATTCGTGTACCATCTATGTCTAAGAAATATTTGTTGGTTTTTAATCTATATTTTTGACGATTAGGGTCTTCTGTTTGAGGTCTATTGACGGCTTTATCAACAATATCTACCAATGAACCGATGTATGCCGCTCTTTTATCGTAGGAATTTAATTTCCAGTATTCCTTAAAAAGAACAAGTCTTTTTTCTTCAGAAATTTTAACTCGGCATTTTGGTCTGCATCGTGGTAAAGGCAACATAGTTCTTTCGTTTGATGTCGTGAAGTGTTTGTATTCAGTGATTGACAGTTCGTTTCTTTGAGTGTTCGAATTCAAAATACATAAAATTAACGTAGAAAATTTGGTTTTTAAAGTTTTTAAATCTTATTCTTTTGCAAATGTTTGACAGCGAGAAATAAATAGTGGTAATAAACAATAATAGTAATAAATAGTAGTAATAATAGTCGTGGAGTATGTGTGTACAAACTAGGTAAATAAAAGTACGATTTAATTAATTACTTTGCTTGAATGTGGCGTTTAACCATAAATAACTATTATATACTTCAATGAAACTTTTTTTTAATTCCTAAAAATATCTCAAAATATCGCATTTTTGTATTAATCAACTTCAAGTCTATCAAGTATATCAAGTACTGCGTTGTTATTCGCTACAAAGGTTTAGCGCATAATCACTCAAGTCTGACTTATGTTACTTTTCCCTGTAAATACGGAGTGTAAAACCACATAAGTCTGACTTGTTATTATACCCACCGCATATTGTCGCACTTCGACTAATGTGTATATACACATTCATATATAACCCCTCTACGCTTCGTTATTGACTTATATGATTTTATACAGTGGTGCATTTTCGGTTACAAAGGCTGAATTTGACTTAATACCAAAATGCGATATTTTGACTTATGTGCTTATTCCCACCATACGCAGAATTATACCTTGAAGTTTTCTTTGGCAACTATACTCTGTTTTTAAACCAGGAGGAGTATTTTAAATTTGTCACCAGATTGACCTTGCACGTGATTGATTGAATGCGAGGAAGGTTCACACACAGGCAATTTTGAATTTGAAGGTTAGGTTATTGACAATTCGACAGTTTCGTGTCATTATTGTAAATTTTGTGATCTTAAACCCTTCTTTATTATATTTTGAAATAAATACACTCATAACTTCAATGTTAATTTGTATGTTTAGTGTTGACGATAACAAACGAAAATAAATACAATAATAAGTAAATAAATAAATAATAATAATTATTAATTTAAATTTACCGCCAAAATATCTAGTGATATTTTCTGGTGATTTTTCCTAGTGTAAATCTGACTTTCGCGTTTACTCCTCCTGGTTTAAAAACAGAGTATAGTTGTTTTAATAATTTATTGTGAAGGAACTTTCAGATTTCGTTGCGATGAGCTCCCGTTTAAGTTTATATTCGATGACGTAAGTTTTTAATTGTTCATATTTTGATAATAGACGTGAATAAACACGTGCTTACTTTTATTATTTAAATGTAACGAATGTAGTTTTTGCAATCACACAGCTCGATATCCTGAAGATGACTGTCACACAGTCGAAACCGGTAGAAATCTAATTTATATACAATAAATATCATCGTTTAAGTGCAACATTTAGTTTCATTAATTTATAAAAACGTTGATAATTTTTATCGTCAACAATTTCTTGTTTGTAATTCGACTTTAGAACGTAATAGATTTCACGTTGCCGGAAGTGCGCATTTCACGGCACCCTTTGATGTACACGAAAGTCGTGTGGCACGAAAATATGCGCATACCCAACCCCTTTTAGAAACCGTAAAGTCGGCGACGACTACGTCTCGTCATGACAAACTCAAAAACGTACAGAAGGAAAAGTTCACAACTATAAGAAATGTCACCTACCTGTTCGTTTCTCGGCGTCCCGAAAAGTGACTTCTTCTAAGATAACCCCGTTGCTGCGTCCTTTTGCGTTGATTGCAAATACCGCGATCCTAAAAGTGACGTCCGGCTCCAAATTATCCAAAAAAAAGTACGGTTCTTTCGTTGAAGTCATATTATATCTTGGTACCGCGGAATTCGTTGAGTATAATTCGAGTAGGAAATGTTGGGTGAGGCCTCCATCGAAACCGGGAAGGCACAGGACTTCCACGGAGCTGCTCGTTTGGTTGGACAGTGAACAATTGCGTACCGGAAACGGTTTACCTTTTAAAGGGAAACGATTAGGTTACAAAGTTAGTTTGAACGCATAGTTTGGGTTTGGCATTTAGTTTCGTGGGGAGTGCTGGGTTTGAATAAGGGAACATAAGACGCTTGGGATATGCGGGATGTGTAAAGTGGTTTGGAACTATTGTAATGTTGAGTTGGAATTGTTGTAGAAACACAGTTATACAGAGTATTCAAAAAAATATGAAAATTATGTTTTCCGAACCATCAAGAATATGTAAACCTCATGATTTTATAACACCCTTATAACTGAATAGTGTACGCTTACAAAGTGATGTAGGATCAGAATTAAAGGCATTAAAATTAAAGCATTACACATTTACGAAGTGGATTTAGGCGACACGCGAGTTTTAAAGCCCTGCTGTGATGGCGAGGTCGTAATTTTGTTTATCTAATTGCTACTAAGTACGCCGGAAAGAAAAATTGCATCTCGTGATATCTGCTAAATGTTGAATTAAGTACTGCGTTACATGGTACGAAAGGATTATGCGACCGGATATGAAAGCTACTTTCATGACGAACGATATGAAAACGAGAAAGTTTTTTTTTACATATATTACGATAAAAATAAAAACATCAAATCATTTTTTATTCAAAAACTTTTTTTTTAATTCATTTATAAAATATATACAGTGAATTTCACTTAAAATGCAGTATATGGGAGTCTATATGTATGTGGCACTATTTTTCTGAAAATTTACATATAGCGTTTATCCGAGGAGCTCGTTTCAGCTAAAATATTTTCAGCTTTCTCCAACTTCCGGTTATACCGAAAATGGACCCCAACTTCGTTAGTTTAAATGGAATGTAACAATTTTTATTGAATTTTCGAGATCCCCGCTACATTTTAATATAATTTGATATAAGTTATCATATGTCTAGAGTGCACCTAGTGATGTGAAAAGTAATATTACCTGCTAAGTTACCGTAATATTAAACGTAAGGTAACCCTCTAAATACAGATTAAAATGTTGTTCAACATCAGCTATAAGAGACATCTATCGTCCAAGAGTTCAGTCACAATCGCTCTATGATATCTGTAATATCAAGAAAATAGGGGAATACCTAGGGACCCAAAGAGTCAAAGGTTTTTGATGCCTTTTTGGAAATAGAAGCTGCTATATCACGACAATTATTATCAACATTGATACTTCAAGATGAGCAGGACACAATTAAGAGTATTTTAATGTCAAGAATGAATAAATCGATAAAACCGATACATATAGTTGCTAATTTACTGGAACCAGCAAATAGAGGATGATTTGGAATTTTATCAGGATGATCAGAATTTATTTTTGAAATAGCTAAGTCATCAGAGGCATAATGATCCTGAAAATAGTAACTACTGAACTTGCCGGATATACAAAGTGAGAAGTGGTTTCTTTGCAAAAGAGTTGGTCAATTTTAGTGAAAAATTAAATGGGGTTACGTGGTGATTAGGAATCTGTTCCAGTAAAAGCTTGAGCTCACTAGCTTCGGATATATTAAACTTGCCAGCATCTACAGCAGCTACGGAAAGAACTTTCAGCACGTTGGTATAATCAATAAAATTTTAGAATTTAGTCCTATGTTATTACTTTATTTATAGACAAGGATTTATTCACAGTCAAAGAAGAAATCGACTGACCGTTGAAAGAGCGCATATATATCACACAACCACAATTTAATTAATAAGAAAACAGGTCAAAAGGAAGAAAGCGCTGAAGAAAATAGGGACGATAATGACACGGTCGAAAGTGGAAGTGATACTGATAACTTCGTCAGAGATGAAGATGAATAGGAAGATAATCTACCACTTTCAGCACTGAATAAAAAATGAAAATTTTGGTAATCTTACCGGTAATATTACAGTAAAATTACATTTTCTTAAATTTCCAGTAATTTTGCATGACCATTTTTGAATTATTTCAGTTTTTTAGAAAATTTTGGGAGATGTAAAATATCTGCTAAATATTCTCAGGGTTTGCACAGAGAGGACCCATAGCTTACATAAACCTTGAAAAGTTTTTTAAAAAATTATACAGGTTGGTCAGAAATTTGTGCCGAATTTCCCTATCTCGAGAAGAGGAAAGAAGTTTTTTTTTTAAATGACAACCCCAATTTTTTCCTTCACCAGCGCATTATACGCTGCAAAATAAGGGAATTTTGTCATTACATTCCTATATCTAAAATGTACGGTTTTTAAAACTTGAAAAAAATTAAATTTAAAATTATCAGTTGGCTTTGGTTTGAAGCAACCACACCGAAGAAACAAAAACTATCGTATTAAAACGAATAATTTGATCTATAATTTTTAGTTTATGGAGGCTTTGGTATATTTTATTATAAAAATTGTGACATCATTCCCTCCTTTATTTCTAAAACTCCATCATCAGGTTAATAATACTCTTATCTAAAGAAACACGAATTACTAAATTAAAAATAACATAATTACTATTACAAACATGAAAAACAATCTCCATACACTTAACTCACAAAAGATTTTTTGTTTAGTTTATAGAATATGATTCTTACCTAAGACTATTATCAATTTTTATCACTAATTGTTTCTTAAATTTATTCCGATACATCTTATCATGCTTACATGCTTAACTATGTTGTTAATTTTAAAACCGATGTAGGAAGAATAGGGGCACATTATGCGGATATTTTAAATAAATTAGTGATATAATAGAATATAGGAGAGAAAACAGGTTTCGGACAAAGGAATACAATTGTTATCTGACCTTGTATGAAAATTTCTCTTAGACTTGATTCGTAAGCATGATAAGATGTATCGGAATAAATTTAAGAAACAATTAGTGATAAAAATTGATAATAGTCTTAGGTAAGAATCATATTCTATAAACTAAACAAAAAATCTTTTGTGAGTTAAGTGTATGGAGATTGTTTTTCATGTTTGTAATAGTAATTATGTTATTTTTAATTTAGTAATTCGTGTTTCTTTAGATAAGAGTATTATTAACCTGATGATGGGAACATTTCCCGAAACGTCGTTATAATTGGAGTTTTAGAAATAAAGGAGGGAATGATGTCACAATTTTTATAATAAAATAATTTGATGTTTACGTTGCAAACATGTTAATCATGTTCCGTTTAGAATTTAGTAATTGTAGAACCTATGGCCAGATTGTTGGAAAGGACAAAAGAGTTAAACCAATCGTAGATAACGAAGAAAATGAAATTACAGTTTTGGGGTACTTCAGAGCATATCCTGAAAAATCGTTATTAGATGCTAAAAGAGATTTGGGAATATCTAAGAAAATCAATCACAGAAATTTAAAAAAACATAACTTTCATCCTTATTACGATCAAAGGAGAATTGATTTTTGTGAATTTATGTTGATTAAAACTCAAGAAGATGAAGATTTTTTGGAAAAAATAGTTTGGACAGATGAGGCAAAATTTCACAAGAATGGTATGTTCAACCTTCAACCGGCATAACTCTTCTTATTGGAGTGATACTAACTAGTGCTAACACATATTTCGTGAAAGACAATTTCAAGGATACTGGAGTTTTAATGTTTTAGCTGCCATAAAAAATGATGGTGCACTTTTATAACGAAAATTTGAATGGTAAGCTTATTGGAAATTGTAGGGCAAATCTTGTTTCTAAAAAATTTCCAAAATTATCTACAGCTGTTAAATCTAAACTGGAATCAGCTGTGGTGCCAACACGGCGGATCTCCACAAAAAGTCAGCTGTACAAAAATATATTTCCATAGAAACCAGGTGTATTCATCTACCTTTGGCGTACCCACTTACTTTGTCCCAAATAAAATGCAACCAACATGTGTGAATGTTTCTAGTTCTAGGTTTAATGTTAGTTCTAGTGACAGTGGTAGGTAGCACTAGTTAACATAAGATATCACTATGTTGCATATTTTTCTTGAACTAAAACTAGAACTAACACTAGACCTGGAACTAGAATCATTCCGGTTTAGCCATCTTGAGAAACGTGCGGCTAAATCCAAATGTTTCTAGTTCTCGGCGTAGTGTTAGTTCTAGTTTTACACTAGCATTGTCATATATTGCAAGTTATATGAAATTCCCTGTATATTACGATATAAATAAAAATATCGTCATTTTTTATTCAAAAACTTTTTTTTTAAATTCATTTATAAAATATATACTATATGTATAAATTATTATTTGGGATTTCCACAATACATTATTATTAACAATAATAATTCGTATGAAAATGGTAAATATTGTTTTATTAGGTACCACGTTCGGTTGATCGACATTTTTATCCCATCGAAAATGTTATTTATATGACATAACGCCAGCGTGTTGCGTTGTCGCATTAAATTAAAGCCGTCGCTTTTAAATGATTAAATATGGCAACCATTTAATGCCGGATTATCTTGCCTCGAAATGCGAATTATGATTATCAATTAATTTAATCAACGGCGGCATTTTAATTCCGGATATTAATTGGAAACGATTGCCCCGACAATTTTGTGTAAGTACTCTTCGTAAATGTCCTTTACAACAAGTTCGTTAATCGATGATAACGTTTTAAAATGATACAATTATTTTTAATTCGTATTATAAAAAACAAAGAGTTATTTTAAAAATTTTGTTGAAATTTTTATATATCAAATTTTATTTACCTGCTGCTACAACTTGAAAAACACAGGGATTTATTTGATGTCCAACTGAATTGGAAGCCCAACAAGATAACAATCCATAATCCATTTCATGGACTGGTGTGTATCGTAATATACTCATAGATCCGTTGCTTGTTTTCGCAAATCTTTCGGCGTCGACATCGAGCGTTTCTCCGGAGTTGTTGAACTTCCACCTGTAGGTTTTTGCCGGAGGATCCGCTTCGATCTCGCAGACGACGTCAATGTTTTCTCCTCTCGACGCTCCGAGGACCACAATGCGGTCTTGTCTGCAAATCGGGGCATCTGAAACCGGAGCATGGCGTCTCGTTAATTGGTTTAATCATTAGCCCGGATACCGGAAGCCTCGCTTGTCGATTGATTGATTGATATCAGAGTCGAGGGCGTAATTAAGCCGCTATCTATTATCTGGACGGTACAGGTTGGTATTAACTCGTATGATGTCAGTTTTATATTCACTTAAAACGTAAACGGAAAAAAAAATTAAATGCTTAATATGATAATTTTTTATTTAATATAAGAAAAACGTATGAAGAGTTTTGTTACCTATCATAAAATTGGGGATGAAAATGGGGAAAAGCGTTGGGTTGAGAAGTTTTCGTGGTTTTATCAGGAACGTATTCTGTCACCGTAAAATATTTAAGCGTCTGCTGGTGCCATCTCGACCGTTACTGTATATTAAAAGCGCCGCGCGTAAAATGCTTATTGGGGGCACCATCTGTAGTCGATTGGCCGTTTTGGAAAGTTTGGTTCGGGTTTAATAACAATTTCTGATCTAAAAATAATCATTTTCATAAACATTATGTGTACATTTAGATGTTGAGTTACAGATTTGGAAAATCGCTTTGTGCTTAGATGAGTGTCCCAAACTATCCGATACAACAACATCAATATTAACCACGGTTTAGATCACATAGGGGTTGATGATGGCTCTCGTACAAGTTTCCTACTCTGTTTACGTAACACGACGAAACCCCTTTACGCGTAAACTACGCGTCCTGTCGTCTATTTATGTTCGTCCCTTTATGGGATCAATAATCCGGTGGTTGTATAACAACTTGTTAACAACTACCCCGAAGTCTATTCAAACATTAGACGAGGTTCTTTTCAAAATTTCAAAACTAAAAGGAGGCGAACGAAAATGAACACAAACAAACTTTACTAATAGTACTATTTCAAAGTAAATACACGGACGCGTTCAGGTGATTTAATTCCTGGAAACGATGGGACTCGCCATCCTCGAGAGTAAACCCGAAGGGTAAATTACTAGAGCAAACAACTGCTTATCACTTAATGGCCGGGGACAAGTGTCCAACGAAAAGTATCTCTCCGCTGTGTTGCGAAACTGTTGCGGCCACTATTAATTGTGTAACTCTCAGATAACCGGACCACCGGAGACCCTCGTTTCGTGGATGACTGATTTTCACTAAAAGCGGTCGTCTTGGATAAAAGAGAGGAATTCAACTGGAAATTTATTCTTCTAAAACATATATCAATTCTATTAATCAAACAAAAACTATATCTAGTTTTATTTTGTCTAGTTTTATATAAAATTTAAGTCTAACTAGTTTCGGCCCTTGGTCATCTTTAGAGACACTACATCTATCTCACATCTCATCTTATATTATTATTACTTAGCATAAGATATCACTATGTTGCATATTTTTATTGCACTAAAACTAGAACTAACACTAGACGGACCTACTACCACTAGCACGGCTAAACCCGCATATTTCTAGTTCTAGGTCTAGTGTTAGTTCTAGTTTTACACTAGCACTATCACTAGACCTAACACAAGACCTAGAACTAGAATCATTCGGGTTTAGCCGTCTTGAGAGATCTTGAGGTCTAAATCCGAATGTTTCTTTCTCGGTTTAGTGTTAGTTCTAGTGGCAGTGGTAAGTAGCGCTAGCTAGTATAAGATATTACTATGCTGTATATTTTTATTGAACTAAAACTAGAAGGAGAACTCAGTTGTCAATGTCAACTTTAATTTTATTATTATATTCGTAATCTTCATAAAATAACCTTTAAAATGAGTCCAAACTTGACGCATTTATCTCAAAAAACTAAAAAGTTCGAACTTTCAACTTTTAATTTTGACATATTTGTCAACTTCACAAAAAATCCTTTAAAATGAGTCCAAACACGACATATTTAACTTTAATATTAATGGAAATACAATCACTTCCGGTTTGAAACGTCAACGTCAATTTTGACATATTTGTCATCTTCATTAAAAAACCTTTAAAATGAGTCCAAAGATGACGCATTTATCTCAAAAAACCAAAAAGTTCGAACTTTCAACTTTTAATTTTGACATATTTGTCAACTTCATAAAAAATCCTTTAAAATGAGTTCAAACTCGACATATTTAACTTTAATATTAATGGAAATACAATCACTTCCGGTTAGAAACGTCTAAGTCAATTTTGACATATTTGTCATCTTCATTAAAAAACCTTTAAAATGAGTCCAAAGATGACGCACTAATCTCAAAAAACAAAAAAGTTAGAATAAAAAAGGAATTTAATTTTTAAAAATTAATACCAACCTTAATTTTTTTATTTTTTTTTATTATATTTTTATTTTGTGACAAATATTAAGACATTTTATAAGAATATGTCAAAATGACATTGACATTTCAAACCGGAAGTTGCAAATATCTCGAGTAATATCGGAATTAAACGTATCATGTTTGGACTCATTTTAAAGGATTTTTCACGACGATTACAAATATGTTAAAATTGACGTTGTCATTCTTAACCGGAAGTTGACCATAACTTCATTAATATTGAAGATAAATATGTCGTGTTTGTACTCATTTTAAAGGAATTTTAATGAAGATTACAAATATGTCAAAATTGAGGTTGACATTTTAAACCTGAAGTTAGTTATCATATAATAGAAGTTTTATAACTGAAGTTAATCTAGTGTTAGTCACTTTTCCACACTTTCTTTTTATTTCTAACGTGTTTTTTGGGTCATTTCACATTGATTTAAAAAAAAATCGTCGATTTTTAAGCCACGTTTCTTAATATTTCTTTTGTTAGAAAAGAGTGTGCTTAAATTTTAACCTGTAAACTTGTAACACTTCGTCTTTAATTTCATTTTACAACATTTTAAACTTTAATTTTGTAAATGAGTAACTAATAATCTGATTTCGACTTTGATATGTGAACTTTTTTAACAAAACAAAAAGAAATATTAAAAAACTTGTTTGTAAAATGGATAAAATGAGAGATGTTAATCTATTTATAGAGTCTCTGAAGATGGGCAAGGGCCGAAACTAGTTAGACTTACTTCTGCTGAATTTATGCTGGTATCACGTAATTGCACAAACAAACAAGTAGTATTCCTTAAAACTGAATTAAATTAAACTATTAACTATATACATTACAATGCGATCTGTTAAAAACGCAACTACATTTTGCCCATCACTCGAGTGCTACCAAAGACGAGACATTTAAGACCACGAGACCAAAAGTAGTTTTCAAAGGTATTCATAAAATCATTCAATTAATTTAGAGATGAAGTAATGAAAGAAAGATAATTGTGGTATTATTCTGATAACGACAGAAGTTAGAGATGATGCTGAGAGCTATTAAAAACGATGTTCAAGGATCTCCAAGATGATATTAAGGGAGCTTGGTATTGAAAGACGCCAGAAAGTGATTGAGATAAATTAGTACCGATGCGGTGTAAAGTTTAATGTCACTACTACTATCTCTTCAACGAACGAGATATATCGTTAAGAGTATATATTGTAGCGCCTCGGCTGCAAGTGACCTCGACTTTTATCTCTGCAATGGTGAATATTGACTAAAATTTTTTTAACGAATGAGTTTGTACCGCCTTGGCTGTCAGCTATTATCTCTCTAACTGTGAAAATTTTAGCATTACTACTACTCAACTACTATCTCATTAAGAATGCAAATTGTAGCGCCTCGACCGCAAACGACCTCGGCTTCAGACTCTTTGATGATATAAAGATTGCCTCTTAGATATCTTCTCTTTAGATTAATTCTATTTGATCGTGTATATTTTAGCGTGTTGGTTATCGTCTTTCAACGACGGTGTCGAAAGAGATGTTGAGAGATAGTGTTGACAGTTGTTATATTTTTTACAAAGTTAAAACTTGGTGGTTCAATTTAGTACATGTCGTTTCTAAAACATGTTCCAAACATATTCACTTTTCAGGTTTGGAAACAACATGTATACGCTCTTAAAATCGTTATGAAATATCAACGTCAAAACACTATTTTCTGCGATCGCATCGAGCTTTGTTTTCACTTTACACTTCCCCAACTAAAAGCATTTTGAAACTTGCGCATAGTCACACATGAAGCAAATTTAAAAATCGGTGTTTTTAACAACTCGTATTGCTAGGTTTTCGAGTTAGATATAGGTCGATTTTTTTTTGAATATATTATAACGTTTATTAAGATAAATGATCTGAAATTTGTATGTCTCGTTTACGACGGTGTTTTCGTAATGACACTTCGGTAATCATCACCGTCGACGAAACATTTGCCTCAATGACACGAGAAGAGTTTTCCGCTGGCGAGAAAAGCGTGTGGAAAACTCATTTGTAGCTGTCTATTACAATAATAAGATGCCGTCACGGGTCGTTACGCCATTCGAGCCGATTCGCGTTCGCGTTTTGCATTTCTTTGAGTCGTTAGTCACGCGGTGCGGCACCCACATGGCACCTTCTCAAGGAAATCGCCTCCATCACGTTTTCCATCCAACATCAACGGAAAGCCAACCAATTGACGGCAATTCACGATGAACGCCTGCAGGTTTTCCACAAATTGTATCCGGAAGTAGGGGATGTTTATGGATTTCCCTACTATAAAAGTACGCTATAAAATTTACTTCGCTCTTGTGAAAAGTTAAAAAAGTTTTGGGTTAAGAACACGTAAGACGTAGTTGTCAAAAGAGTGAACGATGTCGATAAATGACAAATAGCTGGTTTAATAGAGTTCTTAGACTGGAGATTCTTCTGGTCGATACGTTGCAACTTTTCCGGTCAATCCTCTCTCTCCATCACTTTATTATCCTGAGGCCCAGTGGTCCATTAGGGAACAGTGGCCGCGTCGCGTCCTGCACCGTTCCAAAGCCCCCTTGTCACAACATCCGTGATGTATTGCCCTGGTAGGACACTCGTTATCCCCTGATAATACCTCCACTAAATAAACCCGAGTGGAGGCGCTCGCGTAAATATTTAAAGTCCGACCCCTTTTTTCACACACGACGACGCCACAGCTTTTTTTTGTTATGTTTTCCCTCCGATACGGGCCCCCGATTAATCGCCGTTTGGGGGTGGGCAGCGACAGGTGGAGTTGCAGGCGCCGAGGTAATTAACAAAACTACCTACCCTTAATTGGCTTTTATAGTCCTTGTAAATGTGTCACCGTGTTTTGTTTGCACGCTCACCCATAATCATCTCCCAAAATGAACTACACGTTACATCATCGCGTATATTTATTTATTCAGTTAGAAAAGAAAACGAAGCTGTAGTAATAATCACAGAGTATTAAGTAAGTCCGGAAGTGCAGATCATCAAATTATTCGACGTCGGGGAGATGTGAGAGGGGGTTGTTGGAGACGTTGGTGGCACCATCAAATATTAGACGCTGAGATCGCCTATTAGGAACTGCATAATTACAGTCAGGTGTTTATGGTAATCGCGGCCTCCTCGATAATGGGCTACGCCGCCCCTTTATAACCCCTTTACCCCGCGCCCCCAACAACCTCGTCGACGATATTTGATCTTCGTGTGTGTGCGCGTGTTTACAGAGAGAGCGAATGTCGGGTATTCAATCGATTCCGTCAATGGCAGGCGTGATTGGGTACATGCCGCAGGTATCGAAGGTCTAACTTGGAACTATAAGGGATGTATGGGGTATGTGTATGAGGGTTTGGGGAATGGTAAATTAATCTTCGGAGTTGCGAAACCGTTAACTGTTGTCTTCTGAAATTGCGGTCAGATTCAACAACTTAATCCAAAATGTAAATAAGATAAGTTTACCTTTTTTAGCTTCGTGTTAGTTTAACATTTAGTTATTTTAAAAATAGAAAACCTTAATGAATTAACCGAGTTTATTTTTCTGTTGTTAGATTACTGGGTGGTTTGAAATGTCTTGTGGCGTCAATTTAAAGCGCCACAATTCACGATTAGCGACGGTTTTCGAGCGTCGAAAGTCGCAATCTTGATACTATTACCCTTGACGTACTTACATTGAACACGAAATGCCAGTTCGTTGCTGAGTGTTTCTCCCTCAGCGTTCACTACAGAACAAACGTATCTCCCTGCACTTTGTCTCGTAACACGTTGAAGGACGAGACTCTGATTGCTTCTTATGATCCTGGCGGACATGTTATGATTTAAAATGATACCCTGTAAAAAAAAACAGCACAGAGTTAATTTTAAATTATTTTTGTGCGCGCACAAGATACACGCACGCAAAATGTTACGCGTAAATTTACACCCCCTCATCTATATTCAGGTTGGTTTCGGAGGGTTGGTTACATGAAAATGCTCTCAAAGGTCACCGGATTCGAACTGCTCCGTATTACGCCACATAAAACGAGGTATTCTATTATAAACTGAAAGCACAGTTTACAAAGAAAACTAGTAAATTATACATCGCTTGATGGGATTTGATTGGTTGAAACAAGAGAGTTCTAAAAAGTTTCTTTGAGTAGATGACACAGAACCGACGACAGTTTAAAATATTTCGTTAGAACTTTAAGCGTACTGTCCGGGAATATTAATTAGGATTGGCTCCTGTCGGAAGTTGGACTTCCCGCGGCGTTCCGGCAATTTTAAGCAAGCTAGCGGTTCTCGAAAAATAGTTGTGCCCGAAGCTCCATTGTACGAGGGGGTTAACGGATGGCCGTAAAGTACTTAAATAGTTGCCTGGGCGGAAACGCGACGCGAATTTCGCGGCTTCCGCCTGGGAGCGGGAATTAAATCTTTAATATCAAACTTTCCGTCGTAACGCCTCCGTCTTTCCAACCTCGCATCTTCCCTTTCCGGGGAATGCTTTTAATTCGAATCCGGTTAATTATGCCCACTAAACATCTGTCATTTAATTCAAACTCGATTTATAGCAAAAATTCTTGTTCAAACATCAATGTTTTTTTCTCAGAAGCAAGTCTTGGATAATTAAATTTAAAAAAATTATTTGGTACACCGGCGACGAGGATGTTAGGCAAACGACTTGGTGTTGAGCAATATTCTTCTTCCTCTCAGATTTTATATCTGTGTGACATACATTTTGTTACACACTGACGTTGTGTATTAAAGCCCGGGAAGATTTGGGTTGGGTTTGGGTTGAATTAGGTTGTGTTGAGTTTTTCGTCAGAACCGAGCTTTGTAAATGCGAAACGTCCATAAATTAATTGCCGACATTGCTTTAGACATACAGCATACATGAATAACTTTTGGACTTTTATTTGGACTCGCAGCTTTTGGACGACGAAGACATACGGAGTACCATATAAATCTGAAATAAATGTAGGTTGTGGAAGGTTATGATAGTATATGACTATAATATTAGTTACAAATCGATGTACTCTCACTTTCACGTGAAATACACCACTCATTAAGAATTAGACTAAAATTTTGAAACTTCCAAAAACAACAAAACAAAAATTAACATCTTTCAAGATAAAGCATGCATTAACTCTTCTACCCATGCTCTATATTAAGTGGTCGATATCCTCCTGGGGTATCTCGTTCCATGCAACCTTTAGATAATGTCGAAGTTCATCCAGATTCTCAGGAGACCTGGGTACTTGTCTTAGTCGCCGACTAATCATATCTCAGACATGTTCAATCGGCGACAAGTCCGATGACCGTGAAGGCCAAGGCAAAATCTGCAATACAACCTGCTCCAGGAACCTTCTTGTAACCATATCAATATGGGGTCTTGCATTATGGAAAGTGGCATTCTGCAATGTCTGCATGAAAGGTACTAACACTGGTTCAAGAACGTTGTCGACGTAACGACGTGCGTTTAATGTGCCTGGAATGAACGTAAGAGGTGACCTTCGCCCAGCACATATCGCCTCTCAAACCATAACCCCAGGTGTTATGTGTCGTCTTTGAACGAACTCCAAATTCCGTCTTTCCCCTCGATGTCGCCGCATCCTTCTACGACCATCGTGCACCCATAAACAAAACCTTGATTCTCGCTGAAGACGATGTCATTCCATTGATGAACCTACCCTTGCCGTTCTTGACACCATGCAAGTCTGGCTACTTTATGTGGAGGTGTTAATGGAAGCCGAAGGTAAGGACGGTATGAATGAAGCCCAAAGGAAGAAATCAACCTTGTTGTTTGAAATCGATCCCCCTAAGGAGTTGGTTTTCATGTGCGTTGCTTCTTCGGGCGGGTCTTCCAGCAAGACGGCGCCTCTGAATACCTTCTTCGGATCATAAAGACCATATCTGAGGAACTGTAGTGTGGTCCCGATTCAGCCTTCTCCCAATCTCTCGGAATGAGAGACCCGCCTCTTTCATACCGATAATTTGGCCAACATCAAAGTCATTGATATGGGCAAAATTTCGATGACGTCGCACTGGGGGTATTACAAGACGTCTACTTCTACTTAACAGCTTGAGGGCAGAAATTCATTAATTGCTAGGAAGAAAATATTGAAAGTTGGAGATGGTACAGGAAACAACAGTTGAGTTTTTTCGGCGAAAACTTTCATCGTTTCTTAGTTGATAATAAAGCATTATTTTACCGAAGTTTCAAAATTGTAGTTTGAATTTTAGTGGGTGGTGGATTTCATATGAATCTAAGCATATTAAGAGCGGTGATAGCGTTAAACTATTATCTTGTGACCCTTGACTGTCAGAAATCTTTTCGAACCACTTTAATATCTTTGCCGACAGTAGTCTAGGCTTGTAATGGGTGGTCTACTGGATTTTGACATATTCTGGTTGCTTAAATAATAATCACGCTCATATGATGCCTAAACATGCCGATGAATAAACTAACTCTGCCTATGAGACGACACTTAAAACGTATCATGTGTGACATCCTCTCTCTGACTAACCACAACTCTGAATTCCATAAATATATAATATACATCCAATTTGGTTATTATGATTAATAATATATATACAGGGTGTCTCAGCGAGACCGGTCATTAGACGTTTCTGGGGTTCTGGCGAAAATAAAAATTTGAGAATTCAGACTTAAGTATTATCAATTACGATCTCTTCGACTAAAATATTTTCAGATTTCTTGCACTTCCGGTTATACCGGAAGTCGCCACCTACTTTATTTTTTTAAATGGAACACCCTGTATATTTTTACATGTTTGGATTTGTCTGTTTTCAGGGTTTATAAATAACTTTACTTTTTGCAATTTGATACGGCCGTTCCCGAGTTATTCGAATTTTTCTAGAAAAATCTGCTCCAGCAGATATTTGTTCAAAAAATCGGAGAACACTCGATTTTTGGGATATCAATTTAGGATTCAGAATATGCTTAAACAACATGATGGAGTATGTTTTGGTGCCGAGAACGGTTATCTAGAACGTTTGGTCACTTTACTATGGCACGTTAACTTTTCAAAATTTGGAAGTATCATAACTTCATTTTTTTAAATGGCACCCCCCATATTTTATTACTTAGTCGTCTTCGGCGTCTCATTCTACATCTTTTATATCCCATATGTCCCATACCTAACATTAATAGTTTAGGAGATAATTAGGGTTTTTTGAAAAATGCACACATATCATATGGATATTTAGCCTAGTGTGCCATGAAAAACAAGCCTTCTCAATGGGTTCTTGTCAAAGACTCACTTGTTTACGTCACTTGATGCATGTGAGCAAATAATTATCTGTTATGTCCCTTAATATTAGTACTGAAAAGAGTTAAAATCGATAACAATAACGAAAGTAATATTTACACAAGTCAAGAAATTCTTAATTTATTTTTTATGCATAAAAAGCGCGACAAAGTTCGTAGTATGATTCCTAGATCTTCTTTGGCAGCTCGAATTGAGGTGTTGGGACTGGGCTCGAAATAAGCCAAGGCATTCACCTCTTCCGTTGCATTATCTACTACATTTTTTTGTCAGTTTAACACGTGATTAATTCGTCCAAAATGCAAAAAATTTGCTTCTATTCTTTTAAATTTATCTTTTGTCATCGGAGGTAAATGCGGATAATTTTCGGATTTAATTTTCATAAATTATGGATTTCTTTATTTGTATAAACATTATTTACGTTATTAATGTCCATTTTAACTGGTTTTAGACTCACAAGCATCAAACAACGTAAATCAGACTTTGACGTTTGTCAATAAGTCATTAAACATTTGTTTTCCATGGCACACTAGGTTAATATAATATAATATGTGAGCATTTTTCAAAAAACCCTAATTATTTCTCAAACTATTAATGTTAGGCATAGGACATATAGAGTATAAAAGATGTAAAATGAGACGCCGAAGACGACTAAGTAATAAAATTTGGGGGGTGCCATTTAAAAAAATTAAGTTATGGTGCTTCCAAATTTCGAAAAGTTAACGTGTCCATAGTAAAGTGACCAAACGATCTAGACAGCCGTTCTTGGCACCAAAACATACTCCATCATGTTGTTTAAGCATGTTCTGAATCCTAAATTGATATCTCAAAAATCGAGTGTTCAATGATTTTTTGAACAAATGTCCGCTGGAGCAGATTTTTCTAGAAAAATTCGATTAACTCGAGAACGGCCGAATCAAATTGCAAAAAGTAAAGTTATTTATAAACCTTCAAAACAGACAAATCCAAATATGTGAAAATATACAGGGTGTTCCATTTAAAAAAATAAGGTAGGTGGCGACTTCCGGTATAACCAGAAGTGCTAGAAAACTGAAAATATTTTAGACGAAGAGAACGTAATTGATAATACTTAAGTTTGAATTCTCAATTTTTTATTTTGGCCAGAACCACAGAAACGTCTAATGACCGGTCTCGCTGAGACACCTGTATATATAACAATAACTGTAGTTTTACATGAAATGTACAGTAAAGTGTATTGATGTAAGATTGAAAACAATAAAAGATTGTATAGAAGAATAAAAGAAAATCTTAAAGCAATTACATCAGTCCCGCATGTGAGTGACTTTATCGCACAGACTGTGACACATGCCTTTCGATGGCAAATGCGGGAAAGACGGATTATCTTTAATTATCCGAGACGTCGAACGCTGCCGGCGGAATTGTGGTCTGCAAAAAGCGTAACGAGCAAAAAGATTATCGTCCGGAGATTTTTCCGATCAACGTTGGACGCCGAAACGTAGACAGAGAGGAAAGAGGGTAAAGGGATTCCACTCTTACCCCACCCGATTTCCGTTCCTTCTTTAATCACAAACCGCAATTTTAACGATGGCCCTCACTCGGTTCTAGAAGAGACTGAAAAACCATAGCTTTCGTTGAAATATTATCCAACGATTGCGGTTAGCTAATCGGTCTTATTGGCCCAAATTCCCGTGATCGTTGACCTCGTTTTAACGTCAATATGCCGCCTTGAATAGAAATCAATAAGAGAACCGAACGGTTTCTAGTCTTCGTTAAATTCTCACCGTAAATGAATTAATTAGAAAGTTAGAAAGATCGAAAACAACTTTCTTGCAGCTCACTAATCAGTATCGATCCTCGTTGGGGTTGTCACAGGAAAGTGATTGATTTTCGAGGAGGTAGAATCAAGTTGAAAACTTGCTACTACGAAAATGTATAGGTTTCTTTTCTTCTTTTACGGAAGCTGAAGTGGCTTAAAGTAGGAAACCGTTATTACCGCACATCGTTCGTTCGCCGATTGCATGGCAGGGAATAATTTTATAAACGCGGGCGCTGTTGGCAGGGACTCTACTCTGTAATTTGCATCGGAAATTAATTTATAATAAGTAATGCCGATGTCGTGGCGCGCTACGATACGAACTGCCTGTTATGTTCAATTAGGTGGGCGAAAAAATTGGGGCTCTCCTGTCAAAGAAATAGACCGAAAAAAATCCAAATAAAATAAAAATCAAAAAAAGAATTGATCGTCATCTTAACGAAGTCCTCAATCGCAGCGGCTCGGGACATTAATCACAATTTCAATTAAACAAAGAGCTCGGAGGATCCATTAGGATAATTCGGTTCCCGCCGCGGCATTAGCGGCCCATTTCAATTTCATATCCCCATTTTTAAACCCTTCCCGTATCTCTCTTCCACTCTCTCTTTAAGGAAAACGCTTCGCCAATTTCTCTCCCCCGTTGCGAAAAAAATTAATAGTCTATTATTCTCCCCGCGAGGAATCGAATAAAAATCATTACCGGGGGTGACGCTCACCGGAAACAAATCGCCGCCATCGCGTTTCCCCCCATTATCGCTTTCTTCGTGGAAAACACGCCGGGATTGATAAAGAAAAAAAAGGGGGGGAGAAATTCGAAAAGGGCAGCTTCAGTTAATGAGGTATGAGCAAACAGAAGGAGATGGGGAGTAGAATTGGTGGCGGCGAGAATTGCGGATTTCCTATGTGGATGTAATTTTGTCCTGTCAATCTGTATTTGGAGGAAATCGAGACGAAGAGGGTTGATAATTAATGGTATTGCGTGGAAAATAATTATTTCTAGAAATTAGAGATCTTTATATTCTCATAGAAGACTCATAAATATGTATAGTCAAACGTGATGAGAATTTTATAAAAGAAAATAAAAATACTTACATCGTGAAGCCATGTTAACTTTCTCCATTGGGGATTCGCGCGAACATGGCATTCAAAGTAAACATCATCCCCCTCCTTAATGTCGTCTGCATTGAGTGTACTTCCAAGTTGTAAAGACACTATCGGCGGGTCTGAAACAATAGGGCCTATTGTCAGTGGAGGCTTCGGAAGAGAGACTCTTTCAAAACCGTATAAATCACCCGAGCACAATGCTTCATATTAACACGGATAAACTTGGACGTTTCCGCGCTTAAAGTGGGCTTTTTAATCTTGAAAGTTTTCACATTTATCTTTAAAGGGGTTGTTTTCGATTTCTTTTTATTTTTAAATTACCTCCTTATTTTATCTCCATTTTAACGTTCGTGTTTTGGTTTCGTTAAGGGTTTCAATGGATATATAATGATAATAGAGCGATGATACTTGTACTTACAGACAACGTCTATTTTCCATGAAGTTTCCATGTACAGGCCGTTGACGTCCGGGTTTTCTGCCCTGCACGTTATGGATTTTCCATCGTCCTCCGTCGAGGGAACAAAGTTCAGCTCGCTTATTGTTACGTTCTCCCGGACCTCGTCCTGGAAAAGAAATTTTAATGAAAAGTACGGTGCCATTAATTTTTCGACAAAGAGAGCGTTGAATAGTCGACGGGGATTTCCCAGAAAACTCCGGAATTGTTATATAAAATTATATTTTTAAAAAAAGTTCCAAGTATTTTATTCGTTCGATTTTCCAATCACTATTTTATTGTTATCAACGAAATTGGTTAGTTTTTACTATTTTTTCAATATAATTTCATTAGGTTGAGAGTCCCGGAATATTTTTCGGGCGGGATTCGCCATAACGCCAGTCGATCGATTTTATAGCGTTAATCGAGATTTAATTAAGACGAATGTCCAAATGGACAAACGTACTCTATCAAAAACTGGGCCACAGCTCAATTGAAAACTGATGGGGTTTATATTGGTATTTCAAGTGTTTATATTCGAGAAAGTTTTAACAATATATTTCTCTTTTATTAAAACAGCTCTGTTTGTTTTTGTTGATTTTCATATGAAATTTTGTTTTCTACAGTGTGATTTAGGAGTAATAAGAATTAATTTCGCCCCACAAATTTTTATAAACAAACTATAAAAGTTATGATGAAATAAAACTGGATTATAGCAGTACTCCGTATAAAGAAGGTCTACTAAAGAGTCGTTACACTGACGTTGAAGAATTCCCTTAAAGACGACAATCGAATAAATGAATTAAGATGGTATACAAGAGTTAAATCACCTGTTGCCGATATTGATCATGTAAATATTAAATTTATCAAACTGTGTTGTTTCTACATCGTTCAATATATAATGCATATCCTTGTTTATAGATTTACATAGTTATTCAACCGATGTTAGTTTGTGTACGTGGTGCCAGAGGGCAGGGTAATTTATGTGTAAATTGATATGTATATTTCTTGAACTTATAACTTCCTTCCAATCTTAGTTCATTTTGCACAACCTCATTCTTGTATTTCATGTGTACATTAATACATAAATTACCTTGCCATCTGGATATCACGAACACAAAGTAACATCGGTTGAATAACTATGTATATCGATAAACAGGATGCATATGGTCAGTTACCGATTAGCGCATTGCAGCGTCAAACTTAATTAATTTATTAACAAAAGAAAATCTGTTGTTTTCGACATAATCAGATTCTTGTTCTAACTCTAGAACCTATGGAGGCGCCAAATGTGAATCTACACAGGATCTATACAAAAGAATGCTGCAAAAAGAAAATACTTATATACAACAAAACATAAGATTCAACAGCGCTGAGTATGATGAATATTGGAGTGAAGTCATTACAAAATAAACCAGAACCAGAAGCAGAAGAAATTTTACAGGATGAGTACAGAACCCACCAAAAGCTATCGACCAAACACAGGAATGGTTGCTACTATGCTTGTAAATACCTAATGACGAATAAAATACTAGGCAAACAATCGAAACCCAAGATCTATCGCACTATTATAGGACCAAGAACAACATATGGATGCTAAGCATGGACCATGTCGACAGGAGATGAAAATAAATTGGTGAACAATTGGTGAACAATTGGATCAGCTTATCGATGATACAGGCATAGTATGACACATAAAAGCACAGAGAATAGCATGGCTAGGATAACTGCAAAAGAAGTAAGGAGACAGAAGAGTGAAAAGAATTGTAGAATGGACACAACAGAGACAGAGAGCTAGAGGATGAGCAAAGAATGATGGAAGGATAATGTGATGGAAGACATCAGGATGCATATTTAATACTAAAATAGCATATTCTCATAGCTAGACTAGATCTTATTATGGATTATGCTTGCTTGGTTCAATGCACGTCATGGTACTTGTTGTGGACTGTATATAGTTGAATGAAAAGCTTCTATTTTTGTTTTAATTTATTTTGTTTAACTCAAATATAATGCTTGGAAGCGTCCGTCATCGCTGCTCGTAACGGACTGATCCCTTTTCGCGGGTAACAACTCGACACGTGTGTCCCTTCGATCGCTCACTAACGACATCTATGAACGAGAGTCGCAACATAAATCCCGTCTTGAAAGAGTTATCTTTCAAAAGATAAAAAAAATAACACATAAAGAAACTTAAGAAAATATAATATATAAAGTCTGTTACTGTTCTTCTATTGGTAAAACAGAAACTCGATGTACACTTCTAGACACAGTTCCACCTGAAGTATGGATCTTCACCACACGAACCTTTCCGTCTGGACCAGGATGGAGTTCTTCTATTCTTCCTGTTCTCCACTGCATTGGGGGGAGGTTGTCATCTTTAAGCAGAACCATACTTCCAATTTTGACAAGATCTTCTCGGTAGAATCTCCACTTCGTCCTTTGTTGTAGAGTATGCAAATACTTCAATGACCACCTTTTCCAAAATGATTGGTGTAATTTTTGGAGTTGTTTGTAATTTGCTAATCGGTTAGCAGGAATTGCTGAAACATCTACTTCAGGAACTGCCAATAAGGCCGCGCCAATCAAAAAATGTCCTGGAGTCAATAATTCCAAATCTTGAGGGTCAGAGGATAAAGGAAGTAAAGGTCTTGAGTTTAGGATTGACTCAATTTGGATTAAAACTGTGGAGAAAGTCTCATAGGTTAGTCTTTCATCACCAATTGTTCTCATTAAAGGATACTTAACCCGTTTAACCGCAGCTTCCCAAATCCCACCAAAGTGAGGGCTTCTTGCGGGAATGAAATGCCAAATAACCCCTTTGTCACGAAAATAATTTGAAATATCAGGATCCTTAGCTAGATCTTCTAAATTAGCATACATTAAATTCTTTGCTTCAATCAAGTTTAAATCTTTCAACTCAGTGTGATTATTAACTTTGTGACTATTAGAATTAAATTTTCGCAATTTGAACTTGCCTTGACTCAAAATACCTGAAATTTCCTGTTTCAATTGCAATACCTTTTGCTCAGTATTTGCACCCGTCAATAGATCATCCATATAAAAATCATGATCAATAGATCTAGTAGCGGATTTCTTTGCGGACGCTTCAAACACTAACACTCTCAACTTAGTAGTCGTGCTAGACATTTTAAGAACACAATGGTGTGGTACGTAATTTAGTACTTTATTCGATGCATCCGATTTTCCCAATTCATCTGCTCCAACTTCAGACATGTGACCCAATGACTCGTAATCAGACATAAATTTAACGTACTTTGTTTTCAATTCTGATTTTTTTGCGAATTTGGTTTCCAATGAGATTAAACGTCGCTTTGCAATATCATAGGATTCACCTAAAATTTGAGGATTGTCCTTCAATGGCAACGAAACTTGAGTCTCTCTTTGATTAGTGTTACGAAAGTGAGTCTCAACCTCCAAGTCTTCAGGAGATAAATGGTTAACCTTCGGTGATTCCTCGATTTCCCAACATTTCTCTAAAGATTTCAATAATGGAGTATTCTCATTAATGGTTTTACGAGTGATTAGAAAACAAGAGTTACAATTCAACGAAAATGGGATATTCCCTGCTATTATCCAACCCAGTTTTGTTTTTTTGAGTATGAGTCCTTCATTTCCATTCAATTTGATTTGTCCTATTGACAGTAGTTCAAAGAAAACTGAAGCACCTAGCAAAATATCTACGCTGTTGGGTTTATGAAAATCAGGATCAGCGAGTTGTAATTTTTCAGGTATTTGTAATCGCTCCTTATCAATTTTTTGTTGTGGTAACTTATCCGTAATTTTATCAATTATTAAAAATGACAATTTTTTGTTAAAATGGTGTTTAATGAATAAATATCTGTCTGTGTTCTAGTAGATGCATTAAAGTTCGATTGATTAACTCCGTTAATGGATGCTAAAACCTTAGTTTTTTGTAAATTCAATTTAGATGCAAGTTCAGTGGTAATAAAATTTGATTGTGAACAGGAGTCTACTAAAGCCCGACATCTGACTAAATTTCCCATTGCATTTTTTACCCATAATAGAGCTGTAGGCAATAAAACATATTCATTGTTATTGTTCATCGTATGTGCAGATACCACACTTGTCGTTGGAGGATTAGAAGAACGTGCAGTAGAAAAGTCACTTTTTTCAAAATGCAACAAGGTATTATGAGCATTGTCACATTTCTTACAATTACCTAGTTTACAGTTTCCGTGTATATGACCGGGTTTAAGGCAATTGATGCAAAGTTTAAAATTCTTGACCTTTTCGAGGCGTTGTTTTGGTGTCAAATCCAAAAATGTTTTACATTGGTACAATGCATGGTTTTCGTCGCATAACCTACATTTCGGTTTATTTATAAGGAGACAAGATACTGTGTTGGATTTGTTATCTTTTCTTTCTACTGATTCAAGAATCATGCACTGCGAAGACAAAAAGTCAAACAACTGTTTGAGGTCTGGTATTGCATTGGTTTTAATAGAACTTTCCCATGCTCGCTTAGATTTTGTATCGATTTTATTTGAAATTAAGTGAATTAGTAAGGTGTCCCAATATTCCGTTGGTTGACCTAAAGTTTTTAACGATCTGATGTGTTTTTGATAATGGTCAATTAATTTTCGCAAGTGTACGTGAGATTCGCGCTGAACTGCTGAATACTCAAATAATTCTCGAATGTGTGCTTGTACCCGTTTATCCGTTTATTTTCAAATCGGTTTTTTAACAGCTCTATAGCTACGGTATAATTATTATCGGATGCCTCCAAAGAGTCTATAACGTAAGACGCTTCACCTTTTAGACACGATCTGAGATAACAAAACTTTTGTGTTTTGTTCAAATCATCGTTTTCATGTATTAATGCATTGAACGCATCGATAAACGGTAGCCATTTTTCATAATGACCGTTAAATTCTGGAAGGGTGATTTTTGGTAATTTGACATTTAATTTATTGCTGGTTGAATTATCATTGCTACTAGTTGTGGTAGAAATTCTAGGGGTATCCAATTGTGGGTTAAAACTAATATGAATCTTACGAGCTTCTGTTACTAATTCGTAAAATCTATCTTCAAATACCTCTCTATCGCTTTCTTGTGTTGAATCAAGTGATTCGATTTTGAATTGAATGGATTCGTATTCGGGTAATAAATTAACAACGTTATCCAACCTAACCTTTAATTCGTCTGGTTTTTGGTTTGCTTGGTTGATTAAAAATGTTTCGAATCTCGTTATTTTAGATTTTATAAGAGTTCGTTTCTTGAGTAAATCTTCCATTGTGATGAAAGACTGATAAGGAAAGAAAGAAAAAGGACTGACCTTGACCGGCTCGAAAGCTGCGGCTATGGCGCCTAATGTTCGTTAAATGATGATGTAATAACCAATTTCTTCGGAAAACTGCTCCCGTATCCGGTTCGTAGGACCAAAATGTTGTGGACTGTATATAGTTGAATGAAAAGCTTCTATTTTTGTTTTAATTTATTTTGTTTAACTCAAATATAATGCTTGGAAGCGTCCGTCATCGCTGCTCGTAACGGACTGATCCCTTTTCGCGGGTAACAACTCGACACGTGTGTCCCTTCGATCGCTCACTAACGACATCTATGAACGAGAGTCGCAACAGTACTTATAGCTGATAGTTGAGATAATCAAAAAAATCAGAAACAGATAAGATGATATAATATCCTTAAGTCAGGATTTAATTTAAATATTTAGATTTCATTTTATTGACTAAAAATGACAGTCTAAGATTCTTATTCTCGTCAAATTGTAGCGAGAATAAGATAATAGAAATCATCTATTGGGACAACGCGTTTACCTCGCATAGAACGTCTTCGTACATGCTATAAGTTCCGTTATACGTGCGCTAAAATATAAACGAATGCAGAAGTAGACCTTAAAAATAATGCGGAACTTCCGAAGTTACGGAAGCGGATATCCGTTATTAAAATATTGTTTCGTTGACATAAAAGATAAAGCACACATTTTAGGCGACCCCAAATCGCATTAAACTATTGTTATGAAATAATAATGTGATAAATAATAATGAGAAAGACCAATTTCACGTTTTATATGCTAATGGTTTGTTTAATCGCCATTAAATAACCCTGCGATGAGAGAAATACATTAAATACAATGTATTATTTCTGTGAATTACTGTTTAAAAGTAGATTTTATAGAGATTAGAATGTTAAAATTATATTTATCTAGTTGCATCTACAATTGCAGTTTATAATTACCTGTTTCGATTAAATGTGTTTTGAACTTAACTTGATTTGGCGTGAATTTAAGAATTATTATTTAAGGAATTTATTTAAAATTTTGAAATATCTTGGCTACGTCATAAATGATTCCCCCTACATAACAAATAAATAAGCTTACCTTGGCTCTTTTCAGCTGCCTCTTCCCCTTGTACCAAGTGATAATAGCAGGAGGGCGAGATCCAGCCGACTCGCAGGTCACTTCGTATCTTTTCTCAGCCACCAAAGGGCTTACGGTGTTCAGGATCTGAGCCGTCAGAGGCTTTACTGAAAAAAAAAAAAAATAAATAAAAAATAACAAAATATGATGAAGTATTTTCTTTTTAGATAAAAAATAAACTTACGTTGTAAATTTAAAATAACCAAAGCTTCTTTCGGTTCTGTTAGTTTTGTATTAACGGCTTGGCAAGTAAATAAAGCGTCTAAATGATTTCTTGAAACCGAAGGCCAAACCAATCGATTTTCAATGACATCGCCGGCGTTGTATTCATACTGATCGTCGACGATTAAACCGTTTACTAACCATCTTACAACCGGTTCGGGGTGACCACCAACAGTCCTACAGGTTAATGTTATATCATCGCCTTCGCGGTGTGGTCCAACCGATCCATTTAATTGTCTCCCCCATTTATCCAAAATCGTTGGTTGTTCCGGCGGAACTGAAAACAATTTAAAAAAAAATTAAAACGATTTTTCGTAATTAGATTCCTCTCAAAAATCCATTAAAATCTGATCGTGACATTAGCGTACCCTCCTAATTTACCCGTTCCCATTTTTGGTTTCGTAATTAATCACACCCCCGGGTTCTTTTAAATACCGTCAGGGTAGAGAAATGATTCGGAATCATATTTTCATTTTTCCGAGGCCGGCTCATTCATCTTTCTCAGCGAGGTAGCGGCGCGCGTTTCCGTGTAATTCTGATAAATAGCGTCGGGATTAACCGTAAACATTGTGTCCCGCACCCCGGGGTGGTACTCACGCCCTTCGGTTTCAAACCGCCACCCTACGAAACGGCCCAGATTTACTACTTCTTCATCTCCACCTCGGACCCCTCTGAATCCGGAATTTATAAATTCGCTTCATTTAAACTGGATTTATGCGTAATGCGCCGCACCCACTGCTGAGATTGTGTGCCAAGTACTTTCACGCTGAGTCCTTTTAGTTATTTAGTAGGGTTGTGTTGTTATAAATTTAAGGGGTTGTGATTTATAAATCTTGTTGGTTAACCTCTTTTTTTAATGAATTTTTTAAGTACTAATAATAACTCTTTTAATTTAATGATATGAATAATGCAGATAATTTTTTCTATAATAAGTTTCAGTTTAACAAAATTATTTCAGAGCACATTTTAAGTAAATTGGATTAATACCCGGTAAAGAAGTTTTATATTTTTAGCCATCCGTAAACCCAGGAGGTAGTTTGACCTCCTGAGTTATCTAATAACTAATAACATTAACATTATTTGATGTTCCTTACCTTACTTAGTATTTATACATTCAGTACACAACATATTTGAAGTTATTAATGTTAGTTTTAGTTAATTAGTCTTATTGATCATTATTTTATTAACAACCTTGAAGATGACAATTACAAACTAACCTCTGACAGTAGTTTAAATATTATCGTTTATTTAAAACAGCTACTCAACAAAAGATGGCACTAGTGTAAAATTAAAATTTTAAATTGTTTCCTTTATCTTATTGTTTCATCCTATTCTGAATATTTCCAGTATATTATCACGCATATCATTCAAATTGATATTTATTTTTTTATAGCTTGTTTTTAAACCTTGAGGAATATTTTAAATTTCTATCCAAAATGACCTTGTTCGTGACAGACGATTTTTGACAACTGTTGACAACACTTTGAACTTGTAGGTTAGGTTACTGACGTTTGAACGATTCATGTTTATTTTGTAATCTAAAGCTTTTCAATTAACTTACAACAAGTTTCGACTCGGAAAAAGCGTAAGATGTTGTAAAACGACCGATATTGTTTATAAAATTGCCAAAGTTGTTGGTAAGATAAATGTTGTAAGAATTAACAATGGTTAAATAACAATGTTTTATTTATAGTGGTTGGAAAATCAACAATTTATGCTGTGACTAAAGAATATAAGGATACCGGAAGGTTATACAGATAGGAGGAAGACCTGAATTGAATTGCAGTGGAAGTTAATTCAAGTTATAATTTTGATTTGACAGTTAAAAAATGAGGTTATGTTATTAATAAAATTATCGTTTTCTTAACAGTAATCTACACAGATAGATTGGAAAATCATGAGAAATGAATACAAATATGGATTGGTAATATTTAAATCCTTTGAGGAATGATTATTTTTATTTGACGTTTTAGGTTATGTTTTATAGTTAAAATGATCATATTTTGATCATTTTTAGGATAAAACCCATCGTGTTTGCACTAAATTTAACCGGTAGTATATGTTTTGGAAAATTATAGACATGAAAATTATTTTTTTAAAGGTTTTTTTTAACTTCCGATTAGTTCAAGTTAATTGAAGACCTTCCAGCAACAATAACTTAGCTCCATTTTAACAAATTATTCATGAGGCACAAAAAACTTACCCTAAATCTTTTGCAATAAGTTTTTCTATTAGGTATAATCAAAGTTTTACATATTAGATTATAACTATAATTATATAGTTATATATAAATTAGATTATATTATATATTTTTAACAAAATTAACTTTCAAAAATTTTTTCATAATTGTGTCCAAAAAAAACGACTTCATTACTTTTTTATAGATGTTGAAACACATTTATAAAACCAATAATTTCATATCAATGTCATCATGATTTTCTACCACATTATCAGATTTTAAAGATCTATAAAATGGTAAATTATTTTCGAGTACATACTTATTTGCTAATGAGTGAATCAACTAAAGAATAAACTAGTTCCTACTCTTGATATTAATCTGGAATATTGCTAGAAATTAATCAGTATTTGCGTAATTATTATTTCTTTAAATAAAAATCATTTTAGATAGTTATTTAGATAGATGTGAATAAATAAGATTTTCTTTCAACTTCATTTACATTCAAGATGAAAAGGATTTCTTAAAATCTCAAGTCGATAAAATCCGAAATAAATTCGTCTTGCATTAAGTAGTTAACCCAGATGGTGATTTGACTTAATGCCAACCGAGTAGTTACTTGACGATGTTGCGAAGTCTTCGTCTGTGGAGGTCACGCAAAAGTTGCCGAAGGCGACCAAAACGGGGGAGATTATTCGGTGGGGTAGGAAGCCTTTTAGTGGAGTGAGAAAATCTCCGCTCCGGGTGGAGAAGTACGAGATTTATAAAAGCACTTTTATGTTACTGCAAAACTCTCAATAGACACGGCGAACCTCGCCGATGTGCGTCGTTATGTATGCAATATGAGCCTGAAGAGAGGGGTCGCCAACGTTTTAATATCACCGTAGTCGCTGGTGCACCTGGATTCGTCCGACCTAATATCGCGAAAATGAAAATATTGTCACGATTAAATTACTTTCGCAATTTCGCGCCTCTGTTGCGCTTCGTGAAACCTTCAATGTCGCCTTTTCTTCGGCGGGCATACTTGCGGAATAATTTTTCATTTCTACCGGAATTAAGCGAGAAATGTGGGCATATTGCATTTTTCTTATATACGTTTTTTGAATATGCGAACAAATTTAAGAAAATATTTAATTTCAACATCAATTATGTAACTCTTAAATTATTTCTTTTCAGCGTTGAGAGGTTGTTTTATTTCTGAAGCTGTTTTCTCCCGTAACCAATTTCAGATAATGAATAAGTATCCGTTTATTAATAATAACGAGGCGTCTAGTGCTTTTCTATCAGGAACCTTTAATATCTCTCGAACGCGATGTTGTGCGATAAATTACGAACTGAAAGGGTTCCGCTTATTATTTTCATGAAAGCGGCATCATCGTTTTCCGCGTCCAATAAACAAGAGCGTGTACATATTTTCTCCAACACCTGCGATGTTAAAATGAGCAAGTAAGAGGATACGATCGAGCATAAATATGATGCATTAACGTATTAATAATGGCGCCTCAAGATCGAGTATGACTGAGCGAAATTTATTAAAAGGAAATATTGGAAATGTTAATCCAAGGTTGTAAAACAAACTCTATCGTTGAATAAACATTTCAAGTTAAACAAAAGTGGTATACTCAAACATTAAGTTTGACTGCAAACAATACGACGACGACAAAGATGACCAAAATCGCAGAGTTTCAAAGACCTCCTTCTCTTCCTCTCTAATGTTAATTTAAATTTAGTTGACAACGTTTATGAAATATTTATTGACAACAATTGTTTTAGTTTCATTTTGTAAATACAAATTGAGTACACAATTTGTATTTAAAATTTTGATTATTGAATGTTTTCAATAATTAGTGCATATTCATACAATGGATTATCATAAAGTTAACCGGTAATAGGTTGGGTTTGTATTTTTCCGTTTGCCCCTCGGCAATATGTTGACAAAATTCGTACAATTCGCTCGGAAATTGTTGTTATTAATTTTGGTACGAGTGTTAATTTAGCAAACCAATTCTGCCGGCCACAGCGTTAATTATTCTATTAACGGCACAAATATTTCCCGGTTCACTATTTTCCAGCGTACTCGATTTCAATATATCCCATTTTAATGCATTTTACCGCAGGGATATAATAAGCATTTCATTCCAACTGTATTTATATAGCCGATATCACTACTTGCGTGGTGAAAATTTGCCTTTAAATTTTTATCGTTGTTTATTTCGTGACAAAACTAATAATTAATGTATTCAATTATAAACGAAAATGAGAATATAAACGGTTGTAGGTAATAAAATTTTCAACGTTTATAACAAAAAAAAAGTCCTGAAACAGAAAAGAACATAAAAATTTCATTAAACCAATATTGATACCAGAAGCTATAAAAATTTAAAAAGATCCTTCAGGGCAGGGGAGAATTTTTCGGCAATTATCCCCTGACTCCCTGGAGTATCGTGCCCTCGTTTTTAAGCGATCTTCAAAGTTTGGCACAATTTGCGGACGCGCGAGATTTTTAATGCAAAAGTTTCTAATCTGAAACAGAAGTTGTATCCATCCGCGATGTTCCCTTTCCCTCGTTCTTTACGAGCATGCCAGACATTGCTTTTGATTGATTAAGATAATATACGCGGAAAAGTTCTCGCGATCCGATTTTTAATAAGCTCCCCACCGACTTAGAATGGGGAAAGAAAACAAGGAAATTTATGGCCGTTACTATCCGTATTCGCAACTGCAAACAACAAGTTTTAGCGAAATAACAGGTAGAAATTGGAATGGGTGTAAATAGTATTTATGTCAGAAAAGTGCAATAAGTAGGAAACTTTTATACAAAAATTAGAATTTATTATTATGACGAAAGAATTTGTAATAAGTTACTTTTCTTTTAGAAATAATTTTAAACAATCTTGGAAAACGGACAGCTCCAATAGATCGTTTTGGCCTTCTGTTCATGCTGATTGATGAATGTGAGCCATAAACGGCGAAAATAACGCCTGACTTATTTTGCCAAATATGCCAACCCTACTTAGTACGTCCAAATTGGGACTAAATACTTTTTGCCATTGCCAAATTTGAATTACGTGTGGCAATCGTGCTCTGTATCGAATTTTTGTGCTTTTATCGTTTGACGAAGAAACGACATCAGCTAGTAAGATCAAAAGAGAGACCTCTACAGCTGATGTAAACTGACCTTGCCAACTCGTCAGAATTCTCTTTGAGAATAACGAATAGGATGAAGTACAGACGGCACGAAAAGAAACCGGATGCAAATGTCAGTTATGAAACTGGGAACTAAAACTAGTTAAGCAAAGTTCGTTGGGCTAATTTTGGGATATACTTGGTATAGATCTTGAAGATCAATAGTTTTTGAACTGTTTGAGTATTATCGGCGAAGTTGATCAGTTCTTCGTATCGACAGACTAAATCAGGCTTCGAATATGTAACGCAGACCTCAAATTCAAAGTCGCAGATCATTGGCTGGTACCTCTATTGTCATGAAAAGAGCGGTTTCTGATACCTTTATAATATTTTAAAGGATTAGCGTTTAGCAGGTTAGGGTTCCATTAAAGGGAGCAAAAAGAGACTAAAGGAGAAGATCATTCACAGTAAAGGGAAGTTGGGACTCAAATCGCAACGATGAATCCGTGCTTTATTCATCATCCTCTGGAAAGATGTAAAGATGAGTTGGTATATCTCAACCGTTTGCCGCTACCTTGATATGATGCATAATATTATTATCGCGAGATATATTTACTATATATACATATATGTAAGTACTTTTAGTACGATATAAGTACTTTAACTTTAACTGTTAACTGCTAACCGAGAAAAAAGCTGAGATTATGGTGGCATTTGTTTAAATCTCCGATTTTATATACAGGGTGATTTATAACATACGGAGGAGACTAAATGGGTAGGTACTTGAGGTCAAACTGAAGAGATTTTCTTAATAATGTTTTGTTAAAATCTTAATAGTTATATAGATATCGCATGTTAATTTTTTAAATAAGTTAGCGTCAACTTTTGAGAACCGCTGATATTCACTAAAGAACAATTAAAATACTTGTCAACGCCATCCTCATTTTTGAAGGAGCTGTCAAAGTAGACAATTTAATTGTTTAGTTTTAATACGTAATTTATGAAAAGAAATAATAGATGTTAATTTATGAAACGGATAATAATAATGTTTTAAATGCAAAATTACAAAATCTCTAAAACAAGAAAATAACATAATAATAATAATAATCTCTTTATAACATATGTTCAAAGTGCTGTCCTTGCATTTCGACGCACAACTGCGCACGACGAATCCAATTTAACGATAATCGTGGAAATCGTGGACGTATGTCCTCTGTAGCAGCAGTGATGCGATGTCGTAGTTGGTCGATTGTATTAACCTCGGTGGCATATACTCTATCTTTCATAAATCCCCATAAAAAAAAGTCCAATGGGTTAAGATCGGGACTACGTGGTGGCCATGTAGTCCACCTCGACCAATCCATTTTTGCCGAAAAGCATTATCGCGGAAATCTCGTACATTACGACTAAAATGTGCAGGACAACCGTCGTGCATAAACCACATCTCACGTCGCATAAGTAGCGGAATATCTTCCAGGAGTACTGGCAGATTTTCTTGTAAAAACTGTAAATAAGAAGTTCCATTAAGAGTTCCTGGTAATTCGAAAGGTCCTATTAACGTATTGTTCACAATTCCCGCCCATAGATTCACTCTGAATCGTTGTTGAAAAGAGCCTTGACGAATAACGTGTGGATTTTCGTCCGACCACACATGGGAATTGTGAACATTTAGAACACCATTTCTGGTAAAACAGCATTCATCCGTTACCAGTATATGTCCGCAAAATCTGCTTCTCTGTTGGTACGATTTAGTAGCCACTCGCAAAATTGCAACCGCAAAGGATAGTCAGCGGGAGTCAGTCCTTGCACTTTTTGAAAATGATAGGGGTGTAAACCGTTACTTTTCAACGTACGCCAAACAAAATTCTGGGATACCTCGAGTTGGTGAGAAATTTGACGAGTACTCGTGCTTCGATCCGCTTCCACAATTTCTAGAATTTCTTCTTGCACATTCACTCCATGTCTGTTTAATCTACCGCCACCAAGACCTTTCTTAGGTTGCAAATTTCCTGTCTCTCTTCCCCACTGGATTAACCGAAGAAAAGTGTTTTCAGAAGGGATCTGTCGATTTGGATATCGTTCTAAATACAGACGTCTTGCGTGTGCAGCGCTTTCTCCAGCAGCTCCATAAATAATAAGCATATCTACGTATTCTTCGTTACTGTACATTACCATTGTATTTTTTGATTAGTAAAAATTCTAATTTTGACGTTAAATGACATTGATTATTAAAATTAAATGACATGTCCGTTGCTAGGTAACCAAGTCAACTGGATTGACAGCAATAAAAACATGGTATCTGCGGTTCTCAAAAAACAAACACCAGTTTTTGAGTGATTTAACAAATTTTTAAATAGCCGTAACTGCCATATTACAAAGATTTTATTATTGGTGCTAATCAGGCATTGCTTAAGTAACCCCGAAATATTCGCAGTTTGAAATTAAACGTAGTGTAATACCGTATATCGTAAGAAATGCTGGGCAATTAATTCAACTTTAATGCTCTATATCTTTGTGATTATTACGTTGTAGTCAAAACATTATTAAGAAAATATCTTCAGTTTGGCCCCTAGTACTTGCTCTTTTAATCTGCTCCGTATGTTATAAATCACCCTGTATAAGAACTTTGCAACACTATTATATAAATAGGAGGAATTTTTGATACACAAATGGATCCCTTAGAGGTATTTTAAGTGACTAAAGAAAAAAAATACTTTAATGAGAAAGGTATATAAATTTGAGAGTTGAAACACGATTTACTGGAAAAAAAGTGTCCAGAAGGGTGCCAAAGTATTTTTACAGTTCCCGAGATAAACAGTCTAAAAGAAGTTCAAGGGGATGAGGGAAACCTTTAAATTACGTCGAGAGAATACAAAAAGGCGTACAGACGCGCGGGGTACTTGTCGGACCTCTCCCTTCGCAGCCGCTTTGTTCTCCCCCGACGGAGTCATTATCTGGACACCTTCTCTAAAGGAGCAATATCCGCTTCGCCGTTTCCGCAACGACGGCTTTCCTCCGCCCTTTTTTGCCACTTCGAACTCCAACCAAAGAAAACAGCAATACGGCGGAATAATCAGGACGGACGGAAAATGTTGCGGATTGCAAGGGCATCATTATCTTTTCGAATGCAGAGTAGAATGAAAAAGGGAGTTCTACTATAAAGAGTGTTATAGGATCGGTATTACTTTGAAATAGTAAACTTGTAGGCGACAAACAAATGAATTTCTCCTTTTTTTAGAATGGTGATGAAAACATCGAATTAGTTTATTAAAAAAAAAGTTTAAAAGAAAAGAAATTTATTACAGTTTTGTTATAATCCTTTCCTTTAGGAAACATTTTTCCTAATTAAATCGTAATTGGATCTGCATTAATTCCCGCGAGATAAATGACTGTTTAAAATATTAATTAAGTCGAAGGAAAACGAAGGGTAATTTCGTTGCGTCTTTCATTTTCAGCATTCGCGTAACCGCAAAAAGCGACCAAAACAAATTTTGACGGAAAATATACGTTTTTAAAATTCTATAGGTTTTCCCGGAACAAGTCCATTCGCATGTGCGGGATTTAGATATAGATCTATAGAGAATATCCAGTCTAGTTCCAGAGGTGGTTTTGCCCTCGAACCATTCAAACGTCGCGCAAATAATCTCGCGGCATCGGATCCAATTTTCTGTCGGATAAGTTCGCTCCATTTATAACCCATTCAACGGACGAGGCCTGGAAGATATCATTTTTGAGCCTTTTATACTTGGATTACAACCCCATTGTATCCTTTACTCGCCCATTAACGAGACAACTCTTTTTGTTTTTTAGTATTGAGTTTCATTTCCATTTCAATTTTAACTAGTAATAAATCCTTTTTATGTCCAACAATATCCGATTTCTACCTCTTTCCAGTTAAAACGCATCGTATCTTTTGCATGAAGAGTACTTAGTTTAATTATGTAGGAGTCTTTATAAAAATAGAGATAATTCGTATATTTAATGTTGGGAAATGGGAAGAACAAAAGTAACTGTAATGTTATCGTAATCCGGTTGTTCGGAGAAAGGGGTAAATCCGGTCGTTTTCCCGCTTTAGCCCGACCCATAAACTGTGATTTGCTCCTTTTCGGCCCCGTTGATCGGGTGTGCGAAGAGTGCACATGTTCCATTACCGGCTGCGTCGTTCGCTGGTAGGCGCTCAAAATGATTTATTCGACTCGGATTTATTTGATGTTTAATTACGGCTACCAATGCAAATTATAGATATTTGATCAATATGTTAATAATTTCGAATATACAGTGAATTTCACTTAAGATGCAATATACTAAAATATTGGCTTATCTCCTCTGCATTTGCATATAGAGACATGTCCTACCAATGTGCTGCAGAAGACATTATAAGCACTGATACAGTGCTATGAATGTAGTCAGATTTGGCGGGATCACTATCAGTGATTAATGCTCGATACCAGATTGTACTGCCTGAGCGGCAGTTTTGGATCGAAAATGAAAATTCTCTGGTTCAGGCAGATATTTGCATGTTCACAGATGGATCAAAAACGTCGGAAGGGGTCGGAGCAGGAGTATACTGCCAGATACCTCGAATTAAGCAAGCCTACAGCCTGGGTACTTACTGTACAATGTTCTAGCCGGAAGTATTTGCTATTGATATGGATGCTAAAATCCTTCTTGAGAGAGGGTTGCAGAACATGACAGCACAAATTTTCGTACTGTATGAAAACTCAGGGTTGTCATAAGGACGTCACCTTTTTCCAGACAAAACATTTCCTTTGCAAAACTACCTACACAGCTACTATTGAGCTATGTTGAATTTTATGTGGGACAATATGGTGGGACCTATGGTTACTGCATTCATACAGGGTGCCCATTATGTATGGAATATAGTATATATCTTGGTAAGTATCAACTTTACAAAAAACCATTTTATACAAAAGTTGTTTAATATTTGATTTGCCATAATAAGACACCATTCAATTGTTTTTATTTCAGAAAACAAATGAGCAACGAATAACATTTAATTTTTTTTAAATGGCAATGTGCCCTTTCGTTAGGCTCATTTGATAGAGATTTTTTTTCTCTTTACGATGACGTAAAATTTTAGTACCCTTATACTAGAAAATGTTTGAAAAAAATGTAAAAACAGTTTATTAAGTTAATTTTGCCAATAACATGAATCTAGATATCCGAAATCTTATTTGTCCTAACAATTGAATGTAAGCTATTGAATGTGACAGAATCTTGTTTATTTAAATAAGTTGGTAGATCAAAAAAGAAAAATGGTTCATTTAACAGAAACTGAACGCATAGGAATTTTAATTATTGTCGGTTATGGGGATCGCAAACGAACACAATTAGAAGTATGTGACATTTTCAATGAGCGTTATCCACATCGAGAACTAATCACTCAATCAGTAGTTAGCAAAACTTCGAAACGTTTTAGGGAAACTGGTAACGTTAAAGATCTGCCAAAGACTGGTCCGCAGAGATCTGCAACAGATGAAGATAAAAAGATCGATATTCTCATAGAAATCGAAGAAAATCCAAACATTTCAACTCGTCAACATGTTTAAACCATAATACACAAAATATTACATGCAGAAAATTTACATCCGTACAAACCGACTTTATTGCAAGAATTATCCGAAGATGACTACGGTCAACGTGTTGAATTTTGTGAATTTATGATGGAGCGAATCAACAGCAATCCAAATTTTCTCAATAATATGGTTTTCTCTGACGAGGCTACGTTTTGTTTAAATGGTAATGTAAATAAGCAAAATTCTCGATATTGGGCCGCTAAAAACCCCATTGGATGATTCAAAATCATACTCAAACACCACAGAAATTAAACGTATGGGTGGGAATTTGTGCAGATCACATAATTGGACCTTTCTTTATTCGAGGTACTCTAACTGGTCACCGTTATTTACAATTATTGCAACAGCCAATTATCCCAGCTTGCCAAGAAAATCTTGATGATCTTTGGTTTCAACAAGATGGGGCACCGCCCCATTATCATTTAGATGTACGTCGATATTTAGATACGGTATTTCCGGCCCGTTGGATAGGCAGAAGAGGGTGTGTAGAGTGGCCACCCCGATCTCCGGATCTTACACCTTGCGATTTCTTCTTCTGGGGATATTTAAAATCTAAAGTTTATGTAAACCGACCTCAAAATCTGACAGAATTAGAGTAACGAATAAAAGATGAAGCTATTTCTCCCAGATCGCTAAGAAATTCTTTTCAAGCCTTTTATGATAGATTGGGCCACTGCCTTGCAGTTAATGGTGAACATTTTGAACATTTATTGTCGTGAAAACCACTTTAGTGCTAATTTCGTTTTGTCTTCAAAGTTTAATAATTTTCATTTACACTAATTTTTAGTTTATTTGTTTTATTTTGTATGTAGATTTAATTTACGGTAATTATTCGAGGTAGTTGACGATCTCGGATATCTAGATTAATGTTATTGGTTAAATTTTCTTAATAAACAATTTTTACATTTTATGCAAAAATTTTCTGATGTAAGGGTACAAAAATTTTACGTCATCATAAAGAGAAAAGAAATCTCTATCAAATAAGCCTAATAAAAGGGTACATTGCCACTAAAAAAAAATTAAATGTTATTCGTTGCTCATTTGTTTTCTGAAATAAAAACAATTGAATGGTGTCTTATTATGGCAAATAAAATACTAACCAACTTTTGTATAAAATGTTTTTTTATAAAGTTGATACTTGCTAAGATATATACAATATCCCATACATAATGGGCACCCTGTATATTGCGAGTTATATGAAATTCCCGGTATAACGTGATTCCCGCAGTTTATTAAAAGTAAGTAGTTTATTAAATATTAAATTTATTAAGTATAATGATCCTAAGTTTTAGGTTTATTTAGAGAAGCCAAAAAAAGACAGAAACTTAAAGATATGTTCCAACAAAATGGTGGGGTCGAATTTTTGAGTATTATGTTAAACAATTTGAGTGAAGCAGCAACAATTATTTACAATCAAGTTATGTTTGAAAATGGGCAACGATAATATTTCAGTATTTTGGTGTTTCGTAATGAAATAAGTTTGGAAAACGTATTACCGACATTTATTAATCCGGTTTTAGTTTATGGTTAAGCAGAATTGTCATAATTTACAATAACAAAATCCGTTAAATCGGGTCTGGAATCTAGTGTGCCATTGACAAAACTAAACTAATTTTGGAACTGATTGCAGGGGCGTAGTAAGCGTTCTCGCCCCTTGTCAAATAACTCATCCACAGCATCGGACAGATATGTTTAATTACCGGCGGCTTAGACCGGGACGATGCCAGATGGGCCGTTTCGCTTTCCTGTGCGGGACACTTCCGGTTTCGACGTCTTTGCGGCCTGTCAATGGATTTAATTGGTAGACGGCGATATTTTCCGGATCGAGGTTAATAAATCGCCGATGGTTCAGTTCGCATTATTAGAACGTTATGAAATATGAAAAGAGGGGTCAAAAACCTCTACCTCTTCGCAGCGAGAGGAAAATAGAGAATGGAAAAAGGGAGCCGATCGTGGATTTTGTTTCATAAATTACGACCATCCGAGGATTATTCAGTTGAATTATGCGCACCGATCAATCGGCGCGTCGCGCGACAGAACTGGCGAATTAGGCCGGTTGCAGTACGGACGCCCTCTACAGCCCGATTTATGTTCGGCGACGTTCGCAAACTGACAATTTAACGCGTCCGCTAACTAGATACATAACGTTGTACGTGACGCGAGCCCAACCCTGCTAATCGGTCCTAATGGTCCGATGCTGGAGCGCACCAATTGGGAAAGTTATCCAGCAGGAGTTTTAAACTGGCTTCTGGGTCATTGCTTCCATTCCTCTCAAGAGGCGACTGCTTGTTAGTTTCTTTAAATCAACTACGAAAATATTATCGTGCATGAAAAATATAATCGGATTTTCATTCATATTCATTTTATGCACCACTACTTCTGCAATAAATTTTTACTTTATGATTTACAATCCGTTAGATGTTATTTCCTGAGGTTGTTGCAATAAATTTCGAAAAACGGTGTAAATTAGCTTACCTATAACGGTCAAGTTATAACGGAAGCTGCGAGTCTGTGCGTTTCGGAAGTCGACACGACAGCGGTAGACGCCCTCATCGTGACGCCGGATGTCGTTGATGACGAGTTGCGCCGGTTCCGACACAGTGTTGAAGTAGGCCCTCGATCCAAACACTTCCGGTGCAGACCAATGGCGTGCTTGCGAAATCGGCTTACCGCGTACATCAAAACTGAAAATGAAAAAGAATTCAAAAAATTAATAAAATAAAAATAAGTTTAATTGTTCAAACCCAAAATAAGTTAAAATTGAAAATTAGTAGAATAACATGTTTCATAAACCTTTAATCCGGTTGGTAAAATCGAATGTATGCAGATGATATCGTGGAAATTTCGACGAACCGTTTATTTATCGACACACCGCTAACACGAATAACTAAAATCACGGCCTATTTATACAGTACTAGAAATATCGAAATAACGGGGGATTTCGAAAAGGGGCGGATGGTGGTCTTATTGGTTTTCGCACAACGCGCGTTGCTGTTGTTGGCGGCAAATTTAAATTTTTATTGATATGGACCAAAATAATACGTTGTTAGCGGCGGCGCTCCGGGTTGTTATTATTTAAATTAGGTCGTGCACGACTCGGCTTGAATAAAACCTGAAAACGGCTCGTGCAATACCCGGTACGGCAATATCGAAATATCCAATGTTGAACCCTGTATTGGACCAAACATAGACTCGATACGAATTTTATTAAACTAAAGCTGCTTTGTTCTTCAATGTATTCTATGTTATTGCGCACACATCCAACTTTTTCTCTATTATAGAAATATGAATAAAGGCACAAATAAATTATGAACAAATAAATAATAAATGAAGATAAATAATGTTATAATAAATAAATAAAAAATGTGATAAAAACGGGATTAATTAAAATCTGACTCGTGTAAGTTTCGTATTAGTTACGAAACCTTCATCATCGGAGAGTATTAATTAAGGAGATTCGAAAGTTTTATTAAACTACCATAAGGGGGTACAATGGAGTTCGTATTAATTGCATCAAAGGGGACAATACAACTCATTTCCAAGTTTTAGGCCCATCTATTAATGCTTATTTTAAAGTTTGCAGACGCCCCGTTGTTAAACTTAGATTATGGGTTGGGGTGTAGTTCGAAATTTCTCTCCCATTCCACAGCAATTTTATTTATGGTAAAATTCTTTCCGTATTTTCCGCAAATTAATTATGTATTTTGAGATAAACTAAGCAAAAAGTTGACGTGGGTGGGATTAAATAAGGTTATATAGTTGATATGAAAGTTTTAAAGATAAACAGTAAAGTAGCGTAACAAACGCTTGTAGTAAAGCACGGACCATGAAAAGCAAATCCCTATTTCTGTCACGTGCGCTGCGCGATGTCGTCTTATATTTTATGTATTTGTTAAATATTTCATGTGGCGCCTCAAGTAGATCTTTATTTCATAATTCAGTTTGGTACCGGGCGTCGTCTTAGATGTTTTATTTTTTCTTAGGTGGAAAATAAACCACGTTAACGCTCGTATACTGAATTTCACGATACGGCGACGGCCCTCCTCGGTATCGTATCCAATAAAGTATCAAACCAAAAAAGAACCGTATCGGTTTATGTTTATTTATGTATACATTATCCGCCCTTAACCTCTGAGTTTTATACACTCTCCAAGTCTTGCGACTTTAAGTTGAAACACAATCGCAGTCGGATTTTTATTGAGTATCCACCCGGAGAAGAATTATAACGCACTTACCTTCCCCGCTTGCAACGAATCGAAAGCTCGGTTTACAGGCTACAAATAACGTACTACAGGAACCAACCCTCTTTTTCCGATACTTTACGTAACCAATTACATCAGATTTAACAGATATCTACTCGCTAGAAAAGTTGGAGATAGGCCAAGCAGTACCTCGACGCTACATAATTTTACAATTTTTCTTCTAGTTCGATCGAAACTTTATTGAACAATAAAACAACACAATAAATTTGAAAATGTAAAAACAAAACTTGCAGCAAAGGTTATAAATGAATATTTCATTCCTTATGTCGTAATATTAAAGTTTAATGTAATTTAAATATTATTTTTTTGTTTCCAGGAGAATCAATTTCAGAAGATCTAGAGGAAGATCTATAAAGATCTAGAGGAGAAGATTTAAGAGGTGATTCTTTGTCGAAAATTAAACTCAATTTTATATATGGACCATAAGAAGTGAATGGGTTACAGTAACCTTTATACCGAAGAATGGAAAAAAGAACTCAAAGGATCCTAAAGCCTTTCGACAAATTAGTCTCTCATCTTTTCTTTTAAAGACACTTTTAAGACTTTATGATTTTAGAGAAAATGTACTTACAGCGTTTCCTTTGCTTTTGCATCAGCATGCTTAAATCAAAGGTAAATCTGGGGATATGGTCTTACACATGGTGGTGGTGCGCATTGAGCAAGCACTCGATTCGAAGGAGTCTATATTGGGAGCTTTTCTTGACATAGAGGGAGCGTTTGACAAAACCACCTTTAAAAATATTAGCCGTATGAGAAGAGTGCCAGTAATCATCGCGGGTTGGATAAAGACAATGCTAGCAAGAAGAGTTGTTCAGGCCAAGGCGAAAAGTCGCACAGTACACAGAGCTGTGGTTAGAGGCTGAACCAAAAAAGCAACGATTGTACTTACCCAGTGTCGAAGGACAATTGGGAATACTTGAGGATTAAATCAATGTGGATTTACACGTCTGTGATAAGACGCAGTGATAGCTCACGCAGCCATAGTTTGATGCTTAGCACTGAAACATACCTTTAAGGTTCATATCAGGTTCTTTCAGTTCCGTATCACTTCAGTATCAGTGACATCCGTGGCTTCTCAGTGACGCATATCTACACACGTCCGTGAATATAATACATACGTTCCGTGTTAATATTTTTTGGTCAGTATTGTTCAAGATGTTTACGGACACGGAGCTAGCAATAGTAGCTATAATTTTGGATGATGAAGAGCAGGAGCTGCACCAGGCGAAGAAGCGAAAGTGGGTGCATGAAGCATGGAAGAAAAGAGGCACTGAAGGAGAATTTGCAACTTTGTATAAAGAATTAGTGGATGATGCGACAAAGTTTTTTGAATATTTTCGTATGTCAGAGAATTGTTTTAATATATTGCTGAAGAAAATAGAAATAAAGCTACGAAAACAAGATACTCATTGGAGAAAGGCTATTTCACCGAGGGAACGGTTGGCAGTTTGTTTAAGGTAAGTTAAATAATACCTATTTCTACTAGGAATAAGTTTTTATTATTTACATAGGTATGTTATTAAATATATTGACAATAATTATGTAGGAAATGTTCGCGCTTTAAGAACCTGAAAAATATTAAAAAATCATAAAATATAAACAATAATTATTACCTTTTTAAGTATAATGTTTGTTTGTTTGGTCAGGTATCTAGCTACAGGAGATTCCCTAAAAACAATTTCATTTAGCTACCGCTTGGGACATGCTACTGTACAGAAAATAGTCGTGGATACATGTAGGATCATAACTGAAAACCTAATGTCTGAAATGCTACCAAATCCTACGGAAGAGATGTGGAAATCCATTGCTGATAATTTTTATATGCTTTGGAACTTTCCTAACTGTTTAGGAGCATTAGATGGGAAACATATTAGTATACAGGCTCCCCATAATAGCGGTTCGTTGTTCTTTAATTATAAGAAGACGTTCTCTGTTGTTTTGTTGGCACTTGTTGATGCAAACTACAACTTCATAGCCGTTGATGTGGGTGCATACGGAAAAAATAGCGACGGGGGAATTTTTGCAAATTCCAGTCTAGGAAAAGCACTTCAACAAAACAGTTTGTCAATTCCACAAAATGCTGCTTTGCCAAATACAGCAACTGAAGCTCCATTTGTAATTGTAGGGGACGAGGCCTTTCCCCTGAAAACTTATTTAATGCGACCATATCCCGGAAAAGATTTAGATGGTCCTAAACGCATTTTCAATTATCGTTTATGTCGTGCCAGAAGGATTGTTGAAAACGCATTTGGCATTTTGACACAAAAATTCCGAATTTATAACAGACGAATTCAGGCTAAAGCAGAAAATGTTGATTACGTAATACTTACAACATGTATACTACATAATTTCATTAAAAAAATTGATACGAACACCTACAAACATGACATTACAAGTACCACCGTAGCGGAAGAAACTAAGCTTGAAAAGTTGCCAATGCAAGGTGGAAATACTACGAGAGATGCTTTTCGGGTAAGGGAACTCTTCAAAGATTTCTTCAACTCAGAGGCTGGGTCGGTACCGTGGCAAAATGACAGAATTTAAAACAAATAGTATGCCAGTTATGTTACGCGTGTAAATTTTATAATTATGTACCTATTATTTAACTAAATAAATCTACTTACCATCAAATTACATTTTTTTTTATTTTCTTCCAAGTACTATCTATATAGTTTGTGTAAGGTTAAATAAAATAATATTTTACTACAAAATATATTTATTATATTATTTATTGTATGATTATATTACTGTGGATAATAACTGGAGTAAAAGTTATGCATTGTAGGCTGGGATTGTTGATCGGCTGCATTAATATCCATGATAGGTGAAGGCATTGGGGTAGAAGTTGATGATGATGGATTTGATTGTTGCAGCATTTGTAATTCGTATTTTTGTGTTGTTGCAAATATATCACTCTTCGCTAAATGTAATAAATATGGAGGGAGTGAGTGTTTTTAAGGTTGCCCCTATCCCCATCAAAAATCCATCGATCGCATCTATGTTTTTGTTGCTGGATTGAGTTTCTTTTTTTTGTTGTAACAAGTAATCCATTAATTTCGATGAGGCTGTTTGTTGCGCTACCGGCACAGAGGTTTTCTTTTTACGTGCTTTAATCGCAATTATCTTGTTTTTGTTGTTCTCATGTGGAACCTGGGAAAACTGGTTTGGGTCAACTGGATCATCACTTTCTATGGGTAATTCGGGGTTACCATCATTTTCTTCTATATTTTCTACTTCACTATATAGATCATCTTCATCTGCAATTTCTTCATTTTGACTGTTAATATTTTCTTTGGTTCTTCCTTAAAGTATCTTTTCCTTGAAAGGATACCTAATCCAACCCAACCCAATTCAATCCGACCCCACATAACTCAACAAGTCAAGATTGCAAGCCTAGGAGGCCTTAACATGATCTTGGTACCTTAATCGTCAAGACGAAGTACAGTTCCAGCTGAAAGGATCTCTAACAGTCGTAGAGTAACAATCAGCATAGAAATGCAGTGCCTCATAATCTTACACTCGCCCGCCATGGCTGAGTACAGTTCAAGTTGCAAGAAACCCTAACAGTCGTAAAGTAAACGTCAGCATAGAAATTGTAGTGCCTCTACTGCACCTTACACATGACCATCATGGCTGAGTATAGTCCAACTGAAGGAGCCTTAGAGTAATTAGGTGGCTTCGCATATCGTGTCTACCAGCTGTTAATATACGGATTTGTTGACAAACCTAATTCCTCACTAATTTATACTCTCAGGAGGAACCTTGTGTTTGTGATAATCATTCGTGTCACCATAAAGCTTCGTTTTAATAAATTTGTATTCGAGAATAAGATTGATTTAAACAAATCAACTTTGAATAAAACTAAAAAAGAAATTTAATGTTGATGTTTTCACAAAACCAGAAAAAGATATTGTTATTGACAATTCCCATAAACCTGAATTTCGGTTTGGTGATGGTCGAAAAAGGGCTGTAAACCTTTATGTACGGCCATTAAGTTGTTTTTATTTGGTAAAATCGTACGGATCGCAGCCAAAGCCGGCCGAAGTAAAATCTCATACTGACCCTCATGAACGCTTTAAACGATCTTTGAATATAAAATTGAATGAGGTAACGTAAAATAAATCATGGTTTCTGGAACTGGAGCGATTGTGTGGTTTGAAAATTTGATGCGGTAGTTAACATTTAAAGACCACCAGCGTGAATTAATAAGTTGAAACAGTTTCAATATATCCAGGGCTTGAAGGCATAAGTGAGCGTTTCTGTAGAATGACCTGCCGGGTTGACCGTAAAACCGAAGGAAATACGAGGATGAGTTGGCCGTCTCGGGTCGATAAATTTTCATAGTTTGCATTCCAGCCGGCGGTTTAGATGGACCGGGCGATTTTTCCGCGAAGAGATTGCAAGAAGGCGAAGTATGCGAAAAGACTCGTAAAACACGCCCTTAGGTGTAGTACTCTTCGTGGCTAGGAATTTGAATTACAGATTCGCTGGGAATAACGGGATCTGCGCTGACGCGTTGTCGTCCTCCTCCTCGTTCTTTTCCTACGCGCCCTAATCAAATTCCACTACAAGCTAAAACCGGAAAAAGAACGTCTTCTACAACGTCGTTGTCATCTTTTCTTGAACACTTTCGTCAGCCACAAAACGGGCTTTTCACAAATTCCGTAAATCGACCAAGAACAAGATCAAAAGGGTCGCAAAACTTGTAACCCCGCACCATCATCCCCTTGTATTTGCACGACAAACATGACACCTCAACGACGGTTTATTCGCAATGGGGGCTCTTAAACGTTTGTGCCCGAGGACCTTTCCCGAAATCTCCCGAGGGGTTGACATTTTTGAAGACTTATTTGCTCGAGTTTAAAGAGGGGAACTCGTTTTGTTACTCAATGACTCTTCAATAATTTAACAAGAGAAAAGTTTTTAGATAACCCGTTACTTTTTTAATAATGATAATGGTGTATTCTCATAGTGCAATCTTATAACATTAAATCGCTGCCAAGAATATTTTGCATCCGACGAGGGGTTTCTCGTTGGCGATTTCTTCGAAGGCGTTCGCGGAACAGCACATGTGGTGGCGTTTTATTAAAATCCCGCCACACATCTTGCTTGGCCTGGTAGCGGCACTTTGCGGCTATAAATCTCGTTGCAGATCCCCCCCTTGGGCGGCGAACACAGTTTATTTTAACGGAACGAGGCGGCGCGGCGCCAGTTTAAAATAACAAAATTTCAATTTATTTGCAAACAAGTTCCGGCACATAGTAAAAAAAATAATGCTGCGACCCTCAAATAATTCCTATGCTCGCCTTGTTGAGCTACCGCCCTCTATCCCAAATCCCGACAATCGCATACATATTTAAATGCGGTCGCCCTTTCTTTCCCGCCACAACCTTTCAACCCTTAGGAATTTTTACGGATGACCCCCCGGAGACGATCTCGGTTCCAGTTTGTTTGGACCTTTATCGAAACTTTTCAGAAAAATTTATCGTTTTAGATGGTATTGTAAGCGTTCGTTTCCGTGAAACTTTATTGTTATTACTTTATTTTATAATTTTATATTAAAATAATAACGCGACAACATGAAGTATTTTAAATAATTGAATCATTATCGCGTGAACCCCTCATATACACGGATATTAAAAGACATAACTTTCGAGGGCCACTTCGAAGTGGGGCCTCTATCGTAGTAGGTATTTCACTGAAAATGGCCCGTTAAATGGTGTTCCACTCGAAAAAGGAATTCTCGAAAGTTCCTCTGACGAAATGAAGCGGGATAATTGAGCGGTTTCCACCTCTCATGAATAAATTAGCAGGGCTCCGGCCACAGCAATTGCAACCAACGGCTGCTGTTGGAATAGCGACATCATCTACGTTTTCGAGCGAATCGTTGTGGCCGTTTTCCCCCTTCAATAAAAATGTCAGCTTGGGCGATTTGGGCGCGTTGCGTTCGATCTATTGTGAAATCTGGTCGAGTTGACGTGTCACTCAACGCCACTTCCGGCCGATCAATTTATTTCCCCCTCTTTTGTGGTGACGAGTGATTGCGCAACTCTTGTAAAAAAATGCATATTTGATCACGTCCAAAATATTATTCGAGTATTTTTTCTAAAGTACTTTTAGATGTTTTAATTAAATATTTTTCTTTCTATCTATTAAAATGTAAAATAATTAAAAGAATCGTTACGGTTGGTGAAAGAGGTCATTGCGCTCGTCAAGCAGACGTAGTGGTTTCTTCTAAATTCTCAGAGTTTCTTGTCTAATTCTGTGAAATGCGCTCCAGCGTCGTTAATGCACTTTAATTGGAGATTCTTTAGGCGAGCATCTTGCACTTGGTAAAATGACTGTTCTTTTGGTATTTCAAACAGATTTATAGGATCCAGGTGGAATTCACGTTCGGGTAAATTATTGAAGGTGCTGTTATTAAAAAGGACTGTTCTTAAATGTTCAGATCACCAGAATCAATAAGTTGCTACGTCTGTATCTGAGGAACTTCTTGTCACTCTTGACAGATGATTTCTCCGGTTACGTTGGGTTCAGACAACATCTATTCCAATTCGGCGGTTGGAATTGTTTCCGTATTGATTCGACATAATTTCATGTCTCAATAGTTTATACATAAAAAATAAAAACATCTTGCTGATTGTTAGCAAGACATAATCGCCAATACTGGAAGAATGAAATTGGATTAATCGTGTTGCTTTGAACGACAAGAGTCTATTTTTTATGGTGGCAAAATATTTACGAACTCTTAACGACAGCAACGTAATATGTTTTTCGTGATATACCGGAAATTTCATATACCTCGCAATAAGTAACCATAGTTACGAAACTACTGTGCACTTGCATTGCCCCCCATAAAATGCAACATAATTTAATAGTACAGGCATAGTACAGGGTAGTTTTGCACAGGAAAAGTTTTGCTTGGAAAAAGGTGATATCCTTATGACAACCCTGAATTTTCGTCCGTCTTAAGAGACGCACGGCTAAAGCCGAATGTTTGTAATACTAGGTCTAGTGCTAGTTCTACTTTTCGTTCAACACTGAATAACAATTAAAACTAGATCTAACACTACACCTAGATCTAGAAACATTCGGATTTATCCGCACATCTCTCAAGACGGCTAAACCCGAATGATTCTAGTTCTAGGTGTTATGTTAGTTCTAGTGATAGTGGTAGTGCAAAACTAGAACTAACAGAAGACCTAGAACTAGATTCATCCGGGTTTAGCCGTCTCTCAAGACGGCTAAATCCGAATGATTCTAGTTCTAGGTCTAGTGTTAGTTCTAGTGTTAGTGATAGTGTAAAACTAGAACTAACACTAGACCTAGAACTAGAATCATTCGGGTTTAGCCGTCTTGAGAGACGTGCGGCCAAATTTGACTGTTTCTAATTCTAGGTCTTGTATTAGCTCTAATGATAGTGCTAGTGTAAAACTAGAACTAACACTAGACCTAGAACTAGAATCATTCGGATTTAGCCGCACGTCTCTCAAGACGGCTAAACCCGAATGATTCTAGTTCTAGGTCTTGTGTTAGTTCTAGTGTTAGTGATAGTGTAAAACTAGAACTAACCGTCCAAACTAGCCGTCTTGAGAGACGTGCGGCCAAATTTGACTGTTTCTAATTCTAAGTCTTGTATTAGCTCTAATGATAGTGCTAGTGTAAAACTAGAACTAACACTAGACCTAGAATCATTCGGGTTTAGCCGTCTTGAGAGACGTGCGGCCAAATTTGACTGTTTCTAATTCTAGGTCTTGTATTAGCTCTAATGATAGTGCTAGTGTAAAACTAGAACTAACACTAGACCTAGAACTAGAATCATTCGGATTTAGCCGCACGTCTCTCAAGACGGCTAAACCCGAATGATTCTAGTTCTAGGTCTTGTGTTAGTTCTAGTGTTAGTGATAGTGTAAAACTAGAACTAACACTACACCAAGAACTAGAAACAATCGAATTTAGCCCAAGACGAGAGACGTGCGGCAAAACCCGAATGTTTTTAGTTCTAGGCGAGGTTCTAGGTCTAATGTTAGTTCTAGTTTTAATTCAATACAAATATGCAACATAGTGATATCTTATGTTAACTAGCGCTACCTACCACTGTTACTAGAACTAACATTAGACCTAGAACTAGAAACATTCAGACATGTCGCATTTTATGTGGGACAAAGTAAGTAGATACGCCCTGGTTTTTATGAAAATATATTTTTGTATATTACATCTTAAGTGAAATTCACTGTATGATACATTTAAAAAACTGTATGGAGGAATTCTCTTTTTGGCTTGCAATAAAATCCTTTCAAGATTAGTTTGGACGATCTCAACAACTCTTAAGTATAGGTTTACCAATTCCTTACGGCAAGCCTGGTAAATTTACATAAATATTCGACTCGTTGAAGTTATTTACATTTTTCGGTCATTTTCAGCAAGGTAGTTTCAGCTGTTTGATGGATATTTAATCTTAGGTAGGTAGTTTCTTTTTAATTTGGATGTCACGACGCAAAGGAATTATAAATTATATTTTGTGAGCTTTTAGAGACTTCTTGGAAACCGCACAATAATTTGTGATTTTTTACATGAACTAGGATTAAGATAATGAATTTTTTTTTTATTAATTTTGTTACCATATCAATATCATATAAAAGGTAGACTACATTAGATTTTTTATAGGAAGTAATTTATTTTTGACGTGTAAAATGAGAGTCAATAGGTCGTGAGAAGTTAATACGTTCGACAAAATCCGCTTTGTTCAACCCGTAATGAAACGTCAGCAACTGGTTTCCGGTGACCCAAACGAATGCCAGCTTTCAATTGAAATTTTCAATTATCTTCGCTGTCGCTACAATTGGGCTGATCGGCCAACAAATTGCCATCCATTATTCAACTGGTCCAATTAAAAGTTTTCAGGATTATAGAGTGTACCCAACGTAGAAAACGCGATGACGGCACCTAATTTTTTAATAAACACGTTTCCCCAATAATGGAGCTTAATTCGCGCCATCAAATTAATTTCAATTCGAAATGTACGATTTACTGTTTTTCCTTTTTTAATATTTTTGTGGGATGTAGAATCAACATTTACTAAAATCCAATCAGATTTCAAATTTTAGGAACGAGCAATTCAACTGAATCACCCGTATATGGAACCCTATTGTAATTAATCCTAATCCTGGACGGCGACGGCTCGGAGTGTGGTTAAAAGCTTGATCCTCGCCTGCCAAGTGCGTATTTGTATGTAAATTTTGCTGGTGAGTGTCGACAATGGCGACGTTCTAATTACGGATTCATAGGTGACAACTTCCTACCTTGCAAAGGCTCAAGAATTTGTCTCTGGAAACTAATATTTAATCCGAAATATTTACATTTGAATACAACGCATTTTCAAAACATTAAAACAGTTAGTAAGTAACAAAGTGAAAAGTCGCACTCTTTCATTTCGTATATGCGAATTTAATTGAACCTGACAGAATAGAAGTCCAAACTAAACCTGTGGGATTATGTTTTCATCGATGCTACGAGTGCGCTGTAGTTTCCGTTTTCGGTTCGGAAATCGTAATTGTACATACATTTTTATGAACGAATAAATCACGTCCGGTGTTTTGTGCCGACGACGACCGGACAAGCGGCCAATACAGCCGGAATAATTCTAGAATTTCTGATAATATTCCGGTCGCTTCGAAGCCCTCGGGCTTTCTCCCCATGTGACAAACTCAACATTTGTATCTTCCCCATTCCCTCTCGTTTCCATGCGCATTCAAACACGTTTTAAAATCAACTTTTTAATTTTTTTGGTTGATTTTTAAACTGTATCGATGCGACGGTTCGTTATTGCCGTAGAGGAAGTTGTATTGGAAGGTCATTCGATTTAACAATAACATCCGGGGATGCTATGAATAACAATTTTGCGGGGCATCGAAAACAAACGCTTCTGCAAATGTTATTTTTGCGAATAACGTAACCGTTAACTAGCGCTATTCCAAACAGTGAACGAGAACGATCCTTATTTGCACGCGGTTAGTGTAAGATAAACCATTTCCTTTCTCGCATAATTAAAGGTAAACAAGACAGAAAAGCTCTATTGAAAGAATGCCGTCGTTTCACAAGCATTATCACCGTTGCGTTTTGGTAGGATTTTAAAAGTATGTGGAGTTATCTATGAAAATTTATAACGGTAACAATTTGCGTGTTCGGAACCTTTTGCCTATGGCGTATCCTAAAAGGACTTGTTGTTCCAGACATAAATATATCGTTGAAACGCGTTTCGAAATGAAAAAGAGAATGAACGTTCCCGATACCTTCGCCTCCTCCAAATGAAAAACTTTCCATATAAATTGTTCCATAGTATCATATCGACAATACCGGAGGAAACACTGCAGGGAATATATACGAATGTGCTCTCCTTTCGCATCAGCCGACGTTATTGATTTTTGAGTTGCTTTGCCTTGTTTTCCATTTGAGATCCTCCGTTTCTTTAAACTTCATAAAAACTTTTCGCATACGCCCCGTTTATTCCATAGCGTTTAAAATTCCACCTCGGAATTTAAGCGGCTTAAAGGACATTGCGTTATATAACGGGTTTCGTCGTTGGTGAATAATCTACAGCATTGTTCGAAATTACGGAAAGTAATATGAAAACGTGGTTGAAACACGTTTCCCAGGTACAGGAAATGTATCGTGCACTCGAAGAGGAAACGGTTTGAATTGAATTCTTTGCATAAACTACATTTTCATACGAATACTCAACATGCAATACGATGTAAATTTTTATGTGCCACTCAAATGCAGGGGTGTATCGATTTTTTCCCCATTGATAAACGAAACGTTTGTAGCTGACGTCCTGAAAATATTGTTCACCTGATGTGATGTTCATGTTGAACGTTTAGTTGATTGACATCAAACATTCGATGAAGCAATAAAAAATCTCTTTGATCACCCTTGACAACGATTCTAGACCATTATGTTGCGAGACTTATAGGACATGTTGAAGAAAGCTAGTATAGTGTTGAGAGATGTTTGGGATTATGTTATGAGATGTCAGAGACAGTATAGATGTCTTTCAAGATTGTATTAAAATGATTAAAGAATTGTATCAATTAACAGGATTAAGTTACTTAATTGATTCTGCAATTTTTTTTGCATCTGCAGAACAAATTGTAGTCGCAAAAAACATCTAGGCCGACTGAGAATTGCCAATCACAACTTCCATTTATTCCAAATGATCCCAAAGTCCAGGGGTACGGTTGTGTCGCAGGGGTGGCTTTTGTGTCTCGCCTGCTGTGCGAATCGCTAATTTGTCCGTTCGCAGCGCCGTGGGGTGGCGGTGGTCGTCGTCCAAATGCGCTGCGGTCGCACTTTTTGCTCGAATTACTTGATTACGTTCGGAATGTTTTCCGCTTTCAGGCCATTAGCATCGGGTACCTGGTTTCGTTTAACGTTGCCAACCGGCCAACATCCCTTTTTACTAAACCGAAAAAAAACGTTAGGAAAATAATGGCTACCCTAAAATTTATGACGATTTTAACTTAACAAATTATATTATATTTGCCTACATTCAAATATTCACATCTTAATTGTAAAAAATTTTCAATTAATTTTATCGAGTCGTTAACAAACTGCTATTTTCTTCTCATCCCTTTTCTTGTGGTATTAAATTACCTCTGGGTCCATTGTGAGAAAGTATTGGGAATCCCTCGAACTGTTAACTTAAGATCAGAAGTTCGGATTCAAATCGGAGTTTGCGCTAGTAATTATAATTACCCGAACGCAACTTCGAACAAGTCAAGGGCCGAAGGAAGTCGAGAAAGGCTTAACGAAGGCGACCCCTTTACACACAATCGGGTATCATAAAACCGAATATCTCCCCAAAAACAACAGTTACTTTAATTAATTACCGAAATTATTTCAACAATTTTTTCTCACGAGACGCGAAACCACAAGAAGAAATAAGTCAATAATTTGGAAAGTGCTGCCACCGACGACGATTGGATGCGAAGCTCGACCGCGGTGGGCTATTGTGCACTTGATCTGGACGAGATCCGGGCCCAACTTAATAATGCGCAATTCTGGGAAACCGCAACGATTGGGAAGCGGGGTTGGATCGTAGGGGATGGGTTGGGTTGGGGTTTAACCGTCGTCGAACAGTGAATGCCCGGGCTTCGGCATTTTTCTGTCTGTTAACTCGAAATCGCGAGGGGCCAATTTGCGTTACAAAGCGCACGATAAATAGCGCTATCGTCTAACGGGGTTAACGGTTCGATTGGCCCCGTTTCATTCCTCACCATAAGGATGCAATAAAGATAGAATATATTTCATTTCATCTACTATCTGTATAAATACGCTGTGTCATTTGATATCATCTGTTTGATTTCAACGTTAAATTTTATTTAACATTTACCTATATAAGTACGCAAAATGTAGTTTTCTTATGATGTTAAAAAGTTGCGCAATAAAGTTTAAGTTGCATGTCGCATGTCCGACTAGAAAGTCAGGAAATGAGCGCGCCAACGATAAGCAAATATTAACGATAATTACGGTTGTACAAATGCAATTTTAACGTTCGACGCCATTTCCACGAGGTTAAGATCGTATCGGTCGCTGTAGAAGCCCCAAGGGCTGCGAAAGCGTTCCCTTATTTAATTCGCAACTAAACTATGTCCGGGAGAATGTAATATATTCATCTCAAGCGAACTTAATCCTTGGCAAATTAAAAAGACCCCCATTACGCTGTACAAGGTGTAGAGACAAGGTTATTTATCTGCGCGGCACAGCATCCTCGACGGGAGGGCGGCTTTATTAAGCGCTGTTATTAAAGAATTTAATTTCAATCCGGAGCTATATTAACGTATCTACTTTGTATTAAGCGCGCTTTTAATCCGGTTGAGTTCGCAAAAATAATAAAAAAATTGAGTAGTTGTGCATTCCTCGTCGTTGAAAGACCAATTATGGTAAGAAGATCTACGAAAAGGATTTATAATTAATAATAATGTTTCAAGATCATTCACATTTACTTACGCAGAAGTTATAAAAAAACTAACACAAACAAGTTGAAGTAAAAAAGTAGAAATATAAGATTTGGCACACCAAAAAAACAATTAAACAAAATGTTGTCAATTTTGTATTCAAGAGAATTGAAATGTAATTGTGTCTCTTGGAGGATATTCTATTCCTCAAGCAGAATCAACAAAATATCTTTGACTTCCTTCTGCCTTCTTGATGAATTAGAAGCATCACGCTAGACAGAAAGCTGAGCAGATTAGACTCAACTCCCAACTTGATCTGTGATCATTTATCAGGCCATAAAAATTAGCTTCATTTTTGACAGCAAATTTGTAGGTTAAGTTGCAACTTTTTACGTTTTAAACTTTTTTATAAACAAAATTACAATTAATTGAGTGAATTTAGTTTTTGTTGTAAATGGGTAAGTATTCTTAAGCGATCACAACAAGATTTATCTCTAAAAAAACCGGAAATATTTTTTAGGACTTAAACTTCACCAGAAAATAAATAAAAGATTCTAAAACTTAGATATTTCAGACAAAAAAGACTTAACTCACCATTGAATGAAATTTAATCCACTTCTTACTTCTTTTATAAGATTTTAAGCAAAAAACGTAATTTTCATAAAGAAAACACGACATCGTCAAATTGACAGATTATTTTGACAAATCGTTCTGAAGTTGGTTACGATAAAAATGATCGGTAAGGTAGAAATCAATTTGACGTTTCTACTTTAATCAAAGAATTTTTTTTTACTTTTATATTTAATTAAAACAAAAATTTAGTGACTAAAAACGTTGCTCTACCTTGTTTATTAACTAAAAGAAACATTTTAAATTTGAAATCAAAATGAATTTGTTTCATTCGTACGGTTCATTTTTGACAGCTTTTTAAATTTGTAGGTTAAGTTGCAACTTTTTACGTTTTAAACTTTTTTATAAACAAAATTACAATTAATTGAGTGAATTTAGTTCTTGTGTAAATGGGTAAGTATTCTTAAACGATCACAACAAGTTTTATCTCCAAAAAACCGGAAAGATTTTTTAGGATTTAAACTTCACCAGAAAATAAGTAAAAGATTTTAAAAATTAGGTATTTCATGCTAAAAAGACTTTTAACTCACGATCGAATAAAATTTAAACCACTTCTTACTTCTTTTATACGATTTTAAGCAAAAAACGTAACTTTCTTAAAGAAAACACGACATCGTCAAATTGACAGATTATTTTGACAAATCGTTCTGAAGTTGGTGACGATAAAATTGATCGGTAAGGTAGAAATCAATTTGACGTTTCTACTTTAATCAAAAAATAATTTTTTTTTACTTTTATATTTATTTAAAACAAAAATTTAGTGACTAAAAACGTTGCTCTACCTTGTTTATTAACTAAAAGAAACATTTTAAATTTGAGATCGAAATGAATTTGTTTCATTCGTACGCTTCATTTTTGACAGCATTTTAAATTTGTAGGTTAAGTTGCAACTTTTTACGTTTTAAACTCTTTTTATAAACAAAATTACAATTAATTGAGTGAATTTAGTTCTTGTGTAAATGGGTAAGTATTCTTAAACGATCACAACAAGTTTTATCTCCAAAAAACCGGAAAGATTTTTTAGGATTTAAACTTCACCAGAAAATAAGTAAAAGATTCTAAAAATTAGGTATTTCATGCTAAAAAGACTTTTAACTCACGATCGAATAAAATTTAAACCACTTCTTACTTCTTTTATACGATTTTAAGCAAAAAACGTAACTTTCTTAAAGAAAACACATCGTCAAATTGACAGATTATTTTGACAAATCGTTCTGAAGTTGGTGACGATAAATTGATCGGTAAGGTAGAAATCAATTTGACGTTCCTACTTTAATCAAAAAATAATTTTTTTTTACTTTTATATTTATTTAAAACAAAAATTTAGTGACTAAAAACGTTGCTCTACCTTGTTTATTAACTAAAAGAAACATTTTAAATTTGAAATCAAAATGAATTTGTTTCATTCGTACGGTTCATTTTTGACAGCTTTTTTAATTTGTAGGCTAAGTTGCAACTTTTTACGTTTTAAACTTTTTTATAAACAAAATTACAATTAATTGAGTGAATTTAGTTCTTGTGTAAACGGGTAAGTATTCTTAAACGATCACAACAAGTTTTATCTCCAAAAAACCGGAAAGATTTTTTAGGATTTAAACTTCACCAGAAAATAAGTAAAAGATTCTAAAAATTAGGTATTTCATGCTAAAAAGACTTTTAACTCACGATCGAATAAAATTTAAACCACTTCTTACTTCTTTTATACGATTTTAAGCAAAAAACGTAACTTTCTTAAAGAAAACACATCGTCAAATTGACAGATTATTTTGACAAATCGTTCTGAAGTTGGTGACGATAAAATTGATCGGTAAGGTAGAAATCAATTTGACGTTTCTACTTTAATCAAAAAAAATTTTTTTTTACTTTTATATTTAATTAATACAAAAATTTTGTGACTAAAAACGTTGCTCTACCTTGTTTATTAACTAAAAGAAACATTTTAAATTTGAAATCGAAATGAATTTGTTTCATTCGTACGCTTCATTTTTGACAGCTTTTTAAATTTGTAGGTTAAGTTGCAACTTTTTACGTTTTAAACTTTTTTATAAACAAAATTGCAATTAATTGAGTGAATTTAGTTCTTGTGTAAATGGGTAAGTATTCTTAAACGATCACAACAAGTTTTATCTCCAAAAAACCGGAAAGATTTTTTAGGATTTAAACTTCACCAGAAAATAAGTAGAAGATTCTAAAAATTAGGTATTTCATGCTAAAAAGACTTTTAACTCACGATCGAATAAAATTTAAACCAGTTCTTACTTCTTTTATACGATTTTAAGCAAAAAACGTAACTTTCTTAAAGAAAACACGACATCGTCAAATTGACAGATTATTTTGACAAATCGTTCTGAAGTTGGTGACGATAAAATTGATCGGTAAGGTAGAAATCAATTTGACGTTACTACTTTAATCAAAAAATTTTTTTTTTTACTTTTATATTTAATTAAAACAAAAATTTAGTGACTAAAAACGTTGCTCTACCTTGTTTATTAACTAAAAGAAACATTTTAAATTTGAAATCAAAATGAATTTGTTTCACTCGTACGCTTCATTTTTGACAGCTTTTTAAATTTGTAGGTTAAGTTGCAACTTTTTACGTTTTAAACTTTTTTATAAACAAAATTACAATTAATTGAGTGAATTTAGTTCTTGTGTAAATGGGTAAGTATTCTTAAACGATCACAACAAGTTTTATCGGGAAACATTTTTTAGGCTTTACAATTTTATTAATATCGTATCAACCAAAAAGTACTAAACAAAATCTAACTGTACTAAATTGTATTATCCTCTGTGCAAAATACGATTTATAACTTCGTCATCAAAAATGAATCAAAAATGAACCAAGTTAAATAAAGTAAAATCAAAGTACTTCCGATTTGCCTACATCGTAAACATTTTTGAGTATAAAATTTTTATGGTAGTCGTAAATCTCGAAGTAAGTAACGAAAATTTCATATCATATGTTACCCATTAAAACCAATTTTATGGTTAATGTTTTATCTTTTATTATTAAGAGAAATATGATTTATAAAGTTTTTGAGATAATTTAAAAAAAAGTCTGAACCAGATTTACTTTATAGATGTCTAAAATGAAATAATTAGGAACTAGAGAGTTGGTGATGACACGTTTAGAGAAGCAGTGGGGCGTTATTAGGTCGAGGGAGGTAGAAATCTACCGTCCAGAGAACGGTTTATGGGTCTCCAGGTGGAAAACGGGTGGCGCGTACTGTAGGATCTCTAGCCCTTATCGTCCTAAACGTGTGTATTAACGTTGCGGGTCCAGGTCCCTTTTCCTCATTAACCTTATCATTGTGTACGTTACTCAAGTCGGCACTCGACGACGCCGACCCATTCTCCGGGTCGGCTCCGGGCCCTTTTATGCTACTGCTGTTTAGTTACGCGAATCTCCATCCTCGTCCGCCTTTCAAACGGGGCGCCCTCAGCCCTTTTGATCCTTGTGAGTCAAGGGTCGCGGCGAAGATAGATTTTTGCGATATCGCCGCTTTACGAAGTGTCGAGAAAGTGGAGTTTGGTTTAAATGCAGCTCTTTTTTTTAATGACCACAACCCGCCTTTTATTTATAAACAATTAAAACAAAAATATAACAAAATCAAAAATTAGTTATTCCATATGTATTAAAATGAGGAAGGTCGTTTCTATTATGAAGGCTGTCGTAAATTTTGGATTTTTACGATCGTATCATCACGTACGGGGTAAGCCTTATTCTGAGAAAAACTTTATACCTTTATCCGTGACATCATTTGGTTTTATTCGCAAAACCCAACACAGCAGAACCCGTCAAGCGAAAATTGCATTAAAACGCGAGCGTGAGTAAAATCAAATTATGTAAACTACCGTGTTGCTACAATAAACATATCCGAATGAACTGGTACGAAAACAGAGAAAGGGGGAAATATTCTATGCTGATTGAAGGAAATTGTTTTAAAAATGTGAAACAAACAGGAGTAATGGTTTTTGGATTTCGTGGGAATTCAACAGATAAAAGCAATGAAACCGTGCTAAAACAGAAAGAAATATATCGCGGACGTGGAAAAAGATGTCTTCCTGAAAATTTTATGCCCAATTTCTTAGCAAGACAAACACGGGTCTGAATTTATGGATTAACCCTCGTGTTTTTTCAATGTCTCATGGCCCTCGTTTATTCGGTAAAACAGAATAAACCGAGAGATGTTAATAACAACATTTTAATAAAATTAAATTTTGTAGTGCATTTTAAGTACGTGGCTAAAACAGCAAAAGGCGTTAAACACCTATTAAGGTCCGCCTCGGTTATTGTCCCGAAATCCCTATAATCTCGGCAACAACACATTATCCCCAGTTATTAAATCTTTACGACGGCACCTATATACGACAATTCTTCGCAAGGTTGACCCGAAATGGTTAATTAGCCTAACCATTTCGTTTTGCCGTTTAGTACCATTTGCCGAGTCATTAAAATTTTATACATCCGAAATTACCCAGAACTGGATACCAACATAATCAGACATGGTAATATTTTATTATATGTAAGTGTCCCAAAATGTTCTCGGATGGATTTTTACACACAAAAAATTATCAATCTAGATATTATCTATATCTGGATAATCTGGACATAATGGAATTTGCCATTGTGGATTCCGGTTTTGCCACTATTTCGCCAAAATTCTTCTTTAAACACACTTGATCGTATTATTACTAATTCTACCGATGTATATCAAATCTCTCTTTGTTATCCATAGTTATCCATTGCTTCCTTAGGACAGTGCGCACTCCACTCAAGAGTTTTCCTGCTCAATTCATTTCACTCGTTTATTACCTATACATTATGGTGATGCTTCTTGTTTTAGAAAAGCCCGATTTCCTGAATTAAATAAGTACTTTAATGAAATCGACTGGGAATCAGAACTCGGTGGTCGTGATATCAACGACTCTGTTTAAATTTTTTATAACTATGTTAATACTGCTTTGCGTGAATTTGTCCCTTTAAAACGCAAAGCTATCAAGGGTTTCCCACTTGGTTCTCATATAATACCATTAAAATAATTCGAGAGAAAAGGAGGGCGCATTGTAAATGGAAGCGTTTTGGTAACCGACTTGACTACCTCACTTTTTCAATTCTAAGGAGTCGTGTAAAGTATCTAATCCATCACAATTACATGGAGTATATTAGAAGAGCTGAAAGCAATATCCAATCTGACCCAAAGGTGTTTTGGGCTTTTACTAAGTCTAAGAAGCGTGCGGATGTCATTCCATCTACCATGTCATGGAATAAAACTGGAGTATGCTCATTGTTCGCTGATTTCTTTTCTTCGGTTTTTGTTGATCCTGCTCCAATCCAGCAGAATGTAGATTGTGTGGAAATGGATGCCCTTCCTTTGAGTCAGATGCAGTTTGACAGAATTGAGGTTGAGGCGGCCCTGATGGGCGTCAGGGTTATTATTATTATTGCTGCCGGGCTGAGGAGGGCGGCCCCTCTCGTTACCGCGACCTATGAGATCTATTGTAACTTTAGCCCTCCAAAGGTTTAGGGCAAATGTAGGTCCTTAATGAACCTTAGTATTGTCCTGAGGTCTTGAACCTTTATGTCGGTAGGTAACAGGGGAGTTTTACCGAAGACGTTGTGCCTTAGACGTCCTCTGGCGACGCAATTGCACAGTATATGTTCAGCAGTTTCTGACTCGTCGTTGCATAGTCGACAAGTTTGATCCTCAGCTTGTCCAATGTGGAAGAGGTGGTATTTGAGGGGCACATGGCCGGTTAGGTAGCCTGAGAGCGTTCTTAGATCCCCTTTGCTGAGGCATAAAACCTCTTTGGTTTTGTTTTGCGACGGAGTTATCATACTCTTCGCTTGTCTGTGACCTGGAAGTTCTTTCCAGCGTAAGGCTATCTTTGAAGCCTCCCAGTTGTTGATTATTTGTTTTAGGTGGCTTTTTTGTAGTCCACATCCAGGTTGGGGTCCAATGAAGGGCGTGTTTGCTGCCTCTTTGGCCAGCTTGTCGGCCTTCTCATTGCCCTCAATGTTGCTATGACCTGGAACCCACCATAGGGTAACATCATTGCCCCTAGCGAGTTCTCTCAGGTTGTTGGTGCACTCTCTGATCAGTGCGGAGCCACACGTGTAGGCCTGAATTGCCTTTAAGGCGGCCCGACTGTCTGTGAAAGTGTTTATGGATGCACCTTTTTGTCCCTTCTGTAGGTTCAAAGTGGTGCAGAAGTTTATAGCAAGAACTTCTGCTTGGAAAATTGTTAAGTCCGAGCTGAGGGGCAATTTGGCGTCAGGGTTACAGACAGTAGAACTCTCTGTCCCTTCCTTTAACTATTTTATTTAATGCTTCATTAATAACGGTTGTCTTTCCTTCATTGTGGAAGCGAGCTTTTGTTCTTCGAATTTTTAAATCTGAGGACCGTGGTGTTATATCTGATTACCGCCCCATATCTATTTTGCTAGCATTTGGGAAAGTGTTTGAGAAAGTAATTCATGCACGTCTATTCTTTGCCCTTAAGTCTAAAATCAATTGTAGACAACATGTTTTTTTTTGCTGGTCGCTCGGTTGAGAGTAACTTGCTTGATTATACCCAGTATATCTTATCTTCTCTGGATGATTCTTGTCAAGTTGAGTCAGTTTATTAGTAAAGCTTTCGACCGGGTGAATCACAACTTACTTCTGTTTAAACTAATGAAGATTGGTGTTCAGGAGAAACTTTTGCAATGACTTGCTTCCTATCTGAAGGAGAGTTGCCAGATTGTTTCGGTTAATGTTTTTTTTTTCTAATCCTATGTCGGTTCCTTCTGGTGTTCCACAGGGTAGTCATCTGAGCCCTTTATTGTTTAATATTTATGTTAACGACATATTTGACATCATTAATTATGATGATTTAAAACTTTCTCTCCTCACCTCTTGATTGCTCTAGACTGCAATCTGACTTAAACAATCTACGTGCTTTTTGCTTAAATAATTGCCTTTCATTAAACTTATCAAAGTGTAATATTTCCTTCTCTAGGAGGGTCAACACAATCCACTACAATTATAGCGTCGCTGGTGAGAGGTTGCAACATGTCTCATTTATTAGAGATTTGAGTTTATTATAAATTATTATTTGATAAACATATTGATACTCCAAAGGTTGTCTCCAAAGCCTATTATTATTATTATTGCTGCCGGGCTGAGGAGGGCGGCCCCTCTCGTTACCGCGACCTATAAGATCTATTGTAACTTTAGCCCTCCAAAGGTTTAGGGCAAATGTAGGTCCTTAATGAACCTTAGTATTGTCCTGAGGTCTTGAACCTTTACGTCGGTAGGTAACAGGGGAGTTTTACCGAAGACGTTGTGCCTTAGACGGCCTCTGGCGACGCAATTGCACAGTATATGTTCAGCAGTTTCTGACTCGTCGTTGCATAGTCGACAAGTTTGATCCTCAGCTTGTCCAATGTGGAAGAGGTGGTATTTTAGGGGCACATGGCCGGTTAGGTAGCCTGAGAGCGTTCTTATATCCCCTTTGCTGAGGCATAAAACCTCTTTGGTTTTGTTTTGCGACGGAGTTATCATACTCTTCGCTTGTCTGTGACCTGGAAGTTCTTTCCAGCGTAAGGCTATCTTTGAAGCCTCCCAGTTGTTGATTATTTGTTTTAGGTGGCTTTTTTGTAGTCCACATCCAGGTTGGGGTCCAATGAAGGGCGTGTTTGCTGCCTCTTTGGCCAGCTTGTCGGCCTTCTCATTGCCCTCAATGTTGCTGTGACCTGGAACCCACCATAGGGTAACATCATTGCCCCTAGCGAGTTCTCTCAGGTTGTTGGTGCACTCTCTGATCAGTGCGGAGCCACACGTGTAGGCCTGAATTGCCTTTAAGGCGGCCCGACTGTCTGTGAAAATGTTTATGGATGCACCTTTTTGTCCCTTCTGTAGGTTCAAAGTGGTGCAGAAGTTTATAGCAAGAACTTCTGCTTGGAAAATTGTTAAGTCCGAGCTGAGGGGCAATTTGGCGTCAGGGTTACAGACAGTAGAACTCTCTGTCCCTTCCTTTAACTATTTTATTTAATGCTTCATTAATAACGGTTGTCTTTCCTTCATTGTGGAAGCGGGCTTTTTAATTTTTAAATCTGGGGACCGTGGTGTTATATCTGATTACCGCCCCATATCTATTTTGCTAGCATTTGGGAAAGTGTTTGAGAAAGTAGTTCATGCACGTCTATTCTTTGCCCTTAAGTCTAAAATCAATTGTAGACATGGTTTTTTTGCAGGTCGCTTGGTTAAGAGTAACTTGCTTGAATATACCCAGTATATCTTATCTTCTCTGGATGATTCTTGTCAAGTTGAGTCAGTTTATTAGTAAAGCTTTCGACTGGGTGAATCACAACTTACTTCTGTTTAAACTAATGAAGATTGGTGTTCAGGAGAAACTTTTGCAATGACTTGCTTCCTATCTGAAGGAGAGTTGCCACATTGTTTCGGTTAATGTTTTTTTTTTCTAATCCTGTGTCGGTTCCTTCTGGTGTTCCACAGGGTAGGCATCTGGGCCCTTTATTGTTTAATATTTATGTTAACGACATATTTGACATCATTAATTATGATGATTTAAAACTCTTTCTCTCCTCACCTCTTGATTGCTCTAGACTGCAATCTGACTTAAACAATCTACGTGCTTTTTGCTTAAATAATTGCCTTTCATTAAACTTATCAAAGTGTAATATTTCCTTCTCTAGGAGGGTCAACACAATCCACTACAATTATAGCGTCGCTGGTGAGAGGTTGCAACATGTCCCATTTATTAGAGATTTGAGTTTATTATAAATTATTATTTGATAAACATATTGATACTCCAAAGCCTAGCGTATGTTAGGATTTATTATGAGATCCACGGTAGCTTTTTCTAACATTGATGCAATTAGAAATCTCTATTTTGCCTATGTCTACAGCACACTTAACTTTTGTAGCGTCATTTGGAATCCTCAGTATCTCTCGTATAAATCTAGAATAGAGCATATTCAATCTAAATTCCTCAAATACTTTTCTGCACTTCTTTTCTTGCACTTCTTTTCGTATGTTAACCCTCAACCAGCGTCGCTTTTGTGGGGATATGTTATATTTTTACAAACTTTTGAACAACACGTATGATTCTCCAATGCTTGTTGGTCTATTTATGACACCTACTCCTAGAATCAATGCCTGTCAAAACTCTCCTTTATTGAGAATGGCAAGATCAGCAACTCATGTTAACATAGATCTCTTTCAGCATTCTTTCTATGCATTTAAAAAACTGCTCTTTGCTGCAGTTGGTGTGTTGCCTCGAGCGTTCATTTGATATTTGATATATTTATATCACCTAGACTTAGTTTTAGTTTTTTCCTTTTGATTCACTTTTGTACCATTAATATGAATTCATTATTATTATTGTGAACTGTAATTTTGTTTGTATACAATTGGTTGTTTGTGGTACAGTGTTATTGGGTTCGACCTGCTTCTGTACCCACATGAAATAAATAAATAAATAACTCTATTAATATGATATCGCTCGATTAGAGTCGTTATCAGAGTGACTATATAAATTATCGTAGAGAATCTGCGATTCAAACATACCCAAAAGCAATTATTGAAGTACGTCCCAGAAGTTGTAGACTGCAGCTTGTCATCGACTTATTTAAGTTGGAAGACTAAGTTTTACGAGAAATATGAGATAGTCGCCATGAATACGGTTATCTAATTTCTACACTAAGTTCAGCATGGAGTTGTTCTCATGATGTGGATGATAAAGATGCCATCTACAAATACGACGTTGATCCTGAGGATTTCAAATAAACTTTATTCTAAAGTAGTTATCTTAAAGACACGGTTAAACTCGAAATCGTAATTTTAATAAAATTAAGAGAATGTAATAGTACACTTGTATGTACATCTATTGCCGTCTTCGTGTTACCGTTCCAACACATGTCGTTCGATTTGCGAATTAATTACGATGTTAAACGCACCGTTTGATGTAGCCTTTAATAACTACAACATCGCCGGATTACCCATACAAGCAATCCACAACTGACGTGTTTGGATCCACAGTTACGTTACAATTGCCGGTGGTTCGAGCTGTTGCGTAGTTATGTTAGAGAATCATGTTATACACAGATTATATAATTGTTGTACATCACAACAAGTTAAGATCAAACAAGATATTCATTACAGAGTTATTAATAATAGTGATTATTGGTGTAATGTGATAAAAAATTTACCTATGTTGCTAATTTCAATTAAACTTTTGATACAGTGTAATTAGTTATGAAGTTGTTATTAATTTAACAAATTTGCGTTACGGAACGAAATATTCTCGGTTCATGTCCGTGCTGGGTCGCTATCGTGCAAATTATCACATCCTCCGTTGGCGGTACTAAATCATGTTACGTGTGCTGCCGCCGCCAATAATAAAGCACGCTGCGGCGGCGTAAAACTCTGCCTGCATCGCCGTCGGGCGGACTGTTGCGATTTACGAGTAAGACTATGTAAAAATAGTAATACAGCTCGCATAAATTATTCATGATCGGCCGGTAATAAAGTGGCCGCGTTTTATACTTGACTAGGATTAAACAAAAAGAAAAAAAAAACACTTTTTTTGAGCTTGTTTATCTTTCAAAGTATTGAAACAAAAATGATAAAACAAAACGTGCTGTATTTGTGGTAAACCTAAGCTTTTTCAGTCATATCATTCATTTGCCGTTTGGACTTTCATCAATTTACCGATTACAGCGTTGTGGTACTGTATAACAGCGGCCGCAGACCGATCCGAATTAATGAATAATTAATGCACAAATCACCGATGACAAATGAAACGCATGGGTTTCAGGCCTAAACGATGAATTTGCCGGTAATTAAACGTAGATTCGTTAACGGCTGCCAATTGACGAATTACGACCACATAGCGTTCGTTGCCTTCAGAAATCGAACTCTCCAATCGACAATAACTCGAACCTAACAAACCTGATTCTCTGGAGCACGTTTATATTGCCGAATGCGTAAATTGCAACCGGTGACGTTAAAATAAAGGCCAAGTAATCAGTATTAACACAAAGGCTTGTCAAATTAAAGGGATTCTATCGTAGGTACATTTGCTTCAGTACATCGTAACAAACGTGAGGAACTGAATCTAAACGAGGCACACCTCAACTAGGAAATACCTAAACTAGGAATATCTAAACGAGACCGACATCGCGATTCAGCAGCATCTATTTCTGTGTACAAAACTACAACATCGAAATTTGTCCCGTTGTTTAAGAACCCGTGTTTACGACACCGTGTGTTTTGATTCGATCACCCCGAGGGGAATATTTAGCCACACGGCATCGCGATTCCGCGCTTTTGCTACGGACCATTGGTTTCAAGTCATTGAACACCAAACGACTCCATTTCCAGTGCATACCGGGATTCGATTTTATAGGACTTGCTCGACGGTTTGATGCCATTTTCGCCGGGTCGTTGGCGAACGAGCGACGGGAACGTTATAAAAATAGGTCGTTTTGTTGAAGTAGCTGCCGAAAAGTTATGATCGTCTGTGCATCCAAGAAGAAGTTGTAAAGTAAAAGGTGTTAAATCAATTTTTTTTTATAGATTTTTCAATGTTTGTAGATGTTATAATTATTTTTTATACAGGGTGTCTCAGCGAGACCGGTCATTAGACGTTTCAGTGGTTCTGGCCAAAATAAAAAATTGAGAATTCAAACTTAAGTTTTGCGATAGTTTTTTCAATGCTCATCGTTAGGTAGTAAATTAATAAGTAAAAAAAGGATGTCAACCTCATTTTCGGAGAGAATTATGCCACTGAGGTTTGTAAACCTTGGTGCAAAATGAATATCTTTTAAATTGTTAAATGATTTGTTATATGTAGTGTTATTAGCGTTAAGTCTATGAATGGTGAAGTTAACTGGTTCATTAAAGTCATCTTTTACATCACTAGAACTGTTAAGGTTCCTGTTAGGATCGATGTTGTGAGTTTGTGGAATAACATTAAAATTATGAACAGCACCATGTTTATATTTGTGAGGAGGCCGATTATTAACATTATTATTGTTGCCAGAGCAAATATTTATCGAGTTATTTTTATCTTTTACTAACCTAGTGAGTTTGTTTCTCTTCGTTTCTTTACCACGTAATGTCTTGTAGTAGATTTCCTCCTTAAATTGATTGTAGATATTTTCATATTCTAGTTGGTGAAGATAGTGGTGTAACGTTCTATGTAGATATTTCAAAATTGAGTCTTGAATGGTGAGGCGTTTGTATTGAATTCTTATGTTCTTCTTTATAAGTTTCCTCTCGATGTAAGACTTCTGTTCTTTGAGGTTTCTTGGTATTTTTATTCTAAATGCTTTTGGTGTAACGCCAAGGTGAACGGCTTTATGAAGGAACTCTAGGGTATCTTTAGTTTTTTCCTTCTTAAGCATTGTACTTCTCATCGTCTGCATTAAAACGGATACCTCCGCATTTTGAAGTTTTGCGATAGTTTTTTCAATGCTCATCGTTAGGTAGTAAATTAATAAGTAAAAAAAGGAAAAAATTTTTAACGATGAATAATGTTTATTATTTAAATTCGGTGCGACAATGTTTCGATTGCCTAGCAATCTTCGACGGGCACGACTAAAAGTACAAATATATGGTTAATATTTAAAATTATACAGATAATTATGTTTATAAATACCGTCAAAAGGATGAAAAATACAATATAACATTATAACAAAAGACAAATGGCGACAGCGAAACATAGAATCGGAAGAAAACAGGTACTCACACCGCTCATAAATTTTGGCAGACTAAATAAATGTTCAAAAAAGAGTAGCGCGTGCGCGTTTAAACAGGAGGAGGTGGTAAAGTTACTCTAAAGCAATTGACTAAAATGTTAAATTTGATTGACGTATTTAAGAAAAAATCTGTTGTTGTTGATGTCTGTAAGATCATTTAGAAGAAGGTCGCTATATATGTTGTTATATTTATGTATGAACATTTCCTCTAGAAGATTTAGTTCTTTAGACTTTTTAACCTTTTTTAGTAAAATTATTTCGTTGTCAATCTTATGTTTAGTGTCTTGTATATGTTTATATATTGCAGAATTTTCTCTTGATATATGTTCTTTCATTCTGGTTTTTAAATTACGGCCGGTCTGTCCTATATAGAAAGATTCACAATCAGTGCAATTGATTCTGTATACGCCGCTCAATTCATCTTTAATGAACTTATGTTTGTTGTATAAAATGTATGTGCTTATCTTATTGTTTGAGGTATATGCGGGGATAATGTTAAATTTATTCAGATTTTGTTTAAGTTTATATTGAATTGTAGGTATGAAAGGGACCGACAAATATCTGAACTTCTTTGTGTAATGTGGGAAGATGAGTTTGTTAATGTGGGATGCATGAGTTTTGTTGTAAATCCTTTGTATGTCTGAGATATCGTATTTATTGTTCAAACCCATCTTTATGATTATTCCCATTTCGTTAATATAGTCATTTTCGTGTAAGGGAACATTAAATATTCTAATAAATAAAAATCTAAATGATGCTTCTTTGTGTTGTAAACAGTTATAAGAGTGTTTCGGAATTATGGTGTCAGTAGCAGTTGGTTTTCTGTAGATCTCATAAGATATAGAATCATCAACATTATCTCTCTTGATGGTCAAGTCAAGGAAATTTAGTTTACAGTCGTGTTCGATTTCTGTTGTGAATTCCAAGTTTGATATGTTATTAAAAATGTTGGTAAGGGCTAGTAACTTGGCCATATGATATGTGTGCATTTTTCAAAAAACCCTAATTATCTTCTAAACTATTAATGTTAGGTATGGGACATATGGGATATAAAAGATGTAGAATGAGACGCCGAAGACGACTAAGTAATAAAATATGGGGGGTGCCATTTAAAAAAATGAAGTTATGGTACTTCCAAATTTTGAAAAGTTAACGTGCCATAGTAACCAAACGTTCTAGATAACCGTTCTCGGCACCAAAAACATACTCCATCATGTTGTTTAAGCATATTCTGAATCCTAAATTGATATCCCAAAAATCGAGTGTTCTCTGATTTTTTGAACAAATATCTGCTGGAGCAGATTTTTCTAGAAAAATTCGAATAACTCGAGAACGGCCGTATCAAATTGCAAAAAGTAAAGTTATTTATAAACCCTGAAAACAGACAAATCCAAATATGTAAAAATATACAGGGTGTTCCATTTAAAAAAATAAAGTAGGTGGCGACTTCCGGTATAACCGGAAATGCAAGAAATCTGAAAATATTTTAGTCGCCAGAACCCCAGAAACGTCTAATGACCGGTCTCGCTGAGACACCCTGTATTAATACATACAGGGTGTCTCATAATACATAAAATTATAGATTATTAAGAATTATTTTTAACTTTGTTGTAGAATTTGTTGGAACAATGTTGCAATTACGACGTTAGCTGTCATGTTGCAAGATCCACCATTGATTGGGACGGTGACAATGGGATTACCCGAATGCACTGGCCTGCCCAGAGCGCAAAGCTGAACTCTTTGAAGACCTACTCTTGTTTGTAATCAACATCATAAGGGTTGCCAATTTGCAACTCAAAGAAAAATTTCAGCTCGAAGAGAGAGTTCTTCGAGCAATAATGTGTTGATAACTGTTATTGCCAATTTTAATATGGACCAAGGATCCTCAAACATCTTCATATCATCATCCACTACAAAAAGGTGTACTTGATCCATGCTATATTTCTTTGTATCATCAACTTTGGTTGAATAACTATGTATATTTGCAAAGAAGAATGTTGTCAAGATAAACTTAATGTTTATGATATAGAAATAGCAAGAATATTTGCGGTGCTAATTGAAACGGTTGTGATTGTTATGGTAGTGAGGCGTATGTGGGACTAATAAAACAACGACGATGGTGGTCCAATAGCACGCTAATTCTAGAGTACTAAAAGTGATGGGTCTGCTCGGCCGTTCGTCGTTTAATTGAAAATTCCACCGAATTAAACGATAACCGCAAACGGTGCAATTTTGAATGCGCGCGTCGCTACTATTGTTACGTGGGATTCGCGTTCGTATTTCAAGAATGGTCGATCGCCGATAAACGCACAATAACGTGCGAAGAATGCGCCCATAGCAATTTCAATTTAGCGCCGTGAAATTAATTAAAAAAATACGAACAAGTTGGTATGAAAGGGGGGAGAATTGGACCGCGGAACGGAAACCTGTAATTTGAGAGCGGCCTGGCGCCGCGTAAATTAATAATTTGTCGTTGAAAATGCGGATCTATATGGGGAGAGTGTGTGCGAACATAGGCTCCGAAATGAAATACGATGCGGAAAAAGCCGCGGATGAATGGCTGTCTGTGGCATTCTGTCGTCAAACAAAAATCATTTTCATTAAACCAAGCCCAAAAAGCCATCCCCCTTCGCATTTTTCACAATCCCTATCTCACTCGTGAAAACAAGACCGGCCCTGAAATAATGAGGTTGGATTATAATGGAGCCAATCTGTCCAAACTAATAAATTCATTGATGTGCGAGAACAATTCGAATTTCCCAACGTTTATAATGAGCTAAATCAAATCAATAGTTATAACAAAAAAAATGTTTGACTTTTCACCGGATATCTACCTAAGCAGAAATGGTTTTAACGGAGATAGTTTTACAAGTACGTTGGGACCAACCTTAAATGAGGGGTTGCCGTTTGTCACCGGCTCGTTGCACTAAACCGGCTCGGAAAGCCGTAAATTCTCCTACTCTTCTCGCGCGCAACGTAACGCGAACCTCGACGTCGTTTCATCGTTGCCGGATTCGCGAATTTTCGTGAATCAGAAGTGTCATGTTCGAGCATGTGGGTCAATCGATAAGCAGACTGAGCTTTTACCATTATCACTTCGGACCTACCTGTTTGTGGTCGACGCCCTCACTAAAGTTAACCACTAATTTTCAATATCACATGCTTTGTTATATAATAATTTTAATTTCTTTTATCATACAGTGAATTTCACTTAAGATGCAATATACAAAAATATATTTTCATAGAAACCACCTACTTACTTTATCCCACATAAAATGTAACATGTCAACATAATTTGGCATTATAGTGTCTGTTAGCTGCTTTTTATGATTCAACAAAGGCGTTCGACTGCGTCTCTCATGACTTACTAATTCGTAAATTTAGTGCCTTCAATATGGACATCAGCAGCATAAATCTTCTCGAATCTTATTTGACGAACAGATAGCAGTATGTTTCTCTTGACGGTCTACAGTCCGGTCGTCTTCCACTTAGGTTTGGTGTACCTCAGGGCTCAGTATTGGGGCCACTCCTCTTTTTGATATTTATCAACGACCTACCCAGTAACATTCCCCATGATTCCGACCTCATCCTTTTTGCTGATGATACAACCGTAATGATCTCGTCAACAGATGCCGATGCTTTGCATCACCGCATATCTGAGTCACAAGCCTGCATCTCAAATTGGATTCAGGCCAACAGACTAAGCATGAATAGAGAAAAAACACAAACTTTAAACTTTTCACTTAAACGTGTCAGGTTGTATACGCAGCCGGTCAAGTTCCTGGGGGTTTATCTTGACTCTGGTTTAACGTGGAAGACCCACATTGACTAATTGACGAAAAAACTGAATACCATTGTATTCGTCATTCGGAGACTGAGAGTCCTTGTCCCGTTCAATGTTGTAATGAACACATACTACGGCTATTTCCTCAGCCACGTATCGTACGCGTTAATTTGTTGGGGTCACTCCGCCCATGCGGATCGTGTTTTTGGTGTGCAGCGAAGATGTGTTAGAGTTATGGCCGGTCTAGGTTTTCGGGACTGTTGTAGAGCCAATTTCATTGATTATAAGATACTAACTTTCCCTTCGCTTTATATTCTCCATTGTCTCTTATATATCAAGGGTAATATCTCCAAATTTAAAACTCTTAATAGTTATCATAATTACCACACAAGGGCAGGTGATACCTTAATTACGGACTATTCTCAGACGGCAAGGGCCAGAGATGGCGTCAATTATTTTGGCATAAAATTCTACAATGTCTTTCCGAAACACATAAGATTGTTAGAGAGTAACAATTTCAAACACAAAATAAAAAATTATTTAGTGGCGAAGGCCTTTTATACTGTTGAGGAGTTTTTGACCAATGATTTTGATGACTTGCTATGACCAGTGTGTCGCCTCCCAGAAGCCTTTTTCTCTCTTTTTTGTTTGTTCTTTTGCTTACCTGTTGTTACTGATTACTACGCTTAGTGTACTTACTATTATTGAAAATTGCATTTTTGCGTTTATTGTATTCTTTTCTTTTATGACCTGTGAAAATCACTTTGATGCTATCACCAATAAAGTAATAATAATAATAATTATTATTATTATTGTTATAGCTCAATAAAAATATACAATAATCTAGTGCTGAATAACAAATAAAACTAGACTAACACTAGCACTAAAACTAACATTAGACCTAAAACTAGAAACATTCAGGTTTAGCCGTCTTAAGAGAAGCAGGTCTAGGTCTAATGTTAGTTCTAGTGACAGTGGTAGGTAGCGCTAGTTAGCATAAGATATCACTATGTTGCATATTTTTATTGAAGTAGCTAGTTCTAGGTCTGGTGTTAGTTCTAGTTTTATAGTGGCACCATCACTAGAACTAACACAATATCTAGAACTAGAATCAATTGTGTTTAACCGTCTTGAGAAACGTGCGGCTAAATCCGAATATTTCTAGATCTAGGTCTAGTGTTAGTTCTACTTTTGCACTAGCACTGTCACTAAAACTAACACAAGACCTAGAACTAGAATCATTCGGGTTTAGCCGTCTTGAAAGACGTGCGGCTAAATCCGAATGTTTCTAGATCTAAGTCTAGTGTTACTTCTAGTTTTAATTCAGCGTGAGATTGTGGAATATTTTTATTGTACTAAAAGTAAAACTGACACTAGACCTAGAATTAGAAATATTCCGGTTTAGCCGTGTGTCTCCTAAGACAAAAACTCAGAATTATCATAAGGACGTCACCATTTACAAGCAAAACGTTTTCTTTGCAAAACTATCTAATGCCTGTACAGGGTGTCCAAATTTCGATGGGTTTGCAGGATATCTCAGTTATTATGAAAGATAGAAAGTTGCGGTTTTCGCGAACCTGAGCTACTTTTTTGTGAAACTTATAATGCCTCAAACCAAATTTTCATAGACCTCTTCGTTTTTGATATACAGGGAGTATTTCAAAATTTACGATTTTCAGGCACACCCCGTATCTCGGCTATCCGGAAACTTAGTAAAAAAGTAAAAACGGGTTCTAATAGATTTTTTTACGGGGAATCCAATGGTGCACGTAGAATTTTTCTAGTCATCACGGTTTTTGAGTTATAAACACAACTTAGGTTTTTTTAAATGGAACCAGCTATATTTTATTTTTTTATTGAACTGGATTTTTTTCAAGCTTTTCAATGATATATAATACTCTATACTTACCTTTATAATTAACCTCGAAATTGAATAAAATACATTATTTTATAAGTAGGCAATGATAAATAGACTGCCTAGCCTGACGTCACAGAGATGGGCGGAGCTTATATCGACTCCAAACAATTTCGTTGCTAATCACAGTTGCTAATGATAAACCGTAATAAAAATGTCATTTGAAATGTCATAAAAAGTCACTTAGTTTATTTTATTTTAACACTAATTGAAAAATTGCATATGGTGATTTACCGTTAGCAACACACTTAGCTATGAAAATGTTTGGAGTCGATATAAGCTCCGCCCATCTCTGTTACGTCAAGGCTTAGGTTGTCTATTAAGTGATCACGTTGCTAGGATACCGGAATAAACAAAGTAAATATAGTTAATTACTGTCAAACTTAATTTTGAATTTTGTGCTAACAATAAGTCGTGTGTTACTTAATTACCTTTAATTAACTTAACTTAATTATCTTTTTCTTGAAATGGAGCGCTATGAAAATTATGAAAAATATGACATGCTAGCATTTTACATTCATGCAAATGAAAATGTTAATCAAACTGCTGAATTATACATAAATAGGTAGAATGCAACATTTATCAGCAATAACATTTTATTAGCAGATTGTTTCACTTCAGATATCCAGAAAGAGCGCAACCAAATTCAAAAATTTTTTTGCGAATAAAACGTAATTTGATCAATTATGGAAGTTTTTTGATGCCCAGGCCAAAAAAATATAATAAAGAAAATCGGAATAACAATGAAATTACCGTGTTAGGATGTGTGGAAGCCGCGCCTAAAACATCATGTAGGGAAATTGAATGTCAAGTTGGAATTAAAAAATCGACAGCCTGTGCGATTCTAAAAAAGTATAAATATAAACCCTACGAAGAACAAATAGTTCACCACTTACACCCGGGAGATGCCGAACGACGTTTGGAATTCTGTAACTGGTATTTGAACCATGCACAAAATAATATTGAATTTAGTTCCTCTATTATATGGTCTGATGAGGCATATTTTACCAGCACAGGAATCTATAATCGTCATAATAACAGGTATTGGCATCATATTACATATTATAATTGAGCGAGGTTTTAGCGTGGCATGTTTTATCATTGGGCCACGAATTGTTTACAAAATATTTGAAGGAAACCTTTGCGCTAATCGCTATTTGGCCCTCTTGCAAGAGGCTTTGCCAGAGATTTTGGATGATATTCCTCTTATTCGGCTAAATAATATTTATTTTCAGCAGGACGGAGCTCCCGCTCATAATGCGTAAGTAGTGAGTTGCTACCTAACTGCAGAATTTCCTGGTAGGTGGATAGGCACACATGGTCCAACGCGATGGCCAGCAAGATCACCTGATTTATCTATTTTGGACTTCTTTTTATGCGGATATATCAAGAATCAGGTATATAGTACCCAGAATCGAACAAAATTGGAATTGAAAATTGCTGTAACTGATGCTTTTTCACATTTACAGCAACATCCCATAACTATTCTAAATGCAATTAAACGCATTACTAAACTTTGTGAACAATGTGTGCATCAAAATGGTAACAACTTTGAACAATTCTTGTAACTTGAAGCCATATTTGCATAATGTTTAGTTGTTAATAATTTTTCGTTTTTAGCAAACAAAATTTAATAGATACATTTTTTTAATAAGTCAATAATTAATATTATAGTATTTTCAAAATTCTTTGTTTATTATGGTATCCTAGCAACGCGATCACTTAATTTATGATAGCCTACTGATAAAATAATGTGGTTTTTTTAATTTCGAGGTTAATTATAAAGGTAAGTATAGAGTATTATATATCATTGAAAAGCTTGAAAAAATTCTAGTTCAATAAAAAAATAAAATATAGGTGGTTCCATTTAAAAAAACCTAAGTTGTGTTTATAACTCAAAAACCGTGATGTCTAGAAAAATTCTACGTGCATCATTGGATTCTACGTGAAAAAATCTATTAGAACCCGTTTTTACTTTTTTACTAAGTTTCCGGATAGCCGAGATACGGGGGGTGTCTGAAAATCGTAAATTTTGAATCATATATCAAAAACGAAGAGGTCTATGAAAATTTGGTTTACGGCATTGTAAGTTTCACAAAAAAGTAGCTCAGGTTCGCGAAAACCGCAACTTTCTATCTTTCATAATAACTGAGATACCCTGCAAACCCATCGAAATTTGGACACCCTGTACTATTAAGCTATGTTGCATTTTATGTGGGACAGTACAAGTACATAGTAGTTTATAGTAACTATGGTTACTGCATTCATAATATTGCGAGTTATATGAAATTCCCGGTAATAATAAACCGGGTTAAATATCATTTTAATAAAAAAAATAGAAATAAAAGTAATTGTAACTGAATTATTTATGTCGCTCGATATTCTAAATGGTATAATCAACAAACTAATGGTCAATATAGATCGAATTGTGGAAGTTAAATGTATATTATATTTTTTTGTCTAAAGTATCCACATGAAATCCTGTGCGGTCATAATCATACAATAGTTAAACAAAATAGAAAAAGAAAATAAATCCTGGTTACTGTTTACTACACAATCGCAAACAAACTTTGTTTGACGATACCTGCGTTATCGATTGGTCTGGGTTGGTACTGTTTGTTCGTTCCGTTCGACGACATCCATTGAGTGTAGGATCCCTACCGGCTTATCTATTAGAACACTTTGACCGACAACATAATACATCCTTTTCGCTTCCGGCGTGTTTCACCAGGTAATAACCAATCGGCAGAGAGAAGAGAGGTGGCATATCAGTATACACTTGTATGTGCTTACGTAGGCTACAGTCCACAATTTCGCGTAATTTGCGTTTCGGTATCTCTCCGACCTGAGACGCCTCAATATTTGCAAATAGAACCAATTAGCAAGGCAAACATGTTAAAGTTGAGTTGTTATCGATAATGTAAATGTACAATATTAAAATATTCAATTACAGCACTTTGTATTTGGAAGAGTGTGATTACAGCTCACGCGATGTCTAAACATTTCGACGTTGTGATACGTAATACTGTCTCTTGAAGCTAATTCTAGGGGTTAGTAATAATTTATTTGGGTGTGGTGGTATTTGGAATTGTTAATTGCTTTCGCGACTGAAGGATTGACGTGACTAAGTTTAACTTTATAAAGAGTACATAAAATCCTATTTAATAATTAAAATATAAACGATGGTGTATGTGTCGGTTTAAAAACTGGTGGAGTAAGCAATTTTCGATGTATTTTTTTTTTTGGTATTTTTTATAACCACACCACCACCACTCAGTATTTCCGGTCAGCTTTTTTCCGCAACGGCTGGAGTTAGTGACGCGAATAGCTACATCGAACTGGTTTTTTAGGGTAACGGTGTTTGGTTGGCATTTACCTCTAGCATCTACCGCACATTGCACCCACAGGGCTTTCAATTTTCGGGTTGAAAAATATGAAAAAACTTTTTTTTTTACACTAGAATCCATAATACTTTGTTAATAGGTAACTTTAGTTAAATAATTTTTTGTTTATTTGATCGAAAAGACTATTTCATCTCAACTATTTCTAGAGAGTACTCTCTCAACTTCTTCTAGCGAGCAACAGAACAAAAACAATTTGCTTTACGATGCCGGGCGCAGTCCGTTTAATAATTCCGTTCGATTTTATCGCCCGCACCAAAGGTGCAGTTCCGAGTGTCCGTAACAAAGTGAAAGAAGTTGAATTCCCCGTCGAGCAAGTGGGATTCCAGTTCCAATTGTTGGAGGAATTTTGTTATTGAGAGTTAGTCGGGCGGTACGTACTAACACTAAACTATCCACTTCATTCGGACTGCTTCTCTCTCCCGAACACGACCACCTAACGCCCCGGAATACTTCCAAAGAAGTAATTGAAGATCACGAGGTAGACGTTAACGCTACTCACCACCCCAAACCTCGCGTATGATTAAATAATTCCTAGTAGGTAGTCATTTCAAACTTTCCACATACCTACTTCAACTTACTAACTTCTAACTAAAGAGTTGATTGATTTCAAAACAGCTTTTCCTCAATTAGATTTAATCCGCTTTAACTTAAATATAACGGTTATACATTTTAATCCGATCAATACAAAGTTTTGAGAGAGTTTATTAATATCGGCATCTTATATAAAAAAATAACAGTAATGGCATAAATTATAAATTATGGTGATAACCATAACTTGATTAGAATTGAAACATTTCAATTCAATCGTATTACTTCTTATTATTAAATAATATCAATAATTCTCATAAATCATAGTCCAATAAATTATTTCAATTACCTTAATTGCATCTATCAATGAACGAATTGCATTTAATCAAGGATTTATTTAAATATGAAATTGAATATTAAAATATTATATTAAATATTGAAATATGGATATCCGTTAAAGCGCCACCTTTTGAAATCTATTAGTAAAAGTATTTCTACAATAGGCTATTATACCGGGAATTTCATATAACTCACAATATATGAATGCAGTAACCATAGTTACGAAATTACTATGTACTTGCACTGTCCTATATAAAATGCAACATAGCTTATTAGTACAGGCATTGAGTAGTTTTGCAAAGAAAAAGTTTTGCTTGTATATGGTGACGTTCTTATGATAATTCTGAGTTTTTGTCTTAGGAGACACACGGCTAAACCGGGATGTTTCTAGTTGTAGGTCTAGTGTTAGTTCTAGTCTTAGTGCAATAAAAATATGCAACATAGTGATATCTTATACTAACTAGCGCTCCCTACCACTGTCACTAGAACTAGCATTAGACCTACAACCAGAAACATTTAGACATGTTGCATTTTATATAGGACAAAGTAAGTAGGTACGCTCTGGTTTCTATGGAAATATATTTTTGTATATTGTATTTTAACCCTTTGCGTCCCGACGGTACTTTAAAGGACCGGTAGTTTTAAACACTCATTTTAAACTGTAGTCATCTATTCGGTACATTTGGAGCTATGGGTACTTTCTACCATACAAGAAAAAATCTGTATAAAAAATGACGCAATCCACACTGTAGGGTTTTCAGGTACATACATTTAAATTTATTCATCCAGAAATGGTTATTAGGTGTGATTATTACAGATCATTTTAAAAAGAAAGCATTGAGCTTTAATTTAAAATAAGTCTCATTGCTTAATTTCAATAAACACGGCTTCCAGGAATTTTTAAATTAGCATCTTTTTTGACACTTTTAGGTTATACGAAAATGTAAGTTTTGTTTCAACATTTTTTTTCTCAGTATTTTTCCTATCCAACCCAACAATTATTATACATCATTTTAAAGAGAAAGCCTTTGGGCTTTAATTTAGACTCAGTCTCATTCCTTAATTTCAATAAACACGGCTTCCAGGAATTTTTAAATTAGCATCTTTTTTGACACTTTTAGGTTATACGAAAATGTAAGTTTTGTTTCAACATTTTTTTTCTCAATATTTTTCCTATCCAACCCAACAATTATTATACATCATTTTAAAGAGAAAGCCTTTGGGCTTTAATTTAGACTCAGTCTCATTCCTTAATTTCAATAAACACGGCTTCCAGGAATTTTTAAATTAGCATCTTTTTTGACACTTTTAGGTTATACGAAAATGTAAGTTTTGTTTCAACATTTTTTTTCTCAATATTTTTCCTATCCAACCCAACAATTATTATACATCATTTTAAAGAGAAAGCCTTTGGGCTTTAATTTAGACTCAGTCTCATTCCTTAATTTCAATAAACACGGCTTCCAGGAATTTTTAAATTAGCATCTTTTTTGACACTTTTAGGTTATACGAAAATGTAAGTTTTGTTTCAACATTTTTTTTCTCAATATTTTTCCTATCCAACCCAACAATTATTATACATCATTTTAAAGAGAAAGCTTTGAGCTTCAATTTAAAATAAGTCTCATTCCTTAATTTCAATAAACATGGCTTCCAGGAATTTTTAAATTAGCATCTTTTTTGACACTTTTAGGTTATACGAAAATGTAGGTTTTATTTCAACATTTTGTTTCTCAATATTTTTCCTATCCAACCCAACAATTATTATACATCATTTTAAAGAGAAAGCTTTGAGCTGTAATTTAAAATAAGTCTCATTTCTTAATTTCAATAAACACGGCTTCCAGGAATTTTTAAATTAGCATCTTTTTTGACACTTTTAGGTTATACGAAAATGTAAGTTTTGTTTCAACATTTTTTTTCTCAATATTTTTCCTATCCAACCCAATAATTATTATACATCATTTTAAAGAGAAAGCTTTGAGCTGTAATTTAAAATAAGTCTCATTTCTTAATTTCAATAAACACGGCTTCCAAGAATTTTTAAATTAGCATATTTTTTGACACTTTTAGGTTATACGAAAATGTAAGTTTTGTTTCAACATTTTTTTTCTCAATATTTTTCCTATCCAACCCAAGAATTATTATACATCATTTTAAAGAGAAAGCTTTGAGCTGTAATTTAAAATAAGTCTCATTCCTTAATTTCAATAAACACGGCTTCCAGGAATTTTTAAATTAGCATCTTTTTTGACACTTTTAGGTTATACGAAAATGTAAGTTTTGTTTCAACATTTTTTTTCTCAATATTTTTCCTATCCAACCCAAGAATTATTATACATCATTTTAAAGAGAAAGCTTTGAGCTGTAATTTAAAATAAGTCTCATTTCTTAATTTCAATAAACACGGCTTCCAGGAATTTTTAAATTAGCATCTTTTTTAACACTTTTAGGTTATACGAAAATGTAAGTTTTGCTTCAACATTTTTTTTCTGAATATTTTTCCAATCCAACCCAACAATTATTATACATCATTTTAAAGAGAAAGCTTTGGGCTTTAATTTAGACTAAGTCTCATTCCTTAATTTCAATAAACACGGCTTCCAGGAATTTTTAAATTAGCATCTTTTTTGATACTTTTAGGTTATACGAAAATGTAAGTTTTGTTTCAACATTTTTTTTCTCAATATTTTTCCTATCCAACCCAAGAATTATTATACATCATTTTAAAGAGAAAGCTTTGAGCTGTAATTTAAAATAAGTCTCATTTCTTAATTTCAATAAACACGGCTTCCAGGAATTTTTAAATTAGCATCTTTTTTAACACTTTTAGGTTATACGAAAATGTAAGTTTTGCTTCAACATTTTTTTTCTGAATATTTTTCCAATCCAACCCAACAATTATTATACATCATTTTAAAGAGAAAGCTTTGGGCTTTAATTTAGACTAAGTCTCATTCCTTAATTTCAATAAACACGGCTTCCAGGAATTTTTAAATTAGCATCTTTTTTGATACTTTTAGGTTATACGAAAATGTAAGTTTTGTTTCAACATTTTTTTTCTCAATATTTTTCCTATCCAACCCAAGAATTATTATACATCATTTTAAAGAGAAAGCTTTGAGCTGTAATTTAAAATAAGTCTCATTTCTTAATTTCAATAAACACGGCTTCCAGGAATTTTTAAATTAGCATCTTTTTTAACACTTTTAGGTTATACGAAAATGTAAGTTTTGCTTCAACATTTTTTTTCTGAATATTTTTCCAATCCAACCCAACAATTATTATACATCATTTTAAAGAGAAAGCTTTGGGCTTTAATTTAGACTAAGTCTCATTCCTTAATTTCAATAAACACGGCTTCCAGGAATTTTTAAATTAGCATCTTTTTTGATACTTTTAGGTTATACGAAAATGTAAGTTTTGTTTCAACATTTTTTTTCTCAATATTTTTCCTATCCAACCCAACAATTATTATACATCATTTTAAAGAGAAAGCTTTGAGCTGTAATTTAAAATAAGTCTCATTTCTTAATTTCAATAAACACGGCTTCCAGGAATTTTTAAATTAGCATATTTTTTGACACTTTTAGGTTATACGAAAATGTAGGTTTTATTTCAACATTTTTTTTCTTAATATTTTTCCAATCCAACCCAACGATTATTATACATCATTTTAAAGAGAAAGCTTTGAGCTTTAATTTAGAATAGGTATCATTTCTTAATTTCAATAAATACGGCTTCCAGGAATTTTTAAATTAGCATCTTTTTTGACACTTGTGTTACTTATTTTCTAAAAAATAAAATAAAAGCTTTTGTATTTTGCAACATCACTAAAATATATTTTAATGCTTGATGGTACTCTCAAGTACCATTATCTCCCTGAAAGGGGGCATTGCATATTTTGCTAAAAATTGATTCCAAAGGTTTTTACTGAGTGTATTAGTAAGTAAATTTTTGACTTCTTGGGACAGAAAGGGTTAAGTGATATTCGCTGTATAAAGCTTTTGTTGATCGATTTTGTTATTTTTCAATGTTAACAATTTTTACACCAAATTTAACATTTAACAATCTTTAATCATCAAACTAATCTTTTAGTTTTTAGTTTTAAGTTTACGCAGCGGGATTTGGAGTTCAGTTGGTACAAATTCAAGACAGTGTAAGTTATTGTATAAACGAAACATTTTGAGAAACTTAACTAAAATTTATTTAGCCCATTATCTAAAGACTAATTTCCTATTCTCCTATCCTTCTAGAAATTCAATTAGGGTTGGATACGCAATCTAAAACACGACACATGTGCAATGGCGGAGGCGCCGGGGATTCAAAACGGTGACATACAGGTAAGAGAAGGTTTGGCGTGTAGTTGTGGCTCTGTGATACATTACTCGATTCTCGTAGGGAGCACCTTCCGGCCGACGTTACTTTGTTACCTTATGATGTAGCCTGATTGCTGACATCAATCTTGGCGCACCACCGCGATTCGTCACTTGGACACGCGCACAAAACGTCAGGAATACACCGTTTAATATCAAAAAGTGGCCGATTTCGCATTAAAATATATATCTTGTGGGTGTGGCGGGAGAGTTTCAATTAAGAGTAGAGATATATTGGGGCATTACCGTCGCCGGCGTCGCGACGCCATTACGACTACCGGTTTCTTCTTTTGTTTGCGGCCCTCTAAATTGTGGTGGCGTAAACTTGAACGCTGACCTAACCGGTTTACGGCCCCGGTTTCCTGATGACTTCTGTCAGTCCAAAAGCACTTCGTAAGATAATGGCCAATAATGTTCATTCGGTTGGATATTTTAGAAATTTCAACAAATTTCAAGTAGTTTTAATTAAAATCGTTTCGGGAGACTTAGACTGGATTCGTGTTCTTTATTTCGTCGTAATGAGTTTATTTAAGCTTTTTCTTATCAAAGTACTTCCAGTTTTAGGGGTAACTAATGTTCGGGACGCAATTAAAATCAGCTTTTAGGCCTTTAATGAAGTCGTTCGAAGATGTTGCACACATTTCGTTCGTCGTGCTACGAATAATTAGCTACGTACTCGGTAAGTAGTGCAGCTGAATTATGAGTTGGGAAGTTTTAATGAAGTGTACATATTTACACGTTTTCGATTAATATGGTTGTTGGATTTTGCTTATGCGAACAGGCGTATTTGTGTTGAATGAAATATGTTCTACAGTGTGTCCCCGTAAGGTATAATTGACGATAAATTTTTGAATTCAAATTCCATCTTTTGCAATTAAAGTCTGGATGTCATAAAACGAAATATAACCAAGTTTTACGTCAAATGTCCTCAAAGTACCAAAGTTAACACAAGAAGTTTCTTAACCGTTGCAGGTAAAGTGGTCTTTCTGAGCAATGTACAACAAAAGTTGATTAAGATAAAATGTTTGTTATGTTAAATTATAGCGGTATGCGGAATTTTATTAATTTAGCAAAATGCAGATTTTTAAATCGTAAGATTAACAACAAAACTTGTTCGATCTAAACTAAATTAACATAAATGCTTATTCAATGATACCACCACTAACACTAACACATAATTCAGCCCCTTTCCGACATTGTTTATAACTTTTTCTAGTATGGTCCAACGGAATTTCTCTAATAACAGTTTCAATTTTTTGTTTTAAACGGTCTAAATTGTTATTAAAATGTTGTTTTACATAACCCCAAAAATCCGGACTTCTTGCGGGCCATGGTTGCTGACCATATCCACCAATCCATTTTTTTCCAAATAGCGTATTTAAATAATTTCTTATTAAAGTGGTCGAATGTGGGCCGCAACCCTCTTGTTGAAAATATAATTTATTGCGTTTTTCTAAATCCACGCCGTGAAGATAATTAAATAAACAATTTTCTAGTATAATCTGTTTTTTATTTAAATCAATTGTCAAAGTGTCGTCAAGTTGGTATTGAAAGTAAAAGCGCATGTCGTGACTTTTACTTTAATTGTGTGCCACCACTGTCTATCAAATTTGTTAAGATTGATTAAAAAACAATTTTCATATAATTTTTTTGCTGCTAAATCTACCATAAAAATGTTAAGAAAGGGTGGAACGGGATGTCACCTGTCTAAACGCGAAAAAAACTCTATAATTAGGTATTGTGAAGAAGTACAGACGGAGACACCAAATACGAATTTAAAATATATATGTGATAAAGCTTCACGTATTTTTGATGTATGTGTATTGCACTTGAGTTTTAAAATTAAATTTATATTCAACATAATTGTATTAGGTTCACAGCACGACGGTTTTTAAAATTATTCAAACCTACAAAAAATATCAAACTGTAAAAAAACCAAAAACACAAGGGCGTTGTAAAATGAACTACAAAACGGCTAATAATTTATATTTTATTAAAGAAGAGTTAGGAAGACAAATACAAAAATTGCATGGAAAGAAACAGTATTTTAATCTTAATGATTTACTTAATTTTGCAAGAAATGAATGTGATTTTACTAATGGTAGATCAAAATTACATAAAATTATAAAATCTATGGGATATAGATATAAAAAGATTAGCAATAGAAAAGTGTTAATTGAACAACCACATATAGTTTCAAAAAGAATTACATTTTTAAAGACATACTTGCAATACCTAGAATCCGGAGAGTATACTTTTGTTTTTCTTGACGAAACTTGGATTTACGAAAATGGCACCCAAGTTTATCAATGGGTAAATGAAAATGAAAGATTTGGTATTCCGCAAAGAGCAGAAGGCGAAGGAAAAAGATTTACAATCTTGCACGCAGGCACTTCGTCAGGGTTTTTGCCAAATTGCGATCTCTTGCTCAGTGACAACACGGAGCACAGAGATTATCATAAAAATATGACGTCAATTATTTTTATGGAATGCGTGAAAAATCAATTACTTCCAGGATTAAATAATTTGGGTGCGAAGTGTGCGGTAGTAATGGATAATGCTCCATATCACTCAAAACAAATCGAGAAAGCTCCAAGTTTCTGCACAAAAAAAAATGATATGAAAAAATGGTTAACTGAACATAATATACAGTTTGAACCAACCTTAAATAAAAAATCGTTATGGGAAATAATCCGTTATTACAAGCCTCAAATTGAAAAATTCTTTGAAATTGACAAATTAATAAGAGACCATGGCCATACTGTTCTTCGCCTTCCTCCATACAATTGCCAATATAATCCCATTGAACTATGTTGGGCGTTCTTAAAAACTTATTACAATAAACATGTTCAGTCCAGCTCGGAGAAAAAGATCTGTCGTGTCAAGGAGACTTGGCAAAAAGCTCTTGGTCATTACACTCCGGAGATGTGGGCAAATAGTGTTCGCCACTGTGAAGAACTAATTAAAAAAAATTGGACAACATTAATGGGAAATTCATTAATAACTGATTTACCTCCTGTCATCATCCAACTAGCGGAAGACTCAGATTCTTCCAGTAATTCTGATTTTTAAACAATATTCAAATTTTAATTATAGCACTTAATTATGTTATCTTAATATATTGCTCACGAGTTTTAATTTCAAAACGTAGATATTAGCCAAGTGACGAGAGATTAGTGGCTTCGTCTTTAAAGTGACAATCAGTGACAACTTCGTTTAGAATATACACAACCTTACTTATTATTTAGTGGAAAATATTATAAAGCGTGGTCATAGAACATGGTATCTAGGGTGGTACAGACCGTTTTTTTATAAAAATTTGGCAATGACAATTGATTTAAATAAAAAACAAATTTTATTTCCAAATATCGGTGTTGATTCAAATTGCCGTTTATGAAGTAAGGTCCACTAAACAGCACACCACACATTCACTTTCTGAGAATACTGGCGTTTACAAGCTATGCGATAATGTGGATTAGTCTTTGACCAGAATCGACAATTTTGTGATATAACCACTCCATTAGTGGCGAACGATGCTTCGTCCGAAAATATTATGTTGTTTAAAAAAGTTCTATCTTTCAAAATTTTGTACCCAAGCCACAAACAATAATCTAAACGTTTTGCTTCATCACCTATTTTGATAGTGTGGTTAAATTTTGGTTTATACGGCAAAAGGAATCGTACGCAAATATATCAATGGCAAGACGGTCAGCAGAGCGAGCAGAGCGCAGCAATGGCGAATGCTGATAGGAGTTAGTGCGCGGAGTTGTAGTAAAGAACAGAAAATCAAAACGAAGCGATCTGGGCGGGACGTGGAAGTTAATCAGTGATGTAAGCGAGGATGATTTATAAATATTATGAATTATTTTATATAAAAGTATTATATCATTAGCAAGTCGCCGTTGGCCGAGTCGTAACAAGTGGAAAGATTGGCACGCCGAGTTGTAGTCAGCATAGGTAGTATGAGATTTCCAGCATAAAAAACGAACGAATCTCTTTTGGACACGCTCTAGTCGTTCCACAAATATATTATATTGTGTATTCCATACAACAGTGCAATAATTCAAAATGTTAAATACATACGTATAATAGAGAGTCATTAATGAATTAGTGTCGGTAAAATCAGGAGCCGATCTCATGACAAAACCAAGCATACGAAAAGCCTTGCTAACCACCGAATCGACGTGCTCACTGAATAATAGGTTACTATCAAACGTCACGCCCAAATCTCTTATAGAAGTAACCCTGTTCAACAACTTCCCTCCAATGATGTAGTCAAAGCGTATGGGACCAGGCTTTTTTGTAAAAGTAATTGTAAAGCATTTACTATAATTCATGGTGATGAAGTTTGTGCAACAATATTGAGCAAGTTCGTATAGATCACGTCGAAGAGCAGAACAATCTCTAGGATTTGACACGCGGCAGAAGATCTTTAGATCATCTGCATACATTAAACAGTTAGCGTGTGTTTAAAACACTTAAATATGTCATTAATATAAATATTAAAAAGCAGAGGTCCAAGAATGCTTCCCTGAGGTACGCCGGATGAGACTGACACCGTCTGCGAGGAAAAACCTCTAACTGTAACCGACTGCGTTCTATCAGCCAAGTAGGAAGCAAGCCACTGTTGAATGCTGTAGGGTAAACCAACATGTTCAATTTTTTGTAGTAAGAGCCGATGATCAACATTATCAAAAGCTTTACTAAAATCAGTATAAACAGAGTCCACCTGGCAGTTGTCATCGAAAGAATGCAAAATGTAATTAGTATATTCGAGAAGATTGGTCTCTACCGAACGACCAGCAAAAAAACCGTGTTGTCGAGGGTCCAAAACATTTTTTACAGTGTAAAAAATAGGCTTGTAAATTAAGCTCTCAAGGACCTTGCCAAAAATGGGCAACAAAGAAATTGGTCTGTAGTTTTCGACCAAGCTTCTACAGCCAGATTTAAAAATAGGCACCACAGAGGCCCGCTTCCAGACTAGCGGAAAGACAGTCTTTCAGAGATCTATTGAAGAGGATTGATAACGGTTCACTAAGAGATTCACAACAATTTTTTATTATAATAGGAGGTATACCGTCACCACCTGGCCCTCCGGAAGGGTTAACGGCTCTAAGAGCTTTCAAGATCTCAACCTGCTCAAATTGTAGAGACAGGTCGCAAAAACGTGGGCTACCACAACGGGAGCCATTGCTGGTGCTCGAGGTCCGCGAAGTATTAAATACTGAGCCGAAGTAACGAGAAAAAAGGTCGCAGATATGTGCACCATCGGTAGCAGTGACACCGTCAAACGCAACCTCTGCAGGCAAGTCACTTGTCGCGCGCTTAGCTCTAACAAATGACCAAAACCTTTTGGGATCATGCCGTATACTGCTCTCCGCACTGACAATAAAATTGCGATAATCACGATCGATAAGGAACTTTGAGCGACCCCTCAAAAGGGAAAAAGTTAAATAGTCGAGGCGATTTCTATACCGCTTCCACTTCTTGTGCATCTTACGTTTTATATGCTGAATTAACAAAATTTGGCATATCGCTATAATTTAACATAACAAACATTTTATCTTAATCAACTTTTGTTGTACGTTGCTCAGAAAAACCACTTTACCTGCAACGTTTAACAAATTTCTTGCGTTAACTTTGATACTTTGAGGATGTTTGACGTAAAAATTGGTTATATTTCGTTTTATGACATCCAGACTTTAATTGCAAAAGATGGTATTTAAATTCAAAAATTTATCGTCAATAATACTTTACGGGGACACAATCCGAGGACACACTGTATACCGATTGGTAACTTTAATTTTAGGAGATATACCTTTGATTATATATAAAATGGATTGAGCCAACGAGAGAGATAGCTTGCGCAAGGTGATCGAACCGAGATAGACATAGAAGCGTACTGCCATATAATGGGTGTACTGATAGAAGTGAGATAGATATAGAAGCGTACTGACATATAATATATCTATCTTTATTACACTATCACATTATCGCTTTCCATCTGCGTCTATTCACCTTGAGCAACATTTTTGTTAGTAGATATATTCAGTTAGCTCAATCCATATTATATATAATCAAAGAGATATACCCAACACGGACGTACGTATAAGTATACTTGTGTGTGTGCATATGCGCGCGGAGTATGTTTGTGGGAGGGGAATCGCAAGAGTAGTGGATCGGAGAGCAGTCAGTCGTTTGACATCGTTCAATGATAAGAAATATTATAAAAATAATAACTAATACAATAAATGAAATTCAAATAAGACAAAGCAAATTCTTAATTCTAAAAATAAAAACAATTCGTAAGTAACTGAAATAAACTTTGTAAAACAACAAATAAAACAAAAAACTATAAAAATAAAACATTTTTTATATTAGGTGTTCAAATAAACCACCATTCTGTGCTAAACAATAGCCCAATCTATCGTAAAAAGTTCGCCTTACATTCGCTAGTATATCGGGACTAATATCCTGAATACAATTGCGAATTTTTGTTTGTAAGTCATCCAGATTGGTTGTCCTTTCTTCATCAAAACCATAAATTTTCGATTTTAAATAGCCCCATAGAAAAAAATCATTGGGGGCTAAATCTGGTGATCTAGGCGGCCAAGTTAACGTTCCGCAAATAGATATTACACGATTTGGAAATTGTGCGTTAAGATACTCTTTAACTTGCCGGCTGTTGTGAGCCGGGCATCCATCTTGTTGGAACCAGATACTTCCAAATTGAACATTGTCTAATTGTTGAAGCGATGGGATTACGTCATTTTGCAAAATGTTTAAATACTTATGACCATTTAAATTTCCTTCTATGAAAAAAGCACCGATAATATGGTCACCTACTAAGCCAGCCCAAACATTTAATTTTTGGGGATATTGTGTACGAGCCGCATAAACTTTGTGTTCATTGTCACGACTCCAATATCGAGCAACGCTGGGATTATGCCGACCATGCAAAGGAAATGTAGATTCATCGGTAAATAAAATGTTTTTTATAAAATCAACATTTCCGTTGGCCATTTCCATCATAGTAAAGCAAAATTCCGCCCTTGTAATATTATCGTTCTCGCAGAGTTCCTGACTTTTTTAAACCGCTCAAAGTTTTTAATAATATTTGAAATTGTTCCGCGACTAGGAATTGATCTGTTTTCATAGGCCACAGGAAACAAATTAATTATTTGGGCTACAGAATTGCCACCATAAAACCATTTTATAATCTGTACCTTTTCCGCTACAGTAAACAACATCTTAGTTTTTTTTTGCTATATAGGGTTAACTGCAAAGCGATGCGACCAACTTCGCCTCTCAACAATCTATGAACGATTCAATTTGTGCATTACCCCTACGCTTGTTTATCCCCCACTTAACGACACCGAATATACACACACACGTATACTTATACGTACGATCGTGTTGCGTGTATCTCCTAAAATTAAAGTTACCAATCGGTATGTTAATATGAAATTAATTTTAAGGTTGATAATAATATTTCGGTGTGTGTGTGATGAATGGGAATAGGATTGTGTAGGTGAGGTTCCGGACATATCTTCGAGTACGTCGAACATGAATCACCCTCGACAATGAGGCTGATATTAATCTTTTTAAAACACAATTCGGCTGATGGTCGTTGCTTTCCTCCGAAAATCCATTAAGCGACGATCGCGCCACCACCACCGCCGCCGACGGTGGTTGTACAACAATCGCAATGCATTATCGCACCAATATATCAAAGCGGCGAAATAAACGGATAAACAATCTCGCTATAAATTTTCCATAAATTTTCCCAATATAATAGCGCCGCCCGCTATATGCTAATTACGAAATAATATAAATTACGTTCGCTCCCGGGCTTCGACCGACACACACGGTTAATAAATACCGACAATGGTTGTCATTCGATGCACCCTCTACGCCCCGACGCTATAGTAACGACCCCTAACTTAATCGCCAAATTGGACTATTGGTTCATTCGATCTACCCATCGCCAATTTCAACGACATTTCTCCCTAATTGTCCCAATCAATGAACTATGGTAATAACGCAAACTAAATCAAACTAAAATCCAAACAAACTTTACTCGACGCGGAAAAATATTGTCCCGGTTTATTCATCCACGTTCCGGATTAATCCATAATCTAGTGCGGTGAGTTTTTCCAACCAAATACTGCACCTTGAGCACAAACGTTTCATTATTCTCTGGTAATATAGATCCACCCGGGTGAGATATTTTTTTTAACCTTTTTCCCCTCATAAAAATTCCGCGATTTCCTCTTCGCAGTTGCGGGTTCATAATATGCGGAGAAGGAACCAACGTATGCAAATACGCCCGGCTCTGAATAAATAGTTTTGAAAGGTTTTACTCCGGCGGAAACGTGTGCCTTACGCTCACCCCCGTCCCGCGGCGTCGGCCGACGCTATTCGTTTTGCTCCTGCGACGAGTGCTTTCTTTCAAAATACCTCCGAGCTCGCGATTAAAATGGACGAGATATATCGCTTTTTTTATTTCTCCTCCACCCCCTAGCAACTTAATTAATATACATAAGCCTTTTCATTTGAGTACGCTTAAAACTGGATTCCACATGAATACATTTAAGTAAGTACATAAGAAGTGATTAATTTAATCTATTTTAGGATATCTAGCGGAATGAATTTTTAATGGCAGCATTAAAAAATTCAACTAGATTAGAAAAGTTTTCCATTATTCTCTTAAGGTCGTTTCTACTTATTGTTCGAAATTACCTGGCAAGCTAGGAAACCTGGAGGTCCCAATTTCACCGTCGAGCAATGTTATGTAAAACGTGCACGCTCCGTTAAATCGAGCGGAGAGCGGTAGACGAGCGCCATCTATCAACGGTCCCGGGTCAATAAGGGCCACAGCGCATTTAGCAGCGCCGGCTCCTGGCTCACGGACAATGCCCGTCCAGTTTACGGGACAATACCGCAATTGTTACAGCGCAAATATGGATTTAACTGGGTGCCGACCGCTGCCCGAACAGATAGATACTACGACGACGACGTCATCGATTCCGACGACCTAAAATCCCCAACCTCAATCTCGCACACCAGAAAATAGACCAATTTATTTATTATACATATATATATACGTATAATTAAACCGAAACCCCAGTAGGCGTGGGGTAAGACAAGGCGATACAATGTCCCCCAAATTGTTCATCACAATCCTGGAGTCCATTTAAACAACTGAATTGGACCCAAAAAGGCATAAACTAAGTAATAGTAAGTATAGTTCTTTTATTTCGGATAGCCTTGGAGAGATGAAATTGATGCTGAACGACTTACAGAAGGTGTGTGCAGGAGTCGGGCCAAATCTTGTTCCCAGCTCTAATATCAACATTGGAGATAATGAGATCAAGAGGGTTGACAGCTATGCATATCTTGGTCATGAGGTCCATGTATGGAGACTGTGGCTATGAGGTATTAGCCAACATAATAAAATTATAAAATTAACTTTTGGCAGTCTTTTTATTTTGCGTCTGTTATGTTTTGCTTCAAAAACAATTGTGTGCAAATATAAAAATAATAACAAATGAAATACAATTTTATGTTTTTAAATTGAGCTGCTGCCACAGCACGCTTCCCCTCCTATAAAGAAAGAACAGAAAGAGGGATAACATTTAGTCAAAAATTTGAATTAAAATTTAAAATGTACTTTTTTAGTTTTATTAATTATTAAATTGTTGACTTCAGGAGAAACGTTTTCGTTCAGAAAGAAAGCCGGTTTTAGCAAATCGAGGCTTACATTTATTTCTTTACTGTCTTTCAATACAACGAAAAATTTTGAAAATCTCTTCAACACTCTGAAGGGATCTTCGTACCTAGGAGACAACGTAGGTTTAATTCCAGTAATTTTAACAAATACAAAGTTTGACCTGAATAATTCTTTGTGAACAAAAGGTTTTTGGCTGGAATGTATGGTTGACTGAACTGGTTTAATGTCAGCAAAAGATGATTTTAAACTTGATAATAATGGTTCAGTTTCAATTGATGGTTCGGTAGGTAAGAAAAATTCTCCTGGTAATCTGAGTTGCTGACCATAAACCAATTCAGCGGATGAGCAACCTAAATCCTCCTTTAGGGATGACCTGAGACCTAGGAGAATCAAAGGCAAGTCATTGTTCCATCTAGTAGAATTACCTCGAGCAATAATCGCTGATTTCAAAGTACGTTGAAATCGTTCAATCATACCGTTACTTTGTGGGTGATAAGCAGATGTGTGTATTTGATGAGTACCTAAAAATAATTGGAATTTTGAAAATAATAGTGATTCGAATTGTCGTCCTTGATCGTGAGTGATAATGGTAGGAATACCGAAACGGCTGAAGTAATGCCTGAAAAGAGTATCTGCAATAGAGATATCTTTTAGAGGAAAAGCCTCTGCCCACCGTGTGAAACGCTCAATGACCGTGAGCAGATAAGTACATCCAAGAGATGGAACAAGTGGGCCAACCAAATCAATGTGAATGTGTTCAAATCGAACTTTTGGAACTTTGATTTTGAGAATTGGCGATTTTGTATGCCTTTGTATCTTAACTTTCTGACATTGTAAACATGATTTTGTCCAAATACGAATTTGTTTCGACATATGAGGCTAAAAGAATTTTGTTTTTATTAAATGAATGATTGCTCGAATGCCAGGGTGAGATAAACCATGAAATTTTTGTATAACTATTTCTCTAAATTGCTGCGGAATGTAAATTCGCGGAGATTCCGTTGATATTTCACACCATAATTTGATATCAGGTAGCGTTGTGGGTTGTAGCAATAACTGATAGGGTGTTGTAGTGTGAGTGTGACACATAATCAGTGCGCACATAATCAAACAAGCGAAGTAAACAGAAGAATCAGACAGCCTACGGGAAACTTAGAGACATCTTCAAGAGGCTTTCAATCAATGCGTGCTTCCAGTTATGATATACGGCTCCGAAAGTTTAACATTAACGGTGACTACTGCCAGGAGGCTTAAAGTAACGTAAAGAGAGATGGAGAGAAATGAAAACCTACGAAGAAAAACTGGCCTAAATGATGTGGCAAAACTCAAGTGGAACTGAGCGGGTCATGAACGGTTGCTTGAGACCATCTACATTCTGGACGGACGATGTTAAAAGTTGCCATTGGTGCGTCAAAGTTGCCGCTGGTGGTGAAGAAAAGCAACGACGAGTGTAAATCAGCGTAGATAGACATTTTGGAAAATTTGCGATTAAATTTTGGCGTCTTGAGGCTAATCCGAAGACATCGGAAATATCACTCCCGTTGAAAAGTCGCGGTTAAGTCTTTTTTATAACCCGACCCGGATATTTTAACCGGATTTAATATTTTCCATACATTTTTGGGAGTAGACCTCGACCAATGAGGTAAGAATTGCTTATTTCGGTTAATCATAACTTTTCCCATCCATATCACAACATCCTTATTATTCATTGTTCCATAATTTCATTGATTACATTTATCCCTTTCATCTTTAAAAAAAAAAAAAATCAACCGTTCACACTTTCATCCGTTCATTCTTTTCATCCATTCCTTTAGCGAATCTTCTTTTTCTAATCAGTAATTACGATCCGTAATTAATCTTTCTTTTGGGGGAACCATTCCTTTTATGAAATTCTTAGTTCTAAAATTTTGAGCACATTTTAATACACTGGATATCCACTCCTTACAATACCATCTCGAAGGAAGCTGCTGAAGATCATCCAACTCATACCTTTTCGAAGTTAACAAAAGAAAAAGAAGACAACTAAAGGTCAGATCAACAATTCGTTTTAAACTTCGAATTTTTTGTATTCTACTTTATTGTCTGTCTATTGTTTCAATTATTAAGTTTGATAATTCAATTTTTTTTTGTACATTATAATAAACTTACCTGGTATAATTTAGGATCTTTTAAAAAAAATAAATAAATAAACTAAAGTTAGGATGAAATTGAAAGAGTTATCCATGTTGCAAGATTAATAATCAAGTAAAAAACATGTAAAAACTTCTAACTTGCATTTATTTATATAAAGTCGTACTAGTTTCGGGTTACCCCATCATCAGCGACAAAGTCAATGAAGCTATAATAGGTGTAGACTGGAAATCAGATAAAAATAAAGTATTTTGCTATCTGATGGATAAACAAAATGAAGATAAAAGATGAAATAGAAATGGCGACGTTAAAAGTATGGAATGTTAAAAATTAGAAAAACTTTAAGAAGATGTGTTGGTGGGTCTCTTATACAGTCTCATCCCATCAATTTAGGATATATAAATTTGTTTTGTTTTGAATTTGCGCATCAATTTATTATAGTTTATTTTACTTTTGTAAAAGAGTTTTATTGGTTTCATTTTTTTTTAATTTAATCGATTTCTGAAACAAGTCTACCTCAAGTACTTGTTGATTGATGAATCGGTGTCGCGGTCAATCAGGTGTTTCATTTAGTTTTTTTTTGTTATCCAATTAAATCTTCTTAGTTTCATTTTTTTTTATATATATTTTTCTTTAGGTTGATATTAATTTTGATTTGATTTAACCTATATATTTTATTTTATTTGATTTCTTTTATTTTGCAATATATACCTATACATCATTTTGCTTACCTGCATCTATTGAGTTTCCTTATTTTCTTTCTATATCTTTGTGTTGTTAAATTTTCGTTATTGTATGAACCCCTTGTTTCCAACATCACTGCATAATCAGTGCCCGTTGCGAATTAACGGATTGTGTGGCGCCTTAAATAAATCGAAGCTTCCCTTCTCCAAACGAGTTTACCGGGGAGTTCGCAAGAAACTGGTTAGGTTGAATAATAACGTAAATTGTTTTGCGGGTTGTGTCTCGATCGGGTAAAATTTCAAAAATTATCATAATTTTCCGTTTTCCTTTTTTTTAAGGCGTAACACGTTTCTTAGATATTTTTCAGTTGAAATCTATTGGATCCTTTAGATGCACCCTGAAGCGTAGGCTTCTCGACAAACAAGAATCAAAATGTTAATTTTAATTCTTTTTATTTTTTGTTAGTTATTACTTTGATAGATATGTGTTTTTTTTTGTTTAGTTTTTTAGTAACCAGCTATGTTGTACCCTATATATGTATGTATATACTTTGTATATATTGTATTATTATGTTTTGTTCGATTATTAATTTTTTTATGCAAACCAATTTTTACAAATTAATTATACAAAACGATAATTCACACAAAAATATTTTATTTGATTCGCAACGAACAAAAATGCATTTTTAAATCAAAAAGAACATGAATCTCAGAGAATAAAAATAAGTCGCAAGTTCATAGAGACATCTATTAACTAAATTTTTAAATTTTCGAAGTAAACATAAAAACTAGTCTAAATAAACACGTCTGTGCAAGAAAGAGGTAACTCGTTTAGAAGAGTGTTGTCGTAGACAAAGTTTATACGCGTTAATTTTATGAGTGCTTTTTAAGATTGATTTTTAATCGCGATAGTTATAAAAATTAAAGAGTTCTGAAGAAACGGAATGGAACGTTTGATTAGCGATAAAAGGAAATATGTTAACTTATCTCGTTTCTTTCCGGAGGTGTGACATGTCAGTTAAAAATGACTGGTTGACCTTGATCTTGAGGGATGGGTATTCTTCGGTGTTAGAAGTTTAGGATTTACGGGTCCTTCGGAAACAGGATGGAAGATTGGACTCGAACTCAGGTATGGTTTCGATTTCTTCGAAGATAATTCAGAAACACTTATTTACTTTTACTTGATCAAAAAAAAATTGAGTTGTCAAAAAAAATTCTAAGTTCAGACTTAGGTTAGAAAATTTAAGGTTAATTTGACGTAGATTCGACAACGCTTGGCTCTAGCCAAATTTGAACTCTCTCCGGTGTCAATTTGCGCCGCCTTATATACCCTTTTTGGACAAAGGCATCTTGGATATCCAAATTTGATCGTCTCAGTTTGAATCTGGGCTCTCTGATTGGTTGATTAAGTGGCGGGAATTATAAATTACACAGGTTAGCCAAAATAATTGATTTTTTTAAAGAAAATAACTATCAATTTTGAAAATATTCGAAATTATTAATAAACTTTAAATTTGCTTAAGATTTTGTAATTTTGTAGCAAATTTTTCCTTTTTTTAGATAAACGCGCTTTCGGGTGTCAATTTGCTTCGAGAAAGTCGTAATTTGATGTTGAAGTTTGGAAATGAAAAATTGGAATTTAAATATATAAAATGATACAGAAATGGATGAAATTGCGGCCTATGGGTTAAATCGATACGATCTATCGATCTCGCATGTTTTTAGAATCTAAAATCGTCTGAAAAGTCGCCAAAATCAATACCTGTCAAAAATGTAAGTGACAAGATCAAATTTGAAGGTCATGGACTTCAAGGAATTACCTTTTTCTTGCACATTGCCCTAATTTTTCTTAATTCTAAACGAAAATCATAACGTAATTGCTTAGCCTAATGCATATATTAAGATTAGCTGTCCCTCTTAAAAATCGATGAATTTTTTTTTAATCGGTAGGAAATGACTCAAAAGATGTGTTAATGATAAAAAAAAAGTGCGGAAAAGTGTAGTACTTACCGAAAAATCACTTTAAAGGTGCGATTTGACGTTTCTTTTTGGAAGTTCAAAGCAATGTTAAAATTGCATTTTCGTATTAAATCCTAACCTGAAACTGTTTAATTTATACCCGCGCACAAAATAAAAAGTTATTTTCACTAAACTTATTGAGATTACAACATATTTACGGATGAAAACCTTATTTCTTAGGCTATCAATGCATAACGACAATTACCTGTCGTTAGATAGAATTGTTTCTACCAAATGTGTGTTAATAGACTTTATGTTAATAGATTGTGTATCAATTGATCTGTCAAACGACTAAAATATCTTTAAATTGTAAATATCAATGATAAATAAGTATAGTAGCTTATTTAATAATAGTTTGCTTAAATTAAAATAGTTATTAGAAAAGACATGTGTATACATGGTTACAAAATAAAAATAAATAAATAACCCGTGTGACGATAGCAACAAACTGTGCATTTAACCAAATAACAATTACAACTGACAACACAAGCTATGTTAACCATGTATTTTCGTATTAAATCCTAACCTCAAATTGTTTAATTTATACCCACGCACTAAATAAAAAGTTATTTTCACTAAACTTGTTGAGATTACAACATAATTATTCATAATGACACCTATGTGAAGTTAGCCCCCAATTAAATAGCATTTTACATGTATAGTATTTTGATTATAACATGAAAACCAGTGAACCGATTTCGATAAATAATGTCTCATTCGAAAGCTTAATCCTTGGCCAATACGAAAGTGGAAATGCCCAATTTGAAAACTCTTTCGAATTTCGCTAAAACGTCAAAATAATGCGAAGATACATGAAAATAACACAAAATTGACCTTCTTTAAGTGGTGATAACTCGTAAACGATGTACCCGATGATCAAAATCTATACGTCACTCGATTCGTCATAGTGTCTTCTATCGAAATCACAAAATGCTCGATTTCAATTCTCTCCCGATAAGTTTATACAGCCCTCGGAATGACACCGTCTTCGGCTCGTTGTTTATGCACGTGTGAACGCTCGTGCTATTAATTAATTTTTAATTTAAACTAAATCGACTATAATTAGAGAACAGTTTGACGGATTTTAATGTTTTATATCTCAATCGAAAGTTTGTGTCTGGCAAAATGCTGTTGTCGAAATGCCCGATTCGAAATATTTAAGGATTTTGATTAAAAGACAACAAACGAATTAATTACACATCAATTATCTCCGTAACTAATTGAACAATTTTAGTCATCAAAATCTCGGTAGAAAGTATGATCTGCAATGAATGCGAAGGTGGAAATGCCCGATTTCAAAATTTACTAATTATGTGCGTACAGCCATTGAAATGACCCCGCGAGAGATTTCGAGTCGGGCATTTCCACTTTCGTATTGGCCAAAGATTAAGCTTTCGAATGAGATTTTGATTATCGAAATCGGTTGACTGGTTTTCTTGTTATAATCAAAATACTATACATGTAAAATCCTGTCTAATTGGGGACTAGGAAAATTTGGAGCTAACCTCGCATAGGTCATAATGACTAAGTGCCTGTCGTTACATAGACTGTGTGTCTATTAACTGTGTACAAGAGCGTCGCCAGATAGGAGCAAAGATAGATTCGAAAAAAGAAATTGAATAGAATATAAGATACAAATAGATTCTAAAAATCTATTTGAAATGTTTATAATCTGTTATCGCATTTAAATAGAGAGCATGAGAGTTAAATAAAAATTTGTTATTAAAAGACTTCAAACCACTTAAATATTATAATTAGGATAATTATTAGTTAGTTTAACGTTATTTTGGAACTTAATAACACATATTATTGATGAAAATCCCTTTCGTAGTTACAAAGTTTTAACATCAAAAGTTCATAACGTAGGGTGAAATATTCGTCAAATCCTTTGGTCAAATCTGAAAGAGAAGAATAATAAACCTTATTTTGGAGAAATTCAAAAGATTAAGGTAGAAATGCAATTGATGGGTACTTGTGGGTGTAATGGGCACTTCGAGATAATAATTAGAGATTCTTTCTCTATCTAAAACCGGTCTTTGTCTGTCGATAAGTTAATACTAAGATCAATCTGTACTTAAACTACAAAGCGATGGCTCTGTACTTAGATTAAATAGCTTAAAATTACAAAACTTCAAGCCTTTGTGCAATTGTTATCAAACCGATTTTTAAAAAACTATTATCACACTCGGAAAGAGCGCTCTTTAAATTTATTATATCTTAACCCGGGTTTTCGTTGGTAAATGGGTCTATCGGCGTCATGCTTAAATCGCCCTTAATATACATCCCTACACACAAAAACGCTTAATTGCTATTCCTTTAAACAAGTTTCTTATTTGATATTGGGAAAACTATAGAAGTATAGATCTATCTTATCTACAATTTGCTGCTCTTTCTAATGGTGTATAACACACGGCTATCGCTGCTTGGTTATAGAGTTTTTTCCTGGTGATATAAGAAAGTTATTGATCCCAACAATGTTTAAAAGTAGCTAAAACGTGTGAATTTGGTAATTTTTTAACCAAAAACGTCCTTGTGTAAGTCTATAACTTCATGATATACTTCTATAGTTTTCCTCATATCAAATAAGAAAGTTGTTTAGAGGTAGAGCAATTAAACGTTTCTGTATATATAGAGATGTATATTAAAGGTGATTTAACCATGATGCTAATAGATATTGACCGACAAAAACCCGGATTAAGATATTTGAAGAAGCGTTCTTTCTGATTGTGAACACAGTTTTTTAAAATTCGGTTTGATAACAATTGCACAAGGGCTTGAAGTTTGGTAATATTAAGCTATTTTACGTACAGAGCGGTGTTCTTCATCTTTTATTGATTTTAATATTAACATATCGGCAAACGAGGACCGACGATTTCATAAAGAAAGAATCAAGCTTTCATATGGTGCATTTAGTGTTCTGCTATATCTAATAATACGAAAGATATCAGCTAATAAAATAGATAGGAAATTGCGGATAAAAGTTTGTTGTGGAAATCGGGCATTTCCACTTTCGTATTGGTCAAGGATTAAGCTTTCGAATGAGACATTGTTTATCGAAATCGATTCACTGGTTCTCATGTTATAATTAAAATACTATACATGTAAAATTCTGTTTAATTGGGGACTAACTTCACATAGGTATCATTATGAATAATTATGTTGCAATCTCAACAAGTTTAGTGAAAATAACTTTTTATTTAGTGCGTGGGTATAAATTAAACAATTTGAGGTTAGGATTTAATACGAGAAAATACATGGTTAACATTGCTTGTGTTGTCAGTTGTAATTGTCATTTGGTTAAATACACAGTTTGTTGCTATCGTCACACGGGCTATTTATTTATTTTTATTTTGTAACCATGTCTTTTTTAATAACTATTTTAATTTAACTAAACTACTATTAAATAAGCTACTATACTTATTTATCATTTATATTTACAACATAAAGATTGCAAAGAGCTTTCAGTCATTTGACAGATCAATTGATACACAATCCATTAACACAAAGTCTATTAACACACATTTGGTAGAAACAATTCTATCTAACGCCATTTAATTGTCGTTCTGCATCGATAGCTTAAGAAATAAGGTTTTCATCCGTAAATATGTTGTAATCTCAATAAGTTTAGTGAAAATAACTTTTTATTTTGTGCGCGGGTATAAATTAAACAGTTTCAGGTTAGGATTTAATACGAAAATGCAATTTTAACATTGCTTTGAACTTCCAAAAAGAAACGTCAAATCGCAACTTTAAAGTGATTTTTCGGTAAGTACTACACTTTTCCGCACTTTTTTTTTATCATTAACACATCTTTTGAGTCATTTCCTACCGATTAAAAAAAAAATCATCGATTTTTAAGTGGGACAGGTATTCTTTAATTATTCCCTATTATACTAAAGATCTTAAATTTAATTAGTCTTTTTTTTTAGTTTCTTCGAGAACGGATTTTATTACAATACAGGGTGATTCAAAAAACCGCTGACAGACTTCTAGAGTAGATAATACATGAAAAATTAAGATGAATAGTATAGCGGATCAAAGTTTCTTTAAAATTAAACATTATCTGCAATATAAAGCACTTTTTTAAAAATATTTTCTACTCAATTGCTCTCTGCGCGTGTAAAGTGATCAATTATCTATCAATTGGTCGCTTACAAAACTTTGATCAAAGCAATAGTTTTTAAGAAAAACACGTTTGTAGAAAATTTGTTAATTCAATCAAAAACTGTTGCTTTAATCAAAGTTTTGTAAGAGACCAATTGATGGATAATTGATCACTTTACACGAAAATACTGCCCGTTTGGCAAAATTAGCAGTGGAGTTGAAAATGTATATACCCATGTATATTAAGACTTTTCATCTTAATTTTTGATGTATTACCTGCCCTAGAAGTCTGTCAGCGGTTTTTTGAAACACCTGCATATATATTTTTTGGGCAAATAAATAAATAAAAGATTGACCAACAATTAGATTCTGAATGAAGGCAGAAGGCTGCTTGATGATGATGGACATATTATATACATAATAAAATTAATTAACAAACTTAATTTTAAATTTTTAATACTACGAACGATTAAACGGTGGTGGATGACACAGTAACTGAGTTATTTTGTCAGGTTAAATGAACGTACAACCGAGGGTTTTATATTATGTATAGCAACATTTATAAATAATTGTTAAACCGTCGAATTAATTAATTCGAAACTCCCGCACGCATACATATATAGAACCAATCGATCCCCAACGGGTTTGTCTGATAACAAACCGCGTCGCGTTAATTAAAATGTGTCAACAGAAAACCCCGCGAGCATATTTTTGACGTCGCAACAAAACCCATCCCCTTCTAACCGGAGGGGAAACCCACAATTTAAATATTTAATTAAGTTGACGTAATTACTCGCGATTTGCCGTGTGGCTAAACGACGAAAAATTTTTCAGCCGCGAGCGCCAACATCTAACGGACGGACCAGAATTAACAAAAAAGGAAACGTAATCGCATTGTCGCCGAGTGCCCTTCCGTAGTACCGCGGCGGGTTTAGCACAAAAGCTCGAATTTTGTTTACGCCGACACAATGGCGTTTGTAGCTTCGGGGTAAAATGTGGGGGCGCGCACCAAACGGAGGGAAATGGGGGGAGAAATGCATTGTTGCCAAGCGAACTTCAGTTTGTAGCTACGGTTTGGAGAGAGGGAGGGAGTTATTGCAAGAAGTTCGTTAAGGGTGCATCTAACGAACACTGTAGTTTGGTATTTTGTAGACGATAATCCAGCCATAGACACACAACAGACTTTAGATAAAAAAACAATTTTCTTTTACACACACATTCCCATCATTATTTTCTTTTACATTATTTAATCCATACATTTTTCAAATATAACTTTACACTTTTAATAGGGAATAATGTACTAAAATGAATAATTGAGGCACTTACTCTCCTTTGGGTACGCCAGAGAAGTGATTTGATGTTGACATTCGATGTTAGTAGAGTTCTATGAAAGCTGTGCTATTTCTATTTAAGTGTAGCAAACTAAAGTTAACAAATTATTCAGATCCGCGCGTTGTCACTGTATCCTGTCGGCCATCTCTGGTATCTCCAAAGTTATCAAATCATCACTCCCTATCATTAATTGATTGACATAGACGTCGTATTTAATACAGCATTAAAAATAAAAAAAATTTAAAGCTACTAGAAGTGCTATAATTAACAAATAATGACCATGGTACCGATTCATTGTTAATTATTAACAAACTAACGAGCTGCTATATTACATATCACATCTGCTATATTTGTGAGTTATTAATTGCTACCTTAATTAAATCGTTTTATTAAGCCAAATAATTGATAATATTGCAAGGGGTTGACAGTTTAACAAACACATGGTTAACATTTAATTATCACATTTCAATTATTGGTCAACAATAAACGTTTAAAACTAAAATCTTGTATATCGCAAAAATCATCTACGTTCAGATATATGTTAATATTAATGCGTTAAAACATCGAGGCTTGGCTATTTTATCAATTATCATTAATCTTTCTTTTCAGTCCCCAACATGTTGGAGCAACATAGACTCTTATAGGAACGATGTTGACTGATGACGAAGTAGATATGAAGAGATCCCATAATAATGTTGAAACAACAAGGACCATATAGAGCGATATTGTAGATGTTAAGGGACGATGTTGTAGGATATCAGAGATAATGTTGAGAAATATCAGTATTGATGTTGAGAGATGTCATAAACGATGTTGATAGATAACGAGAGAGATATGGGAAAGGTGATGAATTAGGATTCGTAGATAGGATCAGCGGCGATGTTGGAGGATATCTGGACCATGTTGGAGGATATCTGGACCATGTTGAAAAATACCGGTGAAGATGTTGAGAGATATCAAGAATGATGTTTGCAAATATCATGGACAACGTGGATAGATGACGAAAAAGAATATCAAGGACGATATTTATAACTGATAAGGTATGTACCATGAATGATGTTGGACGATGTTGATACATGACAATAAAGATATGAAAGAGGCCAGGATACCAACATAAACATAGAACTTACTCTAGAATTTCTAGTTTTGTCTAATTTCTTGTTTTAAAGTCAATGTCAACATTAATTTTATTATTATATTCGTAATCTTCATAAAATAACCTTTAAAATGAGTCCAAACATGACGCATTTATCTCAAGAAACCAAAAAGTTCGATCTTTCACCTATTAATTTTGACATATTTGTCAACTTTATAAAAAATCCTTTAAAATGAGTCCAAACTCGATATATTTAACTTTAATATTAATGGAAATGTAATCACTTCCGGTTTGAAACGTCAACGTCAATTTTGACATATTTGTTATCTTCATTCAGTTTTATAACTGAAGTTAATCTAGAGTTAGTCACTTTTTCGCACATTCCTTTTATTTTTAACGTGTTTTTGAATATATTAAGAATATGTCAAAATGACATTGACATTTCAAACCGGAAGTTGCTTATATCTCTAGTAGGTAATATTGGAATTAAACGTATCATGGACTCATTTTAAAGGATTTTTAATGAAGATTACATATTTGTCAACTTCATAAAAAATCCTTTAAAATGAGTCCAAACTCGACATATTTAACTTTGATATTAATGGAGATACAATCACTTCCGGTTTGAAACGTCAACATCAATTTTGACATATTTGTCATTTTCATTAAAAAACCTTTAAAATGAGCCCAAAGATGACGCAGTTATCTCAAAAAACAAAAAGATAGAATAAAAAACATTAAACCTGAAGTTAGCAACAATGAAGATAGCAATTTAATTTTTAAATATTAATACCAACCTCAATTTTTTTTTTTATTATATTTTTGTTTTAGTGACAAATATTGAGACATTTTAGAAAAATTAAGAATATGTCAAAATGACATTGACATTTCACGCCGGGAGTTGCTTATATCTCAAGTAATATTAAAATTAAACGTATCATGTTTAGGCTCATTTTAAAGGATTTGTCATGATGATTACAAATATGTCAAAATTGACGTTGACGTTCTTAACCGGAAGTTGACCATAACTTCATTAATATTGAAGATAAATATGTCGTGTTTGTACTCATTTTAAAGGATTTTTTATGAAGATTACAAATATGTTCTTTCATGATGTATTTTCTATTAAAATATCTTTAAAATGTGTCCAAACATGTTGCATTTATCTCAAAAAACCTAAAAGTTTGAACTTTTAATTTTGGCATATTTGTCAACTTCATAAAAAATCCTTTAAAATGAGTCCAAACTCGATATATTTAACTTTGATATTAATGGAGATACGATCACTTCCGGTTTGAAACGTCAACGTAAATTTTGACATATTTGTCATCTTTATTAAAAAACCTTTAAAATGAGTCCAAAGATGACGCACTCATCTCAAAAAACAAAAAAGTTAGAATAAAAAACATTAAACCCGAAGTTAGCAACAATGAAGATAGCAATTTAATTTTTAAATATTAATACCAACCTTAATTTTTTATTTCTTTTTATTATGTTTTTGGTTTTGTCACAAATATTAAGACATTTTATAAATATTAAGAATATGTCAAAATGACATTGACATATTGCAATTAAACGTATCATGTTTGGACTCATTTTAAAGGATTTTTTTGTAATTCGCGACGGTAATGAAAGCTATTACAGTACTCAAACGGGTGCTGTAATGACACTCTTTACAGCATCCGATGCTGTAATGAGATTTTAGTGACATTTTATGGAATCAGTTCAAGTTGGTGACATTGGGTCATTAATTTTTCTAGTTGTCAATGTGACAGTGTTTGTCTATGGATGTTTAAACGCGTTCTTAACATCGAATACAAGGTCCACAATGATGAGGACATTGAACATTGAGCAATTTCTCTTATTTTGGGAGGTGTACATGAAACATTTTTATCAGGTGAATACGTTTTGCGTTTTGACAGTTTCTATTTGTCATTCAAATTTCTATTTTCAAGTGTTACGTTGTTACCAACTGCTACATACCTATTTCCCTACATTGTCAAAATTTATTTTATTTTTGTTAAAAAAAAAAGGATAAAAAGGCGAATTACAAAAAATAGCATAAAAAACACGTTTCATAAGACTTAAAGCACTCATTCATTAAAAAACTCGTGGCTTCGCCACTCGTTTTTCAACTTGAATTCGTGCATTTCAAGCGTGTCTTACGAAACTTGTTTTTTAATATACTATTCCCGACGATTACAAATATGTCAAAATTGACATTGACATTTTTAACCGGAAGTTTACCATAACTTCATTAATATTGAAGATAAATATGTCGTGTTTGTACTCATTTTAAAGGATTTTTAATAAAGGTTACAAATATGTCAAAATTGAGGTTGACATTTTACACCTGAAGTTAGTCATCATATAATAGAAGTTTTATAACTGAAATTAATGTAGTGTTAGTCACTTTTCCACACTTTCTTTTTATTTTTAACGTGTTTTTTGGGTCATTTCATATTGATTTAAAAAAAATTGTCGATTTTTAAGCCACATGATAATTCTTGAATTTTTCCCAAGTTTCTTAATATTTTTTTTGTTAAAAAAGAGCGTTTTTAAATTTTAACCTGTAAACTTGTAACACTTCGTCCTTAATTTCATTTTACAATTTTTTAAACTTTAATTTTGTAAATTAGTAACTAATAATCTGATTTCGACTTTGATATGTGATCTTTTTTAGTAAAACAAAAAGAAATATTAAGAAACTTGTTTGTAAAATGGGTAGGATGAGGGATGTTAATCTATTTGTAGAGTCTCTGAAGATAGCTAAGGGTCGAAACTAGTTAGACTTAAATTCTATAGTACAAAATCAATCTGTAGATAATTTTCTTCGAAAATGTTTACACGAAACATCATTTTGACTCTAGTATTTGTGATTGAATTTATGCCACGACTTACAGAAACACTCTGTGATGGGTGTCATCAGTGTTCTGTGATAAAAATAGACAATCACCTAACAATTTTCAATAGTTTGAGCCTGTCTATTTTGAGAAGTCCCTTTTTTCTCAATATTATTCATTTGTCGTTTAGTCAAGTGATAAGTTAAAAATTAAACGTAGTCAGGAAAAATATTTCCATCCTATCTAATCTATATTATATAATTTTTGTTGGTGTTATAAATGTATGTTATTAATGTTAAAGTCGGGTGCACTCTAGTACATCACATTTATTATTTTTAACGTAAAATATTTTAGAAACCGTCATCACTCATATTTTTCTTTAGAAGGGATTTCAGATCGTGGTGGCAAATTCCCGCAGGGTCTCGATGACAATGCACGTCTCTCGTAGTTGGAGCCCAAGTCAAGGAGATTTCATACGACGGTCGCAACGTAAATAAACAAATACGTTATCCGTGGGAGGACATTTATAGCACAAAAGTTTCGGCGCGCCGCCGGTGGTTTTGTAGGGCTAGAAAACGTGGCAACGGCGACATTGCCAAGTCTTTATTGCTGCAGGATTTGCCGTCTTCGATTTGCTCTCCGGGGAGATTATTTGAGAACTCTTCGGTGTATACACGCACTCTCACAACAAAATCTTAAAGAATTTTTTTGACATACAAATAAATACTATTACAATTTTACGTAATGAAAAGTTGCTTTAATGACTACTTCGGTTTTATTCTTAAAGGTTGATTCTCGGAAAATACAAAAATTTGTCACGTGATACATGATAATTCTAGTTATTCGCGAAATCGAACGCGTTGGCATGGTTATACCTTCATGCATTATGAATTGCAACCAATTTTACTTTCAAATCGATCGATTTTTCGAGGAAATTGAAGACTCTGTATTTAACGTCTTTTAATACAACAAGTTTTGTTCAAGTACAAGTAATGCAAGAAGTTTTATTAAGAAACTGTTGCCTTAAAATTGTTAAGAGCGTGTGTACATCCGTTTTGGGAGTCGGTAATGTAAGTTACAATGAAGAGAAAATGGGTCGGCGTTGCAGTGTTAGGGATAGTGGTGGTGCTCGGGGATGCGATGTTTTATGAAACCAACGTTGTTTAGAACGGGTCTAAAGCGGCAAAACCGCGCTTTAACCGGCGGCATTAAACGTCCCGACGCCGAACGGGCCAATTACGGTCCGCGCAGATGTTCGAGCAGCACCACCAGCAACAGCAGCGCGTCGGAGAGAAGGTCTGTTTCGCAATTACCGCCGAAAAACTAATTTCCCAAGGTCCGCTCTTTACGGTCGACGGCGCTTGGAAAAACGAGCGAGACGTCACGTGATCGCCGTCGGATCTGCGGATTTTCGGTCACTCTTAACGCTTTCCATTATCAAGTTTAATTAAAAGGGCCCCCGCACGGCCATTGATTGGACTGCGGGTCCGGTCTGAATCTTAATAGGCGCATTAAAACCCTGAAGTCCGCTTGTTATTCATATGCATATAGAAATATGCTAATAAAATATACCGCAAAGTTCGAGTTTTCAAAAAGCTTTTTATTAAAACTCACCTGTATATCGGAATTCCAGAACCGTATTGAAACCAAAAAACCATATAGACCTTATCGTGACCTGGTGGTGTAACTTCGCATGGTAAACTAACACTTTTTCCTTCGACCGCTTGTACATCTTGTGCCACAACAACTGCAACAAAAAAGAATGTAAACAATATAAAAAATAATGTGATTTTTTTTTCAATATTTTAACAATGGCTTCGCTACGGGATTCTGCGTAAGCGGCTCACTTGGGGGACAAAGGTAATACCTTTGAAAAGGTGCTTAAGGGGACAGTTCGTTAGTGAGCGTTGTTTACGGGAGAAATTTCGCATAAAACAACAATAGTTCGTTCTGAAGCAGATAAAGCTCATTAACCGTATTACGCCATGCGTCGTTTGCGTCTGCGTCGATGCAGTTCGACCGGGTGGGTTATGTACATATATTGGCTCAACGCAACACAACGGTAATTGTTACAGTCGATCACTTCGCCGTTATCTCAATCAATCGATTATCTGCACAGAGGAGTTGCAGTATGCAAACCAGCCTATTGTTTGTGGCGATAGTGAATTAACGCAAGCCACAATTAATTAAGGTATAATAACGGTGAAATTACAATTCAGAAAAATAACTTCTAACATTAATATTTTCACTTTCATATTTTTCGACGTTGCCTGAAAATATCCTCGGTGTTATAAAACAATAATCGTTCACCATTTACGATCGACGTAACGCCTTTTACATCCAAAAAGAAATCTTTCTTCGGTCCCATAAAATAAAATTCAAATGTCTCCAGTCTTTTCCCCTGGGGGCGGCGAGGGATATTATAGCCTATATTCCTTAGGGCACCGGCCCTCGTTTTATGCCCCTTACGTTGTCCTTTCCTGTGGGACAGGATTTCGCTTACCATATGCATGTAAATCCGCCTTCGAGCGCTTCCTTTTCTCTCACCGAACACTAAATTATTTAGGGGGTGTTTACGACCACTACTTACTCTCAAACATAATCATTTTTATAAAGTCAAATCAAACTATAGAATAGAATCTTGATATGTTCAATGTAAACTTAAAGGTGTGCCATATCCACACCGTTTTCTTAGCACACGAAGATTGGGTCGATGTTCGACACGAGGAGGGAAGGTGGCAAATGGGTAAAATGGGCCCACTCTCCAGGAGGGCGGGAGCGCAAACTTTATCAAGACCAATAATCCATTTATCTGTTGTACGTCGTTAAAGCTACGGAAAATGCTACTACGTTTCTTCGCACGCGATAAATCATCGCGCGAAGTGTGCGTTTGATTTATGTACACGTTAAAGCTGAAGGTCGCAATTCCGCCATATAACATATAATTTATATATCTATATATATACGTGACGATCGCATTTTTAACGGCTGTCATCTGTTACTTGCGCCACGTTTACGTCTCAATGTAAAAAGGAATCGATCAATTTTTAGAGATATAGCTGATGTGTTTTTAATGCTTTTTTTCTTTAATAATGAAATATTAAACAGATGTTTAGGAATAATTAGGGCAACATTATTTAGGTCGTGTATATACTTAAATAATCGATTTGTAATTAGTATGTGTGGGAGGTGTGATGACAATGCGGGATTCCCCGCCTCTAGCACTTGTCCCTACAAATCACTAATTGTGTTAATAGTGGCGCAGTCACCCATAATAATATACCATCGTTATTCAAAGGTAACTAATATTAACAAAATATTTATTAACAACCAACAGAGTAATTCAATTTAATCCATTCGCATCATTATTATACCGGGAATTTTACTTAAAATGCAATATACAAAAATATATTTCCATAGAAATCAGGGCAACAATGTTTCTTCAACAAGTAGCGCTAGTTGACATAAGATATCACTATGTTGCATATTTGTATTAAATTAAAACTAGAACTAATACTAGACCTAGGCTAGAAACATTCGGGTTTATCCGTGGGTCTGAAGACTTTTCCAGCAACGGAACTGATAGACCACGTCTTCCCAAAGTATTCTGCTTGTATTCTCGTTAAAAGTGGACAACTTCTACAGCGAGAAAGCACTTACAAGGGAAGTATCAGAACTGTCCCTCACCGATTTTGTTGAAATTTGGTACAGCGATAGTATGGCCAAAAATAAGGTTTACGTATTTTTTTATACGTGCTAATGAAGCCCCTGGGGCGAGTTATAAGGGTTGGAAATCGGGGCGAAATATATATATATTCGCTTATAGGCTGAAAACGAAAATAGCTATCGAAATGTGGTAAATGTAAACTGATATTCATTTTTAAAGAGCTTTCCATTGATATATCACACATATATCTGAGGGCTTCAGGGGGTAAACTACCCCTAGATTTTTGGAATATTTTAAAAACTACCCTGCCGATTTTGGCGATATTATGTGTCCTTATAATACGTTTAAATATATTAATGACGTGTTTTTTTCTTATTTGCCTCTGACCATCCCCTACAAAATTACGGGGTATGATACATAACCCCTTTGCTTAAAACTAATGTGATAAACTGTAACACTTTTGAACGATATTTCAAAACCATAAATTAGTTGTAAATTAAGATATACGCAGTAAAATAAACCCTATACGACATTAAGGAGTGGCTGGGGTTAACAACCCTAACCTCCCCAAAAATTATTTTTTGTTGCAAAAATTGTTTGTCGATTTTAGTGCAATTTCCCATGATGTTTTTTTATACGTTAGGTAGTACTATTGTTAGGTAGAACCTTTGATTATATATAATATGGATTGAGCTAACTGAATATATCTACTAACAAAAATGTGGCTCAAGGTGAATAGACGCAGATGGAAAGCGATAATGTGAAAGTGTAACAAAGATAGACATAAAACGGTACTAAACAGACGGGCGCATGCGCACAAAAGTGTCAAACCTGACGTTTATCGTTTTGTTGTTGTAGTGTCGTTTTGTTTTGTTGTTGTTGTCACAGCCAGTCACACCGTTATGTTTAAAAATGTATTGTTTCGTGTGCAAAGTTCGTATTATAAATAATAAAGAAATTTTATTTTATTTTTTTTTTTCTTTTTTCATATATTAATTTAGTTTTAAATTTACCGCCAAAATTAACGCACGTCCATTATATGTCAGTACGCTTCTATGTCTATCTCGGTTCGATCACCTTGCGCAAGCTATCTCTCTCGTTGGCTCAATCCATATTATATATAATCAAAGGGTAGAACTTACAAGGGTTAGAAATTTGGGGTAGAAAATATATTTTCGCTAATAACTTTCATACTTCTACAGAAAAATGTTTTTTATTCTTATTCTATTTAAATAACACAAAAGTTAGGATAATTATATAAATATTTATTAATAATGAGTTAAAAAGTAACTGACAAAAGAATGGTTGACTATCACAAATTGTATTCTACATTATTAATTTAATTTCTTTTTTTTACTTTTTTTATTCAATATATTGTTGGCAATAATGAAAATCATGGAAAAAATGATTTAAACACAAAGATTGTTTACACCATGCACAATTTATAACAGCTATATCTCCACAGATATCGCACGTAGGTTTTTCATTGGAAAAGCAAACCTCCACGGGATTTTCAAACTGTTCTGGTCTCTCCTCTATATATCTAGATGCAAATCAGGCGTATTTAGAAACATTAATAAATCGTGGGAAAGACAACTGGTTTTTGTGTTAAGGATTGCAATTTTAAAATATTATCTCGCTGATGCAAATTGACATCGTACTGGTAGAGAATAGCTTGATCAGAAAATCTTCTAATGAAATTTTTCCATATTTTAAAACCAAATACATCCAGGGGTTGAATTTGACCTGTTGTCCCTATAGGTATAGACAAATATTTAAACTTAACATCCGATGGAGTTACTTCACTAATAATTTCAGGGCAGTGACCACTCCAAGAATCCAGTAATAGTAATGATTTAGGTCCGGTGTTTGGGAAATAGACATTTTGTAGCCAATTTTTCATGTGAGCAAAAGTCAGTTTACCAGACTTTGATGCCAAAACGAATATGTTATCTGCTTTGAACATTGCATTTATTACCCTCAGTCCAAACGTACCAGAGGATACTTTTAAAACAATGAAAAGAGGAAAAAGTAGCTTTCCATTTGCAGATATGATCGGTTGAATTGTGTAGCTATGTGTTGTCGATGACACCGACTGGACCACACTTTCCACGGTTTTAACCCCTAAATCGGTTAAGGTTCTTCCTGAATGGAATTCCAAATGAAAACCACTCTGATCAGAGTTATAGGTATTCTCAGGTTCGTATATTTGGATTTGTTCTTTTGCTTTTTTGTAATTTTTTTTGCTAATATTTGTAACTTTTATATTATTTAAATAGAGTAATTTTTCTGTAGGAGTATGAAAGTTATTAGCGAAAATATATTTTCAACCCCAAACTTCTAACCCTTGTAAGTTCTGACAATGGTACTACCTAACGTACAAAAAAATCATCGTGGTAAATTGCACCAAAATCGACAAACAATTTTCGCAAAAAAAATATTTTTGGGGTAGTTAACCCCAGCCATCCCTTAATGTCGTATAGGGTTTATTTTACTGCGTAAATCTTAATTTACACCTAATTAATGGTTTTCTTCAAAATATTGTTCAAAAGTGTAACAGTTGATCACATTATTCTTAAGGAAAGGGGTTATCTATCATGCCCCGTAACTTTGCAGGGGATGGTCAGAGGCAAATAAGAAAAAACACGTCATTAATATTTTTAAACGTACTATAAGGATACATAATATCGCCAAAATCGACAGGGTAGTTTTTAAGATATTCCAAAAATCTAGGGGTAGTTTACCCCCTGAAGCCCTCAGATATATGTGTGATATATCAATGGAAAGCTCTTTGAAAATGAATATCAGTTTACATTTACCACATTTCGATAGCTATTTTCGTTTTCAGCCTATAAGCGAATATATATATATTTCGCCCCTATTTGTAACCCTTATAACTCGCGCCAGGGGCTTTATTAGCACGTATAAAAAAATACATAAACCTTATTTTTGGCCATACTATCGCTGTACCAAATTTCAACAAAATCGGTGAGGGACAGTTCTGATACTTCCCTTGTTAGATCAAAATCATTAAATAGAAAAGTCTGAAGTCTCGAGTGAAGCTTGCAAGAATAGTATCTCGAATCTGGATAATATCAATCGAAACAGTATAGGACATCTATAACTCGTTTTCGACCACCAAATGATAAATATCAATGGTTAAGACTATTTCTGAAGGTAAATATTGAGGAAGCAACTAGAATCATTACCAATTCGGTATAAATGATAGATTAATAATACGCATCCTTTATCCTATGCGAAGTTAGCCCCCATTTTTCTAACCCTCATTAGAACTGAACCGATTTTGATAAACAATGTCTCATTCGAACGCTGACTCCTGAGCCAACGAAAGTGGAAATGCCCGATTCGAAATCTCTTTCGAATTACTTAGTAAGTACTTAGTACGATTGTTTAAACGACTCCGGTGACTTTACTACCTGAAAGTCTATCCCCAATTACATACAAAATATTTGTTTGTAAACGGCTGTTACTACTAGAAGACAAACTAATGCGAAAATGTTTGAAATATTCTACTAATCATAATAATGTATATAAACAAACGAACAAAGTTATAGACTGATTTAAAATGTATTTGTACTAAAACAGAAAATCTTTTTTTAATTTTTGATTTTAGTATTTCTACCTTTAATATAATTTATTATTGTTCTTACCACTTTTCTAGTCTTTTTCTTTTATTTTATAGTTTTCTTTTTTTAAATTTTATATTTTTAGCTGTATAATATAAATTTGCTTTAAAATGTTCATTATTTCAGGATGATATCTCAATTCGTTCTTGAGATACGATTTTTTTAAAATTTATATTTCATGGCACCAAAAATAAGGGATGATGCATAATCCAACGTTTTGGCTGCTTCGTTTTAATTATTTGTTGGGCACCTGATTCTTTTGCAAAAAGTGTTAAACATTGAAATTCGATTAGAGCGTTTTATTTTAGTAAAATGACGTAAGTTTTATTTGAAATGTTTCTGAGAAAACGAGTAATTTTTTATTGAAAGGTTGAGTTTTAAAACCAAAAAACGATTTAAAACCGCTTCTCCCCGTCGTCTTTACATTTTTTGTTTATTCACCTCCAGTATTCCTTTTTCACACTAAAATATTAAGGAGGGGATGTTTGGAAGTTGATTCGCTAATGATTCATTTTAGTTGATATGCGGGCATTTAAGGGTGATAAAGTAGTTTTGAAAAATAAAACTTATTACTTGAATTAAGTGATAAATACGTGCTATATTTATGTCAAGTGATGTTAAAAAGGTATTGTATTAATTCATTTTTTTTGTCACAATAAATTAATTTATCTTTTCTTTCCAGCTGAGCTTCGAAGTAAAATCCAAGGGAAACAACATCCATAATATCGGATAATTCGCGATTTGAACGGTGTAATGTTGCCAGATAAAAACCGTTTGAACGCTACTCATTGGATTTGTGCTTGAAAAATTGTAAACCTTTAATTATCAACATTGTCAAAACATGAAATAATTTGAAATTGAGTATAAATCACTCCAAATACTACTAGTATAATCTAATTCAAGCTTTTTAATGGGGGAGTCTCTTTTTTTGTATCAAATAAAATGATTTCTTTGGGAATTATTTGCTGCCAAATTATGTGGTATTTCAATTTAATCTTTTGCATATGATATATTTACTTATTTAAAAAGAATTGTTTATAGAAAATAATCTTTACATTATCCCTCAACCAAGTTGGTGAGTGGATTGTCTAAGTTGCTGGTTGACACAACATCTATCCTTGAAATGATCTAAAACTCAAAAATCAAATGATATTCTTTTCTATATACTTCTTATCTTCTTTCTATATATTCGTATGAATCGTGATAACCAGATGTAAAAAGGATGTTTCGAGAAAAATGCACTTACAGTTTCATGTTACGCCTTGTTAATTTAACCTTTATAACTTCTATATTCAGCCAGGCGCAAGCTTTGATTTGAGATATACAGGGTGATTCACGAACCGACATAGAGCAGGGACATGTAGAGGACAATAAATTAAGATGATTTAGATTTTTTTAACCTTTTGGTGGATTTAATGCATTATTCCTCATTTCATGTGAAATTTAATTCTAAAACTTTTTTTACTCTTATTATTTTTTAAAAAACATTGTCCTTTTCATAAAAATCTCAAATAACTAAAGACACGTATTTCGTTAATGCTACTTAAAATCATCGAAAATTCAGTAGTCGGCTGTGAAATTGTACGTCAAAGTTGACAAATAGGTTATAAAACCTTGTTGTCAAATAACTTTACAACCTATTTGTCAACTTTGACGTACAATTTCATAGCCGACTACTGAATTTTCGCTTATTTTAAGTAACATTACGAAATAAGTGTCTTTAGTTATTTAAGTTTTTTATGAAAACGACAAAGTTTTTTAAAAAATAATAAGAGTAAGAAAAGTTTTAGAATTAAATTCCACATCAAATGAAGTAGTAATTTATTAAATCCGCCAAAAGGTTAAAAAATCTGTCAAAATGTATGGTACCATCACCCTTAATCAACACTTTGAAATGCCTCAATTGAGTTCAATTTGCTACCAATTAATACCCTTGGTACACTCATAACGTATACCAAATTTGGTTTTTCTAGCTTAATTTATTACGAAGATATTGATCTTTTTAAAAATTTAAGAGCCAACTTTGAAGGCCTATAACTCCTCAGGTGTACAACTTAGTATAGAGGTAAGTTACTTTAAATCATCTTAATTTATTGTCCTCTACGTGTCCCTGCTCTGTGTCGGCTCTTATGTGAATCACCCTGTATAACATTAAAATCGGCCAAACCGTTCTTTAGTTATAGCGAATTTAATCAACGGGAGAGAATTGAGATCGGGTATTTTGTGATTTCGATAGAAGAAACTATGGCGAATCGAATGACCTATATATCTTGATAATCGAGTACATTGTTTACGAGTTATGACTTGTACCTTCGTAATATTTTGGCGTTTTAGTGGAATTCGAAAAAGATTTGGAATCGGGCATTTCGTGTTGGCTAAGGATTTAGCTTTCGAATGAGACATTGTTTATCAAAATCGGTTCAGTGGTTCTCTTGTTATAATCAAAATACTAGAAGGGGGCTAGAAAAATGGGGCTAACTTCGCATAGGTCATATGTTAATAATAATAATAAAATTAGTATTGATACAATTAACATCAAATGTAGATTTACTCCGTCACCAAATAACATTGCAAATATCACGAATAAATTTGATATATACAGATTTATTTTGTTTGGTTAATCTACAGCCCACCAAATATCCACGTTAATTAGTTCATAAATTACTAAACGGTAACGGGAGATAGAAAAAAAATCTGTTTTGGAAGGTATTTCGCAACGAACGTTAATTAGATTATCAATATTTAATGAGGATTTTTGATCCCGCGCCATTGAATTGTATAATTAAATATTCTAGTTAAATCATATAAAAGGAAATAATTATTTGAAATCGTTTGCCTTTATTATTTTTTTTTGGAGCACAATGTATATATTTCTTTTATTTTTTCCGAGAGCTCTTATTGGAACTGAACGGAAGGAAAACGGCCGGAAAAGAGGACCGCAATTCGCGCGATTTGTTTATTTGCTCCGAGCGAGGTTGTATTTGAACAATTCCGTTCAAAAAATTGAACTGGTTTGTTACTGTAGCTTTGTATTGAACATTTACCCGATATATAAAGTTACATTTTGCGTACTAAATTATGTTATTTGCCTTAATTAATAATATTAGTTCTATATATATTAGTACATTGATTGCTTTTGACAAGTTTTCGTCAAACCATGTTTGATTCCTCGACCATACATAGTTACGCAAAGCATCCCCATGGTTGACAGAACTAATAATAAAGTTGAGATTGCTATTCGAAATTGAAATTGGGTTCGGAGCGCTTATCTAATTAGGATGTGAGGAATGAATATGTAACTATGAAGTGTTTGATGCGATTTTACGTGAACGCAAACTAAATATGTTCTATACTTCAAAGAGAATGAAACCAAATTTAATACAAATACCAACACTTATAAATCGCTACGTCACCAAGATTTTATAAGTCGGTCTCTTAAAGAGGGTCAAGTTCTTGGGTCATTCCAAGACAAATGGTATCCGAGGGACAGGGTAACTACGCTTGTTAGAACCACGTGACCGGAAACCTAACCCGTAGAACTATATATATAGTTCTCTACCTGCTGAACTTTGAAGTCAAATAAATCACAAAGTAAAACCATTTTTTTTACGAGAATATTCGTAAATTTTCTTTGACTATGTGGCTCTTTAACCATTTCGTTTTAAAGACTAGAAAAAACGTTACGTACGAAGATTTTTCCACACCCGGAAACTTATTAGTCCGGCGAGATCGGTGTAATTTAATTGCTGTCGCCCTTATCTCTGCCGGAGCGGCGATTTTCCGGCGGAAAGCGCTTAGGACGTCCGGTTTTTTCCCTGTTTTAGCGCGCCATACATTACCCTGGGACGTATCGCAGCGTTCAACTGCACCGGCACATGAATAAAGCCATAAATACACGGGGGTAACGTGTTGCAATTTCATACTGTTTACGATGTACCCGTTTTCAGTATGTGAGAGCACTCACAACATAAAATATTGTAACCCAGAAAGGTCTCTGTCTTTGTCTAAGAACATACTTTTCAACCACACAAGAAATTTTATGGTAACCACAACATCATATAAATTTTAACTTGAATCGCAACATCGAATACCAAACAAATTTGTTGTTCAAGGCTTTTATAAAGAAAGAAAAGTTCCGGGAAATTCGATTTAGAAGAGCCAGGTGCAACTATTATTTGTTTTTAAGAGGTCTCCGCGTTTCGTTTGTTGTTTGAGTTCTTCGTGGAGTGATTAAATTCAAATAGAGCGAGCTCACAAAGCTCTTCCGGAAGAGTTCAAGGAGAGGAAAAGAAATTAAACGGACTTTGTAAGGAGGACAGACATCAGGAATGCCTTGTATTGGTCGAGTGTGTGTGTAAACTCCAGGAAATAGTTTTTTAATTGAAAAAATGTTACCCTACTAAATCATCGTATTCAATTTAAAAATGACCCACGTAGGCAAAACTTGACGTTCTTATTTTGCTGAGGTCCATATCGGATTTCGAATGCGGTATTTTCTTATCCAATTTAATCCCGCGAGTTCGAGGTAAAATACGGATATATCGACATCTATTTAAAAATTCATTCAATACACCATTGAATGAACAGTTCTTTCTCTTGGTATTCAAAGCAACGATGCTTGTCCATTTGTTAGTTCGTTTCGGACAGATATCGAACCGAAAGAGACGGTTACCATTTCGAACGGTCGAGTTTCTCTCTCGAATTTGTGACGGTGTAGCCGGATTCGTGCGGTCTGCTTATGACACTCTTGAATATTACAATAAGCCGCCACTTTAAGGTAAATCTCCTCCACCTTGGAAACGGTGATTGAATGCAGACAGCGTTTCTTCTATATTTCGTGTTTTTCTTCTTTTCTAGCCCTCTTGGGAAATTACGTTTGAGCGTTCACTTTGACTGTTATGTAGTTGATGATTTGTTATTCAATTTGAATTGTAAAATAATTTATTACTCATTCATTTTAATAAATATTAATCTCAACAATTTACCTAAAGTAATTAGTCATTCTAAGTGATATTAATTTGGACTCGTGGAAACATACTACACTTAAAAGTAACCCTTCGTTTAATCGGTCGAAGTGTTGTGACACTGATGAATGAATTTCATGTAGATTTTTGAGATATTAATGTTCCATCGAACATAGGTTATTATTATTAATGGCTTTTGACGTTTATCAATTATCATTGTTGAGTGCCTCTGTAAAGATTATGTCTTTAATGTTTTATTAATGGCATCGCTTGCTGTCGTGGCAGTACAAATTGTGACCATAGTCTGTTGTATGCCGAGGCAATACTATAATCTTTGTTGATCGAGAGAAATACTAGAGACATCTACCATGACTTCAAAGTCTTTTTTTATTTCAAATAAATACAGAGATGGTTCCAAAAGGAATGTTGCTTTCAAAGTTGAAGTGCACCAAAGAAATTGATGAGCTTATGAATACAAACCACTGGAATAGCATGACATTTAGAGATGCAAGGAAACAGAAGAATGATGAAAATTGTAGAATGGTCACTACAATGACAGAGAGTTAGGAAGTGTAGCAAAAAAAAAGAAATTCAAAACCGGCAAGTTTTCCAATTACGCCTGTTGATAAAAATGAAGAGTGTATTGAATTAGAAGGTAACTTACTTTTACAAGAAGTTGTGGGCTACTTAAAGTATCAAATATTAAGAAATGCACGAAGAAACACAGACCGTTATAGATCTCAGGCTTCCTTCAATTTTACTTCAAAGACTTTCTGCCCATAGCCTTTATCCTCCAGTTTCTGGACCCAAGCACATCCTGTCTGTCTCGTCTTCCCATCTAGCTCTCTGCCTTCCCGTAGGGTTCGCTTCTTGCACTCTCTCATTAAGCAGCTGCTTCGGTTATAATCTCTGGACCTTAATGTTTTCTGAGAGATAAGAAAATATAAGGATCCAATGTTCTTATAGTAGCTGTATAGTTCCTGGTTATATGTTGCTCTCGCTCTGTGCTGTTTGGCAGTTTGTAAGTTAGCGTCCATGTCTCATAGTGATATGTAAATAAATGTAAATAAAGCGGCCACACTTGATGATATGATAAAAAAAAGAGCATAGACTATTGAACTTTCCTGTACTTATTATAGGAGACTTTAATTTACCTGATTATGTTAAGGGTCTGTGATTTTCTAAACCTGTCTCAACTGAATCATGTGCTGAACTGTGACGGAAGATTGTTGGATTTAGTTTTAACTAATACTGAACATCAGTTCGAACTCGTTCGTGATGACCTGCCTCTTGTATCTGAAGATTTGTATCATCCCGCCTTAAATATTACCATAAACTTACTCGCACAAATTTTCCAACTTGTGGTAGTCGATATGATTTTCGCAGAGCCAATTTTCATGACTTATATGGTGATTTCCTCGAAACAAATTGATCCTTTCTTGATAAGTGCGTAGATGTTGATGATGCTGCGCGGTTATTTTACATGAAGATCCATGAACTATTGGATCAGTCTGTTCCAAACAGAGCGTATCATACTTCTAAATACCCTATTTGGTACAGTTCTGAAATTAAAGATCTTTTAAAGTTAAAAGAATTCTATAGAAGAAAGTGGAAGAGAACTAAATGTGATTTTTATCATGGAGAGTTTGGAAGATTGAGGTACTTGACAAAGCAAAAGATCTCTGATTCGTATAAGAAATGCTGAGCAGTCACTACGCTCGGATCCTCGTAGCTTCTGGAATTATGTTAGACATAAAACTATGACTACACGACTCCCTGGTGAAATGGTTTTGGACAGGTGCATCTACGATACTCCCCTTAACATAGTTAATGCTTACTTTTCGGGAATTTGTGGTGGTGGCTACAAGTTGGTTGATTCGCACTCTATATATCCATCTATCATTTTAAAGAGTACCACTGTGGACCAAGTTCTTGATCGTCTTAAGAAGTTGCCGAACAAATTTACGGCTGGTGATGATAATCTTCCAGCGTTTTTTATTCGTGACTGTAGCGCAATTTTTGCTGCCCCACTTTGAGTGATCATAAACTTGTGTCTAAAGACAGGTGAGTTTCCTACCATCTGGAAGCGATTGCGGATAATTCCCGCTTTCAAGCGTGGTGATCGTAACAACATTGCTGATTATCATCCCATCTCCGTAATATCTAACTTCGCTAAAGTATTTGAGCAAATCATCTATGGAGCTATTTATCCGCAAGTTCAATCGTTTTTATCGCCGCACCAGCATGGGTTTATTAAGCGCCGTTCAACCGTTACTAATCTTGCGGTGATTACAGAAGTAATATGTGAATCCCTGGATGGGAGTGGTCAAGTGGATGTAGTGTACACTCCAGAAGTTCAGTATGTTTGGGTTTTCCCCCAGGCTCATGTGTCTTGTTTCATCGTGTTTGTCAAATAGGTCCAATTATGTATTTTATAATGGCTTTTCTTGGGTGGACTTTATTGCACGATCTGGTGTCCCACAGGGCTCTAACTTGGGTCCACTACTGTTTGTAATATTTATTAATGACTTATTAAACAGATTTAAGTGTGGTGTATTGGCCTATGCTGATGATCTTAAGATATTTCGTCTATATAGATATTTATCTTGATATCTTGGTGGAATGGTGCGATCGTAATCAGCTCAGGATTAATGTGGAGAAATGTAGTGCTGTCACATTTACGCGTAGATCTACTCCTATCAATTCATCCTGCTGTATAGGTGGAATCTCTTTGTTTAAGTTGACTTCCATCAGAGATCTTGGAGTAACTTTTGATAGCAGACTATTGTTTTTACCGCATGTAGAGGATGTCACTTCCTGTGCTGCTTGGCTTTGTGCTCCGTACGTAACGTTTATTCACGGATTAGCTGTATACACATCACTTTTTCTGCCGAAACTGGAGTATGGTTCTGTTGTATGGTCACCGCATTATATCTCGGATCGTCTTATATTGGAGAGAATTGAAAACAGGTTTTTAAAGTAATATGTTTTGTTCGTTGTTATCCAATTAAATAATTGTTATATGTTTTCTGTGTGATTTATTTGTAAAAAATTTGGTTTATATAATTAATTAATTCGAACAAAACAAAATAATACATTTATATCTTTATTGCCCATCAAAGTACCAATTACAGGACAATATTGTACTACACAGAGAAACAAACTTACATTAATACAAGAATCAACTCATCTTTCAGGTTTGCAAGCCTGCACATTCTTTGTAACGGAGCGCTAGCCTGCACGTTGGTTCTACTATTCTTCAAATAGAAGACAGAACATTTTTTTTGTTAAATTAAAGAACATGAATCTCAGGGACAAAAAAAAATAAAACGCATGTTCATGGAGACACCTATAACTAAGTTTTTAAATTTACGAACTAAATATAAAATAGAGCATAAAGAAATCTGTGCAAGAAAGAGGTAACTCCTTTATAAGAGTGTTGAAATTGACAAAGCGTATACGCGTTAATTTATAAGGGTCTTTTAAGATTGATTTTTTTATTTTAATCACTAGGGTTATAAACATTAAAGAGTTCGATAAAAGGAAATTATGTTCACTTAACTTGTTTCCGGAGGCGTGACATGTCAGTTAAAAATGGTTGGTTGACCTTGGTCTTGCGGGAAGGATGTTCTTCGGTGTTAAGTTTAGGATTCTCGGGTCCTTCAGGAACAGCATGGAACATTGGACTCGATCTCAGGTATGGTTTCGATTTTTTCGCAGATAATTTAGAAACACTTGTTTACTTTTACTAGATAAAAGTAAATTGAGTTGTCAAAAAAAAATTCTAAGTTCAAACTTAGGTTAGAAATTTTTAGGTTAAATTGACGTAGATTTGACAACGCTTCGCTCTAGCCAAAATTGAACTCTCTCGGTGTCAAATTTGCGCGGCCTTATATACCCTTTTTTGACAAAGGCTTCTTGGATATCCGAATTTGGTCGCCTCAGTTTGAATCTGGGCCCTCTGATTGGTTGATAAAATGGCGGGAATTATAAATTGCACAGGTTGGCCAAAATGATTGATTTTTTTAAAGAAAATAACTATCAACTTTGAAAATATTCGAAATTATTAATAAACTTTAAATTTGATTAAGATTTTGTAATTTTGTGGCTAATTTATCGTTCTTTTAGATAATCGCGCTTTCGGGTGTCAAATTCCTTCGAAGAATTCGTAATTTGATGTTAAAGTATGGAAAGAAAAAATGGAATTTAGATATATAAAATGATTCAGAAATGGATGAAATTGCGGCCTAAGGGTTAAATCGACACGATCTATCGATCTCGCATGGTTTTAGAATCGAAAATCGTCTGAAAAGTCAAAAAAATCAATACCAGCTGTCAAAATGTAAATGTCAAGGTCAAAATTTGAAGGTCATAGACTTCAATGAATTACCTTTTTCTTGCACATCGTAATAATTTTTCTTAAAACTAAACGAAAATCATAACAAAACTAACTACTTATAGTCTAATCCAAAATTGTAAATTTCTTAAATTTAATTAGTCTTTTTTCTGTTTCTTCGGAAACAGGGATTTTATTACAATATATTATTATTATTATTATTATATGATACAATTTAAAAATATTATTTGTTGTTAAATTTTATTCAAAAAGTATTTACGATACAATTTTTGATGAATCGTAAAAGATCGTTCAAAAAGAATATCCGCACGGGGATAATTTTGTTATTTTCCATAATATAACGGCTTCTGGGTGGAAAAAGGCCGTCTCGGAGTCGAAATTTACGGCGTGAAATGCAAAAATAATTACGGAAATAAAGGGGGAGATTTTATATGTTCCTCCCCCGAAGGCGATTATACCGCTGCAACCCGCCCGTTTTTATTTCGAACGGGGGCGGTCCGCTTAAACGGCCCCGGGCCTCTAATATTTATAATATCCCGCATAATTTTAAGTTTTTAACGGCACAAAACTCATTAAGGGGCTCCATTAAACGGCGGTTTAAAAGTTAACAGTTAGCCGTGGAGTGCCTTTTTCGAGGATGACGACGACGTCTTCTTTTATATTGTCTGTTTTCGGTAGCTGAGTTTTAACATACCACTTAAGACTTTCACGAAAATAATCTCTTTTATAGCTTTATTTAAAAAAAAAATGATACAAAATTTGTTTAAAGTTTAAAACTATAATTTTACGATGTAATTGACAGTTGGTACACGTCTGGTTTTATCGTTTTAATATTTTCAACGTAACGATGGCACGTGCAGCCGTATTTTATCGCTATTATGTAACATATCAAAACGGACAAAAATCTCACACAAATGGCCAACGTCGGCATTCAAGCTCGAATTTTGATTGCCATTTAATGATAATTGCCAATTGTAGACCGATTAAACTGTAAACTAATATATTTGCACATTCTATTATAATATGAAAATACGCGGAGGGAATCGAAAATTGGAAAATCAACCGATTACAATCGTTAAATTGGTTCCGAAAAGTTTCAATGAATCCTGGATTGATTTATTTCAGCCAAATCCCTCTCCGCTGTACCCGAAACAATTGGGATACACGCTAATTGAAACAAATTAGTACTCGACTGATATATGAGATGGTGCTGCAGCACGACGTGCAGCAGATTTGGATGCCTCATGGGAACAAAGACTCTGGGGCACTGTGTTCTCTAGCTCTCCTGGACCCATTTATAGTATCAAACCTTGACTTTAGTAGCTCCCAGATGCCACCGTTAACCATTAAGCACCATAACTAACCCACAAAACTCAAGTTATAACCAACATTAGAATAATTATAACGAAATTTGAAACAAACAAGTTTTCAAAGGGCTTTCAAGATGTGCCATAAACAAGTTCGCTGTGGTTTTTTTGAGTAAAAAAGTGTAAAGAAACAGGTAAGAAAAGAAGTATAGAAGGAGTAATGCAAAATGTAAAAGGGAGAGGACTTCAATCGCGAAGGGCTACACAAAACATCTTTGTGTGGAACATCTGGAGCTTTTCCTGAAATTTATCAAACGTGCACCGTTGTGTAGAGGGGGATATTTAAAACGTGTATTTACACCTTTTTCGCACAAAAAAGATTTAAAAAGAAATTGTGATGTTTTAAGAGAGTCATTAATCAGAAAATATTTGTTTTCTTTTTTGTGGTGAATCAATAAAAGCGGAGGAAATAAAAAAAATTCGGAAACCCAAACCTAGCACTGTTATCGTAAATAACGGCTAATAAAATAGCGGAAGTGCAGTTAAGGGGACAAGTGAATGGTGCTATAAACGGCGAATGTACGCTGTTGAACGGCTCGTCCAGAGTCGATATTGAAAAGACAAGTAGAAGGCGGAAGGCCGAGTGCGGATGACGTTACCATAAAAGAGTGACAAAGTACCATTAACTTTTTTTTGAGAAGAAGACGATCGAAAGATCAAAAGTATTTTCTTGAAGATAATTCAAAAAATGAGAAAATTGTTCATCAAACGATTTCAAAAGGGGTATTTAATAAAGTATTGACTAGCTGTTAATTGCAAACGGTCATTATCGAAAATGCCGTTCTCGCACAATGCAACTCCTAAACTATAATGGATAAGTTTCCAATTGCTTTAGGTTATTAGCAAACTTATGAGTTCGATATTGCGTTCGATCCCGAGTTATCGCATAAATTAGTTTTGTTTGAGTAAAGTTTCCGATTTCCTTTTGATCTGAACGAATTACTCTCAATTTTTTTTAACAATTTTTATTAATTCATAATAACAAAATAAACATCACACGCGTATTGTTTGTCTTTTTAAAATACATCGAAACGTGTGCAAAAACGAAATATCGGTACTCGTATTCCACTAAAAAACATGACGACACATTTACCAATAATATGAAATATTTTGTTTGTTTTATAACGACCTCTAAATTATTCCTGACGCTATTCGAGCATAAATTAGTATTTTACTATGTATAGGGGACATTTTTTGTATTGTTAAAACGTTGAAATGTCAATACTCAGCCTAACGATGCGTTCTAAAAAAAGTGCACATTACGCCCACGGTTTTTAACAAATATAAAATAGAAACGCCCAATTTAATAAATATAAACGTCCGCAAATAACCGAAAACATATATAAAAATGGCAATTTTTCCTTTTTGCAATCACAATTTTGCATTCACACCCGGTCCAATTCATTTGTTAATTAAAATAACAATCGTAGTTGATATTTTATTATAAAAAAAAAATAATAAAACAAAATAAAAATAGATTTCCAATAAAGGAAATGACATATTATTTTTATTATAAACTTTTAATAGTTTGAAATACGATTTACTTTATTTTAAGGAATTTTAATTGTTCGTACCGTGTATGTTTTGTACTTAGTCAATTAGCATTTTTTTTATTATAAATTGCGTAGGGTTATCTAAGAATTTAAAACTTTCATGGAAGCTAATTGAAAATTACGTGGGGTTTTTTTAAGTAGAAAAACCCAAAGTTTATGACTTAAAAGTATTCTACACTCTCAACTTTCTCGCATTATTATTGACACTGACATAATTGCAACATTTGCAAATTTATATCTATACATGCCTTTACAGATAACGTTAAGGTTACGAAAATGTTATCGTCGTGGAGAAAATTTTTTCTTCGTAGAGAAAAAGTAACGTTTTCGAGATATTCGCTTATTTCAGGTTAAAAGAACAATCTTGTTCTATCTCAGACATTTTGTTCTATAGTCTAGAACAGCGTTTCTCCATGATATGCATATTATAATTACTAATATGTACATATAGGTACAGTAATAACTCTATAAGTCTATAACACTGAAATATTTTTATTTCTACCAGTTATTACAAAATAATGCATATTATATACTAATTATACACATTTAGTTAAACTAAAAAATGTAAGATGCACATTAATGAGAACCTTGAGGCTGTTTGGAAGCACTCAGTAATTTGAAATCTGGATCGGAAGATGACAAATATAGTCTCAGGTTCGAACTTACACTGGCAAGTCTGTTCCTGTACTTAATTTTTAATAAGTATAGGACGAAAAAGCTCTCTCCACTAGTACGGTGCTTGTGAACGGTAACAAAATAGTTATTGCTTTGTTAAATAATTCAGGATATTCTTTTTTCAAGTCAGCCCAGAATGAAATGAGGGATTTCTTTTCAATTTCTTGCTTAAGTGAAGAATCCGTTTTCAGTTCGATCAACTAAACTTTTTCTTGAAGTGATAGAGATGCACACTCGAAATACTTTTCACTGAAAGGGTACGCAATCCAGTAATCGTCTGTTCTACGTTTGGGGAAATATTTGTCGAAAGCAGCCTTCAGTCCATTCAGATGTTGTATAATTTGTTTCTTAATTTCTAGAGATACATGAGCATCCGTTTCAGAGAGAAAATCGTGTAATGTTTCAAAAACTTCAGATTGGTTTTTCTCAATACATAATTTCCAAAATTCTAGTTTTCTAACGAAAGACTCAATTTTGTCTGTAACTTGGAATACAGTTACTGCACTGTTTTGAAGGGACAAATTTGGCTGGTTTAATTTCGAAAAGATATCGGACATGTATGCAAGGCTTTGAAGCCATTCATGATCATCAAATTTAAATGAAAGTCGGAAAGGGTGGTTCTCAAGGAACACTTTGACTTCATGCCTAAGTTCAAACAAACGTGTAAGAACGAGATAGCCATCGAACCTCAGTATGAAGGAGTAGGGTTTTGTGAATACTGCCCATTTCTTGACATAATGAAGAGAATAACCTTGAATTCGTGTGGTGGGATTTGATGAAATTGACCACTTTTACTGAATCGTCCAAAACATCTTTCATACTAGTAGGAAGGCACTTTGATGCAAGAGCTTGTCGCTGAATGCAACAATGTGTCCACTGTACTAAAGGAGGTACTGCTTTGACACATCCCAGGAGACCAGAATAACAACCTGACGTAGATTTACCACCGTCAGTACATAATCCACAACACTTTGACCACTTTATTCCCTTTTTAGTAAAGTAGGAATCAATGGCATGAAAAATATCTGCACCTGTCGTGCGTTCGGAAAGAAGATGACAAAGCAAAAGTCCTTCTACAAATTCATTTCCTTTCAAGTATCTTGCAATAACCATCAAAACAGCAAATTGTGCTACATCAGTACTCTCATCAACCTGAATGGAAAAATATTGGCTGTGATTGATTTCCTTTATCAACGTCTCCTCCATATTATCAGAAATTTCCTTGATTCTACGAGACACAGTATCATTGGAGAGAGGAATAGCATTAATTTTCTGAACATACTCATTACCGAACATGCAAACAACTGCGTCTTTAATGCTGGGCAAAATCAAATTTTCACCAATCGTGTGATTTTTACCATTTCTGGCGATACGGTAACTGATGCGATAGGAGGCCTCAACAGCATCTTCATTGGTACAACCAGAAGTTAATAAGTTAATAAGTACGTGTCTATATTCGACTTATTTTTATTTTCGAGCAAACGCTTAAAAAAGGCCAGACCTTTATCTTTGAAATCTACGTGTTTGGTTTGCAAATGGCGACTAAGTAATGAAGGCTTCATACTACCGTTAGATAGTACTTCCCCACAAACAACACACTCAGGTCTAGGGATGCTATCAATAATTACGAATGAAAATCCATAGGACAAATACTCTTCACTATATTTTCTTACTTTTGTCGATTGGAGAACTGGAACTGGAAGCTTAATTTCGCTGACACGCGGCAACTTCTCCTTAGGTTGCTCCTCACAAGGACTGGTACTCGATGATGGAGGATCACTTACCAAACCAGTAATTTTTCTTTTTTTAAGAGTGCCAAATTTTAACCATTGATCCATGTTTAAAAAAACAAGTTACAATAATTAGAAAAGTAAGTAGAGCACTCTTCACTTTGAGAGCAAACTGGGAACTGATTCAAAAGAATATTACGATAATAAAAATACAGAGACAGTTCGGGGACACTTCCTAACACACCAGGATAAATACTGTAATAATTGTTCATCCACCGCATAAGCTACCCATTGTTAGATGGCGGCGCAAGTAGTTTTTCAAATTATAATTTTATGGTAATGTTTCAAAATTTAAATAAAGTAGGTTTTAAGTTATTGTCGTTTTGTGTAATAAAAATACTCGGCATCATTCAGAAAACAATTACTTTTTTTGATTTGTCATAATTAAATGTTATTTGGATGGAAATGCTATTTATTACAACAGCTTTTTATCTTTTCTCTTTACTTAGTCCGCCATTACATCTTTTTTACGCGTACCCCTTGAGACCATTTCACGTACCCCTGGGGGTACGCGTACCACAGGTTGAGAAACGCTAGTCTAGAACCTGCCAACATATGGAAGCTTGTAACCGTCTTTATCGCCTGCCAATTTGTTTGCAGTGTGAGTTTCTATATCTGGAAGCTTTTAACTTTTCTTATAAGCTGCCAACTTGTTAAAAACATGAGCTATTGTATCTCACAGTTTCTGTTTTATATTGTACATCATGCCAACTTGTTGGTAGTATGAGCTATTATGCCTGAAAGCTTGTAACTGATCTCACAGGCTCTTAACTTATTGGCAGTATGAGCTACTACATATGGAAGCTTATAACCGTCCTTATAACCTGCCAATTTGTTTGCAGTGTGAGCTATTGTAACTCACAGCTTCTGTTTTATAGTGTAGAGCCTGTCTTATTGGCAGCATGAGCAATTGTGTCTCAGAGATTCTGTTCTATAGCGTAGAACCTGCAAAGTTGTTTGCAGCACCAACTTGGCTACCAACTTATTGGCAGCATGAGCCACTATATATGGAAGCTTGTAAGTTCTCTTATTGGGTGGCAACTTATTGGCAAAGCTTCTGTTCTGTATGGTAAAGTGTGCCAACCTGTTGGCAGTATGAGCTATTGTATCCCAGAGGTTTTGTTCCGGATGGTACCAACTATTTAGTATCTTCATTCCATCAATTTTTCTCAAGGAATTCAAAGGCTTGATGAATACTATGATTCATGCTACATATAAACTTATTCCAACGCTATCTTCAATTTCAAGCGATTATCTATTTTGATTTTCAAATTGCTCGGTATGTTTTTCTTCACGTTATTGGATAGAGATTTTTTTCTGAACCCTTAATGTACAATATATCAACATTAATTGTAATTGGACCGCGTTATGCATCACTTGATTAAGCGATAAATGAATAATGTTGAGAAAAACGGGATTTTCGCTTTTATCTCTCTAAAAATATAAGACTTCACAGAATAGACAGGCTAAAAATTGTTTGCTGCCTATCTATTTTTATCACAGACCACTGATGACAGCTATCACAAGCACAGAAGCCGCTTGGTCACTCGTTACGTTTTACGATTACACAGGGTGTTTCTGTAAGTCGTGGCATAAATGTAATCACTAAAACTAGAGACAAAATGATGACGATTCGAGTAAATTTTGATGAAAAAATGTTGGAAGAAAGTAATCTAGAGTTTCATTTTATACTTTTAAACTGGTTTTTATTTTATACAGAATTTAAGTCTAACCAGTTTCGGCCCTTGGCCATCTTCAGAGATTCTACAAATAGATTAACATCTCTTATCTTATCCATTTTACAAACAAGTTTCTTAATATCCCTTTTGGTTTTGTTAAAAAAGATTTTGTTAAGAATGTCAATGTCAATTTTGACATATTTGTAATCGTCGTGAAAAATCCTTTGAAATGAGTCCAAACATGATACGTTTAATTCCAATATTACTCGAGATATAAGCAACTTCCGGTTTGAAATGTCAATGTCATTTTGCCATATTCTTAATTTTTATAAAATATCTTAATATTTGTCACAAAAACAAAAATATAATAAAAAAAAATAAAAAATTAAGGTTGGTATTAATATTTAAGAATTAAATTGCTATCTTCATTGTTGCTAACTTCGGGTTTAATGTTTTTTATTCAAACTTTTTTGTTTTTTGAGATAAGTGCGTCATCTTTGGACTCATTTTAAAGGTTTTTTAATGAAGATGACAAATATGTCAAAATTGACGTTTCAAACCGGAAGTGATTGCATTTCCATTAATATCAAAGTTAAATATGTCGAGTTTGGACTCATTTTAAAGGATTTTTATGAAGTTGACAAATATGTCAAAACTAAAAGTTGAAAATTCGATCTTTTCGGTTTTTTGAGATAAATGCGTCATGTTTGGATTCACTTTAAAGGTTATTTTATGAAGATTACGAATATAATAATAAAATTAAAGTTGACATTGACAACTGAAAGTTTTTTTCACGACTAAACCCGAATGTTTCTAGTTCTAGGTCTCTAACACTACACCTACAAATAGAAAGTTTCGGGTTTAGCAGTCTTGATAGGCGTGGGACTCTGAAGAGAGCTTGGGGCGTTTTTTGTGTGACACCCTGTATTATAAATTAAATATAAATTCTAAGATTCGAGCCAAATCAAAATTCTAATAGATCCTTTTCTATTTTTAATCCAAAACTCGTCCCCTTAACCTCCTTTTTTTACATTAATTAACCTTGACATTGATAAAAGGACCTTTGAATGCTATTCAAACGATCCAATAAAAATAAACGATCATTAGCGATGAGATTACCTTCGATGACACGTAGAATACTAATTTTCGTTTAGTCATTGACATCGATTATTTATTAGTGGAAATCCCGCTCATCTCATTCTTAAAAATTTATCGTTAGCCTATTACCAAGCAAAAACGATGATTATTATAATAATGTCTAACTATTAAAAGAAAATCTTTTGTTTAGATTGTTAAGATCGTGTTCGAGAATCACAACAGGATGTAAAGTTTCTTAGATTTATCGTGACGGGAAAGACCTTTTACTACGATGCGGTTGATCTTTTAAAAGTTGCAAAAAAAATTTTGTATATTAAATATTATTTTCTTAATCTCTTCGTCATTTCTTACATTTATCTATGTACTTAGAATTCTAGATTACATTTCGTAACACTTAATATATTTCCCTGAAGAATTTGAAGGTTTTTGCATGCTAATAATAATTTGTAACGGTTGCTCGAATTCTTTCGTACAAACAAAAGCACGAATACCGAAACAATAACAAATAAAAAAACATATCTTCATTTTATGAATTTTAGTAACGCCAAGTATATGTATGTAAAGAATCCATGACGCACATCACTAAGTTCATTTAAAAATCGAATTTCTCATTTTGCCAGCATTAGGTTTCCTATCTTTACAATGACTTCATGTAACGTTTGCGATTGTAATGCACCTTATATAGGTCCATCTCTATCAAATACTTGCAATAATGGATCTTTTATTCTTTTTATGGCAATATTAAATAATTACTTAGCGAAAACTTGCCCGATTTCTGATTTATGCGGCCGAATAAAACCTCGGATAAAACCCGATAAAGAATACGATTGTATTGTAATTGGAGGTGGATCAAGCGGAGCAACCGTAGCTGGAAGATTGGCAGAAATAAAAAATTGGAAAGTACTTCTTTTAGAAGCGGGTGGAGACGAACCTCCGGGCTCCCAAACACCATCTTTTTGTTACAACTTTAATGGTGGCCCCGATTTAGATTGGCGATTTGAAACCGAACCATCACCCAATGCCTGTATTGGTAATCCTGGAGGAAGATGCGCTTGGCCAAGAGGAAAAGTTTTAGGAGGTACTAGTGTCGTTAATGGAATGATGTACATGCGGGGTGTACAAAAAGATTATGACGATTGGGAGAAAATGGGGAACAAAGAGTGGGGTTGGAAAGACGTTTTTCCTATTTTTCTTAGATCCGAAAATAATCTGCAAATCGGTGATAAGTATAAAAAGAAGTATCATGGTAAAGGTGGTCCAATGGATGTTAGACAATTCAATGACAGGCCGGAACTTGCTGATGATATTATTAAAGCTGCCAAAGAAGCTGGATATCCAGTTCGAGATGATTTAAATGGAGATTATCATACGGGATTCACTATAGCTCAAGCAACTAATGGGTAAGATTATTTCTTAATTTTAACAGTTTGAATATAACAAAAAAATCAATATTTTTGAGGTTGCCTCAATAATTATTACTTTGTATCAAGACTTTTTTTAAATAATTGTATGAAGACGCACTATCATTAGAACTAACACAAGACCTAAAACTAAAATCATTCGGGTTTAGCCGTCTTAAAAGATGTTTCTAGATCTAGGTCTAGTTTTAATTTAGTTAAAGTTATTTCCAGGTTCATCGTAAAATTATTTAAAAAATAACTACACGTGTTTCGATCGAACTATGCGATCTTCATCTGGCACGACTAGAGACAAAGTAAAAATAAGTTTCATTATCATATTAGCTAATTACAAAAAACAAACAAATTAAAATCAAATTTACCGTCAAGAGTTGTTGATTGAAGAACAAATCATCAGGTTGAAATATTTGACAGTAAAATTTGTACGGTTAAAACTAAAAACGTCAAAACAAATGGCTTAATATTAGCAAGTAAAACAGGTTAATACTCTGGAAAAGACAACTTACTTAGCGTCAAACTAAATAAAATTATCACTAGAACTATATTTTAAAAGATACGCATTGGATGGAGTTAAAATTAAAAATTCTTTAGTTTAATCGTATGGAATTGACGACAGGGCAGGATGGAAATTTTCTGGTTTTGACGAGATTTATAATCGCATGCGTGTTTGTAGGAAGAGAAAACAGGAACAAGAAATTCAAATGGAAGTGGTATGCATAACAAAATGCATATAACATAGTATATAAAGTGGATCTAAAGAAAATCGTGGAAACATCGAAGTCAGCAATGTCGTTCATAAGTATATTCTCTTTTTTGTGTAGACCTATATTATATTCCTCATAAAGGTTCAATTCATTTGACTTCTTTAGATTTATAATCAGTTTGACATTTTGAAATTGTATTCTGTGTTTTTGTTCTTGTATGTGTTTATGGACTGCTGCACCACTTAATTCCTCTTTTCTATGTTTGGCTTTATTATTAATTAAAAAATTGCTAATTTTGTTATGAGATACAAAAGCAGGGGATAAATTAAATTTTTGTAAATTGTGGTTCAGTTTATTTTCTAAAATAGGGTGAAATGGGAGTATTAAGAATTTTGAGATGTTTTTTATATTAGGAAAAATCAAGTTGTTATATCTAGAACTATGGACCTTATTATAGATATTTTGTAAAATGTTTATAGAGTAGCCATTATTCATACCAATAGTAATTATCTTCTTGATTTCTACCTCTAAGTTATTTTGGTTCAAAGGGATGTTATAAATTCTGTTAAACATGAATCGAAAACTGGCATGTTTATGCTGTCTAGGATTATATGAATTGTTGGCAATGACATTGTCCGTAAATGTGTCTTTCCTGAAGATATTAAATTCAAGTTTTTGATTACAAAGATTCTTGGTAATGTTTAAGTCTAGAAAGTTAATCATGTTGTCTTTTTCCATTTCGATAGTGAGCTCTAAGTTGGTAATATTATTAAAGATATTCTGTAATGCTATCAGATTGGCGGAATTACCTTTATAAACAATTAGTATATCATCAACATATCGACTATAAAAAATGACATCTTTTGTGAAAAGCTTATATTTGTTAGAGAAAAGTATCTGTTCAAATTTGTTGACATATACAGGGTGATTCATAAGTAATGGGCCAAATTGTAAATGTACGTTCAGGAGGCCAAAATAATAATATTTTCATTAACAATAATGGGTCTTAGTCTGCTCCTTACTGAGATACAGGATGTTAAAGCGAAAAAAATAAAATAGATTTTTGTTAATAGATCAGCTACTTTTCTACATAATGACTCATAGTTGACTTATAGTTTTTGTAAGGGTAAACAATAATGTGTGAGAGGATTTGAGTTAACTCGTAGATGTCGCCACATGCGCCATATGAATTAGATGAAATCAGCTACAAATTTTTTATCGCTCATTATTTTACAACATACTTGTTTAATTTGGATAGCCCCATCATTTCTGTAGAAAAAAACTATACTTCTTTGATCTTGAAAATATTAACGATTTTCGAGATATTTGAATTTTACTAATTCACTACACTACATTTCACGGTGGTCGACGTAGCATTAATCTGTTAAGACACAAGCATGGCATGGAATGTTGACATTTACCTAACCGTAATTGATAATTGATAACAATATTAAACTGAATTTATTGTACGCCAGTTAATAAAACGAAATACAACATTAGAACAGACTTGAACTAAGACCACTTACGACAACTGTTATCAAAACCTACATGTTAATGTTGTGCGAAGTTAAATTAAATTTAAGCTTAATTATGAGCTACTGCAAAAGGTTTTCAACATGACCACCACCAGCATTTATACACGCATTTAACCGTTTGGTTAAGGATTGTCTGACTTTAAAAAATGTAGCAGGATTATTTCGTATTGAATTGGCTGCATCTTGAATTCTATTCCATAACTCGTCTCGTGTATTTATAGTAGGTTCAGCATAGACCATTGATTTCATGTAACCCCACACATGGTGGCCACTGAAATTCACTACCACGTCCAATCCAACGGTGAGGGAATGTTTCATTCAGATGTTCGCGCACAGCACGTGAAAAATGTGGAGGAGCACCGTCTTGCATGAACCACATATTTCTTCTTAGTTGTAATGGAAGATCTCCCAAGAGGTCGACTAAGTCATTATTTAAAAAAATTAAATATGACTCTCCATTTAAATTAGGAGGTAATTCAACTGGGCCCAGTAATGTATTGCCTATTACACCGCACCACACATTTATTTTAAACTCGTGCTGGAAATGTCTATCTTTTTTTAAACGAGGGTTTTCGGTTTCCCAGGCATGACTATTTCGCCAATTAAAAACTCCGCGTCTGGTAAAGGTTGCTTCATCCGTGAAAAGAATGTTATTTAGGAATGTTGGATTATTATTCAATTTTCCTTTTAGCCACTGACAAAATTGAACTCTGATTCGATAATCTGTTGGAAGTAAATTTTGCACAGGTATAAAATGATAGGGATATAAATTTTCCTTGTGTAAAATTCTAGTCACGGATGGTTGGCTTATTCCAGTTGCTGCAGACAATCGACGAGTGCTTATTTCAGAATTTTGCGCAATTCTTACCAAAATTTCATCTTCTTGCTGCGGAGTGATAGTCTTAGGACGTCCTGTATGATATTTTGGACGAAATGAACCTGTTTCACCCAATCGATTATAAATATTTTGAAATATCTTCCGGTTTGGCTGCCTTCTGTAAGGGTACATTTCACGATATTTTCTGGATGCTGCTTGCCCAGAAAAACGTTCTTGTGCGTAAACGCATAACATGTCTCTCATTTCTTCGTTTGAAAAGTGATTATGTCTCGGCATTTTGATTTATGTTAGGACAAGAATGAATCAGTTTACTTAACAATAAAATGTTTTAAACTATTCATTAAACGTAAAAGCTCATTGACGTTTCATAATTCATATGGCGCATGTGGCGACATCTACGAGTTAACTCAAATCCTCTCACACATTATTGTTTACCCTTACAAAAACTATAAGTCAACTATGAGTCATTATGTAGAAAAGTAGCTGATCTATTAACAAAAATCTATTTTATTTTTTTCGCTTTAACATCCTGTATCTCAGTAAGGAGCAGACTAAGACCCATTATTGTTAATGAAAATATTATTATTTTGGCCTCCTGAACGTACATTTACAATTTGGCCCATTACTTATGAATCACCCTGTATATCTGCAAGGATCCCAGATATTGGAGAGCCCATAGGTAATCCATCGGACATTTTAAAAAATCTATTATCAAATGTAAAGAAATTTTGATTACAGGTAAATTCAAGTATTTTTAAGAAACTGTCGATTTCCAAGGGGTCAAGATTTAATTCAATGATATTATATATAAGGTGTTTTTTAATAATCTGGATGGTTGGAGTGATGGGTATATTTGCATACAAATTTTTGATGTCAAAAGAGATCAATTTACAGTTATCGTCGATATTCAAAGTATATAGTTTATTTACAAATTCGGTGGAATTTCTGATAGAATAAGGGAAAGTGCCTTTGAAAGTTGAATATAGAAATCTTTGGATAGTTTTCGCAATTTTATTAGTTGGTGTATTATTATTACCGATTATAGGTCTTATGCTTTTGTCCTGCTTATGTAATTTAATTAAACATTTCATGGAGGGTATGAGAGGATTCATTTCGAAGGAGTTATGGTGATCAATACCAAATTTACTCAAAAAAGGCATATTATCTTTAACTAGTTTTTTTAATTAATTATTATATGGGATGGTGGGGTTATTCTTGATTTCTGTTATAAAGTTAAGAGCAAAGAAATTTTCAGTCTTGTTTATATAATCTGTTTTGTCTATAATGACAGTGCCAGCTCCCTTGTCACCAAGGGTAACTATCAAGTTATTTTCTTTTATTTTGTGTTTGAGGGTATTGATTTTTTTGTAAATATCGTTGGTAACTTTCTTTGTGTAAAATGGTTCCTTAAAGTTATTATCAATGTCTTTAATTAATTTACTGTTATCTTTAAATATTTGATGTATGTTATGATTGTACAGTAGTTGGGCCTCAATCTTTATTGCTAAATCTATTGGTTTAATGATTTTGGGAAGCGAGAATTTATGTCCTAGTTCGAGAATCTCAATGTCATCTGTGGACAAAGGTGTATCGCTCAAATTAGTGTAACGTGGGGCAAAAGTATATTTATCCTGATCATTATAACTTATAGTAAGTTGGGGTTTATCTATGTTAAATCTTTTTACAAAGAATATTTTATTATTTTGAACATCGTTATTTGGGTTATTTAATGATCCAAATTTCACATTATTAGCTTTCTTTGAGTGAAGGGATGTTTTTTGATTATAATAATTGATCTTATCTTTAACTAGCCTATTCAGTTTCTTAGCTTTAACTTCCTTACTCCTTAAAGTGTTGCAATAGATATAATCTTCAAACATCTTTATCAAATCTCTATTTCTCTATGTATAAATTTGAGGACGGAATTAAGATATGATAGATGTTTGTATCTGTTCCTGATGCCTTTCCTGATCAATTTCTTCTCCAGTTCTAATCTATAATTATTGAATGTACTTGATGTCTTAATTTTGAATGTCTTGGGTGTAACATTCAATTTGATTGCCTGATGCAAGAAGTGGATATCATCTCTAGTCTTTTCTCTCTTTAACATGTTGCTCTTCATCGAATGGATTAGTACAGATAACTCTGCATTACGTAATTTAGTTAAAGTTATTTCTAGGTTCATCGTAAAATTATTTAAAAAATAAGAAATCTCAGAGACGATGAAAAAATATATTTAAATTTTTATTTTCGGTGCTACACGTGTTTTTTTAAATATTATTCAGCACTAGATTGTGGTATATTTTTATTTAACGAAAAGTAGAACTAACACTAGACCTAAAATTACAAACATTAGGGTTTAGCCGTGAGTATATGAAATTCAATGTATGAAAATTAAGTTATGTTGGTTATAATTTTCATCCAAAACATTTTCCCGGCACTTTCAGTTACCGAGTTATAATAAAAGTTTTTAGCCAAAAACGTCAATTGAGAGATTTGCAGAGTTTATAACAAAAAATGAAAAATACTCGGAAAGAAATTGTTAATACATTCTATTCAAATTTGAATTGTATATTTAAATATTCTAAAAAAAAGGACTTAATAAAACAGTAATCCAAATTGAGTCTGATTGAAGTGGTATATTTTAAAACCGAAAACGAATATTGATTCCCGCAGGTATATTGTTTTAATTTAAATTTATTTGCGGTGACACAAAAAGCTTTTCAAAAACAATAAAGGACTTGAAGTACTCTCGGTTTGGGTCAAAGGGAATACACAATCAAGCTTACATTTAATTACTATGTGATATATTTTAATTATTATTCAGCGGGTATTTTCCTTTTTAATTTATTAATTGAAATTTAATCCTCATAAAATTTCACGAAGATAATTTATACATTCACTTAATCGAAGGTTATTTTCATTTTCACTTATTTCTATCGTTAAATAATTAAAATATAAAGGTCACAAAGAACACAAAAGGTTTATAATATAATAATATAACATTCTAATTATTTTAATTATAACAATCATATTTATCGAATAATAAAAATATTTCTTATTCAAAAACCTTACGGTTCGTTGACCTTTAAGATTTCGTGTCACTCAAAAAGCGATTAAAAAATTTACATATTTAGCGAGTCTTAACGAATTCCCGTTCGCATCGCGATAAAGTCGATTTTAAATCGGCGTCATCCTTCGTTTACGGTTTTAACTCAAAAGAAAAAAGAAATCCGAAACCAGTTCCTCTCACATATATTTAAGTAGTTGTTGTTCTGCCGCATTGTGGTCATATCAAAAATGGAGTGCGGTTGTGAAACAAGTTACCTGGGTCCAGCTTTAACAGAAACCTGCGGAGCTGGATCTTTTGTGCTCTTCATGAGTCTTTTGGATTCGTTTATATCGAGAAAATGTGATATCTCCGAAGTGTGCGATAGAGTTTCCCCAACGATTACACCGTTTTTCGAGTATGATTTTATCGTAATCGGTGCCGGAAGTAGTGGAGCCACGGTAGCTGGACGATTAGCGGAAACATCTCATTGGAGAGTTCTTCTTTTAGAAGCGGGGGGTGATGAACCACCCGGTTCGCAAATTCCTGCAATGGTTATTAATTATCATGGAAATCCGTATATGGATTGGAATTATAAAACGGAACCCGAAAATTATGCGTGTTTGGATTATCCCGAAAGAAGGTGTCATTGGCCCAGGGGAAAAGTTCTTGGGGGTTGTAGCGTTATCAACGGGATGATGTACATGAGAGGAGTACCAAGGGATTACGATAATTGGGCTTTAAGCGGAAATCTCGGATGGAGTTATAATGAAGTTTTACCGTTTTTTAAGGTTTCTGAGAATAACGAAGAAATTGGAACGATTGCTGATGAAGGTTATCATGGTGTGGGAGGGCCTATGAATGTTAAAACGTTTAATGATCGCCCAGGTTTAGCCGATGATCTTTTATTAGCTGCTAAAGAAGCTGGATATCCTGTCACTTTAGATATGAATGGAGCATATCATACTGGATTTACCGTTGCACAAACAAGCACTAAGTAATTATAATTTTTTAACTAATTTTATATAATTACATCGTTTATTCCACTTATTTCTTCAAGGTAACTAAGATTATGCAACAAAAAATCCCGAGATGTCTCTATTATAATTTAATTTTTTGTTTGCAATTTATGTTCCAAAAATAAGTTTATTCATGTCATCTTCTATATTTTTACCTTCTACGTAACTTTTTTCGAGATCGTAAAATTTATGTTCTAAGCTGAATTTTAAGGTTATTGAGATACGTGCATCTTACGAGGTAACACAGACGCATAACCCTGGAAAAACTCGGCGCTTTTGTTGTTCCCGTACATAGTATACAGCTAGTATTTTTATGGTTAACGGAAATCATTTACCATTTACGACGAGGTGAAGATACAACCTCTCTCTTTTGTTGTATTTAGATTTCCTTTTGATTCATAATTTACGAAGAAAATTTCGCTAAAATTTAAATAAAGAAATTTGAGTAAGACGTGACTTGAAATAAATGTTTGTGTTGAAATAATTTCTTTGGTTTTAATTTATATTTCTTTTATTTTTTTTTTAGAAACGGCGTAAGAGTTAGCAGCGCAAAAGCTTTCGTTCGTCCTCAACGTAACAATCCAAATTTCCATGTCATGTTGAATTCAACAGTAACTAAAATTCAAATTGGTAATAAAAATGGAAAGAAGACAGCGACTGCCGTTGAATTCCTCTATAAAAATAAAAAATACGTTGTTAAAGCTAGAAAAGAGATTATTGTAAGTGGAGGCGCCGTGAATTCACCACACCTCTTATTATTATCAGGAATTGGACCAAAAGATGTTCTCGATAAAGTGGGGATTAAACAAGTTCATAATTTACCTGGTGTTGGAAAAAATTTACATAATCACGTGACGTTTTATTTAACATACGCGTTAAATAAAGTTAAAGATACCGCAGATTTAGATTGGGCTAAAGCGTTAGATTACATTTTATATCAAAATGGGCCGTTATCTTCAACGGGGTTGTCTCAATTAACAGGAAGATTAAACACAAAATACGAAACAAACACCGATTATCCCGATTTACAAATTTTCTTTTCTGGTTATTTAGCGAATTGTGCTCAATCAGGGGCTGTTAATGCTTACTCAGATCCAAATAATCCAAACGCACCAAAACATATTCAAGCATCCCCAGTTAATTTACACGCAAAAAGTCGCGGTTATATAAGTTTAAAATCGAAAAATCCCACAGAGTATCCTCTCATTTATGCAAATTATTTAAGCGAACCTGACGATTTAGATGTTTTAGTCGAAGGAATTAGAGTTATTCAAAATTTAACACGTACAAAACTTCTTACACAAAAATACGGAATTGAATATGTTAAAGAAGATTATGGAAATTGTTCAAAACTTTATCAATTCGACACCGATGATTATTGGAAATGCGCTATTCGTTACGCAACGGGACCAGAAAATCATCAAGCGGGTTCTTGTAAAATGGGTCCATCATCTGACCAATTAGCCGTCGTTAATAACGAATTAGAAGTACACGGCATTTCAGGTTTAAGAGTTATCGATGCATCTATTATGCCCGTTGTAATATCGGGAAATACCCACGCTACATGCGTCATGATTGCCGAGAAAGGAGTCGATTACATTAAAAAGAAGTGGTTATCTAATTCTAATAATACAAATAATTATCAACAAACGGCTCAATCGACTCAAAGCGATGCTAATATTGAGCAACACAATAACAAAAATTCTAATTATTCTAATAGACCACCTGGTTATTATCATTACGATCACGGTAAAGCTTATGAAAATCATGTGAATAAACATCAAAGTTCCGGATATAAACATAATCAGTATGAAAGAAGAAGTTTTCAAGATGATGGGCAATATAGACCGGAACATCACGGAGAAGGATATTATTATTAAGATGTATTATATTAATGCGAAATTTGATTTAATAAAAGTTTGTAATTTACTTAACCAATTACATCAAATTAAAATAAAGAAAAAATGTTAAATTTAAAAAAAATCGCCCTTCTCATCTTTTGTCATAGTCATGGCTCTAGATATCTTTGGAAATTTTTATGTTTTCAAGTGCCCAGATTACGAATATATTCATGAAAGTACTGAATGTACTCTTTTTTTTATGATTTTAACATATCTTATATTTTGAACAATTATCGGCTTGTTAGTAATAAAATTTATTTTCCCCAGTCATGATTAGGCTTCTGCGCAACTTTTTCGCGCATACAAACATCACGTGATCCCCACTCTCAAACCCCTTGCTCCGCAGAACAGCTGAGATCTCAGTTATTTGACAATATTGAAGTACAATTGAAGTACTTACACGTGATTCTCGATAAGTTGTCATGTGTTAAAATTTTGCTTCAATTACTGAATGTCCATTCTAATACAGTGAAAGCTCTCCTTGCGGACAGCTCTAATAAGCGGACATCTCTTATAAGCGGACAAAAATTTTGGAACCAACCCCAAACCTATATTTTCATGTACATATTTATTTCCCATAAACGGACGCTCTAATAAACGGACGCGGACACTATTTTTCTTTACATAACGGGCAAAAATTTCTAATAAACGGACGCGTAGGTAACTAAACGCACACATCAAAGTAATCTGTAATAGATATTTACCGACATGTGTTCGGGGATTCCTCGTTTTACGAGTTCCGCTTGTTAACGAATCCCAAAACATTAGTACATAGTTATTATTAGTTTGTTCGTTTCGGTGTAACGTGCGTTGAAATGGCTTCCAAGGTGGTAAAGAAAAAGATGCTTATGTTAATGGAGAAAATGGAAATAGTGTGTTTGCTAAAAAATTTAAAATCGGGAAAACACAAGCGGCAAAAATAGTCAAAGATAAAGAAAAGATTCGAAAGAAATGGCAGTCTGGAGTCAGTGTAAAAACGAAGAAAAACTTTTTGAGTAGTGAGGGTTCAAAGATCGACAAAGCCTGTTTCGAATGGTTTGTGAAAGCTAAAAATCAAAATATTGCCGTATCAGGATCATTCATAAAGAAAAAAGCAAAAGAAATTGCAAAAAAATTAGGATAAGTACCTTTAAAGCGTCTGATGGGTGGTTACAAAAGTGGCGTTTGAGAAATAATGTTGCATTTAAGTGTATCTCCGGAAAAGCAGCAGATGTAAATGAAGAGGGCATTAATGAATTTATGAAAAAATTACCGACCTTCTTACTAGGCTATCGACCAGAGGACATTTTCAACGCAGATGAAAGTGGGCTCTTTTTTCGTGCAACTTTAGCTTTAAAGTCGGAAAAATGCACAGGAGGAAAACTGTCCAAAGAACGATTAACCGTTTTGTTCTGTGTAAATAGTGTAGGTGAAAAAGAGGAGTTGCTAGTTATTGGAAAGTCGGCACGTCCCCGAGCATTAAAAAATGTTGCTCTCAAGGATTTCCAAAGGTCACTCCAAAGACAATTAGAAATTGTTTTAAAAAAGCTGGATTTCTGATGGATCAAGGAAGTTCAACTGACAGTAACTACGATGTTGAAGATAATTTGCCACTTGCGAGACTAGCTGATTTGTTTAAATGTAGTAAAAGACTGGGAATAGATAATGTAAAAACAGCAGAAGAATATTTAACTGTTGATCAAAACGTCGATATAGAAGATAATGACTTGGAATTTTCGGTAGTCCAATCATCGGAGGAACGTAATCCAATCACATCTTATAAAGAAGCATTGAATGTAATTTCCAAACTAAAATCATTCGTGAAAAATGATTTTACTGCATTTCAACATGTGAAAAATTTAGAAACACATATTGAACCTTCTCTCTTATTACAAAGAGAAACTTCATTGCGGCAAACCAGTATGCTAGATTTTATTCAAACGACAAATAAATACTTTTAGTTTTAAGTTTACCTTTTTTATGTATGAACGTTCGTTTTTAATAAAAAAAAATTAAAATATAAAAAAAAGTTTGTTTTATTAAAGCGAAATTTTCGAAAACTGATCAAAATAATACATATATGTGTATGTACTTTAATTTGAGTAGTCTTTTCTCATAAGCGGACATCTCTGATAAGCGGACAAAAGTAACGGAACCGTCACTGTCCGCTTATTAGAGCTTTCACTGTATATTTGTCTTATCTGTTAAAACATGAGTTTATTGGCTCCAACAGCAACAATTACAAGAACGCGAGAAAGTGAGTTATTACAATTTTTTAGTGAAAATGAAGGACTGGTGTACTGTAATGATATCGCGAAGCTGCTTCTAGGCATGGGTTTAAAAGAATACAAACCTACTGAGTGGCGCCTTTTTATTGACAGTTGTAAAAGAAGTTTTATGTTAAGGGTTTTTTGGGTTTCGGCACTAAACAATTTTTCCTTAACGTAAATTCTTTATTTAAAACCAAATTATACAATACGGTGATTACTTAATTAATTTTACAATTCGTCGATGTGATTAGAAGTAGCAGAAGAATAATAATAATAATTGTCTGTTTAGCACAGTTTTGTATTTTTTAATATAAAAATCCCTTCCTAGCTTTTGCAACTTGGTGGTCCGACAATTTGACCAATAAAACGTCGGTCGTTTGGAATTAGATTTCTAGAAATGCATTTCAAGTACTTAATAAGTAACTTAATAAGTAACTTAATACTTGTTGTTGCAAAAATTACGAAGTAATGATAACAACAATAACAAATTTAGAATTAAATCTATTACATAATTAATAAAAAATAAAAATATAAATCGATACAATCAAAAATAATTGGTGGATTACAACATTTAAATGCGTCTTACTGTACAATGGAAATAAATTTGCATCAATTCCAATAATTGTCCCTTCAACAAAACTCAAAGAAGAATATGAAAATGTAAAATTAGTTTTAGAAAAAATTAATTACTCGGAGCATCAATGGCCGATCTGTGTGGATTTGAAAATGGTTAATTTTTTACTTGGTCAACAAAGTGGATACACGAAATACCCTTGCTTCATTTGTATGTGGGACAGTAGAGCAAAGTAACTTAATAGGGAACAAGATGTTTTTGCTGTAAGAAATTCTTTAACTGTCGGTAAAGCCAATGTATTAAATTCCACCATTACATATTAAGTTAGGAATGATAAAGCAATTTGTAAAAGCGTTGGACAAGGAAGGAGATTGTTTTAAATACATTTGTAGAAAATTTCTGAAGCTTAGTATGGAAAAGTTGATTCTCCTCAAATACGGCAATTGATGAAAGACAATTTTATTAAAGTTATTACTGTTCAGGAAAGTAAAGCTTGGAAAAGTTTTGTGTTGGTAGTCAAAAATTTCCTAAGTAACAATAAAGCACTAAAATAATGAAGAAATTGTACAAAATATGCTGACAAACTTTCAAACTCGAGGAGCAAATATGAGTATCAAGTTACACTATCTCCGCTATAATCTGGATAAATTTCCGGATAATTTAGAAAATTATAGTGAGGAATAGAGATTTAAGGAAAAGGGGTCAAGGAGGTTAGGGAGTATACTTACTTGGGGTATGTGTTCAGGGAGGACAACAGGGAGGGGTCGCATGTGATAGCTATGGCAAAAAAGGCGAATAAGGTGATGGAACAAGTATGGGGTTGGGGGAAGAGAGTTTTTGGAAGGAATGTGGCAGCGAGGAAGATTATGTTTGAAGGTCTGGTTAGCAGTGTGATGATGTATGGAGCAGAGGTATGGGGATGGAGAGAGCAGGCAATGCTGGAGGACGTGCAAGCTAGATACTGGAGATGGGTGCTTGGGGTGGCGAGAGAAACACCGGGGTATATAGTGAGGGAAAAGGTGGATAAAGTCAGAGTGGAGGGGGGCAGGAGAGCAGTGAAATATGAAGAAAGAATAGAAGGGAGGCCAAACTGCGGGATCTTGGGGGAGTGTTGGAGGGAAATTAGAGAGGGAAAGATCAGATATGGGAAAGGAGACAGAGACAACTATTATAGACGAGCGGGCTACTCGGTAACTGAGATAAATAGTAGAGGAAGGGTGGGTAGGGAGATGTGGAGGGAGTTGAGAGATAGAGACCGAAATGTGCAGAGGCAGGAAAGAAGGACACAAATAAAAGAGGGGAGGTATAACGAAAGGTACAGGGACATAATTACGGAGGGGCTGCCTAGATACTTGTTATTGGAAGGAGATGAGGAAGGGAAGAAGTTGGTGGCTAGGTTCCGTTGTAGAAACGAGGAGAGAGCTAACAGATACTGGATGGCCGATGAGGAGAGGTGGTGTAGGCTTTGCAGGGAGGAATGGGAAACGTTGGAACATATGTTGAATGGGTGCAGTGAGTTGAGGGAGGAGGAGTTGGACCGAGGGCAGATCTTAGAAGAGGGGAAACGATAGATGAGAATGGTTGCGGGGGTGAGGAGACAAAGGGATGGATGAGGGGAGGATTGGGCCGAGGAGCCGAAGGTATGGAAATGGAGGAAGAGGGTAGAGGGTGAAAATAATATACTGATGATATACTATATTAGAATGTATTAAGTGGAAAATTGTAATTATCAAAAACAATAAAATGCTTATATATAGTGAGGAACAGGGAGAGCGGTTCCACCAGGATCTAAAAGTGATGGAGGAAAGGTATCAGGGTCGATGGGATTGTCGTATGATGGCAGATTATTGTTGGTCTTTAAAAAGAGATTGTCCCCTGAAAAATTATAAAAGAAAAGCCCATAAAAGGTGTTTTATGGAAATATATAATGTATTTACTTAGATGTATCCTAATATTTCAAAACAAAACTGACATAAATATATCTGTTATTTTGTTTCTTGTTTTCTGATTTTTGTAATGTAAAATGAAAATAAAGATTTTAAAAAAACGTGAGCAACTCTTACAAAATCAGTGATAATTTCATGAATTGTGAGCATAAATATATCCAAAATCAATCTTATATCTAGGGCAACAAAACCACTGTAGACCAGTGTAAGAGATCAGACCAGCTTAATAACAACATAACGAAAGATACACGCTATTACTATCCACCACCATATCATCGATACCAATGTGACCAAGATTAACTCTGGTTAGATCGACAAGAGCTCATTAACTCCTTGAAACGTGAGATTTATGGACACAATTGTAGCTTCATTGATCGATCTTCAAGATGTTTCCAAGCCGTCTCCCACAGAGTCCAGTTATGGTTCAGAATCCACGATTTTACAGAAGCAGCAATAACTGAGCTACCATCCAAAATCCCATATAATTCGAAACTTCATAAATTTCATCAATCAACTACGCAATGTTTGTTGAGACAAAATTTAAGGGTGCAATCAAGTTCAAGAACTGGACTACCTAATCATCCCACCACTCCTTTCATCTCCCACGTCAATTAGCACGAAACTAGATTCAGGAAGCAATATTCTAGCAAAGACTTTTCCTGGCAGAAAGACTACGATCGATAGCCCTTTTAGGCTAACTTTTTTTATCCTCACGGATCGAGAAGTATGTGTTGTTGTGGTCGATCCGAGATCTCATCCGTTCTTCCTGTTGGTTCCCTTTGGAAATTTGTTTCGCCAAGATCTCACCTGACATCTTCAGTGCGTTCGTCTTCTGTCGACAGACTTTTATTATTTTTCTTTTCTGTTGTAATTATTATTTGTTGGCGTGAATAAAATTTTGTGTTCTCTCTCTCGCCCATCTCATATTTATGAAAGTTAAGAAATAATTCTTGTATCAAATTGAAGCTCAAATCTTCTTCTTTCAGAAAATATAAAAGTTATTGTTATAGCATTATAGAATTTTTCATCATGTTCTTTTAAAATGTTCTGTATTTCAAAAAATATTTATATCAAGTATTAAAATGATTGAAATTAAATTTGTAAAAGGATATTTTAGATTATTTCAAAAAATTCCGCTTTTGATCTTTACCATCTCCATTAAAAGCTTACATTTTAAGATTATACGGTCTCGGAACATGAATACAGATATAGATTTTCCTTCCCTATCTATATTTCCTTTTTCTTGATTAGATTATGTAACAAGATTGTGGATGTCAACGTTTACACGCTGAAACTGAACACAATATATGCCATTCGGCAACACCCCCTATTTTGTGTATATTCGCGAACAGGTTTTCCTTCGAGAGCAATAAATTCGACGGGAATCCTCCGAAATGTCGGAGGGCGACCTTATTCCCAACTTGAGGCATAAATCACGTTATACTCTATAATTCTAAAACTGGACGTATTACAGGTAATGTTCGTAATTGATCAGGATCTAATACGAAATGTTGTAAACAAGATTATTTATTGTGTGTTTCGTCAAAGAGTTTGTAATTTTAATTCTCTCTACTTGAAAACACTTTATTAATTTCTCGGGACGCTAAAAGATCCTCTTGTCGCCTCTTATTTTCTCGTTTCGACTTAATTTTATTGATATTTGCAGGTTTTAATGAAGGAGGTAGAATTTTTTATTGGTCCCCGGAATCAATAGGCGAAGGTTCGTGGTTCCGCATAAACTGAAGAATACACTATAAATTCATATTTTCCCGAACATTAATCTCTTAGTTGTCATGCTTTCAAGAGGTCCTTTTACATGGAATTTATGGCATTATCGTCTAGTATATACAAGCGGAAATTTGGTTCTGCCATCCTGTTGGGCCTTCTCTCTAATTTCGGCGATTATTTTCCTAAATAAACTCCTCCCGGGAAGTTAAAATGCGGCGGTCGACTAAAATTTACTGCTAATTTATTTTACTTTCAAAAGCTGGGTCGTCGGCTTTATAATTTATTAAAATTTATTCAGTGAAATTTCGAATTTGTACCCCCATTTGTAATTTGTATTTCATCCAATGCAAATGAAATTTATTTGATATCAATTCGAATTTATATTTTATTTTATATTAGGTACCTATATTTTAGTTTTATAATGTACGTCCCTTTTATTAACTTTAACTCGTTTCACCCATTTAATTACGGCTACCTTGATTGAAAAACAGTTCATTTGATTTTATCATCAAAGGCCCAAAAAACGATTTCAAAAGGTAACGTGCCTTTAATTTAACCATCGATTTTTGCTAATTTAACATAGTGATTTAAACATTTTCATCACTTCCAATTTAAATTTTGGCTATTTACGCCGTGTATTATCACACTTAGCGTACAGATACATAAAGTCGTACATAGTTTGCGAACTCCAATTCAAGCTTATCGCATTGCTACACCGTGTTTAGCAAATTACACCACATAACGGTGGTTATTTACAATGACCTCAGCTTATTTGCCGTTTTCAATCGATTTGGTATGAAATCCCCGAATATTTTTAAAATACTCCGATTTTTTCGAGTACACGAACAATATCGAAATCTGTTTAGAACCGTACAAGTATTTCACATTACTGTAGATTAAAATGCTAAAATATTCTGAAAGCACTTCTGCTGCTCTCCGCAAAATGCATTCGCGAGAATATTTGCATATGATGCTTGTGTGCAAAAAATTCAAAACGTTAATAGACCATAAAAAATATTTTTTACTCTAACTTTTTATTATCCATCTCACTTCATGTATTATAATTAAGATTATTTGTTAGAATTAAATTAAAAAAATAAACATCGTTAGATACCATTAAGGTCCTGAGTTGTTAGTAATTGTGTTGAAGTTCTAGAGTTGATTGCGTCATGTACCGTGTCATGGGGTCATTAGTTTAACTACACGCAAATCGATTCAAAGTGGGTCTCTCGCGTTAACTTACCAATTAGCTGGGAGAGTAGAAGAAAATGTTTAACAACTAAATTGAGGGTGATCGTTATAAATATGTGTAACCACCATGGTAGATTTGAAGGGCGAACCGAAACTACCGCATTAACAATAAATTATTAATAAACTTTTGACGTGCGATAATCTAGCTCAAGTTTGGTGTATATACGGTCGTCGTGCTCTTTAATTAATTATTTGCCGCACGCCGTTCGATCTTGCAGCAGCACAGCATAGTTTCCGAGAACGATGCTGTCAAAACAAAACGGTACGACGTCAGACTGTCCATTACAAGAGACTATGGGAGGGCGACGACAGTTCCAGAGACCGCAAGCAGCTTTCCTAAAGGACTCACGGTTTAGTTCCTGGTACCCGTCTAAACCCATTCCAACATCACCGGAACAATAAGGAGTAGTAGGACAAGTCTTGGACCCTATCAGAACAACATTCATACTTTAATAAACTTCATTTCTGTAGGATTTTGAAAATATGTTAAAATAGAATAATAAATTGTTGTAAAATTAAATTTAAATTTAGAATTTCAGCGCATATAGTTCTTCAAAAGTTAATACTCCATAAACTTATACTTAAGCATACAGTATGTATCAAGTACTGCTTGTATCTTTCAAAAACGATTACTTCCGCTATATAGATTAATTGGTTTAATCAAAAATAATACCAATCAACTTAATTTTAACTCTCATCATTTGATGCTAACTTAAAAATTTCATGGTCGCAATAATTTGTCTGATCAAAAGTCATTCTAAAAAGCCCATAACATCAGAAGATGTATTGGTTTAATACAGCGATGCACAGACTTATTATTATTATTTAGACTAGGGGCAAATCATGAACTGATGGCGGGCCGCCAGATGTATAGGTAATTAAAGACAATAAAGAATTGATAATAATGTATTAAAATTGAAAAAGAATTTATTAATTTGAAGCGTGGCACTGCATAGTGCTTACAATCTTTTTTATATTTGGCTCAAATTTACTTGTAGCAACACGTAAAACTGCTTCCAAACTATCATTTGCAAGGCGGTTTCGATTTTTTGTTTTATTATTTAGTATTGAAAAAGTTTGTTCACATATATAGGTAGAACCAAATAAGCTGGCACATTTCAGAGCGTTTATGCGCAACTCTTACTCTACCCTATGGTGGGTTCCAGGTCACAGCAACATTGAGGGCAATGAGAAGGCCGACAAGCTGGCCAAAGAGGCAGCAAACACGCCCTTCATTGGACCCCAACCTGGATGTGGACTACAAAAAAAGGCACCTAAAACAAATAATCAACAACTGGGAGGCTTCAAAGATAGCCTTACGCTGGAAAGAACTTCCAGGTCACAGACAAGCGAAGAGTATGATAACTCCGTCGCAAAACAAAACCAAAGAGGTTTTATGCCTCAGCAAAGGGGATCTAAGAACGTTCTCAGGCTACCTAACCGGCCATGTGCCCCTAAAATACCACCTCTTCCACATTGGACAAGCTGAGGATCAAACTTGTCGACTATGCAACGACGAGTCAGAAACTACTGAACATATACTGTGCAATTGCGTCGCCAGAGGACGTCTAAGGCACAACGTCTTCGGTAAAACTCCCCTGTTACCTACCGACATAAAGGTTCAAGACCTCAGGACAATACTAAGGTTCATTAAGGACCTACATTTGCCCTAAACCTTTGGAGGGCTAAAGTTACAATAGATCTTATAGGTCGCGGTAACGAGAGGGGCCGCCCTCCTCAGCCCGGCAGCAATAATAATAATAATAATAATAGCCACCTTACTTCTGTATAATACAGTAAATCTCCATATTCGCTTTCGATGTCATCAAGGAATTGTTTGAATTGCCTGTGATTGAGTCCTCGTGATTTTATGAAATTTACAGTCGAAACTACCATTTTCATGACATTTTGAAATTCAATTTTTTTTAGAACAGAGGGCTTCTTGGTGTATAATGCAGTGAAACTGCATGAGATCTTCAGTGTTTATGTTTTTTTCTGGCAGATGCTTTTTCAGCAAAGCTTTTTCACCAATCATCGAAGGAGCACCATCAGCCGCAACTCCCGATAATTTTGATAAGTCCAAGTCAGTTTTTGAACACTCATCCAACAGTACATTGAGTATATCAACTCCTTTGGTTTGACCTTTCAATGAACACATTCCTAATAACTCTTCTAAGACTTCAAAATCTTGAGTAACACCTCGTATGAATATGAGAAGTAGAGCTGTGGAACTAATATCAGTGGATTCGTCGAGTGCTAATGAAAAAAATTCAATGATCTTAGTTTTTTCAGTTAATTGTTCCGCAATATTACCTGACAAAGACATAATTCGTCTTTGGATAGTCATACCATTCAGTTGAATTTTCTCAAACTTTTTTGCTGCTTCTGGACACATTTTCTTAGCTGCAATTTCTATGCATTCTTTTACAAAATCCCCATCATTGAAGGGGCGACTTCGCTTTGCTATCATTCGAGAAATTTCATAACTATCTTCTGTAGCTGTTTCTGAATCTTGAATGGGTTTTATAAACAGAGCTTGCTGACCAATAAGGTCCCGTCTCAGTTTTATGGACATCGCTCACAATAGCAAAAGAAACAAAGTACTTTAGTATTTATTATTTTTCGAATGTACGAGAATATTATTTTTGCTGTCGGCGGGCCACCAGTATTCGACTGGCGGGCCAACCTTCTTCATATTGCCCCTATATACTAGAGAACTACTTAAAAAGTTTATGGTCGCGATAATTTGTGAAATCAAATCATCGTCTTTTACAGTAAAGTAATTAATTAAGAAATAATATATATCATTTAGTTTTTAAATGTAAATTTTGAAATTTCTCGAGTACACAATTAACACAAACACTATTTGAATGCCCTATTTATCCGGAAATTTTTTCTCACTGAACAGTATGCTACAAAAATTAATATTTTTGAGGTTATATCCTTATTGTTGATTTAACCAAAAAATTTTGTTAACAAAATTTGTTTAGAATTACGTCAGGAACAGTGTTTGTTAATAAAATTTTTTGCTAACTTGAAATTTTAATTTCCCTCTGAACAGTATAGCATCAAAATTAATTATCTCGATAATTATTGTTTTTATCAAAAAATGTTTTAAATAAAATTTGTTTCAATTTCGATTTTGAATCAGTTATCTTAATAAAAAATTTTTACATCTCTATTAATTAAGCATCTAAGTGTGATTATGTATAAAAATGGAAAAATTATTATTTTGAGGTTATCTCCTTAATTATTGATTAAATCAAAAAAAATTGTTGACAAAGTTTGTTTAGAATTGTTTCAGGAACAATTTTTGTTAACACAATTTTTTTCTGACTTGAAATTTTAATTTCCCACTGAACAGTATGCTACAAAAATTAATATTTTTGAGGTTATATCCTTATTGTTGATTTAATCAAAAAATTTTGTTAACAAAATTTGTTTAGAATTACTTCAGAAACAGTGTTTGTTAATACAATTTTTTGCTAACTTGAAATTTTAATTTCCCTCTGAATAGTATGGTATCAAAATTAATTATCTCGATAATTATTGTTTTTATCAAAAAATGTTTTAAATAAAATTTGTTTCAATTTCGATTTTGAATCAATTATCTTAATAAAAAAATTTTACATCTCTATTAATTAAGCATCTAAGTGTGATTATGTATAAAAATGGAAAAATTATTATTTTGAGGTTATCTCCTTAATTATTGATTAAATCAAAAAAAATTGTTGACAAAGCTTGTTTAGAATTGTTTCAGGAACAATTTTTGTTAACACAATTTTTTTCTAACTTGAAATTTTAATTTCCCACTGAACAGTATGCTACAAAAATTAATATTTTTGAGGTTATATCCTTATTGTTGATTTAATCAAAAAATTTTGTTAACAAAATTTGTTTAGAATTACTTCAGAAACAGTGTTTGTTAATACAATTTTTTGCTAACTTGAAATTTTAATTTCCCTCTGAATAGTATGGTATCAAAATTAATTATCTCGATAATTATTGTTTTTATCAAAAAATGTTTTAAATAAAATTTGTTTCAATTTCGATTTTGAATCAATTATCTTAATAAAAATTTTTTACATCTCTATTAATTAAGCATCTAAGTGTGATTATGTATAAAAATGGAAAAATTATTATTTTGAGATTATCTCCTTAATGATTGATTAAATCAAAAAAAATTGTTGACAAAGTTTGTTTAGAATTGTTTCAGGAACAATTTTTGTTAACACAATTTTTTTCTGACTTGAAATTTTAATTTCCCACTGAACAGTATGCTACAAAAATTAATATTTTTGAGGTTATATCCTTATTGTTGATTTAATCAAAAAATTTTGTTAACAAAATTTGTTTAGAATTACTTCAGAAACAGTGTTTGTTAATACAATTTTTTGCTAACTTGAAATTTTAATTTCCCTCTGAATAGTATGGTATCAAAATTAATTATGTCGATAATTATTGTTTTTATCAAAAAATGTTTTAAATAAAATTTGTTTCAATTTCGATTTTGAATCAATTATCTTAATAAAAAATTTTTACGTCTCTATTAATTAAGCATCTAAGTGTGATTATGTATAAAAATGGAAAAATTATTATTTTGAGGTTATCTCCTTAATTATTGATTAAATCAAAAAAAAATGTTGACAAAGTTTGTTTAGAATTGTTTCAGGAACAATTTTTGTTAACACAATTTTTTTCTGACTTGAAATTTTAATTTCCCACTGAACAGTATGCTACAAAAATTAATATTTTTGAGGTTATATCCTTATTGTTGATTTAACCAAAAAATGTTGTTGACAAAATTTGTTTAGAATTACGTCAGGAACAGTGTTTGTTAATAAAATTTTTTGCTAACTTGAAATTTTAATTTCCCTCTGAATAGTATAGCATCAAAATTAATTATCTCGATAATTATTGTTTTTATCAAAAAATGTTTTAAATAAAATTTGTTTCAATTTCGATTTTGAATCAATTATCTTAATAAAAAATTTTTACATCTCTATTAATGAAGCATCTAAGTGTGATTATATATAAAAATGGAAAAATTATTATTTTGAGGTTATCTCCTTAATTATTGATTAAATCAAAAAAAATTGTTGACAAAGCTTGTTTAGAATTGTTTCAGGAACAATTTTTGTTAACACAATTTTTTTCTAACTTGAAATTTTAATTTCCCACTGAACAGTATGCTACAAAAATTAATATTTTTGAGGTTATATCCTTATAGTTGATTTAATCAAAAAATTTTGTTAACAAAATTTGTTTAGAATCACTTCAGAAACAGTGTTTGTTAATACAATTTTTTGCTAACTTGAAATTTTAATTTCCCTCTGAATAGTATGGTATCAAAATTAATTATGTCGATAATTATTGTTTTTATCAAAAAATGTTTTAAATAAAATTTGTTTCAATTTCGATTTTGAATCAATTATCTTAATAAAAAATTTTTACATCTCTATTAATTAAGCATCTAAGTGTGATTATGTATAAAAATGGAAAAATTATTATTTTGAGGTTATCTCCTTAATTATTGATTAAATCAAAAAAAATTGTTGACAAAGTTTGTTTAGAATTGTTTCAGGAACAATTTTTGTTAACACAATTTTTTTCTGACTTGAAATTTTAATTTCCCACTGAACAGTATGCTACAAAAATTAATATTTTTGAGGTTATATCCTTATTGTTGATTTAATCAAAAAATTTTGTTAACAAAATTTGTTTAGAATTACTTCAGGAACAGTGTTTGTTAATACAATTTTTTGCTAACTTGAAATTTTAATTTCCCTCTGAATAGTATGGTATCAAAATTAATTATTTCGATAATTATTGTTTTTATCAAAAAATGTTTTAAATAAAATTTGTTTCATTTCGATTTTGAATCAATTATCTTAAAAAAAAATTTTTACGTCTCTATTAATTAAGCATCTAAGTGTGATTATGTATAAAAATGGAAAAATTATTATTTTGAGATTATCTCCTTAATGATTGATTAAATCAAAAAAAATTGTTGACAAAGTTTGTTTAGAATTGTCTCTTACAGTAAAGTAATTAATTAAGAAATAATATATATCATTTAGTTTTTAAATGTAAATTTTGAAATTTCTCGAGTACACAATTAACACAAACGCTATTTGAATGCCCTATTTATCCGGAAATTTGTAGTTTCCTCTCGGTAGACCGTGACAAAATTACGAATCCTGCTCCTCAATGTCTAAAACAAACACCACCCGTGCGTTGCTTATAGTTCCAAGAGTTGCCGTCGTGGCGGAGAATGCAGCATCGACGTCGTCGTGTTTTCCTTCCTTGATATCTATGCCGAATGTAGGAAAATCGTTTTAATTTGTTTCTGGAAATTAACGAGTCGACCGAAATACAGCAAAATCTAAAATTCAAGCGTTCTCCTCTTTCTCGCGACACAATGTTTTTAATAATTGACAGGGAAGTAATCACCGGACTAGTTACCGAAAGCCAGATGAAACATCTGCATCCGTACGCCTCAATTAGTCCTGACGTTTTAATATGGAACTTTGCAGGTTCGGATTGGAGTTTGTTGCACAACTGTTACAGCGCCGTGCGCCGGTCGACGCCGCAACTCGAGCGATGACCATTATCGGGACCGGACCGGACCGGGCACGATTTCCACTGGAACTTCCCTAACAACCTCCTGACACAACTGCGATCCACTTGTTATTGCTTTTGTAATTTGTTTCTAAAGCGAAATCAGGAATAAATGACAACATTTTTAGTTATGTAATATCTTTGCTAATTCAATTTTTTTTTAAATCACTCCAATACGGTTCTGTTCGCTTACATTTTGTGAACCACTTATTGCAAATGAAGCGGTAATGAAAACCTGTTGGCAATATTTTATCATTAACCTCAACGTTTCCATTCAAATCACGATTATTTCACATTCTATTACAAGAATTCCGATTCAAGGTTAATTAAATAAGTTAATTAGTTAAAAAGGGAAGTTAATGAAAAATTCATAATATTAAATGTGAAGATGACAAGATTCATTTCTATCCTTTCTAAATTGATTGCTCTTGAATGGATAGGTGGTTCGGACTAAAAAGTGGTGTATCCACCTGCTTTGCTGTCCTAATTTTCTGCTACACTATTATTAAATCAATCCCATAAGTTATATATGGTTTATGCTTGCCTATTACAGGTTTCAGAACGATGCTTCCGAGAAATGAGGTCTTCAACTTTAATTCGTTGATCAAAAGGGAAGATATAAAATCAGTTTATTTTGAATGTTTTCCAAAATGCTGCAATGAGTGATGCCGATCCTACTGGAAATGTATTCTGCCATTAAATATTCTGGGAAATGAGCTGCTTTAATTAAAATTGTTCTTTTTTGTCGCTGAACCTACACTAATCGATAATTGTACAGTATTAAGTACTGACTTCTTGACACAGTTCTAATTGTGGATGAAGCTCGTTTATCAACCACTCCGAAAATACATCAGGTGAACAATGTTAGTTTATGCCCAGATGAAGGTAAGCTATTAGCCAAAGCTCAACGAGGAGCACTCGGAGAGTTGTTGACACTAAACGAAGATAACTTTGCTTAAAATGAGGTCAACGTACAATAAGGTTCTTTATGCCATTAGAAAACGTCTATTTGAAGAAACCTGACTTTGTTACAATATATTAAGAGCGACCATTAATTTTAATTAAGGCATTAACTTGACACGACACTTAGTTAAGGTTATTCCGTAATAAATATTTTTAATTTTTCTTCTTACTTTGAGCTTACGTACAAATAGCACAAAAAATATATTCATTAATTAATGTCTATACATTCTTCTGCTAAGCTTAACAAACAGGATATGAACGGAAAGACATAATATGGAAATAGTTTTAGGATTTAATTACTGTTGCAGAGTTTGAAGCGAAATTTAGCCGCATCACAATACTTTCATTTTGAGCGTTAATGTTATTGTGTTATTGTTAGGGCACGGAACTTTTGTAACAAAACGATACGATTTCCCCCCTCCACTCGTTCTCAGCAGAAAATTTCATACAAAAGTTGTTCTAAATTAAGTAAATTCTAAAACAATTTTCTCAATAAAAAATATATAAAAATATATACATAAAAATTTTAAATTTTAATTTCCCTCTGAATAGTATGGTATCAAAATTAATTATCTCGATAATTATTGTTTTTATCAAAAAATGTTTTAAATAAAATTTGTTTCAATTTCGATTTTGAATCAATTATCTTAATAAAAAATTTTTACATCTCTATTAATTAAGCATCTAAGTGTGATTATGTATAAAAATGGAAAAATTATTATTTTGAGGTTATCTCCTTAATTATTGATTCAATCAAAAAAAATTGTTGACAAAGTTTGTTTAGAATTGTTTCAGAAATAATTTTTGTTAACATAATTTTTTTCTGACTTGAAATTTTAATTTCCCACTGAATAGTATGCTACAAAAATTAATATTTTTGAGGTTATATCCTTATTGTTGATTTAATCAAAAAATGTTGTTAACAAAATTTGTTTAAAATTACTTCAGGAACAGTGTTTGTTAATACAATTTTTTGCTAACTTGAAATTTTAATTTCCCACTGAATAGTATGCTATCAAAATTAATTATCTCGATAATTATTGTTTTTATCAAAAAATGTTTTTAATAAAATTTGTTTCAATTTCGATTTTGAATCAATTATCTTAATAAAAAAATTTTACATCTCTATTAATGAAGCATCTAAGTGTGATTATGTATAAAAATGGAAAAATTATTATTTTGAGGTTATCTCCTTAATTATTGATTAAATCAAAAAAAATTGTTGACAAAATTTGTTTAGAATTATTTCAGGAACAATTTTTGTTAACATAATTTTTTTCTAACTTGAAATTTTAATTTCCCACTGAACACTATGCTACAAAAATTAATATTTTTGAGGTTATATCCTTATTGTTGATTTAACCAAAAAATTTTGTTAACAAAATTTGTTTAGAACTACTTCAAGAACAGTGTTTGTTCATAAAATTTTTTGCTAACTTGAAATTTTAATTTCCCTCTGAATAGTATAATATCAAAATTAATTATCTCGATAATTATTGTTTTTATCAAAAAATGTTTTAAATAAAATTGGTTTCAATTTCGATTTTGAATCAATTATCTTAATAAAAAATGTTTACATCTCTATTAATTAAGCATCTAAGTGTGATTATCTATAAATATGGAAAAATTATTATTTTGAGGTTATCTCCTTAATTATTGATTAAATCAAAAAAAAATGTTGACAAAGTTTGTTTAGAATTGTTTCAGGAACAATTTTTGTTAACACAATTTTTTTCTGACTTGAAATGTTAATTTCCCACTGAACAGTATGCTACTAAAATTAATATTTTTGAGGTTATATCCTTATTGTTGATTTAATCAAAAAATGTTGTTAACAAAATTTGTTTAGAATTACTTCAGGAACAGTGTTTGTTAATACAATTTTTTGCTAACTTGAAATTTTAATTTCCCTCTGAATAGTATAGTATCAAAATTAATTATCTCGATAATTATTGTTTTTATCAAAAAATGTTTTAAATAAAATTTGTTTCAATTTCGATTTTGAATCAATTATCTTAATAAAAAATTTTTACATCTCTATTAATTAAGCATCAAAGTATAATTATGTATAAAAATGGAAAAATTATTATTTTGAGGTTATCTCCTTAATTATTGATTAAATCAAAAAAAATTGTTGACAAAGTTTGTTTAGAATAGTTTCAGGAACAATTTTTGTTAACATAATTTTTTTCTAACTTGAAATTTTAATTTCCCACTGAACAGTATGCTACAAAAATTAATATTTTTGAGGTTATATCCTTATTGTTGATTTAACCAAAAAATTTTGTTAACAAAATTTGTTTAGAACTACTTCAAGAACAGTGTTTGTTCATAAAATTTTTTGCTAACTTGAAATTTTAATTTCCCTCTGAATAGTATAATATCAAAATTAATTATCTCGATAATTATTGTTTTTATCAAAAAATGTTTTAAATAAAATTTGTTTTAATTTCGATTTTGAATCAGTTATCTTAATACAAATTTTTTACATCTCTATTAATTAAGCATCTAAGTGTGATTATGTATAAAAATGGAAAAATTATTATTTTGAGGTTATCTCCTTCATTATTGATTAAATCAAAAAAAATTGTTGACAAAGTTTGTTTAGAATTGTTTCAGGAACAATTTTTGTTAACACAATTTTTTTCTAACTTGAAATTTTAATTTCCCACTGAACAGTATGCTACAAAAATTAATATTTTTGAGGTTATATCCTTATTGTTGATTTAATCAAAAAATTTTGTTAAAAAAATTTGTTTAGAATTACTTCAGGAACAGTGTTTGCTAATACAATTTTTTGCTAACTTGAAATTTTAATTTCCCTCTGAATAGTATGGTATCAAAATTAATTATCTCGATAATTATTGTTTTTATCAAAAAATGTTTTAAATAAAATTTGTTTCAATTTCGATTTTAAATCAATTATCTTAATAAAAATTTTTTACATCTGTATTAATTAAGCATCTAAGTGTGATTATGTATAAAAATGGAAAAATTATTATTTTGAGGTTATCTCCTTAATTATTGATTAAATCAAAAAAGATTGTTGACAAAGTTTGTTTAGAGTTGTTTCAGGAACAATTTTTGTTAACACAATTTTTTTCTGACTTGAAATTTTAATTTCCCACTGAACAGTATGCTACAAAAATTAATATTTTTGAGGTTATATCCTTATTGTTGATTTAATCAAAAAATTTTGTTAACAAAATTTGTTTAGAATTACTTCAGAAACAGTGTTTGTTAATACAATTTTTTGCTAACTTGAAATTTTAATTTCCCTCTGAATAGTATAGCATCAAAATTAATTATCTCGATAATTATTGTTTTTATCAAAAAATGTTTTAAATAAAATTTGTTTCAATTTCGATTTTGAATCAATTATCTTAATACAAAATTTTTACATCTCTATTAATTAAGCATCTAAGTGTGATTATGTATAAAAATTATTATTTTGAGGTTATCTCCTTAATTATTGATTAAATCAAAAAAAATTGTTGACAAAGCTTGTTTAGAATTGTTTCAGGAACAATTTTTGTTAACACAATTTTTTTCTAACTTGAAATTTTAATTTCCCACTGAACAGTATGCTACAAAAATTAATATTTTTGAGGTTATATCCTTATTGTTGATTTAAGCAAAAAATGTTAACAAAATTTGTTTAGAATTACTTCAGGAACAGTGTTTGTTAATACAATTTTTTGCTAATTTGAAATTTTAATTTCCCACTGAATAGTATGCTGTTCTTTTAATCAAGATTTTCTGAGAACGAGTGGAGGGGGAAATCGTTTTGTTACAAAAGTTCCGTGCTCTGGTTATTATGTTCGACAATTTTTTAATTTATTAATTTCTTTGATATCAGCAAAATTAATAAATCATGTATGGGTAAAACTACCTACTAGTACCTAAGTGTCTACTTCACATTAAATATGATTACATACCCCAAATCGCCACTTCTACTTAACTACCAACTAAAAACGGAATACTAAAGTAACTTGAACTATGATTTTGCCATAAAGCCCCTTATTAAGCTCGTTCAATGCCTATATTACTTTGGTCCAAAGTGTAATACGTTGACTTCAAAGTATGCCATCATCCTCAGGAATCATACTTACGAACGTGATGTTTTAATACTGTTACGAGCTTATACTTACAATTACGAGTGCCGTGTAAGTACCGACGTGGCTTTACGGTCGGTTTTGAGTTCTTACCTGGAACTAAAAAGAAAAGGGTATTTTAGTACAAAACATATTGGTGTTGGGTGTATACGCGTTATCGGGGAGTTAGTTGCGAATTGTTAATTAAAGATGCACAAAAGGGGGTCGGACAACCCGTTTCCGGTTGTAAACTATGGAGAGCGGTAACGTTTTATTTCGGGGGCTCGCCGTAAACAACCGGGCTAGTTTCTAATGAAGCCCTTTAAATCGCAACGGTTAAGCATAGTTCTCGGTTTTAATGGCTGTTATAACGACTGCCTAGATTAGTTTTTAGAAAATATAAAAATTATAATTGAGTTGTTTTTCTAAATACATTAAAAGGAAGATGCTTGAAGGTAGTGATATTAATTGCTTTCAACCATGGAAAAGAAAATTTTGCGTGGTTGAATTATACGGCAAAGTTAACAAGACAGCTTAATGTTCACCCTGACATCCGATAGTCAAATAGTATCAGGAAGTGAAACACGAAAGCGAAGTGGGGTGAACGTGCACGAACGAGCACAACAACTGGAACGATGCTCTGCCGTTGGCAGCCGGATTTATTGCCTTTGGAACTGTATCTGTCCGTCCATCGCGTGCTCACCTGCTACTACTCGTTCTGTACAGGGTGCCGCCCACGCGGTCGTTACTAGCTCGGATTAACGGGCGCCGATTAAAATTACAAAAGAAACAGCTGCTAAGTGTGAATAAATTCGCTCGACGCGGCGCAGTGGAAAATGCAAAAATATTTAAAACGCAACCCCTCCCGCTATTTATAAAAAGGTCGCGGTCTAAATTATGCACACCTCCATTTCTAACCCGTCTCATTTCACTACAAAAGAATAAACAAGAGGACAGTAAAAAAAAAGTAACCCCGACGTACGAAGTCCGAGATTTCTAACATTAAAAAAAAAAATACAAAATAAGACCCTAATTAGATAGGGTAGCAATATTTTCAAGAAGCTCTCCGGTAGCAATTAAAAACACCACCAGACCAGAAGAAACAGGGCGACTCCGGTTTTATAAGCAAGAAAACGACGCCTCGACCTCACAAAAGCCATAAATTCAATTGGACTCGCTTCTCGGTTTCTTTGGCAGTAAGATCGAAGTTGGAAGTCGCGATTACAAATAGCATCAGGACTTTTGAGCGACATTTCATTTCAGGGAAAGCGCAAAAAGGTTCTTCAATTTGTACACTCTCAAATTATACAATTTAATTATAACTATATATAATAAAAATAATGTAATATTATTAAAACAAATTTTTTTCTTTCTACTTTCTATATTATGTTGTAAAGAACGAAAATATATTACAAGGTCGTTGTGAAAAATCAATAGATGACAATCAACAAACAGTTTGATGCCTTATGATCACGTTGGTGGTGTAGTTATAAATGTTTTGAACGTATCGGATGCCCTCCGGGTTCCATCCCGTTCCTCTGTCAATACCAGATTGAGCCTTTGATGAAAGACTGATCCTTTACCCGGTAAAGGTAAAGCTTTGCGTCCATGATAATGAGGTTTAGATTTCCTGTATCGAAACGTTCCGGATATGAATCCTTGAAACTAAAAACTTTAACCGTTTAGATTTTTGTTATTTTCTATTGAATTTTGTAGACGTAACTCGATTTTGTCGGAAAATTTCAATCCACTTCCGAGGATACCTTAAAATAACCACGACGCCGTGCCATCTATCACGATTTCGCTACACCGCATTCCAAATTGGTAAACGTGCGGTGATAAATATTCATATGGCGCCCGTAAGCTGGTCGATATTCCGAATATGAGTTTAGCACGTCGATTGAAAGGCACGACGGAGAAAGAGGAGGAAGCGAAAAATGCACAGGAAGCGGAAAAGTGTTTTTTTCAAAACGGTTCCAGATGCGCGCAAACATTCGTCTATTAAGCCGGATCTACGCCGACCTCTCCCGTTCCACCTCCATATTGAATTTTGCACTTCTGCGTGCCTTGTACCGGCAGATTTATGGCCTACGTTATAATACCGAGGTGTGCTCCGGAAAATTTGCTTCGTATCGCTGGAAACACATTATATCTCGGGCTATAGATAGGTTTTAAATCTTCGTAAAACAAATGTTCCCATATAAAATATTATTCTAAAATGTTCATATTACTTCTCTATTTATACATTAAAACTAGAATTATTGTAAATGGAGAAAGACGAAAAATGCTTGATAATAGAGTTGATTCTAGTACGTTGCACCAAGAAACGATTCGCTTCAGGCCATGAGGTAGCTATCCCAAGAAAAGAGTATTTCCAGTTTGCTTTGATGTCTTCTGGTTACTAAACCGATTGTTAAAATTATGATTAAAGTAACATAAGGTGAACAAAATTACAAAACTAATGAAGCGTAAGAGCGGAATAAATCAAAAAAGATTATATTTCAAGATATTCGTGCATATACCGGGAATTTCATATAATTCGCAATATATGAATGCAATAATCATAGTTATGAAACTACTATGTACAGGGTGGTTCAAATTCGATGTCCGAATAGGCTAACTCGGAAACTATAAGAGTTAGACAAAAAGTAGCTTACATGTCATGATCTCGTTTTTCGAAGACATTATATGGACACTTTTTTATAGAGAATTGGATGACGTAGTCAAAAAAATTTTTTCGGTTTTAGATTTTGAGATATTATCACAATTTTCGTTTTTTTAACCACTGATTATTCGCTTATTAAATTCGTTATTTTTTTCTGATTACAAAAATATAGGGTTCGACAGGTCTATTTCTTATTGTTTTAGAATAAAGCCAAAAATAAACATTTTTTATAAAATTTCCATCTAGTATCATCGGCGAAATTAAATTTACAGTTTCCTGTAAATTACGGGGCGGTAGGTAAAATCTAAAAAGTTAACAATTAAATAAGAAGATAACTTCTGGTATTTAAAAACAAATAATTATGTTTATTACACCAACTGTTAATACGGAAATATTTAATGACTTGCATTGCTTCACACTATTTTATTAGCAACTTGATAAATTATTAAGTGGCTGATTTTAGAAATTGTAGGTTTACTACATACCTACATTTCTTAATACTTTATGAATAACTTTTAAAAATTTTCACATCTATAAGATTGACATTATTTAATATATTATTTGTTTTTGTTAAATCAAATAGTATTTATAAATATTTTATTAACGCAAAAAAATAGTAATTTAACAACAAATACTAATAATTTTATTTTCCAAACATTATTAAAACAATGCTACAAAAAATGCTCAAATTGACCTCCTCTTTTTTCGATGCAAATTTCAGAACGCTTTCTAACACTGTTTATTGCGTTAAATATACTTATATTTGGAATAGAATTGAGACAATGCTCAAAATTTATCTTTAATTCTCTTATATTTCCATTATCCATTAAATATAACTGGTTTTTGATGTAGCCCCAGAGAAAAAAAAACCAGTGGCGTCAAATCCGGTGATCTTGGTGGCCACCGATGGTTTCCGGTGGAACCAATCCAGTTGTCTTCAAAATTAATATTTAAAAAATCAGTTATACGCCTAGCAGTATGCGCAGGAGCGCCATCATGTTGAAAATATAGTTTTTCCGCATCACGTAAAGGTAAACCATCAACATATCTTTCAATGTGGTTTGTTAATATGTTTAAATACCGTTCCGCATTTAAATTTTCTTGGTATATTTGATATGCCAAAACTTCATTATTTAGCAATGCTACCCATACGTTAAAACCAAAGCGACCTTGAGTACGCCTTTCAATGGTATTTTGGGGATTAACGTTCGACCATATATGTTGGTTATTTCTGTTAAATATCCCCGCACTGCTAATGTGTGCTTCATCGGTCCAGATAATTGCTCTACTGAAAACTGGGTTTTCATTAACCTGATCTACGTACCAACGGCAAAATTCAAGCCTTCTTTGGGTATCACCATCTCGTAAATGATGCATGATTCGAGGAACGTATGGCTTATACTTGTGTTTATGTAAAACACGAAGACAGCGATTTCTGGAAATACCAAGATCATTCTCCATTTCGCGGCTTGATATCGACGAATTTGCTGTAACTGCCGCTAAAACATTTATTTCTTCGTCTTCATTTTCTTTATAATACGATTTTGGTCTAGGCTTTTTAAAAGAACCGAATGTTTTTAAATTTTTTTCTAAACGACTAAATATTTTCGCATTTGGCTGCCTTCTTTCCGGGTATCTATTAAAATACAACTCTGCAGCCAATTCACTACTTTTATTTTGTAATATGTAACATTCTAACATGTCAAACTTTTCAAAGTTTTCGTAATTCATCTTTAAAACAGGATTTTTAAAGTGACACTTTTTGAATACAAACAAATGTTGCTATGTTTATTTGAATTCAAAAGAAATATATATGAGCGCCATCTATCAATAATTTATTAAGTCATTTAATAATAATATTAAATATTAATAAAAAATGTGAAATAATGCAATCTATTCCAACTTTTGTGTAAAACATATAAATTAAATAGTTCAACAAATTTATTTGTTTCAAACATCAGAAATTTGTTTTTTTAATTTTTAGTTATAGTACCATAATTTACAGGAAACTGTAAATTTAATTTCGTCGATGACACTAGATGGAAATTTAAAAAAAAAGTTTATTTTTGGCTTTATTCTAAAACAATAAGAAATAGACCTGTCGAACCCTATATTTTTGTAATCAGAAGAAAATAACGAATTTAATAAGCGAATAATCTGTGGTTGTTTCCATTTAAAAAAACGAAAATTGTGATATCTCAAAATCTAAAACCGAAAAAATTTTTTTGACTACGTCATCCAATTCTCTGTAAAAAAGTGTCCATATAATGTCTTAGTTATAATACTCCACCTATAATAATAACGAAGATAATTGCACTTGCTGGTTTTACGATATTTCCAATTTTGGCCTCTAGGGGAAAAACAAAAGACGATAGCGCTATGAGGATTTTGGCATTAACAGTTTCTCGAAAAACGAGATCATGACATGTAAGCTACTTTTTGTCTAACTCTTATAGTTTCCGAGTTAGCCTATTCGGACATCGAATTTGAACCACCCTGTACTTGCACTGTCCCATATAAAATGTGCAACATTGCTTAATATAGCTATTAGTTTCTCCATGTTCATCTTTGATGGATTAATAGAGAAATTTAGATGTAAAGATGAAAATTTATTAAATGTTCAGGATTAGTGGTACATACGTTTCGACTCACAGCAGAGTCATCATCAGGCACGACGTCAGATGGGTTTACAGGAGAAAGTTATAGAATATTGATCTCATTACAAATATTAATGTTTAAACAAAATTATCTCGTATTTAAACGAACCAACTAAATGTTACGGCACTATAAATCAACGGAAAGAATTTTTTCTTCGAATAATCAGATATCAGATAACAAGTTAATTGGGCACACATTAAAAATTAATACCTATTAATACTTTAAACTATACCAGAATGATTCTAGTTGTTAGTTTAGTGTTAGTTCTACTTTTAGATCAATAAAAATATACAACAATCTAGCACTGTGTAACAATTAAAACTAGAACTAACACTAGACCTAGAACTAGAAAGTTTTGGGTTTAGCTGTGCGTCTTGAGACGCACGGCTAAACTCGAATGTTTCTAGTTCTAGTTTTATACTACCACTGTTACTATGTAGAACTAACACTATACCTAGAACTAGAATCATTTGGGTTTAGCAGCACGTCTCTAAAGACGGCTAAACCTGAATGATTCTAGTTTTAGGTATAGTGTTAATTCTAGTTTTACACTTACACTGTCACTAGAACTAACACTAGACCTAGAACTAGAATCAATCGGGTTTAGCCGTCTTGAGAGACGCACGGCTAAACCCGAATGTTTCTGGTTCTAGGTCTAGTGTTAGTTCTGGTTTTGCACCAGCACTATCACTAGAAGTAACGCAAGACCTAGAACTAGGATCATTCGACTTTAGATGTATTGAAAGATGTGTGGCTAAACCCGAATGTTTCTAATTCTAGGTTTAGTGTTGCTACCAAATTTAAACGTGAGGGACCTGAGCAGCAAACAAACAAGTTTGATTGCAAAGCATTGCTAGGATTACCATGTTTAGGTTGTATCAAGAGTTCCAGGGATAGAACTGTTTGTGGATTATACACTTTCGACCGCAGGTCTCTCAAGACGGCTAAACTTGAATGATTCTAGTTCTAGATCTTGCGTTAGTTGTAATGATAGTGCTAGTATTAAACTAGAAGACGCACGGCTAAACCGGAATGTTTCTAGTGCTAGACCAAGAACTAGAATCATTCTTCAATTAACTCATAAACCAATTTTTTCATTTTTAAAAGATTTTGAACTTAAATGCTGTTTCCCCCCCCCCCCCTCGCTCGCGAACACGTTTCCCGACCCACGTTTCCTTCTCCGTTAGTAGTTTGAGTCGTTTTAGTCTCTTCTTTTCCTGTTCCTCCACCGCATCGCTGCGTGGCTTCTAACAATTTTTCTAAATTTATTAACGTTTTTTGGCCTTTTTCTATGTTAGAAGTCTCGCAGCCTATGCCACGTTGGTTTATCTTCGTATCATCGTAAGTATCTCATGTTTTATTATATTTGTTATTAATTAGTTATTTTTAGATTAACCTCTTATTTAGTTACCGGTCTTCAACCATTTTTATCCCGTTTGACCTTCAAAAATTTTATTACGCATAATTTTAAAAAACTTTTTCAACATGTTCACATCTTTAATATTTTTCTATATCGGATTTTTTCTCGCTCGTGTACAACTCTAAATTTTGACTGTAAGTTTTATATGTTAAAATTTTTTCGTTTTTCTATTTTTATAAAAAAATTTTTCAAAATTTGTAGTTTCGACTGAAGATGAGGTAGCACCTCGAAACTAGTATCGAAGTAAAATAACAATAAATTTGCAAGTAAGAGGTTACTATTTTTATTATTTCTTTAGAATCATTCAGGTTTAGCCACACATCGCTAAAGACAGCTAAAGCCAAATGATTCTAGTTCTAGGTATAGTGTTAGCTCTAGTTTTACACTTGCACTGTCACTAGAACTTAGATGCTGATGATGAGCACGTCTCTAAAGACGGCTAGAACTAACATTCACTAAAGACTAAGAACCTAAAGACTAGAACTAATATTGTTTCTGAAAAAGTTTGCAACATCTTAACCCGAAAATTTCTAGTTCTAGTGATAGTTCTAGTGTTAGTTCTAGTTTTAGTTTAATTAACACCAGCCATGAAAACCTTCGTACTTATTATAGTTCAAAAAATTTTTAAGTCATTTGAAAATTAACCAATATTACATTGAAAACAATATTTTTTTGTAAGTTAATAATAATGGTGCTTGGTTACTGGTAAATCACAAAGTGAAAATATTGATATCATAGATTTCATCATGCCTTGTACGGTTATGGTGACTGAGAATAAATGATTAGAATTAGAAAATTGTCAGCAATTGAAATTAAAATACTAATAAAATAAGAATTGAGTGCTAAATTTCCATACATACAAACGTTTGATAGTCATATAATAATATTGGGAAACGTCAAAGGTTTACTCTCCCAGAAAACGAATAATTCCTAATTAATTCAATAAAAATATGCAACATAGTCATATTTTATCGTAATAATAAAGACAAAAAGGCGTCTTCTTCTCTAAATATTATATTTTATTTACATAGTACCGATTTCGACATGTTTACATGTCATCATCAGCCAAATCTACAAAACATCAGATAATAAAAGAGGAACAATACAATCAATTATACGTATTTCTCAAAAAAACATTAGAAAATTTTTAACTTATTGTCATAAAAAAGGTGACAACGTAAGGACATACAAAATCACTAGAAAAATGACAGTGACAATGTAAAAACTTTACAGCAAAACGAACAGATTAAAACTTTTATAAATTAAGAAGAACATTCATGAAAACACATTCGATACAACTGAGACAACTAGTTCTCGATTTCGAGCGGAAAATTTATGTTGTCGCAAACAGGTTATAAATATGAATTAAAATTTAAACGAAAAAGAGTGGGAACCTTTGATTATATATAATATGGATTGAGCCAACGAGAGAGATAGCTTGCGCAAGGTGATGGAACCGAGATAGACATAGAAGCCTACTGACATATAATGGGCGTGCGTTAATTTATAAGATAAAAAACTATCAATTAGAAGTAACATTTATAATACTTACAGGTGATGTGAAACTTTATTATCGCGAACTTTGCACACGAAACAATACATTTTTAAACATAACGGTGTGACTGGCTGTGACACAACAAAACGATAAACGTCAAATGGAAGAGGTTTGACACTTTTGTGCGCATGCGCCCGTCTGTTTAGTACCGTTTTATGACTATCTTTGTTACACTTTCACATTATCGCTTTCCATCTGCGTCTATTCACCTTGAGCCACATTTTTGTTAGTAGATATATTCAGTTAGCTCAATCCATATTATATATAATCAAAGGTGGGAACTAAAAATAAGGAAAATTTAATGCTTTAAAAAAGCGTACAAAGGCTTATAAAATTTTCTAATTGATCATTCAGTAGGTGAGAATCATTTCTATGTTTAACTTTATCTATTTCAAAACCCTCCAAAAAATCCATTCTCATACTCTTATCGCATTTGTGAAGGAGTTTTTACACTTTCAAAATTAATGTTATGTTCGGTCTCACTCATATGCTTAAATATATTGGAAGTATTATTCGTTTTGTGTTCATATAATCTTTTATGTAGCTTTCTACCAGTCTGATCGATGTAAACAGCGGCACAATCACAACATCCGATGGAATAAACACCACTACGGTCCAAAATGTCTTCTTTCTGTTTATGATTGGCCAATAATCGCTGATCTGTCCACTATACTTGAAACCAACATAAACACCGTATGATTGTAGAATAGACTTAATCTTGCAGTTGATGTTATTGTATGTATGTCAGTGATCTAAAATTGTTAAATCTGTCTTTGTCATAATTATAAAGAGGATCCTGCTTAATGAGCTAAAGTACTAATAAACTTTGTTTCTCGGAATTTAGCGGATCTGTCTAAAGGGTATCTCAACAACCTAGTAATATATGATTGGAAAGCGGCTAATTTTTTGCTGTGTGGATGGAAGGAATCGTAAGGAATTATAGTATTTAGAGAAGGTTTTCTGAAAATGTCGTAGGTAAAACTGTGGTCACCTTTAAGTATTGTCAAATGTAAATAGTTCAATTTATTTTCATTTGCAACCTCTAAAGTAAAATTAAGACTCGTATGAATGTTGTTCATATAATCAAGAAAATTATCAAGATCAGATCTATTGCCGTTCTAGACACAAAAAAAAATCTTTGATTATTATAAAACCATAATTTTTAAAACTTAGTTGCTAATTTAAGAATGTGTTTGTTAAAAGTAAGACTACAACTATCATAAACAGGGTCACATCATTATGTTTCTGATTATAATGTTCATCTAAACATTAATTAATTGTGCCTAACCTTTTGGTGAAGGATTTTAAAAAATAAATACAAAATAAAGTTTTATCTATTAATAAAATCTACTGATGTTATAAATGTATTATTTACAAAGGCTTATCCAAAAAAGCGTACACATCACCACTCACAAACGGTTTTGAAATAAAAAACGATATTGTCTATTTACAGTTCGACATCAATTTCAATTTGTTTTTCGGTATTTTTATCAATATGGTTTGCTCGTTCTAACTCTCGAAACTAATTTTATTATCGCTAGATTGGACATTGATATTTATTATTAAAAAAGGAATATAATAGTAGTAGTTTTTTTTTATTTTCGAACAATTCGTAGCAGAAAGTATACATAATCCCAAGACTATTATTGAGACATCATTTGATTTATCACCATCATCTATCAAAAGGGTGTTCAATAAAGAAAGAAATAACTACGTTTTATACATATTGATGTGCGTGTTTAAACTCTTATCCACTTAAAAATAAATTGTAAAACTAACAAAGGCTTTGATAATGTGGAAATATCACGTAATAAAAAATTACAACATAGATTGAAATAAATAATGTGGAGAGATTTAAAAATTCTTGAAATGAATACTTTTATGCATGAAATAAAAAACAAAGAAAAAATAAAACTTCCCCCTAGAAAACTCCGGCTAATAAATCATTATATATTTTCATCTTTTTGAAAACGGGAGAAAATAACGTCTCTCGGGAAGTAATTAATCTTATTTTCATTATTTTCATGTTTTAATAAAAATTTTGTTTATTTTTTGAGAAAACATTTCTTGGTGAAAACAATTTTAGTATTTCAAAGTTATGAATTGTTTTATCTGGGAAACCAGTGAGACTGGCTTAATAGGGTAATGGAAACCGATACGTATTATCAGGACAAATAGGCATGAAATATAAATTTATTACCAGAACACTGTCAATGCCGGATTTGATTTGTACTACGTACAGCCGTCGCGCCGCCGATCGATATTTATGCTATGGCTGCATAATCTGCATTGTTTAAATATGCAAAATATTCGGTATTCATGTTGGATGTATCGAACGTTAAAAATTTTAATATAAATCACCGTTATATCGCAACGATAATGTGATTTGTTACGTTAAGGGAAATCAACAGTTTTGGATATTTATTAAAAATTAACGCATCAGTCGACGCAACAAAAAAAGAGCAGTTCTTCAATAAAGTTTAATACAAATCCCCTTACATCGTTATCATTAAAGCTCGAAAAGCAAAATTTGTTTGCACCGAACAATCTACAATTCAAATTTCGTCAGCAAGGAATCCATTAGGCGGTAATTTTAGTTAGATTAAAGGTAAATATTTGCGGAATAAGCAAATTCGTTCGTCACAGAAAATATATAAAATAGTAATTTCGATTTTGTCTACAAAATGTTCTTGAATTTAATTTAGAGAAATGCATTTTAATAAGAAAACTTATACAAAAATTTATTTCCATCGAAATCTATGCTACAAAGAAGACGTCCAAAGCTTTGATTGGCTTAAAACTGATTTACGATAATAATCTTATACTTGTGAGCTTTGATACAGTTTGTATCAATCTGAACGTTGAGTTAGGACTAATGCTAGTGACAGTGGTAGGTAGCAGTAGTTAGTATAAGATATCACTATGTTGCATATTTTTATTGCACTAAAACTAGAACTAACACTAGACCTAGAACTAGAAAGTATTGGGTTTAGCCGTGCGTCTGAAGACGTCACAGAAAATATATAAAATAGTAATTTCGATTTTGTCTACAAAATGTTCCTGAATTTAATTTAGAAAAATGCATTTTAATCAAAAAATTCATAAAAATTTCCATCAAAATCTATGCCACAAAGAAGACGTCCAAAGCTTTGGTTGGCTTAAAACTGATTTATGATAATAATCTTATACTTGTGAGCTTTGATACAGTTTGTATCAATCTGAACGTTGAGTTAGGACTAATGCTAGTGACAGTGGTAGGTAGCAGTAGTTAGTATAAGATATCACTATGTTGCATATTTTTATTGCACTAAAACTAGAACTAACACTAGACCTAGGACTAGAAAGTATTGAAACTTTCTAGTTCTAGGTCTATACCTTTTCAAGCACAAATTGGCACTAATCAGAATCAAAATGACATTAGTCAAAATCATATTGGCAATGTCAATTTCAAATTGGCATTAGTCAAAATCAAATTGACAATAATCAAAATTGAAATGGTATTAGTCAATATCAAATTGGCAATAAACAATATCATATTGGCATTAATCAACAAATTTAGCACTAATCAAAAGCAAATCGGCATTAAAAAAAATCAAAATGACATTAGTCCATATCATATTGGCACTTATGAATTTTAAATTGACATGGAAATAAAATTATATATCAGCATTAAATAAAATGAAATGGGCAAAAACATTTTATTGACTTACAAACACAGTAGATAACAATTATATTACTTAAGAAAGTAGGTAACGTTATGTTTTAAATAACACTCTTAAAAATTTATATCTTGCATATTCAATGCAGAAGGGATAAATCGTTGGATGTGGGCAATAAACATTGCGCAATTGGCAACAGTAATCTTGTCCATATTATTATGAACGGTGTTCTCTAATTTCTGCATTCGATATTTTGTTTGAGTCAGATGATCCCGGTCAGCACCAGCCAAGATGTTATTTAGCTGTACAGCCATATCTGCTTTTACTACTGCTTTTAATGCAGACCACGCTTGTTCAATAGGATTAAACATAGGGCTGTACGGACTTAGTCGTAAAAGTGTGTGGTGTTCAAATTCGTTTTCTGCAAAAACCTCTTCAATAGTAGAGTGGCAAGATTCAGATGCGGCAATGAGGAGAGAGCGAATAGGTATTGGATGAGAGATGATGAGAGGGGTTGTAGGCTATGTGGGGGGGAGTGGGAGTCGTTGGAGCACCTACTGAGGGAGTGTGACGAGCTAAGAGAGTAGGTGATCGGGTGGAAGCAGGTGCTGGGGGAGGGGGCAGAGGGAAGAGAATGGATGAGGGAGGTGGTGGCGACTAGGCAGCGTAGGGAGATGCGGGGAGGAGATGGGGAGGGGTAGGATAGGAAATAAAATGTATTGTATTGTAATGTGATATATGTAATTGTAGTATGGTTAAAATTTAATTGTTTGTGGAATGTATTGCTGATTTGGTAGCAATAAACTTAAATTAATTAGTAGAGTGGCATGGTGCATTATCAATAACTAATGCAACTCCAGTTTGGTAAAGGCCTTGCGCTTTTCTTAGGCATTGCTATTAGGTGAATATTCGACCCTCTGCAACCTGTAGACACTGTTGTGCAGCGAGTCCCTTTTTTTGAACGACCCTGAGTCCGCGATATGAACAAATTAAAGTTTGTCTCGTCCATGTATATGATAGGTATATTTTGTGCTTGAAGATCCAATAAATTTTCTACATAAATACTCCTGCTTGTTTTCGTTTGAATACTATTCGCGTTCTCTGGTTCTCTACGAGCAGTCTTCAAAGTAAACATCAATCCATTGAGATGCTGTCGAACGCATTCGTTGGAGACATTGAGTGCAAAATCTTCACGGATTTTTTCACTCAGTCCTTTAAGAGTAATTTTAGGATTTTCTTCGACTGAACGTTCCATGAATTGACGGTGCTCATCAGTTATTTTAGCTCTACGTTTACCTCCTCGCTGCTTTTCCGGTTGTTCTTGGTTGTTAACCCATCGATACGCGGATCTTTTTGGCACCTGTAGTACGTTTGCAAGATTACGCCAGTCACCATTGGCATTATACAAAGCGCAAATCTGTGTCCTCAGATTTGCAGCAGCATTTTTCTTTAAATAAGGCATCTCGTGTGAATATAATAGTTGAAATCTCGCAATAAATTACCATAAACTTGACAATAACCGATAAGTTAACAATTGTTTGACACCGATTTATACATTTATTTTTCATGCTATCTTGATATTGTTTGGTTCCATTATGATATGGACTAATGTCATTTTGATTTTGTTTAATGCCAATTTGCTTTTGATTAGTGCTAAATTTGTTGATTAATGCCAATATGATATTGTTTATTGCCAATTTGATATTGCCTAATGCCATTTTAATTTTGATTATTGTCAATTTGATTTTGACTAATGCCAATTTGAAATTGACATTGCCAATTTGATTTTGACTAATGTCATTTTGATTCTGATTAGTGCCAATTTGAGCTTGAAAAGGTATAGTGTTAGTTCTAGTTTTAATTTTTGTGCAGCGCTAAACCAAGAACTAGAATCATTCGGGTTTAGTCGCCTTTAGAGACGTGCGGCTAAATCCGAATGTTTCTAGTTCTAGGTCTAAGTGTTAGTTCTAGTTGTAATTGTTATTCAGCGTTAGATTGTGGTATATTTTATTGATTTAACACTAGACCTAGAACCAGACACATTCTGGGTTAGCCGTGCGTCTCTTAAGACGGAAACTCAGAGTTATCACAAAGACGTTACTTTTCTCCAAGGAAAATTTTTTCTTTGCAAAACTTCCCAATGCCTGTACTATTAAGCTATGTTGTATTTTATGTGGGACAGTGCAAGTGTATAGTAGTTTCGTAACTATGAGCTTTGTTCGTTGGGACTGCACTACTCTGCACGACATGGCATTCGTATGACGTCATAGTGCAATGAAGTGTAAGTAAGTGCAATGTCATGTCAATTTAGTGATTAACTTAAGCTTTGTTCGTTGGGACTGTACTACTCTGCACGACATGGCACTCGTATGACGTCATAGTGCAATGAAGTGTAAGTGCAATGTCATGTCAACTTAGTGATTAACTTAAGCTTTGTTCGTTGGGACTGCACTACTCTGCACGACATGGCATTCGTATGACGTCATAGTGCAATGAAGTGTAAGTAAGTGCAATGTCATGTCAACTTAGTGATTAACTTAAGCTTTGTTCGTTGGGACTGCACTACTCTGCACGACATGGCACTCGTATGACGTCATAGTGCAATGAAGTGTAAGTAAGTGCAATGTCATGTCAACTTAGTGATTAACTTAAGCTTTGTTCGTTGGGACTGCACTACTCTGCACGACATGGCATTCGTATGACGTCATAGTGCAATGAAGTGTAAGTAAGTGCAATGTCATGTCAACTTAGTGATTAACTTAAGCTTTGTTCGTTGGGACTGCACTACTCTGCACGACATGGCACTCGTATGACGTCATAGTGCAATGAAGTGTAAGTAAGTGCAATGTCATGTCAACTTAGTGATTAACTTAAGCTTTGTTCGTTGGGACTGCACTACTCTGCACGACATGGCATTCGTATGACGTCATAGTGCAATGAAGTGTAAGTAAGTGCAATGTCATGTCAACTTAGTGATTAACTTAAGCTTTGTTCGTTGGGACTGCACTACTCTGCACGACATGGCACTCGTATGACGTCATAGTGCAATGAAGTGTAAGTAAGTGCAATGTCATGTCAACTTAGTGATTAACTTAAGCTTTGTTCGTTGGGACTGCACTACTCTGCACGACATGGCATTCGTATGACGTCATAGTGCAATGAAGTGTAAGTAAGTGCAATGTCATGTCAACTTAGTGATTAACTTAAGCTTTGTTCGTTGGGACTGCACTACTCTGCACGACATGGCACTCGTATGACGTCATAGTGCAATGAAGTGTAAGTAAGTGCAATGTCATGTCAACTTAGTGATTAACTTAAGCTTTGTTCGTTGGGGCTGTACTACTCTGCACGACATGGCACTCGTATGACGTCATAGTGTAATGAAGTGTAAGTAAGTGCAATGTCATGTCAACTTAGTGATTAACTTATGCTTTGTTCGTTGGGACTGCACTACTCTGCACGACATGGCACTCGTATGACGTGCAATGTCATGTTAACTTAGTGCAGCTCAGAAAAGTGTATAAACCGTGATCTCAACGAACAGATTTTTATAAAAAAAGTGTATAATATTTGAAATGGACGAACAGGAGATTGTCAGGGAAATACTCGTGGAAAATGAAATTATCGCAGAATGTTTTTGTTCACATGCTAAATTGCACCAAAATCGATAAGTAGTACTTGCAACAACAAAAAAATTTGGGGTGGTCAGGGTAGTTAACCCCAGCCACCCCTAAATGAGAAAAAACACATAATTAATATTTTTAAATGTACTATAAGTGTATTTAATGCTGCCAAAATCGACAGGGTAGTTTTTAAATTATTCCAAAAAAGTAGGGGTAGTATTCTATTGCCTCTACTGGGGTTGAATATACTGTGTTCTCTAATACAACAAATATTAATTGTTATAAGGTTTTATTTGTTAATATTTAATATTAATATTAATTATTACAAAACACGCTTTCAAATATTCCGCCATTTTAGTTACACTGCATTAAACTACACTTATTGAACTTAATCGAAAGCAGGTGCAACAAAATCTGTACTAACTTGCACCGGCTGCACTAAATTGCACTGCACATGGCCCAACGAACAGTATAAGTGCAACTGCACTAAACTGCACTATCCCCAACGAACACACAACATCTGCACTTAACTGCTTAGTGCAAGTGAGTGCAAGTAGTGCAGTCCCAACGAACAAAGCTATAGAACAGATTTTTATAAAAAAAAGTGTATAATGTTTGAAATGGACGAACAGGAGATTGTCAGTGAAATACTCGTGGAAAATGAAATCATCGCAGAACGATTTTTTAGTAGCGATTCATCAATTATTATTATAATAATTATTATTATTTTATATTTTTTTCAATTATTAGCGAAATATATTATCTACACCAAACTACTAACCCTTATAAGTTCTTTCAAAAGTACTACTTAACGTGTAAAGAAATCACATGCTAAATTGCACCAAAATCGATAAGCAGTACTTGCAAAAAAAAAATTTGGGGTGGTGAAGGTAGTTAAACCCAGCCACCCCTAAGTGAGAAAAAACACATAATTAATATTTTTAAATGTACTATAAGTGTATTTAATGCCGCCAAAATCGACAGGGTAGTTTTTAAATTATTCCAAAAAAGTAGGGGCAGTTTTCTACTGCCTCTACTGGGATTGAATATACTGTGTTCTCTATTACAACAAATATTAATTATTATAAGGTTTTATTTCTTAATATTTAATATTAATTATTACAAAACACACTTTCAAATATTCCGCCATTTTAGTTACACTGAATTACACTGCACTTATTGAACTTAATCGAAAGCAGGTGCAACAAAATCTGCACTAATTTGCACCCGCTGCACGAAATTGTACTGCGCATGGCCCAACGAACGCACTAAACTGCTTAGTGCAAGTAGTGCAGTCCCAACGAATAAAGCTATCGTTATTGCGAGTTATATGAAATTCCTGGTAAATTTCTAAATATTCTGCAAAAATCATTTATCAAATTATATCTATAATTCAACAAAACTGTATAATTTTTGTAATAAATCTATTTTAAAATTTTTCTTCGGACAAATCACTTCACATTGAATAATCAATGAGTTGGGTGAAATAAATTATAAACGATTAATTAGTACACGACGCGACGGTACATAATTCTAATTAGAAACTATACACGAGAATATTTAATTTTTTATACTCCCCGATACCATCTACAACCCAATTAAATTTTATGACATGTTTATATAAATTCATGACCCCAGGTGAAGGTACGTTAAAAAGTTAGTAAACTAGGTCAAATTTTTGATACAAACGTATAAATTAAGGATCGAAATGTTCATTATCTTTCCTTTATAGGTATTTATGTAGATATAGGAAAATTGATTTTGCATTTATATTACTAGTAATATTCCACAATAATTTATCATTTATGAAGCGAACCCCTTTTGATGATAATTTCGGTATTATAATATAATTTTATAATGATGTTATAGATTAGATTTAAACATGAAATCGTTTTATTACCACATGCAAAGGTTCACAGCTTTTTTTTTAAGCAAAGCTTTCCGAAAACCTTTTGGACGCACCGTATGGGATATTTTGAGTTGAGCTTTGGGACAGCTAGTTTTGGGTATTACAGGAAAAACTTGTTCCTTAATCCGGGATTACCGCTTAAAACTAGGGATGTGTCCTTTTCAATTTGGCTTACTGACATTTATGGGGTACTGCACAATAAATTTAATAACTTTTAACATCACTCGTTTAATCATATTTCTATCAATATTTGATCACTGGTGGTATATGATTAATATTTATTATAATACTATAGTATTAAATTGTCATTTCAAACCATTATAGAAAATATATCATTGAATATTCCTAATGGATTTAGAAGTTACCGTTAAAACGTTTCGTGAATAGTATTGCTTTTAGATTCTAGTCTGGTCACGAATGATTTAGGGTGACTTGTATTTATTCGAATAACGCCAGTCCTCTCACATAACTTCGAGAAAGATAGTTAGCAAACATTTATTGTACCCACGTCATGTAGCGGTAACCCCACAGTGAGCAAACTAAAGCAGGGAACAATGTCTACGAAAATATCCGTGCTAATTAAGGGACCCGCTTCGAAATGAACAGTCAGTCGGTTTCGCAAATCCAGGAAGTAGCTCAAGCTGACTCCCTCTCCACAGCTCTGTAAATTCGCACAGAGAATAAAGCAAGAGCGCACTGTCACCATTTTAGGATTGCCAGACGTTTAATGACGTATGCTAATTAGATAACCTAATTTTAAAATAAACATTCCGGAAAGTACTACTAGTTTAGTATTCACGTTATAATGAAAAACCAAAACGTTTGAAGAAGTAATCTCATTATTGAAAAGGATTCCGCAGGGAGAATGAAAAAGGAAACCGGAACATCGATCCCATTATCAAATTAATGACTTATTTATGCTTGAAACGGAAACGGTAGCGATCGTATCGCCGAAATTTGTATTCCCTTAACAAAGAAAAAAAAACTTTCAGGATTTGCTTTTTTTCCGAGAGCAAGATTGATGCCTTCGAGGCAGACGCCCATTTGACTTTGTAAATACTTTGTTGGAGAGAAATATCGGACTGAGTTTCGAGTGAATTGTTTGTACAATCTGCGTAATTGTTCGTTCTTAATTAAACTGTAATAGCACCGTTTTTACCGACTAATCATATTGTTTAAAAACGTTTTACAACATATACAGGGTGCCCATTATGTATGGAATATTGTATATATCTTGGCAAGTATCAACTTTATAAAAAAACATTTTATACAAAAGTTGGTTAGTATTTTATTTGCCATAATAAGACACCATTCAATTGTTTTTATTTCAGAAAACAAATGAGCAACGAATAACATTTAATTTTTTTTAAATGGCAATGTACCCTTTTATTATGCTTATTTGATAGAGATTTCTTTTCTCTTTATGATGACGTAAAATTTTTGTACCCTTACTTCAGAAAATTTTTGCATAAAATGTAAAAATTGTTTATTAAGGAAATTTAACCAATAACATTAATCTAGATATCCGAGATCGTCAACTACCTCGAATTATTACCGTAAATTAAATCTACATACAAAATAAAACAAATAAACTAAAAATTAGTGTAAATGAAAATTATTAAACTTTGAAGACAAAACGAAATTAGCACTAAAATGGTTTTCACGACAATAAATGTTCAAAATGTTCACCATTAACTGCAAGGCAGTGGCCCAATCTATCATAAAAGGCTTGAAAAGAATTTCTTAGCGATCTGGGAGAAATAGCTTCATCTTTTATTCGTTGCTCTAATTCTGTCAGATTTTGAGGTCGGTTTAATAATAATAATAATAATAATTTATTCATGTAATATCACTAATTACATAGAAATCGTCATACAAAAAAAGAAAGATTACTTATTATAAAGATTATTTAAAAGACTAATCAAGAAGGTATTCAGACCACGAATAGTAACACTTGGCAACTAAATAGTCCTTCACCCATTTTTTAAAACTCAAAATTTTCTTACTTCTGACGTCTTCGGGTAACTTGTTGTAGAATTTGACTCCCCAATAGTCAGCATATTTTTTAGTAGTTTCGATTCTGTGTAGTGGCGGTCTCAACATTTCTTTTCCTCTGGTGTTGTGTGAGTGGATATATCCATTAGCAGTAAATTTGATCTTATTTTCATGTACGTATACTAGAGTTGCTAATATGTATGCCCCAAATAAGGTAAGTAATTTTTCTCTTTTGAACGATTCTTTGCAACTTTCGGTCGATTTCAGATCACACAGTGCACGAACTGCCTTTTTCTGCAATCCGAAGACTCTTCCAATGTTGGACGAGTGGCCCCAAACAACAATGCCATACGTCGCAATCGTATAGAAATTCGCGTAGTAGGCAATTTTTGCAACTTCATGAGAGGCAACTTTTTTAAGACGTCGGATAACATAAACAGCCGTTGACAATTTTTTACATATGGCATCAATGTGAGGACACCACGTCAGCTTAACATCCAATATTGAACCTAGAAACTTAACAGCTTCAGAGTTGTTGGGTTTCTTAAAATCAATGACAAGTTTCTCAGTTTTGTTTTCATTCAGTTTTAGCTTATTGTTCGAGAACCATTCTTTAGCTCTTTTGGTTGCAGCCGTGGACCGCTCCCGCAACGCCTGATGATCTCTATCTTTGATTAAGATTGAAGTATCGTCTGCATAAATACAAACATCTTCCTTGACATGCACCGGTAAGTCGTTGATGTATATCAAAAACAGCAGAGGGCCGAGTATTGACCCTTGAGGTACTCCATATTTTATTTCCTTCATTTCAGACGATTGATTTGCCCAGAAGACATATTGTTGTCTTCCATGCAGATAGGATCTAATCAGATTTAATTGTTGACCTCTAATTCCGTAGAAACTTAGTTTACCCAACAGTACTTCATGACACACCGTGTCAAACGCTTTGCTTAGGTCCAATAGATTGATTTGCACCAGCTGCTGCTCATCCAAACCATTCAATACAAATTCCATTACCTTCATAATCCCAGAAATTGTGGATCTATTTTCACGATAACCATATTGGTTATTATTTAAAAAATCATTGCGGTTTAAATATCTTACTAATCTGTTTAAAATTAACTTTTCAAAGACCTTTGAGAGAACTGGCAGAATCGAAATCGGCCTATAATTTTCACAGTCGTTAACATCACCTTTCTTGTGGACTGGTAGAACCTTCGCTATTTTCATTTCTTCGGGAAAAACACCTTCAGACGCACATTGATTGAGGAGAAACGTTAGTGGTTCCACACACTGTTGAATGATTTTCTTTAGAATATTGGTGTTCAAGCCATATTTATCAGCTGTATTATTATTCTTCATTTTGTTCACAACTTCAATTAATTCGAAGAAAGTTATAGGTTCAAAGTAAAAGGATTTTAAATTATCAATTTTAGTATCCCTGAGGTAAACCTCATAAGAACTAGTGCTAATTACATCTCTCAAAATGTTGGTTGCGATTGTAATGAAATAATTTCCCAGGTCTGCGGCGTCAATGTTGGTGGCAGTTGTGGTTTTACGTTTAGATTGACACACATTATTGATCACATCCCACATGGCCTTGATTTTATTGTTTGCATTCAGAATATAATTACCGGAAGCTTTTTTCTTGTTTTCAGTGATTTTGTTCATATATTCTGTCTTATATTTTTTGTACAGGCGAAAGCCTTCAGCATCTTTAGTCTTTTGAGCTATAGTGAGTAAAGCATCCAAAGTATCTTTTAGGTTATTTAATTCATGTGAGTGGTTAAACCGTACTTTTTTTACTATTTTTTTTTCTTTTGTAGGAAAGCAATTCTCAAATTCTAACATAAACGCAGCGTGGAAGCTGGAGAACGCATTCTGAGCGGACGATGTAGAAGTGTAAGCCCACTCAAAGTGAGTAAGCCTTTCTGTGAACTTTCGTATATTATTTTCATTATAAGATCTTTTCATTTCTGTTCTAGGTTTCGGTGTAATATGCGAAACTTCATACGTTAATATTTGAGCGGAATGGTCAGATATATGAAAGTTTAACGTGCTAGTTCTATAATTGTTAAATCTGACGTTCGAGAAAATATTATCAATACAAGTCGAAGATTCCATAGTAACCCTCGAAGGCTCCGTGAATAACATCTCAAAGTTGTATGTTCTGAATATGTCCAATAAATCATTAACTTTATTGTTGTTGTCTAAGAAATTTATATTAAAGTCACCCATGATTAGTACATGCGGTCTATATTGTTTTGTCTCCAGCAGCAACTCCATGAGATGTTCAAGTGATTGTTTACATAAACTTTAGATTTTAAATATCCCCAGAAGAAGAAATCGCAAGGTGTAAGATCCGGAGGGGTGGCCACTCTACTGCCTATCCAACGGGCCGGAAATACCGTATCTAAATATCGGCGTACATCTAAATGATAGTGGGGCGGTGCCCCATCTTGTTGAAACCAAAAATCATCAAGATTTTCTTGGCAAACTGGGATAATTTGCTGTTGCAATAATTGTAAATAACGGTGACCAGTTAGAGTACCTCGAATAAAGAAAGGTCCAATTATGTGATCTGCACAAATTCCCACCCATACGTTTAATTTCTGTGGTGTTTGAGTATGATTTTGAATCATCCAATGGGGATTTTTAGCGGCCCAATATCGAGAATTTTGCTTATTTACATTACCATTTAAACAAAACGAAGCCTCGTCAGAGAAAACCATATTATTGAGAAAATTTGGATTGCTGTTGATTCGCTCCATCATAAATTCACAAAATTCAACACGTCGATCGTAGTCATCTTCGGATAATTCTTGCAATAATAAATAAAGTCGGTTTGTACGGATGTAAATTTTCTGCATGCAATATTTTGTGTATTGAACCTTTACTTACAAGGGAAGTGTCACAACTGTGTCTCACCGATTTCGATGCAATTTGGTACAGTCATAGAATGGGCCAAAATAAGGTTCGTACATTTTTTTATACGTGCGGTAAAAGCCCCTGGGGCGAGTTATAGGGGTTGAAAGTTTGGAGAAAAAGTACGTTTTCACTTATATTTTAAAAATGAAAAGTGCTATCAAAATTTGGTAAATTGTAACTGATATTCATTTTAAAAGAGCTTTCTTTTGATGTATCACACATATACCAGAGGGTTAAGAAGGGCGAACTACCCCTATTTTTTTGGAATTATTTAAAAACCACCCTATCGATTTTGGCGGCATTAAGTATACTTCCAGCACGTTCAAAAATATTAGTTAAGGGTTTTTTCCCATTCGCTCTAGATCATCCCCAGCGAAGTTACGGGGGTTAACATGTAACCACTTTTCGTAAGAATGATGTGATAAAATTGTCAGGTATTTTGAAAATACTTTAACAAAACCGTAAATTAGTCGCACAATAAAATGTTTAATGTAAAATAAGGCATAATACACCATTTAGGGGTGGTTGGGGTTAACCACCCCCTTAAAAATTAATTCTATCCCGGGCATTACTTGTTGATTACGGCGAAATTTGGTACTGTGTTTGTTTTATATTTGAAGTAAAAATTTTTGAAAATGGTTATAAGGGTTACAAATTAGGGGTAGTTTTTTGTTTATACCTCGAAGATGAAAACTGCCATCGTAACTGTGGTATTGTTTTTTAAAAATCTATCTATCGATGTTCCACGAGGTAAACTACCCTCATTTTCTTTAAATAATAAATATAAAACTACTAGATAAATAAGATATTTTATTTATTTATGAGTTAAAAAGCAACTGACAAAAAAAAATAGTTCAATATACCAAAGAAGTTTATTCTACATTACTAATTGACGTTTTTTATGTTCAATGTTAAATTTATTCTTTCATTAATTTAACACTTTTTTCCTATCTTCTATAAAATTCCTTTATTAATAAAGGAAAATTAATGAAAGAATAAATAGAAATTCTCTATCACATCATTAACATTGTTAAGTTTATTTTTATTCTACATAATGTTGCCAAAAATACACCTACCAAAAAAATTTTGGCACAATATTTGTTTTTTTAGTGCCGCTTGCTAAAGGTCATTTCTCAAAATAGTTTTTTCTAGTATAAAAGAACGTGTGCCCAGTGGGTAGATTTTAGTTTCAGAGCAGAAGTAGCAGAGCAATAGCAATAGCAGAGTAGAATAAAAATAAATTTAATATTGAAAATTAATATAATACATAAAAAACGTCAATTAGTAATGTAGAATAAACTTCTTTGGTATATTGAACTATTTTTTTTGTCAGTTGCTTTTTAACTCATAAATAAATAAAATATCTTATTTATCTAGTAGTTTTATATTTATTATTTAAAGAAAATGAGGGTAGTTTACCTCGTGGAACATCGATAGATAGATTTTTAAAAAACAATACCACAGTTACGATGGCAGTTTTCATCTTCGAGGTATAAACAAAAAACTACCCCTAATTTGTAACCCTTATAACCATTTTCAAAAATTTTTACTTCAAATATAAAACAAACACAGTACCAAATTTCGCCGTAATCGACAAATAACGCCCGGGATAGAATTAATTTTTAAGGGGGTGGATAACCCCAACAACCCCTATATGGTGTATTATGCCTTATTTTACACTAAACATTTTATTGTGCGACTAATTTACGGTTTTGTTTAAAGTATTTTCAAAATACCTGACAATTTTATCACATCATTCTTACGAAAAGTGCTTACATGTTAACCCCCGTAACTTCGCTGGGGTTGATCTAGGGCGAATGGGAAAAAACCCTTAACTAATATTTTTGAACGCACTAGAAGTATACTTAATGCCGCCAAAATCGATAGGGTGGTTTTTAAATAATTCCAAAAAAATAGGGGTAGTTCGCCCTTTTTAACCCTCTGCTATATGTGTGATACATCAAAAGAAAGCTCTTTTAAAATGAATATCAGTTACAATTTACCAAATTTTGATAGCACTTTTCGTTTTCAAAATATAAGTGAAAACGTACTTTTTCTCCAAACTTTCAACCCCTATAACTCGCCCCAGGGGCTTTTACCGCACGTATAAAAAAATGTGCGAACCTTATTTTGGCCCATTCTATGACTGTACCAAATTGCATCGAAATCGGTGAGACACAGTTGTGACACTTCCCTTGTTAGAGCATGGTTTAAACATGTTGACGAGTTGAAATGTTTGGATTTTCTTCGATTTCTATGAGAATATCGATCTTTTTATCTTCATCTGTTGCAGATCTCTGCGGACCAGTCTTTGGCAGATCTTTAACGTTACCAGTTTCCCTAAAACGTTTCGAAGTTTTGCTAACTACTGATTGAGTGATTGGTTCTCGATGTGGATAACGCTCATTTAATTGTGTTCGTTTGCGATTCCCATAACCGACAATAATTAAAATTTCTATGCGTTCAGTTTCTGTTAAATGAACCATTTTTCTTTTTTGATCTACCAACTTATTTAAATAAACAAGATTCTGTCACATTCAATAGCTTACATTCAATTGTTAGGACAAATAAGATTTCGGATATCTAGATTCATGTTATTGGCAAAATTAACTTATGTAAATAAAAAACTTTGCTTTTCAGAAGGGTATTTTTTATTTTCGGCTCTACCGGTTTCGACTAATTCTTTTTAGTCATCTTCAGGAGCAATAGCCACCTGTTATACAATTTAAAAAATCACATTAAAAACTAAATTAAAAATATATAATAAATTTTGTTCTTCAAAAAATACATGTTTTTAGGTTATTTCAAAAATTAACTTACGTCTGTTATACTTTTAATTTTCGAAATCTGGAATCATCTCTTCTTTCATCAGTACTTTCTTGAATTATTCGTTCTTAAATGTTGTTAAAATTTTCTCTATTTTTATGTTTTTCTTTATTTTTAGTTCACGTTGAATGTTATTATTAGTAATGGTTGCTTTATCTTTATTTTTAGGTTATGTTCAACCTTGTGAATATAGCCGTGTATTTTTTAAAAATTTAAATAGTTTAAAATATTGTGGTAAGTTAGGTTGGCTGAATATATTTTGTTATAACAAAATATATTCAGCCAACCTAACCTTACCGGTTTAAAATATACGTACAATAAATATATAAGTACAATATTTTAATAAGAACTATTTTACTTTATTAAGAACTATTTAAATTTTTAAAAAATACACGGCTATGTTCACAAGGTTGAACATAACCTAAAAATAAAGATAAAGCAACCATTACTAATAATAACATTCAACGTGAACTAAAAATAAAGAAAAACATAAAAATAGAGAAAATTTTAACAACATTTAAGAACGAATAATTCAAGAAAGTACTGATGAAAGAAGAGATGATTCCAGATTTCGAAAATTAAAAGTATAACAGACGTAAGTTAATTTTTGAAATAACCTAAAAACATGTATTTTTTGAAGAACAAAATTTATTATATATTTTTAATTTAGTTTTTAATGTGATTTTTTAAATTGTATAACAGGTGGCTATTGCTCCTGAAGATGACTAAAAAGAATTAGTCGAAACCGGTAGAGCCGAAAATAAAAAATACCCTTCTGAAAAGCAAAGTTTTTTATTTACATAATCTAACAAGATGGGAAGTAATAATATTAATAAAATTAACTTAATAAACTGTTTTTACATTTTTTTCAAAAATTTTCTAGTATAAGGGTACTAAAATTTTACGTCATCGTAAAGAGAAAAAAAATCTCTATCAAATGAGCCTAACGAAAGGGTACATTGCCATTAAAAAAAATTAAATGTTATTCGTTGCTCATTTGTTTTCTGAAATAAAAACAATTGAATGGTGTCTTATTATGGCAAATCAAATATTAAACAACTTTTGTATAAAATGTTTTTTTGTAAAGTTGATACTTACCAAGATATATACTATATTCCATACATAATGGGCACCTGTATAATCTCGGAATCTTTTATGTCTTTAGTTTCCGGAATCTTGGACGTTTCCAAAAGGATAGAAAGGACAATGGTCTAAGAGGAAAGCGGTTTTCCGCCGTGATGCTATTACCATGCTGTTAACACTCTATGTGAGAGCACATGTTGTGGTGTGCGACGTTTGCGAAATTAAATTCTTTAATAGGACTGTCAGGAGAACGCGTGCCGACGTCCCTTTGCCTTTGAAAAGGACGATCGTTGCTTACCCGCCGGAAGCTGTCTCCACAGTCGTGACGATCCTCGACAAAAGGAACTCTCTGCCATTTTGAGTGAACGTCGAACACTTATCGGAGGTTGGGCTAATAATAAAATTCCTTTAATTTCGAAATGGATAGTCGGGTTCGGCCACCTCGTTTTGGCACACTGTAAACAGTCCCACTTTAATCAGTGAACCGAACACTAACTGGAGCCGTGCCCCCTGCAATTTTCGAATTAATATTTCTGCTTCGGAGCCTTCTTTTTCATCGTTACTGCAAACATTGCGAGTTGTGTGCTGCTCCGGCTTGCATACATAAACAACCCACGCTTTGTTTGCCAACGGGATAATACCCAGTGTTTTCCTCCCTTTCCCCCCACGGCTTATTTCGGTTTAATGTTGTAACAACCCCAGGATGAACCCGGAAAGATAACGATAACAATAATTGAAAAGGAAATAAAAATTGTTCTTTGTAAGAGTTAATAAACTTTGGATGGTCATTTATTATTGTAGTGTATGTGGAAGAAATGATTAATTTCCATTAGATACTAAACCGATACTTGCAGAGATCGTAATGATCGTGTAACGGACCACACTGCACCCTCTGTCGACGGAACAATACCGTCTTAACGAGCCGCTCTCGGGACAGTTGTATCAAGCAATTTGGCCGAGACAGTGTCGGGACCGTAATCGTACCCGTAATTGCCCCATTGGGTTCCTAAGACGGCCGCCGACGCTGTCCGCTAATCTACTGGCCCATTGATTTTCCTATAATGGATGTTTCTTGGGGGGGCTAAGCAGATCTGTATTGTGTTTAGTTTGCGGCTTTGTACGAGTTTTGGTTCATTAGTACGACCCTCTCCACCAAGAAACCTCACCCAACACACTTTAACACAAACAATGTTTTAATGTTTATTCAAATATCTTCTTGTTATTTAACATATAGAGAAAAATTGAAAAAAAAACATTTTCTTTTTTTATCTTTTGTATTAACTAATTGGAGTTTAACACTGCAATACGTAAATGGATCGAACGAATGATTGGAAAAGGCGGAATTTTCAGGGGGTTTCAAAGTCGTTGCAAGAAAAGTGGAATGAGAAAACCCGGTTTCCACTTTAAAGCCAGAGCGGTCGTTCAATGAGTCGCTTTAATTTGTCAATTGGAACTAATGCTAATTGGAATTAATTGTAGGGCGATTATTTCGGAATTATACATGAAAAATTTAAATCAAAGAACTTTTTTTTTTAATTTTCGTCAGTATCAAATATACTTTATTCATTTATTTCACTTATTTATTTGGTTTTATTAACTTATCTACAACAAATTTTGTAAATAAAATTGATCAATATTGCTAATACAGTAATACCCCGACTTACGTAAATTCGGAGATACGTAACTACGAATTTGTTCGTTATATTTTTTGTCGGGTATTCCCCTGTTTCGCTCAATACCGGATAGAATCATAAAATTTTCTAGCTCCTTCAGTTTATACGAGTTCTTCGTAGAGAGTTGATTGATAGAGAGTTGATAGTTGAAAATAGTATATTATTCAACAAGCGTATAACGGCGGCTGTTATCCACGAAGATGAAGTTGTAATCTGAGTGGGTAACATCCATTATACGCAAGTTGAATACTATACTTTATCTACAACTATTTAATTTTGAAAAAAAATCAAAAATCATTTCTGTTAATATTTTATTTGTCCACGACTACCTTATAATATATACCTTATGAATGAGTTTTCTAAAACAAAATGGTAGTCATTTTTCACGGAGTGAATAATAGCGGTGAATAATAATCATTATCCACGGGTAGCCATCTTGACCAGACTAATAATAATTATTTGAAACGATAAAAGTTCAAAAAACGTCAATTTAATTAAATTTTTTAGGAGTTTCTAAATGTTTGACATTAAAAAAACCTCAACAAATTCCTTTTTTCGTATGATTTAAGCATAAATTAATTAATTTTCCTAAAGAAAACGACGTTTTATAAAACTGACATTTAATTTTGACAAATTGTTGTGAAGTTGGTTACAGTTAGTAACATTGAATTTGTGTCACATTGACGTTTAACATTTATTCAAAAATTTATTTAAAAAATAAATTTATGGAATCAATTTCAATAGTCGTGGACAAAGTATAGTATTTTACTCGCATATAATGAGTTATTATTCACTCAGGTTAATTATGCTCGTGACATAAACTTAACCTTCGTGAATAATAGCCCTCATTATATGCTCATATAATAATATACTATTTTTGATTAGTAGGCCGTGTCAGAACTGTGGAATAATGGCCTCATTATTCAACACTTTGTCAGTCATGAGTAATACGTGTCATTATTCGTCAAAAATTAAATGTATAATGAATAGATAATTCAATAGTTGTAGATAAATTAATTTATTTTCTTTCATATTAGTTATTCAAAGAGAAGGAAAGAATTCGTTTCGTCGAATTTTCCAAAAAAACGCAAAACCTTGATATTAGAAATAAAACCTGAAAACATGTGAATTAGTAAACAAATACAATTTATCCTATACTACTGTATATACAATAATAAAAGACAAATGTAAAATTCTCAACGCAGTTAAAAATGCTAAATGCTTAACTTCTAATATAATTCGTAAACGGCTGGTTTTGATAGCGGAAATGGAATCTTTATTTAATGTATGGTGCGAAAACCAAGTAAAAGTCAAAAATTGTCCAGTTGACTAAAATACTATATGCAATCAGATTTTTGAAGAACTAAAGACACAAGTTGGTGACAAAGCAAAAGATGACACTTTTTTAGCCAGCAATGGTTGGTTTTGTCATTCTAAAAAAAGATACGACTGGCACAATATTGCACAGGGTGGAGAAGCAGCAAGTGCAGATAAAGTCGCTGCATCTACTTTTCCTGTCAAATTAAAAAATATAATACAAGAAGGCGGCTATAGATCACAGACTATATTCAATGTAGACGAAACGGGCCTTTTCTGGAAGAAAATGCCGCAAAGAACTTTTATTGCACGTGATGAAAAGGTGTTTCCAGAATTTAAAGCAGTAAAAGATCGATTAACTCGGTGGAAACGCTGATTGTAAATTGAAACCACTATTGGTGTATCGATCTGAAAACCCCAGACCCCTAAAAAATAAATCCAAATCAGGATTGAAAGTAATTTGGAAGTCAAACCGAAAAGCTTGGGTTACTGCTTCTTTATTTGAAGACTGGTTTCGGAATCACTTTGTCCCGGAAGTTGAACGGTACTGTTCCTCTAAAGACAACGCATTTAAAGTGATATTGATTATTGATTTATATGATCCTCGCGTCAACGTATTGTTTTTGCCCCCAAATACGACTAGTTTACTCCAACTTATGGATCAAGTGTTATAAAAACATTTAAAGCTTATTATACTCGACGATCATTTAGACGTTTAAATGAATCTATGAATCACGATGACCACTTATTCGTTAAGGAATTTTGACGAAGTTTCCTCAAATACACTGAACGGGGTTTGGAAAAACTTTGCTCGGACTTTTTCGCTGACTCACCAGGAACAGCGTCAGAAAATGATATAACCGACGTAATACTAAATATTGTTACTTTAGGAAAACAAGTCGATTTGCTAGTTGATAATAAAGATGTCATTGTGCTCTTGGAGTCGCATGATGAGGAGCTTACTGTGCAAGATCTGATTGAAATGCAACAACAAAATGACGGTGAAGAAAGTGATGTTGAACCAACACAACCGGAAAATACCCTAACCATCGCAAAATTAACAGAAGGGCTTAATTGCATACAAAACGGCATAAAAGTTTTAGAAGAAACAGATAATAATGACAGTAAAGAGAAGAATAGAATAATCAATTGTCTGCTATCAAAAAATCCTATGTGAGAAGAAAAAGAATTTATGTCGCCAAACTACCATCACCAGCAGTTTTATAAAACCGTTCAATTTAAATAACTAAATCTATATAAATTAGTTTACAAAACATAAATAAAGTATTAATTTTTTTCTGGTTTCTTTCATACTGCTATTAGAATGCATAAATAAATTTGATTTAGAATATGTTTTCGGTTTACCTTTTGTTGTACATAAATTTTGCTTCAACCTATCCAGATACTCGACTTACATAATTTTCGACTTACTTAATCCTACCCGGTCTCACCTATTACGTAACTTGAGGGTATTACTGTATATAACTATATGAATATGGCTAATATGACATAATGTGACATTCGAATGTTTTACATTAGCACTATCACTAGAACTAACACAAGACCTAGAACTAGAATCATTCGGGTTTAGCCGTCTTGAGAGACGTGCAGTTCTAAGTCTAATGCTAGTTCTAGTGACAGTGGTAAGTTGCGCTAATTAACATAAGATATAGAAAATTCGGATTTAGCACTATCACTAGAACTAACACGAGACCTAGAACTAGAATCCTTCGGGTTTAGCTGTCTTGAGAGACGTACGGCTAAATCCGAATGTTTCTAGTTCTCGGTCTAGTGTTAGTTCTAGTATTGCACTAGTACTATCACTTGAACTAACACAAAACCTAGAACTAGAATCATTCGGGTTTAGCCGTCTTGAGAGACGTGCGGCTAAATCCGAATGTTTCTAGTTCTTGGTCTGGTGTTAGTTCTAGTTTAACACTAGCACTCTCACTAGAATTAACACAAGATCTAGAACTAGAATCATTCGGATTTAGCCGTCTTGAGAGACGTGCGGCTAAATCCGAATGTTTCTAGTTCTAGGTCTAGTGTTATTTCTAGTTTTACACTAGCACTATCACTAGAACTAGCACAAGACCTAAAACTAGAATCATTCGGGTTTAGCCGCGTTGAGAGACGTGTGGCTAAACCCGAATATTTCTAGTTCTAGGTCTAGAGTTATTTCTAGTTTTACACCAGCAGTCTCACTACAACTAACCAGACCTAACCAGACCAACTTAACTATCTTTACGGATTACGTTTCCAAAGCATTGGATGCTAGAGCTCAAGTGGATGTTATCTACACGGATTTTGCAAAAGCATTCGATAGGGTGGATCATGATACGCTTCTGCACAAGCTGGCACAACACGGGTTTTCTTATTCTACTCTTAGTTTTTTTGTTTCATATTTGTCCAACAGATTTTATTACGTCTCTTATAAAAACGCAGTATCAGATATGTTGGGGATTGATTCAGGGGTTCCGCAGGGTAGTAATCTGGGACCTTTGTTATTATTGTTATTTATAAATGATTTGCCCCTAGTAATTAACTCAACCAGATGCTTACTCTTTGCGGACGATCTGAAGATATTCACAACTGTACACGACTTAACTGACTGCCGGTCGTTACAGTCTGATTTAGATAACCTATTTAATTGGTGTCGGCTCAACAAGCTCCATTTTAATGTGTCTAAATGTGAGTCAATGACGTATACATTGAGGAAGAGGCCGATAGAATTTGTATATAAAATAAATAATGTGAATTTGAGGTGTGTTGTTAAAAAGAGAGACTTGGGTGTGTTGTTTTCGCCTGGTTTATGCTTTGCTGAACATATTAAAGCCCCAGCAATCACAGCTTTGCGTCTCTTAGGATTTGTCATTAGAAATGGGTATAGTTTCTCAAACTTACAGACGCTGCAATTACTGTTCAATTCTTTAGTGCGACCTAAGCTGGAATATGCGGTAATAGTATGGGATCCCGGGTCAATTCTTTATTCTAATTTAATAGAAACTATTCAAAATAAATTCATTAAGTATCTCTACTACAAAAAATTCCGTGTTTTCATTGGTTTTAGATCGTACGAATTTGCACGCAAATTATTTAAGATCACCAGGTTGTCTCTCAGAAGAAAAATTATATTACTCTGTTTTCTGTATAAAATGTTGAATAATAGTATAAATGCTCAATTAATATTAGAAAATATTGGTTTCTATGCGTCTGCATATTGTGGTAGGCTAAAGAATCTTTTCTATATTCCTCGGTTTTCAACTGAACTGAGACGAAATTCTCCTCTTATTAGAATCCTTTCACTGTACAACACACTGTCGGCTTCTTCCTTCATACCTTTGTTTGGCATTGGTATTAGATCGTTTAAACAACATTTGACACCTTTGATAAGTGCTGCAGCCACCCAGTAGCCAAACTTGATTTTTGTCATTGAATTCTGTAATTTGTGATGTAATTCTGTTCATTTTTTAAAGTTTTGGTTCAATATATCCTCCGCGCGTTCTGTGATGGGTTAATTAACATTTATGCTTGATCTTGGTTGTTTTGTTATTTTTGTTGGTTATATCATGTACTAGTAGACCTAGAACTAGAATCATTATAGTTTAGCCGTCTTGAGTGACCTACGGATAAACCCGAATATTTCTAGTTCTAAGTCTAGTGTTAGTTCTAATGTTAATTGTTATTCAGCGTTAGATTGTGATATATTTTTATTGAACGAAAAGTAGAACTAGCACTAGACCTAGAACCAGAAACATTCGGGTATATCCGTTCGTCTCTTAAGATGGCCGGAAACTCAGGGTTATCATAAGTCACCTTTTTCCAAGCAAAACTTTTTCTTTGCAAAACTACCCAATGCCCGTACTATTAAGCTATGTTGTATTTTATGTGGGACAGTGTAAGTTCATACTAGTTTCGTAACCATGGTTACAGCGTTCATATATTGCTAGTTATATGAAATTCCCAGTAAATAGAATCAACCAATTTTTTTTGATATATCGAATTTGTGTAGAACAAGATCAAGTGAACATGAAATCGTTTGTCGAATGAAATTATTCTCTAGTTTTGTGCACATTTACGTTGTTATACCACCTATCGGGAAAAACCTTTGAACCTACCGTGCATTTCAAATACATAGAACACAAAAGACCAAACGAAAATTTCAAGTTGGTGCGCGCGGACGAGCAAAGCGTAGTATAACCTATTTTAAATTTTTGTTTATTGGCTGTAAAACCGGATTATTTATGTTTCAACTTTTTGCAACAACTTTGCATGTTCGGTTATCTACATTCACCTTTAATTTTGTTTGCGAGACTTTGTCGAATTTAAATTGGGCGCCGCCGATTAGAAAAATAGCAGAATACAAAAATTGCGTTAACGCGCGGGTCGGATCGATATCGTATGGTAAAATCTGGGCGGAATAAAATTTAATGGCTCTTCGATTCCAATTCCTCAGCGTTTCCGAGTCGGGAACGCGGACGTCGAACGATAAATTGGATATAGAGGCAGAACAAATACCGACTTCGAACGTCTATAAGTATTTCTCTTGTTTCCGCTTCAGTGCTTCGCCTGTGCCGTTCTGGTACGACGGAAATCGACGTTTTGGGTTGAGAAATGATGGAAATTATACAATGAATAATACAGTTTCTGAAATACCCGAAACTGTATACAATGCGTAATAGCTTGAAATATGAAGGTGTCAACACGTTTACGGTCTCTTTATTTTTTACAATAACTTAAAAAAAAATTAATGGGTAAACCATAAAATTAAAATTGTTCTGGAACATTACGTATTTGGGGTTTCTGCTTTTCAACAATAAAAAACGCGTCGTGACAAACTACCGGATGAAAAAAAAATCAAGCAAAAAAAGAACCAGGGTAACATTAATACACATCACATTGTTCACCGTTTGCCACGCGCTGACAGTTGACGACGAAAAATAAACGCTACCATTCACGTACCATTGTTTGGATTTGTTGACAAAAAAATTACAAGCCGTAACGAATACTCGTATGATACACAATAGCGCACATGTACATAACTATTCACGAGATATGATTACTAACGCGAATGAAGATTCCGCAAGGAATTAAACGATTTAAGTTTCGCATTTCCGGTTTCACCACGCTGTCGATGACAACTGCTTAAAGCTTTCGGTCGAAAGGCTTTTATCGCCGGATATTAATTAATTGGTAATTGCGTTCAGCGACAGCTCACAGTTTCCCCAACCTTTCCCTTCCCCCATCAATACTGGAGGTAATCATCGCGCGGGAGAGAAATTTTCAAAGGAGGGTCGCAAAATTCAATCTTCACCTCCGTTCTAAGAGACCTCTAACACCTAAGAGAATACCGCCTTTATATAACCGCTTTCTAAAAGCGGATTTTCAAACACAAAACGACGATAACGCAGTTCTATTAATAAGTTTACAAAGAAAAAAAATTTTCATATAAATTTTATCCTCCTTGAGGATAACCAATTTTCCTTTTGCAAGTTACCGATCTAGAGTAGTACTAAATTCCAAAGTAATCACCGTCATTGAAGGAGCCGTCGAAAACATCTGGTTCCTCGCATATGAAGTCCTTTTAATTAAACGATTCAATATCTCATGAGTAAGTAAGAGCTCAGTGTCCCGCATCGCTGTCACGAAACCGGGAACCTAACTTCTCGAAATTACTACCGAATCGTATTAATGTAAAGGGTGTGTGTGGGTGCTACAAGAAGTGGTCTAGGGGCCGGTTGGTGGTAATAGAGTGCGGGAATTACCGGGCGAGATGACATATTGTCCAATATTGACGGCGCCGGCGAGTCCGGGCATCTGTGAAATGGGCTCCAATGCCCTAATGACCCCCACCTTACAACGGTTTGGTCTCGACGGTTTTGGCATTCCCAACCCAGAGTAATTTGAGTAATAGTTTTATAACTGCCTGGCTCGGAATCTAACACGAACTTAGAATTCAATAGATGCCAACAAATTTCTAGCCAACACTATCAACCTATATATTCCAGTGATTCCCAAACAAATTCACCGCGAAATATTGTAGAATCATAATTCTGAGATGTTTGGTTTAACTCTAACTAATCAAAAAACAAAGTGAGTAGCTAGAAATATTTAGATTTTTTTTTGGACTTGTTTGTGCCATCTTGCTACCTTAACCAGTCGAGATGCGTGAAATCTTCCCGACAGATTTCGAATGTTCTAGAACAGCGATCTTCAACCTTTTCTTTTTACTGGCATACAGGTACAGTAATCATACTATAATACAGAGACAGTTTTATTTTCACCAGGTTTACGATTACTACCATACACACGAGATTTGAGGCTATCCCACAGAAAAAAATCTAGAGGTGACAAGTCAGGTGACCGAGCTGGTCAATGTACAGGTCCACCTTGTCCTATCCACCTTTTCGGAAAATTTTTATTAAGAAATACTGTCACTTGTCTCCTAAAATGTGGTGGTGCCCCATCTTCCTGCAACCACATGCCACGGCGAGCTTCTAGAGGAATATCTTCCACGTAATTCGGCAATTCTTCTTGGAAAAAAGTGAAGGTAAGTTTCTGCACTAAGCCCGCCTTCAAAAAAATGAGACCCAATAAGATGATTATTTGACAAGCCGCACCACACGTTGACGGAAAAAAGATTATAATGGTTACCCATCATAGTGCAGAATTCTCCATACGTTGGTTTGAGGAATTCCCGTTGTATAAGACATTCTACGAATACTAGTAGAAGGACTGGTAGAAGAAGACAGTACAAAAATCATTAATTTCAATGTCAAACGTTAAATCGTCAAGACTAACTATCAATTTTTTGAATTCCTTCGATATCTCCGAAATAAAGAGGAATTCACTTATAGGTTATATACCATTTTTTGATCGTAATGACCCCAGGAATATAATATGATATAAGTTTGTCGGTCGAGTTACGGAACACCCTGTATAACTCGCAATATATGAATGCAGTAGTTACGTTCGTACCATAATTACGAAACTATTATGCACTTGCACAGTCCCGCATAAAATGTAACATACTTTTGTCCACGACTACCTTATTTATAATATATACCTTATGAATGAGTTTTCTAAAACAAAATGGTAGTCATTTTTCACGGACTGAATAATAGCGGTGAATAATAATCATTATTCACGGGTAGCCATCTTGACCAGACTAATAATAATTATTTGAAACGTTAAAAGTTCGAAAAACGTCAATTTAATTCAATTTTTTAAGAGTTTCTAAATTTTTGACATTTAAAAAACCTAAACAAATTGGTTTTTTCGTATGATTTAAGCATATTTATTAATTTTCGTAAAGAAAACGACGTTTTATAAAACTGACACTTAATTTTGACAAATTGTTGTGAAGTTGGTTACAGTTAGTAACATTGAATTTGTGTCACATTGACGTTTAACCTTTATTTAAAAAATAAATTTATGGAATCAATTTCAATAGTCGTGGACAAAGTATAGTATTCTACTCGCATATAATGAGCTATTATTCACTCAGGTTAATTATGCCACTCGCTACGCTCGTGACATAAACTTAACCTTCGTGAATAATAGCCCTCATTATATGCTCATATAATAATGTACTATTTTGTAATTCGCGACGGTAATGAATGCTATAACAGTACTCAAACGGGTGTTGTAATGAGACTCCTTACAGCATCCTATACTGTAATAGCATAAAAAACACGTTTCATAAGACTTAAAGCACTCATTCATTAAAAAACTCGTGGCTTCGCCACTCGTTTTGCAATTTGAAGTCGTGCATTTCAAACGTATCTTACGAAACTTGTTTTTTTAATATACTATAATAGTACAGGCATTGGGTAGTATTGCAAAGGAACAGCTTTGCTTGGGAAAGATAACATCCTTATGATAACTCTCAGTTTCCGTCTTAAGAGACGAACGGCTAAACCCGAATGATTCTAGTTTTAATTCAATAAAAATATGCAACGAGTGATACTTTATGCTAACTAGCGCTACCTACCAGCCGTCTTAAGAAAACTACGACTAAACGGAATGTTTCTGGTTCTAGGTTTAATGTTAATTCTAGTGATAGTGCAAGTGTGAAACTAGAACTAGAATCATTTGGGTTTAGCCGTCTTTAGAGACATGCGGCTAAACCCAAATGTTTCTAGTTCTAGGTCTAATGTTAGTTCTAGTAACAGTGCAAGTGTAAAACTAGAACTAATACTAGACTTAGAACTAGAACTATTTGGGTTAAGCCACATGTCTCTAAAGACGGCTAAATCCGAATGATTCTAGTTCTTGGTCTAGCGCTGCACAAAAATTACTAGAAAGTTTCGGGTTTAGCCGTCTTCAGACGCACGGCTAAACCCAATACTTTGTAGTTCTAGGTCTAGTGTTAGTTCTAGTTTTAGTTCAATAAAAATATGCAACATTGTGATATTTTATGCTAAATAGTACTTATGCAAATTCACTGTATATTAGGAACGTTGAGGATAATTTGGAGTAAAATTATTATTAGCAAATTAATATTTGTATGTAAAAAGAAATATGTGATAACTTTATGAAATTAGAATCCTAATTTGATAAAATGCGATGTGGGTTAAAGTATAAAGGTAAATCGGAAGGGAGGATTGGCCGCTGAGGCTCCAAAAAGTGCGAAAAGTGTACGTGGTTGAAATGTTCTAACATCTGCATTTTGGGGAAAACGAAAAGTTAAATATTTATAGAGGAGAATTTTTGTGCTATGAACATGACCATTAATGAATTCAAGTTGAGTATAGTTGTTTAAATGACAAATTTTAACTTAAATTTACAAAAATTTTATTCTTTACACCGTTGTAATAACCTACCATAAATTATAACATGCCTAAATATGTTGGTGTCTGCGCTAATGGACTCACTACATGTCTGGCTTATATGAAGGATTACAGGCGAAGCACAAAATGTACTGTCGAACCATTACATTACTTATAATGAAGTGTTTAGGTCAAAGCACTAAATCAGGTGATAGAATGTGTTAAAACTTTGTTCTAAACATACAAAATATTTTGCTGATTAAAATTTTTTTAATGCAGCATTTTGAAAATTTGAATTCCCTTAATTTCAGAAGTAAATGAAGATGCAGGCAAAGTTTGTTTTTTAATATTATAGCAATTATTGACATCAAAAGAACAATTTTCTAAAGCAAATTTCAAAAGCTTTAATTTTGGGTACGTGATGTTGAAAAGTTTACTAACTACAACCCAGCCCTAACCAATTTCATATTACATAGTTTATCTAAAAACGTTGATTATCGACATACTTGTTTTTGAAAGTCTCAAGAAATTTAAACTTTTTTTTCTTTTATTAAAATTATTATGCGGAAATTTCTCCAACTGAAACAGTTTTGCCTTTATTCGCGAAGATTAGATTTTATGGCGTTATGAAAGCTAAGAGCCCATTTGCTTTAACTGTTATATACCATACTTCGGCCTGATCCCAAAATACGTACGTCCGAATTGAGTGAGTCACTTAGGGATTGTAACTATATTCAAGTTCTTCCACTTCGAATACCAAACCGTTTTATAATATCGTGTTATAGACCAATATTTCTTTACCTATAGGAGGTTTAAGTTAATGCAATTTTTACAATCTTTTATATATAGGTAGGTGGGAAATTGTATTACTTAATGTTTTCCATTAAGTAAAATAAATTTTCTGAAGTAACATAAATCAAAAATCTACAATATTTAATTTAGTATATAAGGAAGAAAGTTTTGTGAGTTCTTGGAAAGTCATAAATAGACGTCAGACGAGTACGCCCAATTCAATTATATGTTCTTAGTTTAGCCGTCCTGAGCTTTTCGCTCAGCCGGAACGGACGTCTATTGGCGCCACTGAATTAATGCCATCAATTTGCTTCCATTACACGTACAGCCCTATAATCACACGGTCGGGAATATTATTTTCTTTTATGTACCCCTATCTGAGCCGTATATCAACTTTATGGATTTTACGGTTTTTGCCGTCCCCTCATTCCTGCGGTGTGGTATTTTTCAACTTCTCGTGAACTTCTTAAATTGGATTAATATTTTTCTTGTCAATGTTTTGATGGGGGAATTGGTGTTAGATGGAGTGATCTGATTAGCATATTTTTGTCCGGAGGGTTTTAAATAAGACGGCAAAAAACTTTTACTGCTTCATTAATTAAGTTTAATGATACTCGACTCGGCTCGAGGTGGGGTATTTAAACTAATTTGAATCCGGTATTTACATAAGATCGCTTGTAAAATTAATACAAAGCCCGCTACGGATTCTTTAGCGGGATTAATTAAGACAATTTCGGCGGATTCCCTTTACTACCGACGTAACGATTTCGCCCTAATCTTTTAAGGGGTTTATCTCCATAGGGATTTACTTTCTTGTTCCGTTAAAACGTAATATTCCGACTTCTACTTTTGATACGTAATTAAAAAATCATTTTCGTTACCGCGCTCTAAAAGTACCTAGTTATTAATACAAACTAACCCCAGGGAAAGATTTGGCGTCGCTAATTACTTCTCGTTCTACCCTAAATTAAGAGGTCTCCGAGTACCCGATAAGAGTTTCATTAAGGATAATAACACGACCACGACCGTAAGGAGTTGCAGTTCTACGCATAAAAATAAAACGTCGTGTAGTTAATTAAAATTTACTAGACTATCTGTTCGAATTCACCGGCTATACACAATTTTCAGCATTGCTAATTGGGTAATTGGAATTGCGAATTAAGGTCATTTAAACTATGTGTAATCGGAATTTATTAATTAATATTTAGAATTCTCGAAGTTATTACAAACTTCATCATCTTAATTGAAATTTAAAACGATTAATTCTCTAACGTTTATAAATTTCAACCAAAATGGTATTATATTTCGATTTTGGTGTTTTGAGGTGGCCAAAACATACACTAAGATCCACTTTTTGTTTAATATTTTATAAACTTGTTTTTGAAAGCTTTAATTTTGAATGATTCCAGTTCTAGGTGTTGTGTTAGTTCTGGTGACAGAACACTATCACTAGAACTACTACAAGACCAAGAACTAGAATCATTCAGGTTTAGCCGTCTTGAGAGACGTGCGGCTAAATCCGAATGTTTCTAGTTCTAGTGTACTAGTATAGTGTTAGTTCTAGTTTCACACTAGCACTATCACTAGAACTAACTCTACACCTAGAACAAGAAACATTCCGTTTAGCCGTATCTCTCTTAAGACGGCTGGTAGGTGGTAGGTAGCGCTAGTTAGAATAAAATATCACTATATAGCATATTTTTATTCAACTAAAACTAGAACTAACACTAGACCTAGAACTAGAAAGTTTCGGGTTTATATTTTTATTGATCTAAAGGTAGAAGTAACACTAAACTTAATTTATACACATCAATCCTATCTCAAAATATAATCATTTAGCTTAAATTTGAGATATATTACGTATCTTAATACAAAAAATGAAATGCAGGATGATTTTTTGAAGTTTTTATATCATTGACATTTTTTCTTCAGGAATTATTTCTCTAAAAGTATAACAAACCCTATATTATTTTGATTACATCTTAAACTAGACTCTTTCAGCTTCAATTTGAGATATATTACGTATCATTATTCCTAAAACCAAAACCAGAATGATTTTTTGAATTTCTTTAATTTTTGTTAAATTTCTACATTTTGACGTTGTTCCTCTCGGAAGCTTTCTCTCCAAAAATATATCATCAAACCATATATTTTTTTAAATCTATCTCAAAATATAATCATTTAGCTTAAATTTGAGATATATTACGTATCTTAATACAAAAAATGAAATGCAGGACGATTTTTTGAAGTTTTTATATCATTATTTGACATTTTTTCTTCAGGAATTATTTTCTCCAAAAGTATAACATCAAACCCTATATTATTTTGATGACATTTTAAACTACATGCTTTCAGCTGCAATTTGAGATATATTACGTATCTTTAATCAAAAAACTAAATTCAGAATGATTCTTTGAATTTCTTTAATTTTTGTTAAATTTCAACATTTTGATATTATTCCTCCCGGAAGCTTCTCTCCAAAAATATATCATCAAACCATATATTTTTTTAATCCTATCTCAAAATATAATCATTTAGCTTAAATTTGAGATATATTACGTATCTTAATACAAAAAATGAAATCCAGGACGATTTTTTGAAGTTTTTATATCATTATTTGACATTTTTTCTTCAGGAATTTTTTTCTCCAAAAGTATATCATCAAACCCTATATTATTTTGATTACCTCTTAAACTACAATCATTCAGCTGCAATTTGAGATATATTACGTATCATTATTCATAAAACCAAAATCAGAATGATTTTTTGAATTTCTTTAATTTTTGTTAAATTTCTACATTTTAACAATGTTCCTCCCGGAAGCTTTCTCTCCAAAAATATATCATCAAACCATATATTTTTTTAATCCCATCTCAAAATATAATCATTTAGCTTAAATTTGAGATATATTACGTATCTTAATACTAAAAATGAAATGCAGGACGATTTTTTGAAGTTTTTATATCATTATTTAACATTTTTTCTTCAGGAATTATTTTCTCCAAAAGTATATCATCAAACCCTATATTATTTTGATTACATCTTAAACTACAATCTTTCAGCTACAATTTGAGATATATTACGTATCATTATTCATAAAACCAAAATCAGAATGATTTTTTGAATTTCTTTAATTTTTGTTAAATTTCTACATTTTGACGTTGTTCCTCCCGGAAGCTTTTTCTCCAAAAATATATCATCAAACCATATATTTTTTTAATCCTATCTCAAAATATAATCGTTTAGCTTAAATTTGAGATATACTACGTATCTTAATACAAAAAATGAGATGCAGGATGATTTTTTGAAGTTTTTATAACATTATTTGACTTGTTTTCTTCAGGAATTGTTTTCTCCAAAAGTATATCATCAAACCCTATATTATTTTAATTACATCTTAAACTACAATCTTTCAGCTGCAATTTGAGATATATTACGTATCTTTATCCAAAAAACTAAATTCAGAATGATTTTTTGAATTTCTTTAATTTTTGTTAAATTTCTACATTTTGACGTTGTTCCTCTCGGAAGCTTTTTCTCCAAAAATATATCATCAAACCATATATTTTTTTAATCCTATCTCAAAATGTAATCATTTAGCTTAAATTTGAGATATATTACGTATCTTAATACAAAAAATGAAATCCAGGACGATTTTTTGAAGTTTTTATATCATTATTTGACATTTTTTCTTCAGGAATTGTTTTCTCCAAAAGTATATCATCAAACCCTATATTATTTTGATTACATCTTAAACTATAATCTTACAGCTGCAATTTGAGATATATTAGGTATCTTTAATCAAAAAGCTAAATTCAGAATGATTCTTTGAATTTCTTTAATTTTTGTTAAATTTCAACATTTTGATATTATTCCTCCCGGAAGCTTCTCTCCAAAAATATATCATCAAACCATATATTTTTTTAATCCTATCTCAAAATATAATCATTTAGCTTAAATTTGAGATATATTACGTATCTTAATACAAAAAATGAAATCCAGGACGATTTTTTGAAGTTTTTATATCATTATTTGACATTTTTTCTTCAGGAATTTTTTTCTCTAAAAGTATATCATCAAACCCTATATTATTTTGATTACATCTTAAACTGCAATCTTTCAGCTGCAATTTGAGATATATTACGTATCTTTATTCAAAAAACTAAATTCAGAATGATTTTTTGAATTTCTTTAACTTTTGTTAAATTTCAACATTTTGATATTATTCCTCCCGGAAGCTTCTCTCCAAAAATATATCATCAAACCATATATTTTTTTAACCCTATCTCAAAATATAATCATTTAGCTTAAATTTGAGATATATTACGTATCTTAATACAAAAAATGAAATGCAGGACGATTTTTTGAAGTTTTTATATCATTATTTGACATTTTTTCTTCAGGAATTTTTTTCTCTAAAAGTATATCATCAAACCCTATATTATTTTGATTACATCTTAAACTGCAATCTTTCAGCTGCAATTTGAGATATATTACGTATCTTTATTCAAAAAACTAAATTCAGAATGATTTTTTGAATTTCTTTAACTTTTGTTAAATTTCAACATTTTGATATTATTCCTCCCGGAAGCTTCTCTCCAAAAATATATCATCAAACCATATATTTTTTTAATCCTATCTCAAAATATAATCATTTAGCTTAAATTTGAGATATATTACGTATCTTAATACAAAAAATGAAATGCAGGACGATTTTTTGAAGTTTTTATATCATTATTTGAAATTTTTTCTTCAGGAATTGTTTTCTCCAAAAGTATATCAAACCCTATATTATTTTGATTACATCTTAAACTAGACTCTTTCAGCTTCAATTTGAGATATATTACGTATCATTATTCATGAAACCAAAATCAGAATGATTTTTGAATTTCTTTAATTTTTGTTAACTTTCTACATTTTGACATTGTTCCTCCCGGAAGCTTTTTCTCCAAAAATATATCATCAAACCATATATTTTTTTAATCCTATCTCAAAATATAATCATTTAGCTTAAATTTGAGATATATTACGTATCCTAATACAAAAAATGAAATGCAGAACGATTTTTTGAAGTTTTTATATTATTATTTGACATTTTTCTTCAGGAATTGTTTTCTCCAAAAGTATATCATCAAACCCTATATTATTTTGATTACATCTTAAATTACAATCTTTCAGCTGCAATTTGAGATATATTACGTATCTCTATTCAAAAAACTAAATTCAGAATGATTCTTTGAATTTCTTTAATTTTTGTTAAATTTCAACATTTTGATATTATTCCTCCCGGAAGCTTCTCTCCAAAAATATATCATCAAACCATATATTTTTTTAATCCTATCTCAAAATATAATCATTTAGCTTAAATTTGAGATATATTACGTATCTTAATACAAAAAATGAAATGCAGGACGATTTTTTGAAGTTTTTATATCATTATTTAACATTTTTTCTCCAGGAATTATTTTCTCCAAAAGTATATCATCAAACCCTATATTATTTTGATTACATCTTAAACTAGACTCTTTCAGCTTCAATTTGAGATATATTACGTATCTTTATTCAAAAAACTAAATTCAGAATGATTCTTTGAATTTCTTTAATTTTTGTTAAATTTCAACATTTTGACATTATTCCTCCCGAAAGCTTTCTCTCCAAAAATATATCATCAAACCATATATTTTTTTAATCCTATCTCAAAATATAATTATTTAGCTTAAATTTGAGATATATTACGTATCTTAATACAAAAAATGAAATGCGGCACGATTTTTTTTAAGTTTTTATATCATCATTTGACATTTTTTCTTCAGGAATTATTTTCTCCAAAAGTATATCATCAAACCCTATATTATTTTGATTACATCTTAAACTACAATCATTCAGCTGCAATTTGAGATATATTACGTATCTTTATTCAAAAAACTAAATTCAGAATGATTCTTTGAATTTCTTTAATTTTTATTAAATTTCAACATTTTGACATTATTCCTCCCGGAAGCTTTCTCTCCAAAAATATATCATCAAACCATATATTTTTTTAATCCTATCTCAAAATATAATTATTTAGCTTAAATTTGAGATATATTGCGTATCTTAATACAAAAAATGAAATGCGGGACGATTTTTTGAAGTTTTTATATCATTATTTGACATTTTTTCTTCAGGAATTATTTTCTCCAAAAGTATATCATCAAACCCTATATTATTTTGATTACATCTTAAACTACAATCTTTCAGCTGCAATTTGAGATATATTACATATCTTTATTCAAAAAACTAAATTCAGAATGATTCTTTGAATTTCTTAATTTTTGTTAAATTTCAACATTTTGACATTATTCCTCCCGAAAGCTTTCTCTTTAAAAATATATCATCAAACCATATACTTTTTTAATCCTATCTCAAAATATAATTATTTAGCTTAAATTTGAGATATATTACGTTATCTTAATACAAAAAATGAAATGCAGGACGATTTTTTGAAGTTTTTATATCATTATTTGACATTTTTTCTTCAGGAATTGTTTTCTCCAAAAGTATATCATCAAACCCTATATTATTTTGATTACATCTTAAACTACAATCTTTCAGCTGCAATTTGAGATATATTACGTATCTTTATTCAAAAAACTAAATTCAGAATGATTCTTTGAATTTCTTTAATTTTTATTAAATTTCAACATTTTGACATTATTCCTCCCGGAAGCTTTCTCTCCAAAAATATATCATCAAACCATATATTTTTTTAATCCTATCTCAAAATATAATCATTTAGCTTAAATTTGAGATATATTACGTATCTTAATACAAAATTTATATCATTATTTGCCATTTCTTATTATATTATTAATTTCGAATATAAAATTAGCAAAACTTAATACAAAATTTTTTGTAAATCAAACTTGTTATTCAAGTATTCAGTTTCCAATTAGTATGCAACTCTAGATTGAGTGACAATATTAATTACAGTTATGATGAGTTAAGAGTTAATTCAGGAGTAAGTTCCAACAGCGAGTTTCGCCAAACTGCGCGCTCAACACGGCGTGAATTGCAAATGAAGCCAGTTGGTGAAAATGTTGCGTTCAATCACAGATAGGTATATTACCTTACAAAACAAATAGTTACCTAATTTTGGGTATACATTACAAAGTAAATAAGTTGTTTTTGTTTATATAACTTGAAATTTCATGTTATTTGATACAATTGAAACTTTTTGTAATATTGGACCGCTATATTTCAATCGGTTCAATATTTGTAAAGAACGCGTATCAGTTACCAGTGAATTAAATTTATTACGGTTTATTTTCAGTGAAAACATTTTATTGAAGATAAATAATTGAAAACCGTGGCAAAATGGACCTACTTTGTTGATATACGAATTTAAAAATAAACATAAAGCAGCTTTTAACACATAAAATGCAATATTGATAAAAATTTTCGATTACTCTTTTTGCGCTACAAATTGCGCATTGCCATTAAAAAAAAAATTTAAAGTTTTTATATAAAAATAAATCTGCTAAATTCATAATTTCAATATAAATACTTCAAAGTTATATGTTACAATTAAAAATTCAATTAAATAATTGAGATGCTTGGATTCGTATTGAGAAGAGACGAAATTGAATGACCGTCGCGGTAAAATTGCCTTTACGAAACTCTATTTTAATTTAAAGTTTCGACTAGCGATTGCAACATATTGCGCAAGCGAGTGTCTCAACTTCCGAAACTGAATTCGAACTAGTGCACTAAAACAATACGGCCTGTTACTTCCGGCCTTAATTCCTCGATACATATGTCAAACATATTTAATATGGAATTCGAATTTAAACATTTCACAGTTTCCCCCCTAACTTTTAACTCTATTTGAATACGATTACAAGTAAAATGATTTTTATTTCTAAAGCTAATGTTTCAATATTTATCAGTTATTAATTAAATCTCTTGGTTTAAATTGATTTTGTAATGCTTTGAGTAATAAAATTCATAGTTGCAATCGCCAAGTACTTCGAAAGAAAAAATGTGATTTGATCCAAGGACAATACAAGGTTGTACCTTGGAACAACGTTGAATGCACCTTGGGCCAATTAGTCACTAAACAAGATGGAACATGGAGAACTCGAATGAATGTTGAACTCAATGGCCTGGTTGGTGATGACTAGAAACATTCGGGTTCGTCTGAAGATGCACGGCTAAACCTGAATGTTCCTAGGTCTAGTGTTAGTTCTAGTTTTAGTTCAATACAAGTATGCAACATAGTGCCGTCTTAAGAGAGGTAGCCGTACCGGAATGTTTCTAGTTCCAGGTCTAGTGTTAGTTCTAATTTTACTATTAGTTCTTGTTTTAGTTGTTATTCAGCGTTAGATTATTGTATATTTTTCATCGACCTAAAACTAGAACTAACACTATCACTAGAACTAACACAAGACCTAGAACTAGTTTTACACTAGCACTATCACCAGAACTAACACAAGACTAAGAACTTGAATCATTCAGGTTTAGTCGTCTTGAGAGACGCACGGCTAAACCCAAATGTTTCTAGTGCTAGGTCCAGTGTTTGTTCTAATTTTAGTATTAGATCTTGTTTTAGTTATTATTCAGCGTTAGATTATTGTATATTTTTCATTAAACTAAAACTAGAACTAGCAGAAGACCTAGAACTAGAATCATTCGGGTTTAGCCGTCATGAGAGACGTGCGCTAAATCCGAATGTTTCTAGTTTTCGGTTTAGTGTTAGTTCTAGTTTTACACTAGCACTATCATTAGAACTAACACAAGACCAAGAACTAGAAGCATTCAGGTTTAGCCGTCTTGAGAGACGCACGGCTAAACCTGAATGTTTCTAGTTCTAGGTCCAGTGTTTGTTCTAATTTTAGTATTAGTTCTTGTTTTAGATGTTATTCAGCGTTAGATTATTGTATATTTTTTTTTCATAGAACTAAAACTAGAACTAGCACAAGACCTAGAACTAGAATCATTCGGGTTTAGCCGTCTTGAGAGACGTGCGGCTAAATCCGAATGTTTCTAGTTCTAGGTCTTGTGCTAGTTCTAGTTTTATACTAGCACTATCACTAGAATTAACACAAGACCAAGAACTAGAATCATTCAGGTATAGCCGTCTTGAGAGACGTGCGGCTAAACCCGAATGTTTCTAGTTCTAGGTCTAGTGTTAGTTCTAGTTTTACACTAGCACTGTCATTAGAACTAACACAAGACCAAGAATTAGAATCATTCAGGTTTAGCCCTCTTGAGAGACGCACTCCTAAACTTGAATGTTGCTAGTTCTAGGTCTAGTGTTAGTTCTAGTTTTAGTTCAATTAAAATGTGGAACATAGTGATATCTTATATTAACTACTGCTACCTACAACTGTGACAAGAACTAACATTCTACATTCCTACAACCAGAAACATTCAGACATTGGCACAGAGTAAGGCAGAGAGTTAGCTCACCGGGAAAATGATAGGCCATTCTCTATCTCTTATTATCACATCATAATACCGATATTTTCTCTTTGTCATCTTGATAGAAATCCTTAGTAGATGGCGTACATGTCATTAGTAATATTACAGAAAACTGTTGACTTTGTTTAAGCGGTTTTGACATTTTATGTATGTCACATGTCACACAATCCTTTTGCGTTTATTGTCTTATTTGTGCTTATTATCTATTTTTGCGTTGTATTTTTTACGAATAATTTTCGAGAATAATTATTATAAAAATGTTTTGCATTGTGTGTGGATGTAGCGAAGATGAAGTTGGAAAATTATTTTGTTTTCCCAAGAATAAGGACAGGTTAGTATTTTAATTACATTAATTTTTAATTTCAATAGTATTCAAATTAAGTATTCAAATTTTTGATAACACCGTGTCACTTAGGGTAAGAAGCAGTTTGTGGTTGATAACCAACATTTATTTGTTATATGTACTTTATCAATTGAAAACCACAGACAAAAACGGCCAACCCAACCCAACCTGTGAGGGTCATCCCGGAGAAGACGGGGACAGCGGTTTTTAGTGTAATTATATTGTCATTTAAATATAAAATTTTAAATCGCCAATGGATTTCTCTTTATTTTGCATTGAAATTATAAAATTATAACTTTTTGATTTGAGGTGCTTTTTATTGGTCTATTAAGCTGTAATTATTTTGGCTTACGCAAGCTAAATATAGCTTAATAGATCCCCAAAAAGCACATTAGATCAAAAATATTTCTGTATTCAAATTTTAAATTAAATAAAAGATTTGAATTTGGCGCCAATTGCATTTTTGCTTCTCACTGCCATCTACATAAGTGTTACATGATGAGTGAGAGAGACCGGTATATATTGGATCTCGCTTTCACAATGGAGTTGGCCGTCTGGTAGTAGTCTGTGGACATTGGTTTCTATGGAAATATATTTTTGTATATTGCATTTTAAGTAAAATTCACTGTATATTGACTAAATCTTTTAATTATTGATTAATGTTAATAAGTTGATAGAGAAGTAATATTAGAAGTAACGAAAATACAAATCATAAAAATTGCCTGCAGTACTTCAATATCTTTTTAGTTTACTTAAACTTTTTTAAGACTTCCGAGGCAAAAAGGGAGCTGCTGTTGTGAAAAGGAATTGAATGGAGTAAAAGACGCGGTCGTCTCTGTTTTCTCGTATTTCTTTGACGTTGCGACGCCCGCCGGCCGCTTAATTTAAATACACTCAGTGGCGAAATGTATTTTCGAAGTAATTGTTCCGTAATTTACTAGCGGTGACATTTAAAGTGGCCTCGGAAAAGTTGCCGCGTTTTTTATTGAGTTATTCGTACTTTACAAGTATAATCCAAATTTACGTCGCACTGTATCCACGCAATTAACGTTAAAGGGAAACGCAATTATCGAAAATGTTCTATTTAGTTACCTATTTGGAAACGTTTTATACAAAAAAATTTTTTTGATTAAACTTTGAATGGGACATAAATCATAATTAAACATGGGGGTAAGATTTTGACGAGGTGCCAATTAGCTGTCGTCGTGATGAAAGGCAGAACTCCGGAAGTGTTAAAGTTAGCAGGGAGGCCCTTGAGCCTCAAAGTGGGACGGCGAAAGAACCCTCAGAACCCTAAACGTCAAAGCGAGACATTTACCAAATTAATAAATTGCCTCATAGCCAATTACCTTCGGGGGTAGGAATAGTTAAATAGAATCTAGAAACCCTGGAGAGTGGAAAACCCTTCGAATATAGAGGCCAACTTCCGACATTACCCCCCCGAGTCATTCCCCCCGATATATTTACAATTTTCTACCGCCTATAAATGTTTACTTTTATAGTTATTTATACGGCAATCTGTCACAGTAACTCTGATTCATGGTCGCCTGTATACAGAGTAGCGGGATTTTCAGGAAAACGATTCGATAAAGAGTCGGCGAAACACGTCCCCTTGAAAATACGACGACGACAAATAACTCGGGGAAAATTTTACGAAAAGGATGCGTAGAATTATTAACGTATTTCCCTAAATCGAAGTGATGCTAAAATATTCATGGAACGCGCGGGACAACGGAGCGTTGCGAAATCGTACGCTCGTGAAATATTTAAGATCGTTGCTCGACCTAATTGATACTGCAAGCAGGCACGGTATTCAAGGGCCCCGATATTGGAACATCGACTACCTCTGAATAAATTATGCCATTTATCGATATACGATACATTCACAGAGAAATACCAACCGTTATAGAAAACATAGAATAGAAACTTCAATAGCATCTTATCGATAATGAATAATGTCCTAGTAAAAACTTTTATTTCCTGAGCGTGCATCCCAAAAGACATCCTCCAACTTTCGTTCAGGGAGGAATTAGATCGTTTCGATAAAATATTTATTGCTTAAGTTCTTCGGCTAAACAGATGTCAGAATACGACTATGTTGGGGTTAAACATAAAACTGTCATGTACCATGGGCTATTTTTCACGAATTTAGCGTCGGTATTGAACTTTATCTTTCCCTCGAAGAGGAACCCTCTTTTGTAGCTTGGTTCGCGTGTAGTCAAGTGTGATGAATCGGTCGTAATGAAAGAAGAAAACAACCGCAACGTCTCAACCACCAACAAAAAGTATCATTCACGTTGTAAATGACGGCTGTTTCACTGAAATATTGCTAACCGCGAGAAAATCTAAAACTATTTTCATTATTTACAAGCACTAGGAATCTTTGATTATCTCTTTAAAGTTTTTCTCAAACACCTTTTAAACTTGGTTTTTGAATGCGCTTTCGATAAAGGAAGATAAAAAGGTCTCTGCAGAAAGATCGGAAGTTCGTAAGAGCAGCATCAGGAGGAGGAGGAAATACACACGGTCGAAGTGCAGCCGCGACGTTCGAAATGTTTGGCGGAAAATTAAAGCGAACTTTATTCCGGACAATCGCACCTGCACACGATTCCTTCGAATGGGCCACTTAGGAGGCGGCTCTCCCGCCCAGGAAGTTGTTAACTCACTTCCGGAAACTCGCGCACATTTTTCTTTTACATTTGCTTTCACATTAAACTCGATTTAAACTGAATTGGACGCGCGGAATCCGATTGTAAGGAGATTTCAGACATCTCCATTTCCACCTTTATACACAATGTTTTTCCTATTTATAGATTTAATTTGATACCGTTGAAATCAAGTTTGATGAAAGGATTTTTGTTCCTTTTTGGAAAGTTAAAATTTTAATTACATTTTAAATTAATTAATGGTTAATTCGACGAATATAAACGGGGGTGGTTACGTTGGGGGTTAAAGATCAGAACCGGGGGTTGATGTCGTAGTCAATAAAACTTGGTAGGGCAGCGGCCTTAGGGCGTAAAAAATAACTTTCAATTAAAGTTGGACCGAAGGCGCCGCACCGAACTTTTCCCAACCAACAATTTTCCATAAAAACGCCCGCCAATTACAGGCAACGTCGGAATTATAAAGACGACCCCCGTGAAAAATTTTAAATTAAACTGACAGAACTTCGACGCATCACGATATTCCCGAGAACTTACGTGATCGAGCTTGCCCTTAAAGCTTAATTGCTGGGTTGAATTCAACCTCAAATCGTTATAACTTTCTTTTTAAACGTAATTATATCGATTATAGAACGTGTTGTAAATTTAATTAACGGTGTTGGGTTAATAACAAACCCCTACTTAAAGGTTATCTTCATACACTTTATGTAGATTAACTACCTCTGCTGAATTTCGACCCAACATAATGTTTATATTCTCTACTCGGAATATTTACATTCCCTCATACATAGCAAAGCTTCTATATTTAGAGGAAATGGGCTGGCGTAATTGATATAAACAGCTATGGTGATGATCTAGTGCATGTGCAGTAGTACCAACGGAGGTTAATTAGTGTTATGAGCCGATATATTAGCGGGTGTCTTATTTCCTAAGTACACGCTGAGTTACTGTGCGGTTCGATTATTCCAGCTTATTTCAGCGTCTGCAATCAACGTAACGTTGTGGTCGATCAACGTAAGCGGATTAATTACTTCAAATTTCGGCTGAGAAGATGAACTTTGCAATACCTTCGGGGGTTCTAGTCATTAACCTAATGATTACCTCCTGTCCAAAATTCGGAATATAAATAGTTTAAATTAGTAATTATTACGGATATATCGCAACGTATTCACTATATTACAGTAATTAAAATTATAATTACTTTCTCCAAATTTTCTCTGCCCGATAATTCTTGTATTACTCATCATTAAACATCAATTAAATTAAAAGTTATACTATTTCAGCAACATCAACAAATTTTGTAAAGGTATGGTCGAACACGATGAGTTAAATTGTTAGCCATTTTTGAGAATCTTTCCTCAAAGTGTTGGAGTGTTTGCAAAAATTCAAAAAAACGTACTAAATTAAGAGTTTTCACCCAATCATCCATTTTTAACCACACGTTTTTGAAATCAGTTTCTAATCCTTTGGAAACAGTATCTGATGTATTTGCAAGCATGATCTAGTGTTGTGTAAGCAGTTAGTAGCATTTTGCAAGCATTGCATAGTCTTTTATACGCAGAATCTAACACGTTGCAAGTAGATATAGTCTTCTGCAAGCAGTATTTATTCCTCTATGAAGAGTATTCAAGTTTCTGCAAAGAGTATTATTAGTTCTTTTAAGCAATATCTAGTCTTCTTTAAACAAGATCTAGTATATTAAGCAAGCAGTACCTAATCTTTTGAAAACAGTATCTTTTCCGTTGGAAGTAATATGTAGTCTTCTGCTAGCAGTATCTAGTCTTGTTTTTTCATACCCTTGCTTTTTGCTACGATATGTAATTGACATACACTGTTGGAAATAATTTACGAGCACACCTGTATAATCTGAACGCGTGTGTCTAGCGGAATAAAATTTGGTATGGAAGTAGTACTAAAGTAGTGTAACTTACTCTCACATGGAGAGCGGCACAACTCTGCTGGGAGATGAAACATCAATAGCGAGAGTATCCCCCGTGAGCTTCGCGTACCATCGCTACACGACGTGGCATGGAGTCTATAAGTCGCTGTATTGTAGCGAGAGGGATGGCCAACTATGCCACCTCAACTCGCCTCCATAGCACCAAAACGTTAGCCGGGGAAGCCGGATAACGTTGAAGTCTCCGACCAGTCATTTCCCAAACATGTTCGATTGGACTCAGATCCGGAAAACGAGCTGACCTAGGAAGCATTCGTATACGATGCTCTTCCACAAAGGTCTGTACAATACGCCCGATGTGCGTTCGGACGTTGTCGTGCATGTATAGGAGACCTGGACGCCGCCGAACGTAGGGAAGCACAACGGACCGTAGCACCTTATATACGTATCGTTGACCCGTCATGGTCTGCCATACACGCAGCAGACATGTACGTCCACCATGTGTAATAGCACCCCATACCATAATGCTCGGTTGTCGGTGGATAGGGCATTCTTGCACGCACTGCTCGAGTAGACGATCACCACGTCTCCGACGAACTAAAATTCGCGCATCACCGGTGCTCAATTCGAATCTTGATTCGTCGGAAAACAAAATGTCCCTCTACTCGGCAACCCACTAATGCCTAGCGTTGACCCACTCGTGACGTATGCTGCGGTGCTTGGGTGTTACTGGAATCCGCTATATCGCACGACGCGCACGCAGTCCACTATCTACCAAACGCCGCCATACAGTTCGCGTAGTGAGTGAGCCTTCCCCTGCCGGTGGCCAAACAGCTCCAAGTTGCCTTGAGGAGAACGCACACGACGCTAAAGCGCTGAGCACAAGAGTGCGATCCTCGTGTGCTGGGGTCGCGCAGGGCCATCCCGGCCGCGGCTGTAGGTACCTATGTCCTACCTCAGACCATTCTCGCCATGCCCGTTGCACTGCCGATAACGACCGCTCGAGACGACGCGTAATTTCACGGAACGATACACCCTCAATGTACATACCCACAAACATTCCTCGCCCAAACTCGCTTAAGTAACGCGATCGCCCATCCATTGCGCACAGAGTACGATAACAATGTGGTCCCTCACACCTCACTAAAAACGACCGGTGTTTTCCATCCACTTCGGTCTCCATAGCGACGGAATGTTCCACTTGGAAGGGCGGCTCAGTCAACAATGCCGCGACGGAACAATTCGAAACTCGCTGAATAAACTCGTCTACAGTAAAGCTTTGTGCTCCGCAAATATTATGGATTTATCTTCACGCGTTCAGATTATATAGGGTGTGCTCGTGAATTATTTCCAACAGTGTATTTGCAAGCAGGATCTAGTGCTGTGTAAGCAGTTAGTAGTGTTTTGCAAGCATTGTATAGTCTTTTATACGCAGAATCTAACACGTTGCAAGTAGATTTAGTCTTCTGCAAGCAGTATTTATTCCTCTAAGAGTATTCAAGTTTTTGCAAAGAGTATTATTAGTTCTTTTAAGCAATATCTAGTCTTCTGTAAACAAGATCTAGTATTAAGCAAGCAGTACCTAATCTTTTGAAAACAGTATCTCTTCCGTTGGAAGTAATATGTAGTCTTCTGCTAGCAGTATCTAGTCTTGTTTTTTGATACCCTTGCTTTTTGCTACGATAAGTAATTGACATATTTCTTTTCCTTAGGTTCTATAGGTAAATTATAAAAATTTTGATTATTACAATCAAATTATGATTCCTTTTCTAAGTAAAAAAAAAAATATTTTTCAGAGGAATGCAAATCTTTGGTTATTAAGGATTATATTGAAAGGACTTCAGAGGTTGGCTTCGTCGGCTCATTCGATCGCAGTCACGTATCGAATTAAATTGAAAAAAATCCGGGTCGTGTCACTGCAGATGTGGGATTTTTGGTAATTCGGTTCGTAGGGCGTACGTGATGGTGGAAGGTTTGAAGGGATTTCCGCAATCCCCTGATTTGTGTCAATTTCGGAAGACAATCGATCGAAAAAGGTACTACGAAAAATCTGGATACTTACGGTTAATCATTTAATAATTTTAAATCTACGACTGCTTAGATAAGTCATTACCGCACTCATTTGAGGTGATTTGAGTTACGTAATGAAGTTCATTACCGCACTGGTTTCATTACGTAACGCATTTTTAGCCTAATCAGAACAGACTTAATTTATTGAAACGAGCAACAATACAAAAGAAAAAGTTCTACTTATTTAAAGAGAAACAATACTATTTGTTATAAACATTAATTGTTATGTTTTGACATTTTGAAACACTTATTCCAGGTGAGTAAACATGTTATTGAAACTGACATTAATTCAAAATTGTTAACAATCATTTCAAAATATTTTCATAAATGTCAAAATAGACCTTTTTAAAGAAATTGATTATTAAGTAATTTTTTAGCAGTCGTAGATAAAATGTTGTATATCACACGTGGGCTAGAGCATAATTACAGTACTCGTGTGATTACAATTCTCGTGCAATTCTCCACGCTCGTACAGTAATTATGCTTCTAGCCCACTTGTAATATAAATAACTATTAATTAATCCAAAAGTTTTATACAATATTCCGAATATTCAGGTATTATTGAGATATCGAAAATTAATTAAAACCGTAAATTTTGTAAACGACTCATTAATATTTCCGTACGTAAATATCCGATTAAAATAAATGAAATATTACATTTTGGTAAATATCACACATCAACAATAATAAATGTATGGATGTTTTTTAAATGAAGAGAAATTAAATTAAACGAATCAAATTTGATGATGTTTTTAACATAACAGTAAGTAATACGTATATATAAATATAGAAATCTAAAATGTTTTGGAAGCCACAAACGTTGGATGACCATAAACGTGGAATAAACGTCGGAGGTATACGCTAAATTACGAATTCGCCGGCCCGTACCGAGTATCCTTTAATTGATGTAGCGGTTTGTCGTATAATTACAGTTATTGTTGTCTATGAGATGATAATGTATGAGCATTTGCAGAATCCGGTTGCATTTGCGTGGCGAAATTTTGGGTTTTCGAAAACCACCCCGGTTATATATTCCAACGTCATTTACAATTCAACAAATTATAATCTACTCAGTCTTTGAAATAATAAAATTGAGCTTTGTTTAATTTGAAATAAAAAGTGACTTAACAACGTAGGCAATAATTCATCTCATAAGAGAAAGATAAGGAATATGTAGGTAATAAATGTTATATAACGACTCAACTTATTCCAGTATATCATTAAGAACGACCTGGGCTCTTCACCGAATTAGTTACATTATAACTGAATCGTCCGGGGACGTTACTGTATAATAACTAGTCGAGAGTTTAACGGCTTTAGCACTATGCAATGAAATTAGTAATAATCTCGTTATGTGCGAAAGTGGATTAACACAGTTTACAGATTTGTTATTGTCGTCACTCGTTTTATCCCTTAAAAATAAAAAAAAAATACATCCTATATGTGTAGTACTAAAATTGTGGGCTCAATAAATTTCAAGTGGGTCATTAAAATTCATCCCTGTCCAACTCTGTGGGCTATGTCGTGCTAACCGGCTCTTAATCTTTTTTAGATGTCGCTGTGGTTGGTGCTGGCATACGGCCTACTTTGTCGTCTCGATCGAAATAAGTTCGAAAATGAAATGTGTAACGAAATTTTTACCTCGCTAATAAATTAAAAAGTAGCGATTTCCGGTGAAAATTACAAATTAATCTACAACAGGATATTGCTTATAAATATTAATTTGAATCTGGGGGTTTCACCGACACATATACATAACGCAACCTGCATAACTTTGTTAAATATGCAAAATGTATAATGTAGGATTATTAGTGAATTCTAGATATTTTTTATGAAAATAAAATAATTGGGTTGATGAGTTATGATGTACTTTTTTTGGGACACCTTAACCAACCTTAATATTTCTCAAAACTTTTTAAATAGTTATTAATCATTTTGAACTATTTTGTAACGCTATAATTCTGTTTTGAACAATCTTAAATGAAGTTTTCAATCATTTTGTCAATCTGATATTACTATAAACCAATTTTCAATCATTTAGACAAATTTGCAAAGATTACAAACCTATTTCTCTCGATTTTGAACAATTCTACAACGCTAAAAATCTGTTTTAAATAATTTTAGATGATGTTTCAATCATTTCGAGCAACCTGAAATTGATATTAAGCAGATATTAATTGTTTAGACAAATTTTCAAAGATTTAGAACAATTTTGCAACGGTGCAAATCTGTTTTGAGGGAGCTCTTGAGTAACTTTAGCCCTCCAAAAGCTTAGGGCAGATGTAGGTCCTTGATGAACCTTAGTATTGCCCTAAGGTCTTGAACCATTATGTCGGTAGGTGCTAAGGTACCGAAAATTTTGTGTCTTAGTGGGCCTCTGGCGATGCAATTGCACAGTATATGTTCAGTTGTTTCTGACTCGTCGTTGCAAAGTCGACAAGTTTGATCCTCAGCTTGTCCAATGTGGAAGAGGTGGTATTTTAGGGGCGCATGGCCGGTCAGGTAACCTGAGAGCGTCCTTATATCCCCTTTGCTGAGGCATAAAACTCTTGAATTGTCATACTCTTCGCTTGTCTGTGACCTGGAAGTTCTTTCCAGCGTAAGGCTACCTTTGAGACTTCCCAACTGTTGATTATTCGTTTTAGGTGGCTTTTTTGTAGTCCACAACCAGGTTGGGGTCCAATGAAGGGCGTGTTCGCTGCCTCTCTGGCCAGCTTGTCCGCCTTCTCATTGCCCTTAATGTTGCTGTGACCTGAAACCCACCAGAGAGTAACATCATTACCCCTAGCGAGTTCTCTCAGGTTGCTGGTACACTCTCTGCTCAATGCGGAGTCACACGTGTAGACCTGAATTGCCTTTAAGGCGGGCTGACTGTCTGTGAAAACGTTTATGGATGCACCTTTCTGTCCCTTCTGTAGGTTCAAAGCGGTGCAGAAGTTTTTAGCAAGAACTTCTGCTTGGAAAATCGTTCTGTCCGAGCTGAGGGGCAGTTTAATGTGGCTAGTAGGTCCACTGATTGAGACAGTTGACCTTATACGGCTAATTGAAATTGTATTCTTTCGGTGTATTATTAGGTAAGTTTTAATTTCAATCAGGTGATTTAGACATGGGTCCTTGAGGATTTTGAGGTGTCCTCTGAGGTCACCCTGCATCAACATTTACCCCGAAACCGCCGAGGTGGCTTGCAGGGCAAGGCACTGGATTTGATACATCAACACGAAATCGTCAAGTTTGGAAAATTCTCCATCATTTTGATCAACCTAAAATAAAGAAGTTATCAATCATTTAGACAAATTTGAAAAGCTCTTTAACGCTGAAAGTTTGTATGAAACAATTTTTAATGAAGTATTTAAACATTTGGAACAACCTGAAATTGATATTAAGCAGCATTGAATCATTTAGACAAACTTCAATGAATCTCAATTTGATCAAACTGAATCAAACTGAATACCAATTTGCTTTCAATGATTTTGTACAATTTCGAAACGTTGTAAATTTGTTTTGAATAACTTTAAATGATGCTATTAATCATTTCGAATAACCTGCAATTACTATCAATCATTTAGACAAATTTTCAAAGATTACCAATCAATTTGGAATGTTTTTTAACGATTTTTGCATAATAATTTGAAGAGTTTTGCAAACATTTGAATCATTTTACATAATTATGAACGAATTTTGAAGAGTATGTAATAAGTGTTAAATTAGTAAGGAAGCTTTCAACGGTCAATTTAAACTAACTTTGATGAATTTGAAATGGCTATAAGTTTGCAATCATTTGAAGTAATTCAATAACCATCTACAAATCTAATATGAAATTAGTACATTTATGCGTGGTTTGGAATGAGAGTTACGGTAGTAAAAGTAATTTCACGTTTGTACTAGTTAAATTGGATTTGAATTTACGGGAAAAACACTTTGTCGGGTCTAAAACAAGAATTTATAACTTTGTAAATTTTGTAAACCGTATAACACAGGTTTATTATTAGATTGTAGACATATCATTTTTTTGTGAAAATAAAATGACTGAGCTGGTATTTTCTACTTTTGGAACAAAAATTTTAGAAATTACGACGATCTGAATTATTAGTTTAATTAAAAGGGGCTTAAATATGCCGGCTTTTAGTTCCGGTTTTTCCGCGCGAGCGCTTGAGAATTCATTAAAACTGTTGCAGACTTGGTAGAGAGGTTTTTGCCGTCGCGGCATTTGCGAGTACAAGAAAAACCCCTACAGCGATTCATTTCCAAGAATGGAGAACGAGCGGACGGTCAAATTACAACTGGAAAATGAACGCAGCAGTACGTCAAGGCACAAGACGAACCTAATGCGAAGAAAATTATGTACACCATACGATTTACCACCCTCTCTTTTAATTAACAAGACGAATTAATTTCTATCAAAAATAAACTTATCTAATATACGTAGGTACTGTTCTAATACGTATTGTGGTGGCGTAAAGTATCTTTATTTTAAATAATTCTAATTAATGAAAACACAAACAAATAAGAAAGAATTAACAAAAAAAAATTTTTAAATTCAATTTAACTTTCAACACTGTTCTACAACGTTGTCAAATGTTCAAATGACTCAGGATTATTTGTGGGTTCAACGCTTGAGTGAACGAGTACAAAAATAAATAAGCAAACTTTAACAAAACTCTCAGTGAAATAATTAATAATATTATCTTTTAACTTATAGTTAATACGAAGTAAATTAATTAATCAAATTTAAAAAATTGAATTAAACGTAATGAAATTGTAATAACATAACCAAACAAATTAATATCTCAAATTAATTTAAGGTAAGTGAACGAATAATAATGAGATTGAAAATTATAACTTAGCTTATCTTGTAGTTTACTGAAGTTCTCGGTTAAGGACTCTTCAAAGGAATCGGACACAATGTTTCTTGATTAGATTGGAATAATTCTTCCGAATGGTATACTGGATTAATTGGATCAGGAATCACTTAATTTTCTTTTTTATTATTAAAGGTGATTAATTTGATTTCGAATAATCTTCTTTTCTTGTTATTTAACTTATTAAAATGATGTTTTCTATTTTTGAGGTTATGTCACAATGGTGATTGACAAGAATGACAAGTAACCTAACTTTTGTTTTGGTTTAAACGATTGCGGACAAAATAGCGTGCGCTCCTCGTCACGTTCGAAATCACACTAAAATCCACCAGTTTCGTTTGTTTAATGTTAAAACGCTTTAAATAACGTTTTCTGATTGGTTCAATTCTTCAACTTGAAATTCGCAATTTAAATTTCTCCGGTATTGTCAACTTTGAAATGTCAAATGTCACCAATTAAATTTTATCAAAAATTATTGAAATCTCTATTTTAACAATATTTATGTATGAAATGTTGTAGTTTTGTTGCTTTAACTTTGTTTGTGCAGATTTTCTTTTAGATTTCAACGTCCAGCTTTAAAAATATATTTAAATATTCAATCTACGGATTTTCGTCCAATTCTTCATCAAAACTGCCATATGATGGATGGTTTTCGTTCTTAACATCCTAAGATTATCGGTTTCAATAGTTTTAACCGGACAAACATGAATTACAATAAGAAATTAATGAAAAATGAAATTTGAGGTTATGTAACTGTCAAAATTCTACAAAATTACTTCGTATTGTACAATATATAATGAATTTACAACATTTTATTAATACAAAAACAAATTCCTATAATTATTATTCGTAACCTCACCCACGACTAATACGATTATGCAAAACTTTATAAATTAATGAACGACTTGGTTATACTATTACAGTGTATTTAACTTTTCAACTACATTGAAATTCCCCTAATTCAAATCACTAAGGTAGCGGAAGAAAACTTCGAGTTATGGAGAATTCGAGTTAGAGAAAAATTAGTAGAATTTCAGCTCTAAAGAAATAATTAGAAATGTACAGGTTGGTTCAAATTCGATGTCCGAATAGGCTATCTCGGAAACTATAATAGTTAGAAAAAAAGTAGCTTACATGTCTCGATCTCTTTTTTTTAAATAAATACCAATATCGAAAACCTCAAGGCGATATCGTCTTTTGTTTTTCCCCTAGAGGCCAAAATTCAAAATATCGTAAAACCAGCAAATGCAATTATCATGGTTATTATTATAGGTGGAGTATTATAACTAAGACATTATATGGACACTTTTTTACAGAGAATTTGATGGCGTAGTCAAAAATATTTTTTCGGTTTTAGATTTTGAGATATTAAAACAATTTTCGTTTTTTTAAATGGAAACAACCACTGATTATTCGCTTATTAAATTCGTTATTTTTTTCTGATTACAAAAATATAGCGTTCGGCAGGTATATTTCTTGTTGTTTTAGAATAAAGCTAAAAATAAACTTTTTTTTGTGTCGCCAAAGAAATTAAATTTACAGTTTCCTGTAAATTATAACTAAAAATTAAAAAAATATATTTCTGATATTTGAAAGAAATACATTTGGTGAACTATTTAATTTATATTTGTTTTACACAAAAGTTGGAATAGATTACATTATTTCACATTTTTTATTAATATTTAATATTATTATTAAATGACTAAATAAATTATTGATAGATGGCGCTCATATATTTTTATTTGTTCATTCAAAAATTTGCTGAAGTGTCAAATTAAAATTCCTGTTTTTTAATATGGATTACGAAAAGTTTAACATGTTAGAATGTTACATATTAGAAAATAAAGTTAATTTTATATAAATTTTTAGTAGAATAATTTTTAGTTATAGTGCCGTAATTTACAGGAAACTGTAAAGTTAATTTCTTTGACATGTAGACATGAGATCATGACATGTAAGCTACTTTTTTTCTAACTCTTATAGTTTCCAAAATAGCTTATTCGGACATAGAATTTGAACCACCTGTACTTTTCTAATACGTATATTTAAAACAGAACACTTAATACTATTGTAAGTAGAAAATTAATCAAGTTTTTTAAAGTAATCCGTAATTTTCTTTTGGGTTAAAGTGGACAACCGCTCTTTGTCGAAAAAATCTTTTATTAAATGTGAAGAATTATGAATATTATCTGAAATATTCTCTCTTGATAATACAAAGGTTTCAAGCTTTTTAAGAGAGTAATAAGCTTCATCAAATGTAGGCATAGCGATAAGTATTTCATTTTTAAGGTTATCATCACCCCCATCTCATTTTGAAACAATAAGAGCATTAGGTTTGTTTTGGTTTAAGAATCTGTAGTTTCTGAGCCTGAGTCTATGTGGTTTGATTCTGTAGTTAAAATTACTTACAGAACGGATTCGAATATTTTATTCTTTGGTAAATTCGACTTATAGAAGTAAAAGTTGAAGAAATTCCATAATAGTTCAGTTCGAGTTACAGAGAAATTCGAGTTATTGAAATTCGACTTAGAGAGATAAAGCGAGTAACAATTAAAACTAGAACTAGAAAGGCACAGCAAAACCCAAATGTTTCTAGTTGTTTCTAGAGTACTGTTAGTTCTAGTTTTACACTATGTAGAACTAACACTATACCTAGAACTAAAATCATTTGGGTTTAGCCGCAAGTCTCTAAAGACGGCTAAATCCGAATGATTCTAGTTCTAGGTCTTGTGTTAGTTCTAGTTTTACACTTGCACTATCACTAGAACCAACATTAGACCTAGAACTAGAAAAATTTGGGTTTAGCCGTAAGTTTCTTAAGACGGCTAAGCCCAAATGATAAGAAAAATCCAGGTTTTAAAACGGTGGTGGAAAATTTAATAATTCATTCTAATGCGGCGGTAAATTTTCTTAGCACCTTAGCTTACGATCTGGGTAAGTGCCATCCTTCTAATATAAAGAAGATGAGAGAAAATTAAAATTGAGGTGACGACATTGAAATGAAAATAAGACCAAAATTATTACAATGTAAATTAGGCTTAAAAATCTTGCGAAATATAAATTCGAGAAGATAGAAATACAAAGTAAAAGAAAAAGTGAAATAATCTCATTCACTTAATTAGATTAATCCTTACGGCTTCCAAGCAGAAACCGTGCTCTCGTAGACAAAATTTTAGACCTTAGTTCTGGCCCCCGTCCGTTTCAATTATACGCGTTAGGCTTAATTAACCGTTAATATAATTAAAACGCGTCGGAGCGGAACGGCGAACCGTAAATACGCCGCGTAATTGAGTGTAAAATTGACAGTTTTCGCGGCCGAAGAACAACAATTTCATTTTTGGTGGCGGCGCCGCTTCCACAGCCGCTTTGTGCCGTCGGCCTTTATGATCTACCAACAAAAATATGCAAATGCACTACCATCGAAAAATGGAAATTTGTTGTCCGTTTCTATTCGTCCAACAACCAAAAAAAAAACTCTACTACGAAATACATTTTGATTAATTAGTAGCTTTTTGAGTTGCCATTTGTCGTTTATGAAAATATTATTTGGAGTAGCACGAAAACTATATTTCCGCATAGTTAAGTTGAGTTACCTTGGAAAATTAATACAAACTCCGATCCGGCACTTCGGTTTTACAGCGAAAGTTGTGCCGTAAAAGCTTCGCGGAAAAGTTCCGCGCTAAAAGCTGGGACGTGTATTTTTGAGGCGGTGAGATTAAGCCTTCTCAACTCTACACACACGCTGCGCGCCCCACATTCCGGGCATAAATCTCGATATAAATTAAAGGGATTACCGCGCGCGCGCCGTTAGAAAGGGATTAATATTAATTTTGTGAAACTTTTGATGTAAAGAAAGTAATTTAAAGTAAATCACGAGTGTTGCGCGCCCCGTTAGCAAGCAGCCCGTTTCGGCTCCTGCGGGTGCATGACGAGATTGTTGCTTTTGCCCCAAGTTAAACCGCCGCGTAAAAACTTATCTTGTTTGGTGCAGGCGTCAAGTTCCGTTATATGGGCCTCAAGTAATGCTTAGGCACAGCAGTTCTTAATGAAACTTGCAGTTATCTTGAAGGACTCGCGTACCGTTCATAAAATACACTCAATTTATGACCGTATTTACCTTGAATTCCAATCTCGCGTGTCACGAAACACTTTACCGCCCAAGGGGAATAATAACCCGTAACATGTGTAACGTACGTGCACCAGGGACACCCTTGGGTTAACTTAAAAAAACGATTGTTGTGTAATCATTGTACCGATTAATCGGATTGATAAGAAACACCTTCGGGACGATGACGATTCTTGCTCTGGCTTTTATTTACGAACGATCGCGGAAAGAAAAAAAGGTCTATAAGCTTTACGTTTGAAGGTGAACCTTACCTTTATATTTGAGTAACCACTCGGTTTTTATTGGGGCATTACTGCGAATTGCGGATCTAAATTAGACCGCTCCGGCAGAGGGCGAATGGAAAAGGGACGCTCAAATTGTGATTGTGTGGTCTTGCGGAATGGCAGAAAGAATTGTTGCCTGTTTTCCCATAACAAGACAGATAAATAGAAAAGAAAATAGATCATTTTTTTCTATCTTTTGTTAAATCTTTTCTAAAGTTACTGTTATTGCTAAAATTATTCTCTGATACGACTGCTGGATGTTCTCTTAATAAATATTTTGAAGATTTTTGAAAGTGTTTCTAAAAGACCAGGAAATAGAAAAAGCTTATTGGTGTGTGTCAAAATATTTCAAATCGATTGGAAACATCTTCTTGATACTTAACAAAGAAAAAGCAAGTTAAAAGTGTTGAAAGGGATGTTTTCCAGAAAAGTCAAAGAGTTTACAATATGGGATATACTGATCAAAATAGTTTTGATCCACTTAAAACATCCGTGGGTGTCAAAATATATCAAATCTTTTGGAAACATACATTCTAGTAAGTTTAAAGAATTTATAACTATCACGTAATGATTTTGAGCTATATTAATTAATGACGGATTTTGATTTAAATGAATCTTTTTTTAGAAAAATTTTAAGTAACTCTAATCAGCATGAAGTACTTGTAATTGAAATGGATTCATCCGTGAATTTTTGAAGCATTCATTTGGACAGCTAACAATGGAGTAAATGATGTGATTGGCAGTGTTCCTCTACCAGCTCGATGACCTGAGAGCACTAAAAGCACAGGGGTGGTCACTATTTTGAGGAGCTGGCAATGATTGGCGGTCGATGACAAATTCAAACTGGCGTTTTGGCGTGTCAGCGGATTATACCGGATCTATCTACACATTTTCGATTCAAATATTTGGACCATATTCCACAACTGTGATATTGATTTTCGAGAGTTTAAAAGCACATTATGTATATGTCACAGGTAAAGCGTGCATTTCCGTTAATGTACACATTAGCCAGTCAATGTATACATTAACCTAATGTTTTAGTGAAGGTATTTATCAGTCATAGAGCGTATATGTCACAGGTAAAGCGTGCATTTTAGTTAATGTACACATTAGCCAGTCAATGTATACATTAACGTAATGTTTTAGTGAAAGTATTTATCAGTCATAGAGCGGATATGTCACAGGTGAAGCGTGCATTTAATTAATGTACATATTAGCCAGTCAATGTATACATTAACTAGTGAAAGTATTTATCAGTCATAGAGTGTATACATTTACTAGTGAATGTGTACATAAACTAGGCAGTGTATGCATTTGCTAACAGATGTTAGTAAAAGTTTCGTTATGTAATATATTAGTACACGTACTTTAAGCTTTAACTGGGCGTCATTAGTAATTGTATACATCAACTAGTAAAATATTACATTTCGTATTTTATATACACATTAACTAGATAAATTAGTTAATGTATGCATTGACTAGACAATGTGTACATTCACGGAATGAATACTTTAACTGTAACATATACATTTACTGGTGAATGTGTACATAACCTAGGCAGTGTATGCATTTGCTAACAGATGTTAGTAAAAGTTATAACAGAAAATTTACGGTATAATTTTTTTAATGGAAGGGACTCCATGTGATGCAAGTAATAAGTAAGTGAGTATAGTAGTAACCATTTTTTGGGTTGGGTTGGGTTGGTTTGGGTTTCGTTATGTAATATACTAGTAAGCGTACTTTAAGCTTTAACTGGGCGTTATTAGTAATTGTATACATCAACTAGTAAAAGTTTACATTTCGTATTTTATATACACATTAACGAGATAAATTAGTTAATGTATGCATTGACTAGACAATGTGTACATTCACGGAATGAATACTTTAACTATAACATATACATTTACTAGTGAATGTGTACATAAACTAGGTAGTGTATGCATTTGCTAACAGATGTTAGTAAAAGTTATAACAAAGAAAATTTACGGTATAATTTTTTTAATGGAAGGGACTCCATGTGATGCAAGTAATAAGTTAATAAGTATAGAAGTAACCATTTTTTGGGTTGGGTTGGGTTGGTTTGGGTTTCGTTATGTAATATACTAGTAAACGTACTTTAAGCTTTAACTGGGCGTCATAAGTAATAATTGTATACATCAACTAGTAAAAGTTTACATTTCGTATTTTATACACATATTAACTAGATAAATTAGTTAATGTATGTATTGACTAGACAATGTGTATATTCACGGAATGAATACTTTAACTGTAACATATACATTTACTAGTGAATGTGTACATAAACTAGGCAGTGTATGCATTTGCTAGCAGATGTTAGTAAAAGTTATAACAAAGAAAATTTACGGTATAATTTTTTTAATGCAAGGGACTCCATGTGATGCAAGTAATAAGTAAGTAAGTATAGTAGTAACTATTTTTTGGGTTGGGTTGGGTTGGTTTGGGTTTCGTTATGTAATATACTAGTAAGCGTACTTTAAACTTTAACTGGGCGCCATAAGTAATTGTATACATCAACTAGTAGAAGTTTACATTTCGTATTTTATATACACATTAACCAGATAAATTAGTTAATGTATGCATTGACTAGACAATGTGTACATTCACGGAATAAATACTTTAACTGTAACATATACATTTACTGGTGAATGTGTACATAAACTGGGCAGTGTATGCATTTGCTAACAGATGTTAGTAAAAGTTATAACAAAGAAAATTTACGGTATAATTTTTTTAATGGGAGGGATTTCATGTGATGCAAGTAGTAAGTAAGTAAGTATAGTAGTAACCATTTTTTGAGTTGGGTTGGGTTGGTTTGGGTTTCGTTATGTAATATACTAATAAACGTACTTTAAGCTTTAACTGGGCGTTATTAGTAATTGTATACTTACATCACCTACATCACTTTTATATACACATTAACTAGATAAATTAGTTAATGTATGCATTGACTAGACAATGTGCACATTCACGGAATGAATACTTTAACTGTAACATATACATTTACTGGTGAATGTGTACATAAACTAGGCAGTGTATGTATTTGCTAACAGATGTTAGTAAAAGTTATAACAAAGAAAATTTACGGTATAATTTTTTTAATGGAAGGGACTCCATGTGATGCAAGTAATAAGTAAGTAAGTATAGCAGTAACCATTTTTTGGGTTGGGTTGGGTTGGTTTGGGTTTCGTTATGTAATATACTAGAAGCGTACTTTAAGCTTTAAGTGGGCGTTATTAGTAATTGTATACTTACATCACCTACATCACTTTTATATACACATTAACTAGATAAATTAGTTAATGTATGCATTGACTAGACAATGTATACTGAATGAATGCTTTAACTGTAACATACACACTTTTTTTTTAATTTCAAGATATAAATTGAAATATTGATATGTGTAGTTTTATCGAAACAGTGAGTGATTTTTTAAAATATAACAGTGTGGTCTATAAAAGCTATCATTGTGTTAGTACCACTAGAAACATGTCAACCATGTCTCCATTCTGTTCAGAATAATTGATGGCTATGTGTCATTGTCGAGTAGATTGCGCAATCGTTGTACGAGTTAACTAGAAGCTTTGGAACCGAAAAACGAGGCATACTCATGTTACACGCACATAAACGAATAGGGTTTTGAGCGTCATCAGACCGGTACCACGCAACAACCACCATCGAACAATGTATTATTAACATTCGAGGGGCGTTGTTGTTCGCCGATAGAAACGGTACAATGGAGGTAAACTGGGAGGCTGGGGAGGCGTGTATATCCTTGATTCCGAATTAATTTGATTTAGCAAACTCATTTGGGGCATAAATAAGATAGCAACGGCCGTATTCAATACGACCGCGCGGTTCGGATTATGTTCGGTTGACCCGGATTTTGGGTGAATGGCTCCTCTATCCCTTGCGTTCGCGCTTGATTTGGCCGCCTCCCAAAATAATCTTCCGCCTTCGAGTCGAAAGAGAGGAGAGAAATTCGCGCGCGGCCTCGGTTGTAATACGTAATATCGAATAACTTGGCGTATTAAAATTTATGCCGAAACGGTCTTCGAAGGAGAGAAATCGAATTGTAACTTTGCTTCTCCGGACATAAAGCTGGTTTTAATAAAATTATGACGACGAAGACGGGCGCGTCGAATGCAAATGCGTCGTCGTTCTTAAGAACGTCGCCCGCGGCACATCCCCCTTCCCATCATTAATTATAAATTCCGTCGTCGTCGTCCACATTATGTATGAAAATTAATTAATATACCTTGCGGAACTGTGGTTTTGGTATTATTTAAAAATATTTTTTTTATTTTAAATTAATTTTCCTACAAAGGGATAAAAGTGTTTATTAACAGTTTATACATCCAAAATATTTTTAACGAGGTAAACCATCAACATATCTCTGTGATCACATTGTTATTTTATATCACTGGATAATTGCCAATTTGTACAGGTACGACAAGGCTTTACATATCAATTCTTTTTCGGCTTTGTTATTTAACTAGGTACCGGTGCGGATGTAGGAACTCGGATATACCAATGGGAACATCTTTTCATCTTTTTTTTATTTATAATTATGTGAATTTGCTTTCAGCCTACACTTTAGTAGATCAGGTTCTGTAATTGCCAATTTATATAAATGCTTAGGTGTTTAGACCTAGTGTTCACTCAGAAAACCTCGTTAAAATGTTTGCACTAAACTTTTTACTACTCGTACTAACGACGGGATGATTGAAAAAAATGGTCTAGCTCAAAAAGTAAAGCAGATAGAAATATGTTTTTATATAGAAAAACATTTATAATGAACCTAAAAATCATATTCAAAAATTGGTTTTAATCAATAGATCAATTTTGCCAACTTAGTATAGACAAAAGCAAAAATTACCTAAATATGACGATTTTGACATAAAAAATGTTGTAGTTCAAAAAGTAAAGCAGATAGAAATAAATTTTTATATTAAAAAACATTTATAATTAATCCTAAAATCATATTCAACATTAAGTTTTAAATCTCCGATTAAGATTGCCAACTTAATGTGGCTAAAAAGGAAAAATACCTAAATCTGATGATTTTAACACAAAAAATGGTCTAGCTCAAAAAGTAAAGCAGATAGAAATATGTTTTTATATTAAAAAACATTTATAATGAACCTGAATTCGTATTCAAAAATTGATTTTAATTCACAGATCAATTTTGCCAACTTAGTATAGATAAAAGCAAAAATTACCTAAATATGACGATTTTGACACAAAAAATGTTGTAGTTCAAAAAGTAAAGCAGATAGAAATAAGTTTTTATAAAAAAAACATTTATAATTAATCCTAAAATCATATTCAACATTAAGTTTTAACTCTCCGATTAAGATCGCCAACTTAATGTGGTTAAAAAGGAAAAATACCTAAATCTGATGATTTTAACACAAAAAATGGTCTAGCTCAAAAAGTAAAGCAGATAGAAATATGTTTTTATATTAAAAAACATTTATAATGAACCTAAATTCGTATTCAAAAATTGATTTTAATTCACAGATCAATTTTGCCAACTTAGTATAGATAAAAGCAAAAATTACCTAAATATGACGATTTTGACACAAAAAATGTTGTAGTTCAAAAAGTGAAGCAGATAGAAATAAGTTTTTATATTAAAAAACATTTATAATTAATCCTAAAATCATATTCAACATTAAGTTTTAACTCTCCGATTAAGATCGCCAACTTAATGTAGTTAAAACGGAAAAATACCTAAATCTGATGATTTTGATACAAAAAATGGTCTAGCTCAAAAAGTAAAGCAGATAGAAATATGTTTTTATATAAAAAAACATTTATAGTGAACCTAAAAATCATCTTTAAAAATTAGTTTGAATCCACAGATCAATTTTGCCAACTTAGTATGGATAAAAGCAAGAATTACCTAAATATGATGATTTTGACACAAAAAATGTTGTAGTTTAAAAAGTAAAGCAGATAGAAATATGTTTTTATATAAAAAAACATTTATAATGAACCTAAAAATCATATTCAAAAATTGGTTTGAATTCACAGATCAATTTTGCCAACTTAGTATAGATAGAAGCAAAAATTACCTAAATATGACGATTTTGACACAAAAAATGTTGTAGTTCAAAAAGTAAAGCGGATAGAAATAAGGTCTTTTTTAAAAAACATTTATAATTAATCCTAAAATCATATTCAACATTAAGTTTTAACTCTCCGATTAAGATTGCCAACTTAATGTGGTTAATAAGGAAAAATACCTAAATCTGATGATTTTGATGCAAAAAGTGGTCTAACTCAAAAAGTAAAGCAGATAGAAATATGTTTTTATATAAAAAAACATTTATAATGTACCTAAAAATCATATTCGAAAATTGGTTTGAATCCACAGATCAATTTTGCCAACTTAGTATAGATAAAAGCAAAAATTACCTAAATATGACGATTTTGACACAAAAAATATTGTAGCTCAAAAAGTAAAGCAGATAGAAATAAGTTTTTATATTACAAAACATTTATAATTAATCCTAAAATCATATTCAACATTAAGTTTTAACTCTCCGATTAAGATTGCCAACTTAATGTAGTTAAAACGGAAAAATACCTAAGTCTGATGATTTTGATACAAAAAATGGTCTAGCTCAAAAAGTAAAGCAGATAGAAATATGTTTTTATATAAAAAAACATTTATAGTGAACCTAAAAATCATCTTTAAAAATTAGTTTGAATCCACAGATCAATTTTGCCAACTTAGTATAGATAAAAGCAAAAATTACCTAAATATGACGATTTTGACACAAAAAATATTGTAGCTCAAAAAGTAAAGCAGATAGAAATAAGTTTTTATATTACAAAACATTTATAATTAATCCTAAAATCATATTCAACATTAAGTTTTAACTCTCCGATTAAGATTGCCAACTTAATGTAGTTAAAACGGAAAAATACTTAAATCTGATGATTTTGATACAAAAAATGGTCTAGCTCAAAAAGTAAAGCAGATAGAAATATGTTTTTATATAAAAAAACATTTATAGTGAACCTAAAAATCATCTTTAAAAATTAGTTTGAATCCACAGATCAATTTTGCCAACTTAGTATGGATAAAAGCAAGAATTACCTAAATATGATGATTTTGACACAAAAAATATTGTAGCTCAAAAAGTAAAGCAGATAGAAATAAGTTTTTATATTACAAAACATTTATAATTAATCCTAAAATCATATTCAACATTAAGTTTTAACTCTCCGATTAAGATTGCCAACTTAATGTAGTTAAAACGGAAAAATACTTAAATCTGATGATTTTGATACAAAAAATGGTCTAGCTCAAAAAGTAAAGCAGATAGAAATATGTTTTTATATAAAAAAACATTTATAGTGAACCTAAAAATCATCTTTAAAAATTAGTTTGAATCCACAGATCAATTTTGCCAACTTAGTATGGATAAAAGCAAGAATTACCTAAATATGATGATTTTGACACAAAAAATGTTGTAGTTTAAAAAGTAAAGCAGATAGAAATATGTTTTTATATAAAAAAATATTTATAATGAACCTAAAAATCATATTCAAAAATTGGTTTGAATTCACAGATCAATTTTGCCAACTTAGTATAGATAGAAGCAAAAATTACCTAAATATGACGATTTTGACACAAAAAATGTTGTAGTTCAAAAAGTAAAGCGGATAGAAATATGTTTTTATATAAAAAACATTTATAATGAACCTAAAAATCATATTCAAAAATTGGTTTGAATTCACAGATCAATTTTACCAACTTAGTATAGATAGAAGCAAAAATTACCTAAATATGATGATTTTGACACAAAAAATGTTGTAGTTCTAAAAGTAAAGCGGATAGAAATAAGGTCTTTTTAAAAAACATTTATAATTAATCCTAAAATCATATTCAACATTAAGTTTTAACTCTCCGATTAAGATTGCCAACTTAATGTGGTTAATAAGGAAAAATACCTAAATCTGATGATTTTGACACAAAAAATGGTGTAGCTCAAAAAGTAAAACTGATAGAAACAAGTTTTTATATAAAAAAAACATTTATAATTACTTAGTCATTCTATTATGATTTGTTTGAAAAAATCATACTCAATCCTCTGACCACTGAGGTCCCTAAACCACCAGCTGAGCCAAACATTCAACGGGGTATCCCTAGAAATATCCTCAATCGTATTAAAGATAGTATAGACGATGACCTGATTTCTAATGATGACTATTGCAACGCTAATTTCGTTTAGCTGTAAGACTCACACAACCAAAAGAAAAACGAATTTAGCATCTATCGATTTTACACAACATTGCACATTTAAGAAAGCTACCTTCCCCATTAACCCCATACCATGACGAATTTCTAGTTGCACTTTATTATTTTTCAAATGCCTTGAAATTTAAGGAAACTAACCTATCCTAACTGTAAATCAATAGCGTCCGATCATGCGAATATATCGAAGCGAACGATTTTTTGCTCGACATTTATGACTTCATCCAGTTGATATTTACCGCGCGCCAAATGGCGCCCCCATATCGCGGAAATAAGGCGGAGGCGTCGACGAGCCGCTCGCATGATGGATTTCCCGGGTGCTCTCCTCTTATTGCCCTCGTCTATTATTTATAAAATCGACTTCGTCAGCCCTCCCCGAGTACGTGTTTGTATTCAATTTCGTACGGTTTTATCGTCTCATCGGGTGCTATATTTCATTTTTGTCACCGCACCGATCCGGTTGCGTTCTATTATTTAGTAGGTGTCGATTAATTGAATTGGATTTTCATACACCGAAAGCATTTTACACATTGAATAAATAAAATATGAGCAGACAAAATTGTAATCGTATCTATTCCTAAACGGCTTGTAACAATCATAATTTTCCCAATTACTCGATACGTATTTCCCATTATTCACGTAATCTCTAAACTATGCGATACAATTACGTTACAGCCCATTTATTATTAATCCGTCGTTTTGCGCTTGATGATTGAATTCATGACGGAGAATACTCGCTTCAAAGCGACTATAGATAATATTTGCATACTATTAAAGTCCACCGACCGCTAAAGCTTATTTAATTAATTGTAATTCAAATGACCTAGATAACTAGCACATAAATCCATTATCGATAATCCTATCCGATCACTAATATTTCTTGTTTATAAATTTCTTTTCTATATATTTTATCGTTTTAACATCTTAATCTAACAATTAAACCCAAGTGAGTGATGGTTCACATCGATCAGCGTTCAAAACAGGGTGATTTTGACTGTCCACGGTAACATTCGCACCGACACGACGTTGAAACGAACCAAAAAAAAATATGAGGGCCATAAATAAATGCGTTTTCGGGGTGAAATTGTTGAAATCCGAAACGAAAAATCCATCGCACACGTACAGCAATGAGTTACGAGCGAAAACAATAAACGAAATTTACATGCGGCTCGGCCGAATACGCGGCACGGCGATTAATTTTTACGAAAAGTAATTAACACCGATACGCACGCATCAACAGTCCGTGGTTATGGGATTCATTTATTACTGAAAGGTATACACCATTTAAACTTCTATTATTTTTATCAATAGAATTGTAAATAAATAAATGAAACCGAATAGAGTGGTGTTTATTCGTGCGAGAAAAAATGGTGGAGGAGCCGGGAAATAAGAATTAAATTTGTGATATGACACGAAAAGTAAATAGAAATAGATGGCGAAAATATGAAAAAAGGAGGGTCTTAAAGGATTATGATTTTCGATTTTCCTGTTGTAGTAGTATTGGAATTCGCAGATTCAAGCACGTTCGGCAAACATTAAAACCGACTTACGCAGGCCCATTTATGAATGTTGGCACGTTTGCCAACCGGTGGAACACCTGAAACGACGCGGGGCCGCATAACTTTAGCTCCGATGACTACGTGAGTGTCATACTGAAAGCGTTTGGACCAGTGCAACTGCAACTCTCCCTTTAACTAGTTTCAGATTAAGGGGGTCAACATTACACCCGAGTACGTCGATATGAGATACGTTGAGTGGTACTTTTAACTTTATACCTACATTTCATTTCGGCTTTATAACTATTACTCAAATAGTGCAACAGATACAATAACCAAAACTTAGCAAATGGTAGCCGAAGGCGAAACCCGGTTACGGCATTCGACGATAATGCCATTTGTGAGAATGGGGTGACCTCGAATCTTTTGGAGGCAAGTTCCCAGCTTAATCGCGTTTGAAGTTCGGTCCTGTCTAAGGGGGGCGGGAGAGAGGAGCGGAATTAAATTAATGTTGTTTGCAATTCGGACGTTACAAGTTTCCAAACGCGACGCGGGGTTTAATACCATCTAAGAAGATCGTTCCCATTCTCTAAGTCCAACATCGCGTTTCAGTTACTATATACATCCCCTCTAAAACATTTCTGCTTATATCACATAGTTTCAACGACCAATTTCAATTGAATCTCAACCAAAATGATTATATTTATAAAAAAATAGTAATTACACTAATAATAGGTCTTGCTGTGTTGAGTTTATTTATGCAAATCTGGTCGTTTCCTACAGGAAACGAAACCTGGAAATAAGTTCGAAACTGGTGGGTGGGTGTGGTGCTGACCCGGACATAAATAAGATCTAGAAGATGGAAGTCGACCGGGCGCAGGCCGTAAAGAACTAATTAAGTCAGTTATCACGTGAAATGGTTTAATAATTCTTTCTGACTTCGGGCCTGCAGTCGTACAACGATATACTGCATCGTAACATTCAATTACTGGTAATTTATGGCGGGCAGCTCGAAGTGGGGAGGCTGCCCAAAGCCCTTTATTCTCAACCCACCTATTGCGCCTCGCACAACGTTTAAACTCACCCACACCCCGCCGTGGAACCCCAACCGGTCGTAATGTACTGTTTAGTTTAATGGCCACGAACGATTTTAAAACCGTTTTATTACGGTTAATTTTATTAAGTGGGAGTAAAATTCAACGAAAACATTTTTGGTTTATTTTTGAACAATTTTTCTGTTTTCGAAATTGATGAGGAACAATTATCGCTTCCAATCAAATTTAAATGGAATATACTCAATTATAATTTAATACAACTTTCGGTGTGAATATCATTTTAGTCGGTCTATATGAAAGGGGGTTTTGGCGGAGGAAGGGGGAATACAAACTGGCCTGTGGCCAATAGCTGAATAGAAAATCGATACTAAGAGCTCATTAAATGAATACCGAGGGAAGTCCAATTGCAATTATAGGAATACTAATATAGAAATAGCTAATTGCTAGGCGTATTGAAGCTTTAAAGGTTTTTCATAAAAACCTCTACTTAATTTCAAAATAATGATTGTAACAGATAATTAGAGCAATTATGTTGTCACGAGAAGGTAAAATCGTTACGCTTATTATTAAGTCATAAATTGATGTCGAGCAATTATAGTAATTGTGATAATTCAATTGAATCTTATTTTACTTAAAAATAGCTATGTACAGCGCTAAGTCTCAAAGCGTCTTTTGTTTTTCCCCTAGAGGCCAAAATTGAAAATATCCTAAAACGAAGCAATTATCTTGGTTATTATTATAGGTGGAGTATTATAACCAAGACATTATATGGACACTTTTTTTACAGAGAATTTGATGGCGTAGTCAAAAATGACTGATTATTCACTTATTAAATTCGTTATTTTTTTTTCTGATTACAAAAATATAGCGTTCGACAGGTCTATTTCTTGTTGTTTTAGAATAAAGCTAAAAATAAACTTTTTTTTAGTGTCGTCAAAGAAATTAAATTTACAGTTTCCTGTAAATTACGATACTATAACTAAAAATTATTCTACTAAAAATTTATATAAAATTTACTTTATTTTCTAATATAATGTATAATGTAATTTTCATAATCCATCTTAAAAAACAGGATTTGTAATTTGACACTTCAGAAAATTTTTGAAAACAAACAAATGTTGCTATGTTTATTTGAATTAAATAAAATATATATATGAGCGCCATCTATCAATAATTTATTAAGTCATTTAATAATAGGTAATATTAAATATTAATAAAAAATGTGAAATAATGCAATCTATTCCAACTTTTGTGTAAAACAAATATAAATTAAATAGTTCAACAAATGTATTTGTTTCAAATATCAGAAATATGTTTTTTTAATTTTTAGTTGTAATTTACAGGAAACTGTAAATTTAATTTCTTTGACGACACCAAAAAAAAGGTTTATTTTTAGCTTTATTCTACAACAATAACAAATAGACCTGCCAAACTCTATATTTTTGTAATCAGAAAAAAATAATTAATTTAATAAACGAGTAATCAGTGGTTGTTTCCATTTAAAAAAATGAAAATTGTCATGATATCTCAAAATCTAAAACCGAAAATTTTTTTTTGACTACGTCATGAAATTCTCTGTAAAAAAGTGTCCATATAATGTCTTAGTTACAATACTCCACCTCTAATAATAACTAAGATAATTGCACTTGTTGGTTTTACGATATTTTCAATTTTGGCCTCTAGGGGAAAAACAAAAGACGATAGCGCTTTGAGGTTTTCGGCATTAGCAGTTTCTCGAAAAACGAGATCATGACATGTAAGCCACTTTTTTTCTAACTCTTATAGTTTCCGAGTTAGCCTATTCGGACATCGAATTTGAACCAGCCTGTACATGCAGTGATATTCACTCTATGTACAGGGAATTTCACTTAAGATGCAATATACAAAAATATATTTCCATTGAAACCAGGGCGTACCTACTTACTTTTTCCCACATAAAATGCAACATGTCAATATAATAATCAATCTAGCGCTGAATAACAAATAAAACTAGACTAACACTAGCACTAGAACTAACACTAGACCTAAAACTACACTGTGTTAACTAATTATCGTACCCGACGTCATCAATGCAAGTATGCAACCAATATCACAGTATTGGTACTGTAATACGCGATTTGCGTATTTGGTTGCATACCTGCAATGATGACGTCGGGTACGATAATTAGGCATGTTTCTACAGTGGGTTAACTGTAGAAACATGCCGTTTAGCAGCACCTCTTTTAAGACGGCTGGTAGGTAGCGCTGGTTAGCATAAAATATTTCTAGGTCTAATGTTAGTTCTAGTGACAGTGTAAGTGTAAAACCAGAACTAATATTATACCTAGAACTAGAACCATTCGGGTTTAGCCGTCTTTAGAGACGTGCGGCTAAACCCAAATGATTCTAGTTCTAGGTATAGTATTAGTTCTACATAGTAACACTGCTAGTGTAAAACTAGAACTAACACTAGACCTAGAACCAGAAACATTCGGGTTTAGCCGTGCGTCTCTTAAGATGGACACTCAGAGTTATCATAAGGACGTCACCTTTCCAAGCACAACTTTTCCTTTGCAAAACGTTCGTTATCTAAACGTTTTGTTCATCCTCTTGATATGTTGACATTAATAGTGGTAAAACATAAAGAACGTGGTCGTGTACTGTATACACCACAAATATATCAAATTTCAAGCCCGTGTACAGTCATTAAAAAGTTATTATAATTTTTATAAAATCTAAAATGACGAAAAACAATAAATTTGCAAATATTTCAATAGATTATTAAAAAACTTGTAAAATGAGTCCAAACTCGACATACCTAGGCATTATAACACCGAAGATATCTTTATTTTCAAAAAATCAAGATGGCCGAAAACAAAACACTAATAAATTGTGCCATCTATGCTTTTGAAAGTGAACTTTATGATGGATATAGTGTGTGATACATTAAATTAGGTTAAAATTTTCTAATCTTTACGAAATTATTATTATTTTTGATGTTTTTAAAAAATTTGATAAATTTTGCAATAAATTTGAACAAAAATTTTTTTTCAAACGCAATAATTTTATGTCAAGAAACAATATCTTCAAAAAAAATTGTTTTGTGTTATTTTCTAACACAATATAAAATTTCTTTAACCTCTTGTTAAAATTTATTTCCGGAAATCTTATCTACCTAAAAACCTTTTAACGACAAAGTTCACTTGTTAATCACGGTACTTTTGTGTACAACGGCAGAATTCAATTTAAGTTTAGCGCAAATTTAATTAAAACGACTTTTTACTTGAGATATTTGCTTCGCTCTGGTAATTACTTTGTCTTCGCCTAACAGAACGTCAAACGATTATTTGTCCGAATTGTTGTATATATCCCGGTTTAATTGCATAACATTTTTCCTTAACGAAAAAACGAAAATGATGGAAACAATTTTGAATCCTCCGAAAAAAAGTAAAAAAAAAAAACTCATCGTTGGCTCTTTGGCATGAACGAGTATGTGTCCGTGTAGAAACGGATGGAAATGTGAACTTGCGCGGCAGATGGCATTTCAGAGAGTCCTCGCAATTCTGACTCTCACTATTCCGTAAAAAAAAAACACCGTTACCACGTTTATGAATTAAAAAAGTGCTCTTATACCCAGATGAAATTACAAAATTTTTCCGCAAACACTCATGAAGGGTTTTGATGTCGCTTTTTTATTTTTATTTTTTGATAATTCGTTACTTAACTGAGTGTTTAATGCATTTATCTTTTTAAGATTTTTTTTGTTTGTAAGAACACGATTTCTATTAGTGCAGAAAAAATATCAATAATCCAAATTTAGATGTAATCGTGAGGTGGTTAAAGTGGTTAAAAGAAAAAATATTGCGTTGATAATCTATCGACGACTGGCACGACATACGCCTATTAAAATTGATTCAGTACCCTTACGAAGTAGAACTTGCCATAAATGTACAGATATACACGCCTATATATCTTTCTTACAACGTGTACTAGAAGTGTTGAGAATATTTAAGGCTAACTATGATATACGATCACCCATTAACAAGTTAAATAACACCTTTTTTATGAGTTCTACGACGTTTTAAACTTAAAAGTTAAAATAAACTTTTATTGACAGCATCATTATAGTAACATCGAAAACTTTCTGTCGATAATCAACCCGAATTCAGGATGAGATTTCCGAAAATAGAACTTTAGACGTTCGCCTCGAGGTAAATGTAGGATTATTTACACGTCAAACTTCCGGTGCAATGTTCTGGCCGAAGGGAAAACCAGTTCCCGATCGATTTTAATCATACGTTCGCCTTATTTAGGCTTCGATGACGAGTACGAATTAGTTCATGAACCCAGACTCTCCAAATTAAGCATTTCCATTTCTTTCTTGGGGGGAGATAACGAGATCAAGGGAAGTAATCTGGGAAGTGGAATTACAGCTTTCGCACCTTTTGAAGTAATCTTCGGGGATTTACCCTGTGTAGCTTTCTTCTTGGTCGCTCTTTTCTGTCTTTTTTTTATTGCGGGTTTCGCTTAAATGGGAATGCGATGATGATACTTGAAGAGAACTTTGCCGAAACTTTGCCGTTTTTGTAATTTGTTGAATTTGGGGAAACATTTTAATTGAATGTAAGAAAAACTAGTTTGGATACGATGTCAATAAGGTTTTTGTCAAAGAAGTCGTTGTGAACAGAATAAAGAAGAATTTAATTTTCAGGCCTTGATAGTATAATTAGATACCAACTTTACAAATTTAAAAGTAAGAACAGAAGTTCGACGAGGAAGGAGGCAGATAAAAGGGCCGTAACTTGGGCAAGTCGATAGGGAACGAAAGACCGTTATCACAGTTCATTGCGTTTCTGTACCCCGTTTATTAAATTTCGCAATTTCGAAGGAATACGCTTGTACCTATTTCTTGGCGGGTGGAAAATTCAGTTTATATAATCCAACTGAATTCGGTTCAATCCCCAGACCCTAAACTACGCAGATACAATTCAACAATTGGTTAATAATAAATAAAAATATTTATGTGCAACATCCTGTTCTTTTTTGATTCTATTTAATTAAGCTGATGTTGCTTTCGGCCGAGGTTCAGTAATTAAGATTGTTTCAACCTAAAACTGTTAATCATATTGTTACTGTTAATCAAGATGATGTTGTTGATCTTTTTACTAATTACGCTTTGTAGCTGAAACTGTATATTTGTGTGCGTTTCAGGAATTCAATCAAAAAACAATTTGAAATATAGTGAAACATTTACTAATAAAAGATTCTTTTGGAACAATTTTGTGTTATAAAAAAAGGTTGAGTAAGTTATGGGTTTTTGTGAAATAAAAATCGCTTTTCGAGTGAAATTTTAAATATTGACAAATAGATAAAAATAAAAAACTTTTCGCATTGTTTCTGTAATGCCAAAATTAAACAGTTGCGTTATTGTCATGTAACCTGAAAAATTAAATACAAACATCGCCTGTTGGATGATGAAAGCTGCCGTTGTAAACAAAAAATGTATAAATCAACATTTCAACGCAGTACCGACCCAAGCGTAAATTGAATTATCTGTACGTTTTACGTCGTTTGGATGGTGCGGCAATTGCGAAAACTATTTGCATAAAAACTGCATGCCGATTACATTTTATATAGGAATCATCGATCGGCCACTTCGTTTCCTGTTTAACAAAACATTTTTTGTATTATTTTATTGTGCCAACATTTTTTTTTTCTTTCATAGCCGCGGTTTTTAGGGGTTATTTATATTTATTTGCAAAACACGGTCTATTTTCGGTTTATTTTATACCATCCCTTTTTTTTTCTAAAATGATTATCATCCGCGCAAAAACCTATCAAATAAAAACAAAATGAAAACAAAATAGGGATAAAATGGGTTTATTTGTTATAAAATATCTAATATATCTATCCATTGTGTAAAAATATACACGAACAAAAAAATACCCCTAAAAAGTTTGTTTATAAATAAAAATAGAACGGAAGTTAAACGTAATAACTAAAACATAATATATACATATTTTCTTTTAAATCTTGTAATAAGGTAACAGTACCAGAGCATTATATTAATGATTATAAGAACTCAAATTTCTTGCTTTTACATCACCGATTATACAGCACAGATTTTTCTTTTTTAAGCATCTATGATGACGTCGTTAATGCAGTTCTATGCTATATTGTAAGAGATTCTGGCTCTTTGTGTTCCGGTAAAACAAATCGGAGTTAATAAATACCCAGTGTGGTTTAATAAAAGATATTAGAACCAAAAACACTCTTATTAAACGCAAAAACGAGTCGAACAACCATTTAAATAAATATAAGGAAATTAGGTCCAGGGTCAAGCGCAGTATTGGGGTAGCATACGACAATTATACACGAATTGTGGAAAACAATATTAAGGCAGACCCAAAGGCATTTTGGAACTATGTCTCTAACAAAAGAGATAGTTTCAATCGAAACTAGATTCAATTTAACGGGGACCTTTCATCTGCTAAAGACGTCAGCTCTGCTTTTGCGGATTATTTTAAATCTGTATATGGGTCTATATCGAATTATTCTCTTTTTTTCTATGACGAAATTATCAGTAATAGTGCTTTAAATTTATTTAGTTTACAACCTATTTCAATGAAGATGATGATGAATTAAGTTAAAATCAAAACGTACAGAGGGGTCTAGAAAAACTTTTTATACATAAAACCTTAGTAATGGGCGATAAAGACTAGATCCATAACAAGATTGAACTCAATTATTACCATTTTTTATTTATAAGCTCTAAATCGATTAAACATCAAAATTGTTGATTTTCGAAAATTAACTCAATCATAACTCAAAAACTAAAAGCGATGGGGAAATACTTTTTATACATAAAACCTTAGTAATGGGCCATAAAGACCAAATCCATAAAAAGATTGAACCCAATTATTACCATTTTTTATTTATAAGCTCTAAATCGATTAAACATCAAAATTGTTGATTTTCGAAAATTAACTCAATCATAACTCATAAACTAAAAGCGATGGGGAAATATTTTTTATACATAAAACCTTAGTAATGGACCATAAAGACTAGATCCATAAAAAGATTGAACCCAATTATTACCGTTTTTTACTTATAAGCTCTAAATCGATTAAACATCAAAATTGTTGATTTTCGAAAATTAACTCAATCATAACTCAAAAACTAAAAGCGATGGAGAAAAACTTTTTAGACATAAAACTTTAGTAATGGGCGATAAAGACTAGATCCATAACAAGATTGAACCCAATTATTACCATTTTTTATTTATAAGTTCTAAACCAATTAAACATCAAAATTGTTGATTTTCGAACATTAACTCAATCATAACTCATAAACTAAAAGCTATGGGGAAATATTTTTTATACATAAAGCCTTAGTAATGGAAAATAAAGACTAGATCCATAAAAAGATTGAACCCAATTATTACCGTTTTTTATTTATAAGCTCTAAATCGATTAAACATCAAAATTGTTGATTTTCGAAAATTAACTCAATCATAACTCAAAAACTAAAAGCGATGAAGAAAAACTTTTTATACATAAAACCTTAGTAATGGACCATAAAGACTAGATCCATAACAAGAATCACTGACAATTATTACCATTTTTTATTTATAAGCTCTAAATCGATTAAAGATTAAAATTGTTGATTTTCGAAAATTAACTCAATCATAACTCATAAACTAAAAGCGATGGGGAAATATTATTTATACATAAAACCTTAGTAATAGGCCATAAAGACTAGATCCACAAAAAGATTGAACCCAATTATTACCATTTTTTATTTATAAGCTCTAAATCGATTAAACATCAAAATTGTTGATTTTCGAAAATTAACTCAATCATAACTCATAAACTAAAAGCGATGGGGAAATACTTTTTATATATAAAACCTTGGTAATGGGCCATAAAGACTAAATCCATAACAAGATTGAACCCAATTATTACCATTTTTTATTTATAAGCTCTAAACCGATTAAACATCAAAATTGTTGATTTTCGAAAATTAACTCAATCATAACTCATAAACTAAAAGCGATGGGGAAATACTTTTTATACATAAAACGTTAGTAATGGGCCATAAAGACTAAATCCATAACAAGATTGAACCCAATTATTACTATTTTTTATTTATAAGCTCTAAATCGATTAAACATCAAAATTGTTGATTTTCGAAAATTAACTCAATCATAGCTCAAAAACTAAAAGCGAGGAAGAAAAACTTTTTATACATAAAACCGTAGTAATGGGCCATAAAGACTAGATCCATAATAAGATTGAACCCAATTATTACCATCTTTTATTTATAAGCTCTAAATCGATTAAATTTATTGTTTCTATTATTCATATATGATTTACCTTTGCTAATCAATCCATCTAGATGCTTACTCTTTGCGGACCATCTGAAAATATTCACATCTGTTCGTGATATAAGCGACTGCCAGTCCTTACAGTCTGATCTGGATAATGTGTGTAATTGGTGTCGGCTGAACAAACTTCACTTTAACGTGGCCAAATGTGAATCAATGACATATTTCTTGAGGAGGAAGCCGATAGAATTTGTGTATAGAATAAATAATATAAATTTGAAATCAGTTCTAGGTATTGTTTTTACCAACAATTATGCTTTGCCGAGCACGTGAAAACCATAATTTCCGCAGCATTTCGACTTAGGATTTATGATAAGAAATGCTTACAGTTTTTCAAATGTGCCTTTATTGGGTTGAGATCGTACGAATTTGCGCGTACATTATTTGATATAATTAAGTTATCTATCAGAAGGAAAATCATATCACTTTGTTTTCTATGTAAAATATTAAATAATAAAATATATGCACCTTTAATCTTGGAAAAGATTGGTCTTTACGTGCCGGCATATTGTGGACTATTCAAAAATCTATTTTACATTCCACGCTTTACCACTGAACTCAGAAAAAATTCTCCTTTTATCAGAATTCTCTTGTTATATAACAAACTATCCATGGCTTCCTTTATCCCTCTATTTGGTGTTGATGTAAAAACAGTAAAAAGGAATTTGATGTCTGTGATGAACGTTGCAACCGCCCAATATAATTTAATATTAATAATACATTCTTCTGTTCCGTTTTTATGTTTATTGTTTTATTTTGTTTCATTTTGTTTATTTTTACTTATTTGCTTTTTTATTGTTTGCTTACAAATCGAGTACGGCTTAGTTTAATATTTAATTCAATTTTATTTAATTATTATGTATTAATCTAGTATAGGTAATTCCGAAATTTGTAATTAGGGGAAACCCTGCTTGTTTTGGATGAATGAACAAATAAATAAATAATTTATAGTTGATAATGTGTACACAGCTAATATAGTGTAATTAGCAGATGTCAACTTAAACACACATCATTTTAAAATTTAAAAGAAGTACAATTAGAGTAATGATAAAACTAAAAAAAAAATAATGCATCGTTTCGGCAGGTTATCTTGAATTGTATCTCGCGTATCTCACAATCTAAACTGTTTTCCAATACACTACATGCAGGACCCATTACAGGTGTTCTGTGACAAATGAATTTCCAATTTCAAGTTTGATTAATGGAAACTCCATTCAATTATTATCATTGTCAATGGTACATATTGTGATATTGATATTGTAATATTCAAGTTATGATTTCTTTGTGTTTTTTATATTAAATAAATTAAATAGTAAATATTTTTTATATTTTAAACTAACTTGGCGCGTTTACTTAAACATTTTTAAGAAATTTTGTTGTTTATTGAAGCCAAGGTTATACAATTAACCTTTTCTGATCAAGACGAGGTTCTACATACATTTAACAATTTGAGCATTTCGAGCGCTGTGGATTACTCATAGGTTATATCATCTACTTCATCAAATTGTGTAATCACCTTTAAAATTGGCTGCGCTGAGATGTTTTAATTATCCTTCAAGGCGATCCACAATTCACAGCCTTTTTTTTTATTTTCAAACGACCAGAAGAATATTGTCCTAGTTTTATCATTATTTATTATTGTCGATGTATCGTTAATTTCATTTTCCACTGAAATAATGCAAAAAAAATTTAATTACAATTGTACTAAAAAAAAATTGAAAAATGGATTTCCAAAACAAGTTAGTATGTAGTTAAATTAAAATTCCATGCTTACAAAGACAGGAAACGAGTTCGAATTGCGCAGGCTGTTTTTGACGGTTCGATATAAATTTTTGCTTGTTTCCTAAAATCATAAATTAATTATTTTGTTCCCTTCCCCCTGTTAGGGAGTAGGGGGGAAGGCGCGTGACACGATGCGGTTTTAAAACTCATATAGACCGGACGTAACAGTTTTAATAACGCCATTGTTTACAAATTGTACGTTCTATAATTAATTTAAAAGACATTTATTGCCTGTACAACACGTCCGGCACGTAATAACGGCGGCGTGTGCGCACAAAAAACCAGGAATGGCGGAAATTTCATCGTTTTGTATGCCGACGTTAATGCCCTTGTGTTTACCGATCGTATCATAGGATGTTGTTCAATTACATTAATTTACGTTGATAAATTAGCAATGTTTTTTCGGCAATTGTTCGAATTACCAACAATCCCTTTTAAATTAACACGTATAAACTCATTAATTTATATGAAAATGTTGTAAAGCTTTTTCATCGTAAACCTAAAAGTTTTTTAGTAGAAATTTCGATTGAATAAGAAGTGAAAAAGGTTCTTTCAACCTAACTAATGTAATACTTGGTAGCAACGTTTCCGTTCTAACTATTTTGAAGAACTGAAACCAAGTTAAACTCGGCCCTTTAGAAAACTTTAATGCCATTTATGACGGGTAGGGCGGCTGAGGAGGAGAAGGAGGAGAAGAGTAAGAAGTAAAGTTGTTTGTATAAGGATAACGAACCGGTGCACGCGGAAAGAACTGCTAACGAGACATAATACTGTTACTTCGTTTAAACCGAAACTAACGCAACGGCTGCTACATTTCTAACCGAACAAAAAAGAGAAAACGCGGCGTGTGTGACGTGAAATTAAAGAGACTCGAGGAACGTTCACCCTCTACAACGTCGTCGCCTTTCGCTGCCCGAGTGTTATTAGTTTAGCAATAATGCCCTTATTGGTATTTACGACACGCACGCGTAGGTCAGATTTTCAACGAAGAAGAAGGATTTCGTCGGGGATGGATTTCAACTTTAAAACCTTTTTTTTAAAGATTTCCGATACTTAAAAAACTCCTTAATCTTTAAAGGAAAACGAATCTTTTGGTTAAGATCTCATAACAATTATTAAAATATTTATAAAATATTTTTGCGGAGAGCCGGATGGTTTCGAAGTCAAGAGGGGAGAGACTCGACGTAAATCCAGTTTAAATATTTACATTGGAAATGCAGCATAATCTTGAATAAAATCGTCGAAACTCGATTTCAAAGGTCCTCCCCTTCCTGAGGAAGAAGAGGTCTCGTCCGCGAACCTCTCGCCGCCGGCGCCCCGGAAAGGTTGAATTTAAAGAGAGGTTTTGTCCGATGGCCCGCAGTCATGGTCGTTCCGGTGATGTAAGGGGACTAAAAATTTGTCTAAGGGTTTTGCCGAAATTTTGCCTAAAGCGTTTAAACTTCGCACGGAATTGTTTTACATCAAAATATACCCACAGAAAATATGTTATTTTTTTTTTGTATTGATCATACATTTTTGAATATATTTTTACAAATATATTATATAAATTTATATATTTTTTTCAAAAAATAAAATTACTGCTTTTACAATAATTATTAATGATTTCAATGAATACTACTTCAATACAACCTTCATCTTGGTAGTTGTGCAGAAGTCTAGAATATTGGCAGCACTACTACTATTCGTGCAAAAAGTCAAGGCCCCTCACTTTAGAGATCGATATCTTCGCAACCGCTCCATAAAAAAAATTGCAACAAAGTTTGTTGTAATCACTGAACATTTCTACGTAACTTATGTTAATCTGAAAATTTTCGGGTCCACGGTTTTCTTGTTACCGCGAGTTAAATGAAAAATTTACCCGATTTTTTACAGAATTGGCAACTTTATCAACTTTGCGATTTTTTTCTCGAAAACTATCGTACGAAAAAATTTTAATTTTGAACAGGTGGTAGTCTGATGTGTTCTCAATGAGTGGCATGTTTTATTTTTTCGATATTTCATACAGTTTCGCGGAAAATCGCGGTTTAGTAAGACGCCGTTATGTCGAAAACGGTTGGGTGGATTTCTTCGCGGATTTGAGCAAAATATGTCAAATAATGTTGGTTGTCGGATTCCGTTATCAGTTTTTCAAAATTAAGGCTCTCTATTTTTTTAAGAGCGATATAATGGAATTACAAATTAAAAAGAAACAGAAATAAGCTCTGCGGGGTGACGAGGGTTCCGGCCAATCGGAACAGATGGTGCGTCCCAGACAGGACGTCGCGCCTTATTTCTTTATGTAGGCAAGATAAAGGCGCGACGTACTGTCTGGGACGCACCATCTGTTCCGATTGGACGGAACCTTCCTCTCCCCGCATAGCTGATTTCTGTTTCTCTTTAATTTGTAATTCCATTAAATCGCTCTTAAAAAATTAGGGAGCCTTATTTTTGAAAAACTGATAACGGAATCCGAAAATCCGCGTTATTTGACATATTTTGGTAAAAATCGCGTTGAAATTCGCCAGGTGGTTTTCGAAATAACCGCATCCTACTAAACCGCTATTTTCCGCGAAACTATATGGAATATCGAAAAAATAAAATATGCCCCACATTAAGAACACATCGGTTTACCACCAGTTCAAATTTGAAATTTTTTCGTCAAATAGTTTTGGAGAGAAAAAATCGCAAAGTAGACAAAGTTGCTGGCACTCTCAACAATCGGGTACTTTTTTCACTTAACTCGCGATAAAAGTAAAACCGCGGACCCGAAAATTTCCAAATTAACATGTGATACGCAGAAATGTTCACTGATTACAATAAACTTTACAGCAATTTTTTCCATCGAGCGGTACGAAGATATCGATCTCGAAAGTGAAAGAATATTCAGCGGAAAATGCATCCTAGGTCAAACCTCGAAAAGAACAATGACTAACTTTGCTAATTTCTGGTATGATATACAGGGTGACTGGTACATAAACGTGAATATTAAAATACGTTGTTCTAGAGCTCATTTGTAGTTGATTAAGCCAAATATACCTTATACAAAGCTGAATAGTTTAGGAGTTATTTCAATTTTTTGTTTTTTGTACAAGTTCAGTACATACTCTTACAAATCTTGAAATTTAGAGAGTATTAATAGTTTCTTTGGCAATGTATTGACTTCTCTGGATAGATTACACTCTAATACACATTTTAAGTTGAAAAATATTTTAAATATTTCGATGCTTTAAAAATATAGGGTGTGAAATATTCGATTTTTAAGTTAATTTTTAAATAATGTGTTCATTTACGAGCGTTTCTTTCAAAATTTTGATAATACATTTAGCGTACCAATTATTGTAAAAACTTCTCTGTTTTCTTATATTTCGAATAAGGTATTAAGCATGGCAAAATGTCTTTCTAATTACCCAATAATAAGATAACAAGTGGCGCGAATACAATTTTGACAACCTACCCAAAGTTAATAAAAGTCAAAATCGATTACACCTACTATTTATTGTTGCTTATTGGAACTAAAACATAACGTTAATTCAGACAACCATAAAAAATTAAGCAACTAACATTAAAAAAAAATTAACACAATCATGTGACATAACTTCTAACTCAAAAAAACTCAGCGCGAAACACAATTTGGCCCCCCCCTGTTGCAATAAGGAACCAACTGGAAAAAACCTTACCGTCAAGCTTCAAAAACTGCACCTCTATTCCTAATACATGCTTGAGCCGTTTATCTTATTTCCGACCTTGTTATTTTATTTGTAATTGTAGTTCTTAAAACATTTGCTTCATTTTGGATTCTCTCCATTAATTCATCCCTAGTATTGATTTGTGTTGCATACACTCTTTCCTTCATGTGGCCCCACACATAAAAATCTAGGGGCGTCAAATCAGGACTCCTTGCAGGCCATGGAATTGGACCTCCTCTCCCAATCCAACGGTAGGAAATAATTCATTTAAAATCCACACAAATAATCCACACATTCACATTAAATTTTCTTTGGTTGCTCGTTTCCTTCGTTAGATGTGGATTTTCGTCATTCCAATAATGGAAATTATGAAGATTTGTTATACCTTCTCTGTTAAACTTCGATTCGTCGGTCCATAAAATCCTTCTCAAGAAATATTCATCCTGAATGTCAGCATTTAAAAGAAACCGGCAAAATTGAATCCTTCATTCAGGATCGCCGTCTTCAAGTGCCTGGATAGGTGTGTAATGATAAGGATGGTTGCCCATTTGTCGAAGAGTTGACCAGACTTAACATTGTGATATCCCCAAATTAGCAGCGACGTTTCTTGTACTGGATGTGGGTGCTTCAGCGAATGTTTCCAAAATGTCTTCTTCCACATTAAGTCCAGCACGTCCTACACGTCCGGCTTTTCTTAAATTGCCAGTCTCAGCTAGACGCCGATAAGTGGCGCCAAATACATTAATATGAGCAATTCGTCGATTTGGATGGCTTACTGCCAAAACGTAAAAAAATTGTTTAACCGATGGTTGTTAACCATTAATGAATTGAATTTCAACCGCAGGTGTAATCGATTTTGAATTTTATTCACATTGGGTAGGTTGTCAAAATTGTGCTCGCACCAATTGTTATCTTATTATTGGCTAATTGGAAAGACATTTTGCCATGCTTCATACCTCATTCGAAAGGTAACAAAACAGAGAAGTTTTTACAATAATTTGTATGCTGAATGTATCATCGAAATTTTGAAATAGACGCTCACTTTGTTTGAAAATTAACTTAAAAACCGAATATTTCACTTCCTGTATTTTTAAACTATCGAAATATTTACAGTATTTCTTGACTTTAAATGTGTATTAGGATGTAATCTATCCAGAGAAGTCGATACATTGCCAAAGAAACTATTATTACTCTCTAAATTTCAAGATTTGTAAGAGTATGTACTGAACTTTTACAAAAAGCAAAAAATTGAAATATTTTCTAAATTATTCACTTTTCTATAAGGCATATTTAGCTTAATCAATTACAAGTGAGCTCTAGAAGAACGTATTTCAATATTCATGTTTATGTACCAGTCACCCTGTAGAAACTGCTTAGAGATGAATAGTAAAAACTTCATTCAGAAAGATGGCAGAAGCTTTCTATGCGATGCTGCCTAGTTTCTAACCACTTGAAGAAAACTGTACAAATTATCTAGTTACTACAACTCTTTTTAATAGAAATGGTTAAATAGGAATATGCTAAATGCTAAAAAGTTTCTGATAAGTTACTACCCAGCATCGAACAGTTTATGATACTTTTAGGATGAAGTTATTTTTCATGCACATCGTGTTTATTCATCATGAAAAAGCTTTGTGGCCAATATGATTGTTTTTGTGAACACTATAAGTTACTTATAATGCAAGAATATATGAATACAGTAACCATAGTTACGAAACTACCGTGCACTTGCACTGTCCCACATAAAATGCAACATAGCTTAATAGTACAGGAGTAGTATATTAATGAGAGTTCTGAATCAAAGGAGCAAGGAGCAGGAGCATGCGCAGTTCCAGCAGTGACGTCACGCTCCAATATTATAAGTGTAGGCATAAACCAAGGTTTATATACAGGGTTCCCCATAATAGGCTACCCATTTTGAAATTTGAATTAAAATTTTTTTAGTTAACAAAACAAACTTTTTATTATACTTAATTACAGGTAACTTTTTGGAATTTATGATAACTTATAAATATTTGGCTAATTTAATTCTAACTTTTAAAAATCACGTCTTCTAATTGACCTCCACCAACTTCAACACATTTTTCAATATTAGATAAAAAGTGGTTCATTACACGGCGTAGCAAACCTTCGTCTATTCCTTCAACTTCTTCACGAATTTTGACTTTGAGTTCCTCGATTGTACCTGGACGACTCGCAAACATTTTGGCTTTTAAATATCCCCACAGGAAAAAATCGGGTTCCGTTAAGTCGGGGGACCTCGAAGGCCAAGGCAAATCTCCGAATCGAGAAATGAGTCGACCATTAAACATTTGTCGCAGAACCCTCATTGAGTTTCTGGCGGTATGAGCTGTTGCCCCATCTTGTTAGAATAGTAAGGGATTGTTTAGTAATCCTCGTCTATTTAATTCTGGAATGAGGAATGTCTCTAGCATGGTTACGTAGCGCTCGGATGTTACTGTTACAGCGCGGTTATTTTCATCCTAAAAAAATATGGACCAATAATACCAAAAGATCCTGCTCCACACCACACAATAACTTTTGGATTATGGAGGTTCTGTGTAAAGATTTCACGAGGATTTTCATTTGACCAGTATCTAAAATTCTGTTTATTAACCATGCCGTTCAAATAAAAATTTGCTTCGTCGCTCATTAGGAGATTGTGAATTGCCCCTTGATGTAAATCCAAAAATTCTTGACAAAATGCTAACCTTGCTTCTTTATCTTGATTGCTAAGGTGCTGTGCCATTTGGTACTTATAGGGATGAAATTTTAAATCCTTTCGAATAATTCGATCTAAGCTTCCCTTTGATATTCCTAGGATAAGGCTTTGTCGATTAGCAGACCTTTTAGGACTTTTTGTAAACGCAATTCTAACTCGTTCAATATTTTCTGGTGTACGAATTGTTCTTCGACGTCCAGGCTTCTTCAAATCTTGTACAGAACCATTTTCACGCCAATGACGAACCCATAACTTAACAGTTTTACGATTTGGCGTGTTACCCCTATTGTTGTTATTAAACTGACGCCGGAATGCACGCCTAACTTCTTCTATCGAATTGCTTCTAATGTAAGTTTCTACACAACACACGTTGTTGGACTGAGTAATCCATGAAAGTTCAAACAGATGTTGAAAAAAAATGACGAAACTAAAAATAATATCGAATATTATCTCGATAATAATAATTAATAATTTAAAACTTATTTGTGACAGGCGACTATTTGATTAATAATTAACTTAAATCCCAAAGACTACAGAAGATATTCCCACAGAGAAAAACTTATTTAGTTATCTCATAGGAAATTTATTAATAAAATAAAATGGGTAGTCTATTATGGGGAACCCTGTATAAGAGGTTGTCTAGGTTCGTACGCAACCATACTGCGCATTACGTCACATGTGGAAAATAATACCGCCAAGCAATTCAAATTAAACAAAGGCATGGAGCACCACATGGCCATGAGGTTGCGTGCGCAATCCGTGATCGCTTACGTCACGAAACACTCCTGCTCTTGCCCCTCGCCCACAAACTAAAATCAAAGTATTGCAGCATAGGAACTTAGACAACCTTTAATATATAAACCTTGGGCATAAACGACTTGTCGGATGCGTTGTTGGTTGCCTACCACGTGCAACACCATCTAGCGGAGAAATCCGGAAGATTACGTCATGCAAGCGTGAGTTGTTGGTTGCATAACTCGTAAAACTATCGGAGAAATCGGGCATGTTCCTGCCGTGACGTCACGCATCCCCTTACTTTTTAAGTAACCAACTTAAATCTGGGGGAACAAAAAGTACTTAGATTTAGGTTGGTATTGGAAAAGTAACCATAAAGATATACAACACAGTGATATCTAATACTAACTAGTGCTTTATCCAGGTTTAGCCGTGCTACAGTTGTTACAGTTACATAATATTGACGAAATTTCATGAATGTGATTTTTTCAAATGACTCAAATGAATTTTTATAAATAAATTTGACCGTTTTATAGTTAAGTTGTGATATTTTTTGATTCAAAACATGAAGAAATTTAATAACAACGTTTGGGCGGTGAGGGAACGCTTTTGGCTAATATTACGTAACGAGCGTTGGAAATTGGACGTCGCTCGAGTATTCCGCGCATGAACACTGCAAATGCACCTAATTTTGAATATTCCGAATGGGAAATTGGCGGAACGTACCGGGGGCACTTGAATAGACCTTTTATTTCAGTAATTTCGAGCTGGGTGCCGAGCGACCCCCTCACCACCTCCAAGGGCCGGAAAGGCGAATGTAACTTCCCTGTTTCGTAGCTTGTACATATAACGTTGGGTCCTCGACTCGCAGCTTTCGAAATCCGAACTTATCCTTTCTGAATTTTCACCAGTCCACCCCCTCAACCCCGCCACCTCTCCTCTCTTACAGTTTCCTTCGAAATGCCGGGCACGTATAAAATAAGTAAAGGACCCGGTCGACGAGGATCTCCTGTTAACCCCACGGTCCAGTTGACGAGAAAAAATGTATCTAGTTTATACGTTATACGATACGAAACCGGAAATAGAACAAGGCTTTTGTTTGTAACAATTTCATTTTAAAATAAAAGTATGTATTTATATATTTTCATATATTCATATAAAAAGTTTGTTTATTTCGCAACTAATTACAGCGAATCTAATGAATATCATGCATTAATTAATGAGTGAACATCAAAGTCAACCTGAGAGTTGAGAATTTCAATATGCGAATAGCTACACTTTTTTGAACACATACATTTTCAGCTTTATTCCGACCTTAAATTAGGGGAGCTTGTAAATTATTACAGTTTTCATTGGGCATGATGAAGTTGCGAATTAATAGTTCCCTAGTCGTACTAAACTATTAGCTGGCGAGGTACAGTGTTGCGTCAGTGACTGGGAATGGAATACAGGAAACCGGAATCCCTCGGGAATCGAGTAATTTTGCATGTTCTCGCACCGTTTCCACTGAACTTCTGCTAGAAACTGTTTTATTACAAAAATTTATTTGTATGTTCTCTATTTTTTTAATCAACCAATCAAAAGATTCAAAAAGATCTAAAGAAATGGTCGAAATAGAAATAAGAAAATGTGTTATCTGTCCCGCAGGAACAATCTTCTAAGGACCTTTAAAGGAAATTAAGAGATCGTTATTGTATCCAGCCGGTCCGTTAACCTTTCAATTGCAATTCGACGATCGTTTCATTCTCCGGGTGTTAATCGATTGGAATTCTCTGGAAATTTATTTTTCACACAACGAAAACAACAAAGAAAAAAAGTAATATAAACCGCGAACTTTCTTGTGAATAATTGCAGTAATAATCTACTATCTTTTAAAAAGTTTCGTGACCATGGAATTATATAATGAGTTCGCATTCATCACCCGTTTTAATTGTGCTTTTGGCGCTTTCGCAAAGTTCGTTCTTTGTATTTAATAAAGTCAGGTGGAAATTGAATGGTGGTAGCAATATCAATGCGCGACATCAATCATTGGGTTTAGTTTTATTCCGCGACGTTTTGTTCTCGAACGAGGTATAAGCTTCGGTAAATATAATAAATTGGCAAGAAGAGAGAGCATTTGAAGCCGAATTCGTTCCAATTCGGCTACGAGTTCAACCGCAATCTGTCTCTCCCGGACGGTTTATTGAAACAAACGGCTTTACTACAACACCGAAACAGATATCCTTGCAACGAACTTCTGATCTAATTAGTCAAACGTCGGCCACCGAATAAAGGCCTTCCCAAATAATGGATTCGCCGGCGCAACAAATTTATGCCGGGTCACACGTTTTCCTACTTTCGGTCCTAATTGAATATTCAACAATAACACATGTTCGAAATTTCGACGCCCGACAGGCAACTGCGGACTTGGAGTTAGTTTAATGTCTTCCGCAAACTTACCCCACTTCGCCAGGATATACTAGCTAATAGTTACAGGAAATCGAATTTCAACTATTTCAGACATGATATGAGGACCACGTTTATTATTATTATTATAAGAGGATTAGGACTAATGCTCCTAGACACACCCCAAAATCCACTCGTGATTTCACCAAATTTTGGCTGCGATTCCATTTTACAACGGCGTACTTTGGTAACGATTATGCGAGTGGTAGTTGTATGGTAGTAGACAATCAGGCACCATGCCAAATATTCTAGGACATTGCTTGCGGTTGTATTAAGATGGTTATTATATTATAACATGCATCACTAAAAATATTTAACTAAATCAATATAGCAATTTTTAAAGATTCAGAAGAAATTGCAACAGGTATTTCAACGGAAATCAATTCATTAAATGAAAAGTAATTAATCCAGGGACTGATGAGCAATAAAGACCACTATGTTGAAAGTTTGAGCTTTAAGTCAGTCAGTCAGTCAAAGTGGTGGTTGCTTTTTGATAGGACAACTTTCTGACTGTAGTGCTTTATTGGGCGGAAGCAGTTAGCGTGGCAAGCAAGAAACGAGGAGTTAGAGAGAGAAGGAGAAGAAGGGGCGAGACGAACCCCTTAAATGTAATAACTGCTGCTGCATTGTTAAACTTGTCCGGATTGTTTCATGGCATCCGAGCTCCGTCTCCATTCACGTGGAAATGCTCGCTCAGCGCTACCTAAATGAGAATTTTTATTATTTACGGGTTACTCTACAGCTCCTGACTTAGTGGACGTTTAAGGCACTTCTTTTATTTCGACATCGCATAAATTTCGAATCCTTACACTAATTAAGCCGCTAACTTATTTAGATTTTATTTATATACACACTCTAAAAGAGTAAAGGAAAGTGTTATAATCCATCAAGAATTAACCTTTTGATTAATGCACCGCGAGCATTTTATAGCTATAGATTCACGTCGAGATTTACTTGACGAGCGAAGTGTATAAATGAGTTACGTAGTGTGACAAATGATTGGATCAATACTCGATGGTCACGAGAGCTTAACAGAGAGAAAAAATATAATCAAACGATCAATACCCCTAAGAGCAGATTGATGTTACCGTCGTAACGCATTAACGGAGAGCCGTTTTGGTTTCATTAAGTAAATTAATTCCCAGACGACCGAGTTCTGTTTAGTTTATAACGTCTCTATATAACCCTCATAGGTGCTCCAGGTTATTTTAGGAAATGTTACTCTAACATATTTACCAAAATAGTTTCACATATTAATTTATATATCTGTACCTTAGTGGTGAAGGATCGTAACTCCAGTTTTTGTCAATATCGAATTAATTAATAATAATAATAATAATGCCTTTATTAATAAGTCGCAAAAAAAAGGAAAGAAAATAATAATACACTCTTAGAAAATAGGCTTATTTTCTGGACGAAGTTCAGTTTGGTTATTAACCAACTGCTCTTCCACTTAATCCAGAATATATAGAAAATATATATATAAAGCAAAAATGAGAATGTTTTTAACAATACTAATAAACAAAATTTAAAAAAAAAACAAAATACGACGACATGCCAGTATAAAGCGATACATTACACAGTACAACATTTTTCAGGTGATTGATTCGGGACTCAATTCTGATAATTGTTTATGAAAGTAGCCCCAAAAAGAAGAACTTCTGCATCATTCGTATGGTCATGGTACATCAAATAATAATTTAAAAATTAATTTGAAGCTAGTAAGTATCGTATATTTTTAATTTAATTTAATTTAATTTTCCTCCAGTTTTTAAAAGCGAATAACAACAAAACATAATATATTTCAATATGGAAAATAAGAAGTGCCCAAAATTGGATAATTTTTGTTACGTTTGTGGTCATATCGTTCCAAAAAAAAGGCAACTGGATCGAAAAAATTTGTTTACTGAGGAATTCAAAACAGCGTATTGTCATTATTTTGATGAAACAGATTTAAGTGGTGCAAATTTTACGCCGAACACAGTGTGCAAAAATGGTTATAATACCCTTATAATGTGGATACATGGAAAAGGTGGACAGTTTTCTTTTATGAAGCCAGTAATTTGGGTGGAAGACCTAATTGGATATGACGAATCCAGGTGCTACGCATGCATAAATTCTCGTCATGGATTAAACAGAAAACAATTGAAAACAAAAGTATACCTTGCTGCTTTTACTGTCACACTTCCAGTTAAACGCGCTGCTGATACCGATACACCTAAACCTCCGAGTGTGGATACTGTGTCCCTGCAAGCCGAAACCGTTTTCACCAATCCGACCAATTTGAATGATGCTGATTCCAGCATCCGCTAACACAAATCGAAATGGATTACATTGTGGCTAAGATGGGACTATCACAACAAAACTCCGAAATGTTGACATCATTTTTAAAAAGCAGAAAACTGACACAGCAAAATGTCAGCCCAACATCATACCGACAACGCCAAGCTGATTTTCAGAAATTTTTTCCGTTGACGAAGCAAATACGTTCACCTACTCCCATGATATCCCAGGTTTAGTGAAAAAATTGGGAATGGATTATATCGCTGGCGACTGGCGTTTATTTATCGATGGTTCAGTTTCAAGTTTGAAGGCTGTGCTATTGCACAAAACGAACAAAAAACCGTCCATTCCATTGGGATTCAGCACAACTATGAAGGAAACGTATGAAACATTGGGCGAAATTTTGGAGAAAATCAACTACAATGTACACAAATGGATTAATTTATTAATTAATTTTTAAATTATTATTTGATGTACCATGACCATACGAATGATGCAGAAGTTCTTCTTTTTGGAGCTACTTTCATAAACAATTATCAGAATTGAGTCCCGAAATCATGTGTTGTACTGTGTTAGTGACTCAGAATATAATAAAAAAAAATCATGATGACTCAAGCAGGAGGGAGGATTTTAATTTACTCTTGAACGAAATACAGTTCAATCCTATAAGGTTCATCGGTAGATCATTGTACGTTTTAGCTATCTGGTAGGAAAAGGATCGGTGCGAGGCGCGGCGTGGTACCGTCAATACATCTTTCCTCCTTATATTAATGTTATGGACATCGCTTCTGAAAGATAGGCGTTGCAGCAAGTAAGGAGGCCGCTGACTTTTAATAATTTTATAATAAACGCAAGTTGCATGCAGTTTACGTCTGTTTTTCATGTTCAACCACCCAGTCTCTGCCAACTTATGACTAATATGGTCATATTTACAAATTCCGTAAATAAACCTCAGACAACCGTTCTGAAGGTTTTGGATACAACGCCCACTCGCCTCCGTTAAATTTGGACCATAAACAACGTCGCAGTGATTTAATTTGCTTAGAACCAAGCTATCACACAGCATAATTTTTAATTTTTTACTTAAGGCATCTCTATGGGCATACAAGAGACGCAGGGCGCCATACCCACCCCTCAAGCACCTGGCCACATGCTCCTCAAACCTCAACTGATGATCCAATGTGACTCCTAATATTTTTGTATCATCAGAAACAGTAAGAGGTTCGCCATCCACCACCAATTGACCGGATATCAAAGGCTTAATCGCTCTCCTTGTAACACTACCGCAAAACAGAAGAACAGAAGACTGAAATGGATTTAGCACAAGTTCATGGCGTTTCGCAACATCAGAAAATAATGCTATATCTGAGTGAAGCTGTGTATCGTCTGCATACAAGTGAATCTGCGAATGCTCGAGATCCTGGTCAAAATCAGATGTATAAATAGAGAACAATAGTGGCCCCAAAATGGACCCCTGAGGGACTCCACGAGTAACAGACAGAGCGCTCGACACTTGACTATTAATCTTCACAACCTGAGACCTGTCCGACAAAAATGACTTTATCAAAATTGCAGCTTGATTTCCAAGACCAAAATAATTAAGTTTAGATGCAAGTATATTATGATTTATTGTATCAAATGCTTTGGTGAAGTCCAACGATAACAAAAGTGCGGCTTGCCCGACGCCTCTAGAAGCAAATACATCATCAGTAAGGTTCAATAAAGCTGTTGCGCAGCTGAAACCCGAACGAAACCCAGATTGTTGATCTGGCAGTATTTTATACCTTTCGCAGTGTGCTCTAAGTTGCTTTTCCAAGACTCTCTCTAAAATTTTTGACATTATTGGGAGGATACTGATCGGTCTAAAATCCCTTAGGGCAGAAGGGGAAGATACTTTAGGTAACGCAATTACTTCAGCCATCTTCCAGGCATCCGGAAAAACTGATTGATGAATAGCAGCGTTTATTACGTGAGTAATATAAGGAATGAGAAAAGGGGTACACAAGTCAATCATCCAGATTGAGATACCATCAGAACCCACCGCTGCAGTTTTAATGTTATTAATTATTATAGATACTTCATGTTCATCAACAGCCATAAAAGCTTGCATTATCTGCACTCTAGGGTTTACATTATTTTGATAAAATATAGGTAATTCGGGATCAGTCTGGATATAAAGTGAAGAATCATCGTGAACAAAATAATTATTTAAATCGTTTGGAAGAAAAATGTTAGGCACTTTGTTATCGATTTTTTTATTTATATTTAGAAGTTTAATCTTTCTCCAAAGAGCCTTTGGATCTTTACTACGTAAGGCGTAATCATAGTATGCCTTCTTTTCAGCCCGCACCGTTGATGTTACCAGATTGCGATGCAACTTGTATGAAACCCAGTCTTGAGTTAGCTTAGACTTTTTGAATTTTTTAAGCGCATCATCTCGAATAGACATTAGTAGTTTAGTATTATCTGTTAGCCAGGGACTGGGAGGCTTTGTAAACCGCCTAGTTTTTAAAGGTGCATGCAAATCCATCAGAGTAAGTAAACAATTATTGAAAAAAGTTCTCCACGGAATTGATTTCAGATCGTTCAAGAATTGTGGATAATTAATGTTTTTCACATCCCTGTATGTACGATAAATTGCAGCAGGCCTACCGATATCAAATGCCAGCTTACACTTTACTAGTTCATGATCAGATATATTAGGTACATTTACAACATCAATACTAGTAAACAGCTTATCATTTGTTGTAAAAACTGGATCGAGTAAAGTTTGCGAATTTTGTGTAATTCTTGTGGGTTCGGTGACTAACTGATGTAAGCCAATAGAAGTCGCAAATGAGTGAAGAAGTGTTGTTGAGGGAGAATCAAGCTTAAGAAGATCAACATTAATATCGCCCACGATAATTGTCGAGTGAGATGTAACAATACTCTCACAAAGGGTACTCTCCAGTGTTTCGATAAAAAGAGGAAGATTAAAATTAGAGGGCCTATAAACCACTCCAAAAGTAATACAGAGTTTTTTTCCTGCATCAACGGTAAAAAATAGTTGCTCAATAGAGCAGGAACTGTTATTAATTATTATAAAACTTATTATAATAGTATTATAAAACTTTAAACCTTGTTTTCTAAAAAACCTACAATAATGGAGATAATTACCTCTAAGGTACAGATATATATTATCGTTTCCTGTATAATGAGGAATTACTACAGCAAAAAGGAGTATGGGTTTTTGGGTGATCGATTTTGATACGATATGTATTAAATTACTACCAATTAAGAGTAATTACTGTGTAGACCCAAAACATGGAGAGCAACCTTTTCTTAATTGATGAAGTACCGATTTAGATGTTGAGGATGAGATGAAATAGGAACAATGAAAATCTACAACTAAGCAAAACCTATAATGATAAGAATCGCGATTGTCTGGTTTTCATAAGAGATGGGTTTTCAACAACAACATAATCCCAACGGAAAATATATTGTTACAAGAATCAATAGCAAGCGCTGAGTTGCGAAAATCTGGACATAAAATCCGAAAGATCGTCGATTGAGCTCAAAAAAGAACGCACATCCAATCACCGGGTATATTTATTAACTGTAATTATTGGATTGCGGAATATCCGCTTTCTTTGAATTCTGAAAAATTATAGAAATGCAGATGATGCTGTTTGTGCTTAAAAATGGATACGATTACGATAATAATAAAGTGTACTATTCCGTTCGGGTTTACGTTTGTTTTCAAAAATAATTTAATTTAACAAAATTTTAATTAATTTATTATCTTTATTTATATAGGGATTGGTCCAATCCACGTTCTGATTAATCAGAAGCAAGCCATTACTACCTTCATTGAATTTAGAAAAAAATTCAAAATGCTCAATTTGCTGCTCGCTTCTTTCTAGTTTATGGGGTGGGCCACGAACATAGATTCTTATAGTGAGGCGTTTCAGTATTAACAGTTTTGTGATGTTCTTTAGAATGAGATTTAACCCTTTTTTGATTCAGTCCTTTGCAATAATGATAAATAATAATGTAATACAAACTATGACAACGCACAGAAGATGCTAGGTGAGATCTTGGCGAAACGTCTGCCCCTTTCCAAAGGGAACCAACAGGAAGAACGGATGAAATCTCGAACCGACCATAGCAACACATACTTCTCCATCCGTGAAGCACTACGCATTAACATATACAGGGTGTATCTAAATGACATGCCCAAACTTCAGGGGGTGATTCTTTAGGCCATTTTAAGGGTACTTTGATATATAAACCATGGGCGACTTGGGCTCCCCTAAGGAGCTACACCCCTCCAAAAATGGCGGAAAATTTTGGTTTAATTTTTTTTTCTCAAAAACCATAAACGCTAGGACAACGAAATTTGGGGAATATGTTTAACTGGTAGTAGGGCACGTTTTCACCCTATTTGTACTTTCAACCTATCCTTCTAAACTACTAAACTTAACCACCCCCTTTACATTTTTGCTAAAATTTTTTTATGCAGAGGGTAAATACATTAAAAAAAAATTACATAGGTTATCCTAAAACTTTTTTGTCTCTCTAAAATTTTTCCAAAAACAACTAATTTTTGAGAAAAAAAATAATAAAGCAAACACTGCTCGTTCAACAACGGGGTTGTCGATCAAAAGTTGGAATGAATTTTTAATGAAAAAATCTTAGTAGGCTTTGCAATCTTTGTCAGAAATATTTTTGACGTTTAAATGTCAGTGGTTTTCTTACTATTATTATTGTTTTTCAAATTAATTTATGAATAAAGTTCTACCGCATTTACGCTCGTTCACTCGACGTTTCAAAATTTTAAATAAAACAATAATAATAGTAAGAAAACCACTGACATTTAAACGTCAAAAATATTTCTGTCAAAGATTGCTAAGCCTGCTAAGATTTTTTCTTTAAAAATTCATTCCAACTTTCGATTAACTACGCTACAGCTTAACAGTTAGTGTTTGCTTGATTATTTTTTTTCTCAGAAACTATTAACTTGTCGAAGAACATCAGAGAGGCAAAAAAGTTTTAGAATATTTTCGTCTATCTAAATAAAATATTTCCAATGTATTTATCATCGTCATAAAAAAGATCTAGACAAAAATTGAACGGGGGTGGTTATGTTTAGTAACTTAGAAGGGAAGATTGAAAGTACAAATAGGCTCGAAACATGCCCTATTATAAGCTAAACATATTTCCCAAATTTAATTTTCTTGGTGTTAATGGTTTTCGGGAAAAATAAAATAAATCAAAAATTTTCGCCATTTTTGAAGGGGCGTAGCTCCACAGGGGAGTCGAAATCGCTGATAGTTTATATGAGAAAGTACCCTTCAAATTGCCTAAAGAATCACCCCCTGAAGTTTGGGCACGTCATTCAGATACACCCTGTATAATATACAGGGTGTCACACAAAAAACGCCCCAAGCTGTAACTCTGTCATTTATATTCTGATTTTAATGAGCCAGGTATCAAATGAAATGGTTTCATAAATATTATGATTCAAGCTACAAATAAATTTTTTCCAACGCCATCTTCAATTTCAAGCGATTATGAACTTTTGTTTTTCAAATTGCACCGTATATTTTTCGTCACGTCATTAGATAGAGATTTTTTTTCTGAATCCAATGATGTACAGTACATCCATTTTGAATGTACTTTTAGCAGAGAAAAGACATCCTGTATATAGAGGTTATCACACAAGAATGCCTCAAGCTGTAATTCAGCCATTTACAATCCGATTTTCATGAGCCAGGTATCAAATGAAATGGTTTGATAAATACTATGATTCATGCTACAAATAAATTTTCTCCAAAGCCATCTTCAATTTCAAGCGATGTCAACTTTTGATTTTCAAATTGGTCGGTATGTTTTTTTTCACGTTATTGGATAGAGTTTTTTTTTTTTAATCCATTGATGTATAATACATCAATATTAATTGTAATTTTAGTAGAGAAAAAAATTAAAACACTTTCCGAACATTCTCATAAAAACATGCGTTATAATGTAGTGTGCCATGGAAAAAAATAAAAAACAACTTATAACTGTCATTACAAATTATTAGTGACATTTTTAATAAGTATAACTCGACGTTTTTTAAAGATATCATGAATTTCAGTGAACTTACTGACATGCTACAAGTTTATTTTGAATGTAGTAAAAACAGTAGTCAGGCATTGCGACTTTACATGGAACGTTTTCCGGAAAGAGATGTTCCAAACCGTCGTAAATTTAGCCGAATTGAAGAAAATTTAAGAAGATTTGGAAGTTTCAAGAAACCGAAGGTAGTGCAGAGAAAATTTTCTGAAAATGTGGAACTGGACGTTTTGTTAGCTGTTGAAGAAAACGCCAAAACTTCTGTTCGTGAAGTTGCGAACATTATTAATACGTCTCGAAGTACTGCATGTGCAGTGCTTAAAAAACACAAATTTAAGCCGTATATTGCTCACAAGGTGCAAGCAATAGATGGAAATGATCCGATCCGCAGGTCTCAATTTTGTAATTTTTACTTAACAAAATTGCAACAAGATCCGTTATTTTATTCTAAAATTATTTGGACAGATGAGTGTACTTTCACTAATAATGGAATTTTTAACCGCAACATTCACCGCTGTTGGAGCCAAGAAAATCCTAGATTGGTCATCGACAATAACCATCAACGTCGTTTTAGCTGCAATGTTTGGTGTGGCCTACTTGGAGACTGCTTGATTGGGCCGTTCTTTATCGACGGTTCCTTAAATCAGCAAAAATATCACCAACTATTAAGTGAAAATGTTGAAAATTGTTTGGATGAATTACCACTTGCGGGACTGCGTGAAACATATTTTCAACAGGACGGTGCTACTCCTCATAATGCACGCATAAACGTTAGTTGGTTGAATCGAAATTTTAATCAACAATGGATTGGCACTAATGGACCTATTCGTTGGCCTGCGCGATCACCTGACCTTACGCCTTTAGATTTTTGGCTTTGGGGATATCTCCAAGATCGAGTTTACTTAGCAGTGCCACAAAATGTAAATGATTTGAGAAACCGAATAATTGAAGTTTGTCGGGAAATACCTAACAATTTCATATTAAATGCCACGCATGGCGTTATAAAAAGATGCCAGTGTTGTATTGAGCATGACGGTAATCAATTCGAACAATATTTGTGATTTTTTTTTAGTTTTGATTTTTGTTTTTCTTTTTCTTTGTGAAATAAAATTATTACTTGTTCAATTTTAATAACGGGTTTCAGCCATTGAAATAGCATTTAATGTCTGTTACCAGTTTTATGCGTTATTATTTATTTTTTTCCATGGCACACTACATTATAACGCAAGTGACTTTATGAGAATGTTCGGAAAGTGTTTTAATTTTTTTTTCTGCTAAAATTACCATTAATATTGATGTGTTATACATCAAAGGATTAAAAAAAAAACTATCCAATAACGTGAAAAAAAAAAATATTGACCAATTTGAAAATCAAAAGTTGACATCGCTTGAACTTGAAGATGGCTTTGGAAAAAATTTATTTGTAGCATGAATCATAGTATTCATCAATCCATTTCATTTGATACCTGGCTCGTGAAAATCGGATTGTAAATGACTGAATTACAGCTTGAGGCATTCTTGTGTGATAACCTCTATATACAGGGTGTCTTTTCTCTGCTCAAATTACATTCAAAATGGATGTATTGTACATCATTGGATTCAGAAAAAAAATCTCTATCTAATGACGTGACGAAAAATATACGGTGCAATTTGAAAAACAAAAGTTCATATTCGTTTGAAATTCAAGATGGCGTTGGAAAAAAATTATTTGTAGCATGAATTATAGTATTTATCAAACCATTTCATTTGATATCTGGCTCACTAAAATCGTAACGTAAATGACAGAGTTACAGCTTGGGGCGTTTTTTGTGTGACACCCTGTATATACAGGTGTCTCACGTAACTGGTTCGTTAGAACTTTTTAAGGTTCCACTATTCGTAGTGGTTTGAAATTTTGGTAGCATGGGTTGTTCATTCTAAACTTTCGATCTAAAATATTTTCAAGATGGCCACCTCTTCCGGTCTACCGGAAATAGACCACAACTTCGTTATTTTAAATGGAATGCTGTAGTTTTTATTACACCTTTCAATTATACGTAAAAAAATATGTTGGCTTTGATAAAAGTTGTTGGTACCTACCATTTTTTGTTTTCGAGTTATTTTGATTTTAAGTGTTTTTTGACAAATTTCACCATGGTCTTTAAAAGCCCATATCTCAACTAACGATCATTCAAAAAAGCTCTGCATTGGCACGACTACTCTACAGATGCTGCCAAATAGATTGTCATTTGTTGTATCAGAGAATTTTATACAGGCTGGTCAAAAATTGAATTATCGTTTCTCAATATTCAATTGCGAGAAAGTCGAAAATTTTAAATGGAACACCCCATATTTCTTTACCCTATCAGAAAGGGAATTTAATTCTCTACAAATTATCTATAAACATTCCTATACCTATTTATTGTAGTTTCCCTGATATTGGAAAATTAATCAAAATCAGACATAAAATCCCAAAGCCCGTTTGTGTTTTTGTTAGCAGGCCAAGACATTTTGACAGTTCATCGTTTAATTTATTTAAATTATTATTGGTATTATTTCTACAATTAACTATGGTTGAATAACCTTTAGCTTGTTGGCTTTTATTTACCAAAAGTAACCAACAGAAAAACGAATAAATGAAACAATGAAAAACAACAATTTAATAACAGAAATTAGAATGAATAACATATAAAAAAACAAAAACTTAAAATTATAAAAAAATTAAAACTGTTCGATATGCTGACTATTCACCATTAAACATTTTTCAACTCTTCTTTCGACTTCTACGGTTGTGGCCCGTAGAAGTTGGTCGCCATCAATAGTACGTAGTGCACGCATCACTATATCAAGCAACTCTGGTCGTGTGTTGATCGGCGAATTGTACACTTGATTTTTTAAGTGACCCCACAAATAAAAATCCAATGGTGTTAAATCTGGAGATCGTGGAGGCCATTGCCATGAATATAAAACAAATTTAAAATATCGGCGTTGGAATAATTTGCCATGATATACAATGACTTTCAATCGTGATCAAAAGTAAGTAACAACAACAATAACACAAATATGGACCAAAAACTGTCAAAATTCCATTGCCTTCTAATAAAAAAGTCAAACGTTTTCCCGCATTCCGTGCATGCTTTGATTAATGTCCCAATATCAAAGAAACTACAATAAATAGGTATAGGAATGTTTGTAGATAATTTGTAGAGAATTAAATTCCCTTTCTGATAGGGTAAAAAAGTACTGGGTATTCCATTTAAAATTTTCGACTTTCTAGCCATTGAATATGGAGAAACAGTAATTCAATTTTTGACCACCCTGAATAAGATACTCTGATACAAGCAATGACAATCTATTTGGCAACATCTGAAGAGTAATCGTGCCAATTTAGAGGTTTTTTTTTAATGAACGTTAACTGAGATATAGGCTTTTAAAGAGCATGGTGAAATTTGCCAAAAAAACCTTAAAATCAAAATAACTCGAAAACAAAAAATGGTAGGTACCAACAACTTTTATCAAAGTCAACATATTTTTTTATGTATAATTGAAAGGTGTAATAAAAACTATAGCTTTCCATTTAAAATAACGAAGTTGTGGTCTACTTCCGGTAGACCGGAAGTGGTGGCCATCTTGAAAATATTTTAGATTAAAAGTTTAGAATGAACAACCCATGCTACCAAAATTTCAAACCTAAAAAGTTCTAACGAACCAGTTACGTGAGACACCCTGTATATGTGTGTGTGAGTGTTATTACTGTTAAATACATAATACTAATTAGTAATACTCCATCTCCAACCAAAGCAATTAAACGGATTATAACACAATTATTAATTTTAATGTTACGATGAGTATTGATTATGTTCTAAATCTATGTAATAGTGAATAAATTAATTAAACAATACAATAAATTTGATTAGAAAATATAAAACTATTTGTTGTTTTGAAATAACAAAATAATAGAAATAATTCGATTCGAATCACGTTTTACAAAACCGCAAAATATAAAACTTGTATGAGTGACACACATATTGATTACACGGCAAATATTTCAGTAGCGAACTGAATCCTTTTTCTGAAGCATTTCCTTCACGTATCACGTAGGGCCGTCAATTTTCGGTTACGGTTTATGGAGATGGTAAAGTGTCGCTGTCCTTTTTAAACTTTAAACGTCTTCGATTTCGAACTCGAATCGCAAGCTTTTATGACTCGTCTCAGTCCGCAATCCGAGTTAGGTTCACTCCTCGGTGATTAAGATTTGAAAAGAAGTCGGTCTTATTATCGTCGCGCTGCCGCATTTCACGGTGATATTCAAATTTGCTGGAAAGTTCTTCTTCTTCGTCCCTTGGTGCTGAAACTTGGGTCGATTATAGGACACCAGGTGCCTTATACAAAAAAAAAATATGTTTCTCTTAAAAAAGAAAACTTAAATAAATATTAACGTTTGCATCTTAATAGAAACGTCTCGTTTAAGTTACCTTGTATTGATATGTATCTATGGCTCGTAAAAAAGAAACTCAATTTCCCGATGCAGTTTGTTCCGCGTTCCCACGACACAAAAGCACTCTGCTGAAAATTTACATTTCGCTAAGTAAGTAACTTAGCGGTGCAATTTTGTTTTGCTGCAATTTTCTTTAAGTAATAAATTGCTCCCGCGAGCGTTTTCAACCTCGTATATTTTCGGTACGAAACGCGTAACGGCGCCTATTTCTCGAGATAAACGAACGGTTTTAAAAAGGCGAGCAAGCTGCAAAGATGTCGAGCTACTTGCAAATTGTAATTGTAAATTTGCTAATTCTTAAGCGTTCCAGAACGTTGTCTTCACGTACAACGAAAACGTGTTTGTAGTTGGTTGGCATAGCGGAAAGTGGTGGTGTGCAAGCCAAAATTAGGGTTGTTATTCTAGTATTTCTAACGCAAATCTAAACCTAGTAATTTACATCGGCTTCGAATAATCCACTGCCGCGGACCGGAATGTTTAGGGTAAATGTTGTTTCAGCAATATTGTGCGTTGTCCCTATTCAAATAGAGGACACGGATTTGATAATAATGCCTAGAACCGATAACACGATCCACCATTATCTCGCCAATAAATTAGATTTCAACGACAATGATAATAGATAAGCCTTTGTCTGCCAACGGTTCCTCTAGAACCTCGCATTGGATTACCCGTTTATAGAAACCCCCTTGAACTTCAAATACTCTATATCTAATTTAATCTATATCACAAATTTACATTAATATTTATATGATGTTGTGACAATGACGTAATAAAGAGTTCAAATTAAAAATTTCTATTTTAATTTGAGCTCGTTTCATTATTCTCATCGTACCAGTTAATAAATGGGGGTAAAGTGAAACGTATTAGGCTTTTTTTGTGCTTTATTACGGTCGTGTTTACACATCACCAACCAGAACCGCTACAATGGATCCACTCTACTTCACGTTAATTTCAAAAATTCACTTTTAACGTTATTAAAGTAGCCCTCTCGTAATTAATTTGGGCGCTCATTAACGCAATAAAAGAACTTTGGTAAAAAGTTGTTTCTTTTTCTATAACAGAACCCAAAAAGAAACGAACACCGTAACCTTTTAAAGATTGTCGTTCGTTAGCGGGATTATTAATAGAATTTCTAGACTGCGATTTTTATCACAAACGCTCAAGGACTTAAATGGCAAGGCGGCCATTAATTCCGGTAATGGGCCATCGCAAAAACCCTCATCAAATGTTTGACATGGTAATTAACCATAACCCGTGTTAAGTGGCCGCCGTTGAACTGCTGCAATAATAGATGTAACCGTTGGAGGGTGAGCGCGAATGTTTAATGAACTTTTTACCCTCAACAGTAACGATGGCTGGTCATCATTTGCATATTGCCTTGGTTGTCTCGATCGAAACATACCATCACCAATTTATTCATTTGTCAATGAATAAAATTGATTTATCATTTATTAGTCACATTTATAAAGGATTGAAAAGGAAAATTCATATTAAAAAAATCTTTTTTCGACGGAAATAATAAATAATAAAAATAAAATTCAAATTTATAGCACAATTTCATGACAGACCATGTCCTTGAAAGACAAAATTTAAGGAACTTGCAAAGTTGGGTTGTGCAAAAAATATAGGTGTATTATATTTTTTGAAGAATCGTAATGCTTCCGCTAGGCAAACAATTTTATCCTAGATACACGTGGTTTGGGGATGCCTTTCCTGGTGCTGAATAGACACAATTGTTTGAATCATCATCATCATTAGCTTATACTGCCCATCGCTGGACATAACCCTCTCCCACATCTTTCCACTTCCTCCTATCTTATGCAACCTGCATCCAGTTTCCAGCGAGTCCCTTCACATCGTCTCTCCATCGAGTTGATGGGCGTCCTCTGCTTCTGTGTGCCTCCGCCTTTGGTCTCCATTGCAATATCTTTTTCGTCCATATAGTCCGAGACTAATGTTGCTGCTGTCAAAATAAATTCTGATGTGCAATCACTTGTTGACACTTCTGAGGCGCATGGCTTAAAAGTAAACTCCAGCAAATCTAATGTGATAGTATTTGGTAACAGAAATCATAGGAAATTTCTTGATGACAATCTTAAAATTTGTGTAAATAATCAAGAACTACAACACATACGCACTGTGAAAAATTTGGGTTTGTTAATAGATGATGATTTAAAATTTAATTCACATATAAACAAGTTACTACAGAAATCATATTGCGTATTAAAATCCCTTTATCCATATCGGCATGTATTAAATGAGAACAGTAAAAGATTACTGTTCGAAGATTAATGATTCTTTGATTTTATCCAATTTTAATCATTGTGACTCGGTCTATGGTGCTTGCATAACTGGGGACAATCGAAGGCGGGTGCAGTATGTCCAAAATGGGTGCTTAAGACTAATTTATGGAATTCGAAAGTACTGCAGAATTTCACATAAGTTAAAAGAATGTGTTTGGCTAAATATGTATAACAGAATCATTTTTCACAGGGGAGTAGTTTATTTTAAAATTTTAAATAAAAAAACACCTGTTTATCTGAGCAAGAAGATATCGTATCGTACTGACATCCACAATATCAATATTCGTCGAAAAGATGCACTTACAGTTCCTCGTCACGAGTCGGCTTCATTTCGGAATTCTTTCACTTATTGTGTGACAAACTTTTGGAATACCCTTCCTCGTTCATTAAAAATATTGAACCTGTCGAGTTTTAAATATAAATACAAGCGATATCTCTGTGAGCGGCAGATGGAATCAATTTAGGTTTTCTAGAGTAAAATTTTAATTTTTATTTGTTATTTGCTTTATTCATGCATTCAATTTTTGTTTTTTGTATTTTGTATTTTTTGTCTTGTGCTGTATTCATTTTCACTACTTACTTACTTAGAAGCAATATGTTGTGTTCATGGGGACTGGGGGAAGAGCAGACCTCACTACTTTCTGGTGTTGTCTGACCCAGCCACCTGTTAGCCTTTGCAATTTTGTTGTAATTTTGTTTTTGTAACATTATACTTATTTCTTATTATTATAACGTTTTTGTATTTTGTTTTTTTTATACTTGTACACTAATTGTAAGGGTTAATAAAGGCATTATTATTATTATTATTATATTGTAAGTTATTTTCGCCACATAACTAACCCATTTCCTTTTTGCGTTTGATGATGTTGTTTAGAACTTTATCTCGAAGGGTTATTCCCAGCATTGACCTCTCCATTTTCCGTTGCATCACTTGTATCTTCTTAATGTTGTTCTTGGTCATCGTCAAAGTCTCTGATCCATATGTCAGTAGAGAAAGAATACACTCCTTTTTAGGGATATTGGACTGTTCTTAATTTTCCAAACGCTGTCCATATCAGGCCAATTCTTCACTCAATTTTGTGGGTTATCGCTTCCAATACAGATTTCATATCCCAAATACCTTGTATGTGCCTACCTGTTCTATGTTGTTATTAATTTTGATGGGATCGCCCAGAATGAGCTTTGTCATATATTGGGTTTTTGTAGTGTTTACTTCTAAACCTATCTGTATTCCTGCCTCATACAAGTTTTCTACCATAGTTTGTGCTTCTAGCATATTGTCTACTATTAGGAGAATATCGTCAGCGAAGCATAGGTGGCTCAGCTTTTCTCCATTAACGTTAATTCCGACGTTGTCTCAGTTTATTTTGTTTAACATGCTCTGGAGTACTTTGACAAACAATTTGATAGAGCGCATCTCTTTGTCTTAGTCCCTCTCGACTCTGAATTTGTTTGTGTGTTGGTTATTGAAGATTTTTATGTTTGCTGTTGCCGTTTGCTAATAGTAACACTTATTGTTTGTGTAGAAAGGTTTTAAAGCAAGGTCGAAGATAATATTCCGCAGTTAGTAAGATAACGACCCCAAACATACCTCCAGGGCAGCAAAGGCTGCAAGTTGATGTCTTTTAATCCGTTAGTTTGGTAACAATAGTTAGGTTATAAACAATTATGGAAAATATTTTGCTATATTATTTCATTACATATAATTCTCATCTATACTTTCATACTTTTGAACCAGGGGATGTAAAAAAAGGTTCCATTTTTGTTTATGGGCCAAGATATTATGTGCAAAACAAGATTTTTTTAAGGGAAGTTTTATTCAGTGATGAACCCATGTTTATTCACGGTACTAGTCTTCTAAACATCCCTACTGGATTATAAACCAAATTACTAGTAAAATGCAATTAATTACTACATTTGTAGTCATGTCTCATGAATAGTAGTATTGGATTACTAAGTACTATTAAGTTGTTAAACATTCTCTCCTTGATTCTTTTGGCGTTGACACATTTTTTGTTAAAAATAGGATATTATTATTAACTTCCACTGATAAAAATATCCATGATTTGCCGTAAAATGTAACTAATAGCCCGCTGATAATTACAAATGTTAAATTCAAATATCTTTTTGCGCATACTCGTTGTGTTACTGTACGAATAATAAATTTAATTACAAAACGCCTGTAAAATTGATTGGAGTTTATTGTAGCTCAAAATTATATTGAAAATCTCTGTTTCAATCAATAATGATGATATCCCATTGTGGTCGTGAACTCTGCATTATACACAAATAATATTTTAATTACTGTGCGTTAATAAACAAGGAAAACACTAAAAGATATACAGGATGATTAAAAAAATATATTCATACCATCATTTACTATATTAAAGAAAAAACTGAAAGTATGATAATATGTATAGTATTGGATACTATAATTTTACTTTACTGATGATTTTTTATATTGTAGCGATATGCTAAATTGTTGAGTCTATATAGGTCAGAGTATAAAAAATTTAAATCAATTCGAACAAAATGCAGTTCTTGATTCCCTTTCATTGAATAAGTAAAACATCACCATCGGTTGTTATTGGATGGCGAATTCATATTTAATATCAGTGCCATTAAGACCAAAACGACTGTAGAAACAAGCACGACACACTTCGTTTTGAAAAATACACGTATCTCGTTAATTCATATTTATAAGTCTATTGATAAAAGCCTAGTTGAATACGATTATTAAATTTTATTGGTTTTTTATAACAATTTTTGAGTTACAGAAGAATTGGACAAGCGCTAACAAATTATGTCCTTTTTTTCTTTTTTAACATCATGAGTCAAAAATTACAATTCCACTCAAGCGCTCCCGCAAGAATTTATATTACCTGGGGGCTGAAAAGGTAAATTAATTAAAAATTATTTCACCCTAAGTGGGCCACCATTCAACTTTTCATTCGGTACTAACTTGACTTTTGGTGATTTATTTCGACCATTAAGAATTAAAAATAAACACGTTTACGAGAAAGAAATTTTTTTTTATAAATTTTATAAAAATTTCAATTTTCTTACCTTCTTTATCTGGATGTTCGGCAAGTTTAGCACTTGTTTGAGAAATTAACAAGAGCACGTACGCTGCCAACGTCGCCACCCAAGCCATCACGAAATTTAAAGAGTTTTCAAGTTAAATGTGAGTTCGTTAACACATAATTTTTACGTTAGCAGCAGCGGGAGCGATCACTGTAAAGATTACCATTTATGAATAACTTACATTCTACGAGGGAGGGTGCAGTTATTATGCAAGAAAAAAAATCACTTCACTTTCTCCCTTTAACGCAAAAATAAAACTTGTTAATATCGTCTTTTTTTTTAATAACTTTTTTGTGTTTCAATTAATTTTTGATGTAACTCATTTTCAATTTCTCAACGCACATCTATTTATTAATAAAAAAAAATTCACTCGCGGTCATCATCAGCAGCGCAATTCGATGCGCAAACGTCCGTCCAAAACATATTTACGTCGCGAACGATGAGTACGGCGGAGGAGCCGGTGAAACGACGCTGAAACTTCACGAGCCTGAAACGTACGCGGGTAGACTGCAGATGCGGACGCTTGAAACGCCTCTGGTAACTACGAGCATGCGCTGAAAACATCCCAACAACGCCGCTTAGCGCCTATTCGCGTTTGTTTGTTTCGAGCTTTGTTTTCGTTCCATCTCGGCTTTCTTTGATCCGCCTTTTGAGTGGTTCTTTAATGACTACCCTACGTCGTTTTACTTCTATGGAAATGCGGTTGGTTAAACGACCCTAACGTTCCCTATATCTACAATTGTCATCGTGGAATCTATTTTCATATCAACCTCGTTTTTATAAACACGAATTATAAACGTTAATCAATCAAATAAACGACGGATTTTGATATCTTTGAAAAAACGATGGTTTTTATTGATTTATATTTGGCGGAAAGGTTGTTTCTGAGTTCGTATATTCACACGAATCCGTGGAGCAGCAATACGTTCGAGTTTTACGTCCCGGATTTATGATTATTGGTCGGACTCGGGTCGCTTATTTTTACTACGATCGCCGCCGTTATGAAATAGATTGAAATGCCGTGTATATAAATATATAGTATGGAGAGAGAGGAACTTGGCTTTTCATAAAATTAAATTCGCGCGCCGACTCGTTTAAATATTCACCGGTTGCACAGGTCGGAAACGCTACCGAAACGTCCCGTTCCTTTTACGCTGATTAGAACTGATGGCGTTGTAAGTAACTTAACGCAAACTTAACTTAGAGAAGCACTTAGCGTTTCGAAGCAGTGGGAACTTTGCGATAAAGAGTTGAGTTGAGGGCTAATTTGTATTGTAGTTCTAAATTGTAAATAAATAAATAAATTAGAAACGGACGAAAGAAAAATCTGGGAAAGTTAGACCCAGCACGCACAGAACAATATCTAACCCGTCAGTTCCCTTGTTGCTGATAAACGACTAAAGGGAAAGAGTCGCACGGGTTTCGACAATGCCTTACACATTGGAACGCTCCATCATCCAGAATTCGACGTCGCTACAACGGAAAAAGCGCCTCCCCGCGCACACAGTGGGAAACGATGTAGAAATTTTATATTTTTGGGCTCCGGGTGTCAATCGCGAAGGAAATATTATCCTTGTATTTCTCTTTTCTTTTCTACGAGTTTGTCTCTGAATCAAAAGAAAAAATGAGAAAAAGTCTACTACAATATTGAAAAATTTATCAACACGCAATAAATGTGGAAAAGAAATACCAAATTACTCCAAGATTCGAGTTTTTTTACTCAATTGACCATTCAACTGATGAAATTCTGCTTATCATTTATTTATAATCAAGTTATATTATCAATCATTCGTGTAGTGGAATATACTATGTTTCCTCAGTTTGTTTTATTATTTATAATGGTTACCAAGGACAGTACAATTTAATCTAGATCCTTGAGTGGTTATTATTTATTTATTGTTGACTCACCACTCATGAAATGCTAAATGTTGCCGTACATCTTAACCTTATCTATTATGTAGTTTGTCCCCAAATTTGTGAATTTACATCTAAAGTTAATGTTAGATGCTTAACTTCATTGTAGTGGTGTATGCTTAATGTATATTGGATAAATTATTGACTGGGAACTATGTCTGCAAAATGCAAAACACAGCGGAGATCTAAGGTTGTAGTTTTTAAGTGCAGATAATATATCGCAAATCATAGCTGGTCTCTAAAGATAGATATTAGAAACTATGATTATAGATCACAAAAAATAATGGAAAAGTACAGACTAGAAGTCAAAGTTGTAAGTTCCATAGTGCATACCATAATTGTAGTTGTATCTTATTGACAACAACAGACATCAATGCATGCTATAGGTATTGTATAGTATGTACTACAAATCATGGCTATAACTAAAATACTGCAAAGTATTGCTACAGGTAGCACATTTTGAACCATAATTGCGAATTACTACAAGTTATGGCTCTTACCTCACTCTGCATACCGTAATTAAGCGGAAACTGAAGAGGTATACTACACACCATAGCCACAGATTAAATTGCGGATTGTTTACAGACAGCATACTGCATGTAGGACACTTTATAGACTGGCTGTCCTTCGAAAACTTCTTACCAAGTATAAGCTCGACATCATTGCATTACAAGAAATCTGAATGCAAGGATACAACCATGAGAAAGACAGTAAACCCTCATAAATTGGTCAGCATCACTGAATATAACCATATCAAGCACCTGCTTCCAGAAGAAGGATATTTATTTATTTATTTATTTAAATGTGTTTGGGATGCAAACGGGTCAAGCCCAGTGAAGCATCCGCTAATAAGTGCAATAAAAAATATGCAGTTAACAAGAATTCTTAACACAAATAGATAATTCTGAATAACAAGAAAACGACAATGGTTGAAATTAACAATAATATGTAAACAAAAAATTAACAGATAATATATTAACAAAAGTAAAAACAAAAGAAAAAACAGTCAGCTTATGTTATACGCAATGTTCAATGCCAGGACACACCATGAACTTTTCTTCTAAACGACGATAAGGTATTATTAGTGTTGCCGTACATTTTAACCTTATCTATTATGTAGTTTGTCTTCAAACTCGTGAAGTTACATCTAAAGTTAATGTTAGATGCTTAACTTCATTGTAGTAGTTTATGCTTGTGGTTTATGAATGTATTATTGGGCAATTATTTTAAAGAGAACCATGTCTGCAGAATGCAAAACACAGCGGAGATCTAAGGTTGCAGTTTATAAGTGCAGATAATATATCGCAAATCATAGCTGGTCTCTAAAGATAAGACTAGAAACTATGATTATAGACCACAAACAATAATAGAAAAATACAGACTAGAAAACAAAGTTGTAGGTTCCATAGTGCATACCATAATTGTAGTTCTAACAGATTGACAACAACAGACATCATCGCATACTCTAGGTATTATATAGTATGTACTACAAATCATGGCTATAACTAAAATACTGCAAAGCTTATTTTGTACGCAATGCTCAATGCCAGGACACCATGAACATTCCTTCTAAACGACGACAAGGGGGTAGAGCAAATATGTCAGAATCTGAGCAATAATGGTTGAAAGTAGACAGTTAGTGCGCGACACAAAGAATAGTGACTTTTCACGGGATGGGCGCGCTGGAACTTTAAACTGTATCTCAGAGAGTATCGTAGAGCAGTCAACAATACCGTTAATAAGTTTGTAGAGAAAAATTAAATCATTTATATTGCGCCTGGAGGAAAGCTGCGGGATGCTGAAAACTATGCATCGCAGTAAGGCAAGAAAAATTTGTGTGCTAAGAAAACGGTTTTGTACTTGCTCCAAGCGACACTGCGGGTTCCAAACTGTAGATGCATAGTTAAGTACTGAAGACACATAGGCGAAATAAAGTTAACGAATACAGGATAGATCAGTGAAGGGTCGGCATGTACGACATAAAAAGCCGAGCATCCTAGAGGCCTTGTTAACAACAGAATCAATGTTTGGAGTGGAAAAGAACGCCAAGATGTCTAACGCATTCGGATTGTTTGAGGGTGTTAGAACCAAGCAAGTAATCAAATCTTGCTGCACTTGTCATAATTAATATAAAGATTATTAAGTGTACAATATGTTTGTAGTCTGTCCAAGTCGCTTTGCAACTTTGCACAGTCTTCAAGCGAGCAAATAGGTGCAAATATCTTGCTGTCATCCGCATACACAAGAAATTTTGAGTGGTGAAAGCAGGTATGAATGTCATTGATGTAAAGCAGAAATAACAACGGTCCCAGATGGCTGCCCTGGGCTACACTGGAAGTAATATCTCTGAATGTTGAGCAATAATTATTAATGCCAACGGCTTGTGATCTACAGTATATATACGAAGAAATCCAGTGAATTAAGCCATTGGGAATAACATAATTAGAAAGTTTTTTTAAAAGAATTCCATGGGCTATCCTGCCAAAAGCAGGAGTATTTAATAAAAAATTAGAAAAAGTAATTAAATTAGATTCCACTGACCTACACCGAAAAAAACCATGTTGTTAAGGGATTAAGGATGATTTAACATTAAACATAAGCAAATCATAGACAAGCCGTTCAAAGACTTTTGAGGCTATTGACAGGATAGAGATGGGTCTATAGTTGGCAATTAGATTTCCACATAGATATACCACCTGGATACCACCTAACGGTCAAACACAAAATCAAGTACACCACATAATGATAGATATGAGACACACAACTGATATTGTTAACTGCAGGAGCTGAAACGGGGCATCAAAATTACGTTAGTGCGAAATACTTAGGTTCAATAAATCTTTCCTTATCTTCCTATCTCAACCAACGCGTACATTAATTCTATACTGGAAGCCCTTCACATTGTGTTACTATACGTTCACAATGTTATACAACATGTGGACAAAATTTATTTTGTCAAGAATCATCTTGGTTCCAGGTGGTAGATGGAAATAAAACGTAAATACACCGTTAAAAATAAAATATTAATTAATTAAGTAGGTATTCTATCAGAACCTAAGACAAAAATCAATTCCCTTAATTACTAATAATGTTGCAATACCTTCTAGGAATACTCTGTATAGTTAGATAATTATTACACTATTCTCTCTGATGCGCCCCCAGTCCTTAGTGTTGTATTATGCAGCTAATGGTTCGGTATGTACATGTCATTGTTGTATGAATAGTCACATAAACAATTCATTTGACATTCAGGGCTTTAATAATGTGACTGTTGGTTGCACATCCGCTGTAATTTTGCCGGTTAAACAAATATTTATTGAACGAAATCGTTCTCAATCGTATAGCTCGATCAACAGAGCGATAAAGACCGTTTGAGATGAATAAAGAAAAAACGGTTAATGATTTTTAAATTAATTTTGTTGATTTAAAGGAGTTCAAGTGGTATTTGACTGGAAACGAATAAAAAAGGTAAAGAATGAGACATTCCTCACACCGACAAGTGAGCATTGTTAGCGGAAAGTCGTTTCCGGGCCGTTTCGGAGATAAAAGTATACAGAATAATCTGCGAGAGTACACACAGTTAAAATCAACTAGTTTTCAAAGTTTGCTGGGGTCGAGGCAGAGTCGGAGGATGCCTGAAAGCGACCCTACAGACCTTTTCCCGACGACATTATGCCAGGGCCGGACTCCGATTGGGATATTTTTAAGCGGAATGAGCTGTCACGTCGTCGAAAGTTGCCTTTTGTGTAACTTACGGGCGAAATTGGATTTCGCACTTTTTTTAGTTTGTTGAAGCTTTTTCTTGCCGGAGAATGCCCTCGTAATGATTCTCGAGAACTCCGCACTGTTCTCGTTTACCAGCTTAAGAGTTCCGATTTTACTACTTCCCCAATAAAAATTTCGTTTACTTTTTCTTTCCTTTCGTTCTTAATAACCTTCTTTGATTAAAATCGGATCTTGTAAATCCCGATAACGCGAGTGGCGCACTTTGTCCACTTTGTAATGAAAGGAAGCTTCGGGGAGATGAGCTTTCGCGTAACGGTCGTATAAACGAAAAAGTTATACATTGTCGGGTGTAGAACATAGCAGCCGAAATGCGTGCACCAACGAGGCACCAACGTGATAAACGGCTTTCAGTTTATTTGTTTGAATGGCGACTTTAGAATGCCGCAAACTCGTAATCCCTGCACTCGGCTCTGATTATTCCTAAACCCTTGTCCTACCCAAAGATTACCCTTATGTTTAATGCTGGTTCTTGCAGTCCACACTATTGAATGAAAGTCGTTCACTAAATCCAAAACTAACTAACTATATTATATTCAACGATCATAGCTTTATTACAATTAATTTGAAATATTCTTGGTTATAAAACGCATTTATTACAAGTTTTGATATACGAGTACATTTGTAGGAGTGGTTATATGAGGTCTAATGGTTATTTACTGCAATAATGGTGCTTGTAATAGCTTATAAATTCGACGCTAAATCACAAAAGTTATTTCGTGTTTTGCAATTTACATTTTTCGTGCGCACAAAATTTTTATAAATTAATAAAATGGTATTTTCTCGTGTGTAACACGTATAGCTATATACGATTAGCTCACTCGGTTATTGTATGTCCTCTAACAAAGCGATAAGAGATAAGGGACAGTGCGTCCCCTGTTCATAAAGCTGTCACTAACGCTATCATCTCGAGCCATAAACTAGCAAACCGTAAAAATGACAAAAAAAAGAAAAGCTGGGGGGGTTGACGCATTCGACCCGCGAAACGAAAACGCTTCTATCTTTATCACTTCGCCGTTTATGTAGAGTTAAAAAAAAATATCCCAAAAGAAATATCGACTTGTCCCGTTGTTTTCGTTATTTTCACGTCGAAGGAAAGGATGCCCACCGGGAAATGACACGCTAATACTCGATGCAAAGAACTCTTCCGCAAAGGTGAACTGAAGCAAAAAGGTATGCCAAAACACACAGAAGTGACACCGTAACGACGACTACGAGCTTGTCGACCCCAGTTGACAGACGTCTAAGCACACATTTTACTCCGCGAAACGTGCGAATACAAAGATCTTTGTCAATATTTTGCTTCGATCTAGCAGTCACAAGTTGAAAAATATTATCATCGAAAATATATTAAAAAGTAAACGTTACCAGCACTATTAATTTTATTAATACCCTCACCACTTGTACAAACGACATCATCGACATAATTTTTTATTTTGGTTTTGTATCTTCACATTCGTCTCCGAGCGACTTAATTTTGTGATAAGCGGCTTTTACGTACGAAGGAAAATCTGTTATAATATCGAATGTACACACAACTAATTTATTCCACGTGGATTTGACGTTATGGGCAGCTACTTCCGTATTCGGGGCTTTTCTACAAACACCATCCGTTTCTCTAGGCGGAGGCTAAAAAAAAATTGTATAGAACGTTTATTTATAATGGATTAATTTTTTACTTTGCACATCAATTCGATTTCTTTTTCGCAAACGTCGGAAATATTTCTAGGTTTGGGTGGACAAGAACATATAAGGGGGGTTATAGTTTCGCATAATCCCAAGTAAATCTCTTCGGATTGGTAGGAATCGCCCCACAGACCCATGTCGTATGTCCAATAAATCAATCCTCCAGCGATAACAAGTTTTATACCAAAACCAATCAAACGGAATAATCTAGTCATTAACCCTACTTTATGGACTTTTGGGCATTCGCAAAGTTTGGGTGCACACATTTTTCTTAAATCAGCTCCAGTGCACACCCGAATTTTCTTTGCCGGCACATTTGCTATAGCTAAAAAGTAAAATGGTACCCCGAATTCTCAAAAATTTATTGAAATTTAGTTACGTGGAATTATGTATCCACCAGGTTTGACATCGATATTGCAATTTGGTTTACTTTTATCGTAAACGAGAATGTTGGTCTTTTTCACACAAGCGCGCTGCTTTGCCAATTGCTTGGCTTGATTTACACAAACTCTGGATTTATCCATAATGTCCACAATAATAACAAATACTACTAATTTTTTTGAGCTGACGGATCATTTTGCGCAGCTGACGTCAACGTCAGCTTTGCTGTCGCGTCGAACAAAAACGAAATCTGTGACAACATGATATTTTTTTAACGATATCAAATTTTAGATTTGTAAATTGAATTTATTAGTTATTTAGAGATTACGATTAGAGAACTGTCATCGCGTAGAGAGAGGGCGCTAGTTCCAATCAACATACGCATCGGTTGCAAATTCCCAATTCACAGACGGGCATTAAATTATTACGGTAAATTACTACTAAATATCGGATAATAGGGCGGCAGTCGCAGCTCCCCACAGGTTTATTTCAGCAAGTTAAATTATCACGAACGAATATTTGATGCCCGTGACGCGATCCGTTGGCCTAATCGTGTGTCGCGTCCGGCGAGGTTCACGTCCGAATTTATTGACCCACCAATCAATGCGGACATAATTATACGGACTGATGCGAAATAGATCTTGTTTTCCAATATTTGACCGTGCAAATACTGTGACTGTTCAGACGAAATCGGACAAACGATACTAACCACCGTGTTTAACAAAACGTTACCAGTAGTATTTATTTAATGTTGAAATACTCAAACATTTACTTTTAATTTTATTTATCCAGTGAATTTTCTCTATACATATTTGTAGTAACCAAACTCGTTTTTATTTTCAAACAAAACTTTTAACATTTTCTTTATTCCATATGAATAACTATTATTTTTTTTTTATTATATTATCTTTTTCTAACTTTGAATACGCCCAAGTTCAATTTACTATTGATTTAGGTTTTTCCAATTAGCTCATTTTCTCTTTTTATGTATTAACCATTACAACTGTATCGCTTTATGTATTAGCAGTTTCATCCATAGTTATGTGATTGTTAAGAAATTGAAACATATGTAAGATTGATTGAAAGATTAAGTCAGACCTTAAATGATAGGAATTTGATGTTGGGGATGGATACGATGCAAGATATGGCAGCTTAATAGATGATAAGGAACACAGAATACAGTTTGGCATAATGATGAGTTGAGAGAATGTTGTATAGAGTAACACCATTATTGACACAATTATTGATTAATATCATATCAACCTTATTCTGGATAGCATTTAAAACAAGTCCGCAAGGGGTATCGGCTTAATCATGCAATGTAATATATTCTCTGTCTACATTTAATCAGGTAAGCAAAATCACATTTGCTCTAAGTCACATTCGGGACATCGGTAAGTTATTTTTCTTCCAGTTCTTTCAATTGCAATATTTATACTATTTTCTATTCCTTTTCCATCATTTTCAATATTTGACATATTTGCTCTTTGATTTATTTCGGGTTGTGTGACGCCAAACCTTATTAAACCGATTTTTTTTTTAAATTTAACAAAATAAAGAACGATAACAAATTTTTCGACAAGGACAAAACTAGTTTTACCACCCTGAGATGTACGCGAGTCCTCGACCGGCTCAGTGAAGAAGGGAGGGGTATTTATATGGCGCCACACAGTTAATCCCGCGTACAACACGAACTGTGACGTGGTATGATGGAATATGGTGATATAAACATATAACACAACAAAACATAAACGCTCAACAAAATAGATTTTGAGTTACACACAAAAATTTATTAAGACTCCCGTAAATAACAGGTAAGTAAAAAAAAACTAATAACAAAATTATAAAACCGTAAACTTCTAGGTTAAATCAACAAAGAAAACGAAAATTATATTGATGTTTGCGAACTTTTCAAAACTAAAAGGAATTACTCAAATAAAATAAAAAAAAAATATATCAAAAAAGATGGAAATTAAAAGTTAACCCGCGTCTGACTCCGTATGGTTGAGCTCAACGTGAAATCAAGAATTAAAAATAAAAAAAATTAACGCCAAAAATAGAATAAAAAAAAAATCACTCGCCAAACAAGAATTCACAATAATCAATTCAAATGATATATATAAAAAAAAAATTGAAGTTCAGATGAAATCTTCTTTCAAAAAAAAAATCAAGGATTTTCTTAAGGAAAATCAAATACAAAAAAAAAATATGTTATAGATAAATTCTTCAGTAACCAAAATAATAGTATGTTGTTCTATCTGACCTTTACTCCAAGTCTTGATCACCGGTCCAAACAAAAAAAAATCTTCAGCAACAAATTCTGGTGATTCAGGAAAGGTAAGGTTTATTCTTTGTTTCTCTCCAAAAAAAGATAGTTGTAATCCTTAGGACGTACAGAAAATTATCCAAGGACCCTGGTTCCAAATTATTAAAAAAAATGTTCCGAAAGAAATGCCAAAGGTTGCTCCCCTCAATAAAACCTGGATATAGAAATAAAACAAATGAAACGTGGAAATATTAGATTTAAGAATTTTTTTGTTAGTAGCATAGTTTTTCTGTTTAAGTAGTTAGTTTTTTTTTTTTTTTTTTTTGAAAAGTAGTGAGTAGATTGTTTGTTAAAAAAAAATGAAAGAAAAAAAAATATAAAAAGGTGGAAGAAAAAGCCAAAAATATTTAATAAAGACCTTACGAAAATGCTTACCTCTGATGTTCGAGGTTTAACCAGAAGACAGAAGAAACTTTAAAAAAATACGTTGAAATCCGGAATCTCCGTACAATTTGGTAAAAGAAAAACACTTTTCCAAAATTTTATTTCGAGTGATGAATCCCACAAAAATGGATTCGAAAAAGTTTTCACCAAAAAACCAAAAATGGCGAACCAATCAAACTTTCTTAAACACTCGAAAACACGTATATTCTGGTAATATAGCAAGAACAGAGAGAGCCCGAGAAGAAACTGGAACCGTCTTTTATACCCAAAAATTCGGAAATATCAAAAAAAAATTACGTGTACTTACGACACCCTCTCAAAAGCAAAGGAAGAATTTGTAGTATGATAGGAATTGAAAGGGATTAACAACAGGGATACTCAGAATCTGTTGCTGAAAAAGATAAAAAAAAAATAACAAATGTTATTAATAAACAAAATGTAGACAAAGTAAATAAAAATAATAAGTTTCCGAATATATGCAACTCACAACCTATAACAGATAAACAAGTCACCCACACATAACATAAAAATTTCTGAACGTAACAGTTGTATAAGTGACATACTTATATACTGATAAGGCATTTTCATCAAGAAACTCTTCCTTCTCTTTTTGGCAGAAACATTTCCAGTCCAAATAGGACTTTTTTTGTTCCAAATCGCAATGTCCAAATAATTCGTAAACAATGCGATGAGTGTAATCGAAGACGTTAACTCCAGTCTTTGTATCGTTATATTCCAAGACAATATTTGGTTCATGATTTATTTCGCAGTTACTTATTTCATGTGTATAATGCATAGATGATAAAAGTATCACACATTTCTTTGGTTTGGTTACATACGAAACTAGAGTTATCTCCTTTGTGGATAAGACACAGGATGAATAAAGAACTCGATTTTTATTAAAGTAATATTTTTGGCAAATACTTTCTTTTTTTACGAACAGTCCCAAGTAATGTTACATTTTTTTTGAGTTCTACAACAAACTTTTATTCCATATTTTTCTGGCTTGCTTGGACTTTAAATGGACAACATCTCCTGAATGAAACTAATTGCTCGTCAATTGTTCCGTACTCAGAACATTCATAGGCTTCTCTGTAATTTTTTGAAAAAATGTCTAACTTCTTGCAGAGGTGTAAGCTTATCAATTATGTTTCTCTTAGGCATGTTATTGAATCCTATGAAACGTAAAATGTCTATAAATCTATTTTTGCTCATTGTTGCAGAGTAAATATGACGGTTGAATGCATTGTTCTGATTCCAAAGATGCCTGACAACCCAATATACAGGGTGTCACACAAAAAACGCCCCAAGCTGTAACTCTGTCATTTATATTCCGATTTTTATGAACGAGGTATCAAATGAAATGGTTTGATGAATGCTATGATTCATACTACAAATAAACTTTTTCCAACGCCATCTTCGATTTCAAGCGATTATCAACTTTTGATTTTCAAATTGCTCGGTATGTTTTTCTTCACGTTATGGGATAGAAATTGTTTTCTGAGCCCATTGATGTGCAATACATTAACATTAATTGTAATTTTAGCAGAGAAAAACAATTTAAACAATTCCGAACATTATCTTAGTCACTTCTGTAATACTGCAGTGTGCCATGGAAAAAAATAACACGCAAAACTGATAACACTCATTAAATGCTAAATGCTGCTTTCAATGCCCAAGCAGTTGTAAATGATACTTATAAGTTGGTTTTTCATTTATCCCATGGCACACTACAGTATAACACAAGTGACTTTAAGAGAATGTTCAGAAACTATTTTATTGTTTTTCTATGCTACAATTACAATTAATGTTGATGTATTGTACATTAATGGATTCAGAAAAAAAAACTCTATCCAATAGCGTGAAGAAAAACATACCGAGTAATTTGAACATCAAATGTTGATAATCGCTAGAAATTGAAGATGGCGTTGGAAAAAGTTTATTTGTAGCATGAATCATAGTATTCATCAAACCATTTCATTTGATAGCTAGGTTATGAAAATTGGAAGGTAAATGACACAGATACAGCTAGCGGCGTTCTTGTGTGGCAACCTGTATATACAGGTGTCTTTTCTCTACTAAAATTATATTCAAAATGGATGTGTTGTACATCAGTGGATTCAGAAAAACAATCTCTATCCAATGACGTAAAGAAAAATATATAGAGCAATTTGAAAAGCAAAAGTTAATAATCGCTTAAAATTGAAGACAGCCTTGGAAAAAATTTATTTGTAGCATGAATCATAGTATTCATGAAACCATTTCATTTGATAACCCCTCATCAAATGCTCATGAAAATCGGAATGTAAATGACAGAGTTACAGTTTGGGGCGTTTTTTGTGTGACACCCTGTATAAAAGTATAAACTGATGAGAATAATAATACTAGAAATCTTAGACACGTTTTTTGCGCATTTTTCAAGATTAAAAGTGAAGAAATAAAGTTAGGGCAACAGAAACTTGTTCATCATACCAACCTAACCTTCAGGATTATATAGCTATCATAAAACAGTGAAAATGCCTTATACAAATAACAAAAAATATATAAAAAACTGATGCCCGAATAGCCCCGTTGCTTCTTGGACACTAAACTTCGTTTTAGGGACAATCTCTTACTTTGCATGTCACATGGTCAAGTTCCCCTGAAAATGCAACTGAAGCATTAAGAAATGTATTTTTATGTAAACGACACATTTTTTATTGAATTAAACATTAAAAAATATTAAATAAATTTTAACAAAACTGTATTTATTTCTTCTTAAAAGTGTTTCAAAAAAATCTTCTAAAGTTAACCTTAAATTTATTTAAATCGAAATAAAAGAAACAAAAATTAACGTATTTACCAATAATAAACATATTAAAAACCAAAAACCACTGTTGTATAGCACAATTTAATCTCATTTTTCCTTTATACATTTTTTTAATCCTGAACGAAGGAAATCTTAGTCTTGATTGCTATCATCAAAGATTTCTTCGTGTTCCGACCTGGACCGCTTAAAGTTTGATGCTATTCTGATGGACAGGTTGTTTCTAGTGTTAAAAGAATCGATGAAATCTGGACCTGGTTGTTCTTGAAGATCTTGACCTGCTTCTCTTGTTTATCTAGGTATTTTTTTCACCACATCTCGAATGTCGGCCAAAGTTTCAGAAATCCACAGCTCCGCAGACTTGCTCCAAATAGCCGGGGTCTTGAATTCCTTCCAAGCATCTTCTATACTAAAGTTGTGCGAGGCACTTTGAACATTTCTGCGGCCTTTTTCCTTGACATCCCCTTCCGAACTGCATCCATAGCCTTTTCCAAGTCTTCCACTTTGCAATTCATGTAGGGTTTTGACCACCATTTTTAATCAGTGACTTCCTTTGAAAACAACAAAAAAAACACCAGAATAAAAAACATAACCTAACCTCGCTTTCGTGACACAGGATTGAATTGTTAGGTTACTTGGGGTGGCCAAGCAACCCCATCTTACGGTATGTTACATAAAAAAATTATTGTTTTCGGATCATTATTGACCCAATTTTGGTCGTACAAGGATTACACACGACAAATTAAAGCTTGTTACAGTAGCCAAAAAACTATTTTGAAACGATGAATTGCATTGGGAAGAATCGTTCGATAGAAAATGTAAAATTACAAATGTGTAAGCAACCAGTAATGAAAGGTTGTACCAATAAAATACCTGCTGGTGAGGGAAATGTGACAGTTGGTTAGGCGGTGGTAGAGGTAGTGATGCCGGCGTTGAACATGTCGACGATGGCATAGAAATGACTTGAGGGAGGAAAATAAGAGGTGGGATAGAAAGCCGAAGAAACAAAAATAGAAATATTGTTAAATAATAAACGAGTTCTTGGAATTATTGTCTTTAGCATTGCACTTAAGATAAATTGGGACAAAATTATGATATTAGATCGGATATATAATTGTTTAATCTCTCTGCAAAACATTTTTCTTGTCCTTGATGAATGACTACATACAAAAGTAAATTATTTTTAAGTAAAAATCCATTAGAATCGAAAATAAAAAAACTCCCCATAATTTAGCATTCGAATGTTACTATACAGCTAAAAACCATTCGCTTTTCACCGTAGAACGTAATGTAACGTCTTGTGCAACGCAGCACTCAACCACTAGATGTCGTATTGTAACGCCCTCGAAAACTGGGTAGACTGGAAACACACATAAAGGGCTGAAATTTTAAGCAGGTCTGGTGCACGATCGCGTGAATATTTTAGATGTGGTGCAAAGCCAAGCAGTTTCTGCAATATCCCCCTTTAACCCGGTAGATAGTAGTCTTGGTGAACGAATTATGACGATTTAATTGAGATCGGATTGACATGAGAAGCAATATAACCAACGAGACGGTATCCTCCCGTAGGAGGATTTACAGGGACGTAGATGAATCCCTAGTAATCTTACGGGGTCTCCAATCGGGTTTTAGATCCACCTTATTGCATCTGATACCTCAAGCGTATACGAACGGTCAAATGTGCATCTGGGTCAATATGCTTTGCTTATAAAATTGTCGCAAAGTTGAAATTGAAAAACGACAAAAAGGTGTGATTACGAAAAAGGGGAATGTTCCGTAGAAGTGGCATTTATTGTTAATCTAAAACGCGGCACGTCTCCTCAACAGTTGTCGTTTGGGGAATTGAATTCGAGACAAAATAGGTTCTTCTTTCTCTCTGACAAATATCTCACGTCTGATTAACGCAGAAACATTCTTCAGAAAAGAAATGTTTAATTTTTAATATCACAATATCATGGAATGTTTGTAATTTTGTAATTTCGTATATTAAATAGTACAGAATTTCTCGGTGTTTACTGAAACATGGTTTCGTTATTAAAATAGTTTCAGGTTTTTATCTTAATTTATCACCACGTTATTCGTTATTGACTTACAACCGCTCATCTCGCTTACAATTTTCAGACTTAAAGGCGCGTCGTTTGACTATGTGGTGCCATAATACCACGGGGAATGGATACCGTAATGGATATGAACGAATTTAGCGAAGTGCTACCACCTGCGGTACCCGACATTAAGTTGCAGCTTCCCTCGAAGGACGATCTCCTCGTCCCAATCGAAACTAGATTTTACCTCGAACACCTGAAAGTTAGTTAAACTGTCACATACATGCGTGCACGAGTTTCTTCTTTTACGACGAAAACGTTTTTAATTCGAAACCGAGCTAAAATCTCGTAAAATGTGGAATTACTAAAATTGTTAAAAAATTTAACAAACAACTTTTTTTTAGGTCTTCCATTGAAGCTTTTATGGTATTAAATTCAATTTTTTCCATTCAATTTTCATTTTAACAACACTGACTGATAGATATGGATCTACGTTCATAAATACTTTTTCATAATGCAGTTTTTTGGTAAAAAAAATATTCCACGTAACATTTACTTTATTCCTACATTTTCATTTTTTTTTCGAATAACGCTATAATGATAGACGAGATATCGATTTCGATTAATGTCGTGTTATCTTCATAACACTGACCTCGATGCACAATAAAATTCTAAATAAAGCTACGAATGAAAGAGTCAATTCCTTACCGTATTATTGCTTTTCTCATCTTTATTAACGAAACCGGAGACTTAGTCGGATATTATATAACTGCAGATAACAATAGACCCAAGAAGAAAATGGAGCGACGAAAAAAAAAAGCAAAACAAAAACAAGTGAATCGAGGCGATCGTTGAATGTCACCCCGTTATAGATACTCTCTTCTCCAAGTATCCAGGGGGCAATCCGATATTATCAACCCTGTACTATACGTTCTCCCTCTCTCTCTCAACTTCCTTTCATTCCTTTTCTTTTTCATTTTCCATCTCCTTTTCGATTTTCGACACTGCGTTTATTTACGCCCTTTTTATGTTTCCCCCAAAAAAAAATTCCCCACCTTCTAAGAAGCGATGAAGATTGCTAGGTTTGATTAAAACGCTTTTATTATTTCGTACGTTTCCTGCTTTTTTCATTTCATCTCAGTTTATCAACATAGGAGAAATTTTTCTTCTAGATAAATCATTAATCTTCCAGAGCACACGTTTACACAGTCACACGCCATTGCCAGTATAAACGTTAGTCGGGCGAAATATGGCGTTAGTTAGAAGTTATTAAACTTAAAATTTATTAACCGAATTTCATTATTTACTTTTTGTATTTAATCTACAGTGTGTTAATTAATTATCGTACCCGACGTCATCATTGCAAGTATGCAACCAATATCGCAAATCGCGTATTGTAATACCAATATTGTAATATTGGTTGCATACTTGCTATGATGACGTCGGGTACGATAATTAATTAACACACTGTATATGTGTATACCGAATGTATACCTCGTTGTAAGACGTGCGTTTATCGTGTTTCGTATTTTGTGGTTTCTGAGTGATTCCTCGCACTATTTTATTGCTACAATTTACATATCTATTTGTTTGGGATCACTGTTTCATCAGGATGTATTTTTAAAGAAGTAGTCCCCTCTTCAATGCGTATCAAGAAGGTGTTTCGAATAGGGAATTTGAGTCTTCGTCTGTTGGGGTGGGTTCCAGTCAAACAAGAAAATTTAAGCCGAGACTTATTAAGGCTGTACAGGTGTCCAAATTTCGATGGGTTTGCAGGGTATCTCAGTTATTATGAAAGATAGAAAGTTGCAGTATTCGCGAACCTGAGCTCCTTTTTTGTGAAACTTACAATGGCGCAAACCAAAGTTTCATAGCCCTTTTCATTTTTGATATACAGGAAGTATTTGAAATTTACGATTTTCAGACACCTCCTGTAGCTCGGCTATCTGGAAACTTAGTAAACAAGTAAAAACTGGTTCTAATAGATTTTTTCACGTGGCATCCAATGGTGCACGTAGAATTTTTTTAGTCATCACGGTTTTTGAGTTATAAACACAATCTCTACATCAAGTATGTGAATGGCATATCAGTTATAAGCAAATCAGCAAGCAGTCAGAAAAACTGAATACTACCCAATACTACCATCAAAATGTTTGTGGACTTAATACCAAACTGATAGATTTTGTAATCTCCGTTTGTGCATTGTCTGAGACGTGGTTGAAAGATACTGTTCCTGATTATGAAGTGTTGCCTAATCCTTACACAATGGTTGACTCGAGGATCGCTGATGTGTTATGTCTTAATTTATCTTCTCCAGTCGATACCATTGACCTTGTTTCTGACAAGATTCGCTTTAAGACTTCGGGTTACTGTTTGAAATTGGTTATTTGCTACATACCACCCGCTACCCCGCTTGAGTTATATAAGCTTCTCCTGTCTTACCTGGAAACTGCTCTCGATTTGTCGTCTGGAACTGTTCTTCTTGGTAATTTTCATATCCCAACATATCCCGATCCATGCTGTGATTTTAGTTGTTTACTTGATAACTTCGCTAGTTACAACAATCTAGATCAATTTAATCATGTCACAAACAATATGAACCTCACACTCGATTTGGTGTTTGTTTCTTCAGATGTATAACTAGACGTATTTAAGTTCTCATTTGAACTTATCAGCAGCGACAGCTACCATCCTGCACTTACGATGGAGATGACTATGCCTTCTGAGGATGTGGGTCGATATCAAATTCGTCAAGATTCTAGCTATGCATTTCGACAAGCTAACTTGGTTGGGCTGTATTCAACGGTTCCGAGGGTTGATTGGAGTGAATTATTAACACTGCATTCAGTCGATCTATGTTGTGACCATTTTTACACAGATCTTTATGACTTACTGGATGAGTATATCCCTAAGAAACGTGGTAGATCATGAATTTAAACATCCACCATGGTTTAGTCAAGGTCTGAGGCGCCGAAAATGTAATGGGAAGGTACCATAACATTTTCGGATGACTGACCGCTACCAAAGACATTGTAGATCTATTTCCTTCTGATTTTGCTAGTTCTTACAATTTACCGGGGAATGTTATTATGAATTCCGAAAGTTTTGATAATGCAATCACCTTTGGAATATCTGAGATCAGTAAAGAGGAATTCTAGGCGTCACTCAGGAGTTTTAAATCGAAATCCACAACAGGCCCGGACAGCCTTTTTTTTCGTCAGAGACTGTGCGATACCTCTTCAAACACCTCTGCGCCATATTTTCAATTTGATTATCATCATACTTTCCTCCGGTCTGGAAACAGAGCAGAATTTGTCCAATTTTTAAAAAAGGTGATAGAAATTGTGCCGCAAATTACCGACCCATTGCTATTATAAATAATTTCGCAAGTTCTTTGAACAGATCATTGTGAGGAAAATGGAATTTAACCTAAATTCACGAATATCAACAGCACAGCACGGATTCTGCAAAGGTCGAGTTTGGTTGCGATTTAAGTCTTTCGTTGCTTCTAAAATCGTACCTATCAAATGGAACGCAGTATGTCGAGATGTCCGGAATCAGGTCGAAGCAAATAATGGTCACGAGTGGTGTGCCACAGGGTTCATGCTTAGGACCGTTACTTTTTACGATGTTTGTGAATGATTGCCGAATTTGTTAAAAAGTTCAACATTAATGTATGCCGACGATCTGAAGCACTAGACCTAGAATTAGAATCATTCGGGTTTAGCCGTACGTCTCTTTAGACGGCTAAACCCGAATGATTCTAGTTCTAGGTCTAGTGTTAGTTCTACTTTTAGTTCCACAACAATTTAGCGTTACTTTTTACGATGTTTGTGAATGATTGCCGAATTTGTTCAAAAGTTCAACATTAATGTATGCCGACGATCTGAAGCACTAGACCTAGAATTAGAATCATTCGGGTTTAGCCGTACGTCTCTTTAGACGGCTAAACCCGAATAATTCTAGTTCTAGCTCTAGTGTTAGTTCTACTTTTAGTTCCACAACAATTTAGCGTTACTTTTTACGATGTTTGTGAATGATTGCCGAATTTGTTCAATAGTTCAACATTAATGTATGCCGACGGTCTGAAGCACTAGACCTAGAATTAGAATCATTCGGGTTTAGCCGTACGTCTCTTTAGACGGCTAAACCCGAATGATTCTAGTTCTAGCTCTAGTGTTAGTTCTACTTTTAGTTCCACAACAATTTAGCGTTACTTTTTACGATGTTTGTGAATGATTGCCGAATTTGTTCAATAGTTCAACATTAATGTATGCCGACGATCTGAAGCACTAGACCTAGAATTAGAATCATTCGGGTTTAGCCGTACGTCTCTTTAGACGGCTAAACCCGAATAATTCTAGTTCTAGGTCTAGTGTTAGTTCTACTTTTAGTTCCACAACAATCTAGCATTGAATAACAAGTAAAATTAGAACTAACACTAGCACTGGAACTAACACTAAACCTAGAACTAGAAACATTCGGATTTAGCCGTTTTAAGTGACGCACGGCTAAACCCGAATGTTTCTAGTTCTAGTGTTAGTTCTACTTCTATTTCAATAAAAATATACGGTGCTGGTGGCAAATTAAAAATTTAATAATGATTTTCCTTTTTTATTTTATTTCTCGCAGTGAGTAAAAGTCGACATCAACGAATGACGAGGAAAGACGATTTTGAGAGCGCCCCTTTTATAACTCCACATCTGTTTAAATTCCCCTAAAACGCTGTGCTTAAATGAGATATGTGGTAGCCGTTTCGAACAATAAATTCCCGCGAAAAACGGGAAGCAACTCTAAGGGTATCTCGCATTCAACCTTTTTAAAGTGGGCCGTTATAAATACGCGCCGCTGCAGTATACTTTTATTAGAATGAATAATTACTGCGCTTGCTGAAGTAGTTCTGAATAAAATGAACGAAAGAAATGGGTAGTGTTTGTTTTAATTTTTGAAAAAAATTAAACCCGACGAATGTTATCGTTTGAAACTAATTTCAACGGAATGGAACATTTAAGTTAACAGTCTGACAAAATTACATATTTGACGTGTTAATAGACAATTAAACAGAGAAAGAGAGAGTCTTATCTTATTGAAATTATGTACAATTGGGAACGAGCTTCGATAAGATAGGGGTTGGTATGATCATTTGGGTTCACCGCTATCTTGGTCTAGTTTGCATTAATTGGATGGTAAATATGATTTCATTACTAAACGTGACCGAACGTTGTGTAAACTTGACATAATCTTGGTGTACGTTATTACAAAACTGACTTTTATGAAAAATGAATTTGTACGGTTCAGGTTAATAATAAAGGAACCTGAATTTATTAATACAATATGGAATTCATAAAGATTTTATTGTTTGCGACCGCCCTTTCTAAAGTTATCTCGAGAACTAGGTCAGTTTGCTTAAGGACAGAAGGCTAACAATCGAACTATGTTCTCTTCTACTCGACAAACAACAAGAATAATTTTCTCTGTCGGAACCACAACCAATTCCGACTAGTTCATAACGCCATCGTCCATTGTCCTAGATAAATTTGCAAAGAAGTTGGCGTATTGTTCATGAATTTCGCGGTGCAAACTTTATTATTATAAATCAATTAATTAATTAAGTAAGGAGTTTTATTATAATTAAAACCAACGTCAATTTCTATCTAAGCACATTATCTATAGTTGTTCATTTGGTTACGTTCGACCCGTATTTCATTATAACCTGTTTGCTTATTAAGCTTTGAAAACAGCATACGCTCTAATTAGGTAATTGTGAACGTGGTGGGATGACGTCCATTGCTGTGGATAGTATAAACTTGATGAGGCCGAGCAAATCGTATTGACACCACTTTGAACGAAACTCACCCACAGTTCTCTCGTATTGGAAACGCAGTGGGATTCTGTTGGATTGTGTGAGGTTAAATTAAACCGCCTGTACCGGAACGCGGATAGATCTGGATTGCAATTTCGAGCAACGACAGCTACGCGAATGATGACCCCCGCGCCTCGTGACCTTAATTCACCTTCTTATCGCACAATGAACAATACGCTCTCACAACCCGCCCTCAGGGGCTTTACACAGATTACAAGATTATGAAAATTATGGTAGTTTAACTTTGAACGTTGAAGACCAAAGGTTTAGATAAAGACTTTGATGAGGTTTATTGCATCGACCGTATCTCAGCATGTCGATAAAATTATATAATATAAAAAAAAATATATTAAGGTTTATAAAATCAAAATGTAACATTATTAGAAAAAAAAATTAACCAGAATAATAGCTCATCATCAATTTTATGAACACTTGAGTTAATTTATTTGGAAATCTCATCATAATGAGAATTTTGATGGATGTTTCGTTAAAGTGTTTGTGTATGAGTAATATTGAAGAATAATTTTCTGGTAAGCTTAGTTTTATGTTATCAATGATTTTATCTCTATTTTCTATGATGCATTGTATTGTGAAGTTGATGTTGACCCATTACTTCACCCATTATACTTTTACATAAAGGTGGAAAAGAATCTTGGTCGTTACAATATAGTAAATGTGGAATTCTTGAGAATCGACCATACAAGGGAAAATATCAAAAAAGCCAAATAATTCAAAAAGTTAAAAAAACAAACTAAAAGAAGGAAGTAGAGTTATCTCTGGTGTTGTTACTGGAGGAGCAATTATTAATAACTAGGAAGGCATATCCGTGCTAAAATTCACCGATCCAACTTCCCTATTCAAATAAACCAGAAAAAAAGAGTCTCTTATTGTAATCAATTTCAGTTCAAGGATAGAGATATTGTCAAAATCAAAGTGATGCCCTTCCTTAACGTGATGCGCAACTAAAGCACTCTTTCTTTCTTGGCGTGCTTGACAATCTCTTTTATGCTGGTTGATACGGCTAGATAAGTATTGAGAAATAGTTCCTATATATGAAGCATCGCAATTGCTACATGGGATCTTATAGATGACATTTGACTTGGATAACAACGGTACAGGTTTTTTGGTTCTTTAGAATAGACAGGAAAGAGATAAAAAATTGGTGTTAGAAAACCTCAGAGCTTCAGAGGATAGTAGAGAATTCAGTTGTTTAGTGAGAGTGGGGTATTTTTATATATTTAATGATCCTAGTTGGGTTAACAGTATGTTGTCGCACTATCATGTAAATAATATTAATCTTACTACTGTTGTGGTTAAGGATATCACCAAAAAGCGAGGTGAAAAAACAGGGTTGGAAATTAATTTAATTCTCGCATGGCGACAATAGTATTAATCTTTTGATTGATGGGATGATTGGAATAAAAATTTATAAATCTATCCGAGTATGTGGATTTAGTGTACCAATCCAAGAAAATGTAGTACATATGAGGTAACCTCGGTCTCAAACAGTAAACTGCAAATGTGGATCAAAACCATTAAATACGTCAAGAACACTGTTAATTTGGTCTGAGGGAACCGCACAGATAATATCATCTACATACTTAAAGATGAAGGGAAAAGTAGAGTTGAGTAAAGGAACGCACTCATCCAAAATATGATCCATAACCATAGTAGCTAGAATGGGGCTGAGACGACTCGCAATTGGAGTACCAAATTTCTGGCTGTAATTCTTTTTATCAAAAATAAAATGAGATGATTCAAACAAAAGCACTATCAATTCGACGAACAGCTCTTTGTCAATAGATATCATTTCAAAAAAGTACCACTTAGTAGTGATAAGTTTTTTTACCAATTCTAAGAGTTACAATACATAACCTTGTGGTAACTTAAAATCCTTTATTTTATCAACAAAAGTAAACGTGTCCTTGATGTTATAGGTGGTTCTTTCACTGAAGGCCTGACAAATACATGTTTTGGCCTAATAGGCCATCATCAGAAGGTTTCTAAAACAAACATAGCAAACTTCGAATTACAATTAAATTTTACATTTTAAAAGGAGGTTAAATATAATATACTTTAAAAAAACGAATTTAAATTTGTTACTTATTACGTCAATGTTTGGAGATGAATTATTTATCGTTGGGTTGGATTGATTATTTTGTTATTTGTACACCAAAATTTAACATTAACTAACCAAAAATCTAAAAACTTTAAATGAACGTTGTTCTTTAATTGTGCGTTCTACGTAGGTTACTAACGTGTTCTGCATGTTCGAGAGGTACAAGGTCATGTCTATAAATATATATGAACTTAAATTTATTGATATGGAGAGGGAAAGAAAGTTAAATATAAAATAATTAAGTTTTAAAATAATAAGTTTTTTTAATACATACAAATATTAAATTCACCCTGGAAATTGAAAGAAACAAACAAATAAACTTCCTTGACATTGCACTTAAGAATGATCAAAAACAAATATTATTTAATATATACAGAAAACCAACCCAGACTGAAACAATTATACCCCACGATTCTTTCCACTACCATACACATAAAAACTCACACAGCATTCTCAACACATCTTAACGAAGAAAACTTAAATAAGGAAATTAAGATAATAAAAAACATAGCAAACAACAATGGCTACCCATCACAACACATAGACAAGATGATTAAGAAATATAAAATAAAACAATATCTGAAAAACTCAACAACTTTGAATGATAAAAAAGATAAACAGAACACTCAATTCCGATCATTGCCGTATGTTGGAAATATAGCACTCAAAATTAGTAACATTTTCAATAAAAACAACATAAAAATTTCCTTCAAATCACACAATAACATAAAAAATATACTAAACAACACCAAAGGAAAAACTGACATTAGATAAAAACGTAATCTACCTTTTGGATTGCAATACATGCGGAGCCTTTTATGTGGGAGAAACTGGAAGAAATATACGAACTCAAATGCAAGAACATTTACGAAACAATGAGTCAAACTTTGGAAAACATATAATTAAAAACAACCATGAATTCAACAAGGAAAATAACATCAAATTACTACATAATATGGAAAAAGGCCATAAAATGCTTATACAGGGTCATCCACGACGAACGTTCATTAGAACTTTACAGAGTTCTGGCCAAACCAAAAATTTAAAAATTCAGATTTAAGTATTATTAATTGCGTTCTCTTCGACTAAAATATTTTCAGATTTCTAGCACTTCCGGTTATACCGGAATAACTTTACTATTTGCAATTTGATTCGGCCGTTCTCGAGTTATTCGAATTTTTCTAGAAAAATCTGCTCCACCAGACATTTTATCAAAAAATCCTCTGATTTTTGGGATATCAATTTAGGATTCAGAACATGCGTAAGCAACATGATGAAGTATGTTTTGGTGCCGAGTACGGCTGTCTAGAATGTTCGGTCACTTTACTATGACACGTTAACTTTTCGAAATTTGGAAATACCATAACTTCATTTTTTTAAATGGCACCCCCCATATTTTATTACTTAGTCGTCTTCGGTGTCTCATTTTACATCCTTTATATCCCATATGTTCTATACCTATCATTTATAGTTTGGGAGATAATTAGGGTTTTTTGAAAAATGCGCACGTATCATATCGATATTTAACCTAGTGTGCCATAAATACCTAGTGTGACCTAGAGTATAACCATATGAAGTGGCTTTTTGAAAATTTGCAGACTTCTGATGTTTGATGCCAGCTTTTTAGTAAAATATTTTCAGGTTCCGGGTACTTGCGGTTACACCGGAAGAGGTGACAATTTTCATATTTCAAATGGAACACCCTGTATTTCATTACATTTTTGACCTTTTTGTTCAACTTTAGGCCACTTGTATGTTGCAGCCGACACGTACGCAATTATTTGGTTGCACTCTCCATAAATTATTATGACATTCAAATAATCCTCATTACTAAATTCCAAACGTGGTATTTCTTGAGAACAAATCACTACAAAAGGTAACCTAGTCATCACACCAACAGAAATAAACCATAGCTTTAGCAAATGTCAAACTGTTTACTCTTTCCTTACTGATCCTCTGATAATACATAACCCCAACAACATTCCCAACACAAATTCTTTTTTCCGACGGTCAAAGTAGATGATTTATAAATTATAAAAAGCAACGTTGTAGTTGACATTTTTGATTGAAAAATGTTATAAAACTCAGGTGTTCTATTTGAAATATAAAAATTGTCACCTTTTCCGGTGTAACCACAAGTACCCGGAACCTGAAAATACTTTAGTTAAAAAGTTGGCATCAAACATCACAAGTCTGCAAATTTTCAAACCTCCACTTCATTCGGTTATTCACTAGGTCGCACTAGGTCGCATGAATACCTATCATGACACACTAGGTTAATGTCGATATGATGTGTGTGCATTTTTCAAAAAACCCTAATTATCTCCCAAACTATAAATGTTATGTATAGGACATATGGGATATAAAAGATGTAAAATGAGACACCGAAGACGACTAAGTAATAAAATATGGAGGGTGCCATTTAAAGAAATGAAGTTATGGTACTTCCAAGTTTCGAAACGGTAATGTGCCATAGTAAAGTGACCAAGCGTTCTAGACAGCCATACTCGGCACCAAAACATACTCCATCATGTTGCTTAAGCATGTTCTGAATCCTAAATTGATATCCCAAATACTCGATATTTCTCTGATTTTTTGAACAAATGTTTGCTGGAGCAGATTTTTCTGGAAAAATTCGAATAACTCGAGAACGGCCGAATCAAATTGCAAAAAGTAAAGTTATTCATAAACCTTGAAAACAGACAAATCCAAATATGTAAAAATATACAGGGTGTTCCATTTAAAAAAATAAAGTACGTGGCGACTTCCGGTATAATCGGAAGTGTTAGATATCTGAAAATATTTTAGTCGAACAGGACGCAATTGATAATACTTAAACCTGAATTTTCAAATTTTTATTTTGGCCAGAACCTTGTAAAGTTCTAATGGACGGTCGTCGTGGATGACCCTGTATATGAAACCTACGAAATTGAAAGAATGAAACACAAGAAAAATAACCTAGAAAACCTGAATGACAAAACGAAATTAAATTCCTAAATCTAGTACTTACACCACTCAATCATAGGTGGCGCCATTGTATCTAAATTTTTCTATTTAATTGTCTAAAAATCCCTACATCTCTAGTTACTTTTAATACCAACCTAATTTTTTTTCCCCCAAACTTTGGTTGGTATCCCCCCCTATACCTAGTACATTGAGGCGTGACGTCACCGCAGAATTGGCAGGATTAACTTCCGCTCTAGAACCGGCATTCTTACACTACTCAACTCAAACAAAGACCACTATACAAAAACTTGAACTTATTTGTTTTTTTTTAATATTTTTACAGTTTTAGATATAATTCATTTTATTGTTTTTTGTTATTAAATTTTGGAATTGTAATGTTTCCTATTTTCGACGCCACCTTTTGTTATTTTTCAGAAATAAAGATAGATTTTTTTCCCTTCCTTGTTCCTTTGGTTCCTTACATGTAAATCTGGTTTTTTCAACTTTTAACGTGTCTCATGCCGAACTTTATAATTTGGACGTTTATAATTTTGAATTGTAGTTTAACGTTATTTTGTGCTTAATTTTTGTAACTTTGATAATGAATTTGTTTATTATCATATTTTTGAGTATTGAAGTGTTAAACCCAGTATCCAGGCTTACGTTATGTATTTGGCTTTTTATTGCTTCCATTTGTATTATTCAATTTTTAATTTTTTTCTTAAAATGTAAGTCTTTTAATTCCCTTGTATAGCCGATTCCCAAGAATTCCACATTTACTATTTTCCAAAAAAGTTTAATTCTAAAATGTTTCCAATAAACTTGATTGTTAAAATACTTAATTTTGTTTCCGTTCGAGGATGATAAATAAGAACGTTTACGGGAAACAAACAAATCCAATAACGTTGGACAATCGCGTAGCGAGCCGCGGGATCTAATTAAATTAATTGGCACCATTTACATCCGGCGAAGCGCGATTTTGACAGAAGGGTACGGCGCGGGATCGTAATGAAAAGCACACAATTATAAAAGTCAAGGACGTCGGGAAACTGGGCGAACTAAACGGAAGAAATTAATTCTTTTGTATAGAAAACCGGTTCTTAACCATTTTCACTATTACAAAGGATGCTTCATCACTTTTAAATTTAATAACTTCATCATTATCAAGATTATACACTTAACATTTTAAATCTTAAATAGAAATGTATTAAAAGGTTCCACCGTCCGAAGATAGAGAGAGAAAGAGATTATCTTTTACGATTCGGCAATAAAACCTGAAACGGTTTATAGTCCGTTTCCATTACAAACATCGAATAGAACATATTCCTCAGTACGCGAATGTCATTTTGTGATGAAATTCCTACAAGAAACCACAAGAGCAAACGGGCGCGTCTCTTCTTAAGTGTTAAGCTCGAAGTAGAGAACGAAACGGTGTCGCGTCTACTACAGTGGAAGAGGAGGAATTCAAAGAGCAGATCGTCGTTGCGTTTGCAGAGCGAGCGTCAATCAAAAGGGGCGCTCGGTCACGTCTGGCAACTTGGCGTCTCTTTACTTCCACCTTCTTCCGTCGAAGACGCTCACATATACACACACGACCGCGTACGTTCTCTTAAAGGAAGGATTCAACTAAAACTCCCTCTTAGATTTATGTCTCTTTTTATTACAACTAAGACTTAGGACACAATTTTATGATCTTCGTCTCCTTTCTAACATTAACCAATAGTCAGCACTCAAAACGTCTTATTTTAACTGAATTTCGTTACGATAAATTTCGGATTTGTAGTTATCTTTTCATTCGAACAGAAACAGATAACGTTCTGAATAGTGCCTGGTGGATTTTCAAAGGGAGTCGATTTTTCTCCGTTTACGAATTGTGAAACACCGAAAACCATTTTTCATACTTTTATGTGTTCTATTTGAAAGCGATACATCGACGACAAAGTTTCGATTTTAATGGACACGTCGGAAATGAATAGATCTTTTGCGTTATTACCTTCGTCTTATCGAATTCAAACCAAACCAAAATAAAAAAAGAGAAAGAAAACGTTTTCCTTCAAAATACTTATTCGCTGGTAGTTGGAGCACGCACACAATGTGCAAAGAAGAAGTGGTTGGTGACGACGACGACGATGCCTGAGAATGGCGTTTGTAGATTTCGTAGTACATGACAAATGCTGTCGGCATCCGAAGATTTCTGATTCTGAAATATGCAGATAAGTCGTTGCTGAGGGCGGTGGTTGCGCCAGAAAATATGATTCGAATCGCAAACTAGGGGGGAGGCGTTTCGAAAGCAAATAACGGAAGGAATTGTCGCCGCCACTTCACGGCGTCACGCTCCAATATGGTTATCTCAGAGTGTGGATTGGGTTCTTAGTGCGACTGATTTATTTGCGATCTGTTGAACAAACAATTTCTATACATGTTCGATTTTTTATTTCCACACTAAAAATTTGTTCAAATAATGCTTTTCAAAGCAAGAATTTTTTTTCGATCAGTTTTAATTTTTATAATAGTTGTTTTGTGTTCAGTCCCATTGTGTAAGATTTCTGGAAAATGTTATAAAACGGGGCGGTTAAATTAATACTACGTAAATCCTGCGGCATATTTCCCGATAAAAAATAACTTGCATTTTTGGCGTTCGATTATTTTTTTTAGTCTTCAGTGTTGGAGTGTCGAATATAATAAAATACCTGAATTCTTTTTATGCAGAATGAATGGGAAAGGTTTTATGATTTATCGAAGCAAGAATTCATCGTCTATTTTATGACTAAAATAGTCCTAAAAACGAGAAAGAGAAAAATAGGAGAGGAACATCTTTAAATATCTGCATCATTTTATATAGTCAGGGTTGAGTTAAAATATTAATTAGTTGATTCTTTGAAAAAATTTTCCGTTGAGGTTTTAGGAAAATATTTACTTGATTTGCTTATGATTCAACATTGAGACAATAAATATTCTTGGTTTGCATATAAGATTGAATTGAATTGAACATTTTGAAATATTATTATCTTTTAGAATGACTTAGTTCATTTTGCAAAACAATTAAATGGGTTTCAGACATTCTTTGATTACTCTACTACCTGTAGAGACCTACATATTATTGGCTGAAGACTAAGTACTACTTGCAAAGGACTGGATTTTGCTAATGGAATGCTTGCTCAAGAGTACTTACTGTTTACAGACAAGATTATACGGTTTTCTGCATGTTTTGGTACATTTCTCAATATGGGAGAAACTATAATAACTAGGTATAGGAATATTTATAGATAAATTGTAGAGAATTAAATTTCAGAAACAGTAATTCAATTTTTGATCATCCTGTATAAAATACTCTGATACAACAAATGACAATGTATTTGACAGCATCTGAAGAGTAATGGTGCCAATGTAGATCTTTTTGAATGAACGCTTGCTGAGATATGGGGTTTTAAAGACCATGGTGAAATTTACCAAAAAAAGATTAAAACCAAAATAACTCGAAAACGAAAAACGCTAGGTACCAATAACTTTTATGAAAGTCTACCTATTTTTTACGTACAATAAAACGGTGTAATAAAAACTATAGCATTCCATTTAAAATAACGAAGTTATGGTCTACTTCCGGTAGAGCGGAAGTGGCGGCCGTCTTAAAAATATGTTACATCGAAAGTTCCGAATGAACAACCCATGTTACCAAAATTTCAAATCTCTACGAATAGTGGAACCTGAAAAAGTTGTAACGAACCAGTTACGTGGGACACCCTGTATACTGTCAATGAGGAACTAGATACTGCTAATGTAGGATTATATACTACTCCTAGCGGGCTAATAACTACTTGCAGAATACTAGTAATAATAATACATTTATTGCCAATCAACATAATATGACTGGATATTGTTGGTAGAAAATTAGATACTACTCATGCAAGACGAAATGTTACTGCTTTCAGATGACTACCTATTGCTTACAGTAGACTAAGTATTGCCGCAAAAGACGAAATTCTGCTAGAAAAGACCACATACTGCTGGTACAAGACAAGATACTACCAATGGAAGACTAGATTCCATTTATAGAAAACTAAACACTACTGGCTGAAGACTTAATTAATGCAGACAGAAGGCTAAACATCGCCGGCACAAGATGAGATGCTATCGATGGAAGACTGGATCCTGTTTTTAAAAGGTCTGCTCTTCCATAAACAGGAATGCTGGTGGAATACTGCCTATGGAAGACTAGATACTGCTTGTGCACCCTGTTGACTGAAGACTAAATAATGCAGGTAGAAAACTAGATACTATTGGGGAAAGACCAAACATTTCCTAATGTTTAATAATAAATACTAGATACTGTTGGTTTGGAGACAAGACTACCAATGAAAGACCTGCTTAAAGTAGGCTAGTTACTGTTGGTAGAAGACTAGCTACTACTGGCTGACTGCTAAATAATGCAGACAGAAGACCAGATATCACCGGCACAAGATAAAATACGACCAATGAAAGATCAGATTCTGCTAGTAGAAGATTATACACTACTGTCAGAAGACTAGATATTACAAGCAGAAGCGTATATGATGTAATTCGAAACGTTACCTCAAGAAGCAGAATTTTCTGTTAATTTATTGAAGTCAAACCTTTTTATATATACAGAGTGATTTATTAGCTCACCATCAATCTTTGACATATGATAGCTAAATTTTAATGAACATATGTCCTATATCAAAACACATAAATATTACAAATATTGTTCAAAATAGCCTCCTTATGCTAGAATACATGCTTCACAACGACGAATTAAAAGAGTGCTTCAACCGAATTAAAATGTCTGGTTGATTTCTTATTTCAGTAGCAGCCATTTGTATTCTGTTTAATAACTACTGTTCTCGTGCGTTAATTTCCACTTGATACACAATTTGTTTCATTTGAACCCCATAAGTAGAAATCCAATGGATTAAGGTCGGGAGATCTAGGGGGCCAAGCAAATGAACCATTATTACCAATCCACTTGTTTGGATAATATTATTATAACTACTCTTCCGCGATGAAGTGAGGCACCATCCTGCTGGTACCATATATTTTAATTACATTAAGAGGTACATCTTCTTAAGAGGTATATTAAGAGGTATTTATGTTGTGTGCTATTCTTCGAGTGCTGATGGAAGGATGACAGCATTCTAAGCATTCTAGGTCTAATAGTTTTTATGGACGCTGTGGAAATCTTTCTTCATATTCTCGTACTAATTGTCCAACATTTCCATTGCAAAAACCATACACGGAAATTACATCAGCACACTCTTCAGTGCTATAAGCTTACATTTTGAGTTTCTTCTTGTATGTAATACTAATAATTAAACCTTACAGCAAACTGACATATTACAATGACAACTTTGTTTTTGTTGAATGTTTGATTTTACTGGCTATTAATAAATTCGCTGCAGAAAACTTTAAAGTGTTATAATTTCGTTAAATAATGGAAATAGGTTCATTAACATTTTTTTTTTTTGGTAATTGGATTTGCTATCATATGTCAAAGTTTGATATTGTTTCTATTTAATGCTGTTTACGTCACACATTCGAGGTAAAATCAATATAAGTCCTTTTCCAACACCCGAATTATTTCGGAGCTAACAACAGCAGATTCGCAGTAATTAAGAATGTGACTGTAAGTACAAAGGAATATATTTGGTGGAAATGATCAATATTATCTCATACGACCTTAAATCGTGCATCAATCTACGACATCATTTTTCTACACATACAGGGTGTATCAGGTACGAGTAGAAAAAATTTGAGAGGTTTATAGGCCCCCTTTTTGTGAATAAAAAAATCTTATAACACAATGTCCCATTCTTTGCCATTCTTAAGATGTGATACGATAAAGTTAAGGGTTTGAAAGTTTAAGTACTGCTGTATAAAGAATTACACTAAGCAGGCTTTGCTTATGTATACAGGGTGTATCTGAATGACTACAACAAACTTCAAGGGGTGATTCTTTAGTGGATTTTAAGGGTACTTTGACATATGAACCATGGGCGAATTCGGTTCCCCTAAGGAGCTACACCCCTCTAAAAATGGCGGAAAATTTTGGTTTAACTTTTTTTTCTCAAAAACCATAAATGCTAGAAAAATGAAATTTGGGGAATATGTTTAACTCATAATAGGGCACGTTTTGACCCTATTTGTACTTTCAACCTACTCTTCTAAGTTACTAAATATAACCACCCCCGTTCAATTTTTGTCTAGATTTTTCTTATGACGGTGATAAATACATTGGAAATATTTTATTTAGATAGATGAAAATATTCTAAAACTTTTTTGCCTCTCTGATGTTCTTCGAAAAGTTAATAGTTTCTGAGAAAAAAATTAATTAAGCAAACACTAACTGTTAAGCTGTAGGGTTGTTAATCGAAAGTTGGAATGAATTTTTAATGAAAAAATCTTAGTAGGCTTTGCAATCTTTGTCAGAAATATTTTTGACGTTTAAATATCAGTGGTTTTCTTACTATTATTATTATTTTATTTAAAATTGTGAAACGTCGAGTGAACGAGCGTAAATGCGATAGAACTTTATTTGAAAAACAATGATAATAGTAAGAAAAACACTGACATTTAAACGTCAAAAATATTTCTGACAAAGATTACAAAGCCTACTAAGATTTTTTCAATAAAAATTCATTCCACCTTTCGATCAACAACCTCGTTGTTTAACGGGCAGTGTTTGCTTTATTATTTTTTTTCTCAAAAATTAGTCGTTTCAGAAACAGTAATTCAATTTTTGATCACCTGTATAAAATACTCTGATACAACAAATGACAATGTATTTGACAGCATCTGAAGAGTAATGGTGCCAGAGTAGGGTCAAAACATGCCCTATTATGAGTTAAACATATTCCCCAAATTTCATTTTCCTAGCGTTTATGGTTTTTGAGAAAAAAAAATTAAACCAAAATTTTCCGCCATTTTTGGAGGGGTGTAGCTCTTGAGGGGAGCCGAAGTCGCCCATGGTTCATATAACAAAGTACCCTTAAAATTCACTAAAGAATCACCCCTTGAAGTTTGTTGCAGTCATTCAGATACACCCTGTATAGCTTTCATTTGATACAGAAAAGTCATTTTTGAGATATTTTTTTAGAGGTTGTTTACTTTATACGAATAAGTTTATCACTTCTGTTTTATCACGTTTTAATGTGAAAATTTACAAAAATTTTGGTTTTAATAAATAAACTTGCTTATTGTATTAAAAACAACAAAATTACAAAACTAGACACAAATTACAAATTGCAAAGCAAAGCCTGCGTAGTATAATTAATAACCGGTGGTATTCAAATTTGTGAACCCTATCTTATCATATCTTAAGAAGGACAAAGAATGGGACATTGTGTTATCAGAATTTTTTATTCAGAAAGAGGAGACCTATAATCCCCCAATTTCCTCTTTTTTCTACTCATACCTGATACACCCTGTATAAATAGAATTTAACATCATTATTTATGGGTACACAAATTTCATTTCTGATAAAACAATGATAGCAAAAATTTACTTCTTAACCAAACGGGAATGAAAAATAGAAAAGAAATTTAAAAAATGTGTGTTAAATCCGAAAAAAGGAAAGAAAATTGAAACATAAAATAGTTGTAGTCAGATGATAGCTACTTTCACTAAAATATTGTCTAGTACGGGAGTAAGCGTATTTTTTTTTTAAACTAAGCCAAAATGATCATAAATTGGTTCGGTTGGTGAACGTAGAGAATTTTCGGTAATAATTTATGCGACGGCCTTATCACCGAGTCGCGGACAATATAAATTTCCGAATGAGCCAATATTGTATTCGAGAATGGGGCCGGTTCGGAAGGTGGTCGCGACGGGGCGCTACTATATATCTCATATTTATCGCGGGGGCGCCGAGCCGAGGCTCCATTGTTGCGACTGGTAATAACACTTTCCTCCGAGCTTTGTACATTTTATTGGAGGCTGCGAGTGCCCGCGTACATTGTACCCGACAATGGCGTTACACATTCATAATCTACGGAGCGCGTACGATTCTCAACAGATACGTTCCACTGGCAGTTTGGAGCCGACAGAGGTCTCGACCCCGAACCCCCTCGTTCCACTGGAAAACTGCGCTCCCCTTTCGCTTCAAATTTCCACGGACCGTTGCTTTTGGACGTGTTCATTAAATTAGTTGAGGGGTGTGCTTTTGGTCAAAGTTTTTACTCAAAGCGTTTGAATTAAACAAAGAATTTAACTTGAAACAAAATTTGTATTCTTCTATTACAATTATTACAATCGAAAAATTTCGTTTCTTGGTAATCATATAAAAAAGTGACATAAATTTTAAAACTAAAAATGTCAGATACAACTCCACCGATAATACCAAAAAATGATCGCAAGAGAAACACTCATTACGTGAATGACCAATTTTGGAAAAGGGAACCAATATCTTTAACAAGAGAACAATTGGGGACTAATTATGGCTGGAAAACTTTGTTAATTTTACAATTTCAATATCAATTTCAAATAATCGTTTTGGGAGGAATTTCTTTTAGTGCTGTTGTTGTTTTGAAAGATTTATCGTTCGCTGTATCGAATACTAAAGAATTACCGGAACTTTATGAAGCTAAAGGTAAATAATTTTCATTTGTTAAATCATATTTGTCATTATTTATTTCTTATAGTGGCAGCTACTATATATATTTTCGATGTTGTTTACGCATTGGATATTCTCCTCATGATAATTTACAAGAATATAACATGGCACGAAATTGATTATTTATACAGTGAAAGACCCGGATACATAGTAATATTAGAATTTTTATCGGTTTTACCGTACGAGATTCAATTGACCCCCGATAACCCCGTTTTTCATTATATGAGAGCCCGATATGTTTTAAGAGTGGTCAGGATTGTATATATATCAAAATTAACATCGAAAATGTCGATGGAAAATACCGGGTTAAAACTCTTCATTAATTTTTCAAATCGCATCTTTGTATTAACGTTCATTTTTACTTTTATCGTCGCGGTTTCTTACTCGATGACCGAAAAAGTACATCTAACAACCGAAATTTTTCACAACATCATGATTGTAACCTCATCAAGAGTTACAAATAAAGGATTTGGCGAAGCGACGAATCTAAAAACAAGCATTCATTATTACGAGTACACAATTTTAACTTACATCCATTTGATATCATTTATAATCGTTTCATATCAAGTGTGTTATTATGCGTGCATTTTGGTGCCGGGGATGAAACACGCTTCTAAGTTTGCCCATAGATTCGAAGAGATTAATTTGATTTTAAAACGATGGAAAAACGATGTTGATATGAAAAATTTTCATTTATCTTTCAAGAAAACAGTTTTGAACTATTTTAGAATGTCGTGGCAAAAAAATAAGCGACAATTCCACAGATATGTCCCCAGCGAGATAGTTCCTGATATAATCGTTAAAGAAATTGCGTTAGATGTTACTTGGGATGCCTTCAAACATTCGCATTTATTTAAAAACGTTAGCGTATCGTTTTTGAGGAGTTTATCGGTGTTTATGCAACGAAATGTTTATTACCCGGGGGAAATTGTGATAAAAAAGAACATGATGAAATCATCGATGGTTTATGTTATTTCGGGGATTATACAAATACTTTCGGAGGAGAATGGAGAGACTCCTATAATGTCTTTATCGGGGGGTAGTTGTATTGGGGAGTCTTCCTTGTTTATTGATTACCCATCGACTTGTACGGTTGTTGCAAAAAGTTGCACTGAAGTGTATACTTTGAAACGAAAAAATGTTATTAGCATTTGTAAATTTTACCCGGATATTTACAGACAATTAACGAAGAAGATTACGAGACGATATAAGAAAGCGAAATTGTATCAACGCGCTTTTCAAATTTTAAAAAGGAAATATCAATTGATTGACGATATTGATTTTCTCCCGATATATTACGTGATTAAGACTTTGAGAGGTTTCGGTAAAACCGATCGAATTATTAATAGGGAACACCAAAGATTATCGAGCATTTTGGATGATTTCGTTTTTTGCGCTGATTATTTAGATTTGTTGGTTCTCCCTGATGAATTGCATTTGGTTTCTGATACTGTTTTCGTCAGCGAAACTTTTCCTTTTATATTTCAACCAAACTCGGTGTTTATTGAAATGTGGAATTTCATCGTTGGATTCATCGCTTGTATTATGGTGATATTGTATCCTTTGGCTGTGTGTTCAATCGCGGGAGAAAAATTCACCCGATATGTAATGTTGATTATTTTAATAATTTCTTTTATTTGGATTATCGATGCTTACATAAGAGTTTCGACGGCCGTTAACACAAAGCATGCTTTTCACACTAAAATGTCGGATATCTTTTATTACAGATTGAGCACGATGGGTTTTTTGGTTGATATACTTTGTTGTATACCCGTTGGGCCCGTTTTATACATAATCAACACGACGATGTCAACGCATACCTTATTATTACTAGAAATTCATAAACTCTTAAAAGTTTATCGAATCAACGACGCCGTTCAAAAATTAACCGAATTAAACACCAAAAAAATGATGATTATAACGTATTTAAAAATCTTATCAATACTATTTTTATTATTTTATTACAGTACTTGCATCTTTTATTTACTCGTATGCCAAAAAGATTGCAACAAAACATTTCTCGGGTATTTAGAAAGTTTCTACGAGATTGAACAAACGAACGCGCCCGAAAGATTCATATTATTATACACTTTGGCAAGTTATTTTGTGAGCGACACCTCGGTATTTTCATTTATGGATGTACTACCATATAACCATTTCTTTATAGTCCTCTTTATGCAAATCTTTTATTGTTGCATTTATATATACGCCCAATCGATCGTGATAGCGGCCGAAGTTTCAACGTCCCAGGAAACGTTTGAATTTAAAGAATACATGTCTAACGTTGACGTAATGTTTGCGAAGGTTAAATTCCCCGAAGAAACAAACAAGAAAGTTTTTAAATACTTAAAAAAACAATATTATTTAGATAAAGGAGTTTCGTTTCTTTACGACGACGCCGTATGCAAAGAGATGACCAAAAACCTACATATTTTATACAAATACATCATGTTTGGAAAACACGTTAACGACATCTTGATTTTTTCCGACTTACAAAACAATTTATTAATGGAAATTGCTCGAAGAAGTGACATAAATACATATTTATCTGGTGAAGTTATTTGTTACGCGGGGGAAGTTTGCAAATATATGTATTTTATTATTTGCGGTTTTTGTAAAGTGATTTATAGAAACGGCGTGGAAAAAGTAATCACCGTAAAAGATTCGATTTCGTCTTTTGAGCTATGCATGGAGATACCTCACATAAACACGGTTATTGCGTGTACAGATTGTAAATTATTAGCATTAAATTCGAAAGAATTTTCGTACGTTTTAAAATGGCATCCAGAATTAAAACGGGAATTTGATGAAATGCGAAATCAAACGGATACAATTGCGATTAACAGATTATTAGCGGAAGAGGTTAAAAGAATTCCACCGAAACCCGTTTATAAGAAAAAATCATTTAAATATTTTAAATTCACAAAAAAGAAATCTGATAATATGGATTTTCACGTTGGTTTTCCAAAACTTTGGATTATTTTTAAATATTTATTAATGCGAGCGACGATTATTCCCGATTCAAAGTTTTTAATTGCTTTTGAATTGTTTCGCGGAATTTTTGCGTTCTTTTCAAACGCTTTAAGTGCTACTGCTGTTTTTTATCAAACATCTGCTATATTTTACAGTTTAATTGCGTTAGATATTATTTCATGGATCGATATTTATGTTATGCATCATGTTTGTTATTATAACGCTAACGGTCTTTTAGTTTTCCATCCCTTGTCAACAGCTAAATATTATTGGAAAAACCGATTTATGTTTGATTTTATTGCATGTCTCCCCATCGATTATCTCTTTTTAGATCATTATCTTTACATTTATTTGCGCCTCAACAGATTTTTACAACTCTATCGGGTCTTGATGGTATTAAAACATTTAGATTTACGACAATTATCGAACACACATTTTTTTGACATAATGAAATATCTTCCTTTGGCGATATTGTCTATTTATTATTTGAGCTCGGTGATTTTAATAAGTACATGTATGACCCCGAAATTTCAACTAAAAAATTCCGTTGAATGCGCAACGGGGTACTTTGTCACGAAAAGAATGCCTAATGCTACGTACGCTCCGTCAAATGCCCTTGTTGCTAATTTTCTATTAACAGTTATGTCGTTTGCTATGATTAATACCACGAAAATTCGATTGGAACAAGTGAAAGAAATGATAATGTACTCATTTGTTGTGTTAATTGGAACGGGATTTTCTATATGGTTAACAGCAAAAGTTGTTGCTGGAAATTTTTTTAGGTAAATTAATAATGAAGGGGATAAGGGAGAAACGATTTAAGTTATTTTAACCCTTTGTGTCCCGACGGTACTTTAAAGTACCGGTAGTTTTAAACACTTATTTTAAACTGTAGTTATCTATTTGGCGCATTTAGAGCTGTCGGTACTTTCTACTATACAAGTGTATACAAGAAAGAATCTGTATAAAAAACGTCGCAATCCGCACTGTAGGATTTTTAGGTACACTTTAAACTTATTCATCCAGATGTGAGGTTAGAAGTTTAGTGAAAAGTGGTGCTGTTGAATTTTGTTGTTCAAAAAGGTATTTCTTTGATAAATGGTTATTAGGTGTGATTATTACAGATCATTTTAAAAAGAAAACATTGAGCTTAAATTTAAAATAGGTCTCACTCCTTAATTTCAATAAAGATGGCTTCCAAGAATTTTTAAATTAGCTTCTCTTTTGACTCTTTTAAACGTGTTGTTTCAACATTTTTTTTTTTAATATTTTTCCAATCCAACCCAACAATTATTATACATCATTTTAAAGAGAAAACTTTGCGCTTTAATTTAAAATAAGTTTCATTCCTTACTTTCAATAAATACGGCTTCCAGGAATTTTTAAATTAGCATCTTTTTTGACACTCTTAGGTTATTCGAAAATGTCAGTTTTGTTTCAACATTTTTTTTCTCTATATTTTTCCAATCCAACCCAACAATTATTATACATAATTTTAAAGAGAAACCTTTGAGCTTTAATTTAAAATAAGTTTCATTCCTTAATTTCAATAAATACGGCTTCCAGGAATTGTTAAATTAGCATCTTTTTTGACACTTTTAGGTTATTCGAAAATGTAAGTTTTGTTTCAACATTCTTTTTCTCTATATTTTTCCAATCCAACCCAACAATTATTATACATCTTTGTAAAGAGAAAGCTTTGAGCTTTAATTTAAAATAAGTTTTATTCCTTAATTTCAATAAATACGGCTTCCAGGAATTGTTAAATTAACATCTTTTTTGACACTTTTAGGTTATTCGAAAATGTAAGTTTTGTTTCAACATTTTTTTTCTCTATATTTTTCCAATCCAACCCAACAATTATTATACATCACTGTAAAGAGAAAGCTTTGAGCTTTAATTTAAAATAAGTTTTATTCCTTAATTTCGATAAATACGGCTTCCAGGAATTTTTAAATTAGCATCTTTTTTGACACTTTTCGGTTATTCGAAAATGTCAGTTTTGTTTCAACATGTTTTTTGTCAATATTTTTCCAATCCAACCCAACAATTATTATACATAATTTTAAAAAGAAAGCTTTGAGCTTTAATTTAAAATAAGTCTCATTCCTTAATTTCAATAAATACGGCTTCCAGGAATTTTTAAATTAGCATCTTTTTTGACACTCTTAGGTTATTCGAAAATGTAAGTTTTGTTTCAACATTTTTTTTCTCTATATTTTTCCAATCCAACCCAACAATTATTATACATAATTTTAAAGAGAAACCTTTGAGCTTTAATTTAAAATAAGTTTCATTCCTTAATTTCAATAAATACGGCTTCCAGGAATTGTTAAATTAGCATCTTTTTTGACACTTTTAGGTTATTCGAAAATGTAAGTTTTGTTTCAACATTTTTTTTCTCTATATTTTTCCAATCCAACCCAACAATTATTATACATCATTGTAAAGAGAAAGCTTTGAGCTTTAATTTAAAATAAGTTTTATTCCTTAATTTCGATAAATACGGCTTCCAGGAATTTTTAAATTAGCATCTTTTTTGACACTTTTCGGTTATTCGAAAATGTCAGTTTTGTTTCAACATGTTTTTTGTCAATATTTTTCCAATCCAACCCAACAATTATTATACATAATTTTAAAAAGAAAGCTTTGAGCTTTAATTTAAAATAAGTCTCATTCCTTAATTTCAATAAATACGGCTTCCAGGAATTTTTAAATTAGCATCTTTTTTGACACTCTTAGGTTATTCGAAAATGTAAGTTTTGTTTCAACATTTTTTTTCTCTATATTTTTCCAATCCAACCCAACAATTATTATACATAATTTTAAAGAGAAACCTTTGAGCTTTAATTTAAAATAAGTTTCATTCCTTAATTTCAATAAATACGGCTTCCAGGAATTGTTAAATTAGCATCTTTTTTGACACTTTTAGGTTATTCGAAAATGTAAGTTTTGTTTCAACATTTTTTTTCTCTATATTTTTCCAATCCAACCCAACAATTATTATACATCATTGTAAAGAGAAAGCTTTGAGCTTTAATTTAAAATAAGTTTTATTCCTTAATTTCGATAAATACGGCTTCCAGGAATTTTTAAATTAGCATCTTTTTTGACACTTTTCGGTTATTCGAAAATGTCAGTTTTGTTTCAACATGTTTTTTGTCAATATTTTTCCAATCCAACCCAACAATTATTATACATAATTTTAAAAAGAAAGCTTTGAGCTTTAATTTAAAATAAGTCTCATTCCTTAATTTCAATAAATACGGCTTCCAGGAATTTTTAAATTAGCATCTTTTTTGACACTCTTAGGTTATTCGAAAATGTAAGTTTTGTTTCAACATTTTTTTTCTCTATATTTTTCCAATCCAACCCAACAATTATTATACATAATTTTAAAGAGAAACCTTTGAGCTTTAATTTAAAATAAGTTTCATTCCTTAATTTCAATAAATACGGTTTCCAGGAATTGTTAAATTAGCATCTTTTTTGACACTTTTAGGTTATTCGAAAATGTAAGTTTTGTTTCAACATTTTTTTTCTCTATATTTTTCCAATCCAACCCAACCATTATTATACATCATTGTAAAGAGAAAGCTTTGAGCTTTAATTTAAAATAAGTTTTATTCCTTAATTTCGATAAATACGGCTTCCAGGAATTTTTAAATTAGCATCTTTTTTGACACTTTTCGGTTATTCGAAAATGTCAGTTTTGTTTCAACATGTTTTTTCTCAATATTTTTCCAATCCAACCCAACAATTATTATACATAATTTTAAAAAGAAAGCTTTGAGCTTTAATTTAAAATAAGTCTCATTCCTTAATTTCAATAAATACGGCTTCCAGGAATTTTTAAATTAGCATCATTTTTGAGTCTTTTAGGTTATACGAAAATGTTAGTTTTAACTCAATACTCTTTTTCTCAATATTTTTCTAATTCAACCCATCGATTATTATACATCGACTTAAACAGAAAGCTTTAAGCTTCAATTTAAAATAAGTTTTATTTCTTAATTTCAATAAACACGGTTTCCAGGAATTTTTGAATTAGCATCTTTTTTGACACTTAGACTATGCGAAAATAGGGGGATTGCATATTTTGCTATTTTATTCCAAAGGCCTTTACTGAGTGTATTTTGATAGCGTTTTAATTCTATCTGATTCTGTCACAAAGTTTCAAAATGTTTGACTTCTTGGGACACAAAGGGTTAAGTCATTAAATTAGGTATAAAAAGTTTTGAGTTTACAACTAATTAGATCTTTTGAATCCACAATGAATGTAATTTGGAGTAAACCAAAAGGGGTTTTGAGGTGAACACAAATCATGTCGAGGAATGAAAAGTTATAATAACAAAAGAATATTCCTACAAGCCCTATGTGGGGGTTTTCTCACATATTATAAAATAATAGAATAATAGTATTTTTTGAAAAAGATTTTGTATTTTGAAAATAAAATAATTGACTTTTTCTTTTGCTGAAGTCTATATAATTAATTAAAAAATGAACTTATACATAGTAACGTAAAAACAGATTTCTTGATTTTTTAAAAAGGTAGTAAGATCAATGTGGCAGGGAATAACAAGTAACCCCTCGAAAACAACAAGTAACGCTATTTGCAACAATGGAAAAAAAATATTTAAATCTTTTAAAGTTGAAAACTCACTCTTTTTTTAAACGGCATATTAGGTGATAAGTTGTAAATTTGATTTGGACTTGGTTCAGGAAGTTTTTTAAAAATAAAAGCAGGTTTTAAGCGAGAAATATTTATTGTTTGGTTTCTATTAAATCGTGAAATGATGAAATTGTTTGAAAATTTTCTAATCACTTTGAATGGTACTTCGTACTTTGGTGATAAATTTGCTCTTTTGTTTTCAACTCGAAGGAACACATAATCGGACAAAAATAATTCTTTATGTACAAATGGTTTCGGAGAACAATAGATTTGAAAAAGTTTCGCGTAAAGAAATTAATGAAGGAAAGTATCAATGGCATTATACGTTTTTGTAAAAAATTCACCTGGAAGATGCAGAGGTTGACCATAAACCAGTTCTGCAGATGTACAGCCAAGATCTTCTTTTAGGGAGGAACGGAGGCCTAAAAGAACTAGTGGAAGTTCGTGTTTCCAACGATCTGTATTACCTCTTGCAATAAGAGCAGTTTTTAAAGATCTGTGAAATCTCTCCAGAATACCGTTGCTTTGGGGATGATAAGTAGATGTATGAATTTGGTTTGAACCGAAAAATTTATTGAATTAATTGCCTTGATCTTGCGTAATAGTATGAGGGATACCAAATCTTGAAAAATAATGAGTGAAAAGAACATTAGCAATCGTGGGTGTCGTTATATTGGAAAGAGGAAAAGCTTCAGTCCATCTTGTAAAGCGCTCAATAACAGTAAGAATAAATGTACTTCCGTCAGATGGAGCAAGAGGCCCAACGAGATCTATATGAATATGTTCGATACGGGCTCTTGGAATATTAAATTCTCCTATAGGCGTTCTAGTATGTTTATTTACTTTAGAAAGTTGACAATCAAAACAACATTGAAAAATCACGCCACACCCTATCAATAGTCTATATAGTGAATCAGGTTTACCTCCCTTGAATTATAGACGAGATATACAATTAGTAAACTACTATCTTAGACCAAATAATCCAATTTACGCGATAATCCAACAACAAACACTTACCTTTAGATTGACAGCTACCAGACCAACTATTGAATTCAAATTTCTCTTAATATACTTTTTGATGTTGTTTTATTTTAATTGTCCTAATCGATTTCGACTACTTGGTCGTCCTCAGAAGACGTCTACATAACGTACAATTAAATTAAAATTAAATAGAATACAATAATACAAATAAACTTACGTCAGAAACGGTACACATAAATTAAAAAATTCTCCAACATGAATATTTTTTAGGTATTATCTGTATTTTCACGTGTTATAACACAGCGCGGTTGGAGGGTTGGAGTTATAGCGAGGTTATGTTAAAGTTGATAAACAGAACTTTGAGAGGTTGACCTTGATAATAATACAATATTAATTCAATGTAAAAAATCACATTTCACACAAACGAACTCAACTATCATCGATTTTAGTTTTTGAATTTCTCGTTTGTAAGATAAGGGTCCTTTAACCCTTTCGTCCCTTTCGTTCCAGGGGTTTTCACACATTTGTGGTACACATATGTACCATCCGGGACGAAAGGGTTAAACATAGATATAGGGGTGTATATTGAGGTGTTATTTGGTCGTTTAAGATCGTTTTGTTTGGGTGTTTATGTATGAACTTATTTATTTCATATAATTCCATAATCTCCATAAAATTTCCCTTATCTAGTCGGTGTAAAATTTTACTATTTTTGTCTTCGTCGAAATCATGGTTTTGGAACATTAGCTGTCTCTCCTATATAGATTGCTCCGCAAGTGTTACAATCTAACTGATATATACCGCTTTTCTGCAAATGATTTGTTTGGTCTTTGTTATTTATTAGAATATTTCTTAGAGTATTTTTTGTTTTAAAAGATAAACATATATCGTATTGTTTAAATACGTTTTTAATTTTGTGGGAAATTTTTCCAGGAAATGATATTGATCTATATGTTGTATCGTTCACTTTTTTGTCATTGGTTAGAGTAGTGATATTATATAAATTGGTTTTGTGTTGTATTTTGTTTATCAGTTTATGTATTCTATGTTGCGGAAAATCATTTTTCATTGCGATCTGCTGTATGATTAGAAGTTCTTTTTCTGTTTCTGCTGCTTTTAGGCTTGAGTTTAATGCTCTCCAAATGTACGCTCTAAAGGCAGCATATTTCTGCGATTCATCGTGGTATGAGTTATAAGGTATAATGCAATCAGTCTGAGTTGGTTTGCAATATATTGAAAATTCCAAATTTTTATTGTTTTTATGTATGGTGAGATCAAGGAAATTTATAGAGCTATTTTCTTCTATTTCTATGGTGAAGTTAAGATTTTTATGTAATTTGTTGATGTAATTATGTAGGTCATTTATATGTTTTTCGTCTTCTATTATTACCAAAATGTCATCAACATATCTTCGCCATAGTTTTATGTATTTTCGGAAAGGATTGCGGTCGCTCATTATTTTTTCAGTTTCGATCTTATTTAGAAAGATGTCACTCAGAATTCCACTCAAAGGAGAACCCATTGGTAATCCATCTTCAAAACCATAAATGGTATTATTGAATTGACAGAAATTCTGTTTAACACATTGTTTAAACAATAATTGTGTATTTTTAATGTCTTCATCATCATTTAATGAGTCTTGAATGATTTCTTTAATTATTTCAGTGGTCTCCAAAACAGGTACATTTGTATACAGGTTAGAGATGTCAAATGAAATTATTTTGTAGTTGTCTTCCATTTTTATGTCCTTAAGTAGCGAAATTAGTTGGTTTCTATTATTTATTGTATATTCTGGTTTGAATTTAATGTCATTTTTAAGGAAATTAACCAACCTTTTAGACAAATTGTAAGTGCTGGAATTAACGCTGCTGATTATAGGTCGAATCGGTTGGCCTTCTTTATGCAATTTCAATAAACTGTATAGTTTAGGGGTTTGAGGGTTCATTGGAAGGTTATATTTATAATTACCTATGATTTTTTTAATTGTGTTTTCACATGTTTTTACTAGTCGTTTAGTTTCTTTGTGGAATGCCTTTGTTCTTAAGTTCTTTAAATTTATTGTCCTGAAGAAATTTTTCTGTTTTATCTATATATTCTTCTTTTCGCATCATTATCATCCCGGCATTTTTATCACCCGGGGTCACAATCAGATTATTGGTTTTTATCTTCTGTCTTATGTCCTTGATTATCTTCATTGTCCTCTTCTCCTCTCTTTCTTCGTTCTTACCGCTATGTCTTCTATTTCTTTCTTCTTTTATAAGTATATGTTGAATGTCTTTCTTTATTTTATTACCTTCTTTGTGTCCTATCACTGCTGCCTGGATTTCTATTGCGGTGTATGGTAGTGTCGTTGTCGTTTTTGGAGCAAATTTCATTCCCTTGTCCAATATTTTTTGTTCTTCTAAGTTAAAATTAACATCAGTTAAATTAGTAAATCCAGGGTAAAAGCTATGTATGTTATTCATTCTCTCTTCCTTTTTTGTTCTTCTTAGTTTTTCTTCTTTAAGTTTCCTTAGTTTTTCGATTTTCTTCATCTTTATCTGTTTCAACAAAATATTATCATGTATCTTTGCTTCTTTTATCATGCATTCTATCTGAATGTAGTGTAAATTATTGTTTAATGTTTGGTAGATGTTATATAACTTTATGTTAAGTAAGTTGATCTTTCTGTAATGATCGTTGATACTCTTCTTAATGTATTTTGTCTTTAACTGTTTTATTTCATCTTCTCGAATGTATCCAGGGTATTTTTTGTTTACAAAAGGTGGAAAAATCTCTTCTTTCAGACAAATTCTAAGAAATTTAATGTGTTGTAGTTGAAGTTTTAGTCTATATGTTGCACGTTTGTAGAGTAGGATGTTTTTGGCCGTATTTGCCGATTGAATATCACGAAATTTCGTGATAGACCAACTATCGTTCGTGCACAAGAATTGATACAATCTTTAGATACGGCATACCTACCAATATTCTGAAGTCTCTCCATGCTTGTTAAATCCCATTGAAGCTAGATTGGACCTCACTAAATTTTCCAAATCAAACGCCCCCCATGCAATGTTTCTTGCTGATTTTCACAACATAGTGCATACTTACCCTGATGCCTTTTGTGTTTACACTGATGGATCAAAAAAAGGAAACGGTGTTGGTAGTGCAATATGGGTCGATAATACAGAACATTCCTGGATGCTTCAACCATGTTCCTCAATATTTCTTGCAGAGTTATATGCAATATTCCAAGCATTATTATACATAAATATGAACCTCAATAATCGCAATTTTGTAATAATAAGTGATTCGCTTAGTAGTATCAAATCCTTACAAAACCTGTACACAAAAGAAGCAATGCTACAACAAATCTTAGGCACACTAGCCAGCATCACAAAACAAAATCATAAAGTAATTTTTATATGGGTGCCAAGTCACGTTGGAATTGGGGAGAATGAACGTGCTGATTGTGCAGCGTCCGAGGCTGCAGATAAAGCACAACTTTTGCAGACATAAAGATATTGCAAAACATGTAAGATCCTTGATTTATAACAACAATGGCAAAATACTCCAAGTTTCTTGAGAAAAATCAAATCCCACGTCTATCGACTAAGTTCCGAAAGGGAATTAAGCAGGTCAGAACAAGTGAAACTAAGTAGATTGCGCATTGGCCATACATCGTTGACCTCCAAATATATGTTAAAAGGGGAGCAGAGACACATGTGTTCAAATTGTAATAGGGAACTCACTTTAGAACACATCATTGTAGAATGTAGATTATATGAACAAACAAGAAATATTTATAATATAACAAGCATACAGTCTGCCTACTATTCGACCAACTTTGAATACTCTTAATATGCTACTATGTGGTCCTGAGTGAAATTATTGTGAGTGCTAATGGCCTATGACGTCGAAGCGCTTTTTTTTTCTTTCTTCAATAATAATAATAATAACAAAAGAATATATTTACACTTGGAAACAATTTGGAACACTTGCTTTGATATCTAGAAAACTAACAATCTTTTACTACAAATTTTTTCACCCCATTATTTATCCCCAAGTTTATGCGTATAGGTTGAGAATCACCCTGTATAAGACATTTCTGTGTATCACAAACAGGAAACGCCTTGTATCTTGTGGAATCTCATCCCAGGCTACACGAGATCTCTCATTCAGAGCATGCCTCGCATAGAATTTATTGACAGAAATTGTTTTTTTTTAAATTTTTATGATTTACTACTGAAATAAATACAAATTATTTGTAAAATTTCAGCTTTGTGACTCTGCTATTTCGTGATATTGTAATTATTTTAGCACGTACTTTATAAAAGTGACAACGTCCTAGAATTACAGAAATTCCACTTTTAACTTCTTAGTATATTCAAGATCCACAGAGGTTCATACTTCAAACGTGTTAAATTTTTAAACTGATATGATTTGGGTTAATTTTACTTAATATTGTTACAAAATGTGATTTTTGACATCAAAAACTTTTCATTATGATTTAAATCGTTTTTACCTTATACTTTCATTATCATAAACAAAAAATATAAATTTTTTTTATATTTATAGAAACAGTGATTTAACATCTTATCAACAAGAAATGAAAAATTTAATAAATTTTTATTCGTTTCGAAAAATTGACAAAAAAATTAAGAGGGAAGTTATAAATCATTTCGAATTTATGTGGGTGAAGAAAAGTGGTAAAAATGTAAACCACGTAATGGATTACTTCAAACCATGCTTTAAAGAAGACGTCCTTTACAGTAAATTTAGTAAATCATTAGCCTCAACGTCCGTTTTTTATAACGCTCCAACATCGTTTTTTAAATGTTTAATAGTTGAGATGAATCACCAAGTTTTTTTGAAAAGAGCAACCATGTATCGGGTTAACGATATTGTAAACGATATTTATTTTATTTTAAATGGAGAGGTGGAAGTTTTGGGTGCGGATCATAACAGATTGAAAGTGTTGAGAGAGGGTAGTATATTTGGTAATTTGGGTAAAGAAACTTATACGAGACAATTATTAATAATGGCCGCAAGAAGTAATTTGGAGGTGTTGATTATTGAAAGTAAAACGTTTCATGAGATTATAAGTAATTATGCTTCGTTGAATGATCACTTTCAAGAATTAACTCTGGTAAACGTAGATTTCTTACAAAATGAGTTCACTTCAATTGAGAGAATACACGAAACAACGTCTACGATTTTGGCAATAAAGAAGAAAAAGTTTTATGATTTTTACTTCACCTGCAGCCCTTTAATAAAAAATTACGAAGCTGTTCACATAGCAAACAATGTTCTTATGATTATTTCTTGTTTAATCGGATTTCATTACGAAGGATATCAAAAAGCTGTTATGGACACTGATTGGTATAAATTAAGTATTCTCCATTTAATGGATCTTTTATTTATAATCAGGATGTTTCTTAAGCTACATACGATCTATATCGATGTGTACGGAATTTCTGTTCGTAATAAAAAGGATATCATCATAAATTACGTTAAACAAGAACCTGGTTTATACTTTGACATCTTGGTGGGTGCCCCATTCGATTTATTCGGATACTGTTTCGTCTGGTCTCAATATTTTCCAATCATATTCAACGCATTAAGACTGGTAAAATTATTAAGAATACATTTAGTTGTAAATATTTTAGACAAAATCCAAGAAAAATTACACATAAACGTAGCATTAATAAGAGTTTTATACATCTTAACTGTAACATCAATTTATGTGCAAATAATGGGAATTTGCTTTTTTTACTCAAGATATTTCACCGTTCCAACGCTCGTACCTCCATTAAACTCGAAATCTATGTTGTATCTAAATTCAATTTTTGTTATTGCTTGCACAACATTCGGAGCACCATTAACAAATCTTGGCATACAATATACTTTCGCGGTATCATTACTTTGCGTGCTTATTACAATATTAGGAAGATTTATAGTAACTCTTTTTATCGCTGAAACTTGCGCTATTTTGGAGGCTATCAATAAAAGTAGGAATTCATACAAAGAATTTGCATTGGACGTCAAAGAATACATGGAAACATACGACGTTTCGATTCCGCTTAATCGTGAAATAATAGTTTACGTTAATTTGCTTTGGTCGAATTATCGTGGAGTTTTAAATCCGCTTTTATTGGAAAAAACTCCTTATTATTTAAAAGAAGCGACTTTAAACGCTATGTTTGGTTATCATCTCCGAAACCATCCGGTGATTAAAAATTTTCATATCGATTTAATAAGACAGATGGCTGCTTGCATGAAAGTAATCATTTTCTTCCCTGGAAATCATGTCGTTTATCAAGGTGATGTCGATCAAACAATGTATTTTTTACACGAAGGGGTCATCGATGCTTTAACCGAAGATTCTTTAGAAAAAGAAACGATTGCGTTAAGTTTAGAATCTGGGGATTCTTTTGGATTAGAACAAGGATTATTTCCTGGTACACCTCACATGTATACTTATAAAGTTCGACAACCCACCGTTTTAATTTCGTTACAAAGAAAATCATGGTTTCATTTATTAAGTTTTTTCCCCGCTTCAGCTGAAATATTAGATTTATATTATACAGATCCTATCGATAGTTACGATGAAAATATTAAAAACTATTTGTATTAAACTTTCCTTTCGTAAAAATTTTTTTGAAAAATAAAAACGGAATATACGAGTATGACCAATTTTTTTATTCCTTTTTTTTGGGGGGGGGGGACAGCCGATATTAATTTGTTTGCATTTAGCGACGACGATATATGTAATGGCGATCGGTGCAAAACAAACGTGGGCACGTGATTTACGATTCGCATTACGGCGCGGAACTATGCTATAGTAAATAATAAATCAGGAGTGGACATTTTTCACACGCACACCGCGCACCGCATTTGCACCCACCGTCCGCGACGCCACTGGTTCGGCAAACAGAAAAAAAAACATAAAATTATGAAAACTACAAATCAAATCGTGAACAAATGCGGCCCGGCTAGAAGTGCTATAAAAGTTGGTAGAGGCGAAGGGGCGCGAATGGGTCGTCCGTTCAATCCGGAAGGACGCTAAAATATTATCAGCGAAACAATGGGGGGGCCGTTTCCTGGTCACTGCTATGCGGTGCAAAGCTACGGCCACTGTTGTAAAACAAATTAAAAATATTACCACAGCGCAGTCAGCTCAACTAGAAATTCAGTCCCGTACTTATATTAATCTCGAAAAGTTTTACTTAATATTAAAACGTATTAATAAAATTAATAATGTTTTTTTAATGGTGATACTTTTCTTGCATTGAGGTCTTATATATAATCTAGAGTGCGTATGCTGTTGTCCCCACCACGCCTAAAATGAAGCCAGAAAGGTCGCCATGTTAGATGTACCAACTTAGCGGGAAATTCGAAATTCTTATATATACTTATGCAAGAATTTACATTATTATAAACTGGAAAGGCAGAATAATAACCAAAACAAAACATTAATATGTATTGATAAATAATTATCAATTATATGATATTTTAAAAGAACTTAATAATTTTTAGCCATGACTCTTATAATTAACAAACTAAGAAGAAAATATTTAAGGAACAGTCCTTAATAATAAAGTTTACTTGAACTTCAATTGAATACCTCGGTGCAAGAAGGGAGTAGCTTCATTTATCAAGAGAAGGAGCAGAAGGAGTTGTCCCCTTCTTATACCGAGGTCTTCAATTGTTAATTCCAAGTCAATTAACCAGAAACATTTTATGGACTGTTGTAAATAATCGTCCAACTTAGCAAATTATAAAAAACATATGTCAAAACGAAAAGAATTCGAAAACTTTCAACAAAAATCAAATTTTAATAAAAACAACAATATGTTTATGAGAATTGTGAGGTTATAATTGTAGGTACAATAGAGACTTGAAACTATAGCTAAGTTCAGGTCGGTACATCCAACATGTCTGACTTTCTGATTACCCCCACCACCACCACATACGCTCTCTAGATTATACATAAGACCTCAATGTTTTGTTGTCATAACTATACTCTGTTTTTAAACCAGGAGTAAACGCGAAAGTCAGATTTACACTAGGAAAAATCACCAGAAAATATCACTAGATATTTCGGCGGTAAATTTAAATTAATAATTATTATTATTTATTTATTTACTTATTATTGTATTTATTTTCGTTTGTTATCTTTAATGCCTTTAAATTTGATTCAAACTAATTTTAAGTTTGTCTTTGTATCTGAAGCTGATGTAATAAAAGCTATTTCCTCAATTTCTTCTAAAGCTGCCGGTGCTGATAATATCAGTATGAGTATGTTGAATATGTGTCTTCCATTTATATTACCCTACTTGACACATTTACTCAATGTTTGCATTGAAACTTCGGATGTACCTGACTGTTGGAAGTTGTCAATTGTGGTTCCTATCCCGAAAAAACGTGACCCATCTGAGCCTAAAGATCTGCGGCCGATTAGCATATTGCCAATTTTATCTAAAGTTCTGGAAAGAATTATGTTTAATCAGTTACATCAATTTGTTCAAATTAATAATATTTTACCGAAGCATTAATCTGGTTTTCGTAGAAACCATAGCTGCAGTACTGCTCTTCTCAAGGTAACTAATGATATTTTACAGGCTCGAGATAAAGGATTATGTACGTTGGTAGTCTTGTTGGATTTTAGTAGAGCTTTTGATAGTGTTTGTCATGACTTGCTTGTGGAATTGTTAAAGTATATTGGCTTCAGTGAATCCGCTTTAAACTTAATTGAAAATTATTTAAGTAATAGGCATCAGTCGGTTAGAATCGGTGATGCTTTGTCTGAATTTCGCTGTTTGAGCAAGGGTGTACCACAAGGTACTATTTTAGGGCCTATTCTATTTTCTTTATATACATCTCAAATCGTTAGGGGGTTAAATCATTGTGAGTACCATATGTATGCGGATGACTTGCAGATGTATGTTTCCTTTGATCCACGCGACTTCGCGTTGGGTATTACGAATATGCAAAAAGACCTTGATTACATTCATAAAGTGGCTCGGGAATACGGTCTACATCTTAATCCGAGTAAATCCAATGCTATACTTTTTGGAAATTCCGCTATATGTAATGGTTTTCGGGAAAGTATTGATTTGCAAATTGATGGTTGTAACATTCCTTTGGTTAGTGAGGTAAAGAATTTGGGTATGATTATGGACAACAGTTTTCGCTATAAGAAGCATGTCTCCAACTGTATATCCAGGGCTTATTATCATCTGAGGATGTTGTTTCCTCATCGACACTACCTTGGTATTCATCTGAAAAAGGTGTTGTGCGAAGCCTCTGTGTTGTCTCAATTCACTTATTGTGCTGAGGTCTACCATCCGTGCATTGACGTTAGCGATGTAACACGTATTCAACGAGTGCAAAATTCGTGTCTTCGGTATATATATGGAATTAGAAAATATGACAGAATATCTTATAAACTGAAGGATGCGGGATGGCTAAATATGTATCATCGTAGGAAAGTGCAGTGTTTGTGCCTATACCATAAAATTATAAACTACAAGGAACCACAGTATCTCTACCAACTGATAACTTTCCGAAATGATGTATACCGAATAAATACGCGATTTCGCGGAAGACTGTCGCCACCCTTCTATCGTTTGTCTTTGTTTCAGAGATCATACTTATTTCAAATAACTTCGAAATATAATGAGGTGGACGATAATTGCAAGGGGTTCTCACTACGAAGGTTTAAATTTACACAGAAATATTCTTGTTTTCTTGAACAATGTCTACATGGGGGCAAACGCTGATCTGACATGTTTTGCAATCTTGTTGTTGTATCTAGCTGTTGCTTTGTAATTTTTGGCCGAGTCATGTTTTTCTTTTTTTGTTTCTTAGGTTAGTTAGAGCAGCTGTACTAACTAGTACAAGCTGGAACTCGCCTATTTTCTTTTGTATGTTTTTTTTTTGTACAATTAAGCATTAATTTACAATAAAGGCATTTATTATTATTATTATCGTCAACACTAAACATACAAATTAACATTGAAGTTATGAGTGTATTTATTTCAAAATATAATAAAGAAGGGTTTAAGAACACAAAATTCACAATAATGACACGAAACTGTCGAATTGTCAATAACCTAACCTTCAAATTCAAAATTGCCTGTGTGTGAACCTTCCTCGCATTCAACCAATCACGTGCAAGGTCAATCTGGGGACAAATTTAAAATACTCCTCCTGGTTTAAAAACAGAGTTGCAAAGAAAACTTCAAGGTATAATTAATGTTTGTAAACAAAACTAACCTTACCTAACATTCCTTCACGCTATAATTGACATTACAAAAGAAAACTTCACGCTATAATTGCCATTACTAATTGCCAAAGAAAACTTCATGGTATAATTAATGTTTGTAAACAAAACTAACCTTACCTCACATTCCTTCACGCTATAATTGACATTACAAAAGAAAACTTCACGCTATAATTGCCATTACAAATTGCCAAAGAATACTTCATGGTATAATTAATGTTTGTAAACAAAACTAACCTTACCGAACATTCCTTCACGCTATAATTGACATTACAAAAGAAAACTTCACGCTATAATTGCCATTACAAATTGCCAAAGAATACTTCATGGTATAATTAATGTTTGTAAACAAAACTAACCTTACCTAACATTCAGCGTCTGAAGACACAGGGTTAAACCCGAAACTTAAAAATATACAACTTAGCGCTGAATAACAATTAAAACTAGAACTAACACTTGCACTAGAACTATACTCTGTTTTTAAACCAGGAGGAGTAAACGCGAAAGTCAGATTTACACTGGGAAAAATCACCAGAAAATATCACTAGATATTTTGGCGGTAAATTTAAATTAATGATTATTATTTATTTATTTACTTATTATTGTATTTATTTTCGTTTGTTATCGTCAACACTATACATACAAATTAACATTGAAGTTATGAGTGCATTTATTTCAAAATATAATAAAAAAGGGTTTAAGAACACAAAATATACAATAATGACACGAAACTGTCGAATTATCAATTACCTAACCTTCAAATTCAAAATTGCCTGTGTGTGAACCTTCCTCGCATTCAACCAATCACGTGCAAGGTCAATCTGGTGACAAATTTAAAATACTCTTCCTGGTTTAAAAACAGAGTATAGTAAATTAATTTTTAAAGGGATTTTAAGTTACCTAAAAACGTCAATATAGGTATTTATTAATATTTATCTCAAAACTTTTTTTGTTCGCAATTTTTCAGCTTTAATTTGATACATAAATCAATTGTTTATTTTCATAAATAAGTAATGATGTTTTAAAAATTAACTACTTTTTAATGGGCTTTAAGTTATTTAAAAAACGTCATCCTGTATAATAATTTTTTATCTCGCCGAGATAACTGACATGCATTTCATGTATAGACTTGCTCATCAGAAGCTAGACTATTGTATATCCAACGATTTCCTGCCCGTAATGTCCCCGACCGAAAAATCTTCGAAAACATTCATCGACGTCTTCGTGAAACAGGCTCATTAAAACAAAATGGAGGGCCAGGAAGATCAATGACTACAAAAACGGTACAATTAGAACAGAATATGCTGGTCATGATAGAGGAAGATCCTGGTAGTTCTCCGCGAAGAATTGCAAATACTTTGAATGTAAGTCATTGGACAGTTTGGAAAATTCGTAAGAACAATTTGTTGTATCCATACCACATTTAATGCCTTCAAGCACTACTATCTGCTGATTCTCCTCCACATATTGCATTATGTCAATGGATATTGCAAATATTAATTCGCATCTCTCTATTCCTGACAGATTCTTTTTACCGATGAAGCCAGTTTCTCAAGAAATGCAATAAAGAATTTTCATAATAATCATATGTGGGCAGATAAAAATCCGCATGAGGTATGTGAAGATCATTTGCAACATCAATTCCCCTTGAATGTTTGGGTTGGAATTGTGGATGAATATCTAATTGGACCGGTATTTCTACCAGGAAGACTTGCTGTCGTAGTGTATCGCAACTTTTTGGCAGAAGCGCTACCTGAGTTTCTGGAGGATGTACCATACGCGACAAGAATTGCAATGTGGTTTATGCACGATGGTGCATCACCACATTTCAGTTTGGTTGCTCGGAAATCGCTGGATTGGTCGAGGTGGGCCACACGCATGGCCTGCTCGATCCCCAGACTTAAACTCCCTGGGTTATTTTTTTTAAGGATCTCTGAAGTCATTAGTTTACGATATTCCAGTGGAGAATTTGGACAATTTGCGAAATCGAATAATTGCTGGGTGTAACTCAATTATAAACGACCCTGGTGTGTTTGAAAGAGTTCGGCAATCAATGACGAGAACATTGAATGCTTATATTCAGGCTGGAGAAAGTCATTTCGAACATTTATTGTAGATTGAGCAACTTTACATGTACTTTTTGATAATAAAATGAAACAAAGGGGTTTTTCAAAAATTATCGTAGGACAAAATATTCTCAGAATAGTCTACTGAATAACCCCTAGAATTTTTTCCGCATGTTTACCTAACACCCTCTATACTTTTTTAATAGTATTATGCATGTTATTAAAAAGACATATTCAGCTTTAATTTGATATCTCATTAACATCTTATTTTCATAAATAAAGAAATTAATGATTATATTCTTTTTGCTAAGGAAGCATGAGGAGCGTCAGCAGGTTTGACCTCGACCTCAGCTCCATCATCTACTCCTGATTCGTCTAGGCGTTCTTTCACCATTACTAAACAGGGTTGGCTGACGAAATGTTACGAAGTTTAGGACTATGGTACGCCATAAAGACGATTTTCGACAAGGTGGTGTGGATGGTGGTAAGTAACACTTTTTCTCTCATTTTTCACAGTGAAAAGATGTCTCAGTCGAAGAGGACGCTAACTATAATGGACGTGCAGAACATGTCCATACATCGCAAACCATGATGATGAATTGATTTATCCCTGTTTCCATGATGTAGTTTATGGCGTTCATATCGTTGCCGTCATATTTTAAGCTCGAAGTTTACAGTTTGTTTAGGTACACCATTTTCCAGCCACTTTGGCAATTTGGTATTGCACGGAGGATGATGTAGTTATGTAATTATGATTGATTATAATCATAATAAAACATTATTTTGAAGATTTAAAGACTTATCGTATTGAACGTAAGAGAATGTTATGAATGATTATAAATTTATTTATTGTAATATAAAATATTATTTACTGATAAATTCCGTTATGTATTATTGGCCGTTGCTGTTTTTTATTGTATATAACCCATGTAAAGTCGATATGAAGTAATTTTAAATACCCCCTGACAGATAGATAACCTCAATTTCATTCTTTTCTCAATTTCTTATTCAAATCCTTATTTATCCGGTTGAACCTATCGAAAATGATAATTTTAGCATAGTAAGAATGGAAAACAGCCGTCCTTTGTGTGAATTAATGAAATTTTAGATGAAAATCCATAATCTCAAGATTTGAGCATTTTGGGAATTTTGCCGTTGAATATAGAAGAAAATGATCAGATATCTGAAAATCAATTTAAAGAAGCATTAAAATTACGCGATTTCATACATAAATATAGTTATTAAAATTTTTTTAATAATATTTAATCAAATTAAATTAGTGACATTTCATATGTTAAGGTTGGTTATATCGGGAAATTATAAAAACGAATTTCAAGTTAAGGAAATTAACCAATCAGGAAAGACTATTTTTCAATTTCAAACATTAAACAAACGAAAATTTAAATTTTTAGTGTGATTTTAACCTTGGGGGAGAACACACGCAAATTTTGTCACGTCGAACATTATAAGCAAAATTTTAGGTTATGTAAAAAGTTAAATGTTGACATAACCTCAAAAAAAATTTATTTGACGTGTTTCTTCGATTCAAAGAAAAAAACTAATATACCTGATGAAGAAACATCATTTTGGTTCCCGTTCCTGATAATCCCAGAATCCCGTACCGTCGTTTCTTTACAATCAACAAACTAAGCTAATTGTAAGTGTTATTTTCTTTAAATTTATTCGTGTTATAATTTAGTAATCGTTATCACTTACCTTCAATACGAAAGATAATTCTGAGATATTGCTCGTAATAATTCATTTCTTTATATCATTATTATTTTTTTGTGGTTATGTTGTTACTACATAAACAAGTTATTTTCGTCAATTTGATGGGATAATAAAACCGTTAATCGTACTTCGTATTAACTAAAATTTAAGAAATTTGTTATCGTTTTATCACAGTTAATTCGTTGAATTTTACTTAAAAGATTTGTTTACGAGTTAACTCAAGCGTATGAACCGGCTATTACCCTGAACAGCTCACGCTAGACTAAACTTGACAACGTCGCTAGTTCTGGAATTAAAATTTTATTTGAATTTTTTAAATTTAAACAGTCAAATTATTTATTGGAGTTTGCAAATTTAATAGAAATAGATTTAATAGAATTATGACTTCATTTTACATACAGTGCTAGCGTAAAGTAACCCCCCCCTGTTTAACTTCCGAACAAATTGAGATATCACTATGAACAAAAAAACGTCAGTTTCTATATTTTATCAGCACAAATATTTTCTTATGGAAAATTTTGCCATCACTTTTAGTTCCGGAAAATAGATCAACTTTGTTTTTTTAAATGGAACACCCAGTATATTATGGTATCTTCCGAAAGATGAAAACAATACGAATCCAACGGTACCTCACAATCAAATATCGGTTTATTAGTTTTTCGCATAAAAATTAAACAAAATGCGGAATTTTGCCGGAAAAACCAACGTACCTTCGTCGACTACCTGTCGAAATGCAATCGGCCAGGTAAATGGTGGACGGTCGGTATACGCTCGAGCTAAGACGGATTTAAAATTGCAAGTTCAATTACTTATTTTTTTTAGAAATGAAATAAAAGTTGTTTGGAAGTATATTAAATTTATGAATTAATCATATTTTATCAAAAAATATTTATAAAGAAAAAAAGTCAATATAAGAAATGAAATTTTCTTATTAAAGATTTTGCTAGTATAGGTAACGGTTGAAAAATTTGCTTAGTGTTGTTATTGAATAATAAAAGAATTTTTTATTTATTAAGAATCAAATATTACGTAAATTGTTCGATATGATTACCTTGAACTTCTAGGCAGTGGTACCATCTTTGTAGTGTTTCCTCTCTCACACGGCTTAACATGTGATGATCAATATAATATTTTGGCAGACGTCAATAATTTTTTGTTTTAAATCCTCAATACTACCCAACGGAATTTCATATATAGTAGAAACCACGAGAGCTGGCAGTGACAGATCGCTTAAAAATGGTATAAATCAAGATATGGACGTACGACTTAGATTATTTCACCACATACATTTAAATGTAGGTTATGTTAGTAATGGAGGTTATATGTCAAAGATTGTCAAAAATATTATTTAATGATTTTCCTTTCAAAGAAAACATTTTCGGCTTGTGAAAACACTGACAGATTCATGACAACGCTCACAAGACGTTTCGATTTGAGGTTGTAATTATAGAGTTACATCCCTTAGAAGAACAGACGTACTTTTTCGACGTGGCCATTTGAATTGTACAGCAGACATATTAAACTAATGCTATCTCTTTCTAACACACATTACTCTCTAGCGGTTTGTGAACTACGTATGGCATTTGTAAGAGCGGAAAATGATGATTTACTGCCAGCTCTCGTGGCGTCTACTATACCTTGGATTTTAAATAACCCCATAAAAAGAAATCTAAAGGTGTCAGATCTGGTGATCTTGTTGTCCATTAAAATTTTTATCAAGATAATTTCGTACCATTGGCGCATAATGTGGAGGTGCTCCGTCTTGATGAAACACTAGTTCCATTTCAAAATCGTCAGAATTCTGTTGTACAATTTGCAAAAGTCTTGAAAAAAAAAACATTTACTTTCTAATGAAATTGAGTGATAACGTCACGATATTCATGTGGATTAACATCACGCCGATGCAATTTTCCACCCAAAAAGAAAGTACATTCATCACTGAAACAAATATGTTTCAAGTATAATCGATTTCGTTCAACCATATTTGTCATTAGCCCACAAAATTCTGTTCTTCTATATCAGGATCATCTTCTGTTAATTCATGAAGCATTTTTATTTAAAATGGATGATATTTATTCTTCTTTAAGTATTTCCACGTCTTCCAACAACGACGCGGAAATATTTAACACATCACACGTTGATGCGATAGCAGCAGACGACATCATGGGCACATTAAATACTTCTGTTAATATCTGACGACCAGTTCTTTTGCGGTCTTCGACGCTTCCAGTTTCCAAAAACTTATTCACAAGCTCTCTTAAATATTTTCGACTAATTGGATGTTCAGGAAATCGTTCCTTAAATTGTCGCTCTGTTTCATGTAGATTTCTGTCAGCACGAGCGAATATTAAAATTGCTTCGATATTGTGCTCTAAACTCCTTCTAGCCATTTTGATCTCGCCTTTCTTTGGTTATACTTGGTCGGGTAGAATTCAAAGATAGAAATGAAGGAAAATATTTGCATGCTGCCTTAAATACAAAATTTCAAAGTACCTACAAACTTTAAAATTGTTGTTATGACAATTTTTTCTTAGAAGTTTTAAAAAGAACTTTCTTTTTATCCTTTTCTTGTATTGATTGTTTCATAAAAACATTCTAAAAGAATTGCTGATTTTAACCCTGCTTAATCCGAGCGTAGACCGACCTTTAACTGACCGTCCACCATTTATCTGGCCCATTGTATCTCGACAGGTAGTCAACGAAGATACGTTGGTTTTTCCGGCGAAATTCCGCATTTTGTTTAATTTTTATGTAAAAAACTAATAAACCGATATTTGATTGTGAGGTATCGTTGAATTCGTATTGTTTTATTCTTTCGAAAGATACCATAATATACTGGGTGTTCCATTTAAAAAAACAAAGCTGTTCCATTTTCCGGAAAAACTAAAAGTGATACCAAAATTTTCCATAAGAAAATATTTGTGCTGATAAAATATAGAAACGGACGTTTTTTTGTTCATATTGATATCTCAATCTGTTCAGAAGTTAAACAGGGGGGGGGTTACTTTACGCTAGCACTGTATTTTTAAATAAATCAAAAAAAAAAATCATTACAGTACTTACATATTGATTACTTTTTAGGAAAGGGTTATACTATAAACAACACAGATCCCTTATCTTTCATAATATCTTTCATTTTTATAGATTTTCAAGAAAAATAAATAAATATAACATTAATGGAGGGTTGGTTTACGAATAAGTTATTATTTCCTGGGATGGACGTTTTTAATTTCTAGTCCGTTTTTCAAGTTAAACTGCGACTTGGTTCCCGGGCCATTAGTGCATCGTCTGAAACGACTTTGGTCATAAAGCAAAGGGACACGCAGTGTTTCACAACGGCACATTCCGCTTATCAAAGAAACGTTAACAGCGGCGCACGCATTAAATTATGCATATATCATTCTCGGGTCGTTGCGTAATCAAAGCACGACCGAGAGAGCATTAAAAGCCGGGCTCTGCACAGCGGCAGCGGTGGCGATTAAAAAAAGGAGGATACATGTTATTTTTTGCGACACGGCCGCCCGCGGGCGCAAACGGGTTAGGTCCGAGTAATATATGGATATTAAACGTCACTAGCCCTCGGCCGTTTTATAAAAAAAGGCGATGCTACAAAATAAGGATTTGTTGGATAGTTAGAAAATGTTTACGGGATTCTTCTTTGAAAATATTTCGAATATAGAAGCAATCGTATATCACACGGTTATTAAACGGATGACCAAACACGATGGCAAAATTTACTTCGCCCACAAAGGATCAGTACGTGACCTGATTCTACAAACGGTAGTCGGCAACAACTCAGAATCCCGGTGACCGCTGATTTGTTTGACGGCGTATATCATCGTTTCGTCACAATATTTCGTCCCGGTCCCTCTTTTATCGGGCAAGTGCAGGCCTTCGGCGTCGTCGTCCCTGGCAAAGTCGTATCCAGAGCTCGGTCGGCATCCATACATCACGGCACCGAAATAAAACGGCGCTGATCTCTCCGGAAGACAGTAGTTTATGGGGAGGACCCCGGGGATTTTTCAACGCGCCGCCCCAGACAAGACCGTCGTCCTCGTCCTCATGGGGCGCCTTGCGGCTTAAAGTTTACCTGTAATTTCAGTAAAATACGTCTCGAAACGGAAAAGGGAACATGGGGGAGACGGGAACGGAACTCCGGCGCGTGAAATTAATCTGAGAAACAGATGTTACCACACCGCGTGATATTTAAACGTCTTTAGGTGTCTTTGGGTTTCCTTACATTCTAACGTGTTTTACTGTTGAAATTGAAGTGTGTTTCTGATGATAATTGCTGATTATAATGGAGGATAAATGTTACTAATTACATAACCTATTAAAAGTAAGTAAAGTAATGAATTTAATGGATTTAAAGTTTTAATAAGATTACCTTAATATAGGCAATGAAAAATTTATCCATTTCCTTGTTTAGTGGCATCACATTGATCCCACAATCCGAGGATTAGTGAATATGCCCTTTACGTATACGATTATATTCTAGCTCAGGATGTTCCAGCAGTGCCAATTAAGTAGTATTCTATGTTCGAATGTCGGTACGGATAAACAAATGGAATTAGTTAAAGGGGGTCTGTACATGAAAGTAACGCCTGCATCCGCCATGTCCTTGAATAATGTATTGTAGCTAGTGCGCGCCGGTGGTAGTGTCCTAGGTCCTGGTACAAGTGAGGCGACTGCATTGCGGGCATTGTGTTAACGGCGCTCCGGCAGGACGACAGACAGTCCGCAGGACAATGCTCGCCGCGGGGACATAAATCCGGGACAATACAGCCGGAAGGACAACTATATGCGCCGGGAAGTGGTCCTGCCTCCTCCGGCAACACGTCCCGTTCATGACGGCGTACGCAATCATACCATTTGTCAGATTACGGGGTCCTCGCGCAGGATGTATGCTAGCAGTTAAGAACTACTTGGACTTTAGTGCCGCTTTCAACCACCCCTCAGAACTCCCCTTCGTACAGGCTCGACGGAAAAAGGACCACAAAACGTGCGGACAAAGCGTCTTCTAATAAATTGCCCTCTCGCAGTTAAGTTGACTTACACCAAGTTTTACTTTGGAGTCTGTTTTGTTCTTGATACCTTCTCCTTGTACTGCTATAAATTCAACAATCTTCTTTTTATTATTATATTAGGTACTAGAGAAACCTTTAGGGACATTAAAACTCAAATATTAGTTGTAACATATTCGATGACTAGTTATAATTTTAAATTAAATTTTGAATAAGTAACGCAATGCGGTAATGGTTAGTGTGACGTAAAAGCGAAAAGACGTACAATTTGTAGAAGCTGGCTCTCGTTAGTATGAACATAATTGCATTTAATACGCGCGCTTGAATCCGGTAGGTCACGCGGACGAGCCGCGACGGCCCGGAAAGAATCAAAAAACGACGCACGAGGTCCTCGCAGAGCAAATCCCCCACAGCAAGCCGCCAAATCCTCCCAACCCCCACCCTATCTCCACCGAGACCGCAGTAAACGTTGTAATTAGATAACGCGAAATAAACACATAACCTATAACTTCCCGGGCGAGGGGCGCACTTTCCGCAATAACGCCGCCCGCAATTCTCATCACATCTCATTTAATATCGCACCGGCGGTAGCCGACTGACAACGCGGTTTTATGTCGCAGTATTTCACATTTTTGTACCCGGTTCCCCCATACTGCCAGGTCCGGATTAAAGGATAATAACGTTTACATTTTTCCCAACACAAAAAGGAACAATTTCGTATGTCCTAGACGTTTTGTTAAAATAACACTTTTTAATCTTCTGAAGGTGCGGCTTTATAAACATCAATCATATTTAATCGTGGTTAATAATACAGTATAATTATACGGTAAATAAGAAATTATATTCTTTTAATGAGCATTTTTAAAAACAATTCAGTTATAACAGTGTTAAACAACTGCAATAACTTGAAAGTCCAAAAAATTTGCTGAAATTACAAATGGCCGAAACACAAGTTACCAATTTTACTTCTTTATTTTTGTCCAAATTTAGTTGTTTTTGTTTTTTTTTGTACACATCTATTTATTTTGGTTTTTGAGTTATTGACTATTGTATTTATATGTTAATGATCTTGGTTGGATGTGGTGGGTTGGGTTTGGTTGTAAATTGGATGAATTCGGTTTAGTTTCCGTCGTTTAGAGTAGTTTGGGTGTGGAAGAGTTGAATTTGGTTTAGTTCTAAATGAGACGGGTTCTGTTCTGTTTGTAAAGTTTGGGTGTTGGCTAAATATACGTGATTTGGGTTGGTCTGTTTTCAAATTTGGATTTGCTAGTTTGGGTATGAAAGGGTATGAATTACGTTCAGCTTGGTTTGAGTACGGATAAATTGTGTTTGGTTTTGATAGAGAGAGACATAAAAATTAAAGATCGAACACAACGAATCTCTACAGACTTGAAGCACGCCATATAGAATTGCAAAAAACGCTTAAAGTGTACAGAATTGTTAGAAGTTGTTTGTGATATACAGACTTCCCAAAACTCCCGGAACTATAAGTTTTAAACGAGTAAAAAAAATTTTAAAATTTGGTGATCACTAAAGAGTAATAAAAACTACATTCTTAGATAGTTTAGAACTTCCATGCAATTAGAAGACAACCCCATAAACCAAAACCCAATATCTTCATTGTTTTAAGAATTATGAGGTTTTCTTTCGACTGTTTTCAACAAACTTGTTTTCAAAATTTTATTTTTATTATCTCCAAAATTGGCGCAAAAGCTGACCGAAAAAGAAAGAATCACTCCTTTAATGATTCGTGACTATAGGGATAAAACAAGATCTTATGATGAAGTGCGACACGTCTTCAATGATTTTTTCATAGTCTTAAAGATGTTTTCAAAGATCTTCCGAGAACTGGGAGACCGAAATCTGCAACAACTCCAGAAAAAACCGAAGAAGTGTTACTGTCTTTTATTGAAGAAGCTTCAAGTTCCTTATTAAAAGGGTCTCAGGTACATGAAATTGATAAAAGTTCAGTCCACAGAATTTTGAAAAGAAATAACTATTTCCCCTATAAGTTTCAGCTAGTTCAGGAATTAAACGAAGGTGACTTCGAAAGAAGGTTGGAATTCTATGAAAAATGTGAAGTTGACAGAAATTTTCTTTTGAATGTTGTTTTCTCTGACGTTATTGGAGTGACGAAAATCCAATTTTAATAAGAGAAGATATTACACAGAGTCTACAGAAAATTAATGTATGGGCTGGTATTATGGGAGAGAATGTAATTGGGTCCATTTTTTATTAATGTGAATTTGGACGAAGACATCTGCAACTGTTAGAAAATCAAGTAGTTCCAAGTATGCCCTAATGGTATTGACAATAAGTCGTTCCAACAAGATGGTGCTCCTCCATATTTTAGTCGCGCAGTCCAAGACTTTTTGAACCGCACGTTTCTAAACCGTTGGATTGGTGGAAGAGGTGAAATTGAGTGACCACCACGATCTCCTGATCTAACACCACTCGATTTTTTTTGGCGGGTTTCTGAAAATTAGAATGTATGCAACAAAACCAGAATCAATAAATGATTTGAAAAAACGCATACTTAAAGAAAGCTCCTGATGGTTCAAAATTCCATTTATGAGCGTTTGGGTCGACAATTTAAACATTTATTCATAATAAATGAAAACATTTTATTTTCCCATTTGGTAGTCAACCCCTCATAATTTTTGATAGAATTAAGATATCGGGTTTTGGTTTATGGTGTTTCTTTTTTCATTACCTTTAAAATAGGTAAAACTCGAAAGGGGTTGCTATTTAAAAATATCGGGGTGGTCATCTCCTAAAAAAAGTCCACATTGCATGGAAATTCTAAACTATCTAAGTATGTCGTTTTTATGACTCTTTAGTGATCCCCAAATTTTCAAATTTTTTTCTTCACTCGTACAAAACTTATAGCTCCATCCCGGGAGTTTTGGGTAGTCCTGTATAATAATAATAATACATATATTGATCATCATAGTTGAGAATACAAAAATAAGTTTAAAACAAATATTTATTGAGAAAGAAGTAATTCAATAAACATTCCGGTTGAAATTCCTCATGAGAGTGGTAGAGAGACCTAAGGAACTCCTTTATAACACCATATCTTTCGAAAGTGTAACCACTACTATGCAGGTATAGTGCAGTGGGAATACCTTAGAATAGAAACGCAATATCAAGCCAACATTAAATTTGATAAAACGAACGTGTGCCAGTTGCAATATGCCCGTTTTCTGCCTGTTGTAAATTACGTTTGATAATAAACATATTACTGGTTATTGCGACCTCATATTGCAAAATAGGTATAATTAGAGACTAATTAATCAACGTAGGTTATCAATAGAAGACCCATTAGGCCTAAATCATACGTAATTATCATCAGCTTATTACACTGAATAATCTACTAATATATTCATTCAAATGACCATTATGATCTACTATATAAATTGTTCCAATAGCATATGTGCGTTTATAAATAAGTAAGGATTAACAAAAGCTTAACTCTATCGCGCTCTTTCACAAGTATGTTTCATCTGGGTTTAAATAAATCACAAATCCCATTCATTCATGTTTAATTAATACTTTAAAATATTTATTAATTTAATTACAACAATTAATATTACAAATTTTAATGGATAGTTATTTCACTCGAACTATAGTAGTTTGAGGTTTCCAAGACAAGACGGTTTCATGACGATGCCGTTATTACGCCAATATTACGTCGTTTGAGTGATTAAGTAAAATTATCCGGCGATGTCAGAGGTGGTGATAGTCGCTGTTCACGAAATTAATATTTTGTTACCAAGTCAATTCCACCTTCAATGTCGTACTCTGCCAATTACATTAATTCACCAAGTTTGGGACCCTCTCGACGTAACGCGCCGTGCAAAATTGGGCTAGGTTATTAAGCCATTTTCGACGCAAACATGTAAACAACCCGCTCGGTTAGTATGCAAATGACTGTTTAACAAACGTTAGGTAGATGGCAAAAAATTGAGTGAACGAAAGGGTATAAGAGGAAATAAAGGTTATGGCTCCGAGGATTGACATAGGATTTCCGGGGACATTAAAAACCCTCGGGACGGAGAAAGAGCGAGTCCTTCTTTCAGCCATTCTACGGATTGCCACGCGGGGATCTTCTACATGACGAGAATATGAATGTTCTTGAATACATTAAGGATTGCAAAAATATATTTTATTCGAATGAATGGAATGGGGGAGTTGACGATGTCGAGATAAGGATACGCCAATTCATTTTTTTTATTGATCGGGGTTATAAAAATATAAAAATGTACCATATTTTAAGAAAACTTTATAAATCGATTAGTTCAAAAATATTTTTAAATTCCCATAAGATGGTGAGGATTCAAAGAGAGAGGCCGATTGCAAGAGGCAGCGAAATTTTCAGATTCAACCGAATTCCTGACGTTTTCCATATCGGTTTCTCAGCGCGGAAACTTCCCAGACGCCGGTGGACCGGGAAAACTTACAAGAGAGCGCTTTATTACTTTTGGCTCTTTGAATCCGATCCGATATGAAATGCAAACACGTCCACTTTTGAATATTTTTTTTTGAAGTCTTTGCGTTTTTGCCACTGTTCCTTTGTAAAATCCCCACCTTCGTACTTTACAAACAAAACATATTTTAAAACGTCCTAGTTAATACGTACACAAATAAATTTCTACACTTTAATTCATGCTTATACTCCAGTGAAAATAACTAGGTGTCAGTCGAATACAAATTTATTCAAACCCTCCCAGTAATAACGGTGCACCGCAACGATCGTGTAAATAGGGCATTCGTGATCTTCCCTCTATCAGATAATTCCTGCGGTAATGTTTAACCAAGCGGATAAAACTAGACAGAACATGCGTTCTGACCATCAGCAGCTAGAGTATGATTAGCGTCTACCGTGTTCTTTGCACCTGATTATCATATTTATTGCGGAACGAAGCTGCCGAGTTCTTACTTGACCAACCCCTTTCCATTCCAAAAACAACTTACGTACGTTATTTACGTTCATTTCCGCCAGTTCGCCCGCGTGCATGATAGAAAATCGGGTTTGTTTCCCCGCTCAGCGTGTGCGTAACGATATTGAAATTTAATCGAACGAAAGGATTACGCTCGAATTGTAAAACGATTATTAAACGATTCGTTCGATTATTTTAAAATCTATATGTTCAAAACGAATTTGTGTTATGTAATTTATTGTGTTATGGGATAATCTAAATGTATTGCTTTTCGAAAATGATTGATTATTGAAAATAAAATTATAAGAATAATTTGGAACTTTCAATTGAAGTCAAGTTTGAAGCAAATTTTGCTGTAGAATTTATAAGTACATATTTTTGTACTTAATAATGACGCAAACTAGGTCAGGCGTAGCCGTGGGTCTTGGAATAATTTGTATGGCTTGGAATGTAGCTCCGTATCTATAAAACAATTTTCAAGCGTATAATGATATGTGTCTGTGAGACCAGGACGTTAATTCTAACATTGGGATAGAAACCTTCGAGAGAAAGATCTTAAGAAAGTTTATATATGATAGATATATGTAAGAGAATAAGGCGACAACAATTTCCGATTAAATTGATTTCTTGCTAGCTAGCTAAGGAAAGTTATTTTAACTGACATACAATACTCTAATTTGCAAAAAACCCCATACATAAAAGCAATAAACTTGCATCCTGCTACACTCAAATCAAACCCAACCAAAACTAAACACAACTTATCCGTACTTAAACCAACCTCAACGTAACTCGCCTATTCACATCCAAACTAGCGATATATTCGAACAGAATATTTATTGAATTACTTCTTTCTCAATAAATATTTCTTATACAGGGTGAGTCAGAAAGAATGGGAAATCTGAATACCGGAAATACTATACACCAAAGTATGATGATTTAACCTAACATCTCTTATACAAATGCCAGGGGTTTTCGAGGCACAGGATGTTGAAAGTTAAATTCTTATTTCGAAAGTTCTTGATAATTTTAGCTAGATACACACTGCTCGTTTGATAAATCAAATCATAAGTTTTTTGGGTGTCGAGCTACGACCAATAAGAGTTACAAATCACAAAGAGCATTCAATTTTACATAAAAAAGGTACTCTTATTTAAATTGTCTCAGTCTATCGGTTTTCGAATTATTTACTTTTAAATGTTTAAATGTATTTTTTCTTCTAAAATTTTTATTTTTTAACATAAGCAAAGTTGGCTTACTTTTCCGCTCATGTTTCGAATTGCTTGTTAATTGTCAACTAATTTCCGTGTGCAATAATCATGTTTACCAACAATAAAGTTATTACCAATTTGAAAATGCCACGACATAATGAGTTTTCTAATAGTGAGAAATCTAAATTTAAATCCACTGGATTTTTGAATATGGTCACAACCAAAGGACTGCTACATCCATTGTTGTGACAACCTGCCCGCAAACTACGTCATACCATTTGCCACGCCCAGCTCTATCCGTTTGCTGTGGTTTTAGAGGTTATATCGTAGACGTATTCATATTATTTTTGAAGTTTTATTTTTTTAGACGTATTAATGTCTATCATGTAACCTCTAAATCTCTAAAAACACACAGCAAACGCACAGTACTGAATGACAGTTAACAGGGCGTGGCAAATAGTGTGACGTAGAGTGCGGGCAACCAACCCGTAGTGGGCTACAAAAATACAATGCATGTAGCAGTCCTGTTAGATTCTACTGTCCTTGGTCACAACATTCTATTACTATTAATTAATTGCTATTGTTATCGATTATTATCGTTACTAATTGCTATAGTTACTGTGTTATTGATTTGAAATGTTAACCTTAAAATTACTTTGAAACAATTAAAAGCAGATAACTTGGAAACCAGTGGAAAAAAAATCATATTTCTCATGCTCGAAAACATATAACTACCAAATTTTATGTTAATGATACAAAACGCTTCAAAATTATCAAGAAATTTCGAAATAAGAATTTAACTTTCAACACCCTGTGCCTTGAAAACCACAGACATTTGTATAAGAGATGTTAGGTAAATTTTCATATTTTGGTGTCTAGTGTGTCCGGTATTCGGATTTCCCATTCATTCTGACTCACCCTGTATATTCATTTCAAACTTGTTTATATTCTCAACTATGATGATCAATATATTGTTATTATTATACAGTGAATTTCACTTAAGATGCAATATACAAAAATATATTTCCATAGAAACCAGGGCTTTCTTACTCACTTTGTTCCACATAAAATGCAACATGTCAATATAATTTGACATTATAAGAAAACCTCGATATAACGGATCAATACGGGGACGCAATGTCCATTATAGCTCAATCAATTTACCGTTGAATAACAAATAAAACACTAGAACTAACACTAGAACGACTGGTAGGTGGTAGATAGCGCTAGTTAGCTTAAAATATCACTGTTGCATATTTTTATTGAACTAAAACTAGAACTAACACAAGACCTACAACTAGAAAGTATCGAGTTTAGCCGTCTTGAGAGACGTGCGGCTAAATCCGAATGTTTTTCTAGTCCTAGTGTTAGTTCTAGTTTTACATTAGCACTATCACTAGAACTAACACAAGACCTAGAACTAGAATCATTCGAGTTTAGCCGTCTTGGAAGACGTGCGGCTAAATCCGAATGTTTCTAGTTCTAGGTCTAGTATTAGTTCTAGTATTGCACTAGTACTATCGGTTTAGCCGTATTTAGAGACGTACTGCTAAACCCGAATGTTTCTAGTTCTAGGTCTAGTGTTAGTTCTAGTTTTTATTGTTATTCAGCGTTATATTGTGGTATATTTTTATTGAACGAAAAGTAGAACTAACACTAGACCTAGAACCAGAAACATTCGGGTTTAGCCGTGAGTCTCTTAAGATGACTAAACACGAATGTTTCTAGTTCCAGGTCTAGTGTTAGTTCTAATTTTAGTATTAGTTCAAGGTCAAGTTAGGGTTATCATAATTCTTCTCGCTCCGCCAAGATGGTGACATCTGATCTTTAATACCTCGTTTGCTATATTTTTTCAAGAAATTTTATATTCAAATATCACTTATGACTCATTTCATTGTAATATTGTTATAATGGACCACGCCGTTTTTTAATATCTCCTCTATTTTGATTTTTAAAATTTAACGACACATATTTTATATTCTGGCTGTAATTTCATGATTTAAAATTTTCAACATTTCAAATTTTCATATGTTTATACCTGTTGGCTTCACTTTCTGACATTTTCGGCTGAAGATGAAGTTATAAACATCGAAACCGGTTCCGATATAAATTAAATAATCTCTGCAAGTGTAAAGTTCATAAATTGTGTTTTATTTTCATATTCAAATTGTCATAAAGTGTCACCTTTTTCCAAGCAAAAGTTTGTCTTTGTAAAATTACCCAATGCCTGCACCATTAAGCTATAGTTCTTTTTTTTTCTATAATACTTGTCAATGTAAACTTTTTAGGGTTTCTGTTGGCATTATCTATGACCCTTATAAAATTTATGTTGTTTTCCTGATTTTTAGCAACATTTTCAGTAACTAAATAATTGAGGTTAAAACACTAATAAATTTTTAGATAAATACGATTTTAATCAAGTACATATTTATTGTAAAAACGTGCTACATAGTAATTAAATAGAACAAAACACCTTTTGGAGGTAAATAAATGCCAAATACACACCCCACAACATTTTTTTATGCACGTTTTCTTTTTGAATAACGAAAGCTTAAACGTCAGTGTGACATATTTATTTCAAAACATCATATAACAAAACTCCCTGTTAGTTTTGCCAACTTTACAACAATTTGACAGGTATTATAGAAAAGAAATGAACTATATATGTTGCATTTTATGTGGGACAGTGCAAGTGGATAGTGGTATCGTAACTATGGTTACTGCATTCATATATTGCAAATTATATGAACTTCCCGGTGTATCACAAATAACTTCTAACAATTTCTGTATACTTTAAGCGGTTTTCTGCAATTCTATATGGTCATGCCTGGGCATGGTTCCTTGGTATGTATGGTCTGTAGATATTCTTTGTGTTCTATAATTTCTAATCTATAATTTTTAATTTTTAGCTTCTCAACGAACCGTTCATACACAGACATCATTGTATAATGTTTCCCAACCAAACTGTTATCAGTCTCAATGAAATGAACGTTAATCTAATCCGATGGTTGTATAACTTCGGAGGAAGATGACATACTGAACTTAATACACAACTGGAGGTTTCTGCCACTTCTACATTCATCATCCAAAAAAATACCAATAACAGCATTCCTCAACTTTTGCTAATGAAGTTCTAAATCTCGGTGAATATGTGATAACGACGCAAAGGGCCAACCACCACGCCCAAAATCTAATCAGGAGACATGTCAAAAAGACGGAAACAATCTACATTTTTCTCTAGTAGGAAATATTCTAAGAGAGAGTCTCATTATTTCCAAGCCTAACAACAGGTTGAAGATTCAGGTGAGACAAGTCAACGCAATCAACAAAGAAGAGCATAGAGTAGAATTACCATAATTACCAAATAAACATAAAACACCAAGAAACATAATGATTCAGTTATTTAACAATATGTTATAACTAGTCTACAAAGGGTTGAAATTAAGGAAGGACGGATAAGATGTCCTTTTCGAATGACCACAATTAGCAGTTTTTCTTAATTAAATGTAACTCGGTCTTTACGAATTTCCTCGGTTCGGTAGTAAATATAATAAGGGAGAGGAAATAAGGGCTTCTGGCAATCGGCAGTATATCACTGAAGGAACGATGGGATAGAAGTCGCCGTGCGCGCCATTTGCACTAATATATCTGTAATCGCTGAGGGATGAACAAGTTATCTAGAGCCGGAGTTAATTGCATTCTTTTGCCGCCCGTGCTCTGTTGCCCTCCGCCCGTACGTTGGAGGCGGCTGCTTATCGGATCCGGAGTCGTTTTGGGGAGAATTATTTCTTTCCGCCGGTATCGAGCGTGATTTATCGCCCCGGGGTGTTCCACAGTAACTAAATCAAAAATTTTCATTTAAAACGCTTTTTAGTGTTAAACCAACCAAACTTTATCAAAATAATCAATTTTTATTGTAAACCAAAGAAAAGAGAAACAAAAAAGGGGAAGGGATAAATTTATGTTACAAGTTAATAATATTTTAATATAATGCAGGTTGGATTCCAGAGAGAGAGTTTTGAAAACTTTTCAGGAAATATATTATTCACAAAGTTAAAAATCCACATAGTAGCTATAATTTACTGGATCCAATTCCTGAGCGAGGCGCCGGAGCCGCACCTGTTTTACATTTCAAATTAGCCAAACCGGTCCGCACCAGTCTCTTAATTAATATACAAGAAAACACCTGCGTCCGCGACCGATTTCCCGCGGTTTTCATTAATAAGTCGATCTAACCCGCGTTGGCCAGAAACGACCCACCGCCCACGTCCGTCAGAAAGATCGACATCCGGATAGATTGATGTCCTTGGAGCAGCACGGCGGCGTCAGCTGAAATGTATTGTGGCCGTTCAGGTGGGGTCTGTCACTATCGACGGCGGCTGATTGAATTATTAAAGGTACCGCAATTAAAATGCCGCATTCGTGCTAGAAGCCAAATTGCGAAACGAAAGATTTATTTTTCATTAAGACAATTCGCCCACCCAATTTAGAATTTTCATGCAAAAAAATTTTTATGATGATTCATCATTCAATCAACAAGTTATGGTTTACTGAACACACGAAAATCGTAAACATTGCAAAAAAGTCCCATTTTTTCAGGACGATGCATATCTGTGTTAGCATTTTAGGATTGGAGGGTTGGGACCTAGCTGACCTTAATGGCGGAGGTGCCGGGTAAAACGCGATATCATGGGGTCAGCGAGAATTTTTATATGTTTTATGGTCCCAGTAACAATGTTCAAATTGTGGGGAGGACGAAAAGGACGTTTATGTAATCTCTCTAGTTATAAAATTCAATGTTTATTACAATTATGGTAAGAAATAGTTTTTTGGAACGAGATTTTTAAATGAATTCATTTTTTGAATGGGATGATGTTTGAAAAGAAAATATCCAGTCATTTTTCCATGAATAACTTACTTTGGAAATTAAAATTCCAACGCAGTTTTGTTAGAATCGGAGGTAGAGGGATTTCAGAACTGAGATGGTAGATTTTCCGACGGTCGAAAGGTTTTTATCGTCGCGCGACGGCGTCGGCAGAGTGTGAAATTGAAAAAGTTTGTTATAAAAATAGCCGGCCTGTTCGGCCATATCTCTTGCGTGAAACAATTACCGGACGCGGTCACTCAAATTTATATGATATGTTACTTTTAATATCCGGAAGGTCCCCCACGATTTCAATACGGGCGTCGAAAACCTCGCGCCGCCAACGCGCTAGATTGCGGTTTGAAATATAGCGGACAATAAAAACGGGAAACCCGTTTCTTTCACTGCGAATATATAGAGCGAATTGGCTGAAATCTCCGGACGCAAATCAAGGGCCGGTGCACCCGGGTACCCAAACCGATTTATCGTTTCGGTCCTGGAAAATGAATTTTTGCGACGGTTTCGAATGAAAATTTACAAATTTATCACAAGACCACTATCAATTTTCCATTTTAAATTATCTTTACCTTTATATAAAGACATTTTCAATTTCAACTACCCACCCACCTACAAGATAATCTTCCATAACAATTTACACAATTTTCTTAAAACTCTTAAAGTGAGTTGTCTGGGGCAAGATGGTGAGCCTCAAGTGTCCCGAGGACATCGCTTCTGGCTTTAAAATTTATCGTCGAGCCATTTCTATGTGCAGAAAGAGAACAGTCGCGACTCCGGCGCCATAAATCAGAGCATCGAACGACTTTAATATCCCCCGATACGATGTGATTACTTTTCGGGATTACTCGACCATCCGCCTCTAAGATTTTTCCACCAAATCATCCAACCTATTTTATCTACTTACTTCTTTCTTTTTCGTTTCGACATTTATTTTCTGTCATTTTACATCAAACGAAAGCGACGCATCAATTAGTGGGAGTCGAAAAAAAAAAAATCAACGATGATGATGGCGTGCGAAACTTCGGCCGTAATAGAATCACTGTTCGGACACGGACTCGAAACCTTGTCTACAAATAAAAAAGTTCGAACAATCCCATCGAAGCTCGTTTTTGCAACGGCCGAACATGTGCGGAAAATTCATACATCCCAAACGAAGCACGTTGGTCCCGGGTCCATTCAAGCCATAAAAAGCAATTTTAACGATATTGCGTACGAATGTGATGGATTTTTATGCTTTTCGATATACGATCCATTTCCATCCGATAAATCCATCATAAATACCATGATAAATCAATACTTATACAGAGTGTCTCAGCGAGACCGGTCATTAGACGTTTCTGGGGTTCTGACCAAACAAAAAATTTGTGAATGCTTAAGTATTATCAATTACGTTCTCTTCATCTAAAATATTTTCAGATTTCTAGCACTTCCGGTTATACCGGAAGTCGCCACCAACTTTATTTTTTTAAATGGAACACCCTGTATATTTTTACATATTTGGATTTGTCTGTTTTCAAGGTTTATAAATAACTTTACTTTTTGCAATTTGATTCGGTCGTTCTCGAGTTATTCGATTTTTTCTAGAAAAGTCTGCTCCAGCAGACATTTGTTCAAAAAATCAGAAAACACTCAATTTTTGGGATATCAATTTAGGATTGAGAACATGCTTAAGCAACATGATGGAGTATGTTTTGGTGCCGAGAACTGCGGTCTAGAAAGTTTGATCACTTTACTATGGCACGATAACTTTTCAAAATTTGGAAGTACCATAACTTAATTTTTTTAAATGGCACCCCCCATATTTTATTACTTAGTCGTCTTCGGCGTCTTATTTTACATCTTTTATATTCCATATGACCTATGCCTAACATTAATAGTTTGAGAAATAATTAGGGTTTTTTGAAAAATGCTCACATATATGGATATTAACCTAGTGTGCCATGGAAAACAAATGTTTAATGACTTATTGATAAACGTCAAAGTCTAATTTAGGTTGTTTGATGCTTGTGAGTCTAAAACCAGTTGAAATGGATATTAATAACGTAAATAATGTTTATCTACGACTGCTTGGATAAGTCATCATTACCGCACTCATTTGAGGTGATTTGAGTTACGTAATGAAGTTCATTACCGCACTGGTTTCATTACGTAACGCATTTTTAGCCTAATCAGAACAGACTTTATTTATTGAAACGAGCAACAATACAAAAGAAAAAGTGCTATCTACTTACAGAGAAACAATACCATTTATTATAAACATTAATTGTTATGTTTTTACATTTCAAAACACTTATTCCTGATGAGTAAACATGTTGTTGAAACTGACAATTCAAAATTGTCAACAATCATTTCAAACTATTTTTATAAATGTCACATAGACTTTTTTAAAGAAATTGATTTTTTAGTAATTTTTAGCAATCGTAGATAAAATGCTGTATATCACACGTGGGCTAGAGTATAATTACAGTACTCGTGTGATTACACGACTCGGTCTACGACCTCGTCGTGCAATTCTCCACACTCGTACTGTAATTATGTTTCTAGCCCACTTGTAATATAAATAACTATTATACAAATGAAGAAATCCATAATTTATCTTTTGTGCACGAAAAGTGCGACAAAGTTCTTAGTAGAACTTGCAGAATGTTTAATGAAAATTATCCACATTTATTTTTATATTTATTTATTTATTTATCATTTATTGCCACAGACAAAAATACAAAATTACATAAGATACACTTAACTTAAACAGTATCAGCAAATGGATCATTTTATCGCACAAGCGATCTCTGCCAAATGACCCAACAGAACAAACAAAAATAAAAATAGTATTTGCTGAATATGGCAAGTAGTGATAATTAGATATTATTAACATCACCAAATAAGATTAAGCAAGAAAAGAAAAACAAAGAGAAAAATAAAGAAAAGACACAAAAAGAGAGATAGAGAGCGACTAAAAGAAACTAAAAGAATCTGCCGGATATCAGTTGCCAACAAGTGAGAGCAGTTGAAGAGAGGAAAAAAAAGAGAAAGACAAAGAACAAAGAATCAGGAAACAGCCAGTTGAAGGGCAAGCAAGTGGCTCTTTAAAACATGTCTAAAATTAGTAATTCTAGAAATATTACGAATTTCAGAAGGCAGTCCATTCCACAGCGCAATCGACTGTACTGTAAATGATCTATGATAAATTTTAGTGCTATGAACGGGAAATGTAAGAATAGTGTCAGAACGTGAACGAGTAGCAAGTTCATGAGTTGATAATTGCTGGAACCTATCTGATAAGTACTTTGGGGTGCAGTTATGAAGGATTTTAAATAAAATGGTTAATAAACGAAAGGATCTACGTCTCTCACAGGTTAACATCTGAATGTAATTGCGATACGGCGTTACATGCTCAAATCTATTTAGGTCAAATATGAACCGGATACAATTATTTTGTAGCCGCTGCAATTTACTCAGAAGAGTCACCGAGAGATCGGGATAAACCGCGTCCGCATAGTCGAAGTGAGGAAATATAAGAGAGTAACAAAGATTACGACGCACCACAGGAGGAAGAGAGCAGCGAAGTCTTTTTAAAGAGTGGAAGCAAGCATAGACTTTTCTGCAAACATGTTGAATTTGCGGTTTCCAAGACAGTGCAGAATCCATAAGGACTCCAAGATTTTTAACTGTGTTAGAAAACCGTATGACATTACCATCCAGCATCAGATCACTGCAGGCAGATGGATTAATCTTACCAAGTAATTGACGAGTTCCAAACACAATAGCTTGCGTTTTAACTGAGTTCAACTTAAGTCCGTATCTCCGAGACCAGTTCAAGACGTTAGATAGATCGTTATTAAGTCGCACAATAGCTGCCGGAAATTCAGCAACAGTAGTAGTAGTATATATCTGCAGGTCGTCGGCATACAAATGATAATTACACGAGATATAATTAGTAACACTATTAACGAACAAAGAAAAAAGTAACGGACCCAATACACTGCCCTGAGGAACACCACATTTGATTGCACAAGCAGAAGAAATTGAAGAGTTAGCGCGTACGCACAAGGAGGGATGGGAAAGGTAGGATTGAAACCAAGAAACACAGGGGGGAGTGAATCCGTAGGCAGAAAGAGACGCTAAAAGAAGGCTGGGTCGACAGAATCAAAAGCCTTGCTGAAATCGAGCAGTACCAGCACAGTAACACATCTGTTGTCGCAGGCATACCTAATATCATCAGTAACTTTAATGAGAGCAGTAGTTGTACTATGCCCACTGCGAAAACCCGATTGCAACTCATTGTGTAAATTAAACCTCTCTAGAAATCCTTGGACTTGTAAATAAACTAAGCGTTCAAGAGCTTTTGATAGTACGGATAAAATTGAAATCGGACGGAAATCAGTGTTACATGAAGAGGACTTGGATTTGGGTATGGGAACGACATGAGCAACCTTCCAGACAGAGGGAAATAAAGACCGCTCAAAAGAAAAGTTGAAGATATGAGTTAAGGGAGGAAGCACTATATCCAGGATAGGAAGAAGAAGGTTGAGACCGATACCATCAGAACCCACGCAAGGGGACTTCGAATAAGTCAAAGCATCGCCTACTTCGATCGCGGTCACAAGCGTAAGAGAGAAGGAGCAAGATTTAAGAGAAGTAAGAATTTCATTAATTGTAGCCGCCTTAGTTACGTCATCGATGATCAGGGGAGGCTCTGCAAAAAAGTTTGCCATCGACTCACAATCAAGATCCATCTGGACAGACGGAGAATCAATCACTCCGAGAGACCTCATAGTCCTCCAAAATGTTCTGGGCGCGACTCCAGACAGCCTCTGGTAGAAATAAGATCTCTTAGCATACTTGCATTTATGATTACAGCGGTTGCGTAAAATTCGATAATTTTCCCGATTAGCACTAATTAGATTAGCTCTTCCCGATTAGCTCTTCCCGATTCATCTCCGATGACAAAAGGTAAATTTAGAGGAATACTACTTTATACTTACTTAATACTTACTTTCGTTATTATTATCGACTTTAACTCGTTTCAGTACTAATATTAAGGGACATAACAGATAATTATTAGCTCACATGCATCAAGTGACGTAAACAAGTGAGTCTTTGACAAGAACTCATTGAGAAGACTTATTTTTCATGGCACACTAGGCTAAATATCCATATGATATGTGAGCATTTTTCAAAAAACCCTAATTATCTCCCAAACTATTAATATTAGGTATGGGCCATATGGGATATAAAAGATGTAGAATGAGACACCGAAGACGACTAAGTAATAAAATATGGGGGGTGCCATTTAAAAAAATGAAGTTATGGTACTTCCAAATTTTGAAAAGTTAACGTGCCATAGTAAAGTGATGAAACGTTCTAGACCGCAGTTCTCGGCACCAAAACATACTCCATCATGTTGCTTAAGCATGTTCTCAATCCTAAATTGATATCCCAAAAATGGAGTGTTTTCTGATTTTTTGAACAAATGTCTGCTGGAGCAGATTTTTCTAGAAAAATTCGAATAACTCGAGAACGACCGAATCAAATTGCAAAAAGTAAAGTTATTTATAAACCTTGAAAACAGACAAATCCAAATATGTAAAAATATACAGGGTGTTCCGTTTAAAAAAATAAAGTAGGTGGCGATTTCCGGTATAACCGGAAGTGCAAGAAATCTGAAAATATTTTAGACGAAGAGATCGTAATTGATAATACTTAAGTCTGAATTCTCAAATTTTTATTTTCGCCAGAACCCCAGAAACGTCTAATGACCGGTCTCGCTGAGACACCCTGTATACAACATACTCAAAAACGCCTTTAAATAATTTAAAATTTTTATTTTTACTTGGTTCACCTTCAATGTTCATACACGTCTCGTTGCTTCCTTTCATGTACTACACCCTCACACTTAATTAACTAGTTATTCAGGACCGGACGTTGGATCCTCTCCGGTTTATGTAACGCACTTTGAAATACAACCGAGTGGGCATCAGAAATCATTCTAAAGGTAAACTTGCGGTTTCTGTGTCCCAGTGATTCATGGAATACATCCTATACAATGTTAAGCTACGTGATTTACATAAAGGTCAACTGAAACTAATTTAATTTAATTAACTTTTTAAAAACATTTTTAAATTGCAATTACAACAACTTAATCAAAATGAGTTCTAAACCATTTGGATTTCTTAATTAAAAAAAGTTACATTGAAAATATGTTAATGTTGGTGATAATAATCAAAAAATCTTGCTGATCAATTATGTGACGAACCACGGAGTGAAGTTTTGTAAGGACCTTACAAAGTTCATAATTTTGCAAACTCAAAAAAAGGAAAATGTTTTGGAAGAAACTTTAGATGTCAACTATTTGAGACATAGATTTACGGCAGAGTTGAATGACCCGCCGAGTTTGAAGGCCAGATATGGAAATTACGACGGAATGTGTCCAATATCTTCCATAAGTTGCCTTAAAAGCCCGGCAAACATCAAAGAAGAACAAAAAAGGAAGAGAGGTGAAAGACTGAAATGAAATGAGGAGTGCTTTGTTCTAGTAAAGTAACGAAGAACCCTGCCTCAGCAAAAGACGAATATGTTGAAGACCAAAAGCTGGTTCAGATGATGTTCAATGTTCTTCAGGGATCAAAATCTGGAGTGGTAAGTAAACCTAACAATACTTTTAGAATAGTTCCGTGGACATGGAATGTCCTCGAGAAAGATGTTAAGCGAAACCCATCTGATACCACATCAGTTCGGCAGTTTGGTAGAATACCACGATCCACGATATAAATGTTTCAAAAAGAACAGAAAGGGACAGCACGGAGGTGTTGTAGTCTACGTATATTCCAGATACCCAGCAAGAGATGTTTCTTCAACCAAGGAAATGCAAGCAATAGGAAAGAAGAGAGGAAATTAATAAAGGAGAAAAACAGCACAAAAAAGAATTAGAGTCAAACAATGGATCTATAACACAAAAATATGTACAATTAGTTGGAGAAGTTGCTTAACGAGTACAAAGAGAAAATGTGGGACAAGAAGCTCCTGGAGAAGATGAGAAGGAAGCTAGGAGCCAAAACACTACTCAAAAGTCTGGCCAATTTTTGAAAACTTTTGGCGTATGATTTATAATCTTAGTTTGATAATAATAAAGAAATTGAGGCCTATGACTCCGTCTGGAAAGGTGGTTTGCTGGCTAAGATGATCAAGGCTAACTTGGAAGGGAACCTGGTCAAAGTGATTGACTTCCTTTTTGATGAATTGGTATTTCCAGCTGTATATAAGGTGCGTTTATTGTAATTTAACTACGTGCAAATCGAGAAGTGGTGTTTCGTACACTATATTGAATGATTGATTTTACGGACTTTATCCATGTGCTGAGTTAATTGCAACTTGGCGGTACTCACTCTTGCGTTTCAATTTGATGTGTTTCATATACTGTTATTGACATAAACCTGGTTAACATCTTCGTGGTTGCGAATGACTGCCTTTTTCGTTCTCTCACTCTTTAGGAACTATGAGTTGTGCTCCAATTCTGCCAATCATGAGGAGTTCGATGACTGACCGAACAGATTGTTTGTAGTTTTGTTCTGATATGTTGTTAGGTGTAGATTAAAATTTCATATACGTTATATTTTACATCTTTGACATTTAAGTTCAATTCTTGTACCGAGACGCGAAATTCCATAATCCGTAAGCTTTTAGTTTCCAACAAAACCTTTCTATCGTTCCGATCGTTCCGCATAAATTATTTGACCCTGTAAATGCGAATAAAACGCAAAAAAAAGAAAATTGACGACATCTATTGATGACAATCTGAAGTAATAACCTTAAAACGGGAAGGAAACATCCCTCAAAATAGAGACCTGTAATTTTAGGATTATTCTGTAATATCTAAATTATTAAATAGAGAGTTTACACAATAAATAGGTTTCTATTCAAAATACTCAAATTAATAAATTAATCTAAAATTAACTGTAAAATTCTATGTCTTGGATAAAAAGGAATCTTTTTAAATTAATACCGAAAATGTATTTAACAATAAATATAAAACATTAATTTTTTTAATAATTAGGATCTATATTTTTTTGATATTTCCTTAATAATCTGACACGTGGTTCAACTTGACCCACATTATATAAATTTCCCAAAGGAAAATTAAGGGAGATTCTATATCTTTCATCCTCACCCCTGCTGAGAGATCTAAAAGGCCCAAAAGTAGGGGGCGTCATGTTCAAACTCTATCGATTATGTCACCAATGTTCTTCTCACATCTCGTCAGTTCAACTAAGAAAGAATGTATGTCTCTTAGAAAGTAATTTTAGATTTTCACGGAGTATTACTCTTCTCAAAATGATCCTGTCCGATAAGACCCAGTAAATCTACAAAAAAAAAAGAATTGATGACAAAAAAATCAGTTGGTTTAACAAAAAGTTCTCAACGATTTTTGATTTTGATTTATCTTGTTTAAAACAATTAAATTTATTAAATTAAAGTGATTCAGTTTAGTGCCAATCATGGTTAAATACGAACCAAGCATCAAATTTAATTATTCCTGTTTCGCAGTCACCTGCAGACACATAGTTTCTAATGAAATTAAATGCATCCACAGTTTAGAAAGCTTATTCGGTCTCATACGGATTTTGAACTGGTTTCTGTCTCTCGGTATTAACAGCTTCCGCGGCGAGTAGAACTAAATTAATATCCGCACTTTAGCAGCCGAGTTTGTTATTAAAACGTCCGAGGAAATTAATTTCGTAGTTTAGTTATAGGTACACGAAATGCAATGAATTTCTGCGCGTAATCTCCGATAATGTATCACATCAAATTTATCTTTTAATAAAAAACTCAACGAATACGAGAACGTGTTAGAATTTGTTACAATTAGATTAACTCACGTAACTTTTCCAGACATACAAAAAAAAGAACGAAGAAAAGTTGGAATTATTATGTAGTACCTGTCTGAAGTGTGAATGTGATGTCAGTGATATCTGCAAAAAATGTTTACTGCAAGATTATTAAGGGAAGAAAAACTTGAAAAAATCTTTTTGGAGATATTTTTATTACATACGTTATTCATTGATGAATAAAGTAAATGTTGAATGTTAAAAGTAACAACATTTTTAATCGCATAATTTTATCTACAGTGAATTTCACTTAAGATGCAATACACTAAAATATATTTCCATAGAAACCAAGGTGCACGTAGGTACTTACTTTTTCCCACAGAAAATACAACATGTCTGAATGTTTCTAGTTTTAGATCTAATGTTAGTTCTTACGACAATGCTAGGTAGCGCTAGTTCACATTAGATATCACTGTGTTGCAAACTTATTGAATTAAAACTAGAACTAACACTAGACCTAGAACTAGAAAGTTTTGGGTTTAGCCTTGCATCTGAAGAGTCTAGTTCTAGTTATTCGTGAATACTTCTAAAAGCTTTCTCTCCAATTTTATAACATAATCAATAATTTATTATATATCATTTTAAAGAAGACATTTTAAGCTTTAATTAAAATATATATCATTTCTTTATTCCCAGAAATAAACCAGATATGATTTTTTGAAATTGACTCATTTTTAAATCAACTTGTTTTTTTCAACAATTTTTCTAAAACTTATTTCTCAAAAATTGTATAACATAATCAATAATTTGTTATATATCATTTTAAAGAAGACACTTTAAGCTTTAATTTAAGACATACCTATATCATTTCTTTATTCCCACAAATAAACCAGATATGATTTTTTGAAATTGACTCATTTTTGAACCAACTTATTTTTGTTTCAACAATTTTTCTAAAACTTTTTTCTGAAAAATTTTCTAACATAATCAATAATTTGTTATATATCATTTTAAAGAAGACATTTTAAGCTTTAATTCAAGATATATATAATTTCTTTAATCACAGAAATAAAAGAGATATGATTTTTATAAATTGACTCATTTTTAAATCAACTTTTTTTTGTTTCAACAATTTTTCTAAAACCTTTTTTTCAAAAATTTTCTAACATAATCAATAACTTGTTATACATTATTTTAAGGAAGACATTTTAAGCTTTAATTTAAAATATATATCATTTCTTTATTCCCATAAATAAACCAAATATGATTTTTTGAAATTGACTCATTTTTAATCAACTTTTTTTTGTTTCAACAATTTTTCTAAAACTTTTTTCTCAAAAATTTTCTAACATAATCAATAATTTGTTATATATCATTTTAAAGAAGACACTTTAAGCTTTAATTTAAGATATATATCATTTCTTTAATCCCAGAAATAAAAGAGATATGATTTTTATAAATTGATTCATTTTTAAATCAACTTTTTTTTGTTTCAACAATTATTCTAAAAGCTTTTTCTCAAAAATTTTCTAACATAATCAATAATATGTTATACATCATTTTAAAGAAGACATTTTAAGCTTTAATTAAAATATATATCATTTCTTTATTCCCATAAATAAACCGAATATAATTTTTTGAAATTGACTCATTTTTAAACCAACTTTTTTTTGTTTCAACAATTTTTCTAAAACTTTTTACTCAAAAATTTTCTAACATAATCAATAACTTGTTATACATCATTTTAAAGAAGACATTTTAAGCTTTAATTTAAAATATATATCATTTCTTTATTCCAACAAATAAACCAGATATGATTTTTTGAAATTGACTCATTTTTGAACCAACTTATTTTTGTTTCAACAATTTTTCTAAAAGCTTTCTCTCAAAAATTTTATAACATAATCAATAATTTATTATGTATCATTTTAAAGAAGACACTTTAAGCTTTAATTTAAGATATATATCATTTCTTTAATCCTAGAAATAAAAGAGATATGATTTTTATAAATTGACTCATTTTTAAATCAACTTTTTTTTGTTTCACGAATTATTTTTTTCAAAAATTTTCTACATAATCAATAACTTGTTATACATCATTTTAAAGAAGACATTTTAAGCTTTAATTTAAAATATATATCATTTCTTTATTCCAACAAATAAACCAGATATGATTTTTTGAAATTGACTCATTTTTGAACCAACTTATTTTTGTTTCAACAATTTTTCTAAAAGCTTTCTCTCAAAAATTTTATAACATAATCAATAATTTTTTATATATCATTTTAAAGAAGACATTTTAAGCTTTAATCTAAGATATATATCATTTCTTTAATCCCAGAAATAAAAGAGATATGATTTTTATAAATTGACTCATTTTTAAATCAACTTTTTTTTGTTTCAACAATTTTTCTAAAACCTTTTTCTCAAAAATTTTCTAACAATCAATAAGTAGTTATACATCATTTTAAAGAAGACATTTTAAGCTTTAATTTAAGATATATATCATTTCGTTAATCCCAGAAATAAAAGAGATATGATTTTTATAAATTGACTCATTTTTAAATCAACTTTTTTTTGTTTCAACAATTTTTCTAAAAGCTTTCTCTCAAAAATTTTATAACATAATCAATAATTTTTTATATATCATTTTAAAGAAGACATTTTAAGCTTTAATTTAAGATATATATCATTTCTTTAATCCCAGAAATAAAAGAGATATGATTTTTATAAATTGACTCATTTTTAAATCAACTTTTTTTTGTTTCAACAATTTTTCTAAAACCTTTTTTTAAAAAATTTTCTTACATAATCAATAACTTGTTATACATCATTTTAAAGAAGACATTTTAAGCTTTAATTTAAAATATATATCATTTCTTTATTCCCACAAATAAACCAGATATGATTTTTATAAATTGACTCATTTTTAAATCAACTTTTTTTTGTGTCAACAATTTTTCTAAAACCTTTTTTTCAAAAATTTTCTAACATAATCAATAACTTGTTATACATCATTTTAAGGAAGACATTTTAAGCTTTAATTAAAATATATATCATTTCTTTATTCCCACAAATAAACCAGATATGATTTTTTGAAATTGATTCATTTTTAAACCAACTTATTTTTGTTTCAACAATTTTTCTAAAAGCTTTCTTTCAAAAATTTTATAACATAATCAATAATTTGTTATATATCATTTTAAAGAAGACACTTTAAGCTTTAATTTAAGATATATATCATTTCTTTAATACCACAAATAAAAGAGATATGATTTTTATAAATTGATTCATTTTTAAATCAACTTTTTTTTGTTTCAACAATTATTCTAAAAGCTTTTTCTCAAAAATTTTCTAACATAATCAATAATATGTTATACATCATTTTAAAGAAGACATTTTAAGCTTTAATTAAAATATATATCATTTCTTTATTCCCATAAATAAACCGAATATAATTTTTTGAAATTGACTCATTTTTAAACCAACTTTTTTTTGTTTCAACAATTTTTCTAAAACTTTTTACTCAAAAATTTTCTAACATAATCAATAACTTGTTATACATCATTTTAAAGAAGACATTTTAAGCTTTAATTTAAAATATATATCATTTCTTTATTCCAACAAATAAACCAGATATGATTTTTTGAAATTGACTCATTTTTGAACCAACTTATTTTTGTTTCAACAATTTTTCTAAAAGCTTTCTCTCAAAAATTTTATAACATAATCAATAATTTATTATGTATCATTTTAAAGAAGACACTTTAAGCTTTAATTTAAGATATATATCATTTCTTTAATCCTAGAAATAAAAGAGATATGATTTTTATAAATTGACTCATTTTTAAATCAACTTTTTTTAGTTTCAACAATTTTTTTTTTTCAAAAATTTTCTAACATAATCAATAACTTGTTATACATCATTTTAAAGAAGACATTTTAAGCTTTAATTTAAAATATATATCATTTCTTTATTCCAACAAATAAACCAGATATGATTTTTTGAAATTGACTCATTTTTGAACCAACTTATTTTTGTTTCAACAATTTTTCTAAAAGCTTTCTCTCAAAAATTTTATAACATAATCAATAATTTATTATGTATCATTTTAAAGAAGACACTTTAAGCTTTAATTTAAGATATATATCATTTCTTTAATCCTAGAAATAAAAGAGATATGATTTTTATAAATTGACTCATTTTTAAATCAACTTTTTTTTGTTTCAACAATTTTTCTAAAACCTTTTTCTCAAAAATTTTCTAACAATCAATAAGTAGTTATACATCATTTCAAAGAAGACACTTTAAGCTTTAATTTAAGATATATATCATTTCTTTAATCCCATAAATAAACCAGATATGATTTTTTGAAATTGACTCATTTTTAAACTAACTTATTTTTGTTTCAACAGTTTTTCTAAAAGCTTTCTCTCAAAAATTTTATAACATAATCAATAATTTGTTATATATCATTTTAAAGAAGACATTTTAAGCTTTAATTAAAATATATATCATTTTTTTATTCCCAGAAATAAACCAGATATAATTTTTTGAAATTAACTCATTTTTGAAACAACTTATTTTTGTTTCAACAATTTTTCTAAAACCTTTTTCTCAAAAATCTTCTAACATAATCAATAACTTGTTATACATCATTTTAAAGAAGACATTTTAAGCTTTAATTTAAGATATATATCATTTCTTTATTCCCACAAATAAACCAGATATGATTTTTTCAAATTGACTCATTTTTAAACCAACTTCTTTTTGTTTCAACAATTTTTCTAAAACCTTTTTCTCAAAAATTTTCTAACATAATCAATAACTTGTTATACATCATTTTAAAGAAGACATTTTAAGCTTTAATTTAAAATATATATCATTTCTTTATTCCAACAAATAAACCAGATATGATTTTTTGAAATTGACTCATTTTTGAACCAACTTATTTTTGTTTCAACAATTTTTCTAAAAGCTTTCTCTCAAAAATTTTATAACATAATCAATAATTTATTATGTATCATTTTAAAGAAGACACTTTAAGCTTTAATTTAAGATATATATCATTTCTTTAATCCTAGAAATAAAAGAGATATGATTTTTATAAATTGACTCATTTTTAAATCAACTTTTTTTTGTTTCAACAATTTTTCTAAAACCTTTTTCTCAAAAATTTTCTAACAATCAATAAGTAGTTATACATCATTTTAAAGAAGACATTTTAAGCTTTAATTTAAGATATATATCATTTCGTTAATCCCAGAAATAAAAGAGATATGATTTTTATAAATTGACTCATTTTTAAATCAACTTTTTTTTGTTTCAACAATTTTTCTAAAAGCTTTCTCTCAAAAATTTTATAACATAATCAATAATTTTTTATATATCATTTTAAAGAAGACATTTTAAGCTTTAATTTAAGATATATATCATTTCTTTAATCCCAGAAATAAAAGAGATATGATTTTTATAAATTAACTCATTTTTAAATCAACTTTTTTTTGTTTCAACAATTTTTCTAAAACCTTTTTTTCAAAAATTTTCTAACATAATCAATAACTTGTTATACATCATTTTAAAGAAGACATTTTAAGCTTTAATTTAAAATATATATCATTTCTTTATTCCCATAAATAAACCAAATATGATTTTTTTGAAATTGACTCATTTTTAATCAACTTTTTTTTGTTTCAACAATTTTTCTAAAACTTTTTTCTCAAAAATTTTCTAACATAATCAATAACTTGTTATACATCATTTTAAAGAAGACATTTTAAGCTTTAATTTAAAATATATATCATTTCGTTAATCCCAGAAATAAAAGAGATATGATTTTTACAAATTGACTCATTTTTAAATCAACTTTTTTTTGTTTCAACAATTTTTCTAAAAGCTTTCTCTCAAAAATTTTATAACATAATCAATAATTTTTTATATATCATTTTAAAGAAGACATTTTAAGCTTTAATTTAAGATATATATCATTTCTTTAATCCCAGAAATAAAAGAGATATGATTTTTATAAATTGACTCATTTTTAAATCAACTTTTTTTTGTTTCAACAATTTTTCTAAAACCTTTTTTTCAAAAATTTTCTAACATAATCAATAACTTGTTATACATCATTTTAAAGAAGACATTTTAAGCTTTAATTTAAAATATATATCATTTCTTTATTCCCATAAATAAACCAAATATGATTTTTTGAAATTGACTCATTTTTAATCAACTTTTTTTTGTTTCAACAATTTTTCTAAAACCTTTTTCTCAAAAATTTTCTAACAATCAATAAGTAGTTATACATCATTTTAAAGAAGACATTTTAAGCTTTAATTTAAGATATATATCATTTCGTTAATCCCAGAAATAAAAGAGATATGATTTTTATAAATTGACTCATTTTTAAATCAACTTTTTTTTGTTTCAACAATTTTTCTAAAAGCTTTCTCTCAAAAATTTTCTAACATAATCAATAACTTGTTATACATCATTCTAAAGAAGACACTTTAAGCTTTAATTTAAGATATATATCATTTCTTTAATCCCAGAAATAAAAGAGATATGATTTTTATAAATTGACTCATTTTTAAATCAACTTTTTTTTGTTTCAACAATTTTTCTAAAACCTTTTTTTCAAAAATTTTCTAACATAATCAATAACTTGTTATACATCATTTTAAAGAAGACACTTTAAGCTTTAATTAAAATATATATCATTTCTTTATTCCTAGAAATAAACCAGATATGATTTTTTCAAATTGACTCATTTTTAAACCAACTTATTATTGTTTCAACAATTTTTCTAAAAGCTTTCTCTCAAAAATTTTATAACATAATCAATAATTTTTTATATATCATTTTAAAGAAGACACTTTAAGCTTTAATTTAAGATATATATCATTTCTTTAATCCCAGAAATAACAGAGATATGATTTTTATAAATTGACTCATTTTTAAATCAACTTATTTTAGTTTCAACAATTTTTCTAAAACCTTTTTTTCAAAAATTTTCTAACATAATCAATAACTTGTTATACATCATTTTAAAGAAGACATTTTAAGCTTTAATTAAAATATATATCATTTCTTTATTCCCATAAATAAACCAAATATAATTTTTTGAAATTCACTCATTTTTAAACCAACTTTTTTTTGTTTCAACAATTTTTCTAAAACTTTTTTCTGAAAAATTTTCTAACATAATCAATAATTTGTTATATATCATTTTAAAGAAGACACTTTAAGCTTTAATTTAAGATATATATCATTTCTTTAATCCCAGAAATAAAAGAGATATGATTTTTATAAATTGACTCATTTTTAAATCAACATTTTTTGTTTCAAAAATTTTTCTAAAACCTCTTTTTCAAAAATTCTCTAACATAATCAATAACTTGTTATACATCATTTTAAAGAAGACATTTTAAGCTTTAATTTAAAATATATATCATTTCTTTATTCCCACAAATAAACGAGATATGATTTTTTGAAATTGACTCATTTTTAAACCAACCTACTTTTGTTTCAACAATTTTTCTAAAAGCTTTCTCTCAAAAATTTTATAACATAATCAATAATTTTTTATATATTATTTTAAAGAAGACACTTTAAGCATTAATTTAAGATATATATCATTTCTTTAATCCCAGAAATAAAAGAGATATGATTTTTATAAATTGACTCATTTTTAAACCAACATTTTTTGTTTCAACAATTTTTCTAAAACCTTTCTTTCAAAAATTCTCTAACATAATCAATAACTTGTTATACATCATTTTAAAGAAGACATTTTAAGCTTTAATTTAAAATATATATCATTTCTTTATTCCCACAAATAAACCAGATATGATTTTTTGAAATTGACTCATTTTTAAACCAACTTACTTTTGTTTCAACAATTTTTCTAAAAGCTTTCTCTCAAAAATTTTATAACATAATCAATAATTTGTTATATATCATTTTAAAGAAGACACTTTAAGCTTTAATTTAAGATATATATCATTTCTTTAATCCCAGAAATAAAAGAGATATGATTTTTATAAGTTGACTCATTTTTAAATCAACTTATTTTAGTTTCAACAATTTTTCTAAAACCTTTTTGTCAAAAATTTTCTAACAATCAATAACTTGTTATACATCATTTTAAAGAAGACATTTTAAGCTTTAATTTAAGATATATATCATTTCTTTAATCCCAGAAATAAAAGAGATGTGATTGTTATAAATTGACTCATTTTTAAATCAACATTTTTTGTTTCAACAATTTTCCTAAAACCTGTTTCTCAAAAATTTTCTAACATAATCAATAATATGTTATACATCATTTTAAAGAAGACATTTTAAGCTTTAATTAAAATATATATCATTTCTTTATTCCCATAAATAAACCAAATATAATTTTTTGAAATTGACTCATTTTTAAACCAACTTATTTTTGTTTCAACAATTTTTCTAAAAGCTTTCTCTCAAAAATTTTATAACATAATCAATAACTTGTTATACATCATTTTAAAGAAGACATTTTAAACTTTAATTTAAAATATATATCATTTCTTTATTCCCATAAATAAACCAGATATGATTTTTTGAAATTGACTCATTTTTGAACCAACTTATTTTTGTTTCAACAATTTTTCTAAACGCTTTCTCTCAAAAATTTTATAACATAATCAATAATTTATTATATATCATTTTAAAGAAGACACTTTAAGCTTTAATTTAAGATATATATCATTTCTGTAATCCCAGAAATAAAAGAGATATGATTTTTATAAATTGATTCATTTTTAAATCAACTTTTTTTTATTTCAACAATTATTCTAAAAGGTTTTTCTCAAAAATTTTCTAACATAATCAATAATATGTTATACATCATTTTAAAGAAGACATTTTAAGCTTTAATTTAAAATATATATCATTTCTTTATTCCCACAAATAAACCAGATATGATTTTTTGAAATTGACTCATTTTTAAACCAACTTATTTTTGTTTCAACAATTTTTCTAAAAGCTTTCTCTCAAAAATTTTATAACATAATCAATAATTTTTTATATATCATTTTAAAGAAGACATTTTAAGCTTTAATTTAAGATATATATCATTTCTTTAATCCCAGAAATTAAAGAGATATGATTTTTATAAATTGACTCATTTTTAAATCAACTTTTTTTTGTTTCAACAATTATTCTAAAAGCTTTTTTTCAAAAATTTTCTAACAATCAATAACTTGTTATACATCATTTTAAAGAAGACATTTTATATTCACGTTTCTAGTTCTAGGTCTAGTGTTAGTTCTAGTTTTACACTGACGCTACTACTAGAACTAACACTACAACTAGAATAATTCAGTAGTAATGGTTCAAAACGGCACTTCTCGTTTAAAAGTATCTAATTTAATTGTCATACAAAATTTAAAAAAAAAGCTAAGTAATTAAATGTTACGAACAGGAACTCATATTTACAAATTCGTATAAATACAAAATTATACAAAATTACGCATAATTTACTTTACACGAACAAAAAAAGTGATTAATGACCGTCAATTACCTTTCAAAAGCTAAAAGCGCTTTCAAGGATATTCTTTGGTAATCTACGTCTAGATGGTTCTTAATGAGACGATTTAAATTCCGAACTACATTATAAAAAAACGAAACACACCAAAAATTTAATTTTTACAGATAAAGCAAACAAAAAAAAAAAACTTTAGGGTGAATTTATATGAGTCTTCGGTATAATAGGTCCAATTATAAATCTGATTGAAAATAGAACCCGTTTTTCGAGTTCGACACCATTATAGCAACGGAATTGGCTTTTTAATTGGATATTGATGTTTTTTTTTTACGAAACAATAATTATCTTTGTAACAATAAAAATGCATAAAATGATTTGTTTAATATTAATCAAAACGATCATAATCTAGTTAAATGAAATTCAATTAAACAAAGCGTTGGAAGGCTTTGTTACAAAGAATTCTAAAATTACCTTCACTTAAGAAACTCATTACTTCACGCCAGCTTAAGAAGTAGAAAACTTCACAGACGTAAACGGAGCAAGAAAAGATATTTTTCTTTTCAGTTTAAATTATAGCAGTTATAAAATCGCAAGATTGTCTTTCTATTTTTGTTCATTAACAATTTGAAAAGCAATTATATTTTGCGTTATTTCATTTTATTTTTGAACTAATTAAAAATTAATTATAACATTAATATTTTCTTTAATTTCATTTCTAAAATAAGTTTAAAGTAAAATAAATCGAATTGTTCCTGAAAATTATACAAAGAACGATTCGTTTGACTGAATTTTTGTCCAGCTGAGTTGAAGTCTACCTCTTTGTGGTAACGATAATTAATGCGCAGAGTTTACCCTTGTTTTTGTATATATACAATTCGTAATGTATTGTTTAGAGTTACTTGTTGTTTAAAAGAGTTTTTAGTAAAAGGTTTTATGGAAATTATAAAACAAGGAAATGCTAAATAACTTGGTTTCAGTTTTATTTTAAATTTAAAAGAATAATTATTAAACTCTAGAGGCTCGTATCCACTTTTTATTAAACATAAAAAATCTGTCGCCAGGCACTTTCCTAAAAAAACATTTTTTACAATGAACTTCTCGAACTTTGTTAGGAAAGATATTTTCCACACAATTTATTTCTTTTCGTAGAACATAAATTTCAGCCTATAAACACAGTTTCTATAAAATTTTATTGAAAATCATCAAACATGAAATCTTTTTAATATAAATTAATTGAAATTTATGAAATTCAAGACGGGTTTCTAAGAACGTGATTGCAAAACGACAGATTTCTTAAGTATATATGATTCCATCAAGATTCACTCCATGTAGACTTCCAGACGAAATTCGATGGAACACACGAATTCCTTCGGGAGAAAGAAGCTGGATAAAATATGTCTATATGGTGCACTGAGTTGCGGTAGCCCTTAGGCAGTTTTCGTGAAAGAAGTTATTGCTGTTATATTTATGCGTGTTCATGATTGAACTGGTATACCCTTTGAATAAATAAATCGCTTATAAAAACTTTAAAAAAAAACTTTATAAAAAATCCGTAGAAGATGATTAGATCATAAATAATATGGTTTATAAAAATCGTAAGTATTCCATTTTATTGAGTTCATATCGATATAAATAAAAGTGGCGATACGATTTTTTTATATGTTTGGGTTGTACCAAAAAAAATTATAGTCACAAAATTTATTGCTTGACCTTTTTTTCCTGAATTCAGTTCGCATACAATTGTTTTTGTTAAATTTTTATTTTTGTTTTATTCATTTAAACCAAATTCAAATGGGATTTTCTCATTAAAAAGAGATTATTTCCTAAGAGATAACTCAATCATACGTATTATTAGTTAAGATGAAAATCTAATACTGTTAAATTCCATATTACTTACAATTAAGTGAACCTCTAAACCAATTGTATAAAGTTTGATTATTACCTACTCTACTACGTTGCGTAAAAGCTCCACCGAAGAAGTTACGTGGAATATCAAATACCCTTTGATTATATATAATATGGATTGAGCTAACTGAATATATCTACTAACAAAAATGTTGCTCAAGGTGAATAGACGCAGATGGAAAGCGATAATGTGAAAGTGTAACAAAGATAGATATATTATATGTCAGTACGCTTCTATATCTATCTCACTTCTATCAGTACACCCATTATATGGCAGTACGCTTCTATGTCTATCTCGGTTCGATCACCTTGCGCAAGCTATCTCTCTCGTTGGCTCAATCCATATTATATATAATCAAAGCAAATACCAAAACGTTAATTTACATTAATATAATTACAGAAAAAAGACTAATTAAATTTAAGAAATTTACTATATTGGATTAGACCTTTGATTATACAGGGTGGTCCGTTACTAATGGGACACAGAGCAACAGTGAATTCCTTACATTAAATTATTACGATTTAACCCAATTTATGTTAGTCCAATTGTTAATAACAACGAAGATACAGATGGTTAAAGTTAATACTTTATTTTCGTTTTTCTTTAATAATTTCGTTGTCTCTTACATTATGAACATGAAAATTGGTACATTATCATTTTTTAATACAATAAATAATAATTTGGTGTTAGTTTTGATTTATCTTTCAGATGGCGCTGTCTACCTTAAAAAACCACCCTTAAAGTAGTCATATCTTTTTCATCGTTAAAATTTTTACAACTCACATAACATAAAACAGTTTCTCAGACATTTTTACATAAATTTGGTATACCTATCAATATTCTCTAAAGTTCTCCGTTCCCGAGATAATCACTGTTTAAGGGCACTTTGCAAAATTTAATATCTCAGTAATATCAGTTGGCGTTGACAAAGTTTTTATTTACAAGGGAAGTGTCACAACTGTGTCTCACCGATTTCGATGCAATTTGGTACAGTCATAGAATGGGCCAAAATAAGGTTCGCACATTTTTTTATACGTGCGGTAAAAGCCCCTGGGGCGAGTTATAGGGGTTGAAAATTTGGAGAAAAAGTACGTTTTCACTTATATTTTGAAAACGAAAAGTGCTATCAAAATTTGGTAAATTGTAACTGATATTCATTTTAAAAGAGCTTTCTTTTGATGTGTCACACATATAGCAGAGGGTTAAAAAGGGCGAACTACCCCTATTTTTTTGGAATTATTTAAAAACCACCCTATCGATTTTGGCGGCATTAAGTATACTTCTAGTGCGTTCAAAAATATTAGTTAAGGGTTTTTTCCCATTCGCCCTAGATCAACCCCAGCGAAGTTACGGGGGTTAACATGTAAGCACTTTTCGTAAGAATGATGTGATAAAATTGTCAGGTATTTTGAAAATACTTTAAACAAAACCGTAAATTAGTCGCACAATAAAATGTTTAGTGTAAAATAAGGCATAATACACCATATAGGGGTTGTTGGGGTTATCCACCCCCTTAAAAATTAATTCTATCCCGGGCGTTATTTGTCGATTACGGCGAAATTTGGTACTGTGTTTGTTTTATATTTGAAGTAAAAATTTTTGAAAATGGTTATAAGGGTTACAAATTAGGGGTAGTTTTTTGTTTATACCTCGAAGATGAAAACTGCCATCGTAACTGTGGTATTGTTTTTTAAAAATCTATCTATCGATGTTCCACGAGGTAAACTACCCTCATTTTCTTTAAATAATAAATATAAAACTACTAGATAAATAAGATATTTTATTTATTTATGAGTTAAAAAGCAACTGACAAAAAAAATAGTTCAATATACCAAAGAAGTTTATTCTACATTACTAATTGACGTTTTTTATGTATTATATTAATTTTCAATATTAAATTTATTTTTATTCTACGTAGTGTTGGCAAAAATGAAAGTCGTGGAAAAAATGTTTTAAACATAAGGATTTTTTACACCATGCACATGTTATGACCGCTATATCCCCACAGATATCACACGTTGGCTTCTCACTCGAAAAGCAAACTTCCACGGGATTTTCAAAATGGTCTGGTCTCTCCTCTATATAGCCACTTGCAAACCATGCGTATTTAAAAACATTTATAAACCGAGGGGAAGCCAACTGGTTATGCGTCAACGATTGCAATTTTAATATGTTATCCCTCTGATGTAAATTGACATCATACTGGTAAAGAATAATCTGATCAGAGAATCTTCTAATAAAATTTTTCCATATTCTGAAACCAAATACATCTAGGGGCTGTATTTGACCTGTTGTCCCTGCAGGTATAGATAAATGTTTAAAATTAGTACCTGATGGAGTTATTTCACTAATAACTTCAGGACAATGGCCACTCCAAGAATCTAATAATAATAATGATTTAGAACCAGTATTTGGAAAATATACATTTTGGAGCCAATTTTTCATGTGTTCTGAAGTTAACTTTCCAGATTTTGATGCCAAAACGTATATATTGTCTGCTTTAAACATTGTATTTGCTACCCTCGGTCCAAAGCTGCCAGAGGGTTCTTTTAAAACAATAAAAAGTGGAGAAAGAAGTTTCCCATCAGCAGATATTACGGGTTGAATTGTGTAACTGTGCGTTGTAGATGACACCGACTGGACCACACTTTCTACGGTTTTAACTCCTAAATCGCTTAATGTTCTTCCCGAATGGAATTCCAAGTTAAAACCGCTCTGATCCGAATTGTAGGTGTTTTCAGGTCCATATATTTGGATTTGTAGCTTTGCCTCTTTAACGAAATCTTTTGCTAAAGTTTTTACTCGATCAACATTTCCAATTTGTTTTTGGGATAGAAATTTTGTTATTTTTCGGCTTACTAACCGATTTGCTTTCTTAAAACGTTGCACCCAGCTATGAGATGCTTTGAACAGTTGAGGAGATAAATTCTTTTCATTTCTAGCTTGTATAGCCCATCTGCGTATATCAATATCATGTAGTGGCAATTTATTATCTACGGCGGCTCTCGCTTGATTAATTACAAATTCGGTAATTTCTGCTAATTTTTCTTTGTATGTCCCTCTTTCTTCAATATATTTAGACCATCTGTGCAATTGGGTCTTTGACGTTACTTTTCGGTATTTGTTTTTTACGGTTTCTAGTTTCAAATAACCTTTCTTCCCACTTGTCCAGTAATTTACCGCCTCTAATTTGTACTCGTAGTCGATGTCATCCTTCAATGGACAATGAGCATCAGTATCTTCTACAAACCTGTCAGTTGTATCCTGGTCTTCAATAATTTGCTGACCGTCATTGATGCCATTGGATGAATCGAAAATTAATACAGTTTCGTCTTCAATTTGCATATTGTAGTCTTCCATACTTTCCATTAAAATACGCTGTATATTTTCTTTTAAACTAACTTCTGCTTCATTTACAGGAGTCTGGGGAATATTCATAACAGTAAAAACTGTCATTAGCAAATTTAAAACGTTTATTGGGTTTATTGTAACCATTGCTTCTGTCAGTTGCTCTGAAACTAAAATCTACCCACTGGGCACACGTTCTTTTATACTAGAAAAAACTATTTTGAGAAATGACCTTTAGCAAGCGGCACTAAAAAAACAAATATTGTGCCAAAATTTTTTTGGTAGGTGTATTTTTGGCAACATTATGTAGAATAAAAATAAACTAATAAACTATATAAAACAAACACAGTACCAAATTTCGCCGTAATCAACAAGTAATGCCCGGGATAGAATTAATTTTTAAGGGGGTGGTTAACCCCAACCACCCCTAAATGGTGTATTATGCCTTATTTTACATTAAACATTTTATTGTGCGACTAATTTACGGTTTTGTTAAAGTATTTTCAAAATACCTGACAATTTTATCACATCATTCTTACGAAAAGTGGTTACATGTTAACCCCCGTAACTTCGCTGGGGATGATCTAGAGCGAATGGGAAAAAACCCTTAACTAATATTTTTGAACGTGCTGGAAGTATACTTAATGCCGCCAAAATCGATAGGGTGGTTTTTAAATAATTCCAAAAAAATAGGGGTAGTTCGCCCTTCTTAACCCTCTGGTATATGTGTGATACATCAAAAGAAAGCTCTTTTAAAATGAATATCAGTTACAATTTACCAAATTTTGATAGCACTTTTCATTTTTAAAATATAAGTGAAAACGTACTTTTTCTCCAAACTTTCAACCCCTATAACTCGCCCCAGGGGCTTTTACCGCACGTATAAAAAAATGTACGAACCTTATTTTGGCCCATTCTATGACTGTACCAAATTGCATCGAAATCGGTGAGACACAGTTGTGACACTTCCCTTGTTAGTCAAACACTAGACAATCAGTTTGACATTCAGTTTCATTTTACGCTCAGTATTATTGTAATCAATGTATTTGTTACTTTGAAATAATGCCCCGGCATAATTTTTTTTCTAACACGGAAATGCGTGATATGGTGTGCATATACGCTCAAGAAAAGTTTAATGGAAGGGAAGCGTGCAGAAGATATTTATTAAAATACCCCAACAGAAGACAACCAAATCACAAGTTATTTAAAAATTTGTATGACCGCTTAGGTGAGACTGGTTCATTTCGTCCTAAACGAAATACAGGTCGTCCAAAAAAGATTTCCGTTGATGAAGAAGATGAAGTTTTAGTACGAGTTAGTAACAACCCAAAAGTTAGCTCTAGACGTTTGTCAGCTGCAACCGGGTTAAACAAGTCGTCAATTCTACGAATATTAAAAAAAGAAAGACTGTATCCATACCATTTTGTACCTGTACACGCCTTACTGCCTACTGATTTAAGAGTTTGGTTAGAATTTGCTAATTTTATCAAAAATCGGCAAAATTCTGACCCATCGTTTATTGCCAACATTTTATTTACTGACGAGGCGACATTCACTCGTAGTGGGGTTTTTAATTTTAAAAATTATCATGTTTGGGAAACTGAAAACCCACACATGACATGGCAACGGCATTTTCAACATGAATTTAAAATAAATGTTTGGTGTGGAATAATTGGAAATTATGTGTTGGGTCCGCGGGAATTACCAAATAATTTGAACGGTCACAATTATTTACAGTTTACAGCAAAACCAAGTAGACGATATGTTGGCTGAGTTACCATTAAATATTTGGACTGTCATGTGGTTTATGCAAGATGGAGCACCACCCCATTTTTCCAGGCAAGTGCGAGATTATCTCGATATGAATTTTCCACGAAGATGGATTGGCCGAGGTAGTCATTACACTTGGCCACCACGAAGTCCCGATTGTAATCCTATGGATTTTTGCGTATGGGGATTTGTAAAATCCCTTGTTTACAAAGACAATCCTGAAACTCGTGAGGAACTGTGGCAAAAAATTGTAAAGGCAGTGGATATCATTAGGAATGAACAAATATTATTTAACATAAGAAGATCATTTTCTAAACGGATTGGAAAATGCATTGAAGCTAACGGTGGTCACTTTGAACACTTACTCTAATGCAGTTCATTTTAATTGTTATTATTGTTTCCTCTTTTTGTTCGATGTTATTATTATTAAAATGTTTAAATAAATTATAGTCGTTATTAAAATCGATTTTTAATATAGTAATTATGTTAATATTTTTGTAACATCAACTTATGTTTGTGGATAGTTAAATTATATCTGAAAGATAGATCAGAACTATACTAATTTATCATTTATCATCTTAAAAAGTAATAATATAAAAATTTTAATGTTCATAATTTAAGAAAAAGCGAAATTATTAAAAAAACAACGAAATTAAAGTATTAACTTTAACCAACTCTATCTTCGTTATTATTAACAATTGGACTAAGATAAATTGAATTAAATCGTAATAATTTTACGATTTAACCCAATTTATCTTAGTCCAATTGTAAATAAAGACTTTTTCACCGCCAACTAATGTTTATTGAGCATAGTGAAATTTTGCAATGTGCGCTTAAACAGTGATTATCTCGGGAACGGAGAACTTTAGAGAATATTGATAGGTATACCAAATTTATGTAAAAATGTCTGAGAAACTGTTTTATGTTATGTGAGTTGTAAAAATTTTAACGATGAAAAAGATATGACTGCTTTAAGGGTGGTTTTTTAAGGTAGACAGCGCCATCTGAAAAAGAAATCAAAACTAATACCAATTTATTATTTATCGTCTAAAAAAATACTAATGTACCAATTTTCATGTTCATAATGTAAGAGACAACGAAATTATTAAAGAAAAACGAAAATAAAGTATTAACTTTAACCATCTGTATCTTCGTTATTATTAACAATTGGACTAAGATAAATTGGGTTAAATCGTAATAATTATATGTAAGGAATGGGGTCATACACGATTTTTTTTTATTATATTTTCTGAAAGTTTGTATAAAAATATAGTTACCGTTATTTTTTTTTTGAATATTTTCGAACAAAATCATTGTTAAAAAAATTGTTGAAAATTTATATACCCATTTGCGCTCTTAAAATTCCCGCGTTGATGACGTACGTATCCACCTTTGCGTCCCCTGCTCACCGCTCAAATGCGAGAAAGAGATGAACGTCTTTTAGGTTGTATTGAAAAGAGATAGAGTGTTTGTAGGTTATGTTTATTATGTTTTGTTCATGGATGTAATAGAGACACTCTATTACATCCATGGTTTTGTTTTGACACTGTCACACCGCAAGCGCTATCTAATGGACAATTTAACTTGTTTTAGGCAGTGCGGTTCCTACGTCACAGAAAAGCCCCGAAATTATTTCGTTTGAATATTTGCTATTTTTCACTTCAAATTACGCAAAATATAAAATTGATCAAAATATTTCTTTTACTTTGTGTTCATGCATATACTTGCATATATCGTTTGACGTAAAAATTTTCTCTAAATTCAATAAGTGTGTATGACCCCATTCACTGTTGCTCTGTGTCCCATTAGTAACGGACCACCCTGTATATAATATGGATTGAGCCAACGAGAGAGATAGCTTGCGCAAGGTGATCGAACCGAGATAGACATAGAAGCGTACTGACATATAATGGGCGTGCGTTAATTTATAAGATAAAAAACTATCAATTAGAAGTAACATTTATAATACTTACAGGTGATGTGAAACTGTATTATCGCGAACTTTGCACACGAAACAATACATTTTTAAACATAACGGTGTGACTGGCTGTGACACAACAAAACGATAAACGTCAAATGGAAGAGGTTTGACACTTTTGTGCGCATGCGCCCGTCTGTTTAGTACCGTTTTATGTCTATCTTTGTTACACTTTCACATGATTGCTTTCCATCTGCGTCTATTCACCTTGAGCCACATTTTTGTTAGTAGATATATTCAGTTAGCTCAATCCATATTATATATAATCAAAGGATTAGACTATAAGTAGTTATTTTTGTTATGATTTTCGTTTAGTTTTAAGAAAAATTAGGACGATGTGCGAGAAAAAGGTAATTCATTGAAGTCTATGACCTTCAAATTTTGACCTTGACATTTACATTTTGACAGGTATTGATTTTGGCGACTTTTCAGACGATTTTCGATTCTAAAACCATGCGAGATCGATAGATCGTGTCGATTTAGCTCTTAGGCCGCAATTTCATCCATTTATGAATCATTTTATATGTTTAAATTCCATTTTTTTTTCTTTCCAAACTTTAACATCAAATTACGAATTTCTCGAAGGAATTTGACACCCGAAAGCGCGATTAGCTAAAAGAACGAAAAATTAGCTACAAAATTACAAAATCTGAATCAAATTTAAAGTTTATTAATAATTTCGAATATTTTCAAAGTTGATAGTTATTTTCTTTAAAAAATTCAATCATTTTGGCTAACCTGTGTAATTTATAATTCCCGCCATTTTATCAACCAATCAGAGAGCCCAGATTCGAACTGAGGCGATCAAATTCGGATATCCAAGAAGCCTTTGTCCAAAAAGGGTATATAAGGCCGCGCAAATTTGACACCGGGAGAGTTTAATTTTGGTTAGAGCGAAGCTCGACAACGCTTCTACGTCAATTTAACCTAAAAATTTCTAACCTAAGTTTGAGCTTAGAATTTTTTTTTGACAACTCAATTTACTTTTATCTAGTAAAAGTAAACAAGTGTTTCTAAATTATCTTCGAAGAAATCGAAACCATACCTGAGATCGAATCCAATGTTCCATCCTGTTCCCGAAGGACCCGAGAATCCTAAACTTCTAACACCGAAGAACATCCATCCCGCAAGACCAAGGTCAACCAACCATTTTTAACTGACATGTCACACCTCCGGAAACAAGTTAAGTGAACATAATTTCCTTTTATCGAACTCTTTAATTTTTATAACCCTCGCGATTAAAATAAAAAAAAATCAATCTTAAAAGCCCCTTATAAATTAACGCGTATAAGCTCTGCCAATTTCAACACTCTTATAAAGGAGTTACCTCTTTTTTGCACAGATTTCTTTATGCTCTATTTTATATTTAGTTCGTAAATTTAAAAATTTAGTTATAGATGTCTCCATGAACTTGCGTTTTATTCTTTTTTTTGTCCCTGAGATTCATGTTCTTTAATTTAACAAAAAAAAATGTATTTTTGTTTGTTGTTATCCAATTAAATAATTGTTATATGGTTTCTGTGTGATTTATTTGTAAAAAATTTGGTTTATATAATTAATTTAAATCGAACAAAATAAAATAATACAATATATATCTATACAGTGCGTTCATGATGAAATAAATTCGATAAAATATTAGCAATTCTTCTGGTTTGGACGGAAGTGATTGTAACTTATTTATGTCAAATGCAACATCCTGTATATTTTCATAGAGTTGGCTTATAAGTACGACAATTGAAAAATAATAGTAAACGTACAATCTGTCAAAACTGTTGTAAGTGTTTCTTATCGATATTGCCCATCAAACTGATAGTTCACGATGCGTTTAAGTGAAAAACAACGAATAGAGATTCTTATCATGATTGGCTTCGGCGATCGAAACATGAAGAAGTTGTTAATTTATTTAATGCAAGATATTCCAACCGTCCGCCAATTGCCCAATCCACTCTGACAATGAGTAAGATTGAAAAGAAATGTAGAAAGTTTGGCCACGTCAGGGATTTACCAAAATGGCGCCCAGATAAGGTTTCGGAAGAGACTAAAACATCCTCTTAGCATCTGAAGAAAATCCGCATGTAACTCAGAGACAAATATCACGAGATTTTGATGTTAGATTGGGAACCGTTTCAACTACCTTGCGAGTGGCTAAGTACCACCCTTACAAATCACACTTAGTGCAGGAATTACTAGAAGACAACTTTGATCGAAGTGTCCAATTCTGCGAGGAAATAATTCGAAGACGGCGAAGTTCATCATTAAGGGGTCTGTTAATAGACAAAATTGTAGGTACTGGGAGACAGAAAATCCACATTGAATGCTGGAAGAATATACTCAGCATCCACAGTAAGTTAATGTGTGGATGGGAATTGTTGGTACCCGAATTCTGGGACCTACCTTACGGAACCTGTACCGTAGACCTATTTGGAGTTTCTTCAATTAGAATTGAATCCCGCTGTAGTTGCCATCTTCCCCAATCAAGAGGATCGTAACTTACCAGATAACCGAATGTGGTTTCAGAAAGATAGTGCGATTCCACACTATGCACTCAATGTTCGACGATTTTTAGATGCGACTTTCACTAAAAGATGGATCGGAAGGAGTGGAGGTATCGATTCGCCGTCTAGATCACCCGATATAACCCCATTAAACTTTTTCTTGTAGGTCTGTTTAAAATCCAAAGTCTATTTTCACAGGATGAATAGTTTAAATGATCTAAAAGAACGGATACGTAACGGGATTCGTTTAACTCCTTCCGCAATGTTGAAGAATGTCCAGGAGTCAATAATTGTTCGACTTCGTAAATATCATGAAGTAGACGGGCGACAGTTTTTGAGTTTTTTTGCATAATAATAAGTATTTTATTGTTTTTGATATTTACAATTTTCCCCTTAATACATTCTAATATATATTATAAATATATTATTTTCACCCTCTACCCTCTTCCTCCATTTCCATACCCTCGGCTCCTCGGCCCAATCATCCCCTCATCCATCCCTTTGTCTCCTCACCCCGACAACCATTCTCATCCATCGTTTCCCCTCTCCCCCCTCTCCTAAGATCTGCCCTCGGTCCAACTCCTCCTCTCTCAACTCACTGCACCCATTCAACATATGTTCCAATGTTTCCCATTCCTCCCTGCATAGCCTACACCACCTCTCCTCATCGGCCATCCAATATCTGTTAGCTCTCTCCTCGTTTCCACAACGGAACCTAGCCACCAACTTCTTCCCTTCCTCATCTCCTCTCAATAACAAGTATCTAGGCAGCCCCTCTGTAATTATGTCCCTGTATCTTTCATTATATCTCCCCTCTTTCATTTGTGTCCTTCTTTCCTGTCTCTGCACATCTCGGTCCCTATCTCTCAACTCCCTCCACATCTCCCTACCCACCCTTCGTCTACTATTTATCTCAGTTACCGAGTAGCCCGCTCGTCTATAATAGTTGTCTCTGTCTCCTTTCCCATATCTGATCTTTCCCTCTCTAATTTCCCTCCAACACTCCCCCAAGATCCTGCTGTTCTTCTCCCGCATCCTTCTATTCTTTCTTCATATTTCACTGCTCTCCTGCCCGCCTCCACTCTGACCTTATCCACCTTTACCTCTTCCCTCACTATATACCCCGGTGTTTCTCTCGCCAACCCAAGCACCCATCTCCAGTATCTAGCTTGCACGTCCTCCAGCATTGCCTGCTCTCTCCATCATCATACCTCTGCTCCATACATCATCACACTGCTAACCAGACCTTCAAACATAATCTTCCTCGCTGCCACATTCCTTCCAAAGACTCTCTTCCTCCAACCCCATACTTGTCCCATCACCTTATTCGCCTTTTTTGCCATATTACATGCGACCCCTCCCTGTTGTCCTTCCTGAACACATACCCCAAGTAAGTATACTCCCTAACCTCCTCGATCTCTTTTCCCTCCCATCTCCAGTTTTCTGTTCTTTTTCTTCCCCCCTTACAAAACTTCATCATCCTTCTCTTCCCCACATTCACCTCCAACCCCTTCCCCCTAAAATATCTTTCCAATGTCTTTATCATATCTTTCATCTCCGCCGCTTCTCTCGCCATGACCACGATGTCATCCGCGTATGCTAACATATGCACCTTTCTACCTCCCACCACCAACCCTCCCATTTGCCCCTTCCCCAATCTATCCTCCAGGTCCGCCGTATACAGTGCAAACAGACTTGGGCTCAGCGGACATCCCTGCCTCAGTCCCTTCGTCGTCCAACACACGTCGCTCAGCTTATCTCCCACTTTTATCCTAGCCATAGTCTTCATGTATATTTCCTTCACTCTCGTAATTAGATGTTCCGTGATCCCCCTCCTCCTCATCTCCTCCCACAACTTTCCCCTATCCACCGTATCAAGAGCCGCCTTCAAATCTATAAACAGGGCGTACAATTTCCTTCCCTTCTTATCCAGCTCTCTATCTGCCAGATGCTTCAACACTTACACGTTGTCGATTGCTCCCCTTCCCTCCCGAAAGCCTGCCGAGTTTTTTTGCTTTAAGTTGAGTTTATTTTTCACGTTAGTTGATTTATCTGTTTTATATAATTTTTGAATTTTTGGTAATTAACCTAACAATAATAAGAATAAACCTGATAATATGGTTTACTGAAAAGATTATCTAATTCTCTAACTCTTGAAAAAGTTAATACACTTCCGCCCAAACGGGAAATGATATTTGGTTGTACTATACGTAAAAAAAATCACAAATCAAAATTAAAAATTGACCACTAAGGTCAATTAAGGTAAATCGATTAGCAAGACCGTCTTTCAAAAAATCTATAATCTAAATTAAATTAGGCGGATTAGTAACGTTTTCACGTTCGAAAATTGTTTAATTTTTGCAATAATTAATGTAAAAGTTTAAAATTCCCCACCTCCGACTCCAGATGACGTTTGTTCTTCTGTTTTCTTCTAGCGCATAAGATTCGTAGCATTTTCTCTCTCCAAGAATTTTATTAATCCAATCGTACGTTCAAATCTGAGTGACGTATTTTGGAGCTCCAATCGTATGCTCAAATCTGAGTGACGTACTTTGGAGTTCGCACCCTGTAATTTTAAACTTTATTATTTTTTTTTGGAAAAACTAAGCCACAAAATCAAAAATTAAAAAATATAGGGTCAATCAATTTTAAAAAACTTTCGAATAAGCCAATAAAAAAAAATTTTAAGACCCTATTACTAAAATTTTAGTGAATTTATTCCTTTCATCGTGAACGCATTGTATAAGTACGAAGACTTTCACTAGTACTATGACTAGAACTAACACTAGAACTAGAAACTTTCGGGTTTAGCTGTACGTCTCTCTAGACGGCGAATATTTCTAGTTTTAGGTCTAGTTACAACAATCTAACGCTAAATAACAACTAAAACTAGAACTAACACTAGTCTTGCGTCTCAAGACGGCTAAACTCGAAGTTCGAAGTGACTTCGAACTTGTTTCTGATGTAACCACGTGTATCTGAAACGACAAAAAATTTTTTAAAAGACACACGGCTTAACCCGAAAGATTCTAGTGTAGGTCTAGTGTTAGTTCTAGTTTTAATTAGATATCTCTTTGAACATAGTAACTATATGAATTAATATTTGAAATCTTAAACTAGTCATATCTAAAATCCTTTTCTCGATTGATCTTCCTTGATCTAGGAATGATAGGAAAGATCAATTTTCTTTTGAAACCTCAATTATAGTTTGAAGGAATGTCGGTTCTCTTTTGAACCCCAATTATAGCGTGAAGGAATGATAGGATAGGTCAGTTTTCTTTTGAAACCCAAATTATACAGTGAAGGGATGTTTATTTTGAAATGTCATTCGTTCCGGTCATTCGTTCCAATTAAATATGTTGAGTAAGGCCGGCCATACACGTAGAGGTGTACCGCAGTGATTTGCCTGTACTGTTCGCCTCAAGAGATAAACCTCGACGTGTGTGCCACTACGTGCGATTAAACTCCAGAGACGAACAGACCTCTGGAGTCGAGCCAGGCGGAATTAACAAATCATTATTTTTTGTGTTTTCCTCTGTTTAATTTGCGTAAATGTTTTTATTTGCATTTCGTTTATTTCATTTAAATGTTTTTCCTGGACTTCACTTTTTATCAAATTTTAACTTTTTTCAAAAAACCTCCAGTGGAAGATCGATATGATCTTTTTGGAAGAATGAGAGGGTTGGAAAAACGTCAAAGTTTGATAGTGGAAAAACAGATTAACAACTTACTATTCGAAGCATATGAGAACAAATGTTGGGCGTGAGTGTTGGGTACTTCATCACACTATCAACTACAAGATGTTCGTCGTAGCGGAGAACATCCACCACTCCGGGAAGCACAAGAAGTACACCGTGCTTCACTTGAAGAGCATTTGTTGCAAACATGATCCTGTTATATCTTCGTTTAATAGGAATGATGTTAAATGTTATTGAATGTTTAATTGTACATACCTGAAGATAATCTTTTCTTAGAACGTTGTATAATGCTTCTGGAATCTTCTGGAATTATGCGACTGAAAGCTTGGGGTGATATTGTTGTTGAATATTTCACGCATTCATATGACCGCCTTGTTGCAAAAAATCTTAAGGTAGCTGTTAACCTTTCTTGCGGAGGAATTGCAGTTCTTATAACGTTATCGCGCTTTTGGATGTGAGGAGACACCAACGTAAGCAATTCTTGGTACAATGTTTCATCCATTCTGAAATAGTTGCGATAGTCTACTTCTTCTCTCAAATCTTGTAACAAATTGGCGTGAGTGTACCGATTTCTTTTTAATAATTCCATGTTTTGCGGCATTTCCTTTTATTCTTAACACTAGTAGCTAACACTAAACCGACAACCGCGATCGCGTCATCTACTCGTGTGGAAGTCATGAGTTCAACTGGCGGCAGAGGTAGACAGCTGCGTGTGTAGGCTCCTCGCCTCTTGAGGTAAACCTCTGCTGTTTGAGTCTGGGATATGCCTCTGTGGTACACCTCTACGTATATGACCAGCCTAAGGCTAGTTTGGAAATGACCTCTGGTATATTGTTGACTAGTTTGGTTTGGATTAAGGGCTAATGGATTTCAAAGAAAATGCTTCGATCTTCTCCATCATGTTTGAATGTTGTCATGTGAAGAAGTTGCATTATCTTATAAGTCACCCCCCCAGCGACCAAGAGAAATAGAAATACGTGATTCTGCATCAATCAACAATCCAGAGGCGAGTGAAACATTTCTCGCTCATTATTCGAATATTAATAAATTCTATATTAAATCAATTTTTTGAAAAATTATAATCAATTCAATTGATTTTATCAGTTGAAATCTCTTTGGTTCTACCTACATCAAATAAATTAATCGTTCCAATTAACCCAAAACCGGCTAATTAGAACATAGGGAATGTTCGTAATGGGAGCATAGATGGTGTTAAATTCGTTCTAATTGACTATTCATGAACCAAAATTTACACGTTCCATTACATTTAAAATCTCGACTACAATTATTGATAACATTACCCTTCTAAAATAAATCAAACCAAAAAAAAAATCGTTATATCGAAAAGAAAAAGACAAAATCTTTAGTTTATGTGTCTTTGTTCCAATAAAAATATCGTAATCACTGAAAATGTTGAAAAATAGAAGTTGTTAAAGACAATGCTTTTTTTGAGAATGAAACGAGTAGTTTCGAGGATATATAATGGGTGGAACTTAGATGGTTTCATGTTCAGCAGGATATCCTGCGCAAGACTCGCGCTAAACCTCCTGGAGGAGAGTTCTTTATCAATGGCAGTAGTACTTCGCTCGCGCTGCGAACAGCACTAGTGTTGAAATATATGATGAAAGCGCGCGCGTAAGTTACAAAACCAAAATAACCCCAAAAAAATATATCAAACTTTAAAAAAATTAAGTAATAAAATTTATTAAAATTAATGTTGTTATTGTTATGAAAACGAACTTTTATAATTATAAGAAAATGATTATTTTTATTAATAATAGTGTTGAACATTTCAAAAGTGTTATTAACATTAGGAAAATTTATGTATTTAACGGTAAGTTTAAAAAAAGTCTTTTATCATTATTTTTTTATTTAATACACGTGATTCTTTCCCTGAGCAATTCAAGTTTCGTTCTGAAAGCTCGTACAGCTTCCAATGCAATTAAAGTTCTCGAAACAGCGAGGATTCGTTGTTAACTTAAGTAATAAAAAGGTTTTTATTTTTTTGTTCCGTTATTATTACTTTTCGAGTAGAAAAAGAATCCGCAAGTTTACATTGCACTTAAAATTTACCTCACGTTATCTCTTTCAAAAGCACCCATAGTACAGAAAGAAAAGTTAAAAGTTTCACTTTGGAAATTACAAAGGAAAAATTCAAATTTGTTGTAATTTCTTCTACCAGAATAGACTATTTATTGGATTACATTTTTTATAACTTTTTTTTTTGTGATTATTCAATAAAGAAAAGGTCGTTCGTGTGAGCACATAGGTGGTTCTTTTTTGTGTAGATATTACATTATTTTTTTTTCTAAGCCGGGACGACAAAGACAATCTTTTTTGTCTAGACTCTAAAAAGAAGATTCGTGTTAAATTAAATTATGGAAAACCGAGAAAAGTGAAAAACTCATACTCACAGACGACTATGAAAATTTAACGAGGTGGTAAATTTTTTTTTGTAATCTTATCCTATTCAATAAACTAAGAGTGGGTTCTAAGAAAGTGCTTTTATGGCATTTTCAAAATCATCACTTTTATCTCAAACTGTTATACTTATGTTTGAGGCTTACAAATTTTCACTTTGATCGTTTCTAATCCTTTTCAATCTAGATCTTCAAGGTAGTAATTCATTTCTGTAGCTTTTAGTGTTCTTTCTGTCTTATCCTCACAGCATTGATACTGCTTTAATCTTTTTCTTCTTCTTCTTATGGGGCTATAGATCAAATTGGACCTTGACCTCCTTTATTTTCTGCCTCCGCACCAATTTATCTTTTGCCAATGTCATTCACTTCCCATTGGTCTTTTCCCGTACATTCGTCTATCCAAGATACTCTTGGGCAATATCTCTTCCTCCATTCTTGCCACAATAATTTCATCTGCATAGGCAACCAGTTGAAAGGTCTCATTGGTTACTAGGTTTCCTTTCCGAAGTCTATCTGTCTTAGTACCTATGTATTCGTAGCCAGAATAGGGTTTGAGCCAAACTTGTCTCCTTGTTTTAAGTCTTTCGAGATCTGTTAGTTGGTTCTGGATTCGCATCGCTGCTACTGTATACTGTATATATCACTGTTATGATCCCAGATTTTCGTAGTATCATCTCCTATCGTCCTTCTGCATTCTTTATCAAACCAGGTTGCTCTCTTCTTCCTTTCTTTTTGCTCATTGTCGCCATAGCTTAAGTAGAACTTAAGCTTAGAGTCTTAATGCCAAGTCTTCTGGTAACAGTATTTCGTTTTTTAGCAGTAATCTGTAGTTTTTTTTAAGAAAGATGTGGTTCATTTACAACATCTAGTCTTTTACTAGCAATAAGTAGTCTTCTGCCAGCAATATCTAGTCTTCTACCAACAGTAGTTCGTCTTCTGGAGAGACTGTGTTATGTTCTTTGAGAAGGATTTGTACCATTGGCAATATCTAGTCTTCTAACAACAAAATTTGGTCTTCTGACAGTAATATTAAGTCCTCTGCTAACAGTATTTCGATTTTTAATAGTAGTGTGTAGTCTTGTGTAAGAATGACGTGCTTCATTTGCAATATCTATCTTTCACTAGCAATACTTAGTCTTCTGCCAGCAATATCTAGTCTTTTTCAGCAATATCTGGTCTTCTACCAACAGTATTTCGTCTTCTGATGAGACTGTGTTATGTTCTATGACAAGGATTTGCACCATTGGTAATATCTAGTATTCTGACAATAGAATTTGGTTTTCTGACAGCAAAGTCAAGTCTTCTGGTAACATTATTTCGTTTTTTAGCAGTAGGGTGTAGTTTTTTTAAGAAAGATGTGATTCATTTACAATATCTAGTCTTTTCCTAGCAATACGTAATCTTCTACCAGCAATATTTCGTCTTCTGGTGAGACTGTCTTATGTTGTATGAGAAGGATTTACACCATTGATAATATCTAGTCTTCTGACAATAGAATTTGGTTTTCTGACAGCAAAATTAAGTCTTCTGGTAACAGTAGACACAGAGAGACACAGAGAACTACACTAACACTATTACTATGTAGAACTAACACTAGACCTAGAACTAGAAAGTTTCGGGTTTAGCCGTGCGTCTTCAGACGCACCACCTTCCATGAACTGGAAGGTGGTTACACTTCTTGTATTATTAGTTTTTTCAATGGAACATTGTCCGGAATATTTCCCATGTTTGGAATTTTGTCCGAATGTTTCTAGTTCTAGATTTAGTGTTAATTCTAGTTCTAGTGTTAGTTCTAGACCTAGAACTAGAAATTTCTTCTTAGAAGTTTAGAAGCTTTCGTCTTAAGCGTCTCTAAGAACTGCTAAACACAAATGATTCTAGTTCTAGGTATAGTGTTAGTTCTACATAGTAATAGTGTTAGTTCTAGTTTTAATTATTATTCAGTGCTAGATTTTTATATATTTTTATACAACTAACAGTAGAACTAACACTAGACCTAGAACTAGAAAGATTCGAAGAAACTAGAAACTGGTTCTACTTCTTGTAATATAATTTTTTTCAATGGAGATGCTGAAAAACTATTAAAAAACGCCGAAAGTGTGTCTAAACATCTTATAACCGCATTAAAAGCCGAATTAACATTTATAATCTTGAAATTAACTCCAAGGTGACTACGAAACAAAATTTTCGAAAGTTTTACAAGGTAAATCTTGCCACATAAATTAAATGCCTACTTTAGTGCTAAAACCACTCAAAATAGTTCATTTAAATATTTTATACGATTTTAAACTTTTTCTATACACATGTTAGAGGTTTTATAACCTACACTTAAAACCTTCCACGATAAAATCCGGTTTATTATAGCCTTAAGGTCGTAATTATCTACGAAGACCTAATTGAAATTTGGCGAATATAACGTGCAAAGTAGCAAATTTCGTGCAAAACCGTGCTCGTCATCGATTTTCACCGGGAAACTTCCTGACTGTAAAGGTTGAAATTTGGAGCTTTTTTTTTTAAATTCAATTTTATAGTTAGGAGTATTGGATTATATCCGTGGGTTGGCGGAAGCGTTAATCCAAATCGACGAATGCTTCCGAAGGGTGAACTTTAATTTAATCTTGAGGAGACGTTACGAGATTTACAACTTTAGACCCTCTTTTCACATTTCATTCAAAATGAGTGGGCGTGACGCCAACCACAAAGATCTTTTATTAAGGATCTTTGATAAATATAGAATCATATATTTTTATTTAGCACTCAATACTTTCGTTGAAAGGTACTAAAATTAAAGAATTTAGTTAGTTATTTGAGATTTGCATTTCTATTGTATGAAATTACCGAAACTGGAATATTTTTTTCTATTTTCGACGGAAGTTCGTGTTTGCCATCGAAATGTAGAACGAAATTTTTGTTAAACTAACGGATATTATACCGAAACTTACGACGGTGGGTATTTAGCTCCCCGAAATTATCTAAATAAACGATGATGATGATGGGAAAATTCGATAAACCCCCAAAATGTTTGAAATACCTTTCACTTTATCCTTCCCCGCATAACCATATCCACCCTATTATTACCATCATTGTAATAAAGCGATTATAAGGAAAACATTTTTTAATTTCCATTTCAGTGATCAAATTAAATTGAAACGGTATTTGTGACCATCCTTCCTGTACACTTTAAACAATCAATAAAGTAAATTCATATTGACTATGACATAACACTGTTTACAAGAAATAATTTAATCGATATTGTATTAATATAATTAATTTACGACCTAAAGGTAATTGGAATCTGGGTTTTATGCTCTAATTACATACATAAATTCATATTTCCGCCCGAATAAAAGAATTGGGATAGAAAATAAATCAAGCAAAAAGAATATGTAGATGAAAAAATCAGCAACAATTTAACTCAAACCAGTTTATATAATAATTTGTTCAAAAAATATTTTCTAAGACACATTTTTTTGGGTAATCAACAAAAGAAAGGAGAAAATTGCCTCCATTTCTATCTCCACCAATTTCTCCATCGAATTTCATTGGCGACGGCGACTAAATTCAATAAAACACCTCCCTTTCCTTTGTTCACCACCCTACAAAGACACAAAATTAAATCTGGGGGTTGGTTGCAACTAATAAAGTTACACGATTAACTACATTAAAAAACAAAATAGGCCATTAAAATTAAAATATTTTAGCGGTTTTTTTTTAACGTTTTAAATTTCAAGGTTTTTAAAAGAAACATATTTTGATACTGTTGGAATTCCAAGATTGCACACAACTGTTAACGCGTAATCGTCACATTTCGTGGATAAATTCCTGGTGTAATTGGACTTATAGGTAAAGGTGATAACGATATGGTGATAACTAAAAATTTGAGTAATGGAAAAAGTATTGGAAAATAAAATTTAAAATTTTGGGAGTTTAAGAAAATATATTAGCGATGTTAGAAACTAGGACAATTTTTAAAAGAAACTGTATTAAAAGTTTTAAAAGGATGTTTATCTCCAAATTTTCTTCATGGAGTAATAAATTCATCGACAACTTAAAATTTAGGTTTATTTCATTTTATCATATCGATTTATACATTGTCTCCCTTGGTTTTATTCTTTTCCTATTTCAACGATTTTCTTTTTAAACTTCCGGGTTTACAGAAATTGAGGTGGAAAGTTTTGAAATGAACACCCTGTATATGATAAATATCATATCGATATATACAGTGTGTCCCCAGATAGGTGAAACGACTCTTATAACATGTAAATTTTTTTCGATATTAGTTGTAATTTTTTGGGGATTAGCCCTGCTTGGTGAAAGACTAATTTTGAACATATTTTCAAGTTTTAAAAAACAAGTGAGTGCTGACACTAAAGCGAAAACTCCTTCTGTGTCAGGTAAAAAGATTTTTACCAAAGTAGGCCGATCATACCGAAAATTTGCATATGGCCATAGTTCTTCATTCTAAACAAAACTTTTTAGTAACACTTTCACGTACTGTAAACAGAAAAGGTACTTTACCTGCCACAAAGAGTTTTTCTTTCACCGTCCAGGCTCACTTGTTTTTTAAAACTTGAAAATATGTTCAAAATTAGTCTTTAATCAAGCAGGGCCAAACCCCAAAAAAATGACAATTAATATCGAAAAAAGAAATTTTACGTTTTATAAGAGTCGTTTCACCTATCCGGGGACACACTGTATATATCGATATGATATTTATCATATACAGGATGTTCATTTCAAAACTTTCCACCTCAATTTCTCTAAATCCGGAAGTTTAAAAAGAAAATCGCTGAAATAGATAAATAATAAAACCAAGGGGACAACTTTTTATGCAAAAATTGACTCACTCACTTCAACCCCCCGCCGCCAGAAACCAACCCCTTAAAAATCTTAAATGGAAAGGGGTACCTCATTTTAAAGGTCTTTTAAGGTACTACATGTTAGTATTTATTTTTTTTAAATTGATCGATTCGTTTTCGAAATTTTTGCGAAAATCTTTGTTTTGTATTTCCCGTTTTAATATTAAAAACTTTAATCACCTTCTTAAAAGCAAGAATAAGTAATCTTTTATTATTAATTTATAAAATTAAATTACCATGTTCGTTTTTACAACGACCATTAAACCTTTATTATTTCGGAGCAATCCGAAATCTTTGATATTTAGGTTATTTTGACAATGATATACCTACGTTGGCTAGCTTGCCTGGCGTCTGTCAGAGATATTTAGAAAAAACGATTTCTGTTTAATTTTTCTTTTTTTTTAGGTTTATTTGGTTATTACTTAAACAACTTTTAACTGCTTGAAACGTTTTATTTTATTTTCAGATATTTAATTATGTACAAAAACTTTTTGCAGAGAAAATCAACTTAATAATTGTTCAAAGTGTTGTCCGTTATTAGCTAAACAATGGTACAACCGTTGTTCAAAACTACGGCGCACATTTTCAACAACTTCCCTTTGAATTCCACGGCAAGCTGCAGTAATTCTCTGATGAAGTTCTTCTAAATTTTGAGGTTGAGGGGTAAATACAACAGACTTTAAATGACCCCATAAAAAAAAGTCTAATGGCGTCAAATCTGGTGATCTGGCTGGCTATTCTATAGGACCTCTTCGTCCTATCCATCTGTTTGGATACGTATTATCTAACCACTGTCGTACTGGGAGAACATAGTGAGGAGGAGCTCCGTCTTGTTGAACATGTAATTCATTCTCATCAAGTAAGGCATTTTCTTCTCTATCCAACTGATTCTCGAGAGCTTCCGTAATTAGTGGATTGATAGTATTTTCTAACATATCCAAGTACACTTCGCCGTTTAAATTTCCATCGATAAACACTGGACCAATCACTTGGTCTCCCAAAATGCCGGCCCATACATTAACTTTTTCAGGATATTGTGTATGCCCTTCTACAGTCAGATGAGGGTTTTCATTACTCCAATATCTGCAGTTATGTTTATTTACAAATCCATTTAAAGAAAAAGTGCATTTATCACTAAAGCAGATATTTTTTACAAAAACGTTGTTATTATTAATAATAGTGGTCACTTCTTCACAAAACTGTATTCTCCTGTCAAAATCGTCTTCAATTAGCTCTTGATGTATTTTCAATTAATTTGTGAAGTTTTACGACTTTATGAACAGAACCCAAGGATATACCAGTTGCACGAGATACCTGACGTAATGAAGTATTGGGGTTGATACCGAAATGACCCAATACTTCCAGTTGAGCGGTTTCATTAAAAACTCTCGACTCATTATGTTTTATGTTTGCAACGGACCCAGTCTGAGTGAATTTCTTCATGATCTGGATGCCTTTCATTAAAAACTGCGACAGTAAGAAAATTGCTGAAATAGGTAAAGAATAAAACCATTCTTTACCTATTTCAGCAATTTTCTGTTTAAACTTCCGGATTTACAGAAATTGAGGTGGAAAGTTTTGAAATGAACACCCTGTATATCGATTTGTACTAGAATTTAAATTAATCAACATCTTTTTCATTAACGTTTGGGTTTAGTTGTTTTAATACGTAATTGATTTTTGGGGCCTTTGAAGGAATATTATTCTTTCGCTTAAAAAGTGGGTATTCGGTGTATTTACACGAAAGGTGTATTTTGGCCTTTTATTACATCACATTTATATGCATGGCGTTTTAAACAAGTTTGAAGTGTTTAAAATATACAACTTGACGGTCAATAACAACTAAAACTAGAATTAACTTAACACTATCACTAGAACTAGATCTAGAAATTTTCCGGTTAAGCCGTGCGTCTTCTTACACTAGAAAATAAGCATTAATTTTATACATTTGTGATCAATGGATACTTTAAAATTCTCCAAATCTGTTAGGTTGTTGTATATCTTTATTGAACTCAAACTAGAATTAACACTTGACTTAGAACTAGAAACATTCGGGTTTAGTCGTGCATTTCTTAAGGCGGCTAAACCCGAATGTTTCTAGTTCTAAGTCAAATGTTAGTTCTAGTGACAATGCTAGATAGTGCTAGTTAGCATTAGATATCACTGTGTTGCATATTATTATTGAATTGAAACTAGAACTAACACTAGACCTAGAACTAGAAAGTTTCGGCTTTAGTGTTAGTTCTAGTTCTGCACTATCACTAAAACTAGAACACAAGACCTAGAACTAGAATCATTCGGGTTTAGTCGTCTTGAAAGATGTGCGGCTAAATCCGAATGTTTCTAGATCTAAAATATACAACTTGACGGTCAATAACAACTAAAACTAGAATTAACTTAACACTATCACTACAACTAGATCTAGAAATTTTCCGGTTAAGCCGTGCGTCTTCTTACACTAGAAAATAAGCATTAATTTTATACATTTGTGATCAATGGATACTTTAAAATCCTCCAAATCTGTTAGGTTGTTGTATATCTTTATTGAACTCAAACTAGAATTAACACTTGACTTAGAACTAGAAACATTCAGGTTTAGTCGTGCATTTCTTAAGGCGGCTAAACCCAAATGTTTCTAGTTCTAGGTCAAATGTTAGTTCTAGTGACAATGCTAGATAGTGCTAGTTAGCATTAGATATCACTGTGTTGCATATTATTATTGAATTAAAATTAGAACTAACACTAGACCTAGAACTAGAAAGTTTCGGGTTTAGCCGTCGCCTTTAGACGCACGGCTAAACCCAAATCTTGCGAGTTCTAGGTCTAGTGTTACTTATAGTTTTGCACTATCACTACAACTAGAACACAAGACCTAGAACTAGAATCATTCGGGTTTAGCCATCTTGGGAGATGTGCGGCTAAATCCGAATGTTTCTAGATCTACAATATACAACTTGACGGTCAATAACAACTAAAACTAGAATTAACTTAACACTATCACTAGAACTAGCACTAGAAAGTTTCCAGTTAAGCCGTGCGTCTTGTTACACTAGGAAATAAGTATTAATTTTATAAATTTGCGATCAATGGATACTTTAAAATCCTCCAAATCTGTTAGGTTGTTGTATATCTTTATTGAACTCAAACTAGAATTAACACTTGACTTAGAACTAGAAATATTCGGGTTTAGTCCTGCATTTCTTAAGACGGCTAAACCCGAATGTTTCTAGTTCTAGTGACAATGCTAGGTAGTGCTAGTTAGCATTAGATATCACTGTGTTGCATATTATTATTGAATTAAAACTAGAACTAACACTAGACCTAGAACTAGAAAGATTCGGAAAATCTTGCGAGTTCTAGGTCTAGTGTTAGTTCTAGTTTTGCACTATCACTAAAACTAGAACACAAGACCTAGAACTAGAATCATTCGGGTTTAGCCGTCTTGAAAGACGTGCGGCTAAATCCGAATGTTTCTAGATCTAGGTCTAGTGTTAGTTCTAGTGATAGTGCTAGTGTGAAACTAGAACTAACCTAAACAGATCTCTGATATCTATCATTATCCCAGATAATAGTAATAGTGTAAAACTAAAACGTTCGGGTATAGCCGAATCTAGTTTTAATTGTTATTCAGTGCTAGATTGATGTATATTTTTCAAAATTTATAAAATTAATGCTTATTTTCTGGAATAAGACATTTTTGAGAATTCACGTAACAAAGTTCATTCAATTTATTTCGATTGTTAATTGTAAGTTTGATCAATAATTTATTAGTATTGTGTAAATTTTCTCGAGTAATATTGACTATAATTAGTAGAATTAATTATACGTTATTTATTATAACAAAAATGCTTTTAAAACTTAATTAATTTATATCTTGTTTCCGGGTTTTTTCTAATCTTTTATTTCTTCCCTCGTTTGGACGTCCAAGAATTTAGTTATGAGCAAATAGCTTTATTTTCAATAAAAAGCTTTAAGTTATTATAAAAATTATCTTCATCAAAAAATTCCATAAATTCAACTTGTTGTTGGCGAATTAATTTCTAATTTATCGTAAAAACCGTTTCCCTAATAATCATTTATGTGTTTATTCACAAAAAAAACGAAGGTCAACCTTATACTTGGTATAATAACCGTAAAAATAACGGTCCATAAAATCTCGCTTGGCTTTTAGATTAATTTATTGGGTTTCTGTGATTCCCCGTTTCAAAAAAAGAAAAAAATGGAAACGATCTTCGAAAACTTAAGGTATAACAAACGTAAGTTAGACTTTCGTGAAGGAGCGACGTGAGCAAATTTGCCAATTCTTCGGGTAAGGCCTAACAAGCTCTACATCATAGTCGCTTTGTGAAGGTCGAATTTCTCCAACCTTCTCCGAAATCCCGCAAATTATTGAACTTTCTGTTTTCTTTTTATAAAAGTAAATTGGAAAACCATTACCGAACAGAACATTATAAAATAGAGAGTTAGGTTTTGTTGTTTTTTTGAACAACTCAATATGTTCTTTTAAACCAACGTTTTATTTGCTTTAAGCCATCAAATAGAGAAGGTAACATTTGTTTGATAAATAATGGAAGTGGAGTATATCATGCGCATACGAATAAGGTCGATTTGGATAAAGCTACCTAATATAAAATTCAACGTTTTGTTGTCTAATACATTTTTAAACATGTCTCTTTGATGTGACTTCCTCTCTCCGTTTCCTGTTAAAATTAAATTTTTTCCCATGTTGAGTGTAAAAATGAGACATTAAATTTCCGGAGAAGCTAAATGTGGATATAAAACCAACCTGTTAACTTATTTTTATTTAATTAACACAGTAAAACCGGCTTTATACCATAAATTTCCTCCTGGTTTCATAACATTTAAAAAAAGTTTTGGGAGAACCCGGTTTAAATTTAATTAAAAAACCGTTCGTTATCTCCTCTTTCTAAAATAGTTACGACATTTTCCTTGCTTAAATATGTAAATGAACTCGTCGACTCGCTTTTCGATGAAATTTTTTTACCTCGTAGTTTTGTTTTCGAAAACATACACGTGATGTCCTAGAATTATTTTAAAAATAGATCGAAAACAACGTTTAAAAATTTGTTTGTTTTTACTTTAAAAATTTTAAAACCAAATATAATTAAAGCTTTTGTTTACAACAAATTCGTTAATAGATAATATTTCGCCGTTTCATCGAACATTTTTGTGATAAAACGATACTATCACTAAATATTCATGAGACACTAATTGAATTAGTAGATGGCAGTGAACGTGACCTGTTGGTTTAATTAACAGGGTGAAGTACATTGATTATAAACGTTTAAATTAGTAAATTACAAAAATTACAATAAACATTACAAAAATATTTAAAACATGTACTGCAAAATCTGAATGAATTGATTTTTTTTATTAACTATTCAGGATCTGTGCTACATATGTTTCGACTCACCGCAGAGTCGTCATCAGGCACGACTAAAATAACATATAAAGTAAATAATATAAATAAAAAATATTAAATTAATTACCGTCAAATGGGTTCACAAGTGAAGGTTGTAGAGTAATGACCTCAACATGAATATCAATGTTTAAACAAATGTTTTCTCGTGTACAGACAATACAACCAAATGTTATGGTACTTTAAAACAACGGAAAATCCTTGAATAATCAGATACAATCACAATTCAATTTGTTACACATTAAAAATTAAAACGAATACGATATAAAACCGGCTTAGGCGAGATTTATAACCTCAAATGTCAAAGTGCATGGCAGGAATATGGTCACGTGAACGAAATAGAGTGGCAGAATCAAATTAAAAATAACTGCATCAGTTTTAGAAATATTCTGTTGTTATTGATGTCAGTTATATCGTTTAATAATAGCTCTGGGAAATTCTTTTTGTTCAGCGTTATACAGGGTGCCCATTATGTATGGAATATTGTATATATCTTGGCAAGTATCAACTTTATAAAAAAACATTTTATACAAAAGTTGGTTAGTATTTTATTTGCCATAATAAGACACCATTCAATTGTTTTTATTTCAGAAAACAAATGAGCAACGAATAACATTTAATTTTTTTTAAATGGCAATGTACCCTTTTATTAGGCTTATTTGATAGAGATTTCTTTTCTCTTTATGATGACGTAAAATTTTTGTACCCTTACATCAGAAAATTTTTGCATAAAATGTAAAAATTGTTTATTAAGAAAATTTAACCAATAACATTAATATAGATATCCGAGATCGTCAACTACCTCGAATTATTACCGTAAATTAAATCTACATACAAAATAAAACAAATAAACTAAAAATTAGTGTAAATGAAAATTATTAAACTTTGAAGACAAAACGAAATTAGCACTAAAATGGTTTTCACGACAATAAATGTTCAAAATGTTCACCATTAACTGCAAGGCAGTGGCCCAATCTATCATAAAAAGCTTGAAAAGAATTTCTTAGCGATCTGGGAGAAATAGCTGCAAGCTTCACCTTTTATTCGTTGCTCTAATTCTGTCAGATTTTGAGGTCGGTTCACATAAACTTTAGATTTTAAATATCCCCAGAAGAAGAAATCGCAAGGTGTAAGATCCGGAGATCGGGGTGGCCACTCTACAGACCCTCTTCTGCCTATCCAACGGGCCGGAAATACCGTATCTAAATATCGGCGTACATCTAAATGATAGTGGGGCGGTGTCCCATCTTGTTGAAACCAAAGATCATCAAGATTTTCTTGGCAAGCTGGGGTAATTTGCTGTTGCAATAATTGTAAATAACGGTGACCAGTTAGAGTACCTCGAATAAAGAAAGGTCCAATTATGTGATCTGCACAAATTCCCACCCATACGTTTAATTTCTGTGGTATTTGAGTATGATTTTGAATCATCCAATGGGGATTTTTAGCGGCCCAATATCGAGAATTTTGCTTATTTACATTACCATTTAAACAAAACGTAGCCTCGTCAAAGAAAACCATATTATTGAGAAAATTTGGATTGCTGTTGATTCGCTCCATCATAAATTCACAAAATTCAACACGTCGACCGTAGTCATCTTCGGATAATTCTTGCAATAAAGTCGGTTTGTACGGATGTAAATTTTCTGCATGTAATATTTTGTGTATTGAACCTTTACTTAGAGCATGGTTTAAACATAACTGACGAGTTGAAATGTTTGGATTTTCTTCGATTTCTATGAGAATATCGATCTTTTTATCTTCATCTGTTGCAGATCTCTGCGGACCAGTCTTTGGCAGATCTTTAACGTTACCAGTTTCCCTAAAACGTTTCGAAGTTTTGCTAACTACTGATTGAGTGATTGGTTCTCGATGTGGATAACGCTCATTGAAAATTTCACATACTTCTAATTGTGTTCGTTTGCGATCCCCATAACCGACCATAATTAAAATTTCTATGCGTTCAGTTTCTGTTAAATGAACCATTTTTCTTTTTTGATCTACCAACTTATTTAAATAAACAAGATTCTGTCACATTCAATAGCTTACATTCAAATGTTAGGACAAATAAGATTTCGGATATCTAGATTCATGTTATTGGCAAAATTAACTTAATAAACTGTTTTTACATTTTTTTCAAAAATTTTCTAGTATAAGGGTACTAAAATTTTACGTCATCGTAAAGAGAAAAAAAATCTCTATCAAATGAGCCTAACGAAAGGGTACATTGCCATTTAAAAAAAATTAAATGTTATTCGTTGCTCATTTGTTTTCTGAAATTAAAACAATTGAATGGTGTCTTATTATGGCAAATCAAATATTAAACAACTTTTGTATAAAATGTTTTTTTGTAAAGTTGATACTTACTAAGATATATACTATATTCCACACATAATGGGCACCTGTACATATAGTATTCCTCATATAGGTCTAACAATTTTGATTTTTTAAGATTTTTAATAATATTTATGAATGTTTATCTACAACTATTGAATTATCTATTCGTTATACAATTGATTTTTGACGGGTAATGACACTCATTACCCATGACAGACAAAGTGTTGAATAATGAGGCCATTATTCCACACTTCTGACACTGCCTACTAATCAAAAAATAAAATATTAACAGAAATGACAGCTTTCTTATATTGAGGTTATGTCTGAAATGTCTATCAAGTTTATTTTTTTTTCGTTTTTTTGATTTTTTTTTCAAAATTAAATAGTTGTAGATAAAGTATAGTATTCAACTTGCGTATAATGGATGTTACCCACTCAGATTACAACTTCTTCTTCGTGGGTAACAGCCGCCATTATACGCTTGTTGAATAATATACTATTCTGGTTCTAGGGTTAGTTCTAGTTTTAAAACTAATAATAATAACTAAAACTAGAACTAAGAATAACACTATCACTAGAACTATACACTAGAACTAGAAAGTTTCGGGTTTACCCGTCTTAAGAAATGCACGACTAAACCCGAATGTTTCTAGTTCTAGGTTTAATGTTAGTTCTACTTTTCGTTCAATAAAAATATACCGCAATCTAACGCTGAATAACAATTAAAACTAGAATTAACACTAGACCAAGATCTAGAATCATTCGGATTTAGCCGCACGTCTTTCAAGACGGCTAAACCCAAATGATTCTAGTTCTAGGTCTTATGTTAGTTTTAGTGACACTGTTAGTGTAAAACTAGAACTAACACGAAACACTCTGAAGACGCTCGGCTAAACCCAAAACTTTCTAGTTCTAGATCTAGTGTCAGTTCTAGTTTTAATTCAATAAAAATATGCAATACAGTGATATCTAATGCTAACTAGCGTTATCTAGCACTGTCACTAGAACTAAAATTTGACCTAGAACTAGAAACATTCAGGTTTAGATGTCTTAAAAGACGCATAGCTAAACCTGAATGGTTCTAGTTCTAGGTTTAGTGTTATTTTTAATGATGGTGCTAGTATAAAACTAGATTCTAGTTTTAGTTGCTATTCTGCGTTAACACTGGATCTATAACTTGATGTAAATGGGTTAAGAAAGGGTTTATATACAGGTGGTCCATTTAACGTGAGACAAGTGATTATCTCAAAAACGGTTCATTTTACATAAAAATGAACCAAATGAAAGTTGTTTTGTGCGAAGGGGGAAACCATATGACGATAACATTTTTTGACCTTGACCTTATTTTCAAGATCATATGAAGGTCACGATCAATTTTTTGAATGGCACCCTATGTTTTTGATTGCAAAATCTGAATCTATGGTTAAAAGTAAAATAACAAAAAAAATAATTACCGTGTGGTTTTTCCAGAACGACGGCGAAACATCTTTTGTAGACAAAATTTAAATAATTTTTCAACAAGTATAAAATTTATAATAAATGTTGAAATATTTCCCAACCCAATTCAATACATTTATTAATCCTTCTACTAAAACTTTCTTTACATCTTAAAAGGTTTTCTTGGCTACTATTTCTGCATGCATTTCTTATCCGCTCTTTCATACTTTCTGGCGTAGTCGGTACTTCGCGATAAACATTATCCTTAAGGACGCCCCAAGAAAAAAAATCAAGAGGTGTTAAATCAGGTGATTTGGCAGGCTAGGAAATTGGACCTCCCCTTCCAATCCATCGCCCAGCATAATCACGATCTAAAGCTTCATGTGCAATATGTGAAAAATGTGCTGGATACCCATCATTTTGCAACCACATATTTTGTCATCTAAAAAATTTTAGTACTTCTCCTCATTCAGCATAAAAGTACAAGGTCGTTGATGTTCTACTTAACGCAACCATCTCGGATTTTCAACGCTCCAATAGTGCATGTTATGTCTATTGGCTTGTCCTTTGTTTGTAAAAGTAGACTCATCCAAGAAAAGCACGTTACCAAAGACATTGACGTCCAACCGCATTCGTTCTTGTGCCCATTGACAAAATATTAATCGATTTTCAAAATCACCTCCATAAAGCTGTTGATGCAATGAAATGTGATATGGGTGATACTTGTTGCGCTTTATTATACTTAAATTGCAAGTCGTTGAGTGCTAATTTGAGGATTTACCTCAACGCTAGCTAATACCGCAATTTCCGTAGTTACAGTTGCTCGCCGAGTTCTTTTTCTTGATTCCACATTTCCAGTGTTAGTAAAATCATTTACAACTCTGTAAAAGGTACTTCTCGAAAGCGTATTTCGATCAGGAAAACGTTCTCGATACAAAGTTATACTATCAGCAACTTTTCTGCCATTTTCTCCATAAATAAAAATCATTACTACTTTTTCTGCCACACTTAGAGTATCCATGATTTAATCACTTAGTTTAAACACTTTGCGTTAATGTAAAACGATGGAATGAATTCAGAATTTGTTGTCAAGCAGTTTTTATGCAAATTTAGTTTTACCTGTTACATTTTAAAACAATTCAACCAATTAAGTCTTTGAAAGCGATATTCTGAAAATGCCGACATAAGCAGTTCAAAGAACTCTTGTTTTTTATGCGTTATTCCATTATCAAATTAACAAAGGCGGAGAAATGTCGAAACCTTTTACACCTCTTTCCAAAGGTATTTCTGGATTTTTTTGTTGAGCATTCTTAAATAGTATTCTAAGAATTAAGAACTAAAGATAATGTATCGAAGCGGGTAGGAAAATGTTTAACAATTCAAAAATCTTATTTGTTCTTGCTAGATTATAAACGTTAGTTAATTGTTTTTGAAGAAGTTTCAATTTTTTTTTAAAGATTTGCCGTTGTACTGGCAAAACCACATAGTAAAATTTTTTGAATTATTTTACTTTTATCCACAGATTCAGATTTTATAATAAAATATATAGGGTTCCATTTAAAAAATTAGTCGTGACCTTCATATAACCTTGAAAATAAGGTCACGGTCAAAAAATGTTATCGTCATATGGTTTCCCCCTTCGCACAGAAAATTTGGTTAATTTTTATGTAAAATGAACCGTTTTCGAGATAATCGCTTGTCTCACGTTAAATTGACCACTCTGTATATGCATAAAAAGAAAAGATTGGAGTGGAAAAAGCTTAGGCTAAATCTTTTAGGCCGCTATAAAAAGGACAATCAGTTGTTGATAAAAAGAATCAATAAAAAATTTTGTTTCGCCCGTAAGAAACGTAAAATCGTAAGATACGTTGTTTTATATCTACATTGATTTTCAATCCACTCCAGCAACACGAACTTAACGTTAAAGCACAAATCTTTATTGTTACACCAAAAAAATCCTTTTTCATCTAACAATAGGAATAATATAAAACTTTCCTTATACCTCAGTTATCATTAACTTTTAATTAATAATTTTCCATTACAATAAAATTGAGACTTTATCAATCTAAATTGATAAAACTGGAAGAGTGGCGCAAAACCCCGTTGTAATTACAATATTGATCTGAAATATGTCATCCATTCCTACTGCAATTTCCGTTAATTCGCACTTAAAAATCGATTAAATCTATCACGACGCGACTTGGAATAAATTTTCATCGCGTAAAACGATTAAAATGCTAACTTCAATTTACTTGATTGAAATATTGCTAAAATAGGTATTAAGGATATTAATTAATTATTCAACCGTCAATCAATTCTTTTAAGATGTAAAGAAAAAAATGCCTCTTTTTGTTGTAAGTCGTCTTTAAACAATTCATAATTGGACGATTTTATACACGTAAACTACGTCCGGATAAATTTAATTTCCGAGGAACCTCGGAATTCTCTTTTTTGAGATGGTGAATGTAAGGAATGTTTTTAGTTGGGTGAACTCATTTATTAAAGGATTTAAAGACGATCTTAATTAACTATGAATGAGAAGAGAGAGATTTCTTGACCCGAATTAAATTAGGTATCTCATTAAAGAAATAAATATTGTATGTAAATAATATAACTTTTTATCACTAATTTTTTTTAGTGTTAGTTCTAAGTCTAGTGTTAGTTCTAGTTTTAATAGTTATTCAGTGTTACGTTTTTGAATATTTCTATTAACCTTAAACTAGAACTAACATTAGACTTAGAAATAGAAAATTAAGTTCTAGTTTTAGATGTTATTCAGCGTTAAATTGTTGTATATTTTTATTGAACTAGAACTAACACTAGACCTAGAACTAGAAACATTCGGGTTTAGCCGCACGTCTCTCAAGACGGCTAAACCCGAATGATTCTAGTTCTAGGTCTTGTGTTAGTTCTAGTATTGAACTAGCACTATCATTAGAACTAACAGTGCCGTCTTGAGAGACGTATTCAGGCTTAAGGTGTGGAGAAACTTAAGATGTAACAAAAACGTTTTTATTTTTTAATAACAACTTTTACTAGTTTTCTAATACAACTCAACGAACTCAACACGCGGTCACTTACACACAAGGTTCACGATTGCCAACCCCGTCTCTTACAAAAACCCTATTTCAACACCCTCCCTCAATCAGAACCTTGTTGGAAAAAAAAATTAAAAAAATCAGTTTAACATTTCGTCTCTTAACTGCTTAAATCTAATGCCGTTCAATGGTTTAGTAAATATATCGGCTAATTGTTTACCACATCAATATACTCGATTTCAATCAACTCTGTTTTGATTTTATCTTTTATAAAATGATATTTAATATCTAAATGTTTCATTCTTTTCATCTGTTCATGAGATTTTATTGTACGTATAGCTGATTGGTTGTCTTCGTAAATCACCACCTTTGAATCTTGCCTGTCTGTTAATTCATCTAATAATTTTTTAAACCAACAAGCTTCACTTATTCCGAAACATAACGACACATACTCGGCTTCAGTTGTTGACAAAGCCACGGTACTTTGTTTCTTAGATGTCCAAGCCACCATACACCCATGTATTAAAAAACAAATACCACTGGTTGATTTTCTATCCACTGTGTCACCTCCCCAATCGGCATACCCCAATATTACATTAGTGTTATATTTTTGATAAGTTAATTTCAAATCCAGCGTTCCCTTAATATAACGTAATACTCGTTTTAATGATATAAACAATTTTTCGCTAGCACAACTCTGAAATCTTGATAATATACTAATACATAAACATAAATCAGGTCTAGTAGCTAACATACTATACATAATACAACCTATCATTTGTCTACATTTATGCTCTAACTCTGTACTTTCGCTTTCAGTTCTTATTAAAATATTACAATCAAAATTGTGCTCCATAGGGGTACCCACCGGTTTACAATCAAACATATCATATTTTTTAAGTAACCTTTCGAAATAACTTTTCTGAGAAAGAGTAATTTTTCCATTTGTCTCATCTTGAATTACATGTATTCCCAAATAATAACTTAACAGTCCCAAATCTTTCATTTTAAAGAATTCATGTAATTTATATTTTAAATTTTCAATGTTCTGTTTAGAGGAACCTGTTATCAATATGTCATCAACATAAATTGATACGTAAATTTTAAATTTTTCTGAAATCTTAATATACAAACAATTATCGCAATTACTTTTAACATAACTTTCTGCCAACATAAATTCTTCAAATTTATTGTACCAATACAATGGTGCCTTTTTTAAACCGTAAATAGCCTTTTTAAGTTTAGATACTTTGCCATTAACTTTACAATTTTTTGGTAAATACATATACAAATCTTCTTGCAATTCTCCATGCAAAAATGCATTACAAACATCCATTTGATATATTAACCAGTTATTAGTCGCACAAATAGCTAATAATGTTCTTATTGTCTTTACTTTTACTACTGGAGCATAGAGATCTTCCTGTAAGCCCTGTTGTTGATAACCTTTTGCCACCAACCTGCACTTAAATTGATTAATGTCACCGTTTGCATCTCGTTTAAGTTTAAATACCCATTTACTGTCCACTATTTCACAATTTTTTGGTTTATTTACTAAATCCCATGTTTTATTATCTGTCAAAGCTTTTAGTTCATTTTTTATTGCCCTTTCCCACTCATGCGCGTTCTCACTGTTCATAGCTTCTTCGTATGTTATGGGTTCGTCCTGATCAACAGTAAAATAACTCACATAATCTTTTAATTTATTCGGTAACTTTATTTTTCGTTTAGGCCTTTCTTGTCTCTGAACTTCTACATTTTCTTCTTGTAAAGCATCACCATATTTTTGTCCTTCTTCTTCCTCTTCACGGTCTTCTTCTTCATTTCCCTCTGTTCCCTCTTCATCCTCCACTATCTCACTTGCATTTTCCACTTCAAAATCTAGTCTTACAATTTCTTCTGTCTCCTTGTTCACATTGCTTTCTTCACTTTCTGGCACAAAAATTATCTTTCTTTCTATTGTCACAGTTTCTTTATCAATTAAATATACTCTATAACCTTTTGTGTTCTATGCATATCCCATAAATATAGCCTTCTTGCTTTTCATATCCAATTTTTGTCTTTTCTCTTTCGGTATATAAACCCAAACTTCCTCTCCAAATATTCCTCGTAGGGATTGAAGGTCAAAATCTCTATTATACCACACTTGATAAGGTGTTTTATTTTTTACTGGACTCGTTCCAGTTCTATTTATCAAATACACAGCCATGTTCGTTGCCTCAGCCCAACATTTTTTCTCCATCTTTTTCTCAGCCAACATTGTTCTTGTTGCTTCCATAATAGTTCGAAACTCTCTTTCTGCCCTTCCATTTTGTTGAGGGGTATAAGGTACAGTGAGCTGATGTATGATTCTTTTAATAGATTTCTTACTGAAACGTTTACAAATTCTTTTCCGTTATCACTTCTAACGATTTTTATGTCCCTTCCAATTTGGTTCTTTAATTCAATAATGAACTCTTTCAATTTTTTATATACCTCATCTTTACTTTTTAAGAAATAAAGAGTCTTATAATTAGAACAATCATCCTTTAATAGAAACATATATCTTGAACCACCAAGCGATAACTCCTCCATTGGACCACACAAATCCATGTGAACAATTTCACCTATCTTGTCTGATCTCGATAAGCTCATTTTAAAAGTTTCTCTATGTTGCTTTCCTTGCACACATGAACTGCAAAACTTTAAGGTTTCTTTTACCACAGTATTGTTCTGCTCTAAAACCTTTTCAATTTGTCTAAAGTTTTGATGAGCCATTGCTCTGTGCCACTAGTTTAAATTATGTTCTTCTTTTGCCAATAAACAACTATCTTTCTCCAATAAATTTGTATCTATCTTGAAAATCAGGTGGGTCAGTGACGTAGCTGGTTCTATGAACAACACAACACGATGCGAGGATTAAATATTTTATATAGACTGTACCACAGTATAGGCACGTATAGGGTATCTTTTATTCTGACTGTATCGAACCAGTGACGTCAATTTGCGGGGTAATAATCGATATTACAGAGGCATAGGGAATGAGGTAACCTTATGTTCTATAAACCTTGGTATATTTGTATTGAACTAAAACTAGAACTAACACTACACTTAGAACTAGAAAGTTTCGAGTTTAACCGTGCGTCCTTGGAAAAATTTGCGTATGTCTGAGCTTATGATACAACTTGGTTAATATTAGGACACATTTTATTCACAGCTTTAATATAAATCGTGGAAAATATAAACACATTTTTTTATTAGCTCCAGATGTCAGTTAATAGTAAACCTTTGAAAATCATTTAACAATCCTGTTTTTTTGGCCGTCTGCCCTTGGTCGTCGTGTAATAGACTTCGTTGAAAAACCCATATCTGCGAGGGATATTTTTGACATCCAGTAAATTACATGGTGAAGAGTTCACGTTGGGGATTACGGTGTGATACATCACAATCAATACCAACGAGGGCTGAATTATATATTTCGGCCTTTTTTGACGTTCGTTTTCTTTATTTTAAGTCGAAACCCATAATGTTCATAATAAATGTACTATTTGCATGCATACAAACAATTTGCCTCAACCAAACGAAGAGAAACTCATCAATAATAATGGAAATATAACGAGAATCTTGACATTTGTGTAAAATATTAGTTCAAATTGAATTACATTTTAAAATAGATTAAATCATTTTTAACCTTGAAATAGAACAAAAAAGGTTAACGTTCTAATTCGTTTTAGAGAATAAAAAAAATCTAATTAAAATTTGTTTTAAATTTAAATGTAAATTTCTTTAATTTAAAGATTTTATCATTTTTTTAAGTCATTTTTCTTAATTAATATCATTTAGATGACGTTTGGATGTTTTTTCCTAAATTTTTTCCTCACATTTAATTACAAATTCCATTTCTACACTTCACAGAACACGTTAAAACTATTTATCCTAATTAAAATTGAATAATCAAGGACTTGTAGAAAAAACTAAAAAATAATTTGAACCGAAAATTAAAGTTGTAAGAAGAAAAATATCCTTCCCCTTCATTTTGCTTATTCTAGTATCACTCAAGATATATATCAATAACACCCTGTAGGCGCATTAAATATTCTATTCCCAGCACGTTTTGTCGAAATCACTGGTGTCCTTCGACCTCAGATGTCAAATCCATTTCTATTGAACTCGACGAAATCGAGATCGTCCAAGTCCTGTTTTGTATGAAAATTGTCCTTTCCTTTTCGCATATTCGCGATTGAACATCAAAATAAAGCAAAAAAAATTGGGGTTGAAATATAAATCATTCGAAAATCCAACGGTATTACGAATTAGCATCGGAATGTAGTCATTTCAGCGTTGTTCGTGTTAGTGTGGAGGACTTGCTGGAGCCTGTATGGACGGTGATAACGACCTTTTATCGCATAAACAAAATTTACGCGATCAATTTTTTGATAACTCAGTTTTAAAAAAACTTTGATAAAGAGTCTTTCAACGCATCACTCTTTCAAGTCTTCAAAAAACAGCTCAGAATAATAAATGGAAAAGGAAAGAGAAAACTAATATATTCTGCATACAAGGAAGATCGATATTGACCAGATCAAGCTCTTGTAAGCTCCATACCTTTCACGTATATCTCGAAGTAGGTGCAAAACTCAGTTTACCTAAGTAGGACTATACTCAACCCGAAACTAGAATATAATTTCCAGATTATAACTAATACATAATTATAAAATGATTATAGTGCAATTATAGATGTATAATTGCCGTGATTATTACGTAAACAAGAACCAATCTAGTTTCTATGAACCGCACAATAAGATAATACTTTACAAACATCTACAATACCCTCTAAACAGCGATATTATAATTTAAGAGCTTAATTATTCGTAGCAAAATCGTTTATCAACATTTATATTCGGTTTATTGAGAGAAATTTACATTTTTCACACAACAATTTTTCATGAGGGGATGAACCGGAAATTAACTCGTCAAACGGATTACCAATTCAATGCGGAATGTTTCCCAATTTACTCAGATCCTTGCCAGATATTGATATATCGATGAAGATTGGACGTGAAAAGGGGAAGACGTGAATTATGTAAGATAACTGCGAATTGGATACTTTCAACCCTTAGATATTGAATTGTTGATGAAATTTTGTCGGGTTTAGATTTTGAGATATTATCACAATTTTCGTTTTTTTAAATGGAAACAACCACTGATTATTCGCTTATTAAATTCGTTATTTTTTTCTGATTACAAAAATATAGGGTTCGACAGGTCTATTTCTTATTGTTTTAGAATAAAGCTAAAAATAAACTTTTTTTATAAAATTTCCATCTAGTGTCGTCGAGGAAATTAAATTTACAGTTTCCTGTAAGTTACGGGGCGGTAGGTAAAATCTAAAAAGTTAACAATTAAATACGAAGATAACTTCTAGTATTTAAAAACAAATAATTTTTTAATATGTAACATTCTAAAAACAGAATTTTTAAAGTGACACTTCAGAAAATTTTCGAATACAAACAAATGTTGCTATGTTTATTTGAATTTAAAAAAAAAACATATCAGCGCCATCTATCGATAATTTATTAAGTCATATTAAATCGTGATAAAAAATGTGAAATAATGCAATCTATTCCAACTTTTGTGTAAAACATATATAAATTAAACAGTTTAACAAATATATTTGTTTCAAATATCAGAAATATGTTTTTTTAATTTTTAGTTATAGAACCGTAATTTACAGGAAACTGTAAATTTAATTTCTTCAACGGCACTAAAAGAAAAGTTTATTTTTAGTTTTATTCTGAAACAATAAGAAATAGGCCTGTCAAACCCTATATTTTTGTAATCAGAAAAAAATAACGAATTTATTAAGCGAATAATCAGTGCTTGTTTCCATTTAAAAAAACGAAAATTGTGATAATATCTCAAAATCTAAACCCGACAAAATTTTTTTGACTACGTCATCAAATTCTCTGTAAAAAAGTGTCCATATAATGCCTTAGTTATAATACTCCACCTATAATAATAACCAAGATAATTACATTTGCGGGTTTTACGATATTTTCAATTTTGGCCTCTAGCGGAAAAACAAAAGACGATAGCGGTATGAGGTTTTCGGCATTAGCAGTTTCTCGAAAAACGAGATCATGACATGTCAGCTACTTTTGTTCTAACTCTTATAGTTTTCGAGTTAGCCTATTCGGACATCGAATTTGAACCACCCTGTACTTAAAATAGCTCAAAATTACCAAACTTCAAGGCCTTGTGCAATTGTTACGAAACCGAATTTTAAAAAACTGTTATCACAGTCAGAAAGGGCGCTCCTTCAGCTATCTTAATCCGGGTTTTCGTCGGTAAATATCTATCGGCGTCATGCTTAAATCACCCTTAATGTCCATCCCTACACGCAGAAACGCTTAAATACCTTTCCTCTAAACAACTTTCTTATTTGATAGGGAGAAAAGTATAGAAACATATCTATCTTATTGAAAATTTTCTGCTCTTTCTAGTGATGTATAACACGCGGCAATCACACGTTTGCACACGTACATTTTTGGCCAAAAACTGCTAAATTCACACGTTTTAGCCATTCTTAAACCCTGTTGGGGTCGATAACTTTCTTATATGAGCAGGAGAAAACTCTAGTACCATATCTATCTTATCGGAAATTTCCTGCTCTTTCTAGTGGTGTATAACACGCGACGATCGCGCGCTTGCACAAACACGTTTTGCGCCAAAAACTACTAACGTTGTAGATTTTTCTGTTTCTAGTTTACTCCCATTTGTGACAGAGTCTGTCACGACGACCTGAGTGAAAATCATTATAAACGATTTATGGAAAAATCCCTGAAATCGGTCTAAAGATTTAACTTTTGTGCAATTTTTTGGTATAGATTTCAAAATTGTTCCCTCATTTTTAACCCTTTAACGGTTAGCGACTTTTATAGAGACCAAGGTTTATATATTAAAGGTTGTCTAAGTTCCTATGCTGCAATACTTTGATTTTAGTCTGCGTGCGAGGGGCAAGAGCAGGAGTGTTTCGTGACGTAAGCGATCACGGATTGCGCACGCAACCTCATGGCCATGTGGTGCTCCATGCCTTTGTTTAATTTGAATTGCTTGGCGGTATTATTTTCCACATGTGACGTAATGCGCAGTATGATTGCGTACGAACCTAGATAACCTCTTATATATAAACCTTGTATAGAGACCACTTGTCAACAAGGTCAAATAGTGGCATTACCATAACTAAATAGTTTCTGAAAACGAAAAAATAATTTACCCGTTAAACGGTTTACATAATGGTTATGGTAACATAATTTATGGTTACATAATTATGGTTACATAATGGTATATAATTGGTTACATAAGAAAATTTTCGAGAAAAATTAGTTTAAACTTTAATTACTTCAAATTTATATAATTATTTTAAACAATTCCCTGAGTGTCAAAACTGATTTAGTAGCTTCTTGAGGTGTGGTGGCGCGCCATCTTGTTGGAATAACTGCCGTTGGAATTGAGTTGGGTCAAAATTAGCGGGATGGAAGGAATGGCACAGTTTTTAAAAAATTTAAACACGTCTTTCCAGTTAAGGTTTCCTCAAATCTTTTGCGAATATTGGGTGTGCGCATTTTAAAGTCTACAGTAAAGTAACTAAATTTAAAGTCTACTAACATGTTTACTAGTAACTCTACTAGTATGGGATGTAATCACAAAGTCTCCTGATTTTTCAGCATATAATACGGTGGTGAGGGAAAAAAGTAGAGTTGCCATTTAAAAAAATAACCTTTTTGAGATACGAAAATTTGACGCACATTTCTGACCATCCTGTATAACTTTAATTAATTGTTGTTAAATTAAAGTGTATAATTGTTATTAAAAGACACCATAAGAAAGAGCAGAAATTTCCGATAAGATAGATATGGTTCTAGAGTTTTCTCCTGCTCATATAAGAAAGTTATCGACCCGAACAAGGTTTAAGAATGGCTAAAACGTGTGAATTTTGCAGTTTTTGGCCAAAAATGTACGTGTGATCAAACGTGTTATACACCACTAGAAAGAGCAGAAAATTTTCAATAAGATAGATATGTTTCTATAGTTTTCTCCCTATCAAATAAGAAAGTTGTTTAGAAGAAGAATATTTAAGCGTTTCTACGTATAGGGATGGACATTAAGGGTGATTTAAGCATGACGCCGATAGATATTGACCGACGAAAACGGATTAAGATAGCTGAAGGAGCGCCCTTTCTGACTGTGATAACAGTTTTTTAAAATTCGGTTTCGTAACAATTGCACAAGGCCTTGAAATTTGGTAATTTTGACCTATTTTAAGTACAGCGCGGTGTTCTTCATTTTTTATTGATCTTAATATCAATAAAAAATTCCTAATTATAAGGAAGATATCAGCTAAGAAAGTAGATAGGAAATTACGGGTAAAAGTTTGTTGCTGGGAGGTTTGTTGTTATCGTCGCACGGGTAATTTTTTTCGCGATATTTCTATAAGAAAAATGATGTGACGTCAATTTTTTGGGTAATTAACTCTGAAATCGTTCATTCCATTTCGACACTTAAAACCGGGCGGATTTAACAAACAATTTAACCTTATGGTTGTCTTGATTTTCACCATTACGTTTGTATTATCCCATTGAAAATTGACAAACCATTATTCATGTTTTGTTGAGTGACATTAAAAGATATTAAATATTTATGAGATTTTTTTGTGGTTTTGCGATCTTTAATTAAATATTGATACCTAAGTTACTATTCGTTTTTTACGCAATTTTCCTTGTGTAAATACTCATCAGGATCCGGTAAATATTGACTGTACTCATGTGAAGCTGGATGAAGCTTTAAAAAGCCACTTCGAGACAAACATTTCGTGAAATTATTTACCGGATATAGAACAAAAAACATTATAGCGAAGATGAAGGAAAAAGATCAGAATCTCGGGTTAAAATTATGTTTTCTGATGAAATATCTGATGCGTGATATTATACCAAAAAAAAAAGAGGCTATAAAACTTTTTTTCGTTTTATTTTATTTCATCATTTTTTGATGGCGAAACGATTTATTTTAATACCGCCCCTATTTTTAACCTTTTCCATTTAATATGTAAATTTTGATCTGTACCTTTACTAAGGATTAAAAAACCTCAAATAAAAACCTTTGTTTGAATATTAATCACGATCTTTTTTTAAATTAGTATAAAAATGGAATTTGATTATGTAGTTAATTAGAAGTGTTAAGTAATTCATTCATTTTGTTATACCGGGAATTTCATAAAATTCGCAATATAAGAATGCAGTAAGTAAACTACTATGTACTTTCACTGTTTTATACTAGCACTGTTGCTATAATTATAGAACTAACACTATATCTAGAACTAGAATCATTTGGGTTTAGCAGCACGTCTCTAAAGACGGCTAAACCCGAATGATTCTAGTTCTAGATATAGTGTTAGTTCTAGTTTTACACTTGCACTGTTACTAGAACTAACATTAGACCTAGAACTAGAAACATTTGGGTCTAATGTTAGTTCTAGTGGCAGTGCAAATGTAAAACTAGAACTAACACTATATCTAGAACTAGAATCATTCGGGTTTAGCGGTCTTTAGAGACGTGCGGCTAAACCCAAATGTTTCTAGTTCTAGGTCTAATGTTAGTTCTAGTAACAGTGCAAGTGTAAAACTAGAACTAACACTATATCTAGAACTAGAATCATTCGGGTTTAGCCGCACGTCTCTAAAGACCGCTAAACCCGAATGATTCTAGTTCTAGATATAGTGTTAGTTCTAGTTTTACATTTGCACTGCCACTAGAACTAACATTAGACCTAGAACTAGAAACATTTGGGTTTAGCCGCACGTTTCTAAAGACGGCTAAACACGAATGATTCTAGTTCATGGTCTAGCGCTGCATAACAATTAAACCTAGAACTAACACTAAATCCAGACTCTTCAGACGCAAGGCTAAACCCTAATGTTTCTAGTTCTAGGTCTAGTGTTAGTTCTAATTTTCGTTCAATAAAAATATATCACAATAACAATTAAAACTAGAATAACACTAGATGTAGAACTAGAAACATTCGGGTTTAGCCCCACGTCTCAATAGAGTTAACCCCGAATGATTCTAGTTCTAGGTCTTGAGTTAGTTTTAGTGATAATGCTAGTGTAACATCTATCCTGGGACACACTGCATGTCCTATTTCAATTATTTACGAAATTATAAGATGTCAAAGTTTTAATTTTTTATCATAATTAACTGCTACGTTTTCTTAAAACACATAAGTATTACAAATATTAATTTAACAGTCGCTAACCGTTATGAACGAGGAAAAATAATCTCAGGAAACTCGACCAATTTTTCAAGGATTTCAATAAAACAGCCTCCTTTTTTCTATACCAAGCTTTCGGAATCTTTTTTATTCCTTCATCAGGGTTACTGAACAAAAGAAAACAAGGCAATGAACAACAAAATTGATCTTAAATTAAATTAATCTACTTACAAATGGAAAGCGATTTAATCAGCTCAAGCAACATAGGCATTCAATCACCTCCAAAAGCATCAAAAAACAGATTTTATTGTTAACAAAGAATCAACTTTAACTCCAAAGTAAACCGAACACGTTAAAATCTTTTTTGTAATTCGCGATGGTAATGAAAGCTATTACAGTACTCAAACGGGTGCTGTAATGAGACTCTTTACAGCATCCGATGCTGTAATGAAATTTTAGTAACATTTTATGGAAGCAGTTCAAGTTGGTGACATTGGGTCATTAATTTTTCTAGTTGTCAATGTGACAATTTTTGTCTATAGATATTTAAACTCGTTCTTCACATCGAATACAAGGTTCACAATGATGAGGACATTGCAGCAATTTCTCTTATTTTGGAAGGTGTACATGAAACATTTTTTCAGGTGAATACATTTTGTGTTTTGACAATTTCTAATTGTCAATGCAAATTTCTATTTTCAAGTGTTACGGTGTTACCAACTGCTACATACCTATTTCCCTACATTGTCAAAATTAATTTTAGTTTTGTTAAAAAAAAGGATAAAAACGCGAATTACAAAAAATAGCATAAAAAACACGTTTCATAAGACTTAAAGCACTCATTCATTAAATTCAACTTGAATTCGTGCATTTCAAGCGTGTCTTACGAAACTTGTTTTTTAATATACTATTATAAACCAAAACGGCTGTGACTTTGAAGAAGTCAAACGTTACAACTAAAGCTTTGAAAAATAAAAACCGCAAAAACTTGGCTTGAACATTTACACCAGTCACCCAAAAGAGGCGCTGCACAACAATTATCAAAATGAATTAAATGAAATACAAAACACGAAATTTAAAAATTATACAGTGTGTCCCCGGATTGTGTCCCCGTAAGGTATAATTGACGATAAATTTTTGAATTCAAATTCCATCTTTTGCAATTAAAGTCTGGATGTCATAAAACGAAATATAACCAAGTTTTACGTCAAATGTCCTCAAAGTACCAAAGTTAACGCAAGAAGTTTGTTAACCGGTGCAGGTAAAGTGGTCTTTCTGAGCAATGTACAACAAAAGTTGATTAAGATAAAATGTTTGTTATGTTAAATTATAGCGATATGCTGAATTATATTAATTTAGCATATAAAAGAAAAAATGAGTTTTTTCTTGAACAATTTTTTCTAATATTCCGTTTTACAATAAAAACAACTGATCTGAGTGAACTAACAATTATCATTTGATAGCTTAGCTTTACCCTATTGTTAAATATTAATTGATCATGTTTACACTACAACATAAAATATTTATAGTGCAGTGCTATGGATTGGGGAACATTAGTTTCAATGCAGTTTTAAGGCAATTTGAGGAAAAATTTGGATTTTTAGTAGATAAAAAAACAATTAAGAGAGTTGTTAAAAAATTTTCGGAAACGGGCAATGTGGAAAATAAAAGGAAGGAAAAAAAGCTTTTAGATGAACATGATGCGGGGTCGATTGTTGCAGTAACGAACGCAATGGATTACGGTAAGGTGTCGTTAAGAAAAAGGGCAGTTCAAGTCGGTATAATTAAATCCCATTTACGAAGAATTTATCGAGAAAATAAAATATTGCCGTATAAACCAAAATTTAACCATACTATCGAATTAGGTGATGAAGCAAAACGTTTAGATTATTGTTTGTGGCTTGGGTACAAAATTTTGAAAGACAGAACTTTTTTAAAAAGCATAATATTTTCGGACGAAGCATCGTTCACCACTAATAGAGTGGTTACATCACAAAATTGTCGATTCTGGTCAAAGCCTAATCCACATTATCGCATCGCTTGTAAACACCAGTATTCCCAGAAAGTGAATGTGTGGTGTGCTGTTTTGTGATATTTGGAAATACTTGAAAATTGTTTATTTAATTATCTTCACGGCGTGGATAAAACTTCACCGTATAAAACAAAAATTGAAACAATTAGAGAAATTCCGTTGGACCATATTAGAAAAAGTTATAAACAATGTCGGAAAAGGGCTGAATTATGTGTTAGTGTCGGTGGTGGTATCATTGAATAAGCTTTTATGTTAATTTAGTTTAGATCGAAAATGTTTTGTTAATCTTATGATTTAAAAATCTGCATTTTGCTTTTATATCCTAAATTAATAAAATTCGGCATATCGCTATAATTTAACATAGCAAACATTTTATCTTAATCAAGTTTTGTTGTACATTGCTCAGAAAGACCACTTTACCTGCAACGGTTAACAAACTTCTTGCGTTAACTTTGGTACTTTGAGGACATTTGACGTAAAACTTGGCTATCTTTCGTTTTATGACATCCAGACTTTAATTGCAAAAGATGGAATTTGAATTCAAAAATTTATCGTCAATTATACCTTACGGGGACACAATCCGGGGACACACTGTATAAGAAAGTTAAAAAGTATAAAATTTTTTAAAACCTACGTTAAATTTATACACAATAATATGTCTTTAGAAAAAAAGAGATGTTTCATTAACATTGGATGTTTCTTGAGACTGCCAATTATTGGATAAAAGGTCTATCTATAAAAGGTATTATCGATATCAGTTCTAAAGTTGACGGATTTTATTTCTTTGTTAATATAGACCATCTCTAAAAATAACCTTTTTTTGGTATACTTGTTCCCTTTCTATGATAGTTGTATTATTAAAATCAAAATGATGACCTTCATTAATATGATGGGCCACTAAAGCACTTTTTCTCTCATTTCTAGCTACGCAATCTCTTTTATGTTGGTTAATTCTATTCGAAAGATACTGTGTAGTGGTACTAGTGGTACCGATATATGCACCATTACAATTATTACAAAGTATTCTATAAATTACGTGAGACTGGGCTAGAAGGGGAACACGATCCTTAGTTTTAGAGAACAAACAAGAAAGAGGTCTACCATTGAATTTTGCAAATTTTATAGAGTCAGTCTTCAGAACAGACATCAACTGAGGTGTTAAGTTGGGAACGAAGGGGATCCTCATGTATCAAAAACTAGGAGCAACTGAGAGGTTCTCTTGAGAACCGTTAGGATTGTCTGCATTACTGAGATTAACAGTAGATGAATGAAAATTATTGTTATGATTGAGTATACCAAGCAAAAGACCACGAGGTTTTCTTTAAGGAACCGTTCATTAGAAATTACAATATTTTTTACAATACTTACTAATTACAATATTGGGCATGCTGCTGCAATAACCATTCACAAAATGCTAACCGTTGCTGATTATCTCCTGGCTGTAGAAACCCGAACGTTTCTAGTTCTAGGTCTAGTATTAGTTATAGTTTTACACTAGCACTGTTATTATGTAGAACTAACACTATATCTAGAACTAGAATCATTTGGGTTTAGCCGCACGTCTCTAAAGACGGCTAAACCCGAATGATTCTAGTTCTAGATATAGTGTTAGTTCTAGTTTTACACTTGCACTGTCGCTAGAACTAACATTAGACCTAGAACTAGAAACATTTGAGTTTAGCCGCACGTCTCTAAAGACGGCTAAACCCGAATGATTCCAGATATAGTGTTAGTTCTAGTTTTACACTTGCACTGTCGCTAAAACTAACATTAGACCTAGAACTAGAAACATTTGGGTTTAGCCGCACGTCTCTATAGACGGCTAAACCCGAATGATTCTAGTTCTTGGTCTAGCGCTGCATAACAATTAAAACTAAACACTAGACCTAGACTCTTCAGACGCAAGGCTAAACCCGAGTGTTTCTAGTTCTAAGTCTAGTGTTAGTTCTAGTTTTAATTCAAAAAAAATATGCAACATAGTGATATTTTATGCTAATTCGCGCTACCTACCACCTACCAACCGTCTTAAGAGAGATACGGCTAAACGGAATGTTTCTAGTTCTAGTGCTAGTGTTAGTCTAGTTTTATTTGTTATTCAGCGCTAGATTGTTGTATGTTTTTATTTAGCTGTAACGGACACTGCGTTCCCCGTATTGATCCGTTATATCGAGATTTTACTGTAATGGATATTATATCAGACCAGCCCTAGTTTCTATGGAAATATATTTCTGTATATTGCATCTTAAGTGAAATTCACTGTATACAGTATTTTCATTAAAATATTTGTATGGTTTTGACAGAATCATTACTCATCTTAATTAGTTTTGGTTATTGTTGTAAGATAATGAACCGTAAACGACAAAAATAGAGGATAATGCACCCTATATTTTATGATGTTCCACAAAGTTGCCCGATATATCACTTAGGAAGGATCTTAGATGAACACTAAAACAGTTGATGTATAGGTTTGCATTTACACCCCTCAATCAATCTTCTACCGAACTAAAAGCGTCTTGGTAATAAAGACTTTGTTAGTTTCTTTATTGTTTTCTAAAGTATTTATAATCGGGGAAGATACAATAAAATACAACGAAAATCGAATGAAATTGTTTCAGAAATGTATTTATTGGAATTTCTCGAATTGGCTGCTAAGTGAATGATAACAATTGCCTTGTTTTGATACATTGTTGTGGTAGGTTGATTCGGTAAATAATAGCCAAATTCAATTACTCCTTAACACAATAGACCAAATCATTTGGGAAATTACTAAAATCTTTCCAATCAAATTTTTTTTTTCGTTTATTTGGTGTGATTTAATTGAAAGTCTTGCAGCTGACATCAGATATTCTGTAAATGAACTCTTTCAAAGGCTAAAACAAAAAATTCTCGATAACATTCATACATCTCTCAAAATTAAAAAAGCCCGTACGGTTTCCTTCTTCAAAGATGCAATAATAATACATGTTTATGATTCACATTTCCATTTTTCATAATTGCAATAATAATTTTTTCATCACATCTCTATCTCTAATTATTCATTTACAAGATTCTCGCTCCATCCTTATTATTTAATGAAACACATTCATTTTTATTGTTTGTTATAAACCTTGTTGCTTTTTGTTGGTTACCGTTTTTAACTTTTAATTGGTGTTGGTTAACTTCAAGGCGGTGCAGAATAAATAGTATATTCCTCTGTAGTTTTCGCCAGTTATCTGGAATTTTGTGTGAGGAGGAAATTTTTTTAATTAAAGTTAATTGTTGATTTTTGCTCACTCCCCCGTATTTGAGTAACTCATCGGTGATGTTATCTTTACTTGGACTCTTTCTGTTCTTTAATTTTCGGAGTGCTATTTCTATGTCTCTCTTTCATAATACGGCCTTGCCGTTGATTAATATCTCTGGTGTGTTTTTATCAAATCTCTTTCTATGTATCTGGTGTTAATGAATTAATTTGCTTCTATAGAACTTGTATAAAGCGTTCAAATGTGTTTATTTTTTCATCATTACAAACTATATCTTCAAAAATAGTTATTTGTTAATTAAAAATTATATTTTTAGAATTTTTTTGCTAATTTTAAAATCAATAATACAGAAACAGTTCGTTAAGGGTTAAATATACCTTTCACAAAATCGCGTTAGACCTTAAAAAGGTTTCTGAAGCATAAATGAGGAAAGTTTTAAATCACTTCGTCCGAAAACTCGGTGTAAGTATATTGATTTAATTCAATAAATTTACATTAAATTATTTACTTAACTTTGTTGAATTAAACCATAATGAAACCCTATATTGTGATTTTTTTAACTGTTTAGAGTATAATTATTTGATAAAAACCAATCACTTTTAGCCCTTATCGAATTTCAACTCCTTGTTATATGAAAGCTTGAAGCGTAAAAGTGCACTCTCATTGAGACGCCGTTTATGTAGGGCGCAAACACAAAGCATGTTTCCTTTATAACTTTATACCTAGATAGAGATAATATTTACGTTCGAATATGCTGGTTTTAGCTTAATTAAAACAATGTGTTCAGATATATCTTTTTGTTTTTTATGAAAATATTAAAGTTTCACACGAAGGAGTTTCAACTTTATATTCTAGTTGTAGTTAGCGTCTTACACTAACAAAACTTTTCCCACATTCATCTTACGTACCTAATAAGTAGCACTCTCGTAAGCACTTTATTATAAAATTTTTATTTGTTTGAATAAATTAACACCGTAAAGTGATTAATTACAATTGAAATTCTAAACATAATTGAAGGATTTCGAAAGAACATTTCATATACAAAGGGAGTAATTAATTAAAGAGCATATGGTGACAATGCTGCATTTCTAAACTATTAAGTATTAAGGGAGAGGGAGTTCGGTTCGTAACAAAATTAGTACTAGAGGCTAAGTTTCGGGTATGTACAAAGAGAAATCCGTCGGGGTCGTTTATCTAACACGAAATTTCATCGCCAAAATGTCTACATCGACTAATAACATCTCCAGAGTTTATTAAAGATTCTTAAGATGAGGGTTCAAGAACACGATAACTTTCCATCCTACTTAAAATTGTTCATTTTTCAAAATTTCACAGATGAGTTAGATGAAACATCCCGACATTGAACTTGAAATTTAATTAACTAAATTAAAAAGATTTTTCAACTTAATTAGAGTTTTGGAAATGAGTTACACATTTTTATTTGTCATTTTTGTAATTTTTTCTTGTATACTTTTGACACACAATATGAATATAAAACAAGTACAGCATTGTAATTGGATCTCAGAAAAGATTTTCTAATAAACCTCATTGTCTTATGGACTATGACATTAACTATATAGAGGTCTTTGTTGGTTCGATGACTCTTGTTCTTTTAGATAATGGGTTTAAATTCGTTCTTAATTGAATTTTGATTAAATTAAATTTCGTGAACAATAAATTATTAGAAAATGAAAAGGACGCAAAATAAAAATTTGAAAATAAGATTAAAGAAAACGAGCTCACGCTGAATAACAACCGAAACTGGGACTAATACTAGCACTAGAACTGACACTAGACCAAGAACTAGAAATATTCGGGTTTAGCCCTGCGTTTTTCAAGACGGGTAAACCCGAGTGTTTCTAGTTCTAAGTCTAGTGCTAGTTCTACTTTTAGTTCTATACAAATTTAGAGCTGAATAACAATCAAAACTAGAACTAACACTTTCTCGCAGATGTCTTTCTTAATAAAATTGAAACAGAAAAGATTATCAATGAAAACAACCCCTACAATAAACACATTCTTTTATGGACCAGGTATGTGGATGATATTTTGCTTGTTATTGATGATGAAACAAAAATAAGTGATCTGCACAACTATATAAATACTCTGCACAATAAATTACAATTTACGGTTGAAATTGAAAATGAAAACAAGATAACCTTTATGGACCTCACGCTTTCCAGAAATAATAACACAATAGAATTCTCCATTTATCGCAAACCTACACAAACCGACTGTATCATACCCTACGAATCTCATCTTCACGAAAACCAGAAATATGCTTCTTTCAGAACATATATTTGGCGAGCCTTAAATTCCCACCTTACCCAACAAGAATTTGAAAAAGAAATTAATATTATACAACAAATAGCGCAAAACAATAATTACCCACAATATACCATACACAAACTGATTGATAAAATACAACAAAAGACCACTTTACTCAATATAACTTCTATGAGGAACGATAACAATACAAATAATAATATTATTTATCGTGCCATCACCTACCCACCATAAAATTCAAAAAATATATAGACAATATAACATCTATTTATCCTTCAGATCTAACAACACCACCAAGAATAAAATAGTTAATAACAAAGACAAAACAGACTTTTTACAAAAAAGTGGTATATACCAACTAGAATGTGACACTTGTAGAGCCATATACATAGGAGAGACTGGTAGAAGCCTTATCCAGAGAATCAAAGAACACAAAACTAGAGAAAGCTCAAATTTTGGAAGACATCTTATGTTTAATAATCACAACTTTGATGAAAGGAAAAATAGCAAAATAATACATCAAATGAACAAGAGCCTCCACATGGAACTACTAGAACTCTACGAAATTAATAAGTTTAAACATGACAACGCAAACATTGAAATACTAAACGAACAGATTTTACCACAAAAAACACCACTATATTGCTGTTTAAAAAACCCATTCCCAAAATAATGCACTTTCCTCATCAAAAGAGAGAATCGAGTTTGGTGGCGACTCGATTGCTGCATTGATGAGAACCCATGCCCCAAATCCCCTTAATCTTGAATTTTCCTTCGAATGTACCTCCCATGTTAATTCTGTTTCATTTTGAAGATTTATGCATTTTATAGTTTATATGAAGAAAAGATAGAATTATTTATTCCATTTTTGTAACGTTTGGATTTATTATAGATGTACAAATTTTGTAATTTGATTTGTTTTATCTCAAATTTTATAAATTAAATACAGATTCCTATTTTTTCAATCGTTCATAACCTAGAAATAGGTTATAGGAAATAGGTTGGCGAGTTTATTTATTAATATTAGTTTTTGTGATAGATAGTTGTAGTTTAGTGCATGAATAGATATAATAATAAGCAAACATTCACTTCCCAACGTTTATAGAAACTAGTTAACGTAAGTGTTTTTTACAATTAATAGTCCCTCTTTTGTTAATCTATAAAAAATATATTTATGAATAATTTTTATACTTACCTTTGTAGAGGTCTCTGAAGACGGTAATGTAACCGAAACTAGTAAGACAAATATATAAATAATCACCATAGTATATAATTTTAATTAATATTTACCTTAATTCTACAACGGTGATATGGATAAACAAATACATAGAATATCACTAGAGGGGTTGATCCTAGACAAAGCGCTCGTCCAAGAAACTAGGAACAGACAACGGCAGCACTATGTGGCATGGTACGATTTTAAAAAAGCGTACGACTCGGTATCTCACAAGAGCCTAAGGAGAATGATTAGAGCACTACCTATTGCACAAAACATCCAAAACCTGATCCTGGCCATGATTAAAAATTGGAATATCCGTGTCAGAAACAAAAATAAGATCCGTTGTTGTTTACTCTCCTGACGGCGGGAATAATAAATAAGATCAAGACGGATCCCAAGATTAGTAGTGCGTCGAGCTGAAGAACGACAATAATAGCGTACATGGACGATATCAAGTACCACACAAGTAGCGCCAGGGCACTAGACAGAGTCTCCGCGGTAATTAAAGACGGGGCAGCACAGTTAGGCATTGTAATCCCCATGGCGGTTTATGTGATAGGCAACCTGTGTCCCGAAGAGACCGTGACAACTACCCTAAAGAAGTGCAAAACCATCGATGATAACATCAGGGAGATCGCAGTTAGAAATTTAATCAAGTCGAGTACCACTTCCTGAGACCTTGGGCGGAATGGGTTTCATGTCACTCAAGGTAGAAACCATGACCCAGTATATACGAAGATACTGGTACCTGCGATCCTGTCCGGAATTAAAAACCACATACGAAACGATCAGAAAGCTCGACATATCTAAGAGAAGAACCCCGATTAGTGACTACAACCACGTGCAGAGGAAGTTCGGACTCGTTGCTCAAGAACGAGATGCACCGGTTTCCCCGACGGCATGCAAAGACGACATCAAAAGACTTAGAGAAGTCGTGCTGGGGAAAAGAACGGATAGGTGGACAGGCAAGATGTATTACCCCAAGTTGGTCATCAAATATCAAAAGGTAATCACGTTCCCCGGGTCGAAATCGAGGTTCCTGGATTCGAGGAAGCTCCAACTGATTGTGGCAGCATCAGAAGAGCAAATCTTCGCCCCTAGAGGGAATCCGGGAAACATGGGGGATGCGGGGGTATGTCGGAGGGGTTGTGGAAGTACGGAGACAGCGTACCACGTTCTGTCCACATGCCGAGGACATTCTTACACTCCGAGGCACGATATGGTTGTTTACTGGACCTTGAAAACGATACTAGAGGCGGCGGGAGCAACAGAGGAGGGATGGAAAAAGTTACGGTTTGGAAGTGGTGCGATGAATTTTGATTTCACTTCAACTACGGGGAAATACATTTCGATAAGAGCTGGTCAACCCGTCGTCACCTCGAGGAAGTTACACCACAACAAACCAGATATACTGGTGAAACTCGGAGAACCGACAATTAAGATATATATCTTCGAAATTTCCATTCCCCATCTACAAAATTACGAGGTACAGGAAAAAATTAAAATAATTAAATACACGAAAAACTCAGTAGACGACATCGACCATAAAAATTGCGACGCGATTGGCAGAACCTCGCTCACGAACTGAGCCTAGAACACAAATGCCCAGTGGAGTTTGGGGTTTTCCTTGTTGGTACCAATGGGGAAATACTGGTAAATGAAACACACAAAAAGTTTACCAAATTATTAGAAGAATTAGGTGCCTGTAAGAACACCATCCATAACCTGTTAACGAGAGCGGCCTACAGCATAATGACATTGTCAGCGGGGCTGTTAATGAAGCATAATGAAGCAGCAGCGGGATCCTAGAGAATTGGAGTTTGGGACAATAAATTATTAATATTATATTGTACATATTATATATTATTTATTTAACTTTGTACATGTATATAAATAAAAATTTTAGACTATCACTAGAACTAACATTAGACCTAGAACTAAAATCATTGGGGTTTAGCCGTCTTTTGAGACGTACGGCTAAATCCGAATGTTTCTAGTTCTTGGTCTAGTGTTAGATCTAGTATTGCACCAGCATTATCACTAGAACTAGCATAATACCTAGAACTAATATCATTCGGGCTTAGCCGCCTTGAAAGACGTGCGTCTGGTGTTAGTTCTATCGAAAATGCTAGTGCAAAACTAGAACTAACACTAGACCAAGAACTAGAAACATTCGGATTTAGCCGCACGTCTCTCAAGACGGCTAAACCCGAATGATTCTAGTTCTAGGTCTTGTGTTAGCTCTAGTGATAGTGCTGGTGTAAAACTAGATCTAACACTAGACCTAAAACTAGAATTATTCGGATTTAGCCGCACGTCTCTCAAGACGCCTAAACCGGAATGATTCTAGTTCTAGGTCTAGTGTTAGTTCTAGGTTTAGTTCAATATAAATATACAACAATCTAACGCTGAGTAACAATTGAAACTGGAGCTAACACTAGTACTAGAACTAACACTAGACCAAGAACTAGAAATATTCGGGTTTAGCCCTGCGTCCTTCAAGACGGCTAAACCCGAGTGTTTCTAGTTCTAAGTCTAGTGTTAGTTCTACTTTTAGTTCTATAAAAATCTAGCGCTGAATAACAATCAAAACTAAACCCGAGACTTTCTAGTTCTAGGTCTAGTGTTAGTTCTAGTTTTAGGTCAATATAAATATACAACAATCTAACGCTGAGTAACAACTGAAACTGGAGCTAACACTAGTACTAGAACTAACACTAGACCAAGAACTAGAAATATTCGGGTTTAGCCCTGCGTCTCTAAAGACGGCTAAACCCGAATGTTTCTAGTTCTAAGTCTAGTGTTAGTACTACTAGAAAATATAGCAATTTAGCGCTGAATAACAGAGTGTGCTCAGTACTTGGTCCACTGCTGTACTCGATATATACACTCAATATTCAAAAGTACATTCGTACCTGTCGCTATCATCTCTATGCGGATGATACACAGATATATTACTCCTTTAAGCCATCGGATGTTGCGTTAGTTTCTAGTCAAATCAATCAGGACTTGAGCGGGATTCTTCGCTTTGCGGATGATCACGGTTTGGTGGTGAATTCGGATAAAACTGTTGGTTTGGTCTTTGCGAATGGAAGAAATAAACTGGCTGCGCAGCGGGATTTGGGATTGCTTATTGGAGGGGCTGAGGTGATGTATCAGGATTCAGTCAGGTATTTGGGAGTCTGGATAGATTCAGAATTGAGATTGAGGAAGTTTGTGTCCTGCCTGGTCGGGAGGGCGTTTGCCAGTTTAAAGCTGTTATATTCACACAAAGCGGTTTTGAATGTCAAACTTAGAAAATTGTTATGTGAGTCATTTGTACTATCACATTTTAATTACTGTGATGTAGTTTATCATTCGTTTATAGATCAAGTTAGTGCTGGTAGAATTCAGAGAGTGCAGAATAGTTGCTTACGATTTATTTACGGTATTAAACGTCGTCAGCATGTTTCTCATGTGTTAGAGGCCGCCAATTGGCTAAATATGTGGAGGAGAAGGTTTTTACATACCGCTTTGTTTTTTCATGGTGTGGTGACTTGGCGCATGCCTCCTTACCTGTACTGTCGCATAACTTACAGAATTGATATTCACAATCTTGGTACTCGATTCAGGGGTCAGGTCGCAATTCCAAGGCATAGGACTCAACTATTTAAGAAATCATTTTCATACAATATTGCAAAGTATTTCATTGATCTTAATCGTTGCTTTTGCTTTAAGTCGAGATATGAATTTAAAAAGACCGTCATAAAATATTTGTCTGAGCTGCGGTGAGGGTGGGTTCGTTGGGTGTGGCAATGTTCGATGTGTTTAAACTGGTCAGTTGGTGGTTCTGGTCAAAAGCTGTTTGAGGTATTTAGCTTAATCCATCTATATTGTTATATATCTATAGTTTTTCTTTTTTTTCCGGGCTGCGTGGAGGAGTGGATCGTGACTATGTTACGAGCCAAACGCAGTCCATTTGGTTGCAACCCCGTTCTATTGTAATATATATTGTTTTTGTAATTTTTTTTTGTTTATTTTCTTTCTGATGTTATATATGTAAAGTATGTGGGTTGTGCCAATAAATATTATTATTATTATTATAACAACTAAAACTAGAGTTAACACTAGAAGACTAGAGATCGTCGAGGGTAATCCATCTATTGTAAAAGTTTTATATAGCACTCCAGTTCTATGTAAAGTGGTAGTTCTTGCTTTACTAGAAAATAAATGGATCGATGATTGACCTTTATTACCACTATTAAATGTCTTATTCTATTTGTAGATTTTTAATGAAAAAGTAATATCAAATTTTAATTAATATGAAGTTAATATGAAGTTCGAAGTCCACTCGACTTGGTACTTTCCGCAACTGTACTCGAAATTATATCGTCACAAATGTTTTAGTTGGACCAATACACCGGAAAGCGACGAGTAATTCAAGTAGAACACAATATTGTTGGTCGCAATTATCTCTTTGATATATTCACATCATGACTGGTTAATGAACCACAATTCGAAATTGATTATTGCAGTTTGATATCAATTAAAAACATTCTCTCGTCGGTAAAAACATTTTGTTGGAAACCCGTAAAAAATGGTTTTGTTCCGAGAACTCTAATGACCGCCTATTTATTAGCAGAGAACGGGATTGTTGTGATAAATTTTCTTAAAGGTCAGCACTTTCTCATGGACCTACAAAATAATCATTCATTTTATAAGATAAAGATGGTTATCGTTTAGGTATATAACAAGTTGTTGTCGATTTGGAAGAAAAAATCTGGAGAGATATTATACTATTAGTGCATCTATTATTCAAATTAGTTCCCTTGAAATTCAGATGTTTTTGCCATATTTTTCGGATTGGATTTTCATGTTAATGTATTCCGGAAGTAGCCATACACACAAGGCCTTCACCGCCTGTGGTCGTATCGAAAAATTGTTTCATTTATTTATGACAGATATTTTTACGTTGTATTTCCGGGGTGAAAATAGGGAAATAAAATCGATTTATGAAAACATTCGATTAATGTATTATACAGTGTGTTAAGTAAACGCGGTGCTAAATTTAAAGGTAACATTAAATCCAACTTTACAATAAGATTTTGTAATAATCATATCTAAAAAAGTAATTAAGATATCAAGACGGGTTAAAAATCATTTTATAGCAAATTTAATCTAATTTCAACACACTAAAAATAATTACTTCGTTTTTATAAATCCAGGTGATACAATTTTTTTAATTCAGTTCCGCGGTTTTTGAGGTTACGTGGCAAAATTCAATTTACAACATCATATCTCAAGAACGAAGAGAGATATCACGATAAAACAAAAACCATTTTAAAGCTAAGTTAATTAATATTTAATTAATTGAAAATTATTTCTTAATTTCCACAAATTTATTCATTATGACTAGTTTAATTAATCTCTACATATCAATTTATGACAGATTAAGTTTGTAAATTCCTAATTAAAAAAATCATATCTCAAATAGTAATTGAGATATCAAGATGACTTTAAAATCATTTTATAGCAAATTTAATCTAATTTCAATACACTAAAAATAATTACTTCGTTTTTATAAATCCAGGTGATACAATTTTTTTAATTCAGTTCCGCGGTTTTTGAGGTTACGTGGCAAAATTCAATTTACAATATCATATCTCAAGAACGAAGAGAGATTTCATGATAAAACAAAAACCATTATAAAGCTAACAATAAGTTAATTAATATTTAATTAATTGAAAATTATTTCTTAATATCCACAAATTTATTCATTATGATTAGTTTAATTAATCTCTACATATCAATTTATGACAGATTAAGTTTGTAAATTCCTAATTAAAAAAATCATATCTCAAATAGTAATTGAGATATCAAAGTGACTTTGAAATCATTTTATAGCAAATTTAATCTAATTTCAACACACTAAAAATAATTACTTCGTTTCTATAAATCCAGGTGATACAATTTTTTTAATTCAATTCCGCGGTTATTGAGGTTACGTGGCAAAATTCAATTTACAATATCATATCTCAAGAACGAAGAGAGATTTCATGATAAAACAAAAACCATTTTAAAGCTAAGTTAATTAATATTTAATTAATTGAAAATTATTTCTTAATATCCACAAATTTATTCATTATGATTAGTTTAATTAATCTCTACATATCAATTTATGACAGATTAAGTTTGTAAATTCCTAATTAAAAAAATCATATCTCAAATAGTAATTGAGATATCAAGATGACTTTAAAATCATTTTGTAGCAAATTTAATCTAATTTCAACACACTAAAAATAATTACTTCGTTTCTATAAATCCAGGTGATACAATTTTTTTAATTCAATTCCGCGGTTGTTGAGGTCACGTGGCAAAATGCAATTTACAACACCATATCTCAAGAACGAAGAGAGATATCACGATAAAACAAAAACCATTTTAAAGCTAAGTTAATTAATATTTAATTAATTCAAAATTATTTCTTAATTTCCACAAATTTATTCATTATGATTAGTTTAATTAATCTCTACATATCAATTTATGACAGATTAAGTTTGTAAATTCCTAATTAAAAAAATCATATCTCAAATAGTAATTGAGATATCAAGATGACTTTAAAATCATTTCATAGCAAATTTAATCTAATTTCAACACACTAAAAATAATTACTTCGTTTTTATAAATCCAGGTGATACAATTTTTTTAATTTAATTCCGCGGTTATTGAGGTTACGTGGCAAAATTCAATTTACAACATCATATCTCAAAAACGAAGAGAGATATCATGATAAAACAAAAACCATTTTAAAGCTAAGTTAATTAATATTTAATTAATTGAAAATTATTTCTTAATTTCCACAAATTTATTCATTATGATTAGTTTAATTAATCTCTATATATCAATTTATGACAGATTAAGTTTGTAAATTCCTAATTAAAAAAATCATATCTCAAATAGTAATTGAGATATCAAGATGACTTTAAAATCATTTTATAGCAAATTTAATCTAATTTCAACACACTAAAAATAATTACTTCGTTTTTATAAATCCAGGTGATACAATTTTTTTAATTCAATTCCGCGGTTATTGAGATTACGTGGCAAAATTCAATTTACAACATCATATCTCAAAAACGAAGAGAGATATCATGATAAAACAAAAACCATTTTAAAGCTAAGTTAATTAATATTTAATTAATTGAAAATTATTTCTTAATTTCCACAAATTTATTCATTATGATTAGTTTAATTAATCTCTATATATCAATTTATGACAGATTAAGTTTGTAAATTCCTAATTAAAAAAATCATATCTCAAATAGTAATTGAGATATCAAGATGACTTTAAAATCATTTTATAGCAAATTTAATCTAATTTCAACACACTAAAAATAATTACTTCGTTTTTATAAATCCAGGTGATACAATTTTTTTAATTTAATTCCGCGGTTATTGAGGTTACGTGGCAAAATTCAATTTACAACATCATATCTCAAAAACGAAGAGAGATATCATGATAAAACAAAAACCATTTTAAAGCTAAGTTAATTAATATTTAATTAATTGAAAATTATTTCTTAATTTCCACAAATTTATTCATTATGATTAGTTTAATTAATCTCTATATATCAATTTATGACAGATTAAGTTTGTAAATTCCTAATTAAAAAAATCATATCTCAAATAGTAATTGAGATATCAAGATGACTTTAAAATCATTTTATAGCAAATTTAATCTAATTTCAACACACTAAAAATAATTACTTCGTTTTTATAAATCCAGGTGATACAATTTTTTTAATTTAATTCCGCGGTTATTGAGGTTACGTGGCAAAATTCAATTTACAACATCATATCTCAAAAACGAAGAGAGATATCATGATAAAACAAAAACCATTTTAAAGCTAAGTTAATTAATATTTAATTAATTGAAAATTATTTCTTAATTTCCACAAATTTATTCATTATGATTAGTTTAATTAATCTCTATATATCAATTTATGACAGATTAAGTTTGTAAATTCCTAATTAAAAAAATCATATCTCAAATAGTAATTGAGATATCAAGATGACTTTAAAATCATTTTATAGCAAATTTAATCTAATTTCAACACACTAAAAATAATTACTTCGTTTTTATAAATCCAGGTGATACAATTTTTTTAATTCAATTCCGCGGTTATTGAGATTACGTGGCAAAATTCAATTTACAACATCATATCTCAAAAACGAAGAGAGATATCATGATAAAACAAAAACCACTTTAAAGGTGAGTTAATTAATATTTAATTAATTGAAAATTATTTCTTAATTTCCACAAATTTATTCATTATGATTAGTTTAATCAATCTCTACATATCAATTTATGACAGATTAAATTTGTAAATTCCTAATTAAAAAAATCATATCTCAAATAGTAATTGAGATATCAAGATGACTTTAAAATCATTTTATAGCAAATTTAATCTAATTTCAACACACTAAAAATAATTACTTCGTTTTTATAAATCCAGGTGATACAATTTTTTTAATTCAATTCCGCGGTTGTTGAGGTTACGTGGCAAAATTCAATTTACAACATCATATCTCAAAAACGAAGAGAGATATCATGATAAAACAAAAACCATTTTAAAGGTGAGTTAATTAATATTTAATTAATGAAAAATTATTTCTTAATTTCCACAAATTTATTCATTATGATTAGTTTATTTAATCTCTACATATCAATTTATGACAGATTAAGTTTGCCAATTCCTAATTAAAAAAATCATATCTCAAATATTAATTGAGATATCAAAATGACTTTAAAACCATTTTATGGTAAATTTAATCTAGTTTTAACACCGCAAAAATCTTCGTTACTAGAAATCCCGGTAATACGATTTTTTTAATTCAACTCGGTGGTTATTGAGATAATTTGATAATTTTCGATCTCCCTGTATACCACTCCGTTTATTACTCCTTTTATAAAATGAACCCACTTCAGTAATTCTCTAGCAATTTCATTTTCATTAAAAAGGAACACAAAGGAATTAAACGTACTCTGAAATGGTATCGCATACTAAATGAACCATTTTATAGGTTAACATTTTTGGAAAAATAAAATTGTCGCATCTTGTCTTGTTAAAAAAAAATAAAATAAATTTGATTGGTAACCAAATTTTTGTTTACAAAATGACAAACATTCGTGACAATTAAATTTTAAATTTGTCCGCGTAATCTCGTTTTGTCAAAATTTAAGTGTTAAAAAAATCTTCCAAATGGGGGAGGTGCACCCAGAAGTAATTTTTGAAGAGCTATCGGTGTCTCGATTGTTAATTATATCAGTATGGGCTTCGTTGGCTTGCTTCTCGTATTACGCCTATTGGAATAACAAAGAGAAGGATGAAGGAGGAGAAGGTGGAGAAGGCGGAGAAGGTGGAGAAGAAGCACCAGCAGAATAATGATGATAATTAACCGCGAAATGGACATGTTTTTTTTTCCCCGTTATAACTTTTGAAAATAAAACTTAATTTTAAGTTCGAAGTGTTTTTTTCTTGTAGTTTATTTTACCACACGAATTTAGTTATAATTATTATGAGCAAAAACTTGTACCTGCATCATAGTAGTTATGCTGTAACAATACGGATTAAATTCAGTTTTCTGTATAAAACTTAATTTAAATTGAGATGGACTATTGTTTTCAACTTAATTTGAACCTGGAATACTATGAATATGAATAGATATGAATAATTAATTTCCTGTTTCAGTTTAAACTAGTTCAAGCAGTAGATTTTAGAATAATTACACACAAAGTTGTTTTATAAGGAAACAAAAATACTGTTAAAGAATTTTTAATGTTTTAAATTCTCAACAAAGACATAAATTATAATTACAAACGACATAGAAAAACGATTTACGACTTTTCGCCGAAACAACGCAACGTGACGTCGTAGCTTCCAGTTTGACAGTTGAAAAATCGAAAATCATCAGATTTATACCCACAACGTGCGTTCAGTTCGAATCTAATCGATCACTTACGCTCGTATAACGACTTTTCAATGAAAAATTTCAAACACTTTCAAGGCTTAATGTTTCAACTGATGCGAGATGCGTGATTTATCTTTCATATTTTTTAATTCTTTCTTTTTCAAAAAAATAAAAACGAAAAAGTGAAAATCCTCGGGGCTCGATTTTGCGTTGGATTAATTAAAATGCGCCGCAGCGGTGATATTAGTCTGGAAACGGTTGAAATTGGAGTCAGTGGTGTAGTCGTTTATTTTAAAATTGATCTCATTTTGTTGAATTGCTCACGCTTATCTGGCATTATGCAGCCAGCTGCAATGCGATACTTACTCGATTCGTATTTGACCATTTCCCTTAGGTACTGTGGCATTATTGGCACCGGGTTTAGATGTAACACGAAACTTTCCACCAGTTTCTATGTAACTCCCCCGAAAATGACGCGTACCGTAAACGAGTGAAACTGTGGAAACGTTTAAAAGCTTTATTGTGTTATTTTGAGGGAAACGGAAATACTTCTTTGTATTTTTTTTTTTGTATAAAAAATTGATGATACTTTTATAATATTCTTTTCACATTATAAGTTTATTTACATACTTTCAAACAAATTCAACTTAAGTTTTGTAAGAAATATGTAACTAATTTACTTATTATCTTCAACATCCCAATTCACCTCGTTCCTGCACACTCATTTTTAATTACTCAACATCTTGATCACCTTGTTCCCTTCCACACTTTTCCTTTTGTCCGTCTTCATCCATTGCACCCTATAAGTTGGAGAAGATACCTCCTTTCACTACTTGCTGCTTGTATTCCTTCCCAACATCCATGAATTGCAGTTTTAAGCTGATGGTCTTCTTCTATAATCGTCTGTAACCGTTCAATAAGTGCAACACAAAATGGTTACTTAAAAAAACTATGATCGAAAGGTAGTTCAACTAATGCTGGTTCAAGGTGTGGATCTTCATCCAAAACGTTATCGCCTTGGTGGGATGAGGAGTGCACTAAGGTTATTAAAGAGAGGACAACTGTTATTAAAGTATACAAACAGCACCCCATCCTGGATAACTATGTTAAGGTGCAAGGTGCAAGTTTAAATAGAACTACACCTGCAAAAGAAGTATGAGATAATATTCGAAGATTTTCTGGGTTGCTTGGCAATAGATCTTTTTTTGTTAGTGATGATAAGCTACTAATACTCCCAAATCTGCAAGAGGTGGTGTTGGTTGTCCTTTTCTGATACTCACTATTGCTTACCATGCCAATTTTAAACTTAATCCATCCACTAGTATGCAGGATATACAGGTGTCTCACGTAACTGGTTCGTTAGAACTTTTTAGGTTCCACTATTCGTATTGTTTTGAAATCTTGTTAGCATGGGTTGGGTTGTGTTCGTTTAGGACTTTCGATCTAAAATATTTTCAAGATGGTCGCCACTTCCGGTCTATCGGAACTACACGGTAAAAAATGGATGTAAAAATACATTATACTACATTAAACTACAAGATTGACTTATGAAATAATACATGAATTAACAACGTAATTTTCGAAATCCAGTTAATACCAAGTAAAATGACAGGAAATTAGTATATTTACAAAATATTAAATTTTTTTAATATGAATTACACAAAGCATTGTAAACTATAGGAAAAACCTGTAAATAAATGGAAAATCAAGTAAAATAATGTAAATGTATTTAATAAATTGGGAAATCATGTAATATTGTTAAAAATTACTATTACGAACATGTAAAATACAGGATGGCCCCACCACCACTTTCTGCGTTTGCACAACTGTGCGCTTGCAACTACGCACAACGCGTTGACATCATTGTGCCGAGTGCAGTCTAATAACGTATGAATCGTCGAACGTTATACACGCTCTCTTATAATAATAATAATAAACCACTTTAATCTGTCCATTTAGTGTTTGGTTGTTTGGTGCCCTTTAGTACGTATACAGGTTGTACACAAAGTTTTTGTGTTCCAAGTTTGCCGTCTGTTAAAATTGTAAAAGTTTACACTTTTTCCACTATTCTTTTAATGCTTTTGTACTGTAAAACATTATAACAATTGTGGAAAAATTATTGGCTTCCATAATTTGGACATAAAACGAATTTGGATAAGTATAACTTCCATAATGACATTCATATTTTTACATTTATTTAAGCTTAAAATTATGTAAATGTACAGAGCTGAATAATGAAATATTACATAGCAGACGAACTACAATATTCATAGCACATGTAATTTTACATATAAATATAGTCATTTTTACGTGTTAATACATGTACATTACCTGGGTTAAGAAGTAAAATTACATCAATCACAAACGAAAAGTACAAACATAGAAATGGAAAATGCGCTGGTTTAGATATATATTTATTTTGCTATTACATACGTGTAACTTTTTACATGAATATCCATGGCAATAAATTACCAGTACTGGACCATGTAATTATTTTTTACTGTGTAGACCATAACTTCGTTATTTTAAATGGAATGCTATAGTTTTTATTACACCGTTTAATTGCACGTAAAAAAATACATTGACTTTGATAAGAGTTATTGATACCTAGCGTTTTTCGTTTTCGAGTTATTTTGGTAAATTTTACCCCATATCTTAGCCAACATTAATTCAAAAAAGATCTTCATTAGCACGATTACTCTTCAGATGCTGCTAAATAGATTGCCATTTGTTGTATCGAAGTATCTTATACAGGTTGGTCAAAAATTGAATTACTGTTTTTCCATATTCAATGGCGGGAAAGTCGAAAATTTTAAATACAACACCGCTTATTTTTTTAGCCTGTCAGAAAGTGAATTTAATTCTCTACAAATTATCTATAAACATTCCTATACCCATTTATTGTAGTTTGCCTCATATTGGGAAATTTGTTAAAAAATTCACCTAATACAGTTTTTTTTTATTAGAAAGCTATGGCATTTTGACAGTTTTTGATCCATGTTTGTATTATTGTTGTCACTAGTTACTTTCATAGAAAAATTTATATATATTATGTATATATCACAGGAAAAAATATAGAGTAAAAATCAACTCTAAAACATGGTTCAGATCGGTCCAATATATTTAGAGTTATTTTTTTGCACTATATAGTGTAGGTGAATAGATTAAAATTTTACACTAAATAGTGAGAAGATGGTGTTTATTAAATAGTGTAAAATCGTTACTCTACAACAGTGTATTATATGTAATCTAATTAGATGTTGTCGTGACTCTAATTAGATACATTTCTAATCTAATCAGTGTAAAATTAGCACTGTAAATTATTAAAGATTCGTTCTAATTTTACTCTATTAAGTGACAAAATATCACTAAATAGTGTGTATCTTTCACTTATTAGTGTTAATTTTTAATAGGAAGTATAGAATATTTTTAGGAAGGTTTTAGGTTTGTAATAAAAATCAAAATTATAAAATATTTGTTTTTATTTTTACTTGTAATATATTGTTATATCTTAAATTTTAAAAAATTAAATTCTTTTTATATAACCATACTTAATCCATTTTAAAGTTTCCACCGAGTCACCATTAAAACTGCATCTAATGAGTCTTCTATAAGTTTTCTATATGTATAGTTGTACATACTTACCAATCTTCGCATGGAACTCGCACGTAAAATCTTCCGGAAGTTCCACTAATTTCACAACACGAATGTTTGGCAAACATAATTAAAATAAAAATAATCGTTCTTTCTCTTTATATCGCGTAAATCAGGTCTCGAGGCGCTGTCGAGTTCCGACTCGTTCAGTAGATGACCGTTAAATTTTAGCTGTATCACACCACATGTTGATCACGTGGTACCGACGAGTAATCCCGAGCAAAATAGTGCGGTGCCTACGAAGTACCCGAAGGAAAAGTACACGTCTAGTGTAAAATTTAATGTTTTATATATTACATAACTTCACTAACATAAGTAAAAAAGAACTCTCCTTTAGAGAACTGTAAAAACTACTCTATTAAGTGAATAATATATGAACTCTATATTAATATTAAATATAATGTACATTAGAGTTGTTTTTACCATGTGGTATTACAATTTTTACTCTAATTCTTTTTACCAACTACTCTAAAATTTTTACACGACACGATTTTTTCCTGTGTAGAAGGTCATCTCCCCACTATTTTTCGGTACAAGCGCTCCCAAGGGGATTGTGAGGGAACTAATTAGGTTAAAGCGCGAAATTTAAATATAGGTATTTCTATACCGATTTATACCATTACTTTATTTTGAAGAGGTCAAGTGCATTTTCCAAATAAATAGGAAAAAACATGAATTTAAAGTTTTTCTAAGATAATATTCATAATTTTTAACATATATTGCTCTCATTGGCAAAAAGCGCCAATTTATCTATTGGATAAACTTATCAAAAGGTGGTAAAAGTTTCCCTAACTTATTTAAATACTTAACTAAAGGATATAAAACACTAAGCCAAAAGAACGTAAGGAAGAAAATTTGCTTATACAACGGGGTTATCACCAAGATCACCAATTATCACACTAAACGACAAAACAAAAATGTGACGTTTGCTTTCACCTCTGAGTTTGACGTTATACATAAATTTTTCTATGGTTGCAAGCGCTTTGTTTGTGTAGATAATGCAGATTGCTGCAAATTCAGTTTACAACGTCATCCAGTTGATTGTGAGGGTACTAAATCTCGGTCTACATTTTTATAATAGTAAGATTGCACACCATGTTACATTTGATTATGGCGTAAGTCATTGAACACCATGGCAGAATATTCTAACGTCGATTTTTGAAATTTATTTTGTATTGATGGCGAATGTAATAAACTTTTGAACAGGACGTGTCGAACACTTAATGAGAGATCCCTAACAAACGTAATGTCCATCACAAGGAAAAATTTCAGAAAATTGGTAAAGATTTTCTTAGTTCTGGACATATCGAGACCAAAAGAAACCATATATTTCCGGTCACCAGTGATGAAGACAATTAAATAAATATTTTATCGTATTTTATTGCATTTCCCAATTCAATTTAATAACAAATTTATATTATAAATTTATATTTTTATCCAAGTCTAATTTTTGTCATTAATTTTTTGTTTTAATTGTCAAATAAAAGCTAGTAAACTAAAAGATTATCAATCGTAGTTAATAGTACAAATAATAATATAGTTCATTTTTTTCTATAATACCTGTCAAATTGTTGTAAAGTTGGCAAAATTAACAGGGAGTTTTGTTTTATCATGTTTTGCAATAAATACGTCACAATGACTTTTGAGCTTTCGTTATTCAAAAAGGTGTATAAAAAATGGTGTGGGGTGTTTATTTGCCATTTATTTACCTAGAAAAGGTATTTTGTTCTATTTAATTATTTAACTTCGTTAAAATCGTATTTATCTAAAAATTTACTATACAGGTGAGTCAGAAATAATGGGAAGTCCGAATACCGGAGACACTAGATACCAAAACATGACGATTTAACCTAACATGTCTTATACAAATTTCGGTGGTTTTTAATACACAGGGTGTGTTGAAAGTAAAATTTTTATTTCGAAATTTCTTGATAACTTTAAAGGTTTTTGTACTATTAACATAAAATTTGGTAGTTAGATGTTTTCGTTAGATAAAGAAACCACTTCTATTCAATTAATTACATTTGGAACATCTGTCCAACGACAGTTTATCTCAAAATTAATCCGCGAATCGTTTCGTTAAGTGTGATAAACTATTATTGTGATAGCTTCGGGTTCTCCAATCTCGAGATACGATGAGTCTTGGAAGAAAACTTACTTAATAAAGAGCGTGTAAAACTAAAACCAACAGAATCCAATTAACGAAGAAAATTAAAAATTTTTCTTCTATTTTAAAAATATGATTAATTCGATAATATAAAAAAGGGTTAATATACCCTAACTAAACATAATTAATTTATCACTCAACTTCAAGACCACAACATTCACTTCAACGACCCTTAATAGTTATACATAGTTTGTTTAATAGCATAATTTTTTAATTTACACTTAAATCCTTTATGTTATACATCCCTTCCGAACTTCACTAATGTTTACGGCAGGAGACATAATGGATTAAATAAATTGATATCACAAAATCTGCGAGTGACAGCCTCGTTAAGATAAGGATATTATTTCCGTTTAAAGATAAATTACGATCGCATCCGGTGAGACACTCCGCATTATGCGTGATGTGGCAAGTTATACCATGCGTGGCACGTTCTTGTAATATAGGGTATATTATACAAGAGCACATCCCCTCCCGCATTGGATTACGTACACCAGTGGGAAAAGATAGAGCACGAAATTGTAAATGGTAAAGAAGCTATTTTGTAAGATGAAATATATTTTCTCCTTGTACTCGACTTTTTAAAAGTAAGATGAAGTAGATCTTTATGGATTAATTATAGCAGTGAATTTAAGTTTATAGAAATATCGTTAAAGTAGTTTTCAAGATGATAAAATAAATGTTATAACTAAAATAGGGTCTTGTCTAACTATGGTGGGTGAAGGGCTAGTTTGTGATGTGGTTGAGTGGATTGTGCATGAATTGTGGACAATGTTAAAATTTAATTAATAAAAGATCAACTTCTTCAAAATGAAATAAAGACTAATATGTTCATTTCTGTAGATAATACACACCAAATGTTATATGTTTGCCGAGTTGTTATGCTTGTTATTGACGCTCCTCATTATTCAGTAGTTTTTATGCATTTCCAAGCACTTCATTATCAAAGTTTTTACAACACAACCAATTTGTACGAATCGAAATGGTAATTATGAAAAATTCTCCTTTCAAAACGATCAAAACATCCAAAAAAAACATAAAAATTAACAATTTTTTAAATGTGTTTTTCTAGGAATATCTCTTTAAGGTTGATAGTAACCCTACAGTAAGATTTTGTTTAATTTTATATTATAAACAAATTTTAATTAAGTAATAAAATTATTGATACATTCTACAAAAAAAAAGCATATCCAACTGTATCGGGGCTGTTGATGGGAAACACATCCATATGCAAGCACCAAAAGCATCGGGAAGTGGGTTCTTCAATTATAAACATACCTTCAGCAATTTTAATGGCATGTGTAGATGCGAATTATGATTTCATTATAGCAGAAATTTAAATTGGAAACATAGATATCCCTTTTCCAAAGAAATTGCCTGGAAACAACATTACACTTCCACATTTCGTTGTGGGTGATGCTGCGTTTTCTCTAATGGAAAATATAATGAGACCACATCCCGGACAGTACTTAGGACTAGAAAAAAAGACGTCAAGTAATAGAAAAAGGTTATTGGTGTGTGTCAAAATGGTTCAAATCGATTAAAAACGTAGTTAGGTTGATTAATAATGACAATAATAATTAATAGAATCAAACAGGACGTTTTCCAGAAAATTCAAAGATTTTTGAAAATTGAAAAAGTTGATTGGTGGGAATCAAAATTGTTCTGATCGATTTAAAAGATGTTTAGGATAGTTAAAGAGGATGTAACAATTGAAAAAAAAATAATTTTGACGTTTTTTGAATGTTTTGGAAGATACGAAAAAGTAGAAAAGGACAACTTGTTCATCAAATTTTCATATTTTCGTATTTTTCTTGTTATTGACGCATCTGAGAGCAAAAATAAAAGAGAGCAATGTTGTTAAGAATAAAATTTGCTACAACTTTTGATCTAAAAGTTTTTTTGTAACATGCTTCGATTACCGAATGTTACCATTAGCTAATAGTAAAACAAGAAAATTTAGTAAATTTTCATATTTTCGTATTTTTCTCGCTATTGACGCATTTAAGAGCAAAAATGAAAGAGGCCAATATTGTTAACAATAATATTTGCTACAACTTTTGCTCCAAAAGTTTTTTTGTAACATGCTTCGATTACCGAATGTTACCATTAGCTAATAGTAAAACAAGAAAATTTAGTAAATTTTCATATTTTCGTATTTTTCTCGCTATTGACGCATTTAAGAGCAAAAATGAAAGAGACCAATATTGTTAACAATAATATTTGCTACAACTTTTGCTCCAAAAGTTTTTTTGTAATATGCTTCGATTACCGAATGTTACCATTAGCTTATAGTAAAACAAGAAAATTTAGTAAATTTTCATATTTTCGTTTTTTTCTCGCTATTGACGCATTTAAGAGCAAAAATGAAAGAGACCAATATTGTTAACAATAATATTTGCTACAACTTTTGCTCCAAAAGTTTTTTTGTAATATGCTTCGATTCCCGAATGTTACCATTAGCTAATAGTAAAACAAGAAAATTTAGTAAATTTTCATATTTTTGTATTTTTCTCGCTATTGACGCATTTAAGAGCAAAAATGAAAGAGACCAATATTGTTAACAATAATATTTGCTACAACTTTTGCTCCAAAAGTTTTTTTGTAATATGCTTCGATTCCCGAATGTTACCATTAGCTGATAGTAAAATAAGGAAATTTAGTAAATTTTCATATTTTTGTATTTTTCTCGATATTGACGCATCTGAGAGTAAAAATAAAAGAGAGCAATGTTGTTAAGAATAAAATTTGCTACAACTTTTGATCTAAAAGTTTTTTTGTAACATGCTTCGATTACCGAATGTTACCATTAGCTAATAGTAAAACAAGAAAATTTAGTAAATTTTCATATTTTCGTATTTTTCTCGCTATTGACGCATTTAAGAGCAAAAATGAAAGAGACCAATATTGTTAACAATAATATTTGCTACAACTTTTGCTCCAAAAGTTTTTTTGTAATATGCTTCGATTCCCGAATGTTACCATTAGCTAATAGTAAAACAAGGAAATTTAGTAAATTTTCATATTTTTGTATTTTTCTCGATATTGACGCATCTGAGAGCAAAAATGCAAGAGAGCAATGTTGTTAAGAATAAAATTTGCTACAACTTTTGACCTAAAAGTTTTTTTGTAACATGCTTCGATTACCGAATGTTACCATTAGCTAATAGTAAAACAAGAAAATTTAGTAAATTTTCATATTTTCCTATTTTTCTCGCTATTGACGCATATAAGAGCAAAAATGAAAGAGACCAATATTGTTAACAATAATATTTGCTACAACTTTTGCTCCAAAAGTTTTTTTGTAATATGCTTCGATTCCCGAATGTTACCATTAGCTAATAGTAAAACAAGGAAATTTAGTAAATTTTCATATTTTTGTATTTTTCTCGATATTGACGCATCTGAGAGCAAAAATGCAAGAGAGCAATGTTGTTAAGAATAAAATTTGCTACAACTTTTGATCTAAAAGTTTTTTTGTAACATGCTTCGATTACCGAATGTTACCATTAGCTAATAGTAAAACAAGAAAATTTAGTAAATTTTCATATTTTCCTATTTTTCTCGCTATTGACGCATTTAAGAGCAAAAATGAAAGAGACCAATATTGTTAACAATAATATTTGCTACAACTTTTGCTCCAAAAGTTTTTTTGTAATATGCTTCGATTCCCGAATGTTACCATTAGCTAATAGTAAAACAAGGAAATTTAGTAAATTTTCATATTTTTGTATTTTTCTCGATATTGACGCATCTGAGAGCAAAAATGCAAGAGAGCAATGTTGTTAAGAATAAAATTTGCTACAACTTTTGATCTAAAAGTTTTTTTGTAACATGCTTCGATTACCGAATGTTACCATTAGCTAATAGTAAAACAAGGAAATTTAGTAAATTTTCATATTTTTGTATTTTTCTCGATATTGACGCATCTGAGAGCAAAAATGCAAGAGAGCAATGTTGTTAAGAATAAAATTTGCTACAACTTTTGATCTAAAAGTTTTTTTGTAACATGCTTCGATTACCGAATGTTACCATTAGCTAATAGTAAAACAAGAAAATTTAGTAAATTTTCATATTTTCCTATTTTTCTCGCTATTGACGCATTTAAGAGCAAAAATGAAAGAGACCAATATTGTTAACAATAATATTTGCTACAACTTTTGCTCCAAAAGTTTTTTTGTAATATGCTTCGATTCCCGAATGTTACCATTAGCTAATAGTAAAACAAGGAAATTTAGTAAATTTTCATATTTTTGTATTTTTCTCGATATTGACGCATCTGAGAGCAAAAATGCGAGAGAGCAATGTTGTTAAGAATAAAATTTGCTACAACTTTTGATCTAAAAGTTTTTTTGTAACATGCTTCGATTACCGAATGTTACCATTAGCTAATAGTAAAACAAGAAAATTTAGTAAATTTTCATATTTTCGTATTTTTCTCGCTATTGACGCATTTAAGAGCAAAAATGAAAGAGACCAATATTGTTAACAATAATATTTGCTACAACTTTTGCTCCAAAAGTTTTTTTGTAATATGCTTCGATTCCCGAATGTTACCATTAGCTAATAGTAAAACAAGGAAATTTAGTAAATTTTCATATTTTTGTATTTTTCTCGATATTGACACATCTGAGAGCAAAAATGCAAGAGAGCAATGTTGTTAAGAATAAAATTTGCTACAACTTTTGACCTAAAAGTTTTTTTGTAACATGCTTCGATTACCGAATGTTACCATTAGCTAATAGTAAAACAAGAAAATTTAGTAAATTTTCATATTTTTATATTTTTCTCGATATTGACGCATCTGAGAGCAAAAATAAAAGAGAGCAATGTTGTTAAGAATAAAATTTGCTACAACTTTTGATCTAAAAGTTTTTTTGTAACATGCTTCGATTACCGAATGTTACCATTAGCTAATAGTAAAACAAGAAAATTTAGTAAATTTTCATATTTTCGTATTTTTCTCGCTATTGACGCATTTAAGAGCAAAAATGAAAGAGACCAATATTGTTAACAATAATATTTGCTACAACTTTTGCTCCAAAAGTTTTTTTGTAATATGCTTCGATTCCCGAATGTTACCATTAGCTAATAGTAAAACAAGGAAATTTAGTAAATTTTCATATTTTTGTATTTTTCTCGATATTGACGCATCTGAGAGCAAAAAGAAAAGAGAGCAATGTTGTTAAGAATAAAATTTGCTACAACTTTTGATCTAAAAGTTTTTTTATAACATGCTTCGATTACCGAATGTTACCATTAGCTAATAGTAAAACAAGAAAATTTAGTAAATTTTCATATTTTCGTATTTTTCTCGCTATTGACGCATTTAAGAGCAAAAATGAAAGAGACCAATATTGTTAACAATAATATTTGCTACAACTTTTGCTCCAAAAGTTTTTTTGTAATATGCTTCGATTCCCGAATGTTACCATTAGCTAATAGTAAAACAAGGAAATTTAGTAAATTTTCATATTTTTGTATTTTTCTCGATATTGACGCATCTGGGAGCAAAAATGCAAGAGAGCAATATTGTTAAGAATAATATTTGCTACAACTTTTGCTCCAAAAGTTTTTTTGTAATATGCTTCGATTCCCGAATGTTACCATTAGCTAATAGTAAAACAAGAAAATTTAGTAAATTTTCATATTTTCGTATTTTTCTCGCTATTGACGCATTTAAGAGCAAAAATGAAAGAGACCAATATTGTTAACAATAATATTTGCTACAACTTTTGCTCCAAAAGTTTTTTTGTAATATGCTTCGATTCCCGAATGTTACCATTAGCTAATAGTAAAACAAGGAAATTTAGTAAATTTTCATATTTCTGTATTTTTCTCGATATTGACGCATCTGAGAGCAAGAATGCAAGAGAGCAATATTGTTAAGAACAAAATTTGCAAAAACTTTTGATCTAAAAATTTTTCTATAACATGCTCCGATTCCGAAGTGTTACCACTACCTACTTAAAACAACGAAATTCATTAAATTTTCCATAACTTCCTTCGTATTGAACAGCAAAGCGAAAGGTACTGTCCTCCAGAATATGGTGATATTATTCAGTCAGAGTCGGGGGAAATTATGAATGGTCAGTGGCGAGCTGAACCAATGTCACTGCAAAATATAGGAAGGGTTGGAAGCAACAATGCGGCAAGAAGGTTCCAGAAGAACAGAGACTTGTTGTGCGAATATTTTAACGGTATTGGAACTGTAACATGGCAATATGACCATGTATCGCGCGTTAGACCTTAAATTTTTTATATTTATAAAATATTCTCTATTAATTTTGAGTCAATTTATCACTTTATTCTACGAAATAAACTTAAACTGCATCCAATCAACGTATACATACATAAAATAAATAGCTTCACTTAAGGAAATTGACTTTCCAATTTCATAGATTCATCTTCAATTTTTTTTGCACCCAATCAATATCAAAAAAAAATCTTTAACCTTTAAATACTACCGACCCCAGTTAAAATGAATATTCTCGTCAGATTTTCCACTGGACAATTTACACAAAGGCTGCTATCATAACCCAAGTATTAACTGAGAATTAACTTCTATTTGAATGTGAATATGCCAGAAAAGAAAAAACAGATAAAAAATAATTGCTGAAATCCGTACGTACATTATTCATTCTATTCAAAGTCTATTTCATGCACAAAATAAAATAGTCCTCGTGGTGGTTGATATCGATTTAACAAAGGCCGTTCTATTTAAAAAAAATTCCTGTAACGTGGTTTTTCATTCACTTATTTTCGCACGTTTTACCAGGAAATGTATACACACCACAAACCGTGGTATTGATCAAGTGATTGTTCGTCTCGTTGTTTTCACAATGGATCGCCTTGAACGAAACGAACGGTACGGAACGAAACCCTTTGATATTCTGGTTTTAGATCAGGGGAAAAACAATTTATCTTTACCTGGTAGCGTGAGTTTCCTTGCAAACGACGCGGGATTTATCTTTGCTTGCCAACGTTTCCTCTTTACAAAACACGTACAACAAAGATTATTAAGGTGTTTTTTTTGTTTTCTTTAAAACTATACCTACTTTATCGAATAAAAAAGTCGATAATGCATTCCTTTGATGAAATACGTAATTATGATAAAATGAGAAGTTCCATGCAAAGTTTTAACAGGGTCAACAACGGTGTAAACCCATATGTGTATGAAACAAAATGGCTTGTCTAAGTTGTCCAAAGTTGGGGGGAAAGTTATGTAATGGGGAGTACCTTGTAATTACAACGTTTATTCTCTAGATACAATCTTTACGGTTCTAAATCATTATCACCTCGTTAATTTTACCAATTTCTAAACCGATTAAAACATTTCCGTTCCATTTAATTCTTTTTGGTCCCTTAAAAGTAACAAAGCCTTTGGATGTCATTCATGTTAAGTACTCAAACCTTTTTGGCAGAACACCCCACTTAATTTTTTTTTTCGGGGTGATGCTATCGTTACGGTAGACTCTTACCGTTACTAATCAATGAATCCCTTCTAAAAGACTACCTCCCCTTTCACAACTTTAATCCGTCTCGTAGCTCCAAGATTTAAAAAGCCTCTTTCTTTTACAGTCAATTTTATTGAGAATTTCTTAGACAAGGTCATTATGCTCATTTTAAAGACATCGTAAAAATGGATTTATAACAGAATTTATAAATTTACCACTCCCGGGAATCCCATAAAACTACATAAATTTTAACGTTTACGATTCTTCTTCAAGAATAAGAAATGTAATTAAATAATTTATCTCAATTTTCCAACATAACTTTTTTAAACGAAACGATACAAAAAAATTATCACATTGTTTTGTTTATAGATGAATCAACCGTGCAAGAACAGTTCCTATAAATGGATCAACACTTTCATAACGGATGCAGCAACAATATGAACGCGACGCCGTTAAACGATACAACCGAAGAGAATGTAATCGACATCGTCGAGCGAGATGAAAACCTGGCAAAAATTGAAATTGCCACTTTAGCTATTATATTTCTCGTAACCATTATTGGCAACGGTACGGTACTGTTAGCTTTATGGACAAGAAGACGATACGCCGGAAGGAAAAAGCTTTCAAGAATGTATTTTTTCATTTTGCATCTAAGTGTAGCCGATTTAATAACCGCGTTTTTAAGCGTTTTACCACAATTAATATGGGAAGTAACGTTCAGATTTCGGGGTGGATTTATTCTGTGCAAATTAGTGAAATTCGGACAAACTTTAGGACCATATTTAAGCTCGTATATCTTGGTAGCAACGGCTATAGATAGACATCAAGCGATTTGTTATCCGTTAACTTATTGTTCGTGGACATCGAGGAGATCAAAAGCTATGGTATGGATTGCGTGGGGAGTTAGCTTATCATTTTGTATTCCACAGGTGAGTAAATAATTATTAACGAGCTGTAATCACTTTTGAAATTTTCTTGGTGCTTTTCCTATCGGATTTATTTTTTGAATGAGTCAAGTTCAGGTGGACAGAGGAAAATATACGACTTGGCTATAAACAGAAATGAATGTCACGGAAAGAAGAGGGTTCCTGTGACGTTACGTTTATTTACACACCGTTATTAATGCGAGCACCCGAACGTTACCGCGTTCCACCGTAACAATTTATATTATCAGTTAAAATAAACAGTTTGGATGAAACAAACAGTTCTATTTTACCCATTAACTTGAATTTCCATTTAAAACGTTTCATTATTAGTACTCTTTTATTATCATTATGTCCAAAAACATGTTCCCAAAAAATTATAGCGACATTAACTTTATCAATATTCATAAAAAGCTATTTTATTTCAAAAACTATCTGACGAAAAAAAATTCAATTTTGACGAGATAACCTGATGTGTTCTAGACTGGACGTCGCGTCTTTATTTTTTCGTATAGGTTAAATAATAATACATTGTGTTAATTAAATATCGTACCCCAAAGTCCGTTGAGTAAACATACTGTATAAGGTTATCCAACTCCATATGAACGCTGTTGTTATAAACGTATCCTTCCACAAAGGCCTTGCTGTGACGTCATTGGAAGAATTGACATTTCTATGTTTTTATTTATGTATTTCAATTAAGAAGCAATATACAAAAATATAAAAAAAAGATAAAATATATTAAAATATAAAGCGAAATATTAACGGTTATAATTTTATTATTGTTAGGTTATCCAACTTGTCTCGGTTACCATGGTGATTAAGATCCAAATATTGCAAGTGCTTGTCAAAATTGAAATTGAATTTAAGTTTTTTTAAAGAAAAAGTCTTATTTAATTGGTTTAAAAGGCTATATTTAACTCAAAATTGGTTTATCTAGGGTATTATAAACAAGGTAATCAAAAAAAGATATTTTTAATTTATTTCTCTTAATTAAAATCGATTTAAATTGACTACAATTAACGAATTTGTTATGAATGCGAGATAATCGTAAAGAATTCGAATTGTTTTAAAATTAATAAAAATTACCGTATTTTCTCGAATCTTATCCGCATTCGAATCTAATCCGCACCCCGATTTTAAAAATGCATAATGGTAAAAAAATTTAGTTTGCGAATGTAATCCGCATCTTTTTCTGAGCAATTCGACAACAACAAAATGATGCGATGCTTGTTGTTAACCATAAATATATAATAATAATAATATATTTATGCATAGTATACATATATACATAAAATTATTATAAATTAAGCCAGCACAAATTAGGCGGAGTTCAGGTGCAGCCGTAACAGCACCTGCTCTTCCACTCAAACCTAATAAAACTAATTCTAAATATACAAGAGAGAAAAAGAAAAGAAAAACGAAAAGAAAAAGACCCGATGATGAAATCATAATTAATTACTAAGCGTAAACTGCCCGATCCCTGTCGCCCATTCTGAATTTGAGACAAGCAGCCGTTCAATCTGTGACGAAACAACCTTGAAGAACTGCAACATTTTATAGTTGATGGCAAATCATTAAGAATATGTGTTATTTGGTATGAAAAGCATTTCTTAAATAGCTGGTGATGATGTATCGGCGGGGTAAGAGTGCCCTTGAATCGAATATTCAAGGTATGAACATCGGTACGAAATTTTATTTTATTGAACAAGTATGGAGGTTTCTTCAAAGTAATTATATTAAAGAACAAAACCGCCGAATGAAGTATGCGCCTGTTTTTCATGTTGAGCCAACTCAAATCCTTTAATTTGTGCGAAACATGCTGACGTCCCCGTAACCCGAATTTTTTTCGTATTACTATACGAAATACACTGATCATACAATGTATCACAATAATTAAAATGCGCTAACACCAAGGCCTCGCACAAAAGCACCCTTGTTCTACGATTGAGGAACGACCGACCGCCATAAATCAGCTTTAGAGCAGCATACGCGGAAGCAGTGCACTTATTGATGTGTTTATTAAAGTTTAAATTTTCGTCCAATAAGACACCCAAGCTTTTCACACAATCCTTCAACGGCAATACTTGATTGTTGACAACTATCTTGATCCGATCCCGAGCAGAATTGTCACTTATCACCTTTCTTGGCCCAAATAAAATCAGCTCTGTTTTAGCAGCTTTAAGACAAAGGCAGTGACGCCTATCATCGACATCCAATGGCAGAAAAGATATATATAACTGGGTGTCATCCGCGCAGAAATGATGATTACAACTTTTTATGTATCTGTTAAAATGCGATGTGTAAAGTGAGTATAGCAGTGGACCCAAAATTGAACCCTGAGGAACACCGGACGTTGTCGAAAGAAACGATGAAACGCGACCATTCACCTTCACGCACTGCATTCTGCCCGTCAAGTAACTGTGCAAGAACCCCGATGCAAGATCATCAAACCCAATGTAGCGAAGCATGGCATACATCATGTCATGATTGATAGTATCAAAAGCCTTTGAATAATCTAAGAGACACATCAAAGTCAATTTTCCTTGGTCTGTGCTTCGTATGACATCGTCCACAATATTCGATAGAGCTGTATTACAGCCATAATGCTTTCCAAAACCTGACTGTGTAGGCAGTAAAAGGTTGTATTCCGTAACATAGTCCATTAATTGTAATTCGATTACTCTTTCTGTAATTTTAATACTAGCAAAGGTTGGACAAACTACAATTTCCCAAAAGCTCCTAATGATTTTCAAAAAAATTTCAATTTGTCTCAAACTGTGAATGCCGACGAAATGGCAGTATATCTGGATATGCCTCCCAATTTCCTTAGAAACGAGTGGTTGCGAAAAATTGTGCATAACATTAGTATGCTAGCAGTAACAAGTGATAGGGAAAAATTGCTGTCATTATTAATATTGAGAAAAAAACCATTCTGAAATCCGAAAGACTTCCCGAATGAAATCTTAGTTAGGGCACAATAAAAGGATGAATAATGGAAAAGCTGATGATGGAATGGTTAAGACAAGTATGGAGTCGTAGACCAGGAACACACATGGAAAACGATCCCTGAAAACAATATTATAACATCATTTAAGAAGTTTTGTATAACCACTGCTTTGGACAGATCCGAAGATGACGTAATATGGGCAGAAAATGATACATAAAAATGTAAATATCGTTCTAAAACCCTAAACAGCGTTATTGTTATAATGCGATTTTATTTTACTATTTTCCAAATCGCAACTATACGACTGCGAATCTAATCCGCACTCGATTGTAATCCGCATTTGATTTTAGAGCATATAAAATTTGTAAAAAGGGTGCGGATTAGATTCGAGAAAATACGGTAGGTTAGAATTGATAAAAAAATAGAAATAAAATCTTATTATTTTAAGGTTATCCAACTTGACACGGTTACCATGGTGATTAAGATCAAAATATTGCAGGTGCTTGTCAAAATTGACGTTGAATTTAAGTTTTTTTAACGAAAAACACATAATCAATTGGATTTAAAGGTTGTATTTAATTCAAAATGGGTAAATGGATGAAATTAAAAAAAATATTTTTAGGTCAACTAAAATGTACAAGAATTTAGGGTTAAATAACAATTAAAACTAGAACTAACACAAGACCTAGATCTAGAAACAGTCGGGTTTAATCGTGCAAAAAACTTTCAGTTGTCAATGTCAATTTTTATTTTATTATTATAATCTTCATAAAATAACCTTTAAAGTGAGTCCAAACTTGTCGCATTTATCTCAAAAACCAAAAAGTTCGAACTTTCAACTTTTAATTTTGACTTATTTGTCAAGTTCATAAAAAATCCTTTAAAATGAATCTAAACTCGACATATTTAACTTTAATATTAATGGAAATACAATCACTTCCGGTTTGAAACGTCAACGTCAATTTTGACATATTTGTCATCTTCTTTAAAAAAACCTTTAATATGATGAATCCAAAGATCAAAAAACGTTAAACCTGAAGCTAGCAACAATGAAGATAGCAATTTAATTTTTAAATATTAATACCAACCTTAATTTTTTAAGACATTTTATAAAAATTAAGAATATGTCAAAATGACAGTGACATTTCAAATTTAAAGTTGCTTATATCTCGAGTAATATTGAATTGTTTCGGCTCATTTTAAAGGATTTTTCACCACGATTATATGTATGTCAAAATGACGTTGACATTTGTAACCGAAAATTGACCATAACTTCATTAATATTGAAGATAAATATGTCGTGTTTGTACTCATTTTAAAGGATTTTTAATGAAGATTACAGATATATCAAAATTGAGGTTGACATTTTAAATCTGAAGTTAGTTATTATACAGTGTGTCCATAAAGTAACGGATATAGGCGTTAAAGTCATTGTAAACGGTTTATGGAAAAATCCCTGAAACGGGTCTAAAGATTTAAATTTTTTGCAATTGTTTAGTGTAAACTTTAAATTTCTTCCGCCATTTTTAAGCGAGTTATGACGTCATCGGAATTCTATTCAAATGGCAATCCTCCATTTTTATTACGGAATATGAAAGAGGATTTTTTTCTAAATCTAGTACAGTCAATATTAATATTGGTTACATAAGAAAATTTTCGAGAAAAATTACTTTAAAGTTTAACTAAAAACTAAAATTACTTTAAAGTTTAACTAAAAACTAAACTAGACCTAGTGTTAGTTCTAATTTTAATTGTTACTAAGCGTTAAATTGTTGCCTATATTTACTGAAATAGGACTAACATTAGACCTAGAACTAGAATCATTCAGGTTTAGCCGCACGTCTCTAAAGACGGCTAAACCCGAATGATTCTAGTTCTATATCTAGTGTTCGGAATTCGAGGGACTTGACGATCTCGGATATCTAATATGTTATTGGTTAAATTTTCTGATATAAGAGTACTAAAATTTTTCGTCATCGTAAAGAGAAAACAAATTTCTATCAAATGAACTTTTGTATAAATTGTTTTTTTATAAAGTTGTTACTTACCAAGATATATGTATACTATATTCCATACATAATGAGCAGCCTATATATTATATTATACTTTTCCTCCAATGACGTCACGTTTCCTACCTCACCCTGTCAACGTCAATTTGTTGGATAACTTTATAACCAACACTCAACGGACCTTGATCGTACCCGACGTCACCATTGCAAGTATGCAACCAATATCACAGTATTGGTATTGCAATACGCGATTTGCGTATTTGGTTGCTTACTTGCAATAATGACGTTGTGTACGATACTTAATTAACACATTGTATATACAATATTGCGCAACGATCATAACATTTTTTAGTTGAATCCTGATAAACAACCTTATTCAACATATTATTTCCGGAACGAATGACGTTTCTAAAGAAGCCTAAATTTTCTGTAAAGATCCACCAACCCCTTCCCCATGTTATTCGGGTAGTGCATCATTGATTTAAGATCGGAACCTTCATTACTACGGGTGAACCCCAATCCATCTGTGCTTACAAGGATTGATAACGTGAATGCCTCGGGTAACTCGGGTAGGATAAGACCCTTTTCTTCAACCCCTTAACGTAAGCGTTTTTAAAATGGAAAGTGAGAAACGTGAGAAACATAGATGATGTAATTGTGGTCGAAAATGTCACGGATAAGTTAAACTTCATTTCTAGGATTTAAATTTATAGTGACGTCTCGGTGTGAAATGATATACAACAAGACATTCCATCCTCTGGATCATATTGTGATCTTAAATTAGTATCGCATAAATTACCCGTCGAGTATAAATTCCCTATCCCATTATTGCCACAAGATTTATAGCTGCCCACAGATTCTATTCGTCTTGTTGGCAAAGTTATTTATGATTTTCAAGAACTACCCCGCACGTTTTTCATAATTTTCAGTTTAAATTCAAGGCACTTCTAAAACTAAATTTAATTTCTAAACTTTTAACGAAACCCGCACTTAATAACATCCTTGTCACCTTTCATGTCTTCAATCCATCACCGTGAAAATGTAAGTGTTTATACTTATTTCCATCTCACGTGTGTTCTTTCCTGGAAAAGGCGTTTGGCACGTGTGTGCATGTTTGCCGTCGGCTTTACGACGTCATGATAAATTACTTATTTGTTAGATATAATGTGTTGCAAGGTTTATTCTTTCGAAGCTTTTAGCGGAAAACGTCGTATATGCAAGGAAGCTTTCACCTGCATATGGTATAGGGTTATAAATGGAGTTGAACAGAGGAATTTTTCATTTTAATAAATCACCGAGAAAAATCCCTTAATCCATTTCCTTCGTGTTATTTTTTGGCTTAAATTTCAAAAAGGAACTTTAATCGTCCCAAAGGGACATATTAACATATAAACGACTCCGACATTTAAGCCCTTGTCTTACCGCACGAAATTAAAATTCACGGAGTACAGGGGGTAGGGCTTCCGGTGAGTTTTGGAGACTAATATCTTTACCTCCGGCTCGTTATTTCAAGGTACAGCTGCAATTGGAACTTCTGCCTTTATTCTCGTTCTTTTATCACTAAGGAGTGAAATAACAAGTAATAAAAGTTTTCATTTCTCAATATGTATTTATTAAGTATTAAATGTCGAGATAAAAATCTTGTCTTAACGCATTTAATTAACATTTACAATGTGCTAGGTCCCATTACTTCCTATGGGTACAACTGCAATTGTCACCTTCCGTCTTTATTCTCGCCCTTTTATTACTAGGGTGTGACAGAACAATAATTCCCCCTTTGCCAAAACGTGTACAATTACCTTACTTCCGGGAATTGTTCCATATTTGCTTTATGGTAGGTTTCAATTTCGTACTTGTTTGTAGTACCTCGAAGGGCTTTCACCTCATATACATAACAAGCTTACATTTTCATAACGCATGTTAGATGAACTCGGGTTTATTTGAAAAATGTAAAATAAAAATTGAAATGAAAGAAAAGATTGAAATCGTTTGTGGTGTTGAAAACACTCGTGACATTTTTAAAATGTAAAGTGTTAGTATTTTCTTTTTTATTTGTGTAAGCATTTTCTGCTCAGTCAATGACATAAACATGGCTTTCGTCTGGGGTGTTTCTTGGAAACCCTTGATAATGTATGCCTTAAAAGTTCTATGAAGTAGAAAATCCCATCAGAAAAAAATGGTAAGAATTGTCGAGGACATCAACCTTTTCTAAGGGGTCAAAGTACTCATTTAGAAACCCCAAAGATGTTTATCTTTGTCGTACATTTTCATTAACAAGATTTCGGATTCATTTGGAAAGTTTACGAGTGTTAAATTTAAATTAAAACATCCAAAACCTTTGGGTTTTCGTTGAAAACTCCTCTTTGAATAGTCTTCCTTTGTAGCTTTTCGGTATCCTTCTACGTTACATTTGCTTGCTACCGGACGCATTTTCCAGCAAATGAAAATTGAAAGCGAGTCCCTTTTTCAAATGACAAACGTGCCGTTCGCTCAGATTCATGTAAATTTATTCCATCGCTATTTCGTGTTCGGTGTCAACATGAACATGTTGCTTTGTACATTTTTCCAGTTGGACGAATCGAAAAAAAATTAGAATTACGTATGTCTTTTCGGTTGATAAATTATGGATGTTGTGAAATTACAGTTAATTTCAATTAATTTTAATTAATTTCAATTAATTCGTTATAACTTTGAAATGTGTCATGTTCAATTTAGAGCTTAAACGCGAATATTAATTTCCGATCATATCGACGATTTAATATTAAAATAAATTATTTATATTTTAAATTTATACATTTCTTTTAAACAAAATTATTTCCATAAAACACAACTTTGTTCTGTTCTAATCCGAAAAAAATGTTTATTAAATTCTAGTTGAGTACATAAAACAAATTGGAATAAACCTCGAAAGTAAATGCAAAAAGTGATGGGTGTTGTGGAATTACAGTTAATTTCAATTAATTTTAATTAATTTCAATTAATATTCGTTATAACTTTGAAATGTGTCATGTTCAATTTAGAGCTTAAATGCGAATATTAATTTCCGATCATATCGACGTATTTTGAGTTTAAAATAAATTATTTATATTTTAAATTTATACATTTCTTTTAAACAAAATTATTTCCATAAAACACAACTTTGTTCTGTTCTAATCCGAAAAAAAATGTTTATTAAATTCTAGTTGAGTACATAAAACAAATTGGAATAAAGCTCAAAAGTAAACGGAAAAAGTGATAATTTCCTGGTGGCTGTGGTCTGAAGACAACTTTCAGAACTTTTCCGTTAGCGGAAACGAATAAGAACTTTAAGCCCCAGTTGCTTGCTACTGTTTCAGTTTAATGAGCTGGAAACATTAAGAACACTTTTGTTTTACTTCTTACACACCGAAACAATATTACTTTTTTATTACGCAAATACAAAAATTTCTTTGTTCTATAATCGTTTAAAAATTAATAAATATCGATTTCTTAGAAAATAGTGATGAATAATTAAAAAGAAACTTGTGTTGATTCCATTGTGAATTGCAGCGAGATTTATGAGGTTTTCAAGGATTTTTGGCAACTGTACTTATTCTTCTGCCAGTGGTATCTCGTCTGTTGTACAACCAATACATAGTCTACTGCAAGCAGAAAATAACCTTCTGAAAATAGCAGTCACAATAAGCAGTCCAGACACCAGTATCAAGCGATGTGTAATCTTGCATTAATAGTATTTAGTCGTCTCTAAGCAGTATCATCAATACGTGTATTTTGTTTTCTTCTAACAGTACTTAGTCTCCTGCAAACAGTATCTAGTATTGTGCAAACAGTATTTAGTCTTCTATTAACGCTGTAGAGTAAGTCTGGTATTCCTCCCTTAGCAGTATTTAATATCTTGCAAGCAGTATCAGCGGGCAGTATTTCGCATTACTAGTCTTCTGCCAGAAGTATCCACTCTTCTGCAAGCAATAACTACTCTTATTATAGAGAAAAGTAAAGGTGGTCTTCATACCTAAAGGTGATAGGCGTTCAAACGCCGACCCCAAGGCATACAGACCAATCAGCCTAACTTAATTTCTCCTCAAAGGGATGGAAAAAGTAATCGTTCAATACCTTAGGAATAGAGTGCTTGTCACTAATCCACCCCACCCTAGCCAAGATGCTAACCAAAAAGCAAAATCAACAATTACCGCTCTCCATGCTTTGACTGGCACTTTAGAGGAGGCAATTGCAACCAAAGAGATAGCCCTATGTGCTTTCATAGACATAGAGGGTGCGTTTGATAACACCTCCTATGAATTCATAGAGAAGGCTCTAAACGTAAAAGATATACATCCGTCGACAATCAAGTGGCAGATGTCGGCAGATCACAGCCAGTCTGGAAGGCGAGTCGCTGACTATAAAGGCGCTAAGAAGATGCCCCCAAAGAGGAGTGAGTCACCTCTATTATGGTGCCTAGTAGCTGATGACTTGATGAACAGCCTAACTACAAACGGATTTAAGATTCAAGGGTATGCTGTGACCTGGTAATCACAATCCGAGGTAAATATGATACAATCATAACTCAACTAATGCAGAAAGCCCTACTACTCACCAGTGCTTGGTGAAATAGACCCTTTCACTCGGAGAAGGAAGCTACAAATAAAAGCACCCTGCATTAAAAGCAGAACTATTAACCTCAAAACAGAAGTTAAATACCTAGGGGTAATACTAGACAGTAAACTAAACTGGAACTCACACTTAGATAAGGTGAGAAAAAAGGCCATCATGGCAAACCACTTCTGCCGCAGGCTCCTATGAAGCAACTGGAGTCTCAAACCACGAATGGCTCATTGGGCCTACGTAGCAATAATCAGACCCATGGTCGCCTACGCCTCATTGGTTTGGTGGCCAAAAATAAAATGGCCATTTATATATACAAAAGGAGGCAGCTTCAAGTACCTTACACTGAAAACAGTTTCTTCACTCAAGTTGATGCAGGGTAACCTCACAGGACACCTTGAAATCCTCAAGGACCCATGTCTAAATCACCTCATTGATATTAAAACAGAGCTTATACCGACAGAATACAATTTCAACCAACCGTATAAGGTCATATTTAGAAGCAGGGATGATTAGGCGACAGGAGGGCCTCAACTAAAAAGAGGAGCCCTAGCCTGGTACATCGATGCTTCAAAGACAGTTAGATCCGGAGTAGGCATGGGCATCAGTGGACCAAATAGCCACATTAAACTGCCCCTCAGCTCAGACATAACAGTTTTCCAAGCAGAAGTTCTTGCTATAAACTTCTGCACCGCTTTGAACCTACAGAAGGGACAGAAAGGTGCATCCATAAACATTTTCACAGACCGCCTTAAAGGCAATTCAGGCCTACACGTTAGACTCCGCACTGATCAGAGATACCAAAACAGTACATATAAAAGTGATACAAGTAAAAATATAACAGATTCGGAAAAAAATGTAGAGGAACATGATGAAATGGGCGTTGAAGACGAGGAATTGTCAGCGATCGAAGACGTATCGTTGTTCTTCATTCTTGCGACGATGGTCCGCCCAGTTCCAGTTGAATTTTGCCACAATGTTGACCACATCATTTACGCCAGTTCTTCTTCGTAGGTCTTCATTTCGTATGTAGTCCCTCAGGGTTACATCCAGCATCGATCTCTCCAGCTTTCTTTGCGTTACTTTCAGCCTCTTGGTAAAAGCCACCGTTAATGTTAAAATTTCGGAATCGTATGTCATAACCGAAGGAGGAAGCACGCATTGATTCAATTTGACGCCTTTCTTTTCAAATATACAGGAATATTGCTCATGAAGATGTCTCTAAGTCATTGCCCCAACAATAAGGTCTTTAATAGAGCTTCAAGTAAGAAGTTTCTAAACTACTGGGACAGGACACCAGAATGTCGCCAATCCAAGGAGGCTCTGATGTACCCTGATCCTAAACGAACAGATTTATTTATGAGGCTGTCCAGGAAGAACCTACGTTTGGTCATAGGGCTAATCACTGGACGCTGGCATCTACAGAAGCACTTACTGAACATGGAAATAAGTGACACCGACATCTGCAGAGGATGCGGTGAGGAGGAGAAATCAGCGGAACACATTTTATGCGACTGCGTGGCCCTCCAAACATTAAGGTTATCCATTTTTGGAGATATCCAGATTAGCATGAGTGGAATCAGGATAGCACAACCAGGACAAATTCTAGCTTTTGCCTCCAAGGTAATATGGCTGGAAGGACCCTAATGCTGCCAAATGAGGAAAGTAAGTACAAGGGATCTGCTGAGGTCAAAGTGCTGCGGGCGGTTCAGTCTGTCCTTTTCAGGCATCTGCTTTTCAGGCTGCCCTTCACGAATATCCTTCTTCTGTTTAGTTCGCTTGTTTGATTATCTCCCGATACACTAACCTCATGGCCAAGATATGAGATAAGAGCTGAGAACAAGATTTGTCATAAATTTTAATTTCTCCTTTTTGGGTCCAATCTAATTGTTTAAATGCACTCTCCAGGACTATGATGAACAATTTGGGTTCAATATTGTATCGGTCAGTACTTACATGCAATTTTACCGTCATTGTAGCATTCTTGTAAATGTTATAAATAGGTTTGGTGTATCGATAATTGACTCTGCATTCTTGAAGTACACGCAAAACTGCCATCAACTCAATTTAAATCAAATTTTATAAATACCTCTAAATACCCATCTTGGGTAAATACCCCCGGCTATATATTCCCTTGAAAATAAATACCCGGCTATTTAACAACACTGAACAAAACCAAAGAGGTTTTATGCTTCAGCAAAGGAGATCTAAGGACCTAAAATGAAATGCGCCCCTAAAATACCACCTCTTCCATATTGGACAAGCTGAGGATCAAACTTATCGACTATGCAACGAAGAGTCAGAAACTGCTGAACATATATTGTGCAATTGCGTCGCCAGAGACACAACATTTTCACAACCTACCGACATAAAGGTTCAAGACCTCAGGACAATGCTAAGGTTCATCAAGGACCTACATTTTCCCTAAACCTTTGGAGGGCTAAACTTACAATAGCCCGGCAGCAATAATAATAATAACTACTCTTACATTGGCAGCATTTGGTAATTTTTTATACGGTTAGAATAAGACTTAATTGTAATCTTAATTAATTAATCTTAATCTGTTACACATTTTGAGAAACGTGTTTTAACCGTGTTGTTATCCAATATATTCGAATATACCCTAACCTACAAGAAAATTCAATAAACCCACCATTTTGCATGAAAATACGCTTTACACAATAACTCCTAATTTAAATTTTCCGGGAAACTGTTAACACCACCACTTCCCACACTCACTTGTATACTTGTAATAACCGACACAACGGTATGATAACTTATGCATACTTCATTACAACCATCTGCCCCAAAACAATGTGGTTACATTGTTAACTTTATGTTGGTGAGAAGGAATTTATTTACGAAAAGCAATAAAATTTAATGACTCAATACGAAAATAGTCACGCAACGACACACAAATTCATATATTGTAATAATTTTAACATTCTCTTAGTTCACCGAGAGAACATAACCTAGAATTTGTGACAGAGAGAATTTTTGTTGGTGAAAAGCTTATCTTAAACCGTTTTGTTTACTTCCAAATGTATCAATTATTATAGTTCAGCTCCTAAAGCACATTTTTCACCCATCGTTTGAGGTTTTAACGTTATTTTGAGGAAGAAATCCTTGATTTAAATTTGAATTTTTACAACTTTACTCATTGTTGAAATTTGGCGTGTACTCCAATGTATGTCTAAAAACAAGAAAAGACAACGTTGAATACGAAGTTTTATTACGTTTCATAAAGGAATAAGGGAGAAATCAACGAAAAAAGAATTAAATTTTGAAAGTTAATTCCGAGAAAAATCAAGAGATGACGCTAGTTTCGAAGCAAGAATTTTGAATTTTGAAAAGGGCGCGAAGCTAAGGGCCAATCAGAATCGAGGAAAAAACAGTTTGAGTGCCGGGGTATATAAGGAGATCGCGAACAGGGAGTGAGAGAGTCGTCGTCGGACCAGCGTCGTATCCACGTCGTCAGATAGAAGAATTTTTGAAGAGATAACCTCAAAAATTTAAGATAATTTTTTTAAAAAAAGTCAAACCAACTTACAATATTAAAATAAAAAGAGAATCATCCTACAACCTATTCCAAGAACTACTGATACTTCTTCGAGATCATCCAAGACCCTATTTCCGAAGAACAAACAATTCAAGTTCTCGTAAGAAGAATCCTGTAGACAATCCAGAAAATTAGTTAGTGCCCCGAACACAAGAGACAATCCATAATCCAGATACCACATTGAACTCCAATCCATTATTTTTCACAGTGAGTCAGATGATAATTTTATTTTATTATTTAACATAACCTACAAAAAGAAAAATCAAAGAATCAAACTCAAAGAACTACTCACAAGAGTTTCCTATAATTTTGATCAATACTTATTATTTATTAGTTTTCTTGAATAACGTTCATTTATTTAATTCTATTTTTCTTCAACGAGTTTGATGACAACTTAAGAAGTCAGCCATTTGTTATTTTCAAAGAACGGTTCTAACTAGTTTTATCCATATACAGTGTGTCCCCGGATAGGTGAAACGACTCTTATAAAATGTAAATTTTTTTCGATATTAACTGTCATCTTTTGGGGTTCAGGCCTGCTTGATTAAAGACTAATTTTGAACATATTTTCAAATTTTAAAAAACAAGTGAGTGTTGATACTGAAGCTAAAACTTCTTGTGTGTCAGGTAAAGTACCTTTTCTGTTTACAGTATGGTAAAATGTTACTAAGAAATTTTATTCAGAATGAAAAGTTATGGCCATATGCAAATTTTCATCAGCCTACTTTGATAAAACCTATTGTTTATTATTTTCGTCAATAGTACCTTATTACGACTTTTTGTTTTGAGATTCAGATTATTAGGGAGAAATAAACAAACCGTTCTAAAAATGTTCACAAGAAATTAAGTGTGTGTTCGCCCACAAACGAAAACAGTTGATCATAGTTAATCAGTTTCATCATAATTTTTTTTTCTTAGAGTGAATACTTCCTGCTGTAAGAAATCTTTTGATTAAACGCCAACAAGTGCTTCTTTTAATTGCAGTATTTGGAAATTTTTCACAAAATAAAGCAATAATCGGTTTTTTCCCGGTTCCATAACACTGAATCACGTAAACTTTTTCCTGTAATGTTAACATTCTGTTTAAAAAACACTTTAAGTTTACTAAATTACAGTTTGAGAGATTAACAGTGACAGGAAAGCAATTTTGTTTTTCCATGGCAGTCTTTGTTAGAAATAAAATGTTTGATATGGATTTTTTCAAAGTGGGCCGATCAATCCGAAAATTTGCATATGCACATAGTTTTTCATTCTGAACAAAACTTCTTAGTAACACTTTCACGTATTGTAAACAGAAAAGGTACTTTACCTGCCACAAAAAGAGTTTTTCTTTCACTGTCAAGGCTCACTTGTTTTTTAATAATTGATAATATGTTCAAAATTAGTCGTTAATCAAGCAGGGCTAAACCCCAAAAGATGACAATTAATATCGAAAAAAATTTACCTTTTATAAGAGTCGTTTCACCTATCCGGGGACACACTGTATATACTATCTCCTATATCGCTGACTAAGGCAGCAAAAGAGTGTAAACACTAGAGTGCAGATATATATATATCTGTCTCTGTCGTGCCCCCGTCTACTCAAGAGACAAGCGTGAACACGTGGTGAGTACGCTTTTATCTTATTGGACGGTGAATTAAAAATTAATAGCAGCTGATGACCTTGATGTTTATAAATCACCAAATAAATGTTTAACGTAAACATAACCTAAAATCTAAATATTTAGTTATGTATATTATAGGTTTCATGTGTATAATAACATAATTATTAACATATTTTAGGACTAAGCAATTTAAAATGTAATTATTATTTGTTAAGAAAGTGAAGAAAATTTGTTAAAAGATATTTTTGGGGCCTAAAAATTGGTTGAGCAGGTAGAAGGAACGATCTCAGTGTAATAAAAAAGAATTCAAAGCCCTCCTTTTCTTGAAACATTTTTCTTAAAAATTTAATTAATAATTACATCGATATGATGAAAATTTTATGATAGAATATTATGTACATTAAATAGTAAGTATCCTAAGTACATATTTTATATCTTTAATTAATGTAACAACTTCATTAAAGGGCGTGAACTCACAAATTATGTTAAAAATTAATAACTATATTTTGGTACACATTTTTAATAATTACTATGTATATATGTATTAATTTAATTTTAAAGAATATAATGTTTAATGAACAACCTACATAAAGTTGATATTTAAAGCAATATTCAACGTCAATTTCACACAAAAGTACATATATTCTAGTTTATTTGATGCATCTATGATAATTTATAATTAAAGTCAATTATCTACAATAATTGCATTTCAAAGCTGCATAAAATACGCGCGAAGCACTTCAAACTCTTTAAAATTTACGATTCGCGCAAGCGCCTACGCGACATGGGGGCACGACAAAGACAAAACATATATCATTCTGTCTGCTTTTGATGGAAACGCTCGCCACTCATTGCTTAGATGTTGAGTCAGCGATATAGGAGATAGTATACCGATTGGTAACTTTAATTTTAGGAGATACACCCAACACGGACGTACGTATAAGTATACTTGTGTGTGTGCATATGCGCGCGGAGTATGTTTGTGGGAGGGGAATCGCAAGAGTAGTGGATCGGAAACAGTCAGTCGTTTGACATCGTTCAATGATAAGAAATATTATAAAAATAATAACTAATATAATAAATGAAATTCAAATAAGACAAAGCAAATTCTTAATTCTAAAAATAAAAACAATTCGTAAGTAACTGAAATAAACTTTGTAAAACAACAAATAAAACAAAAAACTATAAAAATAAAATATTTTTTATATTAGGTGTTCAAATAAACCACCATTCTGTGCTAAACAATAGCCCAATCTATCGTAAAAAGTTCGCCTTACATTCGCTAGTATATCGGGACTAATATCCTGTATACAATTGCGAATTTTTGTTTGTAAGTCATCCAGATTGGTTGTTCTTTCTTCATCAAAACCATAAATTTTCGATTTTAAATATCCCCATAGAAAAAAATCATTGGGGGCTAAATCTGGTGATCTAGGCGGCCAAGTTAACGTTCCGCAAACAGATATTACACGATTTGGAAATTGTGCGTTAAGATACTCTTTAACTTGCCGGCTGTTGTGAGCCGGGCAACCATCTTGTTGGATCCAGATACTTCCAAATTGAACATTGTCTAATTGTTGAAGCGATGGGATTACGTCGTTTTGCAAAATGTTTAAATACTTATGACCATTTAAATTTCCTTCTATGAAAAAAGGACCGATAATATGGTCACCTACTAAGCCAGCCCAAACATTTAATTTTTGGGGATATTGTGTACGAGCCGCATAAACTTTGTGTTCATTGTCACGACTCCAATATCGAGCAACGCTGGGATTATGCCGACCATGCAAAGGAAATGTAGATTCATCGGTAAATAAAATGTTTTTTATAAAATCAACATTTCCGTTGGCCATTTCCATCATAGTAAAGCAAAATTCCGCCCTTGTAATATTATCGTTCTCGCAGAGTTCCTGACTTTTTTGTACCTTGTACGACCTGTACCCGTGTTTCTTTAATGTTTTTAGGACGGCAACATGGCTGATAACAAACGTCTCCGCAACTTGTCTGCTTGACTGATTTTTATTGCGTGCAACATCAGCACATATCATCGTATCACGTAACTCATCTCTTTTACCCCTTCGTAATTTGTGTTTCTGTGGAGACACACATCCATGTCGCTCAAAGTTTTTAATAATATTTGAAATTGTTCCGCGACTAGGAATTGATCTGTTTTCATAGGCCACAGGAAACAAATTAATTATTTGGGCTACAGAATTGCCACCATAAAACCATTTTATAATCTGTACCTTTTCCGCTACAGTAAACAACATCTTAGTTTTTTTTTGCTAGGGTTAACTGCAAAGCGATGCGACCAACTTCGCCTCTCAACAATCTATGAACGATTCAATTTGTGCATTACCCCTACGCTTGTTTATCCCCCACTTAACGACACCGAATATACACACACACGTATACTTATACGTACGTCCGTGTTGGGTGTATCTCCTAAAATTAAAGTTACCAATCGGTATATATGGTTTTATCCTACTCTCTCTCTCTCAAATAATAAACTGGTTCTCTCTAATATCGATATTTCAGTCGATAACCGCAGTTATCTATTTTTTTTTAAAATTTATCTCTCGTAAATAAGCATTGTTATTAAAGTAAATTTAGGAAAACCATTTTTGTTTGTTACTCATATAACGAGTTAATTTGATTTTGTATTTAATTAAATGAATTTTTTGTCGAACCTGATTAATATTCTTTTGAACCTGAACTTGCCCGAAACCCTGAGTTTTTAATAAGAGTCTCTTAAAATTAAAGAAACCCAAATTTATAGATTAATAACTTGTGTATAAAACATCACACAAATAAAACAACACAATATATAAAGATCTTATAAGACATTATGCGATAATAATTGAATTTATTTTTTAATATACTCAAAAGGAAAATTACAATATCAAAGTATCCCTTTGCGATGTATTCCGCGATGTACTCCATGTTTTTTTAAATAGGTAAGGGTCAGATGAAATATAAACAGCGTCAAGTTATGTTGGGATTTTGTGGGAACTTTGTTATTTAAATTACGACCCGAGAGATACACATTAAAGAAAAAACATAAATTAATTGGAAAATTTAAAACTCGTTTAAAAATGTAATTCCTTAAGGAGTTAAATTAGTATAATAAATCCCTGAATGAATTTGTGGGTGTAACAAGTTTAAGATTACCCCAAAAGAGCTGGTGTTGCTTGAATATTTGTACGTAATGAAGTTACGAAAAGCGACTTAAAACTGTCTTAGGAGAGTTTTCAGGCGTAGCGAAAGAGCTTTAACAAAATTAACGTCTTAACTCGACCGGTTTCTTATTAAAGACACATGAAGAACATTTATTTTAGTTACTTCTAACGTGACGCATGTATTCTGAGAACTCATAGAGGCGTGTAACCGTTTGTCACAGTGTAGCTAAGAATGTTACACCACAACGATAAAAGTCTACGCGAACAAATAGGTCCTCGGGGTTCGCGAGGTATAACTTGCATAAAATATCTTCGTTGCATACCCCATTAAGGTTGATATATCGTTGGTTCAGTTACAAGGAAACTTATACTTTGTGAACACCTAGTTGATTTCATTTTAATGGTATCTAACTTGAGAATGACATAATATTCGAATCAAGATCTAGAGTAAACGAAAAAATCGGGAAAAGTAATTTTTCGATATTAATTTACCCTAGACATAAAAATAACGTTAAGAGAGAGGATGGCTGGGAGCTTAGCAGAACATGGAAGATGGTGGTGAACACGAAGACCTCTTCCCGCCTCACACCGGACGCGACGCAATTAGTTATTAATTAGCTTGTAATTAGCGTTAACTGATTATTAATTAGTTTTTCCGACTTATATATAGTTACCGATTTTTGATCTCGTCACTTCGAACCAGTTTCTGAAGAAGGTTACAACATGGCATCCGAAACGTCAAACCTTTTATTAAAAGACGCACGGCAAAACCCGAAAGTTTCTAGTTTTAGTTTAATTCACACCGGCCGTGAAGCCTTCGTACTTATATTATTAACCTTTATGGGGAGGATATCAACAAACAAATCAAGGATTTGGATAACTCACGAATTAGACAACGCAAGCTGTTGAGCAGTTTGGCCTTTCTACGAAGATGCAGAGAGAAGAAAGTAACGCCAACCTTCTTGAAGGTGAAGCACCACATCGACTCCGCTGCAGCACGTAGAATTTTGATTAGGACAGAACAAGCACTGCTACGAGAAAGAATCCACAAGACCTTCAATGATCTACAAAAAATAAGTGAGAAGTTACTACGACTGCACCTCTCACTTTCCAATTGTATATCTGGAGAAGACTGGGAAAAAGTGGATAGACTAACAATGGAGAAGGCTAATCGCGAATTTCAGAAGACCCGTGACACACACATCAAGAAGTTTGAATCTCTGGAACGCCGGTCGTAAAAGAAGAAAAGTAATAGTTTACCAGTAGAAACAATCGTCATTAACAGATCGAATGTCCCACTAACGAAAGACGAAACCTCTGTGCTCGCCAAAGGATTGAACTACGCAATCGCCCCGAAGAAGGTCCCAAAGGAGGAAATCATCTGCGAAGTGGAAGCAGCTGTTCGAGGGATGCCTGCACTGAAAGCCGAAGAGATCCGACAAGAAGTTGCGAGAGTATTGAAGTCAGCAAAACCACCAAAATCCAACTTGACGGTTGGTGAAAAGAAGGCACTCCGATCTATAAAAGAAAAGTCAGAAATCGTCGTGTTACCAGCAGACAAGGGGAATGCCACCGTTGTTATGAACAGGAAAGAATACGACGACAAAATGATGAACCTACTGGACCCAGCCACCTACAGGAAGATCAAGAAGGACCCCACAGACAAAATCGTAAGAAAAATGAAGGAACTGATAAAAACCACAGGAATTCCAGCAGAACAGCAGAAAGGTTTGTTTGTGCAGGCGCCGGTACCACCAAGAATCTACGGACTACCGAAGATTCACAAACCAGACGTCCCCCTCCGCCCTATCGTCAGCGCCATCAACTCCCCAACATACCAGCTGGCCAAACATCTTGCAAAGATTCTGTCTCCCTTTACAGGTAACACGGAATCGTATGTCAGGGATTCTACACATTTTGTGGAATCGGTAAAAGGTGTAAAGCTGGAGGCTGGGGATATGTTGGTAAGTTTCGATGTGGAATCCCTTTTTACTAGGGTACCAGTTAAGGATGCTGTAGAGGGTCTTCGCCGAAAACTCATTCCGGAGGGTTTACCAGAATACGTGCCAGATCTGGTGGAGTATTGCTTATCGTCGACGTATTTCAGCTGGAAAGGAGAATTTTACGAGCAGTTCGAAGGGGCAGCCATGGGATCTCCACTATCGCCAGTTATAGCTAATTTCTACATGGAATTATTCGAAGAGGACGCTTTGAAGAAGAGCCAGTGGAAACCAAAACTATGGCTACGATATGTGGATGACACGTTTGTGATATGGCAACATGGTCAAAAACGGCTCCAAGAGTTCTTGGATCACTTGAACTCTCAACATCCTATGATTAAGTTCACCATGGAAACAGAAACAGCCAAAAAACTACCTTTCCTAGATGTGTTGGTCACCAGGACGACAAATGGAGATATAGAACTTGGTGTATACCGAAAGAAGACCCACACCAACAGGTATTTACAGGCATGTTCACATCATCATCCCCAACAGAAGAGGTCCGTGATCCGTACATTATTTCAGCGAGCAGCGAGACTATGTGAAGGAGAGAACTTGAAGAAGGAGCAACACTTTCTACGAGGCGTGCTGCAGAAGAATGGATACACTTCGAGGGACATCAACCAGGCCATCAAGCAGCGAAAGCAGAAAGAGGACACGGTAAGTACAAAACCACTTGGATTTATCTGTCTTCCCTATGTTTCAGGTGTAACGGAACGAATTGCTAGGCACCTCAAGAAGAACGACATCGTAGTGCGGTACGGCACGGTCAGCAAAATTCGGAACACACTCCCGATAGCCAAGGACAAACTAACTCCATTAAAAGGAGCGAGAGTCTATCGACTATCGTGTAGTTGTGGGAAGGTTTATGTTGGCTAAACTGGACGCAACGTCGAGTGCCGCATCAAGGAGCATGAGAGGGATGTAAGGCTGAAGAAGATCCAGTAGTCGGCGGTTGCGGAACATTGCCATGCAGAGGGGCACCGAATAGACTTCGAACAAACAAAGGTGCTGGCTAGGAACAACAGATACTACCAAAGACTGACAAGAGAAGCCATAGAGATCCACCGACATAAAAATAACGTTAACAGAGATAATGGCTGGGAGCTTAGCAGAACGTGGAAGATGGTGGTGAACACGAAGACCTCTTCCCGCCTCACACCGGATGCGACGCAATTAGTTATTAATTAGCTTGTAATTAGCGTTAACTGATTATTAATTAGTTTTTCCGACTTATATATAGTTACCGATTTTTGATCTGGTCACTTCGAACCAGTTTCTGAAGAAGGTTGCAACATGGCATCCGAAACGTCAAACCTTTTATTAAAAGACGCACGGCAAAACCCGAAAGTTTCTAGTTTTAGTTCTAATTTTAGTTTAATTCACACCGGCCGTGAAAGCCTTCGTACTTATATTAATTTACCCTGTCCGAAATTGAGTTTGAAGGCAAATAACCAAGATATTTTTATAGTCTAAGAAAACAATTTAACAGACGGAAAAGTTCGCCGAACAATACGACAACGAGAGAGATAAATGTTTCAGTGAGACTGTAAAACCTGAAGTAGCTCCGAACAGATGTCCGCAGACCAAAAGTAAATGGTTCAGCAGACCGAGAACAAACACGTCCCAATATGATGATATTTTAAAGGGAAGAAAAAGAAATTTTATATCCACAAAACTCTCTATTTGGGATCGGTAAGTGGGTTCAAATACTGACACAAGAACCTATATCACATTGAAACCATGACGATTGATGATCGATTAAAGGGAAAGACCTTTTTGTTGGGCAGAAAACGGTAAAGGCATCTCCAAAGCTCCTTTCGGGACCCCTTTATTCCCACAGGGAAAAAAATATTTCCACTGGAAATCAACCTCCTTTCAGCAAAAGATTCTCTTTTCGTTATGGATATCACCTTTCCAAGAAGCGAAATAGATTTTCTAATTTCACATAATACAAAATTTTTTTAAAACTTATTCACTTTCTTAAATCATATAAGGAAGTCATAAACTTAAAAATAAATTATTTTGGAGTACCGACTTGAATTTGCATACAAAGTGGGAAATTAAGTCTCGGAAAAATATAATATTATACCGAGTGATTTAGTTCACTTCAGAGTAAAAAAAAACGAATTTTTAAGATATAAATAATAAATCATACTTTCAAGATCTTTATACGTGCGATTTATAACACATAATTACGTCGGATATAAAATTCGTACCGAATTGAAGCCAGGGTTAATTTACCCATAAAATATATTGCCAAGAGATTATCGTTGACCCTTCTACACGTAACGATCATTAACAACTTTTCAAAGCGAAATTAGTAACAAAGTTGAACTTTTTAATGGACGCTGACCCAAATAGGAAAACTATGAACGTCTAAATCGAAAAAATAGAGTTGCATAGATTTTTGCTTTTATTCTAGACGTTATACAGTATAGATAAAAGCAACCGGAAGGGAGTTTAATAGAGCCCTTTTAGTGCCAGATCTACAACGGGATCTAATAAATCACCAAACGTTCTCCTTTTCTTCCGGGATTAATCCTATCAACTCAACGGTTTTGTCACCCTTCTTTGTGAAAAAACGAAATCTTTTTATTGATTTCCATTAATAAATTAATTGTCACTGAAGACAAAGTAAAGTTTTCAAGATTCTCATTGGAAAAATTTGGCAATAATTTTAATCGTTTTTGTAATATCAAAAAGTAACTGTTAACATTGATTCTTGTTGACACCTGTTTACCAACATTCTTGTTTTCAAGAATTTCAAGTTGTTGAAAATAGTGGTGTTCAACCTATTTATGATATTGCAGATCATAATTTGGTGTTCGTTGATCTCGGGATGCATGGAACATTAAAAAATGTATACCCGAAACTTACATTTCGTGATTTCAAACACCTTAATTCTGACATGTTTTCTGCGGATTTGCTGTCAGTACCCTGGTGCCGGATACTCCAATTTCAGGACATTAATGATAAGGTGGCCTTTTTTGTTGATTCAATTCATAATCTTTTTGATCGTCATGTGCCCTTGCGTACTGTTTCCATCCGTAAAAACTGTTGCCCTTGGGTGACCGATAACATCAAGCTCCTTATGAGATTTCGTGATCAGGCTTATAGTAGATTCCGCCAGAGCAGGTGTCCCAATCACTTCCAGTATTATAAACAACTACGTAATTACACTAACTCGGCCATTCTGAGAGAAAAACGGGCGTTTTTAAACACATTGTTTCAGGAGCGATCATCTCGTGATCTTTGGATGAGTTTTAGGAAATTGGGTGTTGTCAAAAATAAGTCTCAAGTATTGACTGATACTGGTTTTGATGCTGATACTATTAATAATTTCCTTCTCAGCACTCAAACTAATTCAATGGGAAGTGCTGAGTTGATTAACTTTTATTGGAATAACATACTTCCACAAGTTACAGAAAAACTAACATTTTCTCTTACAAATGAAACTGAAATTTTCAATATTCTATGTGGTATCAAATCAAACTCTGTTGGTATCGATGGCATAAGTGCTAAAATGCTTTTAATGTGTTGTCCTACAATTTTGCCCTTCTTGTGCCATATAATTAACTATTCCATTGAATGTTCTGTGTTCCCTGATATTTGGAAGATCGCCTTGGTGACTCCAATTCCAAGAACCCTAAATCCTCATGAATTGGGCCAATTAGTATATTGCCTATATTTTCCAAGGATTGTGAGAGGGTCATGGCGGTCAGACTTCGCTGCCATCTTGATGACTATAATGTGTTGCCCAGTTGGCTTTCGTCCGGGATTTAGTAACGCTACTGCGCTTCTGGCTGTGACAGATGAAATCTTCAAAGCAATTAACGACAAACGAGTTAATATCTTAACACTTTTGGATTTTTCTAAGGCTTTTGATAGAATACATCATGATACTTTGGTGGTGCGCTCCATTATATAGGTTTATCTTTAGGTTCGATTCATTTAGTACAAAGTTGTTTGTCTGGACGAAAGCAGTTGGTTAAACTTAATGGTGGTACATCCAATACCGCAGATGTTATATCGGGTGTCCCACAGGGCTCTATTTTGGGTCCTCTGTTATATGTGATATCCACAATTGGGTTCGCTAATGTTTTGGATCACTGTATGCCATACTTTTATGCTGATGATACTCAACTGCTCTACTCCTTTAAACTGTGTGATATGGAAGACGTTGAAAGCAAAATTAATCATGACTTAGTTAAGGTCGAAGAACTTGCTGGCAAGTTTTGTCTACGGATTAATTCTAGTAAGTCATCGGTTATGGTTTTTGGGGATAGAGCTTCATCCGAGTTTATAAAAACTAACTTGCAATTGGTGATGGGTGGAAGTCGTCTTAGCTTTGGGGAAAATGTAAAAAATTTGGGTATATGTTTCGATGAGCGCCTTCGCTTTGATGGGCATGTTCGGTCCCTTCTACGGCGAGCTTACTCTACATTAAGGTTGCTTTACAACAACAGATACATTTTGAACCAGAACCTTAGAACGCATCTGTGTGATGCCTTGGTGTTGTCCATCTTCAATTACGGTGACGTAATATCTCACTCCTGCCTAGACAGCGCATATCACATACGCTGGCTGGTTGAGCATGACACGGCGAAGGACTCTTCACTGCTTATGTCTCTACCACAAAATTATCTACAAAAAAAATTATGATAAAATTAGATTTCGCACAGATATCCATAATATTAATATTAGGCATAAACATACGCTAACGATACCTCACCACCGCTTAGAAATTTTGAAACGCAGCTTTACGTATTGTATGCCTAACTTATACAATTGGCTACCTGATTTCTTCAAGAGTCTTTCTCTGATTTCCTTTAAGGCAAGGGTTAGGGCTTATTTAAGTGAGCGGCAAGTTAACTTAGCACTCTTCTTCTTTGTTTATTTTGAAATGGTTTCATAGCCGCGGGGAGGATTGGGGGCTGACAGAGATTGAGATTTATATATGTATGCTTGTTATATGTAAGTATGCTTCTTATTGTGTATTTTAAGTTTGTTAATTTTTTTTTGCGCTTATAATCGGCTTGATTTCATTTAAATTTTATTTTTCAATTTTTGTCTTATTATTTTGCTGAGGGTCACCTTGGTCACTTGGTCGACCTGACATGACCCTCATTAATCGGAACTGCCTTTTTATAATTTTTTCTATTTGTACATATATTATATCTTATCCGATTAATAAACATTATTATTATTATTATTCTTACCAACCTTGCTTTCAAAATTACAACATGGATTAATGGAGTAACCTAAAGACTATATGTCATTCTCTCGATTATTCCAACTTCCCCAATAACCTCCATTTCCGTTTCCGCGCTATCACTCAAAACTTAAGGGGTATTGTAATAGTTGTTTGCCTCTGATGATGGTTAATACTGAAACCGGTTAAGGCAATATTTGATCCTAATTATAATTTATGGAATTATATAAAAGAGGATTTCTTTATTTTTTTTACATGTTTCTACATTTTATGGATATTACAAAGAAAGAAGGTTAGATACAACTATGACATTTAATATGTTAATATGACAAATCGAATTTCCCTTGTGGATTTCCCTAGTTGCTAAATTTATACATATTATACAGTAACCTATCGTATAAACTATCAACAGGACGATATTGCGACGACACATTTAATGAGAATAATTGACGAACCATCCCAACACAAACACGCAATACATTTGCGTTTTGGTAATCCCCAGAATCTATCCCAAATTTAATATTCGCTCACTTTAGACCTTAATCTATTCTGTCTAGACTCCCAAATTACTAAATCAATTTCGCGTAGGTGAAAAATTGCACCAATTTAATATTTCAACCTATTCATTTTTAATATTTTTGTCACCTAAACGTAGACAATTTATTCCGGAAATAGTAAAGGTGCACGTTGTCAAATATATTTTCAGTTACACGAGGAGATATTACGAATATATCACGATATCGTAAAATAGAACATTTCATGAAATAGAAGTGAAAAATGTCAAAAGTATCCGTTTGGTAACAAGTCCAAAGCACTTCGGTTAAAGTGTATTTCGGATTTCGAGCTATTGAATACGTTCTAATCTATTTCAACTCATTACTGCCAGTCAATCAACCTGATTAGTGGAGAGCAGGACGTGAGAAGGAGTGCCCTCAATCCCTTTTGATTAATTCATTGCAATAGCCTGCGATGCATCAAATAATCTACCAAATGGTGAATTACTATTCAAAGGTTTCCATCCAACCCAACTTTAACCGTGCAAACATCATTTCGTTAAATCCACTTAGTATAGTCATTTACATGTGATTAATAACGAATTAAAGTAACTCATTTTAGTTCTTTTTTTATTTCAGATAGAAATATTTACTTATCAAGAAGTTGAAGTGGGAACTTGGGATTGTTGGGCTACGTTTTCTGAAAATTGGGGTGAAAGAGCTTACGTAACATGGTAAGTATTACATTCACATCAAATTGATTTTTTTGCAGCTAAAATTACATTATCTAACTTTTCAATACAATCAATTTTGCACTCTCGCCATCTTTTGGTGATTAGCTGTTTAGCTGTCTTTCAAGACGGCTAAACCCGAATGATTCTAGTTGCAGATCTTGTGTTAGTTCTAGGGATAGTGCTAGTGTAAAACTAGAACTAACACTAGACCGAGAACTAGAAACATTCGGATTTAGCCGCACGTTTCTCAAGACGGCTAAACCTGAATGATTCTAGTTCTAGGTCTTGTGTTAGTTCTAGTGATTCTGAAAATTGTTGTTCTAGTGATAGTGCTAGTGTAAAACTAGAACTAACACTAAACTAAGAACTAGAAACATTCTGGTTTAGCCATGCGTCTCTCAAGACGGCTAAACCCGAATGATTCTAGTTATAGGTCTTGGTTAGTTCTAGGGATAGTGCTAGTGTAAAACTAGAACTAACACTAGACTGAGAACTAGAAACATTTGGGTTTAGCCGCACGTCTCTCAAGACGGCTAAACCCGAATGATTCTAGTTCTAGGTGTTGTGTTAGTTCTAGTGACAGTGCTAGTGTAAAACTAGAACTAACACAAGACCTAGAACTAGAATCATTCGGGTTTAGCCGTCTTGAGAAACGTGCGGCTAAACCCAAATGTTTCTAGTTCTAGGTCTTGTGTTAGTTCTAGTGATTGTGCTAGTGTAAAACTAGACGTCTCTCTAGACGCCTAAACCCGAATGATTCTAGTTCTAGGTGTTGTGTTAGTTCTAGTGACAGTGCTAGTGTAAAAGTAGAACTAACACTAGACTGAGAACTAGAAACATTCTGGTTTAACCATGCGTCACTCAAGGCGGCTAAACCCGAATGATTCTAATTCTAGGTCTTGTGTTAATTCTAGAGATACTGCTAGTGCAAAACTAGAACTAATACTAGACTAAGAACTAGAAACATTCGGATTTAGCCGCACGTCTCTCAAGACGGCTAAACCCGAATGATTCTAGTTCTAGGTCTTGTGTTAGTTCTAGTGACAGTGTAAAACTAGAACTAACACTAGACTTAGAACTAGAAAGTTTCGGGTTTAGCCGTGCATCTGCAGACATGCGTCTCGATTAGCCATTTCGATTAGCCATGCATCTCTCATGACGGCTTAACCCGAATATTTCTAGTTCTAGGTCCAGTGTTAATTCAGGTTTAGCCGTCTTGAGAGACGCAGGATTAAACCTGAATGTTTCTAGTTCTAAGTCTAGTGTTAGTTGTAGAACTAGTATTAGTACTAATTTTAGTTGTCCCGCAAATATCTGAGCTTATAATGCAAATAAGTTAAGTTATGTGGATTTAATACAAAAAAGCAAATAAGTAATAAAATTCGGATAATAAATTTGAAATTAAATAATTTCTAACTAACACCATCTTTGCACGACAATCATCTTTATTAGCAATTATAGACTCACAGTCCGCCGTGTGTAAGCATGTATACTGAAAGGTTAATTAAGCTACCGATGTAGTCTCTATCTTTTTGTAATTTTAATTTTCGCATGAAAAATTGCCCCGAAATTTACGTATAGGTGAACATTTTTATGAATATGTATAAGTTTTTCTCAGTCCGCTCATCAACATACACGGAATTTATTAAATTTATCACTGAAAAGGGAAAAGCGTGCAATCATCTATAAAAATAACAATAAAAATCTAGAACCCGGAAAGGAATATCGTTTTTTTTTCTGCTGAAGCGTGAAAAATAGCTTATCTTAGGTCTGCAGGGATATTAACCCTTTTTTTATTTCTCATCTAACCAAAAATAAAATAAGATCAAAATCAAATGTATATAAAGAATTTTTAAAACAAAGCGATCGTCAATATGTAGTTCAGGAAATTGTTGAATAGAACATTTGACACGCTTTACACTCAATGGAACAATTTCTAGAGAGCAATTCCAGGATATCGGTTGTAATTTGTTATGGTTTCACCCCGGCATATCGATTCAATTCGAAAGTTATGTCGGAAGGAATAGATTCTTTTTATTTGGCGATTTATCACAGAACATTTTCAAACCTAATTGTTTCGTTAAATTTATTAATATCCTTTCAACTCTTCTTTGTGCAAACAATTTTAAATATTTAGAATAGATAGAAAATAAATCTTTCAATTCAAACAATAAATTTTAGTCTTAAACTTTACCATTACGCTACTTCAAACACAAAAGAGAAAGATATCCCGAAAAGTTTTAACGTCCAAAATCAGACAATTTATCATTCAAACTTAAAATTAGCCGTACACAAGTTATTATTACTTCGGATTCGAGTTTCAATTTTCCATTTACATCTAAAAATTAGTAGTCATTTATTTTAAAAAAGTTTTATCATTTTATTATATTATTATTTTTCGCCACATTACTGTTAATATCCCGTTAAATGTGTCATTTATAGCATTTTGGAATTAAAGAGATAATAAAAGTTATGATACTGCCGGAAAAGAATAAAATTTCTGCCGCTGTAGCAAATAAATTTGACACAGTTTTTGCTGTGTAGTAGAGATTGCATCGAAAATTATTTCTGAACAATCAAACAAAAGAGTCGTCGAGAGTTACCAGTTTGTCAGCACGTGCCACGCCAAATGAAAATACAGTCGAGCAGATGGTTAAAGCACGTGACCCTCACTGTAAAACTTTTCAACCGAACGGAGTTTTCAGAGAAAAGTTACAACTTTTGGAAATAATTTATCATTTTCTAATCATAAGGAAATTAAGATAGATTAATTTGTAAATTTAAATAAACTTAATTTTTCTTTAGCAGTTCTCAAAATTCTCAATTTTAACCTCATTATCCAATGTATCTATTTTTACTCAACTCCCTTAGAATTCAAACCTGTGCCAGCAGTTTTGATAATTCCCAAGATGTATATTAGACTCTGAAATGGACAGACAGTCCATTTTTCCGGAATGATTGTCATTTCAAAAGAAAACAAGCCTTACCCAACATTCTTTCTTGAGTAAACTGACGTTTCAAAAGAGAACTAACCATACTCAACATTCTTATCAGGATGATTGACGTTTCAAAAGAAAATTAACCTTACCCAACATTCTTTTCCGGAATGATTGTCATTTCAAAAGAAAACTAATCTTACTCAACATTCTTTGTTTGGTTGATTTACATTTTAAAAGAAAACTGACCTTACATAACATTCCTTCACGGTATAATTGACATTACAAAACAAAACTAACATTACCCAACATTCTTTCTGAGGTTAATTGTCATTTCAAGAAAAAACTATCCTTATTCAACATTCTTTTCCGGAATGATTGTAATTACAAAACAAAACTAACATTACCCAACATTCTTTCCGAGGTTAATTGTCATTTCAAGAAAAAACTATCCTTACTCAACATTTTTTACATAGATGATTCAAATAACCCTAGATGATTTCAAAAGAAAACTTACCCTAGCCAACATTCTTTCCTGGATAGACTGACAATTTAATAGAAAACTAACCTTACTCTACATTCTTTACCGGAATGATTGTCATTTCAAAATAAAACTAACCTTACTCAACATTATTTTCTGAGTTGATTAACATTTCAAAAGAAAACTAACATTATCCATTACATTGTAATGAAATGTAACGTTACCCAACATTCTTTCCTGGATAGACTGACATTCAAAAAAAAACTAAAATTACTCAATATTCTTTACAAGGATGATTGACGTTTCAAAAGAAAACTAACCTGACCCAACATACTTTCCGGGGTTAATTGTCCTTTAAAAAAAACTACCCTTATTCAACATTCTTTTCCGGAATGATTGTCATTTCAAAAGAATTTCAAAGATAACTAACCTTACTCAACATTCTTTACAGAAATAATTGTCATTTCAAAAGAAAACAAACCTTACCCAACATTCTTTCCTGAGTAGACTGACGTTTCAAAAGAAAACTAACATTACCCATTACATTGTAATGTAATGTAACGTTACCCAACATTCTTTCCTGGATAGATTGATATTCCAATAGGAAACTAACCTTACTCAACATTCTATTCTAGAGTGATTGACATTTCCAAAGAAGACTAACCTTACCCAACATTGTTTCTTGGGTTGATTGATATTTCAAAAGAATACTGGCCTTACTTATAATTTTTTCACTGTATAATTGACATTACAAAAGAAAACTATCCTTACTCAACATTCTATTCTAGAGTGATTGACATTTCATTAGAAAACTATTCTTACTCAACATTCTTTACTTGGATGATTGACGTTTCAAAAGAAAACAAAGCTTATCCAACATTCTTAAAAAAAATTACCCTTACTCAACATTCTTTTCCGGAATGATGGTTATTTCAAAAGATAACTAACCTTACTCAACCTTCTTTTCCGGAATGATTGTCATTTCAAAAGAAAACTAATCTTACTCAACATTCTATTCCAGAGTGATTGACATTTCAAAAGAAAACTATCTTTTTCAGTAGTCAGAAGTCTACGTCTTTAGGAACTGAACAGAAAAGATTGAAACTAGAAGTAGGCTAAATTGAGATCTAAAAGAGAGCAAGGAAGCTGATCACTAAGAAGGAAGACATACATAAATGACAACAAATGGTATAAACAGAAAAAAAGGTCACCAGACATAGACTAATATATAAGAAAAAATAGAACAGAAGCTGGAAGGATACAAAATCAACTGAACAGAAAAGATAGAAATGGAGATTGATAATAAATGAAAGAGACTAAAGAGAAATTAGAAAAGGATTAGGCTGCGTGGGCAGATAGTAATAGATGAAATAGACTAAGCATGCTTTGAGACTATTAATAGAAGATAGAAACTGAACAGAAATAAGAAAGAGTGAAAAGAGTCTGTGCAGAAAAGATTCAGAGTGAAAAGGAATTAATACTAGAAGAAAGGACCTGAACAGAGACTGTAAAGACAGGAAAGATGCTGGCAATAGAAGAAAGAGACTGAAAAGAGATTAGAAAGAGAAAATATACAGCAGCGACAGAGAACAGAGAAATTGAAAAAAGGCTGATAATAGATTACGTGGGCTCAGATATTGGAAAGAGTGACAGATAAAAGTGACAATAAAAGAAAGAGACTAAGCAGAAGTTGAAAAAGTAGAAAGCAGTCTATGCAGAGAGGAGGAAGAGTGATAAGAGATAGTAAAGGCAAGAATGAAAGAAATAGAAAAAACAGCCAGAGCAGAGGTTGAAGAAATATGATGAAAACTGAACAGAGAAGAGAAAGACTGAAATAACATTGGTAATAGAAGAAATAAACAAAACAAAGACTAACTGAAGAGTAAAGAAAAAATCTTATTGTATAGTCTCAAGTATTGTAAAACATATTCATGTTATTTTGAGGAAAAGACAAGATAAAGATTATCTTCCGCATACAAGTGAACTCTCTATCTGTGAAAAGCAGTTATTGGGCAAGAAGTGTAAATTGAAATAACGTGGAAGATGTGAATGTTTCTCCGAGTAATCCTTCCCTACCAGCGTTTACAATAAACTAGAAATAAGAGAAATTTAGGATCTTCAAGTTAATGGTTTCTAAATTAAGAAAAAATAAAAACAAAGTTTGATAATGTTAGGTTTTTTAAACATTAACTATCCACAGGCAAATTGGCTGTCTTCAAATAGACAATGTAAACCTTTGAGCTATCAAAGGACGATGTGTAACTTTATGCAGTTGAGTCTCGGGGAAGTTACTTATGCGAAAAGCTCGAATAATTTACTTTCTAAAGCTTGAATTAATTATTTTAACATTTTGTAATTTTCTGAAAATTTTGAAACATATTAGTGATTTCCGGTTTCTCTGTATAATTTCGTAATTGTTGTTGTAATTGTATTTATGTGTGTTATGAACTTTGCTTGTTAAACCACTAAACTTCCCCAACTACAGATTCGAATTTGCGCAATTAAACTTGGTAGGCTGTCGAACAACCCAATTTGTAATATGAAATGTGACAAGGAACTAAATTATAACTTATTATTATTAATTATTTAACAATCATAACAAAGAATTTTACTTAAATAATAGTACTTCATCAATTTCGACAATTATACACCTATAAACTCTTGCCATTAATTTCCTGGTGTTAATGTAAAATCAATGGCACGTGCTGACGATGTACAGCCCGGTTGATTTGTACTGTTTGCATTGTTTCAGGTATAGCATATCTGTCTTCATAGTTCCACTGATAGTACTAATAGTGACGTACACGTCGATTTGTCGTGAAATATGGCAAAGCTCAGTCGGGGAATTAAGTACAAGACCTAGACAAGCATCTACTAGATCTCCGGAAACGAGAGTCCCATTGATTTCAAGGGCTAAAATAAACACCGTCAAGCAAACGATCGCGGTCATAGTAATGTACGTGATTTGTTCCACACCGTTTATCTTTGCACTGTTATGGGCAACATGGGATCCTCATGCAGCAGATATCCCCTTCTTTAAAGGTACGTACCATAACTTAATCAATCATCCATCCAATACCGGTCTAAAGCTCAGACGAGAAATTGATATCCGAAGAGGGAACGACGGTATATCGACGGTTCTTATATTTCTAATGCAAGCATCGACGCTAATATTGATGGATCACGATGGAAAACCATTTGACAAAATCTTTAAAAAGAGACATGATGGAAAAAAGTTAATGGGTAAAATATTTTAGGGCCAGGTGGGGTTCATTAAATAACCAAATTAAATTTATTAGCTGAAAAATGATCCTACAAGTTGAAACATTAACACATAACGTTGTGGTAATATCTGAATAAATTTCACCTTTTCCAAGATATTCCGATACCTCGGTACTTATTCCTACAAATTGTAGGTCGACGTTAATAGCGTTATGAAAATAACTGCCAGGAAAAATCGTCCATTTCACCTGCTATATCGATGGGGATTCCGACGTTCATTGCGGAATTGGAAAAGAATTTATGAAAATTATTACCGTATTACCAATACAATTTTCCAGGAAAATAAAAGTCACGCGGGAATAAAAGTTATTCGTAAATTACACCCACATAGTTTCCGGAAAACCTCTCAATTCTTTAAAACTAAACACTTTTTCCATATAAATTTAATATTGTCGTTAGATTAAATACACCATTAAGGCGTGTCCTTTAAGGTACTTCATTTGCAAAGCCTGTAATTTGCTGGATGCAAATTTCAGCAACGCAGCTTTTTTAATAAAATTATAGCACAACAAACTGTTTATCTAGGAAGTTTAAATTTACTTTAAAAATGAATTAACTCCCACTGGTAAAATCAAAAATAAAAACATTGCATGGAAATGGTTCGTTTCAATTTAGTTATCAGCCGGCGAATTTACAATATGAAAGTCAAACATTGCATCCCAACTAATAATATATGTGCACGAATGAAATTAATTGTACAACATTCCAATACCGCGAACGAAAAATAACAAAACTCCAATCGCATCGCGATAAAATATCGCTCGTCATTTTGCAGGAAGCTTATAAATTCAAATTCGATTGACGCGAGGTGATATTGAAAAGCTGCCAAGTGGAAATACCTACACAATACAATACTGAAAATTAAATTCATCATATATCCTAAACGTGAAGTCTGTCCAATTGTTGTCAAAGGTGTATAAATGCGTGGAAGATGATTTATTAGGGGCGTTTATATTTTAGGAAATGCAATAAAAAAATCAAACAAAAAAGATATTGTATTAGAATTTTTATAATGAATTTTTTTAAATCTGTTTTAGATAGTTCTAGAGTGTACGAGGATGTACAATATCATGCACAATATTTTTATTGAATTTTAAAAATTATTTTTATCTACAACTATTGAATTATCTATTCGTTATACAATTGATTTTTGACGGGTAATGACACTCATTACCCATGACAGACAAAGTGTTGAATAATGAGGCCATTATTCCACACTTCTGACACTGCCTACTAATCAAAAAATAAAATATTAACAGAAATGACAGCTTTCTTATATTGAGGTTATGTCTGAAATGTCTATCAAGTTTATTTTTTTTTCGTTTTTTTGATTTTTTTTTCAAAATTAAATAGTTGTAGATAAAGTATAGTATTCAACTTGCGTATAATGGATGTTACCCACTCAGATTACAACACTCGCTCGCTTCGCTCGCTCGTGTTGCAACTTCTTCTTCGTGGGTAACAGCCGCCATTATACGCTTGTTGAATAATATACTATTATTCTACCACATTTTAGGTTGTTAATGGATAATTTATTTTGTCCACGACTACCTTATAATATATACCTTATGAATGAGTTTTCTAAAACAAAATGGTAGTCATTTTTCACGGAGTGAATAATAGCGGTGAATAATAATCATTATTCACGGGTAGCCATCTTGACCAGACTATTAATAATTATTTGAAACGTTAAAAGTTCAAAAAACGTCAATTTAATTCAATTTTTTAGGAGTTTCTAAATGTTTGACATTAAAAAAACCTAAACAAATTCGTTTTTTCGTATGATTTAAGCATAAATTAATTAATTTTCGTAAAGAAAACGATGTTTTATAAAACTGACACTTAATTTTGACAAATTGTTGTGTCATTTGTGTCACATTGACGTTTAACCTCTATTCAAAAATTGATTTAAAAAATAAATTTATGGAATCAATTTCAATAGTCGTGGACAAAGTATAGTATTCTACTCGCATATAATGAGCAATTATTCACTCAGGTTAATTATGCCACTCGCTACGCTCGTGACATAAACTTAACCTTAGTGAATAATAGCCCTCATTATATGCTCATATAATAATATACTATTTTTAATCTGTTTTTTGTAAATTATATAACAAATCATTTTATTAAAAACAACTTTTCATGGCACACTTTGTGTGGTGCATAGCACACTACAATACTCCCCCTTCCGTGAAAAAGAAATTAATAAGAAGAGGAAGGTAAAACAATGGTACAACTTAAGAAAGTAATATGTTGTAGTAATAAAAAATAACGATTATATGTTAAAATGTACTTTTCTATTCGGGGATGACACATGTTTATCTATTTCCGAATTATTAAATTTAATACTTTCATTAAAGATAAACGTGGGCTTAAGGCGATCGACATTAACAATAATTTTATCATTGCCTTTCTGAATTACGAAATATTTGGTTGCTTTTGTCAGAACTTTGAAAGGTCTAATGAAAACGAAATTTGATTTGTGCAAGTCTTTATGAATAAAAGGTTTTTGAATAGAGTGAAAAGACGTATTCACTGGTTTTAATTTTGAAAAAGTGTCTCTTAAACTGGAGAGGAAAGGCTCATAGTCAATAGATGGATTAGTAGGTATGAAGAACTCTCCAGGAAGTCTTAGTGGTTGCCCGTAAAGCAGTTCTGCTGAGGAGCAACCTAGATCTTCCTTAAGTGATGTTCTTAATCCTAGTAGGATGAGGGGTAGATTGTTGTTCCATCTAGTAGAGTCTCCTTTAGCGATGATAGCCGTCTTCAATGATCGATGAAATCGTTCTAACATTCCATTTGCTTGGGGATGGAAACATGATGTATGTATTTGTCGTGTGCCAAGTAATGTGTTAAATTTTGAAAAGAGGTTTGATTCGAATTGCCGTCCCTGATCATGTGTTATTGTGGTAGGTATACCAAATCGATTAAAATAATGCCGGAAGACTGTGTTTGCTATAGTAGAAGATGTGATATCTTTCAGCGGAAAAGCTTCTGGCCATTGAGTGAAGCGCTCGATAACTGTAAGTACGTGAGTAGTCGTGATCTTGGGAAATGCACACTCAAGGTCAAGCGCTGTTGTAAGATCCGATATGCCGCTGGCTAAAAGGGCTAAGCCGAGCGCCCACGAGTCAAGAGCTTCGTGTGCGCTCGGATCAGCCCGTTTAGCCAGCGGCATGTCGGATCTCACAACAGCGCTTGACCTTGAGTGTGCATTTCCCAAGATCACGACTGTACATAAGTACAACCTAGGGACGGAGTGAGTGGTCCAATCAAGTCGATATGTATATTTTTTTTTTTTTTCTATATTATGCATAGCACAATTTTGTATAACACCTAGTAAATACATACTAATTAGTTACTTATTTTTAACACTAAATTAAACTAGATAATATTTTGCAGCTTTTCCCAGTGGTCCAGTGTGCTTTTCCCATAATATAGATAAATATTGTCATATTTTTACCGTTTTAAGACCAAAACACAAAAACGCGCACACTGCGATACGCAGAACACACGTATTGGGTATTATTGTTTTTGTTATAATTCCGCACTATTGCTCGCGTTTGAATCGACTAGGGCACTAGGTCACTAAATCGAACGGCTTCATCCTCTGAAGGCGACGCAGGACATCCTCGTTGTCGAGAAGCTGGATGACCCCGATGTTGGGATGATCATGTATTCTCTTCTCATGTTTACATGCAAATGATGCAATTTCTGATGACACCGATGCTACTTTCAAGTCGCGATGGAGGTCAGTGTTTCTTATATACCAAGGTGCATTCACTATGCACCTTAGTACTTTGTTCTGGAATCTTTGAATCAGACTTGCATTTGTCTTGCAGGTACAACCCCACAGTTGGATTCCGTATGTCCATTTTGGTTTTAATACTTGTTTGTATATTAACAACTTGTTTCTTAGTGATAGCGTTGATTTTCTGCCAATAAGCCAATATAGGTGTCTAAATTTAATATCAAGTTCCTCACGTTTTTTTTTGATATGAGCTTTACATTTGAGTTTTGCATCCAGCGTCATACCAAGATATTTTGCGGTGTCCGCGTAAGGGACTGCATTGCCATTTATGTGTACTGGAACATAGTTTACTTTCTTGTAAATAAAGTTCATGTATGTCGATTAATTTGCATTTAGTTTTATTAGCCATCGTTTGGTCCAGTTTTCTATTGAATTTAATGCCAATTGTAACTTATTTGCTGCAACTACTTCATTTTCTGCAACAGCCAAGATCGCTGTGTCGTCTGCGAATGTAGCTGTTAAAGTTTCTGGTACCTGAGGAAGGTCGAATGTGTAGAGTAAATACAATGTTGGGCCAAGCACACTTCCTTGAGGAACTCCGGCTCGTATTTCATGTATTGGTGAATAAGCGTTTTCGTATTTTACTCTAAAATATCGATCAGAAAGATATGATTTTAATAGTTGTCTATACGTTGATGGTAGTATTTGGTCTAGTTTGTAATTTAAACCATCTAACCAAGCTTTGTCGAAAGCTTGTGCAACATCCAAAAATACGGCAGAGCAGGCTTTATTTTCTTCCATTGCTATTTCGATAGTATTCGTTATTCTATGCACTTGATCTATTGTTGCATGTTTATTCCGAAACCCAAATTGATGTGTTGGTATTTAGGGCTTTTTCTTCTATGACAGGTTTTAGTCTTTTTAATAGTAATTTTTCAAGCAGTTTTGATAGTAAGGGTAATAATGAGATTGGCCTATATGATGTAACATCTGTGGGGGGTTTACCAGGTTTTGGTATCATTATTATTTCAGCAACTTTCCATATGCTTGGGAAGTATTTCTGTTTAAAAGCAGCATTAGTTATGTGTAATAGTTTTGTAATCGCCCGTTTTGGTAGATGTTTCTCCATTAATTAGGTCATACCCCACTGATTTCTTTACATTTAGTTTTTGTATTTCATAATACAGTTCTTTCATTCTTACACATGGTATATTACTCTGCTGATCACTTTGAAATACGCTAGGGACACTATTTAGCATAGTTGTTGGACTGTCTGATGTAAAAGTTTCTTTCAGATGTTCAGCAAACAAATTAACTTTTTCTTGATTGCTCTTAGCCCAATTTCCATTATTATTTCGAATTGGAGGTGTATGTGTTTTTGGAACTTTAAGCTTTCTTGTTGCCTTCCACAGAGAATAATTAGTACTGGCATCGTCAGTATATGTATATGATCAAATCTAATTTTAGGAATTTTGATGTTGATGATTGGCGATTTTGTATGTTTTTGAATTTTTGCTTGTTGACATTTTAAGCAGGTTTTGGTCCAAACATGAATTTTCTTTGACATGTGTGGCCAAAAGAATCTTGTTTTGATTGCATGAATGGTGGAACGTATTCTGAGATGAGAGAAGCTATGAATTTTGTCAAAAATTGCTTGTTTGAACTGTTGCGGAATATAAATTCTTGGAGATGATGAAGAGGTTTCACACCACAGTTTGATATCGGATTGTGATGTTGTTTGATGTGTTAAACGATAAGATTTTAAAGGATTGTTGGAAAATTGCTTATTTAGTAAATTTTCCAATTCTGTGTCAGCAAGTTGAGCGTTGCTAAGGGCTAGAAAATCTGGATAAGATGAATTTAGAGATCCGATGTTTGTTCTGGATAGAGTATCTGCAACAATATTTGAATTTCCTCTGATGTATTTGATATCTGAAGTAAATTGTGCAATATAACTTAGATATCGTGTTTGTCGAGGAGTTTTGTCTGTGGACGAAAAAATTGATGCGACAATGGGTTTGTGATCTGTATATACTGTAAATTTATTTCCATGTAACGAATGTTTGAAAAATTTGATAGCAGAGTAGATCGCTAAAAGTTCTCTATCAAAAGTGGAATATTTGGTTTGGCATGAATTAAATTTTTTGGAAAAGAACGCTAATGGTTGAGACCTTCCATTGACGGTTTGCGTTAGAACAGCTCCCATACCTGTGTTAGATACATCAGTTGACAATGATAGGATAGCATGTGAAGAGGGATGTCCTAGAAAGATAGATTTTTGGCTAAAGAAAAAGCGTTGTCGTGTTGCAGAGTCCAAGAAGTTGATGAAATTGTAGTGTAAAAGTAATTTTGAAAGTGTGTATAAGGGATCAAGAATATTTGAAATGTTAGGTAAGAATCTATGGTAGAAGTTTAACATTCCCAAAAATCTTTGTAACTCTTTTAGAGTCGTTGGCTTTGGAAAATGTGTTATGGCTGTGATTCTCGATTGCGATGGTCGAATGCCATCGGATGAAACATGATACAATAGAGATACAGATTCTTGTAATTGGTTAAAATCAATTTCAGCATGTCATTTTTTTATTAACTCACAGGTGTGGGTGGTTTTTTGCCACCCTTACATGAAACTTAAAATAAACATTTTGACCATTTCTAATCAAAACATTTTTTATTATTAAACTCACTTCATTTAGTACATTTTTTAAACTGTTCGAGAATAGTTAGTATTACATTGGAACGATTTAAAAGGTTTGTAGCGGAAAGCGATATTTATCAAACAGTACCAATGGCTGCGAGCGAATGGACAAGTTGAGCGCGTAAATCGAGCATTAGTTGCAACGTTAATGTCTGAAACTGAAAATGATGATCAATGGGAGCGTTAAAAAATCGATAGGGAAAATATGTGGTTGTTTCAAAACTGGTGCCAAATAAATGGAGAGCGCATCGTGAAAAGTAACAAAAATCAGCTAAAAAGATGTAATTATAAAGCTACGTTTAAAAAGCCAAATTACAATCAACTCAAAAAAACTTTCTTTATTAAATCCAGTAAACTATTAACGTATATGGGTCACACGTAATTCCTTACCTTTACGAAAACCAACAATGCGAGAATATTGGATGTTGAGTCAAGAGTAGAAATGAAGACAAATTCAATTATAGTGGATTGCAGTACTCCCGTTTGACGTTAACTTGCTGAAATCGTTAACTACAAAACAATGGGTAACAGCTAAACTACTATCGCTAATTACAAACGCTTTAAGGTAGCAAAAAATATTTAATCCTAACCGTTTAATTACCAACCCTATTAAATAATTCCAATTAAGTCCGATTTTTTGTGTGTTAACCCAAAGGGTTTTCAATTATAATCCATATTTTATGCCGAACCAATATCTTCGCACAATCAACTTCATCACTTGCATTCCATTTCAGAATAATGAACCACGAATGTCAATGACAGCAAATTTAACGAAGGACATGATGATAAAAAAATAAAAAGAATGATATTGAACTAGAAATGTAACGATGTTGTTTAAGGTACAATAACTATTTCAAATTCCCACTTTTGAACGTAGAAACAAAACATTTCAAATTTACTCGACATCAAAGCATCTCAACTATTGCATATCTCGTTGTTTTTAACCTTGTTTTCGTTTCGCGAAAGAATCAAATCTATTTTTGATAATTGAAGTGAAGCAAAAACGAAAATGAATGAAATTCTCGTCACGTAGTTCTTGTTGATAACTTGCCAGAATTATGTTACGGTAGCTTATTTAGTCCCTTGTCGGTTTCGCGCCTCATCTTTTATTTTTCCGGAGGGAAAGAAATCAAGATGAAAGAAACGAAGAAAATGGAAAGGATCGGTTTGGATTTCCAAAAGGAACAAACTTCCAATTGTACTAATGAGAGCCGATATATCGTATATGAACTTCAATATTCTTTCGGTTCTCTTATTAGACATTTTCTGTATATCTTTAGATCGGAGGGTGTGATATGTACCTATAAATAACATTAATTTGACGTCCCAGAAAAGGAAGCACCAATTCGTACTTGATTGGGTTGGTAATTTTTGCATCTAGACGGCAATTTTAGAAGTTTTTTGTGTAATCTTATTTCAAATCAAAATACGTCAGATCTTATAATCTTAAATAAATTTATGACGCACTAAATGAAGTAGATTAATTCAAACGTCTTAAAATGGCACTTAGTTACATTTTAGGTCAATGTCCCTTAAAAGGGTACATTATTATTATTTGCCATACGTGTTATTAATATTCATGATATTCTTCGAATTGCCCCTTAGTAAAAGCGTCAACATCACTTATAGGTACTATCCAACCAACTGTATACAGGAATATTTATTCGCCCCTTTAAATTGGGAGTAAAGACCTTGTTAAAACTTAGTCAGGTGTATATTAACGAAAATGAATGTGATATTGTCTTTGTGAACGTCGAAAACAAGGCAATTAATTAATTCTAATTAATTCAACTACTCATCAATAGGGCACGGAACTTTTGTAACAAAACGACACGATTTCCCCCCTCCACTCGTTCTTAGCAGAAAATTTCATACAAAAGTTGTTCTAAATTAAATTCTAAAACAATTTTTTCAATAAAAAATATATAAAAATATATATATAAACATTTTTTTGAGGTTATGTTCTTAATTACTGATTAAATCAAAAATTTTTATTAACAGTATTTGTTTAGAATTACTTTTGGAATAGTGTTCGTTAATAAAATTTTTTGGTAACTTAAAATTTTAATTTCCCTCTGAATAGTATGCTATCAAAAGTAATTATCTCAATAATTATTGTTTTTATCAAAAAATGTTTTAAATAAAACTTGTTTCAATTTCGATTTTGAATCAATTATCTTAATAAAAAAATTTTACATCTCTATTAATTAAGCATCTAAGTGTAATTATGTATAAAAGTGGAAAAATTATTATTTTGAGGTTACATTACATTACATTACATAGAATACATATCGGGTAGGCGGACCAACCAACCTTGCACCGCGACCCTAAGGATCTATTGTACCTCGATAGATATCATTATCAAATTTCACCGTGCAGTCCAATGCTCTTAACGAACATTAATACCTTGCTCGGCGAAAGGTCATTCAGATCTTTTGAGGAGATAAACTGCGACCCAAAAATCGAAAATCTGATACGGTTAACGGCAGGGCAGTGGCATAAAACATGCTCAACCGTCTCTGCTTCCTCCGCACATAGTCGGCATTCAACATCGTCGGCTAAACCCAACAAGTTGAGGTGTGCTTTTAATCGGCAGTGCCCAGTAAAAACACCCATTAGAACTTTTATGCTACTACGGGCAAGTACCAAAATATTCCCGGGTTTGACAGTGGCGATTTTAATAAACACCTTAGCATGTCTCATTCCAGGAGAACTGGTCCACAGTAGGCGACGTCTCTCTTCAGCCCACAGTCCAATCCTATATTTGGCCATCGCAAATGATACACCAACTGCTGGTTCCGGTCCCACAAACGCTTCAGCGCTGCCATCTCGTGCTAGCTTATCTGCCGCTTCATTGCCAGCAACACCAGAGTGACCCGGGACCCAGATCAGAGAGACTCTGTTATCACAATTCAGTGTGTTTAATGTTCTCTTACAATCATTAACCAGAGCCGACACCGTTTTCACGGCTTGCAGCGCCTGGAGAGCGGCTTGACTGTCTGAGAAGATTCGTACTGTCATGTTCTTCACCCCTCTTTCAAGAAGGATTTTAGCACCCATGTCAATAGCAAATACTTCCGCCTGGAATACAGTACAGTACGTACCCAGGCTGTAGGCTTGCTTAATTCGAGGTGTCTGGCAGTATACTCCTGCTCCTACCGCTTCAGGCGTTTTTGATCCATCTGTGTACAAGCAAATGTCTGCCTGAACCAGAGAATTTTCATTTTCGATCCAGGACTGCCGCTCAGGCAGTACAATCTGGTATCGAGCATTAATCACTGATAGTGATACCGCCAAATCTGATGGCATTGATAGCACAGTATCAGTGCTTATAATGTCTTCCGCAGCCCATTGGTAGGACATGTCGGAACAGTTTTGAGCATATTGCTTAAATCTGTAAATGGTTGTTCTAGCCACTTTCTCTATATGCAAATGCAGAGGAGATAGGCCAAGCAGAACCTCCATTGCTAGAGTTGGCGTTGTGCCTATCGCACCAGAGATTGCCAATCCAGCTACTCGTTGAATTCGTGAAAGTTTACTGATAGCTGAAGTCTGTCGGACTTTCCTATACCAGGCTGCTGCTCCGTATGTGATCATAGGTCTAACCACAGTCACATAGAGCCAGTACAGTCTTTCAGGGGTAAGACCCCAACTTTTTCCACAAAGACTGCGACAAGTCCACAAGGATAGTCTAGCTTTGTGCAAAACTCCCTGCAAATGTCCATTCCATGACAGGGTTTTGTCTAAGATTACTCCTAGATATTTGACTTCCTTTGAGAAAGGAATTTCTTCACCTTGGATAGTTGGGCGGATTAGTCCATCCAACTTTCGCTTCCTGGTGAAGGGCACAACAATTGTCTTTTGCGGGTTTATTGAGAGGTTCTCTCCCTTACACCAAGCGCAAATGGTATCTAGGGTCACCTGGAGGACTGTAGATATCCTCGGCAAACAGGTTCCTTTGACCATAACGACAATGTCATCAGCATAAGCTTGTATTTCCACACCAACGGCTTCGACTATAGGAATCAGATCGTCAACTAGGAGGGACCAAAGCAGAGGAGATAACACCCCTCCCTGCGAGCAGCCACCTCCCGGCCTGAAGCGTATCGTATCACCGTGGAGTGAAGTAGAAACTATTCTACTATCTAGCATATTGCGGATCCAACCCGCTATAGTTGCTTCCACTCCCCTGTCAAGAGCAGCTCTTTCAAGAGATTGTGGTATTGCGTTGTTGAACGCTCCCTCTATATCCAGAAACGCACAAACCAAGATTTCTTTATCCTGCAGCGTCCTGGATACTCTACCAACTAAGTTGTGTAGAGCCAATTCTGCTAATTTTCCCGCTTGATAAGCATACTGGTGGCGACTCAGTGGACCAGATACCAATGGCACCGTACGGATATACCGTTCCAGAACTTTTTCAAGGGTTTTCAGCAGAAATGACGTTAGGCTGATGGGTCGAAAGGCATTAGGAGTAGGGATATTTTGAGGTTATCTCTTTAATTATTGATTAGGTCAAAAAAATTGTTGACAAAGTTTGTTTAGAATTGTTTCAGGAACAATTTTTGTTAACACAATTTTTTTCTAATTTGAAATTTTAATTTCCCACTGAACAGTATGCTGTTCCTTTAATCAGAACGAGTGGAGGGGGGAAATCGTATCGTTTTGTTACAAAAGTTCCGTGCCCTACTCATCAACAATCAAATAGTTTTACTAGGATTCGTTTTAAAATTTAATGTGCTTTTTGTTATTCAGGTCCTGAATTCACGATTCTAACCCTACTCTACAGTTTGAATAGTTGTGTGAATCCGTGGATTTATTTGGCTTTCAACAGGGAGTTACCTCGGTTACTTTTAAGACATTATACAGTGTCAAGTAATAATTATAGAACTACAGCGGGTAAGTACCCAACATTTTTTAAATATTTGTGGTTCAAGAAGTATTCCGAACGAAAATTGCATATAAAAGGTCTCATTTTAAATCTTATTGAATGAATAATTTTTGAGAAACGAAATTTACATGGAATTTTTGTTACTTTAGAAATTCAAAGCTTATTAGAAGGTGTTGCAAACATTATTGTACCCTTTTTAATTATATCCCGCTGTAAATACAAAAATACGCTTTTATGTCTTATTTTTATCCCACTATTTTAAACGCGAAGCAACATTCTATCTTTCATTGTGATGTCGAATGGTAGAGATTTTAATTTAGACAAGATTGTTGGGGTTCTGTTTGGTGATGTTTCGGGTCTTGCTTAAAAACACGAATAAAAAAGTACAACTAAAAACTTGAAATTTTTCTTAAGTTTTATTTTATTTTCTTTTTTGTTACAGAAAATCTTAGACGCGTTCAAATCGTAGATAATATACCTAATAATAATCCTGTTGAGAGACACCCCCTTACTAAATTTACAGGATTATTCTCTACATCGGACCAAATAAGAAATTAAATAAAAATAAATCTTTTTAAACTCAAAAATAATTTATTTTTATTTAAACAATGTATTTTATTTTAATTTTATTTCAATAAAAAATGTTTATGTGTTTTTCCTTTTCTTTTATAAGTTAAATTTTCATGAAATCTCGTTAACTGTGAAACATTTAAACTTTACGAACAATCTTCATGGATTTCATTTTGAAACCAATAAATGTACAAGCTATAAATAACTCGACTTTAACTAAGAACTTGAGAACTCGAGAGTTTATTTGAAACTCTCACCTCACAAACGACCATCGAATTAAGTGAAATCCCACCTTGATTATTAACACAATTTACTTTTGAGACTAGTACTCCTTAATTAACCGGAGAATAATATTAACACGAACTCGAACTTAAACAAGATATTTCAAGCCTTTTTTTCTAATTTCATGACTCTAGTTCGGTTTGGGTTTACCTTTTTTTATTTGTTTTTGTGGCCCTCTTTGGACGCATCGTTCAAAGAGAGACCGGAACTCGTAAAAACAAACAAAATCACGTAGACCAGTTAAAGGGGAACTTTGTAATTAATTTTAATCCCGACGACGAAGGTCCCTAAGTTCATTTCCATTCTATTATGGTGTGAATTAAGACCCTCGTTCTATACAAAACTGAACATTTTACAGGCTGTAAAAAATGAAACTTTAGTTTTACACGATTATCATTTAAAAATGCAGAGCGGATTAGTTCGTTCTTGACAGGCATCAGGTATCGGCGTATTCGATTTTGTACCGAATTAATTATTTGGAGAGGTGAAAAATTTATTCCAAATTGTTTCTAGCCGGCTGGTCGGCTTTAAAGATTATTAATTGTTCAATTACTCAACAAATCCATGCCACGAACAAACCGGCTCGAATAATCCTATTTAAAAATTGAAAATCAACACAAAAAAAGTTGATTATAAAGGAAACTTTAATTAAAAAACATCCTAAATAAAATGTTAGATATCGAAGCTGAAGAGTTGTTTGATTACACGCTTTAGGAGTATTTATCCATTAGATAGCATATAATGTGGTCTTCTTCCAGCATAAAGCTGTCTTCTACGAGAACTGTTTAGTGTTCCATTAGCTGTATTTAGGCAGTAGCTACTCTTATACCAACAGTCACATCTTCCATTATCAGACTCTAGTCTTTTGTACACAATATCTAGTTTTCTGTCAACAGTATCTAGTCTTCTACAAGCAGTGTTTAGTCTTCTATCAACAGTATCTAGTCTTCTACAAACAGTATCAAGTGCTCTACTATCCGTATTTAGTCTTCAATACGCAATATTTAGTCTTCTGTCAACACTATCTAGTCTTCTACGGATCCGAAATTTTGTCAGTTTGTGCAAAGTGAGGGGCCTTGACTTTTGGCACGGATAGTAGTCTTCTGAAAGCAGTATTTAGTCTTCTGTCAACAGTATCTAGTCTTTTGCAAGCAGTAACTAGTGTACAGGGTGTCCAAATTTCGATGGGTTTGCAGGGTATCTCAGTTATTATGAAAGATAGAAAGTTGCGACTTTCGCGAACCTGAGCTACTTTTTTGTGAAACTTACAATGGCGCAAACCAAATTTTCATAGCCCTCTTCGTTTTTGATGTATGTATGAATTGGGGAGTGCATGCAAAACCGCACTCCACACTTAGGCCCCATTGGGCCCCTTGTACATCCTCCCATTACACGCTCTGGTGACATCAACCAGCCTAAGGATTTACCAAAGGCTAGAACAGCTCCTAGAGGTGCATTCCTGATGTCATCTGTGGTTGGCCATTCCTCCCCGAAGGTCCTCATTCTGAGGTCGGTCAGAGAGGGGCAATCACACAAGTTGTGTTTAACCGTCTCGTCATCCTGTTCACAGGCTCGACAGAGAGGAGAGTCAGCAAGCTTCATGTTTTGAAGGTGCTTATTTACTTTACAGTGTCCCGTGAGGAGACCTGTGGCAGTACGAAGGACACTTTTACCGAGCCCTACGAAAAACTGGGCTGTTGCGGCTGAAGGATATTTTAACAATTCCTTAGCGAGATAACAGCCCGGGGTACGGTCCCACCCGTTTAAAAATTTTTTGTGGGTAATGTGCTTTATTAACTCGATATGAGTGGCTAAGGAGGGGGTAATTATCGGCTCGGGTGCACAGGGCTCTCTACCGGCAGCACGTTTGGCTAGCCTGTCCGCGTGGTTGTTACCCCTGGAGCCGGAATGCCCTTTAATGGATTCTGACAGAATTGTATTTCGCGGCCTCCTCCAGTGCTTTGTGACAATCCATAACTACTGCAGACGTTATAATAACTCTGCTTAAAGCTAAAAGAGATTGTTTACTGTCTGTAAAAATAGTAAAACACTTACCCCGCTTGTTGGATTCAACAATGCAGTCAGTAGCAAGTTTAATAGCAGTTAGTTCCGCTTGTATGACGGTGGTGCTGGACCCTAAAGGTTCTGAGAGGCGAATCAGGGGATCGTGAGAGAATACCCCCGCGCCTGCACCATTTCGTCTTTTTGAACCATCAGTGGAAATCTTTAAAGTTCTATGTACATCTACAACTGTGGGACTGACGTGGGTGAAGTACTTCCTTGAGAAAACATATTTTGCTGGTCTGTGATCAGTCTTACACTCGAGTAGGGGTGTGTCTAACACTGCTTCCCTCCAGAGTGTTGAACTGCTGCCAGCGTCCTCATCCTTCATAGTTCCTACTGATTGTAGTCGTTTTTGATATACAGAGAGTGTTTGAAATTTACGATTTTCAGACACCTCCTGTATCTCGGCTATCCGGAAACGTAGTAAAAAAGTAAAAGCGAGTTCTAATAGATTTTTTCACGTGGAATCTAATGGTGCACGTAGAATTTTTCTAGTCATCACGGTTTTTGTGTTATAAGCACAACTCAAATACCGAATACTCAACTTCTAAAATACTTAACTCTTTATAACTCAAAAACCGTGATGACTAGAAAAATTCTACGTGCACCATTGGATTCTACGTGAAAAATTTTATTAGAACCAGTTTTTACGTTTCCGGATAGCCGAGATACAGGAGGTGTCTGAAAATCGTAATCCCTGTATATCAAAAACGAAGAGGGCTATGAAAATTTGGTTTGCCCATTGTAAGTGTCACAAAAAAGTAGCTCAGGTTCGCGAAAGCCGCAACTTTCTATCTTTCATAATAACTGATATACCCTGCAAACCCATCGAAATTTGGACACCCTGTACACTAGCAACATCATGCCTCTCATTAACCGGCAGTATATCTATTCGTCCCTTAACGATATTTAGTCTTCTAACAGCAGTATTTGATGTTTTGTCAGCAGTATTTAGGCTTCTACACAAAGCACGTATTATGTGGTTTCCTATTACATTACATTACATAGAATACATATCGGATTAGATATATCGTATAGATATCGTTATCAAATTTCACCGTGCAGTCCAATGCTCTTAACGAACATTAATACCTTGCTCGGCGAAAGGTCATTCAGATCTTTTGAGGAGATAAACTGCGACCCAAAAATCGAGTATCTGATACGGTTAACGGCAGGGCAGTGGCATAAAACATGCTCAATAGTCTCTGCTTCCTCCGCACATAGTCGGCATTCAACATCGTCGGCTAAACCCAACAAGTTGAGGTGTGCTTTTAATCGGCAGTGCCCAGTAAAAACACCCATTAGAACTTTTATGCTACCACGGACAAGTCCTAAAATATTCCCGGGTTTGACAGTGGCGATGTTAATAAACACCTTAGCATGTCTCATTCCAGGAGAACTGGTCCACAGTACGCGAAGTCTCTCTTCAGCCCACAGTCCAATCCTATATTTGGCCATCGCAAATGATACACCAACTGCTGGTTCCGGTCCCACAAACGCTTCAGCGCTGCCATCTCGTGCTAGCTTATCTGCCGCTTCATTGCCAGCAACCCCAGAGTGACCCGGGGCCCAGATCAGAGAGACTCTGTTATCACAACTCAGTGTGTTTAATGTTCTCTTACAATCATTAACCAGAGCCGACACCGTTTTCACGTCTTGCAGCGCCTGGAGAGCGGCTTGACTGTCTGAGAAAATTCGTACTGTCATGTTCTTCACCCCTCATTCAAGAAGGATTTTAGCACCCATGTCAATAGCAAATACTTCCGCCTGGAATACAGTACAGTACGTACCCAGGCTGTAGGCTTGCTTAATTCGAGGTGTCTGGCAGTATACTCCTGCTCCTACCCCTTCAGGCGTTTTTGATCCATCTGTGTACAAGCAAATGTCTGCCCGAACCAGAGAATTTTCATTTTCGATCTAGGACTGCCGCTCAGGCAGTACAATCTGGTATCGAGCATTAATCACTGATAGTGATACCGCCAAAGCTGACGGCATTGATAGCACAGTATCAGTGCTTATAATGTCTTCCGCAGCCCATTGGTAGGACATGTCGGAACAGTTTTGAGCATATTGCTTAAATCTGTAAATGGTTGTTCTAGCCACTTTCTCTATATGCAAATGCAGAGGAGATAGGCCAAGCAGAACCTCCATTTCTAGAGTTGGCGTTGTGCCTATCGCACCAGAGATTGCCAATCCAGCTACTCGTTGAATTCGTGAAAGTTTACTGATAACTGAAGTCTGTCGGACTTTCCTATACCAGGCTGCTGCTCCGTATGTGATCATAGGTCTAACCACAGTCACATAGAGCCAGTACAGTCTTTCAGGGGTAAGACCCCAACTTTTTTCCACAAAGACTGCGACAAGTCCACAAGGATAGTCTAGCTTTGTGCAAAACTCCCTGCAAATGTCCATTCCATGACAGGGTTTTGTCTAGGATTACTCCTAGATATTTGACTTCCTTTGAGAAAGGAATTTCTTCATCTTGGATAGTTGGGCGGATTAGTCCATCCAACTTTCGCTTCTTGGTGAAGGGCACAACAATTGTCTTTTGCGGGTTTATTGAGAGGTTCTCTCCCTTACACCAAGCGCAAATGGTATCTAGGGTCACCTGGAGGGTTTTCTGTTAATAGTTTCGCAGACAATATTTAGTATTCTAAAAGCAGCATCTAGTTTCTGCAAACAGTATTGGTCTTTTGTAAACAGATTTAGTCTTCTATTAGCAGTATCTAAACCACAAATTCAAAAAACATCTGATGTGAATTAATCAAGGAGCATAAATTAAATTGTTAGTTACTTTTGATTCAAACTTATTAGCTAAAAGTTAATCTTTAATCTTGCCTATGGAACATATATTTAAACTTAAATAGTGACTCAACTAACAATAATGGGATGTGAACAACCTTTTTTACCTAAATTAAATTTTCTTTCAGATTTATAACCTTTGTTTGTCCAAGTATCTCTTATTATCAACAATAAAAAAATAACAGTTTTATATTATCAAAGACTATCCAGGAAGTATCGCCTAAACCATCATCTTTTATGACTACAATCAAACGAAAAAGAACATCCGGTAACGTTTTTAGTACCTTTTACTCACTAACATCAAAATAATGAACGGTTATGGAAGTTATAACTTTTTTATTAATATCTAAATATAATTATTTATTTTTTCTTTTTTTTTAATTCATTAATACACAGAATAAAATGATTGTGGAAACATTTTGTCGTTTTTGTAGTGAAGAAAAAAAGCATGCTAAAAAATAATCGAACAAAAACTAAAGTGATGTATTATTTAAAATGTTCATTCGTTTTTTCATTCTTAAAAAAAGCAGGTAACAGCACGAGTAACTCTTCTGGTGGTTTTGATACCGCTTCTTTACGTCCGTTATCGAGGTGGTCAATCTGTAACAATGCGAGACCGAAATTTCCGGGTAGAAGTCGACCTCATGTCCACTGCAGTTCACGTAGATGGATCGTCACAACAACGACATGAAACAACTTTCCCGGAAGTGGCCTAAACGGCGGTCCCACTTCCGGGTGTTCATCATTGGGTGAAATCACTACAGAAGTGATCGTCGTCGACGTCAATAGTGAAACTGTGATGTAATTTCGATTGATTTTTTAGTGAAATAAAAAAGTTTTAGTGATTTGTTTAAAAAATTCTGCTCACGAAACTTTTTTGTAATAAATCTTGTTACCGTTTTAAAATTGGTGTTAAATTAATCCAACAAAATTTAATTCAGATCAAAATATTAACAATATCTCAGGGAAACTTTGAAGTACGCTTTGCGTGGGTTATTAGATGGTCGGAATTCCCAAGAGAAAGTTCAAAATGAAAAAAATGCTAATCCCGAATATTGGTAAAGTTTGGGTTCACTTCATTCGTTAAAGGAACTTTGAACATTTTTATTCGTCCTTTGTTTGAGGTAGGTTAAAACTTAAAAGACAAGAATGCTTTCAGTGAAACTTCACTTCGCATACAAAGTATGTGTTGTAACTTGTAAAGGAATAAAAAAGAATTTAATATAATTAAAAAAAGAAAATATTTATAAATGTTTTTAGATGCTAGCAACTCATCGTATTGTATACTAAATAACTTTTATTGTAAAATATTGTAATGGTTATGTGTTGTGAATTTTAACATCGAATATTATACTAGATGTACGAGATTTTTATGATGATTTTTTGGGTGTGATTAAAACTTTATTGTGTAAATAAATTTTTTATATTTTTATAAAAGTTTAAAATGTATACTAAAAGTGAGTGTTTCAAAAATAGTGTTCGCAACGAAAATCTTATTTAGAAGAAACTTTTCTGCGTGAGATTTTCGTTTAGCACACAATTTTTAATTACTATATTGAATAAATAATTATTTAAGATGTTATAAATCAAAAATTCTATTTCTTTTATAACTTATAAAAAGTCTGCAAATCGATGATTTTAACAGTACGTATTTTTATAATAACGATTCAATAAATATTAACAAAAATACATATGGAATTATTAAACATCGTCTTGTTGTTTCATTCAAAAATTGTTTCCCTTCACTGGGGGTATTTTGAAGATCTACGCGGCCAAAAGTATTTTTTCACTTTACTCAACTCTAAAAGTATTTATATAGGCTTTTTATAGTGTTTTATAAGTTTTCTATTAAATCTGAATAACAAATGGGCTATCCTGCAATATTAAAGTTCACGAGAACTATCAGTTCTTCATCGCTTGAAAAACGAAACAATAGACAAATCAAAGTTATGTTAACTACTATAAAACAATAAATTAAAATAGAAACTCATAAGAAGTTGTTAACTAAATGATGATAATGAAGATAATGACGTGTTAAACGATTTTTCGTGCACAATCTGTCATTTTCATCTGAAAAATCTTGTCCTTGTATATAAGGTGCAGCACAAATTAACATTGCTGTCGTTTCTTTTAGAAATGGTTTGCTTTTTTTTTGGAGATTTGGTCGCATTGCAGTTATGAACGGGTCTGAAGTTAATAATAGTCGATTAATTACATCGTGGTTACAGGATTCTCTTGAGAATTTTCGAGCATAATTTAACCTATAAAATCTAAAATGTTTGTTGCGGGCTTCTGACGCTTATTCTGATAACTGGCCAATCGGAAGTAACGCGCTTTCTATAACTGCTGCTCCGTGAACAAGTATTTTGTGTAATGTAGGAGTCATCGGATGCCAAGGGTCCCAGGGGTAAAGTTTAACATAGAGCTCGGCAGTTTCCTTCGCATATGCAGCAAAATAATCTGAAGAGACTTTAAATCTACTCAAGATGGTTTCCAGGATTACTTTTAACCTATATATTAAGTTAACATCAATTCCTGTAATTTCTGCTGCTAGCTCATGGTCCGAAAAAAATCTCCTACTTGTGTTGCCATCATTACTGTTACCGAAACCCGGTTAAGGCACATCTACGATCAAGCCCATCTTTTCTCGAAAATTCTTTTGTATTTCCTTTTTTCTTTTCTTTATTACAGCTTTCTCAGTCTCTACCTTTATTTGCCATTTTTTTACAGGTAACTTGTAAGAAAGATGTAAAATCGATTCAAATAGTCTTATTCGGGCATGTAACACAGAAAGACCAAAACCAAGTGCCTCCGTTTTATCTTCTGTTTTTACGTTTAAATCATTAAAATTTTTTGAGGTTAAACCACAGATATAACATCTCATGGTAGAAGTAGTGTCTGTAATAGCATTGCAGACTTTTCCATCTACCATGGTTAGCATCATTTGTGTTTAACTGAATAACTTTTGTTAGAGAGTGTAACTGTAGAATTTTGTAATAAATCTATTGCATTAATATATTTGATCTCTTCTTTAGTTAAGTCGGTGGTTTCTTTACTAAATCTTATCTTTATAGGGCGAGGATGGTTTTGGATTCTGCCAGATGACTTTATTGTTCGTAGAGCAACTAAGTTGAAGGGGTACAAACGAACTCTGGAATAAGTGCGCATCAGTGTCAGATTCATTTACAAACTTTTGTTTGTATTGAGATTGTTGTGCCCCATCAAATCCCCACTTGCTCAGTAAAACCAACGAATCCCTCTCGGATTTCTGCAAAGATTGCACTACTTCTAGATGCTTAAGAAGGCGCGTGGCAGTATGATCCATTAAATTTTGAATTTCCGTAACCTTGTAAGCTTTCTTATCAGGATAATATTCCTGTTTTGCTTTTTGTAGTAAGCTATAGCAGGGATATATGTTTTTACTGTAACTTCTTATTACCTCGTACTGACTTCTGGAAAGTCCTGCTTCAACAAAAAGTGATAAGGCTTGATAAGTACTTAATTGTGAGGTTATCACATTTTCTTTTTCAATAGAAGATTTTTTGTATTTTGTAGCTCGCTTTGGTGAACTGGTGATATTTTTAAGCATCTCTTTTTCCACTGACTCTTAACTTCGACTGAGCGGCAGAAGTAAGGACATTTAAGTCGGTAGATTGACGTAAATTTTCAGTTTTTCTTCTTTTGCTTCTATCACTTAATTCATCAAACGGCTTTATCGGTCGTCCTACTTGCTTTGAAAGGTTTGCCTTCGGAACGGTGAATGTTCCAGCAAGCCATTCTTCATTTTTTTTCAAAAAAAGCTTCTCTTTTCGTAATGCTGCAGCCCATCGTTTGCTCATTTCGGATTTAAATCTTGAAAAATTTTGCTTTATTTTTTTCGCCTGCTGGTCCGAGGAGTCTCTCAAAAGATGATTTTCCAAAAAAATCAATTTATCGTTGATATTATTTAAATCCTGACGCTGCATAAGAGTAAATAATTCTTTCCTAGTCATCATTTTGACATTAGAAGTTCCTAAAGAAATCAATCAATAAAGACTTATAGAACTTAATTTCTATCTCGTATATATAGATAACACTGATAGACTAATAATGGTGTTGCAGTGTGTAGGAAAAAAATTATTAATAATTATAATTAATAATATTTTAGAATTGAAATATTACTCTCAAAAATTCAAAATAAAAACTTTAAATCGTTAAAAGGTTACATAGAAAACTATAAGACCTTTGTCACAAACGAAATTACATTAATATTCCATAATTCGTGTTTGAATTAGATTGGCGTCAAACACAAGTTGTTTTCGAAGTAATTGCGCGTTTTTCAAGAAATAAACACATGTTCTCTTCTTCTAATCTATTACTGTATGGAATCCCAATCTTTCGGTACCGTAATGTATAAGGCCTGAGCAATCTAATGAATGAATAACACAGGCCGACAAATTTTTAAACCAAAGACTAGACTATACCTTCCAAATAATTTTCGATACTCTGAATCCGAATCTGACGTCAGAATTGCTTCATCACCTAAGATTTTCAAGATATCTTACCTAAAATATGCGAAAAACACGATTTTTCAGCACATTCAAGGCTGAATTTACATCAAAAGATAATTTTTCTCCACAGAAGTCATTATGCCATTTAAAACTATTTCTCTGCCCCCTTAAAATCTTATATTATTCATTTAAATATTTTTCTTGATCTCTGAGAAATTGTCCCCTAAAACTAAGAAATTCATCATGTTTGAAATAACATCTTTTTATTTTCCAGTTTTATTTACAAGTTTTAAAATGGTGAAAATGTTAAAATGTGTTCAGGTAAAGTGACACTTGCAGTCAAGCGATTTCGCTAAAATTCAATATATGGTAATTTTTTATCATTTATTAGATGTATACGAAAGTATATGTTGGGCTATACATATCAAAAGTGTAAGTTTATATGAAACATTTGAATGTCTTCAGGTAAAGTGCCATTTCCGGTTAGTGGATTTGGTCCAAAAGTTGTTTAAGAGCTTTCGATATTGGTTTAATAGCTATATGCCAAATTTCATTACGGTAACTGATTGCGTTTTTAAGTTATCGTGTTTACACACATTATTACATACGTATGTATGTACGTACATAAATACGCACAGGCATTTTCTGGGAATGGTCAATATCAGGACTCAGGGGACCTCAAAACGTGTATATCCATCAAAATGTCGAGGTCGAATCTTTGCACGATTACAATACTTTGTGTCATATACTTCCTATATAGTGCGAGAAAGTAAAAATTAATTTACAATATTTTTCTTTGATATACTTTATAACAATGAAACTTCATAACTTTCACTTATTCTCGAATATTTTTAAATTAATTTGTTTTTTATTGTATTTAATTTTGTATTTTTAAAACTTCTTTTCTATTTATAACAGTTTAGATGTTATTTTAGTTTCTTATGATAACGATCGCGCATCAATTCAAACGATCACTTAACACTCTTACGCTTATATTGAGCAGCGTTATCATTTCTTTTCAAAGACCAGCAGTAGTCAGCCATCATTCTTTCATCCCATCTACCTTGATAGTGTCGCTTTTTTCCTTTCAAATCCTGATGGAATCGTTCACCTATTTCTTCGCTGAAGGCTCCTACATTTTCCTGAAAGTAATGTAAATGGGAAAATAGGAAATGAAGCTTCAAACTCATTAAACAGCCTAATTTTTTAAAGTTTAATAACATTGTCGATACAATGTTTTTATGTTGTGGGTCCCGATGATTGCCCAGGAAATTTTGTACAACTTCTTAACTTAACCAAGCATTTTTGCGTTATCTGTTATTGTTCTTATAAAATCGTCATCTTTCATTAAGTTTCTTATATCAGGCGCCACGAAAATACCTTCCTTAACTTTAGCATTACTTAAATTTTGAAATGCAGACTTAAGGTATTTAAAACAGTTTCCATCAGTATTTAAGGCTTATACGAATTGTTTGATCAAGCCTAATTTGATATGGAGTGGAGGTAACAAAATACGCTTTGTGTCAACAAGACTCTTGTAAACAACATTGTTGGAACCAACTTTCCAATCAAATCTTTCAGGCCACTTTTTTTTAATCCAATGTTGTTCTCGGGCACGACTGTCCCAAATGCAGAGAAAGCAAGGATTTTTTGTATTTCCTGATTGTAAACTAACCAAAATATTGATCATTTTAAAGTAGTCACCACATATAAACCAGTTGTGGATGTTGTAATTGATTTTTTCGAGTACAAATTGAAGGTCTTCGTGTGATTCTTTTCGCCTGGTGGAATGACCAATAGGGATTGCTGCGTATTTATTGCCGTTATTGAGCAACACTGCTTTAAGTCGTTCTTTAGAAGAATCTGTAAAGAGAAGCCAGTCATCGGACTTATACACATCTACTTGATATGTATTGATAAGTCCTTCTATATCATTACAATAAACTAAGGAATTTTCACTAGAAAAATATTTCAGAAATTCCTCATCTCTTCTTCTGTACGCTGTAATTTTTGTTCCGGGTAACAACATGTGCCTCTCTTTAAGTCTTGAAGCCAATAATTCAGCTGAATCTTTAGAAAGAATAAGATCGCGAATAAGATCATCTAATGAATCTTGATCAAAAAGTTCAGGGTCTTTGGCACTAACAGAATCCTCATAATCACTGTCCTTTTCACTTTCAATAGAACTCATTTCTTCCAAACTACATTCATGTTTATTAGGTGGTACTTTGTCTAATCTCGCTATTTTTCCTTTCTTGGCTGGTGTTACGCTTTGTACGTAAGAATATAATATGTTTCCTTTATTTTTTTTATTACAACCTGTTATATCACAGGCACAGAAGTAACAGTCTTCATTGTGATCCTTAGGCTCGTACCACATGGTTGGTGTAATGACAACTTCCTTTTTCATATCGTTCCAATTAATCAGAGTTAATCTACAAGTAGTACAAATAGATGTAGGTACCCACGGTTTAACTAAATTTCTCATAGGTATGTTGTAACATTCCACAAATTTTTTTAATCCATTCATTAATGGTTCTGCGATAAGGACGTGTTTCGAAGTTTCCGCAAAAAAGTCACTAAAGAATAAGCTTTCCGCCTCATATTTTTTTATATTAATATTCCATCGTTTTAAAAATTTTTTGTAGAAAATCCGATATGGTTGTGATTTTCATCTTATAAAACGCTATAGAGCTTAAATAAAAAAATAATATGTAAATTGTCTCTTTTTGAATGAATAAATCTCGTAAGCAATCATTTTATTTTTGTAAATACTGCTATAGTTTTCCCATTAAAACTACAACTTTGCTAACAAACCAAATAATTTCATAAAAATTAACTGGATTTTGAATGTCCAGTTTCTCAATTGAATACCTCCTGGTTAAAAGATAAATGCATGGTTAAAAATTTCAACTTTAAAGCTTCATTTTTAGATATTTGATCACATTTTCGCATATTTGTTTATTTGTTTAAATACGACCAGAAACCGCATTTTTAACATATTTTGGCTAAGATATTTTGAAAACCTTACGTGATGAAGCATTTTTGAGGTTAAATTTGGATTTAGAACGTGAAAAACCTTCGGGATAGTATAGTCTAGTTGTTGGTTTAGAAAACATTTAAATTTTTGTCGGCCTGTGTAATCAAAGCCGGGAAACGTCGGGAAAAGTAACTAATCAAAAAAGAAAAATTACAAGAAAAGACTCTTTCTCACAACACTATATTTTAGTAAATACAAGGGTTATCGCAACAAAACAGTTTATCACCTAGTTTATCACAATCCATGATATTCAGTTAAATATTTATACTTTCAAATAAAAAAATTATATCTAATGGACGCTTATGCAAAAGGTTGAAATAATTATTCGAGTTATTTAACCAACTTTGACATAATAATACGGGCGATAGGGATATACAAGAACGAAAAGAATCGTTGTATGACACGTGTATGACATTAAACTTATTATGTCAGATGTTACTTTTTTCGAGGTTCAACTTTTTAAAATCGAATTTTGGCCGCTTAGATTGCCGAAATACCCCTATGTGACTGTTTAAAATAAAAAAGATTTGTCTCGTTCGATGTTCGATCTTTGTTTTTGACGTAATACTTTGATAAAAATACTCTTTACCTTCGTTATCCGCCGTTTTTCTTATCGCAATTCGCCACTGGGTGTCTGGGTATAAAAATAACCTGTGTACATTCAGTGGAAAACAATATTCTAGACAGGCGTCATAAAAAGTTTGTGTTTCTGCAAAAGACACAGATACTTTTATTGGAAATCTCCTCCAAATAAAGTAAATAACAAAAAAACAAATAATAAAAAATGATGCCTTTCAGTCTACAAAGTTATACTAACATTTTGGATGCAAACATCACATAATTGCGTTTAAATCTGATTTATTTCCACTTTGATCAATAGAATCTAATTTTATACCCAACTCAATATTCCATCAAATCGATAACCATTTTGAACACATTTTCAATCTAATTATAACTCTACCATTCGACACAAAGATTTCGTTTAAAACGGTCTTACTAAAAAAATTTAATTTAAGGAAGAATAAGATTTAATAGAAGAAAAGTAAAAATAATACATTCAAACGATTTAAAGGATTCACACCAAAATTAGAGTACTTAATTTAATAAGGTAAGTTTAGAACTTATTAGGTAAGTTGAAAATAGTTTTAGATCCCAGATTCGTGATGTACATCCTTGTTTTGTTCGCACATTTAATAGGATTAATGTAGAATCTACAATTTGAATAGATGAAAGTTGGTCTACCGTGTCAATTTGCCTTTTGTTCGATTAACATCGTGCTTAAATTGTTAACTAAAGCCGTCTACAATTGTATGTAAAGGATTTGTGTAAATGCCTGGAAAAGATATCGAAAAGTTAATAATTAAATGTAATTTTTTTAAATAACACTCTAAGTTAGAGATTACGACCGTTAAATTGAGCTAAATCTCTTGAAATATGATCGAGCCTTTTTTTTGTAAGAAAACCATAAATTTGAATCTAAAATGAATCTTTGCCTGCCGCCAAATCCATTTGTAAAGTTCCACGAGAGAAAAATTCATTCTTTTGTTGGACCTCAACGATGAATAAAGAAAAATCTTTCAGATAATGTCTTTTTTAATCGGACACAAAAAGCCCGGAAATATATCTCAACACATTTTCATTAAACTGTTAACTTTAACATTTTTTGTACGATAATTAATAAATAAAAAATCCCGAGAGTTTAGGTAATTAAATAAGCTAAAAATGTAATAAATATTTCCTTCTCGATTAATGAAGGTCTCAAAATTAGAAAAATGATGTCACGTGCTCGTTAGCTTTTGGTCGGACTTTACACGTCCTGGACATATAACCCATTAATCACGAGTGAAAGTTTTTTCCCCAAGGAAACAAAAACCCCCATATAGCAAAAAAAAAATTTAACACTTATACTTTAGTAATTTGAAAATTAGCAGCTAAAATACGAAAATGAAAATTTTGCTTGTTAACATAGTCATCGAGGTAAAAATGAGTTTCAACGCTTTCTTGAAACAAAGGTTATTAATTAGATTGCAGAATACTGGTTATACTTATGTGAATATCTTGGAATGAACAAATTAAAATTTACAGCTATACTCTGTTTTTAAACCAGGAGGAGTATTTTAAATTTGTCACCAGATTGACCTTGCACGTGATTGGTTGAATGCGAGGATGTTTGAAGGTTAAGTAATTGATAATTCGACAGTTTCGTGTCATTATTGTAAATTTTGTGTTCTTAAACCCTTTTTTATTATATTTTGAAATAAATACACTCATAACTTCAATGTTAATTTGTATGTACAGGTGTCCCAATTTCGATGTCCGCATAGGTTATCTCCGAAACTAAAAGAGATAGAAAAAAAGTAGCTTACATGTCATGATCTCGTTTTTCGAGAAAATGCTAATGCCGAAAACTCCGAACAGCTGTCGTCTTACAAAACGACGAAGTTTTACAAAAACGACAATCGCGAATATCTTACTTATTATCAAAGATGGAGTATTATAAATAAAACATTATATGGGCAACTTTTTACGAAGAATTCAGTGGCGTAGGTAGAATTTTTTTCCCATCTTTTACTTTCGAGCTTTTAGACGTAACTTAATTTTTTTAAATGGAGACCATAGTTGGCTATGACCTAAAATAATTTGTTATTTTCTTCTGATAACAAATATATATAGTTTGTGGGGTATATTTCTTATGGTTATTGAATAATTAACAAAAATTCATTTTGTTCTGTCTAAAACTAATGTATGTATGTTGCTATGGTGATAACCATACATACTATGATGGAACATAATGTATCAAATAATTACCAAAGTATGTATTTAAAAATTCGATAACAACTCTGGCATTATGTGCTGGTACGATGCACCAGCATGTTAAGTGTCAAAGTATAACAAAACTGAATAAAACTTTACAATGAATTTCGAAAATTATGAAAAATGTAACATGATGGAATGCTATATGTTATCAGATAAGAATGCGACGTTAGCCGCGGAATTTTATTTCACAAGATATCTAGAAGGAAGACAACCGCACGAAAAAACCTTCAGCCGATTAGCAGAAAATTTAATAGATATTTGGTCCTTTCCCAAACCACATACAAAAACATACCAAAATGACCTGCAAGAGAAATTGCAACAAGATGTTTGACCCAAAAGCCGCTGCTCCCGAATATGAAAGAAAAATAAGTATAAACCATACAAAGCGGGGCTAACTCATTATTTACGTGCCGGAGATGTCAATCGAAAATTAGAATTTTGTAGATGATATTTAAAAAAATTAAATAATCTGCTGTTTGTTCAAAATGTTATCTGGACCGATGAAGTGTCTGAGTGTTCAAAGAAGATTGGGGTTTAATGTATGGTGCGCCCTTTTAGATAATAGAATTTTGGCATATAGTATCTACCATAAAAACTTAAACTCAGGGAAATACCTCAATATATTAAGGCAGCACATTGAGCCTTTGGTCGACAATTTGCCACTAAATATGTCTCAAATGATATATTTTCAATATGACGGAGCACTAGCACATAATGCCAGAGTTGTTAGTGAATTTTTAAATACTACTACAAACTCAAGGACAGTAGAATTTAACAGGACTGCTACATCCATTGTTGTGACAGCCTACCCGCAAACTACGTCACACCATTTTCCACGTCCAGCTGTTGTTATGGTCTATGCGTTTGCTGTGAGAGGTTATATCCTAGACGTATTCATATTAGTTTTGAAGTTTTATGTTTTTAGACGTATTAATGTCCTTTATACAGGGTGTCACACAAAAAACGCCCCAAGCTGTAACTCTGTCATTTACATTCCGATTTTCATGAGCGGGTTATCAAATGAAATGGTTTCATGAATACTATGATTCATGCTACAAATAAATTTTTTCCAAGGCCGTCTTCAATTTTAAGCGATTATTAACTTTTGCTTTTCAAATTGCTCTATATATTTTTCTTTACGTCATTGGATAGAGATTGCTTTTCTGAATCCACTGATGTACAATACATCCATTTTGAATATAATTTTAGTAGAGAAAAGACACCTGTATATACAGGTTGCCACACAAGAACGCCGCAAGCTGTAACTCTGTCATTTACCTTCCAATTTTCATGACCTAGCTATCAAATGTAATGGTTTGATGAATACTATGATTCATGCTACAAATAAACTTTTTCCAACGCCATCTTCAATTTCTAGCGATTATTAACATTTGATTTTCAAATTGCTCGGTATGTTTTTCTTCACGCTATTGGATAGAGTTTTTTTTTCTGAATCCATTAATGTACAATACATCAACATTAATTGTAATTGTAGCATAGAAAAACATTAAAATAGTTTCTGAACATTCTCTTCAAGTCACTTGTATTATACTGTGGTGTGCCATGGGATAAATGAAAAAACAACTTATAAGTATCATTTACAACTGCTTCGGGCATTGACATAGCATTTAATGACTGTTATCAGTTTTGCGTGTTATTTTTTTCCATGGCACACTGCAGTATTACAGAAGTGACTAAGACAATGTTCGGAAAATGTTTCAATTGTTTTTCTCTGCTAAAATTACAATTAATGTTAATGTATTGTAGATCGATGGGCTCAGAAAAAAATCTCTATCCCATAACGTGAAGAAAAACATACCGAGCAATTTGAAAATCAAAAGTTGATAATCGCTTGAAATCGAAGATGGCGTTGGAAAATGTTTATTTGTAGCATGAATCATAGCATTCATCAAACCATTTCATTTGATACCTCGTTCATAAAAATCTGAAGTTAAATGACAGAGTTACAGCTTACGGCGTTCTTGTGTGAAAACTGTATATACAGGTGTCTTTTTTCTGCTAAAATTACATTCAAAGTGGATGTATTGCACATCAGTGGATTCAGAAAAACAATCTCTATCTAATGACGTGAAGAAAAATATATGGAGCAATTTGAAAAACAAAAGTTAATAATCGCTTAAAATTGAAGATGGCCTTGAAAAAAATTTATTTGTAGCATGAACCATAGTATTCATCAAACCATTTCATTTGATGCCTCGGTCATGAAAATCGGAATATAAATGACAGAGTTACAGCTTGGGGCGTTTTTTGTGTGACACCCTGTATAACCTCTAAAAACATAGACAGTTACCAGGCGTGGCAAATAGTGTGACGTAGAGTGCGGGCAACCAACCCGTAGTCGACTACACTGGATGTAGCAGTCCTGTTAGATTCTACTGTCCTTGCTACAAACTTTGGCAATAATTGGAAACAATGCTTTTCCTCATGGTATGGTTATCACCATAACAACATTAAGTTTTAAATACACACAATAGTTTTAGAAAGAACAAAAAAAATTGATACATTATATTCCATCATAGTATGTATCATAGTATGGTTATCACCATAGCAACATTAACTTTTAAATACATACATTAGATTTAGATGGAACAAAATGAACTTTTGTTAATTATTCAATAACTATAAGAAATATACCCCATAAACTATATATATTTGTTATCAGAAGAAAATAACAAATTATTTTCAGTCATAGCCAACTATGGTTTCCATTTAAAAAAATAAAGTTATGTCTAAAATCTCGAAAATAAAAGATGGGAAAAAAATTTTACCTACGCCACAGAATTCTTCGTAAAAAGTTGCCCATATAATGTTTTATTTATAATACTCCATCTTTGATAATAAGTGAGATATTCGCGATTGTCGTTTTTGCAAAATTTTCAGTTTTTGCCGATAGGACGAAAACAAAAGACGATAGCTGTTCGGAGTTTTCGGAATTAGCATTTTCTCGAAAAACGAGATCATGACATGTAAGCTACTTTTTGTCTATCTCTTTTAGTTTCGGAGATAGCCTATGCGGATATCGAAATTGGGACACCCTGTATAGTGTTGACGATAACAAACGAAAATAAATACAATAATAAGTAAATAAATAAATAATAATTATTAATTTGAATTTACCGCCAAAATATCTAGTGATATTTTCTGGTGATTTTTCCCAGTGTAAATCTGACTTTCGCGTTTACTCCTCCTGGTTTAAAAACAGAGTATAGTTCTAGTGCAAGTGTTAGTTCTAGTTTTAATTGTTATTCAGCGCTAAGTTGTATATTTTTAAGTTTCGGGTTTAACCCTGTGTCTTCAGACGCTGAATGTTAGGTAAGGTTAGTTTTGTTTACAAACATTAATTATACCATGAAGTATTCTTTGGCAATTTGTAATGGCAATTATAGCGTGAAGTTTTCTTTTGTAATGTCAATTATAGCGTGAAGGAATGTTCGGTAAGGTTAGTTTTGTTTACAAACATTAATTATACCATGAAGTATTCTTTGGAAATTTGTAATGGCAATTATAGCGTGAAGTTTTCTTTTATAATGTCAATTATAGCGTGAAGGAATGTTCGGTAAGGTTAGTTTTGTTTACAAACATTAATTATACCATGAAGTTTTCTTTGGCAATTAGTAATGGCAATTATAGCGTGAAGTTTTCTTTTGTAATGTCAATTATAGCGTGAAGGAATGTGAGGTAAGGTTAGTTTTGTTTACAAACATTAATTATACCTTGAAGTTTTCTTTGGCAATTAGTAATGGCAATTATAGCGTGAAGTTTTCTTTTGTAATGTCAATTATAGCGTGAAGGAATGTTCGGTAAGGTTAGTTTTGTTTACAAACATTAATTATACCATGAAGTTTTCTTTGGCAATTAGTAATGGCAATTATAGCGTGAAGTTTTCTTTTGTAATGTCAATTATAGCGTGAAGGAATGTGAGGTAAGGTTAGTTTTGTTTACAAACATTAATTATACCTTGAAGTTTTCTTTGGCAATTAGTAATGGCAATTATAGCGTGAAGTTTTCTTTTGTAATGTCAATTATAGCGTGAAGGAATGTTCGGTAAGGTTAGTTTTGTTTACAAACATTAATTATACCATGAAGTTTTCTTTGGCAATTAGTAATGGCAATTATAGCGTGAAGTTTTCTTTTGTAATGTCAATTATAGCGTGAAGGAATGTTAGGTAAGGTTAGTTTTGTTTACAAACATTAATTATACCTTGAAGTTTTCTTTGGCAATTATACTCTGTTTTTAAACCAGGAGGAGTATTTTAAATTTGTCACCAGATTGACCTTGCACGTGATTGGTTGAATGCGAGGAAGGTTCACACACAGGCAATTTTGAATTTGAAGGTTAGGTTATTGACAATTCGACAGTTTCGTGTCATTATTGTGTCCTTCTTTATTATATTTTGAAATAAATACACTCATAACGTCAATGTTAATTTGTATGTTTAGTGTTGACGATAACAAACGAAAATAAATACAATAATAAGTAAATAAATAAATAATAATAATTATTAATTTAAATTTACCGCCAAAATATCTAGTGATATTTTCTGATGATTTTTCCTAGTGTAAATCTGACTTTCGCGTTTACTCCTCCTAGTTTAAAAACAGAGTATAGGTGTTGAGTTATACATATACAGGGTGTACAAATAATGGTTCTACAGCCTAAACTTCAACTTATATTAAAAAAAGTTTTAAATAAAAGTTACTTGAAACTATTTTCCGCATAATATATCTTGACGTAGAAATAAAATAAAAATGATGGCGGCAGTTGGCGACGAAAATATTTGGAGTCAGTATAAGATCCGCCCATCACTGTGACGTCAAGGCTTAGGTTGTCTATTTCGTTGCTAACCCCAGTTGCTAACGATAAACCGCCAACAAATGTCATCACTTAGTTTATTTTATTTTAACACTAAAGAAAAATTGCATGTGGTGATTTACCGTTAGCAACACAGTTAGCAACGAAAATGTTTGGAGTCGGTATAAGCTCCGCCCATCTCTATGACGTCAAGGCTTAGGTTGTCTATTTTAAGTTGATTTCGAAAAGGTCTTAATTGTAGATATTAAATAAATAAGAACATGGGTCTACTTGAATCTAGTTTCCGCATATTTTGGTGTAAATTTAAAAATAAAATGGTGACGCCGATTTGAGTTAGAACACGGAGATATTATTAGTTATTCCTGATATTATTACTATTGAACATTTATTACATAAGCTTGGATAAAAATTACTAAACTACACCTATCTGGAGCAAGCTATGACGTGACGATATGATTGTTATGAGCGTTGCCATGGTAACGGAGACAGTTTAAAGTTTAAACAAAGGTAGTTGCTGGCATTATTAGTTAAATATTGTAGTAATATCTACCTACCAGTATTAAGATCTAACTTAAATAATTAGAATACATTAAAAAATAAAGTCCAGAATACGAAGTTAGGGAGACCAGAAGTACAACTGTAGAATCATTAGTATCGGAGACCAAAACGTGGTTCTTCTACCTAAAAGAGATAAATTAAATTAATATCAAATAAAAAACCATGAGTCCAAATTAGTTAAATTAAATGAACAGATCAGTATTGAACGAATTAAAAAGAAATAACTTACGGTTTAACGTTTTAATAGAGATTCCTACGAGTAGCCATGTACTTTGTTCACTGTTTAGATTAAGTTATTGTAATTTTAAGTTCCGTTGTATTGTTAGTAAATTTATTCGTAAACCAGGGTATTTGCCGTTGTTGATTCGTTTAAAGTTGCGTATTTCCTTTGTAATTTAACTTAGCTAGAGAAACCTCAAAAGCGAAAGACATAACCTCAAATGTCAATTTTTCAATGTATTTATTTTTCCAAAAGAAAACCTTTTTAGTAACTAAAAAGAGAAAGATTAGAATACAAATATCATAAATCAAAAGAAAATTCAATGGTGAAAGCTTAGATTGAAGGGGAAATTGGGTAGTTCGGAGTAAATTTGCCAAATGTCCGAAATGAAGGAGAATTAAAGAAACTCCATTTGCTGGGGTAAAATAAAGTGCGCGAATCGAGAAAGTAGAAAGAAATGTGAGTAAAATGGTCATTTTATGGAAATTTTTGTGAAAGTTTGGAAAATTTGGTTAGTTCCGAATTTAATCAAGAGATGGCGCTAAAATCGAAATTTTTGACCAAATTTGGAAAGTTTGATCGGCGAAGGACCAGTTGCCATGGGAATGAGGAAATTTTCAGAGGGGGAACACCGAGTCTATATAAGAGCGAAGAAAAGTCGGTCTACAGAAGGGTCTATGTAAGTCAGTCGAAGTGGTCAGTTCGTGTATCAAAATTTTTGACATTTAACCTAAAACTACGAAGTATTTAAAAAGAAATTAAGAAATTGAAAGAGAAGAAAAGATAATTATCATCAAGAGAAGAAAATTAAAAGAATTTAACTAAGAAGAGAAAAGAAAAAAAAAATAAATAAAACGTGGAGTCAAAATCTACGTACCTGGAAGAAGAAAATTTAATCCCGGAGGAGTTTGAAGAAGAAAAAAAAAAAAAATAAAGAAATATTCCCGAGAGGAGAAGATCCATCCTCGACGAGCTGAAGGAAAGGTCCATATTGACGAGGTGAAGAAATAAAAGGAACCATCCAAAAAAGAAAGACCAGCCAGAGAGGAATTGGAAAATCGACATCTGAAAACAGGATTAATGCTAAGAATTTTCGATTTTTTTCTTTCTCATTTGATTATTTAAACAAATCACTTACCTTAAATTTAATGATAATTTCACTCATTTTCCACAATTAACAAATTTTTCTGATTGAATTCTACGGAAACTATTTTTGTTTGTATTCATTCATCTCATAACAGAAAGCGAGGTTATGAATCCAATTTAGTATTTTGACAGTTCGATAACTATATTTGATCTAATAATAGAAACCTCTAAATTACTGAATCATTTTAAATATTTCTGGATAATATTTTAAATTTCAAACATTCATTTACAAACAAAGATAATTGGAGTTTGTGTGTTTCGCTAAGAGAACCGACTAAAATCCCTGAGCGTAAAATAATTTGAGTCTCGTGCTAGGTTAGAATTTAAAATACATTTTTGTTTGTTATTGTTAATTAAATTTTTTTAAATATTTATTTTGTTCTTATAATTATCATAATATCTACTAGAGAAATGGTACATTTAACGGACACAGAACGAATTATTATTTTAACAATGGTTGGTTTTGGAGATCGTACGAGAACGCAACATGAAGTATGTGTTTTATTTAATGAAACATTTTAGAGATTTTCCAAGAAGAGATAAAGGATATTCCAAAATGCGGTCGGCCGAATGTTGCAACTAATGAAGATATGATAAGGCAAGGTGTGTTAGAAGAAATAACAGATAATCTACATACTTCTATTTGTCAACTAGCCTTAAATTTCGATGTCAATACAAAATCTATTCAAAAGATTTTGAAAAAGGAGAAACAACATCCCTATAAACCGGCTTTACTGCAACAGTGATCAGAAGATGATTTTGATAGACGTGTACAATTTTGTGAAGAAATGATGAGGCGAATTAACGATGATCCGAACTTCGTTAACAACATAATATTTTCTGACGAAGCCACATTTTATTTGAATGGAAAAGTGAATGGACACAATTGTCGATACTGGTCTGCTGAGAACCCCACTGAGAAACGCAGCAGAAAATAAATTTGTGGGCAGGTATTTGTAGAGATCGAATTATCGGCCCGTTTGTAATCTATGAAAATCTCACTGGTGATCAGGTGATCGTTATCTGGAATTATTGCAAGAACAAATAATTCCGATCTTTTTCCGAACGAAAACAATCTCTGGTTCCAATAAGATGGAGCACCACCTCACTATCATCTAAATGTACGCAGGCTTTTAGATGAAGTACTTTTGAATCGTTGGATAGGCCGTAGAATGGCCACCACGATCTCCAGACTTGACACCATGCGACTTTTTCTTATGGGGTAACCTAAAAAGCATAGTATATCAAAACCGTCCTAATAATTTAGCAGAATTAGCACGACGAATACGGTACGAAGTAGCTCAAATATTGCCTGATCATTTCAGAAATACAATTCGTGCTTTTAGTGATCGTTTAGGCCATTGCCTTGCTGCTAATGGACAACATTTTGTACATTTAATTTAATATTGTTACTGTTTTTGTTTTATTTCCTGTTATTGTTCGTTATAAAATTTCATTGTTTAATTATTATTTGTTACAATTAAATGTAGTAACTACCCAAGGACAGTAGAATCTAACAGGGCTGCTACATGCATTGTATTTTTGTAGCCCACTACGGGTTGGTTGCCCGCACTCTACGTCACACTATTTGCCACGCCCTGTTAACTGTCATTCAGTACTATGCGTTTGCTGTGTTTTTAGAGATTTAGAGGTTACATGATAGACATTAATACGTCTAAAAAAATAAAACTTCAAAAATAATATGAATACGTCTACGATATAACCTCTAAAATCACAGCAAACGCATAGAGCTAGGCGTGGCAAATGGTATGACGTAGTTTGCGGGCAGGTTGTCACAACAATGGATGTAGCAGTTCCTTGGTAACCAACCATGTTTTTATTTATGTAATATCTATTGTCAACTTAAAATTCGAGCGGAAATTGTCTCCGTTCCCATAGTAACACACATAACAATCCCATAATGACGTCATAATTTGATTGTTGCTACGTCAAATCTTTTTAAATAAAAGTTTCAATATCTCGAAAACTATGCACTTTAAAGCATTAAAAACTTATGCCATTTTGGATCACCCTGTCAAAAGGAATCTAAAAACCTTAAATTATACAGGTGTTCCATTTGAAAAACACGCACCATGTCGTAACTCAGACTGCCGTCATCAGTTTTATTTTATTTCTACGTCAAGATATGCGGAAAATAGTTTCAAGTAACTTTTATTTAAAACTTTTTTTTATATAAGTTGAAGTTTAGGCTATAGCACCATTATTCTATACTTTTTGTACACCCTGTATATCATCATGCAACTTATCTAGAAGATTTCCGCTTATCAAAAACGAACGCGGATGACGAGAGTTTAATGTTGCAAGCTTTGTTTCAATATGTCACTTCATGGTTCCATCCTCTCCTCCTCCTTCCATCCCAGCTTGCCTCCCATATCTGTTTTACAAGGTTGTTTTCGCTCAGAGCTAGTAAGAACTAGTCTTGCTCTTATTTAGTAGTTCCTCGTTCTGTCTATACTAATCGAATAGAGAATATTTTTCAACCAGGTATCACAAAATTCCAATTCGAGCATTAAATAGAAGTACTACTTAGACTTAATTTACCTCATACAGGATCATACAGAATCTGCAAATTTGGCGGAATATGTAACAAAGATTTACATACAGATGTTGTAAATTTAAAAAATTTCCACATTATGTTTTGAGAAAAATAATAAACGTTTTTGCGATAAACCCAATTTTATTTATTTTCTTTTTAGTGCGGGTTTAAATCCCAACGAGACAATATATTTTCCTTTGAGTATCTACAAGGGAACGGTATAAAATAAGTTTTTAGATACTAAATCAATACCACGCACCGTGTTACAGATAAGATTCACCACATTACGTAAAAAATATCATCCATTAACTTAATTTACAAAATTTTAACGATTTTCTTAAAACACCTAAAAATTAAATGAAATAAACTTGTTATATGACATTTAATTTATTATCATTTGTCAACATTTTCGATTTCATAAAAATTTAATTCATCCAAATTAATATGGCTAAAACTAAAGTGCTTATTAATCTTTTTAATTTAATTATATAAATTAATTTTCTTTTAGGTTGGGGTGTTATTATCGTGTGAATTGGGACTTACCATATTTAACAGTCGTATAGAACGTCCCGTTACAACAATGTTTGGAGATCCATCCGCTCCAATTGTCGAATGTAACGTGGGTAAAGTACCGTGTATTTACCTATACAGAGAAGGTAAAGAAGGCATAGAGCGACCACCGGGAAATGTAAATCACCGAGGAAACGTTTGGGCTTTAAAGGAAAACGGTTGTACTCACGTTATAGGAATTACTTTAGATGGAACTTTATCGAACGAAATGAAACCCGGGGATATAGTGGTATTGCAAGATTTCATCGATTGGTGAATTTAAATTTTTTTTATTCTAAATATATTTAATAAAATTATCTTTTTAAGTACAAGCGGTAGACAACAAACATTTCACGATGGTGAATTTGGTTCTCCCCCGGGAAAAATGCACGTTCCAATGATACCATCATTTAGTGAAGGTTTAAGGCAATGTGTCGTTGACTCCGCCAACGAAGCAGCAATAAACGTTATTTCATCAGGAGTGGCCGCGGTTTTGGATGGCCCTTCGTTCGCAACTTCCGCAGATGCGGTTCGACATAAAAACGCCGGAGCAAAGCTTATTAATTGGTGTACTTCACCCGAAGTAATTATTGCGTTAAAGAAAATTTAAAAATTTTATCTCTTTTTAAAAGGCGATTTTAGCTAAGGAAGCCGGCCTATTATACGTTGGCTTATCTTTGGTAACTTACGACGCAAGGGTGCAACAAACACAATTACAAATGACAAGAAACACATTGGCAAGTCGAAGTAATATGGATGATTTGTTAAGGGTTGTTATTGATGGTATTGGAATTAGAGATTGGGATAAAGAAATTTCGGAATTATTGGTAATTTCATTTTTAATTTTGTAATTTTATTCTTTATGGGGAGAAACTCGTAAAAGATAAGAAGTGTTGTTTATTTAAGATAAACCCTTGTGTGTCTCGCGTAGAAAGGTTTGAACATTTTGTTAGTTTAGGATAACAATATGTATGCTTATATTACCACAAAAACACGTAAAGTTAGTTTTTGATAAAAAAATAATACTGATAAAATTTGAATGGTAAAACTCAATATTATTACAAATTGATAATACATTTTTTATGTATATATTTTATTTCAGCTGAAACATTATAACGTAAGCTCTAAAAATTTAATTTAAAGTACATAGTTTGCGAACCGTGTTGTTCAAACCCATTTTGCTTAATCCCTTTATTTGTTTGCTAACGATTTGAAAAAGTTGAAATGTACCACCTAGTCTCATTGTGATGTGTTTCTAATTCTATGCAATCTAAAATATGAAGAGCTGAAGGCAACAGTTTTGTTGCCCAACCCGAATGATTCTAATTCTAGGTCTTGTGCTAGTTCTAGTAAAACTAGAACTAACACTAGACCTAGAACTAGAAATATTCTAACCCAACCCAACCCGATACGTTCTAGTTCTAGGTCTAGTGGTAGTTCTAGTTTTAATTCAATACAAAATATGCTACAAAGCAATATCTTATGTTAACTAGCACTATCTACCACTGTCACTAGAACTAACATTAGACCAAGAACTAGAAACATTCGGATTTAGCCGCACGTCTCTCAAGACGGCTAAACCCGAATGATTCCAGTTCTAGGTGTTGTGTTAGTTCTAGTAATAGTGCTAGTACAATACTAGAACTAACACTAGACCAAGAACTAGAAACATTCGGATTTAGCCGCTCGTCTCTCAAGACGGCTAAACCCGAATGATTCTAGTTCTAGGTGTTGTGTTAGTTCTAGTGATAGTGCTAGTACAATACTAGAACTAACACTAGACCAAGAACTAGAAACATTCGGATTTAGCCGCACGTCTCTCAAGACGGCTAAACCCGAATGATTCTAGTTCTAGGTCTTGTGTTAGTTCTAGTGATAGTGCAATAAAAATATGCAACATAGTGATATCTGATGCTAACTACCGCTACCTATCATTGTCACTAGAACTAACATTAGACTTAGAACTAGAAACATTCGGATTTAGCCGCACGTCTTTCAAGACGGCTAAACCCGAATTATTCTAGTTCTAGGTCTTGTGTTGAGACCTAGAGTGCTGCCATCTAGCAACTAATAAGTGATATGTAGGACGTAGTGCTGCCATGCCATCTATTGATTAATATTCATAATTGTATAAGAAAAGAAAAAATTGACGTGTTGGTTTTCAAATTGAGATAACAAGTCCGAAAATGACGTCTTGATTAAAGCATCTGATTAACCCCAAAAAATTCTTAATCCCTCAAGCTATTATACAACGGCAATTCCACTAATCGTTCTAGCGATAGTGCTAGTGCAAAACTAGAACTAACACTAGACCAAGAACTAGAAACATTCGGATTTAGCCGCACGTCTCTCAAGACGGCTAAACCCGAATGATTCTAGTTCTAGGTGTTGTGTTAGTTCTAGTGATAGTGCTAGTACAATACTAGAACTAACACTAGACCTAGAACTAGAAATATCCGATACTTTCTAGTTTTAGGTCTAATGTTAGATCTAGTTTTACACCAGCACTATCACTAGAGCTAACACAAGACCTAGAACTAGAATCATTCGGGTTTAGCCGTTTTGAGAGACGTGCGGCTAAATCCGAATGTTTCTAGTTCTTGGTCTTGTGTTAGCTCTAGTGATAGTGCTGGTGTAAAACTAGATCTAACATTAGACCTAAAACTAGAATCATTCGGATTTAGCCACACGTCTCTCAAGACGCCTAAACCGGAATGTTTCTAGTTCTTGGTCTAGTGTTAGATCTAGTATTACACCAGCATTATCACTAGAACTAGCACAATACCTAGAACTAAAATCATTCGGGTTTAGCCGCCTTGAAAAACGTGCGTCTTGTGTTAGTTGTAGCGATAGTGCTAGTGGAAAACTAGAACTAACACTAGACCAAGAACTAAAACATTCGGATTTAGCCGCACGTCTCTCAAGACGCCTAAACCCGAATGATTCTAGTTCTAGGTTTAGTGTTAGTTCTAGTTTTAATTCAATACAAATATGCTACAAAGCGATATCTTATGTTAACTAGCGCTACCTACCACTGTCACTAGAACTAACACTAGACCAAGAACTAGAAACATTCGTAAATTTCAGAAAATCCATATTCAGAGAGAGTATTAATTAAAAAGGTTTATTAAAAATCAAAAAAATTTAAACAAGGCCTCAAATTCCTCTGAGAAAATTTTATATTTATTTATTTGGGACTAGTTTCGGTTAAAATCATTAACCATCCTCAGCCAAATCTATTAAACAAAAATTTACAAATCACAAAAAGAACCAGATAAATAAAAGCAAAACATAAAAAACTTAAAACTTACAGTCAAAAAATCCTAAAATTTCTATAAAAAGTCAACAAACTCATCTGTTCAAATAGACATCAGTTTACTCTAAAAATTTTATAATGTTAAAAAATTGAAACAATTATAACTATTACTTAAAAATTCTTACAATTGAAAAGTCCCATAAATCGGAATACGTTAAATTATTTTCTTGCACTTTCAATCACAAAATATAAAACAAGAAATAAACCACACAGGAACACGTTCTACACAACAATGACAAGTTTATATGAGGAGGGAAAAGGAGCACATTAGGAAGATGGAAAGGGAAATAATCAAATCAGGGAAAAATACAACATTTCAAAAAGATTCAAATCTAAAAACTTATAACAAAATTATTGACCGATCTTAAGAATGGAAAATGGAGGGTTTAAATTCTGTTTGCTCGTTCATTAATGTAGTGTTAATTTTTCGTTTATGTTTCTCAATTTCAAAATGTTCCAGCAAATTGCAAATTCCAAAGCGTAAAATCTTTGGGACACTTGTATAAAATATGAACACAGTCGAGGTTGATTTCATGACCTGTCTCCTCTGTATGTTTATAAACATTGGACGAAGGTTTTAAACGATATTCTGAAATACGCTTGGATAATTTTCTGCCAGTTTGTTAGTTTTAGGCATAGTGCTAGTGTAAAACTAGAACTAACACTAGACCTAGAACTAGAAATATTCTGAAGTCTGAAGACGCACCGCTAAACCCGATACTTTCTAGTTCTAGGTCTAGTGTTAGTTCTAGTTTTAATTCAATACAAATATGCTACAAAGCAATATCTTATGTTAACTAGCACTATCTACCACTGTCACTAGAACTAACATTAGACCTAGAACTAAAGTCATTGAGGTTTAGCCGTCTTTTGAGACGTACGGCTAAATCCGAATGTTTCTAGTTCTTGGTCTAGTGTTAGTTCTAGTATTGCACCAGCATTATCACTAGAACTAGCACAATACCTAGAACTAAAATCATTCGGGTTTAGCCGCCTTGAAAGACGTGCGTCTTGTGTTAGTTCTACCGATAGTGCTAGTGCAAAACTAGAACTAACACTAGACCTAGACCAAGAACTAGAAACATTCGGATTTAGCCGCACGTCTCTCAAGACGGCTAAACCCGAATGATTCTAGTTCTAGGTCTTGTGTCAGTTCTAGTAATAGTGCTGGTCTAAAACTAGAACTAACACTAGACCAAGAACTTTAAACATTCGGGTTTAGCCGCAAGTCTCTCAAGACGGCTAAACCCAAATGATTCTTGTTCTAGGTCTTGTGTTAGTTCTAGTAATAATGCTGGTGTAAAATTAGAACTAACACTAGACCTAGAACTAGAAACATTCGGGTTTAGCCGTCTTGAGAGACGTGCGGCTAAACCCGATGATTCTAGTTCTAGGTCTTGTGTCAGTTCTAGTAATTGTGCTGGTCTAAAACTAGAACTAACACTAGACCAAGAACTAGAAACATTCGGGTTTAGCCGCACGTCTCTCAAGACGGCTAAACCCGAATGATTCTAGTTCTAGGTCTTGTGGCAGTTCTAGTAATAGTGCTGGTCTAAAACTAGAACTAACACTAGACCAAGAACTAGAAACATTCGGATTTAGCCGCAAGTCTCTCAAGACGGCTAAACCCGAATGATTCTAGTTCTAGGTTTTGTGGCAGTTCTAGTAATAGTGCTGGTCTAAAACTAGAACTAACACTAGACCAAGAACTAGAAACATTCGGATTTAGCCGCACGTCTCTCAAGACGGCTAAACCCGAATGATTCTAGTTCTAGGTCTGGTGTCAGTTCTAGTAATAGTGCTAGTCTAAAACTAGAACTAACACTAGACCAAGAACTAGAAACATTCGGATTTAGCCGCACGTCTCTTAAGACGGCTAAACCCGAATGATTCTAGTTCTAGGTCTTGTGTCAGTTCTAGTAATAGTGCTGGTCTAAAACTAGAACTAACACTAGACCAAGAACTAGAAACATTCAAGTTTAGCCGCAAGTCTCTCAAGACGGCTAAACCCGAATGATTCTAGTTCTAGGTCTTGTGTTAGTTCTAATAATAATGCTGGTGTAAAATTAGAACTAACACTAGACCTAGAACTAGAAACATTCGGGTTTAGCCGCACGTCTCTCAAAACGGCTAAACCCGAATGATTCTAGTTTTAAGTCTTGTGTTAGTTCTAGTGATAGTGCTTGTATAAAACTAAATCTAACACTAGACCTAAAACTGGAATTATTCGGATTTAGCCACACGTCTCTCAAGACGCCTAAACCAGAATGATTCTAGTTCTAGGTCTAGTGTTAGTTCTAGTTTTAATTCAATACAAATATGCAACATAGTGATATTTTATGTTAACTAGTGCTACCTACCACTGTCACTAGAACTAACATTAGACCTAGAACTAGAAACATTCAGACATATTGCATATTATGTAGCACAAAGTAAGTAAGTACGCCCTAGTTTCTATGAAAATATATTTTTGTATATTGCATTTTAAGTAAAATTCGCTATATATTACTAATTTTATCGATTTTCTTTCTTTCAGAAATCTCTTGGAACAGATGATACATCTTGTACTTGTACAGAATATGAAAAAAGAGAAGATTGTTAAAATAATAATCCCAGCTATATAGCACACAATTGTATCAAAATCGATTTTATATTTACGAAGAAATAAATAAGCAATCGAAAAAGTTGTAAAAAAACTTCAATCCCTTATCCCCGTCCGATACGAATTTCACTTATGCACTAATGTTTTTTTCAACACTTTTACAAAGAACCCATCTGTTGTCGATGTATAACCCGAAAAAAGTTCCTATTCGAGTATAAAAAGAAAAAAGAATTATTGATAAATTGAAAGCGTTGTTAGAAAATTGAGATAAACCCACAACTTTGAGTCCTTTTGGATTACAAAAGGATCTCGCCCAACGGCAATCCTAAAGCATTTCGATTTTACATCCCTTTTCTCACAACGATACACATATTTTCAATTAAATGTTTTGTTAGACGGATTTGCACTTGAAATTAACGTAATCCATTAACTACATAAAACCATATTAAATTAAGCATTAATTTAAAATAATCCTGTTATTTCTAATACATTAAACATAATTAATTAATTACGTAATTAAGCCTATTGATTGAATGGGTTTTAGAACGGTCGTTTGTTATTCGACTATTAAAAAGGCCGCGGCTATCAATTGTTTTTCGTGATTTACGTCGGTTTTCAAAATGATTTACGTCGCAATTTTCGTTCAACAAGTGTTACAGAAACGAAAATAGTCACCAAACACGATTCGACGTTTAAAATGGAGGGTGGCCCGAATAAAATCTCCCCTCGTCCTGTTTTGTACACACGCGAGATGATTTTACCAATATTCCACACACAAAAGAGAACCTTACTGATTTTACGAGTACAAATCGAAAAAGAAATCGGAAACGAATTCTTTGAAATCTTCATTTCAAATATTTTGAATGTTATCGTTTAAATTCAGCATCGTTGAAATAACGATTATCTCCAACAATTGTGCGCCAATAACACCTAATCGCAGGTGTTCAGTTGATCCAGGTAATTGCCAACTATTCTGAACATCTTGTTCGAAAGCTGTGTCCAAACGTATCCACCAGACATCTAGGTACAGATAAAAGGAAAACCATTTCAGGTTTATTATCATAGTTTCCAGTAAAACGGCTTTGGTGGTTTAGTGGAAAACCCTGAATGCGACACTGTATTTACTCTTCTTGTGCATGTACTCGAAATAGGGTCCAAGGGTAAGATTTATGAGAACTGAAGGGATTCATGGGAATGAGTGGGTTTTTAAGGGGTGATAAAAAGGATCACTTGAAAATACTCAATTTTCATGTGAGAGAGGAATTTGGTGAACACTATTTAGAAGTTAGTGCGTTCGTATTTGACCTTCCCTTAGATTCAATTAGTTTATTTAGTAACTTAGATCTAAGGAATTTCTAAACGTAGAACTTGAGTAAACCGAACTTGTGCAATTTGTTGGTTTAATTAGGGTTAAAGCAAATATCGCAAACGAATCGAACGTTTAAAATAATAGATTACAAAACTAGAAATTATAAAGTTGAAACTTAAACGTAGTGCTCAATTAAATTCGGAGCTGTTATAAAACACTTCGAAAACTTGAAAGAACTTGAACAAATGGTAGACGTTTCGGGTTTCTATTCGACTTTATCACAAAAGTTTTAATTAATAATATTGTTTATATAGAACTAGGGCGTTGGAAAGTTTTATTTTAAATACGTTTAAAAATTTATAATCAATTCTTATAGGTGATTAGTAAAGTTTAATCTATGATTCTAAATCATAAAAAAGCTTTCTCGTTAACTTTATAACAGCCACTGGAACTTCCTCGTTGTAATCAATTTTTAATTATCAGTTTGATTTAGGCTAACACTTCCAGAAAATGTATTTGTATTATGTATTTGATTAATCTCTGCAGAGGTAATGTTTTTTTTTATCAGACAGTAAAGCTCTTTTATTATACCACCATTGATTATACTATCCCAGATTGCTAACCATATGTATAAAATCGGCAACTGTACTGTTGGGTTGCATCAGGCACTGTTTATTCTCAAAAAGAGAATAAATGTAGATAAGTGAGGTAGAGTCATAATAAGAAAAGAGACGATCAATTATCCCCGACCTCAAAGGACGTCACCTATATATATATATATATTGTAATAATAACCGTTTACCAGTAGTTTAGTCTTGTTTGATTATCGTATTGATCGTAGAAGAGTTTTTTGAACAATTATAAAATAATGTTAGATACTATACGCTAGTGAATTTCGGTACATTTTATTGTTCTTTAATGTTCTAATCCTAAACTATCACTTGTAAAGTCGATGCGAAGTAATTTTAAAGTAATTTATTTTAAAATTCGATATCAGATAACCTCAATTTAAATTTTTCAAAATTATTTATTTAAATCTTTATCTACCCGGATCAAACCTATTTAGAACGATAAACTTAACTTGGTTAACAAAGAAAATAATTAATATTTGAAATTTGGATGAAAATTTACAAAATTAATTTGAACATATTGGAAAATTTATCGTTGAGATCAGAAGAAAATGAATGGATATTTGAAAATTGATTTAAAAGAGCACCAAAATTACGAAATATTACGCATAATTATAAATAATTTTAAAAAATTAAATAATAATTTGACAAATTGAATTAGAGACATTTCAAATGTCAAAGTTGGCTACATTGAAAAAACTAAGACACAAATTCCAAATCCATAAATTTAACCAATCAGGAGAGGTTATTTGGAAATTTAACATCCGAAAAACGGAATTTATCAACAAAAAGAGCATAGATAACTTATATAGATGTGACATTTACGTAAAATTTTTGTACACGGCACCAGCGCTCCGAACGGCTCGGCCCATTACTAATATTAAATAGCGGCTAACGTGATAAATCTTAAATAAAAAATTTTCTAATTTTTTTGTATGGAATTAAATAAAAAAAATAAAGACATTTGTGGGATTTTAATAATCTTTTTATTAAAATTATTATCATAACCATAAAGTCTTATTTTAATATAAAAGAACAATAACTATAAACAATGTGTAATGATACTAATCATGGGGGGGGATCTCAAATGAATGAAAATTGTAACCATCGTCAACGCCATCCGATGTCACCGTCGATAACTAATTCTACACAAATTTAAATTTAAACAACTTTTAAGGCGGCTTATATTTCATTTCTTTTTTGAGTGATGTCAAATATAAATGATATTGATAAATCAGTTAATTTTTTTAATAAGTGTAATTTATGAGTGTAATTTTGTAATTAAGTGGAAAAAAGTGTAAAAAACATATAAAATTTTTTAAATGATAAAAATGTCGGTTATTATTCCTTGCTGTGTACCATCTTGCGATGATAGACATTAAAAGGTAAATTATAAAAATTATTAATTAATACAGCATAATTACTTTCATTCTGCTTTTCTAGATATTATTTTCCGACCGACCCTATTATTCGAATGGCTTGGCTTTCTGGAAAACACAATTCAAAATTATTTGAATTAATTAATGATAAGCGTCTAAGTAACTATTGTGTTTGCCCCAACCATTTTGCAACAATGTGCAAATATGTTGTGAAGAAATTGAAAAAGCTACCTACATTATGCTTACTAGGTAAATGAAATTTTGCATAAAAAGTTTGTTTCTTAATCTATATATGTTTTTTAAATCATTTAGATTTGTAAGAAGAAACTACAAATAATTGCTTTTTGTCTCCACAAGATCAACCAACAGAAGATACTTCAGGTATGCTGCATGGTATGAAATGAATTATTTAGTTTCATAATTCATAATTATGTAATTCAATATATACCATATTATGTATGTTTATACCCCGACATGCCATATATATATATATTCATACCCCCACATAATATGTATGCCCCGATAAACTGCTTGGTATAACTAGTTCAACTGTTATGCAAGTCTATCCTGGATGTAGTAAACAACAAGGTTGCGAAGTTGCTTCAACCTCATTTTGTGAAATTTTATGAAAATTTTGTCATTTCATCAGAAATGAATGGGAAACGGTTCCATCTAAGTGATGAAAAAGAAATAATTGGTAAATACCATAAAAACTGAATAATTATTCTTATTTCAAATTATCTTTATTTTTGTAGATAAGAAACGGAGGAAATTACCTTTTACAAAGAACTGCAGCAATTGCAACCTAACTGGAGCAAAAAAATACGTTGTGTCGCGCTGAGAAAAATGCCAGAATAATAAGGCAAAAGCTAATACAATTGAGGAAAAATCCTCAGGTATTGGTGAACCTCAAATATTTGAATAAAGAAACTAGAAATTTCTTTAGCAGCCAGTCCCGAAATCAGAAAAAAGAAGTGCTGGCTATTTCCATTTACAAACAAAGTGGTAAAGGATACCGGTTCTTATCAAATTTTTTTTCATTACCATCCAGGAAGACGCTACAAAAACTGTTAGGGCAAACAAAATGTAACATTATTGTATTTATTGAACTAAAACTAGAACTAATAATAGCACTATCATTAGAACTAACACGAGCTACAAACTTTCGAAGTGATTTCGAGTCGTCTTCGATGGTGCTACTATTAGTTCTAGTTTAATTACACCGGCAGTGAAAGCCTTCGTACTTATATTCTATTTATGTAACCAAATTTTATTAGTTTTAAGAATAATAAATTATTATGTTGAAATTAGATCTTTCATTTAAAATATATTTATTTCCTTTCTTCAAAGCAATATTAATTGTGTTATTTTTAAATTTGGCGGTTAAAGTTAGCCCCAACGATCTGGCAACGTCGCTCGCTTCGCTTCGATGCGCAGCGAACAATGTTGCCAGATCGTTGGTTAGCCCAGTTTTACACCATTATCCTAGTGGAAGTTGGTTTTAATCTATGATTAGTACTCTGCGGTGACATCGGATGGCGCTGTACGCAAGGTACAATTTAATAAGGTAGAGTTGGCCATCTCTATCCTTCCTTGTCTCTGATACTAATGATCTAATGATTAATGATACACTGGTAAAATTTTACGAAGTGACTTAACTCTTTCGATATAAGATGAAATATTACCGCGAAAAAGTGGTAAATTTAACTAAATTCTAATAGGTTGCAACACATTTGAATGTCAAAATAACTTTGTTAAAAGATGTTAAAAATACGGTGTTAATCTGTTTATTCCTCACAGTGTAATTTTACACTTTATAACACCTTATACCCCTTTCCATTTTGTAGCATTAAATGTAATGCCAATATTTTGTCATCAAGTGTATAACGCCTCCCCTGCAACCTTCCTCCTTCGTTGTCATATTGGCTCAAAAAAAAGGATTGTTTTAGTCTGTCTAAACTTGAAATTGACTGCTTAAAAAGTTGTCTCTTTAGTAATAATTTTCTTTTATTTCTTTAGGATGTTATACTCTGGCGCTGGAATTTCCTCTTATACATCACTGCTTTCCTGTATAAATGTTGGGCTTTTGGTGATAAGTCGTCTTGTTTGTGGACTTCCTCCAATAAACTCTCCCTTTGTTTAGCTGTCAAAAAATATCCAATAATGATCCCGATTAACGCTGTTTCTCCATTAAGCGGGCTTTTTTTTTTTTTTTTTTTTTTTTTTTTTGAATGATGTTTCGTTTATTAATAAATAACTCTTATTAAGAGTTATATGCCATTATAGATAATTTAACCAGAGCTTTTCAAAATAAACGATTTATAAAACACATAATTTCTTACCTGAAGTCTCCAATGAGATTACACTGATGGATGTTGAAGCAACCTAAAGTCCCATATCTGCATGTGGAGTAGTGGGCGTGTTATTCGAAGCACTTGAAGTACTGACTTCTAAGTACTGATATCCTACATATGAAAAAAAAATGCCTCAGTCCTAACAACATTTTGATAATTTTATACACATACTGGCAAATTTAATGATGGTACTACTCCTTTCAACAATTTGTTGCTACGTCCAACATCCTCTCGTCAAAAAGTCTTATCACAAACTCGAAAATTATTATAAACCTCAAGTGTTCACACTGAAGCAGGTTTTCTCGCACACAACATAAAACCCATCTTTGATATATTTCTGGATACATTTGTGGGTTTGGAAATCGGTAGAAACTTCCATACCTTTGTATGCATCCACTAATAGCGCAACTTTTTGACATTTTCTGCTACAAGAAAATAAGATGCATATATATTTATTTTACAAATACCTAATCCAGTTCCATAATCAATGTTTAAATTTCAGAGGTTTTTTATGAGCATTAGTTTCCATATTATTTTAAGGGCAACTTATATTTAAAAATTTATTATGAAACTGGAGATCATAATATAATAATATGAAATAAATAAAAAAAAAGTATATCAAATGTACTTACCACGAATAAAATATCGTAAATTTCTTTAAAATTTACTATCAAACACAAAGCCGCATCAAAACACTAACCAACTTGACAAACAACTTAGAAAACAGTAGAAAAACAAATTGACGAAACGACTACTTAAATCCTAAAATATTTATTAATTTAAACTGCCAAGATAAAGTAGATATCTACATAATATAACGCAATATAACGCCATCTGTCCCGTCGGCCCGATACTAAAAATGACGTCACTTTGTACGAACACGACGTTAATAAGTGCCAGGGGGATGAAAAAGAGTGTGCTTCCTGTTGTCTAAAGAAACACACACATTTTTTTTGCTCTGCTAAAAATTAATTAAATCAACGTGTCAACGAGTTAAAAAAATTATATCCGTTCCTGTTCAACTCTGAAAAAACAATTCATCCTGTTCCTATTGAAGAAAAATATCCGTTCCTGTTCAATAATTTCGAAGAAACGATTAAATTCGCTCCTGATCAAGTAAAGCAATTGGTTCCGTTTCTGGTAGAAACCATCATCACTAGTGAAGAGAAAAATTGGTTCTTAATCCTGAATCCAACTGTTCCTGTCACGAAGAAAATATTATTCTGAGTTTAACCTCCAAGGTTCCCATAGAAACAAATTGGCTAAGTTATTTTTTTTTATAATTTATTGTTTTTGTTGATACATTTTTTAAAGAAAAAGACTCTTCTTACCTTCAATACGAGAAGTTCTTGATAAATTCAATATAAATTTTGCGATTACGATTACAATTTCCTAATTAATTTAATATTTGACAAGTTGTTTAAGACCATAACATATCCGAGTTGATAAATATTACTTCGAATCAACTAATTTAGAATATTTGTCTATATAATCAGTATATTTTGTTAATTTTGTCGACAACATCTCAATTTGATTGCACCTTAAGTTGTGCACATGTTTGTCTTGACAGTATTACCAGAACCTGCCTTTAACCCTGAGATAATTCGACAATTCTGTTTAAATATTTAAATTTTTTTCAATTTAATAAAAAAACAAATTATTATAAAATTTAGTGATGTTGTTTTCATTAAAATAATTCTTTTCAAAAGAAGAGGGACTATTTGCGGTCCATTTGGAAAAACATTACAATATATACATATATACACTGTATCTAAATGACATCAAAGAAATAGCATCTGAAAAAGTTTTCTTCATCTCTCTCATTATCCTAGGAATAAAATGCTTTCACATTGCTCAAGGGTTTAATGTCTAAGGATCGATAGCTAACAATTAATACATAAAGTTCATTGGTGTTACTTAGATACAATCGTTACTATTTAAAATTCTCCTTAGAAAGAATCTTAAAAACGCACCAAAATGAAGTAGGACTAATAAACATTTTACTGAAGGAAATAATAACAATCTTTAAATGTGGAAATGTCTTTTAGTGTATCTTGTTTAGTGATTTGATGGCGTGAATTGGCGCACGCATCTATTAAAGAAAAAAAAATTAAATAAAATAAAAGTTATGTAAAGCAAACAAATTATGAGAAATAAATAAATATAATCTATTTAATTAAATTAAAGAAAAAGTACAATATTTAAGGCATATATTCGAACATAGACGCTACAATACTAATTATTATAAATGATCTTATCGCATATACTCTAATAACGACTACTTACATAAACTAATTTAGGTACTAAAATAAAAATAAAAAATTCTTATTAGCGGTAATGGTGAGGAAAACGAGAATAAATAAAGAAAACTTAGCGTAAATCTAGCTTAAACTATGGGCACAAACGAGAGTAGAATCATGTTTAAAGAATCTGTCGGTTCCAAGATTCCAGAGGAGACTGAAAGCTATTGTCACGGAAAATCCGATATATACTATTGACATGTTTTTCCAATTTAATGTTTGAATTCAATTTGTATTATATCACAATGTAATTATTGTTAAATTGACGCAGTCTATGCTTTTTTGTAAAATGGAGAAATAAAATATTATTATTAAAATATTAAAAATATTATTCCTTGTGGAAAATATATTGAATACTTCCATATCTTGAGCTAGTGTACCATATGTACATATGAATAGAACATTCGTGCAAAATTATTTAATATTAAAATAGTATTATTTAAGTGTTTGCCGAACCTATCCTTTGATATCGATTCCTTCCGCTGACAGAATGAGAGTCATTCGGCTTGCGCATACTACATATCAATCCTATTATTCCACGTGGAAAATAATCATGATGCAGATATACCCACTTCATAGGCATGCTGGAGGGTTTGTAAGCCTCGCTAACGACAATGCCTCCATGAAAGTACTAACTCTCATTGAGATCAGAGCATCATGGTTATTTTCCACGTGGAATTATAGCATTGATATGTAGTATGCGCAAGCTGAATGACTCTCATTCTATCAGCGGGGGAGTCCATATCAAAGGATAGGTTAGGCAAACACTTAAATAATACTATTTTAATATCAAATTATTTTGCATGATTATTCCATTTACATATACATATGGAAAACTAGCAGATTCAGATATGGAAGTGTTCAATATACTTTACACATAATTATTCAGCCAGACGCAAGCTTTCGTTTGAGATATAGAACATTGAAATCGGTCCACCGTTCTTTAGTTATAGCGAATTTAATCAAAATTATTTTTTTTCTAACTAGGGGCCAGACTTCCAGTCGGTAGATACGTGGAGTCATTTAAATGGTAGATTAGGCAAACACTTAAATAATAGTATTTTAATATCAAATTATTTTGCACGAATATTTCAGTTATACGTATATATGCAATTTTTATTATAATTCCTCGTGGAAAATATATTGAATACTTCTATATCTTGAGCCAGTGTACCATATGTACATATAAATAGAAAATTCGTGCAAAATAATTGAATATTAAAATAGTATTATTTAAGTGTTTGCCGAACCTATCCTTTGATATCGACTCCTTCCACTGACAAAATGAGAGTCATTCGGCTTGGGCACACAGCATATCAATCCTATTATTCCACGTGGAAAATAACCATGATGGAACTATACCCACTTCATAGGCATGCTGGAGGGTTTGTAAGCCTCGCTAACGACAATGCCTCCATGAAAGTACTAACTCTCATTGAGATCAGAGCATCATGGTTATTTTCCACGTGGAATAATAGGATTGATATGTAGTATGCGCAAGCCGAATGTCTCTCATTCTATCAGCGGGGGAGTCCATATCAAAGGATAGGTTAGGCAAACACTTAAATAATACTATTTTAATATCAAATTATTTTGCATGATTATTCTATTTACATATACATATGGAAAACTAGCAGCTTCAGATATAGAAGTATTCAATATGCTTTACACATAATTATTCAGCCAGACGCAAGCTTTCGTTTGAGATATAGAACATTAAAATCGATCAAACCGTTCTTTAGTTATAGCGAATTTAATCAAAATATTTTTTTTTCTAACTAGGGGCCAGACTTCCAGTCGGTAGATACATGGAGTCATTTAAATGGTAGATTAGGCAAACACTTAAATAATAGTATTTTAATATCAAATTATTTTGCACGAATATTTTAGTTATACGTATATATGCAATTTTTATTATAATTCCTCGGGGAAAATATATTGAATAATTCTATATCTTGAGCCAGTGTACCATATGTACAGCTCTGTTCAGATTTAATGCGAATCGTCCGCTGTTAGCTCCGACATGACGCTGGTACTGGAAGAAGACGGAGACATCTTTTGTTTCTATTCAATTCGATTTCTGAGACTAAAGGAAGTTACCCTCTTCCTTAACCCAGGTAAAACCGTCTCAGTTTGAAGTGGGCCGAAGAATGGATCACCCTTTTTTTAAATGTGTTAATTTTATTTTATTTGAAATTTTTTTTGATATTTTTAAGAACAAGAAATACACGATTTTTTACATGTTCCTCTAATAAATGATTTTAGAGTATTTCTATAAATACAACGTCAGATAAAAATCTCAGTAATATAATTAATATAATATAAAACTTATAAATAAAGCTTTATGAAACTCTCCTTCAAATTTGGCTTCAAAGTTGGCCTTACAACATCTAGATCAGGCCGAAGACTTATTCTTAATAATGCTCAACGAACGGGAATTATTGAATACGTCACCGCCAATCCTTTTACAACGTCCACAATTATCAAGGATTTAATTCGATTGAATACAATCGAGTGCTGGAGGATGTTTTGATAGCATCAGTAAGAACCTTGTACCTAGAAGGGATCATCATGATTGTCCAAGACAACTCACCCGTGAATTCGTCAAGAATTGTTCATGATTGGTTTTACGATCATAATGAGGTTAGGCGAATACTCTGGCAAGCGCGGTCACCTGATCTTAACCCAATAGAAAATCTATGGGCTTTGGTGGAAAAACAGTTCAATAAATATGCCAACTTTTCGATTCGCAACGTGGATAATCTGCGCCGTAACATTACAGATGTATGCGAAGGATTAATAAATTTGATATCCACTAGATTGCAATGTTGCATGGAGAATAGTGGGTATTATACAAAATACTGATAATATTTGATGGTATCATGGACCTTATAAAATTCTCCCCAATTAGATTATTATAATATTTATTATATTTTATATGTATAATAATATATTATATTTTTTGTTATATAGGAGTATTATATTTTATCTACAACTATTGAATTATCTATTCGTTATAGATTTGATTTTTGACGGGTAATGACACGCATTACCCATGACTGACAAAGTGTTGGATAATGAAGCCATTATTCCACAGTTCTGACACGGCCTACTAATCAAAAATAGTATATTATTATCAGGTTAATTATGCCACTCGCTACGCTCGTGACATAAACTTAACCTTCGTGAATAATAGCTCATTATATGCGAGTAGAATACTATACTTTGTCCACGACTATTGAAATTGATTCCATAAATTTATTTTCTAAATAAATTTTTGAATAAAGGTTAAACGTCAATGTGACACAAATTCAATGTTACTAACTGTAACCAACTTCACAACAATTTGTCAAAATTAAGTGTCAGTTTTATAAAACGTAGTTTTCTTTACGAAAATTAATTAATTTATGCTTAAATCATACGAAAAAAGGAATTTGTTTAGGTTTTTTTAATGTCAAACATTTAGAAACTCCTAAAAAATTTAATTAAATTGACGTTTTTTGAACTTTTAACGTTTCAAATTATTATTATTAGTCTGGTCAAGATGGCTACCCGTGAATAATGATTACTATTCACCGCTATTATTCACTCCGTGAAAAATGACTACCATTTTGTTTGAGAAAACTCATTCATAAGGTATATATTATAAGGTAGTCGTGGACAAATAAAATATTAACAGAAATGACAGCTTTCTTATATTGAGGTTATGTCTGAAATGTCTATCAAGTTTATTTCTTTTCTTTTTTTTTGATTTTTTTTTCAAAATTAAATAGTTGTAGATAAAGTATAGTATTCAACTTGCGTATAATGGATGTTACCCACTCAGATTACGACACTCGCTCGCTTCGCTTGCTCGTGTTGCAACTTCTTCTTCGTGGGTAACAGCCACCATCATACGCTTGTTGAATAATATACTATTATTATATTGATTTTTGATTTTATTATATTAAAATGGTTTGCGATATATTTCAATATATAGTTTATATATAACTTACTATCATATATAATTTTCATTTCTTTTGAGGTTCGACTTATCGTTCCACCGTATTACCAAAGTAATACAGTAATTATTAGTAATTATTTTCATTTACTACAGAAATTGTGTAAAGTAAATGGATTGCTTATACTTATTTATTTTCTTAATTTTTTTTTGTGATTCAGTCATCTTGGTCATAAATCACATCACCCCGCTTGCCTGTTCGGAACTTTTACAACACTACAGAGCAGGTAAAACCTGGATTGAACGCCTCGTGAACGTAGGTCGTTTCTAGTACAATTTTATGCCTCTACGAGCGGCATTATATCTGAACAGAACTGTACATATAAATAGCAAATTCGTGCAAAATAACTTAATATTAAAATAGTATTATTTAAGTGTTTGCCGAACCTATCCTTTGATATCGACTCCTTCCACTGACAAAATGAGAGTCATTCGGCTTGGGCATACAGCATATCAATCCTATTATTCCACGTGGAAAATAATCATGATGCAACTATACCCACTTCATAGGCATGCTGGAGGGTTTGTAAGCCTCGCTAACGACAATGCCTCCATGAAAGTACTAACTCTCATTGAGATCAGAGCATCATGGTTATTTTCCACGTGGAATAATAGGATTGATATGTAGTATGCGCAAGCCGAATGACTCTCATTCTATCAGCTGAGGGAGTCCATATCAAAGGATAGGTTAGGCAAACACTTAAATAATACTATTTTAATATCATTATGGAAAACTAGCAGCTTCAGATATGGAAATAGCCAACGTTCCACATTGGAGCACCAGACTCATCCGCGAGTCCATCGAAATAGAGAAGAACGGTACCTTCAACAAGAGAGATGACGCCCTGCACTTGTCAGCCACTTGGAAAACGGTCCTACACCGTCCCTGATCCGGAGCAGCCTTCCTGAGGGAGGGGATTTTGGGCAGACCATAGAGTTTGGGGCACCTGCTTGATTTTTCCCGAGGGATTAAGGTTTTCTTGATCTCGGGGCCTATTGGAGATGCCTCTATTATCGATTTGGTGGTTCTTTCCAGGTAAGTTGTATGGTTTTTTGCTGCTAAAAAAAAATAAAAGTCGTATAAACGATGAAAATATTTTATTTCGGTGCTATCTTCGAAGATTTCGAACGATTATCGTTCTTCTTCAGGCAGGACTAAGGAACATTTAGATATAACAAAAACACAGATAAAAAATATATATAATTACCGTCGGTGTAGGAGCATCGAGAGTATTGTTTCAGAGTATTTCTTCAAAAAGATTCCGTTTACGAAAAATTCAAAAAAAACTTGAAGAGTAAATTGAAAAATCCAAAAAATTAAAATGGCGTTTTTCTATTCATCGTAAATCTCGTTTTTCAAAGTGTTTAAAAATAAATGTTAAAAATTAACGACAGAACAAATTACCAAACCTGTAGAGAAAGAACCATAATAACTAAATATAAGAAATCAAAAAAGAAAGAAAATTTTTAAACTTACAATTAACACGTTAAAATTTCCTTTAAAATTAAATAACTTGAGTCAACATGATGAGGGATGAAATTGGACTGAAGGTCATAAGGAACGTTCGCCAGATGATAAAGGTGAAAGAGTGAGGGAAAACGAGTGGGAATAAGAACGTCAACATAAAATCTGTCCATACTAAATTAATTCTTCGCATCATTAAAAATCTGAAACATAAAATTAAAATAGAAAATCGTATTGTTGACAAAAATGCAGGCCTCGTTGAGTTGGATAAAGAGTCATACTTAAAAAAGACATTAACTTTTTTCATAGAAAATAACATTTTAAAAATTAAGAATAATTTTATCTTTGTTTCTTTATTTATTTATTTATCTTTATCTCTCTAGCTCGACCTCTAGCTCTTCCAGGGATGCGTTCTTCTTCCGAAAGGTTTTCTTCTTAGAAGAAACAACATATGCTTGTATAAAGCTAGATCTACACGATACGCGAACTGGTTCGCCACTTCATTGAAGTATCTCTAGCCAAGTACCGTTACCTCAAGTACCTCTATCTCTATCTCAAGTACCTCTATCACTACCTCAAGTATCTCTATCTGAAGTACCTCTACCTCAAGTACTATAATAAACGTTTCAATATTTTATTTAGGATGGACTTTAATGGAAATCCTCTTTGTTTCCGGGCCTTTTAACCCCTTGTCTCTTGGTTATCTTGGATACTATATTATTTCAAAATATTAATAAAAGATAAAGCTTGTTTACAATTAAAGACCAATAGTTTTAGGTTTAATAACTAGTTTTAAATAATAATTATAGATATTTAAAGCAAATAAACTAAAATAAACTCCTCCTGCGAAGTTAAGCCCGCCTTTACCAACTTTTTCCGTAGAAACTGGTGGAAACAACCTGTCAGTTATCGCGGGATTTCCCCAAGTACTTAACTTGAAACCAGATAGAACAACTCTTAAAATAATTCAAAGTATTGAAAAAATTTCTCTAAAAATTAATATTATTTTTTAATGAAAATAAACTGGTAGAAACAACCGGTTTTTACGGAAAACGTATAATGTTTTCATACAATAAAATTTTATTTATTAATTAAAAAAGAAATACTAAACAATTTTTATTATTAGTACAAGAAAATATAAGAGGGGAATATAAATCAAAAATAGTGCTGCCATCTCTTAATCATATCCATTATTATTATAAAATCCACCAGCGCCCCCATAGCGGACAAATCCAAAAATAACACTTTACGCGTTACCAATTTTTACGTAGCGGTTAGCCGTCTGGTATAAAATAGTCAATGATACCACGATTGATTGATGACAATTAAACGTCAAATCAAATAATCAAAATCGAAACATAACCTAAAAAGTACAAAAAAAATTGCTACCAACACAAACTACCAAAATAACTGTCGTAATATTAGTAATTTTGTGTTTAACCAACCAAATAATATCTATTATTTAGGCATATTCAAAGTGTTTTATGACAGGCCACCCATTTAGGAGTAAATTAGTCATTTCCAAACTTATTTAATAGAAAGTGTTATACCACTCGGTCATAAAATCACTCTTCTTGGATGGTATTTTTTTTATAAAATTCTGACATTGATAACTGATTTAATATACAGGGTTATTATTACAAAAATATGGGGTTTGACAGGTCTATTTCTTATTGTTTTAGAATAAAGCTAAAAAAAACTTTTTTTTTAGTGTCGCAAAGAAATTAAATTTACAGTTTCTTGTAAATTATAACTAAAAATTAAAAAAACAATATTTCTGATATTTGAAACAAATACATTTGTTGAACTATTTAATTTATATTTGTTTTACACAAAAGTTGGAATAGATTACATTATTTCACATTTTTTATTAAGATTTAATATTATTTTAAATGACTTGATAAATTATTGATAGATGGCGCTCATATATTTTTTTTTATAACTCAAATAAACAGCAACATTTCTTTGTATTCAAAAATTTTCTGAAGTGTCAAATTAAAAATCCTGTTTTTTAAGATGGGTTATGAAAATTACCAAAAGTTTAACATAAAAAGAAAATAAAGTAAATTTTATATAAAATTTTAGTAGAATAATTTTTAGTTATAGTACCGTAATTTACAGGAAACTGTAAATTTAATTTCTTTGACGACACTAAAAAAAAATTAATTTTTAGCATTATTCTAAAACAATAAGAAATAGACCTACATTTTTGTAATCAGAAAAAAATAACGAATTTAATAAGCGTATGATCAGTGGTTGTTTCCATTTAAAAAAACGAAAATTGTCATCATATCTCAAAATCTAAAACCGAAAATATTTTTTTGACTACGTCATCAAATTCTCTATAAAAAAGTGTCCATATAATGTTTTAGTTATAATACTCCACCTATAATAATAACCAAGATTGCACTTGCTGGTTTTACGATATTTTCAATTTTGGTCTCTAGAGGAAAAACAAAAGACGATAGCGCTTTGAGGTTTTTGGCATTAGACGTTTCTCGAAAAACGAGATCATGACATGTTAGCTACTTTTTTTCTAACTCTTATAGTTTTCGAGATAGCCTATTTGGACATCGAATTTGAACCACCCTGTACATCTTCAATAATTCTTAATAGTTTTTACATTTTTTTCAAAAATTTTCTGATATAAAGATATTAAAATTTTACGTCATCGTAAAGAGAAAAAAAAGCTCTATCAAATGAGCCTAACGAAAGGGCACATTGCCATTTAAGAAACTTCAAATGTTATTCGTTGCTCATTTGTTTTCTGAAATAGAAACAATTGAATGGTGTTTTATTATGGCAAATAAAATATTAAACAACTTTTGTGTAAAATGTTTTTTTATAAAGTTGATACTTACCAAGATATACAGCGTGTCCCGTATCTTCCGCATCAGAGCATTATACGATTGTACGATACATTATTCTGAAGCGATCTTTCTAATAAAATTTTTTCGAAATGTTTATAATAACCGCACGGGAACTGTTTAAACGAACTGTTTTTCGTCCAATCAGCAGATCGCAAATCAGCCTCAGGTAGTCGGTGCCTCGTTCGGCCGGTCCGCTACGCCGATGATAACTCGTTTCCCACGTGTAGTCACCAATAGATTCGTCACGGAAAGATAAATAAACTTTTTCGGTGAATCAAAGTCGTCCGTTATTGGTCGTTGTTAAACAGTTCCCGTGCGGTTATTATAAACATTTCGAAAAAAATTTATTAGAAAGATCGCTTCAGAATAATGTATTCTACAACCGTATAATGCTCTGATGCGGAAGATACGGGACACGCTGTATACTACATTCCATACATAATGGGACCCTGTATACAGTGCTTTCCAAAAGTAACGGATAAATTCGTTAAAACGATTAAAAACAATTTATGAGACAGATCTGAAGATTTAAATTGTTTGTAATTATTTGGTATAGATTTAAAATTCTTTCCGAAATTTGTAAACAAATTTAATGATGTTTAAAAAACCTTAAAGTTCCATAATATACCATTCATACAGGTAGAAAAATAGCAGTAGCCATTCGTAACCATGGTAACCAATTGTTTGTGTTAGATTATCCTTATAATTATTGATCGTATCGAATTATTTTATAAACAATATTTGTTGAGAATTCCATTACACACAAGCTTTATTGATAACACTTTTTAAAATAACTTAATTTTAATTTCCCTGTGAACAGTACGGTACGTTGATTTCGCGGCAAATCGGGAATTTCAGAGCAAATTATTGATTTTATCAAAAAGTGTTTCGTACAATATTTGTTAAAAAGTCAATTTGCAATCGATTAACTTAATACAAGTTTTAATATCTCCACCAGGTGGCTCTGCATACTAATATAAATGTCAATATTTTTGAGATCATCCTAATAATTATTCATAATTTCATTAATTTTCCATTCATTTGAGATAGAAAATTGTGTTAAACAATGATTACTTTTTGATATCTGAAATCAAATATCAATATAAATCAAAACCGAATATAAAGAAAAATAGTAGTAGCCATGCGTAACTATGGCAATCAACTGTTTCAGATAACAAAAATTAATCATTGTTTAAAACAATCGGTTACCATGGTTACGCACGGCTACTGCTATTTTTCTATCTCATTGAATAGAAATTATAAAACTTTAATGTAATTTTTCTCGAAAATTTTTTTACGTATAGTTCGTTTTTTTTCTATAATACTTGTCAATGTAAATTATTTAGGGTTTCTGTTGGTATTATCTAGGACCCTTATAAAATTTATGTTGTTTTAATGATTTTTAGTAACATTGTCAGTAACTAATTAGTTGAGGTTAAAATACTAATAAATTTGTAGATAAATACGATTTTGACGAAGTACATATTTGTTATAAAAACGTGCTACAAAGTAATTAAATAGAATAAAATACCTTTTCTAGGTAAGTAAATGGCAAATAAACACCCCACAACACTTTTTATGCACCTTTTCTTTTTGAATAACGAAAGCTCAAACGTCAATGTGACATATTTACTTCAAAACATGATAAAACAAAACTCCCTGTTAATTTTGCCAACTTTACAACAATTTGACAGGTATTATAGAATAAAAATAATTAATAAAAATTAATAATATTAATATTGACGGTACTAAATTCAGAAAAAAATCCTCTTTCATATTCCGTAATAAAAATGGGAGATTGCTATTTGAAAAAAAATATCGATGACATCATACCTCTATTAAAAATGTCGGAAAAATTTAAAAATCTATACCAAAAAATTTAAATCTTTTTTAATTGTTTTAGCAAATTTATCCGTTACTTTTAGGAAATCCTGTATAATTTATCAAAACAAGAGTAATCTTAATTATTAACAAACTTTACCCTTTAATTAAACGAATCAATTCAATAGTAAACAAACGATTAAATTCCACTGCCGAGCCGTTTCAAAACTATAAACATATATACTCATTAGAAAAACCTTGATAACGAAACGCCTTGTATTCTCGAGCTATCACTGTCAATGGTTTAACCACGCTTTAACATTATTGGAGTCGTCAACTTTGAATGTGTGTCACGTAACGAATAAAGCCGTTTAGTTCTTTTGTTAAAAAATCAGTGTTGGTTGGTAATAAAAATTTTTAGCAATAAAAAAAATTAAATAGGACATATTAATAAGACCAATTTCTTAAAAATGCCCGAATGGTTTAGTTATGAACGTGTTTTTGAAAGAGTACGTATCAAATTACTACAGTGTTATGTTTTATCGCAATTATTTTTATTTCATTTGTTTTAGTTACCATTATTTTTTGTCGTTTGCATAGGCGTATTGATTTTTATTGGAATTTATTTTGCTTATGTTATTCTTTATCCACCTACTTCACCTATCGATGCACAAAATGATAATGTAACACATTATTTATAAGAAACAAACGTTTATTATTTATTTACTTTTATTTTTGTAATCTAAAAATAAAATAAAATGGGAACTAAAAGAAAATTGTTTTAATCCGGACCTGTTTTAAACTTGAAAACAGATATGTCAATATTTTTAAGGTTAAACAAGCGCAGTCGTCTTCCGGTCATCAGAAGTATCGTTGACATAGAGAAGAAAACTTCGTTTGGACAATTCATTCCAAATTATTCGTGCTTTTAAACCAAACTTCTAAACATGTCCTCTACCGTAAAGGTAAGATTTAAAATTTATTAAATAAATCGATTTCTAATAAATATTCTATATTTACTGCTTTTAGATTGGAATAATTGGAGGTACAGGTTTGGATGACCCAGATATTTTAAAAAATCGGAATGAAAAGCAAGTTACAACTCAATTTGGGGATCCATCAGGTGGTAAAATCGTTGAAGGTGAGATTGAGGGTGTGCCATGCGTAATTGTATCACGTCACGGTCCAACCCATGATATTAACCCATCTAATGTTAATTATCGAGGGAATATTTGGGCTTTAAAAGATGCTGGTTGTACTCATATTATTGCAACAACCGCAACAGGATCTTTAAAAGAAGAAGTACAACCTGGGGATTTAGTAGTTGTTGATGATTTCATTGATAGGTAAATAAAAAGAAATAATCCTAAAAAACATATTAAATGAAGCATTTTAGAACTCAGGGAAGAAAACAAACTTTTTATGATGGAAGTGAGAATGGTTTACCAGGACTTTTCCATCTTCCTATGAATCCACCTTTTTCACAACCACTCAGGGAAGTTATTATGAACACAGCTGAAGAATTAGGGTTGAAGCATCATAAACAAGGCACTGTTGTTTCTATCGAAGGACCTAGGTTTTCATCAAAAGCTGAAAGTAAAATTTTTCAAATGTATGGAGGAGCAGTTATTAATATGTCTACTGTTCCTGAGGTAATAATATCATTACAAATAAAAATTAATGATTTTAATCCTTAATTTTAATGGTGTTAATAGGTCAACTTAAATAAGATTACATTTTTAATGTTTATTAAGATATTTTTGGTTGGTTTAGTAGTTGATAGAAAAATATAAAATCCAGTTAAATTTAATTAAATAATAACTATGATTATGTTAATCTTATCACAGTTGCTTTTAGAGATGCATTTATCCTTGTACTCATTTCAAAACTTTTTTTATAGATCATGATTACATCATACAGTTTATTTCATTAGTTTCAACAGAATTATAATTTAAATAATCTGAAATTAGATATTTGATGTTTCCAATTTCATCTTATTATATGTATTCTGGTATGGTCTTTGAAACTTATTGTGGTTGTATTGAAACAATGTCTGTAATTATTGTTCAACTCAGTTTCTATGTAGAGTTTAATGTGTTCTAATATCCTTGATTATTACATGCTTTATAATAATGGGCAAATAAAATTCTCTACATTGATGCATCAGGGAGCAAAAATTTTACAGGGTATTGTGTAAGAGTACAATTTGCTACAACTTTTGTTGTAAAAGTTTTTCACCTCTGTCAAGTTGGCACTACATCTTGCAATTTGAATAAAAAAAATTATTGCATTAATTCTCGCTTAATTTGTTGTAATTTGTCGCGTCTTTTTTTATAAACAATATTTGAAATATTGCATTTTTGAGGTAGTGCTAACTTGACAGTGGGAATCTATGGTAAAGAGTGAAGATAACAAAAAACTAATGACGTCATAAATTGTCGCTTAATTTGTTGTAATTTATCGTAAAGTTTACAAATTTGTCGCGCCAATCGCGTGATGCAGTAAGTAAATCTAAGGCTGTGCAACATGGTAAAAAAACATGAAACAAAAAACTTGCTAGACATCAGTTAGAAGAACAGGATAATATAAAGGTAGAAACGTGCGGATTGTTCATAGACGCTGAGTACAGCTTCCTAGGAGCAAATTGTAAATAAAGTGCCCTTTCTTCGCATACCAATAAGTAAATGTTTATTACAAAATAAAGTCTAATTGTTTCTTTTGTGTCTAGCGCTACTTGATATTTGGACAAAAATAACATCGAGTGTAAAACATTCATGCGCTACTAGATTAAAATGTTAGTTTGCTTTTTGATAGGGGAAGAAATGAATTTTTAAGAAAAACAAAATACTATCGTGAAAAGAATGTTTTTAGCATCTCAATAATAAAAAAAAATTTTGGCATTCCATTTAAAAAAAAGTTGATTTCTATAACTCAATAATTATAACTGATGGAATAAAACGTTTCATACAAAAAAGCTTTAGAATTAGCCTATATAAAATACCCAGCAAACAGTTTTAGTCCATCGATCAGTTGTACCAACCTCAACCCTGATAATTAAAAGTTTTCAACTATTTCAACAAATTTCTTCTATAACTCAATAATTATAACTGATGGAATAAAACGTTTCATACAAAAAAGCTTTAGAATTCGCCTATATAACATATCCAGCAAACAGTTTTAATCCATCGATCAGTTGTACCAACCTCAAGCCTGATAATTAAAAGTTTTCAAGTATTTCAACAAATTTCTTCTATAACTCAATAATTATAACTGATGGAATAAAATGTTTCATACAAAAAAGCTTTAGAATTCGCCTATATAACATATCCAGCAAACAGTTTTAATCCATCGATCAGTTGTACCAACCTCAAGCCTGATAATTAAAAGTTTTCAACTATTTCAACAAATTTCTTCTATAACTCAATAATTATAACTGATGGAATAAAACGTTTCATACAAAAAAGCTTTAGAATTCGCCTATATAACATATCCAGCAAACAGTTTTAATCCATCGATCAGTTGTACCAACCTCAAGCCTGATAATTAAAAGTTTTCAAGTATTTCAACAAATTTCTTCTATAACTCAATAATTATAACTGATGGAATAAAATGTTTCATACAAAAAAGCTTTAGAATTCGCCTATATAACATATCCAGCAAACAGTTTTAATCCATCGATCAGTTGTACCAACCTCAAGCCTGATAATTAAAAGTTTTCAAGTATTTCAACAAATTTCTTCTATAACTCAATAATTATAACTGATGGAATAAAATGTTTCATACAAAAAAGCTTTAGAATTCGCCTATAGAACATATCCAGCAAACAGTTTTAATCCATCGATCAGTTGTACCAACCTCAAGCCTGATAATTAAAAGTTTTCAAGTATTTCAACAAATTTCTTCTATAACTCAATAATTATGACTGATGGAATAAAACGTTTCATACAAAAAAGCTTTAGAATTCGCCTATATAACATATCCAGCAAACAGTTTTAATCCATCGATCAGTTGTACCAACCTCAAGCCTGATAATTAAAAGTTTTCAAGTATTTCAACAAATTTCTTCTATAACTCAATAATTATAACTGATGGAATAAAATGTTTCATACAAAAAAGCTTTAGAATTCGCCTATATAACATATCCAGCAAACAGTTTTAATCCATCGATCAGTTGTACCAACCTCAAGCCTGATAATTAAAAGTTTTCAAGTATTTCAACAAATTTCTTCTATAACTCAATAATTATAACTGATGGAATAAAATGTTTCATACAAAAAAGCTTTAGAATTCGCCTATAGAACATATCCAGCAAACAGTTTTAATCCATCGATCAGTTGTACCAACCTCAAGCCTGATAATTAAAAGTTTTCAAGTATTTCAACAAATTTCTTCTATAACTCAATAATTATAACTGATGGAATAAAACGTTTCATACAAAAAAGCTTTAGAATTCGCCTATATAACATATCCAGCAAACAGTTTTAATCCATCGATCAGTTGTACCAACCTCAAGCCTGATAATTAAAAGTTTTCAAGTATTTCAACAAATTTCTTCTATAACTCAATAATTATAACTGATGGAATAAAATGTTTCATACAAAAAAGCTTTAGAATTCGCCTATATAACATATCCAGCAAACAGTTTTAATCCATCGATCAGTTGTACCAACCTCAAGCCTGATAATTAAAAGTTTTCAAGTATTTCAACAAATTTCTTCTATAACTCAATAATTATAACTGATGGAATAAAATGTTTCATACAAAAAAGCTTTAGAATTCGCCTATATAACATATCCAGCAAACAGTTTTAATCCATCGATCAGTTGCACCAACCTCAAGCCTGATAATTAAAAGTTTTCAAGTATTTCAACAAATTTCTTCTATAACTCAATAATTATAACTGATGGAATAAAATGTTTCATACAAAAAAGCTTTAGAATTCGCCTATATAACATATCCAGCAAACAGTTTTAATCCATCGATCAGTTGTACCAACCTCCAGCCTGATAATTAAAAGTTTTCAAGTATTTCAACAAATTTCTTCTATAACTCAATAATTATAACTGATGGAATAAAATGTTTCATACAAAAAAGCTTTAGAATTCGCCTATATAACATATCCAGCAAACAGTTTTAATCCATCGATCAGTTGTACCAACCTTAACCTTGATAATTAAAAGTTTCAAGTATTTTCAAAATTTCTTCTATAACTCAATAATTATAACTGATGGAATAAAACATTTCATACAAAAATAATGCAGAATTATCCTACGATTTTCGTCAAATTGAAAATATGATATCACCAGCGTGTAGAGAATGTCCTAAAACATATTACTGCCAAATATATTGAAAGTAGTACCCATAGTGTGGCTAAAAAAAAATAAGGCGCTTACTCTGAATCAGGCTGTATAAATTGTGCAATAAAAAACTTACCGAAAGACCGCGTCTATTTTACATTTAATAAAATAACATTTTCTCTTATAAATTATTTGTTATATCTCAATTTTAAGTCATAGACCGGGTGTCAAGTTAGCTCTACCTCACATATACAACATACTAAAATCATAAGCAAAATTGTTACACGTCATCAATACGTTACTATGGTAACTGTAATCGTAATTCTGTAATTCGTCAATTTGGTTTGAAAAACAAGCGTGGTAACGTTTGATGACGTACAGGATGTCCAAATTTCGATGGGTTTGCAGGGTAGAATCCAATGGTGCACGTAGAAATAATAATAAGTAATTTTTCTAGTCATCACGGTTTTTGAGTTATAAAGAGTTAAGTATTTTAGAAGTTGAGTATTCAGTATTTGAGTTGTGTTTATAACTCAAAAAACCGCGATGACGAGAAAAATTCTACGTGCACCATTGAATTCCACGTGAAAAAATCAAAGAAATTGTATATATAGAAGCAGTTGTAAACATTAAAACTTGAAGCCAACGCAACACGCGGTTTGTTTACTAACAACCTTTGTCGAAACCAGTTGAAACAATGAACGTGCACAGATCGGACCATCGGCCGATTATCGCCGAATACTCCCGAATATTATTTTAGCTCCTAGAATAAGACATACACTAAAATAACGAATCCTATTTGCGAATCAATAAATCTTCAAAGTCGTTCTTCTTTCGATTCATTTTTCTTCATTTTTATTTATATATATTTATACATTTAGTGTACCACTAAAAAGTTAGAAATAGAACTTATCAATCAAAATAGTACATACTTGTATGGTTTACCAAGTATGTATATTGTTTCTAGGTCCTGTGACTAATTTAAAAGATTACAAGATTATATTTATTGTGTTTAATATTTCAAAATCTTATTAAAACTTGACAAAGATATAGAAAAAAATTCATTCTACAATTTATAAAATTATTACGGCAATAATTTTTGGATACGCCACTGGATAAAGTCTGACCAATTTCATCTAATTCGTACACGCCACTGTTGCTAGGACCAAGGTCTATTTTGTTTGCAAACAAATGCTCTTGCGTTGGCTTCAAACCGGTATACGGGCGAACATAGGCGATGCGGCTTCTATATATACAATTTCTTTGGAAAAAATCTATTAGAACCCGTTTTTACTTTTTTACTAAGTTTCCGGATAGCCGAGATACAGGAGGTTTCTGAAAATCGTAAATTTCAAATACTCCCTGTATATCAAAAACGAAGAGGGCTATAAAAATTTGGTTTGCGCCATTGCAAGTTTCACAAAAAAGTAGCTCAGGTTCGCGAAAGCCGCAACTTTCTATCTTTCATAATAACTGAGATACCCTGCAAACCCATCGAAATTTGAACACCCTGTACAACCGTTTTGCTCATGATTTTAGTATGGTGATGTTGGTTTTTCACCATTGAGCCTTACATCATTAATACGCTACTATCGTAACTGTAATTGGTCAATTGTGACTTTAATATGACGTCATAGCAATCCTTAGTAACGTTTGATTTTAAAGTACAATACCTCAAAAATTATTCATAAAAAAGGACGCGACAAATTTGTAAACATTACGATGTATAGTTTTTTTTTATTCAAATCGCAAGATGTAGTGCCAACTTGACAGACGTAAATTTTTCTGTATCATGTTCCGGACACCGATTTTTTTTACACTTCTAATTCTCATATTTTTGAAAAATTCTCTACATTGATGCATCTGGCAGCAATAATCTTATAGAGCATTGTGTTAAGTTTACAATATGCTACAACTTTTGTTGTAAAAGTTTTTCTGTATCATGCTCCGGATACCGATTTCTTTTATCACTCTTCCAATTTTCATATTTTTGAAAAATTTCTCTACGTTGATGCTACAAATATTTTTTCATATATGTATAGTGATAAATATTTTGGAGTAGATTCATGACATTCCATTTCATCAACAAGTCTTGTAAAGTTAGGTTTGTAATCAGTAATCACTGATGCTTAATCGAATAGATGCCATTAAGTGGTCATCAGTCAGAGAACTCATAAATTGCGATTTGATGTTTTTCATTTGAGAAAACACTGCTTCACACAGATATGTGGAACCTAAAAAATGCAAATATCCTCATTGTCACCAATCTCAATAATGAATATTTTTCTTCTGGTAATATATTCCAAAAATAATTTTCATTTGCACATGCTTTCACAATTATATCTGAGCCGATGAATTCAATTGATAAGTATGAGCTAGATTTGATGAAATATTCTCGTTATTGAATTCTCCAAAAGGAAATAAAATAAATTCAAAAATCGGTTGAAGATTATTGAGATTTGCAAATCGTCACTCAAATTCTTGATTAAAATTTATTATTACATTCACCAGTAAGTTTAATATGTTCTTCTAAATTATAAAACAACAAGTTTTAATTTTGCTTTAATAGTATATTAAAAAACAAGTTTCGTAAGACACGTTTGAAATGCACGAATTCAAGTCGAAAAACGAGTGGCGAAGCCACGAGTTTTTTAATGAATGAGTGCTTTAATTTAAGTCTTATGAAACGTGTTTTTTATGCTATTTTTTGTAATTCGCGTTTTTATCCTTTTTTTTCTCAAAAATAAAGTAAATTTTGACAATGTAGGGAAATAGGTATGTACCAGTTGGTAATACCGTAACACTTGAAAATAGAAATTTGAATTGACAATTAGAAACTGTCAAAACACAAAATGTATTCACCTGACAAAAATGTTTCATGTACACCTCCCAAAATAAGAGAAATTGCTCAGAGTTCAATGTCCTCATCATTGTGGACCTTGTATTCGATGCTAAGAACACGTTTAAACATCCATAGACAAACATTGTCACATTGATAACTAGAAAAATTAATGACCCAATGTCACCAACTTGAACTTGTTCCATAAAATGTTACTAAAATCTCATTACAGCATCGGATGCTGTAAGGAGTCTCATTACAGCACCCGTTTGAGTACTGTTATAGCTTTCATTACCGTCGCGAATTACAAAAAAGCATTTACTTAACTGAACAACCTTTTTCTTCATTTACTTAACCTTTTTGTCAAGTTTGACGTACAATTTCACAGTCGACTACTGAATTTTCGATGATTTTAAATAGCATTAACGAAATACGTGTCTTTAGACTTAAATGACAATGTTTTTTAAAAAAATAATAATAGTAAAAAAAGTTTTAGAATTAAATTCCACATGAAATGAGGTAATAATGTATTAAATCCACCAAAAGGAAAAAAAAAATCTGTCAAAATTTAGGGGATTATCACCATTAATCAACCCTTTGAAATGCCTCAGTTGGCCTCAATTTCCTACCAATTAATACCTTCAGTACACACAAAACGTATACCAAATTTGGTTTTTCTAGCTTAATGTATTACGAAGATATTCAATGTTTTAAAAATTTAAGACCAAACTTTGAAGGACTATAACTCCTCAGACGTACAACTTAGTAGAGATAAGTTGCGTTAAATCATCTTAATTTATTGTCCTCTACATGTCCCTGCTCTGTGTCGGTTCTTATGTGAATCACCCTGTATATACAGGGTGTCAGATAAAAACGCCCCAAGCTGTAACTCTGTCATTTACATTCCGATTTTCATGAGCGAAGTATCAAATGAAATGGTTTGATGAATACTATGATTCATGCTACAAATATAATATAAATATATATATTTCCGAACATTCATATATGTATAACATTGAAATATCGTTTAATGACTGTTATCAGTTTTGCGCGTTATTTTTTTCCATGATACACTACAGTATTACAGAAGTGACTAAGACAATGTTCGGAAAATGGTTTAATTGTTTTTCTCTGCTAAAATTACAATTAATGTTAATGTATTGTACAGAAATGGGTTCAGAAAAAAAATCTGTATCCAAGAACGTGAAGAAAAACATACCAACCAATTTGAAAATCAAAAGTTGATAATCGTTTGAAATTGAAGGTGGCGTTGGAAAAAGTTTATTTGTAGCATGAATCATAGTATTCATCAAACCATTTCATTTGATACCTCGTTCATGAAAAACGGAATGTAAATGACAGAGTTACAGCTTGGGGCATTTTTTATCTGACATCCTGTATATACAGGCTGGTTAAGTTTTACTATACACTTACTAATATTAATCAATAGATGGCAGCACTACATCCTACAATGTACTTATTAGTTGCTAGATGGCAGCACTCTAGGTCTCAACACAAGACCTAGAACTAGAATCAATGCGGCTAAACCCGAATGTTTCTAGTTCTTGGTCTAGTTAGTTCTAGTTTTAGACCAGCACTATTACTAGAACTGACACAAGACCTAGAACTAGAATTAGTTGGGTTTAGCCGTCTTGAGAGACGTGCGGCTAAATCCGAATATTTCTAGTTCTCTTTCTAGTGTTAGTTCTAGTTGTTACTGCTTCGAGGCCGATTAGTGGAATTGCCGTTGTATAATAGCTTGAGGGATTAAAAATTTTTTGGGATTAATCAGATGCTTTAATCAAGACGTCATTTTCGGACTTGTTATCTCAATTTGAAAACCAACACGTCAATTTTTTCTTTTCTTATACAATATTATTAATATTAATCAACAGATGGCAGCACTACGTCCTACATATCACTTATTAGTTGCTAGATGGCAGCACTCTAGGTCTCAACACAAGACCTAGAACTGGAATCATTCGGGTTTAGCCGTCTTGAGAGACGTGCAGCTAAATCCGAATGTTTCTAGTTCTAAGTCTAATGTTAGTTGTAGTGACAATGATAGGTAGCGCTAGTTAGCATCAGATATCACTATGTTGCATATTTTTATTGCACTATCACCAGAACTAACACAAGACCTAGAACTAGAATCATTCGGGTTTAGCCGTGTTGAGAGACGTGCGGCTAAACCCGAATGTTTCTAGACGGCCGGCAATATCTGGAAGTTCCCTCGTGTAATTTTTGCTTAAAACTGACCAATAGCAACCCTTCTTTTTAGCGCTTCAATTTAAAACACTCCTCCGAATTAAAAAATGAGCATAGTCACAGAATAACCAGAAGTGACACTAGCGGTATCCCGCCAAATCTGACGCCATATTATAGCGAGTTGCTAAGGTATGCTGTTATTGCTGGTAAAGATTTGGCAGAATATCCGCAGTGGCACTTCTGGTTATTCTATGCCTTTGGTAACTCGCAATAAGATGGCGGATTTTACATCGAGGTCACAAAACGAGGTGCCGTCAACATCAAACGAATCGACATCAGTGTCATTTCTGGTTATTCTGTGCCTTGAACTTCCCTAGCGCCCTCTAAGGGGATGATATTCACAACCCCTTTGATTTTTTTATAACAACTTTTTAACGCCATGGATTGACATAAAAAAATATGGGTTGTAAAGTTTATTCTTTATTGCTACTTTTTTGTGTCTTTAGTTTTTTCGTTAAAGATAATAGTTTTAGCGTAAAAAAAGTAAAGTATGCTGCATTGTACAGTAAAACGGTTCTATTATTAAAAAAAGAAATTTCTTTATTGCTGGCTATGGAAGTTGTGCACTTCCTAGGATTTAGTACTAACTAAATAACACCAAATAATTGTGATTTTCATAAGAAAGCCATAAATAAGATGAATGTCTGTCTGAACAAATTACGTTGTTTTAAACAATATTAAAAAATTGATACTCTTTCTTAATAAGAGTCAAAAATTATTAATAATCATCAACAATTATGAGGATTCACCGTATATGAAATTTACAAGTTCTCAGAGCCACTTTTAGAATAATTTTAGTTAAACATGGCGGCACATACCGGTGCATGGCACGATATTTTATTTTTTTACACGGAAACTATTAACTTTAAGGAAAATACTAAATCAAGGGGGTGGTGAATTTCATCTCCTTAGAGAGTGCTAGGGAAGTTTAAGGTATGCTTGAAAATAAGGTCTTAACCAGTAGTACAAAGTTTCAAAGACTCTATGTTTATATAAAAACCTTGTGCTATTTTGGCAAGAACTACGTAAAGTTTCCCGATTAAAAACTGAACCACCCTGTATATATATATATATATAGCTTTTACTGATATAATAAAAATAACTACAACCATTACCCCAATAACATTATATGGTTTCAATCTTTTTCAAACTCTGCTCATGAATATGTATTTAAAATTATAACGTGATTCATAAAAATATCTTTATAAATAAGAATTTTTTAGGTTGTATTAGCAAAAGAAGCAGGACTTCTTTACTCAGCAATTGCCTTGGTAACTGATTACGATTGTTGGAAAGACGACTACCAAACGGTTTCGCACAACGTTGTTCTACAAAGTTTCCAAAATAACGTCGAGAAGCTGAAAACCCTTTTAATTGCAGCCGTCCAAAAGGTTGCCGCGAAAAATTGGGATAAAGAAATTCAAGAATTACAGGTATTTATATTAATTTATGTAGCTATTTTCTTTCTGTACACTATGCACAGTGTTCCTTTTAAATTTCTTCTTCCATTCCAATTTTTCACAAAATTTCCATTTCTAAAATCCTATCCTTTCCCTTTTCCAGATTGCCCTAGGATTAAAAACTCATAGAAGTTGTAAATGCCCCCCTAAAACTTAAAACTGGAAGCAACTAAAAAATTGAATTTGAATTGAGTATAATGTATACTTCTTTATTTTTACAGGAAATTCGCGTTATATATTAAATAATATAAAAAGATCATTTTAATAAATCTCTTTTTTTTTAATATTGTTTTTTCAAGTCAATTAATTTCTTTTATTAAAAATAAATTTATGTTAATTTAGATGTTCTTTTTTTTTAATTTATTTAAATATTAACACAATCATCCTATTTTTTTTATTTACCTTAAAATTAACATTTATTAATATTCCCAAAAATAATGATCAAACAACACAATTTAAAAATTTTTATATTTTTTACCTTAAATTGTGTTGTTTAAACAAACTACTTTTTAACTTCCATAATAATAACATAAATTTCCAGTATTAATCTAAATCGTACAATAAATTATGATGTTTAATAATCCACAAATTTTGTAATTAAATTATTATTTATAAAAAAAAAAATAATGGTAAGTACAGTCTTCCTATTAAAAAAATAATTACATACTCATTATTCAACAAGCTTTGTTTTTTCTTACACATTCACATTAAAGATCTGGCGAAACGTTTTTCCTACGCACATATTTATTGAAATAATCTGGCCTCCAACACTTGCACGATCCCGGAATTAAGAACCAGTCGTAAAATAATCGCACTTGGAAACAACCCAAATTATCAATTCCATCGCAATGCATCGGTTTTTGTGTTGTTGCATCCACAGGTGCCGCTTGAAGCCCTGCTCTTTTATGTAGATATTGTTGATAATTCTAAAAGATCAAGAAAAAAAATTTGTTTGAATCGATTTTTTAGATAAAAATTAATTCTCTTACTTGGAAATCTTGTACAGATGGAGGTTGCGAAGCACTAACGGGTGATCTTTGAGGATTTCCCAAATCGGAACTTGATAAAACGGTATCTGGATAATAAATTTCGGCAACTAATAAACTGGACCATCTCGGTGAAGATAAACATCCACCGTCTAAGTAGTGACATCTTGATTGTAGGCATCTAAATAAGCATTAAAAAATCAAAAAAAAAATTAAAATGATTCTTTTATTTTTACCTAGTTACTTCTACAGTTTGAGTAAAGTAACCTTCATAAGGAATTTGTACAACATATCTCCAAATTCCTTGATAATTCTTCGCAAAAACTGGGGTAGCATATTCAACTTTAGCAGGACAAGGAGTTGGTGGTCCTTCATATCTCGTTGGAACATCATCTCGTCTTTCAATTGGCATTTGAGACGATGATGTTGGCTGGGAATTTGGATCACCATTTATCGCTTTGTACAACATACACCAAACACCGCCTTGGTCGCAAAATTTTCTGCTTTTTCTTGTTTTTATTTTTAAATCTTCTTCGCCTTTTTTAATTTCATCTTTATGCTTTTCTTCATTTTCCTTTACGTCCCTTCTAATACGATCATTAGCTTTGCTATAAGTACCAATCCTAAAAAATATATTTGTCGTTCAATACTTTCAAAAATAAAAACTGTATCTTCGTGACGCTAAACTCGTGTATTATGTGACATGATTATGAAAATGTTGCCGTTTTCGCATGTTTCAGAGTTTGTCACGCAATTTTTTTTATGTAAGAAACAAAAATTTTTTAGTTACAAAACACGATGTCAAAATAAACGTTTTACTTACGTGTTTTCGTTAATTCCGTCATCTTGTAATTGGGCTACTTTCGGTAAAGTTTGATCCGCTTTTAAAATGGGAAGAGTTCTACTTAAATATTTTAGAGTCATATTTTTAATTAAATCACTAAAAAAAATGGGTTGATTATATTGCTTAATAAAGAATTTTTGTGTTTACAATGGGTAAGGTGATCCCATAACGTTTTGTCCCATCGGATTTTTCGGTATTGATCCTTTATTTAAATCGCCGCAAAGATTAAAGGGGGCATTATTAGGAACTTTTTCGATTTCTTCTCGACAATTTACAGCTGAAAATGAATAAGGGGGAGGTCGAACCCGCGGCGGTTCAGCGTTTGGTGATTCAATAAACGCGTAATAACCTTCTGGTGGTTCATCTGATTCTTTTCCTCTTTGATTTTCCTCCGCGTTAAGATGGTTTGAAGATATTAATATAAAAATCTAAAACAAAAAATTTATTGTATAAGATCGATTGAAAAGCTGTTCGATTAATTCACAAATCGGTTACAAACGATTTAGACTTAATTAAATCATATATATCTTTGAAAATTGTGCAGTTTGTATCTATACGTTATAGATGTAGCACCTCGGCCGCAAGTGACCTTGAACCAACCTCGGCTTGGTTACATAACAGATTGTTCTAAATTGTTATTGAACTAAAAGTAGAACTAACACTAAACCTAGAACTAGAATCATTCTGGTTTAGCCGTCTTAAGATACGTACGGCATTCGTGTTTAGCCGTACGTCTCTTAAGACGACTTAACCCGAATGTTTCTAGGTCTAGTATTAGTTCTAATGCTAGTATTAGTTCTTGTTTTTGTTGTTATCCAGCGTTAGATTATTGGATATTGTTCATTGAACTAAGGGGCCAAATTGAAGATATTTTCTTAATAATGTTTTAACCACAACTTAATAATCACAAAGATATAGAACGTTAAAGTTGAACTAATGGCCGTGCATTTCTTACCACATACGGTATTACACTACGTTTAAATTCAAACTGCGAGGGGTTACTTAAACAATGCATAATTAACAAAAATAATAAAATCTTGGTAATATAGCAGTTATGGGTATTTAAAAATGTGTTAAAATACTCAAAAACTGGTGTTTTTTTGTTGAGAACCGCTGATACCATGTTTTTATTGCTGCCAATCCAGTTGATTACAGTTGATTTGGTTACTTACCAGCGGACATGTCATTTAACGTCAAAATTAAATGTCTATTATTTAAATGAAATTAATTTAAATTATTAATTATTAAATTTAACATCTATTATTTCTTTTAAGAAATTACGTATTATCTAAAATAACAAAACTACCGAAACAATAAATTGTCTCCATTTACAGCTCCTTTAAAAATTAGGATGGCATTAACAAATATTTTTATTGTTCTTTACTGAATATCAGCGATTCTCAAAAATGGACGTTAAATTATTTAAAAAATTAACATACGATATCTATGTAACTATTAAGTTTTAAACTGAAGTTTTCTCTTCAGTTTGACCCCTAGTGCCTACCTTTTAGTCTGCTCCGTATGTTATAAATCATCCTGTATATATGTATATCTCATAGAAGTTGATTATTCGCTTATTAAATTCGTTATTTTTTTTTTACCGTGTTCTGATTACCTAAATATAGGGTTTAACAGGTCTATTTCTTATTGTTTTAGAATAAAGTTAAAAATAAACTTTTTTTTAGTGTCAAAGAAATTAAATTTACAGTTTCCTGTAAATTATAACTAAAAATTAAAAATCATTTTTCTGATATTTGAAACAAATACATTTGTTGAACTATTTAATTTATATTTGTTTTACACAAAAGTTGGAATAGATTATATTATTTCACATTTTTTATTAATACATATATAATATTATTATTAAATGACTTAATAAATTATTGATAGATGGTGCTCATATATTTTTTTTTAATTCAAATAAACGGCAACATTTGTTTGTATTAAAAAATTTTCTCAAGTGTCAAATTAAAAATCATGTTTTTTAAGATGGAGATAAGAGAAAATAAAGTAAATTTTATATAAATTTTTAGTAGAATAATTTTTAGTTATAGTACCATAATTTACAGGAAACTGTAAATTTAATTTCTTTGACGATACTAAATAAAAGTTTATTTTTTGCTTTATTCTAAAACAATAAGAAATAGACCTATATTTTTGTAATCAGAAAAAAATAACGAATTTAATAAGCGAATAATCAGTGGGTGTTTCCATTTAAAAAAACGAACATTGTCATAATATCTCAAAATCTAAAACCGAAAAATTTTTTTTGGCTACATCATCAAATTCTCTGCAAAAAAGTGTCCCTATAATGTCTGAGTTATAATACTCCACCTATAATAATAACCAAGATAATTACACTTGCTGGTTTCCTGGGTTACAGTTTCCTGTAAATTACGGTTCTATAACTGAAAATTAAAAAAACATATTTCTGATATTTGGAACAAATATATTTGTTGAACTGTTTAATTTATATGTGTTTTACACAAAAATTGGAATAGATTGCATTATTTCACATTTTTTATTACGATTTAATATTATTTTTAAATGACTTAATAAATTATCGATAGATGGCGCTCATATGCTTTGTTTTAGTTAATTCAAATAAACATAGCAACATTTGTTTGTATTCAAAAATTTTCTGAAGTGTCACTTTAAAAATCCTGTTTTTAAGATCAATTACGAAAATTTTGAAAAGTTTGACATGTTAGATATTAAAAAATGATTTGTTTTTAAATACCAGAATTTATCTTCGTATTTAAGTGTTAACTTTTTAGATTTTACCTACCGCCCCGTAACTTACAGGAAACTGTAAATTTAATTTCTTTGACGATACTTAAAAAAAGTTTATTTTTTGCTTTATTCTAAAACAATAAGAAATAGACCTATATTTTTGTAATCAGAAAAAAATAGCGAATTTAATAAGCGAATAATCAGTGGTTGTTTCCATTTAAAAAAACGAACATTGTCATAATATCTCAAAATCTAAAACCGAAAAATTTTTTTTGACTACATCACCTAATTCTCTGCAAAAAAGTGTCCATACAATATCTGAGTTATAATACTCCACCTATAATAATAACCAAGATAATTGCACTTGCTGGTTTTACGATATTTTCAATTTTGGCCTCTAGGGGAAAAACAAAAGGCGATAGCGCTTTGAGGTTTTTGACATTAGCAGTTTCTCGAAAAACGAGATCATGACATGTAAGCTACTTTTTTTCTAACTCTTATAGTTTCCGAGATAGCCTGTTCGGACATCGAATTTGAACCACCCTGTTTATAATAATCATTATTTTCAAGCGTATGATACACTCCTAAAGTTTGGTCCATTCCTCCTGACTCACCCTGTATATTGAATGCATAATATTCAGACTTAATTAAGTTATATATCATTACAAATAATACGGCTTTGTATCTATATTTCATAGAAGTAGCTCCTCGGTCGAAACCGACCTCGTGTTAATGGTATAAATGACCTCAAATCAGCACTTATTTTCAACAACTCCGTATCCCAATCAAATGGAATCTAGAGAGATTTCATTTTTATTAAAGATTATTATAACTTGACAAAATCTATAATAATTTTGATGTATTTAAAATAATTAATTATAATTCTCTACATCATTTTTAATACATTCTGTAGATTGGAATGACCGAAAAAAACAACAAATAAAAAAAATAATGAAACAGGTAGAGGTGGGCGCCAAGTTATTTGACCTTCATGACCCCAATTCCAACCAAGTTCGAGTGCCATTGTGACAGTCCAAGTGAAATATCGTGTATACGCCACTGTACGGTACTGAAAAACCGTTTCGCCTTAATAATTGTAACTGTTTTTCACGATTGAAGACACACTCGGTGTTATTTTCATTTTTAAACATTTCTCAATCATTTCAAATTCTAAATTACTTTTGTAAACCGGAAGGAATAAACGTCTCGTTATTTTCGTTCGAGTACATAGTCTACTTTCTTTGATTTCTAAGGTACACAATTTCTTTCCTTCCGGGATACTCCATTTAAAAAAGAAGCGTTCTACAAGAAAACCCACTTCTTACAAATTGGTTTTGATGTAAAATTTCGTCACAATGTGACTATTTTCGATTCCGTTATATAAATTTTACGGTAAATCTTTTTAGATAGATGTTTTTCAATCTACATCATCATCACCTCTTTACATCTCATTTTAGAAATTTGATTTTTATCTTAATAATTTTAAATTCAAATATTTTTTACAATTTTATTAAGTATAGCGGGATTTAAAGTTAGACCCAATCTTTTGATGTCTTCTACAAGATCAACCTGTTTAGCTATATAAAGCTTCTTCATGTTCCATTAGGTCAAATGGAAGTCTAAAACCGGTATTAGAACTGCTGCGATTAATTGTTCCTGTCTTCTCGTTCGTGCATCGTGGAATCCTGTAAAAGAATTGTATCTTGTTCGAAACAATACTAAAATATCTTCTTTGAGAACTTCTTCTACGTACTTGTTATTGACGTAGGAAATGCGAAGGAAATTTTAAAACAAATACTTTGTTGAACTTCCTTGGTTATGTTAATAATCAAAAAGTGAAAGCTTTTAGTACTTAAAAATTCAAACGACAATGTGCGCTTAAAGTTGTTATTATTGAAATGTGTATATTTACAAAAGATTATCTATCAATTAAAGGGAACGATCTCGTTTCCTTTTCCGAGATATGTAGATTTGTGTCAGTTGTAGAATTTCCGTCCCGTTAAATGTATCAACAACTATTTTCAAGTTGAGAGTCATTTCAATTCACTTCGCGTCCAATATAATCGATAAGATTTAAATTAAAAAATACTTTGCATATCAATATGTTTTTGTTAACTTAACTTTTCGGTTTAAAACTCGATTTAAAGCGGAAATTTGTGTTTGTTTTATTAAACCGGATCACGACTTGAAAATTTACAGTTGGCTTAATTAGTATTTCGTTACATGGAAATGGTACGATTCCATATGGTTAACAGTGTCAACAGTTATGTGTTGACGCCTTTTATTAGCTGTAAATTGAGTAATGTGCGGCGAAAAATTAATCTTTTTAATATATTTTTGATTAAATCTTGGTGTAGATTTAAACGATTTTAAGTCAATCTTATATGTTATTAGAATTAACGGCTATTTGTGCAATATATATAAGTTGTTACACTTTAATGATCTCATACTTGCCAATCTTTCATCTTTTTTGGAAGCAAACAATAAGTAATAACTTTTAAATGTGTATGTACTATTATTCCATGATAACCTCATTTCTATTGTTTACCAGTCCAAATAGATTTCAGGGTGACATCGGCCTTGACTTCAAATTAGGAGAACTGATTTTTGTTTAGTATTCTGCAGTCATTGTTAATTAAAGTTAAAATCAAAATTAAGTTCCTAAATCTTTCTACAAATCACAATCAGCATCATTGATTTGATTGTGGTTGGTGAACTATTAAAGTTAGATAGACATAAAGTTCTGTATTAATGATCTGTATTACATTAGTTGAGATCCATCTCAGATATCGTATTTGTTAGCCACTATACAAGTAGTAAAGTTGAAAATTTGGCTAATTACGCTTCAAATGTTCACTAATAGAACGTAATTAGTTTAATTAGAAACTTTACATGAGATGTTAAATTGTAGCTTAAAGAATCTAGTTTATGTTATGATATAAAAATTATAAGATGATATTGAAATTTCCTGGAAAAAAATATTCAAGAAGAAATTGTCTAATTTATAAATCAAAGATAACGGGACATTTTTAAAAAATCATATCAACTGTATTTTTAAGAACCATGATATGATATATATGTTAAATTGAAGCTTAAAGATTCTAGTTTATGATATGATATAAAAACTATAAGATAGTATTATTGAAATTTCCTGGAAAATATTATTAAAGAAGAAATTGTCTAATTTATAAATCAAAGATAACGGGACATTTTCAAAAAATCATATTGACTGTATTTTTAAGAACCATGATATGATATATATGTTAAATTAAAGCTTAATGATTCTAGTTTATGATATGATATAATAACTATAAGATAGTATTATTAAAATTTCCTGGAAAAAATTTTTAAAGAAGAAATTGTCTAATTTATAAATCAAAGATAACGGGACATCTTCAAAAAATCATATCGACTGTATTTTTAAGAATCATGATATGATATATATCTTAAATTGAAGCTTAAAGATTCTAGATTATGATATGATATAAAAACTATAAGATAGTATTATTGAAATTTCCTGGAAAATATTATTAAAGCAGAAATTGTCTAAATTATAAATCAAAGATAACGGGACATTTTCAAAAAATCATATCGACTGTATTTTTAAGAATCAAGATATGATATATATGTTAAATTGAAGCTTAAAGATTCTAGTTTATGATATGATATAAAAACTATAATATAGTATTACTGAAATTTCCTGGAAAAAAATATTAAAGAAGAAATTGTCTAATTTATAAATCAAAGATAACGGGACATTTTCAAAAAATCATATCAACTGTATTTTTAAGAACCATGATATGATATATATGTTAAATTGAAGCTTAAAGATTCTAGTTTATGATATGATATAAAAACTATAAGATATTATTATTAAAATTTCCTGGAAAAAATTATTAAAGAGGATATTGTCTAATTTATAAATCAAAGATAACGGGACATTTTCAAAAAATCATATTGAATGTATTTTTAAGAATCATGATATGATATATATGTTAAATTGAAGCTTAAAGATTCTAGTTTATGATATGATATAAAAACTGTAAGATAGTATTATTAAAATTTCCTGTAAAAAATTATTAAAGAAGAAATTGTCTAATTTATAAATCAAAGATAACGGGACATTTTCAAAAAATCATATCGACTGTATTTTTAAGAACCATGATATGATATACATGTTAAATTGAAGCTTAAAGATTCTAGTTTATGATATGATATAAAAACTGTAAGATAGTATTATTAAAATTTCCTGAAAAAAATTATTAAAGAAGAAATTGTCTAATTTATAAATCAAAGATAACGGGACATTTTCAAAAAATCATATCGGCTGTATTTTTAATAATCAAGATATGATATATATGTTAAATTGAAGCTTAAAGATTCTAGTTTATGATATGATATAAAAACTATAAGATAGTATTATTAAAATTTCCTGGAAAAAATTATTAAAGAAGAAATTGTCTAATTTATAAATCAAAGATAACGGGACATTTTCAAAAAATCATATTGACCGTATTTTTAAGAACCATGATATGATATATATGTTAAATTGAAGCTTAAAGATTCTAGTTTATGATATGATATAAAAACTATAAGATAGTATTATTGAAATATCCTGGAAAAAATTATTAAAGAAGAAATTGTCTAATTTATAAATGAAAGATAACGGGACATTTTCAAAAAATCATATTGACTGTATTTTTAAGAACCATGATATGATATACATGTTAAACTGAAGCTTAAAGATTCTAGTTTATGATATGATATAAAAACTATAAGATAGCATTACTGAAATTTCCTGGAAAATATTATTAAAAAAGAAATTGTCTAATTTATAAATCAAAGATAACGAAACATTTTCAAAAAATCATATCAACTGCATTTTTAAGAATCGTGATATGATATATATGTTAAATTGAAGCTTAAAGATTCTAGTTTATGATATGATATAAAAACTATAAGATAGTATTATTAAAATTTCCTGGAAAAAATTATTAAAGAAGAAATTGTCTAATTTATAAATCAAAGATAAAGGGACATTTTCAAAAAATCATATCGACTGTATTTTTAAAAACCATGATACCATGATATATATGTTAAATTGAAGCTTAAAGATTCTAGTTTATAATATGATATAAAAACTATAAGGTAGTATAGTTGAAATTTTAGGGGAAAAAATTATTAAAGAAGAAATTGTCTTTTTATAAATCAAAGATAACGGGATATTTTCAAAAAATCATATGAACTATATTTTTAAGAATCATGATATGATATATATGTTAAATTGAAGCTTAAAGATTCTAGTTTATGATATGATATAATAACTATAAGATAGTATTATTAAAATTTCCTGGAAAAAATTATTAAAGAAGAAATTGTCTAATTTATAAATCAAAGATAACGGGACATTTTCAAAAAATCATATCGACTGTATTTTTAAGAACCATGATATGATATACATGTTAAATTGAAGCTTAAAGATTCTAGTTTATGATATGATATAAAAACTATAAGATAGTATTATTGAAATTTCCTGGAAAAAATTATTAAAGCAGAAATTGTCTAATTTATAAATCAAAGATAACGGGACATTTTCAAAAAATCATATCGACTGTATTTTTAAGAACCATGATATGATATATATGTTAAATTGAACCTTAAAAATTCTCGTTTATGATATGATATAAAAACTATAAGATAGTATTATTAAAATTTCCTGGAAAAAATTATTAAAGAGGAAATTGCCTAATTTATAAATCAAAGATAAAGGAACATTTTCAAAAAATCATATCGACTGTATTTTTAAAAACCATGATACCATGATATATATGTTAAATTGAAGCTTAAAGATTCTAGTTTATGTATGATATAAAAACTATAAGATAGTATTATTAAAATTTCCTGGAAAAAATTATTAAAGAAGAAATTGTCTAATTTATAAATCAAAGATAACGGGACATTTTCAAAAAATCATATTGACTGTATTTTTAAGAACCATGATATGATATACATGTTAAACTGAAGCTTAAAGATTCTAGTTTATGATATGATATAAAAACTATAAGATAGCATTACTGAAATTTCCTGGAAAATATTATTAAAAAAGAAATTGTCTAATTTATAAATCAAAGATAACGAAACATTTTCAAAAAATCATATCAACTGCATTTTTAAGAATCGTGATATGATATATATGTTAAATTGAAGCTTAAAGATTCTAGTTTATGATATGATATAAAAACTATAAGATAGTATTATTAAAATTTCCTGGAAAAAATTATTAAAGAAGAAATTGTCTAATTTATAAATCAAAGATAAAGGGACATTTTCAAAAAATCATATCGACTGTATTTTTAAAAACCATGATACCATGATATATATGTTAAATTGAAGCTTAAAGATTCTAGTTTATAATATGATATAAAAACTATAAGGTAGTATAGTTGAAATTTTAGGGGAAAAAATTATTAAAGAAGAAATTGTCTTTTTATAAATCAAAGATAACGGGATATTTTCAAAAAATCATATGAACTATATTTTTAAGAATCATGATATGATATATATGTTAAATTGAAGCTTAAAGATTCTAGTTTATGATATGATATAATAACTATAAGATAGTATTATTAAAATTTCCTGGAAAAAATTATTAAAGAAGAAATTGTCTAATTTATAAATCAAAGATAACGGGACATTTTCAAAAAATCATATCGACTGTATTTTTAAGAACCATGATATGATATACATGTTAAATTGAAGCTTAAAGATTCTAGTTTATGATATGATATAAAAACTATAAGATAGTATTATTGAAATTTCCTGGAAAAAATTATTAAAGCAGAAATTGTCTAATTTATAAATCAAAGATAACGGGACATTTTCAAAAAATCATATCGACTGTATTTTTAAGAACCATGATATGATATATATGTTAAATTGAACCTTAAAAATTCTCGTTTATGATATGATATAAAAACTATAAGATAGTATTATTAAAATTTCCTGGAAAAAATTATTAAAGAGGAAATTGCCTAATTTATAAATCAAAGATAAAGGAACATTTTCAAAAAATCATATCGACTGTATTTTTAAAAACCATGATACCATGATATATATGTTAAATTGAAGCTTAAAGATTCTAGTTTATGTATGATATAAAAACTATAAGATAGTATTATTAAAATTTCCTGGAAAAAATTATTAAAGAAGAAATTGTCTAATTTATAAATCAAAGATAACGGGACATTTTCAAAAAATCATATCGGCTGTATTTTTAATAATCAAGATATGATATATATATTAAATTGAAGCTTAAAGATTCTAGTTTATGATATGATATAAAAACTATAAGATAGTATTATTGAAATTTCCTGGAAAATATTATTAAAGAAGAAATTATCTAATTTATAAATCAAAGATAACGGGACATTTTCAAAAAATCATATCGACTGTATTTTTAAGAACCATGATATGATATACATGTTAAATTGAAGCTTAAAGATTCTAGTTTATGATATGATATAAAAACTATAAGATAGTATTACTGAAATTTCCTGGAAAAAAATATTAAAGAAGAAATTGTCTAATTTATAAATCAAAGATAACGGGGCATTTTCAAAAAATCATATCGACTGTATTTTTAAGAACCATGATATGATATGTATGTTAAATTAAAGCTTAAAGATTCTAGTTTATGATATGATATAAAAACCATAAGATAGTATTATTGAAATTTCCTGGAAAAAATTATTAAAGAAGAAATTGTCTAATTTATAAATCAAAGATAAAGGAACATTTTCAAAAAATCATATGAACTATATTTTTAAGAATCATGATATATAAAAACTATAAGATAGTATTATTAAAATTTTCTGGAAAAAATTATTAAAGAAGAAATTGCCTAATTTATAAATCAAAGATAAAGGAACATTTTCAAAAAATCATATCGACTGTATTTTTAAAAACCATGATATGATATATATGTTAAATTGAAGCTTAAAGATTCTAGTTTATGATATGATATAAAACCTATAAGATAGTATTATTGAAATATCCTGGAAAATAGTATTAAAGAAGAAATTGTCTAATTTATAAATCAAAGATAATGGGACATTTTCAAAAAATCATATCGTTTGTATTTTTAAGAACCATGATATGATATATATGTTAAATTGAAGCTTAAAAATTCTCGTTTATGATATGATATAAAAACTATAAGATAGTATTATTAAAATTTCCTGGAAAAAATTATTAAAGAAGAAATTGTCTAATTTATAAATCAAAGATAACGGGACATTTTCAAAAAATCATATCAACTGTATTTTTAAGAACCATGATATGATATATATGTTAAATTGAAGCTTAAAGATTCTAGTTTATGATATGATATAAAACCTATAAGATAGTATTATCGAAAAATCCTGGAAAAAAGTTATTAAAGAAGAAATTGTCTAATTTATAAATCAAAGATAACGGGACATCTTCAAAAAATCATATCGACTGTATTTTTAAGAACCATGATATGATATACCGTATTTTCTCGAATCTAATCCGCACCCTTTTTACAAATTTTGTATGCTCTAAAATCAAATGCGGATTACAATCGGATGTGGATTACATTGCAAAACCAACTTTTTTTACCATCATTGCATTTTTAAAATCGAGGTGCGGATTAGATTCGAGTGCGGATAAGATTCGAGAAAATACGGTATATGTTAAATTGAAGCTTAAAGATTCTAGTTTATGATATGATATAAAAACTATAAGATAGTATTATTGAAATTTCCTGGAAAATATTATTAAAGAAGAAATTGTCTAATTTATAAATCAAGGATAACGGGACATTTTCAATAAAATCATATGAACTATATTTTTAAGAATCATGATATGATATATATGTTAAATTAAAGCTTAAAGATTCTAGTTTATGATATGATATAAAAACTATAAGATAGTATTATTGAAATTTCCTGGAAAAAATTATTAAAGAAAAAATTGCCTAATTTATAAATCAAAGATAACGGGACGTTTTCAAAAAATCATATCGACTGTATTTTTAAGAACCATGATATGATATACATGTTAAATTGAAGCTTAAAGATTCTAGTTTATGATATGATATAAAAACCATAAGATAGTATTATTAAAATTTCCTGAAAAAAATTATTAAAGAAGAAATTGTCTAATTTATAAATCAAAGATAACGGGATATTTTCAAAAAATCATATGAACTATATTTTTAAGAATCATGATATGATATATATGTTAAATTGAAGCTTAAAGATTCTAGTTTATAATATGATATAAAAACTATAAGGTAGTATTGTTGAAATTTCCGGGAAAAAATTATTAAAGAAGAAATTGTCTAATTTATAAATCAAAGATAACGGGACATTTTCAAAATATCATATCGACTGTATTTTTAAGAACCATGATATGATATGTATGTTAAATTGAAGCCTAAAGATTCTAGTTTATGACATGATATAAAAACTATAAGATAGTATTATTGAAATTTCCTGGAAAAAAATTATTAAAGAAGAAATTGTCTAATTTATAAATCAAAGATAACGGGGCATTTTCAAAAAATCATATCATCTGTATTTTTCAGAACCATGATATGATATGTATGTTAAATTGAAGCTTAAAGATTCTAGTTTATGATATGATATAAAAACTATAAGATAGTATTATTAAAATTTCCTGGGAAAAATTATTAAAGAAGAAATTGTCTAATTTATAAATCAAAGATAACGGGACATTTTCAAAAAATCATATCAACTGTATTTTTAAGAACCATGATATGATATATATGTTAAATTGAAGCTTAAAGATTCTAGTTTATGATATGATATAAAAACTATAAGATAGTATTATTGAAATTTCCTGGAAAAAATTATTAAAGAAAAAATTGCCTAATTTATAAATCAAAGATAACGGGACATTTTCAAAAAATCATATCGACTGTATTTTTAAGAATCATGATATGATATATATCTTAAATTGAAGCTTTAAGATTCTAGTTTATGATATGATATAAAAACTATAAGATAGTATTATTGAAATTTCCTGTAAAAAATTATTAAAGAAGAAATTGCCTAATTTATAAATCAAAGATAACGGGACATTTTCAAAAAATCATATCGACTGTATTTTTAAGAATCATGATATGATATATATCTTAAATTGAAGCTTTAAGATTCTAGTTTATGATATGATATAAAAACTATAAGATAGTATTATTGAAATTTCCTGGAAAAAATTATTGAAGAAGAAATTGTCTAATTTATAAATCAAAGATAACGGGATATTTTCAAAAAATCATATGAACTATATTTTTAAGAATCATGATATGATATATATGTTAAATTGAAGCTTAAAGATTCTAGTTTATGAGATAATATAAAAACTATAAGATAATATTATTGAAATTTCCAGGAAAAAAATATTGAAAAAGAACGACTTAACGTCAAGAGTGTCTTCGAAATTGGGTTATCGTATTTTAGTTCATGTCATTCATTAAATCTTTTGATCAAATGAGTTTCTTTTGATCAACAGATTCGATTTTGATGAATGACAATGCTTATTATTTACTTTTTGGCAATCCAGTGTAAAACCGCTCAATAGATTTTCATTTTCAATCATTATGAGTGACCCAATTAACATATAATGGTAGTAATCTTACAAATCGTTGAGTAATAATGAATGCATTAAACTTCTCATTCCAAGAGTCCGTTTCAAATCATAAAGATTGTATTGAATTTTCAGAAAGTCACATTTTTTATTATCTATTTTAACTGTAAGCATTCTATTTATACAAGTCTCTTGTACATCTCTTTCAATATCCTCTTTCATTATTTTATCTTCTTCATCAATATCGATGATTTCTTTTTGAGCATCAAATTAACGAATACAATCTTAAGTCAATTTCTCTTCGTAGAACAATGTAATAAAATATATCACTTATAGTGTGTTATTTTCTTTCATAAAAACACGTTTTATATTGTTACTAAAATTTCGTAAGATGATGATTAAAAGTCACGTGTAATATATTATGATCGATTTCTAAAATTTCCTGTTAGATTTCTTCTACTATTTGTTAAAACTAACAAGGTGTACACAGGATATTACATAAACTCTATCTAAAATTGAATAAACCGTATAAGAGAGTTGGATTAATACCGAAAGAAAAAAAAAGAACAGTAAGTTTCTTCCGTGTTGTATAACTCATTACGTTTACGGTCTATAAATTTTGATTAAGCTTCTTTAAAAATGCATATAAAAGTTAATAATAAAAAATACTTACAAATATCGTAAAGAACTTCATTATTATTTAACTCATAAAAAAGTTAAAATCACTTTTTCACAAAAATTAAAACCACCAAATAAAGAAGAGGTGTTCTTTAAAAGTATTTCTTGGAAATTAACGGATCGTGTTCACTTTTTTTGTTATACACTTCGATGTGAAGTATCTGATGGTTGATGTCGTACTGTTTTATAAGTTGAGCGGTGCACTTCTTTAGGATACCCCAAGAAGTAGTAGTAGTAGTAGTTGAGGGGAGTAACGGTACCCGCATAGTTCCACTGAAAACTGGACAAACGCCGATTTACGTTGAATTATTAACACAGAGAAGAGAACGTCTCATTGTGTACCCCAAAAAGATCGCATCGCGCGATTTATTTATCTTTCTTTTTTATTATTATTATTTAACGAGTGTCCGGTTTTAATTCTTTTAGAAATGTAGATCAGTATTACAATAGTTGTTCGAAGATGACTTACCGTGATTTTGTAACAGTAACCCAAATTGGAAACCTCTTCATGAATTAATTTAATCTCCTCGATTTTTTCATTTCTTGAAACAGGATTAAGTAAGAATGTTTTTCTTGTGTTAAATTTAAAACCAATAAGTTAATTAAATAAAGGATTTCAACAATTGAAATAAACTAAAATAGGAACAAACAAATTAAGTTAAAAATAACGTTACAATAACACATTTTAATTTAATTTATTGATTAATTAAAATCTGCACAAAACATATCTTGCTAGAATACATAATTAAACTATTTTTTTTGATTTAATTCATTTAAAGCTAATTGCATTGACCAAATACTAAGTGGTCTCATGTAACCAATACTTCTATAATAATTCTTCTCATACAAAGCTTCAGGAGTTTCAAAAGCTAATCCCAATTTGTCCCTCATTGTCTTATAAAGACCACCTGCAGTTTGAAAAGCTTCATCCACCATTCCCTAAAATAAAAAGGGATATGACGCAAATCAAATTTTAATTAATTCTTACTTCATAAATCATATTTGCAGCTAAACCATAAGTAACACCAGTCCACATTTCTTCACTTTGTACAGATATCTTATCGACTTTTCCTGTGGTTAAAAATCCGTTAACAGCCCCCATTTGCCCCTTAGCAAACTTCAAAACGTTATTTTCAAAAATCGTTTTTAAAGAGCTTTTAACATGGTTTTCAGGGAAAACTTCGTATTTTAATCCGCTCGTTCTTAAATACCAGTGGCCGCAAAGTTGATCAGACATAATAGTTTCTGATGGATTTTTAGATCCGCAATCGAAATTGTAAAATTTTCCATTCCACAATTTTTTTTCAAACGATTTTTGACCACGATCGAAAATTTCTTTATAAAAGTCATAATCGTCCGATTTTCCTAATACTTTCGTTATTTCCATCATTGAATAAATAGCAGATAACCATAAACCACCACAATAAGCACTAAAACAATTTAATTTAATAACAATATTAATAAGATTTTGTTAATTTACCTCGTTCCATTCATAACCCAACTATCGTAAGTTTCGTCGGGCATCCCTTCATTTTCAATTAAACCATCATGATCGGAATCAAATTTCAAAGTAAACGCCATAACGGTTTTACAAGCATCATATAAATCGCTTAAATACTGATTTGGATCACAGAAATTATTTGATTTCATTAATTTGTAATCTCTATAAACTTGCAAGACAAATTTTACGTTTAAATCTCTCCATTCGCTAACATCGTGTATTGGATAACCATTTAAAAGTGAATATGGCTCAAATTCTAAAAAAATTTTTTTTTAATTGTGTCATTTTTAAATTTTTTATTCAACCTGGATCTCCTAAGTCATGGGGAACTGTATTTTTAACTTTTCTCTCGACCGTTTTTCCATCATAAAGCATCCAAACTTTTCGTTTATCCTCGGCGAAAATTGCATCTTTAAATTGGTATTGAATCGATTGTTGTAAATGAGGAAAATTCATAATTAAAGCGTAAGATGCGTAAAAATGAACATCGTAAGTGTTGTACATGCGATATTCGTGTCCTTCTAAATAAGCAAATTTACCGTATTCGATCCTAAAATTAAATTTTTTTTGTTTAATTTAATATAAAAATATTAAATTAAATATTCTACTAAATATATACAGGTGTCTCACGTAACTGGTTCGTTAGAACTTTTTTAAAAATTTAAAATTTCCGACTTTCTCGCCATTGAATAATTCAATTTTTGGCCACCCTGTATAAGATACTCCGAGACAACAAATGACAATCTATTTGACAACATCTGAAGAGTAATCGTGCCAAAGTAGATCTTTTTTGAATGAACTTTGGCTGAGATATGGAGTTTTAAAGAGCATGTTGAAATTTACCAAAAAAAGTTTAAAACCAAAATAACTCGAAAACGAAAAACGCTAGGTTCCAATAACTTTTAAAAGCATTCCATTTAAAATAGCGAAGTTATGGTCTATTTCTGGTAGACCGGAAGTGGCGGCCATCTTGAAAATATTTTAGATCGAAAGTTCCGAATGAACAACCCATGCTGCCAAAATTTCAAATCTCTACGAATAGTGGAATCTGAAAAAGTTCTAACGAACCAGTTACGTGAGACACCCTGTATAATATTAAATATACAGGTATGTGAAATGTCTAGGACCAGTGCCGGCGCTTGCAAATGAAGCGCCAGGGTGCGGGAACCGGAGTGGCGTCCCCCCCTAAGTATTTTTATGACTGGAAATACTCTGGTCAGAAGATTAATTTGCAAGAAAAAGTCTGAAATTGCAATAGTTATAAACTAGACTTCAGCAAAAAACAGGAAGTACATTGTTCAAAGTCCACATGAAGTCTGAAATTACTGTTCAGAGAAAACAAAAAATTGATTATAAACCAAACATGATTTTTCATGGCAATACTTATGTGTTCAATAAAAGAATGCAAAGAATATGAACAAGAAACCAATGGACTTGTCTTGTTATTGCCCAGGACAGGAAATCACCAATACGGAAACTTTGCCAATGCAGGATAAGCACAAAAGCAAAGTAACAGCTGCAGAAATGAGGTACCGGATGGTACAAGATCCGTATAGATAATAAGAGGCTCCCAAAAAAATCTACTGCTTCTAAAAAACTAGATACTGCTATCTGAAGACTAGATACTGCTCTGGAAGATTAAATACTGCTTTCTGAAAACTAGATACTGCCGAAAGGTCTAAATACAGCATCTGGAATATTAAATACTGCTTTCTAAAGACTAGATACTGCTGACAGGTCTAAGTACTGCAAAAGAAAAATAAGATATTGTTGGAGAAAACATACATAACGTTGGCAGAAGACTAGATACTGCTTCTAGAAGACTAAATACTGCTTTTTGAAGACTAGATACTTCCGACAGGTCTAAATACAGCGTCTGGAACACTAAATACTGCCTTCTATAGACTAAAATTACTTTGTGGAGACTAAATACTGCCTTCTAAAGACTAGATATTGCTAACAGGTCTAAATACTGCAAAAGAAAGATAAAATATTTTGGAGAAAACATACATAACTTTGGCAGAAGACTAGATACTGCTTCTAGAAGAGTAAATACTGCTTTCTGAAGACTAGATACTGCCGACAGGTCTAAATACAACGTCTGGAACACTAAATACTGCCTTCTAAAGACTAAAATTGCTGTGTGAAGACTAAATACTGCTTTCTGAAGACTAGATACTGCTAACAGATCTAAATGCTGCAAAAGAAAGATAAAATATTTTGGAGGAAACATACATAACTTTGGCAGAAGACTAGATACTGCTTCTAGAAGAGTAAATACTGCTTTCTGAAGACTAGATACTGCCGACAGGTCTAAATACAGCGTCTGGAACACTAAATACTGCCTTCTAAAGACTAAAATTGCTGTGTGGAGACTAAATACTGCTTTTTGAAGACTAGATACTGCTAACAGGTCTAAATGCTGCAAAAGAAAGATAAAATATTTTGGAGGAAACATACATAACTTTGGCAGAAGACTAGATACTGCTTCTAGAAGAGTAAATACTGCTTTCTGAAGACTAGATACTGCCGACAGGTCTAAATACAGCGTCTGGAACACTAAATACTGCCTTCTAAAGACTAAAATTGCTGTGTGGAGACTAAATACTGCTTTCTGAAGACTAGATACTGCTGACAGGTCTAAATACTGCAAAAGAAAGATAGGATATTGTTGAAGAAAACATACATAACTTTGACAGAAGACTAGATACTGCTTCTAGAAGACTAAATACTGCTTTCTGAAGACTAGATACTGCTAACAGGTCTAAATACTGCAAAAGAAAGATAAAATATTTTGGAGAAAACATACATAACTTTGGCAGAAGACTAGATACTGCTTCTAGAAGACTAAATACTGCTTTCTGAAGACTAGATACTTCCGACAGGTCTAAATACAGCGTCTGGAACACTAAATACTGCCTTCTAAAGACTAAAATTGCTGTGTGGGGACTAAATGCTGCTTTCTGAAGACTAGATACTGCTAACAGGTCTAAACACTGCAAAAGAAAGGTAAAATATTTTGGAGAAAACATACATAACTTTGGCAGAAGACTAGATACTGCTTCTAAAAGACTAAATACTGCTTTCTGAAGACTAGATACTTCCGACAGGTCTAAATACAGCGTCTGGAACACAAAATACTGCCTTCTAAAGACTAAAATTGCTTTGTGAAGACTAAATACTGCTTTCTGAAGACTAGATACTGCTAACAGGTCTAAATACTGCAAAAGAAACACAAAATATTTTGGAGAAAACATACATAACTTTGGCAGAAGACTAGATACTGCTTCTAGAAGAGTAAATACTGCTTTCTGAAGACTAGATACTGCCGACAGGTCTAAATACAGCGTCTGGAACACTAAATACTGCCTTCTAAAGACTAAAATTGCTGTGTGGAGACTAAATACTGCTTTCTGAAGACTAGATACTGCTGACAGGTCTAAATACTGCAAAAGAAAGATAGGATATTGTTGAAGAAAACATACATAACTTTGACAGAAGATTAGATACTGCTTCTAGAAGACTAAATACTGCTTTCTGAAGACTAGATACTGCTAACAGGTCTAAATACTGCAAAAGAAAGATAAAATATTTTGGAGAAAACATACATAACTTTGGCAGAAGACTAGATACTGCTTCTAGAAGACTAAATACTGCTTTCTGAAGACTAGATACTTCCGACAGGTCTAAATACAGCGTCTGGAACACTAAATACTGCCTTCTAAAGACTAAAATTGCTGTGTGGGGACTAAATGCTGCTTTCTGAAGACTAGATACTGCTAACAGGTCTAAATACTGCAAAAGAAAGATAAAATATTTTGGAGAAAACATACATAACTTTGGCAGAAGACTAGATACTGCTTCTAGAAGACTAAATACTGCTTTCTGATGACTAGATACTTCCGACAGGTCTAAATACTGCGTCTGGAACACTAAATACTGCCTTCTAAAGACTAAAATTGCTTTGTGGAGACTAAATACTGCTTTCTGAAGACTAGATACTGCTAACAGGTCTAGATACTGCAAAAGAAAGATAAAATATTTTGGAGAAAACATACAGAACTTTGGCAGAAGACTAGATACTGCTTCTAGAAGACTAAATAGTGCTTTCTGAAGACTAGATACTTCCGACAGGTCTAAATACAGCGTCTGGAACACTAAATACTGCCTTCTAAAGACTAAAATTGCTTTGTGGAGACTAAATACTGCTTTCTGAAGACTAGGTACTGCTGACAGATCTAAATACTGCAAAAGAGAGATAAGATATTGTTGGAGAAAACATTAAAAAGGCGCCAGCGCCCCCTTTTAGGCGACGGCCGGGTGCAGTGCAGCCCTTGCACCCCCTGGTAGCGTCGCCTCTGTCTGGGACATAGCCAATAACTTCACCATTTGTGGTTTTGAAGAAAAATGTTTTAAATACAAGTTTCTTTATTTATCGTGGCGCATTTTTTGACGATATTTGCTTGTTTACATTGTTTTTTGTTTCGTTGCTATGGCAACCAACATTGTTATTTTAAATGGAATGCATATGCTTTTTTTGCATACTTTGATAGAGGGTAAATCCCTCTATGCGATGAACATATCAAATCATATAGCTGTATAAGAAAAAAATCGAAAAAAAATGAGTTTTCTGAAAATATAAAATCAGCAAATTACAATCAAAGTAGGCGCCGCAATAACGATGTTGACAGCTTTAAATGTCAAAAAAATGACAGTTTCAACAATTATGAAAAGTTAATGATGTATGGATAGGGTGACACACATTTTATGTAATTTTGTCATTGGTAGCTGTCTTCGACCGTCCACTTTTTGGAAGGTTTTTAACACTTCCGGTGTTAAAGAATTTTTTTTAACATTTTGAATACTGTGGAGGTGTAATTTGTGTATCCAAGTAAATACTGGGACCGACGCAATGTGCAAGGGATTTTGGGAAGCCACTAATTTGCCATGTCGTTTGATTTTTAAAAGGATTTTTATTTGGTCATTGCCCCGAATGTAATTCGAAATTCCAAGGATCCACCTATAAAAAGCCTTCTGAACATGAAGATGTATTGATACGTTACTCATTAAGTGGTGAATTTTAATAATAATCGTCATCAAAACACAACGATTTTTAAATAACGAGTCTGCCCTCCGTATAAGAGCGTTAGAAGCGCGAAAAAGAATGAGGTGAAAAAATGCCAAAAGATTTACAAAGTTAAATTAAAAAAATTACATTAAAAATTACCTTGGATCATTTTGATTTAAATTAGCCACTTCTTCTTTTTCTAAGGTAACCCAAATACTCCCACCATCCGAAATAAAATAACTTTCATTAAACAAAGCAGATTTATACCAATCAGGTAAATTATTATTATTTAATACTGGTTCTTGCCAATTATAAATATCTTCTTCCCAACGTTTATAATTTTTAAATACATAATCAACGATTTTTAAAGCGGGTTTATCACTTCCAAAGAATTTTGTATAATACTTAAAATATTTTTGAACTCTATCATGGAAATAAACTATGGGCATATCCCAAACTAAACAAGTTTCGATTTCACCGCTTTGTTGAGGTAAAACATGGATTTGCGCAGCAATTGCGCTACCAACTTCACCAAAAACATGATCATCTTTGTTTTTCTCAACAACTTTGCCAAATCTGCCATGTTTTAAAAGCGGAAGCCATACATCTCTTCCATCACCTTTTGGTTCAAAGTGTAATAATCTAGAAATTTCCAAGTCATCTTTTTTTCTTATAGAAAGCGCATAACAACAAGGTAATTTATCGATTGTGTTATAAATTAAAACTCCTTCATTATCCAAATATGAAAATTGTTTTAAACTACATGTAGCTAAATTTAAAATGGAAATAAATATTAAATTAGAATGTAATAAATACAGGGTGATTCACATAAGAACCGACACAGAGCAGGGACATAGAGGACAATAAATTAAGATGATTTAACTCAACTTATCTCTATACTAAGTTATACCCCTGAGGAGTTATAGGTCTTCAAAGTTGGGTCTTAAATTTTTAAAATATCTTCGTAATACATTAAGCTAGAGAAACCAAATTTGGTATACGTTTTGTGTGTACCGAAGGTATTAATTGAGACCAACTGAGGCATTTCAAAGGGTTGATTAAGGGTGATGGTACCCTAAATTTTGACAGATTTTTTTAACCTTTCGGTGGATTTAATACATTATTACCTCATTTTATGTGGAATTTAATTCTAAAACTTTTTTTACTCTTATTATTTTTTAAAAAACATTGTCGTTTTCATAAAAAACTCAAATAACTAAAGACACGTATTTCGTTAATGCTAAATCATCGAAAATGCAGTAGTCGGCTGTGAAATTGTACGTCAAACTTGACAAATAGGTTATAAAACGTTATCAAATAATTTTACAACCTATTTGTCAAGAAAAGTTTTAGAGTTAAATTCCACATGAAATGAAGTAGTAATGTATTAAATCCATCAAAAGGTTAAAAAGATCTGTCAAAATTTAGGGAATTTGTTACCAATTAAATACCCTTGGTACACTCATAACATATACCAAATTTGGTTTTTCTAGCTTAATTTATTACGAAGATATTGCACTTTTTAAAAATTTAAGAACCAACTTTCAAGCATAGAAAATAGCTTCGTAGAAATGCAACTCTCAAAAAAAAACTTCATACTAAAAATTGAACGCAAATGGCGCCATCTGTTAGGGATATTTTGGAATTATTCAGCTAAGAACCGAACCATTAGAATACAGGTTTGTATATAAAAGCTCCAAGCACAAAATAACTGTTTGGAAAGTGTTTGGAGCTACTATGTGGCTCCAATTAACGTTCCGATTGGTTGGGAATCCCTCAGATGCAATTACCTATGGCAATTACACCTGTCAAATAATGCCGCATATATCGCATCATATGACATGTGAGGTTGAATCTGGCGAGCTTCCAACAACTTATAACCTTAGCTGAAACAAAGCTATAATGTCAATTATAATCTAATTACTTAATCATACCATTATTACTTTATTATACTCTTACTGAAAAATCACTTTAAAATGACGTTTTCATCTGTCATTCTGAACAAACTTCAACTTTATAATTTTAAAAGTTGAAGTTAGCTGCAAATTTAAAAATATAACACGAATTGGAATCTATACCTTTTAAATTAAAAGAATGATACTGGTAATAATTGAAGACACGAGTGGATGAAGGTGCTATGTAACACGGGAACAATTTTGAGTTATTCGCGTTTAAAGTTTTTTGTTTGGAACTTTTTACTATTTATTTCTTTTATTTCTTTTTTCATATTATTCAATTTATTTCAACAACAAAATATATTACAGTATAATAACTTTACAAAATGAAGATAAGTTAAGGAATTACAAGAAAGAATATGTACATGGCACTTTTATCCACTAAATGAGAGACAAATTTAAAATTTATTACGAATGAAAGATGTCATCTAAAGTATTTTTTTTCTTCGCGTAAAATATTTTCGTAATATAATAAGCAACTGTTGTTTCAAATTCAGTAACTTTTCTTTAGAAATATTGCCATATTTTTCCGAAACTCTGTCTGGATAAACACATATTTCTGTAGTCTTTTTATTTTTTTTTTAGCAATTGACAATTTCAAATTCGGTATTTTCATCCAGACATTCCTTGTACGAATACTCTCCAAACTTATCCACCCTAATCCACCTGATACCATCTCTAAAATGTATTTTTTTTCTGTTATATAAACCGAGTTTTAGAGGCAATTGATCAAACTTTTTAAAATGGTTTTCCATATTCATAACATGTGCATTTTTCGTGCTTGAAGTTGTTATGATGTCTCTGTACTGATCGGGTACAAAAACCCGTTCACATTTTTTTATAGTTTTTTCAATTCTTCCGAAATCTCTATCAGAGTCCAAATAAGAATGTCCAACCTCTGGGAATTTATGATTAATTGTTCTAAACATGCCCTTCAAAATTAGGAGCTGATATAAAGCAATGATATTAAAATTTTTGTTTTGGCCGGCACAAGAATCTGACCAAATTATTAGGTGATTAATCTCAGGGTTACTTTCTTTAACCATTTGGGCGAAATAATACAAACAGCTCGCAATTTCGCTGCTCCCTCTATTGGCAACGTCTTCAGTCCACGTAAAAAAATAAGGTTGTTCTTCTTTTGATATGAAATGTATACCAAAATTGTAAAACCACATCTGTCTCAGATAGAAAGCCTTAGATGTGGTTATTCTTGGCAGAAGCATGGTTTGTTGTAGATCCATGGTGAGATAACCAATTTCGTTGTTGCTTTTAACCTATCCTTTTTCTGTTCTTCAAACGCCTTTCTGTACCTCTCTTTATGTTCTTCATTGCTTTCACCGCTGTCGCAAGTGCTGCAAGTGTCGCTCTTAGGTTGTCCAAAAGATAAATTAAATTTTGTAGAAAAAATGTTGCTATATGAACATAATTTTACTATGTACTCTTCTGGAAATTTTTTGGTGCGACATTCGTTTATATACAACCTGTACATTTTAGCTATATTTAGCAGCAGAGAAAGATAAATCTTATTAATATTTTTATTCCTTGAATAATGTGATTGTTCGGCAGGAAATCTTTTTATGTGGTCAACAATGGATTCAACAACTTCAGCTGGCAATTTATGGGGCCTTTTATCATGGCAGCCTCTTCTGTCTGGACTTGGAACTACCTCACCTGATTTCAGCTTTCTCTGAATAACAGCAACTTTTTTTCTACCAATTTGATATAATGACATAAAAGCAAGTTTGCAAACTTGCGTTTGTGTTGCATTATAAGTTATAAAATATTTAAATGAAAACTGTTTTGGATTTTTAGCTGAAGATCTATGGCGCTGAACTGGGCCAATTTTTATACTTTTGAAAAGTAAAATATTTTTGGAATTCTGATTTAACTTGTAGAAACTTTTAAATATATTTTCTCTTGAGTTGACTTCAAACTTCTCATCGCAAATTTAATCTGCAACGATCCGTACACAGTACATTTTTTAGATTTGGACTCTTAGCGGCAATTTCTTTTCCCGTTTGAGAAATATATTTTTCCCCTCGATCTCTTGCAATCCTTGCCGTTTCCCTTTTCCACTTACTTGGATCCCTCTTCCTTTTCCTAGCAATCTTTTCTGAAAGTTCAAATATTTTCTTTTTTAGGTTTTGATTTTTTTCTGTCGAGATACTATCTGAATTATTTGGGGTATCTTCTCCCATTGTGTGTTTAGGTGTGCCAATGTGTGCCAATACATTTCCTTTGAATTTCATTGTCAAATCACTTGAATTATTCTCTTGTACCGCAATATTATGTTTATTTAAATCAGTGCTTATACATTCGTCTTGGCCAATACAGAACCCAAATCCCATACCTGAATCTAAAGATAAATGAACCCAATATTCATGTTACTTAACCATACAAAAAGAGGAAAACGCATACCACCATTAACCGGACGTAATTCAGCCATTTGAAACATAAATTAGCATGTGGAATTTATTTTTATTTACACGATTTAGCACCTGTCAAAATTTAGTTAAATACAAACAAATCACGGTAACTTGATCTGCACTATTGAAGGAAACAAAATAGATAAAGGTGTTAAAATCACATAGCACCTTTATCCATTAACTTAATTTAGATTGTGAAACTCATAGCACCTTCATCAACCGGTACTTTGCAAAAAAGTAAGAATTAATCTGCAAAACATCTTTAGACGTTTAAATTACTGCATAAAACACTTAAAAAGCCAAAAATCCTAAAATTCTCAAAATTGTTACATAACACCTTTATCCACTCGCGTCTTCAATTGTCTCTCTTCATTCCCACTATTAATAATAAAATTGTTATTTAATTAAATTATTTCAGTATAGACGCTAATGCCATCTTACGGTGGGATTTCGACATACAATCAGTCCCAAGTTCCCTGGGGCTGCTTTGAAGGCCTATAACTCCTCAAGTGTGCAACTTAGTATAGAGGTAAATTAATTTAATCATCTTAATTTATTGTCCTCTACTCACTCTGTGTTGGTTCTTATATGAATCACCCTGTATAATAAATACTTTACCTGATTTATCTTCTTTGGTACCAATTCCATTTTTAAATGTAAATGTAATTGTAACAAATCTTTCTTTATCACACGTGTTTTGAATGTTCCAAACAAAAACAGCACATGGTAAAGATGAATCCTTAAATTTTAATTTACATTCATCAAACAAATAAAAATTAAATTAAAAAAATACCTTATAATTATGTGGTATTACAGGACTAATTTGTCTACAAATTAATTTAACACCATATTGACTCAAATCAAATTCAGTCCAAGCTCTCGGGTATAAGCCGGTGTAATTACAAAGTTTGGGATCGATAAAAGATCTCCAACTTGTTAAAACATCCGGTTTTTTTCTATAAACATATCAAAATTAATTTATTTAAAAAAATTAAGGTTAAATTAACTGACTCATATGTGGACAATAAGCTTTGAAAAATGGTTTTTCTTTTTTCATCTTGTATTGTAACAATAAACTGATTAGCATCGATAGTTTCATATTCATATCTGCCTGGTTTTAATTGATACCTACAAAATTCACCTTTATAACCCCTTCCGATGGTTCCACAACCAATTCCCCCCAAAGGAACACCTAAAAAAATATTTTTTAAATTAATTAAATTTTATCACAAGAAATGGTACTACCATAAATTCTTTTAGCTCTTTCAGGTCTAACATAGTCCATAACAGCTCGTCTACCTTGGAATTTTATTTTTAAATAATAAATCACATATCTAAAAAACAAACATAACCTCAAATTTTTAATTAATTAAAGAATTATTATATTTTTACCTTATTATTAAATGTAACATTTGCCATAATTGTCCGAATGTGGGTACACGAGTTTGACTCCAATTTTCAGGATATTCATGGTCAAGTTTTAATTTTAAACCGTATTTTGGAATATCGCTTACATCATAACCTCTTTCGTTCATGTTTTTGTCGTTCAAATCTAAAAAAACGTTCTTAAACTAAAATCAAACTTTTTTGTCGAGAAAATAATTATTAAAGTCCTATTTTATAGTAAATTATATCACTAAATGGGTCATTATCAATTGATTGTAGTTAAAATTTCTTATCTATTATGAATCATTTTTCAATAACCTCTAAAACTTTGTACTACTTGAACGTTACCTAATTTTAGGTTTTCTTTATATCAAATAAATCAATAAAACGATATAACAATAAAAAGGTTTAAGTTTTCTTTATTGAACCAAAGTGTGTACAAAAACAGATTCTTATTTAATTTAACATCTTCAATTATTATTATTCAAAATATTGTAATTGTAAAAAAAATTTAACCAATGAAATTCATAACTACAAGGTGCAGCACAATATGAGCAAATATAAAATCAGCAAATCCTCTTTCTGGGCTTATTCCAACAAATTGACTGCGATTTTCTGGGTTAACTTGTAAACGAAGACAAACTTAAAAAAATAATATTATTAAAGCAAAATCAAAAACAAATGTTTTTTATTTGTACCTGCTAAGACAAAACAGCTTACGCTAGAAATAAAACCACTCAAAAAGGAATTGAAGGGAAACGTTCCCACTAACAGACAATACACGAATTGAACGATCCCGGTAAGTAAGATGTATAAAAGGTAAGCATCAATAATTTTTAATTTTTTCGGCGTTTTCGTAGCGTATTCTGTGTAGAATTTCTTCAAAACAGCTCCTACTTTAGCCATTTCTTATAAATTTTGCGTTTCTAACCTATAAAGTCAACGACACCGGTGACAACTCGATTGACACGCAATAATCATGAAATTAGTTACAGTTGATTTTATTGATTTATTTCAAGAAGTAATAAAATTTTAAATTAAACAATAATAACTTTTATATTAATACAACCCAATTAATTTATTAAAATAATTAAAATTAATTTAACAATTGGTTATAAATTAAAAAAATATCTTTGTGATTTGGTTCCAACAAAAATAAAAATCCCTAGAATCCAATCAAAAACTTTTTATAATAACACAGAATTAATTAGAATTTTTAACTAAAATACTATGCAGAAATATGAAAAATTAGAGAAAATAGGTGAAGGAACTTATGGTACAGTATTTAAAGCAAAAAATAGAGAAACTCACGAAATAGTTGCGTTAAAAAGAGTACGTTTAGATGATGATGATGAAGGAGTACCATCGTCAGCTTTACGAGAAATTTGTCTTTTAAAAGAATTAAAACACAAAAATATAGTACGACTTTACGATGTTTTACACAGCGATAAAAAGCTTACTTTAGTATTCGAACATTGCGACCAAGATTTAAAGAAATACTTTGATAGTTTAAATGGAGATATTGATTCCGATGTGGTTAAATCGTTTATGTATCAATTATTAAGAGGTCTTGCTTTTTGTCATAGTCATAATGTCTTGCATAGAGATTTAAAACCTCAAAATTTATTAATTAATAAAAATGGTGAGTTGAAACTGGCAGATTTTGGATTAGCTAGAGCATTTGGAATTCCTGTAAAATGTTACTCAGCTGAGGTGGTTACTTTGTGGTATCGACCGCCTGATGTGTTATTTGGAGCTAAATTATACACAACTTCCATTGATATGTGGAGTGCGGGTTGTATTTTTGCTGAATTAACTAATGCCGGACGTCCTTTATATCCTGGAGCTGATGTTGATGATCAATTAAGAAGGATTTTTAGGATGTTGGGGACTCCTACTGATGAAACTTGGCCGGGAATGTCTAGTTTACCTGATTATAAACCTTATCCTTTGTATCAACCAAATTTAAGTTTATTACAGGTTGGTTATTTTTTGATTAAAATTTTTTTATTAAAAAAGATTATTTTTTAGGTTGTGCCAAAATTGGGAAATCGAGGGCGCGATTTATTACAAAGACTATTAGTTTGTAATCCAACTCAAAGAATGTCTGCAGAAGATGCTATGCAACATGCTTATTTTAGTGATTTAAATATTAATATTAAAAATGATAGGTGTTAAATGATTTTGTATATATTTTTACTTCATATTGAAGAAAAAAAAACTGGGGTATAATTCATGAATGTGTCATGTAGCTTAAAAATCGACAATTTTTTTAATCGACGGGAAATTACTCGTGTAAGCAGTTACAAACAAAGAAAAGAGCGAAAAAGTGTAAAACTTACCGAAAAATCACTTTAAAGTTTTGACGTGACGTCACTTTTTGTGACGTCATCGACCATGCTATTGGTATTGCAATACCAATACTGTGATATTGGTTGCATACTTGCAATGATGACGTCGGGTATGGTAATTAATTCTGTACTGAGAGCTGATATAAGTCCAAATTGACTTAATCGTAGAATAGCCGAAAATGTCTAATTTTTAACTTCAAATAATAATAAAATAATAATTCTCATGCTTTTACCTCACAAATAAAGCTCGAAAATATCGGTATTTTTTAATATTAATAGTCTGTAAATAAAAATATGCTATTAATGAGTTTTTATCAAAAATTTTTATTTTTACAAAATTGTTGGATTTACATCTTGGCTCTAAAAGATTATTTGGGACTTAAAACATAAGAATTTGTAACAATATGAACTAAAAAATATAAGTAAACTTATTATATTTTTTCTGGAACAAATTTGAAACTTTAAAACCTATTAACTTATTATTATTAATCATCATTAGGAAATTTTGAGGCCTCTTTAGCCTAAGGTAAATTCCTAAAGTAATCCTGATATTCTTCAGGAACCCACTTAAGAAGGGTTAAAAGATTTTCATATTTGGCTTTACTTATAGATTTTCTAGAATGTCTTAATTGGGGCAAATTTTTCGGTATGTTTGAAGCTTTTCGAAGGTTTCTATTTAAATTAATGGAGCGAAAGTGTTCTTTAAATGGTGTTTTAAAAAACAAAGTCAATGTAAATTTTTTAGGGTTTCTGTTGGTATTATCTAGGACCCTTATAAAATTTATGTTGTTTTCCTGATTTTTAGTAACATTTGCAATAACTAAATAGTTAAGGTTAAAATACTAATAAATTTTTAGATAAATACGATTTTAACGACGTACATATTTATTGTAAAAGCGTTTGTTATACACCTTTTCTTTTTGAATAACGAAAGCTCAAACGTCAGTGTGACATATCTATTTCAAAACATGATAAAACAAAACTCGCTGTTAATTTTGCCAACTTTACAACAATTTGACAGGTATTATAGAAAAAAAATGAACTATATTGTTTCTCGTAGAATTTGTAGCCATAATTTAAACTGTTCTCCTTCATTACTTTTTTTTCTTGATATGAATGGTGCTGTTAATGATGAATAAAATGTACTAACATTTTTAAAATCTTCTAGACCCATAGAGAATACATTAAATGGGGGTTGTTTACAATTACGAATAAAATTTATCCAATCAGTGCAAGTAAAAATCGTAAATGGTTTTGTTTTCTTGTTTGCACGTTCAAAAACGCTATGCTGACAATCTATTTCCATATGAATATAGCCTCGTAATAAAAATTTATGATTTATAACCTGAATGCTGGGAAATACTTGCATTGCATACATGTACATTACAATCATCATCATATTTCGGTTTTGTCCGGCATAATTGTCTGTCCAAAGTGTTAATTCCGTTTCCATTTTTTGATTCCTTAGGATTTCTATAAGTTCTAAATGGCTTAAACTTATTTTTTGTACTCATAGCATGTAGATACCTATTTCCCGCGCAGAGAGGACGTGCGGGAAACGCGTTTTCCCGCACAAATGTTTTTTGTTACCGCAGCTAACAGGAATATTTAATGACCAAATGTGCATGTTTATAAGAAAAGGTTAATAAGAACGTTTTATACATTCAAATCACACTATACACTCAATTTTGATGTGTAGATTAATTTTGGACTTACGACTATTTTGCACTAAAAACGAAAGGACCTTGTGGCTATGAGGTATTAGCCAACATAATAATACAATAATTATAAAATTAACTTTTGGCAGACTTTTATTTTGCGTCTGTTATGTTTGCTTCAAAAACAATTGTGTGGCAAATATAAAAATAATAATAAATGAAAATACATTTTGTTTTTAAATGGAGCTGCTGCCACAGCACGCTACATCCACTTCCCCTCCTATAAAGAAAGAACAGAAAGAGGGATAACATTTAGTCAAAAATTTGAATTAAAATTTAAAATGTACTTTTTTAGTTTTATTAATTATTAAATTGTTGACTTCAGGAGAAACGTTTTCGTTCAGAAAGAAAGCCGGTTTCAGCAAATCGAGGCTTACATTTATTTCTTTACTGTCTTTCAATACAACGAAAAATTTTGAAAATCTCTTCAACACTCTGAAGGGACCTTCGTACCTAGGAGACAACGTAGGTTTAATTCCAGTAATTTTAACAAATACAAAGTTTGACCTGAATAATTCTTTGTGAACAAAAGGTTTTTGGCTGGAATGTATAGTTGACTGAACTGGTTTAATGTCAGCAAAAGATGATTTTAAACGTGATAATAATGGTTCAGTTTCAATTGATGGTTCGGTAGGTAAGAAAAATTCTCCTGGTAATCTGAGTTGCTGACCATAAACCAATTCAGCGGATGAGCAACCTAAATCCTCCTTTAGGGATGACCTGAGACCTAGGAGAATCAAAGGCAAGTCATTGTTCCATCTAGAAGAATTACCTCGAGCAATAATCGCTGATTTCAAAGTACGGTGAAATCGTTCAATCATACCGTTACTTTGTGGGTGATAAGCAGATGTGTGTATTTGATGAGTACCTAAAAATAATTGGAATTTTGAAAATAATAGTGATTCGAATTGTCGTCCTTGATCGTGAGTGATCATGGTAGGAATACCGAAACGGCTGAAGTAATGCCTGAAAAGAGTATCTGCAATAGAGGCTGTAGAGATATCTTTTAGAGGAAAAGCCTCTGGCCACCGCGTGAAACGCTCAATGACTGTGAGCAGATAAGTACATCCAAGAGATGGAACAAGTGGGCCAACCAAATCAATGTGAATGTGTTCAAATCGAACTTTTGGAACTTTGATTTTGAGAATTGGCGATTTTGTATGCCTTTGTATCTTAACTTTCTGGCATTGTAAACATGATTTTGTCCAAATACGAATTTGTTTTGACATATGAGGCCAAAAGAATTTTGTTTTTATTAAATGAATGGTTGCTCGAATGCCAGGGTGAGATAAACCATGAAATTTTTGTATAACTATTTCTCTAAATTGCTGCGGAATGTAGATTCGCGGAGATTCCGTTGATATTTCACACCATAATTTGATATCAGGTAGCGTTGTGGGTTGTAGCAATAACTGATAGGGTGTTGTAGTGTGAGTGTGAGAAAATTGTTTATGTAGTAGGTTCGACAATTCGATATCTGTGACTTGAGCTTTGTAAAGTGTAAGTGTGTCGGGGTACTGAGAATTTAGGGATTCAATATTTGTCCTGGACAAAGCGTCTGCAACAATATTGGAATTTCCCTTAATGTATCTCACATCGGATGTATATTGTGTTATGTAATTTAGGTACCTGGTTTGTCGTGGTGTTTTTTCTGTTGATGAAAATATTGCCGTAGTTATAGGTTTGTGGTCGGTGAAAACTGTAAAATTGTTTCCGTGTAGGAAATGACTAAAAAATTTTATGGCAGAATATATTGCCAATAGTTCTCTGTCGAACGTTGAATATTTAACTTGACTTGGAGAAAGTTTATGTGAATAAAATGCTAATGGTTGCGGTGTTTCATCAATAATTTGGCTCAGAACTGCTCCTATACCTGTATTAGAAGCGTCTGTGGTAAGTAACAGCGAAGCGTGAGGAGATGGATGAGCCAGAACGGTAGATTTTTGAGCCAGAACGATTTGCCACAATTGTGTGGCAAATATAAAAATAATAATAAATGAAAATACATTTTGTTTTTAAATGGAGCTGCTGCCACAGCACGCTACAGACCTATTTCTTTATAATCGAAACATTTTTCCTCGTAATAAAGTTTTTTTAAATAATGTTACTAAAAATGAAATACTGGGTTGTAGAGTATTCTTATTTGAGCATTAGTTCATTTTTGTTAGAATTGGACTTACACCCCTTTAGCTCTCAGGTATAGAATTAACAGTGTATTTTCGTAGCACATTTGGTTAAAACGCATATTTTCAGGGGAAATACGGTTGTTTCTTAGGTTTTGGATGCACAACGACTAAAATGTCATTGTTTACCATAAACTAAACTAATATAATATAAAGATAACCTATAATGTATACCTGATTTATTTCAGAATTTTGTGTAGAAATTCCACTTTGAGTTAGGTTAATTAACATTTAAACCAGTGCAAATTTCTCAAATGTCGTGTTGGGCATGGAGCAGAGGTTGGGTTGCAAATTCCGGGTTGGGTCTGAAGACGCACGACTAACCCAACTAGTTCTAGGTCTTGTGTTAGTTCTAGTGATAGCGTTAGTGTAAAACTAGAACTAACACAAGATCTAGAACTAGAATCATTCGGGTTTAGCAGTCTTGAGAGACGTGCGGCTATACCCGAATGTTTCTAGTTCTAGTTTTAAATGTTAAAAATGTTTGGTATATTTTTATTAAAAGAAGAATAGAACTAACACTAGAACTAGAAATATTCATGCGTTTCTCGCTGGTATGCAGAGGTGTTTATGCGCTATTTTAGCTAGCTTCGAAAATAGATATTCTTTTTTACTCCAGAATTGGAGGGAATCTTGTTTTCTGTCTATGTATGGTAATTCAATATATAGTTTTATCATCGTGGTTGCTGAACAAGTTGTAGTGGAGTTGGACTTCTCGACGGTTTCTGATATTTTTCGGTCTATAATATAACGGCAAGAAGTATCCACGACCGTACGTGAACAACAAAAACCATGAATTTGTCAGGGTTAACGGTCAAAATAATGATTAATGAAACAACTTTTTAAAAGTGCTAATATTTCGATTGTTTATTCAATCTTCCTCAGAGCTATTCAATGCTAAAAGGTTTTACAAGAGAAAAACCAACAATTAAAAGTTTGATAATCATTCATGAAAAAATAACTAGAAAAAACCAACTTACTTGTTTAATGAGACTAGGGAATGAGCAAAGTTTGACTTCATAATAAACTTGTTAAAAAACTTAAAATATTGAAAATTACTAAACTTGTCCATAATAAAATTGAAATAGAAAAATTACGTTAACAAATAATATAACACCTCAAATGCGACTAAATCCGATTGTTTCTAGTTTTTGGTCTATTAACACACAGTCTATCTAACGACAGGTAGTGAGTCGTTATGCATCGAAAGTCTAAGAAAACCAAGGGTAGTTTAGTGCAAATAACTTTACTTTTAAGTTTATCAGATTGATTTCGTGATTTTTCGGACATTCTACACTTTTTCGCACTTTCTTTTTATTTTTAACATGTTTTTTGGGTTATTTCACATTGATTAATTATTAAGCCACATGATGATTCTTGAATTTTTCCAAAAACTAGTCATAAAGTGTAATAAAATTTACAAAAAAAATAATGAATTTCTTTTAAGAATAGTATTTTATTTTTCAGTTTAATACAGCAAAACTAAGCACATTAATGTAAATTTTTTCGATTTTAAAATTTTACAAGTCCAATATTTTTTCGTGTATTTTAAGTATACAATTTCATCATTTACTTTTAAAATTTAATTGTTTTTAATCGTTTTCTTTCAATATTCTAAATAGATGTACACATTTAAAAATTTTTCTCTTTGCTTTTTGCATTGACATGTATGTGCCCCGTCAAATATCTTTAAATCACGCAGCACAACCACAAAACGCAATAATTGCATGGCAATTACTTAGTTTCTAAATCGAAATGTCTCAATCTATTTTTATTTTTTTACCTTGTTGCAATATATTACACCCAGATATACAAATTACAAAGAATTTAAGTCCCACTAATAAACAATTTAATTTTCTTTTAAAGTCGGTATTAATTAATTGCTTTTTTTCTAAAAGGTGAGCATTTGCGAAACGTTGAAGTAAAAAATAAGTCAATTTTAAGATAATTCATGCTTTTTTAAATGAAGTACATTTTTTATGTGAAAATAACGACACAATCTTTTCGACTTTAGTTTCTTTATCACACTCTTAGAAATCAATGATTATAATTCAGTCTTCTCATTTATAAGCGACATTTTTTTTTTTAAGTGGGTTAACAAAAATATATTTATAAATATAAATTAATAAAGAAAAAGAAACAAGGAACTAGATTAAACTCAAATAAGTAAATAACACTTAAAGATATAATAATAATAATACGAAAATATATTGAAATAATAATAATAATTAGGTGCTATTCCCATAATAATGTTATTTTAATAAAAAAAAAAATAAATACGATATTTTTTTTGCAATAAATGAGAGCACCGGATTCATCATAAGTCGCATTTTTAAAAAATAAATTCTCTTAAGCAAAAATCTTAAAAACTAATTAAGATAAACGAAAAATTAATTTACAAACTATTATTTTTATCACGTTAAAGTAGGAATTTTGGCATTTTTTTATTCGACACCCACATTTTCTCTCCATCAATAAAAAAATCACTTCAACTCTGAGATCTGGACCTTTGCTTCTCAATGTAACGCTTCCTGGCCAGTTGACGCATCTGTTCTTTTCGCTTATTTAATATTCGTTCTCTTTCTTCAGGCGACTTTGAAAAGCGACCCGCCAAACTCGCAGAATCCTCCCTTTAATTAAAACAAATTGAGGTTTAAATAAATTAAGTACCAATGGATCTTACGTTTCTATATTTTCTGATAAATCTTCCCATCCTTTCGAGGTTGTACTCGTTTGTGATAAACTCTCCAATAAACTGTTTGAATTGTTTTCTTCCATTTGTTCTTCTCGTAATCGCGGTGGCACAACGAGTCTTTCATCGATTATATTTTCAACTGTTAATTCAACTGATCTTGTGACGCGTAAATCCTCAATGATAGTCGGGATGGGAATATGAGGAAATAATTGTTGAACCTTAAAAAGTAGTAAACTAAAATTATAACTAATACTAATCATCAGGGCACGGAACTTTTGGAACAAAACGATACGATTTCCCCCCTCCACTCGTTCTCAGAAAATCTTGATTAAAAGAACAGCATACTGTTCAGTGGGAAATTAAAATTTCAAGTTAGAAAAAAATTGTGTTAACAAAAATTGTTCCTGAAACAATTCTAAACAAACTTTGTCAACATTTTTTTTTGATTTAATCATTAATTAAGGAGATAACCTCAAAATAATAATTTTTCATTTTCATACATAATTACACTTAGACGCTTAATTAATAGAGATGTAAAATTTTTTTATTAAGATATTTGATTCAAAATCGAAATTGAAACAAATTTCATTTAAAACATTTTTTGATAAAAACAATAATTATCGAGATAATTAATTTTGATAGCATACTATTCAGAGGGAAATTAAAATTTCAAGTTAGAAAAAAATTGTGTTAACAAACACTGTTCCTGAAAAAATTCTAAACAAATTTTGTTAACAACATTTTTTGATTAAATCAACAATAAGGATATAACCTCAAAAATATTAATGTTTGTAGCATACTGTTCAGTGGGAAATTAAAATTTCAAGTTAGAAAAAAATTGTGTTAACAAAAATTGTTCCTGAAACAATTCTAAACAAACTTTGTCAACATTTTTTTTTGATTTAATCAATAATTAAGGAGATAACCTCAAAATAATAATTTTTCATTTTCATACATAATTACACTTAGACGCTTAATTAATAGAGATGTAAATTTTTTTTATTAAGATATTTGATTCAAAATCGAAATTGAAACAAATTTCATTTAAAACATTTTTTGATAAAAACAATAATTATCGAGATAATTAATTTTGATAGCATACTATTCAGAGGGAAATTAAAATTTCAAGTTAGAAAAAAATTGTGTTAACAAACACTGTTCCTGAAAAAATTCTAAACAAATTTTGTTAACAACATTTTTTGATTAAATCAACAATAAGGATATAACCTCAAAAATATTAATGTTTGTAGCATACTGTTCAGTGGGAAATTAAAATTTCAAGTTAGAAAAAAATTGTGTTAACAAAAATTGTTCCTGAAACAATTCTAAACAAACTTTGTCAACATTTTTTTTGATTTAATCAATAATTAAGGAGATAACCTCAAAATAATAATTTTTCATTTTCATACATAATTACACTTAGACGCTTAATTAATAGAGATGTAAAATTTTTTTATTAAGATATTTGATTCAAAATCGAAATTGAAACAGATTTCATTTAAAACATTTTTTGATAAAAAAAATAATTATCGAGATAATTAATTTTGATAGCATACTATTCAGAGGGAAATTAAAATTTCAAGTTAGAAAAAAATTGTGTTAACAAACACTGTTCCTGAAAAAATTCTAAACAAATTTTGTTAACAACATTTTTTGATTAAATCAACAATAAGGATATAACCTCAAAAATATTAATGTTTGTAGCATACTGTTCAGTGGGAAATTAAAATTTCAAGTTAGAAAAAAATTGTGTTAACAAAAATTGTTCCTGAAACAATTCTAAACAAACTTTGTCAACATTTTTTTTTGATTTAATCAATAATTAAGGAGATAACCTCAAAATAATAATTTTTCATTTTCATACATAATTACACTTAGACGCTTAATTAATAGAGATGTAAATTTTTTTTATTAAGATATTTGATTCAAAATCGAAATTGAAACAAATTTCATTTAAAACATTTTTTGATAAAAACAATAATTATCGAGATAATTAATTTTGATAGCATACTATTCAGAGGGAAATTAAAATTTCAAGTTAGAAAAAAATTGTGTTAACAAACACTGTTCCTGAAAAAATTCTAAACAAATTTTGTTAACAACATTTTTTGATTAAATCACCAATAAGGATATAACCTCCAAAATATTAATGTTTGTAGCATACTGTTCAGTGGGAAATTAAAATTTCAAGTTAGAAAAAAATTGTGTTAACAAAAATTGTTCCTGAAACAATTCTAAACAAACTTTGTCAACATTTTTTTTGATTTAATCAATAATTAAGGAGATAACCTCAAAATAATAATTTTTCATTTTCATACATAATTACACTTAGACGCTTAATTAATAGAGATGTAAAATTTTTTTATTAAGATATTTGATTCAAAATCGAAATTGAAACAAATTTCATTTAAAACATTTTTTGATAAAAACAATAATTATCGAGATAATTAATTTTGATAGCATACTATTCAGAGGGAAATTAAAATTTCAAGTTAGAAAAAAATTGTGTTAACAAACACTGTCCCTGAAAAAATTCTAAACAAATTTTGTTAACAACATTTTTTGATTAAATCAACAATAAGGATATAACCTCAAAAATATTAATGTTTGTAGCATACTGTTCAGTGGGAAATTAAAATTTCAAGTTAGAAAAAAATTGTGTTAACAAAAATTGTTCCTGAAACAATTCTAAACAAACTTTGTCAACATTTTTTTTTGATTTAATCAATAATTAAGGAGATAACCTCAAAATAATAATTTTTCATTTTCATACATAATTACACTTAGACGCTTAATTAATAGAGATGTAAAATTTTTTTATTAAGATATTTGATTCAAAATCGAAATTGAAACAAATTTCATTTAAAACATTTTTTGATAAAAACAATAATTATCGAGATAATTAATTTTGATAGCATACTATTCAGAGGGAAATTAAAATTTCAAGTTAGCAAAAAATTGTATTAACAAACACTGTTCCTGAAGTAATTCTAAACAAATATTGTTAATAAAAATTTTTGATTTGATCAATAATTAAGAACATAACCTCAAAAGAATTTTTATATTTTTTGCTGAGAAAATCGGTTTAGAATTTAATTTAGAACAACTTTTTTATAAAATTTTCTGCTGAGAACGAGTGGAGGGGGGAAATCGTATCGTTTTGTTACAAAAGATCCGTGCCCTACTAATCATAAATACAAATTTATTTACCCGTCTTGCATTTTGGTCTAATTGCGAATTAGCGACAATTCCATCTGGTCTTAAAGATCGACTCACTTCCACTGAAAAACTTGGCAACCAAGAAACATATCTCGATCCTAAAAGAAATTTAAGTAATAAAATGATTTAAAATAAAACTCCAAAGTACCATCAAAATGAAAGAAATTTAATTGTCTCCTCATAGGTTGCATTGCATCCGCTTGCAAATCCGGCGGGTTTGGACGATTAGATAATGATGTATGTATGCTTAGAGTCATACGACATGTAGGGCATGATGTATGTTGCTCCAACCAAGATTGTAAACAAGCGCTAAAAGCGATAACAAAAAAATTAACCCAGAAATAAAGATGGAAATAAGTAATAATTACTTATGAAATAAATGGGAACAAGGTAATTTTCTTGCAGCATCCATTTTCTCCCAACAAATAGCACAATTATCCGAATTATCAGATAACTCTTCAGGTGTAGCCATTGGATAACTACAATTAACAAATATATTCAAACTAAATTATAATAAAATAAATAAAGAAACCCACTTAGTTTCAAGATGATTTTTAACTAAAACATAATTTCTATGTCTCTTAAAACGTTCTTGAATCTCTTGGAACAAATATCGCAGTTGCATACAAATCACCAAACTCGCCATTGACAAGAAAATATTACTCCACAACAACATATGAGCGTGGTGAATAAAATCGACAATTAAAGCGGCCATTTCAAATATTAATTCGATATAATAAATAACCGGTCCTCGTTTTTCCCAAACTCTCGCCGCATCATTTGGGGAAACGCCGCTTCCTTCGTTGCGCATATCATACAAATGAAGACTATACTTGATGATGGTATGCAGTGTTCTTAAGAAAATTAACACAACCTAATGGGTAAAATCAAAATAATTATTAAAATAGTAACGTTTTATTTACTAATTTAAATTAATTACCTCCGCTACCATAAAAGCAAAAGTATTTATTCCAACGAAAAATCCAATGAAAGCGCATATTAATACCATAAATCCTGATAATGATAGTATACAACCAAGGAGACCCAACAGTTTTACGTGACTCCAAACTGGAGTTGTTGGCGAAAAAGATAACTGAAAATAAGATTTAATTTTGTTTTGGGGAAATAATTTTCTAATATTGCAAATACAATTGCATAAAATGCAGCGTATAATGCAATTTTAAAAAGTGGTTAAACCCCAACCGGATTTCCATAAACACTATTATGATTGTGGATCAAATCATATTTGAGAAAAATTTCACCTCTACCATAATATACGTACCAACACAAATGAAAGAGGTGAGTTACTTTTTGACTACCTATTAGGGGAGGGGCTTACTGTTAATAATGTAGGCGCCAAACCAACCTTTGTTACCAGAAATAGAGACATTACGTTCAGCTCAATTATATTAAGCTCTAAGATAACCTCCTGGAGGGTATCCTCTGAACCGTCGTGTTCAGATCATACACATATTCAATTTAAAATTGATCTAGGGATGAAATCGGACTGTACGTACCGTAATCCCCGTAGCACTAATTGGGATCTGTTTAAGAGTTGCCTTGCAGATAACCTAACTAGTGTTATCGCAACCGTTAGGAACTGTGATCAGGTTGAAATAGCCACGGAGCAGATCTCCGTGGCAATTCGCTCTGCATATCACAGTAGCAGTCCACTGAAGGTGAAAAGTAGTAATCGGGGCACACCCTGGTGGAACGAATCTCTTAGCTCCGAAAGACAAGAGGTCCGAAAGCTTTTCAACCGGGCCAAGACATTAGGTGAATGGGAGAAATATAAACAAGCTCTAACGAATTACACCAAAAACATACGTAAGGCAAAAAAAGAGTCTTGGAGGAGGTTCTGTGAGGGAGTGAAAGACACACCCAGCAGTGCAAGAATTCACAAGATTCTCGCTAGAGATCCGGCACTACCCCTTGGCTCACTTAAGGTAGTTTTATAGACTCTAGCAGAGCCTCGTTGGAGCTTCTCATGCAGACTTACTTCCCAGGAAGCCTGATGATGAGCGGGAAAATCAGCAAAATTGGCTCTACACAACTTAGTTGGTAGAGTATCCAGGACGCTGCAGGATAAAGAAATCTTGGTTTGTGCGTTTCTGGATATAGAGCTGCTCTTGACAGGGGAGTGGAAGCAACTATAGCGGGTTGGATCCGCAATATGCTAGATAGTAGAATAGTTTCTACTTCACTCCACGGTGATACGATACGCTTCAGGCCGGGAGGTGGCTGCCCGCAGGGAGGGGTGTTATCTCCCCTGCTTTGGTCCCTCCTAGTTGACAATCTGATTGCGATAGTCGAAGCCGTTGGTGTGGAAATACAAGCTTATGCTGATGACATTGTCGTTATGGTCAAAGGAACCTGTTTGCCGAGGATATCTAAAGTCCTCCAGGTGACCCTAGATACCATTTGCGCTTGGTGTAAGGGAGAGAACCTCTCAATAAACCCGCAAAAGACAATTGTTGTGCCCTTCACCAGGAAGCGAAAGTTGGATGGACTAATCCGCCCAACTATCCAAGGTGAAGAAATTCCTTTCTCAAAGGAAGTCAAATATCTAGGAGTAATCCTAGACAAAACCCTGTCATGGAATGGACATTTGCAGGGAGTTTTGCACAAAGCTAGACTATCCTTGTGGACTTGTCGCAGTCTTTGTGGAAAAAATTGGGGTCCTACCTCTGAAAGACATACGGAGCAGCAGCTTGGTATAGGAAAGTCCGACAGACTTCAGTTATCAGTAAACTTTCACGAATTCAACGTGTAGCTGGATTGGCAATCTCTGGTGCGATAGGCACAACGCCAACTCTAGCAATGGAGGTTCTGCTTGGCCTATCTCCTCTGCATTTGCATATAGAGAAAGTGGCTAGAACAACCATTTACAAATTTAAGCAATATGCTCAAAACTGTTCCGACATGTCCTACCAATGGGCTGCGGAAGACATTATAAGCACTGATACTGTGCTATCAATGCCGTCAGATTTGGCGGTATCACTATCAGTGATTAACGCTCGATACCAGATTGTACTGCCTGAGCGGCAGTCCTGGATCGAAAATGAAAATTCTCTGGTTCGGGCAGACATTTGCTTGTACACAGATGGATCAAAAACGCCTGAAGGGGTAGGAGCAGGAGTATACTGCCAGACACCTCGAATTAAGCAAGCCTACACAGCCTGGGTACGTACTGTACTGTATTCCAGGCGGAAGTATTTGCTATTGACATGGGTGCTAAAATCCTTCTTGAAAGAGGGGTGAAGAACATGACAGTACGAATCTTCTCAGACAGTCAAGCCGCTCTCCAGGCGCTGCAAGCCGTGAAAACGGTGTCGGCTCTGGTTAATGATTGTAAGAGAACATTAAACACACTGAGTTGTGATAACAGAGTCTCTCTGATCTGGGTCCCGGGTCACTCTGGGGTTGCTGGCAATGAAGCGGCAGATAAGCTAGCACGAGATGGCAGCGCTGAAGCGTTTGTGGGACCGGAACCAGCAGTTGGTGTATCATTTGCGATGGCCAAATATAGGATTGGACTGTGGGCTGAAGAGAGATATGCTAAGGTGTTTATTAACCCTTTGCACTCGTATGTCGCCGTAGGAGCGGCAAGATGCGTTTTACCGTTACGCTCGTATGTCGCCGTATAGGCGGCACACCATGTTAAACGCGCCTGAAAATGATAGTTTGGATAGTGATAATATTAGTGAAGAAAGTGACTCTAGTAGTGGCAGTGATATTATAGTTACTAAAAGACAGAGAACCATACCTTTACCATCAAGTTCAAGCAGCAGTGTAGAAGACGAGAATATAACACAACCTGGTAATTGTGGTCCATGGCAGGACGTCACATGCCACGATCAGGTTCCAGACAGGATTCTATTTACTTCTGGGGATAAAATGGTAGGACCACAAATTCCAGATACTTGTACAAAACTCATAGATTTTTTCAAGCTCTTTTTTACCGATGAGCTAATAATAAAAATAGTGGAACAATAACAAATAACTACGCTAGACATAAAATAGCACAGAAGAGGTTGTCAAAACGTTCTACATGGCACACGTGGGTAGATTACAGTAGAAGAGTTTACCGCATTTATTGGGGTTGTCCTAAATATGGGTCCGATAACCGTATCTAATATCCATGAGTATTGGTCACAACAGTTTAATGCCAAAATACCTTTTTTTAGTAGTATATTTAGAAGAGAACGATTTTTACAAATTTTTTGGATGCTCCACTTGCATGAAAACGATCCAAATGACCAAACTCTTAGGGCTCGAACTCAGAAAGTCAGTCACTATTTAGATTATTTGGACAAACAATTCAAAGAACATTTTGTTCCATCAAGAGAGATATCGGTAGACGAATCTGTTGTTGGATTAAAGGGTAAAATTAGTTTTTTAACTTACAACCCTAACAAGCCTACGAAATGGGGGATAAGAATTTATGTAATGGCGGATGCTAACACCAGGTATGTTTATTCAATTTTGCCGTACTACGGAAGCTTGACATCGGAAGATTTAGTGAGACCTGATTTACCTGTAAAACAAGGATAATTTTCCATCTTTGTCAAAAATTATTAAACAATAACCCAGGATGTAAAGGATACCATTTTTACACCGATAGATACTATACGAGCTTGCCACTTGTAGAAGAGTTGTTAAAACTAAATGTTCATTTGACAAATAAACCGCAAATTTATACCTGATTCTATCAAAAAACCAACATTTGCCGAAGATAACACATTTGCATGCAGATCAGCTAATTTGATGTTATTGGCATGGAAAGATAAAAGGGTCGTCACCACACTTACTTCGTGGGATATTTCAGGAACACAGCCTATCAACAGAAGAGTACGTGGAGGTAACTTAGAAGTTGTAAATAAGCCAATTATGGGAGGTGTCGACCGCGCAGACTCTTATTCAGCGTCATACTGTTTCCTGAGGAAGTCTTTGAAGTGGTGGCGAAAGTTATTTTTCGGGGGACTCGAAATGTCCAGTGTCAATGCATATTTATTATATAAAATTTCACAACGGGGCCAAAACAAAAAGCCAATGACACATCTAAAGTTTGTTCGGGAAACTTTCGGCAGGGGTTCAAAACTTCTGGCAGACCATCATCTGTAGATACAAAACAGCGGCTAAATAGTAAATTACATATTTTACGCCAAAATGATAGGAAGAAAAAAGACTGTGCGGTATGTTCTAACCGTAAAGTACAAGGCGGCAGGCGGGAAACTAGGTATATTTGTGACACTTGCACTCGTAAGCCTGGACTACATATTGGTTCGAACGGTACCATACACTACAACATTATAAAACGTAATTTTTTTATATTGTGTATAAATTTATTTAATGATAATGGTAGTGATTATGATAATGTTAGGTTTTATTTGTATTTCTCTATCCTCAAGATTTATTATTTTTATAAGCCATTATTTTTTATTTAGTTATTTTTCATGATATAATTGTAATAAATTATTGTGTTTAATTTGAATAAACATCTGCATAAAAAAATATTTTTTAAAAAACATCCCATAGTTTTTAACATTAAGCGATTTTTTTTTTAATTTTCCCAAATTTTTATTTTGTTTTTACACTAAGTGTATTTACTAAGCAATATTAGCGCATTTAAAAAAATCCCATATAAAAAAAATTCCGAGTAGACAGATAAGTAGATAAAATAATAGTCCGAGTACAGGGTGTCCCAATTTCGATGTCCACATAGGCTATCTCCGAAACTAAAAGAGATAGAAAAAAAGTAGCTTACATGTCATGATCTCGTTTTTCGAGAAAATGCTAATGCCGAAAACTCCGAACAGCTATCGTCTTTTGTTTTCGCCCTATCGGCAAAAACTAAAAATTTTGCGAAAACGACAATCGCGAATATCTCACTTATTATCAAAGATGGAGTATTATAAATAAAACATTATATGGGCAACTTTTTACGAAGAATTCAGTGGCGTAGGTAGAATTTTTTTCCCATCTTTTATTTTCGAGATTTGAGACATAACTTTATTTTTTTAAACGGAAACCATAGTTGGCTATGACCTAAAATAATTTGTTATTTTCTTCTGATAACAAATATATATAGTTTGTGGGGTATATTTCTTATAGTTATTGAATAATTAACATAAATTCATTTTGTTCTATCTAAAACTAATGTATGTATTTAAAAGTTAATGTTGCTATGGTGATAACCATACATACTATGATGGAACATAATGTATCAATTTGTTTTGTTCTTTCTAAAACTATTGTATGTATTTAAAACTTAATGTTGTTATGGTGATAACAATGCCACGATGGAAAACATTGGGTACGTTCAGCAGGTGTCAACAGTTGAATTAAATCAGTCAGCTAGTTGTATGAGCTTTAATACAGCGGAACGAAATCGGCTGAACAAGCAATTGAGAATTAGCAGTTCAGCACAACCTAAAACTATGGCCAACAATAATATTTTTGAAAATTTTGTGTAATTAGAAGAGATAATGGATGATGATGTTGATTTTAAGGCTCATTTCATTTTATACAGTTCTGCCAGTTTCAAAATTAAAGGGGAGAAACAAAAAATATTAATCCTAACCTAGAATTTCACAACCGTTGACAAACTAAGCGCAGATTACTTACGCTGAGATATTTACTAAACTGCTGCGTAACAGCGCTGACTTAGCATATCGTTCAGCCGCGACTGCTAATATAGCAACTTAACAGTTGACACCGGCTGAACGTGCCCATTGTTTCCAATTATTGCCAAAGTTTGTAGTAGTATTTAAAAATTCACTAACAACTCTGGCATTATGTGCTGGTGCTCAGTCATATTGAAAATATATCATTTGAGACTTATTTAATGGCAAATTGTCGACCAAAGGCACAATGTGCTGCCTTGATATATTGAGGTATTACCTGAGTTTAAGTTTTTATGGTAGATACTATATGCCAACATTCTATTATCTAAAAGGGCACACCATACATTGAACCTCAACCTTCTTTGAACACTCAGAGACTTCATTGGTCCAGGTGACATTTTGAACAAACAGCAGATTATTTAATCTTTCTAAATATCATCTACAAAATTCTAATCTTAGATTGACATCTCCGGCACGTAAATAATGAGTTAGCCCCGCTTTGTATGGTTTACATATTTTTCTTTCATATTCGGGAGCAGCGGTTTTTGGGTCAGACGTCTTGTTCAATTTCTCTGCAAGATGTTGATGGATTTATCGCAAGTGAAGCCAACACATTGACTTCATCCTCTTGCAGGCCATTCTGGTATGTTTTTGCACGTGGTTTGGGGATGGACCAAAAATCTATTAAATTTTCTGCTAACCGGCTGAAGGTTCTTACGTGCGGTTGTCTTCTTTCCGGATACCTTGTGAAATATAATTCCGCGGCTAACGTCGCATTCTTATCTGATAACATATAGCATTCCATCATGTTACATTTTCATAATTTTCGAAGTTCATTGTAAAGTTTTATTTAGTTTTGTTATACTTTGACACCTAACATGCTGGTGCATCATACCAGCTCATAATGCCAGAGTTGTTATCGAATTTTTAAATACAAACTTTGGCAATTATTTGATACATTATGTTCCATCATAGTATGTATGGTTATCACCATAGCAACATTAACTTTTAAATACATACATTATGTTTAGATAGAACAAAATGAATTTTTGTTAATTATTCAATAACTATAAGAAATATGCCTCACAAACTATATATATTTGTTATCAGAAGGAAATAACAAATTATTTTAGGTCATAGCCAACTATGGTTTCCATTTAAAAAAATAAAGTTACGTCAAAAATCTCGAAAATAAAAAATGGGAAAAAAATTCTACCTACGCCACTGAATTCTTCGTAAAAAGTTGCCCATATAATGTTTTATTTATAATACTCCATCTTTGATAATAAGTGAGATATTCGCGATTGTCGTTTTCGCATAATTTTCAGTTTTTGCCGATAGGACGAAAACAAAAGACGATAGCTGTTCGGAGTTTTCGGCATTAGCATTTTCTCGAAAAACGAGATCATGACATGTAAGCTACTTTTTTTCTATCTCTTTTAGTTTCGGAGATAGCCTATGCGGACATCGAAATTGGGACACCCTGTACAGTGTACTCACAAAAGGACATATATACGAGTGCAAAGGGTTAACATCGCCACTGTCAAACCCGGGAATATTTTAGGACTTGCCCGTAGTAGCATAAAAGTTCTAATGGGTGTTTTTACTGGGCACTGCCGATTAAAAGCACACCTCAACTTGTTGGGTTTAGCCGACGATGTTGAATGCCGACTATGTGCGGAGGAAGCAGAGACGGTTGAGTATGTTTTATGCCACTGCCCTGCCGTTAACCGTATCAGATTCTCGATTTTTGGGTCGCAGTTTATCTCCTCAAAAGATCTGAATGACCTTTCGCCGAGCAAGGTATTAATGTTCGTTAAGAGCATTGGACTGCACGGTGAAATTTGATAACGATATCTATCGGGGTACAATAGATCCTTAGGGTCGCGGTGCAAGGTTGGTTGGCAGCCTACCCGATATGTATTCTATGTAATGTAATGTAATGTAATGTAATATACGTACATATTCGAATCTATCTTTTCCAAGTTGACATAAAAGATGTAAAAACCCTAACAGTGCAAACCACGAACACCATAACAGCACCTCATCGACGTATTGAACGTTAACGATACCGAAAACAAAGATAAATTTATAAAACATATAGTTCCAAAATTTATCTTTAAGATGTTGTCGTTCGGAGACTCTTAAATCGCCGAAAACGAAGTGTTGAACGGATTTCGTGAGGATAATCAACCAGCAGAAGCCCATATTGATCATCATCTGCAACAAAAAACAAAGAAGAAAAATTAAAAAATAATACAACTAAAATTTACGAAACAAATAATGATTTGAAGTAACATTTTTTGTTTTGCAAGTAAGATAGAATAAGTGTTATAGTGGAACCAAAATAACTTAATTGCAATAAAACGTGAATTCAACACAAACAAATTAATGAATAATTAAATTGTTGTTACAACTCAATTTGAAATTATAAAAAAAAAGTAATCGTGTTTAGAATGCTAAAATATGGCGCCTCGAATTAAATGTTATTGCGAAAACGAAAGGAGATAATTATCTTAATTAGTGACTGCAATCTAAATTTCCACGCGCCATCAAAATCCTTGTCATTTTAACCTAATTTATTCAATTAAAGACGCAAAATATATAAGAAAAAATAGCTTCTGGTAAAATTCCCACCAAAAACATCTAAAACATTAATTTATACTAGAATCATCTGGAAAAGTTTAAATCATTAAAAATTGGTTATAAATCTACTTCTTACACACAAACAATTTACTTCTAAACGACCTCAAATGAAACGACTTCCTTGATGTGACCATTACATAAATGGAAAAGAGAATAACATTAATTTCAATGGATTACGTGGCCTAAGCCACGTATATATAACTTCCCTCTCGTTTAAACGCAATAAATAAAACATGATACACGGCCGTTTAGGTCAATAACAGCTGTGGACGTCGACCGCAGCATTGACCCTTTTGACTTTAAAGGAGAAAGTGAACAAATCCTCCCCGTCATTATACAGAAGAAAACGCGGAAATTGTATTTTGGGGATTATTACAAAACGGTTAAATGAGGAAATGAAAGTTACAACTGAAGGTTTAATTTAACGAATTCTTTGACGTCAAATGAAATTAAAAGTAATCGCTATAGAGTTAAAAATAGAATTTGTTTGTTCGATTAATAACAGAATTAACCGAAAATTATACGAGTATAATGTAAATATTTGGGACACGTATTGTTGTAGCGTTAAATGAGAGGTTTTTTCGTATTGTTTATGTATATGTGTAGGTGAGTTGGTGTTATAAATGGATTTTCAAGGATAATGATGCAAAATGATGATATAAAATAATAATAAAAATGATACAGTTGAAATTGAGAATTTTAGAAGGTCAAAATTATTATCTAAATTAATAAAAATAAAGATTGACTCAGTTTATAATCGCTTATTAGCAGAGGTTGTTGCTTTTTAAATGATAAATGTTGATTACATAAGACCTTTATAAGAACTTTCTTCTCTATCTGCAAACGATTTCCTCAAAGTTCTAGTGATACTTTCTAACAAGGTCAATGACCAAGTTGCGAAGTTACACCATAAGTTATTATTAGTTTCAAATTTAAAAATGAATTTTATTTATTTTATTTTGAACATATAAAAATATAGAATAAAGAAAAATAATTTTATGCACAAATATACTATTCTATACAAATATAATCTTCATTTTGAACAATTTTGATATAGGTTATATGATAGGGGAAGGGGGGGCTATTTCGTTCGCGGGGCACTTTCGGACACTAGCTATATATAGCCTATAGATAGTGCTAGAGAATTCAGCTTTGAGTGCGTAATGCGCACACTTACGGACACTCGGCTCGCGGAGTGAAGAGGCAGTGCGAGCGTCGCCGGCATCGGGGCAAGCCGCAACGTGTTTTTCGTCACCGTAAGTATTTTTTTCTTGTTAACTTAAACTCATTTAACTCTCGTGATAACGTCACAGATGTTTTGGTTATTTGTCATAATCACTGAAAATGTATTGGTTTTATGTGTTTTTCATTAGTTTTACCATCTTCTCAATGGTTTTTTTTCTAGGTTATAAAATGTTACTTTTATGTTGGTTGGGGTACGTTCGTTCACTAATACGTGGGGCACATTCGTACTGTACGAATGTACCCCTTACGAAATCTTAATCTAATTAGCAAGCTTATCATAATTCTTTTCAGATGGTGCGCAACTACAAACGGAAGAATACCAGAAGCGGTATAGTGGATGAAGAGGCTATGACATCAGCAATTAAGGAGGTCCTAAATAAAAACCTATCTACTAGAAAGTCTGCAAATAAATATGGTATAAAGCCATCAACCCTTGAAACTCGTATTAATAAAATTCGTAAAGCCAAATCTGGAGAACCTACTACATCTAATCGATTGTTTAACTCAAAGTATACTGCCAATCAAGTTTTTACCAAAGAAGAAGAAGATATGCTAAATGAGTATATCATAATCAGTTCCAAGAGGCACTACGGTTTAACACTGGAACAAATTAGGAAACTTTCCTACCAATTTGCAAAATTGAATAACTTTCGATACCCGCCCAGCTGGGATGAAAACAAAATGGCCGGTAAAGATTGGTTGGCCTGCTATCGTAAACGAAACGCCAATTTAAGTTTACGAAAACCCGAGAATACTAGTGCAGCTAGGTCATTTGGATTTAATAAGTCAGCTGTTGGCGAATTTTTTGAGAACCTGGAACAAGTCTTACAGAAGCACAAATTTACTGGAGATCGTATTTACAATTTTGACGAGTCTGGTATTTCCACAGTATTAAATACGCCCAGAGTTTTAGCTGAAAAAACTCAAAAACAAGTGGGTCAACTCGTGTCCGCTGAAAGAGGGGAGCTAGTTACCTTTGGGGGCTTTATTTGCGCAAACGGAAATACTATCCCACCTTTATTTGTGTTTCCAAGGGTGCATTACAAGGACCATTTCATTGATGGTGCACCAGAAGGAAGTTTGGGAGTGGCTACGAAGAGCGGTTGGATTAACTCAGTCATTTTTTTAGATGTCCTGAAACATATGCAGAGACATACGGTGTGCTCAAAAGAAAACCCAATTTTACTTCTGTGTGACAATCACGAAAGCCACGTGACCATTGATGCAATAAATTATGCACGTGAGAATGGAATTATTTATCTGTCATTCCCTCCACATACCACGCACCGTCTCCAACCGTTGGATGTTGGAGTCTTTGGCCCATTCAAATCAAAGCTGAAAACTGCATTCAACGACTGGCATGTGTCTCATCCAGGGAAATCTCTTAACATCTACAGCATTCCAAAACTGGCTAAATTAGCCTATTTTCAGTCTTTCAATGGTAAGAATATTACTGCTGCTTTCGAGAAGACCGGTATATGGCCATTCAACAAACTTGTTTTCAGCGACGAAGATTTTGCTCCAGTGCAAGTGTACCACAACGACTCTGCGCCAGAACCATCTGTGACTAATGCCGAAGCAACCAATGATGAAGCTGCGCCTCAAGAGGCTCCGCAAACTTCACCACCTGCATCTCCTGTGTTGCCTGTAGTTTGTTCATCGTCCAGTTACGCAATGGCTTCACCATCGACATCTTTAGGAATAGTAACTCCAGAGATGATCCGACCCTATCCTAAAATACATAAAACTACGTCTGCAACAGCTAAGAAAAGAAAAATTGGCAAATCAAGAATATATACCGACACACCTGAAAAAAATAGACTTGAAGACATTGCACGAGCAAAAGAAACGAAGAAAATTGAGAAAGAACGAAAAAATAGAGTGAAGGAGGTGAAACGTGCGCTGAAATTAGTATCGACCGAAGTTGATAAGTCAAAAAAACAAAAGAAGGATTTAGAGTCTGAGAGTGAGACTAACACTGATATGAGCTTGAGAGAAAGTTCTGCTTCTCCGGTTGAAGACATCTGTGAAGAATTAGAAACAGAAACACCTGTTTTGATTCACAACATTAAGAAAGGGAGTTTTGTTGTAGTGAAATTTGATAAAAAGAAGTCAGTTTTACATTACGTTGGAGAAATCGTTGAAAAATATAGTCCATCAGAATATAAAATCTCATTTTTAAGAAAAAAGCAGGGAAAGGCCGGTTCTTGGAATTTTGTGTATCCAAATACGAAAGATGAAGGATCTGTTCTTATTTCAGATATCATTCTTATACTGCCAAAATCCAAAACTGCTGCCACAGCGAGGACGGCCCGTATTTTTAACTTTGGAAAAGATTTTTCGCCATACAATATCCAATAGTTGCGTAATGTTTAAGTTTGATTTCTTCTTTTTTAATAATTTGTTGCTTACATAATAAGGAGATGGCTTTTTTTTTTCGTTAGACGGAGGGTCGTTAGGTTTTTGTTTTCATAAAAAGTTTAACTAGATTATATCATATGATATAAATTATTGTAATAAAAGTGTTCTTATTATTTAGAATGCGAATGTGTGCCTAAGCTTTGTTTTTAGATTTTAAGTTTTCTATTTGATTTTGAGGCTGATTACTGTAATGTCGTTATTAATTCATCTCATAAAGTCTGAATTGAGAGATAAGTATATTAACAAATAAATATAATATGTCAAATATGACTATGACTGTTTACTAAGAGTGCATTTTTAGTAAATAAATTATTATTTTCGGTGATTTTTGTGTTTATTTTTTACTGTGTACCAATGTTTCCCACTGCGAATGAATGTGCCCCACCATATGTACGAATGTACCCCACGCGTGGGGTACATTCGCACAATTTCCATGTTTTGGTAAATCGCTTATAAGTCTGAAGTGCTACATCATACTTAAAACGTAACTATCGAATTTTTAAGCCAAATACACTACCTATCCATTCATATCTGTGTCAATTTAAAAAAATAACTCATTTCATTTTTATGTCCCAATAAGTAAAACGTGTACGAAGTAGCCCCACCTTCCCCTATAGGGTTTCAAAGGTTAAATATACCTATTAGAAAAGTACATATGATTTGAAAAAAAATGAAATATTACGTAATTCATGCTTAATTTAATGTAAATTTTTTGTGTACAACTAGTTCGTGTTTAATTTCTTAAAAAATTCCCCTGTTTTGTACCATTTAAAATGAAGTATCATAAACATCGATTATGAAAGTGGTGTAAGTCCAATTGACAGAGGTAAGGGACTTAGTTGATGGTTGTCGATCAATAGCCTGTTATTTTTTGCATTTGTTTTATATTATGTGTCATATTACGTGTCAAGAGTTAGTAGTTTAGGTTACTTTGGGTTACTTATTGTATTTTTTTCCTAAAATGGATAACTTCAGATTAACATCAGATAGTGATATAGGTAAGAACAAATGGTAAATCAATATTATGGATCTTGGATCTTGATATTCATATAAATGGTTCCAGAATCAATGTTGTTAAGGAAGCAAAATGCCTGGGTTTAACAACAGATAACACCTTCAGATTTAAAGCTCAAATTAATATTTATATGAGAAGGTCGTATTCATGTTTAAGAAAACTTTATCCTCACCGATCCGTTCTTTCGATAAAATTAAAAAACAAGTTATGTGATTCTCTTGTGCTGTCTCACTTCAACTTTATGGCGCCTGTGTATCATCCCGCTATAGATGTGCTTACATCGAATCGCATACAAAAGGTTCAAAATAGTTGCCTTAGGTTCATTTTTGGAATCCGGAAGTATGACAGAATCTCACACAAACTGAAAGATGTTGGGTGGCACAGAATGGATATCCGCCGGGAGTTGCACAGTTTGGTTTTGTTTCATAAAATCGTCACAACACATATACCGACATACTTGTATGAGAGGATTACTTTTAAAAGGGCTAACAATGCTCTACAAACGAGATTAAAATATGGCATATATCCACCAAAATACAGAACCTCTTTGTTTCACAGGTCTTTTACGTATCACATATATAAGTCATATGGAACGCTACCGCCTATGATCAAAAAACTAAATATCATTAATTTCAAAAAAACACTATATAAAGATAAATTTTTGGAGCAATGTGCAGCCTTGTCATAGTTATTCATTTGAATGCATTTTTTTTTAATGTTCAGAGCAGGAGAGGGAGGAATATTCAAGAAATTGTATTGTCGTTGTCGTGGGACGCGTGTAGTATAATTAATATTAAGTTTATGTATGTGGTAAGGTTGGTTGAACAGATTTTATCTGGAACCCGCCTATTGCACAATGCCATTTTTTTTTCTTTTCTTTTTTTGTAGTGTTAGGTACTAAGTTTTTTGGTCTCTTGTTGTTTAAACATTCTAGTTTAGAATATATCTACACTATAGATACAATTTTTGTTATTATTATATATATTTTTTCTTTTGTTGTATACAATGGTATGTGCAATAAAGACATTTATTATTATTATTATTATTTTATGACAACTAACAAATTAACGAATCTTAAAAAGAGAAGAAGAATAATAGAGGTAGAATCTCTATTATTCTCTACTATCTTCATCAAATGAGGATATTGTTACTGAGCACTTAGATTCTGCAATACAAAATAAAGGAAAATACAGGGTGATTCACATAAGAACCGACACAGAGCAGGGACATGTAGAGGACAATAAATTAAGATGATTTAACGTAACTTACCTCTATACTAAGTTGTACACCTGAGGAGTTATAGGTCTTCAAAGTTGGGTCTTAAATTTTTTAAAAGTTCAATATCTTCGTAATACATTAAGCTAGAAAAACCAAATTTGGTATACGTTATGAGTGTACCAAGGGTATTAATTGGTAGCAAATTGAACTCAATTGAAGCATTTCAAAGGGTTGATTAAAGGTGATGGTACCCTAAATTTTGACAGATTTTTTTAATCTTTTGGCGGATTTAATACATTACTACTTCATTTCATGTGAGATTTAATTCTAAAACTTTTCTTACTCTTATTATTTTTTAAAAAACTTTGTCGTTTTCATAGAAAACTTAAATAATTAAACCCACGTATTTCGTAATGTTGCTTAAAATAAGCGAAAATTCAGTAGTCGGCTATGAAATTGTACGTCAAACTTGACAAATAGATTATAAAGTTATTTGACGACAAGGTTTTATAACCTATTTATCAAGTTTGACGTACAATTTCACAGCCGACTACTGAATTTTCGATGATTTTAAGTAGCATCAACGAAATTCGTGTCTTTAGTTATTTGAGTTTTTTATGAAAACGACAATGGTTTTTAAAAAATAATAAGAGTAGAAAAAGTTTTAGAATTAAATTCCACATGAAATCAGGTAATAATCTGTTAAATCCACCAAAAGGTTAAAAAAATCTGTCAAAATTTAGGAGACCATCACCCGTAATCAACCCTTTCAAATGCCTCAATTGGTCTCAACTTGCTACCAATTAATACCCTCGGTACACTCATAACGAATACCAAATTTGGTTTTTCTAACTTAATGTATTACGAAGATATTCAATGTTTTAAATATTTAAGACCCAACTTTGAAGGCCTATAACTCCTCAGGGGTACAACTTAGTATAGAGATAAGTTGTGTTAAATCGTCTTAATTTATTGTCCTCTACATGTCCCTGTTCTGTGTCGGTTCTTATGTGAATCACCCTGTATATGCAACAAATAAACAAAATAAGCAAAATGTATTTCTCTATTGTAATGTTCAACGTGAAACTGTCAATAGAAGAAAGCCTAGAAATAATTCGGGTACTATGAGGGCATATGCTTATAAATTTTACCTGGTAACTTCTGGTAGAAACATTTTAGTATGTAAGAAATGTTTCATTAATACTTTCCAAATATCTACTGGACGAATTGATCGTATGCTAAAAGCGCATGAGAATATTCCGAAAGACATGGTTGGAAAATGGATGGCTCTTGCAGAAGAACTAGTGAGCTAGTGACGAATACACTGATTGAACACATAAAAAGCTTTCCGGCATTTGAAAGTCACTATATTCGATCCCAAAATCCAGAACGGATGTTTTTAAATCCTGAATTAAACATAAGAAATATATACTTAGAAAAATGCAAGGAAAATAACTTGAGTCCAGTTAATGAATTTCGAGATTTCAAGTTACACTTCCATTTGCCACGTAACGATACCTGTGCTAAATGCGATTTCTTAAATATGAAAATTAAGACAACAACTGATGACGAAGAAAAAACAATTCTTGTACAAAGACAATATGTTATATATATATATATATATATATATATATATAATACAAATGAACATCATCATTTCCAAGATGCTGAATTAGCAAGAATTACAAGAAGATAAAATTCTGGCATAAAAAAATCCTGATAAATACTTTGCCTGCTCTTTTGACTTACAAAAAGCCTTACCTTACCCCAAATTATTTGTCTCAATCGCATATTATAAGCGAAATATGTATGTTTTAAACGAGGGTTGTCACAATTTGCACGACAATAAAGTTAATATGTATGTGTGGATCGCAAGAAGTAGCTTCTTGCTGTTTAGGCAAGTTTGAGGCATTTAGAAAATGTGTACTGGGCAAAATCGAAATTTACAAATGGCATTGATGTGGTTGAAGGTTGTCCAGTCGTTGGAAAATAACATTGACATAATTGATCAAAAATTTTTACTCTCGGGGCATTCATACCTTCCGAACGATGCAGATTTTGGCATCATAGAAATGGCATTGCGAAAAAATAATTTTATTTACACGCCACAGGATTATTATGATGTAATAACACAATGTAGAAAACATGATAAATTCATTTTGCATGAAATGAAACGAGAGAATTTCGTTTCAATACAAAATCTTAAAAAAAACACTAATGGAGAACAGGTAAATTGGTTGCAAATATGTTGGATAAGGTTTCACAAAAGTTGTCCATACACTATTTTATATAAAACATCGATGAAGGACAAAGAATTTAAAACTATAAATTTATTACCTACATATACTGGAAGACCGCTAAAATTTGAAAAAATCGCCCTGGCGCCTTTGTACCAAGATGCCAGGCCTATTAGTTATGAAAAATATGAAGACATCAAGCAGTTATTACCTTATATACCACCGGTGCATCATGCATATTTCGAAACACTGCCACATGCAGAGCATAAGAAAATATTATCAATATCTTGTATTTTTAACAATGTAATTAGCGTCTAAAATTAAAAATACTACTTCTATTTTATGTCGTGTCATTATTTGTTAACAGAATTGGATCAATATGAAGTATATTTTAAGTTATATTTGATTTTTCAAAATTGAAATTAAACAATTTTTACAATTGTCTAATTTTGAAAGTGGTGTAAGTCCATTTGCAGCCTGTAAGTATACATCAGTTTAGTAAAACAGTAGAAATATTGCCAGACTTGATATAATTTGCCTAAATTTTATAATTAACAGATATGTTAACCTTTAATTTTCTCGAAACAAGAGAAAATGGACTTACACCACTTTCAAAATAAACGGTCCATATATTAGTTATATGTCGTATAGTTAAACTACAATCATTTGGGTTTAGCCGTCTTAAGAGACGTACTGCTAAATCTGAATGTTTCTAGGTCTAATGTTAGTTCTAGTGACAGTGCAAGTGTAAAACTAGAACTAACACTATACTTAGAACTAGAATCATTCGGGTTTAGCCGTCTTTAGAGACGTGCGGCTAAACCCAAATGATTCTAGTTCTAAGTATAGTGTTAGTTCTAGAACATAGTAACAGTGCTAGTGTAAAGCTAGAACTAACACTAGACCTAGAACTATCTCCAGAGGCACGGCTAAACCCGAAACTTTCTGGACAAATGAGAAGATATATTAGGAGTATTTAAATATTTGATATAACCACGAACTGGAAGCCGGGATCTGAAGATTTTAGTGGGCTAAAGACGAGGAAGGAAAGGGTGAAAGAAGAGTTCCTAAACGAATAACAGGTCAATCTGCAATAAAGAAACCAAGGGGAAGACCTCGAACGCGATGGCAAGATAACAAAGTTTTGGAGTTGCTTCAAGTAAGGAATTGGTGAGCGGCTGCGACGAGTTCTTGGAGGCATAAATTGAAGGAGGTTAAGCCTCATTCCGAGTTGTAACGCCACTGGAAGAAGAAGAATAATTACAGTGGAACCTCGCTTAACGAGTATCTCTCATAACGAGTAAAATAACGATCAATATTTCGCATAACGAGTGACACACGTAGGGGAAGTCCCTTATTTATATGAATAAGAAACATTGTTTCACTTAACGAGTATTTCGCATTACGAGTAAGATTCTGGAACGAATTATGCTCGTTATGTGAGATTCCACTGTAATTCAGTTAATGTTGTTTATTAAGCTAGACTGCGATCTTCCGTAGCTTTCTATCTTTCTGTATTTAAAGTACTTGAATAAAGATCTTGACATGAACCTATTTAATTAAAGTTACCAAAAATGTTTAAATTTGAGAACTTTGTTTGAGTTAAAACATTACTCATTTCAACTTGACTCAACATCGTTTTTTATTAATCGAGTAAACCCGTACATTAGAAGAGCATTAATGTACATGTTATCAATTTAATGTACTTTTTGGTTAAGTGTAAGCGATAAAGATTGATCAAATATTTTAGTATTATCTGTTATTGCTATTTTTCCATCGCGCTTTGCATTACATCTATAATAAATAATAAGTTACAATTTATTGAAATTGATACCTTTAATTAATAAATTTCGTGCACAACTAAAAACATAGATATTTTTAAATATGACTATAGCCTTGAGCAACTTTATCTATTGCAATGGTAAGTAGCACTCTCACATAGTAATAGAAAAGTTAAAGAAAATTTTAGTGCGTCAAATTCTAATGTTTTACGTCAAAAAAAGAATTTTAAAAAATAGTAATAATATATTGCATAACTAAAATATCGTAAATGTTACTCATAAGGAGTTTAGAAAGGCATCGTTATGTTTTGCAATGTAATACTCTAACAAATCGCTTTAGCGTAAATTACGACTATTCTTATGGACTATTGAATTATTGATAAACGTCAAATCATTATTCATCACGAACCTGCATTTAACATTTTGCGATAGTCCATGAAGATTAATGAAAAATAAAGGCTGTGAATTGAATGAAAAGAGATTTTTATGTTAGTCTCATCAACAACGGTTTTATTTAAGATGATATATTTTGGGTGTCTATTTTCAAAGTTTTTTCATTTGGCGCAAAATAAAACGAAACGTATAAAAAAAATACTGGAACATCACTTGACTCGTTGCCAAACGCAGGTCGAATTCGGAATCTAATTTATAGCGACACTGACACATTTCTCTATCGACCCAGATCTCACTGTTAAAGAATAAACAATAAATACAACTCTTTATTTGGCGTACTAGTTGAAAACGACGTAACCATTTTAAACTTACTAATAAAAATTCAATGACTTTTCACTTACTGTTTATTAAGTACATGAATCATCTACAAAATGTTACAAATCTAAACACACATTTTAACTCAATATTTATGCCTTTACTTACGTTTTCGTTTTAAAAATAATTTTTGGAAATAGGTTTCAAAAAATAAAAACAACGTACTAAAATAAACGGAGAGCAAAAATATTTTAGTATCACTACTAAAATGATAAATGAAATGTTTTTAAATGTAGTCTAATAAATATGTGTATGTGTGGGTGGTGTTGGCAAACGAGTTATAAGGTTTCCAGATTAGAATGAAAACTTACAATGTGTTCCCATAACAATTATAATCTAACATAATAACGTGATTATCTACGTCATAATTTTTTTTTCATTTCGTTAAATAGAATTCAAGGTGTTGGAATCTAAAGCAACTATTTGGCAACAATACCACAATTAAAAACGACAAGGACAAATTTTATTATACACATAGTTTATAACGTGTTCGTGTTAACATTAATTTTCTATGTAAAATAGTTGTAGAAAATGTATTGGTAGTTATTTAAGGATACGTTATTTTTTGTTCATTTAATGTATGTAAGCAAACTTATCGATGATTGTAAAAAATAATAATTCAAATTGATTTAAGATGTTTATGAATAAATTAACATTTTTTTATTTAAATTTATGTAAGCAACCAAAAGTTTAAGAGGTCCGGTTTTATAAACTTCAATCAGCGCAAAGCAAAAAATAATTTTCATTATAAAATTAGTTTGGCAACTAATGATGTTAAATCTACGAAATACTTGATCTCAGTATCGATAATCAAAATCAACTTGTTTCAAAAGCTATGTCACTGTGTTACTTGTAACCAATTAAAAGATTAGTTTGCTTGAACACCCTGCAGTATTGATCCCATTGATCTTAACCCTAGAAAGCTAAAGTATCGTAAAAATTACTTCTAGTAATAAACTAAGGGGCTTTAAGGATGTCCAAAAGTGTCCAGAAGCTTTCTAGTGGTCTCTATAATTATCAAATAGTGTTTAAACGCTTTCTAGACAGTTATAAAGATTTCCAGACGATTTTTAAAGATGTCCAGAAGTATCTAGAAATTTTCTAACGATTTTTCACTGTCTTTCAAGACGGCTAAATCCGAATGTTTCTAATTCTAGTATTAGTTTTACCTCTAGTAATAAACTAGGGGACTTTAAAGATGTCCAAAAATGTCCAGAAGCTTTCTAATGATCTTTACAATTGTCAAATAGTGTTTAAACGCTTTCTAGACAGTTAAAAAGATTTCCAGAAGATTTTTAAAGATATCCAGAAGTGTCTAGAAACTTTCTAATGATTTTTCGCTCGTCTCTCAAGACGGCTAAACCCGAATGTTTCTAATTCTAGTATTAGTTCTACTTCTAGTAATAAACTAGGGGCTTTAATGATGTCCTAAAGTGTCCAGAAGCTTTCTAGTGGTCTCTATAATTATCAAATAGTGTTTAAACGCTTTCTAGACAGTTATAAAGATTTCCAGACGATTTTTAAAGATGTCCAGAAGTGTCTAGAAACTTTCTAACGATTTTTCACTGTCTCTCAAGACGGCTAAATCCGAATGTTTCTAATTCTAGTATTAGTTTTACCTCTAGTAATAAACTAGGGGACTTTAAAGATGTCCAAAAATGTCCAGAAGCTTTCTAATTATCTTTATAATTATCAAATAGTGTTTAAACGCTTTCTAGACAGTTATAAAGATTTCCAGAAGATTTTTAAAGATATCCAGAAGTGTCTAGAAATTTTCTAATGATTTTTCGCTCGTCTCTCAAGACGGCTAAACCCGAATGTTTCTAATTCTAGTATTAGTTCTACTTCTAGTAATAAACTAGAGGCTTTAATGATGTCCAAAAGTGTCCAGAAGCTTTCTAGTGGTCTCTATAATTATCAAATAGTGTATAAACGCATTCTAGACAGTTATAAAGATTTCCAGGCGATTTTTAAAGATGTCCAGAAATGTCTAGAAACTTTCTAACGACTTTTCACTGTCTCTCAAGACGGCTAAATCCGAATGTTTCTAATTCTAGTATTAGTTTTACCTCTAGTAATAAACTAGGGGACTTTAAAGATGTCCAAAAATGTTCAGAAGCTTTCTAATGATCTTTATAATTATGAAATAGTGTTTAAACGCTTTCTAGACAGTTATAAAGATTTCCAGAAGATTTTTAAAGATATCCAGAAGTGTCTAGAAACTTTCTAATGATTTTTCGCTCGTCTCTCAAGACGGCTAAACCCGAATGTTTCTAATTCTAGTATTAGTTCTATTTCTAGTAATAAACTAGGGGCTTTAATGATGTCCTAAAGTGTCCAGAAGCTTTCTAGTGGTCTCTATAATTATCAAATAGTGTATAAACGCTTTCTAGACAGTTATAAAGATTTCCAGACGAATTTTAAAGATGTCCAGAAGTATCTAGAAACTTTCCAACGATTTTTTACCGTCTCTCAAGACGGCTAAACCTGAATATGTCTAATTCTAATGTTAGTTCTACTTCTAGTAATAAACTAGGGGACTGTAAAGATGTCCAAAAGTGTCTAGACGCTTTCTAATGGTCTCTGTAATTATCAAATAGTGTTTAAACGCTTTGTAGACAGTTATAAAGATTTCTAGAAGGTTTTTAAAGATGTCCAGAAGTGTCTAGAAACTTTCTAATGATTTTTCCAGAACAGAGAACTGCAGTTCACATAGTAAATCATATTCACTGATTCGTTGATTCGTCAATAATAATAATATTTTTTCTTAAGTTACTGAAATATATGAACCGAATGGATCACATGTCGAATCATATGTAACTTTTGAAGAGTTTAGCTTTAGGGTTAAACGATTTCTTATGATAACATTGGACTGCCTGCCAAATTTAATCTTTCTAAGACAAACCATATTGGATTATCATTATCATATAGGAGAATAATTTTGTCGTGTTTGGAGTAGTAATGGGCGTTTTTCCATGTTGAAGCATGGGAAGGTGGTCCCCATGATTTTCTTTTTTATGGGTTATCATAGTGGATCCATTTTTCATCACCAGTTACTATACGATGCAAAAAACCCTTTCTTTTATGCCTGGCAAGCAACATTTCACACGTGCAAAATCCCATTTCCTTGTTTTTGAATCATTTCCAATGTTTTTAAACGATGTGCTATTTCTTCTTGCGTTTGGCACGAATCTTCCCCCAAGAATGCTTCCAATTCTGTGTTTTCATATACTTTGGACCTTCCACTACGTTCTTTGTCTTCCACGTCAAACTCACCGTTTTTAAACTTTTGAAACCACTCACGACAACTTCTCTCACTTAAAACATTTTTACCATATGCTGCAAATTGGCATATGTCGATATGCACCTCACCTACAGATTTAAAATTATTTCATTTCACTTTTTTAGGATGTTTGATTAAACAGGAAAGAACAACTAAAATGTAAATAATTTGAGGAAAACTAACCACGTAAACTCATTAAGAAGATTAAAGAACAAAACAATATTTTTATTGGCTTCTATAAAACTGAATCTAAATCTTTATTTTTTTATAATTTTTAAAATTTCATTGGATTTAATTTGTCAAACGAAAATAAATTAAACATCCTCAATAAAAAGTTTATCATAAAATTATAGATTTTTCAAAGAAAAACGTTATATGATTTTTTTATTGGCGTCTGGCACCTTATTTATATTTTTTAACGTTTTATTCTCTTAATATACCGATTTATCATCAATAAATAATTTATGAGGTTTAATCGGTGATTTTTGTTTGCAATTTTGAGGGATTAACGATAACAACCATATGATAAAATTTAATGATTACAGATGGATCAGTCATAGATTAAAATTATGTTGTTGTTTTAAGCTAATTTAAGTTAGAAAGCTGCAAAACAAATAAAAATACATTAAAATCACACAAATCATTAACCCAGCTCCTCCACCAAAAGTCATCATTACATTATTCCTCATATCAATGACATTTTTACTATTAATTATCTTTATTTATGTTCCAGATATCTCTGTTACATAAATTACTAACTAAACTAGGCACAATTATTGTCACAACTTCGATAACAAGGTTCAAATGAAATAAAACATGATTAATCACATTCCTAAAACTAAACCAAATATGTAAAAAACTTACCCAAACTGACACAGGTTCCCTAATCATAACAGAAAACACCTGGTAAACATATTGCCCCCAAGATAAATCACCAGCCTCGAAATTTTCAGTATCATTTTGTCCATTATCAACTGCTTCAGTTATTTGAGACTGCATCCAAATGGGATCTTTGATGGTTTGAGTTGCAAAATAGATACAAGCACTCAAAGCTAAGACGCTAACTGCCGTGTAAGCTTTTAATGTGGGCAATATCGTAGCCCCATCATTCAAAACGTATGGCATTCTCAATTATTTTTTTTAGCACTCACGTTTTACTCTTTCAACCCTAAAGTCTTTCAAAACTAACTATTCGTGCAACAAACCCTTCCTTTTTCTTTGACACTATCACAAACAAATTCCACGCTTGTCACTCGTCCAAGTAGACAACTTCGCGTGTCGTATTATAAAATCAAAATCGTACTTATACAGCTTGTTGACTGGTTGAAAATGGTGAGCGTATAATCGGCAACGCGTAGGAGATCGAGTAGTGGGGCCACGACGTTCGTTCGTCGTCGACGACGATGACCTTCATCGCATACGGTCTGATACGGAGCGAGCAACGATTCTCGTAACGACACGTCGTCGTTATCGTTGTCTCTAGATGCCGGTTACCGGTATGCAACGAACGTTACGTTTCCTCGTTTAATCTTCCGCAATGAGCCTATCGATCATATGGTTATGTACTTTTTAGAACTGTCAAATTATACACAGAAATCTACAATATCGGTAATTAAATCAAATTAATGTCAGTAACGGTGTGTAGATGGCGCGATCGAACGAAATTTATTTTTATTAACATTTATTTTAAAAATAAAAACTTTTTGTTGTAACTTAAATTAAATAATTTTAAGTTTTTTGTTTAATGTCTTATAAAATAAAATAATAATTTTTTTAATCACAAAGTTTATATTTTGAAACTTTATTGTTACTACCGGTGTGTAGATGGCGATGTAAATGTCAACAAACTGTCTGTGACATTTGTCATTTATTTGGTTATAAAATCAACGTTAATTTACCATATTATTATTTTAATTTTGCCTTAAAATTGAGTATAATTATGATTTTTTTAATTGATAATTTGATGGTGGTGTTTCCGAAGGATTATACGTAGAAATATGGAGTTGTCGCGTTTCCATTGGTGAGATAACCTCAAATTTATGTTTCTAAATGTTTTTTTAAATAATATTATTTTAGTTTTGAAGTTCGTGTTTTATCGGAATCATTAACATTTTTTCTTATTTAAATGAAAGAAGAGGAGAGCAATGTTTATCTTGAATTTCACTTCAAAGAACCACCTTAGTTATTATCGGATCAGTTTTTGATGAGGGTAAGTTTGTAAAAAAAATATGTTGATTTTAAAAAAAACGTAAACATTGTTAGTTAATGGCATATATTTGCAAAATTTTAAAGTTAAAGTACTTGGAGACCATGGTTTGTGAAGATTAAATATGCATTGTACTGAGTTGTGCTTGATTATTACTTTTCTTGAATATATAAGCAGATACCCTTTGAATTTGATCATTGTTTCGTCAATTTTCTGGAATAAATGTATTCCAGACTCCATTGACTTTCTCATGAAGATTGATTTTACTTTAACTTTGTAGGTAACAGCTAGGTTATGTTTTTTAGACCAATTAACCTTGATCTGAATAGGTAACCAGTGTAATTTGTAGCACAAACTCAGTAAAATTGCTTATCTAAGGCCAGAGACCTTAGAAAACATAACAGAACTTGCTCAGCATTTCTTAGTTGTGATTAATTAATTAATTAATTCTGAAACGTCCATAACACTATCCATTTTTTGCCTAGGACCATTAACCTTTATAAAAATAAGTCTTTTCCCAATTTACTCAACATTGCGCAACGTCCATAACCTTACCCAAAATTTTACTGGAGGTTATTCACCTTTATGAATATAACTGACCTTTCCCAATATACCCGACATTACATTGTCCATAACCTTACCCAACATTCTTTACATCTTGGTATTTATGCTGGTAATTTTAGAGCTTTAAGACCATGATGTTATATTATTGATATCTTATGTTAATGTAATATTAACCACTTTTGATCACAAACTGCGTAGCCACTCAATTTTGGGGAGAGATAAAATTGATAATATGATAAACTACCATTTTTATTTTTTTTTCTTTCATTTATAACATTTAAACAGTTTGTTTATGCCTTATGGTTAATAGATGTCGCTATAAAATTCAAAATAAGCGATAAGTAATATTATTTAAAATCACTTTAATATTAGTTGATAGCTTTTAAATAATATATTAGAATTGTAACTAATAGTATAGAGACGATACGAATCACGTTGTGTAATAAATTGGCCCAATTTGTGTTATAAATTCATTGCTCTCTTAAGTTTACATTCCAATTGACTCTCAATTACTTTGACATTGGTGTATTGGAGATTTAGCAAGGGACACAATTCGAATTGCATTGTCCCAATGCTTCGATTTAAAATTTGTTGAATAATTACTTTGGTTTTGAGTTATTTAGAAAGGATCCCTTTGTCTTTTGAAAATATTATCAATAAAAATTCTAGAACGACACACACAGAGTGTATTCCTCTTTATAGATAACGTATGTCAAAGCGATAAAAACGGTTCTAAAGAAAAAGTGCTTGGTGATAATAAGAGGGACAAGTGCGCAGGCGGAGTCCCATCTCCAGATGACAGACAGAAGTAGTATTTAGATCTTATTTTTAAGGCCATTTCTTTTTAAGTTATACATCGGCAATGGTGCATCATCATCAACTTATCATTTTCCAAATTGTTTTATACAAAATTCCCATTTTATTTCATCATTTAGAAATTCTTTTAACTTTATCATTTAAAACTCGTAATTTTAATGAATACACCACGTTATTATTATCGTTGATATGCGCAGAACTGTTGCCGGTAGTGACCCGTTACGGGAAAGTATTTGTGAACCTTTGACCTGTGCCGAATGAATCATCATCGCGAATGGCTGATCAGGTGCTTATGGTTTTAAACCCAAAAACTTCGGTTGCGCTGCAAAATGGAATTGTTATGGGTGAAATTCAACAGAATGGTAGGATTTAAAAATAATACTACAAAAATATATTATTAAATGGAATATTTTCAATGATGAAATATTGTTTACAAAGAAAATTTCTTAAACACATCAAAAATATTTTGTTTTTATGTATTCTCTTCTTGTAAACATTTAAATGTTTACATAAATTTTATCGACATTTCGGTTTTAACTATTTCTATTGTTTCAAAAAAAACTTTTTTAATTAGTCTTCTTCGAATCCAATTATAACTGCAAGACACCTTGAAATAATCAAGTTATTCTAGCTTGTTTTAATTGATCAATTTCGATTGATAAATTGGTTGTTATCTACAATTATTTCCCTAGTTTTCCACTATCCTATTTATTTGCCTATATCCCAATTAAAAAACTTTAAAGAAAAGTTATTGAAACGTCCACGTGGGTGAGTGATTGGTGTCGATTACGGCTCTGATTCGTTGCAATCGAAATTATCGAAATAAAAATTTTTTAGTTTTTCGATAAAACTTCACTAAATACCACTTACAACCGGACGTGTGATTTTGTTTGTGTATTATGATAAAATTTTAATGGGTCACAACCTTATAAAAGAGTTATCTGAAAATTTTAAGTTTTATGATAAACCTAATGTCTACAGTTAATGTTATTTTTAAGTTTACTAACTTTAACTAATTATAATAGAACAAGATGAAAATTAAAAGATTATTTTTAGTTTTTTTTTTTTTTGTTAAAAGAAACAAAAATTTAAATTATTTTTATATTTGTGTCTTCATTTTAAATTTAGATTTTATCGAAATGTTATAATTATTTGATTAGTGATGAGTTGGTTTATTTCGTAGCTGTATTATCTGTAAGATGAGGTTAAAACTTTGACCTCTTTCGATGGAGTACCGTGTCAAATGTCGGGTTATCTAATAAGCTCCTATAAGAAGGGTTTAAATAAAAACTTTATTCTACACAGAAAACTGAGTAATTATAATAAAAATGACTACATCTATTCGTGTTATTTAGTGTCAATTATCAGAAATAATTTTAGAAATTTACTTAATTCATCCTGTAGAAGTTGATTCATCTTTCTCGAAATGATCATCAACCTCACACCATCAAAAATACATCTCCAAGCGACTAACTGAAAGCGCGAATAAGGTTCATCCTCAGCTTATCCATTTTACAAACGACAGTGGTAGGTAGCATATTTTTATTGCATTAAAACTAGAACTAACACAAGACCTAGAACTAGAATCATTCGGGTTTAGCCGTCTTGAGAGACGTGGGACTAAATCCGAATGTTTCTAGTTCTCGGTCTAGTGTTAGTTCTAGTGGCAGTGCTAGGTAGCGCTAGTTAGCATAAAATATTACTATGTTGTATATTTTTATTGAACTAAAACTAGAACAAGAACTGAAAACATTCAATGTCAACTTTAATTTTATTATTATATTCGTAATCTTTATAAAATAAACTTTAAAGTGAGTTCAAACATGACGCATTTCTCTTAAAAAAAACAAAAAGTTCGAACTTTAAATTATTAATTTTGATACATTTGTCAACTTCATAAAAAATCATTTAAAATGAGTCCAAACTCGACATCTTTAACTTTGATATTAATGGAGATACAATCACTTTCCGTTTGAAACGTCAACGTCAATTTTGACATATTTGTCATCTTTATTAAAAACCCTTTAAAATGAGTCCAAAGATGACGCACTTATCGTAAAAAACAAAAAAGTTAGAATAAAAAACATTAAACCCGAAGTTAGCAACTTAAAAATTAAGTTAAATATTAATACCAACCCTAATTTTTGATTTTTTTTATTATGTTTTTGTTTTTGTGACAAATATTAAGACATTTTATAAAAATTAATAATATGTCAAAATGACATTGACATTTCTAATCGAAAGTCGCTTATATCTCGAGTAATATTGGAATTAAACGTATCATGTTTGGACTCATTGTAAAGGATTTTTCACGACGATTACAAATATGTCAAAATTGACGTTGACATTCTTAACCGAAACTTGACATAAGTTCATTAATGTTATGATATGATAAATTTGTCGTGTTGGTACTCATTTTAAAGAATTTTTAATGAAGATTACAAATATGTCAAAATTGAGGTTGACATTCTAAATCTGAAGTTAGTTATCATATAATAGACAAATGGACATTATTAAAAAGTCCAAACAAGACGCCCCACAGTGGTCCGAGCGGTAAGAAAACCCGATCGAAAATATTATTTTGGTGTTAGCAATTAGCTAGCTTTATGAAACTTGGCATATGATTATAAGACCAAAAGGGTAATGTTGTGTCAAAATTTGAATTAAATTCGTCATCCGGAAGTAGTACTACGCAAGCAGTACTTTATTTAAATTCATACTCATTTTCTTTTCATATAAATTAGGACTTAAAAGAAGAATATTACTATAAAATTTTGTGCAAAACATTAGACGTATATTACTTCACATTTTTTTGTGTAATTACGTGATCGCAAATTCCTATCTAAATTGTTTTATAGAGGACCTATACCGGATGTCTCACGCAACTGGTTCGTTAAAACTTTTTTAGGTACCACTATTCGTAGCGGTTTGAAATTTTGACAACATGGATTGTTCATTCGAAGCTTTCGATCTAAAATACTTTCAAGATGGCTGCCACTTCCGGTCTACCGGATGTAGACCACAACTTCGTTATTTTAAATGGAATGCTATAGTTTTTAATGCACCTTTTAATTATATTCGACAAAATAAGTTGACTTTGATAAAAGTTATTGGTACCTACCATTTTTCGTTTTCTAGTTATTTTGTTTTTAAGTTTTTCTTTGGCAAATTACTTTATGCTCTTTAAAACCTTATATCTCAGCCAACGTTCATTCAAAAAAGCTCTAAATTGGCACGATTACTCTTGAGATGTTGTCAAACAGATTGTCATTTGTTGTATTAAAGTATCTTATACAGGGTGGTCAAAAATTGAATTATCGTTTCTCCATATTCAATGGTAAGAAAGTCGAAAATTTTAAATAGAACGCCCCATATTTTTTTACCCTATCAGAAATGGAATTTGATAAAAATGTGGCAAAATTAATTGGCAGAATTAGTTGGTTAGATAGCTCAATTTTACTTAGCTTTTACTAAAAATGTTTTAAGAACTATTCGAGAATAAACTCATCGCTCTTAATTTGAAGTGATATTGGAGACATAATACGTAAGTTTGCAGCCTACTTATAGTAGAATTTTCCCATGATACTGAGATAGTCCACATACATTTCAAATTATTCGAGATAATATAAAATATTTTGTTATATTCACCAACATAACAAAATTTATCTCAATTTGTGTGAGTCTTCTTCATTTTCTAAATCTTGTTCCTCTATATTTACTTCTACATCATTATTGTCTTCTTCTTCACTTTCTTCATCATCGTCATCTTCTTCTTACCTTCCTTTTCTTCTAGAGATTTGTCCAGTATAAGTAAATTTTTCATGTTTTCATTCATATTTTTATATCTTTCTGAACATTCTTTATAAAAGTTACTAATAAATGGATCGGAGCTCAGTAATAGTCTTTTAAATAAATCTTCATTTGTTTGAAGTCTACCACATTTTCTTGTGTGACACTCTCTAAATCTGCGTACTTGTTTGTTTTTTGCTTCTTGATAAATAAGATCCACAATTATGTGTTAAGTAATCTTTGACTGCCAATTTTTTGGTTAAGGCGCACGTTGGCGCAAGATTTCTTTCTTATGCTATGTACACCATACCTTCAGCAATAAAAAAATGTTAGCTACAATTGTTCGATTTTGTTCGATCGCAAGATATTTAATTTAAAAGATTGAATGGTCAAAAAATATATGTATTTATTGACGTCAATAGAAAGGTTGTAATTTTTTTCAACAAACATCTTTGAAATTTGGAAAGGCGTAAAATGAAGACCTTTCTGTACTTTATAAGAAACCAACGACACAATATTTTCAAGTAGTGATATACCATCTTTTTTGTTTTCTAAAAAATTTCCTTCTACAAAATAAGGTAATTGTAATAGCAATTTATTTCGCGCAGTAGCTATTATAAAACACCAAAGACTTCATAAGTTTCACTAAGAGTCTATTAATAGTTAAAATATATGTAACATTTAAAAAAACAACACTATAAAATTTGTTTTTCAATTGATTTTCGATCGGGTTTTGAGTGTTTTCGGACCACTGTGCGCCCTTATCTAAAAAACAAAAAAGTTAGAATAAAAAACGCTCATACGCGACAGTCAATGATCTGCGTCATCATTGACTGAGAGTGATTGAGGTTGGAGTGCAAATTATAAGTGACATTTAAATATTATAAGTATGAATAAAAGTTGCAATATGCATCGCATCCAAGTGTCTAATGCTGTTATTTATTTTCCACTACCATGCATACTCTTCACCCTCGAAAAGTTCATACGAGAGGCACAATTATCAACAAAAGCGTGCAAACACTTAGCTTTTGCTAACATGGTGGGTGGTTTTTGTGTATTAAAGAAAAGAGTGCATAAAAATGAGTTAAAATTAAAGCCAAATCAACCCCATCAACAAGACAACTGCAAAAGTGGCCATAACAGAGCACTTTGGAGGAGAACATAGATCTGTCACTTCGACAAGAAAAACAAGATGTTAAATAAGTAAAATCTTAATACAACCGACTCTATGGTATGGATCCGAAGGTTGGGTAATGTCCAAAAATTACGATAGATTGGTAACAGTTTTAAAAAGAAAACATGGTCAATGGTGAAGGCGCTAACATCAAATAAGTATAGGATACAAGATATCTAGACAACATCAAATTCATAAAATTCGAAGGGTTATAAGAATTAGAAACGAAGGAACCCCCAAATGAACTACTAAGCAGGATTAGATCAATATAGAAGCAAGATAGGGAAGAGCACAGAATGGCGGAGGCTCTTCGTAGAGGCTAAGACCCACAGAAGATTGTCATGCCACTGATGATGCATCGACTCCAAGTTCTGGTAAAGAGGATACAGAATAAGAGTATACAAGGAACTGGGATGACATTGCAAGGTTGTGTCAGGGTCTTGATATCACGAACTCATTTAATACAAATTACTGAAAGATTCTTAATGGATACGGTTCAATGTAGATTTAGTCGATGAAATAGATTAACAGAAAATTAATACAATACTTATTTCGTAGTGTTCATCCAATCTGTTGTCTGAACGGATTTGTGACAAATGTTAGCATTGGATTTAATGGTGGTAGTTTTTTATAAACATTAAGCTCGTCATTACTCTAGTAATTACAAAAATGATATTTTAGGTTTAATTCTTTAGGTTATTCTTTTTTATCACTTTTCGATTTTATCATTTCAATACTACTTGCGATTGCTGCTGATAAAGACGATAAAACGTTGACATTGACATTTGCGAAAGTTTTTTACGTTTTAATATTGATTAATCAAGTAGTGCCACATGTATATTGATAGTAAATTTAGTTTTTGCCGTAAGTTTTTCTTTTTTCATTTAGGTTATACAATTATAACGTAACTTAAATGTTTATGACATCTTTTCAGGATTTGTGAGGTTGCGATAAACATTATCTTGTTATATTTACTGAATTTTTAGCAACTCGCTGATAAAAATTTGTTTAAACAAAAATTAAAATCTGTTTTAAGGCGTGTTTACTACATATTCGTACAGTAACAGCTTCATTTTGTTTTTAAAATAATTTCTAATCTATGTATTATGATGTAATACATCAATGTTATTTAGTTAGACAAAATTAATAGCATTTTGTTGTATTATAATTGTAATGATTAATTTGGATTCTTAAAAGATCATGTAGTGTACGAATGATTAAGATTATGCATTGGCGGAAATTTTACAAAAAGATCTGCACACGCTACTTTATTTTTTGCACAATGCACCAAAGATAATAAATCGTTGAGAGGTTAAATGTTAGTAAGATCTATTCGCAAAACAAATTGATTATGAAATGTATTAAATATCAACTTCGTATATTCTATTCGAGAATTCAAATTAATTTCGATTCGAATGTTGAGAGGAAACAAAAATGTTGATAAGAAAATTTAAACATAATATGAATATTTTTATGCATTTTTTGGTTAATTAACTTTTAAGAGAACTTGGCAAAACATGATTTGTTTTGTATTATTAATCATATTAAGCAAAACAACTTGTGCTTAAATTATATGTTTGTTAAACTGATACTATTTTATAAATAATTTTCATTGATAAAACAACTATTTTTTAAATTTCTAATACTTGATTTAAACTTGCATAAAACAGCAAATTTGATTTAAATATAAAAAACTTAAGATCGATTAAAAAATCGTGTTATTAGGCCCCCAGACGGTTATTATTTTATCAATGTTATTTTCTGATATTGATCTACCAAAAAGCTATTATTAGATATGTCTAAAACGAATATCAAGTGTGTGACCACACGAGTTGATTGCACTTAATAATGTGTCAATAAATTGTTATTACATCATAAATTTTATCCTGAGCACAAAAATTTTCCGTGCATTTCTTAAAAGAACTAAGTATGTAACTAAAATAAGGCTTGTGATGAATAATATCTAAATTAACAATTTAATTTTTTATTATCACAAAAATAAAAATGATTTTTGAGATAATTTTTTATAAATTACAAGTTCCAAGTTCAGTGACTTGCGTACAAAAATTACGTAAATTTATCGTTATAATGAGCAAATCAGTGATGATTTGAATTGATAATAAATCTAATAATTAATCTGATTTTTTGGAGTTACCTTTGGACTGTTTCAAAAATACTTAAGTGTTAAAGGTCAATTATTCTAAATATATTAGCAACAATATTTTTGTAAAAAATGCAGCATTGTATAAATTAAATTAGATAAAAGCGTAAATTTATTACTTTTAATTTGGCCATTTTATTCTGTGTTACGTGGATTTAGGGAAATTCAGCCGATTAATTCTGCTTTTTATTTTATCTTTTTATTTGGTCCGTGGAATTCATTGTGAGTCTTTTCTCGTTCAATAATATCGGTGGGATTACCGTTGTTGCAGATCTCGCTCTTTTGGTATGTAGGATAGAAAATTTGTGGATTTGCAGTCTGAGTTTTCTGGGTGACAAAATATTTTGCTGTTTAGTAATAGTTAAGTTTTTGCGATTCCTTTCCCCCGAAGTAGCTGAAAAAATGTAAACCCAACACTTGACTCTGAATGATCTCTATATTTTTGAAGCAGTACATTTAGCCCAAATAGTTGTTAAATTTGGATTTTTTTATCAACTGGTTTCTACAGCTGGTAGTCAAACAGGTAAACTTGATGGATTTACACCTTGATTAAATATTAAATAATGTCTTGTCCCATGTAGTTGTTTTCGTCATCGAGTTGAATACACAGATAGTTGTTAATTTCGCTATATTGGGTGTCTAAATCTACTCGAAAATGTTTTAACCTTAACAAGTTCCTGAAATTAGAACATTTAATTTTAGCATTAAGCTTTTCAACTAAGTCGGTTAAGTACCTCAATTTCATCATGACTAAATGATCTCGAAACTCATCATAGTGAATTAAGTGCTCTCATGTAAGAATTACTCTCTTAACTCGTAAACATATCAAAAAAGAACAAATCAAATTAGAGCTATAATTTTATAACTTTTGAAAAGATTGAATCAAAGATTTCAAGGTGATTGCTTTATTCACCTAGTATTTTTACTTTACTTGTTTTATCAATTCTGCTTTTTATATTCTAATTAAAACCCTTTACAAATATTTAATTCTTAATAAACATTATAATTTACACCGACTTTTAAAAACCATTGTTACATCACTTTTCATCGTGATAAAACTGTTTGTTTTATCCAATTTTAAACCATTTTGTTTTATAACAGTCCTTGATTTTAATTCCTTTTTAAATTAATCGCTCGATATCGATTAATATAAATCATACACTCGGCAGTCTTCTTGTTATAATAATCGTATATCGATCGATAAAAGTTGTATCTGTCGAACTATTTACACGAAAAACCATTTTATCTCCTCCACTTTATTTATTATTTCGGTCTACGTGTTATCGGTGTATTTCGACGGACGGTGATAACGATGAGGATTCTCCTCTTTTTAATACATGTTGCATTCGTTTTGACCCCCACTCTCTTTTGGCCGAAACAACACTTCTCATCTTTGGCCAATTCGGCACTCACCGCAAATCGATTCACATGTTCATTGTGATTAGATGAATTATAGTCAATTTAAAATCAACCGAGTGTTAAGTTAGATACCTTTTTTCAATTATATAATTAACATTCAAGTGAATTAAAACAATTCGTGTTATTAAGTGAAAAATAAATAAACAAACAAATCGTGTTTAAAAAACAGTTAAAATTTCAAAAAATGCCAGCTACTTATAATTCTTTAAGTCCTGGGGAGATGAGCATATCTGACAATGAAGTAGATGGCACCGATTACCTTTTAAGTAGCACCATAAGATTTGAAGAAAATTTATTTCATGTACTCGGTGAGTTGACAACAAATTCAATTTTGGTTTTATCATCGTGATTTTGAAGTTTCTTTTATCTCGTGTTGTTTTTTTTTAATAATCGCTAAATGGTTATGAAATTCCATAACAAACTTTTTCTGCTTGGGGTATATTTTTAAATTTTTTATTCAAAAAAGGTCATTATTACAACCTAATAGTGTAATTTTGTTATCGTAAAATGTTTATAGAGCACTCTAGCCGCCAATATCGGTGTTATCTCCCTGCAAAACATACGAAATTCAACAATACAACGTTTATCACGAGTTTAAGATATGTGTATTTCGAAATTGTATATCGTTGAGAATATGAAGAACTAGATGAAAACACGATTTTAATTGATTTATTGGTTGATTTATAGTTTCTAGTTATTTATCTTAAAAAACATATAGTATATTTTTAGTAAAAACTAAAATTTTAGTTTTATAGATAGTGGCTGTCATAATAAGATATTTTGTAATCATCTTTATAATTTACGATCTTTTTTGATTTATGTAAATCAAAAATGCCTTCAAGAATAAAAATGTAACCGGTTACGATTATATCACAGTCGATATTTCACGAAGTTATTCGCAACAACTTCAGGAACATTATCATATTCGTTTGAAGCTCGTATATCTCTTCTAATTCCTTTTATTGTTTATTGATTTTAAATTTATTGAACTAAAATGTTGAAACTGATTGGCAGAATGAAATAGGATAAGAGTTGGGTTTTGAGTATCAAGTTTTGAGTTTCTTAATTATATTACTATAAACATGTAATAGACGATAAATTAAATCTATGAGACACATTGAGAATAGCTAAAGAGAGGTTGAGAATAAAAAGAGTAAATGCTTGCTTTCTGTGGTTGAGTTTAAACCTTGAAAAACTTTTCGGTCGGACTCAATTTTGAAATACTTTAAATTCAGGTGTTCAGGAAAAATGTTACAAGCATTGTAATCATTATCAGTACTATTATGCAAGTAGAAGAAGCTTAAGATATGAGCTCTGACTATTTTAACATCATAATCACGCGCAGCGGCAGCATTATGCAAAGAGAATTAGCATCTTGTAAATACACTGACAGGATGGAAATCTGTATTTAAGTAAATAAAGCAGCAAGAATATCAGGCTACTTAAGAGACCTTGTATAAAGAAATAAATGTCAACAGAAGGAAAAATTGGAATCTACAAGTCAATTATGAGATTGGTTTTAATACACGGGACGGAATCTCGGGCAAAGACTTTTAAAACAAAAAGTCTACTTACAGTATAAAAATGCGAGCTTTGCGGTCGATTAGAAAAGTAACGTGACGTGACCAGATTATGAGTGCACGAGAAGAACTAGATATCCAGGATATTATTAGATTCACAAAATCAAGAGCAAGATACTGGAGAGATGATATATCATGGCGATAGAATGTGAGATGATAAAAGATGCCCTGAAAGTTGGACACAAAACTTTGTCTTAATTTTTTTGTATGATCCTTTCGCTTCAATCTTTTAATATTTGCCCGGCGCAACAGATTTTTTGCAAGTCGGTTTGGATGAATTTGCAGCCTTTGATATGGCACCCCCTTCTTCCGGATATCCGGTGATCCGACATATCTATCCGGCCAATACGGTTATAATTTCTGGTGTATTTCTGAAGTGATTGCCAAATTTTTGCGATATTTGAATAAAAATGAAATTAATAACAAAGCTGATAAGATATGTCAACTTATTTGGATCCAAGATACAAAAAGAACTTTTTCGATGCAGATTTAACAAACGAAGCAACTGAAAGTGATAACCAGTGGCGCGCCGTGGTAAACGATCGCCGGGGTGCGAACTCATTTTTGGCGCCCCAAATTCGTTTTGAAATAAGATACAAACATTGGAACAACAAGTAATTTATAAAATATATTTTTTATACTAATTTATTACAATTAGCAAAATATTTATAAAAAATTAATTTTTTATAATTTTTTCTTGTAAGTACGAAGGCTTTCACGGCCGGTGTGAATTAAACTAAAATTAGAACTAAAACTAGAACCAACACTAGAAACTTTCGGGTTTTGCCGTGCGTCTTTTAATAAAAGGTTTGACGTTTCGGATGCCATGTTGCAACCTTCTTCAGAAACAGGGTTCGAAGTGTTAGCTATAACTGGCGATTGTGGAGACCCCATGGCTGTCCCTTCGAACTGCTCGTAAAATTCTCCTTTCCAGCTGAAATACGTCCACGATAAGCAATACTCCACCAGATCTGGCACGTATTCTGGTAAACCCTCCGGAATGAGTTTTCGGCGAAGACCCTCTACAGCATCCTTAACTGGTACCCTAGTAAAAAGGTATTCCACATCGAAACTCACCAACATATCCCCAGCATCCAGCTTTACACCTTTTACCGATTCCACAAAATGTGTAGAATCGCTGACATACGATTCCGTGTTACCTGTAAAGGGAGACAGAATCTTTGCAAGATGTTTGGCCAGCTGGTATGTTGGGGAGTTGATGGCGCTGACGATAGGGCGGAGGAGGACGTCTGGTTTGTGAATCTTCGGTAGTCCGTAGATTCTTGGTTTTACCGTCGCCTGCACAAACAAACCTTTCTGCTGTTCTGCTGGAATTCCTGTGGATTTTATCAGTTCCTTCATTTTTCTTACGATTTTGTCTGTGGGTTCTTGATCTTCCTGTAGGTGGCTGGGTGCAGTAGGTTCAACATTTTGTCGTCGTATTCTTTCCTGTCCATAACAACAGTGGCATTCCCCTTGTCTGCTGGTAACACGACGATTCCTGACTTTTCTTTTATAGATCGGAGTGCCTTCTTTTCACCAACCGACAAGTTGGATTTTGGTGGTTTTGCTGACTTCAGTACTCTCGTAACTTCTTGTCGGATCTCTTCGGCTTTCAGTGTAGGCATCCCTCGAACAGCTGCTTCCACTTCGCAGACGATTTCCTCCTTTGGGACCTTCTTCGGGGCGATTGCGTAGTTCAATCCTTTGGCGAGCACAGAGGTTTCGTCTTTCGTTAGTGGGATATTCGATCTGTTAATGACGATTGTTTCTACTGGTAAACTATTACCTTTCTTCTTTTGCGACCGGCGTTCCAGAGATTCAAACTTCTTGATGTGCGTGTCACGGGTCTTCTGAAATTCGCGATCAGCCTTCTCCATTGTTAGTCTGTCCACTTTGTCCCAGTCTTCTCCGGATATACAATTGGAAAGTGAGAGGTGGAGTCGTAGTAACTTCTCACTTATTTTTTGTAGATCATTGAAGGTCTTGTGGATTCTTTCTCGTAGCAGTGCTTGTTCTGTCCTAATCAAAATTCTACGTGCTGCAGCAGAGTCGATGTGGTGCTTCATCTTCAAAAAGGTTGGCTTTACTTTCTTCTCTCTGCATCTTCGTAGAAAGGCCAAACTGTTCAACAGCTTGCGTTGTCTAATTCGTGAGTTATCCAAATCCTTGATTTGTTTGTTGATATCCTCCCCTTAAAGGTTAATAATATAAGTACTAAGGCTTTCACTTCGAACCCTGTTTCTGAAGAAGGTTACAACATGGCATCCGAAACGTCAAACCTTTTATTAAAAGACGCACGGCAAAACCCGAAAGTTTCTAGTGTTTGTTATTATTATTATTACTTATTAAAGACAAATTGTTAAATCTCTCTGGACTCATATTTGCTCTTAAATAGGTTTTTATTATTTTAAGTTTTAAAAATGATCTCTCTCCTGATGCAACACTAACAGGTAATGTTAGGTATATTCTAAGTGCTATAGCAATATTAGGAAGCATATTGAATAAATCATTAGTAAAAATATAATGTAAGACATTTTCAGGTTCGTTTGAAATTTTCACGTCGGATTCTTCTTCCTCTGTTATATTTGTGCCAATGTTTGATATTTCAGTAGTTCGCCTTTGCATATAAAGCGCAATTTTATTGCGTTACATGCGCCCCTAGAATGACCGCGCCCGGGTGCGATGCACCCCTTGCACCCCCTGCACGGCGCGCCCCTGGTGATAACAGCGACAGTTCTGTTATTAATTAATGTGATGTTGAATTACAAGCGAAAAGAAGAAAACTAGGCGAAACTGCAACAAGAGATTTTATATATTGTATTGGGATTGTTACAACCATGAGGTTGCTAATGATAAACCTGAAATAAATAAAGTGGTATTAAATGAAAAAATCCTATTAGAGTTGAACTTGATTATTATCTGCAGTGTCCAACACGTAAAAAAGATACTAATTCCTGTGAATGGTGGAGTATTAAGAATATCCGGCCAAAGCCGGATAGTTGCCGGATATCCGTTCCACCACTACTTTGCAGGTACTTGGAACTTCGCTGGGCAATTACTTCTTTTACAGTAAGCATATCGAAAGCCTGTGACATGTCTAAAAAAGCTGCTGAACAATATTTTTTGGCTTCTTAGGCATTTCTAGACTATCTCACTACTCTGTGCACTTGTTCTATAGTACCATGCTGTTTTTTAAACCCAAATTGATACTTAGGAATTAACTTTTTGTTTACTATGATGCTCTGAAGTCTCTCCAATAAGAGTTTTTCAAACACTGTTGAAAGCAATGGAAGTAAACATATTAGGCGGCACCATAGTTATCTGGGACACCTTCCATTGGGTAGGGAATGATCCTAGTCTTACGATTGCGTTGAAGATAAGCAGTCTTTGTCTTAATAAAAAAAGAAAAAGAAGAAATTTATTTTCTTTTGTTCTGTTAAAACTGTGCCAGAATCAATACACTATAAAATAATTAAAAAGTCATGTATTAGAAGATAACAAATCATTAATTTTTAAGAAATCATTTCTTTTTTGCAATTTAAATTGAAATTTTTATCGAGTAATGTACACTATGTGCTGATTCATAATCCAAGATAATAAGAAAAAAATAGAAACACAACTCATTAGAAGATAACAAATTGTACGAAAAAGATTATTGGGCTATTAGTCAAGTAGAAAGAAACTAAATGAAGGAAAAACAAGATAAACCCATAACATTCTTTCATGATATATGTATGTCAAAAGCAACTCCATTCGAACTAATATTTTCCACACTCTGTATTAATTAGCATTTTAAATAGACGTATGATGACATTACATGCGTACTTAGGCCAATTAAAATAATGGGTGCTGTCAGGCTGTAAAAAAAATAAAGAAGAAATTGCCCACCTGAAGGTCAGTTAAAAATAACATGAAATTACAAAACGTTATTTTCGAAAAAATAACAAAAATGTGTAACATTTTAATTTAATTAAGTTTTATAAACATGTTCTTATCATTGTTTAATAAAAATCTTTTGCTATATTAGGTAAGGGTACTGACACTGCTTCGTGATAACATAACCTTCAAATAACACGTTTTGAACGGCTTGTATGTTTAATTTTTTTGTTCCTATAGTTTATTCTGTATGCTTGGTAATTATTTACCGATTTAAAACAGAAAAAAGTGTTTTTAAGTACTGATTTTTTGATGAGTCACTATTTCCCTATATCATTTCCGCTGTGTGTATGATTATTCATGAAATGATACGTTGAATTTGATACGTTTTCGATTGTATCTTTATAAAAAATTGCGGTCTTGCATTTTAAAATCGATTAATTGTTTTATTTGGGAAAAAGATTATTGGTTTGAGCTTGCTTGGTTGTAAATTAAAAAAAAAGAACTTTACTGGATTAAACTTGGTGTATTAAGATAAGATAAATAAATTTAACTCCGGTAGTAAAAAATAAAAAATATGTTCTTGGGAATTAAAATATAAATTTGAAGGTCAAATTTAAATTCTAAATTGAAAATGAATTATTTCGATAACTGTTATTGTTTGAATTGAAAAGTTTAAACACTTTACTTCAAAAATAATTTCTTTTGTAATCTTAATTTGGATTACAAACAAAACATTGTTATGTCGTCAAATATCACGTGGAGGGTCAAATAATCTACACGCTTTTGTGTTATAAATATAAAAAAAGAGATTACAATCATCGCGCACTCTCAAAAAATTATTGAAACGTAATTAATCGGTTAATATAAATAAATTCATTTTGAGTTTTTATTAAATTTTGCAAGGAAGGTGTGTCCTTATCTCCGTTTCAGGTGGTAAACCTAATAAAAATGTGCAAAAAAAATTTAAAATTGAAATAATAAAGGAGACATCTTGAACTTTGACGCCACCAACGAGTCGAGCCCTCAGTGGTCGAAATATTCAATAAACTACGCAATTTATCCACTCAAATTGATCCATTGTTGTAGGAAAATCACCAAGTGTACTTGTCGATTGATTACAATGATTAGATAGTATGAATTTTTTCCTTTTTTTGTTTTGTAATTTTATACTTAATACCTAGTTTATGTTTTAAATTGAAATTATTTCCGAGAAAATAAAATAAAATTAATTATTTAACTGGAAAGTAATAATCTTAATTAAGAAGCTTGAATTAAGAATTTGAAACCGGTAAAAAAATTAAAATTACATCATCAGTACAAATTAATTATTTATTATAATATAACCTAATGAAATTTTAACTAAATAAACGATGGTACGTTCAGAAAATATCGCAATCCTAAGTGATTGAGTTCAAAATTGGTCGCTTTCACGCTGTTCATAGGAATTGGGAATCTCTCAAACCTCTAAACGTCTTGGCTTACACCTTTACAAGATCAAATCAATTCAAGAATTGAAACTTCTTTATCATTGGGCTCTTATAAAGTTTGAAAAAAATCCTGGATTTTATTGGAAAATTGTCTTCAATGATGAAGTTCATTTTTGGATTAATAGCTTTGTTACTAAACAAAATATGCATTATTGGACAGCAACAAACCCACATATACTTCAATAGATTCTACTAAACCACAAAAAGTGAACGTATTTCATACCGGAAGTGTGATTGTACCATATGTTTTCATCGACGCAAATGATCACCAAAATTTGATCATCTAATGATTATTTTTGGCTCAGTGATATATGGTTTCATCGAGATAGTGCCGTTCAAACATTTGATCTATTGAATGGAAAGTTCGGTAACCGTGTAATCTCAAGAAATAGATTTCTTTTTATAGGGTGACGTTTTGTGAGGGAACCTAAGAAACGGCCACTATATCCAAAGAAGGCTGCCAGCACGTGAATTATTCACTCCCAGCACCAGGAAGTAGTGGCGAAACATAACGATACGAGACTCCTCTGACACATCAAATGGAGGGCATGTCTGGTGCTAACAGACAACCGTGATAACATTAAGTCTAAAAGCGTATATTAAACTTTTCCTACAGAAGAATGACAATTTTCATTCATTGGTGTTAATAAGGAATGGTCCCAAGTGGGAAAGGTACGTTTAAGATAGGTACCAAGTAATCCTAACTAAGTAGTAGAAGAAAAAATTCTTAGTATGGTCGAGCATTGCCTGGGTATAAGTACAATATTACATTACAATCCATTTTTAAAATATTATCAAATTTGGTTTGGGTTGGCTAAAATATTTTGTTCATTGATGATGCTCAATTAACTTGTGATAATATAAATAATTGTGAAATAACCGTCACAGACATCGTTGATTAGAGGATAATCTATATGGTACAATGGGAAGTAATAGCATCTACTTTTTTCGTATCTCATACAGTTTCTGAGATAACCTATAATAACATCCAAATTTGCTCACCCTGTACAGGGTGTCCAAATTTCGATGGGTTTGCAGGGTATCTCAGTTATTATGAAAGATAGAAAGTTGTGGCTTTCGCGAACCTGAGTTACTTTTTTGTGAAACTTACAATGGCGCAAACCAAATTTTCATAGCCCTCTTCGTTTTTGATATACAGGGAGTGTTTCAAAATTTACGATTTTCAAACACCTCCTGTATCTCAGCTATCCGGAAACGTAAAAACGGGTTCTAATAGATTTTTTCACGTAGAATCCAATGGTGCACGTAGAATTTTTCTAGTCATCACGGTTTTTGAGTTATAAAGAGTTAAGTATTTTAGAAGTTGAGTATTCAGTATTTGAGTTGTGTTTACAACTCAAAGACCGTGATGACTAGAAAAATTCTTCGTGCACCATTGGATTCCGCGTGAAAAAATCTATTAGAACCCGTTTTTACTTTTTTACTAAGTTTCCGGATAGCCGAGATACAGGAGGTGTCTGAAAATCGTAAATGTCAAACACTCCCTGTATATCAAAAACGAAGATGGTTATGAAAATTTGGTTTGCGCCATTGTAAGTTTCACAAAAAAGTAGCTCAGGTTCGCGAAAGCCGCAACTTTCTATCTTTCATAATAACTGAGAAACCCTGCAAACCCATCGAAATTTGGACACCCTGTACATATTATGTAGAAACATCATGATACTGCCTCAACTTATTTTAATACTGCATTGATTGATCATCGCTACAGAAAGAATATGTTATCGTCGATTGAGGGGAATGTGACATCTATGAGAACATATTTTTAAGAAGACTAACATTCCAACACTATCACTGATAACTGCATTTTCTTAACATCTTCGATGAAGCAGGACTTACCAAACAAGTTGTGCAGAATATTACACCCAGTTTTCAAAAACACTAAAGGTCTGCTTTTAGCAAGATAAGTACTGATGTAGACTACAATCATCATATTAATTTTTCTGCTTCCTTATTTCCAATCATTTCACTAAATTTCTTTTCATTTCCGTTTAGTTACTCTCATTGGAGATCTCTCCCAACCATACTAGTAATTTTGAGCTTTCTCTTCACCTTTCATTTGTAATATACAGTGTGTCCCCGGATATGTGAAACGACTCTTATAAAATTAAATTTTTTTCGATATTAATTGTCATCTTTTGGGATTCAGCCCTGCTTGATTAAAGACTAATTTTAAACATATTTTCAAATTTTAAAAAACAAATTAGTGTTGACACTGAAGCGAAAACTTCTTGTGTGTCAGGTAAAGTACCTTTTCTGTTTACAGAATGGTAAAATGTTATTAAGAAATTTCATTTAGAATGAAAAGTTATGGCCATACGCAAATTTTCGGAATCATCGGCCTACTTTGATAAAACCCATTGTTTATTATTTTCGTCAATAGTACTTTATTACGATTTTTTGTTTTGAGATTCAGATTATTCGGGAGAAATAAACAAACCGTTCTGAAAATGTTCACAAAAAATTAAGTGTGTGTTTGACCACAAAAGAAAACAGTTAATCAGTTTCATCATAACTTTTTTTTCTTAGAGTGATTACTTCCTGCTGTAAGAAATCTTTTGATTAAACGCCAACAAGTACTTCTTTTAATTCCAGTATTAGGAAATTTTTCACTAAATAAAGCAATAAGCACTGAATCACGTAAACTTTTTCCTCTAATGTTAACATTGTATTTAAAAAATACTTCAAGTTTACTAAATTACAGTTTGACAGATTAACAGTGACAGGAAAGCAATTTTGCTTTTCCATAGCAGTCTTTGTTAGAAATAAAATTGTTTGATATGGATTTTTTCAAAGTAGGCCGATCAATCCGAAAATTTTCATATGTCCATAGTTTTTCATTCTGAACAAAACTTCTTAGTAACACTTTCACGTACTGGAAACAAAAAAGGTACTTTACCTGCCACAAAAAGAAGTCAAGGTTCACTTATTTTTTAAAAATTGATAATATGTTCAAAATTAGTCGTTAATCAAGCAGGGCTAAAAAGAAGATGACAATTAATATCGAAAAAATTTTACCTTTTATAAGAGTCGTTTCACCTATCCGGGGACACACTGTATATTAAAAATCTAACAAAATATGACCAGGTAAAAACTTATTAAAAATGTCAAATGAGTTTATAACTACATCAGATTTTTTTTTTACTACATTTTAAATATATTTATTTAAATAATTATGCTCAAAAATTATAATTATAAATAATTGTAAAGTCCTTGACATTGTCAAATTTGCCATTTCAGAAAATTTTATTCCAAGAGTCTCGGTGTGTGTCTCTCTGACATTGTCGCATCGCATCTCTCTAATTGGTTAAGTAGCGAATGACGTAACGAGTCGCGTCGAGTAGTAGATATTGATATACATCGTTTGTAGCTTATATATAGATGGCGCTCTCCGCGTTCGTATCAATAACTACTTCCAACTTGTCGCAGTCGTTCCACGTTCGCTGTGGTCCGCGTCGTCAGTCGCATGCAGGTTAATAACATGACTCGACAGAATATTTCCTCCTCTTCTTGTTGGTTTTCTCCTTCCCCTCAATAATAAATTATTGCGTCGAGAGTACTAGCGGCAAAAACGCGTCGTGCTAAACGTTTCTGATCAGTTTTGTCACGTGTCATACCAAGTGACAATCTGTACATAACCTCAACTAACGTACTAGGTACACATAGAAATCGGAAATTGAACATTTGTACAAGTTTCTCTTGCGACATACATATTGTGATGATAATAGTGGATTAAAAAACGTGATTTATGACTATTATTGTTGGTGAGGAAAAGTGACAATTTACACACATTGGCTGTGATATCTATGATATGGGATTGTATGAAGGTAACATTTAAAATACATTATTTTAATTTTAACATCCTGTTTTTATGCCATGGAAATATATACAAAGTTATTTTTGTTTAAATTTTATGTATTGTTTTAAGAAATCTTACTAATTGCTAGATTTTTTCATACATAAATATTCATTATTGGCACTTTTCTTAGTTATGTAAGAAAATGTTTTTCAAATACCTTTAAAATGTTGAGAAGAGTTTGAGAAAACCGAAATAACTGCCGAGGTTGCTCGTGTACTGATCTTTCTGGATGCTTTTTTTATCTTTTTTTTTTTTAACGGGGCCGTTTTCGACATTAGGTTTGTTGAGTGCTAAGGTGGTAAAAATAAATGTTTGGCCAATATCGAAACACTTAGATTTTCTATTCTTAAAAAAAATTATTTTACTGGTTTCACTCAAACAGGTTTCCCTGTATTGGTATGTCCATTTATTTACATTTGTAATTTTTAATTATTAATGATTCTAGGAAATATTTTTAAAAGATAACAACAATACCTAGTTCAATGAGGAAGGTGACGTTTTAAACGTCAAATTTATCATGATGTTAGAAACGCGATATTAGAATTTAACAATTTCTACTAATTGTTTTAATTATTTATAATTTAAAAAAAAGCACTAATGACTTAAAAAGAAACAATTTAAACGGCAAAATAATTTTTATAATAAATTATGTTACATTTTAACCTCTAAAACATTTTTTTAAAATGTCATAATGACAGTTAGTTACGCTAAATGGAAAAACGTGCGTGAAGTTAGGCATAGATTCAAAATTAAGTATTTAGGGTGGAAAATTAATTTTCAACGTAATATGAAGAAATGGTTTGTTCTTTTCTTCTTAATATAATCATTTTTTCATTAAGTTATGAAAAAAAGGCAGTAACATCTTCATATTCGATAAACGTTACTGTGAAAATGGTGAAAGTTGGTCGCTACTTTGTTAAGTGGAACCAGTTTTCGCTACAATTAATGGTCCAAATTATTAACTCACTAAAAATTTACATTTCCATGCTTACAAAGTCTTTACAAAGTTTTGAGTCTTTTCTAACAATATCATATCTTTTGTGTATGAGTTGGTGCTAAGTAGTTATACCTAACTATGTCCACATAAGAAGAACTCAAGCTAAAAATTGCAAGTTTACTGAACATAGTAATCCATCACCTAATTATAATAGATGCAATGAAAACAGCAAATACCAAACTACAGCATTTCCAACAGCCAAGAAATATCAAGGAGAATTAATGAAGGTGGCATAGCCTCGAAAATGGTTAGTTCTGCTGCAGTACATTTTGTCTCGAAACTAATTAAATCATTTGGAACCTTTGTTTTCGGCAGATTCTTGGAATTGCTCATGATGTTCACTTTAATAAGATCATTGAATGGAAATGACAGACTTTAATGCCTTGTTAAATAATAATATGTTAGCAGAAAAAGTTGAAGACCTAGATGGAATATAGCCTGATAATTTTCACTAATGTGTACTCAGTAAGGCATGAACCATTCTATGAAGCAGACATTGCGAAAAAAATGAGAAGAAACCGGTTTTTGATAATAACATTTTATTTAATAGAGAAAAACTGCATATCACTTTAATTGCAGTCATTAAAACGTTTAAATGGTCGGATCGTTTTTAATTTTAAACGACCCATTTACGCGATCTAAATTAATTCATAAATAATTTGTTTTGCAAAAATGTTAAGTCAATTTATAAAATCGTTTAGGTTTCTTTTTTATTTTGCTTACACATTTCTGGATGAATAATAACGTTTTGAGAACAAACAACGTTTTTATCATGTAATTACATGTCGTCAACAAAGAAAGAAAGGAAAAAAAAGAAAAGAATTCGAATGGAATTCCGTTTGTTACAAGGATTTGGTGATTAATTGTTGATGAAATCCGCAAACATCTTTGTTTTATTCCCCGATTAAAATGAATTTATCAAATTTCGATTCAGTTACACATCAATAAATGACGAATAATTATTATAATTAGACTCAATATTGAGATTAGCAGACACGCGCCAGTAACATCAAAGATTTTGAAGGTCGCATAAATATTGTATATACGAAATTTAATTCTAAATAATTTTGTTTTAATTTTTATGGTTTTAATAATAAATGTTAAAAAATTTTTTGTTGTGTTAAAAATTAAAACTTATCTATTTTTATAAAAAATAATTTGTCATTAGGCGTTAGGCGAAACGAAAATAGTTATTCAAGGCGAACGTAGACGCAGTTTTGTAAGTCAGGAGATGTTCTCCTCTTAAAACATATTTGCTTTTATTGGAGGAGGGGCTCTTTCATGACACAATGATAGACGATAGGGTCCCAACACACGATTGTTTATGATCAAATTCAACCCATTAAATAAAACTATCAACATAAAAAACTAACAGTTATTTATCAAAAATTTCCATTGATTTTTCTATTCTAATTGATATAAAAAAAAAATGATAAAATTTGATATTAAATTTTATCTTTGTTATCTTATTTATCGAATTATAATCGTTTATTTTTATCTTCGTTTCTTTTAAGATAACGGATTTATTATCATAATTTTTTCCAATAAATGTTACATTTCATTAAAGATAAACGAAAAAATTATTCCTATTAATAATAAATAATGAACAAATTTATTTTTAAATAACAATTTAGAATTAAATAGTATTTAAAAGATAGTTAAGAACAAATGTATTGTTCTAATTTGGTTAATCACAAACATGAGTGATTTTTACTAATTTATCTTTTTGTGTCAATAATTGCTCGATTATCACTTATTTGTTTAATAAATAAGTTCATTTTAACAACAAAAAAAGTAGACAATTTAACCAATGTAATTGGTGAGCGTAACTTTCCATTAAATAACACTCAAATAAATTTTATTTATTTCTGTGTAAAAATATTTATATTTTTTTTTTATGTGTTTGTTGTAATTTATTTGTGTTGTTAAACAATTATCACTAAATTCTTGGATTTCACTCTTTAATAAATGATTGCTGTTTTTAATGTTTTAACTGGGAGATTTTTCTGTGAAAACATTTTCATTATTTAAAATATTACAATGTTTTTAAACGTGTTCTCCGTTAACCAAGAAACTTGTAGATTTCAAAATACAATAACTCGGTATTTTTAGATTTTCAATTTCCTCTAAATGGTTTAGAGCTAGAAGTGATATACAGTGAATTTATTATTATATTCTTGATATTTTCTAGTTCTAGGGTTAGTTCTACTTTTACACCAGCACTATCACTAGAACTAACTCAAGACCTAGAACTAGAATCATTCGGGTTTAGCCGTCTTGAGAGACGTGCGGCTAAATCCGAATGTTTCTAATTCCCGGTCTAGTGTTAGTTCTAGTTTTACACTATCACTAGAACTAACACAAGACCTAAAACTAGAATTATTCGGGTTTAGTTAATTAATGTTAATTAAACTGAAACTAGAACTAACACTTTGAACTTGTTTCTGAAGAAGGTTGCAACATGGCATCCGAAATGTTAAACACTTTTTCAAAAGAAAAAACTTAACCCGAAAGTTTCTACGTCTAGTGGTAGTGGTAATGTTAGTTCTAGTTTTAGTTTAATAGAAGTGATATTTTTATCAAATTAAAGCTAAAAAAGACATGAATCAATCATCGAAAATATTATATACACAAAACTAAGAGGTATAAAAATACTATAATTAATTAACGAGATTAGAATTTGATATTAATTTAATAAAGAAAAAAAAAAAATTCAAATTCATCAAAAAGACAAACATTTTCGTAATAACCAGAAAATTTTAACCTAATTTGATGTATCACAACCTATATCTATTATAAAATTCACTTTTAAAAACATAGTTGACATTTTGAATTAGTGTTTTGTTTTCGGCCATCTTGATTTTACAAAAATAATGATATCTCGGGTGTTATAATACCTAGATATGTCGAGTTTGGGCTCATTTAAATTGTTTTTTAATTACCCACGTTAATATTTATGAATCATTTGTTTTCGGCCATCTTGGATTTTTCAAAAAATAAAATTTAAAGTATCTGGGAAAGTTTAATTGCTAAATAGGTCGTGTTTGAATTCATTTTAAAGGATTTTTCATGCAGATTAATTAAGAATATCATAAAATTAACAATCGTATTCAAACAATAAATTTTTTTTCAAAAATCAATAAATACAATCTTTCTTTTTCCTTTTTGAAAAAATTTTTATTTGCATTCTCCACACAAATGTATTCAGAATATATTCTATATATATTTCTTGATACTTTCTAGTTCTAGGGTTAGTTCTAGCTTTACACCACCACTATCAATAGAACTAACACAAGACCTACAACTAGAATCATTCGGGTTTAGTTAATTAATGTTAATTAAACTGAAACTAGAACTAACACTTTGAACTTGTTTCTGAAGAAGGTTGCAACATGGCATCCGAAATGTTAAACACTTTTTCAAAAGGAGTACAGCTTAACCCGAAAGTTTCTAGGTCTAGTGTTGGTTCTAGTGATACTGGTGGTGTTAGTTCTAGTTTAATAGAAGTGATAGTTTTATCAAATTAAAGCTAAAAAAGACATGAATCAATCATACAAAATATTATATACACAAAATTAACAGGTAGAAAAATACTATAATTAATTAACGAGATTAGAATTTGATATTAATTTAATAATAAAAAAAAAAATTCAAATTCATCAAAAAGACTAACATTTTCGTAATAAGCAGAAAATTTTAACCTAATTTGATGTATCACAACCTATATCTATTATAAAATTCACTTTTAAAAACATAGTTGACATTTTGAATTAGTGTTTTGTTTTCGGCCATCTTGATTTTACAAAAATAATGATATCTCGGGTGTTATAATACCTAGATATGTCGAGTTTGGGCTCATTTAAATTGTTTTTTAATTACCCACGTTAATATTTATGAATCATTTGTTTTCGGCAATCTTGGATTTTTCAAAAAATAAAATTTAAGGTATCTGGGAATGTTTAATTGCTAAATATGTCGTGTTTGAATTCATTTTAAAGGATTTTTCATGAAGATTAATTAAGAATATCATAAAATTAACAATCGTTTTCAAACAATAAATTTTTTTTCAAAAATCAATAAATACAATCTTTCTTATCCCTTTTTGAAAAAAATTTTTATTTGCATTCTCCACACATAAATGTATTCAGAATGCCATTACATAACGCGAACATATTGTCAAGGTCAATGACAATTAAGCATTAAATATTTTTCTTTTTTTGTTCCCCCGCGATGTTAAAGTAATCTTTTTTGAAGTTGAGTTGAAAGGCATTTATAAATAGACTACTTATTGTCGTCCCAAAAGTTCTCCGAGTGAGAGTTTCATTCATTCCACCCGCGTTGAATTTCACTTTCATAAAATGTTTGAATCAGAGAGAAGTAGAGAAAACATCGTATTTACTTATAACGTTATTAATTGCGTTGTATTAAAATTAATAATTTTAATTTATTGATTTCACAAACAAGAAACGATAAATGCAAAAAATAAACTAATACACAGGTTCTAATAACTGTTGAGATATCATGCTTTGAGTCCAAAGTCCAACAAGTTGTGCACAACTCGGATAACCAATGTACTTTTACATGCCATGCGTTTACTTACCTTGTTAAAACATAACAAAATATGTTTATTAAGTTATTAAGAAAATCAATGTTTTTTAATTCAACGAAATTAATTTATATATAAAAGTTTTAGGTTTCATTAATAAATTAATTTGCATTTTACACGTGCCTTTTTTTGCAAATAGAGATGTTATTAAGTTGAAATAGAATAAATAAACATGTTGAAAGCCTTGAAAAAAAAACGATATATTTTTTAAAATTTTCTTTAAACGTTATCGACCTTCACACACTAAATAAATGCATTTAATTTGTGGTTAGTTAACTACTTTATTTCGTGTTAATGGTGTTTAAAGAACAAACTAAATCAACAGATTTATACAAATAGAGTTACATAACGTTTTTCTTATTTGTTTTAGATTCTGATATGACGATGGCTGGCAATAATTCGCTAGCCACATCATTGAGTAGCACCGGATCAAATGCAGGAGCTACTCTAAGTCAACATTGTGCCATTTGTGGTGATAGAGCTACAGGGAAACATTATGGCGCGGCGTCTTGTGACGGTTGTAAAGGATTCTTTAGAAGATCTGTACGGAAAAACCATTTATATACATGCAGGTGAGATAAATTTACTCAAACAAAGAGAAATCTTGTTTTTACCATAAAAAGTCAATCGAATCATTTATTTTCTTTTCTGTTGAAACGGATGAAGTATTTTCCTTAGTAAGCTAAAAATGATTAATTAGTCTTGTGCAAATTTGTCATCGTTTTGGTTTTGATAATAAAAACATGTGTCATGAGAACAGAAGAAATAGAAAAAGTTTGATTACTTAGAATTAAAAATAACATGTATGATTAATTGTTTGTATCGACATTAATTATGTTAAGCTTTTTATTGCTTTTTGAACTTTGTGGCATACCCAGTTTGCCACAGAAAAATAATCAGAATTCCCAATATATTCAATTGAAAATGTTAAATAATAATAAATTTATTAATAAATTCTTAATTTTTGCTAAATCATCATATAATTGGACTTTGATCTTTAAGTTTAGAAAGAATTTTTTCAAAAATTTTAGTTCATTGAAATTTACGTCGGTAAATTGAAGGACAGTTTTGTAAACGATCATCGTTTAACACACTTGTATTAAGTTACGCAACTACGCACGTGTTTATAATTCAAAAATTAATTATAATTGATCTATTAAGTTTTATTACAAACTATCTATTAAGAAAAAATTTTCAATATTTTAGATTCACCAGAAACTGTGTCGTTGATAAAGATAAAAGAAATCAATGTAGATATTGTAGGTTAAGAAAATGTTTTAAAGCTGGAATGAAAAAAGAAGGTAACCCAACATTCTTATTTATAAAGACAATTTTTTTCTTATTCAAATTTTTTTAGCTGTACAAAACGAAAGAGACCGAATTAGTTGTCGAAGGCCGTCTTATGAAGAAAATTCCCAAACAAATGGGTTATCGGTCACTTCTTTATTGAATGCTGAAATGTTATCAAGACAAGTTGGTGCAGCTTTAGAGGTAACTTTTAAATTCTTAAAGAATCAATTACAAAAACTTTTTTTCATTAACAATAGGGATCTTCGCCTATTAATGATTACGATTTGAGTAACAAACAACTTGCCAACATCAATGATGTGTGCGAATCAATGAAACAACAATTATTAATTTTGGTTGAATGGGCCAAATACATCCCTGCGTTTACGGAACTTCAATTAGACGACCAAGTAAGTAATGTGCTTTGGAAAGATAATTTTTTTTGTTTATAATAAATCATTTTCATGCTTACAAAATAAATAGATCATTGATTATTATGGTAAGTGTCACATTTACATGATGTTTTTATTTTTTTTTTTGCTTAATTTTTAAGTGTTATTTGTGGAATACAATATGGTAATCTGAGGAAGTCCCATTCATTTAATTTCTTTCCAAGCAGTTACTAGGTAGTCTTTTGCCAACAATATCTAGTCTTTTCCAACCATGCCATAGTCTTTGCCAATAGTATCTAGTCTTCTGAAAGCAGTGAGTAGTCTTTTGGAAGTAATATTCCGCCATTCCAATTAGATAATAGTCTTTTCTAGCAGTATTTAACATTCTGGAAACCGTAGGTGGAAGCAATATCTCGCCTTTCCAAATAGATCATAGTCTTTTCCAGCACTATCTAGCCTTCTCCAAGCATGTCGTAATCTATTTCAGCAGTATCTACCGTTCTGAAAGTAATAAGTAGTCTTTTCGAAACAATATCTCCGCTTTCCAAGCAGTTAGTAGTCTTTAGGCAGGAGAATGTGGTCTTTTACAAGCAATAAGTAGTCTTTTGACAGTAATATATAGTCTTTGGTGAGCAGTATCAAGGCTTCTTCTAGCAGATAGCAGTCTTCTTCTAGAAAAGTATTGTCTTCAAACTCATTTTATTTTTATTCAATTCATCTTTGTTTATAGAGGTCTTTTAGGTAGACTACAAGTATTTTGGTTAATACCAATTAGCTTTTTCCGTATTCTTTTATATTATTTTTATGTTTCTAATCGATTAGTATTGTTTTGACACACACCAACAAACAATTTCTATTTGTCATCCTCTTTAATCTATTTTGATTCACACCAAACCGGTTTTTTTTATTCTATAGTGTTTAAATTTTCTGAAAAGCATCAATTTTAATGCCAATAACTGGCATTGTTTTTGCCAAAACACCGCAATTTATTTTTAATGAACTAGAATCACTTTAACAAACACCAACAAGCAATTTGTGTTTCCTGCTATCTTTAACTACAATTTAAAAAATCGCGAAATAATTTTTTTTTAATTCTTTCGTCCTCTTTAAGTATTCTGTAGATGTTTTTGATCAACTAGAACTATTTTGATCCATACCAATCAATTTTTCCCGCCCTTTAAATTCGTCTCATTTAATGCCTGAATTTATAACCTGAAGGTGTTTCGAAAGTTATCTCAACAAGTTTTTTTATTATGGGCAGGAATTGAATGTGATAATTGCAGGCTTTTTTTTGCCATACATTGAGGTGTGTTGGTGAAGTGTAAAAATTAATTAAATTAGATTATAAATAATTGTAGTTTTCTTTATTGTTATTAGGTAGCTTTATTGAGGGCGCACGCAGGTGAACATCTCCTTTTAGGATTAGCACGTCGATCTATGCATCTTAAAGACATTTTATTGTTGGGGAATAACTGTATAATTACAAAACATTGTCCAGGTATGTATAAGTTATAAAATTGGGTTATTTTTAAGTAATTTATGTGTGTCTCATTTTGAAAACGTTAACATTTCAAATTAGAAACGTTAAGTTTGCTTTTGCAAAACTTTCCATTTGTTATTTAATTTTTTTCTCTAACTCGCATGAGTAGAACGTAAATGGGACACAATTTTTTTTTTTCGTTTTTTTTTTACCTTGACTGGGTCAGATAATTTATTTTTATCGCTTCGGATTGCATAAATATTAATTTATCGCCTTAACATTTTTTAAATATTTTAATATAAAATGCATTATTAATGATTAACTTTTATTTTTTTTTTGGGTTATAGTTTTTATTATTTTTAGTTTTATTTTTGTGTATTAGTTAGTAGAACAGCATGTCCGTACATTTGCCCATCACCATCCACAAAATTAATAACGTTTGCATGCGTTTCACATAATCATTTTTTATACATTTTTTTTGTTGCCTCATTTTAGAAAATCATTAGGGAATTTAATTCGTATTTAGTTTCAAAAAAAAAAATTATAAACTACATACGGATGAAACAAAAAAAGAGGGAGAGAGAAGCGTTATTATTAACCTTGGATCGCCTACATTATTGTATGATACGGTAATACAAACAATAATTTTGTAAAAATTACAAAATTACTGGACAAAAAATAAACGATGTTTTTTAAGCATGATTAAGTGACTAACCTGAACTGAAAAAAGTTTGAATTTGAAATTAAAAAAAGAGGACAACGGCAAATGTACGGTAGTGCGAATAATGTTTTGTCGAAATCATACACAGTAATGGTATTATCAGACTCCAGAATTTCACCGGATTTGGACATCTCCAGGGTCGGCAGCAGGATTATCGATGAACTCGTTAAACCGATGACGGAAGTTCAAGTTGACGATACCGAGTTTGCCTGTCTTAAAGCGATTGTATTTTTCGATCCAAGTAAGTAATTCTTAATTTAACTTTTTAATATAAAAAATTAATCATTCAATATTTTTGGAATTAAATTTGTTTACTAATTTGGTTTACACACTCATGGCATTTCTTCCAAGCGCGAGTAATCATATTTAGGCCCACTTTTACCACCTCTTGATAAATTTATCCGATAGATAAATCCAACTCTTAGCCAATGAGAGTGCTTAAAACCGCCGTAACCATGACAACCATACTCTAGATAGTTTATCAGGAGGATGGTAAAAGTGGGCCTTAAACTAGCTATTCATTAGCAAAAATTAAACCAATTGGCAATAAAGCGGAAAAAGTTGGAATTAATCTCGCAACATTTAAAGTTTGAATGTGTTTTGAAGTGTCTTATTGACTTATTACAAATTATTACTATAACTTACTTTATTTATGATATAAGCTGGGTTGGGTTGGCCTTGAAGCTAAAAGTAACTAGTTTAAATTTAAGATTTTTTATCTATATTCCTTATATCATAAACATTAATCTGCAATGGAAGTCAAACCAATCCCTAATTCTTTCCGAAATCAGAAATTCTTGTGATTTGACATCAACTCCTTGTCAAAAACTTTTTCTGACTAATTAACCGCGGGTAGCATATCCCTAAAAAACGAAGATCCTATTATTTTCATAGCCTAGGATTTCAGTAACGTGATCGATCAGTCCACCACCAATTTATTACAAAGGTGTATATGGAAGTTAATTGAAACTAATATGGTATGCCTGTTTCTAAGATTAATGATGCAGGGATTTCTAATAGTCTAACGCAGTCCAGCTATAATACAAGTTACACTGAATCATAGTACATCTCCAACAGGAAATACATCACTCGCGTATAAATCCATCACTTCGTCGATGTGGTAACCATAGCTGAAGCTATCCTGAGAGGTAGCCAAAATTCGGGTCGGATCTACGATGGGTTTATGTCAGGTCTGGTTTGTGTTTGGTTACTCATCTATTGCGAATTAAATTACTTTTATTTTCGAATCTCAAAATAAAGACAATCTAATACTAAAAAAAATCGTGATTATTGTAATATCACGTAACTCTGATCCAGGAATCAGAGCTATGAGATCTATAAATATACTCATAATTAGGCGTAACCCGAATGGTACAAGATGAAATGAATTATCTTCAAGGAGAAAATATCAGCTGACGAGAAACCTGTTGATAAACGTTTTTAAAGAGGGTCGAATAGAGCTGATTTCGTATCTATGACCCAGGAATACATCTTATATCATCTTCTGCTGGTAGAGGATTAAGGAATAGATCATCTTATACTGCTGACATAGAACTAAGTAGATAGTGTTAATGAAAGACTCTATTGGCAGAACGTTAGATCGTGGTTATAGAAGATTAAATATAGCTAATGGAAAACTTGGTATTGCACTGTCCCACATAAAATGTGACAGCTTGGAAAACTAACTAGTTTAAAACAAGTTAATTCTAGTTTTACACCAGTCTTGTTACTATGTAGAACTAACACTATATCTAGAACTAGAAGTAACAACATACACATCTACATAGTAATAAGACAGGTGTAAAACGAAAATTAACCTATACCTAAAACTAGAATCATTTGGGTTTAGCCGCACGTCTCTAAAGACGGCTAAACCCGAATGATTCTAGTTCTAGGTATAGTGTTAGTTGTAGTTTTACACTAGCACTGTTACTATGTAGAACTAAGACTATACCTAGAACTAGAATCATTTGGGTTTAGCCGCACGTCTCTAAAGACGGTTAAACCCAAATGATGCTAGTTCTAGGTATAGTGTTCTAGTTTTATACTAGCACTATTACTATGTAGAACTAATCCAGCGGTTAGCATGTCTTAACATAACGGGTGCAATGAGATCCTGTCCGACGGCTGCTTTGGAAGCCCTACTTGGTCTCACACCGCTCCACATATATATACAAAAGGAGGCAGCCTTAAGTGCCTTATCACTGAAAACAGTTTCTTCACTCAAGTTGATGCAGGGTAATCTCAGAGGACACCTCGAGATCCTCAAAGACCCATGTCTAAATCACCTGATTGAAATTAAAACGGACCTTATACCGACGGAATACAATTTCAACCAACCGTATAAGGTCATATTTAGTAGCAGGGATGATTGGGCGAAGAGAGGGCCTCAACTAAAAAGAGGAGCCCTAGCCTGGTACACCGATGCTTCAAAGACAGTAAGATCTGGAGTAGGCATGGGCATCAGTGGACCAAATAGCCACATCAAATTGCCCCTCAGCTCGGACTTAACAATTTTCCAAGCAGAAGTTCTTGCTATAAACTTCTGCACCGCTTTGAACCTACAGAAGGGACAAAAAGGTGCATCCATAAACATTTTCACAGACAGTCGGGCCGCCTTAAAGGCAATTCAGGCCTACACGTGTGGCTCCGCACTGATCAGAGAGTGCACCAACAACCTGAGAGAACTCGCTAGGGGCAATGATGTTACCCTATGGTGGGTTCCAGGTCACAGCAACATTGAGGGCAATGAGAAGGCCGACAAGCTGGCCAAAGAGGCAGCAAACACGCCCTTCATTGGACCCCAACCTGGATGTGGACTACAAAAAAGCCACCTAAAACAAATAATCAACAACTGGGAGGCTTCAAAGATAGCCTTACGCTGGAAAGAACTTCCAAGTCACAGACAAGCGAAGAGTATGATAACTCCGTCGCAAAACAAAACCAAAGAGGTTTTATGCCTCAGCAAAGGGGATCTAAGAACGCTCTCAGGCTACCTAACCGGCCATGTGCCCCTAAAATACCACCTCTTCCACATTGGACAAGCTGAGGATCAAACTTGTCGACTATGCAACGACGAGTCAGAAACTGCTGAACATATACTGTGCAATTGCGTCGCCAGAGGACGTCTAAGGCACAACGTCTTCGGTAAAACTCCCCTGTTACCTACCGACATAAAGGTTCAAGACCTCAGGACAATACTAAGGTTCATTAAGGACCTACATTTGCCCTAAACCTTTGGAGGGCTAAAGTTACAATAGATCTTATAGGTCGCGGTAACGAGAGGGGCCGCCCTCCTCAGCCCGGCAGCAATAATAATAATAATAATGTAGAACTAACACTATACCTAGAACTAGAATCATTTGGGTTTAGCCGCACGTCTCTAAAGACGGCTAAACCCGAATGATTCTAGTTCTAGGTATAGTGTTAATTCTAGTTTTACACCAGCCTAGTTACTATGTAGAAGTAACACTATACCTAGAACTAGAATCATTCGGGTTTAGCCGTCTTTAAAGACGTGCGGCTAAACCCAAATGATTCTAGTTCTGGATATAGTGTTAATTCTAGTTTTACACCAGCTTAGTTACTATGTTGATGTAACACTATACCTAGAACTAGAATCATTCTGGTTTAGCCGTCTTTAGAGACGTGCGGCTAAACCCGACTGATTCTAGTTCTAGGTATAGTGTTAATTCTAGTTTTACACCAGCCTAGTTACTATGTAGAAGTAACACTATACCTAGAACTAGAATCATTCGGGTTTAGCCGTCTTTAAAGACGTGCGGCTAAACCCAAATGATTCTAGTTCTGGGTATAGTGTTAATTCTAGTTTTACACCAGCTTAGTTATTATGTTGATGTAACACTATACCTAGAACTAGAATCATTCTGGTGTAGCCGTCTTTAGAGACGTGCGGCTAAACCCAAATGATTCTAGTTCTAGGTATAGTGTTAATTCTAGTTTTACACCAGCCTAGTCACTATGTAGAAGTAACACTATACCTAGAAATAGAATCATTCGGGTTTAGCCGTCTTTAGAGACGTGCGGCTAAACCCAAATGATTTTAGTTCTAGGTATAGTGTTAATTCTAGTTTTACACCAGCTTAGTTACTATGTAGAAGTAACACTATATCTAGAACTAGAATCATTCTGGTTTAGCCGTCTTTAGAGACGTGCGGCTAAACCCGACTGATTCTAGTTCTAGGTATAGTGTTAATTCTAGTTTTACACCAGCCTAGTTACTATGTAGAAGTAACACTATACCTAGAACTAGAATCATTCGGGTTTAGCCGTCTTTAAGACGTGCGGCTAAACCCAAATGATTCTAGTTCTAGGTATAGTGTTAATTCTAGTTTTACACCAGCTTAGTTACTATGTTGATGTAACACTATACCTAGAACTAGAATCATTCTGGTTTAGCCGTCTTTAGAGACGTGCGGCTAAACCCAAATGATTCTAGTTCTAGGTATAGTGTTAATTCTAGTTTTACACCAGCCTAGTTACTATGTAGAAATAACACTATACCTAGAACTAGAATCATTTGGGTTTAGCCGCACGTCTCTAAAGACGGCTAAACCCAAATGACTGTAGTTCTAGGTATAGTGCTAATTCTAGTTTTACACTTACACCGTCACTAGAACTAACATTAGACCGAGAACTAGAAATATTTGGGTTTAGCCGTACGTCGCTTAAGATGGCTAAACCCGAATGATTCTAGTTCTAGGTCTTGTATTAGTTCTAGTGATAGTGCTAGCACAAAACTAGAACTAACACTAGACTGAAAACTAGAAACATTCGGGTTTAGCCGTGCGTCATCAGACGAGACGGTAATGTTTGCAGAAGACTGAATATTGCTGGCAGAACATTTAATATTGTTGGCAGAAGACTAAATGTTACTTAGCGAAGCCAAAAAGCAAAAAACTTTATATTGCTGACAGAACCCTACTGTTGACAGAAAACTAGATCAAGTATTGCTTGTATAAAACAGCATATATAACTAGAATTAAATATAACTGACAGAAGACTGGATAATGTTTGCAGAAGACTGAATATTGCTGCCAGAAGATTAAGTGTTACTGGCAAAATACTAAATATAACTGGCACAATACTGAATATTGCAGGTAGAAGACTAATTGTTGCTTATATTGGACTAGATATTACTTGCAAAAAAGTACATTGCTAACTTTTTGAGTTTTTAGAGGTTAAGTATGATTTTGATTATCCTCTTTACTTGTTAAGGTTATCAATTATATCATTTCGAAATAAATTAGTAACTTATAATATATCGCCATTAAATATTAAATTATAGATTAAGCTACTATTAATAGTTAAAATCATCAGAATAATCATAAACAAAATTGAATTGTTGATCAATATGTATTTCGAAATAATCCGTCTACTTCCTTATTGATTATTAAGAAAAAAAAGTATAATAACCTTCTCTAATCTCTAAACAGTTCTCGTTTTTTATTATTGTTCTTTAATCTCGTGCTTATCTTTTATAACAAGTAATAATACCGAATTTAATTCAATTAAGTAGCATCCTTACAGTTATTTTTGTATTATCACGAGAAAAGAATTATTGGAAATCCCTTTTTATTGGAAAAAAACACCGTGTAGATAATTTGATTTTTTAAATTTAAACTCGAGGTCGTATTGTTGACGGAATAGAACGATACAATAGTCTTGTTTTAATTGAATACTTCAATAACAGCTTAATTAAAGTTTGTTTAAAATCGTTTATTTTCGCGCAATTTAATCCCTAATGCTTAGTAGACTCAGCCAAGTGATTTTACGTCAGTCGGGGTTTTCAACGAACTAGATCTATTGCCAACCAACACGAAAAAGAAAATACTTTAACAATTTTGACGCACATAGAATATTACGAATATTTTTACGCAAAAAGTAATAAAATGTAGCGAAAGCTTTTGATGAATTAAAAATTTTTATTTATATTTTTTGTGAATTTTATTGATTAGATTTAAATAATCCTTAAAATTTGTTTACCACTTGTTGAAGATGATAATTTTGGAATGTTTTTTACGTAATATGTCGTAATAATGTTTTGGGAGAATTTCTATTTTAAATAAAAGAGGCGTCCGACGGCGATGTTTTATTTATAACGTTTCTTAAAGTGTGCCAAAATTTTCTCTAAGTAGGTGTGAGCTAAAATTGTCGTTTTTAAACGCTATTGCCTGAAAACTGGGGGTGTGTATCTTAAAAATAAATCTGTTAAAATTTGAATAAATTTGAAATTTTTTTTAAATATAGCAATTTTATTTCGTTTTAAGATGCCAAAGGACTTAGTGAACCCCACCGAATCAAACTCCTTCGATACCAAATCCAAATCAATTTAGAAGACTACATCAGCGATCGACAATATGACAGCAGAGGGCGTTTTGGTGAACTTTTATTAACACTTCCCGCTTTACAATCAATTACCTGGCAAATGATTGAACAAATTCAGTTTGCTAAACTTTTTGGGGTCGCTCATATCGATAGTTTACTTCAGGAGATGCTTTTAGGAGGTAAGATAAGAAACATTTGATTTTATATTTGGCATAAAATTTAAGAAAAACTTGTTATTACATAATTTATTATTTCATTGTTGTTAATTTTTTGGATATTAACTAGAATTCAGTCTCCGTTACAGGCGCAATAGAAGCGCCGCCGCAAATGGTTGCAGCGGCGAACAACATCAGCAACAACAGTTACCAGAATAACAATACAAGCGACTCTTCTGATAGTCCAATAACGTCACCGATTGCTTCTGGACAATGTCATAGTCCATCGGATCAATTAATTAACGGAAACGTTCTTAGTCCTCAACAAAATGGTGGTGGAAATACAACCAACGTTATCATTATGAACGATATAACACCAATCAATGAAGAAAGTTATCATATATCATTTAAAGAAGAACCTAATACGGATGTTGGAGAACATTTTTGATTGTTGGTTATTTGTAAGTTTAAAAAAGTGCTTAAAGACCAAAATCTATTTAAAAAAAGATTTATTTTTTTGGTGGATATTACTGATTGGTTTGGTTACGTTTTGAAGTTTGATGATCTCATTCTTTTTAAGTTTACAAAGATCAAAAAACTATGATTATAAGGAAAAAAGACAAAAAGATGGGATTAAAAAACGCTCAAAAGAATTTTTTAGATGAAGACTGGAATAGTTATAAAAAAATATATATAAATATATGTGAAAAGTAGAAATACTGAACAAGTTACAGAACGGAAACAATTTGCTCAATATCTAGTTGTTATGTACAAAAAGATACAAGTTTAAAAAAAAAATTGTTATGTAAAATACTTGCCTTATCTTCTATAAAAAAAATTTTTCTTGTGACATCTCGAAAAATCTTTTAATAAAATATTTTTATTTCAAAATTGGACGAAAAATGTTTAAATATATTTTCGTTTTGTTAGGTAATATTTAGGGTGTTACAAATTTAATTTAATAAATGATTAATTGAAGTTAAATTATATATACTTAGTATATCAATAACAGATAAACTCACCAAATAAATCAACAATTAATATGAAATTAGAATCATAATATACAGGGTGATTCAAAAAACCGCTGACAGACTTCTAGAGTAGATAATACAAGAGAAATTAAGATGAATAATCTTAATATACATGGGGTCGGAAATGCCTCGTTGGTCAAATATAGCGGATTAAAGTTTCTTTAAAATTAAACATCTGCAATAAAAAGCACTTTTTTAAAAATATTGTCTCTCTACGCGTGTAAAGTGATCAATTATCTATCAATTGGTCTCTTACACAACTTTGATCAAAGGTGTTTTTCTTAAAAACTATTGCTTTGATCAAAGTTGTGTAAGAGACCAATTGATAGATAATTGATCACTTTACAAGAAAATACTGCCCGTTTGACAAAATTAGCAGTGGAGTTGAAAACATTTTTAAAAAAGGGCTTTTTATTGCAGATAATGTTTAATTTTAAAGAAACTTTGACCCACTATATCTCGTTAAGGAGGTATTTGCCCATGTATATTAAGACGTTTCATCTTAATTTTTGATGTATTACCTGCCCTAAAAGTCTGTCAGCGGTTTTTTGAATCACCCTGTATAGTTGCAATGTTTTGCCCAACTTTGGAATTATATGATATTAATTGTAAAGCCTTATCTGCAAACAACCTTATTCAAGCTAAGGGCGAACAATCTATTATTACATCTGGTTGTTGTGGAAATAAATAAAGCTGAAGCTTTGCAATAAGTACCAAGTCATTGCAGGGGTGGTCAAAATAATGTGTCTTTTTTTAGAAACTTTGTTTTGCCCAACTTTGGAATTATATGATATTAATTGTAAAGCCTTATCTGCAAACAACCTCATTCAAGCTAAGGGCAAACAATCTATTATTACATCTGGTTGTTATGGAAATAAATAAAGCTGAAGCTTTGCAATAAGTACCAAGTGATTGCAGGGGTGGTCAAAATAATGTGTCTTTTTTTAGAAACTTTGTTTTGCCCAACTTTGGAATTATATGATATTAATTGTAAAGCCTTATCTGCAAACAACCTCATTCAAGCTAAGGGCAAACAATCTATTATTACATCTGGTTGTTGTGAAAATAAATAAAGCTGAAGCTTTACAATAAGTACCAAGTGATTGCAGAGGTGGTCAAAATAATGTGTCTTTTTTTAGAAACTTTGTTTTGCCCAACTTTGGAATTATATGATATTAATTGTAAAGCCTTATCTGCAAACAACCTCATTCAAGCTAAGGGCAAACAATCTATTATTACATCTGGTTGTTATGGAAATAAATAAAGCTGAAGCTTTACAATAAGTACCAAGTGATTGCAGGGGTGGTCAAAATAATGTGTCTTTTTTTAGAAACTTTGTTTTGCCCAACTTTGGAATTATATGATATTAATTGTAAAGCCTTATCTGCAAACAACCTCATTCAAGCTAAGGGCAAACAATCTATTATTACATCTGGTTGTTATGGAAATAAATAAAGCTGAAGCTTTGCAATAAGTACCAAGTGATTGCAGGGGTGGTCAAAATAATGTGTCTTTTTTTAGAAACTTTGTCAATGTTTTGCCCAACTTTGGAATTATATGATATTAATTATAAAGCCTTATCTGCAAACAATCTCATTCAAGCTAAGGGCGAACAATCTATTATTACATCTGGTTGTTGTGGAAATAACTAAAGCTGAAGCTTTACAATAAGTACCATGTGATTACAGGGGTGGTCAAAATAATGTGTCTTTTTTTAGAAACTTTGTTTTGCCCAACTTTGGAATTATATGATATTAATTGTAAAGCCTTATCTGCAAACAACCTCATTCAAGCCAAGGGCAAACAATCTATTATTACATCTGGTTGTTATGGAAATAAATAAAGCTGAAGCTTTACAATAAGTACCAAGTGATTGCAGGGGTGGTCAAAATAATGTGTCTTTTTTTAGAAACTTTGTCAATGTTTTGCCCAACTTTGGAATTATATGATATTAATTGTAAAGCCTTATCTGCAAACAACCTCATTCAAGCCAAGGGCAAACAATCTATTATTACATCTGGTTGTTATGGAAATAAATAAAGCTGTAGCTTTGCAATAAGTACCAAGTGATTGCAGGGGTGGTCAAAATAATGTGTCTTTTTTTAGAAACTTTGTTTTGCCCAACTTTGGAATTATATAATATTAATTGTAAAGCCTTATCTGCAAACAACCTCATTCAAGCTAAGGGCGAACAATCTATTATTACATCTGGTTGTTGTGAAAATAAATAAAGCTGAAGCTTTACAATAAGTACCAAGTGATTGCAGGGGTGGTCAAAATAATGTGTCTTTTTTTAGACACTTTGTTTTGCCCAACTTTGGAATTATATGATATTAATTGTAAAGCCTTATCTGCAAACAACCTCATTCAAGCTAAGGGCAAACAATCTATTATTACATCTGGTTGTTATGGAAATAAATAAAGCTGAAGCTTTACAATAAGTACCATGTGATTGCAAGGGTGGTCAACATAATATATCTTTTTTTGGAAACTTTGTTCTATACCTTTATTTACACATTTCTTTTTTATACTCACTATTGAGTTAACTAATTTAACACTTAGAAGTTAACTCCACCCATAATATACTTCTTATAATTGATGATACAACAAGATTGGTTGACCGATATTAATTTTTGTTTGAGTCAATTATTTATCCCCAAAAGTATGAGGAAGATTATTGTAAATATTTAGAACACATTTTTTTTAATTTAAATCTGTAACACCCTCTATAATAAAATATAAATAAAACCTAATTTTTTTATTTATGTATATAAATGTTATTTAGTTTTACAAAATAAAAATATAATTTGTACCTTTTTATTGGTACTATTTTTTTTTTTTTTTAGGAATTAAGTTAAAAATAATTTAATTAAAAATGTATGGTATTTTCAGAGACGATGTTATTACCTTTGTTTTAGTTATTTCTTCTTCCAATTTATTATATTATTTGTTTGTTTAAAGACAATTTGAGTAGGGTTTGTGTGACCTATATTAGGATTAGATAAAAAAAATGATAACCCTTTAAGATTTGTGAAGATTGTTTTTATTGAGTTCTAAAAAAATACTTTTTTTTTAAGTTTAAGCAATATTAAAATCAAAACAAGATTGTTTCTTTTTTTTTTGCTGATTTTTATAAATTTTATGTTTTAAAATAGAATTTATCTACATATTTTTACTTTATTATTTCTGGGGAATTGCAAAAGTATAGATAGCTACTCTTGTTTTCAATTTTTTGTATAACAAAGTTTATATTTATAGGTGATTGTAAACGAACGATATTTTTTTAATTAATATGTAATTATTTTATTTATATTAGCTCCCTAATTATTTTTCGTCGTCGCGCAATTATTGTTACCATTATCATTTTGATCTTTTTTTATAATAAAAACGTTTTAAAAAAAATCATCTCGCCTTTAATAAACATTAATAATCAAATAGATTAATTTAATTAAACAATCACACCTATAACTTTTTTTTAACAACTTAGATTTAAAAAGAAATGTGTACCAAAGGCTGGAAGTGGCAATAATATTTTTATGTAATTAGATTTTATTAAAAACAAATAAATACAACTTTTTTTAAAGTAAAACATCTTCAATATCGACCCTTTTTCTTTTTTTATGATTTATAACCATATTAGAAGCTTCTAAAGGCACTCCAGATTCAACCAGCCAATTATTCAACTTCGATCTTGCTTTATGCCCATCTCGAAACAATTTTCTTTCTAAAGTATCCAAAGTATCTTGAACACTAGGATTTGAAGCTACATTTTCGGCTAAATCCATTATTTTACGAACCCGACCTGTAAAAGTCTATGGGAAAACTAAACATAACCCCCAAAATATCACTTACATGCATTAAAATTTCATTAACATCCCCTTTATTATCAAAAACTTTAACATAATTCCCCAATTCATAGAAATATAATCCGAATTTATGTAAATCAACCGCCTGTGGATCTGCTTTTAAAATTTCTCGATAACCTTCTTTGTAAACTTTGGGAAGATCTGCTGCTGCTAAAGCTTGCCTCCCAGTGGCTATTTGTGTTATTAACCAAATAGGGAGTTCTAAAGATGTTCCTATTTTAATATCGGCCTCTTCGCTTGAAGGATTTAACGTGCTACCTAAAAAAACAATAATTATTTGTTATTAATTAGAAGTAATTTAAAAAATAACCTAATTTTGGGACGTGCATGGTGAACTTAATCGGTGTTCGTTCTTGTGTTGCTAATATATCGTCGATTGAGAAATAATTTGGAGTGTAACCACCCAAAAAAGACATTTTTGACGTTTTGACCAAATTTGACGTTTAACATAACCTAAAATTTATGAAAACCAAATTAAAGGTTATGTCATATTAAAATAAAAAACGCGGGATTTTTAAATTAATGTTATTTATTCAAAAAACATTTAATCTTTTTGACAATATCTTCCATGGCAAGAATTTCTTCTTTGTCTCCCTGTTGGTTCGCTTAAACTCGGGGTAAAAGCTGCGAGAATAAACAAAAATTATAAATATAAAAACATAATAATTAACATACCTTGAAATATTACAATTAAAATCGCTAAAATATAAAAAATTAAGTCGAATCCCTTCATTTTAATCTTTAGTACTGTTTCAAATAAGAACCATTGAAACTATTATTTTATACACAAAATTTGTTTATGAAAAGATAAACTTATGACTTATGTTATCGTAATTGAGTCTTATTTTATGATTTCTTGGAATTATTATGACACCTTTGTCAACAAAAACACTTAAAATGTATTCAAAATCATAAAAAAATGCTTCAGGTAAATAATAAAAAAACTTTGATTAAAATGTTTAGTTATAATTTATAATTCACGTAGGATGTACTACAACGTAAAGAAGAAAAATGCGTCGAACAAAGTGGTTCGTTACTGATTAATTCGAAGAGTAACAACGAAATAATTAATATAAATGATGAAATATCTTGCGTTTCTAATGAATCATCTATGTATTGCGTAGATAAATGTTGTAACACTGGAAATTATGCACCTTTTTAAGTTTAAACATGAAGAGGAAAATGAAAAATCGTGTGTTAAGCAAGTCGTAGCGTTCGTTCATCAACCGCAATTACATTATTTTTGGGCGAGGAAACGAATTAAATATTATAATAAAAATCATATCAAAACAAAATTGATTGTACGTCATATTTTACCTGAAACACCTAAAATTAAAAGTGAACAATAAATATAAATAATTATTCTAAAATTTTACTCACTTTAAAAGATTTAACCATTAAGTTAGTGAACTTAGGCTAATTTGGAGCAACCTGGTGATTCAATGAATTAGGAACATTTCCCCTCAAAAACTGCAAAATCCGCGTATAAATACTGTATGTAAATGTTTACAGCGCCATAACTTTCTTATATGATACGGACAAAATTGCTTGACCATATAGAATCTGCAGGAAATTTTCCCCTCTATACAGTGGTATATAATTTTAGTCGATCGCATGGTGGCATAAAAATTTTCTCCCTAAAAACCGCAAAATCAGCGTATATTTACCGTATGTAAATGTTTACAGCGCCATAACTTTCTTATATGATACGGACAAAATTGCTTGACCATACAGAATTTGTAGGAAATTTTCCACTCTATACATTGGTATATAATCTTAGTAGATCGCATGGTTGAATCAGAATTTTTTCCCAAAAAATTGCAAAATCCGCGTATAATTACCGTATGTAAATGTTTACAGTGCCATAACTTTCTTATATGATACGGACAAAACTACTTCAACATATAGAACTTGTAGGAAATTTCTGGCTCTATACAGTGGTATATAACTTTAGTAGATCGCATGGTGACATAAAAATTTTCTCCCTAAAAACCGTAAAATCAGCGTATATTTACAGCATGTAAATGTTTACAGCGCCATAACTTTCTTATATGATACGGACAAAATTGATTGACCATACAGAATTTGTAGGAAATTTTCCACTCTATACATTGGTATATAATATTAGTAGATCGCATGGTGGTATAAAAATTTTCTCTCTAAAAACCGCAAAATCAGTGTATATTTACCGTATGTAAATGTTTACAGCGCCATAACTTTCTTATATGATACGAACAAAATTGGTAGACTCTATAGAATTAGTAGAAAATTTTCTGCTTCATACAGTGGTATATAATCTTAGTAGATCGCATGGTTGAATCAGATTTTTCTCCTTAAAAACCGGAAAATCCGCGTATAATTACCGTATGAAAATGTTTACAGCGCCATAACTTTTTTATATGATACGGACAAAACTACTTCAACATATAGAACTTGTAGGAAATTTCTCGCTCTATACAGTGGTATATAACTTTAGTAGATCGCATGGTGGCATAAAAATTTTCTCCCTAAAAACCGCAAAATCAGCGTATATTTACCGTATGTAAATGTTTACAGCGCCATAACTTTCTTATATGATACGAACAAAATTGCTAGACTCTATAGAATTAGTAGAAAATTTTCTGCTCCATACAGTGGTATATAATCTTAGTAGATCGCATGGTGGTATAAAAATTTTCTCTCTAAAAACCGCAAAATCAGTGTATATTTACCGTATGTAAATGTTTACAGCGCCATAACTTTCTTATATGATACGAAGAAAATTGGTAGACTCTATAGAATTAGTAGAAAATTTTCTGCTCCATACAGTGGTATATAATCTTAGTAGATCGCATGGTTGAATCAGATTTTTCTCCTTAAAAACCGGAAAATCCGCGTATAATTACCGTATGAAAATGTTTACAGCGCCATAACTTTCTTATATGATACGGACAAAACTACTTCAACATATAGAACTTGTAGGAAATTTCTCGCTCTATACAGTGGTATATAACTTTAGTAGATCGCATGGTGGCATAAAAATTTTCTCCCTAAAAACCGCAAAATCAGGGTATATTTACCGTATGTAAATGTTTACAGCGCCATAACTTTCTTATATGATACGGACAAAATTGCTTGACCATACAGAATTTGTAGGAAATTTTCCACTCTATACATTGGTATATAATCTCAGTAGATCGCATGGTTGAATCAGAATTTTTTCCCTAAAAATTGCAAAATCCGCGTATAATTACCGTATGTAAATGTTTACAGTGCCATAACTTGCTTATATGATACGGACAAAACTGCTTCACTATATAGAATCTGTAGGAAATTTTCCGCTCTATACAGTGGTATATAACCTTAGTACATCGCATGGTGGCATAAAAATTTTCTCCCTAAAAACCGCAAAATCAGCGTATATTTACCGTATGTAAATGTTTACAGCGTTATAACTTTCTTATATGATACGGACAAAACTGCTTAACCATACAGAATTTGTAGGAAATTTTCCACTCTATACATTGGTATATAATCTTAGTAGATCGCATGGTTGAATCAGAATTTTTTCCCTAAAAATTGCAAAATCCGCATATAATTACCGTATGTAAATGTTTACAGTGCCATAACTTTCTTATATGATACGGACATAATTACTTGACCATACAGAATTTGTAGGAAATTTTCCACTCTATACATTGGTATATAATCTTAGTAGATTGCATGGTAGAATCAGAATTTTTCCCCAAAAAACTGCAAAATCCGCGTATAATTACCGTATGTAAATGTTTACAGCGCCATAACTTGCTTATATGATACGGACAAAACTGCTTGACCATACAGAATTTGTAGAAAATTTTCCGCTCTATACAGTGGTATATAACCTTAGTACATCGCATGGTGGCATAAAAATTTTCTCCCTAAAAACCGTAAAATCAGCGTATATTTACCGTATGTAAATGTTTACAGCGCTATAACTTTCTTATATGATACGGACAAAATTGCTTGACCATACAGAATTTGTAGGAAATTTTCCGCTCTATACAGAGGTATATAATTTTAGTAAATCGCATGGTTGCACAAGCATTTTCTCCCCAAAAACTGGAAAATCCGCGTATAATTACCGTATGTAAATGTTTACAGCGCCATAATTTTCTTATATGATACGGACAAAATTTGTTGACCGTACAGAATTTGTAGGAAATTTTCCACTCTATACATTGGTGTATAATCTTAGTAGATCGCTTGATTGAATCCGAATTTTCTCCCTAAAAATTGTAAAATCCGCGTATAATTACCGTATGTAAATGTTTACAGCGCTATAACTTTCTTATATGATACGGACAAAATTGCTTGACCATACAGAATTTGTAGGAAATTTTCCGCTCTATACAGAGGTATATAATTTTAGTAAATCGCATGGTTGCACAAGCATTTTCTCCCCAAAAACTGGAAAATCCGCGTATAATTACCGTATGTAAATGTTTACAGCGCCATAACTTGCTTATATGATACGAACAAAACTGCTTGTCCATATAGAATCTGTAGGAAATTTTCCGCTCTATATAGTGGTATATAACCTTAGTACATCGCATGGTGACATAAAAATTGTCTCCCTAAAAACCGCAAAATCAGCGTATATTTACCGTATGTAAATGTTTACAGCGCCATAACTTTTTTATATGATACGAACAAAATTGCTAGACTCTATAGAATTAGTAGAAAATTTTCTGCTCTATACAGTGGTATATAATCTTAGTAGATCGCATGGTTGAATCAGATTTTTCTCCCTAAAAACTGGAAAATCTGCATATAATTACCGTATGTAAATCTTTACAGCGCCATAACTTGCTTATATGATACGGACAAAACTGCTTGACCATATAGAATCTGTAGGAAATTTTCCGCTCTATATAGTGGTATATAACCTTAGTACATCGCATGGTGGCATAAAAATGTTCTCCCTAAAAACCGCAAAATCAGCGTATATTTACCGTATGTAAATGTTTACAGCGCCATAACTTTTTTATATGATACGAACAAAATTGCTAGACTCTATAGAATTAGTAGAAAATTTTCTGCTCTATACAGTGGTATATAATCTTAGTAGATCGCATGGTTGAATCAGAATTTTCTCCCTAAAAACTGGAAAATCCGCATATAATTACCGTATGTAAATCTTTACAGCGCCATAACTTGCTTATATGATACGGACAAAAATGCTTGACCATATAGAATCTGTAGGAAATTTTCCGCTCTATATAGTGGTATATAACCTTAGTACAACGCATGGTGGCATAAAAATTTTCTCCCTAAAAACTGCAAAATCAGCGTATATTTACCGTATGTAAATGTTTACAGCGCCATAACTTTCTTATATGATACGAACAAAATTGCTAGACTCTATAGAATTAGTAGAAAATTTTCTGCTCTATACAGTGGTATATAATCTTAGTAGATCGCATGGTTGAATCAGAATTTTCTCCCTAAAAACTGGAAAATCCGCGTATAATTACCGTATGTAATGTAAATATTTACAGCTCCATAACTTTCTTATATGATACGGACAAAACTACTTCAACATATAGAACTTGTAGGAAATTTCTCGCTCTATACAGTGGTATATAACTTTAGTAGATCGCATGGTTGTACAAGCATTTTTCCCTAAAAAGCTGCAAAATCCGCGTATAATTATCGTATGTAATGTAAATATTAAAGCTCCATAACTTTCTTATTGTTGATGTCATAATATCAGGATAATTCAATTTTAGATGAAGAAAAGATTAAGCTTTTTCTAAACTTATTACATACTTACCGCTTGTTTATATTTTCTGTAAGTTCTTACGATCTTCTGTAACTTTTGTTTGTTGATAACTTTATCATACAGTGTTTTTTAAAAGAAAAATATCTAAATCTCGAAATGGGTAAAATTTATTTTTATCATGTTCACATCACAGAGAAACAAACATACAATGAGAAACAACCTCAATTTAATGACTGTTACATTTACTGATATTTTGGAAAACATGTACATCATTTCAGCTTTTTTATTTTATTAATTAGTTTTTTTGCTTCTTTCCTTTTTCATTCACTTTATGATTATTATTTTTTTGTATGCATTTTTTAAATTCATAGTTTATAATAATCATAAATAACCTTATCATTACTTTTTAGATTTATCGTGTGTAATTTTTTTTAATTAAATATTAATAATTGTTAATAAATAAGAAGCAAGGTTTTAAAGCAGGTGCACGCGTACCAAAATTTAATAAAATTAATAAATTAAAAAGTAAAGAGAAAACAGAAATTATTTTTTTATTATTTATTATTTTAAGAATTTGTAAGGAATTTAAAAGAAAAATGTTTCAACGCTTTTTTTTTCTTCTTTTTTTAATTTTTTTCCTTACCGGAGAGACGTGAGCAACGTTTACAGAATTACATAATATTTTAATATAATAATTACTTTTTATTATAATTAAGAATATGTACGCGTAGTCAGATTTATGTATTATTTTTTTTTGTAAAAAATGTACAACATACATTGATTGGCAGTTATCCCGTTGAAATTTTACCAAACACGTCCACTATTTTTAACATACATCATAATTGTTTTTCACCTTTTTTTAAGATTAATAACTTTCTTGAACCTTAATCTCTACACATTTCGTTTATTTATTTTATTTTTATTACATGATTTTTTCACATCAACTAGTTTTTCCTCTAAAATACAACTAAATCTACGATTATATTTACGAATGTATGTTAAGATTACGTTATTTTCTCAATCTTTTCGTAAGGATTTTTTTAAAAGTTATTTTAGTTTACACCTTTGGTAATATCTCAGCGAAATACCGAATTATAATGATACAGCGGCTAAAATGTGTGTTTTCTAAGGCAAAAATGTATTTTCCTATTTTCATTCTTTTAGTAGTAGTAGTAGCATTTTTAAGGTTTAGATTTTGTTTAGTTTTAAAAGTTGTTGCCTTCTTAAAGTAATTTTTTTCTTTTAAAATCTTTTTATTGTAAAATTGCAACATTTCTTTTTGTAAAAACATAGAAAATCATGTAGAATTTAGATCAAAACTTTACTCAATTTCCTATATATTTCCAAAAAAAATTTAATTTCACCATTTTAAATAAATAAATGATTTGCAATAATAATTAAAAACTGGAGGATTACAGTGTCCATTTTGGACTACACATTTACGAGTGTAGATATGCAATACACCGTTTACAATATATCATATACCCTCATCTCATATGGTTACCGAAAAAGACTATTTTTTTTTAATCTAAAATTATGGAATTAGATTAGAATTTTTTCTTTGCTTTTTATTTTAAATTTTAGTTAGTAATAATAGTACCTGTTCGAAATTACAAGCTAAAAAGTAAGTTAGTTACTATTTATTCGTTTTAGCATTGTTTTATTTATAAACTTTATAAAGGTCTCCTTGTTTTTATATACAGTAAAGTGTCGATTATCGAATTTTACAATCTGATTTTGGTTCCTAAAACGTGAATATTTGAAATTAAAGAATCGAACAGATGATGCTTCTTATCATGGACTGGGAGAAAAGTGATAAGAAGTTGGGTTTTAATAGAATCGGTCAAAATATGTAGCCTCTGGATGGTAGATTTCAAATTTGTGCCAACGACATTAGTCAATGAAAAATAAAATTGACATAAAAAGTGATTATAACTGAAGAATAAAAGAAGGTGGGAGATAATGTTTAGGATAAAAAGGTTCGTTATTAACATAAAAAATATATTCTGTAATAGATGTTATTACATGGCTCAATTCTACCAACCTAAGTTCATTAAAAAATGATCATTTTCAAAATTGACGTTTTTATTACTCAACAATAATGAGATATAAGAAAATGATTGGGACAAAAAATGTTCCTTATTATCCTAAAAAGCATATTTTGTAATCGATTTTCTTCCACCGATTAGTTATACCAACCTAATTTAAATAAAAAATGACAAATTCAAAATTGACGTTTTTAACCCAAAAACTAGTTATTACTCAACAATAAAAGGACATGAAAGAAAATGATTGAGACAAAAAATGTTCATTATTAACATAAAAAACATATTCTGTAATAGATTTTATTACATGGCTCAATTCTACCAACCTAATTTCATTAAAAAATGATTAGTTTCAAAATTGACGTTTATAATACAAAAATTGGTTATTATTCAACAATAAAAGGACATGTAAGAAAATGATTGAGACAAAAAATGTTCCTTATTAACATTAAAACCATATTCTGTAATATATTTAGTTACATGTCTCAATTCTACCAACCTAATTTCATTAAAAAATGATTATTTTCAAAATTGACGTTTTTAATACAAAAACCGGTTATTACTCAACAAAAAAGAGATACAAGAAAATGAGTGGGACAAAAAATGTCCCTTATTACCCTAAAAAACATATTTTGTAAACGATTTTATTCCACCGATTAGTTTTACCAACCTAATTCAATTAAAAAATGATCAAATTCAAAATTGACGTTTTTAATACAAAAACCGGTTATTATTTAACAATAAAAGGGCATGGAAGAAAATGATTGAGACAAAAAATGTTCCTTATTAACATAAAAAACATATTCTGTAATAGTTTTTATTACATAGCTCAATTCTACCAACCTAATTTAATTAAAAAATGATTATTTTCAAAATTGACGTTTTTAACACAAAAACCGGTTATTACTCAACAAAAAAGAGATATAAGAAAATGATTGGGACAAAAGTTGTTCCTTATTACCCTACAAAACATATGTTGTAGACGATTTCACCGATTAGTTTTACCAACCTAATTTAACTAAAAAATGATTATTTTCAAAATTGACGTTTTTAATACAAAAACCGGTTATTATTCAACAACAAAAGGACATGAAAGAAAATGATTGAGACAAAAAATGTTCCTTATTAACATAAAAAACATATTCTATAATAGATTTTATTACACGGCTCAATTCTACCAACCTAATTTCATTAAAAAATGATTAGTTTCAAAATTGACGTTTATGATACAAAAATCGGTTATTACTCAACAATAAAGAGATATAAGAAAATGATTGGGACAAAAAGTGTTCCTTATTATCCTAAAAAGCATATTTTGTAATCGATTTTCTTCCACCGATTAGTTTTACCAAACTAATTTAATTAAAAAATGATCATTTTTAAAATTGACGTTTATGATAAAAAAATTGGTTATTATTCAACAATAAAAGGACATGGAAGAAAATGATTGAGACAAAAAATGTTCATTATTAACATAAATAACATATTCTGTAATAGATTTTATTACATGGCTCAATTCTACCAACCTAATTTCATTAAAAAATGATTAGTTTCAAAATTGACGTTTATGATACAAAAATTGGTTATTATTCAACAATAAAAGGACATGGAAGAAAATGATTGAGACAAAAAATGTTCCTTATTAACATAATAAACATATTCCGTAATAGATGTTATTACATGGCTCAATTCTACCAATCTAATTTCATTAAAAAATGATCATTTTCAAAATTGACGTTTTTAACACAAAAACTGGTTATTATTCAACAATGAAAAGATATAAGAAAATGATTGGGACAAAAGTTGTTCCTTATTACCCTACAAAACATATTTTGTAAACGATTTTATTCCACCGATTAGTTTTACCAACCTAATTCAATTAAAAAATGATCATTTTTAAAATTGACGTTTTTAATACAAAAACCAGTTATTATTCAACAATAAAAGGAGATGGAAGAAAACGATTGAGACAAAAAATGTTCCTTATTAACATTAAAACCATATTCTGTAATATATTTTGTTACATGTCTCATTTCTACCAACCTAATTTCATTAAAAAATGATTATTTTCAAAATTGGCGTTTTTAACACAAAAACCGGTTATTACTCAACAAAAAAGAGATACAAGAAAATGAGTGGGACAAAAAATGTCCCTTATTACCCTAAAAAACATATTTTGTTAACGATTTTATTCCACCGATTAGTTTTACCAACCTAATTTAATTAAAAAATGATCAAATTCAAAATTGACGTTTTTAACCCAAAAACTAGTTATTACTCAACAATGAAAGGATATGAAAGAAAATGATTGAAACAAGAAATGGTCATTATTAACATAAAAAACATATTCCGTAATAGATTTTATTACATGACTCAATTCTACCAACCCAATTTAATTAAAAAATGATCAATTTCAAAATTGACGTTTTTAAGACAAAAACCGGTTATTATTCAACAATAAAAGAACATAGAAGAAATTGATTGGGATAAAAAATGTTCCTTATTAATATAAAAAACATATTCTGTAATAGATTTTATTACATGACTCAATTCTACCAACCCAATTTAATTAAAAAATGATCATTTTCAAAATTGACGTTTTTAACACAAAAACTGGTTATTATTCAACAATGAAAAGATATAAGAAAATGGTTGGGACAAAAATTGTTCCTTATTACCCCACAAAACATATTTTGTAAACGATTTTATTCCACCGATTAGTTTTACCAACCTAATTTAATTAAAAAATGATCAAATTCAAAATTGACGTTTTTAACACATTGATTAGTTTTACCATTCATATTGATTGAGGGATAAAAATAGGAGCCAAACATAGATCATGAGTAACATTGAAAGTTGGAATTTAAGGGATGAGAATGTTAGATGAGATATTTTGAGAACCGACACTTTACCGTATTATTTTTATGAATTTAAATATTATTTTTAAAAATTATTTGGTTCTTCTTATTTCTTGTCCTCAATCGAGGTTATATTCAAATATCTGAAGTTGATTATAATATAATTTTCACTCCTGATATTTAAATTTAACATAAATATTGATCTCACTCTCTTATTATGCGTTTTTTTTTAAAGATATAGTATAAAATAATGAAAATATAAGACAAAATATTTCTTTTTTCATTAATGTGCGTTTTCTTTATTTTATTTTTATTTTGACTAGAAAATTATATTAAAAAAATGTTCTTTTTTGTCGTCCACTGAAATAAAAAAAAATAATAAAATAAAAATAAAAATTATGGGAATGTCTATTTCAAAGTATATAAAAAAAATTATTTAAGATTATTTTAATATGGTCCATTTTTTGAGTTTTATGCGTGATTTTAGTGATTATTTTTTTATTGATGCGATAGAAATAAATTGAAAAAAGATAGTTGGCGCTTATTACAATGCACTCTAAAAGCAGAATAATAATTATTTATAGTTTATTAAAATCTATCTTTTTCTGTTTTTTTTTTTAACTTATTAATTAGATTTCGTATTTATTTTCAAATTACACTTAATTTATTTTCCTGATTTCAAAAAAAAATTAATTTTCATTAATTTTCTTTTTATTTGGTTTTGTTATCAATTTGTTTTTATTTTTCTACAATTTTTTTTCTTTTTTGAGCCTTGAAATAGTTTGTATTCTTTGTTTTTGGTTCGATTTCCGTTTTTTTTTTACTTAATTAATATTTTCAAAGGGTTTATTTGTCGACAAATATACACTTTTCCTAAAAACTAAAAACATAAATAACAATCGTATAATAATTACAAAAAAAAATATATGTAAACAGAAAAAACGGAAAACAAAATTAATTCATTTAAAAAAAAAATAATAAAAAATTGTAATAATTTAATAAAAGCTTTTTCCATTTATCAACTAGAGATACAATGATATAGTTTTTTTTTAATATAAATGCAAAATCTATATGGCACAATGCATGTTTTAATATTTTCCTTTTTTTTTTGTTGTTTATTTTAATATTTGTGCATGAAAAGCCTCATTATTTTCTAGAATTTTTAAACAAAACAATGTTAATAATAATAATAATAAATAGATCGAGAAAAAAAATAAATTAATTACTTTATTTATTATATTATTTCATTTATGTGCGTAATCTTTTTTGTAATAAAACTTTTTTGCAAAATTTATTAACATTGTATCGATTAAAAAACTCTTTCTCCCCATCTCAAAAAGGATTATGATTCCACTAACACCAACCTTACGAAAAAACATTTTTTTGTCTTAGCACAGAAAAGCACAATTTTTTGACTCCATTTAAATCGATAATAATTTTTATTTATGATAATTTTTCGGCGCTTGAACGTAAAAGAACACTAATAGTCTTTTAATTAATAAAAAAACTTTGGTAAAATTGTTATTTATAATACACATCGATAATTTATAGATAATACAGAGTGTTTTCCAATTAAATTTAAAGAAAATTTTACAACTCCATCTTTTGGAATATGCTAAAATCAAATAAATCTATTATCGCGCTAAGATAATTCAAAAACACCCTATATTTCATTAATTTTCTTTTTTAAAATTTTAATTAGAATGACAAAATTTAAAAAAAAAATAATAATGACTTGGATAATTTGTGCAAATAGAATTTTTTGAGTGATTATTATTGTTTTTCACCTTTTTATCAAGAATTTTTGCTCCTCTCGTTTATTGTTTATCGAGCTGCGATTCGCATCGCTTAACTATTTAATAATACAATATAATTTACCTGGTTATATGAGAGAATGATTCACGAAAATATACAGACACATTATTTTCTTTCTTCCTTCTATCGCTAATTAGTCATGATTAATTATTTTGCTTTAAAAAGTTTTCGCTGAAGATCCAGTTTTTATGTTCTGCTCGTATTAAGAAAATTTCCAACTTTATTTAATTCTTTTTTTAGTTGATTTTTTCCTTTTTGAAAATGATGTATTCTAGCAGAACTGTGAAAGTGTGTTTACGTGTGTGTATATATATTTTTGTATGTATATATAATATATATAATGTATGTATAAGATATAATTTGCTGTTGTCCGTGAATTTATTATTATTTTTTTAAATCGCGATCGAAACGAACGAAAAAAATAAAAACGGTGCCCGTTTCGTTCCCGTTCCATCCATGCTTTTTTTTATTTATCTTAGTTATTATTATTTTTTTAGTAAAGACCGCAGTTTCTTAAATTGTTTGCTATGATAACATCGGTTACCGCGTCGAAAACGAACTGTATATTGTGTGTGTCCGTCGCACATGTCATATGGCAGTAGATTTCTTTGGTTGTTGATTTGTTTTTCGCTTCAAATTGCGCCTGAATATAAGCTGCAGCTTCTCCGTATTCTTGGGCACCTAAAAACAATGTTACACAATTAAAACAATTATAAAGCGTTTTCAATTTTATTTTATTTACCGGCATATTCCGGGAAGCATATCGTTAATGGTGACCTCCGAATTTTCTCCTCAAAAAGATCCTTTTTATTCAAAAATAAAATTATCGACGTATCCGTAAACCACTTGTTATTACAGATCGAATCGAACAGTTTTAAACTTTCTTGCATGCGATTCTAAAATTGAAAAGAGAAAATTAATTTGTAATAATAAATTGGGTTTATTAAAGAAAACAAGAACTAGGAGTTGAGAATTTTAAATTTGATTTGGGGTCATTATACATGACCTGGGTTATATGGTGGTATTATAAAATTCAGCTAAACCACCGGTCGATATCGTAACCTATAATATTTAATAACCTACAACATTGTGAAAAGGACTATTACAAAAATTACATGAAACAGATGAAGAATTTCCTAACGATTTATTTCGAATTAAATTAAATGATGTGTATAAAATTTTTATATATAGTCTCTGCGTGAATTATATTTTTAGAGAATGAGAATATGTTACATAGTAGATTAGTAGTTTCATCGCGATGGTTAAATTTCGAGGATTTAAAACTACGGATTACTAAATATTAAATTACTAAATGCAGGGACCGTGAGGGAGTGTGGACTCGGACAGTTTATAATCCTTCTGTCCAAACGGAAAGCGAACAATTTTAAAATTTACTGTGGAAACAATCCACTTTAGCAAAGCATTACAGCTTATATAAGATAACGTTTTAGTGTTAGTGCAGAGTTAGTCATGTACTAATTTGTGAATTCAAGATATTTTAAAATTCAATGTTTCAAGTCCTACGGTTTAGTAATGAATATCTCAAAAATGAATAGAGATTTTCAAATACGATTTTATTCACGAAAAAGTACATACTTTCCTATACAAGCGCAGAACATTTCGTAAGGATATCTTAAGAATTCGATTTTTTGCGATTGATTAAAGACGACGAAAAAATTTGTTAATTTTATACAATCATAAAACTTCATTACTTAATATTTCAAAAACAAATAGAGATTTTCAAAAACGATTTGGTTCAAGAAAAAGTACATACTTTCCTGCACAAGTCCAGAACATTTCAAAAGGATATCTTAAGAATTCGATTTTTCACGATTTCTTAAACATGTTGGAAAAAAATTGTTCATTTCATAAAATCATAAAAATTCAATAATCAATATCTCAAAAACGGATAGAGATTTTTAAATACGGGCTTGTTTCCGAAAAAGTACGTACTTTCCTTTATACGTCCAAAACATTTCATAAAGATACCTTAAGAATTCGATTTTTTACAATTTTTATAAAACAATGAAAAAATTTGTTTATTTCATAAAGTCATAAAAATTCAATAATTAATATCTCAAAAACGAGTAGAGATTTTCAAATCCGGTTTAGTTTACGAAAAAGTACGTACTTTCCTCTATACGTCCAGAATATTTCATAAAGATATCTTAAGAATTCGATTTTTTACGATTTTTATAAAACAATGAAAAATTTTGTTCATTTTATAAAGTCATAAAAATTCAATAATTAATATCTCACGAATAGAGATTTTCAAATCCGGTTTAGTTTACGGAAAAGTACGTACTTTCCTCTATACGTCCAGAATATTTTATAAAGATATCTTAAGAATTCGTTTTTTTTGAAATTTTTATAAAACAATGACAAAATTTGTTCATTTTATAAAGTCATAAAAATTCAATAGTTAATATCTCAAAAATGAATAGAGATTTTCAAATCCGGTTTAGTTTAAGAAAAAGTACGTACTTTCCGCTATTCGTCCAGAATATTTCATAAAGATATCTTAAGAATTCGATTTTTTACGATTTTTATAAAACAATGAAAAAATTTGTTCATTTTATAAAGTCATAAAAATTCAATAATTAATATCTCAAAAACGAATAGAGATTTTCAAATCCGGTTTAGTTTACGGAAAAGTACGTACTTTCCTCTATACGTCCAGAATATTTTATAAAAATATCTTAAAAATTCGATTTTTTACGATTTTTATAAAACAATGACCAAATTTGTTCATTTTATAAAGTCATAAAAATTCAATAATTAATATCTCAAAAACGAATAGAGATTTTCAAATCCGGTTTAGTTTACGAAAAACTACGTACTTTCCTCTATACCTCCAGAATATTTCATAAAGATATCTTAAGAATTCGATTTTTTACGATTTTTATAAAACAATAAAAAAATTTGTTCATTTTATAAAGTCATAAAAATTCAATAATTAATATCTCAAAAACGAATAGAATTTTTTAATACATTTTTGTTTGCGAAAAAGTACGTACTTTCCTCTATACGTCCAGAACATTTCATAAAGATATCTTAAGAATTCGATTTTTTATGATTTTTATAAAACAATGAAAAAATTTGTTCATTTCATAAAGTCATAAAAATTCAATAATTAATATCTCAAAAACGAATAGAGATTTTCAAATCTGGTTTAGTTTACGAAAAAGTACGTCCTTCCCTTTATACGTCAAGAACAATTTATGAAGATATCTTAAGAATTCGATTTTTTACGAATTTTATAAAATAATGAAAAAATTTGTTCATTTTATAAAGTCATAAAAATTCAATAATTAATATCTCAAAAACGAATAGAGATTTTTAAATACGGGCTTGTTTACGAAAAAGTACGTACTTTGCTCTATACGTCCAGAATATTTCATAAAAATATCTTAAAAATTCGATTTTTACGATTTTTTAAACACGTTAGAAAAAAATTGTTCATTTCATAATATCATAAAAATTCAATAATTAATATCTCAAAAACGAATAGAGATTTTTAAATACGGGTTTCTTTACGAAAAAGTATGTACTTTTCTCTATACGTCTAGAATATTTCATAAAGATATCTTAAGAATTCGATTTTTTACGATTTTTATAAAACAATGAAAAAATGTGTTCATTTTATAAAGTCATAAAAATTCAATAATTAATATCTCAAAAACGAATAGAGATTTTTAAATATGAGCTTGTTTACGAAAAAGTATGTACTTTCCTCCATACGTCCAAAACATTTCATAAAGATGTCTTAAGAATTCGATTTTTCACGATTTTTTAAACATGTTGGAAAAAAATTGTTCATTTCATAAAATCATAAAAATTCAATAATTAATATCTCAAAAACGAATAGAGATTTTCAAATACGGGTTTCTTTACGAAAAAGTATGTACTTTTCTCTATACGTCTAGAATATTTCATAAAGATATCTTAAGAATTCGATTTTTTACGATTTTTATAAAACAATGAAAAAATGTGTTCATTTTATAAAGTCATAAAAATTCAATAATTAATATCTCAAAAACGAATAGTGATTTTTAAATATGAGCTTGTTTACGAAAAAGTATGTACTTTCCTCCATACGTCCAAAACATTTCATAAAGATGTCTTAAGAATTCGATTTTTCACGATTTTTTAAACATGTTGGAAAAAAATTGTTCATTTCATAAAATCATAAAAATTCAATAATTAATATCTCAAAAACGAAGAGAGATTTTTAAATACGGTTTTGTTTGCGAAAAAGTACGTACTTTTCTCTATACGTCCAGAACATTTCATAAAGATATCTTAAGAATTCGATTTTTTTACGATTTTTATAAAACAATGAAAAAATTTGTTCATTTTATAAAGTCATAAAAATTTAATAGTTAATATCTCAAAAATGAATAGAGATTTTCAAATCCGGTTTAGTTTAAGAAAAAGTACGTACTTTCCGCTATTCGTCCAGAATATTTCATAAAGATATCTTAAGAATTCGATTTTTTACGATTTTTATAAAACAATGACAAAATTTGTTCATTTTATAAAGTCATAAAAATTCAATAATTAATATCTCAAAAACGAATAGAGATTTTCAAATCCGGTTTAGTTTACGAAAAACTACGTACTTTCCTCTATACCTCCAGAATATTTCATAAAGATATCTTAAGAATTCGATTTTTTACGATTTTTATAAAACAATAAAAAAATTTGTTCATTTTATAAAGTCATAAAAATTCAATAATTAATATCTCACGAATAGAGATTTTCAAATCCGGTTTAGTTTACGGAAAAGTACGTACTTTCCTCTATACGTCCAGAATATTTTATAAAGATATCTTAAGAATTCGATTTTTTACGATTTTTATAAAACAATGACAAAATTTGTTCATTTTATAAAGTCATAAAAATTCAATAGTTAATATCTCAAAAATGAATAGAGATTTTCAAATCCGGTTTAGTTTAAGAAAAAGTACGTACTTTCCGCTATTCGTCCAGAATATTTCATAAAGATATCTTAAGAATTCGATTTTTTACGATTTTTATAAAACAATGAAAAAATTTGTTCATTTTATAAAGTCATAAAAATTCAATAATTAATATCTCAAAAACGAATAGAGATTTTCAAATCCGGTTTAGTTTACGGAAAAGTACGTACTTTCCTCTATACGTCCAGAATATTTTAAAAAGATATCTTAAAAATTCGATTTTTTACGATTTTTATAAAACAATGACAAAATTTGTTCATTTTATAAAGTCATAAAACTTCAATAATTAATATCTCAAAAACGAATAGAGATTTTCAAATCCGGTTTAGTTTACGAAAAACTACGTACTTTCCTCTATACCTCCAGAATATTTCATAAAGATATCTTAAGAATTCGATTTTTCACGATTTTTTAAACATGTTGGAAAAAAATTGTTCATTTCATAAAATCATAAAAATTCAATAATTAATATCTCAAAAACGAAGAGAGATTTTTAAATACGGTTTTGTTTGCGAAAAAGTACGTACTTTTCTCTATACGTCCAGAACATTTCATAAAGATATCTTAAGAATTCGATTTTTTTACGATTTTTATAAAACAATGAAAAAATTTGTTCATTTTATAAAGTCATAAAAATTTAATAGTTAATATCTCAAAAATGAATAGAGATTTTCAAATCCGGTTTAGTTTAAGAAAAAGTACGTACTTTCCGCTATTCGTCCAGAATATTTCATAAAGATATCTTAAGAATTCGATTTTTTACGATTTTTATAAAAAATGAAAAAATGTGTTCATTTTATATAGTCATACAAATTCAATAATTAATATCTCACAAACGAATAGAGATTTTTAAATACAGTTTTGTTTGCGAAAAAGTACGTACTTTCCTCTATACGTCCAAAACAGTTCATAAAGATATCTTAAGAACTCGATTTTTCACGATTTTCTGGAAAAAAATGTTCATTTCATGAAATCATAAAAATTCAAAACTTAATATCTCAAAAACGAATAGAGATTTTTAAATACGGGCTTGTTTACGAAAAAGTACGTACTTTCCTCTATACGTCCAGAACATTTCATAAAAATATCTTAAGAATTCGATTTTTTACGTTTTTTATGAAACACTGAAAAAAATTGTTGATTTCCTAAATTCATAAAAATTCGATAATTAATATCTCAAAAACGAATAGAGATTTTTAAATACGGTTTTGTTTGCGACAAAGTACGTACATTCCTCTATACGTGCAAAACATTTCATAAAAATATCTTGAGAATTCGATTTTTCACGATTTTTTAAACACGTTGGAAAAAAATTGTTCATTTCATAAAATCATAAAAATTCAATAATTAATATCTCAAAAACGAATAGAGATTTTTAAATACGGGCTTGTTTACGAAAAAGTACAGACTTTCCCATACAAGTCCAGAACATTTCATAACGATATCTTAACAACTCGATTTTTCACGATTTTTTTAAAAACGTTGAAAAGAAATGTTCATTTCATAAAACCATAAAAATTCAATAATTAATATCTCAAAAACAAATAGAGATTTTTAAATACGGTTTTGTTTACAAAAAAGTACGTACTTTCCTCAATACTTCTAGAACATATCATAAAGATATCTTAAGCATTCGACTTTCCACGATTTTTTCTGTTCATATTGAGAATTCATATACTTTCCTTTATAATCGTAGTTCACTTCATAAATGAATTTTTAAACTTTACTCCTCTATAGTTTTTGAAATGATAAATGAATTGTTTTAATAAATCTATTCTCGATACTATAACAAACGATCCGTTTTGCGTCCAGCGAGTTCAAAACTAAACAAAAATCAATAATAAATCAACAAAGATAACGGCCGCACCACCCACACGATCATCCCGAGTCAAAACAGGTCTCGTATCTCAACTAGATTCTGTTTAATTACGTTCGAACGTTATCGAAATCAAACGCTATAGGCTCCATGGTTATAGTCTCTCGGGGTCATATCGGAAAACGTCGGATCTCGACGTGTCAATCAAGTTAGTTCACCCGTATTTCCTATGTGACACCGATACGGATTAATATATTTCACAACAAAAATGAAAAAAAAAATTTATATACATACATAGAGAAAAATTGTTACATTGTAGTTTTGAAAGTTATTATAAAATAAACCGCGTATTGGCTGTGGTACATTTGTGGTTTATTCGTTAGGGAGGAAATAAAAAAAATATATATACCATATAATTTGCACGCACTCTATAAAATCGTAGGCGAAACGTAATGATGCGAGTGCAAAATGGAATTGCGCAGGTTGTGTTTTATTGATATTCGAGAAGTGTGGGTGTATGAGAATAAACCCCGAAAATTTCAGTCGTTCACTTCCAATAAAAAGTCAATTTCATTGTTAATGAACGAAAGCAATCCGAAAATTAAAAAAAAAAAACAATTTTAATAATTCTCTGTATTAACCAGCGCCATCTCCTAAAATCTATTAAAAGCCTTACCGTCGTTTCATCTTCGTGCAAAACCTGGTCGTATTCGCTCATTGCAACACAAAAGATTATCGCTGTTACGTCTTCGAAGCAATGAATCCATTTTTTTCGTTCTGATCTTTGACCACCAACATCGAATAATCTAAAAAGCATGTATTAATGAATATTTATTAGTAGGGGAAAGTGATTTTTCTTACTTGAAATTAAGATTTTTAAATGAAAAATGAACTTCTACTATTCCGGTGGTTTTAACGCGAGTACGTAGAATGTCTTGTTCGGTTGGTTGATAATCCTTAGCGCCTAATCGATCGAGATCATCTAAGAAGCTAAAAATAAAATATTAATCGTATTTCGAAATTATGATTTAAATCGTATTAATTACTATTTGGCGGAATCGTTGAGCTGATATTCATTGGAACGACCGAAACATTCTTGAACTCCTGTATCGGCCCATAATCGTTTCATAGCCGCTAAAAGTTCTTCTGAAAATGGTTCGGTATCTTCCATTCGTTGGATAACATCGAATACCATTTTACCATCCATCTAAAAAATAAGAAATGTAATGAAACAAGGTAGTGTTATATCTTTTATGAATTAATTATAGATATGAAGAGGCTCATACATGTTTCTCTGTACTCTAATTATCAAGTTAATTACAATCTTTGAATGCTGCTTTTAATAATAAACAGTATGTCTTATGGGAATGCAACGAAAGGAAAAGAAAAACATAATTCGAATCCTTGGAGTGATAAATGAGAACGAAACAATTTCCTTCCCCTTATTTAATAAATGGTTTTATGAAGCGGGCATCAAGATAGTGGCCGCTATCTTGGCGTATATCGAAATGCTTGAAAATTAATGGTTTCCATCCGGAAGAAAAGAAACAAGTTTATAAAGCAAATTTGTTGGTGTTTATTAAGTTAGGAGTAACATTTTTGTTTTATTAGTGCAATATGGGCTTGGCACATTTTTCTTTTGTTTGAAGAAAAAGAAACGAAGGAAAATAATTTTAAGACCATCGAACCTTAAATAAAAAAAATAAACACCCAAAATGTGTATTTTTGGAAAATAAATATTTATGTGTTTCTTCGCTGTGAGCATATTTTAACCGTGGAGATAAGTTCTTTGTTTAGATACGAGTTGAAATTGAGAGAATTTAACAAGATTTAATTCCTCATTTCTGTTTCTTAATATTGATAAATGGTGGACAAAGGGTGAATTGACCTTCTCATGTTAAATAGCTGTTAAAAGATATTGACAGAAATGAGTAGGTATTTGCCCGGAATAGCACCCGGAGGATTGGTACAGTTATATTAAACAATTACCCTAATTATATAGTCGCGTGTCAGAACTTTTCCTTCTATTTTTTGCATTGCATGACCTGAAGCGATATCGAATTAACTTTGTTTTCTAAAAACCGATTCGAAAAAATCTATTTCTGTTACAATTTTAAAAAATTACGTTTTACTTTTATAATTAAAAGTTTCTGATTCTGGTATAAAAATGATTAAAAGAGAGGAAACGATATAAATAAGATTGTGAATAACTCTTTACAGTTTTGGATTAGATAGGGATGGTGTTTGTTAGAATGGCAGAAGAATATTAAAGTCTTTTCTTGGTTTTCAGTTTATGGTTGTTGTTTCCACATTAACAGCTGTCTTAATAGACAGAGAGATAATTTTTTGGCATATTTTAGATGTCATCACTTCCTGAGACTCTAAATAGTTAACAGATGCTGCAATGATCTCGTCAAGATATGTTGGAAGACTCGTTAGTCGAGGAAGTTCTGGGTTTATTGGAAAATTTCAGCTTATTATGGGTTGATATTTAGCATGGATTTGCAAATGTTAACGAAATGCACTGTTGGAAATAATTCACGAGCACACCCTGTATAATCTGAACGCGTGTGTCTAGCGCAATAAAATTTGGTATGGAAGTAGTACTAAAGTAGTGTAACTTACTCTCACAAGGAGAGCGGCACAACTCTGCTGGGAGGAGAAACATCAATAGCGAGAGTATCCCCCGTGAGCTTCGCGTACCATCGCTACACGACGTGGCATGGAGTCTATAAGTCGCTGTATTGTAGCAAGAGGGATGGCCAACTATGCTCCTCAACGTTAGCCGAGGAAGCCGGATAACGTAGAAATCTCCGACCAGTCATGTCCCAAACATGTTCGATTGGATTCAGATCCGGAAAACGAGCTGGCCTAGGAAGCATTCGTATACGGTGCTCTTCCACAAAGGTCTGTACAATACGCCCGATGTGCGTTCGGACGTTGTCGTGCATGTATAGCAGACCTAGGCGTCGCCGAACGTAGGGAAGCACAACGGACCGTAGCACCTCATCTACGTATCGTTGACCCGTCATGGTCTGCTATACACGCAGCAGACGTGTACGTCCACCATGTGTAACAGCACCCCATACCATAATGCTCGGTTGATAGGGCATTCTTGCACGCACTGCTCGAGTAGACGATCACCACGTCTCCGACGAACTAAAATTCTACTCGGCAACGTACTAATGCCTAGCGTCGACCCACTCGTGACGTATGCTGCGGTGCTCGGACGAGCGCGCAGTTCACTATCTACCAAACGCCGCCATACAGTTCGCGTAGTGAGTGCGCCTTCTCCTGCCGGTGGCCAAACAGCTCCAAGTTGCCTTGAGGAGGACGCACACGACGCTAAAGCACTGAGCACAAGAGTGCAATCCTCGTGTGCTGGGGTCGCGCAGGGCCGTCCCGGCCGCGGCTGAAGGTACCTATGTCCTACCTCAGACCATTCTCACCATGCCCGTTGCACTGCCGATAACGACCGCTCGAGACGACGCGCAATTTTACAGAACGATACACTCTCAATGTACATACCCACAAACATTCCTCGCACAAACTCGCTTAAGTAACGCGATCGCCCATCCATTGCGCAGAGAGTACGATAACAATGTGGTCCTTCACACCACACTAAAAACGACCGGTATTTTCCATCCACTTCGGTCTCCATAGCGACGGAATGTTCCACTTGGAAGGGCGGCTCAGTCACCAATGCCGCGACGGAACAACTCGAAACTCCCTGAATAAACTCGTCTACAGTAAACCTTTGTGCTCCGCAAATATTATGGATTTATCTTCACGCGTTCAGATTATATAGGTGTCCTCGTGAATTATGTCCAACAGTGTAGTTTGTGAGAAAGTTAGCTTTTCTGGTTTTAGGATGCAAGGGATTTATATTGAGATATATCAACTTTTCGAAGATGTCACCCTCTCAGAATTCATAAAAATACAAAGGTTGAAGTGGGCTAGACATGTGGTAAGAATGAAGGAAGGAAGACTTCCAAAAAGGCATTTAATGCACAAATGCAGAGAAAGAAATCTGTGAAAAAGCAACGCTAAAAAATATCAAAGGCATAGGTTTTGGGCTGTAGAGCCATAGGAGAAAAGTGCACCATCCAAACCATAAGAAATACTAGTCGTCGAATAATTAATTTTATTAAATAAACCTGGATAAAAACTAAGAAAGAAAATACGACTTCTACGTGACATAAAAAGGTGCGTTTCATAACTCATTATGATGATGCTGCGAAGACTCTGATTGTTCAAGAAGTATGAATCCCCAGTACCAATTTTCATGCGCGTGTAAATAAGCATTCTGAAAAAAAGAACCATAAGCAACGAGAGTTAAGTAGCACTAACTCGGAGTGGTTCTCCCTAAAAAGGTTTTTCCAATCTTGCATTAAAATTAAAATTTCTCGCCTTTTCCATTATTCCTTTGTTTGCATGCTCTATTTAATTGTGGAGTATATGGTGTTGTAAAATCAAATAATGTTTTCCCCTTTTAATACCTCTTTCGAAATGATAATTAATATATTGATGTAAGAGTGAAATAATAATATTAATTAATAATTATCAAAATTATTTTGAAACTGCAGTTTTCGAACAATAATTTCATTTTATTAATAATAATAACTAAATATTTCCTTTGCTAAAATTTGAATTAACTTAACATTACCACTGGAACTAACAAGAGATCTAGAATATTCTAGAACAAGCAATTTCAACTAACACCAGACTTAGAACCAGCAACATTCGGATTTAGCCGTCTTAGGTCCATTACTACCATCTTTTAGTTAAATTTTTCTTATAGATAAACCCATCTACTAGCCAATCAGAGCGCGTAAAATAGCCGTTATCATGGTAATAATCCCTTAGATAGCTTAACCAGAAGATAACCAGAGTTAAAGTATCTGATAGCGTTATCTATCGGATAGCTTAAAAATTGGTTACTACCACTGCATTTATCTTATAGATACCGCTATCCAAGGGATAACTTTTAAAATATCTGTAACCCGTGGATTGGGTGTCGGATAAGTTGCTATCTAAGGGATAACTGCGGATACCTAACCTCAAATAGAATTTATACTGACGTATAAAATTTACTATTTCGGTTAAAATAAGAAAAGTAATATAAACTTAAATAAAAAAACTATTAATAATTAACATTAGATAAAATCATCATGGATAATTTCTTCGACATTGGAGATGAAGAACAAATTTTTGAAGAAATCAATTATTTCCTATAAGAAGCGAAAGGATAATAAGAAGTAGAGTTGACTATTTAAATATTCATTCAGATGTTGAATTTATGACGAGATTTCGTCTCTCGAAAAAAAGTTTTCATCACCTTTTGAATCAAATAGAAGATGTAATATAACCTCCATCCATGACGTAAGTATCGTTGATTGCTATTATTTAATGTAAAATTCATCAAAATGTTAGTAATAATGCTGTACCTCCTTCAAACCGTTTGTTGCTGACTCTTCGATTTTATGCAATAGGTAACATGTTGCTATCCATAGCAGATTTTGCAGGAGTCAGTGTACAATTGGCATCTTCAGTCGTTCATCATAACTATGCTAAATAATGTCCCTAGCGTATTTCAAAATGATCAGCAGAGTAATATACCATGTGTAAGAATGAAAGAACTGTATTATGAAATACAAAAACTAAATGTAAAGAAATCAGTGGGGTATGACCTAATTAATGGAGAAACATTGAAACATCTACCAAAACGGGCGATTACAAAACTATTACACTACTATAACTACTACTATACTATTAACTACTATAATTAATGCTGCTTTTAAACAGAAATACTTCCCAAGCATATGGAAAGTTGCTGAAATAATAATGATACCAAAACCTGGTAAACCCCCCACAGATGTTAAGAAGAAAAAGCCCTAATACCAACACATCAATTTGGGTTTCGGAATAAACATGCAACAATAGACCAAGTGCATAGAATAACGAATACTATCGAAATAGCAATGGAAGAAAATAAAGTCTGCTCTGCCGTATTTTTGGATGTTGCACAAGCTTTCGACAAAGTCTGGTTAGACGGTTTAAATTACAAACTAGACCAAATACTACCATCAACGTATAGTCAACTATTAAAATCATATCTTTCTGATCGATATTTTAGAGTAAAATACGAAAACGCTTATTCACCAATACATGAAATACGAGCCGGAGTTCCTCAAGGAAGTGTGCTTGGCCCAACATTGTACTTACTCTACACATTCGACCTTCCTCAGGTACCAGAAACTTTAACAGCTACATTCGCAGACGACACAGCGATCTTGGCTGTTGCAGAAAATGAAGTAGTTGCAGCAAATAAGTTACAATTGGCGTTAAATTCAATAGAAAACTGGACCAAACGATGGCTAATAAAACTAAATGCAAATAAATCGACATACATAAACTTTACTTACAAGAAAGTAAACTATGTCCCAGTACACATAAATGGCAATGCAATCGGCAAAATATCTTGGTATGACGCTGGATGTCAAACTCAAATAGAAACTCACGTCAAAAAAAAACGTGACGAACTTGATATCAAATTTAGACACCTATATTGGCTTATTGGCAGAAAATCAACGCTATCACTAAGAAACAAGTTGTTAATATACAAACAAGTATTAAAACCAAAATGGACATACGGAAGCCAACTGTGGGGTTGTACCTGCAAGACAAATGCAAGTCTGATTCAAAGATTCAAGAACAAAGTACTAAGGTCCCGTTAAGCGTACGGAGCGGCTGTATCTCAACAACGATAAGGCCTAGAGGTTTGGGAAAAAAATCTTTATAAGCAAAGTGGGCAAGAGAAATAGCTGGAAATTATTTTGAAGTTCGTAATTCGACCGCTAGGGGGCGTAACTGCCATAGAGAAACATAAAATTCCCGCTATCTCAGAAAGTTAGACGATGAGCTATAACTTTGACAACATCATTTAGTAGCTTGGATAATACCGCATCGCTTTTGTTTTGCAATATTTTTCATATCTGTCATAATAAGGGAGGGGGAGGCCAATGCGTTTTCAAATGTTTACATTTTAATATCTCCTGGACCATTCAACCGATTTGAATATTTTTGGTCTTGTTTGAAAGAGCATTTCATGCTCTTTTAAAAGATCGTTTCAGTAAGACCGCTTGGTTTAAAACAAATAAGCTAGAGGGCGTTATCTGCAGCGGTTACATATTTTTGTGATTTTTGAAAAAAAGTTAAACGGAACGGTACTATTTACTTCACAGACCGTTAATCACCATAAAATTTTCTAAATATTAGTGAAAACCGCATCTCGATATCTCCATCCATTCTCGAATTATAAAAGAAAATGTTAAAAATTCGTATATCTTAATCGGATCAAGTTACCTTAGGAAACAAATAAGAGATAACAAAAATTTTATTATCTAGAACCTTCCTTCACACTTTATCCAAGCTTAGAACTGCTTCAAAACTACTTTTGAGGCGTGTTGAAAAGTCAACGGATCAATGAAACATCAACAATGATAATAAAACAAAATAAACCGAAACACTTAGAATAACTTAAATTTTTGGCAAAAATAGCTCATCAATGTTCGAAATGTCTTACATAAACCTCGATGCATTTATTTAATCTAGTTTCGACGAAAAAAAGCGCTGCTAAGTCTCTTCCCTGGACACGTTTTTACTGGTATTTAGTGTTTTGTCATATTTTCCCTGGTTATTGGTTTTTCTTGAAAAGTCAGGTCGTTTAGTCTACCCAATAGATAAAGGGGTGAAAGCAATGTGGGTTTTGCTCGAACCAAGAATGCATATTATGCAAGTTTACATCAGCTTGTGGACAGATGCTTCATGCATCCATAGCATTTGTGATAAAAGGTTTGGATTTGCCCAAATCATATTTAAAAGTCAATGGTAATAGTTCAGTCTGTTATCATAATCGGTATCTGTTAAGACCTGATGTAAAACAACGTGGTGAAGATATTATTCTCTTGAGAACTCTTGCGGACAATTGTTTTCGGAGTTCCCAGATTATGTGGGATCACATTGCGCACCAATATGATTTACGAATTCATAGAGACGTCTGAATAGGCTACACGTTGGCAGTTTTCCGTAATCGCTAAGTCAATCTTAAAAACAATTCTAGAGAAAAATGTCTTTCTTTGTCGTAATTGCATTACACATTTTTGCCATGCGGTTGCATCGTATTCGAAACATTGAAAATAAATCATCATACGCTCTATCATACGCTTCTGCGTTAGTAAATGACATGTTTACAGTTACCATGGTTATGTGATTTGTTTTTCTCGATGAGGTAACTGGATCCGATTGATGGCACTCGAGTTTTTAACATTTTCTTCTATAACTCGAGAACGGGTGGCGATATCGAGATGCGGTTTTCACTAAAATTTAGCAAATTTTAAGGTGACTAAGGGTCTGTGAAGTAAATAGTATCGTTCCATTTAACTTTTCTTCAAAAATCACAAAAATATGTAATCGCTGCAGATAACGTCCTCTAGCTCATTTGTTTTAAAGCAGACGGTCTTACTGAAAATATCTTTAAAAAGAGCATAAAATGCTCTTTCAAACAACACCGAAAACATTCAAATCGGTTGAATGGTCTAGGAGATATTAAAATGTAAACATATGAAAACGCATTGGCCCCCCCCTCCCTTATTATGACAGATATGAGAAATATCGCAAAACAAAAGCGATGCGGTATTATCCAAGCTATTAAATGATGTTGTCAAAGTTATAGCTCATCGTCTAAGTTTCTGAGATAGCGGCAACTTTATGTTTCTCGATGGCAGTTACGCCCCCTAGTGGTCGAATTACAAACTTCAAAATAATTTCCAGCTATTTCTCTTGGTCACTTTGCTTATAAGGATTTTTTTCCCAAACCTCTAGGCCTTACCGTTCTAGAGATACAGCCGCTCCGTACGCTTAACGGGACAGCCTGTATAAGAAACACCGACCTCCATCGCGACTTGAAAGTAGCATCGGTGTCTTCAGAAATTGCATCATTTGCATGTAAACATGAGAAAAGAATGCACGATCATCCCAACATCGAGGCCATCCAGCTGTTCGATTGAAGTTCGGATGAAGAAGTTCGATTTAGTGAGCTAGTGCCCTAGTCGATTCAAACGCGAGCAATAGTGCGGAATTATAACAAAAACAATAATACCCAATACGTGTGTTCCGCGTATCGCAGTGTGCGCGTTTTTGTGTTTTGGTCTTAAAACGGTAAAAATATGACAATATTTATCTATATTATGGGAAAAGCAGACTGGACCACTGGGAAAAGCTGCAAAACATTATCTAGTTTAATTTAGTGTTAAAAATAAGTAACTAATTAGTATGTATTTACTAGGTGTTATACAATTGTACTATGTATAATATAGAAAAAAAAAAAAAAGTCGTTCATCATGTTAGTTGTGCCATTATTGTTTACCATCACATTTTAACATACAATAATACGAGATATACACACTTTTTGCATTCCTTGTCATGTAACTGCATCACTTTTTTTGTTTTCTATTACATTTTTATGTTTGATAACAAATTTGATGGTTTTTCTCAGTCTCTATTTCCAAATTTTAATTTTAAGGTTAGAACAGGTTAGGATATCGTCAAAATACCTAATGGTAGGTCTTTTGACCACATAGAGCTGTCAATTTAACCTAATAGACCAAAAAATCCCTAGATTCCTTGGTTATCTCAAGGATTTCTTAACTATGAGATAAATGGAGGTGGTAGTACGCACGACCCTGTTATCTACGAGATAAATTGTATCTTATAGATAGCTTAACTGACAGATAGCATTGGTTTGGTAGTTAAAAGACTAACGGCTAAATCCGAATGTTTCTAGTTCTTGGTCTAGTTTTAGTTCAATAAGAATTAACAATAATCTAGCGCTGAGTAACAGTTAAAACTAGAACTAACACTAGACCTAGAACTAGAAAGTGTCCGAATGCTTCTAGTCCTAGTCTAGTGTTAGTTCTAGTTTTATATCTTTAGAAATAATACCATATGTAGAACCAGCAACATTCATGCGCATGTAAAATAAAAAGATTTTTCCAATCTTGAATTAAAATTAAAATTTCTCGCCTTTCAATTATTCCTATATTTGCATGTTCTACTTAATTGTGGAGTATATAGTAAAATCAAATAATGTTTTCCCCTTTTAATACCTCTTTCGAAATGATATTAATATATTGATGTAAGAGTGAACGAATTATTAATTAATAAATTATCAAAATTATTTTGAAACTGCAGTTTTCAACAATAATTTCATTTTATTAATAATAATAACTAAATATCACCATTTCCTTTCCTGTTTCAAATTACATGTAAACACTGGTAATTTGTAAATAAATATTCATCGTTTTAATTCTTTGTTTATTATCCCAATTTAATATATAAAAGGCTATCAATTACTATTACATTCATTGTTGATAATTTAATAAATTATGAATACAAATATTTCCATTCATAATCATTTTCACCGAGGTTATAAATAAAATTACACATACTTTGTATGATAATTGTGGATCAACAAAATATGATTGATGGCGTAAAGAGCACTCAAAGTTTTGTACACAATTTATTAATTTCTATAACTTACCTCTCGCTCATTACTTCCATATGAAATACCCAAATTGGGCATCGCTCTCAAAATCGCAACGAGGGATTGAATTGTGTTACTATATACTACAGGTCGATATTGTTTGAAGTCTTCGCTTGTAAAACCACTTTCATGAATAATTCTGCAAAAAAAAAAAAAGAAATGGTCTTATTTTAAACATGAAACTTTTAAATCCCATTCTTAAGTGTCATCGCTAGTTTACCACCGAAAACTTTTTTAGTATATCAAAAGCACAACTTAAAACTTTTATAAATTCAAAAACAACTTTGTATTCTTTACATTAAGTATTTTACGCTCGACATTTCAAGTTTCGATGAAATCCTCTTAAAATGTACATTTATAGTCAGGGAAATAACGTTTTCTTTTGTAAGCTCTTTGACCTTGCCACTTCGTCATTTCGCAGCGATTAGAATTGTTTAATAATTATCGGGTTTATTGTGAAACGGAATTTCTCACCGAGTGTGTGGCTTTCGATAAATCATAAAATTGCAACGAAAAAGAAACGCGTATTAGTCATCGCGACAAACCATAAAAAAAAAATATGATGATGAAAGGATTGTTTACGGTTAATATCAATTAAGCCGTATCCTGATCGAAATAGAAACACTTTTAGCATACTGTGTGGGAGTAGAGGGGCGATGATAAGTACAAAAAAAAATCCAAAAATACGCTTAATAACATTCAACTGGAAAACATATGGAACCGTGGTTATCTAACATAATATCTACACAACAGTTATGCAATTAGCGAGTTTTATGGGCTTGTTGTGATTACTATCGGTATATAGACAATTTTCAACAACGAAAAGATTAAAATCGAAAGTAAAACGTAAATGAATTTGGACCATTAAAATTTTCATCGAAAATTAAATATATTAATTTGATTTAAAACAACATTGATTTTGCTCCAGAGGTGAAATATCTGGGTGTTATCTTAGACATCACACATTAGTTGCAAAATCAAAAAAGCAACGATTGTACTGACCCAGTGCCGAAGGGCTATTGGGAATACTTGGAGATTAAATCCGAAAGTTACAATGTGGATCTACACTTCTGTGATAAGACCCATGGTAGCTCACGGAGCCATAGTCTGGTGCTCAGCACTAAAACATGCATATAAAGCTACATTGCTGCATCAATTGCAACGACTGGCCTGCCTGCTAATCACAGGCGCTATGATATCTACACCTACGATTGCAATGGAGACTATGTTAAACGTGCTGCCCCTAGATATTTTTATCAGGGAGGTGGCCGTGATGGCATTGGTTCGGTTGCGATCAGTAAATGAAAAGCAGGTTGTTAAAATGGGAATAGTCCGGAGCAAGCTCTGGGGTGAGGCTGTTAGTAAACAACCCCTCCTTAAAGCTCGCACAGACTACATTACACCTACTTTCTTAGGCAAGCCACACTTTGGCATTGAAACGATACCCCAGAGCAACTCAAGCTCGGGCAAAACGCTGACCATCTACACTGATGGATCAAAGAAGGCTGGAGGTTCCGGAGCGGGAATCTTCTCGCACGATCTCCAGCTGCACCTTTCCACTTCGTTAGGATCGTATTGCACGACTGCTCAAGCCGAATTAATTGCTATAAATATCGGCAGAAACGTTGTAATCTGTACTGATAGCAGACAGGCTATGCTGGCGGTTGGCAGGCATCATACTGCATCATCGTTGGTGAAGTCCTGTCGGCAATCACTCGAAGAGGCTAACGTATACAACAACGTCACGATAAAATGGCGAAAAGGACACATCGGAATTAAAGGACATGATCATGCGGACAGGTTGGCGAAATGGGCGGCTAACAAGTCACCGATCTCCCCTGAACCGTTTGTACCACTAGCTGTTAATACAGCATCAAAACTGATAAACTCCATCTCCCACCGAGCTTTTTGCGATAGATGGGATGGGACAGCAGTAGGTCCCTTTGCTAAGAAAACTCTGCTCTACCCTGACCGGAAGACATCTACTCAGTTTCTGGGAAAATCGAAAAGTGACTTGAGGCTTCTCACCCTCTTCCTGACCGGACACTGCAGGTTACGTAAGCACATGTTTTACATGAAGCTGGCGAATACACCCCTCTGTAGAGGGTGTGAAATGGAAGACGAGACGGTAAGTCATATTGTTTGTGACTGTCCAAACCTCGTGTACTTAAGGGAATCTATTTTCGGAGTACCATGGCTCCAAATTTCGGATATAAGGAACATACCTTTCTGTTCTATATTAACGTTCATGAAAAGATTGGGCTGGTTTTCTGACCCTTGAATGAACAGTAAACTGTGGGGACGTACAAAGGGTCCGCTGGGGCCTAAGTGCTGTGAGTAACTCACCCCCACGTGAAACTACATACATACAACAACATTGATTTTTGTATTAATCTTAAATAATTTGGTGCTGAATAAGAACTAAAATTGGAATTAACTTAATACTATCAGTAGACGTAACGCTAGATCTAGAATAAGAAATATTCGGGTTTAGCCGTTAGTCTTTTAAGGCCCACTTTTACCATCCTCCTGATAAACTATCTAGGGGATAGTTGCCATGGTTACGGCGGTTTTAAGCACTCTCATTGGCTAAGAGCTGGATTTATCTATCGGATAAATTTATCAAGAGGTGGTGAAAGTGGGCCTAAGACGGCTAAATACGAATGTTGCTGGTTCTAGGTCTGGTGTTAGTTCTAATGATATAAAACTAGAAGTAACACTAGACCTAGAACTAGAAACACTCGCATTTAGCCGTCTTAAAAGACTAACGGCTAAACCCGATTGTTTCTAATTCTTGGTCTAGTTTTAGTTCAATAAGAATTAACAACAATCTAGCGCTGAATAACAATTAAAACTAGAACTAACACTAGAGCTATACTGAGGGAAATTATTCTTGACTTTCAAGAAAAATTTATTCTTGAATGTATTTCAAAAATATTTTTTTGTTTTAAGAATAGAAATATTATCGAATGAAGTACAGTAGAGCCCCGATTATCCGCGAGTGCCGTGAAATATTCTTTTCTTTTAAATTTAATTTGATTTTCGTTATATATCGAAATGTGTTCGTGGGTGCTCGTGTGTTTATGCGAATTGCGCTCGATATTGATCAGACGAACGTGTGTTTCGACTCATTTTAAAGCGTGTTTCGACTTGTCACACCGTCTACAGTCGTGTTTCTTTGTCGGTGGTTATTAGCAGATTATTAGTTTGTTCCTGAAATAAATAATGGCTGAAAAACGAAAGAAAGTTGTGTTAACGATTCCACAAAAAATAGAAATGATTTCTAAAATAGAAAATGGCGCATCAAGAAAGCAGATGTGTTTACAATTCGGGATTGGGGAAACAACAGTGCGAGATGTTTTAAAGCAAAAAGAAAAGTTATTGGCTTTTGCAACAGTTTCAAACAGTGTTTCTGGAATGAAAAAACGAAAAACAATGAAGAAATCCACGTACAGTGAACTTGACTCGGCATTAGCGGAGTGGCTAGCTCAAGAGCGAAGTGAAGGCACTCCTGTATCCGGTCCTAACATTGCAGCTAAAGCAAAAGTCTTCTTTGATTTGTTAGGACTGGAAGGAAATTTTGATGCGTCGTCCGGTTGGTTACATCGTTTTAAGAAACGTTATGGAATTAGGGAGATAGGTCTTCAATGGGAAAAGAGCGGTGATCAACAAGCAGCTGACGATTTTCAACGTGATTTTGAAAAGTTTGTAATGTCGGAAGATTTGTCACCAGAACAAATTTATAATGCTGATGAATCAGGGCTTTTTTGGAAGTGTCTTCCCACTCGCAGTTTAGCATTTGAAAGTGAACATAAAGCGGCAGGACACAAAAGTAGCAAGGAAAGAATCACAATCTTGCCATACAGCAATGCTGCAGGTACCCACAAACTGAAACTTCTTGTAATCGGTAAATCTAAGAAACCAAGGTCTTTTAAGGGGACAAGAGCAGACAATTTACCAGTCAATTATTTCAATCAAAAAAAATGTTGGATGAACCAGCAGATTTTTCAAGAATGGTTTGAAAAGATTTTTGTGCCTCAAGTACGTAAACACCTTGATTCAAAAAATTTACCAAGAAAGGCCGTTTTATTAATTGACAACGCGCCTTCACACCCTGCCGCAAGTGTTCTTAAATCTTCTGATGAACAAATTTTTGCAAAGTTTTTGCCCCCAAATGTTACTGCGCTCATACAGCCTATGGACCAGGGGGTCATTGCAATTGTGAAGAGGATATACAGAACAAAGTTGGTAAAAACAAAAATTGAAGAAGGTTACGATTTTAAGCAGCTATGGAAGATGTATACAATTTTGGATAGCATTTACGATATTGCGTTTGCATGGGATTGTATTAAACCGTCAACCCTCGTCAAATCGTGGAGAAAACTCTTTCCAAATATTGAAGTAAATGTCAACCAAAATATTGGTGAAGAACATAATGAAGATATGCCTATCGCTGCACTTATTGACTTAGTGACATCCGTTCCGGGAGGTGAGAATGTAAATCAAGAAGTGGATGGAATGTGACAAAAATGAGCCAGGGTTTGAACGACTATCTGACGTAGAAATAACAAACAAAGCAATGGGAGTGAACGAAGAAAACGAAGAAATTGAAAGTGAAGAAGGCGAGGTGCTTGCGCGGATGACACATGAAACTGCTTTGCAGCATGTAGACGGATTGCTTCAATATTTAGAGGAGCAAGACGACGCACATCTGGCAGAAAAACTTATGCTAAGGAACGTACAATCCAGAATAAAGAAAAGGTGCTTCCAAAGCAAGAAGCAAAAGCTAGTGACCGATTTTTTTAAAAAGATGTAACTGACAGTTTTTGTCTACAGTACAGTGATACAATACATATGTAATAGTCTTTATGGTGGATTATGTTTTGTGTTTCCACCTTATTTTTAGTCTTTTTTGGGTTATCCGCGATTTTATTATCCGCGGCGCCCTTGCCACCCAATTCCGCGGATAATCGGGGCTCTACTGTATATCACATTCTTAGCATCGAAGAGTATCAATTTTTTGTATCAAGAAATTCATTCTGGCGTCAATAATTTATAATACTCAAATGAAAAATTATACAAGATTGTTGTTACATGAATAAGTTTTTCTAAAAATACTAGACTCTACTAAAAATATCTCGATACGAAAATGGGTTGTTGACGCAACACTAAGATACTCTTTTTCAAGATTATTGATTTACTTTCACTAAGACTTCGTTTTCTTAAGTATCAAGAATATTTGTATATTTGCTTTGAGAATATATGGTTTTTCTTCATTCAACAAAATGATCTTCTTGTGGATATACAAGAATATGATAAGCTTGAGCCAAGAGTAATAATCTTCGTCCAAGAATATATTTCTCTTAGTGTAGAACTAGTGTTAGTTCTAGTTTTAATTGTTATTCAGTGCTAGATTGTTGTTAATTCTTATTGAAGTGAAACTAGACCAAGAACTAGAAACATTCGGGTTTAGCCGTGCGTGCCTTTTAGACAGCTAAATCCGAATGCTTTCAGTTCTAGGTCTAGTGTTAGTTTTAGTTTTATATTATTAGAACTAACACCAGACCTAGAACCAGCAACATTCAGATTTAGCCGTCTTAAAAGACTAACGGCTAAACCTGAACGTTTCCAGTTCTTGGTCAAGTTTTAGTTCAATAAGAAATAACAACAATTTAGCACTGAATAACAATTAAAACTAGAACTAACACTAGACGTAGAACTAGAAACATTCGGATGTAGCCGTACGCATTTCAAGACCCTAATAAACCCGAATGATTCTAGTTCTAGGTTTTGTGTTAGTTCTAGTGATAATGCTAGTATTAAATTAAAGCCCAATTGCTTCTAGTTCTAGGGCTAGTATTAGTTCTAGTTTTATATCCTTAGAACTAACACCAGAACTAGAACCAGCAACATTCGCGTTTAGCCGTCTTAAAAGACGCAGTGCTAAACCCGACTGTTTCTAGGTCCAAGTCTAGTGTTAGTTCTAATGATACAAAACTAGAACTAACACTAGACCTAGAACTAGAAGCATTCGAGTTTAGCCGTGAGTCTTTTAAGACGGCTAAATCCGAATGTTTCCAGTTCTAGTGTTAGTTATAGTTTTAGTTCAATGAAAATATACAACAACTTAGCACTAAATCTAATACTAGACCTAAAACTAGAAATATTTAGATTTGGCATTGAATCTTTTAAGACTGCTAAATCCGAATGTTTCTAGTCGTACATCTAGTATTAATTCTCGTATTAAAAGGTTACTACTTCCAAGAGATGCATAAGACAAAATTTGACGTTTATTTTAAATAGTTTAATAAATGTCTAAATGTCTATTTAGTACCATTCAATTTTTTATGACTATCGTTAACTTTACAACTCGTGATGATATGGACGTTCGATGGCAACATGGCATGTATAAATTTAACTTTTATACTTTAAAAAATGTTTCAATTTATCGCTGATATTGAGAAATAAATGTTAGGCGAGATCGTAAATAAATAAGATCGTAGCTGACCTAAACAACAGACTATTTCTCTGAAGAATCAATAAAACAATACTTACATATGCAAATTTAATGTTCGTTTGAGACTATATTATTTTTACACAGTTATATTACATAACGATCTCTTTGTGTAAGGGTTGAACTTCTCATGGCGATTAATAAACAACCCTAACCTCAAAAACCTGTAGAATGACAGATCAAAATATCAAATTTTAGTATTACCAACTTAAAATTTTTCCATGACACTTAAGTGTTTTTATTAAATATACAATAGTTAAAGTGGAAAATATTGAGTAAGTTCTAAAAATTAATTTAGTTTATTAATATATAAATAAAATTAATTGCTTTGACATTTTTGTATTGGATTCGTAAAAATGTCACGATTTACCAACTTCATAAAAATCTCCATTTGAAATGATCCAAAAAAAATTTATTTATTGTTCGACTTTAATAAAATAATGTTTTAGTTGAATGATTTCAGAGCCCAAAATAATAACTTTAGATTTCTTATCTTCTTATCAATTTCGAGGTAAAATTCTTTATTTTTGGAAACATACTGATTAATACATTTCTAAGTAACTTATTATGTTAGTAATAGTACAGTACAACAATAGTAACTTGGCAATGTAATCTAAGGGTTTTAGAGTATATTTGCAAATGTCCAAAGTTCATTTCATTTACTAGTGGAGAAGACGACGTATTTCACCGATATACACAACCGTAAATGGGAAATGAACGTTTTCAACAAAGTACAACAAAGTTACAGATTGTAGACATAGTCAGTTTCATGTTTTAGATCTATTTCTCTCCAGTGCCATGCTATCCTGAAACTATCTCGCCACCCTTACGTAATAGTGCTATGAATATTTCATGAACCGTTCAACGCTGCTGCTTAGTATTTTGAAATTCAATGTAAAACAATATACAGGCCGTTTCAAAAATCCAATAAAAAAAATAACACAAATAAATTACGTTTTACCATGAAATGGCATGTACATAAACAGAAACGTTCATAATTCTCTCATTAATTCATTAAGAAGAACTGTAATTCATAAATAAGTAAATCCATTCAATTTCAAAGTATGAATGTTATCGCAACGGACGCCGGCGTCTTCAAGCGAAAGAAACGAACCAAAAGATAACATAGTTGCTGTCTTCGTCGATTCAAAAAGAAAAGAATTAATAATAATAAAAGAAATGAAAAGTAGAGATGATATGATCTGGTCGTCGCAAATTGAACAGTATGACGCGGCGAGTTGTTCGTCTCATTTAGGAGGAACGTTTTTAAGTGGAACGTGGGGGGGTCACTCTTAATTGAACTTTATAAAATATTTACATCCAAAACTTCCTGTGCCGCAAAATGAATAGTCGTTCTCTCTCTTTGTGCGTATCGTATGATGCTTTAAAAGTCGTCCCGGAATGCCCTCATTAACGACTTTAATACTCGACCAGAATTCGTAAAGTGGAAGTTGTGCAAAGCGATTGTGGTATGTGGGATTATCGTTTTATAGGGCAATGATTATGGATATAAATTTATGAAAATGACATTTCTTTTAATTATCTCTTAAAAAATTCAATACTAATTCTAAAAATTCAATACTAATATTATTGCACGATGGCTCACTGCAAAATGCTGAATACTTGCTAATTGAAATTAAGATCGCATGCTTTTGGGCACGTTTTCCTGTCCACCAAATATAAATTACTTCGATCAGTTGGAGGATGTACTTGAGAGACAGACCTATAACTACGATAGTATCGTCCTTATGGGTGATTTCAACACATGCCTTTTGAAAAACGATTTGCGCTGCGAAAGACTTCACTTTATTACCTCCTCCCTAAATCTCTCGATTCTGCCTTCTCCACCTACTCATCACCTTCCAGCGTCGGATTCCCTTTTGGACCTTATTGTGACATCTTGCCCGGAGACTTTCTTATGGTCAACTGCCAGCTCCGCAGTTTTCTAATCACGACCTGATTTATTGCGCGCTTCAGGTCAGACGTTAACGGTACTCAAGTCGCACAATATCTACTCGTAACTACGCCCAAATCAACTACGAAACCGTCGACGCAAAAGTCGATTTTCTTAATACAGAATTGAAGAACTTATACGATCTTATGCGTAAGCGCAACGTGGCTAAGGTCCTTCTTCGCCGAAAGGCTTCCAATATTAATATAGAAAACTACCGCGTTCTACGGAACCTCTGTAACCACCGATGAAGAAATGCCAAAAAAACTTACATTTATCAGAAGTTATCTTACACAATATCAAAACGTGTTGGAGGACCATGCGTTCTTTTGGCGTAATTGAAACTCCTTCCTCCCATAGCTTTGATTGTAATTCGTTAGGTGCATATTTTGCCAATTCGCCCATTATTCTTGACGAATCAATCAAGAAATCAACATTGCTCACTATCAGTGGTTCTGCTCTCGTCAACTCTCGGTTTTCCTTCACCATGTTAGATGAGTGTCAGGTTCGGGACGCTCTTGCAAAAACGCGCTCTACAAGTGTTGGTGCTGACGAGGTTAGTGTTAGGCAACTCCTTCCCATCTTGGACATAATTACTCCACCATTACTTCATATCTTTAATATCTCCATAGAGTCTTCGACCTTTCCTGCAATTTGGAAACAGGCCTGCGTTGTTCCCATTCCTAAGATTAAGTGACCTACTCGCCTAAGTGATTTTCGGCCAATATCGATACTTTCATCAAGTGCAGGATTACCTTGATGACCATAAACTAATTACAGACTATCAATCTGGTTTCCGACCAGGCCACAGTACCACATCGGCACTCATCAAGGTTACTGATGATATTAAGTGTAACGGTGACGATCTGGTGTCGTCTCTGTCTGCTATGGGCTTTGCCCCTGAGTGCGTTACTTGGTTTAGGTCATACCTTTCTCAAGGTTCCTTTTGTGTGCGTGACAGACACTTCATCTTCTTCTTCTATGTTTCAAAGTCATAGTGGTGTGCCTCAAGGAAGTGTATTAGGTCCATGCATTTCATGCAATTATCACTTATATGCGTATGATCTTCAAATCTTTACATCAACAACTGTGAATGAGCTCCCGGTGTCCATGGCGCGGCTTAATGACGATCTGTCCAGGATACTTCACTGGTGTAAATGTTTTCGCCTGAGTTTGAATATTGCCAAGACACAAGCTATAGCATTCAGTTCAAGACCTTTACTTCCAAAATTTTACTCTTTCAATGATACGCAACTGATACTTGGTGACAATGTTATACATTTCACCAATATGGTCAAAAACTTGGGGGTGACAATGGACTCAGCGCTGTCTTGGCGGTGTCAAATTCAGTCTGTCTGTAGGAAGGTCTATCTTTTTTTCATTCTTTGCGTAAACTTGCTTGTTTCCTTCCCCTTGCTGTCCGTCGTAATCTTTGTTACTCATTAATACTGCCCCACATAGATAATGCTGATGCGGTATATCCCGACCTAGCAATTACAGCAAAAATTGCAGAACAATTCCCTACGTTTTATTTTTGACCTAGGTAAGTACGACCATGTGACGCAATATCGAAATCATCTTCGTATGTTGACTGTCGAAAAGCGCAGATCCTTCCATATACTATTATTATTATTATTGCTGCCGGGCCGAGGAGGGCGGCCCCTCTCGTTACCGCGACCTATAAGATCTATTGTAACTTTAGCCCTCCAAAGGTTTAGGGTAAATGTAGGTCCTTAATGAACCTTAGTATTGTCCTGAGGTCTTGAACCTTTATGTCGGTAGGTAACAGGGGAGTTTTACCGAAGACGTTGTGCCTTAGACGGCTTCTGGCGACGCAATTGGACAGTTTGACCTGTTGATCCCCAGCTTGTCCAATATGGAAGAGGTGGTATTTTAGGGGCACATGGCCGGTCAGGTAGCCTGAGAGCGTTCTTAGATCCCCTTTGCTGAGGCATAAAACCTCTTTGGTTTTGTTTTGCGACGGAGTTATCATACTCTTCGCTTGTCTGTGACCTGGAAGTTCTTTCCAGCGTAAGGCTATCTTTGAAGCCTCCCAGTTGTTGATTATTTGTTTTAGGTGGCTTTTTTGTAGTCCACATCCAGGTTGGGGTCCAATGAAGGGCGTGTTTGCTGCCTCTTTCCAGCTTGTCGGCCTTCTCATTGCCCTCAATGTTGCTGTGACCTGGAACCCACCATAGGGTAACATCATTGCCCCTAGCGAGTTCTCTCAGGTTGTTGGTGCACTCTCTGATCAGTGCGGAGCCACACGTGTAGGCCTGAATTTCCTTTAAGGCGGCCCGACTGTCTGTGAAAATGTTTATGGATGCACCTTTTTGTCCCTTCTGTAGGTTCAAAGCGGTGCAGAAGTTTATAGCAAGAACTTCTGCTTGGAAAATGGTTAAGTCCGAGCTGAGGGGCAATTTGATGTGGCTATCAAATTTCCATATACTAATTACATTATATAAAATACTTTCTTCTTTCATGTCGTCTCGTGGTCTGCTTACTAGAGCACAGTCTGATACCTTACTCATATTTCCCATTCATCGCACCGAGAGATATCATGGATCTTTCACTGTGCAGGTTATAAAGCTTTGGAATAGTTAACCCACGGATATACGCAACACTCGGAGTTTTCTAACATTTAAGGGATTATCTATTAACACTGCAATTATCTGAATCTAACTCTTGATGTCATGTTCTCTTCTCTCTTCTCTTTTCCTTTTTTTTTCTTTTCTCTTTTTTTTCCTCCTCTCTATCAACTGTACTCGTTGAGTTTCTTCTTTTTTTTTCCTTTTCCTCTGCTCTTTTTCTTCTTTTTACTTAAATGTTGAATTATTTAATAATGCTATATTGATTATTTTTTTTACATACATTGCTAGTTGGATCTTTTGGAAGACATCGCTCTTGGCGATAAAGTGACCTTTTGTCAACATACACTATTAATTAATTCATTTATGCATATGTTACTGTATGTTCAATCGCAAGTGTCTAGTTGCCGTTTAGTTTTTGTCTCGTTTTGCTCCAATTTACAAAATATTTTGCAGCAAAATAAGCACAGTGGTGACATTCGTTAAAATTTAAACGTTTTTACTGTTTAATGCAATAGATTTTCACAATGGAATTACACAAACAAAGGTACGTTAATATTATAGTTACTTGTTACATAGTAATATAACCTAAAATTAAAAAAATAAAATAGGTTTTATGAACAACTGTATAAACGAAGAAAAGACGTTGCCGATAACAACCGCGGCTTAACGAGAGAAAAATATAGTAGTCTCATTGAAGAAGTAAAAATTGCTAAGGCTGGTAAAAAAAAAGTCCAAGAATGCACTGGCTCTTAAAGCATTATGATGTGTTATCTGTTCAGGGGGTAGAAAAATTGATAGTGCCTCTTAACAATGATTTAATTGATGTAATATATTACGTCCATGACGACGAGTTGTTTAACATTCTTCAAGAACTACACACATCCACAGGTATGTTCTGTAATTGGAGTCATATATGGAGTAGGTAATAATAAAATCACTTTTTACTTGCAGGTCATGGTGGTAGAGATCGCATGATGAAAAAAACAAAGGAAAAATACAAGAATATAGTGCGTACTGAAATTTTATTGTTTATTAACTTGTGCGCTCCATGTCAAATGAAACAAAAAAGGGAAAAGAAGGGAATTATATCAAAACCGATGATCTTCAATGATCTGAATTCCAGATGTCAAGTAGACTTAATCGATTATCAGTCGCATGCAGATGGTAAATACAGATTTGTCCTGGTGTACCAGGATCACTTAACAAAATTTGTTATTCTGCGACCACTTGAAAGTAAACGCGCAGAAGAAGTCGCTTACCACCTTGTAGACATCTTTACCACTTTTGGGGCTCCTGTAGTTTGCAATCTGACAATGGACGCGAATTTTGCAATAGAATTATTGAAGAATTAAAAAGTTTGTGGCCTGAACTAAAACTGGTCCATGGAAAACCGCGTCACAGTCAAAGTCAGGGTAGCGTCGAACGCGCTAATCAAGACGTGGAGAACATGTTAACAACTTGGATGTTGGAAAACGAAACAGAGCATTGGAGTCAAGGTCTACGATTCATACAATTTATGAAGAATACATCTTTGCACTCTGGAATAAAAAGGGCTCCATATGAGGCCATGTCCAAAAATTGGATTAAAAACTTCTAATATTCCATTAGAAGCAATGGATAGCGTAACAACCGAAGAAGATCTGGAAAATGTGATTAATTCTATTCTGATTGAAAACACAGAAACCGTTCAACTGGAAACAGAGCAACCAGCGCTGGAAGGTGTTTCAACAGAAAAAGATTTAGAAGAAGTGGTTACGTTGGTTGTTACTGACAACACACAAACCAGACAATCCCAATTGTACCAAACAGCAACGACCGAAAATGTACCACTAGAAAATAACAATAACACTCAAACACTCTCGTATGAAATATGCGGTAGTTGTTTCAATCCCACTAATCGTGATGCCTCACATGCTGAGAGCACGTCCTTGGAAAATATTTGCAATTTTTGCAATAGAAACAGAAACATAGCAAATGTCAGAAAGGGCGCTTATGATGGATTACAAGCACAGGCAAAACGAATGAAATTAATATCAGATAGCACCCATCCAAAACCACAGATTGGATCAACTGTGAGGATTCCTGTTCCAGATGTCGATCGTGGCAGGGGAGATGCTCGGTCAGTTTTAGCGGTAGTGTTAGAAGCTACAGAAGATGGTTTTTACCGCTTGGGTACAAAACTAGGAGTCATTTCAAAATACTACAGTCGTTCAGAATTTAGTATATGTCCTGCTAACATTTTGAAAATTGAAGAAATCACCAAAGATAAGGAAGTTTCTCTTAGATCGGTGGCTACAAGTCAATCTACTGGGCATGGGCAAGGTTTCAAAAAATGTTACTGTAAGACTAAATGTCAGTCAAACAAATGTGCTTGTCGAAAAAATAATGTATTATGTAACTCAAAATGTCACAATAGTCTAACTTGTACAAATAAATAAAAAATTCATTTTTTCTTTGTTTAAAATATTACAGTATTCAAACCGACTAGTCCGTTTATTAAAGAATAAGCTTCTTACACATATAGACTAATAATTTCAGTCCATTTACATATGGACTAGTCCTTTTGTATACGGTCTTGTTTACATATATGGTCTGTAACACATACATATATATTAATTTTTCTCCTGTATAAGCTATGTGGCAATAAACTTATTATTATAAAAAATTGTTTTAAAAGGAGACTTGATGCTACTGAAAAATACAAAGTAAAATTTTAACAAAGATAAAAAAGGGGGTACAAAAGATAAAGGTAGTATTTTCTTCATTTTTTAATAATAAACTCTACACTACATATGCTATGGAGGGTGAGAGAGGGTTAGACTCTGCGCCTATTATTAGATAGACGCAGTTCACGGACATAAGTTCATCGCTACGCGCATACCAACCCCCTCTTGTTCGACGGGGGCGTGTTATTGCCACGTTGGTGGCAAAGACAGAGAAATTTGAGGGAGAGAGAAAGAAAATATGAGGAGGTTGCGATCAATAAACCATGGCACGGTCTGCGTAAAACCGTTCCGTTCAACGGGTTACAGGTTGCACTTCACCCTTTTGCCATATTCCGGACTCGGTCAACCTCGGAAACAACACCAACCAACCCCTCACTCATCGACCAAACTTAAAGCCGCAAAAGAGAAATTAAAGACAAAGTTTTTCTACTTCTTTACACCTTTTTTTTTTCGGTCTTTTGTACGATTTTATTTTTTTTTTTTACAAGTCAATATTATACCACCCAGTTGAACGATATACGTTGACGTATTTCAACTGGGATCGCTTTTATGATGCTGTAAAATGCCATCGACAGATGTATTTTACACAACTCGGTCTCTCTACTGAAAAGATCTAAAGTTGGACTCGTCGACGATTGAATACATCACCGACACCCAATAACAAACTCGTGCGGTTATTTTTATAATTTAATTATTAGAAATTTTCTTTTTCTTCTTCTTCTAATTCGATTTTTTATCCACTTGAAAAATCTCTTTACGTCATGTTATACTTAATACTAATGTATTTCAAGTGGTAGCCTCGCTTTCTCTTTAAAAAGAACCTTTTTCTATTTTCGTCGGTTATCTAAGCTGATTAAAAATCAACAAGCCCAAAAATATTATAAAATAGTCTACCTACGCTTTAATCATTTCTTTTTCGTTTTTATTACCATTTCATTCTTCGTTGCAACGGCTATAAATTTTCTCTAAATTTAAATTGGCTTTTCTGTCAACACCTTTTTCATATTTCCGTTTCGAAGAAAATTAGTTTACGTTCGATTTATCGTCACGATCGAGATTACTATGTGCTAAAGGATTTTTTACTTTTTGGACTTGTTTTTCAAATCGATTTATTGCAATTAAACTATAAATGATAATGTGTTACATTGAAAGTTTGTGATGATATAAAAACTGATGAGAAACCTAAAACTGATTGAAAATTTATCGTTTTAATGTTTATATATAGCGTGGGCGAGTTTGTATATTTCGTTTTCGAGAAAATATAGACTTATTTATAAATAAGTCCGGAGTAAAATCCTGGGCGAAATTCATTTTCTTGTTTACAATAATTACAACAACCCGTATTTTCTTCAAAAAGAAGTCTTTTTTTAATATTTACTTTGATTTTGTTAATTTTCTTGAAAAAAAAATTAAAAATTGAGATTTAAAATTGTTTACGCTTTTGATAGAGCCTCCTTAGAACGTTGGAATTACAAACGTTTTCTCTAACCAGTCCCTATGCTTGTTCTGGTATGTAAATTTATAGATAACAATGGTAAACAAGTATGCAAAAAATACAATTCAAAAAAAATACTTAAGCAAACTCGAACGGTATACTTACTTCATTTGCTTTACTATCGTACTTTTTCCCGATTCTCCTGCCCCTGAAACAAACAATTCAAGAATGTAAACAACTATATTTCATGTCAGAATCACTTATTTATAAGAAATGCATTCAGCTCAAACTTTTCAAAACTTGTTTATTTCTACTCAGAAAAGATTTCTATTACAAATAACTTTTTCGTTGTAAACATATTATTTATTAAGGTCAAACTTTTTATCCACAATCAATAATGATTTAGTATTTAAAATTTTCATAAAATAAAAATTATTAGTGTTTTAATCTTAAAAAAATCTTTTTTTAAACAGTTGCTTACCCCATCTAGCGGTAATCACCCATATTAAACCGTTTTTTTGACAGATTACAACTATCGGTATCAATTCATACCTAGGGGTAATACTTGACAGTAAACTAAACTGGAACTCACACTTAGATGAGGTGAGGAAAAAGGCCATCATGACAAACCAGATCTGCCGCAGGCTCCTAGGAAGGAACTGGGGTCTCAAACCACGAATGGCTCATTGGGCCTACGTAGCAATAATCAGACCCATGGTCACCTACGCCTCATTGGTTTGGTGGCCAAAAACAAAACATAAGACAGCTCAACAACAGCTGACACAAATCCAGCGGTTAGCATGTCTTAACATAACGAGTGCAATGAAATCCTGTCCGACGGCTGCTTTGGAAGCCCTACTCGGTCTCACACCGCTCCACATATATATACAAAAGGAGGCAGCCTTAAGTGCCTTATCACTGAAAACAGTTTCTTCACTCAAGTTGATGCAGGTTAATCTCAGAGGACACCTCGAGATCCTCAAAGACCCATGTCTAAATCACCTGATTGAAATTAAAACGGACCTTATACCGACGGAATACAATTTCAACCAACCGTATAAGGTCATATTTAGTAGCAGGGATGATTGGGCGAAAGGAGGGCGTCAACTAAAAAGAGGAGCCCTAGCCTGGTACACCGATGCTTCAAAGACAGTAAGATCTGGAGTAGGCATGGGCATCAGTGGACCAAATAGCCACATCAAATTGCCCCTCAGCTCGGACTTAACAATTTTCCAAGCAGAAGTTCTTGCTATAAACTTCTGCACCGCTTTGAACCTACAGAAGGGACAAAAAGGTGCATCTATAAACATTTTCACAGACAGTCGGGCCGCCTTAAAGGCAATTCAGGCCTACACGTGTGGCTCCGCACTGATCAGAAAGTGCACCAACAACCTGAGAGAACTCGCTAGGGGCAATGATATTACCCTATGGTGGGTTCCAGGTCACAGCAACATTGAGGGTAATGAGAAGGCCGACAAGCTGGCCAAAGAGGCAGCAAACACGCCCTTCATTGGACCCCAACCTGGATGTGGACTACAAAAAAAGCCACCTAAAACAAATAATCAACAACTGGGAGGCTTCAAAGATAGCCTTACGCTGGAAAGAACTTCCAGGTCACAGACAAGCGAAGAGTATGATAACTCCGTCGCAAAACAAAACCAAAGAGGTTTTATGCCTCAGCAAAGGGGATCTAAGAACGCTCTCAGGCTACCTAACCGGCCATGTGCCCCTAAAATACCACCTCTTCCACATTGGACAAGCTGAGGATCAAACTTGTCGACTATGCAACGATGAGTCAGAAACTGCTGAACATATACTGTGCAATTGCGTCGCCAGAGGACGTCTAAGGCACAACGTCTTCGGTAAAACTCCCCTGTTACCTACCGACATAAAGGTTCAAGACCTCAGGACAATACTAAGGTTGATTAAGGACCTACATTTGCCCTAAACCTTTGGAGGGCTAAAGTTACAATAGATCTTATAGGTCGCGGTAACGAGAGGGGCCGCCCTCCTCAGCCCGGCAGCAATAATAATAATAATAAATTCATACATACAGATGTATTTGAATAACATTGTCAAAGTTAGGAGGTGATTTTTAAACCCAGATTCTTACAGAAACTGTGGGTTCAGATTATATTGAGATGCGTTAATCTGTTAATCTAATCTGCTGCCTGCAGAGCTTGAGAGAGGGTTGAAAAACATGACAGTACGATTTTTCTCAAACAGTCTCATGCTGCTCACCATGCGCTGCAGACCGTAAAAACGGTGTCGGCTCTGACTAATGAGTATAAAAGGACTTTTTGTAATACGCGACGGTAATGAAAGCTATTACAGTACTCAAAGGAGTGCTGTAATGAGACTCCTTACAGCATCCGATGCTGTAATGAGATTTTAGTATTTTTTGTCTAAACACGTTCTTAGCATCGAATGGAATGTCCACAATTTATTTATTTATTTATTATTGGGACACAAACAGGGAGGATATCCCCAGTGAAGCATTCCTCATACAAACAAAGCACTTAACTACAAACCAAGCAAAAAAACGAGAAAAAAAAAATAACAATAATTATAACATTAACTATGAAAATAATAATAACAGCATTGATAGTTGCTAATTAAAAAAAAATTACAAAAAAAAAGCGAAAAATATTATATAATTGTACTACAATACAGAAGTTAACAACTAAACGTTACGTAATAGTAATTCTCTAAATGAACGCAACGAGAGTCCAAATAGAGTAACATGGTTGAAGTCCTGATTGTAAGTATTCAAAAGCCGAATGATAGGCGAGTTTAGATGAGCGTTCGTGTTCGATGTGCCTAAAAGGAATGTAGTATTCCGCCGCGTGAAACGCTGTGGTACATTAAAGTTCAAAACAGACAGAAGATCAGGTGCGTCCAGCAAGCCATTGACCAGTTTGAAAAGAAAAATTAAGTCTGAGACTAGCCGACGCTGCCGCAGGGATAATAAGTTAAAAACCACACAGCGTCTATCGTAATCGCAATAGGGAAGATGATATTTGTAAGCCAGATAGCGTACAAAGCGTCGTTGAACCGCTTCAATGCGATCACGATAGACCGCGTACATAGGATTCCACACTATGGAAGCATAGGATAATACGCTATTAACAAATGCCATATAAAGGGATTTAATGCTTGTAAAATTGGTAAACTGTCTACTTATTCTGATAACAAACCCTAGGTTACGCAGGGCTTTCGCCACCATGACTTCGATGTGAAGGTGATATCTCAATTTGGCATCAAGTATAATGCCACGATCCTTCACTCTAACATAAGACATTAAGTTAGACTCAACCGATCGGCCAGACAAGAATCCATGTTGTTCAGTAATGAGAGAGTGGGCAATAGAGTGGTTAAAGTAATCGCAAACAATTTTTTCAAAAACCTTGGGAATAGACGAGATAATAGAAATTGGACGGTAATTAGATACCAACTGTCTATTCCCTGATTTAAATATTGGAACGACAAAAGCTGTCTTCCACGCGCGCGGAAAAGTACCTTCGGCAGCAAACTCCCTCAAAAAGGAAGATGGAATACCATCCGGACCAGAGCCAGAGGACTTGTCAAAATGGGTCAAAACATTGAGGACTGCGTCAGCAGAGAACCAAGGTGAAACACCCTGGCCACCGAAGACCATTGAGCGGTCAATACTACCATCTACGAAAACCGAGGCGAAATACTCTGCAAATGCACAAGAGATATCAGGACCTGAGGTCACCATTGACCCATCAACAGAAAACATAGCGGCCGGCAAGCCAGACACATCCCCTTTCCTGGACTTAACAAAGGACCAGATTCCTTTGGGATTTTCCATAATCCCCGCCTGAATCGAGTTTAAGTAATCTCTATAATCAGCCGCAATAAGCCTCTTAGACCTGGAGCGCAAGATAGAGATCACTATTATGGCGAGTAGATTTCCATTTTTTATAGTAAAGTAGCTTTTCTTTAATGACACGAATAGTTGAACGTTTGTACCAGTAAGGAAAACGTTGCTTAGGCAGAAAGCGCTTAGAAACGTCTCTGTTAATTACATAATTAACGCGGTCATAGAAAACTTCAACCATGCTCTCCACGCCCATCCCAGCAAAAACAGTTTGCCAATCGATACTATTTAAGAAACACTTGATAGCTCCGGAATTCGAGGTTCTTAAAAAGAAAGCGAACATTCGGACCATCACTCAGACAAATGAACATGCCCGATAATAAGAATTCAAACGGTGGATGGTGGCAGTCAGGATCCGCAAGCGGATCGTTGCAGAGGTGTATGCTTTCGACTCGACCGTTAGCGCATAGAACAAGATCAAGAATTCTATTATTAATATTCGATACATTATTAAATTGACTAAAATTACAATATGAATAAATGTTAAGAAAATCAATCGCGCGACGGTCGAAATTCCCTGTGGGAATTAATACATCATCTTCAGACATAGACCAAGAGATAGTTGGCATGTTGAAATCACCTATAATAACAATCATAATTTCCGGGTAGGCATCGCGCACAGCAGACACACTGGACAAAAACAGATTCAGCGCTTCATCAGCAGAAGGAGGAAGATAAACACAGCACAAAAGAAAAATTAGTTGACCGCACTGAACTTTCAACCACAAGTCAATTAGAAATTGTCAATTCAAATTTCTATTTTTAATTTTTACGGTGTTACCACTTGCTACATACCTATTTCCCTACATTGTCAAAATTTATTTTATTTTTGTTAAAAAAAAAAGAATAGAAACGCGAATTACAAAAAATAGCATAAAAAAACACGTTTCATAAGACTTAAAAAACTCGTGGTTTCGCTACTCGTTTTTAATCTTGAATTCGTGCATTTCAAGCGTATATTACGAAACTAGTTTTTTAATATACTATTAAACCCACAGTCACTCTGGGGTTGCTGGCAATGAGGCGATAGATGAGCTAGCGCTAAAGCGTTTGTAGGCCTAAAGCCAGCAGTTGGGATATCATTTGCGATGGCCAAACATAGGATTGGACTGTGGGCTGAAGAGAGACTTCGCCTACTGTGAACGAGTTCTGCTAGAATGAGACAGCCCATTTCCACTTGAGCTTTGCCACAATGTTGACCGCATCATTTACGCCAGTTCTTCTTCATAGGTCTTTATTTCGTATGTGGTCCCTCAGGGTTACACCCAGCATCGACCTCTTCATCTTTCTTTGCGTTACTTTGAGCTTTTCCACCGTTAATGTTAAAGTTTCGAAACCGTACGTCATAACTAAAAGAAAAAGCACGCATTGATTGAAAGCTTTTGTTTTCAATATATACAGGAATATCGCTCATGAAGATGTCTCAAAGTTTCCTGTAGGCTGCCCATGCGAGTATCATCCTTCTGTTTAGTTCGCTTGTTTGATTATTATCTCTCGATACACGAACCTCATGGCCAAGATATATCGCTGCGATGCGAACTGCTCAACTGAGATGAGTACTTTAAGAGCAATAGTGAAAAAGACAAGAAGAGATAGAGTTAGGAATAAAATTGTAAGAGAATTTTGTGGAATCGGAGATGTCATGAGATTTGCTAGGGGAAAAATAAAAAATTTAATGAATACTTCTAAACCTGGCTGATTAAGACAGCAAGAGATCAAAGATTAGCTAGAAAGAGATCCCGTGAGACCAGGAAGTTGGATTTCCAGCACTAATGAAACACCATGAATGATGCGTAAAAAACAGGTTACAACCTGAATAAAAGAAGAAGAATAATAAGATCTTAAACGAACTACTTAATTTTCAATTGGAAATCAACAATCTCATGGATCTTGTAATCTTATACTCAATTCAGGACATTCAAAGTTGTTTTTCAAGCATTAAAGAAATCTTCTAAAGAAACTTTCCCGAAATATATGTACACTTTAAAGATAATAATACCAGGAATGTGTATAAATTTGTTAGACAGAGGCACAAAGCGCACACAGCTCTATGCTGAGATGGAACAGGAAAAATAATATGTGAGAATGAAGTGAATGACATTTGGAAAAATTATTTCCAAAACCTATGAAGCATAGAAACTGATTTGGAAATAGAGAGCAGTCCATCACACCAAAGAAAGGATAGTGTCATGGAACCTATATCAATCAGTGAGGTTCAAAACGCAATCACTACGTCAAAACATGGGAAGGCATCAGGGATTAATGACATACCATCGAAAGTATTCAAGATAGAAGTATTGATATTAGAGCTTGGAACAAGATTTGTCCTAAATTTTGTTCTAAATTGTTCTAATTTTGTTCAGCATCGGTTTCATCTCTCGAAGACTATCAGAAATAAGGACTATATCGTCCGCGTAGCGCAAATTACTTAGGTATTGCCATCAATGTTTATACCTTTTTGGGTCCAATCCAGTTGTTTAAATGCACTCTCCAGGACTGTGATGAACAATTTGGGTTCAACATTATATCGCCTTGTCTTATTTGGGCCCAATGGGTATTCGGTCAGTACTTTCATGCAATTTTACCGGGAATGTAGCATTCTTGTAAATGTTATAAATAAGCTTGGTGTATCGATAATGGACTCTGCATTCTTGAAGTACTTGCAAAACTGCCATCAACTCAATTTAAATCAAATTTTATAAATACCTCTAAATACCCATCTTGGGTAAATACCCCCGGGTATATATCCAGGGAACTTTCCCTTGAAAATAAATACCCAGGTATTTAACAACACTGAGTTCTTTATTAACATCGCCACTGTCAAACCTGGGAATATTTTAGGACTTGCTCGTAGCAGCATTAAAGTTTTAATGGGTGTCTTTACTGAGTACTGATGATTAAAGAAATTCTTCTCGACAGGAGCACTAGGTACTGGGGGATTCACCGACCGTGGATTTAATGGTCAAGAAAAGGATGGCTCAGGGAAGAAATGGACGAACAGATGAAGACAGCGTGGCGAGAAAGATGGAAGAGAGTAAATGTTTGATACCAGAAATAAAATCGTGTCTAGAAAGAAAGTGGGGAGAAGTCACTTATGCCATGACAAAGTTTTTGAGTGGATATGGATGTTTTAAAGCATACCTGCAATTCCAAAAAGAGCAGATAGTGACCAGTGCGTGTATTGTGGAGAGAAGGACGCATACCTTTTATCACTGCCCAAGATGGATGAGCATGGCGAAAGAAATGAACTCAAAAAAAATACCATCCAAATTATGTTATAAAACGAAAAAATGAGAGATTGTGGAGGAATATGTGAGAGAAGTGATTCAGGCGAAGGAGAAAATACAGGAATGAAATATTATGATCGACAAAGAACGTAAAGAGACAGATACCTGTATTCTCATGAGACACCTCAACATGTTGAGCCTAGCCGACGATGTGAGGAGACGATTGAGCATGTTTTATGCTACTACTCTGTTTATCTTCCCAAAGGATCTGAATGTCTTTTCAAATTTGATGATGTTATCAATCGGTGTACAATAGATCTTTAAGATAATATAATTTATGTAAAGTAATGTAATCTAATCTGTTAATAAAATTCGTTATTAAGATTTGTTGGATATTACCAACTTAATTTAAAGAAAGATTTTAGGTTGGTAACATTACCTCTTTTAGCATTAACCATATTTTTTTGACATTTTAATTCTGTCAATTCCTTTTCCACTTAAAATTGTTAAATTTTACAAAATATTGTGTAATTGAACCCAAAAATTCCTCAAATAAAGTTTTTAACGCATAAATTACCTGTTTAACCCTTTGTGTCCCGACGGTACTTTAAAGTACCGGTAATTTTAAACACTCATTTTAAACTGTAGTTATCTATTCGGCGCATTTAGAGCTGTCTGTACTTTCTACTATACAAGTGTATACAAGAAATAATCTGTATAAAAAACGTCGCAATCCGCACTGTAGGATTTTTAGGTACACTTTAAACTTATTCATCCAGATGTGAGGTTAGAAGTTTAGTGAAAAGTGGTGCTGTTGAATTTTGTTGTTCAAGAAGGTATTTCTTTGATAAATGGTTATTAAGTGTGATTATTACAGATCATTTTAAAAAGAAAACATTGAGCTTAAATTTAAAATAAGTCTCATTCCTTAATTTCAATAAACATTGTTTCTAAGAATTTTTAAATTAGCATCTTTTTTGACTCTTTTAAATGTAAGTGTTGTTTCAACATTTTTTTTCTCTATATTTTTCCAATCCAACCCAACAATTATTATACATCATTTTAAAGAGAAAGCTTTGAGCTTTAATTTAAAATAAGTTTCATTCGTTAATTTCAATAAATACGGCTTACAGGAATTTTTAAATTAGCATCTTTTTAACATTTTTAGGTTATTCGAAAATGTAAGTTTTGTATCAAAATTTTTTTTCTCTATATTTTTCCAATCCAACCCAACAATTATTATACATCATTTTAAAGAGAAAGCTTTGAGCTTTAATTTAAAATAAGTTTCATTCCTTAACTTCAATAAATACGGCTTCCAGGAATTTTTAAAATAGCATCTTTTTTGACACTCTTAGGTTATACGAAAATGTAAGTTTTATTTAAACTTTTTTTTTCTCTATATTTTTCCAATCCAACCCAACAATTATTATACATCATTTTAAAGAGAAAGCTTTGAGCTTTAATTTAAAATAAGTTTCATTCCTTAATTTCAATAAATACGGCTTACAGGAATTTTTAAATTAGCATCTTTTTAACATTTTTAGGTTATTCGAAAATGTAAGTTTTGTTTCAAAATTTTTTTTCTCTATATTTTTCCAATCCAACCCAACAATTATTATACATCATTTTAAAGAGAAAGCTTTGAGCTTTAATTTAAAATAAGTTTCATTCCTTAACTTCAATAAATACGGCTTCCAGGAATTTTTAAAATAGCATCTTTTTTGACACTCTTAGGTTATACGAAAATGTAAGTTTTATTTAAACTTTTTTTTTCTCTATATTTTTCCAATCCAACCCAACAATTATTATACATCATTTTAAAGAGAAAGCTTTGAGCTTTAATTTAAAATAAGTTTCATTCCTTAATTTCAATAAATACGGCTTACAGGAATTTTTAAATTAGCATCTTTTTAACATTTTTAGGTTATTCGAAAATGTAAGTTTTGTTTCAAAATTTTTTTTCTCTATATTTTTCCAATCCAACCCAACAATTATTATACATCATTTTAAAGAGAAAGCTTTGAGCTTTAATTTAAAATAAGTTTCATTCCTTACCTTCAATAAATACGGCTTCCAGGAATTTTTAAAATAGCATCTTTTTTGACACTCTTAGATTATACGAAAATGTAAGTTTTATTTCAACTTTTTTTTTCTCTATATTTTTCCAATCCAACCCAACAATTATTATACATCATTTTAAAGAGAAAGCTTTGAGCTTTAATTTAAAATAAGTTTCATTCCTTAACTTCAATAAATACGGCTTCCAGGAATTTTTAAAATAGCATCTTTTTTGACACTCTTAGGTTATACGAAAATGTAAGTTTTATTTAAACTTTTTTTTTCTCTATATTTTTCCAATCCAACCCAACAATTATTATACATCATTTTAAAGAGAAAGCTTTGAGCTTTAATTTAAAATAAGTTTCATTCCTTAATTTCAATAAATACGGCTTACAGGAATTTTTAAATTAGCATCTTTTTAACATTTTTAGGTTATTCGAAAATGTAAGTTTTGTTTCAAAATTTTTTTTCTCTATATTTTTCCAATCCAACCCAACAATTATTATACATCATTTTAAAGAGAAAGCTTTGAGCTTTAATTTAAAATAAGTTTCATTCCTTAACTTCAATAAATACGGCTTCCAGGAATTTTTAAAATAGCATCTTTTTTGACACTCTTAGGTTATACGAAAATGTAAGTTTTATTTAAACTTTTTTTTTCTCTATATTTTTCCAATCCAACCCAACAATTATTATACATCATTTTAAAGAGAAAGCTTTGAGCTTTAATTTAAAATAAGTTTCATTCCTTAATTTCAATAAATACGGCTTACAGGAATTTTTAAATTAGCATCTTTTTAACATTTTTAGGTTATTCGAAAATGTAAGTTTTGTTTCAAAATTTTTTTTCTCTATATTTTTCCAATCCAACCCAACAATTATTATACATCATTTTAAAGAGAAAGCTTTGAGCTTTAATTTAAAATAAGTTTCATTCCTTACCTTCAATAAATACGGCTTCCAGGAATTTTTAAAATAGCATCTTTTTTGACACTCTTAGATTATACGAAAATGTAAGTTTTATTTCAACTTTTTTTTTCTCTATATTTTTCCAATCCAACCCAACAATTATTATACATCATTTTAAAGAGAAAGCTTTGAGCTTTAATTTAAAGTAAATTTCATTCCTTAATTTCAATAAATACGGCTTACAGGAATTTTTAAATTAGCATCTTTTTAACATTTTTAGGTTATTCGAAAATGTAAGTTTTGTTTCAAAATTTTTTTTCTCTATATTTTTCCAATCCAACCCAACAATTATTATACATCATTTTAAAGAGAAAGCTTTGAGCTTTAATTTAAAATAAGTTTCATTCCTTAACTTCAATAAATACGGCTTCCAGGAATTTTTAAAATAGCATCTTTTTTGACACTCTTAGGTTATACGAAAATGTAAGTTTTATTTAAACTTTTTTTTTCTCTATATTTTTCCAATCCAACCCAACAATTATTATACATCATTTTAAAGAGAAAGCTTTGAGCTTTAATTTAAAATAAGTTTCATTCCTTAATTTCAATAAATACGGCTTACAGGAATTTTTAAATTAGCATCTTTTTAACATTTTTAGGTTATTCGAAAATGTAAGTTTTGTTTCAAAATTTTTTTTCTCTATATTTTTCCAATCCAACCCAACAATTATTATACATCATTTTAAAGAGAAAGCTTTGAGCTTTAATTTAAAATAAGTTTAATTCCTTAACTTCAATAAATACGGCTTCCAGGAATTTTTAAAATAGCATCTTTTTTGACACTCTTAGGTTATACGAAAATGTAAGTTTTATTTAAACTTTTTTTTTCTCTATATTTTTCCAATCCAACCCAACAATTATTATACATCATTTTAAAGAGAAAGCTTTGAGCTTTAATTTAAAATAAGTTTCATTCCTTAATTTCAATAAATACGGCTTACAGGAATTTTTAAATTAGCATCTTTTTAACATTTTTAGGTTATTCGAAAATGTAAGTTTTGTTTCAAAATTTTTTTTCTCTATATTTTTCCAATCCAACCCAACAATTATTATACATCATTTTAAAGAGAAAGCTTTGAGCTTTAATTTAAAATAAGTTTCATTCCTTAACTTCAATAAATACGGCTTCCAGGAATTTTTAAAATAGCATCTTTTTTGACACTCTTAGATTATACGAAAATGTAAGTTTTATTTCAACTTTTTTTTTCTCTATATTTTTCCAATCCAACCCAACAATTATTATACATCATTTTAAAGAGAAAGCTTTGAGCTTTAATTTAAAGTAAATTTCATTCCTTAATTTCAATAAATACGGCTTACAGGAATTTTTAAATTAGCATCTTTTTAACATTTTTAGGTTATTCGAAAATGTAAGTTTTGTTTCAAAATTTTTTTTCTCTATATTTTTCCAATCCAACCCAACAATTATTATACATCATTTTAAAGAGAAAGCTTTGAGCTTTAATTTAAAATAAGTTTCATTCCTTAACTTCAATAAATACGGCTTCCAGGAATTTTTAAATTAGCACACTTTTAGATTATACGAAAATGTTAGTTTTAACTCAATACTCTTTTTCTCAATATTTTTTTAATTCAACCCATCGATTGTTACACATCGATTTAAACAGAAAGCTTCAAGCTTGAATTTAAAATAAGTTTTATTTCTTAATTTCAATAAACACGGTTTCCGGAAATTTTTTAATTAGCATCTTTTTTTACACTTAGACTATGCGAAAATAGGGGGATTGCATATTTTGCTAAAATTTTATTCCAAAGGCCTTTACCGAGTGTATTTTGATAGCGTTTTAATTCTGTTTGATTCTGTCACAAAGTTTCAAAATGTTTGACTTCTTGGGACACAAAGGGTTAAAGTAATTTTGAGTTTCAGAAAGAAACGAGTTTTCCTCCCAAATTAAATTATGCAAGAATATAATCTAAATTTGACATAACAAAGATGAGGAGAGTATTGATATTATTTCATATTGTCAAAACATTATTAATCGTAAACATCATCCTAAAATCATATAATCCCGTTAGATAACCATTTCTGAATCATTCGAATCAATCGAGATATGGTAATACCATTGTTTTTCAAAACAGGTAATAGAAAACAATAATCAAGGAAAACACAATAGATTGACGTGTATTGATTTTGAAAACGAATTACATTTATTATTACACAACGTAAATAAATAATTTAATTGCTATCGAATTTATCCGTTTGGTTGACGTTGAGTTAGGGGAATTGTGACATCCAATAATAGCAATAAAATGGGATAAATGAATTTCTACTTGTTGTACATCAATTTCCGTCCATTGATACATTGCTCGGTATTTTGGGTCAGAGAGGTCGGGGTCGAATCAGTTAAAACCGGCCACTTAAAAAGAATAAAATGAGATAAAACACCTTCATTCATCCTTGTTTCATTGGTGATCTCACAAAAACGATGAAGTAAATTGTTTCTATTTAATACACGTCGACCTTAGTCAATTAAAAGATCAACAGAAAGGAAATTGACAATTAAAAATTAAAAATAAAAATCGCATCCATTTTTGTTTCGCTTTTGTGAACTTTATCTAAAGTTTATTTAGATAAAGTTTCTACAATATTTGCATGGTAAAGAAAGCTGAATAAAGCCGGAAGTAAAAGTTTCAAAGGAGACCCTCTATTGTATTTTTTTTACAAGGATGTGTACACTTTTTACAAGTTACAAGTAGGTTGTGATGATACAATGGAGAACACTTCTTACTAGGTACTTATTTTTACTGGAGTTTTTCCGGAATCGATTAAAATAAAAAGTTTTTGTTTTATTGAAACCACTTTTTCTTTGTTAATTTTTTCACTGTTTCAATTTCCTTCTTCAGTCAGAAGGTTGTTCGAATTAAATGCCGTGAAAAGAAGAGAAACCTTCGAAGAGATAAATTAGAAGAGTGATCCAATCAGTATTGGAAGGCTGAAAGGGGAAAATCACTTTACTCGCCACGAGAATGAAATAAACTCGTAATTTCATTTTCTATCCGCCACAAAGGAAATAAAAAATTACAAATTATTTTGCTTTATTCATAAGGATATTGACAAAATGTCCAAATTTGTAAATCAACAATGTAAACGTCCATTTAATTATCGCCAAGTGGTTTTCAACAATATCAGCTGATTTTTTCCAATCTTTTTTCACGGAATAATTTGTTCTGTGTTAGTTTACATTTTAAGGGAAATGGTTATATTGAGACGAAGATTTCTCCACGGCTACGTTTGTTTAACAGAGAAACAGGATAAATGCGTTTAATAATAGAATCCTTGACGTAAGCACTCCTTGTATCCTGTGCTCTAGCGGTTTACATTATACCAGAGCAACGCACAGCGAAAATCATAAATATATTAGAACCAACGCTTTCACGGTGTTATTAGCACACAATTACGTTGTATTGAAAAAATAGTTTACAAATTGTTTTACAAATCCTAATGGGTCGTATAAAAAATATTGATTTAAAATATAAGATTGATTTTTTTTACTAATATCACCTATTTAATGTCGGAAGAGTAAAGTGAAGCACTCAAATTGAAAACCTCGGCGGGTTCAATTAGTTGGTAATTGTCTGTTAGCCTCACGGCACCATAACGACGACCCAATGACATTTATTAAACCTAATTAGACCGTTATTCTGACGTGATAATAGGTACTTTGTATAGTGGGAAAATATTTTCTTGTTACAAAAATTTTAAATAATTGAATCAAAGAAAATTCCAAAAAGTACAATCAACCTCACGATTCAACAATTCAGTTAAAGAAAACTTTTTGTAGTGGACAGAAAATCGTTGTAGTATTTGAATATATGCCAAAAACACGATATCGTTACAAACATAGTAGTACCTGTAATAGTATCGGGTTTCGAATGTTTCTAGTTCTAGATCTAATGTTAGTTCAATAAAAATATGCAACATAGTGATATTTTATGATAGCCATCTTAAGGCCCATTTTTACCACCTCCTGATAAATTTATCCGATAGATAAATCCAGTTCTTAGCCAATGAGAGCGCTTAAAACCGTGGTAACCATGGCAACTATCCTCTAGATAGTTTATCAGGAGGATGGTAAAAGTGGGCCTAAGGGCCGGTTTATCAATATCTAGTTAAGACGATTTATCTGTCAATTAAAATTGTAGCTGATAGATAACGTCGACGAATCGTTTATCCACCTGTAGTTTAGGGTAATCTTATAGATAAATGTGACATTTGGATACCCACCAGATTGAAGTACTGGTTAAAGGAGCCTATCCATGGTCATGCATGCATGACGAGCATTGCAAGCTATCATGCAAGATTGACCGTGGATGGGGTTGCATGAGACGGTTTCCTCGGCATGACAACCTGGCATGAGACAATTCAAACCGTTTTGGATTTCTATGGGCGGGGTATCTGGCTTGCAAGCAAGCGTGCACGTGGATGGCAATGCTGTTATGTATTTCGTCATTCCATCACTTTCAACATGGCTTGTGGAAGCGAGAACTCCTTTTGGATGGAATTTTTTGAAATATTTAGAGATCATGAGGAACTGTGGAAGGTTAAAAGCGGAAAATACAAGGATAAAAACGAACGGTCGAAGGGATATGATGTTTTATTAAAAAAAATATCAGGAAAAAGATAAAGATGTAACTATGGACACTTTAAAGAAAAAAATAAATACCATCCGAACCAACTATCGACGTGAGTTAAAAAAGGTGAAGATGAGCGAAAAATCGGGGGCCGCATCGAAAGATATTTACACTTCCTCTTTATGGTATTTTGATCACCTACACTATCTTAGGGATCAAGAAACACCGGATGTTGGCATATCAACATTAGATATTGAAGAAGGAGAAGATGTAAGTAAATAAACACAAACCTTTAACGATTAAAAACATTATTTTATAAATCCCAAATACAAGTGCTAATTATAATTATTATTATGCTGTTTGTTGAAATGGAACTGCACCAACGGTATTAAAATATATACGAAATTTATCTCTTACTTCTTTTGCAAAAAGGGTTGAATTTCGCGCATTTGTGTTGTTATTTATGATAATTATGTAAGTAGCAGCAAGCCAGAACAATTGTAGCACTTTTTTCGGGGGATAAATTTATCGTAGTTAATAAAACTCGAAATCTTGAGGCTAAAATTCCGAAAACATTCTCAACAATCTGTCGAGCTCCGGAAAACCTGTAATTACAAATGTCCTCTTCCAATGTTAAAGCCCTTTGGCTATATGGCTTCATTATATTTTCTTTCAAAGGAAAAGCGTCATCTGCTATAAATACGTATGGCACCTTTTCTGGAAAATTTGGTAGTTCTATTTTGCATCTGCTATCAACATCAGCACTATGCTGTGAGTCTTTTTGTAGTTAAAATAGTGGCTACCTCAATTTGCTGGTTTTATAATCGCTACATGTTTTCCATCTATTGCACCTAAGCAATTTGGGAAATTCCATCGGCTATTAAAATTTGATGCAATTTCTTTCCAGGCCTCTTTATTTCTTGGCATCTAGAAATTGCAAAGTATATTTAAATTTACTTTTAAAATTGTATCTTTTAGTATATGAACGTAATTTTAAAATGGTGTTTTTAGGCACCAGAAGATTCATTAGAACCCGAATCAACACAAGTAACTCCATCACGTCCAAAAAAACAAAAGTTGTCTAATGAAAGAAATGAATTTCTAAAAAAGGCAGTTAAACATTTAGACACAGTAAGTGATAAGGCAGAAATGCTCGGCAAAGTTTGGGCATCGCAATACAGAAAACTTTCCGTTGAGCAGCAACTGTATGCCAAGAAGCATATTGTTGACATTCTGTTTTACGAGTTAACTCGTCGATTATTATTAAAACGCAAGCTATATCACTCATTATAGATGTACCGATAATCAGTACTTACCACCGTCGAGGATACGGATTAAATGAATGAATAGCAAGCTTGCATGATAGTGTATGGAGAAAGTAAGAAACGGCATGAACAGCATGCATGACGAGCATGCATGACCGTGGATAGGCCCCTTAAGGGTTTACCTATTAGATATTGTCAAAAAAATGTGAGCACAAGTTTGGTTGCTTGGTGAAATGAAATGACAATAAAATCAAAATATAACGTCAAAAATAAATTAAGCTTATAATTGTGGTGATGGATAAGCAAGAGAAAGAAACGATCATCAAATTTTAGTACAGCAGAAAAGAACTTGCTGATGGATTTGGCAAACGAATATAAAAATGTTATAGAAAATAAATAATAATCTAGTAATTAAAAAAAAATAATAATATAATCTATAATCTAATACAGTATAATCTCGTCTCAATTTTAACCAAGATTAACAAAACTGTGTAATTTTTTAACCGAAATGTAACAAAAAAACGTGGTCGTCCAACTTCTCAAATTGGTTTTGACTTTTGTCTTCTTTTATAATATGGTCGTCGTTTATAATTTAAGAGTTTTTAAGAGTCTAAAAAATATTCATGCAGGAATTCCATTATAAAAGAGGTTTTGGAAAACAAAGCACAATGCCGAAAGCACACGGGAATGATAGCCTCCAAAACATCAGCTGTTTATATCAACTTCACAAACTAAAGCCAATTATTAAAATTTCACCAATTACGTTTCATTTCTGTTTCTAATGTTAACGCTCAGGGGTACCATCTATGTTCTATCTCGTAGGTTGCTGCCTGGCGGGTAGAAAGTTGCTGGATAAACGGTTCACTGAGGTTATCTGTTAGGCAAGTTTATCCATGAGTTGCGTATCTAACAGATTTAACTCGACATTGATAAACCGGCCCTAAGGCTCGTTACTACCATCTTCTGGTTAAGCTATCTAAGGGATTATTACCATGGTTACGGCTATTTTACGCGCTCTCATTGGCTAGTAGATGGGTTTATCTATTAGATAAATTTAATAAACGAGCCTAAGGCTCATTACTACCATCTTCTGGTTAAGCAATCTAAGGGATTATTACCACGGTTACGGCTATTTTGCGCGCTCTGATTGGGTAGTAGATGGGTTTATCTATAAGATAAATTTAACTAAAAGATGGTAGTAATGGACCTAAGGCCTAAGAGCCTAAGAAGGCCTAAGAGCCTAAGGCTCGTTACTACCATCTTCTAGGTTTAATGTTAGTTCTAGGTCTAGTGTCAGTTCTAGTTATGTATCATTAGAACTAACACTAGATTTAGACCTAGAAACATTCTGGTTTAGCCCTTCGTCTCTCAAGACGGCTAAACCCAAATGTTGGTGGCTCTAGTTCTGGTGTTATTTCTAATGATATAAAACTAGTAACATTAGAAACTTTCTAGTTCTAGGTCTAGTGTTAGTTCTAGTTTTAATTGTTATTCAGTGCTAGATTGTTGTTAATTCTTATTGAACTAAAACTAGACCAAGACATAGAAACATTCGGGTTTAGCCGTTAGTCTTTTAAGACCCACTTTTACCATCCTCCTGATAAACTATCTAGAGGATAGTTGCCATGGTTACGGCGGTTTTAAGCGCTCTCATTGGCTAAGAACTGGATTTAACTATCGGATAAATTTATCAGGAGGTGGTAAAAGTGGGCCTAAGACGGCTAAATCCGAATGTTTGTGAATCCGAAATCCGAATGTGAATTGTGCTGTGAAACGTGTGTTTTTCCAATGACATGGAAGAAAGCTGTAATAAAACCGCTTTCCAAAATTTCTAAACCTACGGCACTTAGCGACTTGAGACCCATTAGTATTCTGCCAGTATTAGCAAAGGTTGCAGAAAAAATTCTTTATGAACAAATGGTCTCCTTTGTGGGGGAGAATGACATACTACCACAGAACCAATCGGGTTTCAGACGAGGTTACAGTAGCACGACAGCATTGATATATATCATTGATGATATAATTCGCGAAACCGATTTAACAGTTCTTTGCTTACTAGACTATTCAAAGGCGTTCGATACGATCAATCATGAGACAATGGCATCAATTTTGAGGCATTCCAGTTTTGATGATAAGTCTACCCGCTTATTATATGATTTTCTGACACATAGTCAACAAGCCGTATTTATGGGTGATGAACAATCTGAATATCAATACACTAGTTCGGGCGTTCCTTAGGGTTCTATACTCTCGCCTTTGCTTTATGCTTTATATACATCAAATTTTCACCAAGGAGTTATGCATTGCAAGACCATTTTTACGACACGCAAATATACTATTCTTTTGCGGCTCATGATATAAAACAGGCTTGTGCACGAATTAATAGTGATCTAGAATATTTGTGTGATACCTCAAGCCGACATGGACTTAAAATTAATCAGAAAAAATCAAACGTAATTGACTTACAAATTTGTGTAAATAACCTATTCAAAAAATAGTAAAAAAACTTAAGCATTTTAATCGATGAGGGCCTTACTTTTAATGAACACGTCAATAAATGCGTCCAAAGAGCTTACAAAGAGCCTTGTTAATCATAGTGCAAAAGTGCGCCTATGTGAAAGTTTAGTACTATCAATGTTTAATTATGGCGATGCATTGCATGCACCCTTTCTGTCTTATGCATTGAAGAGGAAAATTCAAAATTTGCAAAACACCTGTACCAGACTAACTTTTGGGTTGAAACGCAGAGATCATGTCAGCTGTAAGCTGCCGGTTTTAAAATGGTTGAACATGCAGGGGAGAAGAATGTTGCATGCTGTAGGTTTTTACCATAAATTTGCCAACTCTACATAAACCGGCGTATCTTGTAAAAAAGTTGTCTTTTCGGGGTGACTTGCACTCGGTTAATGTGAGGTTTAAGGGAAGATTATCTCCACCTATATTCCACACTATGAGTTTTAAAAAATGCTTCTTATACCAGATATGCAAAGTAATTAATGAGCTCCCTTCTGGTTGCGCATTGACAGAGTGTGGGTCTGCCGCCACCGTCAGGAAGCGCTATGCTGATTTTCTGTTTGGGGAGCAGTGTTCGCAATACCTGTAAATCTCTTAATAGTCACAGATCTTTGCTTTTGCATTTGAATATTTTTGGAATCTTTTTGTTCTATCTAAATTTGTTCTTAATTTCTGGAGAACCCTTTCGAGTACTGACATGGTATCGATAACGACTTGTAGTAGTTAAAACTATATATTTACAACGCTATACTGGTTTTTTTATATACTTTATGGTGAGGTGGAAGAATAATATATATTGAACCTCACCATAAGATTAATCAGTTGTTTATTGTAAACCATTTTTAGTTGCTTATTCTGAAGTGTAGTACATTGTGATCAATAAATATTATTGTCTGGTAGTCTGGTGTTAGTTCTAATAATATAAAACTAGAACTAACACTTGCCCTAGAACTAGAAGCATTCGAGTTTAGCCTTTCGTTTCCTAAGATGGCTAAACGCGAATGTTGCTGATTCTAGGTCTGGTGTTATTTCTAATGATATAAAACTAGAACGAACACTAGACCTAGAACTAGAAACATTCCGTTTGACCATACCTCTTTTAAGGCCCACTTTTACCATCCTCCTGATAAACTATCTAGAGGATAGTTGCCATGGTTACCACGGTTTTAAGCGCTCTCATTGGCTAAGAACTGAATTTATCTATCGGATAAATTTATCAGGAGGGAGTAAAAGTGGGCCTAAGATGGCTAGTAGGTGGTAAGTAGCGCTAGTTAGCATAAAATATCTAACACTGGACATAGAACTAGAAACATTCAGGTTTAGCCGTGCGTCTTCAAACCAGATACTTTATGGTTCTAGGTCTAGTGTTAGTTCTAGTTTTACACTAGCATTATCACCAGAACTAACACAAGACCTAGAACTAGAATCATTCGGGTTTAGCCATCTTGAGACACGTGTGGCTAAATCCGAATGTTTCTAATTCTAGTTTTAGTTCTAGTTTTAATTATTTAACATTTATTAAACCTAATTAGGCTGTTATTCTGACGTGATTGTATAGTGTGAAAATATTTTCTTGCAAATTTGCAACACAAAAATTTAAAATAATTGAATCAAAGAAAATTCCAAAAAGTACAATCAACCTCGAGATTCAACAATGATTCAGTTAAAGAAAACGTTTTGTAGTGGACAGAAATTCGTTGTAGTATTTGAACATATGCCAAAAACACGACATCGTTACGTTAGGTTTTCAAACTGATTTTCAAATCGTATTTCATTGCCAATTAGTGGACGCATTACGTGTCAAAAATCACGTAACTTAATGAACCGTTGAAATGACTTATGATTTCATAATGATTTTCTATTTTGGCATGTTCAATACTACGACAATCCCCGACTTTGAACCAAAAAATTTATTACATTACCTAAAAGTAATAATTTAATTTCTTTGGTTTTCTTTTCCTTCTCTACTTTGATTTCTTGATTAATCTTTTTCGTCCGAGCGATCGCTGCACGTTCCTCCGCAGAAACCGTGCAACCCATGTTGAAGAGATCACCGCACGTAGCCGTTGTTGCGGAAGACAGTTTGAATGCGTTTAAAGAAATATTTCTTAAAACTAATAAAAAGAATAAAAATTTTTATTTTATCAATTATTTTTTGTATAGGATGTTTTATTTAATAAAAATTTTAGTTCCAAATCGAAATGAAAGCGTAGAATTTTAAAATAAAGTTTGTTCTTTTTATAACTTGATGAATATTTAAACACATCAACTACAAAAAAAAGTTTTTTAATTAAAGCTAAAACCCAGAGTGGTATTTTTTTTAGACCATCCATTTTATGTTAAATCAATTTACTAATGGTTTTATGTTATAATAACCAAACAAATACGATTTTTATAGACATTCTAATTTTAATAATGTGTGTTAACAAATATTACTTTATAACAGGGCAATTGGAAATCTGCAAAACGCGATTTTTTAAATAAAGAGTCAGTAGAAATTGTTAAATCTGCTTAATATGTGAGATACTGTTTTATCAGAATGCAGAGTTTGATAATATAGATAAATGTTTGGCAGGTCTTAAAAATCAACATAAACCAAATCGTAGTGGATGCACTGGGCACAAGGATCACCAATGCTAATGGTTATCATAGAAACAAAAATCTGGGTTCACATCGAAGAGAAAGCTAGTCCAAGAAAAAATTATTCCAACAAGAAACTACACCAACTACATAAGCACAAGGAGCAAACCACAAAATAAGGCAAATAAAGAGAGAAAATTGGAAAACAAATCTGGGTAATTGTTCAGAGTTAACGACAAAGACTAGAACGATGAGATGCTAAGAAAATTGAGGACAATTGAGAACAAGTCCTAATGGAGGAAATGAATTGCCGAGGTGGGGAGGAGAAGGAAAGAGTATCATTATTCCGATTGAAGAACCGTGTTGTGCGAACCTATGATAACACCTTTAGATTAAAGAATCTGAGGTTTCTGGCTACCATCTTGGTGAATAATGTCTTCCCCCCTTCTTTACTGAACAGGTTATTGTTCTCTTCTGATTCATCTACCCCCAATAGATGTATTTCTGACTCACCCACCCGATTTGAATGTGCCTCTTGTTAATAATGTGCCGGACCTCACCGACAACCTTATCAGTTTCTTCAAAGACCAACCTCTTAAGTTTGCAAAGTAGTGCAAGCCGGCATCTTCTCTGGTTTTAAAGATATTATTAAGAGTTTATTGTATACAGTAATTGTTTACAACTCTTTACATTATTCAAATATTACTTTCACTCTCTACCCTCTTCCTCCATTTCCACGCCCTCGGCTCCTCGGCCCAATCATCCCCTCACCCATCCCTTTGTCCCCTCACCCCCATCACCATTCTCATCCATCGTTTCCCCTCTCCCCCCTCTCCTAAGATCTGCCTTCGGTCCATCTCCTCCTCCCTCAACTCACTGCACCCATTCAGCATGTGTTCTAACGTTTCCCATTCCTCCCTGCACAGCCTACAGCACCTCTCCTCATCGGCCATCCAGTATTTGTTGGCTCTCTCCTTGTTTCCACAACGGAACCTAGCCACCAACTTTTTCCCTTCCTCATCTCTTTCCAATAACAAGTATCTAGGCAGCCCCTCCGTAATTATGTCCCCGTATCTTTCGTTATACCTTCCCTCTTTTATTTGTGTCCTTCTTTCCTGTCTCTGCACATCTCGGTCCCTGTCTCTCAACTCTTTCCACATCTCCCTACCCACCCTTCGTCTACTATTTATCTCCGTTACCGAGTAGCCCGCTCGTCTATAATAGTTGTCTCTGTGTCCTTTCCCATATCTGACCTTTCCCTCTCTAATTTCCCTCCAACACTCCCCCAGGATCCCGCAGCTTGGCCTCCCTTCTATTCTTTCTTCATATTTCACTGCCCTCCTGCCCGCCTCCACCCTGACCTAATCCACCTTTACCTCTTGCCTCACTATATACCCCGGTGTTTCTCTCGCCACCCCAAGCACCCATCTCCAATATCTAGCCTGCACGTCCTCCAGCGGTCCCTGCTCCCTCCATCCCCATACCTCTGCCCCATACATCATCACACTGCTAACCAGACCTTCAAACATAATCTTCCTCGCTGCCACATTCCTTCCAAAGACTCTCTTCCCCCAACCCCATACTTGTCCCATCACCTTATTCGCCTTTTTTGCCATAGCTATCACATGAGACCCCTCCCTGTTATCCTCCCTAAACACATACCCCAAGTAAGTATACTCCCTAACCTCCTCGATCTCCTTTCCCTCCCATCTCCAGTTTTCTGTTCTTTTTCTCCCACCTTCATCTCCTTCATCTCCACCGCTTCTCTCGCCATGACCACGATGTCATCCGCGTATGCTAACATATGCACCTTTCTACCTCCCACCACCAATCCTCCCATCCGCCCCTTCCCCAATCTTTCCTCCAGGTCCGCCGTATACAGTGCAAACAGACTTGGGCTCAGCGGACATCCCTACCTCAGTCCCTTCGTCGTCCAGAACACGTCGCTCAGCTTATCTTCCACTTTTATCCTAGCCATCGTCTCCATGTATATTTCCTTCACTCTCGCAATTAGGTGTTCCGTTATCCCCCTCCTCCCCATCTCTTCCCACAACTTCCCCCTATCCATCTTATAGGTTTTAAAGATAGTCTCAGATCTAACCTGGTTGATAAGGTTAACTGTCAGGGCAGCTAACATCTCAAAAATAGACTCAAATAACATCAAAGGGATTGTAAGCTAAAAAAGTCAAATGGTACGGCCTTAGTAGAACATCACATCTCTACGGGACGTACTTTTGACTTAAAACTTAGAAGGTGCATCCATAATTTGCTAATTTCTGCAAAAAAAGAATCTGCAATCAGCTGATTTCGTCAATTTTCATTCTGACGTTCAGAATGTCAGTGACATTTAATCAGTTTGCATGATCAGTGCACCTCCTCTTGATGACTCTTCTTTTGGGTCTATTTGGTTCCAGTTGCTTGGTCAGCATTTTATATTGCCGCATTTTCGTATTGTTTTTCTCTTTCACCACTTAGGAAGGTTTCATGAGTGAATAGTGTTAGGTTGGCTGTTTATTGGCGGTTATAGATTATCGATAATGGTGCGTTCTCCCGCACGTTTATGCCATTTTATCGTTTTGGTTTTGATTCTTAATCAATCTGTTTGTTGCGAAGTGCGTGTTACCTGCGGTTTTGTTAATTCAACGTGGTTGATGCCAATTTTGCGATGTTTTTCGAAACAAAAATTATGGAGTCGTGGAGATTTGTAAGAAGTGACTACCCACATGATGGAGCAAGTAACAGCCTGCATTTATTATTAACATGGATTGTCTTATAGAGATGTCAAAAACAATGTGAGAAAACAGATTAACAAGTCAGTCAGCATAAGGTGAAGATTAAGATCGATTTTTTAGAGCAACATCTACCAAGACCAAAGGAATGCAAGAAGATTCTAGAACATTTTAAATATGAACCTGAATTCGATGAACGGAGTTTTCCATCAAAAAGAAGATAGTTTCCTTTACTAGATGTAAACATTCCAGATAAATTAACCGAGAAACATTCGAAACGATTACGTCAGAAATACATTTTTTATAATTTTTCCAAAACTATTTACTTATTGATTATCTATAAGTGTATGAATGTAATTAAACATTTTTATCTCTAAAATTAACACTTTCAAAATAGGATTAAACAAGCAAATTTAATGTCAATTGAATCACACTTTAAAGTCGACCTAAAATGTTTTGTGATTAATAATAAAATTATTAATGAATTTGAACGAATGATGATCTTTTCGAAGAATTTATTTTCTTCATTTCGAATTAGAATAAAAATTTTTAATACATAGTTTTAAAACATGCTATACATTGCAGAATTTTTTTGTTGTTGCTTTGGAAGATTAAAAAGTTTTTAAAAAACTCGTTTCTATTTTGTACCAGGTAGACCAAAGTGCGGAATTGGAAATAAATTTTATTATTCATATATTTTCCTTGATTTTTCATTGATTTATTCAAACAAAAAAAAATCGAAAATTACTTTTCAAAAAGCGCGATATTTTAAATTTAACAACCACTTGTTGCATTTCAAATTTACATAGTATAAAAGAGCCTATAAAAAATATTAATATCCGGTTATTAAAATTTTTTTACTCTTTATCTTTAAAATGTTAAATAGATTAAACGATAACATTTTTTATGAGTTTATTTGCGAGACCATGACACACACGTAAGGAAGTCTTTTACATCGTTTTTTTCCTGCTTCGTTAAAACTTACGTTTTGTGCATTTCTTAAAAGAAATTTTTTCTTTCAAACCAAAGAAACAACAAAAAAAAATACAATATTATCCAATCCAAGGATAATAAATATACTTATAATTACCAGGTAATTTAACCTGCTATAAACGTATTCGAACGGCGACGTTTGAATCAACAACAGCCAACGTGAATTTTAATTATTTTTAACAATTTACACTCATAAATAATTAAACAGCACAACACCGCATAATTTTTCCGCACAAAAAATGGTTCTTGTAGATTGTGATTATCCTTATCGAGAACACCCACTTTTTTTCAATTTAAAAATAGTTGTAAAAAACGATTTATTTTAATAAAAACATCACTTTTATTTAATTTTATCGTTTTTAGGTAACCGAAAAATGTTAATTTTGAAAATGAAAAACCGGGAAAACCGACGAGGAGCAACCAACGTGTTGCACACAGCTACACACGCCCAACAACAACGACGACGACGACGACGATCGATTTATCTGACACGGTGTTTTATATTTGCGTCACGATATTAACACTGTGTGTGACGCCGTGTTTGCTACAGCACAAACACACGTCGATGACGATTTAAAAAATTTAAATTATAATTAACTTATTATAATTAATTACTTAAACTTTCTCATTTTAATTTTTATATAAACCATTCTAATTTGGGTTTCATTTAAAAATCGTTGAGTTTTCTTTGAAATTTTCAAAAATAACGCATTCTCGGCGTGTAAAGTTGGTTGAACGCGTTGTATGGAAGAACTGGCTGTCAACTACGGGCAGATGGTAAGCGATTTTCAGGCGAAACGTTAATAGAGAGGGGATACAAACTCAAAACAAAGTTATTTTGTGTTATTCCGGTGTTTATATGTAGACGAAATCGTTCTCGTTTATACACGGTATCCTAAATACATCATAATGATGGTTTTATTAAGATTTTTTTTATTTAATCGGGCTATAAAAAAATACATCAATAAAACCAATAAACTATTCTATTTATAGTTATTTACGTAACACGTTACGAAATATAACTCATTTCGTGAGTGGGTGAGTGAGAAAATAATTAGTAGTTTATTAAATTATGTTACACACAAAATTTCAACAAAATCAAAAAAAAATAATCATTGTTCCGAAAAGCGCCATCTAACGAAATCTATTACAACTATAAGGAACTTTAGTAATGCCAAGAATCTATAAACAAGGATCCAATTGTTTCGGCTTATGATATAAAATCATTACTCAAATCCATTGAGCTTAAAGCTAAAGTAATGATTACATCATCACTTTCGTGAGCTTAAAGGTAATGTATCCTTAACCACAATTAAGCAATTGGTGGCGGTGTAAATCAAATCGATACTTAATTAAATTTAAGTACTCGTTACAAATTACGTATTGATTAACGCATGCGGTGTAAACGATCATTGGACTCGCAGTACATTCTGCAATTAGCTATAAACAGTCTCATCATGTAGTAAGCAAAAATCCAAGATAGAGTCTGTACAAGCTTAGAAGACGGATCAGAACATTCATTCATTCATCTATGGCCATACAGCTCGTATCGAGGCTTGGCCTCCATTCATCTCTGTCCCTGGCCTCTTTCCTCCAATTCCTACTCCTGACCATCTCCCTAGGTCTCACTCCCTGCATATCGATCAATCGTCCCGGCACTTTATCTTCTCCCATTCTGATCACGTGGCCAGCCCATCTTAGGCGAACGAACTGTGCCAGCTCCATCCATCCTCCTCACGAATTTGCCCAAATATTCTCCTCAAAATCCTTTTCTCGAAGACATTTGCAGAATTCGCTCTATTGGCTAGGACTGATCTCCTTCTAACTTCTCCTTCCTCTGTACCCAGCCCAGATAATTCTACACCAAGGTATATAAAGTAAGGCACCGCTTCTTACTACGTCTATAGCAGTAACTTTGTCCTCTTCATGTTGATCCTAAGCCCTACCACTTCAGCATTCCATACGCACCTTCCAACTGCGCTGATTTGTCAATTAGCAAGCCTGTTCTTTCCAACCCCATTATTACATATTCCAGCACCAGGTTAAAAAGGGCGAGCCCAGCCCATCTCCCTGCTTCAAACCCTGCGAGACCAGAAAGTCGTCTGTCACTTGGCCCTGTATGCATACACACGCACTGGTGCGCGTCAGTGTGCTCTGAACAAGTCGTGTCAATTTTGCTGGGATTTCAAAGTGTTCCATGATCTTGAACAGCTGTTGTCTATTATTGGAATCGTAAGTGTCGAATACGGATCAGAACATTACTTCCTAAAAACTAACATAAGATAATACCCAGAAAAAAAAACCTATACCAAAAGTATAGAAGTATTTATAAATATAGTAGACGCCACGAGAACTCTTACAAATGCCATACGTAGTTCACAAACAGCTAGAGAATAATGTGTGTTAGAAAGAGATAGCATTAGTTTAATATGTCTGCTGTACAATTCAAATGGCCACGTCGAAAAAGTACGTCTGTTCTTCTAAGGGATGTAACTCTATAATTATAACCTCAAATCGAAACGTCATGTGAGCGTTGTCATGAATCTGTTAGTGTTTTCACAAGCCGAAAATGTTTTCTTTGTAAGGAAAATCATTAAATAATATCATTGACAATGTTTGACATATAACCTCCATTACTAACATAACCTAAATTTAAATGTATGTGGTGAAATAATCTAAGTCATACGTCTATATCTTGATTCATACCATTTTTAAGCGATCTGTCACTGCCAGCTCTCGTGGTTTCTACTATATCAAAAGAGGCTAGATGAAAAAATGCAAAAAATGACAACACAAAAAAAGAGCAAATTATAAAAATCGAATTCTTAAGATATTTCGATGAAAATATTAAGAGATTTTGAATAGGATATTTGAGAATATCTATTCGTTTTTGAGATAATAATTTTTGAGTTCAACCCAAGTTTTTATCGCGTTTCGAAGATGACAATTTTTTTCATTCACATTTCAAAAATCGCTAAAGATCGAATTCTTAAGATAACTCGATAAAAATATTAAAAGATTTAGGCTAGGACATTTGAGATTATCTATTCGTTTTTGAGATAATAATTTTTGAACTCAACCCAAGTTTTTATCGCGTTTTGATGATGACAATTTTTTTTCATTCACATTTCAAAAATCGCTAAAAATCGAATTCTTAAGATATCTCGATGAAACATTGGCGATTTATATGGGAAGGTGTGCACTTTGTAAGAAAAAAATCCGTATTTGAGAATCTTTATTCGTTTTTGAGATAATAATTTTTGAAGTAACCCGAATTTATATCGGTTTTTAAAGATTACAACTTTTTAGAATTATTTTTAAAAAATCGTTAAAAATCGAATTCTTAAGATATCTCAATGAAACATTGGCAATTTATAGAGGGAGGTGTGCACTTTGTAAGAAAGAAATCCGTATTTGAAAATCTGTATTCGTTTTTGAGATAATAATTTTTGAACTAACCCTAATTTATATCGGGTTTTAAAGATTACAATTTTTTAGAATCATTTTTAAAAAACCGTTAAAAATCGAATTCTTAAGATATCTCAATGAAACATTGGCAATTTATAGAGGGAGATGTGCACTTTGTAAGAAAGAAATCCGTATTTGAGAATCTTGATTCGTTTTTGAGATAATAATTTTTGAACTAATCCGAATTTATATCGGTTTTTAAAGATTACAACTTTTTAGAATTATTTTTAAAAAATCGTTAAAAATCGAGTTCTTAAGATATCTCAATGAAACATTGGCAATTTATAGAGGGAGGTGTGCACTGTGTAAGAAAGAAATCCGTATTTAAGAATCTTTATTCGTTTTTGAGATAATAATTTTTGAACTAACTCGAATTTATATCGGTTTTTAAAGATTACAACTTTTTAGAATTATTTTAAAAAAATCGTTAAAAATCGAGTTCTTAAGATATCTCAATGAAACATTGGCAATTTATAGAGGGAGGTGTGCACTGTGTAAGAAAGAAATCCGTATTTAAGAATCTTTATTCGTTTTTGAGATAATAATTTTTGAACTAACTCGAATTTATATCGGTTTTTAAAGATTACAACTTTTTAGAATTATTTTAAAAAAATCGTTAAAAATCGAGTTCTTAAGATATCTCAATGAAACATTGGCAATTTATAGAGGGAGGTGTGCACTGTGTAAGAAAGAAATCCGTATTTGAGAATCTTTATTCGTTTTTGAGATAATAATTTTTGAACTAACCCGAATTTATATCGGTTTTGAAAGATTACAATTTTTTAGAATCATTTTTAAAAAATCGCTAAAAATCGAGTTCTTAAGATATCTCAATGAAACATTGGCAATTTATAGAGGGAGGTGTGCACTGTGTAAGAAAGAAATCCGTATTTGAGAATCTTTATTCGTTTTTGAGATAATAATTTTTGAACTAACCCTAATTTATATCGGGTTTTAAAGAGTACAATTTTTTAGAATCATTTTTAAAAAATCGTTAAAAATCGAGTTCTTAAGATATCTCAATGAAACATTGGCAATTTATAGAGGAAGGTGTGCACTTTGTAAGAAAGAAATCCGTATTTGAGAATCTTTATTCGTTTTTGAGATAATAATTTTTGAACTAACCCGAATTTATATCGGTTTTTAAAGATTACAACTTTTTAGAATTATTTTTAAAAAATCGTTAAAAATCGAGTTCTTAAGATATCTCAATGAAACATTGGCAATTTATAGAGGAAGGTGTGCACTTTGTAAGAAAGAAATCCGTATTTGAGAATCTTTATTCGTTTTTGAGATAATAATTTTTGAACTAACCCTAATTTATATCGGGTTTTAAAGATTACAATTTTTTAGAATCATTTTTAAAAAATCGTTAAAAATCGAGTTCTTAAGATATCTCAATGAAACATTGGCAATTTATAGCGGAAGGTGTGCACGTTGTAAGAAAGAAATCCGTATTTGAGAATCTTTATTCGTTTTTGAGATAATAATTTTTGAACTAACCCTAATTTATATCGGTTTTTAAAGATTAGAACTTTTTAGAATTATTTTTAAAAAATCGTTAAAAATCGAGTTCTTAAGATATCTCAATGAAACATTGGCAATTTATAGAGGGAGGTGTGCACTGTGTAAGAAAGAAATCCGTATTTGAGAATCTTTATTCGTTTTTGAGATAATAATTTTTGAACTAACTCGAATTTATATCGGTTTTTAAAGATTACAACTTTTTAGAATTATTTTTAAAAAATCGTTAAAAATCGAGTTCTTAAGATATCTCAATGAAACATTGGCGATTTATAGACCGAGGTGTACACTTTGTAAGAAAAAAATCCGTATTTGAGAATCTTTATTCGTTTTTGAGATAATAATTTTTAAACTAACCCTAACTTATATCGGTTTTTAAAGATTACAACTTTTTAGAATCATTTTTAAAAAATCGTTAAAAAACGAATTCTTAAGATATCTCAATGAAACATTGGCAATTTATAGAGGGAGGTGTGCACTGTGTAAGAAAGAAATCCGTATTTGAGAATCTTTATTCGTTTTTGAGATAATAATTTTTGAACTAACTCGAATTTATATCGGTTTTTAAAGATTACAACTTTTTAGAATTATTTTTAAAAAATCGTTAAAAATCGAGTTCTTAAGATATCTCAATGAAACATTGGTGATTTATAAAGGGAGGTGTGCACTGTGTAAGAAAGAAATCCGTATTTGACAACCTTTATTCGTTTTTGAGATAATAATTTTTGAACTAACCCTAATTTATATCGGTTTTGAAAGATTACAATTTTTTAGAATCATTTTTAAAAAATCGCTAAAAATCGAGTTCTTAAGATATCTCAATGAAACATTGGTGATTTATAAGGGGAGGTGTGCACTTTGCAAGAAAAAAAACCGTATGTGAGAATCTGTATTCGTTTTTGAGATAATAATTTTTGAACTCACCCGAATTTATATCGGTTTTGAAAGATTACAATTTTTTAGAATCATTTTTAAAAAATCGCTAAAAATCGAGTTCTTAAGATATCTCAATGAAACATTGGTGATTCATAAAGGGAGGTGTGCACTTTGTAAGGAAGAAATCCGTATTTGAGAATCTCTATTCATTTTTGAGATAATAAGTTTTGAACTCAACAAAAATTACAATAACAAAAAGTTAACTTTATTATTATTATGCATTTTAAGAGGATATATTATTTAAATGTTTTTTTTTATTTTATGGTTTAAGATAACGTTCACAATTCTCGCTACTTACAAATCAGTGAATGAACTCTGTCCACGAGAAAAAATCATAAAACTCAGCCGGATTTATGACTACTAAATATAAAATCTTATCTATATCGAAATGGTCATTTTTAATTAGTAAATTCAGTGGTAACGAGCGATAAAAATTAAAGTAATGACACATAATCCACAAATTTTTTTATTAATTTTTTGATAAAATTTTTAGAAAGAAACTTGAGAAATTAGTATAATTATAGAGTAATTTTATAAGTTTTAAAATCGATATCACTTTAAACGAGGTTAGATTTCACCAAGTTGGAAGGCAAGTTCAGTGAAAATTTGAAACTTAGCTTCTAATTTAATTACTAAAAAGAAATAATAAAATTGTGTTCAAACCAATCTATCTTTTATAAAACTTTATAAAAAAAGGTAAAAAGATTCACGATTAATTTTAACTTTTATCATCTTTACTAATTAGAAAAGAAGACAAAAAATCAACCCAACCCAATCCATCTTTTGTAAAAACATCAAAAGGAGCAATAAAAAAAAGCCTTTTTGTGGTGTAGGCTCAAACTCCTTTTACGATCTGAAAACAAGCAAAAAGAGGGTTCTTTTAAAAACGTTCATTTTTCTTTCTGATCTATTTTTATTTCTTTTGTATAAAACTGTCAGAGAAGTTTTGTATGTTTCTAAAAAAAGAATTCAAGGTAAATTAAAAAAAAAAAACTTTAAGTTTTACTTTTCAACATAGAACTCAAAAAATTTATTTTTTCTCTTCCAATAACAATTAGATAACCCACAATCGTCGACATTCGACATCTTTTTATGTGCCAAAAGTGAAATTTTTTCCTTTGATTTGTTGATATTATAAAAAAATATTTATAGAAACGTTGTCTAGAAGCCGAGATCGTACGATAAATATTAGGATGCTTTTGCTATTTTTACAGGATAGTAACCGGTCGGTGTCTAAAATCTGAAAAAAAAAATCATACTCCAATACGAATTAAAAAAAGTCGTATTTTTCAATGTGATTCGTTCAACTCCTTTTAATTCTAAGAAATAACTTCGTAATGCTATCCAGGTATTGCTAAACCTTACTCGGTAAAATTACCGGCGTGGCGTCAAGTTATCGTCTGTAAACAGATAAAGTTTCTTTATCACGACACGCTTTAATCTCATTTTTTGTTCTATATCTCTCTCTAAACCAGATAAATTTTGTACAAGAAATAGGAAAAAGTGAATTGAAAAAATAAACTTGTACTAAATAGGACATCCTAATACAAATTTTCAAGTTTGATGAAAATTTTTGCCGTTCTGATCTGTCTCATATTTGGCACACTCGCTTTTACACATACAGTTCAGGTGGAGAACATAGATTGTAACGTGCTGGACAAAAACTCGTTATTTTAGGTGTTTGTAAATGTGGAAATAAGGTACAGTAGAGCCCCGATTATCCGCGGAATTGGGTGGCAAGGGCGCCGCGGATAATAAAAATCGCGGATAACCCGAAAAAGACTAAAAATAAGGTGGAAACACAAAACATAATCCACCATAAAGACTATTTTACTTAAACCTTTCTTCTACATGTAAATCACTAAAGACTAAAGTAAAGACTAGTAATAAACAAAAAATAATATGTACATATGTATTGTATCACTGTACTGTAAACAAAACTGTACTGTAGACAAAAACTGTCAGTTACATCTTTTTAAAAAAATCGGTCACTAGCTTTTGCTTCTTGCTTTGGAAGCACCTTTTCTTTATTCTGGATTGTACGTTCCTTAGCATAAGTTTTTCTGCCAGATGTGCGTCATCTTGCTCCTCTAAATATTGAAGCAATCCGTCTACATGCTGCAAAGCAGTTTCATGTGTCATCCGCGCAAGCACCTCGCCTTCTTCACTTTCAATTTCTTCGTTTTCTTCGTTCACTCCCATTGCTTTGTTTGTTATTTCTACGTCAGATAGTCGTTCAAACCCTGGCTCATTTTTGTCACATTCCAGCCACTCTTCTATGTTTTCTTGATTTACATTCTCACCTCCCGGAACGGATGTCACTAAGTCAATAAGTGCAGCGATAGGCATATCTTCATTATGTTCTTCACCAATGTTTTGGTTGACATTTACTTCAATATTTGGAAAGAGTTTTCTCCACGATTTGACGAGGGTTGACGGTTTAATACAATCCCATGCAAACGCAATATCGTAAATGCTATTCAAAATTGTATACATCTTCCAAAGCTGCTTAAAATCGTAACCTTCTTCAATTTTTGTTTTTACCAACTTTGTTCTGTATATCCTCTTCACAGTTGCAATGACCCCCTGGTCCATAGGCTGTATGAGCGCAGTAACATTTGGGGGCAAAAACTTTGCAAAAATTTGTTCATCAGAAGATTTAAGCAAACTTGCGGCAGGGTGTGAAGGCGCGTTGTCAATTAATAAAACGGCCTTTCTTGGTAAATTCTTTGAATCAACGTGTTTACGTACTTGAGGCACAAAAATCTTTTCAAACCATTCTTGAAAAATCTGCTGGTTCATCCAACCTTTTTTTTGATTGAAATAATCGACTGGTAAATTGTCTGCTCTTGTCCCCTTAAAAGACCTTGGTTTCTTAGATTTACCGATTACAAGAAGTTTCAGTTTGTGGGTACCTGCAGCATTGCTGCATGGCAAGATTGTGATTCTTTCCTTGCTACTTTTGTGTCCTGCCGCTTTATGTTCACTTTCAAATGCTAAAGTGCGAGTGGGAAGACACTTCCAAAAAAGCCCTGATTCATCAGCATTATAAATTTGTTCTGGTGACAAATCTTCCAACATTACAAACTTTTCAAAATCACGTTGAAAATCGTCAGCTGCTTGTTGATCACCGCTCAGCTTTTCCCCATGAAGACCTATCTCCCTAATTCCATAACGTTTCTTAAAACGATGTAACCAACCGGACGACGCATCAAAATTTCCTTCCAGTCCTAACAAATCAAAGAAGACTTTTGCTTTAGCTGCAATGTTAGAACCGGATACAGGAGTGCCTTCACTTCGCTCTTGAGCTAGCCACACCGCTAATGCCGAGTCAAGTTCACTGTACGTGGATTTCTTCATTGTTTTTCGTTTTTTCATTCCAGAAACACTGTTTGAAACTGTTGCAAAAGCCAATAACTTTTCTTTTTGCTTTAAAACATCTCGCACTGTTGTTTCCCCAATCCCGTATTGTAAACACATCTGCTTTCTTGATGCGCCATTTTCTATTTTAGAAATCATTTCTATTTTTTGTGGAATCGTTAACACAACCTTCTTTCGTTTTTCAGCCATTATTTATTTCAGGAACAAACTAATAATCTGCTAATAACCACCGACAAAGAAACACGACTGTAGACGGTGTGACAAGTCGAAACACGCTTTAAAATGAGTCGAAACACACGTTCGTCTGATCAATATCGAGCGCAATTCGCATAAACACACGAGCACACACGAACACATTTCGATATATAACGAAAATCAAATTAAATTTAAAAGAAAAGAATGTTTCACGGCACTCGCGGATAATCCGCACTGCGGATAATGCGCTCGCGGATAATCGGGGCTCTACTGTATTTGGAAAAATTTCGACCATAATGTACTTCTTGGTATCACTGAAGACTTGTTATACATTACATTACATTACATTACATAGAATACATATCGGGTAGGCGGACCAACCAACCTTGCACCGCGACCCTAAGGATCTATCGTACCCCGATAGATATCGTTATCAAATTTCACCGTGCAGTCCAATGCTCTCAACGAACATTAATACCTTGCTCGGCGAAAGGTCATTCAGATCTTTTGAGGAGATAAACTGCGACCCAAAAATCGAGAATCTGATACGGTTAACGGCAGGGCAGTGGCATAAAACATGCTCAACCGTCTCTGCTTCCTCCGCACATAGTCGGCATTCAACATCATCGGCTAAACCCAACAAGTTGAGGTGTGCTTTTGATCGGCAGTGCCCAATAAAAACACCCATTAGAACTTTTATGCTACTACGGGCAAGTCCTAAAATATTCCCGGGTTTGACAGTGGCGATGTTAATAAACACCTTAGCATGTCTCATTCCAGGAGAACTGGTCCACAGTAGGCGAAGTCTCTCTTCAGCCCACAGTCCAATCCTATATTTGGCAATCGCAAATGATACACCAACTGCTGGTTCCGGCTCCACAAACGCTTCAGCGCTGCCATCTCGTGCTAGCTTATCTGCCGCTTCATTGCCAGCAACCCCAGAGTGACCCGGGGCCCAGATCAGAGAGACTCTGTTATCACAACTCAGTGTGTTTAATGTTCTCTTACAATCATTAACCAGAGCCGACACTGTTTTCACGGCTTGCAGCGCCTGGAGAGCGGCTTGACTGTCTGAGAAAATTCGTACTGTCATGTTCTTCACCCCTCTTTCAAGAAGGATTTTAGCACCCATGTCAATAGCAAATACTTCCGCCTGGAATACAGTACAGTACGTACCCAGGCTGTAGGCTTGCTTAATTCGAGGTGTCTGGCAGTATACTCCTGCTCCTACCCCTTCAGGCGTTTTTGATCCATCTGTGTACAAGCAAATGTCTGCCCGAACCAGAGAATTTTCATTTTCGATCCAAGACTGCCGCTCAGGCAGTACAATCTGGTATCGAGCATTAATCACTGATAGTGATACCGCCAAATCTGACGGCATTGATAGCACAATATCAGTGCTTATAATGTCTTCCACAGCCCATTGGTAGGACATGTCGGAACAGTTTTGAGCATATTGCTTAAATCTGTGAATGGTTGTTCTAGCCACTTTCTCTATATGCAAATGCAGAAGAGATAGGCCAAGCAGAACCTCCATTGCTAGAGTTGGCGTTGTGCCTATCGCACCAGATATTGCCAATCCAGCTACTCGTTGAATTCGTGAAAGTTTACTAATAACTGAAGTCTGTCGGACTTTCCTATACCAGGCTGCTGCTCCGTATGTCTTTCAGGGGTAAGACCCCAATTTTTTCCACAAAGACTGCGACAAGTCCACAAGGATAGTCTAGCTTTGTGCAAAACTCCCTGCAAATGTCCATTCCATGACAGGGTTTTGTCTAGGATTACTCCTAGATATTTGACTTCCTTTGAGAAAGGAATTTCTTCACCTTGACTAGTTGGGCGGATTAGCCCATCCAACTTTCGCTTCCTGGTGAAGGGTACAACAATTGTCTTTTGCGGGTTTATTGAGAGGTTCTCTCCCTTACACTAAGCGCAAATGGTATCTAGGGTCACCTGGAGGACTTTAGATATCCTCGGCAAACAGGTTCATTTGGCCATAACGACTATGTCATCAGCATAAGCTTGTATTTCCACACCAACGGCTTCGATTATCGTAATCAGATCGTCAACTAGGAGGGACCAAAGCAGGGGAGATAACACCCCTCCCTGCGGGCAGCCACCTCCCGGCCTGAAGCGTATCGTATCTTTGATGGTTGTAAGACTTGTGTCATAACTGGCATAATTTGCGATGCTATTTGTATACTACGCAAAAGGTCAACAGAATAACAAAGGTGCCAGACAAATGTAGCAACTGCTCCACAAGGAAGACCAAATAAAAGAAGAAGCAAAAACAAGTTATTATGGGAAGAAACATTTTTAAACCTTCCTGATGATGATTTTATATCAATTATTCACTTCAGCTATTTGAAGCTACTGGAACAATTCATTGAAAATTCCTGTGAGTTCACCAACTTCCGTCTCATGATTTTTGTGTGATCCATTTTTTGTCCAGGATTTACCATCAGTTGCCAAGATCACTCTCACACTATTGTTCCACTTGGCCTCTCTTGTGTGCACCCTTCGTCTTGGTTAATCAAATCTTTTTCACCTGTCTAGTGTCCTCCATTCTCACCATATATTATGCCCATACTTAGGCTTCGTGTTAAATCTTCTAATTTCCTCGTTTCTCACTCTATCGATTCTTGCCATCCCAAGGACATACATACCTCAAATATTTCATTCCCATCGCCTGTATTCAGCTCTGAAGTGAGGAAGAGGTGCATTTATTTAATTACAACCGTTTCAACATATGTGAAAAGTCAACCAGTATTTGAAGTAAGAAGGTTTTCTAGGCCCAAATACATAGAAGTATACAATAACTATATGGGTGGAGTCGACCTGTTAGATTCTATGCTAAGAAGACTTTTCTTCTTTTTATTGCGCCGTCTACAGACAAAGGTTGGCAATCTAATTGGAGATTATGACTTTTGATGTTGCTGCTTGGAAGAATTATAGTGAGGTGCAACCTACCTAGCCTTCTGTAATCAATTTAAGAAGGTGGTATCGCTCACCTCTTGTTATACGTCCCAAATAGTTCAGCTTTCTTTCTTTGATGGTATTCAAAAGCACCATATCTTTGACAGCATCTTTTTATCTCGCAATGGGTTCAGTGTGCAGCTTTCAGAGCCGTACAAGAACACCGAATAGGTTACTTCCTTTTCAGAATCACAGTTCCTGGTAATTATGGCAGCCAGATGATGGTACTTGATCTATAGGGATGTCGTTTATAGGGAGAATCTCTCTTCTTGGCATCTTTGAGAGATCATTAGTTTTGTTTTTGAGATGTTTACTTGAAGACCATACCGTACTCTGTAGACTTGGAGTTGATCCATAAGTTTCGACAAGTCGCTCATACTCTTGGCAAGCACTATCATTCATCTCTTGTAATATATATTTTTTTTAAATACAACAAATTACAACAAATAAGAGATTAAATATTAATTTCTGTTTTATATTTCTTGAATCATTGGATTTTAATGTTGTAGATTAATTTATCTAAGCTATAAATTTTTTATTTATCAGACATTTGGTTAACAATACATTTGGTTAAGAATTTGTAAACGATAAAAATATATGAGTAATCCACCAAAAATGTATACAATCATTATAAATGCGTAATCACGAGATTATTAAACAATTTGGTAATTATTTTAATATTACAATGAGCTTCAAAATGTTTTCATAAAAAATAACGTTGTAAAAATTTAATTATAACCTTTTATAGCCAATTGTCGGCGTTTAATCGCCATTCGACTTGATTAAATAATAATAAAATGGCAATGCTAATGAACGCCACAGATAGAGATACAAAGAGTTGAGGTGACCCACACAAATAAATTCCTTGACATTTTAAAAACATTTTCTACAAATTAGAATAAATTAAAATAATAATTATATATCATATACCTAATTCATTTTAGTCGCAAATGCTATCATAGCTTTCCACTATAATAATCCTGGTTACCGAGAACAATTACTTGAAAGCCATAAATGTTCACGTACAAACACGGCTTTGTAATTGAATTAGATCACTCTTAATTGTACCCGTTTTAATACTAATTACCCCACTGACATGTCTTTATATAGCTTCTTCGTAGAAGCGTTTATGGTGTAACCGTTAAAACTAAAACCACTAAAATAACGTTACACTCCAAATGGATCGTAGAAAATAAAAGAGAAATATTGTGTTTCTAAAGGAAAACGTTGAAAATGTGTCAGGAAACCGAGGAAATTCTAGGAATGTATATGGTAAAGTTTTATCAATGGAAAATGTGACACGATTTATTTCTGAAAACAACCTTTTAAACAAACTGCGTTTAAAAATTACGTTTTTAGATAAATGAAAATCTTTGCAGTTATTATATTCTTTTCGATGTCAAGGCTTTCAATGTTCTGGTAAGACAACATCGTCATATTCCTATATTAAGATGTCCTATACAGGGTGTCCGGTATCTTCCGCATCAGAGCATTATATGGTTGTAGGATACATTATTCTGAAGCGATCTTTCTAATAAATTTTTTTCGAAATGTTTATAATAACCGCACGGGAACTGTTTTTCGACGTCCAATGGCAAATCGTAACCCTCGGCCTGACCCAAAACACGTTTCTCACGTATACTTGCCAATAGATTCGACACGGGAAGAGAATCAAAGTCGTCCGCTATTGGACAATAGCGGATGACTTTAAACAGTTCCCGTGCGTTTATTATAAACGTTTCGAAAAAATTTTATTAGAAAGATCACTTCAGATAATGTATCCTACAACCGTATAATGCTCTGATGCGGAAGATACCGGACACCCTGTATAACCTCAACATCCTAAGAAAGCTGACAGACCTGGTAAAAAGAACAATGAGGAACGTTAGATGCAACATAAAAATACATAATAACATCTTAAAGAATTTAGAAGTAAGTACGTCACTCCTAAATTCAAGGGGACGTGTTGGCGTATTTCCTGTTCAACAAATACCTGGAAAAGACAGTAATGAATGCTAACGTAGGTAATAGAGAGGCGATTATAAATAAAACTTTACGTCTACGTGGACGACGTTGACGTTGTCGCCAGAACTCTACCCCAGATGGTAAGAACTTATAATTGGCTGTGGTAACTAATGTGGTTTCGTTATTATATCGCTCAAACGGTCGATAGGGAAGTCTTTAAGTAAGTGTGAATTTCACTTTTCTGTTTCTATATACTTGAGGAGACATGTGGAGGGTTCTATGCAATTTCATTGCAATTCTTTCGTGATATACACCACTATTCAAAAATTATAATAAGCAACACCGCAAGTACCTCGCCTGTGTATTAGCAAATACCCAATATTGATTATTCATGAAAATGATGAGAGTATGGGGAACTACGGTCTTGTATAGTCTTTTCGAGCGGTATTATTGAATGTGTAAAGCCGAATGTGCACGCGATGGTATGGTTTTTATACTATATGCGTCACAACAGCACATGTATTAACACACATACAGGTTGGCATATTATACAGAGTGGAAAAAGTGAAAAATCGGGAATATCTCCAAAACCATTGAAGATAGACACCATGATAGCTGTATAAAACTGAAAGGAAATTAAATTTTATATCCAGTTATGCAAAAACTGGTATATTATTCCATTTAAAAAAATTAAGTTATCCATGATTAAAAAATTCGAAAATTACAGATCCCTACTTAAGAACTCCGTAATACAAATGCATAAGTTTCTATTAGCAAAATCTTTCTAGCTTTCACAGTTTCGGCAATATTGCCAAATTTATAAGACGCTGTAAATGTCATTTTTTTCGAAAATCATATAATTCAAAAACGATACCAGTTAAACCTAAGGTATAACAACAAAGTACCATTGAAATTTCACAAAGAATCCAAAAATGCAATAATATACAGAATGTTCCATTTAAAATAACAAAGTTGATATCCATTTCCGGTAGAAGCGGAAGTCCGCCATTACTGAAACTAATTTTAAAATATGCACAATATGATTCGATTTTTATTTGAAACATTTTTTGAAAAACTCAATCATAATTCGACTATGGACCGAGGCAGCTTATTTGGGACACCCTGTAGATCATGTAATATTCTCTAAAATATGTTGTGTTTTGAAAGACATTAAGACATTATTTTAAAGCCATAAAATAATAATAATAATATTATAAAGCAGGTGCTAGTAAGACAACACACCACGAAATTAACGATCTTGTATTTAATGATGAGATCGGAAAAGCCTTCAAAGAGATTGATATCAAAAATCTATTGGAAGCAAGCTATCGAAGTCTTCCTAATCAACCTTTAGACCCTTTCAAATCTTACTTCAATGTATTTGCCGCATTGGCTTTCCACGCACAACGCCCAAAATGCATGGAAACCACATTTTGGAACATCAACGGATTAAACCAGTGGATTGAATTCGCTCGAAGGCACTAACTAGACATAATGTGTACCAGGGCAGTGATCGTCTAAGCGTTTTGAACTTTAGACTATACCTGATTGCTCTTTAACCGCCCCAATTTTATGATGTAATATTCTACAGAGTTGAGCCATTTCAATTTGTCTATATTAAAGTAATTAGAGCACATGTTTTAATATTTTAAGTTTTTGAGACAATATTTAAATAAAAAGACTTTTTTTCCGAAAAAGTAAATAATCGCCAGTCATGTACATAAACATTTTAGGAATAATATAAAGTGGTTATTCAAGGAGCATTAAAATACTATAATAACACATTGCTCCATTTCTAGGAGTTTCTTTAAGTTTAGGATTTATTAGCATTTCCACTTGTTTTGCTCATTACAGAAAATTTCCTTTTATGGTTATATACCGTCCTTCTTATACTCAAGCTGGTCATAAATTGTTGTAAAACATTTTTAAAAATAATCAAACGATTAATCAAATGATTCACAGTTTATTAATAGTTGTATTTTCAAAAATTATCATTCACATTTGTGATAATAATTTTAGCGTTATCAAAATTATTAATAATTGATTTTAAATGGTATATATTCAATGGAGACTTTTTGTATGACCCTGTATAAAAAAACATTCAATCATGAATTTAAAATTAATTAATTCATATAACAAATAATTACAACAGTATAGATTGATACAAATGATATATAACACATTGAGACATACATATATATTAAAAATGTATTATATAGTATATGGGAGGGTTTCGCCCTTTATAGATGGCGCCTGGTTACGGATAAAGGTCCGCGCCCAACCTAACAACTACCAAAGGGGGAGCCATCGAACCGCCGCCCTACATCCCCCAAATTTGTTTCATGATAACTTACCGAGTAGGAGCAGTTTGATATCTTTCGCTGCTTGAATCCCATCCTCCTTTAGGTTTTTCTCGATCTGTTTGCTTCTGGCTAAGGCTGCCCTTTCTTCCGCCGATGAGGTGCAACCCATCTTGCACGAACCCTCCGAACAAAACGTCGCGCCGGTTTTTCAATCACCCCTTTTATCGAAAAAAAAAATAAAAAAAAAACCTAGTCACCACCAAAACTAACTTCTCTCCCCGTTTACTGCTCAAGCCCCCTTTCACACGTGCAACCACAAGAAACAACGCATCACTACCCAACCACCAGGTCTTTATCGTTCCTGATATTCAAGTTTTTTTTTGCACACACAATAATGGTCAAAGAACTGTGTTATTTTAGTTATTTGACCGACCCCTTTTTTTGTACCCGGTTTCTTCTAATAAAGTTCTTTTTTTATAATCCGTGCAGTGTAAAAATGACTTGGCCGCGATGTGGAGTTCTAGGATTAAAACTCCCGGGTTATTTTATTTTTGAGTGTTTTAAATCTTTATGAAAATGATTAAAGAGACGCGGCTGAAGGACTGGCGCTGAATTTGACAACCGACCGTGCGGAGCTGACGCTCGGACGTTCGATGAGAGCCGCCGGCTTATTTGCGCATGTGCAACAGAAATTTATGTCGACGCATGATCGAAAAACGAGAGGCGAAAGTAGTTTCGTTGGCGATTTTATGACTAAAATATCTCTGTTCATTCGAAATTATTGTTTTAAAAAGATTTTCTTATGCTTCATTATATAAAAATTTAAAAAAAAGCATATAAAACATATATTTTGAAAATTTATAACGAATTTTTATAGTGACGAGCAAAAGTTTATATACACCATTAACTACATAATAGAAGTTCATCAAAGAATTCAAAAATTAACACTACACAAAGTCTCACACCAGTCTACATACAAAATGCATTTAAATTAAAAAAAATCATCCATAATTGTGGCTGTAGTGAGAGAAGGCAATTAATATACAGCGGCCCTCCATATCCACGCTGGTGTTCTGGTACTTCTGGTACTAGAAGCATTACTTAGAAAGGCCTCCAATACAGGCTACATAGATACCAAGAGCACCCAAATACTCATTTATGAGGATAATACTAAGTCGGACAAGAAGCTCCTTGAAAATCCCTAGCAAGCATTAAAAATCGCATACTATGCGTATGAGCAGAAGCCCAAAAAGGGTACTTAACTGGAAACCAATGAGCAGAAAAATGAGGGAAAGACAAAAAAAGAAGTGAAAAATGGATGTAAGACAAAATGGCAAAAATTTACTGAGCGGACCAAAACCCAAAACGGGTTGTAACGTAATAAGGTAAAACATCGAAAAGAATTTATGGCGAAATTGCCAAAATTGTAAATCTAAGTCTAGGATGATCTATATAAAATTTACAATGAGGTTGCTCCTTTTATAGCAAAGTTCAAACAAGCTGGCCAAAGAAATCTAGAAGAGATATTAACCAAAACCCTAAAATTAACGCCTAAAACTGTAGTCGAGCAAAAATTAGGAGACGATACTTAGCGATAGAACTGAAAAATTTACTACCAACCCTAAAGAACAGCGGAGGCAGTGTCATGGTTTAGGGAGTTATGCAACATCCAAATATCAATACAAATACATTTTAGAACAACATTTAAAGCCATCAATGGAAAGCTGGGATGTTGGGGATTACTGGATTTACAAAAATACAGTATTATGCACCCAGGCAGCTAAATACACCTCTTCAGAGCTAGGATTTAAATGCGATTAAACATGTTTATAACACATTGAAATCTGCATTAGTGAAATCATAGGAGGAAATAACAGCAAAAAGGAGAAGGAATAAAGAATGTCAAGGAGGGTCAACGAAATACAAAAAGTTTTAAAAACTGTCGTTTCGTGAACTTAATATGAATAATTTATTTTTAGTACGTAAACTTTTGTCCTTCACTGTAACTTATTTATAAAAAGATTTATCTAATCAAAATGAAAAATATCACGTTAAATTTATTAAATAATATTATTGATTGCTCAAAGTTTTCACAATAATTAGATAAAAACGGACTAATTTAAAAAAACTTAACCTAATTTTTTTAAAGAAGTGTTAAATTGAAGTAAATTTTACGAAAATTTAATTGAGTCATTCAAATACAATCTATTTTAAGAAAATTTAATACCATTTTTAAGAATTGTTATCATCATTACCTTCTTTATCATTTATTTAATTTGTTTGTAAAAATTAGAGATTAAATAAAAATGTTGTTTTCATCGAAACGGTTAAAAATTAAGAAATGATAAAAGTTGATCATTTTTTTGAAAATACATATTGATATAAACTGGAACGAATGCGTAAAATATCGATTCGGAATGACTCAGAGGGTTTTCTGATAAATAATCTGAGATCAAAAAAAGAAAAATGTTAAAATGAAACAAGTAAATAAATGAGGATATCTTAAAAACAATGACAAATTTATATTTAGTGTATTTGAACAATATGACTAATTTCTGTTGTTAACTCGGCTAATTAGAGATGTTTGGATTTCTTGGAAGTAGAAATTTCTGAATAATTTTATTCGTAGAAATGAAATTTGCGTTATTCATGATGATTATTTAATCTTAATAGAATAATAATTACTCTTAATAAGAATTAGTTTAATCATATGCTATTAGTATTATACACGCAACCAAACATACAAATTAAATGGTTCTTTTCTTCATATCCTCTAGAGTAGATTCGAATCATTTTTAAGTTCCTAGCTACATGTCACCCATAATTAGTTTTTACCGTCTCTCATTCAGACAGTTCATGCCGTGAACGACAATTTCTGCTTGTTGTAACAACTTGAATTTCTTCTGCTGGAGAAAAGCGAGCTTTGCAGAAACCTTTTGCGAAATTGCAAGATGTGTGTATCCGTATCTTTGACTTATTTATACATCAACCACGGTTTTTTCATAGCAGTATTCAGAAACAGGTACCTGGTACTCTGGTGAGCTATATTGATAATTGGAAATAGATGCAGTGGTTGAAATGATCATAAGCACTGCTAAAAGGCAAGAAGAGAGACTTTATCATCATATCAATATGGAGGCTATTAAACTCCTGGACAATTCACAGCTAGAAGACTCAAAGCACTTATACCTTTGTAGCAAGGTCCGTTGAGTATCGGTTATAAGGTTATCCAACTTGAACAAATTGACATAAAAGTATAATAATAAGTATAAAAAGTATGATATACAGTATCATATACAGGTGCCCATTATGTATGGAATATAGTATTATATATATCTTGGTAAGTATCAACTTTATAAAAAAACAATTTATATAAAAGTTGTTTAATATTTTGTTTGCCATAATAAGGCATTCAATTGGTTTTATTTCAGAAAACAAATGAGCAACGAATAACACTTGAAGTTTTTTAGATGGCAATATGTCCTTTCGTTAGGCTCATTTGATAGAGATTTAAAATTTAAAAATTAAAATTATTGTTTATTAAGAAAATTTAACTAATAACATGAATCTAGATATCCGAGATCGTCAAGTACCTTGAAGTACCTCGAATTCCGAACACTAGATATAGAACTAGAAACGAGTCTAGTTCTAGGTCTAATGTTAGTTCTATTTCAGTAAAAATAGACAACAATTTAACGCTTAGTAACAATTAAAACTAGAACCGCTGGCTGAAGACGCATTATTATTATTATTATATCTAGCAACATCATGTTTGAACTCATTTTAATGTTTTTTTTAATAAAGAATACATTATAAAAGAACACCATGAAGTTGTCCATTTGTCCATTATATGATAACTAACTTCAGATTTAAAATATCAACCTCAATTTTGACATATTTGTAATCTTCATCAAAAATCCTTTGAAATGAGTACAAACACGACATATTTATCTTCAATATTAATGAAGTTATGATCAACTTCCGGTTAGAAATGTCAACGTCAATTTTGACATATTTGTAATCGTTGTGAAAAATCCTTTAAAATGAGCCCAAACATGATACGTTTAATTCCAATATTACTCGAGATATAACCAACTTCCGATTTGAAATGTCAATGTCATTTTGACATATTCTTAATTTTTATAAAATGTCTTTATATTTGTCACAAAAACAAAAATATAATAAAAAAAAAATTAAAAATTAAGGTTGGTATTAATATTTAAAAATTAAATTGCTATCTTCATTGTTATTAACTTCGGGTTTAACGTTTTTTATTCTAACTTTTTTGTTTTTTGAGATAAGTGCATCATCTTTGGACTCATTTTAAACGTTTTTTAATGAAGATGACAAATATGTCAAAATTGACGTTGACGTTTCAAACCGGAAGTGATTGTATTTCCATTAATATTAAAGTTAAATATGTCGAGTTTGGACTCATTTTAAAGGATTTTTTATGAAGTTGGCAAATATGTGAAAATTAAAAGTTGAAAGTTCGAACTTTTTGGTATAATAATAAAATTAAAGTTGACATTGAGAAGTGTAAGTTTTTTCACGACTAAACCCGACTGTTTCTAGTTCTAGGTCTAGTGTTAGTTCTAGTTTTACACTAGCACTATCACTAGAACTAACTATTCGGGTTTAGCTGTGTGTCTTCAGACTTTTTAAGACGTCCGGCTAAACCTAAAACTTTCTAGTCCTAGGTCTAGTGTTAGTTTTAATTGTTATTTAACCATAAATTCTTGTACATTTTAATTGATCTAAAAATTTTTTTTTTGATTTAATCCACTTACCTTGCTTGTAATTTCATCCATTTACCCATTTTGAATTAGATACAACCTTTAAATCCAATTAATTATGTGTTTTTCATCAAAAAAACTTAAATTCAACGTCAATTTTGACAAGCAACTGCAATATTTGGATCTTAATCACCATGGTAACCGAGTCAAGTTGGATAACCTTAAAATAATAAAATTTTATTCCGATTTTTTTATCAATTCTAACCTAATTAAAAATATCTTTTTTTTTAATTTAATCCACTTACCTTATTTATAATACCCTAGATAAACCAATTTTGAGTTAAATACAGCCTTTTAACCAATTAAATGAGACTTTTTCCTTAAAAAAAATTAAATTCAATTTCAATTTTGACAAGCACCTGCAATATTTGGATCTTAATCACCATGGTAACCGAGTCAAGTTGGATAACCTAACAATAATAAAATTTTATTATAACCGTTAATGTTTCGCTTTATATTTTAATATCTTTTTAATTTTTTTATCTTTTTTTTTATATTTTCGTATATTGCTTCTTAAGTGAAATACACTGTGTAAATAAAAACATAGAAATGTCAATTCTTCCAATGACGTCACAGAAGGGCCTTTGCGGGGGGATACGTTCATAGGGACTTGGATAACCTTATACAATATGTTGACTAGTCACTTCAATTAATGATGACAATACATTAAGGACATTGCTAAGTATATCTTAATTTAAGATTATCTTGTAATAGCAATTTAAGTTGGAAAAGAAGTGCTAATAAAAAAAGAATACATCACATATCTTCAGTCAGATAAATTATTCAAGATATTTACAAGTTCGTGGTTCGATTTTTGTCCCAATTTCGATTTCGTGATGTTTTTGTATTTCACAGCGCCGACGTGGTCATTATGGCAAAGACGAATTTCCATGAATGTGGGCGAAAATAACCCGAACTTAAACTAAATTAAAAACGTTCTAGCAGTGAACGTGTTAAAATAAATTTAAAAAAAATTTGGTATTTGTTAGTTTTTATTTGACTTACGTCGAAAAATTAATTATTTTTAACATATTTATGTATATTATTGTTCATATTTACAGGTCAACTACTAAACTAACAGTTGGTATACTTAAATAACACGTCGAAATTAAATTGTGAATATAAAATTTGTATCATTAGAAGCCCAAAACGAGAACTAAAAGACAATTAAATTAATAAGAAATCGAATAACTGATAAAAACTAAAAAACTTTGAATAATTTTTTTTTATTACCTAGAAAACAGATTGAAAATTTTATATTTTGATTTTATTCCCAAAAACTTTAGTCGTTGATAAAAAATTGTTAAATTCTAAAAATATTTTTTTTGTTTATTTTCGATTGTTTTCATTGCGAAATTTAGATTCTTTATAAACAGATCGAATTTTTAACAAAATCAAAATAACAAATTAATAATCTGTGAAGAACACACAACACTTCCTCTAAATTCATTTTTTATATCGAGCAATATACTTCATCCACACGACCATATCATTAACAAAATCACCCCCAAAAAAAAATTGAGAAATAATCAAAGAAAAAAGTTATTAAAAAATTAATAAATCATTAATAAAATACAACTTGATATGAAGATCAAAAACGAAGAAACAAAATATAAGTTCACTTCTTGTACTACAGAGTTTATTTGTTAATTAATAATAAAACTTTTAAAATTCACTTAATTTTAAAAAATAATTTACACAGCTTCACCGTTTTTTTTTTATTTTTTTAATCCTTATTATTAATTTCTTTTCTTCGTTATTCTTTTATTTTCGATTCTTTTTTGTCTCTTAATCTTCATTTTTATTTCTTTTTTGGTTTTTTCTTTTCAAAAAATCATTTTTGGGGCCCAATCTTTACCAACAACACGTTGCTTTACTTCGGATGGCAGTCAGTGTGTTAGTACTGGTGGTATCAAGAGGGGTCAGTGTTCCAAGAGATCCGATATGGACGCAAAAGCGCATGAACTAATTCCCGTATTTGACATCAAACGAACTAATTCCTGAGCATGAGCCATTGCCACTTCTAACGGTGGTCTTCTTGGCCTATTACTCGATTCTAAAAATAAATTTATATACATAAAAAATCGTTTGATTTGATTCGGATTAATTTTTACCTAAAATAGCTGAATTTAAGGAAGCACATATAGATTCTCTTTGAACTGGATCCAATTGCCAACCAACAGGACTTGCCCATGGATTTGAATAAGCTAGTAAACTAAATGCATCCTATAAAAAGATTTTTTTTTGATTAGTTTAAAACAATTTTTTTTGGGTTGAGGTCTACTTACAACTAACATTTTTTGATTTTTTTCCTGATTTTCAGTTCCTAATTTTTGACTCATACTATTTAATTCTCTTCCAAATTCTAAAATTCTTTCTACTGCTGGTTTACAACATTTTCTAATTACAGGTCCATCAATATCTGTAAATTAAATTTATCATAATTATATTTGTTGCGCATATTCAAAGTAATTTTACCCATGTCTTCATCTTCATCATCAAAACATGAATTATTTTCTGAAAACATAATGTTATTCGTACAATTATTCCCGTTTTGATATCCATTTGTTGAAGAAGAGTTGGTCGTGATATTTTTTCCATTACACGAATCCGAATGTCCGTTTTGGACCTCCTCTGTATCCATTTCGATGTCGCTGTCTTCCGGTTTTATCACAGCCTCGTCCCCACCACCGCAACTGTTGCCATTTAAAGCAACGACGTTATTTTGATTGTTAAGTTCTTCGACGGTGGCTGGAGGTGGTTTTGCTTTATTGCTACCGTAACTTTTAGTCGATTGTATAACGGACGTTTGTATTGGACTTCCGGGTCGTGGTGACAAACTGTAGGGCGAGGTTGAATTATACATTGGATTCTTTCGGGGACAAACTTCCACATCAGAACCGTTCACCATTTCGACAAATTGACGGCACTTGAGCATAAATAGAAGATTTTGGTTGCGTTCCAATAATCCTGGATATAAACGGGTTGTTTTATCGATTGCTTCGCCCATTCTACCCGCTAAAACAAGTTTTAAAATTCCTAAAAATTAAAAGGTTTTTAGTGGAATAAATGAGGTTTCTTTTTTTTTGAAAATCTTACTTTGTCTATTCTTTATTGATCCTATGTCTTCTGAAAAAGTTTGTCCTGTTATATGAGCGAATGCTTCCGCTGTATTTGAGTATCCGTGATGTACTAAGTATGTTGAGACCATTCTAAATTAAAAGAAAATTAAGGAATATTACTAAATTAAGAAGAAATATAATATACAGGTGTCCCGAAACTCAAGGTCAAGCGGGTGAGAGGCCAACCCATACTTGTTCTGGTAAAAATAAGAAAAAAATTCGATGTGTCTTAGTTAAGTGGTAATAAACATATTTTTGAAATGTTAAAAATCGGTCCCGTACATCATATCTTTAGGTACTACGTGCCTCATGAACCATGCTACTATAGCAGTCACATCAAACAACAAAAGTCGTTAGTTTTACAAAAAAAAGTATTAATTTGATTGAGTTAAAGGTTGAAAGAATGTATATCTATTAAGTTTGACACACGATTTCTAAACAAAGGAGTAGTACAACACCTGTGGCAAGTTATTTTAAAAGATGGCCTGTTTAGTCAAGATTCCAAAATGCTATAATACTTGCCATTTTTCTTATCCTAAAAAATATTATTGCGTGTTTTTCTGCATGCTTATTTAAAAAATTCATACTTTCGTATGTTATTTGTGTTTCCTCCAAAATAATTTAACAGCTTTGTTGGAAGATGTGCCGCTCAATATAATAATAATAATAGTTTATTCTTCAACAATACATATATGCAAAAACTGTATTAATGCTAATTAAACTTAAAAAAAAAAAAACAAAAGAAAAATAATAATAATAACTGTTGAAGAATCATAAGGTCGCGGATTCAGTGCCATGGCCAAAAGACCATTACTGTTCTTTCACCGCAGCCTTAAACTTAAAAAAAGCTATCAAAACAAGCCAGTAAATGCCTAAAAAGACTTAAAGGTAAAATTCCGTATTATCCCTAAATTAGCGATCTTAAAGAATTAAAATTTAAACCAATGCTATCAAACAACATAACATAAAATTTAATAACCTTCCGAGATGTTCCCCAATGTTAAAATCACTGCATGTTAAAAAGGCAATTAAACAACAAACACTTAAACACACGGCCATGCCCAACCTTTATACAGGCTGTCTCACGTAACTGGTTCGTTAGAACTTTTTATGGTTCCACTATTCGTAGTGGTTTGAAATTTTGGTAGCATGGGTTGTTCATTCTAAACTTTCGATCTAAAATATTTTCAAGATGGCCACCCCTTCCGGTCTACCGGAAGTAGACCACAACTTCGTTATTTTAAATGGAATGCTATAGTTTTTATTACACCTTTCAATTATACGTAAAAAAATATGTTGACTTTGATAAAAGTTGTTGGTACCTAGCGTTTTTAAGCGATTTTAAGTGTTTTTTGACAAATTTCACCAAGGTCTTTAAAAGCCCATATCTCAGCTAACGATCATTCAAAAAAGCTCTGCATTGGCACGACTACTCTACAGATGCTGCCAAATAGATTGTCATTTGTTGTAACAGAGAATCTTATATAGGCTGGTCAAAAATTGAATTATCGTTTCTCAATATTCAATTGCGAGAAAATCGAAAATTTTAAATAGAACACCCCACATTTCTTTACACTATCAGAAAGGGAATTTAATTCTCTACAAATTATCTATAAACATTCCTATACGTATTTATTGTAGTTTCCCTGATATTGGAAAATTAATCAAAATCAGACATAGAAAACATATAAATTTATTACATTCGCCATGAATATAAAACAAATTTAAAATATCGGCGTTGGATTAATTTGCCATGATATACAATGACTTTCACTCGTGATCAAAAGTAAGTAACAACAACAATAACACAAATATAGACCAAAAACTGTCAAAATTCCATGGCCTTCTAATAAAAAAATCAAATGTTTTCCCGCATTCCGTGCATGCTTTGATTAATTTCCCAATATCAGGGAAACTACAATAAATAGATATAGGAATGTTTATAGATAATTTGTAGAGAATTAAATTCCCTTTCTGATAGGGTAAAAAAATACGGGACATTCCATTTAAAATTTTCGACTTTCTTGCCATTGAATATGGAGAAACGGTAATTCAATTTTTGACCACCCTGTATAACTGTATTGATACAAGAAATGACAATCTATTTGACAACATCTGAAGAGTAATCGTGCCAATTTAGTTTTTTTTTTTTTAATGAACGTTAACTGAGATATGGGCTTTTAAAGAGCATGGTGAAATTTGCCAAAAAAAGGTTAAAATCAAAATAACTCGAAAACGAAAAATGCTAGGTACCAACAACTTTTATGAAAGTCAACATATTTTTTTATGTATAATTGAAAGGTGTAATAAAAACTATTGCATTCCATTTAAAATAACGAAGTTGTGGTCTACTTCCGGTAGACCGAAAGTGGTGGCCATCTTGAAAATATTTTAGATTGAATGTTTAGAATGAACAACCCATGCTACCAAAATTTCAAACCTCTACGAATAGTGGAACCTAAAAAAGTTTTAACGAACCAGTTACGTGAGACATCCTGTATAATCTGGGATAGAGTTGTATAGAGAATATACTTAGTTAATATGCTTAGGACATTTCTATTTCTGATATTGACACTATGCAAGTCACCTCTAAAATAAATCTTTCTAGCTAAGTAAGGTGGATTGCGACCAACAATCAGGTTATGATAAAGTGTAAGTACAATAGCATTTTAATACAAGACCTCATATTAAGCCATCCAAGATCCTTTAATTTATAAGTTATATGGTCATATTTTCTTATGCCGAAAATGTACCGCATACAAGCATTTTGCACACGCTGCATGCTAGACACGTCTGCAACGTCGAGATAAGGACCGAAAACTGGAGCACAATAATTAAAAATGAACAGCACAGTGCTTTCACATAAAATTGTCTTAAGCTTGATGCTGAAAACATTCGTAAAAGGATACAAAACCTTCAGGTTTAGAAAACTCAAACCTATAAGTCTAGAAATACGCTACCGATATCGAAATGTATTGTCAATAATAAGACCCAAATTCTTCTCCTGTAGTGATATAGGAATCACATTATTATCAACACTGATTTTAACCAATGATTGCAGTTGTTGAACGTGTCTCTCAATACCAAATCCCGTATTCAAAAACAAACAATGTTCACGAACATAATTGACAGTCTCTGAAGATCACAATTAATTTTATCTACAGCATTTTCATAATCATTAAACGGAAAACCATAGTACTAGTAGTGTCATCCGCATACTCCACATTACAATATTTGATACAATTATGCAATAAGGACGTATAAACGGTAAACAGCAGAGGGCCCAATATTGATCCCTGATATCTACAGAGAAATGTGGTTTCAAGATGGTTGGCCAGCTCATTATGCTTGTCCTGTACGGGATTGCATACAGAATATCCAGAAAGATGAATTGAGCGTCTTGGTTCAATTACGTGGCCTCCTCATTCTCTGGGCCTAAATCTCCTTGATTTTATTATTAGGATTGCATAAAAGAAACAGTGTATTAAAAACCGATTGAAAATCTCGCCGAACTACGCCACAATATTTATACAACAGCAGAAGAAATAAATGCAAAAAGATTTATAAGTGCCGACGGCAAATAATGAGCATTTGCTTTAGTTTTAAGAAAATAACGCTATAAAATTAATAATAAATAAATTAATAATGCCTTTTGTTTGTTTAATTTTGTCTTTAGGTTAACCTTATTTGAAACAGTCCTTTTGCAAGACATAGGGGACTTGTTGAAACCACATTTTGTAGTTCGTAGATAGTGACTGGCACATCTTCTAACAAAGTTAAGAGGAAATAAAGAGTAAATACTTAGATAATAAAGAGTAAATAATGGTATAGGAAAGTATGAATTTTTCAAATAACGTGCTTTTTGCAGAAAAACAAGAAATAATATTCTTTATGAAAAGAAAAATGGCAAGTGCTGTACCATTTTGGAAACTTGACTAAACAGGCCATCTTTTAAAATTACTTGCCAAACTACTTGCACTACTTCTTTTTTAGAAATCGTGTATCAAACTTAATAGGCATAAATTCTTTCAACCTTAACTCAATCAAATTAATTTTTTTTGCAAAACTAACGACTTTTGTTGTTTGACTTGTGACTTCTATAGTAGCATGGTTCACAAGAAATACATTATTAAAAAAATCACTATTAAATTGCGAACATTTCTGGCGTAGTACCTAAAGATATGATGTACTTTCGGGGGACCGGAAGTGGCCACCATCTTGAAAATACTTTAGATAGAAAGGTCGGTATGAACCTCTCACATAAACCAAATTTCAGAAATGTAGATGCAATGGAACAGAAATAAAACGGGTGTTGCTGACTTTTTGGCGGACACTGTATACAGTGTGTCCGCAAAGTAACGGATATAGGCGATAAAATCATTATAAACGGTTTATGGAAAAATCCCTGAAACGGGTCTCAAGATTTAAATTTTTTTCTTTATATCATCGTAACATCATCATTATCGTAACATTTTTTGTTACGATGACGAAGACTTTGTCAAAAACATATTTTTTCCGACGAGGGAACATTCACATTGAGTGGACAAGTAAATAGACAAAATTGGGCTACCCAAAATCCACATTGCGCAAGAAAGTCGCACACCCAATATCCGCAAAAGATCAATATGTGGAGCGACATCGTATGGGATACTGTCCTGAGTTCTTACTTTTTGAGGAAACGTTAACTGGAGGGAGATGTTTAGATTTTTTCAAAACGATATCATAAAGTTATCCCACCTGAATTCCAATGGTAGTTATTCCAACAGGATGGTGCGCGCCACCACATCAGTTTTTGACACTTAGAACATTGTTTAAAATAATGGGTTACCATAGTTACTCATGGCTACTGCTACTGGTATTCTTATAATATCAAGCAAATTTGAAGTAGTTAAACTTTAAAGTAATTTTTCTCGAAAATTTTCTTATGTAACCAATATTAATATTGACTGTACTAGATTCAGAAAAACATCCTCTTTCATATTCCGTAATAAAAATGGGGGATTGCTATTTAAAAAAAAATATCGATGACGTCATAACACGTTTAAAAATGGCGAAAAAAATTTAAAATCTACATCGAAAAAATTAAAACTGTAGACTCGTTTCAGGGATTTTTCCATAAACCGTTTATAATGATTTTATCGCCTATATCCGTTACTTTACGGACAGACTGTATATAAGAAATATAAATGAGAATAAAAATACAAACTAACTTGTTTAAAAGTGCTTGCCATTCGCCTTGTCCTTCGGGTACCGGAAAATCCTGTATAGAAAGTCGTGTACTAGCCCTTAATTCCTTGATCATGTCCTCGATATCGAAAACAAACGGTTCCTGTCCAAAATTGGCATCGACCACTTCCCCCGGCGTTTGTAGTCCGACAGTTGGATATAAATTTGGCTAATGCAAGTAAATTTTCAAGGTAAAAGTTAATAACAACTGAAACATTTCGAATAATAAACGTTTTAAATTCATGTGATCTTAAACTAACCAAACAAAATCATAATCCCTCTTCATCATCATTGCTCCAAGAAATCCATTTATTTTATTTTAAATGAATCATACTTACAGGTAGATCTGTAAAGGCTGTGCCGAGGTGATGGCCGTTTTTAGTGTAAAAACATGTGTTTTCTATAAGATTAACACCACATCCGATTACATCGCCCGTTGTAAATGTTGGTCCATAGGGTTGCCCTGTACCAGATGAGCAGAACGTATGGCCATCATCACCATGATAACCATATGACTGCTTATCCCAACCTAGCATTTAATTAATTTAAATTAATTCTAAAAAATTACCCAAAACGTTAAAATTACAAACCAGGCAATCTATTCATATTGACACCTTGTGCAGATAATCCGATACCCATATAACCATCACGTCCCTTACTAACAATTTTCACTTCAAAATAGTACAATCCACACGCCGCAGGAATTGGATGAGTTGCTTGAACACTTGCTGCATCTCTATGTGTTTTACCATGTCCTAAAAAGAAAGAGAAAATTGTCAATCGCTATCAATATTTAAAAAAAAAAAACATCAAAGTTACGTTATTCTACATGAAATTTTTCCTATTAAAATACCACAACCGTAAACCGAAAATAAATGTAATATGCCTTGTGACCTAGATTTAATGTAGAACAGTAGATGCTCTTTTATAAAGGTTGCTTAAGCACCACTACTAGAATACATTAAAATCACACTTCCACGTTTATTATTGATCATTTTTTGTGGTTTTTACGCATTAAAAAAATTTTTTTGAATCACAAATAGATTCAACGAAAATAAGCTGAGCATTGTTTGATGAAACATGTATAAATAAAGGAAATGACAGAGCACTAACCGTGCAGCGGGGCGTCATCAAAATGATGTATAATTAGAACCGGTCTGTTGCAGTTTGGGGCGTTAATCAGTAAAAATATACTACTTGAAAAACAAACAAAACTTCCATCTTTACATTCTCAAAATAGAAGCAGCATCACATCCAGAAAATCTTTTTTCCCTTTCAATTTAATTTCATTTTCCTACAACATTTATTTAAATCATTTCATAAAAGATGTCACATTGATAAAATCAATATGATTTTAATTTTTATACTAGAAAGTTCTAATTACTATTTAATTAGTACATTTAGCTTTTCTTTATAGTTTCAACAGTAAATACTTCCACATAGGTATTTAAGGATGGAGTAAGTGAGAAAGAACAGGAAGCATTATCCCTAGCAGATAAAATCATATATTTCCCACTTCAATTAAAGTTGAGCCACAGTAATGTGATGATCAGTTTCGTATTGATATTAATTGTAGAGTCTCGACTTAATCGGATCAAATATAAATTTCTCATTTTAATTAGAGCCGAGGCGCAGCAATGAGATGATCAGTTGTGGGTTGATATGATATTGATATCGAATAAAATCATACATTTTTAAAAAATAAATTTAGCTTAATAAAGTTTCTAGTTCTAGGTCTAGTATTAGTTCTACTTTTCGTTCAAACAAATACTAGACCTAGAATTAGAAACATTCGGATTTAGTCACACGTCTCTCAAGACGGCTAAACCCGAATAATTCTAGTTCTAGGTCTTGTGCCAGTTCTAGTGATAGTATAAAACTAGAACTAACACTAGACCTAGAACTAGAAAGTTTCGGGTTTACCAGTGCGTTTGAGGACGCACAGCTAAACCCGAATGTTTCTTGTTCTAGGTCCAGTGTTAGTTCTAGTTTTAATTGTTATGCAACGCTAGACCAAGAACTAGAATCATTGAGGTTTAGCCCTCTTAAGAGACGCCCGGCTAAATAAAAATGTTTCTAGTTCTAGGTCTAATGTTAGTTCTAATGCACCGTTTCTCAACGTTTCAGTATTCGGGCCCCAATTTTCAATAACAATTTTTATGGCGCCCCCCTACCTTTCTTTTGCGTCATTTGTTTAAAAATTTTGGCAGCAGCCAGCATGAAACCTAATAAACTTAGACGCCATTTGGAAACACTTCATAGTGAGTACGTTAACAAGCCCCGAGAATTCTTTGAATTAAAATTAGTCATATATATGAAGAGCAAATATCATTCTGCAAAAAAACTTTGTTTATGAAAAAAAAAGTTTTACTTGCCTCTTACAAACTATCATATAAAATAGCCAGATATAAAAGGCCTCACACCATTGGTGAAGACCTTATTCTGCCAGTTGCGATGGAGATTGTAGAAACTATGTTTAGAGATAATTTTGCCAAAGAATTACAATTCATACCTCTTTCAAATTATACTGTTGTCTGCCGAATTGGTGATATAGCCGAAGATGTACAGCATCAGCTTCTTGAAAAGTTGTGTGACAAATTGTTTTCAATTCAGCTTGACGAGGCAACAGATAGCAATAAAACGCTCATTTAATTGCCTATGTCTGATTTTGTGATCGTATATCGGTAGTAGAAGAACTACTTTTCTGCATACGTAGAGAACTCAAAGCAACAGCACTCGCTTTGTTTGATATTTTAAATGATTTTATTAATGAGGCAAACATAGAGTGGAAGAATTGCGTTGGAATATGCACCAATGGTGATTCTACAATGTGTGGAAGATTCCAAAGCGTACAAGCACTTGTGAAACAAAAATCTCCGCAATGTGACTGCACCTATTGCATGATCCACAGAAAGGCATCGCGTGGGAAATTTCTACAACGTGTTTATGAGTTAAAAGAGGAAATTGCCACTTTTCTAGAAGAGGAAAACCGCCTGGAAGCCAAAAAGTTTCGAGATGCTTTATTTGTGATGAAATTGGTTATATATTCGAGAAATTAAATACCCTGAATCTGCAACTCCAAGGAGCAAACACACATATGTTGGATAGCAGTGATAAAGTTAGTGCATTCTGTAGAAATTAGGAGCTGTGGAGCAAAAAAAACTAGAAATGTTTGCAAATGTGAAGGAGTGTGTCAAAACATACAAGGAACAAGAACAGTATGTGAAAGTTGTTTTTGTAACAATAGAAAGTCATTTAGCCATGTTGGCACAGAATTTTGAAAAGTATTTTCTTGCTGACGACAAATTGGTAGCAAGTTACGAGTGGGTTAGGGATCCATTTCGAACTACTCACGAAGGTCTCTCAACTGCAGAAGAAGAAATCTTCATACACTTTACTGCAAGGGGCGAAATTTAGTAATAGAGAGAATTTAGTAATACAACTCTCTTTGAATTTTGGGCGGGAGTGGATGATGCATTTTCTCCACTGAAAACAAGAGCATTTCGTATATTATTGCCATTTTCAACATCTTACCTTTGTGAAGCCGGATTTTCTGCGGTGGCTGCTTTAAAGACAAAATATAGGACTCGACTGAATATAGATCAAAGAACTGAGAGTGGCTATTTGTAATATAAAACCTTCTTTTGAAAAACTTTGCTGTGCGAGACAGGCCCAAGGGAGTCACTAATAATTATAATCATTACAGCTACTTTTAATTTAGTACTGATGAGTCTATTATTAGTTTCATTTGGCATTTAATAGTACCTACTGATACAATCATATTTATAGTAATTAAATACATAGGTAGTAGTACGAGTGTATTAGTTTAAATGTGTACTGTACTTACTTAAATTTTTGGAATGTCAGAATGACATTAATTTTTTATTAGTAATTATCTTTTTTTTTATTTTGATGTGTTGGCGCCCCCCATGCAGAATTATGACGCCCCCTGGGGGGGGGGGGCACAGGTTGAGAAACGCTGTTCTAATGACAATGTAAGTGTAAAAGTAGAACTAACACTAGACCAAGAACTAGAATCATTCGGGTTTAGCCGCACGTCTCTCAAGATGGCTAAACCCGAATGATTCTAGTTCTAGGTCTCGTGTTAGTTCTAGTAATAGTGCTAGTGTAAAACTAGAACTAACACTAGACCAAGAACTAGAATTATTCGGGTTTAGCCGCACGTCTCTCAAGACGGCTAAACCCGAATGATTCTAGTTCTAGGTCTCGTGTTAGTTCTAGTAATAGTGCTAGTGTAAAACTAGAACTAACACTAGACCAAGAACTAGAATCATTCGGGTTTAGCCGCACGTCTCTCAAGACGGCTAAACCCGAATGATTCTAGTTCTAGGTCTCGTGTTAGTTCTAGTAATAGTGCTAGTGTAAAACTAGAACTAACACTAGACCAAGAACTAGAATCATTCGGGTTTAGCCGCACGTCTCTCAAGACGGCTAAACCCGAATGATTCTAGTTCTAGGTCTCGTGTTAGTTCTAGTAATAGTGCTAGTGTAAAACTAGAACTAACACTAGACCAAGAACTAGAATTATTCGGGTTTAGCCGCACGTCTCTCAAGACGGCTAAACCCGAATGATTCTAGTTCTAGGTCTCGTGTTAGTTCTAGTAATAGTGCTAGTGTAAAACTAGAACTAACACTAGACCAAGAACTAGAATCATTCGGGTTTAGCCGCACGTCTCTCAAGACGGCTAAACCCGAATGATTCTAGTTCTAGGTCTCGTGTTAGTTCTAGTAATAGTGCTAGTGTAAAACTAGAACTAACACTAGACCCAGAACTAGAATCATTCGGGTTTAGCCGCACGTCTCTCAAGACGGCTAAACCCGAATGATTCTAGTTCTAGGTCTCGTGTTAGTTCTAGTAATTGTGCTAGTGTAAAACTAGAACTAACACTAGACCAAGAACTAGAATAATTCGGGTTTAGCCGCACGTCTCTCAAGACGGCTAAACCCGAATGATTCTGGTTCTAGGTTTCGTGTTAGTTCTAGTAATAGTGCTAGTGTAAAACTAGAACTAACACTAGACCAAGAACTAGAATCATTCGGGTTTAGCCGCACGTCTCTCAAGACGGCTAAACCCGAATGATTCTAGTTCTAGGTCTCGTGTTAGTTCTAGTAATAGTGCTAGTGTACAACTAGAACTAACACTAGACCAAGAACTAGAATCATTCGGGTTTAGCCGCACGTCTCTCAAGACGGCTAAACCCGAATGATTCTAGTTCTAGGTCTCGTGTTAGTTCTAGTAATAGTGCTAGTGTAAAACTAGAACTAACACTAGACCAAGAACTAGAATCATTCGGGTTTAGCCGCACGTCTCTCAAGACGGCTAAACCCGAATGATTCTGGTTCTAGGTTTCGTGTTAGTTCTAGTAGTAGTGCTACTGTAAAACTAGAACTAACACTAGACCAAGAACTAGAATCATTCGGGTTTAGCCGCACGTCTCTCAAGACGGCTAAACCCGAATGATTCTGGTTCTAGGTTTCGTGTTAGTTCTAGTAGTAGTGCTACTGTAAAACTAGAACTAACACTATACCAAGAACTAGAATCATTCGGGTTTAGCCGCACGTCTCTCAAGACGGCTAAACCCGAATGATTCTAGTTCTAGGTCTCGTGTTAGTTCTAGTAATAGTGCTAGTGTAAAACTAGAACTAACACTAGACCAAGAACTAGAATCATTCGGGTTTATCCGTCTAGAGAGACGTGCGGCTAAACTCGAATGAGTCTAACTCTAGGTATACCGTTAATTCTAGTTTTATACTTGCTCTGTTACTAGAACTAGAAACATTTAGGTTTAGCCGGACGTCTCTTAAGACGGCTAAACCCAAATGATTCTAGTTCTTGGTCTAGCGTTGCATAACAATTAAAACTAGAACTAACACTAGACCTAGTGTTAGTTCAATAAAAGTATGCAACATAGTGATATCTTATACTAGCTAGCGCTACTTACCACTGTCACTAGAACTAACATTAGACCTAGAACTAGAAACATTCAGGTTTAGCACGCAGGGCTTCAAAAGACGCAGAGCTTAACCGGAAAATTTCTAGTTCAAGTGATAGTGCTAATGTTAGTTCTAGTTTTAGTTTAATTAACACCGGCCGTGAAAGCCTTCGTACTTATAGGTTAAATATAGTTAATCAATGAGATTTAATAAATCAAATCCATTCAGTACGTATAGGCAACCCAGAAAAATCTGTTATAAATTCTTAAATAAGATGTATAATGAATTGAATTGTTGAAAATTAAATTTTAAACCTATTTATACGTTTTAATTTGGCTCTTTTATTTCATTGCTGCAATTTAGCGTGAAAAAGTTTATTGATTCTCAACATTTAATTAGGTTAAAGCTAATCGCATTGAGTGACTGCACCTAAATATTAATTTAAAGCATGTGTTAAAATTTGCTTTTTAATGTAATATTTATTAATCCGTTTCATTATTAATCACTTCGTTCTTCGATTCCAGTTTTATTGCAGAAACCCATACACGAAGAATTAAAATTTACGTGAAAGCGCTTATCTATTTTTAACACTTTCAAAGTGCCATTTCTAACGATTCCGTTTTCCCCTTCCTCGATTCCACGCAATTTATATTACGGCAAAAAGGAAAGACAATCGACTTTGCACTTGACGGAGTATAACGTTTCAAAATATCGAACGATATTTACACAAACATTGCAAAAAACGTTTGCGCGTTGTAAAATATTGCATTTATTTCATTATATTATTTATAACTACTTTTAATGATAATTTTAAAATAAACAAGCTTAATATTTATTTTTTTTTTTTGATAACCTTCTTTTCCAACAAACCTTTTTATCTTTTTGTGTTTGTTTCACAAATAAATCATTAAACTAATCTAATATATTCAAAGAAAACGCATTTACAACAAAGAAATTTTTTCTAAATGATTTCAATATAATTTTTAAAGAAGGATTTTTTAAATAAACATCATCCCAACCCATACAAAAAAAATACTCGTCAGTTAATTATTCTTCGTTGAACCAAATCATAATCAGCTATTGTCCATGTTTAATCAACCATAAAATCCAAACTTAACTCTCTCTCTTCTCTTTTGTTTAGATTCTTTGTATTTTGTGCCACATAATAAATAAATAACACAGGTCAACGTGAAACATGTTTCTAACTAGAAAATAACCACTCCTCGTTGAATTTGAATTGTACAAACAAAAATAACCTTTAAGCGGCTTATTATTACTATTAACTGAGTTATTAATTGAATTATTTTCTGTTTATCTTGCGAAATTTACGATTATTAGTGTAATCTATTACCCAGCAGTTACTGCTTTCTCTCCATCTGCTCCTAGTTAGAATATACAAAGAAAATATGAAGATGTGTAAAAAAACCTATGATTTTAATAGGGATTTTCGGGTGTGAGTCATCGACACGATCATCAAGGGTCACTAAAGAGCACATCCGAGACGACGGTGTTTAGAATTTCGAGTACGATTGCGCCGTAAAAGAAGCGTCGCGACGCTGTCTGTTACACACAACTAAAACCAGCCGAAGTTAATGAAGGTCGGACATCAAACCGTGAGTCAACGGCCGTTCGGTACATCTTCCCCTTGTTGTATTTCAATACTATATGAGCACTGAAAAGAGATGGAGAAAATAAGAATGATAAAGAGAAATTTAAGATAAAATTTTGTATTATGATTTCGTTAAAAAATCCAAAATTAATTTTAATACACTGACCGGCAAAAAAAACCGGCCACTAAAATGTAGCCACAATTTCAAAGCTGGCTTACTTGCGAACCACTCATTCAATTTTGATGATTCTTTTTTTGATCGAAAGGTTGATTCTTTTGTAATAATCCTGCGATAGAAATTTTTATGCGGATATTAATTTGAGCATATACGGGGTGCAAGAATGAGAAAACCTTTTTTTCTCGAAATTTGTAATACCCTGTAGGGTGCAACTGCTACAGCAGAGGGTGTTAACTGGAATCAAATGGTAGCCCAATCTTTTTTGAGCATTTTGTTTTTTTATTCACTCTATTATCTCTGTTACTAACGAAGATGCAGTATATTAAAGCGATCGCCTGTGAAAACAAGACGAGCGACAATAGCAGCTGATGACAGTTTTATTGTTCTAAGCAATCGTAGAACGACAGCTATAGAAGCTCGGTGTCGTCTTCAAATGGTGCATGTTGTTAATGTCAGTGAGCAATTGCGGCAAACTCTTCTTCAAAAGCAATTCGTAACTCTTGAAGGTTGTCCGGTAGGACAGGACGATGACGAACGCGTTTCTCAAGTTGGTCCCAAAGATATTCGATAGGGTTAAGGTCCGGGCTGCACGCTAGCCACTCTATCCGTTCAATACCCTACTTCATCAAGATTTTCGTTAACCACACGTGCTACGTGCGGTCGCGCATTGTCATGCATTAGCATGAATACGTCACCAATAAAATGGGAATAGAATCTCCATGGAAAGGTACTCTTTCCGAAATTGTGCAGGTCGCAAACCTTTCATTACGACGTCTCCACACTCATTCTCGACCATCAGGTGACCGGAGACAAAATCGAGACGCGTCAGTGAAGAGCATCTTACCCCATTGTTCCATTCCCTAATTCATATGTACGCGCCCAAATTGAAGACGTGTTCGCCGATGTCTCTGGAGCAGCCGAGGTCTTTTGGCAGGTCTTCTTGCAGTCAGATCACTTTTATCAAGTCTTCGGTGAATAGTTCTTCCACTTACGGCAACCCCATGCACCATTTGAAGATGATGCCGAGTTTCTACAGCTGTCGTGCTACGATTCCTCAGAGTGTTTAGAACAATAAATCGGTCATCAACTGCTGTTGTCACTCGTCTTCTACCGAAACCTTGCCGCCTAGTGAAATTTCCTGTTTCCACATATTGATTCCAGGCATCCTGAACTGTTGTTGAGGGTATACCCAATGTATGGGCAACGTATTGCTGACTTTTGCCATCCTCAATTAAAGTAACAACACGCGCAACATCAGTTACTGACAACGGGATTGCTATTATGTTAAAAGACTGTAAAAATCTTTAACAACTGTCAATTTACTATTCGAAACAAATGACATACGCTACCTAGCGCGCCACCTTAGATTTTTTATGCTTGCTTGTCTTGTTTTTACAGGCGTTCGCTTTAAAACACTGCATCTTCGTTAGTAATAGAGATAATAGAGTGAATAAAAAAATAAGATGTTCAGAAAAGATTGGGCTTCCGTTTGATTCCAGTTAACACCATCTGCTGTAGCAGTTGCAACCCACAGGGTATTAGAAATTTCGAGAAAAAAAGTTTTTCTCGTTCTTGCAGCCCGTATATGCTCAAATTAATATCTGAATAAAAATTTCTATCGCAGGATTATTACAAAAGAATCAACCTTTCGATCAAAAAAAGAATCATCAAAATCGAATGCGCGGTTCGCGAGAAAGCCAGCTTTGAAGTTTTGGCTAATTTAAAGTGGCCGGTTTATTTTGCCGGTCAGTTTAGATTTGTGCTTTAATGTTACAAGATAAAATTCATCCAAAACTAGTTCAATAAGATGATTAATTAGTAAGTTCATCAATTATACAGTGACATCGTAATTTTTATCTTAATTAAGCCGAGGTCGGTTGCGGCTGAGGTACTACACTATGTGTCATCCAAAATGGTATCAAATATGGCACTTGAGCCGCAATCGAAATCGTCTTAATGGAATAAAAGCGTTCTTTTCATCCGAGGTCGCTTACAGCCGAGGTATTACATTGCGTTATCAAAAATAGTATTAAATGTAGCATCTCGGAAGCAAACAACCTCGGCTTTATACAATAACATCGTACTTTTCGTCTTAAGTAAGCCGAGGTCGCTTGCGGCCGAGGTATTACACTGTGTTATATTAAAGTCGGAAGAAAATTGGTAACCCTTTGTGGATCTTCGCCTGTTTCAGCATCCTCCGCCATTCTGTTCTGTTACAAGACATCCTACTCCAATTGACGATGCCAAAAGTTTTGGTGTCGTCTTCCATCTGGTTGAGATATCTTGTCTTGGATCCAATGGGAGTTTATGCTGATATTCTCTTAGGTTGTCATCGTCTTTCATTGTATGGACATATCACTGATTTTTATATATACTCCCTATATGCTGAGTAGAGCTCGAGATTATATCTTCTGCATCACTCTCTATTTTCCAACAGCAATTTCATCCTAGCAATTCTTGTGTGACATTCTCGAGTATGATATTGAACCAGATTCATGATAAAGGATCATCCTGTCGCAAATTGGGAAGATATGGGGACTAAATCAAAAGACTATAATGTGGAATAGACTGTGATAAGACTCAAAATTCTCAAAATCGCGATTTATAGACAGTAACTATTAAAAGTAATAAGAAAACTTGATGCTTATTAAGTCTAATATAATGTAATAGTAAAGAGTTTAATTTTAATAATAATATTACCATATTAAAAAGAAATTTTTTTCATTTATCATTGTTATTTATTTTTTAAAGATTATTTCTCGATTTAAAGTTATAGAATCTTTAAAAAAATAAGCTTCGTGCGTTGTTTACATCGTATCGAAAGGGTCATTGGCTTGAAGCTGCTGGTGCTCAGGGGCCAACGGACAAGTTCTGTTTGTTGGTGGAGCGCGGATTCTGCTTGGGAGTTTGGACCGGATTGGTCCTGTTACAAAGTCGTTGGGGTATTGTCCAGGTAGGTACAGGTAGCAGTTGGTCTCCTGCGCTACTGAATACGCAATTATAAACCGTTAAAAACTGCTACGCAATCGGCCATGAACGAGGAGTAAACACTATTAATGACCACACCAATTTTATATAAACAATACAACACGTACTTTTCATTTTCTCACATCAAAACAATCTATTTCAATCATCTAAAATTAACAAATTAAATTGTACATAAATATTTTTATGCTAAACTACGACAAATTGTCTACATTAATGATGGAATAATCCATTAAATGAATAACTGATAAATTGTTGTTATTTAAAAGATAATGTAAATCTTTCAGTTAATCCAGCCAGTTGTTTACAACGAAGAATTTGTTTACAATCACCTTCTAAAACAATGGTTGTGGCCATGAAATATTGAACGTGCATCATATTCATATTTTATGCATATAAATATTCAATAACACAATTTAGCTTTAATTTTTGTACCACTTTTAGTTAGAATCCTATCAAGGAAATAACTATTTTTGTTGCCTTTATGACGTAGACGCACATGTTCCACTTTCAAGGTAAGTAAACGAAATGGACAACAAAACGTTAAATATTGAAATAAATGCTATGAATAAGGATTTTGTAAATATTATTCAGTGAAAGTTGTGGTTGCATGAAGCAAGAGAGCTTCCAATTAGAAAATTCTAACACAACCAAGACGACCACGGGGATTGTAAAATTGCGAGAGTCAGGAAAAACGAAAGGAATACGGATGTTAATTTATAAAATGACGTTTAAACGTCAAAAAATAACAAGTTGTTATTCAACTGTCAAACATTTGTGCTGTCAAAAAATGTTTAGTGTAAACAAAACTTACATAAATATTTTCAGTGAATGAAACATTTCATTATTGGATGATTATTTATAGATTTTATAAAAAATGAAACTCACCCTTTAATAAAAACCAACACGATCAGCTGATTTCTTTGTTTGCATGGTTATTTTTTTGGTTTCTTTTTTTAACAAAGATCGATTTAGCAATCGCCAGCACATTGACAGTTCAATCGGTTAAAAGAAATCGTTTAAATATTAACCCACGGTTCGTATCGTTCGGATTATGTTTTGGAAAAGAAAAAACTAAAACCTTGAAAAATTTTTTTATCTTACCTTTGTAGTGGACACGCAGATTATTCTGGGACAGGCCAATATAGGTATAGTTCTTGGCGGCATTCCACGTCCTGGGTAAAGGGGTTTTATCATCATTCACCGCCGGATATAACGACTTCAAACGGTCGACGGTGTCCGCCTTTTGGGGCCCCGTTTGCTGTTGATCCATCGCACTCCGACCACTACACGCAGCGGCCATTTCTAAACTCCCTTTCCCTTTGACGAAATACACAACAAGAGCGCACACTCGTCTCCTTTACTAAAGTTACTCGATCAGCTGATAGATGTCAGATCTTAACTGACAACACCGACCTCTGTGTTTTAGTACGTTTCTATAGCAACCAACACGACACGTGTACACAACACTTGACTAGCATTTATCCTAAATGTCATTCATATGTCATTTAAATAACTTTTCGTAAATAAAACTACAAAATATAATTAAAATTATAATTTTACATCAACTTATTTACATCTTAATTAAAAAAAAATGAGGAAAAGATAATTAATTAAAAAATTATGCTCTAGGTTTTTTAGGTAAAGATCCGAAAGCTGATATTACAGTTGCTTTAGTGCCTGTTGCAGTGTTTGTCAAGGAAGGTTGAACTAACCCGGCAGGTTTTATGTGTGAATTAATAGAATTTCCACCAGGTTGGTCCCATTTGCTCTTTCGCTTTTTAGCTTCTTCTTCTTGCTTTTTCGTTCCCGAAACGACTTCCACTTTAGTTTTTCTTTCCTTTTCGCGTTTTTCCATCTCGGTTTTTTGTACTTTTGATAATTCTTCATAATAACTTTCTTTGCTCCATTTCGATGGGTCATAAATAACCGGGGGATAATTAGTTCCTAATTCGTTTATCGAACAAAATTGAATTAATTTTTCATAAATACTAGGATTTCTAAAATTCTTTTTTTGCTGTATAATCATATTCATGTCCAATCCCTCACTTTGCATTCTATCGTGTAACCTTAAAATTTTTTCTTGTATCTCAGCAGAACAATGTCCGGGTGGTTCAGGTGGAATATTAACACCTTCTTCATCTATAGTTTCTGTTTCGACTATGGGAGGAGTTTCGTTTTCGATAATTACCATCGTTTCAGGTTCCCTTTCTGTATTCGGTTCGGCATCATCATCCGAAACAATTGTGTCGTCATGATAAGATACCAATCTAGAAACTTTACTAGTTATTTTCGCCTGCACAGGTGATCCAGGACGAGATGTGGGGGTTGATTTAGTATCGGGTGAATTAGAATGAACTGTTACCGAACCAGTGTTTTCGTTATCATCGTTTGCTTCATCTTCACCTTCTGAATCTGTATATGTAGCTGTTAAAGAAGCCAAAGCCATACTTTGTGACATTGTATTAAAGTATTTATGTTAATATAAATAGGAAGTTTTAATCAAATTTTATGTTTTAATGATCTTTTTAGTTATAAATTACCGTTTTTCTTCGCAAAATAATTGTTTTGAGCTAGAGATTAAAAGTTCACGTTTGACAGAGATAAAAAATTTGACGTTTAGTTACCAACCATGAAATTTAAAAATCCCTAAATCTTTAAATTATAATTAAATTATTTATTAATTAATTAAAAATAAAGATTATTCAAATTTATTTATTATCATAAATATACAGTTATAATTTACAATAAAATTAAAATCTAAAAGTAAATAAAATTCTTCTATAATATTTGATAATTTAAATTATGGGGTTATGGTAAACGTCAACAACACGTGTTTTTTGTGTTTATAACCCAATTTTAAAAATTTTTTACTCTTTAATTATGTCTGTTGAAGAAAGTTGTGGTAATTATGAATCGGAAGAAGAAATAAATCGCCTTTTTAACTTAAAAACATCACACATATTTCACAAAGAAATAGATAAAAAGTGCTACATAACCAATATATCTGGATCAATGTAATTTGAACATTATTTTACAACTAACGCAAATAATCAACTATTTTTAATTCTAGAATTAATTCAAACGTTGCTGTTGCCCGTTCAGATCATGTTTTGGAACTATATGATGTATCAAATAGCAATATTTATTTAATTAAAAGTTTTCAAACTGATTATGATATTGTTGATGTTAAAATAAGCCCTGAAAATGAAAGAATATTTTATGTGGGTACAAATGATTGTAAAATAAGTGTTTGGGATAGTAGATTAAAAACAAGTGTAGTAAATGTTTTTAATGATACAACAGTGGATAATGATAGTCCTTCAAAAATATTGAGCTGTTTTGATATATCATCAAATAACTTATTATTATCTGGTGGAACAGAATTAGTTGCCACAGATGCTTACATATTATTTTGGGATATAAGACAATGCAAATTAATGGGTGCTTATTGGGAATCACACACAGAAGACATCACACAAGTTCTTTTTAATCCCAATGATATGAATCAATTAATATCTGGTTCTAATGATGGTTTAATAAACATTTACGATTTATCACAATCTTGTGAAGATGATGCATTAATAGATTCATTAAACACCATGTTATCCATTTCTAAATTAAAATGGTATAAAGATAAAAACACGGATTGTATATGTTGTATAACACAATCAGAAGATTTGCAATTTTGGAAAATGGATGATGCAAATCCTTATAAAAGTTTTAATAAAAGCGATCTTCCTTTTATATTGAAGGGAAGAAACAATAATGAAGAAGATTATTTTTATGTTGCCGATGTTTTTCGAAATCCTAAAAACGATTGTATCAATGTTTTAATTGGGCGAGATAATGAAGAAACAGGAAATTTAGGAGGGTTTCGTTTTGCAAACAATGAACTTGTACCCACATATAATTTTATTGAAAATAAACAAATTGTGAGATGTTCTTGGTTTAATCATAATGTAAGATTAATTTAATCAAGTTTATTGATTAGTTTTGAATTTAATTTTTATTTTAGGGTAATTTTTTGATTACTGGTGGTGAAGGTGGCGCTTTAGATCTTTGGAATTTAGAAAAAGATGATTATTCTAATGGATTTTCTTCGTTTAGGTAATTAATAAAGATGGAGAAATTATAAATTTTGATTTTTTATTTTGTTATGGTTAAATAAACTGATTCAGGTGAACTTATAAATTGAGTTCATACATAATTCATTGTGTTATTAAAGCCCTATATATGTGCTAAATCTGCTGGTAGTCTACTTCAAAAGATTACCAATTAATTCTCAAGTTTTCTGATTCTTTGTTACAGTAAATGTTTTATTACCAACATTAATATAAGGAAATCGTTTTCAACGCCAGGGGGTGGTTTAGCATGTGGTAATCACAACATATTACTTTCAAGCTTGTGTTTCCACATACCTTTATGTGAACTTCGACTTTGGCATGCAATATCAACACAAATAATTTGACTAGTGCTAAAAGTATAATACTGAAGAAACATTTGTAGGGTAGAGAAACCAATTATGGCCACATTTAGTACTCTTCAACTTTTAAAATTCGGTACCTTAGTTCAAAATAGGAATACATGCGAGAAAAAAATCAAAATAGTGTTTCTTAGCTCTTGTTGCATATAGGCACCTTCCATTTTATTTGTGTATCAAGTATTTTAAAACACAAAAAACAATTTTCATCAATTTCCCCAGTTATGGCCACCATAATTTGTTTGCGTAGAAATCAACCGCAATAAAGCACAATTTTTAGATTTTATTAGGGACATAGATACAATAAAAGTTAAGGAGATGAATACATTTATTGTTGAATTTGTTTTATTGCAAATACGTCTACAGCACTGCGGAAAACGAGTCATTTTTCGACCAACATTTTTCAGTTCGGGTTCTGGAAGCGTTCCAAAGAGTTCTTCAATGGCACATTTGTCATTGTCTAACACTTTGAAATATGTCTTACAATTAGTCTGATCTTAGCTTTTCCAACACGCACAAAATTTTTGCAACACACTCCTGCAGGGCTGTAACTCCATACATATCAATTGTTCTTGATTTTCTGTCTCAATATCGTCAAAATCATCTAAGCTGCTCTCGCTTTCATTCTACTCTTCTTCCTCTAAACAGTTTTCATTTGTCTTCTTTGTCTTCTTTGCCTTTTACGCTTCCTCTACTTTATTGTTCTGCATTTCCCTTTTCTTCTTTCTCTCCATTTTCAGCTCTTCTTGAATTTTCTTCTCTTTCTCTTTGAGTTTAAAATATTTCACCCATTTGTCAGACGTAACAATGCTTGGAGTATATTCTTTTTTCCTTTCTCGTACTGTCGGTTTATGGTGTGGTCAAGGAATGATATTATTGAACACTGAGGCAAGAGACCGTTTAGGCGTGGCAAGTACGGCAACACTTTTAGCTCTACTGTTAAAGTATAAATCTTATGAGTTCTCCTTTTGGAGCCAAACAGAACCAAGTCTCATCCGTATTAACGACGCGCTCTGGATCCCTTATTGCTACAATTTCTTCTTCTGTGAGTAAAATTTCAACTTCCTTAAACCAGTTCCGTATTTTTTCCTCAGTAACAGTGCCCCTTGCCTTGTTGACATATTCAGCATGCTTCTGGGTGTCTATTTAGGAAAGAGGTAAACCACATTTTGCCAGGCTTATTCTTGGAAAATGGAGTTTTCAAAATCCATTAAAGCATCAAATTTAACAAAAATGCGCTTAACCTCAATTTATAGTTATAACATTATTAAATACTTTGAAACTAACGTATTTGTGATCATATAGTTCATAAGCTCGCTTAAATATGAAACGGCGCTAAAGATAATAAAAGATTAAATGTGCATTGCTCTTACCATTTTTGAGCACAGCACATTAGCTAGAACATGGAAACCATTTTCAAATTGTTTCAATATCAGAAACATCATCTAACACAGTCTGTGTTGAATTAAGGTCTGACTAAGCCCTGTAATGCACTTACTTTTCAACTACTGTCTATTAAGATCTTAATGCGCAACGACTTCCTCTGAAATAGTCATAAATGGTACAGTGGCCATAAACGGTGCTCCTACCCTAATTCTAATATTGACATAAACGATGCTTGGAGAATAACATCTTTGTCATTAATTGAACCGCTGCAATGAGGAAAGTTTCATATTTCCTCAAAATTATTATTATTGCTGCTGCGCTGAGGGGACAGACTCCTCTTGTCACCGCGACCTATAAAATCTATTGTAATTTTAGCCTCTAAAAGTTTAGGGCAAATGTAGGTCCTAAAAAGAAAACCAACCTAAGTATTGCTCCAAGGTCTTGTCCCTTTATGTCGGTAGGTGTCGAAAGAGATTTACTGAAAATTTTGTGTTTTAGGCAGCTCCTTGTAAAGTCGATAAGTTTGATCTTCAGCTTGTCCAATGTGGAAGAGGTAGTATTTTAGGGGCGCATGGCCGGTCAGGTAACCTGAGAGCGTCCTTAGATCCCCTTTGCTAAGGCATAAAACGTCTTTGGTTTTGTTTTGGCACGGAGTTATCATACTCTTCGCTTGTCTCTGACCTGGAAGTTTTTTCCAACGTAAAGCTACTTTTGAGGCCTCCCAGCTATTGATTACCTGTTTTAAGTGTTTTTTTTTGTAGTCCATAACCGGGTTGGGGTCCAATAAAGGGCGTTTTCGCTGCCTGATCAGTGCAGCACATGCAGTCACATGTGTAGGCCTGAATTGCCTTTAGGGCGGCCCGACTGTCTGTGAAAATGCGTATGGATGCATCTTTTTATAGCAAAAGATGAATGCAAGTTTATAGCAACTACTTCTGCTTGAAAAATGGTTATGTCCGAGCTGAGGTGCAATTTAATACAGCTATTTGGCCCACTAATGCCCATGCCTACTCCGGATCCGACTATCTTTGAAGCATCCGTGTACTCTTCTTTCTAGTTGGATCCCACCCTTCGTCCAATCATCCCTGCTTCTAAATATGACTTTATACGGCTGGTCGAAATAGTATTCTGTCGGTATAAGGTCCGTTTTAATTTCAATCAAGTGATTTGAGCATTTCTAGGTGTCCTCTGAGGTTACCCTGCATCAGCTTACAGCTGCCTCCTTTTTTATATATAAATGAAGTGGTGTGAGACCGAGTAGAGCTTGAAGAGCAGCCATCGAACAAGGTCTCATTGCACCCGTTATATTAAGACATGCTAAGCGCTGGATTTGTGCCAGCTGTTGTTGTGCTGCCTTATGTTTTGTTTTTGGCCACCAAACCAATGAGGCGTGGACGACCATGGGTCTGATTATTGCTACGTAGGCCCAATGACCCATTCGTGGTTTAACCCCAGTTTTTTACGAGGCGTCTGCGGCAGATCTGGTTAGCCAGAATGACCTTTTTCGTCACCTTGTCTATACATCAATCAAAGCTCTACATTATGATACTTATTTATGTCCTCGCGAGGTAAGAAACGCAGAGTTATATGCTATATAGTTATTCTCTGAATATTTAGTAATTTGCATTTTTCTGCCTAGATACTGGTAGCGTTCTTTGATTCACATTCGGTTGTGCATATTCTTATTGTTCGCTGTCAGAGTGCAATGGTGTGTTGAAGTGGTTTCACCATCTTCTTAGTATTTCACTTCTCTTTCTAATTAGTGTTTCATCAATCAGAACCTATCATTTTGCTGTTATCTTGGTTTTTGGACCAGCACTTTTTCGCAGTTTCAGCTGGTATTGTCTTCAAGATTGTCCAAGTGATATTTATAAATCTCTGTTCAGGATTTTTCAGTATTCCGACGTCATACCTTGTTATCTTTGTCTCCACCTTTCCATTTCTTGCATTAGAGCTCTGAGAGTTTGCTTCTCTATAGCTTCTGCAGTAGATTTGATTCGTGATTTGCCCATTTGGAAATAATGTGCTGCTAATAACCATATTCATAGATGAAGCAAAATTTACAAGTCTGATTCCGGGCTACTTAATTGTTATCTTAATCAGACTTTTTGTATAATTATTTATTGTTGCAATGATTCATAATCTTAAATGTAAATATGAAAACAATGTCGGTAATACAGTGATTTATATCAGTCTATGAGTATTTTTTTAACTTTTGGAGTCAATCAGACTATGAGGAGATAAACCAGATGACTCATGAATTTATCTATTTATAACATTGTTATTATTATTTATACAAATATATTTTATAAATATAAATACCATACAGAACATGGAATAGTAAACGGCGCAACGCGAATTTAGTTTATTTTTCTCAATTTCGTCGAGTCGGATGTGGTGGGGCAACAACGAATTGTAATAGAACAACGAAAAGCGGCGACGACGACGACGACGACGGCGGCGGCGTATGGAGAGAGGCTGTCAAACGGGCTACGTCACGACAGCTGTTTTCTGGTTTCCGTCGTCCCGTCCCGAGAGCCGGGGGGAGTAGAGCTCTCAGCTGTTGGTGTTTTGACGGTCTGTATGCGACACGGAAAAATCGAGGCCAGTCAACAGCAGTAAACGAACACATACACAGCAAGTAAAATACCAAAAACGAATTATGTCAGAATCTGAGGCAGCGAGCTCTAGTACCGAGGGCGTGGTGGAGTCCGCGGAAATCGTTGAAAAGATGGAAGAGTTCGCAGAGCCCGAAGCGAAACGTCGAAAATTGGGCAAAAATGAATTACAGCAAGATGAGAAAAAGGATAAACTCGAGGAACGATTAGGCGGCATTTTGTGCTGCGCAGTTTGCTTAGATTTACCAAGGGCCGCTGTTTATCAGGTAAGAATTTTTCTTTTTTACTCTATCTATAAATACATTTCCGATGTTATTACATTTTTTTTGGGCACATTTTATTTCTTTGGGTTTCGAGTTACGGGGATTGAGAGAACTTAAAAAAAATAAATTTCGAGTTTTGGAAACGATTTTTTTTAAGTTACGTAATCGTTATTTTCTTTGTTGTTACTGCAGTGTGGCTGCAGGATTTTATTGATTTCTAAACAGGCGTAAAGATGCTCTTTTATAAGAGTTTAAACGTGTGTTAGCTTTTCTTTGTTCTTCGCATATCATCGTATGTGTACACAGAGATTTGTTGTAAATATTTTATTATTCTTTGTATATTATGATAACAACAAATTGATTTTTCGGTTCGTCGCGGTCTAATTAATTTCAAATTAACTTTCATTTTATTTTTCCTGAAAACAAAAATAAGAATATAAAAAAGTATGTGTAAACCAAAAATTACAAACAGTAATCACATGAAATTGTATAATACACCATAAAAAATTGATTTTTTTGTAATTATAAGTAATATTATCTTTAAAAGTTATTTATTTACTATTTATAGTGTAATCTACGTTTATTTCCGTACTAAATATTTTTATATTTAAAACTTAGAAGGTTTTTTCAATAAACGTTTTTTAACCGTATAATTTAGTGATTCATTATTTAGCTAAGTAGTTTTTACCTCCCTGTTTCCCGATTTTTTTCGTTCAACTTTATCATTTTCTTTGAAAAAAATATCTAACCTCGCATGATTTCATCATAAATCATGAGATACATATAACGCCTTCAACAGAAAGGTAGGTTGATGAAAATGGCGACTGTAGACATTTTAATTCATTCACTTATACCTATTTTTAAATATCTTATAATCAACAATTATTTCTTTCGCAGAAAAAATCTTCTTTAATTAATTTTACTTGTAACCCCTTTTGAGAATTTGACAGCTTCATTGTCAAAATTGACATTAATCAAAACGTCAAAATATTTCCTGAATTTGTAAATAATAATTCTTAATTATTAATTTTATAATATATTATTATTAAATGTCATTGTGATTTAGAAATTTGTATTTTTTATTTCGCATAATATTCTAAGAGTGAATTTTTTAAAGTTTAAGCTAACTGAAGTTAGCTCATTAACTTAACCTAAAAAAATTCATTTTATGTCAACATCTGTAAGAAATGATCGTTGAGCAGACGGTTTATTAAAAGAAATAATTTTAATTATAAAGGTAAGCCTTAAACATAAATTGTAAAGACAAATTATTACGTGAATTGTCGAAAAATATCTATTCTCATTGTTATTTATTATTATCATTTTTTTGATATGAAATCTTATAATTTTTTTTAATTGATGGCTTATTCATATTTACAGGGTGTTTTAAGAAGATTGGTGAGTATTTTAAGAAACATTTTTTTTTAATTATTTCCGATTCTTACAACAAAAATCTATTTTTAAATATTACAAATCATAATCAAGAAAACGCGAAGAATCCGAAGACCTGAAATTGGAAGATATATTTTTATGTATTCCTTTTTATTTAGGTTTTTATTATAGATGTGTCATCATTTTTTTTTAATATTTATATTTTTCCACACATAATCTAAATATATATGTGCGTATTATTACAGTGTAACAATGGTCATTTGATGTGCGCTGGTTGCTTCACTCATCTTCTCGCCGATGCTCGACTTCGCGATGAAATGGCAACCTGTCCAAATTGTCGGGTTGAAATCAGTAAAACGGTTGCTACTAGAAATTTAGCAGTGGAAAAAGCAGTTTCTGAATTACCATCCGAATGCCAGTATTGTGGAAAAGAATTTCCAAGGAATTCATTGGAAAGGCATGAAGATTTATTCTGCGAAGAAAGGTTTCTGTAAAAAAAAAATATTTTCAAATATTTTATTTAAATTTTTTGAATTTTATAGAATATCTGGTTGTAAATTCAGTCGTATTGGTTGTCCTTGGAGGGGTCCTCTCCATGAGACGCGCCAACATGAATTGGAATGTACTCATCCTCATCGTAGTGGTGCTGAAGTTATGGAGGCTCTTCAGGTTATTGATCAGCAAGTTGCTGATGAAAGGAGATTGTATGAAAATATATTTGATCTTCTTGGATATGAAAAAATTACGTTTAATGGTAATAAAAATTTGTTATGAAATAATGTCCCACATAAAATGCAACATAGCTTTGGGTAGTTTTGCAAAAGATAAGTGTTGCTTGGAGAAAGTTGACGTCCTTATGACAACCCTAAGTTTTTGGCCGTCTTAAGAGACGCGCAGCTAAACCCGAATTTTCTAATTCTAGGTCTAGTGTTAGTTCTACTTTTCGTTCAATAAAAATCGTTTAAACATGCGGCTAAATCCGAATGATCCAGCGCGCATGCGCAGTGCATGGGGGCACAGGGAGCAACTTCCGCTCCAGAACTCTAATACACGACTAACTTGCATACTTATGACAAGATTTTCAATTATAGATAGAATAGAAGGAAGCGCGCAACGTAGATCACTAGTAATATTAAATTTAATTCTATAATTCAATTTTATTGTTACAACTGCAAAAAGCGCCCTTCGCACAAATAAGTGCTGGAATAGGGTAAATACAGTTGCAGCGCTTGGTCTGCTATGCTGGGATAAACTTTGAGATATTCTTCCCAAAATAGTGTTAACTCACTATTTCATTCATAAGTCACTTATGTTGAGATTGAAAATAATTTATGAAAGCAAGAATAATGACATGCTAAAATTTGCGATTCTAGAGTTGCAATTTTTCAATATACTGCGTGATGGCATCTCGATGATAAATTATGTTCGAGTCTCCACCTTGCAATTTCAAGTTTAGTGATTTCAAGGAATCGAAAATATCCGTTAGATAAGTCACTACTGCTAGGACAGTTGATTGTTCTTCATACAGTTCAGTTTGGTTTTATATTTCTAAAAACAAAACTACCTCATCTTGAAGCTCATATAATCTTGCTAACATATTTCCTTTTAAGAGCCCTTTTAAGCGCACTTCCGCAAAAAGTGGTGTGTTTAACGCACTGTTTTTTTAACATAATTGACAATTTTAACGCAAAAATTTTAAACACCCACCAAAGCTTGATGGTGTATAAAACAATGAATACCGATTACATTAGGATTTTTTTCTTTGGCCAACTGTACGAATCCTGAGCAAGAGCCAAACATTAAGAGAGCGTCCTCTGTGCATATGCCTATCAACTTTTTCTATGACAGTTCATGTTTGTCAAAGAATTCAGAGATATGTACAGTGATACAATAAAGTCTACATACACCCCAGAAAATGATAATATCTCAGCTCCTGAAATGTAATTCAATGAATTTTTTAAACGAAGGATACTAGAAGTCTATATTATTTTAATACAAAGTCGAAACAGTTCGACTTGTGCTACGAAGTGAAGGCTACAGCAGTAGATTTAGTCTCTCAAGACGGCTAAACCCGAATTATTCTAGTTCTAGGTCTTGTGTTAGTACTAATGATAGTGCAAAACTAGAACTAACACTAGATCTAGAACTAGAAACATACAGCGCTAGACCAAGAACTAGAACTAGCATAATTTTATACTTGTCTAAATCATTAACAACTAGTTTTTAAACAATCCATGTTGCTCAAAATGACTGAAAACTAGTTGATAGTCATTAAAAGCTTGTTTAATTGTATAAGGAGTAGTTTATAGCAAGTCTATTTTGCTCAGAATGACTAAAAACTGCACCAACATTGTCTAAAATTGTTTATAAGATAGCAAAATTGTTCAAATTATTGGAAATAAGTTGATAGCCATATCATGTTATTCCAAATCATTGAAAACTGCTTGAGCAATTTTATACTTGTCTAAATGATTAACAACTAGTTTTCAGACAATCCATGTTGCTAAAAATGACTGAAAACTAGTTGATAGTCATTAAAAACTTGTCTAAATGTATAAGAACTAGTTTATAGCAAGTCCAGGTTGTTCAGAACGACTGAAAACTGCACCAACATTATCCAAAATTGGTTTATAACGTAGTAAAATTGTTCAAAATGATTAGAAATAAGTTCATAGTCATCTCATGTTGTTCAAAATCATTGAGAACTGGTTGAGCATAATTTTATATTTGTCTAAATCATTAACAACTAGTTTTTATACAATCCATGTTGCTCAAAATGACTACAAATTAGTTGATAGTCATTAAAACTTGTCTAAATGTATAACGACTAGTTTATAGCAAGTCCAGATTGCTCACAACGACTGAAAACTGCACCAACATTGTCCAAAATTGGTCTATAAGATAGCAAAATTGTTCAAATGATTGAAAATAAGTTGATAGCCATATCATGTTATTCGAAATCATTGAAAACTGCATGAGCATAATTTTATACTTGTCTAAATGATTAACAACTAGTTTTCAGACAATCCATGTTGCTCAAAATGACTGAAAACTAGTTGATAGTCATTAAAAACTTGTCTAAATATATAAGAACTAGTTTATAGCAAGTCCAGGTTGTTCAGAACGACTGAAAACTGCACCAACATTGTCCAAAATTGTTTTATAAGGTAGCAAAATGTTCCAAATAAATTCATAGCTATCTTATGTTATTCAAAATCATTGAAAATTGGTTGAGCATAATTTTATACTTGTCTAAATGATTAACAACTAGTTTTTAAACAATCCATGTTGCTCAAAATGACTAAAAATTAGTTGATAGTCATTAAAAACTTGTCTAAATGTATAACGACTAGTTTATAGCAAGTCCAGATTGCTCACAACGACTGAAAACTGCACCAACATTGTCCAAAATTGGTCTATAAGGTAGCAAAATTGTTCAAAATGTTTCGAAATAGGTTCATAGCCATCTCATGTTGTTCAAAATAATTGATAACAGGTTAAGTATAATTATATACTTGTCCAAATCATTAACAACTAGTTTTAAAACAATTCATGTTGCTCAAAATGACTAAAAATTAGTTGATAGTCATTAAAAACTTGTCTAAATGTATAACGACTAGTTTATAACAAGTCCAGATTGCTCACAACGACTGAAAACTGCACCAACATTGTCCAAAATTGGTCTATAAGGTAGCAAAATTGTTCAAAATGTTTCGAAATAGGTTCATAGCCATCCCATGTTGTTCAAAATAATTGATAATAGGTTAAGTATAATTTTATACTTGTCTAAATCATTAACAACTAGTTTTTAAACAATCCATGTTGCTCAAAATGACTAAAAATTAGTTGATAGCCATTAAAAACTTGTCTAATTGTATAACGACTAGTTTATAGCAAGTCCAGATTGCTCACAACGACTGAAAACTGCACCAACATTGTCCAAAATTGCTCTATAAGGTAGCAAAATTGTTTAAAATGTTTCGAAATAGGTTCATAGCATCTCATGTTGTTCAAAATAATTGATAATAGGTTGAGCATAATTTTATACTTGTCTAAATCATTAATAACTAGTTTTTATACAATCCATGTTGCTCAAAATGATTGAAAACTAGATGATAGTCATTAAAAACTTTTCTAAATGTATAATGACTAGTTTATAGCAAGTTTAGGTTGCCCAGAATAACTGAAAACTGCACCAACATTGTCCAAAATTGTTTTATAAGGTAACAAAATGTTTCGAAATAAGTTCATAGCTATCTCATGTTATTCAAAATCATTGAAAATTGGTTGAGCATAATTTTATACTTGTCTTAATGATTAACAACTAGTTTTTAAACAATCCATCTTGCTCAAAATGACTGAAAACTAGTTGATAATCATAAAAAACTTGTCTAAATGTATAAGGATTAGTTTATAGCAAGTCCAAGTTCACCTAGTTTTGCACTAGCACAATCACTAGAGCTAATACAAGACCTAGAACTAGAATAATTCGGGTTTAGCAGTCTTGAGAGACGTGCGACTAAGCCCGAATGTTTCTAGTTCTAGGTCTAATGTTAGTTCTAGAGACGTTCCTAGTTCTATGGCCCGGTATATTCATCTGCCAGTAAACTATCAAGTAAGTACTTGTCGGTTATATTTACTGGTAATATTAATTCAAGTCGAGTATATTCACGCTATTTATTCTTCCAAGTAGTTATTTTTGAGAACTAAAAATATTCAAGGTTAACGTTTTTTATTCTATCTTTTTTATTTTTTGATATAAATGCATCACGTCATTCAAAATGAGTCCAAACATGATACGTTTCATTCCAATATTACTGGAGATATAAGCAACTTCCGGTATTTTTATTGAGCTATAACGGACACTGATATACTTTTTTTTAGGACTGTATGTAGACTTTTTTGAATTAAAGATATGATTATGTTTTGTGTTCCCCTTGACTTCTTACATGTTTTGTTAAAAAATTTCATTGAATTACATTTCGTGAGCTGAGATATTATCATTTTCTGGGCTGTATGTAGAGTTTCTTGTATCACTGTAGCTGTCTTTTCAACTGCGTAGGCGAGTGACCATCAATTGGCAGTCAAAATTGTAGTTGGAACGAACCTTATATCAGCTGCTTTTAAAGTTATCGGTAACTCTGTAGAAAACAGCATTTCGTCTTTGATTCTTTCATGGCCTTCCTATACCAGCCGTCTTAAGTGAGTTATTTCTAAACGGAATGTTTCTAGTTTTTGGCCTAGTGTTAGTTCTACTGCTAGTGTTAGTCTAGTATTATTTGTTATTCAGCACTAGATTATGTTACATTTTATGTGGGACGCTCTGATTTCTATGGAAATATATTTTAATATATTACATCTTACGTGAAATTCACTGTATGTCCGATAAATTTAACAAGAAAATTTTCTTTTATTAGATCTTCAATTAAAACCATATCGTACAGACGAATTTGTGCATCGTCTTTTTTACGAAACATCACGATTTTCGGCTTTTAACAATCAATGGGTTGTTAAGGCGAGAATAAATAACAGTCAAAAGGATCCAACTCAAAGTACAGAAAGAGATATTAGTTATCAGGTGTGTTATTATTAAATTAAGAAAAAAATAAGTAATATCTAATTAATTATTTTTAATTATTATAGTTGATTTTAAAAACAAAAACAACTTCACCGTTAAGTATACACTACGTGATTCTGCGAGGACCTTTCGGCGATATGAAAATAAATCCAAGAATTCATCGTTTTGATTTCTCAGAGCAAGAAAATGAAAGTCCATATGTACCACTTTCTTTGCCGGATACGGCGGAATGTAATCGTCTTCTTTCCGCTAAGACTATTAATTTTAGATTGATTATGTTTTTGGCGTCAAAATAAAATGATTATATCGAAATTGAAATTCGGTAAATGAAAGGAAACATTAAATGTAATCGCGTCGATATTATTATTAATTATTTTCGCTTTCGAAGACAGTATTTCTTCTTCTAACATTTTTTTTTGTTGTTAATTTTTTTTTTGTGTCACTTTGAAGAGATCTGTATAACACATAGAATGAATCTCACCTTTTTTATATACGCCTAAAAAGATTAAGAAAAAGAAAAATGAAATTATGTAGTGTTAGTGATTAAGCTGGAGAAAAATTTAAAATATTGAAAAATTGATTTATTTACGTAGAAAAAAATCTTTCTTTCGTTTTTGATTATTTTTCTTTATTATTATAGGTTTATTTTTAATGTTTTTGAGTGGTTTGATCTCGTTATATTAATTTTTTTATTTAAGATTTTTTATTTATAAAAAAATTATTTTATTAATTATTTAAATTAAAAACTTTACATATAATAATTCTTAGGTAATAAGAATTGATTGAATTGGGGTTTAATTTAAGGATTTTATTTGCAAAATTTGCTGTTTATTTATAAAAGGTTTAATTATTATTTTTTTTAATTGATTAAATTTAACTATTAGAATTGATATGAGTATGGCAATTAATAATGTAATTTAATAAGAATTATGTATAGTTTATAATTCATTTACACATCAGCGTGAGTTTTTGTGTTAATATTTTTGTGATTGAATCTTTTAATGCACGGTTTGTAAAACTGTAATGTATCTTTAAGTTTTCTTTTTCATTATTTTGTGGATGTAAACTAGGAAAGCAAATTTAATTTTTAAATCCTGTACAGCTAACAAATAAAAGAAAATATATACAACATTTATTGTTTTCTTTTTCTCATTATCACTTCCAATGAAATTTGAAATTCATTGAAATTTATCAAAACATTTCCTTTATGTTTGAAATAATCAAGATTTATTATTCCTCCTTGCAATATAATAGACAAAAAATGTAGTGTTTTTAGTGTCTTAACTAATTTAAGTGTTCTTCTTACATTTTTTCTTTGCAGATGCTGTAACGCATAACCAAATTCATTAAACTTATTAAATTTTTATCTGAATGCAACATTAATTACACAGGCCGACAAAAATTTAAATGTTTTCTAAACCAACAAGTAGACTATACTATCCAGAAGGTTTTTCACGTTCTAAATCCAAATTTATCGTCAAAAATGCTTCATCACGTAAGGTTTTCAAAATATCTTAGCCAAAATATGTTGAAAAAAACGGTTTCTGGTCGTATTTGTGGTTATAGTTCACCATGAGGGAATAAAAAAAAATTTTTTTTTTGAAATTTTGAAATTATTACCTCTTTTTCAATTATTTAAATATCTTTTTTCTTCTTCGAGATATCATCTGTTGAAATTAGTAAGTACGTCGGTTTGTTCTGTCCTCGATAAACTGATGTTGAGTTACATCAAGTTAGAGATGCTAACGCACAAGTAAAATAAATATGCGAAAATATGATTAAATATCTAAAAATGAAACTTTAAAGTTGAAATATTTAACCATACATTTATCTTTTAACCAGGTGGTATTCAATTGAGAAACAGGACATTCAAAATCCAGTTAATTTTTATGAATTTATTTGGTTTGTTAGCAAAGTTATAGTTTTAATGGGAAAACTATAGCAGTATTTACAAAAATAAAACGATTGTTTACAAGATTTATCCATTCTAAAAGAGACAATTTACATATTATTTTTTATTTAACCCTAGAAGGTATACCGGGGTTACGTGTGACCCCAATAGAATTGAATTTTTTCGCTTATATTCTTATTTCGCGCTTGGTGGCGCTGATAGTTTAGGTAAGGTTAGTAGACTGTGAATAGTATAAACACGTGCAGTGAACCTTACGTTGCCGATTATCGTTTTCTCAATAAAAATTATTTGGGGTTGTGAGTGACTCCAGGATACGTTTGCGTATTGTAAAATAATACTATTTGTAATTTCGTGTGATAGAATATTTGTGAAACATGTCTAAAAAACCGTTAGTGCTCTAGATCCGGACTTTGAAAAAACTGTCCTACAATGGTACAATGAATCAGAAAGCGATGTTGATGACAATTTTGCAGAAAGTGACAGTAAGGACAAGGTGGAAGAGTTGTCGGAACACATCGATGACACTTCTTCTGAAGATGATGAGTTTGAAGAACGTCCACTTCAACGTGATGGAATTTTGAAGGGCAAAAATGGTTTTGCATGGAGTTCGCGAGAACCTGCAAAAACCAGAACGCCTTCAAGAAACATCGTGGTAAAGGTACCTGGAATAAAGAATGCACTTGTAATTATCACAGAAATAGATGCTTGGGCCATTTTATTCACACCTACAATTTTAAATGAAATTATAACTCATACAAATGAAGAAATAGAAAGACAAGGTGTCAAATACCAGCCAGGTACGAAATACGTACATCCTACAGATAATGTAGAAATCAATGCCCTATTAGGCCTTTTGTACATAGCTGGTGCTCGAAAAGATGCACATCTATCTGTACAACAAATGTTTTCTTCACAAGGACCTCAAATATATAGATGCATTATGCCTGAAATACGTTTCAAGTTCTTATTGAATTGTCTAAGATTTGACGATAAAGAAAAAAGAAATCGTGAAGACAAACTTTCACCGATAAGGCAAATATGGGAGGATTTTATAGAAAATTGTACAAAGAGTTACTCTCCTCACTGCTACGTAACTATAGATGAGCAGCTACTTGGTTTTAGGGGCAAATGCCCATTTCGTGTATATATAGGATCTAAACCTGACAAATAGGGAATTAAGGTTGTATGTATGTGTGATTCGCGTACATATTACATGATAAGTGCTATTCCATACATTGGAAAAAACACCAATTCAACCAACGAATCTGTTCCAATGTATTTAGTGAAGGAGTTATCCAAATCTATTCATGGAACAAATAGAAACATTACCATGGATAACTGGTTTACGTCTGTTCCATTAGCCAAAGAAATGCTTAGCAGCAAAGATTTAACAATCGTGGGAACAATAAGACATAATAAAAGAGAAATACCACCTTCTTTTTTACCTTCTAAGAATAAACCCGTACTAACTTTCGAATTTGCTTTCTCAGACAAATTGACGTTGGTTTCGTTTACACCAAAAAGAAATCAATCTGTCATACTAATCTCGACCATGCACGCTGACAAGAATGTTAACGAGGTTTCGAAGAAACCAGAAATTATTGAGTTTTACAACTCCGCCAAAGGTGGAGTAGATACATTCGATCAGATGGCTCACAACTACACCGTATCCAGGAAAACAAGAAGGTGGCCACTTAGATATTTCTATGGGATGCTTGATCAAGCCGCGATAAATGCCTTTGTTTTATATAATGTGTCGCGTAACGCTAGCAAAGTTACCCGAAATAAATTTTTGCAATCACTTGGACTGCAACTAGCTAAACCTTGGATGGAAAGTAGGCTCTCCAAAAAGATATCCGGTAAACTGCAAAGTGAAATACGAGAAGTACTGGGACTAACACATATTTCAGAAGAGGAACAGCTTGGTCCAGCGCCAAAAAAACTCAAATACATATACTCAACTCTGTATATGTCCTCGTTCACGTGATCGAAAATGCAGAGTTGTATGTTATATGTGTTCCAACAATGTATGTAACGAACACCGTACTGATATTTGTCTAAACTGTAAGAGAAATACTTAAAGTTGCTATCGGCTTCACTAAATAAACATTTTCAAAAAATTTTATTTTATTTTTCCTAAATTAATTTCTGGGGTAACTGGTGACCCCAAGTATACGTTTTCAAGTGTGTTATTTTGGTATACCTTCTAGGGTTAAGCTCTATAACGTTTTATAAGATGAAAATCACAACCATATTGGATTTTCTAGATAAAATTTTTGAAACGATGGAATATTGATATAAAAAATATAGTCGGAAGGCTTATTCTTTAGTGACTTTTTTCTTTTTCACCTTGTTACACAAGATTTACAGTTTTTACGTAAAAAAATAAAATATACCGTATCCAGTTAGCCTGCCACTACAAGACCGACATTTTTCTAAAATTTGTCCTCAAAGTTGGCTTGGTTTTTAAAAAACAATTGATTTTGTTATAACGCGAAATGTCACTTACGTGGTTAATACTGCTATTTGCTGCTAATTGCTATTAAATGATTTTGATTGTTGGTTTTGTCTGCAGTTGTTACTTGTTGTTGATAAAGGAAGGATCACAATGAAGACTGTTACTTCTGTGCCTGTGATATAACAGGTTATAATAAAAAAAATAAAGGAAACATATTATATTCTAACGTACAAAGCATAACACCAGCCAAGAAAGGAAAAATAGCGAGATTAGACAAAGTACCACCTAATAAAAATGAATGTCGTTTGGAAGAAATGAGTTCTGTTGAACGTGAAAAGGACAGTGATTATGAGGATTCTGTTAGTGCCAAAGACCTTGAACTTTTTGATCAAGATTCATTAGATGATCTTATTCTCGATCTTAGTCTTTCTAAAGATTCAGCTGAAATATTGGCTTCCAGACTTAGAAAGAGGAACATGTTGTTACCCGGAACAAAAATTACAGCGTATAGAAAAAGAGATGAGGAATTTCTGAAATATTTTTCTATTGAAAATTCCTTAGTTTATTGTAATGATATAGAAGGACTTATCAATACATATCAAGTAGGTGTGTATAAGTCCGATGACTGGCGGCTCTTTATAGATTCCTCTAAAGGAAGCCTTAAAGCAGTGTTGCTCCATAACGGCAATAAATACGCAGCAATCCCTATTGGTCATTCCACCAGGCGAAAAGAATCATATGAAGACCTTCAATTTGTACTCGAAAAAATCAACTACAACATCCAAAACTGGTTTATATGTGGTGACTTTAAAATGATCAATATTTTGGTTGGTTTACAATCAGGAAATACAAAAAATCCTTGCTTTCTCTGCATTTGGGACAGTCGCGCCCGAGAACAACATTGGATTAAAAAAAAGTGGCCTGAAAGATTTGATTGGAAAGTTGGTTCCAACAATGTTGTTTACAAGAGTCTTGTTGACACAAAGCGTATTTTGTTACCTCCACTCCATATCAAATTAGGCTTGATGAAACAATTCGTAAAAGCCTTAAATACTGATGGAAACTGTTTTAAATATCTTAAGTCTGCATTTCCAACTTTAAGTCATGCTAAAGTTTAGGAAGGTATCTTCGTGGGGCCTGATATAAGAAACTTAATGAAAGATGACGATTTTATAACAACAATGACAGATAACGAAAAAAATGCTTGGTTATGTTATAAAGAAGTTGTACAAAATTTAAAACGCAATCAGTTACCGTAGTGACATTTGGTATATAGCTATTAAACCAAAATTGAAAGCTCGTAAACAACTTTTAGACCAAATCTACCAACCGGAAATGGCACTTTACCTGATGACATTTTCAAACGTTTCATCTAAACTTACATTTTTGATATGTATAGCCTAACTACTTTCGTATACATCTAATAAATGACAAAAAATTACGATATATTGAATTTCAGCGAAATCGCTTGACCGGAAGTGACACTTTACCTGAACACATACACTTCTGTATACGTCTGTAAAATGAGAAAAAAATACCATAATACATGGAATTTTATCGAAATCGTATGATTCGATCAGTCATTTGTACTTTTTTGTATGTAAGTATTTACAATGTTTTGAATTCATTGCGTTTTAATGCGTTTTTCCAACTACATTAATTGCAGAAACCTTTTTTTAACAATCTCTGTAAACGACATTTATAGGGTAAGGGCAGGCCACTTCAGGTTCTTTATCATTAATTTCGTTTTAGACCATACGTTTGTTGTTATTTGTTATTTATTAATATTTTGTATTGCTTTGAAGTGTTAATAAAACATTTTAAAACTTGTAAATAAAACTGGAAAATAAACAGATGTTATTTCAAATATGATGAATTTCTTAGTTTTAAGAGACAATTTCTCAGAGATCAAGAAAAATATTTAAATGAATAACATAAGATTTTAAGAGGGCAGAGAAATAGTTTTAAATGGCATAATGACTTCTGTGGAGAAAAATTATCTTTTGATGTAAATTCAGCCTTGAATTTGTTGAAAAATCGTGTTTTTCGCATATTTTAGGTAAGATATCTTGAAAATCTTAGGTGATGAAGCAATTCTGACGTCAGATTCGGATTCAGGGTATCGAAAATTATTTGGAAGGTATACATAGTCTGGTCTCTGATTTAAAAATTTGTCGGCATGTGTTATTATTATTAGTGCTTATTTAGATTGGACAGTTTTCATGAATGTAAACATCGAAAATTCCGTTTGCAATAACTAAAATAATATTCAGTAATATTAAAAAATTATTAATAACATATATTTTGTATTACAGAAAGAAAAATCCTCATATTCCATGTCCACATTCCCGCAATAATCTCGTCGGGCTTTTGGGAACGAAGCATCATCATGCATAATGCTTTAGTGGTTTTTGGTTGGTGCTTCAAGTGCCAATTTGTATCATAAGCGGCAAAATGAATACTTTGAGTCTAAAATAAAAGTGTAATTTTGTTTATTTAGATATTAAATATAAAATAATATCATTACTTGAGTAGCAATCTGTTCCCCAGCAACGCTATAAAGAAATATTTGCACCAAAATGCTTAATAAATAGGGAACAAATCTCCTAAATCGTTTTGAAATAACATTAAAAAATAAATTCCTGTACAAACTCCAGTCAAAGTGGCCGCTAATTGGTGCATTAAAATCGTTGAAAACTCGTTGTTAATGTTTTTGATATAATCCAAAACTATGCAGTGTTTTTTTACTAATTCCGCTATTTTTCGCATATTTTCATCATCGCTCTTGTTTGCGTCGTCTTTCATATCGCCCAAACCTATTTTAATCTTTTCCAGTTCGCAATAAGCGACCGCCATTAAAGCCAACGAGAAACCATCAAATACAATTATGTTAAAGTACATTAAAGTAGCACCAAATATTTGTAGTATGTAGTGGTAAGCGTAACAGCGATTATTTTCCATAGGGCAATGTTTCGTGTACCGGAAGCATTTTCTCAAAATACAACAGCGGTTTTAAAACGTACAAACTAATGCAACAGCCCAATAAAACCGCGAAAACCGTGAGCCCTTTATTCATGTAAATGTAGATCGGTGTTACTAATTTTTCCAATTTTCCTGTTGTTGGAAAATATTTTAACGACAGTATAAGATTTTCGTAAATATCTTTTTGGTTTATTACTGTTACAATATATTTTACGATAATCTAAAATTATAAAAATTATTATTGAAGGTTGGATACAAAACATCGACGTTATATATTCTGGGGTTCTGGCCAAACAAAAAATTTGAGAATGCAGACTTAAGTATTATCAATTACGTTCTCTTCATCTAAAATATTTTCAGATTTCTAGCACTTCCGGTTATACCGGAAGTCGCCACCTACTTTATTTTTTTAAATGGAACAACCTGTATATTTTTACATATTTGGATTTGTCTGTTTTGAAGGTTTATAAATAACTTTACTTTTTGCAATTTGAACCAGCAATTCTCGAGTTATTCGAATTTTTCTAGAAAAATTTGCTCCAGCGGGCACTTGTTCAAAAAATCATAGAACACTCAATTTTTGAGATATCAATTTAGGATTCAGAACATGCTTAAACAACATGATGGAGTATGTTTTGGTGCCGAGAACGGCTGTCTAGATCGTTTGGTCACTTTACTATGATACGTTCAGAGGTACTTGACATTACGTTCAGCTCAATTATATTAAGCTCTAATATAACCTCCTGGAGGGTATCTTCTGAACCGTCGTGTTCAGATCATAGACATATTCAATTTAAAATTGATCTAGGGATGAAATCGGACTGTACGTACCGTAATCCCCGTAGCACTAATTGGGATCTGTTTAAGAGTTGCCTTGCAGATAACCTAACTAGTGTTATCGCAACCGTTAGGAACTGTGATCAGGTTGAAATAGCCACGGAGCAGATCTCTGTGGCAATTCGCTCTGCATATCACAGTAGCAGTCCACTGAAGGTGAAAAGTAGTAATCGGGGCACACCCTGGTGGAACGAATCTCTTAGCTCCGAAAGACAAGAGGTCCGAAAGCTTTTCAACCGGGCCAAGACATTAGGTGAATGGGAGAAATATAAACAGGCTCTAACGAATTACACCAAAAACATACGTAAGGCAAAAAGAGAGTCTTGGAGGAGGTTCTGTGAGGGAGTGAAAGACACACCCAGCAGTGCAAGAATTCACAAGATTCTCGCTAGAGATCCGGCACTACCCCTGGACTCACTTAGGCGGCCTGACGGTAGTTTTACGGACTCTAGCAGAGCCTCGTTGGAGCTTCTAATGCAGACTCACTTCCCAGGAAGCCTGATGATGAGGGCCGATAATGCCACAGCGGGCTATTAGGCAAAGCGCCCCTCAAATACGGATTGGAGTGTGGCTAGAAAAGTCGTCACTTACACATCCGTGGATCAGGCAATTCAAACGTTTAAGCCGTTCAAATCGCCTGGAGAAGACAATATCTTTCCTGCTTTGTTACAGCAGGGGAGGTCTTTGTTGTTGCCAATTTTGGTAAAAATTTTCAGAGCGAGTGTCGCCTGGAAATATGTGCCGGCAGAATGGACTAAGGTATGGGTATCTTAGATACCCAAAGCGGGCCGTTCGGTCCCTACTTCTAATGCCTTTCGACCCATCAGCCTAACGTCATTTCTGCTGAAAACCCTTGAAAAAGTTCTGGAACGGTATATCCGTACGGTGCCATTGGTATCTGGTCCACTGAGTCGCCACCAGTATGCTTATCAAGCGGGAAAATCAGCAGAATTGGCTCTACACAACTTAGTTGATAGAGTATCCAGGACGCTGCAGGATAAAGAAATCTTGGTTTGTGCGTTTCTGGATATAGAGGGAGCGTTCAACAACGCAATACCACAATCTCTTGAAAGAGCTGCTCTTGACAGGGGAGTGGAAGCAACTATAGCGGGTTGGATCCGCAATATGCTAGATAGTAGAATAGTTTCTACTTCACTCCACGGTGATACGATACGCTTCAGGCCGGGAGGTGGCTGCCCGCAGGGAGGGGTGTTATCTCCCCTGCTTTGGTCTCTCCTAGTTGACGATCTGATTGCGACAGTCGAAGCCGTTGGTGTGGAAATACAAGCTTATGCTGATGACATTGTCGTTATGGTCAAAGGAACCTGTTTGCCGAGGATATCTAAAGTCCTCCAGGTGACCCTAGATACCATTTGCGCTTGGTGTAAGGGAGAGAACCTCTCAATAAACCCGCAAAAGACAATTGTTGTGCCCTTCACCAGGAAGCGAAAGTTGGATGGACTAATCCGCCCAACTATCCAAGGTGAAGAAATTCCTTTCTCAAAGGAAGTCAAATATCTAGGAGTAATCCTAGACAAAACCCTGTCATGGAATGGACATTTGCAGGGAGTTTTGCACAAAGCTAGACTATCCTTGTGGACTTGTCGCAGTCTTTGTGGAAAAAATTGGGGTCTTACCCCTGAAAGACTGTACTAGCTCTATGTGACTGTGGTTAGACCTATAATTACATACGGAGCAGCAGCCTGGTATAAGAAAGTCCGACAGACTTCAGTTATCAGTAAACTTTCACGAATTCAACGTGTAGCTGGATTGGCAATCTCTGGTGCGATAGGCACAACGCCAACTCTAGCAATGGAGGTTCTGCTTGGCCTATCTCCTCTGAATTTGCATATAGAGAAAGTGGCTAGAACAACCATTTACAGATTTAAGCAATATGCTCAAAACTGTTCCGACATGTCCTACCAATGGGCTGCGGAAGACATTATAAGCACTGATACTGTGCTATCAATGCCGTCAGATTTGGCGGTATCACTATCAGTGATTAATGCTCGATACCAGATTGTACTGCCTGAGCGGCAGTCCTGGAACGAAAATGAAAATTCTCTGGTTCGGGCAGACATTTGCTTGTACACAGATGGATCAAAAACGCCTGAAGGGGTAGGAGCAGGAGTATACTGCCAGACACCTCGAATTAAGCAAGCCTACAGGCTGGGTACGTTATTAATATATAAGTTTATTGCTACCAAATCAGCAATACATTCCACAAACAATTAAATTTTTAGCAATACTACAATTACATATATCACATTACAATACAATACATTTTATTTCCTCTCCTACCCCTCCCCATCTCCTCCCCGCATCTCCCTACGCTGCCTAGTCGCCACCACCTCCCTCATCCATTCTCTTCCCTCTGCCCCCTCCCCCAGCACCTGCTTCCAGCCGATCACCTCCTCTCTTAGCTCGTCACACTCCCTCAGTAGGTGCTCCAACGACTCCCACTCCCCCCCACATAGCCTACAACCCCTCTCATCATCTCTCATCCAATACCTATTCGCTCTCTCCTCATTGCCGCATCTGAATCTTGCCACCATCCTCTTCCCCTCCTCGTCCCCCTCCACCGACAGGTACTTCGGCAATCCCTCCGTTATTATTTCCTCGTACTTAGGGTTGTACCTGCTCTCCCTTATCTGCCCCCTTCTTTCTTGCCTCTGTACATCTCTATCCCTGCTCTCCAGCTCTTTCCACATCTCAATCCCTTCCCTCCTTCTATCATCTACCGCTTTCACTGAGTACCCCACCCTTCTGAAATATTCCTCCCTCCCTCGTTGCCCGTAACCCCCTTTCCCTGCCTTAATCTCCCCCAAAATTTTACATTGAGACCTCCCTTCAACCCTCTCCTCAAAACGTACCGCCCTTTTACCCGCCTCCACTCTTAACTTATCAACCTTCACCTCTTCTCTGACTATGTACTCCGGCGTCTCTTTTGCCAACCCCAAAACCCATCTCCAATACCTAGCCTGTACGCCTTCCAACAGCCCTTGCTCTTTCCACCCCCAAAGCTCCGCCCCGTACATCATAATGACAAGTGACGTAAACAAGTGAGTTTTTGACAAGAACTCATTGAGAAGCACACTAGGCTAAATATCCATATATGTGTGCATTTTTCAAAAAACCCTAATTATCTCCCAAACTATTAATATTAGGTATGGGCCATATGGGATATAAAAGATGTAGAATGAGACAACGAAGACGACTAAAAAATAAAATATGGGGGGTGCCATTTAAAAAAATGAAGTTATGGTACTTCCAAATTTTGAAAAGTTAACGTGCCATAGTAAAGTGATCAAACGTTCTAGACCGCAGTTCTCGGCACCAAAACATACTCCATCATGTTGCTTAAGCATATTCTCAATCCTAAATTGATATACCAAAAATTGAGTGTTTTCTGATTTTTTGAACAAATGTCTGCTGGAGCAGATTTTTCTAGAAGAATTCGAATAACTCGAGAACGACCGAATCAAATTGCAAAAAGTAAAATTATTTATAAACCTTGAAAACAGACAAATCCAAATATGTAAAAATATACAGGGTGTTCCATTTAAAAAAATAAAGTTGGTGGCGACTTCCGGTGTAACCGGAAGTGCTAGAAATCTGAAAATATTTTAGATGAAGAGAACGTAATTGATAATACTTAAGTCTGCATTCTCAAATTTTTTGTTTGGCCAGAACCCCAGAAACGTCTAATGACCGGTCTTGCTGAGACACCCTGTATATCCTCCCTATAAAGGACTGATATTGCTGACAGAAGACTACATCTTCCCTATAGAAGACCAGATCTGTTAGCAGAGATTATATACTGCTAGCAAATAACTAGATCTTTTTGCAGATGATTAAGTATTGTTGACAAATGATTAGATACTGCTATTCGAAAAGTAGATTTTCCTTATGAAGGCTGGATAATGCTAACAACGTACTAAACACCGCTAATAGAATTCCCGATTTGCTTATAGAGACGAGGCACTGCTGGCAAGAAACTAGATCTTGATGTAGAAGATTAAGTACTGTAGTTAAATGATCCAGATCTGTTTTCAGATAAGAGATACTACTGGCAAAAAACTAGATCTTGCTGTTTAAGAGTAAGTACTGCTGATAAATAACTAAATACTGCCACTGGAACAAAAGATTCTACTTATAGAAGACTAGATACTGCAGACAAAACACTTGATACTACTGATAGATAACTGCTTATACAAAACTAAATAGTTCCAACAGAGGACTTAAAAGTCTAGATACTTCTAATAGAAAACTAGATCTGCTGCAGAAGTTTCATCACATTCTAGTGATGGGAGACTCCATATCGCTTATAAAAATGTAGATTCTGCTTGCAGAAGATTTTTAAGAGTATCTTTACAAACATAGTAGCGCAACCCAACCAAGTATTTAAATTTCTATTGGGTCATAAGCGATAATAATAGCTTAGTTTTTTCTATTTATACGATTTTACTATTTTATACGATACACGTATATTTTAGTTCAAGATGTTTTATTTCCCATCTTCTTATAATATTAGATATTAATAAAAAATTTAAAATGGAGATCAACTGGACCCAATTATAAAGAATATAATAAAATTAAAATAAATTCTATTATTATTTCATTAATGCCCAAAAATAACTGAAATTTTCATGGCAACGAATATAAACATAAAATTAATCAATTTTATTTTAACGACAATTTTAAAATATTCAATTTTAACAAGATGATGGAACAACGTAAGTTTTATACGTTAATTTTTAAGTTTACCATCTATCTAATTATATTGTGTTTAAGTGGATTATGTTGGTCAAGAAGAATACATCTGGGCAATGCGTACCAGAACTTACGTCGATGATAATGACGATTGGAAAGATCGTAGATTTAGTGAAGATTCCAAACTTTCCATAACAAGTAATAAATCAGGGTCGACAACCGGAGATGAACATAACATAAAAGTGATGGCTTCATTAGTACCTGACGAGATAATAGCAAATTGTAACGATTACAGTCATAGAAATTACGATGTTTGTTTGCTTTTCGGCGACGTTTCCGGCTTTACCGATTTATGTGAAAAATACAACAAAACTGGAAAAGGTGGCCCTTCAAGATTAACGCACGTCTTAAACGCGTACATTGGCACAATGGTCCAAGAAATAATGTCATATAACGGGGACGTTTTAAAATTTTCCGGAGATGCTTTCCTTGCCATGTGGAAAAGTGGCGTTAACGATTCCATGCAAGATTGTATTCATCAAGCGGTCGATTGCGCGTTGGTTATCCAAAAAACACATGGAAAATACGAAACTGACGTTGGAGTTTTTTTAAGAGTTAAATTAGCAATATCAGCCGGTTTTGTTGTATTTTCGATTATCGGCGATCAACACGATTCCCATTATATCGTTATTGGCCAACCGATATTTGATGTTAAATCGGCTGAAAAGAAAAGCGTTGCTGGTGATGTTATGATTTGTCATACTGCTTGGAATTATTTGAATCCTAGCGAATATTTATATGAATATATGGAAGATGGAATTCATATAAAGGTAACCTAAAAAGCACGGCTAAACCCGAATGTCTAGTTCAATAAAAAATATACAACAACCAAGCGCTGAACAAACACTAGAACTAATGGTTCTAGTTCTAGGTCTTGTGCCAATGTAAAACAAGTACTAACACTAGACCGAGAACTAGAAATATTCGGGGTTAGCCGTCTTGAGAGACTCTGAGAAATCTAACTAGAAAATGTCCAGAATATTTCTAGTTCTAGATCTAGTGTTAGTTCTAGTTTTACTTGTTATCTATCGTTAAATTGTTGTACATTTTTCTTAAGCTAAATGTAAAATTAACACTAGATCTAAAACTAGAAATGTTCGGGTTTAGCCGTCTTAACCCTTTGTGTCCCGACGGTACTTTAAAGTACCGGTAGTTTTAAACACTCGTTTTAGTCATCTATTCGGCGCATTTAGAGCTGTCGGTACTTTCTACTATACAAGAAAGAATCTGTATAAAAAATAACACAATCCGCACTGTGGGGGTTCAATCATTTTAAAGAGAAAGCATTGAGCTTCAATTTAGAACAAGTCTCATTCCTTAATTTCAATAAATACGGCTTCCAGGAATTTTTAAATTAACATCTTTTTTGACAGTTTTAGGTTATATGGAAATGTAAGTTTTATTTCAACATTTTTTTTCTCAATATTTTTCCAATCCAACCCAACAATTATTATACATAATTTTAAAGAGAAAGCTTTGAGCTTTAATTTAGAATAAGTCTCATTCCTTAATTTCAATAAATACGGCTTCCAGGAATTTTTAAATTAACATCTTTTTTGACAGTTTTAGGTTATATGGAAATGTAAGTTTTATTTCAACGTTTTTTTTCTCAATATTTTTCCAATCCAACCCAACAATTATTATACATCATTTTAAAGAGAAAGCTTTGGCCTTTAATTTAAAACAGGTCTGATTCCTTAATTTCAATAAATACACCTTCCAGGAATTTTTAATTAACATCTTTTTTGACAGTTTTAGGTTATATGGAAATGTAAGTTTTATTTCAACATTTTTTTTCTCAACATTTTTCCAATCCAACCCAACAATTATTATATGTACATCATTTTAAAGAGAAAGCTTTGAACTTTAATTTAGAACAACTCTTATTCCTCAATTTCAATAAATACGGCTTCCAGGAATTTCTAAATTAACATCTTTTTTGACACTTTTAGGTTATACGAAAATGTAAGTTTTATTTCAACTTTTTTTTTCTTAATATTTTTCCGATCCAACCCAACAATTATTATACATCATTTTAAAGAGAAAGCTTTGAGCTTTAATTTAGAACAAGTATCATTCCTTAATTTCAATAAATACGGCTTCCAGGAATTTTTAAATTAACATCTTTTTTGACAGTTTTACGTTATACGAAAATGTGAGTTTTATTTCAACGTTCTTTTTCTTAATATTTTTCCAATCCAACCTAACAATTATTATACATCATTTTAAAGAGAAAGCTTTGAGCTTCAATTTAAAACAAGTCTCATTCCTTAATTTCAATAAATACGGCTTCCAGGAATTTTTAAATTAGCATCTTTTTTGACAGCTTTATGTTATATGAAAATGTAAGTTTTATTTCAACATTTTTTTCTTAATATTTTTCCAATCCAACCCAACAATTATTATACACCATTTTAAAGAGAAAGCTTTGAACTTTAATTTAGAACAAGTCTCATTCCTTAATTTCAATAAATACGGCTTCCAGGAATTTTTAAATTAACATCTTTTTTGACAGTTTTAGGTTATACGAAAATGTGAGTTTTATTTCAACATTCTTTTTCTTAATATTTTTCCAATCCAACCCAACAATTATTATACATCATCTTAAAGAGAAAGCTTTGAACTTTAATTTAGAACAAATCTCATTCCTTAATTTCAATAAATATGGCTTCCAGGAATTTTTAAATTAGCATCTTTTTTGACAGTTTTAGGTTATACGAAAATGTAAGTTTTATTTCAACCTTCTTTTTCTAAATATTTTTCCAATCCAACCCAACAATTATTATACACCATTTTAAAGAGAAAGCTTTGAACTTTAATTTAGAACAAGTCTCATTCCTTAATTTCAATAAATACGGCTTCCAGGAATTTTTAAATTAGCATCTTTTTTGACAGTTTTAGGTTATACGAAAATGTAAGTTTTATTTCAAAATTCTTTTTCTTAATATTTTTCCAATCCAACCCAACAATTATTATACATCATCTTAAAGAGAAAGCTTTGAACTTTAATTTAGAACAAATCTCATTCCTTAATTTCAATAAATATGGCTTCCAGGAATTTTTAAATTAGCATCTTTTTTGACAGTTTTAGGTTATACGAAAATGTAAGTTTTATTTCAACATTCTTTTTCTAAATATTTTTCCAATCCAACCCAACAATTATTATACACCATTTTAAAGAGAAAGCTTTGAACTTTAATTTAGAATAAGTCTCATTCCTTAATTTCAATAAATACGGCTTCCAGGAATTTTTAAATTAACATCTTTTTTGATAGTTTTAGGTTATACGAAAATGTAAGTTTTATTTCAACATTCTTTTTCTAAATATTTTTCCAATCCAACCCAATAATTATTATACACCATTTTAAAGAGAAAGCTTTGAACTTTAATTTGGAATAAGTCTCATTCCTTAATTTCAATAAATACGGCTTCCAGGAATTTTTAAATTAACATCTTTTTTGACAGTTTTAGGTTATACGAGAATGTGAGTTTTATTTCAACGTTCTTTTCCTTAATATTTTTCCAATCCAACCCAACAATTATTATACATCATTTTAAAGAGAAAGCTTTGAGCTTTAATTTAGAACAAATCTCATTCCTTAATTTCAATAAATACGGCTTCCAGGAATTTTTAAATTAGTATCTTTTTTGACACTTTTCGGTTATACGAAAATGTAAGTTTTGTTTCAACATTTTTTTTCTCAATATTTTTCCAATCCAACCCAATAATTATTATACATCATTGTAAAGAGAAAGCTTTGAGCTTTAATTTAGAGTAAGTCTCATTCCTTAATTTCTATAAATACGGCTTCCAGAAGTTTTTAAATTAGCACGTTTTCTGACAGTTTTAGGTTATACGAAAATGTAAGTTTTATTTCAACATTCTTTTTCTTAATATTTTTCCAATCCAACCCAACAATTTATATACACTATTTTAAAGAGAAAGCTTTGAACTTTAATTTAGAACAAGTCTCATTTGAGTCTGATAAATAAATATTCAAATTTACTGCGTCCACGAAAATGTCGCAGCGCAAGTTCAAAAGAAAGAGGAAGTTGTGAAAATTGTTTTACCAAAGGTAGACCCCACTCAAAATATACTGCGTGCAATGTTTATTTATGTTGTAATGAAAGAAAGAACTGTTTTTCGGAATGGCATAATTTGATTTAGCTAAAGCAAGTGTTACTTATTTTCTAACGTAATAAAAAATGTACTATTTTTATATTAGTAATAAAAGTTTTTGTATACTTGCACCATCACTAAAATATATTTTAATGCTTGACGGTACTCTCAAGTACCGTTCTGTCACAAAGTTTTTGACTTCTTGGGACACAAAAGGTTAAGAGTATCGGTAATAACAATTAGCCGAGATTACACTTTTCAAGATATTTGAATAAAATATAACATTTATTTTTGAGATAGGTTATGGGTTTGGGTGCAAATTGGAGAAGTACTCAAAAATCATATAAACACCAAAAACAATGTAATTTTTATAAAAAATTATTGTAACTTACTAATTATTGTTTTTCTAGTGGATGAAGATGAATCTAATACAAAAACTGAAATTGGAAATGACACTTTTTCAAGTAAATAATTAAGCTAATCTCTTTAAAAATAAAAACTCTTTATTTTCCCTCTTTTTAGTACGTCCAATGGTAAACGAAGCTGTAAAAATGAATTTAAAAGAACATTTAAGAAAATATATAATAAAACCGGTGATGCGCGGGATAGATATGAACGAACCCTTAGAATATTTAACAGAAATGAGACAAATAACAATTTTATTTATGAATGTTGTGATAACAAAAATAAAAATAGATGATTTTGTCGATTTGGTTGACACTTGTTATAAATACGTTTGCAAGTAAGCCCGAACGGTCTAACATTAAAAATATTTTTTCTCGGTTGATTTTAGAATTTCAAATTCAATGGAAGGTTGCGTAAACAAAGTCTCATTATTCGATAAAGATTTGATGTTTGTTGTTATATTTGGATTAAGAGGATTTAAACACGAATTAAATTGCCAAGTTGGATTACGATGTGCAACTTTAATGTTTGAGAAAATTAATTCTCTTCCCGATGTAAAAACAACATCAATTGGTGTTACCACGGGAATAACATATTGCGGTGTTGTCGGTCATACATTGAGAAGAGAATACACCGTTATTAGTTTAACAGTAAATAAAGCGGCACGTTTAATGTGCGCCTACACCAATAAAGTTACTTGCGACCGAGAAACTTTCTTACACAGTAAATTACAAGCTTCCAATTTTATTTTACAAGAATATAAAACGTTGAAAGGAATTACAAAAACCGGACCTGTTTATGAATTTAGGGAATCTCATTAGTAAGTTTAAATTTTTTTGTATTGCTTAATTTTAATATTGTGATTTAAGTATTAAAGCGGAAGGCGAAGAAATTAATAAATACCCACTTTTGGGCCGCGACGAACATTTAATACTTTATTTAAAAATGATACAAAGTGCCGAAGAACTTTATAAAAGACGCCAAACTGGGTTTCATGATGGTTTGAGAACATACAGTCATCATAACACTTTGATTATATCCGGTGATGCTCGTCAAGGAAAATGTCGCCTTTTAGATGAATTGGTTTATTTAAATCCAAAGAATATACCTATGACGGTTGTTAAATTGCACACGAGCGATCATAAAGTTCCTTTTAGAGGGATCCAATTGTACTTTTCCGGGCCTTTGGGGATTACTGCGAAATGTTCAGCAAAAGAACGAGAAATTCGTTTATTGAGTCGTTTAAGAAATATGAAAGTTCCGGAACTGTTGTGTCTTTTAAATCCAATCTTTCACGTTGATTTCGAAAAAACTGCGCTTTTCAATTCTTTAACAGCTGCACAAAAAAAATTGGCAACGGGAAAAATGATTAAACAATTATGTTATGGGGTAAAAAATTGCTTATTTAAATTTTTTTTGATAATGAATCTTTTTTTGTAGTGTTTTTCTTCTTTTTGGGTAGTTGCTCTTAGAAAAGTTCAATATATGGACAACGAATCTTGGGCTTATCTTCAAGAAATTATTGAAACCGACGTTTCTTTTACAGTTCTCACTATTTATAAACCATGTATTAATAGTTTAACCGAATCGGCCAAAAAGGTTCTTAACAATCATTATAGTCGGTTGATTAATCTTGGACCCATCGATAAATGGTTTCATGCTGGATTAGCATGCCAAATTTTAGATATTCAAGCAATTCCAGTTGATTTAGAAAAGTTTTTATTTAATTATCAACACATATATCATAAAAATTTTTTTTTTTATTTAGAGTTATTCAAACAAGAAGTAATGGAAATCCGGGTTGGATTGAAAGTTTCTTGGTTAGTTTAGTTCAAGGTGGAGGAATTGTGATTGTCGATACAACTTTTGCAGATATAAAAGATTTGGGGTTAATTGTACCTCCTAACGCTGTTTTTACGAGGAAAACGCCAGCAGCATTAAGAGCAGAGTTATTAGCTGCGGATAATCGAAATAGGGGCACTGATGGAAAATGGAGAATGTACGATTTTAATTACGAGGTAAAGGATTTTCTTGATTAAGGAAAACTATATACTCGATAAATGTTTCAAGGAAGCTGAAGAAAAAGGTAGTTTATATGCCTCCTCACTTGATTTAATGAGTAATATTTGGCAAATATGCGTTATCAACAAAAACGAAAATATTTATGATGTCGATGCGGAATGGTCATTGGATGGTACAAATAAAATCTTATTATAATGTTAAATTATAAAAAAAATCTAATTATTTTTTAGTATTGATATTAAAAACTTACGATGCTTTATCTTCTTATCAGCAATTATTATTAAAATGTAGTGCCGTCATTGGGGACACCATCCCAAGAGATATGTTGAATTACGTTATGAATTGTATGGATATGAGAACTACAGCTTTAGGTAAATTTGAAAATAATTTAATATTAATTAATTAAAATATTTTATATTAAACAGCTGTTAAGGCTCTTTTTGAGATTAAAGTCCTTTATTGCGCGCGCGGCGATTTTACTCAAGGTGATATGATGATGGCGTTCGAAGCTCGGTTACTACCACCATCAAGATTTACAACTGTAAAATGTGATTGTAAAGGGATACGACCTTACGGTGATAATAATTTTAATTAATCATTTCAATACACAGTGAATTTCACTTAAGATGCAATATAACAAAATATATAACACTATACCCAGTAAACAAGAAACCTCTGTGAAACATTTCAATTTTAATGTACAGTGAATTAAATGAAACATCTTAGAAGTACGTTTCATATACGTGACAGATACGATTTTTACGAAACGTATCTAAAGATATGTATCAAATACATTTCAGTAGAAATATGTATGAAATATCATTAAAATATGTAGCAGAAACATTTCATTTGAAACATTTCGCTACAAATGTGTCTGAAACATGTCTGGAATATCTTCAGCACCGCCTGTGAACGTATGTACAAACATTAATTAATGTTTGTAAACAGAACTAACCTAAGGTAACATTCCTTCACGGTTTAATTGACAGTTCAAAAGAAAACTTCACGCTATGATTGGCATTACTAATTACTAAAGAAAACTTCACGCTATAATTAATGTTTGTAAACAAAACTAACCTTACCTAACATTCCTTCACGGTTTAATTGGCATTTCAAAAGAAAACTTCACGATATGATTGGCATTACTAATTACTAAAGAAAACTTCACGCTATAATTAATGTTTGTAAACAGAACTAACCTTACCTAACATTCCTTCACGGTTTAATTGGCATTTCAAAAGAAAACTTCACGCTATAATTAATGTTTGTAAACAAAACTAACCTTACTTAACATTCCTTCACGGTGTAATTGGCATTTCAAAAGAAAACTTCACGCTATAATTGGCATTACTAATTACTAAAGAAAACTTCACGCTATAATTAATGTTTGTAAACAGAACAAACCTTAAGTAACATTCCTTCACGGTTTAATTGGCATTTCAAAAGAAAACTTCACGCTATGATTGGCATTACTAATTACTAAAGAAAACTTCACGCTATAATTAATGTTTGTAAACAGAACTAACCTTACGTAACATTCCTTAAGGAATGTTAAAACATTTCAGAAATAATTCAAAACCGTTATTGAAACATTTTAGTAATGTACCGTAATTGTCAACTGTATGTTGCAGAAACATTTCAATAGAAACGTTTCAATGAAACATAAAAAGGGCCGGACATTAGCAGTTTCAGACACGTTTCACCTATGTTTCAGAAATATGTCGAAGAAACATTTCATGTTTCAATAATATGTATCAGAAATGTTTCTGAAACGCAAATTTGTTTACTGGGTACCTAGAACTAGAAATATTTGGGTTGGGTTGGCTGAAGACGGCTAAACCCGAATGTTTCTAGTTCTAAGTGTAGTGTTAGTTTTAATTGTTATTCAGCGCTAGACCCAGAACTAAAATCATTTGTGTTTAGCCCTCTTTAGCTGACCCAACCCAAATGTTTCTAGTTCTAGGTCTAATGTTAGTTCTAGTGACAGTACAAGTGTAAAACTAGAACTAACACTATACCTAGAACTAGAATCATTCGGGTGTAGCCGTCTTTAGAGACGTGCGACTAAACCCAAATGATTCTAGCTTTAGGTATAGTGGTAGTTCTATGTATATAGTAACAATGTTAGTGTAAAAGTAGAACTAACACTAGACCTAGAAATATTTGGGTTGGGTTGGCTAAAGACGGCTAAACCCGAATGTTTCTAGTCCTAGGTCTAGTGTTAGTTCTAGTGACAGTACAAGTGTAAAACTAGAACTAACACTATACCTAGAACTAGAATCATTCGGGTTTAGCCGTCTTTAGAGACGTGCGGCTAAACCCAAATGATTCTAGCTTTAGGTATAGTGGTAGTTCTATGTATATAGTAACAATGTTAGTGTAAAAGTAGAACTAACACTAGACCTAGAAATATTTGGGTTGGGTTGGCTAAAGACGGCTAAACCCGAATGTTTCTAGTTCTAAATCTAGTGTTAGTTTTAGTTTTAATGGTTATTCAGCGCTAGACCAAGAACTAAAATCATTTGTGTTTAGCCCTCTTTAGCTGACCCAACCCAACCCAACTCAAATGTTTCTAGTTCTCGGTCTAATGTTAGTTCTAGTGACGGTGCAAGTGTAAAACTAGAACTAACACTATACCTAGAACTAGAATCATTCGGGTTTAGCCGTCTTTAGAGACGTGCAGCTAAACCCAAATGATTCTAGCTTTAGGTATAGTGGTAGTTCTATGTATATAGTAACAATGTTAGTGTAAAAGTAGAACTAACACTAGACCTAGAAATATTTGGGTTGGGTTGGCTAAAGACGGCTAAACCCGAATGTTTCTAGTCCTAGGTCTAGTGTTAGTTCTAGTTTTAATTGTTATTCAGCGCTAGACCAAGAACTAAAATCATTTGTGTTTAGCCCTCTTTAGCTGACCCAACCCAACCCAACTCAAATGTTTCTAGTTCTCGGTCTAATGTTAGTTCTAGTGACGGAGCAAGTGTAAAACTAGAACTAACACTATACCTAGAACTAGAATCATTCGGGTTTAGCCGTCTTTAGAGACGTGCAGCTAAACCCAAATGATTCTAGCTTTAGGTATAGTGGTAGTTCTATGTATATAGTAACAATGTTAGTGTAAAAGTAGAACTAACACTAGACCTAGAAATATTTGGGTTGGGTTGGCTAAAGACGGCTAAACCCGAATGTTTCTAGTCCTAGGTCTAGTGTTAGTTCTAGTTTTAATTGTTATTCAGCGCTAGACCAAGAACTAAAATCATTTGTGTTTCACCCTCTTTAGCTGACCCAACCCAAATGTTTCTAGTTCTAGGTCTAATATTAGTTCTAGTGACAGTGCAAGTGTCAAACTAGAACTAACACTATACCTAGAACTAGAATCATTCGGGTTTAGCCGTCTTTAGAGATGTGCGGCTAAACCCAAATGATTCTATCTTTAGGTATAGTGTTAGTTCTACATAGTAACAGTGTTAGTGTAAAACTAGAAGTACAAAGGCTTTCCCCGATGTTAATTAAACTAAAACTATCACTAGAACTAACACTAGACCTAGAAACTTTTGGGTTAAGCCGTGCGTTCTTTGAAAAAATGTTTGACGTTTCGGATGCCATGTTACAACCTTCTTCAGAAACAAGTTCGAAGTGACGAATTCGGTTAAAATTTCACAATAAATACGTTAAAAAGTAATAATTAATTAGTGTCTAATTGTCAACTAAGTTGTTTTTGTCAAATCCGGGTGGAGAAGGCTTCGTTGAGTTCACTAGCATCTTCCATGTGCGGCTGAGTTCCCAACCATCTTCTCTATTCATGTTATTCCCATGTCGATGAATCTCTATCGCCTCTCTCGTCAATCTTTGGAAGTAATGTCCGTTTCTTGCTAGCACTTTGGGTTTCTCGAACTCTATGCTGTGTCCTCCTATGTGGCATTGCTCTGCGACGTTCCTCTTGTGTTCCTTGATGCGACACTCGATGTTACGTCCAGTTTGGCCAACGTAATATTTCTCGCAACTGAAGAGCCGGTAGACTCTTAATGGGGTTAGTTTATCTTTGGCTATCGGAAGAGCGTTTTATATTTTGCTGACCGTACCGTATTGTACCACGATATCATTCTTCTTCAGACGCCTCGCAATTCGCTCCGTCACACCTGGAACATAAGGAAGACAGATAAAACCGGCTGGTGTCATACTTACCGAGTCAACCTTCTGTTTGAGTGGTTTGGTGGCTTGTCGGATATCTCCCATCGTATTCTGTAGCACATCTTCTAGGAATCTTTCTTCTTTTCTTCGGTTCTCTTTATCGCATATCCTCTCTGCTCGCTGGAATAAGGTTTGAATCACGGACCTCTTCTGTTGTGGGTGGTTATTCTATTCGTCTGCGTCTTCTTTCGATATACTCCCAGTTCCATGCTCCCATCTGTTTTCCTAGTGACTAACACATCCAGAAATGGAAACTGTTTTGCAGTTTCTGTTTCCATGGTAAATTTTATTATGGGATGCTGTGAATTGAGGTGGTCTAGAAATTTCTGGAGTTGCTCTTTTCCATGTTGTCAGATCACGAAAGTGTCATCGACGTAACGGAGCCATAGCTTCGGACTCTTCTTTAACGCTTCCTCTTCAAACATCTCCATGTAAAAATTGGCTATCACAGGAGACAGAGGTGATCCCATGGCTACCCCTTCGCATTGGTCATAGAATTCCCCCTTCCAGCTGAAGTATGTCGACGATAGGCAGTACTCCATTAGTCCTGGGACATACTTGGGCAAACCCTCCGGGATGCGTTTCTGGCGAAGACCATCCACGGCATCTTTGACTGGTACTCTGGTGAATAGAGATTCCACGTCGAAACTTCCCAGCATATCCTGAGGGTCTAGCTTCATACTCCTAATTGATTCTACAAAATGTGACTCCACACATTCTGATATATGACTCTGTTCTACCTGTAAAAGGAGACAGAATCTTGGAAAGGTGTTTTGTTAGCTGATAGGTGGGAGAATTTATGGCACTGACAATAGGGCGTAGTGGGACGTCTGGTTTATGGATTTTGGGTAATCCATATATCCTTGGTGGTACTGGAGCCTGTACGAATAAGCTTTTCTGTTGATCTGCTGGGATTTCTGTGGATTTTACCAGTTCTTTCATTTTCCTTACTATCTTCTCGGTTGGGTCGTTTTTTGTTTTCTTATAGGTGGCTGGGTTCGAAAGGCTCTTGATCTTGCCTGGTTTTTCGTTCAATGTTAAGTTTGATTTTGGTGGCCTTGCTGTTTTAAGCACTCTCGCAATGTCTTGACGAATTTCTTCTGCTTTCACTGCAGGTATTCTGCGAATAGCCGCTTCCACTTCACAACATGACATGTTGACAATTAGACACTAATTAGTTATTAATTACCTTTTCATGTATTTATTGTCAAATTTTAACCGAATTCGCCACTTCGAACTTGTTTCTGAAGAAGGTTGCAACATGGCATCCGGAACGTCAAACATTTTTTCAAAAAACGCATGGCTAAACCGAAAGTTTCTAGTTCTAGGTCTAGTGTTAGTTTAATTAATAACTAGAAGCTATGTTGCATTTTATGTGAGACAGTGCAAGTAACTATGATTACTATATCATACATTAGGTATACATTTTAATTTATTCTTTTAGAAGCTTGTAAAGATTTACCAAAATATGCTTCTTGTGGAATGTTTAAATTTTCATTGGACGCATTTCGTGAGTCGACTTATAATTTATTAACGGATTGCCAACGAAAAGAATTTCACGCAAGAGCTGCTCGTTATTTAGAAAAAGAAACGAGAAAGTGTAAGAGTTGTGGAAATTCATTCTTTATTCGCGTTTTAGGAGTCAGATATGACGATGTAAACAAAATTAATTCCTTTTAAGGTAAAAATGTATTCATTTCATACTTTTAGGGCATGAAAAAAAAGGCTAAACAAGTTAAAGTAAAAAGAGATGTTCGGGCAGTGGATGCAATGATGACAAGAAAAGTGTCAATGTCACCTGGAAGCAGTACAACAGGGGAAGTTAGAAGCTTAAATTGGTCGAATTATAGTGATGGATCTTCTATAAGATCAGGATTACTAAGAAGATCATCTGGTTTGTTATTTTTAATATACAAAGTGACTCAGTTAAGTGAAGTTATCCTGAAACTTTTAATTTCTGCCAATAATTAAGCAGTTCCACATTTTCTATTACTGTCTTCTTCCACTTGTTTTAGATCAGTTCATCTGTTAAAATCTGAAGTCGTAGTCGAAGTGTGTACAATTTTTTGAGTGGTCTTCATGATATATCCCATACTCATATCATCATGTCTCATCATCATGTCTCGTACTCATATCATCTTATTGGATATGTTTTATGGGTTAATTCGAAACCTTTTTTGTATGAAATGTTTTTTTTCCATCGGTTATAATTATTGAGTTATACAAGATAATTGTTGAAAAGTCAAAATTTATATTTTTCTTAAGTTAGGTTGGCACTGCTGATCGGTGGATTAAAATAACTGATTGGATATGTTTTATAGGTTAATTCTAAACCTTTTTTGTATGAAATGTTTTTTTCCATCGGTTATATTTATTAAATTATACATGATAATTGTTGAAAACGTCAAGATATCTATTCTTCTTGGGTTAGGTTGGTACTGCTGATCGATGTACTAAAATAACTTATTGGATATGTTTTATGGGTTAATCCTAAACCTTTTTTGTATGAAATGTTTTTTCCATCGGTTATAATTATTGAGTTATACAAGATAATTGTTGAAAAGTCAAAATTTCTATTTTTCTTGAGTTAGGTTGGCACTGCTGACCGGTGGATTAAAATAACTTATTGGATATGTTTTATAGGTTAATTCTAAACCTTTTTTGTATGAAATGTTTTTTTCCATCGGTTATATTTTATTAAGTTATACATGATAATTGTTGAAAACGTCAAGATTTCTATTCTTGGGTTAGGTTGGTACTGCTGATCGATGTACTAAAATAACTTATTGGATATGTTTTATGGGTTAATCCTAAACCTTTTTTGTATGAAATGTTTTTTTCCATCGGTTATAATTATTGAGTTATACAAGATAATTGTTGAAAAGTCAAAATTTATATTTTTCTTGAGTTAGGTTGGCACTGCTGATCGGTGGATTAAAATAACTTATTGGATATGTTTTATAGGTTAATTCTAAACCTTTTTTGTATGAAATGTTTTTTTCCATCGGTTATATTTATTAAGTTATACATGATAATTGTTGAAAACGTCAAGATTTCTATTCTTGGGTTAGGTTGGTACTGCTGATCGATGTACTAAAATAACTTATTGGATATGTTTTATGGGTTAATTCTAAACCTTTTTTGTATGAAATGTTTTTTTCCATCGGTTATAATTATTGAGTTATACAAGATAATTGTTGAAAAGTCAAAATTTCTATTTTTCTTGAGTTAGGTTGGCACTGCTGATCGGTGGATTAAAATAACTTATTGGATATGTTTTATAGGTTAATTCTAAACCTTTTTTGTATGAAATGTTTTTTTCCATCGGTTATATTTATTAAGTTATACATGATAATTGTTGAAAACGTCAAGATTTCTATTCTTGGGTTAGGTTGGTACTGCTGATCGATGTACTAAAATAACTTATTGGATATGTTTTATGGGTTAATCCTAAACCTTTTTTGTATGAAATGTTTTTTTCCATCGGTTATAATTATTGAGTTATACAAGATAATGAAAACGTCAAAATTTCTATTTTTCTTACGTTGGGTTGATACTGCTGGTCGGTGGGTTCAAATAACATATTGGATATGTTTTATGGGTTTATTGTGAACCTTTTTTGTATGAAATATTTTTTCCATCGGTTATAATTATTGAGTTATAGCAGAAAATTATTGAAAACGTTAAAATTTCTATTTTTGTTAGGTCGGGTTGGTACTGCTGATCGGTGGATTAAAATAATTTATTGAATATGTTTTATGGGTTAATTCTAAACCTTTTTTGTATGAAATGTTTTTTTCCATAGGTTATAATTATTGAGTTATAGAAGAAAACTGTTGAAAACGTCAAAAATTCTATTTTTCTTAGGTTGAGTTGGTACTACTGATCGGTGGACTAAAATAACTTATTGGATATGTTTTATAGGTTAATTCTAAACCTTTTTTGTATGAAATATTTTCATCATGTCTATATTCTTTATCCAGTCTCTATTCCATATGTCATGATGTGCCTCATGCAAGTTTTGACTTGATTTTGTGCTACATATTTCCGTTTTCCATAATAGTTGCAATTTCATTTCTGGCTTCTTGTTCACTTGCTTTAATAATTTTTACTGGTATAGTTCTACTCGATAAGTTTCTGCTTCTTTTTTCGCTATGAGACAATTTATTATGTAAAGCTTTACAATTTTATCTCGTCAATTTTATAACAATCTCCTTCTTGGTATCGATGTTTAAACAGTTGATATTCACATGGTATTATTAACCCACTTAACTGAATCACTACGTATAAAGATATTAAATAAAATTGACACAACACATTTTTAAGAAATCCTAAGGCGTAATAAATTAGGAATGAAAATAATAAAAATATTACGTTATCGTCCATCGTTAACAAAAACGTTTTCGTACGCCGATTTTACGCATTGTCAATGTCCACAAATTTTAAGCGCAATGTATTATCAATTAATTCAACATTGCGAAGGAGCCGATATTAGAAGTAAATTGATGGACGCTCTTTTAGAATACGCGTATCTTTGCATTTTATCGTTCAATGTTCCTCAAGCGTTAAAAATTTTGAAACGAGCAACGAATTTCTTGGAAACTACTTATAAAGAATGTACTGAAGAAGGCGCCGATTGGCAAATACCATTGACTAGGGCTCGTATTGGTACTTTATACGCAAAATGTCAATTGGATTTGGGTAATACAAACGAAGCTAAAGATCAATTTCTAAAAGCAATGAAAGATTATGGTATACCATTTCCCGTTAGGAAAAATGAAATCCGCATGAAAACGCAACGATTAAACTTAAAACAAAATTTTTCACTTTTTTGTATAATGAGACCGTTTATTGTTAAACAAGGTTACGAGGCTGAATTTTGCGATGACGTTTCAAATTGTTTGGCTATAATGTGTAATCTTTATATGGATTTAAATATGTGGGAACATGCCGAATTAGCAGCACTTATGAGTTTACAAAAAGCTTTAGAATCAAATATGGATTTTTATATTCTTTGCAACGCTTACGCGAATATGTTGCAAATTGCAAATCACAAAGGCAATAGAACTATTAGTATCGCTTTGGAAGTTCACGCATTAAGAATGTGCCATCGAAAAAAATCCAACGTTGAACCGCAAGAATTAAAAGGCGTTTGTAAACTATACGGGGTGATTTTTTGTTCAAGATTTTTAAGATCTGAATTAGAACATTCAATTGATTTAGCTTTCATTATGTTGAGAATAAGTAGCACTTTAAATGCGGCTCCTTATTCATTAAAAGTGATGGTTTTATTGGTTCAAGCTTTACTTATGAGGAAAAGATTAATGGAAGCTGTTACGATTTTATTTGAAATGGAATATTATGCAGCTGAGGATATTGATAATTCAGGAAGAATTTGGTATTATGCTTTATGTGTCGGTGTGCAAATAGAAACCGGTTATTGCGTAATACCTTATTTGGAATGTGAGAAAATTTATCATATTGAAGGTGAAGTGATGTCAACTGTAAGAGATATGGAAGCGGTTACAAGATATTTTACGGTATTATGGCTTTGGGCTATACGAACTGGTGATTATGAAAAAGCTTTAATTTGGCAAACAAAACTTCAAGAATTTTCAATCGGCGGAAAATCTTACGATTCATTAGCAAACATTTACACCGCTTTATACTTTTTAGAAGGTTTATTAATTTTTATGGTTGGCAAATTAAATAGCAGAAACGTCCGCGCTGTTTCGCAAGCTTTTCAAGAAATCAAAATTCTTTTAAACAATCTAGAACGAAGTAGCCGCGTCGTTTCGGTTATAGCACCGAGATATTACCATTTAAAAGCGTTTTATAAATATATCAGGTATCAAGAAAATGCGGCTTTTTCTCTTTTACACAAAGCGAAAATATTGAGTGTTAAATTGGAGAATGTGCTGGAGGAATTATGGTGTGATCATTCCGAAAAAGCTTGGACAAATTCTTTATCTTCGATTTTAACCGATTTTTGGAATGAACATGCTGAACCTGGGGGGGAAATTGACTACCATGAAATTGAAAATGATGATGGTAAAATTGGTTATTATACATTACCGACACCTATATACCTTTAAAAATAGATAAGATTGAGGTTGTGTTGTTGAAAATAAATATTTTGATTTAAATTAAATAAATTTAATTTAAACAAAATGACTATTATTTTAGTATCTCAAACTTTGTGATAACAACGAATTATTTTCCATATTTTCATCAATTTCCTTTTCCAAACTATTTTTCCATACAGATTGGTGATTGTTAATAATAATATTAAACTCCTTTTTAAAATGTACAACGTTCTTTTTGCAGCGTTTAATAACATTTAACAGCATCTTTCCAAAAATCTTATCGTCCGGAAACGTTGATGATATACTACTAAATAAATGCATCATTCTTTTAAGAGTTTCAATTTGAATATCATTGTGTAATAAAGCTTCAATTATTAAAAAATGATTTTGATGCAATGTTGAAGTGTTCAAAATAAATGTCCTAAAAAAATTTATTTTATTTTTATTATTTCAATAATTATTAATAAAAATTACCTTAATAATTGCTTTTTATTTTGTAATTTTAAATCTTGTAATGTACATATTAAACCAAGAGGATAATTTTTATATTTATTAAGAGATTGGGAAAATTCATCGCAAGTTAAACTCAAATTTGATGACTCAAAGTATTTCTTGAGCATTAATAATAATTGTTTATTGTTATCAATGAATAGTTTAGGTAATAATAAATGTCTTAAATAAAATTGGGTTATTTCCAACTTTTTGTTATTCAATATAGAATCCCCAATAATAAATGTTTGATCTGCATTTACCATATCTGAGAGTGTTAAAAAAATTTGTTCAATATCATTATTGTTGTAACTTGATGAGATTTGGTTTAGTGCTTCATCAAATTCTTCAATGGATGTTAATTCTATTAAAGGGACAGCTATATCTTTAATTGCATCTATTCTTAATTTCTGATTGAAATCATCAATTATTAAGACATCATCCGCACTATCATTTGAGATGTTACTTGTATCTTTATCATTTATATTTTTCGAAATACTATCATCAGTTAAATCTATAGTAGATTTATTCTCGATAATTATTGTATCCAGTTCATTAATTAATTCTTTATTCTAAAAAAAAACGTTTTTTTAATAATATCTTTACCATTTCATTCAGTACCTGTGGTAGAACATTTTCCCACACTTTATGCTGTGGGGTTTCGGAATTTTTACGGGCTACCTTTAAAAAATCGGCTAGATCTTCCTTTACTTCATTACTAAAAGGATATCTTTCAAAATTAAACATTTTAATTTTTTAAATTAGTACAAATTGAGGTTATGTACAAAAAAGGAAATACAGCACCGTTTGTAGCGCCATCTATTAGTTGTGCGCATAATTTACTTGCAAAGTAATTTTATAATTAAATTTTTATTTATATCAAAACCGATCACTATTTTTAGTTTAAATTATATAAATAATTTATTAACATTGTTAACAATAAAAAAACGCGTAATTCTTTAATCACTCACTATTTTTATGAGTGCTTCGTTGCGCCATCTATCAAATACCCACCTTGCGATCGTTTAAAATTTTCCTTTATTAAGTTTAAAGTAAATCTCACTAATATAACGTTATTATTAATATAATTTAAATAATTTTCATTTTAAAATATATTTAAATTAAAAATTAAGCCCATTTTAAGTTCTGTCATATTGACATAAGAAAAGAAGGTTATGTTTCATACCTGTCAAAATACAAAACACCTTCATTTTATAATAATAAAATATTTACAAAATAAATATGGAATCATATCTAAATGAAAAAGTATGCTAATAAACACTAATCAAGAAAAATCGTAACATTTCAAGGATTAAACATATGAATAAAAATATTTTGAAAACAATGGTTAAATCAGAAAAACTTATGTCTCATTCCAGTAGTACAGGTACGGTTACCAGATTTCATTCATTCCACGGCGAAAATATAGTGCTTTCTGAAGATAACACCGTCGCTTATCGCAAGAAAAGTTTCGCAAATGCAGTTACTTTCAGTGAAAAACCATTACAACCTTGTGAAATATTCTTGCTTGAAATTGAACAAAATGAAAGTGGTTGGAGTGGACATATGCGTTTGGGACTTACTCAATTAGACCCACATACTATATGCCAAACTGGTATTATTCCGCCCTATGCTTTACCTGATTTAGCAAATATCGGATTGTCTTGGATTTATGGTATTACAAAAGCAAGTAATCAGGTAAAAATTAAGTTATTTATTAAGAAATGATTTTTTTAAAACAAGTTTGTAGATGTATAGTGTTTCTTATAATCGTGCAACAAGTCTAAAATCAATAACTAGTGATAATGGGGTTATAAGAACTGGTCGTGGTTTAGTACCCCTCAGTATGTTAAAACCAACAAAACATAGTGTTAGCATTTTACCTACAGATACATTTAGTCGTATTGGTGTTATGTATATTCCTACAAATGATAGAGAGGCAAATATGCATTATATTATTAATGGGGAAGATCAAGGAGTTTGTGTTCGACATATTCCTTTTACTGATGCACCGTTGCATGTAGTTGTAGATGTTTATGGAACAACTAAGAAAATTCGGATTATCCAATTATATGGAGGTATACATTTAAAAGATTTTTTTTATTATTTAATAATTATTTTATTTGTAGTTCCAACACTTCAGTCGGCTTGTCGTGATGCTATTTTACAACATATAACAAAAAAAGGTGTTTCATCTCTTCCTTTACCAAAAGTATTGAAAGAATATCTCTTATATAAAACATAAAAAATAAGAAATGAAAGAAAATGACAACAAATTTTAAAATAAGACTGTTTAGAAAAAATCTTTCTTAAAAATGATTAATTATTTAATTTGTAATTAATGTTAGGAATTAAGAAATTAATCTATAATGTGTAATGTTGTCCTTGATATAAGGAAAAAAAATATTTCACTTTCTATATTCATATATTCCCCCAAATTAATTTTTCAATTCATGCTTACTTTTTAGATTTAGTTTTATACCAGATCAATATAAATTTGAGTTCACAAATTAAAAAAAGAATCTCATTGTATTCCATGATTGCACAAATTTTGTAAAAAGAAAGACTACATCTATTTCTTTATTGTATTTCGTTTTATATTAAGTAGCACTATGTGCAATTAAATGTACATTCATATTTCTCGAATTGTTAAAAAAAACAATAAATTTTAATTAAGTTAAAGTAAAAATCTCTTTTTTTTACAATGAAACCTAAATAACGGTGATTTAACACCATATTTAAGAAGAAAAACAATTTTCAATTCATTAATTAAATTGCTTTTAAACCAAGATAAACGCCCAGCATAACTCAAAAGTTTCTAGTTTTAGTAACTTAAAAATACGGTTTTAATTTACTTGTATTTTCAGCATTTTCCATCCAAGTATGGTTTTGATCCTCCTTTTCAACTCTGTAGGTAATAATTAAAATATATAAGCGAGTAATGACAAAAAGAAGATCCAAGCAACAGATATGAAATTTCTAAGAACAATAAAAAACATGACAAGGTGACACAAAATTAGAAATAAAGAGGTCAGAGAAGAACTGGAAGTAAAGAACATTTTGGAGTATATAAAGAGTAAACAACTGAGTTGTTGGGTACTGAAATAAGAAGGGAGACAGATACAGATGAGGAGGGGAAGACTAAAGGAAATCAGGGAAGATACTTAGAAAACGGGGCAAATTATGAACAGAAGCCAAAGAACTGGCGATGGAGAAAGGCGAATGAAACAAACTCCTTAGTTTTTTGGAGACGCTAAATGTCTAAAATCCAACATCTTAACGCTTTTAAAACAAGAAAAAAATGTCATGTAAATATGTTGAGTACTTCTTCTTCTTCTTTCTGGCTAGTAATTGCTAGCTGATAGGCCATAGGCCTGTTTTTATACCCAATGTGGTGGTGGTTTCTGTGATCCTTTTAACGTGAAGGCCAGGTAGGTGGCTAACCTTACCTAATACTCACAATAAAAAGTTTAATCAAACTACACAAAGAGGACAAAAGTATTAGACCTATTATTGGCAATAATAATACCCCAACAAGTCGAGTTGCTGCAATCATCCAGACATTCCTTTATACAACCTTTAAAGATAAACTTCATTACAATATTAAAAACTCGCAGGATCTTATAAAAAGGACCAAAGATTTAATTATTTCCAAGAATACGAAACTTATATCATTCGATATCACAAATCTTTGCGTCAATATTCCTATTAAAGAGACTATTTTTATCATAAAGAATCACCTAATAGAAAAGCACACTGAATTGCAACTGAAATTCGAAAGCCTAGTAGCACTTTCTAACCTCCTAGACTTGATTTGTAGTCAAAATTCTTTCTTATTTAATAATAAACAATACTATCGAATGACGTACGGTCTTCCAATGAGATCTTCCATATCAGGCATTTTGGCAGACATCTATGTCAACTATTTTGAATCTCAAATTTTTACAAATAAATACAAACTAGTCAATGAAGACATAAAGTTTTATTATAGATATGTAGACTATATCTTAATCGCATACGAGAGCAATGATGCAAAATTTAATGCGCTTCGGAATTTGTTTGGTAACTTGTGTTCACTCAATTTCACAACTGAAAGAGAATCCAATCTGAAAATAAATTTCTTAAATCTAGAAATAAGAGAATTATACCACCAACAAACTAGAATTTAACATTTTTAAGCAGCCAATATGTACCGATTCGATCTTCATATAGCTGCACCCAACATAAACTTGCTTCATTCCGATTTTTATTTCATAGACTAATAAATTTTCCACTAAACACAGATGATTATATTTTAGACCTGAAAAAATCCTAAAGATTGGTTACAATAACGGTTTTAATCTACGTGATATGCAGAATGTTTACCTTAACATGTATAACAGCAAGATTAAGAATCATATATCCTCATTATAAGGGTCCTCAACACTTTATCACGTTGCCTTTTCATCCATCGTTAATGCATGTAAAGAGAAATTTACTATTATATTATATTATTAACTAAACTTTTACTTCAAATAAAAAACTAGGACATTTATTGTTAAACAATAACCATAGATTTAACAATTTACAACTTAGCTTAGGACTTTATAAAATTACATGTGAGAACTGTGATATATTTTATATTGGATAGACGGGACGGAACGTAAAAGTTAGAGCTAAAGAACACCTAACAAAGAATTCCTCAGCATTTTGTAGACATTTAAAAGCTGAGAACCATAACTGTAATCCTAACAACATACATTTAATGAGATTGATTTACAAATCCAGAGAACTGGACTTAATAGAATAATTCGAAATTTTAAAACATAAAAAACTGAAAGGTGATATGATTTTAAATTAGATATGATTTTTCATGAATTTTATAAATTTAAACTAAATAGACATATAATTGAAGACGTTAGAGCAACAACGGTACATGCCACACAACTAACTTTTTGAGAAAATCAACATTTTAATTTGTAATTAAATCGTGAAATAATAAGAAGTAAGATAAAAATTCTATAACATTTACTATTTGAAACTTGCTTATTTCTCTTCGATGAAAACTGAAGATTTTTTTTGAAAAACAGCGCTTTCAATGACAAAATTTAATTTATGTCAAAATAGTGTGGCTTAGACCCTTATTACACGAAAATGTATTCAAAAATGATAAGTCGAGAAGGTAGTCCAATAGCTATTACCTAAGACATCAAATTCATAATGGCAACACTAAAGAGTCTGAAATAAGTGAAAATTTGAAATAAAAATAACTAGATAAGAACAAAAACACATTTAATTCATGAAATAGTCACAACAAACAAAAAATAACACACAATAAACATTATTAAATTTTCTAATAAATTAAGATGAATTTTATTTTACTTTTCGTCGTCAATGTCGCTGAAGTTGTCTAAATGTTCTATGTCATCATCTATAGTCGGTGCACTATTTACACTATTATTTTCACCAACACCAATCTCCCTATAAAAATTTTGATAAATCGGAGATACTTTAGAAGTGCGAAAAGATTGGATAGTTTCTTTTGGTTTAATTGAATGGGAGCATCATATTTTTTTTTAAATCTTTTATTAACATATTTACAGATCTTCTTATACCTCTTTTACCTATATTTACTGTTTTATATTCTTCGTTCCAAATGTGTTTAAAGAACATTACATTTGGATTGTCTTGTACAAATTTAAAAGCACAGATTTTACTGAAATTCAGCTTATCCTTATTATCAGCCGCAGTTTTTTTTGTTATTTTCATCTGTAGGTCTTTAAAAGATAAAATGTCTTCTTGTTCAAGTATAATAACATTGAAAGGATTCTTCCTTTTTGCTTTTAAAACAGCTTGGTACCAGTCCTCAGGACAATATACTTGTTTTAAATGTGTGACCGACTACTAAAAATCTGTCCTCTATGCTCTTAAAAAAATTTTCTCGTATTAGTTGTTGCCATAAACAAACAATGGTCCAATTTTTATTTTGACCTGCGCAATTATCGCTATATACAATAAGCTTTGTATACTGATCATTGCAATTTTTCTTAAAATGTTTGTATAAAATGCTAGCAATTTCATCGCTGCCTCGCTTGGCTACATTTTCAGGCCACATGTACATATATCCTCTATCCTCTATACAGTCATGTATTCCTAAGTTGTAAGTCCACGCTTTTCTTAGATAAAAAGCAGGTCCAACCGTTAAATTTGGTACTGGTAGAGCCTGCTGTAAATCGAAACTTAAGACGAGGGTATCTCGTGTGTTTTTAGCTTTTTCTATTTCTTCTTTGAGACTTGTTTGTAGCTCTTCTGCCCTATAATGATGTAGTTCAAGTTCAGTCTTAAAGGTGTCTGCTAATTCGCCTTTACTCAAAGCGTGTTTTATTTGTATGTTGAGAAAGTCACATGTTTTGCAAGTGTCGGTTTTAGGGAGTTTGAATCCAATATTGACCTCATTACAAAACACGTTTCTGTAGTAACTTTCTTTTACGGCATGTAAACCTTTGTCTTCACACCATTCAAGGTAATAATCATGGTACAGAGCAGAAATGGATAAGTCTTGATCTATGTACACCTTATCAGGATTTTTTTGTCTACTGTAGTGACTGGTGTATTTAGGAATTGAATTGATGTGTGCCTTCACATTATCACGATCAGCATCACTAATCTTATTTGCCCTGTTCTGGTGTTTACCACGTTGGTCACTTTTTGGGGTAGTAGCTCCTTTGCTAATTTGTTCATACAAAAGCTGAATTCTTTTTTTTGATTTTTGTAAGCCATGTACTGCAAGAAATTCTTGCTTGCACACCTTGACATCAACGCCATTAACTTTTACAAAGTATTGTATAGTAACTTTGCGTGACGATACTTCTTTTTTTGTTTTCTTAGGGTATAACCTTTTTTTCGGTACAGATTTCATTTGCGAAAAAAGGTAAATTGTTTGTTGTAATCCGCTAAGTCCCAAAAAGTGTTGAAAATGTGCATCTCTTTTCCTTCTAAAGCATTTCGACATTTTCGGCGACAGTCGCACGAAGGTCCAAGTTCTCGTTCAGCTACTTGCTTTTGTCGTTTATTCACATATTTGTGACCCAAATTTCGTTTAATCTTTCTTTTATTTCTAACCTGCCTTGCAAAGTTTGCCTTGCGCTTTCTTGAAGGAATAGCTTTGGGTGGCGTGTGAAAAGAAATTCTTTTATTTAAAGAACGCGGACCTTCAAGATTAGTAAAACCATTTTCATAAAAATAGTACTAAGTAGTTTCAGATATTTTCGAAGGCATAAAGGGATAAGTCACAATATTATTACTAAATTATTATTCTTAAAATTTCTTAAAATTATTACTAATATATTATGTATCTATAGGGTGATTCTCTATCGATGCGACAAACTTCAGCAGATGATTCTCTGTCGAAAATTAAGGCCAGTTTTTATTATGAACCATAAGCGCCTTCTGCTCCTCGGAGGACCTACGGTCCCCCAAAGAAAATTTGGTTTTTATTTTTTCTCAGAAACCATAAGCATCTAAGAATGATTTTTTTGTACCAGTTCAGCTTCTAGTAGGCCGCGTTTTGACCCATTTTCTGCTTTTGATCTGGTCCTCAAGTTACCAAACGTAACTACAACCGCCGAAGTTAAGTGAAGGTGGTAGTCAAGTTTGGTAACTTGAGGGCAAGATTAAAAGCTAAAAATGGCTCAAAACGTGGCCTATTAGGAGCTGAACTTCTACCCCAAATTTCATTCCTAAGGTACTTATGGTTTCCGAGCAAGAAATTAAAACCAAATTAGAGGGGCGTAGCTCCTCAGGGGTGCCGAAGGCGCATATGGTTCATAATAGAAACTGACATTAATTTTCGCCAGAGAATCATCTGCCGAAGTTTGTCGCATCGGTAGAGAATCACCCTGTATAATTTTTAAAGCATTTTGAACCAAAGAATAGGAAAATGTAACATTTTTGCATTATGAAAATATAACATCGTAATTTAAATATAAAAAAAAAATAAAATAAAATAAGTCATTAATTTAACTGAAGAAGGGAATAAGCCACATATTTTAAAACTTACCTGTCTATATTCGTCTGAAGAAGTTTCATTTGCACTATCGTCAGACCCAAGGTCTAAGTCACTATCACTTTCTGAGTTTTCGTTGTGAAACGTTTTTTTTTGAGTCGGAAAACTGTTTGACACCGCCATAATTTAATTTAATAACGCTAAATACGGCTTGTACCCTTTTTACATTAAAAAAACTGTATTTTAAGTTTAATGTAAAAACGATTTTCTCTATTTACGAACCTGTCAACGTTTTTTTATCGGAAGTTTTTGTTTTTTAAGTAAAAGTCATAGCCTACTGATATAAAAAAATTAAATAACTCACTTTTTTTAAAAATCTGGCTCGTACCGTTGTTGCCGTAAGGTCTTCAATTGTTCAAAATTCAATTTCATTTATACACATTGATCACAGAAACAACTTTTCCATAAAAATGTGACATGCGCAACATTTTGGATTTTATTTTACTTTTATCTTTATAATAACCTGTATTCCAAAATTCTACAGTATTGAATTAAATCTTTGTAAGGTAGACCATATATATTTTTACACACTAATAAGTTAAAATCGCTTTTGGTTCGACTTTTTAAGGAAAAAATTTTTGAAATCGTGAAAGTGGTTTGGTTCGTTGAATTTAATTATTGAATTACTATATTTGTTAAACTTGTTTTTATCAACACGTAAGTTCACGCCATATTGCCTTAATAAAAATTTATTTTTTATTTATTTAAATTTAATTTAATAAAAATTTACTTGGTTTGCAGTTAAAAGCAGTTTAGTCCTAGAAGGATATCTTGGTTTTTAATTTGTTTTTGTGCTGGAGATGTGTTGTTTTTCGGGATCCCGTATTTATTTGTTTACATGTACTTCTAAGTAAACTGTTGACGGTAATTATTTAAGATAATATTTATTGTGATACTTAATCTATCACAAGTTTCATTTTAGTCGTGCCTGAAGACGAGATATATGTCTCGAAACATATGTATCTATCACATTTAATAAATAATTTCACCGCTATCTTTTTTGAAAAATTTTTCAATTTTCGAGCGAATGAAGATGGATTTTGAGTTAACTTCATTACCTGTAGATGTTGAGCGCTATAGAATAAAAATATGAAGTATGAATGTATTTGAATATTAAATAAAGTATTTTTTAACAAATAATAGTTTATTTTTTCCCATAATTGCTTACAAAATAAATTACAACAAAAACTAGATATTTACAAAAATAATAATAAGAAAAACGATTTTTTATAATACTCTGAACACCATTTAAACATAAAAAAGAAATAAAAAAATAAACGTAACAAGTTGAGGAATAATATTTTAAGAAATAAAAATTGAGATAATAATAAAAAGATAATATAAAATATGAGTTTTTATAATGTGTGCTTAAAATTAATTGAGTTTTGAAATTAAATTGGTAATAATATTTTTTAGGGCTAACCACGAAATATTAATATATTTCGCGTTTTCCCCGAATTTCCTTCACCGCAACCCAAATTCAAGTACCTCCCCATATTTTTTTTTTATTTTTGCAAACACCTCACCCTTTAAGTCCGTTTATGATTTGTTTATACAATTGCAGGTACGTACAAGCATGCGACTACATTTATTTATTTAAAAAAAATATATCGAATAAAATGAAATGTGCTACAAAATTTTCCTATGTTTTTCATTAACATTTTTGTTTATTATTATTATTTAATATTGAGCATTTGATTTCTTAATTTTAATTTAAAACTAAATCGGTATCTAAAATAGGTATATAAAAAAATATTGCACTGTACATGATTAAATTAGGTTATATATATTATTAATTTTATAATTTAATCATTAAATTAAAGTAGCAAAAAAAATCGAGCGTAATTTTTTAAGATGATAATATTGCGTATAAAAAGGAAGTGTTAAAAAATATTGCACAAGAGATATTGCACATCGATGCAGTTTATTTGGCAAGATAGCCGTTTTGCTTATCAATGTTTCATAGAAATACGATGATAATACGTTATCGGCAAGATCGTTCGTCTCGAGTTTTTATTTGGTCATAAAAACTAAAGCAAAGCTACAGTTTAATTAAAAGTTATTTAAAAATTATAAGGAAACAACTATAAATTCTAATATTGCGTACAAACCGAAACTTTATCGATTTGTAGTATTGCACATCCGGCCCTTAAATTATATCACAAAATAGTGGACAAATTTATTTTATTAAACAAAAAAATCTTAATAGAATTATTTACAAAAGGAAGAAGTAGTCTTTTTTATTTTTATTTTAATTAAGTTGAAACAAATATAATTTTAAAAATAATTTTAAGAATCAAAAAATAAGGATAAATTATTAATCCATATTTTCAAACTATTAAAAAAATTGATCAGTGACTAGATGTATATTTACACATCAACAATATATTCTTTTTCTGAAATCGGATTAAAGAATTAACATTTAAAAATCATACTAGCGCCATGTTTTGTTGACTAGCTTTAAATGATCATACAGTTAATTTTTTTTCTATACTTGCCAAAATCACATTTTTGGGGGTTTTATTTCTAGTAACAATTCATAGGTCAATTCAAAAGTGTCAAAAACTGATTTATTAAGTAGTTGACCTGTTTAATGGAACATATCTTGATCGCCATCTCATTAGCCAAAGTTAGCTAAATTTAAAAAGCATGGGCATCTACGAGATTTTTTGAAGTCTGGTCGACCAAATCTTTCAGGGGAGGTTCATCAAAACGTGGTTTTGGCTAGGCAAGAAAACTCTTATGATACTGTAATGAGTATTGGGTCGAATTTGCACGTTAGTAAATTAACGGTTCACAAAATTTGAAAAATATCTTCATTCACGAGCAATGGTAGTTTCTGCTACAACAATTTTGTAACGATGACGAAGACTTTGTCAAAAACATAATTTTTCCCAAAGAAGGAATATTTACATTGAATGGACAAGACAAAATTGTCGGTATTGGCTCTAGTTCTCGGTCTAGTGTTAGTTCTAGTTTTAGCAGTATTAGTCTTTTAAGACGGCTAAAGCCGAATGTTGCTGGTTCTAGGTCTGGTGTTAGTTCTAATGACATAAAACTAGAACTAACACTAGACCTAGAATTAGAAACATTCGGGTTTAGTCCTTCGTCTCTCAAGACGGCTAAACCCGAATGTTGCTGGTTCTAGTTCTGGTGTTTGTTCTGATGATATAAAACTAGAACTAATACTAGCCGTAGAACTAAAAGCATTCGGGTTTAGCCCTTCGTTTCCCAAGACGGCTGAACCCTAATGTTGCTGGTTCTAGGTCTGGTGTTATTTCTAAAGATATAAAACTAGAACTAACACTAGACCTAGAACTAGAAATTTGAACTAGTACTGAAGCTTGCGTCTTCAGATAAACCAGAATATTTCTAGTTCTAGTTCTTGTTAGTTCTAGTTTTAATTGTTATTCAGCGCTAGATCGTTGTTAATCCTTATTGAACTAAAACTAGACCATGAACTAGAAACATTCGGGTTTAGCCGTTAGTCTATTAAGACGGCTAAAGCCGAATGTTGCTGGTTCTAGGTCTGCTGTTAGTTCTAATGACATAAAACTAGAACTAACACTAGACCTAGAACTAGAAACATTCGGGTTTAGCCCTTCGTCTCTCAAGACGGCTAAACCCGAATGTTGCTGGTTCTAGTTCTGGTGTTTGTTCTGATGATATAAAACTAAAACTAAAAGCATTCGGGTTTAGCCCTTCGTTTCCCAAGACGGCTGAACCCTAATGTTGCTGGTTCTAGGTCTGGTGTTATTTCTAAAGATATAAAACTAGAACTAACACTAGACCTAGAACTAGAAATTTGAACTAGAACTGAACCTTGCGTCTTCAGATAAACCCGAATGTTTCTAGTTCTAGTTCTTGTTAGTTCTAGTTTTAATTGTTATTCAGCGCTAGATTGTTGTTAATCCTTATTGAACGAAAACTAGACCATGAACTAGAAACATTCGGCTTTAGCCGTTAGTCTTTTAAGACGGCTAAAGCCGAATGTTTCAAGTTCTAGTTCTTGTTAGTTCTAGTTTTAATTATTATTCAGCGCTAGATTGTTGTTAATCCTTATTGAACGAAAACTAGACCATGAACTAGAAACATTCGGCTTTAGCCGTTAGTCTTTTAAGACGGCTAAAGCCGAATGTTTCTAGTTCTAGTTCTTGTTAGTTCTAGTTTTAATTATTATTCAGCGCTAGATTGTTGTTAATCCTTATTGAACTAAAACTAGACCATGAACTAGAAACATTCGGGTTTAGCCGTTAGTCTTTTAAGACGGCTAAAGCCGAATGTTGCTGGTTCTAGGTCTGGTGTTATTTCTAAAGATATAAAACTAGAACTAACACTAGACCTAGAACTAGAACTGAAGCTTGCGTTTTCAGATAAACCCGAATGTTTCTAGTTCTAGTTCTTGTTAGTTCTAGTTTTAATTGTTATTCAGCGCTTGATTGTTGTTAATCCTTATTGAACTAAAACTAGACCATGAAATAGAAACATTCGGGTTCAGCCGTTAGTCTTCTAAGACGGCTAAAGCCGAATGTTGCTGGTTCTAGGTCTGGTGTTAGTTCTAAAGATATAAAACTAGAACTAACACTAGACCTAGAACTAGAAACATTCGGGTTTAGCCCTTCGTCTCTCAAGACGGCTAAATCCGAATGTTGCTCGTTCTAGTTCTGGTGTTTGTTCTGATGATATAAAACTAGAACTAATACTAGCCCTAGAACTAAAAGCATTCGGGTTTAGCCTTTCGTTTCCCAAGACGGCTGAACCCTAATGTTGCTGGTTCTAGGTCTGGTGTTATTTCTAAAGATATAAAACTAGACCTAACACTAGACCTAGAACTAGCAATTTGAACTAGAACTGAAGCTTGCGTCTTCAGATAAACCCGAATGTTTCTAGTTCTAGTTCTTGTTAGTTCTAGTTTTAATTATTATTCAGCGCTAGATTGTTGTTAATTCTTATTGAACTAAAACTAGACCATGAACTAGAAACATTCGGGTTTAGCCGTTAGTGTTTTAAGACGGCTAAAGCCGAATATTGCTGGTTCTAGATCTGGTGTAAGTTCTAACGATATAAAACTAGAACTAACACTAGACCTAGAACTATAAACATTCGGGTTTAGCCCTTCGTCTCTCAAGACGGCTAAACCCGAATGTTGCTCGTTCTAGTTCTGGTGTTTGTTCTGATGATATAAAACTAGAACTAATACTAGCCCTAGAACTAAAAGCATTCGGGTTTAGCCCTTCGTTTCCCAAGACGGCTGAACCCTAATGTTGCTGGTTCTAGGTCTGGTGTTATTTCTAAAGATATAAAACTAGAACTAACACTAGACCTAGAACTAGAAACATTCGGGTTTAGCCCTTCGTCTCTCAAGACGGCTAAACCCGAATGTTGCTCGTTCTAGTTCTGGTGTTTGTTCTGATGATATAAAACTAGAACTAATACTAGCCCTAGAACTAAAAGCATTCGGGTTTAGCCCTTCGTTTCCCAAGACGGCTGAACCCTAATGTTGCTGGTTCTAGGTCTGGTGTTAGTTCTAAAGATATAAAACTAGAACTAACACTAGACCTAGAACTAGAAACATTCGGGTTTAGCCCTTCGTCTCTCAAGACGGCTAAATCCGAATGTTGCTCGTTCTAGTTCTGGTGTTTGTTCTGATGATATAAAACTAGAACTAATACTAGCCCTAGAACTAAAAGCATTCGGGTTTAGCCTTTCGTTTCCCAAGACGGCTGAACCCTAATGTTGCTGGTTCTAGGTCTGGTGTTATTTCTAAAGATATAAAACTAGACCTAACACTAGACCTAGAACTAGCAATTTGAACTAGAACTGAAGCTTGCGTCTTCAGATAAACCCGAATGTTTCTAGTTCTAGTTCTTGTTAGTTCTAGTTTTAATTATTATTCAGCGCTAGATTGTTGTTAATTCTTATTGAACTAAAACTAGACCATGAACTAGAAACATTCGGGTTTAGCCGTTAGTGTTTTAAGACGGCTAAAGCCGAATATTGCTGGTTCTAGATCTGGTGTAAGTTCTAACGATATAAAACTAGAACTAACACTAGACCTAGAACTATAAACATTCGGGTTTAGCCCTTCGTCTCTCAAGACGGCTAAACCCGAATGTTGCTCGTTCTAGTTCTGGTGTTTGTTCTGATGATATAAAACTAGAACTAATACTAGCCCTAGAACTAAAAGCATTCGGGTTTAGCCCTTCGTTTCCCAAGACGGCTGAACCCTAATGTTGCTGGTTCTAGGTCTGGTGTTATTTCTAAAGATATAAAACTAGAACTAACACTAGACCTAGAACTAGAAATTTGAACTAGAACTGAAGCTTGCGTCTTCAGATAAACCCGAATGTTTCTAGTTCTAGTTCTTGTTAGTTCTAGTTTTAATTGTTATTCAGCGCTAGATCGTTGTTAATCCTTATTGAACTAAAACTAGACCATGAACTAGAAACATTCGGGTTTAGCCGTTAGTCTATTAAGACGGCTAAAGCCGAATGTTGCTGGTTCTAGGTCTGGTGTTATTTCTAAAGATATAAAACTGGAACTAACACTAGACCTAGAACTAGAAACATTCGGGTTTAGCCCTTCGTCTCTCAAGACGGCTAAACCCGAATGTTGCTGCTTCTAGTTCTGGTGTTTGTTCTGATGATATAAAACTAGAACTAATACTAGCCCTAGAACTAAAAGAATTCGGGTTTAGCCCTTCGTTTCTCAAGACGGCTGAACCCTAATGTTGCTGGTTCTAGGTCTGGTGTTATTTCTAAAGATATAAAACTAGAACTAACACTAGACCTAGAACTAGAAATTTGAACTAGAACTGAACCTTGCGTCTTCAGATAAACCCGAATGTTTCTAGTTCTAGTTCTTGTTAGTTCTAGTTTTAATTGTTATTCAGCGCTAGATTGTTGTTAATTCTTATTGAACTAAAACTAGACCATGAACTAGAAACATTCGGGTTTAGCCGTTAGTCTTTTAAGACGGCTAAAGCCGAATGTTGCTGCTTCTAGGTTTGCTGTTAGTTCTAATGACATAAAACTAGAACTAACACTAGATCTAGAACTAGAAATTTGAACTAGAACTGAACCTTGCGTCTTCAGATAAACCCGAATGTTTCTAGTTCTAGTTCTTGTTAGTTCTAGTTTTAATTGTTATTCAGCGCTGGATTGTTGTTAATGCTTATTGAACTAAAACTAGACCATGAACTAGAAACATTCGGGTTTAGCCGTTAGTCTTTTAAGACGGCTAAAGCCGAATGTTGCTAGTTCTAGGTCTGGTGTTAGTTCTAATGATATAAAACTAGAACTAACACTAGATCTAGAACTAGAAACATTCGGGTTTAGCCCTTCGTCTCTCAAGACGGCTAAACCCGAATGTTGCTGGTTCTAGTTCTGGTGTTTGTTCTGATGATGTAAAACTAGAACTAATACTAGCCCTAGAACTAAAAGCATTCGGGTTTAGCCCTTCGTTTCCCAAGATGGCTGAACCCTAATGTTGCTGGTTCTAGGTCTGGTGTTATTTCTAAAGATATAAAACTAGAACTAACACTAGACCTAGAACTAGAATCATTCGGGTTAAGCCATACTGAGAGACGTGCGGCTAAAACCGATCTCAAATTTTCCTAGTGTAATTTTTGCTTAAAACTGACTAATAGCAACCCGTCTTTTTGGCGCTTCAATAATTCTCCGAATTAAAAAATAAAGTATAGTAAAGCATTTACAGTTAGGCAAAACCTTTAAGCTATTGATATACAAATTTCTGTAACAAAGCTTTATTTTAAAACATTTTTTATCCCATTTTAAACTATTAATATTCAGTTAATCAACGATTTCAGAAAAAGATCGAAACCCTTTTTAATACTCACACTCTCTCCTATATTGGCAGTACGAGCAAGTAAATCTTAGCACTCAAAAAAGAAAATTAATTCATCCTCTTCTTCCATTTACAACCGTTTTAAAACTCATATTTTCCGAGTCGGTACTTGCAGCATCATCAATCATTAAATTCGTAAACGAATTCATTTTAACGTCGGTATCAACTCCGCTATCTAAAGATCCGGTAAAACAAGCCGGTTTACGAAAGCTATCAAAGAAAACTGAATGCGTCTCGATACTTTCGGCGCCGGATTCACTTTGGCCATCGCCGAAACTTTCGTCGGTTTCACTTCCTGCTCCTGCGCTACCTTCACTTTCCGATTGAAGCAATTTCTGTTTTTTTTGTTCATCGGAATCGTTACTTAAATAACCGGAATCTTCGGGTTTTTGAAAATATTTACGTAAAGAATTTTTAAATTTCCATGTTGGACTTGGAATATTAAAAACGTCTAAATTTGGAACGTTTGTGAAAGTTTGAGCTTGTAGTATAAATTGGTTATTTAACCCGTTTTTTAAAAAAATATTATCATTTTGCATCAAATTCTCAAGAATACTGTTATCTTTAATGTTATTAGTGTTATTTTTTTCTTTGTGTTCCTCTTCAATATTTATTTTATTACCAATATTTTCGTTTTGTTTAATCGGCGTTACATAATTAGGTTCGATTTCTTTTCGTTTCAAAACCGTTTTTGGAGGAAGAGGTGGTTTTACGCTATTATTTCTTATCACTTTTCTCGGTGGTTTTGGATGCTCATAAATAGGGGATGAATAATCGTTATTAATCGGTGGTATCACATCCGGTGGGACATCATTAACAATTTCAATATCTTTTTTTCTTTGTCTTTTTGAGTGTCGCTCTTCTAAGGTTAAAATTCTTCCTTCAAAATCATCCCCAATTAAGTCTTTCCAATTATTGATATCGTTTTCGTCGGGATTTTTTTTGGTTTTCGCTTCATAAATTTCCCTTAAACTCCCAAAAGATCGATTAAAATTAGTCATTATTATCCCTTCGTTTATATCAATTGAGATTAAGCTATCGTTTTTGAAACTTCCCTTTGATTTTAATTGAAATTGTTTAGGTCTTTCTAAGGAGTCGATATAGTCATCGTTGTCTATTTTAATTTCTTTTTGTAATGAAGATAATTTATTTGATTTTCTATCTAAAGTATCAGCTTCAAATTCGTCGGAATCTTCTACTCTTATGTAATTGTCGGCGCAATCTTCAACCTCGATTAAAAGATGTCCTGGTTTGTTATTTTCGTATCTAACTTTAGGGGGTTTACTTTCTAATGTTGAGCAATTTGAACTTATTGATGATTCCGCGCTTCCATAATTATAACCGTTATTGACATAAACCTCACTTACTAGATTACCTCTTTGTAATAATTCGGGGAGGTTGTAAATGTCACCTTTTTTGAGCACAATCAATTCGTAATCATTTTCTTCTTCGTTTTTAATCAGATTCATGTTTAATTTAGAGATAGTCATTGCGCCTGTTTTTGTGTTAATGATTGCATTTTGCATTGTCATTTCTTCGTCCATCGGTAAAGCTGCACTTAAACTCGGACTTGGGTGAGACGAAGAAACGTCGCCGTATTCGGTGGGCGTGCTAAATCCTTTGTTTCTTGATGACCTCTCCAAACTATCAGTTTCGTAATCGATCGGATTTTTAGAAATATCTGAATTCGTTTCTAAACTTTTTGTTAAAAATTCGTTTATGACAGCGTTCATTTTCTTTTTTGTTATCGTTGGAATTCTCGTTTCTTCTTCGACTGTTAAAGCTTCGTGTATCATATCGGGGGGTGGTAAATTATCTTTCTTTTCAACATTTTTTATTGTATCGTATTGATTTTCTTGCGCGTAAATGGGTAAAGGTGGTGGAGGTGCTTTTGGTTTTATGATAGGTTTTCGCATTATTTTGATTTTTCCGGAATTGCTTGAATTTTGTGATGATGTCGTCGATTTCGGGGATTTTCTTTCGGAGCAGGGAGATTTAACGGAATTATTTATTGAAATTGGGGTTGGTAGCGATCTTGTTGGTGATCTAATTCGCTTCGGAGAGGAAATAATCGGCAAGGATTGCACTGATTTTGAGATATCTTCATTGTTATCGATTTTTAATGTAGGGATATCCTCCAACCACTTCCTGATACTATTTTGTTTACTTTCCGATGATCCCGAACAACTTTCACAAGCAACAATTGAAGGGTATTCTGGTAATTTGCCGCATAAAGAGCGAAAATCTCTCGGTTGACAATCTGGGCATCCGGCGCACGTTTTTCTTCGGCTATTTTCTCTTTTTAAGCTGATTAAACTGCCTCTTCGGCTGTTTAAGCTGTGAGGGTATTCATTTGATGTTTCTATTGAGTAAAAATTATCTTCCTCCGGGATTCCCAGCAAATTCGGCGTAAATCTCTTTGCGGACATTTTTTGTTTTGCAATTGTAATAACTTCTCTGATTTTTGTTAAAAATTCTATTGCAGCCGGTGGAGGGGTCTAAAAATTATACAAGCGCGTTTATTTATCTTCCAAAATATTAACACAAAATATTACCTGAAGTAAATGAGGATCAAAATAAGCTGGATTAAAATACAACTTTTTTCTTGTCGTTCCAATAGCTTTAACATTATCCGGCCGATCTTCACGAGCTTCTAAAGTTTCAACAATAGAAACATTTTCTTCTGGCAGTCTTTCAATTGAAGAAGAATCTTGATGATAAGATTCCAAAGTATGAAGGGAAGAGTACGGATTTAAGACTTCGTGTCGGTATGAATGAACTAAAGCAGATGTAATCTGTAACTAACAAAAATGTTTGATACTCAATTAAAATGTACCCCTAGGAGGGAAATCAAATACCTCCCGCGATATGGCATTGAAAGAAGAATAAGAAGATAAGTATAGGGTATTAAGAAGCTGACAATGGATGTGTAAATAAACGAGTTCTTTTTAAGTAATTAACTTAAGGTTGGGTAGAAAAATGCAGCTATTACGCGTTCATTTAGCGCCTTATAATAAAAACGACGACGATACTGTTAAAATGATTTTAAATCTCCCATTAATTTTGATTTATAACCGTAATAGGACGTGAATCGGACCGCCTTTAGATGAACGCGACCGATTAAAGCACCTTTCTCTTCTTTACCATTCGACAATCGCGTCTCGTAAATACTTTTTTCTTTCAATTTTTACAAATTTCGTTCCGCCCGATAATATATTACCGTGAGCACAGAGACTCGTAACCTTTAATTAGGATCGCTGAAACGGGAGAAAAACGAATGTTACCGGGAGTTAAATTTCCGTTACGTAACAAGGGTCATATGAAAGTAAAGGGTTAATTCTTTTATACTTACATTTTTCTTTCTGTCTTCGTGGTTCTGTAAAATATCCGGCGTTACTTCAGTATCTGATTCCGTAGTATCGCTGTATGTTGTTTCAGGCGCCACAAAGTGTCTTCCTAAACCTAACAAAGGATTATTTTTAACAATTCCTTCCTCTACGTTTGTTATCGTTGAATTTTCTCGAACATCCAATTTTTTTTCGGCATCCTTCCTTCGCTTTCTTATATGGAGATATAAAAAAACCGATGCCACATAAATTAATCCAAGAAGAACCGAACATACACCTATCGCTACTATTTCTGAGACGCTCAAACCCGTTCCATCTGAATTCTCTGATGATTGAATGTTTGGTGAAAATACAACTTCACTAATATCTAATATCAAAAATAAATGGATTAAACACCACTTATTAAGTTATTAAATTAAGAAAGAATTTTGTTGTTAACTTACTACTCGTGTATTTTAAAGGTTTTCCAGCCACTCTAAATGAGACACATCTAGCAAAAACTTCTCCTTCTATATTACCATTATTATCTTGATTCTTTAAGGAATTTAATTCTCTGCACATCAAATACACCAGAACTAAACGGCCACCGATTCTATTTCTAAGAACTGGTTCACCTTCCCACTGAAACAACGCAAAAATTAATTTTATAATCTAGACAAATTGAATGCGTAACTTTCGATGTCGGTAAAATCTGTTCGATTAATGGTTGCAACTTGTCGATTTTGTATTCATTGATTAATGGTACCTGGAAGCAGATACTGATTTATGCCGCTGCAATTTATTTATCGAATCAGACACAATCGAACGGTACCATAGAGGGTACCGTTTGCGGTTTTCACTTGGCGGGTTGCAGGTTGTTGATAACGATTACTAGTTATGAAACGAAGAAGATTGATTGAGCGGGAACGGCGTAATTGTTATAAACTGGTTTGGATAAGCTTTCGTTAAGCTGCTACCTACCTGTAGGAACGTTCTGCCTTCGTCTCGATACAATCGAAATGGAACATCTGTATCCGATGGATTTCTTAAGTCGATCCAACCATTTGTTGCTAAAAATTTTGCTCCGGATACTGCGCATATTGGTGTTGTTATTTCTAAAATTAAAATTAAATCATTTTAGAAATGTTTAAACCAAACTTTTTTTATTAGATATAGCTATACTGGGAATTTGATATAACTGTCCAACATAAAATGCAAGATAACTTAATAGTACAAGCATTTGGTAGTTTTACAAAAGTAACGGTGACGTTTTTATGATAAGTCTGAGTTATCAGAGTTGTTTCTGGTTGTATCAGTTGTTTCTTGTTCTCAATATGGCTAAACCCGAATGTTTCTAGTTCTAGATCTAGTGTTAGTTGTAGTTTTAATTGTTATTAAACGCTAAATTGTTGTCTATTTTTACTGAAATAAAAGTAGAAGTAACACTAGATCTAGAATTAGAAACATTCGGATTTAGCCGGACGTCTCTTAAGACGGCTAAATCCGAATAATTCTAGTTCGAGGTATAGTGTTAGTTCTATTTTTACACTTACACTGTCACTAAAACTAACATTAGACCTAGAACTAGAAACATTTGGGTTTAGCCGTACGTCTCTAAAGACGGCTAAACCCAAATGTTTCTATTTCTAGGTCTACTATTAGTTCTAGTGTTCGACACTCGCCGACGATCACAGAAAGAAAAAACAGATATCATCGTTCTACTAGCATTGTCATTGCTATAATTCTTTTAACATACCAGTTAGTGAAACTCCTTGTCAAGGTTCTTCTTTTATAAGTAAAACAAAATCATATGTCACAGATTCTACGCATTGTGTGGAATCAATCAAAAGTATGAAGTTAGATACTTAGGACATTCTGGAACTCCAGAAGTTCCTAATCATCTGAATTCGCAATACCCAAATTCGCAACACCAAATTTAGCACGGAACCGGATGTTGCTAGAACACCTACATTTCCTAGATGTTTTGGTAGTTAAGGCAGATCTAGAAACATTCGGGTTTAGCTGTCTATAAGAGACGCACGACTAAATCTTCTAGGTGTAGTGTTAGTTCTAATTTTTGTTGTTATTTAGCGCCTCTGAACACATTGAACTTGTTTCTGAAGAAAGTTAATGTTAGTTCAATATACAGGGTGATTTATTAGCTCACCATCAAACTTTGACATATGATAGCTAATCCAATTACCATAAAAAAATGTTAATGAACATATGTCCTATTTATTAATAGTCAGTAAAATCAAACATTCAACAAAAACAAAGTTGTCATTGTAATTGACATATTACAAAACCTTACTTTGCTGTAAGGTTTAATTATTACATACAAGAAGAAACTCAAAATGTACGCTTATAGCACTGAAGAGTATGCTGATATAATCTTCGTGTATGGTTTTTGCAATGGAAATGCTCGAGAATCAGTAAGAGAATATCAAGAAAGATTTCCACAGCGTCATATGCCATATAATTCAGTTTTTAGCGATTCTTTCAGAAGACTGCGAGAAAGAGGTAATCCTGCTCCAGCAAAAGCTATTCGACCACATATAGTTAATGTAGAGGACGAAGAAGCTGTAATTAATGCTGTCATTGATAATCCTTCCATCAGCACTCGAAGAATAGCACACAACATACATGTATGTCAAAATTTTGCATGGTGCGTATTGAACCGCGAAGTCCTTCATCCGTATCGTAAACAGCATGTTCAAGCTCTACAGCCAGGAGGTAATCAGCAACGGTTAGCATTTTGTGAATGGTCATTGCAGCAACATGCCGAAAATAATGACTTCATTTCAAATGCTCTCTGGATAGATGAATCATGTTTTACACGAGATGGTATAAAGAATTACCATAATAAACATATCTGGGCATTACAAAATCCGCATGCGATTAAACCAAGGAAATTTCAACAACGTTTCAGCATCAACGTTTGTGGTGGAATATTTAACAACAATTTACTAGGTTTGCATGTACTTGATGGACGTTTCAACGTTGTAAATCACAGATTTTTTTGAACAATACATTTTTTGATTTACTTGAAGATATACCTCTTAATGTAATTCAAAATATGTGGCACCAGCACGATGGTGCCCCACCTCATCGCAGAAGAGTTAATTAAACCAATATTTTCCAAACAAGTGGATTGGTAATAATGGTCCATTTGCTTGGCCACCTAGATCCCCTGACCTTAATCCATTGGATTTCTACTTATAGGGTCAAATCAAACAAATTGTGTATCAAGTGGAAATTAATACACGAGAACAGTTATTAAAGAGAATACAAATGGCTACTACTGAAATAAGAAATCTACCAGATATTTTAATTCGGCTGAAGAACTCTTTAATTCGTCGTTATGAAGCATGTATTCTAGCAGAAGGAGGCTATTTTGAACAATATTTGTAATATTTATGTGTTTAAAAAAATGTTGCAGTTAATTATGATATAAAAATTAAAACTTTAAAGTGTTATAATTTCGTAAATAATTTAAATAGGACATAATATGTTCATTAACATTTTTTTTTTGTAATTGGATTAGATATCATATGTCAAAGTTTGATGGTGAGCTTAATAAATCACCCTGTATATTTTTATCATGGTTCTATTAGCATTGTCAGTGCCATAACTCCTCTAACGTACCAGTTGGTGAAACTCTTTGTCAAGGTTCTGTATCATTTTATAAGTGAAACAAAATAATTTGTTAGAGATTCTACGCATTTTGTGGAATCAATAAAAACTATAGGATATTCTGGATCTTCTGGATCTCCAGAAATTCACTTAAACTTGCAACACCCATTGATTAAATTTACCATGGAACCGGATGCTGCTAGAACAGTTACATTTCCTGAATATTTTGGTAGTTAAGGCAGAACTAGAAACATTTGGGTTTAGCCGTCTATAAATATTCTAGATATAGTGTTAGTTCTAATTTTAGTTGTTATTCATCGCCAAGTAGTTATTTATTTTGAACACTTCGAACTTGTTTCTGAAGAAAATTAGTGTTAGTTCAATATATTATACTAATTACAATAAAAGTAGCAATAATTTCTGAGCTTATGATGTATACCTTCATTATCTTTTTTTTATTTCATTAAGTTTTTTTAAAAATTAAACGAGCGAAGTTTTTTTACAACTCATTAAAGCTACTTAATCGACATAATCTAAATATGGTCATTGCCAAAAAAATTTCAGTCTCCACATTAAACTTAATTAAAAAGAGGAATTTGACCTGTAGGTATATATTTGGAATCGAATTCGTGCTTATTCACTTTAACTTATTAGTACCGGTCGAATCGATCTTATTAGATACAATCTGTTTCGCTTTGCATAACGAATTACAAGCGCATCTACGTGTTGCTTTAACCTTAACTTTATCCTTATGTTACATGAAATCTGTTCATTAGTTATGCATAAGTTAACGCATATCGGTTACGCCGTAACTAACATGAATCTAACGATTGGTTTTATTCAAAATTGACATAAGCTTCCTAGTACAAGCGGCAACATGTGGGTGATATACGCGATGATGCATGGAATTTATTTTTTTTTTCTAATTCAATGTTAAAATACGCTGGGATCATACTGAGCATAAACTCTGCCGCTTAATTATACCGATAGACAATGCGACGTTAACGAGGGAGCCGTCAGGAACGTTGCTGGAACGGTTCGTGTGGATGTGTTCTCGCATTCTGGCGGTATGGTGTTCTTGCATGGCGACGTCGCTTTCAAAGTCAAATCGCTTTTCCAACCGGTCGTATTGTAAGAGGGTCTATGGGAGAAGAATGACTCCTGGCTTAATGCCGGTATCCATCTCCGGCGCCGGTTTTTACGAGCCGATACATGGCGTTGTGCAAAAGGCTCGATTTGTCATGATGCTCAATCGTCTTCAGCAAACGATTCACAAGGCGCGCGTTGCATATAGTTTTATTCAACGCCCATTGTCTAGGGAACGGTCCTCGTTTGCGACGACGAGCTTGGGAACGTTAATGCTACGGTAGTTACACTTTAATGGCTTTGTAGGCGTTAAGGATTCTGATTATACAAGTTTTTTTTTTGTTGGGTTTCAATGGAAGATATAGAGATGACTTCTTTTGGTAAAATAAAATAAAAAAATTTTTGCTTTGCTAATTAGGGGAAAGAAGGCGAATATCTTTTTAGCGTGAGTTTAGTTTTTGTAGTACAGTGTACTTACGCAATAATAACTTTAATTTTACAATGGAATACTAATTATTTCCTAACATAATTCTGTGCGAATGAACAAAATGTGTATTAACCGCCGGTAGATTAATATGGACTAGAGGGGTCGATATTTCTCTACTGTGGTCGATATTATTACTAATGGCATTCCTTTTCTACAGATGTCAAGTTTAAAATATATTCAGAAAAGCACACGTTCTGCAAGGTCGGAAGAGAACATGTCAAAGAATTTGTCAAAAACCTTATCAATACGAAAATCTGCACAAATGTTTGATGTCCCTTACGGAACCTTGCTAGATCGCTTAAGAGGTCGTTTTTCTGTAAATAAGTACAAATTAGGAAGAAAACCCGTCTTTAGTGTAGAACAAAAGTCAGAGCTAGCAAGTCTTTCTAAAGTATTTTATGGATTAACTGCTAAATCAATCCGAGAACTCGCCTACGAGTTTGCAGAGGCAAATAAGCTCAAACACAATTTCAACAAACAGAAACGTATATGTGGAAAAGATTGGCTCTACTCCTTCATGGAGAGAAATCCAACTTTAACCTATCAGAGACCAGAGGCTACCAGTCTAAACCGCATTTTAGCGTTCAACAAGAAAGGTGATTATTTTTTACGATAATTTATAAAAACTGTACCAGCCAACATAAATTTGAAGCTCATCGTATTTTTAATGTTGAGAATCAGGGATAAGTAAAGTGGGCAGAAGAGGTCAGTTAGTGACTGCCGTTATCGCAATGAGCGCTGCTGGCTTCTACACCCCCCAATGTTTATATTCAAAAGGGAGAGAATGAAAGAAGCGTTAAGCCGTGTGTCCACTAGCAAGTCACTTGCGGAAGAACTTCTGCAAGTATTTGCTGAAGTGTTTCCACTCAAACCGAAACTTGCGGAAGTCTGCTTCCAGAAGTAGTTAGTAGAAGTTATCACGACGAACTTGCTGCAAGAAATTGCAGACGTGTTTCCACACAATGTGAGTACAGCTTGCAGTAGTTTGCTTTTTTTACGAATGACAGTATAAAAATGTCTTGTGGCAAAATAAGATTGGCAGCTGCCATCGCAGCATATTTAATTAAAAAGACACAAATTAAAAAAAAAAAAAACAAAAAGAAGTGTTTGGGTGAGAAATTGGGTGCTGCGGCGCGTAGATTTAAGTTTCCAAAATACATTACTTGAAGAATTGCGGACCGAAGACTCCATGCAGCTGAAAAATTTCCTGAGAATGTCTAATGATGATTTTGAATACATTTTATCTTTAATTCAAACAAGTATTCAAAAGCAGGATACTAAAATGAGATTGGCTATACCTCCCAAAGACCGGCTTTTAGTTACTCTTCGAAGCATTTTGTTTTTTAATTTTATTCTTATAGTCTTTTGAGGACGTGTCCCATAATTCAGGATAACTTTCTTGTTTTTCAATTACCAAATGTGTTTTTTCACTACTCCAAACGAATTTATTTTTGTCCATTTTTATAAATTTTGAAAAGAACTCAAAAAAAAACACAAAACAAAACTGAAAACAGAAGAGAATATCACAAACCGTTTACTCACGTATACCCGACTTCTTCTGCAAGTCTTCAAAACACTTGTAGTTCACAGCAAGTCGTTCAAGTTACTTCCAGCAAGCAACAAACACGTGTTTCCACATAATTGCTGCAAGTAACTTCTGCAAGCCGTGACTTCTGGAAGTCGACTTCTAATACGTGTTTACACGACAAAAACTTCTGAAAGTCACTTCTGGAAGCAACTTCCGCAAGAAAACTTGGTAGTGGACACACGGCTTTAGAAAGAAATGGACCAGCAAGCGCTATTTACCGATGTTCTAAGTCTGGATGGATCACGGAATGTCTTTTCACTGAATGGATCATTCATTCAAAGATCCAGTTTTATTAGTTTTGGACAATCATGTTACTCATTCAAACTTAGGTACTGTAATGTTTTACTGTATGTGTCCCACTTGTGTGTGTGGTGACTTTGATTAATTGAAGTAAAACTACAATGTTCGGTTTTTCAAAAAAAATAAGGTTTTCTTTAATTTAATTAATTACAATAATAATAGTTTTAACTCTAATTAAACTCAGGGTTTCGGGCAACTTCAGTTAAAAAAAAATAAATTTCTTTTGAATTTAAATTAAATTTCTATCGACGATAGGTAAAACTTTTAAATAAAAACAGAAAACTACAATTATCGACTGAAAAATCGATCTGAGAGAGAACACGTTTATTTTTTATCTTTTTGAGAGAGAACAGGGTAGAAAACTCGTTATATCCGTCCTTGAAATAAAAATGGTTAACGTTTTAAATTGAAATCGTTAAAAGAAAGTGAACGTTACACAAGAAAAACTGAAAAATCTTTACCCACAAGTAAGTATTGATAATGAATTATAAAGGAGACTCTTGTGAGTTGTCTTTTGAGTTTAATTGGTTAATTTTTCTTTTATAGGTTATGTTAAATAAAAAAAAATAAATTATCAACCGACTCACTGCGAAGAAAAAGGGTTTGGATTCAATGTGATAACAGGATAATGGATTGTTCTCTTGGTTTCAGAGTTCGAGCTAGTTTTCTGGATTCCTCGTAATTTCAGGTCTCTCTTTCGGATTATTCGGGATTCTTCTGACGGATGAGTGGACTGCTTGTCCTTCGGATTTGGATGACTTCGAAGATGTTTCAGGAGTTCTCGGATAAGGTTTGAGGATAATTCAATTATTTTATAATTTTGAGGTTATTTTTTTTTTCTGTCAACCGACATGAATTTATTGCCGGTCAGATGACGACTGTCTCCTGTTTGCTTGCAATTTCCTTTTATACTCGGCTCCCCTCCTGTTTCTTCCTCGTTTCTGATTGGTTCTTAGGTTCGCGCCTTTTCCAAAATTTAAAATTTTTGCGTCGAAATTAGCGTCATCTCTCGGATTTTCTTGGAACTAACCTTCAAAATTAAATTCTTTTTCCGCTAATTTCTCTCTTATTCCTTTATGAATCGTAATAAAACTTCGTATTTATCGTTGTCTTTTCTTGTTTTCAGATATACATTGGAGTACACGCCAAATTCCATCAATGAGTAAAGTTAGAAAAATTCAATTTTAAATCAACAATTTCTTCTACAAAATAACGTTAAAACATCAAAGGATGGATGAAAAATGTGCTTTAGGAGCTGAACTAATTTAATTGATACCTCTGGAAGCAAACTAAACGGTTTTAAATAAGATTTCTACCAACAAAAATTTCTCTGTCAAAATTTTATGGTTATGTTTTTCTCGATGAACTATGAAATGGTTATTTTTATCACAATTTCTGCAGAGATAACGGCATTAAGGTTGTTTCAGTTCTACCCCACACATCACACAAACTTCAGCCTTTAGACGTTTGCTTTTTTGACCCACTAAAGATTGCCTATGGGCAAGAATGTGATAGGAATATAAAAGCCAAGCAACACGAAAAAATTTTGCAAACCGACATCGCAGAATTATTCAGGAATGCTTATAATAAAGTAGCAACGGTGGAGAAAGCAGTAAAGGCTTTCCAAGTGATCGGGATATTCCCTTTCAATCATTTTGTTCTTGTACGACGCATCCTACATCGGCTGCTGACACACAAAGCAGTAATAATGCTCAGCCAGTCAAAAATTTGGACAGAACACCTTTTTCTATCCCTGAACTAAATTCACGAGAGTTTCTTTTTAAACTTAAACGTCGTCGAAAGTCGCCAGAATCAGAATTTTCCTCAGAATTAGGTTTAGAAGAAGTTTTAGACTGATGAGGAAGACAAGACTGTTCAACCTAAGAAAGAAAACGCAAGGTTTATAGATCTTTTACCATTACCGACAGTGAAAACTAGAAGTAACACTAGTAGAATGCAACATTCCGTTATTCTGACTTCAACGCCAGTTAAAGAAGAACTGGAAAAGAAGGAACATGAAGAAAAAGCCCGCGAAGAGGGTTAAGCGGTGTCTAGGTCAACAACAGAAGATGATTTTGGAAGAAACAATGAATTATGGTGGAGATGTCGCTCATGTGGGGGTTGGGCTCATGCTGATTGTACCGAGGTTGAGAAGGCGCAAGGCTATATTTGCAACAAATGTTAATTATTTTCAGTTTCCTTTCTCAAAATAAAAAATATTCTTTACATTCGTTTTTAATAAATATCTTGTAGAAATATCCGATCGATATTATAGCCGATAGGTCGATATTATCCGCCAAAATAATGTCTGCAATTTTTTTTCCTCTAACACAAAATAGCTTAATGCAATTATATATTCATTAGATATTTTATTTGAGTAAGACATTTTTCCATAAGTTTAATGATGAAGCTATATTTTTTATTAAAATTTATTAAATTTTTTTATTTTGCAATTCACTATTGAAAAAGAAAGCAATAACACACTTAATGTTCTTGACCTTCAAATTATTAGAAACAATACAGACAATATTTTACAATACAATATTTTCCGAAAATCAACCACCTCAGATAGTATTATTCCAAATAACTCTTTTACCTGTTATCAATATAAAACAGCGAGTTTTAGATTTTGCTTTAATAGATTATACAAAGTACCCCTTAATGAGGGAGAAGCCATCTCAGAAATTCAAAAAATTATTAAAATAGGAATAAACAATAACTTCACTATTGCCGAAATGCAAAACATATATTTCAATGTCCACAATTCACACATTAATAAAATGGTATACTATTTTATACCATTATTTATATTCACACAACAAATATACACAAAAATTCTTATCTATACCTTATCAACCTTCTTTGACTAAGGTCCATTTGACTACCATGTTTTAGTTAAATTTATCTTATAGATAAACCCATCTACTAGCCAATCAGAGCGCGTAAAATAGCCGTAACCGTGGTAATAATCCCTTAAATAGCTTAACCAGAAGATGGTAGTAACGAACCTAAGGCCCACTTTTACCACCTCCTGATAATTTTATCCGATAGATAAATCCAGTTCTTAGCCAATGAGAGCGCTTAAAACCGCCGTAACCATGGCAACTATCCTCTAGATAGTTTATCAGGAGGATGGTAAAAGTGGGCCTTAAATTACTTAGCCGCAACTTATATAGATATGGCATTACAGCTTCTTTTAAATCCGAAAATAAAATTTACAAACACCTTTTCAATAACAAACATAAATTGGAGAGAAAGAACTTAGTGGCATTTATGAAATAAAATGTTCAGAATGTGACATGTTATACATTGGTCAGACGGGTCGTAATATACTAACAAGATTCAAGGAACATTTAACGAAGGATAACTCAGTTATTTACAAACATATTCACAATTTTAATCATAAAATAGATACCAATAATTTAAAACTTGTCAGAAATGTCCACAAATCTAAGGAGTTAGACCTTTTAGAAAAATATTAGATCAACATCAATAATTACAATAATCGCCTTATGAATGTCATTAATGATTTGAATAACTTTAGATATTTCACTAAATTCATAAAATAAGCTTGTTTTCATATTCAAATTTCCCAGCTTCTGAAAAAACTCCACTTTAACGCATGCGTTACCTCCTTTCAGACTCGTACTTGTTCCAATAGTCCAATTTTATCAACCATCCGAGATGGATTCCAAATAATTTTTTATTTCATAATTTGTAAGTCATAATAGTTAATATTGGAAAAATTCCTTTTCTTTTGTTTTATGTCGCAGATGAAGACTATGGGAAAACAGCGAAAATTCAGAAGAATGGAAACCAAATCGTTTTGAAGCTTAGGACCAGTAAATACAAGATCATTGAGAGAGTATCCGTTGCTGGTTTTAGCAGATGCGTCAAATACTACTCTTATTTTAGAAGAATTAGCTCGAAGAACTGGATGATGTGGGATATAATAGGAAGATAGATGGTTATAACTGGGTGAAGGAACGAGAGACATATGTCCTTTTGCCAGGTAATCCTCCATAAATTCTTTGTATTTGTCATAGACGGTGGAATTTTTAATTAGTCTTTTTTCCAGAGATAAAAATCTTCGTAAGGCTTGTGAGTAAGACTGACCTAACTCAGGACTTGCAGTTTTAAAAATTAATTTAACCATAAATCGACCATTATCCATGCGTTGGTAATTATTTACGAATTCTCCTTCGCATCTGATGTCTTCTGGCGCCTCGGTAATACTATTTTTGACCTGATCTAGTTCCCAGAATTTTTGGAGGTACTGATCTAAAGATGGCTCGACCAAAAGATAAATATTGGCAGTTGTGTTATTATTCTCAGAAGTTTTACCCATCAGCAGCCATCCAAAAATTGACCCTATTGCAGCTGGCTCGTCCACATCACCAATACGACGTTCTCCAGTGAAGATATGCGGAACCAATTCAGCTCCAAGAAGAAGATCAATACAATTTGGAGATGTTTGACTTGGTGAAATTTTTAAATCTCGAAGGTGATTGTATTTGGATATATCAATGGTAGTTTTTGGCTGGTAAGAACATATATTTTTGGATATGATAGCTGTAAAGTTTAGTACGGGATGATTACTCTCATGCGGCTTAACGTCACATTCAACTGAACCCTGGTTACAATTCGACTGCATGTTGTTCAACTCTTCTATCGTGACAGATCGGATGCTCTTGGTAAGTTGTAACGTTTTTTGTAATCTTTCAGTTATAAAATTGATCATGTTACACGAATCAATCAGAGCCCTCACACGATGATAACCTCCAAAACGATCCTGGATGTCTAATTCAGCAACAGGGCGAACCACAGTAAGCATAGTATTCATAATGGAGCCAACAGTATTATCTACAGAGACACACTTGCCTTCAGATGAAGGTTCCAAAGCAACAGCAGGACGAGGTAAATGCAGCAATGAATGGTGGCGCTTTTTGCAGGTACGACAAGTGTTCGTAGAATTACATCTACTTGTTGAATGACGATTTCCCAAACAGTTTTTGCACAGATTGTTCTTATTAACAAACTCCAACCGTTGTGCGGGCGTTTTATCATAAAATTGTGAACAATTGTATAGGTTGTGAGCATCATTACACAATGAGCAATGAAAATTACTTAATTTCAATTTCAGTTCTGTGGCGAAGCTTGATGGATTGGTCTTGAATGGTCGGTTGGCATTAGATTTGATGTCCTTGGAGCTTGTTGAAGTGAGTTTCACTGCATCCAAAGCTTTGGCTTGATTCTCAAGGAAGGTCATCAGCTGTACAGGGTGGTTCAAATTCGATGTCCGAATAGGCTAACTCGGAAACTATAAGAGTTAGACAAAAAGTAGCTTACATGTCATGATCTCGTTTTTCGAGAAACTGCTAATGCCGAAAACCTCATAGCGCTATCGTCTTTTGTTTTTCCCCTAGAGGCCAAAATTGGAAATATCGTAAAACCAGCAAGTGCAATTATCTTCGTTATTATTATAGGTGGAGTATTATAACTAAGACATTATATGGACACTTTTTTATAGAGAATTGGATGACGTAGTCAAAAAAATTTTTTCGGTTTTAGATTTTGAGATATTATCACAATTTTGGTTTTTTTAAATGGAAACAACCACTGATTATTCGCTTATTAAATTCGTTATTTTTTTCTGATTACAAAAATATAGGGTTCAACAGGTCTATTTCTTATTGTTTTAGAATAAAACTAAAAATAAACTTTTTTTATAAAATTTCCATCTAGTGTCGTCGAGGAAATTAAATTTACAGTTTCCTGTAAGTTACGGGGCGGTAGGTAAAATCTAAAAAGTTAACAATTAAATACGAAGATAAGTTCTGGTATTTAAAAACAAATAATTTTTTAATATGTAACATTTTAAACGTTTTAAAATTTTTGTAATTGGTCTTAAAAACGGGATTTTTAAAGTGACACTTCAGAAAATTTTTGAATACAAACAAATGTTGCTATGTTTATTTGAATTAAAAAAAAACATATGAGCGCCATCTATCGATAATTTATTAAGTCATTTAAAAATAATATTAAATCGTAATAAACAATGTGAAATAATGCAATCTATTCCAACTTTTGTGTAAAACATATATAGATTAAACAGTTCAACAAATATATTTGTTTCAAATATCAAAAATATGTTTTTTTAATTTTTAGTTATAGAACCATAATTTACAGGAAACTGTAAATTTAATTTCTTCGACAACACTAAAAGAAAAGTTTATTTTTAGTTTTATTCTAAAACAATAAGAAATAGACCTGTCAAACCCTATATTTTTGTAATCAGAAAAAAATAACGAATTTTTTTAGCGAATAATCAGTGGTTGTTTCCATTTAAAAAAACGAAAATTGTGATAATATCTCAAAATCTAAAACCGACAAAATTTTTTTGACTACGTCATTAAATTCTCTGTAAAAAAGTGTCCATATAATGTCTTAGTTATAATACTCCACCTATAATAATAACCAAGATAATTACATTTGCGGGTTTTACGATATTTTCAATTTTGGCCTCTAGCGGAAAAACAAAAGACGATAGCGCTATGAGGTTTTCGGCATTAGTAGTTTCTTAAAAAACGAGATCATGACATGTCAGCTACTTTTCTTCTAACTCTTATAGTTTTCGAGTTAGCCTATTCGGACATCGAATTTGAACCACCCTGTACATACGTAGGTATTTCGAAATTGTCTAATTTTTGTAGGAGAATGATGATTGATGATAAGTTTTTTATAATAATTTGACTTTTTTAACGATGAAACACGTGAGACATAATAAGTTTTTTGGAAATATTTATACTAACCTTGAAATTTTCAGAATTTATTATAAATATATTATAACACGTCCTTCAGGATTTTAAATTTTTAACTTTAGGTTGTTACGAAAAACATTTTAATAACATTTCAATTTGAATTTTTTGTGATGGTTTTGAAATATTTGCCTGATGAAGGAATAAGTTATTCCGAAACTTGTTGTACCGAAATAAATTTTAATAGAAAATATAGCTTCATCGTAGAGTTTTAATAGTTCTATCATTTTTCCATAAACCTGCAAGAGTTTATCTTCGTGTAAAAGGAAAGTCATTGTAACTGTTGATGCTTAAGTGGTTGATATTTGCCTCCTTTCCCCTACATAATTTGGTTACTCCAGTTAATTATAATTATATTTTCAGCAGGAGGTTAACAACTAGTTGTGTAATATTAACATGTATTGCAGGTGTGCGGGCGCAAGAAGCGAGGAGAATCTAATGAGCGCAGAGTATAAGAAGCTCGGGAAGGTACCTCGGGATCATTACTCGCTTATCTGTCATGATTCCGCGATAATCTTCGCCTTCGTATGGACTTTACAATTCATAATTCCTAGCAACCGTAACATCCTGTGCGGCGGTAATTAGCAAATAGGCGTCGAACACGTGCGCGACGCACGTTGAGTCTCTTTATTACGGAAATTTATTCGCCGATTTGCATAGACGCCGCTGCTGTTTGAAATTATAACAATACGCGGGGATAATGATCGTAGTAATTGCACACCTTAGGCACCTTAAAGCCTTTTGTGGTTATTATTAACACACACGTAAACACGGAGTTTAATATGCGTATCTGGTTTTCTAACAGTTAACAAAGGTCAAAAAACTTTTTTATTAAAATCCGCTTCTAAAACCTCTTTTTACGGCTTATTTTTATTGGTTTTGGGGATCAAAACAACGCATTTTCAAAGAAACTTAACGAACTTAAGAATCGGCATTTTGAGGATACCAGGGCAGTAAATCGCGTTTTATATGTTTTGTTAATCGGGAAATACTGCTTCTTAACTGTAAGAAAGTTTTTATGGCTTAATACGGTTCCGATGCACATATTAAGAGATGTCCCATTTTTAGGGAGATAACGAAAGGTTTTAACGGGACCAGAACCTGATTCGAGTGTCCCTAAGTTGTTTTTTTGAGACCACTCATTTCCAGCGGAACTGGTTGCAATTTAATTAAATTTAAAACAAGAGTGTTCTTAATGTTATTCTTTATTAATCTTATTCATTAATTAAGTGTACCATAAACATAAAAAAATGTTTCTTCGATTTAAACATAAACAGATGTTATCTAACTGTTTTTACTTTCGATTAAATAAAAGTAATTGTGTGTGAAAATAGCAAAGTCGCATCTGTTACTTGGTGTGTAACTTGAAGGCGATGCCTTGGTAAAGAGCTTTTGTTAGAAGAGAGAATTGTTTCGCATCAGTATGAAAACGACAGGTGGTCGAAAGATAGCTGTCTCTATAGAAACTATCAAGCTGCTGATTGTTCCGCTAATTTGAAAATAAACGACGCTGTCCGTCACACCACGTGTTATTCGTAAATGTTTACTCAAAGATGATGATATTTACCATACAAGAATACTTACCAGGAAAATATATCTCTTTATTTGGATGTATTATTTGTCCTTTCAACGGTAAAAAAACGAAAGGAATTTGTTGGGATGATGAACTTCCAGTAAACGGTGCTAAAGGACATTCTGAAAATGAAAAGAAATAATTATTAGTTGTTTTGTTTACTGACATTAATCGAGTATTTAACGAGAGGTAGTTAAGAAAAAGAAAAAATGGGAAGAAACTTTTAACCATCTTTAACAGTTAAGCGTCATCTGCTCTTCAACATTGTGAATTGCTTTATTACCCTATTACACTTAACGATTCCTTCGACGAAGTACGCCATGTGGTCGAAATGTGTACTCTACCTTCTGAAGCAACTTACATTAGTCCCATTGACATTTATTAAAGACACGATATGGTGATTTAATGCTTACTTAAAAAAAAAATTCTTGCTTTTGCTTCTATACGATGCATGCACGAAGATGTTTATGTTTATGTTTATTGATGATGCAACAAAGAATTTACAAGCCCACAAAAAAAAATACAAAAAATAATACATAAAAGTAAATAAAATAATAAACACTCTGAAATTATCAACAAAACCGGACTTAATAACAGTGCATCATCAAAAAGAGCCGAGTCAATGCAGACATAGCTTGTCTGCTATTGTTTTTCATCGGCCCTTTTATAATAGAAATAATAAATAAATTGGTTTCAAACAAGATAGCACTAACTATATATATATATATAAAAAAACTATATTAACAGAAGTAAGCACCTAAATTAGTTAGCAATGAAAAATAACAATAATAAGGAATAATAAAAAAAAAATACAACAAAATTAAAGAACAAAAACATAGCAAAATGAAGAAAAGGTTGAACAAGCTGCCGCGAACAATCTCCCCCTGCCCTGTTAGGTCATACAATTCAGAAATGCAAAAAGTGAATATTACCTCTTAATAAGAACTTAAATTTAAGATTTAAATTTAAATGCTGTTCTGCTCAATCAAAAGAATTTTTTTATAATATGACTTGAAACTTCGCTCACTCAGCTGCTTGACTGAATCAGGAAGGCTATTCATAATAGTAGTTACATTATAAGAGTAAGATCTTTTAAAGATTTGAAGTTCATGGCGTGGTATGCATAACATGTGCCGATGTCGTATATTAATATTGTGCACGTCACTGCGATACCTGATTCTATTGGCTAAATATGGTGGACATTTATACATAATAATTCTGTGAAAGAGGCAAGCACTGTGAAGGATTCTACGACGCGTCATATTCAACCAATTTGCCCAATTCAGAGTGTGTGATATGTTTTCCCGTCTTTTAATACCATATATAAACCTCAGACATGAGTTCTGCACTCTTTGGATACGCACTTTGGTTACAGAGTCTAAGCATGGATGATATAAAGCATCTCCGTAATTGAATATGGACAGAACAAGAGCCTCACATAATTGGATTTTCAAACGTTGGTTAAGTAAGCTCCTGTTACTGTACAATAATTTAAGCGTCACGTAGGCTCTACGAATTAGTGAAGAAACATGTCCACGGAATCGGAGTGCGGTATCAAGACGTATATCCAAATTACAGCACTCGTCCGTAAAATTCAATTTAACACCACCCACTCCGACACTCAGAGACCCCTTGACCCTGTTCACCACACCACCACTCCCAAATACCATAACTGCTGATTTAGACGGATTAATAATCAAACAATGATTTGAAGCTTTGTGGGCCAATTTGTCTAAATCAGAATTGATAGCTTTTTCAGCCTTGTCAATGTTATTCTCATTGAATGAGTAATAGACCTGAGTATCGTCAGCATACATGTGAGCAGTGCAATAGTCTAGTACTTTTGGTAAAGCAGCCGTATAAATTAGATAGAGCAGAGGGCCAAGAATTGAACCCTGCGGCACGCCTGAGGACACCACTGCTGCTGAAGATTCCTTTCCATGAAGCTTAACAGTTTGTGACCAATTCAGGAGGTAACTATTAAAAAACTTTATGGCACCCTCCGAAAGGCCAATATGGTGGAGTATTGCTAAGAGAGTGGGGTGGTGAATGGTATCAAAGGCCTTAGAAAAGTCCAAGAGAATCAGGATCGTGGCGCTTTTTTGGTCAATTGCATGGAAAATATCATCCGTGACATCGAGAAGGGCTGTCGTACAACTGTGTCTTGAACGAAAACCAGACTGACGGACTGGTAGAATGTTAAATTTATTTAGATGCTGGGTAAGTCTAGTAGCAACCACTTTTTCCAGAATCTTGGACAATATAGGCAAAATACTTATGGGGCGGAGATCTTTAAGTTCCCGAGGGCTGGATGTTTTTGGAATTGGCGTGACTTGAGCAATCTTCCAAAGGTCAGGAAACACAGACAATTCAAGGCAATAGTTCACAATATGACATATATACGGTATAATTGTTGGACAACACATATTCAACATTTTAACACTAATACCGTCAACTCCAACTGTAGTTGTCTTAATGTTACAAAGAATATCCAATATTTCCTCTTCCGAAGCGAGAGAAAAAGACAGTGATTCGATGACACCAGGGAAGATATTAGGTTGATAATGCCGAATTAAATTGGCGTCACCCAACACACTGATCTGTGCATCGAGGAAAACCTCATTAACCTGATCGGCGTTGCCTATAGATTCAGGAATTGTCCGTTGCCTGACACTAACAATACCCATCGACCGGAAACTCTGCCAAAGTTCACGAGAATTTTTACTATCTAACATATGTGACAGATACGCCCTCTTCTCTTTTTGAATAGAAGAATTAGTAAAATTTCGCATCTCCTTGTAGTATTTGAAATTTTCCGGATTTCTTGTTTTCTTAAATTTAGTGTACGCATCATTCCTAAGTTTCATCAACAGTTTTATATTGTCGGTGATCCAAGGGCGAAAAGTTTTTCTAGTTGTAATAATGCGCGTTGGAGCGTGGACATCAAAGAGAGTCAATATAAAAAAGTTTAAGAAATTTACCTTATCGTTAATATTGTTAAGTTTGACAATATTTTGCCAGGGTATTGCTACTAAATCTCTTGAAAACAATTCTAAACTGAAACTATTAAAATCCCTGTAGTGTAATATTTTAGGCAATGCCTTCACACCTGATAAATTTAAGTTCACGTAAACTAAGGAATGGTCAGCTATGTCATGCACCGGAATAACCCCCGAATCGTTTACGGGTGCATCTGCATCGACAATAACATAATCAATGCAAAATATCGGGTTACGCGCAAAAAATTTCCTTGAACTCTTGTTGGGTTGCAATTACGACACATTCGCAGTTTTTCTTCGAAATCAGATATCCGAAAGCAACCGTTTTGGTTCGATTACAGGTATTGTAAGACAATATCATGAAATTGCTTCATTACAACTCACGAGAAAAATGTTTCGTGGAACTTATAAGCTTCGAACATGGTAATGTGGTGGTTTTCGACAACTTAATTTTTAAGATTGAGTTATAACCTTGAATAAAACCGTAGTACTAGTGGTAATTTAATCTTAATATACGAGCTAAATTTCAACGGTTAATTTTGGGTTTTCTCAACTATTTTTATGACACAGCACCAAATAATACTATAATTAATTTGTGTTCGAGTTTTAAGATTAATTTAAACGAAACATTGAATTTTAAAAATAAATTATGGTTTCGGCGATTAAAAGTTCGTTAACGTATAGTTTTAAATTGGCATGTTAATCAAACTCTTGACAGGCCATGTGTCTCAAATGAAGCTCAAAATTTATGACGAGATATCGTATGTAAAATTTAAGATCGACGTCGAAATTATACCAAAAAAAAAGTTGAATTTAAATTTTGCAATTTATTTTAAATCGAGAAAGATTAAAACAATGTACGAATCTTGAGAGGATATCTTAAGAGTATCCGATACACGTAATTGGTATCTAAATTGTTATCGGAGTTTATGTATTCTCCGTTTTGATTATTTATCTCAAGCAGGAAGTGGAAAGATGGAAAGCAACGGACGCGCTACTTTCTGCTCCACAATTAAAAGGCTTGAAACCCGAAAGGTTGAAATCTGTGCTCTTGCGATACAAATCGAATTCGATCCCGAGTATTTCGATCTCGAGTACGCCGAAGGCTCGTGCGCACTAATTTAAATAATTATAACGTAGGCAGTGGGTTTGATCATCTGTCTGTGCTCACGATAACAAAATAATGACGGTAGTAAAACGACCTCCGATTTATTGTCACTATTATTTATTTTACGTTGTAAGATCGTAAGAATCGTAACAAAATTGCCGCCACGATGACAAAGTAATTGATTGCCGATCGGAACTCGTAGTTTATTATTAATCAACAACGATTTATAGAGAACAGTTTACGCAAAACTGTTCGAGGAGCAAATTAACCCGAACAGTTACATCGCTGACACGAATTGAGCGTTTTTATAAAAGCTTTAAGTTCTAAAGTTTAACTAGTCGGTTGCTCACGGAGCGATTATTTAAGAAGTACGGATCCTTATTTGAAGAGAGTAAAACAGGTATCGTGAAGAAGATATACCCGGGAAAATAGTGTGAGAATGATTCTAATCAGTCTGACCTCGGGCAATTGTGCTTTGTGCTTCCCCCGAGGCAGTTAGAAGATCGTTAACAGATCGTTCTGCGGTTTGGGTTTATTACGACGTACGGCGAGACGAATCGACGTCATCGTGCGGTTAAAACCCTCGAATTCGTGTGGTAAAAAATCATTTTCAAGAGAGTTATTTTTAAACAACAATAACATCTATAACAACAAAACTTATTCATAACACGCTTCTTCTTCTTCTTTTTCTTCTTAACACGTCGCACGCGAGTCTTCATCGTTATGATTGATGAGTATTCCTTTCTTTATTACTCATATTAATAAAATTCGATGATGAATATCCTATTATTGTGAAGAGTTAAAAAAATGTTTGTAACCAATCTTAGATGACAAAGCAAAAACAAAAAGAGAATGTATTATAACCATCAATCAACGTAATTAGACTTATGATGACGCGTAATGATGTGGTTATAAGAACGTTCAAATATTGAACAAAACGTTGTAATATGATAAACTGTTAAGTTTTTTTAACGACTGAATCCTTTCAAATAGAGAGTAATTTTATGGTTACACAACAAACTTATTCCGAATCTTTTCCATATGGTAATGCAAAAATTAAATGAGAGTACACTTAATTAATGATTATGTATATGATGGTAGCCTTACGTCTCTTAAGACGTGCGTTTCAAAAGTAACGGATAAATTCGATAAAATCATTATATAAACAATTTATGAAAAGATCGATGAAAAGATTTAAATTTTTTGCAACTTTTTGGTGTATATTTTAAATTTTTTCCGCCATTTTTAAACGAGTTATGACGTCATCGAAGTTCTTTTTAAATGGAACACCCCATTTTTTATATCGGAATTTGAAAGAGAATTTTTTTCTGAATTATGTGCAATAAATATTAATATCGGTTACATAAGAAAATTTGCGAGAAAAATTAATTTAAAGTTTTATTATTTCACATTCATTTGATACAGAAAATAGCAGTAGCAGTGCGTAACCATGGCAACCAATTGTTTTGATTTGACATTTTCAAGTGTCAAATCGAATTTTGAAGCAGGAGAATTTGTTCGTATCTTATTTTTCAAATTGGAGAAGACAGAAATTAACTTAAAAGGATAGTGTTCTATTATTTTCAGATTTTGATCAACTTGATAATTTCTAAAAACTTTCATCAGCTTATCCGTTAATTGTGGTATGTAAGTGATTTTTATGTATGTGAGATTTAAAGAATCCTGTGATTGAAGATCAATGCGATTATTTTTAGGAGTTACATTGAATAATAATTTGTTCAACAATTTGATTGGGTATGAATTATCTAAAAAGATATTCTTTAACGCGTTTAAGTTGGTCTGGATAAATTGTGATTCTGAAATATTAATTATTCTATGTTTCATATTTAAAACTGTATTAATTTTATGTTTCACCTTGTGAAATGAGTTGAAGTGAATATATCTGCCTGAAAAAGTCGGCTTGTAGTACCAATCAAACATTAATTGATTGTTAGAACCTCTTATAACCTTAGTATCCAAGAAAGGGACAAAGTTGTTTTTTTCACATTCAATAGTAAATTTTATGTGATTATTGAAATTATTGAAAATGTCCAAAACCCTCTCCTCAGAACCATGTGGTATAGATAAAATAATGTCATCGACATATTTTTTAATGAATGGTAACTCAAATTCCAACGTAGGAATTATTTTCTGTAAACTGTAATCCATAACTATTTGTGTTAAAATGGGTGAACCCATGGGCGTGCCAAAGATCTGTTGGTAAGTATTATTGTTAAAAGTAAAAAAAGTTGAATCGCAAATAGTGGTAAGAGCTTTGAGGAAAAGTTCCTTTTTAACATTAAATTGCTCTGAAATGAAAGACCACTGTTCTCCAATAATTTGAATAACCAAACTGACGGGGATATTTGTAAACAAACTCACTACATCCAAAGAAACCACCACATAACCTGCGGGTAAAATTTTACCTCTTAACTCTCTTACAAAATCAAAAGTATTCTTTACATTATAATTTGTTTTTGAGTCAAAAGCAACCATTAACATCTTAGCCAACAAAGATGATACGCCGTAAGTAGCCGAGCCCACCGAAGAGATAATGGGACGCAATGGGATGTCATCCTTGTGTACTTTAGGCAGAAAATAAGCTCTTGAAGTGACCGTATTGTATTTTGTTAAGTTTTTCAATTGTACTGCATCGATAAAGTTGTTGTCAAACAAATCTTTTACTAGTTTATTTATTCTAGTTTGTAAGATGTTGGTCATATCTTTATTGTTAGCTAGTTTCTTGTAGGTGTCTCTGTCATTCAACATCTGTTCTGCCTTGGTAATGTAAGATTCCTTAGATAAAACGACTGTAATGGAACCCTTGTCTGCTTTAGTAACTAATAGATCTGGATGTTCTTTTAGAAATTTAAATGTTTTACGTTGGGTAGAAAGTAGAAAAGATTCCAACCATGTAGGAGTAGACTCTGTTGTTAAGTGATTAGTGACTATATTGGTCGCTTTTGCTCTTACAATATCTCTCTTACTATTAGATATCGTGTTGATAATATTCTCAATTTCCATAATCAAGTTCTTTGTGCAATACTCTTTATTACCCAAAGGTGTAACAAATTTAGGACCTAAAGCCAATAGGTGTTTAATATCATCCGGAATAATAACATCAGTCGTGTTAATTAACCATTTATCTACTCTACTATTTAACTTATTACTAAAATTATTGATCCTATCTTTATGTAATTTGTTAAATTTTTTGCAATTAACCTTTTTCCCCGAACAAATTCTCCTGCTTCAATCTAATCTACAGGTTAAATATGGGTTTTTACATTAACTTTTTCATCGAAGTGTTAAACTTTGTGTGACTAATCATATAACATAAAACAAATGTATTCTACTAAAAGGATGGCAAAGTTACATATTTTATCGTCAATATATCTTTCTGTAGAAGTGCACAGAACATAAATTTGTTAATTGAAGTGTAATTTTTTCATTTGAATTTTTTATTACGATAATGTGTGCAAAAATAAAGTGTTTTAATTCTTATACATATAAAACTGAAGTTGTCACCATCAATAGATATATGATGAATAAGTGCAAAGTATGGAAGATCATTAAAAATATCGTAAAATAAAACATCCTGTTCATTAAATCGAATCACATTGATTTCAAGCCATTTAGTACACTGAACTTTGGCAACTGACTCTTCTACAAACATTAATGGTCCGTGGGTTATTTTGTCAATCATATTCTTATTAATACAAATTTCCACTATTTGTCACTAGAACTAACATTTGATTTACAACTATTTTATGTCGAACAAAGTAGATACGCGCTGGTTTCTATAGAAATATATTTTTAAGTCTTTGTAGATTTCAAAGAAACACGTTTGTGACAAATTAAATTGTAACTTTTCCCTGTTCAATATTTGCCAACTTCAAAACGAAATATTACTGTAACAATCAAAACGGATAACCATTTATTGTAACTAGATATTCCTTTCTCCATCAATCGATAAACACCAACTAGTTTATCTGCATGTAAAATCGGAATATAACTTGTAACCAAACTACAATAATGTCAATGTAACCAGAAAGTCGATCCTATGTAATTTGTTTTATCCCACGCAAAATTTAGCAACTCGCAGAAGTAAACAGTTTCACGGTGTGTTGGTATAGAATATCACAAAACACAATTCAGAATCTCTAAATTCAAGAGCGAACGTGGTCTGATTTACATGTAACGGATCGTTCGCGCTGAAAGGAAACACAAACCTTAAAGCTCCGTGTGTTGGAAAGTTTTTCCGCGAGTGAGCTTTTACAGTTAAAGACCGGGGTCCTGTTGTATTCGTTGGTCGTCGCCATTATACATTGAAACAAATATGCCGCCGCCGTCGCCTCCGTACTACGGCTTTAACATATGGTAATGTAATGCAACGTTATTGTGTAGGGACGGTCATTTGTTTGGCTAACATGAACCGTTTGAATGCGAGCGAAATTACGACACAAGACACACGCGTTGACGACCAATGTCAACTTTTGTTCATTCGATAGATATTATATTATACACACCGATTCCATGTATGGAGAAGGAATTTAAGAAATGCTTTTTACCGGAGCAAAAAAATTAAAAAGATATTTTGAATGATAACCAATTAGTATTTATAGCTAAGAATGTTACAACCCATAACACAGATAGTGTCGGTTGGATTCCTCGAATGGTTTGGACTCTTGAAAGGAAAAAAAACTCGTAACTGTAGCAAAATGCTTTCGCTGGTTAAGCTCGCTATAAAATGTCTATTGATTTGGGTCGTTTTGAAACGTTTATGAACTATAAAAGTGTGTCTTTCGCAGCAGGATAGAGTAAGAAATAAAATAATAAAACGGTCGGTTCTCGAGGTACATAGGAAAAAAAGATAACAAGAAAAACGTGTTGGTATTGGCTCGACTCCACGTTCAGAAGTGAATTCATACGATGTGTTTAGTTTACGTTCGTAGCATTTTAATCGTTATAAAACGACCGGTGGTCTCCTTCCTAAGATTTCCGAGAAGATACGCGCTTTTAATACGCCATAAATTTTCGTCGGTGTTGTAAATTAATACAATTTAATAGCGAGAAGTTAATAACTAGTTCTACCATCTTACGTAACATCTCATTAGTGACCACTGTGTTGTACGAAACTATTTCGATCATAAACTTTAAAGTTACCAAGAAATTTCGTTCGTAAAAAAGTTTTATGGTGAAAGCTGTTTGTTGTAAATTGTCGATTTCAAATAAATTCAATTAAACTTGACATTGCTACGAGGTTGGGAATAATAAATTTCTTTTAACTTCGTATAATTCCCGCTACTTATTTTTCTATGGCGCCTGTATTAGCATTAGCTCATTGCATGCAAATTCTTGCCATTTCTATTCATGACAAAACGACACTAGACATGCTAAAATTTTTTTAAATTTAAATTAATTCCTACATTAATAATTCCGCCTTGATTTCCTGATATCTTGATAATGTATGATCCCTCGGTCAATACTATATCGTGACTTTACTCGTATTACTTTGGCGCGCATAATCTAATGGTAATGATCAAGAAGATAACTGGGTAACCGTATCAAATTACAGAAATGTTTCTAGCCATACGGTGTACAAATGATCACCAACGCCGAGACACACAGCCTTTACCGGTTAAAACGACCATTTTCATTACGCTATTAGACGATTTGTCGGTTCACATTTTCTAACGGCGAACAAGAATCGAGATCGTAGAAATTGACGTTTATTAACGATAAATCCCATTCGATTAATTACACGTCCTCAATATTTTAATGTTTTATATCGAGCTTATGATCTTCTTTAAAGATAAAGAGTGTATGCATTTGTTGAGATAAATTAATAAATTAATTTAAAATGACAACAATAATTAACATTTCAAAGCACTATCCATATCGAAAGAGCCGAGAAGATACAAACTGGCGATATACAGGATGTTTCATTTAAAATGACATATACAGGATGTCCCGTTAAGCGTACGGAGCGGCTGTATCTCAATAACGGTAAGGCCTAGAGATTTGGGAAAAAAATCCTTATAAGCAAAGTGGGCAAGAGAAATCGCTGGAAATTATTTTGAAGTTCGTAATTCGACCACTAGGGGGCGTAACTGCCATAAAGAAACATAAAATTCCCGCTATCTCAGAAAGTTAGACGATGAGCTATAACGTTGACAACATCATTTAGTAGCTTGGATAATACCGCATCGCTTTTGTTTTGCGATATTTCTCATATCTCTCATAATAAGGGAGGGGGAGGCCAATGCGTTTTCAAATGTTTACATTATAATATCTCCTGGACCATTCAACCGATTTGAATATTTTTGGTCTTGTTTGAAAGAGCATTTCATGCTATTTTTGTGATTTTTGAAAAAAAGTTAAATGGAACGGTACTATTTACTTCACAGACCGTTAATCACCATAAAATTTGCTAAATATTAGTGAAAACCGCATCTCGATATCTCCATCCATTCTCGAATAATAAAAAAAATGTTAAAAATTCGTATATCTTAATCGGATCAAGTTACCTTAGGAAACAAATAAGAGAGAACAAAAATTTTATTATCTAGAACCTTCCTTCACACTTTATCCAAGCTTAGAACTGCTTCAAAACTACTTTTGAGGCGTGTTGAAAAGCCAACGGATCAATGAAACATCAACAATGATAATAAAACAAAATAAACCAAAACACTTAGAATAACTTAAATTTTTGGCAAAAATAACTCACTAATGTGCGAAATGCCTTCCATAAACCTCGATGCATTTATTTAATCTAGTTTCGACGAAAAGAAAGCGCTGCTTAAGTTTCGGTCCTGGACACGTTTCTACTGGTGTTTAGTGTTTTGTCATATTTTCCGTGGTTATTGGTTTTTCTTGAAAAGTCAGGTCGTTTAGTCTACCCAATAGATAAAGGGGTGAAAGCAATGTGGGTTTTGCTCGAACCAAGAATGCATATTATGCAAGTTTACATCAGCTTGTGGACAGATGCTTCATGCATCCATAGCATTTGTGATAAAAGATTTGGATTTGCCCAAATCATATTTAAAAGTCAATGGTAATAGTTCAGTCTGTTATCAAAATCGGTATCTGTTAAGGCCTGATGTAAAACAACGTGGTGGAGATATTATTCTCTTGAGAACTCTTGTGGACAATTGTTTTCGGAGTTCCCAGATTTTGTGGGATCACATTGCGCACCAATGTGATTTACGAATTCATAGAGATGTCTGAATGGGCTACACGTTGCCAGTTTTCCGTAATCGCTAAGTCAATCTTAAAAACACTTCTAGAGAAAAATGTCTTTCTTTGTCGTAATTGCATTGCACATTTTTGCCATGCAGTTGCATCGTATTCGAAACATTGAAAATAAATCATCATACGCTCTATCATACGCTTCTGCGTTAGTAAATGACATGTTTACAGTTACCATGGTTATGTAATTTGTTTTTCTCGATGAGGTAACTGGATCCGATTGATGGCACTCGAGTTTTTAACATTTTCTTCTATAACTCGAGAACGGGTGGCGATATGGAGATGGGGTTTTCACTAAAATTTAGCAAATTTTAAGGTGACTAAGGGTCTGTGAAGTAAATAGTATCGTTCCATTTAACTTTTCTTCAAAAATCATAAAAATATGTAATCGCTGCAGATAACGTCCTCTAGCTCATTTGTTTTAAAGCAGACGGTCTTACTGAAAATATCTTTAAAAAGAGCATAAAATGCTCTTTCAAACAACACCGAAAATATTCAAATCGGTTGAATGGTCTAGGAGATATTAAAATGTAAACATATGAAAACGCATTGGCCTCCCAGTCCCTTCTTATGACAGATATGAGAAATATCGCAAAACAAAAGCGATGCGGTATTATCCAAGTTATTAAATGATGTTGTCAAAGTTATAGCTCATCGTTTAAGTTTCTGAGATAGCGGGAACTTTATGTTTCTCAATGTCAGTTTCGTCCCCTAGCGGTCGAATTACGAACTTCAAAATAATTTCCAGCTATTTCTCTTGGTCACTTTGCTTATAAGGATTTTTTCACAAACCTCTAGGTCTTACCGTTCTAGAGATACAGCCGCTCCGTACGCTTAACGGGACACCCTGTACTTATACAGGGTGAATCAGAAAGAATGGGAAAACCGAATACCGGAGACACTAGACACCAAAATATGACGATTTAACCTAACATGTCTTATACAAATGTTGGTGGTTTTTAATACACAGGGTGTTGAAACTTAAATTTTTATTTCGAAATTTCTTGATAATTTTGAAGGTTTTTGTACTATTAACATAAAATTTGGTAGTTTTATGTTTTCGAGCATGAGAAATACGAATTTGAAACTTGTTTTGTTATTGCTCGTAGAAGGCGCTAGATACATGCTGCTATTTTGATAAATCAAATCATAAGTTTTTTGGGTCGACAGCCACGACCAATAAGAGCTGCAAATCACAAAGAGCATTTAATTCTGCACAAAAAAGGTACTCTTACTTACATTGTCTAAGTCTACTGGTTTCCAAGTTATCTGCTTTTAATTGTTTCAAAGTAATTTTAAGGTTAACATTTCAAATCAATAACACACAGTAACTATAGCAATTAGTAATAATCGATAACAATAATAATTAATTAATAACAATAGAATATTGTGACCATTTTCTAAAATCCAGTGGATTTAAATCTGGATTTCTCACTATTAAAAAACTCATTATGTTGTGGCATTTTCAAATTGGTAATAACTTTATTGTTGGTAAAAATGATTATTGCACACGGAAATTAGATCAATGTTGACAATTAACAGGCAATTGTCGAAACATAAGCGGAAAAATAACCCAACTTTGCTTATGTTAAAAAATAAATATTTTAGAAGAAAAAATAAATTTGAACATTTAAAAGTAAATAATTCGAAAACCGATAGACTTAGACAATTTCAATAAGAGTACCTTTTTATGTAAAATCGAATGCTCTTTGTGATTTGCAGCTCTTATTGGTCGTAGCTGTCGCCCTCTACGAGCAATAACAAAACAAGTTTCAAATTCGTATTTCTCATGCTCGAAAACATAAAACTACCAAATTTTATGTTAATAGTACAAAAACCTTCAAAATTATCAAGAAATTTCGAAATAAGAATTTAACTTTCTCTTATGCCTCGAAAACCACTGACATTTGTATAAGAGATGTTACGTTAAATCATCATATTTTGGTGTCTAGTATCTCTGATATTCGGATTTCCCATTCTTTGTGACTCACCTTGTATATCGAAAACCAAAACTCGAATCGAAAAAAGTTTCAAGTAAACTTTTTTTGGTGAAAAGGGGGACACAGGGTACACATGAGCAGATTTTTTCTGCTCGTCATTCTGACGTCATTTTAATTTTTTCAAAATCGCACATATACTTTTTTCTTTGAACGTCTTAAACAACTTGACAAACTAAGTACTTTTTGCTTAAAGCATTTTTTTCTTAAATTCTGCGTTATGAAGATATCTACAAAAAGAAAAATAAAACAACATTTATCAAAATGTAATTAATAAAAAAACGATTTAATTAATCGTAAAATAGTACTAAAATTCTTCTTCGTTTTTGAAATCACCTTAAAACATTGATTAAAATTTATAAAGTTACCTTTATACATCGATTAAATGCTCAAAATGATGATCATTCACTTCTAAACATTTCTGAATTCTCATTGAAAACGTTCTCTGCACATTGCCAAGCATTTTGTCAGTTATTGATTCGAAAGGTGCTCTGATGCGGTTTTTCATATCGTTTGGTGTTGTTGGAACCTGTTTGTAATCTTTCTCTTTGGGGTTACCCCAAAGAAAGAAATCGGGAGAAGTTAAGTCGGGTTATGTCGCTGGCCAATTCACCGGTCTATTACGTCCTATCCATTTTTCAGGAAACATTTCGTCTAAAACTTCTCTTGCGACTAGAGCATAATGAGATGGACATCCATCATGCTGATACCATAACGCAAGTCTTCGCTCTAGAGTAAGGCCTTCCAACAAAACCGGTAAATCGTTCAACAAAAAATTCCGATTCTTTCTGCCATTCAAATTGCCATCAATAAAAAAGGTCCAATTATTTTATTGCCAACAATGCCGCACCAGGTATTAACTGACCAAGGTTTTTGATAATCAACTTGTCTTAGTCAACGAGGATTTTCATGTGACCAGTAGTGCATGTTATGAAAATTTACTTGGCCGTGATTGGTGAAAGAGGATTCGTCGGAAAATAGTACATTGAAGAAAAAATTTTCATTCAATCTTAATTTTTCCATAGCCTAAGTACAAAATTGAAACTGACGCAAAATTGGCGTCAGCATCACAAGTAGCAGAGACCTCCGCGAGGAAGTCAAGGCTCAAACAACTAAAGCAGCCTTAATATCGGGGTATTTGAGTTTATGAAAGTAAATCCGCATCTACAAGACCTGCGTTATGACTTATGCTGTAGAAACAAGGGCTGAAAACTCTACAACAAAAAGAATCATTTGAAGAGCAGAGATGAGGACTCTATGATCCACAGCAAAGACAAGCGAAGACAGTCTTGCATGTTCCAAGATATAGTCTCAAAGCTGGTTGACAACAGATTGCCGAAAATTGCAAGAGATGGTAGCCTAAGATCAAACAGACTTCCTGGACACCCGCCGACAAGGTGGTATAAAAGCTGGAATTCATCATCCCAGATCCCACATCTCTAGATTATAGAGTATAAGGCAATGGCCTTAAAAAGAGGAATCTACTTCACTGACTGCAGAATCTGCCTAATATTTTGTGTATTTTAAAGTTTAATCTTCCGATACACAGATTCAAACTTGAATATAACGTTGGTAAGAAATATATGTAGTAATTTTTTTTACCCATGAAAACCATTTATCAAAGGTTAATTATCTCCATTCATAAAACATTCCAATCATAACGGTAGCCGGAACAATGAAACTCTTACAAACACACACGATTATTTCTCTCGCCTCCTCCTATGGCAACTTAATGAGTCACATCTTCTACTGGTCATCGACTATCAATTTATATCTAATCAAAAGGCACGCGGACTGACCATACAAAAGAACCGATAAGAAGCCTATTGTGGATTGCAGATCTCGAATGCTCAATTGTGCGTGCACAAGGCAAGACAAATCCCAACTCACCGTTTTAATGAATAGGGTTTATTTCATTATAGGATTATTTATCATACACGCAAATCGGTGCGAGGACAATGAACGACGACAAGTTGGTATGACGAAAAATTCAACGTTGATTTCGCACAATTGCGCGCAATAGAAGTTCTTAGATCGCGCAGCATTGATTACCACCCGTAACGAATGGCTTTTATGGCTTTGAAGAAGAGGTGATGGCGCGCGCACGCGTGAAGGTTTTTAGAACTGGTAATAACTAATACGAGAATAAATAAGTACGAAGGTGGACGTTGCCTAAAGCCAAATCGTATTTCTTGTCATTGTGCAGTCACATTTAGCGCGCCTCCGGTTACGAATTTATGACAGTTCTTAATTTATTGAATGACAAATAGTATTGGTTTTGAATATTTTAACGGTTTTTGTATAACCGCTTAGTGAAGGACCTAATCGATTAATTTTATGAAGTTTTATATTCGTTATTCATTTCTAAATCATCTTATCTAATATTATTTCGAAAACTTTCTAAAAAAAATCGAGCATTATTCGAAAACCATTTCAAATCTACATACAGATTGATGGATTGAAATGGGATGAGCTCGTTAAGATGGAATAAATGAGCGAAAATGTAAATTATAAAGTGTTAACACAAATTTACCCCAATAGCTTTCTTTACACTGCTAATCATAGCACTTAGCAAGATTAATTTGGATATCTAAATGAAATAGGTAGAGTGAATAAATTGGTTTCGTGGGACGTCCCACGCTGGAGTTATCTAACATTATTTCTAAAACGATTCAATAAATAAAAAAAATCTTAAAAACCATTCAACCGTTGTTTGAAAACCATTTCAAATCTACATACAGATTGATAAAAAGAAATTGGAAACGGCTCATTTAGGTGCATTTTTTAATATAAATCGAACTTAAATGTAAATTATAAACTGTTATAAACCACAGTAATTTTTTTGTACCATTACCACTTAGTCGGATTAATTTAGATATCCAAATGAGAAAAGTAGAGTGAACAAATTGGTTTCGTGAGACGTCTCACGCTGGGGCATTTGGGAAAGGAAGTCATAATTGAAAATTTGAACCATAAAACAAGAATTTCTTTCCGATGAGAATCTGGAAGATGAGATTTAATCAAGCAGAACTTGTTTTTATGTATAATCTTCACACTTATAATTGTTCTAAATTGGTTATTAAAAAAACTAATCATTTAATATGATAAAAGAGTCAAAATAATCCTCTTAAATCAATAACTCTATTATTCGACGTAGTATTTGATCTCGCAGAAATTATATCTTTGTGACATGAGATCACCAAATTTTCTTCTTTTATACACTGTAGAAGTTATTGTTTGTATTAAAAAGAAATTATTTGTTCGACACAACTTTGATTGCCAACACATGTGGTCTACAGTGGGTACTACAAGATTTTAGAATACAGGTGGGCAAAAGACAACATGGATATAAATATTACCAAAACAAATACTATGGTAATAGCTCTCTAGTCGCGCAGGTTGTTACTTGACATAACAAGTAATAGACTACACTTATTTGGGCGTAAATCATATACAGGGTGTCTCAGCGAGACCGGTCATTAGACGTTTCTGGGGTTCTGGCGAAAATAAAAATTTGAGAATTCAGACTTAAGTATTATCAATTACGATCTCTTCGTCTAAAATATTTTCAAATTTCTTGCACTTCCAGTTATACCAGAAGTCGCCATCAACTTTATTTTTTTAAATGGAACAGCCTGTATATTTTTGCATATTTGGATTTGTCTGTTTTCAAGGTTTATAAATAACTTTACTTTTTGCAATTTGATTCGGTCGTTCTCGAATTATTCGATTTTTTCTAGAAAAATCTGCTCCAGCAGACATTTGTTCAAAAAATCAGAAAACACTTAATTTTTGGGATATCAATTTAGGATTGAGAACATGCTTAAGCAACATGATGGAGTATGTTTTGGTGCCGAGAACTGCGGTCTAGAACGTTTCATCACTTTACTATGGCACGTTAACTTTTCAAAATTTGGAAGTACCATAACTTCATTTTTTTAAATGGCACCTCCTATATTTTATTTTTTAGTCGTCTTCGGTGTCTCATTCTACATCTTTTATATCCCATATGACCCATACCTAATATTAATAGTTTGGGAGATAATTAGGGTTTTTTGAAAAATGCACACATATATGGATATTTAGCCTAGTGTGCCATGAAAAACAAGCCTTCTCAATGAGTTCTTGTCAAAAACTCACTTGTTTACGTCACTTGATGCATGTGAGCTAATAATTATCTGTTATGTCCCTTAATATTAGTACTGAAACGAGTTAAAATCGATAACAATAACGAAAGTAATATTTACACAAATCAAGAAATTCTTAATTTATTTTTTTTGCATGAAAAGCGCGTCAAAGTTCGTAGTATGATTCCCAGATCTTCTTTGGCAGCTCGAATTGAGGTGTTGGGACTGGGCTCGAAATAAGCCAAGGTATTCACCTCTTCCGTTGCATTATCTACTACATTTTTTGGTCAGTTTAACACGTGATTAATTCGTCCAAAATGCAAAAAAATTGCTTCTATTCCTCTAAATTTACCTTTTGTCATCGGAGATAAATGTGTATAATTTTCATTAAACATTCTGCAAGTTCTACTAAGAACTTTGTCGCACTTTTCGTGCACAAAAAATAAATTATGGATTTCTTCATTTGTATAAACATTATTTACGTTATTAATATCCATTTTAACTGGTTTTAGACTCACAAGCATCAAACAACCTAAATTAGACTTTGACGTTTATCAATAAGTCATTAAACATTTGTTTTCCATGGCACACTGGGTTAATATCCATATGATATGTGAGCATTTTTCAAAAAACCCGAATTATTTCTCAAACTATTAATGTTAGGCATAGGACATATGGAATATAAAAGATGTAAAATGAGACGCCGAAGACGACTAAGTAATAAAATATGGGGGTTGCCATTTAAAAAAATGAAGTTATGGTGCTTCCAAATTTCGAAAAGTTAACATATCATAGTAAAGTGACCAAACGATCTAGACAGCCGTTCTCGGCACCAAAACATACTCCATCATGTTGTTTAAGCATGTTCTGAATCCTAAATTGATATCTCAAAAATTGAGTGTTCTATGATTTTTTGAACAAATGTCCGCTGGAGCAGATTTTTCTAGAAAAATTCGAATAACTCGAGAACGGCCGATTCAAATTGCAAAAAATAAAGTTATTTATAAACCTTCAAAACAGACAAGTCCAAATATGTAAAAATATACAGGGTGTTCCATTTAAAAAAATAAAGTAGGTGGCGACTTCCGGTATAACCGGAAGTGCTAGGAATCTGAAAATATTTTAGATGAAGAGAACGTAATTGATAATACTTAAGTCTGCATTCTCAAATTTTTTGTTTGGCTAGAACCCCAGAAACGTCTAATGACCGGTCTCGCTGAGACACCCTGTATATATCAGCACTGAAAAGACACAATTTGATTAGAGCATAAGACGAAGAGAGTTATAGTGGAGATAATCCCTGCACTGATGCTTTGCAAATAGTGTTTGTGTGACGCACAGAAAATGATATGTAGCTGAAGGAAGGAGAATTGGGAAGGAGATACATGGGGAGTAAGAGGTGCTATTGCAAGATAGATAGTGTAGACTAGAGATTGAAGAGAAGGGAAGTTGTGGAAGTGTATACGGATGGGTCAAAAGGAGAAGATCCAGATAGTGGATACAGCTAAAACTACACAACCACAGTTGCATAATAATAGCTGTTAAGTTAGTTGTGGAATTGGGGGGATTGAAACGGAAGGGACGATATATGGTTTTTTATTAAGAGCACAACGGCGGTGGAGGGGTTAAGAAGAAGAAATAAATGAAATAAAAGGAATGGATTAATCCTGTTATAGTCCTCAGAAAGAAGGACAAGTATTTCAAAGTAATGGAAATAGCTAAAGAAAATGGCATAAACATTGCTAAAAACTTTAATGCGTAGGAAGGAATCAAAATATTTCCGGCATCACTGGAAGATTTTAGAACTTTTAAAGGAAGAAAAGCAAAAGGCCGAAGAAAGAAAGGCCAAGGTCCAGAAATCAAGACAGGAGTGTCAAATGCTAATAAAGTAGCATCCTCTGAGAGGGTCATTACATCGAAAATCCCAACCCCAACCAAAGGCGAAGATGAAGAAGACTAACATTAAATGATCAACATTTAAGGCATTCTCAAGAATTTCAACGTTCTGGACCTTGACCTTTCTTTCTTCGGCGTTTTGCATCTCTCCTTTTTTAGTTCCACGGAATTAGCAAGATTTTGAAGAGCTTTCGGAGTTTGCAAACAAAGAAGAAGTCCAGGACTAATTCATAGTTGAAGGAGAAGTTAGGAAGGTATAAAAATGTGTGTATAGGAAAGAAGCAGCTAAGGAGGTGAGAAATCCATGGAGGAAGAAATAAATGGAACCGAACAAAGGCAAGTTTATAGAGCTTGTGTGATTTCCTACTAAGGCATCTAACTTCGAACAAGTTTACTTGATAATTTGATAGAGTGCATAACGGATTTTTAACGGAGCAATTTAAAGTATTATGTAGCAGGAGAGTAGAAGAGAGAGAGAAGAAGTGAGTAGGAAGAGTTAGATAAGGATTAAGGATGGGATGTGGATGATTGGAATTCCTAATTTTTGGAAGACAGAGAATTAGTATGATGGGCAACAATATCAATTTGGAGGTGGTAAAAACGAGCATATACGGTTTAGGCAGTTGAATATGAAATATTGAATACCGCGTTACTACTTTTACTTATTTCTACGCATTTTCTAGATGATTATAATGGTGTTGATGTTGTTGAAAAGATTTGCGTAATTCCTAATTGTGAATACATTAATCTGTAAAAAAGATAAAAATTAAATTGTCTTAATACAACTTAAACTGTTTTAAATTCAACTATCTAAACGAGATAGACAACCTACGCTAAACAATTTAATAAAGTGAATGCATATTTAGATTATAAAAGAGAGGTCCTTTCCGGAGAGGAATTTCTTGTAGAAGGCTCTTTAGAAGAGGATGTCTTGAAACGCCCTAAGGCTGCGGATAGCGAGTGGTCCAACGTCGACTGATGAATTAAAATTATGCGATAAACACCAATGATTGCATTGATCAACTGTTATATTGTTACATTCTATTAATAGCGGTGGGCGGTTCGCTTTGTGTTATAGGCTTTTTCGACAGCCCGAGGGAAACATACCAATGGTTCCATTTAATATCCATTAGTATCGATAGTCTTTTCCCTTTTGTCGCAAAACGGTTATTTGAAATTTTTCTCTTACGTTGGAGGAACTGAACGTTTATAGAAAGTCTACCTAATGGAGACATAAACGCAATCGAGATCAAACGGATGAGATAATAATTTATAGATAAGCAAAGGGAAATATTATAGAAAAATTTTGTTGGGATGTTTTTCGGTTTAAAAATGTTGCGTGTTAATGATGCAATTAATCCTTTTTAAAAGTTGAACCAGAGACGGTATTTTTTAATAACCGATTTGAACGACGTCGATTTCTGTTGACTGAAAATTTATGTTCATTAATAAGGCAAAGTGGAAATTCATGCGGGTACAAGTTATGTTAAACCGGCGTCGAGCCGTTTCTTTGTAAATTCCTACGGCGAAGAATTTTAACTCTGAACATTGAAATTTTAAGTAAATTAAAATTCACGATAATTTTAAAAATGTCAAGATTTTATATTTTTATCAATACATAAACATACATAAAAATATAAAAGCTTTTAACTCTCGTACGAATCGAAAAACAGAAACATTTATTTTCTTATTATAAATTTATTATTATTTTAGCACCGCACACCACATGTTGTTCAAACATATTTTAGCCGCTCAATTGGATTTTTGTTGTAGGGATAAAAGGCAACGGTCCGTTCACATTGCAACGACACTTCTGCGAAACCATAAGGTGAGTTGTTTTCAAGAAATTCCAGTCTATCTAGTTCGTTGGAGTTCCGTAATAACAACTTATCAACTATTCTTTTGTGAATAAATGGTATCGTTAATGTTCGTAAGTAATGCAGGCAAAATAACACTATTATTATGAAAAACATTGAAACACTTTAAAATTTTTTTTTAACGATGATTTTTATGTAGATGACAATTAAAATATATCTATGTCAAAATACAATTTTATTAGTAAAATCAAAAGTTTTTAAACAAAAAATAATTTTTGTTGTTAAACTTTTTTAACGTTATAAAATTTTATTCGGTACTTATTTTAAAATCTTCGATAAGTAGGAATTACCATAAACCGATTAAAATCGCAACTTCCCATTTATTACTTGATCGCAGATCTTAACGACAAAATCGTGGCTTTCTTCGGTACCATTTGCAATGAAATGACTTCTTTTTTTTAACCCAAACCCTTTCGAGAAAATTACACACTCTTCTTATTTGGTTGTTTTATATATAATGTTTTCTTTTTCCCAATACGTCTTCTGCCTTTTTCTTCGTACACCATACACGGCGCATTTTCTACATGCAAACCTACCGTTATAGACGCGGTTTGTATTGAAAAATCGTGAGTACACGGACATTGGAAACCTGTGAGCTACGCACGATCATTAGTGAGAATTTACTGCCTATTCCGTTCTATGAAACAAGCGAATTGTTTTATAATCCGCCAATTTTAGACGCATCTGGTGTCGGTCACGATTTTGCGTTTGAATGAGAAAGGTATGCGGAATTTTCCTTACTTTTCGTTTGTATTTTAGGAATTTTCATCAAATTAAGCGTAAAATTTAAAATGACAACGGTGTTGAAGAGAAACGGTTTAAAAACCTGTTAGATTACGCGACGTTAATGTTTACAACGCTCACGGTTAAAACAGGTGTCAAATGTCTCGCACTTTACCGTTTTCAACATTTTTTGTTGTTGTCGATTTCCGTTAAACCAAAAAAGTTGTATGAAAATTAGAAAATTTTAAAATAGGTTGTTTTTAAAACCGTTTTTTGTATATTCCAACAAGAACAAAACGATTGGATGTACTATTCAGTTTCTTCTTGGTTATACACGATTAGAACGTAATGCGAAACCAATTGCAACATAATCCGTGATGGGAAACGAAATAATGGATTCATAAAGGAAATAACCGAGTAATAAAGAGAAAGAATGAAGGGTTTAAAATGATGGAATGAAAAAAAACATATACAGGGTGAGTTTTTTTTCTATGTTTAGTATGGAGATCTCGAAAACTAGTGGAGATAGAGAGACGATTAAATAAGGAAAGAATTGCAGTTCCATGAACTTAATTTTGAACAGATTTTTTTATTTAAGCAATAATTTTTGAGTTAGACACAAACTTGTATCATAGTTGGCGATGAGTTTATAAAAAAGGCCTTTTCTCAACGATTCTAATGATATACCACTTGACATGGATATTTTTATTAATAAATAAATTATAGCCATTTATTATTTTAATTTGCAAACTGTTCAGGTAGTATGCTATGGAAACAATTGATAGATACATTTGCAAACGTAAGTTTCCATGATTTCGTACCGCTAGCTTATTAAGTGGTGGTGCCCCATCGTGTTGAAACCATTTAAGCAAATGACGTGTCTGCAGCAGCAATTCATCCAGCATATTATCGAACTGGTTCTGTAGAAAGTAAAGATAACGATCTCCAGCTAACGTATCATAAAAAAATGTACGGACCAAGACTTCTTGAACAAATGACACCATACCAAACATCCAAACTTAACGTGAGGATTTTTCCTGCATCCATAAAATGTTGATTATGTCTATTAAACATGCCACAGTTTGTAAATCGTGTTTCATTTGTCCACAAAACTTTAATCTAAGCTTATTCTACACGCTTATTGTAGTCATCTGGGGGTAGTGTTTGTGAAACTGCCATTTCATATAAATCAAATCTATGCTTTTTTAGTTCTTTTAGGACAGTACGTTGTGACGTGCCTGCTTCAGATGCAACTTGTGTTGAAACCGATGCATAATGTTAATGAGTGAATGAGGTAATGAGAGTGTGAGAAGTGTGAGGAATGTATTAATCCTGCTATAGTCCTCAGAAAGAAGGACAAGTATTTCAAAGTAATGGAAATAGTTAAAGAAAATGGCATAAACATTGCTAATAGTTATTTATATTACAAGTGGGCTAGAAACATAATTACTGTACGAGTGTGAAGAATTGTACGACGAGGTCGTAGACCGAGTCGTGTAATCACACGAGTACTGTAATTATGCTCTAGCCCACGTGTGATATACAGCATTTTATCTACGACTGCTAAAAATTACTAAAAAATCAATTTCTTTAAAAAAGTCTATTTGACATTTATAAAAATATTTTGAAATGATTGTTGACAATTTTGAATTGTCAGTTTCAACAACATGTTTACTCATCTGGAATAAGTGTTTCAAAATGTAACAACATAACAATTAACGTTTATAATAAATAGTATTGTTTCTCTGTAAGTAGATAGCACGTTTTCTTTTGTATTGTTGCTCGTTTCAATAAATTAAGTCTGTTCTGATTAGGCTAAAAATGCGTTACGTAATGAAACCAGTGCGGTAATGAACTTCATTACGTAACTCAAATCACCTCAAATGAGTGCGGTAATGATGACTTATCCAAGCAGTCGTAGATAAAAACTTTAATGCGTAGGAAGGAATCAAAATATTTCCGGCATCACTGGAAAATTTTAGAACTTTTAAAGGAAGAAATGCAAAAAGCCGAAGAAAGAAAGGTCAAGATCCAGAACGCTGAAATTCTTGAGAATGCATAGATGTTGATCACCATCTGCGCAAGCTTTTGGTCTTCTTCATCTTCGCCTTTCTGGACCAAGGTCCAGACCGCTGAAATCAAGAGGGAGTATCATATGCTAATAAAGTAGCATCCTCTGAGATGGTCATTACATCGAAAATCCCAACCTCAACCAAAGGCGAAGATGAAGAAGACCAAAAGCTTGCGCAGATGCTGATCAACATTTAAGGCATTCTCAAGAATTTCAACGTTCTGGACCTTGACATTTCTTTTTTCGGCGTTTTGCATCTCTCCTTTTTTAGTTCCACGGAATTAGCAAGATTTTGAAGATTCTAATGATATACTACTTGACATAGATATTTTTATTAATAAATAAATTATAGCCATTTATTAATTTAATTTGCAAACTGTTCAGGTAGTATGCTATGGAAACAATTGATAGATACGTTTGCAAACGTAAGTTTCCATAATTTCGTACCGCTAGCTTATTAAGTGGTGGTGCCCCATCGTGTTGAAACCATTTAAGCAAATGACGTGTCTGCAGGAGCAATTCATCCAACATATTATCGAACTCGTTCTGTAGAAAGTGAAGATAATGATCTTCGTTTAACGTATCATAAAAAAATATACGGACCAAGAATTCTTGAACAAATGACACCACACCAAACATCCAAACTTAACTTGAGGATTTTTCCTGCATCCATAAAATGTTGATTATGTCTATTAAACATGCCACAGTTTGTAAATCGTGTTTCATTTGTCCACAAAACTTTAATCCAAGCTTATTCTACACGCTTATTGTAGTCATCTGGGGGTAGTGTTTGTGAAACTGCCATTTCATATAAATCAAATCTATGGTTTTTTAGTTCTTTTAGGACAGTACGTTGTGACGTGCCTGCTTCAGATGCAACTTGTGTTAAAACCGATGTATCTTGATGGATTCGTGCTAATACATTTACTTCTGCCTTGCATCTTTAGTTGGTTTACAGAAAGAACCAAACTCGTTTAAATTATCAGCCGCTTAAAAATAGGTAGAGAAGGCTGGCGACGATCAAAATACTGTTCTGCAGCTTGTATTGCATTTTTATAGCGTAAAACGTAACACTCAATGATATCACGCTTTTATTGATTAGAAAAATTCATATTGATTATAATTTATAAAACCTCAATCAACGTTAAGCTGGCATAACCAAACCTGAACAGTTTTTCAATTAAAAGAATAAATGGTTATAATTTATTTATTAATAAAAATATTTATGTCAAGTGGTATATCATTAAAATCGTTGAGAAAAGGCCTTTTTTATAAAGTTATAGCCAATTATGGTTCCCATTACAAAAATTACAAGTTTGTGTCATAACTCAAAAATTATTGCTTAAATAAAAAAATCAGTTACACTGCTTTATTAAACATGTAATACCCTACAAATTCTTCCTTTACACATTTTTCCTAAAATCAATAAGAGCGGAGCCATAGGTATCTAACGATATAACAAAAAAGCTATTTTTTCGAGATATCTAGTTAGCCATGCATTTTATCCAAAAAACAAAAAGCTCATTAAATTGAGTTCATGAAACTGCAATTCTTTCCCTATTTAATCGTCTCTCTATCTCCGCTACTTTTCAAAATCTTTATACTAAACATGGAAAAAAACTCACCCTGTATATAATATACAAGGTGTTACAAAAATGTTGGGTTGGCTATACATAGACGGTTTCTACAACTAAAAATAAGCAAAAAACTTTATATAAACATATGTCCTAAAATGGTTCGTCTGAGTTGCAGCCACTTAACGTTTTTAATTTTTTTATTTAAAAAAGGTTACAGAAAACGTTTTTAATATAAATCATAACAAATGTTCAAAATGACCTCCATGGGTCCTGGTGTATTTCGAATTTGCTGGCATCCATCTTCTACTCTACATTGAAGATCCTCAATATTTTGAATTGGAGTAGAATACAGCATAGATTTTAAATGTCCCCATACGTAAAAATCGAGAGGATTTAAATCAGGAGACCGTGCAGGCCACGCTACAGGTCCACCACGACCAATCCATCTTCCAGTATATACGGCACTTAAAAACTCACGTGCTGTGAGACTGAAGTGAGCCGTCATGCATGAACTACATGCGTTCTCTAATATTTAGTGGAACAGCTTCCAGGAAATCTGGTAAGTCGTTTTCTAAAAAATAACGATAATTCTGCCCAGAAAGTCGTCGGGGAAGTACAAAAGGATAAATCAAGAAGTCGTTGATAATTCCTGCCCACACATTTAATGAAAACTGCGCTTGATGTTTGGACTGAATAATTATGAAAATTGACGATACTATCTCTTGTAAAGTCAGTTTTATCACTAAAGAGAAGACACGTCAGAAAGAGACGATCGACGGCGCATGTCTGTAAGCTTCTCGTGGTGGGAAATCATTCTCACTAAGTCCTCGTTCTCTTTGCAGGTGATACGGATAAAGCTGATGAGTTCTTAAAATCTGCTACACTCACATGATCGATAACTTCCGCCAATGCAATTCTTCGAGTACTAGAACCTGCATTTTCTTCAACACGATTCAACAGAAGTTGTTCCAAGTCTAAAGTTCTTGTAGTTCGTGGTGCAGCGATCTCGGACTACTGGTTTGAAGGATCCTGTTTCCTTTAATCTAATATGAAGCCTTTCGAACGTTTTTTCATTTAATAAACGTCGGTTTGGGAAATGGTCTGCGTAAAGTCTTCTTGCTTCTATTTTGTTGCAATGTGCCAAACCATACATTAAATGCATCTCGAACATCTCTTAAAAAGAATAATCTGCCATTTTGTACTAGACTGAGAACGGACTGCCTACTTAATATTGGTCTGAAAACCATTTTAGAACATATGTTTATATAAAGTTTTTTGTATATATTAGTTGCAGAAACCGTCTATGTATAGCCAGCTTGGAGCTGCTGCCACAGCACGCTACACAGCCCAACATTTTTGTAACAGCCTGTATAATAAAATAAAATATGCCGGGAATTTCATATAACTAATAAGTATGAATATGAAGTACTATGCAACATAGCTTAATAGTACAGGCATTGGGTAGTTTTGCAAAGGAAAAATTTTTCCTTATGACAACTCTGAGTTTTCGGCCATCTTAAGAGACGCACGGATAAACCCAAATGTTTCTAGGTTTAAAATAGACCACAATCTAACGCTGAATAACAATTAAAACTAGAAATAACCGGTTTAGCGGCACGTTTCTCAAGACGATTAAACCCGAATGATTCTAGTTCTAGGTCTTGTGTTAGTTCTAGTGATAGTGTCTAAACACGCACTGCTAAACCCGATACTTTCTTGTTCTAGTTCTAGTGTTAGTTCTAGTTTTAATTGTTATGCAGTGTTAGACCAAGAACTAGAATCGCAAACCCAAACGTTTCTAGTTCTAGGTCTCATGTTAGTTCTAGTGACAATGCAAGTTCTGGTTTAGCCGTGCGTCTTCAGACGCTGATAGTGTTAGTGCATAACTAGAACTAACACTAGACCAAGAACTAGAATCATTCGGGTTTAGCCGTCTTTAGAGACGTGCGGCTAAACCCAAATGAATCTAGTTCTAGGTCTTGTGTTAGTTCTAGTTTTACACTAGCACTATCACTAGGTATAGTGTTAGTTCTAGTTTTACACTAGCACTATCACTAGAACTAACACAAGACCTAGAACTAGATTCATTTGGGTTTAGCCGCACGTCTCTAAAGACGGCTAAACCCGAATGATTCTAGTTCTAGATACAGTGTCAGTTTTAAATAGTAACAGTGCTAGTATAAAACTAGAACTAACACAATAAGAATTCCTACGAAACATAATAAGTCTTCTAACTAACAATAAGACCTACTCTCTCGTTATGTTTGATAAATGATACTTGAAAATGATATCCGAGAATCCTTTTTCATATTCATGTTAGCAACTTGATGGTGTGAATTTGTATACGTACGCTTATAAGTATATATGATATATTATCAACGTGATAAAGCAAGATAAAAAGTTTTATAATAATCAAAAATAATTCAATACTTCTTTTAACTCGATTAAATTGGATATTTCCAGCATTCTACGTATCCCAAACAAGTTGCGATGTTGTCCATTATGGGAAACCCATTCAAATAATGGATCGTTAAAGAAAACAACGGTACGACTGCGAGAATATCTCCAACATGGTACCCGAGACATCACTGACAACGGCAAAGATTTTTAACTGAGTGGACATCCTCGACCTGTATTTTCAGATAAAAACGTACGAATTTACGATGCTAGGTCAAAGGAGATAGAAGAAAGTTTCGTTGGATCCGAGCGAAACGAACGGTGAATTCGCGATACCTCGATAAAGCTACTACACCGCAGAAAGATACTCTCTGGGTAGGTATGTGTGTGAGTGTGGAAGACGTGGGATCCGACATGGAGGCTCCAATAAAATATACATAATAGGTTTTAGAGACGACAGGATCCCAAATGGACAGATGCGACATCTACCGTGACTTCTCTAAGTGGTCACGCAAAGGTCAACACATGTGCGAGAATTTCTTATTTTCTACACTTTCGTCAAGTTGAAATGTTATTTTCTTTTTTTTTCGCCGCCTTTAAGGGTAAACTATGTAATGGTTATTAACACCTCCGATTAAGGACATATCGTCTTTTATGTTTTCTGAAGGAAATAGAATGAAGATTGTACTTCCGTATCAAGATACTATCAATAGTATAGGCGCCGTTACGTAAACGTAACATTTTCACATACTCAACCAATTAAGAGGCGCCATTAGCAGTTCAGAATCTGTGTTCATTATGTTCGATACCCATTACTTAGCGGTAACACCGCGGATGATTCGCGTATAGAGACCAATTCGATCTGTTTTGAAAAGTACCAGAACGTCCTCCGTTAACACGGCGGTTTTTATAGGAATTTATTTTCATTAACCGTCTCCGGGAATCGCCTCAGATGCCGCTCTTTGTAAATGTGGTGGAAAAAAAGGTACCCATTAAGGGGAATAAAACGTTCCCGACAACGTGGACCTTGCACCGCCACTTTACTACCAACTCACTCCGGTTCTGTCGATAACTTTTTCAAAAAAGCAAAAAGAAAAAACATGTACAAGACGCATATTTCATTTATACGGGATCGAACGTGTTATTAAAGACGAAGAAAATTGTTTTCCATCGTACTCTCGATACGTATAACTTTAATGTAATGACATCATAAATTTAGGTAGCTCCACGCGTCGTAAACACTTGTATGTAGTAATTTCCAGAACACCTTTTACACTTCTTGTTATTGCAAAGAAAATGTAAGAAATTTTGATTGATTTTGAAATTATTTCTTTTTCTGGTTGCTTCTTCTTTCATTTTCTAATAACTTTATTCGTCCTTATTAAAAGTATTAAGTTATTAATCGAAATTCAATCAGAATCTTATTAAATCTTGTTAATACACAAGATTTCATTGGATTTTAATTTCTATACGTGGTTGTAATATAAAAATGAAGCCTCATTGGGAAAGGTGAGGTCACCAAGGTCGTTTTTAAAGAAATAGAAATCTGTATTAAGCAGTAAGTTTGGCACCTGATGAAACTCGTGTGGGTTGACGCCATATATGGGATATATGGTAATTTTGCTTGTTAAAATATCTATAAAAGCGTCTCGTTCTCTTCCAAAAGCACCGAAGCCTACTCAGCGAACAAACGGTATTGGCTATGGTCATTAACTTTGAGCTCATGGATCTGTTAGATCTTCCACGGGTGGGTAAGTTTACGAAAATCCCAGTTCTTGGCGACAAAACTGCCTAGAGTCCCCTGCACAGATTCAACATTTTGGACAGAGGCGATGTTCTAACCACCTTTGCTATCACCATTTGAATCTTTCTGCCTTTTATGTAGCTTTGTTCTGCAACAATTTTACCTGCCTTTTTTTGCTTCCTACTTCTTAATATCATCGCAACGTCGGTAGCTTCTTTATCTAGCGACAAGAGGTTTTTCCCTAGGAAGATGACAAAAATTAACCACGACACCGCGGAGTATAAAAGTTGCTTAAACTTTTACATTCTGCTTTAACTTGATACCAAACTTGTTTTTTAATCTTTACGGATAAGGTTGGAATAATTAATTTTTTCTATATCTTTTGATTTTATAATTTGATTCTCACCTTTTAATAATAATAATAATAATCACTTTATTTGGGGAATTTTATAATTATAATCTTGTGTGCAATCTTGTGAAGTAATATAATATATAAATAATATACCTCATTCAGTACAAGAATGATTTACAAAAAAGGTTAACCCTGATCTTCCACTCAACCCAACAGAAAGAAAGACAAAAACAACAAAACAAAAGAATAAACCAATACCAATCGCAAGGAAATAATGAAAACTCATAGAAGAATGAGAGATAGAAGTTAAAAGCTAAAAGCACACAAAGACAGCTAGCTACACACAGAAGCCCTCCGTCACCCAACATTTCAATGCTCTTTTAAATCGGTTCATGGGCAGTCCAATCAGGTGCCTATGTAAATTATTGTATATGGTGTATATCTGATAAGAAAAACACCGTTTAAAAAATTCTGTCCGGTGGGAAGGAGGTGTTAGCCTACTCCTGAAGCGAATTCTGTCCGTTCTGAATTTAATCCTATCGTGCAGGTATGGAGGAGTACCTTTAGTGATGACCCTATAATACAAGCAGGCCTTGTGGATGTATCTGCGAGATTTCAGCCATTTTAACTGCTTAAAAGCAAAAGACACATGATCATATTTCCTTAGGCCAAAAATTGAACGGATGCACGAGTTTTGAAGGTTTTGAATTTTTCCCTAAATCCTATAAAGCCCCGTATATGCTGTCACAGTAATTGAAATGTGACAATACCAGAGAGTCGCATAAAAGTTTTTTTGTGTGCCAGTCGAGACTATAACGATTAGAGTAAATCAATTTTAACGAGCCATAAGCTCGACCAATCCACTGATTAATGTGTTCCCTAAAGCTCAACTCCTCATCCATGATCAATCCGAGGTTTTTGACAGACTTACTCAATGGAATAGGAGTATCTCCCATCGACAGGTGATAAAATAAATTAATAAATTTCTCTTTTAACTTCGGGGACCCAAACAGAATGATCTAGGTCTTATTAGTGTTTATCTTTAAGCAGTACTCCTGAGCCCCAACGATAATACCATGCAAGTCACGCTTTCATCAAAGTGGAAAGGAGTTCAGAAAAGGACAGATAAATCTGAGTATCATCAGCATAATAGTGGACGCTACAGAAATTAACAAGCTATTGAAATTTATCGTGTAAATGTTAAATAGTGTAGGGCCGAGAATCGATTCCTATGGCACTCCAGACCTTATCTCCAAAGCACTCAACTTCACCTGATCAATACTCACTGATTGAATGGTACCTTTAAGGTAATTTTTGAAAAAAGCTAATGAGACGGAATCAAGCCCGATATGGTCAAGAATGTTCTGGAGAAATCCAACATCTCCAGAAGAGTCAATCTAGTGGAGTCAGTTGCAGCAACAATATCATCCACTATATTGTTCAGAGCAGTTTCACAGCTATGTCTTTCCCTGAAACCAAACTGATTCACTGGAACAATGCGCTCAGCCTTCAGAAACTCCATCAATTCAATCAACGCCTCGCCGAAGCCAACTTTATCACAGTTGGTTACGCAGATGATTTAACCATTCTCGTCAAAGGCAAGTATATAAACGTGCTGTTTGACAGGATGCAAGTAGCTCTCAAACTGATAGAGACTTGGTGTGACGAACAAAGACTCTCTGTGAATCCTAAGAAGACAGAGTTGATTCTTTTCACACGGATGAGGAAGGTTGGCAATCCCAGAATGCCATCCCTTGCTGATACTCCATTGGTATTGTCAAAAGAAGTTAAATATCTGGGCATCACACTTGACAATAAAATGACATGGAGAGCCCACCTAGATAATAGAGTAAAAAAAGCGTACGTTGCATTCGGTCAATGCCGGAGGGCTATAGGTAAGACATGGGGTTTGTCACCCAGAAATGCTCTCTGGATTTACACGGCTGTAATCCGACCTATGCTTACTTATGGTGCAGTAGTATGGTGGTCAAAGACCTTACAGTCTACATCCACTACTGCACTTAATAAAGTACAGAGACTTGCGTGTTTGTACGTTACAGGTGCGCTGCGGACTACCCCCACTGCAGCCATGGAAAACATGTTAAACTTAACGCCACTTCATTTGTTCATCCAAGAGGTGGCATTGGTGACCATGACTCGACTGCGAGCAGCAGGAATTCTAATGGGTGAGAGAAATAGTAAAAATGCCAATCTCTGGAATGAAATGGTGGATTACTCACCAATTCTGGAGTGTGTAAAGGACTTTACACCCCTACAACACATTTTTACGAAGAAATATCTCACCCACCCAAGCTCCACAGAAGTAGAGGTAAAAAACAGCCTTAAAATCTACACTGATGGTTCAAAGAGACGGGAAGGAGCTGGAGCCGGAGTCTTCTCGTATGATCTCCGACTCCACGTATCTGAACCTTTAGGTATAAGTACCACCGTCATACAGGCGGAGTTAACCGCCATACAACTTGCCGCTGACGTTATTGTCAGATCCAACTTGGTAGGTAAGACTTTTACAATTTATACTGACACTACTTCAATGGATAAAAGGACACTCGACTTGTTCAGGTAACAAGCACGCTGATAGGCTTGCCAAAAGGGCTGCCAAGCGAGCGCCATGTTCGCCTGAACCGATAATCGCTCCGTCCTTATCAACTCAGATTGAGATAATTAAAGATTTTACCCACAAAAAGTTCATGAACTGGTGGGATAGGGTTAACGGTTGCCATCTGTCTAGGGAAGTATTACATTATCCTTCAGCAGAGGCAGCCTTGTCTTTCGTAAGGCTTGGTAGAAACGCTCTACGAACTGTAACGGGACTCGTCACGGGTCACTGTAAGGTGATGGTAAGCATCTTTATAACCTTAAGCTTGCTGTTAGTCCTCTCTGTCGCCTCTGTAAAGAGAGCGAGGAGACGGTCCGACACATCTTGTGTGAATGCCCCACTCTGCAAGACCTCAGAATGAGAGACTTCGGAGAGCAATGGCCGACCACAGATGGCATCAGGAACACACCTCTGAGCTGTATCCTAGCCTTCGGAAATTCCTTAGGCTGGTTGATGTAGCCGGAGACAGTGTAGGAGGATGTACAAGGGGCCTCTTGGGGCCTAGGTGCTGTGTGCGTAGCATACCCTCCGCTTTCCTACATACATACATACAACTCCATCAATTGTCTGTTAACTATCTTTTCCAATACTTTTGATAAGGAACATAAAATGCTTATGGGGGCATGAGTATTCGTTTGGACTTGGTACCTTCGCTACCGGTATCACAATGGACTGTTTCCATATTGAAGGGAAAACACCTTCTAATAGACAAGTATTAATAATATTTGTTATATGAGGTAAGATTATCTTATATTAAGGTCATGTAATTCAGCTAAAATATCACTCTCGGACACCAACCTAAATGAGAAAACACCTGGGCCTAATTTTGCCTTACCAAAGTTATTAATCAAATTATCAGCCCTACAGTGGCTATAGCATTGAGCTTCCAAGAAGAAATTATTTAGTTCGTCGCCGTTTTTTAAGTGTTGTGGAAGGGAATAAATTGTTTTCTTGCAGCTCTTTCCACGGGTTAACAGTATTCTGCATAGCATGAGTAATGTAAGCACGTTTTTCACACATAATAGCGGTATTTACAAGATTTCTTAGTTCTTTATAGTAGGTTCAGCCAGACTGATTTTTTGCCACGGACAGGGATCCTTGGCAGAAGTTACTCTCACACGAGGGGCATATATGTCAATAGCTGAGAGCAGTAGATGATATATATTATATTGTAATAAAATCCCTGTTTCCGAAGAAACAGAAAAAAGACTAATTAAATTTAAAAAATTTACTATATTGGATTAGACTATAAGTAGTTAGTTTTGTTATGATTTTCGTTTAGTTTTAAGAAAAATCAGGACGATGTGCAAGAAAAAGGTAATTCGTTGAAGTCTATGACCTTCAAATTTTGACCTTGACATTTACATTTTGACAGGTATTGATTTTGGCGACTTTTCAGACGATTTTCGATTCTAAAACCATGCGAGATCGATAGATCGTGTCGTTTTAGCCCTTAGGCCGCAATTTCATCCATTTCTGAATCATTTTATATATTTAAATTCCATTTTTTTTCTTTCCAAACTTTAACATCAAATTACGAATTTCTCGAAGGAATTTGACACCCGAAAGCGCGATTATCTAAAAGAACGAAAAATTAGCTACAAAATTACAAAATCTTAATCAAATTCAAAGTTTATTAATAATTTCGAATATTTTCAAAGTTGATAGTTATTTTCTTTAAAAAATTCAATCATTTTGGCTAACCTGTGTAATTTATAATTCCCGCCATTTTATCAACCAATCAGAGAGCCCAGATTCAAACTGAGGCGATTAAATTCGGATATCCAAGAAGGCTTTGTCCAAAAAGGGTATATAAGGCCGCGCAAATTTGACACCGAGAGAGTTCAATTTTGGTTAGAGCGAAGCGTTGTCGAATCTACATCAATTTAACCTAAAAATTTCTAACCTAATTTTTTTTTGACAACTCAATTTACTTTTATCTAGTAAAAGTAAACAAGTGTTTCTAAATTATCTTCGAAGAAATCGAAACCATACCTGAGATCGAGTCCAATGTTCCATCCTGTTCCCGAAGGACAAAATTTCCCGAGAATCCTAAATTTCTAACACCGAAGAACATCCATCCCGCAAGACCAAGGTCAACCAACCATTTTTAACTGACATGTCACACCTCCGGAAACAAGTTAAGTGAACATAATTTCCTTTTATCGAACTCTTTAATTTTTATAACCCTCGCGATTAAAATAAAAAAAAATCAATCTTAAAAGAATCTTAAATTAACGCGTATAAGCTTTGTCAATTTCAACACTCTTATAAAGGAGTTACCTCTTTCTTGCACAGATTTCTTTATGCTCTATTTTATATTTAGTTCGTAAATTTAAAAATTTAGTTATAGATGTCTCCATGAACTTGCGTTTTATTTTTTGTCACTGAGATTCATGTTCTTTAATTTAACAAAAAAAAATGTATTTTTGTTCGTTGTTATCCAATTAAATAATTGTTATACAGGGTGCCCGGAAATTGCGTTCATGTATTTAAAGGTGTGATTCTACATAAAAAATCATGAAGAAAAGTTCATATAAAGGTGTGTCCTAAAATGCTTCCTAAGGGAGGTAGAGTGCTTTGAAGAAGACGTTCAATATGTGGTTATTTCTCATTATTTCAAAAACTACTAGGGTTAGAAACACGAAATTTTGCATATCCAGCTATTTTTACGGGGCGAATACGATAATCGAATGAAAAATTAGAAGGAATGTGCAGTTGCGGAAATAAGGGATAGGGGGTGCAATTTATTTCCCATATTTCTTTTTGCTTTGATCTTTTCACTATTTAACCTCAAAATTTGAATCTACAGAAAAAAATACATAAAAAATGTTTTGCTTATAAAATGTCTACGACCACTCGTTTTCAAGATAAATAATACTTTAACTATCACTAAAAATCTTAGTAGGCTCCTTTCATTTGTTGATCTTTGCTGTCAAGCGGTCGATAAAAAATTATTTTAGTGCTACAACCATTATAATTTACGTTTAATTAAATCAAAATGGTTCAATACTCAAACAAAGAGATGGCAAACATTCACTTTACGTACGGTAGAGCTGATGGAAATGCCAGAGAAGCACGAAGATTGTACGCAGAACGATATCCAAATCTACAACTTCCCTGTGAACAAATCTTCGCTTCTATTCATAGAAGATTGTGTGAAACTGGGCGCTTTAAGGAAAATCGTTACGACTGTGGAAGATCATGCACTACGAGGACTGTAGAAGTGGAAGAAAGGGTGCTCGATGCAGTAGCTATCAATCTTACGGTAAGCACTAGGAGATTATCGGTACAAGAAAATGTGCCGAAAACCACCGTTTGGGAGGTATTTAAAGATCAGCTACAGCATCCATATCATTTCCAAAAGGTGCAGGTCTTAAAACCCACCGATAGCATCCCAAGACTACAGTTCCGTCGATGGATTATGGAACAATGGCGCCATGACAGAAATTTTCCGGAAAAAGTGTTTACCGATGAAGCTGCCATAATATCCATGTTCGTCTCAACGGTACAACTTATCTTAACTTTTTGCAAAATACCTTGTTTGAATTGATGGAAGAAGTGCCGTATCAAACACCAAGGGAAATGTGGTTTATGCGATGGGGCTCCTCCTCATTTCAGCGTTCAAGTACGGCAATACTTAAATGAAACCTACCGTGAAAGATGGATAAGTCGAGATAGCATGGCCTGCACGTTCACCGGACTTGAATCCCATAGACTTCTTTTTCTGGGGCTACCTTAAATATTTAGTGTATGCAACACCAGTTAACAATGTCGAAGAGCTAGAACAACGTGTAAGGGACGGTTGTAACACTATTCGAAACAAACAAAGTATTTTTTGGAAAGTAAGACGTTCATTAATTAAACGAGTGAGATGTTGCATTGACATGGATGGTGGAATTTTTGAACAAATCTTATAACTTTTTTTGGTGTTATTTGTTAAAAATTGCTTTTAAGTTAAACTTTTTATTTTTGTTAAATTGTTAATACGTTTTGTTTAGATTGTTTTTATTAAGGTTTTGGTAAAATTTTAAGTTATTATGAAAAATTAGTAATAATCATCTTTTGAATCATTTTGATAAAATTAACCATGATTCGCAGAAATTTTTGTAGACAATGTACGAAGTAATTTTTTATCACCCATTTGACAGCTTAAATCCAACCAATGAAAGAAGCCTATTAAGATTTTTAGTGATAGTTTAATACACATGTTTGTGTGCAGTATTTTACTTAGTATTATTTATCTTGAAAACGAGTGGTCGTAGACCATTTTATAAGCAGAACATTTTTTATGTATTTTTTTCCATAGATTCTAATTTTGAGGTTAAAATAGTGAAAACATCAAAGCAAAAAGAAATATGGGAAATAAATTGCGCCCCCTATCCCTTATTTTCGCAACTGCACATTTCTTCTAATTTTTCATTCGATTATCGTATTCGCCCCGTAAAAATAGCTGGATATGCAAAATTTCGTGTTTCTAACCCTAGTAGTTTTTGAAATAATGAGAAATAACCACATATTGAACGTCTTCTTCAAAGCACTCTACCTCCCTTAGGAAGCATTTTAGGACACACCTTTATATGAACTTTTCTTCATGATTTTTTATGTAGAATTGTAGAGCGTAAAAAACTGTATCTTGGGACAAAGAGTGATATTTTTCTTAAAAAAAACAAGGCCTACTATTTCACTTTTAAGGTGTTAAAAATGAAGAAATCATATTAGGAAATTTTTTACAAAAAATCTGAGTACACCACTGCATTAAGCGCCTTTTGAAATGGGCATATACCAAATTTACCGTTACAGATAATTGAAAAATACAATATTTTATGAATTTATTTGATCAGATGGAGTAAACCATGACAAAAAAGGAAATAAAATACAGAGAATAATACAAAACTATTTAACAATATTTAACAGAAATTCAAAAAATGGAAGAAAAAAACAACATTCAAGGTATTAATAGAAAATAAAAACTAGTTAAATGTCTGTTTCTTCCACCAATCCACCGTTAAGTTCGATACATTTATTGTACCTTCTTCGTGCATTCATTGTTACATTCCTCAGTTGCTCTGGGGTAATGTCTGCACATGCCTGAACTATTCTAGCACGCAGTTCATCTAGCGACTGTGTCCTTGACCTGTAAACTTTCTGTTTAAGGATTCCCCAAAGAAAAAAGTCGAGTGGTGTCAAATCAGGAGATCTTGGCGGCCATTCAATAAGATGACTATTTCTTCCTATCCATCGATTTTCAAAATTTTCATTTAACCAACGCTTTACCACTACTGCGTTATGCACGAGGGACCCATCTAATTGAAATTTTATATTCGCACATACCAGAGGTGGTAAATTGTTTAGCGCATTCGAAAACTCATTTCTTAAGAAATACAAACATTTTGTTGAATTTAAATTGCCCTCAAAGAAAAATGGACCAATAATTCTGTTGTCAAGTATTCCGCACCACACATTTATTTTATGCGAATACTGTCGTCTTGCGTTGATGATCCACTCTGGATTTTCTGTGCACCAATACCTTGAATTTTGCGATGACACCACGCTATTTGTTGTAAACGTGGCCTCATCGCTAAACAAAATTTCCCTTAAAAAGTTTCTGTTTCCAAGTATTCACCTTGAGCCCATAAACAGAATTCTAGTCTTCTCTCTTCGTCTCTTGGTTCAAGAGTGTGTAGAAATTTTGGTTTATAGGGTTTAATTTTTTTTTTTGTAAAGCACCTTCTAATACATTCTCTTGGAATATTTAAATCTATGGCAGCTGTTCTCAAACTGGAATGAGGGTTATTATGAAAATATTCCACTATTTAATTATTATTTCTAATTTCCCGGCGTGGATTTTGAACTTTTAGAATTTGTTTTGATACACTGCCTGTATCGTTGAATACCTTATTTACCCGGTGAACGGTGCTAGCACTAACCGGAGGCATATCTGGATGTCTGTTATTAAATTCTATAGCCGCTTTTCTTTTCGAAAGAATATTATCGCCAACAAGGCGTACAATTTCAACTTTGTGTCTAACACTTAGTCGTTCCATAATTACACCACTAAATTGCACACTTTTTATAAAATTTGTATAAGCACAAAACTGACAGAAGTAATGCTTTAAATCACTTTCATAGAATTCAATTCTTTTTTTTTATTTCCATGGTTTACTAGATAACTATTTTTTTATTTCCATGGTTACAAATGTAAATAGTTTTTGTATTACTGGCTGTATTTTATTTCCTTTTTTGTCATAGTTTACTCCATCTGATCAAATAAATTCATAAAATATTGTATTTTTCAATTATCTGTAACGGTGTTAATTTGTAACCATTTTTGATGAAATTTGGTATATGCCCATTTCAAAAGGTGCTTAATGCAGTGGTGTACTCAGATTTTTTGTAAAAAATTTCCTAATATGATTTCTTCATTTTTAGCACCTAAAAAGTGAAATAGTAGGCCTTGGTTTTTTTAAGAAAAATATCACCCTTTGTCCTAAGGTACAGTTTTTTACGCTCTACAATTAAGAAAAAAATTATCGAAATCGGATAATAAATACAAATTTTACGAGGGTGTTCCGCTTTCAAACGGGTCACACTGTATGAAAGCAATTTCCGGGCACCCTGTATGTTTTCTCGTTGGCTGATCAATGGTTAATGCCATTTCAAAACTCACAATCATTTCTAGAAACTCATCACAGTATACATCTGTCAGGTCCAGCAAATCGATATTGAAATCACCACAAAGTACACAAAGATCAAAGCATGGATAAATTACGTTTTTTGACGTTTCTTGTACCAGAAAGAAAATTGTTTTCCAACTTTATAGTAATGACGTCGTAAATTTAAGAACTTCCATGAATCGTAAACACTAACATGTGTTAGCAATCTTCAGACGATCTTTTACACCATCCTGACATAATCACTTCGGCGGTGTATAGAAGTTCCGATTCGTTGTTTTGTTAAGAGTCGACTTCCTTTAGTTTGTCTTAGGAAATGACCAGAAATTACCCGTGCCAAAAGGAACTAATGTAACGAACGCCCCAAGTCATTTGTGGCACCGCGCTTACTTGTAGGTAACAGAGTTTATAACCGTTCGGTTGGTAATGGCTTAGATTTATTTCAAGCTGCGGGCTCGCAATCTTCAACTTCGTAGATTTATTTGATAGGCGATTGCAAAGTGTGTAATTTTCTGCAGTCAATAAGAACGAGGTGCTTGGAATTTGACTTCACACAATCCTAAACCGCAGTAATTGAATGTTGTAAAACGTGTTTTTGAAATATCGTCTTTAATTTTGGTACGCCACAAAATTTTCTTTTGAAAAGAAATTATGTGTGGATGTGGCGTTGAAAAGTTTATAAATAACTTTGAAAAAGTGATGGGAGTATAATGTAACTAACTCATAATAGAGCTTAATTGTCAGGTTAAAAGCACAATGGGTATTGTGTCACCGGGGTACTAAAGCAAACAAACGAAAAGCTCGTTAGCTCGTCCGATTTTAGTGCAGTACGCGGAATCTAATTGTAAGATCGCGGCTCGTTGTTATACTCTGAGCCCAGAGAACCGTCCAAAGTTAATATAAGTACAAAGCAACGGCGGCCGGCGGAAGGAAAGCACCCGACCTCGGAATCGTTTTATCGTCGCGTCCGAACCATTAAGGCCCCACTTTACATTGTAAACATCGAACCCAACGAGCCTGAGCATAAACGAAGGTCACTGACAGAGTCGTGACTGAAAATTTAACTTCATTAATTTTCTTCTCGACCTAGCTAATGTTAAACCACTCTCTCCTTTTCTTCGTACATTTTTAAGATTTTAACTTGACTCTTATGAAAATTATAATAATCATAAAAAAATAAGAAGAGCAAAAACCTACATGGTCTCGATCCTATCGCAACAAGTACCTAAATCAACAATTAGGGGCAATTTTGGTGCTTGCGGCGTCCTCGGACTTGGTGATTTCCGATAATAAGGACCCGGCATCGTTATGAAGTAAGTGAATAACAGGCTGCCTTTTCAAGATTTTCGACCAGCTACTCATTATTACGTGCAATAACACTTAGGGCAGTGAGACGAGGGTCGCCAACGATCTGTTATTAATTTTGGCACTCCAAGTTCCACTCTGCACATAATGACGAGGTATCGACGAAATTTTCTGATTGAATACACTTTAGGGACATCATTGAGAATTCAAAATGTGTGCCAACAAATCGAAATTAAAAAAAAAAAAGGAAATATATGACTTTGCGCGGATATTGTAACCGTAAAATTCGATTCAACCACGTTAGCTGCGGGCTTATAAACATCACGTGCCCAGAGCTTACACACTATAACTGTAAAGGACATAAATTATGATTCCATAATGGTGATGGTACTCACCTGTCTCTGTTACAAGTTAATAAATACACTTATAACTAACAAAATTGTTGAAATTGATGAAAATTAACTTTCTATTCTTGACAGTTATTACCTATTATTATTACTTAAAAGGTACTTAAAAGTACCATTTTATAGTAATAGAAGGACTTGTAATTACCTTTAGGTATAAGCAAAAATTAAATTAAATAAAAAATCGATTTCGGGTTATTACGATTTCACAGGAAGTCTTTTTGAAATTTTATTTCTTTCAACCTAGTAATTTAAGTATTGTCCCGAATGCTTTCATTATAAAGCAGGTAAAATTTACACCATATGGTCAACAAAAAATCTACTATTACAATTCTTTCCTCCTTTAATTTAATACACGTGGTCTCTGCGGGGTTACTTGTTACGTTCATCGTAAATTAAACTCACGATTAACATAAATGCGAAATGTGTTGCTCTTGGAATTGGAAGACGAAGCTAGTTCTCGGTTGGGGTCAACAGTTTATTGGTTTTATGTCTTTGGTGATCACAGCGTAACTTTAAAGTTTTTAATGTAACAGATGAGGAGGAAACGTCATTAAAGAGCAACTCAAGGATAAAAGTGAGAGATTAAACGATCGTCGTTGTGTTTTCAGAATCATTAGATAATGTGCGATACTCAACTTACCGTTGATGTCATCGACGCATATCTGGATGTCTTCTCTGAAAGTTGGTAGATGTCGATGACACTGGCAGGTGCAGAACGGCTCTTTCGAGTCTTCGACGGCAGCTGCTGTACCGCTGCTTAACCCTATGCAAACGTCCGGGTTACAGAATTTATCTGTAATAAAAGTTTTTTTGTACTATAAAATTAATGGAGTTAGAATTGTTGTGCTCAAGATTCATTATTTTGAAATAAATCAATTCACACCTAAACTAATCATAGAGGAAGTTTAGATTAAACTAAAAGCTTCAATTAAGTTCTTACTTTTTTATTCAATCACTACCTATTAACTTGAGTAGTAAGCGAGTGCCGCTTTCGTTGCTTTCGTCTTTTCGTTTTTGGTTTAGCAGGATATCGCCGTTTCGAGTTCTTGCTCTGTGCAGAATGCATTTGCGGTCACTAACAGTGTCGGATTACGCAGTCGGCCGTAAATCATTCATAACTATTCGTTTGGATAGCGCGGCAAACAGGGTCTCTAATCGTACCGTATTCAATTAAAGGACGTATTCTTCGGCGCGAGTCAAAGAAATGCACGGGCACGATTGTAATTATCGCGGCACTTAGGTGCGATCGTGACCACTTCTTCTTGACCGAGCTCTTACTATAGCAATTATGGTAATCAAAATATCAAAACGTTCTACTGACATGCAATGCGTTGTCTTCGATATTTCAAGTAGTTAAACTGTCTTTGTGTGAAAATTACATAAATTATTCTTGTAATTGAGTGGATTGTTTAAACAGTATAATCACATAAAAAAGTTTGAAGCTTTTTGTATGCACGATAAGGAGCATGGACAACGATCAAGCAATATTAGGACAAAGAGATGAAAAAATGAAAATGTATAATCTGTTTTTTATTTAAATCAATTGTCAAAGTGTCGTCAAGTTGGTATTGAAAGTAAAAGCGCATGTCGTGACTTTTACTTTAATTGTGTGCCACCACTGTCTATCAAATTTGTTAAGATTGATTAAAAAACAATTTTCATATAATTTTTTTGCTGCTAAATCTACCATAAAAATGTTAAGAAAGGGTGGAACTATAATTAGGTATTGTGAAGAAGTACAGACGGAGACACCAAATACGAATTTAAAATATATATGTGATAAAGCTTCACGTATTTTTGATGTATGTGTATTGCACTTGAGTTTTAAAATTAAATTTATATTCAACATAATTGTATTAGGTTCACAGCACGACGGTTTTTAAAATTATTCAAACCTACAAAAAATATCAAACTGTAAAAAAACCAAAAACACAAGGGCGTTGTAAAATAAACTACAAAACGGATAATAATTTATATTTTATTAAAGAAGAGTTAGGAAGAAAATACAAAAATTGCATGAAAAGAAACAGTATTTTAATCTTAATGATTTACTTAATTTTGCAAGAAATGAATGTGATTACTAATGGTAGATCAAAATTACATAAAATTATAAAATCTATGGGATATAGATATAAAAAGATTAGCAATAGAAAAGTGTTAATTGAACAACCACATATAGTTTCAAAAAGAATTACATTTTTAAAGACATACTTGCAATACCCAGAATCCGGAGAGTATACTTTTGTTTTTCTTGACAAAACTTGGATTTACGAAAATGGCACCCAAGTTTATCAATGGGTAAATGAAAATGAAAGATTCGGTATTCCGCAAAGAGCAGAAGGCGAAGGAAAAAGATTTACAATCTTGCACGCAGGCACTTCGTCAGGGTTTTTGCCAAATTGCGATCTCTTGCTCAGTGACAACACGGAGCACAGAGATTATCATAAAAATATGACGTCAATTATTTTTATGGAATGGGTGAAAAATCAATTACTTTCAGCATTAAATAATTTGGGTGCGAAGTGTGCGGTAGTAATGGATAATGCTCCATATCACTCAAAACAAATCGAGAAAGCTCCAAGTTTCTGCACAAAAAAAATGATATGAAAAAATGGTTAACTGAACATAATATACAGTTTGAACCAACCTTAAATAAAAAATCGTTATGGGAAATAATCCCTTATTACAAGCCTCAAATTGAAAAATCCTTTGAAATTGACAAATTAATAAGAGACCATGGCCATACTGTTCTTCGCCTTCCTCCATACAATTGCCAATATAATCCCATTGAACTATGTTGGGCGTTCTTAAAAACTTATTACAATAAACATGTTCAGTCCAGCTCGGAGAAAAAGATCTGTCGTGTCAAGGAGACTTGGCAAAAAGCTCTTGGTCATTACACTCCGGAGATGTGGGCAAATAGTGTTCGCCACTGTGAAGAACTAATTAAAAAAGATTGGACAACATTAATGGGAAATTCATTAATAACTGATTTACCTCCTGTCATCATCCAACTAGCGGAAGACTCAGATTCTTCCAGTAATTCTGATTTTTAAACAATATTCAAATTTTAATTATAGCACTTAATTATGTTATCTTAATATATTGCTCACGAGTTTTAATTTCAAAAAGTAGATATTAGCCAAGTGACGAGAGATTAGTGGCTTCGTCTTTAAAGTGACAATCAGTGAGAACTTCGTTTAGAATATACACAACCTTACTTATTATTTAGTGGAAAATATTATAAAGCGTGGTCATAGAACATGGTATCTAGGGTGGTACAGACCGTTTTTTTATAAAAATTTGGCAATGACAATTGATTTAAATAAAAAACAAATTTTAGTTAGATTATATCCTGGGGTAACAAAAATCAAAAAGTACTGCAAAGTTTTAGTGTTCTGTAAGAGAAGAATGTGGAATTGGAGATGACGTAAAATTCGCTGGGGGAAGAAGAAGAAGAAAATATTGAATGAATACATCCAAAGAGCAGATAAGACCAGATTGATCAAGATATCGAGAGACATCTCCAATTTGTCAATTCCTAAGAGATGAGGTGCTTTGGTCTACGATGTATATCAAAGATATCCCGCTCGTTTTCAAAACTCTACATGTACTGGATAGAGTCGACAATTCTGGCATTCAACAATTGCAAACACGTTCTGACCGACACAATACGTTAACATATCCAGTGACTAATTTTTCACTTGCAGCTTTATGCGATACTTCTGACTCCAATTTAGCTACAATTTAGCTGCCACATTAATTGACACTTGCTGAGATTTTTGATTCAAGCTGTACTGAGGGAAGTTGAACTCCAGCCACTTCTTAGTGACGAATAGCAATGAAATCCACTAGACAGCACTGCTGGCTTATCTTTTACTTGCAGCTTCTTGTGACAGTTTGGACTTCGTAATCTATACCGTTTTGAAACAAAAAAATGTTGGAATTTACCTGCCATTTGGGTTCTTTTTGTCTACAGGAACGGGATACAGAATTATTTCCAGTATTGTAATGAGTACTTCAGCACCCACTGGTGATTTTAATTTTCTAAATAAAAGGTTCCAACAAATCCACATTGACAAGCATACAAACACTATCGATATACATCGATCAACATTCCCGTTGAGTCCAAGTAATTAGAACATCCATAATTGTATGATTAAAGTAATAATTAGCGGTTAGACTTCGAGATAAGTAGTAATTCTAAAGTGTGTGTAAGAAATAGTTCTTGTTAAATTTAGAGCATGATCAGTGCAAATCCAGACCATTTCGTGCGGTTTAGAGGTTATTGGATATATATATTGGATATATTTCAGTTGTTTTTGCAAATCTGGAGTTTCGTCGGTATAATTTCAGGGATTCTTGTAATTAGAGTTTGTTCAATATTCTTGCGATCCAGATTCTGGTAAGGGTATTCTCGACATTTTCTTACACTCTGATATCTGGATATCATAATTCCTAACTCAACTTAATAATCTGCGCTTTAACCAGTATAATTCCAGACTTTTTCTTCAAACCTGAAGCTTATTGAGTGTAATTTTAAACTTCTCTTACAGTTTAGAAGCTGTTGCAAGTGTTATTAAAAATTTTTTTTTAAAACTTATATACAGGGTGATTCACATAAAAATCGACACACAACAGGGACACGTAGAGGACAATAAATTAAGATTATTTAATGTAACTTACCTCTATACTAAGTTGTACACCTCAGGAGTTATAGGCCTTCAAAGTTGGCTCTTAAATTTTTAAAAAGTTCAATATCTTCGTAATACATTAAGCTAGAAAAACCAAATTTGGTATACGTTATGAGTGTACCAAGGGTATTAATTGGTAGCAAATTGAACTCAATTGAGGCATTTCATAGGGTTGATTAAGGGTGATGGTACCCTAAATTTTGACAAATTTTTTTAACCTTTTGTCGTTTTCACAAAAAACTTAAATAACTAAAGACACGTATTTCGTAATGTTACTTAAAATAAGAGAAAATTTAGTAGTCGGCTATGAAATTGTAAGTCAAACTTGACAAATAGGTTATAAAGTTATTTGACGACAAACTTTTCGTCATCACCTTTCATTCTTAAGTTATGATCGATTTTAACACCAAAAGTACCCAATTTTGACATTTTGGGGATTTTCTCTTTATCACCTCAAAATCATTACATCTAAACCAAATCTGTTTATGGATGATGTCTTCTTAGTTGACAATAAACAACTTATTCCTAAAAAACTTTTCTCCATCACCTTTCATCCTTGAGTTATGATCAATTTTAATACCGAAAGTACTCAATTTTGATATTTCGATGATTTTCTCTTTTTATCATTAGAAAATCATTATAACTAAACCAAATCTGTTTATGAGTAATGTCCTTTTAGTTCATAATAAACAATTTATTTCAAATAAACTTTTCTCCATCACCTTTAATTTTTGAGTTATGATCTATTTTAATACCAAAAGTACTCAATTTTAACATTTTGGTGATTTTTTCTTTATCACTAGAAAATCATTATACCTAAACTAAATTTGTTTATGGATGATGTTTTTTTAGTTCATAATAAACAATTTATTCCTAAAAAACTTTTCTCCGTCACCTTTCATTCTTGAATTATGATCGATTTTAAAACCAAAAGTACTTAATTTTGAGATTTTGGGGATTTTCTCTTTATCACTAGAAAATTATTATGCCTAAACTAAATTTGTTTATGGATGATGTCTTTTTAGTTCATAATAAACAATTTATTTCAAATAAACTTTTCTCCATAACCTTTAATTTTTGGGTTATGATCTATTTTAATACCAAAAGTACTCAATTTTAACATTTTGGTGATTTTTTCTTTATCACTAGAAAATCATTATACCTAAACTAAATTTGTTTATGGATGATGTTTTTTTAGTTCATAATAAACAATTTATTCCTAAAAAACTTTTCTCCGTCACCTTTCATTCTTGAATTATGATCGATTTTAAAACCAAAAGTACTTAATTTTGAGATTTTGGGGATTTTCTCTTTATCACTAGAAAATTATTATGCCTAAACTAAATTTGTTTATGGATGATGTCTTTTTAGTTCATAATAAACAATTTATTTCAAATAAACTTTTCTCCATAACCTTTAATTTTTGGGTTATGATCTATTTTAATACCAAAAGTACTCAATTTTAACATTTTGGTGATTTTTTTCTTTATCACTAGAAAATCATTATACCTAAACTAAATTTGTTTATGGACGATGTTTTTTTAGTTCATAATAAACAATTTATTCCTAAAAAACTTTTCTCCGTCACCTTTCATTCTTGAATTATGATCGATTTTAAAACCAAAAGTACTTAATTTTGAGATTTTGGGGATTTTCTCTTTATCACTAGAAAATTATTATGCCTAAACTATATTTGTTTATGGATGATGTCTTTTTAGTTCATAATAAACAGTTTATTCCTCAAATTACGTACAATTTCACAGCCGACTACTGAATTTTTGATGATTCTAAGTAGCATTAACAAGATACGCGTCTTTAGTTTTTTGAGTTTTTTATGAAAACGACAATGTTTTTTAAAAAATAGTAAGAGTAAAAAAAGTTTTAGAATTAAATTCCACATGAAATGAGGTAATAATGTATTAAATCCACAAAAAGGTTAAAAAAATCTGCCAAAATTTAGGGAACCATCACCCTTAATCAACCCTTTCAAATGTCTCAATTGGTCTCAACTTGCTACCAATTAATATTACGAAGATATTCAATGTTTTAAAAATTTAAGATCCAACTTTGAAAGCCTATAACTCCTCAGAGGTACAACTTGGTATAGAGATAAGTTGCATTAAATCATCTTAATTTATTGTCCTCTACATGGTTCTTATGTGAATCACCCTGTATTTATATTATATTTGAATTGTTAGTTCTAGTTTTGTACTAACACTGTCTCTACAAGTAACACAAGGCCTAGAACTAGCATCATTCGGGTTTAGCCGTCTTGAAAGACGTGCGGCTAAATCCGAATGTTTCTAGTTCTCGGTCTAGTGTTACTTCTAGTTTTGCAGTAACACTGTCTCTACAACTAACACAAGACCTAGAACTCAAATCATTTGGGTTTAGCCGCCTTGAGAGACAAAATCCGAAACTTTCTAGTTCTAGGTCTAGTGTTAGTTTTAGTTTTGATCGCTACTCAGCGTTAGATTGTGGTATATTTTTATTGAACGAAAAGTAGAACTAACATTAGACCAAGAACCAGAAACATTCGGGCTTAGCTGGTGGAAAAAGAAGAAAATATAAAAGGGTAGATAAGACCAGATTGATCAAGATATCGAGAAACATCTCCAATTCCACTGATTCCATTTTGTGTAAATATCTTGAGTATTATAATGATGGTAGTATTCGTTGGTAAGTCGCAAATGAAATAATTTAATGTTTTCAATGAAACGTTCGGAGATTTTACGATTAGAGTTTTAATGAAATTGGAAATAATATAAAATTTATGATTGTTATAATGATTTTTAATAGCTTCTTTAAAGTGAAGGTCTTCTCATTCCATCGATTTGGATGTAATATTTTTACGGAGAACTTCAAGTTAACCTCATCCACGATTTATGTTACCAAACATACTTGTAAACTCGTTGTTTATTGATTAGTTTAAAAAAATTATCTATAACTACCGGTTTGTCTACCTATAACGGGTTCAGTTTGATTTATAGTAAAGTTTGTGATCGTAATTTCAGTTTAATCGAAAAATAAACGAGGTTATTATTATTAACTTGTATCTTGTTTATCGATGAATGGGTGTAATTTGTGTTTATCTAGGTATTTAAAATCTTGTAATTTCAAGTTAGCTCAAGTAGAAATACCATTGCAGATAAAAAATCGAATAAACAGTTCCCTACCTTCAGTTTGAAAGATATCTCCTTGATTTTGCCTGGTTATTGAAGATATGCTAGACTGATATTCCGTCAGCTCGGAATTTACTGGATAAAGAGCTTCGAGAAGGACAACTAGAAGGATGCAGCGCATGTCCATTTGTCCATTCTAATACCTGAAATCAACAGAAAAATGGCATTAATATTTTTAATCGCGTCTGCGTGTGTTAAAGTGAAAGAAGATTGAAGACCGAACTATATGCTATAATTAAAATCTAAACAATTTATTTTTCGACATTAAATACGAGGAACGTCTATGGAACCCATTAATTAAAACACTTGATGGGCGGTTTTGTGCCTTGTAATATCTCTGAAAACATGTATTTATTTAATAATAAATTATTACAAACCAGGAAACATTTACTGTTACAATTTATTTGCTTTGACGAAGAATATTATAATTAAAAACAAGTTATGACTAATTTCGTTCTATTCAAAACGTGATCATTTATTTTTATTCAAAAACAATTATTTACGTTCGTTCTATTCAAATTACGTTTAAGCTCGTAAATTCATTCTTATTATGATCGTTTATTACAAATAGCTTGAGCTACTCTTAAATGGAATATTAAATGAAGCCGTTAAACTGTGTAATTAAACAGACGGCAACGTTTGTTTATTTACGGTCAAGCGTCACGCTTAGTTGTAATTATTCGAAACGTTTTCAACCGCATAAATCAGTTTAAAGTTACGTTTTTCAGTGCGGTTGTAATTTTGTACTTCCATTCAAAACGACTTCTTTTATACGTTTAAAACGAAATTATTAGTCCGATTTATTTAAGTTTTTTTTCAATAAATTGCTTGATTCGAAAAATACGGTACATTTTAAGTGGTAGTCAAACTGGTGTAACCACAACTTTTTTTTCTTAAACTCGAATCTCTTTTCGATCCGAAAAGTTCTGATGTGAGCAATTACGTCAAGTTTAAGAGAAAAAGGAGGTTGAAATGCGTCGATTTTTTTTTCTTCTTTATTCATCACGAATCGAAGAAATTTTAAAAGATTGCGTGCTCAGGAAGCATAATACATCAAGTTCCAAATGGTTCTAAAACGGTACCAGACCGTTTATTTTGACACATTGCTCACATTAAAGATCATAATCTGAATAACGATACCGCTCGTATTCCTTTGATCAAATACGGTTAAAGGTTTGAGTACTTAAGCGCGGTTGATTGTGATATATATGCGAAGTATTTGCCCATAAATATCACAGAATGGTAATCATATATGTCCTAAGTGGAGTTAAGTATGCTAGTTTATATCTGAATGTGGTTACGCTTAACTCGATATGCTTTCAGTTACATCCAAATGAGATTATAAAATTAAAAAACTTTTCTTTGGCGATAACATTTTATGGCGAAAATCGGCTCTTAATATCTCTATGAATTTTTGAGACATCAATATTTTAAACAAACCTTGAACTTCAAATACTTTTTTGATTGTATCTGTAAACTTTAGCCCTAACAGCTACATTTTTTTCCTTTCTCATTTGCTATCACATTTTGAACAATAGCCAGATTTTTATCAACAGGAATTTCTTCGATGTAATTTCCGAATTTTCATTATTGTAACTAAGCCGAGGTCGCTTGCGACCGAGGGGCTACATCGATCGAAAGAACTTTACATAACACCATTGTAACGAAATCAATTTTCGTTATTACTGTACATTAAAAATACAAATATACAACAATATATTTCCATAGAAACCAGGCAACATGTCAATATAATTTGATGTTATAGTAAAACCTGGATATATTCATTCACATATTTTCATTCAGCTTGGTTATAGATGCTGAGGTCCGGGATACTTTAACTTACTCCAAGTTCACTAGTGTCAGAGCAGATGGTATTGGACTCAGATTCCTCTTACCCATTTTGGATATAGTTATTACTCCCCTAACTCATATTTTCACCTGTTCTTTTGAAGAGTCTATATTTCCGTCAATCTGGCGAATCGCCCATGTTATTCCTATCCCAAAAATTAAATCTCCGTCCCATGCTTCTATCTATGTTGTCAAAAGCTATTGAACGTTTAACTTATTTACAGATTCAGAAATATCTTGAGGAGTTTAATCTGATTAACAAGTTCCAACCTGGTTTTCGTGAAGGGTATGGTACTACTACAGCACTGATTAAGATCACTGATGATATTAGATCTGCTTGTAATAAGCGTAGTGTTACTTGATTTTAGTAAGGCCTTTGATTGTGGACCATGCCCATCTGTTAACTAGGCTTTCTGCTATTGGTTTTACCTCTTCTTGTGTATCTTGGTTCCAGACTCTCTTCTCCTGTTGACATCAAATGTTGAGTTCTCCAGGGCAGTGTGCTGAGTCCTTCGCTCTTCTCAATTTTCATAAATAAAGGGTTTTCCAATAAGAGGTGTTATTTTGAATAGCCCGTTATTTCGGTAGATGTCACTTTTGAAGCTGTCATTTTTTGACATTTGACAAGTAGAAAGTACGCCATTAACAAAAATGGAACGATACACGCATCAACAACGCATTGAAATTATTAAAATTCACTATAAAAATGGTGAAATTTTGGCAGAGACAGTTCGTAAAACTCGAACATTTTTGGGTCGTCATGAAGCACCTTGTCGGACCGCAATACAGAAATTGGTGGAAAAATTCGAGCTGTTGGGACAAGTTAGTGATGTGAAGAATAAAACCCGTGCACGTCGCTCAAGAACAGCCGAGAATATTGCTGCTGTAGCCGAAAGTGTTGAAGAAAACCCAGGTTTGTCCATTCCTCGTCGTTCTTTGGAATTAGGCATTCCACAAACGTAACGTATTTTGCATAAAGATTTGGGTCTTAAGGCTTATAAACTTCAGTTAACACAAGAACTCAAGCCGTCCGATCATCAACAACGTCGTGTCTTTGCTGATTGGGTCGTTGAAATGCATGAAAATGATCCGGAATTGGATGGTATTGATGTGGACAACGTTTACTTTCAACAAGACGGTGCTACACGTGCCACACAAGCAACGAAACCATTGATCTTTTACGGGAAATGTTTCCGGACCGTGTTATCTCTCGAAGAGGTGATCACAATTGGCCACCGAGATCTTGTGATTTAACACCTTGCGACTTCTTCCTTTGGGGCCACGTGAAAGAGAAGGTGTACGCCAACAGCCCAGCGTCGATTCAAGACCTCAAAGATGGAATTCGTGAGGCTATTGAGGACATAGGGCAGCCACTTTGCAATTTGGTTATGGAAAATTTCATGGAAAGGATATTGTCCTGTAAGCGTGGTCGTGGTGGTCATTTGCCTAATGTTATTTTCCACTATTAACGGCATACCTTCTTCTTTATAATGAAATAAACATCCGATCATTTATACTAAAAAATGGCATTTTTCTTTGAATATCAAAATAACACCTCTTATTGGAAAACCCTGTAGTATTAGTGATGGTATCTCGTGTAACTATCATTTGTATGCAGATGACCTTCAACTTTATATTTCGTCAACTGTTAACAACCTCCCAGATGCTCTTTTGCATCTTAACAACGATCGCTCTAGTGTACTTGACTGGTCTAGACGTCATGGACTTAACCTTACTATAGGTAAAATGCAAGTCATTGCATTTGGTACTCGCCCCTTGCTGGCAGAATTTAATTCCTTAACTACCCTTCAACAGAGGTTTGGCGACACCGTTATTCCGTTTTCTAATACGGTCAAAAATCTTGGTGTGGTAATGGATTCGGTGATGTCTTGGCGGCCACAAGTTCAGGGAGTCTGTAAGAGGGTTTACTTCTGTTTCCATACTTTGAAAAAACTTCGCTGCTACCTCTCTCCTATTGTATGTCGTAATCTTTGTTACTCTCTCATTTTCTCACACATTGATTATGCCGTGTTGCTGCGTACCCGATCTGTCCGCAGCCCTTCGGGGTAAATTGGAAAAACTTCAGCACAAGTGTATATGGTACATTTTTGATTTAGGAAAGTTTCAGCACATTACTCCATATCGTAACAACTTGCAGCTGATGACTTGCCAGAGTCGTAGATCATTTCGTATGCTTACTATGTTATACAAAATTGTCCATACACGCATTCCTGCTTATTTGTCTGATGCCTTTCACTTTTTTGCATCACATGACTTGCCCGCTCGATCAATGTCGCACTCTACATTCATGTTTCCAGTCCATAGTACTGAAATCTACCACAGGTCTTTTACAGTGCAGTCGATTGCGTTTTGGAACGATTTGTCTGCCGTTGTTCGCAATGCAGCTAGTTTAATAAGTTTTAAAAATGCCTTGAGGCGCCATCTGATATCTCTTCAACTATCTTCTTCTTGACCTATAAGTGTTTCATCTACTGCGTCTGCGTCTACGTCTGCCTTTCATCTATCTTTTGCTGCACTCTTTTGTGTCTATTTCTTTCCTTGTAGTAACTGCCTGTCGATCCGTTACATAATTCAAATACAGTGTGTTAATTAATTATCGTACCCGACGTCATCATTGCAAGTATGCAACCAATATCGCGATTTGCGTATTGCAATACCAGTACTGTGATATTGGTTGCATACTTGCAATGATGACGTCGGTTACGATAATTAATTAACACACTGTATGCTCATTCGCTCAGTTTTATTAGCACATCATTTAGTATTACTTTTTTGATAGCCATAATTATTTATTTAAAATTACATATACACTGTTACCAGTTGGGTCTCTTGGAAGATATCGCTTATTGCGATAAATTGATCCGTTTGTCTTGATGTGTATGTTTGTTATGAATGTATATATTTATGTAAATATTTCTTTTTGAGGCAATAAATATTATTATTATATATTATAGCTTAACAAAAATATACAACAATTTAGCACTGAATAACAACTAAAACTAGAACTAACACTAGCAACTGGACATAGAATTAGAAACATTCCATTTAGTAGTTATGTTGCACATTTTTATTGAACTAAAACTAGAACTAACACTAGACCTGGAACTAGAAACATTCGGGTTTAGCCGTGCGTCCTCAGATGCACGGCTAAACCCGATAGCCCGTGTTAGTATTAGTTTTACACTAGCATTATCACTAGATCTAACACAAGATCTAGAACTAGAATCATTCGGGTTTAGCCGTCTTGAGAGACGTGCGGCAAAACGTGAACGTTTCTAATTCTAGGTCTAATGTTCGTTCTAGTTTCACACTAGCACTATCACTAGAACTAACACAAGACTTAGAACTAGAATCGTTCGGGTTTAGCCGTCTTGAGAGACGTGCGGCTAAACCCGAACGTTTCTAATTCTAGGTCTAGTGTTAGTTCTAGTTTTACATTAGCACTATCATTAGAACTAACATAAGACCTAGAACTAGAATCTAAGGGTTCTAAGTCTAGTGTTAGTTCAAGTTTTATTCTAGATATTCAGCGTTATTGAACGAAAAGTAGAACTCACACCAGACCAAGAACCAAAAATATTCAGGTTTAACCGTGCATCTCTTAAGATGGCCGAAAACTCAGGGTTATCATAATGACGTCACTTTTTTCAAGCAAAACTACCCAATGCCTGTACTACAAACTATAAGCTATGTTGCATTTGATATGGAGTTTTATATTGCGAGTTATATGAAATATTTGGTATATAGTAATTAAGCCGAGGTCGCTTGCGGCCGAGACGCTACATCGATTCACTTCTTTTACTACATATACAGATTTTGGTGGTATAAATTGATCCATCGATTTTAATGATCAATGCCAAAAAAATCTATCCTAACTTTGTTTGTTTTGTAATTTTTATCTTGGACCACCTCAACGTTATTTGTGCACAAAAAATGTTGAGTCCGTTAAAAATGATTCCACTATAATTGCTTTTTTACCTACATCGAAGAATTAATCCATTAACCACGATCAAATTAAAGTGCGAATGTTCCCCAAAGGGTAAAATGAACTGAGTCACCACGACGTTGATGTAAATGTAAACCGAAAAACTCGTGATTATATCTGGGCGAACTTAATTACCAAGTGCATCATCCTTGATAAAAGAGATGTTACCGTAACTTTTTGACTGTTAAACAGCGGCTGGGAATGGTCTCCACGTCATTTTAGTATGCTCTTAATACTCTTCCGGTTGATGGCACACCATGTGGCAGGCGCGCAAGAAACTTACAAAAAAAAAACGATGTATACAAGTTAAGGGCAATTTACTTCTTCTGTTTTTGGCATTGAATTCGACAATATATTGATGAGTTAGTGATACGGTGAAAGGACTATTTGGGTTAAAATATTCGTATCACGGTGGTTTAAGAGAAAGGTCTTACTTTTAAAACCGTTATTGTACATGTACCAAAAATTTTAATGTGTTATTTTAATGGTTAAGTTAGGTTATGTAGAAAAGAAATATTTTAATAAGCTTATTTTTATGAATGAAATAAAAAGAAAAATTATATAAATCATTTTTCTTTAGAAGGGTAATTTAGTCTTTTAGTCACATCGTTCCGTACTTATTGCCATTTTAACATTCCCACTCTCTAATTATCGACCTCACAGAAATTTTAGTTACTAAATTAACATGATCATTATGAAATTCTCTAACAATTACACATACCTTATTCTATACAAGGTACGAAACTGACCGTTTGATTGCAATTAAGCTAAAACGTAATACCATAAACGCATCTCATTGATGCCCATTGATACCTGTTTAACATACCGTTTCTTTTTAATTTTTGTTTCTTTTTAAGCTTTCCCAAGAACGATATAGGCGCAACAACTGTACCGAATTCTTTTCGACCCGATAACATCGTTTAAAAAGATAAAATTTAAAAGATATTTAAGTGCAAAGTTTTTTTTTCTGGATTTATTCATTTTTTGGTACGCTTAACTGCATTTATTTGTATCAGTTTATATTAATTGCAAAGTGTTTGTTTCGAATTTAACTTGATCGGGGATCATCTGGATCCGAAAGCCATCAATCAAAACCGGTTTTTTTTATAACGGCTGTAACCATTGAGTTAATTACTCAAATTAAGGTCGGTCCTACCTTCCCTTCGAAACGAGTAGAAAAAATTCGACACTCATCTTCCACTGGCTAATTAAGGTTTTCGAATTTTTGCACTTTATTAAATATTTTCGCCCAATTATTTTATTAACCAGTTATTTCTGTAATCTTAACAAAAAATTTAACGTGGCATCATTAGTCAATTTATACGATTAATTAATCACACCTTGATTTGATAGATTAATGATACATATCTATTTGAATCAATCGAATAATTGATGCAATGATTATATTAAAATAAACATCCATTTCATTCTATTAGTGCAAGCAAATAACGGTCTGGGAACAAAGTTGCTAACTTTGGCAAGATGCTACGTAGTGCAAAATTATCTGGATTTGAGAAAAGTATGTTTGTCGGGAATTCAAGAAAACTCCCAATTCTTAAGGAACTTAGTTGTGTGTTATTCAGAATTGATTGTCGGAATGTTCCTCCAGTCAACATATGTACGAAACTGGGAGATAGAGACCGAATGTACTGTACCTTATCTATGGATCATATACACTAGGAGTGTCAACAGATATTCGGGAATTTTGCTTCGATGAATACCATCCATAAGGAAGAACGACTACCGAGCCCAAACCTGCACCATACCCAGCACCTCTGGGACGAATTAGATCGCTGAGAAAATCGCTGAAACAACTTACGTGTCTTTTCCAAGCCCAGTGCAAGAAAATATAGGAAAATATTGGGTTGGGTTGGATTGGATTCGGTTATGTTGGGTTAGATGTTTTGCGAATGCTTTATTAACAACAAAGTGATAAGTACTTTTATCATTTTTTTTTTGTAATTGCAGTATAATAATTCACTTTTCTTGGGTACAAGGACTTTGATATGTTTGCTATCAATACTTACCCAGATAATGTAGAAGTTGCCATTTCTTCAAATTGGCTGCTTTTTCTTGTAATGAGTCTCTTTGAGTATGAGGAAACCGAAAATTACAAAAACCATTACATCTCATTGTACTTAAAATCGTATGTAGTGAAACTTCAATTAACCGAAACTCGATAAACAGTGGTCATGATTAGCCATCCCAATATGCTAATAATTCCGAATTCAATAGACTAACAGGTCTAAAAGAAGAAGATCACTTGAGCCATGAAAACTTAGTGATAGTTTGTTATTACAACATATATAATAATGTGAGATAAATATCATAAGAAAATTTGAAGAAAACATTTGATACATCAAATAACTATATTAGTGGTGGACCGGATATCCGGTAATTTACCAAATATTCAGCTTTGACCGGATATTAAAAACCTATTACTTACCTGTGAATGGTGGAGTACACCATTCACAGGAATTAGTATCTCTTTTAGGTGTTGGGTAGTGCAAATAATAATCAAGTTCAACCCCAATAGGACTTTTTTCATTGAATACAACTTTATTTATATCAGGTTTGTCATTAGCAACCTCATTGTAACATTTGGAATAAAGATATAGTAATGTGCACTTAAACAATGGATTTTATTTATTACTAATTGCTCTGCGCTATGACTAATTGTTATATAAACAAAATAAGGAAAGTACGAGAGGAAATTACCAGTGAAATACAAATGACGGAGTGGAGAGATTACTTCAAGAGTCTGCTGGAGGGGGAAGAGGAGAGGCGGGTAGGGGTGGTAGATACAGGGGGACGGAGAGGAGAGGAAATGGCCGGGGAACAAATGGAGGCGGCGTTGGGGGGACTAAAGAGGGGGAAGGCTCCAGGGGGGGACGGTGTCCAGAATGAGGCATGGCTGGAGGCAACGGGAGAAGTGAGGGGAAAGTTGTTGGAAGCGCTGAACAAAGTTTGGGAAGGGGAAGGGTTTCCGATTGGATGGAGGACGGCGATAATAAGCCCCTTGTACAAGAAGGGAGTGAAGGGAGTAGTGGAAAGTTATAGGGGAATTAGCTTAATGGACTCGGCGTACAAGATATATGCGAAGGTGCTGCTGCAGAGGTTGGAGGAAGAGAAAGGGATCTTACCGGACAGACAGGCAGGATTTAGAAAGGGAAGGGGCGCGATAGATAACGTGTACATATTGAAGCACTTGGTGGATAAGGAACTGGAAGGGAAGGGAGGGAAGCTTTACGCCCTATTCATAGATCTAAAGGCAGCGTTTGATAAGGTGAATAGAGGGAAGTTATGGGAGGAGATGAGGAGGAGAGGGATTACTGGTGGGACAATAAACAGGGTGAGGGAGATATACGAAGAGACGATAGCTAGGGTAAAGGTGGGGGACGAGTTAACGGATAGGTTCTGGACAACGAGGGGTTTGAGGCAGGGTTGTCCACTTAGTCCCGCTCTGTTTGCCTTGTATACCGCAGACATGGAAGACAGATTGACCGGTGGGCAGATGGGAGGTGTGGTTGTAGGGAGAAGGAAGGTGCATTCACTGGCTTACGCGGACGATTTGGTGGTAGTGGCGAGAGAGGCGAAGGAGATGAAGGCGATGATGCGGAGTTTGGAGAGTTATTTTAGGGGAAAGGCTCTGGAGGTGAATGTAGGAAAGACAAAGGTTATGAAGTTCTGTAAAGGGGGTAGAAGGAAGAGCGAAGACTGGAGGTGGGAAGGGAAGGAGATAGAGGAGGTGAGGAAGTACACATATTTGGGGTACAGATTTAGAGAGGACAACAAGGAAGGCGCGCATGTGAGGGCAATGGCAAAGAAGGCGAATAAGGTGATGGGGCAGGTCTGGGGGTGGGGAGAGAGATTATTTGGAAGGGATATGGGAAAAAGGAAGATGATATTCGAGTGCTTGATTAGAAGTGTTATGATGTACGGGGCGGAGATTTGGGGGTGGAAAGAGCAAGGGCTGTTGGAAGGCGTACAGGCTAGGTACTGGAGATGGGTTTTGGGGTTGGCAAAAGAGACGCCAGAGTACATAGTCAGAGAAGAGGTGAAAGTTGATAAGTTAAGAGTGGAGGCGGGTAAAAGGGCGGTACGTTTTGAGGAGAGGGTTGAAGGGAGGTCTCAATGTAAAATTTTGGGGGAGTGCTGGAAAGAGATTAAGGCAGGGAAAGGGGGTTACGGGCAACGAGGGAGGGAGGAATATTTCAGAAGGGTGGGGTACTCAGTGAAAGCGATAGATGATAGAAGGAGGGAAGGGATTGAGATGTGGAAAGAGCTGGAGAGCAGGGACAGAGATGTACAGAGGCAAGAAAGAAGGGGGCAGATAAGGGAGAGCAGGTACAACCCTAAGTACGAGGAAATAATAACGGAGGGATTGCCGAAGTACCTGTCGGTGGAGGGGGATGAGGAGGGGAAGAGGATGGTGGCAAGATTCAGATGCGGCAATGAGGAGAGAGCGAATAGGTATTGGATGAGAGATGATGAGAGGGGTTGTAGGCTATGTGGGGGGGAGTGGGACGAGCTAAGAGAGGAGGTGATCGGCTGGAAGCAGGTGCTGGGGGAGGGGGCAGAGGGAAGAGAATGGATGAGGGAGGTGGTGGAGACTAGGCAGGGTAGGGAGATGCGGGGAGGAGATGGGGAGGGGTAGGATAGGAAATAAAATGTATTGTATTGTAATGTGATATATGTAATTGCAGTATGGTTAAAATTTAATTGTTTGTGGAATGTATTGCTGATTTGGTAGCAATAAACTTATTAATATTACTAATTGCGCTTTGACCGGTTTCGCCCTTTTAAGGCATCTTCAGAAGGCTTCCTATTACAAAATTTTTTTTTTATAATGTTATATTCTTAAAAAATAAACTACATGTCTGGTTATAATTAATAACTTACGTCAAATTATCGAATATTTGAACATTTGTTGAGTTGTTTCGTAGAAAAAAAAAGAAGTTTTGATAAAATTTTCGATGTTGCAATTTTCATCGATAATTTTCAAAATTCGCTATAAAATTCATTTCTTGAAGGATCCTTGTGGAAATATCACCAATTATTAATTAAAGTATTCCCTTTTTAATGCAAAAAGCCGTTTTGAAAAATCACTTTTAGTTCTTGAGAAATAAATTTTTGAAATAAACGACAATTTTTTCAAATTTTGCAATTTCCGCCGATTAAATTTTAATAATTCGTAAAAAATCGATTTTTTGGAATATGAGTATGAAAATTTCCCAAAATGTTAATAAAAGTGTCCTCTTTCCAATGAACCAACCCGTTTTGAAAAATAACTTTTAGTTTTTGAGAAAACAATATTTGAAGTTTTGATAAAATTTTCGCTGTTGCAATTTTCATCGATAATTTTCAAAATTTGCTATAAAATTCATTTCTCGAAGGATACTTGTGGAAATATCACCAATGATTAATTAAAGTATTCCCTTTTTAATGCAAAAAGCCGTTTTGAAAAATCACTTTTAGTTTTTGAGAAATAAATTTTTGAAATAAACAATTTTTTCGAATTTTGCAATTTCCGCCGATTAAATTTTAATAATTCGTACAAAATCGATTTTTTGGAATATGAGTATGAAAATTTCCCAAAATGTTAATAAAAGTGTCCTCTTTCCAGTGAACCAATCCGTTTTGAAAAATAAGTATTAGTTTTTGAAAAAGCAATATTTGAAGTTTTGATAAAATTTTCGATGTTGTAATTTTCGTCGATAATTTTCAAAATTCGCTATAAAATTTATTTCTTGAAGGATCCTTGAGGAAATATCACCAGTTATTAATTAAAGTATTCTCTTTTTAATGCAAAAAACCGTTTTGAAAAATCACTTTTTGTTCCTGAGAAAAAAATTTTTGAAATAAGCGACAATTTTTTCGAAATTTGCAATTTCCGCCGATTAAATTTTAATAATTCGTATAAAATCGATTTTTTGGAATATGAGTATGAAAATTTCTCAAAATGTTAATAAAAGTGTCCTCTTTCCAATGAACCAACCCGTTTTGAAAAATAATTTTTAGTTTTTGAGAAAACAATATTTCAAGTTTCGATAAAATTTTAGCTTTTGCAATTTTAATCGATAATTTTCAAAATTCGCTATAAAATTCATTTCTCGAAAGATACTTGTGGAAATATTACCAATTATTAATTACAGTATCCTCTTTTTAATGCAAAAAGCTGTTTTGAAAAATCACTTTTAGTTCTTGAGAAATAAATTTTTGAAATAAGCAACAATTTTTTCGAATTTGCAATTTCCGCCGATTAAATTTTAATAATTCGTATAAAATCGATTTTTTGGAATACGAGTATAAAAATTTCCCAAAATGGTAATAAAAGTGTCCTCTTTCCAATGAACCAACCCGTTTTGAAAAATAACTTTTAGTTTTTGAGAAAACAATATTTGAAGTTTTGATAAAATTTTCGCTGTTGCAATTTTCATCGATAATTTTCAAAATTCGCTGTAAAATTCATTTCTCGAAGGATACTTGTGGAAATATCACCAATTATTAATTAAAGTATTCCCTTTTTAATGCAAAAAGCCGTTTTGAAAAATCACTTTTAGTTCTTGAGAAATAAATTTTTGAAATAAACAATTTTTTCGAATTTTGCAATTTCCGCCGATTAAATTTTAATAACTCGTATAAAATCGATTTTGTGGAATATGAGTATGAAAATTTCCCAAAATGTTAATAAAAGTGTCCTCTTTCCAATGAACCAACCCGTTTTGAAAAATAATTTTTAGTTTTTGAGAAAACAATATTTCAAGTTTAGATAAAATTTTAGCTGTTGCAATTTTAATCGATAATTTTCAAAATGCGCTATAAAATTCATTTCTCGAAGGATACTTGTGGAAATATCACCAATTATTAATTAAAGTATTCCCTTTTTAATGCAACAAGCCGTTTTGAAAAATCACTTTTAGTTCTTGAGAAATAAATTTTTGAAATAAGCGACAATTTTTTCGAATTTTGCAATTTTCGCCGATTAAATTTTAATAATTCGTATAAAATCGATTTTTTGGAATATGAGTATGAAAATTTCTCAAAATGTTAATAAAAGTGTCCTCTTTCCAATGAACCAACCAGTTTTGATAAATAAGTATTAGTTTTTGAGAAAACAATATTTGAAGTTTTGATAAAATTTTCGATGTTGTAATTTTCGTCGATAATTTTCAAAATTCGCTATAAAATTTATTTCTTGAAGCATCCTTGTGGAAATATCACCAATTATTAATTAAAGGATTCTCTTTTTAATGCAAAAAGCCGTTTTGAAAAATGACTTTTAGTTCTTGAGAAATAAATTTTTGAAATAAGCGACAATTTTTTCGAATTTTGCAATTTCCTCCGATTAAATTTTAATAATTCGTATAAAATCGATTTTTTGGAATATGAGTATGAAAATTTCCCAAAATGTTAATAAAAGTGTCCTCTTTCCAATGAACCAACCCGTTTTGAAAAATAACTTTTAGTATTTGAGAAAACAATATTTGAAGTTTTGATAAAATTTTCGATGTTGCAATTTTTATTGATAACATTCAAAATTCGCTATAAAATTTATTTTTTGAAGGATCCTTGTGGAAATATCACCAATTATTAATTAAAGTATTCTCTTTTTAATGCAAAAAGCCGTTTTGAAAAATCACTGTTAGTTCTTGAGAAATAAATTTTTGAAATAAGCGACAATTTTTCGAATTTTGCAATTTCCGCCGATTAAATTTTAATAATTCGTATAAAATCGATTTTTTGGAATATGAGTATGAAAATTTCCTAAAGTGTTAATAAAAGTGTCCTCTTTCCAATGAACCAACCCGTTTTGAAAAATAACTTTTAGTTTTTGAGAAAACAATATTTGAAGTTTTGATAAAATTTTCGCTGTTGCAATTTTCATCGATAATTTTCAAAATTCGCTATAAAATTCATTTCTCGAAGGATACTTGTGGAAATATCACCAATTATTAATTAAAGTATTCCCTTTTTAATGCAAAAAGCCGTTTTGAAAAATCACTTTTAGTTCTTGAGAAATAAATTTTTGAAATAAACAATTTTTTCGAATTTTGCAATTTCCGCCGATTAAATTTTAATAATTCGTATAAAATCGATTTTTTGGAATACGAGTATAAAAATTTCCCAAAATGTTAATAAAAGGGGCCCATTCCAATGAACCAACCCGTTTTGAAAAATAATTTTTAGTTTTTGAGAAAACAATATTTCAAGTTCCGATAAAATTTTAGCTTTTGCAATTTTAATCGATAATTTTCAAAATTCGCTATAAAATTCATTTCTCGAAAGATACTTGTGGAAATATTACCAATTATTAATTACAGTATCCTCTTTTTAATGCAAAAAGCCGTTTTGAAAAATCACTTTTTGTTCTTAAGAAATAAATTTTTTAAATAAGCGACAATTTTTTCAAATTTTGCAATTTCCGCCGATTAAATTTTAATAATTCGTATAAAATCGATTTTTTGGAATATGAGTATGAAAATTTCCCAAAATGTTAATAAAAGTGTCCTCTTTCCAATGAACCAACCCGTTTTGCAAAATAAGTATTAGTTTTTGAGAAAACAATATTTGAAGTTTTGATGAAATTTTCGATGTTGTAATTTTAATCGATAATTTTCAAAATTCGCTATAAAATTCATTTCTCGAAGAATACTTGTGGAAATATCACCAATTATTAATTAAAGTATTCTCTTTTTAATGCAAAAAGCCGTTTTGAAAAATCACTTTTAGGTCCTGCGAAAAAAATGTTTGAAATAAGCGACAAATTTTTCGAAATTTGCAATTTCCGCCGATTAAATTTTAATAACTCGTATAAAATCGATTTTTTGGAATATGAGTATGAAAATTTCCCAAAATGTTAATAAAAGTGTCCTCTTTAAAATGAACCAACCCGTTTTGAAAAATAATTTTTAGTTTTTGAGAAAACAATATTTCAAGTTTCGATAAAATTTTAGCTGTTGCAATTTTAATCGATAATTTTCAAAATTCGCTATAAAATTCATTTCTCGAAGGATACTTGTGGAAATATTACCAATTATTAATTAAAGTATTCTATTTTTAAGCTTTGTTTGGTATCTTGCACTAACGTACACCAGTGCACACTTTTTCTTAAAATAGTGTTTGGTAGACTGGTGCAAACAAGTGTAGATAGTGCCGCCGCGTTTGGTAAGCGATTGAGTTTTAAAAGTGCAGCCACTTTTCACACCGACTCGCCGGCAAGTGTAGGAAGTGTAGTGTAAGTCGACATAACCTTTAAGACGTATTAAACTAAGATTAGAACTAAAACTAGAACTAACACTAGAAACTTTCGGGTTTTGCCGTGCGTCTTTTAATAAAAGGTTTGAACCAGTTTCTGAAGAAGGTTGCAACATGGCATCCGAAACGTCAAACCTTTTATTAAAAGTCGCACGGCAAAACCCGAAAGTTTCTAGTGTTAGTTCTAGTTTTAGTTCTAATCTTAGTTTAATTCACACCGGCCGTGAAAGCCTTCGTACTTATACTTTAAGACGTATTTAGTGTTTTGAAAGTGTCAAAGTTAGATTTATTTAAACAAAAATAAAATATTGTAAGCTAGTAAAAACAATAAGTAACAGTTTGATTTGTAGAAAGTGTTCTATTCAATTAAAATTAAAAACCCAATAGGAAGTTCTCCGTTTAAATATAATGCCTAATATTGAAAGACAGTTAAATGTAAAAATAATTTATGATGAAGGGGGAAAATATGTAAAAAGTGATGACGGCAGCCAAGTATTGGCACAAAACATAGAGAGTAAGTAAGATTTTTTAAACTGTACATCAGAATATTTGGGAACTACATCCTCAAAGTATTTATCGATGCAAGTTCTTTTATCTTTTTTAGTTAAAAGTAAGAATACATTTTCTTCATCATCGCTGTCCAATTCTTCAAAAATCATATTGTCTTCACTTTCGGTGTCAGACTCTAATAGGGTCACTACAGGCAACATTTCCTTTTTTGATTTATTCATCTTGATTCTTTGATCAATAATAAATTATTCAACTTCCTACAGAAATAATAAATATTACATAACCTATAACTGTCATAACAATCCGTTTTACCAAACACCTAAAATTGTTACACTTATGCACTTTGAAAATGTGTTGAAAACTGAGAGTTGTCAACTGCACTACACTTGCTACACTAGGAGTATTTATAGCAAGTGTACCAAACACAGCTATAGAGTTGCTTCTTTAGTTAAATCAGTATCATAAAAGTTCATTTTGTATCTTGGATCCAAATAAGTTGACATATCTTATCAGCTGTCTTATTAATTTCATTTTTATTCAAATAATGTGGCAATATAGGGTTGGGTTGGACACTTCAGAAATTATAACAATAATGACCGCATAGATATGCCAGATAACCGGATATCCGGCTTTTCGCAAAATCACTATCCGTTCCATCACTAATCTATACAAAGAATAAAAAGATACCAATATTTGTCACAAAAATTAATTAGAATTTTAAATCAGGATAATATAAAATTCATATATTTAAATCTAAATGATTTCATTAAGAAGGAAACTCCACCTACTGTGCTAAGGTAGCTTATAGCTCTATTAGAATAATAATAAATTGAGTTATTGTTATTATTATCCAGTAAGGAATATCATTGCATCGTAACTAACACCATAAATTCCGTTTTAGTCTTAGCTCGTACCGGTCAATAACGACCAAGATACGTTCGAACGGCAAGAGCAAGCACGAATCCAGCGTTAATATCATACGTTATGGTAAATTTTTCTTCTACGCCGACTGCTGCGCGTAAATTATTACCGACCAACCGTTCCATGACGATCCTAATCTTATTTTACAAAAGTTAAAATGCTTATAATGAGCGCGCCAACTCTTATATCACTGTTACCACGTGTCATAACTATTACAATTTATGTATTATACTGAGTTACCGTTACATTGAAATGGAAACGTAGATTCTTGCAACTTTATTTTTGTATACATAGAATGTAAAATTAAAAACTATAAACCTTATAATTAAGTTATTAAAACATTTTTTTGGGGAGAGTGTTTTGGTTCGGTAATTATAGCGCAAATCTGGGATACCTCTATTAACATAATTTGTGTTTTTGCTATATAAACTTGATTAGATTAGTCTTAAGATAGCACGCAAACGTAATTAGACATTTGGTTTTACGACGAAACGTATAAATCCATTAGTTTTCATTACGCTTTCTTTAGCTTTACCACGATATTGTCCATCGGAAATAACTGTTTATCTAATTTGGAAAGCTAATTGAAAGTTAACGCGAAAATAATCAAGTTTTTACGTTAACGATTATTTCCCATTAAAACGCTATTAGTAAGTACATAATGTAACGTAATCCGTGATTTTCCACTAAATTATTATTTTTATTTGAAACGATATTTATTTGAGAGATTTGATTTAAAATCTAAATTTTAAACCGGCATTTTAAGCGGAGAGGTCAGAAAAGGTCGTGTTTTCTCTACAACATTTGGTATAATAAACACACGTAAAGCTACCACATTTCCATAATTGATGTTTTCACTAAATAACATCTGCAGAATGTCCAACCTAAATTCCTATTGCCACTAAACATCTGGCAATGTAATAGTCGCATAATACACGCATATCTTATAATAAATTTTGTATCGATAGCAAAATATCATAAACTTATTATTCTGAAGCACCGGTAAAACACGTTTGCAAAAAAAATAATAATCATGAACAGTTATGTTCTAATTAAAGAAGGTGTGTCCGAAAATAATCTATTTAAAGATAAACCATAAACATACTAAAACTAATTTCCATAAAGAGAAAATAAAGCCCAATAGAACGTTCATGTAATCTAACGTTTAGAGTTTCTATAAGAATTAAACTGTAAGCAGAGCCATAATTGCTAAATGAATCGTTAACATAAACGAAGTAATTTAGTTAAAACGAAACACGTGTTTGATTTTATAACTCTCTCACAAATTGTTATCGTTTACTATACACAATAATAATATATCTTGCTATTTAGCTTCTTTAGCCGACTTCATTACTATTTACCATTATCATGTAGTAACAAAATAAAATATTCATTAACTTTAAAGCTTAAACATCAATTTAGAATCATTGCAAATTAATTTTATAGCACCATTTTCATGGTCAAAAACAATAATTAATCCTTCAAACCGTTAATATGTTGAAAACTTGATTTCTTGCTTCACGATACTCATATCCATTTGTAATTTGCCAACAGCAGTTTCGCGAAGGAGCCACTTGGCGCATTTCTCTCTTCTTCTTCCTCCTCCTCTTCGTCTTGCGATTGATTTATGGGCTACTTCGAAGCTTAATTGTGCCGTTGGTGGAGAAGCCAGCACGTTACTAAAGGCGCCCGAACCGATCGACGATTTCGTACTGTTATAAATTACATCCCATTGTCGCATTTACATGCCAAAGAGACCCGCCGCGTTTCTGCAAGATGAATCGGTCGTCTCAAATTATCACGCAAAACCGAAAATTCGTGATACTTTCTCACTTGGTTAAAAAGAAGATGAAAATAACACAGGCCGACTAAAATTTAAATGTTTTCTAAACCAACAACTAGACTATACTATCCCGAAGGTTTTTCACGTTCTAAATTCAAATTTAACCTCAAAAATGCTTCATTACGTAAGGTTTTCAAAATATCTTAGCCAAAATATGTTAAAAATTGCGGTTTCTGGTCGTATTTGTGGTTATAGTTCACATGAGGGAGTTAAAAAAAACAATTTGCTTTTAGAAGTTTTGAAATTATTACCATTACCCTTTAAAACTCTTTTTGAATTACTTAAATATCTTTTTTCTTCTTCGAGATATCATCTGTTGAAATTAATAAGTACATCGGTTTGCTCTGTCCTTGATAAACTGATGTTGAGTTACATCAAGTTAGCGATGCTGACGCACAGTAAAACAAATACATACGAAAATGTGATCAAATATCTAAAAATGAAGCTTTAAAGTTGAAATTTTTAGCCATGCATTTATCTTTTAACTAATTGAGTGAATTTATTTGGTTTGTTAGCAAAGTTGTAGTTTTAATGGGAAAACTATAGCAGTATTTACAAAAATAAAATGATTGTTTACGAGATTTATTCATTCAAAAAGACACAATTTACATATTATTTTTTATTTAAGCTCTATAGTGTTTTATAAGATGAAAATCACAACCATATTGGATTTTCTACAAAAAAATTTTAAAACGATGGAATATTAATATAAAAAAATATGAGGCGGAAAGCTTATTCTTTAGTGACTTTTTTGCGGAAACTTCGAAACACGTCCTTATCGCAGAACCATTAATGAATGGATTAAATTTGTAGAATGTTACAACATACCTATGAGAAATTTTGTTAAACCGTGGGTACCTACATCTATTTGTACTACTTGTAGATTAACTCTGATTAATTGGAACGATATGAAAAAGTAAGTTGTCATTACACCAACCATGTGGTACGAGCTAAGGATCACAATGAAGACTGTTACTTCTGTGCCTGTGATATAACAGGTTGTAATAAAAAAAAATAAAGGAAACATATTATATTCTAACGTACAGGGTGTCCAAATTTCGATGGGTTTGCAGGATATCTCAGTTATTATGAAAGATAGAAAGTTGCGGTTTTCGCGAATCTGAGCTACTTTTTTGTGAAACTTATAATGCCGCAAACCAAATTTTCATAGACCTCTTCGTTTTTGATATACAGGGAGTATTTCAAAATTTACGATTTTCAGACACCCCCCGTATCTCGGCTATCCGGAAACATAGTAAAAAAGTAAAAACGTGTTCTAATAGATTTTTTCACGGAGAATCCAATGGTGCACGTAGAATTTTTCTAGTCATCACGGTTTTTGAGTTATAAACACAATTTAGGTTTTTTTAAATGGAACCACCTATATTTTATTTTTTTATTGAACTGGATTTTTTTCAAGCTTTTCAATGATATATAATACTCTATACTTACCTTTATAATTAACCTCGAAATTGAATAAAATACATTATTTTATAAGTAGGCAATGATAAATAGACTGCCTAACCTGACGTCACAGAGATGGGCGGAGCTTATATCGACTCCAAACAATTTCATTGCTAACCACAGTTGCTAATGATAAACCGTAATAAAAATGTCATAAAAAGTCACTTAGTTTATTTTATTTTAACACTAATTTGAAAAATTGCATATGGTGATTTACCGTTAGCAACACACTTAGCTATGAAAATGTTTGGAGTCGATATAAGCTCCGCCCATCTCTGTTACGTCAAGGCTTAGGTTATCTATTAAGTGATCGCGTTGCTAGGATACCGGAATAAACAAAGTAAATATAGTTAATTACTGTCAAACTTAATTTTGAATTTTGTGCTAACAATAAGTCGTGTGTTACTTAATTACCTTTAATTAACTTAACTTGATTATCTTTTTCTTGAAATGGAGCGCTATGAAAATTATGAAAAATATGACATGCTAGCATGTTACATTCATGCAAATGAAAATGTTAATCAAGCTGCTGAATTATACATAAATAGGTAGAATGCAACATTTATCAGCAATAACATTTTATTAGCAGATTGTTTCACTTCAGATATCCAGAAAGAGCGCAACCAAATTCAAAAATTTTTTTGCGAATAAAGCGTAATTTGATCAATTATGGAAGTTTTTTGATGCCCAGGCCAGAAAAATATAATAAAGAAAATCGGAATAACAATGAAATTACCGTGTTAGGATGTGTGGAAGCCGCGCCTAAAACATCATGTAGGGAAATTGAATGTTAAGTTGGAATTAAAAAATCGACTGCCTATGCGATTCTAAAAAAGTATAAATATAAACCCTACAAAGAACAAATAGTTCACCACTTACATCCGGGAGATGTCGAACGACGTTTGGAATTCTGTAACTGGTATTTGAACCATGCACAGTAATATTGAATTTAGTTCCTCTATTATATGGTCTGATGAGGCATATTTTACCAGCACAGGAATCTATAATCGTCATAATAACAGGCATTGGCATCAAGAAAACCAACATATTGTAATTGAGCGGGAGCGTCAAGGAAAATTTGGTTTTAGCGTGGCATGTTTTATTATTGGGCCACGAATTGTTTACAAAATATGTGAAGGAAACCTTTGCGCTAATCGCTATTTGGCCATCTTGCAAGAGGCTTTGCCAGAGATTTTGGATGATATTCCTCTTATTCGGCTAAATAATATTTATTTTCAGCAGGACGGAGCTCCCGCTCATAATGCGCAGTTAGTGAGTCGCTACCTAACGGCAGAATTTCCTGGTAGGTGGATAGGCACACATGGTCCAACGCGATGGCCAGCAAGATCACCTGATTTATCTATTTTGGACTTCTTTTTATGGGGATATATCAACAATCGGGTATATAGTACCCAGAATCGAACAAAATTGGAATTGAAAATTGCTGTAACTGATGCTTTTTCACATTTACAGCAACATCCCATAATTATTCTAAATGCAATTAAACGCATTACTAAACTTTGTGAACAATGTGTGCATCAAGATGGTAACAACTTTGAACAATTCTTGTAACTTGAAGCCATATTTGCATAATGTTTAGTTTTTAATAATTTTTCGTTTTTAGCAAACAAAATTTAATAGATACTTTTTTTTAATAAGTCAATAATTAATATTATAGTATTTTCAAAATTCTTTGTTTATTCTGGTATCCTAGCAACGCGATCACTTAATTTATCATAGCCTACTTATAAAATAATGTGGTTTTTTTAATTTCGAGGTTAATTATAAAGGTAAGTATAGAGTATTATATATCATTGAAAAGCTTGAAAAAATTCTAGTTCAATAAAAAAACAAAATATAGGTGGTTCCATTTAAAAAAACCTAAGTTGTGTTTATAACTCAAAAACCGTGATGTCTAGAAAAATTCTACGTGCATCATTGAATTCTACGTGAAAAAATGTATTAGAACCCGTTTTTACTTTTTTACTAAGTTTCCGGATAGCCGAGATACGGGGGGTGTCTGAAAATCGTAAATCTTGAAATACTCCCTGTATATCAAAAACGAGGAGGTCTATGAAAATTTGGTTTGTGGCATTGTAAGTTTCACAAAAAAGTAGCTCAGGTTCGCGAAAACCGCAACTTTCTATCTTTCATAATAACTGAGATACCCTGCAAACCCATCGAAATTTGGACACCTGTACAAAGCGTAACACCAGCCAAGAAAGGAAAAATAGCGAGATTAGACAAAGTACCACCTAATAAACATGAATGTTGTTTGGAAGAAATGAGTTCAGTTGAAAGTGATTATGGGGATTCTGTTAGTGCCAAAGACCCTGAACTTTTGGATCAAGATTCATTAGATGATCTTCTTCGCGATCTTATTCTTTCTAAAAATGCAGCTGAATTATTGGCCTCAAGACTTAAAGAGAGGAACATGTTGTTACCCGGAACAAAAATTACAGCATACAGAAGAAGAGATGAGGAATTTCTGAAATATTTTTCTAGTGAAAATTCCTTAGTTTATTGTAATGATATAGAAGGACTTATCAATATATATCAAGTAGATGTGTATAAGTCCGATGACTGGCTTTTCTTTATAGATTCTTCTAAAGAACGCCTTAAAGCAGTGTTGCTCCATAACGGCAATAAATACGTAACAATCCCTATTGGTCATTCCACCAGGCGAAAAGAATCATACGAAGACCTTCAATTTGTACTCGAAAAAATCAATTACAACATCCACAACTGGTTTATATGTGGTGACTACTTTAAAATGATCAATATTTTGGTTGGTTTACAATCAGGAAATACAAAAATCCTTGCTTTCTCTGCATTTGGGACAGTCGTGCCCGAGAACAACATTGGATTAAAAAAAAGTGGCCAGAAAGATTTGATTGGAAAGTTGGTTCCAACAATGTTGTTTACAAGAGTCTTGTTGACACAAAGCGTATTTTGTTACCTCCACTCCATATCAAATTAGGCTTGATCAAACAATTCGTAAAAGCCTTAAATACTGATGGAAACTGTTTTAAATACCTTAAGCCTGCATTTCAAAATTTAAGTAATGCTAAAGTTAAGGAAGGTATTTTCGTGGGGCCTGATATAAGAAATTTAATGAAAGATGACGATTTTATAAGAACAATAACAGATAACGCAAAAAATGCTTGGTTAAGTTAAGAAGTTGTACAAAATTTCTTGGGCAACCATCGGGACCCACAATATAAAAACATTGTATCGACAATGTTATTAAACTTTAAAAAATTAGGCTGTTTAATGAGTTTGAAGCTACATTTCCTATTTTTCCATTTAGATTACTTTCAGGAAAATGTAGGAGCCTTCAGCGAAGAAATAGGTGAACGATTCCATCAGGATTTGAAAGAAAAAGAGCGACACTATCAAGGTAGATGGGATGAAAGAATGATAGCTGACTACTGGTGGTCTTTGAAAAGAAACGATAACGCTGCTCAATATAAGCGTAAGAGTGTTAAGTGATCGTTTGAATTGATGCGCGATCGTTATCATAAGAAACTAAAATAACATCTAAACTGTTATAAATAGAAAAGAAGTTTTAAAAATACAAAATTAAATACAATAAAAAACAAATTAATTTAAAAATATTCGAGAATAAGTGAAAGTTATTAAGTTATTAAGAAAAATATTGTAAATTAATTTTTACTTTCTCCCACTATATATGAAGTATATGAGACAAAGTATTGTAATCGTGCAAAGATTCGACCTCGACATTTTGATGGATATACACGTTTTGAGGTTCCCTGAGTCCTGATATTGACCATTCCCAGAAAATGCCTGTGCGTATTTATGTACGTACATACGTACGTAATAATGTGTGTAAACACGATAACTTAAAAACGCAATCAGTTACCGTAATGAAATTTGATATATAGCTATTAAACCAAAATCGAAAGCTCTTAAACAACTTTTGGACCAAATCCACTAACCGGAAATGGCACTTTACCTGAAAATATTCAAATGTTTACATACACTTTTGATATGTATAGCCCAACATATACTTTCGTATACATCTAATAAATGATAAAAAATTACCATATATTGAATTTTAGCGAAATCGCTTAACCGCAAGTGTCACTTTACCTGAACACATTTTAACATTTTCACCATTTTAAAACTTGTAAATAAAACTGGAAAATAAAAAGATGTTATTTCAAACATGATGAATTTCTTAGTTTTAGAGGACAATTTCTCAGAGATCAAGAAAAATATTTAAATGAATAATATAAGATTTTAAGGGGGCAGAGAAATAGTTTTAAATGGCATAATGACTTCCGTGGAGAAAAATTATCTTTTGATGTAAATTCAGCCTTGAATGTGCTGAAAAATCCTGTTTTTCGCATATTTTAGGTAAGATATCCTGAAAATCTTAGGTGATGAAGCAATTCTGACGTCAGATTCGGATTCAGGGCATCGAAAATTATTTGGAAGGTATAGTCTAGTCTTTGGTTTAAAAATTTGTCGGCCTGTGTAATTTATACAAATATGTTTTAAAACTAGATTTGACGGCATGCTTTCAGCTAGATATTATTTCCACATCTTTTCTAAAAGTAAGGAAAAACCTAGTATGGCAGTTGAAGCTTTTTGGTAAATACTTGTTGCGACTCTCGTTCATAGATGTAGTTAGTGAGAGATCGAAGGGACACACGTGTCGAGTTGTTACCTGCGAAAAGGGATCAGTCCGTTACGAACAGCGATGACGGACGCTTCCAAGCATTATATTTGTGTTAAAGAAAATAAATAAAAACAGAAATAGAAGCTTTTCATTCAATTACATACAGTCCACAACATTTTGGTCCTACGAACCGGATACGGGAGCAGTTTTCCGAAGAAATTGGTTATTACTAGTGATGGGCACTATCGAATAACTCCATAGTTGGTAAGTATTCGAATAATTCGATTGTTGTTACCAACTATTCGAATATTCGATTAGTTATGAACACTATAGAATAATTCGATTGTTGTCAAGTATTCGAATACATCGATGTTATAGAATTTATTCGAATGTTTGAATAACTATCATAATATTCGTTGATTTCTGAAACAGATTATCAAGCAAACGAATAAATAAAATGAAAATATAATTATTTTCATTTTAGTCGAATGCAAGTTATTCATTCAGCTGTTCTAGAAGAATCGCTGATCATACAATGAACAGTCGTCTGATAGTTGACTGAGACTCAAAGTAATGAGTTGAATCAAGTGAGGGAAACTATGGACAGTATGGACATAATAAGCATTTTGGCGTGCATTATAATTCAGTAATAATTAATTTTATAAATAGTACACGTTAAATAATTTATTTATAAAACAAATACACTATTCTAGTAAAAATGTATGACAAAAATGACAAATATATTAATTAAACAAATTTATATTACTATTTAAAAAAATAATGATGTCGAGGTTTTTCCCAGAGAGTCTGTTTCGGCGTTCATTTATAATTTGTCCAGCCTTGGAAAATACTCGTTCTGAAGGAACTGAGGTAGCTGGAATGCATGAATATCTTTTATGCAGTTGATATATTTCAGGAAGTACACTTTTGTAGCGCTTCCAAAATTTAATCGGATTTTGAGTTCGTGCTACAAGCGAGATCTCTAAATATTGTGTAACCATCAATGCTGCAGTCGTGCATGGTGTTGAAATACTTTTTAAAGTGACAATTTCTTGATCAAAGTGTGATCAAATGTTTTCTTTATCATCAGTATTGTCAGTTGTATTTTCTATGGTCTGTTTTTCAATTGTCTCACCTTTATTTTGTAAAATAGAGGATATTTCTTCAATAATTAATTTTTGAACTATGTCACCATTTTCTGCAACACTAAAAGCTGCTTTTTTAAATCTAGGATCTAAAAACGTTGCTTTTGAGCAAAGTAAATTTGTTTCTAAGATCCCAAGTCGTGTTCTAACATTATCTTGTAAAACAAGTTTTAAAGATTCTGCACTGGTCGTTTTAGGAACGCGGCTTTTTAGCGAATGCTGTAGACATCTTATAAGAGGAATAATTAAAGACATTGTTATATATTTTTCGCCTGATAATTCAATATTTTTTCAAATGGCTTCAAAATGGATACCACATCTATCAGCAGATCCCATTCTGTTGCTGTAATAAATTCTGGAGCTCTTGGTAGCGATGTAATGGCGGGTGATAATGGGTCTTTAATCGCTAATAGGCTTTCTGCCATAATTAAAGTAGAGTTCCATCTAGTAGATACATCTTGTTTTACTTTTAATTCAGGGTATAGCATTTGTTTTTGCATGCTTTTTAATTTTTCACATGCCACTGTGCTGTGCTTAAAATGAGCTACCAATGCTCTACATTTTTTTATTAATCGCATTACTGGTTCGGTTGACTTTAGAGCATCTGTAACACATAAATTTAAAGTATGCGCAATACATGGATGGTGTTCTTTTTGAAGCTGCCCAATTATGGTATTTTTTATATTAGCACCGTTGTCACTAACAATGCTAATTATTTTATAGTCAATTTCCCAAACATCAAAAATTTCTGATAAAGCAGACGCAATGTTTACATCAGTATGGGCTTCCGGTATTTCTTTAGTTGCCAAAACAGCATTATGTATAAAGTCGTCGTAAAAAAAGAGACTAGTTACTGTCAAATACGCTTTATTGCTGTCCGAAGTCCATATATCAGTAGTTACAGCGACATAATCAACTTTTGCTAACAATATTTTTACTTTTTCGCAAATTTGATTATATGTGTTAGGTAATATTTTCGAAGATAACAATTTTCTAGTTGGTGGTTTGTATAGTGGCTGTAACTTTTTAGAATATTCCAAAAACCCAGGATTTTCTACAATTGATAAAGGCTGGTAATCAATTACTATCATTTTAATTAAACTTTGATCTATTTGATCATTTTCAATTTCCGACAACTCGGTTTTTTTATTCGTAACACACAGTTTCATTTTTCGACTTCGTTTTTTGCAATTAATGGAGTCTATTGTAGATGTGGATTTACTGCTTTGTTCTTGAAGTTGAGACTGCATTAATGTGGATGGTAGTTGCTGATCTTGAGTTGATGTTGACGGCTCATTATTATGTCGATCTCCGAATTGTTGGAATTCATCTTGTTTATTTAATTTATCTATTTCAAAATACCCAGGGTGTTTGCGCCTTAAATGGTCGCGGATGTTGGATGTGTTACCACTAAATTTGAATTGTTTTTTACAAATTTCGCAAGTTACTGCACTAACTGAATCTTTTTTAAAATAATCCCATTTCTAAATAATACCGTTTCTTACTAGAAGCCATTTTTATAAAACAAATAGTACAACTTCACTACAATAACAAACAACGAGTCCATACACGATATTCACACGCGAGAATTACAATCCAAGGTTTCGGTAATTCCCCGATTTTTGTCTATTAAAAGCCAAGCAGTGGGGAGAGCACTTGTTATGCCGGGTTTCTAGTTTCTACAGAGGATATAACTAAATTAAATTTAAGAATTTAACTTTAAAAGTTAAGCGTATTGAAACTTCATATATTGTGTATGCAAAGCTGTTAAGATATAACAGTTTCATTAGATTTAACTTTTAAAACTAAATCTTAAAATTTTAAATTTACAGCTAAATTCTGTATAAACCCGGTATACCTAACTTATATTGCGCATTATTGGATATCCTCAATCCTCACCGAATTCGAATGAATGAATTTATTCGAATAAATCATTCGATAGTTCGAATCATTCATTTACTATTTATTCGATAGTCAGATTCATTCGATAGTGCCCATCACTAGTTCTAGGCTCTCCAGCTTTAACAGAACTAACGTGCTAAGAATTATGAAGAGATTTTTGAAAAAATCAAAGTGATTTGATATAACTATGTAGTTTTATGCAGTGTAACGTAATGGAACTATAAGTTAACAAGAAAATTGCAATGGAAATCAGTAAACCGTAACAAATGGATGAAGACGGTATGCTATCGAGGTGCTAAAGATGAAATAGTCGTTATTATTTGTTACGGTCTACGATTTCTAACCCAAAAAATAACTAAATCTCCAATACCAACTCTACTGAAATTTATCCTATCATCATAAATCGATATTTTTAAAGAAAATTTTATTAAAATCAATCAATACAATTAGTTAAAGATTATTAAAGTGAAATTGCATGTACTCTAAAACACCGTCGATGACTGATTAATACCGATTAACGATAAAACCGATAAATTGATAAAATAATATTCGTATACACACCAGGTAGAAAAAGATTTAAGATAGGTATTGATGTAATTTAATTTAATTTTTTTCCAATAACGAGAGGTTATCAACTCCGCATATTAAATACCGTAATAATATTCATATTTATGTCGGTTCTTTAACGAGATGCTGTAAAATTTGGTAACCTTTAATGTTAAAACCGGTCAATTAGGGTTAAGTACCCACTCCCTGTTGGATATCATTTACAGTTACTTCTTGAATTTATTAAAAAAAAAAAGGTTTCGACAAAATTCTATGTTGAAATCGACTTTTAATTTGTGAGCACACAAATTATCATTAGAGAGTCATTAAAAGTAACCTTAACGAAGTCATTAATCAAAAAAACACCGTCAAAATGTCTTAGTTATTGGTATTTATTCATAATTAGTTCGTTAACGTTTTAATTGTGTTATTTTGACTTTTTTTCGTCCAATTCTTTTCATTGATTTATATTAGAAAATCTCTTATTGTTAACGGTCGTGAGAAAGTTTGAAATGAATTCAACCGCATGATACTTAGATGTTAAATTTATTCATCCATCGAACGAAATTGAAACACTCTAAACAATTTCGCTTTTCAAAACCGCAAAATCGCCCATAACCGATATGCGTATATATTTCCCGAGCGATAACGATTTTAATGGAAAGTGCATGTTTTAAAGCAGAGCTTGTTGATAGTCACGTCTCGGTTTGTTGCTCTCCAAGTTTAACTCTTTCAAATGGGAATCGACACGTTACTCGAGTCCAAAGAATTTATCTACTACGAATGTAGTCGTGATTCTACATCAACGGTGGGAAACTTTTTTAAACAACCGATGATTTATTACAGCTTTAAAGCAAGTTAATAAATGCAAGACGCTGTCCTTTGAGTTGTCTACCAGTCGAGCTTCGTTTTCAATGAAGATTAACGGTGTTGGTGACACTTTTGATTCTTGCTTGTAAAATAAAATAAAATCTGTAGTTTGCAAATTAATACATAGAAATGTCTAAATACAGTGAAATTCTCCTAACTCGAATCACTAAGGGAGCGAAAGAAAACTTCGAGTTATGGAGATTTCGAGTTAGAGAAAAAATAGTACAATTTCAGCTCTAAAGAAAAAAATTTGAAATGTACTTTTCTAATACGTATATTTAAAACAGAAACCTTAATACTGTAAGTATCTGGGGTCTTACCCCTGAAAGACTGTACTGGCTCTATGTGACTGTGGTTAGACCTATGATCACATACGGAGCAGCAGCCTGGTATAGGAAAGTCCGACAGACTTCAGTTATCAGCAAACTTTCACGAATTCAACGAGTAGCTGGATTGGCAATCTCTGGTGCGATAGGCACAACGCCAACTCTAGCAATGGAGGTTCTGCTTGGCCTATCTCCTCTGCATTTGCAACCATTTACAGATTTAAGCAATATGCTCAAAACTGTTCCGACATGTCCTACTAATGGGCTGCGGAAGACATTATAAGCACTGATACTGTGCTATCAATGCCGTCAGATTTGGCGGTATCACTATCAGTGATTAATGCTCGATACCAGATTGTACTGCCTGAGCGGCAGTCCTAGATCGAAAATGAAAATTCTCTGGTTCGGGCAGACATTTGCTTGTACACAGATGGATCAAAAACGCCTAAAGGGGTAGGAGCAGAAGTATACTGCCAGACACCTCGAATTAAGCAAGCCTACAGCCTGGGTACGTACTGTACTGTATTCCAGGCGGAAGTATTTGCTATTGACATGGGTGCTAAAATCCTTCTTGAAAGAGGGGTGAAGAACATGACAGTACGAATTTTCTCAGACAGTCAAGCCGCTCTCCAGGCGCTGCAAGCCGTGAAAACGGTGTCGGCTCTGGTTAATGATTGTAAGAGAACATTAAACACACTGAGTTGTGATAACAGAGTCTCTCTGATCTGGGCCCCGGGTTACTCTGGGGTTGCTGGCAATGAAGCGGCAGATAAGCTAGCACGAGGTGTATCATTTGCGATGGCCAAATATAGGATTGGACTGTGGGCTGAAGAGAGACTTCGCCTACTGTGGACCAGTTCTCCTGGAATGAGACATGCTAAGGTGTTTATTAACATCGCCACTGTCAAACCCGGGAATATTTTAGGACTTGCCCGTAGTAGCATAAAAGTTCTAATGGGTGTTTTTACTGGGCACTGCCGATTAAAAGCACACCTCATCTTGTTGGGTTTAGCCGACGATGTTGAATGCCGACTATGTGCGGAGGAAGCAGAGACGGTTGAGCATGTTTTATGCCACTGCCCTGCCGTTAACCGTATCAGATTCTCGATTTTTGGGTCGCAGTTTATCTCCTCAAAAGATCTGAATGACCTTTCGCCGAGCAAGGTATTAATGTTCGTTAAGAGCATTGAACGTACAGTGTGTATCATTTACCGTGCAGGTGAAATTTGATAACGATATCTATCGGGGTACAATAGATCCTTAGGGTCGCGGTGCAAGGTTGGTTGGTCCGCCTACCCGATATGTATTTTATGTAATGTAATGTAAGTAGAAAATGAATCAAGATTTTTAAAGTAATCCATCATTTTCTTTTGGCTTAAAGTGGACAACCGCTTTTTGACGAAAAAATTTTGTATTAAATGTAAAGAATTATGAATATTATCTGGAACATTCTCTCTTGATAATACAAAGGTTTCAAGCTTTCTAAGAGAGGAATAAGCTGTATCAAATTCTTCAATTCTTAATTCTCAAGATTATCATCACTCTCATTTGATTCTAAAACAATAAGAACATTATTGATTAAATTATCCATTAGCAAGCTTTGTTTAAGTCAATTAAATAAAACAAAATTTTCCTCTTTCTTGCTATTTATTTTATTATGCTTCTAAATCGATTTCGAGGAAACAATCCTCATCTTCAGTAGAATCTTATATAAAAAAAAAAATAAAAAACAATAGATTTCTTGATTAAAAATAATTATATTGAACTAAAAAACAATCCTTTAGAAAAGATCATTAAAAATACTAGAAATATAATTAAAGAATGTAAAGATACTTTAATTCAATATACTCCTTTTCTTAATAATTCAGGAAAAAAACTTTTACAGTTTCTATTTTATGGAAATTAAACCTGAAATACCTAGACTCTATTCTCTGCCTAAGCTTCACAAAGAAAATATGCCAATAAGACCTATTACAGCATACGGTAATGCTCCTACAAAAAAGTTAAGAAGATTCATGTCAAAAATTTTCAAACACATAAATTTCGAACCTAAGTATACAGTTAAGAATTCCAGGGATTTTATTGAAAAAACTAAAAATCTAAATATTGACGACACTTTATTTGTTTCCTTTGACGTTACAAACTTGTATTCGAATGTTCCTATTGAATTTACTCTTGAGGTTGTCTCGCAACTTTTTGAGAACCACTTTACAGATCAAAATACGTCGAGCAATTTAAATAAAATTCTTAAACATGTAGTTACTCAGAATTATTGTTCTTTTGAAGATAAATATTATCACATACCTGATGGGCATGCCCTTATCAGGATTAATCTCAGATATATATCTAGATTTTATTGAGAAAAATATGATTCTTAATTATAACAGTATATTTGAAGAAAACATTAAATTTTGGTGTAGATATGTAGATGACGTGTTTTGCATTTGGAAGGGAGACATTTCTCAGTTGAAACAATTTTTAAAATATCTAAACAACATACATGAAAAATTAAAATTTACCATGGAAATAGAAAAAGATAATTCACTGGATTTTTTGGACCTTACTTTAACTAAGACAATAGAAAACAAAATTAAATACAGTATTTTCAGGAAACCTACAAACTCTTTAACTACTATCCCCTACAATTCATACCACCCACACAATCAGAAATTTGCAAATTTTAGATTCTTAATCAACAGAATACTAGATTATCCACTTGACAAAGAAACTTTAAAAAACGAAAAAGATTTCATATATAAATTAGCTAACAATAATGGTTTTCCAAGAAGTTCTATAGACAGACTTTTTTATAGAATTATAAAACAAAAAGATCCGTTAAATACTAAAATAAAGAACTCAAATTTGACATATAAACCTATAATCTACAATCGATATACTTCTACTATGCAACACCTATTCTCCAGATATGATATCTCTCTGGCATATTCTAATAATAACACAATTTTAAAATTATTATCAAATTATAACAATAAAAAAGAAATAGATATAAGAAAAGAATGTGGCGTATATTCGATAGAATGTAATAATTGCAATAGTATTTACATAGGACAGACAGGAAGGAGATTAGAAACACGTATCAGAGAACATGAAATTAAAAATAATTCTAATGTTTATAAACATAAAATGGAAACGGGACATAAAATTAAATACAAAGAAACTAAATTAATACACAAATGTAATAAAGGTCAAAGATTGGATTTGCTTGAAATTTTGGAAATTATAAGTATAAACACAATCAAAATTATAATTTATTAAACGATCAAATACAAATTAATACTGCACCTATTTTCACTTTATTAAAAGATTTTAAATTTAAATATAAACAATGTTATTCAGGATGAATACCAGTTTCCTTCTTGCTTGTTCCTTTTGACCTTCAGTCATTTTTCGTATCTTTTGTCAAGTGTAAGCGCGTGTTTTGTTTTATATTATTTTGGATTTTGTTTTAAGTGTATTTTAACTTTTGGTTTTGAATTTGATATTCTATTATATTTGTTCAATTATTAAAGTAAGAAATTTTCAAGTTTGGATAAAAAAGATGAAGTTAAATTTGGAGGATGTGTTAAATTTGATGATTAATATATTTTTTCAACTAAACTGACAGTAAGTAAATGTATAGAAACTTTGGATTTATTTCATATTGTTTTTAAAAAAATTTTTTTTTATATAAGGTTCTACTGAAGATGAGGATTATTTCCTCGAAATCGATTTAGAAGCATAATAAAATAAATAGCAAGAAAGAGGAAAATTTTGTTTTATTTAATTGACTTAATAAGAACATTAGGTTTGTTTTGGTTCAAGAGTCTGTAGTTTCTGAACCTGAGTTTATGTGGTTTGATTCGGTAGTTAAAATTAGTTGCAGAACGGATTCTATAAAAATTACTTACATTTTATTCTTTGATAAATTCGGACATAGAAGTAAAAGTTGAAGAAATTCCATAATACATGATTCGAGTTACAGAGAAATTCGACTTAGGTCCACTTTTACCACCTCCTGATAAATTTATCCGATAGATAAATCCAATTTTTTAGCCAATGAGAGCGCTTAAAACCGCCGTAACCATGGCAACTATCCTCTAGATAGTTTATCAGGAGGATGGTAAAAGTGGGCCTTAGAGAGATAAAAACACATATGAAACCTAGTCAAACGGTTGAGCTTACGAAAATTAGTCGACTTAGGTCCGTTACTACCAAACCAACGCTATCTGTTAGTTAAGCTATCTATAAGATACAATTTATCTCGTAGATAACAGGGTCGTGCGTACTATCACCTCCATTTATCTCATAGTTAAGAAATCCTTGAGATAGCCAAGAAATCTAGGGATTTTTTGGTCTATTATGTTAAACTGACAGGTCTATGTGCTCAAAAGACGTACTATTAGGTATTTTGACGATATTCTAACCTGTTCTAACCTTAAAATTAAAATTTGGAAATGGAGACTGAGAAATTTCATCAAAGAAGAATGCGAAAATCTTCTTGAATTTGTTATCAAACATAAAAACGTAATAGAAAACAAAAAAAGTGATGCAGTTACATGGCAAGGAAAGCAAAAAGTATGTATATCTCGTATTATTGTATGTTAAAATGTGATGGTAAACAATAATGGCACAACTAACATGATGAACGACTGAAGATGCCAATTGTACACTCACTCCTGCAAAATCTGCTATGGATAGCAACATGTTACTTATTGCATAAAGCCGAAGAGTTAGCAACAAACGGTTTGAAGGAGGTACAGCATTATTACTAAAATTTTGATGAATTTTACATTAAATAATAGCAATCAAGAAATTGCTTGCATCATGGATGGAGGTTTTATTACATCTTTTATTTGATTCAAAAGGTGATGAAAACTTTTTTTCGAGAGACGAAATCTCATTATAAATTCAACATCTGAATGAATATTTAAATGATCAACTCTACTCCTTATTATCCTTATTACCGCTTCTTATAGGAAATAATTCGTTGATTTCTTCAAAAATTTGTTCTCCATCTCCAATGTCGAAGAAATTATCCATGATGATTTTATCTAATGTTAATTATTAATAGTTTTTTATTTAAGTTTATATTACTTTTCTTATTTTAACTGAAATAGTAAAACGCTCGAATTTTATACGTCAGTATAAATTCTATTTGAGATTAGGTATCCGCAATTATCCCTTAGATAGCAACTTATCCTATACCCAATCCACGGGTTACAGATATTTCAAAAGTTATCTCTTGGATAGCGGTATCTATAAGATAAATACAGTGGTAGTAACCAATTTTTAAGCTATCCGATAGATAACGCTATCAGAGACTTTAACTATGAGTGGTAGTAGTGGGCCTTAGGGCCACTTTTACCACCTCCTGATAAATTTATCCGATAGATAAATCCAACTCTTAGCCAATGAGAGCGCTTAAAACCGCCGTAACCATGGCAACTATTATCCTCCAGATAGTTTATCAGGAGGATGGTAAAAGTGGGCCTTAGAGGATAATTCGAGATATAGAAGTTCGAGTTAGTGGAGTTTCACTGTATATTAATAAGAGTCACGCAGAAAGTGAAGAAACCGAGAGGACGACACCTGGGAAGAAACTTCTTCTGATTAAAATTAAACAACATTATATTGAGTCGTAATTTTTTTAACTTTTTACAATCATGGATATAAACTGAGCTATGCCCGAATAAATTGGTCATTAAAAAAAGTTTTTCCCTCGTTGTACACGACAAATAATTGATTTACACAATCTTTTTTATCGTCCTTCCAATTTAGCTGTTAATTTTTACTATATCGGTTCTTTTATGCCTGCATTCCAGCACTCAAACTACGGCCTTTATGTGACATTAAATTCGCTAGTCGCGTTATATGGCTTTAAGCCGTAACGAATTTTATGAGTGGTGAACTGCAAAAAGGGTTTTTGATGTGTACTGTTCTGTTGATTAATGAGAATTTTTTGTATATCAACATGATAAGAAGATAACATTTTATGTAATTTAAATGGACGGCAGTTTTTATTAGGTAAGAAAGATTGTTTCATTTATTTCTTCTGGTTAATTATAATCATATTAAAAAATAACCACAAACACATCGATAAATTCAAGAAGCACTCTTTCATTAATACTCTGTGTTTACTATGTTACATATTGTGGTTTTGATATTACGTATTAGGTTATTATAATTTATGTTTAATTATGTCTGTGTCTTTAGTGATTGTTATGAAAAAAAGGTAATTTAATTCGAATCATTTATTATTATTATTATTTTTGAAGACCGATTTTAATTAATTTCTATAATTAAACCTTCTAAAACGAATAATAAATTAATTATTAAAAAATTACAGTTAGCATTTATAAATATAAGGATATAAATTTAAAGAAAAGTTAATTAACTTGGTTTATTTTTTTTCATTAAATTAATAGGTTAAACGCTCCTTTTCAATATCTTCTCACAGAAAAATTTTAAATTACGGTGTAAAATTTGTTACATAAAATTGGTGGATTCTTGATTTTAACTTTAATCAGTTTCGCTAGAAGGATAATTTTCCACTTTCTATAATAAATTGAAAAGATCTTTTGAGAAATTGAAAAGAGGGTAAGTGATTAAGATTATACTAAAAATCAATAAATGATCTTCATGTAGAATTCTGTTACTCTAATTAATTAATATACAGGGTGATTTATTAGCTCACCATCAAACTTTGACATATGATAGCTAATCCAATCACCAAAAAAAAATGTTAATGAACATATGTCCTATTTCACTTATTTACAAAATTATAACATTTTACAGTGTTAATTTTTATATCATAATTAACTGCTACATTTTTTTTAAAACATAAATATTACAAATATTGTTCAAAGTAGCCTCCTTCTGCTAAAATACATTCTTCGCAACGACGAATTAAAGAGTTTTTCAGCCGAGTTAGAATGATTAGAATTAGGAACTTAAACAACATAAAGAAAAACTTAGTTTTCTTTGTGATCTATACAGATTCAATAAAAATTCGTACACACTTGCTGAACGTAACAAATATCGTAAATCTTATAAGTTAGCAGTTAGTCAAGCTAAAAGAAATGCCAATGACAAATTTATTTTGAATCACACAAATCAGACTTCTGCTATTTGGAAAATAATCAATATTAATAAAGCCCCTCAAAGAGTCAACGAAATGGATAGTAATTTAGATGCTGAACAACTTAATGGTGGTGCTGATTCTTTGTCATTATTTATTGAACATGTTAATTGTGCTAATAATAAATATTTTATCTGGTCTTGTTTGGTCTAAATTCAACGTTTTAATTCAATGTTAAAAAAAAAGTTAAAAATTGTCTGATTCCAGTATTGACTGCTTTGTTTAACCAGTGTCTATCCGCTGGCTACTTTCCTGGCGAATTTGAGATTGCAAATGTCTTACCGTTAGTCAAAAAAGGTGATATTAATGAGGCTTTGAACTACAGACCGATTAGTATATTACCTGTACTGTCAAAAATTTTTGAAAAACTATTAAAAAATCAATTAATCAAATATTTTGAAGATAATAATATTTTTAATAAACAACAATTTGGTTTTAGAAAGGAAAGTCTACCGCTACAGCTATACAAAGCTTTATTGAGTATGTAGTCGATGGTTTCGAGACTTCAAAATACACCGAATCAAATTTCTTAGATCTCACAAAAGCTTTTGATTGTGTATGTCGCCCCATAGGCATGTAAACTTTTGTCATCCTATCTTACAAATAGAAAACAATTTGTTAAATTTAACTCTTTGGTATCTAACCCTGGGATTATTGATAGTGGGGTTCCCCTTGGGTCCTATCTTATTTTTAATGTATATAAATGACTTGCCTTCATTTTTGAATTCTGAAAAATCAATTTTGTATACAGACGACACAAGTTTGTTAAATAAACATTCATCTAAAAAGCAAAAGCTACCGAAAATAATAATTTAATGTCCATTTCGGCTAGACATTGGTTTACAAGTGATCAGCTAACGTTGAATAATGATAAAACAGACCTTTTCACTAAAGCACACAGATAAAAGTATGGATTCTGATGATAGTTTCAGATTTTTGGGCGTGCATGTTGACCCCGGACTTACCTGGAGTTTTTATGGCGAAGCTTTAGCTTCTCGTTTAAGCTCCACAGCCTTTTTGTTAAGACGTCTTTCTGAATTTTCTTCTACGGAGGTATTGCATGTAAAGATTATTTAGTATACAAAGAAGAGCCATTAAAAATATCGCCAAATTAAACTATACTGAAGACTGCCGCTCTTCTTCTATCAATTTAAAAATTTTAACGCTGCCTTCATTATACAGGTGTCTCACGTAACTGGTTCGTTAGAACTTTTTAAGGTTCCACTATTCGGAGTGGTTTGAAATTTTGGTAGCATGGGTTGTTCATTCTAAACTTTCGATCTAAAATATTTTCAAGATGGCCACCCCTTGCGGTCTACCGGAAGTAGACCACAACTTCGTTATTTTAAATGGAATACTATAGTTTTTATTACACCTTTCAATTATACGTAAAAAAATATGTTGACTTTGATAAAAGTTGTTGGTACCTAGCGTTTTTTGTTTTCGAGTTATTTTGATTTTAAGTGTTTTTTGACAAATTTAACCATGGTCTTTAAAAGCCCATATCTCAGCTAACGATCATTCAAAAAAGCTCTGCATTGGCACGACTACTCTACAGATGCTGCCAAATAGATTGTCATTTGTTGTATCAGAGAATCTTATACAGGCTGGTCAAAAATTGAATTTTCGTTTCTCAATATTCAATTGCGAGAAAGTCGAAAATTTTAAATGGAACACCCCATATTTCTTTACCCTACCAGAAAGGGAATTTAATTCTCTACAAATTATCTATAAACATTCCTATACGTATTTATTGTAGTTTCCCTGATATTGGAAAATTAATCAAAATCAGACATAGAAAACATAGAAATTTATTACATTCGCCATGAATATAAAACAAATTTAAAATATCGGCGTTGGATTAATTTGCCATGATATACAACGACTTTCACTCGTGATCAAAATTGACCAAAAACTGTCAAAATTCCATGGCCTTCTAATAAAAAAATCAAATGTTTTCCCGCATTCCGTGCATGCTTTGATTAATTTCCCAATATCAGGGAAACTACAATAAATAGATATAGGAATGCTTGGAATGGAATTTGTAGAGAATTAAATTCCCTTTCTGATAGGGTAAAAAAATACGGGACATTCCATTTAAAATTTTCGACTTTCTAGCCATTGAATATGGAGAAACGGTAATTCAATTTTTGACCACCCTGTATAAGATACTTTGATACAAGAAATGACAATCTATTTGACAACATCTGAAGAGTAATCGCGCCAATTTAGAGGTTTTTTTTAATGAACGTTAACTGAGATATGGGCTTTTAAAGAGCATGGTGAAATTTGCCAAAAAAAGCTTAAAATCAAAATAACTCGAAAACTAAAAATGCTAGGTACCAACAACTTTTATGAAAGTCAACATATTTTTTTATGTATAATTGAAAGGTGTAATAAAAACTATAGCATTCTATTTAAAATAACGAAGTTGTGGTCTACTTCCGGTAGAAAACCGAAAGTGGTGGCCATCTTGAAAATATTTTAGATTGAATGTTTAGAATGAACAACCCATGCTACCAAAATTTCAAACCTCTACGAATAGTGGAACCTACAAAAGTTTTAACGAACCAGTTACGTGAGACACCTGTATATCTTTGAATGTTTGAAATTTACAATGTTACTTAATTGTCAATTAAAAAAAAAAAGGTGATTTTTACAATTACAAAACTAGGAGGGGGGTGACATCCGACATGATGCATTGAGACTAACCAGATCTAAGAACGCCTATAATTATTATGGAGTAAAACTTTTTAATAGTCTGCCTGGTAGTTATAGGAATTTAACATTTAAAGTTTTTGTAACTAGGATTAAGGATGTTTTATTGCGTAGAGCATATTACTCCATTGAAGAATTGTCGAATTCTTTGCAGGCCTATAATTTCGTAAATAATTGAAATAGGAAATATATTCATTAATTGTTTTTTCTTTGGTAATTGGATTAGCTATCGTATATCAAAGTTTGAGCTAATAAATCATCCTGTATAATTAGTTGCTTAAACATGTATTATTAACTTCATTTCACTTTATTAAAATATTTTTTTAAATTTTTGATGCATTACAATAACCAATTACTTTTCATCTTCTAATACATAATAAAATTTATAAATACCACATTCCTCATACGTAATAATTTATATAATTTACTGTTATCTCCACAGCTCGAGCATTACATTGGATTTATTTTCGCATGACTAAGTTTAGTTACAAACACGAATTACCTATTATTACCCCTTATGCTATCCGGTTATTATTCTGTTATAAACGCGTGATGTAATCCGAATGAATATTAGTAATCGAATCAAATATTTAAAAAAAAAATTGACATTGATATGCAATAAATTCTATACAGCGATGATTTAAAAAGGATTTATAGATCCTTATCAAGTTCATTTAAGTTTCATTTATAACACATGAGGTGTCAAATATTTTTCTATGTTTAAAATTGTCACTACAAAATTTAAATTGTTATATACAATTCTAAGACAGTTTGAAAACAGTAACATAATCAAGTAGAATTCAATTATAACTGTAATCAAGATAGGTTTGGGTTTGGTTGGTTTAGGTTGGTTGATGGCTGCACCTTAATTTCACAAACCGTTCAACTCCTGTGGTTGTAGAGATACCCATACTCACATAATGAAATGTTTTACAAAAAAAATAATTCTTATAATATACGGTCTCTTGGAATGTTCTGTATGCAGTAAAATCTGGCGGTTACTGTTCAAAAACAGAGAGAGACTTTGATAAAGATGAAGTCGTATTTAATCAACCGTGACCACAAAGTCAAGAACACACGTTTCAGACGTTGTCACGTAGCGTACACGTGCCACGCTAGATTATGATAATAAGACTTACGACGTCCTAGCTATAAACTGGTGTTTCTTAAGGGAATTTACAATAATTGCGACCGACAGAAATAATTCTTAACACATAACGAAATCATTAAATTTGTCAAGATGTGCTAATTATATTTGTTTTTGATGGGTCTCTTAAAAGTTTATGTAGCGTGAAACCATTAATTTGAACAATATGACGAAAATAACTGTTTATGTTATAAGTATATCGATATATTTAGCCATAATTTTAATTTAACGATTATTTTTAAATTTTTGTTGTTTGTACAAGACCGGAGAAATAACTGTTTATTGAGAATCATACAAATATTCTTTCTTGTTTGTGTCAGCAATTAAAATAAATCAATCTCACACTTTTTATCTTCCTCTAAAGAATATAACAATCGTCGAAATTATTCCTTTTCTTTTCAATAACACTCGCGCTTCGATTAGTTCTTTTGTATTAGAAAGAATAAAAGGAAAATATTGACGTATGAAAAGCAGATAATAGAAAGATACCTCTTGAAAAACGATTGACACACACACAAGTATTTAAACAGGAGACTCATCGTCGAATAGGCAGCTTTAACGGCGGCTTTTTAATTGGTTCCCGTCCATTATTCATGGCTATTGTAAACGATGTTTGCTTCTATGAAGCACGTATAGTTCCCAGTACATCGTATAACTCATATTTTCTTCTACTATCGACAGTGAAACTACGAATTATATAACTCCCCACCGTGTGTATGGTACTGTTGAGTACCCTCTTATTTTCTATAGAAGTCGTATAAAAGCTAACGTAAACTTTTTATTGCGGTGCAAGTTCAAAACATTTTTTCTTTTAATGCAAAAAATTTACGTTAATATAGCCGTGAACAAAAGGTGTAAGTTATAATCGTAAAAAAAGGGATTTAAACATTTTATTTTTAAAGGGTCGACCACCGTTGAGCGTGTACAGTATAATAAGAATATAGTAGTGACTGGAAACCTATTCAACCCATTGGTTTACCGCGAATATAAAGCCATCTTATTTGAACTTCTTGATAGGAAAATACTTATTGTATTTTACTTTATGGGTTGGTACAAAAGTTTTATAACCACGTAAACTAACATCGTATAATAATAAACCACATCTTCATTCATAAAACAAACGTTTCTAAAATTTAACACAAACGTTTTAATAACATCTTACCAACCATAGTTTAATTCAATCTGGTTGAAGATTTTGAAGTTTTCTTGTGGATCTTACAAAAAAATTAAATGAGATTAACTTATTATCTTAACAGCTTTGCATACACAATATATGAAGTTTCAATACGCTTAACTTTTAAAGTTAAATTCACATCCAACATCCGCGACCATTTAAGGCGCAAACACCCTGGGTATTTTGAAATAGATAAATTAAATAAACAAGATGAATTCCAACAATTCGGAGATCGACATAATAATGAGCCGTCAACATCAACTCAAGATCAGCAACTACCATCCACATTAATGCAGTCTCAACTTCAAGAACAAAGCAGTAAATCCACATATACAATAGACTCCATTAATTGCAAAAAACGAAGTCGAAAAATGAAACTGTGTGTTACGAATAAAAAAACCGAGTTATCGGAAATTGAAAATGATCAAATACACTGTTGGAAATAATTCACGAGCACACCCTGTATAATCTGAACGCGTGTGTCTAGCGCAATAAAATTTGGTATGGAAGTAGTACTAAAGTAGTGTAACTTACTCTCACATGGAGAGCGGCATAACTCTGCTGGGAGGAGAAACATCAATAGCGAGAGTATCCCCCGTGAACAACGCGTACCATCGCTACACGACGTGGCATGGAGTCTATAAGTCGCTGTATTGTAGCGAGGGGGATGGCCAACCATGCCACCTCAACTCACCTCCATAGCTCCTCAACGTTAGCCAAGGAAGCCGGATAACGTAGAAGTCTCCGACCAGTCATGTCCCAAACATGTTCGATCGGATTCAGATGCGGAAACCGAGCTAGCCATGGAAGCATTCGTATATGGTGCTCTTCCACAAAGGTCTGTACAACACGCCCGATGTGCTGTCGTAGGTTGTCGTGCATGTATAGCAGACCTGGGAGCCGCCGAACGTAAGGAAGCACAACTGACCGTAGCACCTCATCTACGTATCGTTGACCCGTCATGATCTGCTATACACGCAGCAGACGTGTACGTCCACCATATGTAATCGCACCCCATACCATAATGCTCGGTTGTCGGTGGATAGGGCGTTCTTGCACATACTGCTCGAGTAGACGATCACCACGGCTCCGACGAACTAAAATTCGCGCATCACCGGTGCTCAATTCGAATCTTGATTCGTCGGAAAACAAAATGTCCCTCTACTCGGCAACCTACTAATGCCTAGCGTCGACCCACTCGTGACGTATGCTGCGGTGCTCGGGTGTTACTGGAATCCGCTGTATGGCACGACGCGCTCGCAGTCCACTATCTACCAAACTACGCGAACTGTACGGCGGACAGTTGGCGTAGTGAGTGCGCCTTCCCATGCCGGTGGCAAAACAGCTCCAAGTTGTCTTGAGGAGGACACACACGACGCTAAAGCGCTGAGCACAAGAGCGCGATCCTCGTGTGCTGGGGACGCGCAGGGCCGTCCCGGCCGCGGCTGAAGGTACCTATGTCCTACCTCAGACCATTCTCGCCATGCCCGTTGCAATGCCGATAACGATCGCTCGAGACGACGCGCAATTTCACAGAACGATACACCCTCAATGTGCATACCCACAAACATTCCTCGCTCAAACTCGCTTAAGTAACGCGATCGCCCATCCATTGCGCACAGAGTACGATAACAATGTGGTTCCTCACACCACACTAAAAACGACCGGTATTTTCCATCCACTTCGATCTCCATAGCGACGGAATGTTCCACTTGGAAGGGTGGCTCAGACAACAATGCCGCGACGGAACAACTCGAAACTCCCTGAATAAACTCGTCTACAGTAAACCTTTGTGCTCCGCAAATATTATGGAGTTATCTTCACGCGTTCAGATTATACAGGGTGTGCTCGTGAATTATTTCCAACAGTGTAGATCAAAGTTTATTTAAAATGATAGTAATTAATTACCAGCCTTTATCAATTGTAGAAAATCCTGGGTTTCTGGCATATTCTAAAAAGTTACAGCCACTATACAAATCACCAACTAGAAAATTGTTATCTTCGAAAATATTACCTAACACATATAATCAAATTTGCGAAAAAGTAAAAATATTGTTAGCAAAAGTTGATCATGTCGCTGTAACTACTGATATATGAACTTCGGACAGCAATAAAGCGTATTTGACAGTAACTAGTCACTTTTTTTACGACGACTTTATACATAATGCTGTTTTGGCAACTAAAGAAATACCGGAAGCCCATACTGGTGTAAACATTGCGTCTGCTTTATCAGAAATTTTTAATGTTTGGGAAATTGACTATAAAATAATTAGCATTGTTAGCGACAACGGTGCTAATATAAAAAATACCATAATTGGGCAGCTTCAAAAAGAACACCATCCATGTATTGCGCATACTTTAAATTTATGTGTAACAGATGCTCTAAAGTCAACCGAACCAGTAATGCGATTAATAAAAAAATGTAGAGCATTGGTAGCTCATTTTAAGCACAGCACAGTGGCATGTGAAAAATTAAAAAGCATGCAAAAACAAATGCTATACTCTGAATTAAAAGTAAAACAAGATGTATCTACTAGATGGAACTCTACTTTAATTATGGCAGAAAGACTATTAGCGATTAAAGACCCATTATCAGCCGCCATTACATCGCTACCAAGAGCTCCAGAATTTATTACAGCAACAGAATGGGATCTGCTGATAGATGTGGTATCCATTTTGAAGCCATTTGAAAAAATATTGAATTATCAGGCGAAAAATATATAACAATGTCTTTAATTATTCCTCTTATAAAATGTCTACAGCATTCGCTAAAAAGCCGCATTCCTAAAACGACCAGTGCAGAATCTTTAAAACTTGTTTTACAAGATAATGTTAGAACACGACTTGGGATCTTAGAAACAAATTTACTTTGCTCAAAAGCAACGTTTTTAGATCCTAGATTTAAAAAAACAGCTTTTAGTGTTGCAGAAAAAGGTGACATAGTTCAAAAATTAATTATTGAAGAAATATCCTCTATTTTACAAAATAAAGGTGAGACAATTGAAAAACAGACCATAGAAACTACAACTGACAATACTGATGATAAGGAAAACATTTGGTCACACTTTGATCAAGAAATTGTCACTTTAAAAAGTATTTCAACACCATGCACGACTGCAGCATTGATGGTTACACAATATTTAGAGATCTCGCTTGTAGCACGAACTCAAAATCCGATTGAATTTTGGAAGCGCTACAAAAGTGTACTTCCTGAAATATATCAACTGCATAAAAGATATTCATGCATTCCAGCTACCTCAGTTCCTTCAGAACGAGTATTTTCCAAAGCTGGACAAATTATAAATGAACGCCGAAACAGACACTCTGGGAAGAACCTCGACATGATTATTTTTTTAAATAGTAATATAAATTTGTTTAATTAATACAGGGTGTCTCAGCAAGACCGGTCATTAGACGTTTCTAGGGTTCTGGCGAAAATAAAATTTGAGAATTCAGACTTAAGTATTATCAATTACGATCTCTTCGACTAAAATATTTTCAGATTTCTTGCACTTCCGGTTATACCGGAAGTCGCCACCTACTTAATTTTTTTAAATGGAACACTCTGTATATTTTTATATATTTGGATTTGTCTGTATTCATGGTTTATAAATAAGTTTACTTCTTGCAATTTGATTCGGCCGTTCTCGAGTTATTCGAATTTTTCTAGAAAAATCTGCTCCAGCAGACATTTGTTCAAAAAATCAGAGAACACTCAATTTTTGGGATATCAATTTAGGATTGAAAATATGCTTAAACAACATGATGGAGTATGTTTTGGTGCCGAAAACGGCTGTCTAGAACGTTTGGTCACTTTACTATGGCACGTTAACTTTTCAAAATTTGGAAGTACCATAACTTCATTTTTTTAAATGGCACCCCCCATATTTTATTACTTATTCGTCTTCGGCGTCTCATTCTACATCTTTTATATCCCATATGTCCCATACCTAACATTAATAGTTTAGGAGATAATTAGGGTTTTTTGAAAAATGCACACATATCATATGGATATTTAGCCTAGTGTGCCATGAAAAGCAAGCCTTCTCAATGAGTTCTTGTCAAAGACTCACTTGTTTACGTCACTTGAAGCATGTGAGCAAATAATTATCTGTTATGTCTCTTAATATTAGCACAGAAAAGAGTTAAAATCGATAACAATAACGAAAGTAACAAAGTTCGTAGTATGATTCCTAGATCTTCTTTGGCAGCTCGAATTGAGGTGTTAGGACTGGGCTCGAAATAAGCCATGGCATTCACCTCTTCCGTTGCATTATCTACTACATTTTTTGTTCAGTGATTAATTCGTCCAAAATGCAAAAAATTTGCTTCTATTCTTCTAAATTTATCTTTTGTCATCGGAGGTAAATGCGGATAATTTTCATTAAACATTCTGCAAGTTCTACTAAGAACTTTGTCGCAGTTTTTGTGCACAAAAAATAAATTATGGATTTCTTTATTTGTATAAACATTATTTACGTTATTAATATCCATTTTAACTGGTTTTAGACTCACAAGCATCAAACAACGTAAATCAGACTTTGACGTTTGTCAATAAGTCATTACACATTTGTTTTCCATGGCACACTAGGTTAATATCGATATATGTGAGCATTTTTCAAAAAACCCTAATTATTTCTCAAACTATTAATGTTAGGCATAGATTATGGAGTATAAAAGATGTAAAATGAGACGCTGAAGACGACTAAGTAATAAAATATGGGGGGTGCCATTTAAAAAAATGAAGTTATGGTGCTACCAAATTTCGAAAAGTTAACGTGTAATAGTAAAGTGACCAAACGATCTAGACAGCCGTTCTTGGCACCAAAACATACTCCATCATGTTGTTTAAGCATGTTCTGAATCCTAAATTGATATCTGAAAAATCGAGTGTCCTATGATTTTTTGAACAAATGTCCGCTGGAGCAGATTTTTCTAGAAAAAATCGAATAACTCGAGAACGGCCGAATCAAGTTGCAAAAAGTAAAGTTATTTATAAACCTTCAAAACAGACAAATCCAAATATGTAAAAATATACAGGGTGTTCCATTTAAAAAAGTAAAGTAGCTGGCGACTTCCGGTATTACCGGAAGTGCTAGAAATCTGAAAATATTTTAGACGAAGAGAACGTAATTGATAATACTTAAGTCTGAATTCTCAATTTTTTATTTTGGCCAGAACCACAGAAGCGTCTAATGACCGGTCTCGCTAAGACACCCTGTATATTTGTCATTTTTGTCATACATTTTTACTAGAATAGTGTATTTGTTTTATAAATAAATTATTTAACGTGTACTATTTATAAAATTAATTATTACTGAATTATAATGCACGCCAAAAAGCTTATTATGTCTATACTGTCCATAGTTTCCCTCACTTGATTCAACTCATTACTTTGAGTCTCAGTCAACTATCAGACGACTGTTCATTGTATGATCAGCGATTCTTCTAGAACAGCTGAATGAATAACTTGCATTCGACTAAAATGAAAATAATTATATTTTCATTTTATTTATTCGTTTGCTTGATAATCTGTTTCAGAAATCAACGAATATTATGATAGTTATTCAAACATTCGAATAAATTCTATAACATCGATGTATTCGAATACTTGACAACAATCGAATTATTCTATAGTGTTCATAACTAATCGAATATTCGAATAGTTGGTAACAACAATCGAATTATTCGAATACTTACTAACTATCGAATTATTCGACAGTTTTTATTCGATAGTGCCCATCAAATGTTTCTAAAACTGTTTCAGTACCAAGCATTTTCTAGAAGTTTATGTAGTCCATTTTAGTATTATTACATTTTTTTTGGTTTCCTCTCGGTCGTACCAAACATCTTTTCGGCAGACAAATAAGGCCACGCAATCGCGAAACCTGAACACTGCTCGCACGTCTCGTCTTATGTTAACACAACAAAAAAGAAGAACATTTATAATTTTGACAATCAAGATCCTTTCTTAACTTCAATTCTTTTATTACATACATCTGAAGATGTATTCATAAAGTCACAAATTAAGTTCAAGGAATATCTTTGAATCATTACAAAATTCTTATTTGTTATAACCCCCATAAAGAAGGATTTGAATATTTCCATATTTTCAAAGATTAGAGCATGAAAATTTACATAACGCAGCTGTTGATTATTATTAATTACAAGAACCGTTAAGAAGTAATGCTTTTTAGTGAAGATAGACCGGAGCGTTGCCTAACCAACTCTATAAATCACTGATTATCTCATTTGCGAAGACTTTTTTCTAACTCATTTACTCCCGTATCGGTGTTATGACAACTCAAAGTTGATTTATTTAATATCTCGACAGTTAATTTTTCCTTTTCGGTTCGTTAATACTTCTTATTTTCTACTTATGCCATTAGTTATTTGATTTGAAAACGAAAATTAAAATTATAAATTGCTGTTTGTATTTCATTAATTTTTTCTTGTCGCGCAATCTAATTAATAAAGCCAAAGTTTTCGGTCGATTTTTAAGTAAGGTATACAAAAACAAATAATCATGAAGTAGTACCACTTTATGTGTCGTAAACGTCAGTATACCTACACTCGTAAATGTCTTATGCAATTTTACACCTAATCGTTTTTCACGTACCGCACGTGGAAACACAGTTACCTGTTGACTTATGATGTTTTATTTACTTTTGAAGAGGTGTTTCTAACACACGAGATCTGCGGCAACTTTCTTTGTTGCACCGACATATAACGTTGTTAAGATTGTACATCAGACTCCCAAGAAAATGCAACTTGCCCATTCAGATTACATCTGTAATGATATCACCTTAAAAACCCGTTTTTTTCCCTCTTGGTAATTGCCGAAATACTGAAAAAAATCTTTATTGCCATCTCTTCGCCAAAATTGTTACCCACACAACAATTTATTACCGTGTTAAAATTGCAACGTTTTTCTACCTCGACGTCCTCATCAGGAAGTTTAACGACATGTCGTAATTCGTTTTTTAAGACAACCCGGACAGTTTTGGCTCTAATATTAAATTAAGTTGCTTAATAAATTATCAAAAAAATTACAATACACGTTTCACACGACATTTCAACGTTCCTTTTAATTATTAATTAAGTGAAAAGCTGCTAATTGTCGTTAAAGAATTCAATTGAAATATATTTTGAAAATATTAATCTAAAAGTGTGAGTTGTGTAGATAAATGCAAAAGAAAAATATAAAAAAAAAACTTACCCGGATGTGATCATTAATAAAGTAGTCATTAAGAAATCTAAAATCAAAAAGAAAAAAGAATCAATAAATTATTTAAACTATATAATCGAAAGTTAATTTTAATCCCAAATGGTATTCGATTTCTTCGACTATAATTTAGCTTTCGTTTGCGAATTTTTATTTCGTTCTATTTAGTTTATGGTGGAAAATTATGCGAAAAATGGAAAGTGGAAACTCACCAGTTGAGGTGAGTTGAGTTTATTGGATGTTGCGCCATACACGGTCAAATTAATATTGAAACAAAAAGAAAACTTCACTTGCACTTGATTAAAAAATGGTTCACTTCACTACCCGATCAGGTAAGTTTCGTTTTCTTGGCGGACTTAGAGGCGCGCGACTAAAGAGGTGTTTGCCGACAGAGAGGCGGAATCCCGTGGTAAAAATATTCAAGGAAGACATTCTTAACTCTGTGGCCCCACGGACGATAAAAATTATAGTGGGGAAAAAGTCACACCGTCTTGCACTCGTGTAATTCGTTTTTCATTTTCTTTTAATCATTCCACAAGATCAAATCGTAATAATTAAGATTTTAATCATAGAAATAAAAAAATTGAGATTTAAGGAGAATTAATTAATTAAAATAACATTGGAATTTGAATGTGATGTAAAATATACGTTATTTGGCATTAGACTTTAAAAATGTGTAGAAAAGTTATGAGATTGGAATAATATGTTAATAACACCGGGGATTTATTGAATTTTCAAATGATATTGATAAAAATATTGTTAATTTTTGCATTTTTCCCATAAAGAGAGATATTAGTGTAATTAAAATACAAAAAAGTTGTTTTAATAACCGTTATGATTAATTTTTGTATTTTTAGCCTTAAATTATAGATAAACTAATACGAATGTTGAACAAACAAATAACAAATATTTGTATTCCTCCTACACAAAAAAATATAGATAATGTAAACCCATTCCAATAAAAAAAAAGGATCATTTATAAAACTATGACGTAAAATGGTAATTTGTGGAATTTTCAAATGATATTGATAAAAAAATTGTTCATTTTTGCATTTCGCCCACAAAGAAAGATATGTCATTAAAATATAAAAAAGTTGTTCCAATAACCGTTATGATTATTTTTTGTATCTTTAGCCATATGTTATAGATAAATTAACCCAAATGTTGAATGAATTAAAATAACAAAATAGCTGTATTCGTCCTACCCAGAAAAGAAGTGTGAATTATAAAGCTATGACGTAAAATAAAAAATTACAATTTTTTCGACATAATCGGGTCAATTTGATTTTTGTATTTATCATCTAGGCTTGTCCATATTGATAACCATCGGGGGTGGTGCTTGAAAAGTGTAGTAGCTGTTACTAGTCTATTTCCTATTACAAACTGAAATAAGCGCACACCTCTATCATTTGTGTTTCCAAATCGTTGGTCATGATGAGAAGTCGTTGTTGCATACAAGGTTGATCATTTGACCAGTAGCATCAAGAATCGTTGATAAGTAGAAGATCAAAAACTCCCAGCATGGTCAAGCATGTCCGGAACATGGTGCGCCACAATTCCAAGAGTCGTTAGAACGAATGCCCCTGGATGTTCCAACAGGACTCAGTGTCCGTACACAAGGTTATGATGGTTCAACAATGGTGCCGGACCTATTTTACTGGCCTAGTCGATTGGAACCTCATCGACTTTTCGGTGTGATTCCTGTGCTAGTCTTCACAGGTATTTCAACAGTCTCATGCACGCCTTTCAGAAGGCATGGGAGGAGCTGTGGGACAAGGTTGTTGCTTCCCCAAGCGTTTGCGAGGCTGTGTGAAGGCGAAGGATGGATACTTCGAACCTTGATTACACATTGTTGTTTGGTAATGGTTGAATAAAATTTATGCCAAATTTCATGTCTGCTACCAGACTTTTGTAACACCCTGTAGACTTGGACGACATGCAAGTTCTTGGAATAGAGTTAGTTTAAGTATTCTGTCGTATGATTTTACATGATTGTTTAATATTTTGTGTACTATGATTGCGACCATATTATTTTGAGGTTCAATGTGTTCCTTGCCACTCCAATGCATTTGCCACAGATTAGCATTTCTAGTCTCTATACAACATGTAGTTTCCCCGTCTACAGTGTTGCTATATTGACGTGTTTTCTCAACATGATTAATAAAAAAACTAGTATCAAGGCTTCGTTTAACCCAAATGATATGAATATTTTGTAGACATCCTCTTAGACCTCGTTGGCGAAATTTCAATTCGTAATCAAACAACTAATTTTGATGATCTGCTGTCGAATATACCAGTCATTAAACATCGTTTCAGTATGGAACCTGTTGAATGTAATGAGGTTCGAGATATTATTGGCTCCCTGAAGAATAAACCTTCCAAGGATGTTTATGGTTTTAATGCTGAAATTATAAAGCTAATAAAAGATGTGATAACACCGCTAAGAAGATTGATTAATCTATGCATGAGGGAGAATGTTTTTCCTGATGTCTTAGCATTGGTCATTCCGGTCTTTAAAAAAGGTGATCCTCAAGAACTAGAGAACTATCGTTCTAAAGTTTTTGAAAGAGTCATTAAGGATAGAATTATAAATCATTTTGAAAAAAACAACATATTCATACCTAGTCAGTGTGGTTTTCGACAGAATCTCAGTACTAGGGATGCAATTGTGGATTTTGTCCCGTCAGGTGGGGGATGGCCACGAACATGGGGAATTTACATCCATAACCTTTGTGATCTCAGCAAGGCCTTCGATTGCGTTAACCATGGTCTTTTGTTAAAAAAATTGGACAAATATAATTTTGATGAAAGTAGTGCTAGATTAATAGAATCTTATCTCACTAATAGAAAGCAAGTAGTTTCTAGTATATTTCTATAGGTTTGTTCGAGCAGCGGCAAAACCAATCTGCAAATTGGGAGACGCATGCGCAGTATGGTAACGGTGTTCGAGCAGTAAATAAATCCCGAATTCTGACTTTTTCGACTACCAGTCGTGTGTTCGATCAGAATTTAGGATTAGTTGGGTACTGGTTGGGTATAGTTTTTACAATTTGCTGACTTTCGAAAAATTGTTGACGGATTGTGTACTGTCATGCGCAGTGGATACTTTGCGAGTTCGTTGGTAATAAACGTAGCACGTCGAGAGGGCGACACAATCGATTTATATTTGTAAACACAATATCCGCTTTATTAATCTGTAATTGTTGTTAACACGTTCTTAAGTACCTAGTATAAATCAGAGTATAAATAATCATGTCCGATATTTCGTCGTCAAGTGAAGATGTGCCTTTAGTAAATCTTGAGTCAAGTGATGATGACCTAGAAGATGAATTACTTGATACACCAGTGCGAATAAGGCCAAAAAATGAAGAGTACTTCGAAATAACAGTACAACTGTATAGCGACTCAGAATTTATGGAACATTTTCGTTTGAGTAGAGTAGTTGCTGAAGATCTAGCAAATCGATTTAAAGTCAGCCAGTATTATAATTATCAAGCCGGAGGAAATGGAAAATTAACAGAAAAAAAACATATATTAATATTTCTGTGGTTTGCTGGTCATCAGACGGCTTCTTTCCGAGATGTAGCTGATAGATTTAATATTAGTATAAGTTCCCTACAAATTGTAATCCAGCGAACAGTATATTTTATAAGCAACCTATTTGACAAATATCGTACTAGTTCGCAATTAATCGTTACGTGCGCATGCACTAATCTGTCACAAACTAATACCTAATTCTCTGCTCGAACAAACCTTATAAGAGTTCCTCAAGGATCGATACTAGGACCGGTGGTTTTTCTTATTTACCTAAATGATTTGCCGAATGCTATCACTAGTGCATAGGTAATATTATACGCAAAACAGTGGTTTGTCTGTAACAAATTAAATTTAAATAAAAGCAAAAGTATGGAAGCTGTTTTCATGCTTCGAAACGCTGGTGCGGACTCAGAAAACAAGTAGTGGATGTCCTGGGTGTACCTTAAACTGGGAACACCACATAGATAGGTTGTGTGGATGTTTGAGTAGCAACATCTTTGTGTTGCGAATTCTAAGTAATAATGTGTCGAAGGCTGTGTATCATGCCTTGTGCCAGTCACTTATGTCTTAGGCGTTATTGACGTGGGGAGGTTGTACTGGGTGGCACAGAGTTTTCCGATTACAGCGACGTGCTGTGCGGGTGGTCTGTGGTCTGAGTTACAGAAATTCTTGCCGTGCTTCATTTATCAGTTATCAGATTTTAACGTTTCCCTCATTATATATTTTGGAGTGCCTGTTGTACGTACGTAGAAACGTAGGAAGATTCTCTATGCATAGTGATGTGCACGGCTATAATACACGAAATAGCCACAAGTTAATGCCAAACTTTTGCAGACTCTCTAAGTCACAAAAGTGTGTCGATTTTGCTACTCTTAAATTCTATAATAAATTGGTAACGCTGCTCTCGGTGGGAGCTTTTAAGGTGGCGGTCAAGAGGTTCTTGCTGACAACGGGTTTTTACTCCTCTTCGGAATTTCTGGACCGCGACCTCTCAGAGGAAGATTTTAATATATAACCTATTTTGTCAGACATGGTAGTATCGGCTGTAATGAATGTTAATTGTAGTGTATCGGTACCGTATGTATTAATTTTTTTTTGACTTGATGGGTGTAAAAGAAATTTTTAATTGCACGAATAAATTCTATTCTATTCAAATGCTCACCAGGTTTATGTCTCTAATTAATCAATGAAGAATAGAAAAGCTGCAGGACCAGAAGGCATCTCCGCAGAGCTACTATATTTCAATGACCTTGATCTTTAGCAGAATATATGGTAAAATATTGGAACAACAGTTGAGTTTCATAAATCGTGTTTTATCAGCTATTGAAGATCTGGTGGTCTATGTATCTTTATAGTTTTTTTTAAGATGTAGCTTCTAACAGGAAGCTTTTTAATCATCCAACTTCACCAAATAAAGTTAGAAATCATTTAAATTGATAAATAGCGTCAAGTAAATCTCGGAGAATCTATTGAAGTCTGACGGTTTTATTTTAAGTTAGAGGTAGTTTATCAACTTCTTAAGGGCACGGCATCCCGTTTTATCCGCGGCCTTCGGCAGAGTAGCTATTACATTTCAAAAACAACGCGCGCCGCCGAATACGGATATAACGCGTTTTCTTGCCAAGATTTTAAAGTTTCCTTTTGAGGAGAAATGGCTATAAATTGTCGCGACGCCATCACCAGGGAGCCCCTTCTTGTTTTTCTTATAAAAATTACCGTGAATTATACGTAAATTTCCATCGGATTTGAGTGCTTCAGCAAATAACAACCCCAATAAACTTTCCTTAAAAAAGTTTTTTCTTTAATTAATTCTGATAAAGCGAAAAAAATTCTTCCATTAGTAACGTGAATAATTTAAATACCGGAAAAAACGTTTTTTTGGCCAGTAACAATAATTTTTGTCGTAATGGGTTATTTTAATGGTGATAAATTTGGAGATATTCAAGGCACGTTGGTGTGTATTGGTTATCGAAAAAGCTCGATCCGTTAACGAACTTCACACTCGCAAAGAACTTCTTTAAATTCAGGACAGCTGCATTCCATTCTTTGATGAGACTCACGCTCGAATGACTTTCATTAACTTTGTAGAAATTTTTTCGCACATATTTACAATGAAAGTTCACGATTTTTTTTAAGAGTGAAATTGAACGTTTTCTATGAAAAGTTTCAATTAATACATAAAAACAATAATTTAAAGGAAAAGGAAAATTCTTTCCAGTTAAATTTAGTTGAATTAAAGGAATCAAATTAATTTTGTAATAAAAATTAACGAATTGTAATTGTAAAATAAATTGAATAGAAAGTTTGAAATAAAAAGAAGAGTTAAAATGAATAAATGTATTTGGCGTTTAACCTGGAACATTCATTCAACGGTGAATAAAAGAAGAAGTTTAAACACGCCACAAACTTCTTCCTCTATAAAGTAATGATTTAATTAAATCACTTTCATTGAATCTATACATACTTATTAGCTATGCGGTTTTAATAGAAACCAGTGAAAATGGTTACGTGTTTTTATTATTTTTTATTATTCTATTAGTTACTTAATTAGAATTCTTGATGCATTTCGTGTTTGTTTTTGTCACGAAATGATGATCACCTGTTCTTTAACCTGTCTCCTTTAAAGTAAATTAACAGATCTCGTATTACAAAAAAATTAAACTTCATTAATCCCCAGGCGATAAATCTATTGGTAGCACGCAAAGCAATTGCCGTTCTCTTCTCACTCTTCGGATTTGACACGAAACAGTTCAACTAAATCGAATAACACATTTCTATTTAAATCATAGACCGTAAATAAAGTGTTTGTTGCGTGATGAAAATTATCGTCTCCGACCTGTAGGTGTCCAAAAATATCTAAAACCTATTCAGTAAAGTATCTTGGCGTAATCATGGACCAATTCATGAGGTGGGATAAACATGTGACCAGTACATGTAAACGATTAAGATCAGTACTATTTCTATTAAAAAAATTGGCACCACATGTCACTTCATCTTTTCTAAGAACTTATTATTATGCAATGGCGGAATCTATTATCCGTTACGGTCTTATTGCATGGGGTGGGACTGCGAATATTCATTTAGAAAAAATTATAGTCATGCAGAAGTTGATACTAAAAGCCATGCTAAGTGTACCTAAAAATTATCCCACTGAGGCAGTTTACGAGACTTCACAACTGCTATCTGTTCCTCTATTATATATAAGTCTTGTCTTGGATAGGATATTTGGCGGTAAAGAGTTGCTGAGCGATATGGATCATGCACAGAATACTAGATCTAAAAATTATATGTCTGTGCGGTTGACTCGTGTGCGTAAAACAGTCGGACAGCGATCCTTCAGATATTTTTCCCCTAAAATATATAATAAGTTTATGAGATATGCACTTGAAAATGGTTTGTCATTGGGTCCAACCAACCTTAAATCTTCAATCAGAGCATGGCTTCAAACTATTAAGGGCACAAACCTCTCAGCCATTTTGGATTTAACTTGATTTGAGTGATTTTTTGTTTTTTGTTTTCCATGTGTGTGTGTATATATATATATATATATATATATATATATATGTATACGTATTTATGTTTCTTAATTGATAAAATATAAAAATATTATCATTTTGGTTTTGTTTTTCTAAAGTATTTAAACTATTTAATTAATCAGTGCGTGCTGGCGTTGTAAATTGTAAAACCACGCGCAACACTGCTATACAGCAGAGTTAGTGGTGTATATCTTGTGCACTCAACATGCCAGTCTAATTTATTATATTTAATGGTAAAAATTTTGTTTTGCTTTTTTTTTTATTTTCTTCGTTTTTGCTTTGAGTTGCATGAGATGCTCTTTTTGTTGTATTAGTGTAAAATATAAAATGTAAAATGTAGAAATAAAGGGCTATAATAATAATAATAAACATTTTAGACTATTTTCGTATTAAATAATTAAATTGAGTTTGAAACTAATTTTTTTCCTTAACACGTTAACTGTCTACTACGAGATCGAATGTAGGTTTTTTATTTGCCTAGGAACTTCACTTACCATATTTGCAATGCTTCGATAAAAGTTATACTATAATAGTGTAAATATGAAAAGATGGCCTCAGGGGAGAGAACAAAATAAGAGAGGGATGTAAATAATGAAGCTCTTGTGATCTATAATGTTTTGATGCTCAATATGCAACGAATAGACACGAATAGACAAGTCAACCCTAAGTAGTTAAATACAATGTCTGAGTTGCCTACTAAAATCTTGGCAAACAAAATCAGTGTTAGCTTCCTGGGACCCGATGACGTCGATGGGGAGCGTCGATGACGAAATCCAAGAAGAGAGAGAGAGAGAGAGAGAGACGTTAGTTCAGTGTTGCCAGATCTGGTGAAATTTCACCACATCTGGTGATCTTTTCGCGATCTGGTGAAATGGTGAAAACTTTAGAAAAAATTCACATTTCTGGTGATTTTTTAACTTTTCATTTTTTAATCGAAATTTCGAAAAAGGTATCCGATAAAAAAAACATCACAGCCACAATGTATACATTTTTTGTAAAACTTTCGTAAAACTTTCCTTGGGCTGACATCTCGTAGTGATACTCCGAAATATCAAATATTTTTACGTTTATGTTAGGAACTTCGGGGAATTACCTATTGCTATAATATTCCGATTTACTCATCCATTCTCTTTACACTTTAGTAAAAGTTAATACAGTGATTGTTAAGGTGCATTAATTTTTATTTGTATATTCTGCAAAAAAATACCGGTAAGTAACTCAAATTTATAGTTATTTATTAATATTTATCCTTTGTGTAATCATTGCCGAATAATATTATTTTTCTTGCTAGAAGTACGCACGATGAAAAAGTTTTTATTGATAAAGGACAAAGATGAACCTAAACCTCCCTCGCCTCAACCATCTACAAGCACATTTGGAGTAGATGAAAATGTGACTCAAACGGTCGGTAAAGAAACATCTTCAAGTACGGAGGAAGAAACAGCGAACAAAACAAAGAGAAGGAAAAAATTTTATGCTCATAAATATCGAGTTGAATGGGAAGCGCATGAAGAATACAAAAAATGGATTAAAGAAAGTAACCTTGGCAAGCATTATTTTAAATGTGAAATGTGTAATAAAGATTACATTGGAGGCTCTGCTGCAGTGAAGAAGCATAATAGTTCCAGAAAACACATATTTAACATGGATTCATTATTTAAACAGCCAACATTAACACAAAAATCTTTCACTATTAGCAATAGCAATATTTTAAAACAAAACGAAATTCGGATTGTAGCATTTATTGCTGAACACAACCTTCCAATAAATATTTCCGATCATTTAACCGAACTTACAAAATCTATTTGTACATCTGGGAATGAACCAAAAGAAGTTAGTCAAATGTCTTGTAGTCGAAGTAAGTGTACAGCAATAATTAATAATGTTTTAGGAAAAACTAATTTTGAAAATATTGTTCAAAAAATGAAATTAAATAAATTTTCCGTGTTAGTAGACGAGTCTACAGACATATCACATGAAAAAAATTTAGCAATAGTTGTTAGAATTAATCAAAACTTTAATATCAAAGATGAATTTCTTGGCCTTTTTCCTGTTAAACAAGCAACAGCCCAAAATTTGTTTAATGTTATAATAGATTTTTTTAATCAGAATAATATACCATATAAAACAAACATGGTCGGGTTTGCAGCAGATGGTGCTAATACAATGATGGGCGGGCATCATTCTTTAAAAACCCTTTTTCAAGAACATATACCTGACTTATTTATTATGAAATGCATATGCCATTCATTAGCCTTATGTGCATCCCATGCCTGCAATAAAATACCAGACACAGTAGAGCAACTAATCCGCAATTTATTTTCCTATATGCAGCATAGTTTTAAAAGACAATCCGAATTTAAAGAATTTCAAATTTTCTTAAATATTAAACCTCATAAACTATTACATCCGTCCCAAACAAGATGGCTTTCTCTACAAGCAACAGTTGTTAGAGTTTTGGAGCAATATGAGGCTCTTAAATTGTATTTTAAAAGTGAAGTTTATGACGGTACATCAAGCGCCGCTAATATTTACAGTTTACTTGATCAACCCATAAATAAACTATACCTTGAATTTCTGGAATATGTACTACCTATTTTTACAGACCTAAATTTAGAATTTCAATCTGAAAAGCCAAAAATTCAGGTCCTTTATTCTAGAATGTCTACCGCTTATAACTTATTGCTTAGCTTTTACATAAAACCAGCATATTTAAAAAATACTGATTTAACAATACTACAGTACAGAAACCCTGAAAACTATCTTCCACTAGAAAAGGTATATTTTGGACCAAAGGTCATTTCAGCTCTACAAAAAAATGTAATCAGGGATAAGACTGAAAAGCATAAATTTATGCTTAACTGTCTTCACTTTTATATAGAAGGAGCCCACCAAATTTTTAAGCGTTTTCCATTCAATTCGAGAGAAGTGGAAGTAATAAAACTTGCTTCAATTCTAAATCCAAAAAATATAAGTCAAACTGATAACATTGCTGATTTATGGTCAAAATTTCCGCACTCAATAGAAAATTTAAATGGTTTGGATAGAGAGTTTAGAACGTTAAAATTTTCAAGTGAATTCAATTTTAATTTAGAAATTGAAGAATTCTGGAAAGGTGTGTGTACCTCTCAACGGGGAGATGGCTCACTCCTTTTTCCAGAAATGAACGAATTATTTTCAATTATTTTGTGTTTACCTCATAGCAGCGCATGCGTTGAGAGGCAGTTTAGCACTATAAATTTAAACAAGACAAAATTACGAAACCGTTTGTCTTCAAGAACGTTAAGTGGGATTTTACATAGCAAAAGATTAATGGATGAACGTAATTGCTATGATTTTTGTATTACTAAAGAAGTAGTAGAAAAACATAATAGTAATATGTATAATAATGAACTGTAGGTTAAGGTTTAGCGTTGTTGTTTTTCTTGTTTTGTTGTTATTCTTCAATAAAATATAAATATGTAACCGTTTCTAATTTTTATTGCTGTAAGTTGATGGTACGTAGTATAGTAAGTAGTATGTACATGTGTACATGTTAACAAAAATTGTTGGTAATAAATAAATGTAAAGCAAAAAAAAGGTTATCAAGGTTTAAAAATAGTTGGTGAAAATCTGGTGACTTTTTTCGTTTTATCTGGTGAATTTAATTTTTTTCATCTGGCAACACTGCGTTAGTTAGTCAGTTAAGAATCGGCCACAGAACGGAATAGATTTTGGGTGTGGTTCGAGACAATTATTGAAATAATTATTGTTATTTTTTCGTTAATAAAGTCGTTTATTGTGAACAAAGTTGTGTTTGACTGATTACTGAACGCTCGGCCTTAAGCCTACAGTTATCAGAAGTGGGATTTTACCGAAATAGATTGGAAAAAACGCTTTCGCTGGACCCAATTGGTTATCGCGTGTTCGTTGAGTGGTGCCGGTTGGACGATTGTGATTTTAACCGATTTACGTGGAAAATGGCGGAACCGAAAGAGCGACCTAGAAGAAAAATTGAAAAAAACAGGGGATAAAACAAATGCCGATGTAGAGGCGAGTGGAAATGTAGAAATGACAAATAACCCGAAGTCAGGGCCGGATCTAGCTGAACTTTCTAACCAGTTGAGTTCGATTTTGATGTTGGTACAAGAAAAGGACAAGGAAATCCAAGCATTTAAGAAAAGTATGGATGCAAATCGGTATGTTTCACAACCAAGTATTCCATTTTCCGAAATTTCGTCACAGATACCGGAATTTTCTGGTGAAAAAGATTGTTTAAACATTGAGGAGTGGACTGAGAGGATCGATAACTTGATTCTGATATATGAGATACCTGATCGTGTTGTTAAAATATTAGCTACGAACAAATTAAAAGGAAACGCACGTAAGTTTTATGATTCAAGTGACCTGATTTCTAGTACATGGGACCAAGTGAAAACTGCTTTAGTAGAGATGTTCGAGGTGTACGAGGATGTTGCGTCATTGGTCGATAAGGTTAGAGCGAAGAGATGGAAACATGGGGAAAGATTTGAAGATTATTATCATGAAAAATGTAAATTGGCTAAACGTGCTGGTATGTCGGAAACAGAGACAATCAGTCACATTATCCGAGGTATCGATAACTTTTCATTGCGAACTCAATTGGTAATGGCTCGACTTGGTTCGTTGAAAGACTTGTTGGACACTATGAATCTTGTACAAAACTGTTTAAACTTGTTTTATGATTCCGAAACGAACTGGGATACGATTACAAAGCAAAGATGAAGATCAAAATGAATACTAATGCAGTGTTTTCGAAGTTTGTGGCAGAAATATTTAAGGACATTGTAAAGGATGGAGGACTTGAAATATACATGGATGATATACTGGTTCATACATCGACATTAGAAGATCATGTCTTGTTGTTTAAAAGAGTGATTGAAAGGATAAGAAAGACTAAATTGCGACTTCGTTTAGATAAATGTTATTTTGCCATAAAAGAGATTAATTTTTTAGGCTACCAAGTAAGAACAGGTGAGATAATGCCTAGAAAAGAAAAAACAAAAGCCATCGTAACGTTAAAGGAGATTCAAAGATTTCTTGGATTAACCGGATATTTTCGAAAGTTTATACAGGGTTATTCACGAATAGCAAGACCGTTATCAGATTTGTTAAGGAGTGACAAGAAATTTATGATGGGCGAAAATCAAAGAAATTCATTTGAGAAATTGAAAACTTGTTTAACAGATAAACCAATGTTAAAGATATTTGACCAATCACTAGATACCGAACTCTATACAGATGCAAGTGTGACGGGACTTGGTGCATGCTTATTACAGCGTCATAACGGAAAATTGCATCCTGTTTATTTTGCAAGCTGGAAAACATCACCTGCCGAAGAGAAATACCATAGTTTTGAGTTGGAAGCTCTAGCTATTGTCAAATCGTTAGAAACATTTAGAATCTATTTACTAGGAAAGAAATTTCGTATAATAACTGATTGTAATGCATTGCAGCAAACGTTAAAGAAAAGAGAGGTAAATAGACGAATATTAGGATGGAGTTTAATAATGCAAGAATACGAGTATGAAGTGGAACATCGAAATGCTGATAGAATGAAACATGTTGATTGTTTAAGTAGAATATATAAGACTAATGTAATAAACGTCACAAAAGAAATAATAACAAATTTAGTGGCTAGTCAAGAGAGCGACAAAGATATCAAGGAATTAAAACGAAAAATTCTAGATGAAGAAGAACTCATTATGGAACAAGGGTATTCTATGTTAAATGATAAAGTGGTGAGAAAAATTGATGATAGAGTAGTATATGTTGTACCTAGAGCAATGAGAAAATTATTAGTAATGGAGACTCATGGACGACTTGCACACATGGGATTAGATAAAACATATCAAGAATTAAGACAAAATTACTATTTTAAAAATATGAAGAAATACATTAAGAAAGCTTTGCAAAATTGTATTAGTTGCATTGAGCACAATCGAAAGCAAAATGTGAAGGACTTTACATTTAGACCATCTGGGACCTCTAGAAAAAACAACTGCAGGAAACCAACATATTTTGGCAATGATTGATTCATTCACAAAGTTTATATTTTTGGAAGCAGTGAAAACAACAAAAACAGAAGAAGCATTAAAAATATTGCAAAGATTATTCAAAATTTTTGGATATCCTAAGCGAATAATTACAGATAGAGGAACAAGTTTTACGAGCGAGAAATTTAGACAATTTTGTGATAAAAATGATATAAAATTAGTACAAGTGGCAGTAAGAGCACCGAGGCGAAATGGGCAGATTGAAAGATATAACAGAACATTTTTACCATCATTATTAAAATTAGTAGAAGATAAACCTGAAACATGGGACGAGCAAGCATTGACAGATGTACAAATAGCTATTAACTCGACTTGGCAGAAAAGTACCGGTAAGATACCATCGGAAATCATGATGGGCTACAAGCTCAGAACAAGAGAATCGTCTACTATACCAGAACAAATAAAAGATGAAAATGTCATAAAAGATTATATCTAGGTTAGAGAAAAGGTACGAGAAGAGACAGCAACAAAATTGCGACAAAATCAAGAAAAATCGAAACAATGTTATGATTCCCGACGAAAACCGCATATGAGATATAAAGAAGGAGATTTGGTTATGGTCGAAAGGGTGGCAGCACCTACTGATCGAGTGGCTAAGATGGGAAGTAAATTTATTGGACCATATCGTATTAATAAAGTATTGGACAAAGACCGATACATTGTGAAAAGTATTCCTGGGTGTGAAGTAACTCAAAAAGCTTATGAAGCCGTTATTCCGCCGGAACGATTAAAACTGTGGATTAGACATGAGGATAGCGAAAGTGAAGATGAAGAGGAAGACGAGGATGAAGAGGTTGAAGACGGAGAGGAGGAAAATGTTGAAGACGGAGAAAAAGATGTGAACGGGGAGGTCACAGGATCAGGAGAGGCCGAGCTGTTAGCTTCCTGGGACCCGATGACGTCGATGACGAAATCCAAGAAGAGAGAGAGAGAGAGAGAGACGTTAGTTAGTCAGTTAAGAATCGGCCACAGAACGGAATAGATTTTGGGTGTTTATTGTGAACAAAGTTGTGTTTGACTGATTACTGAACGCTCGGCCTTAAGCCTACATCAGTATCAATATAATCACTAGGAAGAAACAACAAAGCTTAATACAAAATAGATTTACAATTAGTTAATTAAAAATGATAGTTTAAAGCTTTTTTTTGAAATTCTTGGATTTTACCACAAAACGCATCCAAACTACATATTCATCATTTATCCTCCACAAGAAGACATAATAAATTTCCTCCCAGTTCTTTTTCATCACTTCTTCATTCTTTTTCTAAGGATAAAATCTCCAGTGGCTAACACGAAAAAGGAGAGCAACTTTTTCCTCTTCCTAAAGAGCGTTCTTAAGAGTGCTCCTTTTTCTGTTAAATAGATTTTTGCGAACTGATTGCGGATTCCGTACTGTAAGTAATGAAGCGTGCTTATGCTGTCGCCTCTTCTGTCGGTGTTTCAGTCGGTTCTTCAGTAGGCAATCATCGGAACCAGACGTACGTCTAAGCATTTACACCCAGCTGCGTGTGCAGTCGTTAACGAGGACCTTATAGGAGAAGAGTTACTTTTTGCAGACGATCAACGTCTGTTGCCTCAAAGCAAGAAGAAATAGCTTCGTTTTCTATCTATCAAGCAAATGACGTCTCTCCGCTTGCCGTGTGTCGAAGAAAAATGTTCTAATCGCGAAATTTTTCATTTAAAACTTTAAAACATTTAATCAGAACGTGTTTGTGAGTAAAAGAAAAACGAAATTGAAATGGAATTCCTTTTCAAAGCACTCCTCTCGTGCCACTCCTAATCGGAGTCTGATTCTATGATGCGTGTTTCTAAGTGAAGAAGAAAAATTCTTAAAAACTAAACGGGCACGTTCCGCGAAGGAACGATCTTGGGACTCGAAGAACCAATTAACTCGGCTTTTAATCGATAGGTTGAGTTACATATCGCCGAGTTGGTTACACTAAATACGGGTTGGTTTTATTGTCACTGAGGATTCCTAGCGGTGACCTCATACCTAAACGAAAAGAAACTGGGATCGCAGGTCGTTAAATCTAATTATCAGGGTCGTAATAATGTTCAGGGACACTAAACGTCTTCAATCGATGTTGCGTTTAGGGGAAGTGGGGAGACGAACGCTGTTTCTTCAGTCGTTAATTTTTACCGATCTTTAGAACTACTTCTTACAAGAAGACGTAAATTGTCTACGCTCACTTGCACTATCGTAAATCGCGACGATACGCTCGTGCTCTCTACCTTTTTTTTATTCACTTCTTTTTTTTAATCATTTTATTTCTTTCTTTCTTCATGCAGTTTATCGTTATTTTTGTATCTTAATAACTGTCATATGACTGTCATCGAATTCTTCTAACGGTCACCGTGGATTTTTAATTGTCGTCATTATCTGTGTATTAATCTAAAGGAGTTTACAGCTAATTGGCTCGATCGGCAATCATATAGACACACTTCGGGTTGTTGGAAATTACGATCTCATTTCCGGCTGGATGTTATCTTTTATTGATGTCATCTTGCAAACATTAACCCTTCGTGTCCCAAGAAATCAAGAATTTTGAAACTTTGTGACAGAATGATACTTGAGAGTACCGTTAAGCATTAAAATATATTTTAGTGATGGTGCAGTATACAAAAACTTACTTATTACTAATATAAAAATAGTACATTTTTTATTACGTTAGAAAATAAGTAACACTTGCTTTAGCTAAATCACATTATGCTATTCCGAAAAACAGTTCTTTCTTTCATTACAACATAAATAAACATTGCACGCAGTACATTTTGAGTGGGGTCTAGCTTTGGCAGAACAATTTCCACAACTTCCTCTTTCTCTTGAACTTGCGCTGCGACATTTTCGTGGACGCAGTAAATTTGAATATTTATTTATCAGACTCAAATGAGACTTGTTGTAAATTAAAGTTCAAAGCTTTCTCTTTAAAATGATGTATAATAATTGTTGGGTTGAATTGGAAAAATATTGAGAGAAAAAATGTTGAAATAAAACTTACATTTTCGTATAACCTAAAAGTGTTAAAAAAGGTGCTGAATTAAAAATTCCTGGAAGCCGTATTTATTGAAATTAAGGAATGAGACTTGTTCTAAATTAAAGTTCAAAGCTTTCTCTTTCAAATAGTGTATATAAATTGTTGGGTTGGATTGGAAAAATATTAAGAAAAAGAATGTTGAAATAAAACTTACATTTTCGTATAACCTAAAAGTGTCAAAAAAGATGCTAATTTAAAAACTTCTGGACGCCGTATTTATAGAAATTAAGGAATGAGACATATTCTAAATTAAAGTTCAAAGCTTTCTCTTTAAAATGATATATAATAATTGTTGGGTTGGATTGGAAAAATATTAAGAAAAATAATGTTGAAATAAAACTTACATCTTCGTATAACCTAAAAGTGTCAAAAAAGATGCTAATTTAAAAATTCCTGGAAGCCGTATTTATTGAAATTAAGGAATGGGACTTATTCTAAATTAAAGCCCAAAGCTTTCTCTTTAAAATGATGTATAATAATTGTTGGGTTAGATTGGAAAAATATTGAGAGAAAAAATGTTGAAATAAAACTTACATTTTCGTATAACCTAAAGCTGTCAAAAAAGATGTTAATTTAAAAATTCCTGGAAGCCGTATTTATTGAAATTAAGAAATGAGACTTGTTCTAAATTAAAGTTCAAAGCTTTCTCTTTAAAATGATGTATAATAATTGTTGGGTTGGATTGGAAAAATATTGAGAGAAAAAATGTTGAAATAAAACTTACATTTTCCTATAACCTAAAAGTGTTAAAAAAGGTGCTGAATTAAAAATTCCTGGAAGCCGTATTTATTGAAATTAAGGAATGAGACTTGTTCTAAATTAAAGTTCAAAGCTTTCTCTTTCAAATGGTGTATATAAATTGTTGGGTTGGATTGGAAAAATATTAAGAAAAAGAATGTTGAAATAAAACTTACATTTTCGTATAACCTAAAACTGTCAGAAAAGGTGCTAATTTAAAAACTTCTGGAAGCCGTATTTATAGAAATTAAGGAATGAGACATATTCTAAATTAAAGTTCAAAGCTTTCTCTTTAAAATGATATATAATAATTGTTGGGTTGGATTGGAAAAATATTAAGAAAAATAATGTTGAAATAAAACTTACATCTTCGTATAACCTAAAAGTGTCAAAAAAGATGCTAATTTAAAAATTCCTGGAAACCGTATTTATTGAAATTAAGGAATGAGACTTATTCTAAATTAAAGTTCAAAGCTTTCTCTTTAAAATGATGTATAATAATTGTTGGGTTGGATTGGAAAAATATTGAGAAAAAAAATGTTGAAATAAAACTTACATTTTCGTATAACCTAAAGCTGTCAAAAAAGATGTTAATTTAAAAATTCCTGGAAGCCGTATTTATTGAAATTAAGAAATGAGACTTGTTCTAAATTAAAGTTCAAAGTTTTCTCTTTAAAATGATGTATAATAATTATTGGGTTGGATTGGAAAAATATTAAGAAAAAGATTGTTAAAATAAAACTTACGTTTTCATATAACCTAAAACTGTGAAAAAAGATGCTAATTTAAAAACTCCTGGAAGGCGTATTTATTGAAATTAAGGAATGAGACCTGTTTTAAATTAAAGACCAAAGCTTTCTCTTTAAAATGATATATAATAATTGTTGGGTTGGATTGGCAAAATATTAAGAAAAAGAATGTTGAAATAAAACTTACATTTTCGTATAATCTAAAACTGTCAAAAAAGATGCTAATTTAAAAACTCCTGAAAGCCGTATTTATTGAAATAAAGGAATGAGACTTGTTCTAAATTGAAGCTCAAAGCTTTCTCTTTAAAATGATTGAAACCTACAGTGCGGATTGTGTTATTTTTTATACAGATTCTTTCTTGTATAGTAGAAAATACCGCCAGCTCTAAATGCGCCGATAATAGATGACTACAGTTTAAAACGAGTGTTTAAAACTACCGGTACTTTAAAGTACCGTCGGGACACAAAGGGTTAAATGCTAGATAGATTTTGAATTTCTTAAAAGTTGCACTTTTTGAAGCAATAGAAATAAATCTTGATAAAGTATTTCAACAATTCTGTCTCACTAGTTAACCGCATTTAAACCATATTTCCGCAAATTACCAAATAGGATTAATGGAACTTGACCGTATTTGAAACAGAACCGCGACCACAATTTACACTTGGAAGTTCTTCAGAAAAGGTTTCTGGGTAAGCACTTACATCTTGCCAATTTTTGATTCTAATTTTATGTCTTTTCGTTTTCTTAAAACCACATCTTTGAGTTTAACAGTATTAATGTCGGAATTTCAATTTACATTAATCGATATAATATTTCTGTAATATTTCAATAACATTTCATAACAAACCGATTTTAAAAATGACTTTATAAACGCCCCATAAGCAAAACCCCATTAGAAATGATCTTACAATAATTAGCAGTTTTAGTCCGCGTTTATCGTTTATAGCGTTCGACCGGAACGTTTTGATTCAAAATTTTTTTGAAATATCGACCGCGGATGCCTATCTAAATTACCATCTTTCGATGTACAGAAAAGTTTCAGTCTTAATTGTCGGGCGTTTCACCGATTAACACGCTATATTTTACGTTCGTACGCGTTGTGGTTCCTGGAATCTCCAAGAACCGCCGGAACTTGATTTACCGCTCAATTTCAAGTTCGACGACGATGATTATCCACGAATTACCATCGGTTATTGCGTCGATCATTCGCTTCAAAGAAGTATTTTTCGAAAACACCACTGCAAAATTACTGTATTGATTATATTGTGCAGAGGAGCTTTTACGTTGAAATGATTTGGTATAATTATTATTTTATGAGTTAATTTTATACCTATATTTGGAAATATTTTTAAAAATAAAATAGGATCCTATTAAACTGAAACGAATTGCACAAAATTAATTGGCACAGATTAAAAGCAAGATTCATCAAAACAAAAATGTACGTATCTAACGCATGCCGGAAATTTCAAATAACTTGCAATAATATGAATGCTGTAACATAGTTACGAAACTACCGTAAGAATTTTTCAAGATTAAAAGTGAGGAAATAAGTTATGGCAACAGAAACTTGTTCATCATACCAACCTAACCTTCAGGATTATATAGCTATCAAAAAACATTGAAACAACCCTATACAAACAACAAAAATATTAAAAAACTTCGTTTTAGGAACAATCTCTTATTATGCATGTCAGATGGTAACTTGACCGGAAATGTAACCCTGAAAATGTAACTGAAGCATTAAGGAATGTATTTTTATGTAAAAGACATATTTTTTATTGAATTAAACATTAAAAAATGTTAAATAAATTTTAACAAAACTGTATTTATTTCTTCTTACAACTGTTTCAATAAAAATTTACGTATTTACCAACAATATCATATTAAAAACCAAAAACCACTGTTCTATAACACAATTCAAATCCTGAACGAAGGAAATCTTTGTCTTAATTGCTATTATCAAAGATTTAGGCTAGGCGCACATAAGGACCCAGGCGACACAGGCAACGCAGCGCAGTACAGGGTAGAAATCTGTGTACAGTACATTTTGACGTGAAATCGCATATTACAACGCAGTACAGGGTAGAACAGTAACTTGCGAGACAGAAACGTGTGGCGCAGTAAACGATACACAGATTTTAGCGACACGTGAGGGATTTGTAATGTTTATGATCTTAATATTTAAGGTTATGTAAGTAGTGGTCAATAGTGAAAATGAGTATCAGCGAAAAATTAATAGAAATGGTACGGAACTATGATGTATTATATAATACAAATAACCCTGACTACATGAAAATTAAACTTAAAGATGAAATTTGGGTAAATATTGCAAGAGAATTAAAACTAAACAATGGTAAGTATGAAAATAGTTTATATGTTCTTATTATAAGTAACTTATTATAAGTAACTTTATATGTTCTTTTTGTAAATGTGTTTAATATTTTCCTCGTAATATGCTATCTCTTTGCCACTGTACAGCACCTGTAGTATTGAAATAGTGTGTATAATTTTCACGTACTAAGAAAGCATTTCTTGAATTTCGCGAGTTATTATAGCGTATTGAAGTTAGTTGGTCGGAGAGGAGTTCTTCATCAGCAATATCCTCCACATTTGTAGCAGTACTAGTCATTCTAAGGTAATTGTGTAAAACGCATGCTGCCTTAACAACATTATCAACACTAGCAAGTTTGATTTCAAATGGTTTTCTAAAAACATGAAATCGCCCAGCTAGTATCCCAAATGCACATTCTACTGTTTGTCGTGCGCGCGATAATCTATAATTGAATACCTTATTTTCATAATTCGCTGTAACTTTTCTTTTGGGGTAAGGTCTCATTAAATTTTCTAGTAATGGAAAAGCCTCGTCCCCCACAAAAACATAAGGCAATTCTTTTTCACCACCGCTAATCATATCTGGTTCCGGAAGCTTAAGAGTTTTGTTTTGTATTTTCTTGTATAGTATGCTGCTAGAAAATATATTCCCATCACTAAATCGTCCCATTGACCCGATATCTACCGTAATAAATTTATAGTTTGCGTCTACAGTTGCCATTAGTACTATAGAACAAGTATGTTTATAATTAAAATAAGAAGATCCACTTTTGGCCGGTTTCTTGACCACTATGTGTTTGCCATCGATCGATCCCACACAATGTGGAAATTGCCATCTTTGTTCAAACTCCTTTGCAATTTGTTTCCACAGTTCTTCTGTGGGGTCCGGTAAGAAAGTTTGTTGCAGGCATTCCCATATAGCCGCTGATACTTCATTCACAATCTTAGATACTGTGCGATCTCCTAATCTATAGCTATATCCAATACTTTTATAACTATTCCCTGACGCCAAATATCTGAAATATAAAAGTATTCAATAGCGTACCTTTATTTAACAGGTGAAGAAGCGAAAGATGCTTGGACAAAATTACGTAATTGTCACCGTGACGCCTTAAGAAGGCAGAAGAACGGACAACCGAAAAGCGGTGCTGGAGGAGGTAAAAGTGTCAAACTATGGAAATATCAAAAACAGATGGAATTTTTGTTGGCGCACATGCAAAATAGATCACGAGAAACCAATGTAACAGAAGATAAATTTGATAATGAACAGACTGAAGAAGAAGAAGTTGAAATTGAAAACACAGAAGAAAAAGGAGAGAATGACGAGGACCAAGCAGAAGTGCACAGAACGCTCACAACTGCACCTAAACCTAAACGAAAAAAAGGCTGTGATGTTGCTGATTTAATTAAAGCTTCTTTAGCACGTCAAGAGCATCGAAGTATGGAAAGGGATATGCATAGAAAGCGAAGAGTTGAAATCGAAAAAAATGACGAACTGTACCATTTTTTTATGAGTATGTACGAAACAACCAAGCGATTCCCAATTCATTTACAACATCTTGTAAAAAGCAAAATATTTGGTATTGTATCTGCCTCTGAAGCAGAAAATTTAAATTTACCATTTAGTCCTTGTGCGTTATCCCAACCTCAACCCGTCGAATCCTTACCCTCTACAGTACCCACACCACAAACTTCATCTTCAACTCAATTTTCCTTTGAATCCTTTGACTATCCTTCAACTGAAATTACACCTAGATCAACACTTCGACAAGAAACCTCCGATTTACATGATAATGTCTCAGAACAAGTTTTTTGTTTATTATAGAGATATCGCTAATAAAATATTTTCACCAATAAAAAGTTACCTTAGAAATACCGCTAGTTTTTCTTTTGTTGTTATTTCTTTATGTGCACGGCTGCCTTCATGATAGATTTTGTTTTGAATAGTATTGTGTATTTCTTCAAATTGCATACGATTCATTCGGAAATAATTTGTAAACTGGTCATCTGAAAACTCTGAAGTCAAACGAAATTCTCCATGAGTTTCACGCTTTCGTAAATAACTGCTTTTCCATATCCTTTTTTTTCTCTTGAGTTTTGTAGCTGCATATAATAACGTACAATTTATTAACGCATCTAAATCCGAATCGGAGCTTAAATCGGTGTCTTCCATTGCACAGATAGTAAAATACTGCATTATAATATGCGCTCTCTACTGCGTAACTACGCGCACGTTCAGTTTTTCTGCACTGTTCCTGCCCTGCGTCTGTGTGCTTATGTGCGCCTAGCCTTAGTCAGTCAGTATTTGCATTTAAGACACTGTATCCAATCCATTTTGTTCCTGTCGTCTTTCCACTTTATCCGGCAGATAAAGCAAGTAGATGAGTCAATCTTTTTTACTGTGTGTGTCTTGCGAATTGGTCTTCCTTTTCGAAGATGTTTTGTTTGGGTGCTTGAGGAAGAAGATTGATTTTCTTTCTCAGCTTTTGTGGGAATTACATCTGTACCTGCTGGAATCTTTTTGGGTCCGCTTCCTTTTCTGCTTATCGCCACTCCCACGGTGCTCCCGCAACAGTTCTAGCAAACTTGCGTCTAAAACTCTTTCGTGTGTGTCGCTACTTTCGCTCTCATTTAAACCGTCGGGAATCCTTTTCAAAACCTCATTTTGATTAGGAGGATGCAAGCCAGTTGCTCTAAATCCTGATTTCAAGTTTTGCTCTACCATATCGCTGATTGCTGTCCAGAGTCTATTTAGCAATACACGGAATTGTTCTTTTGGAATGCAACCAGAGTATCTGCTTTCTTTTCTCCATTGATCCAGTATTTTTCTCCACTTTTTTTTCGTAGGTGCGAATACCGCAACATCTAATGGTTGCATTAGATAGATGGCATTTGCTGAAAATGGCGTCAAACAGATATTATTCATCTTGCATGCCTTGATCACTCTATCGTCTGGGTCGCGAATGTCTTCAACATGCCCTAACAAGATTTCAAAAAACCATTTTTCGAAAAGGTTCATGTCAAACGCTCCACTTGGACTGCTGGCATATTTTGAACCAGCTGATCCACTTTTAGTCCAGTTGTGATATATGTTTTGTGCTTTATATACCCAAGAATGTTCTTGCACTCTTTCACTCTTTTTGTGTTTCTTGGCACTATGACTTTTTTAGCACCAGGATCATCAGTGACATTCGTCTCATCATAATTATACAGGGTGTTTTAAAACAACGTTTAAATATTTAGAGTGGTAGTACTACAGTCGAAAACAAGTCGAAAAGTGTTAATCAACATGGGTCCGAAAATAAACCGTTTTCGAAATACAGGATGTTCAAATTTCTTGGGACTCTACGTTTTTTCTTTTAAACTATAATTACTACAGATTTGATACTTGGCAAATCGATACAGTATGAAACTGTCTTTTTTTGAGAATAGTATGATGTTTTGCATTGCGGCAATGAATAGAACAGGGTTGCCAGATAATTCGTGAAAACTACGGGTTATTTGAAAGAGTTCGGGCTTCCTTTGAACGTAGAATGAGAAACTGTATTGATGTTGCAGGTCGACATTTTGAACATCTTCAGTAAAAAGCTTCGGTTTGATTAGTATTAGATTACATTGTGTTAATTCAATTTTTCTAATAATTTATTTTTAAAAATGTTTTTTTTTTCTCGGAAGCCTTAAGGAGTACAAACTTTTTTTTCGGATTAATGTTGTTTAGAATTAAGCGCTCTAACCAATAAAATTGTTAAATACAATTTTTGAATTTTCTGAAAAATAGTCATATTTATTTTCACTTCCGGTCCAACCGGAAGCAATGGAAACATCATACTATTCTCAAAAAGAAACCGTTTCATACTGTATTTGCCAAGTATCAAATGTGTAGTAGTTATAATTTAAAAGAAAAAACGTAGAGTCTCAAAAAATTTGAACATCCTGTATCTCGAAAACGGTTGATTTTCAGACCCATGTTGTGATTAACACTTTTCGACTTGTTTTCGACTGTAGCACTACCCCTATAAATATTTAAACGTTGTTTTAAAACACCCTGTATAGGTTTACACTTTTCACTGAAGAAAGGGCAAAGTTAGCGTTGTTAAAAAATGTTGTAGTGTCGTCGCGGTTGAGTGACGACTTGGCCCGGTTGATGTTTGACGTTATTCTGATGGACAGGTTGTTTCTAGCGATAAAATAATCGATGAAATCTGGACTTGGACTGTTGTTCTTTCAAGCATCTTTCATACTAATGTTGTTTGAGGCACTTTGAACGTTTCTGCGACCTTTTTCCTTGACACCCCCTTCCGAACTGCATCCATAACCTTTTGCAAGTCTTTCACTTTGTAATTCATGTAGGGTTTTGACCCTGGAGGTTTTTGATACGTGCGCACTATTTTTAATCGCCAGAAATAAAAACATAACTGAACCTACTTAACCTCGCTTTCCTGACACAAGATTAAACACGTATAGGTTGTGAACATATAGCCCTGCGGTGACCATGTTACCTTACCATTTTACGGTACTATGCCCTTCACTGTCCCACATAAAATGCAACGTAGCTTAATAGTACAGGTATTGGGTAGTTTTGCAAAAGAGAAGTTTTGCTTTTAAAAAGGTGACGTCTTTATGATAACCCTGAGTTTTCGGCCGTTTTCGCACGGTTAAACCCGAAACTTTCTAGTTCTAGTGTTAGTTCTATTTTTACTCTAGTACTGTTACTACCGAGAGATCAAAAAAGCCGGTCCGCTAAAAACAAGTTTCCCAAGCGCTTGATACCAATACTTACTGTCCTCGTCACAGCCTCCTCCCATCTCTACTTGTTTTTAATTTTCAACGTTCTTATTGGTCGACGAGGTGATATCGATTTTTAGTTTCAATGGTTTCGATCAGCTGAGCTCAGAGTCGTGTTCTTGGTTTTGGCGTTTGGTGTTTTCAATATTTCATTATGAATTTATTGCGGTTTCATTTAATATTATCTGTCTTTATTAAGACAAAAATTCGATTGTGATTTGGTTTGGTATACATTTCGTTGATTTATTTTTAGGTTAAATCATGCCGTTCACCTTAGAAGAAGACAAGTTTCAAAGTTTCTTCTCCAATCTTATCTTCGAAATGGAGTAAAAGATCAAAATGGGGTATGAAAATATTCAACAAGTCTTTGTGTAGAGGAATTTAGAGAGACATGCCTGGAAAATGTAGTGAATTACCTTATGTCATGACATTAGGAAAGTTGTCAAAGTACTTTGTTACAAGAATTCATTGAATAATTACATGATGATGAATTGGAAGAAGGATTTTTTCAACATGACAATGCAACTGCACGAACAAACAAAAGATTCCTTCATGAATTTTATGATGATTGAGTAATTGGTAGAGGATGTTGGCCAAGGTCTGTAGAACATAAGGTTACCCAATACCGATTCTCATCCTCTGAGAGGCAAGGTGGGTCAGTGACGTAGCTGGTTCTATGAACAACACAACACGATGCGAGGTTTAAATATTTTATATAGACTGTACCACAGTATAGGCACGTATAGGCTATCTTTTATTCTGACTGTATCGAACCAGTGACGTCAATTTACGGGGTAATAATCGATACTACAGAGGTATAGGGAATGAGGTAACTTTATGTTCTATAAACCTTGGGTGTTGGCCACCTCGCTCACCCGATCTAACCCCACTAGATTTCTTTTTATTCGGTCATTTCAAAAATTCTGTCTACAAAAACCGTTTACATACCATAGAAGAATTGGAAGATGCAATACGATACAATGTTCAACAAATAACTGCAGAGCAACTTGTACAGGTCTTCGATAATATAAAAAGAAGAATCACTTTATGTTTAGAAAATAATGGTCAACATTTTGAATTCGTTTTATAATAAATAAAACTTCTAAACCTTTATTTTTATAATAAAATAAAAGAATAATTTATAATAACACAAAAGAATAATTTAAAGGTTTTTCTTTTTATTAATTAATCCTTTTTAATTATTTTCATCATAATTTAAATTTACATCCACCAATCTAACTCCAGAGAGAATTTATTTCGAATTTTGTTTAACGAGAGTAACATTTTTAATTTTGTGCGTGTGAGTTTTTAAGGTTATGTTTACTAAACTAAAAGTTTCCTCCCATTTCCCCACCACTATTAAAACAAGTAGAAGGAGGGTGTGACCCAAGGTTTATATATAAGAGGTTGTCTAGGTTCGTACGCAATCATACTGCGCATTACGTCACATGTGGAAAATAATACTGCCAAGCAATTCAAATTAAACAAAGGCATGGAGCACCACATGGCCATGAGGTTGCGTGCGCAATCCGTGATCGCTTACGTCACGAAACACTTCTGCTCTTGCCCCTCGCCCACAAACTAAAATCAAAGTATTGCAGCATAGGAACTTAGACAACCTTTAATATATAAACCTTGGGTGTGACCGCTGTCACGAGGGCAGTAAGTATTGGTATCAAGCGCTTGGGAAAGTAGTTTTTAGCGGACCGGCTTTCTTGATCGCATTGTAGTTTTACTCTTGCACTGTCACTAGAACCAACACTAGATATATTGAGGTTTAGCCGTACGTCTCTTAAGACGGTTAAACCCGAATTCGGCTTGACTTTAAATATAAAGTCAGTTCTTGTGGAATCAAACCGATTACAACTTAACGTTCAATACAATCGGAGAATAATTAGATTGATTTACCGGTTGATGAAGATAGTAAAGCCTGAGTCGCAAGCGACATCGACTTAACTTTGAAAATGCATATTTTTATCCTGTTCAGTCGAAGTCGCTTGATTTGACACCATATTGAATAACGCTAATCGCAATGTATCAGCAAACTTGAACAACAAAATAGTTGTGTTATGTTTTGATTTGATTAAGATTGCAATTCGTGATGATGTTATAACACAAAAGTATATACCGTATTTTCTCGAATGTAATCCGCAACCTTTTTTACAAATTTTATGTGCTCTAAAATCAAATGCAGATTACAATCGGGTGCGGATTAGATTCGCAGTCGTATAGTTGCAATTTGGAAAATAGCAAAATAAAATCACATTATAATAATAACACTTTATTAAGGGTTTTAGACCGATATTTACATTTTTATGTATCATTTTCTTCCCATATTACGTCATCTTCGGATTATACAAAACTTCTTAAATGATGTTATAATATTGTTTTCAGGGAACGTTTTCCATGTCGCCTACACTCACTGAGCAAGTTCAGAAGCTCCTTTAATTGCTCCCGGTTTTGTTAATTCTCGAGTTTGTTAATATACATACCTATACATACACAGGTTGTAGTATGGATGTTATTCCACCAGGTATTATTATTATGACAAGAAGTCTAAACCAAGGGCAATCAGTCTATGATTAATTAATATCCTTACTTAACAATCCTCCTGGTCTAAGACTCCATACTTGTCTTAATCATTCCATCATCAGCTTTTCCATTATCCATCCTTTTTGTTGTGCCCTAACTAGGACGTCATTCGCGAAGTCTTTCAGATTTCAGAATGGTTTTTTTCTCAATATTACTAATGACAGCAATTTTTCCCTATCACTTGTTACTGCTAGTATCAATGTTATGCGCAATTTTTCGCAACCACTCGTTTATAAAGAAATTTCCCACACACCTCTGCTTTCCAGTGTGTAATTGGGTGGCATATCCAGATATACTACCATTTCGTTGACATTTACAGTTTGAAACAAATTGAAATTTTCTTGAAAATCATTTTGGAGGAGCTTTTGGGAAATTGTAGTTCTGCGCCTCAACGATAACACCATTCGGCGCATAAATCCCACAGTCCAACCTTTGCTAGTATTAAAAATTTTTTAGTCCCTCCTATCGTTTTTCTTGAGAGAACTAGAAAACTGCCTCGTCAATTTCATGAAATCGTCTCTCCTTTGGCCCGGTAAATTTTTTGCACGATGCCTCACAGTCTGCAATAGCTACCTTCTCTTCCCGTAACAGCCGCAACGTTACTCTCATTAACAGCAAAAATTGTATCAGCTTTTCGATTTCCTTAACGCTAACTTAATAACATCTCTTTAAACTTTGCTGTATAGAAGAACCTTTTAGATTTTTGTTACTTTTTTTTTATAATTACGCTATTATATGTATAATTAAGCACACACCACGTTCGAGCTACTACGAGGGCAGTATATGAACGGCATTCGTGCTAGGCATTACTATTTATTTTCCAATTTTTTCTGGCTTGGTAAATTTAAAGTCTAGTCTAATAAAAACTCGTCGTTAGCAAGGTCTTTAGGTACATCAGCGTCAGTCAACAGAAAAAATATATATTTATGGTTAACAACAAGCATCGCATCGTTTTGGTGTTGTCGAATTGCTCAAAGAAAGATGCGGATGACATTCGCAAACTAAATTTTTTTACCACTATGCATTTTTAAAATCGGGGTGCGGATTAGATTCGAGTGCGGATAAGATTCGAGAAAATACGGTATTAGCTCGGTTAGATAATTATGATAATTTAGATATGGCGGAGGTGGTGGCGATTAATTACGGTTAAGAGAATTTATGAAAAAGAAATATGATTATTAGTAATTTGTTACAGATTTATTACTGCGTTATGAAACTGAGTAGCTTTAACAAGCTACCTTGTTAATGTGAATCTCCACAGAGTTCTATCGGCTGAAATGGTGAAAAGATATGATACGATAAAGATCTGCGGAAGAAAAAGCTTGTTTTTTTCTAAGATCGTTAAATCTTACTGTGGGAAGTGATAATTTAGACACAGCATGTGATAAATGTAAGAGATCGACACCTGTTTTAGGTTAGATGGTTTTTCCGTTCTTTTAAAATGAACTTGAATCCGTTCGATGAAGGTATTAAAGCTTCCGTTTATAGAGAGTAGTGACCTTGCGTATGGTAGAGCACACCGATCCGACCATGATCTTGCCCGTTGACGACATATGGCAATCGGAGGCTGGCCCCGACAGCGACGAGTACGCCATAGGCCATACATTGCCAATTGCGCCCGACCTCCTCGCCATAAATTTACAATCGATACGCAGAAACACTTTCGAAGTTACACTGCTCGGTGGGCCTTTTTTGTCGGCAGCACTTTGAGAGCGCAATCGTGGTTTTGTCGTTTTAAGCGTTTTTCTAGTACTGTTTAGAAGAGTATTCTATGGTAACTAAGGACTTCCTGCTTCGTCCTTACTATTTCAACAACGAACTTCGCACGTTGATTGCGTCACATTACGAAATCGAAAAAAAAATTCCTCGCAGACTTTCGCGATTACTATTCAACGGGAACATTTCCCATGGAATGTCTTCCTTGGTCATAACAGTTAGGGAACAAACCCGGTGAAAGCTGGTAGTTGTCCTTCTGATGAAGAACAAAACAACTTTGGTGACTTTTCCGTTGTTGTTTAACATTTCCTGTTCGCTCCCGCTGTCGTGTTAGGTTTTAATTAAATAGCTTTAGTTTCGAAGTTACGAATCCGGTGTTTCTCTATTGGAAAAACGGCGCTTACTTGGTCGTTGCGAACCAATAAGGCGTAACGCAAGGTTGTAGATAATATCGATAAAACTAGTTGGTTATTGTGGGAATATCCACATTCTTAAATTACGTGTAAATATGGCTATGGGTCGTTAAACGGTTGCATGTCTTCGAGAGTTTTTCAAAACATACGTTACTATAAGCAAATTGCATAAGGATGTTTTAGCATCAAAGTGTTCAAGATTTTACGGTTATATTTTAATAGAATTTATGCGTAAATAACACCAGATTTATTAAGATAAAATAAAGAGTTGCACTTTTTTAATGGATAATTGTTATATTTATGTTCTACCGGTTTCGACTCAACATAGAGTCATCTTCAGGAACGCCTAATGTTACAACGAAATAAGAACAAACCATTAGTTATAATAAATACATGTGTTCACTTAAAATTTATAGGTTATGTTTTCATTAAAGACAATAAGATAAAATAAATGAGCTTAAACTTACGTCATGATATGAAAAAAGGGCCTGGTATCAATATTAAACATTTGTTCGTGGTTAAAAACTTAAGAAAATCAAAAATAAAAGTGTAATTATGGACGGATGCGATGAATCGTTTAATAAAATGGTTGTCTGGAACGTGATTGTCAAGGTCAAACTTATATCCTGAAGTTTGCGGTTATCAATAAATTTTCAAATTTCAAAAAGTAATAAATAGTATGTAGAAAATACGATTTAAAAAACACAATTCAAAGGAAGGGGGGGGGGTGTGGTGGTTATGGTGAAGCTTAAGGGAGAGAAAGGGGGGATGTTGAGGGATATTTTGGGGAGAAGAAAGGATAGGTAGCCAAAGGAATCCAGTATGTTGCGAGCTCAAGCTGCTACCTTGGCTTGAGTTCCTCGTTCATACTGGGTTATTAAACACTGAATTGAACAAAAAATAAAGTTAAAAAATTTTAGAAAATTAAAAAACTCAAAAGTTAAAAATCAAAATCTCACGTCACAAATCAAAATAATTGACACAAAGATAACAGGATATAGACACAAGGTAGTGTTTTAGTAACAATCAAAATGGGAGATCGGAGAATATTAAATGTCGATTATAAAGATGAGGGATGGTGTGATAGTTTCTTTGGGGGTATGGGAATAGGTAGGAATTCTGGGAGAGAGAGGAGGTGTTGGTAGTCATTATTAAGGAAGACACAAAAAGGACAACAAAAGGGAAAGAAGAGACAATGCAATTAAGGATCCAAGAGGAAAACAAAACAATAAACAGTATCAAATTAAAGATCAAGCAGCAGGATCTGACAGTTACCAATGCAGACAAAAATGCAGGCATCGTAATAATGTACAAACAAGAATATATAGATAAAACCAAAAAGTTTTTAATGGGCAATAATTTTAATATTACTACAAAGAACCCTACAACATCTTTCCATAAAAATGTAAAAAAGATCTTAGCAGAATCAAAAATGACACTAGAGAAATTTAACACAAAACCAGCTACATTGATACCGATGAACCCAAAAACACCACGATTATATGCTTTACCTAAGCTGCACAAACAGAACATACCTATTCGACCAATAATTGCATCAATTGACTCAAGCACATACAGAATCTCCAAGTTTTTGATTGGAATTTTTAAGAACATCACTAACTTTACACCCGACTATACAATAACCAATCGGAATGACCTCTTAAACAAACTTGAAGACATGTCTCTACCTAATAATTACACAATGGTTTCCTTCGACGTTACTAATTTATATACAAACATACCAACTGATGAAACACTCAAGATACTGAAACAAATCCTAGATGAGAAGGTCACGAATGCAGAGGATAGTAGAAACATTTTCAATCTCTTTAAAATATGCATACAACAGAACTTTTGTTCATTTAATGATAAAATATACACATACACCAAAGGTCTTCCGATGGGATCTCCGCTCAGCGGATTGCTAGCTGACATCTTCCTAAACAATATAGAAAAAGATTTCATTTGTAATGACATAAACCCATACAGAAATAATATAATATTATGGCAACGTTACGTAGACGATATTCTTGTTTTCATAAATACGAAGGAAGATACTATTATTGAAGGTTTACACACATACATAAATGAACTGCACGAAGACATAAAATTCACAATAGAAAAAGAACAAAACAACAGATTAAACTTTCTTGACATAACATTAGATAAAAATGATAACCACCTCCAATACAAAATATATCGAAAACAAACACAAACAGATTTAATTATCCCACAAGACTCTCACCACGAATATACCCATAAAATGGCAGCATTTAGAGCCTATATAAATAGAGCTCTAAATACAAAATTAGATCAAACCGAAATGAAAAGAGAGATAACAATAATTAAGCAGATTGGTGGAAATAACGGTTATGAACCAGAGTTTGTTGATAGAATGCTTAACAAACAAATTAACAAAAACGCTCTCAACAGCATGACAACACTTAGCAACCGACAGGAAACTCAAACCTTATCATACAAATCTATAGAATATCAGGGGAACATTAACAGCAAACTAAAGAAAATCTTTAAGACATACAACATGAAACTAACATCTAAAAGTAACAACACCATAGGACGAATATTAACCAACAACAAAGACAGGATAAAGAAATTAAACAACAACGGAGTATATAAACTAGAATGCGGAACCTGTAATGCTACATATATAGGAGAGACAGGGAGATCACTGAAAACACGGATTAATGAACACAAAACCCAAGACAGATCTAATTTCGGCAGACATTTGATCTTCAATAAAGACCACCAATTCAATGAAGAAGAAAACACCACGTTACTTCATTCCAAAAATAAGAGCAACTTACTCGAAGCCCTCGAGAATTACGAAATTAATAAATTCAAATATAATTATCCAGAGAAGATCTGCCTAAACGACCAGATCATAACCAGTACCCGACCAATATACACCTTTCTCAGAACACCATATACTCCCCCTAAAAAACCCCCAGACGAACGAGGAACTCAAGCTAGGGTAGTAGCTTGAGTGTCGCAACGTCTGGGCTCCTTGACTACCAACACCTCCTCTCCCTCCCAGAATTCCTACCTATTCCCATACCCCCAAAGAAACTATCACACCATCCCTCATCTTTATAATCGACATTTAATATTCTCCGATCTCCCATTTTGATTGTTACTAAAACACTACCTTGTGTCTATATCCTGTTATCTTTGTGTCAATTATTTTGATTTGTGACGTGAGATTTTGATTTTTAACTTTTGAGTTTTTTAATTTTCTAAAATTTTTTAACTTTATTTTTTGTTCAATTCAGTGTTTAATAACCCAGTATGAACGAGGAACTCAAGCCAAGGTAGCAGCTTGAGCTCGCAACATACTGGATTCCTTTGGCTACCTATCCTTTCTTCTCCCCAAAATATCCCTCAACCCCCTTTCTCTCCCTTAAGCTTCACCATAACCACCCCCCCCCCCCTTCCTTTGAATTGTGTTTTTTAAATCGTATTTTCTACATACTATTTATTACTTTTTGAAATTTGAAAATTTATTGATAACCGCAAACTTCAGGATATAAGTTTGACCTTGACAATCACGTTCCAGACAACCATTTTATTAAACGATTCATCGCATCCGCCCATAATTACACTTTTATTTTTGATTTTCTTAAGTTTTTAACCACGAACAAATGTTTAATATTGATACCAGGCCCTTTTTTCATATCATGACGTAAGTTTAAGCTCATTTATTTTATCTTATTGTCTTTAATGAGAACATAACCTATAAATTTTAAGTGAACACATGTATTTATTATAACTAATGGTTTGTTCTTATTTTGTTGTAACATTAGGCGTTCCTGAAGATGACTCTATGTTGAGTCGAAACCGGTAGAACATAAATATAACAATTATCCATTAAAAAAGTGCAACTCTTTATTTTATTTTGATACGAATGATGGAAACAAATAATAATTACACCAATAAGATTTATTAAGTATGATAAATACCTGGTTCAATAAATAAAAAAGATTTAATACAAGAAATTTCCAATTTAATTAAAAATCATTTCTATTTATTTCTTCCCAACTCAACCTTTGACCCAATAAACGTATAACGACGACGCAACGTTTCTACCGTACCAAAAGTAATTTATATAAAGAATCAATTCATTCTCAGCACCCATGCTGGGTATCAAATAGTAAAGAAAAAATATTTATACCGTTATTAAGAAAATTATTATTAATATTGAGACATTGACAAATCAAAAAGATGTAAAGTTTCTTTCGCTTACAATCTACAATACCATATTAAGCTCCATCTTCCTGAAAGTTGTCGTTTACTTTTTCCGTAGATTTCCGCGATCAATGATACGCGCAAAAAGTTTATAAATTATTGAAAAGAGGCTTAAATATGGGTACATACTGCATAAATCAAACCAACAGCTCATGTGTCTAGCATAAAAACATGCTCTTCCTTTACCATACCAAACGTATTTTAAGTTATTTATACCTTCACCTATCTTTCACGGCTAAAAAGAACCTGGTAACACGATTAACCTTTTTTAAACCGTCCGATAGAGTCTCCCACTTGCTCCAGAAAATGTCACATTTAAATGTTAAGTACGTGATTTGGCTGAAATTACGATTGAGGAAATCTTGTCGAATGAATATTTCTTTTAAACCAATCCGAGGAGTGTTGGTTAAACAAGCAAATTCCACTCGGTAGTTATTTATTCAATGTCCACATCAAACACTACATTCCTTTAGCAGAAATAATAAAATAAGAATCACGTGTAACATAGTTATCTATTTATATTTCGACTTTATTTTTTTAATACATTGCGAGAATATTTTTAACGATTTTAAAATGAGATCGTAACGTTTATCGTAACACTATCGTAACTTTATCCTAACTTTATGACCACAAGGCGACAGATTTACGACAAGAAAATAGTCGTCTTAATTATTTATGTAGATTTATTCGTATAAAGGAGAGTAACGATACATACAAACTTGATAAAACAAAATTTCCATAAATGTAAAAAGAATTGAAATTGCTTCAATAAATTTTCGTTGTATACCCAAGAGTTTATCTCTTCTTTTATGAGGGATTACTTTTTTATTGAGGAAACCTGATCGTATTTGCATGTGAGATTGCTAATTAGAAATCGTTTGATTGACAATAATGACTTTATTGAGATCAACTACCGTTCTCATCTTCAAAGGAAAATGCAAATACACGTCTTGCATAAAAACGTCCTCTTATACGGTTGCTGAATGTTATTAAGCTTACGCATTCGTTAGTCATTAATATGTTAATTCGCGGAATGTGGAATTTTAAAGATATTTACGTGTGATATTAATGCGAAGATACGCAAAATTCCATTAGAAAACTGTAAACTCGTGATATATTAAGAATTAAATCTGTTTTTAAATTAAAAATATTTTCATATAAAAATTTAGTTGAGGCAGATACAAAGAATTAATTGCTTGAGTTAACATGATTAATGATATGACGATCCTGATGACGAGTTGTAATTCGAGAAGGAATTTTGAACCATCTTTTCGATACGAGCAATAATTAATAATGGTTAGCTGTACATAAAGTTTCATAAAGATTTAACCAAAAGCCAAAACAAAATTTGTTAATTGCAGCTTTCCTTACAGAGTTTGACACTGTCCCTAGTTCATTAACCATCGAAGCAGAAACGCGTCAAGTGACTATCAAGTGATGACATCATGCCAATTAGGAGGAAGAGATTGATGAATAACAGTAAATAAATTTGTGGTTACATTATTTTGCGCTTATATACTTCTCGTTTCGAATGAATTAAATAAATAGAAATAATACTAAATAAGACTTTAAATGGATGGTTGCTACAAATTTTAATTATTCTCCCAAAAGCCCCAAAGCTCCCAAAGACAAATGGTTCACATATTAAAAGTCTTGTTGAACGTTTGAAATTAAGACCCAGGAACAAGGCTTTTTTGGAACGAAACTAAAAACAATTTCCCTTTTGTTATGCCTCAATGTTGCTATAATTGTTGACTTATAATTCGTTAACATCAAAGGTTGCCAATTATCCATGGTGATGTTACAATATGTATCATGACCAATAAGTTATTCTTTAAGGTTAGCTTCTTTGTCAATATAAGGCATTTCCCTATACAAAAATATATTTCCATAGAAACTAGACCGTACCTATTTACTTTGTCCCATATAAATTGCAACATGTCTGAATGTTTCTTGTTCTAGGTCTAATGTTAGTTCTAGTGACAGTGGGGTAGCGCTAGTTAACATAAGATATCACATGTTGCATATTTTTATTGAACTAAAACTAGAACTAATACTAGACTTATAACTAGAAAGTATTCGAAGCTTTCTAGTTCTAGGTATAGTGTTAGTTCTAGTTCTACACTTACACTGTCACTAGAACCAATACTAGACATAGACTAAGTGTTGAGACTAGTGTTGGTTCTAGTGACAGTGTAAGTGTAGAACTAGAACTAACACTAGTCTCAACACTAGTTCTATGTCTAGTATTGGTTCTAGTGACAGTGTAAGTGTAGAACTAGAACTAACACTATACCTAGAACTAGAAACATTCGGGTTCTACACTTACACTGTCACTAGAACCAATACTAGACATAGAACTAGTGTTGAGACTAGTGTTGGTTCTAGTGACAGTGTAAGTGTAGAACTAGAACCAACACTAGTCTCAACACTAGTTCTATGTCGAGTATTGGTTCTAGTGACAGTGTAAGTGTAGAACTAGAACTAACACTAGCCTCAACACTAGTTCTATGTCTAGTATTGGTTCTAGTGACAGTGTAAGTGTAGAACTAGAACTAACACTATACCTAGAACTAGAAACATTCGGGTTCTACACTTACACTGTCACTAGAACCAATACTAGACATAGAACTAGTGTTGAGACTAGTGTTGGTTCTAGTGACAGTGTAAGTGTAGAACTAGAACTAACACTAGTTCTATGTCTAGTATTGGTTCTAGTGACAGTGTAAGTGTAGAACTAGAACTAACACTATACCTAGAACTAGAAACATTCGGGACATAGACATAGAACTAGTGTTGAGACTAGTGTTGGTTCTAGTGACAGTGTAAGTGTAGAACTAGAACTAACACTAGTTCTATGTCTAGTATTGGTTCTAGTGACAGTGTAAGTGTAGAACTAGAACTAACACTATACCTAGAACTAGAAACATTCGGGTTCTACACTTACACTGTCACTAGAACCAATACTAGACATAGAACTAGTGTTGAGACTAGTGTTAGTTCTAGTTCTACACTTACACTGTCACTAGAACCAACACTAGTCTCAACACTAGTTCTATGTCTAGTATTGGTTCTAGTGACAGTGTAAGTGTAGAACTAGAACTAACACTATACCTAGAACTAGAAACATTCGGGTTTAGCTGCATATCTCTTAAGACAGCTAAAGTTGAATATTTCTAGTTATAGATCTAGTGTTAGTTCTAGTTTTAGTTCAATAAAAATATACAACAATCTCACTAAGTCTTTAGATGCACGGCTAAACCCAAAAGTTTCTAGATCTACGTCTATTATTAGTTCTAGTTTTAATTGTTGTGCAGCGCTAGACCAAGAACTAGAATCATTCGGGTTTAGCCGTCTTAAGAGACGTACGGCTAGACCCAAATGTTTCTAGGTCTAATGTTAGTTCTAGTGACAGTGCAAGTGTAAAACTAGAACTAACACTATACCTAGAACTAGAATCATTTGGGTTTAGCCGCACGTCTCTAAAGACGGCTAGTGTTAGTTCTAGTTTTAGTTCAATAAAGATATACAACAATCTGACTAAGTCTTCAGACGCACGGCTAAACCCGAATGATTCTAGTTCTAGGTCTAGTGTTAGTTCTAGTTTTACACTACCACTATCACTAGAACTAACAAAAGACCTAATACTAGAATCATTCGGGTTTAGCCATCTTAAGAGACGTGCGGCTAAACCCGAATGTTTCTAGTTCTCGGTCTAGTGCTAGTTCTAGTTTTACACTAGCACTATCACTAGAACTAACTCAAGACCTAGAACTAGAATCAATCTGGTTTAGCTGTCTTGAGAGACGTCTTAAATCCGAATGTAAGTATAAGTATGAAGGTTTTCACGGCCGCACAGTGTTAGGAAGTTATGAATATCTGGCCAAAAATCTAATTACAACTAAATGAAGTTGAAAATGTTTAATACCATTATAATATCTCCTTAACGGTTAGCTAGGATTTCATCTATAAACAGTGCTTAAAAAAAAATTTAGGATTTTGAAACGAATATTTGAAAATAAAAGCGAAACAAAGGTTTTGTTGTGGGTTGGGTTGCACTATTCATAGAGGTTTGAAATTTTGGTAGCATACGTTGTTCATTCGGAACTTTCGATCTAAAACAATTTGAAGATGGCTGCCACTTCCGGTCTACCGGAAGTAAACCATAACTTCGTTATTTTAAATGGAATGCAACAGTTTTTATTACAATTTTTCATTGTACATAAAAAAATATGTTGACTATATTCTTGAATATCTATGTTATATTTTTTAACGCGCATTTTTTTGAGATAAAATTGAAATGTACAGGTGTCCCAAAATTGAGATATCATATGTTGACATTTTAAAATAGGAACCCCCATTTTTTTTGTTGCATTTATGGATTTTCATGTAGCTGTCTTCGAAAAAATAGCAGTTAAAAAATACTGTTACTATTTTATTTGCAATAATAGAGTTAACTACGCTATTCTCTGTTTCTGTGTTAATTTGTGACAAATGTTTAATAAGGTAATTTATAATAAGCAAATTTAGTATTTTAACATACTGCTTTAAAAATATTTTTATACCTATATTTATTTTTCTTCGTCCTCACTGTGTTTTACAATTTCAATATTAGTTGCAACCGACGAAAAAAAATTATTTCTGTCTTCATCATTTCCAAAGCAGAGAAGGCTTATAAGTTTTTCAGAAAAATCTGTATTATTCCTTGATTTCTTGCTATGAACTGATGTTATAATTGGGCCTGAAGCTATTAATAGTCTGTTTAAAATGTCTCTATTATTGTGTATTCTTAATATTTTTCTGGAAAAGTTCTCTCTATACCTTCTAAGGTCTTTATTCCGAGTTTCTTGCGCATCTTCTGAAAGCAGGCCAATCTGGATACTTAATGATTTTATTATTAAGTGGCCATGCACAAGAATTTTATGCACTGCCTGTGCATATAATACCAGTTATATAATTGATTGTATAATAGAATTGCGTCGTTTGTAAAATTTTGAATGCAGCAGTGTTCATTTCTTGATAATAATTTTTGTGAAATAGGCATCTTGTTTGGCATTTTAACGCGTCACTGATTTTCTTTTTTATTACTGGGTGTTGGATAAGTATTTTTTAACTAAAATAATACTTCGGACTTGTTTGGGAAGGCTAGTAATAGAGTTAGTACTAATATTAATTTATATAAAATAGTTATTCTGAAAAATTGTAAACGATTGATAGTTTCAAAACTAACTTTCAGTATTCACTGTTGAATATCCGTAGACACCAGCCTGTATATTAGCCATTTTATTGAAAATGCGCAATTTATTTTTTTGGGAACGGAAAGTATAGGCTTGAAACTACATAAAAAACAAATTTCAACCTGGGATCTTGTGGGACTTTTTTTGTAGCTTAAATTAAAGTTTAACATTGCAAATAAAATCTGTTTATGAACAGTGTTGAGAAAAAGATAAATAAATCCAGCATTCAAGAAGCTATTACATACAGTGTTACATAAACAACACATACAGTATAAAATTATAGTGAAATTTCATAAGGGTACAACTTTTAATATGTTTACAATCGTTTCTCAATATTAATCAAATGTTTTTGGAAATTGATATGCAAAATAAGTATTACTTTACATGTCATTTTTATCCAGAGTTGAAGTTAATAAAAAGTGGTTATTGCAAATATTAAAAACGGAAAATTAGTAATTAGTAATCATGTTATGGCCGGTAATTTCAAAGTTACTAACACTGTGGTTAAGAAAAGGTTTGACGTTTCGGATGCCATGTTGCAACCTACTTCAGAAACTGGTTCGAAGTGACTTCTAAGTGACTAATATAATTAATGATATGACGATAATTCAATGTTATAAGTTTTTTTATATTCACAGATCACAGAGCGAATTCACGTCTGTTCTCGCTTATGTTCGCTTATAAATTTAAATAATTTTATTAAAAAAATTCATCTTATCACTTCGTTTAAATTATTACTATTACTTAATATTCATTGCTAATGTAAATTTGCTAATGCACAACTCTTGTATTCAACTGACAAATTGTAATCGCCATAAAATGTTTAAACCCTGTTTTAATTCAACGATACCATCGATTGTACTAATTAATTTCCATCGTCTTTCCGATTCGTGCCGATCGAGGCCAATGATTGTTCAACCACACCAAGTATAACAATTTAAACCGGGTACCCACTTCGTTAGCGTTTTTTATTTTAAATACCTTTGACATAATGATGCTCGGTAATTGGCCGATAAACAAGAGAACGGAATTTCACTCGAAATTTCACCCGAAATTTCATCACAAATTTCATTCGAAATTTTACCCAATTAAGTTTTTTGAAAATAATAATATAAAAGATGATGAACAATCGATGAGGACGTTTTTATTATAATTATTATTAATTAACTTCATTGGTAGGTGTGAAAGTAACGCGGACCCTATCAAAATATTTCTCGCATTTAATTTATGGAATAACCTGTGAATAAGAAGGACCCACCAAGAAAAGCTAATAGCTTCGTTATGGTAATGATGATGGCGATGTTTTAACTTAAACCAAGTAACGAATGATTTATTGACTTTAAAAGTGGCGTTGCAAAGAATATCTCTTCTTCATAGATGGTCAATTACAATGCTGTGGTCTTATCGTTTATCTTCTATGTAGAAAGTTACCGCGTTGTTCGCGGGATGCTTCCAAAACCCGTTATGTTGTTGGCACGTCATTAACAATATTAACATACAACGGATACTAAAATATTACACCTATTTTATGGCCTTGTATACTGTCACCTGTTATAATATTTTTATTAAAGCAAGGGGAAAAAATGTCTATAAATCGTTATAAAATTATTATAACGGTTATAACAACCTTATTTACTAGATCATAAAATAAACCTGGTAATGGCGCCAAGTGCGACACATTTAAAATTACGTTTAACAGCCTTTATCTAATAGAACCGCATTTATCGTTTGCTTTTATTCCCAATTATATAATAGCGGTATTCGCGGTAAAACAAAGGATCCTTTCCTAATAAGTCTTTGTAGAGATCTTAACGCACTTCCCATTCAAACCACTATATTTGGTGGCGACAATCACACCGACTCATGGCTTCTAGACACGCAAAACTCTATATACCTATAACAAGTTCATTTTTAAACTTCCGTTGCAGAGGCCCGAAGCAAACAACGTGCAAAATCTACGTCTGACGGTAGATTAAACCTAAGTTATTTCCATTGAATTGAAACGGTTCGTTGATGTTTTTAACTTTCAGGTTGTTCTTAAAGATTTATTGATATCTATCGGTTTTCTGTTAAGATGTTGTTGTATTTTAACGAAGTGTTCTACGAAAACCGGTAGGTATAATAAATGGATTTATTCTAATTTATTATAATATCGTTTCAAAATGTAAAGACTAAGTGATGAGTCTTAATTATGTTTATTTTAACATTTTACAATTTCTGTATCAATTATGATTACAGCTGGTTGATTCTGATTATACGTTTCGTCTCTGTTCCATACTGATTTCGTTTCGTTTAATACTATAACTTGAGTTTTAAGTTACTTTGATTTATTTGGTTTGACTGCAATTTTGAAATGTAACATGATTTTGCAGTTATTTGTGCAAAAGTATGGCGTAAGTTGATAGAATGAATTCTACGCTAGATATTTCGATTTCTCTAATATTTATATTGTAAAGAACATATTTGATGAGTTCGTCAGGGAATTCCGGTTATGTTACAGTTTACGACAGCGCTTATAAGCAATAGAGGGAAGATGGATACATAAATATTCTTTGAGATTCAATGTAAGCGGCATTGTTCATTTAGCATTAAAACTAGTTGAGCTCATACGTCATGAGCATTTCTTTCTTAATGAGAGAAATGAAATAATTCATGCATCACATGAAGTTGTAAGCGAAATTCACACCAACAGGAATCTTAAGACTCCTGCATATGATCTGGTCGCAACAGGATTACAGATCAAATCGAGACGATTGTTCCATTTTCCTTGATAACCCAGGTTTTTGATAAGGTTTGGCACCAAAGATTATTTCACAAGCTAAATGAAATGCTACCAACTCTTGGAATTCTATCTAACTGAAATGGCAATACTTACTATTGGATTAACAGTACACCAATCTGGAACAAACTGAGCTATCCTAACATTACACAATATTGTTGTCAAAGTTGATTGACATTTCAAAACTAACCTAACCTGTAAGGTAAAAATTAAATTTACAGTTTCCTATAAATTATGGTATTATAACTAAAAATTAAAAAAATATATTTCTCCAATCTATTAAATATTTCTGTATTAACAGTTGGTGTAATAAACATATTTATTTGTTTTTAAATACCAGAAGTTATCTTCTTATTTAATTATTAACTATTTAGATTTTACCTACCGCCCTGTAATTTACAGGAAACTGTAAATGTAAATGTTGATTCTGATTATACGTTTCGTCTCTGTTCCATACTGATTTCGTTTCGTTTAACACTATAACTTGAGTTTTAAATTACTTTGATTTATTTGGCGCGTCAAGGTTTGACTGCAATTTTGAAATGTAAAATGATTTTGCAGTTATTTGTGCAAAAGTATGGCGTAAGTTGATAGAATGAATGATAGAATGAATTCTACGCTAGATATTTCGATTTCTCTAATATTTATATTGTAAAGAACATATTGGATGAGTTCTTCAGGGAATTCCGGTTATGTTGGCAACTGCAAGCGGTTTACGGTTTACGAGAGCGCTTATAAGCAATAGAGGGAAGATGGATACATAAATATTCTTTGAAATTCAATGTAAGCGGCATTGTTCATTTAGCATTAAAACTAGTTGAGCTCATACGTCATGAGGATTTCTTTCTTAATGAGATAAATGAAATAATTCATGCATCATGTGAAGTTGTAAGCGAAATTCACACCAACAGAAATCTTAAGACTCCTGCATATGATCTGGTCGCACAGGATTACAGATCAAATCGAGACGATTGTTCCATTTTCCAGCTTTTTGATAAGGTTTAGCACCAAAGATTATTTCACAAGCTAAATGAAATGCTACCAACTTTTGGAATTCTATCTAATTGAAATGGCAATACTTACTATTGGATTAACAGTACACCAATCTGGAACAAACTGAGCTATCCTAACATTACACAATATTTTTGTCAAAGTTGATTGACATTTCAAAACTAACCTAACCTGTACAGGTAAAAATTAAATTTACAGTTTCCTATAAATTACGGTATTATAACTAAAAATTAAAAAAAATTATTTCTCCAATCTATTAAATATTGCTGTATTAACAGTTGGTGTAATAAACATAATTATTTGTTTTTAAATACCAGAAGTTATCTTCTTATTTAATTATTAACTGTTTAGATTTTACCTACCGCCCTGTAATTTACAGGAAACTGTAAATTTAATTTCTACGACGACACTAGATTTCGGCGGCGTATAGAAATTTTATAAAAAAAGTTCATTTTTTGCTTTATTCTAAAATAATAAGAAATAGACCTGTCGAACCCAACATTTTTGTAATCAGAAAAAAATAACGAATTTAATAAGCGAATAATCAGTGGTTGGGTTGGGTTAAAAAAACGAGAATTGTCATAATATATCAAAATCTAAAACTGAAAAAAAATTCTCTATAAAAAAGTGTCCATATAATGTCTTAGTTACAATACTCCACCTATTTTTTGTATGCAGTCAAATTATAGGAAATATGCGTATAAATATGCAAGCTTTTTATTCAAAATATGCAAAAAATAAGCGAAAATATGTGGAAATATGTAAACATATACCTTTCTTATAGTTGTTATCAATCAATTTCTGTCATATTTTTGTATATGTTTTGCACTTTTCACATGTTATTCTATTTGGGACTTCCTCTCCCAAACTCTCTTCACACGTTATCTTAAAAAAGAATAATTAAAAAAGTTAGCCATAGATACTTTAGCAGATTAAAAATTTAATATAGTTTTATTTAGTTTTAATTTAACAGTTTTCCATTTTTTAACTCCTAGTGTAAAAATCTATGAGAAATACAATTTCGGAACAAACCATTGGCAACTCCTCTGAAAACTCTAATTTTTAACTTAAATCTTTAAGTTTTTAAAATAATGCTTATAATTTTGGCACAACTTTTTATCCGCTGGGACACAAGACACGATATCACTTTAGGCATTGTTGTTATAGATTGGTAGATTAATATTCATTCACACTGAACACAGCCACATTAACTATGGTTGGGGATTTCCTTAAACTTAAACTCAATAGCGCTAGGGATTCCCCGCATGTTTCTGTGAATCGTTGTAAACAAGAATCCAACCCGCAATCAAAAATATCCTGTATTGTACTTTAAACTAAAAGGTATGTTCGCATATTTAAAAATTACGCAGTCATTATATTTATTTTATTAAGCAACAAGAAACTAATCTAGTAAAATGACAAAATATGCGAAAATATGCAGTAAAAGGCCAATTTATGCAACAATCAAAAAATTATAAAAATATGCAATTTTATTATTGTACCATCTGTCTTATCTTTATGTAATTCACCCAGACACTAATTTTCAAAAAAAATATTCCTAAAAATAGACAAGATGCATTTTGCATAAAATTCGAGCCCTAATAATAACCAAGATAATTGTACTTTTTGGAATTTATTTAAAAAAAGAGATCGAGATATGTAAGCTACTTTTTTTTCTAACACTTATAGTTTCCGAGATAGGTTATTCGGACATCGAATTTGAACCACCCTGTACAAGAAACAAGTAAAAAGCTGCAAAAAGCTAGGAATAATGAGTATGAGCTAGAAAGTGTGTTGCAAATGAAGAGCAAAGTAGAAGCAACAGAAGAAAAGTTAGGGACAAGAAAGTGAGTTCCAAAAAATCCAATATCAGTGCACTTTATTATAGAGCAGGACTTCAAGTGCACAAATGCATCGACAACATTATAAATGAAGAACGTTCGTGAAAGATAAAGTACTACCTCAAATTACTAATTTATTTATAAAAAAAATTCTGACTAAGAATGAAACCTTTCAACTTGTAGGTTCTATATCTATACAAAAAAAGATGGAAAAATTTTAATAATCTTGTACATATAGTGTATAATTAAAAATGTACACAATTTTATCCAATCTGATTACAATTCATCTGCTACAATATCATAACATTCAATCGAAATCAATTTAATTTTATTCCATTGATGTAGGTGATGGGATAAGATATTACAGCACATGAAGAATTTTAGTTACCTTCGACGGGTTCCATTATATCGGTTTATCTTTCGAGATACGTAATCGGGTATAAGGAACGAGGTTAATAAATGCTGTTGGAGTGCGATTTATAAGTGCTACAATGTAATTTATACGAACGTATATCTTGTAAAAGGAGGCGCAGGTTTTTTGAACGTTATCAACGGAGATTTATAGTATGCAAAATTGCGAACAAAAAATATTTTATTGTTTGTTTGATTTATTCAAAAAATACGACTGTTTTACAGTTATTATTTTCTGGTCTGATTGTAAAATATTATGTTTTAACATTAAAATTATTTTTAGACGCAACTACAAAAAGATATTGATTAAATATTTATTAAATTTATTAGAAATTTCAATCAATGTGATGAAAGATTTTCAATTCCAATTAATTTTTTAATAATGACTTTCTGAAGCGATTACACGGACGCTGTGTGTTTGTATATAGATCAAAGACTTACTACCTCACATCCTTCTAATCCACACGTAAACTTAATGGCGTAATAACATCAGAAGCGAAAGTGTTAATACGGTTTCTTTTCTATCGTGTCTATAAGAAGACGATCAAAGAAACAAAAAAAGTTTTTTCCAGTTGCCAACTGACGGCCTCCATGCTTGGGCACTAACTCCTATCATAAACGGATTAACATCGAAACGCATCTCGTGCGTTTGCCATCAACCAACCAACCAAGCCATAAAAGAGGATAAAGAGAACTATCCGGCGACGATGGATCTTTTTATTTCTTATATAAGATTTTTTTTCTTTTAAAAACATTTCTTTTTTGTTAACTTAACAGTTGGTTTCAAGGTTGAAACGCACAGGTGTATCGATTCAAAGAGCGTCGGATAACGCACACAAAAGAGTTTCAATTATATCCGAAAGAAACGAGCGTCTGACGCGCGTTGATACCTCGACTATACGCTTTTCATCGTCTTTAATGGCGCAAGAGATGATTTACCTTCAAAGAAAATTTTCTTTGCCGTTTGCCTTACACACACCACGACGAATAAGAAGGCGCAAGCTCTATTTAATTAGTTTAAGTATTAACAAGATCTTTTCTGTTTTCTTAAATAACCAAAGTAGTCAGGTGGTGCTTTTAAATTTGTTTGCTGTAAATCTTTGTTGAAAGAATTAGATCGACATGCTTAATTTACAGTAGAATAAACCAAATCATAACTAGACGCTCTTGAAATCTTAGAAATACATAATTAAATTTGTATTAATTTTACAATAAATATGTGCTCGCATGTTCATACCGCAAATAGTTCGGTTTTGGTTTGAAATTGAAACACGTGCGAGCCCCGTAATAAAACTCACTATAAATGGAAATAAATCCGAACGTCTTTTTAACTTTTATTTTCTTTCATCCTGTCAACGTTTTAGTATTATACGGTTTGGACGTAAAACCAACAACAACAAAGCACAGATAATCGGTGGTTTTTCAAATAACCAATTGCATTTTACTGCAAATTGAAATTGAACACTCATCACTTTATCAATTACAAAAAAAATAAATTAATTATCTTCGAGTACCTCTCGTTAAATTGTTAATTTAATTAATTCACTTTTCATAAAGTTCATTTTATACACATTAAATAACAAGAATCGGTAGTACGATACACCATTTCTTAATTCGTTGAAAATCGGAATTAATTTACATAACATCTTCATGGACTAAGTATTAAATTATATATATCTTTAGAAAGTCGTTTTTAGTATTTCGTTATCTTAATGAGAGAGATCTTTTAAACATTTTTGTTTAGTTTAAATTTGTACGTGACAAATTTTATTAATTTGTAATTATTAGAATGATGTGTTTTAGTTTTACAACATTTATTTCTTCTTTAATCGTTGTAAAATACCTAAATATTTGGAGTTGTATGATGTTAATACTTCTACGTACAGCTTGGGAGCATTTTGTTTAGTTTGTGCATCAAGTTTTCTTGCCAAATTTCATATCTACAAACGTACAAACGTAAACTCATTCATAACTCAAAAACTAAAAGCGATAGAAAAATACTTTTTATACGTAAAACCTTAGTAATGGACCATAAAGACTAGATCCATAAAAAGATTGAACCCAATTATTACCATTTTTTATTTATAAGCTCTAAACCGATTAAACATGAAAATTGTTGATTTTCGAAAATTAACTCAATTGTAACTCAAAAACTAAAAACGATGAAGAAAAACTTTTTATACATAAAACCGTAGTAATGGGCCATAAAGACTAGATCCATAATAAGATTGAACCCAATTATTACTATTTTTTATTTATAAGCTCTAAATCGATTAAACATCAAAATTGTTGATTTTCGAAAATTAACTCAAACATAACTCATAAACTAAAAGCGATGGGGAAATATTTTTTATACATAAAACCTTAGTAATGGACCATAAAGACTAGATCCATAAAAAGATTGAACCCAATTATTACCATTTTTTATTTATAAGCTCTAAACCGATTAAACATGAAAATTGTTGATTTTCAAAAATTAACTCAATCATAACTCAAAAACTAAAAGCGGTGGAAAAAAACTTTTTATACATAAAACCTTAGTAATGGACCATAAAGACTAGATCCATAAAAAGATTGAACCCAATTATTACTTTTTTTTTATTTATAAGCTCTAAATCGATTAAACATCAAAATTGTTGATTTTCGAAAATTAACTCAATCATAACTCATAAATTAATAGCGATGGGGAAATATTAATTATACATAAAACCTTAGTAATGGACCATAAAGACTAGATCCATAACAAGATTGAACCCAATTATTACCTTTTTTTATTTATAAGCTCTAAATCGATTAAACATCAAAATTGTTGATTTTCGAAAATTAACTCAATCATAACTCATAAACTAAAAGCGATGGGGAAATATTTTTTATACATAAAACGTTAGTAATGGACCATAAAGACTAGATCCATAAAAAGATTGAACCCAATTAATACCATTTTTTATTTATAAGCTCTAAATCGATTAAACATTAAAATTGTTGATTTTCGAAAATTCACTCAATCATAACTCATAAACTAAAAGCGATGGGGAAATATTTTTTATACATAAAACCTTAGTAATGGACCATAAAGACTAGATCCATAAAAAGATTGAACTCAATTATTACCATTTTTTATTTATAAGTTCTAACCCGATTAAACATGAAAATTGTTGATTTTCGAAAATTAACTCAATCATAACTCATAAACTAAAAGCGATGGGGAAATATTTTTTATACATAAAACCTTAGTAATGGACCATAAAGACTAGATCCATAACAAGATTGAACTCAATTATTACCATTTTTTATTTATAAGTTCTAACCCGATTAAACATGAAAATTGTTGATTTTCGAAAATTAACTCAATCATAACTCATAAACTAAAAGCGATGGGGAAATATTTTTTATACATAAAACCTTAGTAATGGACCATAAAGACTAGATCCATAAAAAGATTGAACTCAATTATTACCATTTTTTATTTATAAGTTCTAACCCGATTAAACATGAAAATTGTTGATTTTCGAAAATTAACTCAATCATAACTCATAAACTAAAAGCGATGGGGAAATATTTTTTATACATAAAACCTTAGTAATGGGCCATAAAGATTAGATCCATAACAAGATTGAACCCAATTATTACTTTTTTTTATTTATAAGCTCTAAATCGATTAAACATCAAAATTGTTGATTTTCGAAAATTAACTCAATCATAACTCAAAAACTAAAAGCGATGGAGAAAAACTTTTTATACATGAAACCATAGTAATGAGCCATAAAGACTAGATCCATAACAAGATTGAACCCAATTATTACCATTTTTTATTTATAAGCTCTAAATCGATTAATCATCAAAATTGTTGATTTTCGAAAATTAACTCAATCATAACTCATAAACTAAAAGCGATGGGGAAATATTTTTTATATATAAAACCTTAGTAATGGACCATAAAGATTAGATCCATAAAAAGATTGAACCTAATTATTACCATTTTTTATTTATAAGCTCTAAATCGATTAAACATGAAAATTATTGATTTTCGAAAATTAACTCAATCATAACTCAAAAACTAAAAGCGATGGAGAAAAACTTTTTATACATGAAACCATAGTAATGAGCCATAAAGACTAGATCCATAACAAGATTGAACCCAATTATTACCTTTTTTTATTTATAAGCTCTAAATCGATTAAACATCAAAATTGTTGATTTTCGAAAATTAACTCAAAAACTGAAAGCGATGGAGAAAAACTTTTTATACATAAAACCTTAGTAATGGGCGATAAAGACTAGATCCATAACAATATTGAACCCAATTATTACCATTTTTTATTTATAAGCTCTAAATCGATTAATCATCAAAATTGTTGATTTTCGAAAATTAACTCAATCATAACTCATAAACTAAAAGCGATGGGGAAATATTTTTTATATATAAAACCTTAGTAATGGACCATAAAGACTAGATCCATAACAAGATTGAACCCAATTATTACTATTTTTTATTTATAAGTTCTAAATCGCTTTAGACATTAAAATTGTTGATTTTCGAAAATTAACTCAATCATAACTCAAAAACTAAAAGCGATGAAGAAAAACTTTTTATAAATAAAACCGTAGTAATGGGCCATAAAGACTAGATCCATAACAAGATTGAACCCAATTATTACTATTTTTTATTTATATGCTCTAAATCGATTAAACATCAAAATTGTTGATTTTCGAAAATTAACTCAATCATAACTCAAAAACTAAAAGCGATGGAGAAAAACTTTTTATACATAAAACCTTAGTAATGGGCGATAAAGACTAGATCCATAAAAAGATTGAACCCAATTATTATCGTTTTTTATTTATAAGCTTTAAAGCGATTAAACATGATAATTGTTGATTTTCGAAAATTAACTCAATCGTAACTCAAAAACTAAAAGCGATGAAGAAAAACTTTTTATACATAAAACCGTAGTAATGGGCCATAAAGACTAGATCCATAACAAGATTGAACCCAATTATTACAATTTCTTATTTATAAGCTCTAAACCGATTAAACATCAATTTTGTTGATTTTCGAAAATTAACTCAATCATAACTCAAAAACTAAAAGCGATGAAGAAAAACTTTTTATACACAAAACCTTAGTAATGAACCATAAAGACTAGATCCATAATAAGATTGAACCCAGTTATTACTATTTTTTATTTATAAGCTTTAAATCGATTAAACATTAAAATAGTTGATTTTCGAAAATTAACTCAATCATAACTCATAAACTAAAAGCGATGGGGAAATATTTTTTATACATAAAACCTTAGTAATGGGCCATAAAGATTAGATCCATAACAAGATTGAACCTAATTATTACCATTTTTTATTTATAAGCTCTAAATCGATTAAACATCAAAATTGTTGATTTTCGAAAATTAACTCAATCATAACTCATAAACTAAAAGCGATGGGGAAATATTTTTTATATATAAAACCTTAGTAATGGACCATAAAGATTAGATCCATAAAAAGATTGAACCTAATTATTACCACTTTTTATTTATAAGCTCTAAACCGATTAAACATGAAAATTGTTGATTTTCGAAAATTAACTCAATCGTAACTCAAAAACTAAAAGCGATGGAGAAAAACTTTTTATACATAAAACCTTAGTAATGGGGCATAAAGACTAAATCCATAAAAAGATTGAACTCAATTATTACCATTTTTTATTTATAAGCTCTAAATCAGTGGTGACCATAACGTCGATTGCCAAAAAAATCATGAATCTGAAATATCTATATCCGGGCCTCAGAGCAAAAAAAGAAGGAAGGTTACTTTAAACCCTTCGGTCGATCTTGGGAAGACATTTATATAAAAAGTCGATCTTGATCAAAAATTAGTGGACAACACTGTTCTATACACTTGGTCTATTTTTGGTTGTTAGTGCATTTTTTCTGCAGAATCTGATTGTGTAACCATACCTTTGACATCTTTTGCATTGTGAAATGAGCTTGTTATCTTTCTGTTTCTACCTTCATTTTCTGTTTTTAATACTTATATTGCATACCACATTTTGTTGATATTAAGTCAATATCAAGTTTTGTAAATTCTTCTTGACGAATTGGTAATCATTAAGTTTCTCTTCGTCATCCGAGTTTGTATTAATTCCTCAATTTGTGCTTGTAATGAGGTAACTTTTTTGTTGGACTTTTTAGTTTATAAACGATTTGTATTATTGTTATTAACCTTGAAAAATGATTTACTGATGATGAAAATATTACCGATACACTAAGAAACTATCTTAAACCGATGGAAAGTGGTGATTTTAAGTGAAACTTAAAAACTTTTTCTTTTTACTATAATAACCTCCACAATCAATAAGAGATAACTTTAGAAAGTTAACCAATTTTACTTGATTGAAACTAATCACACGTAATACTCTCACGATTTATGTAGCTTTTTAGATTATTACACCTTACACACCGCAAACAATCGATCGTTTTCTTAGCGGTTTTGTGGTTTCGAATGTTGATTATTCAATCGTTATAAAATTACCAATATAAATACAATTGTTGAAATGATATCTATGCATCGAACCCCTCCATCAAACATCCGGTTATTTAATGATAATCGGGGTAATCAATCAATGTTCATCGTAGTTCGTGATAGAATTCTCGCTGACAAATTAACTTAATACAAGATGATACTTGAAGTAATTAGAACAAGTCAATTAGATACAAATTATACCTAAGCCGGTGAATAATAAAACAATAAAAATTCAATACGATTTTCTTTTTCGTTAACCTGAAACCACGTGTTATTCTATGCAAATTAAGGGAGTAATTAAGCTCGAAGAGTTGACTGACTTTCATTCTTGGTAATTACGTGCGAAGATGATGAACTTTCATGTTACAAAATCTGGTTTTAGAAAGGATTAGAAACAATTAATGTTGTTATAAAAGTTTTTATTTGTTCAAACTTTTACTTTAATTTATCAATTTTTATTACATGATATTTTTTCATCATAATTAAAATACCTATTCTTCTTATTCTATGTGCCACTGAATCAGTTAGTTTTGCTAACATTTGTTAATTTGCTCAGATAGTCACTGACTGAGTTAATTTTTTGAATGACTTGAGTTTAAAATTGATTTTAGAAAGATCAAGATTTAGCATTTTTAATTTTAAAATAAATTTACCTACTAATTTTAAATTGTCTATATACAATTGTGTCCATTACAGGAATTCCACATAACTTAGTGAAGTTGGTAAAGCGTAAATACGTCGGCAACGATCGTAAATCTCGTTTAAAATTTTTCTACTGTTAAACCACGCGACTAGTTGCTTATAGTTACTATAGCCGAGAAGAGAAAATGTTTATTCGCGCTGTTTCGTTGTAAACCACCAACCGTCCGACTGTAATCGCACCACGAGTTTGTGTCTACGTTGCAGTTGCCCGCAACATTTTTCAAAATCCCGAAACGATTTACGACCTCGACATTGCCATAAACCCAATGCGACTCGAGAGGTTTTCGATTCTTTTAACGACTATCGGCGCCAAATCAAACATAGAAATCAAATGGAAACACACCATATTCGCAGAAAACCCAAACGACAGATTAGTTGTGAATGAAAAGCTTCTCGTTTAAGGAACACCATTTTATTGGTTTAAATGAATTCCATGGTTTTTGTGTAAATCGCACGAAGTTAATACAGAGGTTGTTGTCTCGCAGCATCAAACAAAGCTACTAACATACTTAAGTAGTGCATTTGTTATTTGAAACTCGTTGAGCATGCGGAGAGTTGTAAAATTACCATAGGCGTGTTTCATATACGAGAAATCTGAATGTTTCCTTAAGTCAGGTTTTACCTAGTTTAGAAAACGAAACAGTTATTTCGATTTATTCCAAGTTTATGTAATTACGCATACAATCAGCTCGATCACTTTGTGCAACCACGAATGACGTCCATTACCAAGTCAATGTCTTTATGTAGCTTATATTTATATTAAGAATTACTAAATAATTAGATATGTCTTTTATGTTGTAGGTGTTTATTGTTCGTGATAAAGACATTGAATTTTAACGATACAGCTTCTCGACAGGCTGATGCAGGCTTTACGAGTTTTATAGCCTCGTACTCGTCGGTAGTAAAATGTATGCTTACCTACCTTCAACGTACAATAAAATTAAATTTACCTGCCGATCATCTGTTATATCATTTTGTATACATATGTGGAAACAGTTAACTTTCGGATAAAGCGATATCATAAATTTTAAAACCACAGGATCCTAAACGGGATAAGATATATGTCTAATGTTAATGCATCCGATGTTATCTCTACTGCTACTACTTCTCTAAAGTACGAATTTATGTGTATTGAACCCGTTACAAAAAAAAGTATGAATTTATATGAACTAAAAGAAAAGTTGTGAATACAGAACAGATAAATGATGTTTGAAGATGCTAAGTTCTTCTAAGTTTAGTGTTAGTTCTAGTTTCAGTTGTTATTTAGCGCTAGATTGTTGTATTTTTATAGAACTAAAATTAGAACTAACAGTAGACCTAAAACTAGAAACATTCGGGTTTAGCCGTGCGTCTGAAGACTTAGTGAGATTGTTGTATATCTTTATTAAACTAAACCTAGAACTAAAAAGTTTCGGATTTACTAGAAACACATGAATGTTTCTAGTTCTAGGTCTAGGGTTTGTTCTAGTTTTACACTAGCACTGTTACTATGTAAAACTAACACTATACCTAGAACTAACACTATACCTAGAACTAGAAGCATTCGGGTTTAGCCCCACGTCTCTCAAGACGGCTTAACCCGAATGTTTCTAGTTCTAGGTCTCTTGTTAGTTCTAGTTTTACACTAATACTATCACTACTATAATACTCATAGTATTAGAGAAATTTTAATTTTGACATTGACGTTTTCGAGGTTATATTTTAGGTTAGAATAGAATAATTTTTAAAAAAGTAATTGAAACGGACTTAATATACAGGAAAAGATGCAACAATTATGTTAAAAATAATTAAAACGTACTCACCATGAAAGAAATTGCTAAAAATGATAAAATTTCTTCTTCAATTTGACGTTTATTGTAATCATAGAAAAATTTATATATATTATGTATATAGAAGGTCATCTCCCCACTATTTTTTGGTACATTGAGCGCTCCCAAGAGGATTGTGAGGGAACTAATTAGGTTAAAGCGCGAAATTTAAATATAGGTATTTCTATACCGGTTTATACCAATACTTTATTTTGAAGAGGTCAAGTACATTTTACAAATAAATGCAAAAAAATATGAATTTATAGTTTTCCAAGATAAAATTTATAATTTTAAATATAATATATGTATATTGCTCTCATTTAAGAGCCCATTTAAGAGTTAGTAAGGTAAACGAGACCCTAACTTATTTAAACACTTAACTAAAGGATATAAAACACTAAGCCAAAGAAAAGTAAGAAAGAATATTTGCTTATACACTGGGTTATCACCAGTTATCACACCAAACGACAAAACAAAAATGTGACGTTTGCTGTCACCTTTGAGTTTGACGTTACATATAAATTTTTCTATGGTTACAAGCGCTTTGTTTGTGTAGATAATGCAGATTGCTACAAATTCAGTCTACAACGACATCCAATGGATTGTGAGGGTACTAAAACCTGGGTCTACATTTTTATAGTAGTAAGATTGCACACCATGATTGTAATTTAACGGGTTTTATGAAGCTTCATGTGTCATTGCTGCCAACTTAAATGTTGGGTTTAAACATCGTTTATAGAGGAAAGGTTACTAACTCCATCTAGCGGTAATAAATCATAGTATATAATACTATGATTATACTCTACTACATATAATACTCAGCACGTCTCTATAGACGGCTAAACCCAAATGATTCTAGTTCTAGGTCTAGTGTTAGTTCTAGTATTACACTAGCCCTGTTACTATGTAGAACTAACACTATACCTAGAACTAGAATCATTTGGGTTTAGCCGTCTTTAGAGACGTGCGGCTAAACCCAAATGATTCTAGTTCTAGGTCTAGTGTTAGTTCTAGTTTTACACTAATACTATCACTAGAACTAACACAAACATTCGGGTTAAGCCGTCTTTAGAGACGTGCGGCTAAAACCCGAATGTTTCTAGTTCTAGGTCTAGTGTTAGTTCTAGTTTTATATTAGCACTATCACTAAAACTAACACCAGACCTAGAACTAGAATCATTTGGGTTTAGCCGTCTATAGAGACGTGCGGCTAAACCCAAATGATTCTAGTTCTAGGTCTGGTGTTAGTTCTAGTTTTACACTAATACTATCACTAGAACTAACACAAACAGTCGGGTTAAGCCGTCTTGAGAGACGTGGGGCTAAACCCGAATGTTTCTAGTTCTAGGTCTAGTGTTAGTTCTAGTTTTATATTAGCACTATCACTAAAACTAACACCAGACCTAGAACTAGAATCATTTGGGTTTAGCCGTCTATAGAGACGTGCGGCTAAACCCAAATGATTCTAGTTCTACGTCTAGTGTTAGTTCTAGTTTTACACTAATACTATCACTAGAACTAACACAAACATTCGGGTTAAGCCGTCTTGATAGACGTGGGGCTAAACCCGAATGTTTCTAGTTCTAGGTCTAGTGTTAGTTCTAGTATTATATTAGCACTATCACTAAAACTAACACCAGACCTAGAACTAGAATCATTTGGGTTTAGCCGTCTATAGAGACGTGCGGCTAAACCCAAATGATTCTAGTTCTAGGTCTGGTGTTAGTTCTAGTTTTACACTAATACTATCACTAGAACTAACACAAACAGTCGGGTTAAGCCGTCTTGAGAGACGTGGGGCTAAACCCGAATGTTTCTAGTTCTAGGTCTAGTGTTAGTTCTAGTTTTATATTAGCACTATCACTAAAACTAACACCAGACCTAGAACTAGAATCATTTGGGTTTAGCCGTCTATAGAGACGTGCGGCTAAACCCAAATGATTCTAGTTCTACGTCTAGTGTTAGTTCTAGTTTTACACTAATACTATCACTAGAACTAACACAAACATTCGGGTTAAGCCGTCTTGATAGACGTGGGGCTAAACCCGAATGTTTCTAGTTCTAGGTCTAGTGTTAGTTCTAGTAGTACATTAGCACTATCACTAAAACTAACACCAGACCTAGAACTAGAATCATTTGGGTTTAGCCGTCTATAGAGACGTGCGGCTAAACCCAAATGATTCTAGTTCTAGGTCTAGTGTTAGTTCTAGTTTTACACTAATACTATCACTAGAACTAACACAAACATTCGGGTTAAGCCGTTTTGAGAGACGTGGGGCTAAACCCGAATGTTTCTAGTTCTAGGTCTAGTGTTAGTTCTAGTATTACACTAGCCCTGTTACTATGTAGAACTAACACTTTACCTGGAACTAGAATCATTTGGGTTTAGCCGTCTTTAGAGACGTGCGGCTAAACCCAAATGATTCTAGTTCTAGGTCTAGTGTTAGTTCTAGTTTTACACTAATACTATCACTAGAACTAACACAAACATTCGGGTTAAGCCGTTTTGAGAGACGTGGGGCTAAACCCGAATGTTTCTAGTTCTAGGTCTAGTGTTAGTTCTAGTATTACACTAGCCCTGTTACTATGTAGAACTAACACTTTACCTGGAACTAGAATCATTTGGGTTTAGCCGTCTTTAGAGACGTGCGGCTAAACCCAAATGATTCTAGTTCTAGGTCTAGTGTTAGTTCTAGTTTTACACTAATACTATCACTAGAACTAACACAAACATTCGGGTTAAGCCGTCTTAAGAGACGTGGGGCTAAACCCGAATGTTTCTAGTTCTAGGTCTAGTGTTAGTTCTAGTTTTACATTAGCACTATCACTAAAACTAACACCAGACCTAGAACTAGAATCAAACCCAAATGATTCTAGTTTTAGGTATAGTGTTAGTTCTAGTTTTATACTTGCACTGTCACTAGAACTACCATTAGACCTAGAAACATTTGGGTTTAGCCGTACGTCTCTTAAGACGGCCAAACTCGAATCATTGTAGTTCTAGGTCTAGTGTTAGTTCTAGAACTAACACTATACCTAGAACTAGAAACATTCGGGTTTAGCCCCACGTCTCTCAAGACGGCTTAACCCGAATGTTTCTAGTTCTAGATCTCGGGCTAGTTCTAGTTTTACACTAGCACTGTTACTATGTAAAACTAACACTTTACCTAGAACTAGAATCATTTGGGGGGGAGCCGCACGTCTCTAAAGACGGCTAAACCCAAATAATTCTAGTTCTAGGTCTAGTATTCGTTCTAGTACTAGTTAGTTCTAGTTTTAGATATTATTCAGCGTCAGATCGTTATATAATTTTATTGAACTAAAACTGTGATTTAGCCGTGCGTCTTCTATATAAGCACGTGTACTAGATGGTTAAGTCAAAAACAATTTCTAGGACTACATTTTCTGTGTTAATAAGTTATAAATTGATGACCATAAAAGCATGGTAAAATAAATCATGTCTTATATGCATAAATATCCCGAAGGAGTAATTATAAATTTTCTGGTGACTTTGACAGGCAACGGGAAGTGTTGGAGAGACAATTTGCATGTTCAACGACCCTCTACTCTATTATTGGCCTATGTTAATGTGTAGAAGACAAATTGTTGGCACGTTGCCAACGGATTCTATCATTTTATCGTTTTTTATGAACACCTTGCCACATTAAAAAAAAAATATTTTATACCCATTTAATAAATTTTCTTAAATATGTTTTAAGAAAAATAAATTAAGAAATTAAAAAAAGTTAAATGTTATATGCAAATGATAATGAAGGCTGCAGCTCGAATAAAAAATTTCAAGATACCTAACAGCAACAATTTGTCCACCGTTAGATCTTAAATTAATAAACGTTAAATGGCGTCGCGTCTCCTGTATTAATGACTGCCCGAAGGTATACCAGTGAAGAGGATGCTGCGTGCGTAGAAAAAAAACAACTTTTTATCCACGACATAAAGCCAATCACCGGCTTTAATCGAGTGTGAAATCTAATTAATGAGTAATTTAAAAGAATCAATTTTATGACGGGCCAAAACGTAAAAAAATCCAATTAAAAATTAATTTAAATAGATCAATATATAAAATTAAATGCAAATGTAAAATAAATGAATGGAGTAAATGGTTTAATTATATAAATTAATTAGGTTATGTTATAATTGGATTTATAATGGATTATAAATTTGACTAAAATTGTTATGATAAAGGAACAACGAAAGAAAAAGCAAAAACTTTACAAGATAAGACAAAAAGTATCGGAGCTGAAAAGATTAAAAAATTATGATAAATACATAAATGATAAAATTCTAAAAATGAATGTAATCATATTATCCTATCTCGATTATAATTATTAAAGAAAGTTTTATTAATTTTAATTAATCACTCTTTAAGAAATTTTGATTTGACTTTAATCGGTTTTTGAAATTAATCGCTTTCTCGTTATTATTGAAAAGAAATTAAAAATCGCAAGAATAAAACAAGAAATCTCGTGGTAATAATAACTAAATAACGTTCTTCCGTGATCTATCCGATAATTATTCGTTCCGGTGACTAGAAACGAAACCGATTGAAGAAATGAAAATCTCCACTCTAATGGCTTTTATTACAGTCTGGTGGATTTTCTGATACTTATTACCCTTAAAGCAAAAGTGAACAAATATACATCTTATTTAATAACAACAAAATCTTATTAAACCCCGCAGAATATACAAAATCATTTATTTATATTATTACTTTTTTTTCGCGTCTCGTTCCGGTTGTGTTTCGCACGAGAATTATGCTGAAAAGAAAAAGAAAAATAGGATTCGTTAAATATTTATGAACGTTGAGAAACTGATAGGTCTAATTGCTATGGGAAGAAGCCAACAACGACGTTCGCCGATGGACTATTTTAAAGAATTAACTTTCGTTTTAGCGATAGGAAACAGGAAGTCATTTTAAAGTAAAGCCTATTTTGAAATTGTGAACGGGATTGTGAATATTTTTCTTTTCTTTTCTAGTTGTGGAATAGAAGAAGGTTATAATTAACGACAATGAGAATTACACGTAAACATACGATTTAAACTGTCCCGACAAACTCTGGGTAAGAAGAAAAAGTACAACTAGAGTTCTTGTTGTGGGGATTTCGTGCTTGAAAACAATTTACTTTTAACGATAATAATTATTATAGTTAAATTTTGTTCTTGTGAATTTACATTTCATTTTCAATCCCAATTAGATGTATACGGAAAACGTGTGGATATCTAGATTAGTAGATTAGTCTATTAGTAACGATTATTACCGTTAGCCATGATAAAATCTAATTTACATACCGATGAAAAAATTTTAATTGATTTCAAATACAAAAACATTCTTTATAAGTCCTTTTATTTTTACAATTTTTATTTATTTCGATTCACATGATTGTTCGTTACGTTCAATGACCAATTTTTCACACACACGCATTCGAATTTATTATATAACGCATCCGGTTGTATGAGAAGTAAGAAGGATGAGAAAGAACTTACAATGCTCAACGTCTTCTTGGTAAATTATACGAGGAGAAGGTGGGTTTCAGGTTTTATATAACGACTTATTGCTCGATTCACTATGTATATAAAAAGAAAAAGAAGTTAACTCAAGAACATGAAAGCGTGAGGAAATCTTGTAAAATTATTGATTCTAACAATAGATAAATGATATCTTTTAATTATTTGATTTTAAATTGGAATTGAAGCGTTGATTTATGTCTTATTAAGAATAAGAAACTAAAAATATCTCTTATATTAGAGATTACTTTAGTATTTAAGTGTGTTGAAAATTATTGATTTAAGTGATTAAATAGCCCTTTTCTTTTGATTAACTTTAAAAATTCTTGAAAAATCTATTTCTTGATAAATTGCTATGAAATATTCATCAGTTATTAATAAAAACATCTACTATCCAAGGAATAAATCCATTTTGAAATATGACTGTTGGTTCTTGAGATATAAATTATTGAAGTTAATAAACAATTTTTACCTTTTCTTTGCTTAACTTCATAAATTCTTGAAAAATTGATTTATTGCTAAATTGCTACGAAATGCTCACTACTTATTAATGAAATCGTCTACTATTTAGCGAATCAAACTGTTTTAAAATATCACTTTTGGTTCCTGAGATATAAATTGTTGAAGTTAATAAGCAATTTTTACCTCATTTTTTGATTAACTTTATAAATTCTTGAAAAATCAATTTTTTGGTAAATTGCTACGAAATGCTTACTACTTAGTAATGAAGTCATTTACTATTCAGGGAATAAAGCCGTTTCATAATATCACTTTTGGTTTTTGAGATATAAATTATTGAAGTTAATGAGAAATTTTTACCTTTTCTTTGCTTAACTTCATAAATTCTTGAAAAATTGATTTTTTGCTAAATTGCTACGAAATGCTCACTACTTATTAATGAAACCATCTACTATTTAGGGAATAAGACCGTTTCGTATAATCACTTTTGGTTCTTGAGATATAAATTGTTGAAGTTAATAAGCAATTTTTACAATTTTTTTGCTTAACTTAATAAATTTTTGTAAAATCGATTTTTTGCTAAATTGCTACGAAATGCTCACTACTTACTAATGAAACCATCTACTATTCAACTAATAAAGCCGTTTTGAAATATCACTTTTGGTTTTTGAGATATAAATTATTGAAGTTAATGAGCAATTTTTACCTATTTTTTGCTTAACTTAATAAATTCTTGAAAAATCGATTTTTTGCTAAAGTGCTACAAACTGCTCACTACTTATTAATGAAACCATCTACTATTCAGGGAATAAAGCTGTTTTGAAATATCACTTTTGGTTCTTGAGATATAAATTACTGAAGTTATCAAGCAATTTTTACCTCATTTTTTGATTAACTTTATAAATTCTTGAAAAAACAATTTTTTGGTAAATTGCTACGAAATGCTTACTACTTAGTAATGAAGTCATTTACTATTCAGGGAATAAAGCCAATTCATAATATCACTTTTGGTTTTTGAGATATAAATTATTGAAGTTAATGAGCAATTTTTACCTATTTTTTGCTTAACTTAATAAATTCTTGAAAAATCGATTTTTTGCTAAATTGCTACGAAATGCTCACTACTTATTAATTAAACCATCTACTATTCAGGGAATAAAACCGTTTCATAATATCACTTTTGGTTCTTGAGATATAAATTGTTGAAGTTAATAAGCAATTTTTACCTCATTTTTTGATTAACTTTATAAATTCTTGAAAAAACAATTTTTTGGTAAATTGCTACGAAATGCTTACTACTTAGTAATGAAGTCATTTACTATTCAGGGAATAAAGCCAATTCATAATATCACTTTTGGTTTTTGAGATATAAATTATTGAAGTTAATGAGCAATTTTTACCTATTTTTTGCTTAACTTAATAAATTCTTGAAAAATTGATTTATTGCTAAATTGCTACGAAATGCTCACTACTTATTAATGAAACCATCTACTATTCAGGGAATAAGACCGTTTCGTAATATCACTTTTGGTTCTTGAGATATAAATTGTTGAAGTTAATAAGCAATTTTTACCTCATTTTTTGATTAACTTTATAAATTCTTGAAAAATCGATTTTTTGGTAAATTGCTATGAAATGCTGACTACTTATTAATGAAACCATCTACTATTCAAGAAATAAAACCGTTTTGAAATATCACTTTTGGTTTTTGAGATATAAATTATTGAAGTTATTGAGAAATGTTTACCTTTTTTTTTACTTAACTTAATAAATTCTTGTAAAATCGATTTTTTGTTAAATTGCTACGAAATGCTCACTACTTATTATTGAAACCATCTACTGTTCAGGGAATAAGACCGTTTCGTAATATCACTTTTGGTTCTTGAGATATAAATTGTTGAAGTTGATAAGCTATTTTTACCTCTTTTTTTGATTAACTTTATAAATTCTTGAAAAATCGATTTTTTGGTAAATTGCTACGAAATGCTCACTACTTACTAATGAAACCATCTACTATTCAAGGAATAAAGCCGTTTTGAAATATCACTTTTGGTTTTTGAGATATAAATTATTAAAGTTAATGAGCAATTTTTACCTATTTTTTGCTTAACTTAATAAATTCTTGAAAAATCGATTTTTTGCTAAAGTGCTACAAACTGCTCACTACTTATTAATGAAACCATCTACTATTCAGGGAATAAAGCCGTTTTGAAAAATCACTTTTGGTTCTTGAGATATAAATTACTGAAGTTAATAAGCAATTATTACCTCATTTTTTGATTAACTTTATAAATTCTTGAAAAAACAATTTTTTGGTAAATTGCTACGAAATGCTTACTACTTAGTAATGAAGTCATTTACTATTCAGGGAATAAAGCCAATTCATAATATCACTTTTGGTTTTTGAGATATAAATTATTGAAGTTAATGAGCAATTTTTACCTATTTTTTGCTTAACTTAATAAATTCTTGAAAAATCGATTTTTTGCTAAATTGCTACGAAATGCTCACTACTTATTAATTAAACCATCTACTATTCAGGGAATAAAACCGTTTCATAATATCACTTTTGGTTCTTGAGATATAAATTGTTGAAGTTAATAAGCAATTTTTACCTCATTTTTTGATTAACTTCATAAATTCTTGAAAAATCGATTTTTTGCTAAATTGCTACGAAATGCTCACTACTTAGTAATGAAACCATCTACTATTCAAGAAATAAAACCGTTTTGAAATATCAATTTTAGTTTTTGAGATATAAATTATTGAAGTTAATGAGAAATGTTTACCTTTTTTTTTCCTTAACTTAATAAATTCTTGAAAAATCGATTTTTTGCTAAATTGCTACGAAATGCTCACTACTTATTAATAAAACCATCTACTATTCAGAGGATAAGACCGTTTCATAATATCACTTTTGGTTCTTGAGATATAAATTGTTGAAGTTAATAAGCAATTTTTACCTCATTTTTTGATTAACTTTATAAATTCTTGAAAAATCAATTTTTTGGTAAATTGATACAAAATGCTTACTACTTATTAATGAAACCATCTACTATTCAGGGATTAAAGCCGTTTTGAAATATCACTTTTGGTTCTTGAGATATAAATTATTGAAGTTAATGAGAAATTTTTACCTTTTCTTTGCTTAACTTCATAAATTCTTGTAAAATCAATTTTTTGGTAAATTGCTACGAAATGCTCACTACTTATTAATGAAACCATCTACTATTCAGGGAATAAAGCCGTTTTGAAATATCACTTTTGGTTCTTGAGATATAAATTACTGAAGTTAATAAGCAATTTTTACCTTATTTTTTTGACTAACTTTATAAATTCTTGAAAAATCAATTTTTTGGTAAATTGCTACGAAATGCTTACTACTTAGTAATGAAGTCATTTACTATTCAGGGAATAAAGCCGTTTCATAATATCACTTTTGGTTTTTGAGATATAAATAATTGAAGTTAATGAATAATTTTTACCTTTTTTTTACTTAACTTAATAAATTCTTGAAAAATCGATTTTTTGCTAAATTGCTACGAAATGCTCACTACTTATTAATTAAACCATCTACTATTCAGGGAATAAAACCGTTTCATAATATCACTTTTGGATCTTGAGATATAAATTGTTGAAGTTAATAAGCAATTTTTACCTCATTTTTTGATTAACTTCATAAATTCTTGAAAAATCGATTTTTTGCTAAATTGCTACGAAATGCTCACTACTTAGAAATGAAACCATCTACTATTCAAGAAATAAAACCGTTTTGAAATATCAATTTTAGTTTTTGAGATATAAATTATTGAAGTTAATGAGAAATGTTTACCTTTTTTTTTCCTTAACTTAATAAATTCTTGAAAAATCGATTTTTTGCTAAATTGCTACGAAATGCTCACTACTTATTAATGAAACTATCTACTATTCAGGGAATAAGACGGTTTTGTAATATCACTTTTGGTTCTTGAGATATAAATTGTTGAAGTTGGTAAGCTATTTTTACCTCCTTTTTTGATTAACTTTATAAATTCTTGAAAAATCGATCTTTTGGTAAATTGTTACGAAATGCTTACTACTTAGTAATGAAGTCATTTACTATTCAGAGAATAAAGCCGTTTCATAATATCACTTTTGGTTTTTGAGATATAAATAATTGAAGTTAATGAGAAATTTTTACCTTTTTTTTGCTTAACTTAATAAATTCTTGTAAAATCCATTTTTTGCTAAATTGATACGAAATGCTTACTACTTATTAATGAAACCATCTACTATTCAGAGATTAAAGCCGTTTTGAAATACCACTTTTGGTTTTTGACATATAAATTATTGAAGTTAATGAGAAATTTTTACCTTCTTTTTTGCTTAACTTAATAAATTCTTGTAAAATCGATTTTTTGCTAAATTGCTACGAAATGCTCACTACTTATTAATGAAACCATCTACTATTCAAGGAATAAAGCCGTTTTGAAATATCACTTTTGGTTTTTGAGATATAAATTATTGAAGTTAATGAGCAATTTTTACCTATTTTTTGCTTAACTTAATAAATTCTTGAAAAATCGATTTTTTGCTAAAGTGCTACAAACTGCTAGCTTTGGAACCATCTACTATTCAGGGAATAAGACCGTTTCATAATATCACTTTTGGTTCCTGAGATATAAATTGTTGAAATTAATAAGCAATTTTTGCCTTTTTTTTGCTTAACTTAATAAATTTTTGTAAAATCGATTTTTTGCTAAATTGCTATGAAATGCTTACAGCTTATTAATGAAACCATCTACTATTCAGGGAATAAAACGGTTTCGTAATATCACTTTTGGTTCTTGAGATATAAATTGTTGAAGTTAATAAGCAATTTTTACCTCTTTTTTTGATTAACTTTATACATTCTTGAAAAATCGATTTTTTGCTAAATTGTTACAAAATGTTCACTACTTATTAATGAAATTGTCTACTATTCAGCGTATCAAACCGCTTTAAAATATCACTTTTGGTTCTTGAGATATAAATCATTGAAATTAATTTGTACTATCTCATTGCAAGAACCTGCAAAGGGACATCATTGGAGAAACATTAAAACTGGTCATAAATTGCCAAAAGAAAGTGAAAAATGCCCTTCCCAACTAAAGGGCAATAACGAAAGATCACGAAATGGAAGTAATACGTATAACAAATAAGATAATTCTTAAAAATTGAGTTGGCAAAGTGTTAGAACCGAGCAATTAATGAAATGCGTTGAAGAAAGCCATATGCTTCGAAAGGATTATTTTTGTTTATATGATAAATGAAATATGGGCCTCACATCTCTGTGCTATATGTTTTCTCTATATTATAAATATATCATTGGAACGATTCTCTTTAATCAATGTAATATGACGCAGTCGTTGGTGCAGATTGACGAAGATGAATTATGATAAGCTGAGATAAGTTATGAAAAGGAACCAAACGATGAGTTAGAAATGACTAAAGACGTACGTATAATGGATAAAGGTGCGTACAGCAGTATATGAAGGAGTGACTCGTTGAAGTTTGTAGATAAATATCGATTTCATAAGATAACGTATGTATGGTGACGTAAAGGTGGATTGGTGTGGAAAAGACTAGAATGATGGATGAAGGATATTATGGGAAAAATTTAATGCAGCATGGACGAGATGTAAGATGGTAAACATAACGATAAGTTAATAAACAAGTTGAGGTCATAACATAGACGACGACGACATTGACTGTTGAAGACAAAATAAATTATAAAATAATTCAAATACATAAAATATCATTCACAGAACAATAAACATTTTTTTAAGCCACGCGATAAGAACAACATAGTCCCTCATTATTCATAGTGAATACAAGTAACGAGTTAATAATAAACGTAAGTCTACGACACCACCACCACAAAAGCAACAAACCAAATCCTGCTTACCTTGCAAGGACGCTCGGTTAAAATGCCAACAGGAGAAGAAACGTTGTTATCTTCTTCGCTTCCTAACAACCCAACATTTCTTTCGTCTTATATTTTCATTATTTTTCAATTAAACATTGTCAATTCCGGTTTACACTTCAGTTCACTATAGACATTTCTCTTTTTTTTCTAATCTTGTTCTCAATATCGCTTCTTTTAACACAGTTTTCTAAAGAAGAAAAAAGAACACGCGACGAAGTAACACGAGATTATTCAAAAACAAATTTTATTTTATTTTATTTATAGTGTGGCATTTTAAATAAAAATTTTAAAAAAATAATTAAAATTATTTAAAACTTTAAATAGTAATTTGTTTATACTTTTAACGTGTGAATGTAAACCGTACACCGGTGGCACACTGACAGGATGATTTTCTAAAAGCTGGTTGCAAACCAACAGTGCAGAAACGAAATGAAGCAGGAGAAGAGTTGAGTGTGCCAAGTGCAAGAGCGCACACGAAGAGGAGAGGTTTACTTCTACCATACGAAGAGAACACCCCACCTAAGCTTTCTTCTTCTTCTTCCGTTGAATTCAAGTACAACTACAACTACCAGACATAACTCTACACGAACTTATAGTTCGATAATTCGGAAATGAATCGGCAAAAATTTTAAAAAAAAATATATGTAAATAAAATATATAAAAAAATTTTTATTATTCCATCATCAATCTTTAATCTTTCAAGTCGCCGATTGATTTTATTTTTATTTTTAAGCCATCTTCAAGAACATCATTCGTATCAAAAACCCGTTAGATCAATTAAGGTTCATCGTATCGAATTTGATTTTGACGTACTGCTACTTGCTGGTGATGCGCGAAGTGTTTGGATATGATGGTCTATCACTTCAGTAGGTTTATGTGCAATTAGTTTTTGTTAATTGTTTGATTGCTATCGCAATAATTAAATGGGAAAATTTACATATCTCATTATTTTACGTAATGATGTAACTTGTTTCTCCGATTCTATTCAAAATAGAAAATTAAAAAAAAAATAGTTGTTTTAAAAACGACAGATGAGATTAATATGAAAATATTAATAAAATTAACTTGATTTTAATACACCATTCGAGTTGATTAATCATGATCTATCAAATCTATCAAATCAGCTGAAGACAAGTCATTGCAAAGATGAATATTTTGGACATATCTCCTTAGACGTCAGATACAGTACTTAGACTAATTAGACTGTGTGGATCTTAACCTGTTTTAAAAGACTCCGCTGATTCTCTCTATATGACCCATCCAATACAAAATGAACATGAACCCAACGTTGCATTTTCGATATAGGTCATGTTCCATCAAGCACCCAAATATGTGAACTTTTCAGAACTTTTCGTGTTCTGAAGTTACGTCGATTGAAGTTCGTGATCTGCTTTGCAGTTTAAAATCTAGTAACTCTAAAGACATTTATGGCATTTCTGCAAACTTTGTGAGAAGTAACACCGGTCTATATGTGGCGCCCTTTACACGATTGTGAACCTTTTCTTTTCATCTGACGCATTTCCTGACTTAGTAAAAATAGCTAATGTAATTCCAATATTTAAAGGCGCAGATAAGAACAACAGTACTAATTTTCGTCCTATAAGTATTCTGCCCACCTTTTCCAAAATTTTTCAAAGGGCCCTTTTCAATAGAATCATCGCATACTTGGACCAAAATAATTTATTGCACCCTCATCAGTTTGGCTTTCGAAGGGGTAGGTACACCGATGACGCGGTAGTTAAATATGTGAATATCTGTCTTGACAGGTTTGAAAAGCGTGAATACTGTATGTCATTGTTTTTGGACTTGTCTCGTGCATTCGATACAGTTTTTCATCCAATTCCTATTGATAAACTTCGCAATGTTTATAATTTTGACGATAAAAGTGTTGCTCTAATCCAATCTTATTTGTCCGACAGAACGCAACTTTGACTAGGGGTGTTCCACAGGGTTTTATTCTTGGTCCTCTTTTATTTTTGATGTTTTTTAATGACTTTATGTATTATTTTAGAGACCTTGACTGTTTATTATATGCTGACAATGCCACTTTGATTATCCGAATCAATGAAGCTGAAGAGGTCATTCAAAGATAAGAATTGGTTCTAGATAGAGCACGTGCATCGCGAATGAGTTGTGTTTGAATGATGGAAAAACAGTCAGAATGATATGAAGTCAGGGAAATTTTAATTTTACTAATTTTGGTAAATTTTTGGGAGTTCACATAACCACTCCAATATTGAAGTTCGATCATCATGTTGACGCTAAGAAAATTTCAAAAAACATCTTTTAGCTATGAAAGCTTATTGTCAAGGTGGAACTAGAAGTAGTAAAAACCGCTTACTTCGCGCTTATACAAAACCATATATTTTATGAACTAAAGTTATTTATTGGGATACACGACAAAGGCTAGATAATTGACAAGAGGCTTCCTTTTATCTTTACCGAGCTTTCGGAAATTTTATTTTTCCTTCTTCAGAGGTAACTACAAAATTGAGACAACAAAAGTTACAATAGTTAACAAAAAAGCATATGAACAACTTACAAAAATGGATTGCATAAAGGAACTGAACCAAAGCTAAACATGAGGTCGCAAACTTTGAGCACTAGACATCTCTTATTAAAACTATACTTCCCATAATTCACTAAAGGTGAGTAATTGAAGATCAAACAATACTAAAAATCTTTACAAAGTTAATTATGAAACTATTAAAATAAGTATTACTTACAATAAGAACACGTTAAAATTTTACGTTAAAAGTTAAGACGCAATAAGTCACGTAAGTTTTTTATACCACAAAATCTGGAAAGAAACAAGGCTGACCAACCGTCGTCACGGCAAAACACCAAATACACTAAAAATAACCACTAGGTGACGTTGATAGGGGGAATAAAATTGAAAATATGAAAAAGGAAACAAAAACCGAAAAAGAACTAGAAAACCAGAGAATCACTCTCCATCGATGTTTGATCCCTTCTACCCCAGTCCTTCATAACAAGGTAACTGTAAATAGAACTAAGGTTCTGGGTGTCAGTTCTGAAGTTTAAGGAATTAACCTCTTTATTGATGTAAAACATCTCTAAGAACAATCTCTTTGAATAAATTGATTCCTTATCAACAATCTGAGAATTCTCAAAATTAAAATGGTGACCACTGAGGACATGGTGATGAACCAACGCACTCTTGTTTTCATCTCTAGATTGACAATCACGTTTATGTTGCTTGATCCTAGCATCAAAATACTGACTGGTAGTGCCTATGTAGGTTTTTTCGCAATTATTGCGAGGAATCTTATAAATAACATTAGATTATAACCTTTAGGAACCAGATCCTTAGTGCTTGAAAAACAGGTGGATAAAGGCAAAGAGTTAAATTTAGCAAACCTAACCGTGTCAAACCTCAGAACTGAAACAAGTTTATCAGTCAACCTGGGGACGAAGGGAATCTTAACAAAGTGGGTCCGGGGGCCAGGGAGGCTAGATATGTCGTGTTGGTCGTCACCTTCAGAAGGTTGACTAATATTACGATGGTAAGTACCATTATGATAAAGAATTCTATTAACTAGACCTATCGGATACCCGTTGTTGACGAATATATCCCGGAGCTTTTTTAGGTTAGAGTCAAGAAAGCGGACATCAGAGATGGATCTGACACGATTAACCATAGCAATTACAGTGTTCAGTTTCTGATTGAGAGGATAGTTTGAATGAAAGTTAATATATCTCCCCGAATATGTTGGCTTAGTATACCAATTTAAACTAATAGTTTGATCTAAATTTCTTATAACAATAGTATCGAGAAAAGGAACACTAGAGTTAGATTCAGTTTCAACCGTGAACTGTAAATGACTATCAAAGTTGTTGAACACATCCATAACATCGTCGATGCGGTCAACAGGTACAGCGTAAATTATATCGTCCACGTACTTGTAGATAAAAGGAAGAGAAAAACCCAACAAAGGAATACATTGATCGAGAAGATGATCCATCACCATTGTGGCCAAGATGGGGCTCAAAGGACTTCCCATTGGAGTACCAAATTTTTGACTGTAAATAACATCATTGAAAGTAAATACCGAAGACTCAAAAAGGAACACTATCAATTGTAAAAACAAATCCATATCAATGGGAGTGACCGAACTTACTAGGTCCCAATTTTGTAACAATATATCTCTCACCAAGTTGAGGGGTATGTTGGTGAAGAGAGACACCACATCGAGTGAGATAAGCATAAAGTTAGGAGGGAGTTTTATATCCCTAATTTTCTCTACAAAAGAGAAAGTATCCTTAATATTGTAGGAAGTTCTCTCACTAAAAGAAAGTTTCAGAATACGTGACAGGAACTCTGACAAGTGATATGTGGGGGAACCCACAAACGACCTTGTGGATCTTCGGCAACCCATAATACTTGGGAATGACACCATTGTGACATCTAAGGCTGTTATACAATCTCTTATCAATGTATTCCTTTTCTAATAACATTTTTGAAAAGGTATAAAAGGAAACCTCTTTTCAATTATCTAGCCTTTGTCGTGTTGGTCGTGTATCCCAATAAATTACTTTAGTTCCTAACAGTAACGACCGTTACTACTCCTAAATCATATATTTTATGTTATTTTAGCGAGCGTAAACACTTCCGCTAGCAAACGGGTCTTTAGCATACAGCGTAGGGCTCTAAGAGTTGTGGGAGACCTGGGATACAGTGAGGACTGCCGACACATGTTCGTGCGTTTAGGCGTTCTAACCCTGCCATCTATTTATATACTAAATTGTACATACAGGGTGCGGCAACATAACTTCCTTTTTTCAAAACTTAATACAACCTATTGTATGAATCAGAAAATTTTTATTTGCTTTTTATAATGTAGGCACATACATAAAATTTTGAACAGTTTTTACACAGTTTTGAAGATCAAATCAGGTAGGATACGTCCCCCATTATCCATACACTGAGTAAACCGATTTCTGGCGTTTGTCATGACTCTTGCCAGTATAGCAGGGATTATGTTGGCAATTTCTTCCTGGATGTTAGTCAAATCTTGTAGGGTCTTTTGATGGTTCACATAAATACGGGATTTCAAAAAAACCCCATAGAAAAAATCACAAGGAGCCAAATCGGCAGACCGGGCCGGCCACTCCAAATCACCCCTAATTGAGATTTAACTCTATTTGTTCGACTTGTACCGACTAATTGAGTTTTGTGAAGTATTCCCTCAAAACAGCCATCATGCTCTTGAAGTTTGAGCCGTTGCACCGTCTTGTTGGAACCAAATGTCCCCTAAGTCCAACTCATCTAGCCGTGGTGATCGCAACACTAAAGCTCTTACTGCCTCAATGTTCTCAGGTGTTGTAATGGGCCGAGGGACAGGGGCCAATGGGGCTAAATTAAAGCGATTCCGAAAGGCGCACTGGGTTGCGACCACAGAACATCCGCTCGAAAAGTAGGCCTCAACGGGAAACGCACCCTCTTCACTGTTCCAACGTCTGATGGCGCCTAAACTTTGTTGGAACAAAACTTTATAGTCCATCCTCTCAAACGCTCCGCTACGACATGAACCGACTAAATGGGGCACATTTCAAAAAAGGAAGTTATGTTGCCGCACCTGTATATTGTATGCTCTGAACAATTTCGATGAGCTTTTAAATCATGCTGTTGTTCACAGATACGCAACTCGTAATCGTTGTAATGTGTATGTTGATATGTGTAGATTGAGTATGACGCAAAGGGTATGTCCAACATACATGTGTCAAAAGCTATTTAATAAGTTGCCGTTGAATGTCAGAGGTCTTCCGTTTCTTAACATAAAACGTAAACTGACACATTTCTTGGCTTCGAAGTTTTATTCCGTCGATGAATTTTTAAAATGTAATATTGATATTTCTTAGTAAGTAAATGTGAACCTGTAAAATGACCTGACTAGTGTAAGAGAACTATCTTATAGCACAATAAAGATTATGATTATGTTTTGCAGGATCTCTTTTTCGAATATTGTTAGAAATCTTTCATCGTTCTTGGACATAACCTAAGTTTCAGATCCATATTCTAGAATCTTGTCAAAGTGACAGATATTAATTGGATTAATTTTTTTGATCTCTTCGGCCACAGTTTTAGCCGAAGTAATTAGGTATACAAATTGTTCTACAGTATTGATGTTATGCTCTCATATGGCCAAGTTTTGCAGATTTTGATAGGTTTGTGAATGTTGTAAGTATAGGGAGTAGTCAAAGTCAAATTTACACGATGTGACCTTGACCTCGAGATTCTAGGAGGAGGTTCGTCGAATAAAAGTCATATTGTCTCTATTGTATGATGAGTTCGGCAAAACATCTTCGCTCCATTCTTCTTGTTTTCTTCCCAGTTTCTTTTTTCATAGCAAAAAGTAGTCTAGTGCAATTGCCATTGGAGTTCTTGTGTAGGCAGTGTAACCTGTTATGCCTAGGTATTGGTTCTTCCTTCCTATTTTGGCATTAAAGTGCATAATTTATGGTTGTATGCCTAAAATGTTAATAAGATATTATAAAATGTTATTTTTCATGTTCGCTCATGTCAACGCTGATTTAGACAGAATGCAATGAGTATTGCACGGAACTTTTGTAACAAAACGATACGATTTCCCCCCTCCACTTGTTGTGGCCACTCAGTGACGTCTCTAAAAACAAAGCCCAGCAAACTAGCCAATGAAAACAAGTGGAGGGGGAAATTCGTATCGTTTTGTTACAAAAGTTCCGTGCTCTAGCAATGAGTATCACCAAAAAGAAATTTTTGGATTATTATTGAAGTAATAAATATAAAAGTACCTAATTAACGTATCATTAAGAAGAATTAATATTTTTCTGCCTTAATTAGCATTTTTATATCTCAATAAGACAAAATATCGCTCAAAAACATCAAAGTTAACTTATTTAGTATAAACTTAACGTATAAAATATCAAATTTGTCGTTATTTTATTAATGATTTTACATGAAAACTTATTGGTAGATAATTGTAAGGTCGTGATACTCAGTAGCGTTTATAAGCTGTTCACTCTAACAACACCAGATGCTGCTGCTCCTTGTAGATTTTCTGCTACCGTGAAAGGCACACCTACCTATTGTTTCGCAGTTAAACCATTCCGATTAAAAGGCACGGTAGCTGAAACTAAACGACAAACTAAAACTATTAAATTAAAATTGAAAAAATTTACCAATTTATAATTTTCTTACTCGTTTAATTTTAACCTAATTTAGTCACGTTAATTTCAATATTAATTAAAATCTGTCAACTCGAACAAGTTGGGTTGTACGTCAACTAACAACCTGTTTTATTAGAACGTGCTTAAACCTATTCGTTGTTGGTACAAATTGCCTTTTAGATGTAGTGGTCTTTTATGTAGATTTATCCTTTAGATAATAATTCGATCGAAATTTTAACGTTCTAAGATTTAGAACAGAAACAGAACCAGTTTTCGTTTTTTTTTCTTCGGGCTATGTTAGATCGTTTCACAAAAGAATTTCATTGCAGAATTAGAACTTCTATACCGTTTAGACCATTTACAAAACGTACCTTGAGACGTATCATTTCGTACAGTTAAAATTTATCGCCTGACCGGTTCTGATTTAAAAAATTTTGACCGAATTATGTATGCAAATTGTATAGAGAGATACGGTTGGGATGATGGATGCGTTTTTTTCTTAATGACTCATTTTTTTTTTAATTCGAGAGCAGTTAGGTTCGGAAAGAAGAATCTTTTAAGTAAATAAGTCTTTAAAAAATTACCTGGATCAGTGACCTTTTTGTCTCGTCTTTCTTTCTCGTTAAAATTTTTTTTTGTTTTCGCATTTATTATGTGTGCCACCGCATCTTTACTTCCTTTTACACGACTTCAATCAAACCGTTCCATGTTTGGATAGGTTTCTATTTGTAGTTGTAAAGAAAACCTATAAAAAGTTACACCATGTATTTATAAGCGGCGATAATACACGATATGTTATTAAAAGTTTTTAAATCATTATTGTATAAATAGAAATTTTTTTTTTCAGAATTGTAATATACAATTAATTGTAACTTTGATAAGCATCATTTAGAAAGGCTTAAGCAGCAATATAATAGGTAATAAACATGTTCAACACCAATATTAATCATCCATAGAGATATTGTTCTACTCGATTGAGTCTTAAGTTATTTATTAAAATGTTATTTTAAATATAAATATAACTTATTAAAATCATCTTGAATTTTTTATCCAATTATAACAACAAATTAATATTTAATTAAAATTTATTAACACTCCTTATACGGGGAAGACTCCATCATAAATGGTCATTTATTCTTTGGTTGTTCGGTTCGACAAAGTTCCTTGTGATTTTCCTTCATCTCTATTGTATATCACCGGTATTGTATAATCCTTTGATGGGTTTGCGGTTCGATTTATCGTGCCAATTAACTGTTCATCTACGGTGGTTTTTTACATTTGACACGGTAACACAATAAGCAATTTTTCCAAAAACGGAAATTAGATCTCCACTAATGTTTTATTAGATAAAAAAAAAGTATAACTGGATTGTATTTTTCATTTTAAACGTTGAAGATAAAAATAAAAGGCTATCACATCTTGCATTTATTATGAATGGTTTGTCGTTATAAATCACCGCGTATCTTTTAAGGATTCTAAGGCGTTAGGTTCTGTGAGTTATGATACAACCGCAACTCTATGCAAAATAATAAATATACGCCTTTGCTTTGGAAGAGAGAGAAGATGCTTTCATATAAGAGGACTGTCAGATTTCGTAGAGAATTTCAAATAAGAGTTTATTGAGAGGTTTTAATTTCAATGAATGGAAGATAGAAATAAATATCGCGAAGGAATTGTATGAATTATTGCGTATTGAAGATTTAAAATTTTAGTGTAGGCGGACAATATAATGAGGTTTTTTTACCCGTGTAAAGTTACCCATAACTTCTATCCATAAAAAAAACTTTTTTGTTTGTGTATCGATTTTAATGATTAATAGCTCATTAGGAAGATCTCGTAGAGTAGACCCTAACATAGTTTTGGCGGCGTAGATTTTGGGCGGAAACACCTTAAATTCCGCGAAAACAGTGAAATATATAAAGAAACCGGCGAGACGATAGCAACAAACCGCCCAGCAACAAACTTTTTCCTTTATATTTCCACCTACTTCTAGGGCCCATATCTTTGTTATTTAGAAAGATAGCGGAAAACTAAGCACACGGTTGGAAAGCTTGGTCGTTTCTCTATCTTAAACCGAGTTTTCGTCCGCCGATATGTTGATAATAAGAGCAAGAAAAAATAAGAAACGTCGCGCTGCATTCAATTTACCTCAAAATTACCAAACTTCACGGCCTTGTGCAGCCGTTAACAGATGGAAACTCAATAAATGGCTTATATATTTGGAAAGAGCTGACCTCGGACTATCTTATTCCGAGTTTTCGTCCGCCAATATCTATCAGCGTCTGTAAGAAAAACCTACCTGAAAACCGATAAAAACACGCAAATATTTCTTGCACTAATAACTTTCCTATTTGACAGGGAGAAAACTTTACAACAATATTCAGCTTAAGGGAAATTTCCTGCTCTTTCCAACGATGTGTGACACACCGTGATCACACGTTTGCACAATCCTTTTTTCTGACTATGAACTACCTAAACCACGAATTTTTGCCGCGGCTAAACCACGCTTAGGTCAATAACTAACTCTCTTGTATGACGGGGAGAAAACTCTAGAACTATATTCATCTTATGGGAAATTTTCTGCTCTTTCCAACGGTGTCCGACGCACTTCGCTTACGCGTTTGCATACGCGTTTTTTAAATTGATGAACTGAGTTAAAATGCAAGGTTGGTAACGTTACCAGATTCAAAACCATCAAAACACAATTCAACAATTCGAGTCTAAAATCACTCAAATTCTTCCAGATTCTGATAAAATAGGTGTAACATGAAATAATCTTTCCTTTTTGAACAGTTTAACATGTTTCTAAACGTAAAACTAAAACCAGAACAAACACTAGCACTATCACTAGAACTAACACTAGACCTAGAACTAGAAACTTTCGGGTTCGCTTCCAACTTGTTTTCTGAAGAAGGTTGCAACATGGCACCCGAAACGTCAAAAATTTTTTCAAAAAACGCACGGCTCAACCCGAAAGTTTCTAGTTCTAGGTCTAGTGTTAGTTGTAGTGATAGTGCTAGTGTTAGTTTTAGTTTTATTAACACCGGCCGTGAAACCCTTCGTACTTATATGTTTTTAAACGGTTTTAAATAAATTAAGAGTGAATGAAAAATTATCTGTCAACATGAAATGAAGTTAGGATTCTCTCTCAGGTAAAACTTTGTTCCAATTTTTCCTTCATCATATAAGAAAGTTAGGTTAAGAAGTGATTGCGTTCTGCTAGCTGTAGATTGTCTTTCAGGTGTGTTTCTTTTACAGACGCTGACAGATATTGACGGCGTCTGTAAATGAAAATTCGAAATAAGACAGGCCAAGGTTAGCTCTTTTCGAATATGTAAACCATTTGTTGAATTTCCTTCTAATAAGGGCTGCAAATTTGTCGCTATTTTTCTAGATAACGAAAATATTGGACCGAAAAGTAGACGGAAATACAAGGGGAAAGTTTGTTGCTGGGCTGAAAAACGATTGTGCAAACGTGTGATTGAGATGTGTTATATACCGTTGAAAAGAGCAGAAAATTTCCCATAAGATGAATATAGTTCTAGAGTTTTCTCCACGTCATATAAGAGAGTTATTCACCCAAGCGTGGTTTAGCCGCGGCAAAAATTCGTGGCAGCGCGACGTTTCTTATTTTTTTTTGCTCTCATTATCAACATATCGGCGGAGGAAAATAGCGGTTTAAGATAGAGAAATGAACAAGCTTTCCAACCGTGTGCTTAGTTTTTCGTTATCATTATAAATAACAAAGATATCTGTCCGAAAAGTACATAGATGGAAATACAAAAGTAAAGTTTGTTGCCAACTGTAGGCTCCTTTTCAGGGGCGTTTTTTTGACAGACGCTGACAGATATTGACGGACGAAAACTCGGAATAAGATAGTCCAAGGTCAGCTCTTTTCGAATATGTAAACCATTTATTAAATTTCCATCTGGTAACGGCTGCATAAGGCCGTGAAGTTTGGTAATTTTGAGGTACATTGAATGTAGCGCGACTTTCCTAATTTTTTTCGCGCTCTCATTATCAACATATCGGCGGACGAAAACTCGGTTTAGGATAGAGAAAAGACCAAGCTTTCCAACCGTGTGCTTAGTTTTTCGCTACCGTTATAAGTAACAAAGATATCCGTCCGAAAAGTAGATGGAAATACAAAGGTAAAGTTTGTTGCCAACTGTAGACTTTTTTTCAGGAGCGTTTTTTTTACAGACGCTGACAGATATTGACGGACGAAAACTCGGAATAAGATAGTCCAAGGTCAGCTCTTTCCGAATATGTAAACCATTTATTAAATTTTCGTCTGGTAACGGCTGCACAAGGCCGTGAAGTTTGGTAATTTTAAGGTAAATTGAATGCAGCGCGACGTTTCTTATTTTTTCTTGCTCTTATTATCAACATATCGGCGGACGAAAACTCGGTTTAAGATAGAGAAAAGACCAAGCTTTCCAACCGTGTGCTTAGTTTTTCGCTATCTTTCTAAATAACAAAGATATGGGCCCTAGAAGTAGGTGGAAATATAAAAGAAAAAGTTTGTTGCTGGGCGGTTTGTTGCTATCGTCTCGCCGGTTAAAAAAAATCTCTAACTTTAGAGTCCCAAAAATTGAAAAGTAATTAACATAATATCAGGTATGATTATCAAATCAGAATGCGTATACTGTCTTCTACACAAAAGTGAATTTTGGTCGTCGCTAAATCATATCGGTAATTAGAAAAGTGCAACAAAGCACGAACCTGTTTCCAGACGTACAGTTCTGTTCAGATATAATGCGAAAAGAGTCACTTGTAGAGGCATAAAATTATACTAGAAACGACCTACGTTCACGAGGCATTCAATCCAGGTTTTACCTGCTCTGTAGTGTTGTAAAAGTTCCGAACAGGCAAGCGGGGTGATGTGATTTATGGCCAAGATGACTGAATCACAAAGAAAAATTAAGAAAACAAATAAGTATAAGCAATCCATTTACTTTACACAATTCCTGAAGTACATGAAAATAATTACTGTATTACTTTGGTAATACAGTGGAACGATAAGCCGAACCTCATAAGAAATGAAAATTATATATTGGTAGTAAGTTATATATAAACTATATATTGAAATATATCGATAACCATTTTAATATAATAAAATCAAAAATCAATATAATAAAATATAATACTCCTATATGTATAACAAAAAATATATTACTTCTATTATATAAAATATAATAATAGCTCATTATATGCGAGTAGAATAGTGTACTTTGTCCACGACTATTGAAATTGATTCCATTTTTTAAATACATTTTTGAATAAAGGGAAACGTCAATGTGACACAAATTCAATGTTACTAACTGTAACCAACTTCACAACAATTTGTCAAAATTAAATGTCAGTTTTATAAAACGTCGTTTTCTTTACGAAAATTAATTAATTTGTCCACGATTACTTTATAATATATACCTTATGAATGAGTTTTCTAAAACAATATGGTAGTCATTTTTCACGGAGTGAATAATAGCGGTGAATAATAATCATTATTCACGGGTAGCCATCTTGACCAGACTAATAATAATAATTTGAAACGTTAAAAATTCAAAAAACGTCATTTTAATTCAATTTTTTAGGAGTTTCTAAATGTTTGACATTAAAAAAACCTAAACAAATTCCTTTTTTTTGTATGATTTAAGCATAAATTAATTAATTTTCGTAAAGAAAACGACGTTTTATAAAATTGACACTTAATTTTGACAAATTGTTGTGAAGTTGGTTACAGTTAGTAACATTGAATTTGTGTCACATTGACGTTTAACCTTTAATCAAAAATTTATTTAAAAAATAAATTTATGGAATCAATTTCAATAGTCGTGGACAAAGTATAGTATTCTACTCGCATATAATGAGCTATTATTCACTCAGGTTAATTATGCCACTCGCTACGCTCGTGACATAAACTTAGCCTTCGTGAATAATAGCCCTCATTATATGCTCATATAATAATATACTATTATGCTTAAATCATATGAAAAAATTGAATTAAATTGACGTTTTTTGAACTTTTAACGTTTCAAATAATTATTATTAGTCTGGTCAAGATGGCTACCCGTGAATAATGATTATTATTCACCGCTATTATTCACTCCGTGAAAAATGACTACCATTTTGTTTTAGAAAACTCATTCATAAGGTATATATTATAAGGTAGTCGTGGACAAATATTATAATAATCTAATTGGGGAGAATTTTATAAGGTCCATTATACCATCAAATATTATCAGTATTTTGTATAATACCTATTATTCTTTATGCAACATTGCAATCTGGTGGACATCGAATTTACTACTCTTTCGCATACATCCTTGCCGTGAAACAATTCCCATACAACTGTAATGTTGCGGCGCAGATTATCCACGTTGCGAATCAGACAGTTGGCATTTTTATTGAATTGTTAATCCACCAAAGCCCATAGATTTTCGATTGGGTTAAGATCAGGTGACCGCGCTGGCCAGGGTATTTGCCTAACCTCATTATGATCCTCAAACCAATCATGAACAATTCTTGAAGGATGCACGGGTGAATTGTCTTGGACAATCGTGAAAATCGGGTATTTGTTGTTCTTAAAAATATCAAAAAAGATTTAAATTAAAATAAAAATAACACATTTAAAAAAAGGGTGATCCATACCTCGGCCTACTTCAAACTTTGACGGTTTTACCTGGGTTAAGGAAGAGGGTAACTTCCTTTAGTCTCAGAAATTGAATTGAATAGAAACAAAAGATGCCTCCGTCTTCTTCCAGTACCAGCGTCATGTCGGAGCTAACAGCGGACGATTCGCATTAAATCTGAACAGAGCTGTACCTGGCGCTAGGCGGTTCTTTGAAAAGCAAAATCATATCCATAAGTATAACTTTTTTGTTAATGGTCCGATTTAAGTTTGTAATACCTTTTTGGAAAGGGTTCGTCCTGTAGATCATGTCATAGTAATGGCGGCGCGAAATTCTAACAATAACCGTAATTAAACGCGTAAAAACGTTATAAACAATCATACCCATAAATATAACTTTTTGTTAATTGTCCGATTTTAATGTGTGATACCTTTTTGGAAAGGGCTCGTCCTGTAGATCATGTCATAGTAATGGCGGCGCGGAATTCTAACAATAACGTTAATTAAACGATTAAAAAGGTTATAAACAATCATATCCATAAATATAACGTTTTTGTTAATTGTCCGATTTTAATATGTGATACCTTTTTGGAAAGGGCTCGTCCTGTAGATCATATCATAGTAATGGTGGCGCGAAATTCTAACAATAAGGGTGATTAAACGATTAAAAACGTTATAAATAATTATATTCTTAGTCCTTTATACATTGTTAGTAACTGTCCCATTTTTATAATAAGTAAAAACACAGTATATTAATAAAATACTATAATTCATTATTATTAACGACAAGTCAACTGTATATTATATAATTTTTCTGTAAAGATAATAAGTATCTAAAACAATTATTTACAAAATGAGATCAATTAAACAAAATTGTATAAGTAGTCAACTACTAAAATCTAATTTAATTGTACCCTGTTTTTCCGCTAGAAGCCGCATTCAATATAAGCCGCGGCTTATTAAATGTTACACTTTTTTCATTTTTTCTACATTTTATCCCTACTAAGCCGCACTCAAATACAAGCCGCTCTCGATTGTAAGCCGCACACATTCAGATGTGTTGAGCAGAATTGGATAACTGAAAAAAGAAAGGTTGGAATACAAGTTACTGGTAAACAGGTTTTGCGACAAGCAAAATTAGTAGCCGAGGAGTTAGAAATTACATTTAACAATCTCCAAAATGGATATATTATTTCATGAAAAGAAATGATTTTGTAAGAAGAGCTGCAACATTGGTGGGACAACATTTGCCTGCAAATTGGGAAGAAAAGTTAATACAATTTCAACATTTCGTAACCGAAAACAAAACAAACGTGGACTTACCTAACATTGGGAATATGGATGAAGTACCAGTGAGTTTTGACATACCATCAAAATTAACTTTTGCAAAAAAAAAAAGGCAGTGATGACATAAAATTTGTAACTACTGGACATGAAAAATCTAATTTCACAGTGGCTTTAAGTGTTCTTGCTAGTGGCAAGAAACTGCCACCATATGTAATATTTAAAAGAAAAACACGCCCAAAATCATTTTTAAAAGGGATAATGGCCTATTAATATTGGACTCCGCACCTGGACATCGCACCGATGCTGTAAAAATAAATTAAAAAAAAATCAAACAATACCTGCAGTTATACCTGGAGGATTAACGAAACTGTTACAGCCGTTGGATATTTCAGTTAATAAATCTTTTAAAGCAAAACTAAGAGATTTGTGGGAGAAATTTATGATTAATTCTTATAATGCTTATGTAGGCTCTTTCTTTATGTTGTCTAGGGATTTTCTTTTAATGTAACACGTTTTAGAATAAAACCGTATATTAAATTAAACTGTTTGATAATAACAAAATGAACAATGAATTCGTCTTTGCACGTCTTGACAGTGTTTCGTACGGTGTCTTCGGCGGAACTCTCTCGACTGGTCTTGATGTTCTTAAAAAATAAAATGTGTGTGTGCGCGAATGGTGGGGAGACCGAAAAGTGACGCCCTCTCTTGGGTAAACTCCTACATCTCGGCCATCCTAGCCGTCATTCGCCTCGAATGGCATCCATGGCTTCATCTTTTCTGCGCTGCTAGTCGTCTTGTTTGGGCCATTATGATTTCCGACCTTTTCCAGATTATAACGATCCGGTCCATAAGTGCTCACAACCTGATAGGGTCCATAAAACTTTGGTAGCAGCTTTGAATCATTTTGGAATTGTGTTCGTTTGATTGCCACTAGATCGTTCACCTGGTACTGCTGAGATTCTTTTCTTCTTTTGTTGAATGTTTTTCTGTTTTCTTCCTGGATCTTCTTTATTTGTTCTTTTGCTTCTCTTCTCAATTCGTTTCTGCTTTCGATAAATAGGTTGGTATATTCTTCTTCTATCACTTCTCTCATTCTTATGTCTTCAGGTCTTCTCATCTTTGTTCCAAACAAAAGTTCAAATGGTGTCATGTTGATGCTTCTCTGGTAACTATTGTTCAAGGTTTCTTGAAGTTTCCGTACGTATTTGTACCAATGTTCAGGTTTTTCGATGGTCATCTTTGATAATGCTGGTATTATTATTCTATTAATTCGCTCAACTTGACCATTCCCTCGGGGTTCACCAGTTGTTATTTTTATATGTCGAATTTCTTCATTTTGACAGTAAGCTTCAAAGTCGTTGGAGGTAAAGGCAGTTCCTCTATCTGACACAATAACTCTTGGGTTCCCAAATATCTGCTTTTGTTGATCTAATTTCTCTAAAACTTCTTTCGTAGTTGTTGACTTTGTGGGGTACAACCAAACAAATTTTGTGAATGAATCTACCACCACTAGTAAGTATCTATAAGCTTTTCCTGTTTTTTCCATTGGTCCTAAGTGATCTACATGGTAAGTGTCCAGTGGAGTATCACCCTTGTTGATTGGATTTAATAGTCCTTGCTGCTTTCCTGACTTCCTTTCCGTAAGTATGCACGAAATGCAATTTGAAATCACCCTTTGAATTTTCTTTTCCAATTCAGGTATGTAATATTCTCTGTCAATAAGTTCTTTAGTTTTCCTTGTAGCAAAATGTCCATTCTCATGAGCCTTTCTGATGATGTCGTACTGCATACCTTCAGGTACCACTAACAAATTTTCATTTTCTACCTCTTTGTATAAAAGGTTTTTATGTATTACAAAATTTCCATAGGGTCCGTTCTCTAATATTTTAAAAATTGCTCTTAAATGTGAGTCGTTTTTCTGTGCCTGCAATAATCTTTCTAAAAATTCGTTTTTTGTAATTATCATCAAAATGGGATTTCTGCTTAACGCATCACAATGTTTCATTCGTACACCTGGTCTATGTTCTAGCGTGTAATTATATTCTTCGAGCAATAGAGCCCATCTTGCTATCCTTGTACACAGATCCTTTTTATTCATCGTGACTGCAAATGAAGCACAATCAGTCAGTATTTTGAATTGTATTCCCAAAAGATACACTCTAAATTTTTTAAGAGCTTCTACAACGGCAAGAACTTCGAGTTCATAACTGTGATATTTCTTTTGTGCGTCGTTTGTTTTGCGGCTCCAATAGTAAACTGGATGAAGTTGGCCATCGTCCATATTTTTTTGTAGTAGCACAGCTCCAAATCCATCGCTACTTGCATCCACATGCAGTTCGGTTTCACTTTCATGGTCAAAAATTTTCAATACTGGCTCTGTACACAAAAGTTCTTTCAATTTTTTAAATGACGCGCTTTCGATTTCTTCGAATTTAAATTTTTTCTCATCTTTCAACATGTCTGATAATGGTTTTGCTATTAACGCGTAGTCCTTTATGTACTTTCTAAAATATCCCGTCAATCCAAGGAAGCTCTGCACCTTCTTTATCGTTGTCGGTATAGGAAAGTTCATAACCGCCTTTATTTTTCTGAGAGAAGGTTTAACGGTACCATCCTCAACTTCATGTCCAAGGTATTCTACCTTTGTGTCCATAAAATAGCATTTAGACCATTTAAATTCAAGGCCGTAGTTTTCTGCTGTTTTCAATACTTCTTCTAGGTTGCTGTAAGCCTCTTCTACTGTCGTTGATGGAATTATCAGGTCATCCATGTAAGTTAATACGATTCCTTTGTGGATCAATTTTTTGAATACTTCGTTCACGTATCTCTGGAAAACAGCTGGTGAGTTGCACAAGCCAAATGGTGTTTTCAAAAATTCATATTGTCCGCTTGGGGTAACAAATGAAGTATACTTTACACTATACTCGTCAACAGGTACATGGAAAAATCCGTTTTTTAAATCCAATGTAGTAAAAATTTTTGCTTTAGCTAAACGATTTATCTGGTCTTCTATTACCGGTAAGGGATATCTGTCCTTTATTATTTTTCTGTTCAACTTCCTATAGTCGATGCATATCCTTGTCGACCCATCTCTTTTCTTTACCAAGACTATTGGACTTGCGTAATCAGAAATGCTAGGTCTCACTATTCCATCAGCTATCCATTCCTCAATCTGTCTTTCAACTTCTTTCTTTTCCATAAATGACAGTCTTCTAGGTGATTGATAAACTGGTATTTCATCACTCAATATTATTTTAGTTCGAATCGCTGTACTCTGTCGATGCTGTGGTTTGTACGCTTGTACAATATTCGATATCCGTTTGTAACATCCAAGTTTTCCTACGTTTAAGGTATTACTGTCCATTTGAATCATAAAGATATCACTTAATACTTCTCTTTCCTTTTCAATTTCTCGAGTCATGATTAAATCTTTATTTTCTCCATTCTCCGTCACTTTGATTCCTTTGTTATTTATTGTCAAGGTTGCAAACTCTAGTACAGGTTTTCCAATAATGAATTTCATGGGAATTGCTTCTTCGGGAACAATGTGGATATCTGTTGCAAAAATACAGTCATCCATTTTCATCTCTGTTTTAAACTTGCCCAATGTTGTAATGCAATTATCTCCGATTCCTTTGATTGTTATAGGCGTTTCGTCAAATTTTGGCCCACCTATTTGCAAAAATGCTGTTACTTTTATTAAATTTAAATCACTCCCAGTATCGATAAAACCGTTGATTTTTCTTCCATTCAGTATTACCGTCTTGTATCTAGACAATTCCATCTTGGTTTCTTGAGCAACATAGAGTTCTTTGGTTTCGTCACGATTGGAATTCTTTCTTTGTGGTTTTTCCCTTTCGCATTCTTTCGCTATGTGACCAAAGTTGTCACATTTAAAACATTTTAAACCTTTGTCCTTATCTCGACAATTTTTTGCCTGGTGTCCTCCTTTTCCACAGTTAAAACATCTCATGTTTCTTTCATCTCGTTCCTTTATGGTATCTTGTTTTCTTTGAGTCTGTTTTGTGTTGTTTTGTCGCATAAAATCTTCCTTCTTTGTGTCTCTATGTTCTCTGCCCTGCTTTTCCTTCAATCTCTCGTACATTTTCAATTTTTCTTTAAATTCTTTTAATGTTGTTGGTCCATAAAGTATTGTCTTGTTTATTTCGTCGTCAACAATTCCCTCCGTCACATACTCGATCAACACTTCTTCTTCAATGTCTCCCTCTGCAGCTATTTCTCTCATCTTCATTAAGTACTGCCACAATGTTTCGTCTTTTTTCTTCTTTCTTGTAGTTAACCTCTTGTGAATAACTGCGCTATTTGTTGTTCTACCAAATTCCTTTATTAACTTTGTTTTAAGGGCTGTCCATGACGTTATTCCCTTTTCAGCTCTAATAAACAGCAATGCTTCTCCTTTCATTAACCGTTTACCATAAATCAGCTTTTCCACCTCATTCCATCCCATCATTAGCGATGTTTCTTCGAATTCGACGATCCACTTATTTATTGAATGTGATTCAGCTCCATCAAAGGTGCATAGAGTTTCTTCAATGTCTTTAAATGTCAGCATGAATTTAGGATGAAAAGTCTTGGAATTGTTTTCGAAATTTTTTGTGAAACTTTGTTCTCCGTCGCTCATGTTATTACTTTTACTTATATCAGCCATTTCTAATTCACTTTCGTCATCAGATTTTCCTTTTTTTCTTTCAATATGCGTGGTGTCAACATCTTTTCCAGAAGCATCGTCGTGTATATCGTCATCTAAATTTTTTAGCTCTAGATCAGATAATTTTCCACACAACATTTCAACTAATTCTTTTTTGTCATTCGCGTCGTTATCCACACATAGGATTTGACAAATTGAATTTAATTCTCCTAGCGTCAAATTATTCATGGCAAAATTTATCTTAGCTTGCAATCGTTCGTCGTTATCGTCTTTGAAATCAAAGCCTTCAAACCTTCGCAAATTACGTCTATTATTTCGACCATCATCATTTTCAAAAACAAATTTATGAAAGGCTTTAATGACTTTAAGACTCGCTTTTGTGATGTTTTGTTCGATTTTAAGAATGCGTCCCAACTCCATTTTTTCAAAAGGATCAAAAGGTTATTTTCTTACTCGTATTTTTCTAGGAATCCTTATCTTTGGTGGCGCCAAATGCACATTAGGTCTTCACCGCCAGCACCGGTTTCGTCGTTGATTCCCACGCCGTCGTTCTTCCGTCCTCGTTCCAACACCTTTCTTTTCACTCTTTCTTCGTCCTTGCTTATCCCAGGCGAGCGCCCAAAATGTAGGCTCTTTCTTTATGTTGTCTAGGGATTTTCTTTTAATGTAACACGTTTTAGAATAAAACCGTATATTAAATTAAACTGTTTGATAATAACAAAATGAACAATGAATTCGTCTTTGCACGTCTTGACAGTGTTTCGTACGGTGTCTTCGGCGGAACTCTCTCGACTGGTCTTGATGTTCTTAAAAAATAAAATGTGTGTGTGCGCGAATGGTGGGGAGACCGAAAAGTGACGCCCTCTCTTGGGTAAACTCCTACACTTATAAAGAAACAGGAAAACCGATAAAGCGTGTGTCTTATGAAGAAATCGTTAATTGGATTGACACAGCATGGCAAAATATTTCTGAGGACGTCATTAAAAACGGATTTAGAAAGACTAAAATAAAATTCTACAATGAAGAAATAATTCCAAATGAGCAACTACAAGAAGATGAACTTATAAATGAAGGAGAAGTAAACGATCAGGAAGAAAGCAACGAAAATAATCACGAGGACGATCATTTATTGTATGACTGCCTTTTGTCAGGCTTCGATTCGGATGGACCAGGTCATGAAGAAGACATGGATTTTATGATCTCATAGAACAGTTGTTATCTATCTACACATAGTAGTAGGTACATAATTTGTTTTACTTCTCATAGAATATATCTTTTGTTTTAATGTAGAATATATTATATTGTTTCAATATATATTTGGGTTTTTTTAATTACCTAGATATCTACGTAAATAAAATTTTATTAAAAATAAAAAAGTACTATTTTTGAAATGTTTTGCAACTATTTGCTATATTTTGATATTTAAATTCTAGCCGTCAAAGAAAACCGATCAGAAAAACATTTTTAAAATGAATAACATTTTAAATGGATAAATATAATGTAAATATAATTCTTATAAATACTTAGGTACATTTTATACATATCTACAAACCGAAACCTTTTATAAGCCGCACTTTAAAACCACTTTTTTTTCATACGAAACCGCGGCTTCTAACGGAAAAACAGGGTAGTTACATTTAGTTGCTACATTAAATTGTATATAAAAATTGATGGCACATTTTTATTGTACCGTACAGGGCCGTTACCCTCAATCAAATAGAAAGACAGTCTTTCAAAAAATCAAAAAAGTATGTAAAAATAGAAGGATTGGTAACATTTTCAGATTCTAAAAATGTTTAATTTTTGCAATAATTAATATTAAAATTCAAAATTCCCTGTATAACAGCTTTGGTGACGTTTACGAGGTTTTCACGTAAGATCAAGAAGATCAGACAAAACGTGAATCGTTCGGATCTCTTCTTCTAGCGCATAAAATTCTCGTGGCATCTCGCTCATGCACCTTTTATTGATTTTTATTTCAACCAACCGCGTGCGAAACGACGGTGACGTATCCAAAGTCTTTTTTGCCCTGTTTGAAAAATACAAAATTAATAGAAGTCTTCAATTTTGCTAAAATATCGAATAAGCCAATAGAAAAAAGAATGTGTAACGGCCCCATTACAGTTTAAGATCGTTGTCTACAAAATTCAAACCGCTAGTCCAAACTATTTTTGCAGGTATCATGGGCCATCTACGAGCATTGCTTGTATTTGAATTCATTACGAACCTCATGTCTCTGAGACATTTTTCCTTTAATGAGTCGGAGTTTTTTTAATAAAGTTTCAATAATGCTGTTTCTGTGTGAATCTGAACTTAATGATTTAAATGGTTTATTTGATAATATACAGTCAATCAAATGACAGACAAGAACTCCACAATTGTATCAATCTGCTTGTAAAGGATAATCTAGTTTTGGAAATTTGTTTTAAATGTTCCTGGTTGTTGTTAAAGGTCCTATTTTCATACTGTGAATTGTATGTTAATGGATCGCGTTTCGCTCAACTCTCTTCTGGAACTTTGTTTGACTTTTCGTTTATTACACATCTCGTATTAAGTTATATTTATTAGTTATTAGTTAGTTACAGACAATTAACAAAAACGTTATATTTATGGATATGATTGTTTATAACCTTTTTAATCGTTTAATTACCGTTATTGCTAGAATTCCGCGCCGCCATTACTATGACATGATCTACAGGACGAACCCTTTCCAAAAAGGTATTCCACAAACTTAAATCGGAAACAAAAAAGTTATACTTATGGATATGATTTTGCTTTTCAAAGAACCGCCTGGCACTTTTCTAATTACCCATATGATTTAGCGACGACCAAAATTCACTTTTGTGTAGAAGACAGTATACGCATTCTGATTTGGTAATCATACCTGATGTTATGTTAATTAGTTTTCAATTTTTGGGACTCTAAAGTTAGAGATTTTTTTTATATATTTCACTGTTTTCGCGGAATTTAAGGTGTTCCAGCCCAAAATCTGCGCCGCCAAAACTATGTTAGGCTCTACTCCATGAGATCTTTCTAATGACCTATTAATCATTAAAATCGATACACAAACAAAAAAGTTTTTTTTATGGATGGAATTTATGGGTAACTTCACACTGGTGTTTTTTTTTTATTTAAAATGTTGAGAATTTATGTTCAAACTATGCACTCATTAAATTTATTCAATAATTAAATTTATAAAAAAGTAAATAATCTTCATATCTATCTAAACAAATTCAAAAAAACGATTTTTATTTAATCCATAATTTCAAATCTATCCTAAGAGCTAGATAAAAAAATTTGTAAATGAAATATAACCGCATTATTTTTTTCTTGTGTGGTAATGATGACGCATTCACTTCTCGTTTCCGAACAACATAAGTCTTCGTCTCATTTTCTTTTCTTTTGACACCATACTCCCCATTATGTCATTATTATGCTGTAGTTTTCGCATTCCGCCGGCCGACACACAATGACGCCGTTATGGCTTGTGGTCCTTTCATTTCGAAATTAAAGGCCATTAATTAAAAACTTTCGGTAAACGTACTCAAAGTTTATATGTATTTTAAATGGTTTGTGCTCTTTAATGGTACTCAAAATGCGACTAAAAAACCTAAAACCCGAACCATAAAGCTGAAACTTAACAGTTCTTCGAGTCATTTTTTGCGTAAAGTTAACGTTCAAAGTGGTTTTGTTTGTATTTTGTATACCGTATTTGTTTTAATTTAATTAAAGGTTTAAGGTTTTAATTATCTTTGAAAATAATAAAGATAAACGAGAATGTGTACATATTTAGTTTAGATTAGGATGTTTTTTGATGCGAAATTAATTGTAAATCAAAAAAATAGTAAAACAAACAAATATTGTTTAAAAACACAATATTTTTTAAATTATATAAAAAAAAAATTAAGATGGTAAACAACGTCAATGTCATTGGAACGTCGATCGTCGTCACTTTAAGCTTTCGAAGGAACATCAATAAACAACGCGTTTAACGGTAAAGGTCTGAATGTGAGATTAGAGGCACATTTGCATGTTGAATTTACATATTCTGTCCTCTCCAATCGGGTAGCAGGAGTATGTCCGTATCTACTCGAAGAGGGCAATAGTTTAAACTCACAAACAGCGTATAACCGTCTTTCTACTTCAACAATTAAGAAAAATAAAATCCTCGATACACGTTCACCAAGATTTGTCACAGTTATTTTGAAGAACACATTTCATATATCACAGTTAAAACATACAAATCAGAAGAAATAAATAATTCTTACATTAATTCTGGTCGTCTCTGAGCTACAATTTTTCTGAAAGGTTTTTGAAAATTATATTCATAAACTGTATTAAAAGCAACCTTAAAATTGTGTCATTTATTTTTTTCTGGATTAATTTAATTTGATTGCTTGTAAACAACATCCCGCCGCAGATTCTCCAATTAAATTTAAAGAATGTGCCGCACAAGGAACATGAATGACAAGTGTGTTTTTAGATCTAGCTTGGAGGAAAATGTATATACCAGATATATTAGAAGTACTTATTACCATAAGATAATCCTCTATAATCTCTAAATTAACATCTAAATCAGATAATATCGTAGTATATTTTGTTTCATTGAATTATTTATAGCTTGGGTATATTGCATACATAAACAGACAAACAAGTATGTCAAAAAATAATCCATCTGTCACAGAACCAAAGTATTTAATATTATTAACTATTATAAATTACAAGTTAATAGTTCGAAATGTTAAAAAGAGATAACATTGACCATAACAAGCGTATACAATGGAAGTGTGTTGGTCTTAATACTCGATGAAACAATAGATACATAAACCAGATAGGATTTGACGGCAACAACAGCTGTTACCATATCGAGGTTCGCATTTATGCTGTTCACGTCCTTTGCCAGATCCCGTCGATAAATTGCCCGAGTAATATTTCAGGAATTCGCGATGCAAACGGCAAATGGGGACCCTGTTATCTAAGAAACGCTAACGGCTATCAACAGGTTACAAGGCTTACACTTACAATTTTCTTGTTTTATTTCTTTATCTTTATACAAACGGACAAAGTTGGAGTTGATCGAAAAATATCTATTTGAAAGGAAATTATGTTTATACAAGTACAAGCTAAACAGAGCGTTATTTAGTGTCAATATTTAAAATGGGAATAATGTATTATACAATATGGATAAAATAAATATTGATTAAGAGGCGTAAAAAGGGTACAATTAATAAAATTAGTCGACGCAGGCACTTATTGATGGCTCGACACAAGTTTTCGTGTTTGAATTAAAATACAATCCATCATCACAACTTCTTAAAACCGCCTTGTAACTCCAAAAATACTCTGAAACACATTCGTAATATTGAGAACAATTTGGTCCGGGATGAAATCCTTTTGCAATACAATTTGGTGGTAAAAATGGTTTTTCTAAAAGAAAAATTAAAGAAATAATTTTATACAAAGTATTTTTTGTAATTAAATTACTTGTTGTAGATGAAGTAGTAACAAATTCAGTAGTAACAATTTCTGTAACATTTTCTGTAACATTTTCTGAAACATTTTCTGTCATTTCTTCATTTTCAGTTGTGTCTGTTGTATCTGTTACAATTACATCAGTTGATGTAATTTCGTCCAATTGTGTTATATCAGTTGTTATTTCGCTTAATTCTGTTGTAATTTCGGTTATTATTGCTTGAGTTGTTTGTTCACCTAAAATACAACTAAAAATATTCCATTTAGATAGAATTAAAAACAACAAATAAAGATTAATTTACGGGAAATTAACATTTTCATTACAAAAATAGCCTTCAGGGCAAGAAAACTCATTCAAAATAATATATAAGGCTTGATTTCCAATTGTGGAGCAAAAAGTGTAAGTAGTTGAGCTTTTGCATAAAACCCCTGTTGGATTACAACCTTTGTCGAAAATTTGTAGTGGATATGCGACGTTACTCGAAAAAGAATTAAACAAAACCTGCAATGAAATAAAATTAATTTAAAATTAATTTTAAATAAGATTTACTCACCAATACAACAACGAATTTTTTTAAACCCATCTTTATATTCCTTATTTTAATTTGTTGCCAAATTCACACGAATGGTTTATAAAATAAAAATCGAATGCAAACTAAAACCCTCCTTAATTCTTACCTTAAATATACTCCACGAACAATAAACAAATTCTTTATTATAAATTATAACTGATTAAATATTTAAACAAATTAAATTAACTTAAAATTTACTCCATGTGGCGCCATCTGTGATTCGCAGGGTAGAAAACTAAAGTTTCCTATATTTTATAACCTCACTTTTATAACAACAAACTTAAATTCTAAAATGCAGCTATTATGCGTTTCTATCAGTTTTATATGCAAGAAATGTTACAATATAAAAAGACCCTTCTAAAAACTATACTGTTAAAGTTGAAATCACCTGTAATCAACGTCAATAACTTCCTGTAGAATATTTTTTGTAAAATCTTGCTTAGCAACTTTGCTTCAAGAGAGAATAGTATGGGTTGAAAACTAAAACCCTCCTTAATTCTTACCTTAAATATACTCCACGAACAATAAACAAATTCTTTATTATAACTGATTAAATATTTAAACAAATTAAATTAACTTAAAATTTACTCCATGTGGCGCCATCTGTGATTCGCAGGGTAGAAAACTAAAGTTTCCTATATTTTATAACCTCACTTTTATAACAACAAACTTAAATTCTAAAATGCAGCTATTATGCGTTTCTATCAGTTTTATATGTAAGAAATGTTAGAATATAAAAAGACCCTTCTAAGAACTATATTGTTAAAGTTGAAATCACCTGTAATCAACGTCAATAACTTCCTGTAGAATATTTTTTTGTAAAATCTTGCTTAGCAACTTTGCTTCAAGAGAGAATAGTATGGGTTGAAAACTAAAACCCTCCTTAATTCTTACCTTAAATATACTCCACGAACAATAAACAAATTCTTTATTATAACTGATTAAATATTTAAACAAATTAAATTAACTTAAAATTTACTCCATGTGGCACCATCTGTGATTCGCAGGGTAGAAAACTAAAGTTTCCTATATTTTATAACCTCACTTTTATAACAACAAACTTAAATTCTAAAATGCAGCTATTATGCGTTTCTATCAGTTTTATATGCAAGAAATGTTACAATATAAAAAGACCCTTCTAAGAACTATACTGTTAAAGTTGAAATCACCTGTAATGAACGTCAATAACTTCCTGTAGAATATTTTTTTGTAAAATCTTGCTTAGCAACTTTGCTTCAAGAGAGAATAGTATGGGTTGAAAACTAAAACCCTCCTTAATTCTTACCTTAAATATACTCCACGAACAATAAACAAATTCTTTATTATAACTGATTAAATATTTAAACAAATTAAATTAACTTAAAATTTACTCCATGTGGCGCCATCTGTGATTCGCAGGGTAGAAAACTAAAGTTTCCTATATTTTATAACCTCACTTTTATAACAACAAACTTAAATTCTAAAATGCAGCTATTATGCGTTTCTATCAGTTTTATATGCAAGAAATGTTACAATATAAAAAGACCCTTCTAAAAACTATACTGTTAAAGTTGAAATCACCTGTAATCAACGTCAATAACTTCCTGTAGAATATTTTTTTGTAAAATCTTGCTTAGCAACTTTGCTTCAAGAGAGAATAGTATGGGTTGAAAACTAAAACCCTCCTTAATTCTTACCTTAAATATACTCCACGAACAATAAACAAATTCTTTATTATAACTGATTAAATATTTAAACAAATTAAATTAACTTAAAATTTACTCCATGTGGCGCCATCTGTGATTCGCAGGGTAGAAAACTAAAGTTTCCTATATTTTATAACCTCACTTTTATAACAACAAACTTAAATTCTAAAATGCAGCTATTATGCGTTTCTATCAGTTTTATATGCAAGAAATGTTACAATATAAAAAGACCCTTCTAAAAACTATACTGTTAAAGTTGAAATCACCTGTAATCAACGTCAATAACTTCCTGTAGAATATTTTTTGTAAAATCTTGCTTAGCAACTTTGCTTCAAGAGAGAATAATAGTATGGGTTAATAATTTAGCCCACAAAAAGATGTATTGTAACTGACATGGGAAGTAATTTTATTCAAGCACACAACAATTTTGATGTAACTCCCAGAAAATTTTATATTTTATTAAATAGGCAAGAAATACTTTTTATTTTCAGTAAAAATTCTCTTAAAAGTAGGCAGAAATAATTTATTAATGCCCCATTTTGTGTTTGATGGGAAAAAACATTCTGGAATTTAAAATAGAGAGAATTTACATTCAAAAAATGAATGTAAAACTTGCTGACCAGGTTATTAGCAACACTGTGGCAAGTGGTTTGCATTCGAAGTATTGAATTTATTGAAAAATTTAATAAATTTTTGATATTTTAAATTAAAAAACCTATAAAGGAGAAGAGGACTTATTAAACGAAATAAGACCTTCATTAGAAATATAAAAATAGTCTGTTCAACTGGGAATGATGTAACAAACTCAGATTTGAATATTGCATTAATAAATATAGGTATTTATAATTTAAAAAAATCTTTATTTAAATTAACTTTTGTCATAAAACTCCTACATGAATATTTTTATTTTAAATAAATACCCCAAAAGAACACGGCTGTCCTTTCTGGTTATTCTGTGCCTAGAATATCAGCCGCTAATTGCATCTAACTTCACTTGTAACCGTAATGAGCGGTTTTGTTGACGGAAAACATTTCACATAATCCGTCAATTTGGAAATTTACAAAAAGAATAGGGTGATGAAAACTATGATACACAATTACGTGGTGACGGCACACAAGCCGACTGCCGTTACAGCATGCGTAACCGGTAATTAACCCCCTAAAATCATCCGAAAATGCTTTCACGTTTACATAACCTCACTTTTAATTTCAGGAAATTTCACCTCACCCACCGATTTAAATCTAATCGTTGCAAAAAACACACGCTTAGAAATCTATTTGGTCACCCCGGAAGGGTTGAGGCCTGTTAAGGAGGTTTCTTTGTATGGAAAAGTCGCTGTTATGAAACTGTTTAGACCACAGGTATTTTTTTGGCAGGTTGTGTCATAACTTGGATTAAGAACGATTTTGGATTTGATTTTAGCACGAAAAGAAAGATCTCTTATTTGTTATTACGATTAGATATAATGCTATGATATTGGAATGTATTAACGATGGTGATAATTTGGAGATTCTTACGAAAGCTCATGGAAATGTTTCCGATCGAATTGGTAAACCATCCGAAAATGGTATTTTAGCTGTTATTGATCCTAAAGCAAGGGTTATTGGGTTGAGGCTGTATGATGGGCTATTCAAAATTATACCTTTAGAAAAAGATAATAATGAATTGAAAGCATCCAGCATTCGGTTAATATTCTTTTTTAATGTTAACACATTGACTGAATGGTGTATTTTCACTAATTGCTAGTCAATGTGTTAGTTTTAAAAATTTATTAATGCTTTCTAATATTTTAGAATGGATGAATTACAAGTACATGACATAGAGTTTTTACACAGTTGTGTTAATCCAACAATAATTTTAATACATCAAGATTTAAATGGTCGTCATGTTAAAACTTATGAGATATCATTACGTGATAAAGAAATTATAAAAACCCCTTGGAAACAAGATAATGTTGAAACAGAAGCATCCATGTTAATTCCTGTACCATCTCCTTTATGTGGTGCTATTATAATTGGACAGGAGAGCATTTTATATCACAATGGAAATACTTCAGTGGTTGTAGCTCCACCAATAATAAAAGTAAGTAATTTGGAAAAATTCAAGAATCATTATGTGGCTTAAAATCGACGATTTTTTTTAATCAATGTGAAATGACCAAAAAAAAATCAAGTTAAAAATAAAAAGAAAGTGCTGAAAAGTGTAAAATGTACTGAAAAATCACATAATGTGACGTCACGTTTTGTGACGTCACAAGCAATGTTAACCATGCATTTTCCTATTAAACTGGTCAACACCTAACCTACAAATAATTTATTTTATAGCCACGCAGAAAATCAATCTGATAAACTTAAAAGTAAAGTTATTTTCACTAAACTAGGTGAAATTACAACGCATATTTACGAATGAAACACCCTTGCTTTTCTTAGGCTTTCGATGCATAACGACTGATTACCTGTCGTGAGATAGACTGTCTGTTAATAGAGTCTGTGTTAATACTAGAACTAAAACTAAAAACATTCGGATTTAGCCGCATCTCTCTCAAGGCGACTAAACCCGAATGATTCTAGGTCTAGTGTTCGTTCTAGTTTTACACTAGCATTATAACTAGAACTAACACTAGACCTAGAACTAGAAATATTCGGGTTTAGCTGCACGTCTCTCAAGACGGCTAAACCCGAATGATTCTAGTTCTAGGTCTTGTATTAATTCTGGTGCAAAACTAGAACTAACACTAGACCTAGAACTAGAAACGTTCGGGTTTAGCCGCACGTCTCTTAAGATGGCTAAACCCGAATGATTCTAGTTCTAGGTCTTGTGTTAGTTCTAGTGATAGTGCTAGTGTAAAACTAGAACTAACACTAGACCTAGAAATATTCGGGTTTAGCCGCACGTCCCTCAAGACGGCAAAACCCGAAGATTCTAGTTCTAGGTCTTGTGTTAGTTCTAGTGATAGTGCTAGTGTAAAACTATAACACTACACTTAGAACTAGAAACATTCGGGTTTAGCCGCACGTCTCTCAAGACGGCAAAACCCGAATGATTCTAGTTCTAGGTCTTATGTTTGTTCTAGTGATAGTGCTAGTGTAAAACTAGAACTAACACTAGACCTAGAACTAGAAACATTCGGATTTAGCCGCACGTCTCTCAAGACGGCTATACCCGAATGATTCTAGTTCTAGGTGGTGTATTAATTCTGGTGCAAAACTAGAACTAACACTAGACCTAGAACTAGAAACGTTCGGGTTTAGCCGCACGTCTCTTAAGACGGCTAAACCCGAATGATTCTAGTTCTAGGTCTTGTATTAGCTCTAGTGATAGTGCTAGTGTAAAACTAGAACTAACACTAGACCTAGAACTAGAAACATTCGGGTTTAGCCGCACGTTTCTCAAGACGGCCAAAACCCGAATGATTCTAGTTCTAGGTCTTGTGTTAGTTCTAGTGATAGTGCTAGTGTAAAACTAGAACTAACACTAGACCTAGAACTAAAAACATTCGGGTTTAGTCGCATGTCTCTCAAGACGGCTAAACCCAAATGATTCTAGTTCTAGGTCTTGTATCAATTCTGGTGCAAAACTAGAACTAACACTACACCTAGAACTAGAATCGTTCGGGTTTAGCCGCACGTCTCTTAAGACGGCTAAACCCGAAAGTTCTAGTTCAAAGAAAACATTTTCGGCTTGTGAGAACACTAACAGATTCATGACAACGCTCACAAGACGTTTCGATTCGAGGTTATAATTATAGAGTTACATCCCCCTTAGAAGAACAGATGTACTTTTTCGACGTGGCCATTTGAATTGTACAGCAGACATATTAAACTAATGCTATCTCGTTCTAACACACATTACTCTCTAGCGGTTTATGAACTACGTATGGCATTTGTAAGAGCGGAAAACGATGATTTACTGCCAGCTCTCCTGGCGTCTACTATACATTCAGGTTTAACCTAACCCGGAATTTACAACCCACTCTCTGCTCTATGGCCAACCCAACATTTGAGAAATTCGCACTGATTTAAATGGTAATAAACCTAACTCAAAGTGGAAGTTCTACACAAAATTTTGAAATAAATCAGTAAATTGTGTGGATTCGAGTGTAACGTTTAAAGAGGGGGTGGGGCATCAGATATAGATTTTAGGTTATTAACGATATTTTAGTCATTGTACGTCGAAAACCTAAGAAACAACCGTATTTCACCCGAAAATATGCGTTTTAACCAAATGTGGTGCGAAAATACATATACAGGGTAATTCAAATTCGACCCCCACCTTTGGGATCTCAGAAACCATAAAAGATACAGAAATGGTTAAATGGGGGCAAAGTTGCGTATCTTAGAGCTCATCATTTTTCAGCTAAGTTTTTGGATCTAGCCGTTTTAGTTTTTAAAATATATTCGAAAAACAAAAAAATCAAAAGTTTGTAAAAGCCATCTTAAATCAGTATTAGTCTATTATTTTAATTCTAATGACAAAGAATAATGTCGCTTTCGAAGTATTCCTCAAGCCTTGTTTTCGTAAGGACACAACATGTCGGCCGACTTGTCGGTTATAACGTAAACGAAATGCATTTCTTGTCGGGACAGTAAAATGACATGTCGGTGTCGGATACAAAAATCAACCGCACATGTCGGGTCACCGTTCATTTCTCCCTACGTAAACAGTCGTTAATTTGTGTTGTGATCATATATTATGTTGGGAATCCATGTTGCAAGTCATTTCAATAAAATAAAAAGTTTACTTCACTCTTGCTTGTAGTATTTTATTTCAAAACTAGTTTCGAGAGTGTTCTCTCATCATCAGTTGAAAACTGTACATGAAAATTACAAAAATTTTTTATATTAGCACGAAAAATAGCATCAAAATGAATGAAAGAAAATTAATGCTGACACTACTTGTTCGACTTGATCGTCTGCCATCTTGATGCTAACTGCAGAGGTCGATTTTCAGATCGTTTCCATGACATGTCGGTTGCCGACAAGTAACTACGTAAACACACGTTAATTTTGACAACTTGTTGGCCAACAAACATGTCGGGCGGATTTGTCCTTACGAAAACGTACCTTCATAAGTATTGTTTGTTGGTTTCTATGGAAACACTTAGCGCACAAGTTACAGCCAAGAATAATTCAATGTTTTTTTTTAATGAAATACATTGTGTAACATCATTGAAATCAGAATTAATTATCTTATTTTTGGTGTGAAAATCAAATATGGCGTTCATAAGAAAAAATAAACCTGATGATAGTTTCACGAAAACGAAACGTCGGAGAAAATTTCTGGTTGTCTCATGACATTTTTCATAAAAAGTTGCCTTCAGAATGTTTTTTTAGATTCACGAAAAATAAAGAAGTTATAGGCAAAAAACGAAAAAGTCATTTTTATGTTTTTCGGCCATATTTTAAAAACTAAAACGACTAGATCCAAAAACTTAGTTGAAAAATGATGAGGTCTAAGATACGCAACTTTCCCCCCAATTAACCATTTCTGTATCTCTTATGGTTTCTCAGATCCCAATGGTGGGGGTCGAATTTGAATTACCTGTATGTTTAGCATGGACGATGACGTCACAAAAAACGATGACGTCAAAACTTTAAAGTGGTAAGATTTACACTTCTCCGCATTTTTTTAAAATTTTTTTATTTTTTAAGCGACATGATGATTCTTGAATTATACCAATAATTTTTTATTTAATTTCTTTAAAATTATCCTTTTATTTCATTTTTTTGATAGCAAAGTACAATTGTATGTTATGCAAAAGTAGACCCTGGTGGTCTTCGTTATCTGTTAGGAGACATGGCGGGACATTTGTTTATGCTTTTCCTAGATGTTGAAGCTCGTGAAGGTGGAGAATCAGCTGTTAAAGATTTAAAAGTAGAACTTTTGGGTGAAATTTCAACACCGGAATGTATAACATACTTAGACAATGGTGTATTATTTATTGGTTCACGACTTGGCGATTCACAACTTATTAAGTTAAACACAAAACCTGATGAACACGGTTCATATGTTACCCCAATGGAGTCTTTTACAAATCTTGCGCCGATTTTAGACATGTGTGTTGTTGATCTTGAAAGACAAGGTCAAGGTCAATTAGTAACGTGTTCTGGATGTTTTAAAGAAGGATCATTAAGGATAATTCGTAATGGAATAGGGATTCAAGAGCACGCCACTATCGATTTGCCTGGAATTAAAGGAATGTGGGCTTTAAATATTGCCTCTGGAAATAATTTGGATAATACTTTAGTATTGGCTTTTGTTGGACAAACTAGGGTACTTAGTTTAAATGGGGAAGACGTTGAAGAAACGGATATTTTAGGATTCGTTTCTGATAAACAAACGTTTTATTGCGGAAATGTAATCCATGATCAAATCGTACAAGTTACTCCCGTTTCTGTAAGATTGGTTTCTGCTCAAACGAAAAATTTATTATCTGAGTGGAAACCTCCTAATGATAAAAATATAAGTGTGGTTGCTTGTAATGCCGAACAAATTGTTATGTCAACTGGATCAAAATTGTTTTATATAGAAATTCAAGAAAATGAATTAATTTTAAAGGGGTAACAAAAGTTTTTTTTCTTAAATTTTTTGTTAATTTTTTTTATAATTGTAGAGAAACAACTTTAGATGTAGAAATTGCTTGTTTAGATATAAGTCCATTAGGAGATGGGTCAACAAGATCGGATCTTGTTGCTGTTGGATTATGGACAGATATATCAGCTAGAATTTTACATCTTCCTGATTTATCAGAATCAACGAAAGAAAATCTTGGCGGAGAGATCATACCTCGTTCAGTTTTAATGACTCAATTCGAAGGTCAAAACTATTTACTTTGCGCTTTAGGAGATGGATCAATGTTTTATTTTATCTTAAACAAAGAAAACGGAACATTATCTGACAAAAAAAAGGTTACATTGGGTACTCAACCGACCGTTTTAAGAACGTTTAGGACATTAAGTACAACCAATGTGTTTGCATGTTCTGATCGACCCACAGTGATTTATTCCTCAAATCATAAACTTGTTTTTTCTAATGTTAATATGAAGGAAGTTAATCATATGTGTTCATTAAATGCTGAAGCTTATCCAGACAGCTTAGCTTTAGCCACAGATTCGTCAGTTACTATTGGAACTATTGATGAAATTCAAAAATTACATATTAGAACTGTATCTTTACAAGAATCTCCAAGAAGAATTGCGTATCAAGAACAATCACAAACGTTTGGTGTTTTATCAGTAAGGATGGATATACAGGATTCAACCGGTTTGAATCCAGCAAGACCCAGTGCATCAACAATGACACAATCAATAACAGCATCAAGTAGTGTTGCTTCGTTATCGTTAGGTAAATCAAGCGGTAGTACGCAAAGTAACACAAATACGACACCTGAATATGGGCAAGAAGTTGAAGTACATAATTTATTAATTATTGATCAACATACATTTGAAGTTTTACATGCACATCAATTTATGCATCAAGAATACGCAATGTCGTTAATTTCTTGTCAATTAGGTGAAGATCCAAATACTTATTATGTTGTTGGTACAGCTTTGGTAAACCCTGAAGAAGCCGAACCAAAACAAGGTCGTTTACTTTTATTCCTGTGGGCGGATAATAAATTAACATTAATTTCTGAAAAAGATATCAAAGGGTCTTGTTATTCTTTAGCGGATTTTAACGGAAAATTATTAACTTGTATAAACAGTACAGTGAGACTTTTTGAATGGACAGCTGAAAAAGAATTGCGATTGGAATGTTCACATTTTAACCACATAATTTCATTATTTTGTAAAACGAAAGGTGATTTCGTATTGGTCGGTGATTTAATGCGTAGTATGACTATTCTACAATACAAAACGATGGAAGGGAATTTTGAAGAGATTGCAAGAGATTATAATCCAAATTGGATGACAGCTATTGAAATTTTAGATGATGATGTTTTCTTAGGTGCCGAAAATTCTTATAACATTTTCGTTTGTCAAAAAGATAGCGCTGCTCCTACTGACGAAGAACGAGCCCAAATGCAAGAAGTTGGACAATTTCACGTTGGTGATATGATTAATTGTTTTAGACACGGGTCTTTGGTGATGCAAAATTTAGGCGAAACATCCACACCTACTTCTGGATGCGTTCTTTTTGGTACAGTCGGAGGAGCTATTGGTAAATAAAGGTTTTCTTTTTCCTTTATGTGTTTAAATGTGTTTGAATGTTTCCAGGTTTGGTGACGCAAATCCCAACAGATTTTTACGATTTCTTATTGGAATTGCAAAATAAACTTTCTACCGTAATCAAATCTGTTGGTAAAATTGAACATTCTTATTGGAGATCGTTTAATACCGATATTAAAACCGAAGCTTGCGAAGGATTTATTGATGGAGATTTAATTGAGAGCTTTTTGGATTTATCTCCAGATAAAATGAAAGAAGTTGCGGAAGGGTTACAAGTAAATAATACTTAATCATTGAAATTAACACTGAAATTATAAATGATTAAGCTCAAATTTAAACTTTTATTCTAGATAACAGACGAAAGCAATATGAAACAAGATTGTACAGTGGATGATTTAGTTAAAATGGTTGAAGATTTAACTAGGATACATTAGAAGTAGAGGTTTTTCTTTGCCAAATAAAAAAATGGTTCTGTTATGAAAAGAAAACTTCGTTGTTTGAGCTTTTGAAGTTGTTTTAGCCTTCATTAGTAACAAAAAAAATATAATAATTAATTCGATTTTAAAACAGGAGACAACTACTAATTTTTGTGTTTCAATTTATTAAGTTACTATTAAAAATAAATTCTTCCTCTTAAAAAAAAGGATATAATGTTATTGAATATTTTCTAAGTCAACATTGTTCTCCTAAATAAAAACTAGCCGCATCTACGATACATGTGGATCTAATTTTTTATAATGTGTGGAAAAATAATAAAAAAAACGTAATTTTAAAGGTGTAATAATTTTTTATCTGGTTGGTAATTGTTTGATATGGTGATTTTTTTTTAAATATTCGATTGTACGTATGCAATTTCAAACTCAATCTTTTTAATATTTTCTTCAACATCTTCTAATTGTTGTTTTAAGGCCGCATTAGAAACGTTATGTTGTTCCTTTTGCTTTTTATTTCAGCATACGCTTGTTTTTCATATTTATCCACATCATTAATTCCGAATGCATCCCATCCAAATCCTCATATAGATAAGTCATCAACTTTCCTAAAGCATTAGCAACTTTTGATTCATTTTTTGTGCTTTGTATTGTAATAATTTTAACATTCTCTTAGTTCACCGAGAGAACATAACCTAGAATTTGTGACAGAGAGATTTTTTGTTGGTGAAAATCTTATCTTAAACCGTTTTGTTTACTTCCAAATGTATCAATTATTATAGTTCAGCTCCTAAAGCACATTTTTCATCCATCGTTTGAGGTTTTAACGTTATTTTGAGAAAGAAATCCTTGATTTAAATTTGAATTTTTCCAACTTTACTCATTGTTGAAATTTGGCGTGTACTCCAATGTATGTCTAAAAACAAGAAAAGACAACGTTGAATACGGAGTTTTATTACGTTTCATAAAGGAATAAGGGAGAAATCAACGAAAAAAGAATTTAAATTTGAAGGTTAATTCTGAGAAAGATCAAGAGATGACGCTAGTTTCGAAACAAGAATTTTGAATTTTGAAAAGGGCGCGAAGCTAAGAGCCAATCAGAAACGAGGAAAAAACAGTTGGAGTGCCGGGGTATATAAGGAGATCGCGAACAGGGAGTGGGAGAGTCGTCGTCGGACCAGCGTCGAATCCACGTCGTCAGATAGAAGAAATTTTGAATCTCAAGAGATAACCTCAAAAATTTAAGATAATTTTTTTAAAAAGTCAAATCAACTTACAATATTAAAATAAAAAGTGAATCATCCTACAACCTATTCCGAAAACTACCGATACTTCTTCGAGATCATCCAAGACCCTATTTCCGAAGAACAAACAGTTCAATTTCCCGTAAGAAGAATCCTGTAGACAATCCAGAAAATTAGTTAGTGCCCCGAACACAAGAGACAATCCATAATCCAGATACCACATTGAACTCCAATCCTTTCTTTTTCACAGTGAGTCGGATGATAATTTTATTTTATTATTTAACATAACCTACAAAAAGAAAATTCAAAGAATCAAACTCAAAGAACAACTCACAAGAGTTTCCTATAATTTTTGATCAATACTTACTTGTGTGTAAAGATTTATTAGTTTTCTTGAATAACGTTCATTTATTTAATTCTATTTTTTTTTAACGAGTTTGATGACAACTTAAGACATCGGCCATTTGTTATTTTCAAAGAACGGTTCTAACATAGATAACTACACGGTTCTAACTAGTTTTATCCTACTCTCTCTCTCTCAAATAATAAACGGGTTCTCTCTAATATCGATATTTCAGTCGATAACCGCAGTTAGTCTATTTTATTTAAAAATTTATCTCTCGTAAATAAGCATTGTTATTAAAGTAAATTTAGGAAAACCATATTTTTTTTGTTACTCATATAACGAGTTAATTTGATTTTGTGTTTAATTAAATGAATTTTTTGTAGAACCTGATTAATATTCTTTTGAACCTGAACTTGCCCGAAACCCTGAGTTTTTAATAAAAGTCTCTTAAAATTAAAGAAACCCAAATTTATAGATTAATAACTTATGTATAAGAACATATAAGTAAAACAGCACGGTATAATTGCTGGTTGAATTCTTGTAGATTTTGGCAGTTGATTCACGTGGAATTGGCGTTTCTGATTTAGGTTGATCTGGTTCTTTGACATCATCAATAATAATTTGGTTTTCTAAACTTACTTCTTTAGGTTCATCAACAACTTCTGCGTTTATATCAACTTTTTGATCTAAAATAATTTATTTCAGAATCTGAGGGTGTATTTATTTTTGTTGCAGAATCACTTTTTGGAATAACCTCAACCTCTTCTTTTCTTTTCACTATTTTCTTAGGTTTATCTTTTTGATTAATTTTAGTTGCTTTGGTTTTAACTTCTTTTCTAACAGAATCAGTGCTTATTTTGGATACTTTATAGTCCAAATTGGATGACAGCTATTGAAATTTTAGATGATATTTTCTGAGGTGCCGAAAATTCTTATAACATTTTCGTTTGTCAAAAAGATAGCGCTGCTCCTACTGACGAAGAACGGGCCCAAATGCAAGAAGTTGGACAATTCCACGTTGGTGATATGATTAATTGTTTTAGACACGGGTCTTTGGTGATGCAAAATTTAGGCGAAACATCCACACCTACTTCTGGATGTGTTCTTTTTGGTACAGTCGGAGGAGCTATTGGTAAATAAAGGTTTTCTTTTTCCTTTATGTGTTTAAATGTGTTTGAATATTTCCAGGTTTGGTGACGCAAATCCCAACAGATTTTTACGATTTCTTATTGGAATTGCAAAATAAACTTTCTACCGTAATCAAATCTGTTGGTAAAATTGAACATTCTTATTGGAGATCGTTTAATACCGATATTAAAACCGAAGCTTGCGAAGGCTTTATTGATGGAGATTTGATTGAGAGCTTTTTGGATTTGTCTCCAGATAAAATGAAGGAAGTTGCGGAAGGGTTACAAGTAAATAATACTTAATCATTGAAATTAACACTGAAATTATAAATGATTAAGCTCAAATTTAAACTTTTATTCTAGATAACAGACGAAAGCAATATGAAACAAGATTGTACAGTGGATGATTTAGTTAAAATGGTTGAAGATTTAACTAGGATACATTAGAAGTAGAGGTTTTTCTTTGCCAAATAAAAAAATGGTTCTGTTATGAAAAGAAAACTTCGTTGTTTGAGCTTTTGAAGTTGTTTTAGCCTTCATTAGTAACAAAAAAAATATAATAATTAATTCGATTTTAAAACAGGAGACAACTACTAATTTTTGTGTTTCAATTTATTAAGTTACTATTAAAAATAAATTCTTCCTCTTAAAAAAAAGGATATAATGTTATTGAATATTTTCTAAGTCAACATTGTTCTCCTAAATAAAAACTAGCCGCATCTACGATACATGTGGATCTAATTTTTTATAATGTGTGGAAAAATAATAAAAAAAAACGTAATTTTAAAGGTGTAATAATTTTTTATCTGGTTAGTAATTGTTTGATACGGTGATCGTTTTTTAAAATATTCGATTGTACGTATGCAATTTCAAACTCAATCTTTTTAATATTTTCTTCAACATCTTCTAATTGTTGTTTTAAGGCCGCATTAGAAGCGTTATGTTGTTCCTTTTGTTTTTTTATTTCAGCATACGCTTGTTTTTTCATATTTATCCACATCATTAATTCCGAATGCATCCCATCCAAATCCTCATGTAGATAAGTCATCAACTTTCCTAAAGGATTAGCAACTTTCGTTAAAGTTTGTACCAAATTTTGTAATTGATGAATCTCTTTTTGGGTTGCATCCCTACTATGAGTATTTAATATTAAATCTTTTTCTTCATCTTTATTATTTTTCAGTTCTAAATCATTTACGTCATTAATTTGCTCTAAAATTTGTTCAACTAAATGCCCTTTATCTTGAGGAATATTTAAAACATCTTCAACTGATGGTTGATCCTCAGGAAGTTGAACACTTTGAATCACTACAGTTTCTTCTTCATCTTGATTACTAAAATTCTCAACAATTAAATTTATATTTCCTAATGGAATAATTTGATCTGTTGGTAGTGCAGATTCCGGTCTTAAACGTGGAGCTCCCGGGCGAGAACTCATAGGTCGTACAGTAGGTGGTCTTAAAAGATTTGTTGTTGAATGTGGTGGGTTTAATTCTTTTGATTCATTTTTTGTGCTTTGTATAATTGCTGGTTGAATTCTTGCCGATTTTGGTCTTATTTTAGCAGTTGATTCACGTGGAATTGGCGTTTCTGATTTGGGTTGATCTGGTTCTTTGACGTCATCAATAATAATTTGATTTTCTAAACTTACTTCTTTAGGTTCATCGAAAATTTCTGCGTTTATATCAACTTTTTGATCTAAAATAATTTCAGAATTTGAGGGTGTATTTATTTTCGTTGCAGAATTACTTTTTGGAATAACCTCAACCTCTTCTTTTGTTTTCACTACTTTTTTGGGTTTATCTTTTTGATTAATTTTGGTTTTAATTTCTTTTCTAATAGAATCAGTGCTTATCTTCGATACTTTATCTTTTGGTTTTAATGATTTTGAGGTTTTTTCAGTTTTTCTACTTGAGTCAACTGAATCTTTAGATGTTTTCGTTTTCTCAACAATTTTTTTCTTTTCTACTTTAGATTCAGAGTTGAGTTTAGCTACATATTCAGAACTATTAAGTTTTTTATCTAAACAATTTCCTAAAAGTTGTAATAACTTATTAGTTTTCGTCGGCTCTAATCCAGCTACGATTTTTCCTGGCTTAACATCAATTTCATTCCCGCTGATTGCAACTAAAATCATGAAATAACATTTTTATTGAATACTCTTATGCATTTTTTTTTACCTAAGGCGTTAGTTAATTTCGTTAAAAACGCAATTTTCGCCTCCCTTTCTTTAACATTCTCAGAAACCATCTCCTCCTCATTAAATACTCCTTTTAAGAACGCAGTTTCTTTTATTACAGACGTAACGATATCATGTAAGAACCGAAACGGAGGTTTTTTTAACAACTTTGGCGTCAAGCTCGGTTTTGTGATATGTTTTCCTAAAACTTTTTGCGTTTTTTGTATCACTGAATCTTTAACTTCTTCAGTCATCGAGAAAATATTTCTTGAAATTACAAGCAATGTTTGACTTTGACAATAAAATTGTAAAGTTGTTTGTTGTGATAGATGCCACCCGGTTACTATGGTAACTGCAAGATATGTATTTACTACATAGGTGTCCCGCAATGATTGTACAGTATTCTTCGCCAGTGTATTCTCTGGTTGAAAATAGAAAAAAAAACCTTAATAAACAAGATTGTTAAAGAAAATCTTTCAACCAGCATAAAAACAAGGAATATTCAACAAATTTGAAAAGAATGGTATCATAATCACATTCGAGTACTGTTCGCGGTGGTGAGTGGTTGTCTTGTACAGATTGCTCATTTTGTGCAAGGTTTTTAACTCTCTCTTTGCCTTTATAACTGCTTAAATTTGCTATACGGATCATTTTGAGTTAATGTTCGGGTGGAAGTTTGAAGTTTGGAAGATATTTACACCTTAATGAATATAATTTTCGATATTGAAGTCGGTTTTCGTGGGAGTATTTCTGTACGGACTGCTTTTTTTGTTCCCGGTCGTGGATTTGTATCGCTGTGTCCCGTGACTGTCTTACATGCAGTGCGCGTTTGACGTCGAGAGCGCCAGGTCTTCAGTGCTCTGGAGACTGTAAGGGATTTTATCACGCGAAATGTGTTGGAATACCGGGAGCCGATCTGACGAAATATAAAACTCAAGGAGTTTTTTGGAAATGTTCATCTTGTCGCGACGACGCCAATGCTTCTATAGTGATAGATGATGATCAGTCCTCTTCTTCCGGCTCTTCCATTCCATCTAACACTCAGTTGTTATCAATATTAAAATCTATTCAGTCGGAAGTAAAAAGTATAAATTCCAAATATGAAGAAATACTTCAATCTGTGTCATTCTATGGTGACATGATTTCGGATTTCGATAAGACACTTAAGTCGTTTGGAGAGAAGGTTAAGACCATTGATGGTATTGTTGCTGAAAATCTTAAATTAAAAAAATCGGTCACCGAACTGAATTCTCGTATTGAGCACCTTGAACAGTATTCCAGACTTAATAACTTGACCTTGTCTGGAATACCTGAAAAAAAAAAATAATGAGGATTTATGCTCTATTGTTTCGGAGATAGGGAAGGCGATTGATTGTCCATTGATGTTGACGTTGTGCATAGATTGCCATCGAGAAATCACTCCGATTCCTCACGTGCTCATGTGAAAAATGTAATTATAAAATTCAAATCTCGTATTATACGGGACCGATTTTTGGCGTGTGCAAGGATATACCGTAAAAATAGTGACAATCCGTCTACGGGCATTAAGATTCTTAATCTGACTGACAATTTGTTTATTAATGAGCACCTTACGGCTTTTAATGCGGATCTCTTTAAGAAGACCAAACAGCTGGGTCGTGATAAAAATTATAAATATATATGGACTAAAAATTGCGTTGTTCATGCCCGCAAGGATGACAGATCGAGGATGGTGATTATAAAGTCTCATGCTGATTTGTTGAGACTCTAAGATGTGACCTTTTTATGCTGATTTTCTCTTAATCTTGTATGGTCTGGTCTTTTTACTACCAAAACGTCCGTGGTCTACGTACGAAAACCACTAAATGTTTTATTAATTCTCACAGCATCAATAGCGATTTTATACTTCTTACGGAGACCTTTTTGAACGACTCAGTGCTTAGTGGGGAGATTCTCTGCGATAGATGTGTTATCTATCGTCGTGACAGATCTTCTTCTTTATCTACCAAGCTCGATGGAGGTGGTGTTCTTGTGGCGGCCAAAAGGGGTATTCCTGTGTCTCCAATGCCAGAGTTTTCAACGGGTGCAGAGGACTTATGGTTGTGCGTCCGTGGTGAAGTGTCGCGTGTTGTGTTGTGTTTACTTGCCTCCCAATGATACTGCAGCGATCGATAGCTTTCTTCTACAGCTGCAGATGATTAATGATCGTAATCCGAATGACGTCATCCTCGTAGTCTTCTACTGGTATACTCTTGCCCTCTGGGGATAATTCGGTGCGTACAAAAGATTTTCTGGACATATTTTCATATTGTAATTTTTCACAATTTAATAATATTTCTAATACAAACTGTCGAGAGTTGGATCTGATTCTTTGTAATCGATTTGCTGTGTTTTGCGTTCAGAATTGTATTGATCCGTTAGTTAATCTTGATGACCATCATCCAGCTATAGATTTTTGTTTTGAGTTCAGTTCGAATGTAAAGTTTGATGATAGTCGGCTTGAAAGATTCTTTTTTAATAAGGCAGATTACGTTTCTCTCAAAGCTGATATCCGTGCATTTGACTGGAATGACGCCTTTATTAATCTTAATGTTAACCAAGCCTCGAAATAGCCTCTGTTCAACTAAACAATCTCATACATAGTGCGTATAAATCAAGCTGTCCAATAAAACACAAAAGAGCACAATCCAATGTGCCTTGGTGGAACAAGGACCTTGAAAACCAGCGAGTCATGGTTAGAAGACTATATAATAAAGTCAGGAATTCCAAACTCGAGCAAACATGGGATGTCTATAGAAAAGCCCTAACGGAATATAACTTGGCTATCCGCAAAGCCAAAAGAAAAACCTGGCGCAGCTTCTGTGAAGGCATAGACAATACGCCTACAGTTGCTCGTCTGCATAAGATCTTGGCAAAAGATCACAACACTGATCTAGGCCACCTATGCAAACAAGATGGTAAATATACAGAGGATGCTAAGGAATCGTTGGAACTCCTACTGAGTACACACTTTCCTTCCTCAAAAGTCTGCCCCCATGCAGATGCCGACCCTGAAGTAATGGACATAACCCGTCCATCAAGTAGGGTTCGCAGCACAGCTGGGAATATTTTCACACCCAACAGAGTAAGGTGGGCTATCTCGAATTTAAGCCCCTAAAATCACCTAGAGGAGATGAAATTCTGCCTATCTTTCTGCAAAAAGGCTTAGAAGAACTTCTCCCACTAATAATATCCCTATATATAGCTAGCTACAGCTTTAGCTATATACCCACTCTATGGAGGAAAGTAAAGGTGGTCTTCATACCCAAAGGTGGTAGGCGTTCAAACGCGGACCCTAAGGCGTACAGACCAATTAGCCTAACTTCATTTCTCCTCAAAGGGATGGAAAAGGTAATCGATCAATACCTAAGGAACGGAGTGCTTCTCACAAATCCACTCCACCCTAGCCAACATGCTTACCAGAAAGCAAAATCAACAATTACCGCTCTCCATGCTTTGACTAGCACCTTAGAGGAGGCAATTGCAACCAAAGAGATAGCCCTTTGTGCTTTCATAGATATAGAGGGTGCGTTTGATAACACCTCATATGAATCCATAGAGAAGGCTTTAAACGCAAAAGACATACATCCGTCGACAATCAAGTGGTGTATAGCCATGTTGAAAAGTCGGCAGATCACAGCCAGTCTGGGAGGCGAGTCGCTGACTATAAAGGCGCTAAGAGGATGTCCCCAAGGGGGAGTGCTATCACCTCTATTATGGTGCCTGGTAGTTGATGACTTGATGAACATCCTAACTAAAAACGGATTTAAGATATAAGGGTATGCTGATGACCTGGTAATCACAATCCGAGGTAAATATGATTCAATCATAACGCAGCTAATGCAGAAAGCCCTACTACTCACCAGTACTTGGTGCAGAAGCAATGGGCTCAGCATCAATCCCAATAAAATCGAAATAGTCCCTTTCACTCGGAGAAGGAAGCTACAAATAAAAGCACCCTCCATTGAAAGCAGAACTGTTAACCTCAAAACAGAAACTAAATACCTAGGGGTAATACTTGATAGTAAACTAAACTGGAACTCACACTTAGATAAGGTGAGGAAAAAGGCCATCATGGCAAACCAGATCTGCCGCAGGCTCCTAGGAAGGAACTGGGGTCTCAAACCACGAATGGCTCATTGGGCCTACGTAGCAATAATCAGACCCATGGTCGCCTACGCCTCATTGGTTTGGTGGCCAAAAACAAAACATAAGACAGCTCAACAACAGCTGGCACAAATCCAGCGGTTAGCATGTCTTAACATAACGGGTGCAATGAGATCCTGTCCGACGGCTGCTTTGGAAGCCCTACTTGGTCTCACACCGCTCCACATATATATACAAAAGGAGGCAGCCTTAAGTGCCTTATCACTGAAAACAGTTTCTTCACTCAAGTTGATGCAGGGTAATCTCAGAGGACACCTCGTGATCCTCAAAGACCCATGTCTAAATCACCTGATTGAAATTAAAACGGACCTTATACCGACGGAATACAATTTCGATGTTTGGGCGAAAGGAGGGCCTCAACTAAAAAGAGGAGCCCTAGCCTGGTACACCGATGCTTCAAAGACAGTAAGATCGGGAGTAGGCATGGGCATCAGTGGACCAAATAGCCACATCAAATTGCCCCTCAGCTCGGACTTAACAATTTTCCAAGCAGAAGTTTTTGCTATAAACTTCTGCACCGCTTTGAACCTACAGAAGGGACAAAAAGGTGCATCCATAAACATTTTCACAGACAGTCGGGCCGCCTTAAAGGCAATTCAGGCCTACACGTGTGGCTCCGCACTGATCCGAGAGTGCACCAATAACCTGAGAGAACTCGCTAGGGGCAATGATGTTACCCTATGGTGGGTTCCAGGTCACAGCAACATTGAGGGCAATGAGAAGGCCGACAAGCTGGCCAAAGAGGCAGCAAACACGCCCTTCATTGGACCCTAACCTGGATGTGGACTGCAAAAAAGCCACCTAAAACAAATAATCAACAACTGGGAGGCTTCAAAGATAGCCTTGCCGCTGGAAAGAACTTCCAGGTCACAGACAAGCGAAGAGTATGATAACTCCGTCGCAAAACAAAACCAAAGAGGTTTTATGCCTCAGCAAAGGGGATCTAAGAACGCTCTCAGGCTACCTAACCGGCCATGTGCCCCTAAAATACCACCTCTTCCACATTGGACAAGCTGAGGATCAAACTTGTCGACTATGCAACGACGAGTCAGAAACTGCTGAACATATACTGTGCAATTGCGTCGCCAGAGGACGTCTAAGGCACAACGTCTTCGGTAAAACTCCCCTGTTACCTACCGACATAAAGGTTCAAGACCTCAGGACAATACTAAGGTTCATTAAGGACCTACATTTGCCCTAAACTTTTGGAGGGCTAAAGTTACAATAGATCTTATAGGTCGCGGTAACGAGAGGGGCCGCCCTCCTCAGCCCGGCAGCAATAATAATAATAATAAGCCTTGGAGGTATTCTACTCACATCTGAATCGGATGATTAGGCATCATGTCCCTCACAGAACCATTGGGAATTCTAAGCGTTTTCCGCATTGGTATATCATAAAAGGTGGAAAAAGTACGGTAATCAAGTGGATTACTTGTCTTTATCTTTGTTGCGTAAACGTTCGAAGAGTCTCATTAGGGCTGACTATCAAAATTACATTAATAATTTGCAAGAAAATATTATTGACAATCCGAAACAGGTCCTTTTTTCGTGACAAAAGGGGTAGCGGCGGCGGTATGCCGGTTCCCATGTCGTATGGTGATGTTTCTGCTTCCGTTGGCTCGGACATTGTTGAATTGTTTTCTGAATTTTTCGGCGAGGTCTTTATTGATGGTACCTTGAAAGGCCCTAATGATTCAGTTTCCGGTGGGGATGTTTTGTGTTGGTTTAATGAAACTGACGTTAAAGAGTTACCGAAGTCTATTAATGTTAATTCGGCACCGGGACCGGATGGTTTACCGGGCATTTTTTTGAATGCTTGTGCGGAAGAACTTGCTAATCCACTTTTTTTGATTTTTTTAAGCTCTATTGCTGAGTCTGTTTTTCCAACCGTTTGGAAAAGTGCTTTAATTATTCCTATTTTTAAATCTGGTAACAAACACTTGATCAATAATTACCGCCCTATTTCTAATTTATCATTACTTTCAAAAATTTTTGAAAAACTTATTTACAAAGACATTGATTTTTCGTTAAAACCTTTTTTCATGGTTGAACAATTTGGTTTTTTGCCTGATAGGTCTGTAGAATCTAATTTAATTACTTATGTTAATTTCATTCAAAATTCGCTTAATGATAACTGTCAAGTTGATTCTATTTACACAGAGTTCAGTAAAGCATTCGATAAGATCGATCATAATATCTTAATTTCCAAACTAGTAACTTTCCCGTTGCCTGGTTCAATCATTGCTTTGTTAAAATCATATATTTCGAATAGAAGGCAGGCAGTTCGTTTATTTGACTGTATTTCGAAATCTCGAGCTGTTACGTCTGGAGTACCCCAGGGGAGCCATCTCGGCCCGTTATTATTTGTAATTTACATTAACGACATTGGATCGTGTTTTATGCATTCCAGTTTCTTATTATATGCGGATGATTGCAAAATTTTTTCCTCTATACGTACAGTTGCTGACTGTATTAAATTGCAAAGCGATCTTTATCGTTTTAACACTTATTGTTCTATGAACAAACTTCTTCTAAATTATGAAAAATGCTCCAAAATTTCTTTTAGCAGAAAAAGATATAACATTGATTTTTCATATCTGCTTGGTGTTGAATCTATTAAATGTGTTACTTCTATCAAAGACCTTGGTGTGATGCTAGATTCAAAACTCTTATTTTCAGATCACATTGAGTATATCTTTTTCAAAGCTATGAGACAATTGGGGTTTATTCTAAGAACTACCTATGTCTTCTCAAATCTTGATTGCTTAAAATCTGCTTATATGGCATATGTTAATAGTATTCTATCTTTTTGCTCGGTGGTTTGGAATCCTATATATCACATATACATTGACCGTTTGGAGTTGGTTCAGCGTCGTTTTGTTAGGTTTCTAGCTCATAAATTTCACTTACCTTGTTGTGAGTACTCGGTTGCTTGTACGGTTTGATTTCTCTGCCTCGCCGTAGATTTGTGAGGGACTTGTGTTTATTATATAAACTGGTTACCGGGCTTATTGATAATCCAGAACTCTTATCTTTAATTAGTTTTAATGCCCCGCAATATCGCACTCGCGAGTTTTTTGTTTGGAATACCTCCTTCGGCGTCTAATGCGTATACTAATTGCCTATCCTGCGCATATTAAATTGTTATAATAGTTTGCCAGTCGATTGATATAATTATTCTTTTGTGTCGTTTAACACGTTGACTGCCACGACAATTTTCAGGATTCCGGTCCAAAAAGACAAATTAATTTTATTATGTTATACTGTTATAAACTCTAAATTAGGGTTAATATAAATAATCAAAAAGCGTAGGGAATGTGTTTTTTAGAAAATAACGATCACACGAATTATCTCGTAGTTGGCTTCTGTTACAAAAAACTCTTCGCAGAAGCAAACTACGAGTTAATTCGTACATACCAAACACGTTTCGACTTGTCGCTTGATGCGTCTAACTTCGTCAGTAGAAAATCAGATATAGTGGAGTGCATTACGTTTTTACGTCTTTCTTGAGTGTGTATCTTTATAATTTTTATTTATAATTAATATTATTAATTAATTATAAATATCTCAATATGGATAAGAAACGACGGCGGACTGAAAAACAAGTTGATTTTTACGACAATCCCAGCGATTCACAATTGGACGAGGGTAGTAACGACAGTAGCGATTCCGAATTTTCTGAAAATTCAATGAACAGTGATTATGAAGTAGTCTCCGAAACTGAAGATAATAATGATGTGTCCGAAGCAAGCACATTAAGTACGGGTGACAATTTGTGGGCAGAAATTCCACAAAACCCTGAATTATTTATTTTCCAAGAAAACGTTGGTTTTAATTTGGATACGACAAATCTTACAGTGCAAACGCTGGTAGACTTATTTTTTTCGGAGGAGTTTCTTGCATTATTGGTTGAGCAAACTAATTTATACGCTAAGCAAGAAATTGCAAATCTTAAAAAGATAAAAAAATCTAACAGGGCGTCACAGTGGATAGATGTGTCAGAAATGAAAGTTTTTATTGCACTTTTGTTACAAATGGGCCCTTGTACATTTCCTTCAATAGAGCATTATTGGAGTAGAAATAAACTATATAATGTAATGTTTTGGCGATCGCATATGAGTCGAAATAGATTTCAATTGCTACTGCGTTATTTTCACTTAGTTGATAACCCAGTACCATCTTCTGATAGATTATATAAGGTAAGACCTATACTAAATCATTTCAATGATATTATGAGCCAAAACTACGTGCCAAATAAAAATATTTGTATTGATGAATCAATGCTGCTATGGCGTGGAAGATTATATTTTCGCCAATACATAAAAAATAAAAAACATAAATATGGTATCAAACTGTATAAATTATGCGAGTCCGATGAAAATAAGAATTTATAGCGGAAAATCTGAGAAAACTAACAATAATTTAGGTCACACAACTGATATAGTCTTACATTTAGCTGAAGATTATCTCGATAAGGGATATACACTACACATGGACAATTTTTATAATTCTGTTACACTTACAAAATTACTGACAACCCGAAAAACGTATGTATGTGGAACTTTACGAAAGAACCGAAAGGAGAATCCCCAAGATGTGATAAATCGAAAGCTGAAAAAAGGGGAAGTTACATGGCAGCGAAACGGTCCCATTACTGTATGTAAATGGAAAGACAAACGAGAAGTCTTGACTATTTCAAACATGCATGTTGTTGAAATGATGGAGGTATCCAATCGCAATGGTAAACTTCCGACGAAACCAAATATAATTCGAGATTATAATAAAGGAATGTCTGGTATTGATCGATCAGATCAAATGCTGGCTTACTACACATGCCTAAGAAAAACTATTAGGTGGCCTAAAAAGGTTGCTTTACACATTATAGAAATATATATACACAATGCGCATAAAATATTTCAAAAAATAACTGCATCTAAAATAAAACTAATAAAATTTAGGGAAGAATTTGTCATTGCGTTGATGGGAGAACAGTTTCAACTAGTTGCGGAGAAAATAAGATTGCAAAATCTTCATTATTTGGAGTGTATTCCACCCAGCGAGAAAAAATAGAGACCCACAAAGCCATGTCGAATTTGTACTCAGGCTAAACAACGCCGAGAAACGCGTTATTTCTGCCCAGTTTGTGCAGAGAAACCAGCCCTTTGTGTGGAAGATTGTTTCAAAAAGTATCATAAACAATAAACGTATTATTTTGTATAAAGACAATAATGATTTTGTATAAATCAGATAGTACTATATTTTCTGTTCATGGAAACATTTGTTTTTTTAAAATATAATGCTAACTGTACGGCTATGGAAAATAAACAAACTACGAGATAACTCGTACTTGGCGTCCTAGGCCAGAACGTACACTACGAGTTATATCGTAGTTGGCAGTCAACGTGTTAAAAAGAAATGTATGTTGCTTCCCAACATTGACTGAAATTTTGAGTTGAAATTTACTTTTAGTTGTTGCTTTTGGATTGTATTTTTGTTTTTTTTTCTTTCATGTCTGTTTAACTTTATAATTTAGGACTTATTATGTTATATCTGTATTTTGCTTGTAAGTTTAGTGGATGCTTTATTGGGTTAACCTGTCTGCATCCCGAAACGAATAAATAAATAATAAATGTTCTCTTTGGAAGAAAAAAGGACTGAACTGCCACTGATGATGAGTTTCTAGTATTGCATGAGGATTTTCATCACTCAAAATGTGCGAATTATGAATATTAAAAATTCCGTTTTGAGTAAATTTTGCTGTTGTTGAGTAAACACAATGTTTATGGAATGTCAACGTTTAGTACCACTTCCTGTAAAAAGTTTAAGTTATAATGTGGTAAAAATGAAAATAAAAATCAACTAGTAATAATTTCTAGTTAATGTTTTCTTTTTATTAATAAAAAACATTTGTTACATCATATAACCAGATTAAAAACAAGCAAGAATTTGATAACAATACGAATATCTTTTTTACCTACGAAAAAAATGAATAGAAAAATGTCACTAAATATTTCTCTAATATCTTATTAAAGAAAAAAACTAGAATAATCTGTGTGTATTTTGATTATAAAAAAAAACTCAATACAATAAATATTGCAACGTTCACACTACCATTTATATAAATATCGAATAAATAAAAACGTCTATCTACCTAATAACTTGTTTTTAAACAGTGCATTAAGAACAGGCCGTTGGAACAAAAAAATTGGGGAACAAAATGCAAATGAGGCCATTAACAAAGTGTTTGAAAACGAAAATAAGAGAATGGGGACGGGCCGAATTTCCAAGTTCCGTGGTCCGATTGGGCTCGGAAGAGGTCAAAAGTCTCGAATATAATGGACGATCGGACCGACGGAACGGAGTAGTTTTTATTTCGATTTAAATCCTTAAAAATTAATTAATTAGTCGATCGATTAACAAACGGTCAACAGGTGTTCGAAAGTTCTCATCATTCCTTTTTTTAAACATCTTTTATATTTTAAGCGTTTTTACGAAAATACTCTGTATTGTTTTCTTTTTTTTTTTTAATTTTCTTTTTAGCGTTCGAGGCCCTCGGCTTTATCATTACAATAAACACTAGGGAAAATTATGGACAACGGAAAGAATTGTGTTGCTTTTGGACACTTTCTTTCAGAAATCAGTGTTAAATATACTTGAGGTACAACATGTATATATAATTATAATAATTTATGTTTAATTAATAGATATATCTATGTTTATTGTATATTTGGTGACTATAAATCCTTTGTTTGAGAACACAACTTATAGTCACAAAATTTAATTAATAGGACATGGATTATTTTATGCTTTTTTCTTACTTTTTGATCAGATTAGAATAAAAAAAATAACTTTTAATCCAACCTGAACATTAGACATTTCAGTGTTTTTTGTATCAGAACTTTAATACTCAATAAAAATATTACAGCAATTTTTTTAAAACACCTCCTATATTTAAGTAGATATTTTATTGGCAAAAAGCTCATCTATTTCATTTATCTTTATCTCGGTAATATCAATTACAATTAATGATTACTTAACCTTACCCACATTTTTTTTAGAATATTCCAAAGACGTTCACTGTTTCTCATTCTTATCACTAAACATTCTCTTTTTAATCAATATAAATTACTCTATAACTGTAAAATATAGCCATTTTAAATAATATATCAGTTTCTAATTTTATTTCTTTGTTAATATTATGTTTAAATGCATTAGATTCACTAGTAAAGTTAAAAAAAAATCTTCCACCTTTTTTTGGATATGTTAAAAACATCAAAACATTTTAAAAACATACTCAAAGGGATCCACACTTGTGAGTACCCCTTATCTCTTAGAATAGTTAAAATCATAAAAATATCACATCTAAGAAATGAAGATAAAAAGTTACCGTCACCGAACAAAATAAAAATTGCTTAAAAAATTAATTTTTTTGGTGTTCTTTGCCGCCTATAGTTTGAAAAAGGTGGTAATGAACGCGATGACATATACCATAGGACGGCGCCTCGGCTAGAACATGTCACGATTTGAACGACTTGGACGTTGAAGACCGCGAACTCCACCTTGTCGACGGACATTACGTAACTCACTAGCCACTTCTAATTCTTCAAGACGCTGCGTTAGGCTTAATTTCTGTTGGACGGCAAGCCGTAACAGCTGATTGAGCGTTTTCTTTTCATCCTCAGCTGCCGATAATTGTTGTTGTAACTCGTCTACTTGCGTTACATATTCTTCACAACGTGCTGCAAACATTGCTCTTAAACCTAAAAATAAAAATTGACACAAATTAAATTTGACAAAAACTTATTTTGTTTTTTAATTTTGTTTAGATACAATTTTTTTATGAGACAAAATTGAGCACATTTGAGCCAATAACAAAATGTAAATTGTTTTACTTGAAAATGTAGCTGCGTCTTCTTTTAATAATCTCAATTCATTCCTCAATTTCATCATTGTTTCCGAAACTATGGTCTTTTCATTTTCATATTTCGATTTCAAATTGGTTAAAGCAACTTCTGCGGTATTTTTGTTGGATTTGAGGACGGTACGAAGTGTAGCGATTTGTTCACGTTTCGTCGAAAGGAGACTCTTCAAACGAATCACTTGTTCTTGGAGGTCAGCTATTTCCGTTTCACTACTATCTTCTTTATTACCTAAAAAAACTTTTTTTTTTAAGAAATTAACCAATTTTTTAATGAAAACACACCTTCATAATCACTCTTATGGGTTCCTTTAACTTTAGATTGTTCGATAGTACTTTCAATGGCTGTTCTTAAATGCTTTATTTGATCAACAACCGTTCCAACGTGTTTTGCAAGAACAGTTGTATCATTTAAACATTCTAAATCATTCAATGGAATATCTGATCTTAATCGACTTCTAAGCACTTCTAATTTTGAGAGTTCTCCAATTTGTGGCGCATTTTCAATTACTAAAAAAATGTATATAAAAATTAACTAAAATTTAAGACTTAGGTCTAGACTTAAGACTAAGCACGAACGTTTCTATACTCTATTTTTTAATTCGGAGGAGTAAAATGAAAAGTCACGTTTACACAGTGTAATGATCAAAGCTAATCCTTGGCGGGGTTTTTAAAACCAGGGAGCATTTTAAGTAAACTGTAGTTATTTTGCCGCCAGGCTGATGCCCGTTTGCACCGCAATAGTTAAGCGTCGCTTTACGCTAAGCTTTCCTTAAATTTTTAAATCGGTTTGCACCGTTGTTTAAGCTACGCTTATTCTCAGCTTAATTTAAGCGTTCAATGTTCGGAGTTTACCGGTTAAGCGTAGCTTTAAATTACGTGAAAAAATTTATTTGTCATTGTGTGACGTGAAAATTGTGAAAACATGGATATTTTTGACGACGATGAAGATATGTTTAGAAATGATGCAGAAATATTAGAAATTGTTGATTATGGATTTCCTAAACGGATATATCTACGGCGCAATCATTTTGAAGATTTGGATAACCTTACATTTTTTCAACGATTTCGTTTAACAAAGAATACTGTTTTAAACATTTTACCACTAATTGAAGAAAAGCTTGAATATCCTACAGACATGTACGTAAAATATTATGTAAATAATAAATATGTAATTAATTATTGATTCTTTTTGTAGAAATAACGAAGTTTTTATGCTACAGGTGGACATTTGTCAACCATATCAGATTTTATGGGGACTCATGTTTCTACATCATCAAGAATTATTAAAAATGTTTCAATTGCATTAGCTAGTCTATCTCATGCTTACATAAAAATGCCAACAGAAAATAATATTCAAAAAATACAAAGAGATTTTTATAACATTGCATTATTTCCAAGTATTGTAGGATGCATTGATGGCACCCACATAAAGATACAATCTCCAGGTATATTGACATAATTCAATAAAAAAGAACCTTAACTAAATAAATAAATAATATATTCTAGGAGGAGAAGATGGTGAGATATTCAGAAACAGGAAAGGCTATTTTTCTATAAATGTCCAAGTTGTGGGAGATTCTGACCTTAAGGTGCAAGATATTGTAGCACGATGGCCAGGATTGATTGGATGTTCTTCCACATTCTGAATAAAGTCACTATCAAATTCATTTTGGAACCCGTACAACGTTTTCTTGTTGACTAGGGACAACAATAAACCGTCGTCGGGTTCAATAATCGTGAATTGTTTTCCTCCGCCTGTTGTGTATATGTGTTTTCTTTCTTCTGCTACTTTCTTTCTTAATATTTTTTTTTGATTTTCATAATACTTTTTCAACGAATCAACGCTTCTATAACATAAATTTGGCTACTGACTGTTAAATTCGTCAGCAATAACTTTCCAAATACTTAATTTTTGTTCCGCAGACACACAGTCTGTTTTTCTGTTTTCGACAATGTTTTTGTAACTGGAAACTATTGATAATAGTACTTCCTTTTCGCGGCAACTATAATTAAGAGAACGCATTCTCTTTTTCTTTTCCACGTCCATTCTTATTCGGAGTTGTAAAAAGTACAAATTTCGCACACTAACTTTGAAATGTCAAAACCAATTATTAAAAAAAGATTATCGGTAATACAGTTTCCCATTTTCACCGATTCAGTGCGTTGTTGCCGAGTTTATTTTTGCTTTACTAAACTTTCTTAAATATATTGCGGTGCAACGGATTACATTTAAAGCTTGGCTTAAAAATTAAGGGACGCTTAGTTAAGCAAAGCTTAACTCAAAAACGGTGCAAACGGGCATGAGGGGATTATTATAACTTTAGCCCTTTAAAAGTTCAGGGCAAATGTTTAGGGCAAACGCAATTACACAGTATATGTTTAGCCGTTTCTGACTCGTCGTTGCAAAGTCCACAAGTTTGATCCTCAGCTTGTCCAATGTGGAAGAGGTAGTATTTTAGGAGAGCATGGCCGGTCAGAACAAGCAGCGACATTATATCCCCTTTGCTGAGGCATAAAATCATCTCCCAACTATTGATTACTTATTTTAAGTGGCTTTTTTGAAACCCACAATCGGGTTGGGGAAAAAAAAAGGTGTTTTCGCTGCCTCTTTGGCCAGCTTGTCCAGCATTATCGATGCTCCTTTCTGTTTGAAACATGGTTATGTCCGAGCTGAGGGATAATTTAATGAGACTATTTGATCCACCAATACTTACTCCAGATCCAACTGTCTTTGAATCATCAGCATATCAGGCAAGGGTTCCTCTTTTAGTGTGAAGGAATGTCGGTTTTCTTTTGAGCCCCAATTATAGCGTGAAGGAATGTTATGGTAGGTCAGTTTTGTTTTGGTACCCTAATTATAGCGTGAAGGAATGTCGGCTTTCTTTTGAACCCAAATTATAGCGTGAAGAAACTCCAATTATAGCGTGAAGGAATGTTAGGATAGGTCAGTTTTGTTTTGGTATTCTAATTATAGCGTGAAGGAATGTCGGTTTTCTTTTGAACCCATATTATAGCGTGAAGAAACTCCTATTATAGCGTGAAGGAATGTTAGGATAGGTTAGTTTTGTTTTGAAACCCTAATTATAGCATGAAGGAATGTCGGCTTTCTTTTGAACCCTAATTATAGCGTGAAGGAATGTCGGTTTTCTTTTGAACCCAAATTATAGCGTGAAGAAACTCCAATTATAGCGTGAAGGAATGTTAGGATAGGTCAGTTTTGTTTTGGTATTCTAATTATAGCGTGAAGGAATGTTAGGATAGGTCAGTTTTGTTTTGGTATTCTAATTATAGCGTGAAGGAATGTCGGTTTTCTTTTGAACCCATATTATAGCGTGAAGAAACTCCAATTATAGCGTGAAGGAATGTTAGGATAGGTCAGTTTTGTTTTGGTATTCTAATTATAGCGTGAAGGAATGTCGGTTTTCTTTTGAACCCATATTATAGCGTGAAGAAACTCCTATTATAGCGTGAAGGAATGTTAGGATAGGTTAGTTTTGTTTTGAAACCCTAATTATAGCATGAAGGAATGTCGGCTTTCTTTTGAACCCTAATTATAGCGTGAAGGAATGTCGGTTTTCTTTTGAACCCAAATTATAGCGTGAAGAAACTCCAATTATAGCGTGAAGGAATGTTAGGATAGGTCAGTTTTGTTTTGGTATTCTAATTATAGCGTGAAGGAATGTTAGGATAGGTCAGTTTTGTTTTGGTATTCTAATTATAGCGTGAAGGAATGTCGGTTTTCTTTTGAACCCATATTATAGCGTGAAGAAACTCCTATTATAGCGTGAAGGAATGTTAGGATAGGTTAGTTTTGTTTTGAAACCCTAATTATAGCATGAAGGAATGTCGGCTTTCTTTTGAACCCTAATTATAGCGTGAAGGAATGTCGGTTTTCTTTTGAACCCAAATTAAAGCGTGAAGAAACTCCTATTATAGCGTGAAGGAATGTCGGCTTTCTTTTGAACTCAAATTATAGCGTGAAGAAACTCAAATTATAGCGTGAAGAAACTCCAATTATAGCGTGAAGGAATGTTAGGATAGGTTAGTTTTGTTTTGAAGCCCTAATTATAGCGTGAAGGAATGTCGGTTTTCTTTTGAACCCAAATTATAGCGTGAAGAAACTCCAATTATGGCGTGAAGGAATGTTAGGATAGGTTAGTTTTGTTTTGAAGCCCTAATTATAGCGTGAAGGAATGTCGGTTTTCTTTTGAACCCAAATTATAGCGTGAAGAAACTCCAATTATAGCGTGAAGGAATGTTAGGATAGGTTAGTTTTATTTTGAAACCCTAATTATAGCGCGACGGAATGTCGGTTTTCTTTTGAACCCCAATTATAGCGTGAAGGAATGTCGGTTTTCTTTTGAACCCAAATTATAGCGTGAAGAAACTCCAATTAGGATAATTCCTTCCAAGGAACATGAGGCAAATCTGGTTTGCCATAATGCCTTTTTTCCTCACCTTGACTATACTTAGGTTATATCTATAATAAACTCACAGTCAATAGATTTAGTTGGATTGGTTTGAAATCCTGATGCATTATCAATTGAATCAGATGTTTTGAAAAGTCATCTTTGATGTCATTTTACAAAATGTATTAATTGCAGCGAGCAAAGTAATTGAAGAATATGTCTTATAATAAACCAAAAATTAAGCATGCAAGCCTATCCAAGAGATTCAAAAGATGTTAGGTTGGAAGCAAACATAATTTGCGTTTCAGAAACATTTCTGATACATATTATTGAAACTTGAAATGTTTCTTCCACATATTTCTGAAACATAGTTGAAACGTGTCTGAAACTGCTAATGTCCGGCCCTTTTAATGTTTCATTGAAACGTTTCCGCAACATACAGGTGACAATTACGGTACATTTCTGAAATATAAATACGTTTACGAACCTACGAAAATGTCTCCTAGAGATATTCAGCTTTATTTTTTTTCTTTCCATCTTATCTCACACCACACGAATGTAGAACTATATAACTATATAATTTTATATGATTGCAGGAGAAAAACAGCCAAATTTAGCGGAAATCGCGATCAACACCTTTTTTAAGTAAATAAGTGGCAAATAAACACTCCACAACATTTTTTATGCACCTTTTCTTTTTGAATAACGAAAGTTCAAACGTCAGTGTGACATATCTATTTCAAAACATGATAAAACAAAACTAGACTGTTAATTTTGCCAACTTGTTACCCTTTTTGTTTCCTTTTTTTTTATCCTTTCCAATTTTCTTTCTTTTATTTAATTCTATTTAGAGATGCAAAGTTTTTTTTTATTTGTAGAGAATATGTTCTTTTTTTTTACAGTAACGATTTTCATGGCGGTGCAGAATCCTATTTTTCTTTATTTTTTTTTAATTATTCAATTTAGTTAGTCTATCGTTTCTCTAATTCAGTTCTTTTCACTTTTCAATTTCATTTATTTAATTTTATTAGAATTTTAAATTAAAGTTTCACAAATTTCACATAGTAATTTTTAATAAACAAATTTATTCTGAACATATTTTGATTTTGTTGGTACCAGATGTGACGTTAAGTTCACATTTTTTTTATTCAAGTTTTGTTTATTCAAGTCAGTCGTTAAAGACATATCTAGTGAACTTGTTGCCAAAATTTTTGAGTTTTGTGATTTAACTTTTGGATTATTTTGGACATATCCGCTGTTAGCGAAGTCATCACGAAGATATTCATTTTATTTATAATTCCTGAAGGAATATAAATTTACGGAGTTAATTATTTTAACGAAAATTAAACAGTTTTTTTTTACTGACTAAGTTTAGTTTTTTCGGAGGTAAGTTTCATCTAGTTTTTTTTTAACTTTTATTAAAGTCATTTAATTTATCTTTAATCCATTTACATTTGATCAAATTTAAATATTTTTTTTTTTGCTTAATTAAATCTAATACATCGTTTTCGATTTTCTTTCCACTTTAGGCTTTTAATTTTGGGGTAATTCATATCCTATTTAAAAGGAGCAAAAATTAGACAGTTTGTGAAACCTAAGATCTAAGCCATTGCAATAATCATTGTCCTTTCACGAAGAAGGATTACTGCTATTGCTGTGGAGATCGTCCCTGGAGGATATTAGTTTTTTTTTGGAAACCACATCGTCAACAAAATTTCAAGGTCAGAACGTATCAATTTTCTTTTTAAATCAACGATTTTTGTAGGGAAACGAACATATTTTTTTTGTTGTTCAAAAGTTTTATAAGAAAATGTAAAATCAATCATTAAGTTTATTAAGGGCGAATCATTAAGTTTCGCGATATTTTTGTTTCCCATTTTATCTCTTATAAAAAGAATTTGATTTGTGATTTTTTTTTATCTTTCATATTAACTTTATTTATTTTTTTTTTGTGTTACCTTTGCATCTCTTGAATAGAATTGTTTATATCGTTATTTTGATTTTAAATTTCCTTTTCCCTCTCTTTTTCCAACAACCCACTTCACCATAAGTGTGGATCAAGGGATTTCAATGGTGTGGCGCCAAATAAATGAACCCTGAACTAGCCGAGGTCCCCTTGACCTCATATTATTTAGATTGGGAATTAGGAATCAATTTATTTTTGTTTTGTATCTTCTTTTCTCAATTTGTTTTGAAGGCGTAACAAACTTTATAACAATTTGACAGATATTATAGAAAAAAAAAATCAAAAATGAACTATACACCGTTTCTGCGTCTAAAGAGCCACAGCTAAACTCAAAACTTTCTAGTTTTAGAACTAACACAAGACCTAGAACTAGAAAACTGTAATTTTTGCTTAAAACTGACCAATAGCAACCCTTCTTTTTGGCACTTCAATTTAAAAAAAACCTCCTCCGAATTAAAAAATAGAGTATCTAGATAAAATTTAGTGCATGACGTTTTTATACTTACTAGGAGTAACCAATTTTTCATGTTCTAAAACCACTCTATCAGGAGTTTGGCCATTAACCGTACAAACGTGATGATACAATTGCGCTAATTCCTCAGTAACAATTTGCAGATTATTTTGGGTTTCATCAAGGGAAGTTCCCGCGTCACTAGCAAATTCTTTAAGTAGTTTCAAATCGCTCTCTAAATCCAAAGATTTCTGTTCGGTATCTAAAACCTTATTTTTCAAATTGGTAATTTCCGTCCTTAATTGTTGGGTAGCATCTGGCGAGCTAGTAATTTTTTCTAAATCTTTCAAATCTTGTCGTAATTGTTCAATTTCCTTCGCGGATAATTTGAACCATTGCTGATATTGACTTATTAGTAAATTCGCTTTTTCTTTAGATGATGTAATGTTCTTGTCGTAATTATGGTTCAAATATTGAAGTGAATCTACATGAGCGCTTAATAAAGATAAACGAGATAAGAAATGTTGTAGTTCTCCTTGGCTACGTTCAACGTTAGCTTGGGAATCCCTCAAGTTTTGGGTTAACCCTATTTTTTCTTTTTCTAATTGTTCTAGTTGTTTTTCTAATTTTCTTAATTCGTTTAGGTGGACTTCTGAGAATAAATCTACTTGTTTTCCATCGGGTGATGCTAAATCTTGACCAGATCCATCAGAAAGACTAGCTTCAATACGTTTTAATCCTGGGATATCATCTTCTCCATCAGAACCTAAACCTTCTTCATTATTTATTCCTCTTATACTATATGCCAAATTGCTTATATTATAAAAGGATTCTCTGTTTATGTGTTGATCTAATTCTTTTTTTAATGCATATTTTGCTTCACGTTCTGATTGCAAACTTTCCAAAGCTTCTTCCATATGTTTTTCAGCGATTTTTCTTAAATGGGTTAATTCCTCTACTTGTGAATTCAAAATTTCCATTTCTTCTTGCAATCGTCTTATTTCATGCTTTAAACTTTCAAATTCAACTTGGGAACTTCTCAACATAGACACCTGTTTTTGTAAAACGATATTTTCTTCTTCTAATTCAGCATAATCAGTAATTAATCTGGTTTCTCTATACTTTATTTCTCTTAATTCTGTTCGTAGCTTTTTACACTCCATATTTCGATCTTCTTTATCTTTTCCAATGTCTGCATTTTCTTGAAGCATTCGATCACGCTCAGTCGTTACACGATCTAATTCATGTCGGAGTTGTTTTACTTCATTTTCTAAGTCGATTATTTGAGAATTAAGGGATGTTTCTCTAGCTGCCGATTCGGATAGTAAAGATTCTTCAGTTTCAATGCCAGTTTTTGTTGTCTCTCTATGACTAGTTTGAAATTTTGCCAATGCCTGTTATTAACAAATTTAATCAAAAATTAAGGTTATTTAAAATCCAAATTGTCAAAAACGCAGTAGTACCAACAAAAACTCCCTATAATTGATAATCAAAATTAATGAACCTGTAGTTTGTTTATTGAAGTCAACAAATTTGGTTTGAATGAAAAAATTGCAATTAACGCTAATTGAATAAGTACCCCTTATTTAATAAAGCAAAATACAACATGGAAAATAATTTTACTAACCTCTTGTGTAATTTGTAACTCATGTTTGGAGCTTTCATAAAGGACTTCCAATTCTTCGCACTTTTGTTGTAAAATACCTTTATCTTCGAGTAAAACCAATCCATATTGAGCCGACTGAACCTTTTCACTACTGGCTTGGTCCAATTCGCGAGTTAACCTTTCGATTTCGCCCTTTAATATATCGATTTCCGTGCTAGCTGCCATTTTCGAAACGATCCCAATCTATTTATCCGAGTCGTAAAATGCTCGAGTTCACGGCACCACCATCCCGCCCCTCGATATATAATTAATCTGGTTATGCTTAAAAATACCAGTTAAGTCACGGTAATGACATTTGCTTCGTTCGTTTTTTAGTGCATTTGCATATCGTTACGTTGGCAACGACATCAATCTGACAGCGAAAAGGGCGCGCGATTTGAATTTATTTCAAATTTAATTGCGATATCGAGAACTACACCGGATTCTTGAAAGAATAAGTTTGAAATGAACTGGGATGGTTAGGTAACGGTGGTATAATACGGTAAAAGGGGAAATTAAGTGTAATCGAACCGTGTTTACGCAACTTAATATGTTTAAATAACTGTTTTCGCTCGTTAACTACCTTTTTAGCTCGGCCAGGTAACAATTATCGAATGTTTTTTTTAATTAAAAAAAGATTTGTTATGGATCATAGGGTTTTAAAATAAATTGTTTAATCACATTTTAATATTTATTTAAATATTTTTTATTTTTATCATTTTCCATCAAGTTACCAAGGAATTATATGTTTCCATGGTAACAAAACAAACCCAACAAATAAATTGTCAAAACTAACAGACATTTTTGAACCCAAAAATGGATTGCCGCCGAGAATGGGTAAAAAATAAAGTTTCCTGCTACTTAGGTTTGGAAAATACACCAGAAAATGATTACTTTGAAGATATGATTCAATCGGAAGACGGTGAATTAGATGATCTACTTAGTACTTATCTCGAGGATGATATTAACGATTTGGAAAGCGCTAAACGATTATTTTGTGTTTATCGTACATCTTATGAAAAACTTGTCGATAAAGAAATTTTAGTACCAGTAGTTGGTAAATAAAAAAAAATAATTCTGTACAACATCCATTTTAAAATGACCAACGAAATTTTCAGTTAAGCAGCCTTCTTTTCACGCACCAATCCCAGAACCAGTAGAAGAAAAACCGCCACCGAAAGGCAAAAAGAATAAAAAGGGAAAAAAGGTTCAGGAATCTGCACCTTCCGAAGGATTTTTGGAAGGTGAAGAAGCACAGCCTATAACACCTATAACACCTAATGTTGAAGAAGAGGATACAACTGCTATGACGGAAACTGACATGTCTGAAAAAACTGATAAAACGGAAGTTATAGACGAAAGTGGCGGAAAGAAAAAAGGGGGGAAGAAAGGAAAAGATAAGGATAAAGGGGGAAAAGGGAAGAAAGGAAAAAAGAAAGAACCTGAACCAGAGGAGGAACCACCGGTTGAAGAAGAAGAGGAAATTATTTATGTTCCAGTAAATAAATTTTTTACAAAAAAAAAATTAAATTAAACCATAATTTTTCAGACAATAATCCAAGAACTTGTAAAAGTTTATGTACTTCACGGATTTTTTGGATTACTAGAAGATAATCCAGCCTCAAAAGACAGAAGATACGTGTGTTTTTTAAGAAAATCCGATGATGGTATTCCCAATTACGAAACGATGGAGGATGCGGATGCGGAAATGCCTCAATATTTTTTCATTACAACATGCACTGATAAATTTCTTCCCGAACTACTATCAAAATGTGTCCTGGCAAATGTACCATTAGTAGACAAACAATTTCGCGAACCAGTACAAAAAAAAGCAGTTCAAGATGATGCCGACACCATTACTACAAATTCTAGTGGCGATTTCAAACGACCATCAGATTATAGGAAGATGTCGTTGATGGCTGAAAAAAGTAAAGGTTCCAAACTTGTTATATCTGACGCAGATATGGATGATGCAGGTGCTGTTGTTGGCGTTGAAAAAACAGCTATGAAAACTGAATTATTGAATGATTTGCAACAATTGGTGGATTCAATTTCATGGTAATTAAAAATAATATATGATATTTTTTCAATAAGGTTTTTACACTGAGTTATAAGTATTTATAATATTTTTAAAAATTAAGGACTATAGGACACGTTGAAGATGATTCTCAACAACTACTTTTTGAATGTGCTGATATCTCCGATAAAACGGATGAAGACATTATAAAAGACAAGGGTATAATTGAAAATCTTGAGGAGGTTGTCATGTCTTGGGAAAGGCATATTTCTAAAACTATTGAATCGTATATGGCTAAAGTAAATAAGTTAATTACAATTGAAGTACGAATATAACAAAATAAAATCTTTTTGTAGACTCCAGTTGGAAATGGACCTATCCCTGAGTATGATTATTGGAGAGAACGTGAATCTGGATTAAGCACTATAACTGAGCAACTTAAAAAACCTCGATCAGTAAGAATTTGTAGGCTTTTAGAAATGGCAAATTCAAATATTATTAGCGGGTTTGATTATTACAAAGATGATTTAAAAAAAGTTTATAGTCAAGCAAGAGATAATGTGAAATTCTTATCTACAGTTTTAAGATATTTTAAGGTAAATTTATTAAGTTTTTATCAAAGGTTACGTTTCTGTCTTTTAGATTGTTGCATATTGCACTGATTTTATTAAAGTTACGGAAAGTATTCCCTTATTAATGGAAGGGCTTCAAATGATTTGGGTTTTATCGAGATTTTATTGTACTGACGAACAAATGGTCCCATTGTTAGAACGTATAGCTTGGAGTTTATGCGATAAAGCGAGAACCACATTAGATGTAACAAAACTTTTTAGAAAACCAGTTGAACAAATCAGTAGCGAAGCTCAGGAAGCTAGGAACATGTTGCTAACTTTTAAAGATGCTTATTTGGATATAAGAGACAAAATCGAACTGTCCGGAAAATCTCAACGATGGGAATTTGATAAGAAAAAGTTGTTTGGTGAAAGTGACTACATTGCATTAGTTTGTAAAGATTTGGGCACCGTTGCTGAGATAATCGATCAATTTAGTAATATTTTCGGGGCAGAATTAAAAAGTATTCTAAACGATCCTCAAAGAATTGATTCTGTGGTGAGGAGGGTGACTCATTTGGTGAACGCAATTGAAACTGCAGATTTTGATGTATTCCGCGAAAGCTCCAAGGAAAATTGGGACGCTGTTATGGGATATTTTTATAAAGAGGTTAGGATTTTAGAAAGGGAAGCGGTTACTTTTATAGACCAATGTTTTAAAACATTACGATCTGCTGAAGGTGCCTTAGAAATGCTGCTTAAATTCAAACATATTAAAACGCGGAAGGTTATTCTTGATCAGCTTATGACTAAATTCGAAGTGGTTATGGATCAATTTGGTAAAGAAATTGGAGCTGTTGAATACATTTTTTTGGTAATTACGATGACATATCAGCGATATATAATAATAATAACATTTTTAGTTGCACAAAAGAGAACCAATTTTAGCTAGAAATCATCCTCCACATGGCGGGGGCATATTTTGGGCAAAACTCCTTTTTAATTTTTTAAAAAAACCAGTGCTGAAATTTCAACAAGTTGATGAATTAAAAGGATGTGGGCTAAAAATGGAAGCTTTTGATAATTATATTAAAGTGGCTAAAACGTTGAAGGCTTTTGAGCAAGCCAAATTTGAACAGTGGGTCGAAGAATCGATTCCAATCATTGATACAACGATGCATCTCGATGTTTTGAAAGTGACCAGTAGTTTAGTTAGCGATTCAGGTACGATTTATTGTATTTTAGACATCTCCAAAATAAAGTTTGTTTTTAGATCGCACACCGCAGCCTCCTCAAGCTATAAATCCGACGGATTCTTTATCGCCGGATCCCCAAATAGAGGTTCACGAGACTAATAAAGGAGGAATAAGATTATCTGCCGTTGGAAATACCATGAAGTGGATGGTTGGTAGTAAACCAGCGACTACTTTAATGGACAAACTTGCTTCCAAACAAAACAGTACATGGTATGATATTATGGGGCCACATATGATGTCTGAATTAAACGTTCAATTTAATTTAAATTTTAATACAAGTATTTATCATTGTATACTTGGTGCAGAACTTATGGAATATCTAGGATTTGAACTGCCTGAGCCTATAATTAATGTTGCACTTCAAAGATTTCGGCTTAAAGGTGATGTTGAGGCCGTCGAAAATATGCTGGATAAATACAACGGAATTGTACAACACTTAAATCTTCCTCAGTTACATTTCTTGAGAGATTTAATTCAGGATATCGAAACAAGTGTTCAACCTGGTTTATCAAGAATCAATTGGAACTCTTTGGGAATCAAAGAATACACGGCAGAGTGTCATAAAAAGATACGACTTTTATGGGGTTTGGTTAATCAAATTGAACACAACGAAAGATATTTACAAGATAAGATCGATATTTTACAGAATTTTAATTTGTTTTGGTATAAACCTGTTGAAGATGATCCAGTAAGATTAGATATAAAAGTATTTTTTAACACTTTGGACAAATATCGCACAGAAAAAGTTTGCCAAATGTCAAAAGTTTACGATACACTTGGACCAATTTTAATGAAATTAGAGTCATTGGTTTTAAATAGTTGCACTGGGGCATCGCCTTATATGAGGTTGTATTACAGCGATTGGGAGAATAAAATATATAAAGCGTTCATCAAAATGACCATCAACAATTTGGAACTCTTTAACGCAGAGTTTTACAACAAAAAGTTGATGTTTCAAGTGGACGCTGTTGTTTCTGCTACAGAAATTTACCTAAAACCGACCCCTCAAGAAATTTACAACATGATTTTAAGAAGCATTAAAGATTTTTTAAATAAACTGCGTGTATTTCCTCGATGGATGGACAACATGTGTCTTAAATGTACCCCGGAACGAATTGGGGACAGCGAAGATTACTTTGTACATTCTTTCTACGAAGATGTCATCGTAGTTCCGGATATCAACGATTCATTATTTAAACTGCAAGGAAACTGTATGAAAAGTATCGTTGACGTACAACGTTATCTTATACATTGGAGAAAGTATCGTTATTTATGGTTTTTTGAGAAAGAAAAGACCTGCGATGATTTTATCGCGAAAACTGCAAATCTTTCTTCGTATGACGATAAATTTATTTTTTATACAAACATTATAAACGATATGAACGCTAAACAAACGTACCAAGACATTGGATCGATAAGACTTAACTTAAAACCTTTAATCGATACGATTTGTTTCCATTGCGATGAATGGAAAACAATTTTAGGTGGGAAATTTGCCGCGCTAACCAAAAGAAAAATGTACGATTTTCGAGATCACGTCCTTGAATTGAGGAATATTATCAATATGAATATAAGAGGCCTTGAAAAATTTAAAGCCATAATGCTGGCAATATCACACGCAATGCACGAAACCATTGACGCAGAAGTAAAATACTTAACTTTTCAAGAAACCTATAAAGTTTTAGCCGTCCACAATATTTATTATGATCCATTAGATGAAGAACTTGCGTATTGGTTAGAAGATGAGTGGAAGAAAATTTATAAAACATCCCTTTTCAGAACTCAAACTTTAGAATCAACCAAAGGTAGATTTGCGTCAATTACAGAAGGAGAAATTTCGGAATTTAGTAACATCATCGCCGATTTTGTGGCTAAATTTGATGCCGAGGGTCCAGGAGCTGTCGATCAAGACTTGGATTCCGGGTTGAAACTGATGGATGAATATGCTAAAACTTTTGACGAACTCGAAGCGCAACGATTGGATTTGGTCAACGCGGAAATGCTTTTTGATATGCCTTTGGCTGATTACTCTGAATTTATAAGAGCCAATGATGATTTTAAATGTTTTGAACAAATCTACAAAATATATAATGCTCAAAAATGTGCTAGAGACGTTTGGGGAAGAACTCTTTGGGCTAATTTAAATCCCCAAGCTTTAATAGACGGCATTGAAGTTTTTTTAAAAGATTTCCGAAAACTATCCAAAGAGGTCAGGTCGTATCCGATTGCGCAAGTTCTTGATTTATTGATGAAAAACTTTAAAGGCACAGTCCCGTTAATGGTTGCATTAAAAAATGAGGCATTAAGGGAAAGACATTGGAAACAACTAATGGAGAAAACTGGACAATTTTTTGATATGTCTCCAGATAGATTTACTTTAGATAATATGTTTGCGATGGAACTGTATAAATATCAGGAGATAGCTGAAGAAATCATTAATGCAGCCATGAAAGAATTAGGTATTGAAAAAGGGGTTCAAGATGTAATAGATACTTGGGCAGACATGAACTTTACAGTATTTAAACATATGAGAGGCACGGAAGAACGTGGTTTTACCCTAGGACCTGTGGATGATATTCTACTGATATTAGAAGATAATTCAATGAATTTGCAAAGCATGTCTGGCTCTCAATATGTGGGCCCTTTTCTTCCAATAGTTCAGAAATGGGAAAAGAATTTATCTCTTGTCAGCGAGGTGATCGACGAATGGTTTCTCGTACAACGAACATGGCTTTATCTTGAAGGAATTTTTATCGGCGGTGACATTAGAACGCAACTTCCAGATGAAGCAAAAAAATTTGACGATATTGATAAGATGTTTAAAAAAATTATGTTGGAAACAGCTAAAAAACCGAACGTTATAGACTGTTGCACAGCTGCGGGTAGATTGGTTGATTTTCAAACATTAAGTTTTGGCTTAGATCGATGTCAAAAATCCCTTAATGATTATCTAGATTCAAAAAGACGTCGGTTTCCAAGATTTTACTTTATATCAACGGATGAATTGTTATCGGTTTTGGGTAGTAGTGATCCTGCGATCGTTCAAGATCAAATGGTGAAAATGTTTGATAACATAAAATCTTTAAGATTAGGTCCAGATAATCATGACCGCATGGTTGCCAGCGCAATGATATCTTGCGAAGGAGAAGTAATGGAATTTAGAACAGCGGTATTTACAGATGGCAAAGTTGAAGATTGGATGACTGAAGTCTTGGGAGAGATGCGCAAAGCTAATCGTTTTATAACTAAAACAGCCATATACGATTATGGGAAAACCCAACGTCCCCGAACGAAATGGATGATGGATTATCAAGGAATGGTCGGTCTAGTGTCAAATCAAGTTTGGTGGACTGCAGAGGTTGAAAATGTATTTGTTAAATTCAGTAAGGGTAACAAAAGGGCTATGAAAGAATATTTAACTTTTTTGAATAAACAGTTAGACGATATTGTATTTACGGTACGTGCTGATCTCAATCGGAATGATAGAGCAAAGTTTAAAACTATTGCCACAATTGAGGTACACTCCAGAGATATCGTAGAAAATTTTGTAAGGGACAGCGTAACTGACGCTCAAGAATTCGCTTGGGAGTCTCAATTAAGATTTTATTGGGTGAATGCGTCGGATAATCTCGGCGTTACTCAGTGTACGGGAAGTTTTGATTATGGTTATGAATACATGGGATTAAACGGACGGTTGGTGATTACTCCATTAACAGATCGGATTTATTTAACAATCACTCAAGCTTTATTAATGCATCTTGGTGGAGCACCTGCCGGACCTGCAGGAACTGGAAAAACTGAAACGACAAAAGACTTGGCTAAAGCGATGGGATTACTTTGTATAGTAACCAATTGCGGAGAAGGTATGGACTATAAAGCCATAGGTACTAATTTGGCGGGTCTAGCGCAATGTGGAGCGTGGGGTTGTTTTGATGAGTTCAATCGAATCGATATATCAGTTCTTTCCGTCATTTCCACACAATTACAAACGATTCGAAGCGCGCTTGTTTTGAGATTAAAACGATTTTTCTTCGAAGGCCAAGAAATTGAATTGGATTGTAAAGTGGGAATTTTTATCACCATGAATCCTGGATACGCTGGAAGAACCGAATTGCCAGAGTCTGTCAAGGCCCTTTTTAGACCTGTCGTGTGTATTTTACCGGACTTAGAATTAATATGTTTAATTTCGTTATTTTCGGATGGATTTCTCCAAGCGAAAGTTCTCGCTAAAAAAATGACCGTTTTATATAAATTAGCTAGAGAACAATTATCTAAGCAATTTCATTACGATTGGGGATTAAGAGCTTTAAATGCGGTCCTGAGAATGGCTGGGGTAGTAAAACGCGCTTCGCCGGATATTTCCGAAGCTTTAGTACTTATGAGAGCTTTGCGTGATATGAATTATCCCAAATTTGTTTTTGAAGATGTTCCTTTGTTCTTGGGATTAATTAGGGATTTATTCCCGGGTATGGATTGTCCAAGAGTCGGATATCCGGATTTCAACGCGGCTGTTGAAATTTCTTTTAAAAAGAGGAATCTCCAAGTCTTGGCTGATCAATGTGATAAAGTTGTTCAATTATACGAAACTATGATGACTAGACATTGCACGATGATTGTTGGTCCAACTGGTGGAGGAAAAACAGTTGTCATTCAAAATTTGGCAGATTCACAAACACATCTTGGGTATCCCACGAAACTAATAACAATGAATCCCAAAGCTTGTACGGTGATTGAGCTTTATGGGATATTAGATCCTGCAACACGTGATTGGACGGATGGATTGCTCTCCAATATTTTTAGAGAAATAAATAAACCGACTGAAAAAATTGAAAGACGTTACATTATCTTCGATGGAGACGTCGATGCTTTATGGATTGAAAATATGAATTCCGTAATGGATGATAATAAACTGTTAACGTTAGCCAATGGAGAAAGAGTTAGATTAAATTATCCCACGTGTTCTTTGCTATTTGAAGTGGGGGATTTGCAATTTGCCTCCCCCGCTACCGTTTCTAGGGCGGGGATGGTTTATGTTGATCCTAAAAATCTCGGTTTTCAACCTTATTGGGATACTTGGTTAACAACTAGAAACTTTGAACCCGAAAAAGCAACTCTTAAAAGAGTTTATGAGCAATATGTTCCAGATGGATTATCTTATGTTATTGAGGGTCTATTAGGACTGCAGCAAGTGACACCTTTGAAATGTGTTATACCTCAAACTGGTTTGAATATGCTCACTCAATTATGCATGTTTTATGACTCTATTTACCCACAACCAGAAGAAGATACTCGAACACCGGACGATGAAGTAGATGAAAATTTAATTGAAAGCATCTTTTTGCAATGCATTTATTGGTCATTGGGAGCACCGTTAGTAGCTGCTTCCCGAGAAGACTTTGATACATATATTAAAAAGCAATGCCCATTTATGGGTGAAGAGGACAAACTAGAAACTCCAGCTAAAGTTGGGAAAATGCCGACCACATTTCCATCATTATTTGATTATTATTTAGATATTAATGACTACTGTTGGTACGCTTGGGAATGGTTGGTACCACCTTACGTACACGATAGGAACAAAAAGTTTTCTGAAATTTTAGTTGAAACGGTGGACACAATGAAAACCACGTTTGCCTTAAAGAAAATGGACGATATAAAACGACCGCTTGTATTAGTTGGTGAAACGGGTACATCAAAAACAGCTGTAATTCAAAATTTCTTACGAAGTTTAGATTCTGATGTTTTTATTATTTTAAATATCAATTTTTCTTCGAGAACAACTTCGATGGATGTTCAAAATAACTTGGAATCTTCAGTTGAGAAAAGAACAAAAAATATTTATGGACCACCGATGGGGAAAAAATTGATTTGCTTTATAGATGACCTAAATATGCCACAAGTTGATGATTACGGGACCCAGCAACCAATAGCACTTCTAAAACTTTTATTTGAAAAGGGTGGTTTGTACGATAGAGGTAAAGATTTAAATTGGAAAATAATTAAAGATATCAGCTACTTTGCCGCTATGGGAGTCGCTGGAGGAGGTCGTAATGATGTCGATCCAAGATTTATGGCTAAATTTACTGTAATTAACATTCCTTTTCCAAGCGAATCAACGCTGCAACACGTTTACACCAGCATTTTAACAGGTCACCTTTCCATTTTTGATCCAGACGCACAACAAGGTGCGACTTTAATAACTATAACTTTACACCTTTATAACATGATAATCGTCGAGTTACCCCCAACACCCAAAAAGTTCCACTACATATTCAACATGCGAGATTTATCCCGAATTGTTGCTGGAATGTGTCAATCTGTTCCAAAGTTTTATGACACAAAACACCAAATTGTACGTTTGTGGAGAAACGAGTTCTCAAGGGTCGTTTGCGATCGATTAATTTCGGCTGAAGATAATGAACTGATGAGAAACCACATTATTGATGAGTTGAGCCAGGTGTATGGATCAACGCAAGCTCCGGCTGCAGCAGGACCTCCTCCAAAACCAGCTGGGGATGACGATGATGATGAAGAGAGTCAAGCAGCAGCACCACCCGAAGAAGCAGCTCCAGTTGATGGTGATGATGAAGGCGAAGAAGTAAAAATAGACGTTTTAGAATATGCAATGCGAGATCCAATACTCTTTGGAGATTACAGAAATGCAATAAACGAGGGTGAAGCACGATTTTACGAAGACCTTTTAGATTATGAAGCTGTTAATTCGCTGTTCCAAGAAATTATCGAGGAATACAATGAGAGAAAGGAAAAAATTAGTTTGGTTCTTTTTAATGATGCTTTGGAACATATCACTAGGATTCAGCGAGCTCTCAGAATGGAAAGGGGGCATGTCTTAATTGTCGGTGTGGGTGGCAGTGGAAAAGCATCATTAACGAGGCTTGCGGCTTTCACGGCTGGTTGTGAGATGTTCGAAATTCAATTAAGCCGTGGTTATAATGAATCAAGTTTCAAAGATGACTTGAAGAAACTTTTTAATCAACTGGGAATTGAAGGAAAACCATCGGTTTTCTTATACACGGCAGCTCAGGTTATCGAAGAAGGTTTCTTAGAATTTATTAATAACATTTTAATGATTGGTATGATTCCATCTTTGTTTACCGACGACGACAAAGATCAAGTGATTGGTCAAATTAGAGGTAAAGCGAGCGCAGCAGGATATCCTGTCACCAAAGATGGCGTATGGGCGTATTACGTGAATACTTGCACTTATAATCTGCACGTGGTGTTATCTATGTCCCCAGCTGGTGATATTTTATCAAAGCGGTGTAGATCTTTTCCAGGTTTAGTGAACAATACCACCATCGACTGGCTATTCCCGTGGCCATTACAAGCTTTAATTGCTGTAGCTTCGGTTTTCCTTAAAGACAATCCTCGTATTCCAGAAATTTATCGAGATCCAGTTGTTGCCCATGTAGTTTACGTCCATCAAATCATAATTCAATACACCAATGACTTCATGACACAGTTAAGGAGAAGAAACTATGTCACACCTAAACATTACCTCGATTTCATTGATACTTATTTGAAATTGATGGATGAAAAAACGGAATACATCAACGCACAGTGCGACCGTTTAATGGGAGGTATGACAAAAATTGAAGAAGCCAGTGTTGAACTGGAAAAGCTCAATGCAAAATTGGCTGTGCAAAAAGTTATTGTAGGAGAAGCTACTGCCGCTTGTGAGACAATGTTAGGAGAAATTGAGTTAGGAACAAACGAAGCCACAGAGAAAAAAAACATCGCCTCTGAAAAAAGCGCAGAAATTGAAGAAAAAAAGAAAGTAATTACTGTAGAGGCAGGCGAAGCTAACGAAGCACTTCAAGCTGCCCTTCCAGCTTTAGAACAAGCTCGACTTGCTCTAAGCGATTTAGATAAAAGTGATATTACTGAAATTCGATCCTTTGCAACTCCCCCAGAAGCTGTTCAAGTTGTTTGTGAGTGTGTTGTTATCATAAAAGGACTTAAAGAAGTAAATTGGAAGGGTGCCAAGGCTATGATGTCAGATCCAGGATTTCTAAAATCTTTGCAAGAACTAAATGCCGACGCAATTACCCAGAATCAACAAAAAGCTGTTAGAGCCCATTTAAAAACTTCAAAAAAGTTGGATGATATGCAAAAAGTCAGTAAAGCTGGATACGGTCTCTTGAAGTTTGTGGATGCTGTTTTAGGTTATTGCGTTGTGTACAAAGATATAAAACCAAAAAAAGAGAAGGTTGAGAGTTTGCAAAGAGAATTCGATGCAGCAATGAAAATATTAAATAAGTTATATGCAGAAATTGCCAAGCTAGAAGATGATTTGAATAAACTCAATGAAAAATATGAAGTTGCTATGAAAAAGCGACAAGAATTACAAGAAGAAACTGATTTGATGATGCGACGTTTAGAAGCTGCTGATAAGTTAATCAGCGGGTTAAGTTCTGAGCGTGCTCGATGGACTGAAGATTTAAAAGATCTCCACCTAGAGAAGGAACGTTTGATTGGAAATTGCTTAGTGTCTGCAGAATTTTTATGCTACACTGGGCCATTCAGTTACGAATTTCGTAAGAAAATGATTTACGACGATTGGTTGAAAGATGTTCAGGCAAAAGAAATTCCATTATCGAGTAATTATAAATTAGAAACTTCTCTTACTACCGATGTCGAAATAAGCAAATGGTCTTCAGAGGGTTTACCACCGGATGAATTATCAGTTCAAAATGGAATTTTAACTATTAGAGCTTCCAGATTTCCTATTTGTATAGATCCACAACTTCAAGCACTGACATGGATTAAAAAGAAGGAAGAAAAGAATGGACTTAAATTTTTAAGCTTCAATGATTCAGATTTTTTAAAATTTCTCGATATGTCCATTAAATATGGAAACCCGGTAATTTTTCAAGATGTTGACGAATATATCGACCCGGTTATCGATAACGTATTGGAAAGGAAAATTAAATACGTAAGCGGAAGAACATTTGTTATTTTGGGTGATAAGGAAGTGGATTGGGATCCAAATTTCAGAATGTACCTTACAACCAAGTTACCGAATCCTATGTTCAATCCAGCTGCGTATGCTAGAGGGGTCGTTATTAATTACATGGTAACCATGTCCGGATTAGAAGACCAATTGTTAAGTGTCGTGGTGAGAAATGAAAGACCCGACTTGGAGGAACAAAGAGAATGTTTAATTGCTGAAACAAGCGAGAACAAAAACTTATTACAACAACTTGAAGATTCATTATTAAGAGAACTTTCAACTTCACAAGGAAACATGTTGGATAATGTTGAGTTGATAAGCACATTGGAAAATACCAAAGTAAAAGCTTTTGAAGTTATTAGTAAATTGGCTTTAGCACAAACGACAGCAGTTGAAATTGACAAATTACGAGATGGATATAGATCCGTTGCTAAAAGAGGGGCAATCTTATTTTTTGTGCTATCAGATATGGCGGGAGTAAATGCTATGTACCAATATGCTTTAGCCGCTTATTTGGGAGTGTTTGCTTATGCCCTTAGAAAAGCGTTACCTCACACTGTTTTAGCTAAGAGGCTTCAGAATATAATAGATACTTTAACTAAAAGTGTTTATGACTACGGATGCACAGGTATTTTTGAGAAGCACAAATTACTTTTCTCTTTTCAAATGACTACGAAGTTAGAGCAACAAACCGGGCACATTACTCAAGCTGAATTGGATTTCTTTATCAAAGGAAACGTTATGTTAGAAAAAACAAGACTTTCTCCAGCTAGCTTTTTGTCACAAAAAGGATGGAGTGACGTTCTGAAGTTAGCTACCGATTTTAGTGATACATTCCAAAATCTTCCTATAGAGATTGAAAAGAACGTTGACGAATGGAACCATTGGTATGATTTAGATGACCCAGAATCAGTTGAATTTCCGTGTGGATACTCCCGAAAAATGAAACCGTTCCAAATTCTTATGATTTTAAGATGTTTTAGAGTTGATCGTGTTTTTCGAGCAGTTGGCGACTACATCAGTGTTACAATGGGACAAGAATTTATCATGCCTCCTGTGATCAGTTTCGAAAACATTTACGAACAAAGTTCGCCTACTACTCCAGTGGCTTTTATTTTAAGTCCCGGGTCTGATCCCACAGCCGAGTTAATGAAGCTTTGCGATAGATTTGGTGGTGGTGTGGATAACTTTAAATATCTATCTTTGGGGCAAGGACAAGAACCGGCTGCTATTAGCTTATTGGAGAATGCGGTTTCTCGGGGTCAGTGGTTAACCCTTCAAAATTGCCATTTATTATTGAGTTTTGTAAGAACTTTGGAGAAACACTTGGAAAAGTTTACGAAACCACATCCAGACTTCCGATTGTGGATGACAACGGATCCCACACCATCATTTCCAATAGGAGTTTTGCAACGGTCGTTAAAAGTTGTTACTGAACCCCCTAACGGCTTAAAACTTAATTTGAGAAATACCTATTTTAAATTAAGACCTCAAGTTTTAGAATCCTGTCCTCATCCGGCCTACAAATCGTTGATTTTCGTTTTGGCGTTTTTTCATGCTGTTGTACAAGAAAGGCGAAAGTACGATAAAATTGGTTGGAATATCGGATATGATTTTAACGAGTCTGATTTCCAAGTCTGCGTCCTAATTTTGGACACTTATCTTACTAAAGCATTCAAAGCTCACGACACCAGAATACCCTGGAATTCGTTGAAATATTTAATTGGTGAAGTGATGTATGGTGGCCGAGTTATAGACGATTTTGATAGAAGGATTGTTAGAGTTTACATGGACGAGTATATGGGAGATTTTCTTTTCGATACATTCCAACCATTTCACTTTTACCACGACAAAGTCGTTGATTACGTCATTCCAGCGGATGGCACACAAGAAGATTACATTGCAGCTATAGATCAACTTCCTTTAACAAACAACCCTGAAGTGTTTGGGTTACATCCCAACGCCGAAATTGGTTACTATACCAACGCTACTAAAGATATGTGGAGCCTTCTTATGGATTTGCAGCCACAAACTGGGGGATCAGGTGAAGGAATTAGCCGGGAAGAATTCATTGCGAACGTAGCTGATGATATTTTATCTCATATGCCTGACCTTTACGAAATATGGAAGGTGAAAAGAGCATTTCAATTAACGATGACACCATCAATCATCGTGTTACTTCAAGAACTTGAAAGGTTCAATAAAATAATTGCTACAATGTCTAGGACTTTAAAGAATCTGAAAAGAGCTTTAGCTGGCGAAATTGGTATGGATGCGGTTTTGGATAATGTGGGGTATTCTTTGTTTAATGGCCAATTACCGAATTGTTGGAGAAAACTAGCTCCAGCAACGTGTAAGAATTTAGGCGGATGGATGATACATTTTTTGAAAAGGCATGACCAGTATTTTAATTGGGTAAGTCTTTAAAATTAATTGCTCGCTTTTATTCTCACTACAAACTCATTTTTAGACTGTTCAAGGCGATCCGATGGTTCTTTGGATATCAGGATTGCATATTCCGGAAACTTACTTAGCCGCATTGGTGCAAATTGCGTGTAGAAAAAATAATTGGCCTTTAGATCGTTCAACATTGTATACAAAAGTAACAAAATTCGTCGATCCTTTGGATGTTGAAGAAAGACCAGAAGTGGGACAATGTTTAGTTGATGGTCTTTATTTGGAAGGAGCTAGATGGGACGTAGAAGCAGATTGCTTACAAAGATCTTATCCTAAAATTTTAGTCGAAAACCTCCCTGTTTTAAGCGTTATTCCGATCGAATCTTTTAGATTGAAACTGCAAAATACTTTGAGAACACCTGTGTATACGACATCTCAAAGAAGAAATGCTATGGGAGTTGGTTTGGTTTTTGAAGCTGATTTAGGCACAACCGAACATTTAAGCCATTGGGTTTTACAAGGTGTTTGTTTAATTTTAAACAAAGATGATTAGTTGTAATTTTAGTTGAATCTAATAAAATATTTTTTATCTACAACTATTGAATTATCTATTCGTTATACAATTGATTTTTGACGGGTAATGACACTCATTACCCATGACAGACAAAGTGTTGAATAATGAGGCCATTATTCCACACTTCTGACACTGCCTACTAATCAAAAAATAAAATATTAACAGAAATGACAGCTTTCTTATATTGAGGTTATGTCTGAAATGTCTATCAAGTTTATTTTTTTTTCGTTTTTTTGATTTTTTTTTCAAAATTAAATAGTTGTAGATAAAGTATAGTATTCAACTTGCGTATAATGGATGTTACCCACTCAGATTACAACACTCGCTCGCTTCGCTCGCTCGTGTTGCAACTTCTTCTTCGTGGGTAACAGCCGCCATTATACGCTTGTTGAATAATATACTATTATCTACAACTATTGAATTATCTATTCGTTATACATTTGATTTTTGACGGGTAATGACACTCATTACCCATGACAGACAAAGTGTTGAATAATGAGGCCATTATTCCACACTTCTGACACTGCCTACTAATCAAAAAATAAAATATTAACAGAAATGACAGCTTTCTTATATTGAGGTTATGTCTGAAATGTCTATCAAGTTTATTTTTTTTTCGTTTTTTTGATTTTTTTTTCAAAATTAAATAGTTGTAGATAAAGTATAGTATTCAATTTGCGTATAATGGATGTTACCCACTCAGATTACAACACTCGCTCGCTTCGCTCGCTCGTGTTGCAACTTCATCTTCATGGGTAACAGCCGCCATTATACGCTTGTTGAATAATATACTATTATCTACGACTGCTTGGATAAGTCATCATTACCGCACTCATTTAAGGTGATTTGAGTTACGTAATGAAGTTCATTACCGCACTGGTTTCATTACGTAACGCATTTTTAGCCTAATCAGAACAGACTTAATTTACTGAAACGAGCAACAATACAAAAGAAAAAGTGCTATCTACTTACAGAGAAACAATACTATTTATTATAAACATTAATTGTTATGTTTTTACATTTCAAAACACTTATTCCAGTTGAGTAAACATGTTGAAACTGACAATTCAAAATTGTCAACAATCATTTCAGAATATTTTTATAAATGTCAAATAGACTTTTTTAAAAAAATTGATTTTTTAGTAATTTTTAGCAGTCGTAGATAAAATGCTGTATATCACACGTGGGCTAGAGCATAATTACAGTACTCGTGTGATTACACGACTCGGTCTACGACCTCGTCGTGCAATTCTTCACACTCGTACTGTAATTATGTTTTTGTAATTCGCTACGGTAATGGAAGCTATAACAGTACTCAAACGGGTGCTGTAATGAGACTCTTTACAGCATCCGATGCTGTAATGAGATTTTAGTAACATTTTATGGAACCAGTTCAAGTTGGTGACATTGGGTCATTAATTTTTCTAGTTATCAATGTGACAATTTTTGTCTATGGATGTTTAAACACGTTCTTGGCATCGAATACAAGGTCCACAATGATGAAGACATTGAACACTGAGCAATTTCTCTTATTTTGGGAGGTACATGAAACATTTTTTTCAGGTGAATACATTTTGTGTTTTGACAGTTTCTAATTGTCAATTCAAATTTCTATTTTCAAGTGTTATGGTGTTACCAACTGCTGCATACCTATTTCCCTACATTGTCAAAATTTATTTTATTTTTGTTAAAAAAAAGGGATAAAAACGCGAATTACAAAAAATAGCATAAACAACACGTTTCATAAGACTTAAAGCACTCATTCATTAAAAAACTCGTGGCTTCGCCACTCGTTTTTCAATTTGAATTCGTGCACTTCAAACTTGTCTTACGAAACTTGTTTTTTAATATACTATTCTAGCCCACTTGTAATATAAATAACTATTATTTGTTTTTACAATTTGGATATTATTAAGAGGATTGGATTCCAGAAAAATAGTGCAATATCGATTTTTTTATTTATTTCGAAAATTATCGGTACGATAACTTAAATTAAAAATTATTGCGACCAAATGCGATGGCTGTACAAGATTTAGCGTTTTTGCGATTCCGACAGGAGAAAATTTCGATTACCACACAAAACCGAGATTTTCTCTGAAAGTCGCTTTTTGATAGTACTTAATTAGTTTTCTTAACATCTTTGGTTTCTCCTTCCTTAATTTGTCCGCGACCAAAAATCCTGGCCAACGAATCCCAAATTCCTCCAAAGAATAGAGCGCAAACAAGATTTTCAAATGGCACGAATGGGTCGTGTATTCCTAATAGTATGGAAGACAATTTGAAGTAGACGAAGAATATGACGATGCCGAAATATACCAAAGCATGAGGTGCCGATATCAGCTCAGTCTTTTTGTCCAAGATAAAGATAATCGAGGCAAGAATACAAGATTTTGTGTAACTAAAAAAAGAAAAATTTATTTAAATAAATAAGATTAAGACTATGTATGATTAACTTACAAAGATGGTTGCATAAATTCCATTGCAGTGGGCGTCCAAACTCCTCTAATCAATCGTTCGAGCAACCTAACAAATCCCGCTCCATTTCCTTTGACCGTTCCGATAAGAATCATGATTAAGTATGCATTAGGATAAATTTTTGCAGCGTGGCTAACGCCATCGTATACTTTTTTGCATCTATAAATTTCCTTCATTGCTGAACACACGAGTTTTACTGGCAAGAACTTGCCTATTTTGTACCCTATATCGATGGGAGTATAAAAGATGACGTACCTACCAAAAAAATAATCCAATAAAAACATTACACCATAATAACTACTTTTACCAAACTAATGTTGCCACCATAACTTGAGGAGTATTTTTGAGTGGAGATAAAATTGGTTCTCCTAACAAACCACTTGCTACCATTCCTCCAGCAAACACTACCAACATATATGATAACCAACAAGCTAACGGGTGCTTTCTTGAAAATGCTTGTGCACCTAAAATGGTTAATTCAGATTATTAGGATAATTTGTTCATGATCCAAATTTTTTAAACAACACCTCTGGGAAAACTTATCTTTTATAACTGCAATATAAATAATGATTTTGGTCATTTAAAACACGTGCGCCAAACTTCTTACCGCCTGGTAAGAAAATCTATAATTATACATTCAAAAGCGCGCAACTTTCAACCTTAAGCAATCGTACATAAAGCCGTGTAGCTCATTAACTCATTCCGACCAACCAAAAAATTTTATCTAAAATACAACGACGCCGTCGTCTTTAAATGCGGGCGTCGCCGGCGGATTTCCAACTTACCGCTTCCCAGATCTTCACGGACGGCGAGGGCGCATAACGTGCAATGCGCCACGTCAAAATAGGGGAACATCTTCAGTTTCACCACTTGGTTGGCGATGTCGAGGAAGGCCTCCGGGTCCATTTTCGGGCCGTTCCGTCCGCAAGAGACGTCCCAAAAACGTGAAAGTGCGGCTCGACGCCCGTCGTCGTTTCAACTGAGCGTCCCGAAACGCTGCCGCGGTCCCGGTATTTCTACTCCCTGATGCTATATTTGTAATTCCGGCTTTGACTAGGATTATTTCTAACTCAAACGCTTATCTTGGTTATTTCTTATCAAAATTATTTCAATAAAGTTTTATTGATAACCGTTACGCTTTTTATCACTTAAATAGGTTATGTTTTTATTGTACTTTTGTTTTTGTTATTAGATTTTATATAACTTCAGGTGAAAATAAATAATTATTTATAATGAACATTTTTTTGTTATTAATAATAGATGTGCTATTTATATTCACCTATTTTATAGCGCATAATAGTATACCTAAAAGCTTTTATCGAGTAATTAATTTTTAACCTTTTACAGGAAACTGTAATGAAAGAAGCTAGGTAGTACGGTAAACTTTTAACCGATGGCGGTAGTTCGTATTATATTTTAGTGCACTCGGCTAATCGAGTTATGAAGTGCTTTGTTATTTAATGCTTGTATTTTATGAAACAATCTTCGTTGGAAAACCTATTAAGTTTTAATTCGATTTGATACATTTATGTAAGTGTGTATTAAGCTACGTCCACACCGAAAGGAACACAAAGGAATATTGTGTTCATGTTGCTTGTTCCTGGTACGTGTGTTACCACCCCCGAGCGTGAGGTGGTAAGAGGCCCCCGAGTATATTCTAGGAGAAGGGTATTCTCCTCGGGTCCACTCTTTATAGGAGCCTCGTAACGTGGTCAAGTCTTTTTAAAGAGTGGAAGCAAGCATAGACTTTTTTGCAAACATGTTGAATTTGCGGTTTCCAAGACAGTGCAGAATCCATAAGGACTCCAAGATTTTTAACTGTGTTAGAAAACCGTATGACATTACCATCCAGCATCAGATCACTGCAGGCAGATGGATTAATCTTACCAAGTAATTGACGAGTTCCAAACACAATAGCTTGCGTTTTAACTGAGTTCAACTTAAGTCCGTATCTCCGAGACCGGTTCAAGACGTTAGATAGATCGTTATTAAGTCGCACAATAGCTGCCGGAAATTCAGCAACAGTAGTAGTAGTATATATCTGCAGGTCGTCGGCATACAAATGATAATTACACGAGATATAATTAGTAACACTATTAACGAACAAAGAAAAAAGTAACGGACCCAATACACTGCCCTGAGGAACACCACATTTGATTGCACAAGCAGAAGAAATTGAAGAGTTAGCGCGTACGCACAAGGAGCGATGGGAAAGGTAGGATTGAAACCAAGAAACACAGGGGGGAGTGAATCCGTAGGCAGAAAGAGACGCTAAAAGAAGGCTGTGGTCGACAGAATCAAAAGCCTTGCTGAAATCGAGCAGTACCAGCACAGTAACACATCTGTTGTCGCAGGCATACCTAATATCATCAGTAACTTTAATGAGAGCAGTGGTTGTACTATGACCACTGCGAAAACCCGATTGCAACTCATTGTGTAAATTAAACCTCTCTAGAAATCCTTGGACTTGTAAATAAACTAAGCGTTCAAGAGCTTTTGATAGTACGGATAAAATTGAAATCGGACGGAAATCAGTGTTACATGAAGAGGACTTGGATTTGGGTATGGGAACGACATGAGCAACCTTCCAGACAGAGGGAAGTAAAGACCGCTCAAAAGAAAAGTTGAAGATATGAGTTAAGGGAGGAAGCACTATATCCAGGATAGGAAGAAGAAGGTTGAGACCGATACCATCAGAACCCACGCAAGGGGACTTCGAATAAGTCAAAGCATCGCCTACTTCGATCGCGGTCACAAGCGTAAGAGAGAAGGAGCAAGATTTAAGAGAAGTAAGAATTTCATTAATTGACATGTTTTAAAGAGCCACTTGCTTGCCCTTCAACTGGCTGTTTCCTGATTCGTTGTTCTTTGTCTTTCTCTTTTTTTCCTCTCTTCAACTGCTGTCACTTGTTGGCAACTGATATCCGGCAGATTCTTTTAGTTTCTTTTAGTCGCTCTCTATCTCTCTTTTTGTGTCTTTTTCTCTTTGTTTTTCTTTTCTTGCTTAATCTTATTTGGTGATGTTAATAATATCTAATTGTCACTACTTGCCATATTCAGCAAATACTATTTTTATTTTTGTTTGTTCTGTTGGGTCATTTGGCAGAGATCGCTTGTGCGATAAAATGATCCATTTGCTGATACTGTTTAAGTTAAGTGTATCTTATGTAATTTTGTATTTTTGTCTGTGGCAATAAATGATAAATAAATAAATAAATAATGGTTTTTGGGTTGATTGACACCTTTTTCTTCTGCTTTCTTCTCTTATTTTTCTCTTTTAATTTCTTTAGCCTTTTTCCACTTTTCACTCCCACACTTTACCCATGCCTCTACTCTAACTCTCGACCACTCTCCAATTTCCTCTTTCTCTCCTCTTTTCGCGAGTCCCTCATCCGTTGTCCCCACTCCCAAAATATTTCTGTACTTCCCCGAATTAAATATAGATATCTTTTGTGACTTGTTACACTTGTATCTCAAAGTTTCTGCATGTTCCTTATTGTTTATGGTTGCAGAATGAAATATCATTAGGAAATTTAGAAACATCTTTAAACATTTTTGTTTAGGACGCAGTGTGGACATGTTGTAACTTGTTTCTGAAACTTGTGTACCAAGTAGCGTAAACATCTGTTAAAAGGAAAAAAATTGAAATATGTATACAAAAATGCCGAGTGTTTGTGGCACCAACAAGATAAAAATTTTAAAGATCTTTGGCTCCGTTATCTTTGTTAAAACATCCTGTCTCTTGTACCAAAGTGTATCTGCAATCTCTGGCCATTTCCACATGTTTCCTTTTTCACTTTCTACTATTGTTGTCACTTCATACTCTTCGTTTTCTTCATCGATTATTTTTCCAGGAAAGTATTTCTTGTCGTATCTCACAATAACGAAATCATTTCCTTCGTATTGGGTTTGATTTTCCGGATTCTGGCTTTTTTGTCTTCCTGAGTTTCGTGATCTTCGCTGTCAGATTTTTCAGAATCACTTTCTTTAGAACTGGAATTAGGACTAATCTTATAGGAAATATTCTTTTTTCTCTGTTTCTTTTTTGTCACTGGCGCTTTCTTTTTTTCTTTCGCTTTTCATTTTCTGCATTGTTTTCTTTCCTCTTTTAATATAATCTACTCAGTCTTTTTTTCTCTTTTTCTTTATGATATTCTTTCCATTCTCTAGAAATCAAAGCGAAAGGCATTAAGTTTTTAAGGTTTTTACTATTTTTTTTTTCTTCAATCTTTGGCCAATACAAGTGTTTCTTTCAAATATCTTCAACAGATTGACAGTTGCTTGGACCAGATGTCAATGTTATATCTGACAAAATGTTTATTTTCACTTCTCTTCTTCCAGAGTCTTGTAATATATCACTTTTAGGGTCATTAATACTGCTACTATTCTTAACATCACAATTGGTCGGAACAGTATTACAGTCAGTTTTTAAAGATCTATCTGATAGTGTATTGCTGTTATCGTCAGTCTTAAGATTACATACATTCTTTCTCCAAGTCATTTTCTTGATTAATTAGGGCTTCATCTATGTCTGTGGTTTCAAAGGAAGTGTTGTCTGCCATTTTAGAACAATTTCCATCTAACAGTGTATCTTCTTGGCAATTGTCATCCACCTTTGAATTAGGTGTAATAGTTTGCGTCATATTTTTGACAATTGTTAAAATAGTGCTTTTAGTCTCGAGATAATTTTCTTGTTCAATTGAATCTTCTGGTGTTCTACTGAGCCAGCTCTTTATGTCGTCAAAATCGAAAATATCACTATGTACTGTATCTTGCAAAATATTTTATTGTTAAGTGTTGCTTTTGGAATTCCGTATTTTTTTGATGCGGCATTCTGACTGATTTTACCACTTCTAATTTCATCAATGACCAACTTCAGCTGGTCGTCTGAATAACGAAATCTAATATATTGTTTTTTCAGGGATATCAGAAAAAATAAGAAAATTATTAGGTACTGAGGTTCATTCACTTATTACTTATTAATGGCTATATGCTAGTGAATAAACACGACTGAAACCCCCCGTTCATTTACTGGATAGGTGCATCAAATACGTATTCTGAGGTTAAATCTGGTTCCAGAACAATTCTACACAATTTTAGTGTACTTTTGAATAATATGTACGGTGCTGCCATAAAACCTGGTGAATGAACACTCTAACGTTGTACCCATTTTTAAATTTGGTGATCTGTCGATCACCAAGTCCTTCGTTGTCAATTATTGTTCAATATCTATATCACCCATACTTAGGAAGATCTTTGAGAAGTTGGTGTACGCCAGTGTATTTTTTCAAATTCGTGAAGGTATAAGACTAATCAGCACGGTTTTTTTCGGGCGTTCAGTCGAAACTAATCTTTTAGAATATACCGATTTTCTATTTGCGTCGCTCGACGAAAATGTTCAAGTGGATGCAGTGTATACCGATTTTAGTAAGGCTTCGATAAAGTTGATTACTCTCTGTTGGTAAGTAAATTGCAACTTTTTGGTATTTCTAGCAACTTGTTTGCTTCATACGTGTCCGATCGCTCTCCGTCTGTACATGTTGGTGGCTATAAGTCAAGCTTAATTCAGGCAGTCATCTCGGTCCTTTACTGTTTTTAAACGACATTTTTAATAATATTATTAATTCGCCTTGCCTGATGTACGCTGACAACTTAAAAATTTACCTTTCTATTGGAAACAACGACGATTGTGTTAAATTACTGGCAGATCTTGAAAGGATTTGCAATTTCTGTACAAGTAATCAATTACACTTAAACTTTTCTAAGTGCCACACCATCACGTTCACCAGGAAAAAGGATTACATAAAATATGATTACATTCTTAACTTTGAAAAGTTGCGTCGAATTACATCTACAGTTGATCTTGGTGTAATATCAGACCAAAAAGTACTTTTCGATGTTCATGTAGATGGTGTGGTTGCTCGATTATACAGAATGCTGGGCTTTATAAAGCGATCTTCCTAGGATTTCATAAACCATAACGCAATTATAAGTACAATGTGTTAATTAATTATCGTACCCGACGTTATCATTGCAAGTATGCAACCAATATCACAGTATTGGTACTGCAATAGATTTGCGATATTGGTTGCATACTCGCAAATCTCCTATTGCAATACCAATACTGTGATATTGGTTGCATACTTGCAATGATGACGTCGGGTACGATAATTAATTAACACACTGTATGTACAATGCATATGTCAACAGCATCTTAAACTTTGGTGGCATAATCTGGAATCCTCAATACTCCGTATATATATCACAAGGTTAGAAGGAATCCAGAAACGAGTGATTAAATACTTGTGTTATAAAACCCAACAAGTGTACAGTAACTATGCGTCTGGTTGTGAAATGTTCGGATTGCTAACGCTCTCCCAGCGACGAGCATATAATGACGTTTTATTTTTGTACAAGTTTGTCAATGGTCGTACTGATTCCCTATCGCTGATGGCTAGAATTGATTTTTATGCTCCTCCATAACATGTGTAATTTAAATAAATAGAATAATTTAATAATGTTAATTTAAGATTATAACTTATTTGTAATCACATTAAATATTACTTTAAGGTTTTGTATATAATAATTATGTGGAGCAACTTTATTGGGTTTATCCTGTTGTTACTCCCCGATATACATAAATAAATAAATAAATACACTAATTTGATGTAGACGAAAAGTTTCTTGTTGCGGCAACACGGTGATGAGCGATTAAAATGAGTTTTCTTAGTGTGGACAGAACGTTTACTATAAATTTTTTATTGTTTCTGTTTTCTAAACAGGTTACGACAGTCAGGAACAAAATGTTCCCGTGTGTTTCGTTGGTGTGGACTTACCTTTAAGTTCGTAATAACTCTCTCACAATATTTATTTATTAACCTGGTTTAGAATTTAAAATAAAACCATATATAAATAAAACCATCAACAATTTGTTTTATACTATTTTGCTATAGAATAGATTATCGTTGAAAATTTAAAATCGTCATCGAAACACATTGCAAAAAAAATCGTTACCGGATTTCGAATATTCATGGCTCTCCAATAACTGGCGTTGAATCGAACGAAAATTCATAACGAATCATAACCGATGGTCTAATATATAGATACAGAGTGATGCAAAAGAATATGGTAAAATTAAAATGAAATGTAGAATATTAAATTTGATGTAGAAATGAGAAAATGGTTTTATCAGCTAATATATGTTCAGTATCTAAAAATTGCTACCTCAAATTAGTTAATCTATAATCTATTCAACGTAGTTATCAATTTTTGAAACACTTTGTAACATCGCATAACGCGCGTTCATTCAAATATATTTTCGAAGCGATAACTCAATAGTATTTCAATTATTTAAAATTTTTAATCAAGTCTCTTTTAAAATCCTTTTTCCCACATTACAATCGTCATGAAATTCAATCGATAATCCAATTGGAACAAACCGTTGATAGTTACATTGTGCTGAAAAATTTAACCGCGTAACAGCAATGAAATTTCCATCGGATAAGCTCTTTTCATCACAACTTCCACTATTATTGCGTATTTTAGCGAGGTGAAAATTCCGTACCTGTCACGTCCACCGCACACGGAATGATTAACAACCACTTTTCCTTTCTCTACAACAATTATCATTCGGTTTTAATAAACGTCGGCCTAGTCGACAAGAAAACCGGCGTTCCGGTGACATCCAAAGCGAGAAGTGTTGCTCTCCCAGTCAGTTTTGTTGGTTTTCATCTCCCCTGGCCATAAACGACTCATTGAAACAAGCCCCGCGGCAATGAAAGCCCGTGAAATTGGGGTAAACACTTCAACTCTGATGGGTGGGCTTTCAAAGGAATGTGCTTACCAGTATTTCATACATGTTTGTAACGCACATCCACTTAAATATTTCTTTTTACTTATTTTTATAAATTATTTTAAAAATAATAAATTTACTAAATTTTTATAAATAAGTAAAGTTTATTTAGGGAAAACGCAAAAAATAATTAGAATTGCATGATTTTTGTAGCTTAATGGCTAATTTCGTAGTGACTCTTCAAAAAAAATATTAGGCAAAGAGGAGGAACACCAAAAAGAGACTGGTAGCAGAAAAAAAAATGACAGAGGATAAAAAGACAAGAAAGACATTAGGCAGAGAGGAGGAAGATTGAAAAGATTACAATTGGTAGTCACATATATTATTATGTTCTCTTCTTACTTATTGGCAGGTTTTGGTTGTTTTGAATTAGCTTCGATGAAACTGGTTCAGTTATAAAAAGAAAATTAAAAGTACTCTTATGCGTTAAAGAGCAAATCGTGCCTTAGCCTCCTTCAATCTGCCTCTCCATTCCTTCCGATTCAGAGCTACTCTCTTCCAACTCCGCACTCCCATCCACTTCCTTGCATCCTCTTCCACCGCGTCATCCCATCTTTTCCTCAGGTTTCTGATTTTTTTCCTGCATTCGGATATTTATCGTTCTTTTTGAGTTGGATATTGGCAAAATCAGGCAGTAGGGGTTCCTTAAAATGCTGATACAAGTCGAGGTTGTACCTATTAGGCCTTCAAAGGTTGTTCTTCATAACGGGCACCAAAATTCTTCTCATTATCGTCTTCTCGAAAATATTTAGTCTCTCCTCTTTTCTTTCAGGTCCAGGATTCGCATCCTTACAAGGCGATTGAGCGGATAATTGTCCTGTCGGCTCTCAATTTGTTCTTTTCAAATTGAAGATACAATATAGAAGAGATATATTTTCGATTCTTTTCTGCATTTTCCCGCCTTCGGCTCCATGCCCAAATTAGTGGAGCGGTCCACCATGCTGACATCATCTAGCGTTGCTATGAGTGGGGTTTCAGTATTTGTCCCCCATCATTAATTTTATTTTCTTCACGTTAATGTCAAGGCCAACCGTTTCCACGCACTTTTTCAGGTTGGTATATGTCTCTTTTCCAGCTTGGTTTTTTCTCGTTTTCGAAACGAAACTCGAGACGATACTTGGAGAAGACTAGACGAGACTATCCTTGGTCTCGTACGAGAGCCTCGCAGGTAAGTATTTCTGCAAATAATATCTGCAATATTTCTGTAAATATTTTCGTATCTACACGCTGGAATTCCAATAATGATATGTTGAAAGTACCTTTTGAAGGTAGACATGGACTTGGTGCATTGTGTCAAAATGTTGATTTAAAACCATATGCTCTTGAGGACAAAGAATGGATACTGCTAGAAGAAGTACATAAATTACTAATCAACTTTCAAATATTTTCAAAAAAACTAGGAGGAGAGATGTATGTCAAATTACCTATGGTGGTTGTATGTATTAATATACTAATAGATAATATTGAGAGCAAAATATTTGCATAGGACCGAAAGGCAGATCGAAACGCTGTCGAAGAGTAGTTTATTGTTAGTTTTCAGGATGCGAGAGGCAAAATGTTAAAGCATTGTCGTAAAACTAATTAAATTTATGCTGCAGTTTTAATTCTCGATTCGCGGCATAAGATAGATGACAAGATGGAGCCAAGAATTAAAAGAGACTTCGATTCAGAAATTTGAAGATGTATACAAAGCCTATTTCCATCAATCAGAAGGCTAACGTTCGAAAGGAGGAACAAGAAGATTCTAGAGCGGAAAAGTCGGATTTTGTAATTGATTCTGATGTTTTGTATGCACTGAATCCTACACCTTCCGAAGGAGAATAGATGCAGGAGCTTCAAAAATATTATTCTATGCCTCAGTGTAATAAAGACATAGATATATTACAATAATGGAAAATTCATGCTTCTGAACTTCCTATTTTAAGTTTAATGGCATGAGATCTCTTAAGCATACTGGCTACTTCAGAAACATCGAAATAGCCTTAATACGATGTTTGTTATGCCTAAACGATTGGGTGATAACAAAATCATTTGCGACCGACAGGCTGAGGGCTGCAATTCTCTCTTCCGACTCTTACATTATAGCAAGTATTTAAGTATTCCTTATTGCACTGAAACAATAAGATTATACATGACGAGATTTCGATATTTTTATGATACTTCTCTCGTACGAGAAACGAGACGAGAGTGGAGGTCGCGAGACGAGACTTGATACAATACTTATTAGTTCATCGGCGAGACGAGACAAGACTTTATGAAAATCTCGTCTCGTTGGTCTTGTGCGAACCACTACTGAAGATGGGCAACGGCAATCTTCAGTAATCTTCAGAATAGGCTGGTGGCAATTTATTATATTATTTTATGCACATATAATTAGTGCTTTGTTGTGCTCTTTGTTGATGCGGTGTTGTGGAATGACGATCCTGTTCTTCTGCCTAGTGTCATGTTGGTGGATATCACTATGACATGAATATCTTACTTTGTTTTTATGCAGAAGGGTAACTGCCGCCAGTATGTAGACGCTAGGGACAGTTAATAATTGTAATTTGCATCGCTTTAAATATGCTGCAGCTATTTCGCAGTCTTGCACACGCCAAAGCTCTAAGGGCTTCCTTTTGCTGGATTAAGAGCTTGGAAGTTTGATCCCCACACCTCAATCCTCATTCTTCTGATGAGGTAGGTTGCTGTGGAAACCTTTTTTGTAATATATTCTATATGTGAATTCCATTTTAGGTGGGAATCTATGTTAAGACCAAGGAATTTAATCGTATGTCCCGTATCTGGCTCTCTATTGGTAAGTAGGAGTGATTGCGTCTTTTTTCCATTCAGTCTTAGCTTATTGCTGGCGAACCACTCTTTCGCTTCCAGCTCGACTTCTTCGGACCAAGGTTGCCAGGTTACACACATGGAATGTCGTGAGCCATGTCATAAAAAATCGTGAGAAATCGTGAGATGTTGAAATTCGCTTAAAAATCACTGAATTTTAATAATATGTGTTACATATAGGCATAAGATTCAAGTAAAATAGTTTAGACAACTTTTGTATATAAAGTGATATAATTAAAAGGAAATAAAATATTACAGTTTAAGCTTAAGTCCCTAGATTTACAAAGTAACGCGGTTCATGAAGCCTGTTTTCGAGCCAAAATGGCGGTTTGATAGCTTGTCACTGCATCTCACCACTTATTTACAAAAATATTGCCGTCTTGTTGCCTTTGGAGTTGCAAAAATGGCAGTACGAAGGACTTTCAACTCTTCAGAGTACCACGAGAAAAAAAGAAAGGAAATTTGGCGTAATGTTTTGGTTTGTAGTTTTAAATTTCCCTCTTGAGTTTCTAGCCAAAATGGCGTCAAACGGCGGTACTTTGTAAATCTAGGGACTTTACAAGGATGGTAAACTATAAAGGATTGCTCAATGCGCGAGATCCGTCGGCTGGGGTCACGTGATCAAATTTATATACTTTTTTCTTTATGTACTGAAAATGTCAAACCATTTATTGACATTACAAATAAAATTTCCCACATCTTCCGCTATCTTTTCATCTGAACCTGGCTTGTATCGCAGAAGTGCAGTACCCACGGTGTTAGAAAGAAGTTCTGCAGCAGTACGCACATTCTGCCTTTGGGCTTTTTCACAGTCAATATGTCTTTTAGAAATTTTGTAGCAAACGTTTACTTCATGGTCTGTGAATTCTATTAACTTTTCAATTGGTTTTTTATTAATAGTGCTAGCCTGTATCGAGTAACTAATTTCTAAGTAATTTCAGCAGATGAGGGCTATCTGCGAACATATATACAAGTTTCTGTGTTATTGGATGCTTAAAACATGTATTATTTATATTTATTCCCAGTTGTCTCCATAAACTGACATTACTTGCCCCACAATCGCTGACACAAGCAACGACGTTATACGAAATGTTATGTAATTCTGTTATAACATTCATCAATATATCTTTTGTCATTTTTTGATCAAATGCTATGTAGACAGGTTGTTTCCAATTAGAGAATAAACCACGAGACATTACTACTTGTAACTGATTATATGGTCCTATTATTTCATCTTGTGCGACATCATATTCCAATGTTGCTTTGACTTTTACTTCATCAAACTGTATTACCACTGTTTTCTCAAAATCGTTCATATTTTCACCGGCCAAATTTAACAACTTTATGACATCTTTTAGTACTCCTTCACTCATACTTATTCTTGTAGCCCATCTTCTAAGAGTTGACAGTCCAGGCAACGGATATATTATCTTGTCTCTTAAATACAGATAAGATTTCTTACTGTAGTACCGAAGAGTGAATGCTATTGCTATTTCTTCCGACGTCCAATTAACTCTCTTCTTTTTGTTTAAGAGTAAATCTATTTGATTTTCTGTGAAAAGTGCCATTCAGTAAATTTATAGCTCTATCTTTTCTCTCGGTTTTCTGTGCTTTCGCATATTTGTTCTTGAAATAATTTAATTGATCATTTAAGGACTTAATTTTTCTTCTGCAACCTTGTTTATATTGTAAAAAGTCTGTTTCCATCTTATCGTATGGATTGGGGAGTGCATGCAAAACCGCACGCCACACTTAGGCCTCATTGGGCCCCTTGTGCATCCTCCCATTACACGCTCTGGTCACATCAACCAGCCTAAGGATTTACCAAAGGCTAGGACAGCTCCTAGAGGTGCATTCCTGATGTCATCTGTGGTTGGCCATTCCTCCCCGAAGGTCCTCATTCTGAGGTCGGTCAGAGAGGGGCAATCACACAAGATGTGTTTAACCGTCTCGTCATCCTGAGTCAGCAAGCTTCATGTTTTGAAGGTGCTTATTTACTTTACAGTGTCCCGTGAGGAGACCTGTGGCAGTGCGAAGGGCACTTTTACCGAGCCCTACGAAAAACTGGGCTGTTGCGGCTGAAGGATATTTTAACAATTCCTTAGCGAGATGACAGCCCGGGGTGCGGTCCCACCCGTTTAAAAATTTTTTGTGGGTAATGTGCTTTATTAACTCGATATGAGTGGCTAAGGAGGGGGTAATTATCGGCTCGGGTGCACAGGGCGCTCTACCGGCAGCACGTTTGGCTAGCCTGTCCGCGTGGTTGTTACCCTTGGAGCCGGAATGCCCTTTAATCCACTGGATTCTGATAGAATTGTATTTCGCGGCCTCCTCCAGTGCTTTGTGACAATCCATAACTACTGCAGACGTTATAATAACTCTGCTTAAAGCTAAAAGAGATTGTTTACTGTCTGTAAAAATAGTAAAATACTTACCCCGCTTGTTGGATTCAACAATGCAGTCAGCAGCAAGTTTAATAGCAGTTAGTTCCGCTTGTATGACGGTGGTGCTGGACCCTAAAGGTTCTGAGAGGCGAATCAGGGGATCGTGAGAGAATACCCCCGCGCCTGCACCATTTCGTCCTTTTGAACCATCAGTGTAGATCTTTAAGGTTCTATGTACATCTACAACTGTGAGACTGACGTGGATGAGGTACTTCCTTGAGAAAACATATTTTGCTGGTCTGTGATCAGTCTTACATTCGAGTAGGTGTGTGTCTAGCACTGCTTCCCTCCAGAGTGTTGAACTGCTGCCAGCGTCCTCATCCTTCATAGTTCCTACTGATTGTAGTCGTTTCATGGTTACCAACGCCACTTCCTGGATATGTAGGTTGAGTGGTGGTAAATTTAACATGATTTCCATGGCCGCTGTGGGGGTTGATCGCAGCGCACCTGTAACATACAGACACGCGAGTCTCTGTATTCTATTAAGCGCAGTGGTGGCGGTAGACTTAGAAGTTCTAGTCCACCATACCACCGCACCGTAAGTTAGCATTGGTCGAACAACGGCGGTGTAGATCCACAGGGCTATCTTGGGAGACAGACCCCAAGTCCTCCCGACAGCCCTCCGGCACTGGCCGAAGGCGACACAAGCTTTATTAACTCTATTGTCTAGGTGGGATTTCCACGTTAGCTTACTGTCTATTATTATTATATGCAGATAATAATTCGTTATATTTTTTATCATAATCAATATAGCTCTCCGATTGAATATTTCTCGATATTGTGTTTATAAAAATATCATCTACTTGAGAAGTGGATGGCTCTGGATCAGATGCTGTCATTAAAGAACATTCATCTGTCTTTTTATTTCTGTTTTGAAGTCTTTGCTCCCTTGCTAAATCCTTAGGTTGAGTTTCTGATTTAGATAAATTCAATGTAGGAACTGCTGTTTTCTTCAACGTTTTTCTAGTAGGCAGAACTAAATGTATCATTCTAATTATTTCCCTCACAAAGTAGAAATATTCATGAAATCTTTAATGAATCAAAATTGAAAAAGCATTTAGGGAACTAACTTAGTTTAGTAATTTATGAAAGCATTCAAATATAAGGCCAATCTTCATCTAAGACTATTCAGTTTTAATTCACTATCACTATTTATCTGCAAATGATATTTACCTAATAATTCATTCTGCAGATCTCTTTTGTAATCAGTATGACAAAAATGTACAGAACAGATTCGACTAGTATTAGGGTTCCACTTGTCTGCTCTTCTACATCATCGTATCCATTCATCTCTTACAGGTTTAGCAGTTAAATCCGTTTTTTTGGGAAAACTATGATAAATTACGTTTTCATCTCTGGATTTGGTCACAACAAGGCTGTTATTGCACCCAAACACTCCACAGCTGCAACCTGGCATATTTTTGATAATCGGATACATTTTACCTATAAATTACAGACTCATAAATTTATAAAGCACATAATTATTGTGGCTTACATACCAAATTTATGATAAAAGTTGTACAGCACAGTTATAGTCTTTAAATTATAGTCACTGAATTTAAAATAAAAGCACAATATAATTAACTTTAAACAGTAACAAAAGTATACAGCAGAAGTACACAGCTTTACAGGGCTCTAAATACAAGATGTCAGCAGACAGGTCGCTTGCCTACGTCACTGCGTCCAGAGGAGGGGGCGCGCTAACATTGCAGTATAGGGAATGAGCTATCCTTTTAGAATCTACTATCCTTGGGGCAAGGTTTATATATTAAAGGTTGTCTAAGTTCCTATGCTGCAATACTTTGATTTTAGTTTGTGGGCGAGGAGCAAGAGCAGGAGTGTTTCGTGACGTAGGCGATCACGGATTCCGCACGCAACCTCATGGCCATGTGGTGCTCCATGCCTTTGTTTAATTTGAATTGCTTGGCGGTATTATTTTCCACATGTGACGTAATGCGCAGTATGGTTGCGTACGAACCTAGACAACCTCTTATATATAAACCTTGTCCTTGGGGACTTTAGTTTAAGTAATTTCTTAACGCCATCTAGCGGCGAATAAATGTAACTAATACAGAAATTTACAATAACCTACAATTCGAGTTGAAAATGCTATGATTTTACTTTGATTTTATTCACACTAATTATTATATTATTTTTGTAATAAAATCGTGACAAGTACATGTTAAATCGTAAGATAGTGAGATCTTACGATAAATCTTGAGACCTGGCAACCTTGCTTCGGACCTGCCGAGGAGTTCCTGACTGTCTCTAGATGTCACCAACAGCGAAGTATCATCAGCGAAAAGGCCCATCAAATCAGCCGTTAAGTTTTGTGGTAAGTCATTGATATAGATTAGTAATAAAACCGGGCCAAGAACAGATCCCTGTGGCACTCCCTCTCCTCTCTGTCTTCTTGCCGAGAATCTTCCTTTCCAGTAAACCATTTGTGTTCTATTTTGGAGATATGTCCTGAAGAGTGAAAGTGAAGTACCTCTCATACCGTAGTACTCTAGCTTAGTGAGCAATATTTGAGTAGTACTTCTTAATTTTTGTTGAAAGCATTTGCTATCAGTTCCAAAGGACCCGTAACAGCTGATGATGTGGATCTTAGCTTTCGGTAACCGTGTTGTTCGGTGATAAATATGTTGTGACTTTCAAGAAAATCAATCAGTCGCTTCTTTATTACTCGTTCAAACACCTTGAATTGGATAGTGTTGTACTACAAGTGGCACTACCTTTGAAACTTTGATTTTTCTGGGTAAATTCCATCCAGCATCTTGTATCAAGCAAATACAAGTCTAATGTATTTTTTGATTTTAGATTCTGTATGACACTTCCAACCTCTATCAAATCTACTGGTGTGAGGAAAATAGAACTTGCGACCAACCTGCTTCTTTTCACGCAGATTTCCGGACAAAGTGCAGGTCCAGGTTCAGAGTGCATCTGGTTGCCAATCTCACAAAAATAATAAATATAAAATAATATAAACCAGAGGTTCTTCCAGTTAAAATCCGTTATTTTACGGAAAAGGATTTTTAAAACAAAGTAATATTTTAAAATATTTAATGATGGCGAGGAATTAATAATGCCAGAAATTAAACATCCCGTGTATTCGACGTTTCGTAATAGATTCAACGCCTCCGTTAAGTTTGATGTGCCTTTAGAAGCCTTTTCGTGTGGATTGCCGTTGGTTCGCCCGAACTCATCGACACTTTATAACTTTGGTAATTTCAATTATAACTTTTCGTTTTCTCAAGCAGTGGATTGCATTAAACTTCTTGGGTTATAAAACTGACTCGTTAGCACCGTGCGCATTACGGAGTGTTTGCAATATTACGGCGCTGAGAAATTTAAATTTAGTGTAAAATTGGGTGGACCTAAATTGATACTTTAAAAATTTAGCACAAATTTATAAAATGGTAAGAGAAAAATGTTGGTGTTTTAGCACCTCATCAATTGATTTTTTTGTGCAGGGTATGATTGAAAAGTTGATACCTTACGGGATCATCATTTTTCAGATATTTATCTAACAACTGCGCCGCAACAAATTGAAATCGATCACTGAAGTACCGGACGTTGCGGGCGCCTTCCCTAGGAAGCAACTACAGCAAGGAAGCTTTGGACGGCGTCGCGACGCCAGTCTATCGCCGACGCCGGTTAGAGAGGGACGCGACGCCGTCGGCCGTCGAAACATGCGGTTGTTGCGCGCTCGCGTCGTTAAACGATCGCGTAAAACAAGATAGATCTTGAATAAAAATCAAGACAAAAGAGATTGTGAAAAAGATTCTTCTCATTTAGTGATAAGCTATTTAAATTTATATAAGTATTATAACATTTTATATTTATTTATATAGCGGGTTGGATTTAATTTGTTGGAAAATTTTAAAAGAAGGTGTTTGTGGTGGATGTGGTGAAGGTTTTTGGCAACTAGACGGACGGTTCGGAAAGACTACTAAAACTTTTTGGGGGCTCCGATGATATCCAAGAGATGTGCCGCTCTACTCTTGTCATGTGAGTATTAAACCTAATTTTACGCCTCGGTGTCTCTTCGACGCAATTCACGCTGTTCGTCGAAGCATACTTGGAATCGCTCGCTCTCTAATTATAGCCGACTTATTAATAAAGGGGTTGGGAAAAGTTTTAAAACGAAAGCCCCATACTTTTCGCTTACAGATGGCATTTCTTTTATTAAAAATTAAATGAGTCTCGACGTCTTTTATTATTAGATTTTCCTTTGTTTCATTCTTGATTTCTATTTTTTTTTATATTAAGAATGTACAAAACGCTTAATTAACGTGTCTAAATTTGAAAAATGATTCAATTATCATTCGTGTCAAAACAAAAACATTTTTAATTTTTTGATTAATTAAAAAAATTTTTTACGAAGCTAAACTAAGCGCGAAACATGATGTAGTTTAAAAAAGAAAAAAAATATCTGAATGCCTAACTGAAAACGCAGTTTTGTTAAAATACGAACTGGAAATAAAATGGTCACTGCATCATACCTCTGTATTCAATTAATGATTTTCCATCGTAGATATGAAACTGTGCTGAAATAAATTGGAACGTGGAACATGTATAAAACAATTTTTTTTATATTGAACCCTATTCAGATTAAATCGATTTTGTTTAGGAACTAATTTCGGTCGTTTTTTTAATTTATTTTCCAATTTATGAAATTTATAAACTCTAACAAAGAATCGTTTTCGTAGATTTTAAAGCAAAATCAATAATCGTACTTTTTTAAGCAGTATGATACGAAATTCGTGATTACAATCTTGCGCTTGTGTAAAAGGTATGTGATGGTTTTCTTATCTTCTTTTGATCGATCTCTTTTTGTCGCTAATAAATAATGTGAAAGGGTTGTTGTTTATAAGCGCTCGATTCTCGTAAATTCGTTTCGAAAGTGTAATTTCGAATTTTTCTTTCAATATTTTATACGCGGCCATATAACTTTTTCGTATCGTTATTACATTTATGATGATCTCAAAAGAAGTTGAAAACATGCCACGTGCACATCTTCACTTATTAATTGGTATAAAAATATTACCTCACATTTCGTGTGAAAATACTAAAATCTTTATTCTAAATAATAAGATAGATGTAGATCTCTAGAGTATCGATCCAATCTAACTAAGGGGATGTTGGTATTCGGACGATAATCAACAGCACATAGAAAATGTAGTGGTGCACCGTGTTGCATAAATTTAACTCGGTGAATACAGGACCTGTTAAACATTGTTTACAGAAAAACTTTGACATACAATGTTAAACAGTAGCTCAAAGGTTATTGTTGCAGATTCCTTTCAAGTGTTTGTACACCCATAGAGATTCGAGACTATGCAATCCAAATGAGCTTAATAATTCAGATGTTTCTTAACAGCACATAGATAATATGGTGGAGCACGATGTTGAATAAGCTACAGATTCAATATCAGAGTTAAATATTAATGATCCACGATTAATGTGGAACCTAATACTATTTAAGACAATAAAACCATAGATTTTAAACATATGTTAAATGAATTTGGTGTATCATATATGATTACTGTTCCCACAAGAATAATAAATGAAACTTGTAAATGTACAAATGTTTTTAACACCGGCTTTTCAGATCATAAAGTTTAAACAATATGTTTGAACGTTACCTCTATCATCCAACAATGTTATTATGTTACCAAGCGATATTTTTGTGATGATAACATAAAACGTTTTAATCAATCCCTATCCATTGAGACTTTTCAGACTTTATTGGAGAACAAGTGATGCTAATGATCAGTACAGGGTGTCCCAATTTCGATGTCCGCATAGGCTATCTCCGAAACTAAAAGAGATACAAAAAAAGTAGCTTACATGTGATGATCTCGTTTTTCAAGAAAATGCTAATGCCGTAAACTCAGCTACCGTCTTTTGTTTTCGCCCTATCGGCAAAAACTGAAAATTTTGCGAAAACGACAATCACGAATATCTCACTTATTATCAACGATGGAGTATTATAAATAAAACATTATACGGGCAACTTTTTACGAAAAATTCAGTGGCGTAGGTAGAATTTTTTTCCCATCTTTTATTTTCGGGATTTTAGACGTAACTTTATTTTTTTTAAATGGAGACCATAGTTGGCTATGACCTAAAATAATTTGTTATTTTCTTCTGATAACAAATATATACAGGGTGTCTCAGCGAGACCGGTCATTAGACGTTTCTGTGGTTCTGGCCAACATAAAAAATTGAGAATTCAAACTTAAGTATTATCAATTACGTTCTCTTCGTCTAAAATATTTTCAGTTTTCTAGCACTTCTGGTTATACCGGAAGTCGCCACCTACTTTATTTTTTTAAATGGAACACCCTGTATATTTTTACATATTTGGATTTGTCTGTTTTGAAGGTTTATAAATAACTTTACTTTTTGCAATTTGATTCGGCCGTTCTCGAGTTAATCGAATTTTTCTAGGAAAATCTGCTCCAGCGGACATTTGTTCAAAAAATCATAGAACACTCGATTTTTGAGATATCAATTTAGGATTCAGAACATGCTTAAACAACATGATGAAGTATGTTTTGGTGCCAAGAACGGCTGTCTAGATCGTTTGATCACTTTACTATGACACGTTAACTTTTCGAAATTTGGAAGCACCATAACTTCATTTTTTTAAATGGCACCCCCCATATTTTATTACTTAGTCGCCTTCAGCGTCTCATTTTACATCTTTTCTACTCCATATGTCCTATGCCTAACATTAATAGTTTGAGAAATAATTAGGGTTTTTTGAAAAATGCTCACATATCATATCGATATTAACCTAGTGTATGAATTTTTTTTGTTCTTTCTGAAACTATTGTATGTATTTAAAACTTAACTGTTGTTATGGTGATAACCACACCATGATGGAAAACATTGTTTCCAATTATTGCCAAAATTTGTAGCAATATTTAAAAATTCACTAACAACTCTGGCATTATGTGCTGGCGCTCCGTCATATTGAAAATATATCATTTGAGACATATTTACTGGCAAATTGTCGACCAAAGGCTCAATGTGCTGTCTTAATATATTGCGGTATTTACCTTAGTTTAAGTTGTTATGGTACTATACTATATGCCAAAATTCTATTATCTAAAAGGGCACACCATACATTGAACCCTAATCTTCTTTGAACACTCAGAGACTTCATCGGTCCAGATGTCATTTTGAACAAACAGCAGATTATTTAATTTTTCTAAATATCATCTACAAAATTCTAATCCCAGATTGACAGCACGTAAATAATGAGTTAGCCCCGCTTTGTATGGTTTATACTTATTTTTCTTTCATATTCGGGAGCAGCGGCTTTTGGGTCAGATGTCTGGTTCAATTTCTCTACAAGATGTTGAAGGATTTATCGCAAGTGAAGCCAACACATTGACTTCATCCTCTTGCAGGCCATTTTGGTGTGTTTTAGCACGTGGTTTGGGGAAGGACCAAAAATCTATTAAATTTTCTGCTAACCGGCTGAAGGTTCTTACATGCGGTTGTCTTTCTTCCGGATACCTTGTGAAATATAATTCCGCGGCTAACGTCGCATTCTTATCTGATAATATATAGCATTCCATCATGTTACATTTTCATAATTTTCGAAATTCATTGTAATGTTTTATTCAGTTTTGTTATACTTTGACACCTAACATGCTGGTGCATCGTACCAGCTCATAATGATAGAGTTGTTATCGAATTTTTAAATAAAAACTTTGGCAATTATTTGATACATTATGTTCCATCATAGTATGTATGGTTATCACCATAGCAACATTAACTTTTAAATACATACATTAGTTTTAGATAGAACAAAATGAATTTTTATTAATTATTCAATAACTATAAGAAATATACCCTACAAACTATATATATTTGTTATCAGAAGAAAATAACAAATTATTTTAGGTCATAGCCAACTATGGTTTCTATTTAAAAAAATAAAGTTACGTCTAAAATCTCGAAAATAAAAGATGGGAAAAAAATTCTGCCTACGCCACTTAATTCTTCGTAAAAAGTTGCCCATATAATGTTTTATTTATAATACTCCATCGTTGATAATAAGTGAGATATTCGCAATTGTCGTTTTCGGAAAATTTTCACTTTTTGCCGATAGGGCGAAAACAAAAGACGATAGCTGTTCGGAGTTTTCGGCATTAGCATTTTTTCGAAAAACGAGATCATGACATGTAAGCTACTTTTTTTGTATCTCTTTTAGTTTCGGAGATAGCCTATGCGGACATCGAAATTGGGACACCTGTACAAGTAATCCATTCTGAATTTATTAATTATTTGTCACTGATCGTTCCTCTTGTTGCTTAACCTAGACCTGAATTTCGTCTGTACCAAAAAATGATGCCTCCTAGGCAGGATTTAGATGGTAAAAAGGACCTCAAATACTCAAACGACGTTGTACTTCTTCCTGCAAGAATCACATCTATTCGAAATTGAAACAAATTCTTGTTTGATAATCATATTGATAATGGCTTTGACAAAACACTATGTGTTAAATGGCAATCTAGCTCAATAGTTTGAACATTCTAAGGAAAAAGCTTTGGGATTTAAAGAGCAATTTGTCGCAAAGACAAATTTTCAAATTGATTGTTCGTTACATTCTGTTATGTGTGGATTTTCATTTATTTTCCTAAATTAATGTAATTTAATATAATTTTTATTATTTATACAGGGTGTCTCAGCGAGACCGGTCATTAGACGTTTCTGGGGTTCTGGCGAAAATAAAAATTTGAGAATTCAGACTTAAGTATTATCAATTACGATCTCTTCGACTAAAATATTTTCAGATTTCTTGCACTTCCGGTTATACCGGAAATCGCCACCTACTTTATTTTTTTAAATAGAACACCTGTATATTTTTACATATTTGGATTTGTCTGTTTTCAGGGTTTATAAATAAGTTTACTGTTTGCAATTTGATTCGGCCGTTCTCGAATTATTCGAATTTTTCTAGAAAAATCTGCTCCAGCAGACATTTGTTCAAAAAATCAGAGAACACTCGATTTTTGGGATATCAATTTAGGATTCAGAATATGCTTAAACAACATGATGGAGTATGTTTTCGTGCCGAGAACGGCTGTCTAGAACAAACTATTAATGTTAGGCATAGGACATATGGGATATAAAAGATGTAAAATGAGGCGCCGAAGACGACTAAGCAATAAAATATGGGGGGTGCCATTTAAAAAAATGAAGTTACGGTGCTTCCAAATTTCGAAAAGTTAACGTGTCATAGTAGAGTGACCAAACGATCTAGACAGCCGTTCTCGGCACGAAAACATACTCCATCATGTTGTTTAAGCATGTTCTGAATCCTAAATTGATATCTCAAAAATCGAGTGTTCTATGATTTTTTGAACAAATGTTCGCTGGAGCAGATTTTTCTAGAAAAAATCGAATAACTCGAGAACGGCCGAATCAAATTGCAAAAAGTAAAGTTATTTATAAACCTTCAAAACAGACAAATCCAAATATGTAAAAATATACGGGGTGTTCCGTTTAAAAAAATAAAGTAGGTGGCGACTTCCGGTATAACCGGAAGTGCTAAGTGAAATCTGAAAATATTTTAGACGAAGAGAACATAATTGATAATACTTAAGTCTGAATTCTCAATTTTTTATTTTGGCCAGAACCACAGAAACGTCTAATGACCGGCCTCGCTGAGACACCTGTATATTTATTGTAAATTAATTATAATTATAATTTATTATAATAATTGTGTTAAATTTAAAATTTATAACAGTGTTGATGTTAAATTTAATTGGAGTTCACCTATTCATAATGTAAGAGAAAACTGGACCCTTCAATTTCAAAGAGGTAAGTGAAGGTTGTAAAAGTTGTGTGCGAAAACACAGATGAAAAGAGAATATAGGGGTTGGTTTGGGAAAGTTTACCGAACAGTTCGCGAGGAAAATTCGACATAGCGCGGTTTTGCGATCAAAAAACTAAAACGACGAATGTCGACGAATATATTTTCGAATCCCACGAGCGTGGTGTTAGTTTTTCCAGGAAACCGTGTTTATCATGTACGAAATTTGACGAGTGCCGTGCGTAAATACCGCAAAAATTCGTCACATCACACTTTATTGACTACAATGAATATTAAAACTGTTGGGGTAAAAATGTTTGTTATTTCCCAGAAGGTCTATTTTAGTGTAAACAAAAAAATTTTAAAACTTCGATTTTTTCGACACGTTATAGACCGAATCCATGGAGAATAGTTCAACGTTTCCAGAAAAATAATACCTGTGCACCAGTTACCGTGTTTTCAACCATAAAAAAGTTCCATTCAGTTTTGTGTAATAAAATCGAATTTTACAGCGATTTCGACGATTAAATTAATTTCCTGTGCCGATCAAATGGATAAGTTCGGACATATTGATATTGTTACGATCATTTGATTTTATACATACTCGTGCTCTGGTAAAAATATCAGTGTTAAACAAGTGTGTTCAATTACATTAAATTTTAATTTCTTTGTGTTAAACAATAAATAAATTCTATTCGAAATACACTAGTGGTGACAAGTTGAATTCATTACTCTTGGTCATAAACAATAACGAAACATTATACTTAGAATTTATTTGCATATGAATTGAAAGTTTTGAAAGCACCGTAAGTACAACACAGTTTAAATTGTATCGATCGTAGTCGTTCAACTGGTTCCGACATTTTTACAGCAAAGTGTTGGTAGATCGACAATGAATAAATCGACCGTAACACAAACAGAGCTTTATTTACCAAATCATTCCGTAGCCTCTATACATATTTTTTGTATTTATCTTCATTTTACTCAACATCAATCCAATCATTATTTGAACACCGTGTTAACGCAATTATACCCGGTTGAGTTTGTTTCTGTGCAGTCGAACAGAAGCAAGTAATTACTGGTTAGCTGTTTGCACAAATGCCATGTCGATAGTCGTCCCATTATAGTGATGTATATTCGCATCATAAAGCGAATCTGTTTGACATCGATTTAAATCTGAAATTAATAATAAATTAAACTGTTATTAATTATTATTATTATTACAAAACGTGTTATTTCTCCTTATTTATTCCCGCAACAACCTCAAATTATCTTAAAATATTTAGTTTGTATTTCATTTTACACGCAGGTTATATTCATAATTGATGAGAGGTTTTCTCGGCGAAATAGAAACACGTCCGCCTCGCTTAGAGAATGGTTCCGCATTTGCTCTTTGGGACGAAAATTGCATCAACGTCGTTATCGCGCCGTTGCGACATAAATTCTCTCCACTTTCCTGCTGCGACTTCCTGATTTCGAATCTGGAACAGGATTAAATGGTACGTTATACATTCGCGGGTCGGACGGACCGGAAGTTGAATCACAAAATGTGTTTTGCTTCTAGTTTAAGTCAAAAAACGTGTACGTTCGCTAAAGACATTTTCTATTAAGTTGGTACAGAAAAAAAAATAAAACAAAGGTTGAGTTTTGGATTAAGTTGCGAGTGATATGTGCCGTTGGGAAAACGGATTGCATCCGCAAAATGTAATCACTGGGTTGCTAGGGATGCGTTCTAAAGGTTACGTCGGGTTTGAAACGGCTGTGCAAGATGCATTCGGTGTAATTTGTAGACGGCGAAATGGGTGGGGTTGCCGAGGAAAGAATTTTTAGCCCATCCGAACAATTTTCCGACCAATTTCCTCGAGACAAAAGCTGTATATCAGCAGCGACGCGACGTTCATCTTTCACTTGATTTTTTTGTAATTCTCAAAATTAATCTTTTACATAACTCGATATACTTTTATAACAGATTTTTATTACATAATTATAATTAATTGCTTTATAATTAACTACTCGGAATCAAATCAAATCGCGTATACGTAATTATTCTTTGTATTCTGTAAGTTATATTGGATTACTTTTACGACGAAGTTCCAAAATCAATTACATGAAATGCTTTTCCAAGTTCTCGAGTTCTATATATGATTGTATTGGTGTAACGTTTTTAGTATTTCATTTTTGTCTTCATTGTTGTACTCAACCATGTGAGGTCGCTCCAAAAAAGATATCAAAAATAAGATTTATATCCATCACTTAAAAACTGTACATTACGTTGTTTAGCCTTTCTTATTTGTTTCAATAACGACAAAACTTATTATATTTTTTTATTCTATTTTAACACTTGCTTTATCTAAATCACATTATGACATTCAGAAAAACAGTTTTTTCTTTCATTACAACATTAATAAACATTGCACGCAGTACATTTTGAGTGAGGTCTAGCTTTGGCAGAACAATTTTCATAACTTCGTCTTTCTTTTGAACTTGCGCCGCGACATTTTCGTGGACGTAATAAATTTGAATATTTATTTATCAGACCTGTATTTACAGAACGACAAAAATCTGATAGAATATTGAGAAAAAACATATTGAGCAAAATCTAACATTTTCGCGTAATCTAAGTGTCAAAAAAGATGCTAATTTAAAAATTCCTGGAAGTCGTATTTATTGAAATTAAGGAATGAGACTTATTCTAAATCAAAGCTCAAAACTTTCTCTTTAAAATGATGTATAATAATTGTTGGGTTGGATTGGAAAAATATCGTGGAAAAAAATTTTGACATAAAACTTTTAACCTAAATGTGTCAAAAAGATGCTAATTTAAAAATTCCTGGAAGCCGTATTTATTGCAATTAAGGAATGAGGCTTATTCTATATTAAAGCTCAAAGCTTTCTCTTTACAATGATGTATAATAATTGTTAGGTTGGATTGGAAAAATATTGAGAAAAAAAATGTTGAAACAAAACTTACATTTTCGTATAACCTAAAAGTGTCAAAAAAGATGCTAATTTAAAAATTCCTGGAAGCCGTATTTATTGAAGTTAAGGAATGAGACTTATTCTAAATTAAAGCTCAAAGCTTTCTCTTTACAATGATGTATAATAATTGTTGGGTTGGATTGGAAAAATATTGAGAAAAAAAATGTTGAAATAAAACTTACATTTTCGTATAACCTAAAAGTGTCAAAAAAGATGCTAATTTAAAAATTCCTGGAAGCCGTATTTATTGAAATTAAGGAATGAGGCTTATTCTAAATTAAAGCTCAAAGCTTTCTCTTTACAATGATGTATAATAATTGTTGGGTTGGATTGGAAAAATATTGAGAAAAAAAATGTTGAAACAAAACTTACATTTTCGTATAACCTAAAAGTGTCAAAAAAGATGCTAATTTAAAAATTCCTGGAAGCCGTATTTATTGAAATTAAGGAATGAGACTTATTCTAAATTAAAGCTCAAAGCTTTCTATTTACAATGATGTATAATAATTGTAGGGTTGGATTGGAACAATATTGAGAAAAAAAATTTTGAAATAAAACTTACATTTTCGTATAACCTAAAAGTGTCAAAAAAGATGCTAATTTAAAAATTCCTGGAAGCCGTAATTATTGAAATTAAGGAATGAGACTTATTCTAAATTAATGCTCAAAGCTTTCTCTTTACAATGATGTATAATAATTATTGGGTTGGATTGGAAAAAAATTGAGAAAAAGAATGTTGAAATAAAACTTACATTTTCGTATAACCTAAAAGTGTCAAAAAAGATGCTAATTTAAAAATTCCTGGAAGCCGTATTTATTGAAATTAAGGAATGAGATTTGTTCTAAATTAAAGTTCAAAGCTTTCTCTTTAAAATGATGTATAATAATTGTTGGGTTGGATTGGCAAAATATTAAGAAAAAGAATGTTGAAATAAAACTTACATTTTCGTATAACCTAAAAGTGTCAAAAAAGATGCTAATTTAAAAATTCCTGGAAGCCGTATTTATTGAAATTAAGGAATGAGATTTGTTCTAAATTAAAGTTCAAAGCTTTCTCTTTAAAATGATGTATAATAATTGTTGGGTTGGATTGGCAAAATATTAAGAAAAAGAATGTTGAAATAAAACTTACATTTTCGTATAACCTAAAACTGTCAAAAAAGATGCTAATTTAAAAACTCCTGGAAGCCGTATTTATTGAAATTCAGGAATGAGACTTATTCTAAATTAAAGCTCAAAGCTTTCTCTTTAAAATGATGTATAATAATTGTTGGGTTGGATTGGAAAAATATTAAGAAAAAGAATGTTGAAACAAAACTTACATTTTCGTATAACCTAAAAGTGTCAAAAAGATGCTAATTTAAAAATTCCTGGAAACCGTATTTATTGAAATTAAGAAATGAGGCTTATTCTAAATTAAAGCTCAAAGCTTTCTCTTTAAAATGATGTATAATAACTGTTGGGTTGGACTGGAAAACTATTGAGAAAAAAAATGTTGAAACAAAACTTACATTTTCATATAACCTAAAAGTGTCAAAAAAGATGCTAATTTAAAAATTCGTGGAAGCCGTATTTATTGCAATTAAGGAATGAGACTTATTCTAAATTAAAGCTCAAAGCTTTCTCTTTACAATGATGTATAATAATTGTTGGGTTGGATTGGAAAAATATTGAGAAAAAAAATGTTGAATTAAAACTTACATTTTTGTATAACCTAAAAGTGTCAAAAAAGATGCTAATTTAAAAATTCCTGGAAGCCGTATTGATTGAAATTAAGGAATGACACTTATTCTAAATTAAAGCTCAAAGCTTTCTCTTTACAATGATGTATAATAATTGTTGGGTTGGATTGGAAAAATATTGACAAAAAAAATGTGAAACAAAACTTGCATTTTCGTATAACCTAAAAGTGTCAAAAAAGATGCTAATTTAAAAATTCCTGGAAGCCGTATTTATTGAAATTAAGGAATGAGGCTTATTCTAAATTAAAGCTGAAAGCTTTCTATTTACAATGATGTATAATAATTGTTGGGTTAGATTGGAAAAATATTGAGAAAAAAAATGTTGAAATAAAACTTACATTTTCGTATAACCTAAAAGTGTCAAAAAAGACGCTAATTTACAAATTCCTGGAAGCCGTATTTATTGAAATTAAGGAATGAAACGTATTCTAAATTAAAGCTCAAAGCTTTCTCTTTAAAATGATGTATAATAATTGTTGGGTTGGATTGGAAAAATATTGAGAAAAACAAATGTTGAAATAAAACTTACATTTTCGTATAACTTAAAAGTGTCAAAAAAGATGCTAATTTAAAAATTCCTGAAAGCCGTAATTATTGAAATTAAGGAATGAGACTTATTCTAAATTAAAGCTCAAAGCTTTCTCTTTACAATGATGTATAATAATTATTGGGTTGGATTGGAAAAATATTGAGAAAAAAAATGTTGAAACAAAACTTACATTTTCGTATAACCTAAAAGTGCCAAAAAAAATACTAATTTAAAAATTCCTGGAAGCCGTATTTATTGAAATTAAGGAATGAGGCTTATTCTAAATTAAAGCTCAAAGCTTTCTCTTTACAATGATGTATAATAATTGTTGGGTTGGATTGGAAAAATATTGAGAAAAAAAATGTTGAAACAAAACTTACATTTTCGTATAACCTAAAAGTGTCAAAAAAGATGCTAATTTAAAAATTCCTGGAAGCCGTATTTATTGAAATTAAGAAATGAGACTTATTCTAAATTAAAGCTCAAAGCTTTCTATTTACAATGATGTATAATAATTGTAGGGTTGGATTGGAAAAATATTGAGAAAAAAAATGTTGAAATAAAACTTACATTTTCGTATAACCTAAAAGTGTCAAAAAAGATGCTAATTTAAAAATTCCTGGAAGCCGTATTTATTGAAATTAAGGAATGAGACTTATTCTAAATTAAAGCTCAAAGCTTTCTATTTACAATGATGTATAATAATTGTAGGGTTGGATTGGAACAATATTGAGAAAAAAAATTTTGAAATAAAACTTACATTTTCGTATAACCTAAAAGTGTCAAAAAAGATGCTAATTTAAAAATTCCTGGAAGCCGTAATTATTGAAATTAAGGAATGAGACTTATTCTAAATTAATGCTCAAAGCTTTCTCTTTACAATGATGTATAATAATTATTGGGTTGGATTGGAAAAAAATTGAGAAAAAGAATGTTGAAATAAAACTTACATTTTCGTATAACCTAAAAGTGTCAAAAAAGATGCTAATTTAAAAATTCCTGGAAGCCGTATTTATTGAAATTAAGGAATGAGACTTATTCTAAATTAATGCTCAAAGCTTTCTCTTTACAATGATGTATAATAATTATTGGGTTGGATTGGAAAAGAATTGAGAAAAAGAATGTTGAAATAAAACTTACATTTTCGTATAACCTAAAAGTGTCAAAAAAGATGCTAATTTAAAAATTCCTGGAAGCCGTAATTATTGAAATTAAGGAATGAGACTTATTCTAAATTAAAGCTCAAAGCTTTCTCTTTACAATGATGTATAATAATTATTGGGTTGGATTGGAAAAAAATTGAGAAAAAGAATGTTGAAACAAAACTTACATTTTCGTATAACCTAAAAGTGTCAAAAAGATGCTAATTTAAAAATTCCTGGAAGCCGTATTTATTGAAATTAAGGAATGAGGCGTATTCTAAATTAAAGCTCAAAGCTTTCTCTTTACAATGATGTATAACAATTGTTGGGTTGGATTGGAAAAATATTGAGAAAAAAAATGTTGAAAGAAAACTTACATTTTCGTATAACCTAAGAGTGTCAAAAAAGATCCTAATTTAAAAATTCCTGGAAGCCGTATTTATTGAAATTAAGAAATGAGACTTATTCTAAATTAAAGCTCAAAGCTTTCTCTTTAAAATGATGTATAATAATTGTGGGTTGGATTGGAAAAATATTGACAAAATAAATGTTGGAACAAAACTTACATTTTTCATCTGGACGAAAAAGTTTAAATATACCTAAAAACCCTACAGTGCGGATTGTGTCATTTTTTATACAGATTCTTTCTTGTATAGTAGAAAGAACCGACAGTTCTAAATGCGCCGAATAGATGACTACAGTTTAAAATGAGTGTTTAAAACTATCGGTACTTTAAAGTACCGTCGGTCAGGACACAAAGGGTTAATAAGCCAATTGTTCAATATTTTATTTAACCTTTAGAAACATAAATTAGGATAAGTTCAAGCACCTTTTAAATAGTTTTTTACAATCAAGAAGCAACTGGTTGGAACTATTATAAGCGCGAAGAAGGGTCAATATGTAACGATAGGATTATGCAGAATTGCAACAGATTCAAGTGGTTCTTCGAAACACATTGACTGGTACAGGAATACCTGGATTGCGAGAGATTCCTTCCCAAAATGTATTGAGTATGTTTAAACGCAGATCTTTATAGAGAACATTGTTGTTGCAATGTTAAAAATAAACAAATTTATTGAATAAGTTAATAAGGATAATTGGGTTATTCAAAAAATCTTACGAGTTATAAAAAGTTTTTCTTGATATTTTAAATTAAGCTTAAAATGTATAAATGAAAATGAAAAATTTCCTTAAATAGAATAATTCATTATGCGAGTAGTTATTAAAAATTTAATCTCGTTTAGATTTAACGTTTAAGATTTGATTCGTTACTTTTTTTCTCAACTATTAATTATTCGCTGAATTTTAATTCTTTTTATTACAGTAGTTACTTTTTCAGTGGGGTTTTTCCGACAGACGGAATTGTTGGAAATTATCGCTCCCTCTCTTCTCACTATTTTTTTGTGAAACGTCCGACTGCAATTAACCACTATTCGTGTGACTTAGAAAATCACCGATCTTTCACGTGCAATTAAAAATCGGGGGTATAAATTGGTGACAAATGAGGTAGACGAATGCAGGTTTCCGCCTAGAAGTTCCAATGGGAAAATTAAAAGTGGTGAGCAAAAAACGGGCGGCAAATCAAAGCCAAAGGGAGACAAGTAACGAGGAGTAAAAAAGATAGTCTAATTGTCTACGCTTAGTTACAAACTAGCGACGAGTTCTAGAAAAAGATAAAAAAGAATCTGATATGTCCGTCTGTCTTTGTCCTGTGTTAATTACTGGGTGCTTTTTAAATCTTTTTCAAACTATCCGCAGATGATTGCTGATATACCACTGAAAAGAGGATGGTGTTAGTAATAGAAGTCTTTGAGAAATTAGATATTGCTTGTAGGGAAAACCCTATTTGTGATTCAGATGACGTTCGCAGATAAGAAGGCGAGACCCGAGGAAAACAGATTATCTCAATTAGTCGGCTTCTACCTCCCCATTTCTCGTAGAATTTGCTTCCGCAAAGGTATACGAGACCACGCATAATTTTAACGGAAATCCGGTAATGGCTGATGGTGTGTGTAGCCTGCGGTTTGCCACCGTTAAGTGTTCTAATAAATTATTAAAAGGGTTATCGCACTGCGACAATAGTTTTCAGAAAAAAACAGACGCGAATTAATTGAGATCGGAAATTAACTTCATAAATCTTACTTTGAACGTTTATCCACTTGTTGCTTATAACTTTCTAGATTTATTTGTTCCAATCGAGTAACTAAATAGCTCGTATTTAAAAATAAAACGCAACAACACTCTTTTCATTTAATATTACGTTCATAAACTTTCCGATTCAGAATCATCATGGTACATAGTAACATTATCTTTTTTTAAATGATCCCACTTAGCTCTATCTGTTCCAACAAATATATAATGCATAGTAGCTAAAAATGAAGTAAACGCTAACGTAATCCAGTAAAATCTTCTCCATTGTACTATACAGTGCTCAGTAATGATTACACCTAAAAGTTTAGGTGTTGCCATAACTCCAAATGTAGCTATTCCGTTTATGAAGGCCTCGCAAAACCCCGCAAAATGTGTTGTTAAGTCCAATATGTTTGATTTAATTCCAAGGTTCATTGTGCACATGCTACAAATCGCCATAGCGCTCAAAACTTGAATCATATATATGTTGCATCCTGCGTATGACATCATTATCATTAAAATTGCTGGACTCACCGCGCTAAACATCGTACAAAAAATTCTTAAATGGGTTAATTCTACCTTGTGTGCATTAATACTTATTTGAACAAGTACAGCTGCAACAATAATGCAAAAAAAGTGTAATAAATGAGGAAGGAGCATATAGAAAGCTCCTCTAGTCGCAAGATCCAATCTGACAACCAGTTTTAAGTATTGAGGAAGATACGTTTGATTAATATTTTGCATCCAAAGATGAGCACATTTCCCAAATAGTATCGCAATAACATGTTTATCTTTTATTATTTGAAACCATGGTATTCGTTTTGGAATTTTTGTTCCCAACTCTTTTTCTAAAAATTTTCTTTCTTCTCGTGAAATAAGCGGATGCATACCCGGTTTTGAAAACACCGTGTACATGTGAATTAAAATGTAAAGAAACCCTAAAATTGCGGAAATGTAGAAGACGTTTTCCCAATTGCGGCTTATTACAGTAAAAAATTCGATAAGAGCGTATTCTAATACTTTTGAAAGTGGTCCTCCTGCGTACACAACACCAACAAAAACCGTTCTCCTATTTAAAGGAGCCCAACTTGATATCAATGTCATTATTGCCGGCATTACATATCCACTTAATGAACCACTCACTATATTAAAAATTATCATACCCCATGGTGGACTATTAATTAATAATGAAGGGTAAGAAGCCGTCAATATTGCACTTCCAAGTACACTGAAGAAAACTATGTATCTTCCACCGCTTATATCACATGACATGCCACTAACAAAATGTGCTGTTGCTCTTGCAAAATCATAAGCCAATTTCATGGCATGTTGATGGGATATTGGTTCTGTTATGTTCGATAGAGGTTTAGTTTGTACTTTTTCACTTGGCTCTGGACATTCATTTTTGGTAACATTTTTTGTGTCACCTCCGACGATTTGTATTAAATATGGTTTAATCATTGTTGGTATCGATCTAAACGAATAAAGATTAGCTACTGCTATAGTAAGCATTACTATTACTGTATATCTTGCTGTTATTTTCATGATTTCTTTTACAGTTATCAATGTCAGTTTGACAATAAAATTATTTTTGATGTTTTAACTGGTATTTTTTATAAAGCATATACGAAATAAATTAGCTTATTATATGCGACCTCGGGTAATAAAAGTGCTGACTGGAGCAGTCATGTGAGTACACACCCGATCATGTGTGGGACAGGCTGTACGCCTCTATATTCAGTTGAAAGCATCACCAGCACTGCCGCGGCGTGTTATTTCGTACGAACCGGTCCTCTCTTCGAACAATGCCCGATTGATTGCAAACGAACTGGCGGCATGAAAAATCGACCCCATCAAAACGCAGCGATCAATTGCCTTCTGTGACGTACGAATCTGGCACCAGTTCCTAGAAAATGGGATTCGCAATGGAGAAATAGACGTTTTTATGTGTCATTATTAACATTTTTCTTGAGATCGGTTGAAAAACAATTTTTAAAGAAATATTATACAGTGTATTTCAATTACGTCTTCAGAAGCACGGCTAAACCCGAAACTTTATGCAGCGCTAGACCAAGAATTAGAATCATTCGGGTTTAGCCGTCTTAAGAGATGTACAGCTAAATGCATATGTTTCTAGTTCTAGGTCTAATGTAAGTTCTAGTGACATTGCAAGTGTAAAAGTAGAACTAACATTATACCTAGAACTACAATCATTCGGGTTTAGCCGTCTTTAGAGATGTGTGGCTAACCCCAAATGATTCTAGTTCTAGGTATAGTGTTAGTTCTAGTTCTACACTTATACTAGCCGTCTTTTCCCAAATGAACAGCACCCCAAGGTCAGAGCACTTACGTTTGGACATCAACGGTTGATTGGTCAATTTTTTAGAAAATGTCATGGTAAAACATTTAGAAATATTAAATGATACACGGTTGCTAAGGCACCAATGCTCAACACGAATCAGATTTTCTTGCAAGTGTTCACAATCGCTGAGATCCCCAACAGCCGAGAATAATTTCAAATCATCAGCAAATGCAGCTTCTCACAATCCAAGATCTCGGTTACGTCATTAATAAAAGCCAGGAACTGCAATGGACAGAGGTTGGATCCCTGGGGAACCCCTGAAGTTGGAGAAAATCCTCTGGAAGTGAAGCCGCCATAATTAACAAACTGCTGCCGACCTAGTAAATAAGATTTCATTAACGACAACAGAGGGGCACTTAATCCAAAGTTTTTTCAATAAGATAAAGTGATCCAGCTGATCAAACGCCTTCCGAAAGTCGAGATACACAGCATCTACCTGCCCTCTAGCGTCGATTGCAACAAATTGGGCGAAGCATGTCAGATTGGTGACAGTAGATCGACCACAAATAAATCCGTGTTGGACTGGGCTTATGTACTTATTTAAACGATATGAGATGTGCTTGAAAAGAACGCTTTCAAAAGTCTTCGAGAAACCACTCAGCAGCGATATAGGTCTGTAATTCACAATATCAGCAGGGTTGCCCTTCTTCAAAAGTGGACAGACTTATGACTCTTTCCATAACGACGGAAAGGTAGAAGTAAACAGGACCAGATTGAAAATCGAAAGCAATAGGGCGGCCAGAATCGAAGCACAGTCCTTCCGTAAAAAGCTTGGTGTCCCATCAACTCCAGCGCGTAAGAGTATTTTTTGTATGCTTCAACGCAAGCTCAACCTCCTCCAAGCTGAAGTTCTCCACTGACAAACAAAAACTATGGGCGCGTTCACCAGAGAATTCCGTTTACGTTGGCAAACACAAACGGATTACGATTGCGTTGGTGATTTGGTGACCGGCCAATTTTTCTATAGACATATGGTTTGATAACAACAGATGGCGCTTTAATAACATTTATTTACAATTTTAATTAATTTATAGGTACATACCGTTTAATTTATCATGAAATTCTTCATTTTCAAAGATAATATACACTAACCCATTAAATAAATAATTTCGGGCTTCTGCCATTCTTTTTTGTTGATTTTAAATTTAAGATGACACAAACACCAAACACCGTTTGCGATTGCTAACGGAAAAATCATACGATTGATAAAATGGCGGCCGTTTACCAAACACGTTTGAAGTTAGGGTTGCATTCACCAGAAATGTTGCCAACAGTTTGGTCTCCGTTTGCAAACGTTGACAGTTGGTGAACGCGCCCGTTGATAAACTATGAAAACTATGACTCAAAATAATCAGCAAAAGGGTCCACAATACTTCGACCCGAACTGAACTCCAGGTTTCCATTCGTCATAAGAAATGCGAGTACCGACCTTCCGTGACCGAACATAGGTCCAGAAGGTGCTGGGATCAGAAATCAAAGATCGCTCAACATCGTTCATGGACGCATTATATGCATCGGTAATAAGGTGTTTCGATAGAGAAAGATTCATTCATGCGAATACAATACTTTTCCTCCTTCGTGAACCAAGCAGGCCAACGACGATTCGTAGAATCTCTCACAGTTTTAGGCACTGCGTATAGTGTTAGTTCTACATAGTAACAGTGCAAGTGTAAAACTAGAACTAACACTACACCTAGAACTAGAAAGTTTCGGGATTATCCGTTTTTAGAAACGTACGGCTAAACCCAAATGATTCTAGTTCTAGGAATAGTGTTAGTTCTATACAGGCTGATTCATTAGCTCTATGACAAACTTTGGCAGATGAAAGGTGATGCGATTCTAAGGAAAAAATGTTATATGAATATGGGTCCGATTCATTTTGGTTAAAGAGTTACAAGCCTTTGAAAATTTTACACAGTTTAATAGGCATATGAAAATGTAACATAAAAAATAAGTTTAAAAATTACAAAAATTGTTCGAAATGTCCGCCTAGAGCTTGAATGCACGCTTTACATCGACGAAGTAAAGATTTGCAACAATCGCAACAATAATTATGAAACACAAATACAGAGTTGGCTGTGATAACAAAACTGAGTTGTTTATGTCAAACATTTCAATTTACTCTATTCTGTGTGTTTCAAAGTTTATAATTGTCAGAGTTTTGATCGAAAACGAAAATGCATGTATTTACGACTGAAGAATATGCAGATATTATTTTTGTATACGGGCTTTGTAACGGAAACGCTCGGCAAGCAGCAAGAGAATACCTTCGTAGGTTTCCAAATAGACATCAACCTGCCCATACAGTGTTTAGTGCATCATTTCGCAGACTGAGAGAAAGAGGTAACCCCGCTCCACTACATTCCGTTCGTCCCCATGATGTGAATGTACAAAATGAAGAACGTGTTATTGATTTAGTACTTGACGACCCTTCAATTAGTACTCGGCGTATAGCGAGCATGTTACAAATATTCCAAAGTTTTGTATGGCGTGTATTGAATCGAGAAATGTTACATCCGTTTCATCGCCAAAATGTTCAAGCATTACATCCTGGAGATACTGAGCAACGCTTAGCATTTTGCCACTGGATTATTCAGCAACATGCTTAAAATAATAACTTCATTTCCCAAGTTCTGTGGTCTGATGAAGCGTGTTTCACTAGGGACGGCATAAATAATTATCATAACGAACATGTGTGGTCCTTGCAAAATCCACATGGAATTAGACCAGGAAGATTTCAGCAACGGTTTAGTGTAAACGTTTGGGGTGGCATTTTTAACAATTCTTTGCTATCTGTATGGGTGATAAATGAACGCTTAAATGTAAATATGTACAGATAACCTTTTCGATTTTATCGACGACGTACCACTTCCGGTAGTCTGGCCACCACTATCCCCAGATCTAAATCCGCTGGATTATTATTTCTGGGAACACATGAAGCAGCTTGTGTACCATGTAGAAATTACTACCCGTCAGCAACTACTGGACAGAATTCAAGATGCAGCTAATAGCATACGGAATGATCCAAATATCATACGTCGTGTGATAGAATCTTTACTTCGTCGATGTGAGGCGTGCATTCAAGCTGAAGGCGGACACTTCGAACAATTTTTGTAATTTTTAAACTTATTTTTTATGTTACATTTTCATTTGCCTATAAAACTGTGTAGAACTTTCAAAGGCTTGTAACTCTTTAACCAAAATGAATCGGACCCATATTTATATAACATTTTTTCCTTAGAATCGCATTACCTTTCATCTGCCAAAGTTTGTCATAGAGCTAATGAATCACCCTGTATAGTAATAGTGCTAGTGTAAAACTAGAACTAACAGTAGATCTAAAATTAAGAAACATTCGGGTTTAGCCGTGCGTGTTCAGAAACTTTCTAGTTCTACGTCTAGTGTTAGTTCTAGTTTTAATTGTTATGCAGCGCTAGACCAAGAATTGGAATCATTCGGGTTTAGCCGTCTTAAGAGACGTACAGCTAAACGCAAATGTTTCTAGTTCTAGGTCTAATGTTAGTTCTAGTGACATTACAAGTGTAAAACTAGAACTAACACTATACCTAGAACTAGAATCATTCGGGTTAGCCGTCTTTAGAGACGTGCGGCTAAACCGAGATAATTCTAGTTCTAGGTATAGTCTTAGTTTTACATAGTAATAGTGCAAGTGTAAAACTAGAACTAACATAGATCTAGAACTAGAAACATTTGCGTTTAGAATGTTTCTAGTTCTAGGTCTAGTGTTAGTTCTAGTTTTAATTGTTATGCAGCGCTAGACCAAGAATTGGAATCATTCGGGTTTAGCCGTCTTAAGAGACGTACAGCTAAGCGCAAATGGTTCTAGTTCTAGGTCTAATGTTAGTTCTAGTGACATTACAAGTGTAAAACTAGAACTAACACTATGCCAACTTAAATGTTGGGTTTAAACATCATTTATAGAGGAAAGGTTACTAACTCCATCTAGCGGTAATAAATCATAGTATATAATACTATGATTATACTCTACTACATATAATACTCAGCACGTCTCTATAGACGGCTAAATCCAAATGATTCTAGTTCTGGGTCTAGTGTTAGTTCTAGTTTTACATTAGCACTATCACTAAAACTAACACCAGACCTAGAACTAGAATCATTTGGGTTTAGCCGTCTATAGAGACGTGCGGCTAAACCCAAATGATTCTAGTTCTAGGTCTAGTGTTAATTCTAGTTTTACACTAATAGTATCACTAGAACTAACACAAACATTCGGGTTAAGCAGTCTTGAGAGACGTGGGGCTAAACCCGAATGTTTCTAGTTCTAGGTCTAGTGTTAGTTCTAGTTTTACATTAGCACTATCACTAAAACTAACACCAGACCTAGAACTAGAATCATTTGGGTTTAGCCGTCTATAGAGACGTGCGGCTAAACCCAAATGATTCTAGTTCTAGGTCTAGTGTTAGTTCTAGTTTTACACTAATACTATCACTAGAACTAACACAAACATTCGGGTTAAGCCGTCTTGAGAGACGTGGGGCTAAACCCGAATGTTTCTAGTTCTAGGTCTAGTGTTAGTTCTAGTTTTACATTAGCATTATCACTAAAACTAACACCAGACCTAGAACTAGAATCATTTGGGTTTAGCCGTCTATAGAGACGTGCGGTTAAACCCAAATGATTCTAGTTCTAGGTCTAGTGTTAGTTCTAGTTTTACACTAATACTATCACTAGAACTAACACAAACATTCGGGTTAAGCCGTCTTGAGAGACGTGGGGCTAAACCCGAATGTTTCTAGTTCTAGGTCTAGTGTTAGTTCTAGTTTTACATTAGCATTATCACTAAAACTAACACCAGACCTAGAATTAGAATCATTTGGGTTTAGCCGTCTATAGAGACGTGCGGCTAAACCCAAATGATTCTAGTTCTAGGTCTAGTGTTAGTTCTAGTTTTACACTAATACTATCACTAGAACTAACACAAACATTCGGGTTAAGCCGTCTTGAGAGACGTGGGGCTAAACCCGAATGTTTCTAGTTCTAGGTCTAGTGTTAGTTCTAGTTTTACATTAGCACTATCACTAAAACTAACACCAGACCTAGAACTAGAATCATTTGGGTTTAGCCGTCTATAGAGACGTGCGGCTAGTGTTGTGTGGCGGTCTAGTGTTAGTTCTAGTTTTACATTAGCACTATCACTAAAACTAACACCAGACCTAGAACTAGAATCATTTGGGTTTAGCCGTCTATAGAGACGTGCGGCTAAACCCAAATGATTCTAGTTCTAGGTATAGTGTTAGTTATAGTTTTATACTTGCACTGTCACTAGAGCTAACATTAGACCTAGAAATATTTGGGCTTAGCCGTACGTCTCTTAAGACGGCTAAACTCGAATCATTCTAGTTCTAGGTCTAGTGTTAGTTCTAGTTTTACACTAGCCCTGTTACTATGTAGAACTAACACTTTACCTAGAACTAGAATCATTCGGGTTTAGCCGTCTCTAGAGATGTACGGCTAAACCCAAATGATTCTAGTTCTAGGTATAGTGTTAATTCTAGATAGTAGTAGTGTAAGTGTAAAACTAGAACTAATCCCGAAACTTTCTAGTTCTAGGTCTAGTGTTAGTTCTAGTTTTATTTGTTATGCAGCGCTAACTTGTTGTATATTCTTTTGTATAATATTGTATAATAATTTTGAGTATCGTTTAAGGGGGCCTATTATAACAGTCACACGGAAACGACCCTCGATACCCAGCACAACAGAGGTAGGGTTTAGTAATTTCCGGAAAGTGCCTGCACTTGAGAAGAATGATAAGGAGAAAGCTCTGCGCGAGAGCTTTTTACTCCCCTTAAAATACACTGTTTTATTGCGAGGAATATTTGATTGTTGCCTTGTTTCGTAAAGTACCTTTGTGAAATAAGCTGTGTAAATAAAAACTTTATATTTTGAAGAGCTCATTTAAAAATACCTTTTGACATTATCAAAATATATTTTTATTGAACTAAAAGTAAAACTAAAAGTTCTTTGTTTCATCAATCCACTGTTATATTTTTGAATAAGAAAATTAAAAGGGATGAAGCGGCGTTATAATGAAATGTAGTTTTTTAACAAAGAAAAAAGTAGCAACTTAAAATTCCATTATAAAAACGTAGAGTTTTATTTTTCGTGAAGCCAATCTTTTTTAAAAAAATGTTAATTAAACAACAAAGCGGGCCGGAGATAAGAGTGAGGCTGAGATGAATGGATGGAGACGGTATTTCCGTGACAGATAAAAAGGACGTAGTCATTATTCACTCGTCCTGCCTCGCCAAAACACGAAAAAGTTTATTCGGTAATTCCCAGAAAGAAGCCCTAGTAATAAATGATCTATTTACCTTATCTAAGGCTGAAATTTAATAATCCCAACTTCATTTCCGGTACATTTTCCTCGCAGTGCATTACGTATTCATACCCGGTTTAGCTACTTTGTACCGAATCGACAAACTCACGTGTCGCAGTGTCGTGTCCTGTAAGAGAGAAACGTGTTTCACGTCAGAAAATGAACGCACGAGCGAGCGTTCAGGTTCATTAACGATGAAATATGTTGATTAAGGTACTACGTTCTTACGACTGCGAACGTAAACGCGACGTTCACTGTAAAGCGATCTCGCAAAGGCGGAACCAACGAAGACTTCTCGGCTTTCCCTAATGTTTCGATAATAAATTATTTTGCAGCTAAATTAAGTTCAGCCGCTGGCATTAAGGCGATTTTGACGTTCACTGCTATCCTCATTAAAATTCTACTCCACTGCTATTCTGAAACCTTTGTCTCAGATTCGCAACTTCCTCTACGTGTAAAAACGGTTAATGGAACAAAAACGATTACACTGAATCATTATTTCTTAACCCCTTTTTCATGTCGATGTAACCAGATTATTTTACATTTAAACAACCACCTTGAAATAAAAACGTCAATAAAACCTTTGTAGAATATTACGAAATTGTAACGTGTGCCAACTTCATACCACTTCTATTCGGTGCATTTACCCTTGGCACAAACGGTCGCTCGACCTTCAATGAATCAAAATGTTGCCGTTTGTGCATTATTACAATTGTCGTAGTTATTTGCCACTTTGAAAATATATCCCTATACGAATAAGCAATCCATAAACGTGAATGCGGTTGGTGAGGACGATTTTTGGTATTATTATTCCATTTCGGTTGTATCGCTTTCCAATAACGTTTTGCCAGTTAAAGGGTCACCCAACAAACCTATAATTTATACGTTAATCTATCTGTCAGAGGTTATATTTAGTGCTTGGCTGAAATGAATTACAGTTTGTTCGATGCGGACTCGGTCCCTCGAACCTTTTGGCAGACGTTCAAGCAGACTGCCGGCGATTTGAAAAATTTGGCCGTGATTCATGCGCGTGGTTACGTGCGCCACTAGTTACTACTTCACGTTTACATACTGTATCATTTAATAAAATAAACGAAATATAATTATTATTAAACGAATTTGATGATTTTTTTTTGCTAACCATTTTAATTAATCCTCGGATAATTACTTGGAATATTTTGCGGTATAATTTTAATATCTTGCGAGATTAAGTTTCTTGAATGCGATGGAGATGGCTACTGGAAAAGGAAACTTTATTAACGCGAAAGTTAATACCGGTTACGTTAATTACCGATGGGCAATCCGACGAGATAAATTATAATTCCAAGTGCCTCAAGTTATTTGTGCGAGAGGGGAACCAACGCGCCTGGATCTTCCGAATTACATCATTTAGCGTCCGACCGAACAAAGCCGCAAAGAGCGTGGGCAAAGGGCTTAAGAGCTTTTCAGGCCTTCAACTTGAACAAAACGAAATCCTGTGTAAAACGTCGCCTCTCTAAACTGTAGAATTTGCATATATGTAAATTCGACAGACCTATCCAAAATATGATCAAGATATGGAGATAATTGACCTATCATAAAGCTAGGTGCCTACTTGAGAGAAACTTCTGAGAGTAACTCTCGATATCTACGTGTGTCTACTTGAGACTGTTTTAGCTCTCCGAAAGCTTCTATAAAACTTCCGAAAGCTTTCTCTCAGACAGTTCTCTCAGGACCGTGTCCACTAGTGTAATGTGTCCGTAGCTTAATAGTGGCTTGGCAGTATTTTGGAAATTATTAAAAAATATAATCTTAAACACCTCAATTGCTGGCAGAAGATTATGTATTACTAATGAAAGACTAGACCAGAAGCCACTACCACTACTACCAGAAGATGAAATACTGTTGGTAGAAGACTAGATATTGCTGGCAGAAGACTAAGTATTGCTAGTGAAAGACTAGATATTGCAAATGAAGCACATCCTTCTTACGGAAGACTACACACTACCACTAAAAAACCAAATACTGTTAGCAGAAGACTTAATTTTATTGTCAGAAGACTTAATTTTATTGTCAGAAGACCAAATTATGTTGTCAGAAGACTAGATATTACCAATGGTACAAATCTCGCTTAAATTTCTGCCCAAAATTGCATCCCTCGCTTCCCGATTTCTATGTTCTTTAGACTTGGTATTCCAAAGAACTGTATTTTCTTCATACATTTCAATTAATTCAAATATTTCTTCTTGGGACTATTTTCTTTTATGCGTCTTCTTTAAACGTGTTATATTGAGAAAACTCGCAACAAAATTCGAACCGCGTTCGTTTTTTGACAGTTACTTTCACGATAGATAAATTGTGCGTATCCACTTGAGTACTCCGAAAGTTGTTGGGACTCTCTGATAGTTACTCTCAGATGCGTGTCCACCAGCAAAAATACTCTCGATAGCTTCTCTCGAGAGCATTTCTCGAGAGAATTTCTAATAAAATTATGGTTCAAAAGAAAATCGACATTCCTTCATGCTATAATTGGGATTCAAAACAAAACTGACCTATCCTAACATTTCTTCACGCTATAATTGTGGTTTCTTCACGGTATAATTAGGGTTCAAAAGAAAATCGACATTCCTTCACGCTATAATTGGGGTTCAAAAGAAAACCGACATTCCTTCACGCTATAATTGGGATTCAAAACAAAACTGACCTATCCTAACATTTCTTTACACTGCAATTGTGGTTTCTTCACGGTATAATTAGGGTTTAAAAGAAAACCGACATTCCTTCACGCTATAATTGGGGTTCAAAAGAAAACCGACATTCCTTCACGCTATAATTGGGGTTCAAAAGAAAACCGACATTCCTTCACGCTATAATTGGAATTTCACACAAAACTGATCTATCCTAACATTTCTTCATGCTATAATTGCTGTTTCTTCACGCTATAATTGGGGTTCAAAAGAAAACCGACATTCCTTCACGCTATAATTGGGGTTCAAAACAAAACCGACACCCTTCACGCTATAATTGGGATTCAAAACAAAACTGACCTATCCTAACATTACCCAATATTTTTGTCAGAGTTCGTTGACTTTGTAGACAAAACTAACCTAACTTATCTTTTCTTTTCTGGAAGTCATTGCTCATTTTTTAATTTTTCACCAATTACTCACTCAATCAATTACTTACTCGTTAGAAATGTGAAGTTACATCCATGTTATCAAAAAACAATTATAAGATTGACAGATCATGTTGAAAAACATTTCTTAATTCCGAAATATACTATAAAAATCAGTTAAACTATTAAAATTATAAAGACATTGATTTAGTTCAATTTTCCATATCATTTTTCTCAGTGTAGTGACAGTGATAGGTAGCGCTAGTTAGCAAAAGATATCACTATGTTGCATATATTTATTATGTTGTATGTCTGAAGACGCACGGCTAAACCCGATACTTTCTAGTTCTAGGTCTAGTGTTAGTTCTAGTTTTACACTAGCACTATCACTCAAACTAACAAAAGACCTAGAACTATAATCATTCGGGTTTAGCCATACTGAAAGACATAGAACGTTATTTATTTATTTATTTATTTATTCTGCTTATGGGATACAAACAGGAAAAATCCCAGTGAAGTATCCACTAGAAAAACAATTGTACAACAATATTTCTTCAAAGTGACAATCAGTACAAAAAGATAAACAAAGAAACAAACATAATACAAATCAAATCAAATTAATTGTATAAAATTAACTAAATGGTAAAAAAGAAAATTAACAAATTATAATTACTACCGTACTACGTCTAAAGAGGCGAGGGCACGTTTAAACGACTCCAACGACATGCCGAACAAGTCACACAAGTAGCAGTGCCGATTATAAAACTGCATAATACGAGGCAAAGGTGAATTCATGTGAGCGATCGAGGCGGATGCGGGCAATCTGAACAGGCTATGAGCGCGCACAGTATATAAAGGGGTAATGTAATATACTTCGGAGACAAGGTTAGGGCAGTCTATCAACCCATTTACTAACTTAAACAGAAATATTGAATCCGAGAGGTTACGACGACCCCGCAAGGACCTCAGGCCAAAGACCGCACATCTCCGAGCATAATCGCAATATGGCAAGAAAAACTTATGCGCCAAATACCGTACAAACCTCCGTTGCACCAACTCAATACGATCAACGTAAGTTGCATACACGGGATTCCAAACCAATGACGCAAAACTTAGAATGCTGTGCACGTAAGCCATATAAAGTTTTATGATACAGGATATATTGGTGAAAGCTCTACACGATCTAATAATGAAACCCAAACGTTGCAAAGCCTTGGAAAACATTAATTCAATATGTTGACCAAACAGCAGTTTAGAATCCATCGCAATTCCGAGATCGTTAACGCAAGAACTAGACTGCAACAGTTCAGCACCGAATCTGTAGGGGTAATTCACGGGGTAACGTTTTCTTCCAAAGGTAATCTTGCTGCATTTATTCAGATTAAGAAAGAGATAGTTTTCAGAGCAAAAATCATGTAATCGATTTAAGTCTTCCTGTAGCAAATCACAATCAGACAAAGACCGAACACATGAAAAAATTTTGCAGTCATCAGCATACAACAAAAAATTAGAGTAACGAAAACATTTATTAATATCATTAATATACGCTAAGAAAAGTATGGGTCCAAGATGACTCCCCTGCGGTACTCCGGAAGTAACCGGTACGAAATGAGATATAAAGTTGTTAACTTTAACCGCTTGAAGTCTGTTAGATATGTAAGATCCAAGCCAACGCAACAGGCCATATGAAAGGTCAAACGCTTGTAATTTTTACATTAAAATTGCGTGGTGAACCTTGTCAAAAGCCTTACTGAAGTCTGTGTAGATTGCGTCTACTTGTAAATTATTATTCGTTGCATTATGCACAAAAGTCATAAAAGCAGCAAGATTGGTCTCGACTGATCGGCCCCTACAGAAACCATGCTGTTCCTGGATAATAAAAGGTTTTAGTATATAGTGAAGTTTAGAATATACTAATTTTTCAAAAACTTTTGAGATAATGGGCAATATTGAAATAGGACGATAGTTGGAGACAAGATGCTTATGACCTGATTTGAATATTGGTACAACAAGCGCCTTCTTCCATACGGAAGGGAAAACCCCCTGAACAACAGACTGATAGAACAGCAAAAACAATGGTTCCGCAAGCTGATCGGCACAGGAAGTAACCAAAATACCGGGCAAACCGTCAGATCCTGGACCCGAATTAGAATTAACTTGATTTAGTGCACAGAGAACGTCGGATTTGTCAAACCAGACGTTTGACAAACCAGCGCATAGCAAGGGATCAAAGTCAACGTCAAGTCGACCGTCTATAAAAACCGAGCTGAAATATTGGGAAAACAATTCAGCTATATTTTCACCATTGCACACGCTAGAATTATTATACTCCATGCGAGCAGGGATGCCAAAATCGGTTTTTTTCTTATTCTTGATATAAGACCAAAGGTGCGCAGGATTATTAATTAAGTCTGTCTGAATATGATTAAGGTACGCTTTATAATCAGCTGAAATTAAATGTTTGGATCGCGAACGCAGAGTAGTAAAAGATAGATAATCTGCGTTATTACCCCACTTTTTCCATTTTTTATGGTACATAAGTTTCTCCTTAATTGCTTTAATAGTTGAGCTAGTTAGCTAATAGTTATGGAATTCATTACATCACTAGTGATGTAATGAATTCCATAACCTAACTACAAATTGACTTCTGTCACTAATAGAATAAGTCAAGTTTTGAACAAAAATTGCTTTTTCAATGGAATTAGATAAAATTTTGTACTTAATACGTCATGAAACTGACCTATCCTAACATTACCCAATATTTTTGTCAGAGTTCATTGACTTTGTAGACAAAACTAACCTAACTTATCTTTTCTTTTCTGGAAATCATTGCTCATTTTTTAATTTTTTTAAATCTTACTTTGTTAAAACACATTCTTTGATATTTTGCTAAAACTGCGTAGAACCTATCCAAAACTCTAGAATAGACGTACGGCCCTATTCTAGAGTTTTGGCAAGCTTCGGTTATGACCCAACGATACTTTTAGAAAAATTAAATTATTTATAAAAAGTAACTTGTTGTTATAAATACTTAAGTAGGTAGATGGCGTACCCACTTTAACTTAATAACTAAATTTAGAAACTCGTATAATTGGAATTTTGCTTCAATTTTCCTTTAGTCGAGGATTAGAGACCGGAATTCGTTGCTAATAGAATCACCTCTTTATGTTTCTTGTTCAAAATGCAAATTTAAACTGGGTGCTGAGCTCAAGGAAGATATTCGTTGCGTTAATTATGCCGGCGAAACTATCTTGAAATATAATAATGTTGATACCATCTTACTTTAAAAAATTGAAAAATAAGAAAGTATTTCAAAATTAATTTTTTTAATAAAAACAACAATGTGTGGTTATAAGATATGGATATATAGACACCTAGATATCTTTTAAAAGAACACCACCCGAAAAATATTTAACGACTCTCATAAAACCTTTCCGTGCAAACGGCGTAGTATTAAAAGCGCCTTATTTCAGGTCATAACAATAATAATCGGTCGCTTATGGTCGGTTGAACGTTAACGTACACATACACATATAATCGGTTTCCAATAAAGCCATTCCAACGTTGCACTCGATTCACGGACAGTTAACGCTTTATACCGATCAGTGCAAATCACATCGCTACGTATGTCGCAGGAAAAAAAAAAGCCTGTAAAAGCTCCCGAAAGGGGCGTTGCGACGTCGTCCCAAGGCGACGATCCCTATCCTGGGTCCCGACGGCGTAAATTTTCCTGATCGGCCTCCTGCGGATCGAGAACAAATAGTCCTCTTAGCTCACTTTGCAATTTTATCCTGGAACTGACAGTCGGTCGAGACGTTTGTTTCCTCCTCGGACACTCGGACGCGACACCACCGTTTTCCATTGATTTATATCTTTTGTGATCGAACGGGGACAAGGTTTATTTACGTCCTTTGGGAGATGGTGTAAAGGAAAGAGAACCGAGAAAGAGGGATCGAACCCCTCGTCGTGGTAGTTTTTTTACTTCAAGTAAAGGTATCAGTGAACCCTTTTTGTTTAATATCAGCTCTTTTCTCTTTTTATATGCGAGAGAATGGAATTGAAAAAAAAATCACTTTATAAAGAGCTTAAAGGTTTCAAAAAATAATCTTAAGAGATTAAATCAAATCTTTTTTATGAGATTAAACGTTTTAAATTAGGATTTAAGTTTACTCCCTCTTTGGTCATTTTTATCTCGGTAGCGTGATAAAATTTTTATGTAATATTCTGAGCAATATTCAAAAGAGATATTTGTGTATATAAGTGTCATATAAAATTATTCAAAGATACTTTTCTTTACTAGTTAGTTATAGCAGTATAAGAATGTCGATTCTGGATCGGAAGTTGCTCCCCATGCTCCCCCTGTGACATCACACTCCAATGTAAAAAGTATAGGGAGAGTGACCAACCTAAATCTGGGGGAAAAAAAATTAGGTTGGCATTTGAAAAGTTCTTTAATAGCGGACAATTTTAGTGTAATGACTCCGACTAGAAAAGCATCCAGCCGATCGTTAGCAGAGAGATCCGGGATGAGTTTCATTATCGTCATTGTACAGTCAAAGGTAAAAGTATAAACTCTCGTACATTATAAATGGAAGCATAATAGAATGGAAGCATCATAAATAGAAACATCACCACGGACTTTATTCATCTCTTTTCACATTTAAACGGTAAACTCTCCCTTAAATTTACCCTTTTACAGCTTATCTCGTTATCCTTATTTTAAGAAATGCAGTTTTATAGCTTTTACCTTCGATTTTATCACAACGCGACAAAAACAACTCTTTTACAAACAACTCAAACAAAAACAACTCAACACATACAAGAAACAATTGTTCTAGTGTATCCTTGTTATTACTCTAGTATACAGTGAATTGCACTTAAGATGCAATATACAAAAATATATTTCCATAAAAACCAGGGCGTACCTACTTACTTTGCCCCACAAAATGCAAAGTGGCAATATAATTTAACATTACAGTAAAACCTCGATATAACGGATCATACGGGGAACGCAGTATCCGATATAACTCAATAAAAATATACAATCTAGAATAACAAATAAAACTATACTACCACTAGAACTAACACTAGACCTAAAACTAGAATCATTCGGGTTTAGCCGTCTTGAAAGACGTGCGGCTAAATCCGAATGTTTCTAGTTCTAGGTCTAATGTTTGTTCTACACTGAGAAAAATAATGCGGGAAAACTACCTAAAATTTAGTCATGTTATGTAGAATTTTTAGTCAAAAATTAACTAACTACTACTACTAGTTATATAAACTAATTCTATTTCGATAATTATATAGATAAATGATTGAAAAATGCATCTTATAAATACCTAATAAAATGAATTTCATTACATAATATTAATATATGTTTTTACTATTAATATTATTTTTATTATTAATGGTAGTAGATAGCTTTATTACTTAAATATAGACGTCGTACCTAAATTTTTTGTATTAAGAAATATTTTCTATAAACGATCGATGTAACGATGAAACTAAATGACTAAAATACATTTAAATAAAGTATTTAATAATAGTACATTTGTCCATTTAGGTAAAATATTTCATTGTTAAATGTATATAGAAATTCAAACTAGAATAAAATAGACAAAAATACCAAATACTTTAGGTAACTAAACTACTCAACAACTAGACTTCTTATCAACTAGTTTCCACGATGTAGTTTCTTTTTCTAAAAATTAGTTATATCACCTCAGTAAATAGATAAATTAACTATCATAAATTTGACTAATTAGAATTGTATATGTCAGCTAAATTACGTTAGATAAATGAATAAATTTTCTAGTATAAATAACTATTTGTCTAACAACTAAATTGATTTAAATGGTCAAGAAAAGAAATGGTTTCAATGTACTTTAACTGGTTGAAAAAATTTTATTTAATAATTCGTCTGACTAGTTTCGCCTTATACGCATCTTCAGAGACTCTACAGTAAGAAAATATTTGTTATGCAATATTGTATTAATCCAAACTTAAACTATTTAAAAGTTAACAATAATGATTGCATTTTAAAATTAATTACTTACTCGTTAAAAATGTGAAGTTATATCCATGTTATCAAAAAACAATTATAAGATTGACAGATCATGTTGAAAAACATTTCTTAATTCCGAAATATACTATAAAAATCAGTTAAACTATTAAAATTATAAAGACATTGATTTAGTTCAATTTTCCATATCATTTTTCTCAGTGTAGTGACAGTGATAGGTAGCGCTAGTTAGCATAAAATATCACTATATTGCATATATTTATTGCACTAAAACTAGAACTAACACTAGACCTAGAAAGTATCGGGTTTAACCGTGCTTCTCCAGACGCACGGCTAAACCCGAATGTTTCTAGTTCTAGGTCTAATGTTAGTTCTAGTTTTGCACTAGCACTATTACTAGAATTAACACAAGACCTAGTACTAGAATCATTCAGGTTTAGCCGTCTTGAAAGACGTGCGGCTAAGTACGACTGTTTCTAGATCTAGGTCTAATGTTAGTTCTAGTGATAGTGGTAGGTGGCGCTAGTTAGCTAAACCCGAATTTTTCTAGTTCTAGGTCTAGTGTTAGTTCTAGTTTTACACTAGCACTATCACTCAAACTAACAAAAGACCTAGAACTATAATCATTCGGGTTTAGCCATACTGAAAGACATGCGGCGAAACCCGAATGTTTCTAGTTCTAGGTCTAGTGTTAGTTCTAGTGACAGTGCAAGTGTAAAACTAGAACTAACACTATAGAACTAGAATCATTCGGGTTTAGCCGTCTTTAGAGATGTGCGGCAAAACCCAAATGATTCTAGTTCTAGGAATAGTATTAGTTCTATATAGTAATAGTGCTAGTGTAAAACTAGAACTAACACTACATCTAAAATTAAGAAACATTCGGGTTTAGCCGTGCGTGTTCAGAAACTTTCTAGTTCTAGGTCTAATGTTAGTTCTAGTGATAGTGGTAGGTGGCGCTAGTTAGCTAAACCCGAATTTTTCTAGTTCTAGGTCTAGTGTTAGTTCTAGTTTTACACTAGCACTATCACTCAAACTAACAAAAGACCTAGAACTATAATCATTCGGGTTTAGCCATACTGAAAGACATGCGGCGAAACCCGAATGTTTCTAGTTCTAGGTCTAGTGTTAGTTCTAGTGACAGTGCAAGTGTAAAACTAGAACTAACACTATAAACTAGAATCATTCGGGTTTAGCCGTCTTTAGAGATGTGCGGCAAAACCCAAATGATTCTAGTTCTAGGAATAGTGTTAGTTCCATATAGTAATAATGCTAGTGTAAAACTAGAACTAACACTAGATCTAAAATTAAGAAACATTCGGGTTTAGCCGTGCGTGTTCAGAAACTTTCTAGTTCTCGGTCTAGTGTTAGTTCTAATTGTAATGCAGCGCTAGATGGTTATATATTTTTATTGAACTAAAAGTAGAACTAGCACTAGACCAACAACTAGAATCATTCCGGTTTAGCCGTACGTCTCTGAAGACGGCTAAGTTACATAAAATTCCCTTCATAATGAAATTTTATATCTGATTAAGAATGAATCAATATCGGCTTTTGTTGATTTAATATTTTTGATTTAGTTTACTTTTCTGATTTAAACTAAATTGTTAACGACAAGATTTATATTTAATAATGGCGCTTTGTTTTACGTTCATTTTAATCCTATTCCTATTACATCTGGAGCGAACGTTGAAGATTAAAGGACAACGGCGACTAAGTAGTCGCCCTCATTAGGATCCTTGAAAGCATCTTAGCTGCGATAATATGGAACTTGATCAATGCAAATTTGCATCACGACAATCCGGTTAGTATACTGCCAAAACGGAGCTCCAGTTTCCTTTATGTTAAAGCTGTTGGAGGTCGTTGCAATTAAGTTTTGACGTAATTATACACGTTAAGATTTGAGGTCACATTAAGGTTTTGGCATTATAGAGATAAGTGTTCTGATCTTTCACTATTTGGAGTTTCATTAGTAAATTGAAATTTCGCTTTGGATTGTATAATGGAATTAATAACGGGAACATTATTATAATATCAAAATGGATGTAATATGTTATTAAATCGCCACAACGGGCAAATACATTATATCCGACCGGTTATTAGGGTATGGAATAAAATAATTTGTGAGTTGTAGGGGTGAAATAAATAAAATAACGTGTTACGGGAAACGAAATATTTAAACGAATTTGTGTCAGTATCGCTAATTTATGATCGCATTCGACGGGGATCCGTTTTGTACCCCGTTCGGGCAATAAACTTGCAAATTCGTGCGATAATTTCGCGTCGGCTTGTTGGGGAATTTTCCCCGGTTTAATTCGGACGAACAGGCGCTCGAGCGGTCAGCAGCCGGATAAGTCCTTAAACCGACTGGTAATGAGACTTTTCACGGCGCGTTTAACTCACTGGTACCCGGCTAAAACACACTGTTTTAATGGTTAATTCCGCGTAATCTACCGCAGTGCGCTGTAATTTCTACAATACACGTTACCCTAAACGTAACCGTTTGTTACTTAAGCTTCAAGTTTTCAACAGCATCCTAAAGATTTGTTAAATAGAATATCTTATCGTACATATCAGATTGTAACACTTATGCGAAGTTAGCCCCCAATTAGATAGGATTTTACATGTATAGTATTTTAACTATAACAAGAGAACCAGTCAAAAAAAAGCAATTTTAAACAAAATTAGCCGTTTCATGACGTGTTAAGTACAAAATTTTATCTAATTCCATTTAAAACTTAACTTATTCTATTAGTGACAGAAGTCAATTTGTAGTTAGGTTATGGAATTCATTACATCACTAGTGATGTAATGAATCATTACATAATGTAATGAAATCATTACGTCACTAGTTATAAAAAAAAGTGACGTTACAAAACGTCAGATAGACATGTAAAATTGAATTTTCATAATAGAATTAGATAAAAAATAATTTTATCTACAACTATTGAATTATCTATTCATTATACATTTGATTTTTGACGGGTAATGACACGCATTACTCATGACTGACAAAGTGTTGAATAATGAAGCCATTATTCCACAGTTCTGACACGGCCTACCAATCAAAAAATAAAATATTAACAGAACTGACAGCTTTCTTATATTGAGGTTGTGTCTGAAATGTCTATCAAGTTTATTTTTTTTCCTTTTTTGATTTTTTTTTCAAAATTAAATAGTTATAGATAAAGTATAGTATTCAACTTGCGTATAATGGATGTTACCTACTCAGATTACAACACTCGTTCGCTTCGCTCGCTCGTGTTGCAACTTCATCTTCGTGGGTAACAGCCGCCATTATACCCTTGTTGAATAATATACTATTTTGTAAGCGGATTATTACTAGAAAACAAATTAATGTGAAAATGTACGAAATATTCTACTAATCATAATAAAGTATGTAAACAAACGAACAAAGTAATAGACTGATTTAAAATGTATTTGTAGTAAAACAGCAAATTTTTTTTTCCTTTTTGGTTTAAGTATTTTTACCTTTAATATAATTTATTGTTGTTCTTACTACTTTTCTAGTTTTCCTTTTTCAAATTTTACATTTTTAGCTGTATATAGTTACACACAAAAAGCACTCCAACCTATAACTCGGTTTATATTGAAATATAAATAAAGTTCTCAGAGGCAAGGTGCTAATTTACATTTCTTTCAATTGTCAACTTTTTCTTCAAGTTGTATAATATATTTTTTGTAATTCGCGACGGTAACGAAAGCTCTAACAGTACTCAAACGGGTGCTGTAATGAGACTCCTTACAGCATCCGATGCCGTAATGAGATTTTAGTAACATTTTATGGAACCAGTTCAAGTTGGTGACATTGGGTCATTAATTTTTCTAGTTGTCAATGTGACAATGTCTGTCTATGGATGTTTAAATACGTTCTTAGCATCGAATACATGGTCCACAACGATGAGGACATTGAACTCTGAGCAATTTCTCTTATTTTGGGAGGTGTACATGAAATATGTTTGTCAGGTGAATACATTTTGTGTTTTGACAGTTTCTAATTGTCAATTCAAATTTCTATTTTCAAGTGTTAGGGTGTTACCAACTGCTACATGCCTATTTTCCTACTTTGTCAAAATTTATTTTATTTTTGAGAAAAAAAAGGATGGAAACGCGAATTACAAAAAATAGCATAAAAAACACGTTTCATAAGACTTAAAGCTTCATTCTCAACTTGAATTCGTGCATTTCAAACGTGTCTTACGAAACTTGTCTTTTAATATACTATTTTGTAATTCGCGACGGTAATGAAAGCTATAACAGTACTCAAACGGGTGCTGTAATGAGACTCCTTACAGCATCCGATGCTGTAATGAGATTTTAGTAACATTTTATGTAACCAGTTCAAGTTGGTGACATTGGGTCATTAATTTTTCTAGTTGTCAATGTGACAATGTTTGTCTATGGATGTTTAAACACGTTCTTAGCATCAAATACAAGGTCCACAATGATGAGTAGATTGAACTCTGAGCAAATTATCTTATTTTGGGAGGTGTACATGAAACATTTTTGTCAGGTGAATACATTTTGTGTTTTGACAGTTTCCAATTGTCAATTCAAATTTCTAGTTTCAAGTGTTTCGTTGTTACCAACTGCTACATACCTATTTCCCTACATTGTCAAAATTTATTTTATTTTTGAGAAAAAAAAGGGGTAAAAACGCGAATTACAAAAAATAGCATACAAACCACGTTTCATAAGACTTAAAGCATTCATTCATTAAAAAACTCGTTTTTCAACTTGAATTCGTGCATTTCAAACGTGTCGTTTTAATATACTATTTCTCTTCATTACAAAACATTGTACACCATACTTTCGATCGAGATGTTGATGACTAAAATTGATCAATTAGTTAAGGAGATAATTGATGTCTTTGATTAATTCGTTTTTTGTGTTTTAATCAAAATCCTTAAATGTTTAGCATCGGGCATTTCGATAACCGCATTCAGCCAGACACAAACTTTCCATTGAGATATAAAACATTAAAATCCGTCAAACCGTTCTCTAATTATAGTCGATTTAGTTTAAATTAATTTTTTTATATTATGGGCTAGACTCTCTGGCGTTCATATTTGCATAAACAACGAACCGAACACGGTGTCATTCCGAGGGCTGTACAAGGTTAAAGGGAAAGAATTGAAATCGGGCATTTTATGATTTCGATAGAAGAAACTATGACGAATCGAATGACGTATAGATCTTGATCATCGGGTATATCGTTTACGAGTTATCACCACTTAAAAAAGGTCATTTTTAACCCTTTGAATCGGACATTTCGGGGCTAGAAAAAAATGGGGCTAACTTCGCATAGGTGATTGTAACTTCTATTTCAAATAAATCCAACTTTAGGATTCGTTCACCATTGTAGATGCGGATAATTGATTTTTCTCGTTATACAAAGAATTAACCTGTGGCTATAGTATCCTGGTGGTTACCGTAAAGTTTAATTAAGGGCAAACCGTTTTTTCACACCACGTCTCGAAAAGTAGGTACACAAAAGACTAATTATAAAACAACATCCCGAGAAAATTGCACGACGGGGCCCTCGAAAAAGGTAGTGGAAAGTGCCGAAGCGCTTTACCGTTCTAGCAAGTGCGGGATAAATATTTCGAGGTACCGTCTTGCACTTCGTATTTATCCTAAATATTAGCCGCATCTAATTTTCACGGGCTTTGTCTGGAAGCGCTGCCGCAATTCTGAGCGGGAATTCGGAATTATACCGAGCGGTACCGGCAAAGGAGCGTTTGACGTAGCAATATCCGGCTCCGCTTGAAAGAAAATCCCGGATTCCGTTAGACAAACATACCGAGGCTTAGCCGAGAGTGCTTGTTGTTTTTCTCTAGGCGGGTGACGGCATTTGCTAAAATACCATTAGATAAACGTAAAGTGAAAAGAAAAAATTAAATCACTTAGATCACCAAAATTACAAATTACATTTTTGGTGCCTTCAAATATTTAGATTATAACTCATTGTTAATTATCGTTATATATCCATTTTAATGACTCTCCATCAAGCAAAACACGACACCCCTTTCTCATTTCAAAGCCTTTTAACACCACTTTTACTCCGCCATTCTTTCACTACTATAACAACGTCTCGCCATTCACATTAACACCATCCATTACTTATACGTTCTCCTTAAACAATAAAGACGTAAGATGAATTATATTCAACGTTAACACTGCTGTACTTACACCATCTATAACAATATTTTGGATGATATTAAATGCTATAATTGAGGTTCCTTTAACTTCATGGAGTAATGTTAGATTATTGGCGTAGGTGATCACGTGGTTGAGTCAACGTTGGTTTTCAAGTCCTAAAACCTATGCGGTGTGCGCACAGCTCGTTCTTGAGGGTGTGTAAATAATATTGCGCGGTTTATGAGTTTGGCTGGCGGTGCTGTATGCAGCAGCAACTACGCCAACGGCTTTAATTAAAAGGGTATAATTAGCAGGCTAGTACAAACTAGTGTGTGCCTTAGGTATTCAAGATGTCCTACGGTTATGAAGCGAGCGCGAATAGGCCATAAAGACTACGACAATAGATTCCAAGTCTTGTGAAATATCTACCTTTGTATATATGAATTTCATTTTTTTATTAAAATTTAAATCACCTTTAATTAAAATTAATTACACTACAATTGCTTCAGGTAAGATCTTAATGATCACCTGTTATTGACATTTCTAAACCAATATATCATACACTGTTCTCGCTTAAGCTAATAATGGTAGGATTGATTAATTTCCAACTGGAAATGTAAATTGAATGATGTTCTCTCACTAACGATGTTACTTAATCTGATAAAGATATACGCTATATTTGTTTTATTTATATTATTATGTAATGATAACTAAAAAATATGTGCTCAACAAAAAAACATGTAATCGATAAATTGTTATCGTAATAACAAAACTGCCCTATAAATGAAAATAAACATATCCGGTTAGTTCAAAATGTGATCGTTCGTTTTCCATCGGTGTCGACACAATTTCCATTTCCATTTCTGGCGGAATAACTCGTACAAGGGCCCCCACAGATCGGGGTCAATGTGACGAAGCCATGTCTCTGACGCGTAAATATAGACGACAGTCGACGATGTGGCACCGGTTTCTTCCCTCCAGCTGCTAAAGTTATTTTTATAACATTAACTTTAGGATCTCACCGGACATACCGAGTTAGTCACGGTTTTTACAATATTTTTGGCAAACGCTAAAAGAATTCACAAATTTTATTTTTTCCATACGTTAAAATTACTGTTACATATCACAAAGGATTATTTGTTATTAAAATGATGGTATTAACGTTATATACCTGCCATTTCATAATTAATAATTTATCCCTCTAGGATTTCAGTTAACGCCAGTCAAACAGTAACCCATCCTGCCGATCGTATCTTGCAAAATCAGCAGGTTGGGTATCACATCATGCCATTACCTTGATAGGAGAAGGCTTAACTTCGCCCGGTTTATTTCGTCATTTGGACCCGAAGTGTCGGAGTTAATTAACTATTAATTTCAACCTATATAGAATATAATTATTTTTATTTTGTTTATGAATAAGGTTCGATTATAAGAGACGATATTTAAATAATAGAAGTAGAATTTTAATTGAATCCCCTTTAGAAATGTTCATGCATAATTTATTTATTTGTTAATTGCCGTTATTTTGAATTGAATTGCCGACCATTCAATTAATTATTACTAAATTACAGCATTGTAAATGTTGTACTATTGAACATGCATATTATTATTTCGTTTGATTTTGCCGACAAAATTAAACGTGCATTTGATATAACGATAAATAGAGAGACACCTGTCCGTCGTACACACTGCCTTGGAGCTCTGATAGATCATTGTAATATCATTATGGAAATTGACTTGACTGACACGATTATCAATACACGCCTTCGCTTGTAATGCCACGTCAAGATTGTTTCGCTGAAATGAGCACAAATGGCTATTCGAATCCTGATAACGTTTCTACAAGGCATGCTTCTCCCATTGAGTGTTTAACCATGTTGGTTAAGAAAAGTAAAAAGAATAAACATATTTGGAATCGAAATCGATTTAATTTTATGCAATGCCCTTTTGACTGCGAGATATGAATTTCATTATTCATGTTGCCTCGGTGGATTTCATAGTAATACGTTTGACTAGATATGGAAACTACATATGTTGCCAGAAAAGAACGGGATTCGATAGTATCCCTCAGGTGAAAATATGCAGCAATTTGCGGGAAAACACGGTACTAGCTGCGAACGACACCGGAGATACATATATCAGCCCAAGTTTTGCGGCCAAAACGTTGGTAGGAACGAATGCCGGGAGATTTATACCTAGCCCTGGAGGTTTAGAGCCCGTAATAACTGTAAAAATCACTTTGCAAAACCAAGAAAAACGATACTAGCGTAAAATAGAAAATATTACGTATCTACGAAAATTCAGCAAATTGCATTCTACAATATTTTCTAATCTGTTTTTGTAAAATTTGTTTTTTATTTAAATCAATTGACATTGCCAAATTTTTATAAAAAAACGGTCTGTACCACCCTAGATACCATGTTCTATGACCACGCTTTATAATATTTTCCACTAAATAATAAGTAAGGTTGTGTATATTCTAAACGAAGTTGTCACTGATTGTCACTTTAAAGACGAAGCCACTAATCTCTCGTCACTTGGCTAATATCTACGTTTTGAAATTAAAACTCGTGAGCAATATATTAAGATAACATAATTAAGTGCTATAATTAAAATTTGAATATTGTTTAAAAATCAGAATTACTGGAAGAATCTGAGTCTTCCGCTAGTTGGATGATGACAGGAGGTAAATCAGTTATTAATGAATTTCCCATTAATGTTGTCCAATCTTTTTTAATTAGTTCTTCACAGTGACGAACACTATTTGCCCACATCTCCGGAGTGTAATGACCAAGAGCTTTTTACCAAGTCTCCTTGACACGACAGACCTTTTTCTCCGAGCTGGACTGAACATGTTTATTGTAATAAGTTTTTAAGAACGCCCAACATAGTTCAATGGGATTATATTGACAATTGTATGGAGGAAGGCGAAGAACAGTATGGCCATGGTCTCTTATTAATTTGTCAATTTCAAAGGATTTTTCAATTTGAGGCTTGTAATAACGGATTATTTCCCATAACGATTTTTTATTTAAGATTGGTTCAAACTGTATATTATGTTCATTTTTTTTTGTGCAGAAACTTAGAGCTTTCTCGATTTGTTTTGAGTGATATGGAGCATTATCCATTACTACCGCACACTTCGCACCCAAATTATTTAATGCTGGAAGTAATTGATTTTTCACCCATTCCATAAAAATAATTGACGTCATATTTTTATGATAATCTCTGTGCTCCGTGTTGTCACTGAGCAAGAGATTGCAATTTGGCAAAAACCCTGACGAAGTGCCTGCGTGCAAGATTGTAAATCTTTTTCCTTCGCCTTCTGCTCTTTGCGGAATACCGAATCTTTCATTTTCATTTACCCATTGATAAACTTGGGTACCATTTTCGTAAATCCAAGTTTCGTCAAGAAAAACAAAAGTATACTCTCCAGATTCTAGGTATTGCAAGTATGTCTTTAAAAATGTAATTCTTTTTGAAACTATATGTGGTTGTTCAATTAACACTTTTCTATTGCTAATCTTTTTATATCTATATCCCATAGATATTATAATTTTATGTAATTTTGATCTACCATTAGTAAAATCACATTCATTTCTTGCAAAATTAAGTAAATCATTAAGATTAAAATACTGTTTCTTTTCATGCAATTTTTGTATTTGTCTTCCTAACTCTTCTTTAATAAAATATAAATTATTATCCGTTTTGTAGTTCATTTTACAACGCCCTTGTGTTTTTGGTTTTTTTACAGTTTGATATTTTTTGTAGGTTTGAATAATTTTAAAAACCGTCGTGCTGTGAACCTAATACAATTATGTTGAATATAAATTTAATTTTAAAACTCAAGTGCAATACACATACATCAAAAATACGTGAAGCTTTATCACATATATATTTTAAATTCGTATTTGGTGTCTCCGTCTGTACTTCTTCACAATACCTAATTATAGAGTTTCTTTCGCGTTTAGACAGTTGACATCCCGTTCCACCCTTTCTTAACATTTTTATGGTAGATTTAGCAGCAAAAAAATTATATGAAAATTGTTTTTTAATCAATCTTAACAAATTTGATAGACAGTGGTGGCACACAATTAAAGTAAAAGTCACGACATGCGCTTTTACTTTCAATACCAACTTGACGACACTTTGGCAATTGATTTAAATAAAAAACATTATAAATATGTATCATTTCACACTAAATCATCTGAAATAAGGGGAATAAATTTAAATTTATACGTAAGAATTATATTTTCTAATTATCTTGTTGATTAACGTAAATGGTATAGCGTGTTATATATGTTGTGAAATATGCAGATGTAGTGGAGATGGCGAAATTGTTGTGTCGCTAATTTTGTCGCTAATTACTCCGCTCAATTATGGAAATTTACGTAGATGTAAACGGTAATTGGTCCGGCAGCATATTATATTTCGCTCCAACGTGTATTAATATTTCAATTATGCCTATGAAATAGCTTTATATCAAAATTGAAATCATAACAATGTATAAATTCCAATCTCATTAGAAACCTCAGGGAATTATTGACATTTATTAAACCCTGATTAATGGGTTTATCATTATCAAGTATTTAATGAGTCTAAAGAGGAAATGTGTAAAATACACAAACCTACCAAAGGTTTCAATATACCGGGGTTTGGATACCGGGATACAGGCATTGGGTAGTTTTGAAAAGTTATGTTTGGAAAAAGGTGACTGCTGTTTTAAGAGGAGCACGGCTAAACCCGAATGTTTCTAATTCTAGGTCTAGTGTTAGTTCTACTTTTCATTCAATAAAAATATACCACTGAATAACAATTCAAACTAGAACTAACTAAATAGATCTAGAAACATTCGGATTTAGCCGTACGTCTTTCAAGACGGCTAAACCTAAATGATTCTACTTCGTCTTATGTTAGTTATAGTGATAGTGCTAGGGCAAAACTAGAACAAACACTAGACCTAGAACTAGAACCATTCGGGTTTAGCCGCACGTCTTTCAAGACAGCTAAACCCGAATGATTCTAGTTCTAGGTCTTGTTAATTCTAGTAACAGTGCTAGTGCAAAACTATAGTTCGTTTTTTTTCTATAATACTTGTCAATATAAATTTTTTAGGGTTTCTGTTGGTATTATCTAGGGACCCTTATACAATTTATGTTGTTTTCCTGATTTTTAGTAATATTTTCAGTAACTAAATAGTTGAGGTTAAAACGGTTAAAATACTAATAAATTTAATTAAAAAAAAATTAATTGAATGAAATAGAACAAAACAAATGGTAAATAAACACCCCAAATTCATCTTTATTACCTTCTGATTCAGACTCTTCGAGGTTTATGATAAATGGAGGAAGATCGTTAAAGGAAGTATTACCCATATGAGTATGCCAGTCTTTTTCTATTAAGTTCTCAACGTGAGTTATGCAATTGTTCCATATTTCTGCTATGCAATTTGACAAAGCAGTATGCCACACGTTAGTCACACGATTTTTCTCGTGGAAGGACATCGTTGATATGCTTATTGTAATAAGTCTTGCAATAGGCCCAAACTAGATCTATGCATGCAGAAGAAGATCATCGACAACATACCTTTTTTTATTTTGCTGCAAAAATGGCACGATCTTTTCCCAAAGTTGAGCTTTTGTTTCGCGTTCATTAACATTTACATTATGTTCAATTAAAAATTGTATTAAAACACTTTTCTTTGATGATCGTGTGGGTGTTTTTTCTTTGAGGACTGAATGATAGGGCGCATTATCCATTATCACAACATTTTTGCCAGATAAATTTTGTACTGCTAGAATTAGATTTTTTATTGACCCAATTATAAAAGATTTGGAAATTCATCGTATTGTGATAGTCTTTATCAGTATTCTTACTATTAAAAACTAATAAGCAATTTTCTAAAAAGCCACCTCTGTAACCTGCATGTAGTACAGTAAACCTGTCTCCTTCACTTTTTATTTTAATGTTAACCGAACGTTTATCATCGTCTTTTACCTACCTACGTAATTCAGAACCATTCTTATACAGGGGTGTCACACAAAAAACGCCCCAAGCTGTAACTCTGTCATTTACATTCCGATTTTCATGAGCGGGTTATCAAATGAAATGGTTTCATGAATACTATGATTCATGCTACAAATAAATTTTTTCCAAGGCCGTCTTCAATTTTAAGCGATTATTAACTTTTGCTTTTCAAATTGCTATATATATTTTTCTTTACGTCATTGGATAGAGACTGTTTTTCTGAATCCACTGATGTACAATACATCCATTTTGAATATAATTTTAGTAGAAAAAAGACACCTGTATATACAGGTTGCCACACAAGAACGCCGCTAGCTGTACCTCTGTCATTTACCTTCCAATTTTCATGACCTAGCTATCAAATGAAATGGTTTGATGAATACTATGATTCATGCTACAAATAAACTTTTTCCAACGCCATCTTCAATTTCTAGCGATTATCAACATTTGATTTTCAAATTGCTCGGTATGTTTTTCTTCACGCTATTGGATAGAGTTTTTTTTTCTGAATCCATTAATGTACAATACATCAACATTAATTGTAATTGTAGCATAGAAAAACATTAAAATAGTTTCTGAACATTCTCTTAAAGTCACTTCTATTATACTGTAGTGTGCCATGGGATAAATGAAAAAACAACTTATAAGTATCATTTACAACTGCTTCGGGCATTGAAATAGCATTTAATGACTGTTATCAGTTTTGCGTTTTATTTTTTTCCATGGCACACTGCAGTAATACAGAAGTGACTAAGACAATGTTCGGAAAATGTTTTAATTGTTTCTCTCTGCTAAAATGTTAATGTATTGTACATCAATGGGCTCAGAAAAAAATTTCTATCCCATAACGTGAAGAAAAACATACCGAGCAATTTGAAAATCAAAAGTTGATAATCGCTTGAAATCGAAGATGGCGTTGGAAAAAGTTTATTTGTAGCATGAATCATAGCATTCATCAAACCATTTCATTTGATACCTCGTTCATAAAAATCGGAAGTTAAATGACACAGTTACAGCTTACGGCGTTCTTGTGCGACAACCTGTATATACAGGTGTCTTTTTTCTGCTAAAATTACATTCAAAGTGGACGTATTGCACATCAGTGGATTCAGAAAAACAATCTCTATCTAATGACGTGAAGAAAAATATATAGAGCAATTTGAAAAACAAAAGTTAATAATCGCTTAAAATTGAAGATGGCCTTGAAACAAATTTATTTGTAGCATGAACCATAGTATTCATCAAACCATTTCATTTGATGCCTCGGTCATGAAAATCGGAATATAAATGACAGAGTTACAGCTTGGGGCGTTTTTTGTATGACACCCTGTATATCCAAGTTTCGTCCAAAAATATAAAATTTATATCTTCCCCCGAATATTTTAACTGTAGATAGCGCATCAAAAATTTTACTTTAGCTGTAATCGCATGATTTCTTTCCATTAAAATTTTTCGACTATTAATTTTTTTAAATTTGAAACCCATGTCTCGAATTACTGTATATAATAAACTTCGTGAACCAGTGAATTCGAGTTCTCTTTTTGCAAAATATAACAGTTCATTTAGGTTAAAATGTTTCCCTCTAATCAAATTTTGAAAAATTTCAGCTGCAAGCTGTTCTCTTAAATAATAATTGTTGAACCATATCCCTTTTATTTTCCCAATAAATTGCGTTTTTTTCTTGCGTTCATTTTACTTTAATTTTAAATTACTTAATTTTTTGAATAACGAATTTTCAAACAAATGTCAATTATGACATATTTATTTCAAAACATGATAAAACAAAACTCCCTGTTAACTTTACAACAATTTGACAGGTATTATAAAAAAAAAACGAACTATAGAACTAACACTAGACCTAGAACTCGAAACTTTCTAGTTCTAGGTCTAGTGTGAGTTCTAGTTTTAGTTCAATAAAAATATGCAACATACTGATATTTTATGCTAACTAGCGCTACCTACCACTGTCACTGCAACTAACATTAGACCTAGAACTAGAAATAATCATATTTAGTCGTCTTAAGAGACGCACGGCTAAACGGAATGTTTCTAGTCCTAGGTCTAGTGTTACAGGCCTATTTTGTAACTCTCAACGACGTCGTTACGAGTCGTTTGTCGTTTATGAACGACAATTCGTATTTTGTAACTTCTAACCACATCGTTGCCTAAAGACTTTGAGGTTAGGTTTGGTCGTTAGGTAACGATACTGAGATAGCAGTCGTTTGTATGTCGTTTATGTGATTAACAGAAATAATCAAGTTATTTTATTCCGGATCAAAGATATATTGTGAGGTGATGGATGCAGTAAGAAGATAAAAAACGTGAGACTACCTACATATACATTTAATTATATCATAATTTTATGTATTAATTATGTGTTATTTTATGTTATTAATGTATATTAGGAATGAAAATAAATTGTATATGCGACGATTGAGAGATGTGAGCAACCTGTTGAAACGCCAGATGACATTTTTCGAAAATTGTATAGATTTCCAGTAAATTTGGCCCATGAATTTTTTCTTGAGCTGAGTCCTTTTCTTGAAGCCGGTACAAGAATTACAAGAATACCGACAACATTACGATTTATTGTAGCACTACATTTTTATGCTCAAGGAAGCTATCAAAAATCTGCAGGAACAGACAACCGTTGCTCAATGTCTCAGTCATCTGTCAGCAAATGCATAAAAAGTATCACTGACGTAATATTACACCATTTTTCGGGAAGATATCTTAAATTTCCAACAACTTTAGAGGAAATTACTGCAATAAAGAATGGGTTTTCTCAAAACTTTAATTTTCCTGGGGTAATAGGAGTTATAGATGGAACTCACATCGCAATTGTACCTCCAGTTTTCTTGAATCGTAAAAATTATTATAGTATTAATTGTCAAATAATTTGCGATTCAGATTTTATTGGCACTTTGTCCTAAATATCCGGGAAGTGTCCACGATTCAGCAATATGGATGATGAGCAATATTTATAGGGAACTAACAAGTCGTTACAGAAATGGAAAAAGGAGTTCTTGGTTGCTGGGGGACTCAGAATATCCATTACAGCCCTTTTTACTGACACCTGTGTTGAATGCAGTAGAAGGTACACCTGAAGGACAGTACAATAGAACTTTATGTTTGACAAGAAATTGTGTTGAGAGATGCATCGGAGTTTGGAAGGCAACGTTCAGGTGCCTTTTAAAGGACAGAACGTTACACTATAGCCCAAGAGTGCAGCAAAAATAACTATACCTTGCGCAACTTTATATAACATTCTTAAAATTGCAAATGTAGATGTTGCTAATGAAGCACCTGATGAAAATGAAGATGAAGTACAACACAATGATGATCATAATGAACTACATCAAGTTGGTGTAAATATTAGAAATAATGTGATTAGGAATTATTTTCAATAAATTTAGTTGCAATAGTTTTAAACATTTTTTATTTAAAAAAACTAAAACAAAAATATTCATTAAGAAAAAACCATATCACAAAAAAAACTAAAATAAAAATATTCATTAGAAAATAACTGATATCACAAAAAATTAAGATTAAATTACACCTAGAATTCGCTATACTGCCGGGGCAAAAGGTCATAAGTACAATTGTATCAACAATTCAAATTTGCCTCAAACGCCATATTAAAAAAAATAGATTTATGACCTTTTGCCCTGGCAGTAGCGAATTAGTCTTTATCTTCTATGTTTACATTATATTTTAGCTCCATCTTTAGCCTCATGAGCTGCACCCCTTGTTTTTTTAACTCTACTAATTGTTTAAGATTTAAGTTTATTTCCTCAAGGGTATTAGAATCAGTTTTTTTTTCTTTGAAGAGTTTGAAAGTTTTTGCTGCTCTTTATTTTTTTCTTGATCCACAGCAACTGCAATATTTTCATTATTATTTATTCCTATTTCTGACACACCTTCCATTCCTTCTATAACAACCTCGCCTGTCAGATATAGTAGTTTTTTTTCAATTTCGGAAAGTTCGCGTTCTGGTGCACCTTTATTTCCTGTCTCAGTATAGCTGTTTTTAATTATCCTTGCCCTTTTACGGACTTGGCTTTTCCAATCTACGAAAACCTAAAATAAAATAATAAACACTTATTCCAGAACATTATATTATTTACTCTCTTCCATTCATTTAAGGATTTCTGAGGTCCGCCACTAGAATTTAAACTATTAACTAAGTCCTCCCAACATTTGGTGAGCTCATTTGGGTGATCAGGAGTAACTTTGTTCTCTCTAAAATATTTATTTGTTTCCAACATATTGATGTATAGTTCGTATTGGTTTTGAGTGGTTCTCACTCTACGTCTTTTTGCTGGTGTCTCTAATCTAAAATATATTTTTTTAATAACAAAAACATTTTGCTTTATTACAATATTTTGTATTTACCCGGCCATTCTTTAAATATATTCTATTATAATTATAGTATTATAATTTTTATTTTTTTTTTATTTTGATATTTGCGAGAACACAGGCTGTGACACAGGTACAGGGTGTCCCAATTTCGATGTCCACATAGGCTATCTCCGAAACTAAAAGAGATAGAAAAAAAGTAGCTTACATGTCATGATCTCGTTTTTCGAGAAAATGCTAATGCCGAAAAGTCCGAACAGCTATCGTCTTTTGTTTTCGCCCTATCGGCAAAAACTGAAAATTTTGCGAAAACGACAATCGCGAATATCTCACTTATTATCAAAGATGGAGTATTATAAATAAAACATTATATGGGCTACTTTTTACGAAGAATTCAGTGGCGTATGTAGAATTTTTTTCCCATCTTTTATTTTCGAGATTTGAGACATAACTTTATTTTTTTAAATGGAAACCATAGTTGGCTATGACCTAAAATAATTTTTTATTTTCTTCTGATAACAAATATATATAGTTTGTGGGGTATATTTCTTATAGTTATTGAATAATTAACATAAATTCATTTTGTTCTATCTAAAACTAATGTATGTATTTAAAAGTTAATGTTGCTATGGTGATAACCATACATACTATGATGGAACATAATGTATCAATTTTTTTTGTTCTTTCTAAAACTATTGTATGTATTTAAAACTTAATGTTGTTATGGTGATAACAATGCCACGATGGAAAACATTGGGTACGTTCAGCAGGTGTCAACAGTTGAATTAAATCAGTCAGCTAGTTGTATGAGCTTTAATACAGCGGAATGAAATCGACTGAACAAGCAATTGAGAATTAGCAGTTCAGCATAACCTAAAACTATGGCCAACAATAATATTTTTGAAAATTTTGTGTTATTACAAGAGATAATAGATGATGATGTTGATTTTAAGGCTCATTTCATTTTATACAGTTCTGCCAGTTTTCAAAATTAAAGGGGAGAAACAAAAAATATTAATCCTAACCTAGAATTTCACAACCGCTGACAAACTAAGCGCAGATTACTTACGCTGAGATATTTACTAAACTGCTGCGTAACAGCGCTGACTTAGCATATCGTTCAGCCGTGACTGCTAATATAGCAACTTAACAGTTGACACCGGCTGAACGTGCAAATTGTTTCCAATTATTGCCAATGGCATTATGTGCTGGTGCTCCGTCATATTGAAAATATATCATTTGAGACTTATTTAATGGCAAATTGTCGATCAAAGGCACAATGTGTTGCCTTGATATATTGAGGTATTACCTGAGTTTAAGTTTTTATGGTAGATACTATATGCCAACATTCTATTATCTAAAAGGGCACACCATACATTGAACCTCAACCTTCTTTGAACACTCAGAGACTTCATTGGTCCAGATGACATTTTGAACAAACAGCAGATTATTTAATTTTTCTAAATATCATCTACAAAATTCTAATCTTAGATTGACATCTCCGGCACGTAAATAATGAGTTAGGTCCGCTTTGTATGGTTTATACATATTTTTCTTTCATATTCGGGAGCAGCGGTTTTTGGGTCAGACGTCTTGTTCAATTTCTCTGCAAGATCCATTTTATTTATCGCAAGTGAAGCCAACACATTGACTTCATCCTCTTGCAGGCCATTTTGGTATGTTTTTGCACGTGGTTTGGGGATGGACCAAAAATCTATTAAATTTTCTGCTAACCGGCTGAAGGTTCTTACGTGCGGTTGTCTTCTTTCCGGATACCTTGTGAAATATAATTCCGCGGCTAACGTCGCATTCTTATCTGATAACATCATGTTCCATCATGTTATATTTTCATAATTTTCGAAGTTCATTGTAAAGTTTTATTTAGTTTTGTTATACTTTGACACCTAACATGCTGGTGCATCATACCAGCTCATAATGCCAGAGTTGTTATCGAATTTTTAAATACAAACTTTGGCATTTATTTGATACATTATGTTCCATCATAGTATGTATGGTTATCACCATAGCAACATTAACTTTTAAATACATACATTAGTTTTAGATAGAACAAAATGAATTTATGTTAATTATTCAATAACCATAAGAAATATACCCCACAAACTATATATATTTATTATCAGAAGAAAATAACAAATTATTTTAGGTCATAGCCAACTATGGTTTCCATTTAAAAAAATAAAGTTATGTCTCAAATCTCGAAAACCAAAGATGGGAAAAAAATTCTACCTACGCCACTGAATTCTTCGTAAAAAGTTGCCCATATAATGTTTTATTTATAATACTCCATCTTTGATAATATCAGAGATATTCGCGATTGTCGTTTTCGCAAAATTTTCAGTTTTTGCCGATAGGGCGAAAACAAAAGACGATAGCTGTTCGGAGTTTTCGGTATTAGCATTTTCTCTAAAAACGAGATCATGACATGTAAGCTACTTTTTTTCTATCTCTTTCAGTTTCGGAGATAGCCTATGCGGACATCGAAATTGGGACACCCTGTACACAGGTGTTAGGTTGATTGAGGTTATGTTGTTAGTTCAAACCTTGGTTCAAACCATGTTCAAATGGACCAACATTAGTTCAAATGTGTACTATCCTAGTCTAGTTTTATTTGTTATTTAGCACTAGATTATTGTATATTCTTTATTGTATATTCTTGATATTCTTTATTGAGCTATAACGGATATTGCCTTCCCCGTATTAATTATCGAGTTTTTACTGTAAAATCAAATTATGTCCTGGTTTCTATAGAAATATATTTTTGTATATTGCATATTAAGTGAAATTCACTATATACAAAAAATGTAAAGGTTATAAAGAGAACATAAATTGAGTTACAATTATTTAAGTTGAATAAAGTCAATTAAGAGGTGCACTTTAGTTCGGGTGGAAACAGATAGAGAGGCACCATAAGGATTTGAGATTTATGCAAATTGGATTCAGAGCGTTCGCGAACGATATAAGTGTGCGGAAGTGGAATCGATTTTTCAACCGCGAGCCGCACCTCTTTATCAGCGATAATCCCACGATATGACCTTCATTTATATTTCGACGTCGACCATAAGGGGAGAGGTAGTCAGCTTATTTCAATTTCCAAAAAGGATTTCTCCTCTTCTCCATAACTATATTTTCTTTTTATCAACTCCCCTGTGCTACACAAGCCTCGGATACGACATCCCAATCTCTTCCGCGACGCTAAACGATCACCTCCGGTGGATATTACCATTGGAAAACTTCCTACCGACTTGAAATGCAGCTCGACGCAACAATGCATTCAATTAAAACTTGTCCACGATGGGAACTTCTGGTGCATTTAACTTTCTCGAATCCTTCGTGAGGCTCGGATTAAAAGGGCTAACAACGAATGTACGAACGAGGAATGGTGGAGGTGCCGGTGTTGACGAATGTACTAAATTTCTACCGACCTAAATTAATTGCCCAAACAAAACTCTTCCGGGGCTGCGTTTAGTTCTTAAATGCAGCACGTCAGAGGCATCTCTTCTATGTAATTTCGGTTCCGTGCACCATATAACTTATAACATACGTGTACAAGCGAACGCGAGTTGCTTGACAATTTTACATCTTGGTATACCAAATTATGCGATGCTATTCCCACAAACAAGCTTGAAATGGCTGGATATACAGTTAGTTATTACCGAAACTTTTGGAATAAAATTTAATTTAATGTTTGTATTATTAGAATAAGTTATACAAGTTCGAGATATGAATACCGAATTTGGTTAGAATAACTTAGAAATTATATCAATAGAAAAGTCACGTTTTTGACTTGATGGGATTGAAAACTCCCGAAAAGGTCCTAAAATCATATCTGTTGATTTTCATTCCGCACTACAACCGGTGATTTATTTGAAGTGCTATGATATAAAAATTCAAGACATGTCCGAGCTGGTAGAATGCCGGACCAAACGAGAATTGAAAAATATTACCGAGAAAATCGGCTTCCGAGTGGAAATTCGGGGGGGAATTTGGTGGATTTTTTTATTTCTTTAAGGTTTGGGAAATCGCAGCTCCGCCTGAATTGCGAAAGCTTCGTGTTGCATTTTTTACCGATTATGATAATCCACGCTTTGTTTTTGTATTCACAACAATATTAAACCCGTGCGGTATAATCTAGCTTCGCTAAAATAAGCATCTAAAAGAGAGAACATATTTAAAATTTCATCTAGTTTAGTCGTAGCGCGGCGTCGACGTCCGCTGAATTTTTCATGTGACGTTCTCATCGTCGTCAACGGTTACGTGGTGAAACAATAGTGAATTGCCGTAAAATTTTATTCTAAGGGCGTTTTTCTATTTTTCTATTCCACTATCAATCATCGAGATGTCAACGAGGTAACTTATTACTATTTGATGTAGAGAGAAGTTGCTGCTTGTCTCAGCCACAATATATTGCACAAATATTTATGTTTCTTGGGGATAATATATCTGTAGTTTATTTTCAAAGTCAATTTTACTCATAATGTATTGTATTAGGTATTTTGTTTTTGTTCGGTTAATAATTATTTATGCAAACCAATTTTTACAAATTAATTATACAAACGAGAAATCACACAAAAATATTTCATTTCATTCGCAACGAACAAAAATACATTTTTAAATTAAAAAACATGAATCTTAGTGAATAGAAAAATAAATTGCAGGTTCATGGAGACATCTATTAGCTAAATTTTTAAATTTACGAACTAAACATAAAAACGAGCCTAAATAAATACGTCTGTGCAAGAAAGAGGTAACTCGTTTAGAAGAGTGTTGTCGTAGACAAAGCTTATATGCGTTAATTTTATGAGTGTCTTTTAAGGTTGATTCGTAATCGTGATGGTTATAAAAATTAAAGAGTTTTGGAGGAACGAAATGGTTTAAACGAGGAACAAGTATACGATTAGTAACGTTTGATTACCGATAAAAGGAAATATGTTCACTTATCTTGATTCCTTCTGGAGGTGTCACATGTTAGTTAAAAATGGCTGACTGACCTTGATCTTGAGGGATCCTTCGGGAACAGGATGGAAGATTGGACTCGAACTCAGGTATGGTTTCGATTTCTTCGAAGAAAATTCAGAAACACTTGTTTACTTTTACTTGATAAAAAAAATTGAGTTGTCAAAAAAAAATTCTAAGTTCAAACTTAGGTTAGAAAATTTAAGGTTAATTTGACGTAGATTCGACAACACTTGACTCTAGCCAAATTTGATCTCTCTTCGGTGTCAATTTCCGCGGCCTTATATACCCTTTTTGGACAAAGCCTTCTTGGATATCCGAATTTGATCGTCTCAGTTTCACTCTGGGCTCTCCGATTGGTTGATTAAGTGGCGGGAATTATAAATTACACAGGTTAGCCAAAATAATTAATTTTTTTAAAGAAAATAACTGTCAATTTTGAAACTATTCGAAATTATTAATAAACTTTAAATTTGATTAAGATTTTGTAATTTTGTAGCTAATTTTTAATTTTTTTAGATAAACGCGCTTTCGGGTGTGAATTTCCTTCGAGAAAATCGTAATTTGAATTTGAAGTTTGAAAATGAAAAATTGGAATTTAAATAGATAAAATGATACAGAAATGGATGAAATTGCGGCCTATGGGCTAAATCGATACAATCTATCGATCTCGCATTTTTTTAGAATCTAAAATCGTCTGAAAAGTCACCAAAGTCAATACCTGTCAAAAATGTAAATGACAAGGTCAAATTTGAAGGATATTCAAGGAATTAACTCTTTTTTGGACATCGCCCTAATTTTTCTTAAATCTAAACCAAAATCATAACAAAACGTAACTACTTAGCCTAATCTATAATACTAAAGATCTTAAATTTAATTTTTTTTTGTTTCTTCGGAAACGGATTTTATTACAGTATACAGGTGATTCAAAAAACCGCTGACAGACTTCTAGAGTAGATAATACATGAAAAATTAAGATGAATAAAATTCAATTCAAAACTGTTGCTTTAATCCAGCCATGTCCAACCCAAATTACTCTTCGGGCCAAAATTTAGGAATGTACAAGGCACTGGGCCGCCACCCACTTGAACAAGAAAATTTCAATTCTAGCGCACACTCGCGCTCAAATGAGATACGTATACACAAACTAGCATGTACACAGATATACACAATAATATATAGGTATTTCAGTAAATTACAACAGATATTTAATGTGAAACTTGTTTATTTATTTTATTTGAAATTTTTTTAATATCAACTTCTAATTTTGTTGTGGCACAACGTAACTGATTCGTCAAATTTGCGTCGGTGAGCCTGTTACGGTCTTTGGTTTTGACTAATTTTAATCTAGAAAAAAATGACTCACAGAGATATGTTGTGCCGTTTGCTGCCACAATACACATAGCTAATTTTTTCAAATTAGGAAATTTATCTTCCTGGATATATTTTCGACTATATTGATGTCCTCAAACCTTAATTTCATTTCTGAGTTGGACTGCAGATCGATAAGTTCCAGTTGTAAATAAATAACCTGGAGCTGAATTCACATCAATATTAAATGGACAATTAAAAATATTGAACATTTGTTCAAATTTTTCTAGGTAGGCAAATCTTTTTTCAAATTCCTCAAGCAAATCTTTAATATTATGCGAATATTCGGAAATGGGTTTATTTTCCATTTCGAAATCATTTAAGTGAGGGAAATGTGTGGCATTATTCGATTTCAGTTGATTTTGAAAATATTTTAATTTAGCAATGAATGTCTTTATGTCTTGATAGCAATTCGTAATTAATTTATTTTCTCCTTGAAGATTCTGATTTAGTTCATTTAATTTAGTTGTGATATCTATTAAGAAACACAAATCCAACAACCATTTTTCATCGTATAATTGTGGAACGTCTTCGCCGTTCTCATTCATGAAAATTCTAATTTCTTCCCTGAGGTTCCAAAATCTTAATAAACATTTTCCACGACTCAACCATCGTATTTTGGCGTAATATATTAGGTCACAGTACTCGGACTCCAGTTCGCGAAGGTATTCTTGAAACTGGCGGTGTTTTAATGAATTATTTTTTATTTTGTTAATAATATTAATGACAACTGACATCACGTGAGACATATTTAATGACTGAGCACATAGATTTTCTATATGTAAAAAACAATGACAAATAAATAAATCCAAAAATGATGTATTTTGTCCCAAGCTTTCAATATGTTTGCAAATTAAAGTAACTGCTCCTATGTTTTTTCCTATCATTGATGGTGCTCCATCGGTTGTAATACCAATAAGTTTTTTTAAATCTAATTGTCGATCTTCCGCGCATTTTAGAACAGCATCTTTAATATCTTTGCCCGTTGTTGTATCCTTCAGACTCACAAGATCAAGGAGTTCTTCTGTTACTTTCAGCTTATTATCAACTCCGCGAATAAATATAGCAAGTTGTGATGTATCCTTGATATCGGTTGTTTCATCCAAAGCTAATGAGTAGTACACAAATTGTTTGGTATGTTCATTGAGGTTTAGGGAAATTTCATTGGAAATATCATCAACTCTACGTGCAACAGTTTGATGAGACAGACTTATTTCTTTATAAATATGAACTTTTTCCGGGCTAATATCTTCAGCTGCAGCAATTAAACATTCTTTGATGTATTCTCCATCCGAGAAAGGTTTCATTTTTTTAGCAATAATTTGAGAAATTTTTAAACTTGTACTGACAATGTCGTTTGATTGTTGATTTTGTTTTTGAAACACATTTTGTTGAGACTTTAAGTTAGCTTTAAGTAAGTGTAATTTGGCCTTGCGTTCACCACCAGAAAGTACAGAAAGTTCCGTATGTTTTTCATAATGTCTTCGTATATTATAAATTTTAGCAGTAATCGTTTCACGACAAACTAAGCACACAGCATTATTTTTTACTTGCAAGAAAAAGTAGTCATCTTCCCAATTATTTTTAAATTGTCTGTTTTCATCTTCTAGTTTTCTTTTCTTCCTACCCGACATCGCACGTCAATATTATGGACAATTTTATTTATTCTGGTATAATTAAAGAAACGAATAAATTTTTGTAGGACTGCAAATTAAAATAAAATATTACTTACTTTTATTTTCACAACCTTTTTAAAACAATAAGTTTATCAACTCTGTGATTAATCAACTCTCTACGAAGAACTCGCATAAACTGAAGGGACTAGAAAATTTTATGATTCAATCCACTTTTGAGCGAAACAGGGGAATACCCGACAAAACGGACAAATTCGCAGTTACGTATCTCCGAATCTACGTAAGTCGGGTTTACGTAGGTCGGGGTATTTACTGTATTCGTAAACGCCATACATCGGGATTCGCTATTGTGCAAATTATTTTTTTAACATCGTCATTGCCGATACCTCGGCGGCGGTGTCAAAAAAATTAAGATGAAAGGTTCTTCCCAATATATTGAGCTATGTGTTTACCAAATTTGGTGAAATTCGGGCAAGGAATAACTGAGTAAAATCGGTATATAGGTACCCACATACATACAAGATTCCATTTTTATATATTAAGATATAGGAGTTTTATAAAACGTCATTCGACCAACTAATAAAAATTATTTGTATTATCGATTATTAAAATTTAAATATTAATTTGTGCGATTTCCTTTTTTTGTTATCGGGCCGCACAAAAATCGCAATCGGGCCGCCAGTTGGACATGGCTGCTTTAATCAAAGTTTTGTAAGAGACCATTTGATAGATAAATGATCACTTTACACGAAAATACTGCCCGTTTGATAAAATTAGAAGTGGAGTTGAAAATATTTTTAAAAAAAGGGCTTTTATTGCAGATAATGTTTGATTTTAAAGAAACTTTGACCCGCTATATCTCGTTAAGGAGGCATTAGCGACCCCATTTATATTAAGACTTTTCATCTTAATTTTTGATGTATTCCCTGCCCTAGAAGTCTGTCAGCGGTTTTTTGAATCATCTGTATTTACCGCATAAATTTATTTGGATATCAAACTGTGCCTCTTATTAAAATAATGGGTGGGAAGATAAGTATATAGGATTCAGTGGAGTTGAAAACACTTTCTACTTTCAGGAACTCTTCTCATACTGATTACGGAAGAGTTCTGAGGTGTTTAGAGGCCTTTGACGATGCTATTCGCGACCGGCGTTGAAAGCATCGTTAACTTTACACTCGAAGCGACCGTAGATAAGAACGAAACGTTTTACCCCCTCAACGTTCGCGGAGGACATACCCAAATAGCCCCAATGTTACCGTCTTTTTATTCCTTTTCTTCTTCTCCCATTTTATCCCTATTCTCTTGCTTCAAATGTAGGTAATTCAGATAGCGTATGGTTAGAAACGTAAGTGGGGAGTAAATTAAGGTGGCGTCTTTCTGACAAATGACGGCAATGCGGGAACGTTGACCTAAAGCTTAACCGTAACGCGAATGGATTCGGTTTGGGATCGTTGGATGTTTGGTTGAGTTTTGGGTGGGTGGTTGAAACGACGGTGAATCCTTTCAATTGTACGCGACCCGAACGAGTAAACAATCTCTGTTCAGTCGCTCATAAAGACAGAGTTTGGTAAAGTTCGCAAACTTTCACCCACTGTGTAAATATTGATACTAAGAGTGGATGAAAAGAGTCGTCGTTTATATCAATTATTGCGTTCGCTGGAGTATAAAAGTTCTTCAGCTACCGGGATTTAGGACTTTTTTGTTTTATTGTCATGACTACGTGAGAAGCTTCATTGATGACATGTACCGTTACGGTTGGAAAGAAAAAGAATAACGTACAAAAGAGGCAATAACTTCCAGATGGTATCCTCGGTCGTTGTGTTACTATGCAGATTTTTATGCCGGCTCGCTTATGGCGATACAAAAGATTTTTGCTATGTAAGGTCGTAAATTCCGTTATGGAATTTTATATACATATACACTCATGTACTCGCTAACTTCAATATTTCCTTTTCATTTCTGTATGTAAAGCGTTTGAGTTGGGAGTTGTTTTAAAAAGATTATTGTGAAAAAGACAATCACAATGTCATCAACTTTATTTTACGATCTCTGTAAATATTTCATCGCAACCTTCCTTATTCTCGTTTCAAACGAAATAAACATGTTTTATTGGAAACAAAATTTTAGAGCTTTCAGTTAAAATTGATCTTGCGTACTACAATAAAAATAAAATTTTCTGTAAACCGCTTATATAATATATACTTTCAACCCTTAATCCGATTTTGCGAGTCGTGCGTCCTATTTTCAAGAAAAGCAAGAGACGCCCTTTATTCCGTAAAGTTTATTCTGGAATCCACTTTGTTTACGAAAATATCCCACCCATATTGTTGTTTTCTTTTGGTCTTCGAGTGTAAATCATTTAAAAAAATAGATATTGTAAAGAAATCAAGTTTTTGATCTTACGATGTTTTATTAAATGAAAATTACGCTTTGAAATTAACTTTTAGCTTTAGTCTACCAGAGTTTAATTTAATTACACTCTTTCTTTTTCATCTTGAACGAACCTGAACTTTGTTTTACTCTTCGGAAGTAAGAAGGTCAGTTCGGAGGAAAGCTAGAAAAAAATAAAGGAATAGAAGAAAAATTTCCGGAGTAAAAAATAGTAAAACTACGGTTTTATCTAGTAAATGAATAGGTGGCGCTATTTAGACAGCTTCCGGCTCCTTTAAAGTATAAAAATAACAAGCTCGTTTACTACGACATTAAGACATTGTATTTAGAAATATCTTGTTCAACCCGTAATACTTTTCGCTTGAAACTGTTTTTTTTTGGTTGTAATTTAAACCGACACTTAATTAAATCCATCCTCCATCGGGCTTGGATGGGCGATGTTAATTAAAACCGTTTGTAGGAAGGCTTTTATTTTTCGTGGGCGAAAAAAGGGGTCACCACTTGTTTCCTTAATATCCCGCGGGACGCCACTGTGCGGCTTTATTTAATTAACAAACAAAAAGCAAGCGAAGATAACGACTGGACACGGACGTCCAAAAAGACGTAGAAAAATTCCGTCCAGGATTATCCGAACTCGTGCTGCAATAATTCACAGTTTTCCCGGGCGCGTTTTAATTGCGGCTATGTCGAAAGTTAGCGAAACCAACCGGAGATAAAATTACCGCCGCATGTCAAAAAATAAAATAACCAAAATTTAAGTTTGAGATTTATGGAAGTGCCGTGATGGTTTTTACAGACATTTGTTTCTCATCTAACAACTGATACTACCTCGATTGGATTTTAAAGCTTTTTAGTATAGAATGCTCAGATCTTAATTAGTCTCTTGGACTCTCTTATACCGGGAGAATTAGTCCAGAGTAAACTGAGTTTGCTCTCAATCTATCTTCCAATTTATTTACTATCACAAATGATATACCAATTGTAGGTTCTGTTCCGGTCACCGATAATTGATACCAACCCCTTGCCACATTGATATGAAAGGGTATCAAAATGAAAGTAACTTTGTTACCAAATTAATAAGGGGCTAAATACTAAAAGATGTTGTTCTGCAGCAATCTTCAACATACCTAGGTAGATAACCCACATGTAAAAATCGTATTTTCTCCAACCGCAAACAATTAGATAGCAAAGCGTAAGTAAGATGTATTGACTCATTCGTCGTGGAAAGACCAATGAAATCATCTGCGGTAAATGAGTCACCTCATGTTCTCATCAAACATATAATAGAAGGAAATTGAGATAGTGGCAGAGAGGGGAGGTAGAGATAGATAGATATATAGAGGCCAGGAAAAAATACAAAGAAGAATTCAAGAAAAAAAAGAGGGAGTTGAAGGAAAGGAAGGCTGTGAAGATTAAGGAGTTGAAAGAGGAAAATGAGGTATGGAGATACTTAAAGAGGATGAGGAAGGGAAGAGAGGAAGTCATCAGAGATATACAAATGACTGAATGGAGAACCTTCTTTATGGGATTGTTGGGAGAAAACAGAGAAAAGACTGGCAGAGGTAGAACGAGGGGTACAAGAAGGAGAATAGATAACACTGGAAGAAGTGGAGGCAGTGTTGAGGAAACTGAAGAGGAGAAGGGCACCAAGAGAGGATGAGATCCGGAATGAGGCATGGTTGGAGGCGACGGAGACAGTGAAGAAGAAGCTATGGAAGGTAATAAACGACGTATGGATGGGGGAGAGGTTTCCGGACAGGTGGAGGATGGGGATAATATGCCCACTGTATAAAAAGGGGAGTAAAAGGGTTGTGAACAATTATAGAGGAATCACCCTGTTGGACACAACTTTCAAAATGTATGCAAAGATAGTGGTGGGGAGGTTGGATGAGGAAATGGGGAGGGGGGAATTGTTGCCGAATGGGCAGGCGGGATTCAGGAAGGGAAGAGGGGCAATTGACAATATATACATTCTGAAACACCTAGTAGATAGGGAGATGTACAGGGAGACGATATACAAGGTTAAAGTGGGGAAAAAGTTAAGTGAGATATTCTTTACAACAAAGGGATTGAGAAAGGGGTGCCCATTTGCAATATATACGGCGAACTTGGAAAAGAGACTTGCGAAGGGGCAAATGGGTGGGGTGGTGATAGGAGGAATAAAGGTGCGGCGTATGCCAAGGAGATGATGAGGTCCCTGGAAAGATATTTTAAGGCGAAGCGGTTGGAGGTAAACGTCGAGAAGACAACGATAATGAAGTTCTGCAAAGGGAGAAGAAAGAAGGAGGAATGGAGGTGGCAGGGAAGAGAGATAGAGCAAGTGGAAGAGTACACGAACCTGGAATATGGTTTCGCGGAAAGTAATAAGGTCGGGGCGCACATGAGGGCGATGGCAAAAAGAGCGAACAGAGTGATGGGACATTTTTGGGGATGGGGGGAAAGAACTTTAGGGAGGGACGTGGGAAAAAGAAAGGTTATGTTTGATGGCTTGGTAAGGAGCACAATGATGTACGGCGCAGAAGTATGGGGATGGAGAGAACAAGGTTTGCTGGAGGATATACAAACACGATATTGGAGATGGGTACTAGGATTGGCAAGGGAGATTCCAGGGTATGTAGTGAGGGAGGAGGTTAAGGTGAATGCAGTAAGGGTGGAGATAGGGAGAAGAGCAGTGAAGTATGAGGAAATGATAGAAGCAAGACCGCATTGCAGGATCTTGGGAGAGTGCTGTATGGAAATTAAGGAGAGGAGGCTGATTTATGGGTTGGGTTGGGTTGGGTTGGGTTGGGTTGGGAAGGAGACAGGGAAGAATATTATAAAAGAGTGGGATACTCACTAACTGAGATCGAGAACAGAAGAGCAGAAAGAGGTGAAATGTGGAGAGAACTGAGAGATAGGGACATGGATATACAGAGGCAGGAAAGAAGGTCACAGATACGAGAAGGGAGATACAATGAAAGGTATGGGGAGATAGTGGCAGAGGAACTGCCAAAGTAGTTGTTGATGGAAGGGGATGATGAAGGGAAGAGATTGGTGGCCAGATTCCGCTGTGGAAATGAGGAGAGGGGAATAGGTACTGGGCGGACGATGTGGAGAGGTGGTGTAGGCTGTGTGGAGAGGATTGGGAGAGGCTGGAACACATGCTGAGAGGGTGTAGTGAGCTAAGGGAGGAGGCAATGGACAGAAAACAGATTTTGGGAGCAGGGGGCGAGGGCAAAAGATGGATGAGGGAGGTGATCGGGGCTAGGAGGCGAAGGTGTGGAAAGGGGAGAGGAGGGTAGAGGATCTTAGAGGATTTTAAATATTAATTCCTTTCTTCATGTATGATATAGCATAAAATAATATTGTAATACTTAAGTAAGCGGATGTAAGCACCTTGTATTACTTTTAAGTCAACTTATACAAATTAAAATTAGTAATTTCTCTTGAACATATGCAAGAGACATGTTTAATTTTAATTTTTTGCCTCTGTGATAAAAAAGCTCTTCAACACTGCCATTTATTAATATTAAGCCTCCCTTAATGGAAAGTATTTGGTATTCACGTAAAAAATAAAATCCTGAACATTACTTCATCAATCAGTAATTGTTTTTAAAGTAGTAAGCCAAACATCATGGGTTTGTTCGCATTCATCATCCCCGAAAACAACAAAACCTCGTCAAGCGAACAAACCGTTCACAGGCACAAAACCCAAAATACACCCAACACATCGAACCGCTTTCGTAATAACCCACTATACAAACTTCAGTTTTGGTGTTGCAGTAAAACATGTAGTATCGATTAACCCGACGCGATGCAACGCGCGACGTGCACAGCTCCGCAGTTTTTAAGGCTAGGCATCCACTATCACCAAATTTCATTAGTTTTCGATTACCACACGATTGGATCTAAACGAAGCACGCGACCTGACGCGTCGAAATTGATTAATAACATTCTACTCTAATACAAATGAGAGACCATAAACAGAATGTTTTTAATGTAATTTTACATCACCATTGTTTTATTGGAGTTATTTATATAAAGTTATGGGACTAAAACTTTTATTGATACGAAGGTAGTTAAGAGAGAATTAATTTGACTTTGTTTTAATTCAGTTTTAGAGAACTTTGCGTAAAGTTCTAAATTATATGAAATCTACTGTTGCAGTACAATTTATAAACTAATAATTTCAATTAACGTTTTCATCCAATTTGCAAACTAAATATAACTAACGACTATCAATTGACACAATTATGATAAAATTGTTTAAATAAAATATGGTAAACATTATTTTAAATGTAACACAAATATAAACGTTCGTTCAAGTGTGAAAAATTAATTCATTCCGAGTCCGATTGTAACACATAAAATGAAATTAAACTCTCCCACGTCTGTCATCGATTTTCGTATGTATTCGGAGTGGAGGAGATGACATCGTGAAGTCGCTTATGTTTATCCTCTGCCCCATTATCCTTGTATTACGATGATGAGAAAGGTGAAAATGGAAATTGTATGCGCCGGCATACAATTTCCAATTTTTTCCGGATTCTATGTTGTACGTATTTGTGTGGAAATAGAAGTGAAGGAAAGGGGAATAATGAAAACTGAAACGTGGTCGGGTCGCGTCCGCATACAGAACATATATTAGGCCGAGCGGAGCATTGGGAACAATAAATTCAGATTGGCCAGGGAATATCAATTGGGAATTGGAAACGTATGAGTAATATGCATTACCCCCAACGGCGACGAGAGGGTATTGAAAAAAAAGGCGATGTGAGAGGACAGTTTCGATGTGGTAACGATAAATTTATTACACCTGTATTTGCGCAACGAAATGTAAAAATTGTTTCAAAAAACAACTAAAAAAAAACTTTATTTTCTATATAAGATTAAGACACATTGTTCAGGGTGTCGGATCGAAAAACAGAAACGACATTCGTTTACACTTTGTTGATGAGAAAACTCGGTAAGAAATCCTGTGAACGATTATTTTGGTACGTGCGCTTATTTACTCGAAAAATACAACAGTCGCTCCTTGACGCGAAGGGTTAAAGGGTAAGGATTAGGGGTGAATTGGCTCGCATTCACACCCCGATTTGACCCCAGACCGACGAACCTTTCAAGAAACGTTCTAAAAACGAGGGCGAGTGGAAAAAGGGGAGAAACCTAGACTAGAAAAACAGCAAAAAAAAGACGATAATGTTAAATTCGGGGCACCGTTTACTCAATGGACATTAATATTAAACACGACCATTTATCAATTCTTTTTATGTTTAGTTTCATTCTAAAATAAAATATCTAAAAGATATTAAAACAGGTGGGAATGAAAGCTTTTCATTTTCAACTCAACACGCGATGCTTTTCATTTTCCCGTATTTATTCGGAACTACTCTGACTTCAACAACGAGAGTGCTGGTAATTGATAGGCACTTCTGCATACTGATCAAAAAGTTCGAAATTACATCTCACTCGCTCTCTCTCTCTCTTTGTAAAGAGCAAGATACTATATAGCACTTTGTAACGAACTAATCGAAATCGAGCGGTGTACGATCCAAAGCTAGATTTATGAGAACAGACGCAGACGGGACGATATTGGTGCCCGGTATATTGCTCGGAGAACCGGCAACACTGTGACTTTCCACCAAACCAATTCCTGAGGATTCAAGTTTCGTGTTCGAGTGAAAAAGGTGCTTTCAACTTATAAAAATATACAGGATAAGGAAAATATATCGCGAGTGCATAAAGAATTTATGGGGGTATTGCTATGTAAAGGTTTAAAAAAATCTATTTTTTTTTTCATATTTCGATTGTAACATCTGTTAATACATTCGCTGCCATTATATTTATAGATATAATTTATTTAAATTGTTAACACAATTATGATTATTATTATTCACTATAAAAACACCTATAGGTGCACCCGGCACTTCTAACGAAAATGACGTTGCCAGTGCCGATTACATCTATAGGTGTAAGTTCTATAATTTATTGCTTATGGTAAATAAAAAAACATTTAACGCAAAAACCAGGCGAACCTTCACAGGAATTACAAATGTACATAGTTGCAGTCCTCTTCTTGTTACTTCTACAAACTTTACACTCCTTTCTTACTACTCTTTTCATCTTCTTAATTGTTTGATCAGGTGTTTGATATACTTCTTCAGTAGTTTTCTCTATTTTTCGTAATTCGTGCAGGGTCAAAAGTGCTAATCGGTACTTATAAATACTCTTACTTCTATTTCCTGAATATTTTTTGTACAGAATGTAAGAATTTATTACACTCATTTGTAATACATGAATAAAGATTTTTTTGTACCAGCGCATTGTTTTCTGGACACAGGGGTAATACGACAGCATTTGATCATGTTGATCAATGCCTGACATGTATTTATTGTGATTGATAATTGCAAGAGGTTTTAGTGTTACTTGCCCTCTTTTATTTCTGGATTCAGCCATGTTATTTCCATATTCAGTCGTTATATACAGGACGTCGCGTTTGGATCTCCATTTACCAATGTGCACTCCATTATAGAATAAGGACTTGTTATCCCCTGGTTTTAGTTTTGCTTCTTGGATGGCTCGTGGGTTGTTTTTTCTTCTTATATTTAGGGTTCCAGTACAGTATGTTTTATTTTGGAGAAGGTATGAGGCTAATTCGTAGCTATTGTAATACCGATCCATATCAACAGAATGTCCCTGATGCAGTCTATCTTGTAATAAGTATTGAACAACCTTTGATGTATGTCCAGCCCCACCCAACACATCCGTTGAGCCATGGTAAATTGTAAACTTTTGTACCAGTCCATTGGGTTCCGTCAACATATAAAGTTTCACGCCGTACTTATGTTTCCTATTTTTTATATATTGACGGAAAGCTAATCGTCCTCTCCATAATACCATTGATTCGTCCAAGGAAAGTTCTTTTCCAGAGCTGTAAACAGACTGCATTTTAGTATTGAAGTGGTCCATAACGGGCCGTATTCTTGCTAAACGGGCTTTGTTATTTTTGTCATCAGATGAAAAATGCAAACATCTCATTATCAGTAAAAATCTATTTTTTGACATATAGTTGGAGAAGCAACTTCTATACAACCAGTGTTTTTTCCAATAGTCTGATAGTCGAGGAAGTTGAACTGTACCAGACAGTAGCAACAAACCAATAAATATTTTCAATTCGTCTGTTGTAAGATGTTTCCATTGTCTAATACGAGATTGTGCACGTGTTCTATCTGATGAAAGAAGATTGACTGTCTCGGCATATTTGGGAAGAATGATTGTGCGCCCTCAAATTGAATATTGTTTACAAATGCATCTTCAGTCCATGTCATATTTTCATCGCTAGAATTATTTTTTGGCAACACTTCGTTCTGTACATCGTCAATTCCATAACTATTATCACTGTCACTATTTGTTGTATGTCCTTCATCGCTATGTACAGGTCCCAATTTCGATGTCCGCATACAAAAGTAGCTTACATGTCATGATCTCGTTTTTCGAGAAAATGTTAATGCCGAAAACTCCGAACAGCTATCGTCTTTTGTTTTCGCCCTATCGGCAAAAACTGAAAATTTTGCGAAAACGACAATCGCGAATATCTCACTTATTATCAAAGATGGAGTATTATAAATAAAACATTATATGGGCAACTTTTTACGAAGAATTCAGTGGCGTAGATAGAATTTTTTTCCCATCTTTTATTTTCGAGATTTTAGAAGTAACTTTATTTTTTTAAATGGAAACCATAGTTGGCTATGACCTCAAATAATTTGTTATTTTCTTCTGATAACAAATATATATAGTTTGTGGGGTATATTTCTTATAGTTATTGAATAATTAACAAAAATTCATTTTATTCTATCTAAAACTAATGTATGTATTTAAAAGTTAATGTTGCTATGGTGATAACCATACATACTATGATGGAATATAATGTATCAATTTTTTTTGTTCTTTCAAAAACTATTGTATGTATTTAAAACTTAATGTTGTTATGGTGATAACCATACCATGATGGAAAACATTGGGTACGTTCAGCAGGTGTCAACAGTTGAATTAAATCAGTCAGCTAGTTGTATGAGCTTTAATACAGCGGAACGAAATCGGCTGAACAAGCAATTGAGAATTAGCAGTTCAGCATAACCTAAAACTATGGCCAATAATAATATTTTTGAAAATTTTGTGTTATTACAAGAGATAATGGATGATGATGTTGATTTTAAGGCTCATTTCATTTTATACAGTTCTGCCAGTTTTCAAAATTAAAGGGGAGAAACAAAAAATATTAATCCTAACCTAGAATTTCACAACCGCTGACAAACTAAGCGCAGATTACTTACGTTGAGATATTTACTAAACTGCTGCGTAACAGCGCTGACTTAGCATATCGTTCAGCCGCGCCTGCTAATATAGCAACTCAACAGTTGACACCGGCTGAACGTGCCCGTTGTTTCCAATTATTGCCAAAGGTTGTACCTAGTAGTATTTAAAAATTCACTAACAACTCTGGCATTATGTGCTGGTGCTCCGTCATATTGAAAATATATCATTTGAGACTTATTTAATGGCAAATTGTCGACCAAAGGCACGATGTGCTGCCTTGACATATTGGGGTATTACCTGAGTTTAAGTTTTTATGGTAGATACTATATGCCAACATTCTATTATCTAAAAGGGCACACCATACATTGAACCCCAACCTTCTTTGAACAGTCAGAGACTTCATTGGTCCAGATGACATTTTGAAAAAACAGCAGATTATTTAATTTTTCTAAATATCATCTACAAAATTCTAATCTTAGATTGACATCTCCGGCACGTAAATAATGAATTAGCCCCGCTTTGTATGATTTATACATATTTTTCTTTCATATTCGGGAGCAGCGGCTTTTGAGCCAGATGTCTTGTTCAATTTCTCTGCAAGATGTTGATGGATTTATCGCAAGTGAAGCCAACACATTGACTTCATCCTCTTGCAGGCCATTTTGGTGTGTTTTAGCACGTGGTTTGGGGAAGGACCAAAAATCTATTAAATTTTCTGCTAACCGGTTGAAGGTTCTTACGTGCGGTTACCTTTTTTCCGGATACCTTGCGAAATATAATTCCGCGGCTAACATCGCATTCTTATCTGATAATATATAGCATTCCACATTCCATCATGTTACATTTTCATAATTTTCGAAATTCATTGTAATGTTTTATTCAGTTTTGTTATATTTTGACACCTAACATGCTGGTGCATCGTACCAGCTCATAATGATAGAGTTGTTATTGAATTTTTAAATAAAAACTTTGGCAATTATTTGATACATTATGTTCCATCATAGTATGGTTATCACCAACATTAACTTTTAAATACATACATTAGTTTTAGATAGAACAAAATGAATTTTTATTAATTATTCAATAACTATAAGAAATATACCCTACAAACTATATATATTTGTTATCAGAAGAAAATAATTAGTCCAAATTATTTTAGGTCATAGCCAACTATGGTTTCTATTTAAAAAAATAAAGTTACGTCTAAAATCTCGAAAATAAAAGATGGGAAAAAAATTCTTCCTACGCCACTGAATTCTTCGTAAAAAGTTGCCCATATAATGTTTTATTTATAATACTCCATCGTTGATAATAAGTGAGATATTCGCAATTGTCGTTTTCGCAAAATTTTCACTTTTTGCCGATAGGGCGAAAACAAAAGACGATAGCTGTTCGGAGTTTTCGGCATTAGCATTTTTTCGAAAAACGAGATCATGACATGTAAGCTACTTTTTTTGTATCTCTTTTAGTTTCGGAGATAGCCTATGCGGACATCGAAATTGGGACACCCTGTACAGAAAAGTTATCGTCACTATCGTCTTCTTCAGACTATAAAATATGTCTCAATTCATCTTCTGTTAGCGGTCGCGTACTAGTATTTTGCTGGTATTTTGTTAATGTTCTTTTCGAACCTGAAGATTTTGGAAGGAACTCTCCATTTTCAAAACGACAATATACAATTGAAAAACAATTACCTTGTCAGAAAACTAACCTAAAAATACTAAAACACTTGCATCAAAAATTAAGAAGGTGTATATATAACCAACTATACAGTAACCACCTATAGGTGTATCCGGCGCCTCTAATGACACCGTATAATACACCTATAGGTGTAATCGGCAGCGAATGTGTTAAGAGTATACTTCAAAACAAGATTATCTCAAAACGATGAGATTACAAATATTTACATAAAGAAAAATTTAAATATGCTTTCAATTCAAATATGCACTTTGAATATCATTATACTTTCACCATCGTGATTGCAAAGTAAATGAATTTTTGAAAGTTGTAACTACATACATTTAAAATTGGATTTATAAGTCGACATAAACAAGACACCGAGTGTTCCATATAAAACGAAATGGTACAGTTCTATATATTCAGTCACAGTTTGCCGTGAATGCAAAGCTTCAAATCGAATTTTCCAGACAGGCGCTACTTGGCTTTAGTAATTTATGAATCGATAAAAATTTTCCATATTCAGCTCAATATGCAGATGATTTTTTTAAATTTATTTATTATAGTCACCTTTTCCGCAACTTCTACGAAGACAAAGATACAATTTCGCTATTTTAACTTAATGTAGAAATTTACCTAGGAAATTGATTTCAAACATTTAGAGTTGGCGCTTTCAATATCCTGTTTTGCTGGCAAATCCACCAGTTTATTACTACGCAAAACGATAATTAAGGGCCTTTAATTTAAGACTTATCCCCAGGTTAATTTCCCTTCGCAACCCCTCGTTCGATCGATTCTAACTCCCCAAATTGGGGAAGCACCAATGAATATTTATTGTTTTGTACATTCAAAAGAACGATGTGAATGTTGAAATTCACATAATGTAATTACAAATAACTTTAAAAATATTTAATAAGGATAATCAGCTTTTAGTTGTTAATTTACCCTAATGGAATTTAAGTAATTAAATTGCATGCGCCGACGAATAAGCAAAGTTTCACGTGTCGATTACATCAGTCACGCTATTGGTACTTGTTTTATATTGTAATAGCCATCGCATTAGTGTGCTGTTATTAGTGTAATGGGGAATAAACAGGTGCGGGCAGGCGCAATACCTCGCATTATATTGATCAAAATCTATAATAATATAATCTAATGTTAGGTATTTGGATAACAGGATAAGTAATTACTTGATCAAAATTTTCATGTGTCATTAAACTTTTTGTACGATTCTTGACAATTTTATCGCGTATTGCCGTATCGTAAAACGTAACGGTTCGTTAAAAGTCACACTGTTTCAGCCCGGATTCCCGCGCGCGATCTCTTGAAACGGTTTTCGCATGCAAATCGTACTTTCATTTGATTTTTCTTCGTGCGTACGTGCTCGCTACTCGTTCCGACGCGCAAACGAGCGAAAGATTGGACGAGAGCAACGCTTTGTATCCGTCCGGGCGGAAATAAACAAAACCGGTACACGATTGCCTTTCCAATTTAAAAGCAATGTTGATTTTTGCCAGTTTTTAGCCTTTTCATTTCGACCAAACGAAAATAGAACGATTCTAAAAGGATAAACGTTGTTGCTTTGAACTGATCTTTCAGAGATTTTAATCAATATGAAGAGAGAAACAAAGGCATGAACAATACCTTTACTACGAAGTAATGTAACCGAGATAGTAAACTACGTAGGGTTGGATAGTTCGGAAATAAAGTCGCACAGACTGTGGGCAGTAGTTCGGTAACAAACAACGGGTCAGAGGTTACGCCAGCTGCGTTTATGGCGATAGAGGCCGAGTAATCGAGATGTGGCTTGCATTATCCACGAATATTGTTCAGATTAGCGATGCTAACATTCATGGCATGGTGAGTGCGGACGCATCGATCGAAATCTGCCGGCCAGAAACTGAAACGCTAGTTTCCGATTTAAACCTAACGTTGTGCACTACCAACGTAAAGTACTTACTTACGTGTTTACATTCACAATCAAATACATATTCAGTTCAAATTAATGGTCTTTGATAGTCGAACTCGTTACTTATTGAATATTTACACAAGGAAAGTTTAAAGCAATGTCAATAAATCCAGTGAAGTATCTTGAGTTATCTATTTGTTTAAAATTACATCATGAAATAGATATAATTCTATTACATGCTACAGGGTGGGCCAAATTGGACAGTTTTAAATAAAATGGTATTAGTGTCTGAGGCTCGATTTTTATAAGAAACTTAATGGCGAAAACCGCATATCGATGTCTCTTACGGTTTCAGAGATACAGGATGTTATCCAGAAACACCCTGTATAATATTTTAGTGGTTATTGACATAAAAATGATTTTCTTAAATGGAACACCCTATATATTTTTGCAAATTCGACGAGAGCATAAAATTTCCTTTCCAAAAATATAGCACACTTGATATCTCGTTCAAACTTTTAAGATTTTGAATTGCGTACTAGTAGGCTAGTGGGCTTTGACGGCGTCAATAAAACAAATGCATTGTTTATGAGTATCTGTCAAATTTTGATTCAAGTTTTAGTGTTAGTGCTTACCGTTAGAGCATTACTTAGATGTCATCAACTTTCAAAATAATGTCATATAAAAATTATGTAAAATGGGACATGATAGTATGTTTTATACAATCTTGGGAGAATACAGAGACTGCAAAAAAATTATATCATGAACGATATCCAGAGAGGCGGCAACCTTTTAATGATATTTTTAGAAGATTGTGACATAATCTAGAAACCAGCGGCTAATTCGAAAAAAAAAAGATCAAAAACTTATACAGGGTGATTTATAACATACGGAGCAGATTAAAAGAGCAAGTACTAGGGGCCAAACTGAAGATATTTTCTTAATAATGTTTTGACTACAACGTAATAATCACAAAGATATAGAGCATTAAAGTTGAATTAATTGCCCAGCATTTCTTACGATATACAGTATTACACTACGTTTAAATTCAAACTGCGAATATTTCGGGGTTTACTTAAGCAATGCCTGATTAGCACCAATAATAAAATCTTTGTAATATGACAGTTACGGCTATTTAAAAATTTGTTAAATCACTCAAAAACTGGTGTTTGTTTTTTGAGAACCGCTGATACCATGTTTTTATTGCTGTCAATCCAGTTGACTTGGTTACCTAGCAACGGACATGTCATTTAATTTTAATAATCAATGTCATTTAACGTCAAAATTAGAATTTTTACTAATCAAAAAATACAATGGTAATGTACAGTAACGAAGAATACGTAGATATGCTTATTATTTATGGAGCTGCTGGAGAAAACGATGCACACGCAAGACGTCTGTATTTAGAACGATATCCAAATCGACAGATCCCTTCTGAAAACACTTTTCTTCGGTTAATCCAGCGGGGAAGAGAGACAGGAAATTTGCAACCTAAGAAAGGTCTTGGTGGCGGTGGACTAAACAGACATGGAGTGAATGTGGAAGAAGAAATTCTAGAAATTGTGGAAGCGGATCGAAGTACTTGTCAAATTTCTCACCAACTCGGGGTATCCCAGAATTTTGTTTGGCGTACGTTGAAAAGTAACGGTTTACACCCCTATCATTTTCAAAAAGTGCAAGGACTGACTCCCGCTGACTATCCTTTGCGGTTGCAATTTTGCGAGTGGCTACTAAATCGTACCAACAGAGCAGCAGATTTTGCGGACAGTATACTGGTAACGGATGAATGCTGTTTTACCAGAAATGGTGTTCTAAATGTTCACAATTCCCATGTGTGGTCGGACGAAAATCTACACGTTATTCCTCAAGGCTTTTTCAACAACGATTCAGACTGAATCTATGGGCGGGAATTGTGAACAATACGTTAATAGGACCTTTCGAATTACCAGGAACTCTTAATGGAACTTCTTATTTACAGTTTTTACAAGAAAATCTGCCAGTACTCCTGGAAGATATTCCGCTACTTATGCGACGTGAGATGTGGTTTATGCACGACGGTTATCCTGCACATTTTAGTCGTAATGTACGAGATTTCCTCGATAATGCTTTTCGGCAAAAATGAATTGGTAGAGGTGGACCTAATTCCATGGCCACCACGTAGTCCCGATCTTAACCCATTGGACTTTTTCTATGGGGATTCATGAAGGATAGAGTATATGCCACCGAGGTTAATACAATCGACGAACTACGACATCGCATCACTGCCGCTACAGAGGACATACGTCCACGATATCAGTAAATATCAGCGGTTGTCAAAAGTTGACGCTAACTTATTTAAAAAATTAACATGCGATATCTATGTAACTATTAAGATTTTAACAAAACATTATTAAGAAAATCTCTTCAGTTTGACCTCAAGTACCTACCCATTTAGTCTCCTCCGTATGCTATAAATCACCCTGTATACTGAATGAAGAGAAGGGAATTAGAAGAAGTAGTAGTTTTAGGGGCAATGGAAAATAATCCACAGATATCAACGCGGCAATTGAGTGTAACCACGGAAATTCCAAGAACAAAGGTAGGCGGATTTTGAAAAAATTCAAATTTAAGCCATACAGAACTAGCAAAGTCCATTACCTCAAAGCAGGAGATTTTGAACGGCGCATGAATTTTTGCCAATAGTTCTCGGGAAAATGTGACAAAGAACGCAATGTTTCTTTAAATTGTATTTGGACAGATGAAGCGTATGTCAGTAGTGGTGGTGCACAGCACAAATAAAATATTTGAAGATATTTAGGCAACAAATCGAACCTGTTATTGACGATTTACCTCTAACGCACCTGTGAAATGTATTTTTTCAACATAACATGCTGCTATTGTCACCAATTTTTTAATCGCAGCTTTTGGTGATTGTTGCTTAGGTAATGAAGGTTCTATTCGTTGGGTGGCGCGAAGATTGAAAGATGTTATCTATAAACAGCCAATAAACTCTTGACAGCAATTAGAAGCTGCAGTTGTGAACGCTTTTGCAACACTTAGGCTCATTGAGCTTATCACTATACTGTGTATAACACAAACCATTTTGAACATTTTCTATAGAAAAGGAGTTTACTTTTGTTGTTATTTGTTGCTATATATTTATTCTTGTTTTATAATAAGTTCTATTAATTTAATCTGCTTCTTGTTTACGAATTTATGTTTTAATTCATTTAATTCACTACTTATAAATATAATCTCGTTTTTGTTTTATTTCCAAAGCCTATTTTTTCAAAAACGGCACATATAAGCTTTAAAGTTGTATATTTCAAAGAAGACTTGAACGAAATATCGAGTGTGCTATATTTTTGGAAAGGAAATTTTTTACACTCGTCGAATTTGCAAAAATATATAGGGTGTTCCATCTAAAAAGGCATTTTTACGTCAACTGCTAAAATATTGCTTTAAAAGAAGGTAACTTATTCCATCGAATTCCACATAAAAAGTTGCTTTGGAAATGTTTTCACAGAAAGGAAGATTTATCAATAAGAAAAAGTTATGACGACTTTTCGAAAATGCAGTTTTTTGAAAAACACTCTGTATCTCTGAAACCGTAAGAGATATCGATATGCGGTTTTCGTCTCAGACACTGATATCATTTTTACTCTATCTATTACAGAAATAGGAGTTTCCGTTTAAAACTACCCAAGTTGGTCCACCCTGTACTTTTTTGTGAAACTTACAATGGCACAAACCAAATTTTCATAACCCTCTTCGTTTTTGATATACAGGGAGTGTTTAATATTTACGATTTTCAGATACCTCCTGTATCTCGGCTATCTCGGTAAACTTAGTAAGAAAGTAAAAACGGGTTCTAATAGATTTTTTCACGTGGAATCCAATGGTGCACGTAGAATTTTTCTAGTCATTATGGTTTTTGAGTTATAAACATAACTCAAATACTGAATACTCAATTTCTAAAATACTCAGCTATTTATAACTCAAAAACCGTGATGACAAGAAAAATTCTACGTGCACCATTGGATTCTACGTGCAAAAATCTATTAGAACCCGTTTTTACGTTTACTGATAGCCGAGATACAGGAGGTGTCCGAAAATCGTAAATTTTGAAACACTCCCTGTATATCAAAAACGAAGAGGGCTACGAAAATTTGGTTTGCGCCATTGTAAGTTTCACAAAAAAGTAGCTCAGGTTCGCGAAAGCCGCAACTTTCTATCTTTCATAATAACTGAGATACCCTGCAAACACATCGAAATTTGGACACCCTGTACAGGGTGGGCCAAATTGGACACTTTTAAAGGGAAACTCCTCTTTCTATAAAAGATAGAGTAAAAATGGTATCAGTGTCTGAGGCTCGATTTTTATAAGAAACCTAATGGCGAAAACAGCATATCGATGTCTCGTATGGTTTCAGAGATACAGGGTGTTTTTCAGAAACGGTTACGATTTCTTATTGATAAATCTTCCTTTCTGTGAAAACATTTCCGAAGCAACTTTTTATGTAGATTCGAAAATTTATATCATGAACGATATCCAGAGAGGCGGCAACTTTTTAATGATATTTTTAGAAGATTGTGACATAATCTACAAACTAGCGGCCAATTTGAAAAGAAAAGATCAAAAACTTATACAGGGTGATTTATAACATACGGAGCAGATTAAAAGAGCATGTATCTGAATGACTGCAACAAACTTCAAGGGGTGATTCTTTAGTGAATTTTAAGGGTACTTTGATTATGAACCATGGACGATTTCGGCTCCCCTAACGAGCTACACCCCTCCAAAAATGGCGGAAAATTTTAATTTAATTTGTTTTTCTCAAAAACCATAAACGCTAGGAAAAAGAAATTTGGGGAATAATATATTTAAAATTTTGAAACGTCGAGTGAACGAGCGTAAATACGATAGAACTTTATTCAAAAATTAATTTGAAAAACAATAATAATAGTAAGAAAAACTGACATTTAAACGTCAAAAATATTTCTGACAAAGTTTGCAACGCCTACTAAGATTTCATTCAAAATTCATTCCATCTTTTGATCGACAACCCCATTGTTTAACGGGCAGTGTTTGCTTTACTATTTTTTTTTCTCAAAAATTAGTCGTTTTTGGAAAAATTTCAGAGAGACAAAAAAGTTTTAGAATACTTTCATCTATCTATGTAAAATTTTTCTAATGTATTTATCATCTGCATACAAAAAATTTTCGCAGAAATGCAAAAGCGTTTATGGTTTTTGAGAAAAAAGAATTAAACCTTAATTAAACTGAAGTCACCCATGGTTCATATATTAAAGTACCCTTAAAATTCACTAAAGAATCACCCCTTGAAGTTTGTTGCAGTCATTCAGATACACCCTGTATACTGAATGAAGACGGGGAAGAAGACTTGAACGAAATATCAAGTGTGCTATATTTTTGGAAAGGAAATTTTATACTCTCGTCGAATTTGCAAAAATATATAGGGTGTTCCATCTAAAAAGGCATTTTTACGTCAATAATTGCTAAAATATTGTTTTAAAAGAAGGTAACTTATTCCATCGAATTCTACATAAAAAGTTGCTTTGGAAATGTTTTCACAGAAAAGAAGATTTATCAATAAGAAAAACTTTTGACGACTTTTCGAAAATGTACTTTTTTGAAAAACACTCTGTATCTCTGAAACCGTAAGAGATATCGATATGCAGTTTTCGCCATTAAGTTTCTTATAAAAATCGAGCCTCAGACACTGGTATCATTTTTACTCTATCTTTTATAGAAATAGGAATTTCCCTTTAAAAGTGCCCAATTTGGCCCACCCTGTACATTACATTATACATTACACTGTAAATAAAAGTGCAGAGTTAATATGGAACATAATCATTAATCCGTTTAAATGTAGAAAATAGTGTTTCAATGTTCAGCTATGTTAAATATTGCTACTTATTTTTCAACTCTGCTTTTTAGCGCCCATTTATCATTGCAAAATCGAATTCTCTACTTTCTTTTTTATAATATGATCTGGTTTAATTAATCTTTTTAATTTCTATTTATCGTACATAGAAATACATAATATGAAGTTACATAAAGTCATCAAAATTTGTATTCCGTTGTTTACTGTCGTATACCTCTTAATCACTGCTTATACACCATCCATGGGCAACATAATTCATAGTCCGACTAAGTTAATCCAGCGTAAATTGCTAAATCCGAGAACTTTGTTGTAAATCTTAGTTGGTCGCGACTTGCCATCTACGGCCCTTTCTCCTACTTAGGGCTGTTGGTAACCTGGTTATGCAAAGATTCCAACTTAGACGGCTTAAGACACACTTAACCGACTCTACATGTATTCTAAGCAATTCGTGACCGTATTGCTGTGGGCTACTTGTTTAATTTAAATTTTCGGAAATAGTTTGTGAAATAGATTCCACCTCCAATTGTATGACCAACCATGTCGTGATTGTTCCCTTATAACATCGAAATAGGGTGATTTCCACTTCAGTCGTTCTCATTGAATCGGCAACACTCTTGTCTTGTGTCCTGATTGCGCGAAGATTGTGGTCGTTTCTGAAATTTCATTGTGGAAAATTGTGAGAAAGAATGAAATTACATAATAAATTTTAGAATATTTTAGTTCTTTCGTTCGTTTCTCTTTTTAGAGCTTATTGTTATTTTAACGTTAGTTGTGTTTTAATTTCGTCTTATTACTTGGAAGTGTTTCCAGAACGTCGAGCAATTTTTCTCCTTTATTTCGGGAAGGGATTTGAGGATTACTCGCCCAAGTGAAAATTCCCGTACAGCCATTTAGTTTTTGTGTAGGTGCGGGTAGGTGAAAGGTTTTCCTTGAACGAAGAAGTGCTTCGGGCTAATGGCCAAAAGTCGTGAATAAATCAAATTAATTCCCATCGGGGAAAACGTGGCGTACACGTGCATCCTATTCGACGGTGCGAGTTTCCAAGAGGAGAGGTAAACCACGAAAATCACTAAAGGAATCTTCTCTCCGAATTAGTTCTGTTCTAGTGGAGAGTGAACTCTGTGCCAAAACTCTGACAATTGCCTAAAACTTTATTCGTTCTCTCTTTGTGTTTAGATTGCGATTGTAGTGTAAACATTTTTAAATTGAAACGCTATAACATTGACATTATTCTAGCCGCATAATATCCGTAGCTGAACCAGTCGTTCAATCAAACCGAAATTACCGGCAAACATTAGTGACGCGTGTCAGCCGACGACACGCGTTTGGATTAATTAGTACTAAAATCGATGGGACAACCGCAAGCCGTATACCAATCATGCAATCGTCGAATGTAAATATGAGCTTTACATATCACATGTTTTATTTGTACGAAGAGAGTAACTTTTCAACAGAAGCTTGTGGAACTAAATGGAAAATTCAGGTCCCTACATGAAAGTAGCTGAAAGTCTCGTCTCTGAGTGTGATTTATCGTGCGCGAGCATATTGCAGGAGCATCATGTTCAACGTTCTGCAAATATTAATATTGCAGTAGATTATAGTGGGGACTTCTCTTACGCTACAGATTGTTGAAGCAAATAAAGAAGATAAATATAGTTTCTTTCTTAATATTGATTATGTTGTTCACTACTTAAATTCGAAAGACTTGATTTTATATTGTTCTACTTGGATGAACTCCAAAGTTAGAATCCATAAACTTGGATTTATTGTTAGATGCCAGAATTGATATCAGCGGTTTTGTGAGTGTTTAAAATGAAACTCGCGTTTTGTATACTTTGCTTTTATAAGTGTTTCATTCATAAAATATCTGTTTACATTTTAAAATGAATTAATAAGTTTTAAACATTTACCTTCATTAAAATGAATATTGATTTTTCAATGTCGCCAAAGAGTCGAGAACATTTTACTTACGCTATGGAAACTTTAGAAAGGGAATACCAAAGTCTGTCGAGTAAACACAAGATCGTTGGCTAACAGTGACCTCATAAATTATTTCGACATCCATTTTTTTCCGTGTACCGGTGCGGAAGTTCACGTTAATTCCGGATCTACAGCCGCTCCCTGTCCATATAAATTACTCCAGAGAATACGCGATACGCTACACATTGTTCTCAGTTTGTTGAAAAATGTACACCGCGTGGGGTCCGGCGATAAAAAGGAGAAGCAAATGGAATGGGGACGCGATTTTTGCCAGAAATGAAGTTTTAAAAATTTATTCCGAATTCCGGTTTTACACAGCACCTTTTAATAGGACCACCAGACAACGGGCCAATAACGGGTTATTAATAAGTAAGCGAGCAGATCGCTTCGTCTCGGCGTTAATTTCGGAATGGCCTTCAAGTAATTTCTTAATACAATTTATTTATACACGATGAGTCCAGTCTGCCAGTTTAAAACGCGTGTCTTTTGTATAACCTACTGCCCTAAATTATTTCTTGGCATACATTTCATTAGTATAATTGACATAAAATTCTTGTTTCCAGTAATTAGGATAGATTTCATAAACTTGTAATTTTTTTAAAGAAAATGTGTTTAATAATAAAGGTGGTAAAACTAAAAAACTTAGTTATTCCAAGTCGACGTCTTCAGTATAAAACTTTAACTTGAAGTATATTAAGCATAATTAACAAAAATTCATTTTGTTCTGTCTAAAACTAATGTATATATTTAAAAGTTAATGTTGCTATGGTGATAACCATACATACTATGATGGAACATAATGTATCAAATAATTACCAAAGTTTGTATTTAAAAATTCGATAACAACTCTGGCATTATGTGGTGGTACGATGCACCAGCATGTTAAGTGTCAAAGTATAACAAAACTGAATAAAACTTTACAATGAATTTCGAAAATTATGAAAAATGTAACATAATGGAATGCTATAAGTTATCAGATAAGAATGCGACGTTAGCCGCGGAATTTTATTTCACAAGATATCCAGAAAGAAGACAACCGCACGAAAAAACCTTCAGCCGGTTAGCAGAAAATTTAATAGATTTTTGGTCCATCCCCAAACCACGTGCAAAAACATACCAAAATGGCCTGCAAGAGGATGAAGTCAATGTGTTGGCTTCACTTGCGATAAATCCATCAACATCTTGCAGAGAAATTGAACAAGACGTCTGACCCAAAAACCGCTGCTCCCGAATATGAAAGAAAAATATGTATAAACCAAACAAAGCGGGCCTAACTCATTATTTACGTACCGGAGATGTCAATCTAAGATTAGAATTTTGTAGATGATATTTAGAAAAATTAAATAATCTACTGTTTGTTCAAAATGTCATCTGGACCAATGAAGTCTCTGAGTGTTCAAAGAAGGTTGAGGTTCAATGTATGGTGTGCCCTTTTAGATAATAGAATGCTGGCATATAGTATCTACCATAAAAACTTAAACTCAGGTAACACCTCAATATATCAAAGCAGCACATTGTGCCTTTGGTCGACAATTTGCCATTAAATAAGTCTCAAATGATATATTTTCAATATGACGGAGCACCAGCACATAATGCCAGAGTTGTTAGTGAATTTTTAAATACTACTACAAACTTTGGCAATAATTGGAAACAATGGGCACGTTCAGCCGGTGTCAACTGTTAAGTTGCTATATTAGCAGTCGCGGCTGAACGATATGTTAAGTCAGCGCTGTTACGCAGCAGCTTAGTAAATATCTCAGCGTAAGTAATCTGCGCTTAGTTTGTCAGCGGTTGTGAAATTCTAGGTTAGGATTAATATTTTTTATTTCTCCCCTTTAATTTTGAAAACTGGCAGAACTGTATAAAATGAAATAAGCCTTAAAATCAACATCATCATCCATTATCTCTTGTAATAACACAACATTTTCAAAAATATTATTGTTGGCCATAGTTTTAGGTTATGCTGAACTGCTAATTCTCAATTGCTTGTTCAGCCGATTTCGTTCCGCTGTATTAAACCTCATACAACTAGCTGACTGATTTAATTCAACTGTTGACACCTGCTGAACGTACCCAATGTTTTCCATCGTGGCATTGTTATCACCATAACAACATTAAGTTTTAAATACATACAATAGTTTTAGAAAGAACAAAAAAAATTGATACATTATATTCCATCATAGTATGTATGGTTATCACCATAGCAACATTAACTTTTAAATACATACATTAGATTTAGATGGAACAAAATGAATTTTTGTTAATTATTCAATAACTATAAGAAATATACCCCACAAACTATATATATTTGTTATCAGAAGAAAATAACAAATTATTTTAAGTCATAGCCAACTATGGTTTCCATTTAAAAAAATAAAGTTATGTCTAAAATCTAGAAAATAAAAGATGGGAAAAAAATTCTACCAACGCCACTGAATTCTTCGTAAAAAGTTGCCCATATAATGTTTTATTTATAATACTCCATCTTTGATAATAAGTGAGATATTCGCGATTGTCGTTTTCGCAAAATTTTCAGTTTTTGCCGATAGGGCGAAAACAAAAAACGATAGCTGTTCGGAGTTTTCGGCATTAGCATTTTCTCGAAAAACGAGATCATGACATGTAAGCTACTTTTTTTCTATCTCTTTTAGTTTCGGAGATAGCCTATGCGGACATCGAAATTGGGACACCCTGTACAGGAGAAAATGACTAAGTGGACTTAGTCATGTTTTAAATTAAATGACTTAAATTAAGATAGTCATGCATTATGCTTAACGAAAAAAAACGAGAGAAAAGATACAGAAATATGATGTGACAGACAGGGAAAAGAGAGTGACGTTTGAAGTTTAAACAGTTTATCATAACAATTATTACTTAAATCAAAATAAAATTGTGTTCTATGTTATTAGACTTAATCTTTGGTAACTATCTACACGTATTACAATAATTTTGTTTTTCGGATATTTAGTTTTAAAAAATAATAAGCTAATACAATAATACCTTATTTTAGGCAAAATGAGTTGTTCGAAAAATTATTATAACAACGCACAAGAAATTATTAATGATCTTAGGGATGTTCCGGTAGAATTTGCTACTAATTCTAGTAATACAAGCCCTACGACTTTAATAATAAATGAACCACTAGTAAATCCTACGCAAGTTATAGAAAAACGCAGATGGGTAATAAAAAATCCTCAAGGAACAAAACGTGAGAAAAACAAGTTATTAAAAAAATCGTGTTTAGCGTATATTAATACTAAAAGCAAACAAATGCCTGCAAAGTCCCCTAGAAATGTAAATTGTGACAATTGCCGCTACAAATGTACAGAAGTATTTCCTGCAGATCGTCGACAAGATATCTGTAAACAGTATCACAGTCTATCCTATGACAAACAAAAGGACTTTATAAATAATACCGTTGCAACTTCTGAATGCCGAAGAAAACGAACGAGGGACTCTAGTAGACCTGCAAAAAATGTCTCTAAAATTTTTACTTAAAAACCTTGTCGATAAGTCATGGACCGGTTGATTCTGCTATAATGAACATAGACACAAATGGAATAAATCATTCAATTCAAGATCGACGAGGAAAAAGTTTCCCAGGAAATAAGACTAAACCTGTCATTTTGAATGAGGTGAAGAAACATATAGAATCATTTCTTGTGATGGAATCACACTATTGTAGACGTGGAACTACACGGAAGTATTTTGACTCTACCTTATCCATTCTTAAAATGTATGAATTGTACAAAGATTTACAGATCAGCAATCAAAAGGATTTTGTTTCTCTAATAACATATAGGAGGGTGTTTTGTACGCAGTATAACTTATCTTTCTTCAAACCAAAGAAAGATCAATGTTTGCTGTGTGTTAAAGAAGCTAAATCTATTGCAAAATTCATGACAAAACTTTTGTATCAGTAAGTTTTGACTTACAGAGTGTCCTGCAAATTCCATGCTCCGATGTATCACCTCTTTACTACAGTCGAAAGCTATGTGCATACAATTTAGCAATTTATGAAGCAGCTCCACCAAATAAGGGATATTGTTACCTTTGGTCCGAAGTTGATGGCCAACGAGGAAGTTGTGAAATAGGTACAGCTTTATTGAAGTGGTTTAAAACTTTACCTGATATTGTCAAAGAAGTGTCACTCTTTAGCGACATATGTGGCGGCCAAAACCGAAATAAATACATTGCGGCTCTTTTGTTGTTTGTAGTCAACCAGTTACCTATAGAGATTATTACTCACAACTTTTTGGAAAAAGGTCACTCGCACATGGAGGCCGATTCGATGCATTGAAAGTGCAAAAAAATACATTCCTGTATTTTGTCTTAATGATTGGAAGACAATTATGACACTAACAAGATCCAAGAGAGGCAAAAATAAAACTTCTGGTGCCTACATTGTAGAGCAAATGACTTACCGTGACATTATTGACTTGAAAGCACTCCATACATCTATACTACAAAATACACTTCGGGATGAAGGGGGAGAAAAAATAGAATGGTTAAAGATCAAACAATTAAGGTACGAAAAAGAGACAAAAAAGTTTATAATGTTCCGATACAACTATGATGAAGAGTATAAAATGTTTAACATTAAAGGCAAAGCAAAAGGTAGGCCCAGTAATAATATTCCAAAAGAAACTGAGTTAAAGAAATGTTATACTGAACCCTTGCCTATATCGATCAAGAAGAAAAACGATTTAATTCAACTTTGCCGTAAGGGGGTAATTCCGATCGAATACCATGGTTGGTACTTTGACATACCGAGTGACAATTCCTTGAAAGACAAGTGTCCAGAACCCTCACACAATGAATATAGTGATGAAGACATACTAGTTACTACTACTTGTTTAATTATAGTCTTTTTTAAGTTTAAATACATATTCTAGAATCTGCATTGTTCATAGAAACCATTACAAACCTATGCAGTTGAAATGAGTTACTGGTTTAGTATTTGCTTAAATTAATTATAGACTTTTTTAATTTAAAATACATATTCTAAAAACTATATTATTTATAAAAATCATTATAAACTAATCTCACGTAAAATAATTGATTTTATAATAAGAAGCAAAAATTAGAATACTAATAACTCAAAACCACTATCTGTGGACTTAGTCACTTTCTCTTGTATACCGACGATATATTGTTTAAAGAAAATTCGAGATCACACTAAAACAGACACACTAAAATATAATTAACCTGTCGAACCCTTATAAAAAAAGGAATTGATAATAGATCCAAAATGGAATTGAAAAGGAAGGAATCGAAAGCACTCTCCATAATTTAATTTTGCGCCCTTTAAATCGCTCGTCGATTGGCGAGACGACGTTTTGTGCCTTCATAGAAATGAATCGTCTACACGCCCTTCGATGAAATCCTTAATTACTGCGGCTGCTGTGCGTGGGATGCCTTCATCAAATGCGTTAAATCATTGATTCGATCCCCGATGTCAATATCGAAATTCCGTAGATATTTCCACGAACTGCATTAAAATAAAACCATTATAACCTCTTTTTAATATACGCATGTGTTTGTCAAATATGATAAAATACCTACATATGTGGAATTGAGCTCTGAAAAGAATTCCATTCTTTTCAACACGTAATACAAAACAGCATTTTTGAAACAATACGAGTAAACATCATTGAAAAACTGAAATGAAAAAAAAGGACGAAAAATTAAAAATAAATCATGTTAAGGAGAATAAAGGTTGGGTATCAAAGTTGGGAAACTTTCAAACTTATATTATGCCTGTCAAACTATCGAAGTGAACGTTGGCGTGGTCACTGAAAATGATGTTGGTGTAACCACATTCCTTTACAACTAGTAAATGATATACAAAGAACTGAATTATCGTGCTGCGATATCTTAGACGTTTAATTAATGCATCACCAACCTCGTTTTCAATGAAAAATTTTTTTTAAGAGTCCTTCAGGCGAAAAATGACACGTTAATACCAAAATTCGTTATTTTTCGTTAAGAGAAATTTAATTGCTCGGGTCATCATGTTAATCGAGTTTTAATATGACGTTTATTAAGCATTCTCATTGTGTGATCGTTGGACACATCACTTTATCGTTCGATCAAGTTAATTTGGCATTGATTAAGCTTTATAAAACCGGGTCAATGATTATCAATGTAATGCATAGTAATCAAATTACACCAAATGGCGTTAATCTTGTTGAACAATCTTTCCAATTAAAGTTTGTTCAAAAGTTGTGTTAAATGCGTTATTTCTTTATTACATAGCACCGAATTAGGGAAATTACTGTATATTTTCATTTTCATACTAATTTTCGTTGTCATCAAATAATATATCATTATAGAGAATGAAATGATTAATGCTGTTATGTTCTAGGAGTACACTGAAGCTAATTACCACCAAAATGAATATATCATTGTACACATTACTAGGGATGTAGTCTCCAAACTAGTATATTCACTCACGATGAATATCTCACCGTCTATTAACTAATCCTTATGCAATCTAGTTCAATGCAATGTTAATATTTGCCAAGGTAAACGATGTTATTAAACAATGTAAATTTAATGCGAGTTCTTATATTTGAATATTTAAATTGTTAACTTATATATTTTAAATAAAAGGAAAATATGAGATAATATGGAGTAGCGGTTTTTACGTAACATTGCGCTACTTGAAAAACTTCGTTCCGCGGTGAAGGGTTTTTAAAAGAAGTGAGACTACAAACGGAAAGAGTAGACATTGACGAATGTTGCGCTTAACAAAAAGAAACAAGCACGAGAAAGCACACTTTGCTTATTATTTCAAACGAAAGATGCTCTTCAGTCAGAGGCAAGCAACTTTTACACCGGCTTATTTGCATGGAGATTCCCTCGGTAGCTCATCGTAAACAACCGTAATTTCGGTACGATTTATAACAGAAACGGCGCAGCTGCCTCTACCAACCTGAACTGATATGGCCCATTTTCATCATTAAACCCGCGAGCTGCGCTATTGAGCGAATCTTCTGTAAATAATGACTAGCGTTTGTCTTTCTGTGTGTCTCCCTCAAATGTTAAAGCTGCGCCAATGTACGACCCGTTGGCAAATAAAATACCTTCAGCTTCAAATAATATTTACTGTATAGCTATTTGTGCAAAGCTTCAAACCGACGTTATTCAAACTCAACATAAATCAATGTGAATCGAGGTGAATTTTGTTTTTATGCTAGATGTAATTACGATTGCGTATGCATTACATTGATCCTATTAATTAATTTATGTTAAAAAGTTATTTTATAATTAATTTAAAAACATTTTTGCATAATTGCTACAATTCTGTTTTCTTAATTGCAATTTTTGCGTTCATTTTAATTCAATTTAATGTTTTATTTAAAGTTTCTTTTATATTTAAAATAAGGTAAAAATTAAAAGAGCTCTTTCTCAGTTTTCTAATAAATATACTTAGTACCGGTTTCGATAATTACTTATCATCATCAGCTAAATCTACAAGCGAAATTATAATAAAGGCATGTATGTATGGATTGGGGAGTGCATGCAAAACCGCACGCCACACTTAGGCCCCATTGGGCCCCTTGTGCATCCTCCCATTACACGCTCTGGTCACATCAACCAGCCTAAGGATTTACCAAAGGCTAGGACAGTTCCTAGAGGTGCATTCCTGATGTCATCTGTGGTTGGCCATTCCTCCCCGAAGGTCCTCAATCTGAGGTCGGTCAGAGAGGGGCAATCACACAAGATGTGTTTAACCGTCTCGTCATCCTGTTCACAGGCTCGACAGAGAGGAGAGTCAGCAAGCTTCATGTTTTGAAGGTGCTTATTTACTTTACAGTGTCCCGTGAGGAGACCTGTGGCAGTGCGAAGGGCACTTTTACCGAGCCCTACGAAAAACTGGGCTGTTGCGGCTGAAGGATATTTTAACAATTCCTTAGCGAGATGACAGCCCGGGGTACGGTCCCACCCGTTTAAAAAATTTTTGTGGGTAATGTGCTTTATTAACTCGATATGAGTGGCTAAGGAGGGGGTAATTATCGGCTCGGGTGCACAGGGCGCTCTACCGGCCGCACGTTTGGCTAGCCTGTCCGCGTGGTTGTTACCCTTGGAGCCGGAATGCCCTTTAATCCACTAGATTCTGACAGAATTGTATTTCGCGGCCTCCTCCAGTGCTTTGTGACAATCCATAACTACTGCAGACGTTATAATAACTCTGCTTAAAGCTAAAAGAGATTGTTTACTGTCTGTATAAATAGTAAAACACTTACCCCGCTTGTTGGATTCAACAATGCAGTCAGCAGCAAGTTTAATAGCAGTTAGTTCCGCTTGTATGACGGTGGTGCTGGACCCTAAAGGTTCTGAGAGGCGAATCAGGGGATCGTGAGAGAATACCCCCGCGCCTGCACCATTTCGTCCTTTTGAACCATCAGTGTAGATCTTTAAGGTTCTATGTACATCTACAACTGTGGGACTGACATGGGTGAGGTACTTCCTTGAGAAAACATATTTTGCTGGTCTGTGATCAGTCTTACACTCGAGTAGGGGTGTGTCTAGCACTGCTTCCCTCCAGAGTGTTGAACTGCTGCCAGCGTCCTCATCCTTCATAGTTCCTACTGATTGTAGTCGTTTCATGGTTACCAACGCCACTTCCTGGATATGTAGGTTGAGTGGTGGTAAATTTAACATGATTTCCATGGCCGCTGTGGGGGTTGATCGCAGCGCACCTGTAACATACAGACACGCGAGTCTCTGTATTCTATTAAGCGCAGTGGTGGCGGTAGACTTAGAAGTTCTAGTCCACCATACCACCGCACCGTAAGTTAGCATTGGTCGAACAACGGTGGTGTAGATCCACAGGGCTATCTTGGGAGACAGACCCCAAGTCCTCCCGACAGCCCTCCGGCACTGGCCGAAGGCGACACAAGCTTTATTAACTCTATTGTCTAGGTGGGATTTCCACGTTAGCTTACTGTCTATTATTAAGCCCAAGTACTTGCCTTAATAATAAAGGCATATAGAAATAAATAAAATAAGTAAACTTACAGTCAAATAAATAATAAAAGTCACAATATAAAATGATTTAAAAACTAAAATAACGAAAAATAAAGATGTAAAGTGGACGACACTGAACAACACTACAGGTTAAAATGGAGTAATCACAAAAGAATAAAACAAGTTTCACGGATATATTAAAAACTAGAATTTTAAGTGTGAGTATAAAGATTTGTAAATGGAGCAAAGCTGATCATTCATTCATTTTAGATTTTTATGTTTGTGTTTATCTATCTCGAGTTGTTCTAAAAGGTCTAATTTTTTACCCTTCTTACAGTTGTGTAGGAGAGACACATTGTTATAATCGATGTCATGATTAAATTCCATTTTATGTTGGTAGACATTTGAAGAAGAAGTATTTTTATATTCCTTAATTCTTTTTGCGAGTTATCTACCTGTTTGGCCAATGTATAATGCCTCACATTCGTTACATTTAATAGGATAAAGAGGTAAGTGAGTTATTTTTTTAGAAATGGTATATCGAAAATAAAAAAAAAATCTTAACTTCTTTGGTTTTACAGATGTTGGTGGAATTGATTGAAATCTTGATTCCTCCCTGGTTTGAACTGCTCCTTTTTCCCCCTTGGTGGAATGTGCTGGTACCCCCTTGGTGGCTTTCCGGAAAAACTATTCCGATGTCTTCTTTCCCAGGTTGGTTATCGTACTCTTCTTAATTAATTTTAGCTTCTTTTCTTCTCCCTCAATTGTGAATTTCTTTGGTTATGTTTTTTCTTCAGAAATTTATCTTCGTAGGATTTCACGAGCGTTTCGAAATAGATGTTTACTTAATGATGATCAGGAAGCGACTCTTAGCGTCCTCGTTATTCATTTTTCACCCTTTTTCCGGCAAAAATTGACAAAAACTTCTCTCGTCCATCACCCTCTTTGATACCACAAGAAAATGTGTAAAAAATTTGTATTTCTGAGCGCCATCTCTTATTGACATTTGGTTTTTCTTCCAAATTTTTAAAAATTACTTTTTAAATAAACTATATTTATTGAAATCCTTCAATGTCTGAATACTCTGAATTATTTCATTCCCCTTTGACACAATTTTTCACATTAATTCTTCTTTAATTCCAAAATTTATATTCCGTTTTTTTCAAAATCTTCAAATTTTTAATTTCCAACATTCCGGTTTTAAACTGATTAAAATCACTTGAATCTGATGTAATTCATTATAAGCTTTATGTTTTTAGGTATTTCAAGAAGTTTTTTAGCTGTAATCACCCATAAATTGAATACTTTAGATTTGGAGGTTATGTTTCGTTTTTTTTTTGTGGCCTCTTTTTAACTAAATACAAGAATATTTCTTAATCTACGACTGAAATACGAACGGATTTATCATTGATTAAAACATCTTTACAAATAACGACGAAATCAATGAGAACTATAACAAACTTTTATGAAATTTTTCAACGATCAGCTTTAACTATCCTCGGTATATCAACTTTGATATCAATACGTGAGTTGTTCTTTATATTTTAATTATAATATTAATTTGAACGATTTGAAGAAGTACTAATAAACTCTCTAGGCTCTCGATTTACAAGGATTTTTCTACGGAATGTCATTATTTCCTCTTTATTGTAATTATTTCTTATAACAAAACTATTGTTTATTAATTAATTAGTAAAATTATGAGTGGAACCCAATATTATTACAATATCTATAAGTTTGTAGTTATTTTTAAAACCAATATTGATATTATTTTGTTTTAGAATACTTTTAATTTTATAATTTATGTCATTATAAGGTAAAGAACGAAATGTGGTGTGTTCATTAATATCCTTAGTAAATAATGGGTCTAATTTTATTATAACATTATATAGTATTTTATTAATTATATTTGGGGGATAGTTATTTTCTATGGCAAGTTTATTTATGAAATTAAATTCGTTTTGTATAGAAGTTGCATTAATAGAATATCTTAGCATTCTGTAGATGTACGATTGGAATACAGAAAATTTATGATTGTTAGGATGGAAGAGTCATAAGGTATAATTGTGTTTAAGTTTGTTGATTTCCTATATATGTCATAATTTAGATCTAAGTCATTTCTATTTATAGTTAAGTCAAGAAAATCTTTTTCAATTTCTAAAGTGAATTTCAACTTCTCATGAATATTATTTATATAATTTAACATTGCTATAAGATCATCGTTGGTACCTTCCCATAGACAGAAAACATCATCCACATATCTAATCCATTTTTTGATGTTGTTAGAATAAGGATTAAGTTTGTTTATAATATAATTATTCTCTATATAATCTAGATATGAGTCGGCGATAAATCCAGATATAAAGAGACCCATAGGTAAACCATTCTCAAGTTTATAAAACTTTTCGTTAAATTTGCAATAATTCTGTTGAATAATAAATTTGACAAGTGATGTGATATCAGAAGCTATATTTGTGTCTTTATAATGTTCCTCAAATAATTTATAAATAATGTCAATAGTATATAATTGTGGGATAAATGAATTCATTGGGACTAAATTATAAGTGTTTATTCCTAGTTTGACTAGCGTATCTTTGAGTTCTTTGATTATATTTTTAGTTTTAGTAAGGATTGAATTTAAAGGGTCTTTGGGTATTTCAATATACAGGGTGTCCCACGTAACTGGTTCGTTAAAACTTTTTCATGTTCCACTATTCGTAGAGGTTTGAAATTTTGGTAGCATGGGTTATTCATTCGGAACTTTCGTTCTAAAATATTTTCAAGATGGCCGCCACTTCCGGTCTACCGGAAGTAGACCATAACTTCGTTATTTTAAATGGAATGCTATAGTTTTTATTGCACCTTTTAATTGTACGTAAAAAAATATGTTGACTTTCATAAAAGTTATTGGTACCTAGCGTTTTTTGTTTTTGAGTTATTTTGGTTTTAAACTTTTTTTGATAAATTTCAACATGCTCTTTAAAACTCCATATCTCAGCCAAAGTTCATTCAAAAAAGATCTACTTTGGCACGATTACTCTTCATATGTTGTCAAATAGATTGCCATTTGTTGTATCGGCGTATCTTATACAGGTTGGTCAAAAATTGAATTACAGTTTCTCCATATTCAATGGTGAGAAAGTCGAAAATTTTAAATGGAACGCCCTATATTTTATTAGCCTACACGAAAGGGAATTTAATTCTCTACAATTTATCTATAAACATTCCTATACTTATTTATTGTAGTTTGCCTCATATTGCGACATTTATTAAAACATGCACGAAATGCAGGTTTTTTTATTAGAAAGCTATATACAGGCTGTCCAACCTAAGTTGCCTCGGTCCATAGCCGAATTATGATTGAGTTTTTCAAAAAATGTTTCAAATAAAAGTTGAATCGAATCATATTGTACATATTTTAAAATTAGTTTCAGTAATGGCGAACTTCCGCTTCTACCGGAAATGGATATTAACTTTGTTATTTTAAATGGAACATCCTGTATATTATTGCATTTTTGGATTCCTCGTGAAATTTCAATGGTACTTTGTTAAGGATACCTTAGGTCTAACTGGTATCGTTTTTGAATTATATGACGATTTTCGAAAAAAATGACATTTGCAGCATCTTATAAATTTGGCAATATTGCCGAAACTGTGAAAGCTAGAAAGATTTGGTTTTCTGTTTTGGATTAACAATAAAAGAGCACACGTTTGCTAATAGAAAATTATGCATTTATATTACGGAGTTCTTAAGTAGGGATCTGTAATTTTCGAGCTTTTTAATCATGGATAACTTAATTTTTTTAAATGGAACAATATTCCAGTTTTTGCATAACTGGATGTAAAATTTAATTTCCTTTTAGTTTTATACAGTTATCATGGTGTCTATCTTCAACGGTTTTGGAGATATTCCCGATTTTTCAGTTTTTAACGATAGATACTTATTTCGCAGCGCGGGCTACCTTCCCCTCGCATTTTACCAGGCTTGGGACTGGCAGAAATATTACTGGCATGTTTAAAAAGTGGCCAACAAAACACAACAAGACCACTGGAAACAAAACACAAATAAAAAAACACTATTGCATCAAATGTTCAAAATGTTGTCCGTTTTGTTCACTACATAATAGAAATCGTTTTTGTAAGGAGTTTTGCACATTTCTGAGAATTTCTGGTGTGATTTCTTGAAAAGCTCTTACAATGCGTTGACGCATATCGTCAGGAGTAGTTGGTGATGTCTCATAAACCTTGCTTTTAATGAAACCCCATAAAAAGAAATCGCAAGTGGTAAGATCTGGCGATCTCGGAGGCCATCTAACAGCGGTCCGGAAAGGACACATCCAAATACCGACGTACTTGGGCGGTATTATGCGGTGGAGCACCATCGTGTTGGAACCACATCCACTGGCGAATAGCTAGTGGAATATTTTCCAACAGAACGCCCAAACTATTTTTTAAAAATTCTAAATAAATCCTACCCGTCAAATGTTGATTATGAAAGAAAGTGCCTATGATATGCGTTCCAATGACACCTGCCCAACGTTCACTGACCATCTGTACTGGCTATGCGTTGCAAGGAATCGATGGGGGTTTGTTGTATTATAATAATGACAATTGTGACGATTCACAAACCCATTTTTGTGAAAGGTAGCTTCATCCGAAAACATCACCTGTCCGAAAAAATTCGCATCAAGATTAGTTCTTTCAATTGCCCACTGACAGAATAACAGCCTGCTTTCAAAATCGCCTTCAGTAATTTCCTGGTGCAACTGGATTCGATACGGATGATGATTATGTTTTCTTAAAATCCTGTGTACCGAAGATTTACTGATGTTTGTCCTCCTACTTATTTCACGCACACTAGATTCTGCATTTTCTTGCACAGCTAACAATACGTGCAACTGGTTTTCATCCGTAAGTACGGAGTTATTACGGTTGCGTTAGTACGTTTTACGGATCCAGTATTTATAAATCTTTCCAGTTTCTTTCCAGATATTGTTGTGCGTAAAGTCTTGACGCTAACAAAGCGTTCTTGTTACATTCGCCGAGAACGAAAACCATATCGACTAATTCTTTCCGCGTATGTGACATTTTTAATTATTATGTTAACAAATAATACTTTGAAAACCAGTTCTAATGCGTAGAACACTAATGACAGTTCTAATGCGTGGAACAGTAATGACAGTTTACCTAGTTTGTTTTCCAAGCCTACTTCAATTTTTAATAGTATTGAAAAACGTCGACCACCTTCCATTTTACCAGTCCTAAGCCTACTTCGCAATACATATCTATCGTAAAAAACTGAAAAATCGGGAATATCTTCAAAACCGTTGAAGATAGACACCATGATACTTGTATAAAACTGAAAGGAAATTAAATTTTGAACTTTCGGCAATATTGCCAAATTTATAAGACGCTGCAAATGTCATTTTTTTCAAAAATCGTCATATAATTCAAAAACGATACCAGTTAGACCTAAGGTATCCTTAACAAAGTACCATTGAAATTTCACAAAGAATCCAAAAATGCAATAATATACAATCTGTTCCATTTAAAATAACAAAGTTGATATCCATTTCCGGTAGAAGCGGAAGTCCGCCATTACTGAAACTAATTTTAAAATATGTACAATATGATTCGATTCAACTTTTATCTGGAACATTTTTTGAAAAACTCAATCATAATTCGGCTATGGACCGAGGCAACTTAGGTGGGACACCTGTATAAGTTGTTTTCAAAATTTCTTTTATATCTTTTATTAACACTATAAAATTCAATTATTTTCACAGAAACGTTTTGTTCCTAAATGATTTATTGGGTAAAAATGGAATTTTTCCAATGTAATCTATAACGAATAAAGCTACAAAAGAGAATAACACTGCAGTGTATTATTCTAAATCAATTACAACTTGATCACAATAAAGCTTTTCAATTGCGTTCGAAAATTTAATTAGAGAACCTTACGTTGTCAAGACCCGCCAAAGAGTAATTAATTCCCGCGAAAGGAGGTAGTTTTACGTTCCGGTTTTTCACCAGAAACCAATTAATCTATTTTCCCCGGGGCGATAAAACGGAACTTCCAAGTTGGCCCGGGCTGTAATGGGCTCGGTAATTCGGCGTCTTATGTCGGGTAAAAAGCTATGCTCAGTGCTGGACTTGGTCCATTCGACGGGAAGGGGCATAAATCAACTAGTTAACAAGTTCCTGTGCACGGTACAAACGCGATACCGTGCGCTTTCTGACTGCCCATAGATCAGGGGACTATCTACTGCCCGATCTAGGGAGAATCGTCCCACTCTCGCCGGGACTAGCAGGAACTTCCTGCTTTCAGCCCATCCCGATGGCGCACATTAACTCCTCTGCCTCTTTTGACCCCCACCGCAACGACATCTTCTCTCCGATCCATCTGATAATATCCACAACCACTCTATCTAATATACCCCACCACGACTGCAATGAATTTCCTACTGTACACATTTAATACGAAATGTAGGTACAACCAATACAAACAAACAGTTTATGTATTAAAATAATTGAAAACTTTAAGAAATTAATTTCTGAAAGACTACTTTTCAGTTAAATTCGAGTTTACGTAAAATTTCGAAAAACCAATTTAAAATTTCAATGTCCTGATGAGGTAAAGGTGAGCGGGCGATTGAACCTTCGTGAGTTAATTAAGGTACACAATACGGAAAATGTTGCAGGTATACCAATATCGAGGGCCTTGGAAAATGGAAACGGTACCGGATTTCCCATTAACAGAAAATTCCCATTTCCCATTCGTGACCCGAAGAATTGATTAATTCCCGTCCCGCGGGTGTCCGCGGCGTGAAAGGACATTGCATTGTTCAGGATTCGACACTGTGTCAGGAGGTTTCATTTAACATCCATTTGTAACGATTCAACAAAAAGTAGTTTATATTTGTAAGGGCGAATTCTTTTTATTGAAATCGTTTGAAGAATTTTAACCCAATAATTGCGTCCCTTGAGTATAGAAAAAGGTTTGGCCAATCCGGAATAAAGAGTAATTGTTTTATGCCTCTTCGGGAGCAGTAAAAAGTTTACGATCTGTCTATAAAAGAATTTAATCAAGGGACACTTATCTCCCTCTCTAGAGCAATCTAGACGACGGCTTTTTCCGCAAATAGCGTACTTCTCTCGCTACGGTTATGTCTTAAACGTGAGAAAATGTTTAACTTTGATGCACGTTTTCATTGTATACTAAGAAAATGATTTGTTATAATAACTTTAACGGTTGATTAGAAAATAAATTGGTTAAATTATAGCTTTATGCTTTATTATAGCTTTATCTTCAGTGTAAGTTTAAAATAGCTTGAAAAAAAAATATCTACTTTTTTTCTAACTCTTATAGTTTCCGACATAGCCTATTCGGACATCAAATTTGAAACACCCTGTACATCAGGGGATCTTTATCTTTGATGCTACTAAAACAACAACTTATCCTATAAGAGTAGTTAGTAATCAAGTATTTTTCTGTCAGGAGGTAGATGCGGTCCAATTATTTTTATAATTTTGTCAGATATCTTCGAGATTTTTATAATTTTACTAAATTTAGATTGTCGGGAAGGTGGTATATCAAAAATACTGTTAACAGTTGGTTGAGAGATGTTATTGGAAGAAGAGAAAAGAATCTTGTTTACTAAGTGTTTAGGAAAACTGTTGCCAATAAAAATCCTATTTAGCTTTAACAGCGCGTTGTATTGAAACTTGTTATCACAAATTCTTAGTACTCTATTCTTTATACCACGTAAGGTATTAATTTTATGGTTAAATGAATGTGAGGAGAAATAGTTGATGTACCGACCTGAATATGTTGGTACATGGTATGACTCAGTTATTATTATTTACCATTTATTGCCACAGACAAAAATACAAAATTATATAAGATATACTTAACTTAAACAGTATCAGCAAATGGATCATTTTATCGCACAAGCGATCTCTGCCAAATGACCCAACAGAACAAACAAAAATAAAAATAATATTTGCTGAATATGGCAAGTAGTGATAATTAGATATTATTAACATCACCAAATAAGATTAAGCAAGAAAAGAAAAATAAAGAAAAGACACGAAAAGAGAGATAGAGAGCGACTAAAAGAATCTGCCGGATATCAGTTGCCAACAAGTGAGAGCAGTTGAAGAGAGGAAAAAAGAAAAAGATAAAGAACAAAGAATCAGGAAACAGCCAGTTGAAGGGCAAGCAAGTGGCTCTTTAAAATATGTCTAAAATTAGTAATTCTAGAAATATTACGAATTTCAGAAGGCAGTCCATTCCACAGCGCAATCGACTGTTATCAGTTTTTGTTTCCACAGTGAACTGGATGTAAGGGTTAAATGACTTAAAAACATCAAGAACGTAGTCAACACGATCACTAAAAACGCTGGTGATAATGTCATCAAAAAACTTCTTTATAAACGATAACTGAAAATCCAATTTGGGAATCACATTATCTAAAACAAAATCCATTACCATTAGCGCCAAGATAGGGCTAATAGGAGAACCCGTGGGAGTACCAAACTTCTGAACATAAATCTGATCTTGAGACGAAAAGTAAGTATTGTTAAAAAGAAACTTTAAAAGTATACGAAAGGTTTCCAAATTAAAACTGCAATAATCATCAATCAAATTCCACTTGTCTTACACAATATTAAGGACCAATGGGATGTTAGTAAAAAGACTTATTGCGTCAAGTGAAACGACAACAAAGTTCTTAGGGATGTGACAGCCTTTTATTTGACTGACAAAATCAAAGGTGTCTTTTACATTGTAAGATATAGCGTTATTTAAGGCAGTGATTAGCATGTCAGATAAGAACTTTGACAGGTTATACACGGTTGAACCGCAAGCTGATATAATGGGTCTTAAAGAAGTATTGGGTTTATGGATCGTAGGAAGAAAGTATGCGTTACATAAGACTGAATGTTTGGTGCATATCATAAAGTTTTTTAATTAAATTATTTAACTTCTTTGTATCCTGTAGACACCACAGGATATTTACTTATTTTTGCACATCCTTATCTAAAATTACAGTTTTTGGTCCTTTATCAGCATTGATAATTATTAAATTAGTATTTCTTTTCAGGAAGGATTTATTTTTCTTTAATAAGTTTAAAAGGTGGTTTTCAAGCCATGTACAACTTATATCACTATTAATAAAATTAGTAATCACATTAGTGATTTTTAGCTCTAAAAATATCACGAAAAATTTCGGAACAAAATTATAGAATGCCCTCTACATTTATCAGAATTCTACTAAGATTAAAGTTTGCTTTTTGTAAGGATAACCCTCTTCACTCTGTAAAGGGGTAACACCACTGTAGAATATACACGAAGGACGTGAATATTTCGTAGACTAAAAACACGAGTTCTATTGTGTAGTGTTTTGAATCGATTTTTCTCAATTTATTTATAGTCGAAGTGATTTTTAGTATTACAATGAGTGACAAAAAAGTGTACACGGGCAACAAAAACTCATGTCAAAGCTTTAAATGCGTTTTTCTCGAAACACGATTTTCATTCAATCGATTTAAGCTTGTTATTACATATTCAAAATTACATTCTACAGGGAAGTACGTATGGGATTTTCGATAAGTTGATTTCTGCATGTTTTATTAACAAATTGTTGTCCACTTTTGTTGTAAACAAATGGGTTACCTACCTTTAAATTATCGGTTATAATAAAGTTTTATATCATCCATAAAACAAGCGAAAATATAAAATTGAAAGGTAATGATTTCTGAATATTTAACGTGTTTATAGCTAATTTATTAGAAAAGTTGTTGACCTTTCTCAGTAAAGTTTGATTTCTGGTGTCTAGAAAAGACGCTGTCTTCTTCAAGCCATCATTAATGTGTCATGGAGTAAGCCCATTCTTCTTACATCTGGTTAGAAATGTCAACTTGTTCCTCAATCTGGCCAATTTGATGTTCTGGGTTGTTAATTACTACATGGAACTCTTGACGTTTTGCCGAACTCCTTTTGAATGTTATTAATAGAGTAATCACCACAATGGATTATTACTAAACGAGGATAAGACTCAATGTATTATTTTTCACAAAGAATTCGGCAGTTCGAATTCATCTTGACGAAAAACTAAAGTGGTCAATACATCTGTCGAAGAAACTTAATGGCGCGATCTTCTGCATTCGTAGAATTCGTAGTATTGGTACCTTAGAAGCTGCAAAACTCATCTATTATGCCAACTTCCATAGCTTGATCTCTTACGGTATCCTTTTCTGGGGAGCTTCTTCGGCAGCCGAAAAAGCATTTACACTTCAGAAACGAGCGATAAGGGCATTGTTCAACCTGGGAAGAAGAGAAAATTGTAGAAGTTATTTTGCTCAGTATAAAATACTTACTTTACCTTCATTATATATATTCAACTATATAAAGAACGTTCACCAGAAATTATAGCTTCTGCCAAAAAACTGTGATTCCCATAACTATCACACTAGAAACAAAAAGGAACTGCGTATCCCCACACATCGTTTGTCTAAAACTCAAAACAATGCCAACTATTGGGGCATTAAATTCTTTAACCATCTACCTGCGTCGGTACGAGATCTACCCTTTGCAAGAATGAAGAATGCTGTAAAGAACCACTTTTGTCAAAACGCGTTCTACAGTGTGTCCCCGGATTGTGTCACGAATTTTATTAATTTAGGATATAAAAGCAAAATGCAGATTTTTAAATCATAAGATTAACAAAACATTTTCGATCTAAACTAAATTAACATAAAAGCTTATTCAATGATACCACCACAAACACTAACACTTAATTCAGCCCTTTTCCGACATTGTTTATAACTTTTTCTAATATGGTCCAACGGAATTTCTCTAATAACAGTTTCAATTTTTTGTTTTAAACGATCTAAATTGTTATTAAAATTTTCAGTGTACACTTTTTGTTTTACATAACCCCAAAAATAAAAATCCATAATAGATAATACTGGACTTCTTGGCGGCCATGGTTGCTGACCATATCTACCAATCCATTTTTTTACAAATAACGTATTTAAATAATTTCTAATTAAAGTGGTCGAATGTGGGCCGCAACCATCTTGTTGAAAATATAATTTATTGCGGTTTTCTAAATCCACGCCGTGAAGATAATTAAATAAACAATTTTCTAGTATTTCCAAATATCAGTGTTGATTCAAATTGCCGTTTATGAAGTAAGGTCCAATAACACCGTCCCACGAAACACCACAACACACATTCACTTTCTGGGAATACTGGCGTTTACAAGCTATGCGATAATGTGGATTAGTCTTTGACCAGAAAAGACAATTTTGTGATGTAACCACTCCATTAGTAGTGAACGATGCTTCGTCCGAAAATATTGGGTTTTTTAAAAAAGTTCTGTCTTTCAAAATTTTGTACCCAAGCCACAAACAATAATCTAAACGTTTTGCTTCTTCACCTAATTCGATAGTGTGGTTAAATTTTGGTTTATACGGCAATATTTTATTTTCTCGATAAATTCTTTGTAAATGGGAGTTACTTATACCGACTTGAACTGCCCTTTTTCTTAACGACACCTTACCGTAATCCATTGCGTTCGTTACTGCAACAATCGACCCCGCATCATGTTCATCTAAAAGCTTTTTTTTCTTCCGTTAATTGTCCACATTGCCCGTTTCCGAAATTTTTTTAACAACTCTCTTAATTGTTTTTTTATCTACTAAAAATCCAAATTTGTCCTCAAATTGGCTTAAAACTGCATTGTAACTAATGTTCCCCAATCCATAGCACTGCACTATAAATATTTTATGTTATAATGTAAACATGATCAATTAATATTTCACAATAGGCTAAAGCTAAGCTATCAAATGATAATTGCTAGTTCCTCAGATGATTTGTTTTTATTGTAAAACGGAATACTTATTAGAAAAAAATTTTCATGAAAAAACTCATTTTTTCTTTTATATGCTAAATTAATAAAATTCGGCATATCGCCATAATTTAACATAACAAACATTTTATCTTAATCAACTTTTGTTGTACATTGCTCAGAAAGACCACTTTACTTGCAACGGTCAACAAACTTCTTGCGTTAACTTTGGTACTTTGAGGACATTTGACGTAAAACTTGGTTATATTTCGTTTTATGACATCCAGACTTTAATTGCAAAAGATGGAATTTGAATTCAAAAATGTATCGTCAATTATACCTTACGGGGACACACTGTATACCATTCAAGAAAATCTTCTGTGTAGAATAATATCTTTTATCGCCAACCGGCAGCAAAACCATACTTTATGCTATCCATTTGCGTCAGTAAAGTGACACTTTGTGCTACTATCTAGTAAACTGTGCATTTAGCGGCAGACAATAGTATATTAAAAAACAAGTTTCGTAAGACACGTTTGAAATGCACGAATTCAAGTTGAAAAACGAGTGGCGAAGCCACGAGTTTTTTAATGAATGAGTGCTTTAAGTCTTATGAAACGTGTTTTTTATGCTATTTTTTGTAATTCGCGTTCTTATCCTTTTTTTTCCTCAAAAATTAAATTAATTTTGACAATGTAGGGAAATAGGTATGTAGCAGTTGGTAACAACGTAACACTTGAAAATAGAAATTTGAATGACAAATAGAAACTGTCAAAACACAAAACGTATTCACCTGATAAAAATGTTTCATGTACACCTCCCAAAATAAGAGAAATTGCTCAGAGTTCAATGTCCTCATCATTATGGACCTTGTATTCGATGTTAGGAACGTGTTTAAACATCCATAGACAAACATTGTCACATTGACAACTAGAAAAATTAATGACCCAATGTCACCAACTTGAACTGATTCCATAAAATGTTACTAAAGTCTCATTACAGCATCGAATGCTGTAAAGAGTGTCATTACAGCACCCGTTTGAGTACTGTAATAGCTTCCATTACCGTCGCGAATTACAAAAAGTACTTTACCTGCCGCATATGCGACAGACAAAGTACTTTACCTGCCGCTAATTGCTGTCAATTTGAAAAAAATGTCGTTGAACAGCTGGATTTGAACCCGGTGGTACCTCCTGTATGAAAGCGGACTTCCCTCTCCACTATACTACCGACCTTTGATACATAGTGTAACTTTACCGAGGTATATTAACAAAACAAATCGTTTGACACATGTCATAATATTGGTAAGTTAGAATATCTTCATATCGTTAAATTTTGCGGTTGGCGATAAAATGTTGTATGTAACACGTCAGCAAAGTGTCTTTATCGAACTCGCCTGTTTACTCGCTCGCGATAAAGCATCACTTTGCCGACTTGGTACATAAATAACTATAATTTCGTTATTATATAATTTATTATAAAACTTAGAATTTTTTTTTAATTTGACATGTAATAGTTATTTGTATTATAAGTAAAGAAAGTATACTTTTTCCTTTACGAATCGCGAATTTTCTAATCGAGGCGGAGCCGAGATTAGAAACGTGATGAGTAAAGAAGAAGTTACTTTTCTTTAAGAATAATACATGAAGTTTTTTCGGACACTCAATTTAAATGAATTACCTACATTTTATAAGAAATTATTTAAAAAGTACACGACGAGCTCGAGAATCAAATTGTCGTTTCTGCCGTTTCCCTCACTACAGCAACCAAACAAAAAAAATAAAGTAGTGATTCATCAGGAGTTCATCAGCAGGTGTTATCAAAATCGTCACTAACATGTGGTGATTTACAGTTACAATAGTGTACATTAAGTACAAGCTTCTCTAACCTTAATAATTGTACGTTTAATATTTATTCTAATAAATAATTAATGTTTATTTGGTTGCTATAAAGAAATGAGGTACTTTTCTTTATGATTTGTAATAAGGAAATATAGGCCATTTCCAGTGAGTGTCCGAAAAAAGGTTTTTTTTTTGCAATAAACTTATTATTATTATTGTCACTGATACACGGTCAATTTTAAAACGGATACAAATAATTTAAGTATCTTTTACTCGTATTTATTTCATTGGGAAAAGGGGAGAAGGGAAAGGGTATTGACTAATGTTAGTGATTCTTTAATTTTTTAGTTTTTTAATTAGTGATTCATTATGTTAGTGTAGTAGTTAATTTTTTTTTAATAATTGATAAGTTTTTTTAAAAACAATTTTTTTTTAATTTGTTTTACGACTTTATCGTTGTAATTTTGTTTATCGCGCAGTCTCTAAAAATAAAAATGTTTAAGAACTGTTTTCTTCGCCATATTTAGTTATCGTAAGATTTTTACTTTGTAACGTCATTTATTTTGGTTTGTAATTGTTAAAATTTTAAATTTCCTAGTTTAAATTTAATAATAATAATTCGAGTCACCGTTTTTGGTTTTAATGATGTATGTTTTCTGGTGGATCGGTGAAATGTTTCGCAATCGTGCCGCTTATCAACTAACCTGTAAGTTTCTTCTTTTTTATACCCCTTTTTTACGTAAGCCATTGATAGTTTGCTGTTAATTTTGGTACGTTTATTCACAGTTTTTTGCCTGTAGAAGAAACAATTAGTTTCGAAATATAGCAAACAAACATTTTTTCTTATACCAATCGCTACACCCAATAACCTTATCATAGTTGTGAATTTTTGCGATCAAAAAACTCCATCTAACGTATTCCATAAACAATTTATAGTCATCAATCTCAACAAACGCTTCCGGTAATCATACCCACCCCCAACGACGATAAAACGCTACCTAAACGGCATTATATTTATTAATTAGACCTTGCCGGAAGTGGAATGACACAAATTGTTATAAACGAAGTCCAATCTTTTACGTGAAAATAGCAAATTTGTCTGCCGTTTTTCGCGGCGCTAATTCCGACGGTAATTAATTTGGCTCCATATTTCAACGGGGGCGCAGGACCCCTTCGAAGAACGGTGAACGAATTGCGAATTCACCGCTCTCTCTAACTAAACTCGGTTAAAAATGGCTTCGAGCTCTGTATAAATTCGAAGGAAAGTTGGAAAATTTATTCGGACCGGTTTCTTAGCAGATTGCGGTGATGCGTCTTTAATGGAAGAAAAAAAACCGTCAGTCCCTCCGGCTTCAAACGGAGACGACGCATTCATACGTCGGAGGCACCATTAAATGAAAAATTTGCCATTCAAATCGCCAAGCTAACGGTGGACTTTTTCCCAGGGGAAGGCGTTCGTGTGTACCCTAAAGTGATGAATAGATTATGGATAATTGATGGTGTTGCAACGTAAAGTTGTTCATCAAAGTTTAAAAGATAAAATGTAACTTTAATCATTATTTACACCTATCCCGTTAAATTCAAATTATATTAAAAAATCAATGGGATATTTTTTCTTTCAAATCCTTTCACAGCCAAATATTATTAAGTTTGATTTACGACAAAAAGTAAGTTTATTCCGGTAGCCTGACCCCTTTTTAAATTCCGGGAACCCGCGCTTACTATTAATTTCACAAATGCACGGTTCTTTTTCCTGGCAATTCGCCCAATGCATCCCTATCTTTTCCTGCACTATAACCCAAACGTTTATTGTCCTTGCGAAATTTTTATCGTCGCCTTTCCGTGCGCTTAATTAATTTTAAAAACCGTTCCAAAGAAAATGTGTACACACAGCATTTACGACGCAAAAAAAGAAACTTTTCGTCTTATTGCAATTTTTGTATTCCAATAGCTCTTTCTTTAGTACTACATAACTCAAGCCAATCTCGAGTACATTTTTTTTGATCCCTTCGGGTCGTAAAAAGAATCGTAAAGCCGAGTGAGGATTCGTCTTACGCCATGCCCATTTTGTTATCGTCTTCCGCTTTATAACAAGAAGGGCATTTGAAATAACGAGAACACCAGTTTCCTTTTGCAGGACGTTTCCGAAAGAAACGCGTCAAAATAAAAATAGAACAGAATGGAATAACGAAGTAAGGGCTTCACAAACAAACAGGTGAAATTTAATATGTACTAGTTCTAATCCCGGGAAGTTCTGTACATTATTTAGAAACTGTGTTGCGACATCTATTGTATTTACGATAAGTACCTTGGTTTGCGATGTACTCGACATTCCGGAAACTCTCTTAGGAATAAAACGTTGTGGGAATTTATAAACTATTGAAGTTAAACTGCCCAAAAAGTAAGTCTCATACATGTATCTCTCATACACCACACAATGTGGGCAAGCACCAACACAAATGAAAGAGGTGAGTTACTTTTTGACTACCTATTAGGGGAGGGGCTTACTGTTAATAATGTAGGCGCCAAACCAACCTTTGTTACCAGAAATAGAGCAGAGGTACTTGACATTACGTTCAGCTCAATTATATTAAGCTCTAAGATAACCTCCTGGAGGGTATCCTCTGAACCGTCGTGTTCAGATCATAGACATATTCAATTTAAAATTGATCTAGGGATGAAATCGGACTGTACGTACCGTAATCCCAGTAGCACTAATTGGGATCTGTTTAAGAGTTGCCTTGCAGATAACCTAACTAGTGTTATCGAAACCGTTAGGAACTGTGATCAGGTTGAAATAGCCACGGAGCTCTGTGGCAATTCGCTCTGCATATCACAGTAGCAGTCCACTGAAGGTGAAAAGTAGTAATCGGGGCACACCCTGGTGGAACGAATCTCTTAGCTCCGAAAGACAAGAGGTCCGAAAGCTTTTCAACCGGGCCAAGACATTAGGTGAATGGGAGAAATATAAACACGCTCTAACGAATTACACCAAAAACATACGTAAGGCAAAAAGAGAGTCTTGGAGGAGGTTCTGTGAGGGAGTGAAAGGCACACCCAGCAGTGCAAGAATTCACAAGATTCTCGCTAGAGATCCGGCACTACCCCTGGGCTCACTTAGGCGGCCTGACGGTAGTTTTACGGACTCTAGCAGAGCCTCGTTGGAACTTCTAATGCAGACTCACTTCCCAGGAAGCCTGATGATGAGGGCCGATAATGCCACAGCTGGCTATTCCTGCAAGGCAAAGCTCCCTCAAATACGGATTGGAGTGTGGCTAGAAAAGTCGTCACTTACACATCCGTGGACCAGGCAATTCAAACGTTTAAGCCGTTCAAATCGCCTGGAGAAGACAATATCTTTCCTTCTTTGTTACAGCAGGGGAGGTCTTTGTTGTTGCCAATTTTTTTTACTCCTAATGCCTTTCGACCCATCAGCCTAACGTCATTTCTGCTGAAAACCCTTGAAAAAGTTCTGGAACGGTATATCCGTACGGTGCCATTGGTATCTGGTCCACTGAGTCGCCACCAGTATGCTTATCAAGCGGGGAAATCAGCAGAATTGGCTCTACACAACTTAGTTGGTAGAGTATCCAGGACGCTGCAGGATAAAGAAATCTTGGTTTGTGCGTTTCTGGATATAGAGGGAGCGTTCAACAACGCAATACCACAATCTCTTGAAAGAGCTGCTCTTGACAGGGGAGTGGAAGCAACTATAGCGGGTTGGATCCGCAATATGCTAGATAGTAGAATAGTTTCTACTTCACTCCACGGTGATACGATACGCTTCAGGCTGGGAGGTGGCTGCCCGCAGGGAGAGGTGTTATCTCCCCTGCTTTGGTCCCTCCTAGTTGACAATCTGATTGCGATAGTCGAAGCCGTTGGTGTGGAAATACAAGCTTATGCTGATGAGATTGTCGTTATGGTCAAAGGAACCTGTTTGCCGAGGATATCTAAAGTCCTCCAGGTGACCCTAGATACCATTTGCGCTTGGTGTAAGGGAGAGAACCTCTCAATAAACCCGCAAAAGACAATTGTTCCGGGACTAATCCGCCCAACTATCCAAGGTGAAGAAATTCCTTTCTCAAAGGAAGTCAAATATCTAGAAGTAATCCTAGACAAAACCCTGTCATGGATTGGACATTTGCAGGGAGTTTTGCACAAAACTAGACTATCCTTGTGGACTTGTCGCAGTCTTTGTGGAAAAAATTGGGGTCTTACCCCTGAAAGACTGTACTGGCTCTATGTGACTGTGGTTAGACCTATGATCACATACGGAGCAGCAGCCTGGTATAGGAAAGTCCGACAGACTTCAGTTATCAGTAAACTTTCACGAATTCAACGAGTAGCTGGATTGGCAATCTCTGGTGCGATAGGCACAACGCCAACTCTAGCAATGGAGGTTCTGCTTGGCCTATCTCCTCTGCATTTGCATATAGAGAAAGTGGCTAGAACAACCATTTACAGATTTAAGCAATATGCTCAAAACTGTTCCGACATGTCCTACCAATGGGCTGCGGAAGACATTATAAGCACTGATACTGTGCTATCAATGCCGTCAGATTTGGCGGTATCACTATCAGTGATTAACGCTCGATACCAGAATGTACTGCCTGAGCGGCAGTCCTGGGTCGAAAATGAAAATTCTCTGGTTCGGACAGACATTTGCTTGTACACAGATGGATCAAAAACGCCTGAAGGGGTGGGAGCAGGAGTATACTGCCAGACACCTCGAATTAAGCAAGCCTACAGCCTGGGTACGTACTGTAGTGTATTCCAGGCGGAAGTATTTGCTATTGACATGGGTGCTAAAATCCTTCTTGAAAGAGAGGTGAAGAACATGACAGTACGAATTTTCTCAGACAGTCAAGCCGCTCTCCAGGCGCTGCAAGCCGTGAAAACGGTGTCGGCTCTGGTTAATGATTGTAAGAGAACATTAAACACACTGAGTTGTGATAACAGAGTCTCTCTGATCTGGGTCCCGGGTCACTGTGGGGTTGCTGGCAATGAAGCGGCAGATAAGCTAGCACGAGATGGCAGCGCTGAAGCGTTTGTGGGACCGGAACCAGCAGTTGGTGTATCATTTGCGATGGCCAAATATAGGATTGGACTGTGGGCTGAAGAGAGACTTCGCCTACTGTGGACCAGTTCTCCTGGAATGAGACCCGGGAATATTTTAGGACTTGCCCGTAGTAGCATAAAAGTTCTAATGGGTGTTTTTACTGGGCACTGCCGATTAAAAGCACACCTCAACTTGTTGGGTTTAGCCGACGATGTTGAATGCCGACTATGTGCGGAGGAAGCAGAGGCGGTTGAGCATGTTTTATGCCACTGCCCTGCCGTTAACCGTATCAGATTCTCGATTTTTGGGTCGCAGTTTATCTCCTCAAAAGATCTGAATGACCTTTCGCCGAGCAAGGTATTAATGTTCGTTAAGAGCATTGGACTGCACGGTGAAATTTGATAACGATATCTATCGGGGTACAATAGATCCTTAGGGTCGCGGTGCAAGGTTGGTTGGTCCGCCTACCCGATATGTATTCTATGTAATGTAATGTAATGTAATGTAGACTGCAAAACCCTAATCTTTTTAATTCTGATATGGTTTTGTAGACCTTTTATACAATTTCAATAGTACCGCCGATTCCAATCTTCTTTCCGCAATCCAATCTTGTGTTTTCAACAGGACGAGTGACAATAATGCGTCCTGCAAGAACATATCTGTGGCGAGACACATTCGGTGCTCTTTGTCCTGGTATTCACGCGATGTTGTGTTTGCATTTGCATTTGTATTTAAGCCGGCCGCCGGGGAGTTAAATTGGGAGGTTAGTGACCGTCTTCGAGTATCGTCAGATCGATGCTCGCTCTGCAACTCTATCCACACCCGTGAACCCGGTCGTAAATTTACCGGAAGCTCGCTTTATCTCTGCGACAAAGAGTGTCGTGGCGAAGGTCGGAGAATGGCTACCCTTGATTACAACGAGAGTTGACCCGCAAAATCAAGTGTACTTCGAGAAGGTGGGGCGTGTAAAAGGTTAGAGATTACGTGAAACTTTATTTTAGGATGGATTATACAGCATCCCTTAACTTATGGCGAATTGAGATCGTTATTGTGGAAGATTGATATATGTGATTATTAGTGCTATATATCTTCCACTAAAAGCCGATGTTTTTTGTCGAATTCTTTGGGTAATCAACGCCGAGACAAAAAAAACAATTTCTAAGAAGTCTGCCATAAGGGATTTATGCGAAATCAATTCCTCTAAGGGTACTCAGGCCGGATGGAGGCTCGCCACTGCTCAGGATATAAAATGTGGGGTCGCGACGCACGATGTTATTCGTTGGTAGCACTGCGGCGGCATTTATTTCCCCTCGGACCCACGAACATCTGCGCGAACAAGATGTTGCGGCAAACGAGGGGCGGAGGCTGGTTTATGCGGCCACGTAAAAACAATATTTCAACCGTTAGGGGAATTGTACGCCGGATTTTTGCTGCTCTGCCCGAAGTTGGTAGACGTCAGCACCGCGTTCTACATATTTCTTGCTTCGTGGGGTTGTTACGAGCAAAGCAAATGACCGTGGCTACAGACGTGATCAAGAAATGTTTGCTATAAGGGTTTACTTTCTACCGACAAACGGTTGGGTTATATAAAGTGGACAAAAATAACTTTTTTTATTTGATAATTTTCAGGATATTAAACAATTTAGGATTACCATCATTCATCTTTTGAACATATGTGACATTTAGAATACGGTTTGCAGAACAAAAATAATTTGAACAGAATTTTACTTATAAAGTTATTTATTCAGCATCATGTTCTTCATAGTAATTTTGAACTTCGCCAGAACCCCAGAAGGTGTAAAAAAAGATTTCTATCGCAAAAAAACCCACTGCGACCCAAAATATAATCCTCCATGATTGCATGTCGGTTCCATCACCCAAAATAAAACCAACGAATATCGGCACTCCGATTCCTGACATAGTACCCGGTGTGTTAGTCATACCCATTAATGTAGCGGCAATTCTTGGTCCAATATCAACGTGATTAGACATGATTCCTGGCCACATTCCTCCATAAAACATAAGAGACAATATAAGGAGGGTAGCGCCAAATGGCTCGTTACATCCACTGTAGCATAAACAGATCATGGCTAACGCAATTGGTAATGTTGAAAATAAATTGGCTATTTTCTTTGCCCATGTTTGATTTATTTTTTCTCGTTTTCGTAAATAATCAAGTGTTCTTCCTAAAGCTAGACTGAACAACCAGTTTGAAAAATAACCTATTGATGAATATATAGTAATAGTTTCAATCGTGGCACCATATACTTTACGTAGGTATATTGGAAGGTCTGTCAGTAGAAGATAAAAATTCCAATTGAAACAAGTGTGAGCTACCAATAACGCCCAAAAGGGCATTGATGTGAATATATTCTTCCAAATAATCTTTATTTTCTTTTTCTTACCCACTTGTTGACCTTGTGAACTCAGTATATATTCAATTTCGTCAGGGTTAATAAATTTTGTGCTTTCTGGAGTACTTCCAACGAAAATCCACCATAAAAATAACCATGGAATACAAGCAACTCCCATAATATAAAAGACAGCCCTCCAGCCACAATAAATGTCAATTACTCCTGTTATAATAATACTAAAAACCGTTCCTAATGTAGACCCCGAGAATACTATACTGGCAAAGGTGTTTTTCTCTGATAATGGAACCCATGACGCCAATAATAAAGAAGTAGCTGGAAAGCTTATTCCGCCACCTAATCCTTGAAGCACTCTCACTGCGATCGCACATCCAACATGTAGATCTGAACCAAGAGGTAACAAGAGGCAACCCACGACGTTTAAAAATACCGCAAGAAACCACATCCATTTAACGCTCATCAATTCGCACAATCTCGCACCAGGGAACATCATTACTAGATATCCCCAATAATATGAGCTAAGAACGTAGCCTTGAAGTTCATTTGACCATTCGTACTCGCCATTATGCTGTTCAATTTCATCACTGTCGTTTAAGGAAGGACCACAAATGCTGTGTTTTCCTTCAGTATCGTTGGAATGTGCGATTGTATGATTTACCATCATTACCATTGTAATGTTTATATTCACTCTCAAGCCATAAACAATAGCTAACCCCACTGCCGTTAAAATAGCAACAATATAACGGGTGGGAATGTACTTCATTGATCATAAAAAATTTATTATTTTATCTCAAATATTTTTTTACATATTGTATTAAATAGAAAAAGATAAATACTTGTCACAAATAAAAGCAAATGTCTAATACATGTCACAGCTTTCACACTTTTGATAAATACAATTTATTTTATAACGACTTTTTTATATAGAAGAATACAATGTTTCTTGGTTATAGGTACATAGTGACTTCACTTATATGCATAGGAATGGTAATTGTATTTGGTTTGAAGATCTCTTTTAATGCGTTAATGAATAATATTGTATATCATACTTATGTACGGCTTGTAAACGGCACATCGGCCGGATTCTGTTATCAACCAAGTGCTAAACATTTAGAACGTAACGTTACTAGCATATTTGATATGTCGGTTGACCTTCAAAAATGGTTGATGGATTCATATAATTATGGTTATATATTTGGGTAAATAATTTGTAGTCATAATAAGAATTTAGAACAGTCTTCTTTGTTTAGGAACTTTCCCGGCGCATATATGGCAGAATTTATGAGTGCAAAATGGACGTGGTTCGCTAGTATTGTAATAAATATAATTTGTTGCTTTGGGTTCACATTCGTACCTACCTCACTGTTCTGGCCACACCTTTCAATCAGGACTATTCAAGGATTTGCCAGTGGATTCATATATCCCGCTACCTCAATTTTATTGGCAGAATGGGCACCGGACTCACAAAAAAATACGATCGGTGGTATAGCATTTGTAGGTACCATGCTTGGATCAGTTTTGGGCAGAGTGGTATCTACTTTCCTAATGACAATGTTTACTTGGGATTATACTTATTATATTATGACAGGATGTAGTTGTTTATGGTTAATTTTATGGGGTGGACTGGTTTATGATAAACCATCAGAATCGCCTTTTATTAAAGAAAAAGAGCGCGATTACATCCTTCTATCCAACATTGGTTGATAATAACAAGACTGTGTAATAAAATGTTGGTTATTTCTTTTTTTTGGGATGTCATATAATTGTATTAAATTATTTTTCCTTTATCTTGATCACAACATACATTCATTTTAAAATTCATGAAAATTCAAGCAAAAAGGATATCCAACATTTTGTTATACATTATCAAGAGACTTTTGGTTGATTTTTTCTAATTATAGACATAATAAAAAGGAAAACTCCAATCAGCGTTGATTGGAGCAAAGTATTCACAAATAAACCATTTTGGGCTTTATTTGTCATGCACTCAAGTTGCGGGACAGTTTTTACAATAGTCATGAAAGATATGGTCATTTATATGTGGGATGTATTGTTTATGAACATGCAACAAATAATTATATTCACGAACCTAGCGTACTGTATCCAATGCGTATGCACAATCTTCTTAGGAATTACTTTAGATAGCCTTGTGCGTAGAAAGAAGATTACTCAATGTTGGGCCAAGAAAATATCAACACTACTGATTAGTGCACCAAGTTTTATTTGCATTATGAGTTTAAGTTACATTAAATGCAGCGTAGTCGTAGCTGTTATGCTTATTATGATCATTATGATTTGCTTTTGCGGAATGAATACCGGGTATCTTATAAATCATGTTGATATCGGACCAAAAATTGCTGGAAGATTGATGGCTATCACCAATACTGGAGCATCTCTAGGTGCTATTATTGCACCATTAATAATGGATCGTGTTTTAGATGAAAAACTTAGAAACATTGTTACTTGGAGGGTAGTATTTTGGACTTGCGGTGGATTTTTTATAGTTGATATGATGTGTTATACGATTTGGGGTGATGCTGCCAACCAGGACTTTTACAGAGAACAAGATGATGAAGACTAGGAAATATAATATTAATATGTCTTAAAATAATATATTTAACTTATTTTTTTGATTGTGGCTTTATTATTTATTATCTGTAACTTAATTAAATTATTAAAATGAAACAATAATGTCACTATACGATATTGTAATGTTTTGTGATATATAAACCTGGGTTTTCTAAATAAGTAGGTACGTCATATTTAATTTTCATGAACTGTTATTTTATTGTATTTTGCTTATTTTGAAGAAACAAAATTAGGTATGTTTTATAAATCATAAAACATGTATAATACGGAACCAAGAATTAAATTTTGATCGCTCCTAGAACGATCTAATAAAACCATTATGTTTTATAAACTGGGTTGGTATACACAGCGAGAACGATAATCGTTATACAGCGTATATAAAATTATTATATAAGCTAAGTACGAAGGGTTTCACGGCCGGTGTGAATTGAACTAAAATTAGAACTAGGACTAGAAACTTCGAGTTTTACTTGCGTTTTTTAAGAAAAGCACAGTTCACTTAGAACCAGTTTCTGAAAAAGGTTGCAACATGGCATCCGAAACGTCAAATCTTTTCTTAAAAGACGCAGGGCAAAACCCCAAAGTTTCTAGTGTTAGTTCTAGTTTTAGTTCTAATTTTAGTTCAATATTGTACAGGCTGTTTTCCATTTTGTAACAACTTACTACTTGGTAGTGAATATTATTATCGGGAATTTCAAAATTATAATAATAATAATAGTTTATTCTTCAACAATACATATCTTCCAGCAAAATAAAGGCCTTTATTATTATAATTACTATAAAGGGGGTGTCTCAATAGATTTAAATTTGGCGCCATTTTTTTCTGTGCAAGTGGCAGCCCTGAAATTTGACAGCTGTCATCTACGAATGCTCCGATTATTAATAATGGGGCGCTATACAAAGGAACAACGCTTTTATCATTGTGAAAACCCATTATAAATATGGGGAAAGTTACGCTGAAACCGCTTCGCGGAATTTTAAGTCTTGAAAGTGCACCAAATGTGGCAACAATTCGAAGAGTAATCAATAAATTTGAAGAAACTGGGTCGATTATGGACAGCAAGTCTCCTGTGCGTCGATGTACCGGCCGATCTCGCAAAAACATCGCTGCTGTAAACAAGAGTGTCGTCGAAAATCCGGGAACATCAATTCGGCATCGTTCACAACAATTTCAAATTTCGAGAAGCACCACGCAGCGAATTCTCACAAAGGACTCCCATCTTCATCCCTACAAGGTTCAGCTGACCCAGGAGCTGAAACCAACAAACCAGTCACAGCGCCGCCAATTTGTTCAATGGTTGATGGAGCAAAATGAAGTGAATGCCGATTTTTCTAAAAAAATCATCTTCAACTGGCTACCGAGATCGTGCGATTTGACACCGTGCGACTTCGTCCTCTGGGATTTTGTGAAGTCTCACGTCTATGAGAATGCGCCATGGACTATTCCCGAGCTCAAGGACGAGATAAAACGCGTCATCGGTGAGTTAGAACCGCAACTCTGCAGAAACATCATCGAAAATTTCATGAAAAGAGTGACTTTATTTGATACTTAATCGGAACATGTGTGCTTTATAATGCAGTAAAAATATCACCACTCGCTCAAAAACTATGCGTTTTATTGCTAAATTAAATCGGGCATTCTTATTGAGACACCCTATATATACAAAAACTGTATTAAAGCTAATTAAATTTAAAAAGACACTTCAGCAACGTCAAGACATGGACCGAAGACTGAAGCGCAATAATTAAAAATAGACAACACAGTGCTTTCACATAAAATTGTCTTAAGCTTGATGCTGAAGACATTCCTAAAAGGATACAAAACCTTCAAGTTTAGAAACCTCAAACCTATAAATCTTCAAATATGCTGCCGATATCGTAATGTATTATCAATAATAAGACCCAAATTCTTCGCCTGTAGTGATATAGGAATCACATTATTGTCAACACTGATTTTAACCAGTGATAGTAGTTATTCAAAAACAAAAAATGTTCACGAACATAAACTGACAGTCTCTGAAGATCACAATTAAATTTATTTACAGCATTTTCATAAATGGAAAACCTTAATACAGTTGAGTGTCATCCGCAGACGTGTGGACATTACAATATTTGATGCAATTGTGCAACAAGGACGTATAAATAGTTAACAATGGGCATAAGAGAGGCATAATTAACTCGCAATATATGAATGCAGTAACCATAGTTATAAACCTACTATGCACTTGCACTGTCCCACATAAAATACAAAATAGCTTAATAGTACAGGCATAGGGTAGTTTTGGAAAGGAAAAATTTTGCTTGGAAAAGAAAGTAAACCACAATCTAATGCTGAATAACAATTAAAACTAGAACTAACACTAGACCGAGAACTAGAAACATTCGGAGTTAGCCGCGCGTCTTTCAAGACGGCTAAACCCGAATGATTCTAGCTCTAGGTCTTGTGTTAGTTCTAGTGATAGTGCTAGTGTAAAACTAGAACTAACACTAGACCTAGAACTAAAAAGTATCGTAATGTTCTAGTTCTAGGTCTAGTGTTAGTTCTAGTTTTAATGCAATAAAAATATGCAACATATCTTAATAATATGCTAACTAGCGCTACCTATCACTATCACTAGAACTAACGTTAGATTTAGAATATTGTTTATTGCCAATTTGATATTGACTAATGCCATTTTAATTTCGATTATTGTCAATTTGATTTTGACTAATGCCAATTTGAAATTGACATTGCCAATATGATTTTGACTAATGTCATTTTGATTCTGATTAGTGCCAATTTGTGCTTGAAAAGGTATAGTTATAGGTTTAGTGTGAGTCTAGTTTTATTTGTTACTCAGCTTTTAGATTGTTGTATAGTTTTATTGAGCTATAACAGATACTGCGTTCCCCGTATTGATCCGTTATATTGAGGTTTTAATGTAATGTCAAATTATATTGACATGTTGAATTTTATCTGGAACAAAGTAAGTAGGTACCCCCTAGTTTCTATGGAAATGTATTCTTGTATAATGCATCTTAAGTGAAATTCACTATATATTAAGTGATAAGTATTGTTTAAATATCCCAAATCAGCAACATCTATATTGATTTTGTACTCATGTACACGTAAATGTTAGTCGTTGTCGACCGCACAGAAATAGTGTCCGCAGGATTAAATAACGTCAAAGGGATTAAAATAATCTCCCTTTGTGTTAATTGCACTACGATTACTATGTCCAACAAAAGATAATTAAAAATCTCTGCATAAGTCCATAGAGATGAATTAATTTGTTGTTCGAGTATATTTTTACAAGAGTCGATAATAAAAGAACGACATATAATTCAAGTCCTCTGTATATTAATTAAGTGATGAGTATTGTTTAAATATCCCAAATCAGCAACATCTAAATTGATTTTATTCTCATATGTACAGGGTGGTTCAAATTCGATGTCCGAATAGGCTAACTCGGAAACTATAAGAGTTAGAAAAAAAGTAGCTTACATGTCATGATCTATGACGATGAGGATTTTTAAAGTGACACTTTTTGAATACAAACAAATGTTGCTATGTTTATTTGAATTCAAAACAAAAATATATGAGCGCCATCTATCAATAATTTATTAAGTCATTTAATAATAATATTAAATATTAATAAAAAATGTGAAATAATGCAATCTATTCCAACTTTTGTGTAAAACATATATAAATTAAATAGTTCAACAAATTTATTTGTTTCAAACATCAGAAATTTGTTTTTTTAATTTTTAGTTATAGTACCATAATTTACAGGAAACTGTAAATTTAATTTCGTCGATGACACTAGATGGAAATTTAAAAAAAAAGTTTATTTTTGGCTTTATTCTAAAACAATAAGAAATAGACCTGTCGAACCCTATATTTTTGTAATCAGAAAAAAATAACGAATTTAATAAGCGAATAATCAGTGGTTGTTTCCATTTAAAAAAACGAAAATTGTGATGATATCTCAAAATCTAAAACCGAAAAAATTTTTTTGACTACGTCATCCAATTCTCTATAAAAAAGTGTCCATATAATGTCTTAGTTATAATACTCCACCTATAATAATAACGAAGATAATTGCACTTGCTGGTTTTACGATATTTCCAATTTTGGCCTCTAGGGGAAAAACAAAAGACGATAGCGCTATGAGGTTTTCGGCATTAGCAGTTTCTCGAAAAACGAGATCATGACATGTAAGCTACTTTTTTTCTAACTCTTATAGTTTCCGAGTTAGCCTATTCGGACATTGAATTTGAACCACCCTGTACACGTAAATGTCAGTCGTTGTCGACCGCGCAAAAATAGTGTCCGCAGGATTAAATAACGTCAAAGGGATTAGAATAATCTCCTTTTGTGTTAATTGCATTTCAATTACTATGTCCAGCAAAGGATAATTAAAAATCTCTGCATTAGTGCACAGAGATGAATTAACTTTGATGTTATTTCAAGTATTCTTTTACAAGACTCGATAATAAACGGACGACATATAATTCAAGTCCTTGTGGGGTTGTAACCTTTGAAGGGACGACGGGAGATTTGGTACATAACAAGTTGCATTTTATGGTTCCCCTGACATCGATTGATCGCCGGTAAGTTCAACAACCCTAAGCCGTTTCACCGGAATCTATGAAACCGAGGAATTGTACATTAATACGTTTTTTATCAAAAGATGCCTCAAATACACTTGAGATGATACACTTGATACTTTATAAAGTCTACTTGTTGCATCTACCCAGAACTGAATCTTCGACTACAGGTGGAACATTTATCTTATATTTAGTAATGAAATCAATTTTCTAATCACCGTTGAGATCATTTCTAGAAGTTGCATTTAAAAGTTACTTATCTATTTAAACATGCTGTATTAACACGATAACTACAACGAAAATGAACAAATAATGAAAGCACGATAAATAATTATTAATTTACCTCAAACATGTAGAGTATAGTATGATGTGGAGTTCCATCACTAAGTCAGTGCAATTTAAATCATAATTGAAATTTCAGGAATTCGAGCAACTTTACGTTTGGGTTCCAACAAAGGAACAGTTATTTCAAAAAGAATCTATTTTACGCAGAGGAATTCTAAATCATTTCTGAAATTCGACTCCAATTCGAGTCTGGTATCCAAACCTCGCCTAAATCAATTTTTAGTTATAACGATTTAATCGATATCTATTTTTTGAACAAAAGCTTAAACTAAAAGTACAATTTCATTTACAAAAATGATTTCCAACTCAACATTTTTTTTTTTAGTTTTTCACTGAGTTTATATTTTTTCGTATCCCCTTTGTAACTATTCAGAACAACAAAAAAATTTTAAAATCCAAATATGTAAATAGCTCACGTACCTCGCAAAACGATGTGCTTTTTTGCTTTCACATCGGAGTTGTAACAATTACCTAGCGTTATTAATTAACGTTGGATTTTGAGTGTGAAGCGTTATAGCTTTGTAGCAAGTTTTCTATACCGTTTTAACATTACTGTGTTAGAGATATTCGGTCACAATATCCCAGATACATAATGTATTCATATATGGAGCCTTATAGAACCTGGCACATATGGTTATTTCAAAGGCATTTATCCGCAATGCTTTTTTAGAGTAAAAATCAATATCAGCGAACGACAAAACCCACTGCGACGGGCATGTGTCATACCAGGTCGATTTGACGACGAGTTCTGCTAGAAAAACCCTTTATTAAAACACAACTTTTTATTTTTACTGGAAAAATATAAATATAATATTACTACATGTGCAATATTAACAGTGCAGTTGACATTATTGCAGTGAAATGTAATGACAAGTAACTAACGAGCGGAACGAACAAGTTTACTTTGATCTTAACAAAAAGTTCACCTTTCTTGCACTTAAATTGTTCAAGGAGCTGCTTATTGTTAACACCAAGTGATTCTCAAAGCTAATTCCCTACCGACTCGCTTCGCCACCTTTCAAAAACAGGCAAACATCTGGTACAAGTTTGCACGCGTTGTTGTTGTACAAGCTCTGCGTGCATGAATGTACATATGTGTGTTATCTTGAAGGCACGTTACGAACCCCACCAACATTTGCATTGTGCGGTTTAACGCGGGTTTAGTGTAAATTCTCTGACCTTTTATCTGAACGACCTCTCGGCTGTAGAAAAGGTCTGATTTCAGGGGTTGTTTGTTTGCGGAAAAAAGGGACCAAACGCAGATGAATAACGCTAAAAGGAAAGGCAAGGAATAAAGAGAATGGAGCTGTTCTCATCTGTTGTGTAACAATATTCCAGACAAAAGAGAATGAAAAGCAAAATTTACTTTTCGACCATAACTTCCCCTTAATTGGTTGTTTTAAGTTAAGGAAACTTGAAGGTTTTACATTTAGAATAAGGAAATCGACTGCGAAGTTTACTTTCCTCCGTAAAACGATACAATTTACATTGAAAGCGCAGACAGTGTAGCCCAAATTGAACGCCATTTATTCGGATGGCGTTATCCGCGGGGTTTTACGGTATAAGGGCTAAGGGGACGCGGTCAATAAAAATACGCGAACCACAAACTTTACGCGGGACTCGAGCAACAGTTGTTTGCGATTCAGTTTTCGATACAATTTCCGGCTTTAATTAAGCGCATAATTCAAACGCCGCGAAAAGTATTTGTTCGTTTTTCGTTACACTTTTTGTATGTAAGGCGAGAGGCTCAAGCCCGGGCTGTTCTCCCCAAAGTATTTAAAATTGGAAAACTTCTAGGCCCTTATCCAAGTCTGTACAAAGTTCCCCAAACCAGCGCAGGAACCTGATGTAGTCTCTCGTGAAACGTCTCAGTCTAAATCACTCATATATTTTTGAATGCGACAAACAAAAATTACTCTTTATCAACATTATAAACAATTAATATTTTATTTTTGTTACAGTCGCTATCACTGTGGACTTGATCTGGCGACACTCTGTTGTGGGTCATCTTGGCATTACAGGTAATGTAACATAAAAGTGTAATATTTATCATATACATAAGTACGAAGGCTTTTACGACTGTTGTTAATTGAACTAAAACCAAAAATGCACTATCATTAGAACTAACACTACACTTAGAACTAGAAACATTCGGATTTAGCCGTGCGTCTCTCAAGATGGCTAAACCCGAATGTTTCTAGTTTTAGGTCTAGTGTTAATTCAAGTTTAAGTTGAATAGAAATGTATCGAATTTCTGATACATCTTCAGACGCACAGGTAAACCCGAAACTTTCTAGTTCTAGGTCTAGTGTTAGTTCTAGTTTTAATTGTTGTGCAGCACTAACCAAGAACTAGAATCATTCGGGTTTAGCCGTCTTAAGAAACGTACAGCTAAACCAAATGATTCTAGGTCTACTTTTAGTTCTAGTGACAGTGCAAGTGTAAAACTAGAACTAAACTATACCTAGAATTAGAATCATTCGGGTTTAGCCGTCTTTAGACACATACAAAAATTGTTGCTTTAATCAAAGTTTTCTAAGAGACCAATTGATAGATAATTGATCACTTTACACGAAAATACTGCCCGTTTGACAAAATTAGCAGTGGCGTTGAAAATATTTTAAAAAAATGGTTTTTTATTGCTGCTAATGTTTAATTTTAAAGAAATTTTGACACCCTTATATCTCGTTAAGGTGGCATTTGTAAGCCCATATATATTAAGACTTTTCATCTTAATTTTTGATGAATTACCTGCCCTAGAAGTCTGTCAGCGGTTTTTTGAATCACCTGTATAGTAGAACTAGAATTATTTGGATTTACCCGTCTTAATAAACGTGCGGCTAAACCCAAATTAGTAATAATTTGTCTTCATTTTAATTGTCAATTATTTCCGATTATTTTTTTAAACATTAATATTTAAATAAATAATTGTTAAAACATAACCTAACTTAGCAGGGAAAATCTGTCAAAGTGGTCCCCAAAACTTTTCTATTCGCTAAAAAACGAGGAGTTTGTTCTATCTTATTCAGAATAAATCAAAGTTTCTTATTTTGTACCTTTAAGACGTTATGTTTCGTTATTAAAGAAAATTATTGATTTTTTAAGACGAAACATGCCGAAAAAAAGTACTTGAGAAAATCAGTTGGTAATAGAAATGATTAAATGTCACGAAATTTAAATAAATTTTTTAAATAATTTTAATTTGAATTAATTACATTGTATACTACTATTATATTAATTTTTTGTTTTTAATTGTTAATTATTTATTGGGTTGCAACATAATCTCAAAATTTAGACGTTTCCCAAATGCAGTAGGACCATTATTTTTTTTTAAATTGGTACTATGAAATTGACAATCTCCATCATAACAACTCATTTGAGGTTATATCGTTTTAATTTTCAAAAGCAATTAATATTTTCTCATGAAAATGAGTGGAAAACACGATAAATCGATAGTCGACAAGTTCAGTAAAAAACATGTTTAAAAAAATAGGATTCGCATAATTTAAAAGGTTAGTTTTATTTAGATCTAAAAATACAATTTTAATTTAACTACATTTTTGGCATCTTCCATGCAAGTATGTTTTTGGTCCTCGTTTTCAACTCTGTAGGTAATAATTGCCCAATAACAATAAATATAACCCCCTTTTTCACTTTCAATCCCGCCTTGATGAACCAACAACAAGATTTAATCCAGAAAGCAGACAAAGAATAAGGAAGTTTTTAATGGATCAGCTACAGAGGAAAAAATCGTGTCGTGTAAAAATTTTAGAGTAGTTGGTAAAAAGAATTAGAGTAAAAATTGTAATACCACATGGTAAAAACAACTCTAATGTACACTATATTTAATATTAATATAGAGTTCATATATTATTCACTTAATAGAGTAGTTTTTACAGTTCTCTAAAGGAGAGTTCTTTTTAACTTATGTTAGTGAAGTTATGTAATATATAAAACATTAAATTTTACACTAGACGTGTACTTTTCCTTCGGGTACTTCGTAGGCACCGCACTATTTTGCTCGGGATTACTCGTTGGTACCACGTGATCAACATGTGGTGTGATACAGCTAAAATTTAACGGTCATTTACTAAACGAGTCGGAACTCGATAGCGTCTCGAGACCTGATTTACGCGATATAGAAAGAAAGAACGATTATTTTTATTTTAATTATGTTTGCCAAAATAAAACATTCATGATATGAAATTAGTGGAACTTCCGGAAGATTTTACATATAAGTTCCTTGTGAAGATTGGTAAGTATGTGCAACTTGGTGCAACTACACATATAGGAAACTTATAGAAGACTCATTAGATGCAGTTTTGATGGTGACTCGGTGGAAACTTTAAAATGAATTAAGGGCCGGTTGTACAATATAGCGATAAACTTCCCGACAGCGTTATCTGGCAGATAAGTTAGTTTGTACTGTATTACAATGTACGGATATTTTGGTCGGTGAGATTATCGGCAGGATAACTTATCGGGTACTCAGCGGTGCCGATAAGACACTTATCCGGCAGATATTTCTGGTTACCAAGGTTTTTATATAAAAACTTTGTATGATTACTGCATAGGTTAACCTCTAACATTAAACGTTAACCTTATATGTACGATGTGTCAGTGAAAATTTTTTTAAACAATTTATATTGTCAAAATCATAATTCAAACTTCAAAGAAAGACGTTGACGTTACCATTCTACGGCATAAATCACTAGATATGGGGAAAAACTACTACCAACCGACTCTTGTTTCGCCGATAGCAATCCTACCGACAAAAACAGTTTGTACAACAGCGAATATCTTTATCCTCCTGATAAGTTTATCGGGCGGATAGATATCAGGTAGATTTATCGGTATATTGTACAACCGGCCCTAAGTATTATATATATTATGTATGTATACAGGGTGATTCATAAGTAATGGGCCAAATTGTAAATGTACGTTCAGGAGGCCAAAATAATAATATTTTCATTAACAATAATGGGTCTTAGTCTGCTCCTTACTGAGATACAGGATGTTAAAGCGAAAAAAATAAAATAGATTTTTGTTAATAGATCAGCTACTTTTCTACATAATGACTCATAGTTGACTTATAGTTTTTGTAAGGGTAAACAATAATGTGTGAGAGGATTTGAGTTAACTCGTAGATGTCGCCACATGCGCTATATGAATTAGATGAAATCAGCTACAAATTTTTTATCGCTCATTATTTTACAACATACTTGTTTAATTTGGATAGCTCCATCATTTCTGTAGAAAAAAGCTATACTTCTTTGATCTTGAAAATATTAACGATTTTCGAGATATTTGAATTTTACTAATTCACTACACTACATTTCACGGTGGTCGACGTAGCATTAATCTGTTAAGACACAAGCATGGCATGGAATGTTGACATTTACCTAACCGTAATTGATAATTGATAACAATATTAAACTGAAACCATAAAAAAATTACGTAATAAAACAATTTATTGTACGCCAGTTAATAAAACGAAATACAACATTAGAACAGACTTGAACTAAGACCACTTACGACAACTGTTATCAAAACCTACATGTTAATGTTGTGCGAAGTTAAATTAAATTTAAGCTTCATTATGAGCTACTGCAAAAGGTTTTCAACATGACCACCACCAGCATTTATACACGCATTTAACCGTTTGGTTAAGGATTGTCTGACTTTAAAAAATGTAGCAGGATTATTTCGTATTGAATTGGCTGCATCTTGAATTCTATTCCATAACTCGTCTCGTGTATTTATAGTAGGTTCAGCATAGACCATTGATTTCATGTAACCCCACACATGGTGGCCACTGAAATTCACTACCACGTCCAATCCAACGGTGAGGGAATGTTTCATTCAGATGTTCGCGCACAGCACGTGAAAAATGTGGAGGAGCACCGTCTTGCATGAACCACATATTTCTTCTTAGTTGTAATGGAAGATCTCCCAAGAGGTCGACTAAGTCATTATTTAAAAAAATTAAATATGACTCTCCATTTAAATTAGGAGGTAATTCAACTGCACCACACATTTATTTTAAACTCGTGCTGGAAATGTCTATCTTTTTTTAAACGAGGGTTTTCGGTTTCTCAGGCATGACTATTTCGCCAATTAAAAACTCCGCGTCTGGTAAAGGTTGCTTCATCCGTGAAAAGAATGTTATTTAGGAATGTTGGATTATTATTCAATTTTCCTTTTAGCCACTGACAAAATTGAACTCTGATTCGATAATCTGTTGGAAGTAAATTTTGCACAGGTATAAAATGATAGGGATATAAATTTTCCTTGTGTAAAATTCTAGTCACGGATTCCAGTTGCTGCAGACAATCGACGAGTGCTTATTTCAGAATTTTGCGCAATTCTTACCAAAATTTCATCTTCTTGCTGCGGAGTGATAATCTTAGGACGTCCTGTATGATATTTTGGACGAAATGAACCTGTTTCACCCAATCGATTATAAATATTTTGAAATATCTTCCGGTTTGGCTGCCTTCTGTAAGGGTACATTTCACGATATTTTCTGGATGCTGCTTGCCCAGAAAAACGTTCTTGTGCGTAAACGCATAACATGTCTCTCATTTCTTCGTTTGAAAAGTGATTATGTCTCGGCATTTTGATTTATGTTAGGACAAGAATGAATCAGTTTACTTAACAATAAAATGTTTTAAACTATTCATTAAACGTAAAAGCTCATTGACGTTTCATAATTCATATGGCGCATGTGGCGACATCTACGAGTTAACTCAAATCCTCTCACACATTATTGTTTACCCTTACAAAAACTATAAGTCAACTATGAGTCATTATGTAGAAAAGTAGCTGATCTATTAACAAAAATCTATTTTATTTTTTTCGCTTTAACATCCTGTATCTCAGTAAGGAGCAGACTAAGACCCATTATTGTTAATGAAAATATTATTATTTTGGCCTCCTGAACGTACATTTACAATTTGGCCCATTACTTATGAATCACCCTGTATAAACAGAATTTAATTTTTTTAAATTTAAGTTATAACAATATATTACAAGTAAAAATAAAAACAAATATTTTATAATTTTGATTTTTATTACAAACGTAAAACTTCCCTAAAAATACTCCACTTCCTATTAAATATTAACACTAATAAGTTTAAGATACACACTATTTAGTGATATTTTGTCAATTAATAGAGTAAAATTAGAGCGAATTTTTAATAATTTACACTGATTAGATTAGAAGTGTATCTAATTAGAGTCACGACAACATCTAGTTAGATTACATATAATACACTGTTATAGAGTAACGATTTTACACTATTTAATAAACACCATCTTCTCACTATTTAGTGTAAATTTTTAATCTATTCACCTACACTATACAGTGCAAAAAAATAACTCTAAATAAATTGGACCGATCTGAACCATGTTTTAGAGTTGATTTTTACTCTATATTTTTTCCTGTGTATACTTTTTACATTATATAGTGCTCAAATTATACGATTAGGAATTATTGAACATTTATATTATATCAATAAGAAAAGAAAAAACATTGTCATTCTCAAGGAAATATCTACAGTGAATTTTACTTAAGATGCAATATACAAAAATATATTTCCAATATATTGTAATAATTTTAACATTCTCTTAGTTCACCGAGAGAACATAACCTAGAATTTGTGACAGAGAGATTTTTTGTTGGTGAAAATCTTATCTTAAACCGTTTTGTTTATTTCCAAATGTATCAATTATTATAGTTCAGCTCCTAAAGCACATTTTTCATCCATCTTTTGAGGTTTTAACGTTATTTTGAGAAAGAAATCCTTGATTTAAATTTGAATTTTTCTAACTTTACTCATTGTTGAAATTTGGCGTGTACTCCAATGTATGTCTAAAAACAAGAAAAGACAACGTTGAATACGAAGTTTTATTACGTTTCATAAAGGAATAAGGGAGAAATCAACGAAAAAAGAATTAAATTTTGAAGGTTAATTCCGAGAAAAATCAAGAGATGACGCTAGTTTCGAAGCAAGAATTTTGAATTTTGAAAAGGGCGCGAAGCTAAGAGCCAATCAGAAACGAGGAAAAAACAGTTGGAGTGCCGGGGTATATAAGGAGATCGCGAACAGGGAGTGAGAGAGTCGTCGTCGGACCAGCGTCGAATCCACGTCGTCAGATAGAAGAATTTTTGAAGAGATAACCTCGAAAATTTAAGATAATTAAAAAAAAAAAAAGTCAAACCAACTTACAATATTAAAATAAAAGAGAATCATCCTATTCCGAGAATTACCGATACTTCTTCGAGATCATCCAAGACCCTATTTCCGAAGAACAAACAGTGCAATTACCCGTAAGAAGAATCCTGTAGACAATCCAGAAAATTAATTAGTGCCCCGAATACAAGAGACAATTCCATAATCCAGATACCACATTGAACTCCAATCCTTTCTTTTATACAGTGAGTCAGATGATAATTTTATTTTATTATTTAACATAACCTACAAAAAGAACATTCAAAGAATCAAACTCAAAAAACAACTCACAAGAGTTTCCTATAATTTTGATCAATACTTACTTGTGTGTAAAGATTTATTAGTTTTTCTTGAATAACGTTCATTTATTTAATTCTATTTTTTGTTAATGAGTTTGATGACAACTTAAGACATCGGCCATTTGTTATTTTCAAAGAACGGTTCTAACTAGTTTTATCCTACTCTCTCTCTCAAATAATAAACGGGTTCTCTCTAATATCGATATTTCAGTCGATAACCGCAGTTATCTATTTTATTTTAAAAAATTTATCGTAAATAAGCATTGTTATTAAAGTTAATTTAGGAAAACCATTTTTTTTTGTTGTTACTCATAAAACGAGTTAATTTGATTTTGTATTAATTAAATGAATTTTTTGTCGAACCTGATTAATATTCTTTTGAACCTGAACTTGCCCGAAACCCTGAGTTTTTAATAAGAGTCTCTTAAAATTAAAGAAACCCAAATTTATAGATTAATAACTTGTGTATAAAACATCACACAAGTAAAACAGCACAATATACACCAATCTAGCGCTGAATAACAAATAAAAGTAGACTAACACAAGCACTAGAACTAACACTAGAGCTAGAACTAGAAACATTAATTTAGCTGTGAATCAGTTTAGCAGTTCTAGTGATAGTGCTGCTGTTAGTTCTTTTTCAGTTCCATTAATCACAGAGAATTACAATATTTTTGGGTACACACAATATTAAAGTAAATTTTATCTATTTATGAACAACATGGTTCAATAATTTATTATAGAAAATAAATGTAAAGCAATATTAATTATGAATTGAAAATTTGCTCGACTATCTCGCTCTCATTTTTTGAGGTCTATTCAATGAACACATTCGCATATTGTCGCGAGGCTCATAATTCACGGCTGATTACGTTCACCGTTACAATTAGCAGTTATTTATAACGCCATCCGCACGGTGTATTAATTTCAGCGGATACAAGTTAAATCCCGAATATTGGTAGGGGTGACTAACACTATGTGTAATTTTTTTCTTTAAATGTAATAATTACAATCAATTTAGTACCTTGGTGCATATTTGGCTTAAGCATAATTTTATTGATTAAACTATATAAAATTACTTTTTAGACATTCACACTAATTACTTTACTGCTGCATAGAGAATAGTTAAATAACAACTACATAAATAAATCGAATTCATTAAGTTCTGCAACTAAAGTCAAATTAGTTCATTAATGAATGATTTAGAAGCTTTAACCAGGTAATTAATTGACTCCATTGAAATATATTCGTGTATGTTGGAAGCGATAATGTTTCGAAAAGAATTTCGTTTTCAATTTGTTTTGTTTGAAGGAGATTATAAGATAACTGGTTTTTGGGAAAAATGTGTTAAAACAGTTTATCAATAGAATATAAATAATTATTAATTTAAACCGAAATTCATTAAAGCTCGCCCCTCATTTAATAACTTTAAGATGCTTAAACGAAATAGGGTAACATAAAGCTTTGATTTTAATACGCATAAAACGTTGTAAAGTTAATGGAATTACAAGATACGGGGGAATGTCGAATTAATATTCATCCGACTCCTATTAAGCTTCTTTGTAACGTTTTATTTCAGATTAAATCGGAGCAACTTAAGGGACTTTCTGGTAGCAACCGTGTTTGCAAGAGTTTTTCGTTTTATGTACATATTTGTAAACAGGAACAGAAGCAGATCTGGAAACCAGTATAATTTCGTAGGCAAACATTCTGCCCCGTTCGTATTTTAATAAATATAGGCGGCCTTTCGAAGTCCCATCTCCGTTGTATAAATATTTGTCAACCCGCGTGTACAACACTCCGTAATACTTTAGAGGACGGTGTATGGAAGTTGTTGATTCGTTCTCTTTACGGTCTACGTTAGCGGATTAGGTTAGGATCTGTTTGCCGAACGAAATTCATTACGGAAACTTGCCACGAAAGTTTTGGGCCTAATTGGTGGTGGTAATCCTTGGTTTAATTAGAAAATACCTGTTATAACTACGAATTTATATTCCAAACTTGGATAAACATCAAAATTGTACGGCTACTCAGTTGGAAGTTGGTTTTCTTGGGGATTTGTCCGATTTATTATTATAATGACCGGATTATGTTTCAAGGAAAATGGAAAGTTACGCTAATTTTACGCATTTTACAAACAAAAGGGACCGACTAAATAATAATTCGACTTTTCTTATTCCCCAATTTTGAACCGAGCTTTTATTGTCCGTATTAATTATAATTTAATTGACGCGAAACGAAACGGAACAAGGACTACTGTAAAAGTTGGAGAGTCTCGAATCGTGTAGTAATTGGGGACAGCTACGTTCTACTGGGAAGGCTAATTTCCACTCGACCCATGACCCTTCTGTAACTCCACTCCTTTTTGAAAAGTTGTTAATAGCAACCGTTCTAAATGGTTAGAGATTTTCTAGTAATAAATTTATCCCCTCTCGAAATTTCGAATAATATATAACAATTTATTTTTTTTATTAAGTACATACTTTTGAAAAGAAAATTTAATTGGATATTTGCATATTTTTACACCGATAATAAAAACCTTGCAATTTTACAGAATGTCTTATTTACTCGGGTTTCAAATATAGTTAACAACTTTTTTAATACCACCCGGAATTGGCAAAGCCTCATCTTTCCGCCGACCGTTTCTAATTAAAGCTCCGAAAGCGAGTTCGTTTCGACGTAGTACAGGTATCACAAAACTTCAACAGGCGATCAAGGCGTGAAAATATCCTGTCCAATTACTTCCTTATCGACGAAAAGAACGAAAAACATCCGACGCATCGTGACGTGTCGACGTGAAAATGACCTAGTTAATTTCACAAGCACGTGAGTCACGTAGGTTTGCAGTTTTGTCTCCCGTTGGGTGTTCCGGTTAATATAGCATAGCGACATCGTAGCTACAATTTTATATGGTTCGTACTAATGAAAACACACCCCTGTTGTAAATTACACTTGACATGTACTCGCAAGGTTCTTTTAATAGTTTGTTTTGGAGTTGAAAGCGTAATAAATTTAAAGAAGTGGACATTGAAAATTTTAAACTAAAATATAAATTAGATATGAATATTTTTTTGGCACACTAATATTTCACTGGAGTTATTAGGTTAAACTATATTAAGTCATCGAATAAACCAGTAACTAATATTGTGCATCTTAGATTTCATTGTTTTGACCACGAACCAACAATGTAGTATTAGTATTATCTACCCTGCCAAGAACTCCAACTCAATCCAACACCACATAATATAACCTAAACTAATCTCTATACCTAAACTTAATATGTCCAGAATACGATTCCAAACCAAAACATAACTTAACCCAAATCAGAATCCCGATTCCATCCTAATTTCATCCCTACATGACCATAACACCATAACAAATTTATTATTATTTGAATCCATGTTGCAAGTTGGGTATTATAAAATTTAGAATGTAGATCCATGTTTCAAGTGATTTATATAAAGAATATAACGAAAAAACTTCTAAACTTGCTTTATTTAATTTAATATGCAGTCAGACCGGTTTCGGGGCTAGCCCCATCATCAGTGACAACTAAATATAAACGGAGAAAACATAAATTATAATTATAAAAATATATAAAAATGTATATGACAAACATTAGCAAAAAAACAAAAAATATTTTAACAAATTAAAACATGTTAAAAAATCTATAAAACTACTCACTGTCAGTGGCAAACTAAAATTGTAGAACGAAGATCATCAAAAGAACAGGGGGAGCATGTAAAAGCTTGTATAAGGCTGAAGGCTTTATAAAGCGGTGATAAAACGTATAACAAAATGGCGAAAGTAAAAAAGGCACGTTTTTTTGAAAAACTAAAACTTTTAAAAGAGAAGAAAAAACAAAAATTATAAAACAAGCGAAAACAGATACAGAGGAAAATAAAATGAAAAATAATTAAACATAGGTAAATAATCAATAAATAATAAAGACATACCTTGCTAAAGAAAATCAAAGATACACGTTGATACTTATCGAGACGTGAAGAGACTAAAATTGAGGACAAACTTGAAAATCACATTGAAAAGAAAAGAGAGAAAGGTAAAAAGAAAAAGTGAAACAGAAATATAGAACATAAAAAGAGCCCCAAAAATAGAATAAAATTATAAATAGAAACATTATTTTAGATTTAAAATTATATAATTATTGTTTAAATTTAGTTTATAAATTCACATTTGTGAATCAAGGATGTGCTATCATAATCAATTTTATGTCCTGTCTCAATTTTGTGCTTGTAAACGTTGGATTGCATTTTATATTTGTGCTCATTAATACGAGTTTCTAACCTTCTCCCTGTTTGACCAATGTAAATACCATTACAATTAGAGCAACTGATAGAGTAAACCCCACTTTCCTTCAGATGATTAAAATCTTTGTAATGATAATTGGATAAAAGTTTAAGAATGGAATTGTTATTTGAAAAAGCTAATGAAATGTTAAACTTATTAAAAATATTTTTGGATAATAAAGAAAAATGGTTAAACGCTATAGGTTTATAAATTGTATTAGTGGATATTTTAACATATAAAGGATCATATTGACGTTGAATCTTATAAAAAAGGTTGTTAATTATTTTAGTAGGAAAATTATTATTTAAAGCTAAAGAATATATATAGTTGATTTCTTTTGTTCTGTCGTTGTCTGTTAAAGGATAATTAAAAATCAAAAATCTAAAATTTGAAAGTTTTTGAGACATGGGATGTGTTGAATCAAACGGGATAGTTGTAGGAACAACCGTAGGTTTTCTGTAAATGTTATATTCCAATTTATCAAATGAACGAGTTAAAGCTAAGTCTAGGAAATTTAAAGAATTGTTATTTTCAAATTCTGTTGTGAAGTTAAGTTTAGGATGTATATTATTCAAAAAAGTCAAGAAATCATTAGCCGAAGCTACATTTTTAATATACATTTTTATATATTTTTATAATTATAATTTATGTTTTCTCCGTTTATATTTAGTTGTCACTGATGATGGGGCTAGCCCCGAAACCGGTCTGACTGCATATTAAATTAAATAAAGCAAGTTTAGAAGTTTTTTCGTTATATTCTTTATTATAAAATTTGGTTGTAATAATATTAAAATTAAAACTTCTTACTTGCTTTAATCAATTTATTCTTTCGGTACCAGTTTCGGTGTTACACCATCATCAGCCGAATCTACATCAAACGCTAAAATAAATAAGTTAAGAATTACAAAATATCAGTTATCACTCACCGTCATAAAATCTTCACAAAGTTGGTTTCATAAAATAACATGAATAACAAAGAAAATTTTCTTAAAAAACACATATATAAATTAAATTACTTAAGACAATCACAGTTAAGGCTCTTTTCACTTAGTCTAAACCCAGATTTTATAAACGCGTTCACGTATTGACATCAAATGCATTATGACAACAGAGGGTTATAAAAATACAAATTTATTTCAAGACAACCAGTTATCAAGATGGACAGCAGTGAATAAAAATAACAAATCAAAACGGATACAGAATTAAATGAAATACGAAAAACCGATAGGGCGAAACAAATGTTAAAAAATGAAACCTATTTAATTATTTAATATATGAGAACAATGGTCTATGATAGCTCTCTAGTTGATCATTTAGAAGATTATAATTTTTTTCTTTATTATGTTTCATTATTTCATACATCTCCTGTATTAACATTTTAAAGCCCTTTTGACATGCATGTATCAATTTGCCATCCTTATAATTAATTTCGTTTCCAACTTATGTTTGTATATATTTGACTGAGGTTTGGATTTACATTCATGTAACCGTGTCCCTAATTTTCGCCCTGTTTGGCCTATATACAGTGTGTCCCGAAACTCAACGTCAAGCGGGCACCGGGTGAGAGGCCAACCCATAACTGTTCTAGTAAAAATAAGAAAAAAAATCTGTCTCTTAGTTAAGTGGTAATAGACATACTTTTGAAAATGTTAAAAATCGTTCCCGTACATCATATCTTTAAGAAATAGATGAAGGTAATAGAAACTTCTTTCTCGCTAAATAATTATAATTTCATTTACTCAAAAAACCAGTTTTCGGCCATATTCAGGCCATCATCAGTTTGAATCTACAAAAAACAATATAAAAATGCAAAAAATGTTTCTAATACGTTTCTATTACCTTCATCTATTTCTTAATTATAGTCCTCGCAATATGGATATACAATATCATATCTTTAGGTACTACGGTCAGAAATGTTTGCAATTTAATAGTGATTTTTTTTAATAATGTATTCCTATTGAACCATGCTACTATTTTACTACTACTATTTGATTGAGTTAAGGTTCAAAGAATTTATATCTATTAAGTTTAACACACGATTTCTAAACAAAGGACTAGTACAACACCCTTGGCAAGTTATTTTAAAAGTCAATATTCCAAAATGGTATAACAAACACTTGCCATTTTTCTTTTCCTAAAAAATATTATTGCCTGTTTTTCTGGCAAAAAAAATTCATACTTTCGTATGTTATTTGTATTTCCTCCAAAATGATTTAACAACTTTGTTAGAAGATGTGCCACTCAACATCTATAGAGAAATGTGGTTTCAACAAGATGGTTACCCAGCTCATTATGCTTGTCCTGTACGGGATTGCAAACAGAATACCCAGAAAAATGGATTGGGTGTCTTGCCGAACTGGGCCACAATATTTATACAGCTGCAGAAGAAACAAAAGCAAACTAGTAAAAAGATCTTTTCTGTGACGATGCAAAGCTTGTATTAGTGCCGACGGCAAATAATTTGAGCATTTGCCTTAGTTTTAAGAAAATAATGCTATAAAATTAATAATAAATAAATTTGTTTGTTTAATTTTGTCTTTAGGTTAACCTTATTTGAAAGAGTTTTTTAGCAAGACATAAGGGCAACTTGGCATCTTGTTGAAACCACATTTTGTAGTTCGTAGATATTGACTGGCACATCTTCTAACAAAGTTAAGAGGAAATAAAAAGTAAATACAAATAACATACAAAAGTATGAATTTTTTTAAATAACGTGTTTTTTGCAGAAAAATAGGCAATAATAGTTTTTATGACAAGAAAAATGGCAAGTGTTGTACCATTTTGGAAACTTGACTAAACAGGCCATCTTTTAAAATTACTTGCCAAGGGTGTTGTACTACTCCTTTTTTTAGAAATCGTGTGTCAAACTTGATAGACATAAATTCTTTCAACCTTGACGTTGAGTTTCGGGACAGCCTGTATATGCCATTGCAGTTATTACAACTAACTGAGTAAATTCTAACTTTTCCATAATACTTTCATTGTTGTTTTTATGATTTGAGAGTAAATTTAGCAAGGTGTTATTCTTGGAAAAAGCCAGAAATATATTGTACAGGTAAACGTCGTTTTACGCCGGGGTTCCGTTCCGAGAGACACCGGCGTAAACAAAATCGGCGTAAAATGAACACAAATATAATGGACGATATAAGGTTAGGTTCCATGTCAAAATTTTAAGAACAATCTAACATGTTTTAATGTTAGATTGTTCTTAGAATTTTGAGAGAGATGATTTGAGAGAGAGATGTTGTTTGTTTTAATTAATTTAATACATATTCTATATACAGCGTGTCCCGTATCTTCCGCATCAGAGCATTATACGGTTGTAGAATACATTATTCTGAAGCGATCTTTCTAATAAAATTTTTTCGAAATGTTTATAATAACTGCACGGGAACTGTTTAACGACGACCAATAACGGACAACTTTGATTCATCGAAGAAGTTTATTTCTCTTTCCATGACGAATTTATTGGTGAGTACACGTGGGAACGAGTTATCATCGGCGTAGCGGACCGGCCGAGGGTGGCACCGATTACCTGAGTCTGATTTGCGATCTGCTGATTGGACGAAAAACAGTTCCTTTAAACAGTTCCCCTGCGGTTATTATAAACATTTCGAAAAAATTTTATTAGAAAGATCGCTTCAGAATAATGTATCCTACAACCGTATAATGCTCTGATGCGGAAGATACGGGACACGCTGTATATTCCAATTTCATTTGCATAAGGTCGAACGGCAGCTGTGACACTTCTTTTAACATTTGCGCTTCGATTGTAATCCCCATCTATCTCAGAGAGCTCACCTGTTAATCTTTCTATAGCGGAAAGGATACGAGTTAGATCATCCGTTTTTAGGATTTTCCTATCATTTTCTTTCTCATCCTCCTCTTCTTCTTCGGAATTTTCTGATTGAGGGCGATCATATGCCTAGATCAACTTTTCTAATTCTTGATTTAAGAGTGGTTGGTCATGCACGTCTAACAGTTCGGTCTCATCTTCAGTTGTTACGTCTTCGAATCCACATTCGCGTGTAAGCCTGATGTCCTCGTCTATGTTAATGTTATTTACCACTTCTACACTTGCACCTTGTATAAATCCAGGCAAAAGTTTACGTCAAACGCCGTTTAAACAATTGTTTGTCATTTCGTCCCAAACAGACTTTAGATTATTTATTCCTTTTAAAATGTCTGTATGATCGCCAATAATCTTTGACGGTTCCATTGGAATTAGTATCTATCGCCTTAATCATTGCTTTTAATGTTATGTGCAAATAATACGCTTTAAAGGTAGAAATTACCCCTGATCCATGTGTTATAAAACGGAGGCTGTAAATTGCCTTGACGTCCAATTCCGTGTCTAAGGTGTCAAGATTTTGCTGATGTCCTGGGGCATTGTCTAATAGGAGGATTGCTTTCATTGGAAGGTTATTTCCAATCACAAAATTTAAGCACAGTAGGGCAAATATAATTTTTATACCAGTCTGTAAAAATCTTCTGGGGAATCCCACGCCGGCGCCAACCGGCGTAATTGTGAATCGGCGTAAATCGAACCGGCGCAAAACGACGTTTACCTGTATTTCGAAAATATATGCTTAGTTTGGATAGCATTTTTTGTGTTGGTGGTATAGAGAGGGTCTCTTTTTATTTGTATATTATGGATATATTTATTGATGATTTTGAGTGGAAAGTTGTTTTGCTGAGCAAGCTTATAAATATAGTTAAATTCGTGTATACAGGGTGATTTATAACATACGGAGCAAACTAAAAGGGTAGGTACTAGAGGTAAAACTGAAGAGATTTTTTTAATAATGTTTTGTTAAAAACTTAATAGTTACATAGATATCACATGTTAATTATTTAAATAATTTAACGTCCATTTTTAAGAACCGCTGATATTCATTAAAGAATAATTAAAATATTTGTCCGTTGCTAAGTAACCAAAGCAACTGGATTGGCAGCAATAAAAACATGATATCAGCGGTTCTCAATAAACAAACACCACGGTTTGAGCGTTTTAACAAATTTTTAAATAGCCGTAACTGCTATACAGGGTGTCCCAGACCACCCGTACCAGCTGATTTATTCGGAAACGGTGAGTCCTAGAGAGTTGAAATAAAAAATTCGTCAACTAAAGCAGACACCCTCCTTCTAGATAGTGTGTTACGACCGACCAACAACAACCGGAAGTGGGTGCAATTGAGTAGTACTTTAATATTTTATATGTAAAGAGGGGTCAATTACGATATCATCGTAAAGAACTCTTCAATAGAAATCTCTTTTGCTTGAAAAAAATTTTTATATTGCTAATTGTTTTCGAAATAATCCACCCTAATTGTTGGTACTTTTTACCGGTGTTATTTAAGTTGACAAATAGATGTCGCTATTCGTCGTTTTGAAAAATCGTGTAATTTAGAAATGGCTGGTTAATAACAAGAAATTGTTTTTACTAACAAAATGAATAAAATAACAAGGAGTTTTTTTTACCACAGAAGAATATTACAAAACACTAAATAATAAAACTTAATAAATTAAAAATTATAAAAAAAAAATAAAATTATTTAATTGTTATTGACAGAACGTCAACTTTGTGAAACTAGCAGTTATCAATTCTTCGTATTTATCTTGAACAACTAATTAGAATTTTATTTAAACATCAACATGCCTTTCAACAATGAAGAAGCGTATGACATGTTGATGTTATTGGGGGAATGCAGACAAAATTTTCGGGCTGCCGAAAGATTGTATGCCGAGCGCTTTCCTTACCGACCACAGCAAAGTCGTCATGTCTTCAGTCGTCTTGCTTGTAGAGTTAAGCGATTTGGGGTAGTTCGTCCTAATCACAACATCAGACACAGAATAAAAAGAACCGTGCAAGACAATCGAACAGCGGAGGTAATAGCCGGTGTTGAGTTATACCCTCATTTATCCGTCCGTGATATGGCAAGGGAATTCGATATCACCAAGAGCTCAGTCCAACGGATATTAAAAGAAAATAAATTTTACGCTTATCATGTAAATCTTTGCCAAGAATTAAGAGATCAAGATTTTAATAACCGATTACAATTTTGTAATTGGTTATTAGGCCAAACTCAATTTTTTCATCGGAATATCCTTTGGACAGATGAAGCGACATTTAAAAGTAATGGGCAGTTAAACCTGCACAATGCCCACTACTGGTCAGAAGTTAATCCCCATTGGATGGTTGAAATGAACAATCAAAATCTGTGATCTCTAAATGTGTGGTGCGGGATTTTGGGCAACACCATAATTGGGCCCTTTTATTTTGATGGCACTCTCAATGGTCGCAGGTATGCGGAATTTCTTGCTGGCACATTGCAGCATGATTTGTTGGGTGACATTCCACTAGCAATAAGGAGGAGATTGTGGCTACAACAAGATGGCTGCCCAGCACATTATGCTGCGGTATCTCGTGCGATTTGTGACCAAAAATTCCCTGGGCGATGGATTGGAAGAGGAGGTTGTGTGGCGTGGCCAGCACGATCACCCGATTTGACCCCTCTTGATTTCTATCTTTGGGGTCGACTTAAGAATTTAGTTTATAAACATCGACCAACAACAAAGGAAGAATGAAGAACAGAATTCAAGAAGCGCGTCAGAATTTAAGTGCAAGAGAAATTTTAAATGCGGTAGATAGTGTAAGGCTCCGGCTTGAAAAATGTGTTGCTCAAAATGGTAGACAATTTGAACATTTATAATCTTTATTATCTTGATTTTGTTAATTTTTTATTAGATTGAGCGTTTTGTGTCGTTTTGTCGTCCAAATAATTCCTTTCCATAGTTATTTTATTCATTTGTTTAATAAGAACTGGTATTTTTACTTTAATTTATTAAGTTTTATTATTTAGTGTTTTGTAATATTCTTCTGTGGTAAAAAAAACTCCTTGTTATTTTATTCATTTTGTTAGTAAAAACAATTTCTTGTTATTAACCAGCCATTTCTAAATTACACGATTTTTCAAAACGACGAATAGCGACATCTATTTGTCAACTTAAATAACACCGATAAAAAGTACCAACAATTAGGGTTTATTATTTCGAAAACGATTACAATATAAAAATTTTTTTCAAGCGAAAGAGATTTCTATTGAAGAGTTCTTTACGATGATATCGTAATTGACCCCTCTTTACATATAAAATATTAAAGTACTACTCAATTGCACCCACTTCCGGATGTTGTTGGTCGGTCGTAACACATTATCTAGAAGGAGGGTGTCTGCTTTAGTTGACGAATTTTTTATTTCAACTCTCTAGGACTCACCGTTTCCGAATAAATTGGCTGGTACGGGTGGTCTGGGACACCCTGTATTATAAAGATTTTATTATTTTTGCTAATTATGCATTGTTTAAGTAACCCCGAAATATTCGCAGTTTGAATTTAAACGTAGCGTAATACCGTATATGGCAAGAAATGCTCGGCCATTAATTCAACTTTAACGTTCTATATTTTTGTGATTATTAACTTGTGGTCAAAACATTATTAAGAAAATATCTTCAATTTGGCTCCTAGTACCTACCCTTTTAGTCTGCTCCGTATGTTATAAATCACCCTGTATACAATCATCGTTTGACAAAGGATATTCCAACGCTCTATGAATCAAAACCCTGAAATTAGCCATTTTATGTGTCATAGTGTGGGCAGAATCAAAAGGAATGGTGGTCGCGATGTTAGTAGGTATTACAACCGAATTTTATAACAAATTTAAATTATTGCTAAATGACCTCAATAGTAGAAGTATTCTTTCTGTCTATATCTTAAAGGTACCAATTAAAACTGCTACCAATAAAAACTGCCATTCCACCTAATTAACTCTCTCATTAACTTTTCGGTTAAAGGCAAAGTTGTTAGTTTTTATAAAATTAATTTGAAATGTGTAAATTTTCCAAACAACTCGTAAACTAAATAACAATCTCATGTGAAACTTTTGCGGTCGGTAAAACAAATTGAATCGTATGCAACTTGATTATCACCAACCTGAATGCGAAACCGTATAAATCTGAAACTGCGCAACGGGTAAAACATACGGGGTTTTGGATGAGTGAAAGAAAAAACAGGGCAAAAGCAACTGGCGTCCTTTGGATTCGCTGTAAATAGCTCTGTCCCGGGGGCGTAATGAAACGCAACCGGTTGCGACTGGTTGTCCACCTTTTTTTGCACCCCAATTTTTTTTTTGTTAGTGGTCGGTTCAGAACACGTCGGTTTTTTGTTGCTCAGCGACGAATGTCGCGTGATTTATTTCGATGGTACACGAATGTTGGTGATGGGAAACCATACCTCTAGGGATGCAAAAAATGCTAGCGTATGCATTAAACAATTTTCAAATGAAAATTAACCGGAAATCCTTTATAACAAAAAAAATATTTAAATTACTTTCCGCTAATCCATTTAAATTTTTTTAGGTGACATAAATCGAACAACAACACCAATAAATACTATCATCAACAATAGTAGTACATCATCCCCGTCTGTAGCACCTATGACGTCATTTCTTCTCGACGAACCTCAACGTGATATGGAAGATACATCGGACGCTTGTTTCGATTTCAAATACGGCGATATGGAGAAACAAACATTCACATCACCTGGTTATCCGGAGAGGTATCCGAGTAACATTGAATGCTTTCGAGTGCTTGAAGGTGAGTTGAAATGTTATTTTGTGATGGTGGTCAAAACGAAACGGGTCGCGTAAACTTGCCCTCGTAGCAAAAGCCGCTTGTACCATGCACTTTCATGGTAAGGATATTCGATTTGTGTGCGGACGGGGATAGAATAACTAGGTTTGTCTTGCGAAGACGTTCGGTTGAAATGCGCCCTTTCAATTTGATCTCAAACGTATACAGCAACAACAGCTCCACTTCAACGGGTTTATAACATTAAAATCGATATATTTTTATTTGAAAGGAGTGGTCAAAATTTATATTGAAAATATTGTTACATTTCACAACTTTTTAATTTAATGTAAATAGAGCGGTATGTTCTCGAGAGAGATACTTGACGTTATTTAAACCTAAATAACATCGTCACGAAAACCGTCAGACACTATTGGCTGAAATTTTAACGAGATGCCTCTATTTATGAGGCTCGAAGAAAAAAGCTGGCTACATCGTCGGGAGCTTTCGCATGAAATATGAAGCGGGCTGAGTTGGAATGATCTACTTCGCCCCAGATTTTCCCAACTTCCCCCTTCGAAAATTATCCCCATGCGACAGCAAATGACTTCGGACGCACTTTAGACAAGAAATCACAGTCGACCTGATTATTTACCGCTTGGGGCTGATCGTAAATTTTATATCTGTGCCCCTTTCGCCTTCAAGACGCGTTCGCCTCAGTCACCCTTTCTTTTGCTTCGAGAAAAAGAATCAGAAACTGGAATTTATAACTTGCTATTTTACGACCATCGCGTTGAGATTTATTATTTTTCCGCATACCCTTTTTGATGTTTGTGCCACTATCGTGAATAGGCGTTGAAAAGAAAGGAATTAATTAGAAACCTCATTTAATTTATATGAACAAAATAAATGAGATTAGATTTCAGAATCATCTCCAATATCAAACACGTTTCAGTTCTCCTGTAATCTCGGCCGTCGCCTCATGGTTTTCTTCATTAAATATTTACGTCCAATTAGACGGCGGCGTTTTAATCATTTTTACCGCCCCCACGTGTTGGTGCTCGGTAAAGTTTGCTTAAGTTTTACGTCCGCTCATACTGGACCGCTAAGTGTTAGCTAAAGTTGCTTGGGCGGACCATCGCGTCGCCCGTTATTATATAAGCATAATCTGATAATTTAGTTTTAAAGTTTGCTGCATATAGATCGGATAAAGTGCTGAGCTTGCATGGTTTAGCCGGGACTAAAAGGTTTCTCTGCTACGTTGCCTCTGTACACGGGTTGCATTATGTGCCGTTTAGGTCAACATAAACTTAGGTGTACACTTGGCAAGCAAAATTATGTAAGAGAATGTGGAAAGTTGGAGCGATAATTATTCTTTTAGTTTTTCGTCTTTTAGAATTGAATTGAAGACATCTAATTAATTATCAAATGTCGTGCTAAAAATAAGTTTTTTTGACATATTTTACGTGTGTAAAGAAGTTCTATTTGTCATTGAGTAATGGAATCTTTCATAATAGCTCGAATTTAATTAGAGAGTTGACTTCACGCTTGGCTGCTGTTAAATTTAAAAGACAAACGATCGCAACTTCCCGTTTTCAACATCCTGTTTGCCGTGAACAAAACCAAATTAATTTAACTTACGCAGTACAGAGAACATTACAAGTTCAGTCAACCCACGACCTTTTCCATTTTGCTGTGAGAGTTGTCGAGACCATATGGTCATTAGTATTTTAACCAAAATTGAGACGAAAGGAAGTAAAGGGAAATGGAGCAATTAAGGGATTTCCACGTGCGATATCTTCTCTACGTCTAATACAAACATTAAGATTTAATGATCTCGGTTTCTGAATCGTATCGGAAGTCATCGCTACGAGTCTCTTGAGATTAGTCCTTTATTTCATTTAGGCGTTCGAGTCAGCAATTAGAACTTTAGTGCTATTAGGTAAAAGTCGGCGTGTGTACAATTAAAAGTTGGAAATGTTTCCGAAATTTTGTCGGTCACGTTGCAATTAAAGTATGGAACAAAATAATTCTTGATTTATACAGGTGTCTCAGCGAGACCGGTCATTAGACGTTTCTGGGGTTCTGGCGAAAATAAAAATTTGAGAATTCAGACTTAAGTATTATCAATTACGATCTCTTCGTTTAAAATATTTTCAGATTTCTTGCACTTCCGGTTATACCGGAAGTCGCCACCAACTTTATTTTTTTTAACACGTTCGCTGCCACGTCCACCCATATGGGTGGACACGGCGTTGTTGGCAAGACTATTAAATTCACTTTGGCAGCTAACGTGTTAAATGGAACACCCTGTATATTTTTACATATTTGGATTTGTCTGTTTTCAAGGTTTATAAATAACAAATCTAAATAAAAAATCTGCTCCAGCAGACATTTGTTCAAAAAATCAGAGATCACTCGATTTTTGGGATATCAATTTAGGATTGAGAACATGCTTAAGCAACATGATGGAGTATGTTTTGGTGATGAGAACTGCTGTCTAGAACGTTTGATCACTTTACTATGGCACGTTAACTTTTCAAAATTGGGAAGTACCATAACTTCATTTTTTTAAATGGCATCCCCCATATTTTATTTCTTAGTCGTCTTCGGTGTCTCATTCTACATCTTTTATATCCGATATGTCCCATACCTAATATTAATAGTTTGAGAGATAATTAGGGTTTTTTGAAAAATGCACACATATCATATGGATATTTGGATAGCGCTTATCAAAACGGAACCAAGCGCCATTTTCTGAATTTTGAGTTAAAGGTACCAAGCGACTAGAAATTATGCTCTTGCAATACTCTCAAAAGATCCAAGGGTTAACTTAATTTTAAATGCCAAACCGACTGGCACTTAAAATGGCACACAAAAAGACTGGTCAAAGGACCAAGCGACAACTATAAAAGAAGATTTCCCTATTATGTCAAAACAAAACCAAGCGACAAACGCCATTTCTATAAATCCATTTTTCCGTCGACCGTGTATTTATAAGATTTATAAATGTATACAAAATCATTCATTAATGACACCTATTAATAAACGATTTTCTATTAATAAACGATTTTAAGAAAGTCCGACCGAACTAAATAGTAGTCAATTTAATAAATATTCTCCAATGAAATTTGTAATACCGACCCAACCGACCACTATATCTATTCGGTAAGACTACAAAAATAAATTATGACACATTAAAAGTGAGATTATTTTGGCAGTGACAGAATTGGGAGATTTTTCAACGATGGATTTTCTCCATTTTGTTGAAAAGACGGTCAACGGAAAAATATTGTAACTAACTCGTATATTAAAATGCGATTAATTATCTCAATAATTAACGCGTTCGCTTCGCTTCGCTCGCTCACGCGTTAAAATATCTCGATAATTAATCGCCTTCATTAATAGACTTGTTGGTTAAATAACTATTATGATTGTGTTATACGCGGTAAATTGAATTCGTGAAGGAAAAGTCCTATGAAAAAAGCGAATGTGAGTTGAAAGAAAATTCAGTGCAGGTACGATATAATGAGGTTTTGTTTTTAAAAACAGTAAAACTACATTTTATTTTGATTAACCAGGAAATTGAAGATTTGGAAGAAGAAAGTAGTGATAGAGATATAAATGTAGGAAAAAATAAGGACATCCAAAACGTCCAGAAAGTGGTTTAGATTTCGAAGAATCTGAAAGTGAATTCAACCCAAGCACAAGTGATGAATGTGATTTAACTACTGGAAATAGAGAACTGATGCATGAACAGAAAAATAGAAAAGGTAGAGCAGAAAAGGGGCGCAAAAATAAGTTTCCTGGTCAAACATTTAAAAGCAGGAATGAATTAGAAAATTCAAATAAAAGACACTACACTGTTAAAAGGATTCTTAAAGAGCCTAGAAAATTTATTGTTTTCAACTGCCATTGCCCCATGAAATGCAATACAAAGCTATCGGCAAAAGCTATCATTTTTTAGGCCTTCAGCTTTATGATGTGCAAACTGGTTTTATTGCCGCCACTGTTAACGAAAAAAGATTAAAAAGGAAACGTAATGAAGACAGTAGCAAGAGAAATTTTAGTCGTGAATATCACCTGGACAAGGAACAAGTTTGCCGGCAAATGTATATCATAGCATACCAAATATCTTCTAAAAGAGTGGATACAGCATTAAAGAAACTAAGAATCGATAATTTAAACGATGAACGCGGAAAGAAATGCGAAGAGAAGAATAAAATTCCAAAAGAAACGATGAATAGAGTGATTTGTGAAATTAAGAAGTTACATACATTTCGCATTATGCGCGTACTGAAACCAGTTCAAAATTCTTGGCCACTGATTTAACATTGGATAAAGTGATCAAACTTTGTTTAGATGAGGGAAATCCTAAACTTCGCTTGACTTCATAGTCAGAAGATATTTTATGAACAGTTTAATTTAAGAAGAAAGCCACCCGTTAAAGACAGCTGTAATATTTGCGATACACTGAATACTAAAATTAACAACAACGTAGATTTAAATACGAAAAATGAATTAACAGATAAGCACAAACGACATCTAGAGCTACAATCTAAGGCTCGCTAATGCTATGGCCGCTGACCTCAAAGGTGTTATTGAATCAAACAAATTGGAAGTATTAACTTATGACATGGAGAAGGTTTTAAGTTTGCCAAAGCTCCCAACCAATATTATTTACTACAAAAGAAAACTTTCTATCTATAATCAAGGCATCCATTCAGGTTCTTCAAAAACCTCATACTGTTACGTTTGGAAAGAAGGAATAGCGGAAAGAGGAGAGCAGGAAGTTGAATCATGTATAAAAAGACACATTGACGAGCACTTACGTCTTGGCACTGAAGAACTAATACTTTGATCTAGCTCCTGTAGAGGACAAAACCGGAACATAAAAATTATTTTGCTTTTAAAGGCAGTTCTAAGCTCTCACCCATCATTAAGGACACTTTATTTCAAATATCTTTGGAAATATAAAAAGAGCTTTAAAATTCCAAAATAGAGACACATCATTTTGTAAGTGTACACGATATCGAAAAATTAACGTGTAATAGTAAAGTGACCAAACGATCTAGACAGCCGTTCTCGGCACCAAAACATACTCCATCATGTTGTTTAAGCATGTTCTGAATCCTAAATTGATATCTCAAAAATTGAGTGTTCTATGATTTTTTGAACAAATGTGCGCTGGAGCAAATTTTTCTAGAAAAATTTTAATAACTCGAGAATTGCTAGTTCAAATTGCAAAAAGTAAAGTTATTTATACCTTCAAAACAGACAAATCCAAATATGTAAAAATATACAGGTGTTCCATTAAAAAAAATAAAGTAGGTGGCGACTTCCGGTTTAACCAGAAGTGCTAGAAATCTGAAAATATTTTAGATGAAGAGAACGTAATTGATAATACTTAAGTCTGCATTCTCAAATTTTTTGTTTGGCCAGAACCCCAGAAACGTCTAATGACCGGTCTCGCTGAGACACCCTGTATAGATGAATATTGTTACTGGAATGTTTTCATCTAAAAATTTAAATTTCAAAGTAAAAAGGCAAAGTCCTTGAAGTCAATCATAAGATTTCAAGATATAAACGACGAAGTTAACACGGAACGGGAATATTTATAAACATTCGCGATCGTAAACCGCTGGACGGCGTCGGTCGACCAGTTGCTGCTAAATTTAGTACGAACGCGGGGTGTTCGTGTTCATGCATCACCATCCTGATTGGTAACACTATCGAAGACCGCAGAGCTACCGTTGTAATTGCAATCGTCGCGTGTTTGTCCGATATTTGTCAATTTCCGAGGAAACCGCTTTGAATGTCCATGCCACAGTCGGCAAATTACTTGTTCGCAAACTTCTACGACAACAAGACCTTTCCCTTCTAAAGACGGTATCGGCTTTGTTATTGCAATCTCGTCCATAGAACGCTTTCAAGTTTACAATTGGAATGTAGATAGTTTCGCCACGCTGAATCGACAGAACGATGAACATTGTTCCATTGAATATCAATTTTGTATTAAAATTAGCATAATAATCAACTTCATCATTCTTAAAAAAAAACATTTGGAGTGGAAGCTGATTCGGAAGTGTAAGGAGGAAATTAAGTGGAATATAACCGGATTTTGGTATCCCAAGGGTTCATTATTAAGTCGCCCAAACACACTAAGAAATTCATGCCAACGATACACTACACGTACCCAATGTGGGCTGTTAAATTTATACAGTGTCGTACGAGAGACCCTCTCCTTCGAATGAATTCGAGGGCTGCTTGCATATTGGATTTATGATAATGTTCCTTCTCTCACATCAGTTTAGAGACGCCCGACACGTCGTCTGCGGAAATAATGCTTTCGTCCCATTCCATCTAAGAACACTCACATACGTGTTGGACATACTTAACAGGAAAAACTCGCCGTTTTATTAACTGAAATGAGGGTGGGGGCTCAAATTTTAACGTGCTTTTCGCCTTTCATTACCTTTTGTTTTTGCGGAACAACTTTGTTATCCGGAGGTAAGTGCGATCTAACGCGGGCTAAAAGCTTTGAAAGCGACGCGAAAAAAGCTGGACTTAAACCAGACCGCGGGGGCTTTAATGCGATATTCTCTCCGAGCACCGTTTTCATGAAACTACCTCATGGTCTCGTTGGTAGCAGCGCTGTAGATTGGGCACTACCGAGTCGATATCTACATTAAGGGATGCCATAATCGGCCTAAGGGACCTTGTTAACATTTCCATGGTTTAACGATTACCTTCCAATATACACAGAACAGTTACAATTCACCAATCTATACAATCTAATACTTTACCATTTTTAACTTCTTTTCGATCATTAATTCCTATACGACTTATAATTTCACACGATTTGGCGTAATGTTCCTCATTGTTGAAGTCTTTGTGATTACTTTTCGTTCGGATAAATGAATCCTGGTGCGGAGGAAGCCGCGTATCGCACATAATACGGACCGAATAGCAGGAATTTAACAACGTTTCGGGCGTCATTCAATCTACGAACGCCCAACGTCGGCCAAAACCTGGTAACGCCCTTTCAGCTCTTTGTTGTCTCTTACAATGCTACATGAAACATCGATTCGCGCTCACTGACCAACCAATCCGTTCCATAATCGACACATATCCGTGCAATTCGAAATGCTATTGCCGTTTAGATACGCTTATAGCGAAGCTTAATAATGTTACAATCTGAATTGTATCACAAGATCATTGAGTTACATATAAGTATGAATCCATAATAGATTATACATTATTTTTATCCTGCATTGTTTCGTTATCATTACTCATGTTTCATAGATTTTATATTACGTTGAGAACAATGATCAACGAATCCGTTCGTAATTCTGTCTGAAATCGAAGAATCCGTCCGTTAAACGCCGCACATATGGTAATATTTTACCACTATTGACAACTAAACTTGATATTTTCGAAATTAAAAGTTTTTTATACGTACGTTCGATTAGAAAAATGTTTTTTGTTGTTTGAATAAAGTACAAAGAGTGATGTTGAATTGTACGCTTTATATAGAAATTTTTTGTGTTTGGAAAATGTGTGTTTATTAGTTGGTGATGACGAGTGCATCGTTTTACTTCGATATTTCCCCGTTCGTTTGTTGGAATTGTCGATTTCAACCTCAGGTTGTGGAAAAAATAGTATACATATAAATAATCCAACTCCAAACGGTAATCCTTTTGTGCTGAGACTAGGAAATGGGTCTCTAAGGCAGAGGAATTGTCAAATAATAATAATTATTTATTGTGCCAACCCATGATACAATAAAACAAAAAAAAAACAAATACAATTCATAATATTCAATAAAAAAAAAATACAAATCAATAAAATAATTAAATTAATCAATAATAACTCAATTAAATATTAAAATAAAATAAAGAATTGCACTTTTTTTAATGGATAGTTATTATATTTTTGTTCTACCGGTTTCGACTCAACATAGAGTCATCTTCAGGAACCCGTCACAATTTGAACTAAAGCCGGGTATTATTATTAAGCATTTGTTCGTGATTAAAAAACATTAAGGAAATCAAAAACTTAATAAATGCGCAATTATGGGCGGATGCGATGAGTGATGAATCGGCCGATTAATCACGAACAAATGCTTAATAATAATACCATGGCTTTAGTTCAAATTGTGACGTGTTCCTGAAGATGACTCTATGTTGAGTCGAAACCGGTAGAACAAAAATATAATAACTATCCATTAAAAAAAGTGCAATTCTTTATTTTATTTTAATACGAATAATGGAAACAAATAATAATTACACCAAAATCAATTAAATATGTTAGCACAAATGGTGAAAGAACAGATAAAAATCTGGTTTAACTTCCACCGTGAAACAAAAAGAGAACAAACAAACAAAATAAAAATGCATAAATATAAAATAAAATAAAAAACTGAGCACTAAATTTAATAACCATTAAAACAAAACTAACCAAGCACGAAAAACCTGTAGTCGACCATACCTGTTTTGCAACACTAAAGATCTAAATTTTGCGATAGAGTCAGCACACCTCACGGATCAGGGATCACGTTCCACACCCTAGCCACTTGATACGAACACGATTGAAACATCAGTCTTGAACTTTATTTTATTAATCAAATAAGGAGGCTTCCCATGAAATAACACTGAATAAACCAGACACAGATGAATACCATAAATAAAACGTAAACAAGAGTTTTGAACTACTTGCACAGCACTACAATAATTAAAACGGGAAAGAACTGGTGAATCACACAAAAGTCGCTTTCAATTCAGAAGAAAGAATATTCCTCTTACCATAAAGCGCATCCAAATGCCCTACCACAAAGCATACCCACATGACCAGAAAAAGACAGCTGCTCATCAATCACCACACCCAAGCTTTTAACGCAAGTTTCGAATATCAATGGCTAATTTAAAATATCAATATTAATGTCAACTCTATCAACATGTAACGCACCCTTTTGTAAACAAGATACTTTGCGTTTTATTATGATTAATCAGCAATGAATGCTGCTTAATGCGAGCACACAGTTGCTGCAATTCACCAATTACTCGACTACACACATCCGGTAACTCATGCGGATAGAAGCTACAGTATGGAACTCAAGATGGGCCCCTGTAGTACACCAGACGCAATTGCCATAGAAGACGAGATTATACCATTCACCCTAACCAACTGCCGCCTATCGTGAAGATAATTCCGAAACAACTCAACAGCCGCACCACTAATTCCAATGTAATGAACGATTGACAGCTATAGATCATGATTTAAAATGTCAAAAGCCTTAGTGAAATCTAAAAGAATCAACATTGTCAAAAGTTGTAGTTAACACAATGGTCTGTAACATTTTTGCTCCCAGATGCATGAATGTGGAGAATTTTTCAAAAATGTGCAAATTACAAGAGTGTTGAAAAAAATCGGTATCCGGAACAGAATACAGAAAAACTTTTACTACAAAAGTAGTAGCAAATTGTGCCCTTAACACAATGGTCTGTAACATTTTTGCTCCCAGATGCATCAATATGGAGAATTTTTCAAAAATGTGAAAATTAAAGAGTGTTGAAAAAAAACGGTATCCGGAGCAGAATACAGAAAAATTTGTACTACAAAAGTTGTAGTAAATTGTGCCCTTAACACAATGGTCTGTAACATTTTTGCTTCCAGATGCATCAACGTGGAGAATTTTTCAAAAATGTGAAAATTACAAGAGTGTTGAAAAAAAGCGGTATCCGTAACAGAATACAGAAAAACTTTTACTACAAAAGTAGTAGCAAATTGTGCCCTTAACACAATGGTCTGTAACATTTTTGCTCCCAGATGCATCAATATGGAGAATTTTTCAAAAATGTGAAAATTAAAGAGTGTTGAAAAAAAACGGTATCCGGAGCAGAATACAGAAAAACTTGTACTACAAAAGTTGTAGTAAATTGTGCCCTTAACACAATGGTCTGTAACATTTTTGCTTCCAGATGCATCAACGTGGAGAATTTTTCAAAAATGTGAAAATTACAAGAGTGTTGAAAAAAAGCGGTATCCGGAGCAGAATACAGAAAAACTTGTACTACAAAAGTTGTAGTAAATTGTGCCCTTAAGACAATGGTCTGTAACATTTTTGCTCCCAGATGCATCAATATGGAGAATTTTTCAAAAATGTGAAAATTAAAGAGTGTTGAAAAAAAACGGTATCCGGAGCAGAATACAGAAAAACTTGTACTACAAAAGTTGTAGTAAATTGTGCCCTTAACACAATGGTCTGTAACATTTTTGCTTCCAGATGCATCAACGTGGAGAATTTTTCAAAAATGTGAAAATTACAAGAGTGTTGAAAAAAAGCGGTATCCGGAGCAGAATACAGAAAAACTTGTACTACAAAAGTTGTAGTAAATTGTGCCCTTAAGACAATGGTCTGTAACATTTTTGCTCCCAGATGCATCAATATGGAGAATTTTTCAAAAATGTGAAAATTAAAGAGTGTTGAAAAAAAACGGTATCCGGAGCAGAATACAGAAAAACTTGTACTACAAAAGTTGTAGTAAATTGTGCCCTTAACACAATGGTCTGTAACATTTTTGCTTCCAGATGCATCAACGTGGAGAATTTTTCAAAAATGTGAAAATTACAAGAGTGTTGAAAAAAAGCGGTATCCGGAGCAGAGTACAGAAAAACTTGTACTACAAAAGTTGTAGTAAATTGTGCTTAACACAATGGTCTGTAACATTTTTGCTCCCAGATGCATCAATATGGAGAATTTTTCAAAAATGTGAAAATTAAAGAGTGTTGAAAAAAAACGGTATCCGGAGCAGAATACAGAAAAACTTGTACTACAAAAGTTGTAGTAAATTGTGCCCTTAACACAATGGTCTGTAACATTTTTGCTTCCAGATGCATCAACGTGGAGAATTTTTCAAAAATGTGAAAATTACAAGAGTGTTGAAAAAAAGCGGTATCCGGAGGAGAATACAGAAAAACTTTTACTACTTGCCTTCCCTCATCAAGAGACCTAAAGACGTCATCAGCAAGGTTCAGCAGCACAGCTATAGTGTTTTCTGAAACCCGATTGTCTGTCAGGTAGAATATTATTCTCATTCAAGTGGACTCAAAGCTGTTCAACAATCACTCTCTCAAGTACCTTGGACAACGCAGGAAGTATTGTTACAGGCAGTAAATCCTTCAGAACTTTTACAGATTTTGGCACTGGAGTTACAAGACCATACTTCCAGGCAGATGGAAATACAGACTCCCGGAGACAGACATTAAATATGTGACACAAAACGTCAAGTATGCGAGGATAGCATAACCTTATCATATCTAAAGAAATCCCATCAGAACCAATACCACCTGATTTTAAGGATGATAATAAATTCTCAATTTAATTAGCTGAGACAGGCTCAAAAGTAAAGTCACTACTCACACTACGCATCTTATTGTCACGATAATAACTCAACAAATCCTGTTATAGACGAAATGCAAAGAATTTCGTGACCAAGTCCCAGATATCCCAGATATGGTGTCTAAATTCAAATTCTCTTTGTTCCTTTAAACGAAAATTGCATTTCATTATAACATGATTCTCCATTTAGAGAACATTCACTCTCTCTCGAATATTTAATGTAGTTACAATGAAAACCACATGTTCATCGTTCACCTTAAAAGCTTATTAACTAGATATACGTTCGTCTCCTTGTTCGTAACTTCGCATCTACAAAGAGCTAACATCATCACGCAACAATGCTTATAATAGCAATTAGTATAGGAGTTTGAATTTCGAATAGATGTGCATAACTAAAAGATTTGATGAAATTTCGTCATGAAGAGAATCGATTGAAAGAGGTTAATCAATACATAATTGAAATATGTACTCTATAAAATGGTCCGTAATTGGCTAATAGCCGCAGGCGAGTAATGTTATGCCCCGATAAACTATCGAACGTTTTGTGGGACGTAAGTAGTTCATGGAACGGTTACAAATTGCACTTTATGCCCGATAAATACGGCTTTAAAATCTGCGAACGCTCCTCTACCAATTAATTACGGAACGTCGAGTCGGTAACATAACTTACGCCTCATAATGCAGCCTATGTCAACCGGCACATATTATTTATGGGTTATGGTATGGCCCTTTACGTTCATATGAGTGTTTAACGGTTTAAAGATGCGTAAAAACGTGTAAAAAAATTCGTTGTTTTCAAATGCATAAAAAGAGAACGTACAGTTTTGTATTGGATGAATATAAATTCCAATATAATACCTGGTTTATTTTCTGAAAAAAAATGTGTAACGGAGTAGATAAAAAGTTATTGCCTATTTTGGGGATAGAATTTAATCTAAATATATATATGTTTCTGGTTTGAAACATTTAAATTTATATTGCAATATCTAGATAAAAACTAACAACTGGATCGTAAAAGATAAAAAAAAAATTAAATACTTTTTTTATACTCTGATAACTATTAGGACCGTGCGATTAATATGAACCGTATCAATTTTCAATGCCTAAAATTTATAATTTAAATAAATATTTATTTTTCATGCAACTTACATTTTTTTGTACAGGAACTATTCGGTATAAACGTATTATTTTCGCATAAATTTTCTGAAAAAGAAAGAAAACAATAAATATCTATAATTTTTCTATAGATAATTATTGATCTTAGTACAACAAAAAAATGTTACTAACAATGAATATTGTGCAGTAATAAAATTTTATCATCACTGTATTTTCCATTTATTGTCAATTAAATATATTGTCGTTCAGATGGATTTTGCACTTAATTAAAATAAAATTCGTTAGCACATTTCCGATTGAGGTCGAATATAAATTTTAATCTGTCATTAGCAGTGTTAATCTCTTTGTTGTATTCCAACATTGATTGAACGAATTCGACGATAAAAGAGCATTTCATTTCCAAATGTTTTTATTACTGCCTAAGGGATATATACAGAGTTGATGAGATTTTGTTTTCAACTAACAAAAATCGGAAAATAGGAAAAAGCTGTTACGTGGTTGTTGGCGCACACACAACCGGGTTTGTTATACCTAACGAACCCATTGTAACCGAAGCAACAGCTAACAATCCCAATTAGTGTTTTTAATGCACCTCTTTTTGTTGTTTTTTGTAACTCAAATTTCCGTTCGCTCTGGAGACCAAATTTACGAACGTAATAAGATGCAACAGTGGAAAACGGGTTTACTGCAAATGGAGCAATAAGCTGCTCCGGTAATTTTTGTTAAGAGGATTGCAGTCATCAGGGTGTGCTTTATATTGGATCGTGAATTGTTTGCCACACGCAGAGATAGTTACATTGTCTGATATAAACGTCCTCCGCCGAATGGTTATTCACGCTCGGATTGTAATTGATTTTAAATAACAATTGCCGAAACAATAATGCTCAACCGGATCCGAACTCTGTCCATGGTTAACACTGAATTGTTGCCGTAATAAATTGCTTCTTGTTCGACTCGGTTCAAATAGAAATGTTAATTTCCTGGTAATCTATACCGAATTAATCACCTGGGTTTAACAAATCAATATAAATTTAATTCATTGTGATAGATAATTACAGCATACTTAAAACTAAATTTTATGATTATTAGAAATCTTTCTCTACAAATAATGGTCAAATTAATGATATATAATATAAGCAGCTTAGTTTGGAATACTAAAAGCTGCCTGAAGGCCATATATAAATAAAGGTCATTCTCCGTCTTTATTTAGAAGCTAAGCCTGTTGTCGGCCTTCACAACATTTTGACATGAGATATATTCTTTGTGTTCCCCAAGGACAATAAATAAAAAGTCATCCGTAGGGTGTCCGATCACAATGGGAGCACTTTCCCAACACGCACGTAGCTTAGACACAAGAATTAGGCTGAAAGAGCGGAATAACAAATAATCTGTACTATATACAGGGTGTCTCACGTAACTGGTTCGTTAGATCTTTTTTAGGTTCCAGTATTCGTACAGTTTTGAAATTTTGGTAGTATGGGTTGTTCAGTCGGAACTTTCGATCTAAAATATTTTGAATGCTATAGTTTTTTTTGCACCTTTTAATTGTACGTAAAAAAATATGTTGACTTTCATAAAAGTTAATGGTACCTAGCGTTTTTCGTTTTCGAGTTATTTTGAATTTAAGCTTTTTTTGGCAAATTTCACCATGCTCTTTAAAACCTCATATCCCAGCCAACGTTCATTCAAAAAAGCTCTAAATTGGCACGATTACTCGTCAGATGCTCTCAAATAGATTGTCATATATTGTATCAGAGTGTCTTATACAGGATGGTCAAAAATTGAATTACCGTTTCTCCATATTCAATGGGGAGAAAGTCGAAAATTTTAAATGGAACGCCCCATATTTTATTAGCCTACACGAAAGGGAATTTAATGCTCTACAATTTATCTATAAACATTCCTATATTTATTTATTGTAGTTTCTCTCATATTCGTAAATTTATCAAAACATGCAGAAAATGCTGGAAACCGTTTGTATTTTTATTAGAAGGCCATGACATTTTGACAGTTTTTTGTTTAATTTATTTCTATTATTATTTGTACTATTAACTACGATTGGTAATCTTTTAGTTTACTAGCTTTTACTTACCAAAAATAACAAACAGAAGATCAAATAAATGAAACTATTAGAACAAAAAGTTAAGGACAAAAATTAGATTTGAATAAAAACATAAATTTATAATATAAATTTGTTATTAAATTGAATTTGGAAATGCAATAAAATACATTAAATTATTTATTTCGTTGTCTTCATCACTGGTGACCGGAAATATGCGATTTCTTTTGGTCTCGATATATCCAGAACTAATAAATTCTTTATCAATTTTTTGAAATTTTTCCTTGTGATGGGCGTTAAGTTTGTTAGGCATCTCTCATTAAGTGATCGACACGTCTTGTGCGAAAGTTTATTACATTCGCCATCAATACAAAATAAATTTCAAATATCGGCGCTGGAATAATTTACCATGATGTTCAATAACTTACACCCGTCGTCAAATGTAACTAATGACAACAATAATACAAACATGGATAAAAAACTGTCAAAATTCCATAGCTTTCTAATAAAAAAACCTGCATTTCGTGCATGTTTTAATAAATTTCGCAATATAAGGCAAACTACAATAAATAGGTATGGGAATGTTTTAGGTAATAGGTAATTTGTAGACAATTAAACTCTCTTTCTGATAGGCTAAAAAAATATGGGGCGTTCCATTTAAAATTTTCGACTTTCTCGCCATTGAATATGAAGAAACAGTAATTCTATTTTTGACCATCCTGTATAAGATACTCCGATGCAACAAATGACAATCTATTTGACAACATCTGAAGAGTAATCGTGCCAAAGTAGATCTTTTTTGAATGAACTTTGGCTGAGATATGGACTTTTAAAGAGCATGTTGAAATTTACCAAAAAAAGTTTAAAACCAAAATAACTCGAAAACGAAAAACGCTAGGTACCAATAATATTTATCAAAGTCAACCTATTTTTTTACGTACAATTAAATTGTGTAATAAAAACTATAACATTCCATTTAAAATAGCGAAGTTATGGTCTACTTCCGGTAGACCGAAAGTGGCGGCCATCTTGAAAATATTTTAGATCGAAAGTTCCGAATGAACAACCCATGCTACCAAAATTTCAAATCTCTAGGAATAGTGGAACTTGAAAAAGTTCTAACGAACCAGTTACGTGAGACACCCTGTATACTATATATTAATGTAGATTGTTATTTGCACATTGTTTGTTCATTATGTATAATGCCTTTTTTATCTTTTGTAGTTAGGGGGGGTCTAATTAACCTCTATCCTCCATTAAATACAAGGTGTATCAAAAAAATGTACTCACACATGACGAGAAAAACAATATTTATGAACATAGAGTGAAATGGAATGGTTTTGAATATAGAAGACAAATGTAAGTGAAGAATCATATTTGCAAATGTTCAAATTGATGTTGCAAACGTTACGAAACAGGTCTTTAGGAATATCGCGACATTGTCTTTCAATTTCCAATTTCAATGCATCGATTGTTCTTAGTTTGGTGCGATATAAAAAAGGCTACTCAATGGTACCCCTTCGTCCAATCAAGGCAGCATGTTAGCGACAGTTAAAGTGTGAGTACATTTTTTTAAGACACCTGTATTGAAAACTTCGAATTCAAAAAGTGATGTAATATTTTTAAAAATTTTACTATACTAAAACCTTCCCGTTACCTTATACAGGGTGTCCCGCAACGATTGTACAATACAGCATCAGCGTACTCTCTGATCGAAAACAGACAAGAAAAGTCTAATAAACATAGGTCCGAAAATGGACCAATTTCGAGATACTCAAAGTTTTAGTTTCATAAGCTGACCTATTATAAACATCATTAATTCTAACGATTTAGATGCAGTAATTATATGATTACCATGGTTACGATGGTTAAGATAAAGTTTAATAAATAATAAGTTAATTAATACAGTTCATTAATAATTTAACAAAACAAGTAACAAAGATTGTCGAAGAAAATCGTTCAACCAGCATAAAAACAACGAATATTTAACAAATTGGAAAAGATTCATGTCATAATAAATGTTCAATATGCGCACCATTTACTTCTAAACGCAAACGGATACGTTTTCTAAATTAACTTCTAATGCGTTCAAAGATACCAGGAATTTGTTTTACTGTGTCAAATGCGTTACTAATTTTATTCTTCAAATGCTGCACATTTTGAACGTCTTCAGAATAAACAATTTGTTTTAAATGTCCCCAAAACCAAAAATCTAACGGATTTAAATCTGGTGAACGAGGTGGCCCTCCTCGGCCAATCCACTTATTGCCAAATCTGTTATTTAAGTATGCTCGAGTAGCGCGTGCATAATCGTGCATAAAGTAGCAATCTTCTAGAATTTGTTGAGGTAATTCATCAAATGCCTCTGTAAGGTCATTTTGTAAAAAATGTATGTAGGCATCGGCTGTCAATCTCTTTGGAAGAAAAAATGGACCTAATAACTGATCACCTATAACTCCAGCCCATACATTAACACTGAATCGCCACTGATGATGAGTTTCTAGTATTGCATGGGGATTTTCATCGCTCCAAACGTGCGCATTATGAATATTATTAAAAATTCCGCTATGAGTAAATGTTGTTTCATCCGTAAATACAATGTTTATGGGAAAGTCGACCTCTTCCTGTATGGCCCACCTACAAAAAATCTCTCTTTTTTCGCCATCATTTTCTGTTAGAGCTTGAACGGTGTTGTAATGATAAGGATAAAGCAACTGCTCCCTTAAAATGCGGTGAACGGTTGTTTTGTTAATGTTTTCTTGTGCAGAAATTCTTCTAATGGTGGTTGAGGCATTTTCATCGACTCTTCTCAAAACTGCTTCTTCTAATTCCACCGGCCTTGTGTAATGTCTCTCCGTGGAATGGCTGTGGGTTACGCTTCCCGTTTCTTTTAATCTGAGAAATAGTCTGCTAAAGGTGTGACTATTAGGCAATCGTCTGTTCGGGAACCTTTGCGCGTAATGACGAGCTGCTAACGACGCATTTCCATCAGCTAGTCCGTAACAATACACCATATCCGCAATCTCTTCCTTGGAGTAATTAATAGGAGCCATACTTAATAGTTTTATTAAATTAAATAGTAAAATAATAATTTCGTGAAGTATTATTATTTTTTTTTGATTAGACAACTTATCGTAATCATAGTAACGACTTAATTATTATAAAAACAAATTTAAATTCATGATGTTAACAATATCAACTTATGAAACTAAATCTTTGAATATCTCGAAAATGGTCCATTTTCGGACCTATGTTTATTAGGCTTTTTTTGTTTATTTTTGATCATAGAATACGCTGATGCAGTTTTGTACAATCGTTGCGGGACAGCCTGTATACTATACATTAATGTAGATTGTTATTTGCACATTGTTTGTTCATTATGTGTAATGCCTTTTTTATCTTTTGTAGTTAGGGAGGGTTTAATTAACCTCTATCATCCTCCTCCATTAAATACAAGGTGTATCAAAAAAATGTACTCACACGTGAGGAGAAAAACAATATTTATGAACATAGAGTGAAATGGAATGGTTTTGAATACAGAAGACAAATGTAATTGAAGAATCATATTTGCAAATGTTCAAATTGATTTTGCAAATGCGCAAACGTTACGAAACAGGTCTTTGGGAATATCGCGACATTGTCTTTCAATTTCCAATTTCAATGCATCGATTGTTCTTAGTTTGGTGCGATAAAAAAAGAAGGCTATTCAATGGTACCCCTTCGTCCAATCCATGTGTCTGGAAAAGCTGCATCGAGGTGAAATCGCTGCATCGATCTCTGAAATTTGTGGACCGACTAACTCCTGAAGCAAGTTGAGGTATCTCTCACCAGTGACAGTTCCGTTAAAAAAATGATCCTATGAAGTCCATTGCGGGTATTCCATATCACACTGTTACTCCTGGTAAGTTTACATGATATTCAAGTATTACATGGGGATTTACAAGACTCAAGTACGTGCAATTATGGCAATTAACGGAGCCATTCAATTTAAAGGATGCCTCATCACAGAATTAAACTCTTCGTCTTCGTTGAGAGTATGGATTACAGTTGGAATGTAGCATTTCCAGTACAGATGCTTCATGATGCGATAGACGCAATCTTTTGAGATGTGGGTTTCCCGAGCAGTTTGTCGAAGAGATTTCTGTGGTGATCGAAGGAGTGTTTCCTGCACATGCTTTTCTTTTCCAGGATTCGTGGATGTCCGTGATCATCCAGAATGTTTCTTGTCGACGTTTTGGACACCTGCTTCAAATTTGTCTTTGATGCTATCAATGGTCCGTCGTGTTGGATTTCAGGACAAACTTTCTCTGTTCCAACCTAACAATGAGTTGATTTCCTGCCACGCTGTGATTAATTAATTACACCTGCCATACAAAAAAGGCAGCATGTTACCGACAGTTAAAGTGTGAGTACATTTTTTTGAGACACCTGTATTGAAAACTTCGAATTCAAAAAGTGATGTAATATTTTTAAAAATTTTACTATACTAAGGTCCATTACTACCATCTTTTAGTTAAATTTATCTTATAGATAAACCCATCTACTAGAAAATCAGAACGCGTAAAATAGCCGTAACTGTGGTAATAATCCCTTAGATAGCATAACCAGAAGATGGTAGTAACGAGCCTAAAACCTTCCCGTTACCTTATATACAGGAAAATTGGAATTTATTAAAAATTCTTTAAATTATTTATAATTATTAAGTAAGATTTGGTCTAAACGCGATAAATCCTCAAATTAACAATAATCTCTGAAGATTAAAGACATTTCGATACTGATCCATAGATATATTATTTTTAATTTAATCTTTTTGTCTTATAATTTAATCATAGGATATTGACACATAAATTGTATTAATACATAAAGTTTGAGTTATTTCAAGAAAATTCTCCCAAAAAATCTTTATCCGTCAAATTAAAAATATACGTAGGCGTTACTCAGAAGCGTGTTTGAAGTTGTCCCTTCATAAATATTAAGCAAACGCAGGCGATATGACTCCCGATTTGAATAAGTAATGTACCATCCTGTAATATTCAGAAAACGGGCTGGAGTCTTTACGGGAACTTGGGGGGGTTGGTCCGGGAGCATTGAGATGAAGCGTAATTGAATTTTTCGGATTTCCCAGACGCGCATCGCTCGAGGGGTCCAAAAGAGGGCGAGTGAAACTCCAGGGTATCGATGGCCGACATGTCAGATGTACGACAGAATTTGTCTCTTTCAAGACTCCCGGGCATTTCGGATATCGTACCGGTCGCGCTGTCGCCTCTTTCTCAGACGGCGAATATTGAATTCTTTCTCCTTCGAAGACTCTCCCGTATACTACTCACGTCTACCTGTAGCCAAGTCCGCAAAGTATAGACACGAGTGTCGTTCAAAATTCTCCATTGCAATGAATACTCTTTATATTTTCAGTCAATGGAAAAACCACTGTAAAGAATGTTTGTTTACTTTCGAACATCGTATCACACTTCCTTTTTAGTTTTTACAAAGGTAATGAATTACTTCTTTCTTGAACACGCTGTCGCCATATGTTCACACAAATACGAGACAACGGAAGTACAAAAGGAAGCGGGTATTGTTCAAACGGATAAAACAGCCCTCGTTGGTTTTTTTTTTTTTTCGTACAAGTCTAAAACTGTATACGTATCGCTTTGGGCATATTTTTCATGTAGGATGAATATTATTAGTGACAGCGCGGCTTTCTTTGTGTTACCTTTAGTTTTGGTTTCTTTTGGTCGATTCAAGTCGCGTCTTCGCGAAGGGCCTTAATCGACCAAGCTTAAATAGATTCCGAAGTTGCAGGAATTTGATCGGTGCCGGACGAAACCCTCCCTGATGCGATTATATAGTTATGTGGAAGTAGAACTTTAAAGTCTCAGGAGTACCGATTACCGGACTGGGATTAAAATCGATAAAACAAACTTTGGGCGCGGACGTAAAGAGGGGCGTCAATCGGACATTAAATCAAGGGATGAAAGTGGGCTCAATAAACCTGTCGGATGTTGTCACGGTACTGATACAATGTTTGCGTTGTGTTAACCGGTAATGCGATTAGCAGGAAGAGCTAAATCAATCTGTGCCTTTCGGTTTCTGCATGCGGAAAATTTTCAATACAACATCTATACAAAATTGTTCAATTCAAACTGAGTTCTGTTGGTGACGCATATTTTTGTCGTTCCATTAAAAATAACGTCCGAAACAAATTATACGTCGATCAAAATATTTCTGGTATCTTTCAAAGATTTATTTCAGACCACCATCATTTAATCCATACAATTTTATTAATAATTTAGATTCCTACATTAAGGCTTATTGTTCTAGATAGCATGAATTTATAATGGGCGACATTAATATCGATATTCATAAGTATAAGCGTTCACATGTAATTCCCACGCTTTATCTTGACGTGATTGCTTCTGCGGGTTTTGAATCCCATATCAATGATTATACTCGAGTGGTCAACAACAGTAAAAGTTGTTTAGACCACATTTTAGTAAAAACTTCTCTACCACACAAGAATTTGTTGTCGATTGTATCTCATTCAAAAATTACCGACCATAGTCCTGTTTTCTTGCAGATAAACTTTCCCAATGTTAAAAACAACACTATCCACAATAAGAACAAATGCTACCAAATGATAATTGATTATAATAAATTCATTAACAACATTGCTGCACAAAATTTCGCGAGTGTCCCTTCTGACATTGATGATGCCTTACAATTTATCAGTGACGTAATCAAAGATCAGCGGGATAAGGCAACTGTCAAGAGGGAAATTACATCTAAGAATAGGAAGCGTACTCCTTGGATAACGAACGGTGTGGTAAGGTCTATTAACACAAGACATATTCTTTATAAGCAATCAAAATTGGATCCCGGTAATGTCCAATTAAACAATGCATATAAACAATATTGTGTGACAATTAAAAAGTTAATCACCACTCTAAAGCAAAGCTACTACAAACAAAAGATCTACACACAAAAAGATAACGCAAAAGCTTTGTGGAGGATTGGGCGAGAATTGACAGGCAGAGAGAAGCGTCTAGGGAGTATATCCTCTGTAAAGATCGCCACCAATGAGCGAGTTAACTAAAGAACTAGATATCGCGAATGAATTTAATCTGTATTTTAAAGATGTAGCGCGATAATTATTAAATCAGAAAAGTGGTAAAGTGTCTAATCAATCGTTTAAATTCATAAAGAGTAACGTCAACTCATTATTCCTCGCCCCAACTGATCAACATGAAATCATAAGTATTGTAAATAAGATGAAAAATAAAAATTCCACTGGTTGTGACAATTTTAGTAAAATCTTAGAAAATCTTTTAAAAGTGCGTCTGACTTGTTTTATTAATGAAAATAATATTCTGTCAAAGAATCAGTTTGGTTTTATTGAAGGTAAATCTACGAATGATGCTATTGCTGAACTTACATCAAAAATTAAATCTAGCTTTGATAAGTCCAAACCTTGTTTGGCTGTTTTTTTTTGGATCTGGCTAAAGCCTTCGATACTGTCGACCATAGTTTATTGTTACAGAAGCTGGATATCTATGGGGTTAGAGGTATTCCCTGGAAGTTATTGAAATCCTACTTGCAGGATAGAATGCAATGTGTTAAGATTGGGCAGGATTACAGTACAATGGTTTCAGTGAATGTAGGTGTGCCGCAAGGAACCGTATTGGGTCCGCTTCTGTTTATATTGTTCATAAATGACTTACTTTCTTTATCCCTGAAAGGGCAGTCGATTTCGTATGCAGACGACACGGTTCTATTTGTAGAAGGTTCTTCCTGGACTGATGTTGAGGATAAGACGGTGGCAGATCTAAAAATGATAAATAGTTGGCTGGAGGATAGTAAACTTACATTGAATGAAGGAAAGACAAACTTTATTAAATTTACCATTAGAAAAAATACTAATAATAACTGTATGAGCCTCCCGATACATAAAAGTGATTGTACTGATGGCATATGTGTTTGCAAAAAGATAACACCTGTACTAAATACTACTTACCTGGGAGTTTTAATTGACAACCACTTGCGGTGGGATGCTCACGTGGGAAAAATCGTTGATAAGATTCGCCGTAGTGTTTACATCTTCAAAAGACTGCGAGATGTATGTGATTTGAAAACACTTAAAACATTTTACTATGGAATTGTTCAACCTATCTTACAATATGATATTCTTGCGTGGGGTTCGTCCGCTGGTCATCACCTACAAAAAGTAATTACAGCCCAAAAACTTGTTATGAAAGTAATGTTACATAAACCTCGTATCTATCCTTCTGTACTGTTGTTTGAAGAATCTGGTTTGATGACAGTAAAACAGTTGTATGTCATGACAGTCGTGATTAAGGCAGTTAACACTCAAAGGGATTTAACATTCCCATCCCATTGTTATTGTACGCGAACTGCATCTCACGGGCTTGCCATTGCAATTCGAACAAATAAATCAATAGCACAAAAACACTTTACTTTTTATTTGGCTAGGGTATACAATGAGTTTATTGAATTTCTAACATCAAAGAATTTGAATCAGCAAAACTCACTGAACCACAAATTGAGGACATTTTTCATATTATGGTTTAACAAATACTACTATTAAATAGTTGAGATTAGTGGTTATAATATATATATTTTTTTTGTTTTCTTTTTTCTTGTTCTGTTAGTAAACCAACTCTATTAGGTACAGAGAGTTTTATGTAAAGTTTTTTTTTTTAAGTAAGTTTTATAAATGGATCGATGAAGATTAACTAGAGAACGCCACACACAAACTGGCTCTGCAGTTTTGGTGGCTACTCCCAAGGTTTATATATTAAAGGTTGTCTAAGTACCTATGCCGCAATACTTTGATTTAGTTTGTGGGCGAGGGGCAAGAGCAGGAGTGTTTCGTGACGTAAGCGATCACGGATTGCGCACGCAACCTCATGGCCATATGGTGCTCCGTGCATTTGTTTAATTTGAATTGTTTGGCGGTATTATTTTCCACATGTGACGTAATGCGCAGTATGGTTGCGTACGAATCTAGACAACCTCTTATATATAAACCTTGGGCTACTCCGGCTTGCGCCAGTTGCTATGTCTCTGTCCATGTACACGTTTTTTTTTTATGGCATATTGCCGGGGTTAATTTTTTCTTTCTTTCGTACTTTATTTACGCCTATCTTTGATTTTTCTATTGTGTCTCTGTATTTTTGTTTTCTTAACGTAAATAAAGGTATATTATTATTATTATTTTTGTTATAAGTCATTTTAAGATCTACATTAAAAATAGGAAATTTCGAAAATAATACCATATAAAAAGGAACCCTTAAGGGTCTTCAGAATAGGCAATAAATTCGGCGCCTAAGGAAAAAATCGCAAAAAATCCGATAATCGAAGCTGAGTTTATGTCCACGATAACTTCAGATTTGGAAAGGGATGCTCGTAAATAGAAAGCCCCCTTTTTCGAAACGACCAGCCGGTAAGCGACTACCAAAAGCTCTTTTGTCTAAACAAAGCGCCGGATCTCTTTTAGAAAAAAAAATTAAAACAACATTAAAATAGAGCACGTAAATCGACGTGAAATTTGAAAGCCACGCATTTTCCGAATGGGGGTTGTCAGGACAACAATTTAATAATTGCGCCGTGGGAAAACGGACTAGAGCAATTATGTGGATGAAACGAAATCGAACGGCAAATTAATTCGGCAAAGGGCGCAAATTGGCTCTACGAGAGCGCGTTTATTGCTAAGTGCACTTTGCTGTCCACCCCTATCTGCTGTTCATGCATTTGACTTTAGGGCTCGGGTTCAATATAACCGGTTTGACACGAATTTTCGCATCAATAATATTTAATGCTATTTCCTACTAAACAAAAGATAAATATCGTTTAATAACAAACATTTTTACTTTTGTGGTAAGTTTCGAAATTGATTTTCTTGGCTTTAAAGGCTACATCGTTTGGTTGACTCTAACAAATAAGTGGTTAGGAAATTTGCGCACGACAAATGAAAGCCAACGCCAGTTCCCCTATGTCCAAACATGCAAATTACTGCAATTAACAATTCGAGCGCACGCGAACTCGCTCCCAAGTTTGTTAGGATTGAATAACCACCCCGTAATAGTTTGTCGTTTTTTTTTGGGCTAGATTATGTGTTTAGTTTCATGTTCAACAATTATACTAACTGTAACAAGTACTAATTTAGACAATAATTTATTTTAATTTCTACTTTTTATTAGTCAACTGAAAAATTCATGCATTAACGCATTTACGGCCAACGGTGTGTTAGCACACCACTGTTAAAAAAAAATTTGTTTTCACTTATTATTGACAACACACTTTTTATTCTAAGATGAAAAGTTACTTAAAAGATTAGATTATTTTTAACGGTAATTTATATTCTTCCAATATTACGACTTAATGTTATGGTATAGATAATTCGACTCACCGCAGAGTCGTCATCAGGCACGACTAAAATAATATATAAAGTAAATAATATAAATAAAAATATTAAGTTAATTACCGTCAAATGGGTTCACAAGTGAAGGTTGTAGAGTAATGACCTCAACATGAATATCAATGTTTAAACAAATGTTTTCTCGTGTACAGACAATACAACCAAATGTTATGGTACTTTAAAACAACGGAAAAATCCTTGAATAATCAGATACAATCACAATTCAATTTGTTACACATTAAAAATTAAAACGAATACGATACAAAACCGGCTCAGACGAGAGTTATAACCTCAAATGTCAAAGTGTATGGTAGGAATATGGTCACGTGAACGAAATAGAGTGGCAGAATCAAATTAAAAATCATTGCATCAGTTTTAGAAATATTCTGTTGTTATTGATGTCAGTTATATCGTTTAATAATAGCTCTAATTACCCTCTATTTACGAGGGTAACCACGCAATGCTTAGCGCTCCCATGAATGTCTTTAATAATATTAGCTGTCTACAATTCACCATCGAAAAGGAATCTAACCGCAGCATTAATTTCCTAGACTTAACTATAAAAAGACATACAAATGACAAATCATTGGATTTCAATATATATAGAAAACCAACTGCTACCGACTGTGTGATACCTAAAAAGTCTTTCAATTGCATAAGCCAGTGCTATTCAAACTATGGGTCGCGACCCACAATGGGGTCGCGAAAAGTTTTTTCGGGGTCGCAAGGTGGATGAAATAATGAGCTATCGTATAGCAAAATCTGGCAAACCGTACACAATTGCTGAAGACTTAATTGCTCCAGCAGCCCAAGATATAGCAGCCATTATGTTTGGCGAAAAGGAAATGCAACAAATATCTCAAATACCACTCACGGATACAACAGTTAGCCGCAGAATATTTGAAATGGCAGAAAATGTGGAAAACGAAATTATAATGAGAATTCGAAAAAGTAAATTTTTTAGTCTTCAATTGGATGAATCTACGGATTGCCTAAATGCTGCACAACTAATTTGTTTTGCAAAATATGAATACAAAAATGAAGTAGTTGACGACTTTCTTTTTTGCAAGGAACTACAAAGAACTACTGGTGAAGAAATTTTTAAATCGGTAAATTCTTACATCACGGGAAACCATATTTCTTGGGAAAATTGTGTGGGTATGTGCAGTGATGGAGCTCGTGCCATGGTTGGAAAACACAGCGGACTTCTAGCCCGAATCAAAGAAGTTTCACCCAATGTAACATGGGTTCACTGTATGATTCATAGAGAAGAGCTTGTATCGTAAAACATGCCACCGAACTTAGTGTCTGTCTTAGATACTGGAGTTAAAATAATAAATTTTATAAAGGCGCGTCCTCTGAACTCAAGGATTTTTGCGCACATATGCAAAGAAATGGGTAATGAGCATCAGCATCTTCTTTTACATACAGAGGTTCGTTGGCTTTCGAGGGGTAGGGTTCTAACGAGACTATTTGAACTTAAAGAAGAAGTGTTTGTGTTTTTAAATGATAATGATAAAAACAAAAATTTACAAACTTTTTAACCGATGAAGAATGGCTATGTAGGTTAGCTTACTTAAGTGACATTTTTCTCAAATTAAACGAGTTGAATTTAAGTCTTCAAGGTGAACAATTAAATATATTAGTGGCCAATGATAAAATTAAAGCCTTTACAAAAAAAATAGATTTGTGGTGCTCATACTGCAAGGAGAATAATTTTGCAGCATTTCCAACATTAGAATGTTTTGTTATAGAAAACAAGTTCAAAGTTATTCAATCGATTGTTAAAGATATATCTTCACTTGACAGATTTAAAATGTCAATTTAGTACTTATTTTCCGGAAGATTTTTCTAACTTTGACTGGAGTCGAAATCCCTTTCAATGTAAATTACCCAAAAATGTGTCATTTCATTTTAGTGAAAAACTAATTGAGTTATCATCTGATGGAGAATTAAAATTAATTTTCAAAGAACTTAAATTGAGCAATTTTTGGCTTAAAGTTCGAAATGAATATCCAGAACTGTCTGATGAAGCTCTGAAGGTATTATTACCATTTGCGTCATCTTATATGTGCGAGTAGAGATTTTCCCAATTTCTCTACCTAAAATCGAAATACCGAAACAAAATAGCAATAGAGCCACCTTTAAGACTCAAATTGAGCAAAATAGAGCCAGATATATCAGCACTTGTAAATAAGAAACAGGCTCACAGATCTCATTAAATATTTTTCTTTTGTATTGATTTTTGATGAAGTTCCTACGTGTACGCCATATTATAATTTTAATAGTTACAAATCGTTAATGTTGATTTTGAACCTAATATTTGTTAACTGCAGAGTTGATATTCTGTTTATTGTAGGTACTTGTTTTAACATAATACATTTGCTATGTATGAAACAAAAAAAATAAAAACAAATTAACATCTTCTTGATATAATAATACCTTTCCCAATTTTTGGAACAACTAGAATTAAATTATTATTTTAAGTTTGGGTCGGCATGTCACCTCTGTGTACCATTTGGGGTCATGCAGCCAAAATGTTTGAATACCACTGGCATAAGCCATAAAACTGCAGCATTTCGATTCTTCTTCCATAGAGCTGCACACATTCCACTTAGCAATAGAGACTTCACCAATGAATTGATTCTGATAACAGAAATTGGACTTAAAAATGGATTTGATATAAAAGATATTCAGACCTTCTACAATAGTTTCCATAGAAGTAATATAAACAACTTAATTTTCCCTAGATGTAAACAAAAACTAACTTATGTAAAATTACCTTATCAACCTAATCTACAATACAAATTTAAAGAAATCCTATTCAAGCATAACATTAATGTCGCCTTCAAAACAACAATAACATGAGTCAAATGCTTATAAATAACAAACACAAATTTGAAAAGAACGAAATGAGTGGTATTTATAGATTAAAATGTAACGACTGCGAGAAATTTTATATAGGACAAACAGGAAGAAATATTACTACAAGATATAAAGAGCATATTACAAGAAACACCTCCGCCTTTCATAAACACCTTGAAGAATATAAACATAAACCTAATAAAATGGATATAAATATTATTAAAAACCTTAAAAAATCAAAATTGCTAGATATATATGAGGAATACTATATAACGCTGAACAAAAAGGATTTCCCAGAGCTATTATTAAACGATATAACTGACATCAATAACAACAGAATATTTCTAAAACTGATGCAATGATTTTTAATTTGATTCTGCCACTCTATTTCGTTCACGTGACCATATTCCTACCATACACTTTGACATTTGAGGTTATAACTCTCGTCTGAGCCGGTTTTGTATCGTATTCGTTTTAATTTTTAATGTGTAACAAATTGAATTGTGATTGTATCTGATTATTCAAGGATCTTTCCGTTGTTTTAAAGTACCATAACATTTGGTTGTATTGATATTCATGTTGAGGTCATTACTCTACAACCTTCACTTGTGAACCCATTTGACGGTAATTAATTTAATATTTTTATTTATATTATTTACTTTATATATTATTTTAGTCGTGCCTGATGACGACTCTGTGGTGAGTCGAAACATATGTAGCACAGATCCTGAATAGTTAATAAAAATTTTTCATCTTTACATTTATATTCCTTTATCTATACATCAAAGATGAACCTGGAGAATCTAATAGCTATATTAATGTTATGGTATCTGTTAAAACTTCACAAATTTGGACATTTGCTCGTCCTCGAACTGTTTTTTATATAAATTGTTAGTAATTTTGATTTTAATTTTTCTATGTGGATATTCGTAAACTCAAATCTTTATATTTCGATATTAGTGCATTAGTTTGGAAATGTCTTGTTATTTTCTTTATAAAAAATTACGCTAAACTCGGTGGTGCGTAAATGCACCATTGGCCAGATACGTATATTTCACCTGGGAATACATGTTCAGACAGGTTTTGCATGTGTAAATTCAGTGTTTACTGTTGAATTGTAGAGTGTGGTTGTACCTTAGTCGATAGGTTATGTTACTAGTATTTCGAGTAAGAATGAAGGTTTACCTGACCCACAATGAATTGGAGGCTGCTTTAGAAGATGTTCTGAATGACCTAGAAAACGAAGATAATGGTATAGGTATTATTTTATTATTTTTTTTTTCATTTTGTTATATTGCTACGCAATGTCCAGTAAAAAAAGAATTTTTAGATAATATTGGTGTCGTGTATATTCCTCCGGAAGTAGACGAACTAACGGATGAAGAGCATATTGATGAAGATGTTCTACCTGAACAATGTCATCCCAATGAGCAAAATATAGCTGGTGCCTTTGAGATACAAACCCATAATCACAATGAGGACGATGATTTTGACAGATCTGACGAAGAAACGTTGCAAATAAAAAGACAAAAGCTTGCAATTGGACCAAAAGATTCGGTACCTCTTTGGAAAAAGGGTGAAACTATTTACGAAAGTTTGGACAGTTTGGAATAAAAGATCTGAAACGGTTTTTAAGTATATTGTTGTTGTCCGGTTACCATAGACTGCCTCAAAGTGTCGATATCAAAATATTGGTCGAAAGACGAAGATAAAGGTTTAGATATAGTTCGGAATTGTATGTCTCGTAATACATTCCGAAGTATAAAACGTAATTTGCATCTATCTGATAACGCAGATTTAGATAAAAATAATAAATTTGCCAAACTCCGCCCTATTTTCAACATAATGAACGTCAAGTACATGCAATTTGGTGTATTTGCTCGTAATCTTTCGATTGATTTTGGAAGACATTCTTGCAAAATGTTTATAAAAGGAAAGCCCGTGCGATTCGGGTTCAAGGTTTGGTGCCTGTCGTCTTCGGATGGATATTTATTTCAATTTGCTCCATATGAAGGGGCAAACACATCAAGAGAAAAATCAGAAGTTGGCTTAGGAGGCCAAGTTGTTGTTGATTTGCTAAAAATCGTAAAATCTCCACAAAATCATCGGATATATTTTGACAACTTTTTCTCTTCGTACAAGTTATTGAAATTTTTTAATGAAAAGGGCTTTTCGCTACGAGAACCATAAGAGATAATCGAACAGCTAAATGTCCTTCCAAAATTATTTCGAAAAAGAAACGAGGTAGTTATGATTCCGTATTTGACGAAGAGATAAAAATATCCTTGACTAGATGGAACGACAATTCAGTAGTTACCATTATTAGTAATAACTTTAGTGCGCAACCTTTGACCACCGTTAGACGATACAACCAAAGAGAGCGGAAAGTCGTTATGATTCCTCAACCAAATATAATCGCTGAGTATAATAAATATATGGGAGGCGTAGACTTACATGATAATGGTATTTCCAACTATAGGATAAATGTGGGTGGCAAAAAGTGGTGGTGGCCGTTGTTTGTAAATTTGCTAGATAGTACCATCGTCAATTGTTGGAAATTGGTCAACATGGCATATAATAATAAAATGACGCAATTGAACTTCAGCTCATACATTGCTGTACGTCTGATGAAGGCGGAAGATGATAATGCAGGTAACAATATGAATCCATCATTTGGAGGTACCGTTCCTGCAGAAGTTCGTATCGATAATGTATGACCCACATTATCGTGATATCATCAAGGAAGAATATAATAAAGCCAGACGACGTTGTAAATTGTGTAAAACTCATACTATTTATATTTGTGCGAAGTGTAATAGTGTATTAAAAAACAAATTTCGTGAGACACGTTTGAAGTGCACGAATTCAAATTGATGAGTTTTTAATGAATGAGTGCTTTAAGTCTTATGAAACGTGTTTTTTATGCTATTTTTTGTAATTCGCGTTTTTATCCTTTTTTTTCTCAAAAATAAAATAAATTTTGACAATGTAGGGAAATAGGAATGTACCAGTTGGTAATACCGTAACACTTGAAAATAGAAATTTGAATTGACAATTAGAAACTGTCAAAACACAAAATGTATTCACCTGACAAAAATGTTTCATGTACACCACCCAAAATAAGAGAAATTGCTCAGAGTTCAATGTCCTCATCATTGTGGACCTTGTATTCGATGCTAAGAACGCGTTTAAACATCCATAGACAAATATTGTCACATTGACAACTAGAAAAATTAATGACCCAATGTCACCAACTTGAACTGGTTCCATAAAATGTTACTAAAATCTCATTACAGCATCGGATGCTGTAAGGAGTCTCATTACAGCACCCGTTTGAGTACTGTTATAGCTTTCATTACCGTCGCGAATTACAAAAAGTACATTTACATATAAAATGTTTTGAGAATTACCACAAATAAATATACATATCGTCCCCTTTCTCACGTAGTGACGTATCTAGCAAAAAATGAAAAAATGAGATATGCCGGCAGTAAGTAAGTTTAAAGCGTCCACACCATCTCACGTAGTGGCGTATCTGAATTCCCAACACAATACTAGGAATTCGTTAATCTTGTACTGTCGTATGTGTTAATATTTTTTAATTTTTTCTCATGTACTGACGTATGTCAGTTACGACGGTATGTGTGAATCTAGCATGCTTAATTGGCCAACAGCATAAATATGGCGTATCTGTCATACGATTGTTGATATTGTGTTCAATTGTGTTCACGGTGTAATTTGCGCTCATATTGTGCTCTGTGTTTTTTGATAATAAAATTAAAAAATGGATGTACTTGTACAGTGGCGAGACAATAGTAAAAATGTGGTTGCTGCTAATGAATTACAAACTGTAAACTGTAAAAATTTAACAGTGGGATGTTCGGTGAAGATGTGTTACGTTAAAAAGTGGTATTACGGGAAAGTTCTGGACATTCACACGGTCTCTGAGGATTCACATAGTTTTGATTCAGAAGATGATGTACCACTAGCTAATCTAAAGCAAACACAAAATACAATAAATTTAAAAGAGACTGAAAGGACTAACCCAATCGACAGCTGCGATGATATCAGTGAATTTCTTATATATGATTCTGATGATGACCCTCCATTTGGAATCTGTGAAGCTCACAAATGCACAGGAGAAGTTTTTGCGGCATGCCATCGATGCGAAGTTCTTTTGTGTTTCCGTCATTTTATTGAGGAGAGAGATTCTTGTGAGCATGGCAAAGAGCAAAAATGTATCCAAGAGGAATTTGTAGTTGAAGGAGAGGATAGAGAAGAGGTTACACCTCGAACTCAACGAAGTAATGCGCAAAAATTTGCTAAAAAACAGAGGAATTTAGATATATCTTGAAAAACAATATTACCGGTATATCACTAGTACCTTCTTAAATTTCTTTCTCAGGTAAGGAGTACATCAGCTCTACTACAAAGAAAATAGTTCCTGCTAGAACCATGAAAACACGGTGTGACAGTGTAGTATGTAAAGCAAAGGGTAAGGAGTGTTGCGAAATTAGTGAAGAACAGAAAGCATATTCACTGATTTTTTTGCACTTGGTAACCTTCACCTACAGCGTGAATTTCTAGTAAGACATATTAAGGTCTCAAATAAGTTTCGAACAACAACGAAAAATGAATCACGTAGAAAATATACCTTGAAATACGCACTGAGCATGGATAAGAAGCCTCACGTTGTCTGCAAAAAAATGTTCTTAAGTACCCTAGGCATATCTGAAAGAATGTGCAGAACAGCCCTGAATAAAGTAACCGACACTGGTGTTTTAGAAAACGAAAAACGAGGAGGAAGGCAAAGACAACGTGAACATAAAATAAAAGAATCTAAAATACTAATTGAGATTAAACAGCAAATAGACAAATTTCCACGGATGGAGTCACATTTCTGTAGGGCGAAGACATCAAAACTATCTTCACCCAGACTTAAGTTTAAGTAAAATGTACACCTTCTTTGTGGAAGAATTAGAAAAACAGGGACGAAACCATGGAGTACCTAGTTATGCTACTTATCGAAGAGTCTTCAAACAACAAAATTTATCGTTTAGTAGCCCTAAAAAAGTTCATCAACCAATGTTCATTATGTTTTACTTTTCACGAGGGTGATGAAAGTGTGAAAGAGAATCTGAGAGAAAGGTATAATCTTCATACTGCAGAAAAAACAGCCGTTCGTGCAAAGAAAGCAGTATGTAAATCTGAAGCTCAAGAAAATCCGTACATTTTATGTGCTGTTTTCGACCTTCAACAAGTTATATACGTCCCCATATCCAAAGAAAGTGCCATATTTTATAAAAGCCGCTTATCGACATTTAATTTTACTGTTTATAATATTGCAAATAAAGACTGTAATTGTTTTTTTTGGGATGAAACAGCTAGTAGAAGGGGTTCTTCGGAAATCGCTACTTGCATTTTCAAGACTTTAGAAGAATACAGTGAAAAACAAAAAATAGTGAAAGCGAACCTTTTCTCTGATGGGTGTTATGGGCAAAATAAAAACTCTATAATTGCAGCAATGCTGATGTACGCAGTTAACAAATTTTCAGCGTTGACCGAAATTACTCTAAGCTATTTCGAAACTAACCATGGTCAGAACGAAGGCGATTCTGCTCATAGTGCAATCTCTAAGGCTATTGCCACAGCTGGCAGTATATTTATGCCTTCACAGTTACACCCAGTGATTCGGTTAGCACGAAAAAAGTCTCCTTATAACGTCATTCCAATGACATACAAAGATTTCAAGGATTTCAAAGCTCTTTCGAAAGAAATTCGAATATTAAATGTGAAAATATCCGAATCTGGTAAACGCATAAAATGGACTGATATTAAGGAGATTCAAGTGCGAAAAACTGAACCTGATAAGTTGTTTCTTAAAACTAGTCATCTTGAGAATACTTACGACTGCATTCGTCTCAAACGTTTACTCAAGAACCCTTTGGATTTCCCTGTCGCTGCTTTGAATAAACAACCAATAAATATTTCAAGAAAGAAATTTGATGATCTTGTTTCGTTATGTAGAGGAAACCATCCAGTTGTTCGCATTCCAGAATGTCAACAATTTATTTTTAATTTACCTCATGAAAAAAATAATTGAGTTTTTGAGTTCGTTTTTCATTAATTCTTGTTTCTGTTTAGAATAAACTTTAATTAGGTATCTAATGAACATTTTTTAATCTTTAATTATAATTAATTATTATTATAGATAAATATTTTTGCATATTCCGAATTAGTTCACAATAAAACCTCGTATAAATTGTGTAATTTATTTTCATAAAGGGAAATAGTCTATGGCGTATCTGATATAATGAATCTGGTGCAAAGTCACGTACTGACGTAACTGCATATTTTTAACAAAAAAAGAATAAATTATGGGTTATATTTCCCATTTGACATAGACATCTTTAATAGCAACCTTCTAAATCCTGTTGTCCAAATTTAATAACCACATCTTTATTATTACTTGTGTTTTAATAAGTTATGGTTATAGAGTTTTAGTTTTTTGCATCTCCTGTAAAAATGTGTGCATGTCAGATACGCCACTACGTGAGAAAGGGGACGATATGTTTAGCCAAAGGTGCGTTTACGCACCATCATTTTTTTCATATACCCAATTTTTTTTTTGATATGATATATGCCAAATCGTCTTAGTTAACATATCTTTTGCTATAATCAATAATTTTTTTCTAAAATTTACAATTATTTTCTACCTTGGCCGTAAATGGATTAATGGTAGCAATTATCGTTTTAATTTCATATACCTACAATACAGCAGATTGCATAAAATCACTCTTGTGTGCGTAATTTTGTGACGGTTCTGTCGCATACATTATTTTGGAGGTTTCGCGACGTTGTCGTTCTAATTTCCAGCCATGCCATGCCACACGTGCGCCCCTAACCAAGTTATGGTAATGGGGGACTATACAAACCCGCCGAGTCCGCGGCTGTTCGGGTCGCAGGACCGTTTCGGTGAATTAAGCAGGTGACTACTTTAAACAAGGACTCTCGGATATAGTTGGCAGAGGAATAAAATCGGACGAATCGGCGGCCGGGGGCCACTTCGTCCCGGCGCCGGTTTTAGCCTTTATGGCGTCCATTATGTACGCCAAATAATTTACCGGGCCGACGGATTTTCGGAGGATTTTAACCGAAAACCCCTCTTACCCAACGAAAGGTCGATATCTACGGTATTACCCCAAAAAAAAAGAAAGTTAACTAAAGTAGACAGTTTCTATTACACTGGATATGACTTATTAAACAATTAGTTATGGCATTAGTATCACACATTGTCATCAAATTCAGTAATAGAACTGAACTAATTATAGCTGTGGTGATTCAATGCACTGGGTTGGGATTCATAATTCAATAACTTGACAAAGCTGTTTATCACTCTAACAAATTTATTTTCCATCATTATAATTGATTTACTCGTAGAGTTTTTAGTTTAGTTTTAGGTTTTAATGCAGCTCTTCAGTGCCAACGGTAAGTGTAGGTTTTGCATTAATTCAGAGTGCCTTTTCTCGTTAAGATGGTCGAGGGGCTTTCATAGCGTGCCTTCCAAGAAAAGTTTACACCTCACATCACTCTGTGAGGTGTACGAAAAGTTATTTCCGTTTATAGCCGAAATTCGATTAAGACATGTAAAGAAATAGTCTCCAAGACGAGGGGATTTTTAAATTTCTTGGGATGTAGATTGCAGAATCCCCCCTTTAATCGTATAATTGAAAATGAGAATTACTAAAATTCATTCGAATTAATGTTGTTGGTGGCTAATTAGAAACAAAGTTTATAACTTTAAACTCGATGGTATGGGTATTAATTCGAATTTCCCTTCGGAAGTGAACGTTGCTCTCATGCTGTTGCTATCAATAAGTACACCCTTAATTAGTAGTGACCACCCCGGGTATGACCAAGAACTAAATCCACCTTTATCCGTGCAAACATTGGGACCGCGGAATTTAGATTTCGGTCGACGAGCCACCTGGGATCGTGGGGTTGGTGCGGACGTGCAGATTAATTACGCGGCTTCGTTCCGATTGTCCAGCCGCGTTTCGTCGCCATTAATTGCCCCAAAGCGAGGATTAATGTCGGAAGTTCGAAGGAAATTTCTTGCAGAACGGTTCATCATAGAACCACGCCCTCTGCACGAACCTCCACCATCGCCTCTAACTCACCCCCAGATGTTGCTAACCTTCAGCGCTTTCGTCCTTCCGGTTCCACCCTTGCTAATTCAATTGTCGAGGAACGTCGGGAAACCGTTTACTGGGTTAGCTTTTGCCGGAGAACTCACCTTTGTGCTCCCGGGATTTCTGGATAAAACTCGACTGCATCTTGCGTGAGTTGGAAACATTTTTCGCGAGAAGACAGCTTAAATGTACCTTATTGCAAAAGTTCATGACCGTCGTATTTCGTTTGGATTTTTATTTTTCTTTTCCTTAATGAAATATTAATGGGGAAGAATAAGATTGCATTCAGAGTATCAGATAAAGTTGGAAATATTCCAATTTAGCAAAGAATGGAGACATTCCAGTACATAAATTCCACCACAAATAATTAATGCTTTTCGTATTTCTCGCGTGTGTTCGATTATTTGATTATCCTTTTGGAATTAAGCACGCGGAAGGGGTTAACATGCCGACGTAGAGTTATGTTGATTATAGGGTGTCGAACCGAAGCTGTAAACATATGTACATCAGAGTATTCGGAACATGTACCGGCCAATTTCGTTGTGCACCGGAAATAATTGAAATTTAATTAACTGCTCGCGGCTAAATCGTGTTTTCCACCATCACCGCTCTACCGTGTCATCATTAGCGTTATTTGGTAACTTAACAGTCCTACACTGACTATGTTTATTAATAACTAGTAATTTTTTATGACTGGTAATCCAAAGAAAGATATATCTTGAGTTTAAATATTCGCCACAAGCCGAAAGATTAATCAGTATCGTTTCGACTTTATCCGAAATTATGTTGACGACATTGTCTGTGCTGTCCCCTCTGATAGTGTCACCACTGTTCTTGAGGTGTTTAATTCATATAATGCGCGTCTTCAATTTACTGTTGAGACTGAGTCTGACTGTTCAGTTCCCTTTTTGGATTGTAGGTTGTTCAGACAACCTGACGGTGCCCTCCTTATCGACTGGTACCGTAAAGAACAACACACTGGGAGGTATATTAATTATTTCTCCGGTCATCCTTTACACCAGAAGATTAATACCGTGACTGCCATGAGAGACAGAATCACTAAGATCTCCCACCCATCCTTTCGAGAAAGCAATCTGAGGATTCTTAGCCAAATGTTTTATAACAACGGTTTTCCCAGGTTCTGTTTAATGTTGTCGGGAATTTGAATGTTTCTCTTACTAGACCTGTGCCATCTCGTGGTGAATTGAGATTCTCGCTCCTGCCTTTTATTCCCCAATTGACTAAGAAAATAGTTTCTATTTTACATTCTGACAATGTAAAGATCGCCAAATATAATTACAAACCTTTGCGATAGCTGTTCACCAACCTCAAGAACCCTACCCCTACCATCTTGAAGTCTAATGTCGTTTATAAAATTCCCTGTGGTGTGTGTAATGCCGTATATGTGGGTACGACCTCACAGTACCTCACAGTAGTTTTTCCAGGCCGTTTGCTGGTTGTTCAGCGGTCTTCAACCGTTGACATGCTCTTAACCTCACTTTTGTTGGCGCTCTGTCCGTAAGTCTTATTGCGTCTTTTTGTTATTTTTGTTCATTTTTTGATTTATTGTAGATGTAATGTTCTGATGAAGGCCTAAATAAAAACCGAAAGCTTAACGTTATAAAAGGATAGTTTTCTTTTAATTCAGCGCTTTGGCTGCTATACCCGATATTAATTTCCCTACAATTAGTTAACAAGTACAGCCGGTACTTCTACTCTACTTTATCCGAAAAGTTTCTGCAGAAGAATCCTTTAAACTTTATTGCTTCTGTATCTAGTACTATTTTTCTTGCTTTTGTATATAGCTTATTGTTCCAGATGTATGTTGTTGGTGATTTATAATTATTCTGTGGAAACTCTGATTCTTCATCTCTACATTTAGGTTGTTGTTGACCTCTCCTGGGTTCATCCTCATCGGTAATTATGAAGATTGGAACTCACGACTACGGTTATAACGTAATTATATTTTGTTGGCTTTAATAAATTTTTTTCTCTCTTCCCTATTCAAATATTCAGATCATATTTGTGAGTGTGGATGAAAGCTTTGACAGCAAAATTGTTCGATCCTCCCAACAAAAGCATCTCTGAAGAGACAAAACAATGCAAAACATCATCAATAAACTGGAATAACCGGTGAAAATATCCGCTCACCTCTAGATAAAACCCTATTAAACCGATCTCTTCGCCATACATACCAACTATTCGAATTGGAAGCTAAATAAATTCGTTCACCAGCATATTTCGATCAAAATGCAAAATTGCGAGATGATGAAGATGTTTGCAAATCATCTAACTACAGTGTTTCAACTTTCTCGAGACAAATCTCCGGGGATAAAGAGAAATCAAATGTGCTATGCTTCATCTTGAGTATTTTTTAATTCAGTGGAAAATCGCTGCGTTAAAAATGATATTAAAACCTGCTAAAGACCTTAACGACGTAATATCATATAACAATTATTTAATTGGATAACAACGAACAAAAATACATTTTTTTTGTTAAATTAAAGAACATGAATCTCAGGGACAAAAAAAAATAAAACGCAAGTTCATGGAGACATCTATAACTAAATTTTTAAATTTACGAACTAAATATAAAATAGAGCATAAAGAAATCTGTGCAAGAAAGAGGTAACTCCTTTATATGAGTGTTGAAATTGACAAAGTTTATACGCGTTAATTTATAAAGGTCTTTTAAGATTGATTTATTTTTATTTTAATCGCGAGAGTTATAAAAATTAAAGAGTTCGATAAAAGGAAATTATGTTCACTTAACTTGTTTCCGGAGGTGTGACATGTCAGTTAAAAATGGTTGGTTGACCTTGGTCTTGCGGGATGGATTCTTCGGTGTTAGTTTAGGAGTCTCGGGAACAGGATGGAACATTGGACTCGATCTCAGGTATGGTTTCGATTTCTTCGCAGATAATTTAGAAACACTTGTTTACTTTTACTAGATAAAAGTAAATTGAGTTGTCAAAAAAAAATTCTAAGTTCAAACTTAGGTTAGAAATTTTTAGGTTAAATTGACGTAGATTCGACAACGCTTTGCTCTAACCAAAATTGAACTCCTCGGTGTCAAATTTCCGCGGCCTTATATACCCTTTTTGGACAAGGGCTTCTTGGATATCCGAATTTGATCGCCGCAATTTGAATCTGGGCTCTCTGATTGGTTGATAAAATAGCGGGAATTATAAATTACACAGGTTAGCCAAAATGATTGATTTTTTTAAAGAAAATAACTATCAACTTTGAAAATATTCGAAATTATTAATAAACTTTAAATTTGATTAAGATTTTGTAATTTTGTAGTTAATTTTTCGTTCTTTTAGATAATCGCGCTTTCGGGTGTCAAATTCCTTCGAGAAATTCGTAATTTGATGTTAAAGTTTGGAAAGAAAAAAAATGGAATTTAAATATATAAAATGATTCAGAAATGGATGAAATTGCGGCCTAAGGGCTAAATCGACACGATCTATCGATCTCGCATGGTTTTAGAATCGAAAATCGTCTGAAAAGTCGCCAAAATCAATAGCTGTCAAAAGGTCAAGGTCAAAATTTGAAGGTCATAGACTTCAATGAATTACCTTTTTCCCGCACATCGTCCTAATTTTTCTTAAAACTAAACGAAAATCATAACAAAACTAACTACTTATAGTCTAATCCAATATAGTAAATTTCTTAAATTCCCAGAAATATTACTCCAGGACATTATTTCATTTTAACCAAGTGAATCCAACACAACTCTTTAATAATATCATTAATAACATAAATCATTTTTGTTTGCAATTTTTTTTTATATTGAAAGCAATCCTATAGATTGGTATCTTACAACATAAATTATAGTTATTAGAGTAGGCTTTCGATTTTTTTTCTTAGAAACGTAATTCCCATCATTAGTCATGGTGACAGCTGGGTCCTTCCAAATTCTGATGGTTAAAAAGAACACTTTTCGTAAGCGGTGTAATATCGTAGCCGTAAAGCTCTCCCCTACAAAGCGGCACTTCGCCAAATTGCAAATTCCATCAAATTTTACGATTTTTTCCACCCCGAAACGCGCGTGACGTCGACCATTATCCATTAAGTGAGACAGAAAATAGCGAGAAATGCGATATTCGAAGTTTAACCGAAATAAAAGCTCTTTTGCTGCTTCGCAGACCATCACTACTGAAATAACTTTCAAAAGCCCTTCAAGTGTACATTTAGTTACAGGATATTTGGTTTCAGTACAACATTAATCACCATTCTTATCATCATGATCCCTTATAAATAATAAATTATAGAAACTTGATACTTAAATTTACCCTTTTTAAAGTATTATGAAGGGTTGAGTAGGATGAAATAAATACGTCGTTTTCATATCTGATACCACATAAAATTAATGTACTCCCATTAATCCCTCGGTATCTCTTGGAACATAACATTTAACCGGTTTAAAATGCATCCAAAGTACCATTAAACTACAATAACTCAACTTCTCTTTTCAGACCAACATAATTGCGTACTCGCTCAATTCAAACTGACGTTACGCCAAACGAAAGATTTCTCGTTCTCAAACAAAAAGTAACAACTTCCATACATTTTCTTTTCTCCCCAAACTCACGACGATGCTCCCTCGACACGAGCCAATCGTAAGAAGACAAAGAGCTACTAAGGTTCATGTTAGGTTTGCTTGCCGATTACGTAGAAAGTTGAAGGGGAAAAACCTCGAAGCGGAAAACGCGTTATTCAACGTTCGCTCTATCGGTTCTTTCTCCCTATCTTTTTTTTTTTTATTTTTGAGGGAAGAAAATACTTGGACCGGCTGCGACCGCGTGTTTGTCAGCACGCTTGTAGCCCGAAAGTTTTTACTGCAGTTTAAGGACTCCTTAATAGCGTAATAAATTCCCGAAACGGACGTCACACCACCGTCGTTCCCGAGGCTTAGTTATAGAGCTACTAAGCGATTTTAATGAGTTCGCTTGGTTATTGTTACCAGGCCTGTGTTTCACGTTGTTTGGTATGGCGTTATTTGAAGATAATTAGTTTATGCTGGTAACGAGATTTCTTTGGCGGGTAAAGAAATTACAATGGTTTCTATTTTAATTGGTTAGAACTCACCTAGGGTTGCTACGTAACAATTAACAATATTCCTTTGTCAGGAGTACAATTTCTAAATTTAAATGCGAGTTGGAAGAGTACATAGCACATATAATGTTAAGAGAGCATACAAAAATGTACATTTTCAACAGTTTGTAAGCGGTTTAAAAGTTAATGAAGTTTTCGTGCGGAAAATTTGACCGGTTATTAAACGATTAAAACATATATTGTTTAAATAAACAAGTAAATGTAAATTTAGAATTTTCAGGTTTTATTTTAAAAGTAACCAATGAAAAATGTATGTTGTGGTATTTAAATTATAAATTGAAGTTGGAATTAATGTTTGCACAATGTTATTTAATGCAATATCGCTTATTCATTGAATGGATTCATATGACTAAAATTTTCTATACAAATTCGGTTACATTTTAAATTTAAATTATCATTTATTTTCATTAAAGTAAACAAAAAAAACTCATAGTTAAATAAAAAATTATATTCCATTCTATATCTTTGAAAAGTTGTCTAAATTATGTCTAGATTATGATACTCATATCTGTAAATAAAATTTTTTCTTGTTTAATGACAGAATGTAACATTGTGAAAAATAATTTCAATATAACGAATCGTTATTAGACAAAATAAGTACATTTTTTTATTAATCTAAATAATTTAACATAAAAGAAATTGCAAAAGACGCATTCACTTTCATTCAAACAATATTTATCTACATATACCTTCATTCCTGCTTTTAGAATATATGATACATCATAAATAAAAGAGATACATTTTTGAATAATAAAAAGCGCCATATACAGTATTGAATGTAAAGGCTGTGGGGATATTTACATTAAACGAGTCACAATCTGGAGCAAAGATTTAAAACACGTTACAAAATTAAGCTTCTTTAAACATTTAAATTCTAAAAAGCATAGTACACAGATAAAGATTATATTCGCTAATTAAACCTTTTAAATAATCAAAAATTTCAGATCTGTTTGAAATATATTACTTTTTTTACAATTATTAAAATTTTAAATAATGATAATAGTACAGAGCGTTCAACAATGATTGTAAGGTGTTTGAATTTCCCGCTTTTGCGTTTAATTTTTAAGGCTGGTATGAGAAAACTAATAAACATAGGCGTATCATAGGAAAAATATCGAAGGCATTAAAAAATTTATGAGGTTAAAAAATGTTTGTTTAAAATTTATCAATGTGTAACTTTACTAACAAAATTTAAAAATGTGTATGAAATCAAGTAATATTTATTCACATTTTTTCATAATAAATGTTGAAACTTGTTAACTCGAAAGCAATTAAAACATACCACGCCAATGATTATTAAAAATACGTCGAAAACGTCAGCCGGTACCAATGTTGTTTGTCAAATGTTACTAAAAGTCAAGCGCGCCAAATTCAAACACCTTACAATCATTGTTGAATGCTCTGTATATTAAAAAACAAGTTTCGTAAGACACGCTTGAAATGCCACGAGTGCTTTAAGTCTTATGAAACTATTTTTTGTAATTCGCGTTTTTATCCTTTTTTTTAACAAAAATAAAATAAATTTTGACAATGTATCGAAATAGGTATGCAGCAGTTGGTAACACCGTAACACTTGAAAATAGAAATTTGAATTGACAATTAGAAACTGTCAAAACACAAAATGTATTTACCTGAAAAAAATGTTTCATGTACACCTCCCAAAATAAGAGAAATTGCTCAGTGTTCAATGTCCTCATCATTGTGGAGCTTGTATTCGATATGTATTCGAAAATTGTCACATTGACAACTAGAAAAATTAATGATCCAATGTCACCAACTTGAACTGGTTCCATAAAATGTTACTAAAATCTCATTACAGCATCGGATGCTGTAAGGAGTCTCATTACAGCACCCGTTTGAGTACTGTAATAGCTTTCATTACCGTCGCGAATTACAAAATAGTATATTATTATATTATATGAGCATATAATGAGGGCGATTATTCACGAAGGTTAAGTTTATGTCACGAGCGTAGCGAGTGGCATAATTAACCTGAGTGAATAATAGCTCATTATATGCGAGTAGAATACTATACTTTGTCCACGACTATTGAAATTGATTCCATAAATTTATTTTGTAATAAATTTTTGGATAAAGGTTAAACGTCAATGTGACACAAATTCAATGTTACTAACTGTAACCAACTTCACAACAATTTGTCAAAATTAAATGTCAGTTTTATAAAACGTCGTTTTCTTTAGGAAAATTAATTAATTTATGCTTAAATCATACGAAAACAGGAATTTGTTTAGGTTTTTTTAATGTCAAACATTTAGAAACTAATAAAAAATTGAATTAAATTGACGTTTTTTGAACTTTTAACGTTTCAAATAATTATTATTAGTCTGGTCAAGATGGCTACCCGTGGATAATGATTATTATTCACTCCGTGAAAAATAACTACCATTTTGTTTTAGAAAACTCATTCATAAGGTATATATTATAAGGTAGTCGTGGACAAAATATTTTTTTATTTATTAAATCAGTGCTACAATAATGTTTCAACCAACCAGGTGGTCTTTATCAAGCACGACTAAAAATGAGAAAAAAACAGTCATTGTCAAATACAGTTATATTAAAGACTATTGCGTAAAAATCTATTCTATCTATTCTATATAATTACCGTCAGACAGGAGAGGAAAAATCTGAGGAGAGTATCGGATGTATTTTCTATTATAAGTATGTATACAAAAGCATGTAAAAGGAGTTCTCTCTAAACAAGCTTTGAAAATGTCAAATTTTTCTTTAAAAAATTCCCTTCAAGTAACTTTATAAAAGTCAGATAATAGGTAAAGTCAATCAATAAAATCTGTAAACAACAAAATTAGATATAGTAGTTCGGGATATGTAACAATTGGGGAACTCATTATTTATCATAAATTGGATAAATTGGACGTGTGGGAAGAATTGTGTGAACTTGGTATAAAATAAAACGTGCAAAATTAACTCTAAAGTTCAACAAACACCAAAATCAAATCAAAAAGAATAAAAATAAAGCGGCTAACTCAAAATCAAAATTAAATGAGTCGAATTCGCGCAGCTTGAAACATAGGGGGCTGGCTAAACGTGAAGATGTAAGCAAGGTGGTCAGGCGTGTTAAAAGGGAAGAGGTACAAAAAAATTATTATCAAGATTATAAGTTGAACACCAAAAGAAGTATTCCAAAATGGGACACTTACTCAAAATCACAAAATTTAAGATAGTGGCGTTGCTCATTAATGTCTGAAATTTCGTTTATCAAAGTATATTGTTTGTTATGTTGAATATAAAATTCTTCGTATAGATCTAATTCTCTAGACTTTTTGACATTCTTTATAAGTGTAACATTGTTAAAGTCAGTTGTGTGATTAAATTCTTTCACATGTTTGTTTAATGCTGAAGTGTCTTTACTGATATGTTCTTTAAACTTAATTCCTATATTGCGATCTAAATCCTTCCTTTCTATACCATCTTTATTGTTAACTAATATGTTACTGATTTTAGAACTAGGAAAAACTGAGTATGATATTATATTTAGCATGATTTTTAGAAAAACATTTTTGTAAATTGAGATGGTAAGGTACAGAGATGTATTTATAATTTTTTGTGAAGTGTGGAAAAATTATTTTGTTTAAATGCGATATATATACTTTATAAAAAATACTTTGGATTTCCTGAATACTGTATTTGTTGTTTATACCTATCTTTTTCATTTCTGCTATAAAATTATGATCTGAAAGAGGAACTGACATCATTCTGTTGAAAAAATATCTGAAACTGACAAAACTGATTATAACATTATTTCTTCGACGTTTCGAGCTTTATAATGCTCATTATCAAGAAATTATCATCTAAAATTAAATTAAAAAATCAAAACTATACAACGACATACCAAATACAATAATTTAAAACGTTTAAAATTATATTTCTATAAATAATCACGTACCTTCTTAGCGCAATCTTACATTGTAAATTTTATTTTAATGATATCACTTATCGCTGACTGCAAAATTATCGATGGAATAATTCCATGTTGTTTGAAACGTGTATCGAAAACTTGTATACTCAGGTGGGGGAAAAACGTATACTTGTATATTTTTACATCTTTTTATGGAATTTGTTAAAAGAAATTTTATATATTCAAATCATGAATTATTCCTGCGTAATGTATCCCGATTCCGTTTTATAATTCACTGTGCTATCTATGTTTTTGTTATAAATATAGATTCTAAATTTTTTCTATTTAGTGTATTTCCACTAGTTGATAATACTTTTGGGTTATCAAAATTAAAAGTATGGTGTTCCTGTTTACTATGATAACATAGAGCTGTTTTATGTATGTTTTTTATTTGTTTTGTGTCGTATTCATGTTGTCGCAGTCTTTTCTTTAAATGTTAATTATGTTATAATTAGTTATTAAGTTTCTTTTTTTATTATTTTCAACTCCAGACCTAAGGTTGTAATTATGAGATGATTGAGTATTTATATTTGTGTTAATATTTAATGGTACATCAGTCGTTTCCGCCAATGCGCGATCAACGCTTTCATTTTGGATGCTATGATATATGGAATACCAAGCATTATTTATTATTGGTTTAGGAAAAGACTTTTCTAATAGTATGTCATATACTTTTAATTTAAATTGTTTTAAAAAAGGTGGATCTGTTACTGATATGACTCTACGTATTAGATTGTTCATGGCGTTAATTATCTGTGACTCATATAGTGTAATATTCTGTTACTGGAAGTTTCTTTCTTATACCAAGTAGTGTAAATTTTATTTTTACTGTTATCAATAATTAATTTTAAGTCTAGAAAAGGTAGTTCATTATTTTTTGTTGTTTCTGTTGTAAATTTTAATCTATTATTATAATTATTAAATGCTTCCAATAAGGTTTTGTATTTATCAATTGGTAATATTAACAGTAGATCATCAATATATTTAACTAATAGTATTGGTTTTATTTGTGTTTCAATTAATTTTATTTTTAGTAGGTTATTCAATACGATTCCACTCAAATTTACGCTAAGGTTGGAACCCATGGATAGTCCGAAAATCTGTTTATAATATATGTCCTTATATTTAAAATAACTATTATGTGTACATAATTTAATTCCTTCTATAAATAGATTTTTATTTTTAATTACTGTGTGATCAACAATATTATGCCAATTCTCTTCTAACAATTCTATCATTAATCTCAAAGGTATATTAGTAAAGAGAGAAATTACATCGAAACTTAGAACTTCATAATTATGTAAATTTTCTATTTCTAAAGTCTTCAATTTATTCTTTAATTCTAAAGAATTTTTTATATCGTAGTCGTTCAACCTATTTAAATTATTTAATGAGTTGTTAAGAAACTTAGAGAGGTGGCTAGTAGGTCCGTCTATATTATTTAAAATTGGTCGTAAAGGTTGGTCTATTTTGTGTGCTTTAATCAATCCGTGGATACGTGGAGTAACATAATGAGTTTATTTATATATTACAAGTTTATTTATTTTTACTGTTGTAGCATTTAGAATTACACTTAAGCAATTTATTGTTTTAAATACGAACACGATTTATTTCTACAAGCATTCGAAGGGAACATATAAACGGGTAGATTAAGAGAATGGGAGAGGATTTTAACAATGATGGCAAGTATAAAAAAATAAGTATACTTCCTTGTTATAGGTTACTGAACTGTTCGAAAAATTAAAAATTGTTCCAATTAATGAATGTAACGGAACTAATTAAGTATCATACAATACAAGGCTGTTTTTAATAAATTGACACTTTCTGCGCCTCTCAGGCCTTTAATAAGAAAATAAACAGCTGGTACTTTCAAGCCGCCGTTCTATAAAAACCAAAGCATTCTTTGCCAATGAAATGTAGTCACTATCATGATTACTTTTAAGATTCACTCCTTCATAAAATCTATTTTCATCAAAAACTCTCGTTTTTTGTAGCCATTTCATTAATAATAAGATTTACTAAACTATTTTCTGTAGTAGCTTTTGCAGCGATGAAACTTTTCTTTGTAATCTTCTTATTTTTCCTTGTGGAGCTAACTCTACAAGGAGTAGCTTTAGCAGAACATTTAAAATTTTCTTTTCTTGGAGAAATAAAAATTTGGCATATCGCTATAATTCAATAAGAGATCATTTAATCATAATAAACTTTTGTTGCACCTCTGTTAGAAAGACCACTTTACCTACAATGGTTTACAAATTGAGTAAGCATTGAATAGCCACAATGTGTTGTGAGCAACCGTGAAATACTCACATCGCGTTGTGAATCCTTTTTGGTGTCCACAACGTGTTTTGAGTAAACGCCAAATTGTTTTGGTCCACAATGTGCAAAATTGGTTAATTTCGATTATTGAGTAAATCATTTTCCGCTACTCAATGAGCAAAGAAATTGCTCAGAACACGTTGTAGGTAAAAATTTCGAACAATGTCTGAATTCGGATATTCCGAGTAACATCTATACTGTTTAATTAAGTGTCTATAGAATTTATAAAGTAATTTTTCATGTTTAAGACACATTAAGAACAATAAGTTTGTAGACTCAAGATACGTCCATCAAACAAACGAACTTGAACACAAATTCGGTTTGGAAACTCAACCGCTCGTCATCTTCTTCGAGGTGTCCCTTCGTTACGTTAATGCGTCCCGAGCGTAGAACAGCTTCGACCCTAGACTCCATTCACGTAATTACGCCCCCAAGCAACGAACTTTCGAACATTGTTCCAGCGGCGGAAAGATAGCCGAGCTTTCGGTATTGAACGCGCGTATGAACTCGAATTTTGAAGTGCACTTAACGAGAACGTACGCCGCGAACACGTTAAATTAACCGACAAGGAATGCGCCGATCTATACGAACGATAATGCTTTGAAGTCAATCTACTCAAGTTGCTGAACTAATTAATTGAAGAAGAATTCATAACGAACGTTTTAATAAAAATGAGGTGTCTATCGGTTTTTTGATTAAAAAGTTACAAATATAAACAAAGAGAGAATTAAGCTATCAAAAAAGTTAAGGATTTTCGAAAAGATCTCTTTTCGGTTGGAATATTTTAAAATCGGCGTTCAAAAGCTTCCCGGAAGTTGGACTTTGGAAATTTTTCGATCGATTGTTTCGTGAATAAATATCGGATGTGCGTCAAAACTCACATGGCCGACGCATGTCCTACAAAAGCTGGATTTATGCGACGCTCGCAGAAGTCGCGCATGAAGTGCGTTTTTTTTATGGTTTCGTTCTGGCGGATAGACCATTTTTCGACCACGAACTGCTATAAATCTGTCCCGGCGCCGCCGCCGAAATGTTTTCGAGATAATCCTGCGCGTAAATAGCGCCGCGATGGCACACGGAATGACCTCGCCTCGTTTAGCGTATTTTAAAGTTATTACCATGTTATGACGGGACCTACGACTTTAAACATCCGGAAAAAAAGATCGATTCTTTTTTTTTAGATGTTTAGAATAAATTCAATCAAATTTTCGATTTTAAAACAATGTTGATTTTTCATATCTTTTATTTTTTAGCACCATCCGGTCAAGTGATCCATTTAGACTTCAGAGAGCAATTCAACTTAGAAGGGGATCAATGTAAAAACGATTTTCTTGAAATTCACGACGGCGCCCATGGTTTTAATAAACCCATTGGTGGTCCATACTGTGGAACACAATTTCCACCAATGATCTTTTCATCAGACAGACACCTGTGGCTCCATTTCAAATCTGATGATACTGTCGAACACAGTGGATTCAAAGCAGTTTATCAATTCGTCAACAGATCAGAAGACGGTAACGTATCATAGCAAAATCTAGCATCGTTGCGAGAACGTGACGGTAACCTAACATTTTCCACACGCGGGATTGTATATTACCCTCAAGGGTAGTTTAGATGTCGGAAATAGAGGTTAGGCGTAGCAATCAGATTGTGGCAATTCAAACAATATCGATATGATTGTTCGGAAGTGTTCGAATAGTATGAATACTAAACGATCGTACGGCGGCCGTGGGCGCTATTATAAATTATCTTAGGGCATAATTGGTCCTGAATAATTCAAGTTTTCGTCGTGGTATACAAGGGAACTACGTGATTTCCTTAACTACCCTTAAGTACTTCCAGTTACGCTATTGTACTATATTCAAGGCAATTAAGGGTATTACATAGCACACATTATAGCTAAACTACTCTATAGTATCTTAAAGTCGCCCGTTTAAAATCAAATCCAAATAAATTAAACAACAATTCACCTACTTAAGACTAATAATGGAAATTAATATCTACGGACTGTTGGGTATTAATAAGCTTTTAGTGTTTTAGACAAAGACGTTTATTTATACATATAGATCAGATAATAATGACTAAAATTATATTTTTATCTCATCAAAGTTTTATGTAGGTACTTATTTATTGTCTTATGTATCATTTAATCAGAAATTGTTTTTTTGTTCTTTAATTTATTATTTTAGAGATAAGATAAATTTATTTCGTGTTGGAATGATTACGGAGAATTAATTTATTATCTGCTTATGAGTAAAAATAATTATCTCAGCATAAATAATGCGTCGGATATGTTCAAACCACTAAATCCAACGAACTTTATATTCTAACTATACAGGGTCATCCACGACAACCGTCCATTAGAACTTTACAGGGTTCTGGCCAATACAAAAATTTGAAAATTCAGATTTAAGTATTATTAATTGCGTTCTCTTCGTCTAAAATATTTTCAGATTTCTAGTACTTCCGGTTACACCGGAAGTCGCCACCTATTTTTTTTTTTTAATGGAACAACCTATATATTTTTACATATTTGGATTTATCTGTTTTCAAGGTTTATGAATAACTTTACTTTTTGCAATTTGATTCGGCCGTTCTCGAGTTATTCAAATTTTTCTAGAAAAATTTGCTCCAGCAGACATTTGTTAAAAAAATCAGAGAACACTCTATTTTTTCGATATTAATTTAGAATTCAGAGCATGCTTAAGCAACATGATGGAGTATGTTTTGGTGCCGAGTACGACTGTCTAGAACGTTTGGTCATTTTACTACGGTACGTTAACTTTTCGAAATTTGGAAATACCATAACTTCATTTTTTTAAATGGCACCCCCCATATTTTATTACTTAGTCGTCTTCGGTGTCTCATTTTACATCTTTTATATCCTATATGTCCTATACCTAACATTTATAGTTTGGGAGATAATTAGGGTTTTTTGAAAAATGCACACACATCATATCGATATTTAACCTAGTGTGTCATGAATACCTAGTGCGACCTAGTGAATAACCGATTGAAGTGGAGGTTTGAAAATTTGCAGACTTGTGATGTTTGATGCCAGCTTTTTACTAAAATATTTTCAGGTTCCGGGTACTTGTGATTACGCCGCAAGCGGTGACAATTTTCATATTTCAAATGGAACACCCTGTATTTCATCACATTTTTGAAATTTTTGTTCAATTTTAGGCTACTTGTATGTTGCAGACGGCACGTACGCGCAATTATTTGGTTGCACTCTCCATAAATTATTATCAGATTCAAATAATCCTCATTACTAAATTCCAAACGTTGTATTTCTTGAGAACAGATCACTACAAAAAGTCATGATACCAACAGAAATAAACCATAGCTTTACTAAATGTCAAACTGTTTACTCTTTCCTTACTGATCCTCTGATAATACATAACCACAACAACATTCCCAACACAAATTTTTTTTTCCGGCGGTCAAAGTAGATGATTTATAAATTATAAAACGTAACGTTGTAGTTGACATTTTTGATTGAAAAATTTAATAAAACTCAGGGTGTTCTCAAAACTCAGCTGGCATCAAACATCACAAGTTTGCAAATTTTCAAACCCCCACTTCATTTGGTTATTCACTAGGTCACACTAGGCACTTAATTTATGGCACACTAGGTTAAATATCGATATGATGTGTGAATTTTTCAAAAAACCCTAATTATCTCCCAAACTATAAATGTTAGGTATAGGACACATCGAATATAAAAGATGTAAAATGAGACACCGAAGACGACTATGTAATAAAATATGGGGGGTGCCATTTAAAAAAATGAAGTTATGGTACTTCCAAATTTCGAAAAGTTAATCTGCCATAGTAAAGTGACCAAACGTTCTAGACAGCCATACTCGGCACCAAAACATACTCCATCATGTTGCTTAAGCATGTTCTGAATCCTAAATTAATATCCTAAAAATCAAGTGTTCTCTGATTTTTTGAACAAATGTCTGCTGGAGCAGATTTTTAGAAAAATAAAAATATCTAGAAAAATTTGAATAACTCGAGAACGGCCGAATCAAATTGGAAAAAGTAAAGTTATTCATAAACCTTGAAAACAGATAAATCCAAATATGTAAAAAATATAGGGTGTTCCATTTAAAAAATAACGTAGGTGGCGACTTCCGGTATAACCGGAAGTGTTAGATATCTGAAAATATTTTAGTCGAAGAGAACGCAATTGATAATACTTAAATCTGAATTTTCAAATTTTTATTTTGGACAGAACCCTGTAAAGTTCTAATGGACGGTCGTCGTGGATGACCCTGTAGAAGTTCCCATTTTTATGTAAAAATTATACTTTTTCTAAATTAAAAAGTTTTTAACCTCAATTTACGATATGTAACCATAGAAACCAATAAAATAAAATAAAAGTTACAATTTATGTTAGTGAAAAATATACGGACAAATCAAATTAAAATATGGCTAATTGAATAAAATATTTCCCTCTCAATTCGGCACACATTTGAAGACGAGTTCTAAATTCTTTATAAAAAGTACGAATTTCCATCAGTGGTAGAGATTCTATCGCTTTAATTATTCTTAGTTTTAATAGTTCTGCATCATCTTGTAATGGTTCACTGTAAACAATTTGTTTCAATCATCCCCAAAAATAAAAATCCATAATTGTAAGATGAGGAATACGTGCTGGCCATCAAATAGGACCATTTTAGGACCAAATTGTAAATTTAACCATTTGGCACAATGTGTGAATGACCGTATAAAATTTAAGAGTAATTGGATTTACATCGCTCCAATAACGACAATGCTGGGAAGAAACAATGTCATTTGTTGAAAAGCTATCTGAAAAGCAGCGTCTTCCTCATTTAGTCACTTTATGGATAATATTTTCCTTTGAGGAGGTTTCCTACGGTAAAGTGCGCCACGTAATAGCAAAACTAAAAAATACAAATAGTTTTGATGTATTTGCTTTAAATGCCAGGCTGATCATAACAGTCAAAAATCTTATAGTTATTCCATTAGCTAAACTTATTAACGAATGTATTCGCACTTGCGTATTTCCTGACTGTCTAAAAATTGCAAAAATTGTACCTATCACAAAAATGGTTCCTTACACGACGTGTCTAATTGTAGACCTATATCCATTATACCTGAAGTTGGGAAGATATTTGAAATTATTTTAAACTCCCAAATAACTTGCTATTTAGAAAGTAATCAATTACTAACTAATGATCAGTTTGGATTTAGGAAGGGCCGGTCAACCACTGACGCCGTTTGTGCTTTGGAAAACATGTGAAGTGCTCTTTTGATAAAAAATATTTCAGTGCGGCGTGTTTCTCACGATCTGTTGTCAAACTTCATAAATTCAATTTTTGTATGAAAAGCGTAAATCTAATTAAATCCTATTTATCTGACCGACAACAGTGTGTATCATTTAATGATAAAGTTTCCAACTCAGTCTTCAATAAACATGGGGTACCTCAATGTTCTGTATTGGGTCCCATATTGTTCTTAATCTTTATCAATGATTTATCAAAAAGTATGCCAAAGCAGACAAAAAGTATTCTTTTTGCTGATGATACCACGACTTTAAATGTGTCAGCCTCCTCACAGGAATTGAGAGAACAGATCGTGCTATCACACGAAACTGGTTCTCCATCAATCTACTTAAATTAAATGAGTCTAAAACACATGTTTTGCATTTCTCTCTTCGTCAACTTGATTCAAACTATCAATCTGAACCTATTAAATACCTCGGTATCTATTTAGATTCGAAGCTAACATGAGATGAACACGTTTTTCAAATAACAAACAAATTAAACAGGAGCATATTCGCTATAAGAAAGTTAGTCAATATAGTACCACTCGAGGTAATAATAAAAGCTTATTATGGCTGTTTTTATCCTCACTTATCTTATGCGATCCTGTACTACTTCCGATTCCGAACACAGAGGCGATGTGTCAGGGTGATGGCTGGCATAGGTTTTGCTGAGTGTTGTCGGCGGAAGATTGTTGATTACAAACTTTTGACTCTGCCTTGCCTGTACATACTCACTTGTGTGATGCACGTTAGGAAAAATTTACCATCTTACTTAAAAAACAGTAACTGTCACAATTACAATACCCGAAATAAGAATGATCTTATTATAAATTACAGCCGAACGGCTAAGGCGAGAGATGGACTGAATTATTATAGTATTAAATTTTTTAATGCGTTACCTTCTAACATTCAAACATTACCAACTCTATCTTTTAGACGCACGGTTGCAGTATTCTTGACCGCTGGTGCCTTTTATAACTTTGACGAATTTTTTAGTGCTTATTTTAGTTCTATTGACCAGACTGTTACGTAGACTATTACCGATCGTTCGCCCACCAGCAAGTGTTTGACTGCAGGTTTTCTTGTCCAGTATTTTTTCTTTTTTGTATTTTTTTAGTACTTGTGTTTACTTTTTTGCAAAGAAATATGTAATTGTATCTTTTTATGACATTACATTACATAGAATACATATCGGGTAGGCGGACCAACCAACCTTGCACCGCGACCCTAAGAATCTATTGTACCCCGATAGATATCGTTATCAAATTTCACCGTGCAGTCCAATGCTCTTAACGAACATTAATACCTTGCTCGGCGAAAGGTCATTCAGATCTTTTGAGGAGATAAACTGCGACCCAAAAATCGAGCATCTGATACGGTTAACGGCAGGGCAGTGGCATAAAACATGCTCAACCGTCTCTGCTTCCTCCGCACATAGTCGGCATTCAACATCGTCGGCTAAATCCAACAAGTTGAGGTGTGCTTTTAATCGGCAGTGCCCAGTAAAAACACCCATTAGAACTTTTATGCTACTACGGGCAAGTCCTAAAATATTCCCGGGTTTGACAGTGGCGATGTTAATAAAAACCTTAGCATGTCTCATTCCAGGAGAACTGGTCCACAGTAGGCGAAGTCTCTCTTCAGCCCACAGTCCAATCCTATATTTGGCCATCGCAAATGATACACCAACTGCTGGTTCCGGCCCCACAAACGCTGCAGCGCTGCCATCTCGTGCTAGCTTATCTGCCGCTTCATTGCCAGCAACTCCAGAGTAACCCGGGACCCAGATCAGAGAGACTCTGTTATCACAACTCAGTGTGTTTAATGTTCTCTTACAATCATTAACCAGAGCCGACACCGTTTTCATGGCTTGCAGCGCCTGGAGAGCGGCTTGACTGTCTGAGAAAATTCGTATTGTCATGTTCTTTACCCCTCTTTCAAGAAGGATTTTAGCACCCATGTCAATAGCAAATACTTCCGTCTGGAATACAGTACAATACGTACCCAGGCTGTAGGCTTGCTTAATTCGAGGTGTCTGGTAGTATACTCCTGCTCCTACCCCTTCAGGCGTTTTTGATCCATCTGTGTACAAGCAAATGTCTGCCCGAACCAGAGAATTTTCATTTTCGATCCAGGACTGCCGCTCAGGCAGTACAATCTGGTATCGAGCATTAATCACTGATAGTGATCCCACCAAATCTGACTACATTCATAGCACAGTATCAGTGCTTATAATTTCTTCCGCAGCCCATTGGTAGGATATGTCGGAACAGTTTTGAGCATCTTGATTAAATCTGTAAATGGTTGTTCTAGCCACTTTCTCTATATGCAAATGCAGAGGAGATAGGCCAAGCAGAACCTCCATTGCTAGAGTTGGCGTTGTGCCTATCGCACCAGAGATTGCCAATCCAGCTACTCGTTGAATTCGTGAAAGTTTACTGATAACTGAAGTCTGTCGGACTTTCCTATACCAGGCTGCTGCTCCGTATGTGATCATAGGTCTAACCACAGTCACATAGAGCCAGTACAGTCTTTCAGGGGTAAGACCCCAATTTTTTCCACAAAGACGGCGACAAGTCCACAAGGATAGTCTAGCTTTGTGCAAAACTCCCTGCAAATGTCCATTCCATGGCAGGGTTTTGTCTAGGATTACTCCTAGATATTTGACTTCCTTTGAGAAAGGAATTTCTTCACCTTGGATAGTTGGGCGGATTAGTCCATCCAACTTTCGCTTCCTGGTGAAGGGCACAACAATTGCCTTTTGCGGGTTTATTGAGAGGTTCTCTCCCTTACACCAAGCGCAAATGGTATCTAGGGTCACCTGGAGGTTTTTATGACATGTGAAAATACTTAATGTATGAAAACCACTGTGGCGAACATCTGGACGCCAGAGAACTTTCTAAACCGTTCAAAAAAATCTCTCTCCGGTCATCTGGGCAGGACACCCTTTTGGTCCAGGCAAAGGGTTCCCGGAAAGCTTTCACCGGAGATGTTACTGGACGCTCTCCGTGGCGAACATCTGGACGCCAAAAAGCGTTCGAAACTATTCAGAAGAACTCTCTCCGTACATCTGGACAGCAGATCCTTTTGGTCCAGACAAGGACTTGAAGAGAACTTTCACCGGGGATGTTACTGGACTCGGGGATAAAAGGAACCAGGATCGGCCCGGAGAGTTCAGTTACCATCAGTTATCAGTTACCATCGGCAGATCAGTCAGCAGTTAACCTTTTCGCGTCCGCACTTACATTATTGCTATTATTGTTGTAAATAAAATTTTGTTGTTGAAGACATTGGTTTTCCTAAAACTTCCTTTCGCTACTATCAAAGCATTAGTCCCGCAACCACGAATAAATTATTATTATTATTATTAATACAGAACCCGTTTCCAAAAATTTTTTCATAAGTTTGCGAGCACCAACATAAGATATTTTTGTGTCCGGATATTTTTACTCGAATTTTTGTATAACTACACGAAAACATGGTTCACTAGTACCATAGGACAGTACTAAATAAATTCTCTCTTTCACGGTTAACATCGCATGAAAAGACTTAATCTCACCAACATAAGTTGTAACTTTTATGGTTTCTATGGTAACATATCATAAATTGAACTTGAAAAATTTTCAATTTAGAAAAAAGTCCAATTTTTACATAAAAATTGGAATAATTAATTAACTTTTATAGTTAGAGTATAAAATTCATGCGATTTACGCATTATTTATGCTGAGATAAATTTGAAAACTCAGTAACAACAATTTTTTTCCTCTTTGTAACTCGATCCGGGGACATACTGTATAATAATAATTTGAGAATAATTTCTCTATACACATTTCTCAAGAAAGTAATTTTCTTCAGGTCATAACTTTTTGCATTACCCATCATTACCGAGACAATAATAATAAAGTATCATTTGAAGGTCGTTTCCTCTGAACACGAGAGTTTTTTAACAGCACGTAGTCCAGAGAAAACGAGCTAAGAGTAATCGTTAAACTTCGATCTAACGCCCGACATCGTAAAACTTTTGTTGCAATTTGGCTCCCTTAAAGGCCATTGACCATCGATAACTAAAATTATTACAGACGCCGGGTTTATGCATGATAATAACATGAATAAGGTATCGTTTAGTTAATAAATGATGATATTTTATAAAGATAGTATTTTTTTTGATAGCAAAAACTCCCGAAATACGGCCGTGTAACATTTCGATAAGTGGCGAACATCAGGGTAGATTAAACAAGAGCAACATCGACAATGAAACGTTGTTGTTCAACAAGATCAACAAGATGCCGATCGACTGTATTTGGGAGATTACGGCCGACGAGGGATGGAAGGTAAACGTGACAATGCTGAAATTTATGCGAATTGGTGAACGATGTTCTTTGGTGTTTGCGCAGGTGCAGTTGTCATTCAAGAAGTTCAAACTTGATCGGCCCAACGACTGTGAGGCCAACTTTGTCGACGTGTTTTCAAGCAGTACCGACATACCCTCGAGGGAAAAACACTTTTGCGGATCTATTGCAGACACCGTCAACTCAAAGGGCAGAGTCATGTACATTCGGTTCTTTGCTAGTCCGGAGGCCAGTGAAGGTTCCAATTTTGAGGCGTTGTTTACTGCCTTTAGGGAAAACGAGAAGAGTAAGTTTCCATCCTTTTATGTAACTCCATTAAGTGTAGTTTTCATTGTATTTGCTCAAATAGTTAAATATAAATTAGTTAGTTTATCTATTCGTAATACCAGTTTAATGTCTTGAAACACAATATATTAGATAACCTATCGGATAATCAGTTGTACTTTACTACGGTATTACGATGTCGACCCAGTTGGATTGCCTCGAAGCAGAAACTAGGCACAAATCAAAACCGAGACGCTCGTAGGATACAAGAGCTTGGGAACTAGTCCTGCGGCGCGGTAAATTATTATCCTGCATTAGCCGGTACCGGTGTATGTATCAAGGCCGATATTTACCATCACCCATATTTCATAGGTTCATATAGTCAATTCCGAAAATATATACCTATATTTTCGGGTATCAAATATAACGACAAAGAAATAAATAAATCGTTGTGAAACACAATCTAAAAAGAAATTTATCTCACACTTTTTAATTTTCTTTCTACGTGTAGACGCCGACTGTCGCCCTGACGAATTCAACTGTGATGATGCCACTTGTATCTCTGAAACGTTAAAATGCAACGGAGAATACAATTGCCGTTTCCGGTGGGATGAAGACGAATGTAACGTAAGTAGCAAAATATTCTCGTAGCTGGCATTCGTCGCTCGCATATTGCTTACGTGTACGCTAAACCAAACCAGTGAAAGAGATTTTTAGAGGTAGAAATACATTTCAAAAACATTTTACATTTCTTTAATAACAACCTGTCTTAAAAATGTAAAGTAAATTAAAAAAATAACTTCTATTTTTATTACTTATGATTGGAAATAAAATTGTAAAGTTGATTTTTTTTTCATTTACATTTCACTTTCAGCTTATCTTTGGTTCATTTTAAATTCGTTTTGCGATAGCGTGATACAAATGAGAAATTAATTGCACGCTTGTAGAGAAGATATTTTGCTTCAGCTCACCGGCTAACCTAATTTCGTAGCAACAGGCTTCGCCACTCTTATCTATTTCCTGTCGTCTTCTTTTTGCTTAAACTGTTCCTATTCTATTCATTGCAGGGCATTCTGGTAAGCGGTTTACAACGATGAGGTTAGATGTACCCCGCTGTGCCGCAGATTTGCTTCGTCTTTTTTTTTCCTTTTTATTTTCATTTCTTGCGCTCTATATTTTTCTTTATACACCGAGCTGCTGCGCTTTGTTCTTTCTCATGTGGCTAGGAGGCAGTATATTTTTTTACCTCTTCAGTTATTATTTGCCGCGTGTGAACACAAGTGGACAGACACACCTTGTGTTAGTTTTTATTTTTTATCAACATAGTTTTTAGTACTTTTTCCAGAAACATATCCTGAAAGTTTTTAATTTGATGTGTTTTACACGTTTCGTTTTTCTTTGTGGATTTACTTAGAAGTAGTGTTTTGTAGTTTTTAAATAACAATGTATATTTTTTGTTGTTTTTTGCTTATTGCTCTGTTTTAGAAAAGGGACAATTTTCCAGTAGGAGAAAACCACATAATAATCATCATGGTGATATTTTCGCTAATTTTATCCGGAATGTGTTTCACGTTTTTGTTTAATTGCGTCAAAAAACTTATCAGGGATCATAGGACTATACAGGTATTTTACAAAAATGTAGCTTTTTTTGCTTCAATTATTTTTTTTTAGGAATATTTAAGGCAGAGTAGAGAACATCAATTAAACGAACTGGGTAAACAAGAACAAATTGAGAAGAAAATTGCCAAACTAGGACGATCTCGGTCAAATAGCACACAAAGTTCAGATTCTCAACGATACCCAACAGCTAACGCAATGGTTAACACTCCTTGTTATGTACCAGGGGAATTGTTACCAATTATCATTCGTAATGAACGCAACGGTGGTAGCGGCGCCGTAAACGGAGAAGCATATCAAACAACCGCGGCCACCCAATTCGACGAAGACGACCACCAACAACAACAGCAGCAACCGGAAATGTGCGATAGTGCGTGCCAAACAAGAGAAAGTCTCTTCCACCCGTACGGAAGTGAACATAGTACTCCAAATCATAGCGTGGCCTCTGCAAATTCAAAGCCGAGTCCTCCAGCGCCTTTCAGTACTTTTGGTTATAAAAAGGAAGGTAAATACAGGGCAGAGGCGAAAATTGAAATCGAAAAAAGTCGATCAGAAGAAAAAAGACGTCCGTATAGTGTTCAAACAACTAAATCGGCACCGGACGTCATCGTGACGCACTGACACATGTGCCACGCCGAGTGGGAACCTTACCGACGGAGGCGCCCCCGGCACTTCTTGAGGACCACTTGTACACCGCTCGATGTCCCTTCGAGCCGTAACGCCGCGACGCAAACTGACGTCGACGACGACGATCGCGACGCGACATTTCCAAACACGTGATAAGCAGGGACAGTGCGGAATCCTTTTACGAGGACTGGACGTTTTAACCTTTTTATATCTTATGTACAGAAAGAAACTGAAACATGTTGATAAATAAAGCTAAAAAATCGAATTTAAGTCGACTTGCTATTTTCATTTCATATCAAATAAATTTTTGTTTACATTTGTAATATATATAAAGAAACAGTAATTCTGCGGCATGAGATATCTCAGTCAATTTTGGTTCATTTTGGTCCACTGAATATAAAAATAGTAATTTATTTGTTGAATTGACTCTAGTTTTTGAGATAAAGTATTAATTTATACAGAAAATTAAATTTTGAGAAAAGAGAATATTGTTGAAATCTATATTTTAAAATTATTTATCCATTAGACTTAAAACAAAACGTAAAACAAAATTAACTATAATAAACAAAAACAAATCGATAACTTTTAAGAAAATCGTTTTCTGTGTGATTTTCTATTGTGTTTTTGATTAAGGCAATCTCTCTGTAAATTCCAGCAATAATCCGCCATCATATGGTGGTCCCTTTTGGTATATCTCTTTTCCATAATCTTGATATCTTGGTGAAACCGCTCCCCTTGTTCTTCGCTGTAGTCACCCAAATTATCTGGAAATTTGTCTAAATGGCTGTGCAAGTAATGCAGTTAACTCCCAGTTTTTGGAATTTTTTAAGCATGTTGTCTACCAATTCATAATGTGCTTCAGCTTTGTGGTTTCCTAAAAAATTTTCGACAGCCAATACGAAGCTTGACCATGCTTCCGATTCAACTTGATTCATATGGTTTTTAAAATCTTGGTTTTTAATAAGGGAACGAATTTTGGGACCGTCAAAAATACCTGCTTTTAACTTCTCGATACTGAGACCAGGAAATGATTCACAAATATATTTGAAGCAGTCGCCGTTCTTATCTAAAGCTTTCACGAATTGTTTCATAAGTCCAAGTTTTATATGGAGGGGAGGCAGGATAACTTTTTCGCGACTTATTAATGGTTCTTCGATGATGTTTGCTTTTCCTACATCCATGTTAAGTCTCGATGGTCAGACTTTCCTGGTCACAGACATAGAAAGCAAGGATATTTTGTGTATCCACTTTGCTGCCCCAATAAAAAGTTTACCATTTTTAAATCTACACACACTTGTCATTGATGTTGATCGTATGAAATTTTTTCTAAAACAAGCTTGATGTTTTTATATTCTTCCATAAGTATAGTGGAATGACCTATTGGGATTGATGCTAACACTTTTCTGTTATGCAATAACACACATTTCAAACTTCTTTTAGAACTATCTATGAATAGTCGCCAGTCTTGTGGTTGATATTCTGGAGGGCCCATTAAATTTAAAAGCCCAGAAATGTCATTACAATATACGATATCATTCAAATTTGTAAAATAACACAGTACAACACATGATTTCGGGACTCAATTCTGATAATTGTTTATGAAAGTAGCCCCAAAAAGAAGAACTTCTGCATCATTCGTATGGTCATGGTAGATCAAATAATAATTTAAAAATTAATTAATAAATTAATCCATTTGTGTACATTGTAGTTGATTTTCTCCAAAATTTCGCCCAATGTTTCATACGTTTCCTTCATAGTTGTGCTGAATCCCAATGGAATGGACGGTTTTTTGTTCGTTTTGTGCAATAGCACAGCCTTCAAACTTGAAACTGAACCATCGATAAATAAACGCCAGTCGCCAGCGATATAATCCATTCCCAATTTTTTCACTAAACCTGGGATATCATGGGAGTAGGTGAACGTATTTGCTTCGTCAACGGAATAAAATTTCTGAAAATCAGCTTGGCGTTGTCGGTATGATGTTGGGCTGACATTTTGCTGTGTCAGTTTTCTGCTTTTCAAAAATGATGTCAACATTTCGGAGTTTTGTTGTGATAGTCCCATCTTAGCCACAATGTAATCCATTTCGATTTGTGTTAGCGGTTGTGGTCCATTTATTTCAATATCGGGTGTCCAATCAGCATCATTCAACTTGGTCGGATTGGTGAAAACGGTTTCAGCTTGCAGGGATACAGTATCCACACTCGGAGGTTTAGGTGTATCGGTATCAGCAGCGCGTTTAACTGGAAGTGTGGCAGTAAAAGCAGCAAGGTATACTTTTGTTTTCAATTGTTTTCTGTTTAATCCATGACGAGAATTTATGCATGCGTAGCACCTGGATTCGTCATTTCCAGTTAGGTCTTCCACCCAAATTACTGGCTTCATAAAAGAAAACTGTCCACCTTTTCCATGTATCCACATTATAAGGGTATTATAACAATTTTTGCACACTGTTCGGCGTAAAATTTGCACCACTTAAATCTGTTTCATCAAAATAATGACAATACGCTGTTTTGAATTCCTGTAAACAAATTTTTTCGATCCAGTTGCCTTTTTTTTGGAACGATATGACCACAAACGTAACAAAAATTATCCAATTTTGGGCACTTGTTATTTTCCATATTGAAATATATTATGTTTTGTTGTTATTCACTTTTAAAAACTGGAGAAAAATTAAATTAAATTAAATTAAAAATATACGATACTTACTAGCTTCAAATTAATTTTTAAATTATTATTTGATGTACCATGACCATACGAATGATCCAGAAGTTCTTCTTTTTGGGGCTACTTTCATAAATAATTATCAGAATTGAGTCCCGAATCAATCACCTGAAAAATGTTGTACTGTGTAAGGAAGAATATCGCGCTCTCTAGTTCGATAACTTGTTATTGACACGCCAGGATGAAGGCAATGTTTTTCTTTCAGTCTTGACGCAAGAAGCTCAGCTGATTTCTTCGATAAATTTAAATCTCGAATCAAGTCGTTTAGCTCACTCTGAGAAAACCCTTTTCGTGTAGGACTACTTTCTTCGAATTCACTTTCACTGCTACTGCTAACGTCTAACATTTCAACATCATCATAACAATCGCCGGGTAAAGAAGTAAATTCCGGTGTTGGTAAATCTTTACTATGCAACGTTGGTGGCTTAGTTGATTGTTGTACATCTGGGTAAATCCATGAACGCTTTTTATACCGATTCATACCCTTTACATTTACAGCGCAAAAATAGCAGTTATCAAAGTGGTTTCTTGGCTCTCTCCAAGTCATCGGTATTCCAAATGGCAGCCCTTTTCGACCTCCTTGTGTCCAGTATCTGAGTGACTCCATACAAGTTTTACAAACTTTATGCGGAACCCAACATTTATCTTGCTGTCCAAGGTGTTTTCCAAAATATGTCTGATAGGCTTGTTTCACGAAATCGTTTATATTCCTTCGTTGCTTTTCCTGACAATATTTACCACATACAGGGTGATTTATAACATACGGAGCAGACTAAAAGAGTAGGTACTGGAGGTAAAACTGAAGAGATTTTCTTAATAATGTTTTGTTAAAAACTTAATAGTTACATAGATATCGCATGTTAATTTTTTAAATAATTTAAGGTCCATTTTTCCGCTGATATTCAGTAAAGAATAATTAAAATACTTGTCCGTTGCTAAGTAACCAAATCAATTGGATTGGCAGCAATAAAAACATGGTATCAGCGGTTCTCAATAAACAAACACCACGTTTGAGCGTTTTAACAAATTTTTAAATAGCCGTAACTGCTATGTTATAAAGATTTTATTATTTTTATTAATTATGCATTGTTTAAGTAACCCCGAAATATTCGCAGTTTGAATTTAAACGTAGTGTAATACCGTATATGGAAGAAATGCTCGGCCATTACTTCAACTTTAACGTTCTATATCTTTGTGATTATTAAGTTGTGGTCAAAATTTTATTAGAAAAATATCTTCAATTTGGCTCCTAGTACCTACTCTTTTAGTCTGCTCCGTATGTTATAAATCACCCTGTATATAGCAGAAATGGTCGGGATTTTTAACACAGGACTTGCGTGATGATCCACTCAAAAATCGAAAAATCCACTCGAAAAATTTATATTATGTATATAGAAGGTCATCTCCCCACTATTTTTTGGTACATTAAACGCTCCCAAGGGGATTGTGAGGGAACTAATTAGGTTAAAGCGCGAAATTTAAATATAGGTATTTCTATACCGGTTTATACCAATACTTTATTTTGAAGAGGTCAAGTACATTTTACAAATAAATGCAAAAAAATATGAATTTAAAGTTTTTCCAAGACAAAATTCATAATTTTAAATATAATATATATTGCTCTCATTGGCTAAAGAGCGCCAATTTATCTATCGGATAAAGTTATGAAGAGGTGGTAAAAGTGGCCCTAGTTTATTTAACAATTAACTAAAGGATATAAAACACTAATCCAAAGGAAAGTAAGGAAGAATATTTGCTTATACAACCTGGTTATCACCAGTTATCACACCAAACGACAAAACAAAAATGTGACGTTTGCTTTCACCTTTGAGTTTGACGTTACATATAAATTTTTCTATGGCTGCAAGCGCTTTGTTTGTGTAGATAATGCAGATTGCTACAAATTCAGTCTACAACGTCATCCAGTGGATTATGAGGGTATTAAAACCTGGGTCTACATTTTTATAGTAGTAAGATTGCACACTGTTGCACACCATGTCAACAACTACGTCAAGATGACAATAAAAATGACACAAGAATGAGTAAACTACACCGAATAGTGATCAAAAAAGACAATGTTAAAATTTTAAGGCTATTTGATATTTCGAGGGTTTTGTTATTTTAATAAAAATACCAGTTCCACAATTTATACAATGAAAACAAGTTGACGCGGAAAAGAGCAATAAATAAAAAACGCGTATGCGATCCCAGATGTGTAACACTCTGCTATACCACCAATGTTGATTAGTAAATATTTACCAATATAGGTGTTTACTTGTAATTTTATGAAGTGTTAGATAGTATTAAAAACGAAAAAAATAGTGAAAGTAAATGTGAAGGCTGTAGTCCTATACGTCAATGGCCATCTTAGGGTGAGCTTGATATTATATTTTTCCCAATCAGACAACTAATTGTCGATTTATGGTAAATTATGTAAAGCTGTCTTTTCATTTTATATAGATCGGTTTATCAGGAAAACTAGAGTCAATTCAAACAATCTAATTTATAGCATAAGAACTTCATAATGATGTGCATTTAAATTGGCTCCATAAAATTAGGCCGCAGAAAAAAAAAATTGTTTTGTTCCCCTCTATCAGATACCAAAAAGAAACGAAAACATTGTTTCATTACTAGAAAATTTAATTTAAGTCGTTAATCTTAAAGTTTTAGAGAGACGACATCTACTTAGTTCGTTTCGTTTAACTTCAAAGTAATTTTAACTTGAAAAAGTGTTGAATTAAACGAGAAAATAAGAAAGTTTTATGGTTACCTAAAAGAGTTGTTTTATGTGAAAAAAAAAAAGTAAAATAACTGATCGAAAACTTTATTGATCCCCAAACCTATTTTCCTTTGTTTTAACAAAGTAAAACATGAACCACACATTGTTACATTATTCATTCTGTTTGGGATCAGTTTCAAACGCTTTCCTGTGCCTGGCGATACTCGAAGAGGCTGCCCCTTTCCACAAAGCCCCTCTGAGCCGTTTCAGCTTTCCCTTTTTGCAACGGTCCCGTCGGATTTTGGAGCCCATAACCACCACCACCCGGCGTATGCAATTGAAATACGTCCTATAAACAGAAAATACACCTTCAAAATCGATTCTTAGCGAGTTATCAATTCCAATATTTCTTAGTAACAAAGAAAATGCAACGAAAAGGAATTGTTACGGAGCAACAAAACATTTAACGAGTGTTTCCAACGATTTCAATGGCTTGCAGGTGTCGTTTCTGGCAACGGCCAAACAGAAATGAAAGGAGTTCCCGGATTTAATAAACCATTAGGAATGAATCAGAGTCTCGAGAGAGAAAATCTGAGAAATGCGAAAAGCCTTATAATAGTCGCGAGGTCACAGATCTTTTACCTTTTCTATACAAAACAGAATAAATAAAGAGATGTTACATTAATAAAAAGAAAACGTGAGATACAAAAAATTTCTCATGAAATATTGTAATAAGTTGTGTCACTTTAGTGACGCATACTATAATAGTACAAAGTATTAAAATTTTAATCAATCCACTTCACATTAAATTAATCAGCATTTTTTAACTTACCCCTGGATTAACTTCCACAGCAGTTTTAGGTCCTAAATTTATAACTCTTCCATCATTTCGAACTAAAAGATTCATTCCACGAGCACCAGCACCACCGCCTACAATTTATAATCCATTTAAGTATATGAAAACTATTTATTATCTAATTATTTATTTACCTTCTAATCCGTAAGGTTGTAACACTCTTCTTTCAGTCAAAACTGATAAAGTAATCGGCGCTCTAAAATATAATTGTCTTAAAACACCATCACCTCCATTATAAGCTCCTTTCCCTCCAGTTTCTTGTCTTAACATAAATTTTTCAACGTGTACAGGATATCTTCGTTCGAGAATTTCTATATCTGTAATTCTTGTGTTGGTCATATGAGTATGAACACCAGAACATCCATTAAATCCAGGACCCTAAAATAATATTATGAAAAACGTTTAGTTCTTTTAGGTTTTAATGATTTACAGCTCCACTTCCGCCAGCTACTGTTTCATAACAACCCCACGAATCGCTTCCAAACGTGATGTTGTTCATGCAACCTTGAGAAGCTGCGCAAGCTTTGAACGCTTTTAAAACAACGTCTACGATTCTTTGAGAGGTCAAAACATTTCCTCCAACCACAGCGGCGTTATCACTTGGATCGAGAATGGATCCTTTTGGAATAATTGTTTTTATAGGAGCCAAACAACCCTAAAAATGTATGGATTTGTAAAAGTTTGTTTTGGATAATTGGAATCTTTTTACTTGATTTAATGGAACATCGTGTCCAACCATACATCTAAGACAATATATTAAAGCAGAAAGAGTTATTGCTTTTGGAGCGTTACAATTTCCCCACACTTCAGGACCGCTGCCTCTATAATGTTTAAATATTATATTTTTTAATAAAAATACATTAGTAAATATATTATTTGAATAAAATAAAATTGTTTTATGATATTTACTTTTGATAATCTAAATAAAAAATATATCTATATCATATCTCTATAAAAATAATAGATAATAGAGAGAAATAACAAATAAAAATCTCTATAAAAAAACTATATTTTTTTATAGAGATATGAAATGACAATCAATTTTATATTATTTGATCTTAATCGACAATAATTAATCTTCCTTTATCATTGCACAGGTAAATAAGTGTATGAGTTATGCTGGGCGTTTAAACTAAAATCCTGGCCACTTATTTCCAAGACTAGATATGTGAGACGTAGAACTTGATAAATAATATAAATAAATTACTTACGTAAAATCACAAATGGTTGAACCGGTAACTTCATCCAAAATAACTTTTAATTTGATTGGCGATCCATCATCCATATGATCAACGGCTTCCAAAATATGAGTTCCGGTCCTAGAGAAAGTTTTCTTAGCTACTTCCTTCAACATATCTCTTACAGCCACTTCAGCGTTCGTCTGAATGTGGTTCATATAAGCTTGAACTACCTCCAAACCATACTGATCAATTAATTCGCTCACTAATTGTATGCCCTTTTTATTGGCAGCTACTTGAGCGCGTAAATCTGAAATATTATCGTTTAAATTTCTTCCTCCAGCTTCTTGAATTTTTTTGGTAAATTCTTCTTCGCGAAATCTTCCAGATTCCACTAATAGAAAGCTTTTGAATGCGGCTCCTTCTTGCGATAAATTGGTGGAATGAGGTGGCATTGAGCCAGGGGTTATTCCTCCAATGTCTGCGTGATGACCGCGAGATGCCACAAAGAAAATTGGATTTTTTGCGTCTCTAAATTATGATAAAATAAAACAAAAACTAATAATAAAAATGCAGATACTAACCTATGAAAAACTGGAGTTATTACTGTAAAATCGGGTAAGTGGGACCCACCAGCTGCCGGGTGATTTGTTAAAATAACATCTCCATCATTAAAAACACCTCTAGATTTCATTTGATATTGTACAGCTTCTTGCATTGCACCTAAATGAACTGGGATATGAGGTGCATTCGAAACTAACCCGCCATCCGCTCCAAAAAGAGCGCAAGAAAAATCTAATCTTTCCTTTATATTGGTGGAAATTGAAGTTCGTTGAAGGATACGTCCCATTTGCTCTGCAATACTCATAAACCTGTGACTAAATATGCTGAGTTGAATGGAATCAAGTTCCGTTCCAATTTCTTTTATCCTTCCCGTGCCAATTGTAATTTTGATGTCACCTCTTTTTGTAATAAGAGCGTTACATTCAGGTTCGACTATAATCGTGCTAAGTTTATCCATGACTATCGCCGGGCCATTTAATATTTGTCCGGATTTTAATTTTTCCAACAAATAAACTTTAGTTTTTAATGAACCTTCTTCAAAATAGGTATTAACAATTTTTTCTGGAATTGGTTTCACTTCAGTAATCGGATGTTCTCTATCTTCATCCAATAATGTTTTTCCAATTCCTCTTACGCGTATATCATCAATAATAACATTTCTGTTTTGTATCGTAAATCCAAATTCTGTTTGATAACGATTTAAGAACGTTTTCAAGAAGTCACCGTCAGTGCTTAAGCACATTAAAGCGCAATCAGTGCCATCATATCTCATGTGTAAGTATTGCTCCAAGAATATAGAATTATTACCAAAACCTTGATTTTTTAATTCTGTTTTACATTGTTCCCCTAATATCTTAAATCTCTCATCAAAATACGAAAGGTTTTCATCATTATAAATTTTCGCGCATGGTTCTTGAGCTTCATGAACGACATCTGCTAAGGCCATTCCGTAAGCAGACAAAATTCCGGCATATTTATGTACAAAAACCGTTGTCATACCCAACGATCTTGCTATAGCACATGCATGTTGCCCTCCTGCCCCGCCAAAACACGCCAAAGCATGTCTAGCGGTATCATAACCTTTCGCTTGGGTTAAAGCTCTTATAGGTCTGCACATTGTTTCATTCGCCACTCGAATAAAACCCATGGCTACTTCTTCCATACTCATAGATTTGCCCTCTGATTTTAAAAATGCATTAATCTCATCGGTAAGTACTTTAAATTTATCAATAGTTGCGTTTGTATCCAACGGAGAATCTTCGTTTGGGCCGAAAATTTTTGGAAAATATTCGGGAAGTAAACGTCCTAATGCTAAATTCGCATCGGTAACTGTAAGTGGGCCATTTTTCTTATAACAAACGGGTCCTGGGTCAGCTCCAGCGGATTCTGGACCAACTGCAAACAATCCCGACCTAACCAGGTGGTGAACACAAAACTAAATATATTTATTGCAGATTAATACCTGAAAAATAACATAGATCCACCTCCAGCAGCCACTGTATTTACATCCAACTGCGGTGCTTGAATGGTTATACCAGCCGTCGTACTTTCGTATACATGGTCGTAAGTTCCAGCAAATCTTGACACATCCGTCGATGTACCTCCCATATCAAAGCCAATTATGGGAAGATCGGTTTCTTTTTGCCATGTAGTAACTGCGTAACTAAAATTTTTATATTTAATAGTATTTAATAAAAAGTTGGACGTAAATGTAGATTTGAGTTTAATCTTGTGTCATCGCAACAACCGGTTTTATGCTTAGATTTATTCTTTACATCTTGAAATTAAACTTAACTTTAACAAAAAATAAATAGATCAGGCAACTATTTTTAGGCAAACGTTATTGTTGGGTGTAAGTCAAATTCAAGTGATACGAAATCAGCTTAAGATGCTGATGAAGATGGCGTCGATAAAATGAAACAAAAACGGTATAAGAGAAAGGATCTAAACAATGAATTAATGGACTAAAATGATTAATAACATAAAACCTTATAGGAATAACATAAATTCAGTGTAAACATGATAAATGTAACGCAATAGAGGTGAAAAACAGAATTGAATAAGATTTCTAGATATGAAAACAGATATAGTAATAATAGAAGTAAACACAAAACAATATAAACAGTACAAAAACAGTATTAAATTTATCTCTGTAATCGATACATATTTTAAAGGTGTACTTACAATAAAAGCTATACATTTAAGATTAAAGGGACAACAGAAGAAATCTTTACTAAACACAAAGACAAAGTAGAAAGTACACTCTTTTTTCCAATAACAAATTAGTTCAAATAAATTCACATTTATCCATGTTGCAAGTTAAATAATTAAATTAAATTATTAATTAAATCAGAAACTAGTTTCGGGTTTCAACCCCACCATCAGTCTGAAACTATAAATAGATGAAAATAGACAAACATACACGTTAAAATATTAAATTAATGTCAAAAATGTTAAAAAAAAAACTTACAGTCAATGAAACTACAGGATGATTCACATAAGAACCGACACAGAGCAGGGACATGTAGAGGACAATAAATTAAGATAATTTAACGCAACTTATCTCTATACCAAGTTGTACCCCTGAGGAGTTATAGGCCTTCAAAGTTGGGTCTTAAATTTTTAAAACATTGAATATCTTCGTAATACATAAAGCTAGAAAAACCAAATTTGGTAGACGTTATGAGTGTACCGAGGGTATTAATTGGTAGCAAGTTGAGACCAATTGAAGCATTTCAAAGGGTTTATTAAGGGTGATGGTTCCCTAAATTTTGGCAGATTTTTTTAACCTTTTTGTGGATTTAATACATTATTACCTCATTTCATGTGGAATTTAATTCTAAAACTTTTCTTACTCTTACTATTTTTTAAAAAACATTGTCGTTTTCATAAAAGACTCAAAAAACTAAAGACGCGTATCTTGTTAATGCTACTTAAAATCATCGAAAATTCAATAGTCGGCTTTGAAATTGTACGTAATTTGAGGAATAAACTGTTTATTATGAGCTAAAAAGACATCATCCATAAACAAATTTAGATTAGGCATAATAATTTTCTAGTGATAAAGAGAAAATCCCCAAAATGTAAAAATTAAGTACTTTTGGTTTTAAAATCGATCATAACTCAAGAATGAAAGGTGATGACGAAAAGTTTTTTAGGAATAAATTGTTTATTATGAACTAAAAAGATATTATTGATAAACAGATTTTCTTTAGATGTAATGATTTTCTAGTGATAAAGAGAAAATCCCCATAATGTCAAAATTGAGTACTTTTGTTATCAAAATCGATCATTACTCAAAAATTAATTGTGATGGAGATAAGTTTTTTTTGAAATAAATTGTTTATTATGAACTAAAAAGACATCATCCATAAACAGATTTGGTTTAGTTATAATGATTTTCTAGTGATAAAGAAAAAATCACCAAAATGCCAAAATTGAGTACTTTCGGTATTAAAATTGATCATAACTCAACAATGAAAGGTGATGGAGAAAAGTTTTTTAGGAATAAATTGTTTATTATGAACTAAAAAAACATCATCCATAAACAAATTTAGTTTAGGTATAATGATTTTCTAGTGATAAAGAAAAAATCACCAAAATGTCAAAATTGAGTACTTTTGGTATTAAAATGAATCATAACTCAAAAATTAAAGGTGATGGAGAAAAGTTTATTTGAAATAAATTGTTTATTATGAACTAAAAGGACATTACTCATAAACAGATTTGGTTTAGTTATAATGATTTTCAAATGATAAAAAGAGAAAATCACCGAAATATCAAAATTGAGTACTTTTGGTATTAAAATTGATCATAACTCAAGGATGAAAGGTGATGGAGAAAAGTTTTTTAGGAATAAGTTGTTTATTGTCAACTAAGAAAACATCATCCATAAACAAATTTAGTTTAGATGTAATGATTTTCAGGTGATAAAGAGAAAATCCTCAAAATGTCAAAATTGGGTACTTTTGGTGTTAAAATCGATCATAACTCAAGAATGAAAGGTGATGACGAAGAGTTTTTTAGGAATAAATTGTTTATTATGAACTAAAAAAACATCATCCATAAACAAATTTAGTTTAGGTATAATGATTTTCTAGTGATAAAGAAAAAATCACCAAAATGTCAAAATTGAGTACTTTCGGTATTAAAATTGATCATAACTCAAAAATTAAAGGTGATGGAGAAAAGTTTATTTGAAATAAATTGTTTATTATGAACTAAAAGGACATTACTCATAAACAGATTTGGTTTAGTTATAATTATTTTCTAATGATAAAAAGAGAAAATCACCGAAATATCAAAATTGAGTACTTTTGGTATTAAAATTGATCATAACTCAAGGATGAAAGGTGATGGAGAAAAGTTTTTTAGGAATAAGTTGTTTATTGTCAACTAAGAAAACATCATCCATAAACAAATTTAGTTTAGATGTAATGATTTTCAGGTGATAAAGAGAAAATCCTCAAAATGTCAAAATTGGGTACTTTTGGTGTTAAAATCGATCATAACTCAAGAATGAAAGGTGATGACGAAAAGTTTTTTAGGAATAAATTGTTTATTATGAACTAAAAAAACATCATCCATAAACAAATTTAGTTTAGGTATAATGATTTTCTAGTGATAAAGAAAAAATCACCAAAATGTCAAAATTGAGTACTTTTGGTATTAAAATGAATCATAACTCAAAAATTAAAGGTGATGGAGAAAAGTTTATTTGAAATAAATTGTTTATTATGAACTAAAAGGACATTACTCATAAACAGATTTGGTTTAGTTATAATGATTTTCTAATGATAAAAAGAGAAAATTACCGAAATATCAAAATTGAGTACTTTTGGTATTAAAATTGATCATAACTCAAGGATGAAAGGTGATGGAGAAAAGTTTTTTAGGAATAAGTTGTTTATTGTCAACTAAGAAGACATCATCCATAAACAAATTTAGTTTAGATGTAATGATTTTCAGGTGATAAAGAGAAAATCCTCAAAATGTCAAAATTGGGTACTTTTGGTGTTAAAATCGATCATAACTCAAGAATGAAAGGTGATGACGAAGAGTTTTTTAGGAATAAATTGTTTATTATGAACTAAAAACATATTATTGATAAACAGATTTTCTTTAGATGTAATGATTTTCTAGTGATAAAGAGAAAATCCCCATAATGTCAAAATTGAATACTTTTGTTATCAAAATCGATCATTACTCAAAAATTAATTGTTATGGAGATAAGTTTTTTTTGAAATAAATTGTTTATTATGAACTAAAAAGACATCATCCATAAACAGATTTGGTTTAGTTATAATGATTTTCTAGTGATAAAGAAAAAATCACCAACATGTCAAAATTGAGTACTTTCGGTATTAAAATTGATCATAACTCAAAAATTAAAGGTGATGGAGAAAAGTTTATTTGAAATAAATTGTTTATTATGAACTAAAAGGACATTACTCATAAACAGATTTGGTTTAGTTATAATGATTTTCTAATGATAAAAAGAGAAAATTACCGAAATATCAAAATTGAGTACTTTTGGTATTAAAATTGATCATAACTCAAGGATGAAAGGTGATGGAGAAAAGTTTTTTAGGAATAAGTTGTTTATTGTCAACTAAGAAAACATCATCCATAAACAAATTTAGTTTAGATGTAATGATTTTCAGGTGATAAAGAGAAAATCCTCAAAATGTCAAAATTGGGCACTTTTGGTTTTAAAATCGATCATAACTCAAGAATGAAAGGTGATAACGAAAAGTTTTTTAGGAATAAATTGTTTATTATGAACTAAAAAACATCATCCATAAACAAATTTAGTTTAGGTATAATGATTTTCTAGTGATAAAGAAAAAATCACCAAAATGTCAAAATTGAGTACTTTTGGTATTAAAATAGATCATAACTCAAAAATTAAAGGTGATGGAGAAAAGTTTATTTGAAATAAATTGTTTATTATGAACTAAAAGGACATTACTCATAAACAGATTTGGTTTAGTTATAATGATTTTCTAATGATAAAAAGAGAAAATTACCGAAATATCAAAATTGAGTACTTTTGGTATTAAAATTGATCATAACTCAAGGATGAAAGGTGATGGAGAAAAGTTTTTTAGGAATAAGTTGTTTATTGTCAACTAAGAAGACATCATCCATAAACAAATTTAGTTTAGATGTAATGATTTTCAGGTGATAAAGAGAAAATCCTCAAAATGTCAAAATTGGGTACTTTTGGTTTTAAAATCGATCATAACTCAAGAATGAAAGGTGACGACGAAAAGTTTTTTAGGTATAAATTGTTTATTATGAACTAAAAAAACATCATCCATAAACAAATTTAGTTTAGGTATAATGATTTTCTAATGATAAAGAAAAAATCACCAAAATGTCAAAATTGAGTACTTTTGGTATTAAAATGAATCATAACTCAAAAATTAAAGGTGATGGAGAAAAGATTATTTGAAATAAATTGTTTATTATGAACTAAAAGGACATTACTCATAAACAGATTTGGTTTAGGTATAATGATTTTCAAATGATAAAAAGAGAAAATCACCGAAATATCAAAATTGAGTACTTTTGGTATTAAAATTGATCATAACTCAAGGATGAAAGGTGATGGAGAAAAGTTTTTTAGGAATAAGTTGTTTATTGTCAACTAAGAAAACATCATCCATAAACAAATTTAGTTTAGATGTAATGATTTTCAGGTGATAAAGAGAAAATCCTCAAAATGTCAAAATTGGGTACTTTTGGTGTTAAAATCGATCATAACTCAAGAATGAAAGGTGATGACGAAGAGTTTTTTAGGAATAAATTGTTTATTATGAACTAAAAAAACATCATCTATAAACAAATTTAGTTTAGGTATAATGATTTTCTAGTGATAAAGAAAAAATCACCAAAATGTCAAAATTGAGTACTTTCGGTATTAAAATTGATCATAACTCAAAAATTAAAGGTGATGGAGAAAAGTTTATTTGAAATAAATTGTTTATTATGAACTAAAAGGACATTACTCACAAACAGATTTGGTTTAGTTATAATGATTTTCTAATGATAAAAAGAGAAAATCACCGAAATATCAAAATTGAGTACTTTTGGTATTAAAATTGATCATAACTCAAGGATGAAAGGTGATGGAGAAAAGTTTTTTAGGAATAAGTTGTTTGTTGTCAACTAAGAAGACATCATCCATAAACAAATTTAGTTTAGATGTAATGATTTTCAGGTGATAAAGAGAAAATCCTCAAAATGTCAAAATTGGGTACTTTTGGTGTTAAAATCGATCATAACTCAAGAATGAAAGGTGATGACGAAAAGTTTTTTAGGAATAAATTGTTTATTATGAACTAAAAAGATATTATTGATAAACAGATTTTCTTTAGATGTAATGATTTTCTAGTGATAAAGAGAAAATCCCCATAATGTCAAAATTGAGTACTTTTGTTATCAAAATCGATCATTACTCAAAAATTAATTGTGATGGAGATAAGTTTTTTTTGAAATAAATTGTTTATTATGAACTAAAAAGACATCATCCATAAACAGATTTGGTTTAGTTATAATGATTTTCTAGTGATAAAGAAAAAATCACCAACATGTCAAAATTGAGTACTTTCGGTATTAAAATTGATCATAACTCAAAAATTAAAGGTGATGGAGAAAAGTTTATTTGAAATAAATTGTTTATTATGAACTAAAAGGACATTACTCATAAACAGATTTGGTTTAGTTATAATGATTTTCTAATGATAAAAAGAGAAAATTACCGAAATATCAAAATTGAGTACTTTTGGTATTAAAATTGATCATAACTCAAGGATGAAAGGTGATGGAGAAAAGTTTTTTAGGAATAAGTTGTTTATTGTCAACTAAGAAAACATCATCCATAAACAAATTTAGTTTAGATGTAATGATTTTCAGGTGATAAAGAGAAAATCCTCAAAATGTCAAAATTGGGCACTTTTGGTTTTAAAATCGATCATAACTCAAGAATGAAAGGTGATAACGAAAAGTTTTTTAGGAATAAATTGTTTATTATGAACTAAAAAAACATCATCCATAAACAAATTTAGTTTAGGTATAATGATTTTCTAGTGATAAAGAAAAAATCACCAAAATGTCAAAATTGAGTACTTTTGGTATTAAAATAGATCATAACTCAAAAATTAAAGGTGATGGAGAAAAGTTTATTTGAAATAAATTGTTTATTATGAACTAAAAGGACATTACTCATAAACAGATTTGGTTTAGTTATAATGATTTTCTAATGATAAAAAGAGAAAATTACCGAAATATCAAAATTGAGTACTTTTGGTATTAAAATTGATCATAACTCAAGGATGAAAGGTGATGGAGAAAAGTTTTTTAGGAATAAGTTGTTTATTGTCAACTAAGAAGACATCATCCATAAACAAATTTAGTTTAGATGTAATGATTTTCAGGTGATAAAGAGAAAATCCTCAAAATGTCAAAACCTTGTCGTCAAATAACTTTATACCCTATTCATAACGTATACCAAATTTGGTTTTTCTAGCTTAATGTATTACGAAGATATTGAACTTTTTAAAAATTTAAGAGCCAACTTTGAAGGCCTATAACTCCTGAGGTGTACAACTTAGTATAGAGGTAAGTTACGTTAAATCATTTTAATTTATTGTCCTCTACATGTCCCTGCTCTGGGTCGGTTCTTATGTGAATCACCCTGTACATAAAACACATAATATTGATGTAAAAATATACATGTCACAAAATGAAAAAACTTAAATTAGACATATAACATTCGAACAGAAACCAAAAAATTCATCATTTCAAATATTTAAAATACACAAATAAAGGTTTATATTGAATTTCAACTTGATCGTTAAGTAAAATGTTATCGTTGTAAATTTTATGTTTATTAATCTCTAAGGTTTCTAATAAATCAAGTTTAAAACCTTTATCGCACTTGTGTAAAAGTGATACATTTTCATAATCAACTTCATGACCTGTTTCTTTGCCGTGTTTATAAATGGATACGTGTTTCTAGTTTTCTGCCAGTTTGGCCAATATTATTACGTTTACATTCAGAACACTTGATTGAATACACACCATTTTCTTTCATTTTACTATTAATCTTGTAATGATAATTAGAAAACATATTAAGTATTTGTTCCTATACTAAAAGGCTAAAGAAATGTTGTATTTAGAAAAGATGAATTTGGAATGATAGATAATATTATTAAAGTCTTTTTCGGGTTTCGAATATAAAGGATCGGTCTGAATATATATTTTATTATAAAGATTGTTAATAATTTTCAAAGGAAATTTGTTTTGTTTGGCTAAATTTTGTATAAAATTCATTTCTTTAATTTTATTTTCCTTGGATAGAGGATATTTTATTATATGGTTAAGTAAAAATCTGAAATTTGCCAACTTATGGTTAATGTATTTTGCCGTCATTTGAATTTGTTAAGTTTAAATCTAGATAGTTAAGAGTTTTATTATTATTTTCTATTTCTATAGTGAAATGCAAGTTTTTATGTAAGTTATTTAAATATTCTAAAAATTCAAAAAGTAATGTTCTATCTCCCTCCCAGACACAAACCACATCATCAACATACCTAATCCAGCTATGGATATTTTCTTTGAAAGGGTTATTATCATTAATAATATTATTATTCTCAATATAGTCCAGAAAAATATCAGCTAGTAGACCTGATAAAGACATTCCCATGGGGAGTCCTTCTTTGACTTTATAAAACTCGTTGTTAAAAGTGCAAAAGTTTTGAGTTATTATATGTTTGAGTATGGTATTTAAATGATGAATTGTATCATGTTTGTTTTTAATAAAATAAGAGGAAAACAGTTGGTTGGTTAGATTTAAGGTCATGTATATGGGAACATTGTATTGTTGAAGTAAAAGAAGTTTTTCTTTTAAATCATTTAATTTAGTTCAAATACTTCCCATAGAGCAACATAAAATTCCCGCTATCTCAGAAAGTTAGATGATGAGCTATAACTTTGACAAAGACCCTTAGTTACCATAAAATTTGCTAAATATTAGTGAAAACCGCATCTTGATATCTCCATCCGTTTTCGAATTATAGAAGAAAATGTTAAAAATTTGTATCTTAATCGGATCAAGTTGCCTTAGTGCACAAATAAGAGAGCACAAAAATGTTATTATCTAGAGAGTTCTTTCACACATTATCCAAGCTTAGAACTGATTCAAAACTACTTTTGAGGCTTGTTTAAAGGCCCATGAAACATCAACAATGATACAAAATAGTAAAACAAAATAAACCAAAACACTAAAATTACTTAAATTTTTGCAAAAAATAGCTCAGAAATGTTCGAAATGCATTTAATCTAGTTTCGACGGAAAAGTCTCAGCCCTGGATACGTTTCTAATGGCATTTAATGCTTTGTCATATTTTCCCTGGTTATTAGTTTTTCTTGAAAAGTCAGGTCTTTTAGTCTACATCATAGATAAAAATCTAAAAGGGATGGAAGCAATGTGGGTTTTGCTCGATATAGTGCATATTATGCAAGTTTACACCAGCTGTATTATTGAAAGATGATTCATGCGTCCATAGCATTTGTAATGAAAGGTTTGGATTTGCCCAAATTATCATTAAATGTTAATGACCATAGTTCAGTCTGTTATCATAATCGGTATCTACTAAGGCTGGTGTAAAACAATGTTGTGGAGATGCATATTATTCTCTTGAGGAATCTTGTGAACAATTGTTTTCGGGATACTTTTAAAAAATACTTTTAGAAAAAAATGTCTTTCTTTGTGGTAATTGCATTGCACATTTTCATCATGCAGTAGCATTATATTCGAAACATTGAAAATAAATCCTTAGCGGTCGAATTACGAACTTCAAAATAATTTCCAGCCATTACTTTTACCCACTTTACCTATAGGCCATACCGTTGACGAAATACAGCCGCTCCGGGGGACACCCGCTATATGTTGTTATCTACAACTGTCTTATCAATATCAATTCTCAATAAAATATGAATTCCTCGTTTACCTATTATCAGTATAGAATTTGTGTCAAAATCGTAAATATAAATATTTTGTGAACATATATTGCATATATGTATCACATATATGTTTTATATGTACCGACATATACATCTAGGAATATGTACGTGAAATAAAACGTTAAAGAAAAGGATACCCTCTTACTACATTATCAAAATTCCCGACCCAAAATCTGTAAAACAGCGTAAGTTTAACCATATTTAAATATTTATGTATTTTTTATGAATAATTAAGTATTATTTTATATGTTTTACCAAACAATGTATTAAAATTATTACTGTGAAATTTTTATGCGTCAAATTAGAATTTTATTCTCTTCAATCCCTCGTTATCTACGTAGATAACACAATATAAAATGTAAAAGACATAGATATCCGGAGATAATTTATCAAATATTTCATGACGTGGTCTTTATTTTTGTAGTTAGTTTTAAACTTACCCAACTACGCCACCGGCAGGTCCAGATAAAATAGCCCTTGCTCCATTAAAATTACCCATTGGAGTTAATCCACCATCGCTTTGCATAAAAAGAACTCTACAGTTTTCCAAATTGTCGTTAAACCCACTTCGAAAACCGTCAACATATCTCTTTACGTGCGGAGTAAGATAAGCATCAGCACAAGCGGTGAATCCCCTAGGAACTATTCTAATCATGGGCATTACTTGATAGGATAAAGAAACATGTTTAAAACCTAATTCTTGGGATATTTCCCCTATCTTTTTTTCTTGATCGGGCACTGCGTAACTATGTGCCAAAACTACAGCGATACTGTTTATTCCTCTATTTTTCAATGCGATTAATTTATCTCTCACTTCGTTTTCGTCGATTTCTTTGGTAACGTAAAATTCTTCTCCGGTGGTCCCCCGAATAACTCGCCATTTTGAAGCTAGATTTCCAAGTTGACATTTTCCCGGTAACGTTGGGATTACGCGGCAATCAATTTCCACTACTTCTTTGTATAAAACTTCCGGTCGTTTTATTTCCAATGCAAATATACTCGGTCTTGCTTGATTTCCAATCAAAAGAAGATCTTTAAAGTAAGCGTTTGTAACTAAAGCCATCGTTTCTCCTTTTCTTTCCAATAGAGCATTGGTAGCCACTGTGGTTCCCATTCGAATCCATTCTATTAGCTTACTATTTACTTTGCCGTTTTCATCTAATGCGTTTCCGGTTTTCTAATAAAGTTTTTAATTTTATAATAAGAGTCATTTTTTAATTTTATTTTACCTCTTCTAATATCCTTCTTATGCCCTCTGTTGGCGCGTCGGCGTAATGTTGTGGATCCACTGATAACAATTTTAAGACCTCTATTTTACCGTCCGGGCATCGAGCAAACACATCCGTGAAAGTGCCCCCTCTATCGATTGCAAAACGAAATTTGGTGTTTGCCATAGTCAACTGCGATCGATAAGACTGTTGGGAAATAGCAATAATAATTTCTTTAAGTTTGTTGATACGATAACAGAAAAGATTGATAAGAATGTGTAATGTTATTTTAAAATACATACCGCACTTTTATTATACTACTACAGTTTAGAAAGAGGATTTAAAAGCGTTATGTAACTACTTGAAACGTCGACTGCGTATGACGATAATTACACAAATAAAAAATTTGAAATGACTGTTAAAGTGGCGCGATAAGAGTTTCTAATTGTACAATGGTTAAATATATTGTGGATTTCATAATTTATATTTTTTACCGTGTGCATTCGCCCTTTAATATAGGATTGATTCCATTTTAATAAATTAGTTACGTTTCGCACAAACATTTAAGTTAGAATCTTGTAAAATATTTACTATATATTTACTGATGTGGTGAACTCATCAACTCTTATCTTAAGAGTGTTTGTTACAGAGAAATTCTAAATATACAGGGTGATTCACATAAGAACCGACACAGAGCAGGGACATGTAGAGGACAATAAATTAAGATGATTTAAAGTAACTTACCTCTATACTAAGTTGTACACCTGAGGCGTTATAGGCCTTCAAAGTTGGCTCTTAAATTTTTAAAAAGTTCAATATCTTCGTAATACGTTAAGCTAGAAACACCAAATTTGGTATACGTTATGAGTGTACCAAGGGTATTAATTGCTAGCAAATTGAACTCAATTGAGGCATTTCATAGGGTTGATTAACCTTTTGTCATTTTCACAAAAAACTTAAATAACTAAAGACACGTATTTCGTAATGTTACTTAAAATAAGAGAAAATTTAGTAGTCGGCTATGAAATTGTAAGTCAAACTTGACAAATAGGTTATAAAGTTATTTGACGACAAGGTTTTCTCCATCTTTTTTCCATCACCTTTCATTCTTAAGTTATGATCGATTTTAACACCAAAAGTACCCAATTTTGACATTTTGGGGATTTTCTCTTTATCACCTGAAAATCATTACATCTAAACTAAATTTGTTTATGGATGATGTCTTCTTAGTTGACAATAAAGAACTTATTCCTAAAAAACTTTTCTCCATCACCTTTCATCCTTGAGTTATGATCAATTTTAATACCAATAGTACTCAATTTTGATATTTCGATGATTTTCTCTTTTTATCATTAGAAAATCATTATAACTAAACCAAATCTGTTTATGAGTATTGTCCTTTTAGTTCATAATATACAATTTATTTCAAATAAACTTTTCCCCATCACCTTTAATTTTTGAGTTATGATCTACTTTTAATACCAAAAGTATTAAATTTTGACATTTTGGTGATTTTTTCTTTATCACTAGAAAATCATTATAACTAAACCAAATCTGTTTATGGATGATGTCTTTTTAGTTCATAATAAACAATTTCTTTTAAAAAAGCTTATCTCCATCACAATTACTTTTTGAGTAATGATCGATTTTGATAACAAAAGTACTCAATTGTGACATTATGGGGATTTTCTCTTTATCACTAGAAAATCATTACATCTAAACAAAATCTGTTTATCAATAATATCTTTTTAGTTCATAATAAACAATTTATTCCTAAAAAATTTTTCGTCATCACCTTTAATTTTTGAGTTATGATCTATTTTAATACCAAAAGTACTCAATTTTAACATTTTGGTGATTTTTTCTTTATCACTAGAAAAACATTATACCTAAACTAAATTTGTTTATGGATGATGTATTTTTAGTTCATAATAAACAATTTATTCCTAAAAAACTTTTCTCCGTCACCTTTCATCCTTGAGTTATGATCCATTTTAATACCAAAAGTACTCAATTTTGATATTTCGATGATTTTCTCTTTTTATCATTAGAAAATCATTATAACTAAACCAAATCTGTTTATGAGTATTGTCCTTTTAGTTCATAATAAACAATTTATTTCAAATAAACTTTTCTCCATCACCTTTAATTTTTGAGTTATGATCTACTTTTAATACCAAAAGTATTAAATTTTGACATTTTGGTGATTTTTTCTTTATCACTAGAAAATCATTATAACTAAACCAAATCTGTTTATGGATGATGTCTTTTTAGATCATAATAAACAATTTCTTTTAAAAAAGCTTATCTCCATCACAATTACTTTTTGAGTAATGATCGATTTTGATAACAAAAGTACTCAATTGTGACATTATGGGGATTTTCTCTTTATCACTAGAAAATCATTACATCTAAACAAAATCTGTTTATCAATAATATCTTTTTAGTTCATAATAAACAATTTATTCCTAAAAAATTTTTCGTCATCACCTTTAATTTTTGAGTTATGATCTATTTTAATACCAAAAGTACTCAATTTTAACATTTTGGTGATTTTTTCTTTATCACTAGAAAATCATTATACCTAAACTAAATTTGTTTATGGATGATGTATTTTTAGTTCATAATAAACAATTTATTCCTAAAAACTTTTCTCCGTCACCTTTCATCCTTGAGTTATGATCCATTTTAATACCAAAAGTACTCAATTTTGACATTTCGATGATTTTCTCTTTTTATCATTAGAAAATCATTATAACTAAACCAAATCTGTTTATGAGTATTGTCCTTTTAGTTCATAATAAACAATTTATTTCAAATAAACTTTTCTCCATCACCTTTAATTTTTGAGTTATGATCTACTTTTAATACCAAAAGTATTAAATTTTGACATTTTGGTGATTTTTTCTTTATCACTAGAAAATCATTATAACTAAACCAAATCTGTTTATGGATGATGTCTTTTTAGTTCATAATAAACAATTTCTTTTAAAAAAGCTTATCTCCATCACAATTACTTTTTGAGTAATGATCGATTTTGATAACAAAAGTACTCAATTGTGACATTATGGGGATTTTCTCTTTATCACTAGAAAATCATCACATCTAAACAAAATCTGTTTATCAATAATATCTTTTTAGTTCATAATAAACAATTTATTCCTAAAAAATTTTTCGTCATCACCTTTAATTTTTGAGTTATGATCTATTTTAATACCAAAAGTACTCAATTTTAACATTTTGGTGATTTTTTCTTTATCACTAGAAAATCATTATACCTAAACTAAATTTGTTTATGGATGATGTATTTTTAGTTCATAATAAACAATTTATTCCTAAAAAACTTTTCTCCATCACCTTTCATCCTTGAGTTATGATCAATTTTAATACCAAAAGTACTCAATTTTGATATTTCGATGATTTTCTCTTTTTATCATTAAAAAATCATTATAACTAAACCAAATCTGTTTATGAGTAATGTCCTTTTAGTTCATAATAAACAATTTATTTCAAATAAACTTTTCTCCATCACCTTTAATTTTTGAGTTATGATCTATTTTAATACCAAAAGTACTCAATTTTAACATTTTGGTGATTTTTTCTTTATCACTAGAAAATCATTATACCTAAACTAAATTTGTTTATGGATGATGTATTTTTAGTTCATAATAAACAATTTATTCCTAAAAAACTTTTCTCCGTCACCTTTCATCCTTGAGTTATGATCCATTTTAATACCAAAAGTACTCAATTTTGATATTTCGATGATTTTCTCTTTTTATCATTAAAAAATCATTATAACTAAACCAAATCTGTTTATGAGTAATGTCCTTTTAGTTCATAATAAAGAATTTATTTCAAATAAACTTTTCTCCATCACCTTTAATTTTTGAGTTATGATCTATTTTAATACCAAAAGTATTAAATTTTGACATTTTGGTGATTTTTTCTTTATCACTAGAAAATCATTATAACTAAACCAAATCTGTTTATGGATGATGTCTTTTTAGTTCATAATAAACAATTTCTTTTAAAAAAGCTTATCTCCATCACAATAACTTTTTGAGTAATGATCGATTTTGATAACAAAAGTACTCAATTGTGACATTATGGGGATTTTCTCTTTATCACTAGAAAATCATTACATCTAAACAAAATCTGTTTATCAATAATATCTTTTTAGTTCATAATAAACAATTTATTCCTAAAAAATTTTTCGTCATCACCTTTAATTTTTGAGTTATGATCTATTTTAATACCAAAAGTACTCAATTTTAACATTTTGGTGATTTTTTCTTTATCATTAGAAAATCATTATACCTAAACTAAATTTGTTTATGGATGATGTATTTTTAGTTCATAATAAACAATTTATTCCTAAAAAACTTTTCTCCGTCACCTTTCATCTTTGAGTTATGATCCATTTTTATACCAAAAGTACTCAATTTTGATATTTCGATGATTTTCTCTTTTTATCATTAAAAAATCATTATAACTAAACCAAATCTGTTTATGAGTATTGTCCTTTTAGTTCATAATAAACAATTTATTTCAAATAAACTTTTCTCCATCACCTTTAATTTTTGAGTAATGATCGATTTTGATAACAAAAGTACTCAATTGTGACATTATGGGGATTTTCTCTTTATCACTAGAAAATCATTACATCTAAACAAAATCTGTTTATCAATAATATCTTTTTAGTTCATAATAAACAATTTATTCCTCAAAAATTTTTCGTCATCACCTTTAATTTTTGAGTTATGATCTACTTTTAATACCAAAAGTATTAAATTTTGACATTTTGGTGATTTTTTCTTTATCACTAGAAAATCATTATAACTAAACCAAATCTGTTTATGGATGATGTCTTTTTAGTTCATAATAAACAATTTCTTTTAAAAAAGCTTATCTCCATCACAATTACTTTTTGAGTAATGATCGATTTTGATAACAAAAGTACTCAATTGTGACATTATGGGGATTTTCTCTTTATCACTAGAAAATCATTACATCTAAACAAAATCTGTTTATCAATAATATCTTTTTAGTTCATAATAAACAATTTATTCCTAAAAAATTTTTCGTCATCACCTTTAATTTTTGAGTTATGATCTATTTTAATACCAAAAGTACTCAATTTTAACATTTTGGTGATTTTTTCTTTATCACTAGAAAAACATTATACCTAAACTAAATTTGTTTATGGATGATGTATTTTTAGTTCATAATAAACAATTTATTCCTAAAAAACTTTTCTCCGTCACCTTTCATCCTTGAGTTATGATCCATTTTAATACCAAAAGTACTCAATTTTGATATTTCGATGATTTTCTCTTTTTATCATTAGAAAATCATTATAACTAAACCAAATCTGTTTATGAGTATTGTCCTTTTAGTTCATAATAAACAATTTATTTCAAATAAACTTTTCTCCATCACCTTTAATTTTTGAGTTATGATCTACTTTTAATACCAAAAGTATTAAATTTTGACATTTTGGTGATTTTTTCTTTATCACTAGAAAATCATTATAACTAAACCAAATCTGTTTATGGATGATGTCTTTTTAGATCATAATAAACAATTTCTTTTAAAAAAGCTTATCTCCATCACAATTACTTTTTGAGTAATGATCGATTTTGATAACAAAAGTACTCAATTGTGACATTATGGGGATTTTCTCTTTATCACTAGAAAATCATTACATCTAAACAAAATCTGTTTATCAATAATATCTTTTTAGTTCATAATAAACAATTTATTCCTAAAAAATTTTTCGTCATCACCTTTAATTTTTGAGTTATGATATATTTTAATACCAAAAGTACTCAATTTTAACATTTTGGTGATTTTTTCTTTATCACTAGAAAATCATTATACCTAAACTAAATTTGTTTATGGATGATGTATTTTTAGTTCATAATAAACAATTTATTCCTAAAAAACTTTTCTCCGTCACCTTTCATCCTTGAGTTATGATCCATTTTAATACCAAAAGTACTCAATTTTGATATTTCGATGATTTTCTCTTTTTATCATTAGAAAATCATTATAACTAAACCAAATCTGTTTATGAGTATTGTCCTTTTAGTTCATAATAAACAATTTATTTCAAATAAACTTTTCTCCATCACCTTTAATTTTTGAGTTATGATCTACTTTTAATACCAAAAGTATTAAATTTTGACATTTTGGTGATTTTTTCTTTATCACTAGAAAATCATTATAACTAAACCAAATCTGTTTATGGATGATGTCTTTTTAGTTCATAATAAACAATTTCTTTTAAAAAAGCTTATCTCCATCACAATTACTTTTTGAGTAATGATCGATTTTGATAACAAAAGTACTCAATTGTGACATTATGGGGATTTTCTCTTTATCACTAGAAAATCATTACATCTAAACAAAATCTGTTTATCAATAATATCTTTTTAGTTCATAATAAACAATTTATTCCTAAAAAATTTTTCGTCATCACCTTTAATTTTTGAGTTATGATCTATTTTAATACCAAAAGTACTCAATTTTAACATTTTGGTGATTTTTTCTTTATCATTAGAAAATCATTATACCTAAACTAAATTTGTTTATGATGTATTTTTAGTTCATAATAAACAATTTATTCCTAAAAAACTTTTCTCCGTCACCTTTCATCCTTGAGTTATGATCCATTTTAATACCAAAAGTACTCAATTTTGATATTTCGATGATTTTCTCTTTTTATCATTAGAAAATCATTATAACTAAACCAAATCTGTTTATGAGTATTGTCCTTTTAGTTCATAATAAACAATTTATTTCAAATAAACTTTTCTCCATCACCTTTAATTTTTGAGTTATGATCTATTTTAATACCAAAAGTACTCAATTTTAACATTTTGGTGATTTTTTCTTTATCACTAGAAAATCATTATAACTAAACCAAATCTGTTTATGGATGATGTCTTTTTAGTTCATAATAAACAATTTATTTCAAAAAAGCTTATCTCCATCACAATTACTTTTTGAGTAATGATCGATTTTGATAACAAAAGTACTCAATTGTGACATTATGGGGATTTTCTCTTTATCACTAGAAAATCATTACATCTAAACAAAATCTGTTTATCAATAATATCTTTTTAGTTCATAATAAACAATTTATTCCTAAAAAATTTTTCGTCATCACCTTTCATTCTTGAGTTATGATCGATTTTAAAACCAGAAGTACTTAATTTTGAGATTTTGGGGATTTTCTCTTTATCACTAGAAAATTATTATGCCTAAACTAAATTTGTTTATGGATGATGTCTTTTTAGTTCATAATAAACAGTTTATTCCTCAAATTACGTACAATTTCACAGCCGACTACTGAATTTTCGATGATTTTAAGTAGCATTAACGAAATACGTGTCGTTAGTTATTTGAGTTTATTATGAAAACGACAATGTTTTTTAAAAAATAATAAGAGTAAAAAAAGTTTTAGAATTAAATTCCACGTGAAATGAGGTAATAATGCATTAAATCCACCAAGAGATAAAAAAAATCTGTCAAAATTTAGGGGACCATCACCCCTAATCAACCCTTTGGAATGCCTCAATTGGTCTCAACTTGCTACCAATTAATACCCTCGGTACACTCGTAACGTATACCAAATTTAGTTTTTCTAGCTTAATGTATTACGAAGATATTCAATGTTTTAAAAATTTAAGAGCCAACTTTGAAGGCCTATAACTCCTCAGGGGTACAACTTAGTATAGAGATAAGTTGCGTTAAATCATCTTAATTTATTGTCCTCTACATGTCCCTGTTCTGTGTCGGTTCTTATGTGAATCACCCTGTAGATCTGATTATAAATAATATTGGAAATTTTTGGGTCATTCCAACCTTTCATTTCAGTCTTCATCACAGTCTTTTTGAACTGTTCTTAAAAAATTCCTACAATTTGTAAGAGCTATTGATAAGATCTCGCAATGTTTGAAATACTTGATTAATAATTATTAATGTTTCCACTTTATTATTATCAACGAAAACACTGACTTTGAACACTTAATCTTTCATGATATGACCTCGTGTAAATTTCTATAAAAATAGGATGTATAAAAATATAATATCTTTTTTGATAAGTGGTTTAGATTTAATTGTTATTAGATAAACACGCTTTTATTTGCCCACTATTGTATAAATCCATCTAAAAATGAAACACCATAACAACCTGTTTCCGGAAGTAATTTTAAATGTCAAAGAGAATTTCTACGATTAATTAACCCCATTATCTCAACTCTATAAAACCTAGCTTTGTAGCGAAATGATATCGAGTCTATTTACTAATAAATTCTTCTATAATGTACTGGCTCACATTAATCTGTATGGTTATCGCCATAAAATATTCATTAACCGAAAATAAGTTTATGAATTCGGTCAGAAACTTAACAAATACAAATAATCATACTCGAGAAAATGATGGCATTCGAAAAAAATTGGAAAAATATATGAACGAGTGTAAAGGCGAAAATGATAAAGATTACTCTTATGAGCAAACATCTTCGTCAACTGATTTACGCGGATATAGAAGAGGTGCAGATGGAGCAACATATCCCGCTTTTTACGGAAATAATCAGAATAATATGCGCAACTTTCATAGAAAAGATAATAACAGACACGTTGATGGGTATTTATTAAATTTAAGACAAAACAATGAATGTGACAACACAGAGACAAGTTCAAAGTAAACAAATAATATATTATTTTATATTTAATGTTGTATAAAATATTATCTTCAAGCGCCAACAATGGGAGATCAAATAACCGCTTTAATGTGCAAGATAATAACAGAAATTTTTATAATAATCAAAATCGAAACAATCCCTCCAATCAAGATTATGATAGGACGAACAGAAATTTTGGCGATCAATTTCCAAGATGGAAAAGAGATTTCAACGATAAAGTATTGAACTTAAATTAATAAAATATTAATTAATTAAAACATATTCTAGTGTGTAAGCCAATGCATCTTTAGCTATTTAGAATTGGTAAGTATACAATGGTAAGTAGATATCCGCATAAAAGTAAATTTCAATAGTTGGACGAGAACAGGTCACCTTCAGAAACAGCATTCGTCCAATTTCTTCAAGAAAACACTCCAAACGATCGCGATAGAATTAAAATAGTGCGCGAAGCTAGAAGATGTTTTTCTAAATTTGTAACTACAGGTACTTTACATCTTTAATTTATTGTATTTATGATAAACGAGATTTTGCTGCGTTTATAGAGGAAGAAGATGGATGTGAGTTTTCGAGATCGCTCAATAAATGTCTGCATTGGAATTTGGAGTAAATCTCTAGATGAAATAATGATTTGGAAATGAAAAAATTATAGATATGACACGGCACTCTTAAATCTTAAACACCCATTAAAGTGTTGCTATATATGCTATTCATAGTTTATTTGTAGAATTGTGTGTTAAAACACTTTCAGTAAATGTTATTAGCATCCTTTACTTAGTGTATTTTATTCTGTTTTTAAAACATACCCATTTCGATTCATCTTTATCTCACCACGTTTAAATTTTTTGCTAGATAAATGCTTTACAAACAAAATTGTAGATAACGACTATTTATAGGCTGCTTACTTAATTCGATTTTATTTGTTACCTGACAAGAATTATAAAAACGTTAAAAAAATTGAATTCACAATAATAAAATAAATAAACATAACTACTCATAATTTTAAACGTTTGACTGTAAAATTTTCACATTGCTTTAAACTTTATATCCTTCTTATTTTGAAATATATGTTATCGCAAGTGTAATATATACTTAAGCAATCTTTACTGAACAGTCATTACTTACATAGAAATGCGTTGGTTCGTTTCAACGATCGTAAAACCATGTCAAACTTTTTATATTCAGTACAGCCAAACCCAAACTAAACCAAAACAAACCAATCAAAAATGAGAAAAACAAAGATTAATTAATTATTAGGTAGTATAACAGTACATTATTAATTCTAATTCTCACCATTATGATTTTAGGCTAACTATAGAAATAAAAATGGCACAATTATGGACAGTAATCTGGGAACATTGTAAAATAAGAAAACGCCACTATGTTCTAACATTACTAGAATTATGCATTCCGATAATAATATTTGTTTTGGTTGCATTCGGAAGAAGCCAACTCCCATCTTTCAACAAAGAATTTATTCCGGTTACTAAAAATTACATAACACCAGATTCTGAATTATCCCACATAAACATTGTCGATACAAAACTCTTCTATTCGCCAAAAACAGCGTTTACCGCTGATTTAGCAAGACAAGTACAATTAAAACTGTACATGTTCAATGAGAACATAAAAGGATTTGATAGTAAAGAAGACGTTTTGAGGTACTACAACGAAATGGGCGGTGATGGAATAACGGCTATTATTAATTTCGATGATGTCGATCAAAAAATTCCAACAACATTGAAATATGACATACAAATGTATGAAGAGGGTATCGACTGGGAAACGGAGAAATTATTTCGAAAAGATATTCGTTATTACCCCGGATATGGTAAAGCTAAAATTTATTTAAATTACATACATATTTTAATTATTTTTATTTTAGGATCATCGCATTATCTAGGGAATCAATTTTTATCTTTCCAATGGGCTTTAGATACAGCTTATATCGAAATGCTTACAAAATCCCCATTAAACATTACTATAAATTTTGAAGAATTTCCATATCCAGCACATTGGACCGATAATGGCATGAATGATATGTTTGTACACCTTCTGCCGCTTTTAACAATGTTAAGTTTTATATTTTTGTTCCCAGCTATTCTAAAGATGATTGTTGAAGAGAAATCATCAGGAATGAAGGTAACTATAACACTAATAAAACATAAAACTGGACACCAAAATTAATTATTATCAATAATATTTAATTACTTTTAGCAACTTATGAAAATTAATGGGTTAAAATCGAGTATTTATTGGTTAGGTTGGTTTCTTAATGCTTCCATTCCATGTATAATATCTGCAATTGTGGTGGCGATATTATTAACACAACGTCTTTTCAGTGCTGAATATCCTTCACTTCAGCACGCTTCCATGCCGCAACTTGCTTTGCTGATACTTTTATACTGCCTGGCAACTATTAGTTTTATATTTGCGTTCAGTATATTTTTCAAGGATGGTTAGTAACAATACTTAATTTTATGTATGCTCTTCAATTTTATTTTTTGTTAACAGCAACATTAGCAATGATCACTGGCATAACAGTATGGTTCCTAATTTATATAATATACGCCAGTACAGTTGGAAACGTAGACACATTGCCGCTTTATCTAAAATACTTCGCCTCTTTAATACCAACAATAGCATTGTATAACGGCTTTCAAGTCATATCCGTTGCAGAAATAAGAGCATCGCCTGTCGGATTTACTGAACAACCACGAGGATGCAGCGACGACATGACTATGCAAACAACTTTCATCATGTTAATAATAGATACTCTACTTTATTTAACGATTGCTATATGTTGTGAAACCGATCCTCACGGCAAATACAAAATCGCGAATTTTTGTAGAAAAGTTAAAAATAAAATTGATAAATTTAAAAAGAGTGATAATACGGGTGTTAACAACGAAGAAGAACATTTGATTGGTATCGAGGATCCAAATGATGAAGTTCTGCTCGAGATTAAAAATCTAACGAAAAAATATAACGATTTAGTAGCAGTTAATAAATTAAACATGAAGATTTATAAGGACAACTTAACGGTTATTCTCGGCCATAATGGAGCGGGTAAAACAACAACACTATCGATATTGGCGGGACTCGAGAAGGAAACAAGTGGAGAATTAACCATCGCAGAAATAGAAAATGTTAACTTAAAGGATCGACAACTGGTTTCGATTTGTCCACAAGAAAATATGCTATTCACAGAGTTAACCGTTGAGGAACATCTTGTGCTTTTCGGAAAGGTAACTAAATCTAACCACATCAAGATTTTTTTAATTTATTAAATATTTTTTTAGTTAAAAGGATTATCTGACGAAGACATAAAGCAAAACGTGAAAAATCTTTTAGAAAATAAATTAAACCTTGCAAATAAAAAAGATGATTTAGTCAAAAATCTATCAGGTGGAATGAAACGTAAATTATCCATTGGGATAGCTATTATGGGAACACCAAAAGTTGTGATATTAGATGAACCAACAGCAGGAATTGATCCGGAAGGTCGAAGGGAGATTTGGGACCTGATTTTAGAATGCAAGAAAGACAGTAATATCATACTTAGCACACATTTAATGGAAGAAGCGGAAGAACTAGCTGATCGCGTGGCAATTCTCGGAAACGGTACGTTGGAAAGATATGGCAAACCAATGGATTTGAAGCAAAAATTAGGAGTTGGTTATCGAATACAACTTTTTTATGAAGATCCAACGAAGGAAAAAGTTATAAAAACATTCGTAGAGGAAAATATCGATGCAAAAATTAATCCGGACAACAATAAACTTGTCTTAGAATTCTGTATTACACCAGAAAAGAAATGCATGATACCAAAATTCAAAGAGGTGTTAAACTCTAGGAAAGGGGAGTTGTCCATAAAGGATTATAAAATCAGCTCCGTTACATTAGAAGATGTGTTTTTAAGGTATATTAGATAAAAATTTGATTAAAAATGTACTTAATGCTCAATTTATTAAAAGGTCCTTGGAAAACCATGATAGAGAAATAAGATTAACAATAAACAGACAAGAATCAATAAACAGCCAGGGTACTCACAAAAACTTAACTTGCTTTCCCAATAATTTATGGCATAAATTCGTACTTATTGCCGAAAAAAAAATGAAAATATTACGGGCTATGCCTATACCGTGGATAACTATGGTAAATAATTCACATTTTAAATAATTCTTTAGGTTAATTTAATTTTTTAGATCGCACTTTTTTATTCTCTTTTTGCCCTATCATTTGCTATGAACGACAGTGGCCATAAACACACGGATAGAGATGGCAAAACCCTCCAATTAAACCTAGATTCTTATGGATGTACAAAAGTCTTTTATGAAATGAAAAATGATGACGCCAACCTAGAACGAATATTTGTTGATCTAATAGACTCGACCATTTCAAATTCACATAGAGTAGACGATATTTCGGAAGGTAAACAAATAAAGGATTAATTATTAATAAATATAACACTACTACTATTATTTTTTATAGCTGTTATCAGCGTTGGGGAAAATAACATCGTAAAGTATCGACAAAAATTAATAGTGGGAGCCAAAATGAATTTTGACGAATCTTCGCGAGAAATCACCGTCTTTTATGGCAGTCAACCAATTCATGGGGCTCCAATTTCCTTTAATTTACTTAGTAACGTTCTTGCAAAATATTTGGTGGGGGAAAATCATGAAATTATCGCCTCTCACACACCTTTAAGATCGGTAAAATCAACAACACGACAAACTAACGTATACGTTGCGGATTACATCATATCTTGGATGATATTACTATCAAATGCTTGCTTATTTTCTGTGATAATGTTCTCCGCATTGCCAACATTAGAGAAGAATTCATTCATAAAAACTTTATCCCGAATATATAACTTAAATTCAATATGTTATTGGTTGCATAATTACATAACAGATGTTATAATTTATTTGGTTATGATTATACCTCCAATTGCAGTTCTAGGTGTTGTATCTAAATTAGATTGGGCGCTACTTCAAATAGACGGTTACTGTGAGTATCATTACTTCGTAAAAGTATTCAATTAACTAACGCATATCTTATTTTGTAGGCTATTTAGTAATTATTCTTATTTGGTATGGAATAACTATGATTCCGCATACATATTTATCATCGTTTTACTCAAAATCTGTTTCTAATGCGATCGCTTTATTACTAATACCAAATATGTTGAGTTCAATTCCAGTGGGAGTTATTTTATCGTTACAGTCATCAGGTTCTGTTGCACCACAAATTTTCCTTTACCTTTTTGCTTTATTAGATCCCCATATTATTTTAACATATACCTTATCCATCTTCTGCGATAAAATGATCAAAAATCATAATTGGGACATGAAAACACCGTCGCAAAAAGAATACATCTGCAACGAAACACCTTTACCGTGTTGTGGTAAATTTAGAGCTAAAGATGTTTTAGCAAATATTACATTATTTCGATATCTTTTAGACCCAGATAGTGTTGAATGTGCAGAAGATAGAGCGTATATCCAATATCCAATTTATCTTATGATAAGCGTAGTATCTGCTTTGATCGTAATGTTTATAATCGTTTGGTTGGACAAAGAAAAATCATATAAAAAAAACCATGAAGAAGGTGTTACAATAGGTGCTAAAGAAGTTCAAAAACATTACAATATCAGAACATTAAGATCATTTAAGAAAACAACTGTAAAAGCGGTTGACGATTTATCATTTAGGGTAATTAAACTCTTATTGTTAGTATTACAAAAAATATTTAATTATCCTCAATTTTTTTAGGTGTCCAAAGGAGAATGTTACGGTCTTTTAGGTGTAAATGGCGCCGGAAAATCCACCTCATTCAAAATCCTAACAAACCAAGTACGACCGGATAAAGGAGAAATCTTTCGACGTCAAAATGTATGTCGTTATCTTCAAACTACAATTTATATCTGTTGTACGCTCCGAGTCTCGAGGTTAACTGTCTTTATTCTACAGCTCCCGTATTACAGGTTGTCTAACAACCACCCAACATCCCCCTTTCTAAGTATAACATTTAAACTTAAAATCTAATATAGTCTCTTAATCTTTGAGGCACTTTTATTGTACGTTCACTTCGTCTTGGTACTTCTGTTTCATTGTTAGTTTTCTCCGCGACTATTGTATCTTCGTTTGTTATATGTTTGTCATTTTCTGTTTTGGTCTCCTCCACATTTGCATGATCCTTGTCTCTGTCCTGTGTTGGTAGTGGCTGTAAATGTTTTCTGTTTCTCCGAATATCCTCCTTTTCCGTCTCTACTATGTATGATCTTGGTTCTGTTGTCGCCTCCTTCACTATTCCCTCTCTTTGCATGTTCACTATCCACACTCTTTCACCGATTTCCAAATGTGTGTTTGTTCTTACTCTGTGTTTTCGATCATATTGTTCTTTCTGTTTTTCCCTCTCGGCTTCAAATTCCTTCCTCAGTTTATTATGATTTGGTACTTTGGGATCCAATTTTGATTTAAGCGTTGGTACTTTCTCTCTTAACCTCCTGCAAAAAAGCAATTGAGCAGGAGAGAACCCACATTTTAAAGGAGTATTTCTGTAAATTAACAGCGCAAGATGCGTGTCTTTATTCTTGCGAAAAATCTTTTTCAAAATCTTTACAGCGCTTTCTGCCTGTCCATTTGCCTGCTGATATTCTGGACTGCTGGTTATACTTTTGAAACCATAATCTTTGGCGAATTGTTTAAATTCGTAACTGACAAATTGTTTTCCGTTGTTTGATCTTAATTCTATTGGAATTCCATGGTGAGACATTATATCCTTTAGCTGTTCTATGACAGTTTCGCTACGTAAATTATCTAGTTTTCGGATTTCAGGGTATTTAGAATAATAGTCCTGTACTATTAAGTAGTTCGTATTTTTGTAAGTAGCTATATCCGTCCCCAATCTTTCCCATGGTCTATGTGGCACTTTGTTCGGAACCATTGGTTCCGTTGGAGGTATCTTGTTCTTCAAGCAAATTTCGCAGGTTTCTATTTTGTCCAATATTTGTTGTCTTATTCCTGGCCACCAAATAGTTTCTTTTGCTCTCGCTAAGCATTTAATTAAACATTTTGCTCTCGCATTCTGAATCTTTGAAGTCTATTCGATAGTTTATTTAACTCTTTAGTTTTAAGTATCGCGGTTAACGGTTTATGATCCGTTACGATTTGAAATTTAGATCCTAACTTCCTTTGAGATTCTTCATCTAATTCCAGCTGCCAAAACCCTCTAGAAAAATCTAATTTTGTAAAAATAGTTGCATCTTGAAGTTTAGCCAAGGTTTCATCCACTGAAGGTAGTTGAAATACTTCCCTTTTCACGTATTTGTTAAGCTCGGTGAAATCTGAACAAATTCTCAATTTTCCATTTTTATTTTGCACTACCACCATCGGTGCACACCATTCGGTTGGTTCCTCTACCCTTTGTATGACATCATCTTTTACCATTTTATTTAGCTGTTTTTCTACTTCTTTGCGAAGTGGAATCGGTATTCGTCTCGGTACTGTTACCGCAAATGTTGTAGCATTATCTTTCAATTGAATTTTATATTTAAAGTTTTTCAGTTTTCCGATACCCGTAAATACTTCTAGATATTTGCTTTTTATTTTCTGATCGTAACCCTGTTTATTTAACTTAACAATGTTACCAATCATCAGCTCATCCTTGTGCCATTTAACGATTTTTAATTTATTTAGAGAAGGTCTACCCAATAAATTCTCATTCGTATCGGCCACGAAACATTTAATTAATTTAGTTTTATCTTTCCACTGAACAGGTAACATAACCTTACCGAAAACTTTCAGCTGACATCCGTCTTTTGAACTTCCAGGCCCCACTAACGTTGCGTTTGTAGGTTTTAGCTCATATGTTGCTCCTAATTTATTTTTATAGGTTTTATGGCTCAAAATCGTTTCGTCTGCTCCTGTATCTATCTTGAAAACAATTGGTTTATAATTTATTCTTAATTCTACTTCCGAGGGTTGATCTCTTTCGATTCTCGTTTTACTTCATATTCACTTCCCGAACTTTCTTCGTCGTCTGTACTTCTTTTTGAACACTCCGCTTTTACTTCTTTTATTTGTCTTCCTTTCTTTGTTTTACACTGCGCCGCAAAGTGTTCCGTTATTTTACATTTGTAGCATGTTTGTTTATTTGCCAGACAACATTCTCTTTTATGGCCATTTTTATCGCCACATCGAAAACATTTTTTTCTTACCGTCTCGTTTTGTTTATATCTACGTCGCTCCGACGTTCTATCGATCGATCCCTGAACTGGTTTTTGTAGTCGGTCCACCTGATATCATTTTCAGGTTGCATTATTTTTATTATTGTCTTCTCCAAGGTCAAGTGTTCATCCAATTGTAAATTTTCAGATAGTTTCTGGTCTCTTATTCCGACAACTAGTTTGTCTCTTATTAATTCGTCTTCTAAAGACCCGTATTTACAATTTTTTGCTAGAGTAGTTATTGCCCTAACGTATTCCTCGGCCGTTTCTCCTTCTTTTTGTTTACGCAAATTAAATTTTGCCCTCGCATAAATCACGTTATGCGTCTTTATAAATTTTTCATTTAAAAACTCTTTTATTTTTGCGTAGGTATTAAAACTTTCTTCTTTTTTAAATTGTGTTTCCAGAAATTTCGTTATTTCCGGTCCGATGTGCAAACACAGTGAATTAATTTGGGTTCTTTCATCTGTCACGTCCAACTTATTTGCTAACCTGTACCTTTCGTAATGAGTAATCCATGACTGCCACTCTTCTTTTACGAACGAAAATTTCTCCGGTGCTGGTATTTGCGTTGCTACCATCGTCGGCTCTTTTCTAGTTTGCTTTTGTAGGTTTATAACCAAATTTTGCAGGTCCTGAATTTGTTGAGCTAGGTCTTCAACGTTTGCCATTGTTTATTATTGAATTTCATCGCGTTCCCTCGCTTTTCTACTTTTCAGTATAACCCCACTTCTGACACCATGTTGTACGCTCCGAGTCTCGAGGTTAACTGTCTTTATTCTACAGCTCCCGTATTACAGGTTGTCTAACAACCACCCAACAATATCTAACCCCATCAAATCTTTTTTAGTCATTAATTGGATATTGTCCTCAAGAACACGCTTTATTAAACTTTTTCACTGGAAGAGAATTACTAAAATACTTTGGAAAACTAAGGAATCCATCCATACACGAAGATGAAATAGATGACTTGCTTAATAAATGCGGTTTAAATGAATACAGTAATAAACCCTGCGGTACTTACAGTGGAGGCAACAAAAGAAAATTAAATACTTGTATAGCGCTGATAGGACATCCAGATATTATTACTCTAGATGAGCCGACAACGGGAGTTGACCCCCAAAATAGAAGAAAAATAAAAGAACTCATAAATGAAACTAAACTTAATAAAAAGTCGGCAATAATTTTTACATCTCATAGTATGGATGAATGCGAATTACTCTGTGATAAGTAATAATTCTTTCAACTAAATCTAGAACTAACACTAGTGATAGTGTTAGTTTTAGTTCTATGTCTATAATAGACATAACATTTATTTTATTAATTTTAGACTATCAATAATGAAAGCGGGAAAACTTGAAACTGATGCAAATCTTTCAGTGCCTGAGTTAAAAGAAAAATACAACATCGGTCATATAATCCAGATGAAAGTAAAATCACCTCAACAAATCGATACAATATTAGAGGCTTTACGTGAATCGTTTAATAATGTTATTATAGAAAAAATTGCAGCTAGAAATGTAAAGTCTATGGATTTATTTAAAATGTATTTCCTATCGGTATTTATTTTTTTTTAGAATTTATTAACCGTTTCAATTAAGAATTCTAACTGGGGTTCAATCATATCAGGAATGGAAAGCATGAAAACACATCGAAATGAAATTGTTGATTACATGGTGAAAGAATCAAGCTTGGAGGAGGTTTTCTTGAAAGTTGCTAAAGGATGAAACTATTTTATGATTTATCATAAAATGGATGTAATCTCAACTTTGTAAGCTGAAATCCTACAAGCAGGATAATAATTCACTCAGGCTTTGTGGCCCACAGATTCCGGTCCAAGAGGATAAAAAAGAAGTGATCTACGATGATATTTTTATTTTGTACGTTGTAGCCCGTTTTTTGAGGTAAAGTAAAACCTCGACTTACGCGACCTCGTCGTTGGGCAACTCTTGGGACTAGGACAAAAACCAACAGTACTACTATAACACAATATCTTAACTACAGGGTATTACTGCAATACGAATTTTTAATTTTCAAGTAAATGCGAGCAAGAAAATACTGCGTCGTAAGAATAATTGCAAAAAAAGAATTAATTTATTAGGCCCTTTTGGTCGGAATTCCCCCATAAGTAATACTTTATAAGTACTTAATTGTTTTTGCTAATATGTGTAAGTGAAAAGCTGTGATGGTGACTATGATGTAATGTAAGGTTCGAGATAATATTTTTAAATTTGGTGTTAATAGTCTTAATTTTGTAAAAACTAGTAAAAATAATTTTCAACTAATTAAATTAAACTTAATTTAAGTTACTTAATAAACATAAGAACTAATAATTTAATCACATTTAAAGATATTATTTTTCAAGTTTTACGTTTAATTATAATCAACTACCATAATATTAACTTAATATAAGTGAATATGTAAAGACGAATTAAAAAAATGTACCTAAATTATTCTTCTGATCTTCTTAATTTAAGACTTTGTCTATCATCAATACCCAGCCTTGCCAACCTATGTCGGTCCAATATCGATTGAATCAATGGTAAAAAATCGGTAGGTATCGCAAGAAATCGGTAAATTTAAATATAAAGTTAGAAATTATTACAAATGCAGTAGAATCTAAGAGGACTGTTACATCCCAAGAACATGTGCACGGCTCAATGGTCCGTTCGTGACGTCACGAATAGGTAGGCAACTAATATTACACACTTTGAATTAGAAAATGCCAAATTTATTCTATTCATAATTTGTAATGTTGTTAGTTTTAGACTTAATAAGGTTCATAATATAAAAGAACAATCTTGGTCGAGTTTAACCATGGGTCTCTTAAAACGGCTAAAACCGAAACTTTCCAGTTCTAAGTCTAGTGGTAGTTTTAGTTTTAATTGTTATGCAGCGCTAGACGAAGAACTACAATTCTGGTGAGCCAATAAAATATGGAGCGTACCATTTAAAATTTTCGACTTTCTTGCCATTGAATGCGGAAAAAAGGTAATTCAATTTTTGACCACTCTGTATAAGATACTGTGATACAGCAAATGACAATCTACCGAGAGATCAAAAAAGCCGGTCCGCTAAAAACTACTTTCCCAAGCGCTTGATACCAATATTTACTGCCCTCGTCACAGCCTCCTCCCATCTCTACTTGTTTTTAATTTTCAACGTTCTTATTGGTCGACGAGGTGATATCGATTTTTAGTTTCAATGGTTTCGATCAGCTGAGCTCAGAGTAGTGTTCTTGGTTTTGCAGTTTGATGTTTTGAATATTTCATTTTGAATTTATTGCGGTTTTATTTAATTTTATCTGTCTTTATTAAGACAAAAATTCGATTGTGATTTTTCTCTAAGGTAAATAATTATTTTATTTTAAATTAGTTTGGTATAAATTTCGTTGATTTATTTTTAGGTTAAATCATGCCGTTCACCTTAGAAGAAGACAAGTTTCAAAGTTTCTTCTCCAACCTTATCTTCGAAATGGAGTAAAAGATCAAAATGGGGTATGGAAATATTCAACAAGTCTTTGTGTAAAGGAATTTAGGGAGACATGCCTGGAAAATGTAGTGAATTACCTTATGTCATGACATTAGAAAAGTTGTCAAAGTGCTTTGTTACAAGAATTCATTGAATAATTAAATGATGATGAATTGGAAGAAGGATTTTTTCAACATGACAATGCAACTGCACGAACAAACAAAAGATTCCTTCATGAATTTTATGATGATTGAGTAATCGGTAGAGGATGTTGGCCACCTCGCTCACCCGATCTAACACCACTAGATTTCTTTTTATTTGGTCATTTCAAAAAATCTGTCTACAAAAACCGTTTACATACCATAGAAGAATTGGAAGATGCAATACGACACAATGTTCAACAAATAACTGCAAAGCATCTTGTACAGGTCTTCGATAATATGAAAAGAAGAATCACTTTATGTTTAGAATGGTCAACATTTTGAAATTTTGAATATAATAAATAAAACTTCTAAACCTTTATTTTTATAATAAAATAAAAGATCTTTTTGTGATTTATGAAATAAATTAATTACAAAAAAATAGTTTAAAGGGTTTTCTTTTTTTTAATTAATCCTTTTTAAATATTTTCATCATAATTTAAATTTACATCCACCAATCTAACTCCAGAGAAAATTTATTTCGAATCTTGTTTAACGAGAGTAACTTTTTTAATTTTGTGCGTGTGAGTTTTTAAGGTTATGTTTACTAAACTAAAAGTTTCCTCCCATTTCCCCACCACTATTAAAACAAGTGGACGGAGGGTGTGACCGCTGTGACGAGGGCAGTAACTATTGGTATCAAGCACTTGGGAAAGTAGTTTTTAGCGGACCGGCTTTCTTGATCGCATTGTATTTGACAGCATTTGAAGAGTAATCGTGCCAATTTAGAGCTTTTTTGAATTAACGTTTGCTGAGATATGGAGTTTTAAAGGGCATGGTGAAAATTGCCAAGAAAAATCAAAATAACTCGAAAACTGCTAGGTACCAATAACCTTTATCAAACTCAACTTATTTTTTCGCATATAATTAAAAGGTGCAATAAAAACTATAGCATTCCATTTAAAATAACAAAGTTGTGGTCCAAGGTTTATATATATATAATATAATATAATTTATAATAATATATTTTTTTAAATTAATCGGTGAAAATGGTTGAAGTCGAAATTTTGATTAAAATTGAAACATTTATTTCTCCACAACTACAAATTATTTTACAAAACGGATTTGTTTAATGGAAAGTAGATGCTTTAATTGATGCTTTATGATAAATTCATTAAAATATTCCAAGGAATAAATTTTATACGATTTTTTGAAATTTAATTGTTGAAGTCGAAATTTTGATTAAAATTCAAACATTTATTTCTCCACAACTACAAAATATTATACAAAATGGATTTATGTATCGGAAAGTAGATACTTTAATTGATACTTTATGATAAATTCATTAAAATATTCCAAAGAATTAATTTTATACGATTTTTTGAAATTAATCGGTGAAAATTTGTTAAAGTCCAAATTTTGATTAAAATTCAAACATTTATTTCTCCACAACTACAAATTATTTTACAAAACGGATTTGTTTAATGGAAAGTAGATGCTTTAATTGATGCTTTATGATAAATTCATTAAAATATTTCAAGGAATAAATTTTATACGATTTTTTGAAATTAAATTGTTGAAGTCGAAATTTTGATTAAAATTCAAACATTTATTTCTCCACAACTACAAAATATTTTACAAAATGGATTTGTTTATTGGAAAGTAGATACTTTAATTGATACTTTATTGTAAATTCATTAAAATATTCCAAGGAATTCATTTTATACGATTTTTTGAAATTAATCGGTGAAAATTGTTAAAGTCCAAATTTTGATTAAAATTCAAACATTTATTTCTCCACAACTACAAATTATTTTACAAAACGGATTTGTTTATTGGAAAGTAGATACTTTAATTGATACTTTATGATAAATTCATTAAAATATTCCAAGGAATAAATTTTATACGATTTTTTGAAATTAAATTGTTGAAGTCGAAATTTTGATTAAAATTCAAACAATTATTTCTCCACAACTACAAATTATTTTACAAAACGGATTTGTTTATTGGAAAGTAGATACTTTAATTGATACTTTATTATAAATTCATTAAAATATTCCAAGGAATTCATTTTATACGATTTTTTGAAATTAATCGGTGAAAATTGTTGGAGTCGAAATTTTGATTAAAATTCAAATATTTATTTCTCCATAACTACAAATTATTTAACAAAACGGATTTGTTTATTGGAAAGTAGATACTTTAATTGATACTTTATGATAAACTCATTAAAATATTCCAAGGAATCAATTTTATACGTACACTGTACGTGTTATATAGAAACCTTGGTTGTGGTCTACTTCCGGGGGATCGGAAATGGCCACCATCTTGAAAACACTTTAGATCAAAAGATCGGTATGAACCTCCTATATAAACTAAATTTCAGAAACGTAGATACAATGGAACAGAAATGAAACGGGTGTTGCTGACTTTTTGGCGGACACTGTATATACAGTGTTAATTAATTATCGTAACCCACGTGACCTGTGTAATATTGGCTGCATATCTCAATATATAGTGGTAGCTTGGATAGTTTTAAATTTGTAACCACGATGACAGCTGCTCGAACGTTATTGTTGTGATTGTCGTACGCTTTGTGAGTTTCTGTATTTTCTTTGTTTTTTAACCGTTTTTTGCTGCCTTTATATTTTTCGAAACAGTTCTTTTTAAAACTATAGTTGTTTCTAGCGGTTGCTTTAAGCGGTAAGTCAATAAACTAATCAAAATAACCACTACTTTCAACATTAATTTCTATCATGGGTACAGTAAAAATTATTTTAAATAAAAAAACAGAAAGATAGACCTTTTTTTATATTTAAAACATTCTCTTAATTATTAAAATATATCTAAATACACTTTAAACGACTTATAAAGTGAATGAATTGTCGCCATCGTTTTTAGGAACTTTCGACGCGTTGCAATACCAATTTGTGATATTGGTTGCATACTTTGTTGGGTACGATCGGTACGATAATTAATTAATACACTGTACGTATTAGAAAAGTACATATATTAGATTATATAGTAGAACCAGAATCAATTGGATTTAGCCATACATCTGACAAAGAAAATTTGAATCAAAAACTATATCAATGAGGAACTTATATATTAGCCTTTAAAAAATTCCATTCTCTAATAACATTGATATCGTTCATTTCTAATTTTTTAAAAGTAGTAACATCTGAAACATTTAATGCACATACTTTATATCTTTAATTATGATAAATAATGACCGCAAAAATCGCCCCTTTCATTGTCAATATCAAAAGTTAAAAACTCCAAACATATGCAATATACAGGGTGGTTCAGTTTTTAATCGGGAAACTTTACTAGGGCGTAGTAACTTGCCAAAATAACACAAGTTTTTTATATAAACATAGGGTCGCAACTCATTGGTTTTCGAGCTATGAGCTGTCAAAGTTGAGCCAAAAATTTACATTTTATCTTTTATTTCGGGTATGAGTAAACCACAGAATTTGAAATTTTGTATGTACGTACTACTGGTTAATATCTTATTTTCAACCATACCTTAAACTTCCCTAGCGCCCTCTAAGGGGATAAAATTCACAACCCTTTTGATTTTTTTATAACAACTTCTTAACGCCATGGAATATTAACATAAAAAAATATGGGTTGTAAAGCTTATTCATTATTGGTACTTTTTTGTCTCTTTAGTTTTTTCCTTAAAGATAATAGTTTTAGCGTAAAAAAATAAAATATGCTACATTTTACTTTAAAACGCTGCTATTATTAAAAAAAAATTTTTCTTTATAGGTGGCTATGGAAGTTGTGCACTTGCTAGGATCTAGTACTAACTAAATAACACCAATTAACTGTGACTTCATAAGAAAAATCATAAATAAGATGAATGTCTGTCTAAACAATATTCAAAAATTGATACTCTTGCTTAATAACGGTCAAAAATTATTAATAATCATCAACAATTATGAGGACTCACCGTAAATGAAACTTACAAGTTCTCAGACCCAACTTTTAGAATAATTTTAGCTAAACATGGCGGTACATAGCACGATATTTTATTTTTTTACATGGAAACTATTAACTTTAAGGAAAATACTAAAGAGACAAAAAAGTACCAGTAAAGAACAAGCTTTACAACCCATATTTTTTTATATCAATATTCCATAGCGTTAAAAAGTTCTTATAAAAAAATCAAGGGGGTGGTGAATTTCATCCCCTTAGAGGGCGCTAGGGACGTTTAAGGTATGCTTGAAAATAAGGTCTTAACCAAGTAGTAAATACGTATAAAGTTTCAAATTTTTCTAAATTTTTTTCTCAACTTTGATCGCTCATAGCTCGAAAATCACCCTACATCCTAGTAAAGTTTCCCAAAAAAACTGAACCACCCTGTATAAAGATGGTAGAATCTAATCTTTAGATCAAACATCTTTAATGATTTTGATCAAAACTTAGGAACAGTTTTTGCAGCCACTCTTTTAGTGGCTATCTCACCTTTCTTTGTTAGAAATTCGATTAAATCATCATAAATTCGAGATATTGGTATCGCCATATTAACTCTAGGATATGTAGTAGAACTATCTTCCATTTTAGCATTACATACAATGATTCCTACAAGTTCCCCGTTTTTATCGAAAATTCCTCCACCACTAGCTCCTGGCAAAACTGTACAAGTCGTTTTTAACATCGTTTTAGAAACCTGAGATACATGACCATTTGTAAGTGTCGCTTTTGGTTTGGTGTGTCTTGGAAAAAGTGGAAACCCTAATGCGAAAACGTTGTCTCCTAAATTCATTGGTTTCGGTGATAGCTTTACAGACACCATGTCAGTATGATCGAGGTCGTGTTGATTGGCGCGTAAAATAGCAATGTCAAAAATTTGATTTTCTTTCGCTTTGTAAATTACGGTCGCTTTTATATTGGTTTCTTTATAATGTAAAACGGGTGAATCGTTTTCCTATTAATAAGTAGAGAATTAATGTTTAAAATTAAAATTTCTTTTATTTGGACTTACTATTACGTGAGAATTTGTTATAAAAATGCCATTTTCTTTATTTAATAAAATCGCTGTCCCCCAAAACATTCCACTTGTTATTTGTGCAACATTTGTATTAAGCTTTTCTAAAAAATACAACAAATAAATTTTTTATAAAAATAAAAATATACAGGTGTTTCTAAATTGATGCGAAAGATTTCAAGGAGTGATTTTTCATTACAAATGAATTCCCCACCGAGTTAAAGCACTCTAAAGTTAGGGGAAAAAATTGTTTTTATTTAATAAATCCATTATGGAGGAATTTAGAAGAATGAAATTTGGCAGATAACTGTTGCTAATAAAATGACACTTTATAATAACCCCTACAATACTTTCAATTAGAACTTTTTAATGCGTCCACGTTTTTCTATTTAAAAACTTGATTTAAATAGATAAACTTGATCAATACGCAACTTCTTTATCTTTTGACATTTTCTCCTAAAATTATTAGTTTGATCACAAAAAATAAAATAATACACAGGCTCAAGTGAATTAATTCAAAGATTGGTATTATTAGTCAAAAATTGATTTCAGCATTATTTTATTTTTTGTGATCAAACTAACAATTTGTTTGTTGTAAAATGTTAAGAGATAAGAAAGTTGCAGATTTTTTCCCTTAACTTTAGAGGGCTATCTTGGAGAAGGGGTTTTGAACAAAAACTTATATGAGACACCTCTTAATTTTCGATGAAAAATCGCCTCTTGAAATCTTTCGCATCAATTTAGAAACATCCTGTATATAAATAAATACTTATTGTTTCATTCATATGGGCCTCAGAAATTAATGGAATTTTAAATGTAGTATTGGATAAAATTTCATTAAAAACACTTTTAAAAGATGCTACCAAAGTTAAACCAATCCATTCCCCTTTCCACCAGCTCATACAAGATAAAACCATACCAATTGGAATTTCATCATTTCTTAAAGCAGATTACTTATAATGTAATTTATGTTTTAATTAATCAACTTTTTGTTTACCCAAATTTTGTATAAACAGGACTTCCTTCACTACCAGGGGCAACAGGGACATCAGTTAATAAAAAACAGTCATTTTCTCCCGTCACATTAGAAATAATCCCTCTACTATGACTCCTTAAAAAGTGTCTGTTACCAAATGGAGTACTTTCGATACATACTTTATTTCCAGCAGACAGGGTTGTTTGTAAAGATTGTAACTTAAGTCTTTTTAAACAATCCAAAAGTTCATTTGCATTCGGAGCATTTTTAAAATTGAAACTAGCTATAAAAAATATTGGAATCGATTCTTTTAATTGGTCCTCTTTATCATCAACATCTATTGCCCAATCATATAAATATTTTGAAACAGATTTTTTTGTAATCTCACTGACATAAGCGGCAACTACTAAAGCTTCTTTGTATTGATGGCTGCGACTGTCCTCGTTTTTTATAATAATTGTTAACTTGGGAGGTTTATCAAAAAATCTCAAAGGGTTCAATAAACCGAATGGTATTGATCGTAGGTCGCTTTTAGATTCGTTCAATAATGGCACAAGAACGTTGGCAGTTATAAGAATAAACTTATTATCTATAAGACATCCTGAATTTGCGTAAACTTTACCACCATATGCATGTTCAACCAAAACAGATTGCACATTTATTATTGAGGGAATCATCTAAAACAGTAATATTTATAGTTTGAAAGGTTCAAATAGTTTTAATAAATTAGATTTAAAGTTTATTAGTGATGATTTATTAAACTACTTACAGCAAAATCGGAATGTTGATTAGATTTATAACATAACCTTACTAATTGTGAGAGTTCAGTAATGACTCAGCTTAATTTAAGAATTTCTGATAAATTATTCTTGATAAGTTTATATAAATTTATTTATTCAAATGTTATAAAACAACATATTTATTCAAAAAATATCTTAACACACGAAGTTATATCCATTATTTTGAAATAAACATTGTCTAAATTTAATCCTTCATTAAATGATTCAATCAAATGATTCAAAAGAATCATGTTATAGAAGAAATTTTGTACTTGTATTTGTTATAATCATGTACCATGTGCATGCAGCACTTTTCATCATAACTCTTGGGGTTGAGGCTGAACCCCCGAGCTTTCAATAGCCTCTGCTCGTTTCTATTCGTGATTTTTTGATTATAAATTTACGGCTTCCAACCAAATTTCTTCTCTTTAGGTTAGCGTGAAAAGCTAAAGATAAAATTCGATATTTTACTGAACGATTCGATATGTTGCTATTGCGTAAATATTTATAAAAAATTAAAAACATAACCTAATTTAGCAGGGAATTTCTGTCGTTACTACCAACCTTGAAATTCGAAATGAGTTAAATTATTTTTGAATGGAAAATTTTTCATTAAAAGTGCACGTCAATTTTCAAAGTGGTCCCCAAAACTTTTATATTCGCTAAAAAACGAGGAGTTTTGTTCATGTGTGTTATTAAAGAAAATTATTGATTTTTTAAAACGAAAAGTGCCGAAAAACCTTGCAGTCGTGAGGTTGGTAATGGAAATCATTTAATGTCACTAAATTTAAATATTTTTTTAAATGATTTTAATTTAAATTTTTTACATTATATACTATTATTCTATTCATTTTTTGTTTTTAATTGTTAATTATTTATTGGGTGCAACATAATCTCGAAATTTATACGTTTCCCAGATTTATTATTTTTTTCTTAAATTGGTACTTTGAAATTGACAACTTCCATCATAAACAACACATTTGAGGTTGTGTCGATTTAATTTTCAAAATCAATAACTATTTTTTCTTGAAAATGAGTGAAAAACACGATAAATTGATTGTGGACAAGTTAAAAAACACGTTAAAAAAATCGGATTACATAACTTAAAAGGTTAGTTTTATTCAGACCTAAAAATACGATTTTAATTTACTTATGTACATTTTTAACATCCAAGTATGTACTCCGTGGGTAATAATCGCCCAACAACAATAAATATAACCCCCTTTTTCACTTCCAATTGCTTCTTATTATTGATGAATCGACAACAGGATTTGATGCTTAAAATAGACAAAGAATAAGGAAATTTTTAATAGAAACTAAAACAAATAGTAAATCAGCTATACTTTTTAAGACAAGGCAGCCTCTGCTGAGGGATAATGTAATACTTCCTTAGACAGATGGTAGCCCTTAACCCTGTCTCACCAGTTCATAAACTTTTTGTGGATAAAATCTTTAATTATCTTAATCTGAGTTGATAAGGACGGAGCGATTATCGGTTCAGGCGAACATGGCAGCCCTTTTCGCAAGCCATTCAACGTGCTTGTTACCTGAGCAAGTCGAGTGTCCTTTTGTTCATTGAAGTATTACACAGTTATGCACTGCGGCCTTCTCCAATGTCAGATGACAACCCATAACAAGTCCTGAGGTAATTGTTATTCTACTCAGGGCTAAAATAGCTTGTCTACTGTAAATGTAAATTGTGAAAGTCTTACCTACCAAGTAGATCTGACAATAACGTCAGCGGCAAATTGTATGGCGATTAACTCCGCCTATATTAGAGATTTCTGTCTTCCAACTAAACCAGTAAATCCTAATCAAGACGCTTACACTCAGGGCAAGTCCACACTAACGGCTTTTCACTCAGTGACCAGCGTTGTTGGTGGAGCGCTGGACCTAAAGGAATCCCCCCTGGGTGTTTTCATAGATACAGAGGGGTGTTTTTGATGACACAACTTTCTCTGGTATTAACGATGCCTTGTTACAACCGACTCTTTGTGGTTGGATTGAGAACACTCTTAAACATAGGATAGTTAAGCTTAGGGCTGGCGATGTCAGTCTCTAAAGAGGACTTACTCAAGGCTGTCCACAAGGGGTGTACTATCCCCACTTTTGTGGAACCTCACCCAAGTCAACTTTACTACAATTGGTTACGCAAATGATTTAACCATTCTCGTCAAAGGCAAGTACATAAACGTGCTTTGTGATAGGATGCAAGTAGCTCTCAAATTGATAGAGACTTGGTGTGACGAATAAAGACTCGCTGTGAATCCTAAGAAGACAGAGTTGACTCTTTTCACACGGATGAGAAAGTTTGGCAAGCCCAGAATGCCGTCCCTTGCTAATACTCCATTGGTGTTGCCAAAAGAAGTCAAATATTTGGGCATCACACTCGACAATAAAATGACATGGAGAGCCCACCTAGATATTAGAGTAAAAAAAGCGTACGTTGCATTCGCTCAATGCCGGAGGGCTATAGGTAAGAGTAAGCATAGGTAATCCGACGTATGCTTACATATGGTGGGCAAAGACCTTACAGTCTGCATCCATTGCTGCACTTAATAAAGTACAGAGACTTGCGTGTTTGTATGTAATTAATTAATTAAGTTTATTGCTACCAAATCAGCAATACATTCCACAAACAATTAAATTTTTAGCAATACTACAATTACATATATCACATTACAATACAATACATTTTATTTCCTATCCTACCCCTCCCCGCATCTCCCTACGCTGCCTTGTCGCCACCACCTCCCTCATCCATTCTCTTCCCTCTGCCCCCTCCCCCAGCACCTGCTTCCAGCCGATCACCTCCTCTCTTAGCTCGTCACACTCCCTCAGTAGGTGCTCCAACGACTCCCACTCCCCCCCACATAGCCTACAACCCCTCTCCTCATCTCTCATCCAATACCTATTCGCTCTCTCCTCATTGCCGCATCTGAATCTTGCCACCATCCTCTTCCCATCCTCATCCCCCTCCACCGACAGGTACTTCGGCAATCCCTCCGTTATTATTTCCTCGTACTTAGGGTTGTACCTGCTCTCCCTTATCTGCCCCCTTCTTTCTTGCCTCTGTACATCTCTATCCCTGCTCTCCAGCTCTTTCCACATCTCAATCCCCTGAGTACTGAGTACCCCACCCTTCTGAAATATTCCTCCCTCCCTCGTTGCCCGTAACCCCCTTTCCCTGCCTTAATCTCTTTCCAGCACTCCCCCAAAATTTTACATTGAGACCTCCCTTCCACCCTCTCCTCAAAACGTACCGCCCTTTTACCCGCCTCCACTCTTAACTTATCAACCTTCACCTCTTCTCTGACTATGTACTCCGGCGTCTCTTTTGCCAACCCCAAAACCCATCTCCAATACCTAGCCTGTACGCCTTCCAACAGCCCTTTCTCTTTCCACCCCCAAAGCTCCGCCCCGTACATCATAACACTTCTAATCAAGCACTCGAATATCATCTTCCTTTTTCCCATATCCCTTCCAAATAATCTCTCTCCCCACCCCCAGACCTGCCCCATCACCTTGTTCGCCTTCTTTGCCATTGCCCTCACATGCGCGCCTTTCTTGTTGTCCTCTCTAAATCTGTACCCCAAATATGTGTACTCCCTCACCTCCTCTATCTCCTTCCCTTCCCACCTCCAGTCTTCGCTCTTCCTTCTACCCCCTTTACAGAACTTCATAACCTTTGTCTTTCCTACATTCACCTCCAGAGCCTTCCCCCTAAAATAACTCTCCAAACTCCGCATCATCACCTTCATCTCCTTCGCCTCTCTCGCCACTACCACCAAATCGTCCGCGTAAGCCAGTGAATGCACCTTCCTCCTCCCTACAACCACACCTCCCATCTGCCCACCGGTCAATCTGTCTTCCATGTCTGCGGTATACAAGGCAAACAGAGCGGGACTGAGTGGACATCCCTGCCTCAAACCCCTCGTTGTCCAGAACCTATCCGTTAACTCGTCACCCACCTTTACCCTAGCTATCGTCTCTGCGTCTCAGCGTGTTTGTATGTTACAGGTGCGCTGCGGACTACCCCCACTGCAGCCATGGAAAATATGTTGAACCTAACGAATTCGACTGCGGGCAGCAGGAATTCTAATGGGTGAGAGAGATAGTAAAAATGCCATTCTCTGGAATGAAATTGTGGACTACTCACCAATTCTTGAATGTAAAACGGACTTCACACCCCTACAACACATTTTTACGAAGAAATATCTCACCCACCCAAGCTCCACAGAAGTAGAGGTAAAAAACAGCCTTAAAATCTACACTGATGGTTCAAGTAGACAGGAAGGAGCTGGAGTCGGAGTCTTCTCGTATGATCTCCGACTCCACATATCTGAACCTCTAGGTAAAAGGACGTCACCTTTTTCCAAGTAAAACTTTTCATTTGCAAAACTACCCAATGCCTGTACTATTAAGCTGTGTTGTATTTTATGTGGGACAGTGCAAGCGCATAGTAGTTTCATAACTATAGTTACTGCATTCATATACAGTGTGTTAATTAATTATCGTACCCGACGTCATCATTGCAAGTATGCAACCAATATCACAGTATTGGTATTGCAATACGCGATTTGCGTATTGGGTTGCATACTTGCAATGATGACGTCGCATGTGTCGCATGCATTGGGTTGCAAGTATGCAACCCAATACGCAAATCGCGTATTGCAATACCAATACTGTGATATTGGTTGCATACTTGCAATGATGACGTCGGGTACGATAATTAATTAGCACACTGTATTGCGAATTATATGAAATTCCTGATATACACATCTGTAAAGTATGTCTGATATAATTATCGTGTAAGCATACTTGTTGAAGTTTTCTAGATATCAGAATTTTATCTATATTTATCTAATTTAAAAAAGTGATTAGATTTATAAAGCAAATTAATTTAAATAAAAATAAGGAAATAATAATACTTGTTTATTCAAATTAATTATGAAAAGTGTTACAAAATAAGTTTTTTTTTTAAATTACAAATTAACTATTATAACTTTTTATTGAAAAAAGAACTGCGTCGCAATTAACATAAGAATTAATCCGAATCCGCTTCTAAAGTAACTTGCAGTTCCTCTACCTTCCGGACGATCGTCTAAATCGTAAACGCGTCCAACGATACCAAATGTCCATAATTTTTCGACATTATTAGCAGACATGGTAGTACCGATAACATCACCTTCGACGTTTTGACAAAACGCATATCCAGTAAGAGGATGAAGATCTTTTTTAAGAGTGGAGGGCATATACAACGTTCTATCTCCTTTTGGCAGATTTGCTTGTAATGAGATTTGCTTGATGGGACTTGAATCCGGGGGTGTTTCACCGCAACTTTGCAAATCGTTATTAGCGCAAACCAAAAGGGCGCAAGTTCTAAATCCTAAATTTTTCCCGGTTATATTAACCTGTTTTGTACCGTAAAAAGCTGCAACTCTAAAATATTAATAAAAACAAATATCAATAAAAATTCTGTTAATTTAGAAAACATTTTAAAATAATTACTTGTACACCGGGGAGTTGCTTGAAGCGTAACCATCTTGGAATTCTACGTAGAAGTCGCAACAAAATAAACTACCCTCACTACAAATTTGCACTTTGGCTATATTGTCGGTTACAACCAAATCTTTAGTGGTGTATAAATTCAAATTTTCTATGGTATTATTGAATTTGTCAATAGAAGGTGGCACTCCGCCGATTCTTGGTGTTATCTAAATAAAAATAGAGAAAATTATAGTAATTAGAGATATTTTTGGTTCGTTTCGAAAGCAATTATATAATTCTTAGAAATTCGATATTAAAAGATAAGATATACATGAAATGTCATTGCTAAATATAGCAATTACCTATAACGAGAAAAACACTTAATAAAAAAATCACCTCTATATTATTGTTACAAACAGCTTCTGGCATTTTATTTGTAAGTTTTTCTAAATTTCCCGTACTAGATTTGTAACTAATTCCTGTTGATATATCCAAAGAGGTGGTAGCAGATTTGGCGGAGAATATTCCAAAACCGCCCATTCCATCGGAGGAATTTCTATACGTAGCAGATAAAAGATTGATGCCATTCGCCTTTGCAAAACCATCTTGAATCGAAAGGCTGTGTAAGAACGGAGTTTCTGCAACCCACGCGTGAGGATAAATAATATCCGTAACGTTTGTATTCGCTAACATTGTACGAGCTGGATGTTCATATAATAAATCGCAGCTAGTCATTAAACCGAAATTAACACCAAATGCTGTAAAGGTTGCAACATTTTCTCCTTTCGTAAATTTTGGTTCCTTGCACAAGTTGATTTTACGATATCTGTGTACATGAGGAAGATTTAATTATTATTATTGCTAATAGTTCTTTTTAAATGATGAACATACCTAGCAACTACAGTTCCACTTCCATTAAAAACTACGTTCGTGTTGTAAAATATTGTTGTGTTAGAAGATGATATAGATTTTTCGATTAAATTAACCACAACGAAAACACCATGCGTTTGTGCAGTACATGACAAATCTATCAGAACCTAAACCAAATAAATAAATAAAATTAGCACAAATTACATCACAGATTTATTTTATAATCCTGAGAATTAATTAAAGATATCGGAATTTATAATCAATGTAACGATCAGTTTTGTTAAATATATATTAATACTTTAACTTACCTTTTCGTAAGAGTCTTTTGTTGAACAAGGTGAAATATTTTCAGCCGGATCCGGAACAAAAGTACTCAAAGGTTCCAAATTTTCAGGCAAATAGGGTGTAGTCAGCCCATATTCAGGAAAAACAATAATATTAGAACTCTTTAAATTACTTATTAAAGATTCGTAATCCCTGAGTCTCAACATCATATTGTCCAAATCACTAACACTTGAATCAGACGATTTCGCATATTCGATCACAGCAGCATTGTAACTTGTCTGTTTAATTAAGAGCAAATAAATAAAATATTTTAATTAACCATCCCCCTAAATGCCACATACCTGCGCTATTCCTGATTTTATTAAGAAACCAATTAAAAATAACACACCAAAATTTGTACCTGAAGCCATTTTGAAGTAAAGCTTACTAAACTCAATTAATTGAACTGATCCCAAATAGGTGTTATATACGGGAAGATAAGATAAAATGTTATCTTTTTCAAATAACAATATAATGAAAATACGTGATGAATTTATTGGTGTAGTTTCAACTATTTTTTTAACATTTAAATGTTTGTACAAAAGAAAAATACAATATGTGATTCAGAATGTTTATTGTTAAACAAATTAATATTATACTTGCTTTATGATCAAGTTTACATTCTCCATCATTGTTATTAATACTTTCAACATTTGAATCATTCCCACCATTCATTATTACCCCCATCACCTTTCTTGTAAATTGACGTACTCCAGGAAAGTAGTGAACAGCATAAATATATCCTTTAAATTTAAAATTTGTGAGCACAAAAAATTTATTAGGCAAAATTTGCCTAGTATATAACTTAGGCAAACTTAGGTGTACCAAATGAGGGTCAGGCAATGTCCGAAAAGTGTAAATTAACTTCGGACTTTGCCTAAAGTGGTTCAGGCAAACTTGAGTTTCACGTGGTTTCCTTGTCAGTGATGCTCACGACGCACTCTGCAAGTTTCAACTTGTCGATGATCAGTTTTTCCCTTACTGCGGTTGAGTGTACTTCGAGATAAAAGTTTTTCGAACTATTTCAAAATGAGAAGTGCAATAAATGCAACCAACGTCGAAACTGAATTGAGATCCAAATTTATGGAAAAATTAATGAACATGAACACGTCATCAAATTCATTTCTAATTGAAAGTAAGCAACACCAGGAAATTATTAACCCTTTGTGTCCCGACGGTACTTTAAAGTACCGGTAGTTCTAAACACTCATTTTAAACTGTAGTTACTTATTCGGCACATTTAGAGCTGTCGGTAATATCTACTATACAAGTGTATACAAGAAAGAATCTGTATAAAAAACATCGCAATTCGCACTGTAGGATTTTTAGGTACACTTTAAACTTATTCTTCCAGATGTGAGGTTAGAAGTTTAATGAAAAGTGGTGCTGTTGAATTTTGTTGTTCAAAAAGATATTTCTTTGATAAATGGTTATTAGGTGTGATTATTACAGAGAGATTATTACATTTTAAAAAGAAAACATTGAGCTTTAATTTAAAATAAGTCTCATTCCGTAATTTCAATAAACATGGCTTCAAAGAATGTTTAAATTAGCATCTTTTTTGACTCTTTTAAAAGTAAGTGTTGTTTCAACATTTTTTTTCTTAATATTTTTCCAATCCAACCCAACAATTATTACATATCATTTTAAAGAGAAAGCTTTGAGCTTTAATTTAAAAGAAGTTTCATTCCTTAATTTCAATAAATACGGCTGCCAGGAATTTTTAAATTAGCATCTTTTTTGATACTTTTAGATTATTCGAAAATGTAAGTTTTGTTTCAACATTTTTTTTCTTAATATTTTTCCAATCCAACCCAACAATTATTACATATCATTTTAAAGAGAAAGCTTTGAGCTTTAATTTAAAAGAAGTTTCATTCCTTAATTTCAATAAATACGGCTGCCAGGAATTTTTAAATTAGCATCTTTTTTGATACTTTTAGATTATTCGAAAATGTAAGTTTTGTTTCAACTTTTTTTTTCTCTATATTTTTCCAATCCAACCCAACAATTATTATACATCATTTTAAAGAGAAAGCTTTGAGCTTTAATTTAAAATAAGTTTCATTCCTTAATTTCAATAAATACGGCTTCCAGGAATTTTTAAATTAGCATCTTTTTTGACACTCATAGGTTATACGAAAATGTAAGTTTTATTTCAACTTTTTTTTTCTCTATATTTTTCCAATCCAACCCAACAATTATTATACATCATTTTAAAGAGAAAGCTTTGAGCTTTAATTTAAAAGAAGTTTCATTCCTTAATTTTAATAAATACGGCTTCCAGGAATTTTTAAATTAGCATCTTTTTTGACACTCATAGGTTATACGAAAATGTAAGTTTTATTTCAACTTTTTTTTTCTCTATATTTTTCCAATCCAACCCAACAATTATTACACATCATTTTAAAGAGAAAGCTTTGAGCTTTAATTTAAAAGAAGTTTCATTCCTTAATTTTAATAAATACGGCTTCCAGGAATTTTTAAATTAGCATCTTTTTTGACACTCATAGGTTATACGAAAATGTAAGTTTTATTTCAACTTTTTTTTTCTCTATATTTTTCCAATCCAACCCAACAATTATTACACATCATTTTAAAGAGAAAGCTTTGAGCTTTAATTTAAAAGAAGTTTCATTCCTTAATTTTAATAAATACGGCTTCCAGGAATTTTTAAATTAGCATCTTTTTTGACACTCATAGGTTATACGAAAATGTAAGTTTTATTTCAACTTTTTTTTTCTCTATATTTTTCCAATCCAACCCAACAATTATTATACATCATTTTAAAGAGAAAGCTTTGAGCTTTAATTTAAAATAAGTTTCATTCCTTAATTTTAAAAAATACGGCTTCCAGGAATTTTTAAATTAGCATCTTTTTTGACACTCATAGGTTATACGAAAATGTAAGTTTTATTTCAACTTTTTTTTTCTCTATATTTTTCCAATCCAACCCAACAATTATTATACATCATTTTAAAGAGAAAGCTTTGAGCTTTAATTTAAAAGAAGTTTCATTCCTTAATTTTAATAAATACGGCTTCCAGGAATTTTTAAATTAGCATCTTTTTTGACACTCATAGGTTATACGAAAATGTAGGTTTTATTTCAACTTTATTTTTCTCTATATTTTTCCAATCCAACCCAACAATTATTATACATCATTTTAAAGAGAAAGCTTTGATCTTTAATTTAAAATAAGTTTCATTCCTTAATTTCAATAAATACGGCTTCCAGGAATTTTTAAATTAGCATCTTTTTTCACACTCATAGGTTATACGAAAATGTAAGTTTTATTTCAACTTTTTTTTTCTCTATATTTTTCCAATCCAACCCAACAATTATTATACATCATTTTAAAGAGAAAGCTTTGAGCTTTAATTTAGAATAAGTCTCATTCCTTAATTTCAATAAATACGCCTTCCAGGAATTTTTAAATTAGCATCTTTTTTGACACTTTTAGGTTATACGAAAATGTAAGTTTTGTTTCAACATGTTTTTTGTCAATATTTTTCTAATCCAACCCAACAATTATTATACATCATTTTAAAAAGAAAGCTTTGAGCTTTAATTTAGAATAAGTGTCATTCCTTAATTTCAATAAATACGGCTTCCAGGAATTTTTAAATTAGCATCTTTTTTGACACTTTTAGGTTATACTAAAATGTTAGAAAAAGAGTATTGAGTTAACTCAATACTCTTTTTCTCAATATTTTTCTAATTCAACCCATCAATTATTATACATCGATTTAAACAGAAAGCTTTAAGCTTCAATTTAAAATAAATTTTATTTCTTAATTTCAATAAAGACGGTTTCCAGGAATTTTTGAATTAGCATCTTTTTTGACACTTAGATTATGCGAAAATAGGGGGATTGCATATTTTGCTAAATTTGTATTCCAAAGGCCTTTACTGAGTGTATTTTGATAGCGTTTTAATTCTGTCACAAAGTTTCAAAATATTTGACTTCTTAGGACTCAAAGGGTTAAAGAAGTAGGAGCTGCAAAGAAAGCAAGTAAGACTATGATCTACGTTACAATATCATCGCCTTAAACGTTAGGATGTGCTACGTTTAGGTGATAAAAAAAGTTAATACTGCCGGTTTCTGATCGATAGATATGCAGACTTGTCGTGATGGTGATTTCCGATATATTTTTAACTACCAGGCTCATCTAACTAAGTTTATAATTTTACGTCCATTGAAGACGAAGACAGCAGAGGAAGTGGCTCACACATTATTGGATGTTTTTTGTATTTTGGGAACTCCTAGCGTGTTGCAGTCGGACATCGGACGAGAGTTTGCTAATCGGGTAGTTAAGGAGTTAAGAGAAGTGTGGCCCGAGCTACCAATAGTCCATGGCAAATCCAGACACTCGCAAAGTTAAGGGAGTGTGGAGAGATCTAACCGGGACGTAAAAGATACGTTATTACAAGACAATAAGACTAAACATTGGAGCGAAGGTCTTCTTTTTTGTCAGCTTCAGAAAAACAATGTGTACCATAGCGGAATACGACAAACACCTTTTGAAGCGATGTTCGGTAAACAATAATTTCAGTTCAGTACAAAAAAAAATGACGTTATTTACATTTTCATTAAAGGAAGAAACGCTCATATCGAAATACAGTCATTGCCTAATTCTATCAAAACAATTCTTAGAACTGAAGAAGATCTTGAAGAGGTACTCTGCAACTACTGTGAAGCAGGAGAATTCCACTCGTGGTCCTAATGCAGAAAGTCTTGGAGGATCAACTCAGTTTCCTGATGCAGAAAATACTAAAGGAACAACCCCTCCCCTTGGTGTTGATATGGCAAAAGTGGAACCTGTTTGTTGCATATGTGAAAAAAAAACTTCAGAAGTCCACAAGTGTTATAGCTGTGCGCAGGATGTTCATGTCATCTGTGTCCAGAGTACAAGTAATACCAACGAGAGTTACGGAGCATCAGTTTTATGTCTTCGGTGTGCAAAAAGAAAAACGATGATTTAAAATCAAGAGAAAGCTGTGGAAGGATTGAAAGAGCAGGCAGAGAAAATGAAGTTTACACCTAATAAAAAATTTCCCCCGATTGAGGTTGGAACATCAATTACTGTGCCTGTTCCAAGTCTTGGCAGGAGCAAAGGAGATGTGCAAAACTTAATTGGCGTGGTTTTGGAGACAACAAATGATGGACTTTATAAATTTGGAACCAAGAAAGAAATTATTGCCTCGCCGTATTCTAGAAATCAAATTCAAACGTGTAAAGACACACTTTTGAAAATTCAAGACTGAATTCTCTCTGCGTCAGATTAATAATAATAATAATTCATTTATTGACTTGATAACAAAAACCTAATTCAAACATATAATAACATATCAAAATAAAAATACTATTAATTAAATCAAGTCAACTCGGACGATTGTCAGAGGAGGTTTAGATAAACAACTCTGATTTTCACAATCGCCCGAAAATACTATAAATAAGAAAAGAATAAAAGAAAACAAGAAAACAGATAAATCGAGAAAACACGCAAAACGTGACAAAACACAAAAGAACAAAAACAAAATTGTTTTTTCAAGCAACATCAAAAAACAAACTGATTGTTTAGAGCGCAAAGCTTCCGGCAGAGAATTCCAAAAATCAGCAATTCTGTAAGAAAAAGACCTTTTAAACAGTTGGGTGCTATGAGGCAGGATAGACAGGCAGTTCTTTCTGCGGACGTTTATATTATGAACGTCCGTTCTAAATATGATTTTATTGTGCAAGTAAGCCGGAGTTTCGAACATAATAATTTTGAAAAATAATACTCCCTCATGAAAAATTCTCCTTGCTTTCATACTCAGCCACCGTACCTCGGGCAACTTGTAAGAGATCCTTTGATTTCGACGTATACCGAATATCAAACGGAGACACGCCCCCTGGACTCGTTGGACTCGTGCCGCAGCATCTGCACGCAGATGAGGTCCATAAACAGCGTTGCAGTGATTAAACCGAGAAAGTATCAACGTGTCAGTGAGCAAGGCTCTACTTTGCGTGCTTAAAATGTGACGGTTGGCGTATAAAGACTTTAGCGTGGCATACGAACATCTAATTAAGTGATTGATATGTGTATTAAAACGCATATCCGAATCCAGCCATACCCCCAGGAGTTTTACAGTATCAACTACGCGCAATTCATCGCCGCCCACACGAATACTCAATGATGCTCTGGTAGGACCAAGGTCTTTACTTCTACCGAATATAATAGCTGATGATTTCGTACCATTAATCAATAGACCGTGCATAATCATCCGCATAAGTTTGTAATTTACAGTAACGGACGTGTAACGAGAAGGCACTAGTATATAGGACAAATAGGATAGGACCGCAAATACTACCCTGCGGCACACCTGTAGGAGTGTAAAATTCACGAGAAGTAGAATCACGAACGCGCACCCTCATACTTCTGCCCTCCAAATAATGTCGAAAGAAATCAACGGATTCACGGCTAAAACCCATAAACCTAAGAACAGCAAGTAACATTTGATGATTGATAGTGTCAAATGCCTTAGAATAGTCAAGTGTCACCAGGGCCGTAACAAGGCCAAAATCAGAGGAGCGCACAATGTCATCCGTAAGGTTTAAAAGAGAAGTAGCGCACGAAAAACCCGGACGAAAACCCGATTGGGAATCAGGCAGAAGATTATATTGAGTTAGGTGTGTTCGCAGCTAACGATCCACAATTTTTCATCAACAACCTTGGAAAGGCCGGGTAGAAGACAAATGAGCCTTAAATCGCTATAATTGGAAGGATTTGGTTTTTTGGGTATTGCAACTGCAATAGACTGTTTCCAGATGGTAGGGTATACATTTTCTGTTAAACAGAAATTTACGATATGTAAAATATATCTAGATATAAAAGGAAAACACATCTTAACAAATTTTAGTGCTTAGCCATCGATTCCAACGGCATTGGAAGAGATACTAATCAACGTGGAGTATAGATCGTTCTCCGTTATAGCCCAGAAGGAGAATTCAGTTTGAAAAGCAGTAGCCTTGTTGTTATTGTAGTATTGATACACATCACAGTCGATATCAGTTTGAGGAACAGCGCCGCCGAAGTGACTCGCAATCTCATTTGCATTGGCCAACGACTCCGGGATAATACCCTTACCTTTAGTAATATTTACGTTTTCCCTAATGCGACGCCAATACTCGGAGGAAGTGTTTGGGGAGAGCTGCGAGTCAAAGTAGGCCCTTTTTTCCCTTCTGATAGCGGCTGTAACATAGTTTCTCAAGCTTTTATAATAATCCTTATGAGAATCCAGCTTGGTATGCTTGAATCTCTTATACGAGTTATCACGAAGTTTAATCATTTCTCTAATAGTGGTCGTCAACCAAGGAGGCCGAGGGCTAGATACTCTCACCACTCTACTAGGAATGTGTACATAAAACACTGAGAGCAGCAGCTCATTGAAAATTCTCAATTTATCGTTAACATCCTGCGTATAAATAATATCCATCCACGGCAGCATCCCCAGGTCCTTCTCAAGAGCAACCCGATCTGCAGAGCCATAATCTCAGACAGTTTTAAAGAGTAGAGGGGGCTTGAAGTGCTCATGCAAAATGGTGCAGAAAGTGAAAAAGTGACCCGAGAATTTAAAAAATTCCCGAACACCGCACTCCCGCACCGCAATACTTTCCGTCACCAAAATAAGCTTTAATTAGTAGCCAAAATTATGATTAGTAGCCAAAATTCTGCCTTTGAGGGCCAAGGGTTTTTGAAGTGAAAGATAAGAAATGTCAAACAAATTTATGCAAGTGTGAGAGGGCTAAAGTACTTTGCAACACGAATTGTCACCATTCAGACTCGTGTTCAAACAAGTAACGGTTTACACAAGCTGCGGCATTACCAACAGTTACAGAAGTAAGTGCCGCAAGAAGCCCTAATAATCAATAAAGCGCCAATCTGTTAATTACGAAGATATGGAAAGAAGAAAGACACTTCTATAATTAACCAAAACGATATTTTATTCAAAGTTGGAAACGAATTTTGGTTATAATATGAACTAATTAAATCATCAATAAAAAAAAAAGTCTCCTGCGATAATTTATTTTGGCATTGAAATTTATGGGTACATGAAAAGAATGATTAATAGTTGCAATAATTTAATAAAATTCTCTACTATTCTAGATCTGCATAAAAAACGTTAATTTTTGCGATTTTATATTTAAAAATATACATATATGTTTTAAATTTATTCATCTTTTGTAATCATCTGAGAAAAACCCTGTATAAATGTTTATCGTGCTGATTAAAACGGTGTCCTAAATTTCCCAAATCCCTAAGGATTTACTTAAATCTGGCCGATAAAAATTGCTAAAGATCTGTAAAAAGGAATAAAAATCCCAGTAGTTCAGTTTTGGCATTAGCATCAAGATGTTCTTCCAAAGTTTTCATTGTGTACTCTTACTTTTATTGATGGGATGTTTCTCCAAAGCCCAGGTAATACATCTATATGAATCATTCTTGCATCGTTTAAAATTTAACATTCAATTAAAATCTTTTCTAATATTAACTTAATAATTCTTGTGTTATTCACATTATTAAAAGGAATCTTATGTGGCTGTGGTGATGGAATATGGATTAAAAAACGACCCGGGTTTATCCGATTTCGAAAATGTTTTAACTAATACAAGAGAATGCGTATTCCAAATTGGACAAGCTAAAAACGAATCAAATGCCAACATCATAGTTTTTCCAGAATACGTTTTAACGACTCCAAATTTACCCAACAATTTGGAAAATATTAGCACCTATGTTCCGACTCCAGCTGAAGATGCCTCACCATGTATGCGAGTAAGGAGTCCATATGCAGATGTAAGTTTATACAATAAAATCCAAATTAAAAATAAATCGCTCCTAAAATTATATAAAATAAACTTATTATTAACTTTATATTAAATGTGAGTAATCGATATTATAGGAATTTTTGTATTTACACTTAATACAATTCGTATATCTGTGAGTAATGTTTACGTAAGATAAAGTGAATACTTAAAATCCTATTGAATGTGTGAGGTACAAATCCGGGCTAAGGTTTTGCTTATCACAAGTAAACGCGTGAATGTTACGCAATAAACGAACATTTATAAAACGAATTTATTGAAAAAATAATTTAATCTGATAAAAACTGAAATTTTCTCCTAAAATTAATTAAAAATAATATTACAATTTTTTTTTTATTATAGTTTCTTGTTCTTATATCTTGTGCTGCATTTCAACATCAAGTTTACGTCGTCATAAATGTTATCGAAAAAGCCAATTCATCAACCAACTCTATAATTTATTATAATACTAATGTAGTTTTTGATACAAGAGGTGCTGTAATAGCAAGGTATTGGTTTATAAGAAATCAATCAAAATAATTATATTACTTGAATTTTAGATATCGTAAAATTAATTTGGTTAACGAAGACATGTTCACGCCAGGCGAAGAAGTTACGGTATTTACAAGCTTCGGTGTTACATTCGGTCTTTTATCAACAGCCGATATTCTGCACAAAAACCCGTTGGAAACGTTAATGAATGACCTTAGAGTCACCGACCTTATCTACCCAAATTCTTGGCATTCTGAAACGCCATTCTTTAAAGGTGAACAAACATTTTCGGTTGATTTGTTATTTAAAAAAAAAAAAATTCTTTTAGGTCTTTCGTTACAAGACGGCGTTGCTAAAAAATATGGAGTTAATCTCTTAGCATCGGGATATAGTGATCCAAGAGACGGCATGGGCGGTTCTGGTATTTTTCTATCTGATGCTTCAATCGGAATCATTGATTTATCATTAATAACTACGCAAACCAGATTAGCATCAAGAGTTAATATTATACCAACGAGAACGCCAGCTAGCGTTTGTGAACACAATGTTAATGTAAATAAGATGATTTATATAGAGAGTGGGACAAAAGTCTAATTTTCTCGTAAATGTGTCAAATCATTACCTCACTAACTGCATTGCTTCCAAAGTTTTGTTCATAACGTTCATATCGTTTATGCTTCCTGTCAGAAGAAGATGAATGGTTTCTTTGAAAAGTATTTTCATTGATTTTCTTGGCAATGGACGTATACTTATCAAAAACGGGTCAGAGCTTAAAATAATCTGTCTATAACATCTCTATTTCATGCTACTTGGGAAAATTTTCTTGTGAATTGCCTATCACTAATTCATTATGGTCGTTCACTAGTGATAGAACGGATAGTGATTTTGCGAAAAGCTGTATACCGGATATTCGGCATCCCCTTCGGCCGGATATCCGATTATTTGGCATTTTTGAAGTGATACCCGATATTTTGTAGTAATTATTATTTGTTTCCATTAATCGTAAATTAAAATAAAGAAATTGCACTTTTTTGTAATGGATATTTATTAAATTTTGATCTACCGAAATTTTGATTAACTTGAAGATGACTTAATAAATATCCATTACAAAAAAGTGCAATTGCTTTTTTTTAATACCCTACATTGCCACATTATTACGATATTTGAATAAAAATGAAATTAATAAGAAAGCTGATAAGATATGTCAACTTATTTGGATCCAAGATACAAAATGAACTTTTTTGATGCTGATATAACTAACGAAGCAACTCTAAAACGAGGATACTTTAATTAATAATTGGCGATTTTTGCAGGATTCTTCAAGAAATTAATTTTATAGCGAATTTTGAAAATTATCGATGAAAATTGCAACAACGAAAATTTTATTAAAACTTCAAATATTGTTGTCTCAAAAACTAAAAGTTATTTCTAAAAACGTGTTGGTTCATTGGAAAGAGGACACTCTTGTTAACACTTTGGGAAATTTTCATACTCATATTCCAAGAAATGAATTTTATATGAATTTTTAAAACTTAATCGGCGAAAATTGCAAAATTCGAAAAAATTGTTGATCATTTCAAAAATATATTTCTCATGAACTGAAAGTGATTTTTCAAAACGGCTTTTTGCATTAAAAAGAGAATACTTTCATTAGTAATTGGTGATATTTCCACAAGGATCCTTCAAGAAATTAATTTTATAGCGAATTTTGCAAGTTATCGATGCAAATTGCAACATCGAAAATTTTATCAAAACTTCAAATATTGTTTTCTCAAAAACTAAAAGTTATTTTACAAAATGGGTTGCTTCATTGGAAAGAGGACACTTTTGTTAACACTTTGGAAAATTTTCATACTTATATTCCAAGAACTGGATTTTATACGAATTTTTAAAATTGAATCGGCGAAAATTTCAAAATTGGAAAAAATTTTCGATCATTTCAAAAATTTATTTCTCAAGAACTAAAAGCGATTTTTCAAAACGGCTTGTTGCATTAAAAAGAGAATACTTTCATTAGTAATTGGTGATATTTCCACAAGGATCCTTCAAGAAATTAATTTTATAGCGAATTTTGAAAACTATCGATGAAAATTGCAACATCGAAAATTTTATCAAAACTTCAAATATTGTTTTCTCAAAAACTAAAGGTTATTTCTCAAAATGTGTTGGTTCATTCGAAAGAGGACCCTCTTATTACCACTTTGGGAAATTTTCATACTTATATTCCAAGAAATGGATTTTATACCAATTTTTAAAACTTAATCGGCGAAAATTGCAAAATTCTAAAAAATCGTCGATCATTTTAAAAATTTTTCTCGTGAACTGAAAGTGATTTTTCAAAACGGCTTTTTGCATTAAAAAGAGAATACTGTAATTGATAATCGGTGATATTTCCACAAGGATCCCTCAAGAAATTAATTTTATAGCGAATTTTGAAAATTATCGATGAAAATTGCAACATCGAAAATTTTATCAAAACTTCAAATATTGTTTTCTCAAAAACTAAAAGTTATTTTACAAAATGGATTGGTTCATTGGAAAGAGGACACTTTTGTTAACCCTTTGGAAAATTTTCATACTCGTATTCCAAGATCTGGATTTTATACGAATTTTGAAAATTGAATCGGCGAAAATTTCAAAATAGGAAAAAATTGTCGATCATTTCAAAAATTTATTTCTCAAGAACGGAAAGTGATTTTTCAAAACGGCTTTTTACATTAAAAAGAGAATACTTTCATTAGTAATTGGTGATATTTCCACAAGGATCCTTCAAGAAATTAATTTTATAGCGAATTTTGAAAACTATCGATGAAAATTGCAACATCGAAAATTTTATCAAAACTTCAAATATTGTTTTCTCAAAAACTAAAGGTTATTTCTCAAAATGTGTTGGTTCATTCGAAAGAGGACCCTCTCTTATTACCACTTTGGGAAATTTTCATACTTATATTCCAAGAAATGGATTTTATACGAATTTTTAAAAACTTAATCGGCGAAAATTGCAAAATTCGAAAAAATCGTCGATCATTTCAAAAATTTTTCTGGTGAACTGAAAGTGATTTTTCAAAACGGCTTTTTGCATTAAAAAGAGAATACTTTCATTAGTAATTGGTGATATTTCCACAAGGATCCTTCAAGAAATTAATTTTATAGCGAATTTTGAAAACTATCGATGAAAATTGCAACATCGAAAATTTTATCAAAACTTCAAATATTGTTTTCTCAAAAACTAAACGTTATTTTTCAAAATGGGTTGGTTCATTGGAAAGAGGACACTTTTGTTAACACTTTGGAAAATTTTCATACTTATATTCCAAGAACTGGATTTTATACGAATTTTTAAAATTGAATCGGCGAAAATTTCAAAGTTGGAAAAAATTTTCGATCATTTCAAAAATTTATTTCTCAAGAACTAAAAGCGATTTTTCAAAACGGCTTGTTGCATTAAAAAGAGAATACTTTCATTAGTAATTGGTGATATTTCCACAAGGATCCTTCAAGAAATTAATTTTATAGCGAATTTTGCAAGTTATCGATGAAAATTGCAACATCGAAAATTTTATCAAAACTTCAAATATTGTTTTCTCAAAAACTAAAAGTTATTTTTCAAAACGGGTTGATTTATTGGAAAGAGGACACTTTTGTTAACACTTTGGAAATTTTTCATACTTATATTCCAAGAACTGGATTTTATACGAATTTTTAAAATTGAATCGGTGAAAATTTCAAAATTGGAAAAATTTTTCGATCATTTCAAAAATTTATTTCTCAAGAACTAAAAGCGATTTTTCAAAACGGCTTGCTGCATTAAAAAGAGAATACTTTCATTAGTAATTGGTGATATTTCCACAAGGATCCTTCAAGAAATTAATTTTATAGCGAATTTTGCAAGTTATCGATGCAAATTGCAACATCGAAAATTTTATCAAAACTTCAAATATTGTTTTCTCAAAAACTAAAGGTTATTTCTCAAAATGTGTTGGTTCATTCGAAAGAGGACCCTCTTATTACCACTTTAGGAAATTTTCATACTTATATTCCAAGAAATGGATTTTATACGAATTTTTAAAACTTAATCGGCGAAAATTTCAAAATAGGAAAAAATTGTCGATCATTTCAAAAATTTATTTCTCATGAACTAAAAGCGATTTTTCAAAACGGCTTTTTGCATTAAAAAGAGAATACTTTCATTAGTAATTGGTGATATTTCCACAAGGATCCCTCAAGAAATTAATTTTATAGCGAATTTTGAAAACTATCGATGAAAATTGCAACATCGAAAATTTTATCACAACTTCAAAAATTGTTTTCTCAAAACGTGTTAATTCATTGGAAAGAGGACACTCTTATTAACACTTTGGGAGAATTTCATACTTATATTCAAAGAAATGGATTTTATACGAATTTTTAAAACTTAATCGGCGAAAATTGCAAAATTCGAAAAAATCGTCAATCATTTCAAAAATTTTTCTCGTGAACTAAAGGTGATTTTTCAAAACGGCTTTTTGCATTAAAAAGAGAATACTTTCATTAGTAATTGGTGATATTTCCACACGGATCCCTCAAGAAATTAATTTTATAGCGAATTTTGGAAATTATCGATGACAATTGCAACATCGAAAATTTTATCAAAACTTCAAATATTGTTTTCTCTAAAACTACAAGTTATTTTTCAAAACAGGTGGATTCATTGGAAAGAGGACACTCTTATTACCACTTTGGGAAATTTTCATACTTATATTCCAAGAAATGGATTTTATACGAATTTTTAAAACTTAATCGGCGAATATTGCAAAATTCGAAAAAATCGTCGATCATTTCAAAAATTTTTCTCGTGAACTGAAAGTGATTTTTCAAAACGGCTTTTTGCATTAAAAAGAGAATACTTTCATTAGTAATTGGTGATATTTCCACAAGGATCCTTCAAGAAATTAATTTTATAGCGAATTTTGCTAGTTATCGATGAAAACTGCAACATCGAAAATTTTATCAAAACTTCAAATATTGTTTTCTCAAAAACTAAAAGTTATTTTTCAAAACGGGTTGGTTTATTGGAAAGAGGACACTTTTGTTAACACTTTGGGAAATTTTCATACTCATATTCCAAGAACTGGATTTTATACGAATTTTTAAAACTTAATTGGCGAAAATTGAAAAAAATTGTCGATCATTTCAAAAATTTATTTCTCAAGAACTGAAAGTGATTTTTCAAAACGGCTTTTTGCATTATAAACAGGATACTTTAATTAATAATCGAAAGTGATAACAGCGACAGTTCTGTTAGTAATGAATGTGTTGTTGAATTACAAGCGAAGAGAAGAAAACTAGACGAAACTGCAACAATAGATTTTCTATATCGTGTTGGGATTGTTACAATGAGGTTAAACACTAAGGATAAACCTGATATAAATAAAGTTGTATTTATTGAAAAAAGTCCTATTGGGGTTGAACTTGATTATTATCTGCAGTGTCCAACACCTAACTAACACCCACTAATTTCTGAGAATGGTGGAGTATTAAGTAATAGGTTTTTAATATCCGGATAATTGCCGGATATCCGTTCCACCCTTATCATTCACTATAAGATAATTTGCTATAAGATAAACTTTAGATCCCAAATTTTATGCTCTACTCATTTAGGGGAAAATTAGACGTTTCCAGACCTTTGTTCACTCTCTATATATTTTGCGTTTTAATAATAGGTAATCCCAAGAATCGGTGGACAACCTCCCACCGTAGATAATTTTGGATTAAATTTCGAAAACATGGAACTTTACACTTTCGTCGATTTGGAACTTGGAGTAAATGTGACCACCGGTGAAGTTTGTAGCGAAGGAAGTGATTTTTGTTGCGAATACGACATCGCCTTTAATTCTCCTTTAACAAATACCAGCACAGTTTACAAGTTTGTTATAAATTTTTTACCAAGAATAAAAAGCCAATTTAATTTTAATTTTTAGAGTTGCCGCTTTTTATGGTATTCGATCGATGAGCAATCCACTTTCAACGTTAGGAGTAAGAAGTTGCGCTTTGGTGGCTTGCCAAAATGATAATTCATCATCGTGTAGTATGAGACCATCGGCTTTTAACGTAGAGTTCTCAAGGGTTACCATAAAAACTCACGTTCCAACGAACCAAGATACTTTTTACATACCATCGACTCTTAGCAGCTCTTTACGTCCTTTAACTTTGTACACTTATTGCGAGGGAGATATAGAAGATGGGCAAGTTGAAATTGCAATGACCATAGAGAGAGCTAATGATATCATGGCTTTTGGAATATTTGGGCGAGTTTATAATTTGGATGGTGGGGAAGTTGGAAGAGGTTTTGGATCGTTTATTAAAGCATTAACAATGTTGATTTTTTCATCAATCGTCGCTGCGTATTTAATGTAATTTTTTATTGAATATTTATCATTATCATTTTTGTCATTTAAATCAATAAAAATTTTGTATGCTTAGTAATGTAGATAAACATTTAATTTAGAAAATAGGCGCCAAATGCAAATATAATCAATTAGTAAGTTTTAGATTAAATTTTTTTGTATTACTAAAGTTAAATAAACTTGAAAAATTTTAAATATTTAATACCAATTTTCTGTTATTTGACCTTCATATACATTAATTATTTAAAACAACCTTGGTTTATTGATTAGATACATCGTAGGATAAAAAATAAAAATCTTCACTTCAAGAATATTTACTTTAATTTTTTTTTTTGATATTTAAGTTCCAAAGCGATGGCTTTCACTACAACGTTTCTCGTCTACCGCTTTTGTAGTGAGTTTCCGAAGCCAAACCGAGTCGAGTTATATTAAATTAGTTCACAGCCGAAGCCTGTTATAAGTTGTCTGTGAAAGTGCGACGATGTGAAATAAAACAATCACATAAATAAAAGAACAGTTATTGAGCTCGTTCCGCGCGAAAAAATTAACTAGTCTGCTAATAGTTTAAGATAATTTGGTATTTTTTTATGGGACAAAGAAGACATTGGTAAACAGCAGAACCGGTCAGGGGTCAACGTTACTCAACCGTTCCTATAAATAAGCCAAGCAAAGTCGTTTCGAAAAAACACCATGTCCGCGACCATACTTAAACACATCGCGGTTGCGGTTCTTGTAAACTTCATTTTCGTCGAAGGGTAAGTGATGTTTAATTGAATTTGTAAAAATATTAGGTTTGTAAAAAATTTTAGTTAGGCAACTGAAATACCACGATAAGAAAGTGAATAGCGACCGTAGATAAAAGATAAAAAAGATAAGAAAATCGCTTTTTGAAAAAAAAGGTTCATTTTTTTATGTTTGCACTTTTTGAAACAATTTCAAACACGTTATCAATAAATTTTCCAAGTTCTCTCAACTACAATATTTCCTCTCGGTATTTTGCAATGCAAACACGGAAAATGCACGCTCATAAATTAATGCGTTGTTCGTCTATCTAACAATTATGACGTCAACTCAATTAATCTTAAAAATATTTCACCTTCAAGATAATCAATTCTTTTATGCATTTCAACAAATGTAGTTCTAACAATGTTCAATGACAAAAAATATGTTGTTTACTTTTTATCTCAAAGAATAAAAGAACAAGGGCAAACGGTGAAAGCGGTTGAATTGGTTAACCTTAAAAGAATCCATTAAAAAATAAAACAATAAATAATCGTTTGTTTATTGCCGATATCCCCTAATACCAAAAAGAACGATATAAAAAATAACTTTTTGTGACACCTCAATATTATCGTTACTAATCTTCCAATTGTTTTATCGTTGTTTATGTTTTGGTATAAAATTCGTTTATAACCTCTAATCAAACTCGTTTAAAAGAAAGCCGAAACAATATTTGCAATGAAACGATCCTTTCAATTCGTTGCACTCAATCAATATGTACGCTTGTTTAACAACAAAAACTTTTAAAGTTATTTTAATAGTAACTGTGGGTATTTGTGTATTAGCTGCCATAGTTTTGCCAATAGTGTTAATAGGAGATGACGAAATTACCGAAGAAGAAAGATATTATACGTAATTTAAAAGCATAAGTTACATAGAACGTGGTAAAATAGTTGATTGTAATTCCAAATGGTAAAAGTATGTTGTTTTGAACTGTTATGTTAAATTACACATTTGGCTGGAGATTTATACGCATCAGATTTAATTAAATAGTCAATATATTACTACTTTAGAAAATTAGAGTAAGTCAAATAGCACCGTAGTGGAAAATATTTAGAAAAATAGCGTATTTAACACAATCTAGTCAAATTTATACTAGTATTCTATTAATTTTTGGTTTTTAATTGTTAATTATTTACTAGTTGTTGTCATTCTCTAGGAAATATGTACAGGGTGGTTCAAATTCGATGTCCGAATAGGCTATTTGTTTTTCCCCTAGAGGCCAAAATTGAAAATATCGTAAAATTAGCAAGTGCAATTATCTTGGTTATTATTATAGGTGGAGTATTATAACTAAGACATTATATGGACACTTTTTTACAGAGAATTTGATGACGTAGTCAAAAAATTTTTTTCAGTTTTAGATTTTGACATATTATCACAATTTTCGTTTTTTTAATAGAAACAACCACTTTATTCGCTTATTGAATTCGTTATTTTTTTCTGATTACAAAAATATAGCGTTCGACAGATCTGTTTTAGAATAAATCTAAAAATAAACTTTTTTTTAGTGTCGTGGAAGAAATTAAATTTACAGTTTCCTGTAAATTACGGTACTGTAGCTAAAAATTAAAAAAACTTATTTCTCCAATTCAAAACAATGCAATCTATTAAATATTTCCGTATTAATAGTTGGTGTAATAAATATAATTATTTGTTTTTAAATACCAGAAAAATAATACCCCTTAATTTACAGGAAACTGTAAATTTCATTTCTTAGACGACACTAGATTTCGGCGGCGCACACAGGCGAATTTTTTAAAAATCTCGACCAAAACTGGAAAAATTTAAGGAATAAGATTGAAAATGTAATTAATCCTATTTGATTAAGTAAACCCCAAGGTGTCTTGAAACACCTTATTTATAATTATTGTAAGAATTGCCGCCAAAATGTTTTAGTTGTCAATTGATTGTTTAGTTATCACACTTATCACAACAGTTATCACTTATCACCTAGATAAAACGTCGGTAAAAATTGTGATTTTTAATTAATTTTTTCCTTTACACTTTTTTAATAGAATTGTATAATATATTGAAAGCAACAATTCGGTTATTAGTATTTTTGTAATATTGTTTGATTACATCATATGTTGAAATTGAGAAAATAATTTATTTTACGATATTTAGATGGGCAAAAAATAAATTGTTTAACATTGTTCAAAAGTAATATTGTATACGTGTTGTAGTATAAGACCTACTATTGTAGATTTTACTAGAAATTCTTGCGGTATTTTGCGGTTTTACCTTAAAATAAATTTTTATTATAGTGTGTGTATAAAGTTGGGAAAAAAATCATAATTCTGCTATGTGCTGTTTGTTTGGGGAGCGCATTTGCAGTTAGAAAATAAACATAAAGGGACACTTTTTCACTATTAAATCGATAATATAGGCTGTCCACAAAAAAAGTGTCTAACCAAAATTACAATTTATTTTCTAAAACACTAATTAATTTTAGTATGAGATGTTAACGTTCTAAAGTTAATAATTTTCTAGAAAGAAATTAAAAAATTGAATTGACACACTGAATTTTCGGTAAAATATTAAAAGTTGTTATTGTGTCAATTCAATTTATTATTTGCATGATTTTTTTCCTTGAAAATTATTAACCATACGTCTTATACAGGCTGGTCCGTTACTAATGGGGCACAGAGCAATAGTGAATTCCTTACATTAAATTATTACGATTTAACCCAATTTATCTTAGTCCACTTGTAAATAATAACGAAGATACAGATGGGTAAAGTTTATGCTTTATTTTCATTTTTCTTTAATAATTTTTATTGTCAATTAGCATTACTACTCTAGTATTAATGCCAATTGACGGTGTTAGTCTAGTATTTGACGAAATAAAATCATTTTCAACGCCAACTAATGTTTAGTGCCTTTAAACAGTGATTATCTTGGAAACGGAGAACTTTAAAGAAGATTGGTATACCAAATTTATGTAAAAATGTCTGAGAAACTGTTTCAAGTTGTGTGAGTTGCAAAAATTTTAACGATGAAAAGGATATGTCTACTTTAAAGGAGTTTTTTAAGGCAGGCAGTGCCATCTGAAAGATAAATCAAAACTAATACCAAATTATTATTTAAAAAATGATAATGTACCAATTTTCATGGTCATAATGCAAGAGAAAACGAAATATTTAAACAAAAGCGAAAATAAAGTATTAACTTTAATCATCTGTATTTTCGTTATTATTAACAATTGGACTAACATAAATTGGGTTAAATCGTAACAATTTAATGTAAGGAATTCACTGTTCCTCTGTGCCTCAGTAGTAACGGACCACCCTATATATAAAAATGTAGGTAGATACAATTAAATAAAATCGCAGTATATCATAAAATACTTCATCCTTGTTAATTGTATAGATATTTTATAATTTCCATCAATTTTGAATAAAAAAATTGACAGAAATATCTTTTTGGCCAAGATTTTTAACTAATTCGCTTCTGTCCGGCGTTTAGAAATTTTATAAAAAAAGTTTAGTTTTAGATTTATTCTAAAACAATAAAAAATAGACCTGTCGGACAATATATATTTGTAATCAGAAAAAAATAACCAGTTGTTTTAGGTATTTTATTAAGACAATAATTAATTTTTGATATATTGAAATAGTTGGTTGCCATGGTTACGTATAGCTACTGCTATTTTGCTATCTTAAATGAATGGAAAATAATGAAACTTTAACATAATTTTTCTCGAAAATTTTCTTTTGTAACCAATATTAATTGACTGTACTAGATTCAGAAAAAAGTCCTCTTTCATATTTCGTAATAGTAATGGGTTATTGCTATTTGAAAAAATATTAATGACGTTATTACTCGTTTAAAAATAGTGGCAAAAATTTTAAATCTATACCAAACAATTGCAAAAAATTTCAATCTTTAGACCCGTTTCAGCGATTTTTCCATAAACTGTTCTTAATTGTTTTAACGAATTTATCCATTACTTTTGGGAAACACTGTACAAAAATATACAAGACTTACTTTGGACTTTGTCCCACATAAAATGCAACATGTCATTACGGGAAACACAATGTCCGTTATAGTTCAATAAAAATATACAATAATCTAGAGCTGAATAACAAATAAATCTAGACTAACACTAGACTAGGTCTAGAACTAGAAACATTCCGTTTAGTCATGCGTTTCTTAAGACGGCTAAACCTGAATGTTTCTAGTTCTAGGTCTAATGCACTATCACTAGAACTAACACAAGACGTAGAACTAGAATCATTCGGGTTTAGCCGTCTTGAGAGACGTGAGGCTAAATCCGAATGTTTCTAGTTCTCGGTCTAGTGTTAGTTCTAGTTTTGCACTAGCACTATCACTAGACCTGGAAGTAGAAACATTCCGTTTAGCCGTGCGACTCTTAACACGGCTAAACCTGAATGTTTTTACTTCTCGGTCTAATGTTAGTTCTAGTAATAATGGTAAGTAGCATAAAATATCACTATGTTGCATATTTTTATTGCACTAAAACTAGAACTAACACTAGACTTAGAACTAGAAACATTCGATATAATGCAGTGTTGATGCAACTTCATTCTGTGCAAACTTGACATCATAGAAATATATGTATAGAGTCGTCTCTATGTAAACTTGATTTGACTCAACATCGGAAATACTATACTCTGTTTTTAAACCAGGAGGAGTAAACGCGAAAGTCAGACTTACACTAGGAAAAATCACCAGAAAATATCACTAGATATTTTGACGGTAAATTTAAATTAATAATTATTATTATTTATTAATTTACTTATTATTGTATTTATTTTCGTTTGTTATCGTCAACACTAAACATACAAATTAACATTGAAGTTATGAGTGTATTTATTTCAAAATATAATAAAGAAGGGTTTAAGAACACAAAATTTACAATAATGACACGAAACTGTCGAATTGTCAATAACCTAACCTTCAAATTCAAAATCAAAATTGCCTGTGTGTGAACCTTCCTCGCATTCAACCAATCACGTGCAAGGTCAATCTGGTGACAAATTTCAAATACTCCTCCTGGTTTAAAAACAGAGTATAAGTGCCAAAGAAAACTTCAAGGTATAATTAATAGCTTTGTTCGTTGGGACTGCACTACTTACACTCACTTGCACTATGCAGTTTAGTGCAGATGTTGTGTGTTCGTTGGGGATAGTGCAGTTTAGTGCAGTTGCACTCATACTGTTCGTTGCGCCAGGTGCAGTGCAACTTAGTGCAGTCGGTGCAAGTTAGTGCAGATTTTGTTGCACCTGCTTTCGATTAAGTTCAACAAGTGCAGTGTAACTAAAATGGCGGAATATTTGAAAACGTGTTTTGTAATAATTAATATTAATATTAAATATTAAGAAATAAAACCTTATAATAATTAATATTTGTTGTATTAGAGAACACAGTATATTCAATCCCAGTAGAGGCAGTAGAAAACTACCCCTACTTTTTTGGAATAATTTAAAAACTACCCTGTCCATTTTGGCGGCATTAAATACACTTATAGTACGTTTAAAAATATTATGTGTTTTTTCTCATTTAAGGGTGGCTGGGGTTAACTACCCTCACCACCCCAATTTTTTTTTTGCAAGTACTGCTTATCAATTTTGGTGCAATTTAGCATGTGATTTCTTTATACGTTAAGTAGTATAAGTAGTACTTGAAAGAACTAATAAGAGTTAGTAGTTTGGTATAGAAAATATATTTCGCTAATAATTGAAAAAAATAAAAAATAATAATAATACTTAATGAATACTAAAAAAACGCTACTAAAAAACATTCTGCGATAATTTCATTTTCCACGAGTATTTCGCTGACAATCTCCTGTTTGTCCATTTCAAATATTGTACACTTTTTTTTATAAAAATCTGTTCGTTGGGACCACGGTTTATACACTTTTCTAACCTACACTAAAGCTTTGTTTGGTATCTTGCACTAACGTACACCAGTGCACACTTTTTCTTAAAAATAGTGTTTGGTAGACTGGTGCAAACAAGTGTAGATAGTGCCGCCGTGTTTGGTAAGCGATTGAGTTTTAAAAGTGCAGACACTTTTCACACCGACTCGCCGGCAAGTGTAGGAAGTGTAGTGTAAGTCGACATAACCTTTAAGACGTATTTAGTTTTTTGAAAGTGTCAAAGTTAGATTTATTTAAACAAAAATAAAATATTGTAAGCTAGAAAAAACAATAAATAACAGTTTGATTTGTAGAAAACGTTCTATTCAATTAAAATTAAAAACCCAATTGGAAGTTCTCCGGTTAAATATAATGGCTAAAATTGAAAGACAGTTAAATGTAAAAATAATTTATGATGAAGGGGGAAAACTACAGGCAACATTTCCTTTTTTGATTTATTCATCTTGATTCTTTGATCAATAATAAATTATTCAACTTCCTACAGAAATAATAAAGATCCGATAACAATCCGTTTTATCAAACACCTAAAATTGTTACACTTATGCACTTTGAAAATGTGTTGAAAACTGAGAGTTGTCAACTGCACTACACTTGCTACACTAGGAGTATTTATAGCAAGTGTACCAAACACAGCTTAAGTTGACATGACATTGCACTGACTTACACTTCATTGCACTATGACGTCATACGAGTGCCATGTCGTGCAGAGTAGTGCAGTCCCAACGAACAAAGCTTATAGCTTTGTAAACAAAACTAACCTTACCTCGTCTTACTGCTGTAAGTCATAGTGCAATGACTTACACTTCATTGCACTATGACGTCATACGAGTGCCATGTCGTGCAGAGTAGTGCAGCCCCAACGAACAAAGCTTATGTTTGTAAACAAAACTAACCTTACCTAACATTCCTTCACGCTATAATTGACGTTACAAAAGAAAACTTCACGCTATAATTGCCATTACAAATTGCCAAGGAAAACCTCATGGTATAATTAATGTTTGTAAACAAAACTAACCTTACCTCACATTCCTTCACGCTATAATTGACATTACAAAAGAAAACTTCACGCTATAATTGCCATTACTAATTGCCAAGGAAAACTTCATGGTATAATTAATGTTTGTAAACAAAACTAACCTTACCGAACATTCCTTCACGCTATAATTGACATTACAAAAGAAAACTTCACGCTATAATTGCCATTACTAATTGCCAAAGAATACTTCATGGCACAGACTACTACCAGACGGCCAACTCCATTGTGAAAGCGAGATCCAATATATACCGGCCTCTCTCACTCATCATGTAACACTTATGTAGATGGCAGTGAGAAGCAAAAATGCAATTGGCGCCAAATTCAAATCTTTTATTTAATTTAAAAATTGAATACAGAAATATTTTTGATCTAATGTGCTTTTTGTGGATCTATTAAGCTATATTTAGCTTGCGTAAGCCAAAATAATTACAGCTTAATAGACCAATAAAAAGCACCTCAAATCAAAAAGTTATAATTTTATAATTTCAATGCAAAATAAAGAGAAATCCATTGGCGATTTAAAATTTTATATTTAAATTACAATATAATTACACTAAAAACCCCTGTCCTCGTCTTCTCCGGGATGACCCTCACAGGTTGGGTTGGGTTGGCCGTTTTTGTCTGTGGTTTTCAATTGATAAAGTACATATAACAAAAAAGCATTATAACAAATAAATGTTGGTTATCAAACACCAACTGCTTCTTACCCTAAGTGACACGGTGTTATCAAAAATTTGAATACTTAATTTGAATACTATTGAAATTAAAAATTAATATAATTAAAATACTAACCTGTCCTTATTCTTGGGAAAACAAAATAATTTTCCAACTTCATCTTCGCTACATCCACACACAATGCAAAACATTTTTACAATAATTATTCTCGAAAATTATTCTTAAAAAATACAACGCAAAAATAGATAATAAGCACAAATAAGACAATAAACGCAAAAGGACTGTGTGACATGTGACATACATAAAATGTCAAAACCGCTTAAACAAAGTCAACAGCTTTCTGTAATATTACTAACGACATGTATGCCATCTACTAAGGATTTCTATCAAGATGACAAAGAGAAAATATCGGTATTATGATGTGATAATAAGAGATAGAGAATGGCCTATCATTTTCCCGGTGAGCTAACTCTCTGCCTTACTCTGTGCTTCATGGTATAATTAATGTTTGTAAACAAAACTAACCTTACCTAACATTCAGCGTCTGAAGACACAGGGCTAAACCCGAAACTTAAAAATATACAACTTAGCGCTGAATAACAATTAAAACTAGAACTAACACTTGCACTAGAACTATACTCTGTTTTTAAACCACAAGGAGTAAACGCGAAAGTCAGATTTACACTGGGAAAAATCACCAGAAAATATCACTAGATATTTTGGCGGTAAATTTAAATTAATAATTATTATTTATTTATTTACTTATTATTGTATTTATTTTCGTTTGTTATCGTCAACACTATACATACAAATTAACATTGAAGTTATGAGTGTATTTATTTCAAAATATAATAAAAAAGGGTTTAAGAACACAAAATATACAATAATGACCTTCAAATTCAAAATCAAAATTGCCTGTGTGTGAACCTTCCTCGCATTCAACCAATCACGTGCAAGGTCAATCTGGTGACAAATTTAAAATACTCCTCTTGGTTTAAAAACAGAATATAACAAAACCGCGAATCATTGAACAACATAACAGTATAAATTGGATTATTGGCCTTAAAAAGTTTATTTCTCAACCATTTTACCACATCGCATTTTTTCCAAACAATATTTCCATTAAAATATTACTTATTTATTTTTATTTCTAGATCACCACAATGGAGATATCAATGCGTCGAAGGAACATGTAAAAAATTTCGTTTAACGCCGGAAACCAAAGAATCGGCTGTAAGTTTACCTGCGTGCAGATTATTTTGTCACGATAAAGCAGGATTATGGCCGATTCCAAGTGGATCTTTTAGAATAGGACAAACATTAACCCGATTAAACGTAAACAGTATTGATATATCCGGACCTAGATCAGATACAAAAAGTCACAACCTCGTAACATTGGCCAGACAAAGATTTATCCACGCCGTGAATAAAATCGAACCGAACGGGAATCAAAAAGCCGGTGGCAGATCTTTATTTGCTCATTTAAAGGTGACAAATCCAAATGTTGATAGATTGGAATTAAGTACGGATGAAGGATATACATTGGAAGTTACGGAAAGTTCTGATGGGCGAATAAATGCTACCGTTGTAGCTGATAATTATTTTGGTGCAAGACATGGTTTAGAAACTTTAAGCCAATTGATTATATACGACGATATTAAACGGGAATATCAAATGGTGAAAGATATTTATATACAAGATAGACCGCATTATCCATACAGAGGATTAATATTAGATACCGCTAGAAATTTCATGTCCGTCGATGCTATTAAAAGAACTATCGAAGGAATGGCCATGTCAAAGTTAAATACATTCCACTGGCACATTACTGACAGTCACAGTTTCCCATACGTCTCGAAATCGAATCCTTATTTATCCGAACTTGGAGCTTATTCTTCAAAAATGATTTACGATAAAGATACGGTTGCTGATATTATTGAATTTGGGAAAGTCAGAGGAGTTCGTGTTATGCCCGAATTTGATGCGCCAGCTCATGTTGGGGAAGGTTGGCAAGATACAGGATACGTAGTTTGCTTTAATGCGCAACCTTGGCAAGATTATTGCGTTGAACCACCATGCGGGCAATTAGATCCAACTAAAGAAGGAATGTATGATGTAATAGAAGGTACTAAAATAAAATGTTTAATGATTTTCTATTTTAATTTATAATTAATTTTTTTAGGTATCTACAAAGACATGATAGATCAATTTAATCCAGATATTTTCCATATGGGAGGTGATGAGGTAGCTTTCCAATGTTGGAATTCAACGAATCACATAGTTGAATGGATGAATGAAAGGGGATGGTACAACGATAAAGCTGGCTTTTCGAAACTTTGGAACGTATTCCAATCGGAAGCGTTAAAACGTTTCGATAAACATGCGAAGAAAAAAGATACTCCCATCATCATGTGGACTAGTTCTTTGACCGAAAAAGATTACGTTCACGAATATTTACCTAATGATCGATACATTATCCAAATTTGGACGACGCGTAATGACCAACACATCCAAGATTTACTCGATTTAGGATACAGATTAATTCTTAGTAATTACGACGATATGTACTTAGATTGTGGATTTGGTGGTTGGGTCGATAGTGGTAATAATTGGTGTAGTCCTTATAAGGGGTGGCAACAAATTTATAATAACAGCCCAAAAGAGTTAGCTGGTGATAGAGCTAATCAAATGTTGGGAGCAGAAGCCGCCTTATGGACCGAACAAGTCGATAGTACATCAATTGACAGTCGAATATTCCCTAGAATTTCCGCTATGGGTGAGAGACTATGGTCGGAGCCTAACACTAATTGGAGATTTGCTGAAGAACGTATGTTGGTTCATCGCGAAAGATTAGTTAGCATGGGAATTAATGCAGATGCTTTAGAACCAATGTGGTGTTCACAAAACGAAGGATCATGTCCGATACATCGAGTTCGTTAAAAAATTAAAACGATTTAATGTGATTTAATAATATTAAAATTAAGTATTAATAAATTTTATTGACTCAAATTATTTTTCTGTTTCTTAAGTATCTTTAATTGCGTTATTAGTATTTTATAGTAATTTTTAAAACTTAATCGGCGAAAATTTCAAAATTGGAAAAAATTTTCGATCATTTCAAAAATTTATTTCTCAAGAACTAAAAGCGATTTTTCAAAACGGCTTGTTGCATTAAAAAGAGAATACTTTCATAAGTAATTGGTGATATTTCCACAAGGATCCTTCAAGAAATTAATTTTATAGCGAATTTTGAAAACTATTGATGAAAATTGCAACATCGAAAATTTTATCAAAACTTCAAATATTGTTTTCTCAAAAACTAAAAGTTATTTTACAAAATGGGTTGGTTCATTGGAAAGAGGACACTTTTGTTAACACTTTGGAAAATTTTCATACTTATATTCCAAGAACTGGATTTTATACGAATTTTTAAAATTGACTCGGCGAAAATTTCAAAATTGGAAAAAATTTTCGATCATTTCAAAAATTTATTTCTCAAGAACTAAAAGCGATTTTTCAAAACGGCTTGTTGCATTAAAAAGAGAATACTTTCATTAGTAATTGGTGATATTTCCACAAGGATCCTTCAAGAAATAAATTTTATAGCGAATTTTGAAAATTATCGATGAAAATTGCAACATCGAAAATTTTATCAAAACTTCAAATATTGTTTTCTCAAAAACTAAAAGTTATTTTACAAAATAGGTTGGTTCATTGGAAAGAGGACACTTTTGTTAACACTTTGGAAAATTTTCATACTTATATTCCAAGAGCTGGATTTTATACGAATTTTTAAAATTGAATCGGCGAAAATTTCAAAATTGGAAAAAATTTTCGATCATTTCAAAAATTTATTTCTCAAGAACTAAAAGCGATTTTTCAAAACGGCTTGTTGCATTAAAAAGAGAATACTTTCATATGTAATTGGTGATATTTCCACAAGGATCCTTCAAGAAATTAATTTTATAGCGAATTTTGCAAGTTATCGATGCAAATTGCAACATCGAAAATTTTATCAAAACTTCAAATATTGTTTTCTCAAAAACTAAAAGTTATTTTACAAAATGGGTTGGTTCATTGGAAAGAGGACACTTTTGTTAACACTTTGGAAAATTTTCATGCTTATATTCCAAGAACTGGATTTTATACGAATTTTTAAAATTGAATCGGCGAAAATTTCAAAATTGGAAAAAATGTTCGATCATTTCAAAAATTTATTTCTCAAGAACTAAAAGCGATTTTTCAAAACGGCTTGTTGCATTAAAAAGAGAATACTTTCATTAGTAATTGGTGATATTTCCACAAGGATCCTTCAAGAAATTAATTTTATAGCGAATTTTGAAAACTATTGATGAAAATTGCAACATCGAAAATTTTATCAAAACTTCAAATATTGTTTTCTCAAAAACTAAAAGTTATTTTACAAAATGGGTTGGTTCATTGGAAAGAGGACACTTTTATTAACACTTTGGAAAATTTTCATACTTATATTCCAAGAACTGGATTTTATACGAATTTTTAAAATTGAACCGGCGAAAATTTCAAAATTGGAAAAAATTTTCGATCATTTCAAAAATTTATTTCTCAAGAACTAAAAGCGATTTTTCAAAACAGCTTGTTGCATTAAAAAGAGAATACTTTCATTAGTAATTGGTGATATTTCCACAAGGATCCTTCAAGAAATTAATTTTATAGCGAATTTTGAAAACTATTGATGAAAATTGCAACATCGAAAATTTTATCAAAACTTCAAATATTGTTTTCTCAAAAACTAAAAGTTATTTTACAAAATGGGTTGGTTCATTGGAAAGGGGACACTTTTGTTAACACTTTGGAAAATTTTCATACTTATATTCCAAGAACTGGATTTTATACGAATTTTTAAAATTGACTCGGCGAAAATTTCAAAATTGGAAAAAATTTTCGATCATTTCAAAAATTTATTTCTCAAGAACTAAAAGCGATTTTTCAAAACGGCTTGTTGCATTAAAAAGAGAATACTTTCATTAGTAATTGGTGATATTTCCACAAGGATCCTTCAAGAAATTAATTTTATAGCGAATTTTGCAAGTTATCGATGCAAATTGCAACATCGAAAATTTTATCAAAACTTCAAATATTGTTTTCTCAAAAACTAAAAGTTATTTTACAAAATGGGTTGGTTCATTGGAAAGGGGACACTTTTGTTAACACTTTGGAAAATTTTCATACTTATATTCCAAGAACTGGATTTTATACGAATTTTTAAAATTGAATCGGCGAAAATTTCAAAATTGGAAAAAATTTTCGATCATTTCAAAAATTTATTTCTCAAGAACTAAAAGCGATTTTTCAAAACGGCTTGTTGCATTAAAAAGAGAATACTTTCATTAGTAATTGGTGATATTTCCACAAGGATCCTTCAAGAAATTAATTTTATAGCGAATTTTTCAAGTTATCAATGCAAATTGAACATCGAAAATTTTATCAAAACTTCAAATATTGTTTTCTCAAAAACTAAAAGTTATTTTACAAAATGGGTTGGTTCATTGGAAAGGGGACACTTTTGTTAACACTTTGGAAAATTTTCATACTTATATTCCAAGAACTGGATTTTATACGAATTTTTAAAATTGAATCGGCGAAAATTTCAAAATTGGAAAAAATTTTCGATCATTTCAAAAATTTATTTCTCAAGAACTAAAAGCGATTTTTCAAAACGGCTTGTTGCATTAAAAAGAGAATACTTTCATTAGTAATTGGTGATATTTCCACAAGGATCCTTCAAGAAATTAATTTTATAGCGAATTTTTCAAGTTATCAATGCAAATTGAACATCGAAAATTTTATCAAAACTTCAAATATTGTTTTCTCAAAAACTAAAAGTTATTTTACAAAATGGGTTGGTTCATTGGAAAGGGGACACTTTTGTTAACACTTTGGAAAATTTTCATACTTATATTCCAAGAACTGGATTTTATACGAATTTTTAAAATTGAATCGGCGAAAATTTCAAAATTGGAAAAAATTTTCGATCATTTCAAAAATTTATTTCTCAAGAACTAAAAGCGATTTTTCAAAACGGCTTGTTGCATTAAAAAGAGAATACTTTCATTAGTAATTGGTGATATTTCCACAAGGATCCTTCAAGAAATTAATTTTATAGCGAATTTTTCAAGTTATCAATGCAAATTGAACATCGAAAATTTTATCAAAACTTCAAATATTGTTTTCTCAAAAACTAAAAGTTATTTTACAAAATGGGTTGGTTCATTGGAAAGAGGACACTTTTGTTAACACTTTGGAAAATTTTCATACTTATATTCCAAGAACTGTATTTTATACGAATTTTTAAAATTGACTCGGCTAAAATTTCAAAATTGGAAAAAATTTTCGATCATTTCCAAAATTTATTTCTCAAGAACTAAAAGCGATTTTTCAAAACGGCTTGTTGCATTAAAAAGAGAATACTTTCATTAGTAATTGGTGATATTTCCACAAGGATCCTTCAAGAAATTAATTTTATAGCGAATTTTGCAAGTTATCGATGCAAATTGCAACATCGAAAATTTTATCAAAACTTCAAATATTGTTTTCTAAAAAACTAAAAGTTATTTTACAAAATGGGTTGGTTCATTGGAAAGAGGACACTTTTGTTAACACTTTGGAAAATTTTTATACTTATATTCCAAGAACTGGATTTTATACGAATTTTTAAAATTGAATCGGCGAAAATTTCAAAATTGGAAAAAATTTTCGATCATTTCAAAAATTTATTTCTCAAGAACTAAAAGCGATTTTTCAAAACGGCTTATTGCATTAAAAAGAGAATACTTTCATTAGTAATTGGTGATATTTCCACAAGGATCCTTCAAGAAATAAATTTTATAGCGAATTTTGAAAATTATCGATGCAAATTGCAACATCGAAAATTTTATCAAAACTTCAAATATTGTTTTCTCAAAAACTAAAAGTTATTTTACAAAATGGGTTGGTTCATTGGAAAGGGGACACTTTTGTTAACACTTTGGAAAATTTTCATACTTATATTCCAAGAACTGGATTTTATACGAATTTTTAAAATTGAATCGGCGAAAATTTCAAAATTGGAAACAATTTTCGATCATTTCAAAAATTTATTTCTCAAGAACTAAAAGCGATTTTTCAAAACGGCTTGTTGCATTAAAAAGAGAATACTTTCATTAGTAATTGGTGATATTTCCACAAGGATCCTTCAAGAAATTAATTTTATAGCGAATTTTGCAAGTTATCGATGCAAATTGCAACATCGAAAATTTTATCAAAACTTCAAATATTGTTTTCTCAAAAACTAAAAGTTATTTTACAAAATGGGTTGGTTCATTGGAAAGAGGACACTTTTGTTAACACTTTGGAAAATTTTTATACTTATATTCCAAGAACTGGATTTTATACGAATTTTTAAAATTGAATCGGCGAAAATTTCAAAATTGGAAAAAATTTTCGATCATTTCAAAAATTTATTTCTCAAGAACTAAAAGCGATTTTTCAAAACGGCTTGTTGCATTAAAAAGAGAATACTTTCATTAGTAATTGGTGATATTTCCACAAGGATCCTTCAAGAAATAAATTTTATAGCGAATTTTGAAAATTATCGATGCAAATTGCAACATCGAAAATTTTATCAAAACTTCAAATATTGTTTTCTCAAAAACTAAAAGTTATTTTACAAAATGGGTTGGTTCATTGCAAAGGGGACACTTTTGTTAACACTTTGGAAAATTTTCATACTTATATTCCAAGAACTGGATTTTATACGAATTTTTAAAATTGAATCGGCGAAAATTTCAAAATTGGAAAAAATTTTCGATCATTTCAAAAATTTATTTCTCAAGAACTAAAAGCGATTTTTCAAAACGGCTTGTTGCATTAAAAAGAGAATACTTTCATTAGTAATTGGTGATATTTCCACAAGGATCCTTCAAGAAATTAATTTTATAGCGAATTTTGCAAGTTATCGATGCAAATTGCAACATCGAAAATTTTATCAAAACTTCAAATATTGTTTTCTCAAAAACTAAAAGTTATTTTACAAAATGGGTTGGTTCATTGGAAAGAGGACACTTTTGTTAACACTTTGGAAAATTTTTATACTTATATTCCAAGAACTGGATTTTATACGAATTTTTAAAATTGAATCGGCGAAAATTTCAAAATTGGAAAAAATTTTCGATCATTTCAAAAATTTATTTCTCAAGAACTAAAAGCGATTTTTCAAAACGGCTTGTTGCATTAAAAAGAGAATACTTTCATTAGTAATTGGTGATATTTCCACAAGGATCCTTCAAGAAATAAATTTTATAGCGAATTTTGAAAATTATCGATGCAAATTGCAACATCGAAAATTTTATCAAAACTTCAAATATTGTTTTCTCAAAAACTAAAAGTTATTTTACAAAATGGGTTGGTTCATTGCAAAGGGGACACTTTTGTTAACACTTTGGAAAATTTTCATACTTATATTCCAAGAACTGGATTTTATACGAATTTTTAAAATTGAATCGGCGAAAATTTCAAAATTGGAAAAAATTTTCGATCATTTCAAAAATTTATTTCTCAAGAACTAAAAGCGATTTTTCAAAACGGCTTGTTGCATTAAAAAGAGAATACTTTCATTAGTAATTGGTGATATTTCCACAAGGATCCTTCAAGAAATTAATTTTATAGCGAATTTTGCAAGTTATCGATGCAAATTGCAACATCGAAAATTTTATCAAAACTTCAAATATTGTTTTCTCAAAAACTAAAAGTTATTTTACAAAATGGGTTGGTTCATTGGAAAGAGGACACTTTTGTTAACACTTTGGAAAATTTTTATACTTATATTCCAAGAACTGGATTTTATACGAATTTTTAAAATTGAATCGGCGAAAATTTCAAAATTGGAAAAAATTTTCGATCATTTCAAAAATTTATTTCTCAAGAACTAAAAGCGATTTTTCAAAACGGCTTGTTGCATTAAAAAGAGAATACTTTCATTAGTAATTGGTGATATTTCCACAAGGATCCTTCAAGAAATAAATTTTATAGCGAATTTTGAAAATTATCGATGCAAATTGCAACATCGAAAATTTTATCAAAACTTCAAATATTGTTTTCTCAAAAACTAAAAGTTATTTTACAAAATGGGTTGGTTCATTGCAAAGGGGACACTTTTGTTAACACTTTGGAAAATTTTCATACTTATATTCCAAGAACTGGATTTTATACGAATTTTTAAAATTGAATCGGCGAAAATTTCAAAATTGGAAAAAATTTTCGATCATTTCAAAAATTTATTTCTCAAGAACTAAAAGCGATTTTTCAAAACGGCTTGTTGCATTAAAAAGAGAATACTTTCATTAGTAATTGGTGATATTTCCACAAGGATCCTTCAAGAAATTAATTTTATAGCGAATTTTGCAAGTTATCGATGCAAATTGCAACATCGAAAATTTTATCAAAACTCCAAATATTTTCTCAAAAACTAAAAGTTATTTTACAAAATGGGTTGGTTCATTGGAAAGAGGACACTTTTGTTAACACTTTGGAAAATTTTCATACTCATATTCCAAGAAATGGATTTTATACAAATTTTTAAAACTTAATCGGCGAAAATTGCAATATTGGAAAAAATTTTCGATCATTTCAAAAATTTATTTCTCATGAACTGAAATTTATTTTTCAAAACGGCTTGTTGGATTAAGAAGAGGATACTTTAATTAATAATCGAAAGTGATAACTATGGGTCGGAGCCTAACACTAATTGGAGATTTGCTGAAGAACGTATGTTGGTTCATCGAGAAAGATTAGTTAGAAAATTCGTTAAAAAATTAAAACGATTTAATGTGATTTAATAATATTAAAATTAAGTATTAATAAATTTTATTGACTCAAATTATTATTCTGTTTCTTAAGTATCTTTAATTGCGTTATTAGTATTACTATTATCAGCTCTTGGTATAACACAACATCTAACAATATCACAAAGCCACAGTGATAAATACTGCGAAATTCCCCGTTTAGACGGAACATCTTGCATATACCACACTTCCGGTTCTTCTTCAAATCCCACTTTTGTTTTTGGTCTAATTAACAATCTCCCCCCTTTCTTCAACTTCCTTGTTTTTACAGTAACAATAGGATAGCTAACATTTGAATTTGCCCTATACACTATATGCTTCGTTTGCGCGATAACATCCTTAGGTTTATACATAATTTGCTTCTTGGACGAATTATCTGTAGTTATTGATTTGTTACCGGACTTGTTGGTAATAATATTTTTAAACGGATACATATTTTTGGGGTTATTATCTTTAGTTAATTGATTATAGTTTTTTCTTGTAGTATCTTCAGTTGTTGAATCAGTATTTTTAGTATCGATGGGATAATTTTTGCTTGTATCCCTAATTGTAGGCTCAGCACCTCCAAGTTTTGAGTCAATATTTTTATTGGTATTTCTAGTTTTGAAAGGATAATTCTTTTTTGAACCCCCATCTTTAATTTTAGATTGATCAATTGTAGATTCGGCACCTCCGGGGTTTGAGTCAGCATTTTTATTGCTATTTTTCATTTTGAAAGGATAATTATTTTTTGAACTACCATCTTTAATTTTAGATTGATCATAGTATTGATCAATTGTAGATTCGGCACCTCCGGATTTTGAGTCAGCATTTTTATTGCTATTTGTCATTTTGAAAGGATAATTATTTTTTGAACCCCCATCTTTAATTTTATATTGATCAATTCTAGATTCAGCACCTCCGGATTTTGAGTCAGCATTTTTATTGCTATTTCTCATTTTGAAATTATAATTATTTTTTGAACCCCCATCTTTAATTTTAGATTGATCATAGTATTGATCAATTGTAGATTCGGAACCTCCGGGTTTTGAGTCAGTGTTTTTATTGCTATTTCTCATTTTGAAAGGATAATTATTGTTTGAACCCCCATCTTTAATTTTAGATTGATCATAGTTCTTAGACATCGCATCTCTGTTTTCCGAATTCACATTTTTATTTATAATATTCCTCATTTTGAAAGGATAATTATGTTTGGTGGAACCATCTCCAAATGTTGAATCACTATTCTTGTTGGTAGCGTTTCTAATTTTGGAGAGAAAGCTATTTTTGCTCTTAACATGTCTAATTCTCGATTGATTATTTGTGTTAGTTATTCCATATCCAGATTCGGAATCATCGCCGTTTTTAGGGGAAGAATCTCTAGATCTATATTTACCCTTATTCTTGAAGAATAAATATTTATTTTTTAATAGTTTACATGAATTTTTGTTCTTTGAGTGCGCCAATTCAGGTACGATATCCGCGTATTCTTCGGATGAGCCCGATCTTGAAGACCGGCGATAACTACTTGAAGAATTAGACGTTGAATTAGCGTTTGTTGAAGACGTGAGGTCGCTAGACGTGGATGGGAGTGCCCAATTAGTACTTAAACTACATACTCTGTGTACACACTCATTTTTTGTACATGCATAGCAAGTTGTTTCAGTGCTATTTGAAGTAGTACTAGAAGCTCCAGTAGAAGAAATAGTATCATCACAATATTTAAGGCGGTTACAATTTGAAGATGGGCACCTAGTTTGCAAAGTCATATTAATAGGAAAAGATGCATTTTTTGATTTTAAACTTTAAATTTCAAATTTTCGCCAAACTATGTCAAATTTGACACATTAAATGGCAGTTGTCATTGTATTTTTCTTTATTTCGATAATAAGAATATTGTGCGCGTTATTCCCGAAGTTTTCTTGGAAATGTTTGGATGGAAATTGCGTCAAAACCTTATCGAAAGATGCCCTTCCATTCGCAGAATGCAAACTAATTTGTTTGCCGTACGCTGGTTTGTGGCCAAAACCAACATATCTCGAGATAAATCGCACTTTAATCCCGTTGAATTCCGTCTACGTTTACATCAGAAAATTTCAAAAAACTCTAATTAAAAGTCTCATTAAAGGAGCAACAAAGAGATTTTTGAAGCGGTTTTACAAGATGAAGAAATTGAGTCGGGCAAAGAATGGAGTCCAACTAAAAGTGGCCTTTAACATTATTAATACTAATTTAACCCGACTCACTTTGAATACGTCGGAAGGATATGAATTATTTATAAACGCGTCATCACACAATGTTTATGTTAACATAGTTTCAAATAATTTTTTCGGTGTTAGGCACGGTCTTGAAACCCTCTTACAATTAATCGTTTGTTCCTTATCGATTAATTCAATCAAAATAATTTCAGGTGCTTACATAAAAGATAAACCTTTGTATCCTTATAGAGGGGTTATGTTAGATACAGCTCGGCATTTTATTTCAATTCGTAGCATCAAAAGAACCATCGAGGGAATGGCAATGTCAAAACTCAACACTTTTCATTGGCATATAACCGATTCTGAGAGCTTCCCCTACGGTTCTACAACAATTCCTGAATTATCAACGCTCGGTGCATACTCACCTTCAAAAATATACACTCCCAGCGATATATCCAATGTGATAACATACGCTTTAATAAGGGGAGTTCGTGTAATTCCAGAATTAGATGCCCCAGCTCATATACGTGAAGGTTTGGAAAATTTAAAAATTACCGTTGATTGTAACGATCAACATAGTCAATTAAATCCAATACTTGAAAAAACATATGAAGTTCTTGAAGGAATTTATAAGGACATAATCGAAGATTTTCACCCTGAATTATTTCATATGGGTACCGATGAAGTTTCTTTATCTTGTTGGATGCAAGATGAATCAATAAAAAATTGGATGAAAAATAGAAATTGGGACTTAATAGAAGCAAACGGGGCGAGATTATTAAATTATTTTCAAAATAAAGCTTTGGGACGTTATCGAAAACATCAAAAAATCGATACCCCAATTATTATTTGGGATGGAATTTTATCCCAGGATGAATATTTACAAAACATCCCACAGAGTCGTTACATTATTCAAGTATGGAATGGAGGAAACGGATATGAAAAAGATTTAATCGAAAAAGGATATAATATCATAATTAGTAGTATAAATCCGTTTTACCTCGATTGCGGATTCGACATTCATTGCCAAAATTATAACACTTGGGAAAACATTTATGATTTTCGAATATTCAACGAATTCAACATAAACGGTGGGATTAAAAAACTTCACAATAAAATATATATTTATTTACACCTGCTTTTATTTGTAGATGAGGATCGTCATAAAATTCTCGGATCCGAAGTAACAGTATGGACAGAAAAAATCGACGATTCATATTTGGACAGTAGGATATGGCCAAGAGCTTCAGCAATGGCAGAAATATTTTGGTCTGAACCCGATGAAACATCTTCTAAAGTTAAACAAAGATTTTTGTATCACAGGGAAAGACTTGTACAAATTGGAATAGGTGCTGAAGCAATTGATACCGAATGGTGTATTCAAAATGGAAGAGAATGTTCGAATTTAATTAGGTAGCAAGGCCTATTAAATAATAGATGTATAAAATTATAATTAAATAAAATGTAGGTTATCAAAAATTAACACGATCTTTCTAATACATTTTTTATCTTCATCATGTCTACTTTTACATCGAAATTCATTTCCAAAAATCTCAGTTGCAACAAGATATACTGGATAATGAAATGAGTATCAAGAAATAGAGGTCGAGGAAGATGCAGAGTTCTGAGCTGGAAACTCTACTTATCAAATCACTCAAGTAATAAGTAAAAATAAGCTCTAAACCAAGAATTGCATCTCTATGACTTGTGAAACTTTGCTAAGCTTTGGAAAAATTCAATATAAACGTGAAACTAATAAATGATATTCTTTGTATTGACACTTTTTATGGAAATTTGGGAGGATGCATTTTTTAACTAATTTAATTATTATTTGGGATGGAATTTTATCCCAGGATGAATATTTACACCCGATGAAACATCTTCTAAAGTTAAACAAAGATTTTTGTATGACAGAGAAAGACTTGTACAAATTGGAATAGGCGCTGAAGCAATTTATACCGAATGGTGTATTCAAAATGGAAGAGAATGTTCGAATTTAATTAGGTAACAAGGCCTATTAAATAATAGATATTGTAATAATATTGGGTTCCACTCATAATTTTATTAATTAATTAATAAACAATAGTTTTGTTATAAGAAATAATTACAATAGAGGAAATAATGACATTCCGTAGAAAAATCCTTGTAAATCGAGAGCCTAGAGAGTTTATTAGTACTTCTTCAAATCGTTCAAATTAATATTATAATTAAAATATAAAGAACAACTCACGTATTGATATCAAAGTTGATATACCGAGGATAGTTAAAGCTGATCGTTGAAAAATTTCATAAAAGTTTATTATAGTTCTCATTGATTTCGTCGTTATTTGTAAAGATGTTTTAATCAATGATAAATCCGTTCGTATTTCCGTCGTAGATTAAGAAATATTCTTGTATTTAGTTAAAAAAAGAGGCCACAAAAAAAAAACGAAACATAACCTCCAAATCTAAAGTATTCAATTTATGGGTGATTACAGCCAAAAAACTTCTTGGTATACCTAAAAACATAAAGCTTATAATGAATTACATCAGATTCAAGTGATTTTAATCAGTTTAAAACCGAAATGTTGAAAATTAAAAATGTGAAGATTTTGAAAGAAACGGAATATAAATTTTGGAATTAAAGAAGAATTAATGTGAGAAATTGTGTCAAAGGGGAATGAAATAATTCAGAGTATTCAGACATTGAAGGATTTCAATAAATATAGTTTATTTAAAAAGTAATTTTTAAAAATTTGGAAGAAAAACCAAATGTCAATAAGAGATGGCGCTCAGAAATACAAATTTTTTACACTTTTTCTTGTGGTATCAAAGAGGGTGATGGACAAAAAAGAGAAGTTTTTGTCGATTTTTGCCGAAAAAAGGGTGAAAAATGAATAACGAGGACGCTAAAATTCGCTTCCTGATCATCATTGAGTAAACATCTATTTGAAAACGCTCGTGAAATCTTACAAAGATAAATTTCTGAAGAAAAAACATAACCAAAGAAATTCACAATTGAGGGAGAAGAAAAGAAGCTAAAATTAATTAAGAAGAATACGATAACCAACCTGGGAAAGAAGACAACGGAATAGTTTTTCCGGAAAGCCACCAAGGGGGTACCAGCACATTCCACCAAGGGAGAAAAAGGAGCAGTTCAAACCAGGGAGGAATCAAGATTTCAATCAATTCCACCAACATCTGTAAAACCAAAGAAGTTAAGATTTTTTTTTTATTTTCGATATACCATTTCTAAAAAAATAACTCACTTACCTCGTGTGTAATCCAGAGCGAATCAAAATCAATTATTTCAGATCACTTTGATTATTTCAATTATCAAAATCAATTTATTTAAGAAGTTTTATTGCTGAAAGTTATAGATTAACTTAAATGTTTTTTTTAAAAACATAAGCAGCTGTGTTTCGTTTACATGAGCCCTAGAAAACAAACCCCGATATCCTTTACTTTCGTTATTTTTTTTTGTGGAGTCTCCTGTTAGATACCTATTTTTTTTTTTTGTTTCAATAATTTTGTTTGTAAAGTATTTTTTCTATTTTCTATTAAAGATTGTTATTTATTTATTGTATTTAATTAAAGTATTTTTATTCATTTTTGAAAGACGAACACACATATTATCACAATATATAAAATTATAATTAAATAAAATGTAGGTTATCAAAAATTAACGCGTTCTTTGCTAATATACTTTTTATCTTCATCATACCAACTTTTACATCGAAATTCATTTCCAAAAATCTCAGTTGCAACAAGATATACTGGATAGTGAAATGAGTATCAAGATATAGAGGTCGAGAAAGATGTAGAGTTTAGAGCTTAAAAATCTACTTATCAAATCACTCAACTAATAAGTAAAAATAAGCTCTAAACCAAGAATTGCATTTATATGACTTGTGAAACTTTGCTAAGCTTTGGAAAAATTCAATATAAACGTGAAACTAATAAATGATATTCTTTGTATTGACACTTTTTATGGAAATTTGGGAGGATGCATTTTTTAATTAATTTAATTTAATTATTATTTGGGATGGAATTTTATCCCAGGATGAATATTTACAAAACATCTCACAGAGTCGTTACATTATTCAAGTATGGAATGGAGGAAACGGATATGAAAAAAATTTAATCGAAAAAGGATATAATATCATAATTAGTAGTATAAATCCGTTTTACCTCGATTGCGGATTCGATGTTCATTGCCAAAATTATAACACCTGGGAAAACATTTATGATTTTCGGATATTCAACGAATTCAATATAAACGGTGGGATTAAAAAACTTCACAATAAAATATTTATTTATTTATACCTGCTTTCATTTGTAGATGAGGTTCGTCATAAAATTCTAGGATCCGAAGTAACAGTATGGACAGAAAAAATCGACGATTCATATTTAGACAGTAGGATATGGCCAAGAGCTTCAGCAATGGCAGAAATATTTTGGTCTGAACCCGATGAAACATCTTCTAAAGTTAAACAAAGATTTTTGTATCACAGAGAAAGACTTGTACAAATTGGAATAGGTGCTGAAGCAATTGATACCGAATGGTGTATTCAAAATGGAAGAGAATGTTCGAATTTAATTAGGTAGCAAGGCCTATTAAATAATAGATATTGTAATAATATTGGGTTCCACTCATAATTTTATTAATTAATTAATAAACAATAGTTTTGTTATAAGAAATAATTACAATAGAGGAAATAATGACATTCCGTAGAAAAATCCTTGTAAATCGAGAGCCTAGAGAGTTTATTAGTACTTCTTCAAATCGTTCAAATTAATATTATAATTAAAATATAAAGAACAACTCACGTATTGATATCAAAGTTGATATACCAAGGATAGTTAAAGCTGATCGTTGAAAAATTTCATAAAAGTTTGTTATAGTTCTCATTGATTTTGTCGTTATTTGTAAAGATGTTTTAATCAATGATAAATCCGTTCGTATTTCCGTCGTAGATTAAGAAATATTCTTGTATTTAGTTAAAAAAAGAGGCCACAAAAAAAACGCAACATAACCTCCAAATCCAAAGTATTCAATTTATGGGTGATTACAGCCAGAAAACTTCTTGAAATACCTAAAAACATAAAGCTTATAATGAATTACATCAGATTCAAGTGATTTTAATCAGTTTAAAACCGAAATGTTGAAAATTAAAAATGTGAGGATTTTGAAAGAAACGGAATATAAATTTTGGAATTAAAGAAGAATTAATGTGAAAAATTATGTCAAAGGGGAATGAAATAATTCAGAGTATTCAGACATTGAAGGATTTCAATAAATATAGTTTATTTAAAAAGTAATTTTTAAAAATTTGGAAGAAAAACCAAATGTCAATAAGAGATGGCGCTCAGAAATACAAATTTTTTACACTTTTTCTTGTGGTATCAAAGGTATCAAAGAGGGTGATGGACAAAAAAGAGAAGTTTTTGTCGATTTTTGCCGAAAAAAGGGTGAAAAATGAATAACGAGGACGCTAAAATTCGCTTCCTGATCATCATTGAGTAAACATCTATTTGAAAACGCTCGTGAAATCCTACGAAGATAAATTTCTGAAGAAAAAACATAACCAAAGAAATTCACAATTGAGGGAGAAGAAAAAAAGCTAAAATTAATTAAGAAGAGTACGATAACCAACCTGGGAAAGAAGACAACGGAATAGTTTTTCCAGAAAGCCACCAAGGGGGTACCAGCACATTCCACCAAGGGAGAAAAAGGAGCAGTTCAAACCAGGGAGGAATCAAGATTTCAATCAATTCCACCAACATCTGTAAAACCAAAGAAGTTAAGATTTTTTTTTTATTTTCGATATACCATTTCTAAAAAAATAACTCACTTACCTCGTGTGTAATCCAGAGCGAATCAAAATCAATTATTTCAGATCACTTTGATTATTTCAATTATCAAAATCAATTTATTTAAGAAGTTTTAGAGCTGAAAGTTATAGATTAACTTAAATGTTTTTTTTAAAAACATGAGCAGCTGTGTTTCGTTTACATGAGCCATAGAAAACAAACCCCGAGATCCTTTACTTTCGTTATTTTTTTTTGTAGAGTCTCGTGTTAGATATTTTTTTTTTTTGTTTCAATAATTTTGTTTGTAAAGTATTTTTTCTATTTTCAATTAAAGATTGTTATTTATTTATTGTATTTAATTAAAGTATTTTTATTCATTTTCGAAAGACGAATACACATATTATCACAATATATAAAATTATAATTAAATAAAATGTAGGTTATCAAAAATTAACGCGTTCTTTGCTAATATACTTTTTATCTTCATCATACCAACTTTTACATCGAAATTCATTTCCAAGAATCTCAGTTGCAACAAGATATACTGGATAGTGAAATGAGTATCAAGATATAGATGTCGAGAAAGATGTAGAGTTTAGAGCTTAAAAATCTACTTATCAAATCACTCAAGTAATAAGTAAAAATAAGCTCTAAACCAAGAATTGCATTTATATGACTTGTGAAACTTTGCTAAGCTTTGGAAAAGTTTAATATGTATAAACGTGAAACTAATAAATGATATTCTTTGTATTGACACTTTTTATGGAAATTTGGGAGGATGCATTTTTTAATTAATTTAATTATTATTTGGGATGGAATTTTACCCCAGGATGAATATTTACAAAACGTCCCACAGAGTCGTTACATTATTCAAGTATGGAATGGAGGAAACGGATATGAAAAAGATTTAATCGAAAAAGGATATAATATCATAATTAGCAGTATAAATCTGTTTTACCTCGATTGCGGATTCGACGTTCATTGCCAAAATTATAACACCTGGGAAAACATTTATGATTTTCGGATATTCAACGAATTCAACATAAACGGTGGGATTAAAAAACTTCACAATAAAATATTTATTTATTTACACCTGCTTTTAATTGTAGATGAGGTTCGTTATAAAATTCTCGGATCCGAAATAACAGTATAGATAGAAAAAATCGACGATTCATATTTGGACAGTAGGATATGGCCAAGAGCTGCAGCAATGGCAGAAATATTTTGGTCTGAACCCGATGAAACATCTTCTAAAGTTAAACAAAGATTTTTGTATCACAGAGAAAGACTTGTACAAATTGGAATAGGTGCTGAAGCAATTGATACCGAATGGTGTATTCAAAATGGAAGAGAATGTTCAAATTTAATTAGGTAGCAAGGCCTATTAAATAATAGATATTGTAATAATATTGGGTTTCACTCATAATTTTATTAATTAATTAATAAACAATAGTTTTGTTATAAGAAATAATTACAATAGAGGAAATAATGACATTCCGTAGAAAAATCCTTGTAAATCGAGAGCCTAGAGAGTTTATTAGTACTTCTTCAAATCGTTCAAATTAATATTATAATTAAAATATAAAGAACAACTCACGTATTGATATCAAAGTTGATATACCGAGGATAGTTAAAGCTGATCATTGAAAAATTTCATAAAAGTTTGTTATAGTTCTCATTGATTTCGTCGTTATTTGTAAAAATGTTTTAATCAATGATAAATCCGTTCGTATTTCCGTCGTAGATTAAGAAATATTCTTGTATTTAGTTAAAAAAAGAGGCCACAAAAAAAAAACGAAACATAACCTCCAAATCTAAAGTATTCAATTTATGGATGATTACAGCCAAAAAACTTCTTGGAATACCTAAAAACATAAAGCTTATAATGAATTACATCAGATTCAAGTGATTTTAATCAGTTTAAAACCGATATGTTGAAAATTAAAAATGTGAAGATTTTGAAAGAAACGGAATATAAATTTTGGAATTAAAGAAGAATTAATGTGAAAAATTGTGTCAAAGGGAATGAAATAATTCAGAGTATTCAGACATTGAAGGATTTCAATAAATATAGTTTATTTAAAAAGTAATTTTTAAAAATTTGGAAGAAAAACCAAATGTCAATAAGAGATGGCGCTCAGAAATACAAATTTTTTACACTTTTTCTTGTGGTATCAAAGAGGGTGATGGACAAAAAAGAGAAGTTTTTGTCGATTTTTGCCGAAAAAAGGGTGAAAAATGAATAACGAGGACGCTAAAATTCGCTTCCTGATCATCATTGAGTAAACATCTATTTGAAAACGCTCGTGAAATCCTACGAAGATAAATTTCTGAATAAAAAACATAACCAAAGAAATTCACAATTGAGGGAGAAGAAAAGAAGCTAAAATTAATTAAGAAGAGTACGATAACCAACCTGGGAAAGAAGACAACGGAATAGTTTTTCCGGAAAGCCACCAAGGGGGTACCAGCACATTCCACCAAGGGAGAAAAAGGAGCAGTTCAAACCAGGGAGGAATCAAGATTTCAATCAATTCCACCAACATCCGTAAAACCAAAGAAGTTAAGATTTTTTTTTTATTTTCGATATACCATTTCTAAAAAAATAACTCACTTACCTCGTGTGTAATCCAGAGCGAATCAAAATCAATTATTTCAGATCACTTTGATTATTTCAATTATCAAAATCAATTTATTTAAGAAGTTTTAGAGCTGAAAGTAATAGATTAACTTAAATGTTTTTTTTTAAAACATGAGCAGCTGTTTTCGTTTACATGAGCCGTAGAAAACAAACCCCGAGATCCTTTACTTTCGTTATTTTTTTTTGTAGAGTCTCCTGTTAGATATTTTTTTTTTTGTTTCAATAATTTTGTTTGTAAAGTATTTTTTCTATTTTCAATTAAAGATTGTTATTTATTTATTGTATTTAATTAAAGTATTTTTATTCATTTTCGAAAGACGAATACACATATTATCACAATATATAAAATTATAATTAAATAAAATGTAGGTTATCAAAAATTAACGCGTTCTTTGCTAATATACTTTTTATCTTCATCATACCAACTTTTACATCGAAATTCATTTCCAAGAATCTCAGTTGCAACAAGATATACTGGATAGTGAAATGAGTATCAAGATATAGAGGTCGAGAAAGATGTAGAGTTTAGAGCTTAAAAATCTACTTATCAAATCACTCAAGTAATAAGTAAAAATAAGCTCTAAACCAAGAATTGCATCTATATGACTTGTAAAACATTGCTAAGCTTTGGAAAAACTCAATATAAACGTGAAACTAATACAGTAATACCCCGTAGTTACGCGATAGGTGGGACTGACAGTAGCCGCGTAAATCGAAAATCGTGTAAGTCGAAATTCGATAAATACATATTATAAAATCAGGATGTAAAAAATGTATGTACAGGATGGTTCAAATTTGATGTCCGAATAGGCTATCTCAAAAACTATACCAGTTAGAAAAAAAGTAGCTAACATGTCTCGATCTCTTTTTTTAGAAGTAAATAAATTTCAATGGCGAAAACCTCAAAGCGCTATCGTTAGAAAAACCGCGTAAGTCGAGGGATTACTGTAAATGATATTCTTTGTATTGACACTTTTTATGGAAATTTGGGAGGATGCATTTTTTAATTAATTTAATTTAATTATTATTTGGGATGGAATTTTATCCCAGGATGAATATTTACAAAACATCCCACAGAGTCGTTACATTATTCAAGTATGGAATGGAGGAAACGGATATGAAAAAAATTTAATCGAAAAAGGATATAATATCATAATTAGTAGTATAAATCCGTTTTACCTCGATTGCGGATTCGACGTTCATTGCCAAAATTATAACACCTGGGAAAACATTTATGATTTTCGAATAGTCAACGAATTAAATATAAACGGTGGGATTAAAAAACTTCACAATAAAATATTTATTTATTTATACCTGCTTTCATTTGCAGATGAGGTTCGTCATAAAATTCTCGGATCCGAAGTAACAGTATGGACAGAAAAAATCGACGATTCATATTTGGACAGTAGGATATGGCCAAGAGCTTCAGCAATGGCAGAAATATTTTGGTCTGAACCCGATGAAACATCTTCTAAAGTTAAACAAAGATTTTTGTATCACAGAGAAAGACTTGTACAAATTGGAATAGGTGCTGAAGCAATTGATACCGAATGGTGTATTCAAAATGGAAGAGAATGTTCGAATTTAATTAGGTAGCAAGGCCTATTAAATAATAGATGTATAAAATTATAATTAAATGAAATGTAGGTTATCAAAAATTAACACGATCTTTCTAATACATTTTTTATCTTCATCATGTCTAGTTTTACATTGAAATTCATTTCCAAAAATTTCAGTTGAAACAAGATATGAGAGTAAGTAGTGAAACGAGTATCAAAAAAGGAAGATGCAGGATTCAGAGCTACTTATTTACAATCACTTAAGAGGCCTACCTAGCTGGCGAAAAATTCGAAACGAGATTCGCTCGTGAACACGCTTAATGTGGCAACACCGCTCCATGTGTACTCGATCGGCCGGCGCGCCAGGCCGATGGCGACTAGGACTGTCCGATTGTCGGGTAATTCCCCGACAATCAGCGACGTTGATTTTATTCTTACAATTAGTTGAATGCATTTGAATACGAGCCGAGGCCGCTTTTTGGAACATAGCTGTTATTGCTAGTATTTCATTAGATAATAATGATAACAATTGATAAAATTGTTAGTTAAAATTATATATTTTCACGAAAAGGGATGTTGGTGGATGCCGATCTTATCAGATTCCTCATTATAAAATTGCACAGTATACCAAATTTTATTTGTATATGACAAATCATTGAAATTATTACAGGTAATCTATACCTTAGTCATTTATTGATTTATACAGGGTGATTTATCAGCTCACCATCAAACTTTGACATAAGATAGCTAATCCAATTACAAAAAAAAAATGTTAATGAACATATGTCCTATTTTAATTAATTACGAAATTATAATCCTTTAAAGTTTTCATTTTTATATCATAATTAACTGCTACATTTTTTTTAAAACTCATAAATATTACAAATATTGTTCAAAATAGACTCCTTCTGAAGGAGGAATACATGCTTCACAATGACGAATTAAAGAGTTCTTCAGCCGAATTAAAATGTCTGGTTGATTTTTTGTTTCAGTAGCAGCCATTTGTATTCTGTTTAATAACTGTTTTCGTGTGTTAATTTCCACTTAATACACAATTTGTTTCATATGACCCCATAAGTAGAAATCGTGTTGTTCAAAAAAATCTGTAATTTACAGCGTTCAAACGTTCATCAAGTACATGCAAACCTAGTAAATTGTTGTTAAATAATCCACCCCAAACGTTGATGCTGAAACGGTGTTGAAATTTCCTTGGTCTAATCGCATGCGGATTTTGTAATGCCCAGATATGTTCATTATGGTAATTATTTATACCATCTCCTGTAAAATATGCTTCATCTGTCCAGCGATCATTTGAAATGAAGTCATTATTTTGGGCATGTTACTACAGTAACCATTCACAAAATGCTAACCGTTGCTGATTATCTCCTGGCTGTAGAGCTTGAACGTTCTGTTTACGATACGGATGAAGGACTTGGCGATTCAATACGCGCCATGCAAAATGTTGACTTACATGTATGTTGTGTGCTATTCTTCGAATGCTGATGGAAGGATTATCAATGACAGCATTAATTACAGCTTCTTCGTCCTCTACATTAACTACATGCGGTCGGACAATAGGATTACCTGTTTCTCGAAGTCTTCTGAAAGAATCGCTAAAAACTAAATAATATGGCAAATGACACTGTGGAAATCTTTCTTGATATTCTGATACTGATTGTAAAAATGTTTACACTAGTTGTCATAATTTTTGCTCTAGTAGTATATGAGGTTGAAATTATGCCACCACTTACAGAAACACCATATATTTTTATATAGGGTGCCCATTATTTATGGAATACAGTATATATCTCGGTAAATGTTGACTTTTAAACATTATATAAAAGTAAACATTTTATACAAAAGTTGTTTAATATTTTATTTGCCATAATAAGACAGCATTCAATTGTTTATATTTCAGAAAACAAATGAGCGACGAATAACACTTGAATTTTTTTAAATGGCAATGTACCCTTTTGTTAAGCTCATTTGATAGAGATTGTTTTTCTCTTTACGATGATGTAAAATTTTAGTACCCTTATATCAGAAAATTTTTGAAAAAATTTAAAAATTGTTTATTAAGAAAATTTTTTGTTTTTTATGATATATTTTTTTATTATTTATATTGTATTATTTATTTTAAAATATACCTTTGGTGCTTCTTTATATTTTTATTTTGTATTTATTTTAATAATTACTCTAATAGTAGATGATCAGATAATTGTGCAAATATTCTCATTATTAAAAATTTATTGCCACACTTAGGGCCGGTTGTACCAACTCCCGATAAATTTATCCGATAGATAAATTGGAGCACTTCGTTACTACCATCTTCTGGTTAAGCTATCTAAAAGGGCCCATACACCTGCGAACAAATTGCACAACAGAGGCTGTTGTGCAAAAATTGTATGGTGTATGGTGTTGTTCAACGTGATGCGCAACAAGTTGTAGAAATTCAAAATTGTTTGAAATTAATTGCGTAACGGATGACGTTGTGCAACTATTGCATCATATATGGGTCCTGGCTCGAGAGGTTGTACAGTTAAGGGCAGGTTTGGACAAGTTCCGCATACGCCACACACTAGTAGTACTAATAATTTTAAAATGGCGAACTTTATAAACAACAAAGACTTTTGGACGAATTTATTAATCTATATCGCCAGTTGCCAGAAGTGTGGAAAGTGAAGAGTGATGTGTACAAAAATAGAAACAAGAAGAACGTCGCGTATGAAAAACTAACCGAAAAATTAAAGGAAATAGAACCTAGCTCCAACAGTATTAAAGTAATTACAAAACTATACTCTTACTTCTTTTGCTGTTGTTGTACTGTTTCTCCCTTGAAGTGGTTGTAGTGTTTGTAACGTAGGATCTGCTCTCCAATCAGCATTTGTAAACTCTCCGGTATTTATATTTTCAACATCTATGCCGCCTTGGAAGTAACACTCTACTTTTTTATGTCGTAAAAAGTTGTGCAAATAGCAACATGCTAATGTTATAGTAACAGCTTTTTCTGGACATAGATTAATTTGACTTAACAGAATTCTAAATCGAGAAGCTAGTATCCCAAATGCATTTTCAATAATCCGACGGCTGCGTGACACCCTGTAGTTATAAATTTTTTCTTCCTTGGTGAGGTTTCTCTTGCTGAATGGTTTCATTAAATTCTCCAGAAGTGGGAAAGCGTCATCCTCTACGAAAACATAAGGCACTTTGGTATTAGTTAAAGACAAATTTTCCGGTTCAGGAAGGCCCAAGTTCTTTTCTACAAGTTTTTTATAGAAGAAGGTATTTGAAAACACCCCTGCATCAGAAACACGTCCATTAGCGCCCACATCAACCATCAAGAATTCATAGTTTGCATTTACAATTCCCATTAAAACAATACTAAATGAATGCTTATAGTTGAAGTAATAGGAGCCTGTTCCGGTGGGTTTAAATATGTGTATATGTTTACCGTCTATTGCCCCTAAGCAAAGAGGAAAATTCCACTTCGTTTCAAAATCTTTACTTACAGCTCTCCACTCATTTTCACTTTGTGGTAGCTGAAAGAAACATATCGTTAGTGTCATTTATAGAATTGCATCTTGAATCATGCACAATTGAAGAGCCCACTGCAAAAAAGACGAAAGATTTCTTGAAATTCCGCCTTTTTGCAGTGGACTCTTCAATTATTATTTATAGAATTGTTTAATAAAGAAAAGTAGGAATATTATAAACCCATTTTGGCCTTTTATAGGATTCTTCTCGGGACGATGGTAACCCAGAAGCAAATGCAGCAGAAGAGGAAAATCCAGATACTTCTCAAGAAATAGAAATGCCGGAAGCTGCCACAGGACGTAGAGCTCCAAAACGAAAAGGGACAACCGAGGAATCTCAGACCCGAAATGAATTATTAAGAATGGCTTGCCAACATCTGCGTGCTTCCAACAATGAGGTAGACATTCTAGCTGGAGCTGGAGCAACTGGAGCTAATGAAAATGTCGCCCGAGCAGCAAATTCACGCGAAAAAGGCCATTAGCGACATCTTATATGAAGGGCGTTTAGGAACCCTTCACAGAAATTCTGTAACAATAAATGGGCCAAACTCACGTCTATTTTCATACGGATATTCACCTCATACAAGTAATAGTAGTCTATCTCAATCATACCCTCCATCTCCAGTACAAATCACCACTCTAGAGAACAGACCACAACATTCATCCCAATACGTGTACCCATCACATTCAAATAATACAAAAACTCATTACTCCCCAGCTCCGGTACAGATAGGCAGACCAGAAGACCCATATCCAGACCCAGATTTTATTTAAATATATTGTAGTAGGAGAAAGTTGCCCAACAGTCAAATAACTTCAGTTTTTCAGGTTTTATATTACTTTGTTTATTTTTAGTTCATATTATTTGTATTGTTATTTTAATGAAAGTTAATAAAGTAATAATTACTTACCTTTATATATTTCTTCAAAACCTTTATGATTGCGTCACAGGTCTCTATAATAATCTTTCCAAGTGTTTGAGCAGCTATTGCTGTTTCGAACTTTAAACCCTCGTAAGTAAGCCCAGAAGTAAGGTATCGTAAAGTTGCAAATAACCTTTGCTTGGGTGATATTGCTTCTCTCATTATAGTATGTTGTTTTTCTATAAGTGATGTTATCATTACCAATAATTCGCCAAAAGTAGTGGGGTCCATTCGTAAATAATTTTTGTAATCTAGTGGTGAACTCAATTGAAGTTTCTTGAGGAGATTTGCGTGGCTAAAAAGGGATCTTTTCTTCAACCACTCTTTCATCCATACTCTACTCTTCCTCCTTCTTTTTTTAATACCAACATCCTCGGAGGTTATAGCAATTATTATAGCTAAACAGGCCGCTTCGTCAGATGGCATGTTTCCGTATGAACGCAACACATACAACTGAGGTTTGCATAAAATAGCGCACAGTGTATGGCTAACCATGTTTGTACAACACTTTGTTGCGCAACATCAGGTTGCCCAATATGTATGCAGGTGTATGGGGCCTATAAGGGATTATTACTATGGTAACGGCTATTTCACGCGCTCTGATTGGCTAGTAGATGGGTTTATCTATAAGATAAATTTATCTAAAAGATGGTACTAATGGACCTTAGCCAATGAGAGCGCTTAAAACCGCTGTATCCATGGTAATTATCCGTTAGATAGTTTATCGGGAGGTGGTACAACCGGCCCATAGACATTATTTTACATTCTACGTAATTTAAATTAATGATATACAAATTTGTTGATCTATCCGAAAATATTAATCGCTCAGGTTTGTTTTTCTTGGGAGACACTACGCCGACGTCTCGGTTACTGAGAATACCGAGCTCCACTATGTCTCGGGTAATGTTTGGGACGGAGCAATATTTGCGATGTTGCCGTATTTATACTCCGCAAGCAATCAAAACCGACTTATTAAACCCATTTTATTTAAATTTGCTGCATTTAATAAAAAAATTGAACTGTTTAAATATGATTTACTTTACATTTACACTACCTGGTGATACATTCCGTTTTTAAAATTTTTTTAAAACGTGATTTTAGAAACGTTGCGCGACATTTTTTGAAAAAACTAAATGCATCACTAAAAACTATATAAACAAATAGAAATTTTGATGTAACAAACATACAAAAATTTTAAACGATGGCTGAATAAAATGGTATTCGTTGTTTTTGCTAATAGGTTATCCTCTTAAGTAATAAGTAAAAAATATGCTCTAAACCAAATGTTGCATCTTCACGATTTATGTAACTTTGCTAAGCTTTGGAAAAAACTCAATATAAACGTGAAAGTAATAAAAGCAGTGAAATCATAAACAGGGAAGGAATCAATGATGAAACTATAACTGCTTTAAAACGTTAGTTCTTCATGCAGAAAAGAATATCCTTTGTATTGACACTTTTTATGGAAATTAGAAATAAAAATGTAGAGGCGATACATTAAGATTGATATATTTCTAATACCATAATAATTAATAATGATTAACGTTCATTACTGACACGGCTTGATCGACATAAATTTTAAATGAAGGTCAATGCAAATTATTACATAACTTTTTGTCTTCATCTTTTTTTCCTGCCCATTAAATAAAGCGTTTAATTTAACTATTAAAATTCTTGTATAATCATGCTATTCATAGATATCATTGATTAGTTAACATAGCCTAAATTTAGTTGGGTTAGTCATCAAAACGTTTACACCTTTTATTATATTGTAACTCCGGGCCATTAATTTGAGTTGACTGGTGAATGGCAACGGTAAAAGATGCAATCCATATGCCAGAGGCGCAAACGCCGCATCGTCTTATAATGCTAATTGTTTTAAATTAATTTACATTCGCATTGTCATTGCGCGGGGGATATGCCGATCACGATCCACTCCTAATAAGATCGTTCGATCGGGTAGTATAAATAAACCATGTACATGATACATGGTTCATTACCAGTTTCATTTTCAATTTTCAAGCATTCGCCATGAAACTCTTGGTAAGTTTTCATTTTTAACATTTATTTATTTTAATTTATATTTGATTTTAGATTTTCACTTTATGTGTTCTCTTTGTAAGTGTTTTTGGTCGTATCATACCACCAAGACCAATATCTCCCATGGAAAAAGATCAAATGAGGGTTGTTAGGGCGTAAGTTTTTAAGATTTGAAATATGCATTTATTAATGTCACTTTTTTAGTATACCACAAAGTCCTGATGAACCAAAAGAGGCATTGGAAGGATCAGAAAGTGCTTATTATCCATATTATTATCCTTATTATTACCCTTATCATTACCCCGTTGTTTATTTAGGAAAGTAAAGACGATTTTAATGTATAATATGAGGACAAATTTATTAATTCAATTAATTTGTTTAAATATTAAATGAATCAATAAAAATTAATTCAAGCATTTTAATTATTAGCTTTTCCTTTTAGATAATCTCTAAAGCAGCCATGTCCAACTGGCGGCCCACGGGCCGCCTGCGGCCCGATTGCGATTTTTGTGCGGCCCGATAACAAAAAAAGGAAATCGCACAAATTAATATTTAAATTTTAATAATCGATAATACAAATAATTTTTATTACTTGGTCGAATGACGTTTTATAAAACTCCTATATCTTAATATATAAAAATGGAATCTTGTATGTATGTGGGTACCTATATACCGATTTTACTCAGTTATTCCTTGGCCGAATTTCACCAAATTTGGTAAACACATAGCTTAATATATTGGGAAGAAAAGAAAACTAGAAGATGAAAACAGACAATTTAAAAATAATTGGGAAGATGACTACTTTTTCTTGCAAGTAAAAAATAATGCTGTGTGCTTAGTTTGTCGTGAAACGATTACTGCTAAAACTTATAACATACGAAGACATTATGAAAAACATACGGAACTTTCTGTACTTTCTGGTGGTGAACGCAAGGCCAAATTACACTTACTTAAAGCTAACTTAAAGTCTCAACAAAATGTGTTTCAAAAACAAAATCAACAATCAAACGACATTATCAGTACAAGTTTAAAAATTTCTCAAATTATTGCTAAAAAAATGAAACCTTTCTCGGATGGAGAATACATCAAAGAATGTTTAATTGCTGCAGCTGAAGATATTAGCCCGGAAAAAGTTCATATTTATAAAGAAATAAGTCTGTCTCATCAAACTGTTGCACGTAGAGTTGATGATATTTCCAATGAAATTTCCCTAAACCTCAATGAACATACCAAACAATTTGTGTACTAGTCATTAGCTTTGGATGAAACAACCGATATCAAGGATACATCACAACTTGCTATATTTATTCGCGGAGTTGATAATAAGCTGAAAGTAACAGAAGAACTCCTTGATCTTGTGAGTCTGAAGGATACAACAACGGGCAAAGATATTAACGATGCTGTTCTAAAATGCGCGGAAGATCGACAATTAGATTTAAAAAAACTTATTGGTATTACAACCGATGGAGCACCATCAATGATAGGAAAAAACATAGGAGCAGTTACTTTCATTTGCAAACATATTGAAAGCTTGGGACAAAATACATCATTTTTGGATTTATTTATTTGTCATTGTTTTTTACATATAGAAAATCTATGTGCTCAGTCATTAAATATGTCTCACGTGATGTCAGTTGTCATTAATATTATTAACAAAATAAAAAATAATTCATTAAAACACCGCCAGTTTCAAGAATACCTTCGCGAACTGGAGTCCGAGTACTGTGACCTAATATATTACGCCAAAATACGATGGTTGAGTCGTGGAAAATGTTTATTAAGATTTTGGAACCTCAGGGAAGAAATTAGAATTTTCATGAATGAGAACGGCGAAGACGTTCCACGATTATACGATGAAAAATGGTTGTTGGATTTGTGTTTCTTAATAGATATCACAACTAAATTAAATGAACTAAATCAGAACTGTTGATATCCATGTTGCAAGTTTCGTTTAAATATTAAAATAATAAACAAATAAATATAACTTCTTATCTTGCAAATTCAATTTATTTTAACGGAACCGGTGTCGACTAGTTTTACTTAGTCATCTTCAGCCGAATCTACAAATTATATTTTAATTACAATTTAATAATTAAAAGTTAAAATTCTTATAGAACTTACGGTCAATAAAAAATAAAATCAACATCACAGAGAGCATATAAATAACATTTTTAAAAATCTACATAAAATTGGAAACTACAAAGAATCATATAAATTTCATTAATTGCTGCATCAAGGAGAATATCATTCCAAATTTTGCTAAGGTGAACTGTAAAAACATAAAAATGTCAACTTTGAACTTCATACATAAAAAGATTTTACGTGAAGAAAAACGAAAACATTTTAAGACACTTAATTTCTGTTATGAAAAACTTGCTAAAATCAACCGTTGTCTAAGAGAACGATTGCACTTCTTGGAAATTGAGGAAGTTTTAAATTTTATAACAACACAGACACTGCACATAAAACGAGAAGATAAAAGACGTAAAAATCTAAAACTGCAAATTTTGAAGAAAAATCAAAACACAATGGCCAAAGTGAAAACTAATCCAACAGACCAACCAAAGAACAATGTCCAGTTCCAGAACTTAACTGACATTAACTTCACAGAGGAAGAAACAAATCTTTTAAATAAAGGTTACAAATTTTCTTTAATCCCAAAAATTAACTTACCTATCTTAACTGTTGAATTAGATAATATAATTAGAAAACAGCCCGAATATAACAAAATAAAGAACGACCTAATACCACATATTAAAAAGGCAGAAAAAAATATTAAAAAATATAATTTATCTCAGATTCAACAATGGAAAACTTTGAAAAACATTAAACATAAATTAAACGAAAATAATGCCACATTCACAAAAGCTGACAAAGGGGCTGGCATTGTAATATTAAATAAAGAAACATATATTAACAAAACTGAACAATTTATGTCAGAAAACCATTATGTTGAACTAGAAAAGAATCCCTTAGACACAGTTATTAGAAAGACCCGCGAAATTATAAACACATGCAGAAGTACCTTAATCGAATATTCCGCACATATTGATCCCAATAGCAAGATAGTCTCCTCTTCTTTCTTCAGTACTCTATTTATACACATGAATTCCAAAATTCCGAAACTGTACGCTCTTCCTAAATTACATAAACAAAATATGCCCATCAGGCCAATAACTTCTTTTAACAATTCACCTACTGCAAAACTAGCCAATTTCATGCTTCAATTTTTCAAAAACTTAAATTTTCAACCAAAATATACAATTTATAATACCAAACAATTTATTAATGAGATACGAGATATAGATCCTATGGGAAGATATTTGGTTTCATTTGATATAGTTAATCTTTATTCAAACATTCCCATACATCTAACTTTAAACTTAATATCTAAAATTTTTGAAAATCAAATAGATAATATAAGAAATATCAATAATCTGAATAAAATTCTTAAACACATTATCACTCAGAACTATTGCTCTTTCAATAACAAAAATTACAAAATAAATGAAGGTTTACCTATGGGTATGCCCTTATCTGGTATATTAGCAGATATATTCCTCGATCATTATGAAAGTGAATATATACTAAACAACTTGAACCCATATAAAAAACATATAGTCAAATGGTTAAGATATGTTGATGATATTTTCTGTGTTTGGGAGGGAGATCTAACCACGTTAAATGAGTTTCATAATCATATTAATCAACTTCACGATAACTTAAAATTTACCATGGAATTAGAAAGAGATAATATCTTGAACTTTTTGGATTTAGCTATAATCAAAATCGATAACACAATACATTTCGATGTGTATAGAAAACCATCTTCAATTTCTACAATAATCCCATTCGATTCAAATCATCCTTTTTCGAATAAAATGGCAAGCTTTAGATTTCTCATTAATAGACTCTTTAGTTATCCTCTTTCCACAGTAAATCAAAATAAGGAATTGAATTTCATTTTTGAATTGGCTAAAAGTAATAACTATCCTGTAAGAACCATTAACAATCTAATTAACAAAATTAAAGCACAACATGATCCTTTGTTTACGAAAGATACACATAATAAAATATACAGATCGCTTCCTTTCAATCACTTCACTTTATCGCTTAAAAAAGTCTTTTCGGAATATAATATAAACTTAACTTTCTCTAATAATAGCACTATTCTGAATCTATTATCTAATTTTCACTTTAATAAATACAACATACTTAAGGAATGTGGAGTTTATTCTATCAATTGTTATAATTGTAACAGCATATATGTGGGACAAACAGGACGAAAGCTAGAGAACAGAATAATAGAACATAAAAGTAAATGCAACTCTAACGTGTATAAACATACAGTACAAACCGGACACAAAATAAATTATGAAAATATAACACTTATTCACAAACGTGATAAAGGTTTTTGCTTAGATCTTTTGGAAGCATTAAAAATTGCAAAACACAGTAAAAATAAAAACTACATCATGTTAAATGATCAATTGGATATGAAGTTTACACCGCTTTTTCAATGTTTAAGAAATATTTGATTTTATTTTCGAAATCGCCGCAGTTTCATTTCGTTTACCTGTTTCTGTCTTGGCATGTGTTTTTTCATACAAGTTTTAAAGGTCATCCATTTTAGTGTTATTTTGTACATCGTTTGTGTAAGAACTTATGTGGTTTTGTCTTTTTACAGTTTATTTATTTATATATTATATTTTAAAGTGTAATTTCACATTTTTTAAAATGTTATTTATATGCTCTCTGTGATGTTGATTTTATTTTTTATTGACCGTAAGTTCTATAAGAATTTTAACTTTTAATTATTAAATTGTAATTAAAATATAATTTGTAGATTCGGCTGAAGATGACTAAGTAAAACTAGTCGAAACCGGTTCCGTTAAAATAAATTGAATTTGCAAGATAAGAAGTTATATTTATTTGTTTATTATTTTAATAACTAAATCAGAATCTTCAAGGAGAAAATAAATTAATTACGAATTGCTATCAAGACATAAAGACATTCATTGCTAAATTAAAATATTTTCAAAATCAACTGAAATCGAATAATGCCACACATTTCCCTCACTTAAATGATTTCGAAATGGAAAATAAACCCATTTCCGAATATTCGCATAATATTAAAGATTTGCTTGAGGAATTTGAAAAAAGATTTGCCTACCTAGAAAAATTTGAACAAATGTTCAATATTTTTAATTGTCCATTTAATATTGATGTGAATTCAGCTCCAGGTTATTTACAACTGGAACTTATCGATCTGCAGTCCAACTCAGAAATGAAATTAAGGTTTGAGGACATCAATATAGTCGACTTTTATGGAAAATATATCCAGGAAGATAAATTTCCTAATTTGAAAAAATTAGCTATGTGTATTGTGGCAGCAAACGGCACAACATATCTCTGTGAGTCATTTTTTTCTAGATTAAAATTAGTCAAAACCAAAGACCGTAACAGGCTCACCGACGCAAATTTGACGAATCAGTTACGTTGCCACAACAAAATTAGAAGTTGATATTAAAAAAATTTCAAATAAAATAAATAAACAAGTTTCACATTAAATATCTGTTGTAATTTACTGAAATATCTATATATTATTGTGTATATCTGTGTACATGCTAGTTTGTGTATACGTATCTCATTTGAGCGCGAGTGTGCGCTAGAATTGAAATTTTCTTGTTCAGGTGGGTGGCGGCCCAGTGCAATTTGGGTTGGACATGGCTGCTCTAAAGTAAGACCACCAGTTTTATGGTATTTTAAAATTAATTTATAATTCATTATATCATTTGTATTATGTTACATTGTTAGTTTTATTTTCCTTACTCTCACTTTGATAAATAATTATTAAACATTTTAAATGATAAGCTAATTTGTAAGCTTTCTTAGATGATCTTTGTAGTCATATGTAAATAATTTAATGCCAAGAAATCCTCCAGATTTGCGATTACCATTCTTCAATTCTCTTTTATAGTAAATTCCCATTCCGTGTAAAGGACTACTTGAAACAACTTCTTGAGCGTCAAAAAATGGGACGGTAGTTTGTGCAAAATCCGTTTCAAAAGAAGAGTGTGTAAATGATACAAACTGATTATCTCCTCTGCTTACAATCTTTGAGGTACCTCCATCTCTTGGTATATCAGAATTATTAATTTCGATTTCGTTGCTATTGTTTGTACAAATAATTAAAATACATAAATAAATATTAAAAGCAATAAAATAAATTATTTGCTTACCTCGGCCAGCTGTTAACATCGTACCAACCGCTTCCATTTGCAATGAGGGCTCCGCTCTTTAAATCAAAACGAGTACAACGAATTTGCAGTAAAAGAAAACCCTGCCATTCGTGAAATCTCACTCCTAAAAAATAAATTAAACTAATATAAAATATAATTGTGTAATTTTTTTAAATTAAAAAATTGTGCGTACCTGTCAATACATAATTTTCAATATTTATATATTTATCATCAACGTGTGATAATTTAGCAGCTCCTAAATGTATTGATCTTTTATTCATAGATATTTGTATAAAATCTTGGTTTTGATGTATCAATCGATCGTTGTATTTAAAATTTTCAATCTTTACCCATCGAGTCTCATTAATTGTTAAATACGGACCTAAAATTCCTTCTTTTATTTGTATATGTATAAGATTGTTATGTTTTTGAAATCGCGCCCCTACAATTATTCTACAAAACCAAAAATAATTTCAATTAATATAATTATTTATGCACACCCATATAATAACACAAGCATTAATGAGGTGGCCAAATGCAGGTTGCAAAAATGGGAAAAGTCCTTGAAGCTCGAGCAGACTACATCACACCTACTTTCTTAAACAGGCCACACTTCGGCATTGAAACGATACTCCAGAGCAACTTAAGCACAGCCAAAACGCTGACCATCTACACTGATGGATCAAAGAAGGCTGGAGACTCTGGAGAGGGAATTTTTTCGCACGATCTCTAGCTACACCTTTCCGCCAATGTCAAAAGTTGGCAGAAACGTTGTAATCTGCATCAATAGCAGACTGGCTATATGACTATATGACAGGTTGGTGAAACGGGCAACTAAGAATCTCCCCTGAACCGTTTGTACCTCTAACTTTTAATACAGCACCAAAGCTGATCAACTCCATCTCCCAGGGAGCTTTTTGCGATAGATGGGATGAGACTGCAGTAAGTGTTTTTGAGATCTACTCAGTTCCTGGGAAAATCAAAAAGTGACTAACCCACTTCCTGACCGGACACTGCAGATTACGTAAGCACATGTTCCACATGAAGCTGACAAATACCTCTGTAGAGCGTGTGAAATAGAAGACGAGACGGTAAGCCATATTGTTTGTGACTGTCCCAACCTCGCATACTTAAGCGAATCCATTTTTAGCATACCATGGCCCCAAATTTCGGATATAAAGCGGCCCTGACACAATCAATAATATTGACAATACAACTATTTCAATACTTCACTACCTTACACGATCAATATTATTGTCAATACTTCTGACAATAAGTTTGCTCAATAAGTTACCTTTTTACCACGAACAGAATAAATCTACGTAGTTTTACTCGGTTATTTGCCGGTATTTCTCTTCCAAATATGGATAATCGTACAAAAAAAGCTTGCATAGCTATTATTTTGGCGCTTGGAACTACTCGTCGAGTGAAACGCAAACATTGGATAAAAGAATGGTTGAAGAAGAGAGATAAATATTCTCATCTAGTACTGTTGCAAGAAATCAGGCTCTGCGATGTTGATGATTTCAGGAAATACTTTCGAATGGATGAAAGTACCTTTAACAAACTGTTAGAGATGGTTGAAGCATTTTTGAAAAGACGGGATAGCAATATGAGAGAAAGTATAAGTGTTAGGGAAAGATTAGCCTTAACCCTGAGGTATTTGGCCAAAGGAAGACATTTTGAAGGCTTGAAGTTTTTTGTCATGATGTCCCCAGCAACTATCAGCAAAGCTATAATAGAAACCTTTTTAATGCGTCCACATTTTTCTATTACATTCTGTGGCGAACATCTGGACGCCAGAGAACTTTTTAAACCGTTCAAAAAAATCTCTCTCCGGTCATCTGGGCAGGACACCCTTTTGGTCCAGGCAAAGGGTTCCCGGAAAACTTTCACCGGAGATATTACTGGACGCTCTCCGTGGCGAACATCTGGACGCCAGAATGCGTTCGAAACAATTCAGAAGAACTCTCTCCGTACATCTGGACAGCAGATCCTTTTGGTCCAGATAAGGACTCGAAGAGAACTTTCACCGGGGATGTTACTGGACTCGGGGATAAAAGGAACGAGGATCGGCCCGGAGAGTTCAGTCAGTTACCACCAGTTACCATCACTTATCAGTTAGCAGTTACCATCGGCAGATCAGTCAGCAGTTACCCTTTTCGCTTCCGCACTTACATTATTGTTATTATTGTTGTAAATAAAATTTTGTTGTTGAAGACATTGGTTTTCCTAAAACTTCCTCTCGCTACTATCAAAGCATTAGCCCCGCACATTCTATAGATTTGAGGAATTCAATACGCAACTTTTTTGTCTCTTGACATTTTCTCCTAAAATTGTTAGTTTGATCACAAAAAAATAAAATAATACACAGTCTCAAGTGAATTAATTCAGAAGTCAAAGAAAAGAAGTTATGTCAAGTTGATCTCAGCATTATTTGACTTTTTATGATCAAACTAACAATTTGTTAGTTGTAAAATGTCAAGACATAAGAAAGTTACAGATTTTTTCCCTTACAATTTAGAAACATCCTGTATATGTCCTACAGGACTACATGGAGTAGTTCGTATTGGTCGATGAAATTACGAAGAGCATCTTGTTCATCATCACGAGAACTGGATGAACCAACAGTATCTCCATCGTGTTGAACATCAACAACGTCAGTTAATGGGTCGGTCATTTTCACCACTTCTTCAACTGAGTGTAATGTAGAAAATAAGAATTAAACCTGTTTTCAAATCAACTGGGTTAAAATAACATATGTTTCTTTAGTGTGTTGATAGACATGTTTTGTTATTGTTACAATTAAATAATAGTATATTAAAAAACAAGTTTCGTAAAACACGTTTGAAATGCACGAATTCAAGTTGAAAAACGAGTGGCGAAGCCACGAGTTTTTTAATGAATGAGTGCTTTAAGTCTTATGAAACGTGTTTTTTATGCTATTTTTTGTAATTCGCGTTTTTATCCTTTTTTTTCTCAAATATAAAATAAATTTTGTCAATGTAGGGAAATATGTAGCAGTTGGTAAGACCGTAACACTTGAAAATAGAAATTGGAATTGACAATTAGAAACTATCAAAACACAAAATGTATTCACCTGACAAAAATGTTTCATGTACAGGGTGTCCAAATTTCGATGGGTTTGCAGGGTATCTCAGTTATTATGAAAGATAGAAAGTTGCGGTTTTCGCGAACCTGAGCTACTTTTTTGTGAAACTTACAATGCCACAAACCAAATTTTCATAGACCTCTTCGTTTTTGATATACAGGGAGTATTTCAAGATGTACGATTTTCAGACACCCCCCGTATCTCGGCTATCCGGAAACTTAGTAAAAAAGTAAAACGGGTTCTAATAGATTTTTTCACGTAGAATCCAATGATGCACGTAGAATTTTTCTAGACATCACGGTTTTTGAGTTATAAACACAACTTAGGTTTTTTTTAAATGGAACCACTTATATTTTGTTTTTTTATTGAACTAGAACTTTTTCAAGCTTTTCAATGATATATAATACCCTATACTTACCTTCATAATTAACCTCGAAATTAAAAAAACCACATTATTTTATAAGTAGGCTATGATAAATTAAGTGATCGCGTTGCTAGGATACCAGAATAAACAAAGAATTTTGAAAATTCTATAATATTAATTATTGACTTATTAAAAAAATGTATCTATTAAATTTTGTTTGCTAAAAACGAAAAATTATTAAAAACTAAGCATTATGCAAATATGGCTTCAAGTTACAAGAATTGTTCAAAGTTGTTACCATTTTGATGCACACATTGTTCACAAAGTTCAGTAATGCGTTTAATTGCATTTAGAATAGTTATGGGATGTTGCTGTAAATGTGAAAAAGCATCAGTTACAGCAATTTTCAATTCCAATTTTGTTCGATTCTGGGTACTATATACCCGATTCTTGATATATCCCCATAAAAAGAAGTCCAAAATAGATAAATCAGGTGATCTTGCTGGCCATCGCGTTGGACCATGTGTGCCTATCCACCTACCAAGAAATTCTGCAATTAGGTAGCGACTCACTAACTGCACATTATGAGCGGGAGCTCCGTCCTGCTGAAAATAAATATTATTTAGCCGAATAAGAGGAATATCATCCAAAATCTCTGGCGAAGCCTCTTGCAAGATGGCCAAATAGCGATTAGCGCAAAGGTTTCCTTCACATATTTTGTAAACAATTCGTGGCCCAATAATAAAACATGCCACGCTAAAACCAAATTTTCCTTGACGCTCCCGCTCAATTACAATATGTTGGTTTTCTTGATGCCAATGCTTGTTATTATGACGATTATAGATTCCTGTGCTGGTAAAATATGCCTCATCAGACCATATAATAGAGGAACTAAATTCAATATTACTTTGTGCATGGTTCAAATACCAGTTACAGAATTCCAAACGTCGTTCGGCATCTCCCGGATGTAAGTGGTGAACTATTTGTTCTTTGTAGGGTTTATATTTATACTTTTTTAGAATCGCATAGGCAGTCGATTTTTTAATTCCAACTTGACATTCAATTTCCCTACATGATGTTTTAGGCGCGGCTTCCACACATCCTAACACGGTAATTTCATTGTTATTCCGATTTTCGTTATTATATTTTTTTGGCCTGGGCATCAAAAAACTTCCATAATTGATCAAATTACGCTTTATTCGCAAAAACTAAATTTGGTTGCGCTCTTTCTGGATATCTGAAGTGAAACAATCTGCTAATAAAATGTTATTGCTGATAAATGTTGCATTCTACCTATTTATGTATAGGTTTGTTCCAACCAGCGGTTTGACTCGACGTGGACTCGTCAAATGCAATCGCACAGTTAAATAATGCAATGAAATCCGCTGAAATGTGACGACATTACTTGACATGTGCGATTGCATTTGACGAGTAACGGACGAGTCCGACCGCTTGTTGGAACAAACCTTATAATTCAGCAGCTTGATTAACATTTTCATATTGCATGAATGTAACATGCTAGCATGTCATAATTTTCATAGCGCTCCATCATTTCAAGAAAAAGATAATTAAGTTAAGTTAATTAAAGGTAATTAAGTAACACACGACTTATTGTTAGCACAAAATTCAAAATTAAGTTTGACAATAATTAACTATATTTACTTTGTTTATTCCGGTATCCTCACTTAATAGACAACCTAAGCCTTGACGTAACAGAGATGGGCGGAGCTTATATCGACTCCAAACATTTTCATAGCTAAGTGTGTTGCTAACGGTAAATCACCATATGCAATTTTTCAAATTAGTGTTAAAATAAAATAAACTAAGTGACTTTTTATGACATTTTTATTACGGTTTATCATTAGCAACTGTGGTTAGCAACGAAATTGTTTGGAGTCGATATAAGCTCCGCCCATCTCTGTGACGTCAGGTTAGGCAGTCTATTTATCATTGCCTACTTATAAAATAATGTATTTTATTCAATTTCGAGGTTAATTATAAAGGTAAGTATAGAGTATTATACAGGGTGATTCATAAGTAATGGGCCAAATTGTAAATGTACGTTCAGGAGGCCAAAATAATAATATTTTCATTAACAATAATGGGTCTTAGTCTGCTCCTTACTGAGATACAGGATGTTAAAGCGAAAAAAATAAAATAGATTTTTGTTAATAGATCAGCTACTTTTCTACATAATGACTCATAGTTGACTTATAGTTTTTGTAAGGGTAAACAATAATGTGTGAGAGGATTTGAGTTAACTCGTAGATGTCGCCACATGCGCCATATGAATTAGATGAAATCAGCTACAAATTTTTTATCGCTCATTATTTTACAACATACTTGTTTAATTTGGATAGCCCCATCATTTCTGTAGAAAAAAGCTATACTTCTTTGATCTTGAAAATATTAACGATTTTCGAGATATTTGAATTTTACTAATTCACTACACTACATTTCACGGTGGTCGACGTAGCATTAATCTGTTAAGACACAAGCATGGCATGGAATGTTGACATTTACCTAACCGTAATTGATAATTGATAACAATATTAAACTGAAACCATAAAAAAATTACGTAATAAAACAATTTATTGTACGCCAGTTAATAAAACGAAATACAACATTAGAACAGACTTGAACTAAGACCACTTACGACAACTGTTATCAAAACCTACATGTTAATGTTGTGCGAAGTTAAATTAAATTTAAGCTTAATTATGAGCTACTGCAAAAGGTTTTCAACATGACCACCACCAGCATTTATACACGCATTTAACCGTTTGGTTAAGGATTGTCTGACTTTAAAAAATGTAGCAGGATTATTTCGTATTGAATTGGCTGCATCTTGAATTCTATTCCATAACTCGTCTCGTGTATTTATAGTAGGTTCAGCATAGACCATTGATTTCATGTAACCCCACACATGGTGGCCACTGAAATTCACTACCACGTCCAATCCAACGGTGAGGGAATGTTTCATTCAGATGTTCGCGCACAGCACGTGAAAAATGTGGAGGAGCACCGTCTTGCATGAACCACATATTTCTTCTTAGTTGTAATGGAAGATCTCCCAAGAGGTCGACTAAGTCATTATTTAAAAAAATTAAATATGACTCTCCATTTAAATTAGGAGGTAATTCAACTGGGCCCAGTAATGTATTGCCTATTACACCGCACCACACATTTATTTTAAACTCGTGCTGGAAATGTCTATCTTTTTTTAAACGAGGGTTTTCGGTTTCCCAGGCATAACTATTTCGCCAATTAAAAACTCCGCGTCTGGTAAAGGTTATTTAGGAATGTTGGATTATTATTCAATTTTCCTTTTAGCCACTGACAAAATTGAACTCTGATTCGATAATCTGTTGGAAGTAAATTTTGCACAGGTATAAAATGATAGGGATATAAATTTTCCTTGTGTAAAATTCTAGTCACGGATGATTGGCTTATTCCAGTTGCTGCAGACAATCGACGAGTTTCAAAATTTCATCTTCTTGCTGCGGAGTGATAATCTTAGGACGTCCTGTATGATATTTTGGACGAAATGAACCTGTTTCACCCAATCGATTATAAATATTTTGAAATATCTTCCGGTTTGGCTGCCTTCTGTAAGGGTACATTTCACGATATTTTCTGGATGCTGCTTGCCCAGAAAAACGTTCTTGTGCGTAAACGCATAACATGTCTCTCATTTCTTCGTTTGAAAAGTGATTATGTCTCGGCATTTTGATTTATGTTAGGACAAGAATGAATCAGTTTACTTAACAATAAAATGTTTTAAACTATTCATTAAACGTAAAAACTCATTGACGTTTCATAATTCATATGGCGCATGTGGCGACATCTACGAGTTAACTCAAATCCTCTCACACATTATTGTTTACCCTTACAAAAACTATAAGTCAACTATGAGTCATTATGTAGAAAAGTAGCTGATCTATTAACAAAAATCTATTTTATTTTTTTCGCTTTAACATCCTGTATCTCAGTAAGGAGCAGACGTACATTTACAATTTGGCCCATTACTTATGAATCACCCTGTATATCATTGAAAAGCTTGAAAAAAATCCAGTTCAATAAAAAAATAAAATATAGGTGGTTCCATTTAAAAAAACCTAAGTTGTGATTATAACTCAAAAACCGTGATGACTAGAAAAATTCTACGTGCACCATTGGATTCTCCGTGAAAAAATCTATTAGAACCAGTTTTTACTTTTTTACTAAGTTTCCGGATAGCCGAGATACGGGGGGTGTCTGAAAATCGTAAATTTTGAAATACTCCCTGTATATCAAAAACGAAGAGGTCTATGAAAATTTGGTTTGCGGCATTGTAAGTTTCACAAAAAAGTAGCTCAGGTTCGCGAAAACCGCAACTTTCTATCTTTCATAATAACTGAGATATCCTGCAAACCCATCGAAATTTGGACACCCTGTACACCTCCCAAAATAAGAGAAATTGCTCAGAGTCAATGTCCTCATTATTGTGAACCTTGTATTCGATGCTAAGAACGTATTTAAACATCCATAGACAAAAATTGTCACATTGACAACTAGAAAAATTAATGACCCAATGTCACCAACTCGAACTGGTACCATAAAATGTTACTAAAATCTCATAACAGCACCGGATGCTGTAAGGAGTCTCATTACAGCACCCGTTTGAGTACTGTTATAGCTTCCATTACCGTAGCGAATTACAAAAAAGTATTTAATTTTGAAAGTTGAGTTTATTACAGGCTTAGGAGTTGAGGCGCTAACCCTACACGGTCAATAGTATTGTCAATATCCCCTCCAATTTTCAATATTGATGTCTGAAAATCTGAAAATCCGGACTTTTATCAATACTCCATCAATATTTACCGTCAATAAAATTTTTCACCTTACATGGTCAATATTATTGTCAATATGCTAAGGTATTGTCAATATTATTGATCGTGTAAGGGCCACTTAAAGAATATACCCTTCTGTTCTATATTAACGTTCATTAAAACCTTGAACTGGTTTTCTGACCCCTGAATCAACTGTGAAATGTGGGGATGTACAAAGAGCACGCTGGGGCCAAAGTACTGTGAAGGAATTCACCCCCACGTGAAGCTACATACATACAATAACACAAGCCAATTCTAAAGTAATATTAGTAAATATTAAGCATAGTTTAAATTTACGTATACATTTGATTTACAAGCAAATTTGCTGAAGTCTTCTCTATGAGTAATGCTTCAATTTTAAACGGCATCATAAGTACATAAATATCTAAACTATACCTGTTTTTATCGATGGTGGAAGTAACAGATCTAAGACTTATATATTTAGCTGAATATCTTTTGTAATACATTGTACATACACAGTAAGAACAGCCCTTGTTTGTTGTAAATGTTTGTTCTTTTTGAGTACAACCACTATTATCACCATAAATTTGATTGCCAAATTTTGAATATTTGTATATTCTTGGAAATGTCTAAAAGAAATACAATTAATAAGTAAAATTAAGTAATTAATATATTATCTACATCTCGACAAGTCGTTAATGTTGGAGACACTTCATGACAATTAAGTAACTGTGTTCTATGGTAGGTATCAACGATGGATTTACAATTGAAAGCCATTTCATTAAATTGTTGACCACAATCATTTTTTATGGACGTTACGTTTTTGTAATCAATACATTCGTTCTTACAATTAAATGGATACATGTGTTTTTCATAAACAATAACAGCTTGTAGAAATTTTTCAATTTCTATGTAGGTTTTCCCTTTTTTATGGTTAGCGGGGTCCTGTCTCCATATATCATCAGGTATGTTACCCAAGGATAATAAAATATTATTATACTTAGCTACAGGCGGAAGTTTTAAAGGTATGCTGGAATTATTTGTAGTAAATTCAAACAAACTCGTCAAAATAAGACCCTTTATATCTGTTAAAGTTAAATATTGATAAAGGATAAAACACAATTCATGTTTAGAATATTGTTCCAAAGTCGTTTTATCGATTTTTTCTAAAAATGAATAAAAATACGTTTGTTTGTTAGTTTTGTTACGGAAATCTTGTAGGATTCTCGTGTAATTAAACCGCTTTATTCCGTCTTTAAAGTTGTTTTCATTATATCTTTTCTTGGAATTAATGTTAATAGTAGTGTTATAAATACTTTCAAAATGGTTTCGAATATTATTATTTAATTTGTTACTGTTTATTATAAAATCATAATTCAAAACATCTTGTTCTACCTAAAATTATGTCTAAATAAAAACATCATTTATATTCATAAAATGTACCTTTTTTAAACGGATTAAAAACGGTTTGTAATCATGTAAAATTAATCTAATATCGTGACGTAACGTATCATTATTTGAAACGCTTTTAACTATTTCTGAGTGTAATTTTAAGAACTCTATTCTTAAATTTTCAACAATTAACAAATGATAACATCCACCACTAACAAACAGTAATGAAATCACTAATAAAACTGACCTCATTTTACCACATCTAACTTCGAACTGATTTGATAAGATAAAACAGATTTATTAAACAGGATACATTAGCTAATATAACCTCTATCAGTAGATGATAAAAACCTTTTTTTAAAGATAGATGTTAAAAAACTATTTTCTAGTCAGTGGTCAGAAAAACATATTTACAAAATTCTATATGTAATCATGTTTTATTAATTAAATTAAAAATTATAAATATATTTTTGGTTTAGCATGTCACCACATGAAGCCAAATTAGTATTAAATAAAATGATGGAATTTTTTTGTCTTAGTTCTCGATTTTCTTGTATATTATCTAACCATCTAAATACATTAAGAAACCTAACTTGTTCCAAATGAGATATCTCTGATAGAGTATCAAAAAGTAAATAATAAAGTATGATATCTGCAATGGTCATTTTAGTACCACAAAGGTAGGTATTTACCGCTAGCCATCCATGGATATGCTAAAAAAAGGATATTAATGCAAATATAACTCATAATTTTTATGGTTACCGGTAATATTTCATTCACAATTTGTTGTAAATTAGAACCAATTATATAAACACTCGCATATTCAATAAATTGATAAACCTGGGCTTGTTCATACTCGGTTTTTCCCAATAGTTCTTCCTTACTAGCTTCTTTAAGATAAATTTTAAGAATGTTAAACAAACTTTTAGAAGAAGTGTTATTGATTGTTCTAACTGGAACCTACAACGTTATTTAATTAATAAATATAAAAATCAAATTTATAATACTAACTCCAAATTGATCTAAAGTAATTTTTCCACATGGTACATTTAGATAAGTTGCAACTTGTGTTAAAAATTTATTAATTTTTGAAGACATTCTAAGCAAATTTAACACGTTTTTGACAACTTAATTGACAGATATTTAACTATCTTCACTCATGTTCTCTTTAAAAATAAAAAAAAAATATATATTAAATTTTCTGTCTTAATGTTTCAATATTAAAACATTTTCTTGATTTAAGCATTTTTTAAATATATAATATCAATAAATTTGTTTAAAATCAACACAAAAATAAAGTTAAAAAGTACATAGATGTCTCTGTAAAATTGGTCTAACTTCACGCCAAATCAAACATAACCTTTCCTGTCAATCGGGTAATTCTCTCTTCTAGTTTGTTGAATTCAAGTAAGTTATTCATAAATATTTAAGTCATCTCTTTTTGTTACATCATGATATTACAAAACCCAACATCAACAAATTCACCTAATTCAATTCAGATCCCTATTTCTTTCCGTACGAATCTAAATCGTTATTAAAAAAACCAACTCTTGAAAACGATCTTCCCAAAGGCAAAATTTAAAACCTAAAAAATAATTCGAACACGTGCGAATATAAAACATTATTTATTGTAGATAGAATGCCAGAAATGACCGAAATTGAGAAACCTGCAGTTGCGGAACCCAAACCCGACCACAGCTCAGAATCAACGCAGAGTGATACCGACGATGAAATTCCCGAATTAGAAGATGCCGGGAATGGAACTGCCGGTACGGCCGCTTTTACCGGGGCTGCCGCTGCCGGCCTTCCCATGGAAATGGTTTCAAAAGCCAAGCAATCTCGAGGGGAAAAGAAAGCGCGGAAAATAATGTCTAAATTAGGATTAAAATTGGTAAGAAAATAAGTTGATTTAGAAACTTATCTTGTGGTGTAAAATTTGTGATAATAAAAGTTTGTGGTAGTAAATAATATGATAAAACGTAATAGTAGTATTTTTATGATGATTTCACCAAGGTTTCGCATATAAATTTTTGTCTGAAAAAAAATCTTGACGAATTTCTTGGCAGACTGAGGCAATGTTAAAATAAATTAATCCACCATAAGAACTAACTATGTGATTTTAATTTACATATATTTTATTTTTAAGATAACTGGAGTAAACAGAGTGACAATTCGTAAATCAAAAAATATTTTGTTTGTTATAAACAAACCGGATGTCTACAAAAATCCAGTTAGCGACACCTATATTATTTTTGGTGAAGCAAAAATTGAAGATCTTTCACAACAGGCGCAAGTGGCCGCTGCTGAGAAATTCAAGGAAGCAGCAGCTGAAGGAGCAGCAAGTAACGCCACAACATCTGTACCACCTATAACAGAAGAATCTGATGAAGAAGTGGATGATACCGGCGTTGAGGATAAGGACATTGAGCTGGTAATGACGCAGGCGAATGTCAGTCGTCCGAAGGCTGTTAAAGCGCTGAAGAATAACCAAAATGATATAGTAAATGCCATCATGGAACTGACAATGTGATGAGATGAGAGCAAAAATTGTTGCATAATTATTCTTTTTTGCTTTTAATTTTTTTTTGTCGTATTTGGTTTTCCTTGGTGTCTTGAAAACCAAAATAATTTCATTGGAGTCAGTTTCTGGCATCTCATTTTAATTTTTTGAAACACTCTAAGTGTATATATTTACATTTGTAATAATAATTAAAAAGGAAAAAAAATAAAGTACCGTTTAGTCATTTTATATGTTACTTTTGTAACCCTTTACCACAAACACCATATTGATCCAAGGTCCACTGACTAAACATACTGCATAAGATTATCCAACTCGTTATGAACGTATCGCCCCCCAAAGGCCTTGCTGTGACGTCATTGGAAGAATAGAAATGACATTTCTGTTATTATTTAAGGACAGTAGAATCTAACAGGACTCCTACATACATTGTTTTGTAGCCCACTACGGGTTGGTTGTCCGCACTTTACGTCACACTATTTGCCACGCCTAGTTAACTGTCATTAAGTTATAAGTACAGGGTGGTTCAAATTCGATGTCCGAATAGGCTAACTCGAAAACTATAAGAGTTAGAAGAAAAGCAATTGACATGTCATGATCTCGGTTTTCGAGAAACTGCTAATGCCGAAAACCTCATAGCGCTAATACCTGCAAATGTAATTATCTTGGCTATTATTATAGGTGGAGTATTATAACTAAGAGATTATACGGACACTTTTTTACAGAGAATTTGATGACGTAGTCAAAAAAATGTTGTCGGTTTTAGATTTTGAGATATCACAATTCTCGTTTTTTTAAATGGAAACAACCACTGATTATTTGCTTAATAAATTCGTTATTTTTTTCTGATTACAAAAATATAGGGTTTGACAGGTTTATTTCTTATTGTTTTAGAATAAAACTAAAAATAAACTTTTTTTTTTAGTGTCGTCAAAGAAATTAAATTTACAGTTTTCTGTAAATTATGGTTCTATAACTAAAAATTAAAAAAATGGAAATCCCATGGCTGCTCCTTCGAACTGCTCGTAAAATTCTCCCTTTCAGCTGAAGTACGTCGATGATTGACCCGAAACATTCTGGTTCTAGGTCTAGTGTTAGTTTTAGTTTTAATTGTTATGCAGCGCTACACCAAAAACTAGAATCATTCGGGTTTAGCCGTCGTTAGAGGCGTACGACTAGACCCAAATGATACGTCTGAAAATGCATTTTTATTGAAGTAGAACTAGAAAGTTTCAGATTTAGCCGTGCGGCTGAAACAGCTAGCTAGTTTTAATTGTTATGCAGTGCTAGACCAAGACCTAGAATAATTCGGGTTTAGCCGTCTTTAGAGACGTACGGCTAAACCCAAATGATTCTAGGTATAGTGTTAGTTCCAAAGAAATTGTATAACTAGAAGCAGCATTGCCTATCCCCGCCCGTATACGAGATTGAAGCCAACGTTCGAGTGTTTGTTTTGGTTTTGGTCGCATTGACAGTGGCGTGTATAGTTTCGGCAAAATCAGACTTACACAGTGGCGTACATGAAGAAATGTATATTATCATTATTTTTTTTTATTGAGCAGGTTTTTCAAAATTTGATGTGCAATTTAATAATAATAATAAATAAATTTATTGCCATAATAAGAAACAAAAAATACAAATTAAAGAAAATGTATACATTTAACTTAATACATAAATACAGGCAAAAGGGTCGATTTATCGCGTAAGCGATATCTTCCAAACAACCCAATCAATCAGCAGTATACTAAGTTATATAGAAAAACAATAAATGAACGGAAAGCTGCTATGCTAAACTTATGGTCACCAAAAACGGTGCATAATGATAGTTGCTGGAATAAAAGAAGAAGAGAAGAGAAGAAAAGGGAGAAGAAAAAGTTTTCAGGAAGATACTTGAAGAGCCAATAAATGACGTTTTAGGTGGTTTTTAAATGTTACAAGGTGAGGAATATTACGGATCTCAGTAGGCAGACTATTCCAAAGGGTTACTGCCTGCACAGCAAACGATTTATGGTAAATCTCGGTACTATGGGTCGGGAACATAAGCACAGAATCTAACTGAGATCTAGTAGGTAAACCATGCGACGACAAGCGTTGAAATATACAATACAATAACCTTGGGGTTTGATTGTGAAGAACAGTATATAACATAGTTAATATACGAAACGATCTACGGTTCTGACAGCTTAATATCTGCAAATAATTACGGTATGGGGTTATGTGTTGAGATCTCTCGAGATCAAAGATATACCGTATGCAGTTGTTTTGAAGTCTTTGCAATTTGTTTCGTAGTGTTACCGAAAGATCAGGATATGCCGTGTCAGCATAATCAATATGGGGGAAAATCAGGGAAAAACAAAGATTACGACGGATCATGGGAGGAAGGAAGCAACGGAGACTTTTCAGTGAGTGGAAACAATGATAGACCTTTCTGCAGACGGATTGAATTTGAGGTTTCCAGGACATTGTAGAATCCATAACCACCCCAAGGTTTCTAACCGTGTCTGACAGCTGAATAATGTTTCCGTCAAGCATTAAGTGAATGGATGAAAAATTATTCAGCTTTGCCAGTAAAGGTCGACTGCCAAACGCAATTGCTTGAGTTTTAGCAGTATTTAATTTAAGGCCATAACGTTTGGACCAATCCAAAATATTGGAAAGGTCATGATTAAGACGTGCAATTGCTTCCGGAAAATCATCAATAGTTGTCGTAGTGTAAATTTGGAGGTCATCAGCATACACATGATAATTACAAGAAATACAGTGAGTGACGGCATTAATAAAAATCGAAAAGAGCAACGGACCCAACACACTACCCTGGGGTACACCACATTTAATATCACAAGCAGACGAGAGCGCAGAATCAGTACGCACACACAAGGAACGACAGGAAAAGTAAGATTGAAACCAAGATAAACATGAAGAGGTAAATCCAAGGGCAGCTAGTGACGCCAACAAAAGATCGTGATCAACCGAATCGAACGCCTTGCTGAAATCAAGTAATACAAGGATGGTAACACAACGTTTGTCGCAAGCATACCTAATATCATCTGTAATCTTAATAAGCGCTGTTGTCGTGCTATGACCCTTACGAAAACCCGATTGAAAGTCGTTGTGCAAGTTAAATTCTTGTAAATACTCTTGAACTTGTAGATAAACAAGGCGCTCGAGAGCTTTAGATAAAACAGATAAAATGGAGATAGGGCGAAAATCATTTAAACTTGAGGGACTCTTGGATTTAGGTATAGGGACAACATGAGCAACCTTCCAGATTGAAGGAAATGAGGATCGTTCAATGGAGAAGTTAAAAATGTGGGTAATAGGAGTAAGAACAATATCCAATATAGGAAGAAGAAGTTTGAGACCAACTCCATCAGCTCCCACACTCGTAGACCTCGAGTGATTCAAGGCATCGCGGACTTCTGACGCTGTGACCAGGACAAAGGAGAAAGAGGAGGATTTAGATGAGGCAAGAATTTCAGAAATAGTTGTCATCCTAGTCCCACCGCTAATGAGCAAAGGTGGGTCAGCAAAAAACCTCGCCAATGAATCCACATCACAAGCAGCCCGAACAGAGGGAGACTCAACCGCCCCTAAGGAACGCATCAACCTCCAAAACGTCCTCGGATTAGCATTGGATAGTCTCTGGTAGAAATACAATTTTTTGGCATTTCTACATTGGTGATTGCAACGGTTACGCAAGATCCTATAGTTTTCACGATTAATAGTATTTGGAATACGTTTAAATAATAGCTTTGCACGATTACGCTCCCTCATCAGTGATCTTATCTCATCACTTAACCAGGGTGCGGGCGGATGTCTCACCCTACGTCGTCTGAGTGGGGCATGCTTGTCATAGAGATTGATAAGTTTAGAGTTGAAGTAGTCAACCTTGCCATCAATATCGGCCATTCGATAAAGCGGAAGCCAATCGATCTTCTGCGCATCAGACAACAGCAAATCGTTATCAATACGACCCAGATCACGAACGGAAATAATGCGTTGCGAGAAAATATGTTGTCGTATCTGCACTGCACAGTAAATTAAATCGTGATTGGAAAATTGAGGAGCAGGGAGCTGACCATGCATAAGTATGCTGCTCGGACGAGTCGTAATAGTAAGATCCAGAAGCGAATGCGAAGTTGGAAGATGATGAGTTGGTTGTGAGGGCAGGATGGTCAAATTTAATGAGGAAGAAATGAAGCGAAGTTTGTCACTCCGTAAGTCATTTTTTAGCAAACAAGTATTGAAATCTCCCATCAGAAGAATAGTGTTATAATTAAAAGAGTGCCTCTCAAGGGTTTCCTCCAATTGATCAAAGTAGTTAACAAGAGGAGGACAGTAAAAAACGCCAAGTAATAACTTGTTGTAGGAACTTTTCAGTTCCACAAGCATAAATTCCGCCCCCTGAACTGACCCATCGGAGGATTCGACAGTCGTAGCACTCAGGGTATCCCTGATAAATAAAGCCACTCCCCCACCCCGCGAAAACAGACGATCGTTTCGCAAAAGACTATAATTAGGAAGTGAAACAATTGCTGAGGGGAGAGAGGGTTTAAGCCATGTTTCACTGGCCATAATAATATCAAAAATATTAGATTCGAATGTGGTCAAGAAATCATCGAAGTGGGCAGAAATACTTTGCACATTAATATGACACACGGAGATAAAGTTTGTTAATCCGTTAAACAAATCAGCTGAAGGTATCCCATCATAAGTACTAAAGTCGTTTACATCAGCCTCACACGTACGATCGAGAACAGAATCAAAAGTGGAGAGAAGAGAAGAATCAAGAGAAGAGTTACAAGAATAGAAAGAATGAGAAGTAGAATCAGATGAGCAACCAGCATCAGCATCCATTTTTACTTGAATTGACCTTCAAACGCAAAAAAAAGAAAATAAAAATAATTAACACCAATGACTAAATTTAATCAACCGAATAACATTACAGTGCCAGCCGGGCAACGAAAAACCGGGCGATTACCTCTTTTTACCTCTCAGTTGTTTCTTGTTGGTCCATATCATTCTCCGCATATTATAAGAGACCAACTTTACAATGATTGGTCTGGGGGACGACTTGGATGGTATATTCGATTTATACGCTATATTGATTGAAATGTTTATTAAGGAATGTAAACTTTGAGTTCTTTTGTAATTAATTATTGTAACCGTATAAATTGTGAACGGTTTATTTCTTACAAGTAAATTAAAGATGATATAATTAGAATTTTACAGTACTTTCATGGTAAATAATGCAGTAAAAATATTGTATTTGCAAATAACATTGATATTTTGTTTCAAAATTTTTATTACATAACAAAAAACTTAAAACTTAACTTATAAATATAAATTTTAAAATAACTCTCATTGATTTGAAAATACTATTTGTTTGTTTAACATATTATGTCAAAGCCTAGATTCTTGATTTATTAACTTGGTTTCATTAAATAATTTTACGTTAATAAATTTTGTTATTATTAACTTTATACATTGTATTTCATGTCCATCAATAACATCATCATACGCATGATCTCCAAAAAGATCATAAATATTTTGAGGTAAATTTAATAAAATGGAATTAGTTAACTTTGAAAATATGTTCTTGTTATTGAATAATACATTTTGTCGTTAATAGTCTCTAATAATTTTTTCACTAATTAAGTAAAGTTTGACTACAAACTCAGAAGCTTTAGTCAAAACCCCATATGTCTTTTATACCTATATAGCATTGAAATATCACTAGTTCCTTCTACCATATTTAAACAAAATTGGCAAGTAATATCAGTTTTTAGAAAATAGTAGTTAGGTAGTTAAATGCATGTTCTCTAAGTTCGCAACGTCTATAATGTCCAGTGTTTCAATTTCAAAATATACCGTATTTTTCGGACTATAAGACGCACCTCAAATTTAGAGACGATTTATTGAAAAAAATATTTTAATGGTACCTTCGGACCATAAAAAGTGAAAAGGAGCGTTTTATAGTCTGAAAAATATGGTACTACTAAAATGTTAACTTCGTCAAAGCCAAAACACAAATACGCACGCAAACCTTGTTTACTTAGGAGAGAATTATTCATTTATTAGGGTTCGACAAACATGGATAAACATTAATCAGTTAAATTTATTTTCAAAGAAACCATAAAAAGATTGGCCTGTTCGGAAATACTCGGTGATCGTCGGCCGGACGGTCCGATCTGAGCGCCTTCCGTTCTGGACTGAGTGAAAACGTAAACAAAACACATCGAACGCTGGCTTCAACTCTTGGTGTTTATATGTGCTTCTAGTAATACAATTTCTTTGGTTAGTTCTACATAGTAACAGTGCTAGTGTAAAACTGGAATTAACACTAGAACTGAAAATACCACGCCTAGTCAGCTGTTATTAGTCTTCTATGCGTTTGCTGTGTATTTTTAAAGGTTATATCGTAAACGTATTCATATTAACTTCAAAACTAAATCATAATGTCTACTATATAACATCTAAACACACAGCAAACGCATAGAGCTCAATGACAGTTCACTGGGCGTGGCAAATAGTGTGACGTAGAGTGCGGGCAACCAATCCGTAGTGGGCTACAAAAATATAATGGATGTAGCAGTCCTGATAAGCGGCCCTTACACGATAAATAGTATTGACAATACAACCATCAATCCTCGTAACCAGTTTCAATACATTACTACCTTACACTGTCAATATTTTTGTCAATAAGTTACCTTGCCGGTTTTTCCCTTTCAAATATGGATATTCGTACAAAAGCTTGCGTAGCTATTATTGTGGTGCTTGGAACTACTTTCGAGTGAAACGCAAAAATTGGATGAAAGAATAGTTGAAGAAGAGTGATGAATATTCTTATGTAGTACTCTTGAAAGAAATCAGAAAGTACCTTTAAAAAACTGTTACAGATGGTTGAACCATTTTGGATAGCAATATGAGAGAAAGTATAGGTGTTAGGGAAAAATTAGCCTTAACCCTGAGGAACTTGGCCACAGGAAGAAATTTTGAAGACTTGAAGTTTTCTGTCATAATGTCCCCAGCAACTATGTATCAGCAAAGCTGTAATAGAGACCTGTGAAACCTTTATATATGTCCTACAAGACTACATGGAGATAGTTCGTATTGCTAACATGAAATTACGAAGAACATCTTGTTCACCATCACGGGAACTGGATGATCCAACAGTATCTCCATCGTGTTGAACGTCAACAACGTCAGGTAATGGGTCGGTCATTTTCACCACTTCTTCAACTGAGTGTAATGTAGAAAATAAGAATTAAACCTGTTTTTAAATCATCTGGGTTAAAATAACATATTATGTTTTTCAGTCTGTTGATAGACATGTTTTATTACTGTTACAATTAAATAAAAGTATTTAATTTTGAATGTTGAGTTTATTACACTGAGTATTGATGGAAATATTTGGCGCCAACCTTCCACGGTCAATAGTATTGTTGAAATCTCCTCCACTTTTCAGTATTGATGTCCGAAAATCAGAAAATCCGGATTTTTATCCATACTCCATCAATATTTGAAGGGGTTGGGAGAAAAAAGTGCCAAGCTCATGTTTGTTGTTTTGAGATATAGCAAGTTGAAAGTTTGACTAAATCCATAAATAACATTTTAGTGCAGACAACAGACCAAAGTTTTTTAATACAAAGGTCATGTAGATAAAAATGGTTGTATAGAAAAATATGCACTGAATAATGTTGCTTGGCATTTTTTCCCCAAAAATCGACAAAAAATACTCTTAACCAAAAAGGTACTTTCCAAATAGGCCTATATTACCACAACATCTTCCTTTTGGTCGTCTACTTCAGCAGAAGACTGTAGGCCATTGTAATATCCATGGTAGATGGGAGGAATGTATTGCGTCAAGGATTTGACATCATCTAATTTTTTCTTATTGATTTTGTTGGGCGCATTTCTTTTTAAATGTAGTGCTGGAATAGAACTCCTTCCACGTTTCTTTAGGTTCAACACTAAAAACTCTTCGTTCATCAAGCGTTTGAGTTTCATTTGAAAAGGTTCTTCGCTGTCAAATTTAAAGCAAATAGCTTTGGAAAATCGTGGAGGAGTAACACCATCTGTACAAAACTTGCTTTTTGTGTTAAAGTAGGTCTCTTGCACCCTAGACAAATCGAGGAAGTCCTCGCTCATCATGCATGTTACGATGAACTTGTGTTTTGTTCCACACTTTGCTACTATCTCTCTCCATTGCCCAGGTGTACAAATGTGTACAGTCATTTTGGCAGTGCTTGGTATGATACTCTTCTATTTTTGAAAAGTCACGGTCTGATGGAAGTTAAGTATGCCCAGTTATCAGGAAGTAATGTTCTATTGTTTCAAAACGTTTACTAGCTACAAGGTGTGACCAAAGCGACATTGTTCCAATTTTTATTTTGTCCTCCGCAGTTGTCGGTAAATATTACCAACTTCTTTGCGTGGACATTTGCTACTAATAAGTACTTTACAATACAGCTTCCTATTTCATCACTACCCCTTTTTCCAACTGATTCATCCCACATGAACATAAAACCTTGTCCAGAAGTGCAGTTATGGATACCTACGTTATAGGTCCACAGTTTCCTGCAGTAAAATGCAGGTCCACATGACAGTTTTGGTGGCACCTCACCGGGTGTCTCTTTACTTTCAGCAGTGTAATTTTGCAATTTTTCTCTGGCACTGTCAGCCTTACGTAAATGGAGTTCTTTTTGTATTTTTGCATTTTGTCTTTGTTCGTCACTAGCATTAGCATCATCAATGATAATTTACAAGCTGTCACATTTACTGGATGTGTCTGATTTTGGAAGTTTGAAGCCGATGTTGTACTTTTCACAAAATATTCTTCTGTACTTATCCTCACTAACTGTGCGGAGTTCGTTTTCTTCACAAAAGTTTAGGTAATAGTCATTGTATAAACTTCTAATGGTCATATCAGAAGCCAGATAGACTTTATTTGGGTTTTGTTTTCTACTATAGTGCGATTGATATTTGGGTATCGCTTTGATGTGCTTATGCACACCATTTTCTGCTTCAGCAGAAATCTTGTTCGGAATTGTATCATGGGTGCCCCTTTTGTCACAAGATGGATACTTCTGAAACTATTTTTCTAATAATGTTGTTGATTCTACCTCTTGAATTTTGTAGACCGTGAATGCTCATAAAGGATTTTTTGCAAACTCTGAGAGATGAACCATTTTTTAGTTTAATCTTAAAAATGAAAGTGTTTTGTTTGTAAGAACCCTCTGGATTTTGGCAGTAACGACGTTTGATGGGTATTCTTTCTATGCATCCAAAAAGATACGCGTTTTGCATAATTATTGAAATTCCCATATCCCAAAATGCATTAAAGATAGTAGATTTTTGATCTTCAGTGACTTTCTCATGATATTTTAGGGGGCATTTGCACATCTCACCTAAAGTTCTGCCTGGTACATTCTTTCCTAATTTTGTCTGGTACGATTTTGGTATTTCAACTTTTTTCATGTGTGACTTACGTTTCCTTTTCCTTGGGCTTTTTACCGGAGTCAGAAGTGGACACAGTGCCAACCATCAAAAATTACTTTTTGATTTATTTCTATTAGAAACACTTTTCCAACATGGTTACACTTTATTTTGATGTAAAATAACTGTTTATTAATTTGTTTATGCTTAAAAGTACCATAATACTTATATGCATGCACTTATAACACATGATGCTAACCTACATTACGCAAAGTTATATGTTAGGATTTAAATAATGCTAAGCAACACTCACCTCAAAACGTGAAACATCATTTTCCTCATCATTTGCTAAATAATTGGGATCGCTGTCACTGTCATCAAATTCTTCATACAAGTCTTCTAGGTTTTCATAATAATCTTTAAGATTTCTAACACATTTCCTCTTTCCCTCCATTTCTCATGAGAAGCTTGACACTGTCTTCCCCAAAACTTTGCAAACAACCAGTTGAGGTAATAAAATGCAATGCAAATACAGAGCAATCTAACGGCAATCATTGAAATCTAAACAGTGCTCTTGTAGTTTGTTCAATTTACTCATAGACAGCACTGCTAAATTCGGTTAGGCCAAAATGATGCTTGGCACTTTTTTCTCCCGACCCCTTCATTTACGGTCAATAAAATTTTTCACTTTATACAGTCAACATAATTGATACTTAATATTGACCAATAACTAATGAGGTGTCGAATTGACTTTGATCAGGATCATATTTATGACTTACCTTTTTAGAGATGATTAAATTAATTTTATCACGGGTACTCAAAACAAATTGCAATTTCATCCTTTTTTTATTAATAAATTTTTTAACAAATAGTAAAAAATATAACAACACAATACATATAATCATTATGTTATATGAGTGTTCTTCAATGTTGGAATAAATCTCTTTAAATCTAAAATCCTATTCTCTTTACGCAGAAAGAGATGGTTTTAGAACAATTAAGTAAAAAAAGAAAAAATAATTGAAACTAATATAATTTTATTTAATACGAGAAAAAAAAAATTACATATAAAATAATATAAAAATTCGCAAAAGCTTAAAAAATAAAATTGTTAATAATACTTATAACAAAGAAAATATAATAATAATATATCAACAACCCAAGCAATAAAATAGATAATATAGAAAGTAAGTTACCAGTTATAAAAAGTTTTAATTTCAAATGGAGATTAATTTCGTTATGTAACTGCCGTAAAAACAAGAAGTAATAAATATCACATGTTAAAAAAATGTTATTCGAGAACGGCTCACAGCGACTTTTTATTTCTTTTGATTTTATTACTCGTTTATTTAATGATTTTTTTAGTTTGTAACGACTGGCAAATAAAATTTATGAGATTTTGTATCTCTTGTGTGTTTAAACGGTCCTTTCGGAGTTTCAACCAAAGCAGCTGGACACGGACCAATATTTCTTGGAGAATATTCTTTTTTATAAGAAGTAACCGTCGTTACGTTACTATCCCCAAGCGTTATATGAGACGTATTTGACCTTCTTGTAACACGTTCGATTTTTTCGATATTTTGTTGTTTACTAAAGTTTCCGTATGATTTAGCTTCTGATTGACCATAAAAGTTACCACCAACCGTTAAATTATCTCTTCTGATTATCTTTTGAGGACGTTCTATAACTTGGTACGAATTTGAAGACCAATTTTGACCTCTTCTACTAACGTTTTCTTGAGCCTCCCGATGCATCGAACTTAAACTCTTTCTATCTGAAGTTGTTGAAAGCTGTTGGTCATGAATGTGACAAATTGATTTTCTCAAATCTAAAGCTGAACTACTTGTAGCGTGTAAAGCTTCTGAAGAAGTGTGAGTACCTTTTCGGTGAAGTATTTGATTATTAACATCCGCTGACGATGTTAAAATACTCTTTCTATGGTGACCTTCAGATTGCACAATGTTCTTGTTGACTTGAGTATGACTGGAAGAGTGTTGAATGTTATTTGTTTCTTGATGCATATTTCTAACGATGTTTTCTTGATGTATTCTTGATTGCGAGGAAGATTTATGGATGTGAGGACCAGCTGTAGTTGTGGTAATTTGTTTGGTAACTTTGACAATGGTACCATCACCGAGGGTTTTTGTATCAGAAGCCACGTCAGTTTTAGACATTTTGTCTGTTTTCATTTCACTTTTTATAGTTTTCATGGATTTAATGTTTTCTGATTTAGTATCAACAACGTCGACGTGTTTCTTTTCAGATCTTCTAGTGTAAGTGTTGTAATTAACTTGGTTTGTTGTTTGCATTGTTGATTGGTCACTGCCTAAAGCAATGCTAGATTCCATGTGTCTACGTTTATTCACTATTGTTTTTCCAGCTGGACTAGTAACTGGCGAGCCCTTTTCAGGACTTTTTTCAAACGTTTGTTTAGTTGTGGTAACACATTCCATGGTTCCTTCACCAATTTTCAAAGAATCTTCGTGTTTCTTAACGATAGCTCTTTCTCCTTTAACAACTGTGTATTCACTTCTCGTACTAGTTTTATCTTGGAACTCTCCTGTAACCTTTAGATTATCAATGGGTTTCCTAACTGGAGCCCTATCACCCATTGTAGGTTTATAATCATCTTTACTTTTAGGTGTACCAATAAACTCCCCTTCGGGTTTTAAGTTATCAGGGTGTTTAACAATTTCAGCTCGTTCTCCAGGACCGTATGGTGCATGTTTTTTAGGTGTTTCAAATTCTCCTTCTGGTTTCAAATTATCTTGTGGCTTCTTTTGTTTAGGTCTTTCCCCTGGTTGATATCTCTGTTTCTCTGGTCTATCAAAATCGCCCTCAGGTCTCAAATTATCTCCGTGTCTAATTGGAGTTCGACGTTCACCGGGACCAATTTTTGATGGGGAAGGTCTCTCAAAATCACCTTCAGGACGCAGATTATCTTCCGGTTTCTTTTGTTTCGGTCTTTCAGTCGGTTGGAACTTGGGTTTCTCTGGTCTTTCAAAATCTCCTTCTGGTTTAAGATTGTCTTCATGTTTAATAGGAGTTCTTCTTTCGCCGGGGCCAATATGCGTTGGAATTGGTCGTTCGAAATCGCCTTCTAACTTTAGATTATCAACATGTTTCACAACTTCAGTTTTTTCAGTACGTCTCGTAATGTATTCATCGCGTTTCCGGTACTCATTAAATTCCCCTTCCATTTTTAAATTATCCTCTCGAACTATAATTTGAGCTCTATCTCCTTTGACGACTTGATACTCATCTCGTGTTCTATTATCGGTGAAGTCCCCTTCAGGTTTCAAATTATCTTTTGGCTTTTTGACTTCATATCGGTCTCCACGAACAACTTTAAAATCATCTCTTGATCTTACATCAGTAAATTCTCCTTCTATTTTCAAATTATCTTCACGTCTAACCACTTCTACTTTATCAACTACAGTTTTCTTGGTGTAATCATCTCTTCTTCTGATATCCCACTCTCCTTCCATTCTTAAGTTGTCTTCTCGTCTAACAACATCTACACGTTCTCCCTTTACAATGTTATAATCGTCTTTGCGACGTATCTCCATCGTTCCTTCAGGTTTCAAGTTATCATCATGTTTTACTGGAGATCTTCTTTCAGCAGGACCTACTTTTGTTGGTGATGGCCTTTCGAAATCACCTTCAGGACGAAGATTGTCTTGGGGTCTCTTTTGTTTTGGCCTTTCCGCTGGAGTAAATCCTGGTCTATCCGGAATTTCAAAATCGCCTTCCGGATGAAGGTTATCCTCAGGTCTCTTTTGTTTTGGTCTTTCTGCTGGTTGATACTTTGTTTTTTCGGGTCTTTCAAAGTCGCCTTCAGGTTTGAGATTATCACCGTGTTTGATGGGTGATCTACGCTCAGCTGGCCCAACTTTTGTTGGCGATGGTCTTTCAAAGTCACCTTCCGGATGTAAATTATCTTCAGGTCTCCTTTGTCTGGGTCTCTCGGCAGGGATGAAACCTGGTTTATCAGGGACTTCAAAGTCTCCTTCTGGACGAAGATTATCTTCAGGCCTTTTTTGCTTTGGCCGTTCAGCTGGTTGATATCTTGGTTTTTCGGGCCGTTCAAAATCGCCCTCTGGCTTAAGATTATCTCCATGTTTAATTGGTGTTCTTCGTTCCGCTGGCCCAACTTTAGATGGTGATGGTCTTTCGAAATCACCTTCTGGGCGAAGATTATCTTCCGGTCTCTTTTGTTTTGGTCTTTCTGCAGGGACAAAACCTGGTTTATCAGGGACTTCAAAGACTCCTTCTGGACGAAGATTATCCTCAGGCCTCTTTTGTTTTGGTCGTTCCGCTGGTTGATATCCTGGTTTCTCCGGTCTTTCAAAGTCACCTTCTGGTTTCAGGTTATCACCATGTTTAATTGGTGTTCTTCGTTCCGCTGGCCCAACTTTAGATGGTGATGGTCTTTCGAAATCACCTTCTGGGCGAAGATTATCTTCCGGTCTCTTTTGTTTTGGTCTTTCTGCAGGGACAAAACCTGGTTTATCAGGGACTTCAAAGACTCCTTCTGGACGAAGATTATCCTCTGGCCTCTTTTGTTTTGGCCGTTCCGCTGGTTGATATCCTGGTTTCTCCGGTCTTTCAAAGTCACCTTCTGGTTTCAGGTTATCACCATGCTTGATTGGTGATCTTCGCTCAGCGGGGCCAACTGTAGTTGGTGAAGGCCTTTCGAAGTCACCTTCTGGGCGTAAATTATCTTCAGGTCGTTTCTGTTTTGGTCTCTCTGCAGGAACAAACCCTGGTTTTTCGGGAACTTCAAAATCTCCTTCGGGACGTAAATTATCTTCAGGTCTTTTTTGTTTTGGCCTTTCAGCTGGTTGATACCTTTGCTTCTCCGGCCTTTCAAAATCACCCTCCGGCTTAAGGTTATCCCCATGTTTAATTGGAGTTCTTCGTTCAGCGGGGCCAACTGTAGTTGGTGAAGGCCTTTCGAAGTCACCTTCTGGGCGTAAATTATCTTCAGGTCGTTTCTGTTTTGGTCTCTCTGCAGGAACAAACCCTGGTTTTTCGGGAACTTCAAAATCTCCTTCTGGACGAAGATTATCTTCAGGTCTTTTTTGTTTTGGCCTCTCAGCTGGTTGATACCTTTGCTTCTCGGGTCTTTCAAAATCACCCTCCGGTTTAAGATTATCCCCATGTTTAATTGGGGTTCTTCGTTCAGCTGACCCAACTTTAGATGGTGATGGTCTTTCGAAATCACCTTCTGGGCGAAGATTATCTTCCGGTCTCTTCTGCTTCGGTCGCTCTGCAGGCACAAAACCTGGCTTATCTGGGACCTCAAAATCTCCTTCTGGACGAAGATTATCTTCAGGTCTTTTTTGTTTTGGCCTTTCAGCTGGTTGATACCTTTGCTTCTCTGGCCTTTCAAAATCACCCTCAGGTTTAAGGTTATCCCCATGTTTAATTGGGGTTCTTCGTTCAGCGGGGCCAACGGTAGTTGGTGAAGGTCTTTCGAAATCACCTTCTGGGCGAAGATTATCTTCCGGTCTCTTCTGCTTCGGTCGCTCTGCAGGGACAAAACCTGGCTTATCTGGGACCTCAAAATCTCCTTCTGGACGAAGATTATCTTCAGGTCTTTTTTGTTTTGGCCTTTCAGCTGGTTGATACCTTTGCTTCTCTGGCCTTTCAAAATCACCCTCAGGTTTAAGGTTATCCCCATGTTTAATTGGGGTTCTTCGTTCAGCGGGGCCAACGGTAGTTGGTGAAGGTCTTTCGAAATCACCTTCTGGGCGAAGATTATCTTCCGGTCTCTTGTGCTTCGGTCGCTCTGCAGGGACAAAACCTGGCTTATCTGGGACCTCAAAATCTCCTTCTGGACGAAGATTATCTTCAGGTCTTTTTTGTTTTGGCCTTTCAGCTGGTTGATACCTTTGCTTCTCGGGCCTTTCAAAATCGCCCTCTGGCTTAAGGTTATCCCCATGTTTAATTGGAGTTCTTCGCTCAGCTGGCCCAACTGTAGTTGGTGAAGGCCTTTCGAAGTCACCTTCTGGGCGTAAATTATCTTCAGGTCGTTTCTGTTTTGGTCTCTCTGCAGGAACAAACGCTGGTTTTTCGGGAACTTCAAAGTCACCTTCTGGGCGAAGATTATCTTCAGGTCTTTTTTGTTTTGGCCTTTCAGCTGGTTGATACCTTTGCTTCTCGGGCCTTTCAAAATCGCCCTCAGGTTTAAGGTTATCCCCATGTTTAATTGGAGTTCTTCGTTCAGCGGGGCCAACTGTAGTTGGTGAAGGCCTTTCGAAGTCACCTTCTGGGCGTAAATTATCTTCAGGTCGTTTCTGTTTTGGTCTCTCTGCAGGAACAAACCCTGGTTTTTCGGGAACTTCGAAATCTCCTTCGGGACGTAAATTATCTTCAGGTCTTTTTTGTTTTGGCCTTTCAGCTGGTTGATACCTTTGCTTCTCGGGCCTTTCAAAATCGCCCTCAGGTTTAAGGTTATCCCCATGTTTAATTGGAGTTCTTCGCTCAGCTGGCCCAACTGTAGTTGGTGAAGGCCTTTCGAAGTCACCTTCTGGGCGTAAATTATCTTCAGGTCGTTTCTGTTTTGGTCTCTCTGCAGGAACAAACCCTGGTTTTTCGGGAACTTCAAAGTCACCTTCTGGGCGAAGATTATCTTCAGGTCTTTTTTGTTTTGGCCTTTCAGCTGGTTGATACCTTTGCTTCTCGGGTCTTTCAAAATCACCCTCAGGTTTAAGATTATCCCCATGTTTGATTGGGGTTCTTCGCTCAGCGGGACCAACTTTAGTGGGTGAAGGTCGTTCGAAATCACCTTCTGGTTTCAAATTATCTTCAGGTCTTTTTTGTTTAAGACGTTCAGCCGGCCTATATCCTGGTTTTTCAGGTACTTCAAAATCGCCTTCGGGGCGAAGATTATCTTCAGGTCTCTTCTGTTTTGGTCTTTCCGCTGGTTGATATTTAGGTTTCTCAGGCCTTTCGAAATCACCTTCCGGTTTAAGGTTGTCTCCATGTTTAATTGGGGTTCTACGCTCACCTGGCCCAACTTTAGTTGGAGTTGGTCTTTCAAAATCGCCTTCCGGTCGTAAATTATCTTCAGGACGTTTTTGTATGGGCCTCTCTGCAGGAACGAATCCCGGTTTTTCAGGAACCTCAAAATCTCCCTCTGGACGAAGATTATCTTCAGGTTTCTTCTGTTTTGGTCTCTCTGCTGGACGATATTTTTGTTTTTCGGGTCTTTCAAAGTCCCCTTCAGGTTTTAGATTATCTCCATGTTTAATTGGAGTCCTACGTTCACAAGGACCAACTTTAGTTGGTGTTGGTCTTTCAAAATCACCTTCTGGACGAAGATTATCTTCAGGTCTTTTTTGTTTTGGTCTTTCAGCTGGTCGATATTTTGGTTTCTCAGGTCTTTCAAAATCCCCTTCTGGTTTGAGGTTATCTCCATGCTTAATTGGAGTCCTACGTTCACAAGGACCAACCTTAGTGGGTGAAGGTCGTTCAAAGTCACCTTCGGGGCGAAGATTGTCTTCTGGTCTCTTCTGTTTAGGACGTTCAGCAGGGCGATATTCGGGCTTTTGAGGTACTTCGAAGTCACCTTCTGGACGGAGATTATCTTCGGGTTTCTTTTGTTTAGGCCTTTCAGCTGGTTGGAATTTCTGTTTTTCAGGTCGTTCAAAATCACCTTCGGGTTTAAGATTATCTCCATGTTTTATAGGAGATCTACGTTCACCTGGTTGTATCTTTTCTGGAGTCCTTTTTTCGAAATCTCCTTCTGGTTTGAGATTATCTCTTGGTTTAGTAGGTTTAGGTCTCTCTGTAAGTTTCGGCACATAATCTTCCTTAGATTTTGGGGTTCCTTCAAAAGGACCTTCTGGTTTTAAATTATCGCGGTGAATTACCACGGTTTGCCGAACGTCTTTGTTATCGAAAGTTTTGTAAACTTCTTGGGTAGTTGTTGAGGTTACGGTGTCATGAGTAGAATAAAACTTTTCAACGTCATCTTTCGTCCAAGTGCGGCGCCTCCGTTTTTCAATGGGTACATTTTTCTCAGTAAACTCTACAGTCGTTGAGGTATCAAAGGTCATGTCACCTTCAACGGTAAGATTATCTCTTCTTCGCTGGACTGTTGTTCTATCCACTACATTAGTGTAATCGACGAATTCAGTTTTATTCGTTGTGACGTCCGTGAAGTCACCTTCGATTTTTGTGTATGTATTGCGTCTGAATGGGCTCGGCCTTGGAACTAACTCACCCGTGAAGTCAACACGTGTTGTAGTTTCACCTAATAAAAAGATTTAACAAATTGTATCAAATCAGGATCTTAATATGTAAAAGCTAACTTACCGATAAATATTCCACCAACTGTAATGTTGTCTTCATGTCTGGTGATGTCAGCTCTTTCACCTCTTGTAACGGAGTAATCTTCAATTATCGTTCTTGTCCCAGTAAAATCACCTTCGGGTTTTAAGTTGTCTTGAGGCCTTTTTTGAATTGGTCGTTCAGCCGGTTGCCATTTTTCAGGTGTACGTCCTTCGAATGGACCTTCTGGCTTCAGATTATCTTGTGGTTTCTTAACTGGAGCTCTATCTCCTGGTTGCCAATCTTCAGGATGGCGTTTATAAAATTCTCCTTCAGGTTTGAGATTATCTTGTGGTTTTTTGGGAACTGGACGTTCAGCTGGTTGCCATTTTTCAGGAGTACGCCCCTCAAAAGGACCCTCAGGTTTCAAATTATCTTGCGGTTTCTTAACTGGAGCTCTATCTCCAGGTTGCCATTCTTCTGGGCGACGTTTATCGAAATCTCCTTCGGGTTTTAAATTATCTTGTGGTTTTTTAGGAACTGGACGTTCAGCTGGTTGCCATTTTTCAGGAGTACGCCCCTCAAAAGGACCCTCAGGTTTCAAATTATCTTGTGGTTTCTTAACTGGAGCTCTATCTCCAGGTTGCCATTCTTCAGGACGGCGTTTATCAAAATCTCCTTCTGGTTTAAGATTATCTTGTGGTTTTTTAGGAACTGGACGTTCAGCTGGTTGCCATTTTTCAGGAGTACGCCCTTCAAAAGGACCCTCAGGTTTCAAATTATCTTGTGGTTTCTTAACTGGAGCTCTATCTCCAGGTTGCCATTCTTCAGGACGGCGTTTATCAAAATCTCCTTCTGGTTTGAGATTATCCTGAGGTCTTTTAGGAACTGGACGTTCAGCTGGTTGCCATTTTTCAGGAGTACGCCCCTCAAAAGGACCCTCGGGTTTCAAATTATCTTGCGGTTTCTTAACTGGCGCTCTATCTCCGGGTTGCCATTCTTCTGGGCGACGTTTATCAAAATCACCTTCGGGTTTGAGATTATCTTGTGGTTTTATAGGAGCAGGGCGTTCAGCTGGTTGCCACTTTTCCGGAGTTCGTCCTTCGAAAGGTCCTTCTGGCTTCAAATTATCTTGAGGTTTTTTGACTGGAGCTCTATCTCCTGGTCGCCATTCCTCGGTGCGACGTTTATCGAAATCCCCTTCAGGTTTAAGATTATCCTGAGGTCTTTTAGGCACGGCGCGTTCAGCTGGTTGCCATTTTTCAGGTGTACGCCCTTCGAAAGGACCTTCAGGCTTTAAGTTATCCTCGGGTTTCTTAACCGGTGCTCTATCACCGGGTTTCCATTCCTCTGGTTGTCTTTTAACAAAATCTCCTTCAGGTTTTAAGTTATCCTTTGGAATTTTAATAGGAGCCCTTTCACCTTTCGTTGCGTTATATTCATCTTTGGGCTGACCGATAAACGGACCCTCGAGGTGGAGATGATCGTTGTACTCATCGGGATTATGAGGACAGGTGTGGCGACTGAAAACAAATCACCAAAATTTATTGTTTTTGAACTTAACCAATAAAATTAAAAACGTTTAATTGAAACGTGAAAGATGAAATGTTCGATATATCGATTGTACATTAAGAGTTCACATAAATAAGAAAGTAACTCGATTATTACAATGTCTATGGTTGTAGTAAAAGGGGAAAGTGAGATGGAGGAACTGAATCAATTGTGCGATGAAAGAAAGTTACCTGAACGAATTTGTAGGTCTCAGAACCAAATTCATAAAAATTTTATTATCTATAACCGTGGAAAAAAAAGATTTCAACTAAAACGTTATCTAGTAATACATTGTTTCTAGGAATGCGACAGAATGCGGTGTTGCCCAATCGACGCTTGGCGTCGCACTGGGCTGCTAGACGATGCCCTAGAAAACCCTAAGCACGATATTCCAAATTTAGTAGATCCTATTAACCGAAATGTGCTTTGTTTTCTTGTTGTACGGTTTCGAAAAAAAGTAAATAAAAACTTGAAACTTTTTACCAGTGTGAAGTTACCCATAAATTCCATCCATAAATATAACTTTTTTGCTAATTGTCCGATTTTAGATCATATCATAGTAATGGCGGCGCGAAATTCTAACAATAACGGTAATTAAAAGAGTACGAACGTTATAAACAATCATACCCATAAATATAACTTTTTTGGTAATTGTCCGATTTTAATGTGTGATACCTTTCTAGAAAGGGCTCGTCCTGTAGATCATATCATAGTAATGGCGGCGTAAAATTCTAACAAGAACGGTATTTAAACAATTAAAAAGGTTATAAACAATCATATCCAGAAATATAATTTTTTTGTTAATTGTCTGTAACTAACTAATAACTAATAAATATTACGCGTTTTGTTAATACGAGATGTGTAATAAACGCAAAGTCAAACAAAGTGCCAGAAGAGAGTTGAGAGCTTACGGAACAACAGAAAAGTTGTTAAGAAAGTGATGAATCCAAAAATTAAACATAATTTAACACAAAATTTGACAATCAGCCAGAAAAGTCATTCCTTTATTACCAACAACAACGTTACAATGCCACTTAAATTGCCGAAAGACTATGTAGTAGCCGTGTTCAATAAAGGAAAGTTATACTACAGCAGTTTTCAAACGCTTTTACAGCATAAAAATATCTCTGATATGTACTTAAATAATTTTGTAATAGAATAATATTTTGCAATATTATGTTCAAAGGCATTGGAAGTCAATGTTGCAGACTTAATCACTCATACAATAACATATATGGATCCATTAACATACAATTCACAGTATGAAAATACGACCTTTAACAACAGCCGGGAACATTTAAAACATATTTCGAAAATTAATTAATTGTGGAGTTCTTGTCTGTCATTTGATTGACTGTATATTATCAAATAAACCAGTTAAATCATTCAATGTAGATTCACATAGAAACGTCATTATTGAAACTTTATTAAAAAAAACTCCAACTCATTAAAGAAAAATGTCTCTATTTCGCTGAAGAGGTTCATAATGAATTCAAATGCAAGTAATGCTCGTAGATGGCGCATGATACCTGCAAAAGTAGTTTAGACGAACTGTGTGAATTTTGTAGACACCGACCTTAAACTGTGATGGGGCCTTTACACATTCTTTTTTTGGCTTATTCGATAGTTTAGCAAGACTTCTATTAATTTTTTATTTTTCAAACTGGGCCTTACTTTTTCAAAAAAAAAAATCTTGATCTTACGTGAAAACCTCGTAAACGACACCAAACCTGTTATAGAGGGGATTTTGAATTTTAATATTAATTATTGCAAAAATTAAACAATTTTAGGATCTGAAAATGTTACCAATCCTTCTACTTTTACATACTTTATCGATTTTTTGAAAAATGGTCTTTCTATTCGATTTAGGATAACGGCCCTATACGGTACAATAAAAATGTGCCATGAATTTTTATATACAATTTAATGTAGCAACTAAATGTAACTACAATTAAATTAATAATAATATAATAATAATAATATACCTTTATTTACGTTAAGAAAACAAAAATACAGAGACATAATAGAAAAATCAAAGATAGGCGTAAATAAAGTGCGAAAGAAAGAAAAAATTAACCCCGGCAATATGCCATAAAAAAAAAACCGTGTACATGGACAGAGACATAGCAACTGGCGCAAGCCGGAGTAGCCACCAAAACTGCAGAGCCAGTTTGTGTGTGGCGTTCAGTAGTTAATCTTCATCGATCCATTTATAAAACTTACTTAAAAAAAAACTTTACACAAAACTCTCTGTACCTAATAGAGTTGGTTTACTAACAGAACAAGAAAAAAGAAAACAAAAAAAAACAAGAAAACTAATCAGAAACAAAAAATATATATATATATTATAACCACTAATCTCAACTATTTAATAGTAGTATTTGTTAAACCATAATATGAAAAATGTCCTCAATTTGTGGTTCAGTGAGCTATCTAGCCCACATTTTCGCTGTCCGTTTCAAATTAATGTTTTGCTGATTCAAATTCTTTGATGTTAGAAATTCAATAAACTCATTGTATACCCTAGCCAAATAAAAAGTAAAGTGTTTTTGTGCTATTGATTTATTTGTTCGAATTGCAATGGCAAGCCCGTGAGATGCAGTTCGCGTACAATAACAATGGGCTGGGGATGTTAAATCCCTTTGAGTGTTAACTGCCTTAATCACGACTGTCGTGACATACAACTGTTTTACTGTCATCAAACCAGATTCTTCAAACAACAGTACAGAAGGATAGATACGAGGTTTATGTAACATTACTTTCATAACAAGTTTTTGGGCTGTAATTACTTTTTGTAGGTGATGACCAGCGGACGAACCCCACGCAAGAATATCATATTGTAAGATAGGTTGAACAATTCCATAGTAAAATGTTTTAAGTGTTTTCAAATCACATACATCTCGCAGTCTTTTGAAGATGTAAACACTACGGCGAATCTTATCAACGATTTTTCCCACGTGAGCATCCCACCGCAAGTGGTTGTCAATTAAAACTCCCAGGTAAGTAGTATTTAGTACAGGTGTTATCTTTTTGCAAACACATATGCCATCAGTACAATCACTTTTATGTATCGGGAGGCTCATACAGTTATTATTAGTATTTTTTCTAATGGTAAATTTAATAAAGTTTGTCTTTCCTTCATTCAATGTAAGTTTACTATCCTCCAGCCAACTATTTATCATTTTTAGATCTGCCACCGTCTTATCCTCAACATCAGTCCAGGAAGAACCTTCTACAAATAGAACCGTGTCGTCTGCATACGAAATCGACTGCCCTTTCAGGGATAAAGAAAGCAAGTCATTTATGAACAATATAAACAGAAGCGGACCCAATACGGTTCCTTGCGGCACACCTACATTCACTGAAACCATTGTACTGTAATCCTGCCCAATCTTAACACATTGCATTCTATCCTGCAAGTAGGATTTCAATAACTTCCAGGGAATACCTCTAACCCCATAGATATCCAGCTTCTGTAACAATAAACAATGGTCGACAGTATCGAAGGCTTTAGCCAGATCCAAAAAAACAGCCAAACAAGGTTTGGACTTATCAAAGCTAGATTTAATTTTTGATGTAAGTTCAGCAATAGCTTCAACAAAACCAAACTGATTCTTTGACAGAATATTATTTTCATTAATAAAACAAGTCAGACGCACTTTTAAAAGTTTTTCTAAGATTTTACTAAAATTGTTTACCAAGGAAATAGGTCTGTAGTTTGACGTAGACTGTGAATCCCCACCCTTAAAAACCGGAACAACAACCGCCGTTTTCAATGCTTTAGGAAAATACCCCTGTTCGAAACATCTATTGAAAGTTGACTACTTATACAATTTTGTTTAATTGATCTCATTTTGTAAATAATTGTTGTAGCGAGTTTTAGATAATTATTATCTTTACAGAAAAATTATATAATCTACAGTTGACTTGTCGTTAATAATAATGAATTATAGTATTTTATTAATATACTGTGTTTTTACTTATTATAAAAGTCGGACAATTACTAACAATGTTTAAAGGACTAAGAATATAATTATTTATAACGTTTTTAATCATTTAATTACCCTTATTATTAGAATTTCGCGCCGCCATTACTATGACATGATCTATAGGAAGAACCCTTTCCAAAAAAGTATTACACATTAAAATCGGACAATTAACAAAAAAGTTATATTTATGGGTAAGATTGTTTATAACGTTTTTACTCGTTTAATTACCGTTATTGTTAGAATTTCGCGCCGCCATTATTATGATATGATCTACAGAACGAGCCCTTTCCAAAAAGGTATCACACATTAAAATCGGACAATTAACAAAATTCAATAAATCTCATAGAAACGATGAAAATTCTTTATTTAGATTTGTTTCAGTGCGACATGTTTCGATTTAACAATCTTCTTCAGGCACGACTGAGAAACACATAAATACATTGCATTATATAATAAATCGTTCCGCGAGAGGTAAGCATATAATAGATAAAGGCGCGGGATTGGTCATTCTGGACAAAATTACATACATCGATAAAACCTTAGACTTTTTTAAAGACAATAACATCAATGAAATAAAATCTAACCCCACTAACAATTTTAATAACAATCTAAAGAAATATATAAAAGACAATCTACAGTTTTTGCTAAAATTTGGAATCACACAGTATAACAGTTTCGAGATGAATCCGCTAATACCGTCTATGAAAAGTTTAATAAAGCTACATAAAAAAGAAAAAAGCATTAGACCCATTATAGGAAATCTTAATACCCCTACTAACAAAATTGCTAAACACCTACAAACATTTTTATTTAAAACTTTCAATAATACTTTTAAATACAATATTAAGAATTCAACAGAGCTGATTAAAAAATTAAAAGATTTTAAACTTCACGATAAAGATAAACTTCTCTCTTTTGATATCAAAAACCTCTACACTAATATACCCATAGAAGAAACGATAAAAATTATTAAGACATATCTCATGAATAACCAAATTTCTTTGGAGCTAGACGAACTGGAGATTGATAGTTTCCTTAATGTTTTGAAACATACATGTAATCAAAACTTTTTCACGTTTAATAATAAATACTATAAAATGAAAGATCGGGTATTATAGCGGATATTATTGTTAATCACTTTGAAACCACACTTTTTTCGGATAAGTTTAAAACGTTCACAAAAGATATTTCTTTCTATGCCAGATATGTCGACGATATTTTTATAATTTACAAAGGTAACCCCGCCAAATTAATAGCCCTTCACAATATCTTCAATAATATTAATAACTTAAAATTCACTATAGAAACTGAAAATTCACAAAGATGTCTTAGTTTCCTAGATGTCCGGATCCAAAGAGATAATAAAAACAATAAAATGATATTTGATATATACTCAAAACCAACTACCACTGATATACTCATTCCAAAAAACTCTTATTGTAGCAAACAACATAAATACGCTAGCTTTAGGTTTCTATTTAATAGGTTATACAATATACCACTTAACGATAATAATTTGAAAAAAGAAATCATAAGAATAGTTTCATTAGCTAAAAACAATTTATACTCTATAAAAGACCTACAAACAATATACAATAAAGTGCACCTGTCACAGATAAAAAAGAAGATTTACCCACATTACACCCAAGTTTAGAAAATAAGTTAACTAGGAATCTGAATAAGTTCAACATATGCCCCGCCTTTATCTCCAATAATTGTAAGCCAGTTCTTCAACTTATGAACAATAAATCAAAACGAACAGAGTGGTGTCTATAAAATAGAATGCACGGGATGTGATGGGATCTATGTGGGACAAGCAGGCCGTAATATTAAGATACGCTATAAGGAACATATGACCAAAAAAACTTCCGCAGTTTACAAGCACGTCAAACAAAGCAAACATGAAATCCCATTTGAAAACATTAAACTACTAAAAAATGTCAAAAAATCTAACGAAATGAACCTATTAGAAGACTTTACATTCACAAATTTAAAGACAAAAATCTACTCAATGACACTTCAGACCTCAACCCATACAGAAATTTCCTTCAATTCATATAATTTGAGTAGTAATCCAATCATCAACAGCTAATTTTCAAATCCAAACAATTGCCATCTCCCTGCCTATGCAATGCACATGCCCCAAATGGACCATAATACATTTCTGCATTCTACATCAAGCCCTCAGTCCAACCTCAATCACGCAATGAACCACCTGTTGTGACTTAAATTTTGGATCTGTTTAATTGATTACGAAGATCACAGATTTTTTCCCAATAACGTAAGTTCACATAATAAATTCTACCCCTTCTTCTTTTAATCGATGAAATATCTTGTTCTTTCAGATGATTCACCTCCTCTATTGTATTAAATAAATTTTAACACGTGATCTAAATTTAACGATGAAAGTAAGACGCCATTTTCCTCTCAATTTTCTGTACTGATTCGATGTCTTATTTCAGAATTTTTAACATTCCCCTTTACATTCCCTAACAATTTATTTCTTTTATGAACCCTATAAACATACAATTAACCTATTGAGACCTAAATAAACCCACATATATATATAAAAAAATCCCTTTAAACCGTAATTACTCCAAATAATTGACTTAAATTGGATAAAGAAAAATATTTTTGGTCTACTTCCCCTACTGGTACAATGTTTTTAAGGAAATCCATCAAAATAGAACATCTGTACATTTCAACTGATTGACGGTAAAATTAAAAAAGAATTTTTATTATAATTATGTTTTATATGCTTACCTCTCGCGGAACGATTTATTATATAATGCAATGTATTTATGTGTTTCTCAGTCGTGCCTGAAGAAGATTGTTAAATCGAAACATGTCGCACTGAAACAAATCTAAATAAAGAATTTTCATCGTTTCTATGAGATTTATTGAATTAATACTTACGATGAACACCGAATCCACTTTAACAAAAATTAACAAAATAGTTATATTTATGGATATGATTGTTTATAACGTTTTTAATTGTTTAAGTAGGGTAGACTGGGTACGGTTGTGCCAGGGTACGGTTGTGACAATCGCAATTGTAGCGAAACTATATGGACAACTGGGGTGGGTGCAAGAGGAAAGAGGTGCGATTTGAATGTCTAAACGTGTTTCACAGTACTGCGTCAGCCATCGCGCTACATTAACGCTAGCAGAGGCCTTCATTACTTTTTAACGGTCATAAGTAAGTATTTTGATTCAATTTCTTTTAATAATTGTTGTTATATGTGTACAGATAGAGTAATGACTGTTTTTCCTCATTATAAGCTAAACATTAGTAGTTATATAGCAGTAATTACTTTGTACGTAGATTATTTTGTATTGTCATGGCGATTGTTTTTTTGCGAAGGAGTGCGTTGGGTACGGTTGTGACATATTTCTTGGGTTGGGTTGTGACACGTAAAATTTTGTTTTTTTTTGCTTTTAGATGCCCAGAAAACGCTTGAGGAAGACCGAAAGAGGGCAGTGTGACATAACAAAATATGAAGACGCTTATAAAGAAGTGAAACGCGGAACTTCTTTACGAAAAGCTGCGGAAATGCACGAAGTTAATCGCATGTCTTTGTTACGATATATTCGCAAACGCGATGGGGCCGATGGGGATCACAATGAAGACAGCATCCGTATGGGGTATGTCGCTCATAATAAAGTATTCTCTGAGAAGCAAGAACAGCAGCTGTCAAGATATATAACACGTTGCGCAGAAATATATTTTGGCCTTTCTCCTAAAGAGGTACGTAAGTTAGCTTTTGAGCTGACTACCAAATACAAACTCAAGCGGCCTGGTACTTGGGATGAGAATGAAATGGCAGGTGAGGAATGGTTTCGTTCATTCATGAATAGAAATCCTTCACTGTCTGTTCGTGTGGCTCAAGCTACTAGCCTTTCTAGAGCAACAAGCTTTAACAAAACAAATGTGGAAGCTTTTTATGACAATTTGCAAACTGTTATGGACAGGCACACCTATGAACCACAGGATATATACAATGTTGACTAAACAGGCGTCACTACCGTCCAAAAACCTGATAAAGTCGTAGCTAGACGTGGCATACGACAAGTGGGATCCCTTACTTCAGCTGAACGAGGCACACTAGTGACGGTTGCGTTTGCAGTAAATGCCTTGGGCAATGCTATGCCTCCTTTATTTGTATTTCCACGAGTCCGTTATCACGATCATTTTGTTCGCAACGGACCAATAGGATCGATTGGTACTGCAAATCCTTCAGGATGGATGCAAGATGCATCGTTCCTAGTATTTCTCGAACATTTTAAGAAGTTCTCTAATGCTTCTCCAACACATAGAGTCTTGCTAGTGCTGGATAACCATTCTTCGCATATCCATATTAATACATTGGATTTTTGCAAAGAAAATGGAATCACTTTGCTTTCATTTCCTCCACACTGCTCGCATAAACTTCAGCCTTTGGATCGATCTGTTTTCGGACCCTTGAAAAAAGCTATAAATACTGCTTGTGATGGATGGATGCGGAGTCATCCTGGAAAAACAATGACAATCTACGATATACCAGGTATTATCAAAACTGCTATGCCTCTGGCTTTCACTCAAGCGAACGTTCAGGCTGGTTTTTGCAAAACTGGTATTTATCCGTATAATCGTAATACATTCCAAGAAATTGACTTTGCACCATCTTATGTAACTGACAGACTAAATCCTGACACTGGTGAAAACAATCCTGACAGTGGAGGAAACAATCATGTAGCTAACAATGAAATACTACCGCATCTAACACAAGAATTTGGCTTTTCACAATCCTTCGAAAGAAACGGACCAAGCCTTCACGCTGGGGAGAACAATCCTAACGGTGAAATACCGCCACTTTCAGCTTCCTTATTGGGCGAATCTTTAATTTCAAATCCAAGTAATGTTCAGCCAATTGTGTCATCCTCAGGCATGCCACCTGTTTTTTCTCCTGAAATTGTTCGACCTTTTCCGAAGGCCCCCCAAAGAAAGACAAGAGGTTCCAGAACCAAAAAGTCGACCATCTATACAGATACGCCTGAAAAGGAGGCTGTCAGGCAAGAATATGAAGAAAAAGAAAAACGGATGAAGGCGAAGCAGGTAAAAAAAAATCTTACTGAACCAAAAGGAAAAAGGAAAGCAAAGAAAAGGAAAATATCACCACCGTCATCGGACGAAGAAGAGTATTTCTGTCTGGTTTGTGCAAGCGCATATTCTGCAAGTAGGGCTGGCGAAAAGTGGATCAAATGCCAAGGAAAATGTGAGCTTTGGTCACACTTAAAGTGCACAGGTGGTAGTCGCCATTACATTTGTCATAACTGTGATGAGTCTGGCTAGATCTCAGTATCTTAGTTTTCAGTTTTTAGAACCAAGGATTAACCTTAGATTTCTTCCGTTTTTTTATGTTTATTTTTTCTCGAAGGAGATATTTTTAGCTCTTTGTTTCACTGATTTAGATATACCATTTATTAATATTGTTTTGCATTTTGACACAGTTACTATGATGTATAATTAGATATGTTTTTTGACTCATCGTACTATGAAGACTGTTATAATAATTATAGATGTATATTACTCGCAATAAAAGATTTTAGACGATTTTGGTGTATTTTTGAACTTGTCACTACCGACCCCAAGCACTGTCACAACCGCCCCTGGGATGTGGTCGGTTGTGACATTTTTTCTTTTTTTTCTAATTTGCTCCTATGAGTTAACCATTGTAGTTAGTGACCAGATTTTAGTATTTACTTGTTGACAAATGTACACTTTACTATAAAAACTACTTTCTGTCAGCTAACTGACATACTAACAGAATTATGCGCGATCAAATGAAAATTGTCACAACCGTACCCAGTCTACCCTACCGTTATTGTTAGAATGTCGCGCCGCCATTACTATGACATGATCTACAGGACGAACCCTTTCCAAAAAGGTATCACATATTTAAATCGGACCATTAACAAAAAAGTTATTCTTATGGATATGATTTTGCTTTTCAAAGAACCGCCTGGCGCCACGTACGTCTGGAAACAGGTTCGTGTTTTGTTGCATTTTTCTAATTACCCATATGATTTAGCGACGACCAAAATTCACTGTTGTGTAGAAAACAGTATATGCATTCTGATTTGGTAATCATACCTGATATTATGTTAATTAGTTTTCAATTTTTGGGACTCTAAAGTTAGAGAATTTTCTTATATATTTTACTGTTTTTCGCGGAATTTAAGGTGTTCCCGCCCAAAATCTGAGCCGCCAAAACTATGTTAGGTCCTACTCTACGAGATCTTTCTAATGAGCTATTAATCATTAAAATCGATACACAAACAAAAAAGTTTTTTTTATGGATAGAATTTATGGGTAACTTCACACGGGTAAACTTTTTTTGAAACCTTTCACGTCAGAATTAAGTAAACGATAACACCCAAAAACAGAAGTGTTTTTATACAAGAAATCCTTGTCCCATTAAATCATTTTCAGAGAAACGTATGTGACGAGCCGTACATGGTAAGTATACTTGAGATGTATTTAGGTCGACGAAGAATAAGAAGAAAAGAGAACGCCGAGAATTGGTGATGGTGAGAAATACGCACGAAGATAAAAATTTAGCCGCCACCACAAAAAAAATTAAGTCATTGTTAAGAATAAATTGTTATTAATGATTCTAAAAAGAATTGCGGAAACCGCGTGACATCATCTTCTTCAGTTGACTGTTCTTATTATTGTTCAAATCTTTACCGAGAAATCATTTTGCGAAAAGTAGAACGTTAGCAAATTAGTAAACTGTCGGTTAATTTCCGGTTCGTGTTGAAATGTTTACATAATACTAGAATGAAGGACGATAAAAGATAATTTCTATACCTCACGTACATAAAAATAATGCCTAAAAATAGTTTATTATACATTAACATTTCATACTGAGTTTTTATTCCATTGTTTGTCTATTACGTAAAGTTACCACATTTACTTAAATTTCAAAGCACGCATTTTATTGCAAAGAAGAAAAAGGTAAGCAATTCTAAAATCCATTAGTATTGAAATATGAATCGATATTTATAACTAATTCAGATTTATCATGAATAATTTAAAAATAGTCTTTCGAATAACTAGAACAAATGAAATAAAACCTACCAACATCCTATTATATCTTTTAACTTCTTAAGAATTGATTACTTTTAATCCCACCATCCACCTATACACAATCATTTCCGCCAACGCAAAAGACCTCGTCTCACCGAATTGAGTTCGAAACGGTACATTTCGAGGGCGTCCAAGCCTTATTCGCGTGAGGACGTGACCTCAGACTTGTGTCTCGGAGAACCACGCGAAGAAAGTGAACATATTTGGCGATGATCCATGGCCTATTTAACCTTTAATCCTTACATAAAACTTTAATCTCCTTATCCTTTACAATACAATTTTCATTCGAGATTAACCTAAAAAAGAGACGATTGTCCGTGATGCATTCGAGCATATTCGCCGAATAATTAAACGTGACGTCACGTGCAGAACCAAATTCGAAATACCACTATTGGAGTCTTTAGGAGAAATGCGTTTCTTGGCAAACAGGTTTTGTAACCGAAGGCTTGGACGTTTAAATACGGCGATGATGTCATTTTCTGTCCTACCTTCTTATGGTTATCGAATTTAAGAGTACGAGGATTATTTTAGTTGTTTTCTCTGTTTTATTAATGAAAATTTTATGGCGATAAACCCAATGACCTATTTATATTTATTAAAAGTATTTTGTTGAAATATGGTAATTAGTTTGAATTAAAGAGTTTACATGATGTATTTATTGATTGCTTGCGAATTACGTGAAGAGAATTGACGAAGAAAGGAACTAAGTGACAAGAATATTGAAGTATTTTTTATGGGTATTTATAAAGTGAAGGAGAGATGTTAATTAAATCAAGAAACTTTTTTTAATCCAAGCAATCAGAAAGCTGTATGTCATAAAAAGCATACAGTTCCTGTAATCCCATGGTTTACTTACTAATGAAAGAAGTAATAAAACCAGTTTAAACACAGAGCAGCTGTTCAAAGAGTCTTGGAAGCCATTAAATATAAGACAGAGTGGGTGAAAGTGCCTCAAAAGCATTTGGATATATTAAGATATATTTTGATAACGGCTGAAAGGCTTCAGATAAGGTCGGTTAACATGGATAATAATCGTCTACACAACAATAAGAGCTAGTAGTAGAGGCACATTTAGGGGGCCCAAAAGCGAATGGTCATTTAGACTTGGAGAAGAGTAGTTGTAGCAGTTTATATATCACCTCGATTTATATACAATGGTGTTATGGCCAAAAACGTAAACAACTATCTTTGACAGATTTAACTCTCTGACTAGTTGTCTGAAGCAACTAGTTTTAATTATTATACAGCGCTAGATCAAGAACTAGAATCATTCGATTCTAGTGACAGTGCAAGTGTAAAACTATAACTAACACTATACCTAGAACTAGAATCATTCGGGTTTAGCCGTCTTTAGAGACGTCCGGCTAAACCCAAATGATTCTAGTTCTAGGTTTTATTCTCTATATTTTGCCATGAGTTTTACCAATATTTTTCCAATCCAACCCAACAATTATTATACATCATTTTAAAGAGAAAGCTTTGAGCTTTAATTTAGAATAAGTCTCATTCCTTAATTTCAATAAAAACGGCTTCCAGAAATTTTTAAATTAGCATCTTTTTTGACACTTTTAATACGAAAATGTAAGTTTTATTTCAACATTTTTTTTTAAAATATTTTTCCCATCCAACCCAACAATTATTATACATCATTTTAAAGAGAAAGCTTTGAGCTTTAATTTAGAATAAGTCTCATTCCTTAATTTCAATAAATACGGCTTCCAGGAATTTGTAATTTATTATCTTTTTTTACACTTTTAAGTTTTACGAAAATGTAAGTTTTATTTCAACATTTTCTTTCTCAATATTTTTCCAATCCAACCCGACAATTATTATATATTATTCTAAAGAGGAAGCTTTAAGCTTTAATTTAGAAAAAGTCTTATTCCTTAATTTCAATAAATACGGCTTCCAGGAATTTTTAAATTAGCATCTTTTTTGACACTTTTAGGTTATACGAAAATGTAAGTTTTATTTCAACATTATTTTTTTTAATATTTTTCCCATCCAACCCAACAATTATTATACATCATTCTAAACAGAAAGCTTTGAGCTTTAATTTAGAAAAAGTCTTATTCCTTAATTTCAATAAATACGACTTCCAGGAATTTTTAATTTATTATCTTTTTTTACACTTTTAAGTTTTACGAAATGTAAGTTTTATTTCAACATTTTTTTTCTCAATATATTTCCAATCCAACCCGACGATTATTATATATTATTCTAAAGAGGAAGCTTTAAGCTTTAATTTAGAAAAAGTCTTATTCCTTAATTTCAATAAATACTTCTTCCAGGAATTTTTAAATTAGCATCTTTTTTGACACTTTTAGGTTATACGAAAATGTAAGTTTTATTTCAAAATTTTTTTTTTTAATATTTTTCCAATCCAACCCAACAATTATTATACATCATTTTAAAGAGAAAGCTTTGAGCTTTAATTTAGAATAAGTCTCATTCCTTAATTTCTATAAATACGGCTTGCAGGAATTTTTAAATTAGCATCTTTTTTAACGTTTTTAAGTTATACGAAAATGTAAGTTTTGTTTCAACATTTTTTTTGTCAATATTTTTCCAATCCAACCCAACGATTATTATACATCATTTTCAAGAGGAAGCTTTGAGCTTTAATTTAGAATAAGTCTCATTCCTTAATTTCAATAAATACGGCTTCCAGGAATTTTTAAATTAGCATCTTTTTTGACACTTTTAGGTTATACGAAAATGTAAGTTTTATTTCAAAATTTTTTTTTTAATATTTTTCCAATCCAACCCAACAATTATTATACATCATTTTAAAGAGAAAGCTTTGAGCTTTAATTTAAAATAAGTTTCATTCCTTAATTTCAATAAACACGGCTTCCAGGAATTTTTAAATTAGCATCTTTTTTGACATTTTTAGGTTATACGAAAATGTAAGTTTTATTTCAACATTTTTTTTCTCTATATTTTTCCAATCCAACCCAACAATTATTATACATCATTTTAAAGAGAAAGCTTTGAGCTTTAATTTAGAATAAGTCTTATTCCTTAATTTCAATAAATACGGCTTCCACGAATTTTTAAATTAGTATCTTTTTTGACATTTTTAGGTTATACGAAAATGTAAGTTTTGTTTCAACATTTTTTTTCTCAATATTTTTCCAATCCAACCCAACAATTATTATAGATCATTTTAAAGAGAAAGCTTTGAGCTTTAATTTAAAATAAGTTTCATTCCTTAATTTCAATAAACACGGCTTCCACGAATTTTTAAATTAGTATCTTTTTTGACATTTTTAGGTTATACGAAAATGTAAGTTTTATTTCAAAATTTTTTTTCTCTATATTTTTCCAATCCAACCCAACAATTATTATACATCATTTTAAAGAGAAAGCTTTCAGCTTTAATTTAGAATAAGTCTCATTCCTTAATTTCAATAAATACGGCTTCCACGAATTTTTAAATTAGTATCTTTTTTGACACTTTTAGGTTATACGAAAATGTAAGTTTTGTTTCAACATTTTTTTTCTCAATATTTTTCCAATCCAACCCAACAATTATTATAGATCATTTTAAAGAGAAAGCTTTGAGCTTTAATTTAAAATAAGTTTCATTCCTTAATTTCAATAAACACGGCTTCCAGGAATTTTTAAATTAGCATCTTTTTTGACATTTTTAGGTTATACGAAAATGTAAGTTTTATTTCAACATTTTTTTTCTCTATATTTTTCCAATCCAACCCAACAATTATTATACATCATTTTAAAGAGAAAGCTTTGAACTTTCATTTAGAATAAGTCTCATTCCTTAATTTCAAGAAATACGGCTTCTAGGAATTTTTAAATTAGTGATAGTGCGGTTAAGACGGTCAAAAACTCAGGGTTGACCTATGTTGCATTTTATGTGGAACAGTGCAAATGCATAGTAGTTTCGCAATTATGGATACAGCATTCATATATTGCGAGTTATATGAAATTCCCGGTATACCTTGGAGTAATGAGTCATAATTGAGGTTGAAGCAAAGTTTACGAGTCAAAATGAGAAATCTTCTCTGTTCAATTCAATACAAATTTTGAATTGGGTGGTTAATACCCTTAGTATAGTTTTGAGGTTGTTTAATAAGAATAATAACAGAGTATTATATAAAATATCTAAGTTATTATAACACAATTATTCCAAAAATAAAAAATGGATTATCTTCAATCAAGCGTTTTTCCATAAATTATAGCCCTTACTGAATTTTTAAATGCATTCCTTAGAACTCAGATTTTTAAAATAAACATTATTTTTAGTAACAGCCAGTATTTGTTTTAGAATGTAAAATATGTTTTAGTTCTTTAACACATTTCTTAGAACCTTGATGATAATATTTTAAAAATAACTTAAAAAAATATGATATCACCGCATTCCATAAAAGGAAAAATGAAATTTTCAGAATGTTAACTCCCACTCATTAAAGTCATTGTGGTATTACCACAAACAAACCACGTCAACAATTATTGCATTAATTTACGACATAGATTGCTTATAATGTAGAAATTTTACTTGTTTTCTGATAAGTTATAATAAAATGGAATAATATTGACTTTATAATTTTTATACACATGAATTAGCAATTTTCCAACATGTAATTTCCACTCCCATCTAATTAAATAATGTACCGGTTACAATTTTTTTTTTATAAAACCAAGCGTTCAACTCGGCAACAATTAAAACTGATTCTGTTAGTACCTCCATTCTCGACGTAACACTTAGAATTGACAATACTTAATCTTTCTGACCTTCCCTTTCATCATGAAAACGACGACCACACGATTCGCCTTCATAAATACATACGTGGTCAAGTCTCTTTGTGTGAGTGTGTAACCGTGTACATGCACGCGTGTGGCATATTTGTGGTGATTAGAAAATTGCCAACGCCGTGATGCAATCGGCTTTAAATAACTTTTGAGGAAAATAACCAAATTAGGAATAAATCGAAACGATTCAATCACTTCTAAAATTATTTTAAGTCTATGATATCAAATAAATTTCTTCAAGCTTTTAAAAAATGGTTCACGGTTGGGTGAGAGGAAACAAACTCGTGATGTCTCGATACGGTTTGATGAACAATGTAAATTTTACGGTATTCAGTTGTGAACGAAAAAAAAACTCACCCGCAAGTGCATAATTCACAAATACATTGTTCTTTTAAAGGTGGACGATAATGTTTGTCGGGTTTCGTTTCCTCCTTGACCGTCTTCACGATGTTGATGACCTTGTTATCGGTAAACCGATCGATTTTCGTAACATTCTCGACGTGTTCCTTTAGAAAATTTGGAAAATAGCGAAAATTAGAACGATATTGTTAAATCGATAAGCGAAAAATACTCACAATGTCCTTTATATCGACAATATTTTCCACCACGTGTACGTCCTTCCTGTCGACCTTACTGACAAAATCTTTAATATCGCTAAAAATTTCTTTATCAGTAACGATCGTTTTAGTTTTAGGTCCCAAATCTTTTCTTGGTTTATCATCAATTTTCTTTGGTCCATCTTTCGTCGAATCATATTTATCGGTAGTCGTGTAATGTTCAACAGTTTTTTTTACATCTTCGAATTTTTGATCGTCTTTAATTAGGGTGGTTTTTGAATCTTTTAAATTTGTTACAGTTTCAAAAGATTCGGTGATTGTTTTTGTATCGTGAAAGCGATCGATTTCATCTAATCCTGGTCCTCTAGGGTGTTGTATATCATCTGGTCTTTTAAGGCGTTTTCCATCAATAACAACATATTCAGTGATATCTTGGTTATCGATGATCGTTTTCGAATCGGTGAAAGATTGTTTCGTTGTTTGATATTTTTCGTCGATTTTCATCGTTGATATTTCATCTGGTCGTAATTTTCGAGTGCGTGGACGTCTTACACCTCCAATGATAACATATTCGGTTATTACTTTATCATCAATGGAATCAACGGTTTTTGAAACATCCGTTTTTGATTTTTCAATGTTTGTTTTTAAATCTTTTGATTTAGTTTTTGTATCATCGATAATAACGTAATCAATTAATTCTTTATCATCAACAATTTTACTCGTTACCTTTTCTTTATCAATAAAAGTCTTTGTATCAGATGAAATTTTTGAAGTTTTTATATCAATATTTTTTGAAATTCCTGATTCTTGATCGATTAATTTTGTTGATACATCTTCCGGTGTTTTCTTGCGTCCTTTTCTGTCCGGCGATTTTCTCTCGGGTGATTTTTCGGGTTTTCTCATTGGAGTTTTTCGATCGGGTGATTTCGATGGGCTTCTTTTTTGTGGCGTTTCATAAATAAATTTACCGTTCCATCCCGTTTTTCCATAATTACGATCATTCGAATAAATTACATCGGTTTCTTGGGTGTCGGTCTTAATAACTTTTCCTCGAGTACCAATCGTATTTTGTACAGCTGTTGTATCGTAAACGTTCTTAACAACAGTTCCAGAAGAATCGTAAGAATGTCCGTAAAAATTTTTCGAATCAGTTGCTGTTTGTTGATTTCTAATTTTTGATGTATCAACATAATTTTCATCAACATATCTTACGTTTGTTGAATCTTGAACTCCTTCAACAGTTTCTAATCTTCTTAAATCAGTTTTATCATCGATGTTTTTTGAATAATCTGTTGGGACTCCACTTACGTATTTTTTAGTTTGTGAGAAATCTTTAGTTTTTAAATCATAATCATCAGATTTAATTCGTTGAGATTCTTCCAATGTTTGTTTTGAAATATTTGATGAAGAAACTACATTTTTTTCATCAACATATCTTTTATCAACATATTTTGTTGTACTCTCAGAAACATCTTGATTATTATCAGATCTGCTTCGAACGGTATAATTTTCAGTATCTCTTAATTTTTGACTATCAAGTATTTTGGTATCAAAATCATTTTCTTCTTTTATAATATTACCTTTTGAATCGTAATAAATGGTTGTTGTTAAAATAGTGGTGGTCCCCGGTGTGGTTCTTATCGGTAATTTTTCAATGGTGTCTGCTTTAGTAACATCAACATCTGTATCAGTCTTTAAAATGTTACCTTTAGAATCATAATAAGTGGTTGTGGTTGTTATGATGGTTTCTGAACATCCATCACCAACCGCTTGAATATCTTCGTTTTGGGTGGAACTTGATGTTGTTGATTTTGAAATTGTTTTTGACGATGTTGCTTTGGATGAAGTTTCTGTTTTTGATAACATCTTCTTCTCTTCTTTTTCGGTTTTAGATAAGGACTTTTTTGACGACACATCTAATCCTTGATCTATTCTCTTTAAATCTACGTCTTCGTTTAAATAATGCGATGTTGATTCGATTTGACCGTGTTTATGAACTTCTCTGCCTGCTTCGGATGATTTTATTTTCGGTTTTTGCAAATCTGGATTAGCGGAATCGTATTCTAAACTTTCCTTTGTTGATTTTTGTTTGTAATGAACTTCCGGGACTATATCGGTTCCCGATTTCATCGATAAATGTTCTTCGTTACTAGAAGCATCGGCGAATTCGGTTTCGTGGTGTTTGCGATCTACAATTCTTTCTTTTCCGTCGACTATTTCAACGACGTAACTACTGGAAGAACTTTTTTGTTTGTAAGATTTCTTTTGGGATGCAGAAGAACTTTGCTCATAAACGAATTTGCCGTTCCAAGCGGAATCATTTTTATTAACCACCTTTAGTTCTTCTCTCGGTTCATGAACTATGTAAGTCTCATCCGTAGCTGCAGAAATTTGCGATAAATTCGATGTTGATTGATTTAGAGTTGAACTAATTTGTTGAATATTACTAGCAAAATTGGAAGACTGATCTTGATTCACGTGATGTCTATATTCAGTACTAGTAGCACCCGATTCTTCGTATTTAGTAATTTTTTCACCGTGAGGGAGAGATTCCGTAACTGTATAAGAAACAACATTTGAACTTACGGGTAAATGGGAAATATCGGAGATTTGAAGGCTGGATGCTGACGAAGATTTGGATAAGGCCTCTTGGTGATGTTTAACTTCTTTACGAGAACTTTGAACTGTAGTCGAAGACGATGTGGTCGCACTACTACTACTTTGCTGTTTTTTCTTCGTTGTGCTACTCGCACTTGTAGTCGATTTGGTTACTGTCATCTTTTTTCTTGGCACCGAATGCCCTGCTTGTTCACTGCGAGAGATCCGCCGTTAACTGAAGAGGACCGATCGGCCGCGGTGGCATTTCAACCTACACACACATTCCCACCTCGACTCAAACCACTAAACAACACAGTACGAGTTGAGACGAAATAAAATTTAATACGAATAACCAAATGAGGTTTCTTATCTATTGAGTGAATTTGTTTGTCGTTTAAGGCCAGGGATTCTTTCACTATTTAAGATAACTTTATTTAATCATTAGGAACTCCTTGTTTCTTCAAATATATTTATATAATAGTAAATTATTGATAAACGATCGTTGTATTTATCACATTTAAGAAGTGTTACGTGTTAATTCCGGTTTTCTTTATCAGTTGGTCGTTGTTAAATAAATATAATTATTTAAAAAAATTATTTCGCTCAAACAACCCACTTTCTGCTATCGTCCCACTCAAAAATCCTTATAAGCAGTACATTCATGCAAAATCAAGAATCGATGAATCACATCTTTATTTCTTGATTCAGGTAGAAAGTGAGTAAGAAATAGTAGGTGGTATTAAAAAAAATATCTTCCAAAAGAAACATAAATAAGAGCCTGAAATAAAGTTCCAATCCATTTTCGAAGAGTAACAATAAATTAATTACTCCATTTTTGTAAAAATCAAATTTTATATAACCAAAAAAATCATTCAAACATATTTCGAGTATTCCAAATACAAATATGATCATTTTCATAAACATTTATAGGTACAAGATGATGAAAATGAGCGGAGAAGAATCATCTGGTGTTAAAGTTATGACGTCGCGACAACCTACATAATAAACCAAGTTGGAAAGTGATTGGTGGATTTGCGATGTAATTCGTAATCAACCCGATTCTGTGTTATAACAACTTAAGTACATATTCAGTGATTACTAATTGTTGCAATATTTGTTAAGTAATTAAAATTATCTAGTTAAATATTTAAAAATTATCTAGGACGGAAGTTTAATATTTCACTCTCACTTAAGGAAAAATCGAATATTGGTTAAAAAAAACATTTTTTTAAACTAATTTTTATTCCGTGTAAAAGCTAATGTATAATACTGATTAGACTTAATCAAATTATAACCAGTGAATATCATTGTAATTAAAATTAAACAATATTTTTTAATCATTACACACTTAAATCAGCTGTATTAGCTATTGTTAAAAAGACATCTTCAAAAGAAACTTCTTTAACAAAATAATCTGATATACCCAAATCATGATTCCGCCCTTTTAATCTTTCCATAAATAAAAAGATATCCTCCCAAGTTGAATGTTTCACTTGAACTTGCAATGTATTCTAAAATATGTATTGATATAAATAAATATATTTCATTTTTTTTTTTTACATACAAAACATCTTTCCTTTTCAACAACATTTCTTTCATCCCCTAAACCGAACTCAATGTGAAGTTCTTTAAATACTTCATCTTGATGCGCCCCCATATCATCTTTATCCATAATTTGAAACTCAATTTTAATTATATAACCAACACAATATTCTTTTTTTAAATCGGATATTTTCCCCATTGCTTTAATTGTTCCACTTTTCATAACCGCAATTCTAATAAAAACGAATCAAATTAATCCTTAGTAATAATTTTAACCCATTTTTATCAAAGTTAAGTGAACGAATAAATAAAATTCTCTTTTGTAGTTTTGATTTAATCTAAAACTGTTAATGTTTTTGAAATAGATGGACATAGAGTGGACGAGAGTAGAGTGGTGATGAAAGAGAATTTTGTTTATTATGTAATTTCGTACTTATCACAAAGAGCCTCGCACTCTTCCATACTATGAGATGTTAAAATTACACTCGAATTTTTTTTAAACATTTCAATAATTCGCCAAAGTTCTCTCCGTGCAACCAAATCAACGCCAGTTGTAGGTTCATCCAAGAGTAATAATTCAGGATTGGCCACAAAAGCAACAGCCATATTCAATTTGCGTTTATTACCACCGCTTAGCGTTCCGCATGGAACATTTATGTAGTTCGATAAACCACATCCTGCTAGTAATCCTTCTAAATCGTTTTTAGTAACTGGAGCGTTACTTAAATTTGCAAAAGTCTCAAGCAATTCATACACAGTAAATCGTTCGATAAGAGCGCTCTTTTGCGGACAATATCCCATGATTAATCTAGATTGTTTACCAGTGTACTGAATTCTTCCGCAACTTGGTTTGATTGTGTTCGTTAAAATACGGAATGTTGTCGTTTTACCCGCGCCGTTTACGCCTAATAACCCGAAACATTCGTTTTTGGCGACGTTAAATTCTAAATTGGTCACTGGACGAATCCAATGCCATTTCCAAAATTTCCAACCGGAACATAAGTATTTCTTTGAAATTCCTTTTACTTTTAATAGATGCTTGTCAGTTTGATTACCTAAAATATTTTAAGTATATTTCGTATCGTTAAAACAATAAAAATCGTTTACCTGGATAATCAGTATTATCGCCAGATTTACCTACATCAAAAATTAATTAGTACAACATTATTTATAAATAAGCACAAAACTTACTTGGTTTAATTTTGACATTAAGTGAATCAGACACTGACACAGATTGAAGATCTATAAAAAGATTTTAAATGAGAACAAAATATTGATATTTGAACTAAAACTAGACTTAAAAACTTTCAGGTTAAGCTGTGGGTCAAAAATGTATGATTTTTCGAATGCCATCTTGCAACATTCTTCAAAAACAAGTTCGAATATAACACTTGATTCTTTTTATTGAATTAAAACTAGAATTAACACTTGCACTATCATTAGAACTAACACTAGACCTAGTGTTAGTTCAATTAACAACGAGCATTTATGCTTATAAAATCTTGATATTATAAGTACGAAGGCTTTCACGGCCGGTGTGAATTAAACTAAAACTAGAACTAACACTAGAAACTTTCAAACCACCAAAATCGAACTTGACGGTTGGTGAAAAGAAAGCACTCCGATCTATAAAAGAAAAGTCAGAAATCGTCGTGTTACCAGCAGACAAGGGGAATGCCACCGTTGTTATGGACAGGAAAGAATACGACGACAAAATGATGAACCTACTGGACCCAGCCACCTACAGGAAGATCAAGAAGGACCCCACAGACAAAATCGTAAGAAAAATGAAGGAACTGATAAAAACCACAGGAATTCCAGCAGAAAGGTTTGTTTGTGCAGGCGCCGCACTATGGGCAATTTGAGTCGTTGGCTGATCATAAATGGGTTTTTCGAAAGTCGGAATTTATTTCTTTTTTCAATTGAATCCTATAGTAGAAATGTCAGATTTTATTAATCAACATAAGTTTTATTTTTATATGACGTATTTAAGTAAAAAAAAATTATCAAAGTTTACATGTCTCTGATTTCACGTATTTCGGTTATTTTTGTAGTGATTTTTAACGACTGCTAATATAAAGTTTTAGTGTATTAGCAGTTAGCGATGTTTAGCGATGGTCTAAAATATACAGGGTGTCCCACCTAAGTTGCCTCGGTTCATAGCCGAATTATGATTGAGTTTTTCAAAAAATTTTTCAAATAAAAGTTGAATCGAATCATATTGTACATATTTTAAAATTAGTTTCAATAATGGCGGACTTCCGCTTCTACCGGAAATGGATATCAACTTTGTTATTTTAAATGGAACATCCTGTATATTATTGCATTTTTGGATTCCTCGTGAAATTTCAATGGTACTTTGTTAAGGATACCTTTGGTCTAACTGGTATCGTTTTTGAATTATATGACGATTGTCGAAAAAAATGACCTTTGCAGCATCTTATAAATTTGGCAATATTGCCGAAACTGTGAAAGCTAGAAAGATTTGGTTTTCTGTTTTGGATTAACAATAAAAGAGCACACGTTTGCTAATAGAAAATTATGCATTTATATTACGGAGTTCTTAAGTAGGGATCTGTAATTTTCGAACTTTTTAATCATGGATAACTTAATTTTTTTAAATGGAACAATATACCAGTTTTTGCATAACTGGATGTAAAATTTAATTTCCTTTCAGTTTTATACAGTTATCATGGTGTCTATCTTCAACGGTTTTGGAGATATTCCCGATTTTTCAGTTTTTAACGATAGATACTTATTTCGCAGCGCCGGCCACCTTCCCCTCGCATTTTACCAGGTTTGGGACTGGCAGAAATATTACTGGCATGCTTAAAAAGTGGCCAACAAAACTCAACAAGACCACTGGAAACAAAACACAAATAAAAAAACACTATTGCATCAAATGTTCAAAATGTTGTCCGTTTTGTTCACTACATAATAGAAATCGTTTTTGTAAGGAGTTTTGCACATTTCTGAGAATTTCTGGTGTGATTTCTTGAAAAGCTCTTACAATGCGTTGACGCATATCGTCAGGAGTAGTTGGTGATGTCTCATAAACCTTGCTTTTAATGAAATCCCATAAAAAGAAATCGCAAGTGGTATGATCTGGCGATCTCGGAGGCCATCTAACAGCGCCAGCGGTCCGGAAAGGACACATCCAAATACCGACGTACTTGGGCGGTATTATGCGGTGGAGCACCATCGTGTTGGAACCACATCCACTGACGAATAGCTAGTGGAATATTTTCCAACAGAACGCCCAAACTATTTTCTAAAAATTCTAAATAAATCCTACCCGTCAAACGTTGATTATGAAAGAAAGGGCCTATGATATGCGTTCCAATGACACCTGCCCAACGTTCACTGACCATCTGTACTGGCTATGCGTTGCAAGGAATCGATGGGGGTTTGTTGTATTATAATAATGACAATTGTGACGATTCACAAACCCATTTTTGTGAAAGGTAGCTTCATCTGAAAACATCACCTGTCCGAAAAAATTCGCATCAAGATTAGTTCTTTCAATTGCCCACTGACAGAATAACAGCCTGCTTTCGAAATCGCCTTCAGTAATTTCCTGGTGCAACTGGATTCGATACGGATGATAATTATGTTTTCTTAAAATCCTGTGTACCGAAGATTTACTGATGTTTGTCCTCCTACTTATTTCACGCACACTAGATTCTGCATTTTCTTGCACAGCTAACAATACGTGCAACTGGTTTTCATCCGTAAGTACGGAGTTATTACGGTTGCGCTTAGTACGTTTTACGGGTCCAGTATTTGTAAATCTTTCCAGTTTCTTTCCAGATATTGTTGTGCGTAAAGTCTTGACGCTAACAAAGCGTTCTTGTTACATTCGCCGAGAACGAAAACCATATCGACTAATTCTTTCCGCGTATGTGACATTTTTAATTATTATGTTAACAAATAATACTTTGAAAACCAGTTCTAATGCGTAGAACACTAATGACAGTTCTAATGCGTGGAACAGCAATGACAGTTTACCTAGTTTGTTTTCCAAGCCTACTTCAATTTTTAATAGTATTGCAAAGCGTCCATTTCATTTTACCAGTCCTAAGCCTACTTCGCAATACATATCTATCGTAAAAAACTGAAAAATCGTGAATATCTTCAAAACCGTTGAAGATAGACACCATGATACCTGTATAAAACTGAAAGGAAATTAAATTTTACATCCATTTATGCAAAAATTGGTATATTGTTCCATTTAAAAAAAATAAGTTATCCATGATTAAAAAGTTCGAAAATTACAGATCCCTACTTAAGAATTCCGTAATATAAATGCATAATTTTCTATTAGCAAACGTGTGTTCTTTTATTGTTAATCCAAAACAGAAAACCAAATCTTTCTAGCTTTCTCACTTTCGGCAATATTGCCAAATTTATAAGACGCTGCAAATGTCATTTTTTTCGAAAATCGTCATATAATTCAAAAACGATACCAGTTAGACCTAAGGTATCCTTAACAAAGTACCATTGAAATTTCACAAAGAATCCAAAAATGCAATAATATACAGGCTGTTCTATTTAAAATAACAAAGTTGATATCCATTTCCGGTAGAAGCGGAAGTCCGCCATTACTGAAACTAATTTTAAAATATGTACAATATGATTCGATTCAACTTTTATCTGGAACATTTTTTGAAAAACTCAATGATAATTCGGCTATGGACCGAGGCAACTTAGGTGGGACACCCTGTATATAATTTTAAAGACTATTTATTGCTTTAAAACATGTAAAAAAAATTAGCTGCCAACACTTGCCTATTTAGAAGTTATGACCAGAAAACTAAGAGGTCCACGTCACGCACGGAAGTGTTACTTTTGTTTAGTGACGACGTACATAGCTTAAATGCAATATGGCTTTTCTTAGGTTAAGTAGCTTAAACTTGGCATACAGAATAATAATATAACGAGAATATAGTCAATTTTCGGAAAATCGGAAGAAGCAATGCTATACAGTATGTCCACAAAAGTTATATCCTTAGTACATTTTTATTTAAATATAAAGCCCCAATCATTTTTAATTATTAAAAAAATAGTCTTATTTTAAAATTATTTTTATAAAAATTTGTTTCTAAGTATGCTTTTCCAGTTATTCAGCACAATATGTAATCAGTTTTCGGTTACATATTGTTGCCCGTTAATTTAGTTGGCGTGGATAAATCTTCAACGGCCAATGGCGCACTTATTTTTTTTTTTGTTTAAAATCTAGTATGTGTGTAATCATAATTTTTAGTTGTCATTGTCATAATATACCCTAAAGTAACGTCCGATTTTTGTCTTAAGTTTTCCTCCGCCTTATCGTTTGTCATTATTAAGTACGGTTCTTTTCAGAACATTATTTAAAATTATTAATTCATAAGGTAAGTGCTCTAATATCCGTAAATATTTCTATTTATAGTAATATAGTACTTTTTATGTTTCCTATGGGCAAAAATTAGTTTTTTTCAATACAATATATGCGAAGAAACTATTATACAAAATGGTTATATTAAGATGCTTAAAACGTGAAGTAGCTCTCGCTTACATTGCGGATCGAAAAAATCTTTCGGGCTTAATTAAATTTTTACGTGAAAAATGTTTTTGTTTTTCAAAAAAATACCACATTGCAAAATGAATATGGATTTGATCGCATATACAGTGCGTATATTCAGGGATTACGGTCCATGGGAGAAAGTGATGAAGCAAATTTAGTGGAGACTATAAGAGATTTGCAGCGTGATGAAAAGAAAGCAATTTTAAAACAGATCCACCATAATAAATCACAACCATTGAGTGCAGATGAAGCATTAAGCGTTTACATTGATTTAGATTTGACTAAAGCACAATATTTATACCTTAGAAATCTAACCAATGAGAAAAGCTGCTTTTTATTGCCACCTTATCACAACATCCAGGAAAGTAAAAAAAGCTGTTATCCACCTGTTTCTAGCATAGAAATCAGCAATACATATGCAAAGGTAACATCTTTACAAGATTTATTAAATCACACGATTAATAGAATTTTATTAATAGAGTCAGTATATAAGTCTAGATTACAAAAGTTAGTTTTATATAGTAAGTGGGGGTGTGATGGCTCATCTGGACAAAGCGAATACAAGCAAGTACTACCTGAAGAGTCTAATATGGTATGTGATGCTAATTTGTTCATAGCTTCATTTGTACCTATTAGATTAATTGACGAAGAAACTGGTAAGGTAGTGTGGCAAAATCCTGTTCCCTCTTCTGTGCGGTTCTGTCGACCAATTTCAATTGAGTTTTCTAAAGAGACTCAATAATGCAGTTTTTGTATATTTTTTTCTTAAGTTGCATAATAATAATAAAACTACAGTGCTCTACACTCGACTTTCTCACATTTTTATACGACTCAAAAATAAATGTTTGTAAAAATACTTTTAAAAAAGGCACTAAATTCAAAATAATTGTAGAATTTACTTTATTTTAACTCCTGTATGTAAAATTGCATGTGAAAGTGATTTGTTAAGTAAAATACTACTTTCGGTTTCATGATTTCAATGTAATTTTTTATTTATACCTTTTTCATATAAAGGCTTATACAAAATTTTAATATTTTTTTTACTTAGTACCAGTTTATATGAAACAAATGGGTACAGGTTCAGGTAAAGTACTACTTCCGGTTATGTGAGGTGGTAGGAATGTTGTATCTGAAAGTTACTCATTCTTATTCAGATTTATACAATATTTTATCTGATAATCTCTATTTAAAGTGCAAGTTATATGAAAATTTATATGAAGCAGTTTCTAAATCTATTAAAGTAAACTGCTACTTCGTAATTTGTCGCCAAAGTTGGTAGAGATCAACTGTCTTAATTTAATAGTCGTATGCCAAATTTCATCGAAGTAGATGATTGGGTCTTTGAGTTATCATGTTTACAAACGCACGTGTATAGTACATACTGTATACTAACACATATACAGATGTAATGCTAAAATGGTCAAAATTGATTCTAGGACCATCAAATGTAAAGATTTATCAAAACCTCGAAGCGGATTTTTCGTGATTACAATAGTTTGTCTTATAGTTCGTACATACGAGGAAATAATAATAAATAATAATAAAAAATAATAAAATAATAATAAAAAGAAAATTGGTACTCTTACTTCCTGTAATGTAGAATATTCGTACAAAGTTTGAAAGGTTTATCTTTAAAAACAAAAAAGTTATTGATTTTTGATCAGCAAACGGACTAAATTTTCCATAGTGCGCCGGTACCACCAAGAATCTACGGATTACCGAAGATTCACAAACCAGACGTCCACCTCCGCCCTATCGTCAGCGCCATCAACTCCCCAACATACCAGCTGGCCAAACATCTTGCAAAGATTCTGTCTCCCTTTACAGGTAACACGGAATCGTATGTCAGGGATTCTACACATTTTGTGGAATCAGTTAAAGGAGTAAAGCTGGAGGCTGGGGATATGTTGGTAAGTTTCGATGTGGAATCCCTTTTTACTAGGGTACCAGTTAAGGATGCTGTAGAGGGTCTTCGCCGAAAACTCATTCCGGAGGGTTTACCAGAATACGTGCCAGATCTGGTGGAGTATTGCTTATCGTCGACGTATTTCAGCTGGAAAGGAGAATTTTACGAGCAGTTCGAAGGGGCAGCCATGGGATCTCCACTATAGCCAGTTATAGCTAATTTCTACATGGAATTATTCGAAGAGGACGCTTTGAAGAAGAGCCAGTGGAAACCAAAACTATGGCTACGATATAGGGATGACACGTTTGTGATATGGCAACATGGTCAAAAACGGCTCCAAGAGTTCTTGGATCACTTGAACTCTCAACATCCTATGATTAAGTTCACCATGGAAACAGAAACTGCCAAAAAAAACTACCTTTCCTAGATGTATTGGTCACCAGAACGACAAATGGAGATATAGAACTTGGTGTATACCGAAAGAAGACCCATACCAAGAGGTATTTACAGGCATGTTCACATCATCATCCCCAACAGAAGAGGTCCGTGATACTATGTGAAGGAGAGAACTTGAAGAAGGAGCAACACTTTCTACGAGGCGTGCTGCAGAAGAATGGATACACTTCGAGGGACATCAACCAGGCCATCAAGCAGCGAAAGCAGAAAGAGGACACGGTAAGTACAAAACCACTTGGATTTATCTGTCTTCCCTATGTTTCAGGTGTAACGGAACGAATTGCTAGGCACCTCAAGAAGAACGACATCGTAGTGCGGTACGGCACGGTCAGCAAAATTCGGAACACACTCCCGATAGCCAAGGACAAACTAACTCCATTAAAAGGAGCGGGAGTCTATCGACTATCGTGTAGTTGTGGGAAGGTTTATGTTGGCCAAACTGGGCGCAACGTCGAGTGCCGCATCAAGGAGCATGAGAGGGATGTAAGGCTGAAGAAGATCCAGCAGTCGGCGGTTGCGGAACATTGCCATGCAGAGGGGCACCGAATAGACTTCGAACAAACAGAGGTGCTGGCTAGGGACGACAGATACCACCAAAGACTGACAAGAGAAGCCATAGAGATCCACCGACATAAAAATAACGTTAACAGAGAGGATGGCTGGGAGCTTAGCAGAACATGGAAGATGGTGGTGAACACGAAGACCTCTTCCCGCCTCACACCGGACGCGACGCAATTAGTTATTAATTAGCTTGTAATTAGCGTTAACTGATTATTAATTAGTTTTTCCGACTTATAGTTACCAGTGATGTTAAATTACCGTAATTTTTACGACTTTTAATTACAAATTTTAATTACTGCGGTAATAAATCTGTATCGTAAAAACGTGTTATAATTTTATTTTTAAATATTACATTAATAAAAAATTAATATTATACAGGGTGATTCAAAAAACCGCTGACAGACGTCTAGAGTAGATAATACATGAAAAATTAAGATGAATAGTCTTAATATACATGGGGTCGGAAATGCCTCGTTGGCGAGATATAGCGGATCAAAGTTTCTTTCAAATTAAACATTATCTGCAATAAAAAGCACTTTTTTTAAGCAATAGTTTTTAAGAAAAACACGTTTGTAGAAAATTTGTTAATTCAATCAAAAACTCTTGCTTTAATCAAAGTTTTCTATGAGACCAATTGATAGATAATTGATCACTTTACACGAAAATACTGCCCGTTTGACAAAATTAGCAGTGGAGTTGAAAATATTTTTAAAAAAGGGCTTTTTATTGCAGATACTGTTTAATTTTAAAGAAACTTTGACCCGCTATATCTCATTAAGGAGGCATTTGCGACCCCCTGTATATTAAGACTTTTCATCTTAATTTTTGATGTATTATCCGCCCTAGAAGTCTGTCAGCGGTTTCTTGAATCACCCTGTATACAGTGTGACCCGTTTGAAAGCGGAACACCCTCGTAAAATTTGTATTTATTATCCGATTTCGATAATTTTTTTTTTTAATTGTAGAGCGTAAAAAACTGTACCTTAGGACAAAGAGTGATATTTTTCTTAAAAAACCAAGGCCTACTATTTCACTTTTTAGGTGCTAGAAATGAAGATATCATATTAGGAAATTTTTTGCAAAAAATCTGAGTACACCACTGCATTAAGCACCTTTTGAAATGGGCATATACCAAATTTCATCAAAAATGGTTACAAATTAACACCGTTACAGATAATTGAAAAATACAATATTTTATGAATTTATTTGATCAGATGGAGTAAACCATGACAAAAAAGGAAATAAAATACAGCCAATAATACAAAAACTATTTACATTTGTAACCATGGAAATAAAAAAATAGTTATCTAGTAAACCATGGAAATAAAAAAAAAGAATTGAATTCTATGAAAGTGATTTAAAGCATTACTTCTGTCAGTTTTGTGCTTATAAAAATTTTATAAAAAGCGTGCAATTTAGTGGTGTAATTATGGAACGACTAAGTGTTAGACACAAAGTTGAAATTGTACGCCTTGTTGGCGATAATATTCTTTCGAAAAGAAAAGCGGCTATAGAATTTAATAACAGGCATCCAGATATGCCTCCGGTTAGTGCTAGCACCGTTCACCGGGTAAATAAGGTATTCAACGATACAGGCAGTGTATCAAAACAAATTCTAAAAGTTCAAAATCCACGCCGGGAAATTAGAAATAATAATCAAATAGTGGAATATTTTCATAATAACCCTCATTCGAGTTTGAGAACGGCTGCCATAGATTTAAATATTCCAAGAGAATGTATTAGAAGGTGCCTTACAAAAAATAAAATTACACCCTATAAACCAAAATTTCTACACACTCTTGAACCAAGAGACGAAGAGAGAAGACTAGAATTCTGTTTATGGGCTCAAGGTGAATACTTGGAAAACAGAAACTTTTTAAGGGAAATTTTGTTTAGCGATGAGGCCACGTTTACAACAAATGGCGTGGTGTCATCGCAAAATTCAAGGTATTGGTGCACAGAAAATCCAGAGTGGATCATCAACGCAAGGCGACAGTATTCGCATAAAATAAATGTGTGGTGCGGAATACTTGACAACAGAATTATTGGTCCATTTTTCTTTGAGGGCAATTTAAATTCAACAAAATTTTTGTATTTCTTAAGAAATGAGTTTTCGAATGCGCTAAACAATTTACCATCTCTGGTATGTGCGAATATAAAATTTCAATTAGATGGGTCTCCCGTGCATAACGCAGTAGTGGTAAACCGTTGGTTAAATGAAAATTTTGAAAATCGATGGATAGGAAGAAATAGTCATCTTATTGAATGGCCGCCAAGATCTCCTGATTTGACACCACTCGACTTTTTTCTTTGGGGAATCCTTAAACAGAAAGTTTACAGGTCAAGGACACAGTCGCTAGATGAACTGCGTGCTAGAATAGTTCAGCCATGTGCAGACATTACTCCATAGCAACTGAGGAATGTAACAATGAATGCACGAAGAAGGTACAATAAATGTATCGAACTTAACGGTGGATTGGTGGAAGCAACAGACATTTAACTAGTTTTTATTTTCTATTAATACCTTGAATGTTGTTTTTTTCTTCAATTTTTTGAATTTCTGTTAAATATTGTTAAATAGTTTTGTATTATTCTCTGTATTTTATTACATTTTTGTCATGGTCTACTAGATCAGATGAGATTAATTTATAAAAAATTATATTTTTCAATTATCTGTAACGGTGTTGATTTGTAACCATTTTTGATGAGATTTGGTATATGCCCATTTCAAAAGGCGCTTAATGCAGTGGTGTACTCACATTTTTTGTAAAAAAATTCCTAATATGATTTCTTCATTTTTAGCACCTAAAAAGTGAAATAGTAGGCCTTGTTTTTTTTTAAGAAAAATATCACTCTTTGTCCCAAGATACAGTTTCTTACGCTCTGCAATTAAAAAAAAAAAATTATCGAAATCGGATAATAAATACAAATTTTACGAGGGTGTTCCGCTTTCAAACGGGTCACACTGTATATTATATTTTTATTTTAATAATAAATATTAATAAATTAATAAATAATAATAATTTAATAACAAATGGAGCAAATGAAGATGACGTTCTTTCGCCTATATTCAAATCTTGGTGGATAGCTTTCTTTATCGCTGGAGGGCAGCGTATACATTTTTGTACTAAGTGTTGAGACATCCTTGTCACATTCAAGACGTAAGATTGTTCACAAAATTTACACTTGTATGTTTTTCCATTAGTTTTTATAAAAGCATCGACTATAATGCTTTTAATTTTATCTTTTCTGGCCATGATCACTTTTTAACAAAGTCACGATACGAGACACTAGACACGACTAACTACGTGCGTTGTGTGTCGGCGATACACGTGTTATAACTTGTTCGCTTTCCCACCATTCCACTTGGTTGATATGCCAAGTGTTGTAAAATACGATATTTACCGTAAAAACTGTAGTTTACTCAAAATAATATCGTTATTTACCTAGTAAATTACGGTAATTTATTGTAATTTATCGTGTAAATTACGGCAATTAATTTTTGGTATTAACTATGGTTATTTTTTGGTAATTTACAAGCTCACATCACTGATAGTTACCGATTTTTGATCTCGTCACTTCGAACCAGTTTCTGAAGAAGGTTGCAACATGGCATCCGAAACGTCAAACCTTTTATTAAAAGACGCACGGCAAAACCCGAAAGTTTCTAGTGTTAGTTCTAATTTTAGTTTAAAATCTTGATATGTTACAAAATTACACTTACCCTTATTATCAGTGTTATCATCTGAAGATTTATCTGGAAAAATATCAAAACAATTAATTTCGAGGGAAAGAAGGAAGTGTAAAAACTATGTTTTTGTTAAGCTGCTTATTTGGTAGGTATTAAGACGGGTTTTTAAATAAGATTTAATTACTGATTAATTTCTTATGTTAGCAAAACAAACGACCTATCGATTTTAATTTAACCTAATAGATTATAACTTACAAGATTTAATTGTAACAGGATTTGTTACAGAAACAGATTGTAGTCCTGAAATACACAAATAAATAAAAATCTTTAAAAAATGAAATCATAAACTCACCAATAGTATCATCATTAGAATTTTGAGGTCTTTCTGCAATTAATTTATTTATTGTATTATATCTAATTGTATTGAAGTATTTACCTTGAAAGCTAGATACACAACTTGGTGTCAACTTAGTATCAAGCATATCAAAAATATAATCAGATCCAAATCCAGAATACATTATAAGGAGGATAAGAAAGTACATAAATGATATTGCAAGTTGAGCAATTATCATATCAACTCCAAAAGTCATAGCGCTTTTCCAAGCAACACACTCTGCCGAATTTGGATCTAATCAAAAAAACAATTTGTAAGTCTTTATAAACACAAAGTGTTGCTATTATGTCTCACCACAACATGGCATATGATTCAATTTACAAAGATAATCAACTTCATCTTCAGATTTAATATCCCAATTATGTACCTCAACGACTTTTACAGCAAAACTGCCCAAAAGATACGTTAAACTTGCTTGTGGGACTAACACGACGCAGCATTCAAAAATAAACGTCCAAAGAGACGTTGCTTCAATAGTTTCTGCAATAAGTAAAGCAGCCCCAAATCCAATCCCCAAAAGTAGCGAAAACGTTACATAACGAAAGATTGCCGTTTCAACCGATTTCATGCGCGTAAACAAATATCCAAATGGCAAATTTGTTGTGCAATAGAGAACCAAAATACTGAACAATTCAACTGTAATGTGTAATAAAAAATTACATTAATAAACAAATTTTAATTATAATATTTACATGTTTGATGAGTTGTGGCAAATTTAGTGTTTATATTAACCAGTAATAATATAGCAATCAAAACTAAACTGCTGAATGACACAAGCACAAAATCAACTATATAATTTATAATCCAATATAACCAAGTGGGAACACCACAAAGTTTTTGTAAAACATTTATTTCATTTAAATGCATGTATGTTGGATAAAGTAATGTTGTACTCATTAAAAACAGTGGACCTAAAAAACAATGTCATCAAAATGGGTTATAAATTAAAATATAAATTTCTAACCTAACGGTAATAAAAAGAACCATAATAACATATTTGCACTTGATGATTGTTGTACTTCAATGTACGATTGTTTGGCAGAGTGTAAAGGTGTATTTAAAGCGGAAATCCAATATTCATCATCTCCAGTTATATATTTTAGAATTGTATTTGTTGCCAGATTTAAAGAAATAGGTGCTCCATGATGAGCATTATTTGAATATAAAACTTTAACATTTTTTATTTCGTCGTTATGTAATTTAAATTCAGTTGCTGCAATCATCCAACGTTTATAAAAGACGATATTTTCAATTCCCATTTTAACAATTTCTAAAACAAGAAGAATTCTAGTTTTAGTTCAATTAAGACTGGCCGTAAAAGCTTTCATATTTATAAAATTTTGTTAAATAAGACATTTTAAAGATATTCGAAATTTATATTACCATCAATAGCGCTGCTAACACGTAATGGAATACTACCAACGGATGCAACAACATCATGATAAACATTACTCAATCTTCCGTCTTTTGCACCATCAATAGAAAAGTAAACGTGAGTATTGTCATATTGCGCTAGAGATAATTCAAATGTTGTTCCATCATTGGAAACGTTTCGTTGACCCATTTTGCTTGCAATCATTGTTATTGCTCCGAACATAAAGCAAATTAAAAGCTAAAAAAATGCGATGTATAATTTTTTTTTAAAAATTTCGTCTTAAACTTACCATAAAAAAACAATAAATATACGATTTCTTTAAGAAATTATAATGATTTTTAGCTAAGAACCAAAGCTTTTTGATAAATGTGACTACTTCTTTAGTCTGTTTATTTTGTGTTGCCCTCTCTGCTTGGGCAGTAAATTTTTCTTGAAAAAATAAAATAACTAAAATTAGATTTGTTGAGATAAAATGTAAACAAAAAAAAATCAAGTTAAAAAAAATAACAAATAATGTGAATACACTGGTGCAATAATTGTAACATAAATAAATTAATTGCGATACTTTGGTGTAATTAGTATAATCATGACAATTTTGAACAAATTACCTCTGTATTTGGCGAAGTCTAGTATAGCAAGAAGTAACCAGAAATATAGAAAATTAATATAAACATCATTATAATATAAACTGTAACCATAAATTTTTACTCAACCTTCAATGATTACATTGGGTGATTTAAAAAGTTAATGTCTAAGTCAAATTGAATTTAACAATTTTTTTTTATTGTTTCAGACATTGGCACCAACTTTTTGAATTACCATTATAGAAAGTTTATGATAAAAATCCTACCTGGTTTATCTATAGTCGCCAAATCAACCGCTTTGTTTTTCGATTTTCCATGATCTGAAACAAAAATTGAAATAAAAATAAAACAAAACGTAAAGACTTGAAAATATAACACTCACCAGGATTATCAACACTCTTAGGTGAATTACTTTGATCTTGTTGAGTCCCAAACATTACCCTAAAAAGTAAAAAAGGTAATCTTTAGATATTGGAAGGTGATTCTTTTACATGATATTTTCTACATCTTACAATTTGTCTCAAATTATGGTATACAAAACTTTATTGTGTTTGTAAAATTAGTAATTCAATTTGTAACTTAATTTAAACATACATCAATGAAAATTTTACACATTTAAACACAATTCAGCTGGTTCAATGTAAACGGCCTTTATGGCGAAGCTTTTCTTTATTCATGAATTTTCATATTTTTCTCAATATCTATGCGTCTGAGAGAAATTTTGTTAAGAATACAATTTGCTAGAACTTTCGTTCGAAAAGTTTTTATGTAGCATGCTCAGATTCAAATTTATTCAATTTTATAGTTGTTGCCTGCTGAGGCCATCATGGTTGCCTCCTTACATTTTTGTAGTGTCGAGAATACGTTATCTAACTTTTCTTTAGTTAATGCGTCGAAGGCACTTCTAACACAATCTATTATATTCATTCATAGTTTTTGGCGATTTTGATATTTTGACAATTCCTGGCTTGAACCTGAGAAATGGTGATATCTATGGTGGCATTGACTGTGGATTACGTTATCTTGATCCATTATCATTGATTTTTATGCGAAACGTTTTTCTCTATCAGCTTTTATTTTCTACTTATAACAGAATTTAATGCAGATGATTGTCAATTTTGATATTTTGAGAATTCCTGGCTTGAACCTAAGAAATGGTGATATCTATGGTAGCATTGGTTATGAATTATGTTATCTTGATTCATTATCACTAATTTTTGTGGAAAACGTTTATCTCTATCACCTTTAATTTTCTACTTATGACAGAATTTAACGCAGATGATTGTCAATTTTGAGAATTCTTGGCTTGAGCATAAGAAATGGTGATATCTATGGTGGCATTGACTATGGATTAAGTTATCTTGATTCATTATCATTGATTTTTATGGGAAACGTTTTTCTCTATCACCTTTTATTTTCTACTTATAACAGAATTTAACGCAGATGATTGTCAATTTGGACATTTTGAGAATTCCTGGCTTGAACCTAAGAAATGGTGATATCTATGGTAGCATTGGTTATGAATTATGTTATCTTGATTCATTATCACTAATTTTTGTGGAAAACGTTTTTCTCTATCACCTTTAATTTTCTACTTATGACAGAATTTAACGCAGATGATTGTCAATTTTGAGAATTCCTGGCTTGAGCATAAGAAATGGTGATATCTATGGTGGCATTGACTATGGATTAAGTTATCTTGATTCATTATCATTGATTTTTATGGGAAACGTTTTTCTCTATCACCTTTTATTTTCTACTTATAACAGAATTTAACGCAGATGATTGTCAATTTGGACATTTTGAGAATTCCTGGCTTGAACCTAAGAAATGGTGATATCTATGGTAGCATTGGTTATGAATTATGTTATCTTGATTCATTATCATTAATTTTTATGGGAAACGTTTTTCTCTATCACCTTTTATTTTCTACTTATAACAGAATTTAACGCAGATGATTGTCAATTTGGACATTTTGAGAATTCCTGGCTTGAACCTAAGAAATGGTGATATCTATGGTGCCATTGGTTATGAATTATGTTATCTTGATTCATTATCATTAATTTTTATGGGAAACGTTTTTCTCTATCACCTATAATTTTCTACTTATAACTGAATTTCACGCAGATGATTGTCAATTTTGAGAATTCCTGCCTTGAACCTAAGAAATTGTGATATCTATGGTGGCATTGACTATGGATTATGTTATCTTGATTCATTATCATTATTTTTTATGGGAAACGTTTTTCTCTATCACCTTTTATTTTCTACTTATAACAGAATTTAACGCAGATGATTGTCAATTTTGATATTTTGAGAATTCCTGGCTTGAACCTAAGAAATGGTGATATCTATGGTAGCATTGGTTATGAATTATGTTATCTTGATTCATTATCATTAATTTTTATGGGAAACGGTTTTTTCTATCACCTTTTATTTTCTAGTTATAACAGAATTTAACGCAGATGATTGTCAATTTGGACATTTTGAGAATTCCTGGCTTGAACCTAAGAAATGGTGATATCTATGGTGCCATTGGTTATGAATTATGTTATCTTGATTCATTATCATTAATTTTTATGGGAAACGTTTTTCTCTATCACCTTTAATTTTCTACTTATAACAGAATTTCACGCAGATGATTGTCAATTTTGAGAATTCCTGCCTTGAACCTAAGAAATTGTGATATCTATGGTGGCATTGACTATGGATTATGTTATCTTGATTCATTATCATTATTTTTTATGGGAAACGTTTTTCTCTATCACCTTTTATTTTCTACTTATAACAGAATTTAACGCAGATGATTGTCAATTTTGATATTTTGAGAATTCCTGGCTTGAACCTAAGAAATGGTGATATCTATGGTAGCATTGGTTATGAATTATGTTATCTTGATTCATTATCATTAATTTTTGTGGAAAACGTTGTTCTCTATCACCTTTAATTTTCTACTTATGACAGAATTTAACGCAGATGATTGTCAATTTTGAGAATTCCTGGCTTGAGCATAAGAAATGGTGATATCTATGGTGGCATTAACTATGGATTAAGTTATCTTGATTCATTATCATTGATTTTTATGGGAAACGTTTTTCTCTATCACCTTTTATTTTCTACTTATAACAGAATTTAGCGCAGAAGATTGTCAATTTTGATATTTTGAGAATTCCTGGCTTGAACCTAAGAAATGGTGATATCTATGATAGCATTGGTTATGAATTATGTTATCTTGATTCATTATCATTAATTTTTGTGGAAAACGTTTTTCTCTATCACCTTTAATTTTCTACTTATGACAGAATTTAACGCAGATGATTGTCAATTTTGAGAATTCCTGGCTTGAGCATAAGAAATGGTGATATCTATGGTGGCATTGACTATGGATTAAGTTATCTTGATTTATTATCATTGATTTTTATGGGAAACGTTTTTCTCTATCACCTTTTATTTTCTACTTATAACAGAATTTAACGCAGATGATTGTCAATTTGGACATTTTGAGAATTCCTGGCTTGAACCTAAGAAATGGTGATATCTATAGTGGCATTGACTATGGATTAAGTTATCTTGATTCATTATCATTGATTTTTATGGGAAACGTTTTTCTCTATCACCTTTTATTTTCTACTTATAACAGAATTTAACGCAGATGATTGTCAATTTGGACATTTTGAGAATTCCTGGCTTGAACCTAAGAAATGGTGATATCTATGGTAGCATTGGTTATGAATTATATTATCTTGATTCATTATCATTAATTTTTATGGGAAACGTTTTTCTCTATCACCTTTTATTTTCTACTTATAACAGAATTTAACGCAGATGATTGTCAATTTTGATATTTTGACAATTCCTGGCTTGAACCTAAGAAATGGTGATATCTATGGTAGCATTGGTTATGAATTATGTTATCTTGATTCATTATCATTAATTTTTATGGGAAACGTTTTTCTCTATCACCTTTTATTTTCTACTTATAACAGAATTTAACGCAGATGATTGTCAATTTTGATATTTTGAGAATTCCTGGCTTGAACCTAAGAAAAGGTGATATCTATGGTAGCATAGGTTATGAATTATGTTATCTTGATTCATTATCATTACTTTTTATGGGAAACGTTTTTCTCTATCACCTTTTATTTTCTACTTATAACAGAATTTAACGCAGGTGATTGTCAATTTTGATATTTTGAGAATTCCTGGCTTGAACCTAAGAAATGGTGATATCTATGGTGGCATTGACTATGGATTATGTTATCTTGATTCATTATCATTAATTTTTATGGGAAACGTTTTTCTCTATCACCTTTTATTTTCTACTTATAACAGAATTTAACACAGATGATTGTCAATTTGGACATTTTGAGAATTCCTGGCTTGAACCTAAGAAATGGTGATATTTATGGTAGCACTGGTTATGAATTGTGTTATCTTGATTCATTATCATTAATTTTTATGGGAAACGTTTTTCTCTATCACCTTTTATTTTCTACTTATAACAGAATTTAACACAGATGATTGTCAATTTGGACATTTTGAGAATTCCTGGCTTGAACCTAAGAAATGGTGATATCTATGGTAGCATTGGTTATAGATTATGTTATCTTGATTCATTATCATTAATTTTTATGGGAAACGTTTTTCTCTATCACCTTTAGTTTTCTACTTATAACAGAATTTAACGCAGATGATTGTCAATTTTGATATTTTGAGAAATCCTGGCTTGAACCTAAGAAATGATGATATCTATGGTGGCATTGACTATGGATAAGTTATCTTGATTCATTATCATTATTTTTTATGGGAAACGTTTTTCTCTATCACCTTTAGTTTTCTACTTATAACAGAATTTAACGCAGATGATTGTCAATTTTGATATTTTGAGAATTCTTTTACAGCGCCTTTCTTGTTCTGCTTCGCCCAGCGTCATGTAGTATGACCTTTAAACTTGCGTTGTGTCGTACATATCCTCAAAACATCGATTTGATTTAACCTTCGACAAACAGACCTCTAGTTTCTTTCATTAATTAAATTAAGATTACATTATATTATATTAAATAGATTCGTTAATTCTCCAAACTTTCCTTAATCCATAAATTTTAGAGAAATGTATACCATAATTTGGGACAGAAGGATACATAATAATAAACTTTAAAAGAATGCGAAACATTCTGTAACTAGCTTTCTGATTCAAACTTACTTCAAAACAACATCCTCAAGAGTAGTATTACTAAACTTGATACTTTTAATACCCAATTCTAATTTTTGACCGTGTATTTGAGCCAAAAGATGATGAAATTTATGTTTCATATTACTTGGTAAAGCAAACTCAACAACATCCTTCGAAGTAGCTTTGCACATGACATCTTCTTGCGTTAATCTGGTTGCTTCTGGTATAAATGCTTTAATGGCACTTACAACACCTTCGATTTTTGTTTCATCCACAACCACGCAAGTGCAAATGTATCCTACATCTACAACAATAATTTAAGTTAAATCTAAAATGTTAAATTGTTTTAAATTTCTCCATACTGTATTTGTTTCTTAAAAACATAGAAGTGCCATAAGATACAAGTGTTCCCCTGTCCATTATAGCGATTCTATCGGAAAGTTCGTCAGCTTCTTCTAAGAAATGGGTACTTAAGAGGATTGTGTGTGAATTTTTGTAGCTGAGGATTAAATCCCAAATTTCTCGACGTGCTTCTACATCGATTCCAGCTGTAGGTTCATCCAATATGAGCAACTAATTGAATAAGGAAAATATTAAAATAGAATTAATAACAATAAATGTTGAATTAAAAAATGACTTCGTTTAATTAGGTGAGGAATAAAGGGGACTTTGATAAATAAATGATGATTCATTTAGTGATAAAATATAAAGCAATAAAGTTAAATACAGGATGAAAAAACCTTTGAGCTTAATAAAAAATCCTATACAAAGAAAATAAATTAAATTTACCTTTGGATTTCCCATTAAAGAAATACCCAAAGCAACTTTCCTCATCATTCCACCAGATAGTTTACTGACCAACTCATTTTGTTTTTCCCATAAATACAGTTTGTTTTTCAATAGATCCATAGCTTGTAATTCACAATCTCTTTTAGATGATCCTCTCAACTAATTCAATATTATAATATTAATCAATGTTATATGATGTCTTTGAGTTACTTACCAATCCAAATAAAATCAAATGTTGCCAAACAGTTAATTCTTTAAATAATAAATCGTGTTGGGGACAAATAGACATTAATTTTCTTGCTTTTTCTGAATGTTTAAGAATGCTCACGCCGTCAACAAAGACATCTCCAGATGTTGGATGGATCATCCCTGATTAATTGAACAATAATTAATTGAACAATATTAAATGATAAATAACACACCAGTCATCATGGACATTGTTGTGGTCTTTCCAGCGCCATTACGACCCAACAAACTTGTAACTGTCCCTTTATAAACATCTATATTTAACTTTTTAACAGCGGTAACATTATCGTATTCTTTCGTTAAATTATAAACGCGAATCATTACGTTGCTATTATCGACATTCAACATTTCAATTGCATCACTATTTTCAGATGTAGACGCTACATTTCCAACACTATTAGATTTTTTTAAGATTTCTTCCTACAAATATTAAAGATATTCTATAACAAAATCAAAAAGATATTAAAGTATATGTACCGAAATTAAAAAATGCCATGGTTTCGATATCCCATATGGTCCTGGTAAAATTTGATCTAAATATAACGCCAAAATAAAATAAATAAAAGTTTCAACTAACAGATAAAGCAATAGTGCTCCCATTGATACATCTTGAGAGCTTTCAGAGGGTGAATCAAAAATGTTGGCCAAGTTCAAGCTTACCTCTAAAAAATTTTAAAGATATAATTAAACAGATTCGATTTCAAAAATTTTAAACATACCACGGGTTTCAAACGCAGCTATTATTTCGTATGCATAATATAAAGCGACGTTAGGCAATAATACAAATAATCTTTTGAAACCTAATTTTAATAAAGCCCCATGACCAATTGATGTGAATATTATAAATCCAGCCAACCACGCTACAATACTTAATATACTTGCTAAAGTCGCTATAAACAAACAAAAAAAATATTATTTTACGTAGTGATTAAAACTTGATAAATTTATCAAGTTCCCGTTTCCTGCTTTTATCGCAAAAAGGATGTCTTGAGATTATAGATTGCATCAAAAAATTGCTAAAATAATCTTACCTCTATTAAATAATGTACTAAACATCAAGAAAAAGCTAATTGTCGCTGAACAATACAAAATTAATAGCAATCCAATAATCAACCAATGACAATGTTCAAGAGGAGCAGTTTTTACCTCCCACAATTTGCATTTTAACAAAATGATAATTGCAATAATTGATATGAGGTTCAATAAAAATCCGTTCAAAAACCATCCCAAAAATAACGACCAATTTTTTAAACCATTAATTTTCATTAATTCCTAAAATATTTCAAAATCAATAGAAAAGAACTTAATGTTTCGTGAAGTTTTAAAAATAAAGATAACCAAAATCATGGATGTGAATTATAAAAACGAAAATTGAAAGAGTTATCCATGTTGCAAGAATAATGATTAAATAAAAACCATATAAAAACTTCCAACTAGTACGACTTTAAATTAATAAACGCAAGTTGGAAGTTTTTATATGGTTTTTATTTAATTATAAAAACGTTTCGATAATATTTCTATAATGAATTGCATTACTAATCAAAGTCTGAAAACTCAGATAATATACACATTAGTCATTTCTGTGAAATAGATTAAAATTAACATTGATGATGAAATGTCTGAAATTAGTCGATTTTACCATCATCAATGAGGATATAACAATTACTAATTATAAGTCACAAGTATAAGAATTGCCTAACATTCTATACCCATGTAGAATATCATTACTGTGCATGTAATGCATGTTTTATTATTTTTTTGTTCAATATTTTATTTTATAATAATATAAGAAGAAATAACTAAGAAAAAAATTATTAAATATATATTAATTCGCTATTTATTGTTAGTAACAAATAAAATGATAGTTTCTAAAGTTTTCTCAAAATATTAAGAATTTCTAAAACTGCAAATTTGTGAAATAATTTTTTCCACTAGCATTTTAGTTATGGTCTGTCATTTCTGTCATCACTGAAGAGGTAGCGATGATTAAATATTGTCTACCAGTATTTCTCAGATTCATCAAAATCGACTCCTGTTGTTATACAACTAACCTTTATCGCATATCATACAATTTGGCATTATATGTACAACCTGGTTCGTATTCCTTATGGCACATCTTTAATTAATTGTTTAAGGCCCACTTTTACCACCTCCTGATAAATTTATCCGATAGATAAATCCAGTTTTTAGGTCCATTACTACCATCTTTTAGTTAAATTTATCTTATAGATAAACCCATCTACTAGCCAATCAGAGCGCGTAACCATAATAATAATAATCCCATATAATAATAATTAGATAGCTTAACCAGAAGATGGTAGTAACGAGTCTTAGCCAATGAGAGCGCTTAAAACCGCCGTAACCATGGCAACTATCCTCTGGATAGTTTATCAGGAGGATTGTAAAAGTGGGCCTTAGATGGCAGAAGTCTACCAGACAATAACTCGCTATTTGCAAAAGACTAAATAGTGCTTACAGAAGACTGCGCCTGTTTGTAGGAGAGTTGGTACTGTTAACAAAAGACTAGATATTCTTTTCAGAAGACTACTATCGGTGCAAAAAGTCAAGGCCCCACACTTTAGAGATCGATATCTTCACAGCCGCTCGATAAAAAAAATTGCGACAAAGTTTGTTGTAATCATTGAACATTTCTACGTAACATAGGTTAATTTGAAAATATTCGGATCAGCGGTTTTCTTTTTATCGCGAATTAAATGAAAAAAGTTTTTTTACAGTACCGCCAACTTTGTCATCTTTGCGATTTTTTTTCTCAAAAACTATCGTATGAAAAAATTTGAATTTTGAACAGATTAGGTAGCCTGATGTGTTCTTAATGAGTGGCATATTTTATTTTTTCGATATTCCATACAGCTTCGCCGAAAATAGCGGTTTAATAAGACACCGTTATATCGAAAACGGCTGGGTGGATTTCCTCGCGGATTTGACCTAAATATGTCAAATAATGTCGGTTATCCGATTCCGTTATCAGTTTTTCAAAATTAGAGCTTCCTAATTTTTTAAGAGCGATTTAATGGAATTACAAATTAAAGAGAAACAGAAATAAGCTCTGCGGTGTGACGGGGGTCCAATCGGAACAGATGGTGAGTCCTAGACAGGACGTCGCGCCTTATTTCTTTATGTATGTAAGATAAAGGCGCGACGTACTGTCGGACATACCATCTGTTCCTTTTCCCGCATAGCTTATTTCTGTTTCTCTTTAATTTGTAATTCCATTACCGCTTTTAAAAAATTAAGGAGCCCCAATTTTGAAAAACTGATAACGGAATCCGACAACCGACATTATTTGACATATTTTGGTAAAAACCACGTTAAAATGCGCCAGGTCGTTTTCGAAATAACCGCATCCTACTAAACCGCGAAATTATATGAAATATCGAAAAAATAAAATATGCCCCACATTAAAAACACATCGGTTTATCACCAGTTCAAATTTGTAATTTTAGTAGATGCTATTTGTAGAAAACTGCTGGTAAAAGACATCTTATTCTTCGTTTGATTAGGCGTAATCCCTTGTCTCTTTTCATTTTGTAGATGAGGATAACTAACTGTGGGTCCATGTCTTAGGTGGTCTTCTTCCCATTGGTCCAATCTCTCCACATGACCTTGAACCACTTGACCATGTCTTGTATTTTACATTTTCCCTGATTAATTTCTCTATCTTCATAATTTATATGGGCGGTTTTTGGCAAATAGTTGTTAAAATAGAATTCTCAACAGTGTTTTGGAAGAAATTAATTAAAGAAAATGTTTTCCATATTTATATGGTTTTATACCACATATTTATCTACACTAACCACTGTCAGATATTGATAGTGAAAGAAAGTAATTTTTCAACATTTTCCAAGAATATTGTGGACTGTGGTTTAGAGGACAAAAAATTGGATGACTGGAGGAAAACAGCAAAGTATTCCAGTATATTTCTACATAGATGTTCAGCTTTAACCAATACAATTTCCTCCCTATTATTTTATAAAATTCAAGTATTCAATAAAATGTGGTATTAATTCTGATATTTACCTCTACATATTAAGAAATGTTATGATAGTTTTACACATAGATATTAGATACATCACATTAACTATAATATGATTCATTTTTAATATTTTTATGATTATCTTTATTTTTAAAACTAATTTATAATAAGACCTTACTTTCATTCCTTGGGATTTTTCTTGGACAATATTGTTCAGTACAGAAGAACAAATAAAAAGAAACGATAAAATGGTCACCAATGGAAGTGCCTTAATGAAAACTTCATTCATTCCAGAATCAATTGAATGTGGTGGATATGGGAATTCTTCAAATTTAAATTGGGTATCCAATGGTTTTCCAGTAACAATTTCTATGAAGGACAATTCAATTGCATATTGTATTGGGAGAAAGCCATTTTCAATATAATTTATAGAACCTAAATAAAAACAACTATTAATTTATGGTAAAGATTTAAAATATTTTTTATACCAGTTCCTGGTGAGTAAGAATTTGATTCGATAAAAAGATCATCGGTATTCCATTCGATAAAATCCTTGTAAATTTTGAGATTATATTGAAATTCCTTTGGCACAGAAGGCCCGTTTACATCATCAAACACAATAACCACATTTGTACCAGTGCTCGGATTCTTATTATAATAATTAAAGAGTATATTTTGATTTGGAAATCCACTAATATGATGGTTATATAAATCTAATTTCAATTGCATTTTTCTTATTAAATTAAAAGTAAAATTATTCATTGGTGTGTAATATATGCTCAATTCATCGATTCCGAGACGACTTTTCAAGGAAATTTCATCAATCGGATCAACCCATGTTGTAGTATTCACATATATTTTATGAAAACCTGGGATTTGTGATCTTGCGAAAACGATAAATGCAATAGTAAGAATTGGTACAATCACTTCGAAACATGTTAACACAATTTGCCTTTTTCGAATCGCACAATGCTTATATAAAGAAGCATATAAAGCGGACGGCATTGTATTGTATCTTTAAATTTTTATTTTTAGTCACTAACATTTAAAGCTCACATTATTTTAAAGTATGTCTGTTTACATGTAAACATATTTCTCTTTGTTAACGGTTTTGTTGGATTTTTACAGTTATATCGCGCGGTTAACGTTTTTACACTTTATATCCGTGATAGCATTATCGTGTTTGTATTTGCCTTGTGTTGTTTATCATCACAAACTTTTAATATACTGATACGCAGAATACGGGTCGAAAACAGAATTGAACGACAACGCTGGATCCCTTTCTCTTCTACTGTGTCATAAAAAATAACTTGCTGGCTTGCCACATTGCAGTTGATGTTCCAATTTAATTGAAATTGCTAATTACTGTAATATTAAACAATGACATTCCATACTGAAACATATATTTTAGGTTAGATTCAAGGACTTAAAAACAAGGTTATGATGACTCCCATTTTAATAAATTAAATTAAAAATACTTACGATTTAAAAATCAATATAAATAATAACAATATATTGAAAATTAACGCAGATAATGTAATTTTTGATTATTAGCAATTGACAACTAAAATCAGCGTTTTAAATTTTAAACAAATTGTTTTCAGAATGACCAACTTCTTTATTGATAATTTAAAGGAATCGTTACTCATTCACAATTAGTTCCAGTTATAATAAAGTAAACCGATTACTGAGAACAATGACAAAGCTATATTGAGTTAAATAACCCACACAGCAAAATTAAAAACAATTATTAATAAATAAATTCATCGCGTAAATTGGGTTGTCTACCTTTCAGATTTAAACTTAAAGCATTATTTTAAAACAACTAAAGTTAATTACAATTACAAATTAAGGCTTTTAGTTACAATAAGAAGCTTTTATTAAATTTATTTTGTTTATACTCGTAGTTGATTTTATTTTGTTAATAAATTACAATCAAATAATCTAACCGGAAATGTTACTTTATTTAATCACATGTAATTTTTTTCATAAAACCTGTCCTTCATTTATGATATTTATATATCATAAAATTGCGTAATCGAAAACATTACTTTTATTCTATTGCCGTATTTTGAATTTACTGCGATTTTTTACAATTTTATTCTTCATTATTGCGATTTTTCAATGACAACGGAAATCCACATTTCGAGTACGTACCGTATACAGTGTCCAACAAAAGTATTCGTGTATGTATTGGGATCCAAAGTCCGTTGAATAAACATACAGTGTGTTAATTAATTATCGTACCCGACGTCATCATTGCAACTATGCAAGCAAATACGCAAATCACGTATTGAAATACCAATACTGTGAAATTGGTTGCATACTTGTAATGATGACGTCGGGTACGATAATTAATTAACGCACTGTACTGTATAAGGTTATCCAACTCCCTATGAACGCTGTTGTTATGAACGTACCCCCCCGCAAAGGCCTTGCTGTGACGTCATTGGAAGAATTGACATTTCTACGTTTTTATTTATACAGTGTATTTCACTGTGACTTCCATAAAAACCAGACCGCATCTACATACTTTGTCCATGTCAATATAATTTGACATTACAGTCAATTAGAGTAAAACGTCAAGCTCAATCTTTATAATCCGCCATTTTATTTTTATTAATATCGAATATGATTAATCCAACATCGTATTCGTGACCTACATTAAATTCTCTTTAAAGCGAGCCCAAACTCGATGGGGTTATCTTAAAAGATAACAAACATCCGATTGTCACTTTTTTGAGGTTATGTCAAAATTAAATGTGGGATATCGCGGGTGTTTCTTGAGATAATCGAGTCGAGTTTGGACTCAATTTGAAGCATTTTTAATTCCCCACACATCGTGAATAAATAAAAAACCTAACCTCACTTTATAAACGTCAAATTAATATTATTTGATATTTCCCGCCATTTTGATTAATAATTTTAATTAAATAATAGCGAAATTCTATATTTTTACTTAAAAGTCCCCCGCGAAGTTAATTTCGTACAAATCGTATCATTTGTCATTGAATTATCCGCCATTTTATCTTTATTTTGACAGAATTTAATTAATTCAACATCGTATTCGTAATCTACATTAAATTCTCTTTAAAACGAGCCCAAATTCGGTCGAGTTATCTTAAAAGACAACAAACTTCCGATTATCACTTTTTTGAGGTTATGTCAAAATTAAATGTTTGATATCTCGGGTATTTTTTGAGATAATCGGGTCGAGTTTGGACTCGATTTAAAGGATTTTTAATTCCCCACCCGATTAAGAATAAAAAAGAACCTAACATCACTTTGTAAACGTCAAATTATTATTGTTTGATATTTTTCGCCATCTTGATTAATAATTTTAATTAAATAATAATAAAATTCTTTATTTTTAGATCTAAAAGTACCCGGCAAATTAAATTTCGTTGAAATCGAATCATTTTTCTTAAATCATCCTCCATTTTGTTTTTATTACTATCGAATTTGATTAATCTAACATCGTATTCGTAATCTACATTAAATTCCCTTTAAAATGAGCCCAAACTCGGTCGAGTTATCTTAAAAAACAACAAACGCCACCGACTTCCGGTTGTCACTTGTTTGAGGTTATGTTAAATATTAAATATGGGATATCTCGGTTATTTCTTAAGATAATTGAGTCGTGTTTGGACTCAAATTAAAGGATTTTTAATTCCCCACCCGATTAAGAATAAAAAAAGAACCTAACGTCACTTTGTAAACGTCAAATTATTATTGTTTGATATTTTTCGCCATCTTGATTAATAATTTTAATTAAATAATAATAAAATTCTTTATTTTTAGATCTAAAAGTACCCGGCAAATTTAATTTCGTTGAAATCGAATCATTTTTCTTAAATCATCCTCCATTTTGTTTTTATTACTATCGAATTTGATTAATCTAACATTGTATTCGTAATCTACATTAAATTCCCTTTAAAATGAGCCCAAACTCGGTCGAGTTATCTTAAAAAACAACAAACACCACCGACTTCCGGTTGTCACTTGTTTGAGGTTATGTCAAAATTAAATATGGGATATCTCGGTTATTTTTTAAGATAATTGAGTCGTGTTTGGACTCAAATTAAAGGATTTTTAATTCCCCACCCGATTAAGAATAAAAAAAGAACCTAACGTCACTTTGCAAACGTCAAATTATTATTGTTTGATATTTTTTGCCATCTTGATTAATAATTTTAATTAAATAATAATAAAATTCTTTATTTCTAGATCTAAAAGTACCCGGCAAATTTAATTTCGTTGAAATCGAATCATTTTTCTTAAATCATCCTCCATTTTGTTTTTATTACTATCGAATTTGATTAATCTAACATCGTATTCGTAATCTACATTAAATTCCCTTTAAAATGAGCCCAAACTCGGTCGAGTTATCTCAAAAAACAACAAACACCACCGACTTCCGGTTGTCACTTGTTTGAGGTTATGTCAAAATTAAATATGGGATATCTCGGTTATTTCTTAAGATAATTGAGTCGAGTTTGGACTCAAATTAAAGGATTTTTAATTCCCCACCCGATTAAGAATAAAAAAAGAACCTAACGTCACTTTGTAAACGTCAAATTATTATTGTTTGATATTTTTCGCCATCTTGATTAATAATTTTAATTAAATAATAATAAAATTCTTTATTTTTAGATCTAAAAGTACCCGGCAAATTTAATTTCGTTGAAATCGAATCATTTTTCTTAAATCATCCTCCATTTTGTTTTTATTACTATCGAATTTGATTAATCTAACATCGTATTCGTAATCTACATTAAATTCTCTTTAAAATGAGCCCAAACTCGGTCGAGTTATCTTAAAAAACAACAAACGCCACCGACTTCCGGTTGTCACTTGTTTGAGGTTATGTCAAAATTAAATATGGGATATCTCGGTTATTTTTTAAGATAATTGAGTCGTGTTTGGACTCAAATTAAAGGATTTTTAATTTCCCACGTGATTATGCACGAAGATAAAACCTAACTTCACTTTGTAAACGGACCTTGATTGGGACCATAGCTTATTTAGTCAAAACTCTACAACACTATCTGAAAAAGCCGAGGCTCCACAATATAATAACCACGTTTAGGTTGACGTTTAGGTTGGCCGCAAATGACCTCGTCATAATATGTCAAAACATCTAGAATCAATCTAACATTATAGATTTAAAATTAACACATTTAACAATGTTTATTAAAAAAATTATAAACTTGTAAACAACGATGGAAATAGTACTAAATAAACAGACACAAACTCAGATCGTTTGGAGAAAATTTTGCTTACAAAGAGGGCATTGCAGTGAGTTCTTCAAGCATCGCTTCAAACACAGGGGATGGAATAAATGGTTACACGGCGTAATCCTAGCTTTGCTCATTTTATTCAAACAAACAGCACATATATCATCCCATGTCTCCAAATCGTTATTTGAAGCCATTCTAAATGAGGCGTAAGTTCGTTTTTCAATAATCAAAGGATATATGTAATTTCGGCAAAGATCTTTCAAATTTAGGTATAGCAAAAAATACGAAGATAGCAAAGCGTATTTTCCATAAGGCGTATTTAAAAGAGATCCAATTAATACAAACGATAATAGAGCTGTTGTTGATTTCAAAATAATAGGAACGAAGAGATACTCCATAGAATCAAAGGTTGTAAACCCACAGAGTGTTACTAATGCTTCAATCGATTCGGATGTTATCTTTTCCGTGCAAATATAATAAATAAATGTTACAACATTATAGAACGCATTCGGTTGATAATTAAGACCTTGTTCTCTTAAACATATAACTATCACGATCGTTTTCGCCCACTCTATAACAATTTTACATATCCAATAAGCGTATTGTCTGTAAGAGGAGTGATGAGAATGTCTTGGAGTTGGTCCTCTGCGTTGTATTTCGTTTACGTAAATTTCTCGAACGCGGGATACAAAATAACCAAAGACTGAATAAAAAAGCAACGTTGTTAGACCCGATATCATTCTTTCTTCTTTACGTTCCGTTTCCGAATGTTTTGATCTTATAACAGCTACCTCGCAAAGTGCCAGGAAGAAAAACTGCAACAAACAGAAAAAATTGATGGGTAGATAGAGGGATATTTTTTTAAGGAACTTACTTATAAATATTTGTGAGAGTTGAAAACGTCCCATTCGTAAGAAATTGGTGTTGCGAAAAAGACAATTATTAAAGTTCTCTATAAAACAAATTTATATCTGATAGATGATAGCTATTTTTGGTTTTTTTATTTAATTAATTAAGTGTGTTTCAGTAAATTTACTAACCTGACATATAAATGAGTAAATATGATACATTTTTATAAAGAGATACTCCATAGCTGACATCTCCGCAACAAAACCTATTAGAAATCTTTTAAGACACCCGCCGATCGACACGAAAATATCTGTAAAGAAACTTTGTCCTGCAGATTCTTTCTGATAATAACCACCTCTTTTTTTTACCTTTAAGTTTATGTCCTGTCCGAGTTGTTAGACCTAAATCCATCGTAGATGTTGATACAGTTTCCGACATTTTTACAAACTAATAATTTATATAAAAAACTAAACAAAATTATATTTATTTTTCAAAGTATTCTTTTTGGAAGTGACATTTTGAAATGTCACGTTTCAACATCATCTTTATACACCGGGAATTTCATATAACTCGCAATTTATGAATGCTGTAACTATAGTTACGAAACTACTATGAACTTGCACTGTCCCACATAAAAAGCAACATAGCTTAATATTACAGGCATTGGATAGTTTTGTAAAGGAAAAGTTTTGTTTGGAAAAGGTGACGTCCTTATGATAACTCTGAGTTTTCTGGATCTAGGTCTAGTGTTAGTTCTACTTTTTGTTCAAGAAAAATATATCACAATCTAACGCTGAATAACAATTAAAACTAGAACTAACACAAGATATAGAACTAAAAAGTTTAGACGTCTTAGCGTTTTGTGTCCCAAGAAGTCAAAAATTTTGAAACTTTGTAACAGAATCAGACAGAATTAAAACGCTATCAAAATACACTCAGTGAATGCCTTTGGAGATAATTTTAGCAAAATATGCAATACCATTTTCGCATAATCTAAGTGTCAAAAAAGAAACTAATTCAAAAATTTCTGGAAGCCGTGTTTATTGAAATTAAGAAATGAAACTTATTCTAAGTTAAAGCTCAAAGCTTTCTCTTTAAAATGATGTATAATAATTGTTGGGTTGGATTAGAAAAATATTGAGAAAAAAAATGTTGAAATAAAACTTACATTTTCGTATAACCTAAAAGTGTCAAAAAAGATTCTAATTTAAAAAGTCCTGGAAGCCGTATTTATTGAAATTAAGGAATGAGACTTATTTTAAATTAAAGCTCAAAGCTTTCTCTTTAAAATGATGTATAATAATTGTTGGGTTAGATTGGAAAAATATTGAGAAAAAAAATGTTGAAACAAAACTTACATTTTCGTATAACCTAAAAATGTCAAAAAAGATGCTAATTTAAAAATTCCTGGAAGCCGTATTCATTGAAATTAAGGAATGAAACTTATTTCAAATTAAAGCTCAAAGTTTTCTCTTTAAAATGATGTACAATAATTGATAGGTTGGATTGGAAAAATATTAAGAAAAAGAATGTTGAAATAAAACTTACATTTTCGTATAACCTAAAAGTGTCAAAAAAGATGCTAATTTAAAAATTCCTGGAAGCCGTATTTATTGAAATTAAGGAATGAAACTTATTTCAAATTAAAGCTCAAAGGTTTCTCTTTAAAATGATGTATAATAATTGATAGGTTGGATTGGAAAAATATTAAGAAAAAAATGTTGAAATAAAACTTAAATTTTCGTATAACTTAAAAATGTCAAAAATTATGATAATTTAAAAATTCCTGGAAGCCGTTTTTATTGAAATTAAGGAATGAGACTTATTTTAAATTAAAGCTCAAAGCTTTCTCTTTAGAATGATATATAATAATCGTCGGGTTGGATTGGAAAAATATTGAGAAAAAAAAAGTTGAAATAAAACTTACATTTTCGTATAACCTAAAAGTGTCAAAAAAGATGCTAATTTAAAAATTCCTGGAAGCCATATTTATTGAAATTAAGGAATGAGACTTATTCTAAATTAAAGCTCAAAGCTTTCTCTTTACAATGATGTATAATACTTAATAGGTTGGATTGGAAAAATATAAAGAAAAAAAATGTTGAAATAAAACATACATTTTCGTATAACCTAAGAGTGTCAAAAAAGGTGCTAATTTAAAAGTTCCTGGAAGCCGTATTTATTGAAATTAAGGAATGAGACTTATTCTAAATTAAAGCTCAAAGCTTTCTCTTTACAATAATGTATAATAATTGATAGGTTGGATTGGAAAAATATTAAGAAAAAAAATGTTGAAATAAAACTTACATTTTCGTATAATCTAAGAGTGTCAAAAGAGAACCTAATTTAAAAATTCCTGGAAGCCGTATTTATTGAAATTAAGGAAGGAAACTTATTTTAAAGTAAAGCTCAAAGCTTTCTCTTTAAAATGATGTATAATAATTGTTGAGTTGGATTGCAAATATATTAAGAAAAAAAATGTTGAAATAAAACTTACATTTTTGTATAACCTAAGAGTATCAAAAAAGATGCTAATTTAAAAATTTCTGGAAGCCGTATTTATTGAAATAAAGGAATGAGACTTATTCTAAATTAAAGCTCAAAGCTTTCTCTTTACAATGATGTATAATAATTGATAGGTTGGATTGGAAAAATATTAAGAAAAAAATGCTATTTCAAAAATTTTTGGAAGCCGTGTTTATTGAAATTAAGAAATGAAACTTATTTTAAATTAAAGCTCAAAGCTTTCTCTTTAAAATGATGTATAATAATTGTTGGGTTGGATTGGAAAAATATTTTTAAAAAAAAATGTTGAAATAAAACTTACATTTTTGTATAGCCTAAAAGTGTCAAAAAAGATGCTAATTTAAAAATTCCTGGAAGCCGTATTTATTGAAATTAAGGAATGAGACTTATTCTAAATTAAAGCTCAAAGCTTTCTCTTTAAAATGTTGTATAATAGTTGATAGGTTGGATTGGAAAAATATTAAGAAAAAAAATGTTGAAACAAAACTTACATTTTCGTATAACCTAAAAGTGTCAAAAAAGATACTAATTTAAAAATTCCTGGAAGCCGTATTTATTGAAATTAAGGAATAAGACTTATTCTAAATTAAACCTCAAAGCTTTCTCTTTACAATGATATATAATAATTGATAGGTTGGATTGGAAAAATATTAAGAAAAAAAATGTTGAAATAAAACTTACATTTTCGTATAACTTAAAAATGTCAAAAAAGATGCTAATTTAAAAATTCCTGGAAGCCGTATTTATTGAAATTAAAGAATGAGACTTATTCTAAATTAAAGCTCAAAGCTTTCTCTTTACAATGATGTATAATAACTGATAGGTTGGATTGGAAAAATATTAAGAAAAAAGATGTTGAAATAAAACTTACATTTTCGTATAACTTAAAAATTTCAAAAAAGATGCTAATTTAAAAATTCCTGGAAGCCGTATTTATTGAAATTAAGGAATGAGACTTATTCTAAATTAAAGCTCAAAGCTTTCTCTTTAAAATGATGTATAATAATTGTTGGGTTGGATTGGGAAAATATTGAGAAAAACATACCTACATACATTCTACATACCCCATTCAAACCGGCGATTTATTAAAATGTACTACAACTTCTTCTCAAATAATATATTTTAACGTCAAAAATAGTTTTATAGAACGATTTTCTTTAACCATTTTTTTAAAAATGCGTCTGATTGTTGCTGTAATCCCAAAAAGATTTATTTCTTAATACAAAACCATTTTGGAGAAAGAAATTTCAACTTTATTAGAAAAAGCGTCAAAATAACGTTAAATTTACTACAAATTTTAAAATATTTAACCTGCTTTATTTGAGAAATGTAAAAAATACAATTTAAGCTAATCTAAAAAAGATACGATTATTTTAAATATTATCTTATTTAATAGTCTCACATTTAAAATGAGTTAAACGTTTAAAGCACATCGAAATAGCACCATTTTTTTTTTGTTAAAAGCTATTCTTATAAAATACGTTTTATTTTAACAAAATGTATATTCCCTCTTACATATAGGACAATAATGCGAATTATTAAGACACTGTCTAAGACATTCAGCGTGAAAGAAATGTTGACAAGGCGTTACTCGAGCCCTTGTCATTTGCGTTAAACAAACAGCACATACATCGTCGCAATTTTCGATTTCATCGTAAGAAGCACGCCGAAATCGCGCCAAAATTGCTTGTTCGTTTTTTAATTTCTTTAAACAGTTACATGCCATGTCTTTAGCTCGAACGTAAACCGTTAAATAAGCTGCCAATAAAGCGAATTTAAGTTGTCCGTAACACACCAATACGATTAATAGTAAAGCTGAAACGCTTATTGTATAATATCGTAATAAAACTGGAGCGTATAAAAGTTCTAAAGCTTCCAAAGCGTTTATTTTCAAAAATATTAATAAATGGGGAAATAAATCGACGAAAAGTTTTTCAGTACACATGTAATAAGACCATGTAATAAATGTATAAGAAGCTGTTGGTCTATAATGTTCCAAGCCTTGTTCCAAACCAAAAACCAAAAGCATGAATGTAACAGTTATGATGAAGGTAATCGCTTTCGTCCATTCTAAAACGATTTTTGTTGCGGACATTGCAACATGTTTCAAATTGCCGTGTTGAGTCATGTTAACATACGGCGACCAGTCTTCTTTTTCGATTAATTCCTTGATGTACGAAATGCAGTAAGTGACGACGTTGTAGAACATTAAGGAGTAGAGACCGGTTACTTTTTTCTCTGGACAGCTTCGATTTCCGTTGGTCAGTGTACAAAGGAGTACTCGATCGCAAACCATGAAAAAAACCAACTGGATCAAACCAGTGTAAAAACGAATGAATGTTAAAAACAATGGAAAAAAGTTAATTACTAATTTTAATTTACCTGATTAAGCATGTTGGATAAATGGGACATTTGCATGAAGAATTTTTCGCAACGATCTAATGGAGCGTAGATTTTTCTGAAAATGGTCCATATTGGTACAGCAATTTTACGAGCCAAACCTTAACATAAAATAAAAATTAATTAATTAAATAATAATAAAAATTTTAATTTTTATGATTAAAAAACCGTTTGGTTTGGAATTTATGTTGACCTCGTTTTCATCGACTGAGTGAGATGGTGTTTTCACGATTTTGCAATTTGCCAAAATACTCGTGCTACTTGTACGGGCTAAATTTAAAACGAAAAAGCGTTTGATCCCGTTTCTATTGACATCTTAACTTATTGGAAAACGCACGCACAAAAGCAACTGTATAGGAAACTCTGTTATTACACGGAGTGTCTTGACGGTCGTTAGCATAAAATAATGAAAAAACCGTCGTCGTTGTCTTTCACACTTCGAATTTCTTAATTAACGATCGCGTAATAAATTGACGGGTCTGAAAATTAAGTTGGATCGAAAGAGGGGTTTTTGTAGAAGGTATATAAAAGAATTTTTTAGGGATGTTTAGGCACAGTTTGAGTTGATCACAACTTCGAGAAGCACTTAGGTAAGAAAAACCATTTGTATTAATTTATTTTGTAAACAACTCCAAATTGGAGCGGTGTTATTTACGAAGTCCTCCCAAAATAGCAAAACGGTTAAAGCACTTTCTTTCTGGCTTTGGTCAAAAACAGCATTAACGTTTCGTTTCCGTTCAATACAAAAATACATTAAATGTTACTTACGAGGAATATTTTCCGCAAGTTTCTTCAACCACTTTGCTGGATAAATATAGTTTGCCGATACCACTACGGGAAGAACTAAACAAGAATACGTAGCCAAACACCATCCTCCTAAACTTAACAATAAAGGGGCATGACCTCTTGAACAATAAGGCAAAAGAAAAAGCACCGAAAGAAGGCACACTAAAACGAAAAAAAATTGACACATACGTTTTATTAATTACTCTAACTTACCAGTTTCTGCAATTCTTTCTTCTCTAACTTTTGGATCGAATCTATACAATTTATGAAGACTTCGCAATCTTCCCCTAACCCTTGTAGTCATCCCCATTTTATTAATTTAATTTTTTTTTGCAAAACCCCACCGTCTCGGAGCACGATTATTGCGAGATTAACCTTGTTGTTGGAGATGTGAGCGGCGTCACGACGCTTCTATTTTCGGGTGGACGATGCCGTCGAATCGTATCCACTAAGTCAGTATCTTTTTCTTTGTATTTATCTTTTTTTCACCACCCCCGATCAAAAGATTACAACAACTTGAACTAAAACGTCGAGCACAAAGAGTTCTTTGAACGTTTGAAATCGATGCATTATTACGAAAATGAACTCTCGGTTCCACGGACTTTGTCAAACTATAACTGGGACCAAAATACACGTACCAAGAGTATTTATAGTTGTAAACATGTTGTGGAGTTTTGAGGTAGTCGACGATTATTTTTTTTGGGTTGGGTTTGGTTTTGATGCGTGATTTGTGTGGGTGTGGTCATTCTTAAATAGAAAATGAACTGGATTGTTCAAATTTAATTAAGATTAAGAAGGAAAATTTTGATTCATTCCAAAAATATGAATCATTTCAAAATCAGAATCAATGTAATTAAAAGGAAACGATTTGTTTTGAACCGTTTATGAGAATCATCAATAAATAATCACGTTCCAAATATAATTTTCTGGAATACGAATTTGGCAGAAAATAAGAACGTGTTTATAACGTTTAAAACATTTTGAAATCATAAGTCAAAAATAATCATTATTAATTTTTGAAGTTGAAAATTAATTTGAATGAATTAATTTGATTTGTCAACCAAAGACGAACAGAAAAGCAACTCCCCGAAGACATAAAACGGTCTTGAGCTTTACGACTCGAGCTCTTGCACGCATTTTATTGCAAAACAAAAATACGAGTTAAGAGTAAAAGCAATGCCGTACGTTCAATACTATGGAGAGGAAGTTCGAAGGAAACGCTTTCAATTTATATTAAAAAAATATAAAAAACCCAAATGGAATTTCACGCAATCATTTTCATTCTTGGATGTGTTCACACCCGATTCTTTTGGTGGTAAGTTTTTAAACGACAACATCAACTAATCTAAAAAGAATCAAATCTAAAAAGTACTAATTAAAAAAAATGACACTTTTCTTTATTATCTTATTTCTAATTTCAAATTTTTTTCGCAAGCAGCCCGATTCTTTTGGAGGTAAGTTTTTAAAAGACAACAACAATTAATATTTGTTCTTAAAAATAACACTTTTCTTTCCTATCTTACAATCTCTTTTTCTAATTTTTTGCGCAAGCAAAACTTAACAATGGCATCCAACATGATAACATCTCTTTTAATCGTCTGCATTGTTACCGGAAGTCTTCTTCGATTGTAAGTATTTTATATTCCGTCGGGTTGAATGCACCGATAAACATAACGACGACGTCGTGACGATTTAATCCCTTAACTTGGAACGTTTTAAACGGGAAACATAAAATACATAAAAACGACGAATTCGTTGTGCTACTTTAGGATACAAAAATTTTAAAGAAAAAACAATTTATTTATTATTTTTTTCCTTTTTAGCGGCGATGCCAGAAACACCTACGTTTGTAAACCCTGTAAATCACTTACAGATTGTGAACAAGAACCTAATGATTTTTGTCTTTGGGATGAAGTAAGAGATAACTGCGGAAGAAGGACGTGCGCCAGGGTACGTTATAATCTACTATGAACGGTTTATTTGAAATTCCTTGTTATTTATAGGGTCCAGGTGAACGATGCGGAGGTCCCCTTGATATTTATGGAAAATGCGGTGAAGGACTTATGTGTAAACAAGACGAAAAGTGCCACGGTTGTATGTTGAGCCCCACCGATTACAACTGCTTCCCTTAAATCAATTCGAATTTTGACCAGCAACTAAATTATTATCAGTATTATTATCTTGTGATCAGCTCTCAATTTTTTCTGTATTTTTTTTGTATTTATTTAAAAAAAATGGACCATAACAAAACGATCTCTCAAAAAAAAAATTAAATGTTAAGAACTCTTCATAAAATAAATATAACTTGTCTACTATATTTTAAATTGTTTCATTTTATAAAACCAAAAGATATTTCTTTGCTGTAATTACAACCTCGATACGAAAAACATTCGTGGTTGTTTCAACGGCAAAATTATTTTGCATATTCTTTTACAACCTACAATTTAATATTGTTGTAATTTTCAATTGTGTAACACTTTCACAACCTGGGGATATCACGAATATTAATAAGTATATATCATTATACGAAGTTTGTGAGAGGTTCGTTGGATTAGTTTAGGTCATCGCAAAGAATGAATCTTATTGTCTCAATTACACTCGTAATGACCAATCCTACGCTTATAAAAACGTACGTCATTTAAGAGTTGTCTAAATAATAATAAATTGGCTAAAATTTGTCATACAGGGTGTTTCTGTAAGTCGTGGCATAATTTTAATCACAAATATTAGAGTGAAAATGATGACGATTTGTGTAAAAATGTTTGATCTAAACTTATAAATGATCTATACTACTGTTCAAAGTGAAGAAATTTTGAAACATTTTCTTAAACATCGGGATCAATGCTATACAGGGTGTTCACAAAGGTTATTTCTTTAAAACTTTTTTATTATGTCATAAACCCTTAAATTTTCCAACTGATTCTAAAAACCTATTTTATTTTAAGATTATTTTCACTCTTAGAAATTTTTGATTAGACGCATTGTTTATTTGCAAAAAGATACAACCTCGATTTTGATTTGTTTTCATTAATCGTAGGGACCTATGGAAACAAATTGTAAGTAAAGACAACCTGATAGATAAACATTTCTAAATATCGAAAGACATTTACGTGAAACAGGAAATTTAAAACAGAAGTATGTAAATAACAGGAATCTAGGGTCAGTTCGTACACCCCAACTGGAAAAAAACATTTTGGATTTTGTGGCAGATCGTAGTACTGCTAGTACTGTTGATAGCAACAGTTTAGACATTTCAGAATATCCAGCAATTGTATCCATCTATTAAACTACAATTAGAACTAAAACTAGAACTAACACTAGACACTTTCTGGTTTTGCGGTGCGTCTTTTAAGAAAAGGTTTGACGTTTCGGATGCCATGTTGCAACCTTCTTCAGAAACTGGTTCGAAGTGCCTTAAGTGTTTCACTCCATTTCAAACCATGAGACAGCGGCAATGGGAAAAGGAGCCAAAGATGTCGTTAATGTAAAGAAGGTACAACAGAGGCCCCAGGTGGCTGCCCTGAGCTACACCAAAAGAGATTGACAAGGCACGTGAACAAAATCCACCAAACCGTACAACAAGAGTCCGTCCCGAGACGTAAGAGGTAAACCAGTCCAGCAAATATCCAGTAACACCAGCGCGATGCAGTTTATCGCATAACAACTTATGATCTACTTGTCAAATGCTTTGCTAAAGTCCGTGTATACCGCGTCTACTTGGATGTTGTTGTCTATGGAAGAGTACAGAAAGTCAATATACTCGAGCATGTTCGTCTCGACCGTGTTGATTGACATTAATAGTATTTTTCAACTGAAAAAATAGTCTCGAGTACATCAACCTCAGTTCAAATACCTTTCCAAATAAGGGCAAAATAGAAATTGGACGGTAGTTCTTGGCCAGGTGTCGGTCACCAGATTTGTAAACTGGTACAATATTCGCGCGTTTCCACGCCAAGGGAAAGACTCCAGTAGTGATGGACAAATTAAAAATTTTCATAAGAGGAATGGAAAGAGCAACGGCATAGTTAATAATAAGGACTGAAGGAATACCATCTGATCCAGGACCTTTGCCGGGTGCCATCCCCCTAAGCTCAAGCTCAACCTCAGCCCCGGTGTTGCCTTACTATGATGGAAAAATTTGCTATTGATGCTGTGTTTTTAGAAAAAAGTACTTTTTACAGATAACTATTAATTTGAGAAGTGCTGAAGAATAATTGTACTGAAGAAAATCCATATTTTATGCTACCTTGAGTAATAATTTCGAAAATAGGCTTTCAGAATAAAAAATGTAATAGTTTATGACATAATAAAAAAGTTTTAAGGAAATAACATTTGTGAACACCCTGTATAGTATTGATCCCGTATTTGCATTTATTCAAAAGTGATCTTAAACGATTTGTTATGATAACATTGCACTATTTGCCAAATTTTATCTTTCTAAGACAAATTATATTGAAAATATTTAAGAAAATATTTAAAAATTTCTTAACTTTGATGGCCTATGTCTTAGCCTATATCTTAGCTATATCGTATGGGTTTAGACCAAACATTTTTATACAAAATGTCATGACTTTCACTCTTCTATTTGTAATTAAAATTATGTCAGAAACACTCTGTATAGGTAAAGTTATAAATTTACAATAAAAATAAAGAAAACTACTTTGAGGTCTACCACCAATTTATTTTTGATGGCGCAATATTAATGCAGATGATTACGGGTGCAATAAGTGCTTTAAAGAATTCATTAATGTTCAATGGAGCGTTTTAATTAAGAAAGGGAGAATAGCAAGGAAAAAGAAAATATTAGTTAGACTATAATGTTTTGTAAAAAGTTATGAAGAACTGGAAAGTTCACAGACCATATTTTGTATGTGGTTGGGTTGAATTTTCAAGTCCTATTTCAGTCCTATTTGGAAGTTGGTTCTTATTCCAACTGTTGGTCGGTGGGATAACTCTGTAAGTAGCACATATAGGTCTAAAATATTGACACCACCCTTGATAGAATTGTACGAAGTGATGCCGTCGAGGATTCACGTTCTTCTTCACTTGTGATATATGAGATTCTAAATTTTTCTCATAACTAAATATGCTGGTTATTATTTCCATCCTTAAACTACAATAAATTCTTGGGGCAACTAAATTATAGAATAGCTCCATAAATTAATTATTAAACTAAAGGTTTAGCCATTCCTTTTATCATCTCAGATGGCTTAACGCTGACACAGAATGTAAGTACATATCTTCAGGCTGCATTCCACATTCTCTTTGACGCTATAGCTTTTCTGACAGTTTTACAGACATTTTTCCATCATGTCCCGAAATGGAGCAATCTTCTGGAATTAGAGATTATTAAGTAAGATTAGATTATTAAGTCTTGAAAAAATGTTGTTATGTTTCTCTCTTTCATTTCTTCAATACTTGGACAACAATACTTGGTATTGGACAGTATTCGAGCACAAAAATGATTCACTTTATGTATCTATTGTTGCCAATTGTTGAAAAGCTTAAATAATTAGGATATCAATGCGTCATGGTTTTTTTATAGAAATGAAGTTACTTTTGCATTTTTAAATGGTACTTTTATATGTATTGAAAAAACCTCTTTGTCTCAGAAAAATGGTCTTTTTGTCCATTAATAGATAGTGCAATCAAATTAGAAAAAGATTAGTTATAAACACTAAAAAATGTTTTATTAAGTTGTGTTTTGTTGGTCTTTGTATAGTAGACGCCACGAGAGCTGGCAGTAAATCATCGTTTTCCGCTCTTACAAATTCCATACGTAGTAAATTAAAATTCATAAACTGTTAGAGAGTAATGTGTGTTAGAAAGAGATAACATTAGTTTAATATGTCTGCTGTACAATTCAAAAAGTGCGTCTATTCTTTTATATAGCTATATGTAATGATAACCCCAAATCGAAACATCTTGTGAGCGTTGTCATAAATCTTTTAGTGTAATACATCTGTGTCTATATAATTATTATTTCATTATATTATTAAGAGTTTATTATATACAGTAATTGTTTACAATTCTTTACATTATTCAAATATTACTTTCACTCTCTACCCTCTTCCTCCATTTCCACGCCCTCGTCTCCTCGGCCCAATCATCCCTTTGTCTCCTCACCCCCATCACCATTCTCATCCATCGTTTCCCCTCTCCCCCCTCTCCTAAGATCTGCCTTCGGTCCATCTCCTCCTCCCTCAACTCACTGCACCCATTCAGCATGTGTTCTAACGTTTCCCATTCCTCCCTGCACAGCCTACACCACCTCTCCTCATCGGCCATCCAGTATTTGTTGGCTCTCTCCTCGTTTCCACAACGGAACCTAGCCACCAACTTTTTCCCTTCCTCATCTCTTTCCAATAACAAGTATCTAGGCAGCCCCTCCGTAATTATGTCCCTGTATCTTTCGTTATACCTTCCCTCTTTTATTTGTGTCCTTCTTTCCTGTCTCTGCACATCTCGGTCCCTGTCTCTCAACTCCCTCCACATCTCCCTTCGTCTACTATTTATCTCCGTTACCGAGTAGCCCGCTCGTCTATAATAGTTGTCTCTGTGTCCTTTCCCATATCTGACCTTTCCCTCTCTAATTTCCCTCCAACACTCCCCCAGGATCCCGCAGCTTGGCCTCCCTTCTATTCTTTCTTCATATGTCACTGCCCTCCTGCCCGCCTCCACCCTGACCTTATCCACCTTTACCTCTTCCCTCACTATATACCCCGGTGTTTCTCTCGCCACCCCAAGCACCCATCTCCAGTATCTAGCTTGCACGTCCTCCAGCATTGCCTGCTCTCTCCATCCCCATACCTCTGCTCCATACATCATCACACTGCTAACCAGACCTTCAAACATAATCTTCCTCGCTGCCACATTCCTTCCAAAGACTCTCTTCCCCCAACCCCATACTTGTCCCATCACCTTATTCGCCTTTTTTGCCATAGCTATCACATGCGACCCCTCCCTGTTATCCTCCCTAAACACATACCCCAAGTAAATATACTCCCTAACCTCCTCGATCTCCTTTCCCTCCCATCTCCAGTTTTCTGTTTTTTTTCTCCCACCCTTACAAAACTTCATCATCCTTGTCTTCCCCACATTTACTTCCAGCCCCTTCCCCCTAAAATATCTTTCCAATGTCTTTATCATCTCCTTCATCTCCACCACTTCTCTCGCCATGACCACGATGTCGTCCGCGTATGCTAACATATGCACCTTTCTACCTCCCACCACCAATCCTCCCATCTGCCCCTTCCCCAATCTTTCCTCCAGGTCCGCCGTATACAGTGTAAACAGACTTGGACTCAGCGGACATCCCTGCCTCAGTCCCTTCGTCGTCCAGAACACGTCGCTCAGCTTATCTCCCACTTTTATCCTAGCCATCGTCTCCATGTATATTTCCTTCACTCTCGGAATTAGGTGTTCCGTTATCCCCCTCCTCCCCATCTCCTCCCATAACTTCCCCCTATCCACCTTATCAAAAGCCGCCTTCAAATCTATAAACAGGGCGTACAATTTCCCTCCCTTCTTATCCAGCTCTCTATCTGCCAAATGCTTCAACACATACACGTTGTCGATTGCTCCCCTTCCCTTCCGAAAGCCTGCCTGCCCATCCGGCAAAATTCCCCCCAACTCCATCTCCTCCTCCAATCTTCCCAGCAGTATCTTCGTGTATACCTTGTATGCCGAGTCTAGTAGGTTAATTCCCCTGTAGCTCTCTACACTTCCCTTATTACCCTTTTTATATACTGGGCAAATTACCCCCACTTTCCATCCCTCCGGAATCCCACCCCCTCTCCATACGATATTCATCCCCTCCAACAACTTCACTCGCACCACCCTTGATGCTTCCAACCATGCTTCGTTATGTATCCCATCTTATTTCATTATAATTAACTCAGAAAATCTTCTTTAGCATTTTAAAAATTCAAACATGTAAATTGTTTTGTATATTTTTGAATATTCATTGTAATGACAAAAAGGTTTTTAACTCTATTTAAAAATTTTTTATGGAACTGTAATACGTAAAAGATTTGTCACGTTTAATGATCAAGTTGTTGACATGAGGTTTAAAGTGTGAAATTAAAACGCATTGTTTTTTACATTTACTTACACGTGGATGTCGAAATAAGTAAACTACATAAACTTTAATGTACTCAGAAAAACACTTTATTATAAGCCACATTTATAAACGAGCTAACGATACATGCTAACTTTAAAATTTATGAATTATAAATAGCTTGGTAAGAATATCTCTAACAATAAGTAAATTACCTTAATACCAATTTAATTGTATTAATTATTAATACCGTTCTAAGAAGATTAAAATATGGATTTTTATAAAGTTTTGAGACTAGAGACGAATTAAAAAATAAATGGTTATAATAACAATTAATTCCTGCCATCTTTTATAAAATATTTTTTTAACTTTTTTTATTTTTATAATTTATTTTTATGTTATTTATGGGGATTCCGGAACAGATTTGTTCTTCTTTTGCCTTCTTCTTACCAAAAACCCTCGAACGCCCGCTTGGATTTTAGTGGCAGATTGTTGTTCAAGATCGGTTGGTTTCTTATTCGAGTTTTTATTCGGATCCATTCTTCCAGAACTTTTACGTCGACAAATTCTTTTTATCCCGTTTGATTTAGGCGAAATAGTCTAAAAGCAAGAAGGTTTTATATCAATGTTTCTCCGACACGATGCACGCGAAACTAAACCACAAAGAAACGTTATAAAGGAAATTTAGAACACGTGACACATTGCACTACTGTGTGGATGACAAAATGATCTCGTTAAATTAATTCAATCAAGGACGACCCACATTCAATCGTACTCGACCTCACCATTTTACTTCCTTTAACCATTTCAATTCAACAATAATCATTGTTCAATTTTTCAATGTTAAAAACTAAAAGAGAGCAATTAAAAACTGTTTATTTATATTCTGACTGAATTTGGAATTGTTTATACTCCCTTAATTTTTTTTTTTTGAACAATAAAGATACAAGTTTTATTGCGAAATAAAAGAGTTTATTACCTTTATAAATCTTGGATGCGTTACAAATTTTAGAACCTTTATTATAATTGTTATCTCAAAAAATAATTAATTTCTTTTAACTTGTTATGATCTTTCGTAATTAATTTTGGAATTTTTCATTCAATTCAATTCTTCAGGAACGATTTTAATGATTTCTTTAATTGTTATTTTGTAATTATGTGCAAAATACGATAAATTCGCGAGCACGTCAAACAAAATTAAATCCTAATATTAGAATCAGTATTTTTAGTGTACAGGAGCGTTCCCGCTTACGCAAATTCGGCGATGTTCGTCCGTTTCGGCTGTCAACGCTTTGTGGTTTTTGAGATTTTTTTCGAATTCGCGAAAACCTATACGTTTGGAATTCCAGAACAAATCGGTAAAAACGTCATCGAATCATTTTAACTAGACATTTGGAATCCAATCCATTTAGATCCAACCAAGTTGCACACTAATATTTAGATTTAAGTGCAGGTAAAAATAAACGAAACGAATTATGTCGAAATTTCTCGCATTTAAGCCAAAAAGATGTCGTTTTAAGATCTTAATTTGTAAACGAACAATTTTTTTAATTATCCTGTTATAACAAAATTACTTAATTGGGAATAATTTTTTTAATTATCTTAATTTAATGTTAATAGGAATTAAATTACTCAAGAATACCAACAAAACGAAAAGATAACTATTTCTGTACTGAACCAGATGGCCATAGAAGCCCCATATATAGAACAGCGTCTAACGATCTAAACAATACAGCTTCAATTCAAATAAAATAATTCATTTCTAAAAAAAATTTAAACTTACCTTATTCTTCAATTTCTTCCTGACTTGGTATCCCCTGAAGCTCGCCTGAATCTTTGTCGCAGCCTGCTGTTCCGGTGTCTTCTTAATGATGGAGGAATTGTTGCGTTTGACCGTATCCATGACGACGACCGATTCAGCGCGCTGCTGATGTTCGTTTTGATCGATATCCGCTTGATCTCGGGCTGAAGCACAATTTTGCGCTTGCGCGCCAGATAAAGTCGTTTCCGTCACGAACGCAGCACCTGCTGAACACGAAACATTCGCCTTCGTACTTACTCGTCATTTGCCGCGCAAACTAAACAGTGCCAGGCGTCAAAAACTTGATGATTACAACGGAAAAAAAAAGAAAGGATGACACAAAAAAGAAATGAATATCGATTTGAGTAAAAAATCGAAACTGCGTGACGGCGGTTTGTGTGGGCTTCGCACGAAAATAGCACCGAGTTACTAAATTATTCAATGGCGTTCGATTTCGTAAGGGTACTCGGTTCGAAATAGACACGTGCCCTTGATTGAAATAAAAATTAGTATCCAGTAGGAAGAAAGCGGTTGTAGGCGGTGCGAGTGAGATGGAATGTGAATTTTACTTACTATGATTACAAATACTCGACCTGCTGATTGGCTCATTTCCAATGCCAAAGGGAGAGCGGATGTAGGTGAAGAACCATCAACCACAGAGATGTTGCATTGAACTGATGGATGAGGTGATGATGGTTTATTATGTCTCGAATCAATATTTGATTCACAATTTAGCTCTTCGGTCGATGACCCAGAACTTCCCAAGTTTCCTCTAATTGGGACTGAATCATATTTTATACCATTCGTTTTTTGGAAAGCTTTTGAAAAAGCTTTTTCTTGGTCGCTCGAAGCTATCAGTTTTGGTGAATCACCCTGACGATGTAAATAAAAAGGCTCCGACTTTGACTCTGATACTGAATCTGTTTCTTTTATTACATCGTCTTCAAAATAAATTAAACGAAAATTAAATTATTAGAAAAAAAGATATAACGTCACCCTAATTAGCAAACCTCATAACTCCCAAATGACAAAATTTGTAGGAAACAAATAAATTTATCTATCTTTACAGTTTTTTCAACAAGGACAGTCTCTATTCATATGTATAACTGTAAGTAGCTAGTTTATCAGTTATATCAATATTTTTAAAGATCCATACAATACTTAGGTGTTACAATGGAGTTACGAGGTTTTTCCATTAAATCCCAAAGTATCTGGAGTTACGAGGTCATAACATCATTAGAAATGATGACGAAATAGTTTTGTTGATGATCAGTGTTTACTTATTTGAAATTAAACAGAAAGGTACTTCAAAAAAATATTTAAAAAAATATATATTTCTTAGAACTTGCATTAATTTCACTCTGAAAAACAAAATTTTAATGATGCTGTAAGTTATCATAGAATGTGTGGTAATCAGACAGCATGTGGTTTTTAATGCCTGGAGATGTTGAAACTTTTCTTGGTTAATTTTCAATTTTTCTTGATAGAGTTGATAGACTTGATAGACCTTTTTGTTAGCTCTAATTGGGAGAGGCTGCCAGTCCTCAGTGTGTCGAAGCTTAAATTCAAGTGTACCATTTGGGTTATAACGTAGTTCACGCAAGTCAGTTGCAGTAAGATCTCCTGATCTTTTCCTGGCCTAATAGAAGGTATAGACTGCATGCTGCTAAAATTTCAGAAAAAACTGTACTCTAAATATTTTACTTGATATGGTTCTAGTCGTTTACGAGCTTTTTGAACATGTGACAAGTAAACTAAAATTAGAACTAAAACTAGAACTAACACTAGAAACTTTCGGGTTTTCCGTGCTACATCGAATGTCCCACTAACGAAAGACGAAACCTCTGTGCTCGCCAAAGGATTGAACTACGCAATCGCCCCGAAGAAGGTCCCAAAGGAGGAAATCATCTGCGAAGTGGAAGCAGCTGTTCGAGGGATGCCCGCACTGAAAGCCGAAGAGATCCGACAAGAAGTTGCGAGAGTATTGAAGTCAGCAAAACCACCAAAATCCAACTTGACGGTTGGTGGAAAGAAGACACTCCGATCTATAAAAGAAAAATCAGAAATCGTCGTGTTACCAGCAGACAAGGGGAATGCCACCGTTGTTATGGACAGGAAAGAATACGACGACAAAATGATGAACCTACTGGACCCAGCCACCTACAGGAAGATCAAGAAGGACCCCACAGACAAAATCGTAAGGAAAATGAAGGAACTGATGAAATCCACAGGAATTCCAGCAGAACAGCAGAAAGGTTTGTTTGTGCAGGCGCCGGTACCACCAAGAATCTACGGACTACCGAAGATTCACAAACCAGACGTACCCCTCCGCCCTATCGTCAGCGCCATCAACTCCCCAACATACCAGCTGGCCAAACATCTTGCAAAGATTCTGTCTCCCTTTACAGGTAACACGGAATCGTATGTCAGGGATTCTACACATTTTGTGGAATCGGTAAAAGGTGTAAAGCCGGATGCTGGTGATATGTTGGTAAGTTTCGATGTGGAATCCCTTTTTACTAGGGTACCAGTTAAGGATGCTGTAGAGGGTCTTCGCCGAAAACTCATTCCGGAGGGTTTACCAGAATACGTGCCAGATCTGGTGGAGTATTGCTTATCGTCGACGTATTTCAGCTGGAAAGGAGAATTCTACGAGCAGTTCGAAGGGGCAGCCATGGGATCTCCACTTTCGCCAGTTATAGCTAATTTCTACATGGAATTATTCGAAGAGGACACTTTGAAGAAGAGCCAGCGGAAACCAAAACTATGTCTCCGATATGTGGATGACACGTTTGTGATATGGCAACATGGTCAAAAACGGCTCCAAGAGTTCTCTTTGAACTCTCAACATCCCATGATTAAGTTCACCATGGAAACAGAAACTGCCAAAAAACTACCTTTCCTAGATGTGTTGGTCACCAGGACGACAAATGGAGATATAGAACTTGGTGTATACCGAAAGAAGACCCATATCAACAGGTATTTACAGGCATGTTCACATCATCATCCCCAACAGAAGAGGTCCATGATCCGTATATTATTTCAACGAGCAGCGAGACTATGTGAAGGAGGGAACTTGAAGAAGGAGCAACACTTTCTACGAGGCGTGCTGCAGGAGAATGGATACACTTCGAGGGACATCAACCAGGCCATCAAGCAGCGAAAGCAGAAAGAAGACACGGTAGGCACAAAACCACTTGGATTTATCTGTCTTCCCTATGTTTCAGGTGTAACGGAACGAATTGCTAGGCACCTCAAGAAGAACGACATCGTAGTGCGGTACGGCACGGTCAGCAAAATTCGGAACACACTCCCGATAGCCAAGGACAAACTAACTCCATTAAAAGGAGCAGGAGTCTATCGACTATCGTGTAGTTGTGGGAAGGTTTATGTTGGCCAAACTGGACGCAACGTCGACTGCCGCATCAAGGAGCATGAGAGGGATGTAAGGCTGAAGAAGATCCAGCAGTCGGCGGTTGCGGAACATTGCCATGCAGAGGGGCACCGAATAGACTTCGAACAAACAAAGGTGCTGGCTAGGGACAACAGATACTACTAAAGACTGACAAGAGAAGCCATAGAGATCCACCGACATAAAAATAACGTCAACAGAGAGGATGGCTGGGAGCTTAGCAGAACTGTAGAGTTCATACAACTGTTGTTTGGACTGTCATTGTGGTTCGAGATATAATTTCTTAGATGCTGATCTGCAGTAATGCGACTCCATCTTTGGCAGAGTTTCAAAAAATAATTTAAGGGAATCTATTCTTGTAACATCCAATCTTCTCCTTTTCTTTTGACTTGGGTCTTCATTTTTCCGGTTTGTCTCAATTTCTATAGTTTCGTCAGCTTCTTTTTTTTCATCTTCTTCCTTTTCACGTTTCCAGGAACGTGCTGTCCATTCTCCTATTCCCATTGAATTAAGAAACATTCTTTTGCACACCTTGAGTGGTTCATTGTTTTTTTCGTAAATAGTAACTAAAGCTATTTACCCTTTGTGAGTTCTCCTCTTCTTTTCGATCTCTATGTTGTTGAGTTTCGCCCAATTTCATATTCAGCTGCACAAAAAGTTTCTTTTCTTTCCAACTCAATTCCCAAAAACTATCGAATTCTGATTTTCTATCCTCCTCAGAAAATAAATAACATTTTAAAGTAGACTTTTTTGCTGAACCTTTATTTTTGGTAGATTTTTTGCTTTGGAAGTATTCCCATTTCCCATCAACAATCTTTTTTCCTTTATACGAGTCGCCTAGCTCTCTTCTTCTTTTATTCTGCTCCCTCTTCCAGTTGCCTTTTTTAACGTGTCTTCTTTTCAGTCTTTTTCTTCGCAAAGGCTCTTCGTTTTCCACATTTTCTTCTTCGCTATTCAATTCTTCAGTAGGTCGATAATCTGGATCTTCGACTGTTGATGTTTTAGTAGTATTTTGATCACACTGCTTTTCACAATTTCACCCCTAGAAATATCTTCCGATGAGTTAGGCTCCGAATCTTTTTCTTTGCAACTTTGAACTACAGCAGATTGATAATCTGTGTCTTCAGTTTGTGACGCCTCATTGGCATTTTTCTCAGTAACTTCTATGTTTTCGTCTTCCAACGTATCTTTAGATAAGAAGTATACTTCACTAACTTCTATCTCCACATCTTGTAAATTCCTTGCTGTGTTCTGTTGATTGGATTTAGAAGTTCTTGAACTACAGTATATTCCACAATGTTACGTAGTTGAGAATCCACGAAAATTGGGAGCTTTTGAAGAGCCATGTCTAGAATTTTTCGTGCACGGGACACCATCTCCGAAAATAAGACAAAACCGTAACAGTTGTCACTTTACAAAAGTAAATAAATTTAAAAAAACACAAACATTTACTTCAAAAGTTACTTAAAACAATATAAATGTACATTATCTTGTTAGAATTAGGGCAAATTAGGGCTCACGGTTGACTACGACAACACCTAATTTAACATTACACACAACTATAACCTCAATTTTAGCTTTGAACCAAATCATAGCTAATTAAGGTGACGATATCTCACATCCTTTTAAAAGAACAATACAAACATCATTTCATTTCTTAATTATTATTACTCACCTGGTTGCGTGTCTTCTTCTGGTAATGAAGGTAATGATCTTGAAGTAGAACAATTTACTTCGGTAGGACTTATTGATTTTCTTCCCTCTACATCTTCACCTAAATAAAAAATTAAATTCAAAACTAACTCTATTTTTTTTTGTATTCAAACAGTTACCAAATCCAAGATGTTCCAATTTATATATTTTGTAATTATCTGTTATATTACCATTAGAAATTGGAAAAGTAGGTGCTTTAAAAGTTGACATATATAAATTTGTGGTTCCATGATCCATGCTCGATTCAGAATTATTATTGCTGGATTTTAACTCATTTTCTCCGATATCAACATCTAAAAAAATGTATTCACAGATTGAATAACACAAATTATTTACTATCTAATTAACGCACCTTCCGAAACAGATTCAAGAGTTGATGGTTGTTTGGTTGTTATTTCTTTGCGATTTCGTATGTTAGACTCAGATTTACTATCTGCATTTAAACTTGCATTCTTTGTATTTATTTGATTCTGGAATATAATAAACATAAATAATAGGATAATATCTGCATCTTAAGCATTTTAATAATAAATTTATTCTTACCTCTTTGATGTTTTGGTTTTCTTTAAGAGTTACAGGATCCTGCAACGTGGATTTTAATATTTTATCTTTACCCTCTATTTTAACATTGAATTTTTCCAAGCCTTCAGTATTTATATTTAAATTGCTGTCAGAAGACTGGTTTGCTTTAATCGAATTCGTTTCATCTTTTTTGTCACTTTTATTTTTATTTTCTGTATCATTTGATTCAATATCCTTTCTTAATTCAATATATTCAATTTTTTGCGTATTATCATTTTGCAACTGTATATCATGGGATTTATTATTTGGCGTAACAGCAATTCTGTTTTCTCCACCAGATTTCGATTTATTTTCTTCTGTTTCATTGATTTTACTTTTTCCATTAATTTCCTTGGTTAATTCTTGGACTTCTTCGGCAACATCTACTTTTGAAGCATCCTTTTTTAAATGTTCTGGTTTATCATTATTCAAGATTCCATCATTAGATTCATTTTTCTTGTTTTTGTTTCCGCCATCTATTTCGTCTGTATTTGTATCTTGTTCCGTTTCATTTACACCTTTTTTCTTTGATAATTCATCATCGCCTTTTCGGTCCTGAGTTGAAATTATATCAGTTGTGGTCAAATGATGGGTTGATTCATTTTCGTTTGGCAATTCAATTCTTTCAGTATACAATTCTTCTTGTTGTGTTTTTTCTACATTAGATAATTTTGTGTCATGTTTTTTTAAAGAAAGTATATCATGGATTGGTTCATCATTTTTTGGTGATTCATTCCTATTATCAGAACTTTCACAAGGAATCATTTCAACCTTTTCCAACTTCAAGTCATCTTTTTGAGTCTCGTCGTTTATTTGTCCAGCTTTTTCTATGTTACATAATTTGGTGTTATGTTTTTCGTTTTTTGTAGAAGAAACTAAGTCATCATTTAATTTATCATTTGAATCTTGTGCTGGAGTTTCTTCGTTTTTTTCCAATTTTACTTCCTCTCCTTTATGTGATTTAGCGTCCACTTCCGCTGCTTTCTCAATGTTAGATGACTGTATAATATCGTAATTAATGTTGTCTGTAGTAGAAATTACATCATGAGTTGATTTATTACTTCTTGATAATTCGCCATCATTTGAATCTTGAGCTGGAGTTTTTTCGTTTTTTTCCAATTTTAATTCATCTTCTTTCTGTGATTTAGTGTCCACTTCCGTTGCTTTCTCGGTATTAGATAACTCTATAACATCATTATTAACGTTTTCTGTAGAAGAAACTTCATCATGAGTTGATTTATCACTCCTTGATGATTTGCCATCATTTGAATCTTGAGCTGGAGTTTCTTCATTTTTTCCCAATTTCAATTCGTTTCCTTTTTGTGATTTAGTTTCCACTTCTGTTGCTTTCTCAATGTTAGATGACTGTATAATATCGTTATTAATGTTGTCTGTAGTAGAAATTACATCATGAGTTGATTTATTACTTCTTGATAATTCGCCATCATTTGAATCTTGAGCTGGAGTTTTTTCGTTTTTTTCCAATTTTAATTCATCTTCTTTCTGTGATTTAGTGTCCACTTCCGTTGCTTTCTCGGTATTAGGTAACTCTATAACATCATTATTAACGTTTTCTGTAGAAGAAAGTTCATCATGAGTTGATTTATCACTCCTTGATGATTTGCCATCATTTGAATCTTGAGCTGGAGTTTCTTCATTTTTTCCCAATTTCAATTCGTTTCCTTTTTGTGATTTAGTTTCCACTTCTGTTGCTTTCTCAGTGTTAGATGACTGTATAACATCCTTATTGACGTTTTCTGTAGAAGAATCTACATCATGAGTTGATTTATTATCCTTTGATGATTCGCCAACATTTAAATCTTGTGCGGGAGTTTCTTCATTTTTTCCAAATTTCAATTCGTTTCCTTTTTGTGATTTAGTTTCCACTTCTGTTGCTTTCTCAGTGTTAGATGACTGTATAACATCGTTATTAATGTTGTCAGTAGTAGAAATTACATCATGAGTTGATTTATTACTTCTTGATGATTCACCATCATTTAAATCTTGAGCTGGAGTTTTTTCTTTTTTTTCCAATTTCAATTCATCTCCTTTTTGTGATTTAGTTTCCACTTCTGTTGCTTTCTCAGTGTTAGATGACTGTATAACATCGTTATTAATGTTGTCAGTAGTAGAAATTACATCATGAGTTGATTTATTACTTCTTGATGATTCACCATCATTTAAATCTTGAGCTGGAGTTTTTTCTTTTTTTTCCAATTTCAATTCATCTCCTTTTTGTGATTTAGTTTCCACTTCTGTTGCTTTCTCAGTGTTAGATGACTGTATAACATCGTTATTAATGTTGTCAGTAGTAGAAATTACATCATGAGTTGATTTATTACTTCTTGATGATTCACCATCATTTAAATCTTGAGCTGGAGTTTTTTCTTTTTTTTCCAATTTCAATTCATCTCCTTTTTGTGATTTAATGTCCACTTCCGCTGCTTTCTCAATGTTAGATAACTGTACAACATCATTATTGAGGTTTTCTGTAGAAGAATCTACATCGTGAGTTGATTTATTACTCTTTAATGATTTGCCATCATTTGAATCTTGAGCTGGAGTTTTTTCGTTTTTTCCCAATTCCAATTCGCCATCTTTTTGTGATTTCATTTCCGCTACTTTCTCGGTATTAGATAACTTTATAATATCATTATTAACGTTGCCTGAAGAAGAAGCTACATCATGAATTGATTTATCGCTCTTTGATGATTCTCCATCATTTGAATCTTGAGCTGGAGTTTTTTCGTTTTTTTCCAATTTCATTTCGTCTCCTTTTTGTGATTTAATGTCCACTTCCACTGCTTTTTCAGTATTAGATAACTGTACAACTTCATTATTAACATTCCCTGAAGAAGAAACTACATCATGAATTGATTTATCACTCTTTGATGATTCGCCATCATTTGAATCTTGAGCTGGAGTTTTTTCGATTTTTCCCAATTCCAATTCGCCATCTTTTTGTGATTCCATTTCCGTTACTTTCTCACCATTAGATAACTGTACATCGTTTTTAAGATTTTCTGCAGCAGAAACTACATCATGGATTAATTTATCATTCTTTATCACTTCGTTTTTCTCCATCTTCAACTCCTCTCCTTCTTTTTGTGATTTGGTATCCACTTCCGTAGCTTTCTCAGCATTAGATAGATGTACAACATCATCTACGTCATGCATTGATTTAAACTTTTTTGACAAATCATCATCATAATTCGAATTTTGTAGTTCAGTTTTTTTAACATCACCTTCATTAAGATCTTGGGAACCTTGTATTACCCCATCCTTCATGCCTGAATCTTGCAATAAAGGTTCTTTGCCCATTTTGGTTATTTCATCTTGCGTAGTATTTATCGGAAAACTTTCACTTTCTAAACTATCCAAGGCTATATTATCAAGAGTATCATCTGTTGAAAGTTCACCAGTTTCTAAATTGCTTTTGCAAGTTTCTGATGTTTTAATATCTTGATTATTTAATTTTAGATCACTTTCTGAAAGTTTATTTTCTTTTTTAACAGATTGATCCGTATTTAATTTTTCTCCTTGATCTTTTTCAGCTTTTTCTTTAGATGTAATTTGTGGTTCCATGTTATGATGAATCAGATTTGCATCTGATTCAGATACATCTTTAATAATTTCTGTTTTCGGAGCGTTTTTCAAGCAATTTTCAGTGAGTTTAGAATTATTTTGTAATTCTTGTACTTGAGAAACTTCTAAAAAACTTGATTTATCCGTAGATTGTTTACTTTCCATCTCTTTAGACTCTTTAATTGCTACATTGACATTATTTTCATTTGAATCGTCTTTAGGGTTCTTAATTTCTTTCCCACCACCATTTTCTTGAATTAAATTTTCTTCATTCTTACTTATTTCATTTGAACTTGCGGATTCCTCAGCTTCAACTTCAACTTTAGCTTTATTTTTTGTAACATTATTCTTTTCTTCAATATTAGTTTTTTCTAATTGATTTTCTTTTAGAAGTTCCTCTTGAGTATCTCCTTTATGTAATTTATTTAAGTTTAAAGAATTTTCTTTTTCTTGTGGATCAGATTTGATGGTATCAGCAACTTTATTTAATTCATTACCATCGAATTTTATCTTTGATTCTTCAATATCTTTCTTAGTAAAATTATTTACAGAAATTTTTTCATCACATACAGATTCTTTCTTATCTTCATTAAAACTCACTTCTCTTTTATTTCTTGAATCATTAGACTCAAAGTTTGAGGAATCAAGATTAGAAACTTTATCATGTCCAACCACTTGATTCGCCTCTTGAATTATATCATCGATTTGTTCCGAAACAGTTTTTTCTTCCACCCCATTTTTTAGGTGATGTTCTACTCTTTCTTGATAACTTTTTCCATTCGCTGCGTTCAATAAATTTTCTTTATCTTCACTATACGTTCTAAGAGGAATATATTGATATTCAGGTTCAACAACAGTGGGCTTTTTTGAGACAAATTCCGTGCCGTTAGGGGAAAATTTTTGTTTAACAGGTTCGATTATAGAGTTGATATATTCAGTGATTGCCCCGTTAGACTTCTCAGAAATCTCTTTATTAGGAGAATAAATAATAATTTCTTTTTCAATTTTCGGTTCAATTTGAATATCTGGTTTCTTATCAATTTCATTTTTTGGTGAATTATCACCATCTTCAGAATATTGTCTCAAAGGAATATAAATATATTTTGGTGATTCAGTTTCTTGTGCCGAAAGCGATCTCTCTTTTAACATTTTATCGACTTTTTGAGGAGTGGAAGGAGTTTCAGCAGAAAAAGCTCTTCTCAAAGGTTCAGTTATAGTCGTTAAATATCTTGTGATTTCTTTATTAACTTGTTCTTCTTTAATTTGTTTTGTTTCCTCCTTGTTTTTGAGATTTATATCTTGAATCAACTCTTCTTCAGGGTTAGTAACAATCTGATTATTACTGAAAATCACTGTATCTACTGAGTCAGCTGAAGTTGTTGAATCCTTACTAACTGGTCTTTTAATTGTTTCAACATCAAGCTTCTCCACATTTTTTTCTTGTGGTTCGGAAGATATCTCAACGACGTCTACACCATTTTCAATTATTACTTTAAGCGTTTCTTCTTCAGGCGTATTAATTAAATTTTCGTTTTTAACATCGGGTTTTAAATCAAAAGGATTTTTTTGTGTTTCAATATTTTCAATCAAAATTGGTTGTGTTTCGGATGAAACATCAAAATCTTTACCTTTTTCAATTATTACTTTTAATACATCATTGTCATCTTTATCTACAAAGTTTTTAATAAGATCTTTTTCTTCATTGATTATGTCGTTTTTTAAAACTTTATCCTCAATTTCTTCTTTCATATTTTTAACTTTTTCGACATTATCTTCAAGATTTTCTTCTTCCACCAAAGTGGATAATCTCTCTTTATCGTCAATAACAACCTTAGGAATAAATCTATGCTCTTTTCTAGATAAATATCCTCTAAATAAAGCTTGAATTACTATCGCAGCTTTTCGACGTTGCTCTTCGGTAAGTGCTCCATCGACTTTTTCACTTTTAAAACTAACATTTTTCCTGATCTTGTGACCTCTCCATACCGATTGAATCTTCGTGGCTGCTTTATTTTTGTAATTATCCATCTCAGAGATGATTTCTTTATTGATAGATGGTTGAACATCACCGCCAAAAATAGAATCAACTTCGTTATTTTTAATTTCTTCTTTATTCTCAGACGATTTTTCAATTTTCCTCAATCTACGTCTAGTTATAAAACTTCTTATCAAAGATTGTATTAAAATTGCTGCTTTTTCTAGCGGCATCGATGAAGTTTCATTTTGTTTAGTAGTTTTATTTATTAAATTTTTAATGGGTGATTTGGTTTCTTCATTAGAAATAGTAGAACTTGAGGAAGATTTAGAAGAGGTTTTTTTCAGTTTATTCTTGTTTGTTTCCGTACTTTTCGGTGGATCTCGCTTTTTGGATTCCAAAGTTTTCGATAGGCGACGTTTTTCGAGGATACATTTTGCTTTTTCGTTTATGTTATCGTTTTGAGGGGTTCTCGGTGACAAGTTAGAGTCTACTTTAGCCTTGACGTTTCGTCTATTGATCCTGCGAATAGGTAACGGAGGTTGCTCATTTTTTAATTTCATAGTTGTGCCAATTGTTGCTGTTTTAATTTTTAAAACGTCGTTTTTTGTGTATTCTTTACGTAAACCCCCGTTGGTTGATGGTTGTTGGATTGATTTTCCAACTTTTGGTAAAGGTACTGCTTAAAAATAAACATAACGAATTTTTCTTACCTATTTTTAATTACTTACCTTTATAATTTGCTTTATTTCTAATGGATAATAGACGTGAAAAATATTCGGATGCAAAGGTGTAGATATCATCTGGTTTTTTCTTTAGCACCTCTTTCGTTAAAGTTTCCATAAGCTCTTCTAAACCTAAAGGAACACTAACTCTTTTTACAACCATTTCGGGTTCACTTGCCATCTTATCTTTTAATGAAAACTTTTTTGCTTGTTATCTTGGTCGTGATATTTTCAGACTGAGTTTAACGAAGACTTGTTAGTAGGGAAAATTCGATCAATGTCTTTACGTGACTGTTGAATGCCTAACAACTTTTTTTTGAGAATAGGAACGATACAAACAACGTTAAAAATCAATAAAACCGTACGCTATAAAGCATTACATATTTATAGACTCGAAAGATTTACAATTTAGGATAATAATTTATTTGCATTGTTTGTCCCAACCAGATGAATTAAAACGATCTGAAAGAAACTAATATAAAAAAATTTAACTTTAACAAAATCGAAGCAATCACCAACCAAAAAAGAACGTCAATTTGTTTATAAAAAATGTCGAACTGCTGTCCGAATTGTTTATGTGACTCTTAAAATTATTTGACTCTTTACAAAAACTCCTCGTTCTCAAAGGAAAAAGAACGAAATGAAGAGGTGTTGTTCCATCGTGCTCTTCACATTAATGGCTATTTTTGAGGTCAAGGCTAAGTCGTTAGTTTTTAACAAATACGGCACAAGGTAAATGAAAGTGTTTTAACCCTCAATGTCAATGTTACCATTTAGTTTTTTTATTAATAGTCCTTATTACGGCGCCAGGAGACCATCTTACGACATGGATTTTGATGAGATGCAAGATCAAAGTTCTGACGTTTTCGGTTATAAAAGATCCATCGATGGAGGTATCCATCCGTTTAAAAGAAGCATTTTTGGAAGTACACGAAAAAGAAGTCCTTATGGTTTAGTTTATAATCAAGGAAAACCGATTGGAATTCTTGAGGTTATTTCTTTTTTTAAATATATTGAGTTTAGTCGAAATTTCGACTTTTGGCCATTTTAAAGTAAACACCTTTCCATTTACTCTTGGCACATATCCATCAAACTTTTTTAACGTTTCTTTCTGACACGTGTTAGAAAGCGTCACCAGAAACAAAAATAATTAAAGCTAAGCTCATTTCCTCATTGCGTTTAATTTTTTTTTTAATTAAAAACAAATTTGTTATAATTTTTGTTAGCCAATTGGTCAAGCGTTTGAATATGCTTCTTATCCAGCCCCTCGAGATGTTAACCTAAGAAATACAGGTTTTAAGTCGCAATGGTATCCAACAAAAAGGGAGTCAACGGACTTGGAGATGGATGATTTGGAGCGAGCCGACGACGAGCTGGGGGCGTTACACAGCAGCAATTACGCGAACGTACTGGCCAAGTTCAAAGTCAACAACAAAGTCAAACATCGGCCTTACCGTGATTTTCTATGTGCACAACAGGTTAAAAGAAACGCGTTCTCCGAAGACGTAGCTGAAGATGGAAACCAAGATCATCAGTTCGATCCTGCAGCGTTGGTTTCATCCGTGGTTTCAGCGTCGTCTTTCAGCAACCCGACATCTTCGTTACTGGAAGAGACCTCGTCGGATTTGGCGAACAAAAAGCGGGAAGGAGATGAATTGAAGAAACGGGGAGCTTTGAATTTGGGCGATTTAACGAGCGATCAAAAGCAAGACGAAGAACAAGTTGTAAAAATCGATTCCGGGTTGAAATCTTCATCGAAAGTTAAACGAAAAGCCGAGGAGAAGATTGGTGATGTTGATGATAATCTAAAAGAGGTAATGGACGATTTGAATTTTATAGAAAAGGATGGTTCCGAGCAGCAAAAAGATGAAAAGATTGCTATGAAAAAGAGGGAGATCTATTTTGAAGATGAAGACCTTGAGAATGGTCTCAATAAGATCGGGTTAACCAAAGAATCTCACTTTGACAGAAATAAAAAGGAAGATACTCCTCTTAAAACAAAAATCGTTACCAAATCATTAAAAAACATCAAAAAGACCAAAGTTGAAAAAAGCATTCATAGAAAAGGTAAAAAGAAAGCTAGAAAGGATTCTGATGAGCCCAAACAAAGAATTGTAAAAAGTCCTAAGCGCCTCAAAGGAAACAATTACAACAATAACCGAGGTTCAAAAATAAATAAAATCGCAAATTATCAGTCTGCTGGCGAAGAATACCTTCGAAAGAAACGACAAACTGCTAAAGACGAAAAAGCTGAGAGAGGCGATTCTGAAATTATGAAAGGATTAGAAGAAGCCTCTGGTGATTTAACAGTAAGCGGGAATAAATCGCCTCTTGTAGCTGTAAGTAACGATGAAATTGAAAAGAAGAGTCAAGAAAAACGCGATAAAGAAGAACTGGAGTACGAAAAAAGGCTCGAGAGGAACATCGAGGAAAAAATTAACGCTATCAAAGAAGAAGTTAAAAGGGAAATTTCCCGTTTGCAATCTGACGATGAAGATGTTGATGACCCACAAAGGAAAAAAAGAGAGATAACTAATAACTTGATGGAATGTGAAAGTAGTATCCTTGATCCAGGAGAAAACATCGAAGAAGATCTTGAACCACACATTCGAAAGAGAAGAGGAACCGAAATAAACAATAACAAAAATAAAATGCATCCGGTTGAATCGGAAGAGGAAAAGACCCCGAAAGAATTGGAAGAAAATTCTGCTATTAATAGTAACGAAGAAATAAAATCGAATTCAGAAGAATCGATGATAAATAATCGACAAGAAGTTGCAAATGATGAAGCAGAATCTAAAGAAAAATCTTTAATTAAAAGAGCTTCAAAATCAGTACCCGAACTAAAAGAGGAAAAGGAAGAAGAAGAAGACAAAGAAAGTAGTGATGAAGACGATGAGACAGAACGGGAAACATCAATGATTAAGCGCAACCAAAAGAAAGAAAGAGAAAAAGAAAGAAAAAAAATTGCAAAAGAAGACATGGAAGAAAACGAAGAAGATAAAAACGTTGATAAAAGAGACGCTGAAATTCAAGTAACCGAAAAAATAGAGAATAACGGAGAAGAAGATGCTTCAACCGAAAATATTAATAAAAGAAACGATATTGACGTTAGCGCCAAAGAACAAACAGAAATCAACGCGGTAATAGCAGATGCAAACACGATCGTGAAAAGAAACGAAGAAGAACAAACAACGAATAAATTTATTATACCCAGAGCAGGTATCGAATCTACCTATGAGGAGGAAGAAGAAAATCGACAAGAACGAAGCATAAAAGAAAAAGATGTTAAAAATTTTAATAACCAAAAAGAATCCAAAGGAAAAGAAGAAAATTTAATAAAAAATACCGATAATATCTCAAAACGCGATCAAAGATCTCCCGATGAATCAAGTAGCAAACCAATAACACACAAAGAAATCAAAGAAAAACAACAAAAAAGAAGTACAAATGAAGCAAAAGAAACGATTCCAGAATTGGAGAAACCAGCAGCTTCGAAATCGGTTATTTTAAACGAACAAGAATTGGGTAAAGTAAGTTTTATATTAATTAAAATCATAATAACGAACTAATTTGTTATTAATTTTTTTTGAGGAAAACCAAGTTGAGGAAAGAAGTGCTGCGGAAACCGAAGAGACAAAAGAATTACCAATAAATAATCAAGAAAAATCAAATCTTAACCAAGATTCATCTCAAACCGATAAAGAAGAAATCAAAGAAGAAAGTAACGAAGTGAATCAAAACGTTAAAAAACTCGCCGAGGAAGATGAAACATCATATTTAGAATCGAAAGAAAAACAAAATGATAATTCCGATGTTAAACGAAAACGAAGATCTTTATATAACGAAATGTTAAAGCGGTCTTCTCGAAAAAAACGTGATGGTTCTTGGAGTGATTCGGATTCGGTCGGATATAGAGCGGAGGATGGTGAAATTGATGAAGAGGACGATGAAATGCAAGATGATGGTTTTGATGATCAAACATCTAATTTAGTAAATAAAAGAAACGAATACGAAGACGTAGACGGTCCGGATTATCCAACATATATGGAAAGAAATAAGAGGAACGCCCTTAGACTTTACGACGATGAAGTTGGGGAAGATGAATCGTTTGATAATTTTTTGTTTTATCCGAAGAAATATTCTCGAGTAAAGCGATACGATAATTTAGGTGATAATGTAGTTAGAACGCGTAATAAACGACGTAAAAGACGCGAGGAGGAACTTACGGGCCGGTTAAGAGGCGATGCCGTTGAAAAGAATGATATTACGGAATTATCCGAAGCGGATATATTCGGAGGACTTCCGCAAAGTTATGAAGGTGAATTATCGCGGTTTAAAAGAGTGAAGCGATCGAGGGATACAGAAAAATAAGTTAGAAAAAAAAACTAAAATGTAATATAATGGAATGGCTTTTTTTTATTTATAATTTATATTTTATTTTACTGTAATCACCTAATCTATATATAATGATAATTTATATAAACTCTTTATATTGCAGGTTTGTTGTATTTATTTTTTAACTTCTCAATTATTTAATTGACTCTGACGTTCTTTTTTGGGTTGTTTGAAGTTTCTAGCGTTGAATAACAAATAAAACTAGACTAATACTAACACTAGAACTGCCACGGAGCAGATCTCTGTGGCAATTCGCTCTGCATATCACAGTAGCAGTCCACTGAAGGTGAAAAGTAGTAATCGGGGCACACCCTGGTGGAACGAATCTCTTAGCTCCGAAAGACAAGAGGTCCGAAAGCTTTTCAACCGGGCTAAGACATTAGGTGAATGGGAGAAATATAAACAAGCTCTAACGAATTACACCAAAAACATACGTAAGGCAAAAAGAGAGTCTTGGAGGAGGTTCTGTGAGGGAGTGAAAGACACACCCAGCAGTGCAAGAATTCACAAGATTCTCGCTAGAGATCCGGTACTACCCCTGGGCTCACTTAGGCGGCCTGATGGTAGTTTTACGGACTCTAGCAGAGCCTCGTTGGAGCTTCTCATGCAGACTCACTTCCCAGGAAGCCTGATGATGAGGGCCGATAATGCCACAGCGGGCTATTCCTGCAAGGCAAAGCGCCCCTCAAATACGGATTGGAGTGTGGCTAGAAAAGTCGTCACTTACACATCCGTGGACCAGGCAATTCAAACGTTTAAGCCGTTCAAATCGCCTGGAGAAGACAATATCTTTCCTGCTTTGTTACAGCAGGGGAGGTCTTTGTTGTTGCCAATTTTGGTAAAAATTTTCAGAGCGAGTGTCGCCTGGAAATATGTGCCGGCAGAATGGACTAAAGTACGGGTATCTTATATACCCAAAGCGGGCCGTTCGGTCCCTACTCCTAATGCCTTTCGACCCATCAGCCTAACGTCATTTCTGCTGAAAACCCTTGAAAAAGTTCTGGAACGGTATATCCGTACGGTGCCATTGGTATCTGGTCCACTGAGCTGCCACCAGTATGCTTATCAAGCGGGAAAATCAGTAGAATTGGCTCTACACAACTTAGTTGGTAGAGTATCCAGGACGCTGCAGGATAAAGAAATCTTGGTTTGTGCGTTTCTGGATATAGAGGGAGCGTTCAACAACGCAATACCACAATCTCTTGAAAGAGCTGCTCTTGACAGGGGAGTGGAAGCAACTATAGCGGGTTGGATCCGCAATATGCTAGATAGTAGAATAGTTTCTACTTCACTCCACGGTGATACGATACGCTTCAGGCCGGGAGGTGGCTGCCCGCAGGGAGGGGTGTTATCTCCCCTGCTTTGGTCCCTCCTAGTTGACGATCTGATTGCGATAGTCGAAGCCGTTGGTGTGGAAATACAAACTTATGCTGATGACATTGTCGTTATGGTCAAAGGAACCTGTTTGCCGAGGATATCTAAAGTCCTCCAGGTGACCCTAGATACCATTTGCGCTTGGTGTAAGGGAGAGAACCTCTCAATAAACCCGCAAAAAACAATTGTTGTGCCCTTCACCAGGAAGCGAAAGTTGGATGGACTAATCCGCCCAACTATCCAAGGTGAAGAAATTCCTTTCTCAAAGGAAGTCAAATATCTAGGAGTAATCCTAGACAAAACCCTGTCATGGAATGGACATTTGCAGGGAGTTTTGCACAAAGCTAGACTATCCTTGTGAACTTGTCGCAGTCTTTGTGGAAAAAATTGGGGTCTTACCCCTGAAAGACTGTACTGGCTCTATGTGACTGTGGTTAGACCTATGATCACATACGGAGCAGCAGCCTGGTATAGGAAAGTCCGACAGACTTCAGTTATCAGTAAACTTTCACGAATTCAACGAGTAGCTGGATTGGCAATCTCTGGTGCGATAGGCACAACGCCAACTCTAGCAATGGAGGTTCTGCTTGGCCTATCTCCTCTGCATCTGCATATAGAGAAAGTGGCTAGAACAACCATTTACAGATTTAAGCAATATACTCAAAACTGTTCCGACATGTCCTACCAATGGGCTGCGGAAGACATTATAAGCACTGATACTGTGCTATCAATGCCGTCAGATTTGGCGGTATCACTATCAGTGATTAACGCTCGATACCAGATTGTACTGCCTGAGCGGCAGTCCTGGATCGAAAATGAAAATTCTCTGGTTCGGGCAGACATTTGCTTGTACACAGATGGATCAAAAACGCCTGAAGGGGTAGGAGCAGGAGTATACTGCCAGACACCTCGAATTAAGCAAGCCTACAGCCTGGGTACGTACTGTACTGTATTCCAGGCGGAAGTATTTGCTATTGACATGGGTGCTAAAATCCTTCTTGAAAGAGGGGTGAAGAACATGACAGTACGAATTTTCTCAGACAGTCAAGCCGCTCTCCAGGCGCTGCAAGCCGTGAAAACGGTGTCGGCTCTGGTTAATGATTGTAAGAGAACATTAAACACACTGAGTTGTGATAACAGAGTCTCTCTGATCTGGGTCCCGGGTCACTCTGGTGTTGCTGGCAATGAAGCGGCAGATAAGCTAGCACGAGATGGCAGCGCTGAAGCGTTTGTGGGACCGGAACCAGCAGTTGGTGTATCATTTGCGATGGCCAAATATAGGATTGGACTGCGGGCTGAAGAGAGACTTCGCCTACTGTGGACCAGTTCTCTTGGAATGAGACATGCTAAGGTGTTTATTAACATCGCCACTGTCAAACCCGGGAATATTTTAGGACTTGCCCGTAGTAGCATAAAAGTTCTAATGGGTGTTTTTACTGGGCACTGCCGATTAAAAGCACACCTCAACTTGTTGGGTTTAGTTTTGAATGCCGACTATGTGCGGAGGAAGCAGAGACGGTTGAGCATGTTTTATGCCACTGCCCTGCCGTTAACCGTATCAGATTCTCGATTTTTGGGTCGCAGTTTATCTCCTCAAAAGATCTGAATGACCTTTCGCCGAGCAAGGTATTAATGTTCGTTAAGAGCATTGGACTGCACGGTGAAATTTGATAACGATATCTATCGGGGTACAATAGATCCTTAGGGTCGCGGTGCAAGGTTGGTTGGTCCGCCTACCCGATATGTATTCTATGTAATGTAATGTAATGTAATGTAACACTAGAACTAACACTAGACAGCTAGATTTAATTGTTATGTAGCGCTACACTAAGAACTAGAGTCATTCGAGTTCAGCCGTCTTTTGAGACGTGCGGCTAAACTAGAACTAACACTATACCTAGAACTAGAGTCATTCGTAAAGCTAAGGTTTGTTCCAGCTTCATCGTTTGAAATCTCAATGTAAAATAAATAAAAGCCATAATGAGGCTTAAACGATGTTTATTGGTAAAATATTATAAATTCGGTGCTACACGTGTTTCGCCTTATGATGAGAGAAAATACATTAATTATTGTAAATCTAAATATAGATAGATGTTAGGTATTAATGTATGTTTAGAAAGTAATATTTACCGTCATATGGCTACAGACTCAATAGGGCCGTTAACGTCAATCGATTAGAAAGACCGTCTTTCAAAAAATCGATAATGTAAATTAAATTAGACGGATTAGTAACGTTTTCACGTTCGAAAATTGTTTAATTTTTGCAATAATTAATATAAAAGTTTAAAATTCCCCACCCCTGATTCATTGTGACGTTTTAAGTAAGAAGAAAGAAATCACAGACGTGATTTCTCTCCCGTTTTCTTCTGTTTTCTTCTAGCGCATAAGATTCGTAGCATTGTCTCTCTCTAGGAATTTTATTGATTTTTATACGCTCCAATCATACGCTCAAATCTGAGTGACGCGCTACTGAATTCGCGGCCTGTAATTTCAAACTTTATTATTTTTTTTTGGAAAAACTAAGCCTCAGAATCAAAAATTAAAAAATATGGGGTCAATCAATTTTAAAAAACTTTCGAATGAGCCAATAAAAAAAAATAGTTAACGGCCCTATTAAGCAGGGATAGACCAGATATTAAGCAACAATATTATAAGCGTGTTTAAAATACACCCAATTTTTTCTATAAAACTTTTTTAATAAATGTACATGAATAAAAGCAATCAAAATTTTCGACTGGGAATGATCTGAAAAACGTAAAGTAAGCAATGTGACATTGGGTGCTAAGAAAAAAACCAGATGATATCTACACCTTTGCATCCGAATATTTTTCACGTCTATTATCTAATAGAAATAAAGCAAATTATAAAGGTAAAAACGAAAAATTCGTTATGTTTATTTTTAAGCAGTATCTTTACCAAAAGTTGGAAGATCGAGTTTACGTAAAGAATACACAAAAAACGACACATTAAAAATTAAAACAGCAACAATTGGCACAACTATGAAATTAAAAAATTAACAACCTCTGTTACCTATTCGCAGGATCAATAGACGAAACGTCAAGGCTAAAGTAGACTCTAACTTGTCACCGAGAACCCCTCAAAACGATAACATAAATGAAAAAGCAAAATGTATCCTCGAAAAACGTCGCCTATCGAAATCTTTGGAATCCAAAAAACGAGATCCTTTCGGTGGAGTATGGAAACAAACAAGGATAAACTGAAAAAAACCTCTTCGAAATCTTCCTCAAGTTCTACTATTTCTAATGAAGAAACCAAATCACCCATTAAAAATTTAATAAATAAAACTCCTAAACAAAATGAAACTTCATCGATGTCGATGGAAAAAGCAGCAATTTTAATACAATCCTTGATAAGAAGTTTTATAACTAGACGTAGATTGAGGAAAATTGAAAAATCGTCTGAGAATAAAGAAGAAATTAAAAATAACGAAGTTGATTCTATTTTTGGCGGTGATGTTCAACCATCTATCAATAAAGAAATTATCTCTGAGATGGATAATTACAAAAATAAAGCAGCCACGAAGATTCAATCGGTATGGAGAGGTCACAAGATCAGGAGAAATGTTAGTTTTAAAAGTGGAAAAATCGATGTACTTACCGAAGAGCAACGTCGAAAAGCTGCGATAGTAATTCAAACTTTATTTAGAGGATATTTATCTAGAAAAGAGCATAGATTTATTCCTAAGGTTATTATTGACGATAAAGAGAGATTATCCACTTTGGTGGAAGAAGAAAATCTTGAAGATAATGTCGAAAAAGTTAAAAATATGAAAGAAGAAATTGTGGATAAAGTTTTAAAAAACGACATAATCAATGAAGAAAAAGATTTTATTAAAAACTTTGTAGATAAAGATGACAATGATATATTAAAAGTAATAATTGAAAAAGGTAAAGATTTTGATGTTTCATCCGAAACACAACCAATTTTGATTGAAAATATTGAGACGCCCATATCACAAAAAAATCCTTTTGATTTAAAATCCGATGTTAAAAACGAAGATTTAATTAGTACGGCTGAAGAAGAAACTTAAAGAAACTTAAAGCTTAAAGTAATAATTGAAAATGGTGTAGACGTCGTTGAGATATCTTCCGAACCACAAGAAAAAAATGTAGAGAAGCTTGATGTCAAAACAATTAAAAGACCAATTAGTAAGGATTCAACAACTTCAGCTGACTCAGTAGATACAGTGATTTTCAGTAATAATCAGATTGTTACTAAGCCTGAAGAAGAGTTGATTCAAGATATAAATCACAAAAACAAGGAGGAAACAAAACAAACTAAAGGAGAACAAGTTAATAAAGAAATCACAGGATATTTAACGACTATAACTGAACCTTTGAGAAGAGCTTTTTCTGCTGAAACTCCTTCCATTCCTCAGAAAGAAGATAAAATGTTAAAAGAGAGATCGCTTTCGACACAAGAAGCTGAATCACCAAAATATATTTATATTCCTTTAAGACAATATTCTGAATATGGTAAGATAAGAAACCAGATATTCAAATTGAACCGAAAGTTAAAAAAAAATTGGGTGTATTTTAAACACGCTTATAATGTTGTCTATTGGCTGAATTGAGTCTGTAGCCATATGACGGTAAATATTACTTTCTAAACATACAGTATAAATTAATGCCTAACATACAGGTGTTCCGTGACTCTACCGACAAACTTATACCATAGGTTCGTTCCAACCGCACAAATTTGACTCGTCGTGTACGCGTACACGACTAGTACAGGACTTTTTTCTGCGCATGTTCGTCCGTGGACACGTTCGTGTACGCGTACATTTCGTCAACGCTGTTGGAACGGTTTGAAATTTCTATGTACGTTTTATATTCAACCCTGCCGATAGTTAGCGCTGCAGCCACAATATATGATTTCAAACGAAATCCATTTACTCATTTTTTTAACAATAATGAACTAAAGTAGCATTAATTAGAAATGTAAAAAAAACGTAATAACCCTTACTAGAAAAATGAAATAAAATATGCATGTTTTTGCACTTTTTTGATTAATTTGTCAAACAAAACACCAGAAACTCGACCTGAGTCTTTATATGTATATGGCAAACTACTGGCACTATTTTTGTGAAAATTTACATACGGGTTTACCCGAAGTGGTCGTTCCAGCTAAAATATTTTCAGATTTCTCCAACTTGCGGTTATACCGGAAATGGACCCCAACTTCGTTATTTTAACAATTTTTATTGAATTTTTGAGATCCCCGCCAAATTTTAATACAATTTGATAAAGTCATCATATGTCTAGAGTGCACCATTTTTCAATTATTTCAGTCATTTCGAAAATTTGGGCAGATACAACGCTTCACAATAAAAATAATATTTCGAAATTACACTCTAGTCCGGCCAAATATTCCCAAAGTTTGCACAGAGACGACCCATAGCTTACATAATACTTGAAAATCAACCCCCAAATTAGGGTTGCCATTTAAAAAAATGAAGTTTTCGACTTTTCGAAATAGGGAAATTCGGGGAAAATTTCTGACCAATCTGTATAATTTTTTAAAAAACTTTTCAAGGGTTATGTAAACTATGGGTCCTCTCTGTGCAAACCCTGAGAATATTTGGTCGGACTCGAGTGTAATTTCGAAAAATTACTTTTATTGTGAAGGGTTGCATCTGCCATAATTTTCGAAAAAACTGAAATAATTCATAAATGATGCACTCTAGACATATGATGACTTATATCAAATTATATTAAAATTTGGTGGGGATCTCGAAAATTCAATAAAAATTGGTACATTCCATTTAAAATAACGAAGTTGGGGTCCATTTCCGGTATAACCGGAAGTTGGAGAAAATATTTTATTTGAAACGAGCACCTCGGATAAACGCTATATGCAAATTTTCAGAGAAATAGTGCCAGTAGTTTGCCACATAGATATAGACTCAGCTCGTCGTGACAGACCCGCTTGATCGTAAAGATACCCATAAGAGATACAAACAGACCGGCTGCACAATTGGAAATGAGTTATGCTCTGTTATGCGCAAGCGCTAAAGAACGTGACAAAGCGTACATCGTCGAAACCAGGTACGCATTTGACTTGTCGCGGACGCGTACATGAACGCGTCCGACGGTCGTTGGAACTCATGCCAACTTGTCGCCGACCAGTCCGCGGCACGTCCACGGGTCGGATGGAACAGCACTTTTCAACTGCGCAGGCTGGTATATGCGCAACCTCATATATTCCGGGGTCATTACGATCAAAAAATGGTATATCACCTACAGGTGAATTCCTCTTTATTTCAGAGATATTGAAGGAATTAAAAAAGTTTACAGTTAGTCTTGGCAGAACCGTTAGTCTTACTAATGCAGAATATGGTTTTCGTATATGGTTTTTGCAATGGAAGTGCAAAAGTGACCCACGTCGTCCTGTAGAAAGAGATGCAAATTGGCACGCTGAAGCAGTTTTAAATGCAGTTGAACGAAGTCCTTCTACCAGTATTCGTAGAATCTCATACCAATCTCATACCATCTGATACAACGGGAATCCCTCAAACCAACGTAAGGAGAATTCTGCATTATGATGGTCTTTATCTCTCTCTATCATTTAGAAAAAGTCCAGCATTTACTTCCGCAAGATTTAGAAAATCGAGTACGGTATTTCCAGTAATTTCAAAATAATTTAGAAGTTATTTCATACATACTTTTTACGGATGAGGTCCAGTTTGCAAGGAATGGTATTAACAACACACGTAATTCTCACATCTGGACGGATCAAAACCCACGAAACAATCGTTGTTAAACGGCTTGTTAAATAATCATCTTATTGGGCCTCATTTTTTTTAAGGACGTCTTAGTGCAGAAACTTACTTTCACTTTTTGGAAGAAGAATTGCCGAATTACACGGAAGATATTTCTCTAGAAGCTCGTCGTGGCATGTGGTTCCAGTAACATGGGGCACCACCACATCTTGGGAGACAAGTGATGGTATTTCTTAATGAAAATTTTCCGGAAAGGTGGATAGGACGAGGTGGTCCTGTACATTGGCCAGCTCGGTCACCTGACTTGTCGCCTCTAGATTTTTTTCTGTGGGGTTGCCTCAAATCTCGTGTGTATAGCAGTAATCGTAAACCAGATACACGCGAATAGTTGAAGCTACTAATTCGATAAAGAATGAATTGGCAGTAATTAACTGGCAATATTTTATGACACGAAGGATGGCTGCGTGTTTAGAAAATGTGGTTCTCATTTTGAACAGCTGCTGTAATTTTGTGTTAATTAACTACCCATTCATAAATAAATAAATTTATTTTTATCATTTTTATTTTTTTTTTATTTCCATATCTCCTAAACAAAGACGAATTCGCCTATAGGTGATATACCATTTTTTGATCGTAATGACCCCTGAACACCCTGTATATCTATATTTAAATTTACAATAATTAACGTATTTTCTCTCATCTTGTAGTCGTTCCTGTTGATGTGGAAATAATACGAAACACGTGTAGCACCGAACTTATAATATTTTGCCAATAAACATCGTTTAAGCCTCATTACGGCTTTTATTTATTTTACATAGAGTCATTCGGGTTTAGCCGTCTTTAGAGACGTGCGACTAAACTCAAATAATTTTAATTCTAGGTATAGTGTTAGTTCTACATAGTAACAGTGCTAGCATAAAACTAGAACTAACACTACACCTAGTGTTAGTTCTAGTTTTAATTGTTATACAGCGTTAGACCAAGAACTAGAATCAGGGCCGGCGCGACATAAGAGAAATTTAGGCGGTTGCCTAGGGCGCGCGAGTTTGGGGGGGCGCAAAATTTTGGCGCACGAGAAAAATAGCCAAAAGTTTTGCACTTTCTTAAATTAATCTTAATTGGGCTAAATTTTTAACAAAAGCGACCACTGTATTAGGCAACCTTTAACAATTGTACGTATTACATACTCGACCGGACTATAAGGACTATGTATAATATTTTTAATTTTAACGTGGTTTTCAATTAGTGTATTGCCTGATCTTTTTTACATTCTCTAATGGTCTCTAATGTCTCTAAAGGAAGTAGACATAAATATAACCTTACTTCCTATTGCTTTCACAACCTTTATTATTGTGTTGTGATTTAAAACATTTGGTAAGTGTGAAAATATTATGACGTTAAAATTAGTTAAAATATCGACGGATTTTTAAAACATCAGAACATCGTAAACAACACTGAGAAAATTTCACAAAAATTGTTTTTTAATAACTGTCTTATTTCAATAAAAACTCATTAAACCTCTTGCCCACAAAAAAAAAACATGCTGTAAGATAAAGCAGTTAAAAAATCGATTCTTGCAAATTTTTCTCAATGTCGTTTCCGGTGTTCTGCGTTCTGTTAAAAACCTATCGATGTCTTCCTCCAAAAGTGTTCTATGAATACCACTTGCAATAGGTGATGTTCGCTTTTCAAGAATAATCAAAGTATTCTTTCAATAGAACTGTCATGGCTGATGCTAGTAAGCCTAAGCGACCTTCTGGGTCGCAAAACCGAAAACGGAAAGCGGAAAAAGAGAAAGAAAGTGCCAAATTAAAAAGATCTCTCCTTGTGTTTCTTCAAAGAGAAGATAAAGAAAATACGGATATTCTAACAGAGACAAGTGAATGCAGTACTTCTACTACGGAGCAGGGAACAGAAGCAGTACACGGTGAAAATTTAAAGGATGAAGGAACATCAAATACATCGGCATACGTTTCCATTGATTATGACGATCCTGGTACCTGGCCTGATTCTATAAATGATCATTTGCGGCAAATGATTGTCTCACGCGGCCCTCAACAAAATATTCCAAGTCAGTTTCCCAAAGATAAAAACAACCGTAGGTTTACCACGGTTCACTTCAATAGACAAATGTGTAATGGAGAAAAAATACCAAGGAAATGGTTAGTTTATTCTCCATCAAATAACACAGTTGTATGTTTTTGCTGCAAGTTATTCAAGAAAAAACAAAAATCTGCATATACCTCACTGTGCCGAGAAGGAAGTAATGACTGGAAAAACATGAGCACCATCCTCTCTTCCCATGAGCGCAATGTAAATCACATTGACAATTGTCAAGTTTGGCGAGAATTAGAAGTTCGCCTACGTGAAAATAAAACCATTGACGCCATGCACCAAAAGAAAATTAAACAACAGGAGAGCTATTGGAAACAAATTTTACATCGTTTAATAGCCTTGGTGAGAACTCTGGGTGGACAAAACTTGGCCTTTCGCGGTTCAAAGGATAAATTATATGACCATAATAACGGCAACTATTTAAAATTTATTGAATATCTTGCATTATTCGATTCAGTCATGAATGAACATTTGCAAAACGTTAAAGATGCTAAATTATTTGTTCATTATCTCGGCAAGGATATTCAGAATGAACTTATACAACTGCTATCACGAGCTATAAGAGCAAAAATTTTGAATAGTGCTAAATTAGCCAAATATTATTCAATCATATTGGATTGTACTCCTGATATCAGTGATACGGAACAAATGACAATTATAATAAGATTTGTTGATGTAATGGATGAAGAAACACAACAACCTGACGTGGTCATACGGGAGCATTTTCTTGGGTTTGTGCCACTACAAGAAACAACAGGTGCTTTTATATCAAAAACAATCGTGGATGAACTCGAACAAATGGGATTACAAATTGATAACTTACGAGGGCAAGGATACGATAACGGAAGCAACATGAAGGGCAAAATAAATGGAGTTCAACGAAAAATCATTGAAAAAAACCCACGCGCATTCTTTGTTCCATGCAACGCCCATTCCTTGAATTTAGTGGTGAATGATGCTGTGAGCTGTTCCCTAGAGGCTACAATTTTTTTTAACATTGTACAAAAAATTTATACTTTTTTCGCTGGTTCTACAAAACATTCTTCAAAAACATGCAACAAATTTAACTATCAAACCCCTGAGTGATACACGTTGAGAAAGCCGTATCGATGCGTTGAAGCCGCTGCCATTTCAAATTTCGAAAATATATGACGCCGTTATGGATATTTATAATGACCCAAATCCAGCAGGTTACAGTGGAAACATCATGCGCGTAGAAGCAAAAGGAATTGCAAATGGTATAAGTACAATAGATGGTATGGTACAATATTCTTTTCGAAATCAACATTACAAGCAAATTACTGCAAAATAAGAATGCAGACATATTTGTATGTACGAAACAGCTGGAAGTTACAGTTTGATTATGAAGCCGAAGGTGTATCAATACAAGATCCCAAACAAAACTATAAAATATCATTCTATTATATGATTATAGATAATGCAGTAAATGCAATACAGGAAAGATTTAATCAAATGCAAGAGTATTGTGCTTTATTTGGGTTTCTTTACGATATTATTAACTTAAAGGATAAAAACGAAGCTGATATTCTTATGCAATGCAAAAAGTTTGAAAGTGCCTTAACGCATAATTCCTGTAAAGACATTTATGGAGAAGACTTATGCTGAGAACTTCAAAGTGTGTCTCGAAGACTTCCAAAAGTAATGGGCCCATCTGAAGTTCTTCTTTTCATTTTAAGGCATGATCTCCAGAATAGCGTTCCTAATATTTACGTCGCGTTAAGGATTTTATTAACTCTCCCTGTTTCTGTAGCAAGTGGAGAGCGCAGTTTTTCTAGATTGAAATTAATTAAAACTTACTTGCGCTTAACGATGGCTGAAGAAAGATTACTTGGATTAGCGACAATATCAATAGAGCAAGAACTGGCTTACAATCTGGACCTCTGTGAATTAATTTCATTATTCGCACAAGAGAAAGCACGAAAAGTAGCATTTTAATATTGTGGCCTGCCTTCAAAGGGAAATGTGCGGCATCTACAATGTTATGACGTAAATGTTAATATTGTTGGAAGTAACGATACGATTATGTTTTAGTATTAATAAAATATTAGACAATGTTATTCTTTATAAAGTTTTTAAATTTTTTTTCCTATTCATATTTTACCTATTCATTTATGCTATTAGTTCATTAAATTGGACTACATAGAAAATGATTCTGTATTCTGTGCTGTATATTGTACAAATCAAAGGGCGTGATAGGACAGTTTGGCCTAGGGCGTAAAAAAGCCTCGCGCCGGCCCTGACTAGAATCGAACTAGAACTAGAGTCATTTTAAAAATAAGTTAGAAAAAAACTAAAATGTAATATAATGGAATGACTTTTTTTTTAGCATCTATATTATTGAATTGACTCAGACATTCTTTTTTGGGTTGTTTGAAGTTTTTTGAAGGTTCTAAATGTATTTCCCCCGTTGAAGGAGTTTTAAGAAAAAAAAATCCAAATTTTTAACATTATTTTAATTTCACTCGTTCTGATTTTTTATACAAAAAAGTTGACGCTGCATGCATTTTACAATTGACATTTTCGTGCCTATAACAATGGAAAATTCTAAAAATCGCCACCGCAAATTCGATACACTTCGAACATTTTTGACGACACTTAGATAATATGTACAAAAGTTTGGGAGGAGAAGCGTACTTGAACATTGAGAACGTTGTATTAACGAATTATTTCCGTCTATTATTAAAACTCGTCTAAATTTCCTTTCTTACATGAAAAAGATTTGATTTTAGATTCGAAAAAATCTTGATCACATAAAAAGCGAAACGTTTCGTAAGTCTTGTTTTATTGTAATTTTAAATGACGATCTTATTTTACATCTCTGATATTAATTTATATAATAAATAAATTATTTTGATGGTCTCAACATAGATAAAATTTTATAAAGACGTCACAACACGTGTCTAAACAATCGTTTGAGAAATATGTAACTATTTTCTAAAAACCTCTTTATAAATCGTACTATGACCAACAGGAGTTCAACAAAGTATTGATGTAAAAGAAAGGGAGAAATGGATCACTTTCTTGAAGTGTATCTTCTTCCTAAATTCTCTAACGATTAACAACGTTCAGTATAAAACACCGCTCGTATAGTAATTTTTCTACAGACTACCGCTGTGTATATACAGAGCATATAATGTTTTTATTAAAAACGAAAAAGAAACCTTTATACAATGTGAGTCACGATTAAATTTTAAAACCAGTGAAACAGTCTTTATTATGTTTATATCATTAAAATTAAATATTAAAAATTGTTTTAAGTGTAATATATTTTTAGTATTTATAGCTCTAACGATAGAGAGTGACTCATCTTGTATAAAGATTTATAAATATGTTATGTCCGACTGTATAATCATTAATACGACACTATAAGATCCCAATTTCATAAAAACAACTTCCTAGAATAAGATAATGAATAAATAAATTCACTTTGACCTAAAATGTTTTAAATTTGAACTTTAGTCAGACATAAAGCCACGTATGTAACACGTCTATAAATAACAATGCTTTATGGATTCACTCAGAATTATTATAAACCAAATGTCCATAAAGACCAAAGTTATGACTCATCACATAAGTAGCTATTAAACAAATTTAAAATAAGAAATTATTAATTTTGCTTTAAAACAACGAAAATTTGGTCGCTTAAAACAATTTGTAATTGTATTTTGATTAGCAAAAAGTCCTCAAAGATATATTACGACCTTAACTACGGTCCATTCAGTCTTAATAATACGTTTGAATTGCCCATTTTTCCTTACCCCGTTTACATATTAAAAACCGTAGCCATCACAAACTAGACTCTTAAACGTATTTGTGCGCATTAAATTTTGGCCACTGACGAAACAACGAAACTAAAATGTAAAAGGAAAACTAATTAAAATAAAAAGAAAAACAAAATAATAAAAACTCAAATCTTTTTATTGAAAATAAAAAAATCCCCGTGTATATATTCGTTAAGAATTATATATTTGTGGTAAATATATAGAATCTGCTTTAAATATGTCAAAAACTTAACAAAAAAAAACATACAAAAAAATTCGTAAGATAACGTGAGCTATTTTTATAATTTATTGCAAAAAAAGTAGTCACTTTAAAGCGATTGCACTAAAACGGCGAAGTGAGAAAATGTATGTACGATTGATGACGACCGAGAAACCGTATCGTTTTAGAAAACTGTCATTTGTGAGGACCATGTTTTTAATTGGCACACTCGAACACTACATAGAAAAAGTTCGCAGACGGACACAGAATCATCGTTTCCGTTCGTCTACACATACAGTAGTAATTATTAAATTTGAATAATAGTAATCTTAATAGAGAAATCACTATAGTCTAACGATCACATCGAATAGATTTTCAAATTGTTCAGAAATGCCTTGGAGTCAGATTATTTTTACGTTGGGTCACGACACGATTCGTCTTTTTCGTCTTCTCCTTTTTCTCCCGCTCTTCTTTCTGATCCAAACGTTTTTTCGGCAGGTCTCTTTACGTAGAATTCTTCGGCAGTGATGTCCTACAAAAACATACTAAAAATTTTGACTGTAAAATAATCATTTTCGTTTTTAAAACACTAACCGGTTACAAACGATCCAACCGAAAATTATCTTCTACACTATCCGGTATTAGATTCATCCCACTTTCCGATAATTTTTGTATTTCATCAAAATCTAACGGTTCAAGACTTTCTCGTAACGTTTCTTGCTCTAATAGGTCTAGTTGTTTTGATAAATCGTTATTACTTACATCGTCTGGCACTGAAAAATCTACATCACATACAGTTTTAATTTACGTACTTAGTGTGTTTATAAAATATGTACAGGTGTTCAAAATTCTATATCAAAAAGAATAAGAATTAGAAATGTAGTAATATTTATTTTGACATACTTGAATCAGACTCAAATCTTATTTAATTAGTTTTTTGGGTTTTCAGCAACATACAGTGAATTTCACTTAAGATGTGATATACAAAAATATATTTCTATAGAAACCAGGACGTACCTACTTACTTTGTCACACATAAAATGCAAAATATGAATAGAATTACGCCTGTGAAGTTGGCCATAGATTTTAAACCGAAAAAAATGCGTGATCATGGTATTTAATCGATCTAATTTCAATGGCATCGTATTCATGGTCGCTTCTTGTTTCAAATTCGAAAAGAAAATTTTTCTAACCATTTCCTATAGTCCGGGAAAATCGATTTTCTTCAAACCCCAAAGATTAAGAAGAAGAGATTAAGATAAGAACCCCAAACAGGCTAAAATTTGGTTATATTTGAAGAAAATCGATTTTTCCGGAATATAAGAAATGGTTAGGAAAATTTTCTTTTTGAATTTGATGAAGAGGCGATCAGGAATACGATGCCGTTGAAATTAGATCGATTAAGAACCCCAAATAGGGTAAAATTTGCGATCCTTTGCAAAAAAAAAACGATTTTCCCGGAATATAAGAAATGGTTAGGAAAATTTTCTTTTTGATTCTGAAGCAAGAAGCGACCAGGAATATAATGTCGTTGAAATGGGATCGATTAAGAACCCCAAACAGGCTAAAATTTGCGATGCTTTGCAAAAAAAAAACGATTTTCCCGGAATATAAGAAATGGTTAGGAAAATTTTCTTTTTGAATTTGAAGGAAGAGGCGACCAGGAATACGATGCCGTTGAAATTAAATCGATTAAGAACGCCAAACAGGCTAAAATTTGCGATGGTTTGCAAAAAAAAACGATTTTCCCGGAATATAAGAAATGGTTAGGAAAATTTTCTTTTTGATTCTCAAGCAAGAAGCGACCAGGAATATAATGTCGTTGAAATGGGATCGATTAAGAACCCCAAACAGGCTAAAATTTGCTTATGTTTGAAGAAAATCGATTTTTCCGGAATATAAGAAATGGTTAGGAAAATTTTCTTTTTGAATTTGATGAAGAGGCGACCAGGAATACGATGCCGTTGAAATTAGATCGATTAAGAACCCCAAATAGGGTAAAATTTGCCATCCTTTGCAAAAAAAAAACGATTTTCCCGGAATATAAGAAATGGTTAGGAAAATTTTCTTTTTGATTCTGAAGCAAGAAGCGACCAGGAATATAATGTCGTTGAAATGGGATCGATTAAGAACCCCAAACAGGCTAAAATTTGCTTATGTTTGAAGAAAATCGATTTTTCCGGAATATAAGAAATGGTTAGGAAAATTTTCTTTTTGAATTTGATGAAGAGGCGACCAGGAATACGATGCCGTTGAAATTAGATCGATTAAGAACCCCAAATAGGGTAAAATTTGCGATCCTTTGCAAAACAAAAACGATTTTCCCGGAATATAAGAAATGGTTAGGAAAATTTTCTTTTTGATTCTGAAGCAAGAAGCGACCAGGAATATAATGTCGTTGAAATGGGATCGATTAAGAACCCCAAACAGGCTAAAATTTGCTTATGTTTGAAGAAAATCGATTTTTCCGGAATATAAGAAATGGTTAGGAAAATTTTCTTTTTGAATTTGAAGGAAGAGGCGACCAGGAATACGATGCCGTTGAAATTAGATCGATTAAGAACCCCAAATAGGGTAAAATTTACGATCCTTTGCAAAAAAAAACGATTTTTCCGGAATATAAGAAATGGTTAGGAAAATTTTCTTTTTGATTCTGAAGCAAGAAGCGACCAGGAATATAATGTCGTTGAAATGGGATCGATTAAGAACCCCAAACAGGCTAAAATTTGCTTATGTTTGAAGAAAATCGATTTTTCCGGAATATAAGAAATGGTTAGGAAAATTTTCTTTTTGAATTTGATGAAGAGGCGACCAGGAATACGATACCGTTGAAATTAGATCGATTAAGAACCCCAAATAGGGTAAAATTTGCGATCCTTTGCAAAAAAAAAACGATTTTCCCGGAATATAAGAAATGGTTAGGAAAATTTTCTTTTTGATTCTGAAGCAAGAAGCGACCAGGAATATAATGTCGTTGAAATGGGATCGATTAAGAACCCCAAACAGGGTAAAATTTGCTTATGTTTGAAGAAAATCGATTTTTCCGGAATATAAGAAATGGTTAGGAAAATTTTCGTTTTGAATTTGAAGGAAGAGGCGACCAGGAATACGATGCCGTTGAAATTAGATCGATTAAGAACCCCAAATAGGGTAAAATTTACGATCCTTTGCAAAAAAAAACGATTTTCCCGGAATATAAGAAATGGTTAGGAAAATTTTCTTTTTGATTCTGAAGCAAGAAGCGACCAGGAATATAATGTCGTTGAAATGGGATCGATTAAGAACCCCAAACAGGCTAAAATTTGCTTATGTTTGAAGAAAATCGATTTTTCCGGAATATAAGAAATGGTTAGGAAAATTTTCTTTTTGAATTTGATGAAGAGGCGACCAGGAATACGATACCGTTGAAATTAGATCGATTAAGAACCCCAAATAGGGTAAAATTTGCGATCCTTTGCAAAAAAAAACGATTTTCCCGGAATATAAGAAATGGTTAGGAAAATTTTCTTTTTGATTCTGAAGCAAGAAGCGACCAGGAATATAATGTCGTTGAAATGGGATCGATTAAGAACCCCAAACAGGCTAAAATTTGCTTATGTTTGAAGAAAATCGATTTTTCCGGAATATAAGAAATGGTTAGGAAAATTTTCTTTTTGAATTTGATGAAGAGGCGACCAGGAATACGATACCGTTGAAATTAGATCGATTAAGAACCCCAAACAGGCTAAAATTTGCAATGGTTTTCAAAAAAAAAACGATTTTCCCGGAATATAAGAAATGGTTAGGAAAATTTTCTTTTTGATTCTGAAGCAAGAAGCGACCAGGAATATAATGTCGTTAAAATGGGATCGATTAAGAACCCCAAACAGGCTAAAATTTGCTTATGTTTGAAGAAAATCGATTTTTCCGGAATATAAGAAATGGTTAGGAAAATTTTCTTTTTGAATTTGATGAAGAGGCGACCAGGAATACGATACCGTTGAAATTAGATCGATTAAGAACCCCAAACAGGCTAAAATTTGCGATGGTTTTCAAAAAAAAAACGATTTTCCCGGAATATAAGAAATGGTTAGGAAAATTTTCTTTTTGATTCTGAAGCAAGAAGCGACCAGGAATATAATGTCGTTAAAATGGGATCGATTAAGAACCCCAAACAGGCTAAAATTTGCTTATGTTTGAAGAAAATCGATTTTTCCGGAATATAAGAAATGGTTAGGAAAATTTTCTTTTTGATTCTGAAGCAAGAAGCGACCAGGAATATAATGTCGTTGAAATGGGATCGATTAAGAACCCCAAATAGGGTAAAATTTACGATCCTTTGCAAAAAAAAACGATTTTCCCGGAATATAAGAAATGGTTAGGAAAATTTTCTTTTTGATTCTGAAGCAGGAAGCGACCAGGAATATAATGTCGTTGAAATGGGATCAATTAAGAACCCCAAACAGGCTAAAATTTGCTTATGTTTGAAGAAAATCGATTTTTCCGGAATATAAGAAATGGTTAGGGAAATTTTCTTTTTGAATTTGAAGCAAGAGGCGACCAGGAATACGATGCCGTTGAAATTAAATCGATTAAGAACCCCAAACAGGCTAAAATTTGCGGTGGTTTGCAAAAAAAAAAGGTTTTTCCCGGAATATAAGAAATGGTTAGGAAAATTTTCTTTTTGATTCTGAAGCAAGAAGCGACCAGGAAATAATGCCGTTGAAATGGGATCGATTAGAAACCCACAACAGGCCGACATTTACTTATATTTGAAGAAAATCGATTTTTCCGGAATATAAAAAATGGTTAGGAAAATTTTCTTTTTGAATTTGAAGCAAGACGCGACCAGGAATACGATGCCGTTGAAATTAAATCGATTAAGAACCCCAAACAGGCTAAAATTTGCGATGGTTTGCAAAAAAAAAAACGATTTTCCCGGAATATAAGAAATGGTTAGAAAAATTTTCTTTTTGATTCTGAAGCAAGAAACGATCAGGAATACAGGGTGTCTCACGTAACTGGTTCGTTAGAACTTTTTTAGGTTCCAGTATTCCTACAGTTTTGAAATTTTGGTAGTATGGATTGTTCAGTCGGATCTTTCGATCTAAAATATTTTCAAGATGGCTGCCACTTCCGGTCTACCGGAAGTAGACCATAACTTCGTTATTTTAAATGGAATGCTATAGTTTTTATTACACCTTTTAATTGTACGTAAAAAAATATGTTGACTTTTATAAAAGTTATTGGTACCTAGCGTTTTTCGTTTTCGAGTTATTTTGGTTTTAAGCTTTTTTTGGTAAATTTCAACATGCTCTTTAAAACTTCATATCTCAGCCAACGTTCATTCAAAAAAGATCTACGTTAGCACGATTACTCTTCAGGTGTTGTCAAATAGATTGTCATTTGTTGTATCGGAGTATCTTATACAGACTGGTCAAAAATTGAATTACCGTTTCTCCATATTCAATGGGGAGAAAGTCGAAAATTTTAAATGGAACACCCCATTTTTTAGTAGCCTACACGAAAGGGAATTTAATTCTCTACAATTTATCTATAAACATTCCTATACCTATTTATTGTAGTTTCTCTCATATTCGTAAATTTATCAAAACATGCAGGAAATGCAGGAAACCGTTTGTATTTTTATTAGAAGGCATTTCGACAGTTTTTTGTTTAATTTATTTATATTATTATTTTTACTTACCAAAAATAGCAAACAGAAGATCAAATAAATTAAACTATTAAAACAAAAAATTAATGATAAAAATTAGATTTCAATAAAAATATAAATTTATAATATAAATTTGTTATAAAATTGAATTTGGAAATGCAATAAAACACGGTAAAATATTTATTTCGTTGTCTTCATCACTGGTGACCGGAAATATGCGATTTCTTTTGGTCTCGATATATCCAAAACTAAGAAATTCTTTATCAATTTTTTGAAATTTTTCCTTGTGATGGGCGTTAGGTTTGTTAGGCATCTCTCATTAAGTGTTCGACACGTCCTGTCCAAAAGTTTATTACATTCGCCATCAATACAAAATAAATTTCAATTATCGGCGTTGGAATACCATGATTTTTTTACCATGATGTTCAATGACTTACACCCGTCGTCAAATGTAACTAATGACAACAATAATACAAACATGGACCAAAAACTGTCAAAAATCCATAGTTTTCTAATAAAAAACCTGGATTTCGTGCATGTTTTAATAAATTTCGCAATATGAGGCAAACTACAATAAATAGGTGTGAGAATGTTTATAGATAATTTGTAGAGAATTAAATTCTCTTCCTGATAGGCTAAAAAAATATGGGGCGTTCCATTTAAAATGTTCGACTTTCTCGCCATTGAATATGGAGAAACAGTAATTCAATTTTTGACCAGCCTGTATAAGATACTCCGATACAACAAATGACAATCTATTTGACAACATCTGAAGAGTAATCGTGCCAACGTAGATCTTTTTTGAATGAACGTTGGCTGAGATATGAAGTTTTAAAGAGCATGTTGAAATTTACCAAAAAAAGCTTAAAACCAAAATAACTCGAAAACGAAAAACGCTAGGTACCAATAACTTTTATCAAAGTCAACCTACTTTTTTACGTACAATTAAACGGTGTAATAAAAACTATAGCATTCCGTTTAAAATAGCGAAGTTATGGTCTACTTCCGGTAGACCAAAAGTGGCGGCCATCTTGAAAATATTTTAGATCGAAAGTTCCGAATGAACAACCCATGCTACCAAAATTTCAAATCTCTACGAATAGTGGAACCTGAAAAAGTTCTAACGAACCAGTTACGTGAGACACCCTGTATAATGCCGTTGAAATGGGATCGATTAGAAACCCCGAACAGGCCGACATTTGCTTATGTTTGAAGAAAATCGATTTTTCTAGAATATAAGAAATTGTTAGGAAAATTTTCTTTTCGAATCTAAAACAAGAGGCCACCAGGAATACGATGCCGTTGAAATTAGCTCGATTAAATACCCCGACCACGCATTTTTTTCAGTTTAAAATCTATGACTGAAATCTATGGCCAACTTCACACGCGTAATAGAATTTGATATTGCAGTAAACTTCGGTATATAGCGGATTAATACGGTGAACAACATAGCTCAATAAAAATATACAACAATCTAGCGCTGAATAACAAATAAAACTAGATTAACACTAGCACTAGAACTAACACTAGACAGCTAAAGTCAATTGTTATGCAGCGCTAGACCAAGAACTAGAATCATTCGAGTTTCGCCGTCTTTAGAGACGTGCGGCTAAACCCAAATAATTCTAGTTCTAGGTATAGTGTTAGTTTTACATAGTAACAGTGCTAGTGTAAAACTAGAACTAACACTTGACCTAGAACTAGAAACATTCGGGTTTAGCCGTGCGTTTCTTATGACGGAAACTCAGAGTCACCTTTTGCAAGCAAAAGTTTTCCTTTACAAAACTACCTAATGCCTGTACTATTAATAATTTCGTAACTAAGGTTACTGCATTCATATATTGCGAGTTACATGAAATTCCCGGTATAGAAACAATCACCTACTCTTTTCCAACTCGTATAATTTTTGGGTTATATGCCAATTTCAAATTTGAACCATCCTGTACATACAGAGCACATTAAAAACAATATTCTAAACGAACATGCCATGTAAAACTCTGCAAAATCTTTCAAACGATTTTCCTAGTATCAGTAGCCTTTTACAGAAACTGGTTATTTTTTGAATCTTTTGGGCTTGAATCTGGCATGAACTAAATCCCTGTCAAATACAGTATTGGAAAAAAGTTTTTCCTTAGGATTTACACTACTATGCTAGTGTATATTATATAGCATTTATGTAGTGACGATTTCACAAAGCTAGCCTTATTTTATTAAAAATAAAATAAAATTATAAAACTTGGGTTGGAAAAAAGTAAAACAACTTTGTTAAGAAATATAAACATATGGTAAATAAGAAAGAGTTTTTGATACATTCGATAAGACCAGTCTTAAACATGCCTTGTGGTGTAGCTGTTTGTAAAACTGTAAAACAAATGATTATTAATGATTTTAAAAATTCTCTTTTTCAAATTTTAAAGGTTCTCTTTACACAAATGTGTAGCATCGCGAATTATTAAACAATATCGTAAGACGGGACTTGCAGACTTGAAGAAAAAGTGCCAGAAAAACCAATGGATGCGTTAATAGAATAATTATAAGAACAGCTAAAAAATATCCATTTTATTCTTCAGCCAAAATTAAGGCTGAGTTACAAGAAACACACAACTTGGAGGTATCAACATGTACATACGCAATAGATTAATTGAAAATAAACTATTTGCCCGAAGACTAGCGAAAAACCACATTTATCAAAAAAAAAAAAAAAAATGCCGCAAGACTGCTGTTTGCACGCACCCATCAAGAGTGGACATACAACGAATGGAAAAAGGTAATGTTTAGTGATGAATCCAAGTTTAACTTATTTAAAAGTGATGGAGTGTAATATGTGAGGCGTCCAATAGGAAAAAGGATGACTTTTAAGTACATGCAGTGAACATTAAAACATGGAGGTGGTTCTGTGATGGTTTGGGGATGTTTCTCTGGTTAATGGATAGATTTATGATTATACAGGGTGTCTCAGCGAGACCGGTCATTAGACGTTTCTGTGGTTCTGGCCAAAATAAAAAATTGAGAATTCAGACTTAAGTATTATCAATTACGTTCTCTTCGTTTAAAATATTTTCAGATTTCTAGCACTTCCGGTTATACCGGAAGTCGCCACCTACCTTATTTTTTTAAATGGAACACCCTGTATAATTTTACATATTTGGATTTGTCTGTTTTGAAGGTTTATAAATAACTTTACTTTTTACAATTTGATTCGGCCGTTCTCGAGTTATTCGATTTTTTCTAGAAAAATCTGCTCCAGCGGACATTTGTTCAAAAAATCATAGAACACTCGATTTTTGAGATATCAATTTAGGATTCAGAACATGCTTAAACAACATGATGGAGTATGTTTTGGTGCCAAGAACGGCTGTCTAGATCGTTTGGTCACTTTACTATGACACGTTAACTTTTCGAAATTTGGAACTATCATAACTTCATTTTTTTAAATGGCACCCCCCATATTTTATTACTTAGTCGTCTTCGGCGTCTCATTTTACATCTATTATATTCCATATGTCCTATGCCTAACATTAATAGTTTGAGAAATAATTAGGGTTTTTTCAAAAATGCTCACATATCATATGGATATTAACCTAGTGTGCCATGGAAAACAAATGTTTAATGACTTATTGATAAACGTCAAAGTCTAATTTAGGTTGTTTGATGCTTGTGAGTCTAAAACCAGTTAAAATGGATATTAATAACGTAAATAATGTTTATACAAATGAAGAAATCCATAATTTATTTTTTGTGCACAAAAAGTGCGACAAAGAACTTGCAGAATGTTTAATGAAAATTATCTACATTTATCTCCGATGACAAAAGGTAAATTTAGAGGAATAGAAGCAAATTTTTTGCATTTTGGACGAATTAATCACGTGTTAAACTGACCAACATATGTAGTAGATAATGCAACGGAAGAGGTGAATGCCTTGGCTTATTTCGAGCCCAGTCCCAACACCTCAATTCGAGCTGCCAAAGAAGATCTGGGAATCATACTACGAACTTTGTCGCGCTTTTCATGCAAAAAAAATAAATTAAGAATTTCTTGATTTGTGTAAATATTACTTTCGTTATTGTTATCGATTTTAACTAGTTTCAGTGCTAATATTAAGGGACCTAACAGATAATTATTCGCTCACATGCATCAAGTGACGTAAACAAGTGAGTCTTTGACAAGAACTCATTGAGAAGGTTTGTTTTTCATGGCACACTAGGCTAAATATCCATATGATATGTGTGCATTTTTCAAAAAACCCTAATTATCTCCCAAACTATTAATATTAGGTATGGGTCATATGGGATATAAAAGATGTAGAATGAGACACCGAAGACGACTAAAAAATAAAATATGGGGGGTGCCATTTAAAAAAATGAAGTTATGGTACTTCCAAATTTTGAAAACCTAACGTGCCGTAGTAAAGTGATCAAACGTTCTAGACCGCAGTTCTCGGCACCAAAACATACTCCATCATGTTGCTTAAGCATGTTCTCAATCCTAAATTGATATCCCAAAAATCGAGTGTTCTCTGATTTTTTGAACAAATGTCTGCTGGAGCAGATTTTTCTAGAAAAAATCGAATAACTCGAGAACGGCCGAATCAAATTGCAAAAAGTAAAGTTATTTATAAACCTTGAAAACAGACAAATCCAAATATGTAAAAATATACAGGATGTTCCATTTAAAAAAATAAAGTTGGTGGCGACTTCCGGTATAACCGGAAGTGCAAGAAATTTGAAAATATTTTAGACGAAGAGCTCGTAATTGATAATACTTAAGTCTGAATTCTCAAATTTTTATTTTCGCCAGAACCCCAGAAACGTCTAATGACCGGTCTCTCTGAGACACCCTGTATATTAAGAAATGTTACGAAACCTTATGCCGACGAAAGTCACATCTAAAGTCGTAAAGGAATGGTTTAAACAAAATAAAATAAATTTGATGACTTGGCCGTCACAGTCACCAGAATTAAATCTACAATAATAATAAAGGAGATTGTATAAAGTACTAAAAAATCTTTGCTTTTTATTCAATTTAACTGTTATTTACCTATAAATTGTGTTTTTCCAACTCAACTTTTGCAATTCTGTTTAATTTCTATAAAAATAAAGCTATCTTTGTCAAATTTCAGATAAACAATTACTATATAATGCACATTGCCATAGTAATGTAAAACCTGACGAAAAACATAAATTTAAAATTAAATATAGAAAAATTAAAAATTGCTCTATTTTTTTCCAATACTCAAATGCAAAGAGCAATATATGACCTATAGAAGAAATGACCGAATGAATTATGGGGATAATCCGTCCTAATCATAAGAAGAGCCCCCTAAATTTCACACAGATAGAATTATACCAACTGTTGGAAAAACCATGTGGATCAAGCACCAGATACATATTCACCAAGGAGGATCATGTATGCCAAACCATAAGGAAGGCAGAAACAAAGGCAGATCCTTGGCTACCAAGAAATTCTTGCTAGCTACAATTTTTCATTCAACTCGTTAAATATAACGTTCATGACTTTGATATAATCACTATACTTTACATGGGATTTTCGTTTAGTACATTACTTTTAATATAACTTGTATTTAGTAACTAAATTGATTAATAAATACCTGTTAATATAATATCTGGTATACTTGTTGGAGTATTTGGTGTCGTGTGTAAACTCGGCGATGTGGCAGGATACACAAATTGTGGCGAAGTACTATAGTACCCGGCGTCGTTGGTCAGTTCGATGGGCGCGCTAACAGTTACGTCCGTAAATGGCTGCTGATGTTGCGACTGCGACACGTGCGTTTGATCCACGTATGAAACCGTATTCGCTGGTGTGTCCATCTATTTAAAACAACGTATAAAAAACTTTTTACACCACAGATATTAAAAATATATATTTGTTTAATGATCATACATAATAATAAAAGAACAATTTTTTTCATTCAGCGTGCACAACAGAACTTAATATGGAATTATTAAAATATCTATTTTAATTACTTGTAGCATGCAAATTCAACACGATTTACAATAACGCGTAATGGTTTTAAAAATACTTCTGAAAGCATGATACTTTGATAATAAGAAAACATTATGCAAAAGGTCGAGTATTATTTAGCCATGCTGCGATAGACAAAAAATTAAAGGAAAAACAGGTTGAGCTGTTTAACGAAACTGATGTATGTACAGGAGAATCCTGAATGCCTACAGATGTTACAAAAACTGAAAAGGAGAGAAACTGAAACGGTGCCTAGAACGTCTATAATAATAATAAATTGTAAAAAGGAAAAAAAAGGCTCTGACTGAGGAAGATCTCTGTTCACCTGCACTTGAGCGCTCCACGCGCAGCCCGATTCCATCAGGCTGGCGACCAGTTGTGCCCAGTCCTGATCAGAAAAACCATATAAGCTCCCCGTTGAAATCGTTGAAATTAACAGAAATGATCACAACAGACAACTCCGTTTCGTTTAAACAGCGCAACGAAACACCCAACTTAAATTTACTTATTCCGAAAAAAAAACAAGGGCTTTACCTAATAAAAGTACGTGATTGGATGTGATGAATGAGTTTGAAATTTAAAAAAACGGAACATTAAAATATTTTACGCGTAAATGTCCTGTGTACATTCAAAAGCAACAACGATAGTTTCTTTTTTATCATTTTGCGTTTCGGCTTTAAGTTTTGTTTTTGTATTTGTTGGTATCTAAAGTTACTCACCACTCCCTGCACGCAACAAAAACAAAAAACAGACTAAATGTACACCGTTCTTTCTTGGGGGGATTATGGGCGCGTGAGGTGAAATGTGACAGGAGTGAAAGTGTGTATTCAAAAAAGAAACCTAAAAAGTAATTTATTGTTCACTCACCATTGAGAATTGCTCAAAATGTTGTTGTAACTGGGCTGGGGAGAATATTGAATAGTCGTTGGATAAGGGACTAGGTGCTCCTGGACTGCAAGGTGCTGAATGATGACCACCTAATCCAGGGGAAGATTGCGGACTAGGCCTATTACTTCGATAACCAGCTTGCTGTAACTTTTAAAAAATCATTGATTATAAAATAATTAAATAATTAATTTCAAATTTACTATGTATATTTATATTATCTTAATAGTTATTTTTGATACAAGATAGCGAAATCGTTCGAGAATGCAAAAGAGTTTCGCTGTCGTGTATCAAACAACATTTTTTCGAAAACTGCGTATTCTAAAGTTATAAATTAATAAAAAGACCAAATTCAGGATAATGACATTTAGAATTTATTTAATGTTATGTCAAAAACTTAACGTCACATCGATTTAACCTCACATATTGAACAAATGTAATAAATTTGCATTTAAACATGAAATGAAATGATAAAATAAATTTAATGAATGAGTGCTTTAAGTCTTATGAAACGTGTTTTTTATGCTATTTTTTGTAATTCGCGTTTTTATCCCTTTTTTTTAACAAAAATAAAATAAATTTTGACAATGTAGGGAAATAGGTATGCAGCAGTTGGTAACACCGTAACACTTGAAAATAGAAATTTGAATTGACAATTAGATACTGTCAAAACACAAAATGTATTCACCTGAAAAAAATGTTTCATGTACACCTCCCAAAATAAGAGAAATTGCTCAGAGTTCAATGTCCTCATCATTGTGGACCTTGTATTCGATGCTAAGAACGTGTTTAAACAACCATAAACAAAAATTGTCACATTGACAACTAGAAAAATTAATGACCCAATGTCACCAACTTGAACTGGTTCCATAAAATGTTACTAAAATCTCATTACAGCATCGGATGCTGTAAGAAGTCTCATTACAGCACCCGTTTGACTACTGTTAAGTCTTTTTTGTAATTCGCTACGGTAATGGAAGCTATAACAGTACTCAAACGGGTGCTGTAATGAGACTCTTTACAGCATCCGATGCTGTAATGAGATTCTAGTAACATTTTATGGAACCAGTTCAAGTTGGTGACATTGGGTCATTAATTTTTCTAGTTGTCAATGTGACAATTTTTGTCTATGGATGTTTAAACACGTTCTTAGTATCAAATACAAGGTCCACAATGATGAGGGCATTGACTCTGAGCAATTTTTCTTATTTTGGGAGGTGTACATCAAACATTTTGTTTCAGGTGAATACATTTTGTGTTTTGACAGTTTCTAATTGTCAATTCAAAGTTTCTCTTTTCAAGTGTTCCGGTGTTACCAACTGCTACATACCTAGTTCCCTACATTGCCAAAATTTACTTTATTTTTGTTAAAAAAAAGTATAAAAACGCGAATTACAAAAAATAGCATAAAAAACACGTTTCATAAGACTTAAAGCACTCATTCATTAAAAAACTCGTGGCTTCGCCACTCGTTTTTCAACTTGAATTCGTGCATTTCAAGCGTGTCTTACGAAACTTGTTTTTTAATATACTATTACGTCCTGTTGACAAAAAACTATCGTTTTGACGGTCGCTAAGTACTACGCAAAAGTCAACTTTTAATAGCAGTTTTCGAAAAATTCTATGTTTTTTGACGAATTTTTTTGTCATTTAGCAGCACAACTTTAAATCTGTTGTAATAAACTATGAATAGTATTAACAATGTGATAAGAGTCGATGAATATTTCTCAATAACTAAGCTTGCAATTTATCTAGTCGCTGTTTTAGTTATTTCAGATTTGATCTATGTACTTTAAAGGGGGTCCTTTCTAGAAGTTTTTGCGGTTGAAATATTATTAATATTTAGCAACTAAAATGGCACATCCATAGATTATACTACCTATATACTTGTTCTTTACATACCATTATGAAGGGTGTACACTTTTCATATGTAAACGTTATAACATGATTCGTCTTTGGTTCGCCCTTTGACAGGCTTTATTACTCAGTAGTCTATGAAAGTCTCTTCATTCTACTATCGGTGCAAAAAGTCAAGGCCCCTCACTTTAGAGATCGATATCTTCGCAAAATGTGTCAAATAATTGTGTTTGTCAGATACTGTTTTACCTCTCTAATTTTTTAGAGCGATTTAAGGGAATTATAAATTAAAAAGGAACAGAAATAAGCTCTGCGGGTGACGGGGATGCGGGGTATCCAATCGGAACAGATGGTGCGTCCTAGACAGGACGTCGCGCCTTATTTCTTTATATAGGTAAGATAAAGGCGCGACGTACTGTCTGGAACGCATCATCTTTTCCGATTGGGCGGAACCCCCCTCTCCCGGCAGAGATTATTTCTGTTTCTTTTTAATTTATAATTCGATTAAGTCGCTCTAAAAAAATTAGACCACACATAACTTTGAAAAACTGATAACGGTATCCGATAAAAAATAAATAAAAAAAAATAAAATATGCCACTCATTAAGAACACATCAGGCTACCACCTGTTGAAAAAAATTTTTCGTACGATAGTTTTCGAGAAAAAAAATCGCAAAGTTGACAAAGCTGCTGGTACCGTAAAAAATCGGGTACTTTTTTCATTTAACTCAAATTAACATATGTTACGTAAAAATGTTCAGTGATTACAACAAACTTTGTCGCAATTTTTTTTATGGAGCGGTTGCGAAGATATCGATCTCTAAAGTGAGGGGCCTCGACTTTTTGCAGGGATAGTAGTGCTTGTTCCAGCTTATGTGTAATTCATCATTTGTATGTTTACTCTTATTCATAGTCTATTAACCCTTTGTGTCCCAAGAAGTAAAAAATTTTGAAACTGTGACAGAATTAAAATGCTATCAAAATACACTCAGTAAAGGCCTTTGGAATCAATTTTAGCAAAATATGCAATCCCCCTATTTTCGCATAATCTAAGTGTCAAAAAAGATGGTAATTCAAAAATTCCTGGAAACCGTGTTTATTGAAATTAAGAAATAAAACTTATTTTAAATTGAAGCTTAAAGCTTTCTCTTTAAATTGATGTATAATAATCGATGGGTTGAATTAGAAAAATATTGAGAAAAAGAGTATTGAGTTAAAACTAACATTTTCGTATAACCTAAGTGTCAAAAAAGATGCTAATTTAAAAATTTCTGGAACCCGTATTTATTGAAATTAAAGAATGAGACTTATTTTAAATTAAAGCTCAAAGCTTCCTTTTTAAAATGATGTATAATAATTGTTGGGTTGGATTGGAAAAATATAGAGAAAAAAAATGTTGAAATAAAACATACATTTTCGTATAACCTAAGAGTGTCAAAAAAGATGCTAATTTAAAAATTCCTGGAAGCTGTATTTATTGAAATTAAGGAATGAAACTTATTTTAAATTAAAGCTCAAAGCTTTTTCTTTAAAATGATGTATAATAATTGTTGGGTTGGATTGGAAAAATATAGAGAAAAAAAATGTTGAAATAAAACTTACATTTTCGTATAACCTAAGAGTGTCAAAATAGATGCTAATTTAAAAATTCCTGGAAGCCGTATTTATTGAAATTAAGGAATGAAACTTATTTTAAATTAAAGCTCAAAGCTTTCGCTTTAAAATGATGTATAATAATTGTTGGGTTGGATTGGAAAAATATAGAGAAAAGAAATGTTAAAATAAAACTTATATTTTCGTATAACCTAAGAGTGTCAAAAAAGGTGCTAATTTCAAAATTTCTGGAACCCGTATTTATTGAAATTAAGGAATGAGACTTATTTTAAATTAAAGCTCAAAGCTTTCTTTTTAAAATGATGTATAATAATTGTTGGGTTGGATTGGAAAAATGTAGAGAAAAAAAAATGTTAAAATAAAACTTACATTTTCGTATAACCTAAGAGTGTCAAAAAAGATGCTAATTTAAAAATTCCTGGAAGCCGTATTTATTGAAATTAAGGAATGAAACTTATTTTAAATTAAAGCTCAATGTTTTCTTTTTAAAATGATCTGTAATAATCACACCTAATAACCATTTATCAAAGAAATACCTTTTTGAACAACAAAATTCAACAGCACCACTTTTCACAAAACTTCTAACCTCACAGTGCGGATTGCGACGTTTTTTATACAGATTCTGTCTTGTATAGTAGAAAGTACCAACAGCTCTAAATGCGCCGAATAGATAACTACAGTTTAAAATGAGTGTTTAAAACTACCGGTACTTTAAAGTACCGTCGGGACACAAAGGGTTAAACCATAGAGTCAGATCGAATTGGCTTCTTTAAAGTTTCATAACAATTGTACTTTTTGAGAACAACAAAAACGCTTTTAATTTATTATTGAAAAAAATGAGTTCATAGATACCGAAAATGAATAATTTTATTGTTGATATGTAAATACTAACCGTTGGTGAAGGAGATGATGCGGGCACTTTTTGTGGTTGTTGATACATCATATTCGCAAGTTGTGTATAATCAGTCCCATCTATACCCGTTAAATTCTTGTCAATTGGTAAATTCTAAAAATAAAATTAAAAATAGACAAACCAATTAATAATCTTGTAACTCTCCAAACAAGATAAAATAACCCAAATACAAGCTAAACAAGCAAACTATAAAAAATTAAAAAAAAACTAAAATAAAAATTATAAAAAACGACTAACCTTATTGTGATGTAAATGATACCTAGAATTTGGAACTGATAAATGGTTCTGGAACAAGATCACAAAAAACGACATGCAAAATCAAAATTAAGCGAAAAAAAGTAAAAATTAAATAAAAATTGGGAAGAAAAAAAACGAATAATTATGAAACATAGGTTTGCGTTAGCGCATAATTTTTTAGAACATTTATTGCCATACCTGCTGATGGTGAGGTGACGTTGGAGGATTTACAAAATGAAATTGCGCGGGATGCCGCACACCGTGTTGCAGACTCGTTGGGGATAACGTTGACGGACTCGTATTTACAGGACTCTTCATAAAATAAGCGCAAGATTAAAATTTGTGTTTAAAATTAGTTATAAAAACTTACAGAACTATAGGGCGAACTACCTTGATCTCCATCTTGATCAAGGGGTGTCGGAATTGGCGACGGAAAATGTACACTTGTTAAGTCAGGTAGAGAGCCTGTATTATTCCCTATTGGAATTTGTATTGTTCCAGGCTCATGAACAGACGGATAAATGCTTAAAAAAATTACTTGAAATAATTTACTTTTCAACGAATTTTAGTTTTATCCTACTTTATTCCTGGTACTCTAGGGACCTCACAACTGGACTTAGGCCGCCCATCATGTTGATCTGGACCGTTCATCGATTGCACAAGCCACCGATTACCGGATGAGTCATTCCTCTCGTTGTTCATACCCTGAAAAATTATAAATTTAAATTTATCTAGCGCGTCTTTTAATATACCTCAAAGTATACCTGCATTGCGCTCTGGTGTAGTGCCGAGTCACTGTTCGTTCGTCTCCAACTGGTATCCGGTGGTGGACTCAAAAACAAACCCGTCGAGTATGGTGAATTATCATGTTTCCTATCTTGTCTTCTAATCGGTCCACCCTGTGATCTCGCCCTACTCTCTCTATGACTGTGACTATGACCATGACTACTAACCATATTTGCGTGAGAAAGAGATATTTCGTCAGGCTATAAAAAAATTAAAGAAAAATTAATAACTTGATAAAAAAAAATATAGAAAAGTCATGCATATTATTGAAAAAGCTTCGTTAATCAAAAACTTAAAAAAAAAAATTTAATTGTAGTTTACATGTAACGAGGATTAAATAGAAACGGTTGAGAATGTTTGGTGACCTTTGACACCCGCAGCAGAGGCCCCTTCGGTTTATGAAAATTGCCAATGCAGACTTGGAGTATCGTCGGTGTTGCACGCAACTAGTATAAACCATGCGCAAAATAAATATTCATGAGACCCACTTGTCAAGCTTTCTGTCTTCGCAATAGAATGAATTTCAATTCTTATCGTAAAGAAAAATTACAAACGAACTTAGTTTTTAATATTATTTTAAAAAAATTGAATCCGGTGAAATCCGCTAAAGACGGAACCTTGTACATTAAGTTTAATTGGAGGGGCCTTTTGCAAATAAACCACTGAACTATGCACATGTTGGCCGCAGTTGTGTAAACAAACGAAAGAAAAAACAAATCAAAACCCGATAAGAAACAGCGAATGTTGATCAGCTGACGCTGGAAATAACGTTCGATTCGATGTTTTTGCACTTTCTGTAAATACAATAGTAGGTACGTGTTTTAAATTAATATCGAAAATAAAACACCTGTAGAATAATAGTCAATGAGTTTATCCTTTAATAACATTGTTTTAATCAATAGAGAAAAAAATTTCTTGGTTGCCATTTAGAACTAAGGTAGAAGAAGATTTAATCGAATCAATTATTTATGGTTGGAAGATACTACATAATAGTAAAACATGCAATATTTATTATAGGTTGAGTACAATAAAATTTAACCTTTCATGCTTGTTCTTATCAAATAACACAATGTTATTATTAATAGCCTCATATGAATCGACATTCGGATGGATTAGACCTTTATTATAGTTTTTTTTTTGTTCCACGAATTCATTGCCGTTTACTAACCTTTTCAAACCGTAATAAAAAATAAACGAGTTAATAATAAAATAGATGTAATTGAACTAAAACTAAAATTAACACTGAAAAGTTTCTAATTGTAGGTCTAGTAGGTATTAATTCTAGTTTTACTTCAATAAAACATAAAGATTCAAGAAAACTGATACATTTCTAGTTTATACTGTTTATTCTGTTACTATGTAGAACTAACACTATACCTAGAACTAGAATCATTTGGGTTTAGCCGTCTTTAGAGACGTGCGGCTAAACCCAAACGATTCTAGTTCTAGGTATAGTTAGTGATGTGAAAAGTAATATTACCTGCTAAGTTACAGTAATATTACCCGTAAGGTAACCATCTTACTACAGATTAAAATATTGTTCAACATCGGCTATAAGAGACATCTATCATCCAAGAGTTCAGTTACAATTGCTCTATGATATCTGTAATATGAAGAAAATCGGGGAATACCTAGAGACTTGAATTAAATATTTTGAAGCAAATGCTCCTACAATATCAAAGGTTTTTGGTGTCTTTTTGGAAATAAAAGCTGCTATATCACGACAATTATTATCAACATCGATACTTCAAGATGAGGACACAATTAAAAGTGTTTTAATGTCAAGAATGAATAAATCGATAAAACCAATACATATAGCTGCTAATTTACTTGAACCAGCAAATAGAGGACGATATTTAAGCCCAGAACAAAATTTGGTTGCCACAGAATTTATTTTTGAAATAGCTAAAAGTCATCAGAGGCATAATGATCCTGAAAACAGTAACTACTAAACTTGCCAAATATATAAAGTGAGAAGCGGTTTCTTTGCAAAAGACTTCTCTAGAGAAAAATGAAATGGCGTTACGTGGTGGTCAGGAATCTGTTCCAGAAAAAGCTTTATGGGCTCAAGTAACTTGCCATCAGCTATAGAAAGAACTTTCAGCACGTTGGTTGGTATAATCAATAAAATTTTAGAATTTAGTACTTTATTTACAAGTCAAAGAAGAAATAATCGACTGACCGTTGAAAAAGCTGGTAAGCTCACATATATCACACAACCACAATTTAATGAGTAAGAAAACAGGTCAAGAGGAAGAAAGCGCAGAAGAAAATAGGGACGATAATTACACGGTCGATAGTGGAAGTGATACTGATAACTTCGTCAGAGATGAAGATAAATAAGAAGATAATCTACCACTTTCAGCACTGAATAAAAAATGAAAATTTTGTTACATGCTTCTTATTATATAGACATATTTTGTTCTATTCTCTCGAAATATATTTAAAATTACAAATTACGACTTAAAATTATTTCATTTCATAAATTAACGTTAAAAAGTGATTCAGTACCTAAGTATATCTAAAATTTATACAATATGGGTAAATGTTACCAATAATATTATCGGTAATATTACGGTAAAATTACATTTTCTTAAATTTTCAGTAATTTTGCATGACTAGGTAGAGTCTTAGTGCTACATAGTAACACTGATAGTGCAACTTAAGTATAGGTATAGTGCTCTAAGCAGTGTTGTTAAATACCCGGGTATTTATTTTCAAAGGTAAATTTCCTGGATATATACCCGGAGGTATTTACCCAAGATGGGTATTTAGAGTCGATTATCGATACACTTGTTTATAACATCTACAAGAATTCTACAATGACGGTAAAATTGCATAAAAGTACTGAAGAGAGTGGAAGTAGAAAAGTACTGATTGTTAGTAAAACAAGACGATACAATGTTGAACCCAAATTGTTCATCATAGTCCTGGAGAATGCATTTTAACAACCAGATTGGACCCAAAAAAGCATAAACATTGATGGCAAATACCTAAGTAATTTACGCTACGCGGACGATATAGTTCTTATTTTGGATAGCCTTGGAGAGATGAAACTAATGGTGAACGACTTAATGGAGGTGTGTGCAAGAGTTAGGCTAAATATTGACGTAAAGACATCAAAATTTATGACAAATCTTGTTCCCAAGTATAACATCAACATTGGGGATAATGAGATTGAGAGGGATAACAGCTATGTGTATCTTGGCCATGAGGTTCGTGTATCGAGAAATAATCAAACAAGCGAACTAAACAGCCTATGGGAAACTTAAAGACATCTTCAAGAGCGATATTCCTATATATTTGAAAAGAAAGGCTTTCAATCAATTCGTGTTTCCCCTTATGACATACGGCTCCGAAACATTAACATTAACGGTAGCCACTGCCAGGAGGCTCAAAGTAACGCAAAGACCGAAATGAAGACCTATGAAGAAGAACTGGCGCAAATGATGTGGTCAACATTGTGGCAAAGTTCAACAATTGAATTCAGACAGCACAGAATAGAATAGAATGGAACAGAATAGAGAAGGCCTATGTCCAGCAATAGCTGGATGATAATAATCATAATAACTTGATCTAATCTAAATTACGACAGATTCGTCTGATGATAAACGTCCATTTCATCATCTTCCTCTTAATTTTTTCGGAATCTAATGTATTTTTACTTGTATCACTTTTATACGTACTATTTGGGTATTTACCCTGGGCCGGGGTAAATACCCGGATAAATATCCATTTTATAAATACCTACCCGTCAGGTATTTACCCAGCGCCCATTACTGGCTCTAAGTAGGTATAGTGTTAGTTCTAATGACAATGCAAATGTAAAACAAGAACTAACACTATACCTAGAACTAGAATCGTTTGGGTTTAGCCGCACGTCTCTAAAGACGGCTAAACCCAAATGATTCTAGTTCTAGGTATAGTGTTAGTTCTACATAGTAACAGTGCTAGTGCAACTTAGGTATAGGTATAGTGCTCTAGGTATAGTGTTAGTTCTAATGACAGTGCAAGTGTAAAACAAGAATTAACACTATACCTAGAACTAGAATCGTTTGGGTTTAGCCGCACGTCTCTAAAGACGGCTAAACCCAAATGATTCTAGTTCTAGGTATAGTGTTAGTTCTACATAGTAACAGTGCTAGTGCAACTTAGGTATAGGTATAGTGCTCTAGGTATAGTGCTCTAGGTATAGTGTTAGTTCTAATGACAGAGCAAGTGTAAAACAAGAACTAACACTATACCTAGAACTAGAATCGTTTGGGTTTAGCCGCACGTCTCTAAAGACGGCTAAACCCAAATGATTCTAGTTCTAGGTACAGTGTTAGTTCTACATAGTAACAGTGCTAGTGCAACTTAGGTTAAACCCAAACGATTCTAGTTCTAGGTATAGTGTTAGTACTAATGACAGTGCAAGTGTAAAACAAGAACTAACACTATACCTAGAACTAGAATCGTTTGGGTTTAGCCTCACGTTTCTAAAGACGGCTAAACCCAAATGATTCTAGTTCTAGGTATAGTGTTAGTTCTACATAGTAACACTGCTAGTGCAACTTAGGTATAGGTATAGTGCTCTAGGTATAGTGTTAGTTCTAATGACAGTGCAAGTGTAAAACAAGAACTAACACTAGAACTAGAAAGGTTTGAGTTTAGCCGCACGTCTCTAAAGATGGCTAAACCCAAATGATTCTAGTTCTAGGTATAGTGTTAGTTCTACATAGTAACACTGCTAGTGCAACTTAGGTATAGGTATAGTGCTCTAGGTATAGTGTTAGTACTAATGACAGTGCAAGTGTAAAACAAGAACTAACACTATACCTAGAACTAGAATCGTTTGGGTTTAGCCGCACGTCTCTAAAGACGGCTAAACCCAAATGATTCTAGTTCTAGGTATAGTGTTAGTTCTACATACTAACACTGCTAGTGCAACTTAGGTATAGGTATAGTGCTCTAGGTATAGTGTTAGTTCTAATGACAGTGCAAGTGTAAAACAAGAATTAACACTATACCTAGAACTAGAATCGTTTGGGTTTAGCCGCACGTCTCTAAAGACGGCTAAACCCAAATGATTCTAGTTCTAGGTATAGTGTTAGTTCTACATAGTAACACTGCTAGTGCAACTTAGGTATAGGTATAGTGCTCTAGGTATAGTGTTAGTACTAATGACAGTGCAAGTGTAAAACAAGAACTAACACTATACCTAGAACTAGAATCGTTTGGGTTTAGCCGCACGTCTCTAAAGACGGCTAAACCCAAATGATTCTAGTTCTAGGTATAGTGTTAGTTCTACATACTAACACTGCTAGTGCAACTTAGGTATAGGTATAGTGCTCTAGGTATAGTGTTAGTTCTAATGACAGTGCAAGTGTAAAACAAGAATTAACACTATACCTAGAACTAGAATCGTTTGGGTTTAGCCGCACGTCTCTAAAGACGGCTAAACCCAAATGATTCTAGTTCTAGGTATAGTGTTAGTTCTACATAGTAACAGTGCTAGTGCAACTTAGGTTAAACCCAAACGATTCTAGTTCTAGGTATAGTGTTAGTACTAATGACAGTGCAAGTGTAAAACAAGAACTAACACTATACCTAGAACTAGAATCGTTTGGGTTTAGCCGCACGTCTCTAAAGACGGCTAAACCCAAATGATTCTAGTTCTAGGTATAGTGTTAGTTCTACATAGTAACATTGCTAGTGCAACTTAGGTATAGGTATAGTGCTCTAGGTATAGTGTTAGTACTAATGACAGTGCAAGTGTAAAACAAGAACTAACACTATACCTAGAACTAGAATCATTCGTGTCTAGCCGTTTTTAGAGACGTGCGTCTAAACCCAAATGCTAGTGTAAAAGTTTTAGTTTCATTTGTTATTCAGTGGTAGATTGTTGTATTTTATTATTGAAATAAAACTAGAACGAACACTAAAACTAGAAACATTCGGGTTTAGCCGTCTTAAGAGACGCACGGCTTAACCCGAAAGTTTCTAGTTCTAGATCTGTTAGTTCTGTTGATAGTATTAGTGTTAGTTCTAGTTTTAGTTCAATTAACACTGCTCGTGAAAGCCGTGCTTATAAAATACAAACAAGTAGACAGACGACTTTCACTCAAAATAAATATACGAAATAAAAGTAAATTAAAAAAAAAGGTGTATTTTTTAATTACTTCTGCGCTTCCGTCTTTAAAAAAAACTATTTGGTATAAAAGAGAAACGAATCATTCAACCGCGAAATGTGAAAATCTTAATCGCCTTAATTAATTTAAATGGATCTTTTAATCAAATTATTTACAACACTTAAAAAAAAACATTTGAATCGAAATTATTATAATCGTTATTATTCCAACAACTTGACATTTCCAATCTATGGCCGTGACTTATTTCGCATTTAGTATGCGACAACGACGCCGACTGACTTCCTCGATAGAACAGGTTCGAGGAAAAAACAAAGAGAGATAAACTCAATCATGCAAATAGGTGAAAAGGGAAATTTGCATAAACTAGAACAAAAAATTTATAGGTGTAAACAAAACTGAAAACGATTTATTGATTTGTATAAATAAAACGAAAGGAAACAACAACAAAAATAGGTACAAGAAACAAAAACCACTATTTAAAAAAAGCTTTGGAGAATTTAAAGAACACGACATTGAGATAGACGTCACCTTGGTGGAGGAGTCTGATGCTCTGGGGGGCGTTTTAACTGTAGTTGTGCCTGCGGAGACGTTCGGCAATGAGCCGCCCCTGAAAGAACCGAGCGTTTGGTTGCTGATTCGCAGTGTATGCTTTGACTGTGCTTGTCTATCTGGTGCTACCTGAAATGTTTAAAACTTCTAAAAACATCAGGAATTAGAGTACTAGTAAAGAATTCAAAAATATTTTAAGATATAAACGACATTATAAAAAGTCGCACTAAAAGTAAATCTAGACAAGAAAACACAAATATTTATACTTTGTAGTGAATCCTTTTTTAAAAATTAATATTTACGTTGGATTAAATTTTGTCGAAACAAGACCACCATATGACAAACCAGACATGGTATGCGGAAGTCGAACGTAATTCTAATATAAACAAGCGCGTCCATTCTTTTTGGTGGGAATGATTTTATAATTATACTCGTCAAGATCGAATAGATTCGCAAACAAACAAATAATGCATAACAAACGCAATAATATATTATTTACTACTCCGCAGCAACAAAATCGGCTTTTACGCAGTTATAAAGACTATTATTATTTTTACTTTGTTGCATTTGTAAAGTACATAAAAAGAAGGTATTGTAATCGTGTAATCTAAAATTAATGTGAAAACACGTTATGACTCAAAATATAATTTTTTTAGTACTAAGTAAAAATGCTCAAAACATTTCCCTCCTATAAGCAAGTTCAACTACAGTGGTTTCCTACAATTAATGCAGAGGATTTAGTTTATACATATCAATTTTTCGAAAAATGTTCAACAAAGGCAGTCAATGAGATGGTGTTAAAGCAGTTTTTGAAGATTGTGCAAATTGGCAGAAAAAATTAACGTACATATATTTATATAAATATTTGGAGTATATAAAAATACGTAATAAGTTTGAAAACTAAAATGGTGGAGAATAAACATTTTTATTTAAACGCAAAAATCAAGCATTCAAAAATAAAGTAAAATAAATACTGGTTTATTTCTTGCATTCGTTTTTGTGTCATTTCTTATTTTAATTTTAAATCTTTTGCGGTCGCTAAAGAATTGCATAAGACGTTAGATGAAAGTGAAAGTGATGAAGGTTATGAAGAAGTAACTGAAAACTTTTTTGATAAATGTGAAACAACAACATTTATTGAATCTGAAACAATTAATACTTTCAAATCAGGTTATTAAAATCTATTCCTGAACTAAATGGATCTAAATAAATTTATATTGAAGAAAACGTATCTAGAACCCACATCTTTAAAGAAGGCGTGCCATCCCTACCACAAATTTTCTTCAAAGCTATGTCATTGTTGCATGTTCGAAGATTGCTTATAATTCGTTGTGGTCCATCTATTGATATCTCAAATATTAATTTTGTTATATTGTATTTTGTTCAAAATTGTAAAACATTATAGGCCGAATTTAATTAGGATACTAAGAAGTCGTTGTCTTTTTCAAAAAACTTGATATGGAGAAAATTAATAAATAAAAACTAGAGTTGTACTAGGTGATGTGTTTATGGATCTCAACCCAGGTTGCAGAAATTGAAGTCGTTGCCTACAAGACATGCCAATAACTGGTGTGAGAAATAGAGTTTTGTTATGCAACCGTCTACGTTTTGGCAGTATTAACCCTTTGTGTCCCGACGGTACTTTAAAGTACCGGTAATTTTAAACACTCATTTTAAACTGTAGTTATCTATTCGGCGCATTTAGAGCTGTCTGTACTTTCTACTATACAAGTGTATACAAGAAATAATCTGTATAAAAAACGTCGCAATCCGCACTGTAGGATTTTTAGGTACACTTTAAACTTATTCATCCAGATGTGAGGTTAGAAGTTTAGTGAAAAGTGGTGCTGTTGAATTTTGTTGTTCAAGAAGGTATCTCTTTGATAAATGGTTATTAAGTGTGATTATTACAGATCATTTTAAAAAGAAAACATTGAGCTTAAATTTAAAATAAGTTTCATTCCTTAACTTCAATAAATACGGCTTCCAGGAATTTTTAAAATAGCATCTTTTTTGACACTCTTAGGTTATACGAAAATGTAAGTTTTATTTCAACTTTTTTTTCTCTATATTTTTCCAATCCAACCCAACAATTATTATACATCATTTTAAAGAGAAAGCTTTGAGCTTTAATTTAAAATAAGTTTCATTCCTTAATTTCAATAAATACGGTTTACAGGAATTTTTAAATTAACATCTTTTTAACATTTTTAGGTTATTCGAAAATGTAAGTTTTGTTTCAAAAATTTTTTTCTCTATATTTTTCCAATCCAACCCAACAATTATTATACATCATTTTAAAGAGAAAGCTTTGAGCTTTAATTTAGAATAAGTCTCATTCTTTAATTTCAATAAATACGGCTTCCAGGAATTTTTAAAATAGCATCTTTTTTGACACTCTTAGGTTATACGAAAATGTAAGTTTTATTTCAACTTTTTTTTCTCTATATTTTTCCAATCCAACCCAACAATTATTATACATCATTTTAAAGAGAAAGCTTTGAGCTTTAATTTAAAATAAGTTTCATTCCTTAACTTCAATAAATACGGCTTCCAGGAATTTTTAAATTAGCATCTTTTTTGACACTCTTAGGTTATACGAAAATGTAAGTTTTATTTTAACATTTTTTTTCTCTACATTTTTCCAATCCAACCCAACAATTATTATACATCATTTTAAAAAGAAAGCTTTGAGCTTTAATTTAAAATAAGTCTCATTCCTTAATTTCAATAAATACGGGTTCCAGAAATTTTGAAATTAGCACCTTTTTTGACACTCTTAGGTTATACGAAAATATAAGTTTTATTTTAACATTTCTTTTCTCTATATTTTTCCAATCCAACCCAACAATTATTATACATCATTTTAAAGAGAAAGCTTTGAGCTTTAATTTAAAATAAGTTTCATTCCTTAATTTCAATAAATACGGTTTACAGGAATTTTTAAATTAACATCTTTTTAACATTTTTAGGTTATTCGAAAATGTAAGTTTTGTTTCAAAAATTTTTTTCTCTATATTTTTCCAATCCAACCCAACAATTATTATACATCATTTTAAAGAGAAAGCTTTGAGCTTTAATTTAAAATAAGTTTCATTCCTTAACTTCAATAAATACAGCTTCCAGGAATTTTTAAAATAGCATCTTTTTTGACACTCTTAGGTTATACGAAAATGTAAGTTTTATTTCAACTTTTTTTTTCTCTATATTTTTCCAATCCAACCCAACAATTATTATACATCATTTTAAAGAGAAAGCTTTGAGCTTTAATTTAAAATAAGTTTCATTCCTTAATTTCAATAAATACGGCATACAGGAATTTTTAAATTAGCATCTTTTTAACATTTTTAGGTTATTCGAAAATGTAAGTTTTGTTTCAAAATTTTTTTTCTCTATATTTTTCCAATCCAACCCAACAATTATTATACATCATTTTAAAGAGAAAGCTTTGAGCTTTAATTTAGAATAAGTCTCATTCTTTAATTTCAATAAATACGGCTTCCAGGAATTTTTAAATTAGCATCTTTTTTGACATTTTTAGGTTATACGGAAATGTTAGTTTTAACTCAATACTCTTTTTCTCAATATTTTTTTAATTCAACCCATCGATTGTTATACATCGATTTAAGCAGAAAGCTTCAAGCTTGAATTTAAAATAAGTTTTATTTCTTAATTTCAGTAAACACGGTTTCCAGGAATTTTTTAATTAGCATCTTTTTTTACACTAAGACTATGCGAAAATAGGGGGATTGCATATTTTGCTAAAATTTTATTCCAAAGGCCTTTACTGAGTGTATTTTGATAGCGTTTTAATTCTGTCTGATTCTGTCACAAAGTTTCAAAATGTTTGACTTCTTGGGACACAAAGGGTTAAATATCAACAAAAAGTTTTGTCAGAAGTAAAGGTGATTTCTAGATTAGATAGCAAATTGCGGCCGAATCCGGATTTTACATGACTTATGTTAATCTCACTGCTGGAACCATTACCTACCCGACCAAGCAGGATACTTAGTATCATATTACCTTCACTAACGGGTTCGATGGTTCTAGTTCGACACGTTTGGATGATCACTTTCCCCGATGTGATCAAAAAAAAAAAATAGAGACCTAACATTCACCGAACCAAGTTTAACACTGTGTTTGCAGGACACAATTCTATAACACGCAAAGAATGTTTACGCGGCATACTTACTAAAAATATTCGCGAGCTGCAGGTAAAGTACTGTATAGCTAAAGCTGTCAACTTTACAAATGTTAAGTCTGGAATTCCCGTATTCCTAAATTTTGTACAATTCTACCTACTTATTTAGAACAAAATTAGGCGTTTCCAGATTTTTGTTCCACTATGTATATACTCCAAGCCAGCGTTACTCCAAAATATTGCAAAATATAACAGACTCTACAAATCTTCACTACTTATTAAATTATACAAAATTTGAAGGACCTAAAATATATTTTTTTAGACAACACATTCTAATGGAACACTTACATCATAAATATTCATTTCGCCCATGCTTCATAGCCAGCTTTTTGATGCTGTTAGATCTAGAATATTTTCAAGAAAAAAATAAAGTCAATGTGATGCCACTGTTTCTTATTTGACACAAAGAATTCTTAAACAATATCTCAGATGATATCAAATAGATTGTCATTTGTTGTATCTTATACAGAATGGTCAAAAATTGAATTATCGTTTCTCCATATTCAATGCCAGAAAGCTGAGAATTTTAAATGGAACGATTTTTTTAACCTACCAAAGAGAGAATAAAATTTTTTATCCAAACCTAACTTTTGTTTTCATTGTTTCATTCATTTGTTCTTCTATTTGTTATTTTTTGGTAAATCAAAGATAGTAAATTAAAAGATTATCAACCAAAGTTAATTATAAAAATAAATTAAACAAAAAACTGTCAAAATATGATGGCCTAATAAATGGCAAACTCCTTTTCTGGTGAGCTAATAAAATATGGGGTGTACCATTTAAAATTTTCGACTTTTTTGTCATTGAACGCGGAAAAAAGGTAGTTCACTTTTTGACCAGCCTGTATAAGATACTGTGATACAGCAAATGACAATCTATTTGACAGCATTTGAAGAGTAATCGTGCCAATTTAGAGCTTTTTTGAATAAACGTTTGCTGAGATATGGAGTTTTAAAGGGCATGGTGAAAATTGCCAAGAAAAACTTGAAATCAAAATAACTCGAAAACGAAAAACGCTAGGTACCAATAACCTTTATCAAAGTCAACTTATTTTTTCGCATAATTAAAAGGTGCAATAAAAACTATAGCATTCCATTTAAAATAATGAAGTTGTGGTCTACTTCCGGGGGACCGGAAGTTGCCACCATCTTGAAAATACTTTAGATCGAAAGATCGGTATGAACCTCCTATACAGGGTGTTCCGGTGACTCGGGGCATAAAATTAACCTCATATACTAGAGCAAAAATGATGACGATTCGTGAAAAAAAATTATTATAAATCAAAGTTCAGAAGTTTTAACACATTTTTCTAAATATTTTCAATACCATTTATGGTAGAGCGTTGAAATTTGGTACAGGGTAAACAAACATCAAGCAAAATCATTGAACCAATTTTGACTTTGATCGGGCGGCGGCAACCATGTTATACAGGTGTCCCTAAAATTTGTTTGCTCAGAACTTTTTTGTTCGCTCGTAACCCTACATTTATTTTTGTACTTTTTAATAGAAAATTTATTTTAGAAACTATTATCACTCTTTGAAAATTTTTATAACATTTACCGTTTTCGAGTTATACGCGAAAATGTTAAGCTTTGATTTCAATCGTAACAAACAAAAAAAGGAAACATATTCCGCAAAATCTGAGTTGGCGATGACAATTCAAAAACGAACTGAGCTAATAACTATTATTTGCATACATTTCTAAGTGCAGACTTAGTTAAATCCAGTGTTAATTTATTTTAGTTGAATAAAAGAATGTAATTTCCAAAACAATAAATTTAATTTTCACGGTTACAACAAACAAGAAAATAACAAAAATATTAACAAGAACAATAAAATTATAAACAAATAGTAATAAATAAAAAAGAACAAAAAAATACTAAAGCAGATGTTCAAAAACACTCCCGCCGGCATCAATGCACGCCTGGTATCGCCGTCTTAAATGAAGTTGATCAAATGAATCAACAATTCGCAACCTCAGTTGATCAACTCGTTTTCGATCAACTGATTTAAACGCAGTAAATTAGCAATTTAACGCGTCCCCATAAATAAAAATCTACAGGTGTAAGATCCGGCGATCGGGGGGCCAACTTATCGGTGCACCTACTCCTAGTCCAATACACCGTCCTGGAAAACGTTCCCTCAGAAATTCTTGGACAGCTTGTGTGCTATGCGCAGGAGCACCATTATGCATATACCACATTGCTTGCCTTGTGTTTAAAGAATCGTCATCTAAAAAATCATCTCCATCCAGCCTTGATGGCAAGAAAACGGGTCCAATAATTACATCGCCCACAATGCCAGCCCAAACGTTAAGAGAAAATCTCCATTGTGATTTCCAAGTTTTCTTAAATCTTGGATTTTCGTCCGCCCAACTATGTAAATTTCTCAAATTGAAGATTCTATCTTTAGAAAAAGTGGATTCATCTGTAAAAAGCACTTTTTCTTAAAACTGATCATCAATTTGGATTTTGTACTGCATTATTTGGCAATATTGCAGTCGCAGTGGGTAATCAGCCAGTCGAACTTCCTGAACTTTGTAACAATGAAATGGATAAAGCTGTTGCTCGTAAAGAACACTCCAGACAGTTGTTTTTGAAGTTAAAAAGTGCCTCGCCATATCCAAAGTACTAGCTGTAGTATTTTCTTCTACGTAGTCTAGAATATCTTCTTCTAGTTCGGGTATTCGGACTGAACTTACGTTACTGTTGTTAGTAAATTTCGGCTTAAACGTCCCATTTTCCCTTAAACGGGTTTCAATCCTTAAAAATGTTTTTCGATTGGGCGCTCTGCGATTCGGAAATTTCACCCAATAACTGCTACGGCGTTTCCATGACATTCCCCTAATGTCAAAATCATGTCAGTTTGTTCACTAAATGTGTAACTCTCCATTTTGAACACTTAAAATTAATAAAAACTTAACTAACAAAAAACTATCATTTGTGTTTAAACGACATAAGCAAGTTGACAGCTCAATTTGTTTTTTTAATTGCCATGGCCAACCTTGACTTTTTCGAAGATTTTTGTTTTTTAGTGTTAGCATTGAAATCGAAGCTTAATATTTTCGCGTATAACTCGAAAACGGTCAATTTTATCAAAATTTTCAAAGAGTGATAAAAGTCTCTAAAACAAATGTTCTATTAAAAAGTACAAAAATAAATGTAGGGTTACGAGCGAACAAAAAAGTTCTGAGCAAACAAATTTTAGGGACAGCCTGTATAGCATGGTTGCCGCCGCCCGATCAAAGTCAAAATTGGTTCAATGATTTTCCTTGATATTTGTTTACCCTGTACCAAATTTCAACGCTCTACCATAAATGGTATTGAAAATATTTAGAAAAATGTGTTAAAACTTCTGAACTTTGATGGCCCATATCTTGACCATTTGAAGACTTTTATAATAATTTTTTTTCACGAATTGTCATCATTTTTGCTCTAGTATATGAGGTTAATTTTATGCCCCGAGTCACCGGAACATCCTGTATAACCTAAATTTCAGAAACGTAGATACAATGGAACAGAAATGAAACGGGTGTTGCTGACTTTTTGGCGAACACTGTATATCCTACATATTCTGTTTATAAATTGAATTAATTAAATAGATGAAAAAATTTAATACAAAATTAGTGTTTAATATAACTGAAATAAATTTAAATTTTAGTTTGTTAACGGTGTTTAAAATTCTTAATGTACCAACCTAATTACATTTCTTTTTAATAAAAAAAATAAACATTTACTTTACATTTGGTTTTTGTAATTGTACAATACAAAAAAAGTAAAAGCTTATTCCACAAACAATCCCATAAAAACGGGGTTAAAAGAGAATGCTTTTATTCTTTTTCAAACAGATTTTATTTTTTATTGAGTTGGGCTCTTATTGTGGGTATTAAATCCATAAACACATCTACTTCTCGAAAACGTATGAATCATTATATAAATTGATCAAAGACTACTAATCTACTACTAAAAAGTAAAATAAACAACCGGGAATTTTTATTTTGAACCGAAATGAAGATGTATTACCACCAATTCCGAATAATTCTGGGTTGGAATTTGGGTTAAAAGTAAACTTATTAAGAAATCAAGACGTATTTAAGTTGGATGGATTGGAATTTTGAAGCTAAAATTAACCAGTATCGAGTGGGAATAAGATCAATTGTATATTTTAAACTTAGTATCAAATAGATCAACATAAAAAAGTAATTTATTATAGGAACCACATTAAATCGACTAACGAATTGTGTATCCTTGAATTGACTTGATAATATGTAAAAAAACCGAGGAACCTAAAAGTTATTTCCCAAGATAATTAAAAACCACTATCAATCAAGTTCAGAGAAAAAAAATAATTAGCGAAAATTAGAGGGTTTTTCGCTATTAGAATTACAGGATAAACACGAAGCTTCTTCCTCAAATTGCAGTTTCGTGTCCGTTAATCACGCTTTACGCCAAAAACCACAAGTTATTATTAAAATATTTTTTCTAAAAGCAAAAAGGTTATCGCGACTGATAATAGTCGTTAGCTTCGTGAAAGACCGCGGACTTAGCGTTTGTAATTAATTCTATAAAGATAACTAATACAATTCATTGTTTACAACAAGAAAAAAAATCATCCAATTTTTGCTATTACCAAGAATTTCGACGAGAACAATAAGAATTAATTCTTTGAATAGACATAAATCTAGAAGAAGATTACAGTAAAAAAATTTTTTTCTAAATTTTACGAGAAGAGAAAAGATGTAAACAAGCGTGCGTTTATACGTAGTTGAGTCATCTGCGCGATTGCGAAATCTTCCTGAACCGAGAAATAGAAAAGAAAAAAAGCGCGAAGAAAAACCGCGTGTTAAAACAAATTTCGTATTAAAAAAAAAAAAAAAACAAAACCAATGACCCCACACCAAATGCGCGCCTGTTTTGCGTTTGTTTCGTTTCGACGTTCCGTTGTTTTGCTGTCAAAACTGTCGCAGCGATTGTACGAAATATCGATTCATGCGGCCCCTTATTTCACGTTGATAGATTTCGCGGGGGGCGCCTCGTCGCGTCCACGCCGCGCGATCTCTGTTTACGTCGCGATTTAAGCGCTAAAGTCCCGCGCTGGGCCCCTGGGGAGGCTCTATCCCGGAAAAACTCTCCGGGTACGTACCCTGGCGGTAGCGTCCGACACCTCCCTCATGATCTGCTCGAACCTGGCTGTTTCTTCGGCCTGTCGGTGGTTGTGTAGCGCGATTTTCTCACTGAACTTCCGTGGATTCGCCATGATTCGTATAACAACTTGCTGCACTGCACAGACGACCGCGACCAGACGCTCTTTCAGGGTCATGTAATCCGTACTGTCGGACAAACAGAATAGCAACTTAAACGACCATCTACACAAGCGCCACCTATCTTCATAAATATCTACTAAATAAGAAACAATGTTTTTCAATCAGTTTTTATACAGAGTGAATCTTTTTCAAATATTTTTAATCGATTACTTTTCTAAAACTGGAACTAACTCTAGCATTATTGTTAGAACAAACATTAAAACTAGAAACATTCGGATTTAGCCGTGAGTCTTTCAAGATGGCTAAAATGTTTCTAGTTCTAGATCTAGTATTAGTTATACTTTTAGTTTAACGAAAAATTAATACTAGACCTAGAAATATTCCGGTTTAGTCAAGACGGCTAAACCCAAATGATTCTAATTCTAGGTCTTGTGTGAATTCTAATGATAGTGCTAGTGTAAAACTAGAACGTGCCTCTGCAGATACTGTTACTATGTAGAACTAACACTATACCTAGAACTAGAATCATTCGGGTTTAGCCATCTTTAGAGACGTGCGGCTAAACCCAAATGATTCTATTTCTAAGTATAGTGTTAGTTCTACATAGTAATAGTGCTAGAGTAAAACTAGAACTAACACTAGACCTAGAACTGGAAACACTCTTTCTAGTGCTAGGTCTAGTGTTAGTTCTAGTTTTAATTGTAATTCAGCGCTAGATTGTTGTCTATTTTTATTGAAGTAGTTGAAAGGTTAAATGTATGTATTAGAAAAGTATGTATATAGTAGAAAACACGAGAGCTGTATGAACTCAAAAACCGTGATCACTAGAAAAATTCTACGTGCACCATTGGATTCCACGTGAAAAAATCTATTAGAACCCGTTTTTACTTTCTTACTAAGTTTCCGGATAGCCAAGATACAGGAGGTGTCTGAAAATCATAAATTTCAAACACGATGGGTTTGCAGGGTATCTCAGTTATCATAAAAGATAGAAAATTGCGGCTTTCGCGAACTTGAGCTACTTTTTTGTGAAACTTACAATGGCGCAAACCAAATTTTCATAGCCCTCTTCGTTTTTGATATACAAGTGTTTCAAAATTTACGATTTTCAGACACCTCCTGTATCTCAGCTATCAGGAAACGTAGAAATGGGTTCTAATAGATTTTTTCACGTAGAATCCAATGGTGCACGTAGAATTTTTCTAGTCATTACGGTTTTTGAATTATAAAGAGTTAAGTATTTTAGAAGTTGAGTATTCAGTATTTGAGTTGTGTTTATAACTCAAAAACCGTGATGACTAGAAAAGTTCTACGTGCACCATTGGATTCCACGTGAAAAAATCTATTAGAACCCTTTTTTACTAAGTTTCCGGATAGCCGAGATACAGGAAGATATCAAAAACGAAGAGGGCTATGAAAATTTGGTTTGCGCCATTGTAAGTTTCACAAAAAAGGTAGCTCAGGTTCGCGAAAGCCGCAACTTTCTATCTTTCGTAATAACTGAGATACCCCGCAAACCCATCGAAATTTGGACACCCTGTACAGCGGAAATATTAAACTAATGCTATCTCGTTCTAACACATATTACTCTCTAGCTGTTTGTGAATTTTAATGTACTACGTACGGCATTTGTAAGAACGGAAAGCGATGATTTACTGCCAGTTCTCGTGGTTTCTACAACATATATTAGATTATATAGTAGAACCAGAATCATTTGGGTTTAGCCGTCTTAAGAGACGTGCGGCTAAACCCGAATGTTTCTAGTTCTATGTCTAATGTTGGTTCTAGTGACAGCGCAAGTATAAAACTAGAACTAACGCTATACCTAGAACTAGAATCATTTGGGTTTAGCCGTCTTTAGAGACGTGCGGCTAAACCCAAATGATTCTAGTTGTAGGTATATAGTGGTGCGTACGAGAGTCTCGCATGGTCTCGTCTCGTTTTCGAGACGATACTCGGACAAGACAAGACGAGGCTTTCATTGGTCTCGTCTCGAGTCTCGTGCATGAGGTCTTGCGTCTCGTACGAGAGTCTCGCAGGTAAGTATTTCTGCAAATAATATCTGCAATATTTCTTTAAATATTTTCGTATCTACACGCTGGAATTCCAGTAATGATATGTTAAAAGTACCCCTTGAAGGTAGACGTTGGATTTGGTGTATTGTGTCAAAATGTTGTTGATTTAAAACCATATGCTCTTGAGGACAAAGAATAGATACTGCTAGAAGAAGTGCATAAATTACTAGTCAACTTTCAAATACTTTCCAAGAAACTCGGAGGAGAGAAGTACATCAAATTACCTATGGTGGTTCTATGTATCAATATACTAATACATAATATTGAGAGCAAAATATTTACATGGGACCGAAAGGCAGATCAAAACGCTGTCAAAGAGCAGCTTATTGTTACTTTTCATGCTACGAGAGACAAAATATTAAAGCATTATCGTAGGACTAATTAGATTTATGCTGCAGTATTAATTCTAGATTCGCGGCATAAGGTAGAAGTTTTTGATATGACAAGATTGCCTATTTCAATCAATCAGAAGACCAATGTTCGAAAGTAACGGCATTGGAGGAACGAGCAGATTCTAGAGCGGAAAAGTCGGATTTTGTAATTGATATTGATGTTTTGTATGTAGTAAATCCTACGCCTTCCGAAGGAGAATGGATGCAGGAGCTTCAAAAATATTATTCTATGCCTCGGTGTAATAAAGACACAGATATATTACAATGGTGGAAAATTCATGCTTCTGAATTTCCTATTTTATGTTTAATGACACGAGATCTCTTAAGCATACCGGCTACTTCAGTCCCGGCGGAAAGATTATTCTCACGTGCTGCATTAACTATAAGAAAACATCAAAATCGCCTTAATAATAAATCTGCTCAATGTTTGTTATGCCTAAACGATTGGGTGAAAAACAAAATCATTTGCGACCGACAGGCTGAGGGTGTAAGTCTGTCTTCCGACTCTTACATTATAGCAAGTATTTAAGTATTCCTTATTGCACTGAAACAATAAGATTATGCATGACGGGATTTCGATACTTTTATGATAGTCTCGTACGAGAAACGAGACGAGACTTGATACAAGACTTATTAGTTCATCGGCGAGACGAAACAAGACTTTATGAAAATCTCGTCTCGTTGGTCTCGTGCGAACCACTATAGGTATAGTATTAGTTCTACATAGTAACAGTGCTAGTGTAAAACTAGAACTAACACTAGAACTAGAAACATTCGAATCTAAACCAAAACCATAATTATTCACAATTTATGAGTTCTTTCAAATTTATGGACAACATCCCATTTGATTATTTTAACTTATTTTCTCCTTATCTTGTTTCTTGTCGATTAGAACAATTTTGGAACACACCAATAACCTTTTTCAACTTTTTGGCAACTTTGAAACACTTTCAAAACGCTGTAAAATTAATTTTTCAATTTAATCATCTCATTTAATCATCTCAATATAAACGTTCGCAGAAAGAATTGCTTGTCTATCCTGCCTCATAGCACCCAACTGTTTAAAAGGTCTTTTTCTTACAGAATTGCCGATTTTTGGAATTCTCTGCCGGAAGCTTTGTGCTCTAAACAATCAGTGCTTGCCTTCAGAAAAGCATTTATAGTATTTTCGAGCGATTGTGAAAATCAGAGTTGTTTATCTAAACCTCCTCTGACAATCGTCCGAGTTGACTTAATTTAATTAATAGTATTTTTATTTTGATATTTTATTATATTTTTGTATTAGGTTTTTGTTATCAGGTCAATAAATGTATTATTATTATTATTTAAGAGTTACAAAGATATTTTAAGCCATTTAGAACCATTTTGAACCAAAATCATCAATAAATCCCATTTTTTGAATTCTTTCAAGTTTATGGACAACGTTCCATTTAATTATTTCAACTTATTTTTTCTTCCTCGAGATGTTTCTTATTGAATAGAACCATTTTGACACATACCAAACACCTTTTTCTATTTCCTATTAGCTTTGAAACGTTAATTTCTTTAATCCTTATTCCTTTATAATAATAAACCTGTATTTTAAAAGCAACACTATAAATTTTAACATATTAAACAAGTAAGTTTCTCCAAATAAAAACTTACAACATCCTTGTTTTACCCTTTTTCGGTTTGAATTTAATCCCCAAGTGTTTAAAATTACATACTACTAACGTTATGACTAGAACTAACACTAGAACTAGAAACATTTAGCCGTCTTGAGAGACACACGGCTAAACCCGAATGTTTCTAGTTCTAGATGTACTATTAGCTCTAGTAATAGTGAAAAAAATTCACAATCCAACGTATTGCAGTCTAAGATGGAGAGAGGCAAAACTAAAGCTAATTAGCCCAGTAACATCAATACAATAACAGTATCAATGACCACCATCAAAACACATTGGACCAAAATTTGTGCATATATCCTCTAAGCCTGAAAGTTAAGAAAAAAGATATGGATGCAGCTATGTAGCCTTAAATAAGGATATATCAAAAAATATCTGAATGACAATGAAGTTAGACAATGAAAAGTCTTCCAATTTCGACTTCAACATCCAAAGTCAGAAATATTCATCTCTGTGCTAATCCCTTTAATAATAGTAGCTTTTTGCAAGTTTTTATCCCTATATGTACCTAAAGGTGAGGTATAAAGAAATTATAAAGGTTTATTACACTTTGTAGAATCATTTTAGGTCTATGACAAACCACCACAACAAATAACTAACTTATTCAAATTCATTTTCAAGAATTTAGCCATTTTATTAAAATTAATCCCTATATTTAATGACAATCCTTTTTCTGAACACCCCTTATTCCTGATTATTCTTCTTATTACTATTGATTCACCCTGTATATAATCAACAATAAAAAATCTTGATTTCTTAAAAATTTATTTAAACATAAACTAAATCATCACAATTGGATGTTAAATAGATTACAAATAATGTAATAAGTCTTTATAGTATGTCATTCTTCTAATTGATCACTAGGTTTAAAGTGATTCAATAGGTTAATTGTCCAATCACCTTCTTTTCCTTTTGTGTATTCTCTGATAAATCGATAATTACAAATAGAAATACGTTTTTGATATTCAGGCATAACGCCCATGTTTAAAGGTGGTTCTTCACCTCGTTCTCTCATTGAAGCTAAACCTCGTAAAGTGTGAAAGACCATTGTGACTTCAACGAATCGTTTCTGCTCTTGTCCTTCTTGTTCATTGAACATTATGCCTACTTGATAAGGAAATGAAAAGTAAATATCTTCACTATTGATGGCGATTTGTTCTCTTTGGAAAACCGACATGTACTGGAGGGATTTTTGTAATGATAGCACAACATCGCCTGTTACTAATCCTTCTAAATTTTTTACATCTCCCTGAGAAATTTTTGATGATACAACCTATTAAATAAATAATGTTAATTAAAATATTGGTTGGTGATATGTTTTATACCTCTAAAGCCTTTTTAGAACCCATAACAAAATCAGGTATATTAAAATCGCGATCCAGATATGGTTTGATAATAAAAGTAGCTAATATAAAATTTCTTATAGATTTAATTAATGAAGGCCAAACAATTTCGGGAAAATTCATCAGTGGTGGAAGTTTGGAGCTTGGGGGGCCACTATTAGAGCTACAAAATCGTTTTTTGATGTCGTTTATGCCCAGTTTTCGATTCCTTAAAATTTCGTTTGAGGTTAGGTTATGTGACGGAGATCCATCGCAGTTACAAACGACCTGGAAATTACCGCCGGCAAAGTTTCTGGCGATACAGTTTCTCAAGAAGAGATTTTTTTGAGGATGTATTTTAAAAAAATAAACATTGGTCAAATTTTTCATTGTTAAAATCGGTCTCAAAAGTAATAACTAAACATCTCCGAAAGATGGCACTTTTACGTCAAACATTTTTGACTTGATTAATTTTAACAGTTTAAAACCAAAGTTTAGGCAACCCAAACAACACGTTAAAGAAATAATTTTTTAAATATGATTTATATTTATTATAGATAATAAATTTAGTTAAAACTTAAAATTTTCTTGAGTTAGATGTGTCAAAAAACATAAATTTCAATTGTTCTAATTAAAAAGCGTTAATTTAAAAGTCATAGAGTGTCAAACAAAGTGTCAAATCCGTTGGATGCTTATAAGATAATTTTGGATTGTTTGAAATTGTTAGTGGTAAAAAAATTCATCATCAACCGCATCGAAATAGTCCATTCGTAAATAAATAACTGTGTTAATGATCAACGTTGATGAATAACGTTTAAATTTCGCGCGACGCACGCGCGGTGATATCTTTAATTTACTGAGCAGGATATTTGCGCAATGGACATTGAAAACCAGCTGTTTGGTCAGACAACGAGGACGTAAGGAAAGTGGAAGTTGGTATCGTGAGTGACGCACGGGCCCCGAGGTGTTTCTGTTACGAAAAACAAGCCATTGTAGAATAGAGTATCAGTCGAATGGATCATAAACGAGCTTGATACACTATTAAAAAAGTAGAGACTTGTCAAAAAAACGGAGAATAAAGTGACTTTTTAATCCGAGTTAACACATCTTTTCGTTTTTTTTTGTCGTGATTTGGTGTGGTTGTTGAGAAAAATGGCTGGTTTGAGACTGAACAGCAGTGCCCTACGTGCTTTGGCCGTCGAGTACAAGTCTCTCCAGGAAGAACCCGTCGAAGGATTTTGCGTTAAACTTGTCAACGAAGATTTATTCGAATGGGAGGTTGCGATATTTGGCCCCCCGGACACCCTTTACATGGGCGGTTGCTTCAAGGTGAGCCAAAACGTTAACGTTATTTGCCCCGTTTATGTAGGTACGAGATACTTTGCCACTTCTCTCTCAAAGCCTCTCTCTATAAATAAATTACGCGGTTGACGCAAACTATTTCAACGTAAAGTTAAATCGAATATGTAGAATACGCGAAAGCTACGTGGGGGCACCCTGAATACGCTTTCTTTTGTGTTGACCATAAATTGCGTTTCGACCACTTATATTTTCACTTTCGTTTTCTTGCTTTTATTTTTAAAACATAACATAACCCACCTCTCATCTCCTGCCATTGTCGAACAATCAAATTAAAAATAGGCAAAACGAAATTGTTGGTGAAACTACGCTTTGTACAAAAACTTTGTTTTTTTAAACTGCGATGTTTTTGTTGAATTAAAATTTTACTTTGTCACTTACTATTTTTAAAAGTTGTTTTTAAAGTTGTTCTAATCTGGAGCAAATAAGAGAAGAAAGTGTTTGTACTTGGACCAATTATTTCTCTCTAATTCGATAGAGAACAGGGGAAAAAAGAATTAATGCAGCCAGAGGTACAAAAACTAACCCTAAATAATCCTAATTTAACATCCAGGTGAAAGAAAATCTACAAAGATTTATGAGGAGTCATATTTTCTTCTGTCGCTACTTCCAGCGTTTAAGAAATGCGACCAAGACCAGAAAGTTATTGCTAAGACAGAATACTTTACTTACTTTGCATGAGGACTCCCAAAGCAGCTAGTGTACCAACTTCAACCATGCACCTCTTTTGCTAGTTCATCAACTCAAGATTCATTGCCGTTTGCAGAATCCCTATCATCATGGGATGATGGATCTTCGATATGAAACATATCCATATTAAAGCCAGAAGGTATTGAAACATGTACAACTCATTACAAAGCATTGAGAATTTCATAGGCAGGTCCTTCACTGATTCATAAAGTTTATAAAATTGACCCTTAAATCACTGACCCAAAAACACCTGTTTCTCTTCTTTGATAAGCAATGCACAAACACATGCGATGTCAATAGCGTCCCATGTTGAAATTTAAGACTACAGCAACTGTCAGTCCTTCTGTCTTCTTAACAGTCCTTCTCTTTTGCATTCCCACATCCCTATCTCTGCCCTCTAGTTGTCTCCACATCTCAATCGCCTCCTCTCTTTTCCTGTTCACCTCTTCCGTTACTGCTTCACCCTGTTATAGTACCCTTTCCTGCCTCTATTTATCTGCGACACTCCCCCAAGATTTTACAATGCGAACTTCCTTCCACCATCTCTCGCTTACCCGCCTCCACCTTCACCTTATCTGCGTTCATTTCTTCTCTAACTATATACCTTGACTTCTCCTTAGCCAACCTCAACACCCCACATCCAGTACCTGGTCTGCACATTTTCTAACAGCCGTCGCTCCTTCCATCCCCATATCTCCAAACCGTACACCATTACACTTTTTATCAAGCTCTCAAACATTATCCTCTTTGATTATATATAATATGGATTGAGCTAACTGAATATATCTACTAACAAAAATGTTGCTCAAGGTGAATAGACGCAGATGGAAAGCGATAATGTGAAAGTGTAACAAAGATAGATATATTATATGGCAGTACGCTTCTATGTCTATCTCGGTTCGATCACCTTGCGCAAGCTATCTCTCTCGTTGGCTCAATCCATATTATATATAATCAAAGATTATCCTCCTTTTTCCTACATCCTTCCCAAATATCCTCCCCCCTCATGGCAGAAATAAAACTAAAGAACTAACAATAAAACACTGCTTGGAGTGGAAGAACTGAAAACGGGATATTCTAAGTGTCACTAAAGTCTGGTAGCACGTTATTTCTGTTGATAAAAATGGAACGGCAGCACATAAAGACATGAAATTTGGCATAAACTTTATTCAAACATTAACAAGCAATATAAATTCCATAATTGGGAAACGCAACCACCGTGGCGGAGAGGTACTCAACGTCGAGATCGTTCCATGTCTTTTGACGTGCTTCAAACTAACAAGATTCTTGTGGGAAGTAGCACAGATTTTGCTCTGAAGGACCGACCAGACGGAAAACTCTGGGGGTTTCAAATCAGGCGAGTAGGGGCCACTCTGTGGAGGCGCTTAATCACCTTAACTTGTGCGTTTCTTGCAAGGATTCTAAAGAACACGTTCATCTATTTCAAATTGCTCTCTGAAAAGCATGATCAACTTCTGATAGCATTTAATTCAACGTTGTAATCGTATGACTGCTTGAAGTTTATGACGTAATCATTTTTGGTATTTATAATGAATTAGTTCCAGTGATCGAATCGATATCAATTTTGATCAATCTGATAGCAGACTTCTTATTTTATATAAGTACTGTATGTGTATAAAGCAAATAAATTGGAATAAAATACAGGTGTCCCATAATTATGGTTAAATCAACCACAAAAATGTTCCCCTATTCTTAGTTTAAATCAAAGAATCCCAATCATTAATCAATACACATTTCTGTTTTCAAATATCATCAATTTGAGAATGAACTAAAATTAGAAGTATTTAACTACGACGATAATTAATGTTATCAACGGGAAACATCGTCACTATAAAGTTTGTAAACATCAAACTGGTTTCATCTGTTATTGTTTTGAATAATATGAGTGTTTAAAACACTCTTATCATTATCAAATACATAAATATAAGATTTATGATTAAACGTTTCGCAAATTCTTAATTTAGAAATTTAATATTTAGATTTGAAATAGATTAGATTGTTTTATGCTTATTTAATAGTGTCGATTATCAATGTCGTTATTTTATTTCTTTGTTAAATTGTTTTAAATATTTTTGTTCTTTGAAATTGTTAAATAGTTTTTTTTTTGTTATCAACGATGTTATTTGCACATTTTCGTATTCAGCATGACGTCATGGAATTAGTTTAGTCCAGTATTAAGTGGTTATAAGAACTTATTACTTATAATTGAATAACGAAAATCAATCAGGATCATGCCATAAAAGAACTATAACATAACTGGTTTTCGGAAACTGAAGAGTTGGCTTAACTTTCTCATATCCATAGAATCGATGATTAACTGAATAACTTGATCGCAGAGGTTATCAAATCTACTTCAATATGACTCTAAGTACTGAGTCATATACTACCCCAAAACCTGCGTTGCATAAATGCCGTGATGAAAGAGTACAAGAAGATCTTGAGCAACCAAGACCTACAAATACACGAAGAGATTGAGGACGCCAATCAAAACAGTAGCTATTGCCACTGATGAAGAATTCAGCCTGACTAATCAACAATGCATAACAAAGGAGAAGAATCAAATTGGATGTATTACCCAAAAATCTTCTGGTCAACTCTAAACAGAATACTGACCCAATATGGTAGATGTGTCTACTTTCTGCATAAATGGGGCAAGATTATTACCTGAAGATTTCCTACTTGACTTATTTCCTGTCGCTCTTGATGAAGCATAGAGCAGCAAGTCTTTTTTGGACGTCCTCGTCTCCGTGCTTCTTGGGATTCCAATCAAGCGCCGACATCTCAACTGCTCCATGAGGCTTCCTTAGCGTGTGACCAATCCAGCGCCATTTCCTCTCCTTGATTTGGCCATTAATGGGTCGTTGGTTTATTCTCTCCCACTATAAGTAAACATGCGTAAACTTGTAGTTAAAACATAATGTTACCGAAAAAAGAACTAATTCTTGAGAATTTTGTCTACATTTATTTTAAAAAAATGTATAAAAATGTAAGAGACTTTCGAAACAAAATGTTTTCTTCGTAAAATCTAGAACACGTCCTAATTTTATGAGCCAATAACTATTTTAAACACAATTAATTGAACCGCTTAATAAACAACAACAATTTTAATCGTTAAAATATTCAAGATTTATTTTTTTTTCTTCGGAATAAAAAACATGATTGGAATTACAAGTGGAATGCACATGATATAATCCCAAAAATTTGTCTTCTTTTCTATCGGAAATTGTTTGTTCCGTTTAATATCCGTATCCTCTTCATTAGTCATATTTTTATACAAGACTTAATTTTCTTGATGAGAAGTTGTATTTGTTTTTTTTATATCCTGGGAAAGGTTGTATTCCCAGGATCATTTTCTCGGAATTCTACGTGACAACTCGTTTACCAAGTTGACAGTTATTTTTGGCACCTTTCCGCTCCAACATAAAAGTAGAGAAACGCACCGCAAGGTTCTTGCTATGAGTCAAAGGCCTCGGAAGTGACTCACTTCGGTGCTTGTTCCAACGTTTGAATGTCTCTCCTCGAATGATTTTAGCCTTTTTTTTGTAAATTAATATTTATAGTTTATTTTTTTTTACAGGCAAGGATGAAGTTCCCGCAAGATTATCCTTATTCACCGCCTACAATTAGATTTTTAACTAAAGTTTGGCACCCAAATGTCTATGAGGTAAGTTTTTAGCACACATTAATTTTAATTTTTAAATAAAGGAAGTTGTTTAATTAATTAATAAGTAGAAAAACCATTCATTTTTAGTTAGTTATTTTACACCATATCGATATCAATTCGAACCACTTTAACCTCGAAAAGAAAAATGAAAATGAAGCAGGACCCTGAGTGAATAACCTCGCTATCGACGCGTGCGAGACCGCCAAGTTTGGCCTTGAAGTTTATATTGTCAGACGGAATCTAGACGTACAAAGCGTTGAAATCACGAAATATAATCAAAATCTATTTGAGAATCAATTATCAGTCGTTTAAAAATATGATAAAGAGATAATTTTGTGATTGTGCCGCCTAACACACTTTTGTGTATTATTTCGATGAATCTTGCTTTAGAAGTATTGTTAAAAGTTTGTTGACATTTCTTTGTTATTTAATAATAATAATAATAATAATCGCCTTTGTTCTCCATTAAAATAATACAAATAATCCATATGTTATTATAATACAACCTATCAAATAACTATTAAATACTTAATTATTGGAGAACCTCAAGGTGCAGATCAGATGAGAAAAATTAAAAAGAATGAACAGAAACTAAAAGTAACAATAGAAGTAATGGCCTAAAACTATTACTACAAACCTACTTAAGTTTAATTAATTTCGCAAAAAAAAGAAAAAATTCCGTATCAATTCCATAATATCATAACAATTCAATTCAAAAAAGACTCATTGCAAGGGAAGTCCACGCCATAAAGTGGCTTAATTATTGCTTATTGAAGAGCAAGAGGAAAACAGCATGTCTGAACGCCACTACACCCTTAGTTTTAATTTCTACCGACAGGTTATTATATTTAAAGTAAATGTTATAGCTAAAAAATGAGCCTCATTTGTAATTATTTTGGTATCTACAGTGTGTCCACGGAAAAGGTGTTAAATAGAAAAAACCTTTTTATTTTTAATTTTATCAAAAAAAGTTAATCTTGATAAAAAATTTTGCTAGTTCTTAGAGTAACATTGGGATAGAAACATTTAACATATTTTATACGCGGTGTTCAGAAAATTGAAAAAGCTTTAAATGGTATAAAAGTAAAGTGCATTTATTTGAGAAGATAAGGAAATAAGTTACTATAAGTTTTATTTATTTGTGATCATTAAATTTCTTTTAATATCAATTAACTAATTCCAAATTAACAATGCACAAGTTGTAAGTTCATTTACTCAAACACACACTACCAGCCTGTTGGGCACATGCCTTTAAACCAGCGGTTCCCAAACTTATTATGGCTACGCACCCCTTCTTGAGCCAAAATGTGATCGTGGACCCCCTAGTCAGTGCCGTGCTACTAAAACTATTTTTACCGGAATGCAGTGTTCATAAAAAGTGAGCTGGCTAGAAAATTGATGACCTGTCACTGACTTGTGACGTAAAATAAATACATATAAAAACATTTTGATATTTAAAACAACATTAAAAAAACATATTCCTCTTTTAAAGATAACATTTTTTAATGTAATGGGTGAGCCTGATGAGTTGTGATCAAATTGTTTATGTTTGGCTCTATATTTGTAAGCAATAACCGCAAGTCACTACGAGCACTAACATCAAGTTCTATTAACTACGAAGACGAAAAAGCTACTAAAAGTAGATAAGTTGCTAATGAATAAACACAGAGCTAGTTGATTTGTATGTAAAAGGGTCCAACACCCAATCGGTAATAACCAAATGAAGAATGTCTTCAAATCTTTTTTTGAAATCTATGTGAAGTGCCCCCAAGTGCTGACAATATACAAGCAAATCAACATTACGATTTTGTAACTAAAAAGGTTTTGGAAATTAAGAGAATTCTCCTCTTCCAAACTTTTCTTTATAAAAAAAAGTTTTTTTACGAATGCAGATATTACACTTTTTGTTTTTATTTAATTCAACCGATCGCCTTGCAGCTTCAAATTGATTTCGTTAAATTTGGTAATCATATCATTTCTTGAATGAAATAAATTAAGTCGCAGATCATTGACTTCAGCTTCAAAGAATTCTAAAACGTAATCAAAAAGTGAGTAAAATCTATTCAAACATGCACTTCTAGACAACCAACGTACTTCTGTGTTCAGTAGCAAACGATTGTAACCTTCATCATTCTCCAGGCAAAGTTGAGCAAATAATCTTGCATTCTTTTTGATTTTATTAACTGCTCTAATCATATAATTTAGTGAGCGATGTAAGATTTTTTGCTACTAAATGTTGTCGATGAATGACACAATGTACTGTTAATATATTCGGTACTGCTTGTTTTAAATATGGCAGAAAACCTCGATGGCGTCCTACCATTGCCGGAGGACCATCAGTAGCAACGCAGATGATATTACACAAAGGAATAGCTTTTGCTTCAAAAAAATATTTAATTCCTTAAATATAATTTCATTTTTTGTATCAGTTTCCAAACATTTCACAAATCATAATTCTTGAAATATTTTTTTGTCCTTTACAAATCTTACATACGCTATACCATCTTACAAATTTAGTTCTTAATACACTTCACAGACTTACATATACTATAACAACTGACTACTGTTCTTACTTTTTGCGGACCCCCCAACGCTAGCTACGAACCCCCGAATTAATTTTATTTTGCTACGGACCCCATGAGAACTTACAGGGACCCCAAGGGGTCCGTAGGAACCATTTTGGGAACCACTGCTTTAAACGAACAAGTAAGTCATCAAAACTTTTTCTAACCTCACGTAAAGATATTGAAGCAACGGCATCTCTAATTGCATCCTTTAATTGATCAGTAGTGGTATTTATTTGAGGTGTGAGATAAACAATTTGTTGTTTCAATCAGACCCATAGGAAAAAATCCATTAATGTTAAATCTGGACTCTTAGCAAGCCACTAAACTGGTCCTTGTCTCCCAATCCAGTGGTCTGGAAACGTATGGTCTAACCGTTGCCGCATAATGTGCTGGGCATCCATCTTGTTGAAAATAAAATACACGACTGTATTCTTATGGAAGATTGTTTAATTCACCGTCGAGGAAATTTCTTAACTATTCGCATTACAAGTAGTGTCAAAGAAGTATGGCCCTATTATTCCGTAATCAGAAATGGCACATCACACATTTACTTTAACACAGTACTGACGCCTCCGTTATATTCGAAAATGCGGATTAGAGTCACTCCAATATCGTGCATGTTGCGAAGCCACAACACCATTGGTCGAAAAAGTTGATTCAGCAGAAAACATTATTTTCTTATGAAATCCTCTTTCCATACTGCCAACCCACAAATAAAAATCCAAACGTTTTTCTTCATTGTCGACTTCCAAAACATGATTAAAAACTGGCTTGTATGGATGTATCTTGTTGTCTTGGAAAGTTGGGATTCAATTTGCATTATAAAAAAAAGTTAGTTTATTCAAACTAAGTTTTCGGTGCTACAGTTGTTTCGGCAACTACTTGCCTTCCTCAGGCACGACTAAAATTAAGGTAAGCGTTTTTATAGAAAATATAAAGATAAAGTTAAAAAACTTATTACCGTCAACGAGGTTAAGTACTAAAGACAAGATTTTTTCTGGAAGCATGTACCAAATGCATTCGGGAGAAGAAGTTTAAATTAAAGTTAAAAAATTGAAGGTTTGAAGGACATGTTGCGTAAAAACTTTTTTCTTATGCTTGAAGAGCACGTTGTTCGAAAAAAGTTAGGTTAAGTGAACTGTAAGTGAAAAAAATTAAATCATTAAAATATTAAGAGAAAAAGAAAAATTTACCTATTTAACACGTTAAAAACTGATCAAAAACAAAGTCGCAATAAATTCAAAAATTATTTTAAACAAAAATTAACAAAAAATGTTTTAGGGTTTAGGAGGGCTGCCTCTCTCGTTACCCCGACCTATAAGATCTATTGTAACTTTAGCCCTCCAAAGGTTTAGGACAAATGTAGGTCCTTAACGAACCTTAGTATTGTCCTGAGGTCTTTTACCTTTATGTCGGTAGGTAACAAGGGAGTTTTACCGAAAATGTTGTGTCTTAGACGGCCTCTGGCGACGCAGCAGTTTCAGCAGTTTCTGACTCGTCGTTGCAAAGTCGACAAGTTTGATCCTCAGCCTGTCCAATGTGGAAGAGCTGGTATTTAAGGGGCGCATGGCCGGTCAGGTAGCCTGAGAGCGTTCTTAGATCCCCTTTGCTGAGGCATAAAACCTGTTTGGTTTTGTTTTGCGATGGAGTTATCATACTCTTCGCTTGTCTGTGACCTGGAAGTTCTTTCCAGCGTAAGGCTATCTTTGAAACCTCCCAGTTGTTGATTATTTGTATTAGGTGGCTTTTTTGTAGTCTCCCCTAACGAGTTCCCTCAGGTTGTTGGTACACTCTCTGATCAGTGCGGAGTCACACGTGTAGGCCTGAATTGCCTTTAAGGCGACTATTTGTGAAAATGTTTATGGATGCACCTTTTTGTCCCTTCTGTAGGTTCAAAGCGGTGCAGAAGTTTATAGCAAGAACTTTTGCTTGGAAAATTGTTAAGTCCGAGCTGAGGGGGGCTATTTGATCCACTGATGCCCATGCCTACTCCAGATCTTACTGTCTTTGAAACATCGGCGTACCAGGCTAGGACTCCTCTTTTTAGTTGAGACCCGCCCTTCGCCCAATCATCCCTGCTTCTAAATATGACCATATACGGCTGGTTGAAGTTGTATTCAGTCGATATGAGGTTCGTTTTAATTTCAATCGGGTGATTTTTTTTGAGGATCTCGAGGTGTCCTCTGAGGTTACCCTGCATCAACTTGAGTGAAGAAACTGTTTTCAGTGATAAGGCACTTAAGGCTGCCTCCTTTTGTATACAGGGTGTCACACAAAAAACGCCCCAAGCTGTAACTGTCATTTACAGTCCGATTTTCATGAGTGAGGTAACAAATGAAATGGTTTGATGAATACTATGATGCATGCTACAAATAAATTTTTTCCAAGACCATCTTCAATTTTAAACGATTATTAACTTTTGTTTTTCAAATTGCTCCATATATTTTTCTTCGTCATTGGATGGAGATTGTTTTTCTGAATCCATTGATATACAATACATCCATTTTGAAAGTAATTTTAGCAAAGAAAAGACACCTGTATATACAGGTTATCACACAAGAACGCCGCAAGCTGTAACTTTGTCATTTACCTTCTGATTTTCATGAACGAGGTATCAAATGAAATGGTTTGATGAATACTATGATTCATGCTACAAATAAACTATTTCCAGCGCTATCTTTAATTTCAAGCGATTATCAACTTTTGATTTTCAAACTGCTCGGTATGTTTTTCTACACGTTATTGTACAGAGTATGTATAGAGATTTTTTTTCTGAACCCAATGATGTACAATACATTACATTAATTGTAATTAGAGCAGAGAAAAACAATTAAAACATTTTTCCGAACATTGTCTAAGGGCCGGTTGTACCACCTCCCGATAAACTATCTAGCGGATAATTACCATGGTTACAGCGGTTTTAAGCGCTCTCATTGGCTAAGTGCGCCAATTTATCTATCGGATACACTTATCGGGAGGTGGTACAACCGGCCCTTAGTCACTTCTGTAATACTATGTACCATGGAAGAAAGAATGCGCAAAACTGATAACAGTCATTAAATGTTATTTGAATGCCCGAAGCAGTTGTAAATGATACTTATAAGTTGTTTTTTTATTTTTTTTCACATGGCACACTACAGTATAACGCAAGTAACTTTAAGAGAATGTTAGGAAACTATTTTAATGTTTTTCTATACATTTACAATTAATGTTCATGTATTGTACATCAATGGACTCAGAAAAGGAATCTTTATCCAATAGCGTGAAAAAAAACATACCGAGCAATTTGAAAATCAAAAGTTGGTAATCGCTTGAAATTCAAGATGGCGTTGGAAAAAGTTTATTTGTAGCATGAATCATAGTATTCATCAAACCTTTTCATTTGATATTTCGCTCATGAAAATCGGAATTTAAATGACAGAGTTACAGCTTGTGGCATTCTTGTGTGACAACCTGTATATACAGGTGTCTTTTTTCTGCTAAAACTACATTTAAAATGGATGTATTATACATCAATGGATTCAGAAAGACAATCTCTATCCAATGACGTGAAGAAAAATATACGCAGCAATTTGAAAAACAAAAGTTAGTAATTACTTGAAATTGAAGATGGCGTTGTAAAAAATTTATTTGTAGCATGAATCATAGTATTTATAAAACCATTTTATTTGATACCTGGGTCATGAAAATCGGAATGTAAATAACAGAGTTACAGGTTGGGACGTTTTTTGTGTGACACCCTGTATATAAATAGAGCGGTGTGAGACCGAGTAGGGCTTCCAAAGCAGCCGTCTGACAGGATCTCATTGCACCCGTTATGTTAAGACATGCTAACCGCTGGATTTGTGCTAGCTGTTGTTGTGCTGTCTTATGTTTTGTTTTTGGGTCTGATTATTGCTACGTAGGCCCAATGAGCCATTCGTGGTTTGAGACCCCAGTTCCTTCGTAGGAGCCTGCGGCAGATCTGGTTTGCCATGATGGCCTTTTTCCTCACCTTATCTAAGTGTGAGTTCCAGTTTAGTTTACTGTCAAGTATTACCCCTAGGTAATTAGCTTCTGTTTTGAGGTTAATAGTTCTGCTTTCAATGGAGCGTGCTTTTATTTGTAGCTTCTTTCTCCGAGCTCTTAGCTCCTTTCTGCATTAGCTGAGTTATAATTGAATCCTATTTACGTCGGCTTGTGATTACCAGGTCATCAGCATACCCTTGTATCTTAAATCCGTTTTTACTTAGGGTGTTCATCAAGTCATCAACTAGCAGGCACCATAATAGAGGTGATAGCACTCCCTCTAGGGGACATCCTCTTAGCGCCTTTATAGTCAGCGACTCGCCTCCCAGACTGGCTGTGATCTGCCGACTGTTCAACATGACTATACACCACTTGATTGTCGACGGATGTATGTCTTTTACGTTTAGAGCCTTCTCTATGGATTCTGACCCAGTGCTTAAAAACTTCAAAATTATTTTACGGCAAGTAGTCTCAGAAACGTACACATTGGGGAATTTTTCATTGCACCAAGTAAATTTTTTGCTGTAAAGTAAGCATTTTAAGCTGGCAATACAATAAGGCTTGTCACTATCAACGCCTACTAGTACAAAAATGATCACAAATAAATAAAAGTAGGCCGATTTTTTTGGAAAATTGATGTTGGAGACTACCTTTTACTTTTTAACAACTTCTCCTAGTAACTTATTTCCATATCTTCTCAAATAAATGCACTTTACTCTTGTAACATTTAAAGTTTTTTCAGTTTTATGAACACCGCGTATAAAATATGTTAATTGATTCTATCCCAATCTTACTTTAAGAACTAGCAACATTTTTTATCAAGATTAACTTTTTTCGATAAAATTAAAAATAAAAAAGCTTTTCCGTGAACATACTGTATATTATTTATCAAATACATTTCAAACCATTAATTGTCTCAATTACAATTATTGTTATTTTTGTTATTTAGAATGGTGATTTATGCATAAGTATTCTACATCCTCCAGTTGATGATCCTCAATCAGGAGAGTTACCCTGCGAACGTTGGAATCCAACTCAAAATGTCAGAACAATTTTGCTCAGTGTGATATCTCTCCTAAATGAACCAAACACATTCAGTCCAGCCAATGTCGACGCGTCCGTCATGTACCGACGTTGGAGGGATTCGAAAGGTCGCGACAAAGAATATGAAAATATTATAAGGTAATTTGAAATGAAAATTGTTTAAAATATAAGATTTGATCTAAATTTGTTATAGAAAACAAGCAATGGCAGCAAGAGCGGAAGCTGAACGTGATGGAATTCAAGTACCATTAACGCTTGAAGATTACTGTATTAAAACGCAGGTGAAGCCAAATACGTCTGATTCGCAGGTGGAAATGACGGATTTTTATGACGACGATTACGATGAGGAGTATGATGATCCAACGGATGGTTCAGATTACGAGGAGGACGAAAACGACAGCGGAAATGGAGAATCGTGATCTCCTAATCGAACGTTGCGCGCTTGTAAATTATTCTTTTTTATTCTACTATTATATTATTATTAATTTTCATTTTAAGGTTAAAAAAAATAAATTATTTTCCCTTCTCTAAAGCAATTTTTAATTTTTATTTTCTCTTTATCGTCGTTTTTGTTTCTATTTGTAATTAGCACTAAATATTTAAGTAAGTACGGTTAGTGATCGATCCCTAGTTGCACTGAAAGTGATTGTTTACTATCTTAAGCTGGGGAGTTTGTCATATTTCTTTGTTTATGTCCTGGTAATCGTAGATAAGACTTTTTTTTATGATTAAATTATTTTTATTACTGCACTATTTTAAATGATGGTTGTGTGAGAATTTAAGAAAAAGAAAATTGGAGTTTAAAAAACCGTATCTTAAATATTGTTTTGTTGTCGATCTCAATGTCCTGGTGATTTTACGATTACTTTTCACGTTAACTGAGAAGGATAAAAACTTGTATATAATTAAAAACGGTTTTTCGTTTTTATAAAGAAAAGAAAAATTAAACAAATTTCCTTTAAGTTCATGTAAATAGCGTCTCAATAGATGATGTGAATTAACAGTTATTTATTTAGCCTCTTAGGATAATATGATAAAGTAATAAACGTAATTTTCAGTTCCATAAAGTATTATTGAAAAGAAATGTGTTGAATTGAAAACGGTTGCCACAAAACGTTGTCTCGTAGAATAGAACGTTCGGTTTTGTGTGATCGTTACATCCGATTGATCATTTTTTGCCTTACACTGATGGAATTAAACTATATATTGTTTCTGTTTAACTAAAAATTATCATATTTTCACTGTGTTAATGTACTTCTGTGGGATTTCGAGTTATTGTAATGTCTTAATCCTGAAATAAATGGTTCTGAATTGTCTTTATTGTATTTCTTTTTACCTATATGATGAATTCTTTTCCGACTAACATTAAGGGAACTTATTGAATGATCTTTATACTTTATCCTTCTATTAGGGAATTGAAGATAGTCGTCATTGGTAGTCAAATAGGTGGTCGTTGTAGCCCATCATAACTAAAAAGTAATGGTGTAATTTATTACTATTAATAAACTCTAATTGCATTTATCAACCTTTATTTATATTTTAATTATTAATTTATTTATTGACTATTTCTTACTTATTTCTACATTTACGTGTGCGCCATCTATAAGATAACTCTTGAACCATATACTTTATCTTTGATTAGGGAATTGAAGATAGTCATCATTGGTCAAATAGGTGGTCGTTGTAGCCCATCATACCTAAAAAGTAATGGTGTAATTTATTACTATTAATAAATTCTAATTGATTTATCAACCTTTATATTTTAATTATTAATTTATTTATTTAGTATTTTTTACCGATTTTTGCATTTACGTGAGCGCCATCTATAATATAACTCTTGAACCATTATGAAGTTGTATTATTTATTAATTTTAATTATCGTATTGTTTATAATAAATTAAAAGAAAAATGAAGATAAGGAATTAAGTATTACATTTTCACATAGAAATTAACAAATTAATTATTCAATGTTTAAATTTCTTTCGCCACCTACAGGAATTTTATTTAACATCAACATTATTCAAATAATTTAGATTAATAAATTAAATAAATCGATTTAAATATTTATTTTAAGTATTAATTAACTTTATTTATTAAATTTTAATGACATTATTTTTTATTTATTATTTCTTCTATCAAATTTTCAATTTTACGAGATTTGTACAGGCGCCATCTAACCGATAATTTCTGATGTATATCATTGGAGTATGAATGTGGTGTAACGAATAAATAAATTATTTAATTGGATTATTACTAATAATGCAATTAATACACATATACAACAATTTTAAAAATATATTTCTTTATATTTAAATAAATAATCGCGAAAACCGTTGAATATTTAATTTTACCGCCATTAAAAGTATTTTTTACCTATTTTTGCATTTACGTGAGCGTCATCTATAATATAACTCTTGAACCATTATAAAGTTGTGTTATTTATTAATTTTAATTATCGTATTGTTTATAATAAATTAAAAGAGAAATGAAGATGAAGAACTAAGTATTACATTTTCACACAGAAATTAACAAAATAATTATTCAATGTTTAAATTCTTTTCGCCACCTAGGAATTTTATTGAACCTCAACATTATTCAAATAATTTAGATTAATAAATTAATAAATCGATTTAAATATTTATTTTAAGTATTAATTAACTTTATTTATTAAATTTTAATGACATTATTTATTTCGTCTATCAAATTTTCAATTTTTCCAGATTTGTACAGGCGCCATCTAACCGATAATTTCTGATATATATCATTGGAGAATGAATGTGGTGTAACAAATAAATAAATTATTTAATTGGATTATTACTAATAATGCAATTAATACACATATACAACAATTTTAAAAATATATTTCTTTATATTTAAATAAATAATCGCGAAAAGCGTTGAATATTTAATTTTACCGCTATTAATGCGCCATCTAAAGGATAACACGTTTAATTTTTAAAGTCTTGCATTTCCGTCAAAGTAACCGTCAACTAACCGTCAAAAGAACTTAATTTTGTGTTACTTTATACTTTAATAAATGGGTGACTATCAAGATTTCTTAAAATGCGTAACAGATTTTTCAATATCTTTGCACGATGACAACACGGTAAACGAAATAGAAGAATTTTTTTTTCGAAAAGAAAAGGAGCTGGATACTTTGTTAGGTACCGGTTATCTTCCAGAACAAAGGGTTAAGGTTAAAAAAGAACGAATTACTAATGTGAGAAAAGAACCTAACGCTGAGGAATTTAAAGAAAATAGCGTGAATTTAAACATAATTCCTGAAGAAAAGGGAAATACTCGTTGTACACGATCTAAAGCCTTAAAAGATGGCCAAAATGAACTTAATATTAAAGTGGAAAAAATTAAAGAGGAAAAGATATCAGATGTTTCTACAAAAGCAATGCCTCCACCTCAACAACCCCTTCGAAAAGGAAGAACTAAAAAGGTTCCTACTAGCAAAGTAAAATCTGAAAGGGAATCTGATGTTATAATTCAATTACCACATATAAGTCTGATTTCTTTAACTGATAGTGATGATGAAGAAGAGAAACCTGCAAGTCGTACAAAAACAAAAGTGTTAGTGGCAAAGAATATGGAAGAAATGAATGCTACAAAAACTGTAAAAGATGATCCAAAGAAAAAGGAGATGATAAAAAAGAAAAAATCTCTTGAATTACCTGATGAAACGTTTTCTAAAGACGAATTAAAAACTGCTACAAGTAATAAAACTGTCAATTTAGATGATATTGAGAAGACACCTGTCAGAAGCACACGTACAAAAACTCGTGCAATGGCAGCAAAATCAATGAGACAAGTACAATGTAATGTTACAACCGTTATATCAGAAAAAGAACCATCAAAAAGATCTCGAAGTCCTTTGGCAGAGACTAATGATAATAAACGTAAAAAATCCATTGAAGTTAATGATGTTGTAAATGAAACTTATATAAAAACTCCTCAGAAACCTGTATCAACTGTAAATGAAACAATAATAATTTCAAAAGAACAAAGAATGATTGTTACCACTCCATTAAACAAGCAAGTACCTGTAGATGATTTATTAACAGATGATGAAGATGTTGGAATACACATCAAAACAAAAAAGACTACTACTAAGAAACCAATATTTAGTCAATATGAAACAAGTCCTGTTAAAAAACGTGTGGAAGCTTTTGAAAAATTGGGTGCAGAAATTGCAGCGCAAACGCAGTCAACATCAAGGAAAAACAACATAAAAGAAAATTCAATAAAACCTTCATATACTATTAAATCAAAACAGATTACACCTCTTAAAAGTGGTATACCAACTTATACAAATGGTCCATTAAGTTCTTCTAAAATGCAAACAGCGTCAAAATCGGCTTTAAAAAATACTTTACCACCAAAAACAATCAGCAATTTAAAAGCATCCCAACAGGAATACATAGAAAGAGAAGCGAGACGTCGAGAGAAAGAACAAGAAGCATTACGTAAAAAAGAAGCATTGTTACAAGCAAAACAAGAAGAGATTAAACGCAAAAATGAAGAGAAACAATTAAAACTAGCCCATTTAAAAGCCAAGCAAGAAGCTGAAGAAATGGAAAGGACAAAAGAACAACAGAAACAAGCAAAAGCTGAAAAATATTCTCACAAAAAACAGCCACAAAAGAAAATGGACCGACCCCTTTATATGGATGTGACAGCACCACTGTTGCCACTAGATGATTGTTTTGATAGTGATGATGAGAGACAAGAAAAACAAGAAAGAGTTGAGCGCCCCGGTTGGACTAGAACGCGACAGTTACTGCCTTCGTTGATGAGAGTTACTTATGCTGGAATGGATTTTACAAACACATTTTTCATGCGAAAAGCGACCACTCCAAATTTGGAAGATCTTTTCGGTCCAATGAATTCGAATAAGTTGAAGCGGACATCGAGCGCTATTTGGACCAAACCGCCAAGATTTACACTTATACCAATACCACAACACGATGAGGAAGATGGGGATGAAATTTAATAATTAATCTCATTTTCATTTTATTACTTTCAAAAAATATTTGTTATATTTCATTTTCAAAAAATGCATTTTTAAAATATATTTAATTATTTAACCCTAATGGTTTTGTATGTTCATTTTTATACATGTGTATTATTAACAAAAATTTAAATTACAAATAAAGTTTAATCTCTACAGTTTTTATGTTTTAAATAATCCTTTCAAAATTTAAGGAATTACAAATTCTACTAATTAGTTGTTTCGTTTTTTTGTCATTCGCAAATTATGCATTACTGTATAAAAATTGATAATTTTGCGGGTCTATATTTAATAATTAATTAAAATATATTTTATATTTAATTCTATAAATTTTGTATGATGTTTATAATTAAATTAAAAAATTCTATAAAACGCCATGTCTACCAAACAATTATTATTACACGTGTCAAGAAAACAGTGATGACAAGTCACAAATACAAACAACCAAAAGTGACCGGGTCTTGTTAATAAAGCGAACGGTGAGTTAGTGTCAACGGTGACGTTGCTTGTTTACGTATAAATCTTTTCTGAAAAACGGTTTTTTAAATTTGCCTAACAAAACCATGTCCGGTCAATGGGAAGTTGTAGGCAAGAAGAGAGATAAAAACAGTGTTCAGCAAGCCCAAAAATCTGGAAATAATAAAGAAAATAAGCAGAAAATTGTTGTAAAAGTGGAAGATATTTGTTAGTTTTTTCATTATCATATGGCGCTATTTACAAACTTTGTTATTATCTTTCGTTTTTTTAGTACCCAGATCGCAAATTATCAATTTGTTTGGTAACAATAAGGGTAGCATTAAAGATTCTCAAAAGGTCCAAGAAAAGAGCAAAAAAAATGAAACTACTAATCAACAGAAAAAGCAAAAGAAACAACCACAACCTGTTGAGAAATCAGATGTTCAACCTAAACCAAAGCCTAAATCAATTGAAAGTGCTCTTAATTCTGTGAGTTTTATTTTATGGTGTTTTAGATGTTTTATGAAAAAAATTATAATTTTTTTAGATTAGTATAGATGAACTAAAGAAAGTATACGAGCAAAATAAAACATTATTTCCAGATGGACCTATTGTATGGTTAAAAGAACTTCAACAATTTTTAAATCGGAACATTCCTGTTGAAATTTCAGATCCAATTTTTCAAAATAAGTCAGACTGTTATCCTTTTTCTGTGGTAAGTTTATATTTATAAAGGAGGTTTGTTAAAATAACCTCATTTCTAAGTTTTATTTCATTTAAATATACAGAATGATTCACATAAGAACCAACATTGAGCAGGGACATGTAGAGTACAATAAATTAAGATGATTTAACGCAATTTGTCTCTATACTAAGTTGTACCCCTGAGGAGTTATAGGCCTTCAAAGTTGGGTCTTAAATTTTTAAAACATTCAATATCTTCATAATGCATTAAGCTAAAAAAACCTAATTTGGTACACATTATGAGTGTATCAAGGGTATTAATTGGTAGCAAGTTGAGACCAGTTGAGGCATTTAAAAGGGTTGATTAAGGGTGATGGTCCTCTAAATTTTAATAGATTTTTTTAACCTTTTGGCGGATTTAATAGATTATTACCTCATTTCATGTAGAATTTAATTCTAAAACTTTTTTTACTCTTACTATTTTTTAAAAAACTTTGTCGTTTTCATAAAAAACTCAAAAAACTAAAGACACGTATTTCGTTGATGTTACTTAAAATCATCGAAAATTGAGTAGTCGGCTGTGAAATTGTACGTCAAACTTGACAAATAGGTTATAAAGCCTTGTCATTTACATAAATAGTAACCTATTTGTCAAGTTTGACATACAATTTCATAGCTAACTACTGAATTTTCGCTGATATTAAGCAACCCAAAAATACATGTCTTTAGTTATTTGAGTTTTTTATGAAAACGACAAAGTTTTTTAAAAAATAATAAGAGTAAAAAAAGTTTTAGAATTAAATTCCACATGAAATGAAGTAATAATGTATTAAATCCGCCAAAAGGTTAAAAAAATCTGTCAAAATTTCGGGTACCATCAACTTTGAAATGCCTCAATTGATCTCAATTTGCTCACAATGTATACCAAATTTGGTTTTTCTATCTTAATGCATTACGAAGATATTGAATGTTTTAAATATTTAAGACCCAACTTTGAAGGCCTATAACTTCTCAGGGGTACAACTTAGTATAGAGCTAAGTTATGTTAAATTTATTGTCCTCTACATGTCCCTGCTCTGTGTTGGTTCTTATGTGAATCACCCTATATTTCATCTTCCATTGTGTAACCTAATTGGATCGTGTTATGCATCACTTGACTTAGTGACAAATGAATAATGTTGAGAAACACGAGATTTTCGTTTTCATCTCTCTAAAAATAAAAGACTTCTCAGAATAGACTCAGAAAATAATCTTGAGTTTGATTTTGTACTTTTAAACTGGTTTTTTGATATAGAATTTAAGTCTAACCAGTTTCGGCCCTTGGCCATCTTCAGAGACTCTACAAATAGATTAACATCTCTCATCTTATCCATTTTACAAACAGGTTTCTTAATTATTTCTTTTTGTTTTGTTATAAAAGATCACATATCAAAGTCGAAATCACATTATTAGTTTCTAATTTACAAAATTAAAGTTTAAAAAGTTGTTACAAGTTTCTTCTTTAACAAAAGAAATATTAAGAAATTTGGGAAAAATTCAAGAATCATCATGTGGCTTAAAAATCGACGATTTTTTTTAATCGATGTGAAATGACCCAAAAATCACGTTAAAAATAAAAAGAAATTGCGGAAAAGTGACTAACACTAAATTAACTTCAGTTATAAAACTTCTTTTATATGATAACTAACTTCAGGTTTAAAATGTCAACCTCAATTTTGACATATTTGTAATCTTCATTAAAAATCCTTTAAAATGAGTACAAACACGACATGTTTATCTTCAATATTAATGAAGTTATGGTCAACTTCCGGTTAAAAATGTCAACGTCAATTTTGACATATTTGTAATTGGGTTTAATGCCAATATTACTCGAGATATAAGCAATTTCCGGTTTGAAATGTCAATTTCATTTTGACATATTCAGTTATAAAACTTCTATTATATGATAACTAACTTCAGATTTAAAATGTCAACCTCAACTTGACATATTTGTAATCTTCATTAAAAATCCTTTAAAATGAGTACAAACACGACATATTTATCTTCAATATTAATGAAGTTATGTTCAACTTCCGGTTAAAAATGTCAACGTCAATTTTGACATATTTGTAATTGGGTTTAATGCCAATATTATTCGAGATATAAGCAACTTCCGGTTTGAAATGTCAATTTCATTTTGACATTCAATTATAAAAGTTCTATTATATGATAACTAACTTCAGGTTTAAAATGTCAACCTCAATTTTGACATATTTGTAATCTTCATTAAAAATCCTTTAAAATGAGTACAAACACGATATATTCATCTTCAATATTAATGAAGTTATGTTCAACTTCCGGTTAAAAATGTCAACGTCAATTTTGACATATTTGTAATTGGGTTTAATGCCAATATTATTCGAGATATAAGCAACTTCCGGTTTGAAATGTCAATGTCATTTTGACATATTCAGTTATAAAACTTCTATTATATGATAACTAACTTCAGATTTAAAATGTCAACCTCAATTTGACATATTTGTAATCTTCATTAAAAATCTTTTAAAATGAGTACAAACACGATATATTCATCTTCAATATTAATGAAGTTATGTTCAACTTCCGGTTAAAAATGTCAACGTCAATTTTGACATATTTGTAATTGGGTTTAATTCCAATATTACTCGAGATATAAGCAACTTCCGGTTTGAAATGTCAATTTCATTTTGACATATTCAGTTATAAAACTTCTATTATATGATAACTAACTTCAGGTTTAAAATGTCAACCTCAATTTTGACATATTTGTAATCTTCATTAAAAATCCTTTAAAATGAGTACAAACACGACATATTTATCTTCAATATTAATAAAGTTATGATCAACTTCCGGTTAGAAATGTCAACGTCAATTTAGACATATTTGTAATTGGGTTTAATTCCAATATTACTCGAGATATAAGCAACTTCCGGTTTGAAATGTCAATGTCATTTTGACATATTCAATTATAAAACTTCTATTATATGATAACTAACTTCAGGTTTAAAATGTCAACTTCAATTTGACATATTTGTAATCTTCATTGAAAATCCTTTAAAATGAGTGCAAACACGATATATTCATCTTCAATATTAATGAAGTTATGGTCAAGTTCCGGTTAAAAATGTCAACGTCAATTTTGACATATTTGTAATTGGGTTTAATTCCAATATTACTCGAGATATAAGCAATTTCCGGTTTGAAATGTCAATGTCATTTTGATATATTCTTAATTTTTATAAAATGTCTTAATATTTGTCACAAAAACAAAAATATAATAAAAAAAAAAAAAAAAAAATTAAGGTTGGTATTAATATTTAAAAATTAAATTGCTATCTTCATTGTTGCTAACTTTAGGTTTAATATTTTTTATTCTAACTTTTTTGTTTTTTGAGATACGAGCGTCATCTTTGGACTCTTTTTAAAGGTTTTTTAATGAAGATGACAAATATGTCAAAATTGACGTTGACGTTTCAAGCCGGAAGTGATTGTATTTCCATTAATATTAAAGTTAAATATGTCGAGTTTGGACTCATTTTGCAGGATTTTTTATGAACTTGACAAATATGTTAAAATTAAAAGTTGGAAGTTCAAACTGTTTGGTTTTTTGAGATAAATGTGTCAAGTTTGGACTCACTTTAAAGGTTATTTTATGAAGATTACGAATATAATAATAAAATTAAAGTTGACATTGACAACTCTAACTTTAGGTTTAATGTTTTTTATTCAAACTTTTTTGTTTTTTGAGATACTTGCGACATCTTTGGACTCTTTTTAAAGGTTTTTTAATGAAGATGACAAATATGTCAAAATTGACGTTGACGTTTCAAACCGGAAGTGATTGTATTTCCATTAATATTAAAGTTAAATATGTCGAGTTTGGACTCATTTTACAGGATTTTTTATGAAGTTGACAAATATGTCAAAATTAAAAGTTGAAAGTTCGAACTTTTTGAGATAAATGCGTATAATAAAATTAAAGTTGACATTGACAACTCTTCCTGAATATTTTTAGTTTTCGTGCTAGTCCAGACAGCATGAAAATCTCTAAAAACGATAAAATGTCGCTTAATCAAGTGATGTATAACGCGGTCCAATGGTCTTTAAATTTAATTATTTTATTATTAGATTCCAGCACAAATAAAAGCTATAATGGAAAAAGCTTGTAAAGAAGCAGATTCTAAAAATCAAGAACTATTTTTCGATATATGTTTAAGTTCGATGGCTATGGAAATGACAAATGGTTTTTCTGCAATAGGCCAAAAGCTTTTCCTTCAACTTTTAGCATTAAACAATCCAAAAATAGTGATAGCAAACATTTCTAAAAGTATCAGCTTAAGAACGTCATATCAAAACAGACAAAATGTTGGCCTATCAATTTTATGGGCGCTAGGAATGGGTGGTCTCAAAGACCTGAACGTCGGTTTCAAAGTGTTCCAAGAAATTATGTTTCCCCTCATCGAAATGAAAAATTATTCGCGTTTTATATGCGGCTACCTCATCGATCTCATCAACCGATTTAACGATGTACCTCTTTCAAAGGAACAGTACCAATTTGTGATGGAATATATTTATTCGAATAAAAAAAATTCTCCGCTCGATCTCAGCGCGCAAATACAAAAACAAAAATTGAAGGAACTTCTTTTTATAAACAGCAAAGATAAATATCACGGTTTCGTCGAATTTTTCTTAAAGAAGCTTACAATAAGAGATTCGGATTCCTATCGAAACGAACTTTGCGATGTTATTATAGCTTGTTTAATTCGAGATCCAACTACATTTAATGTATGGACGAAACATTATAGTAAAAATCTTGTTGGTAGTGCTATATTATTAAATTATATTGGTAGGTTTATCTTGTTAATTTAATGTTGTGGTTTCCAAACGAATCTTGTTATATTTATGTCATTTAAATAGATTAAAATGTGAGAAAGTGTTAAAATTAAATTTTTTAAAGAAATATACTAACATAAAGTTTCGAAACCACTAATTAGCTTAATTGTGGGGTTTTTGGGTTTTAAATGAATTTTTAATTTATTTCCAGATGCTAATTGGACTAGATTTCGAAAGAACTTTGGTAGAAAAGTACTTAATGATGTTTTGATTAGTTTTTCTGTTACAAATGAGGATTTAATGACCAAGAAAAAGAAGGATGAAGGATTAATTGATGCTATGGATGAGATCGAGGTAAATGTTTTTTATTATGTTTTAAAGTTAATGTTTCTGACAATTTCTGCCGCAATCTTCAGTTTGCGACAATGACTATTGACACAGTTGGTTCCTTCTTTGTTCTTAACATCCATTAAAGACCCTCCAAATTTATTGTTCAGCGCTATGTGGTCCATTTGGTTCTTTACAGCGGTGTTATTCGATACCCAATGCCAGTTCTTATGTTGGAATAGAGTACCAGCAATCATAAGGTCATAGCTGGCGCAGAAAATCCATTTCCATTCATTTCTCCAATTCCATGTCTTCCCATAACATGTTCTAACCCTTCTGTAAATGATTGTGGTTTAAGTACATTCTTATCGTTTGTCTCTGACATGTTTTTTACATCAGTTATCAGAATTTTTTTATTATGTTTTAAAGTCTAAATTTTTTCTGACAATTTCTGCCACAATCTGCAGCTTGTGACAAGAATGTAGTGGTCACTGACTTAGTCGGTTCCTCGTTTGTTCCTAACATCCATTACAGACTCTAAACTTCTTGCTCACTGCTATATGGTAAATTTGGTTCTCTACAGCGGTGTCATTTGATACTCAATGCCAGTTCTTATGTTGGAACAGAGTACCATCAATCATAAGGTCATAGCTGGCGCAGAAAATCCATTTCCATTCATTTCTCCAATTCCATGCGTTCCCATAACATGTTCCAACCCTTCTTCCTGTAAATGATTGTGGTTTAAGTACATTCTTATCGTTTGTCTCTGACATGTTTTTTCACAATAGTTATCAGAATTTTTGTATTATGTTTTAAAGTCTATTTTTTTTCTGACAATTTCTGCCACAATCTGCAGTTTGTGACAACAATGTAGTGGTCACTGACTTAGTCGGTTCCTCGTTTGTTCCTAACATCCATTAAAGACTCTCTAAACTTCTTACTCAGTGCTATCTGGTCTATTTGGTTCTGTACAGCGGTGTTATTCGATACCCAATGTCAGTTCTTATGTTGGAACAGAGTACCATCAATTATACGGTCATAGCTGGCGCAGAAAATCCATTTCCATTCATTTCTCCAATTCCATGCGTTCCCATAACATGTTCTAACCCTTCTGTAAATGATTGTGGTTTAAGTACATTCTTATCGTTTGTCTCTGACATGTTTTTTCACAACAGTTATAAGAATTTTTTATTATGTTTTAAAGTCTAAATTTTTTCTGACAATTTCTGCCACAATCTGCAGTTTGTGACAACAATGTAGTGGTCACTGACTTAGTCGGTTCCTCGTTTGTTCCTAACGTCCATTAAAGACTCTCTAAACTTCTTGCTCAGTGCTATATGGTCTATTTGGTTCTCTACAGCGGTGTTATTTGATACTCAATGCCAGTTCTTATGTTGGAACAGAGTACCATCAATCATAAGGTCATAGCTGGCGCAGAAAATACATTTCCATTGATTTCTCCAATTCCATGGGTTCCCATAACATGTTCTAACCCTTCTGTAAATGGTTGTGGTTTAAGTACATTCTTATCGTTTGTCTCTGACATGTTTTTTCACAACAGTTATCAGAATTTTTTTATTATGTTTTAAAGTCTAAATTTTTTCTGACAATTTCTGCCACAATCTGCAATTTGTGACAACAATGTAGTGGTCACTAACTTAGTCGGTTCCACGTTTGTTCCTAACATCCATTAAAGACTCTCTAAACTTCTTGCTCAGTGCTATATGGTAAATTTGGTTCTCTACAGCGGTGTCATTCGATACCCAATGCCAGTTCTTATGTTGGAGCAGAGTACCATCAATCATAAGGTCATTGCTGGCGCAGAAAATCCATTTCCATTCATTTCTCCAATTCCATGCGTTCCCATAACATGTTCTAACCCTTCTGTAAATGATTGTGGTTTAAGTACATTCTTATCGTTTGTCTCTGACATGTTTTTTCACAACAGTTATCAGAATTTTTTTATTATGTTTTAAAGTCTAATTTTTTTCTGACAATTTCTGCCACAATCTGCAGTTTGTGACAACAATGTAGTGGTCACTGACTTAGTAGGTTCCTCGTTTGTTCCTAACATCCATTAAAGACTCTCTAAACTTCTTGCTCAGTGCTATATGGAAAATTTGGTTCTCTACAGCGGTGTCATTTGATACTCAATGCCAGTTCTTATGTTGGAGCAGAGTACCATCAATCATAATGTCATAGCTGGGGCAGAAAATCCATTTCCATTAATTTCTCCAATTCCATGGATTCCCATAACATGTTCTAACCCTTCTATAAATGATTGTGGTTTAAGTACATTCTTATCGTTTGTCTCTGACATGTTTTTTCACAACAGTTATCAGAAATTTTTTATTATGTTTTAAAGTCTAAATTTTTTCTGACAATTTCTACCACAATCTGCAATTTGTAACAACAATGTAGTGGTCACTGACTTAGTCGGTTCCTCGTTTGTTCCTAACATCCATTAAAAACCCTCTAAACTTCTTGCGCAGTGCTACCTGGTCTATTTGGTTCTCTACAGCGGTGTTATTCGATACCCAATGCCAGTTCTTATGTTGGAGCAGAGTACCATCAATCATAAGGTCATAGCTGGGGCAGAAAATCCATTTCCATTAATTTCTCCAATTCCATGGGTTCCCATAACATGTTCTAACCCTTCTGTAAATGATTGTGGTTTAAGTACATTCTTATCGTTTGTCTCTGACATGTTTTTTCACAACAGTTATCAGATTTTTTTTATTCTGTTTTAATTTCTAAATTTTTTCTGACAATTTCTGCCACAATCTGCAATTTGTGACAACAATGTAGTGGTCACTGACTTAGTCGGTTCCTCGTTTGTTCTTAACATCCATTAAACACTCTCTAAACTTCTTGCTCAGTGCTAAATGGAAAATTTGGTTCTCTACAGCGGTGTCATCTGATACCCAATGCTAGTTCTTATGTTGGAACAGAGTACCATCAATCATAAGGTCATAGCTGGCGCAGAAAATCAATTTCCATTCATTTCTCCAATTCCATGCGTTCCCATAACATGTTCTAACCCTTCTGTAAATGATTGCGGTTTAAGTACATTCTTATCGTTTGTCTCTGACATGTTTTTCCACAAAAGTTATTAGAATTTTTTTATTGTGTTTTAAATTTCTAAATTTTTTCTGACAATTTCTGCCACAATCTGCAATTTGTGACAACAATGTAGTGGTCACTGACTTAGTCGGTTCCTCGTTTGTTCTTAACATCCATTAAACACTCTCTAAACTTCTTGCTCAGTGCTAAATGGAAAATTTGGTTCTCTACAGCGGTGTCATCTGATACTCAATTCCAGTTCTTATGTTGGAGCAGAGTACCATCAATCATAAGGTCATAGCTGGGGCAGAAAATCAATTTCCATTCATTTCTCCAATTCCATGCGTTTCCATAACATGTTCTAACCCTTCTGTAAATGATTGTGGTTTAAGTACATTCTTATCGTTTGTCTCTGACATGTTTTTTCACAACAGTTATCAGATTTTTTTTATTCTGTTTTAATTTCTAAATTTTTTCTGACAATTTCTGCCACAATCTGCAATTTGTGACAACAATGTAGTGGTCACTGACTTAGTCGGTTCCTCGTTTGTTCTTAACATCCATTAAACACTCTCTAAACTTCTTGCTCAGTGCTAAATGGAAAATTTGGTTCTCTACAGCGGTGTCATCTGATACCCAATGCTAGTTCTTATGTTGGAACAGAGTACCATCAATCATAAGGTCATAGCTGGCGCAGAAAATCAATTTCCATTCATTTCTCCAATTCCATGCGTTCCCATAACATGTTCTAACCCTTCTGTAAATGATTGCGGTTTAAGTACATTCTTATCGTTTGTCTCTGACATGTTTTTCCACAAAAGTTATTAGAATTTTTTTATTGTGTTTTAAATTTCTAAATTTTTTCTGACAATTTCTGCCACAATCTGCAATTTGTGACAACAATGTAGTGGTCACTGACTTAGTCGGTTCCTCGTTTGTTCTTAACATCCATTAAACACTCTCTAAACTTCTTGCTCAGTGCTAAATGGAAAATTTGGTTCTCTACAGCGGTGTCATCTGATACTCAATTCCAGTTCTTATGTTGGAGCAGAGTACCATCAATCATAAGGTCATAGCTGGGGCAGAAAATCAATTTCCATTCATTTCTCCAATTCCATGCGTTTCCATAACATGTTCTAACCCTTCTGTAAATGATTGTGGTTTAAGTACATTCTTATCGTTTGTCTCTGACATGTTTTTTCACAACAGTTATCAGATTTTTTTTATTCTGTTTTAATTTCTAAATTTTTTCTGACAATTTCTGCCACAATCTGCAATTTGTGACAACAATGTAGTGGTCACTGACTTAGTCGGTTCCTCGTTTGTTCTTAACATCCATTAAACACTCTCTAAACTTCTTGCTCAGTGCTATATGGTAAATTTGGTTCTCTGCAGCGGTGTCATTTGATACTCAATGCCAGTTCTTATGTTGGAGCAGAGTACCATCAATCATAAGGTCATAGCTGGGGCAGAAAATCCATTTCCATTCATTTCTCCAATTCCATGCGTTCCCATAACATGTTCTAACCCTTCTGTAAATGATTGTGGTTTAAGTACATCCTTATCGTTTGTCTCTGACATGTTTTTTCATAACAGTTATTAGAATTTTTGTATTATGTTTTAAAGTCTAAATTTTTTCTGACAATTTCTGCCACAATCTGCAGTTTTTGACAACAATGTAGTGGTCACTGACTTAGTCGGTTTCTCGTTTGTTCCTAACATCCATTAAAGACTCTCTACACTTCTTGCTCAGTGCTATATGGTCTATTTGGTTCTCTACAGCGGTGTCATTCGATACCCAATGCCAGTTCTTATGTTGGAACAGAGTACCATCAATCATAAGGTCATAGCTGGCGCAGAAAATCCATTTCCATTCATTTCTCCAATTCCATAACATGTTCTAGCCCTTCGTTGCACGCCTCCACGTTTGCATTAATATCTCCCATAACAATCAAGATTCAAGTTTCGTGAAAACCACTTTCTGTTCAATATCTAAGGTTTCTGTAAATAATATTGATATTTCGTACCTTCGTCTTAAAATGGGCTGTCGTTATTCTCTCTGAAATGGGTCGCCACTTCAAGAGACCAAATACAGAAACGAATCAAGAATTTTTTTCGCAAAAAATTTAAATACACCACTGGATTAAGCGTCCTTTGAAATGGGTAATATACAAATGTGGGACTATAAATAATTGAATTGATTGAAAACACCACCTTTAACACCGTTATATTAATAACGAATCATCTCTAATTAAAAGAATCGTTTATTATTCGCAATTATTACCATTTATGGCAGTTAAAATGCGCGCGTTATTTAAATACGCATGTGCAAAGTTTCGACGAAGAATTCCGAGACCCAATCGTATTTCAAATCGGATAATTGGTCGATATCTTTTCATTCGAGCGAGACTAAACGAAAGCGAAAACATCACCGCTTTAAACTCGACAATTTCTATCGCAAAAAAAAATAAAAACTTTCTAAACATTTCTATTCGATTTCCTAGTTGATTGACAGGTAAGTTTTTAATTAAGTAGGCGTTTTCATTTCGCGTTTTGTTTCTCTAATACGATGACAACCGTTTGACGTTAATTTTTTCTGCGTTTGCGAATATTTTTAAACGCATTTTACCACTTATATACTTAGAATGTACGGTTTTTAGAAAATCCGTGGGAAAATGGCACGAAAGAAGACCAGTGGATTCCCGTATAAAGCGCTCATTTTCTTGACGGTTTTTGTTTCGGGGGTCATCGTCGTTTATGACATCAGAAGAAACGGTAATAAATGGGAAAGAAGTACGACTTACAATACATTAAAACAGTGGAAAGTTGACGAATACCTCAATGTTGCTGGTGATAAAGTGATTGAAGGTGCGAATTGGGCCCATGGGAAGTTCCAAGAGAAATTTCCTGGATACACTGAAAAGGCTGTTGAATATTCAGAGCCTTATTTAGAATTAACCAAAGAATTTGGGAAGTTCTTTTGCAATGCCTGTGCAGGACTGAAGGAATTAATTGTAGAAAAATACCCTATTTTTGTGGAATCTGTAAGTTTTTATGTTTTTATTTGGTTGATTTATTAATATTTGTCTTATTGATTTGCAGATTGAGACTTATGCACCTGGGTTAATAGAGCAATCTTCAAAAACAATGGAAAATGTTTGGTCCACATCCGTGTTATATTTTAATAGAAGTGTAGATTATTTAAAGCAAGAAGTTTTTGTGTAAGTTTTATTATTTCAGCTTTATCTAATTTGAATGTTTATTTAAGCCATATTTAACTTATCACTGCTTTTGATATCAGAATTTCTTTATGTCAGCAATTACTGATAACGTTATTAATTAATTTTAGTGGTCAATTAGCACCAGAAAATGTCCAAAAACTCGTCATTGAAGCACTGAATACAACACAACAGAAGGCCAGTGAATATTATTATTGGTTGTATGAAAAAGTCCAAAGTACAATTAAATGAGAAACATAAAATTTAAGAATGAAAACTAAAAAAAGTGGTTCTATTATTATTTTTCTTCTAATTTATACAATTTTTGATCTTCATGAAAGTCTTATAGAAGCATATAGAGCATGCATCTTCTTTTTTAATTTTTAATGTTGTTTTTCTTTATTATCTTTTTCTTTGCTTTTTTGTATGTGGTAATGTGTCGGTTATGGATCTAGAATTTACTCAAAATGAAAACCTAAATTGCCAAACTAATGATTATCTAATGAAAATAGTTGTATTCAATTATTTACAGAGTGTACATTCCCATTTTTTTTCCAAAACATTCAATTCAATAGTGTGTAAGAATATTTGTTAAATAAAAAATCTTTTTAATTAAAAATCATTGTTTTATTTTTATTTATAAGTAAATATGATTTAGAAGCAATCAAAAATGAAGATGAAAGTGTAGCATAAAATTCTTAATCCATACAAAAAATAGTTATTGGATTTCAAACAAATTACCTTCTATACTCTATTTTTTAGTTAGAAGAAGTAAAATGAAAAGTCACGTTTACACAGTGTAATTTTTCAACGCTATTTTTTATTGGTAGTTTTAAAACCACAGAGGATTTTTAGTAAACTAGTTACGAATTTAATTACTTATTTGTTTAAACATAATAAAAACTAGGGGGTACCCACTTACTTTGTCTCACATAAAATGCAATGTGTCAATATAATTGATATTACACTAAAACTTCAATATAACGGATTAATGGAAGGCAGTGTCCATTATAGCTCAATAAAAATATACAATACTCTAGCGCTGCATAACAAATAAAACTAAAGTAATAGCAGCACTAGACCTGTAAACATTTCGTTTAGCTGTACAGGTGGTTCAAATTCGATGTCCTAATATTCTATCTCAGAAACTATAAGAACTAGAAAAAAAGTAGCTTACATGTCTTGATCTCTTTTTTTAAATAAGTTCCAATGTCGAAAACCTCAAAACGCTATCGTCTTTTGTTTTTCCCCTAGAGGCCAAAATTGAAAATATCGTAAAACCAGCAAGTGCAATTATCTTGGTTATTATTATAGCTGGAGTATTATAACTAAGACATTATATGGACACTTTATTACAGAGAATTTGATGACGTAGTCAAAAAAATTTTTTCGGTTTTAGATTTTGAGATATTATCACAATGGTCGTTTTTTTAAATGGAAATAACCACTGATTATTCGCTTATTAAATTCGTTATTTTTTTCTGATTATAAAAATATAGGGTTTGACAGGTCTATTTCTTATTGTTTTAGAATAAAGCTAAAAATTAACTTTTCTTTTAGTGTCTTCCAAGTAATTAAATTTACAGTTTCCTGTAAATTACGGCACTATAATAATTAAAAATTAAAAAAACATATTTCTGATATTTGAAACAAATATATTTGTTGAACTATTTAATTTATATATGTAATTATACAAAAGTTGGAATAGATTGCATTATTTCACATTTTTTATTAATATTTAATATTATTCTTAATGACTTAATAAATTATTGATAGATGGCGCAATTTGTTTGTATTAAAAAATTTTCTGATGTGTCACTTTAAAAATCCTGTTTTTAAGATGAATTACGAAAATTTTGAAAAGTTTAACATGTTAGAATGTTATATATTAAAAAAATTATTTGTTTTTAAATACCAGAAGTTATCTTCTTATTTAATTATTAAATTAAAAAGCTAAAAATAAACTTTTTTTAGTGTCGTCAAAGAAATTAAATTTACAGTTTCCTGTAACTATAACTAAAAATTATTCTACTAAAAATTTATATAAAATTTACTTTATTTTCTAATTAACATTCTAACATGTTAAACTTTTCGTAATCGATTTTAAAAGAAAATTTTTGAATACAAATGTCATTTAATTTTAATTTTTTTAAAATTTTTATTTAATAATAATATTAAATATTAATAAAAAATGTGAAATAATGCAATCTGTTCCAACTTTTGTGTAAAACAAATATAAATTAAATAGTTCAACAAATATATTTGTTTCAAATATCGTTAATATGTTTTTTAATTTTTAGTTATAATTTACAGGAAACTGTAAATTTAATTTCTTTGACGACACCAAAAAAAAGTTTATTTTTAGCTTTATTCCAAAACAATAAGAAATAGACCTATCTAACCCCATATTTTTGTAATCAGAAAAAAATAACGAATTTAATAAGCGAACAATGAGTGGTTGTTTCCATTTAAAAAAACGAAAATTGTCACAATATCTCAAAATCTAAAACCGCAAAAATTTTTTTAATTACGTCATCAAATTCTCTGCAAAAAAGTGCCCATATAATGTCTTAATTATAATACTCCACCTATAATAATAACCAAGATAATTGCACTTGCTGGTTTTACGATATTTTCAATTTTGGCCTCTAGGAGAAAAACAAAAGACGGTAGCGCTTTGAGGTTTTTGGCACTACTCGAAAAACGAGATCATGACATGTAAGCTACTTTTTTTCTAGCTCTTATAGTTTCCGAGATAGCCTATTCGGACATCGAATTTGAACCACCCTGTACAGGTAAACGTCGTTTTGCGCCGGTTTGGTTTACGCCGATTCACAATTACGCCGGTTGGTGCCGGCGTGGGATTCCCCGGTTCGCCTGACATCAGACGACAATAAAAAAATATAGAGGAAATGGAAAAAATGTTAGCATTGTGGGTTGATGATGCCAATCAAAAGAATATTCCTGTAACACAAGCAATCAAAAAGCACTGTTGATTTTTTCTGATTTGAAGGCGCAAGAAATCACTGACGAAACTTTCTTGGCAAGCACTGGGTGCTTCACCAGATTCAAATGTCGAACCAATATCCGTTCAAACCTCGAGCGGCGAGCGCTGATGTAGCAGCAGCTTACCTTTAAAAGTTTCAAGAAATTGTGGAACAAGGGAACTACCTTGCAGATCTCATCTTCAATTTTGATGAAACAGGCCTCTATTGGAAGAAGTTACCATTGAGAACATTTATTTCGCGAGAAGAACGTAGTGCTTGTGGATTTAAAGCCGCCAAGGATAGACTGACTGTTCTCTTGGAATCAAATATTTCTGGTTCTTTAAAACTTAAGCCAATGGTAGTGTACTATTCCCAGAATCCACGGGCTTTTAGAGGTCTTAACAAAAGCTAAGAGGGACGAAGTGACAAACAATTGTTTAAACGGCGTTTGGCGTAAGCTTCTTCCTGGATTTATACAAGGTGCAAGTGTAGAAGTGGTAAATAACATTAACATAAACGAAGACATTATCAGGTTTACACGCGAATGTGGATTCGAAGACGTAACAACTGAAGATGTGACCGGACTGTTAGACGTACATGAATAACCAATCTCAAATCAAGAATTAGAAGAGTTGATGGAGGCATATGATCGCCCTCAATCAGAAAATCCCGAAGAAGAAGAGGAGGATGAGAAAGAAAATGATAGGAAAATCCTAAAAACGGACTATCTAACTCGTATCATTTCCTCTATAGAAAGGTTAACAGGTGAGCTCTGTGACATAGATGGGGATTACAATCGAAGCGCAAATGTTGAAAGAAGTGTCACAGCTGCCCTTCGACCTTATGCTATGATTCTGCAAGAAAGGAAGCAACAATAAAAGCAAATTAAACTGGATGCTCTTTTCAAAAAAGTGTGAGACTTTAATTTAGTACCGACGAACTAGTGTGTTAGTATTTATTTCAAAAAATTCATTATTTATATCAAGAGATTATTATTTATTTTGAATATATATAGGATATATATTAAATAAACCAAAGAAATTGTATAACTAGAAGCACATATAAACACCAAGAGTTGAAGCCAGCGTTCGATGTGTTATGTTTACGTTTTCACTCATTGTCAGTCCAGAATGGGACGCGCTCAGATCGGACCGTCCGGCCGACGATCACCGAGTATTTCCGAACAGGCCAATCTTTTTATGGTTTCTTTGAAAATAAATTTACCTGATTAATGTTTATCCATGTTTACCGAACCCTAATAAATGAATAATTCTCTCCTAAGTAAACAAGGCTTGTGTGCGCATTTGTGTTTTGGCTTTGGCGAAGTTAACATTTTAGTAGTTCCGTAGTTTTTAGACTATAAGACACCTTTTTAGATAGAAAAATGGACTCAATTTTGGGTGCGTTTTCTGGTCCGAAGGTTCCATTAAAATATATTTTTCAATAAATCGTCTCTAAATTTGAGGTGCGTCTTATAGTCCAAAAAATATAGTATATTTTTCTGAAAAAAGATATTCAAAATGATTACAGTTTTCCTAATGATAGAAAAAAAAATTATATTTAACTATAAATTGTCATAAAACTATTTAAGGATTTTTTTAGTGCAGTTAGGCGACGTTGTTGGTATTGTAACAATCCTACTGCACTACAATTTGAACAAGAATACAAAAAACTATTAGTACATACCGGCAGTAAAGGGCATGAGATTATACTAATATTTTAAATTGTTCATTAACACTCAAAAATAAAAATGATGAAATTGAAACACTGGACAATATAGACGTTGCGAACTTAGACAACATGCATTTAACTATCTACTATTTTCTAAAAACTAATATTACTTGTCAATTTTGTTTAAATATAGTAGAAGGAACTAGTAATATTTCAATGCTATAGATACAAAAGACATATGGGATTTATGACTAAAGCTTTTGAGTTTGTAGTCAAACTTTACTTAAATAGAGAAAAAATTATTAGAGACTATAAACGACAAAATGTATTATTCAATAACAAGAACATACTTTTAAAGTTAATAAAATTCCATTTTATTAAGTTTGCCTCAAAACATTTATGATCTTTTTGGAGATCATGCGTATGATGATGCATGTTATTGATGGGCATGAAATATAATGTATAATAATATATTATTAATATAAAAAATAAATATAAAATTATTAATATTTTGTTATTATTAATATAATTAATAATAACAAAATTTATTTACGTAAAGATATTTAGTGAAACCAAGTTAATAAATCAAGACCCTAGGCTTTGACATATGTTAAGCAAACAAATATTATTTTCAAATCAATGAGAGTTATTTTAAAACTTATATTTATGAGTTAAGTTTTTTGTTATGTAATAAAAATTTTTAAACAAAATACCAATGTTATTTGCAAATACAATATTTTTACTTCAATATTTACCATGAAAGTACTGTAAAATTTTAATTATATCAGCTTTAATTTACTTGTAAGAAATAAACTGTTCACAATTTATACGGTTACAATTATAAATTAATTAATTACAAAAGAACTGTCCTTAATAAACATTTCAACCATGCTCAATAAAAAGAAATAATGGTAATATATATTTCTTCATGTACGCCACTGTGTATGTCTGCTTTTACCGAAACTATACACGCCACTGTCAGTGGGACCAATACCAAAACAAACACTTGAACGTTGGCTTCAATCTCGTATACGGGCGGAGATAGGCAATGCTACTTCTAGTTATACAATTTCTTTGAAATAAACATAACAGGAACCTAACCTTATACCGTCCATTATATTTGTGTTCATTTTACGCCGATTTTGTTTACGACGGTGTCTCTAAACGGCGTAAAACGACGTTTACCTGTAACTCTCTTAAGACGGCTGGTAAAATATCATGTTGCATATTTTTTTGAACTAAAACTAGAACTAACACTAACACAAGACCTAAAACTAGAATCATTCGGGTTTAGCCGTCTTGAGAGACGTGCGGCTAAATCCGAATGTTTCTAGTTCTCGGTCTAGTGTTAGTATTAGCATTTCACTAGCACTATCACTAGAACTAACACAAGACCTAGAACTAGAATCATTCGGGTTTAGCCGCCTTGAGAGACGTGCGGCTAAATCCGAATGTTTCTAGTTCTCGGTCTCTAGTGTTAGTTGTAGTGGCAGTGATAGTCTGAAGACGCACGGCTAAACCCGAACATTTCTAGTTCTAGGTCTAGTGTTAGTTCTAGTTTTACACTAGCACTGACACTAGAACTAACACAAGACCTAGAACTAGAATCATTCGGGTTTAGCCGTCTTGAGAGACGTGCGGCTAAATCCGAATGTTTCTAGTTCTCGGTCTAGTGTTAGTTTTAGCATTTCACTAGCACTATCACTAGAACTAACACAAGACCTAGAACTAGAATCATTCGGGTTTAGCCGTCTTGAGAGACGTGCGGCTAAATCCGAATGTTTCTAGCTCTCGGTCTAGTGTTAGTTCTAGCATTTCACTAGCCCTATCACTAGAACTAGGACCAGACCTAGAACTAGAATCATTCGGGTTTAGCCGTCTTGAGAGACGTGCGGCTAAATCCGAATGTTTCTAGCTCTCGGCCTAGTGTTAGTTCTAGCATTTCACTAGCCCTATCACTAGAACTAGGACCAGACCTAGAACTAAAATCATTCGGGTTTAGCCGTCTTGAGAGACGTGCGGCTAAATCCGAATGTTTCTAGCTCTCGGTCTAGTGTTAGTTCTAGCATTTCACTAGCCCTATCACTAGAACTAGGACCAGACCTAGAACTAGAATCATTCGGGTTTAGCTGTCTTGAGAGACGTGCGGCTAAATCCGAATGTTTCTAGTTCTCGGTCTCTAGTGTTAGTTGTAGTAGCAGTGATAGTCTGAAGATGCACGGCTAAACCCGAACATTTCCAGTTCTAGTGTTAGTTCTAGTTTTACACTAGCACTGACACTAGAACTAACACAAGACCTAGAACTAGAATCATTCGGGTTTAGCCATCTTGAGAGACGTGCGACTAAATCCGAATGTTTCTAGTTCTCAGTCTAGTGTTAGTTCTAGTTTTACACTAGCACTGTCACTAGAACTAAGACAAGACCTAGAATCATTCGGGTTTAGCCGTCTTGAGAGACGTGCAGGTAAATCCGAATGTTTCTTGTTGTAGGTCTAGTGTTAGTTCTAGTTTTACACTAGAACTGTCACTAGAACTAAGACAAGACCTAGAACTAGAATCATTCGGGTTTAGTCATACTGAGAGACGTGCGAATATTTCTAGGCGACCGGCAACATCTCGAATTTTCCTAATGTAGTTTTTGCTTTTTTTAAAGTGACCAATAGCAACCCTTTTTTTTGGCGCTTCAATTTGAAAACACTCCTCCAAATTAAAATATAGAGTATAGGCCTTGTTTATAGATATACAGATATATCTATAAATATATATTCTAGCCTATACCCTTGTTTATAGATATACATGTATATCTATAAACAAGGGTATAGGCTAGAATAAAGTTGAAGGCAGAAAGAGTCTGGAAAAGTAACATTACATGACATTTTCAGGAAAAATACATTTATTTAATAATAACAAGTCTTTTATCAGAATTACACAATTCAATGGTAGCATAAACAAGTAATAATCTACGTTCAATGGCTTCTAAATGTTTATAGGATACAAAACTATCAACATCTGGCATTTTTTTAATACTTTCTGTAAGAACTCCACCTGATAATTCTTGTAGTCTAATCAAAGTTTTATTTCTTATCCTAAAAAATAAATTTTATTATATACATAAATGAAAATAAAAAGTCTTTTTAAAATTACATGCAACATTGATATAAAGGAGCTAAAATATCGATATGATCCACAAAAGGGTTACCCAATCCTTTTCCATTATCCAACCAAATCAAAGTATCATTTAATAGTTCATAATGATGTCTATCACCGTTTTGTATTAAAAAATCTAAAATGGATACATCAATTAAATCTAAAATGCGATTTTTGTTCAAAGTTTCAGTCACAACTCTAAAAGAAATTAAATTAAAATGCATATAAATAAAGAAGATAAGAAGTTTATACTTGCAAAAATGTTCATTCGTTTCCCAAGAAGCTAATAAATTTTTTTTATAAGTTCTTTTCCATGGATTTGGATACAATTTAAATTTATAATTAATATAAAATATCACAGCTCCATATATATATCCATCTTCAGCACAAACAGGGTCTTTTATATTACAATAATAGCATTCCCCATAAACACAAGTGTTATTGTTGTGGATAAACAGTGTTTTAAGAAAATTTTCAGTGGCTAAAGGAATCACCTCTTTCTTTATACTGAGTTTTCTTTCTGCTGATAAAGGTACAAGGGGTCTATTTAAAAGCCCTGATAAATAAAAACTTAAAATTTCTGATCCATATCTATCTTTTCCAGCATAAACAACCCCATTAATTATTTCTTCTCTATCATAACGCTTTGGTTTAAAAACAACTTTTTGGTTCCCTTCCAAAGTTAGGAGAAACTTTAATTGTGTTCCTTTTGGATTTAACCCTACTTGAAGTATATCTGAATTTTTTAAAGCATCAATAACATATCCTAATTTGTGTGTTATTGAGTACAATTGAGTTTTGTTTATCCACGTATTTGCTTCCTTCCACAATTCATTTACGTTATTTGCAGTTGATTTATGTTCATTTTGTACGTATTTAATGAAGTTTTGTGTTATTAAATCGACCTTTGACGATTTTCTTTTATACTTATCAGGTAAATTGTTAAATTTTTCTTGAATTTTTTCTTCTATAATTTCACTATAAATTTTTATTCTTACGGTTTGAGGATTTGTTATTACGTACATTATATAATAAATACTTAGTGTAAATGTTAAAAAAGCTATTAATAGAAGTTTTAACAATTTCTTTTTTCTAATCATTGTTTATTTTATAAGTAAGGTTATGTTATAAATTATATTTTAAGGTTATGTATTTTTGACATAACCTTAAAAATTAGAGAATACATAACCTCAATTAAAATGAGGCGATTTATTGGTAAATATTGTTATTATTATTATTATTAATGATATTTAAAGAATTTTTTTTTAGATATAGGAGCAAATTTAACCGATTTAATGTATATGGGTATTTATAATGGTTCAAAAAAACATGATCCTGATTTAAATAATGTGCTAAAACGTAGCTGGAACGCTGGTTTAGAAAAAATAATTATAACAGGGGGTAATTTGGAAGAAAGTGTAAAAGCCCTTGAATTAACAAAACTTGATGGTAATAAATATACTTAATTTATTAACTTAAAACATTTTTTTTCTTATTCAGAAAGGATGTATGCAACTGTTGGTTGTCACCCCACAAGATGTACAGAGTTTGAAGACAAATCTACTCCTGAGGTTTATTTAAATGAATTAAAAAATGTTATTGAAATTGGTGGTGAAAAAATCGTTGCAATTGGCGAATGTGGCTTAGATTACGATCGTCTGCAATTTTGTTCAAAAGATATCCAAAAAAAATATTTCAAATTACAATTAAAACTGTTAGATCATTATAAATTACCATTATTTTTACACTGTCGTAATGCAGCCAATGATTTATATGAAATCCTATCAGAATTCAATTTTAAAGGAGTTGTTCATTCATTTGATGGAACAATCGAAGAAGCTACCAAATTTATTGAGCTAGGCTATTATATTGGTTTAAATGGATGTTCATTAAAAACTGTGGAAAATTTGGAAACTCTAAAACAACTTCCCAATGATAAGATTTTAATGGAAACTGATTGTCCTTGGTGTGAAATTCGACCAAGTCATGCTGGACATAAATATATACAAAAAGAAAATGTTGTTGAAAGTGTAAAAAAGGAGAAATGGAATCCTGAAAAAATGGTTAAAAGTAGAAATGAACCTTGTAATATACGCCAAGTTCTTGATATTATTTCTGGCGTTAAAAATGAAAATCCAGATAAATTATGTGATGAATTTTATTTAAATACAATGAAATTATTTTTTAATAAATAAAAATAAAACTAACAATTTCTTTTTATCTAATCATTGTTTATTATTATAAGTAAGTTTATAAAATAGTTTTTAAGATTATTCAATATTAGACAGAAAATTAAACTGGAACTCCCACATAGACAAGGTGCCACAGGCTCCTTGAAAGAAACTGGGGTCTTAAACCATGAAGTCGGTTGAGACTGGTTTAGTGGCCAAAAACATTTGTTTTTTTTTTGCCTATGATTTCATAGGCAGCAAAAACGCCACTCCAATCTGGTTGTGGACTACAAAAAAGCCACCTAAAACAAGTAATCAACAGTTGGGAGGCCTCAAAGGTAGCCTTACGCTGGGAAGAACTTCTAGGTGACAGACAAGCGAAGAATATGAAAATTCCGAATATGAAATATTTGGATTTGTCTATTTTCAAGGTTTATAAATAACTTTACTTTTTGCAGTTTGATTCAGCCGTTCTCGAGTTATTCGAATTTTTCTAGAAAAATCTGCTCCAGCAGACATTTGTTCAAAAAATCAGAGAACACACGATTTTTGAGATATCAATTTAGGATTCAGAACATACTTAAGCAACATGATGGAGTATGTTTTGGTGCCGAGAACGGCTGTCTAGATCGTTTGGTCACTTTACTATGGTACGGTAACTTTTTGAAATTTTGAAGTACCATAAAGCCGCGTTGACATGGGTGGTGAATCACGAACAAGAGGCACCCGCGTGGTAACACGAATCTAATTATTTTACAACTGTGGTCATGCCTCTTTCGTGAAACGGGTTTACACGGTAGGTATTTGCTTCAGTCGGGAATATGCAGTGCTTGGTGGCAGAAGCATGTCAAGTTTTGTGTGGTGTGATAGCAGACAGGATTTCACAAAATTTGGCAAGAAAAAGAAAGAAAAGACGATGGTGGACAAGGAAATGGATTCTACAAAGAAGTCATACTAGTTTAATGAAAGAAATCTCCAAGTACCCTGAAGATTTTAAAAATTTGCTTAGAATGTCGGAACACCATTTTAATTATTTATTGGAACTCGTTAGCCCCAAAATTCAAAGAAAATCCACTAATATGAGAGAAGCTCTATCGGCCAAATTGAAACTGCAAATAACACTTCGATATTTACCTACTGGAGACTCTTTTAAAAGTTTAGAATATTTATTTAGAGTACCCAAATCATCGATAAGTAAATTTATAGAAGAAGTTTTAGATGCAGTGTGTGATGCTCTAAAAGAATTTATCAAGGTAAGTAAAAACGTTATTTAATTCCAAACGGTATTCTTATTATTGGTATGGCAACTAGACTTTCCTCTAAATGCTTCAAAATTTAGAATATTTGAAAGGCCAATTGCCGTAGATTTACAAAAAGTTGATAAAATTGTAAAAACCTGCTGCTCAATACATAACTGGCTTCGGAAAACTGGTAACTGTTATGTGCCAGCTAACCTAATTGATTCTGAAGATGAAAACTACAATGTAATTCCGGGAACTTGGCGGCAAATAAGCAGTTCTGGCCTTATAGACATTACTGCGACACATGATAGACACCCGAACAGATCAGCATTGGTAAAAAGAGATGAATATTGCAACTACTTCAACCATGAGGGAGCAGTTCCTTGGCAATGGCAAATTGGTGAGGAGTAAAAAAAGTACCACATTACATTCTCAAAATGTGTAAGCAAATGATATACTGGCTAGATTTAGTAATATATACATATATATATATATATATTTTTTTTTTACTTATAAATTAAAATAAACACTTACCAAGTTTGATTGGGTTTCTCTTGCTTTTACGTGCGGCTTGAGAAAAGAATCCATTACTTTGAACCATCTCACTTTGGGAGTATAAACTTCATCAGAACAACACCCGGACTTCATACTCTGCCTAATCTTTTTTATTTCTTGCAAATAGGAGCTACGTAAATTTTTAAATTTCATTATTACATGGATTTCTGTAAAACCATCGATTTCCATTGCATTTGCAATTCTTCTTGCTGCAGCTGCACGAGGCTCTCGTTTTTTATAGTCCTCCCTGGTCGGATCCCACAAAACTGGCTCATTTTGATATAGTTCCAGAAAATTATTGGTGTCTGCATCGTTCATTCTTAAAATATGAGCAGCCATAATTTAACAATTTACTGTCCTCCTGCTCTGCTCACGACTGACCACAAGATACAAAAATCAAACAGGTTTAATATTTTCACGATCGGAATTATTTCCGTTCGTGAAAAGTATTTACGCTTCGTATTTCACGAATCTAGTAGTTGACACGGAGCGTAGCTTACGAAAGCGTAGCTCACGTTCGTGATTCACTACCCATGTCAACGCGGCTTAACTTCATTTTTTTAAATGGTACCCCCATATTTTATTACTTAGTCGTTTTCGGCGTCTCATTTTACATCTTTTATAGTCTATATGTTCTATACCTAACATTAATAGTTTGGGAAATAATTAGGGTTTTTTGAAAAATGCTCACATGCAATATCGATATTAACCCAGTGTGCAATGAAAACAAATGTTTAATGACTTATTGACAAACGTCAAAGTCTGATTTACGTTGTTTGATGGTTGTGAGTCTAAAACCAGTTAAAATGGATATTAATAACGTAAAGAATGTTTATACAAATGAAGAAATCCTTAATTTATTTTTTATGCACGGAAAGTGCGACAAAGTTCTTACAAGGGAAGTATCAGAACTGTCCCTCACCGATTTTGTTGAAATTTAGTAAAGCGATAGTATGGCTAAAAATAAGGTTTACGTATTTTTTTATACGTGCTAATAAAGCCCCTGGGGCGAGTTATAAGATAAGGGTTGGAAATCGGGGCGTAATATATACAGGGTGTCACACAAAAAACGCCCCAAGCTGTAACTCTGTCATTTTGCGTTCCGATTTTAATGAGCCAGGTATCAAATGAAATGGTTTGATAAATACTATGATTCATGCTACAAATAATTTTTTTCCAACGCCATCATCAATTTCAAGCGATGTCAACTTTTGATTTTCAAATTGGTCAATGTTTTTTTTTCACGTTATTGGATAGTTTTTTTTAATCCTTTGATGTATAACACATCAATATTAATAGTAATTTTAGCAGAGAAAAAAATTAAAACACTTTCCGAACATTCTCATAAAGTCACTTGCGTTGTAATGTAGTGTGCCATGGAAAAAAATGAATAATAACGCATAAAACTGGTAACAGACATTAAATGCTATTTCATTGGCTGAAACCCGTTATTAAAATTGAACAAGTAATAATTTTATTTCACAAAGAAAAAGAAAAACAAAAATCGAAACTAAAAAAAAATCACAAATATTGTTCGAATTGATTACCGTCATGCTCAATACAACACTGGCATCTCCTTATAACGCCATGCGTGGCATTTAACATGAAATTGTTAGGTATTTCCCGACAAACTTCAATTATTCGGTTTCTCAAATCATTTACATTTTGTGGCACTGCTAAGTAAACTCGATCTTGGAGATATACCCAAAGCCAAAAATCTAAGGGCGTAAGGTCAGGCGATCGCGCAGGCTAACGAATAGGTTCATTAGTGCCAATCCATTGTTGATTAAAATTTCGATTCAACCAACTAACGTTTATGCGTGCATTATGAGGAGTAGCACCGTCCTGTTGAAAATATGTTTCACGCAGTCCCACAAGTGGTAATTCATCCAATCAATTTTCAACATCTTCACTTATTAGTTGGTGATATTTTTGCTGATTTAAGGAACCGTCGATAAAGAACGGCCCAATCAAGCAGTCTCCAAGTAGGCCACACCAAACATTGCAGCTAAAACGACGTTGATGGTTATTGTCGATGACCAATCTAGGATTTTCTTGACTCTAACAGCGGTGAATGTTGCGGTTAAAAATTCCATTATTAGTGAATGTACACTCATCTGTCCAAATAATTTTAGTATAAAATAACGGATCTTGTTGCAATTTTGTTAAGTAAAAATTACAAAATTGAGACCTTCGGATCGGATCATTTCCATCTATTGCTTGCACCTTGTGAGCAATATACGGCTTAAATTTGTGTTTTTTAAGCACTGCACATGCAGTACTTCGAGACGTATCAGTAATGTTCGCAACTTCACGAACAGAAGTTTTGGCGTTTTCTTCAAGAGCTAACAAAACGTCCAGTTCCACATTTTCTGAAAATTTTCTCTGCACTACCTTCGGTTTCTTGAAACTTCCAAATCTTCTTAAATTTTCTTCAATTCGGCTAAATTTACGACGATTTGGAACATCTCTTTCAGGAAAACGTTCCATGTAAAGTCGCAATGCCTGACTACTGTTCTTACTACATTCAAAATAAACTTGTAGCATGTCAGTAAGTTCACTGAAATTCATGATATCTTTAAAAAACGTCAAATTATACTTATTAAAAATGTCAGTAATAATTTGTAATGACAGTTATAAGTTTTTTTTTATTTTTTTCCATGGCACGCTACATTATAACGCATGTGATTTTATGAGAATGTTCGGAGTGTTTTAATTTTTTTCTCTACTAAAATTACAATTAATATTGATGTATTATACATCAATGGATTTAAAAAAAAATCTCTATCCAATAACGTGAAAAAAACATATCGACCAATTTGAAAATCAAAAGGTGACATCGCTTGAAATTGAAGATGGCTTTGGAAAAAATTTATTTGTAGCATGAATGATAGTATTCATCAAACCATTTCATTTGATATACCTGGCTCATGAAAATCGGATTGTAAATGACTGAATTACAGCTTGAGGCATTCTTGTGTGATAACCTCTATATACAGGATGTCTTTTCTCTGCTAAAAGTACATTCAAAATGGATGTACTATACATCATTGGATTCAGAAAAAAAATCTCTATCTAATGACGTGACGAAAAATATACGGTGCAATTTGAAAAACAAAAGTTCATAATCGTTTGAAATTGAAGATGGCGTTGGAAAAAATTTATTTGTAGCTTGAATCATAGTATTTATCAAACCATTTCATTTGATACCTGGCTCATTAAAATCAGAATATAAATGACAGAGTTACAGCTTGGGGCGTTTTTTGTGTGACACCTGTATATATATACAGTGTGTCCCCGGATAGGTGAAACGACTCTTATAAAATGTAAATTTTTTTCAATGTCATCTTTTGGGGTTTAGCCCTGCTTGGTTAAAGATTAATTTTGAACATATTTTCAAGTTTTAAAAGACAAGTGAATATTGACACTGAAGCGAAAACTTCTTGTGTGTCAGGTAAAGTACCTTTTCTGTTTACAGTATGCTAAAATATTACTAAGAAATTTGATTCAGCACGAAAAGTTATGGCCATATGCAAATTTTCGAAATCATCGGCCTGCTTTGACAAAACCCATTGTTTATTATTTCGTCAATAGTACTTTATTATAATTTTTTATTTTGAGATTCAGATTGTTCGGGAGAAATAAACAAACCGTTCTTAAACTGTTCACAAAAAATTAAGTGTGTGTTCGCCCACAAAAATAAACAGTTAATCATAGTTAACTCAGTTTCAAATCAGTTTCATAATAATTTGTTTTTTATAGTGAACACTTCGTCCTGTAAGAAATCTTTTAATTAAACGCCAGCAAGTGCTACTTTGAAATCCAGTATTTGGAAATTTTTCACTAAATAAAGCAATAACCATATTTATCGGTTTTTCCCCGGTTCCATAATAATAAAGTGTATTTAAAAAACACTTTAAGTTTACTAAATTACAGTTTGACAGATTAACATTGACAGGAAAGCAATTTTGTTCTTGCATGGTAGTCTTTGTTAGAAATAAAATTGATATGGATTTGCATCAAAGTAGGCCGATCATTCCGAAAATTTGCATAGTTTTTCATTCTGAACAAAACTTCTTAGTAACACTTTCACGTACAATAAACAGAAAAGGTACTTTGCCTGCCACAAAAAGAGTTTTTCTTTCGCTGTCAAGGCTTACTTGTTTTTTAAAAATTGAAAATATGTTCAAAATTACTCTTTAATCAAGCAGGGCTAAATCCCAAAAAATCACAATTAATATCGAAAAAAATTTACCTTTTATAAGAGTCGTTTCACCTATCCGGGGACACATTGTATATAACTTGTGTATGGTGCAAACAATCGTTGTATTTAAAACATTTTTTCCATGATTTTCATTATTGCCAACAATATATGGAATAAAAAAAGTAAAAAAAAGAAATTAAATTAATAATGTAGAATAAAATTTGTAATAGTCAACCATTTCTTTGCCAGTTACTTTTTAACTCATTATTAATAAATATTTATATAACTACACTAACGTTTGTGTTATTTAAATAGAGTAAGGATAAAAACGTTTTCCTCAGCCATCCCTAAATGTCGTATAGGGTTTATTTTATTGCGTAAATCTTAGTTTGCAACTAATTTATGGTTCTCTTCAAAATATGTGTAACAGTTTATCACATTATTCTTAAGGAAAGGGGTTATCTATCATACCCCGTAACTTTGCAGGAGATGGTCAAAGGTAAATAAGAAAAAACCCGTCATTAATATTTTTAAACGTACTATAAGGATACATATCGCCAAAATCGACAGGGTAGTTTTTAAAATATTCCAAAAAACTAAGGGGTTTAGTGTACCCCCTGAAGCCCTCAGATATATGTGTGATATATCAATGGAAAGCTCTTTGAAAATGAATATTAGTTTACATTTACCACATTTCAATAGCTATTTTCGTTTTCAGCCTATAAGCGAATATATATATTTCGCCCCGATTTCCCTTATAACTCGCCCCAGGGGCTTTATTAGCACGTATAAAAAAATATGTAAACCTTATTTTTGGCCATACTATCGCTGTACCAAATTTCAACAAAATCGTTCTGATACTTCCCTTGTAAGTAAGGTTCATTAAAGCCCTACATTTGCCCAACACTTTTGGAGGGCTAAAGTTACAATAAATTTTATAGGTCGCTTTGATGAGAGGGGCCGCTCCCCTTAGCCCGCCAGCAAAAATATTGTTCAAAAAAATTATGATCTTGATTTAAATAATATGTTAAAACATGGCTGATGTTCCAAAAAAATAGTTTCAATTGTATTTTGTGGGCATTCGTTTTTTGCATTCAGTTTATAACTTAAAGATTATCTTTAAATATATTTCAGTAATACATTACATATATATTTTAATTTCATTTAAATTTGAGAATAAAACATAATTGACACATTATAGTGTATATTTAAGATAACACAAATTATTCCATCATAAGAAACAATTTTATTTTAGACATAAATACATTCATCAAAATTAATTTTCCACCTTGCCTTGCTTTTTTTCTTTTAAAATTAATTTCCTACCTAAAAAATCATAGGCAGAATTACTCAAACAAGAATCATCTTGATCAGAATCAGAACTAGCGTTAGAACTGGAATCATTGTAACAACCCAAGCCAGGCAAAATACCAATACATGTCAATTTATCCACTTCTTTAGTTGAATCATGATCTCTTTTTGTTCCATGTGGGTTTGCTTCATCTTTTTTAGATTCATCTTTTCGCTGACTCTTTTCACATTTATTATGATGAGTTAGTTTATTGCTTTCTTCTATTTCATCATGTTTTCGCTTGATTGCTTCAGTTTTTTTAACAACCACTCCTTTTAATAACTTGGTTTGAGACTTTTTATTTGTCACTATCACTTTCGGTTTAACAGCTTGAATTTCAGCCTGTAATTTATTATCTAAAGATTTTTCTTGTAAACTTGCCACTCTATTTCTGTAATCATTTAATTCTTGCTCTTCCTCAATGTTTTTTCTTCTATCGGCTGCTAATTTCGTACGATCAACCAAATCTAAGAATTCTATTTCATCATCATCAAGACCTTTTATCATGTTTTCTAAAAACGACAACTTTTATAAAAAGAATTCGTTAAATTACTTCTTACTAAGTTTATGTGCTTCTTCATATTCCAAATCTTTTTTTTGTTTCTGCTCTTGTAATTTTTCATATAAACTTCGGTGATCGTGGGGTTCTTCTGGTCGTTCTAAGATTTGAAATAAATTTATTTGAAACGTCAGATTTCAATTTGAGGTTATGTTACCTATTGGATCATCCGCTTTTCTAACTCTTTCCCATTCGGCTTGTCTCCGATTCCTCACTTCAACTGCCTCCGTTTCAGTTATAAAACCAGAACTCATTTTAAATTGCTGATTATCTCTCTACAAAATCAATTATTTATTTATAAATCTGACAGCTATTAACTTGACGTTTGACGTTTATTATTCACATACTTCTCAATAATAAAAAAAAAAAATTTCTTTTATAAGAAAATGATAGAAATATGTGGTTTACTAAAGTTGGAAAGAGATGAAATGACATAATTTATTTTATGATTCAAACATAAATTTCAAATAATTAGGTACTCACTTTTGTATGTATTGGCGTTTTAAACGTCAAAGCACGCTTTCACTTTAAGCTCGATCCCAAAAAACGTTAGGTCCAATCTCACCGTTTAATTATAAAATTTAATTAGAATTGAAACTTAAACGCACAAACACAATTAATTTTTTTTGATAAAATAAAATTATCAAAAGAGAAACGCGAACACCATCTGTTATTCAATGACAAATCATCGTATTTGACAAATTTGAACAAAGATGGCGTTCGGAATTTTTTGATATTTTATTTAAAAAAAAATTATTAATTAAATTCTATTTAAATGTAAATATAGCAGTGATAAGAAGTATTATAAAAAGATGTGTGCGTATCACAAATATGATTTTTTAATGTTTCTTCATACAATATTAAATTATTGATGGAATATCATATATTGGATGATGTGCTATATTAATAATTTTTTTGATGATATCTCCCTATTAATAGCTCCCTCTAATGTTAAAAATCAAAACGCCATTTATTGATCGCTATATGTACAGTCAGAGAGTAAAATTTCCAAATAGTAGTTTACGAAATCAGGGTAGTACTCGGCTTATTTTGATTCGAACCATACGAATTATTAAGTTAGTGATATCATTGTTAAAATGATTTTTAATAATACCAAATATGAAAATCATTTATATTTCATATTTTAAATAAAAAATATCTATTATAATGTTTATACAAGAAAAGAAATTTGATATTTCGACAAATACAGCCCTGTTTCCACCCCTTGAGTGTACGAAGGGAGGCTGGAAATGTACCAGTTTTCCGAAGGTCTCTCTCACGCCGCCGAGATGGAAACCCTCACGTCGAATTCGTAACAAAAATTTTATTAGAAAAACCCGAGCAATCGTCCCATACAAGCCATTTCGATTCCATCAATTACAAGGGATGTTTTAAAACTGATCTTTACGATAACTAAATTGAGGGTGATCTTCGGAAAAACTTTTGTGGTTAGTATTGATTGGCCGTATTAGTTTTTTTCCTAATCCATGTTCCATCTCGGCGGAAAATAGCCGATAATCAGTTTCCCGAATCTCGTCTTCCAATAAACTCTACCATCCAGAAGCATCGTCAAGATGCAAAAATTAGGAAGCATACATCTTCCACCGGTTAGCGCGGCTGTTAACGTAGCCTGGCAAACACTTAGACAGCAAATGCCAGATAAAGTGGGGGCATCCAAAGGGGAGAAACATTCCGAAAGGGTTCATTTTGCACAGACTAATCATACCGGTCCAGGTAACGAACACCATGAATTAAGTAGCATGGGGAATACATCCCAATGGAGTCCAACCGAACCTTCTATGCAAGCTGAAGACAGTTTTAATCAAGGATATCAAAGAAGCGCTAGCATGGGAAAACAACAATCTACGTCTTCCATGGATTTTTCTGAGGATGATTTCGTTGAAGGTAGAAGTGAAATCAAGATTAACGAATATCAAGCTGCTTGGAATGTTACTAATGCTATTCAGGTGAGAAAAATATGCATTGTATATCTCTATATCTGTATTGATGATTTTTGTGGAGGCTGAATATAGGCTTCTCATGGCAAAACTAGTTAATTAGGTTGTTAATATAATTTCTAACTACACGTTGCTTTTTGACAAACACCAACAACCGTTTTTAATTTTTTGGTATCTTTGAAATATTTTCAAAATCATTTTTTTAATTTTTTTTACACTTTTTAAGTATTCTACAGCTATTTTTATGTTATTAGTACCATTTTGACAAACACAAACATTTTACTAATTTTTTTTTTATTATTATAGGGAATGTTTATAGTTTCTCTTCCATTCGCTGTTCTTCGCGGTGGTTATTGGGCAATAGCAGCAATGGTTGGAATAGCCTACATTTGTTGTTACACTGGAAAAATTCTCGTTGAATGCTTGTATGAACTTGATTTGCAAACGGGTCAACAAGTTCGTGTCAGAGATTCTTATGTGAGCATAGCAAAAGAATGTTTTGGTAAAAAATACGGTTCCAGAATGGTTAATATTGCTCAAATAATTGAACTTTTAATGACCTGCATTTTGTATGTGGTTGTTTGTGGTGATTTAATGATTGGATCGTATCCAGATGGTGCCATAGACACACGATCGTGGATGATGTTAGTGGGAATTTTCTTGTTACCTTTAGGTAAGGTTTTTTAACGTTTAATTTAATTTTAATTGTTTTATAAATAATCTTTTTTGTTGTAGCATTTTTGAAGTCATTAAAAAGCGTTAGCGTATTATCGTTTTGGTGCACAATGTCCCATATCTTAATAAACGCAATAATCATGGGATATTGTCTTTTGGAAATCGGTGACTGGGGATGGAGTAAAGTGAAATGGTCGGTTGACCTAGAAAATTTTCCGATAAGTCTTGGAGTAATTGTATTTTCTTATACCTCGCAAATTTTTTTGCCAACTTTAGAGGGAAACATGGAAGATCCAACAAAGTTTCAATGGATGTTGGATTGGTCGCATGTATGGGCGGCGGTTTTTAAATCGGTTTTCGGTTACGTTTGCTTTTTAACGTTTCAATTAGACACCCAACAAGTAATCACCAACAACCTCCATTCGAGAGGTTTTAAAGGGTTGGTCAATTTTTGTCTTGTGGTTAAAGCATTGTTGAGTTATCCCCTTCCTTATTACGCTGCTTGTGAGCTTTTGGAGAGGGCGTTTTTTAAGGGGCGACCAAAAACTATTTTCCCATCGATTTGGGCTTTAGATGGAGAATTAAAAGTTTGGGGTTTAGCTTGGCGGGTTGGTGTCGTCGTTTTTACCATTTTAATGGCATGTTTTATACCGCATTTTCAAATTTTAATGGGATTCATTGGTAGTTTCACCGGAACTATGTTAAGTTTTATTTGGCCCTGTTATTTTCATTTGAAATTAAAACGTGAAGGTATGGATATGCAAACTATCGCTTTTGATTATTTTATAATCGGTTTGGGTGTTTTGTTTGGGGTTATCGGTATTTATGATTCAGGAAATGCTTTAATTAAAGCGTTTAAAATTGGGTTACCGTTTTAAAAGAAGAAAATACCAAAAAGTGGTTAGCTTTCGTGTTTGTCAATTCGCTTGCTTAATTATCGATTAGTTATTTATACATTTATTCATGCCTAGTCTCAAAGTTACAATGTCTTCCAACAAAATATAGTATTTAAGAGGTTAAACACACTCGACAATAAAAGAGACAGAACATGAAATTAATAGAACTGTTTGTCAACGAAGTCTTCCAAAAAAAGAAATTTTAAATGCCTTTATGGATAACATAATACATATTTTTGTTATATGTATTGTTTATAGTAAGTAAAAATGAGCAATTCAAGCATGTCTTCCATAAGGTACAATTATTAATATAAGATTGTAATAAAAGAACGTTGTACCAGTTTTCAATTGTGAATTGTTACGTAATCGTATAATAGATTTAACGGTACAAAACATATCATTTTTCTTCGTTTTTTTTGGTTTATAAGATTTTACAGCAGATTTAGCACAACTTTGTCTTAGAAAAGAGTTCGATTATGGTTTGTACCAAAAATTACTGAATAAACCACGTCTTCCAAATAACAAAAATGGTTCTATACATAACTTAAATATCGTTGTAAAATGTAAATGATCAATTAAGTATTTAAATATTTCTACATCATGTAGATTTATATTCATCTATACAATACTTGTTAGACTTATATTGTTATAAAAAAAGCGGTTGTTATTGAATGTGTACACAAATCATATTCATTATTCTCTATAACTAAATATTAATATTATTCTATGTACAAAAATATAAATTTTCAAACATCTTAAATTTGGCTGGGTTACGTTACAGGATGAATAGACTAGATAAACACACGACGTTGATTTTCACATTTTATACATATCACTAAAGTTTGTAGAAATAGCGTTTAGATTTATTGTTAGACGATGTATCATTATTAGATGTTGATGCTGTAAAATCGTGCAATTAAAAATTCAATAGAAACTCAACATTTTCGTTAATAATTCCTAAAACGTAATCATATCCTCACCAATTCATTTTAAACGCACTGTATGTATATAATTTTCAAATCAAGAAACCAACCTCACATTGAACTGTCAGAAGCAGCGTTGCCAACCCTACCGATTTATCGATATAGAAGATAGTCTACTGATATACGACTTAATCCACCGATTTTGAAAATATTAACAAAGTATTATGAAACACATCGTACTTAAAATCAATACATTTGCGACAAAAATTGTACACCCTGCTTATATTGCATAAAAGTATATACCAACGATATGGCAATGTCGCTCGAGCAACGTTACCAGATCGTTGGTATATACAGTACGCGTCATCCTTTGCCTAATTTGAAAACGTTCCATATTTTCGTATCTATCTCGATATTGACGTATCTAAGAGTAAAAGTGCAAGAGAGCAATATTGTTAACAATAAAATTTGCTACAACTTTTATTGTAAAAGTTTTTTGGTAACACGCTGCGATTCCCGAGTATTAGCTTTAATAACTTAAAAAAGCTACAGATTCATTTTTCACATTTTCGTATCTATTTCGATATTGACGTATCTAAGAGTAAAAGTGCAAGAGAGCAATATTGTTAACAGTAAAATTGACAACAATTTATGTTATAAAAGATTTTTTATAGCATGCTCCGATTCCCAAGTGTTACCTTTAATAACTTGAAAGAGCAACAAATTCATCAAATTTTTATATTTTCGTGTCTACCTCGATATTGACGCATCTAAGAGTAAAAGTCCAAGAGAGTAATATTGTTAACAATAAAATTTGCAACAATTTTTGTTATAAAAGATTTTTTATAGCATACTCCGATTTTCAAGTGTTACCTTTAATAACTTGAAAGAGCAACAAATTCATCAAATTTTCATATTTTCGTATCTAAATCGATATTGACGCATCTAAGAGCAAAAGTGCAAGAGAGCAATATTGTTAACAATAAAATTTGCAACAATTTTTGTTATACAAGTTTTCTTATAGCAAGCTCCGATTCTCAAGTGTTACCTTTAATAACTTGAAAGAGCAACAAATTTATCAAATTTTCATATTTTCGTATCTATCTCGATATTGACGCATCTAAGAGCAAAAGTGCAAGAGAGCAATATTGTTAACAATAAAATTTACAACAATTTATGTTATAAAAGATTTCTTATAGCATGCTCAGATTCCCAAGTGTTACCTTTAATAACTTGAAAAAGCATCAAATTCATCAAATTTTCATATTTTCGTATCTATCTCGATATTGACGCATCTAATTGTAAGAGTAAAAGTCCAAGAGAGTAATATTGTTAACAATAAAATTTGCAACAATTTTTGTTATAAAAGATTTCTTATAGCATGCTCAGATTCCCAAGTGTTACCTTTAATAACTTGAAAGAGCAACAAATTCATAAAATTTTCATTTTTTCGTATCTATCTCGATATTAACGTATCTAAGAGTAAAAGTGCAAGAGAGCAGTATTGTTAACAATAAAATTTGCAACAATTTTTGTTATAAAAGATTTTTTATAGCATGCTCGGATTCCCAAGTGTTACCTTTAATAACTTGAAAGAGCATAAAATTTTCATATTTTCGTGTTTATCTCGATATTGACACATCTAAGAGTAAAAGTCCAAGAGAGTAATATTGTTAACAATAAAATTTACAACAATTTATGTTATAAAAGATTTTTTATAGCATGCTCGGATTCCCGAGTGTTACCTTTAATAACTTGAAAGAGCAACAAATTCATCAAAATTTCATATTTTCGTATCTATCTCGATATTGACGCATCTAATAGTAAAAATGCAAGAGAGCAATATTGTTAACAATAAAATTGACAACAATTTTTGTTATAAAAAATTTCTTATAGCATGCTCCGATTCCCCAAGTGTTCCCTTTAAAAACTTGAAAGAGCAACAAATTCATAAAATTTTCATTTCTTCATATCTATCTCGATATTGACGCATCTAAAAGCAAAAGTGCAAGAGAGCAATATTGTTAACAATAAAATTTACAACAATTTATGTTATAAAAGATTTCTTATAGCATGCTCAGATTCCCAAGTGCTACCTTTAATAACTTGAAAAAGCATCAAATTCATCAAATTTTTATATTTTCGTATCTATCTCGATATTGACGCATCTAAGAGTAAAAGTCCAAGAGAGTAATATTGTTAACAATAAAATTTGCAACAATTTTTGTTATAAAAGATTTCTTATAGTATGCTCAGATTCCCAAGTGCTACCTTTAAAAACTTGAAAGAGCAACAAATTCATAAAATTTTCATTTCTTCATATCTATCTCGATATTGACGGATCTAAAAGCAAAAGTGCAAGAGAGCAATATTGTTAACAATAAAATTTACAACAATTTATGTTATAAAAGATTTCTTATAGCATGCTCAGATTCCCAAGTGCTACCTTTAATAACTTGAAAAAGCATCAAATTCATCAAATTTTCATATTTTCGTATCTATCTCGATATTGACGCATCTAAGAGTAAAAGTCCAAGAGAGTAATATTGTTAACAATAAAATTTGCAACAATTTTTGTTATAAAAGATTTCTTATAGTATGCTCAGATTCCCAAGTGCTACCTTTAATAACTTGAAAAAGCATCAAATTCATCAAATTTTCATATTTTCGTGTCTATCTCGATATTGATGCATCTAAGAGTAAAAGTCCAAGAGAGTAATATTGTTAACAATAAAATTTACAACAATTTTTGTTATAAAAGATTTCTTATAGTATGCTCAGATTCCCAAGTGCTACCTTTAATAACTTGAAAAAGCATCAAATTCATCAAATTTTCATATTTTCGTGTCTATCTCGATATTGATGCATCTAAGAGTAAAAGTCCAAGAGAGTAATATTGTTAACAATAAAATTTGCAACAATTTTTGTTATAAAAGATTTCTTATAGTATGCTCAGATTCCCAAGTGCTACCTTTAATAACTTGAAAAAGCATCAAATTCATCAAATTTTCATATTTTCGTATCTATCTCGATATTGACGCATCTAAGAGTAAAAGTCCAAGAGAGTAATATTGTTAACAATAAAATTTGCAACAATTTTTGTTATAAAAGATTTCTTATAGTATGCTCAGATTCCCAAGTACTACCTTTAATAACTTGAAAAAGCATCAAATTCATCAAATTTTCATATTTTCGTGTCTATCTCGATATTGATGCATCTAAGAGTAAAAGTCCAAGAGAGTAATATTGTTAACAATAAAATTTGCAACAATTTTTGTTATAAAAGATTTCTTATAGTATGTTCAGATTCCCAAGTGCTACCTTTAATAACTTGAAAAAGCATCAAATTCATCAAATTTTCATATTTTCGTGTCTATCTCGATATTGATGCATCTAAGAGTAAAAGTCTAACAGAGTAATATTGTTAACAATAAAATTTGTAACAATTTTTGTTATAAAAGATTTCTTATAGTATGCTCAGATTCCCAAGTGCTACCTTTAATAACTTGAAAAAGCATCAAATTCATCAAATTTTCATATTTTCGTGTCTATCTCGATATTGACGTATCTAAGAACAAAAGTGCAAGAGAGCAATATTGTTAACAATAAAATTTGCAACAATTTTTGTTATAAAAGCTTTCTTATAGCAATCTCCGATTCTCAAGTGTTACCTTTAATAGCTTGAAAGAGCAACAAATTCATCAAATTTTCATATTTTTGTATCTACCTCGATATTGACGTATCTAAGAGTAAAAGTGGAAGAGAGCAATATTGTTAACAATCAAATTTGCAACAATTTTTGTTATAAAACATTTCTTATAGCATGCTCCGATTCCTCAAGTGTTACCTTTAAAAACTTGAAAGAGCAACAAATTCATAAAATTTTCATTTTTTCGTATCTATCTCGATATTGACTTATAAACTATTACCAAACAACATTTTCTGACTTTGTTTATTTAAACTTATTTAAACCTACCGATTTTTTACATTGATTCTACCGACATTTGGTCGGCTTAGGTTGGCAACGCTGGTCAGAAGTCAAAATTATTTTAACTGTCACATTTGGTATTGTTTACATGTATATCGAATTATTTATTAAACATTATGATAAAACCAAATAAAATAAACTAATGGCTAATCACTACGAAGTTCCGAATTGGTAAGTAGATGCTATATAAATTCATTATATATCTATTTTTGGTTGATTAAAGATTATTTGAGGTTATGTTAACTTTTCCTTTAAGGGCTGGAAAACCGCCTGTAGGTTTACATTTGGACGTGTTAAAAGGAGAAAAATTAATTCAAAAATTAATGATAGATGAAAAAAAGTGTTATTTATTTGGTCGAAACGCTTATATGAATGACTTTTGCATTGATCATGCTTCATGTTCTCGAGTTCATGCAGCCTTAGTTTACCATAAGCATCTCAATAGAGCTTTTTTAGTTGATTTAGGAAGTAGTAAGTTTTTGGAAATACGCACAAAATCAAACTAATCAATTTAAATAACCTATTTAGCTCATGGTACATTTATTGGATCGTTACGTTTAGAAGCTAATAAACCAACTCAACTTCCAATTGACTCTAGTTTTCACTTTGGTGCCTCAACCAGAAACTACATAATCAGAGAGCGACCACAAGCTGGTATAAGACCTATTATTGATGAAATAGAAAAAGCTGGGGAAGAAACTGAAGGGGGGTTATTAGGTTTACCTGAATCTGAAACAGAATTAGATAATTTAACAGAATTTAATACAGCTCATAATAGAAGGATATCCATGTTAGGAATATCGGATGATTCTGAAAAGCGTTCTGCAAATCGAAAAAGAAAACGACAAGGCGTTTCATTTAATGAAGACGAAGAAATTATTAATCCAGAAGATATTGATCCTTCAGTTGGACGGTTTCGTAATCTTATCCAAACAACTGTTATACCAACATCTAAAAGACAAAAACTTGCTGAGACTATTGGAATCCAAGCAACTGAATTTAAACTACCAAAAGCAATAAGTTCAGCACCACAACTTTATCAAGATTTACCTCCAGAAGCTAATCCAACCTCTAACACTGGCGTTGGAATGTTTAGTTCATTAACAGCACGATTAGGAATTCATTTACCTAATCCAGCACCTGACGTTGAAATGGAACCGGCTTATAAACAACAAACACCTTTTGTGCCACCCCAAGTCCAAGTTCAAGACAGTTTCGAACCGAAAAAAAAGAAGTATGCAAAAGAAGCTTGGCCAGGAAAGAAACCTACTCCTGCTTTACTTGTCTAATTTGTATTTTATTATTTTTTTTTTCTTTTATAAAGGAAAATATTAAATTTGTAGATATTTTTTCTTTCGTTTCAATGAAATATAATTATTATGGTAAGATTATGAATTTGTTGATTATTTTTTTTCCTTTATTCTCAATATATCCACTCTTATTAATTTAGTATATCCAGATGTAATGACTAATTATATTAATTTTTAAAAAGAAAGAAAAGTTATGAAAAGTCATGCTGCAATAAAGGGAGATCACTTAATCAGAAGAATAATATTAAAAACTTTCGTATTCAAACTGCCATAAAAACTATAAAACAAAGCAGACAAAAATGCAGTAATAATAGTATATTACACAACAAAATAGTATATTATTATATGAGTAATAATAGCTCATTATATGCGAGTAGAATACTATACTTTGTCCACGACTATTGAAATTGATTCCATAAATTTATTTTTTAAATAAATTTTTGAATAAAGGTTAAACGTCAATGTGACACAACTGTAACCAACTTCACAACAATTTGTCAAAATTAAGTGTCAGTTTTATAAAACGTCATTTTCTTTACGAAAATTAATTAATTTACGCTTAAATCATACAAAAAAAGGAATTTGTTTAGGTTTTTTTAATGTCAAACATTTAGAAACTCCTAAAAAATTGAATTAAATTGACGTTTTTTGAACTTTTAACGTTTCAAATAATTATTATTAGTCTGGTCAAGATGGCTACCCGTGAATAATGATTATTATTCACTCCGTGAAAAATGACTACCATTTTGTTTTAGAAAACTTATTCATAAGGTATATATTATAAGGTAGTAGTGGACAAAAACAATTAATTTCTTAAAAGAAAATGGTTACAAAGAAATTAAGAAAGACCCATTAAATTCAATAACAGCTAAAACTAAGAATGTCATCAATAAACATAAAGATACTATCACAAAGCTTGGTCAAAACCTATATTTTCTAACGCCTATGAACTGCTTCATACCACAACTTTACTCTCTCATAAAACTCCATAAGGACAATTTACCCATTAGGCCTATAACCACATGTTTTGACTCTCCTACCTCTAAAATTACTGATTTTATGACATTTTTAAACAAATTTACTATAAACCAATACACTCTCTGAAAAACTCATTACAACTCATCAAAAACTTAAAACATATTTCACCTAATAATAATACACTGGTATCCTTCGATGTGGTCAATCTATACACAAATGTTGATACCACTTACACTTTAAAGGCGATTGAAGACATATTCTTTCAACATTTTAAAGATAAAATCATCACTGCTGACTTAATTCAAATACTTAATCACATAATTCAACAAAACTATGGTCGCTTTGATAAAAAAATTTACAAACTTGAACATGGACTTCCTATGGGTCTTTCCATTTCTGCATTATTAGCTGATTTGCATTATATGTGTATGGAATGGAAATAAATTCGATCTTGATAGTATGCTATCTTACATGAACAACATCCACAAGAATCGTAAATTCACCTTAGAGATAGAAAAGGACAACTGCTTAAATTTCCTAGACTTAAAAATACAAAAAATTGATAATAATTTTAAGTTTGACATTTTTAGGAAGCCCTCATCTTTAAATACTGTCATCCCTTATGATTCGTTCCATCCCAACAACTACAAATTAGCTGCTTTCCAGGCCTTTATTGTCAGACTATTGAAATATCCTCTAGTCTAGACTATACATCCAGACTAAAAGAACTAAATTTTATTAACATATTAGCAAGAGAAAATGGTTATCCAAGTTGTACCATCGACCAATTACTGTATAAAAACCTCATAAAACTAGACCCTTTATACTCTACGAATAAAATTTGGAACAATTTTCGTTATAATAATTTTCGTATCTACCTCGATATTGACGTATCTAAGAGCAAAAGTGCAAGAGACCAATATTGTTAACAATAAAATTTACAACAATTTATGTTATAAAAGATTTCTTATAGCATGCTCAGATTCCCAAGTGCTAAAAAACAACAAAAAATTGACAATAATTTTAAGTATGACATTTTTAGGAAGTCCTCATGTTTAAATACTGTCATCCTTTATGATTCGTTCCATCCCAACAACTACAAATTAGCTGCTTTCCAGGCTTTTATTGTCAGACTCTTGAAATATTCTCTAGACTATACATCCAGACTAAAAGAACTAAATTTTATTAACAAATTAGCAAGAGAAAATGATTGTCCAAGTTGTACCATCGACCAATTACTGTATAAAAACCTCATAAAACTAGAGCCTTTATACTCTACAAATAAAAATAACTTTGACAATTATAAGACAATAACATACAACAAAATAAACTGCAAAATTAAAACCATACTACAAACCTATGGTGTATTTGTCAGCTTTAAATGTAAAGGACAACTAGGTGATTCCATTTCTAACTACAAACAAAAAGAAAACGCTTTGGATTGTAGTTCTGTTAAGTGTTGCGATTGTTCTGCTATGTATGTTGTATGAAACAGGCCATAACATTGATTATGACAATGTACAGGATGATTCTAACTCGGAAACTATAAGAGTTAGGTCCATTACTACCATCTTTTAGTTAAATTTATCTTATAGATAAACTCATCTACTCACTGATCTAGCCAATCAGAGCGCGTAAAATATCCGTGGTAATAATCCCTTAGATAGCTTAACCAGAAGATGGTAGTAACGAGCCTTAGAAAAAAAGTAGCTTACATGTCATGATCTCGTTTTTCGAGAAACTGCTAATGCCGAAAACCTCAAACCTCAACCAAAATTGAAAATATCGTAAAACAGGCAAGTGCAATTATCTTGGTTATTATTAAAGGTGGAGTATTATAACTAAGACATTATATGGACACTTTTTTACAGAGAATTTCATGACCTAGTCAAAAAAAATTTTTCGGTTTTAGATTTTGAGATATCAAGGATATCAAGACAATTTTCGTTTTTTTAAATGGAAACAACTACTGATTATTCGCTTATTAAATTCGTTATTTTTTTTCTTATTACAAAAATATAGGGTTTGACAGGTCTATTTCTTATTGTTTTAGAATAAAGCTAAAAATAAACTTTTTTTTAGTGTCGTCAAAGAAATTAAATTTACAGTTTCCTGTCAATTATAACTAAAAATTAAAAAAACATATTTCTGATATTTGAATCAAATACATTTGTTAAACTATTTAATTTATATTTATTTTACACAAAAGTTGGAATATATTGCATTGTTACACATTTTTTATTAATATTTAATATTATTATTAAATGACTTAATAAATTATTGATAGATGGCGCTCATATATATATATATATATATATTTTTTAATTCAAATAAACATAGCAACATTTGATTGTATTGGTTTGTATTCAAAAATTTTTGGAAGTGTCAAATTGAAAATTCTGTTTTTTAAGATGTATTACGAAAAGTTTAACATGTTAGAATGTTACATATTAGAAAATAAAGTAAATTTTATATAAATTTTTAGTTATAGAACCGTAATTTACAGGAAACTGTAAATTTAATTTCTTTGACGACACTAAAAAAAACTTTATTTTTAGCTTTATTCTAAAACAATAAGAAATAGACCTATATAACCCCATATTTTTGTAATCAGAAAAAAATAACGAATTTAATAAGCGAATAATCAGTGGTTGTTTTCATTTAAAAAAAAACGAAAATTGTCATACTATCTAGAAATCTAAAACCGAAACATTTTTTTGACTACGTCATCAAATTCTCTGTAAAAAAGTGTCCATATAATGTCTTAGTTATAATACTCCACCTATAATAATAACCAAGATAATTGCACTTGCTGGTTTTACGATATTTTCAATTTTGGTTGAGGTTTGAGGTTTTTAGCATTAGCAATTTCTCAAAAAACGAGATCATGACATGTAAGCTATTTTTTTTCTAACTCTTATAGTTTTGGAGATAGCCTATTCGGACATCGAATTTGAACCACCCTGTACAACTCCTACATAAGTGTAAAAAAGGTTTGAAAATGAATTTCCTTAAAATGTTCGAAATCGAAAAACTTAAGCATAATGATAACTATCTTACCAAGTACATAAACTTAATTAATAAAAAACTTTAGAGGTCAAGAGGCCTACTTATTATTACTTATTTCATTTCAACAATTATATTAATAGGCTTTTTGTGGCTGCGTTATTACATTTTACAATATTTAAGGTATGTATAGACTCGTGCATTCCATAGGATCTTGATTAAGACAGTTTTTTTTCTACTTTTAATAAAGGAAGGTAATTATTACCAAAAATATAATATCATTGCCAATTTTTATTTTTTCATAATTCCAATTATACAAAAAGATATTAATTAACAATGATACCTAAACTTATAATTTAAAAATTATTTTTTATTGGGCGGGTACTTCGCCTGTCGGCATAGATTTAATAATGTCTGAATCTCCAGGATCCGTAATCGACATGACACACACCCTAAAGTATTTACCGCAGGCTGTACCGAGTTCAATATTGTTCCCTGTGTAATGATGTACACCCGTCTTGGCCAACATAGCGTAATATTCAATCTCGCATTTACGAAGAGGAGGCGTGTTGTTGGCTATGATGATAAGCTTTGCTCTACCTTGTCTTAAAGTCTACAAAAAAGTTGTCAAAAAAAAATTTTAAGGTTAGATTTTTTGAACACTTACTTTTAACGTTTGTTTATATCCTAAACAATATTTGCCCGATTTCATTACAAGGGCAAGTTTACTGTTTATGCTCTCAATGGCCTTTTTCTGCTTCTTTTGCGCTACCATGTTGATCTAAAACAAAAATATTAGGTTATGTTACTACTTTATAGAAAATAAACGTTTTGTATAGTATTGAATTTAAGCTTAATGGAAAGATACGTTTTTTTAAGGTTGAAATTAAGTTATAACGTTTATAAAAGTAAGGAAATCTTTTAAAAATACCTGTTTATTTTACTCCACGTGCAATACGGGACAGTCAACTATGTAAAAGAATATGGCTGACAGTTTCCTTTCGGAAGTACCAACCTAAAATTTTTGAAGGCATGTTTTTTGGAAATTCGCATCAATTTTAATATGAACTTATTAATTTGTAAGTAATTTTATAAGTGTTTCGTAATTTGATTTATTTTCATCATAATTAGCATCAAAAAAATTAAAAATTAACGAGAGAAACATTCCTAAATTTGGCGCCATCTTATGTGGATTTAAGATATTGTTAAAATGCCATCTGTTAAATAAAAGTTGAACTTTTTAGAACGTACGTACATAACCTATTTCAAATCATTCCTTGGTGTGTTATCACATGCGTCTGTGAATAAGGTGCTCTATTTTAGTAAGCCGGCATCCAAAAGGAATTCGTGCTGATTTTTATTATTAATTTTATTGTTTAAAAGGTAAATTTTGATTAAAAATTAAATAATTATTTTATTCCGTTCAAACTTTCATTAAATCGTTTATCTTACGATTAAGATTCTTTTCCACATCCGCTCGTGGTTTTTATCTTTTTCCTTTTTTTTTTTATCGAAACCAATTTAACTTGTATTTACTCAATTTCAGGTTTAAATTCGGGGTAACCATGGTAAAATCGCCTATTACAAACGGTAAGTACTTTAAATTTTTAAACTTCAAAAAAAAGTTTTGAATTGAATGAAAAGTTTTTTACCGGGGTCATAAATAATTTCGGATTGTCTCGATTTATACGAACATCGCGGGGACATTCGTTATATCAGTCTTTCAAAACCGCTTTTGACCTTCTTCAAGGACGACTATCTTGTACCTGACTGTACCAGTCTTACCTTTTCTATCGATTCTAAAAGCCGACCCTCCTCTCAATACGATTAAATTTGTCGCGACAAACTTTTACTTCAACTCTCAACACAAAAAAATTGTTTAGCAAAACGATAACAAATTTTAGATATCGATGTCTAAAATCAACAAGATACCTTTCGAGATATGTGTTATAACATCAATATGTTACTATTTAAAAGACCTCTGAAATATTTCGATATAATAATGAGTGGGAGATTTTAATAGGACTCATAGAAAACGATAACTTGCTTTAAAAGAATTTTATTCTGATTTAATAATAAAGTATTGTAATCGTGCAAAAATTGGAACAAAAGTCTAATTTACTCCTAAATGGATTACCAGAATCGTACCAATTTTGGAATAAGGAAATGCCAAAGTTGACATTTGTAATGTTCAAATAGAAAAGTCTTAATTAAATACAAAAAGAGAAAGTGGAAAATGCAATTGACGCGAAAGCTGAATTTGTTTAAATTGAAAGTGAATTTAATTTAAGATGCAATATACAAAAATATATTTCCATAGATCACAGGGCGTTCCATGTCAATACAGGGTGTATCAAGTATGAGTAGAAAAAATTTGAGGGGTTATAGGTCCCATTTTTGTGAATAAAAAATTCTTATAACACAATGTCCCATTTTTTGCCATTCTTAAGATATGACACGATAAAGTTAAGGGTTTAAAAGTTTAAGTACTGCTGTATAAAGAATTATACCAAGCAGGCCTTGCTTATGTATACAGGGTGTATCTGAATGACTGTAACAAACTTCAAGGGTGATTTTTTAGTGAATTTTAAGGGTACTTTGATATATATGAACCATGGGCGACTTCGGCTCCCCTAAGGAGCTACACCCCTCCAAAAATAGCGGAAAATTTTGGTTTAATTTCTTTTTCTCAAAAATTATAAACGCTAGGAAAATGAAATTTGGGGAATATGTTTAACTCATAATAGGGCACGTTTTGACCCTATTTGTACTTTCAATCTACCCTTTATGCCTAGATTTTTTTTATGAAGATGATAAATACATTGGAAAAATTTCAGTTAGATAGATAAAACTATTCTAAAACTTTTTTATCTCTCTGATGTTCTTCTAAAAATTAATAATTTCTGAGAAAAAAAATAATTAAGCAAACACTAACTGTTAAGCTGTAGGGTTGTTAATCGAAAGTTGGAATAAATTTTTAATGAAAAAATCTTAGTAGGCTTTGCAATCTTTGTCAGAAATATTTTTGACGTTTAAATATCAGTGGTTTTCTTACTTTATTATTGTTTTATTTAAAATTTTGAAACGTCGAGTGAACGAGCGTAAATGCGATAGAACTTTATTCAAAAATTAATTTGAAAAACAATAATAATAGTAAGAAAAACTGACATTTAAACGTCAAAAATATTTCTAACAAAGATTGCAAAGCCTACTAAGATTTTTTCATTCAAAATTCATTCCAACTTTTGATCGACAACCCCGTTGTTTAACGGCAGTGTTTGCTTTACTATTTTTTTTCTCAAAAATTAGTCGTTTTTGGAAAAATTTCAGAGAGTCAAAAAAGTTTTAGAATACTTTTATCTATCTATGTAAAATTTTTGGTTACGTTTAGTAGTTTAGAAGGGTAGGTTGAAAGTACAAATAGGGTCAAAACGTGCCCTATTATGAGTTAAACATATTCCCCAAATTTCATTTTCCTAGCGTTTATGGTTTTTGAGAAAAAAACATTAAACCAAAATTTTCCGCCCTTTTTGAAGGGGTGTAGCTCTTTAGGGGAGCGGAAGTCGTCCATGGTTCATATATCAAAGTACTCTTAAAATTCACTAAAGAATCACCCCTTGAAGTTTGTTGCAGTCATTCAGATACACCCTGTATAGCTTTAATTTGACCCATAAAAGTCATTTTTGTGATATTTCTTTAGAAGTTGTTTACTCTAATGTAAAAATTTACAAAAATTTTGGTTTCAATAAATAAACTTGTTTATTGTATTAAAAACAACAAAGTTGCAAAACTAGAAACAAATTGCAAAGCAAAGCCTGCTTAGTATAATTCATTAACCAGTAGTACTCAAACTTGTGAACCCTTAACTTATAAAGTAAGTTATAGAAGTAACCATGCGTAGCTTACCAAATAAGATAGTTCAGCCTTAGATAGTTCAGCTAGATTTGCAGCAACTATAAAAGTTGGTGAGAAATTCACGAGTTTGTACTGAATGGCTCATTAGAATAGCTTCAATATTGAAGCAAAAAACATACGATTTTTTTAATGAGCTACGCAATAGAGTGAGGTTGCGTTGCCACTTATGTTTTTTGTCATATTTTTTGGATACAATTTCTACCATAACTTACGGCGATAATCCACTTCTTGTCTTGCCGATTAGCAACTCTAGATTTGACCCAACATCAGACCCGAACGGAATCAGACAGCTAAACTTGAATGTTTTTAGGTTTAATGTTAGTTTTAGTGACAGTGCTAAAACTTCATTGAAGCTTCATTGAACTAAAACTAGAACTAACACTAGATGTGACCCAGGGCGTCAATGTAATTAGACATTACAGTAAAACCTCGAAGAATGTTTCTAGTTCTAGGCCAAATGTTAGGTCTAGTGACATTAGTTAGCATTAGATATCACTGTGTTGCATATTTTTATTGAACTAAAACTAGAACTAACACAAGACCTAGAACTAGAATCATTCGGGTTTAGCCGTCTTGACAGACGTGTGGCTAAATCCGAATGTTTCTAGATCTAGGTCTAGTGTTAGTTCTAGTTTTGCACTAGCACTGTCACTAAAACTGACATAAGACCTAGAACTAGAATCATTCGGGTTTAGCCGTCTTGAAAGACGTTCGGCTAAATCCGAATGTTTCTAGGTCTAGGTCTAGTGTTAATTCTAGTTTTAATTGTTATTCAGCGTTAGATTGTGGTATATTTTTATTGAACGAAAAGTAGAAGTAACACTAGACTTAGAATTAAAAACATTCGGGTTTAGTCGTGCGTCTCTTAATAATAATAATAATGACATGTCATAAGGACGTCAGCTTTTTCCAAGCAAAAGTTTTCCTCTGCAAAACTACCCAATGCCTGTACTATTAAGCTATAACTATGTTTACTGCTTTCATATATTTCGAGCCTATATGTAATTCCCAGTAGGTACTACGTTGTGTAATTGAAATTTCAGGAACAATTCAGAGTTTTCAAATAAATTATAAGCAAACGTGGATATGCGGCGTATTAGCATCAAAATGTCAAAACTGAATTAAAGATTCATCCAGCATCCTTTATAATATCTTTATAATATTACAATACTTGGAAAAGAAAAATAATTCAGCTATTAACTTGAAGTAACTTGGTTAAGTAAATTTTATGGGACCGGGTTAAGCCAAACTTATTATAAAATATTACAGTTCTAAATTAGATTAACCAGCATCTACAAAATGCAGCGTTTTGAATAAGATACTGACTCTTGAAACTAGATGTGAATGCTGCCTTAGATATTTCAGTTAGATTTGCAGCCACTACAAAAGTTGGTGAGCAATTCAAGAATTTGTACTGAATGGCTCATTAGAATAGCTTCAAGATTGAAGCAAAAACACGCGATTTTTAATGTGCTACATAATAGAGTGAGGTTGCGTTGCCACTTATCCTTTTTGTCATACTTTCTGGATACAATTTCTACCATTATTTACGGCGATAATCCACTTTTTGTGTTGCTAATTAGCAGCTCTAGATTAGACCCAACATCAGACCCGAATGGAATCAGACGGCTAAACCTGAATGTTTTTAGGTTTAGTGTTAATTTTGGTGACAGTGCTAGATAGCGCTAGTTTGTATTAGATAGCGTTGGGTTGTTGTATTGGGTTGTATTTCTATTGAACTAAAACTAGAACTAACACTAGAGGTGACCCAGGGCGTTCCATGTCAATGTAATTAGACATTACAGTAAAACCTCGAAGAATGTTTCTAGTTCTAGGCCAAATGTTAGGTCTAGTGACAGTGCTAGGTAGCGCTAGTTAGCATTAGATATCACTATGTTGCATATTTTTATTGAACTAAAACTAGAACTAACACAAGACCTAGAACTAGAATCATTCGGGTTTAGCCGTCTTGGCAGACGTGTGGCTAAATCCGAATGTTTCTAGATCTAGGTCTAGTGTTAGTTCTAGTTTTGCACTAGCACTGTCACTAAAACTGACATAAGACCTAGAACTAGAATCATTCGGGTTTAGCCGTCTTGAAAGACGTGCGGCTAAATCCGAATGTTTCTAGGTCTAGATCTAGTGTTAGTTAAAGTAAAATTAACACTAGACTTAGGCCCGGTTTCATAATAAAATTAAAGGCGGCTTTAAATATTTAAAGTCACTTTATCTTTAAAACGCGTTTAATAATCAATTTTTAACCCTAAACCCGGCTTTAACTTTAAAGTCGCGATTCTCTCACTTTAACGAATAAAAGCGGCTTTAAGCGCTGTAATATAACCTATAAGTGTCACTGCGTGTGCTTGTCCGCTGATTATATATCTGTTCATTTCACTCAAAATACAATGAATTTGATGGATACGAGTTCAAGTTCATCATCGGAAGATGAACCTGTATTTGTACTTAGAAGACGTAAAGTTTACAAGAAGAGAGTGGATTGTTTCCAACGATATAATGAAACTGAATTTTTTGAAAGGTTTCGACTAACAAAAGATACGGTAGTTTCGTTATTGGCATTGATAGAAGACGCAATATCTAACTTTTCCAAGTTAAAAAAAAATAACCAAGTAAGTTGTATTATATAATAAAAATATATCAATTTTACAAGTATATTCATACTTTGCATTTTTCTTTAGAGGGGGCTCTATACCAGCAATGCATAGCCTATTATTATCCCTAAGGTTCTATGCAACAGGGAATATGCTCCTTTCTGTAGCGGATTTTATTGGAGTATCGAAAGCCTCAGCGTGTAGGATAGTAAAGAAAGTTACCAGTGCTATAGTGTCACTATCACCTCGCTACGTAAAAATGTATTCTACGAATGCAGAAATGAATAGGGCTGCGGAAGAGTTTTATCGATTTGCAAGATTTCCACGAGTTATTGGTGCTATTGATTGTACACTTATCAAGATACAATCACCAGGAAGAGAAGACGGTGAAATATATCGCTCAAGAAAAGGTTTTTGTGCACTGAATGTGCAGAGAGTGTCTGACGCACGTTTAAAAATTCGGAATATTGTTGCGAGGTGGCCTGGTTTGTGTCACGACCAAACCATATTTAACAACAGTAGTTTAAAAGAAGCCTTTCAAAGTGGGATGTATGGACGATATATGCTTGTTGGAGATAGTGGCTATAAAATTAAACCATACCTTATGACACCTTTACAACAAGTACAAACACCAGCTGAGAACTTGTACAATGAATCGAGTATCAGAACACGGAATGTGGTTGAACGTCAATATGGAGTGTGGAAAAGAAGATTTCCAATTTTAAGTTTATGCATGAGGCTGCAGATAGAAACAACAATGAATGTGATAGTTGCGACTGCAGTACTACATAATATGGCCATAGACATGAATGAGAGTATTCCTGGAGAATGGACCAATCCATTTAACGCAGACGAAGACGAAATTGAACAGGATGACGATCATTACGTAGAAAGCTCAACCCTTTCTAGGTAGGGGTTGAGGTGTGAGGCAGTTGCTTATTAATGAACATTTTGGTAGACTTTAACTTTTTATAAATAATGTTTATTTCATATATATATATATATATATCGTATACAGTCTCATGTGTTACATTATTTAGTCAAATCTTTCTCTTTTTGAGCTATTTCCAACTCCAATAAACGTATTCTCATTTTAAATTCTTCATTTCTCCTTTCTTCTTTATTTTTCTCTCTTTCCTTAGAGAAGTGCAACCCCCTTTTCTTGATTACAGACATATTAGAAATAATATCGAATACTCAACATTCCACCGATGTTTATATTCAAAAATGACAGTGTGACAGGGAAACGCAGTGCTTACAATCGTAACGAATGAAATCTTACTAGAATTCAATGTGACCAACTTGAATAAAAAACATAAAGCGCCTTTTACTAAAGTCGGCGTATGAGTGTATTATGGAACGCGTTAACTTTAAAATCGATATTAAAGCCGGCTTTAACCTAAAAGTGCCTTTAGTTAAAGTGGCTTTAAGTCCCGCATTATGAAACCGGGCGTTAGAATTAAAAACGTTCGGGTTTAGCCGTGCGTCCCTTAAGACGGCCGAAAACTCAGGGGTGTTATAAGGACGTCAGCTTTTTCCAAGCAAAACTTTTCCTTTGCAAAACTACCCATTAATGCAACATAGCATTAAGCTATGTTGCATTTTATGTGGGACAGCGCAACTGCATAGTAGTTTCATAACTATGGTTACTGCATTCATATATTGCGAGTTATATGTAATTCTTTAACAGTAATATTACAACACTTGCAAAAGACAAATAATTCAGCTATTAACTTGAAGTAACTTGGTTAAGTAAGTTTTATGGGGCCGGGTTAAGCCAAACTTATTATAAAATATTACAGTTCTAAATTAGATTAACCAGCATCATCTTGAAACCATGCGTAGCTTACCAAAGAATGTATTAATGCTGCCTTAGATATTTCAGCTAGATTTGCAGTCACTACAAAAGTTGGTGAGCAATTCAAGAATTTGTACTGAATAGCTCATTAGCATAGCATCAACATTGAAGCAAAAACCATACGATTTTTTTAATGTGCTGAGATAGACTGAGGTTGCTTTGCCACGTATCTTTTTGTCCACATTTTCTGGATAGAATTTCTACCATAATCTACAGCGATAATCCACTTCTTGTCTTGCCAATTGGCAGCTCTAGATTATACTCAATATCAGACCCGAACGGAATCAGACGGCTAAACCTGAATGTTTTTAGGCCTAGATTTAGTGTTAGTTCGAGTGACAGTGCTAGTTAGTATGTATTAGATAGCGTTAGGTTGTTGTATATTTCTATTGCACTAAAAATATTCCAATATTCTTTCTGCCAAAGTTTCTAAGTAATGATATGCCTCATTGTAATAAAAAATTTAATTGTTTTATTTTAGGTTTTCTTACCTTTTATGAACGTTATCAACTGAAAATAAGTCAAACAATGAAATTAAAATAAAACAAAAAACATATTTGATCACCGTATGAGGGTAATTTATCATTAACGAATTTAAAAATTTTTAATTTTAAAAGATTACATTTTTTTAGATAGTGGTTTTATTGATTATAAAAAGATTAATTACATTCTTATTTGACGTCTTAGAGAGTTATAAACGACTTTCATTATTTGATAATTCAATTAAAATGATTCGAAAAAATTAGATTGTAATCCTTATTTCTAACTTCCTGGTTATGGTAATTCAGTACTGCATCTCTTGAGTTGTTTAGTTGTACAATCTCGTCGAAATAGAAACAATCATGTTGCCAACAATAGTTGTTGACAGTTTATAACGTAACTGAACGTATTTAGAACCATGCTGGAAAGAAAACGAGTTCAGAGAACGCTTCCAAGAATATTTAGCGCGGTATTTTTGCGAATGCCAAAACGCAAAACTTATTTAGCAAAATCTAGAATTAATATTTAAACAATATTTCGTGGCAAATACAAATTAATTTTATTTGCGTTATTACGTTTTACAACTTTTTTTTCGACTTTAAAATTAATATTCCATCGCTAACACGTGATTAAAGACGTTATCATTACGCGACGTCGCCATTGATAACGGTTACGGAATTTAAATTACGTCTCGTTTTTTAAAAACCCAGATTTTTATTCGTTATAAACAACTAAACAGTTTAGATCTTAGCTTGTAATTAAATGTGATTATGCGACATAGAACGAGATATAACGTTAAAAAACGTGCAGATAATCAGTTAAGATAATTAAGTTTGGGTACTAAGTAGATTAGAGAGAACCATGTGGATTGCAAATCTATATTGATTCGTTTAGTTCGAAACAGATCTTTGTGCTCAGTTGGTTTTAATAAAGTAGATGGAAAATTTGTTTTATTATCAAACGAGTAAGTTTTTTTTTAATCTATTTATTTTCTTTGAGTTACTAAGAATTGATTTGTTAATCGCTTTACAATCCCGTAATATTATTTTTATCGACATCCATTCTTAGGTATTAAATTGAAATTGGATATGTTATCGTGGTTTGATTTTGGCGAAATTCGATAATTAAAACGGTAAAATCAACAATGCATTATTTCACGAATTACCCGGTGCAATTTAATTTTTAAATCAATATTATCATTTTATTATCTCCTTGACATTGGTATTTATTGATTTTAGTTTGTCCTCTAAATAAATATTACTTAATCTATTACGCCTTTCCTCGGATATAAACACTTAAAAATCAATATTTTGATATTTATCTAAATTTTTTAATCATTCCATTATTTGTAACAAGTAAGTTTAAATTATTGGGAATTCAACCAAAACGGAAAAGGAATCAAAAAACCTCTATTGATTGGATCAAGTTTTCGATATTTTGGGGACATCTTATTCAACATCTCAAGTCTCACCATGTTGTTGGAATTACGTCGTAATTGTCTCTATATTTTTTTTGTAGTGTACCCTGATGAAGATAAGAGTATATTTATCGAAAGCTTGGTCCAATTAAAGGAGGTTTTTTGATTCCTTCCCCGTTTTGGTTGAATTCCCAATAATTTAAACTTCTTAACATTGTACAACCAGTACTTCCACCTTTCATTATTTGTAACGTACAAAATGGAAAAATGCGCAATATTGTATTCCAGATTTTTTAATTCAGATTTATCCTTCACCGTTTAGCCAGCTCAGTTGGAGCAAAGTAATACTCTCATCGTGGCAAAACTTTTTTTGACAATAGTTGGTCAAAAAATGTTACACCTTTAGTTAACACTTGAACGCACAGAAATGCAACCTCATAAGTTACAATAATGTAATATAAGTTCAAATTAATAACAACTTTTTAAGGTTCCAAACATGTTTTTGATGAAATCAAATTAATGGATGTACTTGATATGCTGGGTGTCTTGCTGGCGATCCGTGATGTCACACCTTCAATAGATATTGTTGGTGTCAAGATTTTTGGCTTGAATGGCCGTATATGGCTTATATACCTCCATCCACTTCTGTTGAAGTCTTTGAGACATTTTTGGAGCGGCTCCAAACATTGATCTATCTTGCCAATGACCCTATTATGGTTTTGGGTGACTTTAATGTTCTAGTGTCTAGTGTTACTCTAGTTTTATTTGTTATTCAGCGCTTTTATTGAGCTATAACTGATACTGATAGACTTTTTTAGGACTGTATGTAGACTTAATTGTGTCCCTGTATTATAATCAGATTCATTAACAATAAAATCAGAAATCACTTCACAATTATTAACCGCTAATATACCTTTTCGGCTTGATTGCCATTCATTATATCTACAGGGTGTCCAAATTTCAATGGATTTGCAGGGTATCTCAGTTATTATGAAAGATAGAAAGTTGCGGCTTTCACGAACTTGAGCTACTTTTTTGTGAAACTTACAATGGCGCAAACCAAATTTTCATAGCCCCCTTTGTTTTTAATATACAGGGAGTGTTTCAAAATTTACGATTTTCAGACACCTCCTGTATCTCGGCTATCCGGAAACGTAAAAACGGGTTCTAATAGATTTTTTCACGTAGAATCCAATGGTGCACGTAGAATTTTTCTAGTCATCACGGTTTTTGAATTATAAAGAGTTAAGTATTTTAGAAGTTGAGTATTCAGTATTTGAGTTGTGTTTATTACTCAAAAACCGTGATGACAAGAAAAATTCTACGTCCACCATTGAATTCCACGTGAAAAAAATCTATTAGAACCCTTTTTTACTAAGTTTCCGGATAGCCGAGATACAGGAAGATATCAAAAACGAAGAGGGCTATGAAAATTTGGTTTGCGCCATTGTAAGTTTCACAAAAAAGTAGCTCAGGTTCGCGAAAGCCGCAACTTTTTATCTTTCATAATAACTGAGATATCCTGCAAACCCATCGAAATTTGGACACCCTGTGCAATACTATTTTTCCATTTTGATATATTCATATATCTTACAATTGTTATCATTACTATATATCTATTATTTTTTGTATATTACTAGATTTGTATTTTTTTTTGTATTCCTGTAATTGGGTGGAGACCTGTTGGAATAAAGTATTTATTATTATTATTATATGCTAAACTCCACAAAATTACCTTATACAGGGTGTCCGCCGGGAAGGTATACTTTGTTTGTTTATAATTTTTGATTAAATGAAAGAGAATGGATCTTATATTGATAAATGTTTTATTTAATGTCGGCAATTATGTATGGAATACAATATCAGATAAATGTCTGCCTTTGTTAGCCTCACAAATGCGAGCCCTTTTGAGCACATTTTTCATTACATTCTCATGGGCAAAAGCTCATGAGAATGTAATGCTCGATGTTACAGCTCGTCATGGGCGAGCTGTAACATCCTATTGGCATATGTACGGCGGCGTAAATGGTCTTCTGGAAGACGCTCTTGTGCCAACTGAATCTTAAATGGAAATAAATGCAAATCCTTGTGCAAAATTGTGGCCAAAGTTGTTCTTTGAAGACCAAGCTCTTGAGCACGGCGTCGAATTGAGGTTGATGGATTGTTTTGATCACTTTCTTGAGCAGCAGTAATGTTTTCAGCCGATCTTGCAGAAAGTCCAAGATAGATCTTGTTGTTTTCTTGTGGTCCATGCTTGGGCCTATCTCTGTTTTCGAACGTAACTTTCTCATCGTCACAGTAATCGATGATTGATTTTGATAAAATGTTTTAACGATTAAAACACGTTGGTTTACCGAATATTTTTCCATAATAAATTTGCCACGTCTCACACAGGCGAATTTTTTAAAAATTTTGGCCAAAATTGGTAAAATTGAAGGAATAAGATTGAAAATGCAATTATTGCTATTTGATTAAGTAAACCCCAAGGTGCCTTGAAACACCTTCTTTATAATTATTGTAACAATCGCCGCCAAAATATTTTAGTTGTCAATTGATTGTTTAGTAAACAGTTATCACCTAGATAAAACGTCGGTAAAAATTGTGGTTTTTAATTAATTTTTTCCTTTACACTTTTTTTATGTATTTCGAAAATTTATCATAGAACTTATTGCTGGCGGTAAGTAGAATGGTATAATATACAGAAAGCAACAATTCGGTTATTAGTTTTTTTGTAATATTGTTTGATTACATCATATGTTCAAATTGAGAAAATAATTTATTTTACGATATTTAGATGGGCAAAAAAAAATTGTTTAACATTGTTCAAAAGTAATATTGTATACGTGTTGTAGTATAAGGCCTGCGATTGTAGATTTTGCTAGAAATTCTTGCGGTATTTTGCGGTTTTACCTTAAAATAAATTTTTATTGTAGGTGTGTATAAAGTTCGGAAAAAAATCATAATTCTGTTATGTGCTGTTTATTTGGGGAGCGCATTTGCAGTTAGAAAATAAACATAAAGGGATACTTTTTCACCATTAAATTGATATAATATAGGTGTCCACAAAAAAGTTTCTAACCAAAATTACAATTTATTTTCTGAAACACTAATTAATTTTAGTATGAGATGTTAGCGTTCTAAAGTTAATAATTTTAGAAAGAAATTAAAAAATTGAATTGACACACTGAGTTTTCGGTAAAATATTAAAAGTTGTTATTGTGTCAATTCAATTTATTATTTGCAAGATTTTTTCTTGAAAATTATTAACCATAAGTCTTATACAGGGATGGTCCGTTACTAATGATGGACACAGAGCAACAGTGAATTCCTTACATAAAATCATTACGATTTAACCCAATTTATCTTAGTCCACTTGTTAATAATAACGAAGATACAGATGGGTAAAGTTTATACAGGCTGCGGCGAAACTCCCTCCCTAATTTGAAGGTTGAATAAAAAACAGATGGTACAAATTAACGAAACTGTATTAACACGAATGGAATCTACCGAATGGGAAGTTACGTTATTATGTTTTCCTTCGTTATCAATGCATTGCCGAATGCGAGTTCGGAAGTTACCATTATTGGAGTGCACAAAACCCTCGGGAACTCCATGAAAAGCGTCTGCATAGACGTGTTACCGTGTGGTGAGTGACAAACAGTGTCGGGATCATCGGCCGGTACTTTTTTGAAGAAGGAGGAGTGGCAGTGACTGTTCACTCGGATCGATATATTCAAATGCTTCAAACTTTTATTGCACCACTATTCAATGCGATACAGATTCAACAGGATGTGTGGCTTCAGCAGGACTGGGTCACTGCTCACACAAGCAGGAGATCTCTTCAAGAACTGAGACAGCTGTTTCCAGAACGCTTCATGTCTTTGCGCGAACATCCACCAGCCAGTACGATCTCCAGACCTTATTCCCTGTGATTTTTTTGTATGGGGGTTTCTTAAGACTGAAGTTTACAAACATCATCCGAGGACTCTACCAGCCCTACGACAAACGATTCAAGAAGAGGTTGCTCGTATTCCTCAAGAAATGTTGATTAGAGTAATGGCGAACTTCCGAACTCGCATTCGGCAATGCATTGATAACGAAGGAAAACACTTGAGCGATATACTGTTCAAAAAGAGGAACTTGTAAAACATATAACGTAACTTCCCAGATTGACCAAATAATAGTATATTGTTTTATATGGAAGAGAAGCAGTGCTTTTTATGGCGTGGTCTGTCGCTTAGCGACGAACGCAGTGAGTCGCTAATGACAGATGAGCCGTTAAAATTGTGGCGTGTCCGACAGTTTGCCGGACGAACGAAGTGAGTCCGGCAATGACGGACCAGCCACAAACGAATCTGCTTCTCTTCCGAATAAAACATAGTATTTTTTCTTCAAACGTTGCAAATAATACGGCGCTAAAGTGAAATGTTCTTCAACGTTATGGCGCTAAAGTGAAATTTACTTTAGCGCCATAACGCTGAAGTACTTTTTTGCTATGTTGATCTTAGCAACCGTCGTTATGCAACAATGACTTACTTCTACCGCGAGTAAACACGACAACAAAGTTGTCATTTAATGACGTTTGAAGAAAAAATCATTTTTAACGATAACTAATGTTTACTGAGCATAATTAAATTTTGCAAAGTGCCCTTAAACAGTGATTATCTTGGAAACGGAGAACTTTAGAGAAGATTGGTAGGTATACCAAACTTATGTAAAAATGTCTGAAAAACTGTTTTAAGTTGTGTGAGTTGCAAAAATTTTAACGATGATTAATGCACTCCAATAATATACAACCAATCAGAGTAACGATCGTTTAAAATTTCGACCAATAACGTGAATTTCTAAGTGGATAAAAGTTACCTAGGTTTTTCAACTGAATAAATCACACGTGATATTTTATAACTGATTAAAACGCGACTACCATATATATACTTTTGTTTACGTCACATTTTTGACAACTATAATTAAGTCAAAAATAGTTAATAAATAATTAAAAATTGTTGATAAATCGTGCAATTGTCGTGTATTAATCTCCCTAAAATACGCTCGAGCTTGATTTTAAATCAGGATAATTTTATTTTTAATTCACTCAAGTTTTGTTACCCTTTGGAAATAACTCTCAATCAAAATCAGAAGATAAAATCGCTCCAGCTAAAGCTGTCGCGATTTTATCATGCTTTTGATTTCGAGTTATTTCCATGGTAACAAAACTTTCGTGTAAAAATAAAATTATCCGATTAAAAGTCAAGCTCTTGTGTATTTACCCCCGAAAAATATATATCTACTTGAAAGGGGTTTTTTAAGGCAGGCAGCGCCATCTGAACGATAAATCAAAACTAATACCAAATTATTATTTATCGTCTTAAAAAATGGTAATATACCAATTTTCATGGCCATAATGTAAAAGAAAACAAAATTATTAAAGAAAAGCGAAGATAACGTATTAACTTTAATCATCTGTATTTTACTAGCATAAGTTGGGTTAAATCGTGACAATTTAATGTAAGGAATTCCCTGTTCCTCTGTGTTTCATTAGTAACGGACCACCCTGTATATAAAAATATAGGTAGATACAATTAAGTAAAATAGCAGTTTATCATAAAATACTTTATCCTTGTTAATTGTATAGATATTTTTTAATTTCCACCAATTTTGAAGTAAAAAATTGACAAAAATATCTTTTTGGCCAAGATTTTTAACTAATTCGCTTCTGTGCGTCTCTACTTCACGACTGCCAAATATGAACTGTCAAGACTAATGTTTACCAAAATGGCGGCAAAACAAAGTAGTATACCTTTCCGGCGGACACCCGGTAGTTTAATACGGCAAGTTAAGGTGATATACACACAATAAAAGAAAAATTAAAGTACACTACGATACCATTGAGGATATCCTTGTTTCCCGTTTTGCAAAACGTAAAAAAAAACAATATGACGATTTCAAAGAGCTTCAAAGATGCAAGCTGGAGCTGAAAGGTAATGATCATAATGTCATTGAACAGGTTGTCTAGTATCTTAGAGTCTAAATTTGAAGCAGTCACAACGTAAGGAGACACAAAACCATGCGATAAAGACCTTATAGATCGCAAGGTGAATCAGGCAAGCATTTTGAAGAAGAAAATATATATAAGTAGAGAGGACAGTCAAAGTATACAAGACTAGTGCTAACCTACGGAACAGAGAGCGGTGTAGAAACATAGAGAAGAACAAAGCAGAAACTAAGGGAAACTAGGATCGATCATAGGATGTTCTTTACAAGACCGATAAACAAACAAGACTATATAAGGAAGATGCAACATACTTACAGGACATTAGCAAGTGAGCTTAGGAAAGAAAGCGCAAATGGGTCAACATGTGAGCAAAATGGAAGACCGAATAACTAAAAATAAGAAAAAAATAGAAGTCATAATCTAAGAACAAGAAGAAGTGTTTTTTTCAAAACAACATTTTAGTAAATGGTTCACGAAACGTCTGTTTTATACATTTATATTTAAGTCCGCTCATAAAAGAAGTTCTCTCTTTATAAAAAAAAAAATGTTACATTTCGTTTTTTTTCTAACCCATAGATTTAATACTCCACTTGAGAAGATTTAAAACAGACTTTTTGAATAAACAGATCAATTTTAGTTTAATAGAGAATGATGAAGACACGTGAAAATTACGCTTAAATTCACGTGCCTCAGATTCGTTGACCTTTTAAAGGTCAGTCTAACGTTTAATGTGACGTAAGTGTCAGAATAACATATTAATCGTAATTGTTAAATTGTTTCTTTTTTGTTTGACTTTAATTTATTTTATATTTAATTTATTTATACTGTTGTTTATAATTGGTTAGAAAAACCTTTAAAAAAGAATTAAATAGGTTTTTTATTGAAAATTAAACATCCGGCTCACCTTGAGAAAAAATTTAAAATACAATAAAGTCTTTATTAATTTTTTGAATTTTGTAATTATATACTAGAATTTGCTAGTTGAAATAGTTGGTACACTTGGAAAATCACTAGAATCTTCGACGCATGTTCCATTCGTTACCCCCATAAAGAGAGTTGTTTTCCTGCGTCAGTTCGCCGACTAACTCTGTCCAGAATGCACCTCCCAGTTTCCACTAAATCTTGTCCTTTATCGATTATCTCTCCTTCATGGACTGTTTTTCTCAAACACGCCATAAATTACAACGTTTAAACATCCCAGTATAAATATTAGTGTAAACTCGCATTTTTTTCTAAAATTACATAAATATAGTGAAATTGAAACACCATGGAAGGTAACGATAAATTGAAATAAAAAAAGACTAGTTCACTTGTTGCTAAAGTAGGTTTAAAAAATGTATTGAAGTTGTGTAAGACATTTTCTAGAATAATTAATAAAATTTTTATATAACAATATATTATAAATATTTAAAACTGTATTATATGAATTTGAGTATTTCTGATAATTCATTTTCAAGGTCGTATTATGGCTTTGTCTACATAATTAACTATATTGACGTTAACGATTATTTCATCGATCTCTTTCTAAAAAGATTAAAATTTATTGTTTTTGGTTAGTTCATTGAAATAAAATATGTTGGCTGTATAAAAAAATCTAATACTAAATTTCTTTTTTAAAGGAATCCCAATTTCAACGGGAATGTCTTCATCAATGGAATTCCTTAAGCAGACGGAAGGTGACCTGTTCTTTAACGATGAGGCGCTGCAGGAGGACAACCTTTCGGCACTGAACATGATGAGAAAAAATCGTCATTTCTGTGACGTTATTCTTCACGTATGTGCACTGACTGTAAACGGTGGCGATTTCCAATATTCGAAAAACCATATAATAATTTCAAAATCAATAATTAAATAAAAAAAAAATAAATAAAAATATGGTTGGTCGAAATTTGTTGGAAATTTGTTATAGTTATAGTCAGAGACACTACTGGGTGCCGTGTTCATCATAAATGAAATATTTTTGACCAGTAGTGAGTAGCTTTTAGCATTTCTTGTAATTTATTTTAACAAAAATGAAACATGCGGTTGTCGCTATATGAAAATTGGTGCGTGTTTGTATAAGTTAAAATATTATTTTTATTTTTTTGAATATACGATTTTTGTCGTATTTATATTAGCTACTTACTACAGAATCAACACTTTAAAAAATCAATTCGAATCAATATTCATCGAAATTAATTAAATATTGATTCTAATTTTTAATCCTTTTAAATTAAGTTCGCCCAAAATTTATAAATACGATAAAAACATCCAAAATTAATAAATCTGTGTAATTACAGAAACGTTCGCAAACGCACGAATAAAGCGAAAAAAGCTTAGGTAATACATTCGCCAGTCGGCATACTTCTTTGTATGTGTCTAAAAAGCGAAGAACGTTTTAATTTTTTTACTATTTTTACAGAGGCAACGTGAATTATAGGTTATTGACGGTAACCTCTTTTCTTTTTTATTTTGTCCTTTTATTTTTTCTTTTAATAATCGTCCCGATTTATACGTTCTATTTATGAAAACGCAGCGTTTATCAATATTTCACAAGCTTTTTATTCCACAGATTGGTACAGTTGAAATACACGCCCATCGCGCCATACTCGCCAGCGTATCTCCGTATCTCTTCGAATTATTCTCCACGGATCATGAAAAACGGATCGAAAACATCGTTACTTACAAACTTAATGGGGGATTTGATAAATCTGCCTTTCAAATCTTGGTTGATTATGCTTACACGGGACACCTCCAGGTTCCTACAAATCAAGTAAGAATATTTTATATCTTATGACCTCAAATAAATTACTTTATGAATAATTTAGGTAAAAGCGGTGTATATTGCGTCGTGTCATTTAAAAATCGATCGCGTTGCGAGGAAATGCGCCCAATACTTAATAAACCATCTCTCTGTTGAGAATTGCATAGAAATTCGTTCGTTACCAGGAATAGCAAAAAATAAAGAATTTATACATCAAGTTGATAATTTCATTGCTAACAATGTAAGAATTAACATGTTTTAATCTTCAAGAATTAAACAAAATTCTTTTATAGTTTGATCAAATAAATCAAAGTTCTTACCTTATTAATCTTTATTGCGCAAGAATTGAAGTTTTAAACCAAACCAAAGAAGAAATGTCTTTGGTAAATTCCAGCTCTTTATGTCGTCTTGTACTCGAATGGATCAGAAGGCAAATAACCGAAGATAATTTAAGTCTCGCCACTCTTTCAGAAAATACCTTCATGCTTTATTTAGCCATAGATAATTCTCTTCAAGATTGTAACAGCCTACCAAACGGTAACTAATCGTTAACTTAATTATTATAACTAACTCGAAATTATTTCAAATAATTTAAAGGTGATGTTTGCAATACGGAAATCGTACAAGACTACAAAAAGCTCTCTTCGAAAAACGTTGGTTCAGCCAACAAAATCAAGCGGAAACAATTAAGTCAGCCCAGTAAGCCGCGCGTGTTGATTTATTCCCGGGAAATCGGCGAAGAATTAGAATCGGAAATGGAGCCGCATTGGACGTTGATCGCAACATCAAAAGTTGCGGAACACAGCTATGTCGCATTGGTAACGTTAGCTGGAAAATTAGCTAAGCTTTCGATTCAGTTGAGGCTTAATATCCCAACAACGCCATCCCCGGTTGCTACACCAGAAGCCAACAAGAATTCCAACGAGGATAAACCTGATTTATACTACACTTTGGCTAATATGTCTTGCCCTAGGTGTGGCGTTGGTTGCGGTAATCTCAACAATACTTTAATTGTGTGCGGTGAGCTGCTTTTAATTTTACTAATAATCAATTTTTTTTTTTTGAGTATATACAGGGTGTGTCAAATGTCTGGAATATAGCCAATAACTCAGACATTTGTGGTTTTAAAGAGAAATGTTTCAAATAAAATTTTTTTTATTGATTGTGGCGCATTTTTTGACTATATTTGCTTGTTTACATTGTTTCGTTGCTATAGCAACCAACATTGTTATTTTAAATGGGATGCATATATTTTTTTTGCATACTTTTGTTCCTCTATGTGATGAATGATGAACATATTAAATCATATAGTTGTATAAGAAAAAAATGAGAGAAAAAATGCGTTTTTTGAATGTCAAATCAGCTAATTACAATCAAAGTAGGCGCCGAAATAACGCCGTTGACAGCTTTAAATGTCAAAAAAATTACAGCTGCAACAATTATCAATAATTAATAATGTATGGTCAATTTGTAACTGTCTTTGGCCATCAACTTTTTGAAAGGTTTTTAACACTTCCGATGTTAAAATTTTTTTTTTAATATTTTGGACACAAATTACACAATCCACAGTAGTGTAATTTGTGTATCCGGGTAAATATTATTGAACAGTGCGAACACAACTTCACTTTGAGCGCGTTTTCTATAACCTGCATCGTACCCATACATTATTAACCCTTCCTATGTAAACCTGGGTATTTCCTGTCCAAATTACAACTGTTTAGGCAAATAATTTCTTCATTTCATATAAAAAAATATGCATGCAAAAGTGAATTTTTCGATAATTTTATGATTGATTTATCAAGTTGAAGGTTTCGAGCATCATCATGAATTGTTTATACAATTTTTTGAGTGCATTAAAAGGATGAAAAAAACGGTCAGACCCGAAACACCCACATTTACAGACGGAAGGTGCTAAAAAACCGTTTACAGACGAAGGGTTAATATTTGGATTCTTTGTCGTTCGCTTAATTGCGCCATATTTGTTTAAACTGTCAGTTTTTTGACATTTAAAGCGTCATTTCGGCGCCTACTTTGATTGTAATTAGCAGATTTAAGACTTTCAAAAAACGCATTTTTTCTCGATTTTTTTCTTACACAACCATATAATTTGATATGTTCATCATATAGAGGGACTTATCCTTTATCAAAGTATGCAAAATAATATATGCATCCCGTTTAAAATAACAACGTTGGTTGCCATAGCAACGAAACAAAAACAATACAAACAAGCAAATATCGCCAGAAAATGCACCATGATTAATAAAAAAACTTGTATTTGAAACATTTTTCTTTAAAACCACGAATGGCGAAGTTATTGGTTATATTCCAGACATTTGACACACCCTGTATAAAGCTTTTTTTACATTTCACGTAGTTTTTTTTGAGTTTCATATATAATTTTAATGTTTTTAATATTATGTTTTACTGGTGTCTACAATCGTATCCTTTCTAAGGTGATAAGGATATATTTAAACTCGAGAGATTTTTTTTTAAGATCATGTTAAACTCTTTAATATTAAATGTCATTTTGAATGTTGAGAAAAACTCACTCTACAATATTCTCATCTTTGCTCCTTCTACGCGAAATATCCAAGAAGATCAATCTGTTTCGTCTGCAGTATTATTCTAAGTAATCAAAGCGAATTATTATAACAATAAATAAAGTTTCCATAAACAGTGTAAACTTCAAAATTCTTCATGTTTCGTAATCATATCCTTATCACTATTGTTATTGTTATTAAACAACGAAGGGGCCTTGTACAAGTGAACTCATTTCATGGTTTTATAATAAGATGTTTATTACTATTTACAACAATAAAATTATTAAAATTATGGCGGAGAAACTAGAAGTTACATTGTTACATTTAGTTAGGATTTATGATGTTCCTACCCAACAATTATAAACCTGGAGCGCTGAGGTTTGTCTTCAAATACAAGTACAATTTATGATATTTATATAGTTTCCCATATTTCTGGTGGGTTTTATGACCCTCAGAAACAGTAGTGGTAGTAATTATCACCCGGAAAAGTACCTGGACGTGATTTATGATAGGACCTCCTAGAGCAGCGTTTCTCAATCTTTTTAGACCTGCGGACCTGTAGAATTTGTCCAAAAATTGCGCGGACCGGTCAATTATATTGAACAAAAAGGTATTAATGAACTACTATTATAATTAAAAGGAAAATGAATATAGGTCAACTTCTCACTCGCTTGTTTTTTTTACTCGATACTAGTTTCGGCTTATAAAGCCATCATCAGTCGAATCTATGATTAAAAAGGATTACAAATTTGTTTTCTCCTTGAACATTTTTTTGTTTTTTATATAAAATACTTACAGTCAAGTTGAAAAACTGCTTTTCTTAAATTAATTTAAATTCTCTAAATTATAAAACAACACAGATACACGAACTTATAAACGTACAATTAAAACGTGTGTAACTTCCTTTTTTATTATATTTTAAATTAAAAACACTTAAACAGTATTTCGAGTACTAATTATTGTTTACATTCGAAAAATACAAATTTTACATAAATTGTTATATTTTCACACAAACTAATGGTATTTAAGTTTTTAAATATTACGTTTTTGTAATTTAATAATATAAAACTTGTTAACAAACTTTGTTTAGAATTACTTCAGGAACAGTGTTTGTTAATACAATTTTTTGCTAACTTGAAATTTTAATTTCTCTCTGAATAGTATGGTATCAAAATTAATTATCTCGATAATTATTGTTTTTATCAAAAAATGTTTTAAATAAAATTTATTTCAATTTCGATTTTGAATCAATTATCTTAATAAAAAATTTTTACAACTCTATTAATTAAGCATCTAAGTGTAATTATGTGTAAAAATGGAAAATTATTATTTTGAGGTTATCTCCTTAATTATTGATTAAATCAAAAAAAATTGTTGATAAAGTTTGTTTAGAATTGCTTCAGGTACAATTTTTGTTAACACAATTTTTTTCTAACTTGAAATTTTAATTTCCCACTGAACAGTATGCTTCAAAAATTAATATTTTTGAGGTTATATCCTTATTGTTGATGTAATCAAAAAAAGTTGTTAACAAAATTTGTTTAGAATTACTTCAGGAACAATGTTTGTTAATACAATTTTTTGCTAACTTGAAATTTTAATTTCCCTCTGAATAGTATGCTATCAAAATTAATTATCTCAATAATTATTGTTTTTATCAAAAAATGTTTTAAATAAAATTTGTTTCAATTTCGATTTTGAATCAATTATCTTAATAAAAAATTTTTATACCTCTATTAATTAACCATCTAAGTGTAATTATGTATAAAAATGGAAAAATTATTATTTTGAGGTTATCTCCTTAATTATTGATTAAATCAAAAAAAATTGTAGACAAAGTTTGTTTAGAATTGCTTCAGGTACAATTTTTGTTAACACAATTATTTTCTTACTTGAAATTTTAATTTCCCACTGAATAGTATGCTTCAAAAATTAATATTTTTGAGGTTATTTCCTTATTGTTGATGTAATCAAAAAAAGTTGTTAACAAAATTTGTTTAGAATTACTTCAGGAACAGTGTTTGTTAATACAATTTTTTGCTAACTTGAAATTTTAATTTCCCTCTGAATAGTATGCTATCAAAATTAATTATCTCGATAATTATTGTTTTTATCAAAAAATGTTTTAAATAAAATTTGTTTCAATTTCGATTTTGAATCAATTATCTTAACAAAAAATTTTTACATCTCTATTAATTAACCATCTAAGTGTAATTATGTGTAAAAATGGAAAAATTATTATTTTGAGGTTATCTCCTTAATTATTGATTAAATCAAAAAAAATTGTTGACAAAGTTTGTTTAGAATTGCTTCAGGTACAATTTTTGTTAACACAATTTTTTTCTAACTAGAAATTTTAATTTCCCACTGAATAGTATGCTTCAAAAATTAATATTTTTGAGGTTATATCCTTATTGTTGATGTAATCAAAAACAGTTGTTAACAAAATTTGTTTAGAATTACTTCAGGAACAGTGTTTGTTAACACAATTTTTTGCTAACTTGAAATTTTAATTTCCCTCTGAATAGTATGGTATCAAAATTAATTATCTCGATAATTATTGTTTTTATCAAAAAATGTTTTAAATAAAATTTATTTCAATTTCGATTTTGAATCAATTATCTTAATAAAAAATTTTTACATCTCTATTAATTAAGCATCTAAGTGTAATTATGTGTAAAAATGGAAAAATTATTATTTTGAGGTTATCTCCTTAATTATTGATTAAATCAAAAAAAATTGTTGATAAAGTTTGTTTAGAATTGCTTCAGGTACAATTTTTGTTAACACAATTTTTTTCTAACTTGAAATTTTAATTTCCCACTGAACAGTATGCTTCAAAAATTAATATTTTTGAGGTTATATCCTTATTGTTGATGTAATCAAAAAAAGTTGTTAACAAAATTTGTTTAGAATTACTTCAGGAACAGTGTTTGTTAATACAATTTTTTGCTAACTTGAAATTTTAATTTCCCTCTGAATAGTATGGTATCAAAATTAATTATCTCGATAATTATTGTTTTTATCAAAAAATGTTTTAAATAAAATTTATTTCAATTTCGATTTTGAATCAATTATCTTAATAAAAATTTTTTACATCTCTATTAATTAAGCATCTAAGTGTAATTATGTGTAAAAATGAAAAAATTATTATTTTGATGTTATCTCCTTAATTATTGATTAAATCAAAAAAAATTGTTGATAAAGTTTGTTTAGAATTGCTTCAGGAACAATTTTTGTTAACACAATTTTTTTCTAACTTGAAATTTTAATTTCCCACTGAACAGTATGCTTTAAAAATTAATATTTTTGAGGTTATATCCTTATTGTTGATGTAATCAAAAAAAGTTGTTAACAAAATTTGTTTAGAATTACTTCAGGAACAGTGTTTGTTAACACAATTTTTTGCTAACTTGAAATTTTAATTTCCCACTGAAGAGTATGCTTCAAAAATTAATATTTTTGAGGTTATATCCTTATTGTTGATGTAATCAAAAAAAGTTGTTAACAAAATTTGTTTAGAATTACTTCAGGAACAGTGTTTGTTAACACAATTTTTTGCTAACTTGAAATTTTAATTTCCCTCTGAATAGTATGGTATCAAAATTAATTATCTCGATAATTATTGTTTTTATCAAAAAATGTTTTAAATAAAATTTATTTCAATTTCGATTTTGAATCAATTATCTTAATAAAAAATTTTTACATCTCTATTAATTAAGCATCTAAGTGTAATTATGTGTAAAAATGGAAAAATTATTATTTTGAGGTTATCTCCTTAATTATTGATTAAATCAAAAAAAATTGTTGATAAAGTTTGTTTAGAATTGCTTCAGGAACAATTTTTGTTAACACAATTTTTTTCTAACTTGAAATTTTAATTTCTCACTGAACAGTATGCTTTAAAAATTAATATTTTTGAGGTTATATCCTTATTGTTGATGTAATCAAAAAAAGTTGTTAACAAAATTTGTTTAGAATTACTTCAGGAACAGTGTTTGTTAACACAATTTTTTGCTAACTTGAAATTTTAATTTCCCACTGAACAGTATGCTTCAAAAATTAATATTTTTGAGGTTATATCCTTATTGTTGATGTAATCAAAAAAAGTTGTTAACAAAATTTGTTTAGAATTACTTCAGGAACAGTGTTTGTTAATACAATTTTTTGCTAACTTGAAATTTTAATTTCCCTCTGAATAGTATGGTATCAAAATTAATTATCTCGATAATTATTGTTTTTATCAAAAAATGTTTTAAATAAAATTTATTTCAATTTCGATTTTGAATCAATTATCTTAATAAAAATTTTTTACATCTCTATTAATTAAGCATCTAAGTGTAATTATGTGTAAAAATGGAAAAATTATTATTTTGAGGTTATCTCCTTAATTATTGATTAAATCAAAAAAAAATTGTTGATAAAGTTTGTTTAGAATTGCTTCAGGAACAATTTTTGTTAACACTATTTTTTTCTAACTTGAAATTTTAATTTCCCACTGAACAGTATGCTTCAAAAATTAATATTTTTGAGGTTATATCCTTATTGTTGATGTAATCAAAAAAAGTTGTTAACAAAATTTGTTTAGAATTACTTCAGGAACAGTGTTTGTTAATACAATTTTTTGCTAACTTGAAATTTTAATTTCCCTCTGAATAGTATGGTATCAAAATTAATTATCTCGATAATTATTGTTTTTATCAAAAAATGTTTTAAATAAAATTTATTTCAATTTCGATTTTGAATCAATTATCTTAATAAAAATTTTTTACATCTCTATTAATTAAGCATCTAAGTGTAATTATGTGTAAAAATGGAAAAATTATTATTTTGAGGTTATCTCCTTAATTATTGATTAAATCAAAAAAATTGTTGATAAAGTTTGTTTAGAATTGCTTCAGGTACAATTTTTGTTAACACAATTATTTTGTAACTTGAAATTTTAATTTCCCACTGAATAGTATGCTTCAAAAATTAATATTTTTGAGGTTATATCCTTATTGTTGATGTAATCAAAAAATGTTGTTAACAAAATTTGTTTAGAATTACTTCAGGAACAGTGTTTGTTAACACAATTTTTTGCTAACTTGAAATTTTAATTTCCCTCTGAATAGTATGCTATCAAAATTAATTATCTCGATAATTATTGTTTTTATCAAAAAATGTTTTAAATAAAATTTGTTTCAATTTCGATTTTGAATCAATTATCTTAATAAAAAATTTTTACATCTCTATTAATTAAGCATCTAAGTGTAATTATGTGTAAAAATGGAAAAATTATTATTTTGAGGTTATCTCCTTAATTACTGATTAAATCAAAAAAAATTGTTGATAAAGTTTGTTTAGAATTGCTTCAGGAACAATTTTTGTTAACACAATTTTTTTCTAACTTGAAATTTTAATTTCCCACTGAATAGTATGCTTCAAAAATTAATAGTTTTGAGGTTATATCCTTATTGTTGATGTAATCAAAAAAAGTTGTTAACAAAATTTGTTTAGAATTACTTCAGGAACAGTGTTTGTTAATACAATTTTTTGCTAACATGAAATTTTAATTTCCTTCTGAATAGTATGGTATCAAAATTAATTATCTCGATAATTATTGTTTCTATCAAAAAATGTTTTAAATAAAATTTGTTTCAATTTCGATTTTGAATCAATTATCTTAATAAAAAATTTTTACATCTCTATTAATTAAGCATCTAAGTGTAATTATGTGTAAAAATGGAAATATTATTATTTTGAGGTTATCTCCTTAATTATTGATTAAATCAAAAAAATTGTTGATAAAGTTTGTTTAGAATTGCTTCAGGTACAATTTTTGTTAACACAATTATTTTCTAACTTGAAATTTTAATTTCCCACTGAACAGTATGCTTCAAAAATTAATATTTTTGAGGTTATATGCTTATTGTTGATGCAATCAAAAAAAGTTGTTAACAAAATTTGTTTAGAATTACTTCAGGAACAGTGTTTGTTAATACAATTTTTTGCTAACTTGAAATTTTAATTTCCCTCTGAATAGTATGCTATCCAAATTAATTATCTCGATAATTATTGTTTTTATCAAAAAATGTTTTAAATAAAATTTATTTCAATTTCGATTTTGAATCAATTATCTTAATAAAAAATTTTTACATCTTTATTAATTAAGCATCTAAGTGTAATTATGTGTAAAAATGTAAAAATTATTATTTTGAGGTTATCTCCTTAATTATTGATTAAATCAAAAAAAATTGTTGATAAAGTTTGTTTAGAATTGCTTCAGGTACAATTTTTGTTAACACAATTATTTTCTAACTTGAAATTTTAATTTCCCACTGAACAGTATGGTACAAAAATTAATATTTTTGAGGTTATATCCTTATTGTTGATGTGATCAAAAAAAGTTGTTAACAAAATTTGTTTAGAATTACTTCAGGAACAGTGTTTGTTAATACAATTTTTTGCTAACTTGAAATTTTAATTTCCCTCTGAATAGTATGGTATCAAAATTAATTATCTCGATAATTATTGTATTTATACATACAGGTTGTTATATTTATACATACAAGTTTGTTAATGCGGATCTGAAAAATTCACGACAGAGTTTGGGGTTCGTAAACTACCTGAATATAATCCCGTTTTTGTTCGTTATATGACTCCAATTAAGTCGTAAAAACCACCAGAAATATCGAAAAAAAGTAAAACATAATATTGAATATTTTTAATTAATATTTCCTTCATTATTTAATAAATAAATTTTTATAGGTGGTTACGATAGAGTTGAATGTCTTCGAACTGTAGAACAATACATTCCAGAAACAAATAAATGGGTTTCACTTCCGTCAATGAGACAAGGAAGAGGTCGCTTCCAAATAGCCATATTATCCTCAAAAGTATACGCAATCGGTGGTAGTAACGGTTTGTCCGAATTAGATACGGTCGAAATGTTAGATTTGGACGCAAAGAAATGGGTAAATCTCCCCAAATTGTCTTTGGCCAGAAGTTTTATTGGAGTGAGTTCTTTGGATGGTCAAATTTATTGTGTTGGCGGTTGGAATGGGCAAGTTGGCACGAAACAATGCGACGTTTTTAACCCGAAAACTGAGAAGTGGTCAAACGTGGCTCCGTTGAACGTAGGACGATATCAAGCGGGAGTTACCGCATTAAATGGATTATTGTATGTTATCGGCGGTTGCGATTCTTGGAATTGTTTGTCATCGGTTGAAGTTTATGATCCGAAAGGAGACGTTTGGACCGTTTCGAAACCATTGATTACGGCCAGGCGGGGATGTGGAGTCGCTGTTTTTAACAACAAAATTTACGTCGTTGGTGGGTCCGATGGGACTCACGTTTTGAATACTACGGAAGTTTTTGATGTTGAAAGTAAAATGTGGGAAGTTGGACCTACTTTAACAGTTCCAAGAGTAAATGTTGAAATTGCTGTTGTTGGGGATAGATTGTATGCTGTTGGAGGCTTTTCTGGAAAAAGCTTTTTAAATACAATTGAATACTTGGATCCCATAACTGATGAATGGACAACATTTATTCCAAGGAAATTAGAAGATGGTGAAATTAAAATGGAAAGAAATGGTTTGTATGAAGATAAAATGGGGCCAGCAGTAATTGACTGCATAGATTAAGAGTTAATTGTATATTAATAACTTAACTATATCTAACTAGTTTTTTGTGGATGCTCTGGAAAAAAAAACTTGAAAAGAATATTAAATATTAACCACCACATAGAATTAAAAAATATGTGTATCCATCATTTTCATTGTCATTCATTAGAACAGATTATCCTAAAAGAAAGCATTTCTTTATAAAAATATGGTGTCTATCATTAATGATTAAGATAACTATACGACATAGCGTGAAAAATTTATCTCCACACAAATATTGGATACACTATTGGTTAGATTTTTTTTTCAATTTAATCAAGATCCGTATTCACAGAAATTGAAAAGGCTGGTTTAATTAAAACATCGTTGTTCCACTATGTCCAAGAATTTAAAGCGACATCTTATATAAATATATAAAAAAATATATATTCCTTCTGATAAAATGATATATTTTCAATACTTTTTGACACTTGCAATAAACAATAAATTATTAAAAAAAAATGTATTAAATTAAGTATAATATAATGAGGTTATCAGAAAATGTCTCTGATCTATATACAATATTGCAGTTGAAAAAAAGAAATGTAAGGAATTATTCAGTATTTCTAATCCTTTTTGGATTAAATTTAATTATTTTTTTTTGTTTCCCATAAAAATACATATGCTAATGAAAACGCGGAATTTGTAAGTTAAGATTATAAAAATAAAGACACCTCTAATATTATTTAAAAGGGGGCATTAGCCTATGTGTTGAAATAAGTTCTGTTTCAATATCGAATTAATTATAATATAGTTATTAATTTTTTTTTCATTTTCTTTGTTGTTAGTTTTGTTTACTTTTCGTTTTAATTTGTATTAATTAATGTGTTTTTCGATGAGGCTGATTTATTGTAATCAATATTGAATAAATATTTACATTTAAGAAATTATTTTTATTTCATTTTTTTAGTACTCTTCAAAAAAATTAATTTAGAATATTTATCATAAAGTATTGATGAGTTTTATTGCTTTATACAGTGTCTATCAAAAAGTTACACTCTGTTCTTTTTGGTTTTATTATTACAGAAAGTACACTACATGTAAATAATTCACTATATATTGGGGATTTTAATATATGTTTATTGGAGAATAATAATAACTGCTTAGACTACATGGAAACATTGAAAACTAATGGGTATAAAATTTTGAACAAAGTAAGTGAATTAAATCCCACTAGAATTGATCAGCGAATAAAATCTATATTGGATCATATTTTTACTAACTTTAAACAGCACTAGAGTTACGATGTTAATATGTTTGATCATTTCGTCTCTGACCATTAATTGACATAAAACTTACTATAGATATGACTAAGATAACAAAGCAGTCGTATGAATCAAAAATAGTAAACTACGATGGATTAAAGCAAAATGTTGCAATTGTGTTGAACTCTAAAACATTGAAATGGATTCTTTGCTTGGCGTTTTTCAAGGGGAAATTGGTACAAACGTAAGTGAGGGATGATTCACTACAGCAGTCAAGAATAAAATAAAAGAAAGAGATAAAGCGTATATTAGGACGAAGCGTTTTCCTGGAAGTGAATTATACTGGTGTCATTTTGTCAAATTACGGAAAGAAGTCAAAAACCTTATTAGAAGGAACATATGGATACAAAATTTCAGAATACTGTTGGATGCCCGAAAGCAGTGGCGTATTATTAAGAATGCCTTGTCGATTGATATAGAAAATAAACGGATTCCTAAGATTGTAAGCAGTAAGGGAGTGATCACTTCATCTTCGGTGTAGACAGGTTGCTTGCGGGAAAGCCGGCCGCCAATGTCAGCTTGGATTATGGGATAGATTTCTCAATGTACAGGGTGGTTCAAATTCGACGTCCGAATAGGCTATCTCGGAAACTATAAGAGCTAGAAAAAAAGTAGCTTACATGTCTTGATCTCTTTTTTTAAATAAGTTCCAATGTCGAAAACCTCAAAACGCTATCGTCTTTTGTTTTTCCCCTAGAGGTCAAAATTGAAAATATCGTAAAACCAGCAAGTGCAATTATCTTGGTTATTATTATAGCTGGAGTATTATAACTAAGACATTATATGGACACTTTTTTACAGAGAATTTGATGACGTAGTCAAATAATTTTTTCGGTTTTAGATTTTGAGATATTATCACAATGTTCGTTTTTTTAAATGGAAACAACCACTGATTATTCGCTTATTAAATTCGTTATTTTTTTCTGATTATAAAAATATAGGGTTTGACAGGTCTATTTCTTATTGTTTTAGAATAAAGCTAAAAATTAACTTTTCTTTTAGTGTCTTCCAAGAAATTAAATTTACAGTTTCCTGTAAATTACGGTACTATAATTAAAAATTAAAAAAATATATTTCTGATATTTGAAACACATATATTTGTTGAACTATTTAATTTATATATGTAATTATTCAAAAGTTGGAATAGGTTGCATTATTTCACATTTTTTATTAATATTTCATATTATTCTTAAATGACTTAATAAATTATTGATAGATGGCGCCATTTGTTTGTATTAAAACATTTTCTGATGTGTCATTTTAAAAGTCCTGTTTTTAAGATGAATTACGAAAATTTTGAAAAGTTTAACATGTGAGAATGTTATATATTAAAAAAATTATTTGTTTTTAAATACCAGAAATTATCTTCTTATTTAATTATTAAATTAAAAAGCTAAAAATAAATTTTTTTTTAGTGTCGTCAAAGAAATTAAATTTACAGTTTTCTGTAACAGTAACTAAAAATTATTCTACTAAAAATTTATATAAAATTTACTTTATTTTTTAATATGTAACATTCTAACATGTTAAACTTTTCGTAATCGATCTTAAAAGAAAATTTTTGAATACAAATGTCATTTAATTTTAATTTTTTTTAAATTTTTATTTAATAATAATATTAAATATTAATAAAAAATGTGAAATAATGCAATCTGTTCCAACTTTTGTGTAAAACAAATATAAATTAAATAGTTCAACAAATATATTTGTTTCAAATATCATTAATATGTTTTTTTTAATTTTTAGTTATAATTTACAGGAAACTGTAAATTTAATTTCTTTGACGACACCAAAAAAAAGTTTATTTTTAGCTTTATTCCAAAACAATAAGAAATAGACCTATCTAACCCCATATTTTTGTAATCAGAAAAAAATAACGAATTTAACAAGCGAATAATGAGTGGTTGTATCCATTTAAAAAAACGAAAATTGTGACAATATCTCAAAATCTAAATTCGAAAAAAATTTTTTGATTACATCATCAAATTCTCTGTAAAAAAGTGTCCATATAATGTCTTAGTTATAATACTCCACCTATAATAACAACCAAGATAATTGCACTTGCTGGTTTTACGATATTTTCAATTTTGGTCTCTAGGGGAAAAACAAAAGACGGTAGCGCTTTGAGGTTTTTGGCATTAACAGTTTCTCGAAAAACGAGATCATGACATGTAAGCTACTTTTTTTCTAGCTCTTATAGTTTCCGAGATAGCCTATTAGGACATCGAATTTGAACCACCCTGTACAGGGTGTCCAAATTTCGATGGGTTTGCAGGGTATCTCAGTTATTATGAAAGATAGAAAGTTGCTGCTTTCGCGAACCTGAGTTACTTTTTTTACAATGGCGCAAACCAAATTTTCATAGCCCTCTTCGTTTTTGATATGCAGGGAGTGTTTGAAATTTACGATTTTCAGACACCTCCTGTATCTCGGCTATCCGGAAACTTAGTAAAAAAGTAAAAACGGGTTCTAATAGATTTTTTCACGTGGAATCCAATGGTGCACGTAGAATTTTTCTAGTCATCACGGTTTTTGAGTTATAAACACAACCCAAATACTGAATACTCAACTTCTAAAATACTTAACTCTTTATAACTCACAAACCGTGATGACTAGAAAAATTCTACGTGCACCATACGTGAAAAAATCTATTGGAGCCCGTGTTTACGTTTTCGGATAGCCGAGGTATAGGAGGTGTCTGAAAATCGTAAATTTTGAAACACTCCCTGTATATCAAAAACGAAGGGGGCTATGAAAATTTGGTTTGCGCCATTGTAAGTTTCACAAAAAAGTAGGTTCGCGAAAGCCGCAACTTTCTATCTTTCATAATAACTGAGATACCCTGCAAACCCATCGAAATTTGGACACCCTGTACATTAAGCCTACAACTACAGATGAAATTTAGCGTATAATTGATAATATAAACAACAATGCAGCACCAGGCGATGACGATATAAAACCAAAAGCGGTGAAAGTACTGAAAGGAGTTTTGTCACTTGTTCTATCAAGTATTATCAATAGAGAAATAAAACTTGGTCAATTTCCCCATATCCTAAAGATAAGAAGAATAACTTCAGCGCATAAAAAAGGCTCAAAAACTCTTCCGGAGAACTATAGACCCAATATCTATACTGTCGGACTTTGCCAAAATATTTGAATCAATTTTAAAAAGTAGACTACTGTCCCATTTGAATACGATTGGTTTCCAAACTTGTGAGCAGCATGGTTTCATAGGCGGTAGGAGCACACAGACTGCTATTATATCATTGTTGGAATTTCTTTATATATGTTTTAATATTTTTATAACAGTCTTTTGGTACTGACTAAAACTTTTCTAAATTGCCTTTCTAAGATTTATTCTTGCATTATAAAGTTATTTGTTTTTGGAATCCCACCAGTTTATTGGTTGAGTTTAAGATATTATTATATAGTTTAAGAAGTTATGTTATTAAAAATAACAAAAATGTCTGATAAGTAAGCCAGTTTAGTACACCATATGTTATCTTCCAACGAATGAGCAAAATCATAATCTTGTTCAAAAAACATTTTCATTTCGCCTTTTAATTCTAGCACACGAGATAAAACTTTTCCTCTGGACAACCACCTTACTTCCGTATGCAGTTTCAATGGTCTTGGTTTTATACAATTAATCATTTTAACACATTGTTCCAGAACTATTTTCAATTCTGATGTCTGATTCTAATTCAGTTCTTTAACATGTGCTACAAATCCTTTTAGATGTAAAGTCATAGCTGAAGCACCATCTGTACAAATGCCAATACATGACTTCCACGAAACTTAAATTTCTTCTAAATATGAACTAATTACATCAAAAATATGTTTGCTAGTTGTAAAATCAGGTAACTCCTGACAACATAAAAATTGATTAATTATATCATTTTCATCATTGCAATTAATTAAGCTTTTCCTGTAATATCTGTTGTTTCGTCGATTTGTAGAGCAAAATTTGAATTTGCAAGAGTTCTTGCAGTATTTTGCTCAATATTTTGCAACTTATCTTTAATTCTGTGATGGATTGTGTCATTGGAAAATGGTATTTTACAAATATCAATATCTGCTGATCCACCAATCATTATTTTTAAAATTTTGCGACAAGCTGGTAATATAATATCCTCAGCCAAATTGTGAGGTTTTAATTTAAAAGCAATCAATTCAGCTATTTCATAAGAAGCTACTTGAGCCTTTTTAGACACACCGATTTGTTTTTCAAAAACTTTTACTTGCTTGGATTTTGAAGATAAAGACTTTGAAAGCCAAGGATGATTAGTCACTAACTGACGTTGGAGCTTGACTGACATCAAGCTCCTTGATGCGACACTCTATGTTACGTTCAGTTTGGACAACTGCATGATAACCGATAGACTCATGCTACCTTTAATGTGATTAGTTTGTCTTGGGCTATAGGATGAGTGTTCCGAATTTTGCACTCCGTACTGTATCCTAACATGATATTGTTCGTAGTCTTCTAGGGCTGGTGTTATTAGAAATAAAACTATCGTCCATGACGCACGGCATAATCCGAAAGTTTGTAGTTTTAGTTTTATTTCAGATTTTGTACTTTTAACATTAAATCATTAGAACCATTCTGGTTTCTTTCTTATTTATGTTTTATTTATATAGTGTGTCCGTAAAGTCATGGTGCACCTTTGACCCGTTACAGAAAAGCAACAAAGCAAGATGAGAAATGCTTTAACTAGCACTTGAATAGCACTCTCAAGCTCCTTGATGCGACACTCTATGTTACGTTCAGTTTGGACAACTGCACGATAGACTCATGCTACCTTTAATGTGATTAGTTTGTCTTGGGCTATAGGATGAGTGTTCCGAATTTTGCTCTCCGTACTGTATCGTAACATGATATTGTTCGTAGTCTTCTATGGCTGGTGTTATTAGAAATAAAACTATCGTCTATGACGCACGGCATAACCCGAAAGTTTCTAGTTTTAGTTTTATTTCAGATTTTGTACTTTTAACATTAAATCTTTAGAACCATTCTGGTTTCTTTCTTATTAATGTTCTCACAATGTTTTATTTATATAGAGTGTCCGGAAAGTCATGGTGCACTTTTGACCCGTTACAGAAAAGCAACAAAGCAAGATGAGAAATGCTTTAACTAGCACTTGAATAGCACTCTCAAGTTCCTTGATGCGTCACTCTATGTTACGTCTATTTTGGATAACTGCATGATAGCCGATAGACTCACGTTCCCTTTAATGAGGTTAGTTTTTCTTTAGCTATCGAAAAATACCATGAAAAGATACTTGCAATTCCCTCCGTCATACCTGAAATAAGGAAGGCAGAAAAAAACCGATTGGTGTAGTACTTCTAGAAACAATTCTTCTTTCTTTAATTTCTTTTCGTTGCATTTCTTTTCTGTTCGCTGGAACAAAGCTTGAATCATCTACCTTTTCTGATATAATTTAAAGATAATAAATTCAACTTTTTGTATTACTTCGATTTAGTATTTGTTTTTGGTATTCATTTAGGCTCGTTATGAATATGTATTGATGTCATGGTTCAATATTAAATATTGACATCACTAAGACGTTAATTCGATTTTAATGTTCAAATAAGAAAATCTGCGCATAACAAAATAATGGATTAACTCTGTTCGCGTTTTACTATTTATAATCGCGTACTAACTCAAAGTTTAAATAGTAACACAAACTGGGTTAAATTAAATTAAAATCGATAACTGATTTATGTGGAAATACGATACGCATAGTTCCTTTGTGAAATCATAAATCGATTGACGTAATTGATCGGAAACAAAATAACTCTCGGCGTTCCGCATCGCGATGTTAAATCATTATAGAGAGGCCAACAAAATATTCCATGCATAATTTTTGGTGTTCATCTCGGCGCCACACAGCGTCAATACTAAAAATAGACGACATAAAGAATTTTGGAATGTAAACTTTTGGGAATTAGTACGAGGGCATATTTCAAAGAAATTAATTAATTTATTATGGAGATTATCACCCTCAATGCGCTTGCTAACAATGTTATAAGTTGCTATTTTTATTTCCAGACGTTGAAGTGGGTTATTAATTATTATTATCTTAAGAGTAGAGTACAAAAAAATAAAACGGGTAAAAGAAAGAATTTCTTGTTGTTTATTTCGTTTTATTTTCTATTCGATTTAATAAGCATTCAGAAAGACAGCTCAAAGAATAGTTTTTAATTGAAAATGATTTGTCGTTTAAAAAAGTGTCACTTTTCTTAAGTTACGTTAAATTAAAATCTTTTTTAACGTCTCTAAATTGAACGACCACCAAGTTGAATGTTTCGAATTAATTCAATTATTTTCGAAATCGAAAGCAATCACACAAAGAGTTAATTGTCTTAAACGATTCGATTTAAATTTTTTTCTATATATAGCCGAGTTATTTTTCCGCATTAACTCTTTCGTTTTTTATTTTTTAATTGCTACCGAGAACTTTAACGTTATTGTTTCGCTATCTCCGTTATTTTTATCATTTCGCGTTTCGAGCTCCAATAGGCGACCTGCTGTTACTCCCAGTTAAGAGCACCTTTGAATTTGTGTAACATTACAGTTTCGTTCAGTTGTGGATCGCAACTGGGTGTAATAGTAACCAAACCAATTTACTAAAATAATAGGCTGTGCTTTAATAATTTTTTTATGTCAAGGTATGTACATAATTTTTTTTCAAATTTAATAGGTTTTGTGTCGATAATCTGTAATAATCCGTGTTCTTGTCTTGAAACTGTTTTATAAAGTTGTTACGAGCGGCTTTTACGAAGAGATTGCCGCTTCGCGGTACTGTTAACCACTGCACGGGGCATAATTTAATGTCTAAATGATACGATTCAGTCACGAATTTCCATTTAATAGTCTTGTAACAGTAAGGAATTCTGCGGGGCAACTGTTTGCTTCCTATACCTATTCAAATCGAATGGATGCAAATACTTTTTTAGGGAACTCCACCGTTCTCTTTTGCGACGACGCGTATCGAATGCATTTCCTCTCGTTACTACTTATTCAAGAACATCCAGCATAAAATTTATTACATTTACTTTTGATACGCACTATATGTGTTTTTTTTTCAAACAAAAATGTGTACAAGTCCCACCAAAACATCAATTAAAAAAATGACAGATTTGGTATTTTAAAAAGATTGCAAAATTCTCATCACAACCAATGTCATACTCATCATTTGCATGCCATAAAAATTAATAGTGCTATTTCTTTCAGTTACATCATCAACTTGGTCATAGTCGCATAATATTATCATTTTGATTAGGTTATCTAGTTTCTTTTAAAATTATTTTCACTTTCTGCTATGGATTTGAAGTCTTGTTTAACTTTATGTGTAAACAGAAATCTCGCTGCATATCTGTTTAGCTAATAAATACACGAGTCTCATCTTACTTACATGAACTTAATATAATAAGTATAAATTTGCAATCAATCAAAGTCTAATTGAAAAATTAAAGAATTATTTATAGAATTAACATCCGTAAAAAATAATAATAAAAACAATATCTCAAATAATGCAAAATGTAATGATTATTACATCTTTATCAGACTGTTGAAATTAATTAATCGCAAATAAATTAATATCTTATCAATTTTCATTGATTGAGATATCAAGGTTTGTTTTTGAAATGTTGAGATTGATTTGGATTAAAAATCCTATTCGAAGAGCTGATTCCGGAAAAGGACCGTAATTCTGTCTCACTTCCCAATATTGGGAGAAACTCATCTTTATATCGACCCATCCCTAACTACTCGCCAACCCGTTTGGACAACATGGCATGAAACGACCAAGAATTTTACCACGGAGTACATCAGCAGGAAAAGTCCCTCAGTCTCCGCAAAACCAGAAGCACCTCGTTATGGCAGTGACGAATCCTGTTGATGATTACAGAGTATTAAGAATTTCCAGGTCAGGAAAGGCTGCCTAAGGAACATTGCAATGTACAACATGGCCAAATAAGCGTGCAAAGTACTGTATCTCGGAAACTACTTATTGTAGAGACTTGCGGTTAAAAATTTAATAACTAAAGTGGCTAAGACAAAATCCTGGAAATTATTTTCTCTTTCACTCTTTCCTGGCATTTCGCCATTGAAAAATGTTGTCTTTTTTAGGAATTACACTGCATTAACATTACACAAAAATATATGCCTTTTAAAGTTGAAATGAATTATAGTTTTTTTGTGAAACTACTTTTTGCCTTATCTCTAATAATAAAGTGGTGTTGGAAAATGTTTGTAAACAAATGCCAATAATTTCAAAATGGCTAAACGGATTTTAATAGACTTGGTATCGATGAAAAGAGCTTCTCTTGGACTACAAAACCTACCATGAGTTTTCTTAGAAAAGTTAAATCTATTGGTATAACTTTTTTTTTCACGAAGAAACAGCAAAATGAAGCCCAAACAAGCTAGTGAAATCTGCGCCTCGATATCATGGTCCTAACCTAAAATATCGGTGAAAGCAAGGTCTGTAGAACATAAGGTTACCTAATTCCCTATGCCTCTGTAGTATCGATTATTACCCCGCAGATTGACGTCACTGGTTCGATACAGTCAGAGTAAAAGATAGCCTATACGTGCCTATACTGTGGTACAGTCTATATAAAATATTTAAACCTCGCATGGTGTTGTGTTGTTCATAGAACCAGCTACGTCACTGATCCACCTTGCCCCTCAGAGGAAGAGAATCGGCATTGGGTAACCTTATGTTCTATAGACCTTGGGTGAAAGAAGATTTTATGAGAAAATTCATATATTCGCAATGTACAATTTGCAAAGCCTAAGCACGGACGAACGCCTCATTGAATTAAAAGAGGAAATCAATGGCAAAAATTTAGATTTATTAGGCTTGCACAAAATCAGAAGGGACCAAGAAATATGCACTAAATTACGTCTGAAAATACTTTGTACTAGTGATTTTGCATCCTCTTCGGCCGGATAATATATCTGGTTATCCATCATATCTATCCGGCCATTATGGTTATAATATCTGGTGCATTTCTAAAGTGATACCCTACATTGCCACATTATTGCGATATTTGAATAAAAATGCAATTAATAAGAAAGCTGATAAGATATGTCAACTTATTTGGATTCAAGATACAAAATAAACTTTTTTGATGCTGATTTAACTAACGAAACAACTCTAAAAAAAGGATACTTTAATTAATAATTGGCAATATTTCCACAAGGATCCTTCTAGAAATGAATTTTATAGCGAATTTTGAAAGTTATCGATGAAAATTGCAACATCGAAAATTTCATCAGAACTTCAAATATTGGTTTCTCAAAAACTAAAAGTTATTTTTCAAAACGGGTTGGTTCATTGGAAAGAAGACACTTTTATTAACACTTTGAGAAATTTTCATACTTATATTAAAAGAACTAGATTTTATACGAATTTTTAAAACTTAATCGGCGAAAATTGCAAAATTCGAAAAAATTGTCGATCATTTCAAAAATTTATTTCTCAAAAACTAAAAGTGATTTTTCAAAACGGCTTGTTGCATTAAAAAGGGGATACTTTAATTAATAATTGGTGATATTTCCACGAGGATCCTTCAAGAAATGAATTTTATAACGAATTTTGAAAGTTATCGATGAAAATTGCAACATCGAAAATTTTATCAAAACTTCAAATATTGTTTTCTCAAAAATTAAAAGTTATTTTTCAAAACGGGTTGGTTCATTGGAAAGAGGAGACTTTTATTAACACTTTGGGAAATTTTCATACTCATATTCCAAGAAATGGATTTTATACGAATTTTTAAAACTTAATCGGTAAAAATTGCAAAATTCGAAAAAAATTTCGATCATTTCAAAAATGTATTTCTCAAGAACTAAAAGTGATTTTTCAAAACGGTTTTTTGCATTAAAAAGAGGATACTTTAATTAATAATTGGTGATAGTTCCACGAGGATCCTTCAAGAAATGAATTTTATAACGAATTTTGAAAGTTATCGGTGAAAATTGCAACATCGAAAATTTTATCAAAACTTCAAATATTGTTTTCTCAAAAATTAAAAGTTATTTTTCAAAACAGGTTGGTTCATTGGAAAGAGGACACTTTTATTAACACTTTGGGAAGTTTTCATACTCATATTCCAAGAAATGGATTTTATACGAATTTTTAAAACTTAATCGGTAAAAATTGCAAAATTCGAAAAAATTGTCGATCATTTCAAAAATTTATTTCTCAAGAACTGAATGTGATTTTTCAAAACGGCTTGTTGCATTAAAAAGGGGATACTTTGATTAATAATTGGCAATATTTCCATAAGAATCCTTCAAGAAATGAATTTTATAGCGAATTTTGAAAGTTATCGATGAAAATTGCAACATCGAAAATTTCATCAAAACTTCAAATATTGGTTTCTCAAAAACTAAAAGCTATTTTTCAAAACGGGTTGGTTCATTGGAAAGAAGACACTTTTATTAACACTTTGGGAAATTTTCATACTCATATTGCAAGAAATGGATTTTATACGAATTTTTAAAACGTAATCGGCGCAAATTGCAAAATTCGAAAAAATAGTCGATCATTTCAAAAATTTATTTCTCACTAACTAAAAATGATTTTTTTAAACGGCTTTTTGCATTAAAAAGAGGATACTTTAAGTAATATTTGGTGATATTTTCACAAGGATCCTCCAAGAAATTAATTTTATAGCGGATTTTGAAAGTTATCGATGAAAATTGCAACATCGAAAATTTTATCAAAACTTCAAATATTGTTTTCTCAAAAACTAAAAGTTATTTTTCAAAACGAGTTGGTTCATTGTAAAGAGGACACTTTTATTAACACTTTGAGAGATTTTCAAACTCATATTCCAAGAAATGGATTTTATACGAATTTTAAAAACTTAATCGGCAAAAAATGCAAAATTCGAAAAACTTGTCGATCATTTCAAAAATTTATTTCTCAAAAACTAAAAGTGATTTTTCAAAACGGCTTTTTGCATTAAAAAGAGGACACTTTAATTAATAATTGGTGATATTTCCACAAGGATCCTTCAAGAAATTAATTTTATAGTGAATTTTGAAAGTTATCGATGAAAATTGCAACATCGAAAATTTTATCAAAACTTCAAATATTGTTTTCTCAAAAACTAAAAGTTATTTTTTAAAACGGGTTGGTTCATTGGAAAAAGGACACGTTTATTAACACTTTGGGAAATTTTCAAACTCATATTCCAAGAACTGGATTTTATACGAATTTTTAAAACTTAATCGGCGAAAATTGCAAAATTCTAAAACATTGTCGATTATTTCAAAAATTTATTTCTCAAGAACTGAAAGTGATTTTTCAAAACGGCTTTTTGCATTAAAAAGAGGATACTTTAACTAATGATCGAAAGTGATAACAGCGACAATTCTATGTGATGAAGCGAAGAGAAGAAAACTAGACGAAACTGCAACAAGAAATTTTATATATCGTATTGGGATTGTTACAATGATGAGGTTGCTCACGACCAACAATAATAACATAATAAGTACATCAGAAATACGTAGTATCTCTCCAAGAGTAGCCTCACATTTCAAATATCCCAACGATACCGATTCGAGATAATTCAAGTATATTCTTCATCTTCCATTCTACGACATATCCAGAAGGTAGAAAGTTCTGAATTTATCTGCGATGGTAAATTAAATTATTATTAATTAAGATTCTATGACTTAAAGAACGATTTGCAATTCACTTCTTAATCTGGATGAATACATCTTCAAGTATTAGTTCATAAATAAATTTGTACCAGAGTTAAAAGAAACATAATTAAAAAAATAATTAATTAAAAAATAAGAAAGTTTCTAGTTCATATTGAAAATTTCTTTATTTATTGTATATTGTTGTGTGTTCATAGTTTTTAACGACCATTTATTTATTTCTTTATTTATTTTGCGGTTGTGTTGGGTCACGGTTAGCCACATTGAACCGTTTACGATTTGCTTCAAATACGTTCGAAATTAGTTACGGGTCGACGTTTGTTCACGTCATCATTGCAGCAAATGTTAAAAGAAAAAAATTAACTTTTAACGATACCTAATAACTTATATGGTAGCCCTTAAGCGATACTTACATTAGATTTATTTCCTTTCTGATATGCATTACACGGAGTTAATTAAAAACTTTACTTTTTTTGAATAAGGTAAACGCAATTAATGAGGCTGTTAATAGAAATTTTATCGCAAAAAATAATCAATCGGGTAATTGTTATTGTTTTATTTAGAAAATAAAAATTTACAAAAAAAAAATCTAAGTACTTACCTTGAGCTAGAATGTGAACAAGTTAGGAACGGTTTTAAAACAGTGATTCAAACACTTAACAACCACAGTGTTTGCCACTTTAATGATCGTTTATTTGTATACCTAAAGGACTTTTTTTGTATAAATTTCAGTGTCATGAACAATTTTAAATCTTAGTTCATGGCCAAATATTTTTTGTTTTGTTTAATTTAAAAATCAACGTCTTATTTGTATTTCTTAAAATCAATAAAACCCGTCAGAAATCGTTAATGTTATCACGCACAATTGAATTTAACGGTGTTTATATCTCGAAGTCCTTGATATGTTAAAAATAATGCATACAAATATCACACACGGGGAAACCGTTTATGAGTAAGATCTTTACGATTCGAATTGCTAAATGATTAAATTCAATTGCGTTACCCGTGAAAAATTCAATGACATCACTTTTATAATTTCAAGTTGAATTTTATTACATACGCCAAAAGTCATCTTCGTCATTCAGCTGGTAATTTCGTTCGTTTACTTTATGCAAACGCTAGCCAACGTGTGTTATACAGGTGATTGATTGATGCATTTAAATATTATTAGTGACCAAACATCTTGCGTGGGTCGTCAACGTCAGGTTGTCCGTTTCATTCAAGCTCGTAAATCACTGCCTTATAATTTTATTCGTTTTGTTGGCATAACACTTTTTATTAATACACGAACGTTTTAAACTTACGAAACAAATATTCTATTTTATAACTATTTAGTTCAATTGTTGACCAAACCACTTATAAATTCCTAAAACTTACTCTTTTTTTAAATACAATATAGGTATATAGGTACTTAGAAGCCGAGGTTGCTATGCAGCCGAAGTAGGTGAGGGTACTTGTGGTACAAGGATTCACAAAAAATTGTAATGATTTTTGCAATACTAATTTGATACTTACAAGTCGAGGCAGCTATGCTGCTGAGGCAGAATAGAGTATTAGGACATCAAAAATTGCTATCTTTAAATACAAATGTGTTACTTGGAAGTCGAGGCTGCTATGCAGCCGAGTCAGGGAAGGATACTTGTGCTACACACTCTTAAGAGAGAGAAGAGAAAGTTTAGGGCAAATGTAGGTCCTTAATGAACCTTAGTATTGCTCCAAGGCCTTGTTCCTTTATGTCAGTAGGTGTCAAAAGAGCTTTATTGAAAATTTTCTGTTTTAGGCGGCCTCTGGCAACGCTCTTACGCAATATACAGGGTGATTCATTAGCTCTATGACAAACTTTGGCAGATGAAAGGTGATGCGATTCTAAGGAAAAAATGTTATATGAATATGGGTCCGATTCATTTTGGTTAAAGAGTTACAAGCCTTTGAAAATTTTACACAGTTTAATAGGCAAATGAAAATGTAACATAAAAAATAAGTTTAAAAATTACAAAATTGTTCGAAATGTCCGCCTTCAGCTTGAATGCACACTTCACATCAACGAAGTAAAGATTTGCAACAATCGCAATAATAATTATGAAACACAAATACAGAGTTATCTGTGATAACAAAACTGAGTTCTTTATGTCAAACATTTCAATTTACTCTATTCTGTGTGTTTCAAAGTTTAAAATTGTCAGAGTTTTGATCGAAAACGAAAATGCATGTGTTTACGACTGAAGAATATGCAGATATTATTTTTGTATACGGGCTTTGTAACGGAAACGCTCGGCAAGCAGCAAGAGAATACCTTCGTAGATTTCCAAATAGACATCAACCTGCCCATACAGTGGTTAGTGCATCATTTCGCAGACTGAGAGAAACAGGTAACCCCGCTCCATCAAAATGTTCAAGCATTACATCCTGGAGATACTGAGCAACGCTTAGCATTTTGCCACTGGATTATTCAGCAACATGCTCAAAATAATAACTTCATTTCCCAAGTTCTGTGGTCTGATGAAGCGTGTTTCACTAGGGACGGCATAAATAATTATCATAACGAACATGTGTGGTCCTTGCAAAATCCACATGCAATTAGACCAGGAAGATTTCAGCAATGATTTAGTGTAAACGTTTGGGGTGGCATTTTTAACAATTCTTTGCTACCTGTATGGGTGATAAATGAACGCTTAAATGCAAATATGTACAGAAATTTCTTGGGACATAACTTTTTCAATTTTATCGACGACGTACTACTTAACATCGTTCAAAATATGTGGTATCAGCACAATGGTGCACCACCACATCGAGGAAGAGAAGTCATCGCTTGGTTACATGAACATTTTCCAAACAAATGGATTGGCAACGGAGATCCCCAGATCTAAATCCGCTGGATTATTATTTCTGGGGACACATGAAGCAGCTTGTGTACCATGTAGAAATTACTACCCGTCAGCAACTACTGGACAGAATTCAAGATGCAGCTAATAGCATACGGAATGATACAAATATCATACGTCGTGTGATAGAATCTTTACTTCGTCGATGTGAGGCGTGCATTCAAGCTGAAGGCGGACATTTCGAACAATTTTTGTAATTTTTAAACTTATTTTTTATGTTACATTTTCATTTGCCTATTAAACTGTGTAAAATTTTCAAAGGCTTGTAACTCTTTAACCAAAATGAATCGGACCCATATTCATATAACATTTTTTCCTTAGAATCGCATCACCTTTCATCTGCCAAAGTTTGTCATACAGCTAATGAATCACCCTGTATGTTCAGCAGTTTCTGATTCGTTGTTGCAAAGTCGACAAGTTTGATCCTCAGTTTGTCCAATGTGGAAGAGGTGGTATTTTAGGGACACATGGCTGGTCAGGAATCCTGAGAGCTTTCTTAGATCCCCTTTGCTGAGGCATAAAACCTCTTTGGTTTTGTTTTGAGAGGGAGTTATCATATTCTTCGCTTGTCTGTGACCTGAAAGTTCTTTCCGGCATAAAACTACCTTTGAGGTCTCCCAACTGTTGATTACTTATTTTAGGTGGCATTTTTGTAGTCCACAACCAGGTTGGGGTCCAATGAAGGGCGTTTTCGCTGCCTCTTTGGCCAGTTTGTCCGCCTTCTCATTGCCCTCAATGTCTCTATGACCTGGATAGAGTAACATCATTGCCCCTTTCTGTCCCTTTTGTACGTTCAAAGCGGAGCAGAAGTTTATAGCAAGTAGATGAAGGAGATGAAGGGTAATTTAATGCAGCTATTTGGTCCACTAATGCTCATACCTACTCCGGATCCAACTGTCTTTTGAAGCATCCGTGTACCAGGCAAGGGCTCTTCTTTTTAGAAACAAAATAGGTCCCAGTACAGATCCTTGGGGAACACAATTACACAGTGCGAGTTCACCAGACTCACTAAGATACTCAATATTGTTTCTGTGCCTTCACTAAAATCCAGATAACGAAGTGTTTGCTCAAAATGGTGTGGTTAACAGTGTCAAATACTTTTGAGTAGACTAAAAAAATCACAGCAGTACTTTCCCCCACATCAACAGCGGACAATGTACCATCAGTTAGATTTAAATTGATGTTGTGCAACTATACCCACATCGAAAACCCGATTGTTCTGAAGGGAGCAAACTATTGGTCTCCATATACTCCACCAATTGAGCCTTCATAACCTTCTCTAAAACTTTAGAAAGAACATGGAGAATACTTATTGGTCGCAAGTCACTATACTCTCGTGGGTTATCCTTTTTGATCAGAGGAATAACCTCTGCGCGTTTCATTCATGGTCAACTAAACAACAAATCAGTATGTGGGTCAAATATGGCAAAATGGTGGGGCAACTCAGTTTGATTATCTCAATGGAAATTCCATCAGAAACCAGAGGGATTTCCACAGTCTTAAATGAAAACTCAAATCTTTAATAATGTCATTTACACTGCCTACAAAATAATCATTAATCTGATCAGGATGTTTTAAATGTAAAGGTAGACAAGATGTTTTAATTGGTTTTAAGTTCAAAATTTTCAAGTTATTCCACATCTGTTTGGTATTGTCCGTACCAGCAATAGAACCAAAATAAGCTCGCTTTTCATTTCTTATAGCTGCAGTAGTAAGATTACGAAGGGTCATATAATATTCCCAATGAGCTGGCCTGCCCGTATGTCTAAACTTGGTTTTAGCTTCATTTCACAACTTAATCTAATATTATCAATCATCCCTTCTTCTAAATATAACCTTATATGGCTGATCGAAATTGTATTCTGTCGGTATAAGGTCCGTTTTAATTTCAATCAAGTAATTTAGACATGGGTCCTTGAAGATTTCGGGGTGTTCTCTGAGGTTACTCCGCATCAGCTTGAGTGAAGAGCATGTTTTCAGTGATAAGGCCTCCTTTTGTATACAGTGTTCGCCAAAAAGTCAGCAACACCAGTTTTATTTCTATCCCATTGCATCAACGTTTTGGCCACCATCTTGAAAATACTTTAGATCGAAAGGTCGATATGAACCTCCCATATAAACTAAATTTCAGAAATGTAGATGCAATGGAACAGAAATAAAACGGGTTGTGCTGACTTTTTGGCGGGCACTGTATATAAATGAAGTGGTGTGAGACCGAGTAGGGCTTCAAGCAGCCGTATATGACAGTTAGAAGCCGAGGCAGAAGAGAGCATTAGAATATCAAAAATTTTGCATTTTAATGTCTTACTTAGAAGCTGAGGTTGCGTTGCAGTCGAGGCAGGAGAGAGTTTTTGTGGAATACGTGTTTACAAACAAACACTAATGGTTTTTGCAATACTAACTTGACATTTAGAAGCCGAAACAGCTATGTTGTTGAGAGAGAGGAGAGTATTTTGTCATCAAAAAACCCGTTTTTTTTTAAATACTAATCTGTTATTTAGAATCCGAGGCAGGGGAGAGTAGCTACTTGTGGTGCAAGTCTTTACAAACATCCTTGTGAAAATATCACCAATTATTAATTAATCCTCTTTTTAATGCAAAAAGCCGTTTTGAAAAATCACTTTCAGTTCTTGAGAAATAAATTTTTGAAATGATCGTCAATTTTTTCGAATTTTGCAATTTTCGCCGATTAAGTTTTAAAAATTCGTATAAAATCCATTTCTTGGAATATGAGTCTGAAAAATTCCCAAAGTGTTAATAAAAGTGTCTTCTTTCCAATGAACCAACCCGTTTTAAAAAATAACTTTTAGTTTTTGAAAAAACAATATTTGAAGTTTTGATAAAATTTTCGATGTTGCAATTTTCATCGATAATTTTCAAAATTCGCTATAAAATTAATTTCTTGAAGGGTCCTTGTGGAAATATCACCAATTATTAATTAAAGTATCCTCTTTTTAATGCAAAAAGCCGTTTTGAATAATCGCTTTTAGTTTTTGAGAAATAAATTTTTGAAATAATCGAAAATCTTTTCGAATCTTGCAATTTTCGCCGATTAAGTTTTAAAAATTCGTATAAAATCCAGTTCTTGGAATATGAGTATGAAAAGTTCCCAAAGCGTTAATAAAAGTGTCTTCTTTCTAATGAACCAACCCGTTTTGAAAAATATCTTTTAGTTTTTGAGAAAACAATATTTGAAGTTTTGATGAAATTTTCGATGTTGCAATTTTCATCGATAATTTTCAAAATTCGCTATAAAATTCATTTCTTGAAGGATCCTTGTGGAAATCTCACCAATTATTAATCAAAGTATCGTCTTTTTAATGCAACAAGCCGTTTTGAAAAATCACTTTTAGTACTTGAGAAATAAATTTTTGAAATAATCGATAATTTTTTTAGAATTTTGCAATTTTCGCCGATTAAGTTTTAAAAATTCGTATAAAATCCAGTTCATGGAATATGAGTATGAAAATTTCCCAAAGTGTTAATAAAAGTGTCTTCTTTCCAATGAACCAACCCGTTTTGAAAAGTAGCTTTTAGTTTTTGAGAAAACAATATTTGAAGTTTTGATGAAATTTTCGATGTTGCAATTTTCATCGATAATTTTCAAAATTCGCTATAAAATTCATTTCTTGAAGGATCCTTGTGGAAATCTCACCAATTATTAATCAAAGTATCGTCTTTTTAATGCAACAAGCCGTTTTGAAAAATAACTTTTAGTTTTTGAGCAATAAATTTTTGAAATGATCGACAATTTTTACGAATTTTGCAATTTTCGCCGATTAAGTTTTCAAAATTCGTATAAAATCTAGTTTTTGGAATATGAGTATGAAAATTTCCCAAAGTGTTAATAAAAGTGTCTTCTTTCCAATGAACCAATCCGTTTTGAAAAATAGCTTTTAGTTTTTGAGAAAACAATATTTGAAGTTTTGATGAAATTTTCGATGTTGCAATTTTCATCGATAACTTTCAAAATTCGCTATAAAATTCATTTCTTGAAGGATCCTTGTGGAAATATTGCCAATTATTAATTAAAGTCTCCTCTTTTTAATGTAACAAGCAGTTTTGAAAAATCGCTTTTAGTTTTTGAGAAATAAATTTTTGAAATAATCGAAAATTTTTTCGAATTTTGCAATTTTCGCCGATTAAGTTTTAAAAATTCGTATAAAATTCATTTCTTGGAATAATAATTTGAAAATGTCCCAAAGTGTTAATAAAACTGTCCTCTTTCCAATGAACCAACCCGTTTTGAAAAATAACTTTCAGTTTTTGAAAAAACAATACTTGAAGTTTAGATGAAATTTTCGATGTTGCAATTTTCATAGATAATTTTCAAAATTCGCTATAAAATTAATTTCTTGAAGGGTCCTTGTGGAAATATCACCAACTATTAATTAAAGTATCCTCTTTTTAATGCAAAAAGCCGTTTTGAAAAATCACTTTCAGTTCTTGAGAAATAAATTTTTGAAATGATCGACTATTTTTTCGAATCTTGCAATTTTCGCCGATTAAGTTTTAAAAATTCGTATAAAATCCAGTTCTTGGAATATGAGTATGAAAATTTCCCAAAGCGCTAATAAAAGTGTCTTCTTTCCAATGAACCAACCCGTTTTGAAAAATAGCTTTTAGTTTTTGAGAAAACAATATTTGTAGTTTTGATGAAATTTTCGATGTTGCAATTTTTATCGATAACTTTCAAAATTCGCTATAAAATTCATTCCTTGAAGGATCCTTGTGAAAATATTACCAATTATTAATTAAAGTGTCCTCTTTTTAATGCAACAAGCCGTTTTGAAAAATCACTTTCAGTTCTTGAGAAATAAATTTTTGAAATAATCGTTAATTTTTTAGAATTTTGCAATTTTCGCCGATTAAATTTTAAAAATTCGTATAAAATCCAGTTTTTGGAATATGAGTATGAAAATTTCCCAAAGTGTTAATAAAAGTGTCTTTTTTCCAATGAACCAACCCGTTTTGAAAAATAGCTTTTAATTTTTGAGAAAACAATATTTGAAGTTTTGATAAAATTTTCGATGTTGCAATTTTCATCGATAACTTTCAAAATTCGCTATACAATTAATTTCTTGAAGGTTCCTTGTGAAAATATCACCAATTATTAATTAAAGTCTCCTCTTTTTAATATAACAAGCAGTTTTGAAAAATCGCTTTTAGTTTTCCAGAAATAAATTTTTGAAATGATGGACAATTTTTTAGAATTTTGCAATTTTCGCCGATTAAGTTTTAAAAATTCGTATAAAATCGATTTCTTGGAATATGAGCCTGAAAATTTTCCAAAGTGTTAATAAAAATGTCTTCTTTCCAATGAACCAACCCGTTTTGAAAAATAGCTTTTAGTTTTTGAGAAAACAATATTTGAAGTTTTGATCAAATTTTCGATGTTGTAATTTTCATCGATAATTTTCAAAATTCGCTATAAAATTAATTTCTTGAAGGATCCTTGTGGAAATATCACCAATTATTAATAAAAGTCTCCTCTTTTTAATGTAACAAGCAGTTTTGAAAAATCGCTTTTAGTTTTTGAGAAATAAATTTTTGAAATAATCGAAATTTTTTTCGAATTTTGCAATTTTCGCCGATTAAGTTTTAAAAATTCGTATAAAATTCATTTCTTGGAATAAGAGTTTGAAAATGTCCCAAAGTGTTAATAAAACTGTCCTCTTTCCAATGAACCAACCCGTTTTGAAAAATAACTTTCAGTTTTTGAAAAAACAATACTTGAAGTTTAGATGAAATTTTCGATGTTGCAATTTTCATAGATAATTTTCAAAATTCGCTATAAAATTAATTTCTTGAAGGGTCCTTGTGGAAATATCACCAATTATTAATTAAAGTATCCTCTTTTTAATGCAAAAGCCGTTTTGAAAAATCACTTTCAGTTCTTGAGAAATAAATTTTTGAAATGATCGACTATTTTTTCGAATCTTGCAATTTTCGCCGATTAAGTTTTAAAAATTTGTATAAAATCCAGTTCTTGGAATATGAGTATGAAAATTTCCCAAAGCGTTAATAAAAGTGTCTTCTTTCCAATGAACCAACCCGTTTTGAAAAATAGCTTTTAGTTTTTGAGAAAACAATATTTGAAGTTTTGATGAAATTTTCGATGTTGCAATTTTCATCGATAACTTGTAAAATTTGCTATAAAATTAATTTCTTGAAGGATCCTTGTGAAAATATTACCAATTATTAATTAAAGTGTCCTCTTTTTAATGCAAAAAGCCGTTTTGAAAAATCACTTTCAGTTCTTGAGAAATCAATTTTTGAAATAATCGACAATTTTTTCGAATTTTGCAATTTTCGCCGATTAAGTTTTAAAAATTCGTATAAAATCTAGTTCTTGGAATATGAGTATGAAAATTTCCCAAAGTGTTAATAAAAGTGTCTTCTTTCCAATGAACCAATCTGTTTTGAAAAATAGCTTTTAGTTTTTGAGAAAACAATATTTGAAGTTTTGATGAAATTTTCGATGTTGCAATTTTCATCGATAACTTTCAAAATTCGCTATAAAATTCATTTCTTGAAGGATCCTTATGGAAATATCGCCAATTATTAATTAAAGTATCCTCTTTTTAAAGTTGCTTCATTAGTTAAATCACCATCAAAAAAGTTCATTTTGTATCTTTGATCTAAGTCTTATCAGCTTTCTTATTAATTTCATTTTTATTCATATATCGCAATAATGTGGCAATGTAGGGTATCACTTCAGAAATGCAAAAGAAATTATAACCATAATGTGTGGTCCATCACTAGTCATCTTTAAGAACAGAAAAGATATGGAAACTTATCGCCACAAGAACAACATCAACAAGAAAGATGCATTCAACGAAGAATTCTGTTTTAACCTTCATTGTGTTAACAGGAAATCTTGTTAATTATGAACAAAAAATTATCTTTTAAATTTTTATTCAAATAAAAGAACTGATAATTATGTCAATAACTGTTTGTAAATATAGATTGGGTAATTGCAGAACGTCCGAATGCCGACCAAATTAGGTCATCGACGCAAACAAAATTTGCTCTTGTAAAGTGTTAAATATGAATATAGAGTGGTATATGAGAGTGCTGTTTTGGTCGACATAGTCTCGGAGTTTTGCCAATTAAGAGACCGAGAACCGAATCGAACCGCAATTGGGACCACATTGACCTGGCTTTTTGTCGATTCGAGCGCGACGCAACATTGACCGTCACGTAATTAATTGAATTGGGAATTTGACGGGTTCTGGCGCCGGCTCCGAGCTTTTGACCAACAACGGTTTTCCTTTCATTCGAAACCCCACAAAAGATTTCTTGCAAAATCAATATTTCGAGATTGAAATAAAAATCGTTATAATGCTAAAAGAAGGTTAATCAAAAAATAAACGAATCAAATTTATCTAAGATTCTAAAGAGATTGTTGTTAAATGTCGTTCGTAAATCGGTGTGATTTTATCAAATTAAAAGGTCACATCGTTTATGTAAGTTTAAAAGGTAGGGAATAAGATTGCAAAAAAACGAACTTTAAAGAATTTTCCATGTTTTCAACAGAGTTAACCCTGTCCTAATTTAAATTGAATTGACAAACTCAAAGTGTCACCCATAAATCTTCGGTTTTAGTAAATAGAACACAACGTGATATAAAAATTTTTGGCATTCCGAATGGACAACAACTAATTTCGCTCGGCATTCAAAACAGCAAACCGAACAAGCCGTATGGTTTATGAACGCGAGCAGTCTTACCACTTGTTTCTATTCAAAACCGAGCACGATGACGTTCGCAGGTATTACGAAAACGAAAATGTACGCGTTCCAAATTTCTAATTGGAAACGCGAAGACCAAAGGAATTTTGAATTAGTCATAAATTTTTTTTTGTATAAACCGGGCCAAAATATAAAAATACTTTAAACTTCTCAAAATAATTACATATTTTGCAATAAAAAAGAACAACATTATTTCAAAGAATAAACTTCCTTATTTCTCTTCTAACCAATTGATGATCATTAAAAGGTTTGTAGGCGCCAAGTAAACTTGAACAAAACCTAAGTTGGTTAATTAACAGAACGAAATTGCGATTTAATCCTCTTTGACGACGCGACGTTTGGCAAATCCTTGTTAGTTTCAAAGGCACAGTAACGGTACCTAACGGAATTTCTCTCTTTCTCGTCTAACTAATTAACGCGGAATTAATCGAATCGGGAAGCAAGGAATTCCCTCGTTCCCGAAGACTACGACGATCTCACTATTCGGATTATATACCAGCTGGATATCTTCACGCTCCATTTAATACTAATGAAAGGCACGTGACCAACGCTCCACGTTTTTAACAAAACCACGATTATTTGCGCGATCTCCAACGGAAGAATGCATCGAGATCTGGTGAGGTTTTAAGTGTTAATAATGCTTCAAGGATTTTATCTATAATTAGAATGAAAAGAAGATCAAAAACTATGTAGAAAATTTTATTGGAATTTGTTTTGGTTTCAAAAGAAGAAAGGGTTATAAAATAAAGTTACAAAGATTAAAATAGATGCGTAAAATTTATTTTGATGTTAAATAAAATCCGTGATACATCTCAAAATCTGTACAGATATTACTTTTTTCCATTATCTCAACTGATATAACTTACAAAAATAAAAAACGCAAACTATTTTTTTTTTGCTGGCACAAAATAAAACTGACTCAAAGAGAAACGAATTTTTTAGTAAGTTTCAAAATTAGATCAAAACGTTCCAGTTACCCCCCACGAATAACACATAAATCGAACGATGCAGTAAAAGTTTACTTTATAACCACTGTTAACATATTTATGTTGACAAAAATTTTAAAATTTTATGATTCCCTTGAACCATATCAAAAGCTTCATTTGAAATATATTTTGTTTTAATGAAAATTGCGGATTTAAATATTTTTAATAAATATTTCCTGCAAAAAAATTAATAATATATTTATATTTTCAAGAACAGGAATCTTTAATGGTCATATAAGTAGTTAAGTATCAAATTAGTAGTGATGGAATATTATGGTTATAAATTCTGATACATTTCTGAAGTGATATTTGAATAAAAATGACATTAATAAGAAAGCTTTGATGCTGATTTAACTAACGAAGCAACTCTAAAAAGAGGATCCTATAATTAATAATTGGTGATATTTTCACAAGGATCCTTCAAGAAATTAATTTTATAGCGAATTTTGAAAATTATCAATGAAAATTGCAACATCGAAAATTTTATCAAAACTTCAAATATTGTTTTCTCAAAAACTAAAAGCTATTTTTCAAAACGTGTTGGTTCATTGAAAAGAGACACTCTTATTAACACTTTGGGAAATTTTCAAACTCATATTCCAAGAAATGGATTTTATACGAATTTTTAAAACTTAATCGGCGAAAATTCCAAAATTCGAAAAAATTGTTAATTATTTCAAAAATTTATTTCTCAAGAACTAAAAGTGATTTTTCAAAGCGGCTTGTTGCATTAAAAAGAGGATACTTTAATTAATAATTGGTGATATTTTCAGAAGGATCCTTCAAGAAATTAATTTTATAGCAAATATTGACAGTTATCGATGAAAATTGCAACATCGAAAATTTTACCAAAACTTCAAATATTGTTTTCTCAAAAACTAAAAGTTATTTTTCAAAACGCGTTGGTTCATTGGAAAGAAGACACTTTATTAACACTTTGGAAAATTTTCATACTCATATTCTAAAAACTGGATTTTATACGAATTTTTAAAACGTAATCGGCGAAAATTGCAAAATTCGAAAAAAATATCGATTATTTCAAAAATTTATTTGTCAAGAACTAAAAGTGATTTTTCAAAACGGCTTGTTGCATTAAAAAGAGGATACTTTAATTAATAATTGGTGCTATTTTCACAAGCATCCTTCAAGAAATTAATTTTATAGCGAATTTTGACAGTTATCGATGAAAATTGCAAAATCGAAAATTTTATCAAAACTTCAAATATTGTTTTCTCAAAAACTAAAAGCTATTTTTCAAAACGTGTTGGTTCATTAAAAAGAGACACTCTTATTAACACTTTGGAAAAATTTCCAAGCTCATATTCCAAGAACTGGATTTTATACGAATTTTTAAAACTTAATCGGCGAAAATTGCAAAATTCGAAAAAATTATCGATTATTTCAAAAATTTATTTCTAAAGAACTAAAAGTGATTTTCCAAAACGACTTTTTGCATTAAAAAGAGGATACTTTAATTAATAATTGGTGATATTTCCACACGAATCCTTCAAGAAATTAATTTTATAGCGAATTTTGTAAGTTATCGATAAAAATTGCAACATCGAAAATTTTATCAGAACTTCACATATTATTTTCTCAAAAACTAAAAGCTATTTTTCAAAACGGGTTGGTTCATTGGAAAGAAGACACTTTTTTTAACACTTTGGAAAATTTTCAAACTCATATTCCAAGAAATGGATTTTATACGAATTTTTAAAATTTAAATGGCGAAAATTGCAAAATTCGAAAAAATTTTAGATAATTTCAAAAATTTATTTCTCAAGAACTAAAAGTGATTTTTCAAAACGGCTTGTTGCATTAAAAAGAGGATACTTTAGTTAATAATTGGTGATATTTCCACACGGATCCTTCAAGAAATTAATTTTATAGCGAATTTTGCAAGTTATCGATGAAAATTGCAACATCGAAAATTTTATCAAAACTTCAAATATTGTTTTCTCAAACACTAAAAGTTATTGTTCAAAACGGATTGATTCATTGGAAAGAAGACACTTTTATTAACACTTTGTGAAATTTTCATACTCATATTCCAAGAAATAAATTTTATACGAATTTTTAAAACTTAATTGGCAAAAATTACGAAATTCGAAAAACGTTTCGATTATTTCAAAAATTTATTTTTCAAGAACTAAAAGTGATTTTCTAAAACGGTTTTTTGCATTAAAAAGAGGATACTTTAATTAATAATTGGTGATATTTTCACACGAATCCTTCAAGAAATTAATTTTATAGCGAATTTTGACAGTTATCGATGAAAATTGCAACATCGAAAATTTTATCAAAACTTCAAATATTGTTTTCTCAAAAACTAAAAATTACTTTCAAAACGGGTTGGTTCATTGGAAAGAGGACACTTTTATTAACATTTTGAGAAATTTTCATACTCCTGTTCCAAAAAATCGATTTTATACGAATTTTTAAATCTTAATCGGTGAAAATTGCAAAATTCGAAAAAATTTTCGATTATTTCAAAAATTTATTTCTCAAGAACTAAAAGTGAATTTCCAAAACGGCTTTTTGCATTAAAAAGAGGATACTTTAATTAATAATTGGTGATATTTCCACAAGGATCCTTCAAGAAATTAATTTTATAACGAATTTTGACAATTATCGATGAAAATTGCAATATCGAAAATTTGATCAAAACTTCAAATATTGTTTTCTCAAAAACTAAAAGTTATTGTTCAAAACGGGTTGGTTCATTGGAAAGAAGACACTTTTTTTAACACTTTGGAAAATTTTTAAACTCATATTTCAAGAACTGGATTTTATACGAATTTTTAAAACTTAATCGGCAAAAATTGCAAAATTCGAAAAAATTATAGATCATTCAAACATTTATTACTCAAAAACTAAAAACGATTTTTCAAAACTGCTTTTTGCATTAAAAAAAGGATACTTTAATTGATAATAGAAAGTGATAACAGTAACAGTTCCGTTAGTAATGAATGTGATTATGAATTACAAGCAAAGAGAAGAAAACTAGACGAAACTGCAACAAGAGATTTTATATATCGTATTGGAATTGTTACAATACGTGTCCAACACCTAAAAGAGATACTAATTCTAAAGATAACACTAAAGATGGCCATTACTTGAGACTGTTCCAAGAAAATATCTTTGTCATATATTCTATTTTATGAAAATGTTCTCTCTGACTATCCTTTGCATCTGCTGACAGCTTGAATTTTGCCAATCTAACATCCTTTTTGTGTTTTTTATGCAACATTTAAAGTTCGGTCTTTGGCCTACATAGAACTCCTTCAAAGTCGACAATCTGTAGACTCCTCTCCCTTTTGTCTAAGCAGTCTCCCCCACTAAGTCCCCTTTCTTCTATCTCCTGGTTATTTCATTATACCTGTAATAAATAGAGGAACTTAACCCAAGCAACCATTCCGGTGGAAGTTTCCTTTTAGAAGTTGTGAAGGACAGAAACTTTTAGACCAATATTGCAAATTCCCAATTACCTCTTTCCATGCCTGTTTGATTGCGATATCTTTAGTTATTTTCTTTAATATTGAGATTATTAATATTTTGTATTAACACTTAAATAAATCTTAGCAACGATAAAAAAAATGATCTTATGATTATTTTTTTAACTCCCCTTCTATTTCTTTTAAAAATTAGGGGGAACGTTAGAACTATGATTCGTTGTAGCTTCGTTTCGTTTCGTTTGTGATAGAGGAAAGTTAACTCTGTTCACATTTGTTGGTCGTCGTCGTCGGCAAAAGGTGGACGGTCGGATCCAGAGAATCAACACCACGGCACAGTGTGAGTTCATTCGTATATTCGACATTCTGACGTCGGGGTCCCCCGATAACAGTTTTTTGGCGTGCGTTTTTGTGCCGTCCAACGCCAAATTCTTTTAATAGCGTTGCCGTCGTCGCCGATGAGTGCATCTTCTTCAGCGGGTTCACTTTTTTATTTTATTTTCCCATTTACTTTTTCATTTTTTGAAACGGACAATTCGCGTTGCGACGATTGCGCGAAAACTTCACTCCACATTAATAAGCGCGTATATAAAGTCTTTTGGCGGTGTTTTGAATTGACTTCGAATTGAATCTTCTTCGTGTTGTTGCGGCCAACTCAAAAATAAAAAAAGAAATTCTACGAAAGAAAATAAACATTTATTTTAAATGTGAGTACTTTTTTTTTAATTTAATGATTCATATCTAAATAATCAATTTATCTAATGGGTTTATTTAATTTTTTTTTGATACCAAATACTAATCAGATGTTTTTGATAACTTTCTACATAAGAAGGTTTTTATGCTTCATTTATTTTTTTTGTTATAACACTCATTTTTCGTACTTTGACGTAGCTAATAAAATGTGAAATGATTGATTACTTAATAAAAATAAGATAATGGTTATAAATAATTTTATTATGGATTATGTTCTTCAATAATTTTATTATTTCCTTAAGTAATTACCACTTTTTTTGGCACACCATTTTATTGACCAATACAATTTATTTTATCGCATTTTATTATTTACAATCTCACCACTGATATTGTTTATTCTAATACTTTGTAACGTATACCAAAGGGAACCTGTTTCAGAATCGATACATGTTATCTTCAAAAATATTTATACAACGCTGAGTTACGGACAATGAATGAAATCTTTTATAAATAATCTTCTATTTTCCATTTGTTTTGATTATCGTCAAAAAAACAAATTTAACCTTGAGGTTGAACATTTATTTTTAGGAATATTAACTAACATTATAAAAATTTCTTACTTGGGATCCATTGTGCTTATCGTATATTCTTCGCCTGTATCTTATAAGTAAATACAAGTCCCAAGATACGAAACGCATACACCGTGTTTGTTTAGTGGGTCGATAAGAATGTGCCAGCATCGCATTGTGTACAAATTTTTTTTTCGGTGGAATGCGACTCGTATCAAAATCCAAGCATTAAATTGTAACAAAAAATTATGTCAGCAATTTTACTTTTATTTTTATTATTGTTGATACTAGAATATATACAAATCTAGTTTATGATATGACATAAAAATTATAAGACAATATTATTGAAATTTCCAGGAAAAAATTGCCAAATTTATAAATTAAAAAATACAAAATTTGCATTAAATCATATCTACTGTATTTTTAAGAATTATGATATGATATGTATGTTAAATTGAAGCTAAAAGAGTCTAGTTTATGATATGATATAAAAACTATCAGATAATATTATTGAAATTTCCAGGAAAAAATTGTTAAAGAGGAAATTGCCAAATTTATAAATTAAAAAATACAAAATTTGGAATAAATCATATCTACTGTATTTTTAAGGATTATAATATGATATGTATGTTAAATTGAAGCTAAAGGAGTCTAGTTTATGATATGATATAAAAACTATCACATAATGTTATTGAAATTTCCAGGAAAAAATTCTTAAAGAAGAAGTTGTCAAATCTATAAACCAAAATTAATACGAAATTTTGACAGAATCATATTGACTGTATCTTTAAGAATCATGATATGATATGTATGTGAAATTGAAGCTAAAAGAGTCTAGTTTATGATATGATATAAAAACTATAAGAGAATATTATTGAAATTTCCAGAAAAAAATTGTTAAAGAAGAAATTGCCAAATTTATAAATTAAAAAATACAAAATTTGCAATAAATCATATCTACTGTATTTTTAAGAATCATAATATGATATGTATGTTAAATTGAAGCTTAATGATTCTAGTTTATGATATGATATAAAAACTATACGATAATATTATTGAAATTTCCAGAAAAAAATTGTTAAAGAAGAAATTGCCAAATTTATAAATTAAAAAATACAAAATTTGCAATAAATCATATCTACTGTATTTTTAAGAATTATGATATGATATGTATGTTAAATTGAAGCTAAAAGAGTCTAGTTTATGATATGATATAAAAACTATAACACAATATTATTGAAATTTCCAGAAAAAAATTGATAAAGAAGAAATTGCCAAATTTATAAATACAAAATTTGCAATAAATCATATCTACTGTATTTTTAAGAATTATAATATGATATGTATGTCAAATTTAAGCTTAAAGATTCTAGTTTATGATATGATATAAAAACTATCACATAATGTTATTGAAATTTCCAGGAAAAAATTGTTAAAGAAGAAGCTGTCAAATCTATAAACCAAAATTAATACGAAATTTTGACAGAATCATATTGACTGTATCTTTAAGAATCATGATATGATATGTATGTTAAATTGAAGGTAAAAGAGTCTAGTTTTTGATATTATATAAAAACTATAACACAATATTATTGAAATTTCCAGAAAAAAATTGTTAAAGAAAAAATTGCTAAATTTATAAATTAATAAATACAAAAATTGCAATAAATCATATCTACTGTATTTTTAAGAATCATAATATGATATGTATATTAAATTGAAGCTAAAAGAGTCTAGTTTATGATATGATATAAAAACTATAAAATAATATTATTGAAATTTCCAGAAAAAAATTGTTAAAGAAGAAATTGCCAAATTTATAAATTAAAAAATACAAAATTTGCAATAAATCATATCTACTGTATTTTTAAGAATTATGATGCTATGTATGTTAAATTGAAGCTAAAAGAGTCTAGTTTATGATATGATATAAAAACTATAAGACAATATTATTAAAATTTCCAGAAAAAAAATTGTTAAAGAAGAAATTGCCAAATTTATAAATTAAAAAATACAAAATTTGCAATAAATCATATCTACTGTATTTTTAAGAATTATGATATGATATGTATGTTAAATTGAAGCTAAAAGAGTCTAGTTTATGATATGATATAAAAACTATAAGACAATATTATTAAAATTTCCAGAAAAAAATTGTTAAAGAAGAAATTGCCAAATTTATAAATTAAAAAATACAAAATTTGCAATAAATCATATCTACTGTATTTTTAAGAATTATGATATGATATGTATGTTAAATTGAAGCGAAAAGAGTCTAGTTTACGATATGATATAAAAACTATAAGACAATATTATTAAAATTTCCAGAAAAAAATTGGTAAAAAAGAAATTGCCAAATTTATAAATACAAAATTTGCAATAAATCATATCTACTGTATTTTTAAGAATCATAATATGATATGTATGTTAAATTGAAGCTTAATGATTCTAGTTTATGATATGATATAAAAACTATACGATAATATTATTGAAATTTCCAGAAAAAAATTGTTAAAGAAGAAATTGCCAAATTTATAAATTAAAAAATACAAAATTTGCAATAAATCATATCTACTGTATTTTTAAGAATTATGATATGATATGTATGTTAAATTGAAACTAAAAGAGTCTAGTTTATGATATGATATAAAAACTATAAGAGAATATTATTGAAATTTCCAGAAAAAAATTGGTAAAGAAGAAATTGCCAAATTTATAAATACAAAATTTGTAATAAATCATATCTACTGTATTTTTAAGAATCATAATATGATATGTATGTTAAATTTAAGCTTAAAGATTCTAGTTTATGATATGATATAAAAACTATCACATAATATTATTGAAATTTCCAGGAAGAAATTGCCAAATTTATAAATTAAAAAATACAAAATTTGCAATAAATCATATCTACTGTATTTTTAAGAATTATGATATGATATGTATGTTAAATTGAAGCTTAAGGAGTCTGGTTTACGATATGATATAAAAACTATCACATAATCTTATTGAAATTTCCAGGAAAAAATTGTTAAAGAAGAAATTACCAAATTTATAACTTAAAAACTACAAAATTTGCAATAAATCATATCTACTGTGTTTTTAAGAATTATGATATGATATGTATGTTAAATTGAAGTTAAAAGAGTCTAGTTTATGATATGATATAAAAACTATCACATAATGTTATTGAAATTTCCAGAAAAAAATTGTTAAAGAAGAAATTGCCAAATTTATAAATTAAAAAATACAAAATTTGCAATAAATCATATCTACTGTATTTTTAAGAATTATGATATGATATGTATGTTAAATTGAAGCTTAAAGATTCTAGTTTATGATATGATACAAAAACTATCAGATAATATTATCGAAATTTCCAGGGAAAAATTGTTAAAGAAGAAATTGCCAAATTTATAAATTAAAAAATACAAAATTTGCAATAAATCATATCTACTGTATTTTTAAGAATTATGATATGATATGTATGTTAAATTGAAGCTTAAAGATTCTAGTTTATGATATGATACAAAAACTATCAGATAATATTATCGAAATTTCCAGGGAAAAATTGTTAAAGAAGAAATTGCCAAATTTATAAATTAAAAAATACAAAATTTGCAATAAATCATATCTACTGTATTTTTAAGAATTATGATGCTATGTATGTTAAATTGAAGCTAAAAGAGTCTAGTTTATGATATGATATAAAAACTATAAGACAATATTATTAAAATTTCCAGAAAAAAAATTGTTAAAGAAGAAATTGCCAAATTTATAAATTAAAAAATACAAAATTTGCAATAAATCATATCTACTGTATTTTTAAGAATTATGATATGATATGTATGTTAAATTGAAGCTAAAAGAGTCTAGTTTATGATATGATATAAAAACTATAAGACAATATTATTAAAATTTCCAGAAAAAAATTGTTAAAGAAGAAATTGCCAAATTTATAAATTAAAAAATACAAAATTTGCAATAAATCATATCTACTGTATTTTTAAGAATTATGATATGATATGTATGTTAAATTGAAGCTAAAAGAGTCTAGTTTATGATATGATATAGAAACTATAAGACAATATTATTGAAATTTCCAGAAAAAAATTGTTAAAGAAGAAATTGCCAAATTTATAAATTAAAAAATACAAAATTTGCAATAAATCATATCTACTGTGTTTTTAAGAATTATGATGTGATATGTATGTTAAATTGAAGCTAAAAGAGTCTAGTTTATGATATGATATAAAAACTATCACATAATGTTATTGAAATTTCCAGAAAAAAATTGTTAAAGAAGAAATTGCCAAATTTATAAATTAAAAAATACAAAATTTGCAATAAATCATATCTACTGTATTTTTAAGAATTATGATATGATATGTATGTTAAATTGAAGCTAAAAGAGTCTAGTTTATGATATGATATAAAAACTATCACATAATGTTATTGAAATTTACAGGAAAAAATTGTTAAAGAAGAAGCTGTCAAATCTATAAACCAAAATTAATACGAAATTTTGACAGAATCATATTGACTGTATCTTTAAAAATCATGATATGATGTATGTTAAATTGAAGGTAAAAGAGTCTAGTTTTTGATATTATATAAAAACTATAACACAATATTATTGAAATTTCCAGGAAAAAATTGCTAAATTTATAAATTAATAAATACAAAATTTGCAATAAATCATATCTACTGTATTTTTAAGAATCATAATATGATATGTATATTAAATTGAAGCTAAAAGAGTCTAGTTTATGATATGATATAAAAACTATCAGATAATATTATTGAAATTTCCAGAAAGAAATTGTTAAAGAAGAAATTGCCAAATTTATAAATACAAAATTTGCAATAAATCATATCTACTGTATTTTTAAGAATTATAATATGATATATATGTCAAATTTAAGCTGAAAGATTCTAGTTTATGATATGATATAAGAACTATCACATAATATTATTGAAATTTCCAGGAAAAAATTGCTAAGTTTATAAATTAATAAATACAAAATTTGCAATAAATCATATCTACTGTATTTTTAAGAATCATAATATGATATGTATATTAAATTGAAGCTAAAAGAGTCTAGTTTATGATATGATATAAAAACTATCAGATAATATTATTGAAATTTCCAGAAAAAAATTGTTAAAGAAGAAATTGTCAAATTTATAAACTAAAAAATAGTACAAAATTTTCAATAAATCATATTCACTGTATTTTTAAGAATCATGATTTGATATGTATGTTAAATTGAAGCTAAAACAGTCTAGTTTATGATACGATATAAAAACTATCAGATAATATTATTGAAATTTCCAGGAAAAAATTGTTAAAGAAGAAATTGCCAAATTTATAAATACAAAATTTGCAATAAATCATATCTACTGTATTTTTAAGAATTATAATATGATATGTATGTCAAATTTAAGCTTAAAGATTCTAGTTTATGATATGATATAAAAACTATCACATAATATTATTGAAATTTCCAGGAAAGAATTGTTAAAGAAGGAGCTGTCAAATCTATAAACCAAAATTAATACGAAATTTTGACAGAATCATATTGACTGTATCTTTAAGAATCATGATATGATGTATGTTAAATTGAAGGTAAAAGAGTCTAGTTTTTGATATTATATAAAAACTATAACACAATATTATTGAAATTTCCAGAAAAAAATTGGTAAAGAAGAAATTGCCAAATTTATAAATACAAAATTTGCAATAAATCATTTCTACTGTATTTTTAAGAATCATAATATGATATGTATGTTAAATTAAAGCTTAAAGATTCTAGTTTATGGTATGATATAAAAACTATCAGATAATATTATTGAAATTTCCAGGAAAAAATTGTTAAAGAAGAAATTGCCAAATTTATAAATTAAAAAATACAAAATTTGCAATAAATCATATCTACTGTATTTTTAAGAATTATGATATGATATGTATGTTAAATTGAAGCTAAAAGAGTCTAGTTTATGATATGATATAAAAACTATAACACAATATTATTGAAATTTCCAGAAAAAAATTGGTAAAAAAGAAATTGCCAAATTTATAAATACAAAATTTGCAATAAATCATATCTACTGTATTTTTAAGAATTATAATATGATATGTATGTCAAATTTAAGCTTAAAGATTCTAGTTTATGATATGATATAAAAATTATCACATAATATTATTGAAATTTCCAGGAAAAAATTGTTAAAGAAGAAGTTGTCAAATCTATAAACCAAAATTAATACGAAATTTTGACAGAATCATATTGACTGTATCTTTAAGAATCATGATATGATATATGTTAAATTGAAGGTAAAAGAGTCTAGTTTTTGATATTATATAAAAACTATAACACAATATTATTGAAATTTCCAGAAAAAAATTGTTAAAGAAGAAATTGTCAAATTTATAAACTAAAAAATAGTACAAAATTTTCAATAAATCATATTCACTGTATTTTTAAGAATCATGATATGATATGTATGTTAAATTGAAGCTTAAAGACTCTAGTATATGATATGATATAAAAACTATCAGATAATATTATTGAAATTTCCAGAAAAAAATTGTGAAAGAAGAAATTGTCAAATTTATAAATTAAAAAATAGTACCAAATTTTCAATAAATCATATTCACTGTATTTTTAAGAATCATGATATGATATGTATGTTAAATTGAAGGTAAGCTGAAATTTCCACAAAAAAATTGTTAAAGAAGAGATTGCCAAATTTATAAATTAAAAAATTACAAAATTTGCAATAAATCATAACTGCTGTATTTTTAAGAAGCATAACATGCTATGAATGTTAAATTGAAGCTTAAAGATTCTAGTTTATGATATTATATAAAAACTATAACACAATATTATTGAAATTTCCAGAAAAAATTGTTAAAGCAAAAATGGCCAAATTTATAAGTTAATAAACACAAAATTTGCAATAAATCATATCTACTGTATTTTTATGAATTATGATATGTATGTTAAATTGAAGGTTAAAGAGTCTAGTTTATGATATGATATAAAAACTATAAGACAATATCATTGAAATTTCCAGAAAAAAATTTTTTAAGAAGAAATTGCCAAATTTATATAAATTAAAAAATAATACAAAATTTTCAATAAATCATATTGACTGTATTTTAAAGAATCATGATATGATAGGTATGTTAAATTGAAGCTAAAAGAGTCTAGTTTATGATATGATATAAAAACTATAAGACAATATCATTGAAATTTCCAGAAAAAAATTGTTAAAGAAGAAATTGCCAAATTTATAAATTAAAAAATAATACAAAATTTTCAATAAATCATATTGACTGTATTTTAAAGAATCATGATATATTATGTAAGTTAAATTGAAGCTAAAAGAGTCTAGTTTATGATATGATATAAAAACTATAAGACAATATTATTGAAATTTTCAGAATGTCCTCAAGAATGAGGTGAATGATGTGTAAAATAATAATTTTGTGGTCTATTTACTGTTGCTAAGTCTTGGGAGTTTGAGTACAACCAGAATACTAAGCGTCAAAAAAAAGAATAGTTTAACCTTTCCAAAGAAAAGAAAAAGCAAAGCGTTAATGGCGTTATTGACTCTTTTAATGTTTACTTACTTATTTTGACTTGAAGATAGAATTTTTAAAACTTTAGCATAAGAATTGGAACTGACCAATAGCGATATTCGCTTTATAAGTGGAATATATAAAATTTTGTCTAATTCTTAAAAATTAAAGAATAATTAAGAAACCGTAATAAATGTCACTAATTTAACTATTAAAGATACATAAAACTGCAACATTTATCATTTTTATTCGTTCCCGGAATGAAATACGAGAAGATGAGCTGAGTCGTGAATCTCAAACACGTAGACTCGTTATGCTCTGAAAACTAATTTCCTGTGAGTTAAGTTGAACTTTGTCCTCAAGTTTTTTTACACAATTTTATCACGAAAAAAAATCTTTTGTAAGAAACTCCAATTATATTTTAAATGAATTTTATCGAGATATTTCGAAATATTTACGAAAATCCGCTTTTAAATTTTTTAAGTACCACTTGACACGTCATTTCCATGTATCTTAAGCTTCACAACAAAGTCCTTATCCGGCTTTAAAAAAAAGGTTTTTAGGTGAATTATCAAGGATAATCTTAAAATATGTTTATCTAGTACAAGGTCAAATATTAAGATAATGAAAAAAGTTGTTTTTTTTCTAATTTTCATTTATATTAAATCTCATTTATTTTACCTCTTAATTAACTTTATAAAAAAATTAAAAACAATTAGGAATTCTATGTTTATCATTGATGTAGTAAGAAAACCGCTATTTATAATTTTCTCAATGGCATCATACCTTTATTTTGAAAAACTAATGTCGCAATCGTCGTTTCATTTCGTTTGGTCTGCTGGCAAGTTTTGTCAGAAGCGTGCAGTAATTCGAATAAGCTATTTCAGCTGACAGAGACCTTGAATCAGCTGTAGCATAAACGTAAACAAATACTGGTTACTACTTATTTAAATATTTCCTAACGGTATGAATGATTAAGATTAAAACGTTAAAAAGATTTATATTATGAAGATTGATTGTTTGTGTTTCTTTACGCACACGAAAAAAAAAGCTGGAATTGTTTATATTACTTTTTCTTTATTTGAAATGACCAAAAAGGCGAGCAGGTTCGAGTCTATTTTCGAAAGCGCGTTAACTTTTTGTAAAAGGGGCACAGAAAAACGACGGTGTGGACGAAATACGGGTTTCTTTTCGAGTTTATTTATGGCGATTTTATAGGTCGCCTTCATAATTAGACTTGTTTCAAAGCTTCAGTTTTAAATTTATGCATCCGAGCGTTATTTTTTTCCGAAAGTAGATTCATGAAAAGAAGTAGATCAAAACAAAAACATACGTTAATATCTCTTTGTTTTTTCAATAAATTTTTGAAAATTTATTTTTTCTTTGCTTAATTTTCAAATCAGATAACATCATAACATAAACATCATCATTTAAAACAATACGACATTTTCTGTATTATTTTATAAGTAATTAAGGATTAATATGTCTAATATTTCCAAAGTGGTTAGATGGGGATATTAATTTTTGTAGGTTGGTAATACTTAATGATGGATTAAAATAATTTATATCGAATGCATTTATGGTTAATTAGAACTTATTCTTGATTACAAACTTTTTTTATATCTATACTGTTTTATGAGTTGTAATCAATTTAGTTTTAGTAAAAATTGTCAAATTGCAAAGATGGAAACTTTCACCCTTGGGGGTTGGTAACTCAATCAATGGTAGTTAATGGGTTATATGCTGGGAATTTCATATAACTCACAAGACGTCTTTGTAGTAACGTCTCTCAAGACGGCTAAACGGAATGATTCTAGTTCTAGGTCTTGTGTTAGTTCTAGTGATAGTACTACTGCAAAACTAGAATTAACACTAGACCGAGAACTAGAAACATTCGGATTTAGCCGCACGTCTTTCAAGACGGCTAAACCCGAATGATTCTAGTTCTAGGTCTTGTGTTAGTTCTAGTGATAGTGCTACTGCAAAACTAGAATTAACACTAGACCGAGAACTAGAAATATTCGGATTTAGCCGCACGTCTTTCAAGACGGCTAAACCCGAATGATTCTAGTTCTTGGTCTTGTGTTAGTTCTAGTGATAGTGCCAGTGCAGAACTAGAATTAACACTAGACCGAGAACTAGAAATATTCGGATTTAGTAGCACGTCTTTCAAGACGGCTAAACCCGAATGATTCTAGTTCTAGTTCTAGGTCTTGTGTTAGTTCTAGTGATAGTGCTGGTGTAAAACTAGAACTAACACTAGACCTAGAACTAGAAAGTGTCGGGTTTAGCAGTGCGTCTCTTAAAACGACTAAACCCCAATCTTTCTAGTTCTAGGTCTAGTGTTAGTTCTAGTTTTAGTTCAATAAAAATATGCAACATAGTGATATTTTATGCTAACTGCCGTTACCTGCCATTTACCGGCCATTTTAAGAGACACACGGCTAAACTCGAAACTTTCTAGTTCTAGGTCTAGTGTTAGTTCTAGTTTTAATGCAATAAAAATATGCATCATAGTGATATTTTATGCTAACTAGTGCTACCTACGACTGTCACTAGAACTAAGACTAGACCTAGAACTAGAAACATTCTGGTTTAGCCCCACGTCTTTCAAGACGGCCAAACCCGAATGATTCTAGTACTAGGTCTTGTGTTAGTTTTAGAGATAGTGCTAGTGCAAAACTAGAACCAACACTAGACCGAGAACTAGAAACATTCGGATTTAGCCGCACGTCTTTCAAGACGGCTAAACCCGAATGATTCTGGTACTAGGTGTTGTGTTAGTTCTAGTGATAGTAGATAGATAGATAGATAGATAGCCATTTATTGTCACCAACAAAAAGAAACAACTCATATAAACTTTTGTACATTTAACACTAAATTAATATTAATATTGTAAGCTTAACCTTTCATTTATGATACAATTTAACAAATCAAAATTTCATCTTCACTCTTGTTTGTTTTGGTAACTATTTCGGTGTCAACCGTGGTATTCACATAATGAGACTGAGTTCGTATGCTCGTGATATTTAGTCCGTATAAAGCCATACTTCCTGGTATATCTCCTTCATTCAATTCCATTCTTGTCGGTCCCAAGCTATCCTGTGCCATGTTACTCCACCACAACTCCTCTTAAACTCATCTTCCCAGCTGGCAGTTGGTCTTTCTTTTCTTCTCTTTTTGTCCATTGGGTATCATTCTAAGATTTTCTTGGTCCATCTGTTATCTTTTACTCTTATAATATGACCCGCCCAATTCCACTTTCGGTCCAATACTATTTTTCCAATATCCTTCTATGCATTGCTCTTGCTGTTACTCTAATTTTTTTAATCATTTTGTTTGTTAATATCCATAATTGTCTCGCATCCATAAATGATGACAGGGAAGACACACCTTTCACACAATTTTTTCTTTTCCTCCATTTCTATGTTTGATTTCCATATATTTTTGTATCTATTAAACATCTGCCCTCCCATTGTCATTCTCCGTGTTATTTCTTCTTGTGTGTTTTTAGTTGTAATCTTTTGTCCGAGATATTCGAAATGTTCTACTTTGTCGATTTTCTTTCCATTAACAATTATTTTATTTTTTTGTTCATAATTTATGTACATTGCTTTTGTGTTGCTCATATTTATCTCCAGACCAATTTGCTTTCCTCTTCTCGATAGTGTTTCTAGCATTTTTCTTACTACTGTTTCGTTTTTTCATATAAGTACTATGTCAACAGCAAACTTTAGCCTGTTCAACCATAACCCATTTATTCTTATTCCCAAGTTTTTTCATTCTTCTTCTACAAACATTGTTTCCAATACTGCATTGAATAGCTTTGCAGAAGTCACATCAATCCATTTCCTAAAGTTATCGTCGTTTTATCATTGTTTATTTCGATGTTTAGTTTTAAGTTTTTATATATATAGTTTAATACACGAATGTACTGGTCTTTCAAGACGGCTAAACCTGAGTGTTTCTAGTTCTATGTCTCGTGTTAGTTTTGGAGATAGTGCTAGTGCAAAACTAGAACCAACACTAGACCGAGAACTAGAAATATTCGGATTTAGCTAGTGCAAAACTAGAACTAACACTAGACCGAGAACAAGAAATATTCGGATTTAGCCGCACGTCTTTCAAGACGGCTAAATCCGAATGATTCTAGTTCTAGGTCGTGTCTTAGTTCTAGTGATGGTGCTGGTGTAAAACTAGAACTAACACTAGACCTAGAACTAGAAAGTATTAATAAAAAATAATTAATAATCCCTAATCTTTCTAGATCTAGGTCTAGTGTTAGTTCGAGTTTTGGTTCAACAGAAATATGCAACATAGTGATATTTTATGCTAACTAGCGCTACCTGTCATTTATCAGCCATCTTATGAGAGGTCTAAACGAAATGTTTCTAGTTCTAGGTCTTGTGTTAGTTTTAGTGATGGTGCTAGTGCAAAACTAGAACTAACACTAGACCGAGAACAAGAAACATTCGGAGTTAGCCGCACGTCTCTCAAGACGGCTAAACCTGAATGATTCTAGTTCTAGATCTTGTGTTAGTTCTAGTGATAGTAGATAGATAGATAGATAGATAGCCATTTATTGTCTCAGAAGACGTCTCTGTAGTAACGTCTCTCAAGACGGCTAAACGGAATGATTCTAGTTCTAGGTCTTGTGTTAGTTCTAGTGATAGTGCTAGTGCAAAACTAGAATTAACACTAAACCGAGAACTAGAAATATTCGGATTTAGCCGCACGTCTTTCAAGACGGCTAAACCCGAATGATTCTAGTTCTAGGTCTTATGTTAGATCTAGTGATAGTGCTACTGCAAAACTAGAACTAACACTAGACCGAGAACAAGAAACATTCGGATTTAGCCGCACGTCTTTCAAGACAGCTAAACCCGAATGATTCTAGTTCTAGGTCTTGTGTTAGTTCTAGTGATAGTGCTAGTGCAAAACTAGTATTAACACTAGACCGAGAACTAGAAATATTCGGATTTAGCCGCACGTCTTTCAAGACGGCTAAACCCGAATGATTCTAGTTCTAGGTCTTATGTTAGATCTAGTGATAGTGCTACTGCAAAACTAGAACTAACACTAGACCGAGAACAAGAAACATTCGGATTTAGCCGCACGTCTCTCAAGACGGCTAAACCCGAATGATTCTAGTTCTAGGTCTTGTGTTAGTTCTAGTGATAGTGCTAGTGCAAAACTAGAATTAACACTAGACCGAGAACTAGAAATATTCGGATTTAGCCGCACGTCTTTCAAGACGGCTAAACCCGAATGATTCTAGTTCTAGGTCTTGTGTTAGTTCTAGTGATAGTGTTAGTGCAAAACTAGAACTAACACTAGACCGAGAACTAGAAACACTCGGATTTAGCCGCACGTCTTTCAAGACGGCTAAACCCGAATGATTCTAGTTCTAGGTCTTGTGTTAGTTCTAGCGATAGTGTTAGTGCAAAACTAGAACTAACACTAGACCGAGAACTAGAAACACTCGGATTTAGCCGCACGTCTTTCAAGACGGCTAAACCCGAATGATTCTAGTTCTAGATCTTGTGTTAGTTCTAGTGATAGTGCTAGCGCAAAACTAGAATTAACACTAGACCGAGAACTAGAAATATTCGGATTTAGCCGCACGTCTTTCAAGACGGCTAAACCCGAATGATTCTAGTTCTAGGTCTTGTGTTAGTTCTAGTGATAGTGATAGTGCAAAACTAGAATTAACACTAGACCGAGAACTAGAAATATTCATATATTATACAACAAGACGATCGAAAATACTCGATAATACGAGAAAAAACACCACTCGACCTTCGGTCTCGTGGTGTTTCAGGCAATACGTCGAGATTCGTGTATTTTCGATTGTCGTGTTGTATATGGCTAGACTATTTCATGAATAAAAAATATACATATTTTTAGAATTTTTATATTTTTTAATAAATTACATTGATTGTTATAGAAACATGCATGGATGTCTCGAAATTAATTAAATGTCAAACAAGCGATAATACAAAGGTTCGTATTATCGTTCTCCATGGTTACGGCCAAATAACCGCTGAAATACTCGTAATTGACGGAAAACCGCGAATTCTTATTGGCTGTTAACGATATGAATGAAATAGTCGGATTTAGCCGCACGTCTTTCAAGACGGCTAAACCCGAATGATTCTAGTTCTAGGTCTTGTGTTAGTTCTAGTCATAGTGCTACTGCAAAACTAGAACTAACACTAGACCGAGAACTAGAAGTATTCGGATTTAGCCGCACGTCTTTCAAGACGGCTAAACCCGAATGATTCTAGTTCTAGGTCTTGTGTTAGTTCTAGTGATAGTACTAGTGCAAAACTAGAATTAACACTAGACCGAGAATTAGAAATATTCGGATTTAGCCGCACGTCTTTCAAGACGGCTAAACCCGAATGATTCTAGTTCTAGGTCTTGTATTAGTTCTAGTGATAGTACTAGTGCAAAACTAGAATTAACACTAGACCGAGAACTAGAAATATTCGGATTTAGCCGCACGTCTTTCAAGACGGCTAATCCCGAATGATTCTAGTTCTAAGTCTTGTGTTAGTTCTAGTAATACTGCTAGTGCAAAACTAGAACTAACACTAAACCGATATATAAAAGATTTTATCCCAAGTAAGTTGATAATATTCAATGATTAATTCAAATAGTCTATAGCAGATGTATATCTTATAAGGTATTGTTTGGTCGGAAATTGTCAAGCTGTAAATTATTTTTAACTTTTTAGAGCGCTTTAAATATTAACCGGAAATTCCTAACGGTCAGTTACCAGAGGAATGGAATTCGTGAATGCATCTAATTTTAAACAATTCAAATCGATTTGTCGTAAAGATTGGAACGGGAAACAATTTTCAATCCGAAAATAACATATCGTTATAATTTAACCTGTTTATAGCTTTCTGAATCATTCGGCGTTTCGATTTATATAATCCAATTTCGTATACAAATTTTTATGGCATAAAATGTAATAAAAAGTAAATATTTCTGGACCTATTAACGCGCATTGAATCGAAATCTCTTCATTTTATGGTACTTTTACGTTTAATAACTTCGGGACTTTATTACCTGTAAAATTTCCAAGTAATTATCTAAATATCATCAAAGAAAATTAACCACAATTATCTCTTCGAATATTATTACATCATTAAATAAATATTTAGATTGTTTGTGTTTTATGAACGATAATCAAAAAAAAACCTCATTTTTTCCATGATCTTTTTACATAATCTTTTATTCTTGGAAAATCTGAATGTTTATTTATGTTGTAAAGGTTTAATCCCATTGTTTGGATGTTACTTAAAAATTTATGACATCCCAAAATCCTCATTTACTTTTTTTCTAAATTTATGCAACTTTCAGTTACGGATTTATTTATTTACAAAAATAAAATCTGTTATCAATTTTTTTTGGTCCATACCGCAAAAAAATGTCGTTTTCTTAACGATAAGGAAGTGGTTTTAATCTCTGTGGCTCTTTTGGTTTAAACGTCCTAGATTTACCAGAAAAATTGTGTAACATTAAATAAACTTCCTCTTCTCATTTTTTAGATGTATGGCATACAATGGTTATTAACGTTATTGGTGATATCATCACTTTGCGTCAATGAAATTCATACAGTACGACCGGCTTTCGATCTCCAAGGGGACTATTGTCTAACAAAAACTGGACCAAGATGTTGTTCAGGACGAATGGATGCCTGTTCAAGACCGATTTTAGGTACATTATGTTATTGCGATGATTTCTGTGATTCAAGAAAAGATGAAGACTGTTGCCCGGATTATTGGAGCGTTTGCAGAAATGACCCCGAGCCGATTGTTGCAAGTTGTCGCTATCAAAACCAAGTGGTCGAAGTTAATAAAAGCATTAAGGATAATTGCAATTTGTGTAAATGTAATTTGTGGAATATGACATTTGCGGAGATTTTATGCGAAAAACATACTTGTTTAATTGAACCGGATGTTATTAACACTGTTAATCAACATTATGCCAGATATGGATGGACTGCTACGAATTATACCAAATTTTGGGGTAGAAAACATGAAGAAGGTATCAGATTACGATTAGGTACGAAACAACCGCATCGTTTCGTTAAAAGAATGAATCCAGTTAGACTCGTTTACGACCCATATACTTTACCAAAAGAATTTGATTCGGACAAAACATGGCCTGGATACATATCAGGTATCATTGATCAAGGATGGTGTGGTTCTTCTTGGGCTTTATCAACTGTAGCGGTAGCTTCAGATAGATACGCTGTGATTTCGAAAGGGTTGGAAGTCGTCCAACTCAGCGCTCAACATCTTTTATCTTGTGATAATCGCGGTCAACAAAGCTGTGATGGTGGTCATCTTGATAGAGCTTGGAATTATTTTAGAAAATTCGGTTTAGTCGACAATGATTGTTTTCCTTATAAAGGTACTAATGAAAAATGTCCTTTCCCAAGGAGTGGAAATTTAAAAACAGCTCGTTGTGCACAACCTACCAATGAATTTCGCACCGATAGATATATGGTTTCACCAGCTCATAGAGTTGCTAACGAATCTGATATTATGTATGAAATTATGCATAGTGGACCAGTACAAGGTAATTATGGTTATCATTAATTGATTGATGTAAATCCAAATTTCTTTTTGTAGCCACAATGAAAGTGTATCATGATTTCTTTTCTTACCAAGGAGGTATTTACAAACATACTGATTTAACTGATAATGATAGAACTGGATATCATTCCGTTAGAATTGTTGGGTGGGGTGAAGAATATTCTTATTCTGGAGTGCAAAAATATTGGGTAAATTATAATAATAAAATATTTTAACTATGCGAAGTTAGACCCAATATATACAATTTTGACTATAACAAGAGAACCTTTCTTTTACACAAATTTTACACCAAAACTTTCTCTCTAAAACGTTCTCAATGCACGGGATTTTACCAACAATAAGATGTAAAACCACGAATTCGTCTCATTTACACCTTTTCAAAATTTTCTTGAAATTTATGCATCTGAGAACAAAAGTGTAAAAGAGCAATATTGTTAAGATTAAAGTTTGCGAAAACTTTTACACTAAAACTTACGAAGTTCATGAAATTTCTATATTTTCGTATTTTTCTCAATATCTATGCATCTGAGAGCAAAAGTGCAAAAGAGCAATATTGCTAAGAATAAAATTTGCTATAACTCTTATTCGAAAAGTTTTTTTGTAACATGCTGCGATATCCAAGTGTTATCATTAACTGCTTTGAAAACAACTAAATTAATAAAATTTTTATATTTTTGTATTTTTCTCAATATCTATTCATCTGACAGCAAAAGTACAAGAGAGCAATGTTGCTAAGAATCAAATTTGCTACAACTCTTGTTCGAAAAGTTTTTTGTAACATGCTGCGATATCCAAGTGTTATCATTAACTGCTTTGAAAACAACGAAATTTATGAAATTTCTATATTTTCGTATTTTTCTCAATATCTATGCATCTGAGAGTTAAAGTGCAAGAGAGCAATGTTACTAAGAATAAAATTTGCTACAACTCTGGTTCGAAAAGTTTTTTTGTAACATGCTGCGATATCCAAGTGTTATCATTAACTGCTTTGAAAACAACGACATTTATGAAATTTCTATATTTTCGTATTTTTCTCAATATCTATGCATCTGAGAACAAAAGTGCAAGAGAGCAATGTTGCTAAGAATAAAATTTGCTACAACTCTTGTTCGAAAAGTTTTTTTGTAACATGTTGCGATATCCAAATGTTATCATTAACTGCTTTGAAAACAACGAAATTTATAAAATTTTTATATTTCCGTATTTTTCTCAATATCTATACATCTGAGAGCAAAAGTACAAAAGAGCAATGTTGCTAAGAATCAAATTTTCTACAACTCTTGTTCGAAAAGTTTTTTTGTAACATGCTGCGATATCCAAGTGTTATCATTAACTGCTTTGAAAACAACTAAATTTATAAAATTTTTATATTTTCGTATTTTTTTCAATATCTACACATCTGAGAGCAAAAGTGCAAGAGAGCAATGTTGCTAAGAATAAAATTTGCTACAACTCTTGTTTGAAAAGTTTTTTTGTAACATGCTGCGATATCCAAGTGTTATCATTAACTGCTTTGAAAACAACGAAATTTATAAAATTTTTATATTTTCGTATTTTTCTCAATATCTATGCATCTCAGAGCAAAAGTGCAAGAGAGCAATGTTGCTAAGAATAAAATTTGCTACAACTCTTGTTCGAAAAGTTTTTTTGTAACATGCTGCGATATCCAAGTGTTATCATTAACTGCTTTGAAAACAACGAAATTCATGAAATTTTAATATTTTCGTATTTTTCTCAATATCTATGCATCTGAGAGTTAAAGTGCAAGAGAGCAATGTTATTAAGAATAAAATTTGCTACAACTCTGGTTCGAAAAGTTTTTTTGTAACATGCTGCGATATCCAAGTGTTATAATTTACTGCTTTGAAAACAACGAAATTTATAAAATTTTTATATTTTCGTATTTTTCTCAATATCTATGCATCTGAGAGCAACAGTGCAAGAGAGCAATGTTGCTAACAATAAAATTTGCTACAACTCTTGTTCGAAAAGTTTTTTTGTAACATGCTGCGATATCCAAGTGTTATCCTTAACTGCTTTGAAAACAACTAAATTTATAAAATTTTTATATTTTCGTATTTTTCTCAATATCTATGCATCTGAGAGGTAAAGTGCAAGAGAGCAATGTTGCTAAGAATCAAATTTGCTACAACTTTGGTTGTAAACATTTTTTTGTAACATGCTGCGATATCCAGGTGTTCTCATTAACTGCTTTGAAAACAACTAAATTTATAAAATTTTTATATTTTCGTATTTTTCTCAATATCTATGCATCTGAGAGGTAAAGTGCAAGAGAGCAATGTTGCTAAGAATCAAATTTGCTACAACTTTGGTTGTAAACATTTTTTTGTAACATGCTGCGATATCCAGGTGTTCTCATTAACTGCTTTGAAAACAACTAAATTTATAAAATTTTTATATTTTCGTATTTTTCTCAATATCTATGCATCTGAGAGGTAAAGTGCAAGAGAGCAATGTTGCTAAGAATCAAATTTGCTACAACTTTGGTTGTAAACATTTTTTTGTAACATGCTGCGATATCCAGGTGTTATCATTAACTGCTTCGAAAACAACGAAATTCATGAAATTTCTATATTTTCGTATTTTTCTCAATATCTATGCATCTGAGAGGTAAAGTGCAAGAGAGCAATATTGCTAAGAATAAAATTTGCTATAACTCTTATTCGAAAAGTTTTTTTGTAACATGCTGCGATATCCAAGTGTTATCATTAACTGCTTTGAAAACAACTAAATTTATAAAATTTTTATATTTTCGTATTTTTTTCAATATCTACACATCTGAGAGCAAAAGTGCAAGAGAGCAATGTTGCTAAGAATAAAATTTGCTACAACTCTTGTTTGAAAAGTTTTTTTGTAACATGCTGCGATATCCAAGTGTTATCATTAACTGCTTTGAAAACAACGAAATTTATAAAATTTTTATATTTTCGTATTTTTCTCAATATCTATGCATCTCAGAGCAAAAGTGCAAGAGAGCAATGTTGCTAAGAATAAAATTTGCTACAACTCTTGTTCGAAAAGTTTTTTTGTAACATGCTGCGATATCCAAGTGTTATCATTAACTGCTTTGAAAACAACGAAATTCATGAAATTTTAATATTTTCGTATTTTTCTCAATATCTATGCATCTGAGAGTTAAAGTGCAAGAGAGCAATGTTATTAAGAATAAAATTTGCTACAACTCTGGTTCGAAAAGTTTTTTTGTAACATGCTGCGATATCCAAGTGTTATCATTTACTGCTTTGAAAACAACGAAATTTATAAAATTTTTATATTTTCGTATTTTTCTCAATATCTATGCATCTGAGAGCAACAGTGCAAGAGAGCAATGTTGCTAACAATAAAATTTGCTACAACTCTTGTTCGAAAAGTTTTTTTGTAACATGCTGCGATATCCAAGTGTTATCCTTAACTGCTTTGAAAACAACTAAATTTATAAAATTTTTATATTTTCGTATTTTTCTCAATATCTATGCATCTGAGAGGTAAAGTGCAAGAGAGCAATGTTGCTAAGAATCAAATTTGCTACAACTTTGGTTGTAAACATTTTTTTGTAACATGCTGCGATATCCAGGTGTTATCATTAACTGCTTCGAAAACAACGAAATTCATGAAATTTCTATATTTTCGTATTTTTCTCAATATCTATGCATCTGAGAGGTAAAGTGCAAGAGAGCAATATTGCTAAGAATAAAATTTGCTACAACTTTTGTTGTAAACGTTTTTTTGTAATATGCTTCAATATCCAAGTGTTCTCATTAACTGCTTCAAAAACAACGAAATTCATGAAATTTCTATATTTTCGTATTTTTCTCAATATCTATGCATCTGAGAGGTAAAGTGCAAGAGAGCAATATTGCTAAGAATAAAATTTACTACAACTTTTGTTGTAAACGTTTTTTTGTAATATGCTTCAATATCCAAGTGTTCTCATTAACTGCTTTGAAAACAACTAAATTTATAAAATTTTTATATTTTCGTACTTTTCTCAATATCTATACATCTGAGAGCAAAAGTGCAAGAGAGCAATGTTGCTAAGAATCAAATTTGCTATAACTCTTGTTCGAAAAGTTTTTTTGTAACATGCTATGATATCCAAGTGTTATCATTAACTGCTTTGAAAATAACGAAATTCATGAAATTTTTATATTTTCGTATTTTTCTCAATATTTATGCATCTGAGAGCAAAAGTGCAAGAGAGCAATGTTGCTACAACTTTTGTTTGAAAAGTTTTTTTGTAACATGCTGCGATATCCAAGTGTTATCATTAACTGCTTTGAAAACAACGAAATTTATAAAATTTTTATGTTTTCGTATTTTTCTCAATATCTATACATCTGAGAGCAAAAGTAGAAAAGAGCAATGTTGCTAAGAATCAAATTTTCTACAACTCTTGTTCGAAAAGTTTTTTTGTAACATGCTGCGATAACAAAATGTAAAACTACGATTTCATCTTATTATCATTATATTATTATCACCTTTTCGAATTTTTCTCGATATTTATGCATCTGAGAGCAAAAGTGTAAAAGAGCAATATTGTTAAGAATAAAGTTTGTTACCACTTTTACACTAAAACTTTTATTGGCTAACTTCGTATGGGTAAATATTTCTTGTGTTTATTAATTTTTTTGTTAATTTTAGAAAGTTGCAAACAGTTGGGGGACCGAATGGGGTGAAAATGGTTATTTTAGAATAGTAAAAGGACACAATGAATGCGAAATAGAAACGTTTGTTTTGGGAGTAATCCCGTTGATTCAATCGGAAGAGATGAAATAAATAAAAAGAATATAATGAGAAAATTTGTGCCATCTCCGACGTTTTTTAATTTATTAGATTATCTGGATTCTTTATTTATACGCTAACTGCCCTTGTATGTGTTCTGATTTTATTATTTTTAATTCTAATTATAATTGAACAAAATATTAAAAGTAATGATATAAATTATGTTCAATTTATTTTTAATTTAAGTTAGCTTTTATGTATTAAGTCATGTTTATGTATTAAGTCTGTATTGTATCATATGATTTTATTAGATGCGATGCTATTTTTCTATGTGTATACACTGTTCGTAATAAGTACAATAAAAAGTATTTCAAAACATAATAAAAATTGTGTTTATATTGGTTTCCATAGAAATATCGATTCTTTTTAACCTTTAACAACCTTTACCTTCATCATATTAATTCACAACATGGAGAAACAAATTCGGCCTGTTTTTACGTTAGATCTTAATTACAAAATAATCCCTGGATTAGTTACAATTGGGAAATATGATGGTACTCATCCTTGTATAACAGCAGCAACCACAGCTGATAAAGTAAGATTTAATTTTACATCAAAATTATTTACTATTCATTTAATATATTTTAGATATTAATTCATAGCCCTCACAGAAAAACATCAACAATAACGGGACGAATAATTTGGTCAGAAACAAATCGAGAAATCGCAACACTAAACATAAACCAAAAAATAACTTGCATAGAATCCGGCCAATTTTTGCCAAACGACGATAAAGACATTTTAATAATCGGCACCCAAATGCACATTTTGGTTTATCATGTTCACGATAACAAAGATATTTTTTATAAGGAATGTGTAGATGGTGTTAAAGCAGTTACGTTAGGAACTTTACGCGATGCAAAAACAAATTTGATTCTGATAGGGGGAAATTCGACGGTTAAAGGATTAAATCATGAAGGGGAAGAAATATTTTGGACCGCAATCGGTGATGTTATCACTTCATTGGTATTGATGGATTATAACAAAGATGGAATAAACGAGCTAATCGTTAGCTCTGAAGACTTTAAAATTCGAGTTTACAAAGGGGATCAACTAATCAGCGAACAAACCGAAACTGAAGTCGTTACCGGCGTTGAAAGCGTTTCTGAGAATAAATTTGCGTATTCGATTTCAAACGGGACAATAGGAGTTTATGAACAAGATGTTAGATTATGGAGAGTTAAGGTAAAAAATTAATGTAATAATTAAGTTAATAATTAGATCGAAAAAATTTTTTAGTCCAAAAACTTTGCAATATCAATTCACACTTATGATTTATTGGGAAAAGGCAATTCTCAATTAATAACTGGTTGGTCGAACGGGAAAATCGATTGCAGATCAATTTTAACGGGAGAAGTTTTATTTAAAGATAACATGGATCATGGAATCGCAGGAATCGTTGAAGGTGATTACAGATCCGTTGGAAAAAATGATTTAATTTGTGTTACCGTCGAAGGGGAAGGTAATTGGAACGTTTTATTAATCGAAAAGCATATTTTATTATATTTTTTAGTTAGAGGATACACAACGAATAAATCAATATTGATAAATAATACTCAAGAACACGATATAGTCCGAGAACTTTTATCTCAAAAACAAGCTTTATTACAAGAATTGAAACATTACGAAAATAACACGAAGAATAGTAACAATTTAGAACAATTAGGGGGAATTCCTGCTAATACAAGATTACAAATTAGCATAACTGCTAGTAATGAAAATGAAAACAAGGTAAAAGCTACTCATCTTTATAGGTCGATTTTGCAAATATGTTAAGAGGTTGTTTAATATTAAAGTTTTAATTTTTGTGTTAATCTCATATTCTACAGCAAATATATCGGGAAAAGTAGAATTATTAAAGTACAATTTTGTTGTTGAGTATGCAACTTTAAATACATAGTTTTGTACGTTTATGGCAAGGTCCGTTGAGTATTGGTTATAAGGTTATCCAACTCGAACAAATTGACGTTAAATTGACGGAGTAATGTAGGAAACATGACGTCATTGGAAGAAAAGTAAAATATAATATACAGGTGCCCATTATGTAATGAATATAGTATACAGTATGTCCCAGAATAGATGTTACAAGAGGTATAATGACTTAAAAATTTTTGAATTTTATTTTAAATCTGAAGAATTAAGATTCGTTAAAGTGCTGCACCACTGCTCTTAGTTCACTTTGCCTAAGCCTATAACACTGCACGACGTAAATTTTCTGTTCTAATTTTAACATAATGCAAGAATAATTGAAATGTGAACTAAAACTGAGGGATAATACATTTTTTTCATGGCATTTATCATTGTTCTTTTTCCTCACTCTGATCTACTCTAAAATATGGTGGTTTAATCAATGTGTAGGTAGACCTTTCTGAAATTTTGCCGTATCATAAACAAAAAGCTTACTTTACCTGAACTAAAAATGGTTTTCGCTTCATTGTCAAGGCCGAGTTGATTTTCAAAATATGAAAATATACTTAAAATTCTTTCCACACCAAGCAGAGCTTAATTCCCCATCCTTAAAATAAAATTTAAAAATTTTTAGGTCATTATACCTATTGTAACATCTTAGTTCTATTTCAGTAAAAATAGACAACAATTTAACGCTTAGTAACAATTAAAACTGGAACTAACACTAGACTTAGAACTAGAAAGTACCCCTCCGCCACCATGGACAGCATGAAGTTGAATTATATGATAACTAACTTCAGATTTAAAATGTCAACCTCAATTTTGACATATTTGTAATCTTCATTAAAAATCCTTTAAAATAAGTACAAACACGATATATTTATCTTCAATGTTAATGAAGTTATGGTCAACTTCCGGTTACAAATGTCAAAGTCATATTTGACATATTTGTAATGGTCGTGAAAAATCCTATAAAATGAGCCCATTAAACGTACATCATACGTTTAATTCCAATATTAGTCGAGATATAAGCAACTTCCGGTTTGAAATGTGAATGTCATTTTGACAAATTCTTAATTTTTATAAAATGTCTTAAAATTTATCACAAAAACAAAAATACAATAAAAAAAATTAAAAATTAAGGTTGGTATTAATATTTAATAATTAAATTGCTATCTTTATTGTTGCTAACTTCCGGTTTAACGTTTTTTTATTCAACCTTTTTTGAGATAAGTGCGTCATGTTTGGACTCATTTTAAAGGTTTTTTTAATAAAGAATACATCATGAAAGAACACCATGAAGTTGTCTAATTGTCTATTATATGATAACTAACTTCAGATTTAAAATGTCAACCTCAATTTTGACATATTTGCAATCTTCATTAAAAATCCTTTAAAATAAGTACAAACACGACACATTTATCTCCAATATTAATGAAGTTATGGTCAACTTCCGGTTAGAAATGTTAAAGCCAATTTTGATATATTTGTAATTGTCGTGAAAAATCCTTTAAAATGAGCTCAAACATGATACGTTTAATTCCAATATTAGTCGAGATATAAGCAACTTCCGGTTTGAAATGTCAATGTCATTTTAACAAATTTTTAATTTTTATAAAATGTCTTGAAATTTATCACAAAAACAAAAATACAATAAAAAAAATTAAAAATTAAGGTTGGTATTAATATTTAATAATTAAATTGCTATCTTTATTGTTGCTAACTTCCGGTTTAACGTTTTTTTATTCAAACTTTTTTGAGATAAGTGCGTCATGTTTGGACTCATTTTAAAGGTTTTTTTAATAAAGAATACATCATGAAAGAACACCATGAAGTTGTCTAATTGTCTATTATATGATAACTAACTTCAGATTTAAAATGTCAACCTCAATTTTGACATATTTGTAATCTTCATTAAAAATCCTTTAAAATAAGTACAAACACGATATATTTATCTCCAATATTAATGATGTTATGGTCAACTTCCGGTTAGAAATGTCAAAGTCAATTTTGACATATTTGTAATATTCGCGAAAAATCCTTTAAAATGAGCTAAAACATGATACGTTTAATTCCAATATTACTCGAGATATAAGTAACTTCCGGTTTTAAATGTCAATATCATTTTGACAAATTCTTAATTTTTATAAAATGTCTTAAAATTTATCACAAAAACAAAAATACAATAAAAAATAAAAATTAAGGTTGGTATTAATATTTAATAATTAAATTGCTAACTTCCGGTTTAACGTTCTTTTATTCAAACTTTTTTGAGATAAGTGCGTCATGTTTGGACTCATTTTAAAGGTTTTTTTAATAAAGAATACGTCACAAAAGAACACCATGAAGTTGTCCATTTGTTTATTATATGATAACTAACTTCAGATTTAAAATGTCAACCTCAATTTTGACATATTTGTAATCTTCATTAAAAATCCTTTGAAATAAGTACAAACACGACACATTTATCTCCAATATTAATGAAGTTATGGTCAACTTTCGGTTAGAAATGTCAAAGTCAATTTTGACATATTTGTAATTGTCGTGAAAAATCCTTTAAAATGAGCCCAAACATGATACGTTTAATTCCAATATTAGTGAAGATATAAGCAATTTCCGGTTTGAAATGTCAATGTCATTTTGACAAATTTTTTATTTTTATAAAATGTCTTAAAATTTATCACAAAAACAAGAATACAATAAAAAGAAAATTAAAAATTAAGGTTGGTATTAATATTTAATAATTAAATTGCTATCTTCATTGTTGCTAACTTCCGGTTTAACATTTTTTTATTCAAACTGTTTTGAGATAAGTGCGACATGTTTGGTCTCATTTTAAAGGTTTTTTTAATAAAAAATACATCATGAAAGAACACCATGAAGTTGTCTAATTGTCTATTATATGATAACTAACTTCAGATTTAAAATGTCAACCTCAATTTGGCATATTTGTAATCTTCATTAAAAATCCTTTAAAATAAGTACAAACACGACACATTTATCTCCAATATTAACGAAGTTATGGTCAACTTCCGGTTAGAAATGTCAAAGCCAATTTTGATATATTTGTAATTGTCGTGAAAAATCCTTTAAAATGAGCTCAAACATGATACGTTTAATTGCAATATTAGTCGAGATATAAGCAACTTCCGGTTTGAAATGTCAATATCATTTTGACAAATTTTTATAAAATGTGTTAAAATTTAGCACAAAAACAAAAATACAACAGAAAAAAATTAAAAATTAAGGTTGGTATTAATATTTAATAATTAAATTGCTATCTTCATTGTTGCTAACTTCCGGTTTAATGTTTTTTTATTCAAACTTTTTTGAGATAAGTGCGTCATGTTTGGACTCATTTTAAAGGTTTTTTTAATAAAGAATACATCATGAAAGAACACCATGAAGTTGTCTAATTGTCTATTATATGATAACTAACTTCAGATTTAAAATGTCAACCTCAATTTTGACATATTTGTAATCTTCATTAAAAATCCTTTAAAACAAGTACAAACACGATATATTTATCTTCAATATTAATGAAGTTATGGTCAACTTCCGGTTAGAAATGTCAAAATCATATTTGACATATTTGTAATTGTCGTGAAAAATCCTTTAAAATGAGCCCAAACATGATACATTTAATTCCAATATTAGTCGAGATATAAGCAACTTCCGGTTTGAAATGTCAATGTCATTTTAACAAATTTTTAATTTTTATAAAATGTCTTGAAATTTATCACAAAAACAAAAATACAATAAAAAAAATTAAAAATTAAGGTTGGTATTAATATTTAATAATTAAATTGCTATCTTCATTGTTGCTAACTTCCGGTTTAACGTTTTTTTATTCAAACTTTTTTGAGATAAGTGCGACATGTTTGGACTCATTTTAAAGGTTTTTTTAATAAAAAATACATCATGAAAGAACACCATGAAGTTGTCTAATTGTCTATTATATGATAACTAACTTCAGATTTAAAATGTCAACCTCAATTTTGACATATTTGTAATCTTCATTAAAAATCCTTTAAAATAAGTACAAACACGACACATTTATCTCCAATATTAATGAAGTTATGGTCAACTTCCGGTTAGAAATGTCAAAGTTAATTTTGACATATTTGTAATTGTCGTGAAAAATCCTTTAAAATGAGCCCAAACATGATACGTTTAATTCCAATATTAGTCGAGATATAAGCAACTTCCGGTTTGAAATGTCAACGTCATTTTGACAAATTTTTAATTTTTATAAAATGTCTTAAAATTTATCACAAAAACAAAAATACAATAAAAAAAATTAAAAATTAAGGTTGGTATTAATATTTAATACTACAATTAAATTGTTATCTTCATTGTTGCTAACTTCCGGTTTAACATTTTTTTATTCAAACTGTTTTGAGATAAGTGCGACATGTTTGGACTCATTTTAAAGGTTTTTTTAATAAAAAATACATTATGAAAGAACACCATGAAGTTGTCTTATTGTCTATTATATGATAACTAACTTCAGATTTAAAATGTCAACCTCAATATTGACATATTTGTAATCTTCATTAAAAATCCTTTAAAATAAGTACAAACACGATACATTTATCTTCAATATTAATGAAGTTATGATCAACTTCCGGATTGAAATGTCAATATCATTTTGACAAATTCTTAATTTTTATAAAATGTCTTAAAATTTATCATAAAAACAAAAATACAATAAAAAAATGAGAAATCAAGGTTGGTGTTAATATTTCAAAATTATGTTGCTAATTTCATTGTTGCCAACTTTAATATTTTTTATTACAACTTTGTTGTTTTTCGAGATAAATGCATCATGTTTGAACTCATTTTAAACGTTTTTTAATAAAGAATACATCATGAAAGAACACCATGAAGTTGTCCATTTGTTCCATTATGCGTAGAGGTTTGAAATTTTGGTAGTATGGGTTGTTCATTCGGAACTTTCGATCTAAAATATTTTCAAGGTGGCCGCCACTTCCGGTCTATCGGAAGTAGACCATAACTTCGTTATTTTAAATGGAATGCTATAGTTTTGATTACACCGTTTAATTGTAACTAGAAAAATAGAATTTAATTCTCTACAAATTATCTATAAACATTCCTCTAAGACGCCCGGCTAAACCTAAAACTTGCTAGTTCTAGGTTTAGTGTTAGTTCTAGTTTTAATTGTTATTTAACCCTAAATTCTTGTACATTAAAATGATCTAAAAATATTTTTTTTTATTTAATCCACTTACCTTGCTTATAATTTCATCCATTTACCCATTTTGAATTAAATACAACCTTTAAATCCAATTAATTATGTGTTTTTCATTAAAAAAACTTCAAATCAACGTCAATTTTGACAAGCAAGTGCAATATTTGGATCTTAATCACCATGGTAACCGAGTCAAGTTGGATAACCTTAAAATAATAAAATTTTATTTCGATTTTTTTATCAATTCTAACCTAATTTTTATTAAGTTTAAAACAATTCTAATTTTTTACGATTATCTCGCATTTTTTTTTAATATATTTATATTTTTGTGAAATATACTGTATAAATAAAAACATAGAAATGTCAATTCTTCCAATGACGTCACAGCAAGGTCTTTGTAGGGGGATACATTCATAACAACAGCGTTTATAGAGAGTTGGATAACCTTATACAGTATGTTTACTCAATGGACTTTGCGTTTATGGACCTTTCGTCTTTTAATTAATTAATTTTAATTAATTTTCAATTATCACTAGAACCAGAATCATTTGGGTTTAGCCGCACGTCTCTAAAGACGGCTAAACCCGAATATTTTCAGTTTTAGGTATAGTGTTAGTTCTAGTTTTACACTTACACTGTTACTAGAACTAACATTTTAGAACTAGAACCATTTGGGTTTAGTCGGAGGACTCTTAAGACGATTAAACCCGAATGATTCTAGTTCTTGGTCTAGCAGTGCATAAAATTAAAACTACAACTAACACTAGACCTAGAACTAGAAAATATCGGGTTTAGCCGTGCGTCTTGAGACAAACGTATCATGTTTGAGCTCATTTTAAAGGATTTTTCACGACAATTACAAATATGTCAAAATTGACTTTGACATTTCTAACCGGAAGTTGACCATAACTTCATTAATATTGGAGATAAATGTGTCGTGTTTGTACTTATTTTAAAGGATTTTTAATGAAGATTACAAATATGTCAAAATTGAGGTTGACATTTTAAATCTGAAGTTAGTTATCATATAACAGACAAATGGACAACTTCATGGTGTTCTTTCATTATGTATTCTTTATTAAAAAAACCTTTAAAATGAGTCCAAACATGACGCACTTATTTCAAAAAAGTTTGAATAAAAAAACGTTAAACCGGAAGTTAGCAACAATGACGATAGCAATTTAATTATTAAATATTAATACCAACCTTAATTTTTAATTTTTTTTTTATTATATTTTTGTTTTTGTGATAAATTTTAAGACATTTTATAAAAATTAAGAATTTGTTAAAATGACATTCACATTTTAAACCGGAAGTTTCCTATATCTTGACTAATATTGGAATTAAACGTATCATGTTTGGGCTCATTTTAAAGGATTTTTCACGACCATTACAAATATGTCAAATATGACTTTGACATTTCTAATCGGAAGTTGACCATAACTTCGTTAATATTAAAGATAAATATATCGTGTTTGTACTTATTTTAAAAGATTTTTAATGAAGATTACAAATATGTCAAAATTGAGGTTGACATTTTAAATCTGAAGTTAGTTATCATATAACAGACAAATGGACAACTTCATGGTGTTCTTTCATTATGTATTCTTTATTAAAAAAACCTTTAAAATGAGTCCAAACATGACGCACTTATCTCAAAAAAGTTTGAATAAAAAAACGTTAAACCGGAAGTTAGCAACAATGAAGATAGCAATTTAATTATTAAATATTAATACCAACCTTAATTTTTAATTTTTTTTTTATTATATTTTTGTTTTTGTGATAAATTTTAAGACATTTTATAAAAATTAAGAATTTGTTAAAATGACATTCACATTTCAAACCGGAAGTTTCCTATATCTTGACTAATATTGGAATTAAAGGTATCATGTTTGAGCTCATTTTAAAGGATTTTTCACGACAATTACAAATATGTCAAAATTGACTTTGACATTTCTAACCGGAAGTTGACCATAACTTCATTAATATTGGAGATAAATGTGTCGTGTTTGTACTTATTTTAAAGGATTTTTAATGAAGATTACAAATATGTCAAAATTGAGGTTGACATTTTAAATTTGAAGTTAGTTATCATATAATAGACAAATGAACAACTTCATGCTGTCCATGGTGGGGGGGGGGGTACTTTCTAGTTCTAAGTCTAGTGTTAGTTCTAGTTTTACACTTACACTGTCACTAGAACTAACACTTTAGAACTCGAAACATTTGGGTTTAGCCGGACGACTCTTAAGACGGCTAAACCCGAATGATTCCATTACAAATATGTATGTCAAAATTGACTTTGACATTTCTAACCGGAAGTTGACCATATCTTCATTAATATTAAAGATAAATATATTGTGTTTGTATTTATTTTAAAGGATTTTTAATGAAGATTACAAATATGTCAAAATTGAGGTTGACATTTTAAATCTGAAGTTGCGTTTATGGATCTTTCGTCTTTTAATTAATTAATTGTAATTAATTTTCAACTAACACTAGAACTAGAATCATTTGGGTTTAGCCGCACGTCTCTAAAGACGGCTAAACCCGAATGATTTCATTTCTAGGTATTACATTACATTACATTACATTACATAGAATATATATCGGGTAGGCGGACCATCCAACCTTGCACCGCGACCCTAAGGATCTATTGTACCCCGATAGATATCGTTATCAAATTTCACCGTGCAGTCCAATGCTCTTAACGAACATTAATACCTTGCTCGGCGAAAGGTCATTCAGATCTTTTGAGGAGATAAACTGCGACCCAAAAATCGAGAATCTGATACGGTTAACGGCAGGGCAGTGGCATAAAACATGCTCAACCGTCTCTGCTTCCTCCGCACATAGTCGGCATTCAACATCGTCGGCCAAACCCAACAAGTTGAAGTGTGCTTTTAATCGGCTGTGCCCAGTAAAAACACCCATTAGAACTTTTATGCTACTACGGGCAAGTCCTAAAATATTCCCGGGTTTGACAGTGGCGAAGTTAATAAACACCTTAGCATGTCTCATTCCAGAAGAACTGGTCCACAGTAGGCGAAGTCTCTCTTCAGCCCACAGTCCAAACCTATATTTGGCCATTGCAAATGATACACCAACTGCTGGTTCCGGTCCCACAAACGCTTCAGCGCTGCCATTTCGTGCTAGCTTATCTGCCGCTTCATTGCCAGCAACACCAGAGTGACCCGGGACCCAGATCAGAGAGACTCTGTTATCACAACTCAGTGTGTTTAATGTTCTCTTACAATCATTAACCAGAGCCGACACCGTTTTCACGGCTTGCAGCGCCTGGAGAGCGGCTTGACTGTCTGAGAAAATTCGTACTGTCATGTTCTTCACCCCTCTTTCAAGAAGGATTTTAGCACCCATGTCAATAGCAAATACTTCCGCCTGGAATACAGTACAGTACGTACCCAGGCTGCAGGCTTGCTTAATTCGAGGTGTCTGGCAGTATACTCCTGCTCCTACCCCTTCAGGCGTTTTTGATCCATCTGTGTACAAGCAAATGTCTGCCCGAACCAGAGAATTTTCATTTTCGATCCAGGACTGCCGCTCAGGCAGTACAATCTGGTATCGAGCATTAATCACTGATAGTGATACCGCCAAATCTGACGGCATTGATAGCACAGTATCAGTGCTTATAATGTCTTCCGCAGCCCATTGGTAGGACATGTCGGAACAGTTTTGAGCATATTGCTTAAATCTGTAAATGGTTGTTCTAGCCACTTTCTCTATATGCAAATGCGGAGGAGATAGGCCAAGCAGAACCTCCATTGCTAGAGTTGGCGTTGTGCCTATCGCACCAGAGATTGCCAATCCAGCTACTCGTTGAATTCGTGAAAGTTTACTGATAACTGAAGTCTGTCGGACTTTCCTATACCAGGCTGCTGCTCCGTATGTGATCATAGGTCTAACCACAGTCACATAGAGCCAGTACAGTCTTTCAGGGGTAAGACCCCAATTTTTTCCACAAAGACTGCGACAAGTCCACAAGGATAGTCTAGCTTTGTGCAAAACTCCCTGCAAATGTCCATTCCATGACAGGGTTTTGTCTAGGATTACTCCTAGATATTTGACTTCCTTTGAGAAAGGAATTTCTTCACCTTGGATAGTTGGGCGGATTAGTCCATCCAACTTTCGCTTCCTGGTGAAGGGCACAACAATTGTCTTTTGCGGGTTTATTGAGAGGTTCTCTCCCTTACACCAAGCGCAAATGGTATCTAGGGTCACCTGGAGGACTTTAGATATCCTCGGCAAACAGGTTCCTTTGACCATAACGACAATGTCATCAGCATAAGCTTGTATTTCCGCACCAACGGCTTCGATTATCGCAATCAGATCGTCAACTAGGAGGGACCAAAGCAGGGGAGATAACACCTCTCCCTGCGGGCAGCCACCTCCCGGCCTGAAGCGTATCGTATCACCGTGGAGTGAAGTAGAAACTATTCTACTATCTAGCATATTGTGGATCCAACCCGCTATAGTTGCTTCCACTCCCCTGTCAAGAGCAGCTCTTTCAAGAGATTGTGGTATTGCGTTGTTGAACGCTCCCTCTATATCCAGAAACGCACAAACCAAGATTTCTTTATCCTGCAGCGTCCTGGATACTCTACCAACTAAGTTGTGTAGAGCCAATTCTGCTGATTGGCAGTTCTAGGTATAGTGTTAGTTCTAGTTTTACATTTACACTGTCACTAGAACTAACACTTTAGTACTAGAAAAATTTGCGTTTAGCCGGACGACTCTTAAGACGGCTAAACCCGAATGATTCTAGTTCTTAGTTTAGAAGTGCATAAAATTAAAACTAGAACTAACACTAGACCTAGAACTAGAAAATATCGGGTTTAGCCGTTTTCAGACGCACCCGAAAATTTCTACTTTTAGGTCTAGTGTTAGTTCTAGTTTTACAGTAGCACTATCACTGGAACTAATACAAGACCTAGAACTAGAGTCATTCGGATTTAGCCGTATTGAAAAACGTGTGGCTAAACCTGAATGTTTCTAGTTCTCGGTCTAGTGTTTGTTCTAGCTTTACACTAGCACTATCACGAGAACTAACACAAGACCTAGAACTAGAATCATTCGGGTTTAGCCGTCTTGAGAGACGTGCGGCTAAATCACGTCTCAAGACGTCTCAAGACGGCTAAACCCGAATGATTCTAGTTCTAGGTTTTGTGTTAGTTCTAGTGATAGTGCTAGTGTAAAACTATAACAAACATTTTTTTTTTTTTTTGTTTTTTAGAATTCAGTTGAAATATTTATTTCGACAAACAACTCAACGATAATAAAAGCAGTAATAGTTTTTGCTGAAGGAATTTTTGAAGGTGAAACTCACGTTGTACATCCTTCAAATTCTAAGTTAAAATCTTGTTTAATTGTTCCGTTAAAACCTCCTCGTGACACTCTGGTGGATATTCATATGAAGATTTTGGTTGGTTATCCAAAAAGCACCCAATACAACGTCTTTGAGATAACAAGACAACTTCCAAGATTCTCAATGTACTCGAAAATAGACAACCCTAAACACAAACCGGAAAGTTATGTTACGTTTCAAATAAACGAGCGATTACAACGAATTTGTATGTGGTTGAATCAAAATTTTTTGCTGACCAACGAAATTGAGTTTAATAATGAGGCTAATTTAAAAGTTTTTTTGTTATGTTTGAGAGATGATAGCGAGTTGTGGATGGATTTTTCTAGTTCGGGAAAAGTTTGGATTTATACCGATAATTTAGGTTTAGCCTCTGATTTAATACAATCATTAGCGACGTTTTTAAATTTAGATACTTTGGAAGTTAATGCTTGTTTTGTTAAAGAAGAAAATAATTTAAAAGACTTGGTGGAAAAATTAAATAAAATCCAGGAAACACGGATTAAATTAGGAGCTGATATTGCTGATCGACTAACTCTAATTAGAGAATTAATTATAAGGGCTGAAGATAGTAGAATCAATTGTTTGTAAGAAATAAATTACATTTTCCATTGAATTTAATTTATTTTGTGTTTATTTTAAGAGATGATGTTCCTAAATATTACAACGAATTAAATAATATTAATCAAGAACTTATAAACGGATATAACATTCGATTAAGTAACTATAACGAAGGTGTTGAAACGATGAAAATGATAAATGGGATTATTCAAAAAAGTTCTCGATTAAGAGTTGGCAAGAAATCTTCTGAGATGGTTAATGCATGTAGATTGGCCATAAAATCAAACAACACCGAAGGGCTTATTAAAATAATTAAAACTGGAATTTTATAAAATCTTTTTATGTTAAATTATTTTAACCAATTTATAAACTACACGTATAATAAAAATATAATTAAAAAAATATTATTATAGCCTTAATTTACCAGATTGAATGTCATCATAAATTTCGTTAGTTAAAATAACGTATTTCTTTTGATGAGCATCATAAAAATAAATTTTATCCGCAGTTTTAGTTACGTCAAACCCGTCTTGTTGCAAATCTTTCTTAATTAATTTGTACGTTCCAGTTAATTGAACCGATTCAATTAATCTTATAAAGAGTGGTTGAGCGTATGTGGGAAGACCCAGTTTTAATCCGGCGGTAAGTTTTTCAATATCCGTATTTTTTTCTGTGTCTACAATTGCTGCCATACCAGCTCTACCTTCAGTACCAGGAATCTATAAAAAATTTAAATAAATATTTAACAAAAACAAAAAGAATTAATTTTTTTACTTGAACACCAAAAACAACGGCATCATTTAATTGAAGAATATTACTAATAACAGCTTCAACTTCTGATGTAGAAACATTTTCACCTTTCCATCGATAAGTATCCCCGGTTCTATCTTTAAAATAATAATAACCTAATTCATCGCGAATTAAGATATCGCCCGAATTAAAATATTCATCTCCTTTTTTGAACACGTTTCTCATAATTTTTTTTTCAGTGGCCGCTTTATCGGCGTACCCACTAAATTGATTAACCGCTTTCCTTTTACTAATTTGTCCAATTAAAATTCCAGGTTCGTTGATTTCGCTTTGAATGCAAAATCCGTTTTCATCCCGAATTGGTTCTCCAGTCTTATCACACTTAATTAATTCTAAAGGATACAACCATCTGGCATATCTTGGAATAAAACCGACGGCTCCTACTTTACTATCGATATTAACTAAATTTGAGTTGCCCTCGGTGGCGCCGTAAAATTCAAAAATTTCTTTTATTCCGAATTTTTGAGCAAATGCCGTCCATATTTGCGGTTTTAATCCGTTTCCAAACATAGCTCTTACGTGATGTTTAACAGGTTTCTCTTGTTTTGCCGCTAAAATATATCTGCAGATTTCACCAATGTATAGACCAATAGTGCATCTATATTTAGCACAATCTGACCAGAAGTTGCTGGCAGAAAATTTTTTTCTTATGGCTACCGTTGAGCCACATAAAATTGCTTGTCCTATTCCTAATAATCCACCTGCACTGTGGTATAAAGGAAGTGGGTCATAAACGCATTCGTTATCTTTTAACACTGCCATTGAATTCATTCCAACAGCCATTAACATTAATCTAAAAATTAAAAAAAAAATAGTTACTAAAAAGTTTGTAAATTGAGAAGGTTAAAAATTGGTTTGGAATTATGAAATTTGTAGTAAAAATAGTGCAATTATGATGAATTATGCCAAATTATTATAAAAGTTAAAATAAAAAAGTTATGGGTGATCAAATCATAAAATATCGAAAATTGAATGCTTTTGGAGATATAAAAAATGATGACTCACAGGAAAATTGGTTTGCAATCATGTGATTTTCAGAATTTGTTGTAAAAATAGTGTAAATTATGATGAATGATGCAAAATTATTATCAAAGTTAAAACAAAAAATTTATGGGTGATTAAATCATTAAATATCGAAAATTGAATGTTTTTGGAGATATAAAAAAAATCATAACTTACTGGAAAATCGGTTTGGAATCATGGGACTTTCTGAATTTGTTGTAAAAATAGTGTAAATTATGATGAATGATGTAAAATTATTATCAAAGTTAAAACAAAAAAGTTATGGGTGATTAAATCATTAAATATCGAAAGTTGAATGTTTTTGGAGATATAAAAAATGATAACTCACTGGAAAATCGGTTTGGAATCATGAGATTTGCTGAATTTGTTGTAAAAATAGTGTAAATTATGATAAATTATGCAAAATTATTATCAAAGTTAACACAAAAAAGTTATGGGTGATTGAATCATAAAATATCGAAAATTTTGTGTTTTTGGAGATATAAAAATCATAACTCACTGGAAAATGAGTTTGGAATCATGAGATTTTCAGAATTTGTACTAAAAATAGTGTAAATTGTGATGAATTATGCAAAATTATTATCAAAGTTAAAACAAAAAAATTATGGGTTATTAAATTATAAAATATCGAAAATTGAATGTTTTTGGGGATATAAAAAAATCATAACTCACTAGAAAATCAGTTTGGAATCATGGGATTTTCTGAATTTGTTGTAAAAATAGTGTAAATTATGATGAATGATGCAAAATTATTATCAAAGTTAAAACAAAAAAGTTGTGGGTGATTAAATCATAAAATATCGAAAATTTTGTGTTTTTGGAGATATAAAAAATGATAACTCACTGGAAAATCGGTTTGGAATCATGAGATTTTCAGAATTTGTAGTAAAAATAGTGTAGATTGTGAGGAATGATCCAAATTATTATCAAAGTTAAAACAAAAAAGTTGTGGGTGATTAAATCATAAAATATCGAAAATTGAATGTTTTTGGAGATATAAAAATTCATAATTCACTAGAAAGTCGGTTTGGAATCATGAGATTTGCTGAATTTGTTGTAAAAATAGTGTAAATTATGATGAATGATGCAAAATTATTATCAAAGTTAAAACAAAAAAGTTATGGGTGATTAAATTATTAAATATCGAAAATTGAATGTTTTTGGGGATATAAAAAATCATAACTCACTAGAAAATCGGTTTGGAATTATGGGATTTGCTGAATTTGTTGTAAAAATAGTGTAAATTATGATGAATGATGCAAAATTATTATCAAAGTTAAAACAAAAAAGTTATGGGTGATTAAATCATAAAATATCGAAAATTTAGTGTTTTTGGAGATATAAAAAATGATAACTCACTGGAAAATCGGTTTGGAATCATGAGATTTTCAGAATTTGTAGTAAAAATAGTGTAGATTGTGAGGAATGATCCAAATTATTATCAAAGTTAAAACAAAAAAGTTGTGGGTGATTAAATCATAAAATATCGAAAATTGAATGTTTTTGGAGATATAAAAATTCATAATTCACTAGAAAGTCGGTTTGGAATCATGAGATTTGCTGAATTTGTTGTAAAAATAGTGTAAATTATGATAAATTATGCAAAATTATTATCAAAGTTAAAACAAAAAAATTATGGGTTATTAAATTATAAAATATCGAAAATTGAATGTTTTTGGGGATATAAAAAAATCATAACTCACTAGAATATCGTTTGGAATCATGGGATTTGCTGAATTTGTTGTAAAAATAGTGTAATTTATGATGAATGATGCAAAATTATTATCAAAGTTAAAACAAAAAGATTATGGGTGATTAAATCATAAAATATCGAAAATTTATTGTTTTTGGAGATATAAAAATCATAATTCACTGGAAAATCGGTTTGGAATCATGAGATTTTCAGAATTTGTAGTAAAAATAGTGTAAATTATGATGAATGGTTCCAAATTATTATCAAAGTTAAAACAAAAAAGTTATGGGCGATTAAATCATAAAATATCGAAAATTGCATGTTTTTGGAGATATAAAAAATCATAACTCACTGGAAAATCAGATTGGAATCATGAGATTTTCAGAATTTGTTGTAAAAATAGTGTAAATTATGATGAAAGGTGCAAAATTATTATCAAAATTAAAGCAAAAAAGTTATGGGCGATTAAATCATAAAATATCGAAAATTGAATGTTTTTGGGGATATAAAACATCATAACTCACTGGAAAATCGGTTTCGAATGATGAGATTTGCTGAATTTGTTGTAAAAATAGTGTAAATTATGATGAATGATGCAAAATTATTATCAAAGTTAAAACAAAAAAATTATGGGTTATTAAATTATAAAATATCGAAAATTGAATGTTTTTAGGAGTATAAAAAAATCATAACTCACTAGAAAATCAGTTTGGAATCATGGGATTTGCTGAATTTGTTATAAAAATTGTGTAAATTATGATGAATGATGCAAAATTATCATCAAAGTTAAAACAAAAAAATTATGGGCGATTAAATCATAAAATATCGAAAATTGAATGTTTTTGGAGATATAAAAAATCATAATTCACTACAAAATCGGTTTGGAATCATGAGATTTGCTGAATTTGTTGTAAAAATAGTGTAAATTATGATAAATTATGCAAAATTATTATCAAAGTTAAAACAAAAAAGTTATGGGTGATTAAATCATAAAATATCGAAAGTTGAATGTTTTTGGAGATATAAAAATTGATAACTCACTGGAAAATCGGTTTGGAATCATGAGATTTTCAGAATTTGTAGTAAAAATAGTGTAAATTATGATGAATGATGCAAAATTATTATCAAAGTTAAAACAAAAAAGTTATGGGTGATTAAATCATAAAATATCGAAAATTTAGTGTTTTTGGAGATATAAAAAATGATAACTCACTGGAAAATCGGTTTGGAATCATGAGATTTGCTGAATTTGTTGTAAAAATAGTGTAAATTATGATAAATTATACAAAATTATTATCAAAGTTAAAACAAAAAAATTATGGGTTATTAAATTATAAAATATCGAAAATTGAATGTTTTTGGGGATATAAAAAAATCATAACTCACTAGAAAATCAGTTTGGAATCATGGGATTTTCAGAATTTGTTGTAAAAATAGTGTAGATTGTGAGGAATGATCCAAATTATTATCAAAGTTAAAACAAAAAAGTTGTGGGTGATTAAATCATAAAATATCGAAAATTGAATGTTTTTGGAGATATAAAAATTCATAATTCACTAGAAAGTCGGTTTGGAATCATGAGATTTGCTGAATTTGTTGTAAAAATAGTGTAAATTATGATAAATTATGCAAAATTATTATCAAAGTTAAAACAAAAAAATTATGGGTTATTAAATTATAAAATATCGAAAATTGAATGTTTTTGGGGATATAAAAAAATCATAACTCACTAGAATATCGGTTTGGAATCATGGGATTTGCTGAATTTGTTGTAAAAATAGTGTAATTTATGATGAATGATGCAAAATTATTATCAAAGTTAAAATAAAAAGATTATGGGTGATTAAATCATAAAATATCGAAAATTTAGTGTTTTTGGAGATATAAAAAATGATAACTCGTTGGAAAATCTGTTTGGAATCATGAAATTTTCAGAATTTGTAGTAAAAATATTGTAAATTATGATGAATGATGCAAAATTATTATCAAGGTTGAAACAAAAAAGTTATGGGTGATTAAATCATAAAATATACAAAATTGAATGTTTTTGAAGATATAAAAAATCATAACTTACTGGAAAATCGGTTTGGAATCATGAGATTTTCAGAATTTGTAGTAAAAATAGTGTAAATTATGATGAATGGGGCCAAATTATTATCAAAGTTAAAACAAAAAAGTTATGGGCGATTAAATCATAAAATATCGAAAATTTAGTGTTTTTGGAGATATAAAAATCAAACTCACTGGAAAATCGGTTTGGAATCATGAGATTTTCAGACTTTGTAGTAAAAATAGTGTAAATTATGATGAATGGTGCCAAATTATTATCAAAGTTAAAACAAAAAGGTTATGGGCGATTAAATCATAAAATATTGAAAACTGCATGTTTTTGGAAATATAAAAAAATCATAACTCACTGGAAAATCAGATTGGAATCATGAGATTTTCAGAATTTGTTGTAAAAATAGTGTAAATTATGATGAATGATGCAAAATTATTAGCAAACTTAAAACAAAAAAATTATGGGTAATTAAATAATAAAATATCGAAAATTCAATGTTTTTGGAGATATAAAAAATCATAACTCACTAGAAAATCGGTTTGGAATCATGGGATTTGCTGAATTTGTCGTAAAAATAGTATAAATTATGATGAATGATGCAAAATTATTATCAAAGTTGAAACAAAAACGTTATGGGTGATTAAATTATTAAATATCGAAAATTGAATGTTTTTGGAGATATAAAAAATGATAACTCACTGGAAAGTCGGTTTGGAATCATGAGATTTTCAGAATTTGTAGTAAAAATAGTGTAGAATGTGAGGAATGATCCAAATTATAATCAAAGTTAAAACAAATAAAATTATTGGTGATTAAATCATAAAATATCGAAAATTGAATGTTTTTGGGGATATAAAAAATCATAACTCACTGGAAAATCAGATTGGAATCATGAGATTTTCTAAATTTGTTGTAAAAATAGTGTAAATTATGATGAATGATACAAAATTATTATCAAAATAAAAATTAAAAAAATATCGGTGATTATATCATAAAATACCAAAAAGCGAAAAATCAAATGACTCTGAGAATGAGGATTGACTTGTGAAGTTATTAAGTAGGATTCAAGATCTACTTCTGGAGATAGTTGTTCTTAACATGTACTTTCTACAAAAACTTTTAGCAATTGAGAACTCTTAAAAGTTGTAAAGCTTGATTCAACAACATTTTTATTTTTAACTCTATTCTCATTTCATTTTAACTTGATGTGATATAGCCAAACCTCATGGGGGTTTTGTTAGATAGTTAACCTACTTTCATTTCCCGTCGTAATTATTCGGGCTGGAAGCGATGACCGGAAAGTTGTTGCACTGTTATTAGCTTGACCGTTTTTTGTAAATAAATAATTACTTTTCAATTATACCTAATGTTAGAGAGAGTAAAATCAGTACCTAACATTTGTAATTGTTGCTGCTTTTGGTAAACCAGTTGTTCCAGAGGTATAAATATACAATAATTGATCTCTTAAGTTTCCTTTTTCAATTTCTCCATCTAAAGGTTCTGTTGAGGAGTTTTGTAAAGCAGTTCTTAAATCTTTAGCCCCATCCAAAAGGGGTTTATCAGATTTTGTCGTTTCGTGATATTGGAATTTGTCCAGATCGTTTATTGAATCGTAAATTCCTTTAACAGCTACAAAAATATTGAATTTATTGTTTTCGTGATTTAAATTGGATGTTTTATTTTACCATTGGAATATTCCGAACCAAATATAATTCCTTTACTTTTCGCCGCTTGTATACTATGAGACAAAGGATTTAATGTTAAATTTGTGTTGATAAGTGCCGTTATTACTCCGATTTTGTTAAGTCCAAGCCACATACACACATATTCTGGTCTGTTTTCAAGGAAAAGTGCGACGCGATCACCTCTTTTGTACCCCAAGTTTAAAAAGTAATTACCAACTCTGTTACTTTGTTCTTCAACCTGTTAAAAGTGTAAAAAGTAAATGTTTATTTCTGTAATTAATAAGTTTGTATTACTTGTTTGAAAGTCCAAATGTCATCTTCAAAGTAAAACGCCACTTTATGAGGTTGTCTTTTCCATACATTTCTAAATATTTTGGGTACGGTTTGGTTTCGAAGTTGATATTGTATTAAGTAATAGTTCATATGGACAAATCGAATAGCTGCACTAAAAGTAAATAATAACTATTATATTAATATTACAAGTAGGTCAAGAACCGATAAAAAACGATAATCAATCAACCGAATGTAATTATATGCTTAATAATACTGATACGGATCTAATCATGTTAAATTAGATAGTGATAAAAAAAAGGGTGAAAAATAATCATATTTGAATTTATATTCTTTTTTTTTTGTTTTAAATTTTATCTCTAAATGCTTGGAGAAAGTCGATAATGACCCAAATTGTATTTATTTTTCCGAGGAGATTATGGTATTCTTTTTTATATTTTCAGAGAAAAAGTTTTTTGGTTTAAATTTTGTTTAAAGTACTATTATTTTAAACTTTAAACTGATTTGCTAATATCAACCGTAAATATTTTCGTATCGTTAAAACGAGATAAATGTTTTAAATGTTTTTAAAACGAAAACAAAGCATCACCGCATTAAACAAAATTAAAAATAATTAGTCAGACTGGTGAATTATCGGTAGATATGATTAAGTTAATAATTTTAAATTTTGAAATAGCGGGTGTGTTAAAAAAATTCCATTTTGACTTTGCCAATTGGAATTTTAAATGAAATGTTGTTTTGAAATTCATTCTGATTGAATTGAATTGTAATTGTTATTTAAATGCGATCCCCAAGGATTTTTGATTGTTTTAGGACGTAAAAATGACTTGGTGTTTTTTAAAACTTACTTTAAATCTCTTTTAAAAGTTTTATAAATGATCCAGTACCATCGATTTTTTATTAAATAAAATAATCCACTTAAACCGGCAAGAAGGAGGAATGTTCGCAACTAAAATTTAAACAATTTAAATTATGCTGTATTATTTTATGATACTTTTTACTTACCATTATGTTATTTTTTATTGACCGCAGTGTTTTTAATAGTAATGCTTGAACACTCGACGGCACTAAATATGCTACTAAACCACCGAGCTCCGTGCAATCACAAACTCTTCGAAGCGTAGATAGCCGATTCATGATTTTCTTTTCAACGTTCGGTCACTTTCGTAAACCTCCGTTCGTTTTGTGTCAGTAACCTTGACAAGAACCCCAACTTTCTTCTCAAGAACTTTCTTTATAACAACATCTTCCACTTATTTTTATTTTCAATGAAAAGTTTCCACCACCTTAGTACTCCATTCCTATCGAGAATGATTCTAGATTGAGTTTATCTCCAACATATGTGATTAATAAATTTTTAAAAAAGACCTTTAACATTTCAGATAAGAAGCAAGATGCTGATGATAGACAAACTTTTTAGTGTGATATTAATTTGTAGAGTACGATAAAAATTTTGTTTGTCATTGTTGATATTTTCTAATCTCCCAGTTTTATCAATCGATTTTGTTAGAGTAATCTGAATTTATGATTGACGGAAATAGTTTCATTAAATAAATATTATTTAAAAGAATAAATTTTTTTCTTTATTGTTATCTTTATACAGGTTGTATCAAAAGTACCAAAGGAATGTGATGAAAAACCTAACAAACAGCTAAACCACCGATACGAAGTTGCATATTCTAATTAGGGTGCACCGTTCTGCCAGAATATAAAATCTCTAGGATCTCTATGGTTGATTAAATTATAAAATATCGAAGATTCAATGTTTTTGGAGATATAAAAAATCATAACTCACTAGAAAAGCGGTTTGGAATCATGGGATTTGCTGAATTTGTTGTAAAAATAGTGGAAATTATGATGAATGATGCCAAATTATAATCAAAGTTAAAACAAAAAAATTATGGGTGATTAAATCATAAAATATCGAAAATTTAATGTTTTTGGAGATATAAAAATCATAACTCACTGGAAAATCGGTTTGGAATCATGAGATTTTCAGAATTTGTAGTAAAAATAATGTAAATTATGAAGAATGGTGATAAATTATTTTCAAAGTTAAAACAAAAAAGTTATGGGCGATTAAATCATAAAATATCGAAAATTGAATGTTTTTGGAGATATAAAAATTCATAATTCACTAGAAAGTCGGTTTGGAATCATGAGATTTGCTGAATTTGTTGTAAAAATAGTGTAAATTATGATAAATTATGCAAAATTATTATCAAAGTTAAAACAAAAAAGTTATGGGTGATTAAATTATTAAATATCGAAAATTGAATGTTTTTGGAGATATAAAAAATGATAACTCACTGGAAAATCGGTTTGGAATCATGAGATTTTCAGAATTTGTAGTAAAAATAGTGTAGATTGTGAGGAATGATCCAAATTATTATCAAAGTTAAAACAAAAAAGTTATGGGTGATTAAATCATAAAATATCGAAAATTTAGTGTTTTTGGAGATAAAAAAATCATAACTCACTGGAAAATCGGTTTGGAATCATGAGATTTTCAGAATTTGTAGTAAAAATAATGTAAATTATGATGAATGGTGATAAATTATTTTCAAAATTAAAACAAAAAAGTTATGGGCGATTAAATCATAAAATATCGAAAATTGAATGTTTTTGGAGATATAAAAATTCATAATTCACTAGAAAGTCGGTTTGGAATCATGAGATTTGCTGAATTTGTTGTAAAAATAGTGTAAATTATGATAAATTATGCAAAATTATTATCAAAGTTAAAACAAAAAAGTTATGGGTGATTAAATCATAAAATATAGAAAATTGAATGTTTTTGGAGATATAAAAAATCTTAACTTACTGGAAAATCGGTTTGGAATCATGAGATTTTGAGAATTAGTAGTAAAAATAGTGTAAATTATGATGAATGATGCCAAATTATAATCAAAGTTAACCCAAAAAAATTATGGTTGATTAAATCATAAAATATTGAAAATTTAATGTTTTTGGAGATATAAAAAATGATAACTCACTAGAAAATCGGTGTGGAATCATGGGATTTGCTGAATTTGTTGTAAAAATAGTGTAAATTGTGATGAATGATGCAAAATTATTATCAAAGTTAAAACAAAAAAATTATGGGTTATTAAATTATAAAATATCGAAAATTGAATGTTTTTAGGAGTATAAAAAAATCATAACTCACTAGAAAATCAGTTTGGAATCATGGGATTTGCTGAATTTGTTATAAAAATTGTGTAAATTATGATGAATGATGCAAAATTATCATCAAAGTTAAAACAAAAAAATTATGGGTGATTAAATCATAAAATATCGAAAATTGAATGTTTTTGGAGATATAAAAAATCATAATTCACTACAAAATCGGTTTGGAATCATGAGATTTGCTGAATTTGTTGTAAAAATAGTGTAAATTATGATAAATTATACAAAATTATTATCAAAGTTAAAACAAAAAAGTTATGGGTGATTAAATCATAAAATATCGAAAATTTAGTGTTTTTGGAGATATAAAAATCATAACTCACTGGAAAATCGGTTTGGAATCATGAGATTTTCAGAATTTGTAGTAAAAATAGTGTAAATTATGATGAATGATGCCAAATTATAATCAAAGTTAAAACATAAAGATTATGGGCGATTAAATCATAAAATATCGAAAATTGAATGTTTTTGGAGATATAAAAAATCATAACTCAATTTATGATTGACGGAAATCGTTTCATTAAATAAATATTATTTAAAAGAATAAATTTTTTTCTTTATTGTTATCTTTATACAGGTTGTATCAAAAGTACCAAAGGAATGTGATGAAAAACCCAACCCAAAAGGGCCAAACCACCGATGCGAAGTTGCTTATTCTAAATAGGGTACACCGTTCTGCCAGAATATAAAATCTCTAGAACTGTGGAAAAAACTACAATCGCAACATATCCAGGTAACTTGCGTTGGAAATAGCACAAAAAATATTCTGAATATCAACTAAGGCTTTCGACTGCGTTGACCACGAGTTATTGTTGCTAAAATTAAAAGCTCACCAAAAATTCCTCCAAATCACACTCAGCTGGTTAAATATCTGAAAGTGATACTTGATTCCAAGTTAACGTGAGGCTCATGTACTGAGCTTAGTCAGGAAATTAAATAAGTGTATTTTACAAATAGAAATCTGATAAATTTAGTACCATTTAACACTTTGATTGTCAAATGATTTCTACGCACAAGTGTCTTACGCCATTCTATGCTGGAGTCACTCTGCCCAGACTTTTCGAGTGCAAAAGAGATGCATGACTGGTTTGCGCTTTGTCGAATGCTGCAGTACCAAATTCTCTGAATTGAATATTCTGACTGTTCCGAGTACATACATTCTAGAATGTCTACAATACATTCAAAATTATCAAATCTCATATCGTAAAGTGAGCGATAAACACAATTATCAAACTAGAAATAATAACGATATTAAAATAAATTTTACACGTACTGCAGCGTTTCTCAACGTTTCAGTATTCGGGCCCCAATTTTCAATAACAATTTTTATGGCGCCCCCCTACCTTTCTTTTGCGTCATTTGTATAAAAATTTTGGCAGCAGACAGCATGAAACCTAATAAACTTAGACGCCATTTGGAAACACTTCATAGTGAGTACGTTAACAAGCTCCGAGAATTCTTTGAATTAAAATTAGTCATATGAAGAGCAAACATCATTCTTCAAAAAAACTTTGTTTGTGAACGAAAACGTTTTACTTGCCTCTTACAAAGTATCATATAAAATAGCCAGATATAAAAAGGCTCACACCATTGGTGAAGACCTTATTGTGCCAGTTGCGATGGAGATTGTAGAAACTATGTTTGGAGATAATTTTGCCAAACAATTACAATCCATACCTCTTTCAAATGATACTGTTGCCCGCCGAATTGGTGATATAGCCGAAGATGTACAGCACCAGCTTCTCGAAAAGTTTTATGACAAATTGTTTTCGATTCAGCTTGACGACGCAACAGATAGCAACAAAGACGCATCATTTAATTGCCGATGTCTGGTTTTGTGATCGCATATCGGCACTAGAAGAACTACTTTTCTGCAAACCTATAGAACTCAAAGCAACAGCACTCGCTTTGTTTGATATTTTAATTGATTTTATTAATGAGGCAAACATACAGTGGAAGAATTGCGTTGGAATATGCACAGATGGTGCTTGTACAATATCTGGAAGATTCCAAAGCGTACAAAGTAAAACAAAAGTCTCCGCAATGTGTCTGGACACCGACCATCTATAGAAAGGTTCAGGTTTCCAAAGAAATGAGTCCTGGTCTCAGCATTGTGCTAACGACGGTTGTAACTGTAGTAACTTATATAAAAATGAGACCCGTAAAATCAAGAATCTTTAATGCACTTTGCAAAGATATGGGTGCAGAACATTCAACTTTGCTATTTTATTGTGAGGCTATCGCGTGGGAAATTTCTACAATGTGTTTATGAGTTAAAAGAGGAAATTGCCACTTTTCTAGAAGAGGATAACCGCCTGGAAGCCAAAAAGTTTCGAGATGCTTTATTTGTGATGAAATTGGTTACATATTCGAGAAATTAAATACCCTGAATCTACAACTCCAAGGAGTAAACACACAGTGATAAAGTTAGTGCTTTCTGTAGAAATTTGGAGCTGTGGAGCAGAAATGTGAAACAAAAAAAACTAGAAATGTTTGCAAATGTGAATGAGTGTGCCAAAACATGCAAGGAAGAAGAACTGTATGTGAAAGTTGTTTAGAAGTCATTTAGCCATGTTGGCACAGAATTTTGAAAAGTATTTTCTTGCTGACGACAAACTGGTAGCAAGTTACGAGTGGGTTAGGGATCCATTTCGAACTACTCACGAAGGCCTCTCAACTGCAGAAGAAGAAATCTTCATAGACTTTAGTGCAAGCGGCGAAATTTAGTAATAGAGAGAATTTAGTAATAAATCTCTCTTGAATTTTGGACCGGATTGGATGATGAATTTTCTCCACTGAAAACAAGAGCATTTCGTATATTATTACCATTTTCAACATCCTACCTTTTTGAAGCCGGATTTTCTGCGGTGGCTGCTTTAAAGACAAAATATAGGTCTCGACTGAATATAGACCAAAGAACTGAGAGTGGCTATTTGTAATATAAAATCATCTTTTGAAAAACTTTGCTGTGCGAGACAGGCCCAAGGGAGTCACTAATAATTATAATCATTACAGCTACTTTTAATTTAGTACTGATGAGTCTATTATTAGTTTCATTTGGCATTTGACAGTACCTACTGATACAATCATATTTATAGTAATTAAATACATAGGTACGAGTGAATAGTTAAATGTGTACTGTACTTACTTAATTTTTTGTAATTTTTTATTAGTAATTATCTTTTTTTTCAGTTTGATGTGTTGGCGCCCCCTATATAGAATTATGACGCCCCCCTAGGGGTGCGCGCCCCACAGGTTGAGAAACGCTGACGTACTGTGAGAGCTCGAGATAGTGTGCACTATTATGCCGCCAACCTGATCAATGTGCTGACTAGGTTTTTATTTTTTGCTTGCTGTAGTCAGCTCCTATTGATTACATTGTGTTTTTATGAGGTTTTCCTTTTTCAGACTAATTTCCGTACAAATTTTGTATTTTTTTATATATTTGCAGAGACAAAAACTTTTTTCCTGCTTTTTTTGTTATATTGAGAAATTCTGACAGATAATGATCATTAAGAACAGTTTAGTAGACCTTTTAATTTTTTTAACTTATTTATGTCTTTGCTAAATATCATGAGGATGTTGTCAATGTGTTAGAATCATTTTGACACACACCAATATATATTTTCTATTCTTTCCTAACTTAGAAATACTTTCAAAACGCATCAAAATATTTTTTTTTAACTACAACGTTCTTAGTGAGTATTTTTGAGATATTTCTAATACATTAAAATCATTTTGATTAACACCAATAAGATTCTTCTATTTACTCAAAGTTTTGAGACTCAAGAAAGACATCTTTTTAACTTTTTTTGTATATATTAAGTATTTTAAAGGTTTTATCAATTAACTGGTTCTTATTTAATTCACACCAAACACCTCATTTCTATTTTCTCAAAATTTTGAATCTTCTGGAAAAGACCTTATTTGATACAATACTTTTAAAAGATCTTATATAATAAAATCAAAAATAGGATCGTCCAATTTAAAAAAAAATACTTCATTATGACTGCTTAATGTCGTCATTGAAAGCGGTCAAAGTTCAAACTTGTAAAGAAGGAAGAACATTAGATGCACAGGTCACTAACGCAATCGTCATGATAACCTAAAGTTAAATAGCGTAAGGAAACGACACTCTGACGAATATATTTTTGAAACTAAATAAATAATTTGTTTAAATAGAAAATAATGGGAAAAGTGACTGGCACCAATATTTTATGATCATAATTGTTGGCTCTAATTTCGTGATAATTAAATCCAATTTTAAAGTAAGTTGTAAAATTTTTATGGTAACTGTTATTATTCATGTCCTTTCTGATAATTAAAGAATATATTTAGCACATTTTGACGTCAATATGAACTTGTTTAAGTTCAAAAACAAGACTACATTTTTTTTGTAATCAGTGTTATTTTAAAAGATATCGTATCAATTCAGTTTTTTTAATTAAAAATAACTATTTTGGCAATTCTTATTATTTTCTTTTAAATAATGTGATTTTAAGATATTATTAATATGATCAAAAAAAAATAGAGAAATAAACTTTTATAGTTAATAATAATAATAGAAGCCAAAAAAAGATTTCTTCTTTTCAACATTATTTTAAATTTCTGTAATGAAATTATAAAATCCTATTTAGTCTATCTCTTTAATTTCGTTTAATACCACTACCATTTAACAGAGAGCGCCACATAAACATCAAATTGAATCTCCTCGTTCATGTTTAAAGCTGTGACCTACTTTCAAGCAGGAATCCGTGCACATTCCTGCACGTGTGAATCAGGTCTGTGACGTATTTAATGACGTAGAAGCCGCCTTCGATGCACCACAGCTTCGAGCAAAAGCAGCGTATTTCAAAGACATGAAGCCGGTGGCGGTTAACTGTATTCCATCTACAAACCCAACAGGAGAAAGAGAGAAGAAATATAGTCACGCTTGGTTTCGGACACGGTTTATCGCGATGTCATTGTTGGGTTTCGCCTCAATTAGAATTTAATTGTACCGAATTCGGGTGTTTTGTCACGTTTCGATTTAGTTGGGATCTCGTGATTAACAACTTTGTAGATTGAATCGATACGAGATGATATGTATGATTTTGATAACCAGACATTTTTTAATTTGTATATCTAGATATAAATAATGAGCAAGTAAAATTTTTTTTGGTACGGATTTAAATGATCTGAGATTTTTTTTGATTATGATGTAATTTTAGGATCTTTCTTGTAAGCTTTGATAATGAATGTTTATAAGGATTTTGCTTTGTTTAATTAATTTGTTTTGGAAACGAGAGCATATCAATATTTTAAAATTAACCTTAATATAAAAGTATAAACAATCTAATGATATAATTTGTGAGGAGTTGCATCATTAGGTTGTAGATTTGAACTATTACATATTTATAAAGTATATTTGTAAGTTGTATGATGTAATTGCTTGAATTATTAACGAAGAGTTGTTTGTAAATATTATAAAAACTCAAGTTGTTTTAATTTTATTCACAACATAATAGAAAACTTTGTGGTTTTTTAATGCGGCAAATATTTGCAGAATTCTTTCTAGGGCAAGATAAACTTTGAATGGTAGAGCATTTGTAATTCTTTCAATGTCTTACAGTTAAGTTGGCAAAGTGGTTATAAACTTGCATCACGTCTTTTTGTTATTAATTTAGAATAAACATTACCAGTTCGATTTTTATTTCTAAAGTTTGTAGCTGTATCATCAGCGGAAGAAGCAACCAATAGCTACTGGCGTCATTGCAACATTTAAACATTCGAGGTTCGCAAACTGGATGGAACAAGTACTTTGTAGGTATAGGAATACATTTGGCAGATTGTGTCAGGATCAGGGCGCTTTAGTTCAAAGTCTGTCTTCACAACGTGGACTTAGAATGCAAGAAAAAGTTTCTTTCTATAGGTACAAGTAACTATAAATAAGAACAGTAAGGGAGGAATAAAAATCTCTTATTCCTGCAAGTAAGTGTCTAACTAAATTAAAAATAAATCGTTAAATAAAATACATACCCAGAGGGTTGATTTCATCTACTCTTTTTTTGATACCAATGATGGTTTCTGTGTAAATGGGTAGGAGATGACAATTATCTAAGTTTGCAAATGAAAATTATGGTTTTTATCCAGATCTGAGGTTGTTACTAAAAAATTGATATAAATTGGAGTGGCGAAGGATTGGAATGGCGAATGGGGAAAATACACTGAGTTGATGTGCTTGACTGAGTTTTAGACGGCGTTAGAGGCTTCGAAAATGTGTTTGGAATAAATGAAGGAAAGGAAGAAATGCGTATGAAAAGTGAAGAAAATATGTGTTTTTCCAAACCAAACATGTGTTTTCTGCCAAGCTAGCTTTGTTTCAACGTGATATCAAGTTTCCTGCTGGAGAGTTGCAATACACTGGCCAGCTTTGTTCTAACCTAATATCAACTGCAGAAACTCGGGTGCAAGCAACCTCGACTTAATAATGTAAAAACCAACGTTTTCTGTTCTTAATATGGATATAGAGTCTATAGACAGTTCCTGCTGGGAAGTTGCAATATACTGGCCAGCTTTGTCCTAACATAATATTAACTGCAGAGACTTGGTTGCAAGCGACCTCTGCTTAATTGAGTAAAATCCAAAGTTTTCTGTTCTTAATTTAGCCGAGATCAATTCAAACTGAACTGTTGCAATGCTCTAACTCGTCTTGTTTTAACATGATATCAATTGCAAATTTTCGGCTGCAACTAACCTCGGCTTAATTATACAAAAACCAACGTTTTCTGTTCTTAATATAGCCATAGACAGTTCTTGTTGGGAAGTATGCGCTTGCTAGTTTTGTTCTAACATAATATCAACTGCAGAGACTCAGCTGCAAGCGACCTCTGCTTAATTAAGTAAAATCAAAAGTTTTCTGTTCTTAATTTAGCCGAAATCAATTCATGCTAGACTGCTGCAATGAGCTAACTTGTTTTGTTTTAACATGATATCAATGGCAAAGCCTCGGCTATAGTCAACCTCGGCTTAATTATGCAAAAACCAACGTTTTCTGTTCTTAGTATGTCCATAGACAGTTCTTGCTGGCAAGTTGTAATACGCTTACTAGGTTTGTTCTAACATAATATCAACTACAGAGACTCTGGTGTAAGCGACCTCTGCTTAGTTAAGTAAAATCCAAAGTATTCTGTCCTTAATTTAGAATCAAATCAATTCATGCTAGACTGTTGCAATGTGCTAACTTGTTTTAACATAATATCAACTGCAGAAACTCGGGCGCAAGTAACTTCGACTTAATTATGTAAAAACCAACGTTTTCTGTTCCTAGTAAGGCCATAGACAATTCCTGCTGAGAAGTTGCAATGCGCTTGCTAGTTTTGTTCTAACATAAAATCAACTGCAGAGACTCGGGTGCAAGCGACCTCTGCTTAGTAAAGTAAAATCCAAAGTTTTCTGTTATTAATTTATTTATTTATTAGTTGCAATGCGCTAATCAGTTTTGTTTTAACATGATATCAATTAAAGAGAATCGGCTGCAAGCAACCTCGGCTTAATTATGCAAAAACCAACGTTTTCTGTTCTTAGTTTGGCCAAAGACAGTTCCTGCTGGGAAGTTGTGATGCGCTTGCTGGTTTTGTTCTAACATAATATCAACGGCAGAGACTCGAGTGCAAGCAACTTTGACTTAATTATCTAAAAACCAACGTTTTCTGTTCCTAGTAAGGCCATAGACAATTCCTGCTGAGAAGTTGCAATGCGCTTGCTAGTTTTGTTCTAACATAAAATCAACTGCAAAGACTCGGGTGCTAGCAACCTCTGCTTAGTAAAGTAAAATCCAAAGTTTTTTGTTATTAATTTATTTATTTATTAGTTGCAATGCGCTAATCAGTTTTGTTTTAACATGATATCAATTAAAGAGAATCGGCTGCAAGCAACCTCGGCTTAATTATGCAAAAACCAACGTTTTCTGTTCTTAGTTTGGCCAAAGACAGTTCCTGCTGGGGAGTTGCAATGCGCTTGCTGGTTTTCAACTGTTCATATCATTGCCAATTTTGGATCTATGTATATAACATGTTTTTATATACTTTCAATAGTATTTACATCTGTATCTTGCAAATTTGGAGCATGCTTTCATTATGAAGCAGTTGAGTAGAATCATGTCTTTTCACTCGCAATATCAAATGATTGTCATGGACAACGTTTTTGTTGGTATTTAATGTAAAAGATGGAGTTATAATTAAATCAAAAAGTACCATCGCATTTTAACTCATTGAATTGAGTCATGTTTATGATGAAATCGCAATTTTATTGAAAATTAGTTGTAAATCGTTATTTTAGCTTAACAATAATGATTTTATAGATAATAATATTGATTTTAATTCATAATGAATTGAATTTAAAACAAATTGAAGGGGGTGAATAAAAATTTGTAAAAGGTTCTTCACCTTCAAGATCGTCAATCGAAATTCCTACATATTCGCGTTGCTCACCGACGACGATTTGTCAGCAACTTGTGCAATTGAATACTACGTATCCATTCATTAAAGTCGATGGTTTTGTACAAAAAATGCACATTAGACGTCGACTTGTCTGAAAATTTTATGCATATTTCGCGTTTTCTTGGGCAGTTTTTAACAGATTTAATATGTTAGAATAAAATTAATTTCATTTAATTCGAACTGGCCGAGATTATGTAATAATAAAACTTTTGATACATTCTTATACAATTACTGTGTAGACTTGATTAATTATACGTCTGGCGATTGTAATTTCTGATATTATTTCAGATTTTTAAGACTGATAAGAACTTTTTATTAAAAAATTTTTGGACATCTACAAATTTTGATTTATTAAAATGTGTAAAAGAATTTCAATTAATCTTTAATAACTTTAAAAAAAAACAATTTGTTATCTATTACTTTGTGTTGTTATTCATAAGTTAATGTGTTTTTCTATTCACTTATTTTTGTTATTTTATCGTTTTGTTCATCAATTTCACAATGTTTTAAAAGAAAATCTTTGTGAAAATAATGAAAATTTGATTGGAAGAAAACTTTTAAAGTTTAAAAGATATTTTGGATTAATTATAGGTTTAAAAAAAATTATTTTTTGTCCCATTAAGTACAAATTCGTTTGTAGCGTTTCACTTTCGAAAAGCGGCACGGCACGGGGCACCACTACACAGAGATCCAATATCTGTTCGGATGTGCAGGGCGCATGCTCCTGCGGCATAGAACGAAACAGCAGGAGCAGGACCGAGCGTACTCAGTATCACAGTTGGCTTGGGCAAGCGCACAAACCGAAGTGTGGTCCCCAAGTAATACGCTCAGTGGCCCATTTAAATTCGAAACAACGCCGCGCCGCGAACAGTTCAACATCAACAATCGTCTTCGTTCGGTGTCGAATTTAATTTCGGAGGAGAAACCCACCAGCTTTCGAAAGTGCTTCTCGCGCGCCGAAATTTTCGGGTGGAGTGAAAGTGCTGGACCCGGCAGTGAAAGTAGACAGTTTCGTGGACGTGCTTTGAATTGAATTAAAAAAAATTATTAAAGAATAAGATTTTTTAACTTCTTCGTTTGCGATGGATTCGCCACAGATGTACGATAACCAGCAGCATCATCCTCAAACAAATCCGGCAATGAATCCGGTTGATGGAAAGAAAACGGTCATCATGAATAACAACAATAATAACAACCTTACCATACTAAACAATAATACAGGCTCGAAACAAACAGCAGAACTTTTAAAAGCTCATCAGTTACAATACGAACATTCGGATATGTGCGGTTCATTAAACACAACGGAAATCTCTATGGACTTAAGAAGCATCATCGACGACTTTAGTGATATACTTCAAAATGAAGGAAAACAACTTCAAAGTCTGCATCCGAGACAAGTCATGAACAATTTATCAAATGCTTATCCCCGAGCATTACCTTACATGCCCCAACCAGTTCACAGTGGTTCAACATTTTCCGCGAATCAAAACTCAAACAGTGACTCGAACAGTTCCATTGGAAGCGATGTGCCGAGTATCAAAGAAGAACCTCTCGACCCCCAAGAATTTAGAAAACAACAATGTTTTATGCCACAAAATTACATCCCCAACTCCGGCTATCCAAATGGAAACCCAACAACCTTTACGACACTAACACCAAGCGTGCTTCACCAACAAAGTATGCACAACATGAATATGAAAAACAAAGCTATGCTTAATCATCATATACCAAGGAAATCGGTCAAACCCTGCGACAAGAATAGCGAAGAATACCGCAGAAGAAGAGAGAGGAATAACATCGCGGTGAGAAAGAGTCGGGAGAAGGCAAAGGTGCGCACGAAGGAGACTGAAGAGAAAGTTAGGGTTTTGATGAAAGAAAACGAAAGACTGCAGAAAAAAATTGAACTTTTAACGGAGGAATTGGCGGTTTTGAGGAATCTCTTTCAAAATGTTGGACTTCCAGACCATGTACATCGAGAACTCTCAAAGCTACAACCACAACAACCCCTCATGTAAGTATTTTCGTTTTACCCTAAAAAAGTCAAAAATCAAAAATTTCCATTTTAAAATATCACAAAAATTCAAAAACAATTTTTGATTTTTTCTATTTTTTTTTTCTAGGCACGACGATAGAAACCGATTAATGGATATCGTCCACGATTACGGTCCATAGTCGAAGAAGTTTTAGATAAAATTTAGTTTAGGTATACGTGGAAGAGCTTTAACGCAGAAAAAACTCAAAAAAAAAATTACAAAAAAATACACACAAACAAATTAAAATCAAGAATCGTTGAAATTCTTCGTTAAATTATTAATGACAATCCTGGATGGACGAATCTTTTTTGTTTTATTGTTTTTTTTTTAACCGACTGGCACGTGTACCGTAGATCTCCTTTAAAAAAAATCGTCGAAGTGTTCTAAATATTTATTCGTTAATCGGGTGCGCGAACGATGTTGTCGTCGATTATTATTATTTTATTTTTATTATTATTTTTTTTTTGCTTTAACAACGGGTATTATAAATATCTATAATTATTGTATATGTACGTGTAATTTTTATTCCGTTCTACATTTGTGATCAAATAATCGTAACGTATTTAAAAATGAAAATCGATGCCTTAATAACGATAATAACGAAACCGTGAGTGCAACGTGCATAGCTACTATTATAATAATTATTATACAAAAAACAGAGTACCTTCTTAAACTTAGGCTTAAATAAAAAAAATCGAGATAATTTTTACGTATTTTTTTTCTTAAAAACAAAAAGTGAAACGATATCAGAGAGTGAAAGCCGAGATATATTTTTGTATCGAAAATATATCATTGTTGTGTATCTTAAATAGATTTTTATATACATATATTGTTCGTTGTAAATTTTATTTAAGTTAATTTTTTTTTTGATTTATACATAGAGCTGTAAATTGTATTATGTATATATTAAACGAGTTATATTTTTAATATATTTTCCAAAGAAAAAGCGAAAATCCCCCTTGTATAAATGTGTCTTTAAGTGGAATACATAGTGTATATTTTATACCTACTTACTTTAAAACATGTTCTTGTTTTTATTTAATAAATTTTTTTCTCTTGAATTCTTAAAAACGTTTTATTCCTTCAACATTTTCATACAACAAAATAGACCAACAAATCGCAATCATTGAATTCGGTTGGGTTGGATCGAAAAATGGGTCGCATAAATATCTATTATCATCGAACACAACTACCAATTTTTTTACTTTGCAACAATAACAATCGAAATAAACGTTAAGATGATTTATTTACTACCCAGCGAATTAAACCATTAAGAAAAAGAGAAAAGTGAAGAAGTTTGTTCGGCTTTTCGTGTAGACAGGAAGATAATATTGACACCTTATAGTAAAGGTGTTGTATGTAGAATTGTATTAGCAAACTCATCTATAAAATCATGTTGATTACAAAGATAGACCACCAGAATTTTTTAAAAGAAAACTTAAAGAATTGAACTCGAATAAATCAAGTTTGACTAAATATGTTGGAACAGATAAGAAATACTTGAAACGTTGTAATTAAGTGCATTACTTTATTGCTAAATGTGCAGGGGAGTTAGCAACTCCTTTATTCATTATCTTCAGCCGCTCCATTGAAAATTCAGTCTTTCCCTCTGAATGGAAAAAAGCCTTCATAACTCCAGTCTTTAAATCGGGTAGCAGACATTTTGTGTGCAACTATCGTCCAATTTCCCTATTATCCATTGTTTCGAAGGTCTTTGAAAAATTAATTTATGACAACTTATATAGCTATCTTCGACCTGCTATTATCTGTGGATGCTATCTACACCGATCTGACAAATACTTCACCATAACATTCTTATGGATAAGCTGAACAAGTTTAACCTATCTAACGGGCTGTCTCTATGGATTTCGTCCTATATATCTAAGAGATTTCAAGCAGTGAAAGTAAATAATTTCATATCTAGTTTTACTCCTGTTACATCTGGTGTACCTCAAGGTAGCCATCTTGGACCTATTTTATTTCTAGCCTATATAAATGATGTTTCTGAGTGCTTTCATTATTCGAATTTTTCTCTTTTCGCTGATGACTGTAAAATTTTTGCTAGCACCAGGTCTGCTTCTGACTGTATTCGGTTGCAAGATGACATTGACAGATTTGATTCTTATTGCTCACAAAATTACTTATTTCTAAATCCTGATAAGTGTTGTCAGATCACGTTCAGTAGAAAGAGATATAATGTTAACTTCAAATATATATCTTACTCAATCCTCTACAATTGAAGATCTTGGCGTTGTTTGGATTCTAGACTACTCTATCGCGATCATATTACTTCTATCGTTTCTGAAGCTACTAAGCGCCTAGGATTTATCATTAGGATTTCTCGTCCATTTACAAACGTCCGCTGCATTACTTCTTTATATATGGCATACGTTGCTAGCGGTTTAAATTTCGCTTCAGTAGTATGGAGTCCTGCCTATAATATTTACATCGACCTTATTGAGGGCCTACAGAGAACATTTATCCGTTATCTTGCTCACAAATTTTATCTTCCGTACTGCTCTTATTCCCAAAGATGCCAGGTGTTTGGTCTAAGATCTCTCTGTGGCCGTCGGCACAGTACGGACCTATTGTTCCTGTTCAAACTAGTTAATGGAGTTCTCGACGCTCCGGTTCTTTTAGAGCAGATTCACTTTAATGTTCCTTCTTATGCTACTCAATCACCATTTTTGTTCAGACTACCTGCTTCTGGATTTAGTGCGCATGCCGGTTCACCTCTGTTGAGACTGATGCACACTTGCAATGTTTATTGTTTCAATGTTGATTTCATTTGTAGTTCAATGATGTCGTTTAAAAAATCCGTTTTAACTTTAAGTATTTGTCATTAGTTTTTTCTTTGTAAAATTAATTTACTCGATCGAAACACATTCGTTTACCATATTTATATTGATTTCTTGCGGGTGGTGGGGCAGAAAAGAAAAGCAACATAAATTTGTCCTTTCTTATGGTCCTTATTATTCTGTTTTTCTATCCGCGTAATATCGATGATTATGTAGACCAATCCAGTCTCTGTGTTTATTTTCTTTTCTGCTTCGTGCTTGCTGATTTAATTCCATTTTTTCTTTTTTTTTTTGTATTGTTTCATGCTTTTGATAAATTTTTTAGTTTTTTTTTTGTTATTTCTTATGTAGTCTGTTTTCTTTTCTTTTATATTATTGTAGTGGACACTTTTTTGGGATTTTTTCCTGTACGTGTCCCGAATATGAATAAATAAATAAATAAAATAAATTACATATTGCTAAGACCAAAAATGCGTGTAATATAGGAGGTGTACTAATAATGTTTCATCAATCATGTTTCAAAGAAGTTTGTCGCGAAATGTTTGGAGAAGAATATGTTGTGCAAATTAACCCAGATATGCCTAAATTAAAACCACTTTACAAATCATAATAACTTTATTGAAAACTTATTTAAAGAAGCAAAACAAAGTCTTACAAACAAACCATGACAATTTGTTTTTTTTTTAAACTGGAATTTCGGGCCGTCCTACATATAGGACATTCGGCACATGAATATCTATAAACGTAAAATGATTTATTAGTGTGATACTGAACAAAACACTTCGTGTGTACACCAATGTCACATTTTGCGCATCTCGTTGTAGTTTTTTGATGGCAATAAGCACACCTAGTTTGTTTTTCTTGGGGCATAACTAAATGATCTATTCGGTCGAACCGTATATCTATTTCGTGGGACCTACTGGTATGTCCTTTTTGATATGACGATGTTTTTTTTATTCTGAACCAACAGCATTACAGCAATTCTCCTTCTAAAACTAAGTTGATCTAATTCTCCTCCATTCTTGCGATGCAAATGCCATGCGTTTTGAATTGCCATGTCAATACAGTGAGATATCAAAGGAAAATACCATTTTTTTCCTCTGATCGAAATTCGATATAAGCTGATATTTTGGTCAGAGCGGTCGACACCTCCCATATTTGTATTGTACATCTGTATAAGATGCGGCTGCTGTACCTGAATTTTCTTCTTTTCTTTTTGCGAATAACGTGTGACCGAGTGAATTGGGGCAACTCCAGAAAAATTGGAACAAACAGAAACTACACTATTATCGTGCCACTTTACTGCAATTATACTCTGTTCTACAATTTTTGCATAATCATAACTTCCTCTGCGCTGCTTCTTTATGAGTTTTGAATCTATAAGAGAAATGTCTTTTAGCCTGTTTTCTCTAACCGTACCAGTAGCATAAAAATTCTAGTCAGTTAGTTTTTCGATCAACGGAAATGACGTAAAAAAGTTATCAAAAAAGAGATGAAATTTTTTATCTGACCATTCCTTACGTAAAGCTTGCACATATTCTAAGACTACTCCAGCACCAACTCCCAATTCAAAAAAGTTTTCACTTATATTATTTGTAGAGGCTCCTTGATAAGGTTCGAACTAATTCAAGTAACCTAACCTGGTACTTCCTGCCCATAACTTATATCCATAGCGCATGGGTTTTCCTCGAATATACTGCTTACAACTATGACGTGCATAATACGGAACCATACCTTCATCAACTGAGTGCATTTCTTCAAGCGAGGAATTCTCCATGAATTTTTTATTCAACAATGTGAAAAGCGGCCTTAGTTTAGCGAATTTGTCCAACTGCTGATTGTCACAGACGTGAAGATTAGAAAACAAATACTCAAATCGGTCCCTTGTAATTGCTTCTGTAATCATGACGTTATGGCAATCTTTTTCACGTTCCCAGAACATCCTTCGTCTCGGTACTTGCATATATCCCCTAAGTATCAAAACGCCTATAAAAGCGTTTACTTCCTGCTTTTCTTTTTTCGCTTTTCTATTTTTTTGTTGTGCGTACTTATTACTCTGATTCAAAATCAATTCTATTACTTCTTCGTCAACAAAATTTGAGAAAAGCTCTAAGGGGTTTTCTGTGATCGCCGAATTCGTAGGACTATCAAAGTCGGTGGGCGGTAATTTCAAATCTTCTTTTATCCAACTGTAGTGCATCTGTCTCTTTTTAGTTTTTACTTTTTGTTTGTTTCTTGCTGCCGTGTTTTGTGATTGTAACTCTGATAGTGGTATATTGTCATCTGATGAAAAATCACTGTCATAGTTACTTTCAATTACGATTTCCACCGGCGCTTGTAGCTGTGATGCCGGTAGGTTATTCACTGTAAGATCATTTTCTGCTCCAGAATCTCTTCATCTGTCAGATCGGCGGCAGCGTTTACAGGAGGAAATATAGTTATTTCATCAACCTGGCTGACAATGTCGTCATTGTCCTCAAGCATAGCAAGGGCTTCATGAAGCGAAAACCCCCTGTAATTAAATGAACGTGATAGTCGTTTATTATCCTAATGTCCCATAAATAGTACACCCGTCTTTCACCCCCTAATTTATACTCTAATTTACTGAATAATGCAAAACTTTTAAATAATACTAATTATACAACTATTTATTGTTACTGTAATCAAAGAATCATAATAATATTCTAATTTCTATAATTGAAAATTACCTTACCTTTCAAAGCGAACCGGGCAATAATCCATTTCCAACTTATCTTGACTTTCGGATGCACTTAAAACAAAATCTAAAGAAAACACCTAAACTGCAAGTTATCACTCTCACTGCTACATCTAAAATGCACGACTTCATGTGACGTGCGCATTTCCAGGCGCTCATGATCTTGCAAGTTTCAACAGGAATTGACCGTCCTAAATGTAGTACATTTATTGCCAAAACCAAAAATGCGTGTAATACTTTCAAAGAAGTTTTTCGAGAACTGTTTGGAGAAGAATATGCTGTGCAAATTAATAATATTCCTATGACTGCTGAAACAGTAAGCAGACGAGTACTTAGCATTTGAAATAACCTGGAATTACAACTAATTGATAAATTGGAAGATTCACCATATTCTGCTTTACAGTTTTTGATAGCAATCGTAAAATGTGTTGCTTTTGAGTTGGAGGACATGAAAGAAGAATTATTATGCACCTAATTCATACATTAAGTTTTCGCTTTATTGTGAGAAGAGATAGGAGATAAATAGATAGGAAGAGATAAATTTACTACTAGCAGAACACTTCAAAAACAACATATGGTTGCTTACCTTACTGATATTTTTTATCATTCAATGGAATGTTTACTCTCATTTGCAACAACATATTTAGCAAAAAGTGGCTTTTCAGTTCTCGCTACAATTAAGAATAGAAAGCATTGATGCCACAATAAGAATAGCATTAAATCAGTCGATTAAACTTAGGATGTATAAACTGGTGAAACGAGATGAGAGCAACATAAAAGCCACTGATCTTAGAAGAAATGCTTATCTCACAATTAATATTGTTATTCTTTGTACTGTTTAACTGAAATGTATAAATATTATATTTAATAATAGATTTAGATTTCATTTTCAATAACAGTAATTATCCCATCTTTTAACTTCTTGTGGGTCAATTAAGGTCTTGTTGTAGACAACAAGTAACGGAAGTAGAAAGAACTGATATTGGATAGTTTGGCTCAATGACGTTGAAAACAAGTAATGTTTAGAAGACATGTAAGCAAAGTATAGGAGATGTGTTTTGGAAATAAATCTTAAGGGCATAAAATAAGAGCAGTTAACTTGAAGTTAAAAGTATTATTTTCACAGTTCAAACATGAAGATTGCACAACAATCAAAAGGTGTTTCTTTTCACCAGAAACTTTTATTGCTGCAAATGATTGAATATCATTAATTAGTTTATCGTGCAACATTTTATTCCATTTACTAAGTGTGTTTTAGCAAGGAGCTTTGGTAAACACAGGCACATTATTATCTGGGTGGTACTTCCTATTCCTATTTTACCAGTTTGTTTTCTGGATGTCCATGCCTCTAACTTTCTTGCTTATCTTTGTGCCAAATTTCTCTACTGCTACTTCTACGACAAAATTTCAACACCTTGCTCCAAGCAGGAGTAGCATACAAATAGCACACATCACTGCATGTCTCACATTTTCTGCAATATTACTAAATTGGCCACCCTAAATAACACAGCATATACAGGGTGTCTCAGCGAGACCGGTCATTAGACGTTTCTGGGGTTCTGGCGAAAATGAAAATTTGAGAATTCAGACTTAAGTATTATCAATTACGATCTCTTCGTCTAAAATATTTTCAGATTTCTTGCACTTCCGGTTATACCGGAAGTCGCCACCAACTTTATTTTTTTAAATGGAACACCCTGTATATTTTTGCATATTTGGATTTGTCTGTTTTCAAGGTTTATAAATAACTTTACTTTTTAGTCGTCTTCGGTGTCTCATTCTACATCTTTTATATCATTTTAACTGGTTTTAGACTCACAAGCATCAAACAACCTAAATTAGACTTTGACGTTTATCAATAAGTCATTAAACATTTGTTTTCCATGGCACACTAGGTTAATATCCATATGATATGTGAGCATTTTTCAAAAAACCCTAATTATTTCTCAAACTATTAATGTTAGGCATAGGACATATGGAATATAAAAGATGTAAAATGAGACGCCGAAGACGACTAAGTAATAAAATATGGGGGTTGCTATTTAAAAAAATTAAGTTATGGTGCTTCCAAATTTCGAAAAGTTAACGTATCATAGTAAAGTGACCAAACGATCTAGACAGCCGTTCTCGGCACCAAAACATACTCCATCATGTTGTTTAAGCATGTTCTGAATCCTAAATTGATATCTCAAAAATTGAGTGTTCTATGATTTTTTGAACAAATGTCCGTTGGAGCAAATTTTTCTAGAAAAATTCGAATAACTCGAGAATTGCTGGTTCAAATTGCAAAAAGTAAAGTTATTTATAAACCTTCAAAACAGACAAATCCAAATATGTAAAAATATACAGGGTGTTCCATTTAAAAAAATAAAGTAGGTGGCGACTTCCGGTATAACCGGAAGGGCTAGAAATCTGAAAATATTTTAGATGAAGAGAACGTAATTGATAATACTTAAGTCTGCATTCTCAAATTTTTTGTTTGGCTAGAACCCCAGAAACGTCTAATGACCAGTCTCGCTGAGACACCCTGTATAGATTTATCTAGCACCCAAGGGACTTTTTGAGATCTCATTGATTAACCTGAATGTGGAAACTATACCATCAACACCTGTAACCTTATAGTAGAATTTTGAAGTTGTCTTTGAGATAAATAGATATTGTAGCGCTTATCCAAAATCAGTTGGATATTTTTCAAAGTTCAAATTTTAGTTTTTGGTGAGAGTCATTACCAATTTAATATAAATTTATTAGACATTTTCATGAAGGTAATCAATTCACCATGTTTACCGACCATAAAACTTTAATTTCACCACTTTATACTAAATCAGACAAAACGCCATATCAAACAGGATTAAAAGGATTTTATAGCTCAGTTTGCACCGTGCATTAAATTTATTAAGGGTGATTCTTGTATGAATGTTGATTTATACAAAATTCTTAAAGTAACTCAAGATAAAATGCAAAAATTAGTAATAAATAGCATTTATTACTATTTAATTATAAATTTTGACAGTATTAGAGTTCGAATTATTATCAGTTGGGTTTATAATCCAATCTTGAATGTCGACTATGTTTAGATAAAGAGAAGAACATAGAGATGATTTTAGTACAAGTTCTTAGGATTATATGCAAGTCTTATATAAAAATTATCAAGTCATTTCGTTATGTAAGAAAACAAGAATTTGAGTTGACTAAAAAATTCGTGAATTTAATCGAGTTCTTATCTATTGAGAGCATTATTTAGACAAATATTTACTCAATACACAAAAAAATACATAAAGATTTTTTTTTCGAGATAATTTTAACTACTCTTCAAATAACGAACACAAAACTTAATAATTTTACAAAACTATTCATAAATAGAATAATATATTTTCAGATTGAATAAAAAGGAAATTTGACAAAGTTTACCACATCCTAAACCAGAATCGTGCTAAATATCACCATGACAGACTACGTCTTGTTTAAAAAGAGTACCTTAAAAAAACTATAGTTTCGTTAATGACGTTAGAAGATTAAGAAAAACAAAAATATAGGACGCGTTCTTATCATTATAAACTTTGAACGAGAAGAGGATACGCATTTTTTCACGTTTACGTTTATTTTTTATCGGTTTTAATAGAATTTCTAATGTCGAGATGATAACAAGAAGGGAAAAAAGTGGAACACCATGCACTGTTTATTTACGGCAATCTTATCACAAAGTGCCGTCTTTTTTGGTAAGGTGGGATATTGGGATTTAAAATAATAATATTGATAAATAAAGTCAAAGATGTAAAAGAACACGTTTAAAATTGAAAAAAAATCTTGTTGCCGCGTTCGGTCCATTTCTCTGGAGGTTTCCGTTGTTTATCGTGCGATATCGGGCATTGAAACGAGGATGGAATTTTTCTGAAGGAAATACGAAAAATATAAATTAAAAAATATATTTTTATTCGCGATTAGAGAAAAAAATAAATAAGTAATACGATTTAGTAACCAAACATGTTCTTATTTTGGTATATAAATCTCGTTTAGGTAATTAACACCAATTCTTAACACGGATTTATTGTCTCGCTCCATATAGATCAAATGAGGCAGTAAATTTTCGCTTACATAAACGATGACTTATGTGTCTTGTACGTTACAGTAAAAGAACTAATCGCCATTTTAGCGAATCATCGTAGTTTACTTATGGAGTTTCTGTTATACAACTTTGAAGCCGACAAAATAAATGCACATGTATAGAGAGAGAAGGAAGGATTCTTAGCGCATTTAAAACCTTCTTTTACATCCGTATATGTTCTGTGTTTCTATGGAACGATTACAACACAAAGATAAACACTGAGGAATAGGTCATTCAATTTTAAAGTTTCTTGTAAATCTGATTCCACATGAAACAATAAACCATGCAGAGATTTTAAGACTTATTTCAAACTTAAGAAGGGAGATTAAGAACCAGAGGATTAAAAACCACGAATAAAACCACTGTCGAAAATATAAAATTGAAAAAATCCAGAATGAAGATAAAGATTAAAAATTTTACCCGGTGACGAAGCCAATTAGTGCTAATAACTCGAAATTATTAACACGAAATTGAAGCTTCCAGCTAAGTCTTTAAGCCAATGTTTGACAGATTTCAAGTGGGAATAAATGTGTAGCATAATTTTGTAGAAATTCTCTGAAGAAATCTAAAAACAAATATCATAATGATTTCTAGATGATGATCCATTTTTATAAACCTCACATGTACGGATTAATTGTGCGAGCTGGTCAAAACATTACATCGCCATCAAATCTTAGAGCAATGCTTCAACTTGCAAAATTCTTTTTATCAGACACGCTGATATCCATCAAGAGATTTTAAGCTAACCCTTATTTTGTTAGAGAATAAAGCCATTTTCTAACCATTAATAGATTTGATGATTTTTGGCAAAACGCAATCTTTGTACTTTGTGCTTCCTGATACACAATATTTTTCTTGCTGGTTTCAATTTCACTTCATTTAAATACCTTCTCATTCGAGATGAAATTACAACATTGCAAACTGCTGATAAGTCTTTTTTTAATACATTTATTTACCATTTATTGCCACAAATAAGAATACAAAATTACATAAGAACAAAAATATATACATAAAATTTCATTGTCGATTGTTAGTCGAGCAACTTAAACAACTTAAACTTAAACAATATAAGCAATATGAGCAGTATCAGCAATTTTATCGCACAAGCGATCTCTGCCAAATGACCTAACAGAACAAACAAAAATAATATTTACTGAATATGGCAAGTAGTGATAATTAGATATTATTAACATTTATTACCAAATAAGATTAAGCAAGGAAAAGAGAAAAACAAAGAAAAGACACGAAAAGAGAGAGCGGCTAAAAGAGACCAAAAGGATCTGCCGGATATCAGTTGCCAACAAGTGAGTGCAGTTAAAGAGAGGAAAAAAGAGAAAAACAAAGAAGAAAGAATCAAGAACGAATTTCAGAAGACATTCCATTCCACAGCACAATCGACTGTACTGTAAATGATCTGTGATAAATTTCAGTGCTATGAACAGGAAATGTAAGAATAGTATCAGAACGTGAACGAGTAGCAAGCTCATGAGTTGATAATTGTTGGAACCTATCTGATAAGTACTTTGGGGTGCAGTTATTTTAAATAAAATGGTTAATAAACGTCCCTCACAGGTTAACATCTGAATGTAATTTCGATACGGCGTTACATGCTCAAATCTATTTAGGTCAAATATGAACCGGATGCAATTATTTTGTAGCTGCTGCAATTTACTCAGAAGAGTCACTGAGAGATCGGGACATCCGCATAGTTGAAGTGAGGAAATATAAGTGAGTAGCAAAGATTACGCCAGAGGAAGAGAGCAGCGAAGTCTTTTTAAAGAGTGGAAGCAAGCTTAAAGTTTTCTGCAAACATGTTGAATTTGTGGTTTCCAAGACAGTGCAGAATCCATAAGGACTCCAAGATTTTTAACTGTGTCAGAAAACCGTATGACATTTCCATCCAGCATCAGATCACTCCGCAGGTAGATGGATTAATCTTACCAAGTAATTGACGAGTTCCAAACACAATAGCTTGCATTTTAACTGAGTTCAATTTAAGTCCGTATCTCCAAGATCACTTCAAGACCTTTGATAGATCGTTATTAAGTCACACAATAGCTTCCGGAAATTCAGCAACAGTTGTAGTAGTATATATCTGGAGGTCGTCAGCATACAAATGATAATTACACGAGATATAATTAGTAACACTATTAACGAACACAGTAACGGACCCAATACACTGCCCTGAGGAACACCACATTTGATTGGACAAGCAGAATAAATTGAAGAATTAGCGCATAAGCACAAGGAGCGATGTTAAAGGTAAGATTGAAACCAAGAAACACAGGAGGGAGTGAATCCGTAGGCAGAAAGAGAGGCTGTGGTCGACAGACTCAAAAGCCTTGCTGAAATCAGTAACAGTAACACATCTGTTGTCGCATGCATATCTAATATCATCAGTAACTTTAATGAGGGCAGTAGTTGTACCATGCCCGAAAACCCGATTGCAACTCATTGTGTAAATTAAACTCACTCAAGAGGCTGTACACAAGGAGGTGTACCATCCCCACTTTTGTGGAACCTCACCCTGGATAGCCTCTTGAACCGCCTCGCTGAAGCCAACTTTATCACAGTTGGTTACGCAGATGATTTAACCATTCTTGTCAAAGGCAAGTATATAAACGTGCTGTTTGATAGGATGTAAGTAGCTCTTAAATTGATAGAGACCTGGTGTGACGAACAAAGACTCTCTGTGAATCCTAAGAAGACAGAGTTGATTCTTTTCACACGGATGAGGAAGGTTGGCAAGCCCAGAATGCCATCCCTTGCTAATACTCCATTGGCATTGTCAAAAGAAGTTAAATATCTGGGCATCACGCTTGACAATAAAATGACATGGAGAGCCCACCTAGATAATAGAGTTAAAAAAACGTACGTTGTTCATCTGTTCATCCAAGAGGTGGCATTGGTGACCATGATTCGACTGCGAGCAGCAGGAATTCTAATGGGTGAGAGAAACAGTAAAGATGCCAATCTCTGGAACGAAATGGTGGAATACTCACCAATTCTGGATTGTGTGACGGACATTACACCCTTACAACACATTTTTACGAAGAAATATCTCACCCACCCAAGTTTCACACAAGTAGAGGTAAAAAACAGCCTTAAAATCTACACTGATGGTTCAAAGAGACGGGAAGGAGCTGGAGCCGGAGTCTTCTCGTACGATCTCCAACTCCACGTATCTGAACCTCTAGGTAAAAGTACCACCGTCATACAGGCGGAATTAATCGCCATACAACTTGACGCTGACGTTTTGTCAGATCCAACTTGGTAGGTAAGACTTTTACAATTTATACTGACAGTAGACAAGCTATTTTGGCCCTGAGTAGAATAACAATTACTTCAGGACTTGTTATGGGTTGTCATCTGACATTGGAGAAGGCCGCAGTGCATAACTGTGTTATACTTCAATGGATAAAAGGACACTCGAGTTGTTCAGGTAACAAGCACGCTGATAGGCTTGCCAAAAGGGCTGCCAAGCGAGCCTGAACCGATAATCGCTCCGTCCTTATCAACTCAGATTAAGATAATTAAAGATTTTACCCACAAAAAGTTTATGAACTGGTAGGATAGGGTTAAGGGCTGCCATCTGTCTAAGGAAGTATTACATTATCCTTCAGTAAGTTATCCTTCGTCTTTCGTAAGCCTTGGCAGAAACGCTCTACGAACTGTAACGGGACTCGTCACGGGTCACTGTAAGGTAAACAAGTATCTTTATAACCTTAAGCTTGCTGTTAGTCCTCTCTGTCGCCTCTGTAAAGAGAGCGAGGAGACGGTGCGACACATCTTGTGTGAATGCCTCACTCTGCAAGACCTCAGAATGAGAGACTTCGGAGAGGAATGGCCGACCACAAATGGCATCAGGAACACACCTCTGAGCTGTATCCTAGCCTTCGGAAATTCCTTAGGTTGGTTGATGTATCCGGAGAGAGTGTAGGAGGACGTACAGTTCTGTTCAGATATAATGCGAAAAGAGCCGCTCGTAGAAGCATAAAATTGTACTAGAAACGACCTACGTTCACGAGGCATTCAATCCAGGTTTTACCTGGTCTGTAGTGTTGTAAAAGTTCCGAACAGGCAAGCGGGGTGATGTGATTTATGGCCAAGATGACTGAATCACAAAGAAAAATTAAGAAAATAAATAAGTATAAGCAATCCATTTACTTTACACAATTCCTGAAGTATATGAAAATAATTACTGTATTACTTTGGTAATGCAGTGGAACGATAAGTCGAACCTCATAAGAAATGAAAATTATATATTGAGAGTAAGTCATATATAAACTATATATTGAAATATATCGCAAACCATTTTAATATAATAAAATCAAAAATCAATATAATAAAATATAATACTCCTATATAACAAAAAATATAATATATTATTATACAAATTATTATACATATAAAATATAATAAATATTATAATAATTGGGGAGAATTTTATAAGGTCCATTATACCATCAAATATTATCAGTATTTTGTATAATACCCATTATTCTCTATGCAACATTGTAATCTGGTGGACATCGAATTTACTAGTCTTTCGCATACATCCTTGTCGTGAAACAATTCCCACGCAACTGTAATGTTGTGGTGCAGATTATTCACGTTGCGAATCGGAAAGTTGGCATTTTTATTGAACTGTTTTTCCACCAAAGCCCATAGATTTTCGATTGGGTTAAGATCAGGTGACTGCGCTGGCCAGGGTATTTACTTAACCTCATTATGATCGTCAAACCAATCATGAACAATTCTTGAAGAATGCACGGGTGAATTGTCTTGGACAATCGTGATGATCCCTTCTGGATAACAGGTTCTTACTGATGGTATCCAGCATTCGAATGTATTCCATCGAATTAAATCCTTGTATTGATGTAGTGATGTATTCAGCAATTCCCCTTCGTTGAGCATTATTAAGAATAAGTCTTCGGCCTGATCTAGATGTTGAAGGCCAACTTTCCCGTTTTCTTCAAATCTTACTGATAAACCTACACGTTCGGCAATTTCCCGTTTATCTCTTCCTTCTTGATGAAGTGTAATAATTGCTCGCCTCGTAGTCAAACCTGAATCTCGTTGTTCAGGAACACGAGGCATGTTGTGTTTAAGAAATCGGACAAATTTGAATGCACGTAATTTTGATATTGAATAATTCTATTTAAAATTTGAAGGAGAGTTTCATAAAGCTTTATTTAAAAGTTTTATATTATTATATAAGTTTATTGCTACCAAATCAGCAATACATTCCACAAACAATTAAATTTTTAACAATACTACAATTACATATATCACATTACAATACAATACATTTTATTTCCTATCCTACCCCTCCCCATCTCCTCCCCGCATCTCCCTACGCTGCCTTGTCGCCACCACCTCCCTCATCCATTCTCTTCCCTCTGCCCCCTCCCCCAGCACCTGCTTCCACCCGATCACCTCCTCTCTTAGCTCGTCACACTCCCTCAGTAGGTGCTCCAACGACTCCCACTCCCCACCACATAGCCTACAACCCCTCTCATCATCTCTCATCCAATACCTATTCGCTCTCTCCTCATTGCCGCATCTGAATCTTGCCACCATCCTCTTCCCATCCTCATCCCCCTCCACCGACAGGTACTTCGGCAATCCCTCCGTTATTATTTCCTCGTACTTAGGGTTGTACCTGCTCTCCCTTATCTGCCCCCTTCTTTCTTGCCTCTATACATCTCTATCCCTGCTCTCCAGCTCTTTCCACATCTCAATCCCCTGAGTACTGAGTACCCCACCCTTCTGAAATATTCCTCCTCCCTCGTTGCCCGTAACCCCCTTTCCCTGCCTTAATCTCTTTCCAGCACTATCCCAAAATTTTACATTGAGACCTCCCTTCAACCCTCTCCTCAAAACGTACCGCCCTTTTACCCGCCTCCACTCTTAACTTATCATAAAAAATAGTTTTATATTATATTAATTATATTACTGAGATTTTTATCTGACGTTTTATTTATAGAAATACTCTAAAATCATTTATTAGAGCAACATATAAAAAATCGTATATTTGTTGTTCTTAAAAATATCAAAAAAGATTTAAAATAAAATAAAATTAACACATTTAAAAAAAGGGTGATCCATTTCGGCCCACTTCAAACTGGGACGGTTTTACCTGGGTTAAGGAAGAGGGTAACTTCCTTTAGTCTCAGAAATCGAATTGAATAGAAACAAAACATGTCTCCGTCTTTTTCCAGTACCAGCGTCATGTCGGAGCTAACAGCGGACGATTCGCATTAAATCTGAACAGAGCTGTACAAGGGGCCCGTTGGGGTCTAGGTGCTGTATGCGAAAGCATACCCTCCGCTTTCCTACATACACAATTCAGTCAATTAAATCACATTACTAGTGATTGTACAATTTCAGTAACTTACAAATAGAAGAGTTAGGTGAGTAACGAAAGGTTTATTTAATTTGTTATGGTATTGAATTTTCTAATCTAATTAGGTTTCATCTTGCTATCACAAAATAAGCAAATCCGTTCCTGTTAAAGGGTGGAGACATATTTCTAATAAATTACTCACCATTGGTGCAGGTGTTGATAAAATGACATTATCACATACATTTCTTATACCTTCAAAGTTTTTTATGACAATGAAATTCTCTGAAGGTGAGGTGATAAGGTGGTTGGAATGTTGGAGAAATTGTGTCATTTAACTAAAATTATAGTAAAAAGGGTACAAGGGTACTCTGACGAAAAAAATTATTGTGCCTTAGAACATAAACATAATTATTTATAAATAAATGCGTAAATTGTAAATTATATCGTTACTCATCTAAATCCAAAGGTAATAAAATTTATAGTTTCGCGATTTTCTTTTTTTTCATTTCTTATTCCATCTAAGAAAATGTTAATAGAACCATTAGACGCCACGGTGACTTCGCTCTGTCGTTTCATTTTCTTTCTCACGTCAATTACCGGCGCGCATTTTAAACGGTAAGTACTCTTAGAAGTCGTACTTCTGAAGGCCGCGCGGAAGTGTAACCGAGTGACATTGATTCGTTTTCTTTCTTTATTTCTTTCTTTACGTTTGATTACGTCGATCTAACTGTTTTTCACTATCCTTTGTCTTTAATAATGTACACCGCGATCTTTACGTTCGATTTGTTCTCGTTAAAAAGCTGGTTCAGTAGTTTGGCGCAGTCTCAGTTCAAGATTTATAGCGAAAATGAACCTTACGTTCAATAAGGTGGTCTCTTACACGACGGTGATTAATGGACGTAACTACGCATTAAATTCGAATTGGACAGATTAAAGACAGTCGAACGAGAACCGAACGGCGAGCAAAGTGAGTAATTATCCTTTAGAGGCGTTTTGTCTTTTCTGTACTAAACGCAAATTTTCTTAAAAGAAACGAGATAGGTACTCGTTTAGATTTATTAAAGGGGAGTGTGAATCATTCACTTTTTTCTTACTATTTCCGTCGCTTTTAATAAATCCTGTAATAATTTGCGGTTAATTGCTTTAGAAAAGCATTTTGTTCTCTTAATTTTACTAGATTATAGATTTACACTTTTACCATTTTTGTTGTTGTGAAAGGAATTATTTATGTTAGAAATAATTATTATAAGAGAACGTTGATATTCGCTTAAATTTTTGTGGTTATCGATCAAAAGAAACCAAGAAATTAAGAAAAAAACTTTCTATTATTATTATTAATATTTCAATCTATTTCTCATTAACTTTTAATAAGGCAAATTTAATTTTGAAATTTAAATTTGATTCGTAATATTTTCAATATTTTATATTTTCTTTGTAATTAATTTTTAAGAATTCTGTCCTTGTTATTACCTAAAGATTCTATACAAGCAGCTTATTTTTATTGTAACCTTGCAAGCAATCGCTAAAAACTATATAAATACTGACCTTCGCTAGCAGATATTGACCGAATGATGGTGGTTTTCTTTCGATATGTTAAAGAGCCATTGACACTTCTCCAGCTCAAATCTTGTTCAAAAATTGTCTTGCTTATGCCACTAATATGAAAGTGATGAACAGTTACCAAAAAAGTTTATTGACTGCTGGAACAGAATTGAAGTTGTGACTGCCAGACTTAATGAAATCTTTGCAATTATGACCTACAAATACTCACAGAAATTACTACAATATGAAACTTGTCAATACTAAATTCAAAGTTTTTCCCTAAAAATAGTCATTGATTTCATCTTGAAAATTTCCTTAGATTTTTTTGACATTTACTGAAACTTCTGCAATAATCTAGTTATCCTAATACATAAATCATAAAAATTTTTATTAAATAATATATATATTGGTGATGATTCTTGGAAGACGCTGGCATCATCTTGTACTTACAACTTAGATACAACTGATAAGGCTGATGAGGCAAATGCAGTCTGTAGTTACTCTTTATGAGCAATGATTAACGTTGGGATATTCTTACATTGAATATCTGGACTAACTTGCCCAGGATTTAACATAACTTTGGCGCTTTGGTCCTATTGGTTCATCTTCTTGGTGTATGTGCTTGGTCTTCTTTCTAAGGTTCTTTCAGTTTATTTTCAAGTTTAGAAATAATTTTTGATTCTATTTGTAAACAAAATGATGCCAATTACAAAATTACATCCATAACTAGTAGTAAAAGATCAAGATGAATTATGCACTAAGATTAATCAAGATTTGAGAAAAAAATTCTTGCAATTTTTCTTATCCAGATATTAAAGAATTAATTGATCTTGTATGAGAGTCTTTGATAGTCTCAGCAAGCCGTTTCATTTCTAATTATAAGAGGTGGACCCTGAAAGGTCTCTCACTCTGAAAACTCTTCGACTAAACACGCGGTTGTTTCTAGTTCCAGCTTTAGTTCAATAAAAGTATACAACAACCTGGCGTTAATTAATGATTAAAACTAGAACTGACACTAGACCTAGAACTAGAATCATTTGGGTTTAGCCACACGTCTTTAAAGACGGCTAAACCCAAATGATTCTAGTTCTAGGTTTAGTGGTAATTCTAGTTTTATACTTGCATTGATACTAGAACTAACATTGGACCTAGAACTAGAAACATTTGAGTTTAGCTGTATGTCTCTTAAGACGGCTAAACCCGAATGATTCTAGTTCTAGGTATAGTGTTAGTTCTAGTTTTACACTAGCACTATTACTATGTAGAACTAACACTATACCTAGTACTAGAATCATTTGGATTTAGCCGCACGTTTCTAAAGACGACTAAACCCGAATGATTCTAGTTCTAGGTCTAGTGTTAGTTCTAGTTTTACATTAGCACTGTTACTATGTGTTACTATGTTAGTTCTAGTTTTACATTAGCACTGTTACTATGTAGAACTAATACTATACCTAGAACTAGAATCATTCGGGTTTAGCCGTCTTTAGAAACGTGCGGCTAAACCCAAATGTTTCTAGTTCTAGGTATAGTGTTAGTTCTAGTTTTTGACTAGAAGTGTTACTATGTAGAAGTAACACTATACATAGAACTAGAATCATTCGGGTTTAGCCGTCTTTAGAGACGTGCGGCTAAACCCAAATGTTTCTAGTTCTAGGTATAGTGCTAGTTCTAGTTTTAGACTAGCACTGTCACTAAGTAGAACTGACACTATACATAGAACTAGAATCATTCGGGTTTAGCCGTCTTTAGAAACGTGCGGCTAAACCCAAATGTTTCTAGTTCTAGGTATAGTGTTAGTTCTAGTTTTTGACTAGAAGTGTTACTATGTAGAAGTAACACTATACATAGAACTAGAATCATTCGGGTTTAGCCGTCTTTAGAGACGTGCGGCTAAACCCAAATGTTTCTAGTTCTAGGTATAGTGCTAGTTCTAGTTTTAGACTAGCACTGTCACTAAGTAGAACTGACACTATACATAGAACTAGAATCATTCGGGTTTAGCCGTCTTTAGAGACGTGCGGCTAAACCCAAATGTTTCTAGTTCTAGTTTTACACATGCACTGTCACATTTTGTACTTACAACTTAAATAGAAATGATAACATTTACAAAGGATGAGAAGATGAGGCAAATGCAGTCTGTAGTCACCTGATACTCTTTATAAGCAATGATTAACGTTGAGATATTCTTACATTGAATATCTGGACTAACTTACCCAGGATTTAACATATCTTTGGCGCTTTGGTCCTATTGGTTCATCGTCTTGGTATATGTTTTTGATGATTACATCTCTTCCAATGATTACCGCAACCATCTGGAGTTCCGGAAAAATCTATGAGCCAATGCCAAAACCCAGAGCAAGTGGGAACATAACACGAACATTTATTAACGCAAATATTTGCTATCTTTGCCTTTGCACTAACTATAGTGTAGAATATAGTATGTATAACAAAACCATCATATTGAAATGCAACCTTTGTCCCAAGTACTTCGCTTCGATAAGAACCTTTACCTAAATGTCTAAGAGTAATGAAGAAAACTCAGGTGAAAATGATACTTAAAAAGCTAATGATTGAGTCATAATTTGAATCCTAAAAGTTGTGTCCTAAAAGTTGAAGCTCTCTTGAAGATATATACTGATTTATAAGATTTTACTATCTATTTAATCCAATCTTGATGATTATCCTATAAAGGATTCAAACATTTTCTAATTTCTAATAAATTAAATAAATTATTCTTATTAATATGTACAGTTCAACCTAATTTTGATCTTAAAGTTATTTTAGACGGTAAAATAAAGGATATATGATGACAATTTGGCAGTGTTCAAAACAGTAAAAGTCTGAAGCGTTAAAATTTATAGCTTAATTTGTTAGTAATAAATTATACAAAGCGAATCTCATTTAGTTGATATTCCGGTCCTGGGTTTTAAATCTCACACACAAGCAACGCACACACAATGAATTGTGAGAGTACCGAGAAAAGCAAAGCTGTAAACGGAAGTATGCGTATGACTCAACCCCGGCTACCGTATTTACTATTATTAATTGCATTAAAGCCTTTTTTTATAGATACCTATCTCGTTTTGAATTTTTTCCATTTTACTTAAAAGCTTAACCGTATATCCTTTAGAACTCGTTTTCGATGCTGTGAATAATCGGGAAATACGAGTAACACGAGTATTGTACCTTGAACAAAACGCCGCACCCCTTTATATCGTTGCTATAAATTGTTATTTGAGACGAGAACTAAATAATTCGAATTGTTACAAAAACAATTTGCTGTTTTATTCAATTTAATTTTCTTTTTTGTATAATAAAATTTTTATGACCACCTGTAAAGTCAAATATTTCATTACGTATAATTGGGCAATTAGCACCTATAGCTGCCGATAAAAGGCGTGTCGAAATTAATGCGAAAATAGAATTTACACATATTTATACGCATACATACAGGTATACAGGTTTCATTACGAAAAAAAATATTGCAATAAGTGATGAATCGAATTCCTTTTAATAGATAATAGAAATTAAATAAATTAATAAATGTTGCTGTTTTTATTATCAATTTCATTTTCAACCATAATCAAATGAAAACTAATTAGAAAAGTGACTATTCCTTTTAACTGTTTAGGCGGACGGTAGATAAAGAAATTATGATATTTTTAGAACAAAACGCCCAGCCAAAATTTCTAACACGGATTTAGAGTTGACCTTTAATATAAATTCGGAACGTTAAATGATTCACAATGATACCCGATCTCGGTTTTATTCCTTTTCTTTACTTCAAAATTTGCAGGAATTAAATTAAAATTAATCACCGCAAGGATTTTAATTCAAAGTACTTTAAAAGAATTCAAAAAAGTGGAATTTTTTAATAATTAGTGTAGGTAATTTCTCTCGCTTAATTAACACGATTTAATTCAACACACTTTTTCAGCAATAAATTTTAATTAAACAATCCTTAAATTAAATGAAAATAGAAAGTTTTACTTATTATTTTCTTTTATTTTGTATATTTTCACTAAATTATGATGACATTTTCAAGGATCTTTCAGTTTATTTTCAAGTTTAGGAATAATTTCTGATTTTATTTGTAAACAGAATGATGTCAGGCAATGATTTCTTATCCAGAGATTAAAGAAGTAATTGATCTTGTGTCAGAGTCTTTGATAGTCTCTGTAAGCTGTTTCATTTCTAATTGTAATAGGTGGACTCTGAAAGGTGGGCTGTTGAAACATCCGGGTTTAACCGTGCGTCTCTTAAGATACCTCTTCGACTAAACACCAGGTTCTTTCTAGTTCTAGGTTTAGTTCAATAAAAATATATAACAACCAGACGTTGAATAATAATTAAAACTAGAACTAACACTAGACCTAGAACTAGAAAGTTTCGGAACCCGAATATTTCTAGTTCTAGGTCTAGTGTTAGTTCTAGTTTTACACTAGCACTGTTACTATGTAGAACTAACACTATACCTAGAACTAGAATCATTTGGGTTTAGCCGCACGTCTCTAAAGACGGCTAAACCCGAATGATTCTAGTGCTAGGTATAGTGTCAGTTCTAGTTTTACACTTTTCCTATCACCAGAACTAATACTAGACGGAGAACTAGAAACATTCGGACTTAGCAGCACGTCTCTTAAGATGGCTAAACCCGAATGATTCTAGTTCTAGGTCTAGTGTTAGTTCTAGTTTTACACTAGCACTATTACTATGTAGAAATAACACTATACCTAGAACTAGAATCATTTGGGTTTAGCCGCACGTCTCTAAAGACGGCTAAACCCGAATGATTCTAGTTCTGGGTATAGTGTTAGTTCTAGTTTTACACTATCACTGTTACTATGTAGAACTAACACTATACCTAGAACTAGAATCATTTGGGTTTAGCCGCACGTCTCTAAAGACGGCTAAATCCGAATGATTCTAGTGCTAGGTATAGTGTTACTTCTAGTTTTACACTTTCCCTATCACCAGAACTAATACTAGACCGAGAACTAGAAACGTTCGGATTTAGCCGCACGTCTCTTAAGATGGGTAAACCCGAATGATTCTAGTTCTAGGTCTTGTGTTAGTTCTAGTTTTACACTAGCACTATTACTATGTAGAAGTAACACTATACCTAGAACTAGAATCATTTGGGTTTAGCCGCACGTCTTTAAAGACGGCTAAACCCGAATGATTCTAGTTCTGGGTATAGTGTTAGTTCTAGTTTTACACTAGCACTGTTACTATATAGAACTAACACTATACCTAGAACTAGAATCATTTGGGTTTAGCCGCACGTCTCTAAAGACGGCTAAACCCGAATGATTCTAGTGCTAGGTATAGTGTTAGTTCTAGTTTTACACTTTTTCTATCACCAGAACTAATACTAGACCGAGAACTAGAAACATTTGGATTTAGCAGCACGTCTCTTAAGATGGCTAAACCCGAATGATTCTAGTTCTAGGTCTAGTGTTAGTTCTAGTTTTACACTAGCACTATTACTATGTAGAAATAACACTATACCTAGAACTAGAATCATTTGGGTTTAGCCGCACGTCTCTAAAGACGGCTAAACCCGAATGATTCTAGTTCTGGGTATAGTGTTAGTTCTAGTTTTACACTATCACTGTTACTATGTAGAACTAACACTATACCTAGAACTAGAATCATTTGGGTTTAGCCGCACGTCTCTAAAGACGGCTAAATCCGAATGATTCTAGTGCTAGGTATAGTGTTACTTCTAGTTTTACACTTTCCCTATCACCAGAACTAATACTAGACCGAGAACTAGAAACATTCGGATTTAGCCGCACGTCTCTTAAGATGGGTAAACCCGAATGATTCTAGTTCTAGGTCTTGTGTTAGTTCTAGTTTTACACTAGCACTATTACTATGTAGAAGTAACACTATACCTAGAACTAGAATCATTTGGGTTTAGCCGCACGTCTCTAAAGACGGCTAAACCCGAATGATTCTAGTTCTAGGTATAGTGTTAGTTCTAGTTTTACACTATCACTGTTACTATGTAGAACTAACACTATACCTAGAACTAGAATCATTTGGGTTTAGCCGCACGTCTCTAAAGACGGCTAAACCCGAATGACTCTAGTTCTAGGTCTAGTATTAGTTCTAGTTTTACACTAGCACTGTTACTATGTAGAACTATCACTATACCTAAAACTAGAATCATTTGGGTTTAGCCACACGTCTTTAAAGACGGCTAAACCCAAATGATTCTAGTTCTAGGTTTAGTGTTAGTTCTAGTTTTATTCTTGCATTGTCACTAGAACTAGCATTAGACCTAGAACTAGAAACATTTGAGTTTAGCTGTATGTCTCTTAAGACGGCTAAACCCGGATGATTCTAGTTCTAGGTCTTGTGTTAGTTCTAGTTTTACATTAGCACTATTACTATGTAGAACGGCTAAACCTGAATGATTCTAGTTTTAGGTATAGTGTTAGTTCTAGTTTTACACTAGCACTATTACTATGTAGAACTAACGCTATACCTAGCACTAGAATCATTTGGGTTTAGCCGCACGTCTCTAAGGACGGCTAAACCCAAATGATTCTAGTTCTAGGTATAGTGTTAGTACTACATAGTAATAGTGCTAGTGTAAAACTAGAACTAACACTAGACCTATTAGAACTAAACCCAAATGATTCTAGTTCTAGGTATAGTGTTAGTTCTAGTTTTATACTTGCACTGTCACTAGAACTAACATTAGACCTAGAACTAGAAACATTTGAGTAAAGCCGTATGTTTACCCGAATGATTCTAGTTCTAGCTCTTGTGTTCCTAGTAACCAAAAGATCCAGGAAAAGTAACTGTTTAGTACCTTTCGTTTTCACGATAAATTTGATTATGGAGTGTTGCTAGTTAAGATGGTCTAAGAAGACAGATTAACACTGATTTAAGTCGTGAAATATTGTCTCATCACTATTTAAATGATTTGATTGAAATTAAATGAACTTTTTGTTGAAGTCGACGATAAAACGATATTACTATAGAAAGTGTAAATTAAATAATTCTTAAATCAGATAATTGTAACTAAGCAATTTTTAATTTTTTTAATTGTTTAATTTATTTTGTGAAAACAAAGCAATTTTTAATCCGTATACATCGAATTATGATCTTCAATTTAAAAGAAAACTGCTGATAACTTCACTTAACGAGGAAATATAAACAAAAAGCATCAAATAGCATATTCAGCGATTTTTTTTTGCTGAATAACCGTCTACCTGTACTCGATTTTCTTGTATTCCTATTTTTTCTTCTTTTTTTCAATACTCATCCTAATACAAAAAAAATCATGATGCTTAATTTTTATTTTAGCTTTAGAATTTAATCTAAATTTAACACCTTAAACGTCGCGTCGCCTTGCCAAATATAATTTAAGTTAAGAATCTGTTGGCAATTTTTGACAGACACGTTGACGCCTAGCCACATGATTGTTACGTATTTTAAAACATAACTATTTAAAAGTTTAAATTAAAATAAAAATTTTATTACGTCAAGGTCTTGCATTGGGGAGAAGTGATTCAATACACACACCATTGAATTAAGATTTTTTCGCCCCATTTTCCCCGGGTTCCATAACAGTTCCGCTGTTACTGGTACGCTGCTGATTCATGTACCGGGGCTAGTTAGGAACGCCAATGACACAAAAATCGGTTACAATAAGCGGAGAACCTTAAGCCTGAAACGAACCACTCGTCGACGTATCCGGAGGCTGAACAAAAATGTATTTGTTAAGAAATAAACGTCGTACGAAGAGATTCGTATGGGTTTAGATATCGAGTTCCAAGGAATCGGATGCAATTTCATACGTGATCTAATTCAATTAACGGGGACCGAGAATTAGATCTCGAACTTTGATTACGGATTTAACGATCTATTTGCACCTGGTTGGCGAATTTGAGAAATTGATTTCGCTTTAGACAGAACCGCACTTAGAAATTTTTTGATATTAATTTAAATAAAAAATTAAAAAAAAAAGAAGCCCCTTCACAAAAACAAACGATAACTCCTTATCGGTTTGCGTTAATTTCGATATCGTCTTATTTGTTTAGAACCGCTATCGACAAGGGCGTGTACCTTTACTATCTCTAAGCGTGTTTTTACATTGTCTTAATCTTGGAGAAGAACATATTTAAAAATAATATTTATAAACGTTCGATAAGAAGCATTAAAAATATATGAGAGTGCGTCAAAAACATCATCAGATTCAAAATGTAACTGCAAGAGTGCATACACTTCGTAAGCAGTAAATATATGAAACATGTTGATACTGATATCTAGAAGGACAACGCCGTATTTGTGTATTTAGGGGTTTCACAATTCATTCAAGTTTTACGCATGTTCTTTTTCTTAAATAATAATAACAATCAACACAGTTACATTTATTTTTAGAACATCCGATAAGAAGAATAAGCTTGTATTTATGTCACCTACAAGAAGAACATTGTGACCTTTCTAAAATAAATATCGTATCTAAATTCTGGAAAATTATTAATTTATAACATTTTTTAACATCAACAAAGATAAACAGTTACTACTAGTTTCTATTTTATACATATAGCATTCTAGGATGACACTGCATCTATAATTAAATCGATTTTAATTTTTTTTTATCATCATATTGTAAATAACAATATAATTTATATAATGTTTAATAGTGTAGTTGAATCATTTTAAAGTGTAGTGTAGTCATTTTAATAGCAATTTCCGGTTCTCTTGTTTATAACTTAATTTTGAGAACTGAAGTATTTATTTATTTATAAGATTATAACTTGTAATCTTGATGCGTAGTTTAGGATAATGTACATTAATTGTATTGTACTGAAAATAACCATGAGGATGATTAGATAACATTTCTTATGATGATGAATTTAACTAATTAACTATTTTTTTTGCATTTATCTCAGTAAAGACCTTGCACATAACAAAATTAAGATATAAAATAGTGATTGAAGTATCTTAGATGATAATTAATATTAAACATTTACCAAAATCACCAGAATATGGCATAATTGTTCTTTATTCTGCACTTTTTTGGGGACAATGTCCTTCCATCCAATGGCGTTGCAGTACATTTTGAGTATTGGTCTCCTCAATTTTACTCTTCCATCTATCTCTGTCTTTTGATGCTCTTTTAAATTTGTGGCTTCTATCATGTTCTTGGCATCCCTCTATCATATTTTGGGTTTCTTAACCGATCTCCTACCTCCAGACAATCCATGTAGTGTCTTCTTTGTTAGCCATTTGAGCTATACATATATTCTTAGACTCGTGGTATAATCCCTGATTGGTCTTATTATTTCTCTTATGATTTTCCTCTCTAGTGTATCTAGTTTCTTTGCATATCTTTGTGTTTCTCCACCATACGTTAGTAATGTACGGATTATGGTTTTATAGACTCTAATTTTGGTTGTTTTGTGAGTGTCTCTGGATTTTAGTGTGGATTAGGTTGTATTTGCTCCATTCAATCTTTCCTTTTCCTCCTTTGCTTCGTCGTTGTCATGTGACAGGTTAGATCCTAGATATCTAAGCCCTTGTATCAATTCCAGGGACAATTAGTTTCTGCCAATAAGCCAATATAGGTGTCTAAATTTGATATCAAGTTTCTCACGTTTTTTTTTGACGTGAGCTTTCCATTTGAGTTTGGTGTCCAGCGTCATACCAAGATATTTTGCGGTGCTGGCGTAAGGGACTGCATTGCCATTTATGTGTACTGGGACATAGTTTACTTTTTTATAAGTAAAGTTTATGTATGTCGATTTATTTGTATTTAGTTTTATTAGCAATCGTTTGGTCCAGTTTTTTATTGAATTTAAGGCCAATTGTAACTTATTTGCTGCAACTACTTCATTTTCTGCAACAACCAAGATCGCTGTGTCATCGGCGAATGTAACTGTTAAATTTTCTGCTACCCGAAGAAAGTCGTCCTTGAGGAACTCCGGCTCGTATTTCATGTAGTGGTGAATAAGTGTTTTCGTATTTTACTCTAAAATATCGATCAGAAAGATACGATTTTAATAGTTGATTATACCTTGATGGTAGTATTTGGTATAGTTTGTAATTTAAACTATCTAACCAGATTTTGTCGAAAGCTTGTGCAACATCAAAAAATACGGCGGAGCAGACTTTATTTTCTTCCATTGGTATTTCGATAGTATTCGTTATTCTATGCACTTGGTCTATTGTTGCATGTTTATTCGGAAACACAAATTGATGTGGTGGTATTAGGGCTTTTTCTTCTATGACAGGTTTTAGTCTTTTTAATAGTAATTTTTCAAGCAGTTTTGATAGTAATGATAATAATGAGATTGGCCTACATGATGTGACATCTCTGGGGGGTTTACCAGGTTTTGGTTTACTATTTCAGCAATTTTCCATATGCTTGGGAAATATTTCTGTTTAAAAGCAGCATTAATTATGTGTAATAGTTTTGTAATCGCCCGTTTTAGTAGATGTTTCAATGTTTCTCCATTAATTAGGTCATAGCCTACTGATTTCTTTATATTTAGTTTTTGTATTTCATAATACAGTTCTTTCATTCTTACACATGGTATATTACTCTGCTGATCACTTTGAATTAAGCTAGGGACTGTCAGAAAAATACATAAACTAATTCATAAGGGACACATTTGGATTTTTACATATTTAGAGTTCAGGTGTTGTGACAAATACTTTAAACTCTCTTAGATGAAGAAAGCTTGTGTTGGTATAATACCACACTCAGTTCCTCATTGTCTAAAGTAGCTTGTTATATCAGAAACTACTATCTGAATTAATTATTTGCTTGAAAATCCTGGTTATCAGACTTTTGTTTATTAAATATCCCTGGTAAAGCAAAATCTTCTCTAGTTTGTCTTCTTAATACATTCTTCGTCGAACCATTTTGCTGTTCTCTTGGTATTTAGCCCAGCATTTCTTTCGCAGTTTCAACTAATATTGTTTTCAAGATGGCCCAGGCGGTATTTATTCCAGTAGGTTATACTTTGCAACTTTTGTCTTCACCTTTCCTTTTCTCTTGCATTAAATATTCGATCCATAAGAGTATCTGCAACTAAATGGTGCAGATACTCTCATAGCTTTTACGGTCGATTATGTTGGATCCATGTCTTGAGACTATCAAGATGTGGTCGATTTGATTCGTGGTTTGCTCAGCTGGCGAGGTTCACGTTTTTTTGTGTATCCTTTTATGTGGGAAGTATGTACTTCTAATAGTCATATTTATGGATGTAGCCAATAACTCTTATAGTACATATTCTACGATCAAGTGAAATCTTCATCAATTAAAAGGAAAACTATCCTTGTTTCATACTTATTTAGTTCATTTGCTGCACACATTTAGACGACAATCGGTTGAGGACATTAGGTCGCAATTAAAATACGAAACTTTATATTTGTTTAATTTATTTAAAAAAATTGTACAAAATTCACAAAGATGTTTAATTATTAATTATTTTTCTTGATTGCTCTTAGCCCAATTTCCATTATTATTTCGAATTGGAGGTGTATGTGTTCTTGGAAGTTTAAGCTTTCTTGTTGCCTTCCACAGAGAATAATCAGTACTGGTATCGTCAGTAAGGTCTTTTAAGTAATTTTGAATATTATTTTCGTTGTAGCTATCTGTTAATGCTCTTAATTCGGCAGTTATTTTATTTATTTAGTTTTATCACTAGGAATTGTATTGGTTTGCCATTTCTTTCTTGCTCTCTGTTTTACTGCATTTTTGCCTCTAATGAATTTAGGATAAATATTAGATTTAAATTTTGGTGTTAAATTTGGTGTTGAAGCCCAAGCTGCGTTTTGTATGTCTTTTAAAAACTTTTCTACTTCATTGTTAATGTCTTCGTTGGTTTTCATAAGAGGATTAAGATGAATTTTATTATCTAATGATTGTTGAAATAGATTCCAATTAGTGAGTTTATTAGTTAGTGATAAAAAGGGTTCTTTGCTACATTCTTTGTTATTTAGAGTAATAATTACTATCTATCTATTCTATGTTTACGAAGTTAAGCGATATATTTTGCGTAATAAAAAAATCAAGCAATTCCGTAATTTTACTTCTATCTGTTGGCCAGTAAGTTGGCTTCCCAGTGAAGAGCACCCATCACAATTTAGGACCTCTGTTAGTTCTAGTGATAGTGTAAAACCAAAATTAACACTAGACCAAGAACTAGAAACATTCGGGTTTAGCCGCACGTCTCTCAAGACGGCTAAACCCGAATGATTCTAGTTCTAGGTCTTGTGTTAGTTCTAGGTCTAGTGTTAGTTCTAGTTTTAGTTCAATAAAAATATACAACAACCTGGCTTTGAATAACAACTAAAACTAACACTAGCACTATCACTAGAACTAACACTAGTCCTAGAACTAGAATCATTCTGGTTTAGCCGTCTGATTGTTTCTAGTTCTAGGTTTAGTGTTAGTTCTAGTTTTAATTCAATACAAATATGTAACATAGATATACAGGGTTTACTTGAACGCTGAAATGAGCAGCCCCATCATGCATAAACCACATTTCCCTTCGTGTTTGATACGGCACTTCTTCCATCAGTCAAACAAGGTATTTTGCAAAAAGTTAAGTTGTACCGTTGAGACGGTTATCAAGTACGTGCGGACCAATTAAATGATCCCCAATAATACCAACCCATACATTAATAGAAAATCTTTCTTGATGTTTCGTGGCTAAAACATTGTATTGGTTTTCATCGGCCCAAACATGGATATTATGGAAGTTAATGACGCCATCTCGGGTAAATCCAGCTTCATCGGTAAACAACACTTTTTCCGGAAAATTTCTGTCATGGCGCCATTGTTCCATAATCTAACGACTGAACTATAGTCTTGGGATGCTATCGGTGGGTTTTAAGGCCTGCACCTTTTGGAAATGGTATGGATGCAGTAGCTGATCTTTAAATACCTCCCAAACGGTGGTTTTCGGCATATTTTCTTGTACCGATAATCTCCTAGTGCTTACCGTAGGATTGATAGCTACTGCATCGAGCACCCTTTCTTCCACTTCTACAGTCCTCATAGTGCATGATCTTCCACAGTCATAACGATTTTCCTTAAAGCGCCCAGTTTCACACAATCTTCTATGAATAGAAGCGAACGTTTGTTCACAGGGAAGTTGTAGGTTTGGATATCGTTCTGCGTACAATCTTGGTGCTTCTCTGACATTTCCATCAGCTCTACCGTACGTAAAGTGAATGTTTGCCATCTCTTCGTTTTATGTAGAATCACACCTTTAAATATATGAACGCAATTTCCGGACACCCTGTATATCTATGTTACATATTTGTATTGAATTAAAACTAGAACTAACACTAAACCTAGAACTAGAAACAATCAGACGGCTAAACCAGAATGATTCTAGTTCTAAGACTAGTGTTAGTTCTAGTGATAGTGCTAGTGTTAGTTTTAGTTGTTATTCAAAGCCAGGTTGTTGTATATTTTTATTGAACTAAAACTAGAACTAACACTAGACCTAGAACTAACACAAGACCTAGAACTAGAATCATTCGGGTTTAGCCGCACGTCTCTCAAGACGGCTAAACCCGAATGATTCTAGTTCTAGGTCTTGTGTTAGTTCTTGTGATAGTGCTAGTGTAAAACTAGAACTAACACTAGACCTAGAACTAGAAAGTATCAGAAACATATTCTAGAAAGTATGTATTCTAGAATATTTCTAGTTCTAGGTCTAGTGTAAGTTCTAGTTTTAGTTCAATAAAAATATACAACAACCTGGCTTTGAATAACAACTAACACTAGCACTATCACTAGAAGTAACACTAGACCTAGAACTAGAATTATTCTGGTTTAGCCGTCTGATTATTTCTAGTTCTAGGTTTAGTGTTAGTTCTAGTTTTAATTCAATACAAATATGTAACATAGTAATATCTTATGTTAACTAGCGCTACCTACCACTGTTACTACATGTTGCATTTTATATGGGACAAAGTAAGTGGGTACGCCCTAATTTCTATGGAAATATATTGTTGCATATTGCATTTTAAGTAAAATTCACTGATTACAATCTATACACAGTTTAGTCAAATTAAAGTATTGATTATACATCAAAAATGTATTAATTTTTAAAATTTATAACATAATAAATGAGGATAACATATTTTCCTTTCTTTCAACAAAAAACTTTATGAATTCAAATTGAATTACAATATAAGAAAAAACAAAGACATTACCTTACAAGGACTTAAGTAAAGCACTTATAAACACAGAAATAGAGAGAGTATAAAGTGTTATAAACTATGGGGTGTCGATGTTAGAACATTTGGCGTGAGTGCAGCTCAAGAACGTGTCCTGCTGTGGCAAATGCATTTCTGGGAGCGATACCGCTGCACACTCCATATAAATAGAGCGAAGGCCGTCGGTTGACATTGAGAGAACTATCCCTACGTTGTCGCTGTGGTTCTATTTCCGGACTTTTAGATCTACAACTAGGTATTGCGTGCGGTTCTATCGGTGTCGCGACCGTTTTCGTTAATGATTTACTTTTAACTTTTTAACCTACTTGTTTAAGTCTTAACAATGAAGTCTAAACGATTCTATTTAATAAGCATATATCTTAATAATTACTTATTGGTGATATTCAACATAGTTAATCCAATTACCATTCCTCTCGACAAATAACGTTCCAATAAATAATAAGGAAGTAGTATCTCGAATGATTAGTGATCTATTTCTATGGCTGGCGGTTAATTTTAAAGTATGATGATTGCATTCGAACACATCAAGATGATACGATAACACGGTATATTACTGGCGACGTAAGACGGTGAAAGGAAACTTAAAGCATAAAATAATTCCTTAAAGGGAAACGGCGTTTTACATAAAATACGACTTACAAGACACGGGGTACAGTGAACACATTCATCTCATGAAAACAACGAGACTTATACTCAGCAAAAGTAAAAGTTAAACTCTAAAAAACTAAAAAACGGATTTTCGCCTGAGATTTTTGTTTCTTCCTTTCCTTGGGAAAGTCAAATTAGCGGTTACAAGACTAGACAATAGCCATTTATCTTCGTTGACAGTGTATTCGTAAAAATGTTTATGATCAATTCAAAATGAAGAGTTTTTCCGGATTAAAAGATATTTTCAATTTAAAAATTTTTCGCAACAATTGTGTAACATTTTCGCGACTAACGAAGACATTATATGCAAATTAAGTCGTTTGTCTACGAAAATATTTAAAGATTACGTAATTTTTCTTTTGGGAACGTTATAAAGTCACATAGCAAAGAATAAAGTCGTTAACATTTATAACTTTATTATTGTTATTAATGAAAATCTGGCGAATCGATACCATTGTATAGTTGTTACTGAGATGAGGGCAATTTTCTAACAAATCGTATAATATATTACCACTTCATGAATAATTACAGGATAAATTGCTTCAGCCATAGCACGATCAGCAGCTATTTACTTCACGACAGCTTTGATTGCGAGAATAATAGACTTTGGTATGATTTAAGTGACACCATATGATCTATATGGTTTTTGTTTAGTTGTTGTTACCACATCGTAAATTACATCTAATAATTTTTACTCAAATCATTTTTCGAATAGGAATTTTTACAAATATAATGTGATATATGGAGACCTAATGAGGTATTTAAGTGATGTTTCACAACCTCGAGCTACATGTTATTCTATTTAGTTGTCCTTGTAAATGTGTTATTTTGATGTGCCACAGTCTGACATGAGAATTGCAATTGTAAAAAAAAAACTTCTGTATGTTTCTTTGGAACCGACACATATTTACGTGTTATTTATGGGTGATGTTGTTTTTCTCTCTCGAGAAGGCCGATCTGTAGATTTTAATGTATCAAATTTATAACAACTCATCAATTATTTAAGGGATGCAATAAGCACGTTGATCTAAGAAAATGGTTAAAAAATGTTTGGATAATATTTAGTTACTCAGTATTGTTCCTAAAACGATACGGGCAGGTTAATCTAGAAATAAGTGCCACCACAGTGTTGCAACGTTAGGTTTCTACTAAAATTATCTGGTGTTCGGCCTTCAGCTGCAAGCGACAACATCTATACTTCTGGTCTAGTAATATTTATTTATATTACTAAGAGGATCGTTTTGCGCGTCTTATTTGTATTTTAAAATTAATCAACATATAGTCTATTCTTATTTGTATGTAAATTTCTATACTGTTTGATTACATTAACAGAAATCTGTTTGCAGTAGCAGCTGGATGTTGTGTTAAACGATTGCCGGAGTTAAAACGAACTTAACACGTAGGTGCTTCGACAAGCACAGCGCCTGGTTCCTGCTGACCGACGTTGGCGCAGCAGAAAAGACCAAGAGAGTCGAGCCAGTTCTTGGTGCGCACGCGCTCGCTTACTTACCTTGGCACAGATACGGCGTTTACTCATTTTATTATGTGAAGTCTTGCCTGGTTATATAAGAGTGGTTTTCTATTATTTTCACTTTTAAACGCGCCCGCTTCAATCGCGAGTTGTTTTCGCGAGCGGGCCCCCGTTATATTGTTCATGTTATTCAGGACACCATCGTTTTGTCACGGTGTTTTTTTTTTCTTTCTGTTTCCTATTCTTTATAATAATCCTATCATCCGATAAGTTTTGCCTTCACCAGGTTTTTAAGATTCCTCGCCCATTTTATGTACTGAAAAGAATGTATAGAAGTGAATGTACACCTCTTTGTTTTTTGATTTATTTCTTTCTTTTTTATTTATAACTTTCTTTTAATACGAATGATACTTATATGAATGGCAATATATTGTAATATTAGTAAATTTTACTTAAGATGCAATATACAAAAGCCGTCTGAGAGACGAGCGGCTAAATCCGAATTAAAAACCTATTACTTAGTACTCCACTATTCACAAGAATTAGTATCTCTTTTTGGTGTTGGACACTGCAGATAATAATCAAGTTCAACCCCAATAAGACTTTTTTTATTGAATACAACTTTATTTATATCAGGTTTGTCTTTAGCAACCTCATTGTAACAATCTCAATACGACATATATGTTGCAGTTTCGTCTAGTTTCCTTCTCTTTGCTTGTAATTCATCATCACATTTATTACTAACAGAACTGACGCTTTTATCACTTTCGAGTATTAAGTAAAGTATGCTCTTTTGAATGCAAAAAGTCGTTTTGAAAATTCACTTTTAGATCTTGAGAAATAAATTTTTGAAATAATCGACAATTTTTCGAATTTTTCAATTTTCGCCGATTAAGTTTTAAAAATTCGTATAAAATTCATTTCTTGGAATATGAGTATGAAAATATCCCAAAGTGTTAATAAAACTGTCCTCTTTCCAATGAACCAACCCGTTTTGAAAAATAACTTTTAGTTTTTGAAAAAGCAATACTTGAAATTTTGATAAAATTTTCGATGTTGCAATTTTCATCGATAATTTTCAAAATTCGCTATAAAATTAATTTTTTGAAGGATCCTTGTGGAAATATCACCAATTATTAATTAAAGTATCCTCTTTTTAATGCAAAAATCCGTTTTGAAAAATCACCTTCAGTTCTTAAGAAATAAATATTTGAAATGATCGACAATTTTTCGAATTTTTCACTTTTCGCCGATTAAGTTTTAAAAATTCGTATAAAATCCACTTTTTGGAATATGAGTATGAAAATGTCCCAAAGTGTTAATAAGAGTGTCGTCTTTCTAATAAACCAACCCGTTTTGAAAAATAACTTTTAGTTTTTGAAAAAACAATACTTGAAGTTTTGATAAAATTTTCGATGTTGCAATTTTCATCGATAATTTTAAAAATTCGTATAAAATTCATTTCTTGGAATATGAGTATGAAAATTTCCCAAAGTTTTAATAAAAGTGTCCTCTTTCCAATGTATCACCCCGTTTTGAAAAATAATTTTTAGTTTTTGAGAAAACAATATTTGAAGTTTTGATAAAATTTTCGATGTTGCAATTGTTATCGATAATTTTCAAAATTCGCTATAAAATTAATTTTTTGAAGGATCCTTGTGGAAATATTACCAATTATTAATTAAAGTATCCTCTTTTTAATGCAAAAAGCCGTTTTGAAAAATCGCTTTTAGTTTTTGAGAAATAAATTTTTGAAATAATCGACAATTTTCCGAATTTTTCAATTTTCGCCGATTAAGTTTTAAAAATTCGTATAAAATTCATTTCTTGGAATATGAGTTTGAAAATGTCCCAAAGTGTTAATAAAACTGTCCTCTTTCCAATGAACCAACCCGTTTTGAAAAATAACTTTTAGTTTTTGAGAAACTAATACTTGAAGTTTTGATAAAATTTTCGATGTTGCAATTTTCATCGATAATTTTCAAAATTCGCTATAAAATTAATTTCTTGAAGAATCCTTGTGGAAATGTCACCAATTATTAATTAAAGTATCCTCTTTTTAACGCAAAAAACCGTTTTGAAAAATCACTTGCAGTTCTTAAGAAATAAATTTTTGAAATGATCGACAATTTTTTCGAATTTTTCAATTTTCGCCGATTAAGTTTTAAAAATTCGTATAAAATTCATTTCTTGAAATATGAGTTTGAAAATGTCCCAAAGTGTTAATAAAACTGTCCTCTTTCCAATGAACCAACCCGTTTTGAAAAATAACTTTTAGTTTTTGAGAAAACAATACTTGAAGTTTTGATAAAATTTTCGATGTTGCAATTTTCATCGATAATTTTCAAAATTCGCTATAAAATTAATTTCTTGAAGGATCCTTGTGAAAATATTACCAATTATTAATTAAAGTATCCTCTTTTTAATGCAACATGCCGTTTTGAAAAATCGCTTTTAGTTTTTGAGAAATAAATTTTGAAATAATCGACAATTTTTTCGAATTTTTCAATTTTCGCCGATTAAGTTTTAAAAAATCGTATAAAATCCATTTCTTGGAATATGAGTTTGAAAATGTCCCAAAGTGTTAATAAAACTGTCCTCTTTCCAATGAACCAACCCGTTTTGAAAAATAACTTTTAGTTTTTGAAAAAATAATACTTGAAGTTTTGATGAAATTTTCGATGTTGCAATTGTCACCGATAATTTTCAAAATTCGCTATAAAATTAATTTCTTGAAGGATCCTTGTGAAAATATTACCAATTATTAATTAAAGTATCCTCTTTTTAATGCAAAAATCCGTTTTGAAAAATCACCTTCAGTTCTTAAGAAATAAATTTTTGAAATGATCGACAAATTTTCGAATTTTTCACTTTTCGCAGATTAAGTTTTAAAAATTCGTTTAAAATACATTTCTTGGAATATGAGTATAAAAATTTCCCAAAGTGTTAATAAGAGTGTCGTCTTTCTAATGAACCAACCCGTTTTGAAAAATAACTTTTAGTTCTTGAGAAAACAATATTTGAAGTTTTGATAAAATTTTCGATGTTACAATTGTCACCGATAATTTAAAAATTCGCTATAAAATTAATTTCTTGAAGGATCCTTGTGGAAATATTACCAATTATTAATTAAAGTATCCTCTTTTTAATGCAAAAATCCGTTTTGAAAAATCACCTTCAGTTCTTAAGAAATAAATTTTTGAAATGATCGACAAATTTTCGAATTTTTCACTTTTCGCAGATTAAGTTTTAAAAATTCGTTTAAAATCCATTTCTTGGAATATGAGTATAAAAATTTCCCAAAGTGTTAATAAGAGTGTCGTCTTTCTAATGAACCAACCCGTTTTGAAAAATAACTTTTAGTTCTTGAGAAAACAATATTTGAAGTTTTGATAAAAGTTTCGATGTTACAATTTTTATCGATAATTTTAAAATTCGCTATAAAATTAATTTCTTGAAGGATCCTTGTGGAAATACTACCAATTATTAATTAAAGTATCCTCTTTTTAATGCAAAAAGCCGTTTTGAAAAATCACTTTCAGTTCTTAAGAAATAAATTTTTGAAATGATCGACAATTTTTTCGAATTTTGCAATTTTCGCCGATTAAGTTTTAAAAATTCGTATAAAATCTATTTCTTGGTATATGAGTTTTAAAATTTCCCAAAGTGTTAATAAGAGTCTCCTCTTTCCAATGAACAAACCCGTTTTGAAAAATTACTTTTAGTTTTTGAGAAAACAATATTTGAAGTTTTGATAAAATTTTCGATGTTGCAATTGACATCGATAATTTTCAAAATTCGCTATAAAATTAATTTCTTGAAGGATCATTGTGGAAATACTACCAATTATTAATTAAAGTATCCTCTTTTTAATGCAAAAAGCCGCTTTGAAAAATCACTTTTAGATCTTGAGAAATAAATTTTTGAAATGATCGACAATTTTTTCGAATTTTTCAATTTTCGCCGATTAAGTTTTAAAAATTCGTATAAAATCCATTTCTTGGAATATGAGTATGAAAATTTCCCAAAGTGTTAATAAAAGTGTCCTCTTTCCAATGAACCAACCCGTTTTGAAAAATAACTTTTAGTTTTTGAGAAAACAATATTTGAAGTTTTGATAAAATTTTCGATGTTGCAATTTTCATCGATAATTTTCAAAATTCGCTATAAAATTAATTTCTTGAAGGAACCTTGTGGAAATATCGCCAATTATTAATTAAAGTATCCTCTTTTTAGAGTTGCTTCAAATAAGTTGACTTATCTTATCAGCAGTAATAATGTGGCAATGTAGTCTGAATTGAAAATAGTTTCCTGAAAAAATGTGTATTACTGAAATAGTGATTCTAGACCCTAACTATATAGATTTCCCTTATAACCTGATTTCCTAGCCCCATTCAACAATACATAACTATACAGAACATATTATTATATCTTTAACTTTTAATCTGATTCTTTAAGAAAACAACTTTTTAAAAATCAATTTTTATTATTACTTATTATGAATAGACTGCAATTTATGTTATTTTATATTGTGTTTTTTTATTTTTATATTCTTACTCCCAAGACCAGGTTAAATCATAAATCTGTGTAGTTCTTTATTTTTTTTTTATAAATCTTATTTTTTAATAACAGATAAAAATCGTATAAGGTATTTTATTATTTATTGTAGACAGAGTGGAATTTAGGTCATTTTATTTTTTTGTTTTTAATTTTTATATGTTTTATAAGCGCAATAAAGCTATTATAAAACCTTATTATTAAATAAGTGCTAAGTTTCCTCAGACACATACAAAAGTTCTTGCTGACTGACATCATTATAATAATAACAGAAAAATATTTAGTTTATAAATCATATTTATATAAATGTTTTACTATGGGCTGGATACAAGTCATTACAGCTTTATTACAGCGATAATACGTTTAAAGATAAATAAATTATGTGTTATTTGTGATTTAGAAACGAAAAACTCTCATTGCTAAATGGAACTATCAGAAATAAGTTGTAATCTCCAACGTGTTGCATTCTTATTATTAATTCCACATATGTTTGTTACCATACCAGTGTGGATGTGTTTTATTAAGTAACAGAAAATACATTTTAATATAAAATCTTTTAAGTAACAACAAATATGGGAGTTGCAGATTCAAATGGAAGAAAGGTTTAGAAATTCCAATTTTTGCAGCGCTAATGCATGTTTTGTTGAGAAAATCAGAATGACCTAAGCCGAGACATAAAAAGAACTTTACTTTATTCCTTGTAGTCAGTTTATTCACTTACAACACAATACACTACATTATTTCATTTCATTTTCCTCCTTTCTGTCCACATCATCAAGGGAATCACGACCAGTTCTAAAAGATGTACGAATCTCAAATAGTATGCTACAACTGATGTCGTCGTTTTTACATTAGAGAATATAACGCAAGAGTACCCAATTGCCAAGTAATCGGATGATATCGACAAGAAACTCTGAATATGGAGACAATCTTGAAGATTCCAGATATTTCAAATATTTGGTATCTTCTTTATATTTTTCTTGGATCCAATCATATATTTCACACTGCTTCTTATGCATTTATACTAAATCCATTTTATTGCCCCACAAAAACGAATAAATAATGTATAAAATATTTAATCATTAAGTTCGCTTTAAAATATTACCAAAAAGAAAAAAATAATGTATTATCTTAGTCAAGGTTTGTCTATAAATAATATCAAAAGACCTCGACGGAAAACGTTACCTGCCATCTGGTTCTTTGCCAAACCAAAGCGGAAAATATTTTGTTTACAGAACTGCATTGGATAATTGTACATACTCATCAGTCTGACACATTATAGTTAACGTACCTAATAAAAACTTTAAAGTTAACCGGATTACATTGATTATTTGAGTTAAAAACAAAAACTAAAAATCCAAAATAACCACTTCTAACAGCAACAATAAGCACAAATAACCGAAAGACCTTGCCTGGAAAAAAGTACATTTTCTTAAACGTCTCATTATATTCCTTAATAAACGTACTTTCGCGTTATTATTATTATAATTACACAGTTATTTAAGCTATACGCGATACAGTCTCGATTAATTTTAGAGGTAAAACAACAAACGGCAATGCAGCGGCATGAACAAGCGTTTTAGAGCGTACTCTTTCAGCTGCAGGCTGTAACCCAGAACATAATATCCTGAAATTGAGTATATTCTTTTTTTGTTGTTCTTGTCTTTACCGTTTAACGCTGAGTAAGGCCTCTGGCTCCTTTGTAATTATTTACGAAAGGTCACGTAGCGAACCGTTCGTAGTTTTTGTTGCTCGTTAAGAACAACAAAAAGCGACGTTCTCTCTTTTAATCCGCGACGATGTCTCGGAAAAATGATTGAAATGATCGCGGTGTTGCCCAATTTAGGATAATAATAAATGGAAACGAAATAGAGTGAGAGAAAAACGCGTAATGACTGTACCGGTACGCTATTATTAATCAGCACGGCTCGGGCCCGTTAAATTGAAAGCAATTATTACACTTTCACTTTTGCCAGTGCCATGTCTTTAGTGCTGCTGCCGCTTCGGCTCCCCGTTTTAACCGAAGACGCGACCCGACGTCTTTTTTTCATTCTATGTGCCATTAGTCACGTCGTTTGATTATAACTATATAAGGTGTGCCATTAAAATTATTATTTTTAATGTATAGAATATTAAAAAGTCTGTAAGATTACAAATAAGTTAATTAAGACATTTCGTATTTGTAGTTTAAATGAACGCTATAAACGCTAAGAACGTATATTATCTTGTTAATTAGACTAGAACAACTCTCGGTACATCGTAATCTGTTACCTTTTTCTTCTCATTTAAAATAGACATCGTATAATCTGCATAATTACTAATATCAAAATGCAGTGACATTTTGAAACATTTTGTTATAAGTACGAAGGCTTTCACGGCCGGTGTGAATTAACACACAGACAAAATCGCAAGAAAAATGAAGGAACTGATAAAATCCACAGGAATTCCAGCAGAACAGCAGAAAGGTTTGTTTGTGCAGGCGCCGGTACCACCAAGAATCTACGGACTACCGAAGATTCACAAACCAGACGTCCCCCTCCGCCCTATCGTCAGCGCCATCAACTCCCCAACATTACATTACATTACATTACATAGAATACATATCGGGTAGGCGGACCAACCACCCTTACACCGCGACCCTAAGGATTAATACCTTGCTCGGCGAAAGGTCATTCAGATCTTTTGAGAAGATAAACTGCGACCCAAAAATCGAGAATCTGATACGGTTAACGGCAGGGCAGTGGCATAAAACATGCTCAACCGTCTCTGCTTCCTCCGCACATAGTCGGCATTCAACATCGTCGGCTAAACCCAACAAGTTGAAGTGTGCTTTTAATCGGCAGTGCCCAGTAAAAACACCCATTAGAACTTTTATGCTACTACGGGCAAGTCCTAAAATATTCCCGGGTTTGACAGTGGCGATGTTAATAAACACCTTAGCATGTCTCATTCCAGGAGAACTGGTCCACAGTAGTCGAAGTCTCTCTTCAGCCCACAGTCCAATCCTATATTTGGCCATTGCAAATAATACACCAACTGCTGGTTCCGGTCCCACAAATGCTTCAGCGCTGCCATCTCGTGCTAGCTTATCTGCCGCTTCATTGCCAGCAACCCCAGAGTGACCCGGGACCCAGATCAGAGAGACTCTGTTATCACAACTCAGTGTGTTTAATGTTCTCTTACAATCATTAACCAGAGCCGACACCGTTTTCACGGCTTGCAGCGCCTGGAGAGCGGCTTGACTGTCTGAGAAAATTCGTACTGTCATGTTCTTCACCCCTCTTTCAAGAAGGATTTTAGCACCCATGTCAATAGCAAATACTTCCGCCTGGAATACAGTACAGTACGAACCCAGGCTGTAGGCTTGCTTAATTCGAGGTGTCTGGCAGTATACTCCTGCTCCTACCCTTTCAGGCGTTTTTGATCCATCTGTGTACAAGCAAATGTCTGCCCGAACCAGAGAATTTTCATTTTCGATCCAGGACTGCCGCTCAGGCAGTACAATCTGGTATCGAGCGTTAACCACTGATAGTGATACCGCCAAATCTGACGGCATTGATAGCACAGTATCAGTGCTTATAATGTCTTCCGCAGACCATTGGTAGGACATGTCGGAACAGTTTTGAGCATATTGCTTAAATCTGTAAATGGTTGTTCTAGCCACTTTCTCTATATGCAAATACAGAGGAGATAGGCCAAGCAGAACCTCCATTGCTAGAGTGGGCGTTGTGCCTGTCGCACCAGAGATTGCCAATCCAGCTACTCGTTGAATTCGTGAAAGTTTACTGATAACTGAAGTCTGTCGGACTTTCCTATACCAGGCTGCTGCTCCGTATGTGATCATAGGTCTAACCACAGTCACATAGAGCCAGTATAGTCTTTCAGGGGAAAGACCCCAATTTTTTCCACAAAGACTGCGACAAGTCCACAAGGATAGTTTAGCTTTGTGCAAAACTCCCTGCAAATGTCCATTCCATGACAGGGTTTTGTCTAGGATTACTCCTAGATATTTGACTTCCTTTGAGAAAGGAATTTCTTCACCTTGGTTAGTTGGGCGGATTAGTCCATCCAGCTTTCGCTTCCTGGTGAAGGGCACAACAATTGTCTTTTGCGGGTTTATTGAGAGGTTCTCTCCCTTACACCAAGCGCAAATGATATCTAGGGTCACCTGGAGGACTTTAGATATCCTCGGCAAACAGGTTCCTTTGACCATAACGACAATGTCATCAGCATAAGCTTGTATTTCCACACCAACGGCTTCGACTATCGCAATCAGATCGTCAACTAGGAGGGACCAAAGCAGGGGAGATAACACCCCTCCCTGCGGGCAGCCACCTCCCGGCCTGAAGCGTATCGTATCACCGTAGAGTGAAGTAGAAACTATTCTACTATCTAGCATATTGCGGATCCAACCCGCTATAGTTGCTTCCACTCCCCTGTCAAGAGCAGCTCTGTCAAGAGATTGTGGTATTGCGTTGTTGAACGCTCCCTCTATATACAGAAACGCACAAACCAAGATTTCTTTATCCTGCAGCGTCCTGGATACTCTACCAACTAAGTTGTGTAGAGCTAATTCTGCTGATTTTCCCGCTTGATAAGCATACTGGTGGCGACTCAGTGGACCAGATACCAATGGCACCGTACGGATATACCGTTCCAGAACTTTTTCAAGGGTTTTCAGCAGAAATGACGTTAGGCTGATGGGTCGAAAGGCATTAGAAGTAGGGACCGAACGGCCCGCTTTGGGTATGTAAGATACCCGTACCTTAGTCCATTCTGCCGGCACATATTTCCAGGCGACACTCGCTCTGAAAATTTTTACCAAAATTGGCAACAACAAAGACCTCCCCTGCTGTAACAAAGCAGGAAAAATATTGTATTCTCCAGGCGATTTGAACGGCTTAAACGTTTGAATTGCCTGGTCCACGGATGTGTAAGTGACGACTTTTCTAGCCACACTCCAATCCGTATTTGAGGGGCGCTTTGCCTTGCAGGAATAGCCCCCTGTGGCATTATCGGCCCTCATCATCAGGCTTCCTGGGAAGTGAGTCTGCATTAGAAGCTCCAACGAGGCTCTGCTAGAGTCCGTAAAACTACCGTCAGGCCGCCTAAGTGAGCCCAGGGGTAGTGCCGGATCTCTAGCGAGAATCTTGTGAATTCTTGCACTGCTGGGTGTGTCTTTCACTCCCTCATAGAACCTCCTCCAAGACTCTCTTTTTGCCTTACGTATGTTTTTGGTGTAATTCGTTAGAGCCTGTTTATATTTCTCCCATTCACCTAATGTCTTGGCCCGGTTGAAAAGCTTTCGGACTCCCCAACATACCAGCTGGCCAAACATCTTGCAAAGATTCTGTCTCCCTTTACAGGTAACACGGAATCGTATGTCAGGGATTCTACACATTTTGTGGAATCGGTAACAGGTGTAAAGCTGGATGCTGGGGATATGTTGGTAAGTTTCGATGTGGAATCCCTTTTTACTAGGGTACCAGTTATGGATGCTGTAGAGAGTCTCCGCCGAAAACTAATTCCGGAGGGTTTACCAGAATACGTGCCAGATTTGGTGGAGTATTGCTTATCGTCGACGTATTTCAGCTGGAAAGGAGAATTTTACGAGCAGTTCGAAGGGGCAGCCATGGGATTTCCACTATCGCCAGTTATAGCTAATTTCTACATGGAATTATTCGAAGAGGACGCTTTGAAGAAGAGCCAAAACTATAACTCCGATATGTGGATGACACGTTTATGATATGGCAACATGGTCAAAAACGGCTCCAGGAGTTCTTGGATCACCTGAACTCTCAACATCCTATGATTAACACCTTTACCGAGCCACCGGTCTGACAGACCTGAGGTAAATTTTATTTTCCTAGTGTGGCCACCCTGCTTGACCTTGGTGGATGCGCGTGCAGGTAGCTTCCCCCAATCTCCCTACCAACCCTGCGTGATGCTCATATTTTAGTTTGAGTGAGTCGTTTGCCTGTGGTGTGTCAGTGTTTGAAAGTCTACCGGTCTCGCGTACCGGACAGCTCTGATAGCGTGATTTACTGCTTGGTCTCAGATACCGGTTAGCTCCGTTAGTGGTTTATGAGTAATTAGTAATGAAGTAATTGAGATTTATTTGTGGAGTTTATTCTATTTTTTTATTTGATATCCAGACCCTATTTACTGAGACATCAAATGGATCGTCCCAGCACATGTTCTGGAGTTCGGAGAGACAGTCGAGACTTCCCACATGTGATAAATAGATTACTTAGGGATGTTGAATTGAGCTCTTCTGAGGGAAGTGATGTAGACGATTCAGATGCTGATCCGGACTATTTCCTCCCCAATGACCACAGTGGCAGTGATACTGTAAGTGATTCGGATCCTGACGATGAGGGTTTATTAGATGAGGTAAGAGAAAACACAACTACTGATAATGATTTACCAGACTATGTCAGTGGACGTCTAAGAAAAAAAGAGTTCGGCCCAGGATACCCTTGGTGTACTCCTGCCCATAACATTATCAGAGGTCGGTTGCCAGGTTTGACAGCACAAGCGAGAACGCTTGGAAACAGTCCGGAGAAAAAAGCTGTTTGGGATTTCATTGTTGACACCGCTGTAATTGATAGCATAGTTACTAACACCAATATCAAATTATCAAAAGTAAGGAGTGGTCTTGCTGTCACAACTGATAAGAGTACTTATAGAGAAACAGATCCTGTTGAAATCAATGCCCTAATTGGACTTTTGCTCCTGTCGTCTGTCACCAAATCAAATCATGAGACAATGGTTTCGTTGTTTTCCAAAGATTCAACAGGAAGGCCATACTTTTATGCTGCCATGACCTACAAACGCTTTGAAATACTTCTAAAATGTTTGCGATTTGATGATTCAGCTACACGTGATGAATGAAAAAAGACAGATAAGGCAGCAGCCGTGTCAGAGTTATTCAATACTGTAATTCAAATCTCAAAACGGGCTTATAGTTTGTCTGAATATGTAACGATCGATGAAATGTTGGTTCCTTTTCGTGGGAGGTGCAGCTTCCGGATGTTCATGCCGAACAAGCCCCACAAGTACGGGATAAAAGTTATGTGCATGGCCGACTCAAAAACGTCCTACTTGTATGATGCGTACATATACACAGGCCAGGGTAGCGATGGAATAGGACTTACAAGACAGGAACAACAACTAAGCAAGCCAACACAGTCTGTGATTCGCCTCACCAAAGATATTCAAAGAAGTAACAGAAACATAACGGCTGATAACTGGTTTTCCAGTATTGACACCGCTGAGGAGCTAGTAAAAAGGGGGCTCACCTATGTGGGAACTCTGAAAAAGGATAAAAAAATTATCCCTTCAGAATTCCTTCCTGACAAAGAGCGACGTTTAATGTCGTGCCGTTTTGGCTTCAATAACCAGTACACACTCGTGTCTATGGTGCCAAAGTATAACAGAGCAGTAGTGTTGATTTCTACTATGCATCATGACAAGGAAATAAATCCAGAAAACAATAAACCGGAAATTGTATGTATGTACAACAAAACCAAAGCTGGAGTGGATTTACTGGATATGAAGTGTGCGATTTACAGTTCAAATCGACGCACACGAAGATGGCCCCTGGCGATATTTTACAGGATCCTTAGCATTGCTAGTGTGAATTCTTTTATTATATTCATGTGTTTGATGACACGGTTAGAGTTCACCAAGCAGCTGGCCCAAACATTAGTGGAGCCCCACATGAGAAGACGACTAACCATACCGCAACTGCGAAGGGACGTCAAACAAGAAATAAAGAAAATACTGGGTGAAAACCAACAAGAAATGCAAGGCGATGCGATTCCCTCTGACAAAATGGAAAAGCGTAAAACATGTGGAAAGTGTCCGTCTGCAAAAGAACGCAAAACACAGTACAAGTGTTCCATTTCCATTTATAAATGTACATTCCATTTATTTTCCTTGGTTTTTAGTAAGAAAAATTGATAATTTGTACATGCCGGTCTCTCAGACCAGGTGGCTCTACTAATGTTATGGGAGTGAAGGCTTGATAAAGGTGTTAAGTTCACCATGGAAACAGAAACTGCCAAAAAACTACCTTTGCTAGATGTGTTGGTAACCAGGACGACAAATGGAGATATAGAACTTGGTGTATACCGAAAGAAGACCCATACCAACAGGTATTTACAGGCATGTTCACATCATCATCCCCATTATTATTATTATTATTATTGCTGCCGGGCTGAGGAGGGCGGCCCCTCTCGTTACCGCGACCTATAAGATCTATTGTAACTTTAGCCCTCCAAAGGTTTAGGGCAAATGTAGGTCCTTAATGAACCTTAGTATTGTCCTAAGGTCTTGAACCTTTATGTCGGTAGGTAACAGGGGAGTTTTACCGAAGACGTAGTGCCTTAGACGTCCTCTGGCGACGCAATTGCACAGTATATGTTCAGCAGTTTCTGACTCGTCGTTGCATAGTCGACAAGTTTGATCCTCAGCTTGTCCAATGTGGAAGAGGTGGTATTTAAGGGGCACATGGCCGGTTAGGTAGCCTGAGAGCGTTCTTAGATCCCCTTTGCTGAGGCATAAAACCTCTTTGGTTTTGTTTTGCGACGGAGTTATCATACTCTTCGCTTGTCTGTGACCTGGAAGTTCTTTCCAGCGTAAGGCTATCTTTGAAGCCTCCCAGTTGTTGATTATTTGTTTTAGGTGGCTTTTTTGTAGTCCACATCCAGGTTGGGGTCCAATGAAGGGCGTGTTTGCTGCCTCTTTGGCCAGCTTGTCGGCCTTCTCATTGCCCTCAATGTTGCTGTGACCTGGAACCCACCATAGGGTAACATCATTGCCCCTAGCGAGTTCTCTCAGGTTGTTGGTGCACTCTCTGATCAGTGCGGAGCCACACGTGTAGGCCTGAATTGCCTTTAAGGCGGCCCGACTGTCTGTGAAAATGTTTATGGATGCACCTTAAATCATCATCCCCAACAGAAGAGGTTCGTGATCCGTACATTATTTCAGCGAGCCTATGTGAAGGAGAGAACTTGAAGAAGGAACAACACTTTCTACGAGGCGTGCTGCAGAAGAATGGATACACTTCGAGGGACATCAAGCAGCGAAAGCAGAAAGAGGACACGGTAAGTACAAAACCACTTGGATTTATCTGTCTTCCCTATGTTTCAGGTGTAACGGAACGAATTGCTAGGCACCTCAAGAAGAACGACATCGTAGTGCGGTACGGCACGGTCAGCAAAATTCGGAGCACACCCCCGATAGCCAAGGACAAACTAACTCCATTAAAAGGAGCGGGAATCTATCGAATATCGTGTAGTTGTGGGAAGGTTTATGTTGGCCAAACTGGACGCAACGTCGAGTGCCGCATCAAGGAGCATGAGAGGGATGTAAGGCTGAAGAAGATTCAGCAGTCGGCGGTTGCGGAACATTGCCATGCAGAGGGGCACCGAATAGGCTTCGAACAAACAAAAGTGTTGGCTAGGGACAACAGATACTACCAAAGACAGACAAGAGAAGCCATAGAGATCCACCGACATAAAAATAACGTCAACAGAGAGGATGGCTGGGAGCTTAGCAGAACATGGAAGATGGTGGTGAACACGAAGACCTCTTCCCGCCTCACACCGGACGCGACGCAATTAGTTATTAATTAGCTTGTAATTAGCGTTAACTGATTATTAATTAGTTTTTCCGACTTATATATAGTTACCGATTTTTGATCTCGTCACTTCGAACCAGTTTCTGAAGAAGGTTGCAACATGTCATCCGAAACGTCAAACCTTTTATTAAAAGACGCACGGCAAAACCCGAAAGTTTCTAGTTTTAGTTTAATTTTGTTATAATTGCGGACAATAAAATTTAATAAATTAGAAATTTGAGTTTAATTATAAGGAAGAAGAAAATTTTGTTTGAAATGATCGATGTTGATTCTTTATACGCTGAGTAAGTACTACGTTAGCGATTTTTACGTAGAAACATTCTCGTTCGGAATGCATAATTGGTGTTTTTCTTTTTTACTTTTCTAAGTCGAATCGACTACAAGTGGGTCAAGATTATTTAGTTGAGGATTTTGGTAGAAAATTGTTGTTTGATGTATGTAGGTGTGAAGGTTTTGACGCAAATTTATTAGGGAATTTATAGGTATGACTAATAAAAAAAAAAGAAAATGAATATTCTTATTTTGTTTTTAAAAAAATAGAATGTTTAAAATACTTCCTATAAAAGGAATTAATTGTTAACTAAAAGTTTTAACTTAATGGAATTCTAGAGAACTAATTAACAAATATTCCACCTAATATTATTATTGTAATAGTTGGCATTCAATGCTTGGAATTGGCTCATGAACCCGCTAAAATATCTTAAACATTTATGTTAATTATACTCGAGTTTGCGTAAATTTTCCGAAATTATAAATTTGCTAAATCAGATTTATTTAATAATACTTAAAATATAAATTAATAATATTTGTTATTAAACACAATGCGTATGTTTTCAGTTATCGCAATAAAGAGTGATTTTTCTTATAATAGTTTACTATCGTCATGGTTTCTGTAACGTAAGTAAGTAACGCACTAAAATAATAATATTTGCGATCATTTCGCTACTTTTTATAAACTCTTTTTTATGCCATATTCCAATCGGCATCAAAAAAAGGAAAACGAACGTCATGAATTTATCGTTCTTCCTTATCGTAAATCGTGCGTCTAGTTCCACTTGAATAACAACAATAACTAGGATCAGTAAGATTGGTGATCATCATGTCCTTCTTGCTGTTATTATCAATAACATTATTTTTGTTTATTTTTTACGAAGATTTTAACTAACATTTCTATTATTTTAAAAGTATATGAAAAATGTTTATTTCAAATATTTGATTTTTTGCACGAACAAATATTTGCAGGACAACATTAATTTTTACTATATTACTTTATCAAGAATTTATCATTTTAGCAAGCGAATATCGCGTTATCAGTAAAATACTTACATTTTACAGTCAAGGTCTAGGTTAAATTTGAAATTGCATGATAAATTTTTTCTATAATATATTTCTCCAAAGCTTTTGAAGTCTATATCTTAATTTTGTGTGGGTTGAGTTCGGAAATCAGAGAATTTGGTTAGGGGAAGATTTTATTGTTAGAAGAGGATGTGCACGTTCTTAATTAAACAGAAGGGTGGCTTATAAAGAAAGCAGAGTCATAGAAGAAGTTTCTGCAAGGTTTTCCAATAAGAGGTGTTATTTTGATATTCAAAGAAAAATGCCATTTTTTAGTATAAATGATCGGATGTTTATTTCATTATAAAGAAGAAGGTATGCCGTTAATACTAAAAAATAACATTAGGCAAATGACCACCACGACCACGCTTACAGGACAATATCCTTTCCATGAAATTTTCCATAACCAAATTGCAAAGTGGCTGCCCTATGTCCTCAATAGCCTCACGAATTCCATCTTTGAGGTCTTGAATCGACGCTGGGCTGTTGGCGTACACCTTCTCTTTCACGTGGCCCCAAAGGAAGAAGTCGCAAGGTGTTAAATCACAAGATCTCGGTGGCCAATTGTGATCACCTCTTCGAGAGATAACACGGTCCGGAAACTTTTCCCGTAAAAGATCAATGGTTTCATAATACTAATATTTCATCAATACCATCCAATTCCGGCCATAAAAAATCATTAATCATCTCTCGATAGCGCAATCCATGTTGCTCCAGCCTCATTTTCGAAAAAGTAAGGTCCAATGACTCCGCCGGACCATAAACCGCACCAAACAGTCACACGTTGAGGATAGAGAGGCTTTTCAACAATAACTCTTGGGTTTTCCGAGCCCCAGATGCGACAATTTTGCTTGTTGACGAAGCCACCGAAGTGGAAATGGGCCTCATCACTCAAGATGATTTTTCGATGGAATTCCGGATCATTTTCATGCATTTCAACGACCCAATCAGCAAAGACACGACGTTGTTGATGATCGGACGACTTGAGTTCTTGTGTTAACTGAAGTTTATAAGCCTTAAAACCCAAATCTTTAAGCAAAATACGGTGTAATGACGTTTGTGGAATGCCTAATTCCAAAGAACGACGAGGAATGGACAAACCTGGGTTTTCTTCAACACTTTCGGCTACAGCAGCAATATTCTCGGCTGTTCTTGAGCGACGTGCACGGGTTTTATTCTTCACATCACTAACTTGTCCCAACAGCTCGAATTTTTCCACCAATTTCTGTATTGCGGTCCGATAAGGTGCTTCACGACGACCCAAAAATTCAATGCGTTGTTGAAGCGTGTATCGTTCCATTTTTATTAATGGCGTACTTTCTACTTGCCAAATGTCAAAAAATGATAGCTTCAAAAGTGACACCTACCGAAATAACGGGCTATTCAAAATAACACTCTTATTGGAAAACCCTTTATTATAGGCAGTGCTGGGTGCAGTGCATCGAACAGTGCGTATAAAAGTGATACCGGTGAAAATTATCAGAATCCAAAAAAAAAACTGAAGAGGAAAATAATGAATCAAAAACATATTATCATCAGACGAATCTGTCATAATTTAGATTAGATCAAGTTATTATGATTATTATTATCAAGCAGCCCTCTGCGTCCATTGTTGGAAATAGATCCCCTATTCTGTTCCATTCGATTCTATTCTGTGCTGTCTGAATCATTCTTTTGAGGTCTCACTCAAGCAACCGTTTTGTCCACTGCTCATTCTTCATTCGCGCGACATAATACACCCAGTTCCACTTCAGCTTTGCCACAATGTTCACCACATCATTTACGCCAGTTCTTCTTCATAGGTCTTCATTTCGTATGTAGTCCCTCAGAGTTACACCCAGGATCGACCTCTCCATCTATCTTTGCGTTACTTGGACTCTCCTGGTGGTGGCTACCGTTAATGTTAAAGTTTTGGAGTCGTATGTCATAACCGGAAACACGCATTGATTGAAATTGGTCTTTAATAAAGGTGACTGATAACATACTGACTGCTACGGATAGAGGAAAAATTACAATACTCGTGCTGCTTGATTTCAGTAAAGCCTTCGATACGGTTAGTCACGATACTTAGCTTAATATTCTGTCCACGATGGGGTTTAGTGCGGTGGCTTTGAGTCTTTTTAGGCGGTAACTTTGTGACAGGTTTCAGATGATTAAGGTGAACCAAAACCTTTCTGAACGTCGTCCTGTTTTTGCAGGAGTATCACAAGGGTCGATTCCCAATGATACGCAGACTGGCAAACAGATCTCCAGAACCTAAATAGTGACTTAAATCAATTATATGAATTAACAATAAGGTATAATCTCCACTTGAATCCTTCTAAGTCTAAGCAATTTTATTGGGTAGTTCTTTGGTGATTATATCGTTTACCCCACAGTTTACAATTAGTATTAATAATGTTACTATTCCGATAAGTGAAAGTGTAAAAAACTTGGTGTTATCATGGATAACTCATTTAGATACAAAGAGCAGATTTCTTTACTTATGCGTAGAGTATATGCCAGTCTTCGTGCATTATACCCTCATCGTCGCTGTTTAACACTAAAGACACAGCTGTGTGATTCACTGGTTCTATCTCATTTTGCCTACTGCGCCCCGCTTTACCATGCCTCAATTGATAGTATTGATACTCTACGCGTTCAAAAAGTGCAGAATGCTTGTTTGAGGTTTGTATACGGTATTCGAAAGTATGCTCGTATTTCGCATAAACTTCGTGACATTTGGTTAAATATGTTCAATGGACGTAAATTGCTAACGCTCTGTCTCTATTATAAGATTTTGACCAGTGGGAAGCCTTCCTGCCTGACAAATAAAATAAGATATCGTTATGATGTGCACAATCTGAATACGAGGTTCAGGGGTAGAATTTCTCCTCCTAAGTATAAGTTGTCACTATTTAGAAGCTCATTGATGTAGCAGATTTGTGTACTTTACAACGATTTGCCTGATGACCTAAAGATGTTATCTCTCAAAGCCTTTAAGTGTACCCTTGTTAACTTGCTAATAAGAGATCAATAGTTTTCTCTTTTATTTATTTTTTTTTTAATTTATTTTTATTTGCTTTGTAATAAAATTTAGTAGGTTGGGTGTCAGCACATTTTTGATGTACTGGACCCTGCCTTACATATTTTATTTATACATTGTAATTAAGTTTATTTCATTCAATAAAAGGCATTATTATTATTATTATTATTGCATCGTCTTCTTTATATCTTATTGGGTTATCGTCTTCACATGTTGTATCATTAGACAGTTTACTATGGTTCTGTTTGAAAGTTGTGGAGAGGAACTAGCTTCTCATCGAGATTTGTATTTGAGTGCGTGGTTTTATGCCACATACGTTACTTATTCTAACCCTACAAAACTATTCACTCACTTTGCTCTGGTTAGGCAGTTTTTCTTGTATCCATCTATATCAGTATTCATTAGTTTGAATATTTCTCAGACTTTCAACGTAAATTTCATTCTATTTAGCAGAAAACCTTGTTTTGGAGCCTTACTAACGTCCTTTCTGTGTTTATTTTATGTCAAAAACGCGGCAGCTGCGTATGCCATGATATCTACTGTTTGTAAATCATACGAGTGTAATCCTTCTGTTTAGTTCGCTTGTTTGATTATCTCTCTATACACGAACCTCATAGCCATGATATACATAGCTGTCAACCCTCTCAATCTCATTATCGCCAATGTTGATGTTAGAGCTGGGAACAAGATTTGTCATAAATTTTGATTTCTCCTCGTTGATACTTAGCCCGACTCCTGCATACACCTCTTTTAAGTCGTTCAGCATTAGTTTAATCTCTCCACGGCTATCTGAAATAAGAACAATATCGTTCGCGTAGCGCAAAGTACTTAGGCATTTGAAATCAATGTTTACGCCTTTTTGGGTCCAATCCAGTTGTTTAAATACACTCTCCAGGGCTGTAATGAACAATTTGAGTTCAACAGTGTATCGCCTTGTTTTACTCACAATCAGTACTTTATACTTCTATTCTTTTCAGTACTTTCATGCAATTTTACCGTCATTGTAGCATTCTTATAGATGTTATAAATAAATTTGGTATATCGATAATCGACTCTGCATTCTTGAAGTACTTGCAAAACTGCCATCAACTCAATTTAAGTAGATACCCCGGGGTATATATCCAGGAAATTTACCCTTGAACATAAATACCCGGGTATTTAACAACACTGATTATAGGTGAAATATCTTGGACCCGGAAAGATTATTGAAACTGTGAGGCTTTGTTCTAGATACAGAATAGATTAAGAAATAGCTAATATAGACAAGAAAAATCCGTGGTCCTTGAGGTTTGGGATTTGGCATAAGGCCAACTACCCTATCCTGTTGAAATCTAGTCGTTATGAAAGTAACTACAGAGAGAATGATGTAGGGCATAATGTTTCTAAATAAATATGCTCCAACTAAAAAACCAGAAAACGTAACAGTGGGGGAGGGGGTAGTTCTATAAAGAGCTCCAAACTGTTTATGACATCATAACATAAAATGATTGCACTATTATTGATGGTGCTGGAATGTAGAGAATAAGATTGAACCTCAAGGTTGACTAGCCTAGTTTGACAAACTTATAGTGTCGTACAAACAGCTAGCACCTTCAAATCTGGAAATATATGGCTGTAAAATAATTTTTATGTCACACCAGTGGCACTAACTAGGTTAATGCTCATTTCCATTTCCACCCAAGAAGCTAATTTTATTCATAATTCCGTTCCGTTTTGCTAATATTTCTTGTGTAATGTTCGACCTAGAAGATCTTCCGATAGCGATTGGGTTCGAGATGTTTCGAAGACGTTGCAAAACAAACAAGTTCGAATAGGATTGAGAGTCGTCGGAAAAACGTGTATTGCGAATAAAAGGGTTGGAGTTAAACTAAAACCGACTACTTACGAGTACTTAACTAAGTTTTGATTAATGTATTGAAGATTTAATAAAGCCGTTATTTAGTTAAACTTTCGTGTGTGTATTTACTTTAGTTTGGATAATAATGGAAGAAATAATAAAATTTAAAAATGACAGTATTCAACCTTATTTCAGGAAACAAAATGAATTGTCTATTGTAGAGAACTGTATTCTTCTATATTTTGGAACTCTTCCACGATCAACATATTGGCATGGTAAGAATGAAAATGTTGGCAGGAAATAATTTATGGTGGCCTCTGATGGACGAAGAAATAGAGCAGTATTGCAATAAATGTGATGTTTGCAAATTTACCCATGGCTGGAAAATCTGGAAAGAATTGTAGAATGAACACCACGAGGACAAAGAGATGACATTAGTACAAAATGAACTGTAGTGCTGGAGAAAGAAGAAGCAGACAACTTATAAAGAACATACTTTGTTCTTTATGCTTATATGATATAGTAGAAACCACGAGAGCTGGCAGTGACAGGTCGCTTAAAAATGGTATGAATCAAGATATGGACGTACGACTTAGATTATTTCACCACATACATTTAAATGTAGGTTATGTTAGTAATGGAGGTTATATGTCAAACATTGTCAAAGATATTATTTAATGATTTTCCTTTCAAAGAAAACATTTTCGGCTTATGAAAACACTAACAGATTCATGACAATGCTCACAAGACGTTTCGATTTGAGGTTATAATTATAGAGTGACATCCCTTAGAAGAACAGACGTACTTTTTCGACGTATTAAATTAATGCTATCTCTTTCCAACACATATTACTCTTTAGCGGTTTGTGAACTACGTATGGCATTTGTAAGACCGGAAAATGATTATTTACTGCCAGCTCTCGTGGCGTCTACTATACATGTATGCATGTATGAGGCACTTACACCATCCATACTGGGTCATTCTTCTCCGAAGAATCTCCTTCCGAATGTTCCAAAATAAGATAATGTTAACTTGAGTACTTGAGATAGACAAAGTTAGCCATTTTATCCCCGATTGCTTGAATATCATCACTTTCATTATAAACAGAAATCACATTGAGCCAACACCTATCTCGAAATGTGATCTTCATTATTTCCTAAGCTGGACCTTCATACCTTGTTGGTAAACGCATGTGGTGGTATCGTAGATTAAAAAAGAAATTCGAGAAAATGGATAATGTGGGATAAAATTAAATTTAACGAAAAATTATTGAAAAAATGATAATCGTTTAAATATAAATGTGTTTATCTTTAACGTATACGTATAAATTCTAATATTATAATTGTTTGAATACCAAATTCTGGAATAATAAAGAAACTTGTTAGTTATTTATAGGAGATATTATGTAAAAAGATGAGTCAGGGAATAGTTGTAATGTCACCCTTATCTTTAACATAACGAAAAATACACGGTTTATTTCTGTTTGTATCTTGTAAGTAATGGCACAAACACGGTTACATTCCATTTCTAGTAAATCGCAGGAAATCCTATGATACAATTCTCCCGGGGATTATTTTATAAAGGGAAACAAATAGAAAAATAACTGGATAAGATTAATAGGAAAACTTACATTTTTAGATTACGTCATGGTTTATCTGGTGCGTCACACGCTCATAGTTTTCTTTTTTAGTGGTTTTGAGAACAATGATCTATAAAAAATGTTTCATATTGTTCTTTTAGGGCTTTTAACTTAACCACGTTGATTCGATTTATTCTACTTCCTTATATTATAATAATTTATTGATTTTGAAAAAGTAAATGTGTTGATTTTTTGAAATTTTGCGTTACGTTAAGAAAATATTTAAGCAAAAAGTTTGTATTAGACTCAATGTCACCGAAATGTAAACAAACAAAAAATACATTGCAAAGCCCCAACTTTCACTATTTACATTAAAATGCAAAAATACACACGCGAATATGTTATAGAATCTTATCAACATTGGTCACTGTTGAGTTGTGTAAAAATTTGGAGAGTTTACCCATACGGTGAAATGAAAAATATATGTATCTTCCCCTTGAATTTATTTATCTGTATAAATATTATAAAACATGTATTGTAAAAATCCGGATTTATATCAAATATTTAACATTTAAATGATTTTTTTAATCCACACAATTTTATCACCACATAAACCAAGAATAAGAAAAAATCTTTGTATTTATCATAAAAGTGTGATTAAAAAAAGTATTGATAATAATAATTGGTGTACTGACGACTGGACGAGCCTCCCAGTCACGTGATTGAGGAAGATGAAAGAAGTCAAAATCGATGACCCGTCCAGTAAAATAAGAATGTTTTTCTTTCCATACTCGTCAGCAAGATCGTACGATTAATGTTTGCGTCGCTCGGTTATTTTTTTTTTTATACAAACTACTCGATTTAAAAATAAGAAGAAATCTAATCGAATTAATGATATATCGATAGCACACATTGATTGCTGCGTCAGCGACAAGCCTCCGGATGCAAAACAGTCTGATAAAGTTACTCGTGTCATGTTGTTGAGAGAAATAGGTTCAAAACAATCTAAGTATTATCGAGAATTTATACGCAATTACCACATTAATTCGTTGTTAAATAATTAGTTATTGTATTTTAAGTTATATGATAAATTCAAAAAAGTTATATTTAGAAGTTACCCAAATCTTAGATATTTAAAAATTTGATAAAATATGTAATCAACATTTTGAGAAAACGTGACTTCAGATAAAAATAGAAAAAAAAATTTACAAAATTATATCAGAATTAGAAAAAAAAAACTGCCGGGTTTTTAAATAACGGATTTTTAAAGTTTATTTTTAATTTTATGTTGAAATAAGTGTGATATAATTTTTTTTAACGACTTTTATATTTCAATATTTTTATTTAAACATAATCATCTCGTGATCTCGTGATTTATATCTAAAGAGTTTGCCAAAAAAAATCGAGCACCACTACAAAATGAGATTAATTAAATCTAAGTAGATTGAACGAAAAAAATCATTTAAAAAATTCATTGGTCACAGATCAAAGTTTAAATTCGTGGCGATGAGAATCCATAAAAGATCGAAAAAGAATTTTATTTAGATTTAGCATATATTTTTTTTAATTTAATTAATGTAAATTTTATTACAACTGTCGTTTGTCGTAAAGATGTTTAATGTATAATTAACTGTGCAATTCGCGAAATGAAATAAAATTATAATCAGTCATAATTACGACTAATTTTTAAATGTAATCTCTTTTAATCTGTATTTATAGTGTATTGCTCCAATGCTTCTCGCATTTTGACAACATTGCGACAAAGTGATACAGACAGTTAAAAATGATTCGCCAAAGACCAATTTTTATAGTTAGTAATCATGATTATTTCTGCAGCTATTTACAGGGATTTAGTCATCTATAAAGACAGCGCACACTCTCATTGAAACATGTTAGCAACCAGGCTAGTTGATTTAACACCATGTACCTTTTAAACACATTATTAAGAAGTGGACTAATGCTGAGTGATTACAAATTTCAAGTTGAAATTACACCTTAATGTGTGGCATGTAATCCAGAGACTCAGCTGTAATGGTTTTGAACATACCTGGAATAACTCGCATTATGTGAATGAAAAGTTTTGCTTGGAAAAAGGTAACCTCATTATGATAACTCTGAATGTTTCTGGTTCTAGGTCTAGTGTTAGTTCTAGTTTTCGTTCAATAAAAATATATCACAATCTAACGCTAAATAACAATTAAAACTACAACTAGTATGAGACCAAGAACTAAAAACAATCGGATTTGGCCGTGCGTCTTTTAACACTGCTAAACCCGAATGATTCTAGTTCTAGGTCTTGTGTTAGTTCTAGTGATAATGCTGGTGTAAAACTAGAACTAATACTAGACCTAGAACTAGAAAGTATTACAAACACTAGACCGAGAGTCTTGTGTTAGTTCTAGTTTTGCACTAGCACTATCACTAGAACTAACACTAGAGCGAGAACTAGAAACATTCGGATTTAGCCGCACGTCTCTCAATACGGCTAAACCCGAATGATTCTAGTTCTAGGTCTAGTGTTAGTTCTAGTTCTAGTGTAATAAAAATATGCATCATAGTGATGTGTTATGCTAACTAGCGCTACCTACCACTGTCACTAGAACTAATATTAGACCAAGAAGTAGAATAATTTGGGTTTAGGCGCACGTCTCTAAAGACGGCTAAACCCGAATGATTCTAGTTCTAGGTCTTGCGTTAGTTCTAGTGATAGTGCTGGTGTAGAACTAGAACTAACACTAGACCTAGAACTAGAAAGTATTACTAACACTAGACCGAGAGTCTTGTGTTAGTTCTAGTTTTGCACTAGCACTATCACTAGAACTAACACTAGAGCGAGAACTAGAAACATTCGGATTTAGCCGCACGTCTCTCAAGACGGCTAAACCCGAATGATTCTAGTTCTAGGTCTTGTGTTAGTTCTAGTTTTGCACTAGCACTATCACTAGAACTAACACTAGACCGAGAACTAGAAACATTCGGATTTAGCCGCACGTCTCTCAAGACGGCTAAACCCGAATGATTCTAGTTCTAGGTCCAGTGTTAGTTCTAGTTTTAGTGTAATAAAAATATGCATCATAGTGATGTCTTATGCTAACTAGCGCTACCTACCACTGTCACTAGAACTAATATTAGACCAAGAAGTAGAATAATTTGGGTTTAGGCGCACGTCTCTAAAGACGACTAAACCCGAATGATTCTAGTTCTAGGTCTAGTGTTAGTTCTAGTTTTGCACTAGCACTATCACTAGAACTAACACTAGACCGAGAACTAGAAACATTCGGATTTAGCCGCACGTCTCTCAAGACGGCTAAACCCGAATGATTCTAGTTCTAGGTCTAATGTTAGTTCTAGTTTTAGTGGAATAAAAATATGCATCATAGTGATGTCTTATGCTAACTAGCGCTACCTACCACTGTCACTAGAACTAATATTAGACCAAGAAGTAGAATAATTTGGGTTTAGGCGCACGTCTCTCAAGACGGCTAAACCGGAATGATTATAATTGTAGGTCGTGTGTTAGTTCTAGTTTTGCACTGGCACTATCACTAGAACTAACACTCGACCTAGAACTAGAAACATTCGGATTTAGCCACACGTCTTTCAAGACGGCTAAACCCGAATGATTCTAATTCTAGGTCTAGTGGTAGTTCTAGTTTTAGTGGAATAAAAATATGCAACATAGTGATATCTTATGCTAACTAGTTCCACTGTTACTGGAACTAATGTTAGACCTAGAAGTTGAATTATTTGGGTTTAGCCGTACGTCTCTTAAGACGGCTAAACCCGAAACTTTCTAGTTCTAATTATAAGTGTGAATTTTTCCAAAAAAAACACTGTTTGAGAACGATGAAAGATATTTATTTAATTATTAAATCGGTGCTACGCTACGTTTCGACCAATAAGTTGGTCTTCTTCAGGCACGTCGTCTTAGGATGTAGCAAATGGAGGATTTGATCTATATAAATTTAACATCGTAAATGCAATGGAGATAATTCGTTATTTAGACGTACATAATTTTAAGTTATATAGAGGTTAAAGATTTACATGAGGGTCGAATTCTTTTGTTAACTATATATATATATATATATGTCAATGTGTGTATGTGTGTTTATTAATTATTAATGCTTGAAAATCAGTATTTGGCAAGATGACGACCGGAATACAATTTGCAGAACAGGTCTTGAAATTCTTTTTGACTTCACTGTAACGTGACGATGTGTGACACGTTACAGTCTTTAAACTCTAACTTAAAATTATGTACGTCTAAATAACGAATTATCTCCATTACCTTTGCGATGTTAAATTTATATAGATCAAATCCTCCATTTGCTACATCCTAAGACGATGTGCCTGAAGAAGACCAACTTATTATTAATAATTAAATAAATATCTTTCATCGTTCTCAAACAGTGGTTTTTTTGGAAAAATTCACACTTATAATTATACATATACAATGAATATAGAGTCAACATTAGCTAAATTTCTAGTTCTAGGTCTAGTGTTAGTTCTAGTTTTAATTGTTATTCAGCGCTAGATTGTTCTATATTTTAATTGAAGTAGTAGAAATGTTAGATCTACGTATTAGAAAGGTACGTATTTTAGATGATATAGTAGAGTTAGAATCATTCGGGTTTAGTCGTCTTAAGAGAGGTACGGCTAAACAGAATGTTTCTAGTTCTAGGTCTAGAGTTAGTTCTAGTTCTAGTATCAGTCTAGTTTTATTTGTTATTCAGCGCTGGATTGTTGGATATTTTTATAGAATGTTGCATTTTATGTGGGACAAAGTAAGTAGTTTCTATGAAAATATATTTTTGTATATTGCATCTTAAGTGAAATTCTTATAAATTCTTATAAACTTAATATAATTTTATAAACCTTAATAAGAATATTGTTGTAGTCATTATTTGTTTCCATTTTATTCTTGAATAAAATAAAATACCTTTTCTGTTTTGTACTTTTATTAAAAATGGATTTTATTGTTTTTAAAATTCTGCCGGTTTCGGTCTATTTTATAAAACCATCTTCAGGAATCCTCGAATCTCGTCGATTTATTTTAAAATATCTCTTGTGGTAATTAGCGTGTTGAATTTCTTCTTTTCTAAACGTTTTTATTTATTTGGATCTATGTTTTTTTTATTTTTAGGAGTAATGTGTGTTATGCTTTAAATTTTCAGACATGCTTGTCTCTCTTAATGCACACCTAGATTCAAGGGTTCCTGAAGATGGTTTGATAAAATAGATAATAATAAAATAAAGAATAAAAGTATAAAAACAGAAAAAGTATCTTATTTTATTCTTAATAAAAATGTTCCAAATTATTTAATATATAAAATATAAAAGAATTAACTTAATAACTTCATCGAGACAAACAAAACGTTAATTTTAATATCATTTTAGAGTTCACAAAGAAAATGTTTCATACTTTCTTGATCTATTTTTTTTCTCTTCATCTACATTTTAATAGACTTCTTCCTTCGTGCTATTGCATACGTGTCGTTGGCTTTGGTAGTATGCCCAAAAGAGAATGACTCCAGGCGCAATTCGGGCAAAGGTGAACAACCGTCAAGGCAGCAAAGCAAGGTGAAAAAAATTCAAACGCTCGCACAAGTCTACAACTCAGAAAAGATGCATCGAAAACTTTTCTTAAAATATCAAGAAGAAATTGTGGAAATACCAATAAAAAATAATAAATACAAAGTATAATGACAAGAAAGTAATAATCATTTTTTATGAATTGTGAAATTATCTGTAATTAATTTAATTTAAATTCATTTATTTCGAAAACAACAAAAAAATAGTGATACGATGTGATAACAATGATTCATTTCAAAGAGCAGAATCTTCAGACATAACTCGCTTTTTTTTAAATTTAAAATAATGATTTTTAAGTGTAAGATCTTTTTTTTGTGGTTCTTGAATAAGTATCTTGAATAAATCAATGGCGGTTGTGTTAATACCATCGACTTCTTCTGTATCACTGTAACATCTTTATTCGGCCATCAATAACAAGGCAGATGTCTATAATTAAACGACCAGATACCAATAGACCGCACTTGCGTAATGTTTATTTTTCCCCAGAGGCGTTTTCTAAAGAACTGTGCCTTTCAAATGAGGATTTTAGATTTAACATTTAAAACGATTGCCCTTTTCTAAATGGGTGGTATCATATAACATAGACTTTAACATCATTTTTTTTTTTAATTATGTGTAGGGATTTAAAGTTATAGCTATTAAACATTTTTTTATCATCCGAGGTCTTTATTTGAATGAAAATTGTGGGTTATTTAATATAGAACTAGTAAATGCGTATTGAATATCGGTCAAAGATTGGCGCCTAACGATTATACAGAGGCTGTTGGTTAAAAGAAGACGGAATCTAAAGCGTGAATAGCCGTCAAGTGAACTTTATACGGTTCAAATTTAATGGTAATTTACTATTCGAGTTATTAGGGCCGCGTGAGATGCCGCCTCGTCTTGTTGATAACTTGGATTATTGATAAGAGGCTATTTAGATCAAGAGTTCAAGAATAAGCGTGCGTCTTGTACTATACAGTCAAATTGCGAGGTATTTTTTTTTATTCATAAATTACGTTGTAATCTTATATGGTTATTATTGTTTTACAAAATTAGATCTAAACTTATAATTAATGTAACGATATAATTTTAGTTGCTTCAAATAAAATCCCTTTCCTTTCGATCTAATTCCACAAAATACAATAAAACAGACAGGAAGCTTACTTTTCCGGCTTTCAATAGACACTTACATCACGTTCAATCGCGATTACGTGATCAAATGGGTGGCGATTGTCCTAAGATTCTAATATTTTTTTTTTTGAACGTGAGCTGAGAATACGGTTAAAAAGAATATTTTGAGAAAACAACTTGGTTGCTATTTCTTGGAAATGATTTGGGTAAAATTCGAAAGTACCCACATCTTTACACTTTCTTTCGTCGACTCACGTTTTGTGGTGTTTTCCCGTTTACAAAACACTGTATAAAGAGAAAGAACCGTCATCTATGTGGTGGTGGCCTATGTACGCTGTAATGAATAACAAATGTGCACGCTGTTTTGTTGACCTATATTGCAGCTAAGCGCTTCCGGTGTCAAATAGACACCGATTCGATTAAAGATCCGCTGTGTTTAATCTGCTGGGATCATTAATTTTCCTTCCAAAACGTACAATAACAGCCGTTTTAGACGTACACTGAAAGAATTACGATATCAATAAAGAAAACCCGAAATGAAGTACTTATGTACGTACCCATAAATTTCATAAAATTTATGACCTGTAAAATAATAATGATAATAAACTATAAAACTCGTAATCACCTCATCCTTTCTCTCCCGGTATGAATCTGAAATTAATTAATTACTTGGCCATTGTGCGTCAAAATATCCAAGCGAAACGCCGTGTTCGGGCGAATTAACGCGATTACTCAATCGTAACGATTCAAATTAAGCGCGTTTCGTCCAATTTTCGAAAGTAAAAGTGATCGACTGAGCAAATTGACCGTATCCCGTGGCACGATTTTTTTTTCTAAATCGACGTCCTTCTGACTCACAAAGAGTAAGTGCCACCGTGACGTCAATAATATACAAGAGGTAACCGTTAAAGCGCACGAATACAATATATTTTTCATCTTTTATAGGTAGTTTTGCAAAGGAAAATTTTTGTTTGCAAAAAGGTAACATCATTATGATAACCTTGAGTTTTCTGACGTCTTTAGAGACGCATGGCTAAACCCAAATGTTTCTGGTTCTAAGTCTAGTGTTAGTTCTACTTTTTGTTTAATAAAAATATACCACAATCTAACGCTAAATAACAATTAAAAGTAGAACTAATACTAGACAGAGAACTAGAAACATTCGGATTTAGCCGCACGTCTCTCAAGACGGCTAAAACCGAATGATTCTAGTTCTAGATATAGTGTTAGTTCTACATAGTAACAATGCTAGTGTAAAACTAGAACTAACACTAGACCTAGAACTAGAATCATTCGGGTTTAGCCATCTTGAGAGACGTGTGGCTAAATCCGAATGTTTCTAGTTCTCGGTCTAGTGTTAGTTCTAGTGATAGTACTAGTGCAAAACTAGAACTAAAACAAGACCAAGAAGTAGAATCATTCGGGTTTAGCCGTCTTGAGAGACGTGCGGCTAAATCCGAATGTTTCTAGTTCTCGGTCTAGTATTAGTAATACTTTCTAGTTCTAGGTCTAGTGTTAGTTCTAGTTTTACACTAGCACTATCACTAGAACTCACACTATACCTAGAACTGGAATCATTCGGGTTTAGCCGTCTTAAGAGACGTATGGCTAAACCCAAATGATTCTAGTTCTAGGTCTTGTGTTAGTTCTAGTGATAGTGCTGGTGTAAAACTAAAACTAACACAAGACCTACAACTAGAAACATTCGGGTTTAACCGTCATTAGAGACGTGCGGCTAAACCCAAATGATTATAGTTCTAGGTATAGTGTTAGTTCTACATAGTAACAGTACTAGTGTAAAACTAGAACTAACACTAGACCTAGAAACATTTGGGTTTAATTGTTATTCAGGGCTAGATTGTTGTATATTTTTATTGAATGAAAAGTAGAACTAACCTAGAACTAGAAACATTCGGGGTTAACCATACGTCTCTTAAGACGGCTAAACCAGAATGTTTCTAGTTCTAGGTCTACTGTTAATTCTAGTGACAGTGTAGTTAAGTAACGCTAGATATTACTATGTTGTATATTTTATTGAACTAAAACTAACACAAGACCTAGAACTAGAATCATTCGGGTTTAGCCGTCTTGAGAGACGTGCGGCTAAATCCGAATGTTTCTAGTTCTCGGTCTAGTGTTAATAATACTTTCTAGTTCTAGGTCTAGTGTTAGTTCTAGTTTTACACTAGCACTATCACTAGAACTCACACTATATCTAGAACTGGAATCATTCGGGTTTAGCCGTCTTAAGAGACGTGCGGCTAATCCCAAATGATTCTAGTTCTAGGTATAGTGTAAGTTCTGCATAGTAACAGTCAGAGCTGGGCAAACTACTTGAAAAAAGTAATGGAGTATAACTACTAACTACTTTTAAAATATGATACTTAGATTACTAACTATGAAGTAGTTAGTAGTTAAATATCTAACTACATTTTTAACTATAACTGCAAAAATGCATAAAAAAGTCTACAATAATAAATAAATAAATGTAAAATAAAATGAACAACTTGTTATTATATAAAGCTTATTTTAAAGGTAACTAGTTTTTAGTTAGCATTAACAAGTGTGTGAGCTGTTATACATAAATTGTGCTTAAAAGTCAGATTTTTTTGGTATAAAAACACAAAACTGAAACTTATGAGGTAGTATTAAGTATTAAGATTATTTAAAAATTTAAAGTTGTTTAAAAAATATAAAATATAAGAAACAAATAAACGTAGAATCTTGTAACTTTGAAAGCGACTTTCAATTTAAGTTAAGTTTGCTTTTAAAAAAATTAACTACTCAAAAAGATTGTCAACGATAGCATGTCTTCTTGATGAATTAAGCAAGGTTGCAAAATTGAACATCCGTTCAACTGAAGCTGATGATGGTAAGTTGGTGTTGTATTTTATAAATACTTGTTTAATTAACTTATAATCACGGAACATTTCTTTATTAGTTCTTCTATGTTCCAAGTACTGTAATAACACTAATAACTCTATCTCCGATTTATTTCTTATTAAATGTTTTTCTTATTCGGATGGTTTTTTGTATTTATCATAATTTTATTTATCATGATTCTTATTGGTCAACTCGGAGACGGAGACGTGTCTTGCCTAATGCATAATTTTATTTAGATTTAGTGTGTTGAATGAAATGAGTACGTAAGTACATACTAGATATTTGGGAGTACTTATCTGTCTTAAAAGTAGTTAAATTACTTAAATTAAGAATTAAAATAAACAAAAATAATTAGAATACCTAAAGTATAGCAGTATAATAGTTATCAATGAGGAGTTAACTACTTTCTTAACTACTTTCTGCGAATATTTTATGTCAACATAAAATAATCGAGTATAACTACTAATAGAACGAAAGTAGTTAGAATACAACTACTTTTACACAAAAAATAGTTAACTACGTAGTTAACTGATTTTGTAGTTAACTACTACCCAGCTCTGGTAACAGTGTTAGTTCTAGTTTTAATTGTTATTTAGAGCTAGATTGTTGTATATTTTTATGGAATGAAGAGTAGAACTAACCTAGAACTAGAATCACTCGGGTTTAACCTCTTAAGATGACTAAACGTGAATGTTTCTAGTTCTAGGTCTACTGTTAATTCTAGTGACAGTGTAGTTAAGTAGCGCTAGATATCACTATGTTGTATGTTTTATTGAACTAAAACTAACACAAGACTTAGAACTAGAATCATTCGGGTTTAGCCGTCTTAGTTTTACAGAAGCACTATCACTAGAACTACCACAAGACCTAGAACTAGAATCATTCGGGTTTAGCCGTCTTGAGAGACGTGCAGCTAAATCCGAATGTTTCTAGTTCTCGGTCTAGTGTTGGTTCTAGTGATACTACTAGTGCAATACTAGAACTAACACAAGACCTAGAACTAGAAACATTCGAATTTAGCCCTACTTAGCGGTATTTCTTAATACCGCTAAGTAGGGCTAAAGGTATAAGAAATACCGCTAAGCCCGAATGATTCTAGTTCCAGGTCTTGTGTTAGTTCTAGTGATAGTGCTGCTGTAAAACTAAAACTAACACTAGACCTACAACTAGAAACATTCGGGTTTAGCCGTCTTTAGAGACGTGCGGCTAAACCCAAATGATTCTAGTTCTAGGTATAGTGTTAGTTCTACATAGTAACAGTGTTAGTGTTAAACTAGAACTAACACTAGACCTAGATTTTCGAAACTTTCTAGTTCTAGTGTTAGTTCTAGTTTTTACTGTTATTCAGCGCTAGAGATTGTTGTATATTTTCTAGATTGTATTTTTTTTTAAAGTAGAACTAACCTAGAACTAGAAACATTCGAGTTTAGCCATACCTCTCTTAAGACGGCTAAACCTGAATGTTTCTAGTTCTAGGTCTACTGTTAATTCTAGTGACAGTGTAGTTAAGTAGCGCTAGATATTACTATGTTGTATATTTTATTGAACTTGTGTTAGTTCAAGTATTGTACTAGCACTATCTCTAGAACTAACACTAGATCGAGAACTAGAAACATTCGGATTTAGCCGCACGTCTCTCAAGACGGCTAAACCCGAATGATTCTAGTTCTAGGTCTTGTGTTAGTTCTAGTGATAGTGCTGGTGTAAAACTAAAACTAACCCTAGACCTACAATTAGAAACATTCGGGTTTAGCCGTCTTTAGAGACGTGCGGCTAAACCCAAATGATTCTAGTTCTAGATATAGTGTAAGTTCTACATAGTCACAGTCAGAGCTGGGCAAATTATTTGAAAAAAGTAGTGGAGTATCACTACTAACTACTTTCACCAAAAAGTAGTTTAACTACTTAGTAGTTAACTACTTAGTAGTTAAACTACTTTTAAAATATGGTAGTAAAATATGGTCAGCGCTAGATTGTTGTATATTTTCTAGATTGTATTTTTTTTTAAAGTAGAACTAACCTAGAACTAGAAACATTCGAGTTTAGCCATACCTATCTTAAGACGGCTAAACCTGAATGTTTCTAGTTCTAGGTCTACTGTTAGTTTTAGTGACAGTGTTAGGTAGCGCTAGATATCGCTATGTTGTATATTTTATTGAACTAAAACTAGAACTAACACTAGAACTAATACAAGATCTAGAACTAGAATCATTCGGGTTTAGCCGTCTTGAGAGACGTGCGGCTAAATCCGAATGTTTCTAGTTCTCGGTCTAGTGTTAGTTCTAGTGCTAGTGTAAAATTAGAACTAACACAAGACCTAGAACTAGAAAATATCGAGTTTAGCCGTCTTAAGAGACGTATGACTAAACCCGGATCTATGTTATTTGGAGAGATTATTGCGAAATATGTTCTTGGTTGTTATTTATAAAGTATTTTGTAGTCATACATCCAAATAATTATCAAAGACTCTAGCTTTTTTAAATACATATCTCAGAATACTTAGACTTCTTTTTCTAAAATTTATTAAGCGTGTTCGGCACAACAATTAGATGATGTTATTTTAATGTTTTGCACATACGACAACGTACTTCTATGATAAAATCAATTACTTTAATGATTTTTATTTACAATATAAAGTAATATTTTATTATTAAAAAATTGTGCAAAATTAAATCAATCAATTGGAAATACAAGAGTTTATCAAAAATAAAGGAATCCTTGTTTCCCGGAAAATGATGGTTTCGATTCGGTGCGGAGTTGCAGCGTGAAGATTAAAATAAAATGCCCAAACTAAAAATAAGAGATAAAAACCGGCGGACACGTGGATAACCTAGAATCCAGTGAAAGTGGGCCCGTAGAGCTGCGCCGCGATGCGGCCGACCCGGGAACCACGGAGCCATCGAGTCGCTAGAACTGGTTTTTTTTATTATTCCACTCGCTTGTGCAGCTTTGCAAAGCTGACTTACATAGATTCTGGGAGGCCGAACGACCGTTTAGAATAAAATATGAATCTTAAAAATAGAACAAAGTAAAAAAAAAACTTTATAAAATTGGATTATTCTTGATTCTTGAATTCTACGCACCTTGTGTGTATGTAAACTTACATGCATCTGCTTTTATCATCTTGATCTGCATCTGTGTATTTCCCAATTCGTATTTGTCTACTAGAGATAGAGACAGGTGTTTGGCTTTAAAAGTTCCTGCAGGGAGGAAATTGCTAATTAATAAAACTAACAAATTTTAACTAATTCGTGATTGCCTCTTAAAAGAACCTTTTCCTGCTACAGCTGCCTTTGAACACATGGAAACATAAATTTTCAACTTTTATTTGATAATTGTTGCGTAACGTTGGAAGGTGCACTTCTATATAGCTATAAAATGTGATTTTGGAAAGGAATTATAGAAAAAAATGATTGTCCGATATAAATGGGTCGTTAAATGGAACTGTATTTTATGATTCCTTTTACAACTAAAGCAAATGTTTCGTAAGTACAATCATTTATATTATACACTCTTTCAATGACCTCTCCCTCGGCAATCTTCTATATTCCTAATAGTAGAAAACGTAAATATTAACTTTTCGTGCAATTATCCTGCCCGGTGTTACTCAAATGCAAAATTGCTCCGAGGCAACACCTATCATATATTGGCAAACAATCGTATTTCACTAGAACAGACTGTGAAAAAATATGTTATCCCTCCGAGTAGAAAGTGCAACGGGCCGTGGACGTTATATCGTTTAATAATCCGGCTGCTGTCGTTTAATTGTCTTCTATTGGCAGCAATTCTCGCTTGTAAGGACAAGAGTGTGGGCGAAAACAATCCGGACAAGAACAATCCGAACAAGCACGTTTCGGTTTAATTGGCGACCGTTAGACGTTCTTTTTGTAACCAGTTACTTTTTCACCGATATGATTGATCGTCAATTTCATAATTGCGTATGGGCGCCTGATGATTTATTTTCCACGGGGCGATGACAATTGGTACGTATTAACTAAGTATATTATGCAGTACGGTTGTATATCATCTATTTAATCAACCGAACCACTTTGTAATTTAATTCTAGAAATTATACTCATTGAAAATAATTTTTAAAAAGAATGAAAAATGTTAATGTGGGCGAGAACTTCAGGCCACGAAATGCGTACAGATTGGAGAGAATGAAATCTTTGGCCTGGAGAGATGATAAAAAGTAACGTTAGAAGCATCAGCCGAACCGCTTCTACGTAGGTATACAGTTAACCTACGAGTTTTACAGTTACGAAATCGGGCAGATCGGAGAGCTCGTCACCTTTTCGTACCTCGAACAATGCGAGGGCGTCGCTTCGTAGACGCCCATCATCGACGTCGTCTTCGTTAATCTACTCTTCGAAACAACCCAAAATTATTTATATATGTACAATATTCTTAATAGACTTACAACAGACATTTTCTTCTTATAGCTTGTGTTCATAGTTAATTTTTCCTATTAAAATATTGAATTACGTCTATGTTAAATTATCTTGTTTTATACTTTAACGATTTAATTATGTATTAGAACACATTAAGGGCCGGTTGTACCACCTCCCGATAAGTTTATCCGATAGATAAATTGGCGCACTAAGGGCCGGTTGTACCACCTCCCGATAAACTATCTAACGGATAATTACCATGGATACAGCGGTTTTAAGCGCTCTCATTGGCTAAGGCTCGTTACTACCATCTTCTGGTTAAGCTATCTAAGGGATTATTACCATGGTTACGGCTATTTTACGCGCTCTCATTGGCTAGTAGATGGGTTTATCTATTAGATAAATTTAACTAAAAGATGGTAGTAATGGACCTAAGTGTGCCAATTTATCTATCGGATAAATTTATCGGGAGTTGGTACAACCGGCCCTTAGCCAATGAGAGCGCTTAAAATTATCCGCTAGATAGTTTATCGGGAGGTGGTACAACCGGCCCTAAGTAAATTTAAAGAATTATAAGATATTCATAGGTATTGTCCGGGGTGTGGTGGTTCTTAGTATAAACTAGTGGTGGAACATATTACTTAGTACTCCACCAATCGCAGGAATCAGTATCTCTTTTAAGAGTTGGACACTGCAGATAATAATCAAGTTCAACCCCAATAAGACTTTTTTCATTGAATACAACTTTATTTATATCAGGTTTATCATTAGCAACCTCATTGTAACAATCCCAATACGATATATAAAATTTCTTGTTGCATTAGTCTTCACTAGGACTTGCAATACCGGACTAAAATCACAATGCCGGTATTCGGTATTCAAAATTTTTTAAATCGGGATACCGGTATCAATACCGGTATTGCTATAAAAAAGTTTACTCACTAAATTACAATCACTAGATAATATATCTAATAATCTAAAGCATAAGATACAGAATCTGAGATGATAATCAAAAAATGGAAAGATATTAGGAATCTGTACAAAGTACCAATAAACTTAAAGATCCATTATTGTTTTGATGTTTTTCACTTGGTCCAAAGGTTCAACTTCACTGCCACGTCAAAAAATGAAATTACACTTCATCATCTGAAGCTTTGTGGAATTTTCTGGAAATAATTCAAGAAATAAACTTTAACATAATGGCTCTTGGTAGTTTGTCAGACTTATCATACCACTATTATACTTGGTGGGACACTACACGAATCAAATTGACCTGAAACACCATTATGGAGTAAAAACGCCACATCCAAAAATAGTTGTATACAGAGGGTATTTTATTGTTGGCTAGGTATGACAAATTTATTGAACACGAGCATTAAGTTGTTGTCATCAAAGGTTGAGTCTTCATTATCTTCAACATTCTGTCAGAGTGCAAAATGATATTTCTTGTAGATGGTATTCACACTGATCAAAAAATGTCACTTGAAAAAATGAGGTTCGTAAGGACATGAGATAGATAACAAATTTCTGTTTGGTCAACATCATTTTCCAGCACAGCTTTAAACACGGCCGTTTTCGATCGGTCGCCTTCGGTTAGAATTTTTTTAATGAAACGTCAAAAAATGTCACTTGAAATTGTAAACTTAGAACGGACAGAAGATAGATAACAAACAAGAATCCTCTACGTCATTTTCCAGCACAACTACTGCCGTTTACTAAACTAGCACGGCCGTTTTCGAAGACATCGGCCGTACCCTGGCCATCGAAGGCGCTAATTAAAGATAATACCGAAATACCGGTATTTTTCCATCGATACCGGTTTTTAATACCGGACAAAAATTGTCCGGGATTCCGGTTTTCGGGAGCCCGGGATCCCGGTATTGCAAGCTCTAGTCATCACATTCATAACTAACAGAACTTTTTGAAAAATCACATTCAATTTTCGCCGATTAAGTTTTAAAAATTCGAATAAAATCCATTTCTTGAAATATGAGTTTGAAAATTTCCCAAAGTGTTAATAAAAGTGTCCTCTTTCCAATGAACCTACCCGTTTTGAAAAATAGCTCTTAGTTTTTGAGAAAACAATATTTGAAGTTTTGATAAAATTTTCGATGTTGCAATTTTCATCGATAACTGTCAAAATTCGCTATAAAATTAATTTCTTGAAGGATCCGTGTGGAAACATCACCAATTATTAATTAAAGTATCCTCTTTTTAATGCAAAAAGCCGTTTTGACAAATCACTTTTAGTTCTTGAGAAAAAAATTTTTGAAATAATCGATAATTTTTTCGAATTTTGCAATTTTCGCCGATTAAGTTTTAAAATTCGTATAAAATCCATTTCTTGGAATATGAGTACGAAAATTTCCCAAAGTGTTAATAAAAGTGTCCTCTTTCCAATGAACCAACACGTTTTGAAAAATAACTTTTAGTTTTTCAGAAAACAATATTTGAAGTTTTGATAAAATTTTCGATGTTGCAATTTTCATCGATAACTGTCAAAATTCGCTATAAAATTAATTTCTTGAAGGATCCTTGTGGAAATATCACCAATTATTAATTAAAGTATCCTCTTTTTAATGCAAAAAGCCGTTTTGAAAAATCACTTTTAGTTTTTGAGAAATAAATTTTTGAAATGATCGACAATTCTTTCGAATTTTGCAATTTTCGCCGATTAAGTTTTAAAAATTCGTATAAAATCCAGTTCTTGGAATATGAGTATGAAATTTTCCTAAAGTGTTAATAAAAGTGTCCTCTTTCCAATGAACAAACCCGTTTTGAAAAATAGCTTTTAGTTTTTGAGACAGCAATATTTGAAGTTTTGATAAAATTTTCAATGTTGCAATTTTCATCGATAACTGTCAAAATTCGCTATAAAATTAATTTCTTGAAGGATCCTTGTGGAAACATCACCAATTATTAATTAAAATATCCTCTTTTTAATGCAAAAAGCAGTTTTGAAAACTCACTTTTAGTTCTTGAGAAATAAATTTTTGAAATAATCGACAATTTTTTCGAATTTTGCAATTTTCGCCGATTAAGTTTTAAAAATTCGTATAAAACCCATTTCTTGGAATATGAGTACGAAAATTTCCCAAAGTGTTAATAAAAGTGTCCTCTTTCCAATGAACAAACCCGTTTTGAAAAATAGCTTTTAGTTTTTGAGAAAACAATATTTTAAGTTTTGATAAAATTTTCGATGTTGCAATTTTCATCGATAACTGTCAAAATTCGCTATAAAATTAATTTCTTGAAGGATCCTTGTGGAAATATCACCAATTGTTAATTAAAGTATCCTCTTTTTAGAGTTGCTTCGTTAGTTAAATCAGCATCAATAAAGTTCATTTTGTATTTTGTAAATATCGCAATAATGTGGCAATGTAGGGTGGTATCCATTCAGAAATGCACCAGAAATTATAACCATAACAGCCGAATAAATATGCCGGATGCCGAATATCCGGTATCCGGCTTTTCGCAAAATCACTTGCCGTTCCATCACTTGTATAAACACAATTAACGTAGACAACAAGACGTATAAGCTGTTTTCTCTGTTTTTTTGTCTGTTAGATTGATTATATAGGTTTCGATTGTAACAAATAACAAAGTACCCAATAGAATTTGTTGTACCGTGAATAAAAATGTTTGTAATCATATCATAGTCATGTGCCAATAGTATCTAACCTCCAACAAGTTCTTTAGAGTCTTCTATAATCAGTTAGTCTTCTATTAGCAATATATAATTTTCTGTATAATCTGTCTATTTATGACAGAAATATCTTGTCTTCTGGTAACAGTATCCAGGTTCCTGCAAAGGATTAGGTACATCCTTTGCCAACTGTCTTCTGGTCTTTCACCAACAGTTTCGTCTTTTGGCAGCCATATCCAGTTTCCTGTAAATAGTATGTAATACTCTGCCAGCTGTAATAGCTCCAATTTTCTGCCAGCAGTACGTCTTTTATTGACTGTGTTTAATCTTCCGCTAATAGTATCTCGTATTTTGCCAACAGTACGCAGTCTTTTGCCAGCAGAGTCCAGTTTCCCATTAGCAGTATCTAATCCTCTACCAGCTGAATCTGATCTTATGTCAACAGCTCAGTTATTTTCTTTATTTCTAAAAACATCGCATTAATATATGACGTATTATACATCCATAAACGTACTTTGACTGATAAATTCTATTGAGACCCTGATTTCTGAGTAAACGCAAATTTAGATTTTTTGATTTTATACTTCACACGTTTTCTCAAGTCAATAGCGTACAATAAGATGGGGTTACTGGACACGTTTTTTGTGCATTTTTCAAGATTAAAAGTAAAGAAATAAAGTTAGGGCAACAGAAACTTGTTCATCATACCAACCTAACCTTCAGGATTATATATCAATCATAATACATTGAAAATATCTTATAGAAACATATAAAAAATAGATATATAAAAAAATATATAAAATAGTGATGTCCGAATAGCCCCGTTGTTTGGGCTTTTTGGACAGTAAACTTCGTTTTTGGGACAATCTTTTACTTTGCATGTCAGATGGTCAAGTTCCCCTGAAAATGCAACTGAAGCATTAAGGAATATATTTTTATTGATGTTTGACGCTATTCTGATGGACAGATTGTTTCTAGGAATAAAACAATTGATGAAATTTGGACCTGGACTGTTGCTTTTGAAGACCTCGACCTGCTTCGCTTGTTTATCTAGGTATTTTTTCACCACATCTTGAATTCCTTCCAAGCATCTTCCGTACTAATGTTGTCCGTGGCACTTTGAACGGTCTGCGGCCTTTTTCATTGACATCCCCTTCCGAACTGCATCCCTAGCGTTTTCCAAGTCTTCCACTTTGTAATTCATGTAGGGTTTTGACCCTGGAATTTTTTGATACCTGCGCACCATTTTTAATCAGACTTTTGATAACAAAAAAAAACACCAGAAACAAAACCACAACCTAACCTCGCTTTCGTAACACAGGATTGAACACGTATGCGTTATGTACATGTAGCCCCGGGGTGGCCAAGTAGCTCCATCTTACGATATAGCTACCATCTCCGTTTATTCAGATTAAGAGAATTATGTCTACATCATTTTTCTATTTACTCAACTAATGTTGTACAACCGTATAGGTAAAAATAATAAAATATAGATGAAAAATTAGGCTAAAAAAAGAATTTTATTAAATTAGAAATTTTCTTGAAAGGTTGTAAAAAACCCTAAATGACATTTTAATAAAACTGATGTAATTAGTTCCTACTATTTTTTTTTCTTCTAAATCGAATCAAAACATTAACAGCTTTGGTGTCTTCAACAGCATTGGAAAGTTAAATAATTCCTAGCTGCCAAGGCAAAAGTTTTCACTTTTCTGCGGCACCGTTATTGCGAAACGGGCCGCACACAAAAACGTAAAAATATGCGTTACGCCGTATAAACATACACTTTTATAGGCCTCTGGTAGATTATCACGTTATATAACCCCCAAATTTTCGTTTCGTCACTTCACACCTATTCTTATAATTGCAAATATTTTAATTTTCTACTAAATAAATAATTATGTTAAAATGTTAAATTTTCAAAATAGATATTTTAATGTAAACAAATTAATTGTAAAAAGATGAGATGAGTTTTTCTTTGTGGTATGTAGAGGTTTTCGGCTCACGCTCTACTTACCGCGGTATATTGCGTAAAAGGCTTAATTGGTGTGAATTTAGCGCTTAACATCCCGCACCCCGCGCTACAATTAACGCGTTTTGTAACTGCTACTCTCAACGAAAATGGAGGCTGAAGGAAACTGTTCAGGTGTGCGAGGGTTGGGTTTCCGACTGTCCACGATTAAGGAAAAATTTCAATCTGTATCGTTTCGGTTCGGTTCTTATTGGAGCGAAGCGCATTATCCAATATCAGGCGTTGGTTATTGTTAATAGTAATGGTTAAGGTGCGAAAATCGTTCGAGCGCGGGCAATTAATTTAACCGAGATAATAGAGATTTACATGGCTGTTTAAATTGGTTTCTTAACGTAATTTTTATTGGTTCTCAAATTGGAAAATCTCCCAGTGACTAAACGTTAAAAAAGATATTAGTAAAAATACACTTTCTCTTTATAAAAATAATCTGTCGAAACGTTTTGATATCAACTTTTATTAACTACTTAAGGCAGTATTTCTCTTATTATTTAAGTGTTGTTTTTTTTTTCAAAATGTCAAAGTTATCACGTAAGATCGACTCGCTGATTATAAGATAAACTGATTCTTAGAAACCATCCAATGAGACACACCGCTATAATACGAGAATTCTTTCTCATCGACGCATTAATGCCTTCCTTTAAAGGTATTTTGTGCGACCTTCGAATCAAGGTTTCGATTTCTTCTCGAACGGAAGTCTTCAATAGCAAAAGCGAAACATAAATCCGACGAGATTTTCACAATTTTCTTAAAAAAAAAAAATATGTTCCGTAATTAATGGGTGTAGATAATGTCCATTTTTAATTTTTCATTCTAACACCAAGAATTATCTCGTAAGTACGTTTTATAGTTGATTAATAACTTTAACTACCACCTATGATTAAATCGATTGCTGGTGAAGTCGATGCAGGTATGAATTCTTGACATGTTAACGATATAATTATGTAAATTTTAGTTTATTATTATTACATAATACATAATGGAATAACTCAGTTGATCAGAGAAAGTAGTATTCCACAAACAGTTTCATGTCTTCTGGAAGCAGTATCCAGTTTGCTATAAATAGAGCCTAATCTTCTGTCAGCTGTATATAGTTTTCTGTCAGCAATGCGTAATCTTCTATAGACTCTATCTGGTCTTCCACCAACAGTTTCATTTTCTGGCAGCTTTATCCAGTTTCCTGTAAATAGTATTTAATCCTCTGCCAGCTATATCCAATCTTCTGCTAACAGTGCAACAGATTTCTGCAAAGTCTTTTATTGACTTTGTCTAGTCTTCCGCTAATACAATACGTAGTACCAAAATGTTGAACGGAAGTCGACAGTCCTCCTTCTTCTTAAAGCCTACTACTGACATAGAAAACCCTTGACATATACAATGTCTCAACCTACCTTATTAAGAATGTTATTGGCGTGTTAGCTACACCCATTACCAATATGGTGAATTGTTGCTTTACAAACGGCATATTTCCTGATGAACTTAAAGTGGCCAAAGTGGTCCCTGTTTTCAAATCGGATAGTCCAGATGATTATAAAAACTGTAGACCTATGTCTATACTTCCTGTTTTTTCAAAAATCTTCAAATCTCTATTAAAAAGCAGATTTATTGAGAATATGGTAATAACAAATTATTTAATGAACCTTCAGCTCTAACTAGCTTGGTTGATACTGTGGCACGTGCGTTTGACGAGAAGGAGGATGTTCAATTATTATGTTGTGACTTGTCAAAGGCTTTTGATTGCATCCAACATGAAATTCTGTTGAATAAACTGGAAACATTATGGTATAAGAGGTCACCAAATCAAATGATTGGTAGTATCTTAACAATAGAATGCAGTCTGGTGTCCCACAAGGATAAATTCTGGGCTCAATGCTCTTTATTATTTACATAAATGATCTTCCTATTAACATTTCAGCTGATGGCATTTATATACAGAGTGTCTCACGTAACTGGTTCGTTAGAACTTTTTCAGGTTCCACTATTCGTTCATTCAGAACTTTCGATCTAAAATATTTTCAAGATGGCCGCCACTTTCGGTCTACCGGAAGTAGACCATAACTTCGCTATTTTAAATGGAATGCTATAGTTTTTATTACACCGTTTAATTGTACATAAAAAAATAGGTTGACTTTGATAAAAGTTATTGATACCTAGCGTTTTTCGTTTTCGAGTTATTTTGGTTTTAAGCTTTTTTTGGTAAATTTCAACATGCTTTTTAAAACTTTATATCTCAGCTAACGTTCATTCAAAAAAGATCTACGTTGGCACGATTACTCTTCAGATGTTGTCAAATAGATTGTCATTTGTTGTATCGGAGTATCTTATACAGGCTGGTCAAAAATTGAATTACTGTTTCTCCATATTCAATGGCGAGAAAGTCGAAAATTTTAAATGGAACGCCCCATATTTTTTTAGCCTATCAGGAAGAGAATTTAATTCTCTACAAATTATCTATAAACATTCCCATATCTATTTATTGTAGTTTGTCTCATATTGCGAAATTTATTAAAACATGCACGAAATCCAGGTTTTTTTATTAGAAAGCTATGGAATTTTGACAGTTTTTTGGTCCATGCTTGTATTATTGTTGTCATTAGTTACATTTGACGACGGGTGTAAGTCATTGAACATCATGGTAAATTATTCCAACGCCGATATTTGAAATTTATTTTGTATTGATGGCGAATGTAATAAACTTTTGAACAGGACGTGTCGAACACTTAATGAGAGATGCCTAACAAATCTAACGCCCATCACAAGGAAAAATTTCAAAAACATAAAGAAATTGAATATTTCCGGTCACCAGTGATGAAGACAACGAAATAAACATTTTATCGTGTTTTATTGCATTTCCAAATTCAATTTTATAACAAATTTGTATTATAAATTTATATTTTTATTGAAATCTAATTTTTATCATTAACTTTTTGTTTTAATAGTTTCATTTATTTGATCTTCTGTTTATTATTTTTGGTAAGTAAAAGCTAGTAAACTAGAAGATTATCAATCGTAGTTAATAGTACAAATAATAATAGAAATAAATTAAACAAAAAACTGTCAAAATGTCATAAAAATACAAACGGTTTCCTGCATGTTTTGATAAATTTACGAATATGAGAGAAACTACAATAAATAGGTATAGAAATGTTTATAGATAAATTGTAGAGAATTAAATTCCTTTTCGTGTAGGCTAATAAAAAATGAGGCGTTCCATTTAAAATTTTCGACTTTCTCCCCATTGAATATGGAGAAACGGTAATTCAATTTTTGACCATCCTGTATAAGATATTCTGATACAATATATGACAATCTATTTGACAGCATCTGAAGAGTAATCGTGCCAATTTAGAGCTTTTTTGAATGAACGTTGGCTGGGATATGGATTTTAAAAAGCATTGTCAAAAAAAACTTTAAATCAAAATAACTCAAAAACGAAAAACGCTAGGTACCAATAACTTTTATGAAAGTCAACATATTTTTTTACGTACAATTAAAAGGTGTAATAAAAACTATAGCATTCCATTTAAAATAACGAAGTTATGGTCTACTACCGGTAGACCGGAAGTGGCAGCCATCTTGAAAATATTTTAGATCGAAAGTTCCGATTGAACAACCCATACTACCAAAATTTCAAAACTGTACGAATACCGGAACCTAAAAAAGTTCTAATGAACCAGTTACGTGAGACACCCTGTATATGCTGATGATACATCTTTTGTGCTAACGTCAAAAGATAGAGTAGAACTTGAAAATAAGTCAGAAGTTATTATAGCCGAAGCTGCGGAATGGTTTGAGGCCAACCGTTTGAAACTTAATGTCGAAAAGACGAAAAACTACTATTAACAACTAAAATTGAGGGGCGGGAGCAAGAAAATAATTAAATTCCTGGGGATACATGTTATGCCAAACCTAAGCTGGAACTCTGAATATCTTCAAAGATACCTGGCTGTAGCAATATTTACGCTGCCAGGGCAACCTATTTAGCCAACTTTCATAGTAGGGCGTCCTATGGAATACTGATTTGGAGGAATTCTTCGGCGGCCAAAGATATTTGCATGCAACAAAAGAAAGCATTACGGGTTTTAGCAGGTGTAAATAGTACTGCAAACCACTTTTTCAACAACACAACATACTTACCTTATCCTTTATCTTTATCCTAAGGAGTAGGAATGCTTCTTTAGGTGCATTCCTCTAAAACCTCATTTCTAAAACGTTCTGATATTCATATTTACGAAACCTGTTATAAATCACATTATCAGATTCCCTATCATATGGCGCTTTCTATAATGTGGAGGAGTTTCTTCAACCACCTTGACGATGCTTTATCTGTTTTGTATTTTCTTTTATTACTTGTAATCAGTGATGGGCGCTGGGTAAATACCCGGCGGGTAGGTATTTATAAAATGGGTATTTATCCGGGTATTGACCCCGGCCCAGGATAAATACCAAAGCAGTACATATAAAAGTGATACAAGTAAAAATATAACAGATTCGGAAAAAAATATAGAGGAAGATGATGAAATGGGCGTTGAAGACGAGGAATTGTCAGCGATCGAAGACGTATTATAATCAAGCAACCACTGCTCATTCTTCATTCTTGCGACGATGATCCGCCCAGTTTCACGTCAGCTTTGCCACAATGTTGACCATATCATTTACGCCAGATCCTCTTCGTAGGTTTTCATTTCGTATGTAGTCCCTCAGTGTTACATCCAGCATCGACCTCTACAGCTGTCTTTGCGTTACTTTGAGCCTCCTGGTAATGGCCACCGTTAATGTTAAAGTTTCGGAACCGTATGTCATCACCAAAGGAGGAAGCACGCATTGATTGAAATATTTGAAAAGTCAAATATACAGAAATATCGCTCATGAATCTCGTAACCATCGAACTATACCGCTCTCGATACACGAACCTCATGGCCACGATATACATAACTGTCAACTCTCTCAGTCTCATTATCCCCAATGTTGATGTTAAAGCTGAGAACAAGATTTGTCATAAATTTTGATTTCTCCACGTTGATCTTTAGCCCGACTTTTGCACACCTCCTGTAAGTCGTTCAGCATCAGTTTCATCTCTCCAAGACTATCCGAAATAAGGACTATATCGTTCGCGTAGCGCAAATTACTTAGGTATTGCCATCAATTTGGGTTCAACATTGTATCGCCTTGCCTTACCCCACGCCCAATGGGTATTCGGTCAGTACTTACATGCAATTTTACCGTCATTGTAGCATTCTTGTAAATGTTATAAATAGGTTTGGTGTATCGATAATCGACTCTGCATTCTTAAAGTATTTGCAAAACTGCCATCAACTCAATTTAAATCAAATTTTATAAATACCTCTAAATACCCATCTTGGGTAAATACCCCCATCCAGGGAATTTTCCCTTTAAAATAAATATCCGGGTATTTAACAACACCGCTTGAAATACATTTGAAAGCTCAATAAATGTTATTATTATTAGCCTTCTACCAGCAGAGTCGAGTCTTCCATTAGCAGTATTTAATCCTCCGCCAGCTGAATCTGATCTTCTTCAACAGGGTGACCCTTTATCATGTATTCTGTTCAACATCACACTGTCCATGACAAGTCATGTAATTTAACTATTTAGGCGTACACATATCTAGCACCCATGATCTGATCTGAGCACTGTTTAGATCTTCAATAAGAATAAGAAGAAGAGACAATAGAATGATATATGAAAGTTTAATTTTTAAAGAAAAATGTTTATAATAGATAGATAAACCACATTAATTTAAAATCCATATCCGCATTTCATGAAACATTTCATATGTTGTAGGAGAGAGAAAATAATGGGACACCTGGGATAAAGTAACGAATTTGAAATTCTCACCGAGTGGAACACAAATCATTTTTAGTCACGAAGTTTAACGCTTTACGCTATATTATATCAATAATTCTTCAAATTGCGAAGCCATATTTCTGCCGCCGGTATCTACCTTCCATTAGGGCACACCTTTATGCTCTCGGTTCGCCTTAACTAAATAAAAATCAACAACCGCTTTGTGGATTGTTCGCATTCTGTTACTTGTGTGTTGTCGTATTACTCACCCTTTGTATATGGAAAGACGCGTTTCACTTTCTAATCAAACGTATCAAACTTAAAAATCCAACCGGAAATTATTACTTAAAATATATCAAGTTATCAAAGAATTACTTATCTTATAGAAAAAAAAATCTAAACTTCAAGTATTACTCTCAGAAGCTTCATACCCAAAAACAAATTATTACACAACTTGATTGATGAATTTTTGATTCATTTTATCTTATTTGTTTTTACATTTTTATTTTTGTTGTTATTTAAAATAATAAAATTATTTTATTCACTAATTTTCTTACTTTCGTTTATCTCGTGTCAGGTTCAATTAAAAAGTCTGTGAAATCTCGTTTCTCTGCGTCGAATTTGCGTTCTCGGGTCAGTCCGGACCAAAAATAAACCCGCCGACCCAAATATTCTGGCCGTTTATATAATATGTCAACAAACGGGTTCGAAGGAAGAAGAAGTGTCGCTGGGTACCACGAATAAATCGCAGCAAATTTGAATAATTCAACGCCGAACGAGATCCTAGAATAATTTACAGAATAAGTTCTAATAATAACTTTTTTTTTATTCTTAAATTTTTTTATAATTAAAAAGAAAATTGGGGAGGACGATTTTATACGAAAATCATCGACGATGTACGAGGTAAACACATTGTACCACACTTTCTAGATGTAACAGAAACCAGGTCACGAAATGAAAGCGAAAACATAGACATTCTCACACAGTACGGCCCGAACTGGCACAAGCCATTTGAATACAAAAGACACGGCGCGTAGAGACTTTCGTTCTCAGTAATACCATCCGATTATCGACTCTAAATATGTCCGCTAATCCTTGCATTTAGAGCGAAAAAAAACGTTCAAAGTGTAACAACATTTTCCATCGGGTGCAATGTACTCGATGGGGCAAACTCTCTGACTCAAACCACGAAACCACTTTATTGTTAGTGTTTTATAAACACGTGTTCGACCAACAACTACCACTTTTGGTCACCATTGTTATATTTTTTTTAATGTAATGCTGTAATGAAAGTTATGGCTAGTAAGACTTATAATTGAAATTGAAAAGGTTTGACCTCTAAGATGTTTATTAGCAAAAATATAACCGCAAGGAAACATATAGATGAATGTCATAAATTTTGTTTTAAAGTGGTCTTAACACCTTCAACGTATAGCTTATTTTAATGGATTTAAATCAAAATCTATTATCTTCACTTCATCTCTCTCACCAAACCGAACCATTAACTATTTTTAGTTGGACAATTAAAACCGATTAGAATAGGTAAATATGATAACACAAAACAATCTATTGCACGTCCAATCAAGATCCGACCTGTCCTCCTCCGATGATGTTGGAGGAAATATCGGAATGGCATTCCTACTATTCAAGCCAATTCGGAAAACTGATAACACCTAACAGGCAAAATAGTTCCTTCTCATTTTATTACCAAAACGTTAGAGGTTTGAATTCAAAAACCCACATTTTCTATAACAACGTCATTAACACGTTGACTGCCGTGTGTATCAAAACTGGTACACACTTCTGTAGTGTAGTAATGCGCGTAATATACCCGTGGCAGTCAACGTGTTAATAATAATTGTTTTTGGTTTTTCTTAACATCGTGTTGATTTAGAGGAAAATACTTTTTCTATACTTTTTCAATGTTATATTTATTTAAATTCTCTATTCTACATGTTTCGAGGATCCAGTCCTCATCCTCAGGAAAATTCCTGTACATGAATACAAGATAATCAAATCAAAATTAAGTTTGAAATTCAAAACAGTGTGTAAAAGAAAATTAAAATTATTTTTAGGTTATGTCAATCAAGCTTGGTTCGTTGGGACTGCACTACTCTGCACGACATGGCACTCGTATGACGTCATAGTGCAATGAAGTGTAAGTCAGTGCAATGTCATGTCAACTTAGTGCAAGTCAAAAAAGTGTATAAACCGTGGTCGCAACGAACAGATTTTTATAAAAAAAAGTGTATAATATTTGAAATGGACGAACAGGATTGTCAGCGAAATACTCGTGGAAAATGAAATTATCGCAGAATGTTTTTTTAGTATTCATCAATTATTATTATTATTTTTTATTTTTTTCAATTATTAGCGAAATATATTTTCTATACCAAACTAGTAACCATTATTAGTTCTTTCAAAAGTACTACTTAACGTATAAAGAAATCACATGCTAAATTGCACCAAAATTGATAAGCAGTACTTGCAAAAAAAAATTTGGGTTGGTGAGGGTAGTTAACCCCAGCCACCAAAAAAGTAGGGGTAGTTTTCTACTGCCTCTACTGGGATTGAATATACTGTGTTCTCTAATACAACAAATATTAATTATTATAAAGTTTTATTTCTTAATATTTAATATTAATTATTACAAAACACGTTTTCAAATATTCCGCCATTTTAGTTACACTGCACTTATTGAACTTAATCGAAAGCAGGTGCAACAAAATCTGCACTAACTTGCACCGACTGCACTAAATTGCACTGCACCTGGCCCAACGAACAGTATGAATGCAACTGCACTAAACTGCACTATCCCCACGAACACACAACATCTGCACTAAACTGCATAGTGCAAGTGAGTGCAAGTAGTGCAGTCCCAACGAACAAAGCTCTTAATCGAAAGCAGGTGCAACAAAATCTGCACTAACTTGCACCGACTGCACTAAATTGCACTGCATCTGGCCCAACGAACAGTATGAGTGCAACTGCACTAAACTGCACTATCCCCAACGAACACACAACATCTGCACTAAACTGCATAGTGGAAGTGAGTGCAAGTAGTGCAGTCCCAACCAACAAAGCTGGTATGAGTGCAACTGCACTAAACTGCACTATCCCCAACGAACACACAACATCTGCACTAAACTGCTTAGTGCAAGTGAGTGCAAGTAGTGCAGTCCCAACGAACAAAGCTTTAAAGAAAAATTATTGAGTCATTAGCTTTGTTCGTTGGGACTGCACTACTCTGCACGACATGGCACTCGTATGACGTCATAGTGCAATGAAGTGTAAGTCAGTGCAATGTCATGTCAACTTAGTGCAGGTCAGAAAAGTGTATAAACCGTGGTCGCAACGAACAGATTTTTATAAAAAAAAGTGTATAATATTTGAAATGGACGAACAGGAGATTGTCAGCGAAATACTCGTGGAAAATGAAATGAATGTTTTTTTGGTAGCGATTCATCAATTATTATTATATTATTATTATTTTTTATTTTTTTCAATTATTAGTAAAATATATTTTCTACCCCAAACTACTAACCCTTATTAGTTCTTTCAAAAGTACTACTTAACGTATAAAGAAATCACATGCTAAATTGCACCAAAATCGATAAGCAGCACTTGAAAAAAAAAAAAAATTTGGGGTGGAGAGAGTAGTTAACCCCAGCTACCCCTAAATGAGAAAAAACACATAGTTAATATTTTTAAATGTACTATAAGTGTATTTAATGAAGCCAAAATCGACAGGGTAGTTTTTTAATTATTCCAAAAAAGTAGGGGTAGTTTTCTACTGCCTCTACTGGGATTGAATAAACTGTGTTCTCTAATACAACAAATATTAATTATTATAAGGTTTTATTTCTTAATATTTAATATTAATATTAATTATTACCGAACACGCTTTCAAATATTCTGCCATTTTAGTTACACTGCATTGAACTGCACTTATTGAACTTAATCGAAAGCAGGTGCAACAAAATCTGCACTAACTTGCACCGGCTGCACTAAATTGCACTGCACATGGCTCAACGAACAGTATGAGTGCAACTGCACTAAACTGCACTATCCGCAACGAACACACAACATCTGCACTAAACTGCTTAGTGCAAGTGAGTGCAAGTAGTGCAGTCCCAACGAACAAAGCTTTAAAGAAAAATTATTGAGTCAATAGCTTTGTTCGTTGGCACTGCACTACTCTGCACGACATGGCACTCGTATGACGTCATAGTGCATGGTGCAATGAAGTGTAAGTCAGTGCAATGTCATGTCAACTTAGTGCAGGTCAGAAAAGTGTATAAACCGTGGTCCCAACGAACAGATTTTTATAAAAAAAGTGTATAATATTTGAAATGGACGAACAGGAGATTGTCAGCGAAATACTCGTGGAAAATGAAATTATCGCAGAATGTTTTTTTAGTAGCGTTTTTTTAATATTCATCAATTATTATTATTTTTTATTTTTTTCAATTATTAGCGAAATATATTTTCTATACCAAACTACTAACCCTTATTAGTTCTTTCAAAAGTACTACTTAACGTATAAAGAAATCACAAAAAAAAAATTGAAATATTCCGCCATTTTAGTTACACTGCACTTATTGAACTTAATCGAAAGCAGGTGCAACAAAATCTGCACTAACTTGCACCAGCTGCACTACATTGCACTGCACCTGGCCCAACGAACAGTATGAGTGCAACTGCACTAAACTGCACTATTCCCAACGAACACACTAAACTGCACTAAACTGCATAGTGCAAGTGAGTGCAAGTAGTGTAGTCCCAACAAACAAAGCTCTTATTTCTACTTATCTCAATTTTTGACGTAAAAAAATAAAAAATAATTTTAATTTTCTTTTACACACTGTTTTGAATTTCAAACTTAATTTTGATTTGATTATCTTGTATTCATGTACAGGAATTTTCCTGAGGATGAGGACTGGATCCTCGAAACATGTAGAATAGAGAATTAAAATAAATATAACATTGAAAAAGTATAGAAAAAGTATTTTCATCTAAATCAACACGATGTTAAGAGAAACCAAAAACAATTATTATAATGAGGTTGATACGACCATATCACTATATGAATACAAGAAATACCAACAACGATTACAAATGGAACTGCAACACATTCGATTCCTCAAAGCGTGTTTAGAAGAAAGACTCACACCAAAATTTACAATACACAAATATCCTAAACGTTTGGGTGACAATATGATTCGAAAAATGATAGAAAAACAGATTAAAAACGAAATCAAAAAACATTACTCAATAATCAACATAACAAACATCAAACTTTACCAATTTTATCAAGAAATGACAACACAATTTGACTTCTTACAAATTGAAGATATAATTAACAACTCTCAGATGCTGCAGAGAAGTAAAATGGAAGATGAATGGAGAAGAAAGAATAAGAAGCTGGAACAACTGCGGAAAGAGAAAAAGAAAAGAGAAGACTTAGATGATAAATCAAAATATAAAATACATCATATTTTCCATGACAGACTGACCAACTTATCAAAGGTATATTTCAACGAAGTAACAAATATGCCCCCAAAAAAGAACCAAGCTTACGAAGAACTGCATTGGAAATTGAGGCCACAATTAAAGGTAAACCTAATGAAAGAAACATTTCAAGAGAAATACAACAGTTATTAATCGGGGAAGAAATTAAAAGAGATAGAGACAAACTCCAGAACGGGAACAAGAAGAAGAGAAGATTAAAAGAAGAGCAGAAGAAAGAAACAACAACAATACAAAACATAAAGAAAAAAGTAAAGAACAACCAACTGATAATCACCAAGGGAGACAAAAATGCAGGTTTGGTTATACCAGATAAAAACCCACTGTCACTTTTAATAATAAGGTTAGGAGATATATTAACAAAATAAAGGAAACCCTATCTAAATATGAAAAATACCTCAATAAGTTACTTCCGATGAACCCAAAAATACCACGAGTATACTCCCTCATTAAACTGCATAAAGAAAATCATCCCATACGACCAATCATTACTTCAATAGATTCTAGCACTTATAAAATAGCAAAATTATAACCTTCATGAAGAATGTCATTAAATTTCAACCAAATCACACAGTTAAAAATAGAAACAATTTACTAACAGAACTTAACAGCTTAACGATAAAGGAAACTTACCTTCTAGTTTCATATGACATAACCAATCTGTACACTAACATACCTACTGGAGAATCATTGGAAACTATCAGAACCATATTGGAAACTAAACTAAAGGATAAAGAACACAATATATAATTTGTTCAAATTATGCATCGAACAAAACTTTTGCCTGTTTAATGATAAAATGTATATGTACAACGAAGGTCTACCAATGGGTTCACCCCTCAGTGGACTAATAGCTGACATTTTCCTCAATAAACTAGAGAACGACCATATAATAAATAATATCAACCCTTTTAAGAACAAGATCATAACATGGAAACGATATGTAGACGACATTTTAGTAATATTTAATACCCGAGACCATTCCATAGCTGAAAATATGCACTCATACCTTAATAAACTACACCCCAACATAAAATTCACCACAGAAATTGAAAATAATAATAAAATAAACTTTCTTGATGTCGAAATATATAAAATGGACAATGACATACATTACAACATTTACAGAAACCCCACACAAACAGACTCAATTATTCCCTATAACTCATTTCACTCAAACACTCATAAAATGGCAGTAATTAGAACATACTTACATAGAGCCTTTAATACATATTTAAAACCGGAAAACTTAGAGAAAGAATTGAACATTATCAAACAGATAACAAGAAACAATAATTTCCCAGAAAACTTAATTGACAAAATGATTGACAAACAAAAACAAAAGTGCCACCTGCAAAACACTACATCATTAATACCCTGTAATCAAAGAAATAAACCTACATATTGTTCTTCAATACCCAAGACATTTAACTACTAAAATAAAGAAAATTTTTACAAAGTATGATCTTAATATAACTTTCAAAACGAACAACACTTTAACTAATTGCAACGCAACATACATAGGTGAGACAGGTAGAGCACTAAAAACACGAATAAAAGAACATAAAACTAGAGACAATTCTAACTTTGGTAAACACCTAATATTTAATCATGACCACGAATTCAATGAAAACAATGATGCACACATACTCCACAATATTAATAAAGGACATTTAATGGAATTACTGGAAGGATACGAAATTAAAAGATTTATAGTTAACAATCCCAATACCGTATGCCTTAATGAACAAGTACAAACTTTCCATAGACCAATTTATTCATTCCTAAAACAACCATTCACACCTACTAAACACCAAAATAAACGAGAGTATCAAGATAAAGTAGCGACTTGATTCTGCAATATTTTGGTTCCTTGGCTACTATTCCCATCCTATCCAGAAAACTCCCAAACTTCCCATCACAACTCATCACAGACTCAACCCCAATTTATAGAAAGTTTTTTTAAAAATAAAAATTTTTTTGAATTTAAGTCATTTAACCATCGGAATTCAATGTTGCCAATTGTTTTTGATTTTAATCTTAATTTAAGTTTGATTTTGTTATATATAGCATAGCGATAATACGTCATCCAAACTGTAGAAACATGTAGAATAGAGAATTTAAATAAATATAACATTGAAAAAGTATAGAAAAAGTATTTTCATCTAACGTCATTAATGTTCATGAAGAGATGTTTGGAGAAGTTACCAATCTCTATTAGCATTGTCGCAAAATCGCAATCATCTCTGCCATCTGCTTAAGTGTAGTGATGAGTTGATATGTTTTTATTGTTGATGGCTGTATATCATCAACCATCAATCAGCCACTCTATAGGGTCATAGCAGAGCGTTAGGGACAATAGTACAACGCGTAGAGATATCTTAGAAATTAAGATGATTTCAACTGGTAACGAGCTCAATTATTGAGAGTTCAAATATAACCAGCAATATATAAGTTATGTACTCCAGTAAAGATAAAAAAAGAGAAACCAGAAAACAAAAAGTAAAGAGATGAGTAACTTAAGCTATATGATGCATTGTTCACAAAGAGATAAAACCGCACTAATAAAAATAAAAGAACTAAATGGTAGCATTCCAATGATGCTCGCAGAGAAATTTGCGGAACAATTTCTTAAATGATGAAAGTGAATGTAATTTGAAATTTTGCGGTTTGACGTTGCAACTAAGATAGCTGTTTTAGTTTTAAAGTGTATATGAATGCAACCTTTGTTTAAAAATATTAATAAAATAAAATACGTAGAAAATTATGAATACAAGTCCATAGTGGGATAAATAGGCGAAAAGATGATGATGAAATAGACGGTAGGTGAGAAGATTCATTGCCTTGCCTCCTCCATACAGCGTGGGACATTCCCTAATTACATACGTATGCATTGCACATTCACTGAATGTGAAACGACGACTACTCCTTCGTCAATGTCTTTGACAAATAAGGATTCTCGTACTAATTGAAAGTTTAACCTTACTTTCAGTAATTTCTGTTTTTGATCACAAATTGTTTCTTAGGAATTAATTTTGATGCATCAGAAGCTGGTTTTAAGTAGCACTACCAACCAACACCAGTAAATCATTTGCTACAGCATAGCGGCCCAGTTTCCGAAACCAACACCGTTCGACGTGCTCATTTTATCAGTTCGCATATTTATTACTTCGTCACGCTTCGGGGATCATCTAGTCTTGCGTTTAATGGCCTGTCGCGTTCGGCGACAGACCTCACGTTTTCCATCTCGTTCTAACTCTTGTAACACTAGGGCTGCAAATCTCATTCCTGCGGCGAAGAGTTGGCTCAGCTGGCGAAGCACCGTTTCTCTTTGCCGGCCTCTTACGTAACTGCGATCGCTTTCCGTCCGATTTTTGTCTAGTCAAGGTTGGACAGGCCGAGGCGCTCTCGGATTCCTGCTGATTGATCGGCTACTAGATGCATCAAAGCATGAGAGAGATACTTTTTCAGTTTAAAATCCTTTTCAGAAACCTATAAAATTCCTTCATCGTCTATTGTTCGTTTATTTATGATATCATTATGTTGATTCATTTTGTTTGTTGTGTATGTTTGTATTATTTTCAAAATATTAATTAAACCCACGTTGTGTAACGTTATTTATCGGTTTAATTCTGGAAATGCACGTGTATTTTTGTTGGCTCGTGCTAATTTGTTTATCACGGTACGTGGTGGCGGTGGTGTTTTTGGGTGATTAGTGGGGAAAAAAATGTTCGCGCGTGCTAACGCAGATTGGCGCCACCGGACCCGCCTACAACCGGTGTTCCTTATCTTGTGTGTCATTATCGATTTCTAATCGTAACACAGACAACAATCTAGACGGAACGTGCACATTTTTACTATTGATAGCTAACAGTGGACGATAATAATCAAAATTTGTGCTTAGTTTTTTCTTAGCAGTTAGAGTATTTTTTTTGTCTGGTAATATACTCCACTAGCTGTTACTGTTGATTTATCTTGTTATCTTTACTAATCATGGTTCTAACCTGGCTCTACTCGCTGTTCATGTATCGTATAATCGTGCTTTATTGCTTATTATTATTTAATTTTCTTATAGGAAAATTTTCCATATTTGCATATTTCTTTGAAAGATTGCATAGATTGGAGGCATGACATTAGTACAATATCGTCTGCGTATGCTAAATCTTACGTGTAGATCGATGTTAGGTTATGGTATTGCAATCTTGTTATGGAATTGTTTCAGTATTCCAAGCATGCCGGAATATTCTTTTCACAGAAGAGCTGGACCAAAAACCTATGCGAAGTTAGCCCCCAATTAGATAGGATTTTACATGTATAGTATTTTGATTATAACAAGAGAACCAGTCAACCAAATTCGAAGGCTTAATCTTTGGCCAATACGAAAGTGGAAATGCCCAATTCGAAATCTCTTTCGAATTCCGCTAAAACGCCAAAATAATGCGAAGGTATACGAAAATAACACAAAAATGACCTTTTTTAAGTGGTGATAACTCGTAAACGATGTACCCTATGATCAAGATCTATACGTCATTCGATTCGTCATAGTTTCTTCTATCGAAATCACAAAATGCCCGATTTCTGAATGCCCAAAAGTCTTGCCCTCAATAAGAAAAAATGAGTTTGAATAAATTCGCTATAACTAAAGAACGGTTTGATCGATTTTAATGTTTTATATCTCAAACAAAAGCTTGCGTCTCCCTGAATAATTATGTCGAAATGTCCGATTCGAAATATTTAAGGAGTTTGATTAAAATACAAAAAACTACTTAATCAAATAAGTCAATTATCTTCTTTATTAATTGACCAATTTTAATCGTCAACATCTTTGCCCAATATCTAAATTTGTTAATTAAGTACGTACGATTGTTTAAACGACTCCGGTGACTTTACTGCCTGGAAGTCTACTCCCCAATTACATAAAAAATAATTGTTTGTAAGCGAATTATGTATTACTACAAGAGAACAAATTAATGTGAAAATGTTCGAAATATTCTACTAATCATAATAAACTATGTAAACAAACGAACAAAGTAATAGACTGATTTAAAATGTATTTGTACTAAAACAGAAAATCTTTTTTTCATTTTTAGTTTTGGTATTTCTACCTTTAATATAATTTATTGTTGTTCTTACTACTTTTCTAGTCCTTCTTTTTCAAATTTCATATTTTTAGCTGTTAAATTTAGCCATAACTCTGTTTATATTGAAATATAAATAAAGTTCTCAGAGGCAAGGTGCTAATTTATTTTTCTTTCAATTTTTAAAATTCTTTCAAAATCTTCTGTAACATCCAATTGTCAACATTTTCTTCAAGTTGTATAATATATTTTTCTCTTCATTACAAAAGTTAAAATGTTTTCTGTATATTCCATAAAGAATAAATCATAAGTGACAATAAAAATAAAAAAATGTTAAAGAATGTGGTAGACAAAATCGTTTAAACAACCGTACATTTACATCTTTGCATTCACCGTGAATCATACTTTCGATCGAGACGATGTTAACTAAAATTGGTCAATTAGCAAAGGAGATAATTGAATTATTTGATTAATTAATATTTCGAATCGGGCATTTTGACATACATTAATATTTGTCAAACCGTTCTCTAATTATAGTCGATTTAGTTTAAATAAATTTTTTTAAATTGAGGGCTAGACATTCTTTTGCAGGAAGTATTAAACATTGAAATTCGATTAGTGCGTTTTATTTTAGTAAAATGACGTAAGTTTTATTTGAAATGTTTCGAGAAAACGAGTAATTTTTTTATTGAAAGGTTGAGTTTTAAAACCAAAAAACGATTCGGCCCGTCGTCTTTACATTTTTTGTTTATTCACCTCCAGTATTCCTTCTTCACACAATAAATTAAGGAGGGGATGTTTGGAAGTTGATTCGCTAATAACGCATTTTAGTTGATATGAGGGCGTTTAAGGGTGACAAACTAGTTTAGAAAAATAAAACTTATTACTTGAATTAAGTGATAAATGCGTGCTATATTTATGCTATGTATACAGGGTGTCTCAGCGAGACCGGTCATTAGACGTTTCTGGGGTTCTAGCCAAACAAAAAATTTGAGAATGTAGACTTAAGTATTATCAATTACGTTCTCTTCATCTAAAATATTTTCAGATTTCTAGCACTTTCGGTTATACCGGAAGTCGCCAGCTACTTTATTTTTTTAAATGGAACACCCTGTATATTTTTACATATTTGGATTTGTCTGTTTTGAAGGTTTATAAATAACTTTACTTTTTGCAATTTGAACCAGCAATTCTCGAGTTATTCGAATTTTTCTAGAAAAATTTGCTCCAGCGGACATTTGTTCAAAAAATCATAGAACACTCAATTTTTGAGATATCAATTTAGGATTCAGAACATGCTTAAACATGCTGTCTAGATCGTTTGGTCACTTTACTATAATACGTTAACTTTTCGAAATTTGGAAGCACCAGAACTTCATTTTTTTAAATGGCACCCCCCATATTTTATTACTTAGTCGTCTTCGGCGTCTCATTTTACATCTTTTATATTCCATATGTCCTATGCCTAACATTAATAGTTTGAGAAATAATTAGGTTTTTTGAAAAATGCTCACATATCATTTGGATTATTATTAACCTAGTGTGCCATGGAAAACAAATGTTTAATGACTTATTGATAAACGTCAAAGTCTAATTTAGGTTGTTTGATGCTTGTGAGTCTAAAACCAGTTAAAATGGATATTAATAACGTAAATAATGTTTATACAAATGAAGAAATCCATAATTTATTTTTTGTGCACGAAAAGTGCGACAAAGTTCTTAGTAGAACTTGCAGAATGTTTAATGAAAATTATCCACATTTATCTCCGATGACAAAAGGTAAATTTAGAAGAATAGAAGCAAATTTTTTGCATTTACGAATTAATCACGTGTTAAACTGACCAAAAAATGTAGTAGATAATGCAACGGAAGAGGTGAATACCTTGGCTTATTTCGAGCCCAGTCCCAACACCTCAATTCGAGCTGCCAAAGAAGATCTGGGAATCATACTACGAACATTGTCGCTCTTTTCATGCAAAAAAATAAATTAAGAATTTCTTGATTTGTGTAAATATTACTTTCGTTATTGTTATCGATTTTAACTCGTTTCAGTACTAATATTAAGGGACATAACAGATAATTATTAGCTCACATGCATCAAGTGACGTAAACAAGTGAGTCTTTGACAAGAACTCATTGAGAAGGCTTGTTTTTCATGGCACACTAGACTAAATATCCATATGATATGTGTGCATTTTTCAAAAAACCCTAATTATCTCCCAAACTATTAATATTAGGTATGGGTCATATGGGATATAAAAGATGTATAATGAGACACTGAAGACGACTAAAAAATAAAATATGGGGGGTGCCATTTAAAAAAATGAAGTTATGGTATTTCCAAATTTTTAAAAGTTAACGTGCCTCCATCATGTTGCTTAAGCATGTTCTCAATCCTAAATTGATATCCCAAAAGTTGAGTGTTTTCTGATTTTTTGAACAAATGTCTGCTGGAGCAGATTTTTCTAGAAAAATTCGAATAACTCGAGAACGACCGAATCAAATTGCAAAAAGTAAAGTTATTTATAAACCTTGAAAACAGACAAATCCAAATATGTAAAAATATACAGGGCGTTCCATTTAAAAAAATAAAGTTGGTGGCGGCTTCCGGTATAATCGGAAGTGCAAGAAATCTGAAAATATTTTAGACGAAGAGATCGTAATTGATAATACTTAAGTCTGAATTCTCAAATTTTTATTTTCGCCAGAAGAGACACCCTGTATATGTGCTATATATATTCGCAGTGGCAAAAAATTAAGCTTCCGAATGAGACATTGTTTATCGAAATCAGTTGACTGGTTGTCTTGTTATAATCAAAATACTATACATGTAAAATCCTATCTAATTGGGGGCTAACTTCGCATAAGTTAATATCCTCTGCGTTTCTAAATCTTGCGTGTAGATCGATGTTAGGTTATGGCATTGCAATCTTGTTATGGATTTGTTTCAGTATTCCAAGTATGCTGAAATATTCTTTTCGCAGAAGAGCCAGTCCAAAACTGTTTCTGGTTTTCAAATTCTTCCCAAGTTTCCAGTTTTGCTCGTTTCATGGCTTCCTTTGCTTCCATACATATCAAAATTTTTAATTCTAATTGTATGTAATTTATGTATAACGTATTTATCAATAGATAGTTATATCGATAAATAAATATTTTATCATTTTTGTTTGAAAAGAATAATTTAAATTAGTGTGAAAAGATGTTGTAATCGACAATAACGATGACAGTGATAAATAGAGGTGAAAAAAATGGCGCACGTGTCGTTTGTCGCAAGCATCGTAATCACAGTGCAAATATGGGGTACTTTTTCAATGTAGAGACGAGACGTAGCGAGAGTCTTTGTGGGTAAACAACAGAAGGAAGGGCGCGACTTTATAATCGTTTTCAGTCGAAAACAGGTTAACAAGATAACCGCGATAACGTACCGCATTCGTTCCCAACCTGTTGCACGCTTATATAGAATTTTTCTTTACCATATCTTTCGTAAATATTATTCGGAACTAGAGCATAGATATAAACAGGAATAGAAGGTCACCTATTTTCCATATACCCACGTTTATGGTATATTTACTAATTATTAATTTATTTTCGAAACCATAATAAAAGATACCAATTTAGTAACCGGTTCAACAAAAAACACCACGAAAAAAATACTTATTATAGGTATTTACATTGGTAGTGACGCAACATCTGCTGGCCTGCGGCCAGATTCGAATGTTGGATAAAAAAACACGCGAAACTGCCCTATCCTAACATTCAACGTTACGGAAAGGTCACGATCCATAATAAGTTAGGTTGTATGCAAAAAATACGATCTGTTCCTGTACAGCTGCGAAAACAACGTGTTATTTTTATATCGTATTTATAACCCAATCGTCGAGCTTTTCTCCAAGATTGTACTTTGGTTGGAATCATTTTCTTTTGTTATTATATCAAAACTATTTACAGCAGTTATTATTTCTTTAAAACCCAATTTAGGGATTTATATTCATAACGATTTTTAGACCTATCAATGTTATTGCGAACCAAATAAAATGAATTATAAAACCAACGTATATTTCCATTCTGTATATTTCCAAAAGGTGTATATTTATGACTTTTGGTACGTAAACAACAATAAAAAAAAGATAACCTCTTTAAGCGTTGGCGTATGGACGAATCAAAACCGTTCCCTCTGATTACAAATCAACATAAGATAAATATGCATGTGCCTTTAATAATTGTTACGGAGGCGTTACGAAAGAAGGTCGCCGAAGACATAAGTCCGAGACACACCTTTATTTACCTCTTTTGCATTGATATAATCATTGTGCGTGTTTATTTCCAATTACTCCTAAACCGATTTAAATAAGTGATACTTTTGTGGTCGAAATGAAAGAAAAAATTGAAAATACATAGAAAGTTCTGTACCTATAGACATTGACTATGTTTTTTTCTGTTTGTGGTGAGAAGGAAAAATCGAACGCGATTAGATTGGATTTAGAAAAAAAATGCAGACATTGATATTGACCTTGGTACTGTTCCATCGATCCTCGCTTCTCGTTGAAGGTTGACCACTGTATTTGCACCTCCATACGGCAGGGATAATTTGTTTTTTATTGTTCTCTCTCACATTATTAGTTCTTTCTTTGAGAAGTTGTTTATTTGATTCAGCAGTCCTAAAAAAATCAGGTTTGAGTTGTAATATTGTTCACTTTTATTTTGTCTTATACACCACAATTTCTTCCTTACCCTTTTTCTTCTGATATCAGTTGTCCTCATTTCTAGGATGTTTTGCCATGTTGAGTGTTGAATATCTTTAACCTTTAGAGGGCCGGGATTTTAGGTAACATATTGTCTGAAGAAAATCGATACAAAATGTACTTCATATGATATATTTATCATATACAAAGTACTGATAACATAGATCACCACTTAAGTGGTGGTCCCGGTCCGTAAAGGTAAGAAAAAATTTTCAAGTTTTCAAATTTGAACAGAAAGATTTCTAAAGGGCATTTTTTATTAATTATGACATTTTATACAGGGTGGCCCAATTAACTGGCAAAATACCAACGCAAATAAAAAATTTTTTTTACAGAATTCTTTAGTTTTCTATCATAGATTCAGATTTTTCAATAAAAAATATAGCGTCCTATATAAAAAAAATGGTCGTGACCTTCGTATGACTTTGAAAATAATGTCAATGTCAAAAAATAATACCATCGTTTTATTTCCACCTTCGTACAGAACAACTGTCATTTGAATCATTTTCATGTAAAATGTAAGATATAGGTAATAAACCTTTTTGTCTCATAGTTTGTATATAATATAATATTGTATTATGTAGAATGTTTCCTAATAATGCTCTTTTTTAGCGTTATTCTGAGCAAACGCCGTAATATTAGACTTATTTTTTGTATATTTTAATTTTTTTTGATTACCTGATTATAGTATATAAATGTGTTATGGCAATTTAGTTTTTGTATGATATATTTCGAAACATGGTGCGACACATAAACTTTTATGACATACGTTACATTGGTACGCAGTTCGGCGCCTTTGTTTAGACATTGCGCATAATACACAATTACGTTGCAAAGATTTTTGTTGTGAGGTTTCATCTACAATTTTTGTGGGAAAATGGCGCCCCTGTAGTCGAAGATCGACGCCAAATGATGAGGGCGACGGTTCATTAGAATCTAATTTCAATAAATCCCTTACTATACATAAACGAAAGTTGGAAAAGGACGCTTTTTGCTTAGTTTTGATCATGAATAGTACATGCGCATTCATCAATATCAAATCAAGCAGATGGAAAAATAGTTTTCGGTACCACTTCATTGATTTTCTCCCCGTCTCCGTCAAAGATAGCTGTCTGTCGATATTGTCAATAGCCCCCATATTTTTATTGTAGTCATGAATACAACGTGGTTTTATAATGTCTTGCTGAGTTTTATAGTTTTTTTTACCAGTTGCACAAAATTCGACTTCATGAACTGTTGTTATGACAAAAACTTCTTTTTTATCCATCCATTTCAGTACCATCCAGACGTCCGTGTGGGCAACTTCTACTTCACCACGGTTTAGCTTGGATTTCAAAACGGGCATTCCTTTTCGATTTTTTTTTTACAGTTCCGCAAACCCCTGTATCTCGGCTGTGCAGAAATTCTGCAAGCTGTGGTGATGAGTACCAGTTATCAATAAATAAAATATGACCCTTATTATGATATGGTTTCATGAAATGAGCTACGATATCCCCCGAAACTCCTAAGTTAAATTTATCATAATCTGTGTCTGAGCCAGTATACACAATAAAATCAAGTCAAAATCCGGTTTCACAGTCCACCAGTTCAAACAATTTGATACCAAAACGTTTTCTTTTGAGAGGTAAGTACTGCTTGAACTTTAGTCGTCCTTTCCACAAGAGTAAGCTTTCATCTATACAAAGATTTCTTCCTGCATTGATGGTATTAGAAAACTTATTTTTTAGATAGTCAATTACTGGTTTTACTTTTTTCAAAGGATGATTTATTACATCTTCATTATTAGCAAAATGAAGATATCGCAGAATTTGTAGATATCTATTTCGCGACATATAGTCCCCAAATATTGGAGTTAGCAGAAGAGGATCTTTGCTCCAATAGTCTTTCAATGCATTTTTTCGAACGTGTCCCATATTAATTGATAATGCAAAAAAAATACGTAATTCATTATCGGTCACGGGGATCCACGGCTTCATATGTACACGATTCTTTTCGGGATTCTGGTCTTGATAAATATTGGTTTGTATTCTTATGGTATTTAGGAGAAACGAGTCAAAAAAGAATTCAAAATAATCTAATGGAGTATCGCCTTTTATTGAAATATTTTCAATAATGCAAGCTTGTCCAGTAAAGTCTTTTATGGAGGGGTAGTATCAATTGTCATAAACCACATCAACATTAGGTTCATCGGATTGATCATCTGCTGTATCAATAGCTTCAACTTTAGATTCCTCTGTCATATCCAAATCAACTTGTTCATCAACCTCCGATTCACCACTACTCCAAGTTTTATTTTCGATATTCATTGTTATATGTATAAAATTAATTTCAATTTGAGAGTATTTATGTTGCAGCTAATGCGAAATTTATATAGAAAATAAAAAATATATTTATGAAGAAAAGAAAGAAATAATGAATTTATACAGAAAATATATAAAATTATAAAAATAAAATTATATAATGTATATACAAATTTGTATAGAAAATAAAAATATTTTTATCAAGAAAGGAAAAAATGTTGAAACCAGTTCAAAAATAAGAATAACACGTGAAGAACAGGTCGAAGTCTGATAATATGGGTCGTGATAGCCGTGGGTATATGCCTTAGCCGAGTCTAAATAAACGTGCAGCGCAACAAGGTGAGGTTGCGCTCACTATAGAGATACACTTGCTAGCTAAGCTTATAAAATATTTTTACAAGTGTTCGAAGAAGTCTTTAGTTGCATATGCATATTATCAGCGTATAAAACTTGAATACAATTATTTGTTTTCCACCACCACTTAAGTGGTGGTCCCGGTCCTCTAAAGGTTAATCAACTTCTCCACCTCAGAATCCAAATGTTCTTCGGTTTTTAGTAAGACAGCCAGAGCAATTTTATCTTCTAACATTATTTTGAAGTTATTTTTCCCAATCAATTCTCTAAAGTCATTTATAGTCTAACAAATTCAACACACCACCAAATAATTGAAGACGATGATGTTCCATGCCATATCCTTGAGAAGCATATTTTGCTGTAAAAAAAATGGAAACTGTTAATCTATTTATTGATTTATTTAAGACTTCTGCAATAAAATGGGGTCGTTAAATATGCATATACGCGACCTCGGCATTCAAATTCAACTTGAACGTCACGATTACTCATAGCAAATCTATAAGAGTGTTTACCAACGATACTTTTCAGTTTGGTCGGCGGAAACTTCGACGAAATCGGTTTGCAGATATATCGTAGGCACGTAACCGCAAATTTATAACGCGATGAAACGGCATTTGCAGTTCGAAATCGAGTTGGTGCAGATAATCAATTCTATGGGTTATTAATCTTCCAATTAAGGCGATCATCATGTGCCTCTGAACGACCGAGTCAAATATGGTAAAATGAGATTGGCTTCGTAATGAGATAACCAATCGTAAATCTACTGTGGATAAAGTACTACTACTATAGGGGGAAGCAATCAATTGATCTAATTTTTTTGTTAAGCAATCATTTTTCATCATCTTCTAATATCATCGGACTTTCTAATCGAAATCATTTCTATGATTCTTTATTTTATAAAATTCTTAGTCACTCAATGACACAGCATCTTCATAAAATCTATTTCTGTAAAATTTACCACAAAATAGTCATCCAATTAATAAATACCAAACAATCAAAACCACCATTCAGAGTGAATATCAACAAAGAAAAATCAAGCGGATATTGCCAAAATGGGTTTTGTATAAAAAATAACCTTCTAATTCATTCATAAAAACCATGTTTTTATCAATATCTTAACCGCACGATATTGTTTGGCTAACAAGTGCGTACGATTAAAATCCTCTAAAAAATATAACAAAACCCGCCTTTATTTCCGGTTAAAAACTTATTAGTCAGAATACACTCTACAAAAAGCACGTAGCGTGCGTAAATTTTCTCAATTTCCACTAATTTTCGTGTTATGCTGAGTCAGTTTAAAGATTATAGAAAAAAATTGTGAATAAATAATAACGAAAAGTTGTTTTCACCGCGTTATTGCCCGTGAGCGAAGCTTTTATCTTTATTTACTGATAATAATTAATTGATATTTACTTTCTGATTATTTCGGTTTTCTGATTCTTTACTTACTGACTCAAGACAAGCGATTTGATCCTGTCTTAGGTCATCAACTTACGTATAAAAAGACGATTCGTTTACCTTCCCTTTTTCCTAATTGTAAACAATAAAAATCCGATGATCTAGTTAATTCATTATCATAAGAAAAATGTCTGTATTTATTTTTTTTTATTTACTCGACCTATTAAAGTAAATCTTTTGTAATTTTTTTATTGATTTAGTTACAATATTCTTTATTGGTAAGAAATGAAGAGTTTAAAAAAAAAATTGTAAGAAAAAATTTTGTTAAGTTGATTTTAAAAGGAGTGTCAGTCAACGTGTTATTCTGAGTTATCTCGCAGACTTCGACGTAAATATTGGACCTCAAACAAAACCAAGGAAGTTCACAAAACGAGTCATTTCGCGGTTTCATGTCCAAGAGATTTCCGCCCTCGTCAATTCCGGATAAGAACGATGACATCTTTCACGTTAGTGGGTGGGCCATTCATAAACCCGAACGTTCTATATTTTCCGTAACCTCAATATATCTGATGAGTGGTTTTCCCGATTTAACATGAATCACTCTTCGCTCGATAATATTATTTAGCGGCGGCGGCGGTCGTTGTTTACTTTCTTCTTCCTCTTTATAAACGTAAACTTAAAATGTAAAATAACAAAAAAAAATTCAAGCTTCAAAGGCGCGATTGCATCATTGAAAAATCGGTCGGGTTATATCAATCTGATTAATTAATTAGGTAATGAGCGATGACAAGTGCATGATTAATTGGAAACCAATTCGGTTACTTGCGTTAATAATGGCGACATGACAATATTTGCTAACAACATTTTTAGCACTTTGTCGTTTTTTTAGTTTGTGTTGAAATTTGTGGTTGTTTAAAGTTATTTGAAACAAAAGAGCTTCTTCCTTTTATTGGTTTACTTTATATATTTACAAATTGAATTTATCATTTAGACACAGAGATATAAAGTAATTTTTCTTTAACTTATAACATCTTGACAAACGTGCGGCTAAATCCGAATGTTTCTTGGTGTAGTGTGAGTTTTAGTGATTATGCTAGTTCAATACTAACACAACAACTAGAACTAACACAAGTCCTAGAATTAGAATCATTCGGGTTTACCCGTGTTGAGAGACGTGCGGCTAAATCCGAATGTTTCTAGTTCTCGGTCTAATGTTAGTTCTAGTATTGCACTAGCACTATCTCTAGAACTAACACAAGACCTAGAACTAGAATCATTTGGGTTTAGCTGTCTTGAGAGACGTGCAGCTAAACACGAATTTTCTAGTTTTAGGTTTTGTGTTGGTTCCAGTTTTAATGTAATAAAAATATGCAACATAGTGATATCTTATGATAACTAGCGCTACCTACCACTGTCACTAGAACTAATACTAGACCTAGAACTAGAAGCATTCAGATTTAGCCGCACGTCTCTCAAGACGGCTAAACCCGAATGATTCTAGTTCTAGGTCTTGTGTTAGTTCTAGTGATAGTGCTAGTGTAAAACTAAAACTAACACTGTACATAGAACTAGAATCATTTGGGTTTAGCTAAACCCTAAACTTTCTAAGTCTAGGTCTAATGTTAGTTCTAGTGACAGTGCAAGTGTAAAACTAAAACTAACACTGTACATAGAGCTTGAATCATTTGGGTTTAGCCGCACCTCTCTAAAGACGGCTAAACCCGAAACTTTCTAGTTCTAGGTCTAGTGTTAGTTCTAGTTTTAGTTCAATGAAAATATAGAACATAGTGATACCTTATGTAAACTAGCGCTACCTACGACTGTCACTAGAACTAACATTAGAACTGCAATCACAAATATTCAGACATGTTGCATTTTATCTGGGACAAAGTAAGTAGATACGCCTTGGTTTCTATGGAAATATATCTTTGTATATTGTATTTTAAGTGAAATTCACTGTATAAGATATGGTTTAGTTGGATTAACTTAAAATGTAAATATGCATTAATTACAATATATATAGCCACTTCGAGTAATTTAATAACTTTGGTTAGGCAGCCCAAGACTCAAATATTTTAATGAATGTTTTACACACTTTTTAGTTTTCTATTCTAACATCAGCTAAAATTTTTACGCGTTTTAAATGCTACTTAAGTCTAATTTCAAAACAAGTCAAAGTGTTAGAGATGTCTAACTTAATGCAATCTAACTCTCAACTATCCCGCAACAAGAAGACCAACCTCAGTGATCCCATTCGTCGTAGAGGTTCATTTCTGGTCTTTAGGCAGATCTGTCAATTCTGGTAACCCTCCCATTGTCACAGTATCAATAAATGATGGACCAAAACAGCGTTGAATTTTTAGAAAGTAACATAGGTTGACTCTGTAAACAAGCCATAACGTTGTCATTGAGATGGAACGGATAGTGAATTTGCGAAAAGCCGGATACCGGATATTCGGCATCCCCTTCGGCCGGATATGCGGCATATCTATCCGGTCATTATGGTTAAAATTTGTAGTGCATTTCTGAAGTGATACCCTATGTTGCCACATTATTGCGATATTTGAATAAAAATTAAATTAATAAGAAAGCTGATAAGATATGTTAACTTATTTGGATATAAGATACAAAATGAACTTTTTTGATGCTGATTTAACTAACGAAGCAACTCTAAAAAGATGATACTTTCATTAATAAATGGTGATGTTTCCACAAGAAATTAATTTTATAGTGAATTTTGAAAATTATCGATGAAAATTGCAACATTGAAAATTTTATCAAAACTTCAAATATTGTTTTCTCAAAAATTAAAAGTAATTTTTCAAAACGTGTTGGTTCATTGGAAAGACGACACTTTTATTAACACTTTGGGATATTTTCATATTCCTATTCCAAGAACTGGATTTTATATGAATTTTTAAAATTTAATCTGCGAAAATTGCAAAATTCGAAAAAATTGTCCATCATTTCAAAAATTTATTTCTCAAGAACTAGAAGTGATTTTTCAAAACGGCTTTTTGCATTAAAAAGAGGGTACTTTAATTAATAATTGGTGATATTTTCACAAAGATCCTTCAAAAAATTAATTTTATAGCGAATTTTGAAAATTATCGATAAAAATTGCAACATTGAAAATTTTATCAAAACTTCAAATATTGTTTTCTCAAAAACTAAAAGTTATTTTTCAAAATGGGTTGGTTCATTGGAAAGAGGACACTTTTGTTAACACTTTGCGATATTTTCATACTCCTAATCCAAGAACTCGATTTTATACGAATTTTTAAAACTTAATCGGCGAAAATTGCTTACGTCGAAAAAATTGTCGATCATTTCAAAAATTTATTTCTCAAGAACTAAAAGTGATTTTTCAAAACGGTTTTTTGCATTAAAAAGAGGATACTTTAATCAATAATTGGTGATATTTCCACAAGGATTCTTCAAGAAATTAATTTTATGGCGAATTTTGCAACTTATCGATGAAAATTGCAACGTCGAAAATTTTATCAAAACTTCAAATATTGTTTTCTCAAAAACGAAAAGTAATTTTTCAAAACGTGTTGGTTCATTGGAAAGAGGACACTTTTGTTAACACTTTGGGATATTTTCATACTCCTATTCCAAGAACTGGATATTATACAAATTTTTAAAATTTAATCGGCGAAAATTGTCGATTTTTCAAAATTCGAAAAAATTGTCGATCATTTCAAAAATTTATTTCTCTAGAACTGAAAGTAATTTTTCAAAACGACTATTTGTATTAAAAAGAGGATACTTTAATTAATAATCGAAAATGATAACAGCGACAGTTTGTTAGTAATGAATGTGATGAAGAGATTTTATATATCGTATTGGGATTGTTATAATGAGGTTGCTAACGATAAACCTGATATAAATAAAGTTGTATTCAATGAAAAAAGTCTTATTGGGGTTGAACTTGATTATTATCTGCAGTGCCCAATACCTAAAAGAGATACTACCTAATTCCTGTGAATGGTGGAGTACTAAGTAATAGGTTTTTAATTTCCGGCCAAAGCCGGATGTCCGTTCTACCACTAGTTTATACCAGAAGATAAATCCACCTTCACCAAACTTTGTTGTTGACGCAGATTCTTCTACATAACTTTTTAAAAAGCTAATATTTTGGTCATTTATTTTAACCTTCTTCAGAGCATTTTTATCTTTGTTCTTTAAGTCTAACAATTACAGAACAACCGAAAACCATCATTACAGTTAAAGGATCAAAAACTGAACGAAACCATTAACAAAACCGGGTGAATCAACAGGCGTACAAAATGTCAGATATCTTGTATGAACGATAAAAAATGCTCTGAAGAAGGTTATACTAAATGACCGAAATATTAGCTTTTTAAAAAGTTGTTTCTTTAATTAATCGTTGACCGTACACCAGGAATAGTCGTTTTTACTTGATTCTTCTAAATAACTCGACCATTTCTGTAATATCCGACGCCTACACCATTTTCGAAATCAAATAACTCTGCACCACACTGAAAGAAATAGATTGTACGAATCGTATTATAGAAAAAATATTATACATGCAGCAATTCATTGTATTATATCATTATATTTATTGTACTGAATACAATCTCGTCTCGCTGTCACTTTTCGTAGTAAAGTATTATACCTTACAGTATATTTTTAGTGTATAGTACAATCCATTTCTCTCAATGCACGTGATACCTTGCATGTACATCAATCAGTGCACTTCCGAAAGAATCTAATCACACAAAAATATTATTGGACCTTTACAGATTTAACCACCAAATAGTATTAGAGATCGAATTATTTTGATACCTATTACATTTTCAACACCAATATATCCCATTCAATACAATATTTTCTTTTCAATATATTCTTTTCGTAACATTTATATTAAATTGAATTGCATAACAGTTCTTTTACGGTTTATTTTTTACGGTTATTGAACAGATTCATGGATAGATTCTGTGTCTAAATAAAAGTGGAACGAAGCTGAAGCGAATTTCTTATATCTGGGTCACTTAACCACAAACGAATTATGACTGTGAAGTTTTTGGCAAATCTTTAACGACTTTATTCTATTTAAATTTTATACTCAAATGTTAAATTTACACATTACAATAATCGATTTAATATTTCCCAATAATCGCTTATCGAACATTGATCGTAAGAACAATCGAAACTGATAAATGAGCAGGTTAATTGAACTCGATGTTAGAGAAAAAAGACAATAGCAGTTATTTTAATAGATGGTCTTAACACCTTTAATTTCGACACAGCGCCACCGGTGAGTGGCAGATAAAAAAGCGGTGACCGAGCAATGAGTCAATTCTGAGGTCAACAAATCCACGTTTAAGTGTGCGATGTTTCTTCCACTTTTTTATTATTATTATAATTTTTATTATTTTTATACAAGATTCGTAAATAACCACTTTACGTTATTTTTATTGTTATCAACACGATAAAAATAAATCTCCTCGTGTTTATGAGTGGTTGCAATAATTAATTGCGACTAAATTATTAAAGCATGTACTTTTGAGTGGTTATAATTATCAGATGTCAACGATCTGTTATATTTAAATTTAACATTAATTTAGTTATTAAAAATTTTTGTTTCGTACAAATAAATTTATTGGATATTAAATTACAATTTACAGGCGAATGTCAATTTAAAAGAGAGATATGATTATATCTAACGACGAACGCGATTAACGATAATGAAATGAAAAAATAGACACGAGCCAATCGACGTAACATAATGCCAAACAAAACAAGTTAGATGTTTGTCTGGGTATGAGTGTGTATATATGCCAAAGCCGAGGTTTCCACAATGTTGTCTAAATAATAGGCACTTCCTCCTTTCATCGATTGAGATAGATAAGGATTACCGTTAATTACCCTTATGAGTCCGCCCGCGATAGTAAACACATCGGTGTGGTAAACACGTTTATACGTATCTGTGTAGCGCACACGTGCCCTGATAAGGGTGATTTTTCATTGTTGTTTCTAAGAACGCCTGCGCATAAAATCTTGTTTTTCACAAGAGGAAAAAAATAACTGTTTTAATTTGCGCAGGATAAATATTAATTCTATTCTAAAAATAATACATATAAAATTTAACTAAATTAATAGAAACAATTAATTATTTTGCGTTATAATATAGTTAGATTTTAATTATCATTTTATTACATATTTGTATATATTATTTTGAATAACTTGTGCTCTATTTTTAAATACTTTATCTAATCTCCATCATTAAATTGGACGCATTTATAAATAGAAGGTGTATGTTAATATTGTTAACTAGGTGTTCACACAATAACAAAGCATAGTTTAAACTTGTTATGATTCTGTCTAGAAAATATTAATATTGTTTATCATCTTTTTCCAAGTAGTATGTGAATAAGAGTTTTCACATACTTAACAACTAAAACAAGATACTTTGTATATTTATACTAACTATAAATCTAATATTGTGACAAAAAATGATAAATTTGCAATGATGGCGAAAATTCACTTGAATTTCAGTCTCTTCACGATTATACAGCATTGTAAACATTATGGTAGTTGTTTGTACTGGTTTGAAGTTGTGTGGAGTAGAGCCCATAGAAATGTATCGTCATAAATTCTGGCAACCAAATTTCTATCGGTAGATAAAAATGTTGAAGAAGAATTTTGATCGTAAAACTTATTACTTCATCTACATCACTATGAAGTATTTGGGCATAACTCTCAATCTCAGTGGGATTAACTCAAAATCCATAAATTCCTACTCCAACAATTGTCCCTCCAACGTAACAGTAAGTTCTCCAGATTGACAGGATACTTTGATAGCTAGAACGTCAAAAATCACCCTCCCATAACTAAGAAGACTTTTAGTCTTCTGTGGCGAGACTAATTCTACATCGTTTACGATTTATCATAAACTCACAAAAAATTCAACGTTCGGGACTCATCTAACACAATAACCACATGTATATAGGATAAAGGTGGATTATAATAATATAATAATAATAATAAATAAATTTATTGCCATAATAAGAAACAAAAAATACAAATTAAAGAAAATGTATACATTTAACTTAATACATAAATGCGGGCAAAAGGGTTGATTTATCGCGTAAGCGATATCTTCCAAACAACCCAATCAATCAGCAGTATACTAAGTTATATAGAAAAACAATAAATGAACGGCAAGCTGCTATGCTAAACTTATGGTCACCAAAAACGGTGCATAATGATAGTTGCTGGAATAAAAGAAGAAGAGAAGAGAAGAAAAGTAGAAGAAGAGAAGAAAAGGGAGAAGAAAAAGTTTTCAGGAAGATACTTGGAGAGCCAATAAATAACGTTTTAGGTGGTTTTTAAATGTTACAAGGTGAGGAATATTACGGATCTCAGTAGGCAGACTATTCCAAAGGGTTACTGCCTGCACAGCAAACGATTATATATAACGATTATATGGGTCGGGAACATAAGCACAGAATCTAACTGAGATCTAGTAGGTAAACCATGCGACGACAAGCGTTGAAATATACAATACAAATACCTTGGGGTTTGATTGTGAAGAACAGTATATAACATAGTTAATATACGAAACGATCTACGGTTCTGACAGCTTAATATCTGCAAATAATTACGGTATGGGGTTATGTGTTGAGATCTCTCGAGATCAAAGATATACCGTATGCAGTTGTTTTGAAGTCTTTGCAGTTTGTTTCGTAGTGTTACCGAAAGATCAGGATATGCCGTGTCAGCATAATCAATATGGGGGAAAATCAGGGAAAAACAAAGATTACGACGGATCATGGGAGGAAGGAAGCAACGGAGACTTTTCAGTGAGTGGAAACAATGATAGACCTTTCTGCAGACGGATTGAATTTGAGGTTTCCAGGACATTGTAGAATCCATAACCACCCCAAGGTTTCTAACCGTGTCTGACAGCTGAATAATGTCTCCGTCAAGCATTAACTGAATGGATGAAAAATTATTCAGCTTTGCCAGTAAAGGTCGACTGCCAAACGCAATTGCTTGAGTTTTAGCAGTATTTAATTTAAGGCCATAACGTTTGGACCAATCCAAAATATTGGAAAGGTCATGATTAAGACGTCCAATTGCTTCTGGAAAATCATCAATAGTTGTCAAATCAATAGTGTAAATTTGGAGGTCATCAGCATACACATGATAATTACAAGAAATACAGTGGGTGGCGGCATTAATAAAAATCGAAAAGAGCAACGGACCCAACACACTACCCTGGGGTACACCACATTTAATATCACAAGCAGACGAGAGCGCAGAATCAGCACGCACACACAAGGAAAGACAGGAAAAGTAAGATTGAAACCAAGATAAGATTGAAAGTCGTTGTGCAAGTTAAATTCTTGTAAATACTCTTGAACTTGTAGATAAACAAGGCGCTCGAGAGCTTTAGAGCTTTATTATAGGTGGGCTTACTGTAAAAACTGACCGACGTACCCTTTCCTAATATGACATAAAAAAGCAGTATTGTTTATTGTCACTACAGCATCTTCTCGATAATAAAATAATATCGTAAATGTGTTAAGTTCTGTTCAATAAAAAAAAGACATCCAGATTAATCAAATTTTCATTTACTAAATATAAGATGTGATAATTCTGATGAGAGAAGGATGTATTTGTTTCCTAAATGTGAACCATGGCTGAAAATCCTACTTCACATAAACAGGAGGTAGTGAAAGAAAGGAGGTCTTTCATGGCTTCATCAAATAAGCAAGGATGGGTATCAGCAAGTGAAATCCAAAATTTTGTTAATTGCTTACGATTAAAGGTAGTGTTTACCGATGTGTCTTTTGATAAGTCAATAAGTTCTTCTTATATCTTCTTGTAAAGATTCAAGATATTAATTTTTTTCCTACCAAGTAATCTGTGACTTCATTGTGTAATTCCACTAATCTTGTCAAAACTTTCCCTCTGGATAGCCAACGTACCTCTGTATACAAAAGAAGAGATTTCTGAAGACTACCCATCTCTTCGCACAGTTTTTGAAATAAACGTGTTTGTAAGGGTCGTGTTTTGATATTTTTCACACTTTTTACAGAAGTATTTTATACTGTTTTTAAATCATCAGGCAATGATTTTGCAACCAGTGCTTCTCTATCCTGGCTGCAGTGAGTCCACGAAGCATAGGGATTTCTTTCAAGAATCACTCACAAACACAGTTCTTCCAATCCAAGCCTTTTGTATTTATATAAGAATCCGTTTCTTTGAAAATTTCATCGGCCATTCCACGACTAACTGGTTTGCAGAACAAGATGTCTTTATGCGCGTCATTTTGCCATTTATAATGCACGAAAACAAGTAACTGAGATAGGCATTGCACATCGGTAGACTCATCCAGTTGTAGCGTAAAATACTTACTACCGACTACTTTCGAATTAACTCATCCTCTGTCCATTGGGACATTTCGTCAATTCTTCGTGCAAGGGTATTGTTGGAAAGTGGATATGTTGGATTTCCTTTACTTCATTTTCTCCAAGAATCACTCCAACAGCATCTTTAATCGATGCCAACACTAAATTCTCGCCAATGGTATGAGGTTTACATGCTCTGACGATTCTCAGGCTAGTAAGATAAGAAGCATAAGTAGCATTTTCATTAATATATACAAAATGTGAAAGAAGATTCTTTGTAGTTCAATAATTTCTTTTAAACAAAATCCAGCGGCTTATTTTTTAAATGGGTGTGCTTCGTTTCCATATGACATGATAACTTACTCCAACGCATGCTTTCATTCGCCAATATTTCACAGCAAATAACGCATTGAGGACGAGGATCCAGGTGATTATATCTTGATTCCAGGTGAACCCTAATTTTAGGTACTCGAGATCATATTTTCTCACAGTTTTTCAAACTTTTGGTTCATGTGAATTCCTAGAAGAAGCCTCGTCAGGCTTCTTTTTCATTCAAAATAACATCAGCTATTTTTTCATCTTAAAGTCAGCTTTAACCACTTGTCCATTATTATAATATAACACAGTTATTGAGGTTAGTGATAAGGTCTTATTACAGGAAGCACTTCACGAATTGCCGAACACAATAACTAAGCACAAAGGTATCACGCGATAAGCGTAAAATGAAATAAAAAAACTCGAGTTTAGTACTTAACTAAACTTGAATCGGAGAACAAAACGTTTAAACTGTTAGGTAGCTAGTTCTTTTTAGTGTAGATTGTGAGTGATTTGAACAGAGGGGATTCCCCCGCTGTTTTTTATTACCAACCAATTTTTTTATTAGAACTAGTATTTATTAGAAGGTTGGTAGTAAAATTAGTTCCTAACAGTTTCATGGCTCAGCTAATATCCGATCGCGACCCACACTTTGGGAAACAGTGCCCTATGGTATCTTTTCCAAATTTAAACCACACCACGTTTCACGAATCCTGATGTAACGTAGATCCTTTCGAGCGCTACGAAGAAATCTCGCCGTACTTGAACAACTACGTTAACAGAAACCCTAAGACCATCGACAAACACATTTCTGCAACATAGCGTATTTCACCTGCAAAGCAAAGTATCGGATAAGTATGATCCAATTTTATTTATTAATAATTTTATAAAAAATCTTTTAACTTGTTTAATTTGATTAAATTGTTTAATTTTGGTATCGATATTGTATAAATGTAGCTCCTCGGCAGCACGTGACCTCGGCTTAATTTTGAATCCTATTATTCCAAATTGATATCATAAAATTGGTTAGTTTTTTCCACCCTTATTTACACCACGATACTTATTAATAAATAGTATAAGTAAGTAATTTTTAATCACATAATTATTATTTTAAATAAAATCAAAAGGTCATATATTTTTTCGTGGTTTCTGTGTTATAAAAGAAGAATGAGTCATCATTAAGGTTCAGTTTATCTATTTGAAAATGGCAATGCATTTTCTATTGTAAATCTATTGGTGTCAACCATGTTTTCAAAAGTGGGATCGTTTTGTAGGCGATGGATGGCGATCACCGCGAGGAGATCCGCCAACAAACGAGCATTTGCTTTCAATCTCGTTAACTTACCCATTATGACTCGCCTACGAACGCCTCGCATTTTGCTTTATAATTGGTTTTGAAATCCGGCTTTATATCAACAAATATTAAAAGAAAAATGTATAAATGCAGAATAATCCTGAAAATGGTTCTTGAATCTTGTTGATTTTGTTCATTAATTTTAAAGTGACACGGAGAAGAAGAAACTAGACGCGGTGTTAATAAGTTCAAGACGTCTTCAAGTGTGGACAATAAGAGGTGATTAAGTCTCGAACCACCGGATGGTTAGTCGGTAACGATCTAAGTGTGTCATTCGTGACTATGGCATTACGATCCGTTTGGTCGTTACTTTTCCTTTCCACCATCCTCTGTCACGGTATACCAACGATCGATTTCGCGGTTGCAGACTTCTCCTCGTACTTTAAAACTCAAAGATATATCACCCTCGGTCAGATATATCCTTAGGCAATACGCAACGATACATCGTGTATAGTGGTATATGAACCGCTTTGTTATCCAAAAATCATTAATCACCGTTAGACAAAACTCACTTACGCAAGTCTTATTCGGTTATTCAAATATATTAGTCAGAATCGTGATCATAAAAATGTTATGTACGAAATATTGTCCTACTTATTTTTTTCTTATCAGATTAAAATTGTGTTCCTATAAGAATGACTTGAAAAAATTTGTTAAAAAGTAGCAAATTGTTAATCTACGTGATTTTTTTTGTTTTCCGGATTCAAAAACCAAAACATTGTGGTTGATTTAAATTCCTTATCTACTTAACAGACGTTGACCTGACGATGAATACGAATATTAATCACTTGGATACTGTTTATCCAAAATTTAATTTAATTTTTCTTTGCAAATTATCATTTCTACGAAACCTTCTACGAAAATTGGTATTTCCATATTAAATTATTTATCTTAATCAGAATTAAAGTTTGATGATAATGAACTTTTAGAGATTTGAACATATAAATGTAAAAATATCTTAAAAACTTTTAATTTAGCAAAAGTTTAAGCTCATCCAGTCGATATTTGAAATAATAATACAACTTCATAGTTATAATATTTGTTTTATATTTAATGCTGGTTAAGAGCATAATTTTATAAAAAAAATGTATTAAAATTCAGCATGACCTTAGATAAGTTGATAATAGATTTGAGTGCAAGAAATTATAACCAAAACATAAAATGATAATAATAAAACCGTTAATAATAAAGTTAATTGTACACATTTGTAATATAGCAGCAACAAGCTCAACAAATCATAAATTTTGTCTGAGTAATAATTCGTAGACACGATCGTTAGACATTTAATATCATCGTAATGTTAATTGTATTTTATGACCAAACCGTACACAATATGTACTTTGCTTCGATTATTGTTAAACTTTTACAGTGGAAATTCATATGAATCTGCGTTAATCAGTAAAAGGAAGTTAACTATAGTAAATTGCTTATTCATTCACCGATTTTTCCATTTATAGTTAGTAAAAATGATCGTTCTTGGTTAACCGTTTTGCAATCTTTGGTCGATTCTAAAAGGCGATTTGCCGCTTATCGGAATCGCAATTCTTCAGTTGACATTTCGAGTGATAAATAAAACATTGTTTTGTAGTGTTTTCAATTTTCCGCGAGTGACATATATGAAAGACCATTAACGGGTTAATAGTTTTCATGTTTCTCTTACTTTACGACCATATTGTGATGCTACTGAATTGATCACTTTTTTTTATTTATACAGAAGAAATTTATGATTATACTATTTTAGCTGTTATTCCATTTTTTTATTGTAAATAACAAATTGTACCTTCTGTAAACACAAAGGTAATAAAAAAGCATTCACCTTTTTTTATCTGAACCCGCATTATCGCAAACAAATCGACAATTCTATATTTTTTCCTCTCAACTTTTTGCACATATCGTTCGTTAACCTTCGTTAAAGGTTTGCTCACCCCTTCATCGTTATCTTTTTGCGACAATTTTCTCGGATTTGAACGTTGATTATAAATGATTAACTTTTACGATTTCATTTACAAGTATAAACCAAAATTTATTTACAATTTCTAAGAACAATGTCAGCCTCTGAGCACGTGACAGGTTATTGGACTTCCCACAACAAAAAATAGTAAGAAAAAAACGTCGGTTTGATTATTCATCAACAACAAAGAAATAATTTTTAATACAGTAAAACCTCGAACTAATACGAGGAAGGGAATAGATAGCCAAAAGTCTGTTATATGAAAAATTGTTAGCTGTAGAGATTAACTGTGCGTCTCTTAAGATGACTAAACCCGAATTAGTTAGTTCTAGTTTTAGTTCAATAAAAATATATAACAATCTAGAGTACGACCAACCCAATATGGACGGTCAAGCATCGCTATATGAAATATCACTGTCCGATTCACCTAAATTAATAATAAATCTCTTCATTGTCGAATAGCTGATCTTTTGTCATATATTCATTTCTAATTTTCTCAACGTGGTTACATTCTTCTCTCCATAATTCTGGAGTTATTTGCTTTACTGCCTAGTGAATTAGATTTTCCATATTTATTAATCCAATATTACGAGAGGCTATTTTTCTTTTCACCATACTTCAAATTAGCTCTATTGGATTCATGTCACAGTGACACGGGGGGAGGCGTAATACAGTATGACCCTTCGATTTTGCATACTCATCAATTACATACTGTGGTGATGGTTTGTCCCTCCTAACGATTTCTAGTAGCTCGCATTTTAACATATGGGGATGGTATGGTATGTTCATCGATTGTAACCAACCTCGTAACCAACAGATTATATCATTTTTCTTTGATGAAGAAGTAGGAGGCCTATGTATTTGTACTAAATAGTAAGGCGTATTGTCCGTAACGATTATTGAATTGTCCGGTAAATTTGGTAGCACTTGTGTTTTAACCCTTTGTGTCCCAAAAAGACAAAAATTTTGAAACTTTGTGACAGAATTAAAACGCTATCAAAATACACTCAGTAAAGGCCTTTGGAATCAATTTTAGCAAAATATGACAATCCCCCCATTCCAGGGGGATAGTGGTATTTGAAAGTACTGTCAGGCATTGAAATATATTTTAGTGATGTTGCAATATACAAAAACTGTTATTGCTAATATGAAAATAATACATTTTTTATTACGTTAAAAAATAAGTAACACTTGCTTTAGCTAAATCACATTATGATATTCAGAAAAACAGTTCTTTCTTTCATTACAACATAAATAAACATTACGCGCAGTCCATTTTGAGTGGGGTCTGGACTCAATATAGCTTTGGCAGAACAATTTTCACACCTTCCTCTTTCTTTTCCAAAAGTAATCCATTGCGTACCACGGTTCCCAAGTTTTACGCCGTCAGTAACAAAATAGCCGTACTTTCGTCTTTTGGGTAACTGGGCTGGTGAACTTGCGCTACGACATTTTCGTGGACGCAGTAAGAAAAGCCCGTGCCACCACTTCTTGGAACGGCGGTCGATTGCATACACTTGTCCAAGTTGATCGGCATGATCTACCGAACCCATGTTTTTATTGTAATCATCAACGACTGAAGGACAGCGCACATCAATTTTCGTTCCATTCTTTTACTTCCTTTTTACGGTGGTCTCTTCTTCTTCTGTTCCATGAAAATTAGAGCAAAATTTCACGTACTTATTGTCCTTTCATTTGTAATAACTTATATCTAAAATTGAGATCCGGTAATCATAATATTCTCTTTTCATTCGTTTATCATCTATCAAATTTTTTGGTGCACCATTTTTGTGAGACCTTATTGCTCCACAAGCTAAGGTTTTCTTAATTTTCAGTTTTTCCAAAAGACGGATACTTGTAAAAAAGTTATCGAAATAAATCAGGACAATCCTTTCACCTAATCCATGATTTTTCTTCAGTTTCAGGAGATTTTCCCTGATACACATCAAATTTATTTATGTACCCTTTCTTATCTGCTAAGCACCAGAGCTTATAACCCCTTTTTATGGGCTTCATGGCATTGAATTGTTTCATACTTGACCCCCCTTTGAAGATTATCATGGATTCATCCATAGCCAACTGCTTAGTTCAATGATGATAACTAGATAACTGACGGTTAAGTGTTTGAAGATACGGACGGATCTTGTATAGTTTATCCGTATTGTTCGTAGGAATAATGTTGTTATCGTTGACATCCAGATATGATAAAATCTCCTGAAACCTGTTACGGGTCATTGGTCGTATGGCAAGTAGTACACCCAACCCTTCAGCATTACTTCAGAAAAGTTTATAGCTTGGCAAACTATGATAACTCATTAAGAAATTTATGCCAAAGAAACACAGCAACTTTTCTTCTTTCAAGTTTAGCGTTTTATTCCTTTGGGTGGCGTACAAATTACTTTGAAAGGTAATGTCTTTCACACAGTTATCCATCAGTGTTAGAAAATAATCTGTTTGATTATTGCAAGTTGCAAAAGTATCACCAATTATTCCTTCTGGATAATCGTATCAATAACCTGTTTTTTCCGTTTTCTCAATTTTCTATCAATTTCTGCCTTATTTTGATTAGTTAGTTGTTCACCATTTTCTTCTTCATGTTCATCTTCCAGCATAGGTATCTCACTAGCACTAGTTATAACAATCTTCTTCATCTTCTATGCCTGTCTGTTCAGAATTATCCAACGGGATATTTTGTAATTCACACAATCTTTTTCAACCTCAACCAAAAGTTCTTCATCAGTCAAAACTGTATTCGCTTGGCTCATTTTTACGTCAATCTCAATATTGTACCTGTTATTATTCTGACGGTACTTTTATGTTAGTATTTATTTTTACAAAATGTAACTTTTTTCGGGATAAAACAAAAAAATGTTTGAAAATTATAATTGCAATACGTAAACAATACACGAAACTACTTACAAATCACACCTAATAACCATTTATCAAAGAGATGCCTTTTTGGACAACAAAATTCAGCAACACCACTTTTCACTAAACTTCTAACCTCACATCTGGATGAATAAGTATAAATATACCGAAAAACCCTACAGTGCGGATTACGTTATTGTTTATACAGATTCCTTCTTGTATAGTAGAAAGTACCGACAGCTCTAAATGAGCCAAATAGATGACTACAGTTTAAAATCAGTGCTTAAAACTGCCGGTACTTTAAAGTACCGTCGGGACACAAAGGGTCCCATTTTGAAAAGTTTTCAAAATTCATTTCGTCATGATAATCACCACTTTTTGTTTTTGATTTAAATAAAAGGAAACCGTTCTTAATAAAACCCATACTGCCTCCACAATGAGCAATTATCCATCGTTGACCAGCTCCATCTTTTTTCAAAACTCCATATTCTTCAGGACCTTGCCAACATTTCGAAACAGTATAATTTTTATGTACGTAGCTTTCATCCAAATATACAACAGGTCTCTTATTTTCACCAAGTTCATCATTGGCTTTTAGGAAACATAAATAACGAGCTCTCCACACAACAATATCATACCACTACATCAAATATTTTCTATTAACTCTTTTTATATTTAAATCCCATATCAATTAAAATTTTCCGTAACGTCTCTTTCGAACCTTTGATTGGGTTTCATTTACCCTGAAGGCATGTAACACATTTAGAGTTGGGACTATCTTATCAACTGTATATAAAGAATGAATTTTATTGCGAAGTACATATCTACAACATAAAATCAATGATATAATAAATACTCACACAAAAAGTTACCTGTCTGTATCATCTAACAAAATCCGAGGTGACCTTTTAACAAAGCTTGTTCTAACAATATCCATCGATGAAGATTGTGCTTCGGCCTGAGGTGGCTCATTTTCCTTATTACAAAGCGTCAGTTTAATTCGCCGAATTGTTCTCTCAGATTTCCCTGTCATTGCTGCCACACGACTTATAACCTGGTCAACACAAAATGTATATCTTCCTGCCGCCTTTTCATTCTCGCAAAATATGATAATATTCTGCAGTATTGTGAGCGCTTCGCTCTGCTCGGATTTTCCCTTGGGCATGTTTTTAATATACGTATCTAATTGTGAAAATAAATTATATACATACATATCTGACACATATTAAAATTAACATTACTGACCTGAAAATATGATGAGAAAGGCTTTTGCTCTGAAAAGAACAGTTAATAGATAAACGAAATAGAACGATAATAGAAAATAAACTCGATAAACTCACAAAACCATAATTTAACTCAAGCAACGCTGTCTGTTTTATTTGGTAACTTGACCGTACTACAGCCGAATATATAGGTCAAGAAGGTGAGGGGTAAGGCATTTCCGATAATAGTACTTATATTTTATCCGGCCGGATACCGGATAGTTACCAAATACAGGAATTAGTATCTCTTTTAGGTGTTGGACACTACAGATAATAATCAAGTTCAACCCCAACAGGACTTTTTTCATTGAATACAACTTTATTTATATTGGGTTTGTCTTTAGCAACCTCACTGTAATAATCCTAATATGATATATAAAATATCTTGTTGCAGTTTCGTCTATTTTCCTTCTCTTCGCTTGTAATTCATCATTACATTCATCACTAACAGAACTGTCGCTGTTATCACTTTCGATTATTAATTAAAGTATCCTCTTCTTAATGCAAAAAGCCGTTTTGAAAAATCACTTTCAGTTCTTGACAACTCGGGGAATACCCCGACTTTATTTTTATTTATTTTAATTTACTATTTATTTATTTCGATTAAAAATGTTATTTAATATTTATCGAAGTAATATTTACTTTAAAAATTATTTGTGTAAACCAAATCTGTTAAAAAAAAACTTTCAGTTTAAACCACGTTTTACCTTTAATTACGTTGGCTGACATTTAAATCTTTTTCGCATCGAAACCATTTTCAGAGGTACTCAACCCAGAAAATTTCCCTCTCGAAATTTACCTCATTCCAACCGAAATCATTGTGCAACGTTGTTTATCGGAATATTTACATACACAACTACGGTTGAAAACGATTTTGGAAATGAACGGCACCGGCACGTTTTCGCCCCGTTTCAAACTTTTCCACGTTCCACCGTTTACTAAAATGAAGGTAAACTTAAATAATAATATGCAAAAGTTGCCCAATAACAAATTCTCGTTCTCTTTCGCTTTTTCACTTTTTTTTTCTAACTTCAACGCCGCCGTGTAAAAGTAGTTGTAAAGTTCAAGTTGTCGCTTATTGAATGAACAGGTCAAGTTTTAATACATTGATTTTTTTTAAAACAAGAAAATATGTAAAATAACTTAAGAACAATGTTACATAAGATAAATAGTTTTCTTTTTAATCGTTTAAAATAACGAATAGGTTAAAGACTCATTTGCATATAAATTAAATAAATTATCTTTGATATAAGTTGTTTAAAACTTAATTTATACATAATACAAGTGGAAACCTTCCCACCAAGAGTAGAAGGCGGAGGCGTAAAGCGCATCTGGTGTGTCGAAAGTAAAAGTGTTACGTTCTAAATGCATCCGAATCCGCAGCGACAGAAGTGTGTTAATTGCTCAGACGGCAAAAAATGGTGCCGAAGAGAACGCCGGCAGTCTACGGAAGGCGATTATCTTAGTCTATCGACCGATAATCCCCCTGTAGATGTGATGCAGTATTTTTTATCATCGACAGAGGAAAAAATATGTACACAAAAGACGAAATAATATTTGCACAAACCAAGATAAAAAGAGTTGACGCCCAGCGACGTATTTTAATATGCTTGATTTTCACCGATTGACACTCAATTAATAAAAATTATTATCGACAATTATAAAAATTAAAGTATCGATGGTTTAGTAATCAAAAACCATGCAATTATCCAATATTCTAAATTGCTAAAATTGACGTCGTTAAATATATTTTAAGAACTAGTTAAAACAAGATATGTTTTTAACGTTTTCGAGTCGAATTTATGGTTGGATATTTTTAACAATACCATAAGAGTGAAGTTGAATATACGTCGCTTTCTACAAGCACCGAAAAGAATTCAGAAAGTTATTGGTATAAGTCACTGGACAGAGAGGAAATATTGGTCATGTCTGCGAGACCATTACTTATGTTCGTTTCAACTTCCTACACAAGAAAACGAAACCTTTCATCTACTACATCATGAGACCAAACAATGACAATGTAAAATTCATTTTATAGATGAAGTTATTATAAAAAAAATTTTGTTAATAAAAACTTTGGATACAAAGAATGGAATTTGGATCGCCCAACAGGTTTATAACGAGTTACAACTTCCAAGTTTAAAGTTGGCTCAATGTAATGTTTACTTCGATGCAGTGTATGCAAAGAAGAAAGTGTTACAACAACTAACTCAGCCTTTATAGGTAGTACTAGAAAAAAACGTGACAGTACCAAAATATAGTTTTGTAAAAATGTTTTAAATATAACTAACAAATATTATAAAACAGCTGGAGAAGATATTGTAGATATTACAATTCAAATTTTTATTTATACAAAAGATAAATAACACAAAAATATTTAACGATTGGTTATTTGGTTCATAACGAACAAAAATACACTTATAAATTATAAAGCATGAATCTCAAGGAATAGAAAAATAAATCGCAGGTTCATGGAGACATCTATTAGTTAAATTCTAAATTTACGAAATAAACATAAAAAGTGCCTAAATAAATACATCTGTGCAAGAAAGAGGTAACACGTTTAGAAGAGTGTTGTCGTAGGCAAAGCTTATACGCGTTAGTTTTATGCATATATATACTATCTTCTATATCGCTGACTAAGGCAGCAAAAGAGTGTAAACACTAGAGTGCAGATATATATATATCTGTCTTTGTCGTACCCCCGTCGACTCAAGAGACATGTGTGAACACGTGATGAGTACGCTTTTATCTTATTGGACGGTGAATTAAAAATTAATAGCAGCTGATGACCTTGATGTTTATAAATCAACAAATAAATGTTTGACATAAACATAACCTAAAATCTAAATATTTAGTTATGTATATTATAGGTTTCATGTGTATAATAACATAATTATTAACATATTTTAGGACTAAGCAATTTAAAATGTAATTGTTATTTGTTAAGAAAGTGAAGCAAATGTGTTAAAAGTAAAATAAAAAAGAAAAAGAGTAGTGGAGATATTTTTGGGTCCTAAAAATTGGTTGAGCAGGTAGAAGGAAAGGTCTCAGTGTAATAAAAAAGAATTCAAAGTCCTCCTTTTCTTGAAACATTTTTCTTTATAAACATTTAGAGTACATATACTCTAATTTATTTGATGCATCAGTGATAATTTATAGTTAAAGTAAACCATCTATAATAATAATTGCATTTTAAAGCTGCATAAAATACGCGCGAAACACTTCAAACTCTTTAAAATTTACGATTCGCGCTAGCGCTTTCGCGACACGGGGGTACGACAAAGACAAAACATATATCATTCCGTCTTCTTTTGATGGAAACGCTCGCCACTCATTGCTTAGATAGGGAGTCAGCGATATAGAAGATAGTATATATATGGTTTTATGAGTGTCTTTTAAGATTGATTTTTAATCGCGATGGTTATTTAATAAAAGTTAAAAAAGTTCTGAAGAAACAGAATGGTTTAAACGACGATTATGTTCAAATAAGTAACGTTTGATTACCGATAAAAGGAAATATGTTTACTTATCTTGTTTCTTTCCGGAGGTGGGAAATGTCAGGAAAAATGGCTGGCTGACCTTGATCTTGAAGGATGGGGTATTCTTCGATATTAGAAACTTAGGATCCGGAAAGTTTTCGGGTTCTTCGGGAACAGGATGGAAGATTTGAATCGAACTCAGGTATGGTTTCGATTTATAAATGCTTTTATTCTTGTTCTTGTTGGTTAAACTGTTCGTTGAAAATTTATTTTACTTCTTCGAAGACAATTCGGAACCACTTGTTTACTTTTAACTTGATAAAAAAAATCTAACAATAAGTTCAGATTTAGGTTAGAAAATTTAAGGTTAATTTGACGTAGATTCGAACCAAATTTGAACTCTCCTCGGTGTCAATTTGCGCAGCCTTATATACCCTTTTCGGACAAAGGTTTCTTGGATATCCGAAATCTATCGTGTCAGTTGGAATCTGGGCTCTCCGATTGGTTGATTAAGTAGCGGGAATTATAAATTACACAGGTTGGCCAAAATAATTTATTTAAAAAAAAAAATAACTGTCAATTTTTAAAATATTCGAAATTATTAATAAACTTTAAATTTGATTAAGATTTTATAATTTTGTAGCTAATTTTTCGTTTTTTTAGATAAACGCGCTTTTGGGTGTCAATTTCCTTCGGAAAAAATCGTAATTTGAATTTGAAGTTTGGAAATGAAAAAAATTGAATTTAAATATATAAAACGATACAGAAATGGATAAAATTGCGGCCTATGGACTAAATCGATACGATCTATCGATCTCGCATGATTTTAGAATCGAAATTCGTCTGAAAAGTCGCCAAAATCAATACCTGTCAAAATGTAAACGACAAGGTCAAATTTGAAGGTCATGGACTTCAAGGAAATACCTTTTTCTTGCACATCGCCCTAATTTTTCTTAAATCTAAACGAAAATCATAACAAAACGTAACTACTTAGCCTAATCTATAATACTAAAGTTCTTAAATTTAATTAGTCCTTTTTGGTTCTTCGAAATCAACAATGATATTTGTTTAAATCGGGGTTGAATATAAGTTTTTCCACTTTAATTTTAATTTGTTCGGTGTTGTAACGTTTATTTTAGGGTCAATCGATAATTTAAATAGTTTTTCACTTTATTTATTAATATTGTTGCGGCTTCTTTTGATTTCTTTGGGATTTTTAAGTGAAGGAAGATATCTTCTTCCGATATAGATATTTTATTACAATATACAGGGTGATTCAAAAAACCGCTGATAGACTTCTAGAGTAGATAATACATTAAAAATTAAGATGAATAGTCTTAATATACATGGGGTCGCAAATGCTTCGTTGACGAGATATAGCGGATCAAAGTTTCTTTCAAATTAAACATTATCTGCTATAAAAAGCACTTTTTTTAAAATATTGTCTACGCCATTGCTCTCTACGCGAGTAAAGTGATCAATTACACTAGTTTAATTTTAATCATTTTCTTCCTTAAAGACTGCGATATTTTTTTTATAACGTAGAATCTTGTGCTGATTCTGAAACTGTCTTCAGTTTTCCTCCATCACGTCCAGTTTTCGAGATATACCCAAAAATGTGTAAAATCAACATTTAGAACAGGTAAAATAATATTGATTTCAGTGAATTTAACCCTTTGTGTCCCGACGGTACTTTAAAGTACCAGTAATTTTAAACACTCATTTTAAACTGTAGTTATCTATTCGGCGCATTTAGAGCTGTCTGTACTTTCTACTATACAAGTGTATACAAAAAATTATTTGTATAAAAAACGTCGCAATCCGCATTGTAGGATTTTTAGGTACACTTTAAACTTATTCATCCATTGTTGAATTTTGTTGTTCAAGAAGGTATTTCTTTGATAAATGGTTATTAGGTGTGAAAATTACAGATCTTTTTAAAAAGAAAACATTGAGCTTAAATTTAAAATAAGTCTCATTCCTTAATTTCAATAAACATGGTTTCTAAGAATTTTTAAATTAGCATCTTTTTTGACTCTTTTAAATGTAAGTGTTGTTTCAACATTTTTTTTCTTAATATTTTTCCAATTCAACCCAAAAATTATTATACATCATTTTCAAGAGAAAGCTTTGAGCTTTAATTTAAAGTTTCAAAAAATAAGTTTCATTCCTTAATTTCAATAAATATGGCTTCCAGGAATTTTTAAATTAGCATCTTTTTTGACACTCTTAGGTTATACGAAAATGTAAGTTTTATTTCAACTTTTTTTTTCTCAATATTTTTCCAATCCAACCCAACAATTATTATACATCATTTTAAAGAGAAAGCTTTGAGCTTTAATTTAAAATAAGTTTTATTCCTTAATTTCAATAAATACGGCTTACAGGAATTTTTAAATCAGCATCTTTTTATCATTTTTAGGTTATTCGAAAATGTAAGTTTTTTTCAAAATTTTTTTTCTCTATATTTTTCCAATCCAACCCAACAATTATTATACATCATTTTAAAGAGAAAGCTTTGAGCTTTAGTTTAAAATAAGTTTTATTCCTTAATTTCAATAAAAATGGCTTCCAGGAATTTTTAAATTAGCATCTTTTTTGGCACTCTTAGGTTATACGAAAATGTATGTTTTATTTCAACATTTTTTTAAAATATTTTTCCAATCCACCCCAACAATTATTATACATCATTTTAAAGAGAAAGCTTTGAGCTTTAATATAGAATAAGTCTCATTCCTTAATTTCAATAAATACGGCCTCCAGGAATTTTTAAATTAGCATCTTTTTTGGCACTCTTAGGTGCCAACTAAAATGTAAGTTTTGTTTCAACATGTGTTTTGTCAATATTTTTCCAATCAAACCTAACAATTATTATACATCATTTTAAAAAGAAAGCTTTGAGCTTTAATTTACAATAAGTCTCATTCTTTAATTTCAATAAATACGGCTTCCAGGAATTTTTAAATTAGCATCTTTTTTGACACTTTTAGGTTATACGAAAATGTTAGTTTTAACTCAATACTCTTTTTCTCAATATTTTTTTAGTTGAACCCATCGATTGTTATAGATCGATTTAAACAGAAAGCTTCAAGCTTCAATTTAAAATAAGTTTTATTTCTTAATTTCAATAAACACGGTTTCCAGGAATTTTTGAATTAGCATTTTTTTTGACACTTAGACTATGCGAAAATAGGGGGATTGCATATTTTGCTAAAATTTTATTCCAAAGGCCTTTATTGAGTGTATTTTGATAGCGTTTTAATTCTGTCTGATTCTGTCACAAAGTTTCAAAATGTTTGACTTCTTGGGACACAAAGGGTTAATGTATATACTTAGTGCATGGAACAGTTCAAATACCTCTTTATTAAAAAAATTGTTCGTAATAATGTTTCAACAATACAGTGAAAATGGCAAAAAATGAAATTTTGCACGATTGTCGTAAATTAACGATATCTCCGGTAAAATATGTTCAACCATGGTGTCCAATGCTTCGAAATTTAGAGAATTAAATGTTCTACAGGATAGAATAACAAACTTTTTTGTTCATATATAATTCTTTTTCGTTACGGTGCGATTAGTGATAAAAAAATGGGAAAAATACCAAAAAATTTGATTTTTTTTTAGTTGTTTTAGGCTGTAGCAAAATAACAGAGTGTCCGATTTATGCCATCAATATCTCTAATTGTTCGTCTGGATCTCTACTTTCATGTCAATATAGCTACAGAAGCACACTATGCAAAATAAAAAATATATTGAACATGAACCGTTACAATGTTTTTTAATTTACGATTTTCCACAAATTTTTTTGTATATCTCTAAAACTGGGCGTGATGGAGAAGAACTGAAGACTGTTTCAGAATCAACACAACATTTTACATTATAAAAAAATATCACACTTGCTTTAATCAAAGTTTTGTGAGAGACCAATTAATAGATCACTTTACACCAAAATACTGCTCGTTTGACAAAATTAGCAGTGGAGTTGAAAATGTTTTTAAAAAAGGGCTTTTTATTGCAGATAATGTTTAATTTTAAAGAAACTTTGACTCGCTATATCTCGTTAAGGAGGTATTTGCACCCCATGTATATTAAGACATTTCATCTTAATTTTTGATGTATTACCTGCCCTAAAAGTCTGTCAGCGGTTTTTTGAATCACCCTGTATTGATGATCAAATAGGAAACAGATTATAAAATTAACTTTCTTGATTTCACTCTCACACGAAAATCAAATAGAAAAAAAACCACACAATCAAACATTGTAGTTCAATAAAACTCTTTTCACCACCACAAACATAAACAGACATCGTTTCTATCATTTGCACACCAAAAAAAATATAACCAACAAAGTAATTGCTAGAAACAACAAATACCCATCCAATTACATAAATAAATTGATTTTTAAATAACAGATGAAAGAAAGTTCTGCCAGTTCAATTCACCACTTACAAAATCTGTTTCAATGAAGATTAAAAGAATCTTCATAAAGTATAACGAATTAACTAACAATATGATATCATTTTATTGACGTAAAAGCATTCGTTTCGGTCACAATTTAATATTCCGTGGTTTTTACTGCGACCTATTTAAAAAATTCCACGAAAAAGACGATTGCACACGAAAGCAATCGTATCAAAGGAAGTGATTTTTTCTTGGAACTTGCGATGATGGTAAAATGTGGATACATTTTCTTTTTTACAAAGAAAAATCTTGTAATGAAATTGTTTTATCGGAAACGTTGACAAGGTGGTATTATTAAATGAAACGAATACGTTTATACCATGAATTATTACAATTGATACCGAACTACAAGCGTTAAATTTATGGTCTGCAACAATTGATCTACAGTAAGTTAATTAATAAGTGACGGTAATATACTAGGGAAAACGGCATTTGTGACACCTCGGAATGTGACCGCATGTCTATATAGGTATAGATAAAGTTCTGAGGGGAAGTTTTTGAAAAATTAAATAGCGGCAGAGCCAAGATAAATTATTAAGTGTAGTTGAACTCGATTTCATCAAAACTTTGGAGTGTGTTGAAAAAAATCGAAACCACGTCATTAAACAACTAAATAGCTTTCCATTTTCAGCAAACCAAAACCACTAAGAAGATTGGTATTCTCATGCTTTATTTACCACCGATAATTTTTTAAATTTTGTTATTATATATACAATCAACAATCTTCTTTGACACAATTTTAAATATTTAACCGTTAATCAAATAGTTGGTTATTTACAAATAGATGAAATCAAACATTTCTGATCTAGAGAGGAAGTAAGATATTTATTAATTCTAATCTTTTATCATTTTGGTTTGTAAACATAACATTCTATTAGATGTAAGACAAATTTGTAAGAACGAATGTGACGTGAAAACCTCAACAGTGCTTCAATCTTGAATATTACCATTGATGGAGCATACACACCCAACAAAAATGTTTTCAAAGTGTAACCCCATCAATTTTTTTTTAAATTTTCGTTTCTTCTTTACCTTAATTTTCTTTAAAGAAGATTTGTTGAGTTACATCATCAGACGCCATCATAGTTTCGCGAAACAATAGAACGTCGCGAACCGCATCGAAAGCGAGATCCGAAAGCGAAAGTACAAAAACAAAGCTGAATGAGTAGTGTGGCACGAAGAAGTGGGTTACGAGTTTGTGCAAAAATCGAAAGTATAGCGACGCCCGAGCGACAACATCGCGACAAGGATCGAGAGAAGTAATCGTTCTGTGACGTAGCCTACTTTACGCACTGTACCACGGCTACTACTATTTGGATTGTTACTACTACTGTTAATGCTTGTTGCACTCGTAGTAAGAGAAAGATAAAACAGCACGGTAACGATGGGATGTTGTGCTACTATTAGGTACATTACACAATCACTGTCGGTCTAAAAATAGATCACTTTCGATTAGTAAATGAATTTTTTCATCTCTAAATGAGTAACTAAGACGAGTTTAATTTAGAAATCTTAAATAAATCATTTTATCTATTTTTATGATAAAACTTTTTTTAAAAATAACACGATAGGTCAGGACTTGAATTTAGAAACTATGCAGAAACTATTAAATCACTTTCTCGCGCATTATGAGGTTATCTTAATAAAATATTTTTACTTAATCTTCATTGGTAACAAATTTTCAATATTTCCAACATTATCAGACTCCATATAAAGGTTCGCGGGCGCCTAAATAATCTTTTGACCTTTATGATGATCCGCAATAATTTTTACTGGATAATCAAGCCGGCATGCGGTAAATGATAAGTAAACTGCAATGGAAAGTTTTTTGGTAACGCTAAAAATAATCTTTCGTGTTATTTCTTCGTTTACACGCACCTTAATAATTCTTGTCGCGTCGAGAATCTATGCAAAAAGAAAACACCGATGGGAAAACTTCTAATAGAATAAGGAAAACGCATTTCGATGAACTCCTCAAGATTATGGTCGCTCGCCATTTTATGACGCAACATTTGCAACGTTGGCTCCGAAGGAGCACATGACCTAGTTTGCGAAGAAGTTGTTTCTAAGCCGGTAATAGGTCTATAGATTCATAGTTTCCACGATCTTGAATGTGTATTTACTAAAAATATTTCATGAGAAAGTGAATTTTTAATCATTAAAATTAAGTTTGTTGTTTTGAATTAATTATACTGGTTTTTTTTATAGTATAATTACTTTTTATAATGCTTTTAAGTATATGTTAGCGCAAAAACTAAACTTATTTGAAATATTCTCTACCTATTCGACTACTAGCTCTTCATAGTTACATAAAGTTGCTCCAAAACAACAAAAAAAGCTTATAATTACTTGATATTATTCTACAAGGGAGCAAAGTTGCAGCATTTGAGTTCCAGGATGAGACTTTGAAATAGAATACTTACACCTCAAGCTTAGAGTTATGACTTCAGAACAGCTCATAGATTCCAAAAGTTATCTAGATTAACCTAGAATGTCTGCAAAGTAGCAAAATTACTCCAAACTATCACAGGGTGAAAGCTAAATATTAATCTGTAATTCGGAATATCCGTACTCCAAAGGAGATCACCTAAATCTTTCAAATTAGTTATTCTGGAACACCTCAGAGTTAATTGAAACTTTTCAGATTAAATAAAGGATGAGTAGCTCAATGTTCCAAGAGTACTCCATACTCTACATATAACTGCAAATTACTCCAGAGTAGCGAGTCTTAAAATTACTCCAAAATTCCTTAAGGGAGAAAGCAACCTAAAATTAATTCACCCTCTAAAGTAGGTGTGATCTACTATAAGTTTTTCAAAATAATTTTTTCCTACTTCAGGAAAGCATTCTCCATGTAGTTTAAGTAATTCCAAAGTAACCATGAGCTGAAAGCCAAGCATCATTCAGATTAAACCATATTATAGTAGCTATAGTGCAGATTCTCCAGAGTCTTATTCCAAACTCTTTAGATCAGTAGTTCTTAACCTGTGGGTAATTACCCCTTGGGGAGTAAAATAGCAATATGGGATGAGTAACCGAGCTACCACACTGATTTCTTAATTTGTTTGGTAAACTGGCTTGTAAACTACAAATATTACTACTTGATGCAATCATTTGATGATTTGAGTGATAAAAAAGCAACGAAAGAAAAATAGCAGAGCAATATGTTGCTAAAATTAATCAAATATATCTCGAAATATAGAGTTTTAAATATTTGTGAAACAAGTTACCCCATAATGATTAAGTTATCATTGCATGATACATCTTTCGCTGTTAACACGCTACTCTCAAGTTTCCTGAGAGTGTTTAATGACATAGTGAAAATTTGCAATCATATTCGTATCAGTGCAACAAATTTGAGAATTTTCAAAGTGTTAAATCATGAAATTGTAAATATAAAATAGCTTTGTTCTTTGAAAATTGTAAAACAGAAAAGGAGAAGAGCATTTATTGGACTCTATTTGTCGTATTTGACTGACTTTTTCAGTAAAATTAACATTTTATATCACTCATTACAAGGAAATATGAGCAATATTCTGGTAGTGCAAGATACGATTGCTATTTTTTTGCTAAAACTAGAACTTTACAAACGTAGAGTTCAAGTTGGTGACATATCGATTTTCACGCACTTGTCCGAAACATTAAGCGCATACAACGAAGAAATATGCTATTCCACTGATTCCATAGTTCAGCTTCTTTAATAAATTCGTTGAACAAATATATCCCGGACATAGAGAATCGTCAAGCTTTATCCTGTATACTGAGACCATTTTTTACAGGTGAAGAAATCTTCAAAGAGGAAGATGTTTTAGCTAAACTTCAGTTTCTCGAACTACGACAGTACATCAAAAGTGGAATTCCAAAATTATGGCTTAGCTATGTTTTGGACAAAAAACCAGGGCGAATATTTTATTTTAGCCAACAGGGCAAGAATTCTAGTCTCATTTTCTGAATACATATAGATGTGACAAAATTTAGGAATCTAAATAAATAAACTAAACAAGACATATTGTTAAGCAGAAATAACAAAAACCATCCCATTAATTATTATTCAAAATGTATGTGTAATATATTTAATAATAATGACATTATTATAGTACTGTATGGTATTTTTTATGATTTAGATTAAACCCAACTACATTCCAGAGTAATAATAATAATTTATTGTGTACAGAAAATTACAATATTACAAAAAATAACAACATTATCCATAACTAATCTAAATCGTACCCCTTTTCCAAGCTTCTCTCTGTATCTCTACGTCTCCTTGCTACCACCACCTCCCCCATCCATCTCCTTCCCTCCACCCTCTCCCCCAAGACCTGTCACCAATCCATCACGTCCTCTCTAACTCACTACACTTCACCAGCAGATTGTGTAGAGACTCCCAGCCCTCCTCACACAGCCTGCACCTCATCTTCCATCCAATATCCGTTGGCCTTTTCTTCACCACAACACCCACCTCCAGTATCTGGTCTGCAAATTCTCTAAGAGCCCTTGTTCCTTCCATTCCCATATCTCCACCCCATACATCATTACGGTTTTTGTCAAGCTCTCAAACATTAATTTCCTTTTTCCACATCTTTCCCAAAAATTTTCTCATCCTATCCCCAAACCTGTCCCATAATCTTACTCGCCCTCGCAGCTAATATTCTAATATGTTCTCCCTGCTTGTTCTTCTCTTTAAATCTGTCCCCCAAGTATGTGTACTCCCTCACTTCCTCGATCACCCTCCCCTCATCATTCCAGAGTAGCTACGAATCATTCCAAAACGTCCTACAGAAAAATTATCAGGATGGGCCTCTGAAAATAGTTCACAGTTATGCTTTTCAGTTCTCCGACATACTTCTCAGAGTTAGTCTAAAGTAATTTAATTTTACTTCAAAGTATTACTCTAATCTGCAATAATTATTAGTTTTTTTCCAGAATAGCTAGAAACTGAAGAAATCTCTAAATTTATCAAAGTGACTATACTTCCGACACTATCTAAAATACTTGAGAGAGTAGTTGATTTACAGATCCGCTATCATTTAGATTTATACAGTATTCTCCCTGATAAGCAGTCAGGCTTTAGGCCGGGATATAGCTGCCAGACGGCATTACTTGACATCACAGACGACATCTTGTCGAACACTGACCAGGGTAATTGTACTTTGTTAACTTTGCTTGATTTCAGTAAGGCATTTGACACCATAAATCATAAAATGCTATTATCATTGTTACATTATATCGGCCTTGGACCGGGTGCCATAAGATATTTTCAAAATTATTTGAGTCATAGGACTGTTCTGGTTCTTTGGGGGTTTCTAGGGGAGTACCTCAGGGGAGTATAAATGGACCGCTTCTTTTTATCATATATACATCTCAACTTTTCCGGAATATAACTGGTAATTACCATTTATATGCAGATGACTCTCAAATATATCATACTTTCAGTCCCAACGATATTTCAAGCGTGGTTGGCATGGCCAATGATGACCTACGTATAATTACGGATAGGGCCTTTAAGCATTGTTTAAACCTTAATCCTAGCAAATCTCAAATTTTGTTGTTCGGGCCTAGTGGCAGGAGAGAGGCTATTGCAAATAACCTCCATGGTAAAATCTCCATTAACAGTACAATGCTCCAGATGGGATCTGAGGCTAAGAGTCTGGGAGTGGTGCTTGATCCTGCTCTGCGATTTGATGCTCACGTCAGCGGTCTGATTAGGAAGTCTGTGGGAGGACTCAAAGCGCTGTATCCTGCTCGCGGTTTGTTGCCGCGCGATGTAAAAAAGATGTTATGTGAAGCATTAATATTATCAAATTTTAACTTTTGCGATGTAGTTTATGGACCTTGCTTGACTGTAGCAACATCGAGGAGAGTTCAGTTAATTCAAAACTCATGTCTGCGATACATATATGGGGTTAGGAAGTACGATAGGATCTCACATACCTTGTCTATGGCTAACTGGTTGAACATGGCTAACAGGAGGCGACTACATACGGCTTGTTTAATACACAAACTGCTCTGCAGCGGAAGGCCATCTTACTTGCATAGCAGAATTAGGCATCGCACTAATGTGAACATTAGGAGGAAATCACTTCTTGTTGTACCGAAACATAGGTTAACTCTATATACGCGATCATTTTCCTATACGGTTCAGCAGGTATATAATGACATTCCATCAGTATTTAAAAAATTAAGTGTATCATCATTTCGGCGGCGTTACAGGCAGCGTTTAATTCTCACGCAATAGTTTATTATTATTATATTATATTTTATTATTATATATATATTTTTTTTTATTTTTGTTTTTCTCGTGGTTCGATACGAAAACCAGGCACCGCGCCTGATATCGCACCATTTGGGCCCTTATTGTAACTTATATAGTTTAGTTTTGAATAGTTTTAAATTTGAACGATTTAATTTTGAATGTGATGTAGTTTTTGGATTAGTTTATTTTGGGTAATTTAATTTGATTTATTCTGTAATACATTAAGGGTCACCAATAAAGGCATTTAGTATTATTATTATTATTATTATTATTACTTCTCCAGAAGTGCTAAAGTCTCTAAATAGCTCAAAGTAACTTCAAAGTTTTTATGATTTTAATAAATAACTCTTTTTTCCAAGGTTATTTGGTTATAACTGGGTTTGATTAATTATTTTGCTTTGGTTGGGATTAATATGAATGGGTTTGGCTTGATCCTCTATTAGATTTGACACCAATTGATTTAACTCCAAACGTTACCTCAAATAGTCTTAATTAACTTCAATGTCCTTAATTTAATTTCTAATTGAATCTTTGTTAATGATGTTTATAAGCTATACAAACGAATAAAGAAATAATTTAGTGCATCACTATTTGTTTATGTGATGCGGGGGTAGAGTATTATGGTAAAGTTTGAGGAGGGGGAGAACAGTACCGGCGTATTGCGAAATAACCAAGTACGTCGTGGGACCCGCTCGGCCTACTAAACGAAAGTGAAATCGAGGTTAGGTTTGCACTTTCACTTGTCCGCGTCTAGCCCCGGGAGCGCTCCGTCCAATAGCGCGGCGAATTCGACGCTCGTTTTTGCCGGCTTTCCGCTGAATAAATCGAGTCATGGCCTAGTTGCTTAGCCGCCCGGTCCGGGGAATCGCGCGCCGCAGCCTATTTTCACCGACCGGCACATCGGACGTCTTTCTTTACTGTTCCTTCCTTCTGTTTCTCCCTCACTCTCGCACTTCTGTTTCGGTCTTTAGCACACTCGGAAACGAGGTACCGGGTGGCGCAACGAGAAGGCCGTGGCGCTGCCGGTTCAAACAAAAATAAAATGCGATCGGTAACCTTTGCTTTTCGCACACGGGAGTCTTAGTTGGCTGTTTTGCACCATCTCGCAATCCGACACGGTAATTAACTTCTTTTTAACAACAAAACAGAAATAATACAAAAACGAACAAGTCTCTCCGTTAAATAGTTCGTCTCTATTATAGGATTTTGATGAAATCCATTATCATGTTATTAAGTTCCATTAGTGTACAAAGCTAGAGCTGGGTTAATAACACATCTTTACCATGCACTGCCGCGACCAAGAGGTTAGAGTTGGACAGATGGAAAACTTTGATGGAGGACAAAAAAGCAAGATGGGCATCAGACTTGGCCATATAGATAGACTGGGAGAAGGACAACAAATACCTAAGTACTAATATCTTGTTCATGATGATTGTCCCTTCGTCTACGAGGATCAGTACCATCCTGCCTTAGATATTACAATGAATTTACTGACGGCAAATGATGGTTTGCCGAACTTTCCGTCTTTGGGTGGTCGATATAATTTTCGAAGAGCCAACTTTCCTGGCATGTATGATAAACTACTTTACACGGATTGGTCTTTTCTAAATGTGGAGGTTAATGCGGATGATGCTTTGCGAGCTTTTTATAAAAAGTTGTATGAGATTTTGGATTTATTTGTTCCTAAGAGATTGAGTCGGGGATCCTCATACCCTATTTGGTACACCCCAGAAATTAAGCGGCTATTAAAGTTGAAAGAGTATTATAGGAGGAAGTGGAGGAGAAGCAATAGTGCTTTCTATTCAGCGGAATATAAAAGACTGAGATGTTTGACTAAACAGAAAATCTCTGATGCGTATACTTCCTTTACTATTAGTGCTGAACAATCGCTTAGTTCTGATCCCCGTAACTTTTGGAATTATATAAGACAGAAAACAACGACCTCTCGACTTCCTGGAAAAATGATGCGTGATAAGTCCACCTACACTGATCCTGAAAAAATAGTTAATGCTTTTGCAGATCAATTCTCTGGAGTATATTCTGGTGTCTCTGCTTATAACATGGTTGATGTACACTCTACGTATCCTCTAGTATTTGTTGCCGATGTCACCGAAGAAGAGGTTCTTCATTTCCTAAAAAGGTTACCTAATAAATTTACTGCTGGTGATGATGATCTTCCTGCATTTTTCATTCGTGATTGCTGTGCAGTTTTTGCAGTTCCGCTTCATTTAATAATTAACCTATCCTTAAGCACTTGCTCGTTTCCTAAACTTTGGAAGCGCTCACGCATTGTTCCTGTATTCAAGCTTGGCGAACGTACCAACATTACTGATTATCGACCAATATCGTTATTGTCCATTTTCGCTAAGGTATTTGAACAGATTATTTACAAGATGATTTATCCACAGGTTCAGTCATTTGTGTCAACATATCAGCATGGGTTTATCAAGCGTCGTTCGACCATTACCAACCTCGCGGTGGTTACTGAGGTAATTTGTGAATCTTTGGATAGGGGCGGTCAGGTAGATGTGGTATACACTGATTTTTCTAAAGCATTCGACATGATTCATCATGACGTCCTCTTGTATAAACTTAGTGCTTTTGGCTTATCTCCTAAGTTTATGAAACTATTTGCCTCTTACCTATCGGGTCGTATAAATTATGTGTACTACAACGGTTATGCGTCTATGGAGTTTACGGCTAGGTCTGGTGTTCCTCAGGGCTCAAATCTAGGCCCCCTACTATTTGTTATCTTCTTGAATGACCTTCTAGACAAATTTTCATCAAGCGTACTAGCTTATGCGGATGATCTGAAACTATTCCGACCTATTTTTGCGGACCGTGATGTTGTCAGTCTTTAGTCGGATTTGGACGTCTTGGTGGAATGGTGTAACCGTTATCAGCTAAAGATTAATGCCAATAAGTGCGGTGCGGTTAGTTTTACACGCAAGCTGTCTCCTCTTCCATCTTCTTATTATATAGAAGGTGTTCTTCTTGAGAAATTATCTACAATCAAGGATCTGGGAGTAACTTTTGACCGCAAATTGTCTTTTGTACCTCACATCGAAAATATTGCATCTTCTGCAGCGAGGATGCTTGGTTTCGTTTTGCGCACCTCGCGTGCTTTTTCTGATATCGGTGTGTACAAGACCCTATTTTCGACCTTTGTATTGTCCAAATTGGAATATGGCTCTGTAATTTGGTCGCCACATTATGTGTGTCATAGACTTATATTGGAGAGAATTCAGAGGAGATTTCTCAAATATTTGTCTCTACGCCTGGACGGATCATACCCGGATCGTGGAATGGATTACGCATCCCTGCTGCGGCGTCACCATTTTTCTGCACTAGACGTAAGAAGAGATGACCAGTGCATCAAGTTTTTGCAGAAGTTAGTGCAAGGTGAATTGGATTGTGGTTGGTTGTTGTCGCGGATCATTTTCGCGGTGCCTACGCGTGCAACACGTAGTACAAATCAGTTTTATTTGAGGAATTGCAGATCCAATGTTTTAGCCAACTCCCCGATGCAGAGGATGTGTAAACTAACTAACAATCAATAATAGTGTAAGAGTGTTTATGTGAATTATATTTGTTTTATGGCATGTGTTATTTCTTATTTTCTTTTTCTTGTAATATTGTCCTGTAATTGATCTTTGTTGGGCAATAAAGTGAATTATTATTATTATTAAGATCACCAACATTTTCTCAAGGGTAGAAAGACTGAGGAAGAGCTTCAAATTAAGAGACCTAAACTGCTCAAAGAGTTGGAAAAACTTGCCCTAACACCTTTCTAATCTCGGGATGCTGAAATCAAATTTTTAGATTTGAAATTGAATTTCGGCTTCTGAAAAAATCTGTATGGATTGTAATATAGATAATCGTAGTACAACTTTAATATTGTATATAACATAAATAATCCAGTTTAAAATGCAATGTTAGATTGCATCAATAGATTAAATTAATATAAATAAATAAATATTCATTACATGTTAAGTTATATTTAAAAACAATGTAAATGTTTTACCTAGGTATTTACAAGTTCATACTTCAGGTAGAAATTCTTAGTATTACAAGACCACGAGTAAAATAAATGTGACACATGCCAATAACACAAGTAAATGCATTTCATATAAAACTATGAAATCAATTCGCAAAAAAATATCTATTATTTACACCAATACAACGCAATAAATAAAAAAAGAAACGTTAAACAAATATACAAAAGTTTCTGTTCATTAATATCTTAATAAGCGTTTCACCTGTTATCGTCTACCAGATGACGCCAAGAAAATCATTCGAAAGGATATAATCATAACCCAAGGATATACAATCAAGTGTCAACCTCTTATATAATCGGCGAAATTGTGCTTTTATGCCCCCCCAGTAATACCAATAGCAGAAATCTGTGCCACCATGTTCATTCTGTAGCCGTCTGTTGAATATTAAACCATCGTCCATCCATAGATCGAAGTTACTCGTCTTATCGTTATAACATCAAAACAAATTACGTAACGTAGAAAAAGACAACTCGTGGAATAAATACTATACAGCTTTTTAGTCATAAAATCGAAATTGCACTAAAACCAACGATATGCAAATGTAATCGACACGTTTCCGGCGATGATAACGGTTACGCTGATGGCACCAGCACAGATTTTGCGTTACACGGAGATATCTCTAATAAGTTACCTACAATATACCTCTAAATGTGACCGTTTTGTTTCACGTCGGCAATTAACCTCGTTTGAAGAAGTAAAGAACAAACGGGGGACGTATTTTTAACTTCTGCCGGTTTGGCCTATCGCTAAGAATTCAAACCAGATTATACAAACACGAACCCATTACGTCTTAATAAATGGTCTAAGAATAGATTGACTAGAAAATCTTAACTACTACTGCAATAATATTAAAAAAAATTGGTAATACGAGACGACAAAATGACCTTATACAAGTAATTATGAAAATGTTTATAAAATCTCTTCGTGTAGTTAATTTGTAATGTAATTGAACTGGTTGAAACTCGATACAAAATTTAATTGCGAATGTTATTTCGTTCAGCTAACAACACATACAAGCAAAAATCACGCAAAATAACGTTTAAATTGTCGTAGTGGTCGGAAACCGATTTCGAACGAGTTTGTAAAAGTGTTAAAAATACGGAAGTAGGTCGCCGGAGTTGGAGATGCAGTCGTAGTTGGCCGCGGTCGTTCAAACAGCTGACTAGATTACGTTATGCTATTATTAGATCGGCACGAGATGATGTTCGGAATCTGATATTTATTGTTGCAAAAAAAATTTGATTCGAAACAAAGAGATTAATATCATAATGAACCGAAAAGTGGACATATTTTTTTTAACATTTGAAATATTCTAGTTCTAGGTCTAGTGTTAATTCTAGTTTTAGTTCAATAAAAATATGCAAGAACTTGGATCTCAATAATAACTAAACTAGAACTAATTCTAGCACTATCACAGGAACTAAGGTTAGACTTAGAACTAAAACATGCTAAACCCGAATGTTTCTAATTCTAAGATTAATGTTAGTTCTGATGACAGTGCAAGTGTTAATTCTAGTTTTAGTTTAATAAAGATGTACAGATGCAAGATAATTGATACATTGCTATTGAACTAAAACTAGAATTAACACTATACCTAGAACTAGAATCATTTGGGTTTAGCCGCTCGTCTCTAAAGACGGCTAAACCCGAATGATTCTAGTTCTAGGTATAGTGTTAGTTCTAGTTTTACACTAGCACTGTTATCTATGTAGAACTAACACTAGACCAAGCACTAGAATCGTTTGGGTTTAGCCGCTCGTCTATAAAGACGGCTAAATTCTAGTTCTAGGTATAGTATTAGTTCTATATAGTAACAGTGCTAGTGTAAAACTAGAACTAACACTATACCTAGAACTAGAAACATTCGGGTTTAGCCGCACGTCTCTCAAGACGGCTAAACCCGAATGATTCTAGTTCTAGGTCTTGTGTTAGTTCTAGTTATAGTGCTAGTGCAAAACTTGAACTAACACTAGACCTAGAACTAGAATCATTTGGGTTTAGCCGCTCGTCTCTAAAGACGGCTAAATCCGAATGATTCTAGTTCTAGGTATAGTGTTAGTTCTAGTTTTACACTAGCACTGTTATCTATGTAGAACTAACACTAGACCAAGAACTAAAATCGTTGGGTTTAGCCGCTCGTCTATAAAGACGGCTAAATTCTAGTTCTAGGTATAGTGTTAGTTCTACATAGTAACAGTACTAGTGTAAAACTAGAACGAACACTAGACCTAGAACTAGAAAGTTTCGGGTTTAGCCGTGCGTCTTTAGACTAGTTTTAATTGTGATTCAGCGCCAGGTTGAAGAATCTGATCTTATGATGCAGATGGGTTAATGAAAGCTAGCCTTAGACTAACTCCCTCGGGAATTCTTGTCAGAAAAGCACTTGTGTTTATCTATCTAACTTATTTAGAAATATAGAAAACTATACATATACAGGGTGTTTCAGGTTTTTGTAGCAGGAGTTTAACAGTCGATAGATCTTTTAAAATTAGCAGAAAAACTTCATACAAACATAGGTCCACAGTAGTATAGAAACGCCGATTCTAGATAGGAAGTTGCTCCTCCGAGACGTCATCAGCCCAATGTAAAAGGATAGGGAAGGGTACCAACCTAAGGCGGAGGAGAAAAAAAAATAGGTTGATATTGGAAAAGTAACCAGATCTGGTGACTTTTAAAAAAAAGTAACGCGCCACCTAGTGGTTGGTAGTGGAACTAAACCATTACCGACAAGGTAGACTGCTACTTTTTTTTTTAAAAGTCACCATATCTAGCTACCAACCTATTTTTTCCCCCAAGCCTTTGGTTGACACCCCTCCCCCCCTATCCTTTTACATCGGGCGGATGACGTCACGGAGGAGCGGAGGAGCAACAACTTCCTGTCTAGAACCGGCGTTTCTGAAAGATGGCGCGTTGAACGCATAAAGGCGTGCCTCACAAATCTTGAATGCGCGTGCGCAGGAACTTGGGAATATTCCGGAAAATAATTATTGTGTTATTATTATTTTCCGGAATATTCCCAAGTTTTAGGCAAGGAAAATAATTATTGTGTTATTATTATTTTAAGGCTTGGGGGCAAAATAGGTTGGTAGCTAGATATGGTGACTTTAAAAAAAAAAAGTAGCAGTCTACCTTGTCGGTAATGGTTTAGTTCCACTACCAACCACTAGGTGGCGCGTTACTTTTTTTTAAAAGTCACCAGATCTGGTTACTTTTCCAATACCAACCTATTTTTCTTTCTCCTCCGCCTTAGGTTGGTACCCTTCCCTATCCTTTTACATTGGGCTGATGACGTCACGGAGGAGCAACTTCCTATCTAGAATCGGCGTTTCTATACTACTGTCCACAAACGCTTTGTTTTGAAGATACAAGACGTTTAAGTTAAATTTTTAAATTGATTTTTATTTAATATTACACGTGTATTTCAACCGATGCTTTTCAAATTTGGTATACGGAGGTTTTTTGGCATGATAAAGACGATTATGAAGTCTGTATTACTATAGCCGGCAGAGGGCACTCTGTAACGTATTCTTTACGGATTAAAATAACAATAACTTTTCTGACAGTATACTTTTTGGCTTTTTGAATAAAAATTTTTATTCTGGGTACTTTTTTAAGCAAAAACAAGGGTACCGTTTTTAATAATCAAAATGCGCTAAAGTTGATCGTTTTCAAGATAGTCCGCTTTTTATTATTCGATATAGACCATTTTGTTAGAGGATTGTTAAAGATAGGTCATTTTGTTTATGGGTTTGCAAATGGAAATTCACCAAAAGTAGTCCTAGAGTATAGGAGAAGATATCAAAGAGAAGACATCCGCATCCTTCTGTGTTTGTGAAAGTATATAGACAAATAGTTGAAGATGGTCTAAATAATGACAGGTAAATCGTAATAATGACAATGTTAGACTGCAGAGAAACTTCTTCTTCGTTCTTGTAATTTTTGGTAGCTGAACATGCCAATATGTGAGATGACATTGATTTAGCTTTAAGAAGAAAAGCCTGGTTTCAACTAGATGATTGTGCAGCTTATCATGGTGGGGTGGTAAGAAATTGGCTAGACAACCATTTTCTTGCAAGATGGATTGATCGTGATGGATCAGTCGCATGGCCCCACGATCTGCAGATCTTAATGCTTTAAACTTTTTTGTGTGGAGATATTTGAAAGGAAAATTGTATAAGACACCTGTTTCCACAAGGGATGAACTTTTAATAGGATTAGGAATGGTTGTAATGACATAAGGCCGTTCTTAAACACCATTACTCGATCAATAATGGTTTACATTTTCAACAATTTCTTTAATTTTTTTCTTTTATTATTTAGATTAAAAAATATTAATAAACAAAAACATTGCCACCCTATATAGGATAGTTAATATTTTAAAAGAATTATGTTGGTATTTCTAAATTGTTATTCTACAAAGATTCTTTAAAGTTATTTATCCAGGGCCACTTTAAATATTTTTAAATCGTTTGCATAAAACGGAAGAAAAATGTTTAAATAATTTTTAAACTAAACGCAAATTATCTAGTTAAAATTGTCGAGAATTTGTCTACGTTTTTCACGCGCGTCTTTCAAAATTCCTCGTTTTATCTTCTATTTTGAAGAGATAACAAGTGATTCTGTAAATTTTTTGCGATTGGATAATGAGATTGTTTGAGTGTCTGAAAATACTTTCCTAGTTATTACCGCAAATACATTTGTGCTATATTATTCTACATATCCCGTTATGCTCGCAATTCGAGTCAAGAACAAAGGCAAATTATGTTGTAAGTCGTTGTTTGTTTGCCGACAGATTCTTTCCATGTCGGTTACTTTAATCCTGTTAAAACTATAAGGTCAAATTCGAAACTATTTTAAAAAATGGGGAAGTATTTTAAAAATAGGGATGATATAAATAATATAACAATATGTTAATATATATATAATATTCTTATGTAAAAGTTGAAATTTTCCAGAATATAAACTTCGATAACCTATTCACAAGTATAGTTATTAATTAAGTTCTTTCTTGGCAACACATAACAGTATGACCGTCGAATGTCATAAGAAAATAACAACCGAGAAGGCGATAACCTCATCTAATTAGTGAAATTATGCGACACAATAAAAATATCGAAAAGGATTTAACTAAAATCAAAGATAACCCTCGTCTCGATCTTTAACTTTGATAATTAATTGCTGTTAACGTTCTCAAAGTGTAAATAACAATCTATTAATTAGTATATTTGATAAATACAGGCATAATTTAATAATAAACAAATTAATTTTTTTTGGTTGCATTAACGTATTAAGTGACTTAAATTCTTAGTTGTATTCTTAGAATAGTTTTCGGGTGGATCGCAGTTTTCGAACTCGACCCAAATATCTTTTCTACATTGTGCAAGCGTGCGCTCGTAGCAGACCATTTTTTAACTGTTAAAATGTTTTTCGCGTTCTTAAAAATACCAACGAAAATAATTTGGTAGACTGAATCAGAATGATTCAGAGTGAAATTGATGCCGGAGCTACTCCGGATCCACTATTCAAATTTATTCTAGAGTGTACTTTGAATCACATAAAATTTAAGTTTATTTGTTTACTTTTTGATTTCTTAATATTCCATTTCTTAATATTCTCAGAAAATGTTATTTTGTACAAGGCTGTATCTTGGAAATTTATGAAAGTACTAAGCATTTTTCCTTAAAAGGAAGCTAGCACACGTTATTCATTCAAATGCTTGAGAAAATAGACATTACCATCGTTTGTCACGGTGACAAATTACCAGAAGCTTTGTAAAACAAAGAGTCCGCAAACTTAAACCAAGTACCTGGCAATTTATTTGTTATTATGATCGCAAATGTGCTTGTTAATCATCAAGTTTCCGCGTTCCGGATACAATATTTCGTGATGGCACCCACATTGTGCAATTGTTAACGTTAGTTTCTTGTTAACACTTTTCCTTTTTTTTTCATATAACTTTTTTTACTTAAGTTTACTTGTTAACAATTATGATATTTGGATTAAATTTAAAAGTAAAGTGCGGGATTAAAACGTCCTCGATAAATAAAATTAAATAAATGAAACGTACAATTTAATGAATAGTTGCAGAGTATGGATATCTGCGAGCTTGATACTTAGCCGATTCTTGTCTGTGTAAATCATAAGTTTTTCTTTTTCATTGTGATATATTTCGTACTTAGTATTACGAGTTCGACATAATCGCAAATGATTTATTCGAAAGGTTCCAATTCTCGGTCGAACGATTACTGCGCCAACTGGGTACAAGTCGTGCTTGTGCACAAAGGTCAGTTTACATCCGCGAGACACGACTTTTTTACGCGACAACGGGAAATTAGTGAGACAGGAAAAGACAAAGAGGTGGTGATTTTACATTTACTAACAAAAATTTATAAACAATAAGATTAAATATTTATTATTAAACGACATTTTGAAAATACCAAGTTTTCCTAAGTAACACTTTATTGTATCATAAACATTCATTCTTTTCTGGATTTTTCTAAGGCCTTTGATAGAATACATCATGATACTCTAGTGGCTGTGCTCCATTATATAGGTTCGGTTTATCTTTAGGTTCGATTCATTTAGGCCCACTTTTACCACCTCTTGATAAATTTATCCGATAGATAAATCCAGTTCTTAGCCAATGAGAGCGCTTAAAACTGCCGTAACCATGACAACTATCCTCTAGATAGTTTATCAGGAAGATGGTAAAAGTGGGTTATTTGTCTGGACGAAAGCGGTTGGCTCTATTTTGGGTCCTCTGTTATATCTGATATCTACAATTGGGTTCGCTAATGTTTTAGATCACTGTATGCCATACTTTTATGCTGATGATACTGAACTGCTCTACTCTTTTAAACTATGTGATATGGAAGGTGCTGAAAGCAAAATTAATCATGACTTAACTAAGTTAAGGTCGAAAAACTTGCTGGCAAGCTTTATCTACGGATTAATTCTAGTAAGTCGTCGGTTATGGTTTTTGGTGATACAGCTTCGGCTGAGTTTGTAAAAATTAACTTGCAATTGGTGATGGGTGGAAGTCGTCTTAGCTTTGGGGAAAAATTTTTTTCGTCGTCTTTTTTTGTAAAAAATTTGGGTATCTGTTTCAGATATAAAACAGATATATTTTGAATCAGAACCGTAGAACGCATCTGTGTGATGCCTTGGTGTTGTCCATCTTCAATTACGGTGACGTAATATATCACACGTTTTTCTCTATCACTTTTAATTTTCTGCTTATAACAGAATTAACATAGATGATTGTCCATTTTGATATTTTGAGAATTCCTGGCTTGAACCTAAGAAATGGTGATAGCTATGGCGGCATTGACTATGGATTATGTTATCTTGATTCATTAACATCAATTGTTAAGGAAAACGTTTTTCTCAATCACCTTTAGTTTTCTACTTATATCAGAATATAACGCAGATGATTGTCAATTTTGATATGTTGAGAATTCCTGGCTTGAACCTAAGAAATGGTGATATCTATAGTAGCATTTGTTATGAATTATGATATCTTGGTTCATTATTATTAATTTTTATGGGAAACGTTTTTCTCTATCACCTTTAATTTTCTACTTATAACAGAATTTAACGCAGATGATTGTCAATTTTGATATTTTAAGAATTCCTGGCTTGAACCTAAGAAATGGTGATATCTACGATGGCATTGACTATGGATTATGTTATCTTGATTCATTATCATCAATTGTCAAGGAAAACGTTTTTCTCAATCACCTTTAGTTTTCTATTTATATCAGAATTTGACGCAGATGATTGTCAATTTTGATATTTTGAGAATTCCTGGCTGGAACCTAAGAAATGGTGATATCTATGGTAGCATTGGTTATGAATTGTGATATCTTGATTCATCATCATTAATTTTTATGCAAACGTTTTTCTCTATCACCATTAATTTTCTGCTTATAACAGAATTTAACGCAGATGATTGTCAATTTTGATATTTTAAGAATTCCTGGCTTGAACCTAAGAAATGGTGATATCTATGGTAGAGATGTGTAACACTGCGCTGTGCGGCGCAATTGAGTTAACTCAGTACAGTGTGTTACGTGCGCTGATACCCAACTTTAAAATGAGTCAACTCAATTGCGCCACCTTTGGCGTAGTAGCGTACGCTGGTGTGGCTTACTAGATAGGTGCAACACACTGGTAGACCTAAAGTTTAACGCACAACCGCTATGGCGCAGGCAGCATAAGACTTAGGGCTGGTATTTTCAACTATCTATAAAGTTCTCAATAGGTATGCAACAGATCTGTCAGATTTATCACCCTATTATAGCCCTTCAAATGAGCAAATATAATGGCGACATTGTACAAAACGCGCCATGTACTCTTTATATTCACGTTCTGTACACCGCCACCTTAACATATTCTCATTTTGAGGAGTTTAACAGGGCTAAAAATCTTGCAGATCTGTCAAATAGCTATTAAAAATTTACAGATATGTAGGTGAAAATTCTAGCCCTTAGTCACGTATAAAACCTGCATTTGCTAGAACTTGGAACGAGACATCAGGCTAGCTGCGGCGGCGCATATGATATCGCCGATAGATATGATGCATCAGCAACTGCGTTATGGCGCAATTGAGTTGATACATTGCGCTAACTCACTTAGGTGCGCCAGTATCAGTGTGTCAGTACAGTAAATTTTGCTGAGTTACACATGGCTAATCTATGGTAGCACTGGTTATGAATTATGATATCTTGATTCATTATCATTAATTTTTATGGGAAACGTTTTTCTCTATCACATTTAATTTTCCATTTATAACAGAATTTAACGCAATTTTCATGTCAATTTTGATATTTTGAGAATTCTTGGCTTGAACCTAAGTAATGGTGAAATCTATGGTGGCATTGACTATGGATTATGTTATCTTGATTCATTATCATTTATTTTTATGGGAAACGTTTTTCTCTATCACCATTAATTTTCTACTTATAACAGAATTTAACGCAGATGATTGTCAATTTTGATATTTTAAGAATTCCTGGCTTGAACCTAAGAAATGGTGATAACTATGGTAGCATTGGTTATGAATTGTGATATCTTGATTCATCATCATTAATTTTTATACAAACGTATTTCTCTATCACCATTAATTTTCTACTTATAACAGAATTTAACGCAGATGATTGTCAATTTTGATATTTTAAGAATTTCTGGCTTGAACCTAAGAAATGGTGATATCCATGGTGGCATTGATTATGGATTCTGTTATCTTGATTCATTATCATTTATTTTTATGGGAAACGTTTTTCTCTATCACCTTTTATTTTCTACTTATAACAGAATTTAACGCAGATGATTGTCAATTTTGATATTTTGAGAATTTTTTACTGGCTTGAACCTAAGAAATGGTGATATCTATGGCGGCATTGACTATAGATTATGTTATCTTGATTCATTATCCTTTATTTTTATGGGAAACGCTTTTCTCTATCACATTTAATTTTCTACTTATAACAGAATTTAACGCAGATGATTGTCAATTTTAATATTTTAAGAATTCCTGGCTTGAACCTAAGAAATGGTGATATATATGATAGCATTGGTTATCAATTATGATATCTTGATTCATTATCATTAATTTTTATGGGAAACGCTTTTCTCTATCAACTTTAATTTTCTACTTATAACAGAATTTAACGCAGATTGTCAATTTTGATATTTTGAGAATTTCTGGCTTGAACCTAAGAAATGGTGATATCTATGGTGGCATTGATTATGGATTATGTTATCTTGATTCATTATCATTTATTTTTATGGGAAACGTTTTTCTCTATCACCTTTTATTATATTTCTACTTATAACAGAATTTAACGCAGATGATTGTCAATTTTGATATTTTGAGAATTCCTGGCTTGAACCTAAGAAATGGTGATATCTATGGTAGCATTGGTTATGAATTATGATATCTTGATTCATTATCATTAATTTTTATGGGAAACGTTTTTCTCTATCACCTTTAATTTTCTACATATAACAGAATTTAACGCAGATGATTGTCAATTTTGATATTTTAAGAATTCCTGGCTTGAACCTAAGAAATGGTGATATCTATGGCGGCATTGACTATGGATTATGTTATCTTGATTCATTATCATTTATATTTATGGGAAACGTTTTTCTCTATCACATTTAATTTTCTATTTATAACAGAATTTAACGCAATAATTGTCAATTTTGAGAATTTCTGGCTTGAACCTAAGTAATGGTGAAATCTATGATGGCATTGACTATGGATTATGTTATCTTGATTCATTATCATCAATATTTAAGGAAAACGTTTTCTCTATCACTTTCAGTTTTTTTTAGTCATAATAGAATTTATGGTAGATGATTGTCAATTTTAATGTTGTGGGATTTCCTGGCTTGTGCATAAGAAATTGAGATAACTGTGGTGGTATTGCTTATGAATTATGTTATCCTGATTCATTATCATCAATTTGGAACCAATCAACTTGGATCTAATGGCTGGTACAACGTTATCGATAATCATCTTTTTGCATTCTGCTGCGTTAATAGACTCGATGTTTTTGGTCACTGTTGTGCCTCTTACCCAGTTTTTGCAGGTTCTTTATAAACAAAAGGCCAAAGTCCTATTTTACCTTTAAAATACTGTTTTTTAGCACTGTCATAGCGTGGTCTGGCCACTGCAGCCATAAACATAACTTTAGTTATGAACCGTTTGCTTTTACAGCGCCTTTCTGGTTCTGCTTCGTCCAGCGTCATGTAGTTTGACCTTTCAACTTGCGTTGAGTCGTTCTTATCCTCAAAACATCGATTTGATTTAACCTTCGACAAACAGAACTCTAGTTTCTTTCATTAATTAAATTAAGATTACATTATATTATATTAAATTAAAACTAAAACTAACACTAGACCTAGAAATAGAAAGATTCTTAATAATCGTTCTCTAATCATGGCAAAAAGAAGATCGGACTACCTGATAAAGGTGATTTTTAATGCATATTAATTTTTTGCATTTATATTTATATCGAATTCGATTCTATTTATTTAGACATCATTTTCTGTGTATCCTTATTCATTTTTTAAATTTTAATCTTATCCTGCACAACAAAATTAATAAAACAATACATCATAAGATACCAAATTACTTATCATCGTAACATTACATCACAACGTTACGATATCTCTTACATTTCTTTTTTAAATAAAATGATAAAAACGAAAAAGCAGAAATCTGCATCAAAGATTAAGAAAACAAGTCACTTATTCTTATCCGAAAAGTTATCTCATTTTGGTTTATTGGAGCTCCATGGCAACATCTTAATTGAATTCAATTATAGTAACTGAAGTATTAAGTAATCTATATGGTTTATTTATAATTTGGAGATGTAGATGAAAAACAATGATTTTAATGTTTACATGTTATGTTATCTTGTTATTAAACTAATAATTGTTGATAAATACCCATAAATAATTAATAGCTAGAAGTTGCAACAACCCGAAATTTTCATATTAAACATTATGTGTATTTTTACATGAGAACGATTTGTAATGATTAACATAATACGCACGAAATGCGTATAAATTACGTTTATTGTCTGTTAGATGCGTTTACAAAGTCACCGATAAAGATGTGACGTTATTGTCGGTGTTAAAAAAATTTCCACGATTTAAAAAAAAGTGAAAAAATGTTTAACGTAATAGAACAGGAACAATACAAGGAAAAAATATTATTAAGCATCATAACTACATTGTTAACTAGTACGTTAGAAAAACTGGGGAAGTTGCAAACGTAAATTGTTATCTTTCAAAATAAAAAAAATATGTATTTATGTCATATTACGACGATGACTTTTAAAATTCTAACTTTGACTCATCAAATTTGTAACAATCATGAAATAGGGTGAAAAATTTTGAATAATAAAAATTATGGAACAGCTATAAACCATATTAGGATTAATGATAGAAAACGCAATTTCAATTACCCTAATTTAAGCTATTTTATAAAATTACTCCTTCTCGGTGGAAAATTGGACACCTCCCCACATTTTACTATCATCGACTCTTCCAGAAGCTTTCGTTTAATCGGATAAGTACAAAATTTGCTTATAAATAATTCAAAAATTGTTATTTAATGGTTTCATTTCCAACCTCTTTAGACGGTTACGACTTTTTCCACCCAATTATATTATCTCATAATCTCATACAATTTGAAAACTTAATGATAATAAACTTAATTCTGAATTTGATGAATAATCAATTTAATCAAATCATTTTTATTAAAGGAATTCCTCTTCTGAGAAATTCATTTTGAGTCTGCAACTTTGAAATCTACACACCGAACGTTTGAAAAAACGACTATATTGCATAATATTCCTGCTGATGAACCGTGTTTCTACTACCGCATAAATCGATGACGAAGACAAATAAAGCGGAATTAACGTAAAAGGTTAACATTTTATATCGAGTTATTTCCAAAACTAAAAAAGAAACCTTAACTAAATAATTATTTACTAAATCTAAATCTTAATGTTCCTTAATTTGTGTTCTTAATGTATTTCACCTTTCAAAATTATGCAAACGGCCGCATGCAAATTGCGTTCGACACCGTAATTAAGGCCATTTGACACTATCTATAAATACGTTGGTGTTAATACAAAAATATTGTTCGAAAATTAAATTTATTTATTTACACGAAAACTTAAAAACAAAAATTTCATGATAACGACTTACTATCGCAGTTTTTATATGAAATGAACTCTCAAATATTTACATTTCAATAAAAACTTAAAATTGTTTATTTACAAACCGAAAATGTTAAGGTACGTAAATAATGTGATATAGATATTAATCTATTATGAATTGAGGAGAGTTGTATAATTTTTTGAAAAAGCTTTACTGTTTATTTCTTAATCATTCATTATATTGAAAAAACTTCTCTATTTTTTTAAATCACCCATACTAGTGTTAGTTCTAATTTTACACTAGCACTGTTAGTATATAGAACTAACACTATACATAGAACTAGAATCATTCGGGTTTAGCCGCACGTCTTAATGTACAACTAGAACTAACACTAGACCTAAAAGTAGAATCATTCGGGATTAGCCGTCTTTAGAGATGTGCGGCTAAATCCAAATGATTCTAGTTCTATGTCTAGTGTTAGTTCTAGTTTTAGACTAGCACTGTTACTATAGAACTAACACTATACCTATAACTAGAATCATTTGGGTTTAGCCGACCGCCTCTAAAGACGGCTAAACCCGAATGATTCTAGTTCTTGGTCTAGCGCTGGTTCTTGGTTTGGTTACTTCTACATAGTAACAGTGCTAGTGTAAAACTAGAACTAACACTAGACCTAGAACTAGAAACATACGGGGTTAGCCGCACGTCTCTCACGACGGCTAAACCCGAATGATTCTAGTTCTAGGTCTTGTGTTAGTCCTAGTGATAGTGCTAGTGCAAAACTAAAACTAGCACTAGACCTAGAACTAGAAACATTCGGATTTAGCCGCACGTCTCTCAAAACGGCTAAACCCGAATGATTCTAGTTCTAGGTCTTGTGTTAGTCCTAGTGATAGTGCTAGTGCAAAACTAGAACTAACACTAGACCGAGAACTAGAAACATTCGGATTTAGCCGCACGTCTCTTAAGACGGCTAAACCCAAATGATTCTAGTTCTAGGTTTTGTGTCAGTTCTAGTGATATTGCTAGTGTAAAACTAGAACTAACAGTAGACCTAGAACTAGAATCATTCGGGTTCTAGGTCTAGTGTTAGTTCTAGTTTTACACTGAGACGTACGGCTAAACCCGAATGATTCTAGTTCTAGGTCTAGTGTTGGTTCTTGGTCTGGTTACTTCTACAAAGTAACAGTGCTAGTGTAAAACTAGAATTAACACTAGACCTAGAACTAGAAACATTCGGGTTTAGCCGCACGTCTCTCAAGACGGCTAAACCCGAATGATTCTAGTTCTAGGTCTTGTGTAAGTTCTAGTGATAGTGCTAGTGCAAAACTAGAACTAACATTAGACCGAGAACTAGAAACATTCGGATTTAGCCGCACGTCTCTCAAGACTGCAAAACCCGAATGATTGTAGTTCTAGGTTTTGTGTTAGTTGTAGTGATATTGCTAGTGTAAAACTAGAACTAACACTAGACTTAGAACTAGAATCATTCGGGTTTAGCCGTCTTGAGAGACGTGCGGCTAAGCCCGCATGTTTCTAGTTCTAAGTCACTGATACTATGCAGAAGTAACCAGACCAAGAACCAGCGCTAGACCAAGAAATAGAATCATTCGGGTTTAGCCGTCTTTAGAGGCGGTCGGCTAAACCCAAATGATTCTAGTTCTAGGTATAGTGTTAGTTCTACATAGTAACAGTGCTAGTGTAAAACTAGAACTATGTATGTATGTATGGATTGGGGAGTGCATGCAAAACCGCACGCCACACTTAGGCCCCATTGGGCCCCTTGTGCATCCTCCCATTACACGCTCTGGTCACATCAACCAGCCTAAGGATTTACCAAAGGCTAGGACAGCTCCTAGAGGTGCATTCCTGATGTCATCTGTGGTTGGCCATTCCTCCCCGAAGGTCCTCATTCTGAGGTCGGTCAGAGAGGGGCAATCACACAAGATGTGTTTAACCGTCTCGTCATTCTGTTCACAGGCTCGACAGAGAGGAGAGTCAGCAAGCTTCATGTTTTGAAGGTGCTTATTTACTTTACAGTGTCCCGTGAGGAGACCTGTGGCAGTGCGAAGGACACTTTTACCGAGCCCTACGAAAAACTGGGCTGTTGCGGCTGAAGGATATTTTAACAATTCCTTAGCGAGATGACAGCCCGGGGTACGGTCCCATCCGTTTAAAAATTTTTTGTGGGTAATGTGCTTTATTAACTCGATATGAATGGCTAAGGAGGGGGTAATTATCGGCGCGGGTGCACAGGGCGCTCTACCGGCAGCACGTTTGGCTAGCCTGTCCGCGTGGTTGTTACCCTTGGAGCCGGAATGCCCTTTAATCTTCTGGATTCTGACAGAATTGTATTTCGCGGCCTTCTCCAGTGCTTTGTGACAATCCATAACTACTGCAGACGTTATAATAACTCTGCTTAAAGCTAAAAGAGATTGTTTACTGTCTGTAAAAATAGTAAAACACTTACCCCGCTTGTTGGATTCAACAATGCAGTCAGCAGCAAGTTTAATAGCAGTTAGTTCCGCTTGTATGACGGTGGTGCTGGACCCTAAAGGTTCTGAGAGGCGAATCAGGGGATCGTGAGAGAATACCCCCGCGCCTGCACCATTTCGTCCTTTTGAACCATCAGTGTAGATCTTTAAAGTTCTATGTACATCTACAACTGTGGGACTGACGTGGGTGAGGTACTTCCTTGAGAAAACATATTTTGCTGGTCTGTGATCAGTCTTACACTCGAGTAGGGGTGTGTCTAGCACTGCTTCCCTCCATAGTGTTGAACTGCTGCCAGCGTCCTCATCCTTCATAGTTCCTACTGATTGTAGTCGTTTCATGGTTACCAACGCCACTTCCTGGATATGTAGGTTGAGTGGTGGTAAATTTAACATGATTTCCATGGCCGCTGTGGGGGTTGATCGCAGCGCACCTGTAACATACAGACACGCGAGTGTCTGTATTCTATTAAGCGCAGTGGTGGCGGTAGACTTAGAAGTTCTAGTCCACCATACCACCACACCGTAAGTTAGCATTGGTCGAACAACGGCGGCGTAGATCCACAGGGCTATCTTGGGAGACAGACCCCAAGTCCTCCCGACAGCCCTCCGGCACTGGCCGAAGGCGACACAAGCTTTATTAACTCTATTGTCTAGGTGGGATTTCCACGTTAGCTTACTGTCTATTATTAAGCCCAAGTACTTGACTTCTGTAGACAGTTTAAGTGGAATTTTAGCTAGCGTTGGCAGTCTAGGATTGCCAATGTTGCGCTTGCGTGTAAAAAGAACCATCTCTGTCTTTTTGGGATTGACGGAAAGGCATTGTTTATTACACCAGTTCTCAATTAGATTGAGTGCTTCCTGCATCCTGTCGAGGAGTACTTTAGCGTACTTGCCTCTTATGAGGAAAACTAGAACTAATACTAGACCTAGAATTAGAATCATTTGGGTTTAGCCGCACATCTCTAAAGACGGCTAATCCCGAATGTTTCTAGTTCTAAGTCTAGTGTTAGTTCTAGTTTTAGTTCAATAGAAATGTATCAATTTTTTTGAATCTTTATATCTTTATTAAACTAAAACTAGAATTAACACTTGCACTATCAGCAGAACTAACATTAGATTTAGAACTAGAAACATTCGGGTTTAGCATGTTTTAGCTAATGTTAGTTTCTAGTTCTAGATCTAGTGGTAGTAACATCGAAGTAACAATAGAAAAAGCTTTACTGTTTATTTCTTAATCAGTCATTATATTGAAAACAGCTTCTCTATTTTTTTTAAATCACCCATATTACTGCTTCGGCAACTAGCAGCAAAGCTCAGCTTTTAAGTAAAAAAAGCTTCTCTATTTCGTTAAAGTTTCGGCAATAGGGCTACCTCGATAACGGTAAATATCTCCTAAAAATGTAATTATTGTAGATAATTACTGAAAGAAAATTACTTTTTTACAAACATAAATTTGATTAAAACATTATCTTGAAATAGATTTCATTCATTTGTTCAAAAAGTTGCTACGATAAAACTATCATATTTTTAGAATTTAATAAATCTTTAAATATTTAATCGGTTTAATCGTGAAAAAAAACTAACGTTATCGTATTTTTCGGCAAACATCCCGAACCTATGGTATAAGTACACCTATTTTCGGGTACGCGATATTTGATTATGTCTCGCCAGCAAATAACTTCTATTGATTCAACACTATCGAATATTTATTTTTTGTGGTACGATTTGGCGCAGATAACAGACCACGCCAAAAAAAGCGTAAAAGCTGTATCAATATTTTTTCGTCACCTCCTTAACGAGAAATTTATTAAGTACGTAGTTATTTAGTCAAAATATAAGTGACAACTTAAGAGTGTTACACAAACATTTTCAAATTTAATTTATATATTTTTTATTGAATGAAATGTCGCCATTTAAACAAAACATTTCAAGAGCATCTGGTCAAAACACATTTGCAATCATAATTTGCATCTAATAGAAATGTAACTATGTTAGCGATATTTGTCGACGCTCAATCACCAGTAAACATGGTTATTGCAAGTGAAATGTGGATAAACATCATCAACTAGCTCAAAATAGAAAGGATATATTTCTTATTTCTTTCATTCTTAAATTCTGTTTATTTAAATTCGTAAATTATATCTCGTGCAGTACTTTGCCTAATTAGTCTTGTTTTTTGTTATGACTACTATTTACACGTGTATTTTCATTTTAATTAAGTGCTAAGTATAGTGCACTCTAATGTTTGCACATTTTTATGGTTTTTAATAAAATTCCCGTCTAAATACACTTACTAGACTGTATTTATTGTTTGGTTGCAGCGTAAAGAGAATATTGTAGTTAAAAATATTTACAAAAGATTTAACAGTTTATAGTTTAAAGTAAACGAAAGGAGATATGTTCTAAAACAATACTTTTACACATCATATCTTTTTTTTTAAGATAAATTTTAAATAATCTCACCAAATCCAGTATTGAAAAAAGTAGAAAATGTGATGCAATCAAGCATTTATTTTTCACGCCCATAATTATAAACGATAATTATTTTGCTTTTAATATATAGAAATAGCTTATACGGAGATTAGAACCTCGTCTACGTAAAAATAAACACGGAAACGTGAATGTTTGCCAGAAAAGCGAAAATCGACAGATAACCTTTTATTTATTTGTTGATTTTTTGGGTTTGGCCACATTCGCCTATTTGTATTGATTTTATCGATACACTTCTCCATTTCGAATCTTATTGATAGCAACTATAAAAGTCAACGAAAACATTTTAAACGCACTTTCATTTATTGGTGAATGTCACCTTAACGTTTTTAAACCTTATCAACGAAATAATGTTTGCCAAAAAACTTAAAAATTTCAAATGTATACCGAATTTGTTGTAAGCAAACATTTACTAATACGAAGAGATTCCTCTTTATCTACTGATATTTGGTTGTGATATAATTTGATACAAAAATGTACTAAGGTGTAGAAGCAACCTTCGATTAAAATTATTTATTCCGCAAACTTTATAAAGTGTCATACTTGCCCTATTTTCAAACGAACGGGTTCGAAATTGAAAAAGATACGCGAGAATTTCGCGTGGGCTGTTAGAGTGGTCGGCTTAAAGAACGTCACAATAACACCATTAATTAATTGACCGAGTCGCGGCGTGTTGAGCTCTCTAATAACGTAATGGACGTAAATCTGCTTCGTCAACGCCTTTCGATAGAACTCCAAAATAAACCGCCAACACTATAAATACGAAGAAACATCAGTGATGTCGATCTCACAATTTTATACCGAAAACTGTCGTTTTATTAAATTACGTTTCAATTTGAATATCTTTATGTTTATAACGTTCGAATACTTTTTTATAATTTCTAGAATAAAAGTTTAAACAAAGTTAGTCGAGTCCTTGTACTCATTTTTGACAGTAACAAATGTGAACTTTTGTACAAGAACCCATTGTTCCACGTCCATAGCACGTACCAAACAATCTAGAACAATTTGTTCAAGTCAAAGTTATGATTTCTCTTTAATATTTTTAAATAACTTTAGATTTCTTATCGATTTCAACATCTATTTAATACACATTATATAGTTTCTCAAAAATTCAACAATCTTTGTTGTTGTATTTCAATTCCATTGGACCATATTTTACGTTACCACGACCATTAATTCATTTCATATAAACTAAAAATATCGATAATACGTCTATATAACGATTTTCTCCAAAACGGCTAGGAACGAAGAAGTGAAACATTGTGAGGTTGTTAAGGAACGTTTGAAGTTGGGTTGTACCAAATTTTAAGTTTCCATAATGGTCAATACGTTTGCATAACATTTTGAAAATCCCCCATTTAATTTGATATTTATTAAAAGTGGCCAAACAATGGCAAAACAATTTTCTCAAAACGAGTTAGGATTTAAGAAATAAAACTGTGTAAGGTTGTTAAGGATCGTTTAAGGTTGGGTTGTACCAAATTTTAAGTTTCCATAATGATCGACATGGTTTGCATAACATTTTAAAAATTCCCCATTTAATTTAACGTTTATTGAAAATGGGATTAAAAGAAAACCAATTTTCTCGAAACCTGGTAGGATTTAAGAAATAAAACTTTGTGAAGTTATTAAGGAACCTTTGAGGTTGGGTTGTACTAAATTTTAACGTTCCATAGTGATTAATTCGTTTTACATAAGATTTTATAAATCCCCTATTTAATTTGATATTAATGGCAAAATAATTTTCTCAAAACCAGTTAGGATTTAAGAAATAAAACTTTGTAAGGTTGTTAAGGAACGTTTGAGGTTGGGTTGTACCAAATTATAACGTTCCATAGTGATTAATTCGTTTTATAAGATTTTATAAATCCCTTACTTAATTTGATATTAATTGAAAATGGCAAAACAATTTTCTCAAAACCAGTTACAATTTAAAAAATGAAACTTTGTGAGGTTGTTAAGGAACGTTTGAGGTTGGGTTGTACCAAATTTTGAGTTTCCATAATGATCCATTCGTTTTGCATAACATTTTAAAAATGTCCCATTCAATTTGACGTTTATTAAAAATGGGATTAAAAAAGAAACCAATTTTCTCGAATTCTGTTAGGATTTAAGAAATAAAACTTTGTGAGGTTGGTAAGGAACGTTTGAAGTTAGGTTTTGCCAAATTTTAATGTTCCATAGTGATTAATTCGTTTTACTCAACATTTTATAAAACCCCTATTTAATTTGATATTTATTAAAAATGGCAACGCAATTTTCTCAAAACCAGCTAGAATTCAAGAAATGAAACTTTGTGAGGTTGTTAAGAAACGTTTGAGGTTGGGTTGTACCAAATTTTAACGTTCCATAGTGATTAATTCGTTTTACATAAGATTTTATAAATCCCCTATTTAATTTGATATTAATGGCAAAATAATTTTCTCAAAACCAGTTAGGATTCAAGAAATGAAACTTTGTGAGGTTGTTAAGGAACGTTTGAGGTTGGATTGTACCAAATTATAACGTTCCATAGTGATTAATTCGTTTTATAAGATTTTATAAATCCCTTACTTAATTTGATATTAATTGAAAATGGCAAAACAATTTTCTCAAAACCAGTTACGATTTAAAAAATGAAACTTTGTGAGGTTGTTACGGAACGTTTGAGGTTGGGTTGTACCAAATTTTAACGTTCCATAGTGATTAATTCGTTTTACATAAGATTTTATAAATCCCCTATTTAATTTGATATTAATGGCAAAATAATTTTCTCAAAACCAGTTAGGATTCAAGAAATGAAACTTTGTGAGGTTGTTAAGGAACGTTTGAGGTTGGGTTGTACCAAATTATAACGTTCCATAGTGATTAATTCGTTTTATAAGATTTTATAAATCCCTTACTTAATTTGATATTAATTGAAAATGGCAAAACAATTTTCTCAAAACCAGTTACGATTTAAAAAATGAAACTTTGTGAGGTTGTTAAGAAACGTTTGAGGTTGGGTTGTACCAAATTTTGAGTTTCCATAATGATCCATACGTTTTGCATAACATTTTAAAAATGTCCCATTTAATTTGACGTTTATTAAAAATGGGATTAAAAAAGAAACCAATTTTCTCGAATCCTGTTAGGATTTAAGAAATAAAACTTTGTGAGGTTGGTAAGGAACGTTTGAAGTTAGGTTTTGCCAAATTTTAATGTTCCATAGTGATTAATTCGTTTTACTCAACATTTTATAAAACCCCTATTTAATTTGATATTTATTAAAAATGGCAAAGCAATTTTCTCAAAACCAGTTAGGATTCAAGAAATGAAACTTTGTGAGGTTGTTGCGGAACGTTTGAGGTTGGGTTGTACCAAATTTTAAGTTTTCATAATGATCAATACGTTTTGCATAACATTTTATAAATCCTTTATTTAATTTGATATTTATTGAAAATAGCAAAACAATGGCAAAAGTATTTTCTCAAAACCAGCTAGAATTCAAGAAATGAAACTTTGTGAGGTTGTTAAGAAACGTTTGAGGTTGGGTTGTACCAAATTTTAACGTTCCATAGTGATTAATTCGTTTTACATAAGATTTTATAAATCCCCTATTTAATTTGATATTAATGGCAAAATAATTTTCTCAAAACCAGTTAGGATTCAAGAAATGAAACTTTGTGAGGTTGTTAAGGAACGTTTAATGTTGGGTTGTACCAAATTTTAAGTTTCCATAACGATCAATAGATTTTGCATAAAATTTTAAAAATCCTCCATTTAATTTGACGTTTATTGAAAATGGGATTAAAAGAAAACCAATTTTCTCGAAACCTCTTAGGATTTAAGAAATGAAACTTTGTGAGGTTATAAAGGAACGTTTGATGTTAAGTTTTGTCAAATTTTATTGTTCCATAGTAATTAATTCGTTTTACATAACACTTTAAAAATCCCCTATTTAATTTGATATTTATTGAAAGTGGTAAAACAATGGCAAAATAATTTTTTCAAAACCACTTAGGATTCAAGAAATGAAACTTTGTGAGGTTGTTAAGAAGCGTTTGAGGTTGGGTTGTACCAAATTTTAAGTTTCCATAATGATCAATATGTTTTGGATAACATTTTAAAAATCCTCCATTTAATTTGACGTTTATTGAAAATAGTATTAAAAGAAAACCAATTTTCTCGAAACCTCTTAGGATTTAAGAAATTAAACTTTGTGAGGTTATAAAGGAACGTTTGATGTTAGGTTTTGCCAAATTTTAATGTTCCATAGTGATTAATTCTTTTGGTATAACATTTTATAAATCCCCTATTTAATTTGATATTTATTGAAAGTAGCAAAACCATGACAAAAAATTTTCTCAAAACCAGTTAGAATTGAAGGAATGAAACTTTGTGAGGTTGTTAAGGAACGTTTAATGTTGGGTTGTACCAAATTTTAAGTTTCCATAATGATCAATATGTTTTGCATAACATTTTAAAAATCCTCCATTTAATTTGACGTTTATTGAAAATAGTATTAAAAGAAAACCAATTTTCTCGAAACCTCTTAGGATTTAAGAAATGAAACTTTGTGAGGTTATAAAGGAACGTTTGATGTTAGGTTTTGCCAAATTTTAATGTTCCATAGTGATTAATTCTTTTGGCATAACATTTTATAAATCCCCTATTTAATTTGATATTTATTGAAAGTAGCAAAACAATGACAAAAAATTTTCTCAAAACCAGTTAGAATTGAAGGAATGAAACTTTGTGAGGTTGTTAAGGAACGTTTAATGTTGGGTTGTACCAAATTATAAGTTTCCATAATGATCCATACGTTTTGCATAACATTTTAAAAATCCTCCATTTAATTTGACGTTTATTGAAAATGGGATTAAAAGAAAACCAATTTTCTCGAAACCTCTTAGGATTTAAGAAATGAAACTTTGTGAGGTTATAAAGGAACGTTTGATGTTAGGTTTTGCCAAATTTTAATGTTCCATAGTGATTAATTCTTTTGGCATAACATTTTATAAATCCCCTATTTAATTTGATATTTATTGAAAGTAGCAAAACCATGACAAAAAATTTTCTCAAAACCAGTTAGAATTGAAGGAATGAAACTTTGTGAGGTTGTTAAGAAACGTTTAAGGTTGGGTTGTACCAAATTTTAAGTTTCCATAACGATCAATAGATTTTGCATAAAATTTTAAAAATCCTCCATTTAATTTGACGTTTATTGAAAATGGGATTAAAAGAAAACCAATTTTCTCGAAACCTCTTAGGATTTAAGAAATGAAACTTTGTGAGGTTATAAAGGAACGTTTGATGTTAAGTTTTGTCAAATTTTATTGTTCCATAGTAATTAATTCGTTTTACATAACATTTTAAAAATCCCCTATTTAATTTGATATTTATTGAAAGTAGCAAAACAATGACAAAAAATTTTCTCAAAACCAGTTAGAATTGAAGGAATGAAACTTGGTGAGGTTGTTAAGGAACGTTTGAGGTTAAGTTGTACCAAATGTTAACGTTCCATAGTGTTCAGAACATTCCAAACTAAGGTTTTACGTGATATGCTAAATTCAATAGAAACTCACCAAACAGATATATTACCATTACCAACATTTCTGATTAATTCTCTTTTACTTTTTTGTAGTAATTTTGCAAATCGATCTCTAAAGTCGGTATAAATAATAATATAAAAACAAAAAAGAGGGAATACTCTAAAATATCTATTTTAAATTCATTTAAATATAGTAATACATCTGATAAATTCGAACAAACATTGTAGTACAATCTTCTCAAATTGCCATCGTCATAACGTACACGTACATATTTATATAATATTTATCTATGTACCATGTGTAAAATCGGTGGTGTTTGTCGCAAAAAAATAACTCATTGAATGCAACGCATTCCTACAATCCGCAAATACCAGATGAGGTATCTTTCTACGAACGTTTCATAAGACACGCACTATTCTATAGATAAGATAAAGTACAAGTCGAAATATATATAAAAAAGTATGTGAATAGATTTATGACTTCTAAACTCCTTTAAGAATAAATCGAGATAAAATTAAATTAAAGATGGTTTAAGTTTTTCAATTTATTTTTTGTTGTTATGTTTACTACCCCATTAACTGTTTATGGGAGATTATCTAGGACTTTGTGAGTTACGTGTAGAATTGGCGAGAGTGGTTGGTTTGTAGGTCGATTGCGAAGAAAGCGAAAGTCGCCCAAGGTCGCTGTGGAAAGCGAATTTCTGCACACTCTTCGCATCGCATCGCATCGACGTCAGGCGAGTTGTTACTCCAATTACGGGGCCGACGTAACGCAAGACTCAACGAACGCGGAAGCCACAGCAGCAACAGCTCTGGCACGTTGTACGGCGAGGCCCGTTAGAGAGCGCACAAGGCCAAGGTCGAAACGGAGGCAGCAACGGGTTTTCTCGTCTTCCTCATGCTACATTCAACATTTTCTACTTCTTCATCGTCTCCTTCTCTTCATCATTATACGTTTCTTATATCTATTTCTTTCTTCATTATCACAAACTATACAATGGACTTGTACATTTTTTGAAATTACTCTTTTTGTTCTGGGTTATTTTATCTTTTGGGTAATTTTTTGGCCGTCTTCTTCGACACCTTTTTATCTTATCTGGGATTAAGAAAACGGTAATAAAATAAACAAGCAATGACTTTGACCAAATTTTTCAACCAGGTAAATTATTGATACAAAAAAGATTGGCAACAATTTAAAACAAAAACACAACATAATCAACATTGTAAATAACTAATCAAGCTAAAAATAAATATAAACTAAAATACTATCTGTTGTCAATTCTTAACATCCTACATTGATTAGACATAGTCATAACATCCTCAAATTATTTAAATATCTTCCACCACTCAATGATGCCAAAGTACAAATATTCCAGATTTTACTTAAAAATTTTTTCATAAATGTTTCATCAGCTATATCAATAATCAAATAAACCAAAATTATTTATTGCGACCAAAACATAAATTGACATTCTAAAGTTCTTGATTATTTTCTTGGGCAATGTTCATCTTGTAACCTTTACAACAGTCGTGGAACACGCGATCATCGAACTGTCAACTAAATCTAAGTGAGTATGCGACACAAACATATCAAAAACATTCTGATGTAACATTGCCAGAAACTTCTCATTGATAAGTACACAAAGTGCTTGATCACGTGAGAACCCCAAATCATAATTATGCTTTGATAATATTCGGAAACAAATTTGAAAATCAGGATGCATCTGCAAGATTGATTCCTTTCGTAATAAGCTGTGACATGAATCGTCTTGGGAGATCTCCCAAACGATCTCTTTGATCTTGCCTCATCGCTTTTTGTCTTCGAGAATTAAATCTTAATGAGATAACGAATGCGGGTACGTCTTTTGCTAGAGTTAATTCTCTCCAATAATACCAAGTAACCGATATAAAATACAGCCATAAACCTATACAAAAATTTTAAATGTTAATCTTATTTAGGTGGTGCCATCTTTTAAGCAATAGTGAAACTAAAATACGGTTAATAAGAAATTCTATAAACTGTGTATTAAATACTTAAATTTAACATAGATGGAGCTCGATTTGAAATAAATTTTAGTTTAAGCTATTGGTTCAAAGATGACTCAAAAAATTTTAAATTATTTACCTTGAACACTTAACAATGGGAGAGTTTTATATAACGCTACTACTGTTCTAGATTCTTCTTTTAAATTCATTGTATGGACGGTAATGGATAAAAAGCAAGCTACAAGATGCATTTGCCATAAGAATAATAGGGCCAATAAGCAGCATAATATCGATTTAGGTCCGTTCTAAAATGATTTTTTATGAAATATTTTAGTTGTATTATTATATTTATTACCTGTTTTAAAGCCAGTAGTAAAAAGACGTTTATTACCAGAAGTGAGGACGTGAATAGGTACATGATTGTTACTCCAATTGTTTGTGATGTTTCCATTGAGTATACAACAGCCCAAACATGGGGCCACTTAAATCCCGTTGTTATAAGAAGTACGCAAAATACCTTACGTAAAATTTTTAATACAATTTAGTGAAAAATGTACATTTTACTTACGATAAAAAGAAAACACAAACAAACTGAAATTGTCTTTTTTGTGTTTTGGTGTTGTAATCTTCTCCAAACCCACATTACAAATTAAATTATAAATTAAATGAGTTTATGTGTCAATACTACTGATTGTTTAAATGACGTTTTGACAACACTCAATATGTACAACTTTTGGAACATTAACAACATTAACTATTTTACAACATTAGCTTTTAAATAAATACATTATTAGTGTTAGATAGAACAAAAAGAATTTTTGTTAATTAATAATATATATTTGTTATCAGAAGAAAATAACAAATTATTTTAGGTCATAGCCAACTATGGCTTCCATTCAAAAAAAATAAAGTTACTTCTACAATCTCGAAAATAAAATATGGGAACAAAATTCTACCAACGCCACTGAATTCTTCGTAAAAAGTTGCCCATATAATGTTTTATTTATAATACTCCATCTTTGATAATAAATGAGATATTCGCGATTGCGTTTTCGCAAAATTTTCATTTTTTGTCGATAGGGCGAAAACAAAAGACGATAGCTGTTCGCAGTTTTCGGCAATAGCATTTTTTCGAAAAACGAGATCATGACATGAAAGGTACTTTTTTTCTATTTCTTTTAGTTTCGGAGATAGCTTATGCGGACAACCAAATTGGGACACCCTGTACATATAGTGATACAATAAAGTCTACATACAGCCCGGAAAATGATAATATCTCAGCTCCCGAAATGTAATTGAATGAATTTTTTTAATAAAACATGTAAAAACATGTAAAAATTTCCATATTTTACATAAAAACTATATAAGTTATTCTTAATCAAGGGGAATATAAAACATAATCATATCTTTAACTCAAAAAAGTCTACATACAGTCCTAAAAAAAAAGTCTATCAGTCCGTTATAGCTCTATAAAAATATACAACTATCTAGCGCTGAATAACAAATAAAACTAAACTAATATTAGCACTAGACCTAGAACTAAAAACATTCCATTTAGTTGTGCGTCTCTTAAAACGGCTAAACCTGAATGTTTCTACTTTTAGGTGTAATGTTAGTTCTAGAGATAGTGGTAAGTAGTGTAGTTAGCATAAGATATCATTATGTTGCATATTTTTATTGAACTAAAACTAAAACTAACACAAGACCTAGAACTAGAATAATGGGAAGACGCACGGCTAAACCCGAAACTTTCTAGTTCTAGGTCTAGTGTTAGTTCTAGTTTTAATTGTAATTCAGCGCTATATTGTTGTATATTTTTATTGAACCAAAAGTAGAACTGATACTAGACCAAAAATTAGAATCATTCGGGATTAGCCGTCTTTACAGACGTGCGGCTAAACCCAAATGATTCTAGGTATAGTGTTAGTTCTACATAGATAACAGTGCTAGTGTAAAATTAGAACTAACACTATACCTAGAACTAGAATCATTCGGGTTTAGCCGTCTTTACAGACGTGCGGCTAAACCCAAATGATTCTAGCTCTAGGTATAGTGTTAGTTCTACATGGATAACAGTTCTAGTGTAAAGCTAGAACTAACACTATACCTAGAACTAGAATCATTCGGGATTAGCCGTCTTTACAGACGTGCGGCTAAACCCAAATGATTCTAGTTCTTGGTCTAGTGTTAGTTCTACATAGACAACAGTGCTAGTGTAAAACTAGAACTAGCACTATACCTAGAACTAGAATCATTCGGGTTTAGCCGTCTTTACAGACGTGCGGCTAAACCCAAATGATTCTAGTTCTAGATATAGAGTTAGATCTACATAGATAACAGTGCTAGTGTAAAACTAGAACTAACACTATATCTAGAACTAGAATCTATACATCTTTACAGACGTGCGACTAAATCCAAATGATTCTAGTTCTAGATATAGTGTTAGATCTACATAGAAACAGAGCTAGTGTAAAACTAGAACTAACACTATACCTAGAACTAGAATCATTCGGGTTTAGCCGTCTTTACAGACGTGCGGCTAAACCCAAATGATTATAGTTCTAGGTATAGTGTTAGTTCTACATAGATAACAGTGCTAGTGTAAAACTAGAACTAACACTATACCTAGAATTAGAATCATTCGGGTTTAGCCATCTTTACAGACGTGCGGCTAAACCCAAATGATTCTAGTTTTTGATCTAGTGTTAGTTCTACATAGATAACAGTGCTAGTGTATAACTAGAACTAACACTATACCGAGAACTAGAATCATTCGGGTTTAGCCGTCTTTACAGACGTGCGGCTAAACCCAAATGATTCTAGTTGTAGGTATAGTATTAGTTCTACATAGATAACAGTGCTAGTGTAAAACTAGAACTAACACTAGACCTAGAACTAGAAACATTCGGGTTTAGCCGTGCGTCTACTTTTTAGTTCTAGGTCTAGTGTTAGTTCTAGTTTTAACTGTAATTCAACGCTATATTGTTGTATATTTTTTATTAAACTAAAAGTAGAACTAACACATGACCTAGAACTACAATAATTCGGGTTTAGCTGTCTTGAGAGACGTACGACTAACTCTACTGGTGTAGCCTTCACTTTGTAGCACAAGTCGAACTGTTTCGATTTTGTATTAAAATAATATAGACTTCTAATGTCCTTCGTTTAAAAAATTCATTGAATTACATTTCAGGAGCTGAGATATTATCTTTTTTCTGGGGTTATGTAGACTTTATTGTATCACTGTATATTACAACAAAATTAAAAATCATCACACTAAGAAGAAAACAATATTTATTTGGACTTATATAAAAATTATAACAATAAGAAATACGAAAAGAAATACATATATAAAATAAATATAAAAAAAGGGTCCAAAAGGGCTATAGACCTGAGTCTTCCTGCCCGTGACTTTGAATTCGGTTTGGTTGTACTTGGGTCTTCTCAGATGGGCCTTATTTTTTTAAGAAGTGTGAGTCGTGTTATAGGACAGCGGGTAAAGGAAAGGGGAATGATGATGAGATTTTTTAAGGCGTTTTTGGGGAAGTTCATGATTGTTTGGAATCTGAGGAATCTTTGTAAGGTCGTAAAGGAGTTCGTTGGAAGGGTTGAAAAGTGGGTTGTGAGGGTGTCTGATGCGGGTGATAATTCTCAGGGCTGCTCTCTCTGCTACTTCCAGATGGTACTGTGATCCTCTCGGCGCTTCAGTCATGATTAATGAGGCATATTCGATAATAGGTCGGCATATTGAGGTGTATATGTGAGTAGCGCATTTGGTGGATATCCCTCGGCCTCTATATGAGAGTCATCACAGGATTTCATCAGGGTGCAAATAAAGCAGTTAATTTAGATCCGAAGTTTTAACGAAAAGTCGCTGATCTCCCAATGATATACAATAGATAAGATGGATTTCAGTGGCAAGCGTGGCTACCTTTCAAAAGGTAGGATATGGAAAAACACTCAGAATTTAAGAGTTTAATTGAGCAAAACTTCAACGTCTTATTATTTTAGTATTATTTGATGAGAATGAATTTCTTAACTTAAATAGGTTATTATAGAAAAATTAATCAAGTTAATAAAAAAAATCATAAACCATTCAAGATCTTTATTGATATCAAAGTATAAAATTCAGTCTTGAAACTACAATTTTTTATTTTATGATAAAAAAAAACCGATTTAATCAAAAAATTCTAAATGCATCGTTTCTTAATTAACTTAAATAATCAAATAAGATTTTTTTTCGAATAAATAAATAGTAACTCTTTTAATCTAAACTGTTAACAATTAAAATCATCGGCGGCAGCTTCTTCTTCCGCCTCGTATTCTTCATCGGCGGTAGCTTCCTGGTACTGTTGATATTCAGAGACTAAATCGTTCATGTTCGATTCGGCTTCGGTAAATTCCATTTCATCCATACCTTCGCCTGTGTACCAATGCAAGAAAGCCTTTCTGCGGAACATGGCGGCGAATTGTTCGGATATTCTCTTAAACAATTCCTGAATGGCCGTTGTATTGCCTATGAAAGTAGATGACATTTTTAATCCGACTGGTGGTATGTCACAAACGGCTGTTTTAACATTATTCGGAATCCATTCGACGAAATAGCTGCTGTTTTTATTCTGAACGGCTAACATTTGTTCATCAACCTCTTTCATGGACATTCTTCCTCTAAAAACGGCGGCTACGGTTAAGTATCTTCCGTGACGTGGATCGCAAGCAGCCATCATATTTTTAGCATCAAACATTTGTTGGGTCAATTCTGGTACGGTTAAAGCTCTGTATTGTTGACTTCCCCTCGAGGTTAATGGTGCAAATCCGGGCATAAAGAAATGAAGACGTGGGAATGGAACCATATTAACGGCGAGTTTTCTTAGATCGGCGTTTAATTGTCCTGGGAATCGTAAACATGTGGTTACACCTGACATCGTTAAAGAAACCAAATGATTTAAATCGCCATAACTTGGATTTGGTACTTTAAGAGTTCTAAAACAAATATCGTACAAAGCTTCGTTATCAATACAATAAGTTTCGTCGGTGTTTTCCACCAATTGATGAACGGATAAAGTAGCGTTGTAAGGCTCGACTACTGTATCGGATACTTTCGGACTTGGCATAACCGAATAAGTATTCATAATCCTATCGGGGTATTCTTCCCGAATTTTAGAAATCAATAAAGTTCCCATTCCGGAACCGGTTCCACCACCTAACGAATGAGTTAATTGAAATCCTTGAAGGCAATCGCAATTTTCAGCTTCTTTTCGAACAACATCCAAAACGGCATCGACCAGTTCAGCACCCTCGGTGTAATGACCTTTTGCCCAATTGTTACCAGCACCAGATTGACCAAAAACGAAATTATCCGGTCTAAATAATTTTCCATAGATACCGGAGCGAACCGCATCCATTGTTCCTGGTTCCAAATCCAAAAGAATCGCCCTTGGAACGTATTTTCCTCCATTGCTGTGAGACGCAACTAAAATATATAAAAAAGAAAAAAAATAATGAAAAGAACGGAATTGGATTCTTCGGTCGACTTATTAATACCGTTAAATCTAATAAGCTATATCACAAACGTAAAAAAGGTCCATTCACCTATTACAACCTCATCGTGTCGATAATCACGAACGAATCCGTTCGAGGTGAACTTAGAAAGTTAACCGATCTTTAATAATTAATAATAGAAGTGAAGATAGCGAAACAGGAAGCTAAGAATAATAGATGTATGTTGTATAGAAATTATTCATGCATATAATAATATATGAGTCAAGTATAATATATTGGATACGTTATTTTAATAATAACTACCCACAGTTACTTCTTTGAGTTATTGATAGTCACAATCGGTTGTAAATTTAATTTATAATTTCTACACATCGACTTCGTCTGGCCAATGACTTGTTATTTTCTTTTATGTCGCCACCGAAGCATTTCCGTTCTAAAAATATTTCGGCAAAACCTCGATAACGTAAAAAAATCGAAAACAAAAACTATCCAATTAAACTTAATTAATTAAAGTCGGAAACACGCCTTGTTGCTCACCGTTACACTCCTATTTTAATTAGTACAAAATAAAATAACCATTACGTTTACTTTTCAATCTTCAAGTTTAACTTTAAGAAAGACCTCGATGTTAATCCGAACAACTGTTTACCACATGGAAAATGTTATTTAAAATTGGTCGGACGTAAACGTAATATAACCCGTTAGGTTGTGGTTAAAGTGTCATGAACCCTTAAAACCTCTTATATATAATGACTCATACGGGTTCTGTTTTATTAATTAACTTCATTAAAGCGGCTACTGGTTTCGCGCCTCTTATTATCGAGCATTTAAAACTTGTTATTAAAACTGCTTTTTACCTGTGGCTTCATTATAATATACGTTAATCCTCTCTAATTGTAAATCGCTTTGGCCCAAGTAAATTCCGCTGGGGTCGATACCGTGTTCTTCTGAAATTACTTCCCAAAACTGAAAGAAATCAAATTATTAATTATATTAATTTATAAATTAAACTAGAACTAACACTTGTACTATCATTAGGATTAACACATTAAACATTGGAATAGAAATGAAACATTCTTATAAAGCGATTTTTCAAAACGGTTTGTTGCATCAAAAAGAGGATACTTTAATTAATAATTGGTGATATTTCCACAAGGATCCTTCAAGAAATGAATTTTATAGCGAATTTTGAAAATTATCGATGAAAAGTGTAACATCGAAAATTTTATCAAAACTTCAAATATTGTTTTCTCAAAAACTAAAAGTTATTTTTCAAAACGTGTTGGTTCATTGGAAAATGGGCACTCTTATTAACACTTTGGGGAATTTTCATACTCATATTCCAAGAAATGGATTTTATACGAATTTTTAAAAGTTAATTGGCGAAAATTGAAAAATTCGAAAAAATTGTCGTTCATTTCAAAAATGTATTTCTCAAAAACTAAAAGCGATTTTTCAAAACGGCTTATTGCATTAAAAAGAGGATACTTTAATTAATAATTGGTGATATTTCCACAAGATTCCTCCAAGAAATTAATTTTATAGCGAATTTTGAAAATTATCGATGAAAATTGCAACATCGAAAATTTTATCAAAACTTCAAATATTGTTTTCTCAAAAACTAAAAGTTATTTTTCAAAACGGGTTGGTCCATTGGAAAGAGGACACTCTAATTAATAATTGGTGATATTTCCACAAGGATCCTTCAAGAAATGAATTTTATAGCGAATTTTGAAAATTATCGTTAAAAATTGCTACATCAAAAATTTTATCAAAACTTCAAATATTGTTTTCTCAAAAACTAAAAGTTATTTTTCAAAACGGGTTGGTTCATTGGAAAGAGGACACTCTTATTAACACTTTTGGAAATTTTCATACTCATATTCCAAGAAATGGATTTTATACGAATTTTTAAAACTTAATCGGCGAAAATTGCAAAATTCGAAAAAATTGTCGATTATTTCAAAAATTTTTTTCTCAAAAACTAAAAGCGATTTTTCAAAACGGCTTTTTGCATCAAAAAGGGGATACTTTAATTAATAATTGGTTATATTTCCACAAGGATCCTTCAAGAAATCAATTTTATAGCGAATTTTGAAAATTATCGATGAAAATTGCAACATCGAAAATTTTATCAAAACTTCAAATATTGTTTTCTCAAAAACTAAAAGTTATTTTTCTAAACGTGTTGGTTCATTGGAAAGAGGACACTCTTATTAACACTCTGGGAAATTTTCATACTCATATTCCAAGAAATGGATTTTATACGAATTTTTAAAACTTAATCGGCGAAATTGTAAAATTCGAAAAAATTATCAATTATTTCAAAAATTTATTTCTCAAAAACTAAAAACGATTTTTCAAAACGGCTTATTGCATTAAAAAGAGGACACTTTAATTAATAATTGGTGATATTTCCACAAGGATCCTTCAAGAAATTAATTTTATAGCAAATTTTGAAAATTATCGATGAAAATTGCAACATCAAAAATTTTATCAAAACTTCAAATACTGTTTTCTCAAAAACTAAAAGTAATTTTTCAAAACGTGTTGGTACATTGGAAAGAGAACACTCTTATTAACGCTTTGAGAAATTTTCATACTCATATTCCAAGGAATGGATTTTATACGAATTTTTAAAGCTTAATTTGCCAAAATTGCAAAATTCGAAAAAATTGTCGATTATTTCAAAAATTTATTTCTCAGAAACTAAACGTGATTTTTCAAAGCAGCTTTTTGCATTAAAAAGAGGATACTTTAATTAATAATTGATGATATTTCCACAAGGATCCTTCAAGAAATGAATTTTATAGCGAATTTTGAAAATTATCTATGAAAATTACAACATCAAAAATTTTATCAAAACTTCAAATATTGTTTTCTCAAAAACTAAAAGTTATTTTTCAAAACGGGTTGGTTCATTGGAAAGAGGACACTCTTATTAACACTTTGAGAAATTTTCATACTCATATTCCAAGAAGTGGATTTTATACGAATTTTTAAAACTTAATCGGCGAAATTTACAAAATTCGAAAAAATTGTCAATTATTTCAAAAATGTTTTTCTCAAAAACTAAAAGCGATTTTTCTAAACGGCTTATTGCACTAAAAAGAGGATACTTTAATTAATAATTGGTGATATTTCCACAAGGATACTTCAAGAAATTAATTTTATAGCGAATTTTGAAAATTATTGATGAAAATTGCAACATCGAAAATTTTATCAAAACTTCAAATATGGTTTTCTCAAAAACTAAAAGTTATTTTTCAAAACCGGTTGGTTCATTGGAAAGAGGACACTCTTATTAACACTTTGAGAAATTTTCATACTCATATTCCAAGAAGTGGATTTTATACGAATTTTTAAAACTTAATCGGCGAAATTTACAAAATTCGAAAAAATTGTCGATTATTTCAAAAATTTATTTCTGAAAATTTAAATACGATTTTTCAAAACGGCTTATTGCATTAAAAAGAGGATACTTTAATTAATAATTGGTGATATTTCCACAAGGATCCTTCAAGAAATTAATTTTATAGCGAATTTTGAAAATTATCTATGAAAATTGCAACATCGAAAATTTCATCAAAACTTCAAATATTGTTTTCTCAAAAACTAAAAGTTATTTTTCAAAACGGGTTGGTTCATTGGAAAGAGGAGACTCTTATTAACACTTTGGGAAATTTTCATACTCATATTCCAAGAAATGGATTTTATACGACCTAGAACTGGACACACGGCTCGTATTATATATTTGTCAAAAACATGCATTTTCTACTTTCTGATATCTTTAAAACACTTGAAAAAGCAGCAACATCAATTTTCACCAACCTAGAAAAAAAATTTTGAAATAATCTCTAGAAAAGTGTCAATGAGAATCGGATTTGTTTACTGTTAAGTTTAAAGACCGATATCTCAAAAATTAATTGAGATATTAAGAAACGCTTTTCACCATTAAAAATATTAGAAAATTCTAAACAAATACTCAAAATTTGGTTTTTCTAATTTTTTACATAACCTAGAAAAGAAATTTTGAAATAATCTCTAAAAAAGTGTCAATGAGAATCGGATTTGTTTAATATTAACTTTAAAGACCGATATCTCAAATTAATTGAGATATTAAGAAACGCTTTTCACCATTAAAATTATTAGAAAATTCTAAATATATAATCAAAATTTGGTTTTTCCAATTTTTTACATAACCTAGAAAAGAAACTTTGAAATAATCTCTAAAAAAGTGTCAATGAGAATCGGATTTGTTTAATGTTAAGTTTAAAGACCGATATCTCAAAAATTAATTGAGATATTAAGAAACGCTTTTCACCATTAAAAATATTAGAAAATTCTAAAGAAATACTCAAAATTTGGTTTTTCTAATTTTTTAGATAACCTAGAAAAGAAACTTTGAAATAATCTCTAAAAAAGTGTCAATAAGAATCGGATTTGTTTAATGTTAATAAGATGGATGTTTAATAAGAATTTATTTATGGTACACTAAATCTCTATTAAATTTGCTTTAAAATGTTTCTTATTTCACCATGATATCTCAATTCGTTTTTGAGATACCATTTTTTAAGTCTACCCAAATTATATTTGGATGTTCGATAAATTTATGATTTAAAATTTTTTTTAATAATAATGTATTTCTTTAATAAACACTTAAGGAAAAGGAAAAATTAATTCTTATCGCTTCACCAACTTCCAATCAAAAGTGATTATAAATAACCGCAATTTTTTTCATAATCTACGTTCTGGAACGAAATGAGCAAAACATTTTATGACTTGTATCCAAAGTCACGGCGAAGTGATTCAATGTTTAACAATTTTTTATTGTATAACAACTTAGTCGATTTCAGTTTTCCTTTGAGTGTGAAACAGGCTTAATAGAATTTCTTTGTGGAGCTATTAATCATCGCAGGATCGATATGTATTATATCATTCGGAACGTTTTCAATTTATTTTCTATACAACATCCAATAACTCATTCTAAAACCGGTGTTTTCGCACAAAAGGGACTCCATGTATGCTAGGTATACCATTAGCCGTTCTGGTAAATTACCTGTAGTCTCATAATTTATGAATAAGTGCTATCCTCACGGGTCATGCAATGTGAAGATAATCGTCACGTTTCTATCTAATGCAGTGCATTGACCACAAAATGAATAAAAAAACTGTCCACCACAACACATTGCAAAAAATTAAAAGTGGAAAGAAAAAACGCTTTCTATAAACTCAATTGGTACAATTGGTAAACAGACCAAGACCAAATAAAAAAAACACATTTGTTTATCGTTATTTTTAAGTGGTTTTAAAAGACGTTCTTTCAATAGATTTTTTATTTTTAAATAACGAGTTATTTCTTTTTGTAATGAAATTTTATATACCGTGATTGGAAAGTTTATTTACATAAAAAAATTAATTCGAGCAATTACGGCACTCGACCCTCGTAAATTTTGCTTGAATCTTAATCAGGAAATTAAGAGTCCATCATTTTTTCGGGTTAAAAACTTGGAAAGCCGGAGGCAGACGTGATCCATCGTCAACAAGATGCAACACTTAAGTTGTCTTCGACGGATAATTTTAGACCTCCGAAGTTGACGACGATGGGGTCAGGACCAAAATAATTTACTCTATTCGTAACTCATTTCCGCTCTCTGTCTTTTAAGAGACTTGCGGTTTAAAATCTATTTTTACACTCTATCTAAATAAATATACGGTTTTAGTAAATTAACAACCGGATGAAGTGATATCTATATCATTAGATGTTGGTCAAAATTTTATGGTGTGATGGTGACTCTTAAAAAATGATCGAATAAATTTAAACGGAAACAATCGAACGGCAACAATTGAAAATAAGAAAAAAAATGCTTGTCAGTTTTCAAAGACAGTCTGATTAAGAAGAGATCGCTTGCGGGTGAGGCTACACTTGATACGATGTTAATATCTCAATTAGTTTTTGAGAAATCGGTCATTAAAGTTAACATTAAAAGAATTCGATTCACATTGACACTTTTTTAGGGATTATTTCAAAATATCTTTTCTAGGTTAAGTAAAAAATTGGAAAAACCAAATTTTGATTGAGTTTAGAATTTTCTAATAATTTTAATGGTGCAAAGCATTTCTTAATATGTCAATTAGTTTTTGAGAAATCGATTATTAAAGTTAACATTAAAAGAATCCGATTCACATTGTCTCTTTTTTAGGGATTATTTCAAAATATCTTTTCTAGGTTATGTAAAAAAATTGGAAAAACCAAATTTTGACTATACGTTTAGAATTTTCTAATAATTTTAATGGTGAAAAGCGTTTCTTAATATCTCAATTAATTTTTGAGATATCGGTCTGTAAAGTTAACATTAAACAAATCCGATTCTCAATGACACTTTTTTAGAGATTATTTCAAAGTTTCTTTTCTAGGTTATGTAAAAAATTGGAGAAACCAAATTTTGAGTATTTGTTTAGAATTTTCTAATAATTTCAATTGTGAAAAGCGTTTCTTAATATCTCAATTAATTTTTGAGATATCGGTCTTTAAACTTAACATTAAACAAATCCGATCCTCATTGACACTTTTTTAGAGATTATTTCAAAGTTTCTTTTCTAGGTTATGTAAAAAATTGGAAAAACCAAACTTTAATTATATATTTAGAATTTTCTAATAATTTTAATGGTGAAAAGCATTTCTTAATATCTCAATTAATTTTTGAGATATCGTTCTTTAAAGTTAATATTAAACAAATCCGATTCTCATTAACACTTTTTCAGGTGTTATTTCAAAGTTTCTTTTCTAAGTTAAGTAAAAAATTTGAAAAACCAAATTTTGAGTATTTGTTTAGAATTTTCTAATAATTTTAACGGTGAAAAGCGTTTCTTAATATCTCAATTAATTTTTGAGAAATCGGTCTTTAAACTTAACATTAAACAAATTCTATTTTCATTGACACTTTTTTAGAGATTATTTCAGTTTCTTTTTTAGGTTATGTAAACAATTAGAAAAACCAAATTTTGAGTATTTGTTTAGAATTTTCTAATAATTTTAATGGTGAAAAGCGTTTCTTAATATCTCAATTAATTTTTGAGATATCGGTCTTTAAACTTAACATTAAACAAATCCTATTCTCATTGACACTTTTTTAGAGATTATTTCAAAATTTCTTTTCTAGGTTAAGTAAAAAATTGGAAAAACTAAACTTTGATTATATATTTAGAATTTTCTAATAATTTTAATGGCGAAAAGCGTTTCTTAATATCTCAATTAATTTTTGAGATATCGGTCTTTAAACTTAACATTAAACAAATCCGATTCTCATTGACACTTTTTTAGAGATTATTTCAAAATTTCTTTTCTAGGTTATGTAAAAAATTAAAGAAACCAAATTTTGAGTATTTGTTTAGAATTTTCTAATAATTTTAATGGTGAAAAGCGTTTCTTAATATCTCAATTAATTTTTGAGAAATCGGTCTTTAAACTTAACAGTAAACAAATCTGATTCTCATTGACACTTTTTTAGAGATTATTTCAAAGTTTCTTTTCTAGGTTATGTAAAAAAATGGAGAAACCCAATTTTGAGTATTTGTTTAGAATTTTCTAATCATTTTAATGGTGAAAAGCGTTTCTTAATATCTCAATTAATTTTTGAGATATCGGTCTTTAAACTTAACATTAAACAAATCCGATTCTCATTGACACTTTTTTAGAGATTATTTCAAAATTTCTTTTCTAGGTTATGTAAAAAATTAGAAAAACCAAATTTTGAGTATTTGTTTAGAATTTTCTAATAATTTTAATGGTGAAAAGCGTTTCTTAATATCTCAATTAATTTTTGAGAAATCGGTCTTTAAAGTTAACATTAAACAAATCCGACTCACATTGACACTTTCTCAGGCGTTATTTCAAAGTTTCTTTTCTAAGTTAAACAAAAAATTAGAAAACCCAAATTTTCAATATTAGTTTAGAATTTTCTAATAATTTTAATGGTGAAAAGCGTTTCTTAATATCTCAATTAATTTTTGAGATATCGGTCTTTAAACTTAACATTAAACAAATCCGATTCTCATTGACACTTTTTTAGGCGTTATTTCAAAGTTTCTTTTCTAAGTTAAGCAAAAAATTAGAAAAACCAAATTTTGAGTATTTCTTTAGAATTTTCTAATAATTTTAATGGTGAAAAGCGTTTCTTAATATCTCAATTAATTTTTGAGATATCAGTCCTTAAAGTTAACATTAAACAAATCCGATTCTCATTGACACTTTTTCGGGCGTTATTTCAAAGTTTCTTTTCTAAGATAAGCAAAAAATTAGAAAAACCAAATTTTGAATATTAGTTTAGAATTTTTTAATAATTTTAATGGTGAAAACCGTTTCTTAATATCTCAATTAGTTTTTGAGAATCCTACAAACTTTTTGAAACTCATATAATTTACTAATAATTACCCACATACATATAAAAATAAGCAATAAATAACGACAATACATGTTCTAGACGACGTTAAATTATCTATACAAAACATTTGTGTGATAACGGTGTGTTATTACACCCCATATGTCTTTTTCAGTTCGAGGGAACTTATCGGGGTACGATAAGAATGTCAATGACTCAACTGGAAAATACAATCCTTGATTTTAAAATACGAATTTTAATTATAAAAAGCTGCTCTCAAGCTGACTTAATTAACCAAATATCCTTTAACCTTGATTATAATCTACCGCGGTATTTAATTAAAAACTACTCAAAACTACCCATTATTTTGTGATGTTCAGAAATGAAATTAATTTAATAAATGGATTAAATCAAATTGAAATTTATTAATTTAAGTAGAAAAAGTTTTCTTTAGTGTGCTGATTTGAACAATTACTTTTAATCAAAAGTTATTTTTATAGACTAGACATAAAGTTGAAATTTTAAACAATTACTTTATCTGGACAATTTTGTACGGAATTTTTATGTGTAATAATAATGTCGCGTAAATTCAGAGTCATAAAAGTTATTCCACTTTATGTACTTTCTGTTCCTCAAAATTATATTTTTTTTTTAGTTATTTGTCATTCATATTTTAAATTATTTTATCAAATAAAATTGTTATCTAAATTTACCAAATCTTTGAGCAACATTTAAAAATAAATTATTTAATAAAATGTTATTAATTCATAAAAAACTGACCTTAGCTCCAACTTGGTTGCCACATTGGCCAGCTTGCAAATGTACAATTTCCCTCATGTTGCGATCTTGGAGTTGTCTTGTGTGAACGGTTTGGGATCTGGTCGCTTACTGTTCCGACTGAAGTCTTGGTAGCTACTGTTGAACCCGGACGCCTCTGGAAGGATTACTAAAAAGCAGGGGCGCGCCGCCGCCGTTCCTTTAGGTATCCAATTTCGCCACCATCGTCAACTAATTTCGTCCTTAAGCCACAGTCACGTAAAGTCGAAATCTAAACCCGTTTTAAGCCCAAACTGATAGCACACGCCGTCGTAGATAATAGGAGAATTCTCAAAATTCTACTTGAAATGGGCGGAGCACTAAATATGTTTTTAGACATTACAGCGGACGTGAGTCAAAATTTAAAAATTAACTTAATTTTTATTATTTCGGTGCATCATCACTTAAGATATTTGAAAATTTTCGATTAAATTAATTTACTTTTGGCGACAGAGGAAGAGAAAGGATTTAAAGATAATTTAATCAGGTGAAAATGAATAATTAAAGATTTAAATATAAATGAAGAGATTTCTTCTCCGGTAAGAAAAGCTGACAAAATTTGCAATTTTTAAGAGGCCTTGCAGAACAACTTTTTTGCTTGGTTACAGTAAAATGGGTGAATTTTATGTAGGCGGAAGCTTACTCATGTATCTCCGCTGGATATCTGTCGATGAAAAATGTAGCTGTCTCCAATATCTTGCAGATACCTCCCGTGGCCTGGTTTAATTAATTAAGTGAACCGATTATGGTTCGTTGTGATTGATTCTACAATCAAAATTATTTTTATTTTTTTAAATTATTTATATACTCAATTTGTCTCAATTTTTAACAGATAGTGTCTCAAAATTGTTCTTTCTGTATGAATTTGATTAGAACTAACACTAGACCGAGAACTAGAAACATTCGGATTTAGCCTCACGTCTTTCAAGACTGCCAAACCCGAATAATTCTAGTTCTAGGTCTAGTGTTAGTTCTAGTTTTAGTTCAATAAAAATATACAACATAGTAATATCTTATGCTACTTACCACTGCCACTAGAACTAACACTAGACCAAGAACTAGAAACATTCGGATTTAGCCGTACGTCTCTCAAGACGGCTAAACCCGAATGATTTTAGTTTTAGGTCTTGTGGTAGATCTAGTGATAGTGTAAAAGTAGAACTAACCCTAGACCTAGAACTAGAATCATTTGGGTTTAGCCGCACATCTCTCAAGACGGCTAAACCCGAATGATTCTAGTTCTAGGTCTTGTGTTAGTTCTAATGATAGTGTTAGTGTAAAACTAAAACTAACACTAGCACTAGACCGAGAACTAGAATCATTCGGATTTAGCCGCACGTTTCTCAAGACGGCTAAACCCGAATGATTCTAGTTCTAGGTATAGTGTTAGTTATAGTGATTGTGCTAGTGTAAAACTAGAACTAACACTAGACCTAGAACTAGAATCATTCGGATTTAGCCGCACGTCTCTCAAGACGGCTAAACCCGAATGATTCTAGTTCTAGGTATAGTGTTAGTTATAGTGATTGTGCTAGTGTAAAACTAGAACTAACACTAGACCTAGAACTAGAATCATTCGGATTTAGCCGCACGTCTCTCAAGACGGCTAAACCCGAATGATTCTAGTTCTAGGTATAGTGTTAGTTATAGTGATTGTGCTAGTGTAAAACTAGAACTAACACTAGACCTAGAACTAGAATCATTCGGATTTAGCCGCACGTCTCTCAAGACGGCTAAACCCGAATGATTCTAGTTCTAGGTCTTGTGTTAGTTCTAGTGATAGTGCTAGTGTAAAACTAAAACTAACACTAGACCGAGAACTAGAATCATTCGGATTTAACCGCACGTCTCTCAAGACGGCTAAACCCGAATGATTCTAGTTCTAGGTCTTGTATTAGTTCTAGTGATAGTGCTAGTGTAAAACTAACACTGGACCTAGAACTAGAAACATTCGGATTTAGCCGCACGTCTCTCAAGACGGCTAAACCCGAATGATTCTATAGCTATTAGATTCTCCAGGTTCATCTTTGTTGTATAGATAAAGGAATATAGATGTAAAGATGAAAAATTTTTTTCATTAACTATTCAGGATCTGTGCTACATATGTTTCGACTCACCGCAGAGTCGTCATCAGGCACGACGTCAAATGGGTTCACAAGTGAAGGTTTTAGAGTAATGACCTCAACATAAATATCAATGTTCAAACAAATGTTTTCTCGTGTACAGACAATACAACCAAATGTTATGGTACTTTAAAACAACGGAAAAATCCTTGAATAATCAGATACAATCACAATTCAATTTGTTACACATTAAAAATTAAAATTTTGAGGTTATAACGCTCGTCTGAGCCGGTTTTGTATCGTATTCGTTTTAATTTTTAATGTGTAACAAATTGAATTGTGATTGTATCTGATTATTCAAAGATTTTTCCGTTGTTTTAAAGTACCATAACATTTGGTTGTATTGTCTGTACACGAGAAAACATTTGTTTGAACATTGATATCTATGTTGAGGTCATTACTCTACAACCTTCACTTGTGAACCCATTTGACGTCGTGCCTGATGACGACTCTGCGGTGAGTCGAAACATATGTAGCACAGATCCTGAATAGTTACTAAAAAAATTTTCCATCTTTACATCTATATTCCTTTACCGAATAATTCTAGTTCTAGGTCTTGTGTTAGTTCTAATGATAGTGCTAGAGTGCTAGTGTAAAAGTAGAACTAATCCTAGACCTAGAACTAGAAACATTCGTATTTAGCCGCACGTCTCTCAAGACGGCTAAACCCAAATGATTCCAGTTCTAGGTCTTGTGTTAGTTCTAGTGATAATGTTAGTGTAAAACTAAAACTAACACTAGACCGAGAACTAGAATTATTCGGATTTAGCCGCACGTCTCTCAAGACGGCTAAACCCGAAACATTCTAGTTCTAGGTCTTGTGTTAGTTCTAGTGATAGTGCTAGTGCAAAACTAGAACTAACACTAGACCTAGAACTAGAAACATTCGGAGTTTAGCCGCACGTCTCTCAAGACGGCTAAACCTGAATGATTCTAATTCTAGGTCTTGTGTTTGTTCTAGTGATAGTGCTAGTGTAAAAGTAGAACTAACCCTAGACCTAGAACTAGAATCATTCGGATTTAGCCGCACGTCTCTCAAGACGGCTAAACCCGAATGATTCTGGTTCTAGGTCTTGTATTAGTTCTAGTGATAGTGCTAGTGTAAAACTAGAAATAACACTAGACCGAGAACTAGAAACATTCGGATTTAGCCGCACGTCTCTCAAGACGGCTAAACCCGAATGATTCTAGTTTTAGGTCTTGTGTTAGTTCTAGTGATAGTGCTAGTGTAAAACTAACACTAGACCTAGAACTAGAAACATTCGGATTTAGCCGCACGTCTTTAAGACGGCTAAACCTGAATGATTCTAATTCTAGGTCTTGTGTTTGTTCTAGTGATAGTGCTAGTGTAAAAGTAGAACTAACCCTAGACCTAGAACTAGAATCATTCTAGTTCTAGGCCTTGTGTTAGTTCTAGTGATAGTGTAAAACTAAAACTAACACTAGACCGAGAACTAGAATCATTCGGATTTAGCCGCACGTCTCACAAGATGGCTAAACCCGAATGATTCTAGTTCTAGATCTTGTGTTAATTCTAGTGATAATGCTAGTGTAAAACTAGAATGAACACTAAACCGAGAACTAGAAACATTCTGGTTTAGCCGTCTTGAGAGACTTGCGGCTAAACTTGAATGATTCTAGTTCTAGGTCTTGTGTTAGTTCTAGTGATAGTGCTAGTGGAAAACTAGAACTAACACTAGACCGAGAACTAGAAACATTCGAATTTAGCAATGCGTCTTCAGAATAGAGTGTAATAGAATCGTTTGGTGTAAATGTTTACTTAATCTAATTTATTTATCATTACAAATTACTCATTTTTATCAATTCAGAAAGCACATCAAGAAATCTAATCCTGGAAACACTTTCACCAGAAACTTCCAACTTGAAATGACATCTAACCCACGAGAATGGATGAAGGCAATAAAGCATTATTAATTAATGTTACTTGTTTTATGCCTTCCAAGTTTTCTTCGACTCTAAGAAGTTTCAATTTGATTTTTTTTTAAATTAATTTAAGGATTTTAGGATTTCTCTTATTAAATCAGCTCTCGTATTTATTAATTTTTTCATCTCCTTTTTAAGTTTAACAATAAAAGAAAATCCCCATGACGAATACTGCCACGAAATGAATATACATAATAGTTTATAATGAAAAAAACAAAATTAAAAATTCCACCATCGTCTCAGTCTCAATTGTTGTCCACGATTTTTAATACAATGTATTCAAAGAGCAGCTCAACGTCCTGTTTACAGGTCCAAACTATATTTAATTAATCCTTAATGGGGCGTTGTCGCACGGGTGCCTTCTAAATATACATCTTCGACCATTAATCTTTTAAGAGCAGTGGAGGTGGCGTTGTTGCCAGTCCATTTCTGGTCTATTTTCACACCACGGATTCCGTCGACGACGATTCCATTTTTTATAAGATATTTTAAACCAAGTTCATTACCAACTGGGATTGATTATTTTCCAAAAAAAAAGATCTTAGATATACACTTATCTAAGGTTTCTTTTAAACTACGAAATTTCCGGGTGTGCTCGACTTCCTATTTGATATTTGAGTCGATAAAATATTTACACCAACTACACCTGGACTTCCTTTAGAAGTTGACACGATCTTTTAAAAATACATTTAAAGATCGCGTCACGATTTATCGTTAATTGTATACAATTATATTAAAAAGAAAGTCGTGAACGATAACGTAAATTATAGTGATTTAGAATTTTCAATAAATAACATAATTCCATCTGGTTCGTCATGATGTACAGTTAGAATCAATTAAAGAAAAAAACGTTGTTACACTCTACTAACTATAAAGTATCTTGTCGAACAAGAAAATCTAGATCGGAATTTTTAGTTTAAAACTGTTGCGGTAAAAATATGTAATAAATTGTTAAGGTTTCAGTAAATAAAAAAAAGAATTAATCCTTAAAAATATATAGATAAAATAAATCTTTATATCCCCATCAAACCAAAAATCCAAAACAAACCGAACCTTATCTATACACTTCATAACAAATCCCCATGAACAAAATATCTCTTCCAAATAAAAAGAGATTATTCTTTACATAATGAACCTCATTGATCCCATTAATGAACATTTTAATAGGAAGTTGAAACACAACAAGTGACATGCAGATGTTAAATCTAAACAATTAGATGTCGTAGTTTCATTAAAACCATCTGGTGAAAAAATTATTCATAATAATGAATAACCGTAATTTATATTCTGTTTTTTTTTTTGACTGAATTTTATTCGTAATTTTACCTCGTCGTTAAAGAGGAAAATAACGAGACGTTGTTAGTCGTGCACCAAATATTCTTAACAGTACTCAAAATCAAGAACCGCTGTTCTCGAGACGACGACCGACGCGGAGAGTAAAAGCCACGAAATTTCTTATTATTTTTAGAGTTCTCCAAGAACAGGGAGGGTCGCGCAATAAAAAGCGAGGAATTGGGAATAATAAAATGAGGATGGGGGTAAACGGTTGGGAACCGCCTTGTTTTATTAGCCTTTCTGTCATTTAAAAACGAGAAATTTATATTTATCTTGGAGCTAATTTTATATTGGAAGTTTGAAATAAAAGGACAGAGACCTATTTCATATAATTTATTTATTTGTAAACGTTAGGGTTTAGCCGTCTTAAGAGACGTACGGCTAAACCTAAATGTTTCTAGTTCTAGGTCTAATGTTAGTTCTAGTGATAGTGCAAGTGTAAAACTAGAACTAACACTATACCTAGAACTAGAATCATTTGGGTTCAGCCGCATGTCTCTAAAGACGGCTAAACCCAAATGATTCTAGTTCTAGATATAGTGTTAGTTCGACATAGTAACAGTGTTAGTGTAAAACTAGAACTAACACTAAATCTAGAACTAGAATCATTTGGGTTTAGCCGCACGTCTCTAAAGACGGCTAAACCCAAATAATGATACTAGTTCTAGGTAAAGTGTTAGTTCGACATAGTAACAGTGTTAGTGTAAAACTAGAACTAACACTAGACCTAGAACTAGAATCATTTGGGTTTAGCCGTCTTTAGAGACGTGCGGCTAAACCCAAATGATTCTAGTTCTAGGTATAGTGTTAGTTCGACATAGTAACAGTGTTAGTGTAAAACTAGAACTAACACTAAACCTAGAACTAGAATCATTCGGGTTTAGCCGTCTTTATTGACGTGCGGCTAAACCCAAATGATTCTAGTTCTAGGTAAAGTGTTAGTTCGACATAGTAACAGTGTTAGTGTAAAACTAGAACTAATACTAGACCTAGAACTAGAATCATTTGGATTTAGCCGCACGTCCCTAAAGACGGCTAAACCCAAATGATTCTAGTTCTAGGTATAGTGTTAGTTCGACATAGTAACAATGTTAGTGTAGAACTAGAACTAACACTAAACCTAGAACTAGAATCATTTGGGTTTATCCGCACGTCTCTAAAGACGGCTAAACCCAAATCATTCTAGTTCTAGATAAAGTGTTAGTTCGACATAGTAACAGTGTTAGTGTAAAACTAGAACTAACACTAAATCTAGAACTAGAATCATTTGGGTTTAGCCGCACGTCTCTAAAGACGGCTAAACCCAAATGATTATAGTTCTAGGTATAGTGTTAGTTCGACATAGTAACAGTGTTAGTGTAAAACTAGAACTAACACTAAACCTAGAACTAGAATCATTTGGGTTTAGCCGCACGTCTCTAAAGACGGCTAAACCCAAATAATGATACTAGTTCTAGGTAAAGTGTTAGTTCGACATAGTAACAGTGTTAGTCTAAAATTAGAACTAACACTAGACCTAGAACTAGAATCATTTGGGTTTAGCCGCACGTCTCTAAAGACGGCTAAACCCAAATGATTCTAGTTCTAGGTATAGTGTTAGTTCGACATAGTAACAGTGTTAGTGTAAAATTAAAACTAACACTAGACCTAGAACTAGAATTATTTGGGTTTAGCCGCACGTCTCTAAAGACGGCTAAACCCAAATGATTCTAGTTCTAGGTATAGGGTTAGTTCGACATAGTAACAGTGTTAGTGTAAAACTAGAACTAACACTAAATCTAGAACTAGAATCATTTGGGTTTAGCCGCACGTCCCTAAAGACGGCTAAACCCAAATGTTTCTAGTTCTAGGTTTAATGTTAGTTCTAGTGATAGTGCAAGTGTAAAACTAGAACTAACACTATACCTAGAACTAGAATCATTTGGATTTAGCCGCATGTCTCTAAAGACGGCTAAACCCAAATGATTCTAGTTCTAGATATAGTGTTAGTTCGACATAGTAACAGTGTTAGTGTAAAACTAGAACTAACACTAGACCGAGAACTAGAATCATTTGGGTTTAGCCGCACGTCTCTAAAGACGGCTAAACCCAAATGTTTCTAGTTCTAGGTTTAATGTTAGTTCTAGTGATAGTGCAAGTGTAAAACTAGAGCTAGAGGTATAGTGTTAGTTCGGCATAGTAACAGTGTTAGTTCTAGTTTTAATTGTTATTCAACACTACATTGTTGTATATTTTTATTGAAGTAGTTGAAAAGTTAAATATACGTATAAGAAAAGTACGTATGTACATTAAATTACATGGTAGAACTAGAATCATTTGGGTTTAGCCGTCTTAAGAGACGTACTGCTAAACCCATATGTTTCTAGTTCTAAGTTTAATGTTAATTCTAGTGATAGTACAAGTGTAGAACTAGAACTAACACTATAGCTAGAATTAGAATCATTTGAACATGATTGACCTCATAAGTCGTGTGTGGATTCTTCGTCTTATACATTTTCTTGTTTTTTTGTCTAATATTTTGATAAAGAACTTAAAAGGAAAGAAAAGTGAGATCATAAGGATTCCTAATGAGGAGCTTCTTAGTAAAAACTTATCGATATTATAAAGATCTTTATTAATAAAGGTTTATAACGAGTTTAACTTCTTTAAGTTTTAAAACTGAATACGATTAAGTTAGTGTAAAACTAGAACTAACACTATACCTAGAACTATAATCATTTGTGTTTAGCCGTCTTTAGAGACGTGCGGCTAAACCCAAATGATTCTAGTTCTAGGTATAGTGTTAGTTCGACATAGTAACAGTGTTAGTGTAAAACTAGAACTAACACCAGATTTAGAACTAGAATCATTTGGGTTTAGCCGCACGTCTCTAAAGACGGCTAAACCCAAATAATTCTAGTTCTAGGTATAGTGTTAGTTCGACATAGTAACAGTGTTAGTGTAAAACTAGAACTAACACCAGACCTAGAACTAGAATCATTTGGGTTTAGCCGCACGTCTCTAAAGACGGCTAAACCCAAATGATTCTAGTTCTAGGTATAGTGTTAGTTCGACATAGTAACAGTGTTAGTGTAAAACTAGAACTAACACTAGACCTAGAACTAGAATCATTTGGGTTTAGCCGCACGTCTCTAAAGACGGCTAAACCCAAATGATTCTAGTTCTAGATAAAGTGTTAGTTCGACATAGTAACAGTGTTAGTGTAAAACTAGAACTAACACTAGACCTAGAACTAGAATCATTTGGGTTTAGCCGCACGTCTCTAAAGACGGCTAAACCCAAATGATTCTAGTTCTAGATAAAGTGTTAGTTCGACATAGTAACAGTGTTAGTGTAAAACTAGAACTAACACTAGACCTAGAACTAGAATCATTTGGGTTTAGCCGCACGTCTCTAAAGACGGCTAAACCCAAATGTTTGTAGTTCTAGGTTTAATGTTAGTTCTAGTGATAGTGCAAGTGTAAAACTAGAGCTAGAGGTATAGTGTTAGTTCGACATAGTAAAAGTGTTAGTTCTAGTTTTAATTGTTATTCAACACTACATTGTTGTATATTTTTATTGAAGTAGTTGAAAAGTTAAATATACGTATAAGAAAAGTACGTATGTACATTAAATTACATAGTAGAACTAGAATCATTTGGGTTTAGCCGTCTTAAGAGACGTACTGCTAAACCCATATGTTTCTAGTTCTAAGTTTCATGTTAATTCTAGTGATAGTATAGTACAAGTGTAGAACTAGAACTAACACTATAGCTAGAATTGGAATCATTTGAACATGATTGACTTCATAAGTCGTGTGTGGATTCTTCGTCTTATAAATTTTCTAGTATTTTTGTCTAATATTTTGATAAAGAACCTAAAAGGAAAGAAAAGTGAGATCATAAGGATTCCTAATGAGGAGCTTCTTAGTAAAAACTTATCGATATTATAAAGATCTTTATTAATAAAGGTTTATAACGAGTTTAACTTCTTTGAGTTTTAAAACTGAATACGATCCTGGTTTTGGTCCAAGAATGTCCCTCCCATCTCTTCTACAGTCAAAAATAACTAAGAGGCATGTTACTCTAGTAGCATCATCTGAACTGCAAGGACTCGAAACGAAAAAGAGTAAAAAAAAGAAAACAAGCGCCAGTCCACACTTAGAAATCCAAAAATATTACGTGTATTGTAAGCATCTCCACTTGAGATGACTTTATAACCATGCTTCTACAGCTCCAAAACAAAGTCGGAGCTTCAAAAATTTTAATCTGAATGTGTCGACTGGGATTTATCAACAATACATTCAGAGTATTACACTGACAGGTTTATTATGTGTAGCGGGGATTTCCGCTCGATTTATTATCGGCAACATGTTGACGTAAACGAGTTCAATAAACATCCAATGAAATATTGACAATATATTTTCTTATGGTAAAAATATTTGTTTGTATTTATTCGATAATGGTGTTAAAAATTATTTTAAAGTAAATAATTAACACAATTAAAGTATATTGGGTTGCCTATAATATATTTTATTGTTTTAACGCTAAAATAAAATATCTTTTGGAAACTTCCTATAATTGCTCACAAGGCAAATCGTCTGAGAATGCAGACCTCGCGAATATTTATAGAAACGAAACAAACTGCAAACAAACCAAATAAACCGTATATAAAGAAAATGGAGAGCTGCCAACATTATCCTGTAGTGTTTATTTCTAGATCGTTTTTAGTTTAGCTCCAGTTCAAAAGATGGTGATGTCGTTCCACATCACGCATGATATAAAATACATATAAAAGCGTATAAGAAAAAATAAAAACGATAATCTAAATATTTAGATTTTCAACTCCAGATTCATTTTTATGAACACCTTTTAAAAGGAACGATTATTTTTATTTAAGATTCAACAAAAATAGTTTTCAAAGTTCTACTTTTTCGTTTCGTTACGTCATCCTGTTCATTCCTGCTGAACACAGTCATTGAACTCTCTGAGAGCTTGGCGGAATTTTACTCTTCGTTTTTCTCGTAAACTTTACGATGGGAGAACTCGATACTCATTTTGATTTCTCAAAAGAATTATATTAATCTATAACATAGATGTTCATGTAAATAAATATATTATGTAAAATCAATTTTAAAAGAATTATAAATGTTTCAAAATAACATTTTTTGTGTTGATTCGTAACAGCAATCATAAATCATGAATGCACTTAATCATTATTACGAAAGTACTGTCCACTTGCACTGTCTCACATAAAATGTAACATAACTTAATAGTAGAGGCATTGGGTAGTTTTGCAATGGAAAACTTTTGCTTGGAAAAAGGTGGTAGTCGTGCGTCTCTCAAGACGGCTAAACCCAAATGATTCTAGTTCTAAGTTTTGTGTTAGTTCTAGTTTTGCACTAGAACTATCCCTAGAACTAACACAAGACTTACAACTAGAATCAATCGGGTTTAGCCGTCTTTAGAGATGTGCGGCTAATAAACTCTAATAATAACTATAAAAAAAAACCAAAGCGACATGACTGTTCAACAGAAATAACTAAATTAATTTAAAAAAAAAATCTTTTCCTTCCTTTCCTCTTCAAAAATAATAATAATAACTAAACTAAAATCTATCATTCAACAGCTCACTCAAAAACACCTTAACTTTGCTCTTGAAGGAAATCAGACCAAGACCTTTGAATGAATCAGGTAGCAAGTTATACATGTTAGGCATACAGTAGGAAAAACTACGTTTAAATAGTTCTGAGCGGTGAAGAGGTATCGTCAGTGTATGTTTATGCCTAACATTAATATTGTGTATATCCTTGCGAAATTTAATCTTGTTATACAGGTAAGGCGGTTTCTTGAACAGGATAATTTTATGGTAGAGACACAAGCAGTGTAGAGTTCTACGTCGCGTCATATTCAGCCATCCGGCCCACGCCAGCGCATGCAAAACGTAAACAGGAATTTTCAAGCGTTTGGATCTTTGCCATATGGACACTGTCAAGACAAAAGTGATAAACTACGTCGCCATAGTTAAATATTTACACTACTAGGCAGTGTTGTTAAATACCTAGGTATTTATTTTCAAGGGAAAGTTCCCTGGATATATACCCGGGGGTATTTACCCAAGATGAGTATTTAGAGGTATTTATAAAATTTGATTTAAATTGAGTTGATGGCAGTTTTGCAAGTACTTCAAGAATGCAGAGGCCATTATCGATACACCAAACTTATTTATAACATTTACAAGAATGCTACATTGGCGGTAAAATTGCATGAAAGTACTGACCGAATACCCATTGGGCCCAAATAAGACAAGCGATATAATGTTGAACCCAAATTGTTCATCACAGTCCTGGAGAGTGCATTTAAACAACTGGATTGGACCCAAAAAGGTATAAACATTGATGGCAATACCTAAGTAATTTGCGCTACGCGGACGATATAGTCCTTATTTCTGATAGTCTTGGAGAGATGAAACCGATGCTGAACATAAACAGGAGGCGTGTGCAAGAGTCGGGCTAAATATCAACAAAATTTAGGACAAATCTTGTTCCAAACTCTAATATCAATATTGGTGATAATGAATACTTCTATCTTGAATACTTTCGATGGTATGTCATTAACCTGATGCCTTTCCATGTTTTGACGTAGTGATTGCGTTTTGAACCTCACTGATTGATATAGGTTCCATGACACTATCCTTTCTTTAGTGTGATGGACTGCTGTCTATTTCCAAATCAGTTTCTATGCTTCATAGGTTTTGGAAATAATTTTTCCAAATGTCATTCACTTCATTCTCACATATTATTTTTCCTGTTCCATCTCAGCATAGACTGTGTGCGCTTTGTGCCTCTGTCTTAACTGTCTAACAAATTTATACACATTCCTGGTATTATTATCTTTAAAGTGTACATATATTTCTGGAATGTTTCTTTAGAAGATTTCTTTAATGCTTGAAAAACAACTTTGAATGTCCTGAATTGAGTATAAGTCTAATATCAATACCTAAATTCAGTTTTTGTACTTCATTAATTCTTGTTGTTTGATTCTTTTCTAGTCATATTGCACTTCCATCAAATCCAAGATTCCAAGATCCATGAGATTGTTGATTTCCAATTGAAAATTAAGTAATATTATTATTCTTCTTCTATTATTCAGGTTGTAACCTGTTTTTTACGCATCATTCATGGTGTTTCATTAGTGCTGGAAATCCAACTTCCTGGTCTCACGGGATCTCTTTCTAGCTAATCTTTGATGTCTTGCTGTCTTAATCAGCTAGGTTTCTTCCATTGGAAGTATTCATTACATTTTTTTATTTTTCCCCTAGCAAATCTCATGACATCTCCGATTCCACAAAATTCTCTTACAATTTTATTCCTAACTCTATCTCTTCTTGTCTTTTCCACTATTGCTCTTAAAGTACTCATCTCAGTTGAGCAGTTCGCATCGCAGCAATATATCTTGGCCACGAGGTTCGTGTATCGAGAGATAATAATCAAACAAGCGAACTAAACAGAAGGATGATACTCGCATGGGCAGCCTACAGGAAACTTTGAGACATCTTCATGAGCGATATTCCTGTATATATTGAAAACAAAAGCTTTCAATCAATGCGTGCTTTTTCTTTTAGTTATGACGTACGGTTCCGAAACTTTAACATTAGCGGTGGAAAAGCTGAAAGTAACGCAAAGAAAGATGAAGAGGTCGATGCTGGGTGTAACCCTGAGGGACCACATACGAAATGAAGACCTACGAAGAAGAACTGGCGTAAATGATGCGGTCAATATTGTGGTCAATTTTAATTTGGAATAGGCTCTCCGTAGAAGGGACTTGACATGCCCATCGAAGCGAAGACGTTCATCAATAATGATCCCCAAATTCCTGGCATCACTCTCAAAACCGAGCTCCTTGCCAGCCACGTCCAAATGCATGTTGGATTTAACAAAATCAGTAACCAAAAACCATAACTGAAGATTTTGAGGTATTTATTTGAAGACAAAGCTTACTAGCAAATTGTCCAACACTGCGTAAACCATGATTTATATTGGTTTCAGCAGTCTCAAAATCGCACATGTTAAAAGAATAAAGAAGCTGAGTATCATCCGTATATATGTATGGAGTACAATGATTTAAAACATTAGTAAAGCCAATAGTGAAAATCAGATGCAGAAGAGGCCCCAAAGTAGAGCCCTGAGGGACACTGGATAAAATTTCAGCGGGGTTGGATCTCATACCATTAAACGCTACAACCTGCTTTTGCTTAGACAAATAACTTTGTATAAAATAAATTGAGTCCAAAGATAAACCAACGTAATGAAGCGTAGCTAACAGAGTGTCGCGGTGAATTCCATCAAACGCCTTGGAAAAATCCAAAAGTACCAAGATCAACACCCGTTTGTTATCAATTGCTCTCAGAACCTCATCCGTAACCCCCAGCAATGCAGTAGAGCTACTAAAACCCTCACGGAACCCAGACTGACAACTGGGCAAAATTCCAAAATCATCAATCGGCCTCAAGTCGCTCAACTCACTAGGATTGGTAGTCTTAGGTATTGGAGTCACCAAGGCACACTTCCAGGCATCAGGGAAAACCGTATGCTCTATAGAACAATTGACAACATGGCACAAGAAGGGTAATAATTGGACAACACAATAAAATCATTTTGGTAGTTCTGCCATCAGCACCAACTGCATTAGACTTTAATCCCCTTAGAATGCTAAGAATTTCCGATTCAGTTGCAAGAGAGAAGGTAAGTTTTTCTGTGACTTGGGGAAGCGAGTCCCAGTAAAACTCGATTAACTCTGCATTCCCAGCCGAGTTAGTCAGTTTTTCCTCGTATTAATCCGTTATAGCGAGGTTTTACTGTAATATCAAATTATATTGACATGTTGCGAGAGGGGGGAGAGGGGAAACGATGGATGAGAATGGTTGTGGGGGTGAGGAGACAAAGGGATGGATGAGGAGATGAGGATTCCGATGGTGTGGAAATGGAGGAACAGGGTAGAGGGTGAAAATAATATTTTAATAATGTAAAGAATTGTAGAATTTTAGACAGATTGTTGTATACAATAAACTCTTAATTGTATTGACATGTTGCATTTTATGTAGGACAAAGTAAATAGGTTCGCCCTGGTTTCTATGGAAATATATTTTTGCATATTACATCTTAAGTGAAATTCACTGTATAAAGTGAAATAAGAAAACAATAATAATTTTTAAGTTTTATGGACACCATTGAATGCTACCTATTTTTTTTATTATTTAGCACCATTTTTATAATCATAACAATTAATAATGCTTGTTGACCAACAACTTGTGTGATGGAACAAAAATAATGATGGAAGCTAAAATAGAAGCAGTATTCTAGCAGTTTATAACCAGTAAGTCACAAAGTGCAAAAGAATTAACTGTATTTCTTCCTGTCATTTTGCATTGCGTTTTTCCACCAGAATATAATAAGTGCTCCACCACTTTTCTGGCTTTATGTTCTCTGTTTTTGATTTCCGTCTGGTCAATACTAATTTTGTCGACAATGCCCAATTATTTAGATTGTTCTAAATACTTTAATTGGGCATCACCGGGAAGTATTCAGTCCTCACAGTGCTTTTTCAAAATAAACTCCATGGCATATGCGTACTGTGTTATAATTGCTTGGTCGTCAGCGAAGCTCAATTTATAATATGTGTTGTTAATCGGAGTACCTTGGCATCAACATAAGTATTTTTTTAAATCTTTTTTATCATTTTCTATTTTGTAACTCCCATTATATTTAACACACGATATTTATTTGGGATACTATTTTTAAAAGGCTTCATAGAAAATAGACTATTTTTAATTTAAACTCCCCATGGGTTTGTTCACCTCATAAGTTGTTTTGTCGGTATTTGAGCCCACAGACAAGAACATCATTCCATCATTCCAGACATTTCTAACTGTACCTGCATAACGTTTTGCTTGTTCAACAAGGAAGCAATAAAAATGTTTAGTGACAAATAGTTCCGGTAAGTAATTGCATCAACACGCTTAAAAATCTCTCTTTAACCAAACAACTAAAATATCAAAGATTAAACTTTAATCTTTATTTCGCCGTCGTAAAAAGTTCAAAGTTATTGCACTGTGAAGTCAGGTTTATTTTTAGAGAATATCGTAAACACATATGGAATTTTAAACACTTTTTCTTTCTTAGAATTTTTTTTATATATTATTTCTAAATAGAATAATATTTATTAATAAATACTAATGAAGCCTTTTAATATTGATTAATCAATGTACGTCCGCAAAACAATTTTGCATACAAAACACCACCCAAAAGATTAAATGAATGAATTAACATCACACCATTAGCTCCCACCGGGTAAATTATGTATGCAACGGCTCAGCTTTGAATACGCAATTGACCGGATTTTCTTTCCATATAAAGGATAAAACTTAAATGGGGTTGTGAAATTCGTAGTCTGGTATTGAATCAACACATGAGTCATCACTATCGATTCGACCGTTCTCTTTCCTTTATTATTGGATACCATCAAAGAAAGTTTTATTCTTTTAGCCAAATCGAAATAAAAATATTTATCTCAGATTATAAACTCACGATTAATTTATAAGATTACATAAACATCAAGACAACCAGACCGATTAATTATTGAGAATTTTTCAATCTGATTAGTTTCCATTCACTGAATTATTCAAGGTTAAATTCATTAGATACTTACCGATTAATTTTTAGAAATGAATTTTTTTTAATAGGAGAAAGGGTTGGAAATAAAAATTTTCATTAAAAGATTTAAATCAAAGGCAGCAACTTTTTAATGCCTAAATCTTTTCACTCAAACAAAAGATGCAAAAAAAATTTGTTATAAATAATAAAAGACTATAGCACTGGGGAAAATAGAGAGAATAAAAAACGTATATAGAACTGATCCAAAAACAAAGTCAGTCTTGATAAGTTAAGTAATGTATTCAATTTACAAAGGAATGTAAAGACTGTACAAAAACATACGCATGTATAATTCGCGAACGATACAGAGTAAAAAATATTATTAAGCGATTTCAGATCAAGTGCGATGTTAAAATGAACCCAAATTAATTTTCATCTACTTCAGCCTCTTGTTCTTCATCGAATTCAGCGTCTTCGTCGGCGGTAGCTTCTTGGTATTGTTGATATTCAGAGACCAGATCGTTCATGTTGGATTCAGCTTCAGTGAATTCCATTTCATCCATACCCTCACCAGTGTACCAATGCAAGAAAGCTTTTCTGCGGAACATAGCGGTGAATTGTTCGGAAATACGTTTGAACAACTCTTGGATGGCAGTGGAGTTACCAATAAACGTCGCGGACATTTTCAATCCTCTTGGTGGGATGTCGCAAACGGCAGTCTTAACATTATTAGGGATCCATTCTACGAAGTAGCTGCTATTTTTGTTTTGAATGTTGAGCATTTGCTCATCAACCTCTTTCATGGACATTCTTCCTCTGAATACGGCGGCGACTGTAAGATATCTTCCGTGTCGTGGATCACAAGCTGCCATCATGTTTTTAGCGTCGAACATTTGTTGGGTAAGTTCAGGTACTGTAAGGGCTCTGTATTGTTGGCTGCCTCTTGAGGTTAATGGTGCAAATCCTGGCATGAAGAAATGAAGACGCGGGAATGGCACCATGTTGACTGCGAGTTTTCTAAGATCGGCGTTTAATTGACCAGGGAAACGTAAACACGTGGTTACGCCAGACATTGTAAGTGATACCAAATGATTCAAGTCTCCATATGTTGGGGTCGTTAATTTCAAAGTTCTAAAGCAGATGTCGTAAAGGGCTTCGTTATCAATGCAATAAGTTTCGTCGGTGTTTTCTACTAGCTGATGTACTGAAAGTGTGGCGTTGTATGGTTCTACTACAGTATCTGAGACTTTTGGAGATGGAACAACTGAGTATGTATTCATAATCCTATCTGGATATTCTTCCCTGATCTTCGAAATCAACAATGTTCCCATCCCAGATCCAGTTCCACCCCCTAATGAGTGTGTAAGTTGGAATCCTTGAAGACAATCACAGGATTCAGCTTCTTTCCTGACTACATCTAATACTGAGTCTACTAATTCAGCACCTTCCGTGTAATGACCTTTAGCCCAATTATTTCCAGCACCAGATTGCCCAAAGACAAAGTTATCTGGGCGGAAAATTTGTCCGAATGGTCCGGACCTAACCGAATCCATAGTTCCTGGTTCCAAATCGACCAGGATCGCACGTGGTACATATTTTCCTCCAGAAGCTTCATTATAATAAACGTTGATTCTTTCTAATTGAAGATCTGAATCTCCATGATAAGCTCCTGTTGGGTCAATGCCATGTTCATCAGAAATAATTTCCCAGAACTATAAAATTAAAAAAAAAAAGAAAACAAATTAAATTAATTTAGAATAGAAATTAAAATGAATAATGTAATTAATTAACCTAATTTCTCGCAACGTTTTTATCTAAAAGGACATCATGCTGTTCACATGCAAATGAATGGATTTAACCATAGCTAAAAATAGCCCAAAAAATAAATTGAAATAATTCCAGTTGCGATAATATTAAGTATTTTAGTAATAATAATTTAAATTGACTAATCAATAATGAGTGGATATAACAATTTAAATTGTGATAAAGGAATTTTGAATGATTGCTTAAATTTTTTGATAAGAATTATATTATTAAATTATTACGAAGGTACTATCAAGAAGTGTTTTGAAAAAGTATTTGACATTTTTGGTGAAGTGTTGCAACTCCCTTCAATTCTAGTTCTTGGTCTAACACTGCACAACTATTAAAACTAGAACATTAAACCTAGAAAGTTTCGGTCTAGGTCTAGTGTTCAGAGATGGATTAATCAGTAGGCACTTGAGGCACACGCCTCAGGACGCTGCACCTACAAAGGCCCAGTTCTGATTTACTTAGATGGTAATATTAGACTTTTTTGGGGCCCACAAAAGGTGTGATCCGGCCCTACTAGTGTTAGTTCCAGTTTTACACTAGCACTGTTACTATGTAGAACTAACCCTATACCTTTGGGTTTAGCTGCACGATTCTAAAGATGGCTAAACCCGAAACTTTCTAGTATTAGGTCTAGTGTTAGTTCTAGTTTTACACTAGCACTGTTACTATGTAGAATTAACACTATCCCTAGAACTAGAATCATTTGGGTTTAGCCGCACGTCTCTAAAGACGGCTAAACCCGAATAATTCTAGTTCTAAGTACAGTGTTAGTTCTAGTTTTACACTTGCACTGTCACTAGAACTAACATTAGACCTAGAACTAGAAACATTTGAGTTTAGCCATACGTCGCTTAAGATGGCTAAACCCGAATGATTCTAGTTCTAGGTTTAGTGTTAGTTCTAGTTTTGCACTAGCACTATAACTAGAACTAACACAAGACCTAGAACTAGAATCATTCGGGTTTAGCCGTCTTGAGAGACGTGCGGCTAAATCCGAATGTTTCTAGTTCTCGGTCAAGTGTTAATTCTAGTTATACACTAGTACTATCACTAAAAGTAATACTACCCCTAGAACTAGAATCATTTGGGTTTAGCCGCACGTCTCTAAAGACGGCTAAACCCGAATAATTCTAGTTCTAAGTACAATGTTAGTTCTAGTTTTGCACTATCACTAGAACTAACACAAGACCTAGAACTAGAATCATTCGGGTTTAGCCGTCTTGAGAGACGTGCGGCTAAATCCGAATGTTTCTAGTTCTAGGTCTAGTGTTAGTTCTAGTTTTACACTAGCACTGTTACTATGTAGAATTAACACTATCTCTAGAACTAGAATCATTTGGGTTTAGCCGCACGTCTCTAAAGACGGCTGAACCCGAATGATTCTGGTTCTAAGTATAGTGTTGGTTCTAGTTTTACACTAGTACTATCACTAAAAGTAACACTATCCCTAGAACTAGAATCATTTGGGTTTAGCCGCACGTCTCTAAAGACGGCTAAACCCGAATGATTCTAGTTCTAAGTACAGTGTTAGTTCTAGTTTTACACTTGCACTGTCACTAGAACTAACATTAGACCTAGTACTAGAAACATTTGAGTTTAGCCATACGTCTCTTAAGATGGCTAAACCCGAATGATTCTAGTTCTAGGTTTAGTGTTAGTTGTAGTTTTGCACTAGCACTATAACTAGAACTAACACAAGACCTAGAACTAGAATCATTCGGGTTTAGCCGTCTTGAGAGACGTGCGGCTAAATCCGAATGTTTCTAGTTCTTGGTCTAGTGTTAGTTCTAGTTATACACTAGTACTATCACTAAAAGTAACACTATTCCTAGAACGAGAATCATTTGGGTTTAGCCGCACGTCTCTAAAGACGGCTAAACCCGAATGATTCTAGTTCTAAGTACAGTGTTAGTTCTAGTTTTACACTTGCACTGTCACTACAACTAACATTAGACCTAGAACTAGAAACATTTGAGTTTAGCCATTCGTCTCTTAAGATGGCTAAACCCGAATGATTCTAGTTCTAGGTCTAGTGTTAGTTGTAGTTTTGCACTAGCACTATAACTAGAACTAACACAAGACCTAGAACTAGAATCATTCGGGTTTAGCCGTCTTGAGAGACGTGCGGCTAAATCCGAATGTTTTTAGTTCTTGGTCTAGTGTTACTTCTAGTTATACACTAGTACTATCACTAAAAGTAACACTATTCCTAGAACGAGAATCATTTGGGTTTAGCCGCACGTCTCTAAAGACGGCTAAACCCGAATGATTCTAGTTCTAAGTACAGTGTTAGTTCTAATTTTACACTTGCACTGTCACTACAACTAACATTAGACCTAGAACTAGAAACATTTGGGTTTAGCCATACGTCTCTTAAGACGGCTAAACCCGAATGATTCTAGTTCTAGGTCTAGTGTTAGTTCTAGTTTTGCACTATCACTAGAACTAACACAAGACCTAGAACTAGAATCATTCGGGTTTAGCCTACTTGAAAGAAGTCCTTTCAAGTTCTAGGTCTAGTGTTAGTTCTAATTATACACTAGCACTATCACTAAAACTAACACAAGATCTAGAATCATTCGGATTTAGCAGTCTTGAAAGACAGGCGGCTAAACCCGAATGTTTCTAGTGTTAGTTCTACTTTTGCACTGCAAGTGCTAATTCTATTTTAAAAATATACAAATTTAAGAAAATTGATGCATTTTTGTTAACAAGTGTTCACTTCAAACATGGCATCCAAAACGTCAACCATTTTTTCAAAACACACAGCTTAACCCAAAAAGTTTTAGTTCTAGCTCTACAGTTGATTCTAGTGATAGTGCTAGTATTGTTCTAGTTTTAATCCATTATATAATCAACTTTGCAATAATATTAACGATATTGTTATTAAAAGAAAAAGAGAAATTTGAAATTTTTCATTAAAGTTATGCAAATGAGTAGCGGTAAAATTCGCAAAGATCTGAGTTGGCCTCGAAGCCTGTGCATCTCCGTGCATTGAACTTAAAGTTCACGGTACAGAGCTTTCCCAAGCGTAACGAAGTTCGCAATCGACCCCATTGGGTGCGGTCTTCTCACCAGACCGAGGTTCGCGATCGATTTTGCATCACCCTCTTGGTAACATCTCTTAAAACAATTTCTTTTCAGGCGAAATCAAAAAATATTAAAAAAGAAAGTATAAAACAAAAAAAAATTCAACTGTTTTAATTCAAATTTAATTTGAATGTAACGGTTTTTTTATGACACATCTTTAGTTTAATTATAACTCGATTCGACTTCATTACAATGTTTATAAATAAACGTGATTATATCTTATCTAATATGTTATTCTTTCAGTTATCATTTTTTTGTTATCAAAGTAATAAAGGTGATGAGGTAGGAAGAACAAAATGGCCGGCCCCACGCCGACTACCGGTAAATGAAATTATCGACCGTAAAAAATGAAGTTGAAAAAAATTTGGTAAGAAAATTTCAACTTACTTTAGCTCCAATCTGGTTTCCGCATTGACCGGCTTGAATGTGTACGATTTCCCTCATTTTTCTGGATTAAAAATTTGCTTTTGGACTTGATTGTAGAAAAACACTAACGTCTTGCACGCAGTGACCAAATCTGAAATGAATCGGGTCGGCGACGAACTGAATTTATAGGGTACCCCACTGCCCAGAAAAGACCGTTGCACACCCAACCAAAATGTTCAGAAGAGGCGGTTACCGGCGCGCTCCTTTTTAATAATCGAATTCGCCCTCTGCAGTTCCGCCTGCTTTTTTAATAATACTAACACCAACAAAAATAGTTTTCGATCGAAATAATTATTTATTAAAGATTAAAGTAATTCAAAAATTTCCAAAAGCCTTTTTTAACATTCAAGAAGAAATTGTGCAGGTGTAACGGACTTCCGTATTCCTACTGGGCATTGATCGATACCCTCTATGCGGATATTACTCATTCTTAATTCTTAACATCATCTTCCCAATATAATTATGGACAATCAAAAATAATGTTTAGATGATAAGAATTTTAATTGATTAATAACAATATTACGTTATCAACTTTATTGATTTGTTATGCTGCTAAAAAGAATAATCATAAAATTTTGATATCCATTATCATTAATATTGTTGATGATTCAACTAAGATTATGGTACATATAAATAGTGCAAATATAATAAAAGTATTATTTGTTTCTTCGCCCACTAACAATAGGCGGGTATTGGGAAGTTTTAGAGGGCTAAATTAGGCAGGAAAAAACCATATGGTGACTGAACACAAAATTATCAGCTGTTCCAACACCTGGTGTTCGTGATCTAATCGTTAAAAAAAATTTCGTAAATTCATTTAAAAATTAAATTAAACTTTATCATATTATTAGATATTATTGGATTTTTAATTTGGTATTCTATAATTATCCTATTTGTTCTATTTTGTTCCAAAATGGAACGTTGCCTTCAAAAACCGTTACATTTATAGAAGAAAAAAATATTGCCAATGTTTATAAAATACCCCCAAAAATTTTATGAGTACTTTGAATTGTTAAGCATTGATGCCCAATAACATGAGACTCCTTCCAGATGCTAAAGTCTTCTTTGCTTAGAAGTTTAAACTTGATAAAAAAACAGATTAAATATTATACCCATTTTTATTAATGATTAATGAAGTTAATGCTTATATGGTAAACATGATCGTAAGAGAGAACGAAATAAGTAAAGCGAAACAACAAAAAGCTCCAGGCCCTGGAGACATTCAATTCAAGTTCATCAAACACAGCCCAGAAGTAGTGAAGGAAGCCTTAGCAGGGATTTTCACAGAATACCTGCAAGGGGGGAACATGCATACCAGACAAGTGCACTAAGTATAAAAACTAAGTAGTTTTAGGAATAGTGGATCATGCATGGACACATATTCTGTTTGAGACAATTAGTAGAACAACACTATGCCAGGAATTGGAAAACAAATTTAGTCTTCTTTTTGTAGTGTTAGACAACACAAACATAAAATGATTCCGATAAATGTACTGGACCAATAACATGAGGCTCCTTCGAGATGCCAAAGACTTCTTCCCGGAGAAAGATATTGCCCGGAGAAGACAATATCTTTCCTGCTTTGCTACAGCAAGGAAGGTCACTGTTGTTGCCTATTTTGGTAAAAATCTTCAGAGCAAGTGTCGCCTGGAAACATCTACCGGCAGAATGGACTAATAAGTTCGGTCCCTACTCCTAATGCCTTTCGATCCATCAGCCTAACGTCATTTCTGTTGAAAACCCTAGAAAAAGTTCTAGAACGTTCCGTACGGTGCCATTGGTTTCTGGTCCACTGAGTCGCCACCAGTGTGCTTATCAACCGGGAAAATCAGCAAAATTGGCTGTACACAACTTAGTTGGAACGCTGCAGGATAAAGAAATCTTGGTTTGTGCGTTTCTGGATATAGAAGGAGCGTTCAATAACGCAATACCATAATCTCTTGAAAGAGCTGCTCTTGACACGGGAGTGGAAGCAACTATAACGGGTTGGATCCGCAATATGCTTGATAGTAGAATAGTTTCTACATCACTCCACGGTGATACGATACGCTCCAGGCCGGGAGATGGCTTCCCGCAGGGAGGGGTATTATCTCCCCTGCTTTGGCCCCTCCTGGTTGACGATCTAATTGCGATAGTTGAAGCCATTGTTGTAGAAATACAAGCTTATGCTGATGTAACACTATAACATTATTGTTATAGTTAAAGGAACCTGTATGTCGAGGATATCTAAAGTCCTCCAGGTGACCCTAGATACCATTTGCGCTTGGTGTAAGGGAGAGAACCTCTCGATAATCTAGGAGTAATCCTAGACAAAACCCTGTCATGGAATGGACATTTGCAGGAAGTTTTGCATAAAGCTAGACTATCCTTGTGGACTTGTCGCAATCTTTGTGGAAAAAATTGCTCCTGAAAGACTTTACTGGCTCTATATGACTGTGGTTAGACCTATGATCACATACGGAGCAGCAGCCTGGCATAGGAATGTCCGACAGACTTCAGCTATCAGTAAACTTTCACGAATTCAACGAGTAGCTGGCAATCTCTGATGCGATAAGCACAACGTCAACTCTAGCAATGGAGGTTCTGCTTGGTCTATCTAGTCTGCATTTGCATATAGAGAAAGTGGCTAGAACAACCATTTACAGATTTAAGCAATATGCTCAAAACTGTTCCGACATGTCCTACCAATGGGCTGCGGAAGACATTATAAGCACTGATACTGTGCTATCAATGCCGTCAAATTTGGCGGAATCACTATCAGTGATTAATGTTCGATACCAGATTGTACTGCTTGAGCGGCAGTCCTGGATTGAAAATGAAAATTCTCTGGTTCAGGCAGACAATTGCTTGTTCACAGATGGATCAAAAACGTCTGAAGGGGTCGGACCAGGAGTATACTGCCAGACACCTCGAATTAAGCAAGCTTGCTTAATATACTTAATATACATATAATAGCCTGGGTACGTACTGTACTGTATTCCAGGCCGAAGTATTTGCTATTGACATGGATGCTAAAATCCTTCTTGAAAGAGGGGTGAAGAACATGACAATACGAATTTTCTCAGACTCTCCAGGCGCTGCAAGCCGTGATAACGGTGTCCTCTCTGGTTAAATATTGTAAGAGAACATTAAACACACTGAGTTAACTGAGTTGTGATAACAGAGTTTCTCTGATCTGGGTCCCAGGTCACTCTGGGGTTGTTGGCAATGAAGCGGCAGATAAGCTAGCACGAGAGGGCAGCGCCGAAGCGTTTGTGGGGCAGGAACCAGCAGTTGGTGTATAGGATTGCCAAATATAGGATTCGACTGTGGGCTGAAGAGAGACTTCGCCTACTGTGAACCAGTTATCCTGGAATGAGACATGCTAAGGTGTTTATTAACATCGCAACTGTCAAACCCGGGAATATTTTAGGACTTGTCCGTAGTAGCATAAAAGGGTTTTTACTGGGCACTGCCGATTAAAAGCACACCTCAACTTGTTGGGTTTAGCCGACGATGTTGAATGCCGACTATGTGTGGATAAAGCAGAGACGGTTGAGCATGTTTTATGCCACTGCCCTGCCATTAACCGTATCAGATTCTCGATTTTTGGGTCGCAGTTTATCTCCTCAAAGGATGAATGAACTTTCATCGGGCAAGGTATTAATGTTCGTTAAGAACATTGGACAAATGATTGTGAAATTTTGGGTACAATAGATCCTTAGGGTCGCAGTGCAAGGTTGGGTGGTCCGCCTACCCTATATGTATTCCGTGTAATGTAATGTAATGTAAAGCTACTTACTATTAAATTCCCAATTAAATATCAGAGGAAGAAAAAGTACGAAACGATTACACTTGGGTTCTAAATCAGCTTAAACGTCATAAGCTTGGACGTCATGTCCAGAACAAATATTTAATCAAACGACAAGGTAGCAAAGTATCTGCAAAAGTCTTTCTAATGATGAATGGATGTTGTCCTTTCTGCTTATTAACCTTTTTGATCAAAGCCACGCTACCTACTATGACAAGATTTTCCAAATCCAAACAAGAAAACACCATGTCACACAGGAAAGCAGGGTTTCCACGCACAGCCACGAACGGAATAGGAATCGGAAAAAAACCTTCGAAGGAAAAACGAGCAGTCTTAAATACATAGACTCTTCAACTCCATAAGAAGCCTATGAAAGCTATCATCAACTACTATCCATGAAACTATCATCATCGCCATCAAGGATCAAGGTGCAACTTTATATGGATGGGTGCCATAAAGCAAAGAACCCCAACCTGATACAGTTATTTAAGCGAATCTACAAAACATCTTGCTAATCTTGACTAAAACTAAATTCTAACTCTGGTTCTTAACTCTGTTCCAGAAAGAATTCTATTTTTCCTACTTTTCTGTGTGAAGAATGATTCACCCGATGCAGGAGAGTACTCGATTACCAGCGGAATTGATGGATCACCTGAGTCTGAAGGTGCTATAGGATCCTTCACCAATGTTTTTCTCAATCAAGAAAGAGAAAATGAAGGTTTCTCCAACCATTCATATAAATAATGATTTCTATATATTTTATTTGTTTCTATATCTATTTATTAGATCGTTTCAGATCGATGATTAACAAAATGTTTCAGTCCCGCCCAGTCTGAGTCGGTCAAATCGCCTTCAATTTGTAACTAATTTAATTAGAGAATTGTCGTCGCAGCCGACCGACTCCAATTTGAACACAGAAAAAGGTATATAAAAGCTGACGTCACTTTTCCCAAAACGAACTACATCGGAGGTTCATTGATTGAAATATAAAAACACGTAGGATGGGATATAGAGTGGCCTTCAAGGTCTATTGTTTGTTCCCCATGGCCCATTAGAAGTGGGCGACGTGCTGTCTTAACAAATAATAAAATAACTTCTCGTGAAATATCGATTTAAAAACTTATTCTTCCTACACGGTAATTTTTTTCCATTTACACGCTGTAATGAAAAAATTAAAATTCAATTGAAGTTTTTCGAGGAATTCTTTATTTATCCGAACAATCGACGGAAGGAGTAAAACTCATAGAAGAAGTGAAAGCACATTAAAACGATTGTAACCAAGAGCGGAATAAAAATCGACGTTTGTTTTGCTTATTCCCATGAAGAACTTAACCTCATTTCGCGAAACCGTCATCGTCTCCAATGATAACAATCGCAACACCTTAGGCCAAAAAAGAATTTTACTACTATAAATTGGAACTGCTATACAGCTTTACATTGTAATGGTGTAATTGATCAAAGTTGCTAGAGATCTCGTGTTCGATCGCAAGTTTAGATAAAGACCTAAGTGTGGGATACGGTGGGATTCGCTCTTTGGCAAGAAACAGGTTGCCCACACTGATGACGTCACTAATGTCCAATGGCGACAAGTAGCCTAACCTAGCATTAATTAATATTAATAATACACTCTCGGTCATATCATGAATAAACTGTCTATTTTTAACAGTAAAATTGCGGTTATTGCCTAAATTGTTTGTGCTTATTCACTTTAAACACGTTTTTTATTAGCACTGCATTCGTAAAATGATGATGTAATTTTGTCCACCAATCTTTTTTTAAATGATTACAAGATTATTTAAGATTTCATAGTTCATTAAACCATTTCTGAATAAATTATTTACTTTTTAATTGAACGATTTAATGCTGAAATTAAAGATGATTTTAATTTATAGCACTATCACTAGAACTAACACTAGACCTAGAACTAGAAACATTCGGATTTAGCAGCACGTCTCTCAAGACGGCTAGCACTAGCACTATTACTATGTAGAACTAACACTATACCTAGAACTAGAATCATTTGGGTTTATCATTTGAGCCGCACGTCTCTCAAGACGGCTAAACCCAAATGATTCTAGTTCTAGGTCTTGTGTTAGTTCTAGTGATAGTGCTGGTGTAAAACTAGAACTAACACTAGACCGAGAACTAGAAACATTCGGATTTAGCCGCACGTCTCTCAAGATGGCTAAACCTGAAGGATTCTAGTTGTAGGTCTTTTGTTAGTTCTAGTGATAGTATTAGTGCAAAACTAGAACTAACCCTAGACCTAGAACTAGAATCATTTGGGTTTAGCCGCACGTCTCTAAAGACGGCTAAATCCAAATGATTCTAGTTCTAGGTCTTGTGTTAGTTCTAGTGATAGTGCTAGTGTAAAACTAGAACTAACACTAGACCGAGAACTAGAATCATTTGGGTTTAGCCGCACGTCTCTCAAGACGGCTAAACCCAAATGATTCTAGTTCTATGTCTTGTGTTAGTTCTAGTTATAGTGCTGGTGCAAAACTAGAACTAACACTAGACCTAGAACTAGAATCATTTGGGTTTAGCCGCACGTCTCTAAAGACGGCTAAACCCAAATGATTCTAGTTCTAGATCTTGTGTTAGTTCTAGTGATAGTGCTAGTGTAAAACTAGAACTAACACTAGACCGAGAACTAGAATCATTTGGGTTTAGCCGCACGTCTCTCAAGACGGCTAAACCCAAATGATTCTAATTCTAGGTCTTGTGTTAGTTCTAGTTATAGTGCTAGTGCAAAACTAGAACTAACACTAGACCTAGAACTAGAATCATTTGGGTTTAGCCGCACGTCTCTAAAGACGGCTAAACCCAAATGATTCTAGTTCTAGGTCTTGTGTTAGTTCTAGTGACAGTGCTAGTGCAAAACTAGAACTAACACTAGACCTAGAACTAGAATTATTTGGGTTTAGCCGCACGTCTCTAAAGACGGCTAAACCCAAATGATTCTAGTTCTAGGTCTTGTGTTAGTTCTAGTGATAGTGCTAGTGTAAAACTAGAACTAACACTAGACCGAGAACTAGAATCATTTGGGTTTAGCCGCACGTCTCTAAAGACGGCTAAATCCAAATGATTCTAGTTCTAGGTCTTGTGTTAGTTCTAGTGATAGTGCTAGTGTAAAACTAGAACTAACACTAGACCGAGAACTAGAATCATTTGGGTTTAGCCGCACGTCTCTCAAGACGGCTAAATCCAAATGATTCTAGTTCTAGGTCTTGTGTTCGTTCTAGTGATAGTGCTAGTGTAAAACTAGAACTAACACTAGACCGAGAACTAGAATCATTTGGGTTTAGCCGCACGTCTCTCAAGACGGCTAAACCCAAATGATTCTAATTCTAGGTCTTGTGTTAGTTCTAGTTATAGTGCTAGTGCAAAACTAGAACTAACACTAGACCTAGAACTAGAATCATTTGGGTTTAGCCGCACGTCTCTAAAGACGGCTAAACCCAAATGATTCTAGTTCTAGGTCTTGTGTTAGTTCTAGTGACAGTGCTAGTGCAAAACTAGAACTAACACTAGACCTAGAACTAGAATTATTTGGGTTTAGCCGCACGTCTCTAAAGACGGCTAAACCCAAATGATTCTAGTTCTAGGTCTTGTGTTAGTTCTAGTGATAGTGCTAGTGTAAAACTAGAACTAACACTAGACCGAGAACTAGAATCATTTGGGTTTAGCCGCACGTCTCTAAAGACGGCTAAATCCAAATGATTCTAGTTCTAGGTCTTGTGTTAGTTCTAGTGATAGTGCTAGTGTAAAATTAGAACTAACACTAGACCGAGAACTAGAATCATTTGGGTTTAGCCGCACGTCTCTAAAGACGGCTAAACCCAAATGATTCTAGTTCTAGGTCTTGTGTTAGTTCTGGTGTTAGTTCTAGTTTTAGTGCAATAAAAATATGCAACATAGTGATATCTGATACGAACTAGCGCTACTTACCACTGTCAGTAGTACTAACATTAGACCAAAAACTAGAAACATTTAGGTTTAGCAGTCTTAAGAAACGCACGGCTAAACGGAATGTTTCTAGTTCCAGGTCTAGTGTTTGTCCTAATACTAGTCTAATTTTATTTGTTATTCTATAATGTATATTTTTATTAAGTTATAACGATAAGGGATAAAGTAACTAGGTACACTCTGGTTTCTATCGAAATAGGTATATTATTGTATATTGCATCTTAAGTGAAATTCGCTGTATATATTAATAGGAAATAATCAAAACTGGCTTATGATTTATTTACTCTTTTATTTTTATTGCGAATACAAAAATTACATGTTTCGACACTCAATGATAAGCCAGAAATAAATTTATATGTCTCATATCAAATATGCAATTAATGTTGCAATTAAGTACAAATTAACTGTAATCTAAGTAACTTAGCGCGATTTCATATACTTAGTAGAGAAATCAAAAAGGAGAAACTATAAACGATGGTCATCAGCATCATTGTGGTTTCTTCATTAGGACAATATAAGAGGACAAATGCTTGTTTGTTGCGGTTCTTTCTCTTTCTTGGGAATCAGAGACATAACTGTAAGAGTACGGCACGTGTAATCAAACCGTGAAAAAATACCAACCCGCATAAGGTGCAAGTATTTCTCCCGCACTTTCGAAGAGCCTCGGCGAAGTGATGTGGCAACAACGGTCTGTTTTTTTTGTCGACGGGAAATATCTACGACTATGACAGCACGTCTGACTGGACAGTTAATCGTCAGTTATGCATATCCAACTCGTTTTAAAATGCAATTAAGATTGTGTACATTGGTGGGATGGGTGTGGAAAAATCAATGACCCCAATTGTGCGATTATAAATGAGTATATCACATACTGTTATAAGGAATGTTAAATGCTTACAGTCTATCTATAAAAAATAATTATGTAAAATCTTTTTGATTCAAAACAACATTTTTTTATAATATTTTTATTACATTGTTATGGTTGTATACATGACTTTTTGAGACTTTCTCTGATTACTAAAGAAAGCTGTCGGCAGGAATTCCTGCATATACAGAGTCATCTGGTTAAATTATTTTTTTTAATATTTAAAATGTTACAGTATTATATGACTAATAATTTTTTAATAACAATTTTATAAAGGGATATTTTTCCTTATTATTATTCTTTAGGTTAAACGATAAATCATTAAAATCAGAATTCGTTTCATCTAGCAGAGAGGTCGCTTTCACCGACTCAGACGTGTTATATCATCGCAGGTACCCTGGATCTGTGCCAAGGATCGGGTTACAGAAATTTCTCGTCTCGTATGCAGCAGAACACCAAAAAGCAAGTATGGGCCGATTTTTCAATTCTCAATACTCTTCGAACTTTGTCCGTCACGCCTTTTAGTACCAAACATAGTAATAAAATATTATTATTTCTCGAACGAGGTGTGTCAATGTACTCCACGACCCAAATTGTATTAGTTATACGTGCTTAATCAATACGGGAAGCTCAAATGGAAATGTATTGACTCTTGGGAGGGTGAATAATCCACACAGCAAAGGGCTTAGTCATGGTTTGTTTCTATCGTGAGGGTCTTATCGGGACGTTTTAATGGGAATTAATGACCTTTCGTGCAAAATAAGCTTATTCTTCGATGGCCTAACATTTTCAACTGCTATTTATATCGAAAGATCGTATCCTCAAAATTTAGCATAACACCATAACTAGAGAGGGTTTGAATGTATATCTTAAAGGTCAATGATTTTCGATTTTTTTTTTAAATGGAAACTTTAATTTACAATAAACTAACTGCAAATTTTTTAAATTTTTACTATAATTTAAGTATAATACATAATTTATTTAATGATAGTGGTTGATAACCTCTATTTTAGGTTACTTAAAAAGAAAAAAGACCAAATAGTGTTTGATCGATACATTTAAATTGTTGATTAATTATTAATGTTTCATTCGTGTGCGTTTTGTTGGTTGTTTTGTCAATAAAAAGTCGAAATGTATTTGTTGTGGGCGTTGTCGTGAGTCACCATCGTCGCTGCGTTGGTGATGTAATCCATAGGGGGAAGTATCTCCTCTTCTTTCTACAATTTGGAACTTTCGAAGTTTTATACAAGAGCGATCGATAGAGCCCCTACTGTCTAGTTTCTCATGAAGTCTAGACGAAATCAATTACGAGAATTAAAAAAAATAGGAATATAGAATGTTTTAAAAGTACATTAAACAATAAATTAAAATTATATTATATCAAAACATCTTCGTTTGAAAAAATTGCCAAATTTATAAATCAAAATGTATAGGAAATTTTGAAAAAATCATATCGGCTGTGATTTTAAGAATCATGATGTGATATGTATGTTAAATTAAAGCATAAAGATTCTAGTTTATGATATGATAGAAAAACTATAAGATAATATTATTGAAATTTCCAAGAAAAAATTATTGAAGAAGAAATTGACAAATTTATAAATCAAAATTAATACGAAATTTTGAAGAGATCATATCGACTGTAATTTTAAAAATCATGATATGATATGTATGTTAAGTTAAAGCTTAAAGATTCTAGTTTATGATATGATAGAAAAACTATAAGATAATATCATTGAAATTTCCAGGAAAAAATTGTTGAAGAGGAAATTGCCAAATTTGTATATCAAAATTAATACATAATTTTGAAAAAATCATATTAACTGTAATTTTACGAATCATGATATGATATGCATGTTAAATTAAAGCTTAAAGATTCTAGTTTATGATATGATATAAAAACTATAAGATAATATTATTGAAATTTCCAAGAAAAAATTATTGACGAAGAAATTGCCAAATTTATAAATCAAAATTAATACGAAATTTTGAAAAGATCATATTGACTGTAATTTTAAGAATCATGATATGATATGTATATTAAATTAAAGCTTAAAGAGTCTAGTTTATGATATGATAGAAAAACTATATGATAATATTATTAAAATTTCCAGGAAAAAATAATTGAAGAAGAAATTGCCAAATTTATTAATCAAAGTAAATACGAAATTTTGAAAAGATCATATTGACTGTATTTTTAAGAATCATGATATGATATGTATGTTAAATTAAAACTTAAAGATTCTAGTTTATGATATGATAGATAAACTATATGATAATATTATTGAAATTTCCAGAAAAAAATAATTGAAGAAGAAATTGTCAAATTTATAAATCAAAATGAATACGAAATTTTAAAAAGATCATATTGACTGTAATTTTAAGAATTATGATATGATATGTATGTTAAATTAAAGCTTAAAGATTCTAGTTTATGATATGACATAAAAACTATAAGATAATATTATTGAAATTTCCAAGAAAAAATTATTGACGAAGAAATTGCCAAATTTATAAATCAAAATTAATACGAAATTTTGAAAAGATCATATTGACTGTAATTTAAAGAATCATGATATGATATGTATATCAAATTAAAGCTTAAAGATTCTAGTTTATGATATGATAGATAAACTATATGATAATATTATTGAAATTTGCAGGAAAAAATGATTGAAGTAGAAATTGCCAAATTTATAAATCAAAATTAATACGAGATTTTTAAAAGATCATATTGACTGTATTTTTAAGAATCATGATATGATATGTATGTTAAATTAAAACTTAAAGATTCTAGTTTATGATATGATACAAAAACTACAAGATAATATTATTGAAATTTCCAAGAAAAAATTATTGACGAAGAAATTGCCAAATTTATAAATCAAAATTAATACGAAATTTTGAAAAGATCATATTGACTGTAATTTTAAGAATCATGATATGATATGTATATTAAATTAAAGTTTAAACATTCTAGTTTATGATATGATAGATAAACTATATGATAATATTATTGAAATTTCCAGAAAAAAATTATTGAAGAAGAAATTGAGATATTTATAAATCAAAATTAATACGAAATTTTGAAAAGATCATATCGATTATAATTTTAAGAGTCATGATATGATATGTATGTTAAATTAAAGCTTAAAGATTCTAGTTTATGATATGATATAAAAACTATAAGATAATATTATTGAAATTTCCAGAATAAAATTATTGAAGAAGAAATTGTCAAATTTATAAATGAAAATGAAAACGAAATTTTAAAAAGGTCATGTTGACTGTAATTTTAAGAATTATGATATGATATGTATGTTAAATTAAAGCTTAAAAATTCTAGTTTATGATATGATATAAAAACTATAAGATAATATTATTGAAATTTGCAGGAAAAAATGATTGAAGAAGAAATTGGCAAATTTATAAATCTAAATTAATACGAGATTTTTAAAAGATCATATTGACTGTATTTTTAAGAATCATGATATGATATGTATGTTAAATTAAAGCTTAAAGATTCAAGTTTATGATATGATATAAAAACTATAAGATAATATTATTGAAATTTCCAGGAAGAAATGATTGAAGAAGAAATTGCCAAATTTATAAATCAAAATTAATACGAAATTTTAAAAAGATCATATTGACTGTAATTTTAAGAATTATGATATGATATGTATGTTAAATTAAAGCTTAAAGATTCTAGTTTATGATATGATATAAAAACTATAAGATAATATTGTTGAAATTTCCAGGAAAAAATAATTGAAGAAGTTGAAGAAATTGCCAAATTTATAAATCAAAGTAAATACGAAATTTTGAAAAGATCATATTGACTGTATTTTTAAGAATCATAATATGATATGTATGTTAAATTAAAGCTTAAAGATTCTAGTTTATGATATGATATAAAAACTATAAGATAATATTAATGAAATTTCCAAGAAAAAATTATTGAAGAAGAAATTGCCAAATTTATAAATCAAAATTAATACGAAATTTTGAAAAGATCATATCGACTGTATTTTTAAGAATCATGATATGATATGTATGTTAAATTAAAGCTTAAAGATTCAAGTTTATGATATGATAGAAAAACTATAAGATAATATTATTGAAATTTTCAGGAAAAGATGATTGAAGAAAAAATTGCTACATTTATAAATCAAAAATAATACAAAATTTTCAATAAATCATATTGACTGTATTTTTAAGAATCATGATATGATATGTATGTTAAATTAAAGCTTAAAGATTCTAGTTTATGGTATGATAAAAAAACTATAAGATAATATTATTGAAATTTCCAAGAAAAAATTATTAAAGAAGAAATTGACAAATTTATAAATCAAAGTAAATACGAAATTTTGAAAATTCTTATCGGCTGTACTTTTAACAATCATGATTGTTATTGTACTATTTGCAGGTGTAAGCTTTATTGAAGAAAATTTTAAAATAAAGTAGTAAGGTTGGTTTTATTTTGTTAAAATTAAGATTAATTAAGAAATAAATTAATTGCATAATGAAATCGAAAAATTAATATTATAAATCATATTTCTTATAAGCATATTCAACTCATTCATTATTTAACATCATTATCAAAGCGGCAATGACATGTTCCAGTTTAACTTATTTTCTTTTTTGCACAAAAACACAAAATTCTCGAGAACTTATTCAATTAGTAGTTTGCAAATAAGGCCAAGGATAAAGTTGTTCGCTGTTTTCAAAGTATCGTAAGATGAAGTATTCTCTCGTTGATATTAAAGGAAATGTTTCACCTACTCGAACGGTGTTAATCACTTCTTAGAAAAACACATGTACGTGTAAATATTGGTGCACGAAACACGTTTTGAATGTGAAGCAATAATTTAAAAAAATTATGTCAACTTAAATCATCAATTCTACTGATTTTGATACAAACAATCGTTATGTGGTTTTTGGTTATCTAAAACCCACAAAATTTTCTTACAGATACCATAAATTAATTCCTAGAAATGTTGATAATTTTTATTTTTGTTAAATGATATTGAAATGATTTTCTTCGTCTTCTGACAAATCTTTGCGTTCATGGGAGATGTCAACTCAACTCGAAATGGCACGTCTCGAACGGGACGTTTCCATATGCGCTGAGTTGACCATATGCCGTTCAACCCACATTCAAAAATCGAAAACACTTTCTGATACCAAATACGGGGACCCGACTCGCTGACGCCTTTTGCAATTCTACACTCGGGCGAGTGAATAAATTGTACACTCTCTGTTCGGTTTGTCATTTCGCCGGAGTAATCCGATTCTGGAAACGAGATGAAATTTTTCAACTTTCGAGAGAACAGCATCAATGTAACGGAGATGAAAGAATTAGTATTCTGTTAATTTTTATTTCTTCGTGGGTGGAAATAAATCTTTTGCTGCTTCACTTGCTTGCTTGAATGTGAATAATCTTAAGTAGAAGTTAATGTGTCGATGTCGAAGATGTTGCATATACTATTCAAATCAAGTTACAAAAACCAGAAATTTTGCAAAATTACTTAATGAGGACCTTCGTCAATTAATTTAGTTTTAAGAAATTTATAACAATACTGTGAATACATATTCTTACAGCTGTTAGTTTGTTTTTAGCCATCAGAATTTAGCTCACCATACGGTATCGTACCACGATATCATTCATAAGCTTCCATGGCTAGTGTTAGCAGATTTTGTACCCATAACATGAAAATGACTCCCTACTCGAAGACTTGAGAGAATATCTGAAAAAGAATATAAAAGCTTTTTATGCCACGTCTGATGAGATGTGAATGGGTTTTGAGAGAGAGTGCAGGAACAAAACAAGTGGCAGATTAGGACTATCTAAAGGAGGTGTCAGCCCAGGCAAAGATCTAATCTGGTGGATGAGAGAGATAAGGGAAACGAAACAAGGAACTGATTGTATGAACTACAGAAACTCTAAAATCACAGCAAAGAAATTCTGTCTGCAGCAGCTTCTAGAAAAGAACAAAGTGTCTTCAAGACTTACAGAAGAAATACATTCAAATCGAAAGAGTGGTGAAAACAATTCATTAATTAATACCCGTGCGACAATAGCATCAAACCTCCCAGCAACAAACTTTTACCCGTAATTTCCTATCTACTTTCTTAGCTGATATCTTCCTTATAATTAGGAATAGCGAAAAACTAAATGCACCACTTGAAAGCTTGAATCTTTCTCTATCTAAAAGCGGGTTTTCGTCTGCCGATAAGTTGATATTAAGATCAATAAAAAATGAAGAACACCGCGCTGTACTTAAAATAGCTCAAAATTACCAAACTTCAAGACCTTGTGCAATTGTTACGAAACCGAATTTTAAAAAACTGTTATCACAGTCAGAAAGGGCGCTCCTTCAGCTATCTTAATCCGGGTTTTCGTCTGTCAATATCTATCGGCGTCATGCTTAAATCACCCTTAATGTCCATCCCTACACGCAGAAACGCTTAAGTACTCTTCCTCTAAACAACTTTCTTATATGAGCAGGAGAAAACTCTAGAACCATATCTATCTTATGGGAAATTTCCTGCTCTTTCTAGTGGTGTATAACACGCGACGATCGCGCGCTTGCACAAACACGTTTTGTGCCAAAAACTACTAACGTTGTGGATTTTTCTGTTTCTAGTTAACTCCCATTTGTGACAGAGTCTGTCACGACGACCTGAGTGAAAATCATTATAAACGATTTATGGAAAAATCCCTGAAATCGGTTTAAAGATTTAACTTTTGTGCAATTTTTTGGTATACATTTCAAAATTGTTCCCTCATTTTTAACCCTTTAACGATTAGCGGCTTTTATAGAGACCACTTGTCAATAAGGTCAAATAGTTGCATTACCATAACTAAATCGTTTCTAAAAACGAAAAAATAATTTACCCGTTAAACGGTTTAACGAGTTATGACGCAATCGATATTTTTTTCAAATGGCAATCCCCCATTCTTATTACGGAATACAAAAGAAGATTTTTTTCTGAATCTATACTCTGTTTTTAAACCAGGAGGAGTAAACGCGAAAGTCAGATTTACACTAGGAAAAATCACCAGAAAATATCACTAGATATTTTGGCGGTAAATTTAAATTAATAATTATTATTATTTATTTATTTACTTATTATTGTATTCATTTTCGTTTGTTATCGTCAACATTAAACATACAAATTAACATTGAAGTTATGAGTGAACACAAAATTTACAATAATGACACGAAACTGTCGAATTGTCAATAACCTAACCTTCAAATTCAAAATTGCCTGTGTGTGAACCTTCCTGGCATTCAACCAATCACGTGCAAGGTCAATCTGGTGACAAATTTAAAATACTCCTCCTGGTTTAAAAACAGAGTATAATTGCCAAAGAAAACTTCAAGGTATAATTAATGTTTGTAAACAAAACTAACCTTACCTCACATTCCTTCACGCTATAATTGACATTACAAAAGAAAACTTCACGCTATAATTGCCATTACAAATTGCCAAAGAAAACTTCAAAGTATAATTAATGTTTGTAAACAAAACTAACCTTACCGAACATTCCTTCACGCTATAATTGATATTACAAAAGAAAACTTCACACTATAATTGCCATTACTAATTGCCAAAGAAAACTTCATGGTATAATTAATGTTTGTAAACAAAACTAACCTTACCGAACATTCCTTCACGCTATAATTGACATTATAAACGAAAACTTCACGCTATAATTGCCATTACTAATTGCCAAAGAAAACTTCATGGTATAATTAATGTTTGTAAACAAAACTAACCTTACCTCAGATTTCATCACGCTATAATTGACATTACAAAAGAAAACTTCACGCTATAATTGCCATTACTAATTGCCAAAGAAAACTTCATGGTATAATTAATGTTTGTAAACAAAACTAACCTTACCTCACATTCCTTCACGCTATAATTGACATTACAAAAGAAAACTTCACGCTATAATTGCCATTGCAAATTGCCAAAGAAAACTTCAAGGTATAATTAATGTTTGTAAACAAAACTAACCTTACCTCACATTCCTTCACGCTATAATTGGCATTACAAAAGAAAACTTCACGCTATAATTGCCATTACTAATTGCCAAAGAAAACTTCATGGTATAATTAATGCTTGTAAACAAAACTAACCTTTCCTAACATTCAGCGTCTGAAGACACAGGGCTGAACCCGAAACTTAAAAATATTCAACTTAGCGCTGAATAACAATTAAAACTAGAACTAACACTTGCACTAGAACTATACTCTGTTTTTAAACCAGGAGAAGTAAACGCGAAAGTCAGATTTACACTGGAAAAAATCACCAGAAAATATCACTAGATATTTTGGCGGTAAATTTAAATTAATAATTATTATTTATTTATTTACTTATTATTGTATTTATTTTCGTTTGTTATCGTCAACACTATACATACAAATTAACATTGAAGTTATGAGTGTATTTATTTCAAAATATAATAAAAAAGGGTTTAAGAACACAAAATATACAATAATGATACGAAACTGTCGAATTATCAATTACCTAACCTTCAAATTCAAAATCAAAATTCAAAATTGCCTGTGTGTGAACCTTCCTCGCATTCAACCAATCACGTGCAAGGTCAATCTGGTGACAAATTTAAAATACTCCTCCTGGTTTAAAAACAGAGTATAGTACATTCAATATTAATATTGGTTACATAAGAAAATTTTCGAGAAAAATTAGTTTAAACTTTAATTATTTCAAATTTAAATAAATGATAAAAATAGCAGTAGCCATGAGTAACTATGGTAACCAATAATTTTTAACAATTCCCTGTTTGTCAAAAACTGATTTAGTAGCTTCTTGAGGTGTGGTGGCGCGCCATCTTGTTGGAATAACTGCCGTTGGAATTGAGTTGGGTCAAAATTAGCGGGATGGAAGGAATAGCACAGTTTTCAAAAATTTAAACATGTCTTTCGAGTTAAGGTTTCCTCAAATCTTTTGCGGATATTGGGTGTGCGCATTTTAATGTCTACAGTAAAGTAACTAAATTTAAAGTCTACTAGTATGTTTACTAGTAACTCTACTAGTATGAGATGTAATCACAAAGTCTTCTGATTTTTCAGCATATAATACGGTGGTGAGGGAAAAAAGTAGAGTTGCCATTTAAAAAAATAAACTTTTTGAGATACGGAAATTTGACGCACATTTCTGACCATCCTGTATAACTTTAATTAATAATTGTTGTTAAATTAAAGTGTATAATTGTTATTAAAAGACACCATTAGAAAGAGCGGGAAATTTCCGATAAGATAGATATGGTTCTAGAGTTTTCTCCTGCTCATATAAGAAAGTTATCGACCCGAACAGGGTTTAAGAATAGCTAAAACGTATGAATTTAGCAGTTTTTGGCCAAAAATGTACGTGTGCAAGCGCGTGATAGCCGCGTGTTATACACCACTAGAAAGAGCAGAAAATTTTCAATAAGATAGATATGTTTCTATAGTTTTCTCCCTATCAAATAAGAAGGTTGTTTAGAGGAAGAGTATTTAAGCGTTTCTGCGTGTAGGGATGGACATTAAGGGTGATTTAAGCATGACGCCGATAGATATTGACCGACGAAAACCCGGATTAAGATAGCTGAAGGAGCGCCCTTTCTGACTGTAATAACAGTTTTTTAAAATTCGGTTTCGTAACAATTGCACAAGGCCTTGAAGTTTGGTAATTTTGAGCTATTTTAAGTACAGCGCGGTGTTCTTCATTTTTTATTGATCTTAATATCAACTTATCGGCAGACGAAAACCCGATTTTAGATAGAGAAAGATTCAAGCTTTCAAGTGGTGCATTTAGTTTTTTGCTATCCCTAATTATAAGAAAGATATCAGCTAAGAAAGTAAATAGGAAATTACGGGTAAAAGTTTATTGCTGGGAGAATTTAGTTTTAAGAAATTTAATAGATCAAAAACATTAACATACTTAGCAGAATTTTTTTATTATTGATTTTTTGTATATATTATTCATCCATCGCATTACATAAATTAAATATATACTCCCTCCCAACGTTTCAATTAAATTAAGTGCGAAACCATTTCTGAAAGTACATTGACCTCTTCAATCGATAATATAACTTTACAGCTGTGTAGTAACTTTTTCAAATCAACCAGATAATTTAATAAAGTTAATGCTGTTAACATTAAAGTAATTAAATTTCATTAGTTTATTATCTGATCTTAACCAAAATAAAGATAAAATAATCTAAGTAAATATCAAATCAAAAAATTATTTGGCGTATAAAATGGCATGACCATAATCTTAAAGTAAATATGTACACGAAGCTAACGCGTGTTTTAAAATTTTATGACGTTAAGGAAGTGAGCCATAAGGCAAAGTGGTTGTTGCGATGTAGAACTAACTTCCTTGTTGGCGATATAATTGGATCAATAAGCAAGTCGCGAAATGCTGGTCGTCGTTTGTAGGTATCTCGTTCCGCGAATCCTTCCACCTGAATTGGATAGAAAACGGAACCGCATTTTAATTGGACCACGATGTTAGAATGGATTAAAGCAATTATGGCAACCACTAACCGTACTTTAATGAACAGTTCACGTTCTTTTTTTTTACTTTTAAACACTCAAAAGGAATGAAACACGTTAATTTAGGAGAGGAAATTATTTGGGTACTTCTAAATGAAATTGTTTTCCTTTACAAAAAAATTTTATCTTGGGGCATAAATCGCTTTAATGTGGTGAAACTATGAGTGTTGTTGGAACATCGTGATATCGACCCTTAGCCACACCCTAATGGACATGTTTGCGCATGTTTCAAGCCCTTTTTGTTACCAAGTCGGTTTTACAACCCTCCAAAAAGTTCTTGTATTTATATTCAAGACACACAACGTTATAAATCAATCGGTAACGAATTTGTTTTATAAATTAATTAATTTTTTTATTTATTTATGAAGATGCTTAAAAAATCATCGACAGATGGTCATACGATGACGTTACGTGACGGTATTTTACGGTGAAGGTCACCTCTTTCGCTGAGGTAAACAAGAAAACTGGTCTGTTTCCAGTCCCAACCCATGTTGTTGTATATTAAACTTTATGTGTTAAAGAGATTTCTTCTCTACAAGTTAAGAAGCTTATATTTTTTTGCATTAATGAAATCGGATAATCTCGTGTTATGAAACTTCAACGTTAGAATTGCCCATAAAAGGACACAAAAGACAGAACTCCATACAAGGCCGATGACTCACCACCACTTATTATGCCGCCCACCCATGAATTAAATTGCGTAAAAAATAAATGTTTTATGTCGCGTCTAATACGAGCATAAAATAAGCGAGATTTGCATGTGGTGGAACAGAACAGGAGAGATTGTTAATTGTAAATGGAATAAAACGTTTTTATTATTTATGATCGACAATTGACGAAGAACGCAAAACTATAAAACTAGGTAATAATAGAAAACTTTAGAAAGGAAGTTGGAAAGCTTTAATGGAATAATTATTTAAACGATTGTCGATGTTCAAATGAGAATTATAATTGTAGTAAATTAGTAATAACAAAAAAATTAATACTTTTTTATATCAGAATAGAATCAACATATTAAACATTAAAGATACAGGTGTACTTAATAAATTAATGAGATCACTAATGAGATCTCTTCTTATCCTTTAGAAATAATTTCCAGTACTGGCAAGCACTTTGGTCTTATCGAAATTTGTGGTGTATCTCTATTAGTTGCAATGTTCTGCAACTGACGACTGTTGGATCTTATTCAGTTGGACATTACACTCATGCTCCTTACAACTGTTAGTTTGTCTTTAGCCATCGGAATTTTACTCAACATATCGTACCACGACATCGTTCATAAGCTTCCATGACTGGTGTTAGTAGAAATAAAACTAAAACTAAAAACTTCTGGGTTATGCCGTGCGTCATAGACGTTAATATTCAGGTTTTGTACCTTTTATTTGAAAATGAAGTGACATCCTTCTCGAAGATCTGAGAGAATATCTGAAAAACGATATAAAAACTTATTATGCCACTGCTGAGAGAGAGTGGATGTGGATGGGTTTCGAGAGAGAGTGCAGAAACAAAACAAGTGACAGATTGGGACTATCGAAAGGAGTTTCAGCACAGGCAAAGATCTGACCTAGTGGAAGTATCAACTTCAAAACCTCTAAAATCGCTGCAAAGAAGGCCAGAGCCACGTTATGTCCCAAAGATGCTCGATTGGGTTCAGGTCTAGACTACAGGCTGGTCACTTGAGGACTTGAATATTAACATAATTTAAATATTCAGTAACAATATGTGCCGCATGTAGCCTCGCATTATCCTACATAAGAATGAACCCATCGCCAATGTAAGGTGCAAAAGGTTTTAAAATGTTTGTTATGTATCGTTCAGAATTTAGAAGTTCACCATCAACGATAGAGAGTTGTGTACGAGCTCTTAAAGATATTCCACTCCATACCATCACTGAACCGCCTCAGTATAATGTGGTTACTTGAATGTTACATGTGGAATATCTTTCATTTGGCCTTCTGTACACTCTTCTTGGACGATTAGAATTTCCAAGGCAAAAATGATGGATTTCCTAATCCATGTGCCTTCTTGCAAAAGCCAATCTGTTTCTTCGGTGATTTGCAGATAATCTGCGACCAATAGCTGCTGCCCGAGGTCGTAAATTTTGAGTACGAAGTCTTCTTCTTATGGTATCTTGACTAACAGCACTGCCATGAACCTCGCTTAGTTGTATTTGGAAGCTTCGTGCAGTAGTGAACCGTTCCCTAAGTGCTCGAATCATCAAAAATCGATCCTCCACCGCATTTGTAGCTCGTGGCCTGTCTTGGCCACGTCGTCTAACATAATCGTTGGTCTCTACAAATCTTTGCAGAACCTTCATTGGAACAAGTTACAATTTGAACATATTCATCACGATTTAAATTTCGTCTAGCACGCTCCATTATGTATTACACGAATGACAGTTGTCTTATCAATTGGAAACAATGCTTACGTTTATTTTAGAAGTGAGGCTTATTTACTTAAAAACAAGCCCCTCATGAAAAGCTGCTATGATTTCAAAATTAAATAAAGAAGACGGACAAATCCTATACAAATGAAAAGTGGCACCCTTCTCGAAGATCTGAGAGAATATCTGAAAAAGGGATATAAAAACTTATTATGCCACGGCTGATGAGATGTGAATGGGTTTCGAGAGAGAGTGCAGGATTAAAACATGTGACTCTAAAATCGCTGCAAAGAAGGCCAGAGCCACGTTTGGAGAAGATTTCTATAATCAAATTGAGAATACGAAATCGAATGCTGAATTCTGGTAATTAGACAGAATCAGATTGAGTAGTAGCAGTAGTAATAGCAGCAGCTTCAAAACTACGAGAAAAGAACAAAGTGTCTTCAAGAGATACAGAAGAAACACATTTAAATCGAAAGAGTGGTGAAAACAATAACAACCCAAATGTATGTATATATATTCGTTTTATACCATATTCCTTTGCAGTCCCTTGAGGCCAGGTTGCTTTGAATCCCTGATACCCAAGCAGGTTTTTTGACGTCTCTTGGATCTTTGCATTTCAGTCTGCATCATCTTCATCTTGAGTATGTCAGTATTCTGTTCATTTTGGTCTTACCGGCTCCTCTTCTCCACAAGTTCACTTCGATTTTCTGTAACCGGTCCTCTAATTGATTGAATAGTCATCAGGTAATACCACAAAATGAAATTGAAGTATAAAATTTCTGGAAATCATATTCTGTTCCAAAAATCATTGCTAAAAATGAATGAAAGGTTACAGTGTTGTAAAACTATAACAATTATTAATTCAGAAACAAATCATTGCAACGAGGTGCTTCCAAGAATCGCGGTTAAAAGAAGATAATTGAAATTTTGAAGCTAGAGGTTGAATGAAGGACTAACAAATCGCGAACTTGGTAGAAGGTTTGGCTCATACAACGGTCGGTAGGGTTCTGCAGAGATTTGTAGAGACCAACAATTATGTTAGACGACGTGGCAAAGGCTGGCCACGAGCTACAAATGCATTGGAGAATCGATTTTTGATGCTTCGAACACTTAGGGAACGATTCACTACTGCGCGAAGCCTCCAAACACAACTAAGCGAGGTTCATGGCACTGCGGTTAGTCAGATACCATAAGAAGAAGACTTCGTACTCAAAATTTACAACCTCAGGCAGTAGCTACTGGTTCCAGATTATCTGCAAACCACCGAAGAAACAGATTGGCTTTTCCAAGAAGGCACGTGGATTGAGAAATCCATCATTGGAAGCAGGTGTTATTTACGGATGAGTCACTGTTTTGCCTTGTAAGTTCTGATCGTTGTCCAAGAGTGTCCAGAAGGCCAAATGAAAAGTATTCCACATGTAATATTCGAGAAACCACATTATACTGAGGCGGTGCAGTGATGGTATGGGGTCGAATATCTTTAACAGCTCGCACAGAACATTCTATCGTTGATGGAGGACTTCTAAATTCTGAACGATACATAACAAACATTTTAGAACCTTTTGCACCTTACATTGGCGATGGGTTCATTCTTATGCAGGATAATGCGAGGCCACATGCGGCACATATTGTTACTGAATATTTAAATTATGTTAATAATATTCAAGTCCTCGGTGGCCAGCTTGTAGTCCAGATCTGAACCCAATGGAGCATCTTTGGGACATAATAAAACAGAGAATTAGAAGTCAGCATTCACCACCTAACAGCTTAGATGAGCTGCGACAAAGTCTTATTCGCGTATGGGAAGATATCCCTCAAGATATCATCAGATCTCTCATTGAAAGTATGCCACGACGATGTCAGGCTACAATAACAGCCAAAGAGTTCTTTGTGTTCGTAACAATAATAATAATTCTGTTTATGTATTCTATTTATGTTTTTCAAAATGTATGATAATTTTGACTTTAATTATAATAAATCGAAATATATAAGTGATGCGTTAATTTTGGGATTAAGTGTAGTTCTGTTGCTACCTGAGTTTGATGAAGAATTCTATGTAGAGTACTCAAAAATTAAAAGATAAAACTCACTATCTTGGTCAAAATACAAATCGAGATAAGAGATCTGCAGCATCAATACGTAAAGTCTCATATGTTTTAAGATAGTGCAAATGTCTTTTGTAATGTACAAACGAATTATTGATATTATAATTAGATAATAATAATAATAACTCAGTCTGATAAGGTGCAACTTTATAAATTTATTAATACTCATAAAAATAAATTAGAATGAATAAACATCAAGATGTAGATAAGTAGAAGTGCTTATACTTCAGTGAGTAAATTAAGTAAATATTGTTGTAAGTTTCAATGATGAAAGATTAGAATTTGTGAAACTTGTATTGATTGCATGTTTGCAGAAAAATAAATTATTTCATTAGAATAGGATATTTGGCAGCAAATAAAATCTCTACTAAGTCACTTTAGGAATAATATTTATAAATGAAATAGTTAATAAATGATTTAATTTTATTTTTTGCGTTTAAATTCAAATGAATGTTTCGAGAACTCTACCGGGACGCTTAAGTACTGAAAAAGACGTTATACGCGACGCTATGCGCGGTAGGGATTGAGCTGTAGGAGATGAGCGAGTTCGTTCCATTCTGCATTGATTCCTAGTCGAGTGAGCGAGCCATTTTTGTTTCTTCCGAAATCAAATCAATCTTGTTCGTTTTTTAATACATATTAACTAAAAGAAAATGAGGGAAATCGTCCATGTTCAAGCTGGCCAGTGCGGTAACCAAATTGGATCGAAGGTGAGTTAATATTAACAATTTTTGTATTAACTAGCCGGCTTTGTACGTTGCGTTCGTTGGCATTCGGCCAGCGCCTTTTTCCTCGTGGCTAAGAGCTGAACGTTTGAGGTTAAACCGGGTTAAAGTTTCCGGGTTCGACCACAATTATTAAAGAAAATCCCTTTTTTCAATTCCACATCGATTTTTTCCTTAAACAATTTAATTTAATTACTATACGTTCAGTTATGTAACCATTTTTTTTTCAAACACGTTAGGTGTGTTCATCAATTTCGAAACTTAAATTTAATTACTGATATTGCAACCGTCATTTATTTTTTTTTTTATTTCGGCGAAGTGTTTGTGATTATATATAAAATGAATCGATTTTGTTATCTTTAACGGAATCGATATTGATCTTTATTCCTAGTAATTTTGTTGGTTTAAAAAAAATAATGCAACGTCCATTTTGAATTTGCCGACAAAAGTGACCGTTAAAACTTATTACAGTAGTAGTTTTGTAAATAATGCTGATAAAACGAGGTTTGAATTGAATTTGGCGATAAGCGTCAGCGTAACCGTTCGTTTTAACCGTTAGAATTCAAAAGCAGATGCGATAGGTCAAGAGAAACTGAACGATGGAAATCTATGTGACTCATTTATGTACATATATATCTCTTAGTCAGAATATAATAATAAAAAAATTAAGTATATATGTTTTATGATTAATTTTTTTATTTGATTATAGAGAGAAAAGATTTTTATTAACAACAATTATTGTTATATATATAGAATAGGGCTAAATGTCATTTCAATTATCATATTATACAGTGTTCATCAAAAAGTTAGCAACACCCTATTTTTCGGATTCGTTGCATCTACGTTTCTTTTTTTTTTATACGGGATATATTGATCTTTCGATCTAAAATATTTTCACGACGGTCGTCATTTCCGCTCCACCGGAAGTAGACCACAAAATCAGTACATATTTTAAAAGATGATAAAAAAACTGTACGTCACTGTACAGGCTGGTTCAAATTTGATGTCCGACTACTATGATAATTTTCGTTTTCTTAATTCGCCTATTAAATTCGTTATTTTTTCTGATTACAGAAATATAGGGTTTAACAGGTCAATTTCTTATTGTTTTAGAATAAAGCTAAAAATAAACTTGTTTTTAGTGTTGTTAAAAAAAAATTAAATTTACAGTTTCCTGTAAATTATAACTGAAAATTAAAAAAAACATATTTCTGATATTTGAATCAACTACATTTGTTGAACTATTTAATTTATATTTGTTTTACACAAAAGTTGGAATAGATTGCATTATTTTACATTTTTTATTAATATTTAATTTTATTATTAAATGACTTAATAAATTATTGATAGATGGCACTCTTTTTTTTTAATTTCAATTAAACATAGCAACATTTGTTGTATTCAAAAAGTTTCGGAAGTGTCGAATTAAAAATCCTGTTTTTTTAATACGGATTACGAAAAGTTTAATATTTTAGAAAATAAAGTAAATTTTATATAAATTTTTAGTAGAATAGTTTTTAGTTATAGTACCGTAATTTACAGGGAACTGTAAATTAAATTCCTTTAACGACACTAAAAAAAAGTTTATTTTTAGCTTTATTCTAAAACAATAAGAAATAGACCTATCTAACCCCATATTTTTGTAATCAGAAAAAATTAAAGAATTTAATAAGCGAATAGTAGCCAAAAAAATTTTTTCGGTTTTAGATTTTGAGATTTTATGACAATTTTTGTTTTTTTAAATGAAAACAACCACTGATTATTCGCTTATTAAATTCGTTATTTTTTCTGATTACAGAAATATAGGGTTTAACAGGTCAATTTTTTATTGTTTTAGAATAAAGCTAAAAATAAACTTTTTTTTAGTGTTGTTAAAAAAAAATTAAATTTACAGTTTCCTGTAAATTATAACTAAAAATTAAAAAAAACATATTTCTGATATTTGAATCAAATACATTTGTTGAACTATTTAATTTATATTTGTTTTACACGAAAGTTGGAATAGATTGCATTATTTCACATTTTTTATTAATATTTAATATTATTATTAAATGACTTAATAAATTATTGATAGATGGCACTCTTTTTTTTTGTATTTCAATTAAACATAGCAACATTTGTTGTATTCAAAAATTTTCGGAAGTGTCGAATTAAAAATCCTGTTTTTTTAAGACGGATTACGAAAAGTTTAATATTTTAGAAAATAAAGTAAATTTTATATAAATTTTTAGTAGAATAGTTTTTAGTTACAGTACCGTAATTTACAGGAAACTGTAAATTTAATTTCTTTGACGACACTAAAAAAAAAGTTTATTTTTAGCTTTATTCTAAAACGATAAGAAATAGACCTATCTAACCCCATATTTTTGTAATCAGAAAAAAATAAAGAATTTAATAAGCGAATAGTAACCAAAAAAAATTTTTCGGTTTTAGATTTTGAGATTTTATGACAATTTTCGTTTTTTTAAGTGGAAACAACCACTGCTTATTCGCTTTTTAAATTCGTTATTTTTTTCTGATTACAAAAATATAGGGTTCGATAGGTCTATTTCTTATTATTTTAGAATAAATCTAAAAATAAACTTTTTTAAAATTTACAGTTTCCTGTAAATTATGGGGCGGTATTTAAATTACCGGGTATTATTTTTCTGGTATATTTCGGAAATATTTAATGGATTGCATTGTTTTGGATTGGAGAAACGTTTTTTTAATTTTGAGCATAATTTACAGGAAACTGCACCGTTTTGGAATCCTCACTATAGTATTTATGTTAATAGAATGGAGAGAGTTCACTTTAGGTTTCTGAAATACCTTTCCTATCAATTCCGGCATCCCTATACAGATTATTTGTCTGCCTGCCAAATCTATGATATGCCCACGCTTCAGCAGCGTAGATATTGTAGTGATGATCGCGTCCTGTACAGGTTGGTCAATGGTTATTGCGATATCTTCTCTCAAGAATTGACTTGCATGTTCCACCTCGTCGGTTACGATATGATTTCTTATTTTACGTACCAACAGCTCGAACCAGTTCTTATAAGAATTCTCCAACCGTACGGATGGAAAGAGCAGTAGATCGCCTTAAGTTGGATATACTTTCCCTCATGCCAAACAATTTTAGACGTGTTATTCGAAGCGCCAAACTCAGTTTTGTACCTAGATAGGATTAATTTTCGTCGTGACGTAGTACCTTTTGTTAAGTTACATATGTGTAGTATAGTTGTGAGGTAGCTCCTAATGGAACTTGTCCTGTCACTACCTCCATGTATGAATAAATAAATAATTAGCTGTGTAGGTCTATGTTATGCTAAATGATCAAAACTTGAAGTACATATGATAATTAGTCAAAAGATACATGATACTTGCTTTGTTGACCAGATCTGCTTGATGTAATATTAATCACTAAGCAATCTAGAGTTATCCTTGGGAAACCCTTCGAATTTTTTGGACATCCTTGGATTTTTTTTGATATATGCTTGAAAATCTAATTACTTAGCTAACTCTGAAAAGGTTGTAATGGCCCTTAAAGTTGCTAGAAACTTCTGATTGTAGTCTCTAAATTTATTTGGTAATTTAAAAAAAATCTTTTGTAATGACTTGGAAAATACATGGATGTGTTTTTAGTAATTTTGGCTATACTTGGAAAGTACTTCGAAATTGTTACAAAACTTATGCATATTTGGAAGTCAAATGAAAATCATCTAAAAATCTGGATATCTGCAGAAATATCTGAGAAAATCTTACCATTTCTTCTGGAAATACTTGGAAATAGTCATAAAGTCTATGAAAATCTCGAATATCTATAAACTGCCATTTCAAATTAGGTGGTAAACATCCGAGCTTAGTCTTGAAAAATGGTGAACGGTCAAGTTTAAACACGTTAAGAATAGCTCAACAGGATAGATTATTGTTAAAGATAAATCTTCAAAATTCCAACCTTCACAATGATTTTGATATTTTTGGTCTTATTAATCAACTGAAACCAGAACTAGTAGTAGCACTAGAACTAACACTAGACCTGAAACTAGAAACATTCGGGTTTAGCCGCACGTCTCTCAAGAGGGCTAACCCGAATGATTCTAGTCTAGGTCTTGTGTTAGTTCTAGTGATAATGCTAGTGCAAAACTCGAACTAACACTAGACCGAGAACTAGAAACATTCGGGTTTAGCCGCACGTCTCTCAAGACGGCTAAACCCGAATGATTCTAGTTCTAGGTTGAGTGTTAGTTCTAATGTCAGTGTTAACTCTAGTTTTAGTTGTTATTCCGTCGAGGTGTGCACCTGTTTCTGAGATGCAGTAGTTCTTTTAGATTCTATCATCGTTGGTATAAATATAAAGTCACGTAGAGGGAACGCAAATGTGTAGATAGTTGTCCGAATTTTTGTGTCATTAAAATTATTCATTCAAACAGTTTAAAGTACAAATTAAAAAAATTTCATATACAGTGTGTCCCAGGATAGATGTTACAAGAATATATTAGGTATAATGACATAAAAATTTTTGAAATGTATTATAATGCTAAGGAATTATAATTAATTATATATTACTTAAAATTCTCTCCATACCAAGCAGTGCTTAATTCCTTAGACTTAAAATAAAATTAAAAAATTTTTAAGTCATTGTACCTCTTGTAACATCTATTCTGGGACACACTGTATAACGAACTTTTGGCTATAACGAACATTTTCTTTCTCGTATTAATCCGTTATATCGAGGTTTTACCGTACTAACATATTTTTGCCTTAAAATGTCCTACTTTTTTATTTAATTATCGGTATTTATCAAATTTATGCACGGTAACGTCAGGTTTATTTTTAGGAATTATTATATCAGTTGTACATGTGGTTTGGTTTTCCGTTAGGTTTATTGCCTCATCAAGGACAATATTCTACATAAAAACCATTAACATTTAATTTTTTTATCTTTTATATATTTTTATAGTTTTGGGAAATAATTTCTGATGAACATGGAATTGACCCAACGGGAGCTTACATTTCTCCAATCCAAAACAATGCAATCCATTAAATATTTCCGTATTAACAGTTAGTGTAATAAACATAATTATTTGTTTTTAAATACCAGAAAAATAATACCCCGTAATTTAAATATCACTCCGTAATTTACAGGAAACTGTAAATTTAATTTCTTTGACGGCACTAAAAAAAAGTTTATTTTTAGCTTTATTCTAAAACGATAAGAAATAGACCTATCTAACCCCATATTTTTGTAATCAGAAAAAAATAAAGAATTTAATAAGCGAATAGTAGTCAAAAAATTTTTTTCGGTTTTAGATTTTGAGATTTTATGACAATTTTCGTTTTTTTAAATGGAAACAACCACTGATTATTCGCTTATTAAATTCGTTATTTTTTTCTGATTACAAAAATATAGGGTTTAACAGGTCTATTTTTTATTGTTTTAGAATAAAGCTAAAAATAAACTTTTTTTTAGTGTCGTCAAAGAAATTAAATTTACAGTTTCCTGTAAATTACTTATTTAATTACTTATTATTTATTTTTAGGAATTATTATATCAGTTGTACATGTAGTTTGGTTTTCCGTTAGGTTTATTGCCTCATCAAGGACAATATTCTACATAAAACCCATTAACATTTAATTTTTTTTCTATAAGTCATTAAATTATCTTTTATATATTTTTATAGTTTTGGGAAATAATTTCTGATGAACATGGAATTGACCCAACGGGAGCTTACATTTCTCCAATCCCAAACAATGCAATCCATTAAATATTTCCGTATTAACCGTTGGTGTAATAAACATAATTATTTGTTTTTAAATACCAGAAAAATAATACCCCGTAATTTAAATACCACCCCGTAATTTACAGGAAACTGTAAATTTAGATTTTGAGATTTTATGACAATTTTCGTTTTTTTAAATGGAAACAACCACTGATTATTCGCTTATTAAATTCGTTATTTTTTTCTGATTACAAAAATATAGGGTTTAACAGGTCTATTTCTTATTGTTTTAGAATAAAGCTAAAAATAAACTTTTTTTTAGTGTCGTTAAAAAATTAAATTTACAGTTTCCTGTAAATTATAACTAAAAATTGAAAAAACATATTGTGTCATTTGAATCAAATACATTTGTTGAACTATTTAATTTATATTTGTTTTACACAAAAGTTGGAATAGATTGCATTAATTCACATTTTTTATTAATATTTAATATTATTATTAAATGACTTAATAAATTATTGATAGATGGCGGTCATATATTTTTTAAATTCAATTAATTTTATATATTTTTATAGTTTTGGGAAATAATTTCTGATGAACATGGAATCGACCCAACTGGAGCTTACCACGGAGATTCTGAACTCCAATTAGAAAGAATAAACGTGTATTACAATGAAGCGTCAGGAGGAAATTACGTTCCACGAGCCGTTCTGGTTGATTTAGAACCAGGTACAATGGACTCTGTAAGATCCGGTCCGTACGGTCAGCTTTTCCGCCCAGATAACTTTGTCTTTGGACAATCGGGAGCTGGTAATAACTGGGCTAAAGGTCATTATACCGAAGGGGCGGAATTAGTTGATTCTGTTTTGGATGTTATCCGTAAAGAAGCCGAATCGTGCGATTGTCTCCAAGGATTCCAATTGACACATTCTTTGGGTGGTGGTACTGGATCTGGAATGGGAACGTTACTTATTTCAAAAATTAGGGAAGAATATCCAGATAGAATTATGAATTCTTATTCGGTTGTTCCATCGCCAAAAGTATCAGATACAGTTGTTGAACCTTATAACGCTACTCTTTCTATTCATCAATTGGTTGAAAACACAGATGAAACTTTCTGTATTGATAATGAAGCTTTATATGATATCTGCTTCAGAACGTTAAAATTACAAACACCAACTTACGGCGATTTGAACCATTTGGTATCGCTCACTATGTCTGGAGTCACCACTTGTCTTCGTTTCCCTGGTCAATTAAATGCAGATTTAAGAAAACTTGCTGTAAATATGGTTCCATTCCCGCGTCTTCACTTCTTCATGACCGGATTTGCTCCGTTAACCTCTAGAGGAAGTCAACAATACAGAGCTTTAACCGTACCAGAACTTACTCAACAAATGTTTGATGCCAAAAACATGATGGCCGCTTGCGATCCAAGGCATGGAAGATATTTAACGGTAGCTTCTATTTTCAGAGGTAGAATGTCTATGAAAGAAGTCGATGAACAAATGCTTAACATCCAAAATAAGAATAGCAGCTATTTCGTTGAATGGATTCCAAATAACGTTAAAACCGCTGTTTGCGATATTCCACCCAGAGGGTTAAAAATGTCCGCAACATTTATTGGAAATTCAACAGCTATTCAAGAATTATTTAAACGCATATCCGAACAATTTACTGCTATGTTCCGTAGAAAGGCTTTCTTGCATTGGTACACTGGCGAAGGTATGGATGAAATGGAATTTACTGAAGCCGAATCGAACATGAACGATTTAGTCTCTGAATATCAACAGTACCAAGACGCAACTGCCGACGATGACGTTGAATTTGAAGAAGAACAAGAAGGTGAAGTCGAAGAAAATTAAGCGAACCCATATTCGAATAATACTAACTTTTTTTTTTAATTATTATCTTGTTTCATATTTTTGTACAGTTTGCAAATTCTTTAGAATGTTAACGCATTAAACCAAATCAAAACTGAACGTGTTTTACTGTGCATATTTCTTAATTTAAATTTGTTTTGTTCCGTCTGTTTACACGTTATTGTTAAGAAATTATAGTATAAAGGAAAAGCACTGATTGTAATTTATAATGAATAAAGAAATGCATTTATGTCGTTGGCGAGTTAAGAGTAAGAATGTATCCGTTAAAAAAAGTGTTGTTCATATTTTTTTTGCACATTAAAGCATTTTTAGGTCTGATTATACTTTGCTCAATAAATCTTTGTATTTTGTTGCTACGTTTTCATATTCGAACAAGTCGAGTTTTGATATAACTTGGTTATTAATGTTCGCAAAATTCTAAGTTAACATAATAAAACAATATTAAACTATATATGCCGTTTTATTTCATCAAATGTATACAATTATATAAGTAGTAATTTTTACAAGAGGAATATATATATTTTAAAAAAATATAAATTAGAAATTGTATTATTAGGCACGGTTATTTCAAGTTTAATTCTTTTATTTACCAATTAAACAAGTTCCTAAGTATTAGTGGTGGGGTACACATTTTTATATAAAATTAGCTCTCTAATAAATTAATTGAAACTTTAAAATTACTTGTATTTATGACAAGGCGTTGCAAGGAAACAAATATTAATTTAATTATAACTAATAGAAACAACGTAACAATACATAAAAGTTAATACAGCGATTTAATTTATTTTAGTTATAGTGAATTAAGAGCTAAATAGCTCTGAAAGCGAACATTATGGTGATTCTAGGAATGCCTAGAAGTTGCTAGTAAATTAGAAGGTCTTGTGCTTATCAGAAAAGACAATGTTAATAAAAAGAAAGAATATACGTACAAGATTCAGTAATATACTTAATCATTTTTCAGTTTATTGGCAGTTATTTGTAAATGAGGTGATTCTAGATATAGATTAAAAGAACCAACCCGAATGATTCTAGTTTTACACGTGCACTGTTACTAGGACTAATCCTAGAACTAGAAACTATCACTAGAACTATCACAAGACCTAGAACTAGAATCATTCGGGTTTAGCCGTCTTGAGAGACGTGCGTCTAAACCTGAATGTTTCTAGTTCTAGGTCTAGTGTTAGTTATATTTTTCCACTATCACTAGAACTAACACATGACCTAGAATTAGAAGCAGTCGGGCTTAGCTGTCTTTAGACGCACGGCTAAACCCGAATGTTTCTAGTTCTAGTGTTAGTTCTAGTTTTGTACTATTACTAGAACTAACACAAGACCTTGAACTAGAATCAGTCGGGCTTAGCCGTCTTTAGACGCACGGCTAAACCCGAATGTTTCTAGTTCTAGGTCTAGTGTTAGTTCTAGTGATAGTGCAAGTGTAAAACTAGAACTAACACTATACCTAGAACTAGAAACATTTGGGTTTAGCCCTCTTTACAGTTGTGCGGCTAAACCCAAATGATTCTAGTTCTAGGTAAGTTTTACACTAGAAGTATCACAAGACCTAGAACTAGAATCATTCGGGTTTAGCCGTCTTGAGAGACGTGCGGCTAAACCCGAATGTTTCTAGTTCTAGGTCTAGTGTTAGTTCTAGTTTACACTAGCAATATTACTAGAACTATCACAAGACCTAGAACTAGAATCATTCGGGTTTAGTCGTCTTGAGAGACGTGCGACTAAATCCGAATGTTTCTAGTTCTCGGTCTAGTGTGAGTTCTAGTTTTGCACTATCACTAGAACTAACATAAGACCTAGAACTAGAATCATTCGGGTTTAGCCGTCTTGAGGGACGTGCGGCTAAATCCGAATGTTTCTAGTTCTCGGTCTAGTGTTAGTTCTAGTTTTGCACTATCACTAGAACTAACACAAGACCTAGAATTAGAATCATTCGGGTTTAGCCGTCTTGAGAGACGTGCGGCTAAACCTGAATGTTTCTAGTTCTAGGTCTATTGTTAGTTATATTTTTACATTATCAATAGAACTAACACAAGACCTAGAACTAGAATCATTCGGGTTTAGCCGTCTTGGGAGACGTGCGGCTAAACCTGAATGTTTCTAGTTCTAGGTCTATTATTAGTTTTATTTTTACACTATCACTAGAACTAGCACATGACCTAGAACTAGAATCAGTCGGGCTTAGCTATCTTTAGACGCATGGCTAAACCCGAATGTTTCTAGTTCTAGTGTTAGTTCTAATTTTGCACTATCACTAGAACTAACACAAAACCTTGAACTAGAATCATTCGGGTTTAGCCGTCTTGAGAGACGTGCGGCTAAACCTGAATGTTTCTAGTTCTAGGTCTATTATTAGTTGTATTTTTACACTATCACTAGAACTAGCACATGACCTAGAACTAGAATCAGTCGGGCTTAGCTATCTTTAGACGCATGGCTAAACCCGAATGTTTCTAGTTCTAGTGTTAGTTCTAATTTTGCACTATCACTAGAACTAACACAAAACCTTGAACTAGAATCATTCGGGTTTAGCCGTCTTGAGAGACGTGCGGCTAAACCTGAATGTTTCTAGTTCTAGGTCTAGTGTTAGTTATATTTTTACATTATCAATAGAACTAACACAAGACCTAGAACTAGAATCATTCGGGTTTAGCCGTCTTGAGAGACGTGCGGCTAAATCCGAATGTTTCTAGTTCTCGGTCTAGTGTTAGTTCTAGTTTTGCACTAGCACGATCACTAAAACTAATACAAGACCTAGAACTAGAATCATTCGGGTTTAGCCGTCTTGAGAGACGTGCGGCTAAACCGGAATGATTCTAGTTCTAGGTCTTGTGTTAGTTCTAGTGATACTATAAAACTATAACTAACACTAGAACTAGAAACATTCGGGTTTAGCCGATCCTCTCTTAAGACGGCTGGTAGGTAGCACTAATTAGCATAAAACATCACTATGTTGCATATTTTTATTGAACTAAAGCTAGAACTAACACTAGACCTAGAACTAGAAAGTATCGGGTTTAGCTAGTTATGCTTTAGATAGCATAAAATAGAAGTAGAATCATTCGGGTTTAGTCGTCTTGCCAGACGTGCGGCTAAATCCGAATGTTTCTAGTTCTCAGTCTAGTGTCAGTTCTAGTTTTGCATTAGCAATATCACTAGAACTAACAACATTCGGATTTAGCCGAACATCTGTCAAGACGGCTAAATTCGAATGATTCTAGTTCTAGGTTTAGTGTTGCTTCCAAATTTAAACTTGAGAGATCTGAACAGCCAACAAACAAGTTTGATTGTAAAGTATTACTAGGATTGCTATATTTAGGTTGTATCAAGAGTTCCAGGGATAGAACTGTTTGTGGATTATACACTTTCGACCTAAATGCTGTTGGCTAAAGAAAATGCCATGTGGATCAAGATGAGGTTTGAATTGTACTCAACATTTCAAAGCAAGTAAATGAACGACTATCTCATTTGTACTGCCACTGGGCAACTAAAAGGCAAAAAAATATCATTTGGTATCACTTCTCAACAAAAGAGATACTTATTAAGAAAAAGCGAATTAAAAACAGGAAAGTTAAAAAACGTGTTCACAAATAAAACTCTTTCTTTTCCAAGTTCTGACGTTCATGACTCATTGTGACATTATGTTTGATGAATGACGTTTCCCTAAATACATCAAGCAAGGATAAAACAACAAATATGATCTATGATTTCATTTCGGCGAAACGCATTGTTGTTTAAAGGTCTTAAATGAGCTTTTTTTAACGAATATCCTACTTTGTGAACAAAAAATGCTTCGTTTGAAGAAGTCAGAATAAAAGTTTGCAAATGATTTAGCTGAAAGAGTGATTAAGTTGATGCAAAACAAAAGTATCAAAAGATAAAAGTGACAGTAATAGCAAACTTCGAAAAGAAAGTTCAAAGAATATACCTTTTTTAAATGTTAACGTTTTAAAAACAGTTTTTTCCTTTTTATTTGTAACACTTTTTTTTTCGTTTTATATAGCTTAATTTGAGTGAAAAAGTATTTATTGGGACCTCAATCAGAAGGATATTTATATATTTTAATGCATAAAAAAAATGGATGAGTTAAATTATTCCTTTTTAATACCTGTTTTTTTATTTAAGTAGATAAATAATTATTAATTAATACATACATAAAAAGTATGTAAGAAAAAAATTACAAACTTTTTGTATCATTGCAACATCTTGCATAAAATTTAATATTATAAATATTTTTTTCTCTCTTTATCACGTATTTAGTAGAAGAAAAAAAAAATTCTGGTTCTAGGAATGTGAGCGAAAAAAGAAACGTTACGTAAAATTTATATAAATACAACAAACGTAGTCACATAAAAACACATAAAATACTTTTTTTTTTAAGATAAACCACCATTCTATCAAATTCAACGAATTCTTTTAAGAATTGTAACAAAACTTTCATTATAATTAATATATTATACCCAGGTACAATATCACAAATCTTAACTCGATCTACATTGTCTTCAAAAATCAACAACAACCATGCTGCTTGTAGAAATCTGAAACTATCGCTAGAGCTCCTCCAGGTAAAAACCTTACAAAATGATCACCAGCGATCGGACCAATTGCGTACAGATTAGTATAACCATTAACTGAGTGTCGTAATTTATTTATGTTTATTGGATTTGTTTTTGAGTCAACCGAATACTTATTGTTAACACCCAATTTAAAATCTTGTGGTAGAAAACTTAAATCGGGTCTCGATCCGATTAATACAACCGCGAAAGAAACATTAATCTCCATATCTTTACCATCTTTTGACGTGATCGTTACCGTTCGATTATTTTCTGAGTAATTTGTTAATGTATATTCGGGAAATGCTGAGTATAAAGGATAATTAGAACCTTCTTGTTGCATCATTTGATGAACCTAAAAAAAATATAATTAGTTAATTAATTAATTAATAAATTTATTTACCTTGTGATATTCAGGATACATATTTTCAGGTAATTGTTTACTAAGATCTCTTGATTTATTTCTAAAAAGATGGATAACCGGTATACTTTTGGCTCTTGTAGCAATAATAGCATCAGCAGCACTTAAACCAGCCCCAACAATTAAAACAGGATCAGGATTTTCTTTATGATATTGCATATAAAGTTCCAATTCGATCTCAAGACTTCTCACGTCGTGTAAAAGCCATGTTGGGTCTCGTTTATCCATAGAAATTGACAACCGATTTGGTAAATCACTAGCTCCATTAGCCAAAACTAAATAATTACATGAATATCGTTTTATCGATCTACTTTTAATATCATAAACATCTACGATCCATCTCGGTTCTATTACTGGCTTATCAACGTCGGTAGATGTTCCTGCATTAAAACTTAAATCGATTTTTCTATTATCAGTATTTTTATATCTATCATAATCACATGAAAAACTAACAGATCTAACGCGATCGTTTAAGTTCATTTTCTTACAACGATTCTCGTTGTGTACCATCAGATCTGACGTCGAAACATTTTTCGTTTTATCACTATCCAATTTCCTTTTGCAACATCGTTCGCCGATTAATTTTCGTTGTCCATGAGACAATAAAAAATTTAAAGCGTTCGTAAACGGACACGAACTTTTCGTTTCTTTCATTTCTTCGACTTCCGGTTGTGTACACAATTTGATGCGATCGCTCGTTTCGTTATGAATTTTTTTGACCCATTCGTTATCGGAATCGCGATCAACGTTTTCCGGGTTATTAATAATAGTTTCTTTACGAACTTCTTCGATGTTTACTACTATCGTGTTATTTTCGAAATATTTTTCGAGATTCATTATTTTTACGTATTCGGCATAATACTTTGCTACATTAGAAGCAAACGCTCGTTTTTCGGCACCTTCTCTCATCGTATATTTTAATCCGGGGAGAGCCATCCAAGTTCCTAGGGAGAGAGTTAAAATGTGTGGATCCATTGAGTGCCATGACCCACCTGGTGGACCTTTACCAAAAACTATATGGTCAATCTATATTATAAAAAGAAAATTGTTAAAAATAAAATAATAAATTTAAAATTGTTTTGTAGGTACGTGTTTTTGACAAATAAATTTTTATTAATCAGTTAATTAATTGGTGTTTTTTGTAATTAACTCAAATTCTTTGTGTATAATTACTTTTGAATTACCTGCACGCCGTTTCGCCTCCACTCAATTAAAGGTTCTATTTCCAAACCAATATCAGCACATGGATGCGATAAAGAATCCAAAAGTAATGATACGGGGTTTGTTGAGCGTCCCTCTAAACCGTGGGATAAATAATCTAAATCTAGATTAACCAAGGTTTCTCCTATGCATGTTCCTAATCTTGCTGACAACATTTCGTCTGGATGATTATTTGATATTACGTACGGTATGTTACCGTCTAACATATACGATAAAGATATACCACTTGGTCCATTTCCTACAAATGATAAAAACGGTAATGAAATGTATGATAAAAATTGAAAATATTTACCTATTATTACGACATCTTTATGGACGACGTCACTTCTATTGTTATACCTCATCTTGGTCTTTTCTTACTGAAAATAGGGAAAAGCAAAAATTAATTATATAGTAAACGAACAATAAAATCTATAATAATTTACAAAGCCATATTATTGTAAAATATAGCATTTTGTGGTATTTGAAATATGTTAAAGTAATCGTGTTTATTTACAATGTTAAAGTTTGTATCTTTTTTGTGCATATTTTTTCTCATATTACAATAGTGAGAGATTAAATATAATGACCAAGAATGTAAATATTGAAATAATTAGCTTTATGTATTTTGTACAAATAAAGACTCGTTTAAGTACGAATTTCCAGAAAGATTTTAATCAAACTAATGCTGTGGGAAATCGAAATACAATCATGTCATATCACTCTAAAGTGGGTTTCAGATCACAAAGACATTGAAGGCAATAAAAAGGCCACCCTGTATTACCCCAACCTGGGTGTGGACTACAAAAAAGTCACTTAAAACAAGTAATTAATACATGGAAGGACTCAAAGTTAGCTTTGTGCTGGAAAGAACTTCCAAAAGAAAACCAACGAGGTTTTATGCCTCAGCAAAGGGAACCCAAGTTCGCTATCAGTTTTTCTGACCAGCCAAACGCTCCTAAAATACCACCTCTTCAACATTGGACAAGATGAGGATCAAACTTATCGACTTTGCAACGACGAGTCAGAGATCGCTGAACATATTTTGTATGAATGCGTTGCCAGAGACACAAAATTTTCGGAAAGGTTCGCCTGACACCTACTGACATAAAGGAACAACACTTTGTGGCAGTATCCCGTGAAATCTGACGCCATATTATAGCGAGTTACCAAGGTATGTTACTATTGGTGGTAAAGATTTGGCGGGATAGCGCTAGTGTCACTTCTAGTTCACGTCTGTTAAGACGGCTAAACCCAAATGATTCTAGTTCTACTATATAATCTAATATACGTACTTTTCTAATACGTATATTTACCTTGTCAACTACTTCAATAAAAATATACAACAATCTAGCGCTTAATAACAATTAAAACTAAAATTAACACTAAACCTAGGACTAGAAACATTTGGGTTTAGCCGTACGTCTCTTAAGACAGCTAAACCCGAATGATTCAAGTTCTAGGTCTAGCACTGCATAACAAATAAAACTAGCACAGTTACTATGTAGAATTAACACTATACCTAGAACTAGAATCATTTGGGTTTAGCCGTACGTCTTTAAAGACGGCTAAACTCGAATGATTCTAGTTCTAAGTATAGTGTTAGTTCTAGTTTTACACTTGCACTGCCACTAGAACTAACATTAGACCTAGAATTAAAAATATTTGTGTTTAGCCGTACGTTTCTTAAGACGGCTAAAACCGAATGATTCTAGTTCTATGTCTAGCACTGCATAACAATTAAAACTAAATCTAACACTGTTCTATGTAGAATTAACACTATCCCTAGAACTAGAATCATTTGGGTTTAGCCGCACGTCTCTAAAGACGGCTAAACCCGAATGATTCTAGTTCTAAGTTGGGTTCGGAATCGTATTCGAATAATTCGGATAGTCGAATAATCGCATATTCGAAATTCGAATAATTTTCATAATTTATTAGCCGAAAAGTCGAATATTTGAGTAGTCGACTATTCTAATAATAGTCGACTATTTGAACATTTGTTAAAAAAATAATAATTTACTTCATTTAATACAATTTTTTGATCCATTCTTTTTTTTAATGTCATCTTGTTTTGTTTATACAGAACATATTTACTTATAACGTTAATGTTGTCATTCACGTTTAATATATTAATAGGTATAGGTATTTTCCTTTTTCTCTTTAATGTTGTATTAATGTTTAACTTAACGAGGAAAAAAAGATTGTTAATTGTTTATTTGTTTCTCCTGAAATTCAGAAAAATTAGTAGTATAAAACGTATACTAATAGGTATACTAATAAGAGGTTAATCAAATTATCCGAATATTTTAAAAATTCGACTAGTTGACGACTATTCGACTAGTCGACAACTATTCCACTAGTCGAATATTAATAAATATTCGACTATTCGAATTGAAAATTATACGACTATTCGAATATTTTCATTTGTAAAACTCCGAGCACTAGTTCTAAGTACAGTGTTAGTTCTAGTTTTACGCCTGCACTGTCACTAGAACTAACATTAGACCTAGAACTAGAAACATTTGGGTTTAGCCGCACGTGTCTAAAGACGGCTAAACCCGAATGATTCTAGTTCTAAGTATAGTGTTAGTTCTAGTTTTACACTAGTACTATCACTAAAAGTAACACTATACCTAGAACTAGAATCGCACGTCTCTAAAGACGGATACGTTCATAACAACAGCGTTCATAGGGAGTTGTTTACTCAACGGACCTCGATTCTGTGCTTTTGGTAACTCGTGATAAGATGGCGGATTTTAAATCGAGGTCATAACACGAGGTGCCGCCAACATCAAACGAATCGACGTCAGCGTCATTTCTGGTTATTCTGCGGCAATACCACAGAGTAACCAGAAGTGATATCCCGCCAAATCTGACGCCATATTGTTGCGAGGAAGCAAAGTATTGCTGCTATTGGTGGTTAATCAAGGTCTATAGAACATAAGGTTACCCAATGCCGATTCTCCTCCTCTGAGGGGCAAGGTGGGTCAGTGACGTAGCTGGTTCGATGAACAACACAACACGATGCGAGGTTTAAATATTTTATATAGACTGTACCACAGTTACGCTATCTTTTACTCAACTCTACTCCGACTGTATCGAACCAGTGACGTCATTCTGCGGGGTAATAATCGATACTATAGAGGCATAGGGAATTAGGTAACCTTATGTTCTATAGATCTTGGTGGTTAATATAGTTGTCTCTGTTTAAGTTGTCTCTTTCATTCATTGTGGATTCATCGGGCCCAACGATCTAGCACCACCGCTCGCTTCGCTTCTTTCTAGATAGGCTATAACGTGTTAAAACCTGTCCTATTGTCCTTTATAAACAAGTGAGTGTTTGTAAACAGTATCTGCGTTTTGATTTGCTTTTGTGTATAATATTTTTAATTATAAATGGATTGGAAAGGGTTAAATTGTGCTAAAACTAATTGATAAGTGGATTTACTGAATACACATAAACATAAATATGCCAGCGTTTACAAACGTTGGACAAACGAGGACGGAGGGGGTCGGGGATTACTATATATGTCTGAGACAAACACACGTGTATAAAAGCATAGTGATGGCTTATCCAGAGAGAAGCTTTACACTAGCACTATCACTAGAACTAACACAAGACCTAAAACTAGAATCATTCGAGTTTTGCCGGTTTGAAAGACTTGCGGCTAAACCTGAATGTTTCTAATTCTAGGTTTAGTGTTAGTTCTAGTGACAGTGGTAGGTAGCGCTAGTTAGCATAAGATATCACTATGTTGCATATTTTTATTGCACTAAAACTAACACTAGACCTAGAACTAGAAACATTCAGACGCTACAGTTATTCTGTGGCAAAGGGATTGACATTGCCAGATCGTGCCTATGGTTCCCCGCAATAAGATGGCGGATTTTTAAATTGAGGTCATAAAACGAGATGCCGCCAACACCAAATGAATCGATTTCAGTGTCATTTCTGGTTATTCTGTGGCAATACCAAGGTTCATCAAGGACCTAAATTTGCCCTAAACCTTAGGAGGGCTTAAGTTACAATAGATTTTATAGATCGCGATGACGAGAGGGTTATCATCTCATCCACACAAAAATATGAGGTCACCCATTGGTATTATAAGACACACAAAAAGTCTGGTAATATGAGTTAAAATTGTAAAAAGTAGTAACAGTATTGATAGAGTAAAACCAAATAAATGTGTACATCAACCGGTTTCTTAGTAACATTCCACTTCGATATAAATTATTACAAATAATCACATAGTATATCAATTTCACCTGTTGTTTTTCGCATAAACTAGAGGTGTACTTTTATTTGCGTACTACTCAGAAGGATTATTTTTACAAAATGACAGGGAATATATTAAGCGGTTAGATAAGTGATCAATTTAGATTACAATCAATAAATAATATCAATATTTGAAGTGTGGCGTCGCTAAGTGATAATATTCATCGATTTTGTTTTTTAAGTAGACCTACGAATTATTAATCAATATTTCTAAGAAATTAGATAGATGTAATCGCGAAGGAAACGGTCAATACGAAAAGAAACGACCTCAACGCGAACGACCAATTTTGTGAAAGTGGGAAACTTTTTTTTTTACACGCAATCAAGGTTTTAGCCGTTTCACGAACTCTTGAGGTCAAAAAGTAATTTATGTGTAGATTTAATTTCCGTATTTCAGTTTAAAATTTGAAACAAAAAGAAAATTTTGTTTCTAAAGAGACGTAAGTATATAATTATTGTATCGTTAAGCATTATTATCTAGTTTCGCGTGCATTGGTAATAAAGTCTAATTTAAAAGAGAACATTATAATGAGTTCCATGATACATGTGTTATGGAATCGTAAATGGTTACGTAATCGATAAATGATAGTTCAAATTAACATTGTTTAAAAAAGAACTCAGTTGTTTAAATTAAAGTAACAGTCATTAAAGAAACTTGCTGTGTCATCATGAATAGTTCCCAGACGTTTCTGACACATTAAGATACAATAATTTTTAATAACAAAACATTTTATAGTGGTTTTAAAATATTGTTTTTACTTCTGATACGTTGCGGTTAAAACCAAAATAAGATACCGAAAAGTTAAACAATATATTATTTTCAGCTATTATTCTGGTTCTTTTTTTGATTTTATTTACAACTAGCAATCTTTATCAAGATAAGAAATTTAATATTATATGATTTATTACACTGGGTGATTTATTGTTTTGTAAAAAAAAAGCAAATAATACATTATGAAGTTTATTTTAGCTTTTCTAACTAATCTTGGTAAATACTGTTATTATTATAAAGAATGGTTTTTACTTAGAAACGATAGGAAATGTTTCTGAATAGAGAGGTTTTACGAATTTTTGTTTTGATAAAGTTATTTTTAGAAATAAATATTAAACATTCTGATTGTAAGTTACTGAATCATGTTGATTACATAAATATACAATGTTGATATTAAAGCTTTCGAAAAAAAATATTTAATACTTTAAATTATACCAATGAGAGCTTAAACAAAATATAAAATTGGGAAGTTATATTTTTCGTATATAGTTCGTATTATAAAACATGTTTTTGTTAATTTGTTTTATTTCTTTATTGGCATGGAAAATCATCTCCAAGGATGCCCACTTTGGTATAAAAGAGAATATATGTTATGCATTTCCAAATTGTATGTACAGGTTGAGTCATAAATAATGGGATATAACGAAAGTAGAGACATAAAACAGGTTATTGGTAAATAGTAGATTATTTTACATGACAACGCATCGTGGGATGGAAATATGTCAGTCATTTGTTTTTATTAATGCCTAGACGAATAATTTATCTCAAAAGCTATACCTTGACGAGGTATATACATTGTCAAATATTGTATAGTTAGCAAACTTTTTTCAGTGTGAGTATTTATTTCATTTTACAATAATATCTCAATTAGTGTTTCTATCAGCATCAGTAATTTTGCTCTTTTGCACAAGCACCATTGTCAATGTTGATGTTCTACTCTTTTAACAGAAACTTTCTTTTTAGATTTGTCTGTTAATGGGAGAATTTTTGATATGTTCCGGAAACTTTTACACCACTGCACCTATTTTCAGAGTTTTATGTTATTGCAAACTATTTTTGTCCTTCTGCAAACATTTTGCCAGCATTATTTATCTTTTGTAAAAACTTCTGGTTCAATATAAGTGATTTTGTAAAAACATCTTTGTCAATGTGCTCATTTTTCCGCAGTAATCAACGTTTTTTTATTAGTGCCAATTGTTCATTTCCTTCTGCTAGCACTTCTGTGAATATTATTTATCAGCATGAGTAATTTGGCCTATCTTTATTTTTTTTATTTATTAAAACCAGCTCAACATACATTAAAACATGTTAAATCCCTGGCTTCGGAAACATTTTTCCAAGTCACCGGAAAGTAACCAGTTTTTAAGCATGACTTGAAGATATCAGTTAAGTGGCTAGTAATATTCGAAGCGAGGAGTTTTAGAATTAGATTTGGAATAACGTTATGCCCTGGGGCCCTTCTATTGGGTTGGCCTTTTCTAAAAATCTTTTGGCAGAACAATCATTTCAGTTTTCTCTGTTAATGAGAGTATCTTGACTTTTTGCAGAATTTTGTGTATCATTACTTGTCAGCATTATTTATCTTTTGTAAAAATTTCTGGTTCAATGTAAGTAATTTTGTAAAAACATCTTTGTCAATGTGCTCATTTTTCCGCAGTAATCAACGTTTTTTTATTAGTGCCAATTCTTTATTTCCTTCTGCCAGCACTTTTGTGAATATTATTTATTAGCATGAGTAATTTGGCCTTTCCTTATTTTTTTTATTTATTAAAACCAACTCAACATACATTAAAAGATGTTAAATCCCTGGCCTCGGAAACATTTTTCCAAGTCACCGGAAAGTAACCAATTTTTAAGCACGACTTGAAGATATCAGTTAAGTGGCTAGTAATATTCGAAGGGAGGTGTTTTAGAATTAAATTTGGAATAAGGTTATGCCCTGGGGCCTTTCTATTGGGTTGGCCTTTTCTAAAAATCTTTTGGCAGAACAATCATTTCAGTTTTCTCTCTTAATGAGAGTATCTTGACTTTTTGCAGAATTTTGTGTATCATTACTTGCCACCATTATTTATCTTTTGTAAAAACTTCTGGTTCAATGTAAGTGATTTTGTAAAAACATCTTTGTCAATGTGCTCATTTTTCCGCAGTAATCAACGTTTTCTTATTAGTGCCAATTCTTCATTTCCTTCTGCCAGCACTTATGTGAATATTATTTATCAGCATGAGTAATTTGGCCTTTCCTTATTTTTTTTATTTATTAAAACCAGCTCAACATACATTAAAAGATGTTAAATCCCTGGCTTGGGAAACATTTTTCCAAGTCACCGGAAAGTAACCAATTTTTAAGCATGACTTGAAGATATTAGTTAAGTGGCTAGTAATATTCGAAGGTAGGTGTTTTAGAATTAAATTTGGAATAAGGTTATGCCCTGGGGCCTTTCTATTGGGTTGGCCTTTTCTAAAAATCTTTTAGCAGAACAATCATATCAGTTTTCTCTATTAATGAGAGTATCTTGACTTTTTGCAGAATTTTGTGTATCATTACTTGCCAGCATTATTTATCTTTTGAAAAAACTTCTGGTTCAATATAAGTGATTTTGTAAAAACATCTTTGTCAATGTGCTCATTTTTCCGCAGTAATCAACGTTTTTTTATTAGTGCCAATTCTTCATTTCCTTCTGCCAGCACTTTTGTGAATATTATTTATTAGCATGAGTAATTTGGCCTTTCCTTATTTTTTTTATTTATTAAAACCAGCTCAACATACATTAAAAGATGTTAAATCCCTGGCTTCGGAAACATTTTCCAAGTAACCGGAAAGTAACCAATTTTTAAGCACGACTTGAAGATATCAGTTAAGTGGCTAGTAATATTCGAAGGGAGGTGTTTTAGAATTAGATTTGGAATAAGGTTATGCCCTGGGGCCTTTCTATTGGGTTGGCCTTTTCTAAAAATCTTTTGGCAGAACAATCATTTTAGTTTTCTCTATTAATGAGAGTATCGTGACTTTTTGCAGAATTTTGTGTATCATTACTTGCCAGGATTATTTATCTTTTGAAAAAACTTCTGGTTCAATGTAAGTGATTTTGTAAAAACATCTTTGTCAATGTGCTCATTTTTCCACAGTAATCAACGTTTTTTTATTAGCGCCAATTCTTCATTACCTTCTGCCTGCACTATTGTGAATATTATTTATCAGCATCAGTGATTTGGCCTTTCCTTTTTTTTTATTTATTAAAACCACCTCAACATACATTAAAAGATGTTAAATCCCTGGCTTCGGAAACATTTTTCCAAGTAACCGGAAAGTAACCAATTTTTAAGCATGACTTGAAGATATCAGTTAAGTGGCTAGTAGTATTCGAAGGGAGGTGTTTTAGAATTAAATTTGGAATAAGGTTATGCCCTGGGGCCTTTCTATTGGGTTGGCCTTTTCTAAAAATCTTTTGGCAGAACAATCATTTCAGTTTTCTCTGTTAATGAGAGTATCTTGACTTTTTGCAGAATTTTGTGTATCATTACTTGCCAGCATTATTTATCTTTTGAAAAAACTTCTGGTTCAATGTAAGTAATTTTGTAATAACATCTTTGTCAATGTGCTCATTTTTCCGCAGTAATCAACGTTTTTTTATTAGTGCCAATTCTTCATTTCCTTCTGCCAGCACTTCTGTGAATATTATTTATCAGCATCAGTAATTTGGCCTTTCCTTATTTTTTTATTTATTAAAACCAGCTCAACATACATTAAAACATGTTACATCCCTGGCTTCGGAAACATTTTTCCAAGTCACCGGAAAGTAACCAATTTTTAAGCATGTCTTGAAGACATTAGTTAAGTGGCTAGTAATATTCGAAGGGAGGTGTTTTAGAATTAGATTTGGAATAAGGTTACGCCCTGAGGCCTTTCTATTGGGTTGGCCTTTTCTAAAAATCTTTTGGCAGAACAATCATTTCAGTTTTCTCTATTAATGAGAGTATTTTGACTTTTTGCAGAATTTTGTGTATCATTATTTACCAGCATTATTTATCTTTTGTAAAAACTTCTGGTTCAATGTAAGTAATTTTGTAAAAACATCTTTGTCAATGTGCTCATTTTTCCGCAGTAATCAACGTTTTTTTATTAGTGCCAATTCTTCATTTCCTTCTGCCAGCACTTATGTGAATATTATTTATCACCATGAGTAATTTGGCCTATCTTTATTTTTTTTATTTATTAAAACCAGCTCAACATACATTAAAAGATGTTAAATCCCTGGCTTCGGAAACATTTTTCCAAGTCACCGGAAAGTAACCAATTTTTAAGCATGACTTGAAGACATCAGTTAAGTGGCTAGTAATATTCGAAGGGAGGTGTTTTAGAATTAGATTTGGAATAAGGTTATGCCCTGGGGCCTTTCTATTGGGTTGGCCTTTTCTAAAAATCTTTTGGCAGAACAATCATTTCAGTTTTCTCTATTAATGAGAGTATCTTGACTTTTTGCAGAATTTTGTGTATCATTACTTAACAGCATTATTTATCTTTTGAAAAAACTTCTGGTTCAATGTAAGTGATTTTGTAAAAACATCTTTGTCAATGTGCTCATTTTTCCGCAGTAATCAACGTTTTTTTATTAGTGCCAATTGTTCATTTCCTTTTGCCAGCACTTATGTGAATATTATTTATCAGCATGAATAATTTGGCCTTTTCTTATTTTTTTTATTTATTAAAACCAGCTCAACATACATTAAAAGGTGTTAAATCCCTGGCTTGGGAAACATTTTTCCAAGTCACCGGAAAGTAACCAATTTTTAAGCATGACTTGAAGATATCAGTTAAGTGGCTAGTAATATTCGAAGGGAGGTGTTTTAGAATTAGATTTGGAATAAGGTTATGCCCTGGGGCCCTTCTATTGGGTTGGCCTTTTCTAAAAATCTTTTGGCAGAACAATCATTTTAGTTTTCTCTATTAATGAGAGTATCTTGACTTTTTGCAGAATTTTGTGTATCATTACTTGCCAGCATTATTTATCTTTTGAAAAAACTTCTGGTTCAATGCAAGTGATTTTGTAAAAACATCTTTGTCAATGTGCTCATTTTTCCGCAGTAATCAACGTTTTTTTATTAGTGCCAATTCTTCATTTCCTTCTGCCAGCACTTTTGTGGATATTATTTATCAGCATGAGTAATTTGGCCTTTCCTTATTTCTTTTATTTATTAAAACCAGCTCAACATACATTAAAACATGTTACATCCCTGGCTTCGGAAACATTTTTCCAAGTCACCGGAAAGTAACCAATTTTTAAGCACGACTTGAAGATATCAGTTAAGTGGCTAGTAATATTCGAAGGGAGGTGTTTTAGAATTAAATTTGGAATAAGGTTATGCCCTGGGGCCTTTCTATTGGGTTGGCCTTTTCTAAAAATCTTTTGGCAGAACAATCATTTCAGTTTTCTCTGTTAATGAGAGTATCTTGACTTTTTGCAGAATTTTGTGTATCATTACTTGCCACCATTATTTATCTTTTGTAAAAACTTCTGGTTCAATGTAAGTGATTTTGTAAAAACATCTTTGTCAATGTGCTCATTTTTCAGCAGTAATCAACGTTTTTTTATTAGTGCCAATTCTTCATTTCCTTCTGCCAGCACTTTTGTGAATATTATTTATCAGCATGAGTAATTTGGCCTATCTTTATTTTTTTTATTTATTAAAACCAGCTCAACATACATTAAAACATGTTACATCCCTGGCTTCGGAAACATTTTTTCAAGTCACCGGAAAGTAACCAATTTTTAAGCACGACTTGAAGATATTAGTTAAGTGGCTAGTAATATTCGAAGGGAGGTGTTTTAGAATTAGATTTGGAATAAGGTTATGCCCTGGGGCGTTTCTATTGGGTTGGCCTTTTCTAAAAATCTTTTGGCAGAACAATCATTTCAGTTTTCTCTATTAATGAGAGTATCTTGACTTTTTGCAGAATTTTGTGTATCATTACTTGCCAGCATTATTTATCTTTTGAAAAAACTTCTGGTTCAATGTAAGTAATTTTGTAAGAACATCTTTGTCCATGTGCTCATTGTTCCGCAGTAATCAACTTTTTTTTATTAGTGCCAATTCTTCATTTCCTTCTGCCAGCACTTATGTGAATATTATTTATCAGCATGAGTAATTTGGCCTTTCCTTATTTTCTTTATTTATTAAAACTAGCTCAACATACATTAAAAGATGTTAAATCCCTGGCTTGGGAAATATTTTTCCAAGTCACCGGAAAGTAACCAATTTTTAAGCATGACTTGAAGATATCAGTTAAGTGGCTAGTAATATTCGAAGGGAGGTGTTTTAGAATTAGATTTGGAATAAGGTTATGCCCTGGGGCCTTTCTATTGGGTTGGCCTTTTCTAAAAATCTTTTGGCAGAACAATCATTTTAGTTTTCTCTATTAATGAGAGTATCTTGACTTTTTGCAGAATTTTGTGTATCATTACTTGCCACCATTATTTATCTTTTGAAAAAACTTCTGGTTCAATATAAGTGATTTTGTAAAAGCATCTTTGTCAATGTGCTCATTTTTCCGCAGTAATCAACGTTTTTTTATTAGTGCCAATTCTTCATTTCCTTCTGCCAGCACTTTTGTGAATATTATTTATTAGCATGAGTAATTTGGCCTTTCCTCATTTTTTTTATTTATTAAAACCAGCTCAACATACATTAAAAGATGTTAAATCCCTGGCTTCGGAAACATTTTTCCAAGTCACCGGAAAGTAACCAATTTTTAAGCATGACTTGAAGATATCAGTTAAGTGGCTAGTAATATTCGAAGGGAGGTGTTTTAGAATTAAATTTGGAATAAGGTTATGCCCTGGGGCCTTTCTATTGGGTTGGCCTTTTCTAAAAATCTTTTGGCAGAACAATCATTTCAGTTTTCTCTATTAATGAGAGTATCTTGACTTTTTGCAGAATTTTGTGTATCATTACTTCCCAGCATTATTTATCTTTTGAAAAAACTTCTGGTTCAATATAAGTGATTTTGTAAAAACATCTTTGTCAATGTGCTCATTTTTCCGCAGTAATCAACGTTTTTTTATTAGTGCCAATTGTTCATTTCCTTCTGCTAGCACTTTTGTGAATATTATTTATCAGCATCAGTAATTTGGCCTTTCCTTATTTTTTTTATTTATTAAAACCAGCTCAACATACATTAAAAGATGTTAAATCCCTGGCTTCGGAAACATTTTTCCAAGTAACCGGAAAGTAACCAATTTTTAAGCATGACGTGAAGATATCAGTTAAGTGGCTAGTAATATTCGAAGGGAGGTGTTTTAGAATTAAATTTGGAATAAGGTTATGCCCTGGGGCCTTTCTATTGGGTTGGCCTTTTCTAAAAAACTTTTGGCAGAACAATCATTCCAGATTTCTCTATTAATGAGAGTATCTTGATTTTTTGCAGAATTTTGTGTATCATTACTTGCCACCATTATTTATCTTTTGAAAAAACTTCTGGTTCAATATAAGTGATTTTGTAAAAGCATCTTTGTCAATGTGCTCATTTTTCCGCAGTAATCAACGTTTTTTTATTAGTGCCAATTCTTCATTTCCTTCTGCCAGCACTTTTGTGAATATTATTTATTAGCATGAGTAATTTGGCCTTTCCTCATTTTTTTTATTTATTAAAACCAGCTCAACATACATTAAAAGATGTTAAATCCCTGGCTTCGGAAACATTTTTCCAAGTCACCGGAAAGTAACCAATTTTTAAGCATGACTTGAAGATATCAGTTAAGTGGCTAGTAATATTCGAAGGGAGGTGTTTTAGAATTAAATTTGGAATAAGGTTATGCCCTGGGGCCTTTCTATTGGGTTGGCCTTTTCTAAAAAACTTTTGGCAGAACAATCATTTCAGATTTCTCTGTTATGAGAGTGTCTTGACTTTTTGCGGAATTTTTTGTATGTTCAGAGTTCTTTGTTAGTGCAAACTGATCTTCTATTTTTGCAAACATTTTGCCTGTATTATTTATCAGTGTTAATATTCTTGCGTTTTTGTAAAAGTTTCTGTGCCAAGATTGGTGCAAAAGCCAATTTTATTCCTAAAAAATCAAACAAATGTTATTTATACCATTTTGGCTTGGCATTCTCCATTTAAAGTTCTTCCTCAGTGTCATTTCTTCTGCTCTTTCGATAAATATTTTTATCAATATAATCCTTCACTCAGCGTTAGTAATCTTGGCGTTTTGCACAAACCTCATTGTCAGTTTATATGTTCTGTTCACGCTAACTTTGTCACATTTACATAAATATACCATACAGTTGTGGTATTAATAATTGTCTTTTTAATAATTAAGGTTGGCAAAAATATTCAAAAGATGCCACTCTGGACATGGTTAACTGCTTGAATGAAAATAATAAATTCATCAATAACAATACTTTCTCTTTATATACTTTGTATATACAATATTTATAATTAGTAACCGACCTTTGCGATCAATTAAAGTAATTCTATGATAAAGAATTTTATCTGGAATTTCATTCATTTCCCAATTTATTTAAAGTGTTTTAGCTATTTACATAACATTTTTTGCTGGTATTTAATCATTTCCTTATCAAATCATAAAAAGTAGATTATTCAAGTATTACGCGTTTTAGCACCTATTCAAAAAAAACAATTTTTCTAAATATTATTCAAAACTTACATCATTTTTATAATAACGATAAAAAATACCACAATTTTATTTATCTTAGGAAGGAAATGATTTGTGGGGGATTTCCATGTTAATACAATGAATAAAGTATATTTTTTCCATTTCAACATTATTGATTCATTAATTTCATAATTTGTTATTATTATGAAGATTTATCTGATCAACTATTTATAGATTTGTTTAATAAACAAATTCAAGTCTTAGTAAACCAAATTCAACCTTGATATAATTCACAATTAGCTATTTTTATCCGCAGCAATAAAAAATTCGTCTGTACGTAATCATCAAAATGTAATCCCAGGTCGGGGAATTAATGAAATTTGGGGCCTCCAACTTTCGATTTTAGATTTTGGCACAGCTTCAAATAATTAGAAAATAGACACTGAGAATATAACGTTATTATTTTACGCTCAATCGACCAATATTAATTTCATTAAAAATTTAAATATTGCATGACTCAAGATAATTATGTTTCAGATAGTCCGGAAATGCTAATTATGTAATTTTCAAAACCTATCATTAACCATGAAAAAATCAGAATGTAATCTATTAAAAAAAAATTAAATAAATTTTTGGTTTCGTTTACTTACCTACGTCAACAATTTCCTGAACCCCTTTTTTCAGGTTAGTTTTCAGACCCCAACAAATCGATATATCCAAACTGAATCTAAATACTGACTTTACACACTAGGCCAGTATTAAAAATCGAAATTAACAAGAGAATAAGCTTATTTCTTTAATAATTTCCTAAGCTTATTCGTGTTTGATTTGAAAAAAAAAATCGCTTCCAATTTTTTGTAACGAGAAACATAAATTTTTTTTGAAAAATCGCACGCACGATTAACGCAACGGTCGCAGCGATACTAAAAGCCGGCTGTGTATGGATGGGATGATACGCGAGTAGGTAAAGTCAGGCAAGAATGGATCAAATGCGCGCGCACATTTCGCGGCGTGCTACTGGAATAGTTTTTTTTTATTTCTTGCATTTTTTATTTCGGTTACGGCGAAACGTGAACGGTCAAGTTTAAACACGTTTGGAAACGCTTGTAAATAAAATGTTAATAAATAAAGCTGATTCACGCGACTCAGATGGTCATAAAAGATTGCGTAACATTAGGTATATGAACTCGAAAATTATCAAAAAAAATAAATGATAAGGAACAGGATAGATTAATGTTAAAGATAAATCTTCAAGATTACAACCTTGACAATGATTTTGATTTTTTGGTCTTATTAATCAACTCAAACCAGAACTAGCAGTAGCACTAGAACTAACACTAGACCTACAACTAGAAAGGTAATGAATCATTCTAGTTGTAGGTCTAGTGTTAGTTCTAGTTTTACACTAGCACTGTTACTATGTAGAATTAACACTATACCAAGTACTAGAATCATTTGGGTTTAGCCGCATGTCTCTAAAGACGGCTAAACCCGAATGATTCTAGTTCTAGGTATAGTATTAGTACTAACTTTATACTTGCAGTGTCACTAGAACTAACACAAGACCTAGAACTAGAATCATTCGGGTTTAGCCGTCTTGAATGACGTGCGGCTAAATCCGAATGATTCTAGTTCTTGGTCTAGTGTTAGTTTTAGTTTTACATTATCCCTAGAACTAACACAAGATCTAGAACTAAAATTATTCGGGTTTAACCATCTTGAAAGACGTGCAGCTAAATCCGAATGTTTCTAGTTTTCGGTCTATTGTTGGTTCTAGTTTTGCACTAGCATTATCACTAGAACTAACACAAGACCTAGAAATAGAATCATTCGGGTTTAGCCATCTTGAGGGACGTGCGGCTAAACCCAAATGTTTCCCGTTCTAAGTCTAGTGTTAGTTCTACTTTTAGTTCAAAAAAAGATTTTAATAAAGATTCTTTGAAATTGGAGATATAATATACAGGGTGGCAGATAAAAAACGCCCCAAGCTGTCATTTACATTCCGATTTTCATGAGGGAGGTATCAAATGAAAAGGTGTGATGAATACTATGATTCATCGCTATGCTCGCTATGTTTTTCTTCACGTTATTGGATAGACATCTTTTTTCTGAACCCATTGTTGTACAATACAGGTAAACGTCGTTTTGCGCCAGTTCGGTTTACGCCGATTCACAATTACGCCGGTTGGTGCCGGCGTGGGATTCCCCGGTTCGCCTGACATCAGACGACAATAAAAAAATATAGAGAAAATGGAAAAAATGTTGGCATTGTGGGTTGATGATGCCAATCAAAAGAATATTCCTGTAACACTAGCAATCATATGCGAAAAAGCACAGTTGATTTTTCTGATTTGAAGGCGCAAGAAATCACTGACGAAACTTTCTTGGCAAGCACTGGGTGCTTCACGAGACTCAAATCTCGAACCAATATCCGTTTAAACCTCGAGCGGCGAGCGCTGATGTAGAAGCAGCAGCAGCTTACCTTTAAAAGTTTCAAGAAATTGTGGAACAAGGGAACTACCCTGCAGATCTCATCTTCAATTTTGATGAAACAGGCCTCTATTGGAAGAAGTTGCCATCGAGAACATTTATTTCGCGAGAAGAACGTAGTGCGCGTGGATTTAAAGCCGCCAAGGATAGACTGACTGTTCTCTTGGAATCAAATATTTCTGGTTCTTTAAAATTTAAGCCAATGGTAGTGTACCATTCCCAGAATCCACGGGCTTTTAGAGGTCTTGACAAAAGCTAAGAGGGACGAAGTGACAAACAATTGTTTAAACGGCGTTTGGTGTAAACTTGTTCCTGGATTTATACAAGGTGCAAGTGTAGAAGTGGTAAATAACATTAACATAAACGAAGACATTATCAAGTTTACACGCGAATGTGGATTCGAAGACGTAACAACTGAAGATGTGACCGGACTGTTAGACGTGCATGAATAACCAATCTCAAATCAAGAATTAGAAGAGTTGATGGAGGCATATGATCGCCCTCAATCAGAAAATCCCGAAGAAGAAGAAGAGGATGAGAAAGAAAATCCTAAAAACCGACTATCTAACTCGTATCCTTTCCTCTATAGAAAGGTTAACAGGTGAGCTCTGTGACATAGATGGGGATTACAATCGAAGCGCAAATGTTAAAAGAAGTGTCATAGCTGCCCTTCGACCTTATGTTATGATTCTGCAAGAAAGGAAGCAACAATCAAAGCAAATGAAACTGGATTTTTGGATTTATTTAAAAAAATTTATTATTTATATCAAGAGATTATTATTTATTTTGAATATATATAGGATATGTATTAAATAAACATAACAGGAACCTAACCTTATACTGTCCATTATATTTGTGTTCATTTTACGCCGATTTTGTTTACGCCGGTGTCTCTCGGAACAGAACCCCGGCGTAAAACGCCGTTTCCCTGTACATTAACATTAATTGTAATTGTAATAGAGAAAAACATTAAAATAGTTTCCGAACATTCTCTTTAAGTCACTTGTGTTATACTGTAGTGTGCCATGAGAAAAAATAATCATTTACAATTGCTTCAGGCATTGAAATATCATTTAATGACTGTTATCAGTTTTGCACGTAATTTTTTTCCATGGCACACTACAGTATTGCAGAAGTGACTAAGACAATGTTCGGAAAATATTTTAATTATTTTCCTCTGCTAAAATTACAATTAATGTTAATGTATTGTACAGCAATGGGTTCAGAAAAAAAATCTCTATCCAATAACGTAAAGAAAAACATACCGAGGAATCAAAACTTGATAACGCTTGAATTTCATTTCATTTAATACCTCGCTCATAAAAATTGGAAGGTAAATGACAGAGTTATAGCTTGCGGCGTTCTTGTGTGACAACCTGTGTATACAGGATGTCTTTTCTCTGTTAAAATTACATTCAAAATGGATGTATTGTACAGTCATGTTCATGGGAAATGCACACTCAAGGTCAAGCGCTGTTGTGAGATCCGACATGCAGCTGGCTAAATGATCTGAACCGAACGCCCACGAGCTTCGTGTCGGATCTCACAACAGCGCTTGACCTTGAATGTGCATTTCCCGTGAACATGATTGTACCAATGGATTCAGAAAAACAATCTCTATCCAATGACATGAAGAACAATACAGTGTGTTAATTAATTATCGCACCCGACGTCATCATTGCAAGTATGCAACCAATATCACAGTACCAATACTGTGATATTGGTTGCAATACGCAAATCGCGTATTGTGTTGCATACTAGCAATGATGACGTCGGGTACGATACTTAATAAACACAGTGTATATGGAGCAATTTGAAAAACAAAAGCTAATAATCGCTTGAAATTGAAGATGGCGTTGGCAAAAATTTATTTGTAGCATGAATCATAGTATTCATCAAACCATTTCATTTGATACCTCGCTCATAAAAATCGGAATGTAAATGACACAGTTACAGCTTGGGGCGTTTTTTATCTGACACCTTGTATCTCTTTAATATACAAGTGTTTCATAATATATGCGGAGGACTTTAGAATGTCATAGCTTGTCGAAAAATTTGAAAAATAGTTTCTATCAACTTACCCTCTAAAATGCACCATTTTTGAGATACAGGGTGTTGAAATTTAATAAAAAAATATTCGTTTTTTGCGAATATCTCCGAAACCGTTTATTGTACAGAATACAGCGTTTGTAAACATTTTCTACTCATAATAAGCTAAGTTTTGGGCGAGAAAAAATTTTTTTAAAGTCATAATTGGTGAAGATTTTGAAGGGGTAGTGGTTGTTTTTCTACCCAACTTCTACGCCACTGGAAAAAGTATGATTTTGAGACGCCCATTTGAACCGTCAATGTTTTCTACACAAAAAAGGTACTGTAGGTCATGGGCTCTAAAGTTGACCGTTTTCTAGAAAAATCAACTTTTATGTTGAAAAACATGGTCAATTTTTTGAAATAAAAATTTTATTTTACAATTAAACAAAATTTATGTAAACGTTAGAACAAGTAACAAAAGCAAGCGTTAACTTCATAATTGCAAAATAAGAAAAATGAAAAAATGATACAAAAGTTGTCTTTTCAAAATTCTCCAAACCGTAAAGATTTCGCACATTTCGGTGTTTGTGTAAAAATTGTATAATGTATTTTTAACAAGTAGGCTTTAAATTTTATAACAAAAGCTACCTCCTGTCAAAATAACAATTAGTTTGTACCTGCAAAAAGTAAACTTGTATTACAAAATTAAAAATGAATGACACAAACGCTGAAATGTGCGAAATGCGTTCGGTAGAAGCAAGGTGGTTGTATCAAGAAAGACATCCTGATCGCCCAGTACCACACCATAAGTTGTTTCTACGGATTCACCAACGACCATGGAAAAATGGAAGTTTTAAAAGGACTATTGCTGATAATGGGAGGCCTATGGAAGTTGCAAATCCCTAAGCAGAAGAGGCTGTCCTCAACGAAATTGATGAAAATCCGACCACAAGTATCAGAAAAATTGCTCAAAACTTAAACCGATCTCACTCGACGGTTTGAAGAATTTTGAAAAGACAACTTTTGTATCCCTATCATATCCAAAGAGTACAAGCTTTATTGCCAAGAGATAGAAATAGCTCAAAATCCTGAGTTTGGAGTCGAAGTTCTGTTTACCGATGAAGCATCTCTCTCGAAGGATAGTATTTTCAATTTTCACAATAACCACATATGGGCAGAAGAAAATTCACATGAAATTGCAGAAGGCCATCATCAGCAACAATTTTCCGTAAATGTTTGGGCTGCCATCGTTGGTGATCATTTGATAGGCCCACATTTTTACCGACAATTTCTAGAAGAAGTACTGCCGGAACTGCTGGAAGATGTACCGCTTCAAGTAAGACAAAACATGTATTTTATGCATGATGGAGCTCCGGCTCACTTTAGTTAGGTTGCTCGCCAATACTTCGAATACCCAGAACGTTGGATCGGTCGAGGGGGTCCAGATTTTTTCTTTTGGGGCCATCTGAAAACTCTAAGTCTAATGTTGACCAATTAAGAGAGCGCATTATTGTATCTTGCGACATAATTCGAAATACTGCGCGAATTAGACAGTAATGCGTCAAAGAATTGCTGCGTGCATTGAAGCTAACGGCAGACATTTCCAACATTTAATTTAACTGTGTATGATTTGTAATTGTTTTTTTTTTAATTATGCAATTATGAAGTTAACGTTTGCTTTTATTACTTGTTCTATCGTTTCAGTAAAATAAAGTTTTTATTTCAAAAAAATGACCATGTTATTCAACATAAAAGTTATTTTTCTCGAAAACGGCCAACTTTAGAGCTCATTTTGGACAAGCTATCACATCCTGAAGTCCTGCGCATATATTATGAAACATCTTGTATAAAGCTAAATCTTCATGATTATTCCTTAAAAATTCGTAATTAAGAAGAAACTTTAAAGCAAAGGAGAAATAGGGTTTAGAGATGACCCTTCAGGATTAGGAATGGAATGTCTAATCTGAGTCTCTGATAAGTACTTAATATTCACTTGTAAACAGTTGATGTTTATTACAGAAATGTTTACGTAGTATGTTTATAATCCATTATGTTTGTGTCAATGTTCCTTTTCACTTTCAACTACGCGCTAAATTATTTATCGTTTACGTTATTTGATAACACAACAAATTTCTGAATGATAACGATTTCGAAGTAGTGACCATATTAATTAACTTAATTAATTTTTATTCTAAATATTTGTTATTACGTGTAAAGTAATTTTATAAAACACATTAAAAAAATCATATTTATTATTATCTATTTTGAGTGTGATAATTTTATGACTCAAAAAATTTATTACTTTAGATACAAATAATACGAGTCACCGTTATAAATTAAAAACAAAAAAAAGATTGTATCATATCGCGACTTTAATTAGTCGTGATCCAGAAAATTCCAATTTGAAATTCCTTTATGATGTGTTTTTAAATTTATTTGCTTAAATTAGTAAAAAAAATGATGAAGTTATTTATGGGAATTACCGCACTATAATCTTTTAAAGGTAATAGATTAAATAGTTTTGTGTAAGATTATCTATAGAATAATCGCTATCTTAAATAACAATTACTTCAATCATTCTCCAGATAACATCACCACGAAAAAAGATTATGACTATCAAAATCTAATTGTAAACATTTCAAGATATTTTTATGTCTAAACCTTAATGTGTTTGGTTATAAATCAAAAATGTTGGAGAACAATATTTTCGATATAAATTGTTTATAATAAAAAAAAAAGACACAACCCACTATCAGGTCTAACTCAATTAAAGCTATTTTCGTTTGTAACATTATTGCTTGCAGAAGACTAATTACAGTTGGCAGAAGAGCAGATACTGTTTGTATAAGATTAGACACTGCTTGCAGAAAACTAGATATAGGTAATGGAAGACTATATACTGCTGGTAAAAAGTTAAGTATTGTTGATAGAGGTTAAGATACTATTGATGGATGGCTACATACTACTAATAAAAGAGTAGGCACTAGTTGCAGAAGAATAGCTGTTGTATAAAGAGACTAGATGCTTTTGATATAAGACTCTTCCTGTTTGTAGAGAATTAATTAAAGTTGGCAGAAGGTCAGATACTGCCTATAAGAGACTAGATCATTCTTTTGCAGTTCCAGTAAAATATCAAAATATCATAGTAAGAAAAGAAAGTTAGTTTTATTTATTTATAATCTCAAGTAAAATATAGCAAATTTTATTATGTAATACGAAGTTAGGTTCATTGTATTGTGTAAAACTGTATGTTCGATTAAAATGGCATTCGTTAAAACTTGATGCCTCATAGATACAAAAATAGACAACACAACCATAGAAGATATCTCGAACCGTTTTCTTTAACGTGAACTGTATATATTATTATTTATTATTTTATCAACACAGAAATATAAAGACGCGACGTCCAGTCTACATAAAAAACTCACCAACAACATCTTCACCTCGCATAGCTTATTCGAAGCAGAAAATTTTCAAATTCATACACGTTACATAGAAATGAATATGGTAAGAATGTTATAACAAGAAAAAATCAATCTTTAGTGGCTATAAACTTGAGTCATTCTAAAAATTTAGATGAGTCAGAATAAAATTTCGGTTGACTAAAATCGTTGGATATAAAATAAATTATAATCATCAAGTTATTTTTGTTCTAATCAACATAAAAACAATTTTTAAACGTTAAATTTATAACAAATAGTACATAAAAATAATTTTTATCTGTGTTACTGACACAAAATGACCTTTTATCAGTGTAAAACTCTTAAAAGGAACTCCTGCGATGATTGAACATGACCTTGAGATCATAAAATTATTTCTGCATACCCAACATAAAAGTTAAAGTCATTTAAATAAAAAAAAATGTTATGCAACAATTTCAATATTCTCCTTTTCTTATATTCACGCTCATAACAAAACGATCTTTAGAACAAATACTAAGTACTTATTGGTAATTTACAACGTCAATTGGCAAGTATACAAAACTAATAGGAAAAAAAATTGTTGCAAGTTCTATTTTGGAACGTCAAGTCGATGTTTCATGAAGACGAACCGTGCCAAGAGGCATATGATAGTGTTAAAAATACTTTTAACTTTCCTTTTTTTTTCTAATTTCACTCTTTTTTATGTGTTAATTCATCATTTATAAGCACCACGTGTATCGTTTTAGATTGCACAAAAAAAATGTAAATTTATCACTCAATTAAGTATTACAAATGCAATAGTGAGAATTGAATTTGTAATCATCATCAATTCATGATCATAAATTTTTCTCTTTGGAACTTTCCGCTCCAAGATTGCAAATTTAATTAAAAACAAATCTAGAAGATAACCTTTATCGCACATTGAACCTAATAGACAAAGTACGACCCAGTTTTTATTATTAATTTATTGGTATATTGAAAAATGTTGCGTAAATGTTTATAACATTTTTATAACTTTCGAATAAAAAAATTAAGTATTAAGATAACGGGTGATAGTAAAAACTAAATTATTTTGAATCAAATTCGATTAAAACCTAAAAATAATGAAAATAAAATTAATAACAATTAAATTTGATTAACAATAAAAAAAGCGACATCTCGCGTTTAATCTGCAAAGATAAAACTTTATTAATGAACCAATAGATGGCGAATAAATCGGTGTAATCTTTTACATGTGACATTTTTAGGTTAAAGTAACCTCTAAATTTTCTTAAAAATGGATACAAATGAAGACCAAAATAAGTATAAACGTAAAAGGAAGAAGTCTTTTTTAAAAAATGCAAGAAAGTATGGTAAAAAGGGTTGTTATGGTCGTGGGGTTCAATTAGATCCGGACACCTACCAATATGTAGTGAAAAGTATGAAAGCATTCCGTGGTTTTGATTCAGAAATAAAAAAAATTAAGTATTAAGATAACGGGTGATAGTAAAAACTAAATTATTTTGAATTAAATTCGATTAAAACCTAAAAATAATGAAAATAAAATTAATAACAATTAAATTTGATTATCAAAAAAATAAGCGACATCTCGCGTTTAATCTGCAAAGATAAAACTTTATTAATGTACCAATAGATGGCGAATAAATCGGTGTAATCTTTTACATGTGACATTTTTAGGTTAAAGTAACCTCTAAATTTTCTTAAAAATGGATACAAATGAAGACCAAAATAAGTATAAACGTAAAAGGAAGAAGTCTTTTTTAAAAAATGCAAGAAAGTATGGTAAAAAGGGTTGTTACGGTCGTGGGGTTCAATTAGATGCGGACACCTACCAATATGTAGTGAAAAGTATGGAAGCTTTTCGTGAAGGTTTTGATTCAGAAGAAAATAAAAGTAAAGTAATTCAAATAACTTAATTTAACATGATTAATTTTTAATTTTTAGAGATGTTTATTGAAAATGTATTTAAACGAACTGAAGGGGAGGAATTGAACTTTTCTTGTAATCAAGTTGGATCTCGATTCATTGAAACTCTTTTACCTTTTGCTAATGATTCGGTAATTCAACGTTTTTTAGATGCATTTATGACAGATTTACGACCATTGTGCAATGATAGATTTTCAAGTCATGTAATCGAGGCGTTGTTTACAGAAGCTTATAAAAGATCTTTTGCTAAAAATGTTGATGAAGAACAACAAGAATCTTTTAAACAATTTGTGTTAAAAGTAAGCAAATTTTTGGTGAATAATCTCGAAGATTTTGTTTGGGAAACTTATGTTAATCATGTAATAAGAAGTATTTTCGAAAAATTATTACAAATTCAAAAGGAACCATTAAAATCCCAAAATAAAAATATAGAAACAGATATTCCTTTGGAGTATTCTCAGTTAGCAATTGATTTTGCAGAGAGGTTACTTGCTTGGCCTCAATTTAGAGATTTACCTTATACAGAGTTACCCTCAGGGCTTTTACAAGTTTTATTGAAAGGTTTAGCAAAAGTTGATGTTAAGTTATTAAAAAAATTTATTAATAAATTAATTGATGAATGTTTTACTTTCGAACAAAATGAAGATACATCTTCTAATAAGAAGAATTGGCCTCAAATATTTTATTCCAAACCTGCTTTAATGGTGTTGGAAACCACTCTTGAAACAGCATCCCCAAAACATTACACTCAAATTTATGCAAAGTGTTTCTCAGGGAGAATCGCTTCTTTAGCAACCACAAGAAACACAAACTTTGTAATTCAAAAATTATTATTAAATTGCAAAGAAAAAGTTGAATTCGAAGCAATTTTTGATGAATTAAATGATCATTTTGAAGAAATTATCAATAATGGACACTCTGGGGTTTTATTTGCTCTTTCAGAAGGTTGTAAAAACCTTTCATCAAAACAAGGAGGTTTCATTCAGGTTAATTATATCATTAATTAATAATTCGATTAAAAACTTACCATTTTTTTTGTAATTTTCTAGAATTTAATGAAGTCGTTACATTGTTCTGAATCTGAAGATAAAGAAAAATCATTTATTATTTGTTTATGCAAATTAATCAATTACGAAACTCTCCAAAACACAAAAACAACAAACTTGGAAAAAGAAAAACTTAATTTACACGGAACTTTAATCCTCCAAAACATTTTAGAATTCAATAAACCCATTAAAATAATTAATTTAATCTTAGACATGGAATTGGGCGATTTAAAAGGTTTATTTTCGAATACAATGGGGAGTCATATCGTTGATTCTTTCATGAAAAGTAAATTTATTGGTGAAAAAAGTCGGGAGAGATTAATAAGGAAGTTACAAGGTTCTTATCAAGATTTGGCTGGGACTAAATATGGCTCAAGAAGTTTTGAAGCGATTTGGAACGTTTGCGGAGTAAAATATAAATTAAATATTATACAAGAATTAGCACAAAAAGATGGGCTTTGGTCGAATTCGGAATGCGGAAAAATTGTTGCCAATAAAATCGATTTGGCACTATTTAAACGGAACAAAGAAGAATGGAAAAATTCTTTGAATAAAGTTGATAAAGTAAACGATTTAAAAAATTTAACCAAACTGTTAAAAACATAATAAATTAAAATGTAAAAGTCAAAATCAATGAAACTTACCTTCGAAATGTTGTAGATTAATTTAACTCATAGTCCTTTTTAATAACTGAAATTCACATTGAATTTTGATGATTATCTCATCAAAAATGCTAACCTCTAATTGATAATTAGGGATTTTCTTTTGCAATGTGAATTATGGTATAATTGTCAATTTCAAAATAAATGTAAAATTTGACATTTAAATTTATTTTCACAGGAGGAAAAATTACAATGAAACAATGTTTGGTTACGACTAGTGAGACTCAACAAAAAAAAAATAATACGAAAGGAAATATTTCGTTGAAGAGGAAAAATTTAAAACACTAAATAACATGAAAATGTACACTTATACATATCGTCATATACAGGATGTTATAAGTTTGAATATAAAATTTTTAGTGAATTTTACTTAAGATGCAATATAATTTCCATAGAAATATGGGCGTATCTACTTACTTTGTCCCACATAAAATGCAATATATCAACGTAATTTTACATTACAGTAAAACCTCAATGTAACGGATCAATACGGGGAAAAAATCTGGCCAAAACTTCAAAGCTGGCTTTCTCACGAACCGCGCATTCGATTTTGATGATTCTTTTTTTGATCGAAAGGTTGATTCTTCGGTAATAATCCTGCGGTAGAAATTTTCATTCAGATTTTAATTTGGACATATACAGGCTGCAAGAATGAGAAAAACTTTTTTTCTCGAAATTTGTAATACCCTGTGGGGTGCAGCTACTACAGCAGATGGTGTTAACTGGAATCAAACGGTAGCTCAATCTTTTATGAAGATTTTGTCTACCTTATAATATATACTTTATGAATGAGTTTTCTAAAACATCATTATTCATGGGCTTTGATTATATATAATATGGATTGAGCTAACTGAATATATCTACTAACAAAAATGTTGCTTAAGGTGAATAGACGCAGATGGAAAGCGATAATGTGAAAGTGTAACAAAGATAGATATATTATATGTCAGTACGCTTCTATATCTATCTCACTTCTATCAGTACACCCATTATATGGCAGTACGCTTCTATGTCTATCTCGGTTCGATCACCTTGCCATATTCCATATCCATACATATATATCCATATTATGTATAATCAAAGTTCATGGGTAACCATTATCCTGTAATAATCCTGCGGTAGAAATTTTCATGCAGATTTTAATTTGAACATATACGGGCTGCAAGAATGAGAAAAACTTTTTGACACCAACTTGACAGACTAATAATAATTATTTGAAACGTTAAAATATCAAAAAACGTCAATTTAATTCAATTTTTTAGGAGTTTCTAAAGGTTTGACATTAAAAAACCTAAATAAATTAATTAATTTTCGTAAAAAAAAACGTTTTATAAAATTGACATTTAATTTTGACAAATTATTGTTGTGAAGTAATTTTGACAGTTAGTGACATTGAATTTGTGTCACATTTGACGTTTAAACTTTATTCAGAAATTTATTTAAAAGATAAATTTATGGAATCAATTTCAATAGTCGTGGGCAAAGTATAGTATTCTACTCACATATAATGAGCTATTATTCACTCAGGTTAATTATGCCTATACAGGTGTCCCGAAACTTTACGTCAAGCGGGCACCGGGTGAGAGGCCAACTCATACCTGCTCTGGTAAAAATAAGAAAAAAATTCCATGTCTCTTAGTTAAGTGGTAATAGACATATTTTTGAAAACGTTCAAAATCGGTCCTGTACATCATTTAGGTACTACGGTGAGAAATGTTCGCAATTTAATAATGTATTCCTTATGAACCATGTTACTGCAGAAGTCACAAATCAAACAACAAAAATCGTTAGTTTTGCAAAAAAATATATTAATTTGATTGAGTTAAGGTTGAAAGAATTTATGTCTATCAAGTTTGACACACGATTTCTAAAAAAAGGAGTAGTACAACACCCTTGGCAAGTAATTTTAAAAGATGGCCTGTATAGTCAAGTTTCCAAAATGGTACAACACTTGCCATTTTTCTTGTCATAATAGGTTCGTTCCAACCGCACTTTTGACTGTCAATTGACAGTCACCAGCCTGCGCAGTTGAAAAGTGCTGTTCCATCCGACCCGTGGACGTGCCGCGGACTGGTCGGCGACAAGTTGTCATGAGTTCCAACGACCGTCGGACGCGTTCATGCACGCGTCCGCGACAAGTCAAATGCGTACCTGGTTTCGACGATGTACGGTTTGTCACGTTCTTTAGCGCTTGCGCGTAACAGAGCATAACTCATTTCCAATTGTGCAGCCGGTCTGTTTGTATATCTTATGGGTATCTTTACCATCAAGCGGGTCTGTCACGACGAGCTGAGTCTATATCTATGTGGCAAATTACTGGCACTATTTCTCTGAAAAATTGCATATAGCGTTTATCCGAGGTGCTCGTTTCAGCTAAAATATTTTCAGTGTTCTCCAACTTCCGGTTATACCGGAAATGGACCCCAACTTCGTTATTTTAAATGGAATGTACCGATTTTTATTGAATTTTCGAGATCCCCACTAAATTTTAGTATAATTTGATATAAGTCATCATATGTCTCGAGTGCACCATTTATGGATTATTTCAGTTTTTGCGAAAGTTATGGTAATTTTTCGAAATTACACTCGAGTCCGGCTAAATATTCTCAGGGTTTGCACAGAGAGGATCCATAGTTTACATAACCCTTGAAAAGTTTTTAAAAAAATTATATAGATTGGTCAGAAATTTTCCCCGAATTTCCCTATCTCGAAAAGTCGAAAACTACATTTTTTTAAATGGCAACCCTAATTTAGGGGTCTCGAAAATTTAATAAAAATTGTTAAAATAACATAGTTGTGGTCCATTTCCGGTATAACCGCAAATTGGAGAAATCTGAAAATATTTTAGCTGAAACGAGCACTTCGGGTAAACCCGTACACAAATTTTCACAAAAATAGTGCCAGTAGTTTGCTATATACATATAAGACTCAGCTCATCGTGACAGACCCTGTACATTTGGATTTGGATTATTCTCTACTCTTTTACATGTTTCTGGTGTTTTGTTTAACAAATTTTTAAGAACTTTTATTTCATATGTATGTTTTATGATAAGTTTCATAGACAAATTAATCAAAAAAGTGTAAAAACATGCATATTTTTATTTCATTTTTCTAGTAAAGGTTATTACGCTTTTTTTACATTTCTAATTAATGCTACTTTAGTTCATTATTGTTAAAAAAATGAGTAAATGGTAAATTGTGGTTGCAGCGCTAACTATCGGCAGGGTTGGATATAAAACGTACATAGAAATTTCAAACCGTTCCAACAGCGTTGACGAAATGTACGCGTACACAAACGTGTCCACGGACGAACATGCGCAGAAAAAAGTCCTGTACTAGTCGTGTACGCGTACACGACGAGTCAAATTTGTGCGGTTGGAACGAACCTAATATAAATATTATTGCCTGTTTTTCTGCAAAAAACACGTTATTTAAAAAATTCATATTTTTGTATGACGATTTTTAACATTTTCAAAAATATGTATTACCACTTAACTAAGAGACAGAGAATTTTTTCTTATTTTTACCAGAACAGGTATGGGTTGGCCTCTCACCCGGTGCGCGCTTGACGTTGAGTTTCGGGACACCTGTATAATCATAAACTTAAGCTTCGTGAATAATAGCCCTCATTATATGCTCATATAATAATATACTATTATTCACTCTATTATCTCTGTTACTAACGAAGATACAATGTTTTAAAGCGAACACCTGTGAAAACAAGCATACAAAATCTAAGGTGGCGCGCTAGGTGTTGTTTCGAATAGTAAATTGACAATTGTTAAAGATTTTCATAATCTTTTAACATAATAGCAATGCCGTTGTCAATAACTGATATTGCGCGTATTGTTACTTTATTATTGAGGATGGCAAAAGTCAGCACATACGTTGGGTATACTCCGAACAATAGTTCAGGATGTCTAGACCCGATATGTGGAAACAGGAAATTTAACTAGGCGGCAAGATTTCGGTAAAAGACGAGTGACAACGATTTATTATTCTAAACACTCTCAGGAATCGTAGAACGACAGCTGTAGAAACTCGGCATTGTCTTCAAATGGTGCGTGTTGTTGACATAAGTGAAAGAACCATTCATCGAAGACATGCTGGAAGTGATCTGACTGCAAGAAGACCTGCCAAAAAACCGCGGCTGCTTCACAATCATCGGCGAGCACGTCTTCAATTTGGGCGCGTACATATGAATTGGGGAATAGAACAATGGGGTAAAGTGCTCTTCACTGACGAGTCCAGATTTTGTCTCAGGTCACCTGATAGTCGAGAACGAGTGTGGAGACGTCTTAATGAAAAATTTGCGACCAGCACAATTTCGGAAAGAGTACCTTTCCGTGGAGGTTCTATAGCACGTGTGGTTAGCGAATATCTTGATGAGGTAGGGTATTGAACGGATGGAGTGGCCAGCGTGCAGCCCGGACCTTAACCCTATCGAATATCTTTGTATCATTCGCGTTTCATAATTGTATAGTCCACAAATCTTTCATTTCAACGTCTTCATATTCGCTCATCGGCCATCGGGTAATAGACAACCACTACTCATCCGTAAAAAGGACTTTCCTCCATTGCTCGATCTCCCAATTCACATGAAAGCGCGCAGATTGAAGACGCGCTCGTCGATATCTTGGAAGCAGCCTCGGTCCTTTGGCGGCGTTCTTGCAGCCAGACCACATCTAGCAAGTTTTCAGCGAATGGTTCTCTCACTGACATCAACAACATGCACCATTTGAAGACAACGCCGAGCTTCTACAACTATCGTTATGCGATTGGTTAGAACAATAAAACGGTCATCAGCTACTATTGTCACTGGTCTTGTTTTCACAGGCGATCAGAAATGCTCAGAAAAGATTGGGCTACCGTTTGATTCCAGTTAACACCCTCTGCTGTAGCAGCTGCACCCCACAGGGTATTACAAATTTCGAGAAAAAAAGGATTTTCTCATTCTTGCACCCCGTATATGCTCAAATTAATAATAATAATAATAACTTTATTCAGGCAAAACGAATAAAAATTATCTATCGCAGGATTATTACAGAAGAATCAACGTTTCAATCAAAAACAGAATCATCAAAATCGAATGATTGGTTCGCGAGAGAGCCAGCTTTGAAATTGTGGCTAAATTTTAGTGGCCGTTTTTTTTTGTCGGTCAGTGCATATAACAATTTAGAATAACAAATAAAATTAGATTAGCACTAGAACTAGAAACATTCCGTTTAGGCTTGAGTCTCTTAAGACAGCTAAACCCGTCTAATGTTAGTTCTAGTGACAGTGGTATGTAGGTAGCGCTGCTTAGTATAAGATATCACTATGTTGCATATTTGTATTGCACTAAAACTAGAACTAACAGTAAACCCAGAACTAGAAACTTTCGGGTTTAGTCGTCTTAAGAGACGTATGGCTAAACCCAAATATTTCTAATTCTAAGAGTAGTGCTAGATCCACGTTATCACTAGAACTAACAGAAGACCTAGAACTAGAAACATTCTGGTTTAGCTGTGCGTTTCTTAAGACGACCAAAAACTCAGGGTTGTGATAAAGACGTTTCTTTTTTCAAAGCAAATTTTTTTCTCTGCTAAATTACCCAATGCCTGTACTATTAAGCTATCGCTTAAGTGCATAGTACCTAGTTTCGTAACTATGGTTACTGCATTCATATATTGCGAGTTATACAGGGCTTCCCAAAACTTCCGGGACGGAGCTGTAAGTCTTGAACAAGTGAAGAAAAAAATTTGCAAATGTGGGGATCACTAAAGAGTAATAAAAACTACATTCTTAGATAGTTTAGAACTTCCATGCAATGTGGAGTTTTCTTAGGGGATGACTACCACTACATTTTTAAATAGCAACCTCTGTCGAGTTTTACCTTATTTTAAAGGTAATGAAAAAAAAAAATAACCCCATAAACCAACCCGATATCTTAATTCTTTCAAGAATTATGAGGTTTTTCTTTCGATTGTTTTCAATAAACTTGTTTTGTAAATTTTACTTTTATTAACTCCAAAAATGGCGCAAAAACTGACCGAAAAAAAGAAAGTATCACTCTTTTAATGATTCGTGGCTTTGGGGATAGAACAAGATCTTACGATGAAGTGCGGCACGTCTTCAATGATTTCTTTCATCAACGACCACCGAATTCTAAATCGACAGTCGAAAGAACTGTTCGACGATTTCAAGAAGAGGGAACTGTGAAAGATCTTGGAATTGATCTGGAATCTGCAACAACTCTAGAAAAAACCGAAGAAGTAAGGACTGTCTTTTACTGAAAAACCTTCAAGTTCCTTATTAAATGCGTCTCAGGTACATGAAATTGGTAAAAGTTCAGTCCACAGAATTTTGAAAAAAAATAACTATTTCACCTAGTTCAGGAATTGCACGAAGGTGACTTCGGAAGAAGGTTGGAATTCTGTGTAATAGTACGTTAAAAATTGTGATGTTGACAGAAATTTCTCATATTTCTCAAATAATTAAAAAATAATAAAGGAAAACGTAGAACTTTTTTGAGAAATATTAATATATTTAATTTAATTTAAATAGTGTTTCAAAACTATTGTTTCATCTTCAGTACTTAAATTAATTTACAATTGGAAGGAAATATTTAAGGTCTGTAGGGATTAGATATAAGTTTAAGCTTTTCTTCTTAAATACAAAATAATTTAAAATTTACAAAAAACATCAAAATATTTTTTGGAAAAATAACTTACATAAGTTGTCTTGATAACTTACATAAGTTGTCTTGATAACTTACATAAGTTATGTTTCCAAAAACCTAATTACCTAATCCCTACAAACCTTAAATATTTCCATCAAATTATAAATTAATTTAAGTACTGAAGATAAAACAACAGTTTCGAAACATGTATAATTAAATTATACATATTACTATTAAGTTCTACTTTTTGCTTTATTATTTTTGAATGGTAAGGTTAATAGACACAATTGTCGTTATTGGAGTGACGAAAATCCACGTTTAATAAGAGAAGATCATACTCAGAGACCGCAGAAAATTAATGTATGGGCTGGTATTATGGGAGAGAATGTAATTGTATGTCTTAATGTTATTGACAATAAGTGGTTCCAACAAGATGGTGCTCCTCCACATTTTAATCGGGCAGTCCGAGACTTTTTAAGCCAAACGTTTCCAAACCGTTAGATTGGTAGAAGAGGTGAAATTGAGTGACCACCACGATCTCATGATCTAACACCATACGATTTTTTCTTTTGAGGGTTCAAAATTCCATTTATAAGCGTTTGGGTCATTGCGAAATCGAAGAAGGTCGATAACTTGAACATTTGTTATAAAAATCGTAATAAACGTGGAAAAAACATGAAAACATTTTATTTACCCATTTTGTAGTCAACCCCTCATAGTTCTTGAAAAAATTAAGATATCAGGTTTTGGTTTATGGGGTTGTGTTTCTTTCTTTATTACCGTTAAAATAAGGTAAAACTCGACAGGGGTTGTTAAAAATGTAGTTTTTATTACTCTTTAGTGATTCCCAAATTTTCAAATTTTTTTCTTCACTCGTTCAAAACTTACAGTTACTTACAGTTTTGGGAAGCCCTGTATGAAATTCCTGGTATAAAATTGATATACAAAAGTTCTTATAAAAGAATGTCTACGTTTTAGTTTAGGGATTAAATTAAATGAATCTTACATTTGCACTAAATTTGATTAATAAGTAATGATAGTTATTTAATTGATATTGCAATCTAATTTGAGAGAAAGCAAGTTGGAGTGCTAAGAATGTGAGCAATGACTTTAAAATGTTAGTAGATAAGTACTATTATTCAACCTTATTTACAACTTTTTATACAGTAATAATTTAGCTACTAATTAAGTTGTTGGTATGGGAAAGGTATCATTTTAAACAATGATTTTATCGTGGAAATATCAAGCATTAATTAGTTTTAAATGTGCATTCAAGTCGCAATGAATCAGATCTTTAGGGATGCGATGGGAAACGGAAATATTTAACAGAAAGTTATTATATACTGCGTTATTTCTATGGCAATAATAAAACCGAGATAATTTGGGAAAAGCTCTATCCATAAAGTCCTAGGTTTCCAAACCGTGAGACTACAGAGAAAATCCAACGAATAAATAAATTGAATTTTGTGTATCCAGCGACAGAATCTAGTTCGTATAAGATACAGAAATCTAATAAAATAATTTGATTGCTAATAACTATTATAAATAATAATGAGTTAATTTATTAAAATGTAGCATTTAAAGTTCTTTCATAAGAAATTTATGTTCTCTACATTGAATATAAATATTTCCTAAAAAACTTACTATTCAAAGTTATAACACCCTGCATTAACATTCTACACTTATTGCCGATGCGAATCTTAGGACGAGAGACTAGAATAAATTAAAAACTTGGGAACCGTAGTACGACCACATCTAAAAAATTGGAGCTACTATAACGGCGTAAGGTACATTTATTACAATCTTTCTTTGGTATTATTCCGACGCGAATATACATAGCAGAAAGGAAAACTTAATCTGGATCGTGCTGACGAGATATTACACGTAAGTATTTTTGAGTTGAATAATATTATTATTTCTTGATTTTCCTCGTTTTTCTTGCGGGTCACTTTTTAAACTTTCCCGTATCCGGGGGATTATTGGTCTGGTGGGTTGGTAAAACCGTTGTGCTAGGCGTCGAAGATCGAATAGGCCGCATTTTTTCTTTATTGCACACTTGATGGTGATTTTCCCAATCTTTATGTTGACAAAATGGGCCGCAATATCTTGCTATGTTACAACCGGAACATGTTTCGTGAGCTTTTCTACCACAATTCCAACAAGACTATAACCATAAAATACGTAATAATATTAGTGTTTTATGCGATTATGAAAAGAAACTTACATTTTGTTGAGACGGTTGTGGAATATTAGAAGGTGAATTTTCATTGCTTTCTTGGTGATTAGACCCATCATCGCTATGTTTCCTTGCATCTAACAACAACTTTTCAGTTTTAGCTCTTTCGGCAACGATTAATTCGTTGGCTTTCGTTTCAGCGGCAGCGACTGCTTTTTGAAGTTCAATAACGGCTTGTCTTTTGACGTCATTAACAGCTTCTTCAGCTCGTCGCTTCACTTCTGCTACTCTATCCTCGGTTTGTTTAACCGCTTGCATCATGATTTCGTTGGCCGCTTTTTTTAAATCAACACTTACGTCTTGTTTACGAAACCATTCGTTAGTCATATCTTGACTATTTCTTTGTTGGAGTATTGTGAGGGCTCGTTTTGTTTTTTCGACCATTGAAAGTATGCAATTTAACATTACGTGAATATTCCTCCATTCTTCGTCTCCACGAGTTTGAAGATTTTTGGTGTCCGCCACGTCTTCAGGGCGGTGTTGTGCGGCGTAATTGTGACTATGTTGGGAATAATCGAAGAAATGTGAGTTTGGAACAGCCGGATTTACGTTTGGTAGGAGAAGACTTTGATGGGAGAAAAGAAACGAATTTTGAGTCGCTTGTCTTTTAACTGAAGAATTGTAGTCTTGTGGGTCTTGATGGATTTGGCCGTTGATGCCGTTCTCGTAGATACTAAACAAGAAATTTATTAATTATATCGTTATAATCGATTGTTATGACACAAACAAGCATAAATTAACAGTTTCGATCGAACTTTGAAGTCGAAAGTTGGGGAAGCCCCGCGAGAAGTGGCACCGTAGCGTGCGGGCCCTGTAATTAAAAGCCAAGAGCGCCGTGTAAGTGACGGCAACGTCGGCGTCGGCGGCGTCGACGGTTGAAGAGCCGACCCTGTAGGCCAGGGACGGGGGTGCGGGGCGACGCCGCGGGACGTAAGTAAAAAGCGCGCTGTTACGGCCAGATGGTGCCAGAGGCGCCGCGTGCAGCCGCCGAGACCGAGAAAGAAACCATTATTCATTTTAATAAAACGGTCGCATGCAGGGCCATTGAATATAGTGAACGTACGAACGGATCGCCATCGAAGAACCGAACGCCAATGTGTCCGTTTACTTACTACTTCTATTTGCCGACGAGTTATGTTACTTTTCCTTGTAAAATTCGGATAAATTTGCCGGAATTATAAAAGAGAATGTTGTAACATTAGATTTTTCGTACTATCCATAAAAATTTTTATCTTGAGCGTGAAGTTAGCCCCCATTTTTTGATTTTTAAATTTTTCATTGTTCTAGATTGTTCTGGAGTTGTTCTACATTGTTCCAAAGCGGCAAATAGAAAAAATAAAAACTCGGCGAGAAAAACCGAAAAACGGGTTTTTTGACTAGCCCCCCATTTTAGGAAAAACCATTTTTCTTGGTTGTTCTGGGTTGTTCTAGTTATTGTTCTAGAAAATCAAAATTATGGGATTCGTCATTACGAAGTTATAATTAAAAATAGGTTTGGCTGCCAAAATGTCATGACCATAATTTTCCTACATTCAATTCCATACTACAAATATACCTAAAGCAATCTGGAACAGCTATTATTTTATTTAGAACAACTCTATAAAGGACACTTTACTCTTTGAAAATTAAAGTTTTTGGAGTTTCAGTCAGTAATTCTTGCGTCAGCGGTTTTAAATTACACAATAACAATTAAAAAACATATAACGATCTAAAATAATTCAAACATTGCTGATTCAATTTGTTCTAGATGTGTTTTACGTCTAAACTAGGAAAAAAAAGCTTTTTCTGGTTACACGGACATTAATTTTGCAAAATCATATCTTCCTCAAAATACAGCAAAATGCAGATCTACAAAGAAAAATAATAAATCAACAAATCAATAATCCACCTATTCGATCAGAATACAAAAATACACTATTTGTATTATACAGGGTGATTCTCAACCTATACGCATAAACTTGGGGATTTGTTCCTCACGACGAATAATAAAAGATTTTTTGTTTCATAGATATCAGTGATATTTACTATCAAGAATACATAGAACATTTTAAAATAACATCACAGCAATTGTGCGAAGTGATTTCCCATATTTTCTATCAATTGGCCTCCCGGAATCCACGATCTCCCATTAGCGCGGTCTAAACCAGGGTGTTGGCGAATTGTCTGGGCAGCAGCAAAATGATTTTGCAATATTTGCTCAGTATTAACTTCCGTGACGTACACTTTTAAGTGACCCGATAAGTAAAAATTAAGAGGGTTGAGGCTGGGCGATCACGGTAGCCAGGCCATTAGACCATCTCGACCTATTCATTTTCCAGTAAACACATTATTTAGATTTACAGAAACTAGAAAACTTTTACTACAATTTGTTTCATCTATTAGTGATTATTTGTCATGAGGAATAAATCCTCAAGTTTATGCGTATAGGTTGAGAATCACCCTGTACATTATGTATTAAAAACTAAATATCTCTGTGTTCCACGCACGCAGAGATATATTTATATACAGGGTGTCCCGCAACGATTGTACAAAACTGCATCAGCGTATTCTATGATCAAAAATAAACAAAAAAAGCCTAATAAACATAGGTCCGAAAATGGACCATTTTCGAGATATTCAAAGATTTAGTTTCATAAGTTGATATTGTTAACATCATGAATTTAAATTTGTTTTTATAATAATTAAGTCGTTACTATGATTACGATAAGTTGTCTAATCAAAAAAAAATAATAATACTTCACGAAATTATTATTTTACTATTTAATTTAATAAAACTATTAAGTATGGCTCCTATTAATTACTCCAAGGAAGAGATGGCGGATATGGTGTATTGTTACGGACTAGCTGATGGAAATGCGTCGTTAGCAGCTCATCATTACGCGCAAAGGTTCCCGAATATACGATTGCCTAATAGTCACACCTTTAGCAGACTATTTCTCAGATTAAAAGAAACGGGAAGCGTAACCCACAGCCATTCCACGGAGAGACATTACACAAGGCCGGTGGAATTAGAAGAAGCAGTTTTGAGAAGAGTCGATGAAAATGCCTCAACCAGCATTAGAAGAATTTCTGCACAAGAAAACATTAACAAAACAACCGTTCACCGCATTTTAAGGGAGCAGTTGCTTTATCCTTATCATTACAACACCGTTCAAGCTCTAACAGAAAATGATGGCGAAAAAAGAGAGATTTTTTGTAGGTGGGCCATACAGGAAGAAGTAGTAAACGTCGACTTTCCCATAAACATTGTATTTAGGGATGAAGCAACATTTACTCAAAGCGGAATTTTTAATATTCATAATGCGCACGTTTGGAGCGATGAAAATCCCCGTGCAATACTAGAAACTCATCATCAGTGGCGATTATTAGGTCCATTTTTTCTTCCAAAGAGATTGACAGCCGATGCCTACATACATTTTTTACAAAATGACCTTACAGAGGCATTTGATGAATTACCTCAACAAATTCTAGAAGATTGCTACTTTATGCACGATGGAGCACCAGCACATTATGCACGCGCTACTCGAGCATACTTAAATAACAGATTGGCAATAAGTGGATTGGCCGAGGAGGTCCTGTTCCGTGGCCACCTCGTTCACCAGATTTAAATCCGTTAGACTTTTGGTTTTGGGGACATTTAAAACAAATTGTTTATTCTGAAGACGTTCAAAATGTGCAGGATTTGAAGAATAAAATTAATAACGCATTTGACACAGTAAAACAAATTCCTGGTATCTTTGAACGCATTAGAAGTTCATTTAGAAAACGTATCCGTTTGTGTTTAGAAGTAAATGGTCCGCATATTGATCATTTATTATGACATGAATCTTTTCCAATTTGTTAAATATTCGTTGTTTTTATGCTGGTTGAACGATTTTCTTCGATAATCTTTGTTACTTGTTTTGTTAAATTATTAATGAACTGTATTAATTAACTTAATATTATCTTATTATTTATTAAACTTTATCTTAACCATCGTAACCATGGTAATCATATAATTACTGCATCTAAATCGTTAGAATTAATGATGTTTACAATAGGTCAGCTTATGAAACTAAAACTTTGAATATCTCGAAATTGGTCCATTTTCAGACCTATGTTTATTAGACTTTTCTTGTCTGTTTTCGATCAGAGAATACGCTGATGCAGTATTGTACAATCGTTGCGGGACACCTTGTATACTATATTTGTTCCTATATATCAATAAAATAAAATATTAAAATTCGGATGAAGAATTATACAGCTTTCCCAAAAGTAATCGATAAATTCGTTAAAACAACTAAAAAAATCGCTGAGACGGGTCTAAGGATTTACATTATTTGCAATTTTTTGGTATAGAATTCAAATTTTTTCCGCCATTTTTAAATGAGTATGTATTTTTAATCCCCCATTTTTATTATGGAATATAAAAGAGGATTTTTTCTGAATTTGGTACCGCCAAAATTAATATTATTAGCTACATAACAAAATCTTTATGTTTCATGTTCAAGTTTCATGATTTCCCATTCAGTTGAGGTAGAAAAATAGCAGTAGCCATACGTAACCATGGCAACCAGTTGTTTCAGATACTTTATTAAGACAATGATTAATTTTTGATATCTGCAACTGTTGATTGTCATGGTTAGCTACTGCTATTTTGCTATCTCAATTGAATAAGACGTGTTCAATAGGATTCAGGTCAGGACTTAACGCCGGCCATTCCATGACCTGAATTCCACGTTCTTGCAAAAAGTTACTGGTGATGCCGGCAGTATGTAGCTTTACATTGTCCTGCATTAGGATGAAATCTTGACCGACCCCATATTGAAGCAAGTCCTCCAAGATGTTTTCGATGTAATTCATGGCATTTAGTCTACCAGGAACAACAACAAGATCAATTCTGTTGTCTATACTCATTCCAGCCCAAACCATAACACTTCCTGTATAGTAGCGGCTGGGTAGCGTTCACCAGGACGACTATATACACGTACTCAACCGTCGCAACGAGTTAAATGAAATCTGGACTCGTCCGTTAACAGTACAGGTGTCCTGTGACGAAGTTGCCAATCTCTGTGATCCAGAGCAAATCTCAATCGCGTTGCTTTGTGATGCTGATGTGGACAGGTTTTCTAGGTTTCAAATTCGCTTCTTTTAATCTGTTTCTAACAGTTTGATCAGAAATTTCTATTCCATGTGCTCGTCTTAGGTCGTTTAGGAGGTCTCGTGCTGTGGCAGTACGGGTACGTAGACAGGAAAGGACAAGAAATCGGTCTTGATTTTGAGTAGTTTTTCGATTTCGACCTTGTCCAGCTCTTCTAACATGTTGTCCAGTATCCCGAAATCGATCCCATAAACGCTGAATAACAGAAGGGGAAACTCGAAGATCCCTGCTAACATGTCGAATAGAGTGGCTATGCTGAATAAGGGTGACAACACGGGCAACTTGCACTTCACTAAGATGCCACATGACGCTTAGTAGGCTTTCATTCGTGAATTCAAAGCATACTTGACATTTTTCCACTTTGTTTTGCGTTATTAATTTACATTTTTAAGTGTAACTTAAAAGTAATTGAGAGTTGTAACATTGTTTTTGTAATTAAGTTAAATAGTTAAATATATACCGTTGAAGTAAACCAAATTTGATATGTCTAGAACTATTATTTAAAAAATTACATATTTCGAAAAATGTTCCCCTAATTTTTTTGAGCAGGGTATATAAATATACAGGGTGTGTCAAATGTTTGGAATATAGCCAATAACTTCGCCATTTGTGGTTTTAAAGAAAAATGTTTCAAATACAAATTTCTTTATTAATCATGACGCTTCTTTTGGCGACATTTGCTTGTTTGTATTGTTTTTGTTTCGTTGCTATGGCAACCAACATTGTTATTTTAACCCTTTGTGTCCCAAGAAGTCAAAAATTTTGAAACTTTGTAGCAGAATTAAAACAATATCAAAATACACTCAGTAAAGGCCAAAATATGCAATCCCCCCATTCCAGGGAGATAATGGTATTTCAGAGTACCATCAAGCATTAAAATATATTTTAGTGATGTTGCAGTATACAAAAAGTTAGAAAATAAGTAACACTTGCATTAGCTAAATCACATTATGACATTCAGTAAATTTGAATATGTATTTATCAGACCTGTATCTACAAAACGACAAAAATCTGATAGAATATTGAGAAAAACATATTGAGCAAAAGCTAACATTTTCGCATAATCTAAGTGTCAAAAAAGATGCTAATTCAAAAATTCCTGGAAGCCGTGTTTATTGAAATTAAGAAATTAAACTTATTTTAAATTGAAGCTTAAAGCTTTCTCTTTAAAATGATGTATAATAATTGTTGGGTTGGATTGGAAAATATTGAGAAAAAAAATGTTAAAATAAAACTTACATTTTCGTATAACCTAAAAATGTCAAAACGATGCTAATTTAAAAATTCCTGGAAGCCGTGATTATTGAAATTAAGAAATGAGACTTGTTCTAAATTAAAGCTCAAAGCTTTCTCTTTAAAATGATGTATAATAATTGTTGGATTGGATTGGAAAAATATTAAGAAAAAAAATGTTGAAACAAAACTTACATTTTCGTATAACCTAAAAGTGTCAAAAAAGATGCTAATTTAAAAATTCCTGGAAGCCGTATTTGTTGGAATTAAGGAATGAAAGTTATTCTAAATTAAAGCTCAAAGCTTTCTCTTTAAAATGATGTATAATAACTGTTGGGTTGGATGGGAAAAATATTGAGAAAAAAAATGTTGACATAAAACTTACTTTTTCGTATAACCTAAAAGTGTCAAAAAGATGCTAATTTAAAAATTCCTGGAAGTCGTATTTATTAATATTTAGGGATAAGACTTGTTCTAAATTAAAGCTCAAAGCTTTCTCTTTAAAATGATGTATAATAATTGTTGGGTTGGATTGGAAAAATATTGAAAAAAAACTATTGACATAAAACTTACATTTTCGTATAACCTAAAAGTGTCAAAAAAGATGTTAATTTAAAAATTCCTGGAAGCCGTATTTATTGAAATTAAGGAATAAGACTTATTCTAAATTAAAGCTCAAAGCTTTCTCTTTAAAATTATGTATAATAATTGTTGGGTTGGATTGGAAAAATATTGAAAAAAAAACTATTGACATAAATCTTACATTTTCGTATAACATAAGTGTCAAAAAAGATGCTGATTATATAATTGACGAAGCATATCTGTAAAACCAAAGAAAAGCCTGTACCACTTCTTGGAACAGCGGTCGATTGCATACACTTGTCGAAGTTGATCTGCATGATCTACCCAACGCAGTAGTTGAAGGACAATCCTTTCACCTAATCCATAAGTTTGAAGTTTTTTTTCAGTTTCAGGAGATTTTCCCTCATACACATCAAATTTCTTTGTGTAGGTACCCTTTCTTATCTGTTAAGCACCAGAGCTTATAACCCCTTTTTATGGGCTTGAATTGTTTCATACTTGACCTCTCTTTGAAGACTATCATGGATTCATCCACTGCCAACTGCCTAGTGCCATGATAATAACTAGAAAACTGACGGTTAAGTGTTTCAAAATACGGGCGGATCTTGTATAGTTTATCCGTATTATTCTTAGAATGTCAACTATGACATGCAGATATGATAAAATCTTCTGAAACCATCATTATTCGTATGACAAGTGGTACATCCAAGTCTTCAGCGTTACTGCAGAAGAGTTTATAGCTTGACAAACTGTGATAACTCATTAAGAAATGTATGCCAATATTTTCTTTCAAGTTTAGCATTTTATTCCTTTGGGTGGCGTACAAATTATTTTGAAAGGTAATATCTTTCACACAGTTGCCCATCAGTTTTAAAAAATAATCTGTAGGATTAATAAAGTATCACCAATTATTCCCTCTGGATAATGGTATCCTGGAATTTCAGTCTGTTTTTCCCGTTTTCTTCATTTTCTATCAATTTCTACCTTGTTCTTCTTGTTGGGCACGTATTTCTACTACTTCAGTGTCACTTTCCTCATTTTCATTATTTAGTCGTTCTACTTCTTCATCTTCCAGCATAGGTACCTCACTAGCACTAGTAATAACAAAGTCATTTTCTTCATCTTCTATTTCTCAATCTCAATATTGTACCTGTTATTATCCTGGCGGTACTTAAACGTACCAAACACAAAATGTAACTTTTTTCGGGAGGAAAAATAAGAAATGTTTGAAAATTGTAATTGCAATACGTAAACAATACCCGAAAGCTGCTTACAAATCACACCTAATATAATATAATAGATGACTACAGTTTAAAATGAGTGTTTAAAACTACCGGTACTTTAAAGTACCATCGGGACATAAAGGGTTAAATGGGATGCATATACTTTTTTTGCATACTTTGATAGAGGATGAGTCCCTCTATGCGATGAACATATCAAATCATATGGTTGTATAAGAAAAAAATCGAGAAAAGATGCGTTTTTGAAAGTCTTAAATCAGCTAATTACAATCAAAGTAGGCGCCGAAAAAACGCCGTTGACAGCTTTAAATGTTAAAAAAATTACAGCTTCAACAATTATGAATAATTAATAATGTATGGTCATTGGTAGCTGTCTTCGACCATCAACTTTTTGCAAGATTTTTAACACTTTTTGACATTTAAAGCTGTCAACGGTGCTATTTTGGCGCCTACTTTGATTATAATTTATTGATTTAATATTAATTAACTTTAATTTTCAAAGAGTAAAGTGTCCTTTATAGAGTTGTTCTAGTGAAAATAATAGCTGTTTCAGATTGCTTTAGGTATAATAAGAATATATTTGTAATATGGAATTGATAATAGAGAAACTATGGCCACAACTAGAACAACCCAGAACAACAAAGAAAAACTGATTTTTCAAAAAATGGGGGGCTAGTCAAAAAATCTAGTCAAATATTTGCCGCTTTGGAACAATGTAGAACAATTCTAGAACAATCTAGAAATTTTTCGTACTATCCATAAAAATTTTTATCCTTCCGTTTAAAATAATGTGTAAAATAATGAAATAAGAATATAAATTCAAAGAGGAAGGGTAAAGACGAGTTTGTAGCCTGAAGATGTTAGAAGTTGAGCACGTTACCCCATCTCCTAGAAACTTGTCGAAAACTTACCTATCGGAGGCTCTTCTCTTAACGCCAGTGCCAACGGCGGTCATTTGGGTCTCGTTTGGTAGAAAGATTTCCGAAGGTTCAGAGGGTGAATGTGCTGGGTCCAAGATGACGTGCTCGTGTGAACGAACGTATTGCAATGGTGACTAAAACAAGCAAAAAAAAAAATAATTCAAAGAACCCGAAACGACGACGTCATAGTGTCGAAATGGAATCCAAACAAAAAGAGCTGAGGGGGCCAATCAGGCGCAGCGAATACAAATCACTCAGTAATTGTGAAACTTCGCGGAGATTTTCCGAATTTTACGATCTCCTTGCCTTTATTAGGCTCCGCGGCGACACGTGCGCTTTATAATTTTTAAGCCGCCAGAAAAAAAAAGAAAATTTCTGTCGTTCCGTTTTGGTGAAGTCGCCGGCCCTCCTCGGTTCAGATGCCTTTAATTACCTGTTTGTTGGCTCTTGCCAGTCCGTGGATCTCCCTTTGCAGTAACGGTAAATGGGCCCTAAGAAACGGCAACACGAACGGTCTCAGTGGGAAATTGGTCACGTCCTGTAGCGAATGGTGAAACTCTTCTATGCTTAAATTTGAACTCTGAAATTTTTACAATAATTATAACTAAATTAAAAAAGAAGTTTATTTCGACTTACAACTAAATTTAGAACAAGACTTCGTACTCTTTCACCAATATCCGAGCTTATATCGGTTCCAAATTGGACTAACGTACTGAGGAATCTCTTCACTTTCACCAGAGGACGCGTTATGCACGACGCGTAACTGTGATTGTATTGCTGGGCGGGTGTTGCGTCCAAATTTACTGATAGAGCGGAGGCCGGAAGGGGCGGTGTTAGGCTGTCTGCCGATCCGTTATTCACAGGTGAACTTGCTCCATTTCCCGAAGTTCGATGGGGCGAGGATTGCGTCGGAGAAGGTGGTGGTACCACTCTCGCTCCTTCCGGTGAATCCGGAGTTTTACATCGCTCTTTAGGAGTTACTACAATTTCAATAAAAAAAAAGAAAATCATAAATCATTATTTACTTTAATTGCCTTCTTTTAAAAAAGATTCCAATTAAGTTTACTCGAAACTGTTTCCTTATGGAGCATCTTCTGCACCTGTTATCGCGTTACCAGTGCCCCTCCAATAAATCAAACTTAATATCTGAAAGAAAAGTTTTACGCAAATAAGCGTCGTCGCAAACTCGACCCGAAACTGAAAGAAAAAGAAAAAAGAACGTAGAAGGTTAGTACTGCCCCTTTTATGACTCCTCGAGAAGTGCCAAAGATTTCAAACCATGATCGCGGTTTCAACCTCTTTTCGATAGATATAGAAATCATGACCGCGCTTTAGCTATAAATCCACCACCGCCAGCCCCGAAAAACAATCGAAACTATGCGCACAACAATGCGAAGCAATCTATCACGTGCAAAAAACAATCGTAGGAAGGACGAGGGGCGTCGGCAACTGGTCTGCACCATCTGTCGTCGACTTTTGTTTTAATTACGTGCGCGAACAAAGACCTTAAGAAATTGGAAAGGGCGACGACAGCTACCATTCCGAACTTTTCGCAATAAAAAATATACTATTGAGAGATAACAATTTTATTCAAAATAATCAACACTTAGATTATATCATAACAAATCCTAACATCTATTGTTTCGAGCAATGAGAAATGAACGTCGAGGTTTGCGAGAATTGTGCAAGAGCGTTAAAGTAGTTGGACCGAGGTCGTACTGAGCCCTTAGTCATGGCTGTCGAGAAGTTTGAAGGTGCATAATGGCGAAGGTGATTGGTTAGCGACTGCACTTGGCTCGTTTAATTCTATGCTCGGCCGCGGCACACAATGAGGGTGTGGCGGTCAAACAATCACCTCCGCCCCGATGGCCGATATGTCGAATGGTATTGACACCTTCCCGTTAAATATATATATATAAACGTGGTGGTGATGGCAGCATAGGGGGTAGAGCGCCTGTATAGGTGAATTTCCGCCCCGCAGCGATTGGACGACCGACATTACACAAAAAAAAACAACGAGTCTACAAAAAAATCCGCGTTTTCGACGTGTTAATGAAAAATTGAAAAGGTGGAAGTGATTGACTATAAACGGGTCGGGAGGTCCATTCGATTTGCCGTCGTGTGTGGGTTTTTCAATTATGTTCGATTATCTTTCGAAATATGTCATATATGACCTTCAACTAAACAACTATTGGATAACGATTTATATAGGAAATTTTATATAAATTGCGATTGTCCAATAGTTGTATTAATGTAGTAACCATAGTTACGAAACTATTCTTGTTAATAATATGTGACCTGGTCTACGAAAAGGGGGCTTAAGTGTGAAAAAATCATTTTTCACTTTTTTGGCGATTTAGATAAAGTAAAATATGCTGGTAGGGAAGTTTGTTAAAAATGTACAAAAAGAAAAGCAGAAATGATTGAAAATGAAAAAAGGTAGTTTTTTCGATGCTACCTTTTTCTTTGATAATGAAGCCACAGAATCTTTCTTCACTGTTTCTTCGGCCTTTGTTGGAACTGAATCTTATGCCTTGTAACTTCTTTACCTTTTCTGCATCCTTCTATCTTCCGCTTAGCAATTTCTGAATAAACACCTTGGAATTCTTCGTTATACCTTATTCCAGCTTCGATATTACTTAGTATCACTAAATCAAGTTTGTTTTTGGATAGCTCTAAACAATTGGTTCTACTACTAACAATCCGATCTCGAGGTATGAGTGTATTGCATTTCTTAATACAACAATTGGTAGAGAAAAATTTTGCTATCAGCTCTTCTTCTTCTAAATCGGCCATAGATAAGTCCATTTTAACGAAACTTTCCTCTGTATCATCTCTTGCCTGATATAAATCATAATCGCTGTCCAAATCATTATCAATATCGGATTTATCACTATCTTCTTCGTTTTCACCAAAATATTGTCTGTAAACGGCACTGAACTCTTCTTCAACAATCATTTTTAATTTCTTTCGGAAGCAAAAGACGCATATTTTTTTTATTTACTGAATAATTAGTAAACGTAATGAAAAAGAGGAATGTACAACACAACAAATTCGCATACAACACTGGATGTCCTCGAACAGAGTAGGATGCGGTGGGATGCAGGGAGAAGCGAACAACTAAAGCGAAAATGATAAAATGACTTCTTTATCTTTAACAGCTGTTTTCTCGAAAACTTGTTTTCACACCTAAGCCCCCTTTTCGTAGACCAGGTCACATATAATAATAAATCGTTTATTGTGTAAGAAAAAAAAAATATAACATACAAAAAAAAAGAAAATCAAAGTTTATATACTATTCTTGCACAAACAAGGAGACAATTCAGGGACAATTAAAATTAGTAATTCCAGATTTGAGTAGTCAAAAAACAAAAACTAAACACACACAAAAAAAGAACAAATTTGGCAAACCGTTAAATAAACCGATTAACCAATTAATTTTGTCACCCAATACATTTAGATGCCGAAGTTGGTTAATAATTGAAGTCTGACTCTCGAACAGCCAAACACAGAGCTCTCTCCGAAACCGTGCAGGACCCTTCGACTTCAGTCTATCCAGAAGACCATTCTACGACATTGTGATACGAAAAGGAACGCCGAAACATAGAAGTCCTGTGGTAAGGTGGGTATATGCAACAACTCGCATATTGACGCGAATTTTATGAAATAAATACTTAGTTGTATCAATTTGTGTGCTATATGATGAAATTTATGTATATAATTTATGTTATTATATACCGTAGGCAGTTATTTTGCACCAAATGAATGCGTTTTGCATTCGAAATACAAATCGCAGGATGGTATACTGGCACTAAGTAGTTGAACTGAGATAAGACAAGAGTCTCACATAACCTTTTCTTTAAATTGACAGGAAGGTATGATCTGTGAGGATACAGCATACGCAAACTCTAATATATCTAAAATCATTTGGAAGAAAAAGGCCTAAACTTTTAGATCCTTTTACGAAAGGAAGCGTGCAAGCATCAACAGTAATTTGTATCAAGTTTTTCAGATCCGAGCAGATACGCCTATTGCCAAACATTACGACCGCAGACTTTCCAAGATTCAGTTTCAGTTGATGCATATTCGAGGTAACCCACAGAGTTTGAAGGTCCAAGTTAATTTTCGCTTTCGCCGTATTGTAATCTTCAGCCTTGAAGCTGTAATAAAGTTGAATGTCGTCTGCATACATATAAAATTTATTAAATTAGATTTTAAAATAAAGCTGGTGTAAAGCGTATATAAAATTGGCGCAAGAATTGACCCCTGTGGAACACCATGTACAATTGTACTAGGAGTAGACAACAAACTATCGACTTTTACTGTTTGAGAACAAAACTCAAAATTTTGAACAAAGTTCAATAGTTGACCGTATCAAACGCCCTACTATAGTATAGCATCGTCATTATAGTAATATCACCCTTGTCAGTGGCAGCAATGAGGTTGTCTGTGATAGCCAACATTGCAGTTGTGCAGCTGTATCCTTCCCTGAAGCCAGATTGCGTAGCAGGAAAAATGTCATATAGGTTGGCAAAATGCGTTAACTGACGCTGAATGACTCTCTCAAACACCTTAGAAAGAAAAGGGGCGATACTGATGGGTCGCAAATCACCAAAAGAAGAAGGTTCAGATTTTTTTGGAATAGGTTTTATAAAGATATTTCAATTAAACCGGTGTTAATAATGTGTGTAACGTAGGGAAGCACTGTAGGGCAGCATAATTTTAACATATAAGAACTGATACCATCTGAACCTGCTGAAGAGGATTTAAAGGCATCAATAATATCACGGACAGTGGCAACCTCAATCGTGGAGAATTCAAAGTTTCTATCAGAAAAAGGAGTATCACTGTACAAATCCAAATTATTTTCAGCAGGTATACTGTTGGCAGCACTCACATCTCACACCCCACCAATAAAAAAGTCATTCAGCTCGTCAGCCTTTTTGAGATGATCCTGCATGCCTCCTCCGCAACGCTTCCTCCGCCTCACATTTAAGGATTAAAGACGACGCCAAATATTTTTATTTTTCTAGGTATAGGTTAGTTCTACTTTTATACTTGCACTGTCACTAGAACTAGAAACATTTGGGTTTAGCTGTGTTAAGAGATGTACGGCTAAACCCGAATGATTCTAGTTGTTGCCCTAGTGTTAGTTCTACTTTTAGTTCAATAAAAATATACTAGAATCTAGCGTTACAAAGTTTCGGGTTTAGCCGTGCGTCTTGCAGGCCTAGATTATTGTATATTTTTATTGAACTAATAGTAGAACTAACACTAGACCAACAACTAGAATCATTCGGGTTTAGCCGTACGTCTCTCAAGACGGCTAAACCTAACTGTTTCTAGTTCTGATGTTAGTTTTAGCGACAGTGCAATTGTAAAATTAGAACTTTTCACCATGCCTAGAACTAGAATCATTTGGGTTTAGCCGTCTTTAAAGACGTGCGGCTAAACCCAAATGATTCTAGTTTTAGGTATAGTGTTAGTTCTACATAGTAATAGTGCTAGTGTAAAACTAGAACTAACACTAGACCTAAAACTAGAAATATTTGGGATAAGCCGTGCGTCTGATGACTAAACCTGAAACTTTCTAGTTCTAAGTCTAGTGTTAGTTCTGGTTTTAATTGTTATGGAGGACTAGATTGTTGTATATTTTTAATGAATTAAAAATAGCACTAGACCAACAACTAGAATCATTCGGGTTTAGCCGTACGTCTCTTAAGATGGCTAAACAGAAATGTTTCAAGAATGTTTTATCAAGGCGAGATAAATGGGAAAATAAGAAGAATTTTTAACAAATACAACTTGGAGTTAACTAGCAAAAACAATAACACATTGAGCAGACACCTTATAAACAACAAAGACAAGATCAACAAACTGGACGACAATGGAATATATAAATTACAATGTAGATCTTGTAGAGCAACATATATAGGACAAACGGGAAGAAGACTGAGACAAAGAATTTATGAACACAAAACTAAACAAAATTCTAGTTTTGGAAAACATCTAATATTTAATACAGAACACGAATTTACTAATAACGAAGATGCTACCTTAATACACAAGACCAATAAAGGATATCTAATGGAAATCCTAGAAAATTATGAAATAAATAAATTGAAGAACAACTTTCCTATGTACAGCTGCTTAAACGAACAAACAGGAACAACAAGAAAACCTCTATATCTATATTTGAGGACACCTTTCACACCAACAAAAAGGATGGGGAAACCACCAGAAGAACGAGGGTTGCGAAATAAATAATATTTGGTTTCCACAACTTCTGAGTGTGTATATAGTTAGTTCCTTACCTTCCTTACTACAGTTACATTCCCCAAACGCATTTTTCCTTGACCTCCAACAGCCTTCAAAATTAAATTAACGCATGCGCGAGGAGTCTAGAATAACATGCTTGAATTTCATTTCTCAAAGTTTTTCACCTGCATACCCTCTTAAATGTCAACAAATGTACAACATGTTTTCACCACCACTGACCATCACACAGTATTCGATAATACTGCATAATTCTATCATAATTTGTTGTTATTTAGTGTAATTATTGATTTTAATATGTTCTCTACGAAACAACGCAACAAGTTTTCAAATATTCGATAGTTTGACGTAAGTTTTTTAATTATAACCAGACAACATGTAAGCTTTGTTCGTTGGGACTGCACTACTTGCACTATGCAGTTTAGTGCAGATGTTGTGTGTTCGTTGGGGATAGTGCAGTTTAGTGCAGTTGCATTCATACTGTTCGTTGGGCCAGGTGCAGTGCAATTTACTGCAGCCGGTGCAAGTTAGTGCAGATTTTGTTGCACCTGCTTTTGATTAAAGCTTTGTTCGTTGGGACTGCACTACTTGCACTCACTTGCACTATGCAGTTTAGTGCAGATGTTGTGTGTTCGTTGGGGATAGTGCAGTTTAGTGCAGTTGCATTCATACTGTTCGTTGGGCCAGGTGCAGTGCAATTTAGTGCAGCCGGTGCACGTTAGTGCAGATTTTGTTGCCCCTGCTTTCGATTAAGTTCAATAAGTGCAGTGTAACTAAAATGGCGGAATATTTGAAAGCGCGTTTTGTAATAATTAATATTGATATAAATATTAAGAAATAAAACCTTATAATAATTAATATTTGTTGTATTAGAGAACACAGTACATTCAATACCAGTAGAGGCAGTAGAAAACTACCCCTACTTTTTTGGAATAATTTAAAAACTACCTGTTGAGTTTGGCTTCATTAAATACACTTATAGTACATTTAAAAATATTAATTATGTGTTTTTTCTTATTTAGAGGTGGCTGGGGTTAACTACCCTCACCACCCCAAATTTTTTTTTTTTCAAGTACTGCTTATCGATTTTGGTGCAATTTAGCATGTGATTTCTTTATACGTTAAGTAGTACTTTTGAAAAAACTAATAAGGGTTAGTAGTTTGGTATAGAAAATATATTTCGCTAATAATTGAAAAAAATAATAATAATTAATGAATACTAAAAAAACGCTACTAAAAAACATTCTGCGATAATTTCATTTTCCACGAGTATTTCGCTGACTATCTCCTGTTCGTCCATTTCAAATATTATACACTTTTTTTTATAAAAATCTGTTCGTTGCGACCACGGTTTATACACTTTTCTGACCTGCACTAAGTTGACATGACAGTGCACTGACTTACACTTCATTGCACTATGACGTCATACGAGTGCCATGTCGTGCAGAGTAGTGCAGTCCCAACGAACAAAGCTGTAGTTTAATCTTTTTTTTTTAAGAATACAACCTTATAACAATATATTTTTTTGTAATATGAAGATGCCTTAAAAAGGCGAAACCGGTCAAGGCACAATTAGTATTAAATAAAGTCCATTGTTTAAGTGCACATTAGTATATCTTTATTCCAAATTAGAACACAATGGTCAGCAAAGAAAATCAAAACAGAAATATTTCTAGTTCTGTTAGTTCTAGTGACAATGCAAGTGTAAAACGAGAACTAACACTAGACCTAGAGACTCCTAGAAGAGACCTAGAATCTGATTTTTTATAGGTCTTGTGTTAGTTCTAGTTTTAATTGTTAAGCAGTGCTAGATTGTTGTATATTTTTATTGAATATTTGATGACAAATTTCTTATACAAAAATTATAATTAATAACAAAAAATATTATTTCTAGCATACACACTTGTATTGAATTTAAATTGTACCGCATTCAGAATTAAAACAACTGTCAGCAACACATGTTACAATACCAAGACAACTTTAATAACAATGCGGAAGAGATAAGTAGATAAAACAGATCTGATTTTATTTCGACAAAAAATCTACCGGTTTTTGTCGAAATAAAATATTGGAAATATTATATAAAACGACTGAACCGAAAACCCAATTAGAACACGGTAAATCTCACCCGGTGCTTCATACCATAGGCACAATTTTCGACAGTATACCTCCTGCGGGCAGTGCTTTGGGTGTCTGTAATTGACGTCTTCGTAAGAATGGCCATCTGCTATTGGCACATCTAAGGGCACTCGGTTATGCACAGCACAGTTTACGATACTCGGACCTGACCTTCCAGTATTACAGGAATGAGATCTTTCCTTCGCAACTTCCTACGCAATCTTTAGCGCGGACGCTATTTATAGACATATTAATTGGGTTAGGTTGAATCCAAAGAATTTTCTCATAACAGGATTCATGGCGTATCCGGTATTGTAATAAAAAATAGTTCAAGTATATGTTGACGATACTGACCTAATATTAAATTTTAATTTCGAATAAATGAATGAAATTTTCAAATGAAAACAGACATAAACTCTCGAAATATGTTTGAGTAGCTCAAGAAACGTTCCGTTTTACGAGCATGGCAACAGTGGTAATTTTCGAACGATAACGACGCCTCGCGGTCTAATTAAAATTCAAAATAGCGACGTAATAAAATTAAATCCTCGCAATCGGCCAAATGGGGGCGAAGCTCCCGGGTTTTGCTATCAGGTTGGGAGCGGTTGTGTAATGACGGCCTAAAAACTGACAGCACACGACAGAATCCACACTGTGCCCCGCTGATATCCTACGGTATTACACGATCGAACTAAAAGTGGAAATTTGATAATTATAATAAAGAAAATACAAGTTTTGTTTTAAGACAACAAATTTTATTAAAAGCTCATCTTACAAAATACACAAACATATATGTTTACATATAGAGGGGGTGAACCCCTGCGTCCGAGTGCGTTTGGATATATCTGAATCGCTTGGTGGCAGCAGGGTGTCCTGGTCCCGTTCGGCCAAATGCTGATAAGACACGTCCCCAGGATGTCCTGGGACGTCCCGGCCCGGGGGCTTAGCCAACCTGGTAAGCGCTGCGGCTTGCAGATAGTCACCGACCCACTCCAAACGTCGCTTAGGTTAGCTACACCAAGCTCCCCTTCGTCGAATTGGCCCACTTCTCGACACCGCGCAGTGCACACCGATGCGACGTGTTCCGCCGAGATATCAGCCGTTTCGAAAAATTACTATCGACTTTACATATAATTCCCCAGAAAGTTTAACGAGCTAGAGATGTTATAGGGGACGTCACTACCGGAGCTTTTCAATCTCCCTACACGAACCCCCAGATCAATTAAACATTCCAAAATGTAGGTAATTCGGAATAATTTACGAAACGGGGTTGAGTTATACAGCAGGTATTTTCATTTTAACAGGCTGTATTTGCTTTTCATTTGCAAAAATATGCAAATAGGTAATTCATTTTAAACTGATGTTGAAGTTGTTTTAGACTAAAACGCATTGACATATTTATGAAAACGTTTTTATTATTCTTTTATGTACCAACTTTATGTCTGTTTGACGTTGTTTATTTTTCCATTCTCAATAACCGCTGATTATTAACATCAATTTTAACGCTACTATAACAATAATCACGATAATTAACACTACATCTAATTTCGTCATTTGTTAATCAAGGTAAATTTATTTAATATTTTTTTAATATAATATAATCATTTTATTTGTGGTGGTACCTCTATACGGTGAATTTCACTTTCAAGATGCTGAAATATATTTCAATAGAAACCACTTACTTTGTCCCACATAAAATGCAACATGTCGATATAATTTGACATTGCAGTAAAACCTCAATAAAGCTCAATAAAAAAAGACAACAATGTAGCGCTAAATAACAAATAAAACTAGATTAATACTTTAAAAAATATACTAAAAAAATACTAGAAAAAACTTCTTTAACTTGCTTTTATTTAAATATACAGGTGTCCCGTTAAGCGTACGGAGCGGCTGTATCTCTAGAACGGTAAGGCCTAGAGGTTTGGGAAAAAAATCCTTATAAGTAAAGTGACTAAGAGAAATCGCTGGAAATTATTTTGAAGTTCGTAATTCGACCGCTAGGGGGCGTAACTGCCATGGAGAAACATAAAATTCCCGCTATCCCAGAAAGTTAGACGATATGCTATAACGTTGACAACATCATTTAGTAGCTTGGATAATACCGCATCGCTTTTGTTTTGCGATATTTCTCATATCTGTCATAATAAGGGAGGGGGAGGCCAATGCGTTTTCAAATGTTTACATTTTAATATCTCCTGGACCATTCAACCGATTTGAATATTTTTGGTCTTGTTTGAAACAGCATTTCATGCTCTTTTAAAAGATATTTTCAGTAAGACCGCTTGGTTTGAAACAAATAAGCTAGAGGGCGTTATCTGCAGCGGTTACATATTTTTATGATTTTTGAAAAAAAAAAAAATGGAACGGTACTATTTACTTCACAGACCGTTAATCATCATAAAATTTGCTAAATATTAGTGAAAACCGCATCTCGATATCTCCATCCATTCTCGAATTATAAAAGAAAATGTTAAAAATTCGTATATCTTAATCAGATCAAGTTACCTTAGGAAACAAATAAGAGAGAACAAAAATTTTATTATCTAGAACCTTCCTTCACACTTTATCCAAGCTTAGAACTGCTTCAAAACTACTTTTGAGGCGTGTTGAAAAGCCAACGGATCAATGAAACATCAACAATGATAATAAAACAAAATAAACCAAAACACTTAGAATAACTTAAATTTTTGGCAAAAATAACTCACTAATGAGCGAAATGCCTTCCATAAACCTCGATGCATTTATTTAATCTAGTTTCGACGAAAAAAAAGCGCTGCTTAAGTCTCGGCCCTGGACACGTTATTACTGGTATTTAGTGTTTTGTCATATTTTTCCTGGTTATTGGTTTTTCTTGAAAAGTCAGGGCGTTTAGTCTACCCAATAGATAAAGAGGTGAAAGCAATGTGGGTTTTGCTCGAACCAAGAATGCATATTATGCAAGTTTACATCAGCTTGTGGACAGATGCTTCATGCATCCATAGCATTTGTGATAAAAGGTTTGGATTTGCCCAAATCATATTTAAAAGTCAATGGTAATAGTTCAATCTGTTATCATAATCGGTATCTGTTAAGGCCTGATGTAACAATGTGGTGGAGATATTATTCTCTTGAGAACTCTTGTGGACAATTGTTTTCGGAGTTCCCAGATTATGTGGGATCACATTGCGCACCAATATGATTTACGAATTCATAGAGATGTCTGAATGGGCTACACGTTGCCAGTTTTCCGTAATCGCTAAGTCAATCTTAAAAACACTTCTAGAGAAAAATGTCTTTCTTTGTCGTAATTGCATTGCTCATTTTTGCTATGCAGTTGCATCGTATTCGAAACATTGAAAATAAATCATCATACGCTCCATCATACGCTTCTGCGTTAGTAAATGACATGTTTACAGTTATCATGGTTATGTGATTTGTTTTTCTCGATGAGGTAACTGGATCGGATTGATGGCACTCGAGTTTTTAATATTTTCTTCTATAACTCGAGAACGGGTGGCGATATCGAGATGCGGTTTTCACTAAAATTTAGCAAATTTTAAGGTGACTAAGGGTCTGTGAAGTAAATAGTATCGTTCCATTTAACTTTTCTTCAAAAATCACAAAAATATGTAATCGCTGCAGATGACGTCCTCTAGCTCATTTGTTTTAAAGCAGACGGTCTTACAGAAAATAACTTTAAAAAGAGCATAAAATGTTCTTTCAAACAACACCGAAAACATTCAAATCGGTTGAATGGTCTAGGAGATATTAAAATTTAAACATATGAAAACGCATTGGCCTCCCCCTCCCTTATTATGACAGATATGAGAAATATCGCAAAACAAAAGCGATGCGGTATTATCCAAGCTATTACATGATGTTGTCAAAGTTATAGCTCATCGTCTAAGTTTCTGAGATAACGGGAACTTTATGTTTCTCAATGGCAGTTACGCCCCCTAGCGGTCGAATTACGAACTTTAAAATAATTTCCAGCTATTTCTCTTGGTCACTTTGCTTATAAGGATTTTTTTCCCAAACCTCTAGGCCTTACCGTTCTAGAGATACAGCCGCTCCGTACGCTTAACGGGACACCTGTATATCGAGACTAGTTTCGAGGTTATACCCTCATTTTCAGTCGAAAAACACATTAAAATATTAAAATAAAACAGTTTAAAAAACTTACAGTCAAAATTTTCAGAGCAATTTATACATGAAAAGCGAAAAACATTATCTCGAAGAAAACTTCTTTAAAAGGTATGAACACGTTAAAATTTAAAATATAAATAATCACAACAAAAACATTCACAATATAACTCAAAGTATAAAATTAACGTACGACATCAAAATATATTAAAAATGTTAGTCAAAAACGAAAAGATATCGACGGTGAGACGAGAACAAAGAAACTGGGAAAAAGATTTGAGCGGGTTTTAAACCTGCATTGAACTACCCGGGCAAATAAACATGTTATATAATTGTTTTGTGATCTCTCAGAGACATAAAAATAGGTTTATTATATAATTGAAGCTGTTCGTTTAATAATTCGAAGTTATCGTAATTTTTGTGTTTGTTAATTTCTAAAATTTCGAGCAGATCGAGTCTATAACCTTTTTCACATTTATGTAGAAGTTTTGTATTATTAGCACTAGAACTATAGATTAATACTAGCATTAGAACTAACATTACCCCATTAGCCCACATTAGCCCTATCCTCTTTGTGGAGTATATTAATGACATTTCTTGTTGCTTTAAACATGCAAAATTCTTGTTGTATGCGGATTATTGCAAAATATTTTCTAATATTACAAACAAACGTAATTCTGAAAATCTTCAGGAGGATCTAGACCGGTTCCAGCTTTACTGGGCTGATAACGGCCTGTTCCTGAACTATGATAAGTGTTCTAATAGTACAGGGTTTTCCAATAAGAGGTGTTATTTTGATATTCAAACAAAAATGCCATTTTTTAGTATAAATGATCGGATGTTTATTTCATTATAAAGAAGAAGGTATGTCGTTAATAGTGGAAAATAACATTAGGCAAATGACCACCATGACCACGCTTACAGGACAATATCCTTTCCATGAAATTTTCCATAACCAAATTGCAAAGTGGCTGCCCTATGTCCTAAATAGCCTCACGAATTCCATCTTTGAGGTCTTGAATCGACGCTGGGCTGTTGGCGTACACCTTCTCTTTCACGTGGCCCCAAAGGAAGAAGTCGCAAGGTGTTAAATCACAAGATCTCGGTGGCCAATTGTGATCACCTCTTCGAGAGATAACACGGTCCGGAAACTTTTCCCGTAAAAGATCAATGGTTTCGTTACTTGTGTGGCACGCGCGTAGCACCGTCTTGTTGAAAGTAAACGTTGTCCACATCAATACCATCCAATTCCGGCCATAAAAAATCATTAATCATCTCTCGATAGCGCAATCCATTCACCGTAACTGTTGCTGCAGCCTCATTTTCGAAAAAGTAAGGTCCAATGACTCCGCCGGATCATAAACCGCACCAAACAGTCCCACGTTGAGGATAGAGAGGCTTTTCAACAATAACTCTTGGGTTTTCCGAGCCCCAGATGCGACAATTTTGCTTGTTGACGAAGCCACCGAGGTGGAAATGGGCCTCATCACTCAAGATGATTTTTCGATGGAATTCCGGATCATTTTCATGCATTTCAACGACCCAATCAGCAAAGACACGACGTTGTTGATGATCGAACGGCATGAGTTCTTGTGTTAACTGAAGTTTATAAGCCTTAAGACCCAAATCTTTATGCAAAATACGGTGTAATGACGTTTGTGGAATGCCTAATTCCAAAGAACGACGAGGAATGGACAAACCTGGCTTTTCTTCAACACTTTCGGCTACAGCAGCAATATTCGCGGCTGTTCTTGAGCGACGTGCACGGGTTTTTTTCTTCACATCACTAATTAGAAACTGTCAAAACACAAAATGACTCCTGACAAAAATGTTTCATGTACACCTCCCAAAATAAGAGAAATTGTTCAGAGTTCAATGTCCTCATCATTGTGGACTTTGTATTCCATGCTAAGAACGTGTTTAAACATCTATAGACAAACATTGTCACATTGACTACTAGAAAAATTAATGACCCAATGTCACCAACTTGAACTGGTTCCATAAAATGTTACTAAAATCTCATTACAGCATTGGGTGTTGTAAGGAGTCTCATTACAGCACCCGTTTGAGTACCGTTATAGCTTTCATTACCGTCGCGAATTACAAAAAATTACTTCCACACGTAAACGTTATCCACTAAACAATTCGTATTTTTAACATCGAATGACCACATTAATGGTCTTTTCGTTTTGTTGGACAGCAGGCTGATGTTCAATTTACATATGGACTTTACTATTGCCAAGGCTCTAAAGCGGTTGGGTTTTGAGATTAGGACCTGCCGTATGTTCACAAATATTCAATGCATTAAATCTCTTTATATAGCGTTAGTGGTTAGTATTTTTAGCATTGAATCTGTTCAGCGTAAGTTCTTGAGGTATTTAGCACACAAAACATTTTTACCTTACGGTGATTATCTTTTGCGTTAAGGTTTCAGACATTGAAGCAAAGAAGGCTGTGCTACGACTTATTATTCTTGTTTAAACTAGTCAACAATCTTTTCAATTCCTCGGAATTGGTGAGAGAATTATGTTTTTATGTAGCCTCATATCAAACACGTGGTGAATATTTGTTTAGAATTAGTAGATCCTTATCTTCGGCACATCTTTACTCTCCTCTTGTTAGATTGATGAATATGCATGATTCTTACTGTAGGAATATCGACATCTTTAATGTTTCTTTGACTGTTTTTAGACGTTTCATGCGGGGCGTGGGTGTGGAGAGATCGTTATTACTCCGTTAATGATTATATTTTTTTTTATATAAGTAACGATAATTTTTTTATATGTTTTTTGATTTGGTTTTTGTTGTTGGAGTGTTACTTTTGATTTTGTTTTCTTTTTGATTTAGAATATTATTTTTTATTGTACTCTTAAATTTTTTGTTGATAATATTTAGCTGAATATCTTGTGTATGCTTTGTTGGAGGTCAACCCTGTTTGCATCCTGAATGTAAAATAAAATAAAAATAAAGTATAAAATAAGCTAGTTAGCAAAAGAAATTACTATATTATAAATTTTTATTGAACTAAAACTAGAAACATTCGGGTTTAGTCGTGAAAAAAACTTTCAGTTGTCAATGTCAACTTTAATTTTATTATTACATTCGTAATCTTCATAAAATAACTTTTATAGTGAGTCCAAACTTGACGCATTTATCTCAAAAAACCAAAAAATTCGAACTTTCAACGTTTAATTTTGACATATTTGTCAACTTCATAAAAAATCCTTTAAAATGAGTGCAAACTCGACATATTTAACTTTAATATTAATGGAATACAATCATTTCCGGTTTGAAACGTCAACGTCAATTTTGACATATTTGTCATCTTCATTAAAAAACCTTTAAAATGAGTCCAAAGATGACGCACTTATCTCAAAAAACAAAAAAGTTAGAATAAAAAACATTAAACCCGAAGTTAGCAACAATGAAGATAGCAATTTAATTTTTAAATATTAATACCAACCTTAATTTTTTTATTTTTTTTTATTAAATTTTTGTTTTTGTGACAAATATTAAGACATTTTATAAAAATTATGAATATGTCAAAATGACATTGACATTTCAAACCGGAAGTTGCTTATATCTCGATTAATATTGCAATTAAACGTATCATGTTTGGACTCATTTTAAAGGATTTTTCACGACGATTACAAATATGTCAAAATTGACATTCTTAACCGGAAGTTGACCATAACTTCATTAATATTGAAGATAAATATGTCGTGTTTGTACTCATTTTAAAGGATTTTTAATGAAGATTACAAATATGTCAAAATTGACATTCTTCACCGGAAGTTGACCATAACTTCATTAATATTGAAGATAAATATGTCGTGTTTGTACTCATTTTAAAGAATTTTTAATGAAAATTACAAATATGTCAAAATTGAGGTTGACAATTTAAACCTGAACATAGTTATCATGTAATAAAAGTTTTATAACTAAAGTTAATCTAGTGTTAGTCACTTTTCCGCACTTTCTTTTTATTTTTAATGTGTTTTTTGGGTCATTTCACATTCATCAATTTTTCCTAAGTTTCTTAATATTTTTTTTGTTAAAAAAGAGCGTTTTCCTTAATTTCATTTTACAACTTTCTACACTTTAATTTTGTAAATTAGTAACTAATAATCTGATTTCGACTTTGATATATCTTTTTTAACAAAACAAAAAGAAATATTAAGAAACTTGTTTGTAAAATGGATAAGATGAGAGATGTTAATCTATTTGTAGAGTCTCTGAAGATGGCCAAGGGCCGAAACTGGTTAGACTTAAATTCTATATAAAGTAAAAACCATTTTAAAAGTACAAGATTAAAGTCGAGATTATTTTCTTAAAAAATGTTTACACGAAGCGGCTTCTGTGCTTGTGATAGCTATCATTAGTGTTCTGTGATCAAAATTGACTGAGACGTCTTATATTTTTAGAGAGATGAAAACGAAAATCCTGCTTCTCTCAACATTATTTGTTGCTTAGTCAAGTGATGCATAACACGGTCCAATTGAGTTTTCAGTTCAGTCATTTTATATAATATTTTCAATATTTTATTTCGACAAAAACGCTGTAGGTTTTGATCTGTTTTATCTACTTATCTCTTCCGCATTGTTATTAAAGTTGTCTTCGTATTGTAACATGTGTTGCTGACAGTTGTTTTAATTTTGAATGCGGTACAATTTAAATTCAATACAAGTGTGCACTAAATTTTTGAGTTGATTATGCTAGAAATAATGTTTTTTGTAATAAATTAAAATTTTTGTGTAGTAAATTTGTCATGAAATATCTGTATAAGCTCAATGGACGGTTTGTCATATCAATCAATACGCTTCCGGTATTAGCGATCATCGAGAATCCGAGCGGGATTAATTTTAAATTGGCATTCGATTAGGAGAATATCGGCATCAAGCGATATTACACCTGTCACGAAGGGATAATTTGTTAATTAAAATATACATCGCATCAAAGCGTAGGCCGATATAGAGATGGCCTGAGGATGGGAAAAAAGCGAACATCGATGCCATATCGCGATCATCCGCGATTACTATCGGAATTTAATAATAATGTTAACGGCAGTCGGTAATCGGATGGTAAAAAAAGTGGGGCCGCTGCACCGCTAGGTTAGAGGCCGATCTAAACTGGTTAAAACGTGGGTTGTTTGTGGCACCCGATGCTGCCGCTGCTGTTTGTTTGTTGTGCGTTCCATGTGCTACTGCGATTTTCATATTATGATGTTCGCGGGCCGCGAGCGTGATTTTGACAGATTAATTATTACATTTTTGTTCTGGTCCCGTTTCGTCGGCGATTTTGAATTACCTCCACCTCGTCGGCCGCCGCCGCTGCCGCTCTACCTATTCGCATCGCGAGCACGTTTTGAATATTTTATATTAAAATTTTGTTTAAAATTTAATTTACCGATACGTCGTCGGCACGCGTACAGCACTTACAACTTTTTAATTGTACGGGGCAGAGCCCGTTTCGAGGACCGCGGTTGTTTACCGGAGGGCGTGTGCTTGTGAAGGTTCTTTCAGGGCCTCTCTGCTAATACACTTTGCCCCGTCAACTCCAGACACTGATGCTGTCGATTTCATCAACATTATTTATAGTGAAATATTAACACAAAACTCATTTTCAAACATTTTAATAACATTTTATTAAAAAAATTCTTTCAATTTTTTCATATTTACATTAAGATGTCTCAATTTGTTTTCTTACCAAAAAATGCACTTAAGCCATTTTCAAAATTAATAGCAAGATGTAAATACGAAGAATTTCAATCCGTCATCAAAGACCCAACCCAACCCACCAGACTGCATCGTTACGGCCACAAGTTTACTTGGCCAAATCGAAGTAAATTCAATGTCTTCGTCTGATTATGCTAAAAATATATGATTTTGCCTGATTAAGCCTGGGTCACTTGCGGTCAAAGCTCTACAATTAATAGCAAACCAGTACTAAAGTATACAACAGATTACAGCACCTTAGCCAAAAGCTACTTCGTCTAAGCTTAGGGTGGAAAATCTATGTCTTCTATGTCCTGATTAAGCTGAGATCCCATACAATTCTAAACACAGTCATCACACTGCAACACACCCCCGAAAATACCTTAGCCAAACTAATGGTGTAGAAGTTATGGTTTTATCTGAATATGCTGAATTTTACAAAATTTATGCAAAATTTTGGCTACCCATCAGTTGATAAACCTGGGTAAGTGTTGAACTTGGTGAAGTGTTTGAGACATGAAACTTGCTATCTTAGCACCCAACAGCCAATGACGTCTATGTCTACACGTTTACGGTGTTTCAACAAATGCGATGAAATGCAATATAAGCCTATTTGTGAAACCTTTAACTACATTGGTCAACAATACATTATCTTCTTGCATATTTCCTGATGCGTTAAAGGTTGCGTCCGTTGTTCCTGTTTGTATGCTTCATGAAGACCAATTTGGTTTCCGCTCTGGTCGGAGTACCAAGGATACTGTTATGAATTTCATGAACGTTTGTTATGATGCCTACGAAAAGCGGAAATTTTGTGCGACGTTGTTTTTGGACCTGTCACGTGCCTTCGACAACGTATCTCATGATTTACTATTGTACAAACTTGAGCATGTCTTCCGATTTGCTCGAGATAGTTTTGTCTTAATAGGATCATACCTTTCGGGTAGATCCCAACAAGTTAAATGCGGAGACTGCCTCTCTGAGCGTCTTCCTATTACAAGGGGCGTCTCTCAGGGATCAATTTTTTTGACCTCTTTTGTTTATTCTCTTTTTTAATGATTTTCCAAGGTATTTGGGCGGGGATGTGAAATGTTTGTTATATGCGGATGACGCAACGCTGCTGGTGAGTGGTGATGAGTATGAGGCAGTGTTGTCCTCTTCGAGCGGGTTGCTGATGGCAGCAAATGAGTGGTGTGTTGCCAATGAACTTTGCTTAAATAAAGAAGAGACAGTCCAATTACTATTCAGTCTTAGACACTATCATCTAAAAGAACTTTCCTCCACTAAATTTCTAGGGTTAACACTGAGGTCTCCGGATTTGAATTTTGTGGCTCACACGACGAAGATAGGTATTAAGATAGGTATTAAAAAGATATTAATAATAATAATAATACTTTCATTTTCACAGGTCATAAAAGAAAATAATACAATAAACATAAAATGCAATTTACAAAAATGGTAAGTACACTAAAAGTAGAAGAAAAAGGCTTCTGGGATGCGACACACCGGTCATAGCAAGTCATCAAAATCATTGGTCAAAAACTCCTGAACAATATAAAAGGCCTTCGCCACTAAATAATTTTACATTTCGTGTTTGAAATTGTTACTCTCTAGCAATCTTATGTGTTTCGGACATTGTAGAATTTTATGCCAAAATAATTGACGCCATCCCTGGCCCTTGCCGTTCGAGAATAGTCCGTAATTAAGGTATCACCCGCCCTAGTGTAGTAATTATGATAAGTATTAAGAGTTTTAAATTTGGAGTTATTACCCTTGACATATAAGAGACAAGGGAGAAGGTCTCTCAGTCTCCGAATGACAAATACCATGGTATTCAGTTTTTTCGTCAACTGGTTAATGTCGGCCTTCTACGTCAAACCAGAGTCAAGATAGACCCCCAGGAACTTGACCGGCTCCGAACACGACCTGAGACGTTTAAGTGAAAAGTTTAAAGTTTGTGTTTTTTCTCTATTCATGCTTAGTCGGTTGGCCTGAACCCAATTTGAGATGCAGGCTTGTATGCGGTGACGCAAAGCATCGGCATCTGGTGAGGAGACCATTACGGTTGTATCATCAGCAAAAAGGATGAGGTCGGAATCACGTGGATTGTTACTGGGTAGGTCGTTGATAAATATCAAAAACAGGATTAGCCCAGTACTGAGCCCTGAGGTACACCATACCTAAGTGGAAGACGACCGGACTCTAGACCGCCATGTGAAACATATTATGATCTGTTCGTTAAATAAGATTCGAGAAGATTTATGCTGCTGATGTCCATATTGAAGGCACTAAATTTACGAATTAGTAACTCAGGAGAGACGCAGTCGATTAGTGCCATTACATTATTTTGTACCAATTGATAGCCCGAAACATTTTCTTATTACGCAGATTGGTTGTTTTGGTGTCTGCTGAGGTAGCTAGAACCGCCTATGTCGTATTGATTCACTCAATTATAAGTTATTGTATAATTGCTTGGGGGGAAGCACAGCTAACTCCCACATATTTGGTCTACAGCGCAGAGCTTTAAGGGTCATTTCAAAGCTGAACTATAGAGATGATTGCCTTCACGTCTTCAGACAGCTGAAAGTTTTGACAGTACCATCTGTGTTTATTTTGGAATGTCTTTTATACATTTACAATAACAGAAATAACTACTGCGCGCATGCTGACCTGCATAATTATGAGACGCGAAACTGCGGAAATATTGATGTTGACCTTTGTCAACTGAAAAAAAGCTATAGATATACTTGTCAGGTCTTATATAATAAATTACCCTCGGAAATTAGAACACTCCAGAAAAATAAACTTTTAAATGTTATGAGGGAGTTTTTGCTAAGAAATGCGTTCTACTCAGTCGATGAATGATGTCATATCAAAGTAGCAGTGTTACTATGTAATTTGAGTTAATTTTTGTATATGACGAGTGTAAGCCCTGGCATTGGCACAATGAAGTTTATTCTATTCTATTTCCGTTCAACTTAATTTGCTGATTAAACACTTTGAATACTTCATTATTTTATAAATATTGTAATTTAGGCAAAGTATCTGATATCATCAGTTAGGGAATTCTGCATAAAACTATTTGTTGTTTTGCAATTTGGGGAAACTGATGTAACGTATCTAGAGCGTCCGTGCAAAGCCAATACAAACTTATTTATCGTAACGGCCTATAGTGTGGGGTACCACGTTCGTTCAACTATTACCGCGCGTTGACCATGCGGGCTCGACGGGCGGCGGTAGCGCACGTGTTGCGGGGAGCGTCATTTAAAACGAAATCACCTGTTTACAGATAGCCACGGAAATCTGGTTTACACAGATGGCTGGACAATGCACGTCATAAAGTACCTCGGATGCGGTCGGATACGGTAATGGGACCGAACGTACTGCGTTCAAATCCGCACACCGGCCTGGACCGTATGATATCATCCACGATAGGCATCTAAACACACAGTATGAAAGTTTGATTTATTTCAAAGTACAAAGAATTTGTAAAATCATTCTTAAATAGTCCGAAAAAGAAACATCCGCAATATTGATCGCATTAAAAATGTAATAATGAACACGTCCGGATTCTGGCTCCGTCACCATTGGTCGCACGTGCCGTCGCGACGGTGCAAATCCGAGGGCGTCATCTGGGCGAAGATACCGCTGGCATATGCAGAAGATTCGCAATAACACTGTTCGGACTTGGTCTCCTCTCCCCTTGTCCATTTTCCTTCTAACATCATCCTCCCTTCAAGCGACTAACCGTTTTCCCTTTTTATAGACACATCAATTATTACCACCGTTAACTCCCATATTTCCCCATAAATTATTATTGCGTTAGTAATGCGACTGTTAAATATTAACGGAGCCGAAACGCGCGGTTTATTTCGGGAAACGTCGAAGCCACTCGATACAAGTGCGTGTATTGCGGAAAGTCACCCTTTTCCCCTCCGCGTCGACATCGCGGGATCAAAGTGGCCAACTCCCCAGGTTAATTACAATTTATTCTAATGTTCAAAGCTGACCAGGTCGTCGAGTATGACCCTAAAGGCATATATGAGTAGCCGCTTTGTGTGTGTACCTATACATGTATAAACCATATTCTGTCACTGTCTAAAACAAGGATCTGCAAATGATATGTATAATTACAAGAAGATACAGTTGAATTTTAGTGTTAGTTTTAGTTTTAATTGTTATTTAGCGCTAGATTTGTCGCTAGACGGCTAAACCCAATATTTTCTAGTTCTAGTATTAATTGTTATGCAGCGCTAGAACAAGAACTAGAATTATTTGGATCTTAAAAGAGATGTACGGCTAAACCCGAATGATTCTAGTTCTAGGTCTTGTGTTAGTTCTAGTGACAGTGCAAGTATAAAAGTTGAACTAACACTATATTTAGAACTAGAATCATTCGGGTTTAGCCGTCTATAGAGACGCACGGCTAAACCCAAATGATTCTAGTCCTAGGTATAGTGTTAGTTCTACAGTGTGTTAATTAATTATCGTATCCGACGTCATCATTGCAAGTATACAACCAATATCACAGTGCAATGCGTATCATACGCAAATCGTGTGTTGCAATAAAAATACTGTCATATTGGTTGCATACTTGCAGTGATGATATTGGGTACGATAATTAATTAACATACTGTACATAGTAACAGTGCTAGTGTAAAACTAGAACTAACACTAGACCTAGAACTACAATCATTTGGGTTTAGCCGTGCGTCTCTAAAGACGGCTAAACCCAAATGATTGTAGTTCTAGGTCTAGTATTTAGTTCTAGTCTTAACTGTTTTTCAAAACTAGATTCGTCGCTAGACGGTTAAACCCGATGTTTTCTAGTTCTAGGTTTAGTGTTAGCAGGGCCGTATCGCACCTTTTGTGGGCCCGAGGCGATCTATATTTTTGGGCCCCAAAAAAAGTCTAATATTACTCTCCAGAATTTTCGACCATATAATTGTCAACAAGACAAATTCAAAATTTTCTGTTTTTAAGAAGAGTTGAAGCTTCACTCTTACTTATGGGTTTTTCAGTTTCGTCATTTACAAATGTTGACAAATAAAGCATAAACAGAATCATGACGTGCAGATTGGTATCATTTAAACGCATGGGAGTTGGGTTACCTTTTTGTGCTAATTTTTGCCATCTATGTGTAGACGATGAAAAAAAAATATAAATACCTTGCACCATATTAAAGTAATTAGCAACTTCTAAAGACGACTCACATGCAAAATTGAGTACTAAATTTAATGAGTACAGGGTACATAAATAGCGGTAGGAGATAATATTCTTATTTTTGCCTGTAAGCCATTGTATTTTCCAGACATGTTGGCTGCATTGTCATACCCCTGTGTGATTTTGCAGTTTAATGAAGCCTACGAATCGTTCTGTTATTTGTCCCTCATGTACGTATCTTAAAATTAGACTAAGTTGATCACAATGGCTTACGTCTGGTGTTGAATCGACGATAATGTCAAAGTATTTGGCTGCCTTAATTTCACCACTGAATGGACTAACATTCTATCTCTAATTATTTCAATAAATTCATCACATATGTGATGAGACAAATAACTAACAGAACCTCTTCCCTGATTTCCAAATCGACGTAAATGTTCTGCCAAAAAATCATCAAAGTTGGGTTGCCGTTGAAACGGCTACCTATATTTTCGTCCAAAACTTTATAGTGGCTAGTATACGTTCCAAGACTTTTAGCCAGTAGAGTTCTTCATTTTGAATTTGATTCTTTAACTTCATATATTGACTTTATATGCACTTTAGATTCTTCACGACTTTTTAAAGTCCTCGTAAAATTTTTCCAGTCAGAATTTGAACTCGCATATAAGAGTCTCGCAGTAAAATAGTATTTTATTTTCATTTGTTTCTTCATAAATCAATAAATCAATTAACAAGTCCAATTAAACGGGGTTACTTGAAACATTTTTTTAGCAATTTTAAGACATAAAAAGCTTCATATGTTTAATTTTCTTGATTTTCTTATCGAACGAAAGCCTATGCAATATCAAACCAGAACCGGGCCCCTACTGGTTAATCCAGCCCTCAGTGTTAGTTCTAGTTTTAATTGTTATGCAGCGTTTACCAAGAATTAAAATCGTTTCTGTGTGTACCTATACGCGTATAAACCATATTTTGTCATTGTCCAAAACAAGGATCTTCAAATAATACATATTACAAGAACATGCAGTTGAACTCAAAAATTCAAGTGGTATCACATTGGTATTAAGAAAAGTCTAGAAATAGTTACAAATTTTCTATGAATATTCAAAAGCAGAATATTTCAAAAGTAGAGATCGACTTGGTTGAGGAAGCTTCATCAACTATCTTGAAGGAGTTGGAAAAGGTCGACGTCTCGACGTTTCGACGGCGATCGTCTCTTGCAAGAACAACGGACGTCAACGGGATTAGCAACTAATGGGAACGTGCCTTTGCGGGAATCCCGCGACTCGCGCTACTCTCACGCCCACTGTCGGTCCTCACGAAGCAACTGTTCCCGTTCTCACTCTCGGGTGCTCTTTACCAACCATCCCCCCAATCCAACCTACTATCTAACCCCTCGTTTCGCCCCCATAACCCATCCGCAGCGACAACTGTTTATTCGCCCACACTCTTCAAAGAAAGAGGCAATTATTTGTCAAGCGGATATTTATTTCGATTATTTAATTTAATGATATGTTATTAAAATTGACCTTTTTGTAGTTTTAGGCCAAAGATGTTCGCAATTGTTTTTGTAAACTCACCAAAGGGGATGTTGATGATAAAGGGAAATAGAGGGAGAGGAAAGATCGATGTCCTGCGGCGTCGTCAGAGCGGTAGAGTATCCTTTCCTAATCCCGCGCTAAGGAAAGTGTGCATGACTGCGCTTGAATCGCGAAACAGGTTGTCTCGTTCGATATTTTCCTACTGGAAACGGTGCATCTGTGGTCCCTTTTGTGCGCTGCGCCTCCGGTAAAGTGACGGGAACTTTTTATCATCCGCTTGTTTTTCTCGGTACGTTAATCCCTTTTTTTCTTCTTCATACATTTCCCCTAGTCGCGGTTCAGTTATCACCACAAAGAACTCGAAAGCTAGTGATGACTCATTAAACGAGCGTCGAGTCGGGGCGAGTAACTTTTTTTTTGTTAATATTTAATTTTTAATGTAGTTGAGAACCCATTAAGGTAATTACCTTTATACGTATACCAAGTAAAACACAGTCTATGTACATAGTAATAATAAGTTTTTATTAGGTTGGCTTCAGTAAAGTTGTTGAATCAAAACGAAGAATAAAAATATTTTATCTACGACTGCTTGGATAAGTCATCATTACCGCACTCATTTGAGGTGGTGAGTTACGTAATGAAGTTCATTACCGCACTGGTTTCATTACGTAACGCATTTTTAGCCTAATCAGAACAGACTTAATTTATTGAAACGAGCAACAATACAAAAGAAAAAGTGTTATCTACTTACAGAGGAACAATACTATTTATTATAAACATTAATTGTTATGGTTTTACATTTCAAAACACTTATTCCAGATGAGTAAACATGTTGTTGAAACTGACAATTCAAAATTGTCAACAATCATTTCAAAATATTTTTATAAATGTCAAATAGACTTTTTTAAAGAAATTGATTTTTTAGTAATTTTTAGCAGTCGTAGATAAAATGCTGTATATCACACGTGGGCTAGAGCATAATTACAGTACTCATGTGATTACACCACTCGGTCTACTCGGTAATTATGCTTCTAGCCCACTTGTAATATAAATAACTATTAACTAAATATTTAATAATGTATTAGATTATGTAAATTAAAAAAAATATAAATAATTTCTTAAAGCCTAACGATGCTAAAAGATAATTTTCCTTTTACATCATCCCTCTAACATCAGCGGAAAATTGGAAGTTATCTCAGCTGTAGAGAAGACCATTTCTCCTAAAACTACCCAACGAATGATAATGAGGCAATAATAAGAGCCGAAGTGGTTGGGGAGAGATAAAAGTTTATCAGAACGGAGACGTGCTGGTTTTAAATCGTTCCCGAGGCATACGGGTTTTATATTCAGCTGCTGTTTTTGTTCGCACTGCTAAAACTGTGGGGATACGGGATCTTTCGGAAGCGGGTACCTTCATCAACTACAACCTGTGGGTGCTTGTTTGCTATCGAATATACTCTCGTTTAGTTCTCCAAAATTTCGCTTCTAAAAAAATCTTTGTTCCTATTAAATAGTTTTAATGATTTATGTTTGTTTTAATAAATTTAAGTGCGCAATGAAATATGATGGGTAACTTAGTCACCAGAAATTTTTGGGTTTACACAATTTCGCGTCGGATCGCGCAGGATCGGGCTCAGGTGCGGATCCTTCCAATTAGCAGTCTTTGCTGGCGTTGCAGCCCGTACCGGCTGTAATATCTATAAATTGTCGGATAAGCCTTAACATAAACAGCCGGTTAAAGTGATCTATAACACCGCGGACGTTAATATTTATAAAGAGCTTTAGTTTTCAGTGTGACAACTCGGCAGAAATTTTTTTATGTATTTCGTTTCATAAAAACCAAAATAATTTTACCTCTCGAAGATCTAGTTCTCATTACGGCTACGAGTAAGAGAGATGCTCAAAGTTACGAAATTTATAATATCTGTAAGCGGAAATATCTACTACTGGTGAATAATGAAAAAAAGAAACAAAATTCTGAGAGCTGCCAACAAAAATAAGAAAATGTGGGAGATAATAAGCGCAGAAAAAGGCACTAAGGAAAAGAAATCACAAGCTAATAATGATTTAGACGCTCCTGGTTTCAGTGAGCATTTTTCAACTGAGCTTTTTTCACTGCTCGACACGATCACGATGTCCTCGACTCATCCTGAGGATTACTTAAGAAAGATCAACAAAAGCTGAAGAGATTTCATTATTAAAAATATGAAACGAAGCCATAGTCAAGACATATATGACTTTACCGCTATTATGATCAAGGAAGTAGCTGAGGAAATTGCGCAGCCTCTGGCTATAATGTTCAATAAATGTGTGGACGATGGAGTGTTTCCGGACAAACTCAAAATTGCCAAAATAACTCGGTCTATAAGAAAGGAAACAAAAACGATTGCACTCTTTCCGGCCTTTTCTAAGGTATTTGAACAAATTTGTCTAAACTTGATTCTTATGGCATCAGGGAAAAAACTAATAGATTGCTAGAATCGTATTTATCCGGACGATATCAGTGTGTCAGGTGGAATTCGAATCTCTCTGAGATGATAGAATGCAAATGGGGTATTCCCCAGGGATCAATACTTGGTCCCCTTCTATTTATAGTTTATATAAATGATCTCCCAAAAAGTGTAGAAAGTGCTATGTCATGTCTCTATGCGAATGATACTTCCTTTGTAGTTCGAGAGTATGCTGCCGAGGCTTCAAACGCTTCAACCAACCGTATAAGGTCATATTTAGTAGCAGGGATGATTGGGCGAAGGGAGGGCCTCAACTAAAAAGAGGAGCCCTAGCCTGGTACCCCGATGCTTCAAAGACAGTAAGATCTGGAGTAGGCATGGGCATCAGTGGACCAAATAGCCACATCAAATTGCCCCTCAGCTCGAACTTAACAATTTTCCAAGCAGAAGTTCTTGCTATAAATTTCTGCACCGCTTTGAACCTACAGAAGGGACAAAAAAGTGCATCCATAAACATTTTCACAGACAGTCGGGCCGCCTTAAAGGCAATTCAGGCCTACAGCTGTGGCTCCGCACTGATCAGAGAGTGTACCAACAACCTGAGAGAACTCGCCTAAAACAAATAATCAACAACTACTGGGAGGCTTCAAAGATAGCCTTACTCTGGAAAGAACTTCCAGGTCACAGACAAGCGAAGAGTATGATAACTCAGTCGCAAAACAAAACCAAAGAGGTTTTATGCCTCAGCAAAGGGGATCTAAGAACGCTCTCAGGCTACCTAACCGGCCATGTGCCCCTAAAATACCACCTCTTCCACATTGGACAAGCTGAGGATCAAACTTGTCGACTATGCAACGACGAGTCAGAAACTGCTGAACATATACTGTGCAATTGCGTCGCCAGAGGCCGTCTAAGACACAACGTCTTCGGTAAAACTCCCCTGTTACCTACCGACATAAAGGTTCAAGACCTCAGGACAATACTAAGGTTTATTAAGGACCTACATTTGCCCTAAACCTTTGGAGGGCTAAAGTTACAATAAATCTTATAGGTCGCGGTAACGAGAGAGGCCGCTCTCCTCAGCCCGGTAGCAATAATAATAATAATAATGCTGCCGAGGATATTGAGAATAGTAGTAACACTCGTCTCTGCTGGTGACTGATTATGTGCAAATAGACTTCTTCCACAAACAAGATTAGATTATTGTAATGCTTCTCAGCCTGATGTTCGATACCTCATTAAATTGGGGGGAACATATAAGTGCGTTGTGTACTCGGTTGGCGGGTGTGGTGTTTTTGGTGCGCAGATTGACACATTGTGCTACACTAGAAGTCGCCAAAACGGCTTTTTCATTGCAGTGTGGGGATCGGCCTCGGCAATGCAGAGAATATTTTTGCTTCAAGAGGTGTGTGCGTGCGCTTGATGGCCTCGGACAGATGGAAAGTTGTAAGCTGTCTTTCAAAAGATGTGTTAACATGCTTGGATTTTGTGCATAAAAATAAAACTAATTATCCGAAAAACTGTCATCTGTAGGACTATGATACATCGCCTTAAAACAACACAAGAAGGTGTTGATTATCACGACACGAAATTTTATAAGTTACCGAATTGTATAAAGTCTTTGAATTGTATGAAATTTTATAAAGAAATTAAGAAAGAGTTGCGAAAATTTGTTTGACACTGTTGTCTAGAGATTTTGCATTTTGTATTGGTCTATGTTCTTTTCTTTTGTAACGAATTGTACTGCCTTTGTAGACAAAATAAATTGAATTTGAAGTATCAATAAAATTATTTGCCCTGAATAACAAATAAAATTAGACTAACACTAGCACAAAAACTAGAACTAATGCTAGACCTAGAACTAGAAACATTCCGTTAAGCCGTACCGCTCTTAAGGTACGGCTAAATAGTAGTGATAGATAGCGGTAGTTAGCATAGAATATGAACTAAAACTAGATTTAGAACTAGAAACATACGGGTTTAGTATGAAGACGCACGGCTAAACGTGTTAGTTCCAGTTTTAATTGTTATGCAGCGCTAGACTAAGAACTAGATCCATTCTAGTCTTAAGAGACGTACGCCTAAACCCAAATGTTTCTAGTTCTAAATCTAATGTTAGTTGTAGTGACAGTGCAAGTATAACACTAGAACTAACATTATACCTAGAACTAGAATCATTCGGGTTTAGTCGTCTTTAGATGATTCTAGTTCTAGGTATTGTATTATTTTATTTTGTTCGATTTAAATTAATTATTTTTTTTTTGTTAAATTAAAGAACATGAATCTCAGAGACAAAAAAAAAGAATAAAACGCAAGTTCATGGAGACATCTATAACTAAATTTTTAAATTTACGAACTAAATATAAAATAGAGCATAAAGAAATCTGTGCAAGAAAGAGGTAACTCCTTTATAAGAGTGTTGAAATTGACGTGATACACGTTAATTTATAAGGGTCTTTTAAGATTGATTTTTTTTTAATTTTAATCGCGAGGGTTATAAAAATTAAAGAGTTCGATAAAAGGAAATTATGTTCACTTAACTTGTTTCCGGAGGTGTGACATGTCAGTTAAAAATGGTTGGTTGACCTTGGTCTTGCGGGATGGATGTTCTTCGGTGTTAGAAGTTTAGGATTCTCGGGAAATTTAGTTCTCGGGTTCTTCGGGAACAGGATGGAACATTGGACTCGATCTCAGGTATGGTTTCGATTTCTTCGAAGATAATTTAGAAACACTTGTTTACTTTTACTAGATAAAAGTAAATTGAGTTGTCAAAAAAAAAATTCTAAGTTCAAGCTTAGGTTAGAAATTTTTAGGTTAAATTGACGTAGATTCGACAACGCTTCGCTCTAACCAAAATTGAACTCTCCCGATGTCAAATATGCGCGGCCTTATATACCCTTTTTGGACAAAGGCTTCTTGGATATCCGAATTTCATCGCTTCAGTTTGATTCTGGGCTCTCTGATTGGTTGATAAAATGGCGGGAATTATAAATTACACAGGTTAACCAAAATGATTGAATTTTTTAAAGAAAATAACTATCAACTTTGAAAATATTCGAAATTATTAATAAACTTTAAATTTGATTAAGATTTTGTAACTTTGTAGCTAATTTTTCGTTCTTTTAGATAATCGCACTTTCGGGTGTCAAATTCCTTCGAGAAATTCGTAATTTGATGTTAAAGTTTGGAAAGAAAAAAAATGGAATTTAAATATATAAAATGATTCAGAAATGGATGAAATTGCGGCCTAAGGGCTAAATCGACACGATCTATCGATCTCGCATGGTTTTAGAATCGGAAATCGTCTGAAAAGTCGCCAAAATCAATACCTGTCAAAATGTAAATGTCAAGGTCAAAATTTGAAGGTCATAGACTTCAATGAATTACCTTTTTCTTGCACATCGTCCTAATTTTTCTTAAAACTAAAAGAAAATCATAACAAAACTAATTACTTATAGTCTAATCCTTTGATTATATATAATATGGATTGAGCTAACTGAATATGTCTACTAACAAAAATGTGGCTCAAGGTGAATAGACGCAGATGGAAAGCGATAATGTGAAAGTGTAACAAAGATAGACATAAAACGGTACTAAACAGACGGGCGCATGCGCACAAAAGTGTCAAACCTGACGTTTATCGTTTTGTTGTGTCACAGCCAGTCACACCGTTATGTTTAAAAATGTATTGTTTCGTGTGCAAAGTTCGCGATAATACAGTTTCACATCACCTGTAAGTATTATAAATGTTACTTCTAATTGATAGTTTTTTATCTTATAAATTAACGCACGCCCATTATATGTCAGTACGCTTCTATGTCTATCTCGGTTCGATCACCTTGCGCAAGCTATCTCTCTCGTTGGTTCAATCCAAGACCAATATAGTAAATTTCTTAAATTTAATTAGTCTTTTTTCTGTTTCTTCGGAAACAGGGATTTTATTACAGTATAGTGTTATAGTAGAAACCACGAGAGCTGGCAGTGACTTGACGTTTAAAAATGGTATGAATTAAGATATGGACGTACGACTTAGATTATTTCACCACAGACATTTAAATGTATGTTAGGTTAGTAATGGAGGTTATATGTCAAACATTGTCAAATTTAGGAGAGGTTAAGCAGCGAAAAATCGTTAATATTAATTTATAATAAAACTTATGTAATTATTTATTTATTTATCAAATACTTTAGAAGGTTATTTACAGGTCGCAAGGGATTAACCCTTTGTGTCCCGACGGTACTTTAAAGTACCGGTAATTTTAAACTGTAGTTATCTATTCGGTGCATTTAGAGCTGTCGGTACTTTCTACTATACAAGTGTATACAAGAAATAATCTGTATAAGAAACGTCGCAATCCGCAGTGTAGGATTTTTAGGTACACTTTAAAGTTATTCATCGAGATGTGAGGTTAGAAGTTTAGTGAAAAGTGGTGCTGTTGAATTTTGTTGTTCAAGAAGGTATTTCTTTGATAAATGGTTATTAGGTGTGATTATTACAGATCATTTTAAAAACTAAACATTGAGCTTAAATTTAAAATAAGTCTCATTCCTTAATTTCAATAAACATAGTTTCTAAGAATTTTTAAATTAGCTAGACTCTTTTAAATATAAGTTCTATTTCAACTTTTTTTTTCTCTATATTTTTCCAATCCAACCCAACAATTATTATACATCATTTTAAAGAGAAAGCTTTGAGCGTTAATTTAAAATAAGTTTCATTCCTTAATTTCAATAAATACGGCTTCCAGGAGTTTTTAAATTAGCATCTTTTTTGGCACTCTTACGTTATACGAAAATGTAAGTTTTGTTTCAACATGTTTTTTGTCAATATTTTTCCAATCCAACCCAACAATTATTATACATCATTTTAAAGAGAAAGCTTTGAGCGTTAATTTAAAATAAGTCTTATTCTTTAATTCCAATAAATACGGCTTCCAGGAATTTTTAAATTAGCATCTTTTTTGACACTTTTAGGTTATACGAAAATGTTAGTTTTAACTCAATACTCTTTTTCTCAATATTTTTTTAATTCAACCCATCGATTGTTATACATCGATTTAAACAGAAAGCTTCAAGCTTCAATTTAAAATAAGTTTTATTTCTTAATTTCAATAAACACGGTTTCCAGGAATTTTTGAATTAGCATCTTTTTAGGGGATTGCATATTTTGCTAAAATTTTATTCCAAAGGCCTTTACTGAGTGTATTTTGATAGCGTTTTAATTCTGTCTGATTCTGTCACAAAGTTTCAAAATGTTTGACTTCTTGGGACACAAAGGATTAAGTAAGTTTTATTTAAACAGTGATTCATAATTTATTCATTAATTATTGACAACGCTCACAAGACATTTCGATTTCAGGTTATAATTATAGAGTTACATCCCTTAGAAGAACAGACGTACTTTTTCGACGTGGCTATTTGAATTGTACAGCAGACATATAGCGGTTTGTGAATTTTAATTTACTACGTATGGCATTTGTAAGAGCGGAAAACGATGATTTACTGCCAGCTCTCGTGGCGTCTACTATAGTTTTACATAGTAATAGTGCTAGTATAAAACTAGAACTAACACTAGATCTAGAACTAGAAAGTTTCGGGGTTAGCCGTGCGTCTTCAGACCCAACCCAACCCGACCCGGATATTTCTAGTTCTAGGGCTAGTGTTAGTTCCAGTTTTAATTGTTATTCAGCGTTAGATTGTTGCTTATTTTTATTGAAGTAATTGAAAGGTTAAACATACGTATTAAAAAAGTATATTAGATTATATAGTAGAACTAGAATCATTTGGGTTTAGCCGTCTTAAGAGACGTGCGGCTAAACCCGAATGATTCTAGTTCTAGGTATAGTGTTAGTTCTAGTTTTACACTTGCACTGTCACTAGTACTACATAGTATAGTGTTAGTTCTAGTTTTACACTTGCACTGTCACTAGTACTACATAGTATAGTGTTAGTTCTACATAGTAATAGTGCTAGTGTCAAACTAGAATTATCAGAAGAACTAGAACTAGTATCATTCTGATTTAGCCGTCTTAAGAAACGTAGGGCTAAACCCAAATGTTTACACAGTTTCGCGTTGTTTCGCGCAGGATCGGACTCAGGTGCGGATCCTTCCAATTAGCACTCTTTTCTGGTGTTGCGACCCGTATGTTAACATAAACAGCCAGTTAAAGTGATCTACAACCCCGTGGACATTAATACTAACAACTTTAGTTTTTAGTGCGACAACTCGGCATAAATTTTCAATTTTTTTATGTATTTCGTTTCATAAAAACCAAAATAATCTTACCTTTCGAAGATCTAGTTCTCATTACGGTTGAAGTATCAATAAAATTACTACCGGCGGCGTCCTTCTCGGCCGTTTCTTCCTTGACGAGCTTCGGTTCCATGATCTGCAAATAGAGAACAAAAGGATTAGAAGCAGTTACGAAACGAAAATATTTATGCGTGATCAAACTCGAATTCGGCAATTAGAAAGACGTCGATGGCGATAATTGGATTTTAAACCGCCATATGGTCGGCGCATCTGTATTCCGAGAGCAGTGACGTCATAAAACAAAAATCACCGCGCGCGCTCTCTGGACCCCCCCGATTTAACTAGAAAAACGTGACGCACATTCCTAATTACGAATTATTAAATTGCAACGGTTCTGGTTCGCGAATGCGTTTTACCAACAGCGATTCCCAAACAATATCGTCAACATAATCGTTTCAAAGACTTAATTAAAGTTACAAAATATGATCCCATCTAAATCCTGCTACCATTAAAAAAAATCGTATTTTTAAAAATGTAATAACTTAAAAACAGTAGTTGAGTTTTAAAATTTGGTTAACACTGGTATAACGCACGTAGTACCCAACAACATCTGCTATTTCGCTAGTATTTCGTGGAGCGTCACGATGCGGCATTTTTTCCTAGTTTCTGTTCGCCATTAAACCGGGAATAATTGTTTAAATTATGACTGGTCCAAATTGGTTAGCGTCGGCATTCAGATTAACGACGGACAAACCGAATAATTACATAAAAAGAGGTTCAAAAATACTAAAACAAACTTGTCGTGTACATAAAAAATTGGTAAGTCTCAAAACGCAACTTCAAACATAATTATATATAAATATTAAAAGTTTAACGTTAATTATTCGATTTCCGAATATTAAATTTACACAGAGTTTGAATACACATAAATTGGAAGCTTTAATACAATCAAAGTGTAAGTTCTGTGGCGATTCCGCATGAATACTAACGTCGAAAGCTACATATTTGCTAATAAATACTAGTTGTAGTATAACCACATTGTTTGTTGTGCATTTAATAAATTCCCGTTCGACGTTTTGATAATAATAAATATTAGCTAAATGGAATTTGAGCAAACGCATTTAAAGCCAAAATTCAATTTTGCTAAAGTTAAAGTGGGGTATGAAATCTGTGTTTGCATTTTGACAATTTTCAGAGTATTGTATTTAAACCAGTCAATATCTAATACATATGTGTGAGCACAGGCTAGTGATGATAAAACATTTTAAACACACTTTTTACATTTCTTTTTGTAGGTGACAAGAAATTTGATTATTTGGAAGTTTATTAGAAGATGTCAAAATGTGTCAATACTAAAAATAACTTTTCTTGGCGTACAATAAATGTTCTACAAGGCAGTTTCTTTCTGAAAAGCAGATTTACTTGCTCTTCACTCTTCGCTTTTTTAATGGCAAAACCAACTATTGCTGGCTAAATCTGCTCATTTTGATTGCATATGGTAATAATAATAATAATAATTCACTTTATTGCCCAACAAAGATCAATTACAGGACAATATTACAAGAAAAAGAAAATAAGAAATAACACATGCCATAAAACAAATATAATTCACATAAACACTCTTACACTATTATTGATTGTTAGTTAGTTTACACATCCTCTGCACCGGGGAGTTGGCTAAAACATTGGATTTGCAATTCCTCAAATAAAACTGATTTGTACTACGTGTTGCGACAACAACCAACCATAATCCAATTCACCTTGCACTAACTTCTGCAAAAACTTGATGCACTGGTCATCTCTTCTTACGTCTAGTGCAGAAAAATTGTGACGCCGCAGCAGGGATGCGTAATCCATTCCACGATCCGGGTATGATCCGTCCAGGCGTAGAGACAAATATTTGAGAAATCTCCTCTAAATTCTCTCCAATATAAGTCTATGACACACATAATGTGGCGACCAAATTACAGAGCCATATTCCAATTTGGACAATACAAAGGTCGAAAATAGGGTCTTGTACACACCGATATCAGAAAAAGCACGCGAGGTGCGCAAAACGAAACCAAGCATCCTCGCTGCAGAAGATACAATATTTTCGATGTGAGGTACAAAAGACAATTTGCGGTCAAAAGTTACTCCCAGATCCTTGATTGTAGATAATTTCTCAAGAAGAACACCTTCTATATAATAAGAAGATGGAAGAGGAGACAGCTTGCGTGTAAAACTAACTGCACCGCAGTTATTGGCATTAATCTTTAGCTGATAACGGTTACACCATTCCACCAAGACGTCCAAATCCGACTGAAGACTGACAACATCACGGTCCGCAAAAATAGGTCGGAATAGTTTCAGATCATCCGCATAAGCTAGTACGCTTGATGAAAATTTGTCTAGAAGGTCATTCAAGAAGATAACAAATAGTAGGGGGCCTAGATTTGAGCCCTGAGGAACACCAGACCTAGCCGTAAACTCCATAGACGCATAACCGTTGTAGTACACATAATTTATACGACCCGATAGGTAAGAGGCAAATAGTTTCATAAACTTAGGAGATAAGCCAAAAGCACTAAGTTTATACAAGAGGACGTCATGATGAATCATGTCGAATGCTTTAGAAAAATCAGTGTATACCACATCTACCTGACCGCCCCTATCCAAAGATTCACCAATTACCTCAGTAACCACCGCGAGGTTGGTAATGGTCGAACGACGCTTGATAAACCCATGCTGATATGGTGACACAAATGACTGAACCTGTGGATAAATCATCTTGTAAATAATCTGTTCAAATGCCTTAGCGAAATTGGGCAATAACGATATTGGTCGATAATCAGTAATGTTGGTACGTTCGCCATGCTTGAATACAGGAACAATGCGTGAGCGCTTCCAAAGTTTAGGAAACGAGCAAGTGCTTAAGGATAGGTTAATTATTAAATGAAGCGGAACTGCAAAAACTGCACAGCAATCACGAATGAAAAATGCAGGAAGATCATCATCACCAGCAGTAAATTTATTAGGTAACCTTTTTAGGAAATGAAGAACCTCTTCTTCGGTGACATCGGCAACAAATACTGGAGGATACGTAGAGTGTACATCAACCATGTTATAAGCAGAGACACCAGAATATACTCCAGAGAATTGATCTGCAAAAGCATTAACTATTGTTTCAGGATCAGTGTAGGTGGACTTATCACGCATCATTTTTTCAGGAAGTCGAGAGGTCGTTGTTTTCTGTCTTATATAATTCCAAAAGTTACGGGGATCAGAACTAAGCGATTGTTCAGCACTAATAGTAAAGGAAGTATACGCATCAGAGATTTTCTGTTTAGTCAAACATCTCAGTCTTTTATATTCCGCTGAATAGAAAGCACTATTGCTTCTCCTCCACTTCCTCCTATAATACTCTTTCAACTTTAATAGCCGGTTAATTTCTGGGGTGTACCAAATAGGGTATGAGGATCCCCGACTCAATCTCTTAGGAACAAATAAATCCAAAATCTCATACAACTTTTTATAAAAAGCTCACAAAGCATCATCCGCATTAACCTCCACATTTAGAAAAAACCAATCCGTGTAAAGTAGTTGGCTCTTCGAAAATTATATCGACCACCCAAAGACGGAAAGTTCGGCAAACCATCATTTGCCGTCAGTAAATTCATTGTAATATCTAAGGCAGGATGGTACTGATCCTCGTAGACGAAGGGACAATCATCATGAACAACATCAAACTGATGGTCAGTATTTGTCAGAACCAAATCCAATAGACGATTGTCACAGTTCAGTACATGATTGATTTGGCGAAGGTCCAGAAAATCACAAAAGTTACGAAATAACTCCGTTTTTCCACATTTGGTTGACATACCAGGCGCCTTAATATATTCAGGCAAATTAAAATGGTATGCTGGTTTACTCAACAATTTTTGACCATTACTTGGATTTCACACCATACTATAAGAAAGTCTTATTCTTTTAAAAAGCTAATTCAAGAGAACTTTCAAACATCAGATGGGTCTTTTAGAAGATATTCCACAAGCTGGCTTTGGAACTATTAATGATGTGAATTCGTCTAGAAGATTTTTCCAAGACCCAAAATTAACAAGCGAAATTACGGTGTTAACAAAACGTAAATTTACAGATTAAAGATTGTATTAGAAGCAATGTCTAGTGTAGAGATGGGTAAACTCGATTTACCAAACTTAACGTGAGTTGAGATTATTTCAAGTCAATTCGAGTTAGGTCCACTTTTACCACCTCTTGATAAATTTATCCGATAGATAAATCCAGCTCTTAGCCAATGAGAGCGCTTAAAACCGCCGTAACCATGGCAACTATCCTCTAGATAGTTTATCAGGAGGATGGTAAAAGCGGGCCTTAGACTGTTACTAACTCTAGTTAGGTTTACACTTTGCGTGACCACCAGTGATACGGTGCCTAGAACATTTTAATCGAACCGCCTTTGATGTTGAACCTCCAATAAAACAGTTCAAGCAAACTCGCTAACTGTACCATTTTTGGATTCAAATAATAGTTCAGGATTGTCGAAAATAAAGGTTTGCGCAAATACACCAAATTATTCAATACCGATTATGAACTGCCTTCGAGGAAGAAATTGACTCAGATGTTGGAAAAAAAGTATAACATTGTGTCTACAACTTAGCTCCATCTTTTGTTGGCTAGCTGCTTCAAGAAATAATAATAATAAATATTAACCGCCGGGATCAAGAGGAGACAACCTCATTCAAAACACCAAAGTGAAGGTGGAACAGCTTATGCCGAAGACTTTTATCGCTTTATAGCGTTGGCCAAGAATACTTGATTCTTAATAACCGGACTCTGGACACCTGGGTACCTCCAGGAAAAATTTCACATATTGCTTTGATATCAGTAGCTATTTCTAATGTTATTCAACAAATATTGGATGAGTGGCAGATAAGTTCTACAATAGTAACTATAATTACAGACAATGCAGCTTCAATGAAAAAAGCAGTTAGCGAAATTTTAAATAACAAAACCATTTCTGTGTAGTCCACACTCTTAATCTTGCTGTGAAAGATGGTATAGAAAAAGACGGAGTTGATTTAGGAGATACCACCGCTAATAATAATCATTTTTTGTAAGTAATAAATAAATGCCGAGCGATTGTTTCACATTTTAAACATAGCAAAAAATCTTCATATGCTTTGGTCCTCATGCAGAAGCAAATCAATTAGGATGTAATCAAATTAATGCGAGATGTTCGCACTCGTTGGAACAGTACCTACTTCTCATATGCTATTATTAAAGCTCAAGGTTCCGTTTTCTGCTACTTTACCGACACAAATCTGGATTCTGAAGAGTGGTTATTTGCTGAAGATGTAGTGGCGTTGTTACATCCGTTTGAAAAGGTAACTGCAATTTTATCCGGGGAAAAGTATCCATCGCTATCATCTGTTATAGCTCTTGTATTTGGTCTTCTACGACATACCATAAATAGCAAAACTCTAGTAACATAGATAGGCAAGCACTTACAAAGAACTCTTGCTGTTATAATAAAGAGCGACTTGGAGTTTATGAGATTAATAGAACAGCAGCAAAAGCTACTATTCTTGATCCACGATATAAAAAATCAGCATTTATTTCAGAAAGCAACGCTAACAATGCGCAAATGTGGATAATAAATAAACTAAACGACTACTTATCAACGGAAACCTTGAACTCAACCGACCAAACTTCTACATTTACTATTTTTGGCGCTGCTTCTACTTCTAGTATTGAAGATGATATTTGGGGTGTTATAGACTGAAAAATATCAGGAATCGTCGAGAAGTCCAACTCCACTACAATCTGTTCAGCAGCCACGATGATAAAGCTATACAGGGTGATTCATTAGCTCTATGACAAACTTTGGCAGATGAAAGGTGATGCGATTCTAAGGAAAAATTGTTATATGAATATGGGTCCGATTCATTTTGGTTAAAAAGTTACAAGCCTTTGAAAATTTTACACAGTTTAATAGGCAAATGAAAATGTAACATAAAAAATAAGTTTAAAAATTACAAAAATTGTTCGAAATGTCCGCCTTCAGCTTGAATGCACTCCTCACATCGACGAAGTAAAGATTCTATCACACGACGTATGATATTTGGATCATTCCGTATGCTATTAGCTGCATCTTGAATTCTGTCCAGTAGTTGCTGACGGGTAGTAATTTCTACATGGTACACAAGCTGCTTCATGTGTCCCCAGAAATAATAATCCAGTGGATTTAGATCTGGCGATCGTGGTGGCCAGACTACTGGACCTCCATTGCCAATCCATTTGTTTGGAAAATGTTCATGTAACCAAGCGATGACTTCTCTTCCTCGATGTGGTGGTGCACCATCGTGCTGATACCACATATTTTGAACGATGTTAAGTGGTACGTCGTCGATAAAATCGAAAAGGTTATGACCCAAGAAATTTCTGTACATATTTGCATTTAAGCGTTCATTTATCACCCATACAGGTAGCAAAGAATTGTTAAAAATGCCACCCCAAATGTTTACACTAAACCGTTGCTGAAATCTTCCGGGTCTAATTGCATGTGGATTTTGCAAGGACCACACATGTTCGTTATGATAATTATTTATGCCGTCCCTAGTGAAACACGCTTCATCAGACCACAGAACTTGGGAAATGAAGTTATTATTTTGAGCATGTTGCTGAATAATCCAGTGGCAAAATGCTAAGCGTTGCTCAGTATCTCCAGGATGTAATGCTTGAACATTTTGGCGATGAAACGGATGTAACATTTCTCGATTCAATACACGCCATACAAAACTTTGGGATATTTGTAACATCCTCGCTATACGCCGAGTACTAATTGAAGGGTCGTCAAGTACTAAATCAATAACACATTCTTCATTTTGTACATTCACATCATGGGGACGAACGGAATGTAGTGGAGCGGGGTTACCTGTTTCTCTCAGTCTGCGAAATGATGCACTAAACACTGTATGGGCAGGTTGATGTCTATTTGGAAACCTACGAAGGTATTCTCTTGCTGCTTGCCGAGCGTTTCCGTTACAAAGCCCGTATACAAAAATAATATCTGCATATTCTTCAGTCGTAAATACATGCATTTTTGTTTTCGATCAAAACTCTGACAATTATAAACTTTGAAACACACAGAATAGAGTAAATTGAAATGTTTGACATAAAGAACTCAGTTTTGTTATCACAGCCAACTCTGCAGTTGTGTTTCATAATTATTGTTGTAAATCTTTAATTCGTCGATGTGAAGCGTGCATTCAAGCTGAAGGCGGAACAATTTTTGTAATTTTTAAACTTATTTTTTATGTTACATTTTCATTTGTCTATTAAACTGTGTAAAATTTTCAAAGGCTTGTAACTCTTTAACCAAAATGAATCGGACCCATATTCATATAACATTTTTTCCTTAGAATCGCATCACCTTTGATTTGCCAAAGTTTGTCATAGAGCTAATGAATCACCCTGTATATTGAATTACCAGACATAGACAGAAAACAAGATTCACTCCAATTCTGGAGTAAAAAAGAATATCTATTTTCGAAGCTAGCTAAAATAGCGCATAAACACCTCTGCATACCAGCGACTTCGGTACCATCCGAAAGACTGTTCTAAAGCGTTTTTGCTACCAACTCAGTTTGAACTCGGTTAACTGGGTTTGGCGAAAACTCGAATTGGCCCATCGCAAGTCTAGTGGACATATATTTGAAATTTTCCAAAGAGGTAGAGGTGTAAATAGAGATGTTATACACAGATTTAATTTTTTATTAATTCTTTTGACAAGAATTGTCAAAAAATATCTTATCCATCATCCTATCTTCTTCCTCCATTAAAAGTTAGAATACAATTTTAAAAACTGAAAGTTAACTATAATAATAAAAATAGATTATATAATATTGTTACATTAATGTTTAAAGAACTTCTGCAAAAGTTTGTATCATCGTGTATCGTAACAAGTGTAACTGTCCAATATAAATCGAGCTGGAAGAAGAACAAACATTAACATGCTGCGATTAGCGTGAACATATGGGCCAAATAGCGCACCGGACGGTTTTTCTAATAAATTTTTATCCGCATTGGGCGGCATGTGTTCGCAGCGCGGATTAATCCGCGTGATTTTGGCGTATTTACCCCGTTGGACATGTTTGTAATGTGCGATTAACAAATACCGGCGAAGAGTGATGCTGTTATCTAAAAATAAATTGAAACGAACCTTCTCTGAAACGATGTTTCCTTCATCTGGTTTGTGTGAAGTAAGAATTCTCTTTTTTTACATAGGATATATTATTTGTATCGTTTTAATCTTTTAAATCTGATTATCTTTTAAAAAAATCCATAAAGATAGAGTTGCAATTTATATAAAAACCAATTCATCAGAGCCATGAAGATATTCAAGGGCCGCGGTGCGTGATTGTAGGGGAACGATTGCGGGTTGAACAGGGGGCGGCTGATCGGGGGCGGTTTTAACCCACGCCGTATAGGTCCGGGATGCGGGGTACGCTCTGGGCTGGTTCGTGTGGGCACGAACACCTGGCAGGATTACATGCACCTGCGCCCCTTTGTATCGCGTTATACCTCAGTTATTTTAACGAATAAGTAAATACCGTACTACGTGGAATTGGTCGCTTATACTAACCCCCAAAATGCAAACGTAAAACATTTTTCTTGTTTTTTTTATAGTGATCGGTAGCGAGTTTAGTTTTGTTCAACATTTTGTCGATAGGAAATGTTTTTGTTTTATTTAAAAGTTAAATAAAATGTTTATATTCTACAAAAGCTAAATTTACTCTTCATGCGTTTCTCAGCTATCGCTCAAGCTAAAATGGACAAAATGAAATTCCTAAATAGAACGTCATTAGCTAGTCGGGTTTCAAATACCATTCGCAAAAAATTTAGGTTGTATTGGGGATTAGACCCTTGAAGGACACCCTGATTGGGTTATTTATTTGCCTAGTAATACCTATTCGTTCCTCGCAAGGGTCAGTGTATGCACGTACAATTGACGTAATGACAGACGTGTAACATTTATTGATTATTACTTGTTGCTCATTTTGTACGTACAAAGGAAATCTATGATCATTTGATCTAAATCACGCTGCCGCAGAGTGTTAGCAAGTTTGAAATTACCGGCCATAACATGATTTTACTCAGGTTATATCGTAATACTCGCTACTCTTTTATTAACTTCAACTCTGGATAAAAATGACATGTAAAATTAACACTTATTTTGCATATCAATTTCCAAAAACATTTCATTTATATTGAGAAACGATTGTAAACATATTAAAAGTTGTATCTTAATAAAATTTTACTATAATTTTATACATGTGTTGTTTATGTATGTTTATGTAATGATAGCATAAAAATTTACATTAAATATGAACTCTTAGCAACCAAATTAAACATTTAGGTTCATTTTGCAAATAACAGTCAGCAACCCAAGTGACACTGTATATATAATTGTAACAAGAATTTCTACAAGAATAACAAAATTGCATGAAATGTAAGTTTTGTTAAATTTGAATTTGTTATAAGCCATAAAGAATTTCTTATACAGTTTGTATCTGATTTCGCAATCTTTACTCAGAATTAACTTCCTCAGCTGCAATGTTAAATGCCTGTGTTAAACACTGTATGTTATCCACAATATCAACCAAGAGTCGTCCTCTTCATCTGCATAGCACTCAATCTTGATTTTGTAATCATTCATAGTAACCATACATTACACTACATACTTTGTAATGTTTGTCCTGTTCTACTTCTTTTATTTTTACTTTGCCGAACGTTTTGGTTAGATCAACAAAACAGAGGAAGGCTGCCTAACGTTTTTTTCCCGGAGTTCTATCTGAATCTTTTTGATGCTCTCAACATTTTCCGCAACATTGTGTGGTCCATACATGTTATTCTTCATCTTGAATGCTGGATTTATTTATCTTTTTCTCAACACTGTTCATAAACAGATTTTATTTGCAATGTTAAACTTTAATTTAAGCTACAAAACAAGTCCCACAAGATCTCAGGTTGAAATTTATTTTTTATGTAGTTTCAAGCCTGTACTTTCCGTTCCCAAAAAAAATAAATTGCGCATTTTCAATAAAATAGCTAATAATACAGGTGATGTCTACGGATATTCGACAGTGAATACTGAAAGTTAGTTTTGAAACTATCAATCGTTTATAATTTTTCAGAATAACTATTTTTTATGAATTAATATTAGTACTAACTCATTAGATCTAGAACTAGAAACTTTCGGGCTTATCATGATGATGAGATATCATGAAGTAACCTTCTTCCCAAACAAGTCCGAAGTATTTTTTAAGTTAAAAAATACCTATCCAACACACAGTAATAAAAAAGAAAATCAATGACGCGTCAAAATGCCAAACCAGATGCTAAGATTTCACAAAAATTATTATCAAGAAATGAACACTGCTGCATTTAAAAATTTTACAAACGGCACAATTCTATTATACAATCAATTCTTATGCATGGCCACTTAATAATAAAATCATTAAGTATCCAGATTGGCCTGCTTTCAGAAGATGCGCAAGAAACTCGGAGTAAAGACCTTAGAAGGTATAGAGAGAACTTTTCCAGAAAAATGTCAAGAATACACAATAATAGAGACATTTTAAACAGACTATTAATATCTTCAGACCCAATTATAACACCATTTCATAGCAAGAAATCAAGGAATAAAGCAAATTTTTCTGAAGAACTTATAAGCCTTCTCTGCTTTGAAAATGATGAAGAAAGAAATAATTTTTTATCGCCAATTGCAACTAATATTGAAATTGGAAAACACAGTGAGGACGAAGAAAAATAAATAATAGGTATAAATAAAACATAATTTATGGTTATCATTACATTATTAAATATATGTCACAAATTAACACAGAAACAGAGAATAGCGTAGTTTGCTCTATTATTGCAAATAAAATAGTAACAATATTTTTTAACTGCTATTTTTTCGAAGACAGCTACATAAAAAATGCTCAGCAGTTACGTAGAATCCATAAATGCAACTAAAAAAAATTGAGGTTCCTATTTTAAAATGTCAACATATGGTATCTCAATTTTGGGACACCTGTACAGGGTGGCTCAAATTCGATGTCCGAATAGGCTAACTCGAAAACTATAAGAGTTAGAAGAAAAGTAAGTGACAGGTCATGATCTCGTTTTTCGAGAAACTGCTAATGCCGAAAACCTCATAGCGCTATCGTCTTTTGTTTTTCCGCTAGAGGCCAAAATTGAAAATATCGTAAAACCCGCAAATGTAATTATCTTGGTTATTATTATAGGTGGAGTATTATAACTAAGACATTATATGGACACTTTTTTACAAAGAATTTGATGACGTAGTCAAAAAAGTTTTGTCGGTTTTAGATTTTGAGATATTATCACAATTTTCGTTTTTTTTAATGGAAACAACCACTGATTATTCGCTTAATAAATTCGTTATTTTTTTCTGATTACAAAAATATAGGGTTTGACAGGTCTATTTCTTATTGTTTTAGAATAAAACTAAAAATAAACTTTTCTTTTAGTGTCGTCAAAGAAATTAAATTTACAGTTTCCTGTAAATTACGGTTCTATAACTAAAAATTAAAAAAAACATATTTCTGATATTTGAAACAAATATATTTTTCTTCAAACGTCATTAAATGACAACTTTGTTGTCGTGTTTACTCGCGGTAGAAGTAAGTCATTGTTGCATAACGACGGTTGGTAAGATCAACATAGCAAAAAAGTACTTCAGCGTTATGGCGCTAAAGTAAATTTCACTTTAGCGCCATAGCGCTGAAGCACATGTCACTTTAGCGCCGTATTGGAAAATAAGTTAATTGTCATTTTATTAAATTTATTAAAATTTATATTGCAATTATTTGCAACGTTTGAAGAAAAAATACTATGTTTTATTCGGAAGAGAAGCAGATTCGTTTGTGGCTGGTCCGTCATTGCCGGACTCACTTCGTTCGTCCGGCAAACTGTCGGACACGCCACAATTTTAACGGCTCATCTGTCATTAGCGACTCACTGCGTTCGTCGCTAAGCGACAGACCACGCCATAAAAAGCACTGCTTCTCTTCCATATAAAACAATATACTATTGTTGAACTGTTTAATTTATATATGTTTTACACAAAAGTTGGAATAGATTGCATTATTTCACATTGTTTATTACGATTTAATATTATTTTTAAATGACTTAATAAATTATCGATAGATGGCGCTCATGTTTTTTTTTTGAATTCAAATAAACATAGCAACATTTGTTTGTATTAAAAAATTTTCTGAAGTGTCACTTTAAAAATCCTATTTTTAAGATGAATTGCGAAAATTTTGAAAAGTTTGACATGTTAGAATGTTACACATTAAAAAATGATTTGTTTTTAAATGCCAGAAGTTATTTTCTTATTTAGTTGTTAACTTTTTAGATTTTACCTACCGCCCCGTAACTTACAGGAAACTGTAAATTTAATTTCGTCGACGACACTAGATGGAAATTTTATAAAAAAAGTTTATTTTTAGCTTTATTCTAAAACAATAAGAAATAGACCTGTCGAACCCTATATTTTTGTAATCAGAAAAAAATAACGAATTTAATAAGCGAATAATCAGTGGTTGTTTCTATTTAAAAAAACGAAAATTCTCATGATATCTCAAAATCTAAAACCGAAAAATTTGTTTCGACTATGTCATGAAATTCTCTGTAAAAAAATTTCCATATAATGTCTTAGTTATAATACTCCACCTATAATAATAACCAAGATAATTGCACTTATTGGTTTTACGATATTTTCAATTTTGGCCTCTAGGGGAAAAACAAAAGACGATAGCGCTATGAGGTTTTTGGCATTAGCAGTTTCTCGAAAAACGAGATCATGACATGTAAGCTACTTTTTTTCTAAATCTTATAGTTTCCGAGTTAGTCTATTCGGACATCGAATTTGAACCACCCTGTACATTTCAATTTTATCTCAAAAAATGCGCGTTAAAAAATATAACTTAGATATTCAAAAATTTTCATCTTCATGTACACAGTGTATACAGGGTGTTTCACGTAACTGGCTCGTTTTGAAAAACAGTTTTGAAATTTTGGTAGCATGGGTTGTTTATTCGGAACTACCGATCTAAAATATTTTCAAGATGGCTGCCATTTCCGATCTACCGGAAGTAGACCATAACTTCGTTATTTTACATGAAATGCTACAGTTTTTATTACACCTTTTAATTGTCTTTAATTGTTTTTTAATATTCAACATATTTTTTTATATACAATTAAAAAGTACAATAAAAACTGTAGCATTCCATTTAAAATAACGAACTTATGGTTTACTTCCGGTAGACCGGAAGTGGCAACCATCTTGAAGATGTTTTATATTGAAAGTTCCGAATGAACAACCTATGCTACCTAAATTTCAAACCTCTATAAATAGTGGAACCTTAAAAAGTTTTAGTGAGACAGCCTGTATATATTATAGTATATAAGTATACAGGTGTCTCAGCGAGACCGGTCATTAGACGTTTCTGGGCTTCTATTTTGGCCAGAACCCCAGAAACGTCTAATGACCGGTCTCGCTGAGACACCCTGTATATTACTTATTGTGAGGGTACATGAAATAAATGTACCATGTTTTCGGAGCTACATTAGCTTAAATATCCAACCCAACCTACAACAAAACCTTTGTTGGATATTCGTTTCAAAATCATAAATTTTGTTTTAAGCACTGTTTATAGATGAAATAAATCCTAGCTAACTATTAAGGAGATATTACAATGGTATTAAACATTTCAACTTCATTTAGTTGTAATTAGATTTTCGGCCAGATATTCGTAACTTCCTGACACTGTGTGCCGATGCCAATTCAACCTTCAGCCCATCGGTTATTAGTAAATCATAAAGAGACGGCAAAAAATACTAGATTACAGACATCTCAAACAATAGAAAGCAACAAGGTATTCTACTCTTCCATCTGCCATTCGATTAGCAGACTAGATTCGGATTCCTAACCCTAAACCACCACAGACGCAAAAAGAGAGATTCAAAATCTTACTTGTTTACTCAAGCCGATCTATATGATTTGGTTAGCGACGCAGGAGTCAGCGGAGATTGCATATACTTATAAATCCAATGAGAAAATCAAGACCAGTGTGGCAGTCAAAAGATTACAGTGTGTTGTGATTAGTCAAACATTGGGTATAAGTCTTTACTGATTGTGTATAATTTCATAAAAATGTTGTTTCTTATAATTAAAACTTTGAGTTTCATCAATAAGTAATAGCCAAATATTTCTTTCATCAAAAGTTAAGGAATCACTTCGGTGTTAATTACAGTACTAAATTTTGTGATATCATCACATTTCCGCACATTGTCATATCGCCGTTGAAAGCCCCGACACGTGCTCTTGTCTTCCAGAAACCGTTCATTTTACGACCGGGACGCGACAATAAACGGCGTTGTCGTCGCCTCTTCGCCCTCGACTACTTTCCTCTTTCTCCACCCAGAGCGCGATAAACGCACGTCAACACAGCGCCAACTTTGCGGTGGATAATCGACTTAAAGATGTTTTCGGGGACTCCCCGTTTCGAAAGGAGTTGTCTTTGGGGTGTACTCGCTTTTTAAGTTTTGTTTTTATTTTATTGTTTTCAGATTTTTTTTTGGATTCTTCGTCTATTTTCGGTTCGTCGCGACAACGTGCGTCGGCCGCCTCCAGATGGTGCGGCGGGCAGTAACGGATAGTAGACAGCAGGCGGCGCTGTTTGCACAAGTGCTGCTCCTGCTGGCTCTCTGAGATGAACCATATGCGGCGCTACGGCTCGCGAACACATGGTGCACCATGACGGCCCCAGCCGACTACGAATTCCGCCAATATGATAGTAACCTGCCGTCCTTCCCTTTCCTGTATGTATATCCCACGTGTATATCTCCGCACACGTTCCTCGATGTTTGGACATAAAAAAAGTTCATAAATATGTTATGAAACTTTGTATTTTATGTCATACAAAATAACAACAAAATCTTTCAATTATTTCATCTTGTTGAGTTAAGTTAGACAATATTATATTATTTGCCAAAAAAACTTTTTTTGTCTCATTGAATCAAAAAGATTTAGAATTAAGATTTCGTTTCTAGTAGTAGTTTGGTTGAAAGTTTTAAAACGATTGCAACGGTATATTTACAACAAGTGTTTAGTGCACAATAATAACGGGTTCTTGTAAAAGCGTACGTAAACATCACAGGAATAGAGTAGCTCAACATGAAACGCGTGAGGAAATATCGATTGCGGCCGTAGACGTACGTTATTCCCTTATGTAAACGTTGGCGAAGTGGTAATAATGGACGATGCCGTATTTTCATTTAATTTGATGGACGGGTAGAACCGAATGAGAAACGCCGTCGGTTTTCGTTTCGTTGTTTTGGCTTCTTTACTACAACATTTTGTGTAATTACATTTTTAACTAAAATAAAATAAAAGTTTTCACATATAAATTATCCCTTTTTATTATATTAGCACATGTTATATTACATTGATTTATTTATTTCTTGGTTTCATTTTTACCCAAATACCATTTAAAGGAAACAAGCTAAATTTCGACTTACTTAATGTTAGAGAAATTTCAGTTTTTTCAATAGGTACCAATTCAAAATATGGAAAAACAACGATTTAATTTCTAATAAAGCTAATCGAGATGCAATGCAATTCTTGGGTCCTATACCAAAAGGTGCATGTACGCACCGGGATGAATCTTTTCTTTCTTTTCGTCATTAAGGCCCACTTTTACCACCTCTTGATATTTTTATCCGATAGATAATTACCATGGTTACAGCGGTTTTAAGCGCTCCCATTGGCTAAGAGCGCCAATTTATCTATCGGTTAAATTTATCAAGAGGTGGTAAAAGTGGGCCTAAATCTCTCAGGATCGAATTCGTAAGGTTTTGGAAAATATTTTTCATCGTTATGCAATCCAAAGTGAGGAATCATAATTGCATCCCCTGGCTTAAGATGAAGTGGGCTTTCATCTTTTTTAATTGGTTCAATTGTATAAGGTTTTGTATAGTGAAGGAACGGATAGAGATTTTGCGAAAATGTTCGGCATTCCCTTCGGCCGGATATCCAGTTATCCGGCCATTATGGTTTAAATTTCTGGTGCATTTCTGAAGTGATAACTAGTTTCCCTATATTGCCACATTATTGCGATATTTGAATAAAAATGAAATGAATAAGAAAGCTGATAAGATTTAACTAACGAAGCAACTCTAAAAAGAGGATACCTTAAATAATAATTGGTGATATTTCCACAAGGAATGAATTTTATAGCGAATTTTGAAAATTATCGGTGAAAATTGCAACATCGAAAATTTTATCAAAACTTCAAATATTGTTTTCTCAAAAACTAAAAGTTATTTTACAAAACGGGTTGATTCATTGCAAAGAGGACCCTCTTATTAACACTTTGGGAAATTTTCATACTTATATTCCAAGAAATGGATTTTATACGAATTTTTAAAATTTAATCGGCGGAAAATGCAAAATTCGAAAAAATTGTCGATTATTTCAAAAATTTATTTCTCAAGAACTAACAGCGATTTTTTAAAACGGCTTATTGCATTAAAAAGAGGATACTTTAGTTAATAATTGGTGATATTTCCACAAACATCCTTCAAAAAATTTATTTTATAGCGAATTTTGAAAGTTATCGATAAAAATTGCAACATCGAAAATTTTATCAAAACTTCAAATATTGTTTTCTCAAAAACTAAAAGTTATTTTACAAAACGGGTTGAGTCATTGCAAAGAGGACCCTCTTATTAACACTTTGGGAAATTTTCATACTTATATTCCAAGAAATGGATTTTATACGAATTTTTAAAATTTAATCGGCGGAAAATGCAAAATTCGAAAAACTTGTCGATTATTTCAAAAATTTATTTCTCAAGAACTAACAGCGATTTTTTAAAACGGCTTATTGCATTAAAAAGAGGATACTTTAGTTAATAATTGGTGATATTTCCACAAACATCCTTCAAAAAATTTATTTTATAGCGAATTTTGAAAGTTATCGATAAAAATTGCAACATCGAAAATTTTATCAAAACTTCAAATATTGTTTTCTCAAAAACTAAAAGTTATTTTACAAAACGGGTTGATTCATTGCAAAGAGGACCCTCTTATTAACACTTTGGGAAATTTTCATACTTATATTCCAAGAAATGGATTTTATACGAATTTTTAAAATTTAATCGGCGGAAAATGCAAAATTCGAAAAAATTGTCGATTATTTCAAAAATTTATTTCTCAAGAACTGAAAGTGATTTTTCAAAACGGCTTATTGCATTAAAAAGAGGATACTTTAGTTAATAATTGGTGATATTTCCACAAACATCCTTCAAAAAATTTATTTTATAGCGAATTTTGAAAGTTATCGATAAAAATTGCAACATCGAAAATTTTATCAAAACTTCAAATATTGTTTTCTCAAAAACTAAAAGTTATTTTACAAAACGGGTTGATTCATTGCAAAGAGGACCCTCTTATTAACACTTTGGGAAATTTTCATACTTATATTCCAAGAAATGGATTTTATACGAATTTTTAAAATTTAATCGGCGGAAAATGCAAAATTCGAAAAAATTGTCGATTATTTCAAAAATTTATTTCTCAAGAACTGAAAGTGATTTTTCAAAACGGCTTATTGCATTAAAAAGAGGATACTTTAGTTAATAATTGGTGATATTTCCACAAACATCCTTCAAAAAATTTATTTTATAGCGAATTTTGAAAGTTATCGATAAAAATTGCAACATCGAAAATTTTATCAAAACTTCAAATATTGTTTTCTCAAAAACTAAAAGTTATTTTACAAAACGGGTTGATTCATTGCAAAGAGGACCCTCTTATTAACACTTTGGGAAATTTTCATACTTATATTCCAAGAAATGGATTTTATACGAATTTTTAAAATTTAATCGGCGGAAAATGCAAAATTCGAAAAAATTGTCGATTATTTCAAAAATTTATTTCTCAAGAACTAACAGCGATTTTTTAAAACGGCTTATTGCATTAAAAAGAGGATACTTTAGTTAATAATTGGTGATATTTCCACAAACATCCTTCAAAAAATTTATTTTATAGCGAATTTTGAAAGTTATCGATAAAAATTGCAACATCGAAAATTTTATCAAAACTTCAAATATTGTTTTCTCAAAAACTAAAAGTTATTTTACAAAACGGGTTGATTCATTGCAAAGAGGACCCTCTTATTAACACTTTGGGAAATTTTCATACTTATATTCCAAGAAATGGATTTTATACGAATTTTTAAAATTTAATCGGCGGAAAATGCAAAATTCGAAAAAATTGTCGATTATTTCAAAAATTTATTTCTCAAGAACTAACAGCGATTTTTTAAAACGGCTTATTGCATTAAAAAGAGGATACTTTAGTTAATAATTGGTGATATTTCCACAAACATCCTTCAAAAAATTTATTTTATAGCGAATTTTGAAAGTTATCGATAAAAATTGCAACATCGAAAATTTTATTAAAACTTCAAATACTGTTTTCTCAAAAACTAAACGTTATTTTTCAAAACGGGTTGGTTCATTGGAAAGAGGACACTTTTATAAACATTTTGTGAAATTTTCATACTTATATTCCAAGAAATCGATTTTATACGAATTTTTAAAACTTAATCTGCGAAAATTGCAAAATTCGAAAAAATTGTCGATCATTTCAAAAATGTATTTCTCAAAAACTAAAAGCGATTTTTCAAAACGGCTTGTTGCATTAAAAAGAGGACACTTTAATTAATAATTGGTGATATTTCCACCAGGATCCTTCAAGAAATTAATTTTATAGCCAATTTTGAAAGTTATCGATGAAAATTGCAACATCGAAAACTTCAAATATTGTTTTCTCAAAAACTAAAAGTTATTTTTCAAAACGGGTTGGTTCATTGGAAAGAGGACACTTTTATAAACATTTTGTGAAATTTTTATACTTATATTCCAAGAAATCGATTTTATACGAATTTTTAAAACTTAATCTGCGAAAATTGCAAAATTCGAAAAAATTGTCGATCATTTCAAAAATGTATTTCTCAAAAACTAAAAGCGATTTTTCAAAACGGCTTGTTGCATTAAAAAGAGGACACTTTAATTAATAATTGGTGATATTTCCACCAGGATCCTTCAAGAAATTAATTTTATAGCGAATTTTGAAAGTTATCGATGAAAATTGCAACATCGAAAACTTCAAATATTGTTTTCTCAAAAACTAAAAGTTATTTTTCAAAACGGGTTGGTTCACTGGAAAGAGGACACTTTTATTAACACTTTGGGAAATTTTCATACTTATATTCCAAGAAATCGATTTTATACGAATTTTTAAAACTTAATCCGCGAAAATTGCAAAATTCGAAAAAATTGTCGATCATTTCAAAAATGTATTTCTCAAAAACTAAAAGCGATTTTTCAAAACGGCTTTTTGCATTAAAAAGAGGATTAACAATTGGTGACATTTGCACAAGGATCCTTCAAGAAATGAATTTTATAGCGAATTTTAAAAATTATCGATGAAAATTGCAACATCAAAAATTTTATTAAAACTTCAAATATTGTTTTTTCAAAAACTAACAGTTATTTTTCCAAACATGTTGGTTCATTGCAAAGAGGACACTCTTATTAACACTTTGGGGAATTTTCCTACTCATATTCCAAGAAATGGATTTTATACGAATTTTTACAACTTAATCGGCGGAAATTGCAAAATTCGAAAAAATTGGCGATTATTTCAAAAATTAATTTCTCAAGAACTAAAAGCGATTTTTCAAAACGGCCTTTAGCGTTAAAAAGAGGATACTTTAATTAATAATTGGTGATATTTCCACAAGGATCCTCCAAGAAATGAATTTTATAGCGAATTTTAAAAATTATCGATGAAAATTGCAACATCGAAAATTTTATCAAAACTTCAAATAATGTTTTCTCAAAAACTAAAAGTTATTTTTCAAAACGTGTTGGTTCATTGCAAAGAGGACCCTCTTATTAACACCTTGGGACATTTTCATACTCATATTCCAAGAAATGGATTATATACGAATTTTTAAATCTTATCCGGCTGAAAAAGCAAAATTCGAAAAAATTATCGATTATTTCAAAAATTTATTTTTCAAAAACTAAAAACTATTTTTCAAAACGGCCTTTGGCATTAAAAAGAGGATACTTTAATTAATAATTGGTGATATTTCCACAAGGATCCTTCAAGAAATGAATTTTATAACGAATTTTGAAAATTATCGATGAAAATTGCAACATCGAAAATTTTATCAAAACTTCAAATATTGTTTTCTCAAAAACTAAAAGTTATTTTTCAAAACGGGTTGGTTCATTGGAAAGAGGACACTTTTATTAACACTTTGGGAAATTTTCATACTCATATTCCAAAAAGTGGATTATATACGAATTTTTAAATCTTAATCGGCGGAAAATGCAAAATTCGAAAAAATTGTCGATTATTTCAAAAATTTATTTCTCAAAAACTAAAAGCGATTTCTCAAAACGGCTTTTTGCATTAAAAAGAGGATACTTTAATTAATAATTGGTGATATTTCCACAAGGATCCTTCAAGAAATAAATTTTATAGCGAATTTTGAAAATTATTGATGAAAATTGCAATATCGAAAATTTTATCAAAACTTCAAATATTGTTTTCTCAAAAACTAAAAGTTATTTTTCAAAACGGGTTGGTTTATTGGAAAGAAGACACTTTTATTAACACTTTGGGAAATTTTCATAATCATATTCCAAGAAATGGATATTATACGAATTTTTAAAACTTAAACCGGCTGAAAAAGCAAAATTCGAAAAAATTGTCGATTATTTAAAAAAATTATTTCTCAAGAACTAAAAGCGATTTTTCAAAACGGCCTTTAGCATTAAAAAGAGGATACTTTAATTAATAATTGGTGATATTTCCACAAAGATCCTTCAAGAAATAAATTTTATAGCGAAATTATCGATGAAAATTGCAACATCGAAAATTTTATCAAAACTTCAAATAATGTTTTCTCAAAAACTAAAAGTTATTTTTCAAAACGCGTTGGTTCATTGCAAAGAGGACCCTCTTATTAACACTTTGGGACATTTTCATACTCATATTCCAAGAAATGGATTTTATACGAATTTTTAAAACTTAATCGGCGGAAATTGCAAAATTCGAAAAAATTGTCGATTATTTCAAAAATTTATTTCTCAAGAACTAAAAGCGACTTTTCAAAACGGCTTTTTGCATTAAAAAGAGGATACTTTAATTAATAATCGAAAGTGATAACAGCGACAGTTCTGTTAGTAATGAATGTGATGATGAATTACAAGCGAAGAGAAGAAAACTAGACGAAACTGCAACAAGAGATTTTATACATATATCGTATTGGGATTGTTACAATAAGGTTGCTAATGACAAACCTGATATAAATAAAGTTGTATTCAATGAAAAAAGTCCTATTGGGGTTGAACTTAATTATTATCTGCAGTTTCCAACACCTAAAAGAGATACTAATTCCTGTGAATGGTAGAGGCCAAAGCCGGATATTTGGTAACTATCCGGTATCCGGCCACTTTTTAAAATCCGGGTAGTTGCCGGATATCCGTTCCACCACTAGTTTTGTACAAACCCGATCTTGAAATGACAATGAAGGCCCTTTTCTTATCATTTCCGAAACAACCATGTCCATGTATTTAATTTTATTCACAGTTTCATAAGTTAAATTTCCTTCACATTCTTTTTTTGTTTTGGTGAAGTACTAGCTCATAACCTATAAAACACAAAGTTGTTGATACCGATTCAAAACCTACAAAGAAAAAGATAAAAGCTTGCGCTGCGATGTTATCATCGGTTAAATTCGTTTTATTCTTTTCGGCTAATTGTTTATTTCTTGCCTGCATCAAAAGATGAATCATATCGTGTCTTATAATTCCAATCTCTTCGCGGATTTTTAACCCTACAGTGAATACGTTGTGCTTGACAGGCCTATGCCTTATGTGTTTTGCTGTAACACTTTAATCACGTAATCTCTGTAGGGTTAATCAAATTTACGAAAAATTTTGTAGGGCCTTCAGGAAAAACCTCAAGATTCAGTTTCTAAAAAAAATACATAATTTAAACTAAATAAATGAAACTTTGCAATTAGAAACAAACCGCGGTTAAAGTTGGAAATGATTGATAAGCAAATATCTTAAGAGTTTTCGAAAAATTCAAATTAGTCATTTCGGCGTCTTTTACGAAAAAAAAACTCATTTAATATTATATTTTTTTTGTTGAACATATCGGAAAAATTCTGTCAAGTTTTTTCTAAACCACAAATTGCAGCACCTCGGCTAAACTCAGAAGAGAGAATATAGGAAGTTTCTGGTTAAGTCAAGGTCGCTTGCAGCCGAGCCTATACAATTAATCCAATATTAATCTGAAACTAGCGCAAGCGGCTTCGGCTTTATGTAGAGTGGAGGATGGATGTTTGCGTCCGATTAAACCGAGGTTACTTACGGCAAAGACACTAATTATCTAATAGACACACACTGTTAAGCCGAGGCTTGTGGCCGAGGCGCTACAATCAATAACATGTCAATCTAAAAGTGATTAACCGATTTTAAATATCATTATGACCAGACACTTCGTCATAAACATACATGTAATGAGATTTTTATCTTTGATTTCAATTTTGTAGAAGAAGTAAATAAAAATGCGCGATAAAACTTATCTGTTTATATAGTTTAAATTATTCTTTGCATAAAATTAGTTTTTAAACATTCTCGGTTTTAATCCCACCCAAATACCATTTTCAGTTATTAGAGTTAAACCACAATTAACTAATTTTAAAGGGTTTTCTGTTTTGTTAATTTGAATGAAATCAAAATTAGCTAGCATATTGAAAAAGAATAGTTTAATTTCCAACAACGCCATTCTAGATCCGATGCATTTTCTGGGTCCCATTCCAAAAGGTACATAAACTCCTGATGGGATATTTTGTTTATTTTCATCGTTGAATCTCTCCGGGTCGAATTTAGTGGGGTTTGGGAAATATTCTGGATCATTATGTAACCCATAGATGGGTATCCAAACCGTTTGACCAACTTCTAAATTAAGAGATTGTTCGTGTTGATTAGTTGGAGGAATTGTGTAAGGTTTGACGCAAACTCGATCTGTAAACGGATTTGGTGGCCATTTTCTTAAAGTTTCCGAAACCACCATGTCCATGTACCTCATTTTTTGTAAAGCATCGTAAGTTAAGTTGCCGTTACATTCTTGAAATGTTTTATCGATTTCTTCTTGCAGTTTTTGTTGAATTTCAGGGTTAATTGCTAATTCGTAACCCATGAAACTTAAAACGGTTGAAGTGGATTCGAATCCCCCGAAAAAGAACGAAAAAGCATGCGCTGTTATATTTTTTCGGAGCATTTTACAAAACAATTTTAAGAACAAAAGTTGTAGAAAATTTAATTCTTGACAATATTGCTCTCTTTCACTTTTGTTCTCAAATGCTTAAATATCGAGAAAAACACTAAAATATGAAAATTAAGTGAATTAGATGAATTCGTAGTTTTACAAGCTGTTAAAGGTAACAATCGACATTCGGAGCATTTTACAAAACAACTTTTAGAACAAATGTTGTAGAAAATGTAATTCTTAACAATATTGGTTTCTTTCACTTTTGTTGTCAGATGCCTAAATATCGAGAAAAATACTAAAATATGAAAATTAGATGAATTAGTAGTTTTACAAGCTGTTAATGGTAACAATCGACATTTGGAGCATTTTACAAAACAACTTTTAGAACAAAAGTTGTAGAAAATGTAATTCTTAACAATATTGGTCTCTTTCAGTTTTCTTCTGAGATGCCTAAATATTGAGAAAAATACTAAAATATTAAAATTAGGTGAATTAGATGAATTCGTAGTTTTACAAGCTGTTAATGGTAACAATTGACATTCGGAGCATTTTACAAAACAACTTTTAGAACAAAAGTTGTAGAAAATGTAATTCTTAACAATATTGGTCTCTTTCAGTTTTCTTCTGAGATGCCTAAATATTGAGAAAAATACTAAAATATTAAAATTAGGTGAATTAGATGAATTCGTAGTTTTACAAGCTGTTAATGGTAACAATTGACATTCGGAGCATTTTACAAAACAACTTTTAGAACAAAAGTTGTAGAAAATTTAATTCTTGACAATATTGTTCTCTTTCACTTTTGTTTTCAGATGCCTAAATATCGAGAAAAACACTAAAATATGAAAATTAGATGAATTCGTAGTTTTACAAGCTCTTAATGGTAGCAATCGACATTCGGAGCATTTTACAAAACAACTTTTAGAACAAAAGTTGTAGAAAATTTAATTCTCGACAATATTGCTCTCTTTCATTTTTGTTCTCAGATGCCTAAATATCGAGAAAAACACCAAAATATGAAAATTAAGTGAATTAGATGAATTCGTAGTTTTACAAGCTGTTAATGGTAACAATCGACATTCGGAGCATTTTACAAAAAAACTTTTAGAACAAAAGTTGTAGCAAATGTAATTCTTAACAATATTGGTCTGTTTCATTTTTGTTCTCAGATGCCTAAATATCGAGAAAAATACTAAAATATGAAAATTAGATGAATTCGTAGTTTTACAAGCTGTTAATGGTAACAATCGACATTCGGAGCATTTTACAAAACAACTTTTAGAACAAAAGTTTTAGAAAATGTAATTCTTAACAATATTGGTCTGTTTCACTTTTGTTCTCAGATGCCTAAATATCGAGAAAAATACTAAAATATGAAAATTAGATGAATTCGTAGTTTTACAAGCTGTTAATGGTAACAACCGACATTCGGAGCATATTACAAAAAAACTTTTAGAACAAAAGTTGTAGAAAATTTAATTCTTGACAATATTGCTCTCTTTCACTTTTGTTCTCAGATGCCTAAATATCGAAAAAAACACTAAAATATGAAAATTAGGTGAATTAGATGAATTCTTAGTTTTACAACCTGTTAATGGTAACAATCGACATTCGGAGCATTTTACAAAACAACTTTTAGAACAACAGTTGTAGAAAATGTAATTCTTAACAATATTGGTTTCTTTCACTTTTGTTGTCAGATGCCTAAATATCGAGAAAAATACTAAAATATGAAAATTAGATGAATTCGTAGTTTTACAAGCTCTTAATGGTAGCAATCGACATTCGGAGCATTTTACAAAACAACTTTTAGAACAAAAGTTGTAGAAAATGTAATTCTTAACAATATTGGTCTCTTTCAGTTTTCTTCTGAGATGCCTAAATATTGAGAAAAATACTAAAATATTAAAATTAGGTGAATTAGATGAATTCGTAGTTTTACAAGCTGTTAATGGTAACAATTGACATTCGGAGCATTTTACAAAACAACTTTTAGAACAAAAGTTGTAGAAAATTTAATTCTTGACAATATTGTTCTCTTTCACTTTTGTTTTCAGATGCCTAAATATCGAGAAAAACACTAAAATATGAAAATTAGATGAATTCGTAGTTTTACAAGCTGTTAATGGTAACAATCGACATTCGGAGCATTTTACAAAACAACTTTTAGAACAAAAGTTTTAGAAAATGTAATTCTTAACAATATTGGTTTCTTTCACTTTTGTTGTCAGATGCCTAAATATCGAGAAAAATACTAAAATATGAAATTTAGATGAATTCGTAGTTTTACAAGCTGTTAATGGTAACAGTCGACATTTGGAGCATTTTACAAAACAACTTTTAGAACAAAAGTTGTAGAAAATTTAATTTTTGACAGTATTGCTCTCTTTCACTTTTGTTCTCAGATGCCTAAATATCGAGAAAAATACTAAAATATGAAAATTAGATGAATTCGTAGTTTTATAAGCTGTTAATGGTAACAATCGACATTCGGAGCATTTTACAAAACAACTTTTAGAACAAAAGTTGTAGAAAATTTACTGCTTGACAATATTGCTCTCTTTCACTTTTGTTCTCAGATGCCTAAATATCGAAAAAAACACTAAAATATGAAAATTAGGTGAATTAGATGAATTCTTAGTTTTACAACCTGTTAATGGTAACAATCGACATTCGGAGCATTTTACAAAACAACTTTTAGAACAACAGTTGTAGAAAATGTAATTCTTAACAATATTGGTTTCTTTCACTTTTGTTGTCAGATGCCTAAATATCGAGAAAAATACTAAAATATGAAAATTAGATGAATTCGTAGTTTTACAAGCTCTTAATGGTAGCAATCGACATTCGGAGCATTTTACAAAACAACTTTTAGAACAAAAGTTGTAGAAAATGTAATTCTTAACAATATTGGTCTCTTTCAGTTTTCTTCTGAGATGCCTAAATATTGAGAAAAATACTAAAATATTAAAATTAGGTGAATTAGATGAATTCGTAGTTTTACAAGCTGTTAATGGTAACAATTGACATTCGGAGCATTTTACAAAACAACTTTTAGAACAAAAGTTGTAGAAAATTTAATTCTTGACAATATTGTTCTCTTTCACTTTTGTTTTCAGATGCCTAAATATCGAGAAAAACACTAAAATATGAAAATTAGATGAATTCGTAGTTTTACAAGCTCTTAATGGTAGCAATCGACATTCGGAGCATTTTACAAAACAACTTTTAGAACAAAAGTTTGAGAAAATTTTATTCTTGACAATATTGCTTTCTTTCACTTTTGTTCTCAGATGCCTAAATATCGAGAAAAACACTAAAATATGAAAATTAGATGAATTCGTAGTTTTACAAGCTGTTAATGGTAACAATCGACATGCGGAGCATTTTATAAAACAACTTTTAGAACAAAAGTTGTAGAAAATTTAATTCTCGACAATATTGCTCTCTTTCATTTTTGTTCTCAGATGCCTAAATATCGAGAAAAACACTAAAATATGAAAATTAAGTGAATTAGATGAATTCGTAGTTTTACAAGCTGTTAATGGTAACAATCGACATTCGGAGCATTTTACAAAAAAACTTTTAGAACAAAAGTTGTAGCAAATGTAATTCTTAACAATATTGGTCTCTTTCATTTTTGTTCTCAGATGCCTAAATATCGAGAAAAATACTAAAATATGAAAATTAGATGAATTCGTAGTTTTACAAGCTGTTAATGGTAACAATCGACATTCGGAGCATTTTACAAAACAACTTTTAGAACAAAAGTTTTAGAAAATGTAATTCTTAACAATATTGGTCTCTTTCACTTTTGTTCTCAGATGCCTAAATATCGAGAAAAATACTAAAATATGAAAATTAGATGAATTCGTAGTTTTACAAGCTGTTAATGGTAACAACCGACATTCGGAGCATATTACAAAAAAACTTTTAGAACAAAAGTTGTAGAAAATTTAATTCTTGACAATATTGCTCTCTTTCACTTTTGTTCTCAGATGCCTAAATATCGAAAAAAACACTAAAATATGAAAATTAGGTGAATTAGATGAATTCTTAGTTTTACAACCTGTTAATGGTAACAATCGACATTCGGAGCATTTTACAAAACAACTTTTAGAACAAAAGTTGTAGAAAATGTAATTCTTAACAATATTGGTTTCTTTCACTTTTGTTGTCAGATGCCTAAATATCGAGAAAAATACTAAAATATGAAATTTAGATGAATTCGTAGTTTTACAAGCTGTTAATGGTAACAGTCGACATTTGGAGCATTTTACAAAACAACTTTTAGAACAAAAGTTGTAGAAAATTTAATTCTTGACAGTATTGCTCTCTTTCACTTTTGTTCTCAGATGCCTAAATATCGAGAAAAATACTAAAATATGAAAATTAGATGAATTCGTAGTTTTATAAGCTGTTAATGGTAACAATCGACATTCGGAGCATTTTACAAAACAACTTTTAGAACAAAAGTTGTAGAAAATGTAATTCTTAACAATATTGGTTTCTTTCACTTTTGTTGTCAGATGCCTAAATATCGAGAAAAATACTAAAATATGAAATTTAGATGAATTCGTAGTTTTACAAGCTGTTAATGGTAACAGTCGACATTTGGAGCATTTTACAAAACAACTTTTAGAACAAAAGTTGTAGAAAATTTAATTCTTGACAGTATTGCTCTCTTTCACTTTTGTTCTCAGATGCCTAAATATCGAGAAAATACTAAAATATGAAAATTAGATGAATTCGTAGTTTTATAAGCTGTTAATGGTAACAATCGACATTCGGAGCATTTTACAAAACAACTTTTAGAACAAAAGTTGTAGAAAATTTACTGCTTGACAATATTGCTCTCTTTCATTTTTGTTCTCAGATGCCTAAATATCGAGAAAAATACTAAAATATGAAATTTAGATGAATTCGTAGTTTTATAAGCTGTTAATGGTAACAATCGACATTCGGAGCATTTTACAAAACAACTTTTAGAACAAAACGAAAATGAGATTAATTTAATGAGATTTTTAACTTTGAGTTCAATTTTGTAGAAGAAGTAAATAAAAATGCGCGATAAAACTTATCTGTTTATATAGTTTAAATTATTTTTTGTATAAAATTAGTTTTTAAACGTTCTCGGTTTTAATCCCACCCAAATACCATTTTCAGTTATTAGAGTTAAACCATAATTAACTAATTTTAAAGGGTTTTCTGTTTTGTTAATTTGAATGAAATCAAAATTAGCTAGCATATTGAAAAAGAATAGTTTAATTTCCAACAACGCCATTCTAGATCCGATGCAATTTCTGGGTCCCATTCCAAAAGGTACATAAACTCCTGATGGGATATTTTGTTTATTTTCTTCGTTGAATCTCTCCGGGTCGAATTTAGTGGGGTTTGGGAAATATTCTGGATCATTATGTAACCCATAAATGGGTATCCAAACCGTTTGACCAACTTCTAAATTAAGAGATTGTTCGTGTTGATTAGTTGGAGGAATTGTGTAAGGTTTGACGCAAACTCGATCTGTAAACGGATTTGGTGGCCATTTTCTTAAAGTTTCCGAAACCACCATGTCCATGTACCTCATTTTTTGTAAAGCATCGTAAGTTAAGTTGCCGTTACATTCTTGAAATGTTTTATCGATTTCTTCTTGCAGTTTTTGTTGAATTTCAGGGTTAATTGCTAATTCGTAACCCATGAAACTTAAAACGGTTGAAGTGGATTCGAATCCCCCGAAAAAGAACGAAAAAGCATGCGCTGTTATATTTTTTCGGAGCATTTTACAAAACAATTTTAAGAACAAAAGTTGTAGAAAATTTAATTCTTGACAATATTGCTCTCTTTCACTTTTGTTCTCAAATGCTTAAATATCGAGAAAAACACTAAAATATGAAAATTAAGTGAATTAGATGAATTCGTAGTTTTACAAGCTGTTAAAGGTAACAATCGACATTCGGAGCATTTTACAAAACAACTTTTAGAACAAATGTTGTAGAAAATGTAATTCTTAACAATATTGGTTTCTTTCACTTTTGTTGTCAGATGCCTAAATATCGAGAAAAATACTAAAATATGAAAATTAGATGAATTAGTAGTTTTACAAGCTGTTAATGGTAACAATCGACATTTGGAGCATTTTACAAAACAACTTTTAGAACAAAAGTTGTAGAAAATGTAATTCTTAACAATATTGGTCTCTTTCAGTTTTCTTCTGAGATGCCTAAATATTGAGAAAAATACTAAAATATTAAAATTAGGTGAATTAGATGAATTCGTAGTTTTACAAGCTGTTAATGGTAACAATTGACATTCGGAGCATTTTACAAAACAACTTTTAGAACAAAAGTTGTAGAAAATTTAATTCTTGACAATATTGTTCTCTTTCACTTTTGTTTTCAGATGCCTAAATATCGAGAAAAACACTAAAATATGAAAATTAGATGAATTCGTAGTTTTACAAGCTCTTAATGGTAGCAATCGACATTCGGAGCATTTTACAAAACAACTTTTAGAACAAAAGTTGTAGAAAATTTAATTCTCGACAATATTGCTCTCTTTCATTTTTGTTCTCAGATGCCTACATATCGAGAAAAACACCAAAATATGAAAATTAAGTGAATTAGATGAATTCGTAGTTTTACAAGCTGTTAATGGTAACAATCGACATTCGGAGCATTTTACAAAAAAACTTTTAGAACAAAAGTTGTAGCAAATGTAATTCTTAACAATATTGGTCTGTTTCATTTTTGTTCTCAGATGCCTAAATATCGAGAAAAATACTAAAATATGAAAATTAGATGAATTCGTAGTTTTACAAGCTGTTAATGGTAACAATCGACATTCGGAGCATTTTACAAAACAACTTTTAGAACAAAAGTTTTAGAAAATGTAATTCTTAACAATATTGGTCTGTTTCACTTTTGTTCTCAGATGCCTAAATATCGAGAAAAATACTAAAATATGAAAATTAGATGAATTCGTAGTTTTACAAGCTGTTAATGGTAACAACCGACATTCGGAGCATATTACAAAAAAACTTTTAGAACAAAAGTTGTAGAAAATTTAATTCTTGACAATATTGCTCTCTTTCACTTTTGTTCTCAGATGCCTAAATATCGAAAAAAACACTAAAATATGAAAATTAGGTGAATTAGATGAATTCTTAGTTTTACAACCTGTTAATGGTAACAATCGACATTCGGAGCATTTTACAAAACAACTTTTAGAACAACAGTTGTAGAAAATGTAATTCTTAACAATATTGGTTTCTTTCACTTTTGTTGTCAGATGCCTAAATATCGAGAAAAATACTAAAATATGAAAATTAGATGAATTCGTAGTTTTACAAGCTCTTAATGGTAGCAATCGACATTCGGAGCATTTTACAAAACAACTTTTAGAACAAAAGTTGTAGAAAATGTAATTCTTAACAATATTGGTCTCTTTCAGTTTTCTTCTGAGATGCCTAAATATTGAGAAAAATACTAAAATATTAAAATTAGGTGAATTAGATGAATTCGTAGTTTTACAAGCTGTTAATGGTAACAATTGACATTCGGAGCATTTTACAAAACAACTTTTAGAACAAAAGTTGTAGAAAATTTAATTCTTGACAATATTGTTCTCTTTCACTTTTGTTTTCAGATGCCTAAATATCGAGAAAAACACTAAAATATGAAAATTAGATGAATTCGTAGTTTTACAAGCTGTTAATGGTAACAATCGACATTCGGAGCATTTTACAAAACAACTTTTAGAACAAAAGTTTTAGAAAATGTAATTCTTAACAATATTGGTTTCTTTCACTTTTGTTGTCAGATGCCTAAATATCGAGAAAAATACTAAAATATGAAATTTAGATGAATTCGTAGTTTTACAAGCTGTTAATGGTAACAGTCGACATTTGGAGCATTTTACAAAACAACTTTTAGAACAAAAGTTGTAGAAAATTTAATTTTTGACAGTATTGCTCTCTTTCACTTTTGTTCTCAGATGCCTAAATATCGAGAAAAATACTAAAATATGAAAATTAGATGAATTCGTAGTTTTATAAGCTGTTAATGGTAACAATCGACATTCGGAGCATTTTACAAAACAACTTTTAGAACAAAAGTTGTAGAAAATTTACTGCTTGACAATATTGCTCTCTTTCACTTTTGTTCTCAGATGCCTAAATATCGAAAAAAACACTAAAATATGAAAATTAGGTGAATTAGATGAATTCTTAGTTTTACAACCTGTTAATGGTAACAATCGACATTCGGAGCATTTTACAAAACAACTTTTAGAACAACAGTTGTAGAAAATGTAATTCTTAACAATATTGGTTTCTTTCACTTTTGTTGTCAGATGCCTAAATATCGAGAAAAATACTAAAATATGAAAATTAGATGAATTCGTAGTTTTACAAGCTCTTAATGGTAGCAATCGACATTCGGAGCATTTTACAAAACAACTTTTAGAACAAAAGTTGTAGAAAATGTAATTCTTAACAATATTGGTCTCTTTCAGTTTTCTTCTGAGATGCCTAAATATTGAGAAAAATACTAAAATATTAAAATTAGGTGAATTAGATGAATTCGTAGTTTTACAAGCTGTTAATGGTAACAATTGACATTCGGAGCATTTTACAAAACAACTTTTAGAACAAAAGTTGTAGAAAATGTAATTCTTAACAATATTGGTTTCTTTCACTTTTGTTGTCAGATGCCTAAATATCGAGAAAAATACTAAAATATGAAAATTAGATGAATTCGTAGTTTTACAAGCTCTTAATGGTAGCAATCGACATTCGGAGCATTTTACAAAACAACTTTTAGAACAAAAGTTGTAGAAAATGTAATTCTTAACAATATTGGTCTCTTTCAGTTTTCTTCTGAGATGCCTAAATATTGAGAAAAATACTAAAATATTAAAATTAGGTGAATTAGATGAATTCGTAGTTTTACAAGCTGTTAATGGTAACAATTGACATTCGGAGCATTTTACAAAACAACTTTTAGAACAAAAGTTGTAGAAAATGTAATTCTTAACAATATTGGTTTCTTTCACTTTTGTTGTCAGATGCCTAAATATCGAGAAAAATACTAAAATATGAAAATTAGATGAATTCGTAGTTTTACAAGCTCTTAATGGTAGCAATCGACATTCGGAGCATTTTACAAAACAACTTTTAGAACAAAAGTTGTAGAAAATGTAATTCTTAACAATATTGGTCTCTTTCAGTTTTCTTCTGAGATGCCTAAATATTGAGAAAAATACTAAAATATTAAAATTAGGTGAATTAGATGAATTCGTAGTTTTACAAGCTGTTAATGGTAACAATTGACATTCGGAGCATTTTACAAAACAACTTTTAGAACAAAAGTTGTAGAAAATGTAATTCTTAACAATATTGGTTTCTTTCACTTTTGTTGTCAGATGCCTAAATATCGAGAAAAATACTAAAATATGAAAATTAGATGAATTCGTAGTTTTACAAGCTCTTAATGGTAGCAATCGACATTCGGAGCATTTTACAAAACAACTTTTAGAACAAAAGTTGTAGAAAATGTAATTCTTAACAATATTGGTCTCTTTCAGTTTTCTTCTGAGATGCCTAAATATTGAGAAAAATACTAAAATATTAAAATTAGGTGAATTAGATGAATTCGTAGTTTTACAAGCTGTTAATGGTAACAATTGACATTCGGAGCATTTTACAAAACAACTTTTAGAACAAAAGTTGTAGAAAATTTAATTCTTGACAATATTGTTCTCTTTCACTTTTGTTTTCAGATGCCTAAATATCGAGAAAAACACTAAAATATGAAAATTAGATGAATTCGTAGTTTTACAAGCTCTTAATGGTAGCAATCGACATTCGGAGCATTTTACAAAACAACTTTTAGAACAAAAGTTTGAGAAAATTTTATTCTTGACAATATTGCTTTCTTTCACTTTTGTTCTCAGATGCCTAAATATCGAGAAAAACACTAAAATATGAAAATTAGATGAATTCGTAGTTTTACAAGCTGTTAATGGTAACAATCGACATGCGGAGCATTTTATAAAACAACTTTTAGAACAAAAGTTGTAGAAAATTTAATTCTCGACAATATTGCTCTCTTTCATTTTTGTTCTCAGATGCCTAAATATCGAGAAAAACACTAAAATATGAAAATTAAGTGAATTAGATGAATTCGTAGTTTTACAAGCTGTTAATGGTAACAATCGACATTCGGAGCATTTTACAAAAAAACTTTTAGAACAGAAGTTGTAGCAAATGTAATTCTTAACAATATTGGTCTCTTTCATTTTTGTTCTCAGATGCCTAAATATCGAGAAAAATACTAAAATATGAAAATTAGATGAATTCGTAGTTTTACAAGCTGTTAATGGTAACAATCGACATTCGGAGCATTTTACAAAACAACTTTTAGAACAAAAGTTTTAGAAAATGTAATTCTTAACAATATTGGTCTCTTTCACTTTTGTTCTCAGATGCCTAAATATCGAGAAAAATACTAAAATATGAAAATTAGATGAATTCGTAGTTTTACAAGCTGTTAATGGTAACAACCGACATTCGGAGCATATTACAAAAAAACTTTTAGAACAAAAGTTGTAGAAAATTTAATTCTTGACAATATTGCTCTCTTTCACTTTTGTTCTCAGATGCCTAAATATCGAAAAAAACACTAAAATATGAAAATTAGGTGAATTAGATGAATTCTTAGTTTTACAACCTGTTAATGGTAACAATCGACATTCGGAGCATTTTACAAAACAACTTTTAGAACAAAAGTTGTAGAAAATGTAATTCTTAACAATATTGGTTTCTTTCACTTTTGTTGTCAGATGCCTAAATATCGAGAAAAATACTAAAATATGAAATTTAGATGAATTCGTAGTTTTACAAGCTGTTAATGGTAACAGTCGACATTTGGAGCATTTTACAAAACAACTTTTAGAACAAAAGTTGTAGAAAATTTAATTCTTGACAGTATTGCTCTCTTTCACTTTTGTTCTCAGATGCCTAAATATCGAGAAAAATACTAAAATATGAAAATTAGATGAATTCGTAGTTTTATAAGCTGTTAATGGTAACAATCGACATTCGGAGCATTTTACAAAACAACTTTTAGAACAAAAGTTGTAGAAAATGTAATTCTTAACAATATTGGTTTCTTTCACTTTTGTTGTCAGATGCCTAAATATCGAGAAAAATACTAAAATATGAAATTTAGATGAATTCGTAGTTTTACAAGCTGTTAATGGTAACAGTCGACATTTGGAGCATTTTACAAAACAACTTTTAGAACAAAAGTTGTAGAAAATTTAATTCTTGACAGTATTGCTCTCTTTCACTTTTGTTCTCAGATGCCTAAATATCGAGAAAATACTAAAATATGAAAATTAGATGAATTCGTAGTTTTATAAGCTGTTAATGGTAACAATCGACATTCGGAGCATTTTACAAAACAACTTTTAGAACAAAAGTTGTAGAAAATTTACTGCTTGACAATATTGCTCTCTTTCATTTTTGTTCTCAGATGCCTAAATATCGAGAAAAATACTAAAATATGAAATTTAGATGAATTCGTAGTTTTATAAGCTGTTAATGGTAACAATCGACATTCGGAGCATTTTACAAAACAACTTTTAGAACAAAACGAAAATGAGATTAATTTAATGAGATTTTTAACTTTGAGTTCAATTTTGTAGAAGAAGTAAATAAAAATGCGCGATAAAACTTATCTGTTTATATAGTTTAAATTATTTTTTGTATAAAATTAGTTCTTAAACATTCTCGGTTTTAATCCCACCCAAATACCATTTTCAGTTATTAGAGTTAAACCATAATTAACTAATTTTAAAGGGTTTTCTGTTTTGTTAATTTGAATGAAATCAAAATTAGCTAGCATATTGAAAAAGAATAGTTTAATTTCCAACAACGCCATTCTAGATCCGATACAATTTCTGGGTCCCATTCCAAAAGGTACATAAACTCCTGATGGGATATTTTGTTTATTTTCTTCGTTGAATCTCTCCGGGTCGAATTTAGTGGGGTTTGGGAAATATTCTGGATCATTATGTAACCCATAAATGGGTATCCAAACCGTTTGACCAACTTCTAAATTAAGAGATTGTTCGTGTTGATTAGTTGGAGGAATTGTGTAAGGTTTGACGCAAACTCGATCTGTAAACGGATTTGGTGGCCATTTCCTTAAAGTTTCCGAAACCACCATGTCCATGTACCTCATTTTTTGTAAAGCATCGTAAGTTAAGTTGCCGTTACATTCTTGAAATGTTTTATCGATTTCTTCTTGCAATTTTTGTTGAATTTCAGGGTTAATTGCTAATTCGTAACCCATGAAACTTAAAACGGTTGAAGTGGATTCGAATCCCCCGAAAAAGAACGAAAAAGCATGCGCTGTTATATTTTCATCCGATAATAAATTTTTATCTTCCATTTTATCTCTACTTTGAAGAAGAAAATCAATCATATCTCCACGAACAATTCCTTGTTCTTCTCGTAATTTTATCGTGGTTTTAATGATGTTTTCAAAGAAACTTGATAGACTCCTTGGGAAAACTTTAATTTTAATCAAATTGCTTAAAGTTGGAAACAAATCAAATGCAAAAAACTTTAAGACTCTTTTGAAATCAAGCCGACCTAAATCGACACCTTTAATATAAAACTCGTTGTTTTTATCGTTGATTGAGTCGCATTTAAAACCGAAAGCTATGGTTGAAATTATATCAATTGCGTATCTTGTCATTAAATCTTTTAATTCTACTTCATAAACTTTGTCGTTTAAATTTTGAAAATGTTTCACGTAAGTATTCGTAGTTTCAAAAATTATTCCAAACATAAGCTTCATTTTGTTAGAGGTAAAATTTGGAGTTAATGCGACTCTTACTTGTCTCCAATCATCATCTAAAAAGATAAGACACTTCAATAATTTTAGCTTAATAAATAATTATTTAAATAACCTTGTGTTAAAAGAATATTTTTAGTCCAAATCGTTTCTGAACTTTCTGGTAAAAGTGGTTTATGGTTCACGAAATGATCAAAATCTTTTATTGTAATCGTTTTTATAAGTTCTGGATCTCTTAACAATAATGTTGGATGAAGCATTTGATACATACCGAAATATCTATAAAAATATTTTTGTATTAAAGCGAAATAAATATTTGTAACAATTTTAATACCGTTCTTGAGGAAAATGTTCGTAAAGATTTTTAATCATCCCATAAAAAGATTCTCGTTTAAATATTTGCCCAGCATTATCTCCAAGTAAATAAATTTGTTTTCTTTGTTTAACACCTCTTTGGGTCCAATAAGAATACGGTTTGATCGCTTTATAATAAAATAATGTTATCAAAAATATCAAAATGAGAATGAGATACATTTTTACGTCAATATCTACAAAAAAAAACCTTTATTATATTACTTAAACAATATTAAGAAAATAAATACAATTTTACATTGTTTGAAGCTAAATTTGAAATAATTACATCAAAATATAGTAAAACACAAAGTTACTGTGATAAAATGTTATCAATATTTGGTATACAAAACCTTAATTTATCTATTTTTAGTATAAAACTCAAGATAAGTAAATTTTGTTTATATCTACGCAACATCTTTTAAATCGTATTTTTCCAAGCTTTCTTGTATACAGTAACAGAAACGGTTTAAAGATGATAGAAAAGTAAAAGAAATCTCAGTTTCCTTTTCGGTAAATTAACCAGTACCCACCGAAACGTTATCGATATATCTTTCATCTGATCATCCAATAAAATGTGTTTGGATGGAAATTTGCCGAATGTAAAACAGGTACGAAATAATAAAATAAACGGGCAGCCGTCAGTATGTGTACGTTGAACGGTTAAGATTGCGTACAGGTGAGGCAACCGTTACAGTGGTCACATGGCTACATCTGCTGGAGTTTGTTAATGTAAACGGTTTTAAACTATGATTACACGAAACAGCACCTCTGCGGGTGGCGGTGATCGCAATAATACAGGCTTAGGTATTTAGAAGAGAAACGAAAAAAGGCCAATCCAAACCCACACGTTGGCGTCTGATTCACTTATTGCTAACGTTCGAGTTCATTTGCTTTGAAAATTTACTTAGGTGTTTAGATTTTATAGAAGGTATAGTGAAATTAATTGTTGTTTCATGTTTGTTGTCAATTTTTTTCATATTTGTCTTACTGTATTAAGGGATATTAGTTTATTTTAGCAAATTCGTCCTCTCTCTCTTCGTCCAACGCTCTCATCCGCAACCCTCCATCAATATTCTGCCTTCAACACCTCCATGGCCTAGTACTCGGTCTTCACCCATTCTCTGTACATGTCATCTTTTTCTTTCATTATATGTGTTGTTTTCCTTTCTAATTCTTCTTTCATCTCCTATCTAAATTTTCCAGCAGCTTTTCTCCAGTAATCCATTTCTGTGGCATTTAATGTTCTTTTAGGCTAATGTGTTGAGCAGTTTCCAATTGATATGATATTAATTGTAGAGACAATTGTTCTTATTGGTGTGCAATTATATTTGTCTTATTTTTATTCATAACCTCATAGCATAAACTGATGAGCATAAACTTATAACAACATTTTGTGAACATGGCGTCAATACCACCATCTTTTGCACGGTTAGTATTGCTGGTCTACACCACCATTATAATTTTCTAACAGAAGCAAATTTAATATTGTGTTTTTTCGATTTCAGACACGGGGTACATCAACTCAAACTTATTTTTTGAGTGGCTGAAAATGATATCATATTACTTCAATTGCCGACTTTAACCATCATATTCGTAGTTTAGAAGTTGTTAATGGCAATAATCGACATTCGGAGCATATTACAAAATAACTTTTAGAACAAAAGTTGTAAAAAATTTAATTCTTGACAATATTGCTCACTTTAACTTTTGTTGTCAGATGCCTAAATATCGAGAAAAACACTAAAATATGAAAATTAGATCAATTCGTGGTTTTACAAGCTGTTAATGGTAACAATTGACATTCGGAGCATTTTACAAAACAACTTTTAGAACAAAAGTTGCAGAAAATTTAATTCTTGACAATATTGCTCACTTTAACTTTTGTTGTCAGATGCCTAAATATCGAGAAAAACACTAAAATATGAAAATTAGGTGAATTAGATCAATTCGTAGTTTTACAAGCTGTTAGTGGTAACAATCGACATTCGGAGCATATTACAAAAAAAATTTTAGAACAAAAGTTGTAGAAAATGTAATTCTTAACAATATTGGTCTCTTTCAGTTTTATTGTCAGATGCCTAAATATCGAGAAAAATATTAAAATATGAACATTAGATGAATTCGTAGTTTTACAAGCTGTTAATGGCAACAATTGACATTCGGAGCATTTTACAAAACAACTTTTAGAACAAAAGTTATAGAAAATTTTATTCTTGGCAATATTGCTCTCTTTCACTTTTGTTCTCAGATGCCTAAATATCGAGAAAAACACTAAAATATAAAAATTAGGTGAATTAGATGAATTCGTAGTTTTACAAGCTGTTAATGGTAACAATCGACATTCGGAGCATTTTACAAAAAAACTTTTAGAACAAAAGATGTAGAAAATATAATTCTTAACAATATAGGTCTCTTTCACTTTTGTTATCAGTTGCCTAAATAACGAGAAAAACACTAAAATATGAAAATTAGAGGAATTCGTAGTTTTACAAGCTGTTAATGGTAACAATGGACATTCGGAGCATTTTAAAAAAATATTTTTAGAACAAAAGTTGTAGAAAATGTAATTCTTAACAATATTGGTCCCTTTCACTTTTGTTGTCAAATGCCTAAATATCGAGAAAAATACTAAAATATGAAAATTAGATGAATTCGTCGTTTTACAAGCTGTTAATGGTAACAATCGACATTCGGAGCATTTTACAAAACAACTTTTAGAACAAAAGTTGTAGAAAATGTAATTCTTAACAATATTGGTCTCTTTCACTTTTGTTGTCAAATGCCTAAATATCGAGAAAAATACTAAAATATGAAAATTAGATGAATTAGATGAATTCATCGTTTTACAAGCTGTTAATGGTAACAATCGGCATTCGGAGCATTTTACAAAACAACTTTTAGAACAAAAGTTGTAGAAAATGTAATTCTTAACAATATTGGTCTCTTTCACTTTTGTTGTCAGATGCCTAAATATCGAGAAGAATACTAAAATATGAAAATTAGATGAATTCGTAGTTTTACAAGCTGTTAATGGTAACAATCGACATTCGGAGCATTTTACAAAACAACTTTTAGAATAAAAGTTGTAGAAAATTTAATTCTTGACAATATTGCTCACTTTAATTTTTGTTGTCAGATGCCTAAATATCGAGAAAAATACTAAAATATGAAAATTAGATGAATTCGTAGTTTTACAAGCTCTTAATGGTAACAATCGACATTCAGAGCATTTTACAAAACAACTTTTAGAACAAAAGTTTTAGAAAATGTAATTCTTAACAATAATGGTCTCTTTCACTTTTGTTCTCAGATGCCTAAATATCGAGAAAAACACTAAAATATGAAAATTAGATGAATTAGATGAATTAGTAGTTTTACAAGCTCTTAATGGTAGCAATCGACATTCGGAGCATTTTACAAAACAACTTTTAGAACAAAAGTTGTTGAAAATTTAATTCTTGACAATATTGCTCTCTTTCACTTTTGTTCTCAGATGCCTAAATATCGAGAAAAACACTAAAATATGAAAATTAGATGAATTAGTAGTTTTACAAGCTCTTAATGGTAACAATCGACATTCGGAGCATTTTACAAACGAACTTTTAGAACAAAAGTTGTAGAAAATTTAATTCTTGACAATATTGCTCTCTTTCACTTTTGTTCTCAGATGCCTTAATATCGAGAAAAACACTAAAATATGAAAATTAGATAAATTAGATGAATTCGTAGTTTTACAAGCTGTTAATGGCAACAATTGACATTCGGAGCATTTTACAAAACAACTTTTAGAACAAATGTTGTAGAAAATGTAATTCTTAACAATATTGGTTTCTTTCACTTTTGTTGTCAGATGCCTAAATATCGAGAAAAATACTAAAATATGAAAATTAGATGAATTCGTAGTTTTACAAGCTGTTAATGGTAATAATGGACATTCGGAGCATTTTACAAAACAACTTTTAGAACAAAAGTTGTAGAAAATTTAATTCTTGACAATATTGCTCTCTTTCACTTTTGTTCTCAGATGCCTAAATATCGAGAAAAACACTAAAATATGAAAATTAGGTGAATTAGATGAATTCGTAGTTTTACAAGCTGTTAATGGTAACAATCGACATTCGGAGCATTTTACAAAACAACTCTTAGAACAAAAATTGTAGAAAACTTAATTCTTGACAATATTGCTCACTTTAATTTTTGTTGTCAGATGCCTAAATATCGAGAAAAATACTAAAATATGAAAATTAGATGAATTCGTAGTTTTACAAGCTGTTAATGGTAACAATCGACATTCGGAGCAGTTTACAAAACAACTTTTAGAATAAAAGTTGTAGAAAATTTACTTCTTGACAATATTGCTCTCTTCCACTTTTGTTCTCAGATGAATAAATATCAAGAAAAATACTAAAATATGAAAATTAGATAAATTCACAGTTTTACAAGCTGTTAATGGTAACAATCGACATTCGGAGCATTTTACAAAACAACTCTTAGAACAAAAGTTTGAGAAAATTTAATTCTTAACAATATTGGTCTCTTTCACTTTTGTTGTCAAATGCCTAAATATCGAGAAAAATACTAAAATATGAAAATTAGATAAGTTCGTAGATTTACAAGCTGTTAATGGTAACAATCGACATTCGGAGCATTTTACAAACGAACTTTTAGAACAAAAGTTGTAGAAAACTTAATTCTTGACAATATTGCTCTCTTTCACTTTTGTTCTCAGATGCCTTAATATCGAGAAAAACACTAAAATATGAAAATTAGATGAATTAGATGAATTCGTAGTTTTACAAGCTGTTAATGGCAACAATTGACATTCGGAGCATTTTACAAAACAACTTTTAGAACAAATGTTGTAGAAAATGTAATTCTTAACAATATTGGTTTCTTTCACTTTTGTTGTCAGATGCCTAAATATCGAGAAAAATACTAAAATATGAAAATTAGATGAATTCGTAGTTTTACAAGCTGTTAATGGTAACAATCGACATTCGGAGCATTTTAAAAACAACTATTAGAACAAAAGTTGTAGAAAATTTAATTCTTAACAATATTGGTCTCTTTCACTTTTGTTCTCAGATGCCTAAATATCGAGAAAAACACTAAAATATGAAAATTAGGTGAATTAGATGAATTCGTAGTTTTACAAGCTGTTAATGGTAACAATCGACATTCGGAGCATTTTACAAAACAACTCTTAGAACAAAAATTGTAGAAAACTTAATTCTTGACAATATTGCTCACTTTAATTTTTGTTGTCAGATGCCTAAATATCGAGAAAAATACTAAAATATGAAAATTAGATGAATTCGTAGTTTTACAAGCTGTTAATGGTAACAATCGACATTCGGAGCAGTTTACAAAACAACTTTTAGAATAAAAGTTGTAGAAAATTTACTTCTTGACAATATTGCTCTCTTCCACTTTTGTTCTCAGATGAATAAATATCAAGAAAAATACTAAAATATGAAAATTAGATAAATTCGTAGTTTTACAAGCTGTTAATGGTAACAATCGACATTCGGAGCATTTTACAAAACAACTCTTAGAACAAAAGTTTGAGAAAATTTAATTCTTAACAATATTGGTCTCTTTCACTTTTGTTGTCAAATGCCTAAATATCGAGAAAAATACTAAAATATGAAAATTAGATAAGTTCGTAGATTTACAAGCTGTTAATGGTAACAATCGACATTCGGAGCATTTTACAAAACAACTTTTAAAACAAAAGTTGTAGAAAATTTACTTCTTGACAATATTGCTCTCTTTCACTTTTGTTCTCAGATGTCTAAATATCGAGAAAAATACTAAAATATGAAAATTAGGTGAATTAGATCAATTCGTAGTTTTACAAGCTGTTAGTGGTAACAATTGACATTCGGAGCATTTTACAAAACAACTTTTAGAACAAAAGTTGTAGAAAATTTAATTCTTGACAATATTGTTCTCTTTCACTTTTGTTCTCAGATGCCTAAATATCGAGAAAAATACTAAATTATGAAAATTAGATGAATTCGTAGTTTTACAAGCTGTTAATGGTAACAATCGACATTCGGAGCATATTACAAAAAAACTGTTAGAACAAAAGTTGTAGAAAATGTAATTCTTAACAATATTGGTCTCTTTCACTTTTGTTCTCAGATGCCTAAATATCGAGAAAAATACGAAAATTAGATGAATTCGTAGATTTACATCAAATCTAATCTACAATCAGTCATCTTCAGTTAATTCTTGCATTATTTGAATTATGTATAGTTTAAATTTATTCTTATGTAATACACGGAAGATTGAAGAATGGGTAATATCAAGTACTTGTGCAGTTTTGCGTGAATTCTGCACTGCGTTTAAAGTTGCATCCCATTTCCTTAAAATGCTCATCGAGATATACTATATTTACTGGAGTGCGTGCTTTGGACTAAAAAACGAGCCGGTCGACTCGACGACTTCCCCCACCCTATAACGGCAAGAAGCTTCAGTTCCGTATGTAACATATAGGTGTTAACGTGTTGTTTAAGTGAATAAAGATTGCATTAAATACATTTTTTTATAAACTTTTTAATATTGTGTTTAAATTAGTGTATTATATAAATCTATAAATATGGTAAATTCTTGTTCTGCATACGGATGTACAAATAGACAGTCAACAGGAAGTGGTTTACAATTCATCGGTACGTTACAATTTTTAGATTCAGGTTTGTGGTAATATTATAATATATGTATAAATGTTCCAGATTTCCATTAAATAACCCCGGAGTTTTCAAAAATGGATAAAGGAAGTACCCAGGAAAAATTTTAAGCCAACAAAGTATAGTTTTCTATGTAGTGATCATTTTCTTGCTACGGATTATCAAATACGACCAGGTGCCAGCAAGGGATGGCTAAAAGAAGATGCATTTCCTTCAGTGTTTAAAGGATTTCCAAATCACCTTCAAAAACCTCCTCCATCCAAAAGACGTTTATTGTCTAGAGTAATTGAGAAAGAGAAAAAGGTAAATACCATTTATATTAAAAATATGCTGAAAATTAAAATATGAATTAGTTTTGTTTTAATCTTTATAGGCTGATGATATTGAGAACATGCCAAGTACAAGTACTACACCCGACTTATCTGAGATATCTGAACAGGTAAAACTTTATTATCTATTATCGAAGAGATCACAAAATTATAAAATATTTTTCAGAATGCAATGCAATGTGATGTGGGTATTCAGTGTATTATTCAGTCACCAACTAAGATAAAATTGAGACGAAAAATTAAGATCTTGCAGCAACAAGTAAAACGTCGGGATGTACAAATCAAAAGTTTGAGAAAAAAAAGAAAGAAAGAATGTCAAATCCAACGTTATTAAATGCGCCAAAGAAAATATTTGTGATAAGCATTCATTATTTTTCTTCCCAAACATGCATCCGATAAATCTTGAATTCGGAACACCATCACATGAATATACTTTGTTCCATTTAATAGCCCAACATTTTATAAACATAAGAGCTAATCATTATGGAAAACAATTTAATTTACAAAATGTTCTAAAGAATAATTCTTCTGTTCGCCAAAAACTAACTAAATTAATATTATTTAATAATGTATAATTTAAATATATCTATGTTATATTTCTAATAAATAATCCAAAGAAAAACAAGCTTTGAAGTATTTTTTATTTATTTCCTAAACTATAATAACTTAAATATATATTATTTGGTATTTTTCATCATTATTGAATAACATTATTTGAATTATTTAGTAAATATTGAATAAATTCATGCAGAATCATATCCAGTAGTTAGTACTATTTGTATTTCTTGCCGTTATAGAGTGGGGGAATATGCTGGCGAGGCGGACCGTTTTCTCGACCAAGCGAATATCGTGAGCACGCACTCCAGTAAAGTATATGTATCTCGATGAAAATGCTTTACAGTTTTTTGTACCATTTCCGCGAATGTTGATATCTGTTGATAACGTTGATATCAAACGAAACCACAACCTCAGCAGACTTTTGGTATCTCAGAAGGTATTATCTTTGCATTCTTCCATTTTTAGTGTTTACTCTTTTATTAATCGATTAATTTAAATATTTACGATCAGTTAAAGATATCCAGTCACGATATTACACACAAGACAACCCACTATTATCTACAAATAAGTAATTGAGTCCGGAATTGTTTTATCCTGAGTATGATTGACGGGTCATCTACGTAAAGCTTGCCTGTCGTGCCGTTGAATATTTCACCATGACTATAGGTTGCGTGTCGTGGAAGCGCTTAAAATCACGACTGGAAAAGTAAACCTTGTACATCAGGTAATTGTAGCACGAGACTCAAATTCTAATAATTTCATTGTTGCATAAGAAATTTATTGATTTAACACCACCAAAAATTGTGCTGTTTATGAAAGGTATAAAGATGTCTTTTTAGGGAACAATAAATTCTGTGTATATGCAGCAGGAGTGAACATGTTTGAGTTATTAAATGAATTGCGAAGTCAACGTGAACTTACGATGACAATTTGCATTTTCGTTCTCCCAATTCCGATTTCAATTATTTTCTTGGAAGAGAATTTATTTTAACCATTCCTCGTCGACACGCTGATAACTTAGAAACAGCTGGCCACCAGCGCAGCGCAAACGGAGCACAGGTGCTGCTTTTACACTTATCAATATCAACTGATGGTCATATACGGAAAAGCCCAGAGCAGCACTTCTAAATTGCGAACGCGAAATCGATCAAAAATGTATGTTGAAAGACATTATTTGGTTTGTTTATAAACCTAAGTTCTTTCTATTTTTTTAAAACACCTGCCACACATTTGTTAAATGTTCAAAATGATAAAACAATGAAATATTTTCCATTTCGGACAGGGTTTGTTTCAAACTACACAACACAGAAACGAACGTGTTAAATCAAACGCCATCGATTGTTACAAAACGTTTCGACTGTAAATTTAACCGTTACAAAGATTGATGTTTATTTCAGTAATCGGCACGTGTCAAAACAGCAATTTTTCTACCACACAATTTTGAAATATTATTCTTGTTCCATCGATGTATTTTTAATGTTTTCAAAAAAACCTAATACTTAGTATTCTTTACATATACATCATTAAAAAAGTGATTTCTAGATTTTTTTAAAAAATAATTCTCTATTATATGATAATTATGATATACTTTACCTTTTTCATAGGTAAACTGCTCGAATTTCACAGATTCCCCCAAAATTGTCCTTCTTTTTTCTTTAGAATTTCAGTTGAATCGTCCATTTAATAATATCAAAAAAATAAACACGCCTCATAATAATCGAATAACAGCGAAAAATCGCCCCCCAAAAAAAAAGTTGAGAGAAAAAACTAGAATAACCAGGTGGAGAGTAAAAAAAGAAATGATCACGACCGGACTAAGCACGTCGTGCGAGCTTTCGCACGGTTGCCCGCGAGCTTTCTATTAAGCCCGTGCTTACGAATCGGCGTCCGGGCAACGACTGCATGTGCTTCCGATCTCACGAGTTCCAAGTACCGTCGTTCCCCACTGTTCCCCCTTTTCCCATTCCGTATTATGCAACGGGACACGGTGAGCTTTGGACGAAAAGCTCCCGCCACAATTTCAACGCAAGCGCCTACAAAAACAATTTCCTATTTTTTTGAAAAATGAATGTCGTTAACGGTGAATAATTTCGGGGATCCCCTTCGGTGGACAGCACGCAATTAGAACGCTTTTTGAGTCACAAACATCGAAGTAGGCCGTGATATGGCCGAAAAGCTTGTACGGGATCCTTCTTGTAAGGAGCTTTGAAGGACCGCTTTCGGCATCACTGTCGTTGACAGGTGAAAAATCACCTCTTAGCACGTGTCCCTGACGTTTGCGCACCTTTCAAATGAGAAAACTCTCAAAGAAAATTTTCTTTTCTTAACACAAATTATATTTCAACAATTCTACGTCGACACAATCTTATTTTAATTCAAAATAAAAATCGAAACGGAAAATTAATGTAAAATAGTGGAAACTAATTCTGAAAGGGTTTCGAATTTTCAATAATCCGTTGGAACAGTTGTTTTTCTGCGTCCCGAACAAACGAAGCCCGAAGTTGTTGAAGTTGTCAGAAGCAGCGGCGCTTTGTGAGGCCGCTCTTTGAGACATCCAGCGGCTGTCAGCGGCAGCGCGTGCAATTTGTTTTCCAATATGGCGACCGCTGCCTTCAAACGCAGTCCGCAAGTTCCCCTTTACCCCCACAACAGCCAAGCTTTTCCAACAGCCGCCCCCGTACGGGGATCGCCCACGCGCTGCCTCCCGCGATCCGTGTGCGCGGTGCTTAACTTTGATGACTTTTCAATTTTATATTTTCAATCAGCTAAACGTAACGGGCTGTTATTCCCAAACAAATATCAAAATGATATATATATAGAAACAATACTACATGGTACTACTTTGGTATTAATAAAAATTTATTAAGATCAAATTGCACAGAATTAGGATAGGAACTTATATCCCACTACGTCATATTTAAGGTAAGGAAGATAAACTACGCAGATTCTACCCATCGACTTTAATGAACCTCCATTGTTAGGATATTAACGCATCCGAAGAGTCTACACAGATATGTTTAGAGAAGCTGCTCAATTTTACATCGAAGGCATCCGTTGGAATGAAGATGAACTCGTTTGATCAAAAGCATCAAGTTTGAATGCTAACAAATTTGAGGTTCATCGCGTCAACACCATCAACGGAGCAACCAGGCATAATCTGCATGATTTACCAGAATATATTGCCTCCCTGAATCTATCCACCTGCAGAGAAGTTTCGGCAATTAAGTACCTTTCGAATTCTAGACCATTTCTCACATTCTCCTGATGACACAGCACTTCGACCATCCGGTATTGTTTCGTGATGATCTATGCTTCAACCCAGCGAAGAGAAGCTGCTCAATTTGACGTGGAAGGCATCCGTTGGAATGAAGATGAACTCGTTTGATCAAAAGCATCAAGTTTGAATGCTAACAAATTTGAGGTTCATCGCGTCATCATCATCAACGGGGCAACCAGGCATAATCTGCATGATTTACCAGAGTATCTTGCTTCCCTGAATCCATCCACCTGCAGAGAAGTTTCGACTCCTTTCGAATTCTGGACCATTTCTCACATTCTCCTGATGACACAGCACTGCGGCCATCCGGAATTGTTTCGTCATGATCTATGCTTCAACCCAGCGATGAGAAGCTGGTCAATTTGACATCGAAGGCATCCGTTGGAATGAAGATGAACTCGTTTGATCAAAAGCATCAAGTTTGAATGCTAACAAATTTGAGGTTCATCGCGTCATCACCATCAACGTAATTAATACACATGTCCCTATTAAAACCAAATCTGATAGTTCTTACCCACCGTGGTTTTCGCCGGAAATAAAGAGACATATTAATATCAAAAAATTCTATCACAAAAAATGGATCAAAACAAAAAAAAATGTATTTTATAATGAATTTAAGCGACTAAGGAGGTTGTTAAAAAATGAAATAAACGACAGTTACATTAAGTATCTTAACAACACACAAAATACCATCAAGACTGATCCGTCCAGTATATGGAATTTTCTCCGAGCTAAGAAACGTACCACAAGAATACCCTGTAATCTGATTGATAGTGAGAGCAATGTTCTTGCTGATCCTCAAGATATTGTAAATGCTTTTGCTGACATGTTTTCTGCTGTTCACACTGTATCTACTGACCGAACTTTCACTGAATCTAATTTCAATCCGTTGCCATACTCTTTTCATCCCACTACAGAAGAGGAGCTAATTAAATTAATGGCAACGTTTTCTAATAAGCATACTGCTGGAGATGATTTGTTGATAATTTCCGATTTTGCTAAACTATTTGAAAAGTTATTATATTCTTTTATGTACAGCAGCACGTGCCCCTTTGTGTCAGCTTCCCAGCATGGTTTTGTTTCCGGTCGCTCTACAGTTACCAACTTGGCTGCGATTTCCGAGTTTATCTGTAGCACCTTGGATAGACGTGGGCAGGTGGATGTTGTATACACTGATCTATCCAAAGCCTTTGATCTGATTGACCATAGAATTTTCTTGTATAAATTGAGCTCTTTCGGATTTGTTCCTTCAGCAATTCAACTTCTGGCCTCTTATTTGCAACATAGAAAATGTTATGTTGCTTACAATGGATATTTTTCTAATGAGTTCACTCTTACCTCAGAGGTTCCACAGGGATCAAATTTGGGCCCTCTATTATTTGTTCTTTTCATAAATGACTTACTTCTAAAAATTGATTGTCGGATGTTGGGATATGCTGATGATATCAAGATCTATGCCGAAGTCTCATCGATGGCAGATGCAGATAAGCTGCAGCACAACTTAAACACAATAGTGCAATGGTGTAAGACCTACAAACTTAACCTTAATATAGATAAATGTTGTGTACTTACTTATAGCTGATGCTCGTTACCATGCATATATCCTTACAATATTGCTGGCAGCACTTTAAGTCGTGTTGAGGAGTACAGGGATTTGGGGGTCCTGTTTGATGCAACTCTTAATTTTAAAAAACATATCAATAATGTGTGTTCGGAGGCCTTTAGGTCCCTAGGTTTTGTGATGCGTATGTCTAAATATTTCACAAGTGTCAGCTTATTAAAGACCTTGTATTGTGCTTACGTTCTGAGTAAGTTAGAATACGCTTGCCTGATTTGGAGTCCCTTATATGCATGTGAGTTCTTAAGCCTTGATCGAGTCCATCGTAGATTCTTAAAATTTCTTTCTTACAAATCTGATGGAATTTACCCTGAGCGAGGTATACCACAATACGATTTCCTTGATGGAACGCGTTTTATGAAAGGTTTCTACAAAGGCTTATCGAATATAACATCGATTGCCTTTTCATTCTTGAGCGACTAGGGTTTGTTGTTCCAAGGAGTAACTCAAGATATAGCTGCGTATTCGTCATTCCTTATGCTAGGACAAACATTATGAGACGGGCGCCAACATACACTCTCTGTAAAGTGGGCAACAGGATTCCAGGCAATCAGTGATCACCTGCATGTAAATTCACTTATACATGTAAATTCACTTATTTAGTTTTTATTTTTATTTTCTTTATAATTCGGTCAATTGTTAATTTCTTGAATTTTTTGTAATTTTTGTTTTTTTTTCTCACATACAGATACATATTATTGTATTATTACTGTGGCGTTGCACATATTCCCTGCCACAATTACATTATGTAATATATATTGTTATCCTTTTTTGGGCTATGCCTGTTGGGTAATAAAGGAATATTATTATTATTATTATCAACGGGGCAACCAGGCATAGTCTGAATGAGTTACCAGTGTATCTTGCTTCCCTGAATCCATCCACCTGCAGAGAAGTTTCGGCAATTAAGTACCTTTCGAATTCTAGACCATTTCTCACATTCTCCTGATGACACAGCACTTCGGCCATCCGGTATTGTTTCGTCATGATCAATGCTTCAACCCAGCGAAGAGAAGCTGCTCAATTTGACATCGAAGGCATCCGTTGGAATGAAGATGAACTAGTTTCAATCAACAGCATCAAGTTGAATGCTAACAAATTTGAGGTTCATCGTGTCATCACCATCAACGGAGCAACCAGACATAGTCTGAATGCTTTACCAGTGTATCTTGCTTCTCTGAATCCATCCACCTGCAGAGATGTTTCGGCTCGTTTCGAATTCTAGACCATTTCTCACATTCTCCTGATGACACAGCACTTCGGAAATCCGGAATTGTTTCGTCATGATCAATGCTTCAACCCAGCGAAGAGAAGCTGCTCAATTTGACATCGAAGGCCTCAGTTGAAATGAAGATGAACTCGTTTGATCAAAAGTATCAAGTTTTAATGCTCACAAATTTGAGGTTCATCGCGTCATCACCATCAACGGGGCAACCAGGCATAATCTGCATGATTTACCAGAATATTTTGCCTCCCTGAATCCATCCACCTGCAGAGAAGTTTCGGCTCCTTTCGAATTCTAGACCATTTCTCACATTCTCCTGATGACACAGCACTGCGGTCATCCGGTATTGTTTCGTGATGATCTCTGCTTCAACCCAGCGAAGAGAAGCTGCTCAATTTGATATCGAAGGCATCCGTTGGAATGAAGATGAACTCGTTTGATCAAGAGCATCAAGTTTGAATGGTCACAAATTTGAGGTTCATCGCGTCATCACCATCAATGGAGCAACCAGGCATAGTCTGAATGATTTCCCAGAATATCTTGCTTCTCTGAATGCATCCACCTGCAGAGAAGTTTCGGCAATTAAGTACCTTTCAAATTGTAGACCATTTCTCACATTCTCCTGATGACACAGCACTTCGGCCATCCGGTATTGTTTCGTCATGATCTATGCTTCAACTCAGCGAAGAGAAGCTGCTTAATTTGACATCGAAGGCATCCGTTTGAATGAAGATGAACTTGTATGATCAAAAGCATCAAGTTGGAATGCTCACAAATGTGAGGTTCATCGCGTCAATACCATCAACGGAGCAACCAGGCATAGTCTGAATGATTTACCAGTGTATCTTGCTTCCCTGAATCCATCCACCTGCAGAGAAGTTTCGGCTCCTTTCGAATTCTAGAGCATTTCTCACATTCTCCTGATGACACTGCACTTCGGCCATCCGGTATAGTTTCTTGATGATCTATGCTTCAACCCAGCGAAGAGAAGCTGCTCAATTTGACATCGAAGGCATCCGTTGGAATGAAGATGAACTCGTTTCGATCAAAAGCATCAAGTTGAATGGTAACAAATTTGAGGTTCATCGTGTCATCACCATCAACGGAGCAACCAGACATAGTCTGAATGCTTTACCAGTGTATCTTGCTTCTCTGAATCCATCCACCTGCAGAGATGTTTCGGCTCCTTTCGAATTCTAGACCATTTCTCACATTCTCCTGATGACACTGCACTTGGGCCATCCGGTATAGTTTCGTGATGATCTATGCTTCAACCCAGCGAAGAGAAGCTGCTCAATTTGACATCGAAGGCATCCGTTGGATTGAAGATGAACTCGTTTGCTCAAAAGTATCAAGTTTTAATGCTCACAAATTTGAGGTTCATCGCGTCATCACCATCAACTTGGCAACCAGGCATAATTTGCATGATTTACCAGAATATCTTGCCTCCTTGCATCTATCCACCTGCAAAGAAGTTTCGGCTCCTTTCGAATTATGGACCATTTCTCACATTCTCCTGATGACACAGCACTGCGGCCATCCGGTATTGTTTCGTAATGATCTATGCTTCAACCCAGCGAAGTTAAAGAAAATAGCATTTTCTAAAGCGCACTAACACTGGGATCTATCATTACACTGGTGTCGAGTTGTGCGAAGAATATATTGATCATAAGGTCGCATATTGCTTAATCCGTAAGATGGAATCTATCACACTTGAGATAGTCAGAATACTGGTGTCGGCGCAATCCATCCCTCCAGCGTAGGTGAAGAGCAAGAAGAAGAAGAAGATAAAGAATATCATTAATTTATTAACACTAATTTTAATTTGTATGCGATTGTAGACATTTTATTTTTAATAAAATCGTTTAAAATTTGATTTATAATTTTTTTTTAAGCTACCTACAGTTTTTTTAATGAAAATTAACTAAACTTGTTGGCTGTTGGTAACACGGTTTCTTTAAAATGTCAGTTAGTTTAGTATAGAAGGTAAAGTCAGCAAGAACGCGGTGTGCGTGTACCTGATGGGAGAGAATTCGATCGGAGACTGGAGACTGACTACAAGGGAGGCCAAAACGAGAAAAATTAATTAAACTTTGCTAACAAGTTAACAGTCTTAAATAGTTCACCGGAAACCTTCGAGAACGCGCCTCAAAACATTGCCAGGAGAATTAAACTTTTCTCTGGTCCATACCACGTGTTGGCACAAGAAATGCGTAATTTGAAATTTCCCATTTCGATGTAAATCAGTTTTGTCAGTCTCAACGTGCCCGAGGAATTGTTTATAATTTGTTTTTAGGGATACGAAGAATTTCTTTTTGGAAAAAAAAAGATTAAGATTTGCAAAAGGAGGTTTAGGAGAGTTTTCTTTCAACAAGGACATTAGGTAAATTTAGCAGGGCCGACAATGGTGGCACGTGTGGAACATCTGCGACCGCGATCTGCACACAAAATATATTAAAAACACATTACCGTCGAATAATTACCGAAAGTCGGATCGATATCAGGGCAACACCTTGCTTTAAGCTGTTTTGTTTACTCGTTTCGGAGCAAAAAGTTGATGAAAAAACATCAGTCTATTTGGTCCATAAAATTTTAGAAACTTTCCTCCTAATAATTTACTACTTATTTTATCATTAAGAAACATTTTCAACATTTACCATATTTTATACTTAAAAATAAATCTTACAGATCTTATTTAAAATTTGAACAGCAATCTTTTAACTTACCTGTTTAATTAAAGATGGCATAACAAATTTATGTTAAATAAGTTGCCTAAAAATTAATTTATTTCTTACTTTAATCACATTTCCTTGAATATAGGCAACCAAAATATCTAACCATAACCTTTTGACAAAACTTATTGCAGATATATCCAACAATTTATCTCAATATTAACCAAACACATCATTATAATTAAAAAAGACACCTTGTAATTAAAATGGAAGAATCGAAAGAAACTCCAGAAACGGAAAGTGATTTTAGCATAGAGTGTTTTCAAAATTACACAGCCCCCGAAGTATTTATACAAGGATTAGCTGGTATTGTAGATCAACAAGACGTTGAAACTATGATTAGGGCCCAAAAGCAAATGTAAAAATCCTAAATTATACCTTTTCATTCCATAATAAAGCTTCTTAAAGCTAATATTAATGTATATAATTTTTTTAGGTTACAAAGGTTTGAGAAAACTAATGAAATGCTTACAAATTGTAATGCATTGAGTGCTAATCGGTTAAAAACTGTTGGTCCTGAATTTAAAAAGCACAGTCAAACTCTTCATGAAATGAAAAAAGATTTAGATTATATTTTTAGAAAAATTAGAGCTATTAAAAGCAAATTATCCACACAATATCCTGATGCTTTCGCTGAAGCACTTCGAAGTAGTTTAGCTGAGGAATGTAAAGAAGATGAAGATTATGAACAAAAGGAAACTCTATGTAAAAGTGAAGAAAATAAAAATAATAGTGAAACCAATGTGAACATTGAAAACGAAGGCAATAAATAATAATGAATGTTTTTTTAAACGAATAGATGTTGTGTTTGTAAATAATTATTTATTAATATAGATTTTAGAGATTCTAACTAAATGAATAAATAAAAACTAAACTAATTATTACAAAAATACTTTATTATAACTCTTAAGCATACTTTTTACAATATTCTTTTGCTTTCTTTTCAAATTCCTTTTTATTTGTTAAAAATTCTTCAGCGATATCAGCCATTAAAGGATCTTTAGGGTTCGGATTTCCCAATAACATCCTAATTGCTATAAGCAATCCTTCAATTCCAATCGTAGGTTTCCAACTTCCTGTTGGAGGCATTTTTAGTAAATCCAAACATATTCGTCCATTGTCATCAATATTAGGATGATAAACTTTAGTAATAAACTTGATTGAAGGAGGATTAAACGGGTAATCGTCAGGAATTAAAAGATCTAAGTGAAAAACACCGTCTTCGTATGGTGTATTTTCTGGACCTAAGATACTCGCTTCCAAAGTATTTAATTTATCATCTTTGGCACTCACTGAAATTCCCGGAGTTGGTTGTCGAGATAATTTCGCTAATTCTTTAGTTAATCTTTGTTGTCTTTGCATTTTAAAGCTGATTTTTGCAAAATACTTTATGTCAAAAAGAGGGGTTAACATCTGATTTTAACAGTTATTTTTTTTATTGGTTTAATTTATGATTTATACATTATAACGTTGTACGTGTTGAATAAAAGTTTTTAAATTAATTTGTTTTTACCAAAACATTTTAAATTATTAATTATAAATGATTTTTATTTGAAATTTAACGATGTCAGCGCCATCAATATCGAATTAGCTGTCAATTATTAGGAAGTGGAGAATAAATTTATTAAATTAATAAATAAATTGGTTTATTTTTAACTGTTTTAAAATAATTTTATTTAGAAATAGTTTTGAAATAATTTATTGTTTAAAAATAATTTTTAAATTTGAAATTTGAGCCATCAGCGCCATTAATTAGAAACTAACTGTCTGTGATTTGATTGGTTAATTTGAAAAATAAATTTTTATCTGTCGTTTTGGACAGTGGCGTTTGATCAGGATTGTGTTTTAGTGAATATTACTTAAATTATGGCCCAAAATGTTAATCCTTCTTATGAACAACAACCCAGCAGTGTTAAACAAAGCGACGAGAGTAATAGATTTACTACAGATAACCACGCAGTCACGAAAAGGTAAAATTTCTTTTTGAACATAACCTATAAATCTAAAATTCGGTTATAAAAAACCACATATTTTAGAAGTTTCCACGAAATATACACGTGTTTAGTTTTTAAAAATAAAACTTTACTTCTTTCTCATTTTATTTTTTTTTTGTTAGATTACATAAAGAATTGATGACTTTAATGATGTCTCAAGACAAAAGCGTTTCAGCTTTTCCTGAAGGCGATAATTTATTTAAATGGATTGGAACTATAATGGGCCCTAAAGACACGGTTTATGACAATCAAAAATACAAACTCAGTTTACAATTTCCACAAGCCTATCCATATTCAGCCCCTTTAGTAAAATTTATCACACCTTGCTTTCATCCCAATGTAGACAACAGCGGTAACATTTGTTTGGACATTCTCAAGGATAAATGGTCGGCATTGTACGATGTAAGGACAATATTGTTATCAATACAAGCTCTTCTTGGTGAACCCAACATTAGTAGTCCACTTAATTCGACCGCAGCAGAATTATGGAAAAAACAGGCGCAGTACAAGAAACATGTGGATGATACTTATAAAGAGGTTTAAATCAAATAATTAGGATTGTAATTTTTTTTTTATTTATAAACGACGATTTTAACGATTCTTTTTAATTAATTTTGTTTTTTTGGGTTGTATTATTTTTTTTTGCTCAGCACCACTGTGTTCAATTAGTTCAGTATATGTTTATTAATGTGACAATGTTTCAAGAAGAATGATTTTGAAGTGTTTATTCTTTGGTATGGTGGGTGCGATTTATACAGATTTTTTTTTTCAATAAAAATAAAGAAATTAATTATAATTATTTTTTATGCAACTGGTTCATGTTGTTTATTCCAACAATATTAGTTAAGCTACCCAGTTTTATCATCCACATTTTTATCCCATAAAAAACAACTAACAATTTCGGGTTTTATTATATTAATTATAGTTTTATTATTATTATTGTTGCCAGACTGAGGGGAGCGGCCCCTCTCCTCACCGCGACCTATAAGATCTATTGTAACTTTAGTCCTTCAAAAGTTTAGGGCAAATGTAGGTTCTTAATGAACCTTAGTATTGCTCCAAGATCTTGTTCCGTTATGTCGGTAGGTGTCAAAAAAGCTTTACCGAAAATTTTGTATCTTTGTTGCCTCTGGAAACGCAATTACATAGTATATAAATAAATAATCGTTTACTGTGCAAAACTACAAACAAAAAATCAAAAAAGCCAGACCGCCAAACAGCCAACCAGTGCTACCAACTGAAAGCGTCGCCCAACACATTCAAATATCGTCCCTGATTGATAATCAAAGTTTGACTCTAGAGTCAAACTTTGCAATCCTAAGCTCAATAGGCAACTCATTATATGATTTGTATACACAGGTTAATGCCTTTAAAAATAAATGAAGTGTATAAGGTATACAAGAGTGGCGCAATTATTAAACCCTATGGGACACCATGCTCTACCAGTCTAGGAGCAGACAACAAATTATCAATTTGAACAACTTAGCAACGATCATTTCGGTAACTACAAAGGAGTTGCCGTCCATACTTACTCAGACCAAAGTATTTTAAAATTTTTAACAACGTTATGTGGTTAACCGTATCAAACGCCTTACTATAATCCAACAGTGTCATTATTGTAATATCGCCCCTACCTGTAGCCTACATAATGTCGTCCGTAACAGCCAACATCGCCGTCGTACAACTATGTCCCTCCCTAAATCCAAACTGAGTAGGTGCAAGGATATTATATACTAGATTGGCAAATTGTGATTGTTGATTCTGGATCACCCTCTCAAAGACCTTACAAAGAAATGGGAGGATGCTATTAGGCCCGAGGTTCAGCCGTTTCTGACATGTCATTGCAAAGTCGACATGTTTGATCCTCAGCTTGTCCAATGTGGAAAAGATGGTATTTTCGAAGAAGTTCGTTCCAGCGTAGCAAGGCTACCTTTGAGCCCTCCCAACTGTTGATTACTTGTTTTAGGGGGCTTTTTTTGTAGTCCACAACTGACTTGGGGTTCAATGAAGGGCGTTTCCGCTGCCTTTTTGGACAGCTTGTCCGCCTTTTCATTACCCTCAATGTCTCTGTAACCTGGAACCAACTATAGAGTAACATCATTGCCCCTAGCGAGTTCTCTCAGCTTGCTGGTACACTCTCTGATCAGTGCGGAGTCACAGTCGTAGGCCTGAATTGCATTTAGGGCGGCCCTTCTATCTGTGAAAATGTGATGCAGAAGTTATATTATATACAGGCTGTTTCTAAATTGATGCGAAAGATTTCAAAGGATGATTTTTGAGCGATGTCATTCATATAACTTTTTGTTGAAAAAATTTTCTTCTCCAAGTTATAGCCCTCTAAAGCTGAGAGAAAAAATCTGCAACTTTCTTATCTCTCGACATTTTACAACTAATAAACTGTTATTTTGATTACAAAAAATAAAATAATGCTGAGATTAATTTTACATAACTTCATTTTTTTGACTAATAATAAATAATCTCTGAATTAATTCACTTGAGCCTGTGTATTATTTTATTTTCTTGTGGTCAAACTAATAATTTTAGGATAAAATGACAAGCGACAAAAAGTTGCGTATTGAATCCCTCTATTTACATCAAGTTTTTAAATAGAAAAATGTGGACGTATTAAAAAGTTCTGATGCAAAGTATTTGTAAGGGTTGATTTTTTCAGCCTCTTGTAATAACATTTTAAGGTTACAAAAATCGTCAAAAGGAGTCATTTTATTAGCTCTAATTTAATTCCTCTATAGTGGATTTAATAAATAAAAACAATTTTTTCCCCTAACTTTAGAGGGCTCTATCTCGGCGGGGAAGTGGTTTTGGTTATATGAAAGACTCCCCTTAAATTTGCTGAAAAATCACACCTTGAAATCTTTCGCATCAATTTAGAAACATTGAACCTCAACCTCAATGTTTATAAAAAAACAACAAAAAAACCACAACCTAGCTGAGGCTAGAAAAATGGTTTTGTCCGAGCTGAGGGGCATTTTAATGCGGCTATTTGGTCCACTAATACCCATGGCTACTCAGGATCCAACTGTCTTTGAAGCATCCGAGTACCAGACAAGGACTCCTTTTCCCTGCTTCTAAATATGACCTTATACGGCTGGTCGAAGTTGTATTCTGTCGGTATAAGGTTCGTTTCAATTTGAATCAAGTGATTTAGACATGGGTCCTTGAGGATTTCGAGATGTCCTCTGTGGTTACCCTGCATCAGCTTGAGCGAAGAACATGTTTTTAGTAATAAGACACTTAAAGCTGCCTCCTTTTGTATATATAAATGAAGTGGTGTGAGACCGAGTAGGGCTTCAAAAGCAGCCGTCGGACAAGATCTCATTGCACCCGTTATATTCAGACCATTCGGTCTGAATATTGCTACGTAGGCCCAATGAGCCATTCGTGGTTTGAGACCCCAGTTCCTTCCGAGGAGCCTGCGACAGATCTGATTAACCATAACGGCCTTTTTCCTCGCCTTGTCCATGTGGGAGTTCCAGTTTAATTTACAGTCTAGTATTACCACTAGGTATTTAAGTTCTATTTTGAGATTAATAGTTCTGCTTTCAATGGAGGGTGCTCTCAATTGTAGCTTCCTTCTGCAAGTGAAAGTGACTATTTCGATTTCGTTTGGATTGATGCTGAGTCCATTGCTTCTGCACCACGTGCTGGTAAGTACTAGGGCTTTCTGCATTAGTTGAGTGATGATTGTGTCGTATTTACCTCGGATTATGATTACCAGGTAATAATTTTGTTAAGGTGTTCATCAAGTCATCAACTACCAGGCACCATAGGAGAGGTGAGAACACTCCCCCTTGAGAACAATCTCTTAGCGCCTTAATAGCCAACGACTTGCCTCCCAGACTGGCTGTAATCTGCCGACTTTTCCACATGGCTATACACCATTTGATTATTCTCTATGGATTTGTAGGTGGTGTTATCAAAAGCACCCTCTATGTCTATGAAAGCACATACGGCTATCTCTTTGGTTGCAATTGTAACCTCTAAAGTGCTAGTCAAAGCATGGAGAGCAGTAATTGTTGATTTTGCTTTCTGGTAAGCATGTTGACTAGGATGAAGTGGATTAGTGACAAGCACTCCATTCCTAAAGTATTGATCAATTATCTTTTCCATCCCTTTGACGAGAAATGAAGTTAGGCTAATTGGTCTGTATATCTTGGGATCGGCGTTTAAACGCCTACCAGCTTTAGGTATGAAGGCCACCTTTACTTTCCTCCATAGTGTAAGTATACATATAGCTAAAGCTGTAGCTTAGTATATATGCAGAAAGATAGGCGAAATTCCATCCCCTCCAGGCGATTTTCGGGCCTTAAAATTAGAAATAGTCCACCTTACTCTGTTGGGTGTAAAGATATTCCCAGCTATGCTGCTATATCCATTATTTCAAGGTCGGCATCTGCATGGGGGCAGACTTTTGAGGAAGGGAAGTGCATGCTCAGTAAGAGCTCCTTAGCATCCTCATTGTGTTTTCCGTCTTGTTTGCATAGGTGGCCTAGATCAGTCTTATGGTCTTTCGCCAAGATCTTATGCAGGCGAGCAACTGTTGGCGTATTGTCTATCCCTTCATAGAAGCTACTCCAGGTTTTTCTCGCTAAATCACACTCTGTTAGGGCTTTCCTACAGAGGTCCCATGTTTGCTCGAGTTTGAAATGCCTGACTTTATTATATAGCCTTCTAACCATGACTCGCTGTTGCTCAAGGTCCTTATTCCACCAAGGCACATTGAATTGTGCTCTCTTGTGTTTTATTGGACAGCTTAATTCATTTGGGTTTAGCCTTGTGTCTCTTAAGAGAGCTAAACTCCAATGTTTCTAGTTCTAGATCTACTGTTAGTTCTAGTAAAATAAACACCAGCAATGAAAGCGTTCGTAATAATAATGTGACGTCCAAAATTAATTCATATTGTAAAAAAAGAAAATTTTAAATAAGCATAGGTACATATTTTTAGTTTCCTTTTATTTACAATGATTTATTTAATTTTTTTATGATGTACATTATAACTTACATGATACCTTTTTTAAAATATAAGTAAATGATAGTTTTAAAACTTAAATTAATAAATAATAATGACAAAAACAAATTAATAGATTAAGGAATAATTAAATCACAGAATTAAAAAGTCAGTTTTGATCCTATATAAATTCAGTAAAGTTAATAATGAATATTTATAAGAACAAATAAAATATTTCTACCAGACTAGGTTTTAACTAAAATTAATAGAACCACTAAAACAATAACAGCAGTTGCTAAAATGATAATAGTACACATTTTTCGATTTTTCCTTTGATAAGCATCAGCTTTTTGAAGTTGTTTAAAACCCTCATAAACTTGTGTTTGGGTTTGTTCAACGTTATAATCTATTCTATCTAAAATTGTTCCTTGATCAGCTACCATTTGTGATAAATCTTTAAAAATCGAATTCAAATCCAAAATAGATTTAACAATAGCATTAACTTTGTGTTCCCTTTGTTGTATCATTCTAGTGTTTTCTTCTTCAAGTTGTAACAGTTGTTGACTTTGTCTGGAATTCAAAAAATACTCATCAATATCTTCTTCTTGACCCAACATCATACTGTCTTCTTCTAAAGCTGGATTATCAAAAAATATTTTCGATCTCTCTTCTCTCGACTGAATCTGTCTTAAATAATTATTTTGTGTACTTCTGAATTGTGTTGATAAATCTTGTAGGATATTAGCTAAAGCTCTGACAACACTTAATGTTAATTGTCTTTGTTTCATATTTCCATCACTCGAATGACCCTTAATGTATTGAACATTTCTATAAACCACATTGAACATTCCCTGAATTTCAGCACTACAATTTTCAATTAGTTTTTCATCCTCTGTGTTATCATCAAATGTTGGTCTATTGAAATGCCTGGAATGAAGCAGTTTTATATCTTGGATTTTTGTTTTTAACTTGGATATAGTAAATTGTGATTCTTCTAGTTGATCTATCCATTCTGGGGGCATTGAGTTATCTAAATAATCACCACCTGCTCCTTCTTCAGTATCATTTAACGAAACTAGTTGCATACGCTCCGAGGTGTCCTTAAAAAATGATGAATTGAATAAAAATACATACATAACCTAAAACTTACTTGATCATTATAAATGTGTCTACTTCTAATTGCATTATTTCTCATTAACACAAAAACTTCCGTTAAGCTTCTAGTTGCCATATCTATTCAAATTATTTAAGAATTCCGCTAAAAAGACTATTTACTTTTAGGACGCACACATACTTGTCAAAGTTGACAGATACTCATAGATATAATAAATAGATAGATCATCAATTATATCTAAAAAATTTACTTCTTTTTTTAATTTTAAAAATTATTTTTTTGGAATAGATCTATTTAAAAGGTAATTTATTCTTGTAAGAAGACATATCGAGGAAAAAGTGTTTTATTTTCTTATTTACTTAAAATACCATGGATATATAACTACAAGTTGCATCAAGTTGTCAAAAGGACTATAAAATAAGGTTAAAAGGAAAATTTTACAAAAATAAAGGTGTTTTTCATAATTGCTGTGAAAATTGAATACGTCACATTCGAATTACTCAGCCAAATTCCAAAGAGCAACCTGATGCAAACCTGAAGTTCTATTTATAATAACCAAAATGCCATTTGTGTCATCATAACCTTTATTCGATTAGAAAAAAATGTGGTCCTGAGGTTTTATCTCCGTTATCGTGATATGACACCGTTTCAGATACGGGCTTGTGATAGTGCCATACAGCAGGATACCACCGATTATTTACCATCGAAGGACAGAGTTACAAGATGGGATATAGCAGGTTTTGTCTTTTCCATAATCACCCATTTGGTTGATGTAGGATTAGACATAAATGTCGCTTATAGATATTATGTGGATAATCCCAATCAGTATTATTACGTCTTAACACTCATATTTATATTGGTTCCTGCTGTTATTAATACGGCTTTTAGTATAAAAATGTAAGATAAATTATTTTTAAGCATGTTATGGATAATATATAAAATCAGTTATTAATAATAATCAGAGCTTTTAGGATTTATACATAATATTATATTAAATTCAGTGATGTGATTTTATGTTAGATAATATTTACATTTTGATCTAATCAGAGATAAAGAATATACAATAAGATTAAGTACCTTGAGAAAGGTAAGGGAGTTGTTTAAAAGGGAAGTAATTTTGTGGTGTGTGAGTGGTGTATGAATTGGTTTTATTAAATTAAAATGATACATTAACATCTTTACCCATTTCAACCAGAATCACCAACAATTCTGTATAAGTGATGAAATCTTAACCCATTTGCATCATAAGCTCAAATATCGGATGTAAGCTCGAATTTTTCTTGGCCATTATCATTCAATCTAACCCAACCCAACCCAAAACATCCAAAAAAGGTAATTGTTGAGAAGCTTTCGTTTCCATGGTAAGTTTGATCATGGGTTGTTGCAAGTTTAGGTGGTTCTAGGAACTTCTGGAGATGTGCTTTTCCATGCTGCCTGATCATAAAGGTGTCATCCGCGTAACGAAACTATATAAAACGCAACTCATGGGTTGGCTTAATTTTTTCTTTGGTTTGATGATATGAGCCACTTTGTCATTTTTTGTGAATGATGCAAATGATGAATGAAACCATGATTGAAGAAATTCACCAAATATTTGCAACAAAATTATTAACAGAACGAACTTATTTCTAAATTCTCGATTGGTGGAAGAAAACCTTGGACGAAAAGGAAGATCTTTAATCGTTGTAGAAAGTCAAATTTCTTTAAATATTGATAAATCTCTGTTTAGAAGATTGAAAAAGTTAAATTTCTCTACTTACGTCAAATTGGCGAGGTAAATCTTATTACATGATTAATGAGAGAGTCATCATACAGTCTATTTCTGCTTCACTACACATACAAGAAGAAAAGATACATTATATAGCTGATATAATAACTGATTTTGTATTTTATGAGTAACAGCAATAATAGTGACACATTTGTATAATTAATTTAATAATTTTTAAGGTATTGCCAAAATAAAGAAGATACTCAAATGAAACCATTAACAAAACGATTTACAAAACGAAGGCTGTGCTACCTAATAATACTTCTATTTCAACTGGCGCCAGTACTTAGATATTTTGATGCCTTACGATATGCCATTAAATCAAAAAAGGCTGAGAAAGAGAAAAATATCGAAAACCAAAGGAAATATTATAAACTGATGATTCAAGAGGACTCTGATGTGGCTTTATTAAGAGTTTTAGAGTGTTATCTTGAAGCTGCTCCTCAACAAATTCTTCAACTAGCCATTATTTTTTATAAACATGGTGATGGCAATACTTTTACAAGTAAGTCTAAAAAAATATGGTGTTTGCCAAAGTCATCATCACCCTTGAAGCTTAAAAAACTAGTTTATGATTTAATATAACACTGACTTTGGTATAATTTAAGAATCATGTCGCTTAAAACTCTACAATTTTTTTTAATCGATGAGAAATCACTCAAGCTGTTACAAATTAAAAAAAAGTGCGGAAAAGTGTAAATCTTACCGAAAAATCACTTTAAAGTTTCGACGTGACGTCACTTTTTGTGACGTCATCGACCGTGCTAACCATATACAGTGCAAGTATGCAACCAATATTACAACATTGGTATTGCAATACGCGATTTGCGTATTCAGATATATTCAGTGTGATATTGGTTGCATACTTGCAATGATGACGTTAGGTGCGATAATTAATTAACACACTGTACAGGGTGGTTCAAATTCGATGTCCGAATAGGCTAACTCGGAAACTATAAGAGTTAGAAAAAAAGTAGCTTCCATGTCATGATCTCGTTTTTTGAGAAACTGCTATTATTCGCTTATTAAATTCTTTATTTTTTTCTAATTACAAAAATATAGGGTTCGAAAGGTCTATTTCTTATTGTTTTAGAATAAAACTAAAAATAAACTTTTTTTTATAAAATTTCAATCTAGTGTCGTCGACGAAATTAAATTTACAGTTTCCTGTAAAAATTTATATAAAATTTACTTTATTTTCTAATATGTAACATTCTAACATGTTAAACTTTTCGTAATCCATCTTAAAAAACAGGATTTTTAAAGTGACACTTCAGAAAATTTTTGAATACAAGCAAATGTTGCTATGTTTATTTGAATTAAAAAAAAACATATGGCGCCATCTATCAATAATTTATTAAGTCATTTAAGAATAATATTAAATATTAATAAAAAATGTGAAATAATGCAATCTATTCCAACTTTTGTATAATTACATATATAAATTAAATAGTTCAACAAATATATTTGTTTCAAATATCAGAGATATGTTTTTTTAATTTTTAATTATAATACCGTAATTTACAGGAAACTGTGAATTTAATTTTTTGGAAGACACTAAAAGAAAAGTTAATTTTTAGCTTTATTCTAAAACAATAAGAAATAGACCTGTCAAACCCTATATTTTTGTAATCAGAAAAAAATAACGAATTTAATAAGCGAATAATCAGTGGTTGTTTCCATTTAAAAAAACGAACATTGTGATAATATCTCAAAATCTAAAACCGAAAAAATTTTTTTGACTACGTCATCAAATTCTCTGTAAAAAAGTGTCCATATAATGTCTTAGTTATAATACTCCAGCTATAATAATAACCAAGATAATTGCGCTTGCTGGTTTTACGATATTTTCAATTTTAGCCTCTAGCGGAAAAACAAAAGACAATAGCGCTATGAGGTTTTCGGCATTAGCAGTTTCTCGAAAAACGAGATCATGACATGTAAGCTACTTTTTTTCTAACTCTTATAGTTTCCGAGTTAGCCTATTCGGACATCGAATTTGAACCACCCTGTACAGGTGGCCAAATTTCGATGGGTTTGCAGGATGTCTCAGTTATTATGAAAGATAGAAAGTTGCGATTCTCGCGAACCTGAGCTACTTTTTTGTGAAACTTACAATGGCGCAAACCAAATTTTCATAGCCATCTTGGTTTTTGATATACAGGGAAAATATTACTGTAAAAATATTATAGTATTTTCAAAATTTTCTGTTTATTCTGGTATCCTAGCAACGCGATCACTTAATTTATCACAGCCTACTTATAAAATAATGTATTTTTTTAATTTTGAGGTTAATTATAAAGGTAAGTATAGAGTATTATACAGGGTGTATCTGAATGACTGCAACAAACTTCAAGGGGTGATTCTTTAGTGAATTTTAAGTGTACTTTGATTTGATCTATGAACCATGGGTGACTTCGGCTCCCCTAAGAAGCTACACCCCTCCAAAAATAGCGGAAAATTTTGATTTAATATTTTTTTCTCAAAAACCATAAAGGCTAGGATAATGAAATTTGGGGAATATGTTTAACTCATAATAGGGCACGTTTTGACCCTATTTGTACTTTAAATCTACCCTTCTAAACTACTAAACGTAACCAAACCCGTTCAATTTATGCCTAGATTTTTTTTATGAAGATGATAAATACATTGGAAAAATTTCAGTTAGATAGATAAAACTATTCTAAAACTTTTTTGTCTCTCTGATGTTCTTCTAAAAATTAATAATTTCTGAGAAAAAAAATAATTAAGCAAACACTAACTGTTAAGCTGTAGGGTTGTTAATCGAAAGTTGGAATGAATTTTTAATGAAAAAATCTTAGTAGGCTTTGCAATCTTTGTCAGAAATATTTTTGACGTTTAAATATCAGTGGTTTTCTTACTTTATTATTGTTTTATTTAAAATTTTGAAACGTCGAGTGAACGAGCGTAAATGCGATAGAACTTTATTCAAAAATTAATTTGAAAAACAATAATAATAGTAAGAAAAACTGACATTTAAACGTCAAAAATATTTCTGACAAAGATTGCAAAGCCTACTAAGATTTTTTCATTAAAAATTCATTCCAACTTTTGATCGACAACCCCGTTGTTTAACGGCAGTGTTTGCTTTACTATTTTTTTTCTCAAAAATTAGTCGATTTTGGAAAAATTTCAGAGAGACAAAAAAGTTTTAGAATACTTTCATCTATCTATGTAAAATTTTTCTAATGTATTTATCATCTGCATAACAAAAATTTTCGTAAAAATGCAAAGGGGTGGTTACGTTTAGTAGCTTAGAAGGGTAGGTTGAAAGTACAAATAGGGTCAAAACGTGCCCTATTATGAGTTAAACATATTCCCCAAATTTCATTTTCCTAGCGTTTATGGTATTTGAGAAAAAAAAATTAAACCAAAATTTTCCGCCATTTTTGAAGGGGTGTAGCTCCTTAGGGGAGCCAAAGTCGTCCATAGTTCATATATCAAAGTACCCTTAAAATTCACTAAAGAATCACCCCTTGAAGTTTGTTGCAGTCATTCAGATATATCATTGAAAAGCTTGAAAAAATTCTAGTTCAATAAAATAATAAAATATAGATGGTTCTATTTAAAAAGAACTAAATTGTATGTATAACTCAAAAACTGTGATGACTAAAAAAATTCTACGTGCACCATTGGATTCTACGTGAAAAAAATCTATTAGAACCTGTTTTTACTAAGTTTCCGGATAGCCGAGATACACGGGGTGCCTGAAAATCGCAAATTTTTAAACACTCCCTGTATATCAAAAACGAAGAGGGCTATGAAGATTTGGTTTGCGCCATTGTAAGTTTCACATCTTTCATAATAATTGAGATACCCTGCAAACCCATCGAAATTTGGACACCGAGTATATATTTTCGCAGCACATTTGATTAAAACGCATATGTTCGTATGAAATACGGTTGTTTCTTAGGTTTTCGACGCACAACTACTAAAATGTCGTTTACCATCTACAAACTAAAATTAACTTAAAATCTATACCTGTTGCCCTACCCCTCTTTATACGTTACATTCGAATCCACCTAATTTACTGATTTATTTCAGAATTTGGTGTAGTAATACCACTTTGAGTTAGGTTAATTAACGTCGTTTGAACCAGTGCGAATTTCTCAAATATCGGGTTAGGCATGGAGCAGAAGGTGTCTGAACACGCACGATTAAACCCGATACTTGCTTGTTCTTGGGTTAGTTCTAGTTTTACACTAGCACTATCACTAGAACTAACACAGGACCTAGAACTAGAATCATTCGGGTTTAGCCGTCTTTTAGAATCAATTCAATTAACATATATCACAGTCTAACGCTAAATACATTTAAAACTAGAACTAACACTAGAACGATTCTAGTTCTAGGTCTTGTGTTAGTTCTAGTGATAGTGTAAAACTAGAACTAACACTAGACCTAGAAACATTCGGGTTTAGCCTTGCGTCTCTTAAGACGGCTAATCTTGAATGTTTCTAGTTCTAGTGTTAGTTTTAGTATTAAAACAGAATCTATTGACAGACAGTCTGTCTAACGACAGGTAGTCAGTCTGCGGGGCTAATGCTGTGATAGTAGCGAGAGGAAGTTTTAGGAAAACCAATGTCTTCAACAACAAAATTTTATTTACATCAATAATAACAATAATGTAAGTGCGGACGCGAAAAGGGTAACTGCTGACTGATCTGCCGATGGCAACTGCTAACTGATAACTGATGGTAACTGACAACTAATAACTGATGGTAACTGAACTGAACTCTCTGGGCCGATCCTGGTTCCTTTTATCCCCGAGTCCAGTAACATCCCCGGTGAAAGCTCTCTTCGAGTCCTTGTCTGGACCAAAAGGATCTGCTGTCCAGATGTACGGAGAGAGTTCTTCTGAATAGTTTCGAACGCTTTCTGGCGATCAGATGTTTGCCACGGAGAGCGTCCAGTAATATCTCCGGTGAAAGTTTCCCGGGAACCCTTTGCCTGGACCAAAAGGGTGTCCTGCCCAGATGACCGGAGAGAGATTTTTTGAACGGTTTACAAAGTTCCCTGGCGTCCAGATGTTCGCCACACAGTCGTTATGCATCGAAAGCCTAAGAAAAGCAAGGGTGATTTTTCCGTATGTTCTGCACTTTTCCGCACTTTCTTCACATTGATTAAAAAAAAAATCGTCGAGTTTTAAACCAAATGATGATTTCTGAATTTTTCCCTGACTTTTTGGTGGACACTGTATTTTAGCGATAAATATCATGAAATATTGTTTTAGTTGTCCATCAATTATTATCGATTGGAAGTTCTTTTGTAAGTATGGCTTGGTCCATGGCTTCGTATCATAGATTATTAAGAGTTGCTTTAATAAATAAGAATAATATAAGTTGGGGAGGAACAATAATGCAGTTTATGTGGCACTTTCTTGTTACAGGTAACACAAAAAATTATTTCACTACTATCCGTGCAAAAAGTCAAGGGATTTATAGATCGATATCTTCGTAACCACTGTATACGATTACAAGTAGTATTACAAATTAAAGAGAAACAGAAATAAGCTATGCGGGGAGGGAAGGGTTCCGTCCAATCGGAACAGATGGTGCGTCCCAGACAGTACGTCGCGCCTTTATTTTACCTACATAAAGAAATAAGGCGCGACGTCCTGTCTGGGATGCACCATCTGTTCCGATTGATCTGTCTCATCTGTCCCGCAGAGCTTATTTCTGCTTCTCTTTAATTTGTAATTCCATTAACCGTTTTTAAAAAATTAGGGAATTCTAATTTTGAAAAACTGATAACGGAATTCGACATTATTTTACGTATTTTGGTCAAATCCGCGGTTTTCGACATACCGGCGTCGTATTAAACCGCGATTTTCCGCGAAACGGTATGGAATATCGAAAAAATAAAATATGCCACTCATTAAGAACACATCAGGCTACCACCTGTTCAAAATTAAAATTTTTTCGTACGATAATTTTCGAGGAAAAAAATCGCAAAATTGACGGTAGCGTAAAATATCGGGTACTTTTTTCATTTAACTCGTGATAAAAAGAAAACGGTGGATCCGAAATTTTTAAAATTAACATATGTTACGTAGAAATGTTCACTGATTACAACAAACTTTGTCGCAATTTTTTTTATCGAGCGATTGCGAAGATATCGACCGCTAAAGTGAGGGACCTTGAGTTTTTGTAGGGATAATAGGCTTTAACATTATTATTTACATTGATTTTTTTTATAGTTTCAAGAATAATGTGTATAAGTGTAATAGCATCAATTTTTCCTTATTACACCGTTTTGGTTTTATCAGTTCATTGGTTTGTCATGGTAATTTGGTTAAAAATCACCTCAGATCAACCTGCAATTTGTGGCAACAATAAAGTCTTCGAATATTTTTTCTTTGCCGTTTTTGGAACGGTGTATATTTTTACTCATATTTCATTAAGTCAAGGCAGGACCTTGGTAAGGTATGTATTTTTTTATACCATTTTGTGTGTGGAAAATATCATAGCTATGATAATTTGGATGTTGTACTCTGATGAAGTGATACGGAGCTCACCCTATTATTTACCTATAATTTGTCTTAATTTTATTACTTTTTTTGTGGGCATCGTATTTATGATTGTTTATTATAAAATATGTCATCCCAGTACTGGTTATATTCAAAGACATTTAGTTAAAAGATGATTTTTAATGATATCGAATTTTTTTTCTCTATTAATATAAAGTGTTTTGTGTTGTTGCGATTTTTGCTTAGTTAATTATTTAGATAAGTACAAATCATTTTAGTTAATTTTATCAAGCTTCTCATTTTATGATTTAGTGCAATTTTTATACAAATCAAGTCTTTCTACAAAAAAAGAAAGACTAAAAAATTATTTATTTCTATAATTTATAAATATTTAATTCTCCAATATATCGAACAAAGACTATGAATCTACTTTCTAACAAAACTTTTGAAATAATCCGGCTGTGTGTACATAATCAAATGTAATTTACTCAATTATATATTTAAATTTTGTATTAATGTATTCTTATAAACAGTTTTGTATACTATATATTATAAATAAAAGAAATTAATTATCGATATTAAATACAAATAAGCAGTTTTATTTCAATAACATAAGGAAAAAGTGTGCATAAAACCAAATTATCTTTTTTTAGTAAATATAAAAATAAATTAACAATAATATTTCTTAATAACTATGCCAATTATTTTACTCCGAAGGGTTCTGTATAACAATCAAAATAAATTCCTTATCAGGGGCAACCATAATCTCGTGTTTCTTGGACCTAATTCTCAAAAATGTTAAATCATTGGCTGCATCTAAATCCCTAACCACACTTCTAGCTTTATCTACTAAAGAACTCAATAAACCAGCGTACTGCACAGTCATTGTGTTATCCAACGTTGACTTTATTGGTATACCTTTAAATAACTTGAATTAAGTTTGATCAATATTTTACAAATATTTACCTTCTGAATTGACAACTACAGTCCCAATAACACCTTTATGCGATTGTATCCTTTTCATCGTTTCCTCAACCTCGTTCGACTACGGAAAATGATAAAAACGGTTAAAATTAAGATTCCCTTAAATAATATTTAATATTTCGTAAAGAACTTACCATGTTTTTTTGATTTAATTAAGTTTTATGACTCAACTCTACACAGCTTTAAGAACTTACTGTCAAGTTATGAGAGAAGTTAGATCTGGTTACAAAAAATATTTAGAATTCACCAACTTAAAATCAATTTCTTTCATTACTAATTATGTAATAATTAATTTATTATGTATTTATTTTAATACAACTTTAATAAAATAAAGCCGAAATAATTAAAACTTAATTCTTAAAATTATTATTTAACACTATCGCGAAGTTAGCTTTTTTAGTAATTAACAACATAACCTTACTTTTAAACGCTTTAAATCAACTATAAAATTTAATTTATTAAATATGAGTAAAAAGGAATTGATCTCAAAAGTAGGTCTTCGTTTGGATGGTCGCCGTGCAAATGAATTAAGAAGAATCCGTTGTAAATTGGGTGTTTTTGCTGAACCTGACGGAAGTGCTTACTTAGAGCAAGGCCTAACGAAGGTATTAGCGGCAGTGTACGGCCCCCACCAAGTTCGGACCCGCTCAAAAGCTCAACACGATGCCGCAATTGTTAATTGTCAATTTAGTATGGCTGTGTTTTCGACTTCAGATCGAAAAAAACGACCTCGAGGGGATCGAAAATCCACTGAAATGTCTATTCATTTACGACAAGCTTTACTAGCTGCAATAAAAATTGAATTATACCCTTGGTCACAAATTGATGTATATGTTGAAGTCTTACACGCAGATGGAGGTGTTTTTTCTGCTTGTGTAAATGCAGCCACTTTAGGTTTAATCGATGCTGGAATTCCCTTAAAAGAATATGTTTGCGCTTGTACAGCCAGCATAGCTAATAATGACACCCCCATGGTTGATATTTCACATCAAGAAGAAATTATTGGGGGGCCTACTTTAACAATTGCTGCTTTACCACATTCTGAAAGTATTGTTCTTATGGAAATGTCTCAGCGGTTTCATTTGGATCATTTAAAGAAAGTTCTTGAGAAAGCTTTACAGGGATGTAAAGATATTCAGAATATTTTGGATGAAGCTGTTAGAAATCATGTTGTTGATGTTGGTGCTTCTACTGGGTGGGCTAATACTACTGAGAAAGTTAAAAGATAATTGTATTTGTAAAATATAAGTTACATTTTTGATTAAAATAAAAATATGAATAAAAAATAATTTATTTAAATTTAATTTTTTTATAATAAATAATATTAAGTTGGTATCAATAAAAAATAGGGTTACAAATTTGACATTTTTTTTAACTTTTCAAAAAAAAACAAACTTCATTTTGATGTTCGAATTTGAATATCGTCTTATGTAAACAACAACATTTTTAAACATTGATAATCTACATGTGTTTACCTTTAATCTTTGGACCTTGTCCGTTCCGATGGAAGTCGATTCGGGTTAAATTTCGAATAGTAAACGATATCATCGCTCATTGCAACAGGTGATTTTGTGTTGGCATCAGTGCGGGTCAAAGTCGAGAGGAACTCGACGTTTCTGGTGCGGTGTATTTCACTCTTCCCCGGTTCGTGTTTTTTTACCTTTTACAAAAACTGTTCTAAAACAAGTACCACCCTCGAAATGGCAACGTATTTAGCAAAAAATATATTAAGAAGCCCCACCGCGTTAGCTTTAACACAACAAACGGGTAAGTTGAAGAAATATCAAACGAATTCTAATCAAAGTCCAATCTTAATGACTATTATTGCGTGTGTTTTTCTAGGCGTAAGAGCTTTTTCAGTTGGGGCTCAATTATATATACCTAGGAAAAGCGCTCCGGATAGAACGGGGAAGAATATTGTTCTTGTCGATGGAATAAGAACACCGTTTTTATTATCTGGAACTGATTATTCGCAGCTTATGCCACATGATTTAGCCAGACAAGCTTTACTGTATGTAATAAAATAACAATTTTACTTTAAAAAGTTAATATATTTAATTAATTATAGTGGTATTGCAAAGAAAACTGGAATTGATAAAGATATTGTTGATTACATCATTTATGGAACTGTTATTCAAGAAGTAAAAACTTCCAACATTGCCAGAGAAGCTGCTTTAGCAGCCGGATATAGTGACAAAACTCCAGCTCATACAGTCACAATGGCTTGTATCTCTTCTAACGTTGCAATGACCACCGGAATTGGATTAATAGCCTCTGGAGCTTATGAAACTATTGTAGCTGGTGGGGTTGAATTTATGTCTGATGTTCCAATTAGACATAACAGAAAAATGCGTAACTTCATGTTGAAAGCAAATAAAGCAAAAACATTACAACAAAAATTACAATTATTTTCTAGTATAAGACCTGATTATTTTGTTCCTGAGGTAAGTCTATATCAAACCTTAAGGCCACATTACAGTTCACCTTTTATATTATTATTTATTTAATTTATCTTGCATGCATGCGCAATTGACGCTTTCTTTTTGGTATTCTTGCACTTGTGCTGAAAGTATGGTTACTAGTTACTTTTTGTGTTGTCAACTGTAAAATATAAGGACATAATGTATTTTGTTGCAGAGCTGTTACAAGTACAAAAGACAAGTACTCCCAGTAACCAGTATAAGTAGCGCTATAAATTATTTTTACTCCAAGTAATAAGTAACAGGTATTTTTAAAAAGTACTTGGAGTAATAAGTCATTTTACTTGAAAGTAAAATTTCAAGTACTCAGTACAAAGTAATTATAACCTTTGAATGTACATATATCTTGTATTTTTAAATAATTCTCCTATACTGAGTAATCACACCCACCAACTTATCATTTTCCAGAAATTTCTACACATACTTCGATTTTTATAAAATTTTGCAAAATTTTCCAAATATATCTAAAGGTTTTGCAACAATTTCCTAAAATGTTCAAAGACATCCTGTTATTTCTGAGTGAATTAAGGATTTTTACAGAAGTTGTATGAATTTCCAAGAATATCCAAGAAAAAAGGATATCAAAAGATTTTCAAAGATACTATCCGAATTTCTCAGGATTTTTGAGGAATCCACTGAGTTTCCAGAGATTTCTATAGATATTCAGGTTTTCTAAAAGGATTTATGAAAATTTCCAAATACATCCAAGTAGCAATTTCCTAAAATTTTCAAAGATAACCAAATATTTCTAGAGATTTCAAGGAATATCCACAGATTTTTATGAATTTCTTAGGATTATTGAATGTATCCAAGGTTTTTGAATGATTTTTAGAAAAATTGGAAGGATTTCCATGGATATCTATGGATTATTACGAATATCAAGGATTTTTAATTCTTCCCAGACACTTATGTAAGCATTTCTTAATATTGCCAGGAGATTTCAATGGATTTTCAAGTATACCATAAAAATTTCACAGAATACCTAAGGTTATCTAGGATTTTACAGAGATTTCTACAGAATTTCAAGTTTTTAGAAAATTTTATAGGAATTTCCAAACATATCCAAGTATTTTGAAAAGATTTCCAAAAATTTTTATATACTACTAGATATTTATAAAAATTTTAAGGAATTTAGACACATTTTCAAAGCTATCCATCGATTTTTCCGGATATCTTAGGATTTTTGAGTGTAACCAAGGATTTTGATTGATTTTTGAAAAATTAAAAGGATTTCCAAGGATATCCACGGATTATTACAAATGCTGAAGATTTTTAATTCTTCCCAGATACTTATGTAGGCATTTCTTAGTATTTCCAAAAGATTTCAACGGATTTTCAAATATACTATAAAAATTTCTCAGAATATCTAAGGTTATCTAGGATTTTGCAAAAATTTCTACAGAATTTCAAGTCTTTAGAAGATTTTTTAGGAATTTCCAAACATATCTAGGGAGTTTGAAACGATTTCCAAAAATTTCTATATAGAACTAGGTATTTCTAAAAATTTTAAGGAATTTAGACACATTTTCAAAGATATTCATCGATTTTTACGGATATCTTAAGATTTTTGAGTGTATCCAAGGTTTTTGATTGATTTTTAGAAAAATTGGAAGGATTTCCAAGGATATCCAGGGATTATTACGAATGTCCAGGACTTTTAATTGTTCTCAGACACTTATGTAGGCATTTCTTAGTATTTCTAGGAAATTTGAAAAAGATTTCAACGAATTTTCAAGTATACCATAAAAATTTCTCAGAATACTTAAGGTTATCTAGGATTTTGCAGAGATTTAACAGAATTTCAAGTTTTTAGAAGATTTTTTAGGAATTTCCAAACATATCTAGGGAGTTTGAAACGATTTGCAAAAACTTCTATATGCAGTAGGTATTTCTAAAAATTTTAAGGAATTTAGACACATTTTCAAAGCTATCCATCGATTTTTCCGGATATCTTAGGATTTTTGAGTGTAACCAAGGGTTTGATTGATTTTTGAAAAATTAAAAGGATTTCCAAGGATATCCACGGATTATTACAAATGCTGAAGATTTTTAATTCTTCCCAGATACTTATGTAGGCATTTCTTAGTATTTCCAAAAGATTTCAACGGATTTTCAAATATACTATAAAAATTTCTCAGAATATCTAAGGTTATCTAGGATTTTGCAAAGATTTCTACAGAATTTCAAGTCTTTAGAAGATTTTTTAGGAATTTCCAAACATATCTAGGGAGTTTGAAACGATTTCCAAAAATTTCTATATAGAACTAGGTATTTCTAAAAATTTTAAGGAATTTAGACACATTTTCAAAGATATTCATCGATTTTTACGGATATCTTAAGATTTTTGAGTGTATCCAAGGTTTTTGATTGATTTTTAGAAAAATTGGAAGGATTTCCAAGGATATCCAGGGATTATTACGAATGTCCAGGACTTTTAATTGTTCTCAGACACTTATGTAGGCATTTCTTAGTATTTCTAGGAAATTTGAAAAAGATTTCAACGAATTTTCAAGTATACCATAAAAATTTCTCAGAATACTTAAGGTTATCTAGGATTTTGCAGAGATTTAACAGAATTTCAAGTTTTTAGAAGATTTTTTAGGAATTTCCAAACATATCTAGGGAGTTTGAAACGATTTGCAAAAACTTCTATATGCAGTAGGTATTTCTAAAAATTTTAAGGAATTTAGACACATTTTCAAAGATATCCATCGATTTTTATGGATATCTTAGGATTTTTGAGTATATCCAAGGTTTTTGAATGATTTTTTAGAAAAATTAGAAGGAGTTCCAAGGATATCCAATGATTATTACGAATGTCCAGGACTTTTAATTCTTCTCAGACACTTATGTAGGCATTTCTTAGTATTTCTAGGAAATATCTAAAAGAGTTCAACGAATTTTCAAGTATACCATAAAAATTTCTCAGAATACCTAAGGTTATCTAGGATTTTGCACAAATTTCTACAGAATTTCAAGTTTTTAGAAGATTTTTTAGGAATTTCTAAACATATCTAGGGAGTTTGAAACGATTTGCAAAAACTTCTATATGCAACTAGGTATTTCTAAAAATTTTAAGGAATTTAGACACATTTTCAAAGATATTCATCAATTTTTATGGATATCTAGAGATTTTTGAGTGTATCCAAGGTTTTTGAATGATTTTTAGAAAAATTAGAAGGATTTCCAAGGATATCCAGGGATTATTACGAATGTCGAGAATTTTTAATTCTTCCCAGACACATATTTAGGTATATCTTAATATTTCTAGGAAATTTCCAAAAGATTTCAACGAATTTTCAAGTATACCATAAAAATTTCTCAGAATACCTAAGGTTATCTAGGATTTTGCAAAAATGTCTACAGAATTTCAAGTTTTTAGAAGATGTTTAGGAATTTCCAAACATATCTAGGGAGTTTGAAACGATTTCCAAAAATTTCTATATAGAACTAGGTATTTCAAAGAATTTTAAGGAATTTAGACACATTTTCAAAGATATTTATCGATTTTTATGGATATCTAGAGATTTTTGAGTGTATCCAAGGTTTTTGATTGATTTTTAGAAAAATTAGAAGAATTTCCAAGGATATCCAGGGATTATTACGAATGCTGAGGATTTTTAATTCTTCCCAGACACTTATGTAGGCATTTCTTAGTATTTCCAGGAGATTTCCAAAAGATTTCAATGGATTTTCAAGTATATCATAAAAATTTTTCAGAATACCTAAGGTTATCTAGGATTTTGCAGAGATTTCTACAGAATTTCAAGTTTTTAGAAGATATTTTAGGAATTTCTAAACATATTTAGGGAGTTAGACACGATTTCCAAAAATTTCTAAACATATCTAGGGAGTTTGAAACGATTTCCAAAAATTTCTAAACATATCTAGGGAGTTTGAAACGATTTCCAAAAATTTCTATATAGAACTAGGTATTTCAAAAAATTTTAAGGAATTTAGACACATTTTCAAAGATATTCATCGATTTTTATGGATATCTAGAGATTTTTGAGTGTATCCAAGGTTTTTGATTGATTTTTAGAAAAATTAGAAGAATTTCCAAGGATATCCAGGGATTATTACGAATACCGAGGATTTTTAATTCTTCCCAGACACATATGTAGGCATATCTTAATATTTCTAGGAAATTTCCAAAAGATTTCAACGAATTTTCAAGTATACCATAAAAATTTCTCTGAATACCTAAGGTTATCTAGGATTTTGCAGAGATTTCTACAGAATTTGAAGTTTTTAGAAGATTTTTTAGGAATTTCCAAACATATCTAGGGAGTTTGAAACGATTTCCAAAAATTTCTATATACAACTAGGTATTTCTAAAAATTTTAAGGAATTTAGACACATTGTCAAAGATATCCATCGATTTTTATGGATATCTAAAGATTTTTGAATGTATCTAAGGTTTTTGATTGATTTTTAGAAAAATTAGAAGGATTTCCAAGGATATCCAGGGATTATTACGAATGCTGAGGATTTTTAATTCTTCCCAGACACTTATGTAAGCATTTCTTAATATTTCTAAGAAATTTCCAAAAGATTTCAACGAATTTTCAAGTATACCATAAAAATTTCTCAGAATACCTAAGGTTATCTAGGATTTTGCAGAGATTTCTACAGAATTTGAAGTTTTTAGAAGATTTTTTAGGAATTTCCAAACAGATCTAGGGAGTTTGAAACGATTTCCAAAAATTTTTATATACTACTAGTTATTTATAAATTTTTAAGGAATTTAGACACATTTTCAAAGATATCCATCGATTTTTATGGATATCTAAAGATTTTTGAGTAAAACCAAGGTTTTTGATTGATTTTTAGCAACATTGGAAGGATTTCCAAGGATATCCAGGGATTATTACGAATGCCGAGGATTTTTAATTTTTCCCAGACACTTATGTAGGCATTTCTTAATATTTCTAAGAAATTTCCAAAAGATTTCAACGAACTTTTAAGTATACCATAAAAATTTCTCATAATACCTAAGGTTATCTAGTACTTTGCAAAAATTTCTATAGAATTTCAAGTTTTTAGAAAATTTTATAGAAACTTCCAAACATATCTAGGGATTTTGAAACGATTTCCAAAATTTTTTATGTACTACTTAGGTATTTATAATAATTTTAAGGAATTTGGACACATTTTCAAAGATATCCATCGATTTTTATGGATATCTAAAGATTTTTGAGTGTATCCAAGGTTTTTGATTGATTATTAGAAAAATTGGAAGGATTTCCAATGATTATTACAAATGTCCAGGACTTTTAATTCTTCCCAGACACTTATGTAGGTATTTCTTAATATTTCTAAGAAATTTCCAAAAGATTTCAACGAATTTTCAAGTATACCATAAAAAATTCTGAGAATACCTGATGTTATCTAGGATTTTGCAGAGATTTAACAGAATTTCAAGTTTTTAGAAGATTTTATAGGAATTTCCAAACACCTTTAGGGATTTTGAAACGATTTCCAAAAAATTTCATAATCAACTGGGTATTTCTAAAAATTTTAAGCAATTTAGACACATTTTCAAAGATATCCATCGATCTTTACAAATATCTTAGGATTTTTAGTGTATCCAAGGAAATTTCACCTGATTTTTCAAGCATACCATGAAGATTTCATAGAATTCCTAAGACTGTCTAGGATTTTGAAGAAAACTTTAAAAAATTGTTATTTTACTTACTATTGAAAGTACTGGAAGTAGATAAACTACTTGGAGTAAACAAATAGTTCTTCAAGTACTTCTTATGTCAAACAAGTAACAAGTATCCAGTACATTTTAAGCTAAATACTGAAAGTGCAAGTATTAAGTATCTACAATTTGAAAGTACTGGCAGCAATCAAGTTAAAGTAAAAAAGTACTGAATACTTGCAGTACATTTTTACTAAATATATGTTGGCAGCATTGATTGCAATTGAAATATTGCAGTTAAAAGTTGTCAAATGTAAAGTCAATTGCGCTAGATATTGCCGCAATAACTTCGTGCGAGATACCTTGCATGCAAAAAAAATTGCTTACTGTAAAGTGGCCTTTACAATAATCAAATATTTAATCTTCTCCCTGTAGCTTCCAGCTGTTGCCGAATTTTCATCAGGAGAAACAATGGGTCATTCAGCAGATCGTTTAGCAGCGGCATTCGGCGCTACAAGAAAAGAACAAGACGATTTCGCCTTAAGATCCCATTCATTTGCACATCAAGCTCACCAAAAAGGCTATTTCACCGATATGCTCCCTGTGACTATAACGGGAGTTTCAAAAACGATCGATCGCGATAACGGAATTAGAGTTTCAACCCCCGATCAATTAGCCAAGTTGAAACCGGCCTTCATTAAACCACACGGAACCGTGACGGCAGCTAATGCTTCCTTTTTAACGGACGGCGCGTCCGCTTGTTTAATCATGCCCGAAGCGAAAGCTAAAGCTTTGGGATTAAAACCAAAGGCGTATTTACGCGATTTTATTTATGTTTCGCAAGATCCCGTTGATCAATTACTTTTGGGGCCGGCTTATGCCACACCTAAAGTACTTGAGAAAGCTGGATTAACTTTGAAGGATATTGATGTTTGGGAATTACATGAAGCTTTTGCGGTAAATTTTTGTTATTATTTAAATTAAGATTTGATTTAATATGGATTTGATTTGTAGGGTCAAATTATTGCAAATATAAAAGCCATGGATAGTGATTGGTTCGCTCAAAAATATATGAATCGTCCTAAAAAAGTCGGTTCTCCCGATATGGATAAATTTAATTCATGGGGTGGTTCTTTGTCTATTGGTCATCCTTTTGCAGCAACCGGTGTTCGATTGGCTATGCATACCGCTCATAGGCTTGTTCGTGAAGATGGACAATTTGGTTTAGTTGCAGCTTGTGCAGCTGGTGGTCAGGTAAAAATGAAAAATATGTCACTGGAACAAAGATAATATATGGCAAAATACTAAAATTTGAAAAATTGATATTTAATTCATTCCGAAATTTTATGTTTTTACCTTTAACGTTTCTTCCATCATAATGATACAAAAAAAAACTTGAAGGTGGTGCCTATGTTTTAGTATAGGCTCAGTTATTAAGATTATATTAACCCAAAACTTGTCACAATATTAGGGCGCCTCTTTATCAAGTGGAGTTATAGCTCTTTTGAATAATTAAGGGGGTTAGCCACCTTGGAGAGACGAAAATAAAGATAACTTTAAGATTTTTTGCTGCGTAGGAAAAAACGGGTTTTTATAAGCAGCTTTTCTAGTTTTAAAAACGTATTTTATTTATTAACAGTAAATAAAATTACGCCCGCTTGATGTCTGCAATGTTAGGCTTGCAAGTCGAGCAGGGTCAATTGGTGTGCAGGATTTCTCCTACACCGGAAGTCGAATAATCAAATTTCGAGAACGATTACTTTTTTAAACTCAAAAGCTAGGGAACTACGTAGGATTTTAAAAAATGTTCCTTTTTGACAAAATGGTGCCGATTTTACCAGGATTGTCATATTTATTGATAAAAAACATACGTAAAAATTTTGTAAAAGAGACAACTTGAGATACATCGAAAAACGGTAGATAGAGTAAGATGATACAAACTCATAATATAACATTTTTTGAAAATCCGTTTAGAAATGAGGGAGTTATCATCCGCATAAATTGAAAAGATTTAATTTTTAAAAAAGACGTTAAAGTTGATCAATAGGAAAAATTAAATATTTCTAATCAGCGATTCCTGCACCGTACATTTGTCCTTCCTGATGGTCATTCTCTTCTTCTGCAGCTAATCTGTCTGACAATAAGCTTCTACGAGCTTCTTTAGCCTCATTGGTCATGCGACGTGAGTCCGTTTCGTGGCAAAACTCAAAGCACGATCTTCCAATTGTTAACTTTAATGCTTGTATTATTAAAATTACAAGCGGCAATATCAGACGCAATGCCAACCACTTTCTTGCCACATCATGAAGCTTTGTAACCTTCATTATTGTTTTGTGTGTATCCCCCTAAACATCTTGTCAAAAGATGTTCTCTGGAAAGTTCTTCATATACAAGTTTCACAGCGGTGAAACCATCATTGTCCATTGCTGGCTTGTGGGTGTTCTCGTCAGATCTCTTTTTTCATATTCTTTAGGGAATTGTGACTTCTACGAATAACCAATCCATAATATATGGAAAGTTCATCAATTAATTTCCCCGTTAATTTTCCTTTGCCTCCTAGACTTCTGTTCCTTTTAAACCCAACCTAACCCATTCGCTTTTGCACATGATCGATGCATTCTTTTTTGTCACTTTAATATTTTCGTAAGGTTAAGGGTCCATAATACCTACCTTTGAAAGTTTTGCCGTCTCCGTCTCCTTTGTAAAAACAGTACTTCAAATTATGCTTTTTTTTCGGATCGTTGAAACATCTCTACGACGAAATCCACTTCCATTTTTCCTGAAGATCCGGTTTGGTTTATATCACGTTTTTCTTTTTTGATCTTCGACCCAATCTTGGTATTCTGCAGTGTCTTTTTTACCATTCCAGTAACTGCACTTTTTGCAAATTTTTGACTTTATTTCCAGATCAACTATTTTACCCGATGAAAATCCCCTCTTCTTCCATGTTCCATCACCAGAAACTGTTATTCCTCCAACTTGGTTGTTCTGCATGAATAATTCTGTTTCTTCGAAAAACACTTATCGCTCGCGCATGGCTCTTGTTGCAAGTGCAATTTTGGATCCACATTATTTGCAAACAACAATGTTAGAAAGGGCAGTAAAAATAGAAACAAAATCAATGAAACGGTATCTAAATGCTGCATCAACCTCGCGTTCCTTTTTTACCACCCATACTTGCAAATATATTTCATATTGCACTTCGTAAAGACTACTCGTTTTTAACTTTCGCCGTTGAAATGTGCGAAAAGCAAACTAAATGTCTAACTAATATCAAAATACTTACATATACAGGTGTCTTAGCGAGACCGGTCATTAGATGTTTCTGGGGTTCTGGACAATACAGAATAATAAAAATTTGAGAATTCAGATTTAAGTATTATCAATTGCGTTGTTTTTGACCGAAATATTTTTCGGCTGAATAAATCTGCAACTGATAATCTCAGAAACGTCTAATGACCGGTCTCGGTAAGACACCTGTATGTGGCGCTCCAAAATCAGAATAAACTAAAATCTTTTGTTGCTTCCGTTGCTTGGTTGAATGTGCATAGTCTTAAGTAGTAGTCGATGTCGAAGACGTTGCATATACCATTCGTATCAAATTACAAAAACCAGAAATTCTGCAAAATTACTTAATGAAGACCTTCGTCAATTAATTTAGTTTTAAGAAATTTAATAGATCAAAAATATTAACATACTGTGAATACATAGTCTTACAACTGTTAGTTTATTTTCCCACTTATTCGAGAGACAATAGTGTGTCACATTCAACGGCGTACCTCAGGGTTCTGTGTTCGGTCCTATTCTCTTCTTAATATTCATCAATGACCTCCCATCACATTTGCCTGCTCATACAAGAAATATCCTTTTCGCGGATGACACCACAACATTGAATGTATCGGCCTCTCAGGGTTATATAATTTCTTTCACAAGAAAATTGAACTTAATTAAATACGACTATGGTCTTGGGGGCGCAGCCATGTCGAGATTATCTCATATTAAAGATCTTGGTGTGATATTTGACCAAAAACTTACTTTTGAGAAACGGGGTGGTTTCTTAGAACAACAAAAAATTTTATAGACATCAAAGCAATTAAAGTATATATTACATTTTGCATATGTTCACAGCGTGTTACATTTTTGTAGCTCAGTTTGGAATCCTCAATATCAACTTTATATAAGTACAATAGAAAAAAGTCAAAAAAAAATGGTGAAGCTCCTCAGCTACAGGACTAACATGGATTATGTTGATTACGAGTCTGCATGTAGTGATGCGTTAACATACTACAAATACAAAATCATTAATAACGTAATTGATTCTCCTCCACTACTGGAGAGTATTAATTTTCGCGTCCCACCCCGACTGCTCAGACTAGATTATTTGTTTTATACTCCTATTATTCGTTCAAACATTTTTCAAAACTCTCCTATGCTGACAATGGCTCGAACATGCAATTGTTTTCAGCGCACTGGTTTGGAGATAGACATTTTCAGCAACTCTATTTAAGCGGTTACTTTCTGTCGCTTCCACTTCCTCTGGTCGCATATTCTGAATTTGTTGACTCTTGTTTTGTTTTATTATTTTTGTTCTTATTTTATTTATTATGTCTATTGTTATCTTTACAGTTATGTTACGTTATATTTTATGGTGTTTATATGTTTTTGTTCTATTTTTGTTGTAATTTTCAAGGCAGTTTTTTGTGGGTTTGTCCTGTTCTGTGCCTAACTTGGTGTGTAAATAAGATAAAAAATATTTGTTTCAGCTATTTTGCAATAAGATAAATATCATTACGATTATAATCCCAATTAATAATAATATTTGACCTTTCTTTCTGGTATTATTCTTTATTCTGTGGCTATAACAAAAAACTACAACAAACTGATTTTAATCTTGACTATATCAACTATCTTTATGACTTTTATTTTATCATAATTTGTTATTCTTTTTTAGGGTGTTGCAATGATTTTGGAACGACATCCAGATGCAGTAGCGATTTAATAAGAATAAGTATAAAATTGTCCCCCACACCATTTGTGCTGGTGCCTTACATGTATTTATACAATTTAATATTTTTATACAAAAGTAGCAATCAATTACTGTTTGTGTTTTCTTAAAAAAAAATGTAAATAAATAATTAATGCGTTGCGCCTCTCTTAAACTTTTTCTGTATCTTGAAGATTCTTTTTTTTAATATTTAGGTATAGGTTAAAAAAAATCAATTATTTGTTTTGTTAAAAACTATGTAATAAATAAAAATCTCTTAAAATAAAATCACAGTCTGATTCATTAATAAATTGGAATAAAATGCCCCGAATTGTCCTCTACAGACCTGTAACATAGAAAATAATTTAGAGGATACAATTTTAAATTAAAAACAGGATTTGTTAACATGCAGGTTTCTTTTGTTTAATTTAGATTGTTAAAGTTTTTTCTTTCTAAGATGTATTACTGTTTTTAATTTTTTTAAGTTTTAAAATTAAATTAAATGGTTTTTACCTGAAGTCCAGTTGTCTAAAAAATATTATAACACTTTGGCTGCTTTATTTTGTATTAAATAAAATAAATTAAATCCTTCATTTAACACACGTTTATATCAAATACAACAACTACTTCGAATACGTACATTTTATTTAATAATCGATTTTCATTTTAATAATTCAAATTAACGTTTATATCTAAAAAAAAGAAAAGACTTACAATGAGATTTTTTTGTAACTTTAAGATTTTGCATCTATTATTATTAAGTTAATTATTAATTAAATATTATTTGTTTCATTTTCTTCAACACTCAGGTAATAGTTATTATTAATTTTTTTTTATTATCATAACGTTTAAACTACGACACGTTAACTAATTCATTAATTAATTTTTTACGTGGTTAGTTATAAATTGAGATTACAACGATTTTTTTTTGTTTGATCGATTATGGGGCGGTTACGGGACGTTTTTTATTTTGACGGACGTGTGTATGGGGAAGAACGATAACGCGAAGTCGGCTCTCCATGACGTGAACTTGAGCTCGGAGCTGTTTTATAATGTTTCCATCGCTGGGTTGGGGGCTCTGTGTGCACAACAATTTAAAAGAAATTTTAAAAGATATCTTATTTTTTGTGGTTTTTAGTCACCTTACACAACTATGGTATATATTTTTTAAACTTATTTTATTAGATCTCATTAGATTTTCCATAAGTATATTTATAATTTTTTAGTTATATAGTTAAAATTAATTGGACCGCGTTATACATCACTTGACTAAGCGACATTTTATCGTTTTTAAAGATTTTCATGCTGTCTGGTAGGTAAAAGTGTCCAAACTCGATATATTTAACTTTAATATTAATGGTAATACAATCACTTCCGATTTGAAACGTCAACGTCAATTTTGACAGATTTGTCATCTTCATTAAAAAAACCTTAAACAAAAAATAAAATATTCGAATGCGCTCTGTAAGTAATTTTAACTACAGAATCAAACCACATAGACTCTAGCTCAGAAACTACAGACTCTTGAACCAAAACAAACCTAATATTCTTATTGTTTCAGAATCAGATGAAGCTTACTCGTCTCTTAGAAAGCTTGAAACCTTTGTATTATCAAGAGAGAATGTTCCAGATAATATTCATAATTCTTTACATTTCATAGGAGATTTTTTCGACAAAAAGAAATTGTTCGCTTCAAGCCAAAAGAAAATTACGGATTACTTGAAAAAACTTGATTAACTTTCTACTTACAATAGTATTAAGGTTTCTGTTTTAAATATACGTATCCTTAGTGATTCGAGTTAGGGGAATTTCACTGTATTTGTTTAAAACGATAAAGCTAAGCGCCAATCACGTTATACGATTTCATGTCCGATTTGCATCATACGTCTAAGAATCGACTTACGATTAGATACGACATTTAGACAAACCAAGAAATTCTACAATAGAAAAAATAGATGAACCTACAATTTCGGGCCAGTGTCGTTTTCTAGATGTTAGTATGAAATTAAAAGTTTATGTCTTTTATTTTATATAGAATTTATGTCTAATTAGTTTTGGCCCTGTGTCATCTTCAGAGACTCTACAAGTAAATTAACATCTCTGATCTTATCTATTTTACAAACGACAGCGGTAGGTAGCACTAGTTAGCATAAGATATTACTATGTTGTATATTTTTATTGAACTAGAACTAGAAACATTCGGGTTTAGTCGTGAAAAAAACTTTCAGTTGTCAATGTCAACTTTAATTTTATTATTATATTTTTAATCTTCATAAAATAACCTTTAAAGTGAGTCCAAACTTGACGCATTTATCTCAAAAAACCAAAAAGTTCGAACTTTTAATTTTGACATATTTGTCAACTTCATAAAAAATCCTTTAAAATGAGTCCAAACTCGACATATTTAACTTTAATATTAATGAAAATACAATCACTGCCGATTTGAAACGTCAACGTCAATTTTGACATATTTGTCATCTTCATTAAAAAACCTTTAAAATGAGTACAAAGATGACGCACTTCTCTCAAAAAACAAAAAAGTTAGAATAAAAAACATTAAACCTTAAGTTAGCAACAATGAAGATAGCAATTTAATTCTTAAATATTAATACCAACCTTAATTTTTTATTTCTTTTATTACATTTTATGTATATGACAAATATTAAGACATTTTATAAATATTATGAATATGTCAAAATGACATTGACATTTCCAACCGGAATTTGCTTATATCTCGAGTAATATTGGAATTAAACGTATCATGTTTGGACTCATTTTAAAGGATTTTTCACGACGATTACAAATATGTCAAAATTAACGTTGACATTTTTAACCGGAAGTTGACCGTAACGTCATTAATATTGAAGATAAATATGCCGTGTTTGTACTCATTTTAATCGATTTTTAATGAAGATTACAAATATGTCAAAATTGAGGTTGACATTTTAAACCTGAAGTTAGTTATCATATAATAGAAGTTTTATAACTGAAGTTAATCTAGTTTATAATAAATTAGTAACTAATAATCTGATTTCGACTTTGATATGTGATCTTTTTTAACCCTTTGTGTCCCAAGAAGTTAAAGATTTTGAAACTTTCTGTATCAAAATCACTCATTGTCAGTAAAGGCCTTTGGGATTAATTTTAGCAAAATATGACAGTCCCCCCATTACAGGGGGATAATGCTACTTGAGAGTACTGTCAGGCATTAAAATTTAGAAAATAAGTAACACTTGTTTTAGCTAAATCACATTATGATATTCAGAAAAAGAGTTCTTTGTAGAGTCTGAACTAAATAGCATTGACAGAACAATTTTTACACCTTCCTCTTTCTTTTCCAAAAGTGATCCACAGCGAAACTTTCACCTTTTGGGTAACTGGGCTGGTGAACTTGCGCTACGACATTTTCGTGAATTTTCTTCATCAAGAATATATAACAAAAGAATTAACGAAGCATATATCACTTCTTGGAAGTTGTCTTGCTTCCTTTTTACGGTAATTAGAGCAAAATTTCACGCACTTACTGTCTCCTCTTTTCATCCACCAAATTTTTTGATGCCTCTTTTTGGGACCTTATTGTTCCACAAGCTAGTTTCAGTTTTTCCAAAAGACAGATACTTGTAAAAAGTTATCGAAATAAATCATTCTATTTTTATTAAGTCTTCAGCATTACTCCAGAAGAGTTTATAGCTTGGCAAACTGTGATAACTCATTAAGAAATTTATGCCAAGGAAACACAGCAACTTTTCTTCTTTCAAGTTTAGCGTTTGATAGGTAATATCTTTCACACAGTTACCCATCAGTGTTAGAAAATAATCTGTATGATTATTGCAAGTTGCAAAAGTATCACCAATTATTCCTTTTAGATAATCGTACCTTGGAATTTCAGTCTGTTTTTCCGTTTTCTCCATTTTCTATCAATTTCTGCCTTGTTCTTCTTCTTGGATCCTTTGCCACGTATTTCTACGACTTCAGTGTCACTTTCCTCCTTTTGATTAGTTAGTTGTTCTATTTCTTTATGTTTTAGCATAGGTATCTCACTCTACTCTATTCTTAATCTTCTATGTCTGTCTGTTCAGAATTATGCAACTGAAGATTTTCTAATTCAACAATAACTTTTCAAGCTCTTCGTCAGTCAAAGCTTTATTCAAGCCCAAAACGTATCTGTATAGATACGTTTTGTAATTATATATCTTGATAATTGCAATACGTAAACAATACACGAAGCTTTTTTGTTGTATAGTGGAAAGTACCGACAGCTCTAAAAGCGCCGAATAGATTACTACAGCTTAAAATGAGTGTTTAAAGCTACCGGAACTTTAAAGTACCGTCGCACAGTGGTCCGAGCGGTAAGAAAATCCGATCGAAAATATTATTTTGGTGTTAGCAATTAGCTAGCTTTATGAAACTTGGCATATGATTATAAGACCAAAAGGGTAATGTTGTGTCAAAATTTGAATTAAATTCGTCAACCGGAAGTAGTACTACGCAAGCAGTACTTTATTTAAATTCATACTCATTTTCTTTTCATATAAATTAGGACTTTAAAGAAGAATATTACTATAAAATTTTGTGCAAAACATTAGACGTATATTACTTCACATTTTTTTTGTGTAATTACGTGATCGCAAATTCCTATCTAAATTGTTTTATAGAGGACCTATACCGGATGTATCACGTAACTGGTTCGTTAGAACTTTTTTAGGTACCACTATTCGTAGCGGTTTGAAATTTTGACAACATGGATTGTTCATTCGAAGCTTTCGATCTAAAATACTTTCAAAATGGCCGCCACTTCCGGTCTGCCGGATGTAGACCACAACTTCGTTATTTTAAATGGAATGCTATAGTTTTTAATGCACCTTTTAATTATATTCGACAAAATAAGTTGACTTTGATAAAAGTTATTACCTACCATTTTTCGTTTTCGAGTTATTTTGTTTTTAAGTTTTTCTTTGGCAAATTACTTTATGCTCTTTAAAACCTTATATCTCAGCCAACGTTCATTCAAAAAAGCTCTAAATTGGCACGATTACTCTTGAGATGTTGTCAAACAGATTGTCATTTGTTGTATTAAAGTATCTTATACAGAGTGGTCAAAAATTGAATTATCGTTTCTCCATATTCAATGGTAAGAAAGTCGAAAATTTTAAATGAATTTTTTTACCCTATCAGAAATGGAATTTGATAAAAATGTGGCAAAATTAATTGGCAGAATTAGTTGGTTAGATAGTTCAATTTTACTTAGCTTTTACTAAAAATGTTTTAAGAACTATTCGAGAATAAACTCATCGTTAAACTCAATAAACTCATTGTTATATTCACCAACATAACAAAATTTATCTCAATTTGTGTGAGCCTTCTTCATTTTCTAGATCTTGTTCCTCTATATTTACTTCTTCATCATTATTGTCTTCTTCTTCACTTTCTTCATCATCATCATCTTCTTCTTTACCTTCCTTTTCTTCTAGAGATTTGTCCAGTATAAGTAAATTTTTCATGTCTTCATTCATATTTTTATATATTATGAATCAATTGATTGATCTGAACATTCTTTATAAAAGTTACTAATAAATGGATCGGAGTTCAGTAATAGTCTTTTAAATAAATCTTCATTTGTTTGAAGTCTACCACATTTTCTTGTGTGACACTGTCTAAATCTGCGTACTTGTTTGTTTTTTGCTTCTTGATAAATAAGATCCACAATTATGTGTTAAGTAATCTTTGACTGCCAATTTTTTGGTTAAGGCGCACGTTGGCGCAAGATTTCTTTCTTATGCTATGTACAGGGTGGTTCAAATTCGATGTCCGAATAGGCTAACTCGAAAACTATAAGAGTTAGAAGAAAAGTAGCTGAGATGTCATGATCTCGTTTTTCGAGAAACTGCTAATGCCGAAAACCTCATAGCGCTATCGTCTTTTGTTTTTCCGCTAGAGGCTAAAATTGAAAATATCGTAAAACCAGCAAGCGCAATTATCTTGGTTATTATTATAGCTGGAGTATTATAACTAAGACATTATATGGACACTTTTTTACAGAGAATTTGATGACGTAGTCAAAAAAATTTTTTCGGTTTTAGATTTTGAGATATTAACGCAATGTTCGTTTTTTTAAATGGAAACAACCACTGATTATTCGCTTATTAAATTCGTTATTTTTTTTTCCGATTACAAAAATATAGGGTTTGACAGGTCTATTTCTTATTGTTTTAGAATAAAGCTAAAAATTAACTTTTCTTTTAGTGTCTTCCAAGAAATTAAATTTACAGTTTCCTGTAAATTACGGTAGTATAATTAAAAATTAAAAAAACATATTTCTGATATTTGAAACAAATATATTTGTTGAACTATTTAATTTATATATGTAATTATACAAAAGTTGGAATAGATTGCATAATTTCACATTTTTGTATTAATATTTAATATTATTATTAAATGACTTAATAAATTATTGATAGATGGCGCTCATATATATTTTTTTAATTCAACCTAAACATAGCAACATTTGTTTGTATTCAAAAATTTTCTAAAAATCCTGTTTTTTAAGATGGATTACGAAAAGTTTAACATGTTAGAATGTTACATATTAGAAAATAAAGTAAATTTTATATAAATTTTTAGTAGAATAATTTTTAGTTATAGTACCGTAATTTACAGGAAACTGTAAATTTAATTTCGTCGATGACACTAGATGGAAATTTTATAAAAAAAGTTTATTTTTAGCTTTATTCTAAAACAATAAGAAATAGACCTTTCGAACTCTATATTTTTGTAATTAGAAAAAAATAAAGAATTTAATAAGCGAATAATCGGTGGTTGTTTCCATTTAAAAAAATGAAAATTGTCATGATATCTCAAAATCTAAAACAAAAAAAATTTTTTTGTCTACATCATCAAATTCTCTGTAAAAAAGTGTCCATATAATGTCTTAGTTATAATACTCCAGCTATAATAATAACCAAGATAATTGCGTTTGCTGGTTTTACGATATTTTCAATTTTAGCCTCTAGCGGAAAAACAAAAGACGATAGCGCTATGAGGTTTTCGGCATTAGCAGTTTCTCGAAAAACGAGATCATGACATGTAAGCTACTTTTTTTCTAACTCTTATAGTTTCCGAGTTAGCCTATTCGGACATCGAATTTGAACCACCCTGTACACCATACCTTCAGCAATAAAAAAATGTTAGCTACAATTGTTCGATTTTGTTCGCTCGCAAGATATTTAATTTAAAAGATTAAAAAAATATAAGTATTTATTGACGTTAATAGAAATGGTTGTAATTTTTTTCAACAAACATCTTTTGAAATTTGGAGAGGCGTAAAATGAAGACCTTTCTGTACTTTATAAGAAACCAACGACACAATATTTTCAAGTAGTGATATACCATCTTTTTTGTTTTCTAAAAAATTTCCTTATACAAAATAAGGTAATTGTAATAGCAATTTATTTCGCGCAGTAGCTATTATAAAACATCAAAGACTTCATAAACTTCACTAAGAGTCTATTAATAGTTAAAATATATGTAACATTTAAAAAAACAACACTATAAAAATTTTTTTTTAATTGATTTTCGATCGGGTTTTGAGTGTTTTCGGACCACTGTGCGTCGGGACACAAAGTGTTAACAAAACAAAAAGAAATATTAAGAAACTTATTTGTGAAATAGATAAGATGAGAGATGTTAATCTATTTGTAGAGTCTCTGAAGATGGCCAAGGTCCGAAACTGGTTAGACTTAAATTCTATATCAAATAAAAACCAGTTTAAAAGTACAAAATCAAACTCTAGATTATTTTCTTCAAAAATTTTTACACGAATCATCATTTGGTCTCTAGTTTTAGCGATTAAATTTATGCCACGACTTACAGAAACACCCTGTATACCCTCTGTGCTTGTGACAGCTGTCATTCTGTGATAAAAATGGACAGGCACCAAACAATTTTCAATAGTTTGAGCCTGTCTATTCTGAGAAGTCTTATATTTTTAGAGAGATGAATTTCTCAACATTATTCATTTGTTGCTTAGTCAAGTGATGCATAACGCGGTCCAATTATGCTGTTGGTGAAAAAGAAATATCCCAATAAAATAATGAATTATAATCCACAAGTGTTTTTTTTTTAAACAGGAATTCACTGTGTTTACATTATTAATTAATAACCTGAGTGGAAATTAAAGCTTTAATATGTTTTTAAGTGTTAATTTTATGCGTTTATTAAAAGTCAATTTTATTTTTAAGTTAGTAATTAAAAGTTTACTTTATGGAGAATCTATTGAAATAAATAATTAAAAATACACAAGATTTTTAAGTTTTAGGACCATTTTTGTTTTAAATATTCTTTTAGCCCCTCTTCAAATCTCTTTTTGTTTGTATAACTTTTAACTTACCATACGAAGAACTCGCTTCGCGATAATAATCAGTTTCATATTCAGCCTCATACGAATGCCCGGTAGAATAAGAACGTCCATGACCTGAAGAAGGTGGATAATGATCGTATCCAGGATCTGCAGGATCATAAGTGTCTTCGTAACCGTAACTTTCCTCCATGGCGACCCTGGCCCTATCTAAAATTGACAAAATCTTCGTTTTTGCCGGCATCACCCTTGGAGTTGGAACAGGAACCCTTGTAGCGGTACGCATTTGAACTGGGGGGCGAGGAATTGGTTGTCGGGTTGGTCCTTGACCTGTAAAATTAGGTGGTTCTTCAGATTTAAGCTGGAATTAATTTGCAAACTCACTTCGCATGACTGGAGGTCTCCTCACTTCCGTACGAGTTTCAACTCCATCATCTGATGTCATAATTTCCATTTCTCGCATTTGTTCTTGTCTAATATTGTCGTTGTTGTCTGGGATGAGATATTTTCGGACTTCTGCTAAAGCATAAGCCACCCGAGCGTGGGCTTCAGCTGGGGGACCTAAAGCTGAGATTTCAACGTGGAGATCATCACCTAAGTGGGCGTATTTTGGGTCGAGGGATTGACGCAATTCCTCTTCTTTTTGACGATCTTTCATGGAACCGCGACCCAAAACTGCCATTTTACACATGGTTTCTTCTTGGAGACGTTTCATTGAGTTGCCTTTTGGGCCTAATAGTTTTCCCACAAAATTAAACTTTGGGTGTTCACGTACTGGAACTAATACTTTCACTGACACTTTCATTGGTCTTTCTCTGTAGATATCTACGAATTTTTGATCTTTTCCAGGGATTTTCCCCGTTGTTTGAGCTTTTTGTATCTCTAAAATGAAACAATCTTTATAGAATCAATCACAAAGCATGAGAGAATTATTAAAAATACCTTGTTCAATAAGTCTACAAGCATGCGGACTTTTCAACTCGTCCAAGAGTTGCTTTTCAGCGAGAAGATCTCGAATGTACTCATTTAACTTTTCGTGTTGGTTTGCTGATTCTTCCCCGGGTTTTTCTTCAGAGTTGTTGTTGGAAGAACTACTTTTTCTTTTGTACTCCGTAGAATACTGCCCTGGTGCACTAACCGGCGATTCGTACCTCTCTGCCATTAGATACTAATGTTATAAATCACCTAATAAACCAATTATTTAATAAATTAGTCTATTTTTTTTGTAATAATGTAGGATCGATGTGAAAAATACAACATAAGAACCAAACTAATGCCGGTTTTTGATAGATTTCTTTATATGACGTAAAATGTAGTGCAATCTAGCGGATAAATTTGGAATTATGAACTTGAAAGAATAACAACAAGATGGCGCACGATAATTTTTACATTTTTATTTTATAATAATTGTGATTAATTAATTATAATTAATATACAGGTGTTTCTGTAAGTCGTGGCATAAACTTAATCACAAATACTAGAGTCAAAATGATGTTTTGTGCAAAAATTTTTGAAGAAAATTGTCTAGAGTTTGATTTTGTACTTTTCAACTGGTTTCTATTTTATATAAAATTTAAGACTAACTAATTTCGGCTCTTGGCCACCTTCAAAGACTCTACAAATACATTAACATGCCTCATCCTATCCACTTTACAAACAAGTTTCTTAATATTTCTTTTCCTTTTGTTAAAAAAGATCACATATCAAAGTCGAAATCAAATTATTAGTTACTAATTTACAAAATTAAAGTTTAAAAAGTTGTAAAATGAAATTAAGGACGAATTGTTACCAGTTTACAGGTTAAAATTTAAGAACGCTCCTTTTTAACAAAAAAATTATTAGGAAACTTGGGAAAAATTCAAAAATCATCATGTGGCATAAAAATCGACGATTTTCTTTTAATCAATGTAAAATGACCCAAAAAACACGTTAAAAATAAAAAGAAAGTGCTGAAAAGTGATTAACACTAGACTAACTTCAGTTATAAAACTTCTATTATATGATAACTAACTTCAGGTTTAAAATGTCAACCTCAATTTTGACATATTTGTAATCTTCATTAAAAATCCTTTAAAATTCGATGTCTGAATAGGCTATCTCCGAAACTATAAGAGTTAGAAAAAAAGTAGTTCACATGTCATGATCTCGTTTTTCGAGAAACTGTTAATGCCGAAAACCTCAAAGCGCTATCGTCTTTTGTTTTTCCCCTGGAGGCCAAAATTGAAAATATCGCAAAACCAGCAAGTACAATTATCTTGGTTATTATTATAGGTGGAGTATTATAACTAAGACATTATAAGGACACTTTTTTATAGAGAATTTGATGACGTAGCCAAAAAAATTTTTTCTGTTTTAGATTTTTAGATATTATAACAATTTTGGTTTTTTGAAATGGAAACAATAACTGATTATTCGCTTATTAAATTCGTTATTTTTTTCTGATTACAAAAATATAGGGTTATATAGGTCTATTTCTTATTGTTTTAGAATAAAGCTAAAAATAAAATTTTTTTCTTTGAGTGTCGTCAACGAAATTAAATTTACAGTTTCCTGTAAATTACGGTACTACAACTAAAAATTATTCTACTAAAAATTTATATAAAATTTACTTTATTTTCTAATATCTAACATTCTAAAAATGTTATTCATAAAAAAAACAGGATTTTTAATTTGACACTTCAGAACATTTTTGAAAGCAAACAAAAAAAATGTTGCTATGTTTATTTGAATTAAAAAAAATTAAATGAGCGCCATCTATCAATAATTTATTAAGTCATTTAATAATAATATTAAATATTAATAAAAAATGTGAAATAATACAATCTATTCCAACTTTTGTGTAAAACAAATATAAATTAAATAGTTCAACAAATGTATTTGTTTCAAATATCAGAAATATGTTTTTTAATTTTTAGTTATAATTTACAGGAAACTGTAAATTTAATTTCTTTGACGACACTAAAAAAAAAGTTTGTTTTTAGCTTTATTCTAAAACAATAAGAAACAGACCTGTCCAACCCCTATATTTTTGTAATCAGAAAAAAATAACGAATTTTAACTTTTTTAAAATTTTTTTCTAGTTTTTACTAACACTATAACTAGAACTAGAATCATTCGGGTTTAGCCGTCTTGAAAGACGTGCGGCTAAACCAGAATGTTTCTAGTTCTAGGTCTAGTGTTAGTTCTAGTTTAACACTAACAAGTTTTGACACTTGTAAGTTTTAAAGGAACTAGGAACTAGAATGTTTTTAGTTCTAGTTCTAACCTTAGTTCTAGTGATTGTGTCAGTATTAGTACTAGTTTTAGTGGTTATTTAAGGTCAGGGTATTGATTATTTTTTAGAAATAAAACTAGAACTAACACTAGACCTACAACTAGAATGATTCGGGTTTATTTTTCACAACGATGCGATTGGTTTAGATAGATATAATTTATCAAGTAAAAAGAAAATTCCCTTTCGTACCACATTGAAGGACACTTCAACATAAATAACATCAGTTGACCTTTTCCTTTTCCACCAAATCGGATTTTTTTTAGCTTGGAGTAACAGCCTCCCGTGAATTATTCGTAGGCTGAAGGAAGGTTTATCAATCCATTGTAGCAAGTCCCAATACATCCATCGGACACCCAATTTCTTTTATTAGACACCTCGCTAAACCCGAGGAGATGTCTTGATGAATAAATGAATAAATTACCGATTTAAAAAAGAAAAACGTTACCAAATACGTGCCGAAGAACGGTTATCTCGAGGGGTTTTCATAATTGGCGTGAAATGAGTACTGCTTGTTGGGAAAATGGGGCCAACCGGGAAATTGCTTTCGGGTAAAGTGCATGTTTTGGTTGAGGGTTTCAGGGCAAGAAAACGCGATAAGATATGGAAATATCCTGATGGGTCTTCGCCGGTCTGACACCTCGGGTGACGGCCGCGGAATCACGAAAAGTTGAGGTCTCTCTCTGTAAACGTAAAGTTCAGTGCTAAAAGTGGGAACGTAGAGAAGGGGGGCAAAGTTGAAATATGAACCGCTATTTATAAAAGTTGGAAGTTTCTGTTGCCGCAGAGATTTTTACTGTTATTTTTCCATGAGACCCTGTCTTTTCTGCCAGATATTTTCCACAAAACGACTCTATTGATTTATAATTTATCACTCCTATAAAAAAAATATATTTTAACACAACATTTTTTTCGTCAATATCGAAGAAAATTTACCTTTTGTAACATTCTCAAAACAAAATCCTTTTGTATGAAACTTTACAAAGGATTTCTATAATTAGAATTGAATGGATGGGAATGTGCTTGCTCTCATTTTGAATCGGGATTCGCTCGATATGTACAGAGATGGGAATATCGCGTCAACGAGTCGATACAAATTCAAAGCTCGGAATCATACGATTACCGGAGACATCGATTCATATCAAAGTCGGATTACCGGGAACGATTTTAGACCTCCGGTTGGCAGATTTTGGTTAACCTGAGCGCACAAATCAATTTCACGTTATACGCGAAAGATATAAAGGTAAACGATAAAAGATTATTCAATAAATTTGCGATAAAATCTTTTATTCTACATTTGTTTTTATATAAGTTAATCAAATCCATTTAAAAATATAACCATAATCACGAAACTAGTATGCACTTGCACTGTTCTACATAACATGTAACATAGCTTAATAGTATAGGCATTGGGTAGTTTTGCAAAGGAAAAGTTTTGCTTGGAAAAGGTGACGTCCTTATTCAGAGTTAAGAGACGCATGGCTAAATCCGAATGTTTCTAGTTCTAGGTTTAGTGTTAGTTCTAGTTTTACTCTAGACTTAGATTTTAGTTCTTGGTCTAGCGATGCATAACAATTAAAACTAGAACTAACACTGGAAACTTTCTAGTTCTAGGTCTAGTGTTAGTTCTAGTTGTACAGTAGCACTGTTGCTATGTAGAACTAACACTATACCTAGAACTAGAATCATTTGGGTTTAGTCGCACGTCTCTAAAGACGATTAAACCCGAATGATTCTAGTTCCAGGTATAGCGTTAGTTCTAGTTTTACACTTGCACTGTCACTAGAATTAACATTAGACCTGGAACTAGAAACATTTAGGTTTAGCCGTACGTCTCTTAAGACGGCTAAACCCGAATGATTCTACTTCTTGGTCTAGCGCTGAATAACAAATAAAACTAGCCGTGTGTCTAAGGACGCACGTCTAAACCCGAAAATTTCTAGTTCCAGGTCTAGTGTTAGTTCTAGTTTTACACCAGCAGTATTCTATGTGGAACTAACACTATACCTAGAACTAGAATCATTTGGGTTTACCCGCACGTCTCTAAAGACGGCTAAACCCGAATGATTCTGGTTCTAGGTATAGTGTTAGTTCTAGTTTTACACCAGCAGTATTACTATGTGGAACTAACACTATACTTAGAACTAGAATCATTTGTGTTTAGCCGCACGTCTCTAAAGACGGCTAAATCCGAATGGTTCTAGTTCTAGGTATAGTGTTAGTTCTAGTTTTACACTTGCACTGTCACTAGAACTAACATTAGACCTTCTTCTTGGTCTAGCGCTGAATAACAAATAAAACTAGAACTAACACTAGACATAGAACTAGAAAGTGTCGGGTTTAGCCGTGCATCTGAGGACGTCTGAGGCGTCTGAGGACGCACGTCTAAACCCGAAAATTTCTAGTTCTAGGTCTAGTGTTAGTTCTAGTTTTACACCAGCAGTATTACTATGTGCAACTAACACTATACTTAGAACTAGAATCATTTGGATTTAGCCGCACGTCGCTAAAGACGGCTAAACTCGAATGATTCTAGTTCCAGGTATAGCGTTAGTTCTAGTTTTACACTTGCACTCTCACTAGAACTAACATTAGACCTGGAACTAGAAACATTTAGGTTTAGCCGTACGTCTCTTAAGACGGCTAAACCCGAATGATTCTACTTCTTGGTCTAGCGCTGAATAACAAATAAAACTAGCCGTGTGTCTGAGGACGCACGTCTAAACCCGAAAATTTCTAGTTCCAGGTCTAGTGTTAGTTCTAGTTTTACACCAGCAGTATTCTATGTGGAACTAACACTATACCTAGAACTAGAATCATTTGGGTTTAGCCGCACGTCTCTAAAGACGGCTAAATCCGAATGGTTCTAGTTCTAGGTCTAGTGTTAGTTCTAGTTTTACACCAGCAGTATTACTATGTGCAACTAACACTATACTTAGAACTAGAATCATTTGGATTTAGCCGCACGTCTCTAAAGACGGCTAAACTCGAATGATTCTAGTTCCAGGTATAGCGTTAGTTCTAGTTTTACACTTGCACTCTCACTAGAACTAACATTAGACCTGGAACTAGAAACATTTAGGTTTAGCCGTACGTCTCTTAAGACGGCTAAACCCAAATGATTCTAGTTCTTGGTCTAGCGCTGAATAACAAATAAAACAACTAACACTAGACCTAGAACTAGAAAGTTTCGAATATTTCTAGTTCTAGTGTTAGTTCTAGCTTTACACCAGCACTATTACTATGTAGAACTAACACTATACCTAGAACCAGAATCATTTGGGTTTAGCCACACGTCTCTAAAGACGGCTAAACCCGAATGATTCTGGTTCTAGGTATAGTGTTAGTTCTAGTTTTACACCAGCAGTATTACTATGTGGAACTAACACTGTACCTAGAACTAGAATCATTTGGGTTTAGCCGCACGTCTCTAAAGACGGCTAAATCCAAATGATTCTGATTCTAGTTATAGTGTTAGTTCTAGTCTTACACTTGCACTGTCATTAGAACTAACATTAGACCTGGAACTAGAAACATTTAATTTTGAATGTAGGAATTCATGTTGCGAGATTATTTGAATTCAAAGGAAAATGAATATAGATCAACATTTATTTACTCGAAACTAGTTTCGGCTTATAACGCCATCATCAGTCGAATCTATGATTAAAAAGAATTACAAATTTGTTTTTTCGTTGAAAATTTTTTGTTTTTTATATAAAATACTTACAGTCAAGTTAAAAAAACTGTTTTTTTAGAACGTGAAATGTCATAAAGGTTTTATGAGTTTAGTGTTATAATACAATACTTAACCCTTATATGTAAATAAAATAAGTAAATTATAACACAACACAGATACACGAACTTATAAACGTACAATTAAAACGTGTGTCAAACGATACATGAAAACACGAAAAACGAAAAACAAGACCTGTTTTTACAGATATTACGAAATGTTACGATATGGCACTATGGTATAGATCGAAACCTCTAAATTTCTAATTTTTGTATTTTTCTCAAAAAAGCAATAAATTCGTCAAATTTTTATATTTTCGCATCTATCTTAATATTGAGGTATCTAAGAGTAAAAGCGCAAGAGAGCAATATTATTAACAATAAAATTTGCAACAATTTTTGTTATAAAAGTTTTCTTATAGCCAGCTCCGATTCTCAAGTGTTACCTTTAATAACTTGAAAAAGCAATAAATTCATCAAATTTTCATATTTTCGTATCTACCTCGATATTGACGTATCTAACAGCAAAAGTGCAAGAGAGCAATATTGTTAACAATAAAATTTGTAACAATTTTTGTTATAAAAGCTTTCTTATAGCAAGCTTCGATTCTCAAGTGTTACCTTTAATAACTTGAAAGAGCAACAAAATTGAGGTTCGTATCGATTTTACATGGATTATATACAATACAAAACATTAATGGCTAATAATACATAAGTAAATTCATCAGTAAATTTATAATTATTATCATTCATAACATTCTCTTACGTTCAATACGATAAGTTTTTAAATCCTACTATTACATATTATTACAGTATTTACTAGGTGTTATATAACTGTGTGTTATACGTAGTTAATGTAGTTAATGTTATAACCCTTATATGTAAATAAAATAAGTAAATTATAACACAACACAGATACACGAACTTATAATTCTATAAATTTAAATAAAATTAATTTTTAAGTTTACTTTAAGTATGTAAATATAGGCATATATTATTTTTCATTCATTATTTTATTTACATATAAGGGTTATTGTATTATAACACTAAACTCATAAAACCTTTATGACATTTCACATTCTAAGAAAAACAAGGTAGTTCTGGTAGTTGATCTTGACCCCCTGATCCATAAAAATCAAAATCAACGGTGTTAAAAAAAACACATCGATAAAATCTTTCAATATTCATTTTTATGTAATTACAAAGATATCTTTAAGAGCAATACATTTTATTTAGTTTATTGATATCCTTTTCACTCATTCCAATTCTTTGTCCAATTACAGCTGTTGGATCCTAAACAAAAAACAACATAATTTTTGAATTCATACTTTTTCGGGTTAAAAAATACTCTTACTTTGGGCACAATTGTTCTTTCACCATTTGCAGAGAAAGCATACTCTCCATAGTGCATTACACTATCGTAGTCGTAACCTTCACCAAAATCGGTTACTTTATCTTCTGTGTATTTGGCAAAGTTTGATTCAGTTCCTTGTTGAATATTATCCCAAATAATATCGACGAAATCGTCTCTATCGCTTGCACTTTGTTGGTGATAAAAACCAGCGGCGTGTAAAAATTCATGAACGATCGTTCCACTTCTTAAACAACCGGATCCGATTGCGCTTTTTTGTAAATTAATTGTTTGTTTTCCACCGAAACGACCAACGTATGACCAACATCCAGAATCTTCACCCTTTAAACACATCAAAATTGTATAAAAGATTAATTAAAAGATAAAACTACTAACAGTAACGTAGACATAATCAATATCGCTTTCGACTTTCCTTCTTACGGTTACGCAACTATTTTCAGCGTAAGCATCTAAAGATGATTGAATCCATTCGGCTTCTTCGGCAGCTACAAGAATTAATTGATAAATTAATTGATTATGAAATAATAATTTTCTTACTAAACGCTGCATCTATTTCATATGGGATTACATTATTTGTCCATCTGTAATAGGTTTCAATAAGTCCATTTCTTTGATTATCGGTAAGAACCATATCTCCCTCCACTTGTCCACTCAATTCCCAAATATTTTGTTTATCATCTTCAGTCCATGTCTTCAAACGATGTACTATATTTAATACGTTTTAATTAATAATTTTTAGATTTTATTATGTTTTTACCTTGTTCTGGAGATAATTTTTTAACATATGGATAACCTAAAGTGAAATGGCAAAGAATTGCAACAAAAATTAGTTTTATCGAAAACATTTTGGTGAATAACCGTTTAACCAACAACTTGAGTTTATATATATTATAATTTTTTTATTTAATTTTATCAAAACAGGTGATATAAATTGCTGATATAGAAAACTATATCCACTTGTTTCTAAGATAAATAAATTTAGGGGAATTAATTTGTTATTTGCACGTGGACATCAAGTGAATGATGCAATTATAGTTATCTAACATAAATAAGATTAAAGTTCTATTTGTGAACTCCTTAATAAATATTCTATCCTCGTCCTTCAGGTTGAATAAGAATGTTTGGACAACTTCTGTATTAGCCATCGCCAAAGCCAAAAACAAACTCCTAACAAAGTTTCGAAAAGCTCAGCACGTGAAAGAGATCCCTCTCACCCGTAGAACTTTAATTTAACACGGCGATACCCGGTACAAGAACGAATTTAATCAGGCATTAGTTTTCTATTTAATTCGAGAATGGCACTCAACCTTCATTTTCTACTCCAATTATCACAATTAACGAATTTAATTTCCTTAAAACGACTTCGACGACTTCCTCTTCGGATGGATTTTAATTCCCTCATACATTTAATAAAAAAAATTGTACTTTTTTGCTGATTATTTGATAAAAGTGAGTGCTTAATAAAAATGTAATATAAATCCTGGGATTTCATTTGCACGTGTTTCGCAATATATTCCTTTCAAAGATATCGACAAAAAAAAATTGATTGGGAAACGATTTATTAATGATAAAAAGGTTTGTTTAACATTTTAAAATAGTCGAAATAAAATAAGAAATAATCCATATAAAAAAACATAAAAAGCAAATTTTTGTTGATAAATCCAAAACGTACAACCTAAAAAAAAATTATCAGCAAATTTTTTGTTACAATGATTTTAATTATTACCTAAATAAAAGCCTTTTTGCTTTTGGTATAGACGTTGAAGATTCGTGCATAACATATTTTCGAATTCCCAAAATATAATTCGAGAAATAATCGTTCCAATTTATTGAGATTAGGTCGCAATTAAAAATTTCTCCATCATTTTTCGATAATTTTGAAGCGATCATTTTTATTTTATTATGTTCAAAATTCCATTTTTTTGATGAATAATAGTTTAATATGTTTAAACCTTTCGATACTTTTCTTTGGGTTCTTACCAGGCTATAATTTTAGAAATTCAATTTAAATTTAATTTATTAATAAATTATAATTAACTTACAATGGTGTTATACGAATAATTCTCAATAAAAAATCAATAAAATAAGCCGGAACCAAATGGAACAAATAAACAACCAAAACATGACAAAACCTACAAGTTCTTAACGTTGCATTAGGATACCACAACATAATTGAGAATGGATTATTTAAAACATGCTTTTTAGAAAATTCTAAAGTTTCCCCCCAAGTTATTGAGTTGTCCTAGAAAGAATCAAACTTAGATTTAGAAAAAGGAGTTGAGAAGAAACGCTTACAGCATCCCCTGTTAAATTTATAATTAAAGGTTCTTTTAATAGTTCAATATTTGATAATTCTTTAGCGATAACGATCATTCTATTAATAGTTATATCAACAGGCACTAAATCTGCTACTGATTGAGCATTACATAACATCGACCTAATTATTCCTTTACCACAACCAATCATTAAACCTGTTGGACCGTTTAAATTGTCAACCCAACCAGGAAATGGTTCAGAAAGTGATGCTGTAACTGAAAACAAACATTTTAATATATAACAGGCTATAACAGAGACTGCTTTTCCTGTATTAATCCGTTATATCGAAGTTTTACTATACAGGGTGTCCCAAATTCGTTGTTCGCATAGGCTATCTCCGAAATTAAAAGAGATAGAAAAAAAGTTCGTTAAATGACATGATCTTGTTCTTCATGATCGAGAAATTGGTAATGCTGATAACTCGAAACAATATGATACAAACTGATGTTCTTAAGTCATTACATTTTTGGGTAGTAGGCTTAGGTGGATGTTAAATTGTTTTAAAGTTGTTTAAAATTGTTTAAAATTATAAAAAATTGACAGCCATAAACAAAACTATCCTTAGCCAATATTTTTAGTTTATTGCCAAGATTTACAATAATAACAGAAAAATAAACATTATGCTAAGAAGCTTTCCACAGAGTTATAGCTTGTACAGTAATTGACCTGTGATATATTTCAGTACGATGAACGAGAGCAGACTCTCGTAGGAAGACAGCGATAGTTTGAGTGTTTGCTATTTTCAAACTCAAACCATGGCATCTAGACCAGTCTAGAACAGTAGCAAGATCCCTATTAAGCCGCATTACCGTTGCTGGAAGTTCATCCACAGCTGCAGATGTATAAATTTGGAGGTCGTCTGCATATAGGTGCAAGTTGCACTTAATTATCTTAGTGGATAATTGGTGGGCCCAAAACACTGCCCTGAGGCATACTGCAAAGGCTTCTAAATATAGATGAGGAGTCACGTACACACAAGAAACGATTAGAAAGGTATGATTGAAACCAAGCGATACAGCTCGGCGAAAAACCTACAGAAGATAGAATTGCCACCAACAAGCTATGGTCAACAGAATCAAATGGTCATCACAACCACATCTAATATCATCAGTAATTTTGATAAGTGCCGATGTCGTGCTATGATCTTGCCGGAAATTTCCCGGAATGATTGACGGGCGAAAATAAAACTGACCTATGCTAACATTCATCCACGCTATAATTGGGGTACAAAAGAAAACCGACTGTCCTTCACGCTATAATTAGGGTTTCAAAACAAAACTGACCTATCCTAACATTCCTTCACGCTTTAATTTGGGTTTCTTCACGCTTTAATTTGGTTTTCAAAAGAAAACTACCGGTCTTAACATTTCTTCACGCTTTATTGGGATTTCTTCATGCTATAATTGGGATACAAAAGAAAACCGGCAGTCCTTCACGCTATAATTGGGGTTCAAAAGAAAACCGACATTCCTTCACGCTATAATTAGGCTTTCAAAACAAAACTGACCTATCCTAACATTCCTTCACGCTTTAATTTGTGTTTCTTCACGCTTTAATTTGGTTTTCAAAAGAAAACTACCGGTCTTGACATTCCTTCACGCTTTAATTGGGATTTCTTCATGCTATAATTGGGATACAAAAGAAAACCGGCAGTCCTTCACGCTATAATTGGGGTTCAAAAGAAAACCGACATTCCTTCACGCTATAATTAGGCTTTCAAAACTAAACTGACCTATCCTAACATTCCTTCACGCTTTAATTTGTGTTTCTTCACGCTTTAATTTGGTTTTCAAAAGAAAACTACCGGTCTTGACATTCCTTCACGCTTTAATTGGGATTTCTTCATGCTATAATTGGGATACAAAAGAAAACCGGCAGTCCTTCACGCTATAATTGGGGTTCAAAAGAAAACCGACATTCCTTCACGCTATAATTAGGCTTTCAAAACAAAACTGACCTATCCTAACATACCTTCGCGCTTTAATTTGGGTTTCTTCACGCTTTAATTTGGTTTTCAAAAGAAAACTACCGGTCTTAACATTCCTTCACGCTTTAATTGGCATTTCTTCATGCTATAATTGGGATACAAAACAAAATCGGCAGTCCTTCACGCTATAATTGGGTTCAAAAGAAAACCGACATTCCTTCACGCTATAATTAGGGTTTCAAAACAAAACTGACCTATCCTAACATTCCTTCACGCTTTAATTTGGGTTTCTTCATGCTTTAATTTGGTTTTCAAAACAAAACTACCGGTCTTAACATTCTTTCATGCTTTAATTGGGATTTCTTCATGCTATAATTGGGATACAAAAGAAAACCGGTAGTCCTTCACGCTATAATTAGGGTTCAAAAGAAAACCGACATTCCTTCACGCTATAATTAGGCTTTCAAAACAAAACTGACCTATCCTAACATTCCTTCGCGCTTTAATTTGGGTTTCTTCACGCTTTAATTTGGTATTCAAAAGAAAACTACCGGTCTTAACATTCCTTCACGCTTTAATTGGGATTTCTTCATGCTATAATTGGGATACAAAAGAAAACCGACAGTCCTTCACGCTATAATTGGGGTTCAAAAGAAAACCGACATTCCTTCACGCTATAATTATGGTTTCAAAACAAAACTGACCTATCCTAACATTCCTTCGCGCTTTAATTTGGGTTTCTTCACGCTTTAATTTGGTATTCAAAAGAAAACTACCGGTCTTAACATTCCTTCACGCTTTAATTGGGATTTCTTCATGCTATAATTGGGATACAAAAGAAAACCGACAGTCCTTCACGCTATAATTGGGGTTCAAAAGAAAACCGACATTCCTTCACGCTATAATTATGGTTTCAAAACAAAACTGACCTATCCTAACATTCCTTCACGCTTTAATTGGGATTTCTTCATGCTATAATTGGGATACAAAAGAAAACCGGCAGTCCTTCACGCTATAATTGGGGTTTAAAAGAAAACCGACATTCCTTCACACTATAATTAGCCTTTCAAAACAAAACTGACCTATCCTAACATTTCTTCACGCTTTAATTGGGATTTCTTCATGCTATAATTGGGATACAAAAGAAAACCGGCAGTCCTTCACGCTATAATTGGGTTCAAAAGAAAACCGACATTCCTTCACGCTATAATTAGGGTTTCAAAATAAAACTGACCTATCCCAACATTCCTTCACGCTTTAATTGGAGTTTCAAAAGAAAACTACCTGTCTTAACATTCCTTCACGCTTTAATTGGGATTTCTTCATGCTATAATTGGGATACAAAAGAAAGCCGACATTCCTTCACGCTATAATCAGGATTTCAAAACAAAACTGACCTATCCTAACATTCCTTCATGCTATAATTGAGGTTTCAAAACAAAACTGACCTAGCCTAACATTTCTTTAGGCCTTTTTGCCGATAGGATAAAAAAAAAGACGATAACTCTTTGGAGTTTTCGCCATTAGCAGTTTCTCCAAAAACGATCATGACATGTAAGTTACTTTTTTTCAATCTCTTTTAGGGTAGGCACACACGGTCGATTTTTAGTCGGCCGATAGTTTAGTCGATGGACATAAATGTATTAAGTTTAATGTAGGTGCGCATACAATACAACCGCAGATCAACTCGATTTTTTAATCAAAAGGAGTCCATGTGCACTTATGATTAAAAAGTTGTGCAACTATCGTACAACTGCAATAATGCCACAGCTTTATATTGAAGCGCACACACAGTCGATAGTTTAGTTGAGCTTTTTAGGAATGTAGGTTGCGCGCGCAACTTTAGTGAGAGTTGAAGTGTCTTCTCTAGTATAACATAAATCGATTACTACTTTAGTTTATCTCAATTATTTTATGATAAGTGAATTTATATCAAAAATTAAGTTAAATTATTTTCCGTTTTACTACCGCAGTTAATTATATACTACACTAAATACAGTGTGTTAATTAATTATCGTACCCGACGTCATCATTGCAAGTATGCAACCAAAATCACAGTGCAATACGCATTATACGCAAATCGTGTATTGCAATACCAATATTGTGATATTGGTTGCATACTTGCAATGATGACGTCGGGTACGATAATTAATTACCACACTGTATATTAAAGTAATACAAATACATTATTTTAAAAATTTGAATTATTTCCCGGTATTATTCAATATTCAATACAATATAAATACAAGTTCTTTCGAAATCGATATGTGTGTGCATACAACACGATTTATGAACAACTAAACAGTTTAGTCGGTTATAAATTGATAATGCATCGCGATTTCAAACCAATCCAACTAAACTGTTTCGTCGATGAATAATTGACCGTGTGTGCCTACCCTTAGTTTCAGAGATAACCCATGCGGACAACGAATTTGGGACACAATTATTGGAAAACTTAAAAAATTACCAATTGATGGTCTTAAGATTGCTATTTTCATAAACGAAGAATATTCCCCAACCAATTCCTCAGTAAGTGATTTTGTATAAGCGTAAGTGTTTGGATAACCATTAATTATATCCGGTGTTATTTTATTAAGAGTATTTTCATTCATCCATTGAACTAAATCTAACATTTTTCTGAAAAAAGAAATTAGAGTTTGTTATCTTAAAGTACTGATTTATTACCTTGGATTATGAGGAGCAGGATACATTTTTTCTTCTAAAATTTCTTCATTTACATGGCAATAAGATGTGGATACATGAATATAAACGGATAAATTTTTAAATCTTTTTGCTAACTCCAAAACGTTATAAGATCCACCTAAATTGGTGAGGACAGTTTCTTTAAGAGGTTCTTGAAATTTAACGTTTGCTGCCATGTGGAAAACAACATCGACGTCCTTTAGTAAGACAATTAATTCATCTTCATTTATTCCTAAATTCGCCTTTTTCAAGTCACCGGATATAAAACGTAATTTATCAAGCGATTTTGGAGATTTCGATTTAAGCAAATCAAAAAGCTACAATTTTTAAATATTAATTAATTAAATTAACTAAATTTTTTATCTTACTGGAATTGAAAAATATTTTTTTAATCTCTCTTCAACTGATTGTCCTCGTTTCGATCGAATTAATACATAAATAATTTTTGCATTCGTAGATCGTAGCAATTTTTCCACAAGAACTTTTCCCATCGATCCCGTTGCTCCTGTTATAAATATTTTCTTCCCATCGTACCATTGAGACACTGCAAAAGATATTTCAATATATTTAAAGATTAAACATCAAAGATAAATTTCAATATGTAGTCTCAAAAGACCAACTCTCTAACAGAAAAGTTATAAAATAAAAAAAAAATGAGTTAAAGCTCCGGCAAAGTTAATTAAGGAACTTCCGATACTTAAAGTTGAGGAAATTAAAAAAAACTAAGCAAAAACTTTTAACGGTCGGGTGAATTTTGCGAAACCCATCGAATAATTTTGCATACATTTTACTTAGGAATCGATCGTATGGTTATTGACGTCCAAACACTGTAAAGGTTCCCTTGAAGAGCATCACGTTTGAATCTATTATATTTAATCGTTGAATAACACGCAATGATTATGGTTATTACACACCATCAATCAATTTATTAGGCAAAAAAAATCTTACAAAAAAGAAAGTGTATGTATTCGATGTGATTTTACCAGAGGAAACTGTAAATTTTTTACAATGAAAGACGTACGAGTAGACACGCCGTGTGGTGCATTTAGAAAGACACCAGACACAAACGCTTCAAGGAATTTCTATGAGAGCAATATTTTTCACGTCCACTCACGTAGACCTCGTTTTTATGACAGCTTGCCCTTGCACCGGAATAATAAGGCTCTTCTTGGTTCATTCTTGTAAACGTCGGAGTGGTTGAATTCAAAAAGATTGTGGTGTTAAGTCAGAAAATAAAAATAAAAATCTACCTTCACCAAATAACCACGTTATAACTCGATTGCATGTGGCGGTTCTACACAAAACAAACAACGTTGGTGATATAAGGGGTTGTTTTAGCATGAATTTCTTACCGTCAATTCCGCAGGTAATTGCCAACCAACGCCGACATCAATATTTATCCTTTCATTAAAGTCGGACAACTTTAAACCCATCGTTGACACCGCTCTGATTTGGCAAGATAAATAGTTGGGTCGTTATTAAATTTTGACTTAAATTTTCACTAATTCTTTTACTAGATTATTCACGACATGGGTAAACGGGAGGTAAACAACCCCTTGAAAGTAGAAGTCTATTGAGTAAATGCGGAACCTGTAAATCCGAGACTCAATACCCGGATACGAGAGTATTTTAGAGATCCTTATTTAAAATTAAAATCACTTCCCCCCTAACTTAATACACCAGTTCGAAGTCAAACATTAACTTTGAAATACATGGCGTCCACTCTATCGTGTATTCGGTACATTATGACGTAAAGTTTGAGCTTAGTTAAAAGGGTCAGGTACATTTTCTGTTCATTGAAATTAGGTATATTAAATATTAAAGTAAAGAGTGATTTTTACTAGGATATACAGCGAGGTAGGAAAGTATTCATCATAATTTTTATGGCAATAAAAAGAAATTAAATGTCAAAATGATTACGAGTGCACAATTTATATCGATTTTAACCCTGCAGTAGTGGCGCCGTGTCTGAGAGATTCAATTTCCAGGATTGATTCTTGTTAAATTGCTTTTTTGATTTAATTTGGCCACTTATAATAATAATAATAATAAACCACTTTATTGACTGCAATCAAGAAAAATAAATAAATAACTGCATAAACTTTATGCAGTCAAACGGCGAAGTCCAGATAACAGTTTCCAAAGATCCTGTCATCTTCTAATCAACCAAGAGTTGAACGTTCAAAATAATAAAACAAAAACCTAGAACTGTTAGCGTATATCGTTTTCTACTCTTACGTAACTAATTATGATGAAACAAAGATGAAAAAATAAAAATTTGCTTCAACGTCAGAACACCGAGGCAACATAAACGTTTGGTTGTGATCTTTGTAATGTTAATAAAGCGTCGCGCAACTTAGCAATATTGTATGAAAATGATCTCTCAAAAAGAGCTGTTTTCTGAGCAGGTATGGTAATGGTGCTTTTATGTCTGAGGTTTAGATTATGTATGTCTATCCTAAAAGTGATTTTATTATACAAGTAAGGTGGTGTTTTCGTGATAACTCGCGAGGTACAGGAAATAGTATTTAAAACGGTTTCTAACGTTCAACCCTGCATTACTTATAGTATGAGATATAGTTTCGTGCTTTCTGATCCCCTAAATCAAACGAAGACAACATCTGAACTTTTTGAATGCGATGCAAATCAAATTCGATTAAACATGGTAGAGCTGCATATGCCTTCCTTATACGAGCAGTGACGTGAGTAGTGAAACGAAGATTAGAGTCAAACACCACACCCAAATTTCTTGTCTCCTGAGACACGACCAGTCGCTCACCATCCAATGAAACATTGACATTATCAGCTGGTAAATTGCCAAAGATAACTATTGTTGATTTGGTTGCGTTGAGTGTTAGCGCCAATTTGATGGAGTACTCCGAGAGTACTAGAAGATCTGCGTTTAATTTTGTACATGAGAAGGCAGTGTGCTCTCTTCGAAAAGTCAAATATAGCTGAATATCATCAGCGTGTACTGACGAGTGTTTAACACATTTGGGCAGTTGAGAGGTGTACAGAGTAAATAGTAGCGGAAAATTCCTCTCCCAATCTCACCACCTGGACTCGGCCAGAAAGGAAGCTGATTATAAGAGACACTGCCGACTCAGATATACCAACATAATGCAAGAGGGATAACAGCATTTGGTGGTTGACTTTGTCAAAAGACAAGACTTTGGAATGATCTGGAAGAATAGTGATAGGATTTGGTAAGGGCATTATAACAGCAGACTTGCAGACAAAGGTGCATATGTTAGCATACGCGGATGACATCGTGATCATGGCGAGAGAAGCGACGGAGATGAAAGATATGATAAAGACATTGGAAAGATATTTTAGGGGGAAGGGGCTGAAAGTGAATGTGGAGAAGACAAGGATGATGAAGTTTTGTAAGGGGGGAGAAAAAGAACAGAAAACTGGAGATGGGAGGGAAAAGAGATCGAGGAGGTTAGGGAGTATACCTACTTGGGGTATGTGTTCAGGGAAGACAACAGGGAGGGGTCGCATGCAAAAAAGGCGAATAAGGTGATGGGACAAGTATGGGGAAGAGAGTCTTTGGAAGGAATGTGGCAAAGAGGAAGATTATGTTTGAAGGTCTGGTTAGCAGTGTGATGATGTATGGAGCAGAGGTATGGGGATGGAGAGAGCAGGCAATGCTGGAGGACGTACAAGTTAGATACTGGAGATGGGTGCTTGGGGTGGCGAGAGAAACACCGAGGTATATAGTGAGGGAAGAGGTAAATGTGGATAAAGTCAGAGTGGAGGGGGGCAGGAGAGCAGTGAAATATGAAGAAAGAATAGAAGGGAGGCCAAACTGCGGGATCTTGGGGGAGTGTTGGAGGGAAATTAGAGAGGGAAAGATCAGATATGGGAAAGGAGACAGAGACAACTATTATAGACGAGCGGGCTATTCGGTAACTGAGATAAATAGTAGACGAAGGGTGGGTAGGGAGATGTGGAGGGAGTTGAGAGATAGGGACCGAGATGTGCAGAGACAGGAAAGAAGGACACAAATAAAAGAGGGGAGGTATAACGAAAGGTACAGGGACATAATTACGGAGGGGCTGCCTAGATACTTATTATTGGAAGGAGATGAGGAAGGGAAGAAGTTGGTGGCTAGGTTCCGTTGTGGAAACGAGGAGAGAGCTAACGGATACTGGATGGCCGATGAGGAGGGGTGGTGTAGGCTATGCAGGGAGGAATGGGAAACGTTGGAACATATGTTGAATGGGTGCAGTGAGTTGAGGGAGGAGAAGTTGGACCGAGGGCAGATCTTAGGAGAGGGGGGAGAGGGGAAACGATGGATGAGAATGGTTGTGGGGGTGAGGAGACAAAGGGATGGATGAGGGGAGGATTGGGCCGAGGAGCCGATGGTATGGAAATGGAGGAAGAGGGTAGAAGGTGAAAATAATATACTAATGATATAAATTAGGATGTATTAAGGGGAAAATTGTAATTATCAAAAACAATAAAATGCTTATTATTATAACAGCAGACTTCCAGGTATTGGGAGATACTGATTGCTCAAGGCAGGAGTTACACGATGTGCACAATGTATGGCAATAAGCCGGAAAGCATTTTCTGATAAATATGATATTTACTTCATCGGTTCCAGCAGCTGTCGATTTGATTCCGTTTAATGCACTTATTATTGTAGGGGTATCAACTGTTTTAAAAGAAAACCAGTTATGAGATTCAGCAAAAAGAGTATTTGTATTATAAAACGTAAGTAAAGCAGTATCTACACCAGTATGGCCGACAGATTTTAAGAAATGATCATTAATTTCATCAGTGATCCTAATATTGGGCGTTATATATGGAGTACAAGGCTTAGTAGTTCTAAGAAGACGCACCGGTGCATGTAGATTCAACAGTATCAATTTCAAGAGAGAGAGTTAAAGAAGTTTACTTTTTGATTAATATCATTCATATGATAGATGTTATGAAAAGGTAAACAAGCGAGATCACGCCTTAAGTCGGAGTCATCCATGCCAGATATAATCCTGCACAATCTGACCGTCGGAGTGGAGTTCAAGCTTGAAAAGACTATATCACATTGGATTAGGTTATGATCTGAAATATCTAGAGACCTGTTTATCTGGTTTGTACAACTCTCTGAATTGTTCGTAATTAAACAATCAATCAGAGAAACCGAAGTGGTGGTGGTTCTAGTGGGTAGATTAATTACCTGATCAAGAGACAATTCGTCTAAGAGTATATTAAATCTCATTGTGGCTCTTCCATCAAAATCCAACATATTTATATTTATATCCCTTATACAATACAGAAAGTCAGAGACACCCTGCATATGACACAACGCTGAACCCAGCTTGTCAAGGAAAGCAGACACAAGGTGCACGCCTTAAGGGGCAGATAAATGCTTACTCTTAAACCATTGATATATTACAAAGATTTCTTTCAGCTATAACTTAGTAATGAAATATTTCAAAGATCAACGGATTAATTTATAACATCCCTTACCACACAATCACTTTGGTGGGAGTTTGTGAAAAACTTTGACTTTACAGCTATAATGCTTTGATAATCATCTCCTTGGTCAAGGTCATATCAAGGTTTGTAGAATGTTTCTAGTTTTAGTTTTACACTAGCGCTGTCACTAGAACTAACACAAGAACTAGAACCATTCGGGTTTACCCGTCTTAAAAGACGTGCGGCTAAACCCGGATGTTTCTAGTTCTAGGTGTAGTGTTAGTTCTAGTGACAGTGGTAGGTAGCGCTAGTTACCATAAGATCTCACTATGTTGCATATTTTTATTGCGCTAAAACTAGAACTATCATTAGAATTAACATAAGACCTAGAACTAGAATCATTCGGGTTTAGCCGTCTTGAAAGACGTACGGCTAAACCCGAATGTTTCTAGTTCTAGGTCTAGTGTTAGTTCTAATTTTACACTAGCACTACCACTAGAACTAACACAAGACCTAGAACTAGAATCATTTGGGTTTAGCCGTCTTAAAAGACGTGCGGCTAAACCCGGATGTTTCTAGTTCTAGGTCTAGTGTTAGTTCTAGTTTTACACTAGCACGACCACTGGAACTAATACAGGACCAAGAACTAGAATCATTCGGGTTTAGCCGTCTTAAAAGACGTGCGGCTAAACCCGGATGTTTCTAGTTCTAGGTCTAGTGTTAGTTTTAGTGACAGTGGTAGGTAGCGCTAGTTACCATAAGATCTCACTATGTTGCATATTTTTATTGCGCTAAAACTAGAACTATCATTAGAACTAACATAAGACCTATAACTAGAATCATTCGGGTTTAGCCGTCTTGAAAGACGTACGGCTAAACCCGAATATTTCTAGTTCTAAGTCTAGTGTTAGTTCTAATTTTACACTAGCACTACCACTAGAACTAACACAAGACCTAGAACTAGAATCATTCGGGTTTAGCCGTCTTGAAAGACGTACGGCTAAACCCGAATGTTTCTAGTTCTAAGTCTAGTGTTAGTTCTAATTTTACACTAGCACTACCACTAGAACTAACACAAGACCTAGAACTAGAATCATTCGGGTTTAGCCGTCTTGAAAGATGTGCGGCTAAACCCGAATGTTTCTAGTTCTAGGTCTAGTGTTAGTTCTAGTTTTACACTAGCACTACCACTAGAACTAACACAAGACCTAGAACTAGAATCATTCGGGTTTAGCCGTCTTAAAAGACGTGCGGCTAAACCCGGATGTTTCTAGTTCTAGGTCTAGTGTTAGTTCTAGTGACAGTGGTAGGTAGCGCTAGTTACCATAAGATCTCACTATGTTGCATATTTTTATTGCGCTAAAACTAGAACTATCATTAGAACTAACATAAGACCTATAACTAGAATCATTCGGGTTTAGCCGTCTTGAAAGACGTACGGCTAAACCCGAATATTTCTAGTTCTAAGTCTAGTGTTAGTTCTAATTTTACACTAGCACTACCACTAGAACTAACACAAGACCTAGAACTAGAATCATTCGGGTTTAGCCGTCTTGAAAGACGTACGGCTAAACCCGAATGTTTCTAGTTCTAAGTCTAGTGTTAGTTCTAATTTTACACTAGCACTACCACTAGAACTAACACAAGACCTAGAACTAGAATCATTCGGGTTTAGCCGTCTTGAAAGATGTGCGGCTAAACCCGAATGTTTCTAGTTCTAGGTCTAGTGTTAGTTCTAGTTTTACACTAGCACTACCACTAGAACTAACACAAGACCTAGAACTAGAATCATTCGGGTTTAGCCGTCTTAAAAGACGTGCGGCTAAACCCGGATGTTTCTAGTTCTAGGTCTAGTGTTAGTTCTAGTGACAGTGGTAGGTAGCGCTAGTTACCATAAGATCTCACTATGTTGCATATTTTTATTGCGCTAAAACTAGAACTATCATTAGAACTAACATAAGACCTATAACTAGAATCATTCGGGTTTAGCCGTCTTGAAAGACGTACGGCTAAACCCGAATGTTTCTATTTCTAGGTCTAGTGTTAGTTCTAGTTTTACACTAGCACGACCACTAGAACTAATACAGGACCAAGAACTAGAATCATTCGGGTTTAGCCGTCTTAAAAGACGTGCGGCTAAACCCGAATGTTTCTAGTTCTAGGTCTAGTGTTAGTTCTAGTTTTACACTAGCACTATCACTAGAACTAACACAAGACCTAGAACTAGAATCATTCGGGTTTAGCTGTCTTGAGAGACGTGCGGCTAATTCCGAATGCTTTTACTTCTCGGCCTAGTGTTAGTTCTAATTCTCCTTCTGGGAAGAGATTATAACATCAAGGTAATATCAAGGTATATCAAGGTTGACCTTTATTTCAATTGGCTTTGAGATTCAATGAGGTTTGTTAATCGAGAATATGGTAGTACATTTTTTTTAATACTATCTGCGAAATATCAGTGTTCCGTGAAATACAATTTGGGAAACGGTGATGTGTAGTATAAAGAAACCCGGTTATCGACTTGACTTATGATGAATTTGGTGCTCTCTCGGTGAAAATGACGGGTTTTCGTACAACGGGGGATATTCAATGTGGGGAAAATTATTACGTGACGCCCGAAGCATGGAAATAACATCAGCAGACTTCGTTACTGAAGCGGCTACGATATTGAACGTGTCTAAAAGAATCTGTCTATTGTTAAATAGAAAAATTGGGGAACATTTACTTCGTTGTATAAATTGTGTTCGATTTTTCGCTGAATAGAGGTTTTTTGAGAATTATTTATTTATATATTTTTGTCGTTGGGGGTGGAAGGTAAATGTAGGCGGGTGAAGTATTTCGTGGGTTTGGCTGGCATTGTTAGTGAAGGGGAAATCCTTCCGAAAACACAAAAAGGTCAGGATGGGCGGGGAAAGAAAAACGTCCCGATATTATTTCAAGATAGATCGTTTAATTTCGAGCCTGTGCTCGAAGCAGTCGGTTTAATGCAAAATCAATATTTACGTTTGCCCCAAAAAATCCGCTGGGTCCGTTTGGACTTTTGCGTCAATTGCCCTTCCCCCCGATTTAATCCGTGCATATTTGCTGTCTGAATACCGAACGCGGATACCCAATCCAATTAGCTAGCTAACGACTTTCTCTGGCACCCCTTTTGTTTTCCAAAATGAGATCCCAACGAGGATCGATTTTACCTTTCAACTTGATCAACTTCTTCAGGTAATTAATTCAAAAATTTATATTCGATTTTCATTTTAACGACAAAGATTATAATATAGATATCCCATTGTGTTGTTTATAAGAGAAAAAGTTCGGTGTTACCTTTTTACTCTTTTCGAACCTGTGCACGGAAAAATCAGGTTATCGCATTCCCGGTTTCAGATCCCCAAGCGGCAGACGCGGGCTGCAAGCCAATTATGAGCTTGCACAACGCGATCGGAAAATAAACACCAGCAAAAAATACTACCATCTCGGTATTTGCAGAAATGGGAGACATTGTACCGGGAAAATTGTGCGATACCACCATAGCGCACCAATCCGATCTACCTCTGGGTCTCCCGTCTAATTATCGGTTTGCTTTTATAGTAAACACGTTGAGCAGAACATTAATTGAGCTGCAGGTACCGTCATCGCGACGGCGGCATCTAGTGCGGTCGTATTCAAAGGAAACAGAGTGAAATTTGGAGTCAAAAGTGACAGAGGCTAATATCACGAATATGTATCTTCAAACGGAATACCGAAATATACCATAATTACAAATCCTGAAACCTGTTTATATATGAGGCGAAATTCAAACTTTATAAAATTAAATAACTCAATACAGTAATCTCTCAATTTACGGTGTTAATTTTTACTGTTTGGTGTTATAGGGGATTAATATTGCGAGTTTATCAAAAATAATTCCAAAAGCTTTTATTAACTGTGTGATTTAAAATAGTTATGCAAAAATCTATATAAATTAGTAAGAATTAGTATAAGTAATAAGTACTAAATTAGTAGTAAATATAGAGAAAAAAGCCGTACATTTTTTTTTAAACGAACGTGTTAATTAAGCTCGCGATACTTTAAATAAAACGTTAGTCTGTGCTTTTATACATAAATTGCACCAACCAATTTGATTAAACTTTTCGTACCGGCAACGCTTTTAAAGCATCAAGCACCAGAGCCTACAGCGAATAGCGTTTGCGAATGCATCTGCTTCCCAATTAGCAATGGGTAAAAACGCGATATGTATTTTGTTGGATAAATATCCAGGGTTTTTATGTTGGTATTTAGTTATCATAGTGTTCTATACTACCAACTGTTTATATTACATTATTTTCAAGGTTATATGAAGGTCACGACCAATTTCTTTAATGGCACCCTATATATTTTATTGTGAAATCTGAATCTGTGGATAAAAGTAAAGTAATTAAAAAAAAATGAAAAATTTTTACTGTAATAAATAAATAAATAAAATTGGCCACCCTGGGGCTACATGGACACAACGTATACGTGTTCAATCCTGAGTCACGAAAGCGAGGTTAGGTTATGTTTTTGTTTCTGGTTTTTTTTTTGTTATCAAAGAAAGTCACTGATTAAAAATGGGTCGCACGTATCAAAAAACTCCAGGGTCAAAACCCTATATGAATTACAAAGTGGAAGATTTGGAAAAGGCTATGGATGCAGTTCGAAAGGGGATGTCAAGGAAAAAGGTCGCAGCAATGTTCAAAGTGCCTCGGACAACATTAGTACGGAAGATGCTTGGAAGGAATGCAAGACCCGTTGGACATCCGATTGTTTTAAGCAAGTCTGAGGAGCTATTCAGTCTGAGGGCAGGTCAAGGTCTTTAAGAACAACAATCCAGGTCCAGATTTATGGACCTGGATTTTATTTATTAAGCTATGGTGGGTTCCAGGTCACAGTAACATTGAGGGCAATGAGAAGGCCGATAAGCTGGCCAAAGAGGCAGCAAACACGCCCTTCATTGGACCCCAACCTGGTTGTGGACTACAAAAAAGCCACCTAAAACAAATAATCAACAACTGGGAGACTTCAAAGATAGCCTTACGCTGGAAAGAACTTCCAGGTCACAGACAAGCGAAGAGTATGATAACTCCGTCGCAAAACAAAACCAAAGAGGTTTTATGCCTCAGCAAAGGGGATCAAAGGGGAGCCCCTAAAATACCACCTCTTCCACATTGGACAAGCTGAGGATCAAACTTGTCGATTGTGCAACGACGAGTCAGAAACTGCGGAACATATACTGTGCAATTGCGTCGCCAAAGGCTGTCTAAGACACAACATTTTCGGTAAAACTCCCCTGTTACCTACCGACATAAAGGTCCAAGACCTCAGGACAATACTAAGGTTCATTAAGGACCTACATTTGCCCTAAACCTCTCAGCCCGGCAGCTTGCTCTCCTCAGCCCGGCAGCAATAATAATAATAATAATAAGTCTAGTTAGAAAAATAACCCAAATTTATAGTAAGTTAATCCACCTCCTTAACAATTTAACCACAACCTAATTTAACTCCAAATTAACGCAACCCCAAAGCTACTTAACAACAAATTAACCAAGTGCAAAGCAACTGATCGGAGCTCCACAGCAAATCACCCCAATATAGGGCTAAAGCAACTGAAACCACAAAGTAGCCCAAGATAAAGGTAAGCCAAAACAATGTAAGCATAAATTAACCCATCTCCAAAACTAGCCAACCTCACAACAAACTAGTCTAACTCTAAAGTAATTCAACCATAAAGCAACCTAAGCTAACTAATCTCAAAGCAACTCAACCAAAGCAGTTTTAATAAAGAAGAGATACTGAATAATTTTGCGCAAGAACCACGGTTCTCTTTTTAGAATAATCTCAACTTTTTGCTCATACTGATCTGAGTGCATGAAGAAGACAAATTGTAAAAACTGGAAGTCACTACTTACGGTAGACCGTTATTATTATATTTTTATAATCCATCAATTATGTGTAGATATTAAAGCTAAAATGGATTTTGACGTTGATACTGAATGAAGATGTACCGGAAAGAATAAAAAATCATGTGTAATGTTTTATTCACTTGTTACACCTTGACATTTCAACAAAAATAAAGCGAGGGAAATGATAGAGGATGAGGATTTGGGGCACGTTCGACAAAGAATTGCCTGACTAGGAGCGATGTAAAGGAATCCTCGGGCATTGCTTCTATGTCGGGCTGTTATTTACACCTGCTCGCTCGCTTCCGGTGATTAATAGGTATTGCAAATACACGAACAATAGTCGGGGCACCCAAAGATTACAAATGGCTCGCAATGGTTTCGCCTTCGGGAGTGCGCAAGATCGATGTATATCCGTGCAGTGGCCGAAGAGATATATACGATATGGGAATTTATAGGCGCGTATATCGTTTTTACCCCTATTGCCCATGGGCAAATAATATGTATATAGAATGATGGATTTGATCACAATGTGTTTCTATTATTCAATAGATATGCTTCATATAAAGTTACCATAATTTATGTCACTTAACATGGATTAAGTTAAACGAGGAATATTGATCTTTTATGAAGTAGAAACTATTATTAACTTAAGTCGACCACCAAAAGTTAGTTTCAATTACCTAATTATCCAACACTAACTTGATAATAATGTCAAGCATTCACTCAAGTAACAGTAAGACTTGAATTATACACCGATTTGATATTTAAGCTAGATACATTTTAGATGTGATGCATTCAGACCGGTTGTGCAGAGCAGGCTCGAGTTTCGTTGAAATGTTAAACAGGATCCGTCCCTGCGAAGTTTGCCTATTATTATTACAACCCTGGAATAACTCCTGTAACACGTCGCTCAACTACTTACCTCTCGGACGCGCAGGACTACATTTTTAACAAGCTCCCTAGAGACTCGCAAAGTTTTTTTAACGGCCGAGCAAAATTTTTTTCTATTATTTCATAATTAACATGAACATTAAAGGCTTCCACGTCACCTTTCTTGATGACACTTCAGGATTAGTACTCCTTGAATTTTAGTACCTACTTAACATTTCAATGAAAAGAGCAAATTTACGAGAACCTGTTTATTTATTATGATGAAAAGAAAACGAAACGCAAATTAACTAAGTAAAATAAGCAAGTTAAATAAGATCATTTCCCGTGAGCCGTTTATCATAAAAATAGAGAAAACAATTCGTTACGAACCGAAGGTCTTTTGTGTTATAAAAATCCCTGATATTCGTCGATATTGAGGTCATTACTTTTTCGAAACGTAGAGCTTCGGTCATAAATTCCACGTCGGGATGATTGTTTTGCTGAAATGGCGCTATAAATAAGTCTTTTAGATGATCAAGGAACATCAATTTGGTCGACTAGTTGTTTTGCACCTGCCAAATCGAACCGGCGTCTGAGTGTTTAATGACCGCAGTTAACCAAGTTTCGAATCTATTGTTCGTATATAGTTCCTGAACAACTTCTTGAATTAATGATAAATATGCAGCTGTCTAGTTTTGGATTTAGTAATCTGCATGCTTCATTCCACTTATACATACAGCTTTCAAATAAACTATTATTTATTACTTAAATTAGCTTTATATAATTGGGATTAAATAACTTAATTATTGATTTACATGTAAAACAATTTCTCCTATTATAGTAAAACTATGATATCTTGGATATAACGGATTAATACGGGGAAGGGAGTTTTTCGTTATAGCCAAAAGTGCGTTATATGAATAATTTTATTGTGTTCCACTGTGTTCAGTCTACGTGCTTTTATATTTATATCAAGGACGGTTCAATCCTAGACGGCTGCTACATCCCTGGAACAAGTGCACAGCTCGTTGGCCCGTTCGTGACGTCAGCGGTGAATAATAATTAAAACTAGAACTAACACTAGACCTACTAGAAAGTTGCGAGTCTAGCTGTGCATCTTCAGACATAGATTAAAATGCAACATAGCTTAACCCTTTGTGTCCCAAGAAGTCAAACATTTTAAAACTTTGTGACAGAATCAGAAAGAATTAAAACGCTATCAAAATACACTCAGTAAAGGCCTTTGGAATAAAATTTTAGCAAAATATGCAATCCCCCTATTTTCGCATAGTCTAAGTGTCAAAAAAGATGCTAATTCAAAAATTCCTGGAAACCGTGTTTATTGAAATTAAGAAATAAAACTTATTTTAAATTGAAGCTTGAAGCTTTATGTTTAAATCGATGTATAACAATCGATGGGTTGAATCAAAAAAATATTGAGGAAAAGAGTATTGAGTTAAAACTAACATTTTCGTATAACCTAAAAGTGTCAAAAAAGATGCTAATTTAAAAATTCCTGAAAGCCGTATTTATTGAAATTAAAGAATGAGACTTATTCTAAATTAAAGCTCAAAGCTTCCTTTTTAAAATGATGTATAATAATTGTTGGGTTGGATTGGAAAAATATTGACAAAAAACATGTTGAAACAAAACTTACATTTTCGTATAACCTAAGAGTGCCAAAAAAGATGCTAATTTAAAAATTCCTGGAAGCCGTATTTATTGAAATTAAGGAATGAGACTTATTCTATATTAAAGCTCAAAGCTTTCTCTTTAAAATGATGTGTAATATTTGTTGGGTTGGATTGGAAAAACATAGAGAAAAAAATATTGAAACAAAACTTACATTTTCGAATAACCTAAAAGTGTCAAAAAAGATGCTAATTTAAAAATTCCTGCAAGCCGTATTTATTGAAATTAAGGAATGAAACTTATTTTAAATTAAAGCTCAAAGCTTTCTCTTTAAAATGATGTATAATAATTGTTGGGTTGGATTGGAAAAATATAGAGAAAAAAAAATTTGACACAAAAGTTACATTTTCGAATAACCTAAAAATGTTAAAAATATGCTAATTTCAAAAATTCCTGTAACCCGTATTTATTGAAATTAAGGAATGAAACTAATTTTAAATTAAAGCTCAAAGTTTTCTCTTTAAAATGATGTATAATAATTGTTGGGTTGGATTGGAAAAATAAAGAGAAAAAAAAAGTTGAAATAAAACTTACATTTTCGTATAACCTAAGAGTGTCAAAAAAGATGCTATTTTAAAAATTCCTGGAAGCCGTATTTATTGAAGTTAAGGAATGAAACTTATTTTAAATTAAAGCTCAAAGTTTTCTCTTTAAAATGATGTATAATAATTGTTGGGTTGGATTGGAAAAATATAGAGAAAAAAAATTTTGAAACAAAACTTACATTTTCGAATAACCTAAAAATGTTAAAAAGATGCTAATTTAAAAATTTCTGTAAGCCGTATTTATTGAAATTAAGGAACGAAACTTATTTTAAATTAAAGCTCAAAGCTTTTTCTTTAAAATGATGTATAATAATTGTTGGGTTGGATTGGAAAAATATAGAGAAAAAAGAAGTTGAAATAAAACTTACATTTTCGTATAACCTAAGAGTGTCAAAAAAGATGCTATTTTAAAAATTCCTGTAAGTCGTATTTATTGAAATTAAGGAATGAAACTTATTTTAAATTAAAGCTCAAAGCTTTCTCTTTAGAATGATGTATAATAATTGTTGGGTTGGATTGGAAAAAATATAGAGAAAAAAAATTTTGAAACAAAACTTACATTTTCGAATAACCTAAGAGTGTCAACAAATATGCTAATTTAAAAATTCCTGTAAGTCGTATTTATTGAAATTAAGGAATGAAACTTATTTTAAATTAAACCTCAAAGCTTTCTCTTTAGAATGATGTATAATAATTGTTGGGTTGGATTGGAAAAATATTAAGAAAAAAAATGTTGAAATAACACTTACATTTAAAAGAGTCAAAAAAACCCTGAGTTTTCGGCCGTCTTAAGAGACGCACGGCTAACATTGCTTTGGCTTACCTTTATCTTGGGCTACTTTGTGGTTTCAGTTGCTTTAGCCCTATATTGGGGTGATTTGCTGTGGAGTTCTAATCAATTGCTTTGCACTTGGTTAATTTGTTGTTAAGTAGCTTTGGGGTTGCATTAATTTGAAGTTAAATTAGGTTGTGGTTAAATTGTTAAGGAGGTGGATTAATTTACTGTGAATTTGGATTATTTTTCTAACTAGACTTGGTTAGCTTTTTAACTTTGAAATTGAGTTAACTTTTAGGTTGGCATTTTGATTTGCTTTGGACTGGGTTTTTTTGCAGTTGGGTTAATTTTTGGGGAAAGATTTTCAACCTATACGCAATTATATTTAATTGTTAGATTAATTTGATATAAAAATTTTAAAACGAATTCAAAAAGATTGTCTCATTAGTGTGGAAAATCTCCGTTTTAAAAAGGCTAGCAAAAGCAATATTTCAATTGGATAATGGGCGAGGAGATAAGGTGAAGAGCCGCAATGATTTTTCCAGATTTCTCCAGTTAATCCGTCGGGGCGGAAGAGAGCCCGATTAGCCTAATTAACGGATAATTGGTACACTAGAGTGGGCCATTCTTCGCTCGAACCCTCAAGGAAATTCCTTTAGGGCTATTTTTCATCAAAAATTTATTCTCGAGTGTTAAAATCGAAGAGTTTTATCTATTATTAACATAAAAGGGATATTATAAAAATTAATTTAAACAGATCTAACAACCCTATCTGACATGTTGGTAATTGATGCGCTGGAGTTATTGATCGAAGTTAAATAATTGTCGACACGGGGGAACTATCGGAACCCATCAACGTCACTTCTGGGATATTGCGGGGGACGTTCGAAGTTCTCTAACGCCGTTTGATATACGGCGGTTGGGAGTTCGGCTTCGGAAACGAGGTAAAATTGTTCTGGATGTCTAATTGCTCCCTAATAAGTATTTGGATTTGTCTAACAATTCCCCTATAACGAACGTTAAATACTTCACTTCAATTTTCCCCCCAAATTAATAATTTAGTAACGATTTAATGTTACTGACACTAGCAAATTATTTGTTTCTTCCGATAGGGGAGCTTCTGTAGTTCAAAACTTTCCGAGGTACTTGGCGAACTTGATTTATTACCTTGAATGGAAAATTGTCTCAATGCTTCCTGTTAAGAGCTAGACGAGAACTTTGCTCAAGTTCCACGACAAGGACCGTTCCCTATGCAAATTTCTTACGGGGTAAGCTGTAATAGTTACAACACTTTGGGCTGGAGGCTACTTCTTGTTAAATTGCCTCCTACCCTCGTGGACTTGTAAATGCGTTTTCGAGCCCGTTTTGCGACAAACCCTTTGCAAATAGGCAACGACGCCTATAATTTTATACTCAACGAAACCAAATTAAATGTTGGCAGTTTGTGGGGGTAATTTCTATTAATGTCTATTGCGTGACTAATACAGATTGAAATTGAATAGTGTATACATTTATTGGAATTAATACACTCCATATGTACTATTTTCGGACAAAGCCATAATCATTACAGCCAGTGAATACGGATTTTGGGGCTATGTTTCGTCGAAGCTGTTATTTATTGGTCATTAGTGAACCGCGAAATGCTAATTTACCAAACAAAGTATAATTATCACGTCCTATTCGGTTATTACACGACTTAATTTTATTTATTACTACTAGTGAAACTTAAAAAAAATTTTGAAAGTTTATTTTAAGTAGTGTTAAATGCAATGCAATAAAATAAAAATGTTAATGTATTTTTTAGTTACGTATCGTAAAAAATTCATTCCGATCTCTCTTCAAACGAGATTCCAACGTCCGAGAGCTAATGTACTCGTTACGTGCTTTTTTATCTTCGTTGGTAGTTAAAAACGTTTGTTAATTACCAAGTTTAATAGTACAGTGGTAGTAATTCTCGCGGTAAAGGAGTGGTTGAAAGCATTGTTTTGGGATAAATTTTATGAGGGCCGAAAGGGGAAGTTTTATTCGTCGGTCGGGGATAATAAAAACTTATAATCTTCTCTTGTACAGCTTCTATTTAAGGACGGTTAAAAAGTTGGGTAAAGAAATTAATAAGTGAACTTTTTTATCTGGATCTAGCAAGGATAATTAATATGCTTTCTTTTGGTACTTGTATTATTCTAGTTTTTTAGATGCACTTTTTAAAACACAAGCTATAATTTATCATGGCGTGGTGGATTGTGGTGATAAATTATTATTTTTATTCTCAGAAACACCGCTACAATTACACGATAGATGTTATAAGTAAGAAAATATTGACGGTTTAAAATGTCAATTCAACTAAAACTAGAACTAACACTAGACCTAGAACTAGAAACATTCAAGTTTAGCCGTTTTGAAGGATGAAGGCCAAACAGTAATGATTCTAGTTCTAGATCTAGTGTTAGTTCTAGTGCTAGTGTTAGTTCTACCTTTAGTTGTTATGCAGCGTATATTTTTATTGAACTAAAACTAAAACCCACATTTGGCCTGGAACAGTGCTAAACGCTGGTGTTCTTAGTTCTAGGTCTAGTTAGTTCATTTGCAAGTGTTGGATCTAGTTCTAGTTGATATGCAGTACCAGGTTGTTGCACATTTTTATTGAACTAAAACTAGAACTAACACTAGACCTGGAACTAGGAAGTGTCGGGTTTAGCCGTGCGTCTAAACCAGCTAGTTTTAATTGTTATGCAGAGACTTAAAAGACGTACGGAAACCAAAACGTTTCCAGTTCTAGGTCTGATGTTAGTTCTAGTGACAGTGCAAGTGTAAAACTAGAACTAACACTATACCTAGAACTAGAATCATTCGGGTTTAGCCGTCTTTAGAGACGTGCGGCTAAACCCAAATGATTCTAATTCTAGGTATAGTGTTAGTTCTACATGGTAATAGTGCTAGCGTAAAACTAGAACAACACTAGACCTAGAACTAGAATCATTTGGGTTTAGCCGCATGTCTCTAAAGACGGCTAAACCCGAACGATTCTAGTTCTTGGTCTAGCGCTGCATAATAATTAAAACTAGAACTAACACTAGACCTAGAACTAAAATCATTCGGGTTTAGCCGTCTTAAGAGACGTATGGCTAAACCCAAATGTTTTTAGGTCTTGGGCTAATGTTAGTTCTAGTGACAGTGCAAGTGTAAAACTAGAACTAACACTATACCTAGAACTAGAATCATTCGGGTTTAGCCACACGTCTCTAAAGACGGCTAAACCCGAATGATTGAGATTGATGATTGATGATTCTAGTTCTAGGTATAGTGTTAGTTCTACATGGTAATAGTGCTAGCGTAAAACTAGAACTAACACTAGACCTAGAACTAAAATCATTCGGGTTTAGCCGTCTTAAGAGACGTATGGCTAAACCCAAATGCTTTTAGTTCTTGGTCTAATGTTAGTTCTAGTGACAGTGCAAGTGTAAAACTAGAACTAACACTATACCTAGAACTAGAATCATTTGGGTTTAGCCGCACGTCTCTAAAGACGGCTAAACCCGAATGATTCTAGTTCTAGGTATAGTGTTAGTTCTACATTGTAATAGTGCTAGCGTAAAACTAGAACTGACACTAGACCTAGAACTAAAATCATTCGGGTTTAGCCGTCTTAAGAGACCTATGGCTAAACCCAAATGTTTTTAGTTCTTGGTCTAATGTTAGTTTTAGTGACAGTGCAAGTGTAAAACTAGAACTAACACTATACCTAGAACTAGAATCATTTGGGTTTAGCCGCACGTTTCTAAAGACGGCTAAACCCGAATGATTCTAGTTCTAGGTATAGTGTTAGTTCTACATGGTAATACTGCTAGCGTAAAACTAGAACTAACACTAGACCTAGAACTAGAATCATTCAGGTTTAGCCGTCTTAAGAGACGTATGGCTAAACCCAAACGTATTTAGTTCTTGGTCTAATGTTAGTTCTAGTAACAGAGCAAGTGTAAAACTAGAACTAACACTATACCTAGAACTAGAATCATTTGGGTTTAGCCGCACGTCTCTAAAGACGGCTAAACCCGAATGATTCTAGTTCTAGGTATAGTGTTAGTTCTACATTGTAATAGTGCTAGCGTAAAACTAGAACTGACACTAGACCTAGAACTAAAATCATTCGGGTTTAGCCGTCTTAAGAGACCTATGGCTAAACCTAAATGTTTTTAGTTCTTGGTCTAATGTTAGTTCTAGTGACAGTGCAAGTGTAAAACTAGAACTAACACTATACCTAGAACTAGAATCATTCGGGTTTAGCCGTCTTTAGAGACGTGCGGCTAAACCCAAATGATTCTAGTTCTAGGTATAGTGTTAGTTCTACATAGTAACAATGCTAGCGTATAACTAGAACTAACACTAGACCTAGAACTAAAATCATTCGGGTTTAGCCGTCTTAAGAGACGTATGGCTAAACCCAAACGTTTTTAGTGCTTGGTCTAATGTTAGTTCTAGTGACAGTGCAAGTGTAAAACTAGAACTAACACTATACCTAGAATTAGAATCATTCGGGTTTAGCCGTCATTAGAGACGTACGGCTAAACCCAAATGATTCTAGTTCTTGGTATAGTGTTAGTTCTACATGGTAATAGTGCTAGTATAAAACTAGAACTAACACTAGACCTAGAACTAGAAAGTTTCTTCAGAGACGCACGGCTAAACCCGAATGATAGTTCAAGTGTTAATTCTGCTTTAAATTCAATAAAAAATAAAAATTCAAGAAAATTGATACATTTTTGCTAACAAGTATTCACTTCGAAATAGTTTCTGCAATACAGCATTCGAAACATCAACCAATTTTTTAAATATTAAAATAATAAACAAATAAATATAACTTCTTATCTTGCAAAATTCAATTTATTTTAACGGAACCGGTTTCGACTAGTTTTACTTAGTCATCTTCAGCCGAATCTACAATTATATTTTATTTTGGCATGTGTTTTTTCATACAAGTTTTAAAGGTCATCCATTTTAGTGTTATTTTGTACATCGTTTGTGTAAGAACTTATGTGGTTTTGTCTTTTTACAGTTTATTTATTTATATATTATATTTTAAAGTGTAATTTCACATTTTTTAAAATGTTATTTATATGTCTGCTCTTTGTGTTGATTTTATTTTTTTATTGACCGTAAGTTCTATAAGAATTTTAACTTTTAATTATTAAATTGTAATTAAAATATAATTGTAGATTCGGCTGAAGATGACTAAGTAAAACTAGTCGAACCGGTTCCGTTAAAATAAATTGAATTTTGCAAGATAACAAGTTATATTTATTTGTTTATTATTTTAATATTTAAACGAAACTTGCAACATGGATATCAACAGTTACAGTAATTTTTAAAAGGCTTAACTTAAAAGTTTTTAGTTCTAGTTTTAGTTCAACGATAAATGTTATTAATAAATTCTTTTTATTTCATAAATAAAACATACAGTTTTTAAAACATACAAAAGAAAAATAAAACTATCTTAGTTTCGTTGATTACTCACCGAAACCATAGAAAAATATTTCTCTTTCGCTCTAATTAAATTCGCGAGTTCCTTTCCTCGTACAAACACAAATTTTCAATATCGGATAGGACTGCTGTTTGCGACGTTGAATATTAAAGATTTCGGAACGGAAGTAGTTACTAGAGAGAATATAAAGCGGGACCTGCAGCTGAATATTCAACACTTCCAACAGTTTCAATGGGAGGCAATAGCGGTAAATATGCTAAAGTCCCCTTGAATCTTCTATGTTTCGTCTAGGAATGGTTGTTCGAGTCTTGTTGGTTTTCATGAGAGTTTTATTTATATCAATTTTCAATTTCAATTTCAACCAATCAAGAGGAATCAAATTTAATGCAAAACAAACTAATAAAAAAAACGATTTAAATTGAAATTTTTACTTTTATTTAAGTAATATCCTTTTTAATATGGGGTTCTGTTAATATGAAGTTCTGTAAAGAACCCTCGTTTTTAATTAAAAAAAACCTCTTTACAGTATTGAAGTAATCTCATCGCAATTTCCATTTGAACGTTCTTTGGCATATTCCCCCATTTACAGATTCTAATTGGGCGTACGTTTCGAAGATATACATCTTCATTTAAGCTGCCTTTTTCACAACCATTTCCTGTTGCAATTTATTGCCCAACCGCACGTACGGTTTTAGTTCGCTCGAGAGGAACTATAAATTTTCTCGATTGCCAAGCTTTTTCATATATTCAAAAATGCGTTTTTAACGTAGCAGGTATATTCAGATTTATAAAAAGTGCTATAATAAATTAACAAAAACCTTCAAATTCATATTTATAATATAAATAGCGTACTGTAATAAAATTTCAAACTGTAAGAATTTATAACCTAAAGGGTTCTATGGCAAAAACCGGAATGTGTACATGCGCATTGAAAATTCATCTGGACCAGTGCAAACGTATCAAAATGTGAACGTGCCTTCCTCATGCATAATTCACGCGGCTTAATCAACCGGGACAACGCTCTGGATAAACACAAGTTCCCATCAAATATGTATTTCTCTAGTCATATGGTTGGAAAACGGTCTTGCTAGCTTGTACGATTCCTCTGATGTTGTATGGTCTACGTTGTTTTGTTATCGACCTTATTTCGTGGAACTGACTTTCTGGTAACAAGGATCTTGTTACAACAATCGCTCGGATTATGCGGTTTTCCTCACAACAGTCGCGAAGTCTGTGTTTACAAACAAAACATGATGCCTAAATTAAACGTGATATATACTATATTTCAAATCATCAAATTAAATATACGGTATTGAAAATATTTATAAATTTGATTTAAATTTTATTAGCACGAAATTTCTCTTCAAATTCTAGTAAAAAGTATCAATTTTAAACCGTGATTGGACACTTTTTTACAGAGAATTTGATGACGTAGTCAAAAAAAAAAAGGGTTTGACAGGTCTATTTCTTACTGTTTTAGAATAAAGCTAAAAATAAACTGTTCTTTTAGTGTTGTCGAAGAAATTAAATTTACAGTTTCCTGTAAATTACGGTACTATAACTAAAAATTAAAAAAACATATTTCTGATATTAGAAACAATTATATTTGTTGAACTATTTAATTTATATATGTTTTACACATAAGTTGGAATAGATTGCGTTATTTCACATTTTTTATTAATATTTAATATTATTATTAAATGACTTAATAAATTATTGATAGATGGCGCTCATATGTTTTTTTTTTAATTCAAATAAACATAGCAACATTTGTTTGTATTCAAAAATTTTCTGAAGTGTCACTTTAAAAATCCTGTTTTTAAGATAAACTGCGAAAATTTTGAAAAGTTTGACATGCTAGAATGTTACATATTAAAAAATGATTTGTTTTTAAATACCAGAAGTTATGTTCTTATTTAATTGTTAACTTTTTAGATTTTACCTATCGCCCCGTAACTTACAGGAAACTGTAAATTTAATTTCGTCGACGACACTATACCTTGTCAAGCTCAAATTGGCACTAATCAGAATCAAAATGACATATTGGCAATGTCAATTTCAAATTGGCATTAGTCAAAATCAAATTGACAATAATCAAAATTAAAATGGCATTAGTCAATATCAAATTAGCAATAAACAATATCATATTGGCATTAATCAACAAATTTAGCACTAATCAAAAGCAAATCGGCATTAAACAAAATCAAAATGACATTAGTCCATATCATACTGGCACTTATGAATTTTAAATTGACATGGAAATAAAATTATATATCAGCATTAAATAAAATGAAATGGGCAAAAACATTTTATTGACTTACAAACACAGTAGATAACAATTATATTACTTAAGAAAGTAGGTAACGTTATGTTTTAAATAACACTCTTAAAAATTTATATCTTGCATATTCAATGCAGAAGGGATAAATCGTTGGATGTGGGCAATAAACATTGCGCAATTGGCAACAGTAATCTTGTCCATATTATTATGAACGGTGTTCTCTAATTTCTGCATTCGATATTCTGTTTGAGTCAGATGATCCCGGTCAGCACCAGCCAAGATGTTATTTAGCTGTACAGCCATATCTGCTTTTACTCCTGCTTTTAATGCAGACCACGCTTGTTCAATAGGATTAAACATAGGGCTGTACGGACTTAGTCGTAAAAGTGTGTGGTGTTCAAATTCGTTTTCTGCAAAAACTTCTTCAATAGTAGAGTGGCATGGAGCATTATCAATAACTAATGCAACTCCAGTTTGGTAAAGGCCTGGCGCTCTTCTTAGGCATTGCCTCACAAATTCATTTGCTTCCGGCTTCTTGAAAGAGCCCCGACGTAGTTCGGAATGAATTAGCCCCACGTTTCCAATGCATCCTATTAGGTGAATATTCGACCCTCTGCAACTTGCAGACACTGTTGTGCAGCGAGTCCCTTTTTTTGAACGACCCTGAGTCCGCGATATGAACAAATTAAAGTTTGTCTCGTCCATGTATAGTCAATTTGATTTTGACTAATGCCAATTTGAAATTGACATTTCCAATTTGATTTTGACTAATGTCATTTTGATTCTGATTAGTGCCAATTTGAGCTTGAAAAGGTATAGTTCTTGGTCTAGCGCTGTACGACAATTAAAACTAGAACTAACACTAGACCTAGAACTTGAAAGTTTCCGAAAGTCTGAAGACGCACGGCTAAACCCGAATATTTCTAGTTCTCGGTCGAGTGTTAGTTCTAGTTTTACACCAGTACTATAACTAGAACTAACACAAGACCTAGAACTAGAATCATTTGGGTTTAGCCGTCTTGAGAGACGTGCGGCTAAACCCAAATGATTCTAGTTCTCGGTCTAGTGTTAGTTCTAGTTTTACACTAGCACTATCACTAGAACTAACACAAGACCTAGAACTAGAATCATTTGGGTTTAGCCGTCTTTAGAGACGTGCGGCTAAACCCAAATGATTCTAGATCTCGGTCGAGTGTTAGTTCTAGTTTTACACCAGTACTATTACTATGTAGAACTAACACTATACCTAGAACTAGAATCATTTGGGTTTAGCCGCACGTCTCTAAACACGGCTAAACCCGAATGGTTCTAGTTCTAGGTATAGTGTTAGTTCTCGTTTGACACTAGCACTGTCACAAAAACTAACACTAGTCCGAGGACTAGAAACATTCGGATTTAGCCCAACGTCTCTTAAGACGGCCAAACCCGAATGATTCTAGTTCTAGGTCTTGTGTTAGTTCTAGTGATAGTGCTAGTGTAAAACTAGAACTAAAAAGTATTGGATTTAAATCAACTTTATTACTAATTGATATCTTAGTCGCTTTACTAGAAAAAATAAACTTTATAAATTGTTGAACTCGTCGGTTTATTGGCACCGTAAAGGTGTTATGGAAAGATCGTAAACTTGGTTAGTTAGGATAGCTTTTAAGATTGTCGTACCGTCTGGTGCAGGTAGCAACAGTTTGGACAGAGTAACTACGTTTAATTATGTTCTTCGAAAACTGGAAATTTGCGAACTCCGTTCGAAAAACATCGCGTAAGTTATTGCTTTAATAGCGTCGGTGCTCGACGGCCCGGCAAAGCTGCCGAGGCCCTTATGCATCGGCCCGTAAGTTTTAAGCATTCAATTTATTGCCCTCCAACTTTTGGAACCACACCGGAACGGTTCCCAAACCATCCGAACTCTTAAAAATACAATTTATTTTAAACATTTTCATTATAAATTGTTTTTAAATATCTTTAATAGTTTAGTTTTTTTTTTTTTAATTCGTGAAAAAATTGGTTTCAAATGTTGCCTGTGAACGGAGCTCGGTGAAACAACAAATAAATTAAAAACAAAAAATAGGTAACGAACCCCTTTTACTTCTGTCGATTTATTTGTTGTTGTTACTCTTTGATATATGGTCCGCACTCGTCGACAAAAAGGCGTGGCTTTCGCAAACAAACAAACTTGCAATTTATTTTTTAGATTTTAAAGCATACAACATGGCTCATAAATAGGTCTGTTGAAAAAAATACAGGAAAATGCGTTTAAAAAAAATTACCTCACAATTTATTTTAAATTTCAAAAAGAATTTACATTGCATAAATTTCAACGAAATTCTTGTGTGAAGAACTCGATGATATAATTTTTTATTACATAACTATTCCAATTAATCCTTAGATTAATCTACCTCGTTTCAATCTTTCGATTTCTTGACAGCTTTCAGCACACTTGTTTGGAATTACAACATATTTATGTGGTTTCGTGTTATACTTTGTATTAAGTATTTTATTTGATTATCTTTGTTATTTTAATTATAATTGGAACTTGAAAAACTTGTCAGTTATAAATTGTTATAATCTTATTAAAATAAATGCTTCTTGGTTTATGTAATATATCTGCGTAAATCAGCCTAAATTTGCTTTGATGTGCTTTAAAAATTTTAACACTTATAAAGTATACCGCGATGAAAAAAGTTTGCGAAACACAGATTAATGGCGTGGTAAAAAATGTTGGATGGATATAATTAAATTACCCAAGACTTAGAATAATGGAAAATTATGTTATGTCTCAAACTACTCAAATTAAATTAACTTTTATTAATTTTCTAGTATCTAATAAGAATCTTTTTGGCGGAGGAGCCGGAAAAATTTTTGATAAATATAGTACTAAAAATGTAATTTTCTTTCTTAACATTCTAAGAGTTGTTCTCTAAAAACCGTTTAGTTATAATACCATTTAACTTGGTTTATTGGCCAGTTTAGTGCTGATGAAATGGCGCAAGATCTAAGATAAGGGTTGACCACGAGCGACCTTAATAGAGTTACGGTTTATTTTACGTTATATTGTTTTGTTCGGGCGACGCCTTGTGATTAATTCTATCGCGTAATATACTGAACTGTTTGGGGGGGAAGTAAAGGATTTATTGCCATCATTAGTTAGGCCCATGGACTAACTAACTGTAGCGTTTTCCATCTCCGTATACAACGGCGTTGTGACCACCAAATAATTACCAGCCGTCTTAATTACTATCCCTTTCGTAAAGGTTCACGTGTAACCACGATTCTATCTATAAAGGATACAAGATTTAATTTGCTTCGTTAAAATGATATATTTATGTTTAATTGAATAAAATATGTTTTATTTGATTACTAAAATATATTTTAATTAACAAATAAACAATTTCTTGTATACATCTACTTTGCAATAATTTGTTTGTCTTTATTTCTCGCAATTATTACAATGCAACCTTATTATGTCTATATATTAACATAAACTAGAATGATTAAGCTTCAATTTGATATATAATACATGTTCCACCTTTTAGAAATAAAGATGGGATGACTTTTTGAAATTTTCCCTTTTTTGACAAAGTCTCGTAAATCCCACTTTTGCAATGTTTTGTTTATGTCTTTATTTCTCGCAATTATTGCAATCCAACCTTATTATCTCTATATATTGGCATAAACTAGAATGTTTAAGCTTCAATTTGAGATATAATACATGTTCCAAACTTTAGAAATAATGATGGGATGACTTTTTGAAATATTCACTTTTTTGACAAGATCTCGTAAATCCCACTTTTGCAATGTTTTGTTTATGTCTTTATTTCTCGCAATTATTACAATTCAACCTTATTATCTCTATATATTACCATAAACTAGAATGTTTAAGGTTCAATTTGAGATATAATACATGTTCCAAACTTTAGAAATAATGATGGGATGACTTTTTGAAATATTCACTTTTTTGACAAGATCTCGTAAATCCCACTTTTGCAATGTTTTGTTTATGTCTTTATTTCTCGCAATTATTACAATTCAACCTTATTATCTCTATATATTACCATAAACTAGAATGTTTAAGGTTCAATTTGAGATATAATACATGTTCCAACCTTAAGAAATAAAGATAGGATGATTTTTTGAAATTTTCACTTTTTTGAGAAGGTCTCGTAAATCCCACTTTTGCATTGTTTTGTTTATGTCTTTATTTCTCGCAAATATTATAATCCAACCTTATTATCTCTATTTATTAACATAAACTAGAATGTTTAAGCTTCAATTTGAGATATAATACATGTTCCAATCTTTAGAAATAAAGATGGGATGACTTTTTGAAATTTTCACTTTTTTGACAAGGTCTCGTAAATCCCACTTTTGCATTGTTTTGTTTATGTCTTTATTTCTCGCAATTATTGCAATCCAACCTTATTATCTCTATGTATTAGCATAAACTAGAATGTTTAAGTTTTAATTTGAGGTATAATACATGTTCCAAGCTTTATAAATAAAGATGGAATGGCTTTTTGAAAATTTCAATTTTTTGCCAAGTTTTCTTAAATCCTACTTTTGCAATGTTTTGTTTATGTCTTTATTTCTCGCAATTATTATAGTCTAACCTTATTATCTCTATTTATTAACATAAACTAGAATGTTTGAGCTTCAATTTGAGATCTAATACATATTCCATCCTTCAGAAATAAAGATGGGATGACTTTTTAAAATTTTCAATTTTTTGACAAGTTTTCGCAAATCCTGCTTTTGCAATGCTTTCATTTCTCTCCACGTTTTCCTGGTTTCAATTAAAATAATATTTAAACTACTTATTTTATGATTTATCATTAGTTATCTTAAATATAATTTATTATAGGCATTTACTAAAAGTAATTAGTTGGGATAGGGGAAGAGGATAAGATGGTTAGAGGGTGGTAACTTTAACGAGCTGGATACTTGGAAAATTCGAATACCTCAATTCCAGGTGCTACAATCAATAATTTCGATGTGTCGATGTGCAAGGACATACAAGGCGTTTCAAAATATAAAATTGAAAAAATATAGATTATATAAATCTTCTTGAAAGAGTAAAAATCACGTAACTCAGTCACGTTTTGGATATTTTCGGGTAAACGTTCTGACATCGTGAGGATAACCTTGAGAACCATTTGGCAAAACGTGTTCTGGCGTGTTCGCGCAAGTTCAAAATTGGTGACGGCACCGCTAAGGGTCGTCACTGTCGGCTGGTGAAATGTGGTCTCTTTGGCGAAGGCGGTGCTGGTGTTAAAAGGCAATCATCGCACCCCCACCGGAAGTTATCTGAGCACGCTCTTACTTCGCGCCGCGTTAAAATGAATTATTGGATCGCCCCAGCAATAACCACTAGACATAATAGGTTTCTGAGGCGTTTCTGCAAGATCCCGTCCGTTCATTCGGAATAACCGACGTCGAATTTTCTTTTCATACGTCGGAAAATTACAATGTCTTCGCTAGGAAAAGACGCTGTTTCGCTTCATAATATTTTATACTCGAGTTTCTAACGAACTTACCTCGACATCAAAGCGATTTTTTTCTCAATCTGATTTACTATTAATTTGGAATCGATTTTTCTCTTTTTAACCATTAAAGTTTTAGTAGTTTTGTTGGTTCTAAAAACCCGAGTCTATAAGATATTATTATTTAAGCAAATTTTAGAGATTCGAAAATTTTCTAATAGGGCTAGAGTTTCCTTAACGAGGAGGTGTAAAATTGGGGCGAAAAAAACGTTAGGAATGAATCATTAAAATCGACAATGAACCGTGGAAATTAAGGGGTTTATTAAAACTTTTTAATCCGCCGTGAGCTCGACTACTATGCCTCATTACTCTTCGAAATTATAACACATTTCCAAGCTTTCCATTGGCAAAAAGAAAGGCCAGAGGGAGATAAAAGTTCACCCTTTGTATGCGGAAATTGTCCCCATTGATTGATACACCAAAAATGCTCGTCAAAGCACGGTATCGATTTTATTTCCATAAACGCACCTCAATTATTTACCTTTTTTTAAAGTTTTTTTTGGTTGCGGTGGTAAATTGCTCACCAAACGAAACACACAACATTTCGTATGGTAGTAAATATTTGACACAGGATGATTTTAATTTATTGGTTACGTTTCTGAATTGTTTACGTGGATACATTTGTTTCATTACGTATTAATGCTCAATGTTGTGATACATCACCAATGAATTGAACAGCCGTTTTCAGAATTATGACGTGAAATGGTGCACATTTGCATGCGTAATTTGTGGAGGACTTTTTTTATTTCTTTCAGTTTTCTCTTCGTATTAATTCTTTTCTTTTCCATGAAAATGTTAAACATATGAAAGTATTGATGTGTATAATTTGCTTGAAAACTTAACAATGGTTTACTAAACGTGCCCTTGAGATAAACAAAAAATGTTAATAACCCTCAACCGAAAAGTTGTGGCGAAATTGAAAAACTTTTGACGGAGGCAGTTTAAGTGCTCTGCGAACTTTTCGAGCTTCACCTATCGCTTTTCCTAATATGCATAATGGTGTATAATACCGCAATCCAAGTTTCGGTTACCGATGGGAATTGAAAAATACGAGAATGTTCGAGAGACTCAAAGGTCAGTTGTGGTGGAAAAACCAGAAAATTTATTTTCTTTTATGTCATTTTACGTTTCAATCTCTAAATGCACCAAATTCACATTGAAGCACTAAAATTAATAAAGACAAAGAAAAAATTGTAAAATCTACTTACGAGATCTTACCAAGAAAATTAAAAATTTCAAAAAATCATCCTATCTTTATTTCTAAAGGTTGGAACATGTATTGTCTCAAATTGAAGCTAAAACACTTTAGTTTAAGTATATGTATATAGAGATAATAAGGTTGGATTGTAATAATTGCGAGAAATAAAGACATAAACAAAACATTGCAAAAGTAGGATTTACGTAAGCTTGTAAAAAAATTGAAAATTTCAGAAAATCATCCCATCTTTATTTCTGAAGGGTGAAAGATGTGTTATATATCAAATTGAAGCTTAAACATTCTAGTTTATGTTAATATATAGAGATAATAAGGTTGGAATGCAATAAGCCATTCACTTTTAAATACATACATTAGTTTTAGATAGAACAAAATGAATTTTTGTTAATTATTCAATAACCATAAGAAATATACCCCACAAACTATATATATTTGTTATCAGAAGAAAATAACAAACTATTTTAGGTCTAAAAAAATAAAATTACGTCTAAAATCTCGAAAATAACAAATGGGAAAAAAATTCTACCTACGCCACTTAATTCTTTGTAAAAAGTTGCCCATATAATGTTTTATTTATAATACTCAATCTTTGATAATAAGTGAGATATTCGCGATTGTCGTTTTCGCAGAATTTTCAGTTTTTGCTGATAGGGCGAAAATAAAAGACGGTAGCTGTTCAGAGTTTTCGTCATTAGCATTTTCTCGAAAAACGAGATCATGACATGTAAGCTACTTTTTTTCTATCACTTTTAGTTTCGGAGATAGCCTATGCGGACATCGAAATTGGGACACCTGTACAGTATTATAACTAAGACATTATATGGACACTTTTTTACAGAGAATTTGATGACGTAGTCAAAAGAATTTTTCGGTTTTAGATTTTGAGATATCATGACAATTTTCATTTTTTTTAATGGAAACAACCACTGATTATTCGCTTATTAAATTCGTTATTTTTTTCTGATTACAAAAATATAGGGTTCGACAGGTCTATTTCTTATTGTTTTAGAATAAAGCTAAAAATAAACTTTTTTTATAAAATTTCCTTCTATACCTTTTCAAGCTCAAATTGGCACTAATCGGAATAAAAATGACATTAGTCAAAATCAAATTGGCAATGTCAATTTCAAATTGGCATTAGTCAAAATTAAATTGACAACAATCAAAATTAAAATGTCATTAGTCCATATCATATTGGCAATAAACAATATCATATTTGCATTAATCAACAAATTTAGCACTAATCAAAAGCAAATTGGCATTAAACAAAATCAAAATGACATTAGTCCATATCATATTGGCACCAAACAATATCAAGATGGCATGAAAAATAAATGTATAAATCGGTGTCAAACAATTGTTAACTTATCGGTTATTGTCAAGTTTATGGTAATTTATTGCGAGATTTCAACTATTATATTCACACGAGATACCTTATTTAAAGAAAAATGCTGCTGCAAATCTGAGGACACAGATTTGCGCTTTGTATAATGCCAATGGTGACTGGCGTAATCTTGCAAACGTACTACAGGTGCCAAAAAGAACCGCGTATCGATGGGTTAACAACCAAGAACAACCGGAAAAGCAGCGAGGAGGTAAACGTAGAGCTAAAATAACTGATGAGCACCGTCAATTCATGGAACGTTCAGTCGAAGAAAATCCTAAAATTACTCTTAAAGGACTGAGTGAAAAATCCGTGAAGATTTTGCACTCAATGTCTCCAACGAATGCGTTCGACAGCATCTCAATGGATTGATGTTTACTTGAAGACTGCTCGTAGAGAACCAGAGAACGCGAATGGTATTCAAACGAAAACAAGCAAGAGTATTTATGTAGAAAATTTATTAAATCTTCAAGCACAAAATATACCTATCATATACATGGACAAGACAAACTTTAATTTATTCATATCGCGGACTCAGGGTCGTTCAAAAAAAGGGACTCGCTGCACAACAGTGTCTGCAGGTTGCAGAGGGTCGAATATTCACCTAATAGCATGCATTGGGAACATGGGGCTAATTCATTCCGAACTACGTCGGGGCTCTTTCAAGAAGCCGGAAGCAAATGAATTTGTGAGGCAATGCCTAAGAAGAGCGCAAGGCCTTTACCAAACTGGAGTTGCATTAGTTATTGATAATGCTCCATGCCACTCTACTATTGAAGAGGATTTTGCAGAAAACGAATTTGAACACCACACACTTTTACGACTAAGTCCGTACAGCCCTATGTTTAATCCTATTGAACAAGCGTGGTCTGCATTAAAAGCAGGAGTAAAAGCAGATATGGCTGTACAGCTAAATAACATCTTGGCTGGTGCTGACCGGGATCATCTGACTCAAACAGAATATCGAATGCAGGAATTAGAGAACACCGTTCATAATAATATGGACAAGATTACTGTTGTCAATTGCGCAATGTTTATTGCCCACATCCAACGATTTATCCCTTCTGCATTGAATATGCAAGATATAAATTTTTAAGAGTGTTATTTAAAACATAACGTTACCTACTTTCTTAAGTAATATAATTGTTATCTACTGTGTTTGTAAGTCAATAAAATGTTTTTGCCCATTTCATTTTATTTAATGCTGATATATAATTTTATTTCCATGTCAATTTAAAATTCATAAGTGCCAATATGATATGGACTAATGACATATTGATTTTGTTTAATGCCGATTTGCTTTTGATTAGTGCTAAATTTGTTGATTAATGCCAATATGATATTGTTTATTGCCAATTTGATATTGACTAATGCCATTTTAATTTTGATTATTGTCAATTTGATTTTGACTAATGCCAATTTGAAATTGACATTGCCAATATGATTTTGACTAATGTCATTTTGATTCTGATTAGTGCCAATTTGTGCTTGAAAAGGTATAGAATCATTCGGGTTTAGCCGTCTTAGAAGACGTACGGCTAAACCCAAATGGATCTAGTTCTAAGTTCTAGATCAATTCAAGTAAAAATAGATGGTGATGCTGGTTGCTCATCTGATTCTACTTCCCATTCTTTCTATTCTTGTTACTCTTCTGTTGATTCTTCTCTTCTGTCCACTTCAGATTTTGTTCTCGATCGTACGTGTGAGGCTGATGTAAACGACTTTGGTGCTTATGCTGGGATACCTCCAGCTGATTTGTTTAACGGGTTAACAAACTTCATCTCCGTGTGTCATATTAATGTACAAAGTATTACTGCCCACATTGATGATTTCTTGATCACATTCGAATCTAACATTTTTGATATTATTATGGTCAGTGAAACATGGCTTAAACCCTCTCTTCCCTCAGCGATTATTACACTTCCTAATTATAGTCTTTTGCGAAATGATCGTCTGTTTTCGCGAGATGGGGGAGTGGCTTTATTTATCAGGGACACCCTGCGTGCTACGATTGTCGAATCCTCCTATGGGTCAGTTGAGGGGGTTAAATTCATGCTTGTGGAACTGAAAAGTTCCCACAACAAGTTATTACTTGGCGTTTTTTATTGTCTTCCTCTTGTTAACTACTTTGATCAATTGGATGAAACCCTTGAGAGGCACTCTCTTAAGTATAACACTATTCTCCTGATGGGAGATTTCAATACTTCTCTGCTAAAAAATGACTCACGCAGTGATAAACTTCGCTTCATTGCTTCCTCATTAAATTTGTCAATCCTGCCCTCAAACCCAACTCATCATCTTCCTACATCGCATTCGCTTCTGGATCTTACTATTACGACTCGTCAGCAGAATACTTGCGCATGGTCAGCTCCCTGCTCCTCAATTTTCCAATAAAGATCTAATTTACTGTGCAGTGCAGATGGGACAACATATTTCCTCGCAACGCATTATTCCCGTTCGTGACCTGGGTCGTATTGATAACGATTTGCTGCTGTCCGATGTGCAAAAGATCGATTGGCTCTCGCTTTATCGAATGGCCAATATTGATAAACTTATCAATCTCTATGACAAGCATGCCCCACTCAGGCGACGCAGAGTGATGAAATAAGATCATTGATGAGAGAGCGTAACCTTGGAAAGCTATTATTTAAACGTATTCCAACTGCTATTAATCGTGAAAACTATAGGATCTTGCGTAACCGTTGTAATCATCAATGTAGGAATGCCAAAAAATTCCTTAAGGACGGTTGAGTCTCTCTCTGTTCGGGCTGCTTTTGATGGGGATTCATTGGCGAAATTTTTTGCTGACCCTCCTCTGCTCATTACTGATGAGACTAGGATTACTACTATTACTGAAATTCTTGCCTCATCTAAATCCTTCTCTTTCTCCTTTGTTCTGGTCACAGCATCAGAAATCCGCGATGCCTTGAATCACTCGAGGTCTACTAGTGTGGGAGCTGATGGAGTTGGTCTTAAATTTCTTGTTCCTATATTGGATATTCTTCTTACTCTTATTACTCATATTTTTAACTTCTCCATTGAACGATCCTCATTCCCTTCAATCTGGAAGGTTGCTCATGTAGTCCCTATACCTAAATCCAAGAGTCTTTCAAGTTTAAATGATTTTCGCCCTATTTCCATTTTATCTGTTCTATCCAAAGCTCTCGAGCGCCTTGTTTACTTGCAAGTTCAAGAGTATTTACAAGAATTTAATTTGCAAAATGAACGCTTATTAAGATGACAGATGATATTAGGTATGCATACGACGTTGTGTTACAACACATCCTTGTACTACTTGATTTCAGCAAGGCGTTCGATTCGGTTGATCACGATCTCTTGTTGGCGTAACTGGCTGCCGTTGGATTTACCTCTTCATGTTTATCTTGGTTTCAATCTTACCTTTCCTGTTGTTCCTTGTGTGTGCGTGCTGATTCTGCGCTCTCGTCTACTTGTGATATTAAATGTGGTGTACCCCAGGGTAGTGTGTTGGGTTTGTTGCTCTTTTCAATTTTTATTAATGCCGTCACCCATTGCATTTCTTGTAATTATAATGTGTATGCTGATGATCTCCAAATTTACACTACGACAACTATTGATGATTTTCCGGAGGCAATTGCACGTCTTAATCATGATCTTTCTAATATTTTGGATGGGTCTAAACGTTATGGCCTTAAATTAAATACTGCTAAAACTCAAGCAATTGCGTTTGGCAATTAAGCCACAAAGCTTAATGATTTTTCACCCATTCACGTAATGCTTGACGGTGACATTATTCAGCTGTCAGATACGGTTAGAAACCTTGCGGTGGTTATGGATTCCATAATGTCCTGGAAACCTCAAATTCAATCGGTCTGCAGAAAGGTCTATCATTGTTTCCACTCGCTAAAAAGTCTCCGTTGCTTCCTTCCTCTCATGGTCCGTTGTAATCTTTGTTATTTTCTGATTTTCCCCCATATAGATTATGCTGACACGGCATATTCTGATCTGTCGGTAACACTCCGAAACAAACTGCAAAGACTTTCTCAACACATAATTCCATACTGTAATTATTTATAGCTATTTAGCTGTCAGAACCGTAGATTTTGTATATTGACTATGTTATATACTGTTTTTCACAATCAAACACCAGGGTATCTGTACTGTGTATTTCAACGCTTGTCGTCGCATGGTTTACCCACTAGATCTCAGTTTGATTCTCTGCTTATGTTCCCGACCCGTAATACTGAGATTTACCATAAATCGTTTAGTGTGCAGGCCATAACCTTTTGGAATAGTCTGCCTACTGACATTCGTAATATTCCTCACTTTATGACATTTAAAAACCATCTAAAACGTCATTTATTTGCTCTCCAAGTATCTTCCTGAGAACTCCTTCTTTTTCCTTTTCTTCTCTTCTTGTTCTTTTACTTCTCTTCTTCTTATATCAAATCATCATTTTGTAAATTAATTAAATTATTCTGTCTATAAACTAAACAGCTAAATAAGTTCTTGGTGTTGTTAAATGAGTCTCCATCTTAAATTCAAAAAGCTTTTTATATTCCATAAATGGATTGTTAAACAAATAATGCACAATGTTAACAGGATATGAATACTAATGGTTATGGAGTTCGAAGGTTTATTTCATAAGATTATGTTGAATTATCAAAACAATGTAGGGGTCAATCTCTAAAAGCAATATCTGTTCGATAACGTTAAACGTGCTAACTGCTTGGAGCTTTCACTAAGCTACAAAGACTTAACACATATACACATAATAACTAACAAGTAGGGAAGTGCCAGACGGCGATTTTCTTGAAACTTGGCATACAACTAGTGTATGAAAAAATATTCGACACGGATTTCTAGAAAAACGGTTAATATCAAAACTATCCCTGACAGTAACGCAATCATAAACTCATCACTACAAGTAGTGATGCATGTAATAATCAAACCTTTCTTATTGTTAGCGCTACCCAGGATGAACGACGTGGACGTGATAGGGTTCTCAACCCATTGGGGTGCTTTTTGACATTTAATTATTGCAATATCATTGCAGAGTTTTTGAAACAGAAATCTGCAATATACCCACACTTTTACCATGCGTATCGAAATATATTCTTAAATTTTGGAGATTAAAACTGGTTGTGTATTAAAGACTGTATTTTGAGGATATTGTTCTGTAAATATAAATTTACAGCATAGCAATGTCAGAAAATTGTGTTAAAAAATTCTTCCAAAGCCTAAAAGTATAAACATTTGGCTGCTGAATGAATCCAGTTGTTCTAGCCGGAATCTTAAAATTTTGGATGTTTTTATTGCCTTTATCAATATTGCTAAATTCTTTTTTCAGTCTGCCCAGTCCAAGAATCTAACAAAGTTTTCCAGGGTGTTTGGTAAAAAAAAACGTGTTTAAACCAATTAATAGCAAGATCGGATATTAATTTGCCTGATTTTGTTACAAATATGGCAATATTGTCTGCTTTGTATGTACAAAGTTTTTACATGCATCACTACTTGTAGTGATGAGTTTCCATAATTCGTTACTGCACAGAGAGAAATATATTCTTGAACGAAGATTACTCTTGGCTCAAGCTTATCATATTCTTATATATCCACAAGAAGATCATTTTGTTGAGTGAAGAAAAACCACATATTCTCAAAGCAAGTATACAAATATTCTTGATTCTCAAGAAAATGAATTCTTAGTAAAAGTAAATCAATAATCTTGAAAAACAGTATTTTAGTGTTACGTCAACAACCCCATTTTCGTATAGAGAATAGATTTCTTAAGTCAAGAATAATGTATCTTTCTTTTTAGAAAAACTTATTCATGTAACAACAATCTTGTATAATTCTTCTTTTGAGTATTATAAATTATTGACGCAAGAATGGATTTTTTGATACAAAAAATTGATATTCTTCGATGCTAAGAATATGACATACTTCATTCGATAATATTTCTATTCTTAAAACAAACAAATATTTTTGTTTTAAGAGTATCTTATACTTGTTTCTAAGAAATACATTCAAGAATCAATTTTTCTTGAGAGTCAAGAATAATTTCCCTCAGTGTGTTAGGGGTAGTTTTTGATATTAACCGTTTCCTAGAAATCCGCCTTAAAATTATCCAGATTTGTTATATTTTTTAAATTTTTTTAAAAAATGCGCCCTTCATTTTGAATTCCCGAAAATAGATATCAAATTTTTCATCAGTGACACCAAAAACTCGTAATGACATGATTTCGCAACAACCGCAAAATAAGATAATTCATAAAATAATCACACTTATCTCTTAATCAGAAAGGGTGATTTCTGCCCTTAAAACGGAGATTGGGCAGAAATGACGAATATTTTTCCATACACTACTTGTATGCCAAGTTTCAAGAAAATCGCCGTATGGCACTTCCCTAGTGTTACTTGTAAGTATAAAATATAAATTTAATTCATCTTTTATAAAAAATATACAGGTGTCTCCGAAATGCGTGTACAACGGAAGACCACAGATTCCTTGGCTCAAAATAGGTCGATTTAAGTTAAGTTATCTATATCCAAGGTTGCTTCGTTTCGCCGCTAGAGAACTTCAAAGTTAGCAAAAAAAATTCTTTTATTTTTTATAACTCGAAAACGTGTAAATCAATTGAAACCATTTTTCAGAAGTAAGTTCCTAGGTTCAATTAACGTCTTTTTATGGTTTTTGATACAATTTTAGAAACACAGGAATGATGGAAATGTCATGTGTTCACCGGATATTACTTCATTTTTTTTTTTCTGGCCAGGCGAAAATTACATTATTATAATTTCTGAATAGCCCATTTAGTTCTAAACCGTTTTTGTCTCTTATAAGATTTTGATTACATAAGTGGTTAAGCCAGAAAAAAGGTATTTTTAAATCCCTGCAAACCTTTTTTACGTCATTGTATATATTTCGCTATAAATTTATCCTGATATATTCTATATAGATATAAAAAGCGTTTTATATCATAGTGTTATATGTCAACTGAAAGGTTAACAGGTACACCTCACTAGAAAATTTCAAAAGCATACAATACGAAGCAATTTCAACTCTGCATTCACATACCCGTGGATACATCCGGTCAACAAAGCTGTCATACAAACACGAAAGCTAAAGGAGAGCCACCGCTGGCTTTAATCGTATAACGCCCAAGGCGCCACTTTTGAATCCAACGGTGAATGGTATCGAATACGTCTAGGTTATATATCGTCGTTGTATCTATCTGCATGAGTTTCCTTTAAAACCACGGGAACATTTTCCAGGTATGCGCATCCGTATTCAATAAAGATAAGGTGCGTTTCTCGATTTTCCATTTCGTTCTTTTCAACTTGTTTGTTGACAAAGAAAAGAATCCTTTGAAGGAAGAAAATGCGTTTTTTTTATAGATTACTGGGAAATATGCGTCTGGATAATCCTTTTAAAATTTATGTGATACAGATTAAATGGAGTAACTTCATTACTTACTATTTTATTTAAGTACGCAGTTTTTAAAGGAAATTTACTAATCTATAAGGAAGTTCAAATTCCGTGGAGTAAGTCCATTAGAGCCAAAAATGTGTCGGCTCACACAATCTATGAAGTGATAAAAGTTTCCTGTACGTTTTAAAATGTTTATCACGCCCCACGAAAATAATAAGGTTTTCAACGAAGGTTGGTTTACTACAGCCGGAAGAGAATCATCTTCTACACCAACCCTCGTTATCTGAGATTACCACGCTGGTCGTGTATCTTCAAAATTTTCTCTTAATTTGTAAGTCGGGGAAGTTAAAAATTACTTTCGGCGTAAATTTTAAATTGAAATTTTTAACTATTGAAATTATTTGGGTAGTAACAAATTTAACGTTTTTTTTTTATATTTATGTTACGACTGGCAACTAAATTTCGTCGGTCGTTGCATATTTTCATGTTGCACCTGCCATGTAACTCGGTTTAATAAATCTAAAAGATAATTCGACTTAATGCTCGGCCGACTGGAACATAAATCACGGCTTCGTATCGGGTATAACGCCGTAATAAATATCGACCGTTACGCAGCAAAGGGGCACAATAAATCGTAAATGCATCAACGTTGTACAATAAAAGTACCGGTCGACGTCAGGTGATGTACGATACGTCGACGGTGGCGAAAAATTCGCCTTTAACTTTACTTTCAACCGCTCAAGTTATTTATTGTTCACGAAACGATCCGCTCAGAATTTGCTTTATTATTAATGCTTTAGAATTGTATCATATCGGTCCATGCATTAAATGTAAAACGTGCCTTTTTGCATTAATTAAATTTCATCGTAGACACAAAAAAAAGAAACATAAATGAACACATAAAACATAAAATTAAGGTAATTAGAGTGAAGAAACGTACGTTTGGAAAATTCACAAACCAAAAACTTGGGGTGATTTCACCGTAAAAATAATTACTAACGTGTGAGCGTTGGCAAAATAAAAACTGTGGATTACATTCCTAATTTGCCTGGGCAAAACGCGAAATCCGAGCGAATTTATTACATTTTCCGCGCGCATAGCTGATGCTTACCTACCCTAGGGGGTATCATTAAAACAAAACGGATTTAATGAGGGCATTGGTCGATGTACGACCCTCTAGTGGCAGTGAGACGCATTCGTTTTAATCTCGGGGGTAAAGTTTTCCGGGATACTATAAAGCTTTCAACTTCAAATAGTGATCACTTTCGAATTCAACTTTATTACTAATTGATATCTTAATCGCTTTGCTACAAAAAATAATCTAATAAACTTTATAAATTTGTTGATCTCGTCGGTTTATTAACACCATAAACGTGTTATGGAAAGATCGTAAACTTGGTTAATTAGGATAGCTTTTAAGATTGTCGTACGGTCTGGTGTAGGTAGCAACAATTTGGACAGAGTTACTACCTTTCATAATAAAAAATCCAAATTAAAGAAAATGTATACATTTAACTACTTAATGTATAAATATAGGCAAAAGGGTCGATTTATCTTCCAAAGGACCCAATCAGTCAGCCGTATACTGAATATATAAAAAAAAACAATAAATAAATGGCAAGCTGCTACGTTAAACCTACACAGAGAGAAATATATTCTTGAACGAAGATTATTACTCTTGGCTCAAGCTTATCATATTCTTATATATCCACAAGAAGATCATTTTGTTGAGTGAAGAAAAATCACATATTCTCAAAGCAAGTATACAAATATTCTTGATTCTCAAGAAAATGAATTCTTAGTAAAAGTAAATCAATAATGTTGAAAAAGAGTATCTTAGTGTTACGTCAACAACCCCATTTTCGTATCGAGAATAGATTTCTTAAGTCAAGAATAACGTATCTTCTTATAATCTTGTATCTTGTATAATTCTTCATTTGAGTATTATAAATTATTGACGTAAGAATGGATTTTTTTATACAAAAAATTGATATTCTTCGATGCTAAGAATATGACATACTTACTTTATTCGATAATATTTCTATTCTTAAAACAAAAAAATATTTTTGTTTTAAGAGTGTCTTATACTTGTTTCTAAGAAATACATTCAAGAATACATTTTTTTTGAGAGTCAAGAATAATTTCCCTCAGTGTATGGTCACCAAAACGGTGCATAATCTTAGTTGCTAGAATAAAACACTTCAAATCGATCGGACATTTAATAAATATTGCAAAATTATTTCTAGCCACTTTATACAGTTAGTGAAATTCACTAAAGAAATGTGATAGTTTTGTTATTTTAGATAATACGTAATTTGTTAAAAGAAATAATAGATGTTAAGTTATGAAACGTCGAATAATAATGTTTTAAATGCAAAACTACAAAATCTCTAAAACAATTATTTAGCTACTCTATAACTGCAGCCGCAAAGAATAATCAGCGGGAATCAGTCCTTGCACCTTTCGCAAATGGTAGTTCGAAGTTCTGGGAAACTTCGAGTTGGTGAAAAATTTTACAAGTACTAGTACTTGCATCAGCATCAACAATTTCTAGAACTTCTTCGTCTACATTCACTCCATATACGTTTGGTCTACCACCACCAAGACCTTTCTTAGGTTGTCTCTCTTCCCCGCTGGACTAACCCAAGAAAAGTGTTTTCTGAAGGCATTTGTCGATTTGGAAATCGTTTCAAATACAGATCTCTTGCATGTGCAACATTTTCTTCAGTAGCTCCATAAACAATAAGCACATCTACGTATTTCTCGTTACTGTTATTGTTACATTGTTTATTAACTGTTAAATGACATGTCCTCTACTAAGTAACCAAGTCAACTGAATTGGCAGCAATAAAAACATGGTATCAGCGGTTCTCAACAAAAAAACACCAGTTTTTGAGAGTTTTAAAAATTTTTTAAATAATCCTAATTGCTATATTACAAAGATTTTATTATTTTTGTTAATTATGCATTGTTTAAGTAACCCCGAAATATTTACAGCTTGAATTTAAACGTAATGTAATATCGTATATTGTAAGAAATGCTCGGCCATTCAAAACATTATTATAAGAAAATATCTTTAATTTGGCCCCTAGTACCTACCCTTTTAGTCTACTCCGTATGTTATAAATCACCCTGTATGTGCAAAACGCAGATATTTCCATATTTTCTATTCATTTCGTGCTCTTTGGTGTCTAAAATATGACACTAAAGATGATCTATCAGAGAAGGAGAAGAGCATATGAAAATGTAGGAGGTTAACTAAAATATCAAGATATTTTGCTAGAAAGTTATTTTATAATTTACATTAATTAAACGATAATATTTGATGATGATTTAATATTTTTTGAAAGATAAATAGTGACAAAAAATTTGCGATTATTTTGTTTCTTCTAGAGGGCTCTGTAAAAGATAATGATATCTTTTACTAGAGCCCGAATTTTAAATGAACCGTTGCACGTCAAGTCGTTAACTCATTATTCGTACTAGTCAAGGCGCTGTTTGTTCCCAAATCTTGTGCTATAATAAGAGATGAGTTTTCGTCGCGGAAAATTAATGAAACGCGGTGCAATTCTAAAGCAAAATATTTATGACCGTAGAACTACTAAATTACGGCAATCTACCAGTGTTATTACCGTTTCCAAAATGTTTGAGAGAATTCACTTGCGACGTTGTCTCTACGTGTGCTATTTATTCTTAATCCCACTGTTTTCCTTAATCATTTCAAACCATATCTTATCTCTTATATCATTCTGAATACTTGTCTCAACGGTGCTATATTTCATGCTTTTCGAAATTTAAACGTCAAGTACACTTGGATATTTATTAATAAACAACAAAACTATAAAACACTCTAAACATCGTTAATAATAAATTACAAACGATATAATAGAGTTTATCTAATCAAGAATTTTCAATTCAATTTCGTTGAAATAGTTTCAAATTCGTTACATTTGGGTGTCGATTGCCGGTCATGAATAAATAAACAATACAAATGGAATGATTCGGATGCGGTCATTATATTGGGCCTTTGTAATATGGCGGCTTCATGAATAATATATTATCGGTTAATTAATTCTGACCGGTCAATTATTGGGTTGCATTTTAAATTCGAAATGGGCTTAACCGAGTTTATGCAATTTCCCTCTGGTTAGGTCAGTGTACTCAAACAGGCCTATATTTAATTATGTATAAAGTGGGGGAAACATAAATTAAGGAGTTTATTTTTTAACTTTTAGTATAATACAATTTTGTTTTGGAAAAATACCATTATAAAATTTAAATTTAAATAAGGTTTTATTATTATGTTTTGTTTGTGAATGTGATGGATTGATTTTAATAAACCTTTTTACCCTCGAGTTAGCATCAAATTGATGGATTAAATCCGGATGGGAAAATTTATGTTATAAATCAGTATTTCTAAAATTATGAGGTTATAGTCAATATATCTACAATTCTATCTGATAAAGTCGAAACCGCTTGAGGCACTACAAAATGATGAACAGTTTCAGGTTGTAATGGCATTAATTGGACCGCCTTATACATCACTTGACTAAGCGACATTTTATCGTTTTTAGAGATTTTCGTGTTGTCTGGTAGGTAAAGGTGTAACTTATCTTAGAAAAAATGCAGAATACCGAAAGACCTAAAATACTATTTGTTTTAAAGGACACTTAGATACACCAAGAAATTCTATAATAGAAAAAATAGATGAACCTACAATTTCGAGCCAGTGTCGTTTTCTTGATGTTAGTATAAAATCAAACTTCAGCCATCTTCAGAGACTCTACAAATAGATTAACATCTCTCATCTTATTCTCATCTATTTTATAAACGACAACGGTAGGTACTACCTTTGACTACATTTAACTACCTTATTTAACCTACATTTTTAACTACATTTGAAGAACGGAAGTTTAAAAAAATCGTATCTCAAGAACGAAATAAGATATGGAGATGAAATAAAAAGCATTTTGAAGCAGACTCAACGAAGATTTGGTATGCCATAAATCATTTCTTATTTTCCATAAACCCAGATGTTATGACTTTTTAAATCCAAATCTGTAACTTTAATCGAGTTGAAATTAAAGAACAAAAGTTTTAAAATATCGTATCTCAAGAACCAAGTGAGATATGGCGATGAAATAAAAACCATTTTGAAGCAGACTCAATGAAGATTTGGTATGCCATAAATTGTTTCTTATTTTCCATAAACCCAGATGTTATGACTTTTTAAATCCAAATCTGTAACTTTAATTGAGCTGAAATTGAAATACGTACAGAAGTTTTAAAATATCGTATCTTAAGAACGAAATGAGATATGGAGATGAAATAAAAAGCATTTTGAAGCAGACTCAATGAAGATTTGGTATGCCATAAATCATTTCTTATTTTCCATAAACCCAGATGTTATGATTTTTTAAATCCAAGGCTGTAACCTTAATCAAGTTGAATTTGAAGAATAGAAGTTTAAAAAAATCGTATCTCCAGATCCAAATGAGATATGGCGATGAAATATGAAGCATTTTAAAGCAGACTCAATGATGATTTGATATGCCATAAATAATTTCTTACTTTCCATAAGCAGAAATGTTATGACTTTTTAATTCCAAATCTGTAACTTTAATTGAGTTGAAATTGAAATACAGAAGTTTTAAAATATCGTATCTCAAGAACGAAATGAGATATGGAGATGAAATAAAAAGCATTTTAAAGCAGACTCGATGAATATTTGCTATCCCATAAATTATTTCTTATTTTCCATAAACCCTGACGTTATGATTTTTTAAATCCAAGGCTGTAACTTTAATCAGGTTGAATTTGAAGAATAGAAGTTTAAAAAAATCGTATCTCCACAACCAAATGAGATATGGCGATGAAATATGAAGCATTTTAAAGCAGACTCAATGATGATTTGATATGCCATAAATAATTTCTTACTTTCCATAAGCAGAGATGTTATGACTTTTTAATTCCAAATCTGTAACTTTAATTGAGTTAAAATTGAAATACAGAAGTTTTAAAATATCGTATCTTAAGAACGAAATGAGATATGGAGATGAAATAAAAAGCATTTTGAAGATGACTCGATGAATATTTGCTATCCCTTAAATCATTTCTTATTTTCCATAAACCCTGATGATATGATTTTTTAAACCCAAGGCTGTAACTTTAATAGAGTTAAATTCGAAAAACACAAATTTAAAAAAATCATATCTCAAGAACCAAATGAGATATAGCGATGAAATAAAAACCATTTTAAAGCAGACTTGAAGATTTGATATTTCATAAATCATTTCTTATTTTGCATGAACCTAAGTGTTATGATTTTTTAAATCCAACACTGTAACTTTAATAGAGTTGAATTTGACGAACAAAAGTTTTAAAAATCATATGTCAATGTCAATTTTAATTTTATTATTATATTCGTAATCTTCATAAAATAACCTTTAAAGTGAGTCCAAACTTGACGCATTTATCTCAAAAATCAAAAAGTTCGAAATTTCAATTTTTAATTTTGACATATTTGTCAACTTCATAAAAAATCCTTTAAAATGAGTCCAAACTCGACATATTTAACTTTAATATTAATGGAAATACAAAATCACTTCCGGTTTGAAACGTCAACGTCAATTTTGACATATTTGTCATCTTCATTAAACCCTGAGTACCAACCTTAATTTTTTATTTTTTTTGATATATTTTTGTTTTTGTGACAAATATTAAGACATTTTATAAAAATTAAGAATATGTCAACATGACATTGACATTTCAAACCGGAAGTTGCTTATATCTCGATTAATATTGCAATTAAACGTATCATGTTTGGACTCATTTTAAAGGATTTTTCACGACGATTACAAATATGTCAAAATTGACATTCTTAACCGGAAGTTGACCACAACTTCGTTAATATTGAAGATAAATATGTCGTGTTTGTACTCATTTAAAAGGATTTTTAATGAAGATTACAAATTTGTCAAAATTGAAGTTGACATTTTAAACCTGAAGTTAGTTATCATATACATAATAGAAGTTTTTATATTAAGTTTTTATAATAGAATCTTTTTAACACTCGAGTTAGCATTAAGTTGAGAATTAATGTATTTCTAAAACTATAAAGTTCTTAAAAATTTTAAAATGTCTAAAAAGTTCCATTTGAATTTAAGTAAAGACATTTAGACCAATTATTACCAGTTTGAGAACTATTGGATAGGAAAGTGGTTAAAGCGGTTCAACATACACAGGTAAGCTTTTACTACAACATTGAAAACCGATATTGACAGAATTCTAGAGGATAAAATTTAATTTCGATTGCGATTAATTTCGAAATCGCTTTACAATGTACCTTACCTAATTGATTAATTAATTATTCCACCCATGGGATTAATTTTGTTACAAAATTCTGTACACGCGGTAAATTAATTATCCTATTTAATAAACCACATAGTACATTCCCTCGCCATGATTTATAGTATTTTTCGTTTCAAAGTTGATTTGGTTGAACAATTGGGGAAAATTGAAAACTTTGTCGGAAGGTCTTGGTTCTAAATCAATCGGAAAATCCTATTTCCACGCAACATCAATGTGGGTTGTGAATGATGTATTATGACAGGCGTAGCGTTAAAATTCCCGCAATCAAAGTGATGTACCGTCCAATAGTAAACAGCTACGTCGCTTTCGAATGTCACATAAAATTCGTGAACCACAATCTCGCTCGTTTAATTATCGTCGACAGCTTGACGTATCCATCGCGGGTTTCACGTACATTTCCAATTTAATATGCAAAGTGTAATAATTATTGGTAATGACCAGAAATTATCGCCCTGATACGTTCCATATCACGTTACCAATTATTATTACACACGCTCGTTTTCTAGTTGATTTACACGATTTAGGTTTTGTGTCGGATCGAAAAATCAAATTATATTCAAGAGTTCCATTTAATATTCGAGATTTGCAACAATTTCGAATTAAATTTAAATTTGTGTATGTCTATTGAACTAACTAGAACTAATACTCGTAATTTCCTAGTGTAAATTTATTGGACTAACTGTCCACATTGCATTTCAAACGCCAATTTCTCATTTAATCAATATTCTCTTTGGAATGTGTTTTAATTGACCAAAATCAAAGCGGTCCACGCTAAACAAAGTTTTTTTATCCAATTTAATGGGTTTTGTTTCATCATTTCGTAAAATGTGAATTTTAAAGTTTTCCATGATAATGCTGATTTAGATTGAAACTGTTTACAGAAACGTTGTTGTATTTCCACGAACCACTTCGAAACTTGAAACGTACAAATGACCGTTTCCCAAAACAACACCGAAAGGGGAGAAATAAATCACGCGGTGTGCGTCGCTTGGAGCAAAACCCATCCAATCCGAGCCTTTCATCACCGTAATTTATGCCACAGCGGTGCAGCGCTGTGTTGCATAATCCACCAAAATAACCGAAAACAGAACCGTAAATTCGTCAACAAGTTATTATCAATTTTGAATCTACACATTTGGTACGTTCTCTTGGCGGACAATCATGACGGTAATCGGTAAAGGAGCAATTAGGGGTGGATTAAACTTTTAAACGAGACCGAACTTTCATATTGTTAATGCGAGGCTCTTGTCTGAATCTCGAGTCCAACCCTCGGAGTTCACTGATAATTTAGATTTGAAATTTTAATTTAAAACCTAAGAGATTTCAAGCTAATAAGTTTCATTTGTGTTGAATTTATTATTGAATTATTTATTTATATCTTAATACAGGGTGATTTATTAGCTCACCATCAAACTTTGACATATGATAGATAAGCATTTTATTATTTTTGATATTTAGAATTTTCCCCTTAATACATTCTAATATATCTTATAAATATATATTTTTTGACCCTAATCGGCCCAATCATCCCTTTGTCTCCTCACCCCCACAACCATTCTCATCCATCGTTTCCCCTCTCCTCCCTCTCCTAAGATCTGATCTCTGTCCAACTCCTCCTCCCTCAACTCACTACACCCATTCAACATATGTGCCAACGTTTCCCATTCCTCCCTGCATAGCCTACACCACCTCTCCTCATCGGCCATCCAGTATCTGTTAGCTCTCTCCTCGTTTCCACAACGGAACCTAGCCACCAACTTCTTCCCTTCCTCATCTCCTTCCAATAACAAATATCTAGGCAGCCCCTCCGTAATTATGTCCCTGTACCTTTCGTTATAAGTAGTATAAAAGGCTTGGGGAAAAATAGGTTGGTAGCTAGATATGGTGACTTTTAAAAAAAAAGTAGCAGTCTACCTTGTCGGTAATGGTTTAGTTCCACTACCAACCACTAGGTGGCGCGTTACTTTTTTTTAAAAGTCACCAGATCTAGTTACTTTTCCAATACCAACCTATTTTTTTTTCTCCTCCGCCTTAGGTTGGTACCCTTCCCTATCCTTTTACATTGGGCTGATGACGTCACGGAGGAGCGGAGGAGCAACTTCCTATCTAGAATCGGCGTTTCTATACTACTGTTATACCTTCCCTCTTTTATTTGTGTCCTTCTTTCCTGTCTCTGCACATCTCGGTCCCTATCTCTCAACTCCCTTCACATCTCCCTACCCACCCTTCGTCTACTATTTACCTCAGTTACCGAGTAGCCCGCTCGTCTATAATAGTTGTCTCTGTCTCCTTTCCCATATCTGATCTTTCCCTCTCTAATTTCCCTCTAACACTCCCCCAAGATCCCGCAGTTTGGCCTCCCTTCTATTCTTTCTTCATATTTCACTGCTCTTCTGCCCGCCTCCACTCTGACCTTATCCTCCTTTACCTCTTCCCTCACTATATACCCCGGTGTTTCTCTCGCCACCCCAAGCACCCATCTCCAGTATCTAGCTTGCACGTCCTCCAGCATTGCCTGCTCTCTCCATCCCCATACCTCTGCCCCATACATCATCACACTGCTAATCAGACCTTCAAACATAATCTTCCTCGCTGCCACATTCCTTCCAAAGACTCTCTTCCCCCAACCCCATACTTGTCCCATCACCTTATTCGCCTTTTTTGCCATAGCTATCACATGCGACCCCTCCCTGTTGTCCTCTCTGAACACATACCCCAAGTAAGTATACTCCCTAACCTCCTCGATCTCTTTTCTCGACATATGATAGATAATACAATTACCAAAAAAAAAATGTTAACGAACATCCGTCCTATTTCAATTATTTACGAAATTATAACACTTTAAAGTTTTCTGCAGCGAATTTATTAAATAATAAAATCAAACATTCAACAAAAATAAAGTTGTCATTGTAATATATCAGTTTGCTGAAGGTTTAATTATAACATACAAGAAGAAACTCCAAATGTACGATTATAGCACTGAAGAGTATGCTGATATAATTCAGCACGAGAATATCAAGAAAGATTTCCACAGCATCATTTGCCATATTATTCAGTTTAAAATCTTGCCGGCCAAGGCAATTACAGAATATTGTTTTGTGCCAGAAACTCTAACGTTACGTGAGCAGGTATGAGGTCGCGCTTTATCGTGTTGGAAGACAGGCTCTGGAAGGTCTTGGAGGAAAGTCACTAACACGGGCTCCAGAATGGCGTCAATGTAACGGCGCGAGTTTAGGGTGCCCTGAATGAATGTCAAAGGAGACCTGCCACCGTAGCGTATTGCTCCCCACAGCATTACACCAGGAGTTTGAGCCGTGTGGCGACACTGAACAATCTGTAAATTTTGCCTCTGACCTCTAGGTCAGCTGATCCGTAAACGTCCGTCAGAATTTCATAAGCAAAATCGGGATTCGTCGCAGAAGACGATAGTTTCCCATTCATGCTCCCAATGTTGTCGGTTTTGGCTCCACTGCAGTCTGGCATCTTTATGTTGTTGAGTCATATGAAGACGAAAATAAGGACGATATGAACGTAACCCAAATGTGCTACAGCACGCGTTGGTTCTACTGGGTCTTGTATTGCACTTCGTCTTAACAGCCGATCTTCGCGAGCTGCTGTCACACTAGGACGTCCACTGCCTCTACTACGGGTTTCTAAGCGTTCTTCATGCCAATCCATCCAAGTCCGTCTGATAGTGGCGTGAGGTCGGCCCATGCGTCTGCCAATTTCCCGAAAGCTTAAACCAGCCTCATGCATCTCGATAATTCGTCCTCTTTCGAAGGGCTTAAGATGGCGAAAATTTGCACGTCTTCGAACTCGTGGCATTTTTGAGACACTAACTTTACTAATGCAATGACAACAATCACAAACAAACGGCGAACTACTCCGAAAAATACTATTCAACAACACGCAATTTCAGGACCTAACAGACAGATAATTTCTATCAGCTGTGGCAGATGACCATCAAAATTTAATCATTTGTTTGTCTAAAGGACTAACTGATACTACATAATTTCAAAGTTCATCTCGTACTCCTACAGGGTGGTTCATTTCTTTTGAAAAGCAGATTAGAAACATTCGGGTTTAGCCGTCTTAAGAGATGTGCGGCTAAATCCGTATGTTTCTAGTTCTCGGTCTAGTGTTAATTCTAGTGATAGTACAGTGTAGAACTAGAACGAACACTATACCTAGAACTAGAAATCATTCGGGTTTAGCCGTCTTTAGAGACGTGCGGCTAAACCCAAATGATTCTAGTTTTAGGTATAGTGTTAGTTCTACATAATAATTGTGCTAGTGTAAAACTAGAACTAACACAAGACCTAGAACTAGAATCATTTGAGTTTAGCCGCACATCTCTTAAGATGGCTAAACCCGAATGATTCCAGTTCTAGGTATAGTGTTAGTTCTAGTTTTACACTGTACTGTCTCTTGAACTAATACTAGACCGAGAACAGGTTTCGGGTTTAGCCATCTTATGAGACGTACGGCTAAACCCAAGTGTTTCTAGTTCTAGGTCTAATGTTAGTTGTAGTGATAGGGCAAGTGTGAAACTAGGACTAACACTATACCTAGCACTAGAATCATTCGCGTTTAACCGTCTTTAGAGACGTGCGGCTAGACCCAAATGATTCTAGTTCTAGGTATAGTGTTAGTTCTACATAGTAATAGTACTGGTGTAAAACTGGAACTAATACTAGACCTAGAACTAGAAACATTCGGCTAAACCCTAAATTTTCTAGTTTTAGGTCTATTGTTAGTTCTGGTTTAATTGTTGTGCAGCGCTAGATCAAGAACTAGAATCATTCGGGTTTAGCTATCTTAAGAGATGTGCGGCTAAATCCGTATGTTTCTAGTTTTAGGTCGAATGTTACTTCTAGTAACAGTACTAGTGTTCACAGTGAAAACAGAACCGTAAATTCATCAACAAGTTATTCTCTATTTCGAATCTACACATTTGGTACGTTCTCTTGGCGGACAATCATGACGGTACTGGGTAAAGGAGCAATTAGGGGTGGATTAAAGTTTTAAACGGGACCGAACTTTCATATTGTTAATGCGAGGCTGTTGTTTGAACCTCGAGCCCAACCCTTGGAGTTCAGTGCTAATTTAGATTTGAAATTTTAATTTAAAACCTAAGAGATTTCAAGCTAATAAGTTTAATTTATTATTGATTTATACCTTAACAGTGTAATAGAGTCGTTTTGTAAAATACAAAAAAAACATTCTTGTAATTGAATTGGATCTCCACAGAAATACTGTTAGATTTACTTCAAGTACTTCGTAGTTCTTTGCGGTGTATTTTACTTAAGAAATTAAAAATAAGATTTTCGTTTACAAAACATGAAAGCATTCAATATGAAAATAGAACGACCAGGGAGAGATTATTTATTTTGCAATCTTTTCTAGGAATCGTATTTAGAAAAAAAGTACTGCAAAACATCAATCACGTAAAAGAGTGTATCTGTCTCTCTCGAATACCAATTTCAATAAAATTTATGTAGTAATCCTACCGGTGGTTGAGCTCCTGCGGAATCCCGGTTATGGCTGGTACCTAATGCGAAACTGGATAGTTAACTCGATTTATTCTGCACCGCGACTCGGAATTTCGAATTGGAATGAATAAATACGGGTCCCGGGGCCGTAAAGGAAACCCTTTTGACCTAGAGAGATTCAATCAGGACGCTGCTGTTGTATAGACGCTTTCAGTACTAAAAAGTTTACTGGTGATAAAGTTTCTTTTAGGATTCTACGGTAGGCTCCGACAATAGAAAATGAGGTGGCGTTTTATTTCTGCAATCTTAATGTAATACTACTACGAGTGTAGTCCAAAAATACACAAAAAAAATAAAAGACCAAGAGAATATTACATTACGTCTCGCCTACATGTTGTGGTTTTTGGGTCGTTCTAATTTGCTATTCAGTATATTTAAACGTATGCACTTCACCACTTGAATATTTTACAATGTACCAACCCTTGCGGTACGCGAATACGCGATAAGTCCTTTTCCCCAGTTGACCTAGGTCTTTACTCTATCTCTCAGAGATCCTACAGGATCGTTCGTGAATATTTGTAACTGCGCGATGTTCTTTATGAAATATCCAACACACGCCAAGAAATTTCCCCATTTCAAACCATTCCTCTTTTAATATTTTGGTAGATTCCAGCAAAGAGTCAGTGCAGCTGCCCTACTTTGTGTTGCTTCTCAGCAAACGTCTATAAAGCCCGACAGAGCCAATATTAATCAAAGCGCTGTAACTGGTCCATCAGTCTAGTTCAAAGCAGATTAACTCATATCAAGATATCTGCGTTTGAAAGGGCATCGAGATATTGCGACCTAGACTTTCCCCAATCTCCGGAGAAGCTAATTGAAAATTTATGCGGTATTATAGGTAATGTGTCCGATATGAACAAAAGGCTTCGAATTCGCCGACTTCCCCTATTCTCGTTGGTGATTCTGAAATCGCGCAGGAGCAACAAATCCCACCCAGCATACCGTCGAAGGGTCGAAGAGCCGACAGCAAAAAGGAGAAGGAGCTTCGCGCTTTTATTGTACGAAGGGTCTAGGATAATACCCTACAATGAAGGCTTTATCTTCGTCCCGGTGGCGTAATTAATTCTTCGACCATTACCGCCGCAGACTAAATGCATCGTGCTCGAGGTTTAGACTCTTTTTTTGCTTTTATTAGCGGAACTTTCAATTCATTTCACAAAACGAGAAGAATCCTTCGAATAAATCACTTTACTTTGTTGTCTAAAGTAACAACTTTATAAAGTATTAAAGGGCAAGCTTATTGTATGGATTAAAAATATTTCCGTAGTTATTCAGAATACTTTTTTAAATAATACATCTAGATACAAATTTTAAATTTTGATTTAATTATAATTTTAATCATGCTGTAATAAGTAGTAAAGTCACGTTTCCGCGGTAGTTGCATACATTAAGCTAACATCGGACAAGATAAATTCAGTTAACAAGCTTCTTGTAATACATTTCGATGTTGTAACAATACAAGTGGAAATTCACCCAACACCTACTGAAATGACAATGGCACGTTTCGTGGAAATTTTCGAATTAATCTAGGAGATAAAATACGACCTGGTAAAGTAGCCTCCAGTGCGTTTTATTCAGTAGGTTAAAACCACGGGAAATCTATCAAAGTAATTATGTTAAAGTGAAATATTGAAACCATAAAGTGTACATAAGAAATATACTCGAATTAAAGATGATGGAACTTCTTACTTGATGTGGCAACTCATAAATAGTAATTAGTTTATTAATTATCCAAGTTAACCATATTTTAGATTAGACTAAAAATAGCAGTTGTAAAATCTTGTTGATATTGGATTCAAAGTAAACGATGATTTATGCAGAATAGTTGGATGGTGTTGGGTAAAGAGGATTGTGATATAAGATAGAATTCGTTAGCCATACAGCTAATTTTGAATTTTCGTTTATGTTAAGCATTATCATGCTCTCTACCAGTTCTTTTGATGTAGTAATACAATAATATATGCAGTATACAATTTTTTGCAATGAGTATTTATTCGTATACCAGTAGTATCTACGTTTCTGCTAACTGTATTTGTTTTTTTTCAAACAGTTTCTAGCTTTCTATAAGGAGGATGTAGTCCTTCATTAGCTGTATCTAATCTGTGCACTCTACAGTTTTCTGCAAGCAGTCTTCAGCCACCATTAAGATAGGGTTGGGTTGAATTGAGACGGCTTAGGTTTAGATTTTGGACATTATTGATTGAACTTATAACAGTACCCGGAAGAACTACTTATCATTCAATATTTCCATCGGAAGCGAACCAGTTTGATGCGAATAACATGTTTTCCTCATTGCACAAACGTTTTGTGTATATTGTATATTATATAGTGCTATTTGACACAATATTTATAGAAAGATCATCCGCGTAGTTCCATTCTATCATTACTTGAAGAATGTGATAAGATGTAATTATTATACATTACAAATTTTTCTTTTTCCTCAAAAAAGTTGTTGCAATTGATGGTAAAACCAGAACCAGAACTTAGAACTAGCATCATTAAGGTTTAGCCGTCTTTAGAGACGCGCGGCTAAACTTAAATGTGATAGAAAAAATTTCGGATTTTGTTGTACTTTTACTGGTTTATTTATATCTTTGTTGTCTAACTAGATGGCAAAAGCCATCATCAGAGACAAAAGTCAATGTATTTTACAGGAAATTAACATCGAAAATATAAAGCGGTGAACAAATTAAAATTATTATTGTCACAAAATTTACTTAAACGTACGTAAATAAACGTCTGACCATCTTGTAACCATCTCTGATGATGGCTTTTGCCGAAACTAGTTAGACAACAAAAATATAAATAAACCAGTAAAAGTACAACAAAATCCGAAATTTTTTCTATCACGTTAAACAAACTGGTATAATGGATATTAACTTCAATTTCAACCTAATAAACCTAAATGATTCTAGTTCTAGGTGTAGTGTTAGTTCTAGTGACAGTAGTGTAAAATTAGAAGTAACACTATACCTAGAACTAGAATCATGTGGGTTTAGCTGCACGTCTCTAAAGACGGCTAAACCCTAATGATTCTAGTTCTATGTACAGTGTTAGTTCTACATAGTAATAGTGCTAGTGTAAAACTAGATCTAACACAAGACCGAGAACTAGAATCATTCGGGTTTAGCCGTCTAAAGAGACGTGCGGCTAAATCGGAATGATTCTAGTTCTCGCTCTAGTGTTAGTTCTAGTGACAGTAGTGTAAAATTAGAACTAACACTACACCTAGAACTAGAATCATTAGGGTTTAGCCGTCTTTAGAGACGTGCGGCTAAACCCAAATGATTCTAGTACTAGGTACAATGTTAGTTCTACATAGTAATAATGCTAGTGTAAAACTAGAACTAACACAAGACCTAGAACTAGAATCATTCGGGTTTAGCCGTCTTAAGAGACGTGCGGCTAAATCCGAATGTTTCTAGTTCTCGCTCTAGTGTTAGTTCTAGTGACAGTACAGTGTAAAATTAGAACTAACACTATACCTAGAACTAGAATCATTAGGGTTTAGCCGTCTTTAGAGACGTGCGGCTAAACCCAAATGATTCTAGTTCTAGGTATAGTGTTAGTTCTACATAGTAATAGTGCTAGTGTAAAACTAGAACTAACATAAGACCTAGAACTAGAATCATTCGGGTTTAGCCGTCTTAGACGTGCGGCTAAATCCGAATGTTTCTAGTTCTCGCTCTAGTGTTAGTTCTAGTGACAGTACAGTGTAAAACTAGAACTAACACAAGACCTAAAACTAGAATCATTCGGGTTTAGCCGTCTTAAGAGACGTGCGGCTAAACCCAAATGATTCTAGTTCTCGCTCTAGTGTTAATTCTAGTGACAGTACAGTGTAAAATTAGAACTAACACTATACCTAGAACTAGAATCATTTGGGTTTAGCCGCACGTCTCTAAAGACCGCTAAACCCTAATGATTCTACATCTACATAGTAATAGGGCTAGTGTAAAACTAGAACTAACACAAGACCTAGAACTAGAATCATTCGGGGGTTTAGCCGTCTTAAGAGACGTGCGGCTATATCCGTATGTTTCTAGTTCTAGGTCTAGTGTCAGTTCTAGTTTTACATTAGCACTATCACTAGAACTAACACTATACCTAGAAATAGAATCATTTGGGTTTAGCCGCACGTCTCAAAGATGGCTAAACCCGAATGATTCTAGTTCTAGATACAGTGTTAGTTTTAGTTTTACACTTGCACTGTCACTAGAACTAACGTTAGACCTAGACCTAGAAAGTTTAGGGTTTAGCTAAACTCGAATGTTTCTAGTTCTAGGTCTAGTGTTAGTTCTAGTTTTACACTATCACTAGAACTAACATAAGACCTAGAACTAGAATCATTCGGGTTTAGCCGCACGTCTCTCAAGACGGCTAAACCCAAATGATTCTAGTTCTAGGTCTTGTGTTAGTTCTAGTGATAGTGCAAGTGTAAAACTAGAACTAACACTATACCTAGAACTAGAATCATTCGGGTTTAGCCGTCTTTAGAGACGTGCGGCTAAACCCAAATGATTCTAGTTCTAAGTATGGTGTTAGTTCTACATAGTAATAGTGCTAGTGTAAAACCAGAACTAACACTATATCTAGAACTAGAATCATTAGGGTTTAGTCGTCTTTAAAGACGTGCGGCTAAACCCTTTTATTATTGACTTATTTATTTATATCTTGACATAGAATCTTTTTGTAAAATACAAAAAACATTCTTGTAATTGCCACCAATAAGATGAAGGTTGGGTTGGATTGAGAAGGCTTACGTTTAGATTTTGGACAATATTAATTGAAATTATAACAGTACCCAGAAGAACTACTTATCATTCAATATTTGCACAAACGTGTTGTGTAATCATGAGTATTTCTTTGAATCTGTTTTTTAGAGATGCTATTTGATACAATATTTATAGAAAGATCATCCACTTAGTTTCACTCTATCATTACTTAAAATTTAATTATTATACAATACAAATTTTTCTTTTTCCTCAAAAAAGTGGTTGCAATTGAGGTAAGATATGGTTACTGAAACGACTTTAACTTTGAAACTGAGTATGTGGACGTGTTCAAGATATACCTAACTTCGGTTAGAAATTAAATCAAAAGTTTGAAGGGAAGGAAAGGGTCGACTTTAAACGGTTTATATGGTTTTATTGACTCCCATGTATCTTCGTTTAAAATGGTTAAATGTTTGATGAATTTTGTCTATAGAGTATATCTTAAAACTGTGGCAAAAGTTATTCACCTGGTTAACGTCTGCAGAAAACGTGAGATACAAACGTCTGCACACGTGAACTGGGGCATGCGCCAGTTTTCCAAACGCGCCGTGCATCGGAGGCGGCAGCGGTGGTGGCGTCGCGGCGGCCCAGAGGCGCCGTGACGCTCGGATTCCCAGGCAGTCCTAGAACGACGTCCGTCGGTGCGTTACCTATCGTCTTTTTCGGTAGCGTCGCGACGTGTTGTTTGTCGGATTCGAAATTCCCGCTTCAATTTCATCGACCACGCGTTCTTCCGAATTTCTTCCGCGACGCGCTTTCTTCGCGGACTCGAATCGAGGAACTGTTACTTCAATTTCCCGCTGAAGGAAATTGCTTTATTGCCTGTGTACCGCCGGACTGGGCAGGTATTTTTTGGTTTTTCTTTTAGTCGTCCACGGTTCGTTATTTGCCGGAACTTTTCAGTTTACCGAGAAACGAGGCAGTAAGGCTTCACGTGGACGTTCCCACTGCTATCGACAGACGTTTCCAGAGATCACCCCTTTTATTTCATTTTCTCTTTGCGAAGGATCAAAGGTTTGTAGAGTTTTATTGAATTAAGTCCGTCTTTAAAAGAAGCATAAAGATATACTAAATTGAAAATTATTTATAGTCAAATTTATTCAAAATTTATTTTTGATTTTGAGTAAGAAACCAAATCCATTTTCTTCAACTCTGGATAAGTTTAATATAAATCAAATTGTTTTCTCGGAAAGTTCTCGGAAATCCCGCATAGGTATAGAGAAGTACATAAAGAAACTTCTCCATTTGTCGCTCTATTCGATAACGCAAGAAGCCCGCGACAAGAAGCAGCGGTTGCAATCGAAGCGTTTGGTAAAGTTCTGCAAGCTCATTTATAATTCCAAGCTAAATCTATGATGGATGCTTTCGCTTGCTAAAACTTTGTTGTATTAACTGATGGGTTGAGGGAGTTTGGGATCGAAGACAAATTAAGTAATTAATTTAACAGATTTTGTAATAGAATCGTAATAAAATTGAATGAGAAAGTATTTCATTTCTTTTACGATGTTATTCAACCATCTGGCATCGTTCCATAAATCTTTCGAGTACTATCTTTCCGGTGTCTATCAAATACGGAAAATTGTCGCCCAGGAAGCGTTCCGAAAATTTCGGAGGCGACATCCGGGCAGATTAAATATAGTATTTTCAGCATAAACTGAAATTTTATTTCTCTTACAATTCGATTCCGTCTAGGTACAGATTATTGATTTCAAATTGTTGAGGGAAATAATTTTCACAGAGCGCAAGTCTCTGACCAATAAGTTAGATACAAAAAAAAATTCATCTCATATCTGGATATAGACGTAATCAGATATGGAAATCAGCGACGTGTACATCACGATAACAGACGTGACTATAGGATTCTGTTTATTAAACCAACCACGTCAGATTCCGAAAATAGATATGGTCGGAAAATGTCTTTACGAATTTCCTTCAATCGACACGAAGGGGTTCTCGTAAATTTGGAGCGGTACAAACGTGAAATTTATTCGTAATCAAGTTATTCTCGTATAATTATAATAATTTGAGGGCATTACATACAATTCTATTCTTACCGTTATGGTCGTAAAAGAACACTTTATAATGTCGAGTGAATCCTTTTAAAATTCACGGAAGCAGTCGTAAGCCAATCTCCAGAGTGTCATATTTTACATTTATGCAACCCTCACCATCACCTATTATACGCTTTTGGTCCCTCGTCAATGCATTCCGTGCATGTCAATTGCATACTGAAATTATTACTGAAACGTTTTGCATAAATACTTCAATTTGAGGGAATTTTAATGTTTGAAATTGACGTTGTTTAAATTAAGTCAGCTTCTAAAATTCGAGTAACAGCTAAATTGGTTAAAATTAAAGGATTAACATGGAAAGTACAAAGCGACAGTTCCTGCAGTCGTCGTTGCCAAGTTAGAGATTCTGGGTTGTTACGTTACTGGGCTATTATCAACGGTCAGTTGGTGTTAGCTAAAGTAGGGGCCATTAGTAAGCTGCGACCTCCCATGAAGAGAGTTATTTTGGAAATAAATATCTTTACGTAGTGTGTAAATATAGTTCTGACCCGAAACTTGAAATTGATGGAGAACAACTACTATCCAGGTAACTGGATCAAAGAGTGATGTCGTACATCTGCCGGAGTTGCAATCCAACTGAAAAGCGGAAGGGGGCAAAGTGCCAAAGAGGACGTTTCTCACGGGACAACATCTGCACTGTATAAATAGTCTACGCGGGAAACGTTATGTGTAGCATGTTTGTATATGCGGAATAATGGAGAAGTGTTGTTTGTTACAGTGTAAAAGTAGAACAACGTATGTATACGTCGAGATTAAATTGTCTTTACTGATGGTAAATTATATTAGGGTTACTTCCGCAGTCATCATCATCATTTCATATATGGGGCCGGTGAAGATTAACTTAATCTCTGGGACTAGGAATTTCGGGTCAGTTTTGGACTAAAACGTCGTCGTCCGTTCCCTACTTTACCTAATGGAGGGATGCGGCAATTTGGCTTCACTGCACATTCCCACAGATGAAGTTAGCGACGACGTCCGTTGCAACGGACGTTTAATTCCGAATTTTCTGTCACAGTACATCAACAGCAGCTGAACTTGGCACCACGGTTGGTTCCATTTTCCAGCAAAACAAGAAATTCGTGAGGTAGAGAAAATTAACAAAAAATTCAACTCTATATTAATTCAAAGAAATCTATTTATTTAACCGGAAAACTTTATTTCTCTTGTATTTATTTTCACCGAACTCCATTCATAACTTAATGCCTATAAATAACCAATCATTAACCGATTCCTGCGTTTCCTTGGCTTGTTTTTGGATAACGGCCAAATTCGTTTTACAAACTCACAAAAACGTAAGCGTTAACGCCATTCGATCTATTTCCTCTCAAAAAACGACAGCTGTGGCACTTTTATAAACTCCCTTAAAATGTTATTTAAATCGAAAAGCTATAATTGTCTTTTTGTAATTCGCGACGGAATGGAAGCTATAATAGCACTCAAACGGGTGCTGTAATGAGACTCCTTACAGCATCCGATGCTGTAATGAGATTTTAGTAACATTTTATGGAACCAGCTCAAGTTGGTGACATTGGGTCATTAATTTTTTTAGTTGTCAATGTGACAATTTTTGTCTATGGATGTTTAAACACGTTCTTAGCATCGAATACAAGGTCCACAATGATGAGGACATTGAACTCTGAGCAATTTCTCTTATTTTGGGAGGTGTACATCAAACATTTTTTTCAGGTAAATATATTTTGTGTTTTGACAGTTTCTAATTGTCAATTCAAAGTTTCTATTTTCAAGTGTTACGGTGTTACCAACTGCTGCATACCTATGTCTCTACAATGTCAAAATTTATTTTATTTTTGTTGAAAAAAAAGGATAAAAACGCGAATTACAAAAAAGACGGCTAAACCCGAATGATTCTAGTTCTGGGTCTTGTGTTAATTCTACTGATAGTATTAGTGCAAAACTCAAACTAACACTCAACCAAAAACTAGAAATATTCGGATTTAGCCGCACATTTCTCAAGACGGCTAAACCCAAATGATTCTAGTTCTCGCTCTAGTGTTAGTTCTAGTGACAGTACAGTGTAAAATTAGAACTAACACTATACCTAGAACTAGAATCATTAGGGTTTAGCCGTCTTTAGAGACGTGCGGCTAAACCCAAATGATTCTAGTTCTAGTATAGTGTTAGTTCTACATAGTAATAGTGCTAGTGTAAAACTAGAACTAACACAAGACCTAGAACTAGAATCATTCGGGTTTAACCGTCTTAAGAGACGTGCGGCTAGATCCGTATGTTTCTAGTTCTAGGTCTAGTGTTAGTTCTAGTTTTACATTAGCACTATCACTAGAACTAACACTATACCTAGAACTAGAATCATTTGGGTTTAGCCGTACGTCTCTAAAGACGGCTAAACCCGAATGATTCTAGTTCTAGGTACAGTGTTAGTTTTAGTTTTACACTTGCACTGTCACTAGAACTAACATTAAACCTAGACCTAGAAAGTTTAGGGTTTAGCTAAACCCGAATGTTTCTAGTTCTAGGTCTAGTGTTAGTTCTAGTTTTACACTATCACTAGAACTAACATAACACCTAGAACTAGAATCATTCGGGTTTAGCCGCACGTCTCTCAAGACGGCTAAACCCGAATGATTCTAGTTCTATTTCTTGTGTTAGTTTTAGTGATAGTGCAAAACTCGAACTAACACAAGACCAAGAACTAGAAACATGCAGATTTAGTCGCACGTCTCTGAAGATGGCTACACCCGAATGATTCTAGTTCTAGGTCTTGTTCCAGTAAACAAGAAACATCTGTGAAACATTTCAATTTTAACGTACAGTGAATTAAATGAAACATTTTAGAACTATGTTTCATATACGTGACAGATACGATTTTTACGAAACGTATCTAAAGATATGTATCAAATACATTTCAGTAGGAATATTTATGAAATATCATCAAAATATGCAGCAGAAACATTTCATTTGAAACATTTCTTTACAAATGTGCCTGAAACATGTCTGGAATATCTTGTTCTATTGTGTGTTTTGTTCTGTTCTCAGTTCGAATTGTTCGAATATTGGTTTAGAATGGCGCAAGTTTTGTATAAGTTTTTTTATATATCACCACTAGGTTTAGTTAATGAAAATACTGAGAAAAATAATGTGGGAAAACTACCTAACATTTAGTCATATTATCTAGAATTTGCAGTCAAAAATTAGCTAACTACTACTACTAGTTATAAAAACTAATAACTATTTCGCTAATTTAAGATAGATAAATGATCGAAAAATCTATCTTATAAATACCTAATCAAATTAGTTTCATTATATAATATTAATAGATGTTTTTACTATTAATATTATTTTTATTATTAATGGTAGTAGATAGCTTTATTACTTAAATATAGACTCGTACCTAAATTTTTGTATTAAAAAATATTTTCTATAAACGATCGATGTAACGGTGAAAACAGGGAGACAAAACGACTAAAATACATTTAAATAAAGTATTTAATAATAGTATATTTGTCCGTTTAGGTAAAATATTTCATTGTTAAATGTATATAGATATTCAAACTAGAACAAAATACCAAATACTTTAGGTAACTAAACTATTCAACAACTAGACTTATCAACTAGTTTCCACGATGTAGTTTCTTTTTCTAAAAATTAATTATATCACCTCAGTAAATAGATAAATTAACTATCAAAAATTTGACTAATTAGAATTGTATATGTCAGCTAAATTACGTTAGATAAATGAATAAATTTTCTAGCATAAATGACATTTGTCTAACAATTAAATTGATTTAGTCCAATTTACGTTTTCCGTAGGTCAAATCATAACCTATAAGGTTTGATCGCGATTCCTGCTAAATTTGGTTGTTTTTCTCCTGGAATCATATAAAATTATATAGTTTTACGTTCGTGTGATGTGAAATAAGAAAAAAATTAAAGCTGAATATCTCTAGGAGACATTTTCGCAGGTTGGTAAACGTATTTTTGTAATTCGCGACGGTAATGAAAGCTCTAACAGTACTCAAACGGGTGCTGTAATGAGACTCCTTACAGCATCCGATGTTGTAATGAGATTTTAGTAACATTTTATGGAACCAGTTCAAGTTGGTGACATTGAGTCAGTAATTTTTCTAGTTGTCAATGTGACAATTTTTATCTATGGATGTTTAAACACGTTCTTAGCATCGAATACAAGGTCCACAATGATGAGGACATTGAACATTGAGCAATTTCTCTTATTTTGGGAGGTGTTTATGAAACATTTTTTTCAGATGAATACATTTTGTGTGTTGACAGTTTCTAATTGTCAATTAAAATTTCTATTTTTAAGTGTTACCAACTGCTACATACCTATTTCTCTACATTGTCAAAATTTATTTTAATTTTGTTAAAAAAAAGGATAAAAACGCGAATTACAAAAAATAGCATAAAAAACACGTTTCATAAGACTCGTTTTCCAACTTGAATTCGTGTATTTCAAACGTGTCTTACGAAACTTGTTTTTTAATATACTATTATCTACGAATGCTTGGATAAGTCATCATTACCGCACTCATTTGAGGTGATTTGAGTTACGTAATGAAGTTCATTACCGCACTGGTTTCATTACGTAACGCATGTTTAACCTAATCACAACAGACTTAATTTATTGAAACGAGCAACAATACAAAAGAAAAAGTGCTATCTACTTACAGATAAATTATTACAATACTATTTATTATAAACATTAATTGTTATGTTTTTACATTTAAAAACACTTATTCCAGATGAGTCAAAATTGACAACAATCATTTCAAAATATTTTTATAAATGTCAAATAGACTTTTTTAAAGAAATTGACTTTTTAGTAATTTTTAGCAATCATAGATAAAATGCTGTATATCACACGTGGGCTAGAGCATAATTACAGTACTCGTGTGATCACACGACTCGGTCTACGACCTCGTCGTGCAATTCTCCACGCTCGTACTGTAATTATGTTTCTAGCCCACTTGTAATATAAATAACTATTATAAAACTAAATTTATATAATCGATCCAGCTACATTTTTTTCACGTTACCGTATCTTATCGTGCGAAACATAAAGCCGTTGGCACAATGCGCGATAATTCAATATAATTGAATATAGGCTTGTATATTGAATCGTATCCGTTATAGAATGATATACGTGCAATCGCGGACGATATAATCTCAACGTTCAGGGCTGTTTGCCAAATTTACAACCGACGAGTACCGTTCTCCCGCAGGACGTTGTGGTATGGCGTCGTTAAGCGTCGGAAATTCGCTTGAAATGGTGTAGTAAAATACACAGGTCCAAGTTAACACCACAGTAAGAGAAACCATCCCATAGAAAGTTAGATCGTTTTCGGTTGCAATTTTCGTTTATCCCAACAATAAATTTGAACCCAATGATTATTGACTACAACAAAATGACAATATTTAAAATTGTGAACACAAAAGAGCTTCAAATTCTATTCTTGCCGTATCGTAAAATTTAAAAGCACCCGGAACCAATTTCATAACAATATTAGGGATCGTCGGGTCGAAATCGCGCTTTACATTTTTACGTTACTCGAAAGGATAGGATATTGGAAACACGATTTGGTTTGTTTACGGCCCGTTTTCCTCCAAATTATCCAGGCAGCGTATGAAACGTCGCGTGATAAAATCGATTCAGACACACCCTTCCTTTTATACATTGTACGAAATGAACGTTGTCCTTCGTAACGACAGCAGACCTGTTAACACGTTCATGGATTTCCCTTTGCCAAGAAGATGTCTTTCGCACCGTTGAACAGGAACATCTGTTTGTTATGTTCGTTTCATGCCAGAATTTCTACGGTCATTGTATTACATTAAATAAGCTATTTTAAAAAATTGCTTGTTATTTTTTTTTCTGCGACTTATTTAAAAAACAACATGAAAACGTTGAAGTCACCATCAATATCAGATTTTTATCTTCAAAACGTTTTTCTATTTGTCCTCTTCTGAGTGATTTTTATCCCAGCTTTAGTTTCATTTTTCCCTTCATAAGTTTTTTGTAACATCTTTACATCTAATTAACCACGAATTATAAATATGGCTACAAAGACATAGCTTGGACGATTGAGTATAACAAATTGCTTAATCAACGGCTAAATCCTTGTATTAATAGCATTAATGCATCCTTATATTTCTGCTTTCGATCTATATCTCTCTCCAAGTGGGCACGATCTCAAATTGGCAATATCGTATGTATATAAACCACGATAAATCTAACGAGATGGCAATTAAAATATCCAGTTAATAGCTATAGTAATAGTTAAAATGGAAATGAAAATGTTGGAAAAATAAGAAGGGGGTTTCTAAATAATTTATGTGTATATTTGCCAAAAGATTAGATGCCATTGGCACACCATCTGACATTTTATATATTTTGTTGTTATATCTAAAGAAATTTTGGAATAGATTCATGATGTTTGCAACGTGTGTTAATGTTAAAACATCAAACTTTAGATATTAATCTAACAAAAATTTTCTTTACAATTTAATTATAAAAACTCTCCACTTTATGAAACTTTTTATATATAATTAACATAAAACAGTTTTCAGAGAGAATCAGGGTGACAATAAGACTATATATCTGTATAATATATAGCTGTTATCACTTTCAATATTAATTAAAGTATCCTCTTTTTAATGCAAAAAGCCGTTTTGAAAAACCACTTTCAGTTCTTGAGAAATAAATTTTTCAAATGAACGACAATTTTTTTGAATTTTGCAATTTTCGCCGATTAAGATTTAAAAATTCGTATAAAATCGATTTCTTGGAATATAAGTATGAAAATTTCCCAAAGTGTTAATAAAAGTGTCCTCTTTCCAATGAACCAACCCGTTTTGAAAAATAACTTTTAGTTTTTGAGAAAACAATATTTGAAGATTTGATAAAATTTTCGATGTTGCAATTTTCATCGATAACTTTCAAAATTCGCTATAAAATTCATTTCTTGAAGGATCCTTGCGGAAATATCACCAATTATTAATTAAAGTGTCCTCTTTTTAATGTAACAAGCCGTTTTGAAAAATCGCTTTTAGTTTTTGAGAAATACATTTTTGAAATGATCGAATTTTTTTTCGAATTTTGCAATTTTCGCGGATTAAGATTTAAAAATTCGTATAAAATCGATTTTTTGGAATATAAGTATGAAAATTTCCCAAAGTGTTAATAAAAGTGTCCTCTTTCCAATGAACCAACCCGTTTTGAAAAATAACCTTTAGTTTTTGAGAAAACAATATTTGAAGATTTGATAAAATTTTCGATGTTGCAATTTTCATCGATAACTTTCAAAATTCGCTATAAAATTCAGTTCTTGAAGGATCCTTGTGGAAATATCACCAATTATTAATTAAAGTGTCCTCTTTTTAATGTAACAAGCCGTATTGAAAAATCGCTTTTAGTTTTTGAGAAATACATTTTTGAAATGATCGACAATTTTTTCGAATTTTGCAATTTTCGCAGATTAAGTTTTAAAAATTCGTATAAAATCGATTTCTTGGAATATAAGTATGAAAATTTCACAAAATATTTATAAAAGTGTCCTCTTTCCAATGAACCAACTCGTTTTGAAAAATAACTTTTAGTTTTTGAGAAAACAATATTTGAAGTTTTCGATGTTGCAATTTTTATCGATAGCTTTCAAAATTCGCTATAAAATTAATTTTTTGAAGGATCCTTGTAGAAATATCACCAATTATTAATTAAAGTATCCTCTTTTTAATGCAATAAGCCGTTTTGAAAAATAACTTTTAGTTTTTGAGAAAACAATATTTGAAGTTTTGATAAAATTTTCGATGTTGCAATTTTTATCGATAACTTTTACAATTCGCTATAAAATTCATTTCTTGAAGGATCCTTGTGGAAATATCACCAATTATTAATTAAAGTGTCCTCTTTTTAATGTAACTAGCCGTTTTGAAAAATCGCTTTTAGTTTTTGAGAAATACATTTTTGAAATGATCGAATTTTTTTTCGAATTTTGCAATTTTCGCGGATAAAGATTTAAAAATTCGTATAAAATCGATTTTTTGCAATATAAGTATGAAAATTTCCCAAAGTGTTAATTAAAGTGTCCTCTTTCCAATGAACCAACCCGTTTTGAAAAATATCTTTTAGTTTTTGAGAAAACAATATTTGAAGTTTTCGATGTTGCAGTTTTTATCGATAACTTTCAAAATTCGCTATAAAATTAATTTCTTGAAGGATCCTTGTGGAAATATCACCAATTATTAATTAAAGTATCCTCTTTTTAATGTAACAAGCCGTTTTGAAAAATCACTTTTAGTTCTTGAGAAATAAATTTTTGAAATGATCGACAATTTTTTCGAATTATGCAATTTTCGCCGATTAAGTTTTAAAAATTCGTATAAAATCGATTTCTTGGAATATAAGTATGAAAATTTCCCAAAGTGTTAATAAAAGTGTCCTCTTTCCAATGAACCAACCCGTATTGAAAAATAACTTTTAGTTTTTGAGAAAACAATATTTGAAGTTTTCGATGTTGCAATTTTCATCGATAACTTTCAAAATTCGCTATAAAATTAATTTCTTGAAGGATCCTGGTGGAAATATCACCAATTATTAATTAAAGTATCCTCTTTTTAATGTAACAAGCCGTTTTGAAAAATCACTTTTAGTTCTTGAGAAATAAATTTTTGAAATGATCGACAATTTTTTCGAATTATGCAATTTTCGCCGATTAAGTTTTAAAAATTCGTATAAAATCGATTTCTTGGAATATAAGTATGAAAATTTCCCAAAGTGTTAATTAAAGTGTCCTCTTTCCAATGAACCAACCCGTTTTGAAAAATAACTTTTAGTTTTTGAGAAAACAATATTTGAACTTTTGATAAAATTTTCGATGTTGCAATTTTCATCGATAACTTTCAAAATTCGCTATAAAATTAATTTCTTGAAGGATGCTTGTGGAAATATCACCAGTTATTAATTAAAGTATCCCCTTTTTAATGCAACAAGCCGATTTGAAAAATCGCTTTTAGTTTTTGAGAAATAAATTTTTGAAATGATCGACAAATTTTTCGAATTTTGCAATTTTCGCGGATTAAGATTTAAAAATTCGTATAAAATCGATTTCTTGGAATATAAGTATGAAAATTTCCTAAAGTGTTAATAAAAGTGTCCTCTTTCCAATGAACCAACCCGTTTTGAAAAATAACCTTTAGTTTTTGAGAAAACAATATTTGAAGTTTTCGATGTTGCAATTTTTATCGATAACTTTCAAAATTCGCTATAAAATTCATTTCTTGAAGGATCTTTGTGGAAATATCACCAATTATTAATTAAAGTATCCTCTTTTTAATGTAACAAGCCGTTTTGAAAAATCGGTTTTAGTTTTTGAGAAATACATTTTTGAAATGATCGACAATTTTTTCGAATTTTGCAATTTTCGCGGATTAAGTTTTAAAAAATCGTATAAAATCGATTTCTTGGAATATAAGTATGAAAATTTCCTAAAGTGTTAACAAAAGTGTCCTCTTTCCAATGAACCAACCCGTTTTGAAAAATAACTTTTAGTTTTTGAGAAAACAATATTTGAAGTTTTCGATGTTGCAATTTTCATCGATAACTTTCAAAATTCGCTATAAAATTCATTTCTTGAAGGATCCCTGTGGAAATATCTAATAATTTACCATATTCCAGTCGTGAAACAATGTCGCAAAGCATCGAAATTAAAGTAACGAATGAACAATTATTATATCAGGAGTTAAAAAAAAAGCCAACAGAAATTAGCTGAAATCAACTCTTCAACATTTGCAGAAACAACTTAGGAGGATACAGAACGAAAAATATATTCAGAAACAGCCAGCTAGCACGCAGACTTTAAACAACCAAACCGTTTGAGTTGATATAGTGGGAAATTAGAGAAACCATGAGGTGAAACTGTAGTGTAATTTTAAGTTTAAGAAACTTACGTTAAAGAAAAAGTATTCGATAGTCAATAGACTAGTTGTAATATCATGCTAAATACTGCTTGTAGCAGACTAATTATTGCTTACAGAAGACTGTTTGCTGCTTGCAGAAGGAGATACTCCTGCAGAATAATTGACACTTGAGCCAGAGGACTGGATAATTAAGTCATTAATTAATTAATTAGTCAAAAGACTAAACATTGCTAATGAGAGAATAGACACTGCTAATACAAGACTAATACTGCTTACAGAAAGCCAACTACTGCTTACTAAAGATTGTTTGCTGTTTGAAGAGGATTAGATACTTCTGGTAGATGAGTAGATACTGCCACCCAAAATTCACCAATACATTTTTACATATAATAAAAATCTTATTAATTGTATCTAAACCCAGTCTCATAAAAATTTTCAAAGTTAGATACATGTTTATGATCTGAAGGAACGTTGGCACGATTTCAATTTTTATTCAAAGTTAATGTCGATTCTGTGGATATCATTTGTGACATCTTTTAACATGACAGTCGTTTGAAATCGATATTACCATTTAACAGCATTCAGAGTGTTTTGTGTGTTTTATTTTAAACCTAGAAATACGTTTAATAAATTTAAGAACACGTTTAAAAATTTATTGTAGTCAGAAAAAGGAAAAAAATGAATAAAACCCAAAATAAACAAAGTTCCGAAATAAAAAACAGGATGCAGTACGTTGAACGGTCCTTTAGATTTACACACATAGTCTTCCGTACACGTATACCAGATAACGATAATTTGGCTTTGGTCCAAAGTCCAGAAACGCGCATTCGGCAAAAACGGTGTACGTTTCGTTCGTTTTATTCTATAAATAGCGTTAGAGGGATTCGAATGAGAAAACCCGTACACTTCAACGCCTGCAACATGTCTGCAGTATCAACTAACCGACACTTGTTTAAAATCTCGTTCAAACGGGCATCCGAAATTGGATACTAAAAGGCTACCGTGCATAATAGGCAACCGTTATAGAGAGAAACTATTTTGTCAAAAAGGGAAACGAACAGAGGACCTCCATACGAGTGGGAAACCCAAGTGGTAATACGAACAAGGAGGCAACTCCACTTTCAACCTGTTGGCTAACGGCTATTTTATTCACCAAGAGTAAACTTAAATTGTAATGCTGCCATTGTTACTTGTGCATAAATTACCTATTATATTAGACTAACTGAAATGAATATTATCCCCGATGAATTTTCACGTCAATTCTGTTCTCCCAGAGAAGTTGTATTGTCTCTAATCCGCTTTACAACTTTACTAAATTATCTAGAAATTGAGGTATTACCGTAATCCTTACATCCTTATGTTCTTTAGACCTTATTTGAATGATGGCTTTACGCTATGTTTCGCAATCTAAACCGCGTTGGGATTAATTAAAATCTTCCAGTTGTAAAACGTTGCTATTTTTTGCTGTTAAACAAACTGAACATTCAAGAAGAATAAAATCAAACCTTGTTTTAGTTGTTTTATTTACATTTGGGAATAATAGAGTTTGCCTCTTGCTTTTCCGCATAACAATAACTCTTGAAAACTTTATTAAGCGTAAATATTCAAAAGAGGAAACGGTATCTCTGCAATTTTTATGTAATTTAAAATGTAATGAATGTTGCTTTATCAAAGAAAAATTTTATTTTGGAAATTTTGTTCTAACAAGATTAGCAATAAACACTAAAAAAGTTTTTAAGTAATTGTTTTCTCTTCGTATTGGTTGTAGTAATAAAGAAAACATGTAATTTGTGTTTATTGATAAAACATCTTTAAACGATGCGTTAAAACGTATTTTACGTTCGTTCTTTTAACGCCCTCGCATTTCTTTCGTTCCAACAAAAACGAAACACCTGTAAAGCAGCTAACGCAAAAGTAAAATCGGTGTCGTAAACTTGCCTATTTAAAAGCTATAGCAGCGTGTGTCCTGCTTAATAGCTTTTACGCGAGTTCGCGAAGTGCCCCTTTAGCTATTAAACGCAAAAATAAGTGGGTTCCCTCTTTGGGGTTTAATGGACGGTCGGTCGTTTTAGCTTAACTATAAAATTTTAAATAAATAAAACATTCTTCATTTTCCTAAAATTTTCGTGTATTTAAGTTTGATTAAGAATTTTTTATTACACTTTTTCGTTGCACTAATCACTTATATAAATTAAAATGTTTAATTACAGGAAAAAATTTGAAAGGGTTAACCATTGGTTTGTGTCCTCTCTTTTAGTCTGTAAATATTTTCCCTTTTTCTCGCTTTAACACGGAGTAGATAGTGTATTAAGCCGTTTGAAGTGTGTAGCGGAAAATTGTCCTCGCCAAGTAACGTTGAAAAGCGGAACTGGTTGGTAATTGTTGGTGGGAAATTTCCTTTTCCGTTCGGTCGAGTAACTTTTGTGACTTACCGTTTTATTTTTATTGACTTTGCTTTTTTATTAAAATATTTCAGTAAGAAAAATTCGCATAAATAATTACATTTTAATTTTTATAATTACATTTTAAAAACTATCATCATCGGAATCACTTTCAAAATCATCTTCGCTACAGGCTTTTTCTAATTTTTTACAAAACGTTACTTCTTTCGTTTTCTTTGTATACGTAGCAAAAAGGCGTAGTACAAAATATAATATTATGAATGCTATTATAAACTTAACTATGCTGTACTCTCCAAATAAATTAAAACATTGTCCTTGAATAGATTCGGTTATGTTATCCGGTAATGCGTTAGGTATGGATCTTACTAAGTTTACACAAGTTTTTGTATTGCAAACCATAGTGTAATGAAGACGATCACAAAAATTTTGAGAATGAAAATTTTTAACTAAATTTTGTTGACAACATTTGACAACGACACCACAGTTCACTGTCAGAAAATAATTTCTAACAACATGTTTTTCTAAGATTTTAGAGATAAGTGGTTGAACTACATTTGGTCGGATTACTTCTATAGAATATCCTTGGCATATATTAAGATTAGCTGTCCCTCTTAAAAATCGATGAATTTTTTTTAATCGGTAGGAAATGACTCAAAAGATGTGTTAATGATAAAAAAAAAGTGCGGAAAAGTGTAGTACTTACCGAAAAATCACTTTAAAGTTGAGATTTGACGTTTCTTTTTGGAAGTTAAAAGCAATGTTAAAATTGCATTTTCGTATTAAATTCTAACCTGAAATTGTTTAATTTATACCCACGCACAAAATAAAAAGTTATTTTCACTAAACTTGTTGAGATTACAACATATTTTCGGATGAAAACCTTGTTTCTTAGGCTATCGATGCAGAACGACAATTAAATGGCGTTAGATAGAATTGTTTCTACCAAATGTGTATTAATAGACTTTGTGTTAATGGATTGTGTATCAATTGATCTGTCAAATGACTGAAAGCTCTTTGCAATCTTTATGTTGTAAATATAAATGATAAATAAGTATAGTAGCTTATTTAATAGTAGTTTAGTTAAATTAAAATAGTTATTAAAAAAGACATGGTTACAAAATAAAAATAAATAAATAGCCCGTGTGACGATAGCAACAAACTGTGTATTTAACCAAATGATAATTACAACTGACAACACAAGCAATGTTAACCATGTATTTTCTCGCATTAAATCCTAACCTCAAATTGTTTAATTTATACCCAGGCACTAAATAAAAAGTTATTTTCACTAAACTTGTTGAGGTTACAACATAATTATTCATAATGACACCTATGTGAAGTTAGTCACCAATTAAACAGAATTTTACATGTATAGTATTTTAATTATAACATGAGAACCAGTGAACCGATTTCGATAAACAATGTCTCATTCGAAAGCTTAATCCTTGGCCAATACGAAAGTGGAAATGCCCGATTGACGATGTGACGATAGCAACAAACCTTCCAACAACAAATTTTTATCCGCAATTTCCTATCTATTTTATTAGCTGATATCTTTCTTATTATTAGATATAGCAGAACACTAAATGCACCATATGAAAGCTTGATTCATTCTTTATGAAATCGTCGGTCCTCGTTTGCCGATATGTTAATATTAAAATAAATAAAAGATGAAGAACACCGCTCTGTACGTAAAATAGCTTAATATTACCAAACTTCAAGCCCTTGTGCAATTGCTATCAAACCGAATTTTAAAAAACTGTGTTCACAATCAGAAAGAACGCTCCTTCAAATATCTTAATCCGGGTTTTTGTTGGTCAATATCAATTAGCATCATGGTTAAATCACCTTTAATATACATCTCTATATACAGAAACGTTTAATTGCTCTACCTCTAAACAACTTTCTTACATATTTGATATGAGGAAAACTATAGAAGTATATCATGAAGTTATAGGACGTTTTTGGTCAAAAAATTACCAAATTCACACGTTTTAGCTACTTTTAAACATTGTTGGGATCAATAACTTTCTTATATCACCAGGAAAAAACTCTATAACGAAGCAGCGATAGCCGCGTGTTATACACCATTAGAAAGAGCAGCAAATTGTAGATAAGATAGATCTATACTTCTATAGTTTTCCCAATATCAAATAAGAAACTTGTTTAAAGGAATAGTAATTAAGCGTTTTTGCGTGTAGGGATGTATATGAAGGGCGAATTAAGCATGACGCCGATAGACCCATTTACCAACGAAAACCCGGGTTAAGATATAATAAATTTAAAGGGCGCTCTTTCCGAGTATGATAATAGTTTTTTAAATATCAGTTTGATAACAATTGCACAAAGGCTTGAAGTTTGGTAATTTTAAGCTATTTAATCTAAGTACAGAGCCAACGCTTTGTAGTTTAAGTACAGATTGATCTTAGTATTAACTTATGGACAGACAAAGACCGGTTTTAGATAGAGAAAGAATCTCTAATTATTATCTCGAATTATCTCTAATAATAAGAAAGATATCAGCTAAGAAAGTAGATAAAAAATTACGGATACAAGTTTGTTGCTATCGGACAAATGTGGAGGAGGCTGAAAACTAGAAACATAAAACTAAAGAAAATTCCAATATTTTTTAGCACCACATAAAGACTGAACATAATATAAATTATGGAGGAGTTGAGCTTTTTCATTCGTGTAACAAATTATAAAGATAATAATAACTATCTACTTATGAATGAACAAGTTCAACTTTCTCATAAACCCATCTTACGTCATACACCCTACGTTATGAACTTTTGATGTTAAAACTTTGTAACTACGAAAGGGATTTTCATCAATAATAAGTGTTATTAAGTTCCAAAATAACGTTAAACTAACTAATAATTATCCTAATTATAATATTTATGTGGTTTGAAGTCTTTTAATAACAAATTTTTATTTAACTCTCATGCTCTCTATTTAAATGCGATAACAGATTATAAACATTTCAAATAGATTTTTAGAATCTATTTGTATCTTATATTCTATTCAATTTCTTTTTTCGAATCTATCTTTGCTCCTATCTGGCGACGCTCTTGTACACAGTTAATAGACACACAGTCTATGTAACGACAGGCGCTTAGTCATTATGACCTATGCGAGGTTAACTTCAAATTTTCCTAGTCCCCAATTAGATAGGATTTTACATGTATAGTATTTTGATTATAACAAGAAAACTAGTCAACCAATTTTGATAATCAAAATCTCATTCGAAAGCTTAATCTTTGGCCAATACGAAAGTGAAAATGCCCGACTCGAAATCTCGCGCGGGGTCATTTCAATGGCTGTACGCACATAATTAGTAAATTTTGAAATCGGGCATTTCCACCTTCGCATTCATTGCAGATCATACTTTCGACCGAGATTTTGATGACTAAAATTGGTCAATTAGTTACGGAGATAATTGATGTGTTTAATTAATTCGTTTGTTGTGTTTTAATCAAAATCCTTAAATATTTCGAATCGGGCATTTCGACAACAGCATTCTGCCAGACACAAACTTTCGATTGAGATATAAAACATTAAAATCCGTCAAACTGTTCTCTAATTATAGTCGATTTAGTTAAAATTAAAAATTAATTTATAGCACGAGCGTTCACACGTGCATAAACAACGAGCCGAAGATGGTGTCATTCCGAGGGCTGTATAAACTTAGCGGGAGTGAATTGAAATCAACATTTTGTGATTCCGATAGAAGACACTATGACGAATCGAGTGACATATAGATTTTGATCATCGGGTACATCGTTTACGAGTTATCACCACTTAAAGAAGGTCAATTTTGTGTTATTCTCGTGTATCTTCGCATTATTTTGACGTTTTAGCGAAATTCGAAAGAGTTTTCAAATTTTCACGGGCATTTCCACTTTCGTATTGGCCAAGGATTAAGCTTTCGAATGAGACATTATTTATCGAAATCGGTTCACTGGTTTTCATGTTATAATCAAAATACTATACATGTAAAATGCTATTTAATTGGGGGCTAACTTCACATAGGTGTTATTATGTATAATTATGTTGTAATCTCAACAAGTTTAGTGAATATAACTTTTTATTTAGTGCGTGGGGATAAATTAAACAATTTGAGGTTAGGATTTAATACGAGAGATACATGGTTAACATTGCTTGTGTTGTCAGTTGTAATTGCCATTTAGTTAAATGCACAGTTTGTTGCTATCGTCACACGGGTTATTTATTTATTTTTATTTTGTAACCATGTATACACATGTCTTTTTTAATAAATAACTATTTTAATTTAAGCAAACTATTATTAAATAAGCTACTATACTTATTTATCATTGATATTTACAATTTAAAGATATTTTAGTCGTTTGACAGATCAATTGATACACAATCTATTAACATAAAGTCTATTAACACACATTTGGTAGAAACAATTCTATCTAACGACAGGTAATTGTCGTTATGCATTGATAGCCTAAGAAATAAGGTTTTCATCCGTAAATATGTTGTAATCTCAATAAGTTTAGTGAAAATAACTTTTGATTTTGTGCGCGGGTATAAATTAAACAATTTCAGGTTAGGATTTAATACGAAAATGCATATTTAACATTGCTTTGAACTTCCAAAAAGAAACGTCAAATCGCAACTTTAAAGTGAATTTTCGGTAAGTACTACACTTTTCCGCACTTTTTTTTTATCATTAACACATCTTTTGAGTCATTTCCTACCGATTAAAAAAAAATCATCGATTTTTAAGTGGGACAGGTATTCTTTAATTATTATTAGTCGTTTCGTGTGATAAATTTGGTTAGTAGACAAGATCTTTTGAGAGATTACCTTTTTACCGTTATCATTCTATGTGCTTTTTGGTAATTATGCCCTTCATACTATGAGATTGTGCTGAAATGTTAGAAAAGTGTTAAGCTCTTAAATTCCCCAATATTTTTCAATAGTGTTTTTGTCTATTTTAGGTAGAGCAACCCTATGATTTTCCTTAAACCTTTGAAGTGGCTTCAACAGTGGCTTAATGCTTCAGTCGTTCTCGCGTTGCCCTATAATTCACCATAGCTTTGACCATATCGATTGACTCTTTCTACTATGCAGATTGTAGACACATATTTTACGATAGTTTTAATTTTTAAAACAGTTTCTAAATCTTTTATTCTCTCCTGTTTCCAATTCACAATAGATTTTAGAGATAAGTGGTTGAACTACATTTGGTCGGATTACTTCTATCGAATATCCTTTGCATATTAGTCGTTTCGTGTGATAAATTTGGTTAGTAGACAAGATCATTTGAGAGATTATCTTTTTACCGTTACCATTCTACAGTGAAAGCTCTCCTTGCGGACAGCTCTAATAAGCGGACATCTCTTATAAGCGGACAAAAATCTTGGAACCAACCCCAAACCTATATTTTCATATACATATTTATTTCCCATAAACGGATGCTCTAATAAACGGACGCGGACACTATTTTTCTTTACATAACGGGCAAAAATTTCTAATAAACGGACGCGTAGGTAACTAAACGCACACATCAAAGTAATCTGTAATAGATATTTACCGACGTGTGTTCGGGGATTCCTCGTTTTACGAGTTCCGCTTGTTAACGAATCCCAAAACATTAGTACATAGTTATTATTAGTTTGTTCGTTTCGGTGTAACGTGCGTTGAAATGGCTTCCAAGATGGTAAAGAAAAAGATGCTTATGTTAAAGGAGAAAATTGAAATAGTGTGTTTATTAGATAAAGAAAAGTTGTCAGTTCGTGATATTGGCAGTCTGGAGTCAGTGTAAAAACGAAGAAAAACTTTTTGAGTAGTGAGGGTTCAAAGAGCGACAAAGCCTGTTTCGAATGGTTTGTGAAAGCTAAAAATCAAAATATTGCCGTATCAGGATCATTCGTAAAGAAAAAAGCAAAAGCAATTGCAGAAAAATTAGGAGTGAGTACCTTTAAAGCGTCTGATGGGTGGTTACAAAAGTGGCGTTTGAGAAATAATGTTGCATTTAAGTGTATCTCCGGAGAAGCAGCAGATGTAAATGAAGAGGGCATTAATGAATTTATGAAAAAATTACCGACCTTCTTACTAGGCTATCGACCAGAGGACATTTTCAACGCAGATGAAAGTGGGCTCTTTTTTCGTGCATTACCAAATAAAACTTTAGCTTTAAAGTCGGAAAAATGCACAGGAGGAAAACTGTCCAAAGAATGATTAACCGTTTTGTTCTGTGTAAATAGTGTAGGTGAAAAAGAGGAGTTGCTAGTTATTGGAAAGTCGGCATGTCCCCGAGCATTAAAAAATGTTGCTCCCAAGGATTTACCGACTAATTTAATTTAAGTAGTCTTTTCTCATAAGCGGACATCTCTGATAAGCGGACAAAAGTAACGGAACCGTCACTGTCCGCTTATTAGAGCTTTCACTGTATGTGCTTTTTGGTCATTATGCCCTTCATACTATGAGGTTGTGCTGAAATGTTAGAAAAGTGTTAAGCTCTTCAATTCTCCAACATTTTTCAATAGTGTTTTTGTCGATTTTAGGTAGAGCAACCCTATGATTTTCCTTAAACCTTTGAAGTGGCTTCAGCAGTGGCTTAATGCTTCAGTCGTTTTCGCGTTGCCCTATAATTTACCATAGCTTAGACCATAGAGTTTACCTTTTCCTTTATCGATTGACTCTTTCTACTATGCAGATTGTAGACACATATTTTACGATAGTTTTAATTTTTAAAATAGTTTCTAAATCTTTTATTCTCCCCTGTTTCCAATTCACAATAGATTTTAGAGATAAGTGGTTGAACTACATTTGGTCGGATTATTTCTATAGAATATCCTTTGCATATTAGAAAAGTGTTAAGCTCTTCAATTCTCCAACATTTTCCAATAGTGTTTTTGTCGATTTTAGGTAGAGGAACCCTATGATTTTGCCTAAACCTTTGAAGTGGCTTCAGCAGTGGCTTAATGCTTCAGTCGTTCTCGCGTTGCCCTATAATTCACCATAGCTTTGACCACAGTGGTTACCTTTTCCTTTATCGATTTACTCTTTCTACTATGCAGATTGTAGACACATATTTTACGATAGTTTTAATTTTTAAAACAGTTTCTAAATCTTTTATTCTCTCCTGTTTCCAATTCACAATAGATTTTAGAGATAAGTGGTTGAACTACATTTGGTCGGATTACTTCTATAGAATATCCTTTGCATATTAGTCGTTTCGTGTGCTAAATTTGGTTAGTACCCAAGATCATTTGAGAAATTACCTTCTTACCGTTGCCATTTTGTGTGCTTTTTGGTAATTATGCCCTTCATACTATGAGATTGTGCTGAAATGTTAGAAAAGTGTTAAGCTCTTCAATTCTTCAACATTTTTCAATAGTGTTTTTGTTGATTTTAGGTAGAGCAACCCTATGATTTTCCCTAAACCTTTGAAGTGGCTTCAGCAGTGGCTTAAAGCTTCAGTCGTTCTCGCGTTGCCCTATAATTCACCATAGCTTTGACCATATCGATTGACTCTTTCTACAATGCAGATTGTAGACACATATTTTACGATAGTTTTAATTTTTAAAACAGTTTCTAAATCTTTTATTCCCTCCTGTTTCCAATTCACAATAGATTTTAGAGATAAGTGGTTGAACTACATTTGGTCGGATTACTTCTATAGAATATCCTTTGCATATTAGTCGTTTCGTGTGATATATTTAGTTAGTAGTCAAGATCATTTGAGAGATTACCTTTTTACCGTTACCATTCTGTGTGCTTTTTGATAATTATGCCCTTCATACTATGAGATTGTGCTGAAATCTGAGAAAAGTGTTAAGCTCTTCAATTCTCCAATACTTTTCAATAGTGTTTTTGTCTATTTTAGGTAGAGCAACCCTATGATTTTGCCTAAACCTTTGAAGTGGCTTCAGCAATGGCTTAATGCTTCAGTCGTTCTCGCGTGGCCCTATAATTCACCATAGCTTAGACCATATCGATTGACTCTTTCTACTATGCAGATTGTAGACACATATTTTACGATAGTTTTAATTTTTAAAACAGTTTCTAAATATTTTGTTCTCTCCTGTTTCCAATTCACAATGATTCAAACGTTTTTCAGTTAAACTCAGTGATGGGCGCTGGGTAAATACCCGGCAGGTAGGTATTTCTAAAATGGGTATTTACCCCGGCCCAGGGTAAATACCCAAACAGTAGGTATAAAAGTGATACCAGTAAAAATATATCAGATTCCAAAAAAAATGAAGAGGAAGATGATGAGGACGTTGAACACGAGGAATTGTCAACAACCAAAGACGTATTATCGTTAGATGAATCTGTCGCAATCTAGATTAGATCAAGTTATTATGATTATTATCATCAAGCCCCCTGCGTCCATTGTTGGACATAAACCTCCCCTATTCTGTTCCATTCGATTCTATTCTGTGCTGTCTGAATCCAATTGTTGGTCATTCTTTTGACGAAGTAGACGTCTGTTCGCTCGCAGTCTCCACTCAAGCAACCGTTTTGTCCACTTAAGCTTTGCCACAATGTTGACCACATCATTTACGTCAGTTCTTCTTCATAGGTCTTCATTTCGTATGTAGTCCCGTATGTAGTCCGTTAATGTTAAACTTTCGGAGCCGTATCTCATAACCGAAAACACGCATTGATTGAAAGCCTTTCTTCGACTTTTGTCTTGAAAATGTCTCTAAGGTTCCCGTAGGCTGCCCATACAAGTGCGATCCTTCTGTTAAGTTCGCTTGTTTGATTATCTCTCGTTACACGAACCTCATAGTCAAGATATACATAGCTGTCAACCCTTTCTATCTCATTATCCCCAATGTTGATGTTAGAGCTGGGAACAAGATTTGTCATAAATTTTGATTTGTCCTCCTTTAAGTCGTTCAGCATTAGTTTAATCTCTCCAAGGCTAACCCAAATAAGAACCATATCGGCCGCGTAGCGCAAATTACTTAAGCATTTGCAATCAATGTTTCTGCCTCTTTGGGCCAGTTGTTTAAATGCACTCTGAGGACTGTGATGAACAATTTGGGTTCAACAGTGTATCGCCTTGTTTTACTCATGATCTTTTACTCTCTTCAGTACTTTCATGCAATTTTACCGTCATTGTAGCATTCTTGTAGATGTTATAAATAAATTTGGTATATCGATAATCGACTCTGCATTCTTGAAGTGCTTGCAAAACTGCCATCAACTCAATTTAAATTAAATTTTATAAATTCTTCTAAATACCCATCTTGGGTAAATACCCCAGGGTATATATCCAGGAAATTTTCCCTTGAAAATAAATACCCGGATATTTAACAACACTGGTTAAACTACATTTACGAGTGTAAATACTCTTTTACTTGGGTTAACAGGTTGAAGTAAAACACAAGTGAGAATCATCAACTCAGAACTTAAAGCCTCGGCTGGCTTTGGTGGTTTTTTTTAAAAATCTTAGTAGTTGTGGCACTTGTAAGTTGAAGTAGTTGCGGTCAATGTATTTCGAAAACAAATTTAACTAACATCCCTTGCGCAGTTTCTTTGTAAGGATTTAATACAACAAATTTCGTAAGATCATCCTACCTGATATCTAAAAAAATATATTTAATCCGATTTAATAATAATAATAAAATATATTCTCCAATAAAAGATTAATATTTCAAATAAATGGTATTTCGATGTAAATAAAATATTTGCTCCGCGTTGCATTATAAATTACATTTAATATAAATTAATTCAATCATTTAGTTTTTGAGTTTCATTAATATTTAATATATTTCGTGATTTCAAACTTTTCCTATAATCTGTTAATTAATTGTAATTTACCAACGCAAAACAAAAAATAAAAATACTCACATTTGTGTTTAAATTAATTTAATTGCTGCCGCACTCATTAAAATTCTTTCTCTTATGTAATTAAATAAAATTGTTTAATACAAATTTAAATAGAAACTATAACTATATGTGAAAATTAACAATTCAACCTAATCAGATAAACGAGTAAACAGCAAGCGTATTTCCAAACGAACTGCCCAGGTTTGTTAATTTGTACTCGAACCGAACGAACGTAGTTGCTCTTCGTGGTGGAATTAACGAGCACCGCCGAATTAAAGTAATTAATTCAATAACCACTATTTACACGTTATGATTAATATTTCAACAACATAATATATATTATCACTCAGCTCTAAACCTATGCGAAGTTAGCCCCCAATTTTTCTAGCCCCCAATTAGATAGGATTTTACATGTATAGTATTTTGATTATAACAAGAGAACCAGTCAACCGATTTCGATAAACAATGTCTCATTCGAAAGCTCAATCCTTGGCCAATACGAAAGTGGAAATGCTCGATTCGAAATCTCTCCCGAATTCCGCTAAAACGCCAAAATAATGCGAAGATACACGAAAATAACACAAAAATGACCTTTTTTAAGTGGTGATAACTCGTAAACGATGTACCCGATGATCAAGATCTATACGTCATTCGATTCGTCATAGTTTCTTCTATCGAAATCACAAAATGCCCGATTTCAATTCTCTCCCGTTAACCTTGTACAGCCCACGGAATAACACCGTGTTCGGCTCGTTGTTTACGCACTTACAAACGACCGTTAAAGTCTAGCCCCCAATATAAAAAAATTAATTTAAACTAAATCGACTATAATAAGAGAACGGTTTGACGGATTTTACTGTTTTATATCTCAATCGATAGCTTTCGCCTGGCTGAATGCAGTTGTCGAAATGCCCGATTCGAAGTATTTAAGAATTATGATTAACACAAAAAACGAATTATCAAACACATCAATTAAATCAAATATCTCCTTAACTAATTGATCAATTTTAGATATCAACATCTCGATCGAAAGTATGATCTACAATGAATGCGAAGGTGGAAATGCCCGATTTCAAAATTTACTAATTACCTGCGTACAGCCATTGAAATGACCCCGCGAATCTGCCGAATGGAAGTCTAGCCCCCAATAAGAAAAAATTAATTTTGATTACATTCGCTATAACTAAAGAACGGTTTGACGGATTTTAATGTTTTATATCTCAAATGAAAGCTTACGTCTGGCTGAATGTATATGTCAAAATGCCCGATTCGAAATATTTAAGAATTTTGAATAAAACACAAAAAAAAATTAATCAAACAAGTCAATTATCTCGTTTACTATTTGATCAATTTTAGTCGTCAACATCTCCATCGAAAGTATGATCCATGGTGAATGCGAAAATGGAAATGCCCGATCTCTAAATTTGCTAATTAAGTACGTACGATTGTTTAAACGACTCCAGTGACTTTACTGCCTGGAAGTCTTACATAAAAAATAATTTTTTGTAAACGGGTTATTACTAGAGAACAACTAAATGTGAATATGTTTGAAATATTCTACTAATCATAACAAAGTATGTAAATAAACTAACAAAGTAATAGACTGATTTAAAATGTATTTGTACTAAAACAGAAAATCTTTTTTTCATTTTTGCTTTTAGTATTTTTATCTTTAGTATAACTTATTGTTGTTCTTACTCTTCTTTTTCAAATTTTATATTTTTAGCTGTATATAGTTTCACACAAAAAGCGCCCCAACCCATAACTCTGTTGTTTATATTGAAATATAAATAAAGTTTTCAGGGGCAAGGTGCTAATTTACATTTCTTTCAATTTTTACAATTCTTTTAAAATTTTCTATTATATCCAATTTTTCTTCAACTTTTCCTTCAAATTGTATAATATATTTTTCTCTTCATTACAAAAGTTAAAATGTTTTCCGAATATTCCATAAAGAATAATGCATAAGTGACAATAAAAATAAAAATGTTGAAGAATGTGATAGACAAAATCAGACCACTCACTGAGTTGTTTAAACAACCGTACGCATTTAATCAGCGCATTTTGAGATCGGGCATTTACATCATTACATTCACCGTGAATCGTACTTTCGATCGAGATGATGTTGACTAAAATTGGTCAATTAATAAATGAGATAATTTACTTATTTGATTAATTAATTTTTTGTGTTTTATTCAAAATTCTTAAATATTTCAAATCGGACATTTCGACATAATTATTCAGCCAGACGCAGGCTTTCATTTGAGATATATTATTATTATTATTATTGATATTAGAAGCGCTTCGATAGCGAAGATCTTTAGCGCTCACCGTATTTATAATTGATGGAACAAATCAATGCACTTAAAAAATTCAATCAAATTAACAGGATTCGCGTATGCATCATCCAGACATAAGATATTATGTAATTGTCTCTCGTTGGCATATAATTCACAGTCTAGCAGGATATGCATTACCGTGCGATGAACTTCGCAGCCCAAACATACAGGTCTTGGTTCTCGTTTTAACAAATAACCGGAAGTTAGTTGTGTATGTCCTATATGTAATCTCGCTAGTTTCACCTGTTCTAATCTATTGAAGATAATGGGCTGATTCCAAGGTTTTATTAAGGGTTTGATACGGCGTAGAAAACTTTCATTGTGTTGCCAGTCATTCTGCCACTTGTTATATACCAGCGATTTAAGATGCCTTATGACATCCTTATGACGACATACACTGACGTCAACACTGTTACCGTCAACCCCGTGTCCTGCTGCTTTATCTGCCCTTTCATTACCCTCAATGCCGATATGACCGGGCACCCATATAAATACGATCTGTTTTCCAGAAAGCAAGATAACATGTAACAATTCTCCAACCATCCGTACCATCGGTTCATTTGGACACATTGCTTGTAATGATTTAAGAGCACTCAACGAGTCTGTAACTATGACAAAGTTATTTCCATTATGACTCATACAGATGAATAACAGAGCCTGGAAGATGGCATACAACTCCGCAAAGAAGATAGACGCAAAACTCTGTAAGCTCCATGAATAATCACTATCCCCAACCACAAACGCGCAACCAACCCCACTCTCCTTTTTGGAACCATCAGTATAAATAAAAACAGCATCATCATAGGCATTGATTATATTTCTAAATTCAGCTCTAAGTAATTCCCGTGGTGTACTCTCTTTAGCATAACATGTAAGATTTAAATTGAAAACGGGTTTATTTAACTGCCAAGGAGTAAATTCGATACTGCATAAAGAAAGTAAGGGGGGCATCGTAAAATCTAAAGTTCCCAGCAGTTCTTTGGCTCTTACTATTGCCGGTGTTGTGGCTGTTAATCTGTAGACAGGTGGCTGTTGGGAAAACAATATAGAGACTGGGTGCTCAGGTTGTATGCGTTTTTTTACAAAATAATTAAGAATTTGCCAATTACGCCGATGGTGAAGAGGAGCAATACCAGACTCACAATACAAACTATGAACCGGACTAGTGGGAAAAGCCCCAAGTATGTACCGTATTGCAAGATTGTGTATTACATTAAGTTTTTTGAGTACGGTTATTCTTGCAGAGGAATACACCACACTACCATAATCAATAACAGGCAATATCACACTTTTATACAACATCTTCAGTACTGTAGTATCAGCCCCCCACCTTGTACCAGATAAAACGCGCAGTAGATTTAATGATTTCCGACAACGCGAAATAATGTACTGAATATGGCTCTGCCATCGTAACTTGGCATCGAATATCATCCCTAAGAATTTAATTTCAGGAACAACACCAATACGGATATTTTGTAAATGCAAAGAAGGATTTTCTTGATGACGATATCGTCTAGAGAATAGAACACACTTTGTTTTTTGCACAGATACCTTATAACAACCAATCGATATAGTGTTCTCTAATATAGTGTTGATGGCAGGCTGAAGTGAATTATTAAGTTGTTGTACTGTGGATCCTTTCAAATATATACAAAGGTCATCCACGTATAAAGATCTTCCTATTTCTGGGTTAAGATTGGATATTACACCATTCATAGCAATGAGAAAAAGGGCCACGCTTAAAGTAGAATCCTGAGGAACGCCATTTTCCAAAAAATGCTCCGATGAGATCCCATTCCCCACTCTGACACAAAAGGAACGGTCCGAAAGAAATGATTGAATAAACATAGGCAAAATGCCACGTAAACCCCAGCTGTGCAATTGAATCATTATTCCATGGCGCCATGTCATGTCATATGCTTTTTCTAAGTCAAAAAACACCGCTACCAAAACCTGTTTTTGTAGAAAGGCTTCCTGAATAGCATTCTCAAGCAAAACAATACTATCAATTGTGGAGCGACCTTGTCTGTATCCAAATTGGAAGTTAGAAAGTAGGTTTTCCTGTTCTACTATATGCATCAACCTATAGCTCACCATTTTCTCTAGTATTTTACCAATGCAACACGTTAAGCTTATAGGACGGTAACTGTTAGATAATGTGGGGTCTTTATTTTCTTTAAGCAACGGAACTACTATGGCCTTTTTCCAGTTATTAGGATAAGCACTACTACTCCAAATACGATTATATAGATTTAACAAGAACGTTTTTGCATCGCATGTTAAATTGGTAAGGAATTCATATGGAATATTATCAGGTCCGGCAGATGATCGTTTCGGTTTATTCAGGACACGGTTTAGCTCACACATATTGAATGGCGAATTATAATCGAAATGTTCATTGGTACAGAAATCAAGAGGAGTCTCTTTCTGTCTTTTGGTTGTTAGGAATTTAGGATCATAATTATTAGTAGAACTAGTAGCAGCAAAAGTGTTAGCGAGTAATTCTGTTATGTTGTCAACATGATGATACAAGAACATTGTCTTCCATGAGATATTTAATAGAAAAAAAGGATGCACTATTATTAATACTTTTTACCATTTTCCATATCTGTGAGCTTGGAGTATTGGAAGTTATGGAAGATACATAGTTATTCCATGAATTTCTTTTACTTTCAAGTATCTGTCGTCTAGCAACCGCTCTTAGCTTTTTAAAGTGGATAAGATTTTCTTCTGTGGGATGTCTACGGAACAAATTAAAGGCGGATTTTTTATTACGAATTGCTATTGCTACATCCTTATTCCACCAGGGAACAGCTTTCTGTAAAGGAATACCTGATGAGCGTGGAATTGATCTTTCGGCTGCCTCTAGTATCATTGCACAAAAGGATTCAATATCATTATCGATTGCTTCCGAAGCAGATGACGTTCTAATGGACATCTGATATAACTTCCAATTAGCTTTTTTAGTACACCATTTACGCTGAAAACATGCATCAGTATATGGAAAGTCAGTAGTGAATAGTCTTATTGGAAAGTGATCACTGTTATGCAAATGATTTATTACCTCCCACGTAAAAAGTGTAGCAATCTGGGGAGAGACAATTGACAAATCTATAGCTGAGAAGGAACTGGACTAGACTTTCCGCAAGGTCCATAGCGTTACTCTTCAATGAGCCGCACTACCGCACGAGAAAGTAAGCACGCTCTTAAGAGCGGGGGCGATAACCCCACCCCCGGTCTGATCGAAGTCAGACCGGTCAGGATTTCAAGGACACCAATACGAAAATAATACAATAAACTAATAAAGAGAAATCAAAATTCAATCCAAAACAAAAATCATACCAAAGAAAAAGTGAAAAACAACCCCAAAGTTACTCAGGATACCCCTGATAATAAACAAACGAAAAGAAACGCACAAGTATAGCACCTAAGAGCAGAGCACCAACGAACACGTGTTCACTCTCCGAAGCCACAAACCGAACTCCCATTTGAGATATAAAACATTAAAATCCGTCAAACCGTTCTCTAGTTGTAGTCGATTTAGTTTAAATTAATTTTTTCATATTGGGGGCTAGACTTCTAGTCGTTAGATTCGCGGGGTCATTTCAATAGCCGTACGCAGGTAATTAGTAAATTTTGAAATCGGGCATTTCCACCTTCGCATTCATTGTAGTTCATACTTTCGATCGAGATGTTGATGTCTAAAATTGGTCAATTAGTTAAGGAGATAATTGATGTGTTTGATAATTCGTTTTTTGTGTTTTAATCAAAATTCTTAAATACTTCCAATCGGGCATTTTGACAACTGCATTCAGCGAGGCGAAAGCTATCGATTGAGATATAAAACATTAAAATCCGTCAAACCGTTCTCTTATTATAGTCGATTTAGTTTAAATTAATTTTTTTATATTGGGGGCTAGACTGAACACGGTGTCATTCCGTGGGCTGTACAAGGTTAACGGGAAAGAATTGAAATCGGGCGTTTTGTAATTTCGATAGAAGAAACTATGACGAATCGAATGACGTATAGATCTTGATCATCGGGTACATCGTTTACGAGTTATCACCACTTAAAAAAGGTAATTTTTGTGTTATTTTCGTGTACCTTCGCATTATTTTGGCGTTTTAGCGGAATTCGAGAGAGATTTCGAATCGGGTATTTCCACTTTCGTATTGGCCAAGGATTGAGCTTTCGAATGAGACATTGTTTATCGAAATCGGTTGACTGGTTCTCTTGTTATAATCAAAATACTATACATGTAAAATCCTATCTAATTGGGGGCTAGAAAAATTGGGGGCTAACTTCGCATAGGTCAGTTCTAAACTTCTAAATTAAGTGTGTTATTTCCTACAAAATTGAAAATCGATTATAACAGTGAGATATTTTACTATACAACACAGGAAGGATGAGTCAGCACATTTCAAACCCACCCACTTCGATAGCCATGACGTTAGCTTTATCCCATCAACTTTGCCAGACATTTGTGCTATTGGAGGAATGTCCTGGGTTGGTTTGGGACAAAAGGGTCTGGCATCAATAAGGGACAAAAACGGGCGCTTATTGTTCGAAACATAGGGAGGTCGATGGTTTAGGTATTCCGCAAGTATTTCTCTCGGTGTAAAATCGTCGTAAATAATTTTATCGGCGATTCATCCGGGTAAATAGGCGGATAAAGTTTCGACAAAAGTTCGGAAGCTTTGAAATGACCTACTTTTAAAAAAGAGATTAATCGTCACGTTGCTTTTTTTTTGGTTTTGTTACGAAAAAGTAAGCTAAAGAGAACGTGCCGAAACGGATCGGTTCGTTTTATATTCTCTTTGTACACTGGTTTCGATGCGAGAACTTTAATTAATTGCTGGACAAGAGGGAAACAGTTTCGAATGGTATTGTCAATATTTACTACCCACTTTTATTCAACCCACACGGCTACCTTTTTTATTCCTTGTAACAGCACCATAAAATTATTAATATTATGGCAACATCGTTTATATAGTAAAGTTTATCTATTAAAAGTTAAATTGTTGAAACTTAATTAAGATTTTACCTATCTTTGTTGGCAAGAAACAAGAAACTACCTCGCAGTTTCTAAGGTAATTAAGAGAAAATCGGGTGCAGTTGCCCAAGAGTAATAAATCGTCAGTAAAGCATAAACAGCCAACGTTTAGTTGGTACTGATGCTGATGTTGCATATGTGCCTGAGTTATACGTAACATAAGATCTTATCGCGACGAACGTAAATAGACAAATATTTGAACGTGCTTAATTTGCACGCGAAGCAGGTGCCCTACTTCCAGGAAATTCGATATTTTCTTACTTCCCCCAACAGTTTTTCAAACGACTTTCCAAAGTGACTAATTCGTTGACGAATCCATATCCGTCGAACGGCGTTCATTGCCTTCGTTACGCCGAATTTACTCCGCCTTACGGTAAATTGGTCCCTAACAGGCGGAAGGCTAAGATCAAAGCGCACCAACGGCCTTTGAAGCACCTGTAGCAAAGGTTCTCAGTTTCTTTTATTTGAAATGCTAATGGTTTTGGTTTGGACGAAAATCCTTAATGAACACAATTTAAATTGTTTTTTTCTTAATATGTCGGAATTTCAGATTTTTATAAATACTTTTTGTTATAGTATCCAATTACTGTGTTAGTTTGGTTGCGAAGGTATTTAACATGCATGGAGAAGAACACAGTAATTACGTACTAACCGAATGTGAGCGTGTAACCCAGAGTTTCGAGTTGGGTTGATCCGAAACACGGCGCAATTACATTTTCATATGGTTTGAATTTCTCTTTACAAGAACTGTTCCACGAACGGTAGGTTTTTGCATGGACACATTAATCTTGGCTGCGATGGGGCTCCCGGAGGCCTAATGGACACGGTCCGCACTGTTTTCTTGTGATGGGACTTCCGGGCTTGTCTCTCCATCCATTATACGAGGGGAAATGAGGTTGTCCTTAGCAGAGAAAAAAAATTTTTCTCGCGGGAGATGGAGATTACCTATTTAAATGAGATTTATACAAAAAAGAATGAAAATGTAGAGAGAAAGAAATGGGACCACTATTATTTGATGTTTATTTCCCTTAAAGTACATTTTTATACACTATTTACGAATGTTGTAATTAAGAATAATATTATTATGCAAATTTGCCACATAAAATATATGAAGTGTAAATGATTCATCATCTTTAACACGTTAATTGACGAACAAAAATAGTGGAAAGCGTGGAAGGTTTTTTTATTAAACATATATTTCTCCGTTGTCTTCTTTTTTAGAATCACTTAAGCCACTCCAATCTTCTAAACACTTACATGCCGCAGACACATTATCAAGATTACAAAAACGAACGTCTTGGAAGGATGGTTGGGAATTGTGGTAATTCCGAAAGACCGAGTTTCATAAAAAATAATTGCTTTTTAACAGAATCGGTTAATTTCTTAGTATTGTTGGTACAACTTTAATGATTTTTATTATTACCTTTTAGTCTTAATTAACAAATTTTGCTTGTTTAATTTCATTTCGAAGATACAACATTCGCTGCCAGAAAAAGATATTGCAAATAGAACGTGAAATACCGCTGTATCTGAAATAACTTTATCCTTGCTCATACCGCAGTGTGAAGAGTTGATATGTGCTGGAGATATTAATATTGATTTGATGAATCCCAGTCATGGCCACTCCGTTGGTTTTTTGGAGATACTTGAAGATTATAGCTGCTGCAAGCTTGTTAATGAACCAACTCGTGTTACACCTGCTACTGAGACGCTCATTGATCTTACAACACAGGTTACATCTTGTGTTAATGTTTCTGTTTTATCACCTAAGTCTCTTCATAACCTTACTGATCATGAATTGATATATTTTTGCCTTAGTGTTCCGGATGAGGGAACAGAGATTTTGCTACATTTAACTTAAATTTTTTCACGTTGGATCTTCAATCGCAGCTGTTTGACCTGGTGTATGGAATTGATGAGGTTGATGTGAAATTACAGTACTTTAATCATTTAATTTTAGCATTATTCGATGCTCATGCACCTTTAACACCGGTAATTCTTAGTAAAAAATCTACCCTCTGGCTTACTCCCCTGCTTAGAGACATGATTAGGCTTAGAGATGGTCTTTACAGCAAATACAAAAAGTCTAAAACTGAACTAGCACTTAATGAATATAAATCTTTTAGAAAATATGTTGCACGCGCAATAAAAACCGAGCAAAAGGCGTACTATGAATCATCTTTTAAAAATAAAAGTTCCAGGGATCTCTGGAAATTGAATTGAAAGAAATTATTTGTTGAATCCATTGTAACCAGTGACTAAATATCTTTTGCTTTTCATTTCTGATCAGACATGTGTGACATTCTTTCGGAACACCCCATGATGTTATTCTTAAAATACTTTAAAATACTTAAATAGTAATAATAATTATAAATTTTATATTTTTCAACACTTATTTGTACAACTTTTTCAATTTTCTTTGTTGTCTAACAACATGTTTTTTGATGATTATTTTTTAATGATTATTTTTAAAATTTTTGATTTTTTGATACTAATTTGAAATTGTACGGCTTGTTGTAGAGCTTTGAAGATGATCGAATAGATCGAAACACGTCAGCTTCTAATGAATAAATAATTTTTAACCAGTAAAAGTAAAAAATTTATTACTTTCAAATTATCTCTGGAAATCACTAAGGCATCTGAATGTTACTAAATCAAAAGAGCAACATTCCACAACATTTGAATGACGTTGAAGGCATTAATGATAATTTTTTGCAAGCTGCTGAAATCTCAATGATCGCTGATCCAGACTTAGTTCAGGTTTATACTACTACGAAAAACTCTACCTTTAATGAATTGTTTGCTTTTGTGTCTGTCTCGGAGCATATTGTAGCGGTGGTGTATTTATTTGTCAATAAACTTAATATTTGGCTAAGACATAGTCTGGATTTCGTGCTAACTACAGTTATGATACAGCATTAATGCATATAGTTGATGACATATTGTTCGTGGCGGATCAAAATAAGCTTACTGGATTAGTTCTGCTAGACTGCAGTAGGGCTTTTGATACTGTCAATCATAGGATGTTATCAGCTATCTTATCCTTTATAGGGTTGGGTTGGGGTTCAATGATTTTGCTATGAGCATGATTGATAGTTATGTGTCAGACAGTTAAATTGGATGATCGGAGATGTGAACTGCGAGGCTTGAAGTCAGGAGTGCCACAGGGTTCTATCTTAGGGCTCCTACTGTTTTGTATCTACACTTCTAATCTTTCGACAGTTTTGAAATATTCAGAGTCACATTTTTATGCGGACGAGTCCCAAATCTATCTATCGTTCTTGCCTACGGACATGGCCACTGCTCAAGTTAAATTGAGTGAGGACATAAATAATCTGATAGATGTATCCACTAAACACTCGTTATGGGTAAATTCAAATAAATCAGTGGTTATGCTCTTTGGCAGGTGGACTCTCTTGCAGAAAATTTTAAAATCAATATTGATGTTAGGGAGTGTGCTAGAAATTTAGGATTACAGCTTGACTCGAAACTTAGGTTCGAAAAGCACAGCCTGGACAAAACAAAAATTTCATTTTCTGCTTTGAAGATCATAGCATGAGGAATATTTTAAATCGCAACGCAAAGGTTATGCCTTGCAATTTCTTATTGCTGAGCCATTTTAGCTTTTGTGATACAGTATGTCATAGTTGTCAAAACTCAAAAACATCACAAAGAATTCAGCGTGTTCGGAATTCATGTCCTGAATGATTTTCGGGCTTCGACGAGGGTGCCATGTCCCACACAGGCTGATCGATCTTGGGTGGCTGAATATGTATTAACCGTCGCATACAGCATATGGTTTCATTTTATCATAAGTTAGTTTTGCTTAAATGTCCATCTTATTTGTATGATAAGATTACATTCCGCACTGATATCCATAGCTTAAAAGTTCGAAGCAAGGGTATTGTCACACCACCGCTACATGTTACTACATTATTTGAGAGATCAATAAACTTAATATCAATAAACTTAATATTTGGCTAAGACATAGTCTGGATTTCGTGCTAACTACAGTTCTGATACAGCATTAATGCATATAGTTGATGACATATTGTTCGTGGCGGATCAAAATAGGCTTACTGGATTAGTTCTGCTAGACTGCAGTAGGGCTTTTGATACTATCAATCATAGGATCATTCTCTTACAACTTACCTAAATTTTAAATTTTATAATATCTTACCCAACCCAACCCAACCCAACCCCAATCATTGAAAATGTTGAGCTTGCCGTCGTTTAATGTAAGGATTTAATTTTATATGGAGAACATTGTGATCAGATACAGGGTGGACACGTGGAATGCGATGATTTGCTTTCTTACGTTTTATTTTTAGTTGGTGCACTATTATTATTAGTTTTATTTGTACCTCGTTTAGTTTTGTTTTGTATTTATTCATTTTTTTTTGTATTTTTTTTTATTATATTTTGTTTATTTTTATGGCAGGGTTGAGTGAAAGAGAAGACGATTGTCTTAACTTCGCCCTTGCCAATCAGTTAAATTTATTGTTAGTTATTGTTATTTTGTGAAATTCCATTCTAATAAAGTCTATTATTATTATTAAATTAAATTTGCTACTATCAGTTATTTATCAATAACACTGTAAAATGTTGCTTAGATCTTGGCAAGTTTTAAACACAGCTAAAGCGTTTATGTCATCCAGAAACTCGGGTGGCATCACCATTAAGTTACATCATGGTTGCTGCAAGTTGAAGGTCATCTACATGAATAATAATAATAATAATGAAACAAATAAAGGGGACGATGAAAAAACTTTCCTTACACCAAGAATGATGAGAAAGTAAGATCGAAATCTTGATAAGTACCAATCAGAAAATCAGAAATACCTTAATTTGAGCACACGCTATGTTAATTAGGTTCCTTCCAATACAGTTTAGAGATAAAGATAACTCACTCACTGATATTGTGCAATCATTATATAAATGGTTTACTTGGCACTTTAAGCTTACAAAAGTTTCAACAGTGTCCTACTTTCCGAATCTTGTGTTTTAATTATCCTTTGAATCAGGTATAGGTACAGAACAAATTGAATTAATTTTATTTTATCTTCATCATTTTATTATTAATATAATTGAAATAAAACTATGCGTATTTATAGATGGATTTTTTAATTTTCAGCTCTACCGGTTTCGATCGTACATTCAATCATCCTCAGGAGCAACGTCATTAAACATATTTCTAAAAAACATATTTGTTTGTTATTCAAGCTGTTATCTTCTTGATTACTTAATTCTTCTCCTCTTTGTTACCTTGTTATTAATTCAATAATATTCAATATGCTTTCCTTGCCCACTATGCCCCATGTGTTTCTTTTACTTTTTTGACACACACATAACACACATAACCTCAAAAAAGTGCGCATAGTGGGCAAGGAAAGCAGATTGAATATTATTGAATTAATAACAAGGCAACAAAGAGGAGAAGAATTAAGTAATCAAGAAGATAACAGCTTGAATAACAAACAAATATGTTTTTTAAAAATATGTTTAATGACGTTGCTCCTGAGGATGATTGAATGTACGATCGAAACCGGTAGAGCTGAAAATTAAAAAATCCGTCTATAAATACACATAGTTTTATTTCAATTATATTAAAATTGAAATGGAAAGAAATAACCAAATGAATATTAATTTTATTATTAGATTTCTGTTAGTTCTTAAACATTACAATGTATTTTAAATCAAAAAAGATTTTATCCAAATCATAATATATCAACTAAAAATATCTTGTAACGAAATTCTGCGTTATATTGGTTACGGCAGGTTAGTAACTGCGTTTATTTTAAATTTTTTGCAAACTAAAAATAGATAAAATATATTAAATTAAAATCTTCAAAGAGATTTAGATTGTTTAAGAATTCTCTTAAAAGAGATTATTCCATTGTGATATACCTTTACAGTGTTCAGTGTTCATAAAATAGGTTTTTATGATTTCCTAGTAGGTACATACCCACCCAAATAACGAGCGAACTAAATGGACCCATGAACGTACAAATAGCGGCAATAAAACTGCGCGAACTCTGGGTCGTTTTTATCTCACAAAAAGAAATATTAACGTAAAAATTGTTACGTCTACTTCAGTCGGATGGTCCCGCATTTTTATCAGTACCTGGCTTTTAGGGATTATTTTACCAAGGGTCCGTTTTCTAAATACATCCTCTCTGTATAAAGTGGCATTAGATTACTCGCATCCCCAGACCCAGATAAAACCCTACCTAGTTAAACATATACATCTCGTGCCGTACACCCAGGATGTTGTTTAATTGAGAAGTAGCCGGGTTTATTGCATTTTGTGCTTGATGAATATATCGTTTTGTGTTAACATAAACATATCAACTTCTATTTATTGCCCAAATCTAAATTGAAACGTAATTTCCCGTAGAGTATTTATAAAAGTTTTCACATGTAGAAAGCTAGAGTACAATAAACTTATTCAGAACTCGACGTGGCAGCGTTCGATGTCATAAATTTCGCATCTGAATGTTGTTTGTTGGCAAGTCTCCACAGGGGAATTGCCTGCGGAATTTCAAACCCAACGAAAATGCTCGTTTGACAGATAAAAATAATGGTAAACACATAAGAAACAATTCTAAAACGTTAAACGTATTAAATGAATTTGATTTTTATGCTTTGAAATCTAAAATTTATTTTTTATTTAAATTTTTATAAAAAAACGGTCTGTACCACCCTAGATACCATGTTCTATGACCACGCTTTATAATATTTTCCACTAAATAATAAGTAAGGTTGTGTATATTCTAAACGAAGTTGTCACTGATTGTCACTTTAAAGACGAAGCCACTAATCTCTCGTCACTTGGCTAATATCTACGTTTTGAAATTAAAACTCGTGAGCAAAATATTAAGATAACATAATTAAGTGCTATAATTAAAATTTGAATATTGTTTAAAAATCAGAATTACTGGAAGAATCTGAGTCTTTCGCTAGTTGGATGATGACAGGAGGTAAATCAGTTATTAATGAATTTCCCATTAATGTTGTCCAATCTTTTTTAATTAGTTCCTCACAGTGGCGTTCCCACATCTCCGGAGTGTAATGACCAAGAGCTTTTTGCCAAGTCTCCTTGACACGACAGATCTTTTTCTCCGAGCTGGACTGAACATGTTTATTGTAATAAGTTTTTAAGAACGCCCAACATAGTTCAATGGGATTATATTGGCAATTGTATGGAGGAAGGCGAAGAACAGTATGGCCATGGTCTCTTATTAATTTGTCAATTTCAAAGAATTTTTCAATTTGAGGCTTGTAATAACGGATTATTTCCCATAACGATTTTTTATTTAAGGTTGGTTCAAACTGTATATTATGTTCAGTTAACCATTTTTTCATATCATTTTTTTTTGTGCAGAAACTTGGAGCTTTCTCGATTTGTTTTGAGTGATATGGAGCATTATCCATTACTACCGCACACTTCGCACCCAAATTATTTAATGCTGGAAGTAATTGATTTTTCACCCATTCCATAAAAATAATTGACGTCATATATTTATGATAATCTCTGTGCTCCGTGTTGTCACTGAGCAAGAGATGGCAATTTGGCAAAAACCCTGACGAAGTGCCTGCGTGCAAGATTGTAAATCTTTTTCCTTCGCCTTCTGCTCTTTGCGGAATACCGAATCTTTCATTTTCATTTACCCATTGATAAACTTGTGTGCCATTTTCGTAAATCCAAGTTTCGTCAAGAAAAACAAAAGTATACTCTCCGGATTCTAGGTATTGCAAGTATGTCTTTAAAAATGTAATTCTTTTTGAAACTACATGTGGTTGTTCAATTAACACTTTTCTATTGCTAATCTTTTTATATCTATATCCCATAGATTTTATAATTTTATGTAATGTTGATCTACCATTAGTAAAATCACATTCATTCCTTGCAAAATTAAGTAAATCATTAAGATTAAAATACTGTTTCTTTTCACGCAATTTTTGTATTTGTCTTCCTAACTCTTCTTTAATAAAATATAAATTTGTGAAGATCGATACCGCTAAAAGAGAGAAAAAGATGAAGAAGAGAGAGAGTAGGGAGTGGGAAGAACGGTTAAGGGCATTAGTTTAGTAAGAGAGTCAGAGTTGAGTTAGAGAGCCGAATGTGTGAGGCGTTGGAAGTTTCGTTTGTTATAAATTGATGACTTGTAGTTTATTGAGAATATTGTTAATAAAGTGATATCTAACAGAGCAGCGGTGCGATAAATAAATCAAACCAGTTAGTAAAAAGAAAAACAATAAAAACGTGGACGATTCTGGAAACGAGTGTGGACGCTACTTTAACGGATTGTGGTGACGTCATAGTATATTCGAGAAAGATTACAGGTGTTGCGTCGGTTAAATACTTTATACGTGGTGTTTAAAAAAAAAAAAAAAAAGAACAAATGAGTGAATACGGAGAAACGGTGGACGTGACAGGCGAATTTGGTTGTTCAACAGTACGAGATTTCAATGTTGAAGATGAAACGTCTATCGATAGAGAAAGAAGATTGCTGCAACAAGAACAAGAATTGTTAAAGAGAAAACTAAAGAAATTGAATATGTAGAAGTCGATTTAGATAATGAAGATTTCAATAAAGGTTGTAACCAAGCTGTAGCAGAACAAGAAATAGTAGATATAGCAAGAACTCAGATGAAAGTACAAAAAAAGCAAAAAGTTGATGTAAATGCAGAAATACAAGAAAGTGACTAAATGGAGTTAGTTAAATTATTAGAAGAACATGACCAAATGTTTGCGGATAAATATTCTGATTTGAGATGCACGGATTTGTTTGAGATGAAGATTGAAGTTACAAATACAAAACCAATATCAAGTCGTCCATATAGGCTAGCATATAGTCAGCGAGATATAGTCAACGATCAAGTCGGTGAATTATTGAAAGCTGGTATTATTAGTCCTTCAACATCTGAGTATGCGAGTCCTGTTGTGCTGGTGAGTAAGAAAACAGGAGGAGAGCGTTTATGTATTGATTACAGGCGACTAAACGAGGTGACCCGAAAAGAGCATACACAAATGCCGTTGATAGATGAACAACTAGATAAACTTGCTGGTAAGAAGTATTTTACTACTCTTGACCTAGCTAATGGATATTACCAAGTACCGATTAGTGAAGAAAGCAGGCATTTGACAGCTTTTGTAACAACAGATGGCTTGTACGAGTTTAACAGGATGCCATTTGGACTTGTTAACGCCCCAAGTATTTTCAACCGTTTAATGAGTAAACTCTTAAGAAAGGTAGGACCAAATATTGCTCTTGTGTACATGGATGACATATTGATTGCGAGCGAAACTGTCGTGGAAGGTCTTGAGAAATTGAAAATCGTACTTAAAGTGTTGAAAGAAGCTAGACTCACATTAAGAATGAGCAAATGTAAATTTTTGTATAATAAGATTGACTACCTTGGGTTCGAGATTAGCGAAGAGGGACTGAGACCAGGAATTAGGAAAATTGAAGCTGTTTCTTATTTTCGGAGACCGACAACAGTGCAGGAAGTACGACAATTTATTGGGTTAACTAGTTTTTTTAAAAGATTCATTAAGAACTTTTCCATTGTTGTTAAACCGTTGACAGTATTAACAGGAAAAGATGAGAAGTTTGTTTGGGGAAGTGCACAAGAAAACGCTTTTGAATTACTAAAGAGGAGATTATGTGAAAAACCGGTTTTGGCATTATACAATCCTGGTTCTGAACTGGAAGTACATACTGATGCTAGTAAGATAGGTGTTGCTGGAATATTAATGCAGAAAACTGAAGGTATGTGGAAACCAATATGTTTTTATAGTAGACAAACATCTGAGATCGAATCTAAATACCATAGTTACGAATTGGAAATGCTTGCTATAGTCGAGAGTCTAGAGAGATTTAGAGTGTATGTGCTAGGAAAACAAATGAGAATAATAACAGATTGCAATTCAATTAAACAAACAGTAAAGAAACAAGATATGTCACCGAGAATTGTTAGGTGGTGTTTGAAATTGTTGGAATATAATTATGTGGTTGAGCATCGAAAAGCCGAACAAATGAAACATGTTGACGCATTGAGTAGATGTCCTCAAGAAGAGGCTAGTGAACCAGAGATAGCTGGTTTGAACATTTTAATAATGGACGAAGAAGAAGATGAGTCGACAGACAGCGAAGAAGAAATGAATTCGGAAGATGAGGAAGTCAGGGCCGAGGACGACCCAAATGGTAGCAAGGCCGAATGTGAAGATCGATACCGCTAAAAGAGAGAAAAAGATGAAGAAGAGAGAGAGTAGGGAGTGGGAAGAACGGTTAAGGGCATTAGTTTAGTAAGAGAGTCAGAGTTGAGTTAGAGAGCCGAATGTGTGAGGCGTTGGAAGTTTCGTTTGTTATAAATTGATGACTTGTAGTTTATTGAGAATATTGTTAATAAAGTGATATCTAACAAATTATTATCCGTTTTGTAGTTCATTTTACAACGCCCTTGTGTTTTTGGTTTTTTTTACAGTTTGATATTTTTTGTAGGTTTGAATAATTTTAAAAACCGTCGTGTTTTTATCACATATCAACAACCGTCACGTAGCTTTATCACATATATATTTTAAATTCGTATTTGGTGTCTCCGTCTATACTTCTTCACAATACCTAATTATAGAGTTTTTTCGCGTTTAGACAGTTGACATCCCGTTCCACCCTTTCTTAACATTTTTATGGTAGATTTAGCAGCAAAAAAATTATATGAAAATTGTTTTTTAATCAATCTTAACAAATTTGATAGACAGTGGTGGCACACAATTAAAGTAAAAGTCACGACATGCGCTTTTACTTTCAATACCAACTTGACGACACTTTGACAATTGATTTAAATAAAAAACAGATTATATAAAATTAGTTTATATTAATCTAAATCTGGTTTGGCAGTCGTTAAGAAAATAGTAATAAAAGTCAAATTACGTTTCATTACATCATAAAAGTAGATTGGAGCGCTATATAAATAACTCAACCAAGTACTATTACCTTATTGATTTTCTTTCTGGCGTTGTGTCAACGCTCTAATTAGTCCTGCACCTTTACATTTTCTGCACAATTTTACACCGAAATCCTTTTTTCTCTTAATATAAACTTAAATATTTCATTCTCACGTAGTTCTTTAAGAAACCACCATTCTTGTATAAATGCCCATTATTTACATAATAAAGCCAGGGTAATAAAAACTTTAGGAAAGGAATTATTCATCATTACACCGCCATTTTGGGTACTTATCCTAAAATATGCTTTCAAATAAAAAATAATAATCTCAAAGATATATAGTAATAACAAAGAGGTAATATAGAAACTCAAAATGGCTTAACCGTTCGCACCCTAAGACATACAAGTTATTTGTGATCCCCTACGGCGCTATCTGAATGCGAAATGTTCACGTCGTCACAGTTTAGGCTGACGAATAAATTAGGGAAGTCTACGTTCTCGAATCTTCCCCCACATTTATTCAATTTAATGCCATCTGGTAATCGTGTCGTTTTTTGCACGTGCCGTACTGGCTCGAAAAAGAACGAATATTGATTTTTTTAATGTCTTCATTTCCACGAAAATATTTTCAAGGCACGCGATGCTATCCAAACGGGCGATATTAACCCGCCTGATAAATCGCTGAAAACAAAGCTCTTAAACTGAAAGCAGGATAAAGCTCTCATTGGGCCGGAAAATTTTTCTTCGTGATTGTTTCAATTTAAAGTTTCCTACTTCGTGGTCATTACTGACGCGAATCTCGGATACTTAGAAGGAAATGGGTTAATAAAGAGAACCACTCGGAATATAACTGAATTATCCATTAAAATACTAAAAATAAATTTTAAAACAAAATCAACATCGAACGGAAAAGCTAATCAATGGATCGGGTTTAAAGGATAATTGGATGCAAATTCGTGCGAGCGTGGAAACTCGATTATCATTAGCAGCACAATTTTTTAAAGTGCGGTTATTAGCTGCGTAAGTGAGTCGTTAAACTTCAAAGGGCATTCTGATCACAACGATTTACAATTCATTGGACGCGTGGGGATTATCGAAAATGACCAACGGGGTAAATAAATTCACAATCAATCTGTCAATAGAATGCAATCGTAAATCGAATTTAACAAATAATTGGAAATCGATTGCAGCACATGTTTTGAACACCTAAAAGCCGCCTTTGGATAGCTGCCAATACTACAATTACACTACAACACAAATTTTGCTAATATCGTTTCTAATGAAACGCCAACACGTAAAGCCATGTAGTGAATTAACCGTAGATAAGACGCCACACTGTGCTGTGATACCATAAAACGAAACGGTCGTCTCTATTTATCGTTTTTCGATATCGAAAATGTTTATAGACGTTTTTCACGTATATAATCCCAAATAACCTTTATTGAAAGTTTTTTATTCTTTGTTTTATTTCCTTACTAAAGATTGTTGTTCGAAAACATCCAATTATTCTTCCTTTAGATCCGATAGCTGAGTTGTAGTAAACATGATTAATGGTTTTTGATATTTTTTATCCAATATCTTATTGTATTTCAACATCATCTATCATAATGATAAGCTTGTTTATCAACATTTAATTTAATTATTTTACCAATAATAACAATTTTTGTTTGTTTTAATGTTGGCAAATTAGTATAAAGAACACCTCCAAGTTTTAGTATCATTTCTATGACAAGTTCATCAAAGTCCAAGTTAAATTAATTGTAGTTTCATTACGTTAGTATCCTAACAATAACCACGTCAGCGGTCAATCGTGGTAAATGTGGTGTTGTTGCGGTGAGTCTTATGATGTTCAATTAGTAGTAAATTGTCTTTCATGGTTGATTTTGACGCATAGTAGTTTGATCTTATTTCCTGTGTACAAATAGATTCCTAAAATTATAACTTTTACATCAAATCATTAAAAGGAGTTAGAATATTGTTCCCAATTACTATACAGGGTGTATAAAAAGTATGGAATAATGGTTCTACAGCCTAAACTTCAACTTATATTAAAAAAAGCTTTAAATTCCGCATATCTTGGCGTAGAAACAAAATAAAAATTTTGACTGCAGTTTGAGTTACGACATGGTGAGTGTGTTTTTTAAATGGAACACCCTGTATATTTTAAGGTTTTTGGATTCTTTTTGACAAGGTGTTGCAAAATGCCATAAGGTTTTAATGCTTTAAACTGCATAGTTTTCGAGATATTGAAACTTTTATTTAAAAAGATTTTATCTACGACTGCTTGGATAAGTCATCATTACCGCACTCATTTGAGGTGATTTGAGTTACGTAAAGTTCATTACCGCACTGGTTTCATTACGTAACGCATTTTTAGCCTAATCAGAACAGACTTAATTTATTGAAACGAGCAACAATACAAAAGAAAAAGTGCTATCTAGTTACAGAGAAACAATACTATTTATTATAAACATTAATTGTTATGTTTTTGCATTTCAAAACACTTATTCCAGATGAGTAAACATGTTGTTGAAACTGACAATTCAAAATTGTCAACAATCATTTCAAAATATTTTTATAAATGTCAAATAGACTTTTCTAAAGAAATTGATTTTTTAGTAATTTTTAGCAGTCGTAGATAAAATGCTGTATATCACACGTGGGCTATAGCATAATTACAGTACTCGTGTGATTACACGACTCGATCTACGACCTCGTCGTGCAATTCTCCACACTCGTACTGTAATTATGTTTCTAGCCCACTTGTAATATAAATAACTATGACGTAGTGACAACCAAATTATGGTGTCATTATGGAATAGACAACCTAAGTAAAAAAAGCTTGCTAATGGATAATTTTATCAATAGACAACCTAAGCCTTGACGTCATACTGATGGGCGGAGCTTATACTGACTCCAATCATCTTCGTTGCTAACGATAAATCTCCATATTCAATTTTTCAATTAGTGTTAAAATAACATAAACTAACAAGGGAAGTATCAGAACTGTCCCTCACCGATTTTGTTGAAATTTGGTACAGCGATAGTATGGCCAAAAATAAGGTTTACGTGTGTTTTTATACGTGCTAATAAAGCTCCTGGGGCGAGTTATAAGGGTTGGAAATCGGGGCGAAATATATATATTCGGTTATAGGCTGAAAACGAAAATAGCTATCGAAATGTGGTAAATGTAAACTGATATTCATTTTCAAAGAGCTTTCCATTGATGTATCACACATATATCTGAGGGCTTCAGGGGGTAAACTACCCCAAGTTTTTTGGAATATTTTAAAAACTACCCTGTCGATTATGTGTCCTTATAGTACGTTTAAAAATAGCAATGACGTGTTTTTTCTTATTTGCCTGTGACCATCCCCTGCAAAGTTACGTCGGTATGATAGATAACCCCTTTTCTTAAGAATAATGTGATAATCAGTTATACTTTTGAACAATATTTTGAATAAAACCATTAATTAGATGTAAATTAAGATTTACTCAGTAAAATAAACCCTATACGACATTGAGGGGTGGCGGGGGTTAACTACCCTAACCACCCCAAATAAATTTTTTTTTGCGAAAATTGTTTGTCGATTTTGAAGCAATTTACCACGCTGATTTTTTTATACATTAGTACTATTGTAAGAACTTACAAGGGTTAGAAGTTTGGGGTAGAAAATATATTTTCGCTAATAACTTCATACTCCTACAGAAAAAGCTTTTTTATGTTATTCTATTTAAATAACACAAAAGCTAGGATAATTATATAAATATTTATTACTAATGAGTTAAAAAGCAACTGAAAAAAAATGGTTAAATATCACAAATTGTATTCTACATTGTTAGAATCCTCTGGTACGTTTGGACCGAGGGTAATAAATACAATATTCGAAGCAGATAACATATTCGTTTTGGCATCAAAGTCTGCTAAACTGACTTCTGCTCATATCAAAAATTGGCTACAAAATGTCTATTTCCCAAACACCGGACCCAAATCATTACTATTACTGGATTCTTGGAGTGGCCACTGCCAACAGGTCAAATTCAACCCCTGGATGTATTTGGTTTTAGAATATGGAATAATTTCATTAGAAGATTTTCTGATCAAATTATTCTCTATCAGTACGATGTCAATTTGCATCAGAGAGATAATATTTTAAAATTGCAATCCCTAACGCATAACCAGTTGTCTTCCCCACGATTTATTAATGTTTTTAAATACGCGTGGCTTGCGTCTGGATATATAGAGGAGAGACCAGAAGAGTTGAAAATCTTGTGGAGGTTTGCTTTTCCAATGAAAAACCTACGTGCGATATCTGTGGAGAAATAGCTGTTATAACTTGTGCATGGTGTAAACAATTGTTGTGTTTAAAACATTCTTTTCATGATTTTCATTATTGCCAACAATACATTGAATAAAAAAAGTATAAAGAAGGAAATTAAATTAATAATGTAGAATACAATTTGTAATAGTCAACCATTTCTTTGCCAGTTAATTTTTAATTTATTATTAATAAATATTTATATAACTACACTAACTTTTGTGTTATTTAAATAGAGTAAGGATAAAAAACGTTTTCTGTAGGATTATGAAAATTATTAGCGAAAATATATTTTCCACCCCAAACTTCTAACCCTTATAACTCGCCCCAGGGGCTTTATTAGCACGTATAAAAAAATACGTAAACCTTATTTTTGGCCATACTATCGCTGTACCAAATTTCAATAAAATCGGTGAGGGACAGTTCTGATACTTCCCTTGTAAGTGACATTTTAGATGACATTTTAATGGCGATTTATCTTAGCAACTGTGGTTAGCAACGAAGATCTTTGGAGTCGGTATAAGCTCCGCCCATCCCTGTGATGTCAACGTTTAGGTTGTCTATTCCATAATGACGTCATAATTTAGTTGTCGCTACGTCAAATCTTTTTAAATAAAACTTTGAATATCTCGAAAACTATGCAGTTTAAAGCATTAAAACCTTATGGCATTTTGCAACACCTTGTAAGAAGGAATCCAAAAACCTTAAAATATACAAGAAAATAGTGTCAAGTAAGTTTTATTTAAAACTTTTTTTAATGTAAGTTTTATTTAAGTTTAGGCTGTAGAACCCTTATTCCATACTTTTTGTACACCCTGTATATTACTTTTTATACTATATTTACTTTTTTTATGAGAATTGCAAAGTGATATCATAAGAAATCGATTTTTTGATATCTCAAAATCTAAAAGACTTTTCGTTAGAAAGGCTATAATTAGAAGGGGATATGCTGATAATTTCATAACAATTTATTGAAGCTCCGATTTAATACGATTTTTTTGAAAATGACGAAACAAATAAGTACGTAATATAGTTTATATCCATCAACGATCAACTTCCATCACGTTCTGCTCGTGTATTGGATTATGTCGATGGCATTAAATTGTTCATGAATATTTAATCACTTGGTAATTGTTGTTTCCTTCATCGAGGGGTGAGTGGGTTGATGAACTGGTGTCAAAAATGCTTGGAACCTATTTAAGAACTTAAAACATAAATAATTTATCGGTTTTATTTGGTTTTAGCACCTCATCCAATTTTTCCCAAGATTTACTTATCCAACATTGTTAATTAAAAGGGCCAAATGATTTTTTGCTTAAATCGTTACTAAATTGATTCCTATTTGATGTATTCCGAAATTTGTTTTGTTTTGTATCAAAAGCTAGAGATTAAAAACTTTTCATAAAGAAAATTTAAATTTTTATTTTCAATGTCATCAAATCGAATTTTTGTAATTTAAACTTTTTGAACCCTTAGAAACTTTATCGTAACTTTATAATCAAATTTATGATTAACCATTTAATCCAGCCCACGCTTTTAATTTATCAACATCATCTTTTTCTTCACTTTCTTCATCATCCTCTTTAGTCCCATCCATTAAAGTTTGACTGGGAACTTTGGGTAAATCATTTTTGACCGCTGCCGTAGAAGGTCCAACTTTCAACAATTCCTCAACTAATGCTTCTTCTTCCAAAGCTTCCAATTCTTTTTCTAATTCAGATTCGTCGATACCTGTATTATAATAATTGTGGCTAATAGCTTCTGATATTTCCTTAGCTACATCTTGTTGTTCCCCGATGTCATCCATCATATCATTGACGTTATCTATACCTAATTGATTATTAGCCAATTTTAAAGCATCAGCTGCTTTTTTCATGGTTAAAAGAATCATTGCGTTTGTATTAGCTGCTTCTAATGATTCCCTTTGAACCTCGATAGTGGTTAAAGTGCCATCCAATTGTTGTAATTGTATTTCTAAGCGTTTCTTTTTCTTTAATGCTTGTATCGCTGCTGATTTGTTTCGGGAATATGCTGTTTTGGCTGTTGTAAGTTCTTGTTGGATACGTTTTTCTAAAAATTCTTGACGTTTTGTTAATAATTGTTCGGTTTCTCTAAGTCGTTCTAATGCCTGGGATATATTTAATGATTTATCAGTTTTCTTTTTTGGGCCAAAATGCATTATTTGATTACATTGAATTTTTTTTAAGGATTATTAACTAAAATTTAATGATGTGATGTTTCCAAATCGTGAATGACAATTATGTCACTATATGAAGTAAAAATTAATTAGGTTTGATTTTAGAATTAAATTCATTAATTGGTTGCATTTCTTTGATGGTGTAATGCATAAATTGTAAAGTCAGAGTGACAAAGTCGCAAGTTAATTCTTCCTCGAGGGAATTTTAGCTTGATCTAGTGAACAGGCGAGTGCACAACTTGTTACTTAGCGAGCACTGTACTCGGAAAGTTTTCTTTGCCCTGGAAAATTAAATTTTTCGAGCCGGGTCGTACCCTTTGTTTTAAGCTCCGGTTTTGTTTTTCAACGTTCGCGATACATTTACTAGAATTATGTCACGTTGGTCCGGAAACGCTTGAATGCGCAACGATTATAAATTTTGTCGACGAAACTAAGTGGACGGTTGCGCAATTTGAAATATCGGAGTTTGCTAAAACAACTGCGTCCCTACGTTGGATTAAAAATTTGGAGTTGTATGAAATATTTTTGAATTAAAAAGAAAAGGGAGCTTTCAATTCGGTTAATTCTCTTCGATCAATATTGAAAGTTGCCATTTTTCTTTTTTCTTGTAATTGGCTTTCAATTGAATCACCATTCGAACTTCACGTTTAAAACCTTTACGACTTTTAGGTATTCAGGGCGGGATATAGAACTTGTCTGAATCCGCAAAATCCAATTGAGTCGTCGCGACGTAATTACATCTCAAGTCGCACTTATTCAATTCTCATTCATAGTACGCTTTCCCTTTCTTTCTCCTTTAGAAGATTTAATCTTTCCTATAACTTTCGATTTAAATCGATTTCAATTGATTTAAATTGATTCAAATGATTTGTCATTGTCGATGTTACAGGTGAGAAAATATACGATCAGTTCAGTGAACTATGTCAAGATAAGTACGGTCCCCCATTTGTTTTATGTCCTCCTTTCCCATTTTATGAGTAGAAATTGAAAGCTTCTTGGCACTGAATTTGGCAAAGGTCGAGATCGACTATTTTAAAAAAATGTTTTGCAAACAAGTTTTTCGCACCCACGATATAAATAACAATGACTTTAGTATACCGTAACGACTAATTTTACATGTTTATGCGTGTAAAATATTTTGTTTCTAATTTTAATGAGGCAACTTTAAAATAATTTTAACAGTGTTAAAATAAATTTAAAATACACGCAAATAATTTTAATGCACATAAATTCGAACAGCTACCATCATAGTTGCGTTCTTTATTAGTTAGTTCTACTTTTAGTTCAATAAAAATATACAACAATCTTGCACTGAATAATAAATAAAAGTAGAACTAACACTAGCACTATTACTATGTAGAACTAATACTATACCTAGAACTAGAATCATTTGGGTTTAGCTGCACGTCTGTATAGACGGCTAAACCCAAATGATTCTAGTGCTAAGTATAGTGTTAATTCTACATGCTAATAGTGCTAGTGTAAAACTAGAACTAACACTAGACCTAGAAATAGAATCATTTGGGATTAGCCGTACGTCTCTAAAGACGGCTAAACCCGAATGATTCTAGTTCTAGGTATAGTGCTGCACAACAATTGGATAGCGCTTATCAAAATGGAACCAAGCGCCAAATTTAAGTTTTGAGATAATTACTAATAAAGATTTAGTAATATGGAAAAAATGTTGCAGTTTGTATCTATGAGAAGTGGTGGTTTCAATAAACTTATTCTTATTTTGATTCTATTCTGCTAAAAAGAATGCTCTTTATGTCGCCAAGTTTTTTGTCAAAAATTTTTTTCCCTTCAAGATACAACACTCAAGTTTGCCAAGGGATCACTCGTGGAAGACTATCCTCGTGCCCTCTTAGTGATATCAATTTCGCGATAATTATCATCTTGATGGGAATCCTTCAGAAAGATTTTATATGGTTGGGATTTTTTTATTTTGATGACTCTGGCAGTTAACCAAGTAGCCTTTTCGCCTGTTGAAGTTACTTTCTTGTTGGTAATGAATTTTTTGATATCCTGTACACTTACAGAATGATGACTTTAAAGCTCTTTTTATATTTCCAAAGTCGGTGTCATTAGGGAGATAGCTGTGACCTGGGACGATATATTTGAAATAAATTGTCCTCAATGATGGGTGAGAGCTTAGAACTGCCTTTACTATATAGAATTAATACTATAACTGGAACTAGAATCATTTGAGTTTAACCGCACGTCTCTAAAGACGGCTAAACCCGAATGATTCTAGTTCTAGGTATAGTGTTAGTTCTAGTTTTACACTAGCACTATTACTATGTAGAACTAACACTATACCTAGTACTAGAATCATTTGGGTTTAGCCGCACGTCTCTAAAGACGGCTAAACCCGAATGATTCTAGTTCTAGTTACAGTGTTAGTTCTAGTTTTACACTAACATTATTACCATGTGGAATCAGTGTTGTTAAATACCCGGGTATTTATTTTCAAGGGAAAATTCCCTGGATATACAGCGTGTCCCGTATCTTCCGCATCAGAGCATTATACGGTTGTAGAATACATTATTCTGAAGCGATCTTTCTAATAAAATTTTTTCGAAATGTTTATAATAACCGCACGGGAACTGTTTAACGACGACCAATAACTGACGACTTTGATTCATCGAAAAAGTTTATTTCTCTTTCCATGACGAATCTATTGGTGAGTACACGTGGGAAACGTGTTATCATCGGCGTAGCGGACCGGCCGAGGGTGGCACCGATTACCTGAGTCTGATTTGCGATCTGCTGATTGGACGCAAAACAGTTCCTTTACACAGTTCCCGTGCGGTTATTATAAACATTTCGAACAAATTTTATTAGAAAGATCGCGTCAGAATAATGTATCCTACAACCGTATAATGCTCTGATGCGGAAGATACGGGACACCCTGTATACCCGGGGGTATTTACCCAAGATGGGTATTTAGAGGTATTTATAAAATTTTATTCAAATTGAGTTGATGGCAGTTTTGCAACCACTTCAAGAATGTAGAGTCGATTATCGATACACCAAACATATTTATAGCATTTACAAGAATGCTACAATGACGGTAAAATTGCATAAAAGTACCATTGGTCGCGGGGTAAGATAAGGTGATACAATGTTGAACCCAATTTGTTCATCACAATCCTGGAGACAGCATTTAAACAACTGAATTGGACCCGAAAAGCATAAACATTGATGGCAAATACCTAAGTAATTCCTCGTCTTCAATGTCTATTTCATCATCTTGCTCTCGTTTTTTTCCGAATCTGTTATATTTTTACTTGTATCATTTTTATACATAGGCACTGTTTGGATATTTATCCAGGGCTGGGATAAATACCCGGATAAATACCCATTTTATAAATACCTACCCGCCGGGTATTTACCCAACGCCCATCACTGTGTGGAATTAACACTATACCTAGTACTAGAATCATTTGGGTTTAGCCGCACGTCTCTAAAGACGGCTAAACCCGAATGATTCTAGTTCTAGTTATAGTGTTTGTTCTAGTTTTACACTAATATTATTACCATGTGGAACTAACACTATACTTAGTACTAGAATCATTTGGGTTTAGCCACACGTCTCTAAAGACGACTAAACCCGAATCATTCTAGTTCTAGTTATAGTGTTTGTTCTAGTTTTACACTAACATTATTACCATGTGGAACTAACACTATACCTAGTACTAGAATCATTTGGGTTTAGCCGCACCTCTCTAAAGACGGCTAAACCCGAATGATTCTAGTTCTAGTTATAGTGTTTGTTCTAGTTTTACACTAACACTATTACTATGTAGAAGTAACACTATACCTAGTACTAGAATCATTTGAGTTTAGCCGCACGTCTCTAAAGACGGCTAAACCCGAATGATTCTAGTTCTAGTTATAGTGTTTGTTCTAGTTTTACACTAACATTATTACCATGTGGAACTAACACTATACCTAGTACTAGAATCATTTGGGTTTAGCCGCGCATCTCTAAAGATGGCTAAGGTATAGTGTTAGTTCTACTTTTAGTTCAATGTAAAATATACAATAATCTCATCAGCGCTGAATAACAACTAAAACAAAAACTAACACTAGACCAATAACTAGAAACATCCGGGTTTAGCCGTTTTAACAAACGTACGGCTAAACCCGAATGTTTCTAGTTCTAGGTCTAGTTTTAGCTCTAGTCCTTCATTTGTACATCATATAGACAACTCGGGGAATACCCCGAATTTATCTATAAACATGGAATAGAGCAACTTGGGTTGAATAAAATAACCCGAGTTGAATTTTGTCTATGATTTATATTCATCATTTATCAAATCTATGTATCAAATAGATAATACTAATGTATGACTTAAAAATATTTTGTGCTTATATTCGAGGTTCGTTATATCGACGTTTTACTATATTTGTTTTTATTTTAATATGAGTTTGGTTTTTGTAGAAAATGAGAGTTTTATAAGGACGAACGGGTCGATTGAGGGTTGAAAAAATATGTAACGCTCCCCCGTTCAGAAGCTGTTACACGGGTCATTTGCATATTATTACTGACACGACAACGTCCCGTGCCACCGTAACGTCATTTAATCCGGAAATGACATGGAAATGTATGGTGATGTCCATGAAAAATTGGAGGAGTTTATTAAAATTATTTAAATTAAAAATATTTCGTATTCTAATCATTCGTTATTGCGACAGACGAGATTATCCCTCCTGCAGAGCGTACTACTTAACAGCTTAACGGGACATTCCCCGTTGCATTCTGAAACGCATGCCTGCGGAGCTATCCCAGTTTTAAACAGTCATCCGAGAAGCTTTGCTCTAAAGCTACAAACTTGTCGAAAATTGCACCTGTTGTACGACTGCTTAGTTAATTTTGGCCGTTTTTCGTTTTAGGTATGCGACTCCAGGATAACGCAAAGCTCTAAGCTCATTACTACTTAAAGAAGAAGTTGTAGATTTGTTTAAATCGAATTTGAAGTTAAAAGAAAAATAAAAAAGGAACAAAAGTGGTGATCCGCGAACGTGAACAGCTTTACCAGCTTAATCGAATTAAACCGGTGCAATCTTGTTAATTTGAATAGTGCGTCGTGTTGATCGCTGATATCGGGGAAAGTCATTGTGGAGTGGAACGTCGAGCAACCGATGGACTTGGATTGTGAATCCGAAGTAATGAAGGCTGAGGAAGAAATGAAAACAACGGGGACATCCGGTTCCAATCATAATCATTATTCAAGTAAGTAAGATTTTCTTTTAATTCTGGCGCCTCCACCATTTATTAATTGGAGTTAGAAAATTTCTTGACGATGGGTTTTCCAATTTCGTGTATCTTTGGAGGTATAACAAAAAAATTATACAAATATGTAACATTTACACTACAATTCATTTATATTTTACGATCCTATCGCTCGTTGAATAGCACCCCTTAACAATGATACTTTGTAGTCGATCTAAGACAAGACCTCCTCTTTTTTATTATTTGTTTTTATCGCCCCGGGCAAAATAAAGCAGTTGACGTTTCCGAGGACTTCAGAATTTATTTACCAGCACCCTCAAAGGCTTTTACTTCGCCACTAAAGTTCGTGGGAACGGTTCAACCGAAGATCGACAAGTCAAAGCGACCCTTTACGATTTTTTTCCTCGGTATTTCCGAATGAAACCGTAAAAAAAGCACGCCGGACGCGTACTATCGTTGTTTTTTATAACCTCAGGTGGGCATTTTACTGTCGGACCGGGACTATAAAAAACCCAATTTCGTTTTATTAATTTGCCTGAAGCCTGGTTCAAATCCCCAATACATTTTCGATCATTTTGAAAATTCCATCAATTCTGTTTATTCAATTTATAATAAAACTAAGTAGTTGAATCTACAGAGCTACAAAACAAGGTGCAACCAAACACGTACTGCGTTTAACAAATGTGTACATACCTGAATTGGTTTCATTACATTTGATTGAGTAGACGAAGCGGTTCTGTTCTTGTTTAAACGAATGTACGTCCCGCTGAACATGGTTTGGAGATTGAATGGAATTCCAAAATAATCCATAGAAGCCTTCAATGTACAGGTTAGGTTGGTACACGTTCATGGGAACCCCCTTTCAATTCGATAACCCAAAATAATCAAACTCACGGTCAACGGTATATGTGTATAGACACTGGGGGGGGCTCTAAATCCCTTTGACGATGTTGGAACTGTGTAGATTGTGTTTGACGAAGACCACAGAGTAGTTATGATATCGTGGTTTGGACAGGTTTTAGAAGGGATCCTTGGGATTTAAATTTAATTTATACAAGAAAAATATTCAAGTAATATTTCAAAATAAACTTATTTAATGGATGGCTGTTATGCAAAATGTACTGGTAACAGGTGTGAAAAACAAGCTGGTCGTGCAGCAGACGACTAAATTGTAAGCACTTATAATAAATGGTGCAAAAATTCGAGCTTCGAATCTTGCCAACGAGACATTATACTTTGTAACGGTTATGAGCGGGATGTAGTATAAGAAACCGCAATAAAAAAAATGTTAAGGAAGGAAGTAAATCTAAATTGGAAGCAGATTTACTTATTCAGAAAAAAAGGGACGTTTGAGAAGTTGGAAAACTTCGAAATTAGAAAACTTTTGAGCAAATTATTCGAACTGCTTTCAAGTTTATCGTATCTATCATGTAGAAGGGTCGCTTTTAACCTAACCAACGATCCAAATATCTTGCCATATGAGTGGAACGAGAGGAAGTTAAATTGACAAGTTTTCAGAATTTTATATTACCTGAACAACGGATAATATTTTCTTGCAAACAATTTCAGAAAATTGCATTACAATTGAAAATCCCTCGGGTAATATAACTTTGGAAACACGTTCAGATTGCAACAATGGAAACTAATCTTTTCCCTCCGTGATCAATTTACACTTTTAGAACAATTGTTTTCTTTCTTATATCCGTGAAAGCGCATTGTATCACTTCAACAAAAGGGACATTAATAATTTCCTAAATGAAAAATGGACTTCCAGTTCGAGAACAACGTTTCCTGTCCCCGCCATTGCTAGTACAAAGTGCAATTAATAAAAAAGAGAGAAATTGGCACCGTTTCCGAGTTTGACGCCTACCCAAAACAATATATCAAGAAGACATCGTTTCAGGCATTAATCTTTCGAGCTAATGGTGTTAAATGTCGCCCTCCACGGTTCGGGACCATTAGGCAAACGAACGCCTGGGCTATCCTGATATTTTAAACGTCGCGCCAATTTGTTACCGTCGTTGAAACCAGACGTGGCATCCTCTATTCGAAAGCTTCTGTTCGAAATTAATCAACTCAGTTTACATAATTAATTTAAAAGTTGCGATTTCCATTTTTTTTTTTAATTCATAGTTAATCTTTTAGTATTCATTCTGAGTAGTATTTCATTTCAAATTAATGGTATCAATTCTGTGTATCCAAACGGCTAGACTATTGTTCGAGCTTTACTTTAATCCCACGTTATATCTCGGGGTGCTAAACTGAATCACTAGGTCGTCTTCTCGTTACTGATCCTCCACTTGGATCCAAATGTCATAGACTTAAGCCTCAGCGCAAATAATACTCTACTAACTCATCCTTAATATGTCACGTTTTATCCCCAAAGCTTTTAGAAGATAATTGAATAACCTAAGAGTTACAAAAATAATTAATACTTTCGAATTAAAAATTCAGCAACATTTCGTTGTTGTTTATAAATATTAGTTTCAATCCGAGAAATAGAACATTTTCCAGAAACTCAAGATTCGTTCGTTACAGTTAGTAATCGATACCTCTAATATCAAATGCATGGAATTTATGTATACGTAGAAAGCTATTGCGCATGTATCAATGAAAATAGATGGAAGATATGATGTATATAACATGCGAAGAGCATGTCATAAAGACGGGTACTTACAAGAAATCGAGCACCTGATATACATTTTATGTGATGTGCTTTAAACCGGTCTGGATAAGAAATAAAAATATTAAACAAATTTTGCACTTAAAGGTGAAATGTGTTTATTATCACTCTACCGGTTTCACTCCTTTCGGAGCATCTTCAGGAGTTCCTAAAGTTATTAATTTTACAACACTTTCTATTATTATATAATTTTACATTTTAACTTACGTCAATTTTTTGAACAACTAAACATGTATGTGATACTTTATTGAATTAATTCACTATTAAAATGTTAATCTCTAAACATGTGCTATCATACATCACTTTTTATTAAATTTTAGGTTATGTTGAAACTGTCAATGGTATATTTTCTATTTTAATGTTGGTAATCTGTCAAATGTGATTGTCGTGTATTGAATTTAAACTTTCTTGTTTTGAATAGGTTGATTTTCAACAGGTTAAAATGAGGTATTACAACATAAACATATTAACTCCCTACATCAAACACAAGAAAAATATAATGGTACAGAGAGAGCAGCTATTTTTAGAGTTCGGGAGCGTACATTGGAGAAACAGGCAGAAGCTTTAGAAAAAGAATAAGAGAACATAAACACAAAAATAACTCCAACTTCGGAAATTACTTAACATTTAACTCAAAACATGAATTTAACCCATTTAGTCCCACTGGTGTAAAAACGCACCAGCGTTTTTAAAATTATTTTACAGCCATACATTTCCAAATTTAAAGGTGTTAGCTGTTTGTACGATAACAGTATAAGGTTGTTAGGCTATACATATCAAAATATTTCATAATTCTTGCTATTTAAACCATATTTACATCAATTCTTTTCTATTGAACATTTCTGTTCAAAATATACAATGAAAATAAAACTATTTTTAGTGTATAAAATTCTTCAAAATTTTTTCATTTGCAAGTTTTTAGTGCATACTTTCCTCATATATATCTTGAAACGCGAAATAAAAATATGGATTCTGAAAATACGACTTGAAACATTAATGGTGCAAAAACGCACCATTGGGGCGATGTATGAAGAGATATAAGGATTGCATCATCTTTCGTATTATTTGAAACCAGTTTAGACGCGTCTGTTAGGTGAATTTCCGAACGAATTTAGTCATTTATGGAATACTGCGTTAAGAGTGTGTTTTTGTGCAAAATGTCTCGGTTTCTCACAAAAAGGGAATTAGATGCTTCTCTAGAAGAAATTGTTAATGAACTGGAAATAGAGAGAAAGGGAGGTAATTCTTATATTATTTTGTTGTGATTTAAAATTTATTTTTATTCGATATTGACTTTAGCCGTCGTGGATGCTGTTTATATTCCTCCTCCTGTTGCTACCTAACAGATGAGGAGTGTATAGACGACGAAAATTTAACGTCTATGAATTGTCCTCAGGACATAGACATCGCCGGTACTTACGAGGTACAAGTACCCATTGCAGACGAATACAATTCCTCAGACGATGAGTTCCTAGCGGTGAAACAACGCCGTCTTATGAAGGAAAAAGAAAATAGATTTGATATAAAATGGAAAAAAAGTCAGATCGATTACACACACTTCGCATTATCAATCGAATCTTTAGATCATGATGTTCTTAGAGAAAAACTTGTGGAAAAGACGCCTTTGGAATTATTTTTTTTATATTTCGATGATGAAATGCTAAATTTAATTATTAACTTTTCTTTAAAATACGCACACGATAATAATCGACCAAACTTTCGTTTAGACAAAGAACAATTATTAAAATTTTTAGGTATTGTTTTACTTTCTGGATATCACACATTACCAACAATTCCTATGTTTTGGTCTAATGAAGAAGATAAAGGGGTCGAAATTGTCAAAAAAACCATGAGTCGTAATACATTTCAGAACATAAAACGAAACCTTCATTTATCAGATAACAGTCTATTAGATCCATCTGATAAATTTGCAGAAATACGACCATTCCTTCAGCTTATAAACAAAAAAAAACAATTTGGTGTTTTTAGTCACAATTTATCTATTGATGAACAAATGGTTCCACATTTTGGGCGCCATTCATGTAAAATGTTTATCAAAGGGAAACCGGTAAGATTCGGTTTCAAACTTTGGTGTTTATGTTCATCTGACGGATATTTATTTCATTTTGAACCTTACGCTGGAGCCGCAATGAAAACGGGAAAATCAAAATTAGGCTTGGGTGGTGAAGTAGTTATGCAATTACTCTCTGTAGTGAAAAATCCTCATGTTCATCGGATATTTGTTGACAATTTTTTTTCATCGTTTGATTTGTTTGTTGAATTGAAAAATAAAGTTTTTTTTGCTACCGGTACTGTACGCGATAACAGAACGAAAAATTGTCCGTTAGAAAACATAAAATGTACTTCAAAGAAGGAAAGGGGTTTTTTTGATACATACCTGTTCAAAAATTTCTTTAGTACGATGGAATGATAACTCCGTTGTCACTGTAATTACTAACCATTTGAATGTAGATCAATTAAGAGGTACAACAGAAAGAAAAAAAAGGAAACACTAGTTAATCAACCTTATGCGGTATCAGAATGTAATAAATTCATGGGTGGTGTAGGAATAGCCAACTATAGAACAAGAGTATTAGGAAAGAAGTGGTGGTGGCCACTATTTATTAATTCATTGGATAGTGTCATAATAAACGCGTGGAAATTATACAATACTGTCAATAATACTAAAATGGCACAATTGGATTTTAAATCACATATTGCAGTTCGGCTAATGAAATATGAAAACGCAACACCTAATACTGAACGAAACACGAGGTCAAACAGAGAATTTCAATCTTCCAATAACCATTTAATAAAGAATCACGACTCTAAAGCTCGTAGAAGATGTAAAATATGCCATAAACATACTATACATATGTGTAGTAAGTGTAATGTTCATTTACATGTAGAGTGTTTTACGGACTATCACAATAAATCGTTATACTGTTAATCCCATGGGTGCTTTTTTGCACCAATTTTAGTTTAAATATTTTTTATATTAAACTTTATACTAAAGTTGGTATTTGTTAGTATAATGTTGTATTAGTATTATTATTTATTTACGACTAATTTATTACTTATTTAATAAATGATAATCAAAATTTTTGTGTGCTCTTGTTCACTTATCTTACCAGTGGTGCATTTTTGCACCATCTCATATCTCACAAACAATTTTTTGTTTCAAACACCTGTGTAGATTTTTATACTCTTCATTCCATCTTATCTTAAGGAAAAGTATAAAAAATCAAATTTTTTAAACATAAAGCAGCTTGGGACTAAATGGGTTAACGAAGATAAAAATTCCAGAATCCTTCATCATATCAATAAAAGTTACTATTTAGAAATAATGGAAAGCTATGAAATTAATAAATTCCTCAACAACTGCCCTGATGTAACATGCCTAAACGAACAAATTATACCTACAAGAAGACCACTATATACCTATCTCAAACAACCATACACACCTCCACGAAAACCTCCCGAACTCTAAAAATAGCTGCTCTCTCTGTACCATTATATTTTTCAGTGTGTTTGATGTAGGGAGTTAATATGTTTATGTTGTAATACCTCATTTTAACCTGTTGAAAATCAACCTATTCAAAACAAGAAAGTTTAAATTCAATACACGACAATCACATTTGACAGATTACCAACATTAAAATAGAAAATATACCATTGACAGTTTCAACATAACCTAAAATTTAATAAAAAGTGATGTATGATAGCACATGTTTAGAGATTAACATTTTAATAGTGAATTAATTCAATAAAGTATCACATACATGTTTAGTTGTTCAAAAAATTGACGTAAGTTAAAATGTAAAATTATATAATAATAGAAAGTGTTGTAAAATTAATAACTTTAGGAACTCCTGAAGATGCTCCGAAAGGAGCGAAACCGGTAGAGTGATAATAAAGACATTTCACCTTTAAGTGCAAAATTTGTTTAATTGAATTACCCAGGTGAAAAGAAAACAAAAATGAATATTAAATAAAAATATGTTGGAAGCTAAACAAGATTAACGATGCATTGTTGTGAATGCAGCTGATGTGAGAAAACGATGTGATGGGGCTAATATATGCTATTAGAAGATGTGTACGTCAATCAATAGTTCATGGGCATGTTGGAATACTACAAAGGTTCATTAATCATGGATATGTGACCCAAATGAACAAAAATCATTAAATTTTCATAAAAGTTAGTGTTTGCAGATGTTGAGTGAAAATAATTTTTTGTAATTCGCTACGGTAATGGAAGCTATAACAGTACTCAAACGGGTGCTGTAATGAGACTCCTTACAGCATCCGATGCTGTAATGAGATTTTAGTAACATTTTATGGAACCAGTTCAAGTTGGTGACATTGGGTGGTCATTAATTTTTCTAGTTGTCAATGTGACAATTTTTGTCTATGGAACGGAGTACCTCGTCTAGAACGGAGCGCCGTGCCGAAAGTGGGAACATTAAGCAGTCTTTAGCATTCGGGGCCAAGACTTTTGTCTCAAAAACGACTTTGTGACATTACTTTTAGAAACAAAATGATTTGTGTTCATAATTTTTCCATGGAGGTATGTTTAATTCAACAATACAATTAATATTTTTATATTATACAACAATATAGGAACTATAATTATAACATAATATTGAACGGTAATTTTTTAATAATAATATTCTGTATGAAATTTTTCAAAACACGGATATACACATAAACCAACATCACATTTCTCACATTGATATCGTGTTTGACTGCTTTTATCGTTCTTTTTGCATACCACACATTTTCTTAGTGGATTTTTTCTCTTCGTTCTTGTTATTCTCATAAAGTGATGGAAAATGTCTTGCAGTAAGACGCTTTGTGTTAATATGTCCAGATTTATTAACATTCTTCGTGGCTTTCGATGAATGGTAGCGTCTTAAAATTTGTCGAATTAATTCAAGATGGAATTTAGCCATCGATGTATATTTCCCACTTTTCAACTTATATAGACAATAAGCGTTCCATATGCATATATCCAATAAGTGGAAAAAATACTTCTTATACCACTTTAAACTTTTCCTTTGGGAATGAATTGTACTTATTATTATATCAGTTTTATCCACGGCTCCCATAGAACGATTATAATCAACGACACACTTTGGTTTTATGATCATTTCCTTTGTGCGATAATGGATTTTTGTATCGACAAATTCTTCGGTGTGAAAGGTCGATAACATACACACCTCTCTTTTGTCATGCCATTTCATTCTGACGACCAGAAACTCGCCTCGCCTCTTTTCAATTTTTTATCCATTCTTGGCATACCTTTGCGTCTTTTTTTCACGGTACCACAGGCGTTAGTGCAAAAAAATAAACAGTGCTGGACTTGCGTACCAGTTATCAACAAATAGAGTATGCCCTTTTTCTAAATATGGTCTGAGTAGCTGGACAACAATGTTCCCAGATTTTCCAAGATTTGCATCTGTGTTGGTAATATTGGAGAGGGATCCGTCGTAAATTATAAAGTCCTGAACAAATCCAGATTCCTTATCACATAACACAAAGGACTTAATACCAAATCTGTTCCTCTTTGATGGAATATACTGTTTGAAGGACAATCTGCCCTTATATAACAACAAAGTTTCATCAATGCATAAATCTTGGAAGGGATACAACGCATTCTTGAAGCTTTCTCTAAGCATATCTCAAATTTCCCGAATTTTATATAATCTATCAACATTTGCTTGCGTATCATTGGTATTAAAATGTAATATTTTTAGTAAATATAAAAATCGGTCCCTTGACATTATTTCATCAAAAATTCTGCTTCTCAAAAGCTCATCGTTTGCCCAATACTCAGAATGAGATAGTTTTTTATTCCGCGACATCAACATCTTTATACAGAGGAAACGATACATTTCAGCAAGAGAAATCCCTCGTGAAGAACTCGGAGCGTTATTATTATTTATGCATTCCTCATAATCGTTTGTTGTTTTGACGATAAATTCCACAAAACTCTCGGAGAAAAATAACTGGAAGTAGTCAAGAATTGATGTGGAGTGGCTAATTGGTACTCTTATTCCGGAATTTCGGTAGTCCATGCAATATCGAATATATTTTTTTCCGATTTTGTCGAATTTTGTTCTTCGGATTCTGACGTGCTCAATATACTCTTTCGAGTTCTTTTGTACGAAGTAATAATATCATCTTCCGATTGCGATTCATTATGTCGCTTTCTTTTATTATTTTGATTTTTATTGTTTCTAATCATTTTCTGGAACGGTCAAATATTTAAAAATTTATTGCAATTGCAGAAAAATATAGAAGTTAGAAAAATAATCAGTTATACCTTTGTCTTGCTGTACGTCTGATATATTATTTATATAATTTTAATATAATTATATCACAATTCACTATATTTATATAAATTTACTGCAATTTTGTCACTGATACGTCTGGTTTCTATCCTCTGATACATTCGACTTACGACTAACTGAGTATAATTATACATTTGAGGCCCACAGGTCGATGACAAAACAACGTCGAAAAAAATCGAACGCTGCAATAGCGCTTGCAATTGTTTGCGAACAGAAATACACGAAGCGATACCATTTATCTTAACATTTGGTTCCATTTTTGGAGCGGGAAATACGTTCTTAACACGTTCTTAGCATCGAATACAAGGTCCACAATGATGAGGACATTGACTTTGAGCAATTTCTCTTATTTTGGGAGGTGTACATCAAACATTTTTTTCAGGTGAATATATTTTGTGTTTTGACAGTTTCTAATTGTCAATTCAAATTTCTATTTTTAAGTGTTACCAACTGCTACATACCTATTTCTCTACATTGTCAAAATTTACTTTATTTTAGTTAAAAAAAAAGTATAAAAACGAGAATTACAAAAAATAGCATAAAAAACACGTTTCAGAAGACTTAAAGCAAGTTTTTCAACTTGAATTCGTGCATTTCAAGCGTGTCTTACGAAACTTGTTTTTTAATATACTATTATGCTGCTATGTATTTTAAAAATTATAATTAAAAAGTTTTTAAATTAATACGACCTCGCCGATCGAGGAAAGATGTCGCATAAATCATTCTCTTAACACGGTGCATATTTCAAAAGCATCCTATCTATAAACATTTCCGACATAGCGCGACGTTATTTATGAACGAAATGCAATTTCATCCAGTAAAATACATTTAGTTGTCGTCGCTTTTCTTGGGACACTTTAAAATCTTGTCAAAAACAAGTTGGCAACCTTTTTTACTGAACGTTAGGGATTAAATTCCCATTTTCATGTCCTATGATTGTGAAAAGCTCACTTGGACAATGCTTTTATCTCCGACTGAGAAGTTTTATAGGATTTCATAAATTATTTATTTCGTGTTCAGAACTCGAATTCCTCATTTGAATACCTTCATTGAATATGAAGGATTAATTGCGAATAGATTTATAAGTCTTTTTTGGTTTATAGTTAGCGTAGTAAAAAATAATAAACGACGTTTTATTGCGGGAAACGGTACTTTAATGGTGCTTTTTTACGGTGATATGTAGCAATAAAAAAGAGCTATATTTCATTTTAAAATCGACAACCCCTACCGCTAAATAAAAGTTTGTCAAAAACACGTATTTATAATAAATCTGTCTTAAACTTATACAAACTTTAAATTGATTTTTCACAAACATCTAAATATTTTAACAAATTTTCCACAGAAAGTTAAGGGGAAAGGAAACAATTTTGCTCGGCGCTCGGAATGAGGTTCCATTTTCGTAATTTCTCCATTTCGCTGCTAACCCAGAAGTGCCCTTAATATTTAACCCCCTCGTATGTTTTCTTTTGTATGTATATAAATTGCGTTTCTTATTTGACGTGGCTTTCAGGTTTTTATGGTTGACTTTTCGTCGGGTTTTCTAACGTAATTTTAAAGAAACGCGTGTGAACCTTAGCTTTTTCCGGTGGTGGTAGCTTGGATACAAAACCACTTTGATGCTTCAATATTTTTCTCAAGTTTTAGTTTTTATTTGCTTTCGCGAACTTTTGAAGTTAGAAGTAATTAAAAACTTCCGGGCATAAGAAACTCGAGAAACCTTATATTGATTATCGAAGAAGTTTTAGAATTAACTGAAATTTTATCGATGCTATATTTTATCATAAACTAACATATCATGTTTTATTTTTTATTTAACTTGATATATTTTAAAATTCAATCTGGAATATTTGTGTTAAAAAATAATAGAATACCAGAGAGATATTTTTCCGCAATTTTTATTATTTATATTTACATCATAAATTATCAAATATCATATTCAAAATGGTTTCTGTATTTATATGAAACTACGTTCGTAAACAATTTACAATTTTGTCGTAAATTTGATAACAAAAATGTGCCGAGCTTATTTACACACAAACAAATTATGATGTGAACAAGCCAATATCGAGTTTTTACTCTCATACCACTACAGTTTTCATAACATTAATGGAAAACCAACAAATTAAATTCTAAACGCTATATTTTCACCAGTTTTATATCAACTTTGCTGTTGCTACAGCTGGCTTAGAAACACTTAATTTTAACAATTTAATTGCCAAAAAAGTAAAAAGGAACTAAAAAAAATGAACTGAAATAATTTTCTTTTTCCACGTAGGTATTAAAAAATAAAATGGATAAAAGTTTGAAAGTGGTTTTACGTGATTGGATGGGAAATGCTGAAGTCCCACCACACGTATTTTTTTTCACAACTTTTCCGGTTTCAGCCCCGAGCCCAATTATTAAATTATTTTTCACGCCAACGCTACAGCAACAGCGAGGCAGCGGTAGAAAATATATTAAAACGGTGGAATTTCCCGAAAATAGAAGAATATATTTTTTTTTGTGGGTAAGGAACGCTTTAACCCAAATACTTTGGAGCTGGTAATTGTTGAATTTTTAAAATTGGAACAGTTTTAGTGTTGATATCTCTTAATTAGGTATTTCGTTTTAAAATTTTCTTTGTATATCTGGGGGTAATCAGCTTACATAAAAGATTTAATTTTAACTGACGCGTACAAATTAGTAACTAATTACTAATTTAGTTGTTTGTATTAATTAGTTAAGATCCTTACCGGATGATTTTCGACCCTGCTTCCGAATCCGGAGCAAATTTATCACGTACCTAAACCCTTTCTGTTAGAACCCCTCACACTTAAACTTTAACGAAGTCTAGTGCCAAAAAATTAATAACGAGAGAATTAAGAACTAATTAATTTATACGAGCTCAAAAATATCATAATATTTATTAAATATATCCGAACTAAAACACATTCATTTTTATAAGTTTTAGATGAATAGAGATATTTCCATATCTTAGAAGAAAGCTTAAATAATAAGGAATATATTTTCAGAAGACCAAGAAAAAGAATTAGAATGATATATCATAAAATGACAGAAAAAGAGTGGTTCTACGGATTTAAAAAAGGGCATCCTAATATTTCGCTACGTAAACATGAGTTCACTTCTATCAATATAATTACAGCTTTTAATGAAACAGAAGGAAAGTTGTTCTTCAACAACTTCGAAGCTTTGCAAATAAAACACCACTTTGATGCTAATCATATTAGTAGGGGAATAATGAGAGTTCTGCAGCGGAAGTATTCCTTCATCCCTTCGTGACGTCACACGGGCCTGTGTTGTTGGTTGCCTACCTCGTGCGACGCCACCTAGCGGTGAGTGTTGAAACTAAAAGGGTGTGGTTGGCCTGATAACCTATAGATGGCGGTCGCGGCGCCCTCTAACTGCCAATCCTGCGGTGACGTCACGTTTCAATGTATTAAGTATAGGGAGGGGTATGAATCAAAGTTTGGGGGAAAAAAATTAGGTTGGTATTAAAAGTAACTAGATCTAGGGATTTTTAGAAAAGTAAATAGAAAAATAAAAGTAAATAAAAATTCCTCCGTTTTTTATTTGTAAAAGAAAGCGTATGAGCCCAGTTGTTGCGTGGAGGTAATGCTGATATGGTAGATTGGTTACACCACTTCATCTCCTATGCTAAGCCAACAGTTGCAGAGCCAATTCTACTTATTCTGGATAATCATGAAAGTCATGTTAGTCTTGCTTGCTATCTGCTTTTTCGCCAAAATGGAATAATATTGTTGTCTCGCATCGTATGCAATTACTGGACTTAACATTTTTTGGACCACTCAAGACTTCATACAGCAGAGAGTGTGACATTTGAAGCCATGTACAAGGCTTCAAATGTAAATCGAAAAATTACATAGTATGAAATGGTGGAACTTTGCACGAAAGCTTTCAATCGTATCAGCAAGATAGACAAAGCAGCAAACGGCTTTCGGGCAGCTGATATTTGGCCAATAGATACAATCAAATTTGATGAATATTTCGTAGATGTGACATCACTATCTCAAAATCCTGACGCGTGATACGCAGATAGCATCGACATCAAATATGCAGCGAGAACCAGTAACCCTTGTAGCTGTGTTGGATAACTCAACCCCACTTGAAAATATTGTTACTGTTTCCAAACTAGCACAACTAAAAAGTAAACAAACGCGCAGAAAAAATCACTCGGCTGTAATAACCAGTAATCCTATGAAAGATATTGTAGAAAAAAAACCGATAGATGATAAGATTAAGACAAAGGTTCAAGGGAAGGATATACCACGCACGAAAAAAAAGGCCAATGAAAGAGATGCGAAGGAGGAAGAGTATTATTGCTTTATTTGTGATGAAAAGTATCCACCATCCGCAATTAACCCACGTGCTGTACGTCATTACTAAGTAACATTCGTAACTTTATCAGGCTTTGTTTTATTTCAATTTTCCCTTAAGTGTCCGCAATTACCCAACTCTCCCCTAACGGTTGGAATGTGATATCTTGTTTGGTAGTCTTGTTTCAATCTAATATACAGGGTGTTTCATGAGGAATAGTACATACGTTAATATGTTATAGATTTGTTTATTTTAAGCAGAAAAATTCCTAAAAAAATGTGATCAATTCTCAAAGGTAACTGAGATACAGCCAGTAAATGCATAAATTGATGTGTCATTTGTCAATGTTTGACATTTAACATTATTTGGTTGATGTATCGACTAAGTTGTTGATAATGTCACACATATTGACTCATGCAGAATATGCTGTTACGGTTTCTGCAATGGAAACTGAACTATAGGAGACGATTTCCTAACCGAGTGCTACCAGATTCAAGAGTATTTACTCGAACATTCAACAGATTGTATGAAACCGGTTCCAAATACAAGTATTCATTCTCAACGTGCAGGTGTGCAAACTTTGAATGAAGTTGAAGAAATTCTTCAGTCGGCAGAACGCAGTCTACCAGTACAAGAAGACTTTCTGCTCGGCTTGGTGTTCCTCATTTAAAAGTATGGAGAACATTGCGTACTCATGACTTGTATCCATTCCATGTTCAACCAGTACAACACCTTGAACCAACAGAGTTTGTCAGGAGATTGTAATGTGGGGATGGCTGAAAAGGGATGTTTATCAGTAAAAGTAAACACGCATGATGAACTAATCGCTCGTATTACGGCCAATACTGCACGAATCAAGGATCATCAGGATTAATTACGCAGCACAGTGCGTGATATCTTCAAGAGATCAGCGAAGTGCATCGAGTTAGGTGGTGGAATATTCGAACCCTTCCTTTAAAGTCCCAATTTCGATATTTTATGTACACATTTAAATAAATCAGTTTATCTACGACTGCTTGGATAAGTCATCATTACCGCACTCATTTGAGGTGATTTGAGTTACGCAATGAAGTTCATTACCGCACTGGTTTCATTACGTAACGCATTTTTAGCCTATTCAGAACAGACTTAATTTATTAAAACGAGCAACAATACAAAAGAAAAAGTGCTATCTACTTACACAGAAACAATACTATTTATTATAAAGATTAATTGTTATATTTTTACATTTCAAAACACTTATTCCAGATGAGTAAACATGTTGTTTAAACTGACAATTCAAAATTGTCAACAATCATTTCAAAATACTTTTATAAATGTCAAATAGACTTTTCTAAAGAAATTGATTTTTTAGTAATTTTTAGCAGTCGTAGATAAAATGCTGTATATCACACGTGGGCTAGAGCATAATTACAGTACTCGTGTGATTACAATTGCAATTCTCCACACTCGTACTGTAATTATGTTTCTAGCCCACTTGTAATATAAATAACTATTATATATTAACTGGCTGTTTCTCAGTTATTTCTTGAGAATTGAGCACATGTTTTTAGGAACTTTTCTGCTTAAAATGAACAAATCTATAACATATTAACTCATGTACCGTTCCTCATAAAACATCCTGTGTAAAACGGTTCTTATCAAGTTATTCTTTTTTGATAATTTTTGAAAAAATCAAGATATTTCAATGGGAAATATCTTAAAAGAAAGCATAAAACGATGATGGTTTTACTAATGATCTACTCTAACAATAATCAAATTAAAGATTTACAGCAAACTTTTTTTGTAACTTTTTAACTTTCTCGATTTAATGGGTATTAATTAGTAACTAATTAGTGATGTAAGTATTCGTAGTAATTCCGTACCGGAAATACATCATGGTATAATTATGGCTTTCGATCCTGCTTCCAAATCCTGCGCAAATTTATCACGTGCCGAACCCCTTTGCTTGCCAAACCATGAATTCCTAATCTAACACGCAACCACGTTGCACAACGCGTATTTCATTATACTAGGAATTATTCACCCAAAACCGCATTTCCCACCGCTATTTGTTTCACTTACAACCCTCATCTCCTGCCCAAAAACGTTCGCTTCAAGCTTTACCTCTTTCTTTAACTCGATTCTCCTCTTTTCTCTCATTTTCAGATGCGCTATGCGTGACCGACGGGATCGTTCTTGAATTATAAATTTTAATTCGGACGTTCTTTTCTTTAATCTTTTATGCAATTAAGATAAAAGGCCTTTTATTAATGGTGTTTCTTTTGTTGATGAGAAATTTTTTTTTTACTTAAAGTTTTTTTTTTGTTACAAATAAAAATTATTACCTAAGTTATTACAGTTAAAAAATTTAAACTCGTGATATCAATCATTATTAGTCTTGACAATGGGGTTGTTATTTTTTTTTTTTTAGGCACGTGTAATCTATCTCGGATTTTTTTGCACGTACCATCGAGCATCGTGTGGCAAACAACGGTTCGTTTCACAGACGAATCCTTTGCAAGACCGCGAGCTGTCTGTCATCAATCACCCAAAATTTGCCACGTCACTTAAATTTTTCTGTTTGGGGTGGTGTATTTTTGCTACCGGGCAGATTGTATCTGTTTGGCAATGTGGAACGATAATAAAAAAAAATATTAAAGAAAACGAGGCAATCGAATGAGTAGGCCGACTGGAAAAATAACAAAATTCACCGGTGTAAAAAAGCTATTAATTTCCGTATACGCTACGGCGAAAAGGAAATAGAGCAGGAGTGCTTTTCAAAGAAATCGAAATTGCCAATCAACATGATAATGCATTTCGATGATTTTTCCGATAATTGGAATACGTTTTTCTATAGAAATCATAAAAAATCTTAATTTATAAATTAAGAAATTTTTTTTTTGATTTTTTACTTCATTTATTGTACAGGGTGTCCAAATTTCAAAGGGTTTGTAGAGTATCTCAGTTATTATGAAACATAGAAAGTTGCGGCTTTCGCGAACCTGAGCTACTTTTTTGTGAAACTTACAATGGCGCAAACCAAATTTTCATAACCCTCTTCGTTTTTGATATGCAGGGACTGTTTCAAAATTTACGATTTTCAGATAGGGGAAGGTAGGGCAAAACGGGGTACTTAAGCACTTAATACGAGGTAATACAATTAAAACTTCAGTATTTCTGAAGTTAATTTCAAAAATTAGGACCAAAAAATATTGGTACTTATAATAGAAAAAAAGTTTTTTTCAGGGTTTTCCAAGTACCCCATCTTACCCTATAGTGAGGGCAAGATGGGCTACGCAGGAAGGGCAAGATGGGGTGGCTCAATAATAGGAAATGCATAGGTTTTTAAATTACTTTTACAGATTTATAAAAGATTTATCTTAATAACGTATAAAAAGACATTATGTACATGTATTCAATAACTAAAAAAAATCTTGACATTGTTTGAAAAAAATGTTCAAAAGGATAATTATTTTAGTCGCAAGTAACATTTAGTTTGTGTCATATGAAAAGTTACGGATTTATTATTTAGTTCTCATCGTCCTTTTGTAAGCAAAATTCACAGATATGGTGTACCTCGGCATCCTCGTCCTCCTCTCCTGCACAAGAACAGTGAGCCCACTTCTTGCAAGAGACGCATAACACCCATCCTTCTGTAGACTGAGAATAGAAATGGCCACAATACAGACACGCAGTGTCATCCTCTTCTGACGTGCTTCCTTCTTCGTTTTTTTCTTTTTTTATCTTTTTTGGCAGGTTAGTCATTGTTTTTTTATGTTTCCCACTTTTTCCTTTACGAATAAACAGAGATTTTTTAACATTCTTCTTAGGAGCATTCTTCACTTCTGCATTCTTTCCTTCTGCATGCTTTCCTTCTTGGTCCTTCTTTTTACCGGGCTTAACTTTATTTGCACTGTCTAGAAGCTCTTTTTTGTAAGGCGAGCTAGTTACAACAACAGTTTTTCCTTTTTTGTGGCCTGATTTCCGGATGTTTTTCTTTCTGACATGAGGAACAGGAACAATTTGTTCAGGAGAAACCGCAAAGGATCTTAATTGATAGGTGTTGTTCTTGGGAGCTTGTTGGTTTGTGGTGTGGTTATTGGAGTTACTATCATTCCAATGTGAGCACCCAGGTTCAGCAAACGCATCTTGCTCTTTAGGTCCGGCTTGGTTAACAGTACCATCGTTTGTCTGTTGTATAACCTGCTTACGCGAGCCATTTGAAGCACTTCCTTGGTCACTATTGACAATAATGTTAGCGGCTTCACTTGTAATTAAAGGAATGTCTGTTGTGATAGAAGCTTCAAACACTGAATCTGGGAATATATTTGGTTCGTAAGAACAAATTCCGGTTTTTTTGAAACCATTTATCGCCGTCAACATAGTTGCAGCCCTGAGAAAGGCTTTGCCCAAAATCTCGTCAATTTTCCTGGATTTGATCGTAGCCAATTCGTCAATTCTTGATCGTAGTATGTGCTGAGAGGCTTCATGAATGAGACATCTAGAGGCTGAAGCCTGTCGGTGCAATGAGGTGGGAAACAGAGAATGACCACACCATTAGCCCTTGCTTTATCAATTATGGTCAGACTCTGTATATGAGTTGAATGACCATCCAACAATAGCAGGACTGGTTTCTCCTTGGTTGCTTGAAAAAATACAATAAATTTATCGAACCATTTCTCAAAAATATCTTTCTGCATCCAGCCAGAGACATGGCATTCTGCCCACATTCCAGGTGAACAATTGTTCAGTAATTCTGGCTTCATTCGCTGTCGAGGATACACTAACATGGGTGGCATAAAACCTCCAGCTGCACTCATGCAGAATTCAACAGAAATAGTTTTCCCTCTTTCGGCAGATGATAATGAGCCTACTTGTTTCTTCCCTTTTGTTGCCAGTATTTTGGAAGTATTCTTTGAAACAGCAGAAATCCCACTTTCATCGCAGTTGTAGATTCGATCTGCTGTAAATTTGTGCTGATCATATACTTCCCCTAATAAATCAAAGCATTGGGATACATTAACTTTGTTAAAAGCCATGGCCCTAGCTGCGGAGGTTTGCTCTGGTTTCCTAAATGATAAACTTCTTTGCAAAAATCCTCTAAGCCAATCCTTTCCGGCTGATTCCTTAGTCTGGTTAAAATTATGCTGCATGTTATTTCTCACTGCTAACTGGTATGCCAGCCGATTTACCTCATTAGCAGTCAAACCAAATAAACGGTTTTCCATAGCCTTAATATAATCAACCAATTCTTGTTCTTCTTCTGGGGTAAATACACCTTTCAAAGGCCCTTAACATTAAAAGATTCAACTTTTTCAACCTCATTCATTTCTGATTTAAATTTTTTAACCTTGCGTTCAAGTGTTGTTTGAGGGACCTGAAATGTCGTTGCTGCTCGATAATATCCCATTCGGTCGTTGACCACTTCCGTGACAGAATTTCTCATAGATTCTTCACTCCATGAACCCCGCTCCGTTTTCCTTTTATATGTCCGAACCATTTCCTAGAACCTAAAAATTGTATTAGATATTATTATGTGCTATTTCATATTAGGCAAGACGGGGTACCCCATCTTGCCCTCCCACTGAGAACCCTGTCTTGCCCCCAGGGACAATTTTTGGGTTAGGTTAACATTATAGAACAAAGGATCTATTCTATTAGGTTATTTCATGCGTTAATTTATTCCTAAAAAAACGCTTTATCTGATGGTAATACTTAATAGTACGATAAAAAATTACTTCACTTACCTTTTCACGTCTAAAAACAACGAAAAATTACATCAGCACAGGTGAAAAACACGTTTTGATGCGTACACTCCGAATGGTTTGTTCGAAATGGCTGCCAGCTCTATCCGACACTCACACAGCAACGGCCTACTAGTCAACTATTTTCCACTGGGTTGCTACACCTTCCGTGGCAGCAATTGCAAAAGCCCCGTCTTACCCTCTACTCCGTCTTGCCCCGCTCACCCCTACCTCCTGTATCTCCGGAAACGTCGGCTATCCGGAAACGTAAAAACAGGTTCTAATAGATTTTGTCATGTAGAATCCAATGGTGCACGTAGAATTTTTCTAGTCATCACGGTTTTTGAGTTATAAAGAGTTAAGTATTTTAGAAGTTGAGTATTCAGTATTTGAGTTGTGTTTATAACTCAAAAACCGTGATGACTAGAAAAATTCTACGTGCACCATTGGATTCCACGTGAAAAAATCTATTAGAAACCGTTTTTACTTTTTTACTAAGTTTCAGGATAGCCGAGATACAGGAGGTGTCTAAAAATCGTAAATTTCAAACACTCCCTGTATATCAAAAACGAAGATGGCTATGAAAATTTGGTTTACGCCAGTGTAAGTTTCACAAAAAAGTGGCTCAGGTTCGTGAAAGCCGCAACTTTCTATCTTTCATAATAACTGAGATACCCTGCAAACCCATCGAAATTTGGACACCCTGTACAGTGAAATTCCCCTAACTCGAATCACTATGGGAGTGGAAGAAAACTTCGAGTTATGGAAAATTCGAGTTAGAGAAACATATTTGAAGCCTAGTCAAACGCTTGAGCTTACGAAAATTATTTGACTTAGAGGATAATTCGAGATATAGAAGTTCGAGTTAGGGGAATTTCACTGTAATTAAAGAAATTCTTATTCTATTGTGGATAATTGACGTGTCAACGATCATCACGCTTTCGGTTCTTTTTAATAATTCAAACCTCGCCGACATCACCGAAGACTAAAGAAGAATTGGGTCGTGCATGCAGATGCAGTAATTTGGCGTACAAACAAGCGCGAACCCGTTGACTATCGGAATCCTCGCCGAACCGTCACTTTGAATAGCAAACGAACGTTGGGAATACGAAATCCCCAACAGACATTTGCTCTTTGACCGCTTCTCCTTCGAACGACATTTTCGTTCATTATCATTCTCTTTTTCACAAGTGATGATAGATGTCCTTTATAAAGCATACATTTTTGCTAAAGTCGAAAATATGTTTTATTTTTTGTACCAAAAGGTAATATTTTCTAATTAAGAACAGTTTGAGTACGTTTCTAGTGGACATTCAACGTTGCGGTTGCCGGGCATCGCCGTGTGGTGGCGCACCGATTTGCATCTAGTGCGCCCCTTTTAGAGCTCCCAAAGCGGTCGGTTTCTCGCTCGTAAAACGAATCGATTATTGCGCGACGCGATCGCATCCCTTTTCGTCGCGTTTTGACGGGCCCTTAAATTCCAAAATTGAGTTAATGGAAAGTTAAGGGGCGGTTTAGTCCAGGAAACTGGAAATAATGAGTGTCTCCTCTTGGGATCGCTCGGCGTTTATCTCCGCAGGCGATCCTACTCTACCACTAATTGATCTCGTCGAGAAATTACAACGAACGGAAAGAGATAGTCTCATGATTTTCAACTATTTGAATATTTCAACTCTAAATGGAGTTAGTTAATTTCTGGATGTTTCGAAATCGTAAATTTAATACAGTTTCGTTTATAACCCTACTAATAAAACTTGACTTACCAGAATCCATTTTAAATTTCCGAACTACACACTGCACAATAAAACAAATGTTCACTCCACGTATCACGTTCGAGTTAGGTCTTAAACGAATGAAGGCTAAACAATAAATAACTCTTCATTTTACACCTCAACCTCGGAACACATTAACAAACAATTTAAAATGTAATTAACTTTGTGTTAATCGTAAATTTTACGATTACTTGCAATCCATTATTGACATTTTTAATATATTCGATGATTATGAATCATTGGTAGATTCATGTTTAGAAGAATAAAATTATAAATAAAATTATAAAAACATTGAAAAGGGAGTCTGGAAATGTGAAGTAATTAATTCTAAAATGTTGTGATTTTGACATTAAGTGTTTTGAAGAGTTCTGCAAAGTGTATCGTTTTGCTAAGATGAAACGTACAAATAAGAGCGAATTAATGTTCTAATTATGAGAGAGTACCGTCATACTAAAACTAGAATTAACATTAACACTATCACTACAACTAACAGTAGATCTAGAACTAGAAACATTTGGGTTTAGCCGTACGTCTCTTAAGACGGCCAATCCCGAATAATTCTAGTTTTGATCTAGCGCTGCACAACAATTAAAACTAGAACTAACACTAAACCTAGAACTAGAAAGTTTTGGGTTTAGCTAAGCTTAGAAAGCTTCTAGGTCTAGTGTTAGTTCTAGTTTTACACTAGCACTGTTACCAGAACTAACACTATATCTAGAATCATTAGGGTTTAGCCAAACATCTGTTAAGATGGCTAAACCCAAATGATTCTAGATATAGTGTTAGTTCTAGTTTTACACTAGCATTGTTACCAGAACTAACACTATACCTAGAGCTAGAATCATACGGGTTTAGCCGCACGTCTCTAAAGACGGCTAAACCTGAATGATTCTAGTTCTAGGTATAGTGTTAGTTCTGGTTTTACACTGTACTGTCACTAGAACTAACACTAGACCGAGAACTAGAAACATTCGGATTTAGCCGCACGTCTCTTAAGACGGCTAAACCCGAATGTTTCTAGTTCTAGAGCTACTGTAAAGCTACCAACCCAACCCAACCCAACTCGTATAACCCCGCTAAACCCAAATGATTCTAAATCTAGGTATAGTGTTAGTTCTACTTTTACACTAGCACTGTTACCAGAACTAACACTATATCTAGAACTAAAATCATTCGGGTTTAGCCGTACATCTGTTAAGATGGCTAAACCCAACAGATTCTAGTTGTAGGTATAGTGTTAGTTCTAGTTTTACACTAGCATTGTTACTAGAACTAACACTATACCTAGAACTGGAATCATTCGGGTTTAGCCAAACGTCTCTTAAGACGGCTAAACCCAAATGATTCTAGTTCTAGGTATAGTGTTAATTCTGGTTTTACACTAGCACTGTTACCAGAACTAACACTATACCTAGAACTAGAATCATTCGGGTTTAGCCGAACGTCTCTTAAGACGGCTAAACCCAAATGATTCTAGTTCAAGGTATAGTGTTAGTTCTGATTTTACACTAGCATTGTTACCAGAACTAACATTACACCTAGAACTGGAATCATTCGGGTTTAGCCAAACGTCTCTTAAGACGGCTAAACCCAAATGATTCTAGTTCTAGGTATAGTGTTAATTCTGGTTTTACACTAGCACTGTTACCAGAACTAACCCTATACCTAGAACTAGAATCATTCGGGTTTAGCCGAACGTCTCTTAAGACGGCTAAACCCAAATGATTCTAGTTCTAGGTATAGTGTTAGTTCTGGTTTTACACTAGCACTGTTACCAGAACTAACCCTATACCTAGAACTAGAATCATTCGGGTTTAGCCGAACGTCTCTTAAGACGGCTAAACCCAAATGATTCTAGTTCTAGGTATAGTGTTAGTTCTAGTTTTACACTAGCACTGTTACCAGAACTAACACTATACCTAGAACTAGAATCATTTGGGTTTAGCCGTCTTAAGAGACATTCGGCTAAACCCGAATGATTCTAGTTCTAGGTGTAGTGTTAGTTCTGGTAACAGTTTTACACTAGCACTGTTACCAGAACTAACACTATACCTAGAACTAGAATCATTTGGGTTTAGCCGTCTTAAGAGACATTCGCCTAAACCCTGAGTTTTACACTAGCACTGTTACCAGAACTAACACTATATCTAGAATTAGAATCATTCGGGTTTAGACGAATGTCTCTTAAGACGGCTAAACCCATATGATTCTAGTTCTAGGTATAGTGTTAGTTCTGATTTTACACTAGCACTGTTACCAGAACTAACACTATACCTAGAACTAGAATCGTTCGGGTTTAGCCGAATGTCTCTTAAGACGGCTAAACCCAAATGATTCTAGTTCTAGGTATAGTGTTAGTTCTAGTTTTACACTAGCACTATTACCAGAACTAACACTATACCTAGAACTCGAATCATTGGGGTTTAGCCGAATGTCTCTTAAGACGGCTAAACCCAAATGATTCTAGTTCTAGGTATAGTGTTAGTTCTGATTTTACACTAGCACTGTTACCAGAACTAACACTATACCTAGAACTAGAATCATTCGGGTTTAGCCGAATGTCTCTTAAGACGGCTAAACCCAAATGATTCTAGTTCTAGGTATAGTGTTAGTTCTGATTTTACACTAGCACTGTTACCAGAACTAACACTATATCTAGAATTAGAATCATTCGGGTTTAGCCGAATGTCTCTTAAGACGGCTAAACCCAAATGATTCTAGTTCTAGGTATAGTGTTAGTTCTGATTTTACACTAGCACTGTTACCAGAACTAACACTATACCTAGAACTAGAATCGTTCGGGTTTAGCCGAATGTCTCTTAAGACGGCTAAACCCAAATGATTCTAGTTCTAGGTATAGTGTTAGTTCTGATTTTACACTAGCACTGTTACCAGAACTAACACTATACCTAGAACTAGAATCATTCGGGTTTAGCCGAATGTCTCTTAAGACGGCTAAACCTAAATGCTTCTAGTTCTAGGTATAGTGTTAGTTCTACTTTTACACTAGCACTGTTACCAGAACTAACACTATACCTAGAATTAGAATCATTCGGGTTTAGCCGAATGTCTCTTAAGACGGCTAATCCCGAATGATTCTAGTTCTAGGTCTAATGTTAGCCGTCTTGAGAGATGCACGGTTAAATCCGAATGTTTCTAGTTCTAGGTCTAGTATTAGTTCTTGTTTTAGCTCTTATTCATCGGTAAGTTGTTGTATATTTTTCATTGAACTAACATTAGAACTAGAAGTAGAAACGTTCAGGTTTAGCCGTCTTAAGAGACGCATCCTTAAACATTACCCAGATAGCTTGTCTTTCATCACTTGAAAATTATAAGAATTTCACTATATACATTCATTCATTCTTATTGTTAGTAGTGTCTCATTATATAATATATTCCATATTGCGACCGAACTCGCAGTTATATTATTTTTGATTACAATGAAACGACATTGTTAATATTTTATTTCAAAATAAAATATTTCATTTTGTCTCTTTGTCATTCTACCTAAAACATTAAATTGGACATAAGGGTTCTTTGTCGTTGACGTCTTGATATCGCCACTCATCCCGTTGTTTCGTCTCCCGGATCCCATGGCATCCACTCGAGGTCGTAATGGGATACGAATAGATGCCGGGCCACATACGCCTAACATCAAGAGAGTACAGGAGTCAGAAATCAATTTCCCCGCCACTTACAGCTCCGTTCGTCTCCTCCGTCTTATCGAATTCCTCTTCGATGGAATTATTTATAATTACACTTTAGCTTTGATCTCACGTAGCCCCTTTCGGCGAAGACGCAATCGAAAAGTAGATACTAAGAGACGTTTTATTACAAAAATATCTTGAGTGTCAAAAAATGTTTTAAGGAGTTACGTAAGTCAAGAGGGGAAGAAAAGGGTTAATGAGTTATCTTGTAATTCGAGTCGAGAAGTACTTCGAATGTGCCATCTTGCCCTGATTGGAACTGGCGGCTCAATAAGAGCCCTCCAAGCTTCGCGTGCAACTTTAAAATGGGACTCTAAACTTTCTCATCTCTCAGGGGCCTACGAACTTGCTTGAAACACGTATGAATTTAAAGAGACATTCCCTGAGAGCTCAACTCTGTGACCCTGGAGTCTAAACATCTTTACTTTACTTTACTGTTGTAACATTTCCACATAATATCTTTATTATTTCTTTTACATTACTCAACACAATTGCGGTTAAAAAATAATTAACTTAGCACGTTTTAATGAATTAATTAGTTTCGTAACGATATTTTTATGAGGAATAAAATACATTTTAAATGGCTTTCACATTAGCAATACATTCGTACTTTAAATGTGACACCATCCCCTTTGGTACTATAATCGCGGCGTTCACTTAGCGAAAAGCACGAGGGGATATTTAACGAGGTAATATTAACTCGAGAAATCACTTTAAGGTTCGTTTAAGAGGTCCAAAATTTATAGTAACACTTAACTCTAAATAAACGATTGCCTTCGGTAAGATTTAAACTTCTCGCTTTAAAGTTTTACATCGACCGTATTTAGTTTGGAAAGTTAAAAAAAATGACAAAGTTACTGTGAAAGTTTGAACGAAGTTGATATCTTTCTTGATTTACTTCACAATGTGTTTTAGATCATTAAAATTTTTCATAATGCCCCACACTTTTTTTAACAGAATATGGATCGCTGCACCCCATTTTGGAGAGTCATTTCTTCCGCCCTTGTCAGTCCTGATCCTGTCCATCATTGGGATTAGTTAGTATCTCGTCTTCTGTTGGCAATATCTAGTTTTCTGCCGGCAGTATACAGTCATCTATAAGGAGGCACATCTTTTATTAGTTTTACATCGACCGTATTTAGTTTGGAAAGTTAAAAAAAATGACAAAGTTACTGTGAAAGTTTGAACGAAGTTGATATCTTTCTTGATTTACTTCACAATGTGTTTTAGATCATTAAAATTTTTCATAATGCCCCACACTTTTTTTAACAGAATGTGGATCGCTGCATCCCATTTTGGAGAGTCATTTCTTCCGCTCTTGTCAGTCTTGATCCTGTCCATCATTGGGATTAGTTAGTATCTCGTCTTCTGTTGGCAATATCTAGTTTTCTGCCGGCAGTATACAGTCATCTATAAGGAGGCACATCTTTTATTAGTTTTACATCGACCGTATTTAGTTTGGAAAGTTAAAAAAAATGACAAAGTTACTGTGAAAGTTTGAACGAAGTTGATATCTTTCTTGATTTACTTCACAATGTGTTTTAGATCATTAAAATTTTTCATAATGCCCCACAGTTTTTTTAACAGAATGGATCGCTGCACCCCATTTGGGAGAGTCATTTCTTCCGCTCTTGTCAGTCTTGATCCTGTCCATCATTGGGATTAGTTAGTATCTCGTCTTCTGTTGGCAATATCTAGTTTTCTGCCGGCAGTATACAGTCATCTATAAGGAGGCACATCTTTTATTAGTTTTACATCGACCGTATTTAGTTTGGAAAGTTAAAAAAAATGACAAAGTTACTGTGAAAGTTTGAACGAAGTTGATATCTTTCTTGATTTACTTCACAATGTGTTTTAGATCATTAAAATTTTTCATAATGCCCCACACTTTTTTTAACAGAATATGGATCGCTGCACCCCATTTTGGAGAGTCATTTCTTCCGCCCTTGTCAGTCCTGATCCTGTCCATCATTGGGATTAGTTAGTATCTCGTCTTCTGTTGGCAATATCTAGTTTTCTGCCGGCAGTATACAGTCATCTATAAGGAGGCACATCTTTTATTAGTTTTACATCGACCGTATTTAGTTTGGAAAGTTAAAAAAAATGACAAAGTTACTGTGAAAGTTTGAACGAAGTTGATATCTTTCTTGATTTACTTCACAATGTGTTTTAGATCATTAAAATTTTTCATAATGCCCCACACTTTTTTTAACAGAATGTGGATCGCTGCATCCCATTTTGGAGAGTCATTTCTTCCGCTCTTGTCAGTCTTGATCCTGTCCATCATTGGGATTAGTTAGTATCTCGTCTTCTGTTGGCAATATCTAGTTTTCTGCCGGCAGTATACAGTCATCTATAAGGAGGCACATCTTTTATTAGTTTTACATCGACCGTATTTAGTTTGGAAAGTTAAAAAAAATGACAAAGTTACTGTGAAAGTTTGAACGAAGTTGATATCTTTCTTGATTTACTTCACAATGTGTTTTAGATCATTAAAATTTTTCATAATGCCCCACAGTTTTTTTAACAGAATGGATCGCTGCACCCCATTTGGGAGAGTCATTTCTTCCGCTCTTGTCAGTCTTGATCCTGTCCATCATTGGGATTAGTTAGTATCTCGTCTTCTGTTGGCAATATCTAGTTTTCTGCCGGCAGTATACAGTCATCTATAAGGAGGCACATCTTTTATTAGTTTTACATCGACCGTATTTAGTTTGGAAAGTTAAAAAAAATGACAAAGTTACTGTGAAAGTTTGAACGAAGTTGATATCTTTCTTGATTTACTTCACAATGTGTTTTAGATCATTAAAATTTTTCATAATGCCCCACACTTTTTTTAACAGAATATGGATCGCTGCACCCCATTTTGGAGAGTCATTTCTTCCGCCCTTGTCAGTCCTGATCCTGTCCATCATTGGGATTAGTTAGTATCTCGTCTTCTGTTGGCAATATCTAGTTTTCTGCCGGCAGTATACAGTCATCTATAAGGAGGCACATCTTTTATTAGTTTTACATCGACCGTATTTAGTTTGGAAAGTTAAAAAAAATGACAAAGTTACTGTGAAAGTTTGAACGAAGTTGATATCTTTCTTGATTTACTTCACAATGTGTTTTAGATCATTAAAATTTTTCATAATGCCCCACACTTTTTTTAACAGAATGTGGATCGCTGCACCCCATTTTGGAGAGTCATTTCTTCCGCCCTTGTCAGTCTTGATCCTGTCCATCATTGGGATTAGTTAGTATCTCGTCTTCTGTTGGCAATATCTAGTTTTCTGCCGGCAGTATACAGTCATCTATAAGGAGGCACATCTTTTATTAGTTTTACATCGACCGTAATTAGTTTGGAAAGTTAAAAAAAATGACAAAGTTACTGTGAAAGTTTGAACGAAGTTGATATCTTTCTTGATTTACTTCACAATGTGTTTTAGATCATTAAAATTTTTCATAATGCCCCACACTTTTTTTAACAGAATGTGGATCGCTGCACCCCATTTTGGAGAGTCATTTCTTCCGCTCTTGTCAGTCTTGATCCTGTCCATCATTGGGATTAGTTAGTATCTCGTCTTCTGTTGGCAATATCTAGTTTTCTGCCGGCAGTATACAGTCATCTATAAGGAGGCACATCTTTTATTAGTTTTACATCGACCGTATTTAGTTTGGAAAGTTAAAAAAAATGACAAAGTTACTGTGAAAGTTTGAACGAAGTTGATATCTTTCTTGATTTACTTCACAATGTGTTTTAGATCATTAAAATTTTTCATAATGCCCCACACTTTTTTTAACAGAATATGGATCGCTGCACCCCATTTTGGAGAGTCATTTCTTCCGCCCTTGTCAGTCCTGATCCTGTCCATCATTGGGATTAGTTAGTATCTCGTCTTCTGTTGGCAATATCTAGTTTTCTGCCGGCAGTATACAGTCATCTATAAGGAGGCACATCTTTTATTAGTTTTACATCGACCGTATTTAGTTTGGAAAGTTAAAAAAAATGACAAAGTTACTGTGAAAGTTTGAACGAAGTTGATATCTTTCTTGATTTACTTCACAATGTGTTTTAGATCATTAAAATTTTTCATAATGCCCCACACTTTTTTTAACAGAATGTGGATCGCTGCACCCCATTTTGGAGAGTCATTTCTTCCGCTCTTGTCAGTCTTGATCCTGTCCATCATTGGGATTAGTTAGTATCTCGTCTTCTGTTGGCAATATCTAGTTTTCTGCCGGCAGTATACAGTCATCTATAAGGAGGCACATCTTTTATTAGTTTTACATCGACCGTATTTAGTTTGGAAAGTTAAAAAAATGACAAAGTTAATGTGAAAGTTTGAACGAAGTTGATATCTTTCTTGATTTACTTCACAATGTGTTTTAGATCATTAAAATTTTTCATAATGCCCCACACTTTTTTTAACAGAATGTGGATCGCTGCACCCCATTTTGGAGAGTCATTTCTTCCGCCCTTGTCAGTCTTGATCCTGTCCATCATTGGGATTAGTTAGTATCTCGTCTTCTGTTGGCAATATCTAGTTTTCTGCCGGCAGTATACAGTCATCTATAAGGAGGCACATCTTTTATTAGTTTTATATCGACCGTATTTAGTTTGGAAAGTTAAAAAAAATGACAAAGTTACTGTGAAAGTTTGAACGAAGTTGATATCTTTCTTGATTTACTTCACAATGTGTTTTAGATCATTAAAATTTTTCATAATGCTCCACACTTTTTTTAACAGAATGTGGATCGCTGCACCCCATTTTGGAGAGTCATTTCTTCCGCCCTTGTCAGTCTTGATCCTGTCCATCATTGGCATTAGTTAGTATCTCGTCTTCTGTTGGCAATATCTAGTTTTCTGCCAGCAGTATACAGTCATCTATAAGGAGGCACATCTTTTATTAGTTTTACATCGACCGTATTTAGTTTGGAAAGTTAAAAAAAATGACAAAGTTACTGTGAAAGTTTGAACGAAGTTGATATCTTTCTTGATTTACTTCACAATGTGTTTTAGATCATTAAAATGTTTCATAATGCCCCACACTTTTTTTAACAGAATGGATCGCTGCACCCCATTTGGGAGAGTCATTTCTTCCGCTCTTGTTAGTCTTGATCCTGTCCACCATTGGGATTAGTTAGTATCTCGTCTTCTGTTAGCAGTATCTAGTTTTCTGCCAGCAGTATACAGTCATCTATAAGGAGGCACATCTTTTATTGTTACATCATATACCCATCAAATTTATTTTGACCTTTATAATAACGCAGTCTGAAGGAAAATGTCGAATGAGTGTATCAATTTTACTTCAAACTTTTCTCCATCCACAAATTGAGCAGGCCAACATTAATCATGTTGTTATTAATCATCACCTGTTTAGATTAAGATAGAAAATAAAAAATTAATAAATAACTATTAAATTTAAGTATATCTACTCAAATCGTACACAGTATTCTACATATCTGTTACGAATCGAATGTAAACAAAATTGTAGTAAATGAAGAATTAGAAAATAAAAAGTTCAATTGAGTATTGTACACGAGAGTTGACCTATTTTTTGTTAGGTTTCCGTTAATTCACATGTGCGGGTGTAAATAAAAAAAACGGTGCTTGAGGCATATCACATACGCTATACAGAGGGCGTGGAATTCAGTTTCCCGTGTTAGGTTTTTTTTCACGGTCCAGGATGAGTTATTTGCGCGCGTTTCCTGTAACACCGTTCTGGCGCTGCGACTGCAGCTTTCAATTATGTTTCTATTTGCGCTGACGTCGGGAAAAGTACGTTTCGTAGCGTTATTTCGTTCGATTTGTAACCGGGTGTTACACGATAACTCGGCAATTAACGATTTTACCCACTAGTTTACAAATATATGAAATTATAACTCGAAACTATCGTTGTAACTCTTTTTAGTAGATACATATTTTATTTGGGACAAATGAATGCGAAAACTGTGTCCACAGCCCAGTGAAATAATCCGATTACGGAGAAATAAACATTTTAGTATGTAAATTAGCGTCTGCACCTGTCAATATAAATTCGATGCCTATTTATTACAGTCGTTGTTTATACATTTAGATGAAATGATTCATGATGATTGAATTAATTGAGAGTAATTCAAATGTATTAATCTGTTTCATTGACGCGTTGAATAATAGCATGTTTAAACTTCTTGACTTCTTGTTTTAGATTTATTGAAATAAGACATTAATTCATTGTCATGAAAGATTTTATCTTACTAAACTTGAACTTTCCTTCATCAGGTATTATCGGTAAAGTTTTAATGTAATCACGTACAAAGTTCTTGTAACATTCCTAATCTTCCAATTTACAAGTTGGATAGTTACTATCTAAATCTTTATTACTAAAACAAAGTAACAATCGAAGCTAATTGATACTTAATGTAATTTTTCAATTTGAATTTTGTTTGTGATCTCACCTGTTTATTAGATACGATTTCAGCTTACAAATTTCAGTTACCAGTTAAAAGGTTATTTATAGGCACAGTCTAGATGGAACGTCGCGATACTTCTTGGTCTAGCGCTGCACAACAATTAAAACTAAAACTAACACTAGACTTAGAACTAGAAAGTTTCGAATGTTTCTGGTTCTAGGTCTAGTATTAGTTCTAGTTTTACACTAGCAGTATTACTATATAGAACTAACAATATACAGTAATACCCCGTAGTTACGCGATAGGTGGTACTGACAGTAGCCGCGTAAATCGAAAATCGTGTAAGTCGAAATTCGATGAATACATATTATAAAATCAGGATTAATAAACATTAATTTTGTTAAAAAAATGTATGTACAGGGTGGTTCAAATTCGATGTCCGAATGGGTTATCTCGGAAACTGTAAGAGTTAGAAAAAAAGCAGCTAACATGTCTAGATCTCTTTTTTTAAATAAATTCCAATGTCGAAAACCTAAAAGCGTTATGGTTAAAAAACCGCGTAAGTACGGGGCCGCGTAAGACGGGGTCGCGTAAGTCGAGGTTTTACTGTACCTAGAATTAGAATCATTTGTTTTTAGCCGCACGTCTCTAAAGACGGCTAAACCCGAATGATTCTAGTTCTTGATCCAGCGCTGCACAACAATTACAACTAGAACTAACACTACACCTAAAACTAGAATCATTTGAGTTTAGTCGCACGACTCTAAAGACAGCTAAACCCGAATGATTCTAGTTCTAGGTATAGTGTTAGTTCTAGTTTTACACTTGCCCTGTCACTAGAACTAACATTAGACCTAGAACTAGAAATATTTGGGTTTAGCCGCACGTCTCTCAAGACGGCTAAACCCGAATGATTCTAGTTCTAGGTCTTGTGTTATTTCTAGTAGTAGTGCTAGAACTAACACTAGACCAAGAACTAGAAACATTCGGATTTAGCCGCACGTCTCTTAAGACGGCTAAACCCGAATGTTTCTAGTTTTAGAGCTACTGTAGAGTTACCAACCCAACCCAACCCGTATGATTCTAGTTCTAGGTCTTGTGTTATTTCTAGTGGTAGTGCTAGAACTAACACTAGACCAGGAACTAGAAACATTCGGATTTAGCCGCACGTCTCTCAAGACGGCTAAACCCGAATGATTCTAGTTTTAGGTCTTGTGGTATTTCTAGTAGTAGTGCTAGAACTAACACTAGACCAAGAACTAGAAACATTCGGATTTAGCCGCACGTCTCTTAAGACGGCTAAACCCGAATGATTCTAGTTCTTGGTCCAGCGCTGCACAACAATTACAACTAGAACTAACACTATGTAGACCTAACACTACACCTAAAACTAGAATCATTTGTAGCCGCACGTCTCTAAAGACAGCTAAACCCGAATGATTCTAGTTCTAGGTATAGTGTTAGTTCTAGTTTTACACTTGCCCTGTCACTAGAACTAACATTAGACCTAGATCTAGAAACATTTGGGTTTAGTCGTCTTAAGAGACGTTTGGCTAAACCCGAATGATTCTAGTTCTTGGTCTAGTGTTAGTTATAGGGATAGTATGTGTAAAACTATAACTAACACTACACTTAGAAGTAGAATCATTCGGGTTTAGCCATCTTTAGAGCCAAACGTCTCTTAAGACGACTAAACCCAAATGTTTCTAGTTCTAGGTCTACTATTACTTCTAATGCTAGTGTTAGTTCTTGTTTTAGCTCTTATTCAGCGTTAGGTTGTTGTATATTTTTATTGAACTAAAAGTAGAACTAAAGGCGATGTTACACGATTCACTTCTGCCTTTCAATTTGGATGAAGCAACGAAATTGAGTCATGTAAACATAAAAGTGAATCGTTCAATGTGATTGTGCAATGTGATTGGTTTAATATTTTCACTTTTGGAGTGAATTGCGGTTCATCATTCAACGCAAATGAAAGAGAATTGAACGTATAAACACAACATGTATTGAATGATTCAGTACATGTTCATTGCAGTTAAAGAATATGTTCCTACATCGGCCCTTAATCTGCCAATAAAAACTACAAAATGTTATGGTCCAGGAACGACTGCAGTCCATTACAAGCTCCTCCACTACAAGTTCCCCATTAAATTCACAGTCTACATATGATTTTCTAGATACAAATATTCAATCTACAAATTCATAATCTCAAACATCTTGGTCCGTGAACCACACTATATTATTGAAGAACAATTTCAAACATTAAAATGCATCCTGTAGATTATGTGCAATATTAATAAGAACTAAAACTTAACTTACTCAAATATAAATTGGTTTGTTTTATTTATGTTACTGATTACCTTGATGTAATCTCGTAGTGCTACCCAGATACCTTCACATACTTCTAGGATAAAAGATTTGTACATCGGAGTACTCTGTATAATTTTATTGTTCCAGTGATCCAAAACAATCACCAGTAGCAAGATGTTTGCGCACTATTTGCAATTTTATTCGTGCTGGTAAAGCATATGAATCTGGATCCTCTTCTGCCGATTCTCTCAATAGACAGTTTGAAGCTCCCAAGTTCTGTTTTCTTAATATCCATGGTCGTACGCACCAACGTCTTCTATTTCTTTGCTTCTTTTTTGTTAACTCCTTAATTAAATGATCACAAATTAAGGATATTCCCAACCGTACGACCTCATTCGACAACTTCGTCTGCGTAAAGTGAGTTGAATAGTTCATTTTGGTGGATACGTATAAATCAGCATATCTTTCATTTCTGCGCCTTTCAACAAAAGTCAATCAATTTGGTTGAACCGTGTAATATCGCCATAACACTAGACCTAGAATTTTTACCACCTCCTGATAAATTTATCCGCTAGATAAATCAAGTTCTTAGCCAATGAGAGCGCTTAGGTCCATTACTACCATCTTTTAGTTAAATTTATCTTATAGATAAACCCATCTACTAGCCAATCAGATCGCGTGAAATAGCCGTACCCGTGGTAATAATCCCTTAGATAGCTTAACTAGAAGATGGTAGTAACGAGCCTTAAAAGCGCCGTAACCATGACAACTATCCTCTAGATAGTTTATCAGGAGGATGGTTACCCAGATATCTTATCTTTCATCTCTTGAAAATTGTAAGTACTTGCAACATTCCTAATCTTGTAGTTTACAAGTTGAATAGTTACTATCTAAATCTTTATTACTAAAACAAGGTAACAATGGAAGCTGATTGATACTTAATGTAATTTTTCAATTTGAATTTTGTTTGTGACCTCACCTGTTTATTAGCTGCGATTTCAGCTTACAAATTTCAGTTCCCAGTTAGAAGGTTATTCATAGGCGCCGTCTAGATGGAGCGTCGCGATACTTTCTCTTCCCGTTCTTCTATCGCCTTGCCGGTAAACAACAATATAAATTTTCGCTTCTCTACGAAGTTTGATGTAAATTCCTGAAAATAGACGCGGGGGAGTAGAGATCGTGCGCTCTCCTACCTCGCCCTAAATTGGTTATTGTTCGCAGGAAGGACTTCGTTCTGTTTTTTTGCCGTTTTGTTGTTGTCGCCAGCGCGAGGTTTATGGGTTTGTTTTTTGCACAGTCTGAATACCAAGTTCAGCAGTTTCAGCAATTTCACACACGTAATCATTCGTGGTAAAATCGTGTTACATAAAAAGAACTAAATTATGGAGTAGTAAAACAATAATATAGATAAAGAAAAACATTAAATTCTTTAAAAATACAATTTCAACATTTCTTTTTATTTTTATTACTAGGCTTTTCATTCAATATAGTATAATTAAAGTTAGGAACTGGAGCATGGAACGTTTAGTACAGGATCTCAACTCTCCTTCACATAAATAGCAAGCTAATTGGGGCGGTAGGTTCTCGTCTAACGAAAGATTTGTGTCCCAGAGGCTTTGCGACTTGGCGCGTTTCTTGGAAAGTGTAGTTCCTCTCTACAGTGTAGAGAAGTTGCAAATGTTCCCGCAACACTTGGCTGCCTTCGCTCTCCGTTCTTTAACTAACAACTTGGTATACGTCTTAAACAAGTAAAGACGAACAAATATTTGTTTTGTATCTAGAACGCAAAGTAAATTTAAAACGGACGAACACTTGTTAGTGATAAGAACTGATAAAATCCTAAAGTCTTTGTTCTTTTAGTGATATCGGAAAAAGGAGGAATAAAAAGATGTAACGACGTCATAAAAGTAGTTCACGTTAACTGATTTGCTACGGGATCTTGTTCTTGATGTCGTAAAAAGGTTTAGAAATTCTAAAATTCCCAGCTCATCGATTCTGATTTGAGTTTACAACCTCTACACGGTATTTTCGGAGGCGAATCACGGCAGAGCTCAGCTGGATGTCCCCAATTGTCGTAAAAGTGGCCGTCCGTTCTAAAACGGTGAAATATCGTTGCCGTTACTCGAGTCGACGGCCGTTATTTCCGATGATGTCAGTGCAAAACCCTTAAGTGTCCTCTATCTTGGGGATTTTCTAATTATGGGTCGTTCGTCCTGATATCCTTCTTCAATTCATGAAGACACATTCGTACGTGTTCAATTTGTAGAACTATTTGTATTGATTGTTGATTAATCTCCCCCCTATTTATTTCCTACAATCTCGTTAAAGTCAATCATCAATAAAGCCCTCGTGACACGACCCAAGTTTCCCTAGTATCTACATCTCATCATTGTTCTTGCTAATGATGTAAATCCCAGGATCAGAGTTTCATAGATATTGTGTGCAAACTTCGAAGAATGAAAGTAAAAACCAAAATAAACCTTACCTACCTATATAGCATCTTTTCGATAAGCAGATTAAATGTTGAACTTTGTTTCCCCCATTTATATTCGCAACCGATACCGACAGAAAGGGTCTGGATAAGTGGATTACGAAGGCGATCAGGTCGGATTCAACCCAAAAGGATTGTAGGTGTTATGCACATTGATGCCGCCTTTTCTTCTAGTTTGCATGCGTTGAATTATTCGTTCAGTTATAGGTTTCGACCGAGTCTACGTCAGAAGATGTTGAATATCATGATAGCTACTACGGATTAAATCGCGAACCTTCGTGGCGCTGCACGAGTCAAAACAACGCCTTCCGAATGAATTATTCATGCTCGGCTATATTTCTTTCAGTTTGTAGCACAGACGATATCGACTTTTTACCCCCAAATTTCCTAAAGTGTGTTTCATGGAATAATAAACCATAAAAGAACGATAACGCTACTTCAATACTATCTTTAAACACTATATCAATATTAATTTATCGGATATTATATGGACATAAAATTAATTCTAACTTACATTAAGCACTGTATTAAGATAATTAATGACTCTAAGGTTAAATGTGTAATACCAATACCTGAAGGGTTTATACCAATATGTAACCAATTAGTAATAGTCAATAATACATCAATTATTATTGGTGTACGAGACATGTAAACCAACATCTATATTGTTAATGATCTTAAGTGCTATCATTTGTAAGCCATTTACTTTTGTTATTATTAGATATTGTGGTTATCTGAAACGCAATAACTAATAAAAATCAAGGAATGAAGAATATTAAAGCACTAAAGATAGATTTCCACTAAGATATTTTCTAACTGTAGGTATTGTATTATTTTGTTTTGTTCGAATTAATTAATTATACAAATAAATCACACAGAAAACATATAACAATTATTTAATTGGATAACAACGAACAAAACATACATTTTTTTATTAAATTAAAGAACATGAATCTCAGAGACAAAAAAAAATAAATAAAACGCAAGTTTATGGAGACATCTATAACTAAATTTTTAAATTTACGAACTAAATATAAAATAGAGCATAAAGAAATCTGTACAAGAAAGAGGTAACTCCTTTATAAGAGTGTTGAAATTGACAAAGCTTATACGCGTTAATTTATAAGTGTCTTTTAACCCTTTGTGTCCCAAGAAGTCAAACATTTTGAAACTTTGTGACAGAATCAGACAGAATTAAAACGCTATCAAAATACACTCAGTAAAGGCCTTTGGAATAAAATTTTAGCAAAATATGCAATTCCCCTATTTTCGCATAGTTTAATCGATGGGTTGAATTAAAAAAATATTGAGAAAAAGAGTATTGAGTTAAAACTAACATTTTCGTATAACCTAAAAGTGTCAAAAAAGATGCTAATTTAAAAATTCCTGGAAGCCGTATTTATTGAAATTAAAGAATGAGACTTATTGTAAATTAAAGCTCAAAGCTTTCTTTTTAAAATGATGTATAATAATTGTTAGGTTTGATCGGAAAAATATTGACAAAAAACATGTTGAAACAAAACTTACATTTTGGTTGGCACCTAAGAGTGCCAAAAAAGATGCTAATTTAAACATTCCTGGAAGCCGTATTTATTGAAATTAAGGAATGAGACTTATTCTGTATTAAAGCTCAAAGCTTTCTCTTTAAAATGATGTATAATAATTGTTGGGTTTGATAGGAATAATATTTTAAAAAAATGTTGAAATAAAACACACATTTTCGTATAACCTAAGAGTGCCAAAAAAGATGCTAATTTAAAAATTCCTGTAAGCCATTTTTATTGAAATTAAGGAATAAAACTTATTTTAAATTAAAGCTCAAAGCTTTCTCTTTAAAATGATGTATAATAATTGTTGGGATGGATTGGAAAAATATAGAGAAAAAAAATTTTGAAACAAAACTTACATTTTCGAATAACCTAAAAATGTTAAAAAGATGCTAATTTAAAAATTCCTGTAAGCCGTATTTATTGAAATTAAGGAATGAAACTTATTTTAAATTAAAGCTCAAAGCTTTCTCTTTAAAATGATGTATAATAATTGTTGGGTTGGATTGGAAAAATATAGAGAAAAAAAAAGTTGAAATAAAACTTACATTTTCGTATAACCTAAGAGTGTCAAAAAAGATGCTAATTTAAAAATTCCTGGAAGCCGTATTTATTGAAATTAAGGAATGAAACTTATTTTAAATTAAAGCTCAAAGCTTTCTCTTTAAAATGATGTATAATAATTGTTGGGTTGGATTGGAAAAATATAGAGAAAAAAAATTTTGAAACACAACTTACATTTTCGAATAACCTAAAAATGTTAAAAAGATGCTAATTTAAAAATTCCTGTAAGCCGTATTTATTGAAATTAAGGAATGAAACTTATTTTAAATTAAAGCTCAAAGCTTTCTCTTTAAAATGATGTATAATAATTGTTGGGTTGGATTGGAAAAATATAGAGAAAAAAAATTTTGAAACAAAACTTACATTTTCGAATAACCTAAAAATGTTAAAAAGATGCTAATTTAAAAATTCCTGTAAGCCGTATTTATTGAAATTAAGGAATGAAACTTATTTTAAATTAAAGCTCAAAGCTTTCTCTTTAAAATGATGTATAATAATTGTTGGGTTGGATTGGAAAAATATAGAGAAAAAAAATTTTGAAACAAAACTTACATTTTCGTATAACCTAAGAGTGTCAAAAAAGATGCTAATTTAAAAATTCCTGTAAGCCGTATTTATTGAAATTAAGGAATCAAACTTATTTTAAATTAAAGCTCAAAGCTTTGTCTTTAAAATGATTTATAATAATTGTTGGGTTGGAAAAATATTAAGAAAAAAAATGTTGAAATAAAACTTACATTTTCGTATAACCTAAAAATATAAAAATGATGCTAATTTAAAAATTCCTGTAAGCCGTATTTATTGAAATTAAGGAATGAAACTTATTTTAAATTAAAGCTCAAAGCTTTCTCTTTAAAATGATGTATAATAATTGTTGGGTTGGATTGGAAAAATATAGAGAAAAAAAAATTTTGAAACAAAACTTACATTTTCGAATAACCTAAAAATGTTAAAAAGATGCTAATTTAAAAATTCCTGTAAGCCGTATTTATTGAAATTAAGGAATGAAACTTATTTTAAATTAAAGCTCAAAGCTTTCTCTTTAAAATGATGTATAATAATTGTTGGGTTGGATTGGAAAAATATAGAGAAAAAAAAAGTTGAAATAAAACTTACATTTTCGTATAACCTAAAAATATAAAAATGATGCTAATTTAAAAATTCCTGGAAGTCGTATTTATTGAAATTAAGGAATGAGACTTATTCTAAATTAAAGCTCAAAGCTTTCTCTTTAAAATGATGTATAATAATTGTTGGGTTGGATTGGAAAAATATAGAGAAAAAAAAATTTTGAAACAAAACTTACATTTTCGAATAACCTAAAAATGTTAAAAAGATGCTAATTTAAAAATTCCTGTAAGCCGTATTTATTGAAATTAAGGAATGAAACTTATTTTAAATTAAAGCTCAAAGCTTTCTCTTTAAAATGATGTATAATAATTGTTGGGTTGGATTGGAAAAATATAGAGAAAAAAAAAGTTGAAATAAAACTTACATTTTCGTATAACCTAAGAGTGTCAAAAAAGATGCTAATTTAAAAATTCCTGGAAGCCGTATTATTTATTGAAATTAAGGAATGAAACTTATTTTTTGAAACTTTAAATTAAAGCTCAAAGCTTTCTCTTGAAAATGATGTATAATAATTTTTGGGTTGAATTGGAAAAATATTAAGAAAAAAAATGTTGAAACAACACTTACATTTAAAAGAGTCAAAAAAGATGCTAATTTAAAAATTCTTAGAAACCATGTTTATTGAAATTAAGGAATGAGACTTATTTTAAATTTAAGCTCAATGTTTTCTTTTTATAATGGTCTGTAATTTTCACACCTAATAACCATTTATCAAAGAAATACCTTCTTGAACAACAAAATTCAACAGCCCCACTTTTCACTAAACGTCTAACCTCACATCTGGATGAATAAGTTTAAAGTGTACCTAAAAATCCTATAATGCGGATTGCGACGTTTTTTATACAGATTATTTCTTGTATACACTTGTATAATAGAAAGTACAGACAGCTCTAAATGCGCCGAATAGATAACTACAGTTTAAAATGAGTGTTTAAAATTACCGGTACTTTAAAGTACCGTCGGGACACAAAGGGTTAGGATTGATTTTTTTATTTTAATCGCGAGGGTTATAAAAATTAAAGAGTTCGATAAAAGAAAATTATGTTCACTTAACTTGTTTCCGGAGGTGCGACATGTCAGTTAAAAATGGTTGGTTGACCTTGGTCTTGCGGGATATATGTTCTTCGGTGTTAGAAGTTTAGGATTCTCAGGAAATTTAGTTCTCGGGTTCTTCGGGAACAGGATGGAACATTGGACTCGATCTCAGGTATGGTTTCGATTTCTTCGAAGATAATTTAGAAACACTTATTTACTTTTACTAGATAAAAGTAAATTGAGTTGTCAAAAAAAAAATTCTAAGTTCAAACTTAGGTTAGAAATTTTTAGGTTAAATTGACGTAGATTCGACAACGCTTCGCTCTAGCCAAAATTGAACTCTCCCGGTGTCAAATTTGCGCGGCCTTATATACCCTTTTTGGACAAAGGCTTCTTGGATATCCGAATTTGGTCGCCTCAATTTGAATCTGGGCTCTCTGATTGGTTGATAAAATGGCGGGAATTATAAATTACACAGGTTGGCCAAAATGATTGATTTTTTTAAAGAAAATAACCATCAACTTTGAAAATATTCGAAATTATTTAATAAACTTTAAATTTGATTAAGATTTTGTAATTTTGTTGCTAATTTTTCGTTCTTTTAGATAATCGCGCTTTCGGGTGTCAAATTCCTTCGAGGAATTCGTAATTTGATGTTAAAGTTTGGAAAGAAAAAAATTGAATTTAGATATATAAAATGATTCAGAAATGGATGAAATTGCGGCCTAAGGGCTAAATCGACACGATCTATCGATCTCGCATGGTTTTAGAATCGAAAATCGTCTGAAAAGTCGCCAAAATCAATATCTGTCAAAATGTAAATGTCAAGGTCAAAATTTGAAGGTCATAGACTTCAATGAATTACCTTTTTCTTGCACATCGTAATAATTTTTAATAACAAAACTAACTACTTATAGTCTAATCCAAAATTGTAAATTTCTTAAATTTAATTAGTCTTTTTTTTCCGTTTCTTCGGAAACAGGGATTTTATTACAGTATCTTTTATATCCTATAATCTGTTTTTTATTTAAATCAATTATTGTCAAAGTGTCGTCAAGTTGGTATTGAAAGTAAAAGCGCATGTCGTGACTTTTACTTTAATTGTGTGCCACCACTGTCTATCAAATTTGTTAAGATTGATTAAAAAACAATTTTCATATAATTTTTTTGCTGCTAAATCTACCATAAACATGTTAAGAAAGGGTGGAACGGGATGTCAACTGTCTAAACGCGAAAAAAACTCTATAATTAGGTATTGTGAAGAAGTACAGACGGAGACACCAAATACGAATTTAAAATATATATGTGATAAAGCTTCACGTATTTTTGATGTATGTGTATTGCACTTGAGTTTTAAAATTAATAATAATTGTATTAGGTTCACAGCACGACGGTTTTTAAAATTATTCAAACCTACAAAAAATATCAAACTGTAAAAAAACCAAAAACACAAGGGCGTTGTAAAATGAACTACAAAACGGATAATAATTTATATTTTATTAAAGAAGAGTTAGGAAGACAAATACAAAAATTGCATGAAAAGAAACAGTATTTTAATCTTACATTACATTACATTACATAGAATACATATCGGGTAGGCGGACCAACCAACCTTGCACCGCGACCCTAAGGATCTATTGTACCCCGATAGATATCGTTATCAAATTTCACCGTGCAGTCCAATGCTCTTAACGAACATTAATACCTTGCTCGGCGAAAGGTCATTCAGATCTTTTGAGGAGATAAACTGCGACCCAAAAATCGAGAATCTGATACGGTTAACGGCAGGGCAGTGGCATAAAACATGCTCAACCGTCTCTGCTTCCTCCGCACATAGTCGGCATTCAACATCGCCGGCTAAACCCAACAAGTTGAGGTGTGCTTTTAATCGGCAGTGCCCAGTAAAAACACCCATTACAACTTTTATGCTACTACGGGCAAGTCCTAAAATATTCCCGGGTTTGACAGTGGCGATGTTAATAAACACCTTAGCATGTCTCATTCCAGGAGAACTGGTCCACAGTAGGCGAAGTCTCTCTTCAGCCCACAGTCCAATCCTATATTTGGCCATCGCAAATGATACACCAACTGCTGGTTCCGGTCCCACAAACGCTTCAGCGCTGCCATCTCGTGCTAGCTTATCTGCCGCTTCATTGCCAGCAACACCAGAGTGACCCGGGACCCAGATCAGAGAGACTCTGTTATCACAACTCAGTGTGTTTAATGTTCTCTTACAATCATTAACCAGAGCCGACACCGTTTTCACGGCTTGCAGCGCCTGGAGAGCGGCTTGACTGTCTGAGAAAATTCGTACTGTCATGTTCTTCACCCCTCTTTCAAGAAGGATTTTAGCACCCATGTCAATAGCAAATACTTCCGCCTGGAATACAGTACAGTACGTACCCAGGCTGTAGGCTTGCTTAATTCGAGGTGTCTGGCAGTATACTCCTGCTCCTACCCCTTCAGGCGTTTTTGATCCATCTGTGTACAAGCAAATGTCTGCCCGAACCAGAGAATTTTCATTTTCGATCCAGGACTGCCGCTCAGGCAGTACAATCTGGTATCGAGCATTAATCACTGATAGTGATACCGCCAAATCTGACGGCATTGATAGCACAGTATCAGTGCTTATAATGTCTTCCGCAGCCCATTGGTAGGACATGTCGGAACAGTTTTGAGCATATTGCTTAAATCTGTAAATGGTTGTTCTAGCCACTTTCTCTATATGCAAATGCAGAGGAGATAGGCCAAGCAGAACCTCCATTGCTAGAGTTGGCGTTGTGCCTATCGCACCAGAGATTGCCAATCCAGCTACTCGTTGAATTCGTGAAAGTTTACTGATAACTGAAGTCTGTCGGACTTTCCTATACCAGGCTGCTGCTCCGTATGTGATCATAGGTCTAACCACAGTCACATTCAGGGGTAAGACCCCAATTTTTTCCACAAAGACTGCGACAAGTCCACAAGGATAGTCTAGCTTTGTGCAAAACTCCCTGCAAATGTCCATTCCATGACAGGGTTTTGTCTAGGATTACTCCTAGATATTTGACTTCCTTTGAGAAAGGAATTTCTTCACCTTGGATAGTTGGGCGGATTAGTCCATCCAACTTTCGCTTCCTGGTGAAGGGCACAACAATTGTCTTTTGCGGGTTTATTGAGAGGTTCTCTCCCTTACACCAAGCGCAAATGGTATCTAGGGTCACCTGGAGGACTTTAGATATCTATTTTAATCTTAATGATTTACTTAATTTTGCAAGAAATTAATGTGATTTTACTAATGGTAGATCAAAATTACATAAAATTATAAAATCTATGGGATATAGATATAAAAAGATTAGCAATAGAAAAGTGTTAATTGAACAACCACATATAGTTTCAAAAAGAATTACATTTTTAAAGACATACTTGCAATACCTAAAATCCGGAGAGTATACTTTTGTTTTTCTTGACGAAAGTTGGATTTACGAAAATGGCACCCAAGTTTATCAATGGGTAAATGAAAATGAAAGATTCGGTATTCCGCAAAGAGCAGAAGGCGAAGGAAAAAGATTTACAATCTTGCACGCAGGAATTTCGTCAGGGTTTTTGCCAAATTGCGATCTCTTGCTCAGTGACAACACGGAGCACAGAGATTATCATAAAAATATGACGTCAATTATTTTTATGGAATGGGTGAAAAATCAATTACTTCCAGCATTAAATAATTTGGGTGCGAAGTGTGCGGTAGTAATGCATAATGCTCCATATCACTCAAAACAAATCGAGAAAGCTCCAAGTTTCTGCACAACAAAAAATGATATGAAAAAATGGTTAACTGAACATAATATACAGTTTGAACCAACCTTAAATAAAAAATCGTTATGGGAAATAATCCGTTATTACAAGCCTCAAATTGAAAAATCCTTTGAAATTGACAAATTAATAAGAGACCATGGCCATACTGTTCTTCGCCTTCCTCCATACAATTGCCAATATAATCCCATTGATCTATGTTGGGCGTTCTTAAAAAACTTATTACAATAAACATGTTCATCAAATGTTATATAATAAAATAATAATAAAAAGAACTGGCAAAAATTGGCATAATCTACACAAATTAGATCTTAATTATAAAAACATAGTATATATATCATGTGATATGAAGCGTTATAATTACAAAAAAAATCTACATAAATATAATTCAACTGTAATTTGGAAAGTCTCCCAAGTCTTTTCGCCACAAAGAAAATTAATGTCGAGATTACACCAGAAGTGAAATTGGGTTATCTCGAGATTGAGCCAACGCTTAAAATATGCTAAAATTATGTGAGCCCGAACAAAAGATCAAAGAAACAATTGACGCCAAAACAACACAGACTTTTTTCGTATAAAAAGTTTATCAGCTAACGTTTCTCAATTCTCTCCGGATTTTCCCTGTAGGTTCGATCTCGAGTTGCTCATTTCATGGGGTAGTTATGCTGTATTAAACTTTCCCCAAGAAGTTAGACCTTCTTTCACGGTAGGAAATAAGTCAGGCTTTTTTTAATCGGAACTCGTCGACCTTTTCTTTCCAGCAATCTTTCCAACGACCGCCAATTGGGAATTTTCTTCGTTCGTTGCGAGCAACATCTTTCTAATTCCGAAATTATTAAATGCTAAAGGGGATGAAAACAGATGGCGCGACGATCCGTTGGGGATGTTTCTCTTTCCCATAATGTTTTCGATTACGAAGTTTCGCGTACTAATAGAATTAGAGAAAACAAGCAGGCTGTAATTAAAAGTAAAGTTTGTAACGATCAAGTTTTATCGTCTATCGTGTTCCTTCCATGTAATTAAACCAGTTAAGTGAGAGTATTATGTAGATTTGGGATACTAATATCCGAGTTGGAAGTGTAGTTTTTGATGATGATAAGTTTAATGTTGGGTATTTTTGGAGGTATATTAGTTGGAATGGAAATTAAGATGGTTAAGAATTTAAGATTAAATTTTTTATGGGGTTAAATAAAAAAGTGAAAAGTTTCAAATAAATCTTAGAGCATTAGTAGAAAATACTTGGAGTCTGAAAATCGTCATTACAGCAAGACGTGACTTGTTTGTAATTAGATTTCTAACGAAATCCCAGCGGTCACCTCACGTTCAACCTCTCCTCTAATCGGATAATCCCGTTTAACGAGCTTTTAACGAGATGGACGGGAGGACTGTGCATTTACGGCCAAAGGGTCAATCAAAACACTGAAAAAAGAGTGCAAATTGGAATGAATGAATTTGGATCAAAGAAAAATTAACTCAAAAGTAAATAATTTATTTTATCACAGACATTTAAAAATCTAACGAACCACTTAATCTAAACTTTGGTTTGTCTTTGTTTGGTCCATCCAGAACTTTCTCCCATACAGCAGTAATATCGTACCGTTCGGATTTCGAGTTAATCGTTAATGTTCCAATAGTATCATCGCCGTCTTTTTCAATAACAAATTCACCTTGGTTATCATTTCTTTTATTTCTCAATAAAGGATAAGGTTCGCTGCTTATATATTCTTGCGATTGTGGTTCACAATATACAACAGCAACGATTAAACAAATAAAAATAACGAGCGATTTCATCTACAAAACAAAAATTAATAATTTTAATTTAAACCAAAAATAATAAAGTTGTAACACAACTTACTTTAAATGGATATCCTAAGTAGGATAAATATAGAAGTGTTTTCAACTTAAACTTCACGATAACACTGAAATTATATACGACGTAGAAGGAGTTTATAAACTACGATATCACCGGGGAAACCAGATTTACTTTTGCAATGTATTTTGTGATTCCCAAAGCGATTTCTTAATCTTAAATTTTAATGAATCACCACGTGGTGTTACTTGACATAGCCGACGTCGATGTGGGAAAGAGGCACGACTTGTCTTACAAGCAATAACCTTGGGATGTAGGCTTTTATTGGTTGATTTGTCTTAATGTAAAAAGTCAGTTATCACTTGTAGTAGTTAATTTTAGATGCAGATAAAGAACCAGTTCTGAGAGATTTACTGCTATTAAGGAGTAAAAAGGAAGAAAAAAATTAAGTTATTTTTATTAAGTAATTTAACATATTAATAATAAATATTACCAAATGGTCATAAACATTTCGCACGAGTTTAAACGATTTTGTGAGTTTTTTTTGTTTGATTAGAAGGAAGAAACACTTTTAAAAGGTGCTTATTTAGGTTACCAACTTCAAAGAGACAAAAAAAATGTTGTTTTAAAGAATCGTCCTATTTTTAGGGTTTAATCGTTGAAATAATTTTCTTCGTCACATATTTACATGTTTGTTATGGCTACCTATTATAGCTGATAAATATAGAGATATATTTTTAAATTAAACTTGTTGATATCCTCATAATTATGCACAACGTAAAAGTAATTTATAATCTGCAGAAGCACCGAAGCGCGTTTTCAATTAATTTGGTGTTTTTCCAAAGCAATTTTATAATGTTTGATTGGATGAAATAAAAAGGGAAAGCTAACAAGAATATGTGATAATTTAAATCAATTTAGACTACGTGATCCACGTTGCAAGTTAATGTTATAAAATAAAAAACAAAAAGGAAAGAAAAATTTTTATCAGAACAATCAATTTAACAATACATTCAATTCACTATATTTACAAATTTTACAACACCATATGTTACTAAATGGTCATAAACATTTGGCACTCGTTTATTATACTCTTGTGAACTTTTGTTTGATTAGAAGAAAAAAGCACTGTTTAAAGGTGCTTATTTAGGTTACTAACTTCAAAGAAGAGATTTCATTACAGAATAACGTTGTTTTAAAATCAACGTATTTTTAGGTTCTAAACGCAAAAATATTTTTTTATAGTATTAAAGACGATATTTTTATTATTAATTATACATATAATATATAAAGAGAAAATATATTTATGCTACAAAAATTTAGTAAAATATTCCTCTAAATTTGAAAGTCCTCCAAGTTTAAATTTAGGTTTTCTTTTATTGGGTTCATCAATAACTTTTAACCAAGTTATCCAAACGGTTGCTTCACCATCATTTTTGTTAATATTTTGAACACCGGTGTCATCATTTTTCACTTTTTCCTTTTCTATCCCAATTAATCCCTTTTGATTAATCGGTTGTGAAATAGAGTACACCCCAATTACTTACAAGCAAAGAAAACAACTCAAAGCTTCATCTAAAAAATTTTAATTTAATTAATATAATTTTCTTTATAAAGTACAATAATTAATAATAAGAACTTATTCTTGTAGGGGAGATAATTTTGGTTGAATGACATAAATGATAACAATTTTTGTGGTATTTTTATATGGAAAATCCTTGACTAATTCAGGATATTTTCCTTTCTTTTCAATAATGTGTAATCATTTCCCAAATTCTGACATTTACAAAGTTATCGCGAATTATCTTGCGGTTATGATGTGATATCTAAAATCAACTGTTTAAATTTAACAACACGACTAAACAAATATTTATGTCGTTATGAGGATTTTTTTATCATTGATGTTTTACTATTAACATTATTTCAATTACTTAAAGTGTAAAAGCAGATTATAGCAGAGTAACAAAGTAATCTAGGCAGAGTAATCCAAATTAGGAGGCTACATGAAAAAGTGGCAGAATTCCCCGTGGAAGCAGAGTACTTCACCATAAGAAAGCACTCTTCTGCACAGTCCTGAATAATAACTAAAGTAACAGAGGACTCTGGAGTAGTGAAATTATCCTCACTAACATATTACATTTCATTTCTGTCCTTGAAAAAGTTCTTAAACGGTATATCCGTACGGTGCCATTGGTATCTGGTCCACTAAGTCGCCACCAGTATGCTTATCAAACGGGAAAATCAGCAGAATTGGCTCTACATAACTTAGTTGGCAGAGTCTCCAGGACGCTGTAGGATAAAGAAATTTTGATTTGTGCGTTTCTGGATATAGAAGGAGCGTTTAACAACGCAATACCACAATCTCTTGAAAGAGCTGTTCTTGACAGGGGAGTGGAAGCAAATATAACGGGTTTGATCCGCAATATGCTTGATAGTAAAATAGTTTCCAGTTTCTTTCTTCGAGATTTCGTGCCATTCTCCTTCGGAAGGCGTAAGATTTACTGTGTACAAAACATCAAAATCAATTATAAAATCAGACTTTTCCGCTCTAAAATCTTCTCGTTCCTCCAATGCTTTTACTTTCGAACGTTGGCCTTATGGTTGATGGAAATAGGCTTTGTGTACATCTTCAAATTTCTGAATCAAAGTTTCTTTTAATTCTTGGCTCCATCTTGTCATATCAAAAACAATCGAGAATTGAAATTGCAGCATAAATCTAATTAGTTTTACGATAATGCTTTAATATTTTGTCTCTCGTAGCCTGAAAACTAACAGTAAGCTGCTCTTCGGCAGCCTTTCGATCTGTCTTTCGGTCCCATGCAAATATTTTACTCTCAATATTATCTATTAGTATATTGATACATACAACCACCATAGGTAATTTGACGTACTTTTCTCCTCCGAGTTTCTTGGAAAGTATTTGAAAGTTGACTAGTAATTTATGCACTACTTCTAGCAATATCCATTCTTTGTCCTCAAGAGCATATGGTTTTAAATCAACAACATTTTGACACAATGCACCAAGCTTATGCTGATGACATTGTCGTTATGGTCAAAGTCGAGGATATTTAAAGTTCTCCTGGTGACCCTAGATACCATTTGCGCTTGGTGTATGGGAGAGAACCTCTCAATAAACCCGCAAAAGACAATTGTTGTGCCCTTCATCAGGAAACGAAAGTTGGATGGATTAATCCTCCCAACTATCCAAGGTGAAGAAATTCCTTTCTCAAAGGAAGTCAAATATCTAGGAGTAATCCTAGACAAAACCTCGTCATGGCCATTTACAGGGAGTTTTGCACAAAGCTAGACTATCCATGTGGACTTGTCGCAATCTTTGTGGAAAAAATTGGGGTCTTACCCCTGAAAGACTACTGGATCTATGTGACTGTGGTTAGACCTATGATCACATACGGAGCAGCAGCGTAGTATAGGAAAGTCCCACAGACTGCAGTTATTAGTAAACTTTCACGAATTCAACGAGTAGCTGGATTGGCAATCTCTGGTGCGATAAGCACAACGCTTGGCCTATTTGCTCTGCATTTGCATATAACAACCATTTACAGATTTAGGCAATATGCTCAAAACTGTTCCGATATGTCCTACCAATGGGCTGCGGAAGACATTATAAGCACTGATACTGTGCTATCAATGCCGTCGATTTGGCGGGATCACTATCAGTGATTAATGCTCGATACCAGGATTGTACTTTAGAGAGTTGAGATTCGATATTCATCGTAAGGTTTTAAATTAAATTACCCTAGGGTTGAATGTATGACGAAAAATAGTTTATTTAAACTGGCAAATCGGTGCTACAGCTGTTTCGGTTTTACAATTAAACCTTCCTCAGGCACGACTGAAAGAGTTTACAATATAGAAAAAATAATAACATAATCCATAATTTTGTTTTATTTTTATATAAAAAAAGTTAAAAAGCCAAATGGCTGTGTTACAATTTAGGGGAACTGCTTGAAGAGCGTGTTTGTTCCCTAAAACCTGTTAGCAGGGCAACAATGCTAAATTACATGCCCTACTGAACATTTTTAACAACTTGTCCAACCTTGAATTCACCATAGAACTAGAAAACCAAAATAGCATAAATTTCCTTGACCTAATAATCTCCAAAGATTTAACAGAAAATAAACTAAATTTTAACATATACAGAAAACCTACTACCACAGATGCCATTATCCCAAAAAACTCATTTAATTGTAACAGTCACAAAGAAGCTTCATTTCGTTTTATGTTCGACAGATTATTCAAAATACCCCTACAATTCTCCGATTTCACCACCGAAGTTAAAAAAATTTTAAACATAGGTCTCAATAATGGCTATAGTTTCTCTGACATTCAGCAGATATACTTAGATTATAGATATTATTTTTTCTATATTGTAAACTCTTTCAGTCGTGCCTGAGGAAGGTTTAATTGTAAAACCGAAACAGCTGTAGCACCGATTTGCCAGTTTAAATAAACTATTTTTCGTCGTACATTCAACCCTAGGGTAATTTAATTCAGGATTGTACTGCCTGAGCGGCAGTCTTGATATTTGCATGTTCACAGATGAATCAAAAACGCCGGAAGGTGTCGAAGCAGGAGTATACTTCCAGACACCTCGATTTAAGCAAGCTTACAGCCTGGGTTTGTTCGGTACTGTATTCCAGGCGGAAGTATTTGCTATTGACATGGGTGCTAAAATCCTTCTTGAGAGAGGGGTGAAGAACATGACAGTAAGAATTTTCTCAGACAGTCAAACCACTCTCCAATCGCTGCAAGCCGTGAAAACGGTGAATGGTTAATGATTGTAAGAGAACATTAAACACACTGAGTTGTGATAACAGAGTTTCTCTGATCTGGGTTCCGGGTCACTCTGGGGTTGCTAGCAATGAAGTGGCAGATGAGCTAAGATGAGAGGACAGCCCTAAAGCGTTTGTGGGGTCGGAACCAGCAGTTGGTGTATTATTTGTGATGCTGAAGTGGGCTGAAGAGAGACTTCGCCTACTGTAGACCAGTTCTCCTGGAATGAGACATGCTAAGGTAAACCCTGGAATATTTTAGGACTTGCCCGTAGCAGCATAAAAGTTCTAATGGGTGTCTTTACTGGGCACTGCTGATTAAAAGCACACCTCAACTTGTTCGGTTTAGCCGACGATGTTGAATGCCACTGCCCTGCCGTTAAATGAAATTTGATAACGATTTCTATAATATCTATAATAACAGAAAACTTGAAATTACGAAAATTAACAGAATATCTTTTGAATTCTTAAAGCCACAGTCAGTTTTTGGTAGGTCATCATATATCATCAAGATATTATCGATCAATACTTGGTGATATGGAGGATATTAGTTCGATATAACAGCATATGGTAAATGTTAATGAGTTAATTAATATTTTATTGTACGAAAACTAAATTTTCTTAATATTAAAAATAAATCATCACATATTATATTATTTATTTAATTTTATTTCTTAATATCACAAAGAAGCATAAATTACAAATAGCAAAAAATAATACTAGAAAAATTATTTAATGTTCCATTAAAAAGTAAAATTTCCCCCAATTCTAAATTTTGGTTTTCCTTTATTAGGGCCATCAATAACTTTGATCCAAGTTCCAATGAGATTATATCTATCATTTTTGCTATTCAATATAATCGTTGCTACCGTATCATCACCATCTTTGGAAATATCTACACCACCGGTATTATCGTTCCTCTTGACTCGTTGTAAATTTACATAACCCCCTTTTTCATTTTCGATCCTTGTTAACTCCTCTTGATTAATTGGTTGCGGCGCAGAGTATACAGCAATTATAAAAAGACAAAGAAAAATTGAGAATAACTTCATCTAAAAAAAAAAGTTAATTAATAAATTTTGTTGTTAATTAACACGATTATTAAGAACTTACGTTTACAGATAAGATAATATGGTTAGCGTCTCGACGAGTTGAATGCCTACCTTGAACTGCGAAGAACTGGTTGCTATAAGATTATTTATAGCGGTTGCATGACGTAGACTGATAACAACTTTGGCGGAAAAAAAGGGAAAATCCTTTTCCAACTTGGTTACATTAAATCTTTCTTCTCGTAGATAATTGATTAAACGCTAGCGATGTTGACAAATCATTCGAGGATTTATCTTTCGATTAAAGGTCATTGGGAAGTCCAACAAACTAATCAACGTTTTAAATTTAAAAACTTAATGATAACGTTATAATTATGTTATGGTGAAGTTTTATATTTTTATTTTTAATATTATAATTTTTATTTAAAAAGTTATTACATGTGTGGGTAACTTTGTACTCTTTTATCTCGGAATACCCAAAGGTAAAAAAAAAGAATAGGCTTCTTTCATTAAAACCAGACTGACAAGTTGTGTATACGCCTCCCGAGAGAGAATCGAAGCGAGCAGAAATGAGAAAATCCCCCAAGGATCAACGGTTCAAAGACCGAAGAAAATATGTGAAGCTTTATATCTTAGGATTCTTTGCTTAGTATTTTATTTTAACACTCCGACACAATAAATTAACACAAATAATCAATAATAATAATAAAAAATTTCGGTTTCTTTGTGTTTATCCTTTCACTGTCCCAGTTATATTAAGTGTGGGTTTCGATTTGTTAGGTCCATCGATAACTTTCTCCCAAACAGCAGTAACATCATGGTTTTTGCTCTTAGAAAGAATTCGAACTGTAGCTACTGTGTTCCGACCTACTTTTTCAACATTTATTTCCGCCCTGTTATTTTTTGTAAAAGGTCTTTTTGATTGATATGGTGTCCCAGATATTTTCGATGAATTTGGTTGAGGTTCTTCATTTTCTTGTGTTGCAGGAGCTGAGTTTATACCTTTAATAGTGATTAATACGCAAAGTAATATTACAAAACGATACATCTACAACAAAAAATTATCTTGGATTCAATTATAAACAAACTTTTTAGTAATAAATAATTACCTTAATAATTTTGTGTTCTTAGTGCCCAATTAGAGCAGTTTCTCATGAAAAGTGAATCAACCAACAAAGATTTACTCTGTCTTATAGTATATTTATTGACGTAATTCAGCGATAACATCCGGTAAAATACCTCTTACAAGATTTCACAGAAATAACCGCTTGACCTTGCACAAATCTAAGTGGTGATTAATGATATTTTGTGCTGTTTCTTTTCCAACTCAATTTTAAAACAATTTTTTGTATTAAATTCGCAAACGCTGGATTTAAATCGATAACAAAAGTGTGCGTAATGGCGTTTTAAATGCCCTCACCTTTTCTCATTTGCTTAAAATTGTTCGGTGTCACGGTTGCCAAAACACGAAACAAGCGAACGAACGTAGTAAAAAGAAAGTCCCAAAAACGCGAAAAGCACGTATTGTGCACTCAGTTTTAATTAATGGTACTCGTAGTCCTGCGGAATTGCCGCTCGTTTGTGCTGGAGGCAATCGATTTCGTAGGCAGCTTTATTTTTAAAATGTCAACGCTCGAGGGTTGACCGATATTTAAATCGACGCTATTGTTATTCTGACGAGAATCAAAATGTACAAAAAAAAATTTGGTATGCTATCGCAACAATAATACAATGTCGAATTTGACGCGAACCGTTATCGAGATTGGTCTGGTACCTGTCCAAAGTTTACCAGTCCAAATCTCTTTAAAGCTTTGGCTATGGTAAAATACGCGTGTAAATCAAATACAACCCTGGTGTCAAAGAAAAACTTAATGCTATCATTTGATATAAATAGTTTGTAGACAATAAAAGCAGTTTATTTAGAACCCACTGTGTACTATATTGCGATTCAAACAGAAAAGGATATTAAACTAAAACTGGAACTAATAGTAGCACTATCATTAGAACTAACACTAGACCTAGAACTAGTAAGTTTCGGGTTTAGCCGTGCGTCTCTAGTCGGCTAAATCTGATGTAGTGTTAGTTCTAGTTTAAATTGTTGTGGAGCGCTAAACCAAGAACTAGAATCTTAAGAGACGTACGGCTCTTAAAATATTAATGATTACTACATTTCGTTCACTCCCGAGAAAAAGAAAAACAATATAATAAATAATCCAGCCCATTTGTAATTAATAACTAAAAATAATCTCTGAAAGAAACATTTTAACCTAAGAAGGAAAATAATATTTTATAAATGTACTACATAACATAGCAAAACAGGACGAAAGCCTCCGAAGATGGCGTAGATCGCCGAAACGCGTCAGGCAGAGTGTACAATTAAAATATCAATAAAAGCATAAATATACGTTTAATTATTTCATATATACAGGGTGTCTCCGAAATGCGTGTACAACGGAAGACCACAGATTCCTTGGCTCAAAATAGGTCGATTTAAGTTAAGTTATCTATATCCAAAGATGCTTCGTTTCGCCGCTAGAGGACTTCAAAGTTAGCAAAAAAAATTCTTTTATTTTTTATAACTCGAAAACGTGTAAATTAATTGAAACCATTTTTCAGAAGTGAGTTCCTAGGTTCAATTAACGTCTTTTTATCGTTTTTGATACAATTTTAGAAACACAGGAATGATGGAAATGTCATGTGTTCACCGGATATTACTCCATATTTTTTTTTTCTGGCTAGGCGACTATTATATTATTATAATTTTTGATTAGCCCATTTAGTTCTAAACCTTTTTTGTCTCTTATAAGATTTTGATTACATAAGTGGTTAAGCCAGAAAAAAGGTATTTTTAAATAGCTAAATATCGTAGATGACAATGATTTCAACTATTTGCAATTTATGTTTAACGTGAATACACTTCTGAAAAATAGTTTCAATTGATTTACGCGTTTTCGAGTTATAAAAAATAAAAGAAATTTTTTGCTAATTTTGAAGTCCTCTAGCGGCGAAACGAAGCAATTTTGGATATAGATAACTTAACTTAAATCGACCTATTTTGAGTCAAGGAATTTGTGGTCTTCCGTTGTACACGCATTTCGGAGACACCCTGTATATATTGATAACAAGGATCCACACCATGACTATATTTAAGTAAAAAAGCCATCTAATACCATTAATAATAAAAATACTATTAATAGTAAAAACATCTATTAATATTATACAGGGTGTGTCAAATGTCCTGAATATAGCCAAGAACTTCGCCATTTGTGGTTTTAAAGAAAAATGTTTAAAATAAAAAATTCTTTATTAATTGTGGCGCATATTTTGGCGATATTTGCTTGTTTGTATTGTTCCGTTGCTATGGCAACCAACATTGTTATTTTAAATGGGATGCGTACAAGGACAGTAGAATCTAACAGGACTGCTACATCCATTGTTGTGACAACCTGCCCGCAAACTACGTCATACAATTTGCCACGCCCAGCTCTATCCGTTTGCTGTGGTTTTAGAGGTTATATCGTAGACGTATTCATATTATTTTTGAAGTTTTATTTTTTTAGACGTATTAATGTCTATCATGTAACCTCTAAATCTCTAAAAACACACAGCAAACGCATAGTACTGAGTGACAGTTAACAGGGCGTGGCAAATAGTGTGACGTAGAGTGCGGGCAACCAATCCGTAGTGGGCTACAAAAATACAATGCATGTAGCAGTCCTGTTAGATTCTACTGTCCTTGGGATGCGTATGTTCTTTTTGCACATTTTAATACAGGATAAATCCCTCTACATGATGAACATATCAAATTATATGGTTGTATTAGAAAAAAATCGAGAAAAAATGCGTTCTCTGAAAATATTAAATCAGCTAATTACAATCAAAGGAGGCGCCGAAATAATGCCTACTTTGCTTGGCAGCTTTAAATGTCAAAAAATTGTCAGTTTAAACAAATTGCAGCTTTGATTGTAATTAGCTGATTTAAGACTTTCAAAAAACGCATTTTTCTCGATTTTTTTCTTATACAACCATATGATTTGATATGTTCATCGCATAGATATGTAAAAAAGATATATGCATCCCATTTAAAACAATGTTGGTTGCCATAGCAACGAAACAATATAAAGAAGCAAATATCGCCAAAAAATGCGCCATGATTAATAGAGAAACTTGTATTTGAAACTAACCACAAATGGCGAAATTATTGGCTATATTCTAGACATTTGACACACCCTGTATAATGAAACTAATTTTATTAGTTATGCATTTTTCGATCATTTATCTATCTTAAATTATCGAAATAGAATTAGTTTATATAACTAGTAGTAGTAGTTAGCTAATTTTTGACTAAAAATTCTAGATAATATGACTAAATTTTAGGTAGTTTTCCCACATTATTTTTCTCAGTGTACAAGTAGAAATATTCTGGTTTAACGACTCCAGACGCACGGCTAAACCCGAAACTTTCTAGTTCTAGGTCTAGTGTTAGTTCTAGTTTTAGTTCAATAAAAATATATAACTAGAATCTTAACAGACGTGCGGCTAAACCAAAATGATTCTAGTTCTAGGTATAGTATTAGTTCTACAAAGTAACAGTACTAGTGTAAAAATAGAACTAACTCTAGACCTAGAACTAGAATCATTTGGGTTTAGCCGTCTTAAGAAACTTTCGGCTAAACCCGAATGATTCTAGTTCTAGACATAGTGTTAGTTCTGGTAACAGTGCTAGTGTAAAGGTAAAGCTAGAACTGGACATTACTTGCAAAGAATGATGAGAGAGGCTATAGAGATTCATCGACATGGGAATAACATGAATAGAGAAAACGGCTAGGAACTCAACCGCACATAGAAGATGTTAGTAAACACAACAAAATCTTCTCCACCCGGATTTGACAAAAACAACTTAATTGACAATTAGACACTAATTAGTATCTTTTTACGTATTTATCGTCAAAATTTTATTAAAACCAGCATTATTTAAATTTACTTTGCACTAATAAATTTATTTCAATATGTTCCACGTGTTATATTAACAAAGAAAATCTTTTCTTATTCCTACAACAATTATTCTAAACATTACTTGAGCTACCCAATATTCTCTTTCTTCTTAAAATTAAATTGTTTTTCAAGTTTTATTCTTCCTTTTAGATTTTGAGTGACTCGATGTTGTAGCCTGCCTTCTTTGCTGTTTCTTTTTTACATCTTTTACAACTCTACTGTTATTTTCCTACGGACAAAAAAAGATAATTACTTTATACCATTTTATTTATTCTAACTAACCTTATTATCATTGTTATCGCGTCTATTTGGAGATTTCCCATTATTTTTTGAAGCAACTGAAATAATGTCCGTTGAAACAAACATATCATTATTATAATCTTCATCATCTTCAATTTTGATACTATTGCGTTGTTTTTTATTATTTCGTTTATCGGGCCGAGTTGATAAATCACTTAATCCATAATCATTAGTGTTTGAAGATAATGTTGATTTTGACGTTCCTTCGTAAGTTTTATGTTGTTTTAAATGACGTAGTAAATTATTTTCTTGAACAGAAGCTGTTTGCTGCTTTTTGTCATTTTCTGAGTTAAAAATCTCGTCATCAATCACACCATCTGGTCGTTTAGTTGAAAACCATTCGCCTTTTGGCATTGTTTTTTCGTTAGATTTGTAGTTATTGCTCGAATAAAATTTATGGGCTTGCCGTGCTTCGTCGTAATCAAATTTGTATGGATCAAAGGATTGATCATTTGAAGGTTGTGGGCGTTTGTTGTAATAACTGTTCCAATTTGGATGATTTCCGGTATAAGGTCGTAAATTATTCATTTGAAAATTTTGCGTTAAACTATCATCATTTGAACCAAACATATTTAAGACTTTTTCAGTACATTGATTTTTTTGTGAGGGACAAGGATTTTTTTGCGTTCCGCAAGGCCCTTTATTTGAACAAGGATTTGCATCTGTACCACAGGGGCTCTTATTCAAGTTACATGAACTTCCACAAGGAGAAGCTGATCCTGAACATGTACTAGAAGATGGGATTTCAACTTCATAATCATTTGATGGCGGTTCACAAGGACCGTTACAACCGCTGTTTTTGATTTTTTTCGATTTTTTTAGCAAATCATTGCTATCATCTTCATAAGAAGGAATATCATTTTTATTATAATTAATGTTCATAAAATTCTCATAATCATTTCCACCAGTTGATGATCCATAATCATCATATTCGGCATTATTACTTGATGACGGCGTAGATGATGATACATAATTCTTGGTTGTTTTCAACTCATCGTATTCATCACCTGTAACTGCTACATTTTCACCCCTTTCTAATTCGGCATCAGAAAACTCATTTTTATATGAAACTTCTGGTACATGATGACGCTTCGTTGCTAATTTATCAAAATCCATATCATTCCGAATCGTTGTATGCTTTAACGGTGGGATATGAACCACTTTTTCACTTTCAGTACTTTCAAAATCTGAATAATCGACGTCTTTAATGTGTTTGGGTGATATAGTAAGTGGAGATATGTTATCACTTTCTTGGATATCACTAATTTTAATATAGATTGATTTTATATTCGGATCATACTTTCGTTGTTTATTTCCTTCTTGATATCGACGATATTTATGATTTCTATCTTCATCATCAGATTGAAAATGTTTTATGAATCTGGTGGTTCTCATTTCATCTTGAGTGAAGCTTGATGCAAGTTCGTCCTCATCGTTTAACATGAATAGTTGGAAACCTTTTTGTTTATGTTTATTGTGAGGGGAATCAGTTTTAGGGAGATCATTTTCATCTGAGTATTCATACAAAATACTTGATTTTAAAGGTTTTAGTTTTGGTGTATTCTTTAAAGTATCGATTTTTTTTGCAGAAGGGTGTTGACGACATTGGCAAGGTTGTTTATTTTTACATATCTTACACACTGCATTCCTTTGACGTTGATGGTCAGAATTACGTTGGATATAATTTTTGAACATTTTTTGATAGTTAAAGTCATCGTAACCCACATTGTTTTCGTCGTACTCGTCGAGATCGTAATAATTTAAGCTTTTCATTTTGTTATTATTGTTATTATTATCATCATCAAAAAGGATTCCATTTCTTTTGATTGGCTCTGAAATTATTATTTCGTAATTAAGATTTGAAGGTAGCTGCATGTTATTTTTATTATAACGATAACGAAATTTTTCTGGTTTTTTAGTATTTTGTTCTGGATAACCATCATCTTCATATTCAGCAAGGATATTTTCATGATTTAATCGATTCACGTATTTTAATAAACGTAACATTTTGAGTTTGGAAATGTAATCTTGATTGTAAGGGTCATCGGGATCTTTAATTCTATGTGGGATTCGATAAGACAAGGAATGGTGAGTCAATATTAGGAACATTCCTAGAATATGGTGGATTGTTACCATTTGAAACGTTGCAACATAATAGCTCGCACTTATAAAGTATTATGGTGATACTTCTTGCGATTCATAATCAGTAGACAGATTAATTAATCTGCTTGAATCTGTCGTGAGATTTGATGTTTTTGACGGGTGTTTGTCACAGCTTGACATATTTATAATTTTTATAGTATTTTATTTATTAAAGAACGTAAAAATAAAAAAATAAATAACAAAATGTTTGTGTATTCTACCATCTGTGTTGAACACCAACGCTCCAGTTCGGTTTAGCCTTATTTGGGCCTCTAACAACTTTACTCCAACTTCCAGTAACTTGAGTTTGATCGGTACTGTGACCAGCATTGATTTTCGCAATGGTGTCAGCTCCAACTCTATCAACGTTTCCTCCTACACTCCAGGGGTAAGGATTTTCCGTGCTGCCCCCAATCTGTGGGGCACCTGGGGCAAAAGATCTTCTATATCTAACGTGTTCATCAATATCTACAGGTTCATATTGTTCCGGTTCGTAATGCCCTACGATTAAATACTGTTGGTATTGATCCTCAGGGATAACATACGCTGTGGAAGCAGCCACCAAGGCAAATAAAGCGATGCATTTGATCATCATCTATTGAAAAAAAAAAATACAATAAATTTAATTGCTTATTTTTATACTCCATTCAAAACGCGAAATAGGTGGATAATGGCGCTATTAATTCCAGCAAGAAAAGCACTTACTGTTTACAAGATTTATCTGCTGAAGGAGCACGTTGACAGTGTGGAATCCAAGTGTGTCGGGCTGCTCGGTCGAGAGATTTGCTCTATGGTTCGTAACGAGAAGCGAGCTGAGTATATATACTCTGAACTCGCGCACAATCTGTTGCATATTGGATAAAGGGGAATCACTGCGTCCCGCTGTTTGGCCGTGTTTCTTTTTTAGTTGTTCATCTGCGACGTGAAATCCCGCAGATAGGTTCAATCTTATCGCCAGGATTAGGACGTTGCTCTTTTGACCGTCGTATGGGGAATTCCTTTTAAGCAATTTCACGTTTATCTTAAAAGAAGATATTGTTACAATTTTCTATAAATAAGAACTATTAACTATTACTATCAACAAAATATAAATACTAATTTTAAAAATAATTAGTTGGAATAACAAAATTTTCAGGAATTTTATCTAAAAGTGTGCAGATTCTAATCAAAAAAATACTAAGTAGTTATTACAGATGAATCTATTTCTTAATAACGCAAAAAACCACACCTGGAACTTGAACTGAACAAAAGGAAATACATTCCGACTTGAAACGCATAAGTATCGTTGCGAACAACGTTGCAAAACGCATTCATAACAAAGTAAAACGTCACTATATACGTTGCAGTACATTTTCGTTGAAAAACCGCAAGGTAATGGGCAAAGAAAGGAAGTGCAAGAGGGAAGAAATGACGGTACGTTGTTTGTGTCGGCGAAGTGCAGAGTTCCCTCGACGGCTATTTGTAGGGTAATTCTGTTTTCAATTCGCCCTTCGCGATGGAGATGGAGATTTTATCTTGCGCGCTCCTTTCGGGCTTATTACTCGTCGCCATTTTAATCTTTGACGTTAGCAAAACAGAAACGCGAACTTCTCTCAAAATCCACCGAGGGTATAACCGTTAAAATTATAATGAAACGAGATGAGTGACCAAAAAAAGTTTTTATTTCTCAAAAAATAAGCTTGTCGTAAAATGGTGAATAAAAAGTTTTCGGATAAAAAGAATTTTTATTTCGGCTTTTTATTCGGCTAAGTCCGAATGTTTCTAGTTCTCGGTGTAGTGTTAGTTCTAGTTTTACACTAACACTATCATTAGAACTAACACAAGACCTAGAACTAGAATCATTTGGGTTTAGCCATCTTGAGAGACGTACGGCTAAATCTGAATGTTTATATAATATTTTACGCTATCACTAGAACTAACACAAGACCTAGAACTAGAATCATTCGGGTTTAGCCGTCTTGAGAGACGTGCGGCTAAACCCGAATGTTTCTAGTTCTAGGTCTAGTGTTAGTTCTAGATTTACACTAGCACTATCACTAGAACTAACACAAGACCTACAACTAGAATCATTCGGGTTTAGCCGTCTTGAGAGACGTGCGGCTAAATCCGAATGTTTCTAGTTCTAGGTCTAGTGTTAGTTCTAGTTTTGCACTAGCACTAGAACTAACACCAGACCTAGAACTAGAATCATTCGGGTTTAGCCGTCTTGAGAGACGTGCGGCTAAACCCGAATGTTTCTAGTGCTAGGTCTAGTGTTAGTTCTAATTTTACACTATCACTAGAACTAACACAAAACCTAAAACTAGAATCATTCGGGTTTAGCCGTCTTGAGAGACGTGCGGCTAAACCCGAATGTTTCTAGTTCTAGGTCTAGTGTTAGTTCTAGTTTTACACTATCACTAGAACTAACACAAGACCTAGAACTAGAATCATTCGGGTTTAGCCGTCTTGAGAGACGTGCGGCTAAACCCGAATGTTTCTAGTGCTAGGTCTAGTGTTAGTTCTAATTTTACACTATCACTAGAACTAACACAAAACCTAAAACTAGAATCATTCGGGTTTAGCCGTCTTGAGAGACGTGCGGCTAAACCCGAATGTTTCTAGTTCTAGGTCTAGTGTTAGTTCTAGTTTTACACTATCACTAGAACTAACACAAGACCTAGAACTAGAATCATTCGGGTTTAGCCGTCTTGAGAGACGTGCGGCTAAACCCGAATGTTTCTAGTGCTAGGTCTAGTGTTAGTTCTAATTTTACACTATCACTAGAATTAACACAAGACCTAAAACTAGAATCATTCGGGTTTAGCCGTCTTGAGAGACGTGCGGCTAAACCCGAATGTTTCTAGTTCTAGGTCTAGTGTTAGTTCTAGTTTTACACTATCACTAGAACAAACACAAGACCTAGAACAAGAATCATTCGGGTTTAGCCGTCTTAAGAGAGGTGCGGCTAAACCCGAATGTTTCTAGTTCTAGGTCTAGTGTTAGTTCTAATTTTACACTATCACTAGAACTAACACAAGACCTAGAACTAGAATCATTCGGGTTTAACCGTCTTGAGAGACGTGTGGCTAAACCCGAATGTTTCTAATTCTAGGTCTAGTGTTAGTTCTAGATTTACACTAGCACTATCACTAGAACTAACACAAGACCTACAACTAGAATCATTCGGGTTTAGCCGTCTTGAGAGACGTGCGGCTAAACCCGAATGTTTCTAGTTCTAGGTCTAGTGTTAGTTCTAGTTTTACACTATCACTAGAACTAACACAAGACCTAGAACTAGAATCATTCGGGTTTAGCCGTCTTGAGAGACGTGCGGCTAAACCCGAATGTTTCTAGTGCTAGGTCTAGTGTTAGTTCTAATTTTACACTATCACTAGAACTAACACAAGGCCTAGAACTAGAATCATTCGGGTTTAGCCGTCTTGAGAGACGTGCGGCTAAACCCGAATGTTTCTAGTTCTAGGTCTAGTGTTACTTCTAATTTTACACTATCACTAAAACTAACACAAGATCTAGAACTAGAATCATTCGGGTTTAGCCGTCTTGAGAGACGTACGGCTAAACCCGAATGTTTCTAGTGCTAGGTCTAGTGTTAGTTCTAATTTTACACTATCACTAGAACTAACACTAGACCTAGAAAGTTTCGGGTTTAGCCGTGCGTCTTTCAAGACGACTAAACCCGAATGATTCTAGTTATAGGTATCCCAATTAAAGCGTGAAGGAATGTTAAGACCGGTAGTTTTCTTTTGAAAACCAAATTAAAGCGTGAAGAAACCCAAATTAAAGCGTGAAGGAATGTTAGGATAGGTCAGTTTTGTTTTGAAACTCTAATTATAATAATAATATATATATATGTTTATTGCTGATGCAACAAAGAATTTACAAGCCCACAAAAAGAATACAAAAAATAATACATAAAGGTAAATAAAATAATAAACACTCTGAAATTATCAACAAAACCGGACTTAATAACAGCGCATCATCAAAAAGAGCCGAGTCAATGCAGACATAGCTTGTCTGCTATTGTTTTTCATCGGCCCTTTTATAATAGAAATAATAAATAAATTGGTTTCAAACAAGATAGCACTAACTATATATATATATAAAAAAACTATATTAACAGAAGTAAGCACCTAAATTAGTTAGCAATGAAAGATAACAATAATAAGGAATAATAAAAAAAAAATACAACAAAATTAAAGAACAAAAACATAGCAAAATGAAGAAAAGGTTGAACAAGCTGCCGCGAACAATCTCCCCCTGCCCTGTTAGGTCATACAATTCAGAAATGTAAAAAGTGAATATTACCTCTTAATAAGAACTTAAATTTAAAATTTAAATTTAAATGCTGTTCAATCAAAAGAATTTTTTTATAATATGACTTGAAACTTCGCTCACTCAGCTGCTTGACTGAATCAGGAAGGCTATTCATAATAGTAGTTACATTATAAGAGTAAGATCTTTTAAAGATTTGAAGTTCATGGCGTGGTATGCATAATATGTGCCGATGTCGTATATTAATATTGTGCACGTCACTGCGATACCTGATTCTATTGGCTAAATATGGTGGACATTTATACATAATAATTCTGTGAAAGAGGCAAGCACTGTGAAGGATTCTACGACGCGTCATATTCAACCAATTTGCCCAATTCAGAGTGTGTGATATGTTTTCCCGTCTTTTAATACCATATATAAACCTCAGACATGAGTTCTGCACTCTTTGGATACGCACTTTGGTTACAGAGTCTAAGCATGGATGATATAAAGCATCTCCGTAATTGAATATGGACAGAACAAGAGCTTCACATAATTGGATTTTCAAACGTTGGTTAAGTAAGCTCCTATTACTGTACAATAATTTAAGCTTCACGTAGGCTCTACGAATTAGTGAAGAAACATGTCCAAGGAATCGGAGTGCGGTATCAAGACGTATACCCAAATTACAGCACTCGTCCGTAAAATTCAATTTAAAACCACCCACTCCGACACTCAGAGACCCCTTGACCCTGTTCACCACACCACCACTCCCAAATACCATAACTGCTGATTTAGACGGATTAATAATCAAACAATGATTTGAAGCTTCGTGGGCCTATTTGTCTAAATCAGAATTGATAGCTCTTTCAGCCTTGTCAATGTTATTCTCATTGAATGAGTAATAGACCTGAGTATCGTCAGCATACATGTGAGCAGTGCAATAGTCTAGTACTTTTGGTAAAGCAGCCGTATAAATTAGATAGAGCAGAGGGCCAAGAATTGAACCCTGCGGCACGCCTGAGGACACCACTGCTGCTGAAGATTCCTTTCCATGAAGCTTAACAGTTTGTGACCGATTCAGGAGGTAACTATTAAAAAACTTTATGGCACCCTCCGAAAGGCCAATATGGTGGAGTATTGCTAAGAGAGTGGGGTGGTGAATGGTATCAAAGGCCTTAGAGAAGTCCAAGAGAATCAGGATCGTGGCGCTTTTTTGGTCAATTGCATGGAAAATATCATCCGTGACATCGAGAAGGGCTGTCGTACAACTGTGTCTTGAACGAAAACCATACTGACGGACTGGTAGAATATTAAATTTATTTAGATGCTGGGTAAGTTTAGTAGCAACCACTTTTTCCAGAATCTTGGACAATATAGGCAAAATACTTATGGGGCGGAGATCTTTAAGTTCCCGAGGGCTGGATGTTTTTGGAATTGGCGTGACTTGAGCAATCTTCCAAAGGTCAGGAAACACAGACAATTCAAGGCAGTAGTTCACAATATGACATATATACGGTATAATTGTTGGACAACACATATTCAACATTTTAACACTAATACCGTCAACTCCAACTGTAGTTGTCTTAATGTTACAAAGAATATCCAATATTTCCTCTTCCGAAGCGAGAGAAAAGGACAGTGATTCGATGACACCAGGGAAGATATTAGATTGATAATGCCGAATTAAATTGGCGTCACCCAACACACTGATCTGTGCATCGAGGAAAAACTCATTAACTTGATCGGCGTTGCCTATAAATTCAGGAATTGTCCGTTGCCTGACACTAACAATACCCATCGACCGGAAACTCTGCCAAAGTTCACGAGAATTTTTACTATCTAACATATGTGACAGATACGCCCTCTTCTCTTTTTGAATAGAAGAATTAGTAAAATTTGTAACATATATAGGAACTGATCAATAGCAACCCTCTTTTGCTTCTTTCAATTTGAAAACAGTCCTCCGAATTAAAAAATAGAGTATAGGTACAAATGATTAATATAGATAATGAAACATTTCTAAATATGGATGTGGAAAATGTCGCCCTAGTATTAAACTCCTTTCCTTCACGGTACGCGTAGTCTCAAAGTACCATCAAATGAGGCCCTTAAGTGCGCCATAGGGAATATAAATCCCGAAACTTGAGAGAAACCCGGACCCGTACCTGTCAAATTAAAATAACGCTTCGTGATTCGTTTTAAAGCTGTGCAACTTGTTCCACTCCCGCAGAAGCTCGTTCAGTCTCGTAATCCAAACTTTAAATGTCTAATTTTGTAATTATTCCAAAACATGCCTCGCCTGTCTCGCCCGCTCTAACAATAGTAATGTGCGCGCAAATTTAAAATTCAATTATAATTACATTCGGGCGGAATGAAACTGTGGTCGCCGCACCCTTATGAACCGAGAAATTCTAATTTGCCATCAAAAATAATCATGGGGTCGAAACAACCTTTAACAGATTTAACGAACATGTAGCTTTGCGCAAAAGCGTTTCTACAATCGGAAAACTGTCAGCAGTTTCAACCCCCTGCGCGTACATCTGCAACACTAAGAATATTAAAATGTTTTCGGACGAGGCACGTGAGCTTGTGATTTACGACCTCATTTTGAAGATACGTGTTGTTACCTAGTTTCTGGGATTTCACTATAACGTTTTCACGATTTGAATATGGTAAGTTTTTTTTAATATGTATAAATTTGATGTCATGCTAACATGTTGTTTATTACTTCCGAAGGATTTTAATGTACAACCCGAAGGATTTCATGAATGTTGGTATTTTTAGATGTTCCGTGACAATTACAGAAACTTCATAGAATTCGAAATACCGTGGATTCCGACTTAAAGGAAATTAATAGAATGTCGTAATTAAATTGGTCTTTAATGTTTGAACAAATTAGTAAAAATATTTCGGTTTAATTATGGATGTTAAATCCAAGGGGAAATACGTTTTAATCATAAAAATGAAGTTCCAAAACTCTTCTATTTTTTTACTTTGCTCTTGTGGTTTTACTTTGTAAAGAATGCTTTTGGCAATGTTGTTCCGTTGGGGTATCGAGCGCGAAACCAATTTACATCCCATTTAAATGTGATCCGTTAAGGTGTGCTTCGTTAAAGTTTAGACTTTCGAAGGTTGGAGTAGTGCACATAAAGTAATTTTTCAACCGAAGTTCTGCCGAATTTTGCCCGGGGCGTTTCGCAAAGTTGCATCGAATAAACTTGTCCGGAGGCTAAGACGAATGAATGACTTATGAAATATTAATACGGCGGACTTGGGCGGGACTGGGCGAAATGGGAATAAATTTCAATATAAAAATACGACCAAGGTACTCGACTATTCGACTGAAATATTTAAATAAAGAGATGGGTTCGCGACGTGAGGTTATGCCCTTTTCTTTACTTATATTGTATACTCAAAACTTCTTGAGCTATAATTTTTTTAGGCTCAATAACAAAATTATATACCTATTGTTAATAAAATCGATTTAAATATTTATACATCTAAGAGCAAAACCGGAAGAAAGCAATATTGTTAAGAATAAAGTTTGCTACAACTTTAATACTAAAACATTTGGAATCTTGTTCTTTACAACAGAATGTAAATCCACGATTTATAGGTCTTAGGGCCGGTTATACAATATACCGATAAATCTACCTGATAACTATCCGGCCGATAAACTTATAAATAAATAAATAAATAAATAATCGTTTATTGTGCAAAGCTACAAATAAGCAAAAAAAATCATAGCAGTTTAACAACAGTGCATACATTAAATACAAGTTATTAGAACGAAAATAAGGAAAGCTACTAACTATTCGCTTCGCACAACCGCCGGGCGACAATTCAGGAACAACGACCTGATCTTCCATTGTCACCCTGATACAAAAGAAAGAGAAAAAAAAAATAAAGTATACAAAAATAAAAAGATTTAATAATACTAATAAAACTAACATTAATTCACATTCCGATTACTTAAATCAATCTACATCAGACACAATTAAGAGAAGAGAAAAAAGAAAAATGCGCATATATAAATTTTACATACTTAATATAAAGATATCAAAAATTAAACGAAAACAAAAAAAATGAAAATAGAAAAAGCAAAATCAAATATGCCAGACCGTCAAATAACCAACCAGTGCTACCAACTGAAAGCGTCGCCCAATACATTCAAATATCGTCCCTGACTGATAATCAAAGTCTGACTCTCGAGTAGCCCCGCATAAAGTCCCATTCGAAACCGCACCACATCAGCAATCCTAAGCTCAATAAGCAATTCATTATATGATTTGTATATATGATAGGAAAATGAACGTTTAAACATTGAAGTTCTGTGATACGGGGGATAAATGTCGTATCCTTCCTCTTCATCTTCCTCTTGTATTACGAGTCCGAACCAAACAGTTAAAACGAATTTTATTAAATAAATACTCAGGAGTTTCAGAGTTAATTAATTTATTATAAAATAGCAGCGTGTGAAGTTGTCTTCTATTACCCATTGACAACCACCCTGCTTCAGTTAGTTTATGAGTTATGGAATCGTATTTACGGATATTATAAATAAATCTGAAACAGTTATTTTGAACTACTTGAATGCGTGTAGCATCAAGAGTACCAATCGCAGGGTGATACACTGGAACCAAGTAATTAAATTGTGACAACACAAGTGCTTCACATTATTATTATTATTATTATTATTGCTGCCGGGCTGAGGAGGGCGGCCCCTCTCGTTACCGCGACCTATAAGATCTATTGTAACTTTAGCCCTCCAATGGTTTAGGGCAAATGTAGGTCCTTAATGAACCTTAGTATTGTCCTAAGGTCTTGAACCTTTATGTCGGTAGGTAACAGGGTAGTTTTACCGAAGACGTTGTGCCTTAGACGTCCTCTGGCGACGCAATTGCACAGTATATGTTCAGCAGTTTCTGACTCGTCGTTGCATAGTCGACAAGTTTGATCCTCAGCTTGTCCAATGTGGAAGAGGTGGTATTTTAGGGGCACATGGCCGGTTAGGTAGCCTGAGAGCGTTCTTAGATCCCCTTTGCTGAGGCATAAAACCTCTTTGGTTTTGTTTTGCGACGGAGTTATCATACTCTTCGCTTGTCTGTGACCTGGAAGTTCTTTCCAGCGTAAGGCTATCTTTGAAGCCTCCCAGTTATTGATTATTTGTTTTAGGTGGCTTTTTTGTAGTCCACATCCAGGTTGGGGTCCAATGAAGGGCGTGTTTGCTGCCTCTTTGGCCAGCTTGTCGGCCTTCTCATTGCCCTCAATGTTGCTGTGACCTGGAACCCACCATAAGGTAACATCATTGCCCCTAGCGAGTTCTTTCAGGTTGTTGGTGCACTCTCTGATCAGTGCGGAGCCACACGTGTAGGCCTGAATTGCCTTTAAGGCGGCCCGACTGTCTGTGAAAATGTTTATGGATGCACCTTTTTGTCCCTTCTGTAGGTTCAAAGCGGTGCAGAAGTTTATAGCAAGAACTTCTGCTTGGAAAATTGTTAAGTCCGAGCTGAGGGGCAATTTGATGTGGCTGTTTGGTCCACTGATGCCCATGCCTACTCCAGATCTTACTGTCTTTGAAGCATCGGTGTACCAGGCTAGGGCTCCTCTTTTTAGTTGAGGCCCTCCTTTCGCCCAATCATCCCTGCTACTAAATATGACCTTATACGGTTGGTTGAAATTGTATTCCGTCGGTATAAGGTCCGTTTTAATTTCAATCAGGTGATTTAGACATGGGTCTTTGAGGATCTCGAGGTGTCCTCTGAGATTACCCTGCATCAACTTGAGTGAAGAAACTGTTTTCAGTGATAAGGCACTTAAGGCTGCCTCCTTTTGTATATATATGTGGAGCGGTGTGAGACCAAGTAGGGCTTCCAAAGCAGCCGTCGGACAGGATCTCATTGCACCCGTTATGTTAAGACATGCTAACCGCTGGATTTGTGCCAGCTGTTGTTGAGCTGTCTTATGTTTTGTTTTTGGCCACCAAACCAATGAGGCGTAGGCGACCATGGGTCTGATTATTGCTACGTAGGCCCAATGAGCCATTCGTGGTTTGAGACCCCAGTTCCTTCCTAGGAGCCTGCGGCAGATCTGGTTTGCCATGATGGCCTTTTTCCTCACCTTGTCTAAGTGTGAGTTCCAGTTTAGTTTACTATCAAGTATTACCCCTAGGTATTTAGTTTCTGTTTTGAGGTTAATAGTTCTGCTTTCAATGGAGGGTGCTTTTATTTGTAGCTTCCTTCTCCGAGTGAAAGGGACTATTTCGATTTTATTGGGATTGATGCTGAGCCCATTGCTTCTGCACCAAGTACTGGTGAGTAGTAGGGCTTTCTGCATTAGCTGAGTTATGATTGAATCATATTTACCTCGGATTGTGATTACCAGGTCATCAGCATACCCTTGTATCTTAAATCCGTTTTTAGTTAGGATGTTCATCAAGTCATCAACTACCAGGCACCATAATAGAGGTGATAGCACTCCCCCTTGGGGACATCCTCTTAGCGCCTTTATAGTCAGCGACTCGCCTCCCAGACTGGCTGTGATCTGCCGACTTTTCAACATGGCTATACACCACTTGATTGTCGACGGATGTATGTCTTTTGCGTTTAAAGCCTTCTCTATGGATTCATATGAGGTGTTATCAAACGCACCCTCTATATCTATGAAAGCACAAAGGGCTATCTCTTTGGTTGCAATTGCCTCCTCTAAGGTGCTAGTCAAAGCATGGAGAGCGGTAATTGTTGATTTTGCTTTCTGGTAAGCATGTTGGCTAGGGTGGAGTGGATTTGTGAGAAGCACTCCGTTCCTTAGGTATTGATCGATTACCTTTTCCATCCCTTTGAGGAGAAATGAAGTTAGGCTAATTGGTCTGTACGCCTTGGGGTCCGCGTTTGAACGCCTACCACCTTTGGGTATGAAGACCACCTTTACTTTCCTCCATAGAGTGGGTATATAGCTAAAGCTGTAGCTAGCTATATATAGGGATATTATTATTGGGAGAAGTTCTTCTAAGCCTTTTTGCAGAAAGATAGGCAGAATTCCATCTCCTCCAGGTGATTTTAGGGGCTTGAAATTCGAGATAGCCCACCTTACTCTGTTGGGTGTGAAAATATTCCCAGCTGTGCTGCGAACCCTACCTGATGGACGGGTTATGTCCATTACTTCAGGGTCGGCATCTGCATGGGGGCAGACTTTTGAGGAGGGAAAGTGTGTACTCAGTAGGAGTTCCAACGATTCCTTAGCATCCTCTGTATATTTACCATCTTGTTTGCATAGGTGGCCTAGATCAGTGTTGTGATCTTTTGCCAAGATCTTATGCAGACGAGCAACTGTAGGCGTATTGTCTATGCCTTCACAGAAGCTACGCCAGGTTTTTCTTTTGGCTTTGCGGATAGCCAAGTTATATTCCGTTAGGGCTTTTCTATAGACACCCCATGTTTGCTCGAGTTTGGAATTCCTGACTTTATTATATAGTCTTCTAACCATGACTCGCTGGTTTTCAAGGTCCTTGTTCCACCAAGGCACATTGGATTGTGCTCTTTTGTGTTTTATTGGACAGCTTGATTCATACGCACTATGTATGAGATTGTTTAGTTGAACAGAGGCTATTTCGAGATCCTCTCTGCTTTCAATCTTTGTTTTGATTTCATCAACCTCTTCGCCGATGTGTCTACAAAAAGAGCACCAATCAGTGAGTGAGGGGATTCTGAATTCTGTTTGTTTTGTCATGTCTGCTACAATGACAAAGCGAATATGCTTGTGATCCGCTAAAGTGATTTCACGCGAAACATGCCAGTTTGCGATTTGCGAATTAAGGCGAGGCGTGGCTAGGCTTATGTCTAGCACCTCTTGTCGACTCTTGGTAACAAAAGTCGGTACGTTACCTCTGTTGAGGATATCTAAATTTGTAGTTTGAAGGTATTGGTAAAGATACTCACCCCTTTTGTTTGTGTCTGAGCTGTTCCATGCGAGATGATGTGCGTTCGCATCGCAGCCCAGGAGGAGTTGTTTTCCCCTCTTATTGCAATATTCGATGAGGTCTTTTACCTCTTGTGGCGGTGGATCGTCCGAATCACCGGGGAAGTATGCCGAGGCTATAATCGCCTCTTGCTTGCCTCCCGGCGTCGGCAATACCGCTGACATTGCAACCAAGTCCCTAGAGATAAACTGGGTTAATGGTAGGCAGTTTAAAGAGGATTTAGCGAGTATCGCTGCTCGCGCAGGGCACTCTCCTCTGTAATAAAATAACTTACCTGCTTTTGTTGATAGTCTTCTGACTATTCCTCCATATACATATGGTTCCTGAATCAACGCAACATGTATGTTGGGGCTGTGGAAGCCCTTGACCAGCACGTCGGAGGCGCTTTTACAGTGCTGGATGTTGGCCTGGATGAAGCCTACACCCGCCATTATTGTTTGGCGGGTGCAATTTTGGGAGCGGCAGTTTTGCCCTTACCCTTTTTTTCGGAACTAACCTTACCTTTACCCTTCTTGGGGTCCTTGGCGGTTCCGGAAGTTCCAGGTGTTGGTTCGGGTTCTTCTTTCTGTGGCGTAGGCTTGCCGCTCTTTTGCCTCAGGGTGATTTGCCCGAACTTGTAGCTAACCTTATAGTTTGTTCTTTTAAGGTTCTCTACGGAGGGATGGTCAACGGACAACGTAAGAAAGGCACTGCTGCCTTCGGTCGTCCTTTTGAGCACCCTCCATTCGTTGGTGTTCAGGCCTTCGTTTTGGCCTTTAACAATTTTTAGAATGCGGTCTGATTTTTCATCCGCACTGTTGGGGAAATAGGCGTTCATGATAGTCGCTCTAGGTAGCTCCTTTTCATCGATAGCCATTAGGGATGCGCCCTCCCATGGTTGTAGGGTTGGAGTTACGGACTTTATCCAGTCCGCTGTTTCCTGGTTTTCGCAGTTGACTACCAGCCATCCTGCCTTAAATGTGGTGCTTCACATAGTCTCCTTCTTAAGCGAGTAGGAAGACACGAGCGGTGAGGATATATCATCCGCAGGCCCATATATGCATTTTTTATGTACCGGCTAATTTGAGTGCCATATCTAAAATCATTTGACAAAGAAAGACCCAAACTCTTAGCCTCCTCAACAATGGGGAGGGTACATCCATCTATGTTAATGTTTATTAGATTTTTCAACTACGCACAGACACGCCGATTGCCGAACAGCACAACCGCAGATTTAGCTGGATTTAATTTCAACTGATGCATATTTGATGTTACCCACAGGGTTTGGAGGTCCAGATTGATTTTCTCTTGAGCAGCAATATATTCCTCAGGTTTGAAAGAATAATACAGCTGAGTATCATCGGCATACATATGAAACTTATTAAATTTAATGCCTTTAAAAATAAGTGAAGTGTATAAGGTATACAAGAGTGGCGCGATTATTGAACCCTGTGGGACACCATGCTCCACCAGTCTAGGAGCAGACAGCACATTATCAATTTGAACAGCTTGGCAACGATCATTTAGGTAACTACCAAGGAGTTGCCGTCCAGACTTACTCAGACCAAAGTATTTTAAAATGTTTAACAACGTTATGTGGTTAACCGTATCAAACGATTTACTATAATCCAACAGCACCATTATTGTAATATCGCCCCTATCTGTAGCCTCCGTAACAGCCAACATCGCCGTCGTACAACTATGCCCCTCCCTAAATCCAGACTGAGTAGGTGGAAGGATATCATATAGATTGGCAAATTGTGACAGTTGATTCTGGATCACTCTCTCAAAGACCTTACAAAGAAATGGGAGGATGCTAATAGGCCGGAGGTCATTAAAAGACAAAGGTTTTGAAACTTTAGGTATAGGTTTGACTATTGCACATTTCCAACAGTCTGGAACCGTGTTCTCCATCAAGCATGAGTTGATAATATGCGTAACATAAGGCAACACTGTAGGGCAGCACAGCTTTATCATCTGGGAACTTAAACCGTCAGAACCCGCTGAAGACGATTTAGAATTATAGATAACATCTTTTATAGCGTCAACGGTAACCGGTAAAAATTCAAAGTTTCTGCCTGGAAAAGGGGAACAATCATACATGTCCACATCATACCCAACATTGCGAAAACTGTTCGCCACATCCGCAACCCCGTCAATGAAAAAGTTGTTAAGTTCAGCAACCTGCTTCAAACAGCAAGGCAAGTCAACTTGCTTCCTCCGCTTTACGGCTAAGGACTCGAGACGACGCCACACGTTTTTATTGGTAACGTTATTAGTTACAAAATCAAAGTATGCTCGTTTTTCTGCTGTTACCGCACGGAAAGTCAAATTTCGCAAATCTTTGTAATACTCCCAGGTACCGCTACTACCGGTTTGTTTGAATCTTTTCTTAGCAGCGTCTCGAAGTTTCATCATTAATTTTAAATTTTCAGTTAACCAAGGAGGGTTAATTTTAGAGAAAGTACACTTTTTTATAGGTGCATGTTGGTCAAACAGCGATAAGATCTCACTATTAAAATAATTCACCTTCTCATTAACAGAATTCATTCTCAATAAGGTTTCAAAAGGAACAAGATGCAGGTCACTAGTAAATTGCTCTAGATTAATATGAGTAATGCTACGAAGGTAACGGCAGTCGGCACGTCACGATTCGCACGCACAGCAAGTTCGCAGAAGACGACGTCGTGGTCTAAAAAGGCACAGTCAGCCACACCCGAGGAGACAACCAAAGACGCATCAAACGATATAATTAGATCTAAAAGTGTAGCGGACAATGCGGTTGTCCTGGTCGGAAGGATAAACATAATCGCTGATGTATAAACTATTTTTGTTGGTAGGATTGCTATTGGTGAAATAAGTGTCGGTTGGAAACACTTTTTCCCCGTATCTAGTAATTTGTGCTGTAGGTTGGTAACCATTTTGACAATAATAACAACTGTTTAGAAAATTTTTCATGACACAACTGACACAACATACATTTCTAGCTCTAGGTCTAATGTTAGTTCTAGTGATAGTGCTAGTTAGCATTAGGTATCATTGTATTGCAAATTTTTATTGAAGTAAAACTAGAACTAACACTAGACCTAGAACTAGAAACGTTCGGGTTTAGCTGTCTTGAGAGACGTGGGGTTAAACCCGATACTTTGTAGTTCTAGGTCTAGTGTTAGTTCTAGTTTTACACTATCACTAGAAGTAACACAAGACCTAGAACTAGAATCATTCGGGTTTAGCCGTCTTGAGAGACGTGCGGCTAAACGCGAATGTTTCTAGTTCTAGGTCTAGTGTTAGTTCTAGTTTTACACTAGCACTATCACTAGAACTAACATAAGACCTAGAACTAGAATCATTCGGGTTTAGCCGTCTTGAGAGACGTGCGGCTAAACCCGAATGTTTCTAGTTCCAGGTCTAGTGTTAGTTCTAGTTTTACACTAGCACTATCACTACAACTAACACAAGACCTAGAACTGGAATCATTCGCGTTTAGCTGTCTTGAGAGACGTGGGGCTAAACCCGATACTTTGTAGTTCTAGGTCTAGTATTAGTTCTAGTTTTACACTATCACTAGAACTAACACAAGACCTAGAACTAGAATCATTCGGGTTTAGCCGTCTTAAAAGACGTGCGGCTAAACGCGAATGTTTCTAGTTCTAGGTCTAGTGTTAGTTCTAGTTTTACACTAGCACTATCACTAGAACTAACATAAGACCTAGAACTAGAATCATTCGGGTTTAGCCGTCTTGAGAAACATGCGGCTAAACCCGAATGTTTCTAGTTCTAGGTCTAGTGTTAGTTCTAGTTTTACACTAGCACTATCACTACAATTAACACAAGACCTAGAACTGGAATCATTCGCGTTTAGCTGTCTTGAGAGACGTGGGGCTAAACCCGATACTTTGTAGTTCTAGGTCTAGTGTTAGTTCTAGTTTTACACTATCACTAGAACTAACACAAGACCTAGAACTAGAATCATTCGAGTTTAGCCGTCTTGAGAGACGTGCGGCTAAACCCGAATGTTTCTAGTTTAGTTCTAGGTCTAGTGTTAGTTCTAGTTTTCCCCTAGCACTATCACTACAACTAACACAAGACCAAGAACTGGAATCATTCGGGTTTAACCGTCATGAGAGACGTGCGGCTAAATCCGAATGTTTCTAGTTCTAGGGCTAGTGTTAATTCTAGTTTTAATTGCTATTCAGCGTTAGATTATGATATATTTTTATTGAACAAAAGGTAGAACTGACACTAGACCTAGAACTAAAAACATTCGGGTTTAACCGTCGCTGTTGGGAAGTTTATTGATATATTTTCCGGCCCTAAATAGGCTTATCTCACCTATACAGAATTAATGTTATCATAAACAAGTGCAAAAATATTAAAGAAATGAAACGAATGAATTAAAACACAAGATAAAAAGCGTGCAAAGAATCAATACAGATAACTTTATAATTACAACACATTTTAATCTACAAAGCATGTTTAAATTGTATAATGAAACACAAAAAATTTGGTATTGTAATGTTTAAATAAAGTGTTTTAATTCCGTGGTAGTTTTATGCAATTCCACGAAAAATCTGTCTATCAAACTGGAATATAAACAATACACATTGCGAAAAATAGAAAAGCGGGTTAGTAATTAATCGATGACATTTCTGCTATTCACAGCATGCATTGAAAATAAAATCTCATTACAATTGTTGTAATGTGAAAGGAAATATTCGATTTATCGAAAAAACACAATGGTACAGGTAAAACAAAACGATTTTGACAATGTTTTATTTAATATTTTGTAATTTCAAAGGTTTATGACGATGTGAGTCGTGTTTAGCTTGCAATGGGATTAAATTTAATCCCAGTAAATTAGCAAGGACTAATTTTAATCTGCGTGCGGCATCGTTTAATGTGTGTTGATGGGGAACTGTACTTAACCTAGTAGACCAAAATTAATGAACTACAAGTTAAACTACAATATTTATTTAATCATTAAATAACAATTTTTAATTTACATTTTCTTTAATTATTTTAACATTTCCAATATGAAATTGAGATCTTCTTAGTCTAATAATTGATACGTCTTGTAATTCCTCATTTAAATCAACATCTTGATTTATTGATCTATAGAAACGATGGCGAAATTGAGATTGAGATGATTCGCGTTGTCTTGCAGCTTCAGCTTCACGTTGATCTCTTTCTTGCATTAATCGTCTTCGTTCAAAATCTTGCACATTTCTATCGACGAATGCAAATGTAACAGCAATGAAGCAAAGGAAGAGAGAAATTTTTAACATCTAGATGTATATAATTAAAATTATTTATTTTTTGATATAAATTATTAGTTTACCTTAACTGTTTTTGTTTGATGTTAAGTTCTTGGAGGCTAAGTGAGAACTGATGGTTGCGGTTGATGGTCTCGCGATTTATATCTATGTTGTATGGGGAAGTACAAATTTCGAAATATGAGCTACTAAATTATTTTTGTTTGATTTAAGTCGAGAAAGTTCAAGATGAGTTCATTAAGCGATAAAAATAATTTAATAATCTCACAAATTAATTAAACGTCAGTCGCATGCAATCTAGGACAGCTTTAATCGCAAGTTGTTTAACATTAATTACTTGTTGAAACAGTGTTCTTTCTTTATTGTTTTTGTAGTAAATGAATAAATTGTTTGTTGCATTTAAATTAAATACTTAAATTTCTTTGAAGTTATTGCTATTGTAAGGACTTGTTAATGCGAATATGTAAATTACATGACCATGTAGAGTACGATTTATTGTAGAGTGTCGGATTTGTTTAACACTCTACAACAAATGCGGGATTTTCGTTCATTGTTCCGTTTAATCACAGGTCACAAAATACATAAAGTATTTCCGGGCAATACCGCGACTCCAATTATTTAGAAATTGCTATGTCGGTGTTTGGTGTTTAACCAAAATATTTTGCTAACAAAACATTTTGGTCAGCATTAATTTTACGTTAGTAAAACCCATTTTATGTGTGTAATTGGAAATTGATTTTTTCATAATAATAAAGAGTCGGTATTGTTCGTATTTGAAGTTTCTTTGTTGTATTTTTCGAGTTATAACCGAGCAAACAATAAATTTTAGTTTTACGTTTATAGTTTTCTAAGAAATCAATTTATAAAGAGGGGATTTACTTTTAACGAGAAAGTTTTGTAGCGCTTGTTTATGTACTGTTAAATTTACATATCAGGTCTATGAACTTTAAATTTAACAGGTTCACTCTCAACTATAGTAAAATATTTTATTCTTGCATTATTGATTCTAATAAAACTATAAGTCAAGTTTAAAATTAAAGTTATACCCAATAAAATTTTATAATCATAAAATTCTTTATTGCATCCTTGGCGTTTAATTATGTTCCTTGGAGTTTTAATATTCCATAATATTTTATTTCTTATTAAAACGAATTTTATTTTATTACATTAAGAGAAAATACCTGAATTATAAATCACACCCACGTTAAAGTCTGTAACCATTTTAAGAATGCAGTTTAGATTATAAGTCAGCAACTTAAGTTTACCTTGAGCTTGATCCCTTAATTTTAGCTTAGAAAATAGTTTGCGAAAGGTTATAATTTCCATTTATTAGTTAAAATTTGAAAACCATTAAAGCAGATTCTCTCATAATTTTACTATAACTATGCTCGGTTTTGTATGTAGATAAAATAACTACATAAATTATTTTCTTTTTTTTTTTTTTTTTTTTTTAATGTCAACAATAACCAGCTCAACATTACAATGTTCTTTCATGGTTTTTATAATATAATAAGGTGGTTTCACAATGATACGTGGGAAACAAATGTCTTCCTGAAACTATTCACTGTTTATTAGAATATCTTCTTCTGCCAGGTTGTCTTGGGGAAGTTTTCTTTTTAGTCGAGTATGGATTCCTAGCTCTCCCAGGTGATGACTGCGTGCACTTGGACACTTTTGCAAATTTTCCAGATATTTCCTCGTTGTTTTGTTAATATGTTCATTGATCGTTTCTATATGCAATTCTTCATGTATTTGCGAATTCCGCACAAACCACGGCGCATCTACAGCTATTCTTAATATTTTGTTTTGCAGAATTTGGATTTTGTTGATGTTTGCTTTAGCTGATGAACTCCAAACTGGGCATGCATATGTTACTATAGGTCTTATTAATGATTTATAAAGTAGCACTGCACATTCAATTTTTAATTTTGATCTTCTATTAATGATAGGGTATAGTTCGTGTAATCTGACGTATGCTTCGTTTAGTTTTTTGTTAATATGGTACTTCCATGTGAGCCTTTGGTCCAAGTAAACACCCAGATATTTAACTGCGCTATCTTTCGGATTCCAATTTAAATGATGATCATCTATTGTTATCATCGTGGGATTTTTGACTTGTCTAAGAGTGAATACCTTGGCCTCACACTTACTGGGATTTAAGTGGAAACACCATGTTGACAGCCACTTATTAATTTCATTAATTGAAATTTGCAGATCTTTGATAGATTGTTCCTGGTTTTCATTTTGCGTTATGATAACCATGTCGTCTGCAAATAATGCTTTTTGCTCATTTTCGTGAATTGGAATATCATGTAAGCAGATATTAAATAGAAGAGGTGAGAGAACGCTGCCCTGTGGAACTCCTGACTTGATGGGTTTTGATTCCGATGTATAAGCATTCACTCTAACGCAAAATTTTCTATCTTCAAGAAATGAGTAAATTAATGCTTCAAGGTATTCCGGAATGTTAGTTTTCAGGACCTTATAGATTAAGCCATATAGCCATACTGAATCAAAGGCTTTAGATATGTCTAAGAACGCAGCTGTTGTGTACTGTTTATTTTCGTACCCTCTTTCTATTATCCCGACTACTCTTGTTAGCTGATGTACTGTTGAGTGACCAGGTGTAAAACCATATTGGATGTTAGGTATGATTGTGATTTTGGGTCGTAAGCGTTCAAAAATCAGTTTTTCGAAAAGTTTACCCAAGGTTGGAAGCAAGCTAATTGGTCTATAGTTTTCAAGATTTCGTTTATTTTTCCCGGGTTTCTTAAACATTAATATTTCAGCCTCTTTCCATGTTTTAGGAAAATATCCCATATTCATACATATATTGAAGATGGAACTTAATATATTTAAAGTCTTATTCGGTAGATTTTTTATCACAGCATTGGGAATGAGGTCGTGGCCAGGAGCTTTTTTAATTGGTAACTTTTTGATAAGCGTTTGCAGTTCTTCTGGTGTTACATGATCTATGGTACTATTGTTAACAGGAAGATTAGTTTCTACATGCTGTCGAATTTTATTTGTGAATGAAAAGCTAGCTTTTGAGAATTGTGGAGTGAATGTTTTCTCTAGATAGTTTGAAAAACCTGTGGCTTTCTCAGCATCTGTACTGTAACTATTTCCTTGATAAGTTAATGTTGGCATAGGTTCGCTTTTTTTGATAATTCTTTTCGTTGTTTTCCACATTCCCGGATCATTCGTCTTAATATTTTCTATTAAATTATTGTAAGTATCTATTCGATGTTTATTTAGTTCGTTAGTAATTTGGTGAGTTAAATAGTTAAGTTCTCTTTTAATAGCTGGATCACGTGTTCTCTGCCATTCTCTTCTTACACGACTTTTTTGTTTAATCAGTTGAATAATGTAAGATGGAGGAATGTAGTGATTAGGATTAGTAGATGTTTTGGTGGGCTTGAAGCTACTACGTACAGATGTACATATTTTATTGGTAAGAATCCTCAAGTTATTGTCTATGTCAGAAGGCGTTATTATATTGTTTATCGGTATTCTTACTTTTACTACTTCTTCTCTGAATTGTTCCCAATCCACTATTCCATATATTAACCTGGGCCTGATACTTTTAAATTTAGGTTTACGAGCTATTGTTATTATAATCGGTAGATGATCTGAATTTAATTCGTGGATTACTGTTTGTTCAATAGGCAATGATATCAGTTTCGTAACTAGTACGACTAAGATATCTGGTTGATGATCATTTCTATACGGGTAATAGGTGTATTCATCAGGTGCGTGGATGAGTAACCCTACATCAGTAAGGATGTTGTTTAGGATTTGACCGCTAGGATTGTTGGCTCTACATCCCCAAATTTGGTTTTTACTATTTAAATCTCCTATTACTATGGTTGGTATTGATGAGTTAAACATTATTTCAAAGTCTTTTTTATCTAGTTTGACATTTGGCTGTTTATAAGCACATATAATTCTTAACTTAGTTTTATTTTCGAGATTAACAGTAATTCCTACAGTTTCGACTGATTTTGTCTCAGGAAGCAGCCATTCCGAATGAAGCAGACAGTTGTTAATAAAGATAGCAACACCACCTGCTGCTGCTCTTGATGGACGATCTTTTCGATATATACTATAACCCCTATTGAAAGTAGCTCTCTGTCTGCTAGGTGAGTTTCTGTGATACATGCGATGTCTATCTTATATCTTGCTAGAAAAGCAGCCAATAGATTTTTTTGTAATTTGATCCCATTAATGTTGAAATTTAAAATGTTGATGTCATTGAGTGACCTGTCTAATTTAGGCATTGAGGATGTTTGGGATTAGTTCATTGATAATAAAAGATTTTAACTTAAGGATAAGTGGAGTAATAAGGTTTTTTAGGAAATTTAGGATGGTATCTGACAGGGCTGAGGGATTGGGAAGGTTACTCAATAGGTTGTTATTTGTTTCTTCGGTGGAATTTAAATTGTTGTTATTGCATGAGGAGGGTTGCGTTTTTGTAGCTGTTGCGTAAGAAGAATGGGTGATACGTGGTGGATATTGTTTGTTGCTTTCATTCTGTTGATCGTGGTTTACATTTTGTTGACGTCTGAGGTTATATCGGTTGTGTTGTTCTTGAATTTCTTTATGAGTTTTACATCCTCTATAATTCGAAGGATGTTCATCTCCGCAATTCGCGCATTTAGGTGGTTCTGGAGCTTTCTTTTTACAATTAATATATGAGTGTCCTTCGCCACATTTAACACACCTTGGTTGTAGAGCGCAATAATTTTTTGTGTGGCCATATCTCTGGCAGTTGTGACATTGTGGGATATGTGATGACCTTTTGCGGGGTTCTACCATAACTATTGCCTTAAATATTTTATTGACATTAAATATTTCTTTTGCGTTATCTGTGGCTGTTAGTTCCACCGCGCATAAAGGCATTGGGTGCTTACTTTTGTTCAAAAGTCGGGTTACTTTGATTATAGGTAATTTTTTAATTTTTAATTCATCTTCTATTTCTTTGTCAGTTAAAGAAATGGGTACGTTTCTGATTACTACTGATAATGGTTTGTTATTTGGGTCTTGGAAGGTATGATATTCTACTTTATTCTCTTTGTAGTACTTCGTAAGGGTTCGATAATCATTAGCGTTTGTTAAATTAATTTTGAGGTAAGTATTTTTATATGCGGTAGTAAACGTTTCAGTTGTTAGTGCTTTTATGTCATTTATTATTTCATTGTGGTTAGTAGCGTTGCGTAAGAATATAGGTGGAATTTTTAGTATATTTGATTGCGGCTCATCTCCGCTTTTTTTACTATCATTCGATTTTGATGAACTACCCTTATTACTCGTACTATCATTGTTATTTTTTGATTCATTATCTTCGTTCTGACTATCCTGAGTTATTATATCCATAGAATCTTCATTTGTTGATAACGGATAATATCGGTTTTGTGTAACTAGTTTGTCTGGTGGGCACCAGTTGTATCGTTTAGTGACCTCGCTTACGGGAGGGGATAACTGGTCTCGAGAACGTTTTTGGCTCGCAGACATTGTCTATTAATAAAACCACCCCGAAGGATGACAATTCGATCTAACTACCAATTATTACTTTTGTAGAAGGCCCGTCGTTTTGTGTTTGAGATAAGTTACTCACGTGGAGTTTTATTTTAACAAATAACTCACTTTCGTGTTATACGGGAAACTCGTTCACGAAACACGTTCATTCACTTCGAATACTCCGACACCGAAAAAATTATTTTCTAATATATAGTTTCTGATACATAGGTTAATTAGATAATGTAATAATGCAATATACATGAACCAGGCGGGATAACAATAGAATATATAACACAATATTTATTTAGGTTTTCCCTAATTAGGTCTACCGCCATCCAAAATACCAACCCCATAGAATATTGTATAGAAGGAATTGATGAAAAAATAATTAAATAACTAGAAAATTTAGGGTAATCTACGAAATTAAAAAAAAAACTTGATGAGAACGATTTAATAGAAAATTTGGTTTAGTTAAAGTTGTCAAAAGAAAAAATTATGTGTGAATCCAATTAAAATTAACAAAGTAATTTATAATTTAAGAAATTCAGAAGCATACAATTATATCATTTTAATTTTTAATCTTCTCGCTGAATAATATACCTAATTCAGTTCTCAACTTTAAAAAACCACAGTTTCATAATTTATTTTTATAGGTATACATAGTATATAATGTTCGAACGTAAAATTGAACGAAAAAGGTAAAAATATAGTTGGTAAACGCTGTCGGTGCCATTTGGAACAGAATTCAATCCCATTTAGATATAATCCGCTCGATTTTATTAGTACCTTTTTCGGTCACTTTCAAAATAAACCGTTTCAACGAAAAATATCACAGTTTTGTACTGAGGGACGAGAGCCACTCCATCCACACCGATAATTTTGTGCAAATCGTAAATTTCCCGCTGAGTGTTTCTTTGCGAGAGTCAAAGCGGTGCTTTTTTCTCTACCAGAAAAAGCTTTCTCTTTATTTTCGAACGGAAAAAGGTACACTTCGTTGAAATGAGTGTTGAAGAAAAAAAGTCAGAGGGTCTTTTTAGTAGGGAGATAAAACGGCTTTATGTTTGTTTTTTTATTTAACTATTTGTTTTGATACATAAATTTGCAAATTCGATTTGTATCACAAAAAAAATCAATAATTTATTGTATACAGTATGGTTCAAAATTATACTTCAAAGTATATGGAGGAGATGGCTCCATCATAATCTCGTAGTCTATCTCTCACATCTCTATGTGGTTCTGCAAACTTTGCTGTTCCTCGACATTATCCATATCCTGATTCTGTATGTCATCTTCGTCCACGTCAGAATTATCCTATTCATAATCAGAGATTAATTTCCAATCATTGAACCCAAACAAACCTGAAATCATTCAACGTAGAATCAGAAAATTCCACAATATAAGGACCGACTAGCACGAAATGAAGCTGTCAGAAGGATAGTTGAAATTATGAAAAAAAGAGTTCCTAATTTTGGCAAACGATACATATATTGCAAAGATGTAAAAGAATCTCCAGAGGCTAAAAATCTTAAGTTGCTTAACGTTGCTTGCAGTTTTACGTGAGCTGGAAGGGCATCTCTCATATAAGTATGTTCTTTTTGTATTTTAGAGGATAACAAAAACATGAAACTCTCTTTAGTCATTCTTAAATGATTAAACTTAGGTTATTTCTACGTGCAATCCACAATTTAATCCTAGCTTTTTTTTTGCTAATACATGTGCAGTTCCAAGGAGCACATTTGGACTACCACATTGATGCCAGCGCGAAGTACATCACATGACGCCATTTTTATTGCTAATTGGCGCCACTAAACTGGCTTCTTACCGGCACCAGTTATCTGTGCATGTGGGAACTTAGCTTAACTCGCAATATATTAATGCAGTAACCATAATTACGAAACTACTATACACTTGCACTATCTCACATAAAATGCAACATAGCTTAATAGTACAGGCATTGGGTAGTTTTGTAAATGAAAAGTGTTGCTTGGAAAAAGATAATGTGATAGTGCACAACTAGAACTAACACTAGACCGAGAACTAGAAACATTCAGATTTAGCCTCACGTCTCTCAAGACGGCTAAACCCGAATGATTCTAGTTCTAGGTCTAGTGTTAGTTCTAGTTTTACACTTGCACTGTCACTAGAACTAACACTAGACTTAGAACTAGAAACATTCGGGTTTACCCGCACGTCTATTCAAAACGGCTAAACCCGAATGATTCTAGTGCTTGATCTTGTGTTAGTTCTAGTGACAGTGCAAGTGTAGTTCTAGGTATAGTGTTAGTTCTAGTTTTACACTTGCACTGTCACTAGAACTAACACTAGACTTAGAACTACAAACATTCGGGTTTAACGGCACGTCTCTCAAGGCGACAAAACCCGAATGTTTCTAGTTCTAGGTCTAGTGTTAGTTCTAATTTTACACTATCACTAGAACTAACACAAGACCTAGAACTAGAATCATTCGGGTTTAGCCGTCTTGAGAGACGTGCGGCTAAACCCGAATGTTTCTAGTTCTAGGTCTAGTGTTAGTTCTAGTTTTACACTAGCACTAAAACTAACACAAGACCTACAACTAAAATCAATCGGGTTTAGCCGTCTTGAAAGACGTGCGGCTAAACCCGAATGTTTCTAGTTCTAGGTCTAGTGTTAGTTCTAATTTTACACTATCCCTAGAACTAACACAAGACCTAGAACTAGAATCATTCGGGTTTAGCCGTCTTGAGAGACGTGCGGCTAAATCGGAATGTTTCTAGTTCTAGGTCTAGTGTTAGTTCTAGTTTTACCCTAGCACTATCACTAAAACTAACACAAGACCTAGAACTAGAATCATTCGGGTTTAGCCGTCTTGAGAGATGTGCGGCTAAATCGGAATGCTTCTAGTTCTAGGTCTAGTGTTAGTTCTAGTTTTACCGTAGTACTATCACTAAAATTAACACAAGACCTAGTACTACGGTAAAACTAGAACTAACACTAGACCTAGAACTAGAATCATTCGGGTTTAGCCGTCTTGAGAGACGTGCGGCTAAACCCGAATGTTTCTAGTTCTAGGTCTAGTGTTAGTTCTAGTTTTACACTAGCACTAGAACTAACACAAGACCTACAACTAGAATCAATCGGGTTTAGCCGTCTTGAGAGATGTGCGGCTAAATCGGAATGCTTCTAGTTCTAGGTCTAGTGTTAGTTCTAGTTTTACCGTAGTACTATCACTAAAACTAACACAAGACCTAGAACTAGAATCAATCGGGTTTAGCCGTCTTGAGAGACGTGCGGCTAAACCCGAATGTTTCTAGTTCTAGGTCTAGTGTTAGTTCTAGTTTTACCGTAGTACTATCACTAAAACTAACACAAGACCTAGAACTAGAATCATTCGGGTTTAGTCGTCTTGAGAGACGTGCGGCTAAACCCGAATGTTTCTAGTTCTAGGTCTAGTGTTAGTTCTAATTTTACACTATCACTAGAACTAACACAAGACCTAGAACTAGAATCATTCGGGTTTAGTCGTCTTGAGAGACGTGCGGCTAAATCCGAATGTTTCTAGTTCTAGGTCTAGTGTTAGTTCTAGTTTTACACTAGCACTAGAACTAACACAAGACCTACAACTAGAATCAATCGGGTTTAGCCGTATTGAGAGACGTGCGGCTAAACCCGAATGTTTCTAGTTTTAGGTCTAGTGTTAGTTCTAGTATTAGTGCAATAAAAATATGCAACATAGTAATACCTTATGCTGACTAGCTATCTACGACTGTCACTAGAAGTAACACTAGACTTAGAACTAGAAACATTCGGATTTAGCCGCACGTCTCTCAAGACGGCTAAACCCGAATGATTCTAGTTCTAGGTCTTGTGTTAGTTCTAGCGATAGTGCCAGTGTAAAACTAGAACTAACACTAGACCTAGAACTAGAAACATTCAGGTTTAACCGTCTTAAGAGACGCCAGCTATCTATTATATCGAGGTTTTACTGTAATGTCAAATTATATTGACATGTTGTATTTTATGTGGAACAAAGTAAATAAGTTTCTATGAAAATATATTTTTATATATTACATCTTAAGTGAAATTCACTGCATACACACTTGTTATATCTAGCTATATGTCAAAGAAATTTCGGAACACCTATATTTTCGACTAAAATAACCGGAAGAGTTTGTACGTCATCTGTATTAATTAACCTTTGTAGCTCAGATTTTAGATGTCGTTATAACTTGAGTATGACCCAGTTATAAAGTTTTACAGGCTTTAGTGCTAAGAGTAATTTAAAGAACCATATTTATAGGAGTTTTCGGTCCCAAAATGTGGAGATAAGAGGAGCTACAACTTACTAGATTTTGAACGTAAGTCGAGATTTACAACTAAATTATTATCATTTTTCATAAATACTATTTTATTTTCAAACAAATAAATACTCTTAGATAAATTTTGTCTTTATCGTTAAGAAACTCATCTTTATCTCAAGGTTCGACAACGCGTGTTTATTTTTTGATGGAGAGGTTAAGCAAGAAAGTAAACATTCGATTTGATTACAGCCAGTTTATAAGATACTTTTCATACGATTACAATGTATAAGTCGGGTTTTAAGGTAATTTTTTTGTATTTATTATAAATAATTAATAACGCATTTTTTTATAGATAGTTATAACGATTTGTTTTGTTTTATTTGTTACCGCTGTGTTTGGTGATGATGAACTGGCTTTTAATAATCCTTACATCGGCGATGTAAAACCAATAAAATTACCAAAAAAGTCTTCTTCTGGCCAATTCATTCCGCTTCCTCCACTTCCAGATAACGCAATTGAAAGAAAACTTCTTATGGACGTAAATGATCAATCTTTACAATACATTCGATTTAGGAGGTCAAAATTTTCTGGGTATATGGAAAACGAAAATGGAAACAGAGTTTATTCTGATAGTACTTGGAAAAAAGTTTTACGGCCAAATTTGTATTAATAATAAAATTTTTTCAATAAAATGTCTAAATTATGTTTTTTATGTGATCGTTTGATTTTAGGAGTAACTCATAAGAACGAACTTTTGAAAACGGGGGATGTATACCCGGAGACAATTTCGTGTAATTTATAACTGCACCAGATGTATTTTAAATTGCCACCGTGACGGTATAGAATTTATGTATGAACGTGAAGCGATTGGGGGATTCCTACGGCGGTGGCATGTATTTTCGTCGGTTATGCGTTTTATGAACGTAATATTTTAGAGGGCGCGCTTTATGTTTGGATCAGCATCTTTATGATCTGGGTACTGCATTATTCCGAGACCATATTCAACCGATCTCTATTGTATCTTGTAGATTCTTTGGCTTTATCGTCCAATATCTGACCGCAAACATTCTTTACGAAGTAAATATGACGCGGTGGTTATTCGAAATGCATAACGTACTTTCAAACAAACACATCGATCAAATAAGATTATAAGTTATATATTATATATTTTTATGAATACTTATTAAACGACTCTAAATACGAGATTATTCACTAACCTCTTAAGCGCTTATGTCGCATTTAATCGTCATCACGAAAGTCGCTGCGAAGTGGGTATGCCGGATATATTCGCATCTTAGAAATTAAAGTGATATTCAATAGGCAAGACGATTTTCGCCACGTATATTTATATTATATTTATTAACACGATGTATTTGGGTTAAAAAATAAAAAAGTTGGGTTGAAAACTGTCAAATGTCAAAATTAAATACAACGATTTTTAATAAATATTGAAATCATCTTAATAAGAATCAAAAATACTTGAATTTGATACCAAACACGATGTATTTGGTTTAAAAAATAAAAAAGTTAGGTTAGAAACTGTCAAATGTCAAAATTGAAAATAACGACTTTTTGATAAATATTGAAATGACCTTAATAAGCGTCAAAAATGCTTTAATTTAATACCAAACATGATATATTTAGGTTAAAACATAAAAAAGTTAAGTTAAAAACTGTCAAATGTCAAAATTAAATGTAAGTATTTTAGATAAATATTGAAATGATCGTAATAAGAATCAAAAATGCTTTCATTTGATACCAAACGCGCTGTCTTTGGGTTAAAAAATAAGAAAGTTAGGTTAGAAACTGTCAAATGTCAAAATCAAATGTAAGTTTTTTTGATAAATATTGAAATGACCTTAATAAGCGTCAAAAATGCTTTAATTTAATACCAAACATGGTATATTTGGGTTAAAAAATAAAAAGTTAGGTTAAAAACTGTCAAATCTCAAAATAAAATATAACGATTTTTTTGATAAATATTGCAATGATTTTAATACGAATCAAAAATGCTTTAATTTCATATCAAACAGGATGTATTTGGGTTAAAAAATAAAAAAGTTAGGTTAGAAACTGTCAAATGTCAAAATTAAATGTAACTTTTTTTGATAAATATTGAAATGATCCTAATAAGAATCAAGAATGCTTTAATTTGATGCCAAACACGATATATTTGGGTTAAAAAATAAAAAAAAATAGGTTAGGAACTGTCAAATGTCAAAATTAAATGTAACTTTTTTTGATAAATATTGAAATGATCCTAATAAGAATCATGAATGCTTTAATTTGATGCCAAACACAATATATTTGGGTTAAAAAATAAAAAAAAAATAGGTTAGGAACTGTCAAATGTAAGATTTTTTGATAAATATTGAAATGGTCGTAATAAGAATCAAAAATGCTTTAATTTGATACCAAATACGATGTATTTTGGTGAAAAAATAAAAAAGTTAGGTTAGAAACTGTCAAATGTCAAAATTAAATATAACGATTTTTTGATAACTATTGAAATGATCTTAATAAGAATAAAAAATGCTTTAATTGGATACCAAACACGATGTAGTTGAGTGAAAAAATAAAAAAGTTCGGTTAAAAACTGTCAAATGTCAAATAATCGCCATTTTTTTTTGGTAAAGATTAAAATATCTCGATAACGGTTGGAGATAAATAAGTCGAGTTTGGGTTCATTTTACAGGATTTTTTATTTTCTATCCATTAATGTTAAAAAAAGAACCAAACGCGATGTATTTGGGTTAAAAAATAAGAAAGTTAGGTTAGAAACTGTCAAATGTCAAAATTAAATGTAAGTTTTTTTGATAAATATTGAAATGACCTTAATAAGCGTCAAAAATGCTTTAATTTAATACCAAACATGATATATTTGGGTTAAAAAATAAAAAGTTAGGTTAAAAACTGTCAAATCTCAAAATTAAATATAACGATTTTTTTGATAAATATTGCAATGATTTTAATACGAATCAAAAATGCTGTAATTTGATAACCAAACAGGATGTATTTGGGTTAAAAAATAAAAAAGTTAAGTTAGAAACTGTCAAATGTCAAAATTAAATGTAACTTTTTTTGATAAATATTGAAATGATCCTAATAAGAATCAAGAATGCTTTAATTTGATGCCAAACACGATATATTTGGGTTAAAAAATAAAAAAAATAGGTTAAGAACTGTCAAATGTCAAAATTAAATATAGCGATTTTTTGATAAATATTGAAATGATCGTAACAAGAATCAAAAGTGCTTTAATTTGATATCAAACACGATGTATTTTGGTTAAAAAATAAAAAAGTTAAGTTAGAAACTGTCAAATGTCAAAATTAAATATAACGATTTTTTGATAACTATTGAAATGATCTTAATAAGAATAAAAAATGCTTTAATTTGATACCAAACACGATGTAGTTGGGTGAAAAAATAAAAAAGTTCGGTTAAAAACTGTCAAATGTCAAATAATCGCCATTTTTTTTTTTGGTAAAGATTAAAATATCTCGATAACGGTTGGAGATAAATAAGTCGAGTTTGGGTTCATTTTAAAGGATTTTTTATTTTCTATCCATTAATGTTAAAAAAAGAACAGCTTTATAACTAAAAAAAAATTCTGAATTGATCCTTATTAAGAAACAAATACGACTTCATCCGGCTAATCCGCTAGTAATTAGTAATCCACTGAGTGCAACGGTCGGGATAGCTGTCCGAATTTGTGTGCACTAAAATTATTCATTCAAACTTTTTGGACATAACTACCATAAATTGTTACCAAATTCATCGAACACTTGGTGATAAAAAATAACGGCTACATTTTTTGATGGACCTGGGTGAAATGCTTGTCGAAAAATATGCTAATCTTTCAGAAGACCGATCAAGGACACCGAGTCCTTCTTGGCTACTAGAGCGACATTTCCCAGATTTCATTCCACCTACAATAAAACAAAAGCCGACAAAACGATGCGTCCTTTGTTATGAAAACAAAATTAGAAAGGAATGACGATACTGGTGCAACATGGCATCTGAAACGTCAAACATTTCTTCAAAAGACGCACTACTTAACTCGAAAGTTTCTAGTTCTAAGTCCACATACGCTCGACGTAAAAAGCGCTTAAGAGGTTAATGATCTCTATTATTACAATACAACCTTTAAATTTAATTAAGCCGTAAACATTATTGATTTGAAAATATCTCTAGAGAGGAGTAGAACACGGAATAATATTCTACATATATCCCTAGGTTTAATATTCAATGACATTACGTAATTCACGTGGCCTCGATGGAAACATTTACACTACAATATTCGGTTCCATTGCATCCATTACCGATAGCAAAAGCTCGTCAGGGTCGGTCGTGTTTTAATAGTCGTTTGTTGACGGTTGGGACCGTAACATTTCCGCTGATGTTAATTCAATATCGAAGTTTCCCCCAATGTAAACACGTCGACGCAGTACCCATTTACCTGCACCTATGTATGGTTGGTGTGGTGTGTATTCGATTAAAATAAAAAAGTGTGCAGTACCAGTTTCGAATGGACAATATTTGATCATCCAATAAGTTTGAACTGACGCGAAATAACTGCGTCTCATTTAGTCGGGCTTCAACTGGTCCGCAAGTTTTAAATAAACAAGTCCACATCCAATTCAAACTTTTATTACTATACTATTCATCCGGCGGCAGTAAATTTTACTTTATTTGAAAGTTGAAATCGAAATTATTTTTTGATCTCAAAACAAATTAAAAACAATATTGTAGATATTGTTTTCGACGTAACACTGGTTGAAAGGTTTATGCTTAGTCCGATGTCAAATGTTAATTAGCGGTAGTCTGTTGTTGTTGTTTGTACAAGTGAAAGCAGTCGAGTCACCGATACAGGCCGCAATACTCACAATGTACACCACAAACATTGTATAGCCGAAGTCGACACAAACTCGTTAGCGATGTTTTTAATAATTAACACTACAACAACTGGTAACGCGTTGTACATTACACTTCATACGTCATGTGCCTAAAACGTATAAAATAACATTCCTTTCATTGCCAAAAGCAATTCGTTTTGGCGTTAAACAAATTTCAACCGCTTTGTAATAACTACGTTCACGGTATTATCCCCGACGATATTTAGTTTAGCTTTAGGCCTGTTATTTTAGCAAATATTTACCCGCGATATATTCAGGCTTAGTTTCCTTGGTAATAAATCGAGTTTTCGTACGTGATCATGCTTAACCCTTTGTGTCCCGACAGTACTTTAAAGTACCGGTAATTTCAAATACTCAACTGTAGTCATCTATTCGGCGCATTTAGAGCTGTTGGTACTTTCTACTATACAAGAAAGAAAAACGACGCAATCCTCACTATTGTAGGGTTTTTAGGTATATTTTAACTTATTCATCCACATGTGAGGTTAGAAGATCCAGATCCAGATCATTTTAAAAAGAAAGCATTGAGCTTTAATTTAAAATAAGTCTCATTCCAATTTCAATAAACACGGCTTCCAGGAATTTTTAAATTAGCATCTTTTTTGACTCTTTTAAATGTAAGTTTTATTTCAACATTTTTTTTCTCAATATTTTTCCAATCCAACCCAATAATTATTATACATCATTTTAAAGAGCAACCTTTGAGCTTTAATTTAAAATAAGTTTCATTTCTTAATTTCAATAAATACGGTTTCCAGGAATTTTTAAATTAGCATCTTTTTTGACACTTTTAGGTTATACGAAAATGTAAGTTTTGTTTCAACATTTTCTTTCTCAATATTTTTCCAATCCAACCCAACAATTATTATACATCATTTTAAAGAGAAAGCTTTGAGCTTTAATTAAGAATAAGTCTCATTCATTTATTTCAATCAATACGGCTTCCATGAATATTTAAATTAGCATCTTTTTTGACACTTTTCGGTTATACGAAAATGTAAGTTTTGTTTCAACATTTTTTTTCTAAATATTTTTCCAATCCAATCCAACAATTATTATACATCATTTTAAAGAGAAAGCTTTGAGCTTTAATTTAAAATAAGTTTCATTCCTTAATTTCAATAAATACGGCTTCCAAGAATTTTTAAATTAGCATCTTTTTTGACGCTTTTAGGTTATACGAAAATATAAGTTTTGTTTCAACATTTCTTTTCTCAATATTTTTCCAATCCAACCCAACAATTATTATACATCATTTTAAAGAGAAAGCTTTGGGCTTTAATTTAAAATAAGTTTCATTCCTTAATTTCAATAAATACGGCTTCCAGGAATTTTTAAATTAGCATCTTTTTTGACACTTTTAGGTTATACGAAAATGTAAGTTTTGTTTCAATATTCTTTTTCTCAATATTTTTCCAATCCAACCCAACAATTATTATACATCATTTTAAAGAGAAAGCTTTAAGCTTTAATTTAGAATAAGAATCATTCCTTAATTTCAATAAACACGGCTTCTAGGAATTTTTAAATTAGCATCTTTTCTGACTCTTTTAGGTTATAGGAAAATGTAAGTTTTGTTTCAACATTTTTTTTCTCAATATTTTTTCAATCCAACCCAACAATTATTATACATCATTTTAAAGAGAAAGCTTTGAGCTTTAATTTAAAGTAAGTTTAATTCCTTAATTTCAATAAATACGGCTTCCAGGAATTTTTAAATTAGCATCTTTTTTCACACTTTTAGGTTATACGAAAATGTAAGTCTTGTTTCAACATTTTTTTTCTCAATATTTTTCCAATCCAACCTAACAATTATTATACATCATTTTAAAGAGAAAGCTTTGAGCTTTAATTTAAAATAAGTTTCATTTCTTAATATCAATAAATACGGCTTCCAGGAATTTTTAAATTAGCATCTTTTTTGACACATTTAGGTTATACGAAAATACAAGTTTTGTTTCAACATTTTTTTTCTCAATATTTTTCCAATCCAATCCAACAATTATTATACATCATTTTAAAGAGAAAGCTTTGAGCTTTAATTTAAAACAAGTTTCATTCCTTAATTTCAATAAGTACGGCTTCCAGGAATTTTTAAATTAGCATCTTTTTTGACACTTTTAGGTTATACGAAAATATGTTTTGTTTCAAAATTTTTTTTCTCAATATTTTTCCAATCCAACCCAATAATTATTACACATCATTTTAAAGAGAAAGCTTTGAGCTTTAATTTAAAACAAGTTTCATTCCTTTATTTCAATCAATACGGTTTCCATGAATATTTAAATTAGCATCTTTTTTGACACTTTTAGGTTATACGAAAATGTAAGTTTTGTTTCAACATTTTTTTTCTCAATATTTTTCCAATCCAACCCAACAATTATTATACATCATTTTAAAGAGAAAGCTTTGAGCTTTAATTAAGAATAAGTCTCATTCATTTATTTCAATCAATACGGCTTCCATGAATATTTAAATTAGCATCTTTTTTGACACTTTTAGGTTATACGAAAATGTAAGTTTTGTTTCAACATTTTTTTTCTAAATATTTTTCCAATCCAATCCAACAATTATTATACATCATTTTAAAGAGAAAGCTTTGAGCTTTAATTTAAAATAAGTTTCATTCCTTAATTTCAATAAATACGGCTTGCAAGAATTTTTAAATTAGCATCTTTTTTGACGCTTTTAGGTTATACGAAAATATAAGTTTTGTTTCAACATTTCTTTTCTCAATATTTTTTCAATCCAACCCAACAATTATTATACATCATTTTAAAGAGAAAGCTTTGGGCTTTAATTTAAAGTAAGTTTAATTCCTTAATTTCAATAAATACGGCTTCCAGGAATTTTTAAATTAGCATCTTTTTTGACACATTTAGGTTATACGAAAATACAAGTTTTGTTTCAACATTTTTTTTCTCAATATTTTTCCAATCCAATCCAACAATTATTATACATCATTTTAAAGAGAAAGCTTTGAGCTTTAATTTAAAACAAGTTTCATTCCTTAATTTCAATAAGTACGGCTTCCAGGAATTTTTAAATTAGCATCTTTTTTGACACTTTTAGGTTATACGAAAATATGTTTTGTTTCAAAATTTTTTTTCTCAATATTTTTCCAATCCAACCCAATAATTATTACACATCATTTTAAAGAGAAAGCTTTGAGCTTTAATTTAGAATAAGAATCATTCCTTAATTTCAATAAATACGGCTTCCAGGATTTTTTAAATTAGCATCTTTTTTCACACTTTTAGGTTATACGAAAATGTAAGTTTTGTTTCAACATTTTTTTTCTCAATATTTTTCCAATCCAATCCAACAATTATTATACATCATTTTAAAGAGAAAGCTTTGAGCTTTAATTTAAAACAAGTTTCATTCCTTAATTTCAATAAGTACGGCTTCCAGGAATTTTTAAATTAGCATCTTTTTTGACACTTTTAGGTTATACGAAAATATGTTTTGTTTCAAAATTTTTTTTCTCAATATTTTTCCAATCCAACCCAATAATTATTACACATCATTTTAAAGAGAAAGCTTTGAGCTTTAATTTAGAATAAGAATCATTCCTTAATTTCAATAAATACGGCTTCCAGGATTTTTTAAATTAGCATCTTTTTGACACTTTTAGGTTATACGAAAATATAAGTTTTGTTTCAACATTTTTTTTCTCAATATTTTTCCAATCCAATCCAACAATTATTATACATCATTTTAAAGAGAAAGCTTTGAGCTTTAATTTAAAATGAGTTTCATTCCTTAATTTCAATAAATACGGCTTCCATGAATTTTTAAATTAGCATCTTTTTTAACACTTTTAGGTTATACGAAAATGTAAGTTTTATTTCAACATTTTTTTCTCAATATTTTTCCAATCCAACTCGACGAATATTATATATCATTCTAAAGAGAAAGCTTTGAGCTTTAATTTAAAATAACATTCATTCCTTAATTTCAATAAATACGGCTTCCAGGATTTTTTAAATTAGCATCTTTTTTGACACTTTCAGGTTATACGATAATGTTAGTTTTAACTCAATACTCTTTTTCTCAATATTTTTCTAATTCATCCCATCGATTATTATACATCGATTTAAACAGAAAGTTTTAAGCTTCAATTTAAAATAAGTTTCATTTCTTAATTTCAATAAACAAAGTTTCAAAATTTTTGACTTCTTGGTACACAAAGGGTTAATTAGCTGACGAATTATGTTCAAAAGGAAACCATTCTGTACAAATGACTATTTACTTACTTTGCGTTGAGATGTCAAAAAAAAAGAAGTAAACATTTTTTGTGTTAACACAAAAGCAGATGTGACAGGAACCTCTACAAATCTCTTACGCACACTGTGCGTGAGGTGATTTGGAGAACTCCGAGTTGAATACAAAGTGCTTTTGATGCCATCAGCTTAAACGCCTGTACACTTCGTAGCCCGGCGCCTCCACCATTTTTCTCTTTCTACTCCACCGCATTGTTACTACCCTCTTCGATGTCGTTTAACGGAACTCGTAAGAGTGGAAGTGAAAGGACACGGTCATCAGGAACTGAGAGGGTCCCTTCTAATCTTCCGACACCTCTATCATGTCGTGTTATCCGCTTTAATGCGAAGAGGTCGACGTGGGAGTGAGGTATATCCGGTTTTTTTAAAATCATTGAAGTGATTGATGGATGGACTCGTCTCGTGGCACGAATTTCCTATATTGGTTTCCAAAAGGAGATTTAGTGATGGACGTTTCACGTTTATTAGTTTAGATTACACATAATGAAAAGTTAAAGTTCTTTTACGTAAGAAGGGTAGTTAATAAAGTTTGATTTAATTGTCATAACAAATCGATAGATTACTATTTACAACGATTAATTATTCTTGTCCATTTTAACATGCGGATTAATAATGACAAATGGTCAGAAATGATCCGTGCGACACTAAAATCTTGCACTTCTCCACCGAACACAATCGCATTAACAGTGGCCGATGTGGTGATTTATGGAATTGTCGAAATAACAATTGGTACTCTCGAAGCTCGTTTAGCTTTCATCCGTCATGGGGCGGTGTACAGAATTGTTTTTCAGGCAACGCGGTTCGATCGATAATTGTTCGCCATCGTTCAAACGTTATCATTTTAGGAGAACGGGGAGGTTGGAATTGAAATCTCGCATTCTGTGTGAATTGAGCTTCCCAATTCAGCCTAATTAAACTTCTGATGGCGTCCGCGGATACGATCATGCTTTGATGAATGTGCCGGATAATGACGTTCGGAATGCACATGCATCTCGGTGACCGATAGACTTGTTAATTAGAGCAAAAGGGAAGGGTGTTCTAGTGAACAATGTGATATTATCGATCGGCGTTTATTGCGATGTTATTCGAAAATCTCATTAATATACTGAAAGCTTAAACTAATCAACAACTTATAGATACGATAACGTACAAGGTGATTAAGAATTTTTAAACTGAAATTTTCTTACTCCATGAAATTTTTGTAACAGTATTTTAAGAAATTTTTAACTTTTAAGCTTATCTAATGTCTTCATGATCGTATCATATATCACGAAAGCCGTTTATGAACACATTATAGGTTGTGTAATTCAGTTACAAAGGATACAGTGTTACCATTTAAAATACCGCGTAAATGATGCTTTGAAGTAATATAATATTCCACTTTAAAGCTGCTTATGCAGTTATAATCTATCCTGTTTTGATGTGCTACCGAACTACACACACTTCTCTTGCTTATCTGAGAAGCCTATACATAGAAAAGCTTATCTGCTTCTGCGTATTTTATAAACGCTCGATTTATGTACATTTCCACTCTATGCGATTCTATATTTAATATTTCTGTAAAGCATGTAATCGTATTTATTGAAACCTATTTTGGGTTTTAAATCGAAATGATAGTGTTGTTAATAATTAATGGTTTTTGTGTGTTATAATTTAAATGTTAACATTTTTACCATAAATATTGGTTGAATGAATTGTACAGGTGGTTCAAATTCGATGTCCGAATAGGCTAACTCGGAAACTATAAGAGTTAGAAAAAAAGTAGCTTACATGTCATGATTTCGTTTTTCGAGAAATTGCTAATGCCGAAAACCTCAAAGCGCTATCGTCTTTTGTTTTAGAATAAAGCTAAAAATAAATTTTTTTAGTGTCCTCAAAGAAATTAAATTTACAGTTTCCTGTAAATTATAATTAAAAATTAAAAAACATATTTCTAATATTTGAAACAAATACATTTGTTGAACTATTTAATTTATATTATTTGTTTTACACAAAAGTTGGAATAGATTGCATTATTTCACATTTTTTATTAATATTTAATATTATTATTAAATGACTTAATAAATTATTGATAGATGGCGCGCATATATTTTTTTTTAATTCAAATACACATAGCATTTTGTTTGTATTCAAAAATTTTCGGAAGTGTCAAATTAAAAATCCTGTTTTTTAAGATGTATCACGAAAAGTTTAACATGTTAGAATGTTACATATTAGAAAATAAAGTAAATTTTATATACCGTAATTTACAGGAAACTGTAAATTTAATTTCTTTGACGACACTAAAAAAAAACTTTATTTTTAGCTTTATTCTAAAACAATAAGAAATAGACCTATATACCCCCATATTTTTGTATTCAGAAAAAAATAACGAATTTAATAAGCGAATAATCAGTGGTTATTTCCATTTAAAAAAACGAAAATTGTCATAATATCTAGAAATCTAAAACCGAAAATTTTTTTTTGACTACGTCATCAAATTCTCTGTAAAAAAGTGTCCATATAATGTCTTAGTCATAATACTCCACCTATAATAATAACCAAGATAATTGCACTTGCTGGTTTTACGATATTTTCAATTTTGGCCTCTAGGGGAAAAACAAAAGACGATAGCGCTTTGAGGTTTTTGGCATTAGCAATTTCTCGAAAAACGAAATCATGACATGTAAGCTATTTTTTTTCTAACTCTTATAGTTTCGGAGATAGCCTATTCGGACATCGAATTTGAACCACCCTGTACAAATACAAATAATGACAACTCAACACTCTGCTTAAAAACGATAGAAGATACAAATATTTACATGAAAATTTAATATAAATCTTCTGCATCATACTCGGAATACCTTTTTTTTTTCATTAGCAACTTATGAAATTACGAATTCTTCCAATTTTCATATATTCGAATATTTCTCTACATTGATGCATCTGAGAGCAAAAGTGTTAGAGAGCAATGAGTAAAGGGTAAAATTTGCTACAACTTTTGTCTAAAAGTTTTTCTGTATCATGCTCGGAATACTGTTTTTTTTTTATTAGCAACTTGTGAAACTACGAATTCTTCCAATTTTCATATTTTCGAATATTTCTCTACATTGATGCATCTGAGGGGAAAAGTGTTAGAGAGCAATATATAAAGGGTAAAATTTGCTACAACTTTTGTTGTAAAAGTTGTTCTGTGTCATGTTCGAAATACCGTTTTTTATTATATATTTTATTATATTAGCAACTTGTGAAATCACGAATTATTCTAATTTTCATATTTTCGAATATCTCTCTACATTGATGCATCTCAAGACAAAAGTGTTAGAGAGCAATGTGTAAAGGGTATAATTTACTACAACATTTGTTGTAAAAGTTTTTCTGTATCATGCTCGGAATACCGTTTTTTTCCATTAGCAACTTGTAAAACTACAAATACTTCTAATTATCATATTTTCGTATATTTCTCTGCATTGATGCATCTGAGAGCAAACTTGTCAGAGAGCAATGCGTTAAGGGTAAAATTTGCTACAAAATTTGTTATAAAAGTTTTAGTATCATGCTCGGAATGCCGTTTTTTTCCATTAGCAACTTGTAAAACTACGAATTCTTCCAATTATCATATTTTTGTATATTTCTCTGCATTGATGCATCTGAGAGCAAACTTGTCAGAGAGCAATGCGTTAAGGGTAAAATTTGCTACAACATTTGTTCTAAAAGTTTTTCTGTATCATGCTCGGAATACCATTTTTTTCCATTAGCAACTTGTAAAACTACGAATTCTTCCAATTATCATATTTTTGTATATTTCTCTGCATTGATGCATCTGAGAGCAAACTTGTCAGAGAGCAATGTGTAAAGGGTAAAATTTGCTACAACTTTTGTTCTAAAAGTTTTCCTGTATCATGCTCGGAATACTGTTTTTTTTCCATTAGTAATTTGTGAAACCACGAATTCTTCGAATTTACATATTTTCGAATATCTCTCTACATTGATGCATCTCAGGGCAAAAGTGTTAGAGAGCAATGAGTAAAGGGTAAAATTTGCTACAACTTTTGTCTAAAAGTTTTTCTGTATCATGCTCGGAATATTGTTTTTTTTCCATTAGTAACTTGTGAAACCACGAATTCTTCGAATTTTCATATTTTCGTATATTTCTCTGCATTGATGCATCTGAGAGCAAACTTGTCAGAGAGCAATGCGTTAAGGGTAAAATTTGCTACAACATTTGTTCTAAAACTTTTTCTGTATCATGCTCGGAATACCATTTTTTTCCATTAGCAACTTGTAAAACTACGAATTCTTCCAATTATCATATTTTTGTATATTTCTCTGCATTGATGCATCTGAGAGCAAACTTGTCAAAGAGCAATGAGTAAAGGGTAAAATTTACTACAATTTTTGTTCTAAAAGTTTTTCTGTATCATGTTCGGAATATTGTTTTTTTTCCATTAGTAACTTGTGAAACCACGAATTCTTCGAATTTTCATATTTTCGTATATTTCTCTGCATTGATGCATCTGAGAGCAAACTTGTCAGAGAGCAATGCGTTAAGGGTAAAATTTGCTACAACATTTGTTCTAAAAGTTTTTCTGTATCATGCTCGGAATACCATTTTTTTCCATTAGCAACTTGTAAAACTACGAATTCTTCCAATTATCATATTTTTGTATATTTCTCTGCATTGATGCATCTGAGAGCAAACTTGTCAGAGAGCAATGAGTAAAGGGTAAAATTTACTACAATTTTTGTTCTAAAAGTTTTTCTGTATCATGTTCGGAATATTGTTTTTTTTCCATTAGTAACTTGTGAAACCACGAATTCTTCGAATTTTCATATTTTCGTATATTTCTCTGCATTGATGCATCTGAGAGCAAACTTGTCAGAGAGCAATGCGTTAAGGGTAAAATTTGCTACAACATTTGTTCTAAAAGTTTTTCTGTATCATGCTCGGAATACCATTTTTTTCCATTAGCAACTTGTAAAACTACGAATTCTTCCAATTATCATATTTTTGTATATTTCTCTGCATTGATGCATCTGACAGCAAACTTGTCAGAGAGCAATGAGTAAACGGTAAAATTTACTACAATTTTTGTTCTAAAAGTTTTTCTGTATCATGTTCGGAATATTGTTTTTTTTCCATTAGTAACTTGTGAAACCACGAATTCTTCGAATTTTCATATTTTCGTATATTTCTCTGCATTGATGCATCTGAGAGCAAACTTGTCAGAGAGCAATGCGTTAAGGGTAAAATTTGCTACAAAATTTGTTGTAAAAGTTTTAGTATCATGCTCGGAATGCCGTGTTTTCCATTAGCAACTTGTAAAACTACGAATTCTTCCAATTATCATATTTTTGTATATTTCTCTGCATTGATGCATCTCAGAGCAAACTTGTCAGAGAGCAATGAGTAAAGGGTAAAATTTACTACAATTTTTGTTCTAAAAGTTTTTCTGTATCATGCTCGGAATATTGTTTTTTTTCCATTAGTAACTTGTGAAACCACGAATTCTTCGAATTTTCATATTTTCGTATATTTCTCTGCATTGATGCATCTGAGAGCAAACTTGTCAGAGAGCAATGCGTTAAGGGTAAAATTTGCTACAACATTTGTTCTAAAAGTTTTTCTGTATCATGCTCGGAATACCATTTTTTTCCATTAGCAACTTGTAAAACTACGAATTCTTCCAATTATCATATTTTCGTATATTTCTCTATATTGATGCATCTGAGAGCAAACTTGTCAGATAGCAATGTGTAAAGGGTAAAATTTGCTACAACTTTTGTTCTAAAAGTTTTTCTGTATCATGCTCGGAATACTGTTTTTTTTCCATTAGTAACTTGTGAAACCACGAATTCTTCGAATTTACATATTTTCGAATATCTCTCTACATTGATGCATCTCAGGGCAAAAGTGTTAGAGAGCAATGAGTAAAGGGTAAAATTTGCTACAACTTTTGTCTAAAAGTTTTTCTGTATCATGCTCGGAATACCGTTTTTTTCCATTAGCAACTTGTAAAACTACGAATTCTTCCAATTATCATATTTTCGTATATTTCTCTACATTGATACATCTGAGAACAAAAGTGTCAGAGAACAATGAGTAAAGGGTAAAATTTACTACAATTTTTGTTCTAAAAGTTTTTCTGTATCATGCTCGGAATACTGGTTTTTCCATTAGTAACTTGTGAAACCACGAATTATTTGAATTTTCATATTTTCGAATATTTCTCTACATTGATGCATGTCAGGACAAAAGTGTTAGAGAGCAATGTGTAAAGAGTAAAATTTTCTACAACGTTTGTTCTAAAAGTTTTTCTGTATCATGCTCGGAATACTGTTTTTTCCATTAGCATCTTGTAAAACTACGAATTCTTCCAATTGTCATATTTTCGTATATTTCTTTATATTGATGCATCTGAGAGCAAACTTGTCAGATAGCAATGAGTAAAGGGTAAATTTTACTACAATTTTTGTTCTAAAAGCTTTTCTGTATCATGCTCGGAATATTGTTTTTTTTTCCATTAGTAACTTGTGAAACCACGAATTCTTCGAATTTTCATATTTTCGTATATTTCTCTGCATTGATGCATCTGAGAGCAAACTTGTCAGAGAGCAATGCGTTAAGGGTAAAATTTACTACAACATTTGTTCTAAAAGTTTTTCTGTATCATGCTCGGAATACCATTTTTTTATTAACCAATTGTGAAACTACGAATTCGTCTAATTTTCAGATTTTATAAATGTTAAAATTTTTACCATAAACGACAACTCAACACTCCGCTTAGAAACGATAGAAGATACAAATGTTTACATGAAAATTTAATATAAACACCTACCCTCATGCTCAATGTATACGGTATTTAATTTAAGATTAATAAAGCACACCCTCGAGACTCTCGCTCACGTAACGGAACTTCTGAGCTTGTTTTACTTCACGGCAAGATCATTGTAAAATCTCGTCTTAGGGATAATTAGTTTGTTGCATAATATGAAGGAAAAATTAATTGTAACTTTTCTCTTCATTAATTTATCTCTGAATGTAATATTTTTTCTTCCTTCCATCGTGTATTATTTTCCCAGCTGAAACATTGCTCATGAAAAAAAGTCACGAAATAAAATGAATCGAAGAGGTTCTCGCGAATGAATGGTTTATGCGATCGCTTCATCCCCAACTTCACGATTTACTAATTCAATTTCCCGGGGGATCCAACTTTTTCAACGCCGGAATACAATCGGGAGTTCGTTTCCGTATTTTTTTTTCCATTTTTGGAACAGTTTCAGAATTTCAGAGGCTAAAACGAAACGAAACCTTGACAGCCGTAAATTTTAAGTCGTATTTAAGGGTGTAAACTTTTGCTCGTTAGCCTTAACCGTAACGTGCGCAGTTTTATGAGCGTTCCTTGGATCTCGGGGAAAGTTTTCGTCGGAGGTATTGCTCGAATACAATGTTGCGCACTTCTCTTATTTATGGTGTGGTCGAGCGCAAATTGTTTCTAATATTTCTCCTTGGGGAAAATACCCCCATTTCTGCGAGTATTTAACTTAACCATAAACGAAAGTTACAAATTTATACAAGGGACAAAGAAGCATACAATATTATTTTATTTACGATGATGTTTTTTGAATTTGTCCTTATTGGTTTGCAGCTTGAGTTGGTTGAAGACGTCACAAACACAATTCGAATTTCGATTTCCCAATTCATTAAGCTAATTGCTAGGGCGGCCATCAATTACAGGGCAGTATTCGCATTACGCCCTAAATGCAGAGTATTGGGAGGAGTGGAGAAGGAGGCACCGGGATGAATATAAAATTAATTTCACTTAGCGACACCCGAGCAAACGTAGATATAGTTTCCTTGACGCCATTACTGTAATATTGCCAACTTTGTAATGAATTAATCCCTGTGGCGAATTTAGTTGCAAAACAACCGTAAGCTATTCCCTAATTTTAAGTTGCACAACGAAATTTATATACTATGATTTATTACACAGATTTATCTTTGTAATTGAAATTCCTGAATGGATTTCTTTTCTGTAAGATTCCTTATTAATATTTATTAAGAAAGGTTTTCCTTCTAGAGATAATGAGCTATCTACTGAAAATTAATTTAAAATCAGTTCGTAGAATCCGGAATCGCCGGCGAATGCAAATTCTAAATCGAAACTTTCAAGCCAAGATTAAACGATAGCCTTATCACGTGACAGCAGCGTCGTCGTAAAGTTGATATTTCGAAAATATTCCAGGCTTATATCACGGATATTTAACCCCGTAAATAGAAGTCGTAACGCGCGTTCGTTGCGTTGAATCTAAATTTCCCGTTTTTAACTAAAACTCATCATGAACAAACGCACAAACGTGCCGTTTGTGAATTACCGGTTTCCATCATTTCTATAGGAGTGTAATACCGGGTGTGAAAAAACGATTTAAAATGGTTCAGAAGGGATTTGTGTTAAAACTGCTTTTGTAACGGTGTGCACGAAATGGGACATAAAAAAAACAATTTTAGGTTTGTATTGACAATACAAATAGCAGTTAAAATTATTAGCTTTGGGGAACTATCATATCCGGCTTAATATTTATTCTGATTCAACTGTGCTTAATTCATACATCACTTTTTTCTGTTTTCAAAAAAATAAAGCTTTATACGACTTCGTTAAAAAAGACGGACTTGTTCTTAACTGCGAAACAACTAACTGAGAACAAATAGAAGAATCGTTTCTAAAGTTGCATTGAGTTAATATACAACCTAAAGGATCTCTTTTGTCGCCTGTCCGGAATTTTACAGGTGTTAAAAGTTTTATTCAACCGGATTTTCTCTGACATTATTACGTTTCGACTTAACACCTTTTCATTAAAATAAAAGGTATGGAGTGTGACGACGAACGGTTCTGTTCCGGCGTCAGTTCTGCATGGATAATCCGTTTTCAGTGGGCGTCCAAAGAGGCTTGTTTGTTTAATATTCTCTTTGGAAAGGCGCGATGTGCCAGTACTCAACGAGACGATATTAGGCAGAGTGCACAATGTCGGTGAGCGAAAGGCTCGATAAGCGAGGTTTTGTCTTTGTTCTTTATAACGACGAGTAGTAGCTGGGCGGTATTAAAGCCCTTTCATTTGACAGCACAACTTTGCGTCTCACGTATAACAGTACTAAAACGCAAAACGACAAGTGCTCATCAAAACTCGTATATTAACCACTTTTCTATTCAGGATCCTTTTATCTTGGAAATAATATTATTATAGTAATGGAATGAATTTTCGACTATTATATTTCTTTATTCATAATAAGTATTCCTCCATAAATAAAAAATAATCGAAATTAAAAACACATGTTTTAGCTACGTTTTTATAACGACTTTGTGCTTTTTGATTCAATTTGTGGAACCGAACAAACAATAATGGCATATACGAAAAACAAGTAATAGCATCAAAAGTTGATTATATGAGGTTGTGTTTCGCTACTCCACGTTTGTAAATACATCGTTTGTTGGTTTAGTGTAAAATGTTATTTCCTGTTACCAACCCAAAGTTAATTTAATAAAATAACAATTTTATAGTTTACTTATTGTTAGAGTATGTTTATTTTTGTCCAGCACAAGCATCACTGAAGAAGCGTGGTGATGTAACGTGTGAAGAAACATGGTTACAATAAAATCTGGATAACACAATATTTTTCTAATACGTAAACGTCCTAATACGTAAACGGAGATGTTCGTTATACTGAAAAGTCAAACCTCATTGCCTTATTCAGACGTGCAACTATATGTGTCGGACCTGATAAGTTGACTGCAACATCAACGAAATACACCCTGCCTGAAACACGGCAACCTGGTGGGACTGAAGAAGTCAATAAAACCGAACCTAATCCTGTACCTTTTGATCAGACTGAAACAAAGTCTGCTTCTGCGACCTTGAGCGTTACAGAGATATTCGCTATGTAATAAATGCCTGAAAAGCCATCCACATTATCTTTCTGTAATTTATGCATACCTACTTGTTCTTTACTCTTTTACATATTGTTATCTTTATGACTTACAATTTTGTTATGTCAATAGATACCTTATACCGATTGGTAACTTTAATTTTAGGAGATACACCCAACACGGACGTACGTATAAGTATACTTGTGTGTGTGCATATGCGCGCGGAGTATGTTTGTGGGAGGGGAATCGCAAAAGTAGTGGATCGGAGAGCAGTCAGTCGTTTGACATCGTTCAATGATAAGAAATATTATAAAAATAATAACTAATATAATAAATTAAATTCAAATAAGACAAAGCAAATTCTTAATTCTAAAAATAAAAACAATTCGTAAGTAACTGAAATAAACTTTGTAAAACAACAAATAAAACACCATTCTGTGCTAAACAATAGCCCAATCTATCGTAAAAAGTTCGCCTTACATTCGCTAGTATATCGGGACTAATATCCTGTATACAATTGCGAATTTTTGTTTGTAAGTCATCCAGATTGGTTGTCCTTTCTTCATCAAAACCATAAATTTTCGATTTTAAATATCCCCATAGAAAAAAATCATTGGGGGCTAAATCTGGTGATCTAGGCGGCCAAGTTAACGTTCCGCAAATAGATATTACACGATTTGGAAATTGTGCGTTAAGATACTCTTTAACTTGCCGGCTGTTGTGAGCCGGGCAACCATCTTGTTGGAACCAGATACTTCCAAATTGAACATTGTCTAATTGTTGAAGCGATGGGATTACGTCATTTTGCAAAATGTTTAAATACTTATGACCATTTAAATTTCCTTCTATGAAAAAAGGACCGATAATATGGTCACCTACTAAGCCAGCCCAAACATTTAATTTTTGGGGATATTGTGTACGAGCCGCATAAACTTTGTGTTCATTGTCACGACTCCAATATTGAGCAACGCTGGGATTATGCCGACCATGCAAAGGAAATGTAGATTCATCGGTAAATAAAATGTTTTTTATAAAATCAACATTTCCGTTGGCCATTTCCATCATAGTAAAGCAAAATTCCGCCCTTGTAATATTATCGTCCTGACTTTTTTGTACCTTGTACGACCTGTACCCGTGTTTCTTTAATGTTTTTAGGACGACAACATGGCTGATAGCAAACGTCTCCGCAACTTGTCTGCTTGACTGATTTTTATTGCGTTCAACATCAGCACATATCATCGTATCACGTAACTCATCTCTTTTAATCCCCTTCGTAATTTGTGTTTCTGTGGAGACACACAATTGATCTGTTTTCATAGGCCACAGGAAACAAATTAATTATTTGGGCTACAGAATTGCCACCATAAAACCATTTTATAATCTGTACCTTTTCCGCTACAGTAAACAACATCTTAGTTTTTTTTTGCTATATAGGGTTAACTGCAAAGCGATGCGACCAACTTCGCCTCTCAACAATCTATGAACGATTCAATTTGTGCATTACCCCTACGCTTGTTTATCCCCCACTTAACGACACCGAATATACACACACACGTATACTTATACGTACGTCCGTGTTGGGTGTATCTCCTAAAATTAAAGTTACCAATCGGTATACTAATAATAATAAGCATTTTATTGTTTTTGATAATTACAATTTTCCCCTTAATACGTCCTAATATATGTCATTAGTATATTATTTTCACAGTCCACCCTCTTCCTCCATTTCCATACCCTCGGCTCATCGGCCCAATCCTCTCCTCATCCATCCCTTTGTCTCCTCACCCCCACAACCATTCTCATCCATCGTTTCCCCTCTCCTAAGATCTGCCCTCGGTCCAACTCCTCCTCCCGCAACTCACTGCACCCATTCAACATATGTTCCAACGTTTCCCATTCCTCCCTGCATAGAATACACCACCTCTTCTCATCGGCCATCCAGTATCTGTTAGCTCTCTCCTCGTTTCCACAACGGAACCTAGCCACCAACTTCTTCCCTTCCTCATCTCCTTCCAATAACAAGTATCTAGGCAGCCCTTCCGTAATTATGTCCCTGTACCTTTCGTTATACCTCCCCTCTTTTATTTGTGTCCTTCTTTCCTGTCTCTGCACATCTCGGTCCCTATCTCTCAACTCCCTCCACATCTCCCTACCCACCCTTCGTCTACTATTTACCTCAGTTACCGCGTAGCCCGCTCGTCTATAATAGTTGTCTCTGTCTCCTTTCCCATATCTAATCTTTCCCTCTCTAATTTCCCTCCAACACTCCCCCAAGATCCCGCAGTTTGGCCTCCCTTCTATTCTTTCTTCATATTTCACTGCTCTCCTGCCCCCCTCCACTCTGACTTTATCCACCTTTCCCTCTTCCCTCACTATATACCCCGGTGTTTCTCTCGCCACCCCAAGCACCCATCTCCAGTATCTAGCTTGCACGTCCTCCAGCATTGCCTGCTCTCTCCATCCCCATACCTATATTCCTTCCAAAGACTCTCTTCCCCCAACCCCATACTTGTCCCATCACCTTATTCGCCTTTTTTGCCATAGCTATCACATGCGACCCCTCCCTGTTGTCCTCCCTGAACACATACCCCAAGTAAGTATACTCCCTAACCTCCTCGATCTCTTTTCCCTCCCATCTCCAGTTTTCTGTTCTTTTTCTCCCCCCCTTACAAAACTTCATCATCCTTGTCTTCCCCACATTCACTTCCAGCTCCTTCCCCCTAAAATATCTTTCCAATGTCTTTATCATATCTTTCATCTCCGCCGCTTCTCTCGCCATGACCACGATGTCATCCGCGTATGCTAACATATGCACCTTTCTACCTCCCACCACCAACCCTCCCATTTGCCCCTTCCCCAATCTATCCTCCAGGTCCGCCGTATACAGTGCAAACCGACTTGGGCTCAGAGGACATCTCTGCCTCAGTCCCTTCGTCGTCCAAAACACGTCGCTCAGCTTATCTCCCACTTTTATCCTAGCCATAGTCTCCATGTATTCACTCTCGCAATTAGGTGTTCTGTGATCCCCCTCCTCCCACAACTTTCCCCTATCCACCTTATCAAAAGCCGCCTTCAAATCTATAAACAGGGCGTACAATTTCCCTCCCTTCTTATCCAGCTCTCTATCTGCCAGATGCTTCAACACGTACACGTTGTCGATTGCTCCCCTTCCTTTCCGAAAGCCTGCCTGCCCATCCGGCAAAATTCCCCCCAACTCCATCTCCTCCTCCAGTCTTCCCAGCAGTATCTTCGTGTCTACCTTGTATGCCGAGTCTAGTAGGTTAATTCCTCTGTAGCTCTCTACCCTTCCCTTATTACCCTTTTTATATACTGGGCAAATTACCCCCACTTTCCATCCATCCCTCCGGAATCCCACCCCCTCCAATAACTTCACTCTCACCACCCTTGATGCTTCCAACCATGCCTCGTTCTGGATGCCATCTTCCCCTGGCGCCTTCCCCTTCTTCAATCCCCTAAGCACTGCTTCCATCTCCTCTTCTGCTATCTCCTCTCCCTCAAGATACCTTATATATATGTATTATAATAATATCATAAAACATTATTTTGAGGATTTGAAGATTTATCGTATTGAAGCTAAGAAAATGTTATGAATGATAATAATAATAAATTAATTTTTGTAATATAAAATATTATTTACTGATGAATTCCGTTATGTATTATTGGCCGTTGATGTTTTCTATTGCATATAACCTACGTAAAGTCGATACGAAGTAATTTTAAAGACCTCCTGACAGATAGATAACCTCAATTTGATTCTTTTCTCAATTTCTTATTCAAATCCTTATTTATCCGGTTGAAACCATTGAAAATGATAATCTTAGCATAGTAAGAATGGAAAACAGCCGTCCTTTGTATGAATTGATGAAAGTTTAGACGAAAATCCATAATCTCAAGATTTGAGCATTTTGGGAATTTCGCCGTTGAATATAAAATAAAATGATCAGATATCTAGAAAGTAATTTAAAGAAGCATTAAAACTACGAAATTTCATACATAAATATAGTTATTAAAAAAATTTAAATGATATTTAATCAAATTAAATTAGTGACATTTCAAATTTTAAAGTTGGTAGTATTAAAAAATTTTAAGAAGGAATTTCAAGTTAATGGAATTGACCAATCGGGGAACACTATTTTTCAATTTCAAACAGTAAAGAAACGAAAATTTAAAATTTTAGTGTGATTTTGAACGCGAGAGAGAACACACGCAAATTTTGTCACGTCGAACATTATAAGCAACGATTTAGGTTATGTATAAAGACAAATGTTCACATAACCTCAAAAAAACTTAATTTGAAGAAAAAAAATAATAACCTTAATGAAGAAACATCGTTTTGGTTCCTGTTCTTGATAATCCCGTACCGTGGACTGATTTATCGTACAACCAACAGATTAAGCTAAGTGTTGTTATTTTCTTTAGATTTATTCGTATTAATTCACTTACCTTTAAGTAATAGGAAAGATAATTTCGAGATATTATTCATAATAATTCATTTCATAACTCATTAATTTATTTTGTTGTGGTTATGTTATTACTATTTAAACAAGTTATTTCCCTCAATTTGATGGAATAATAAAACCATTAATCTTACTTCGTATTAATTAACATGTAGGAAGTTTGTTGTCGTTTAAACACAGTTAATTCGTAGAATTTTACGTTAAAGATTTGTTAACGAGTTAACTCAAGCGGGCGAACCGGCTACACCAGATATTACTAAACAGTTTCACGCAAAGAAATTGTATATATAGAAGCAGTTGTAAACACTAAAACTTGAAGCCAACACAACACACGGTTTGTTTACTAACAACCTTTGTCGAAACCAGTTGAAACAATGAACGTGCACAGATCGGACCAGCGGCCGATTATCGCCGAAACATTCCCGAATATTATTGCCCCTAGAATAAGGCATACACTAAAATAAATAAACCTATTTGCGAATCAATATATGATTCATTTTTCTTCATTTTTATTTATTTATATTTTCTTTGTAAATAATTTGTATGTACTAGTACTTCTAGTTAGATATAAAACTTATCAATCAAAACACTACATACATACTTGTATCATTTACCAAGTATATTGCTTCTACGTCCTCTGATTAATTTAAAAAATTACATTATATTTATTGTAATTAATACTTTCAAGCCTTATTAAAACTTGAGAAAGATATAGAAAAAAATTTAGTCTACAATTTATAAAAATGTTACGACAATAATTTTTCAATTAGTAGTTAGTTTAACAATTAATTTTTAATTGTAATTTTATATAAGAAATTAGGATGCTCTTTGGATACGCCGCTGGATAAAGTCTGACCAATTTCATCTAAATCGTCTCACGTCTCACGCTAGATTAGACTTGACAACGTCGCTAGTTCCGGAATTAATATTTCATTAAAATTTTTAAATTTAAACAGTCGCAATATATGAATGCAGTAACCATAGTTACGAAACTAGTATGAACTTGCACTGTCCCGCATAAAATGTAACATGGCTTAATAGTACAGGCATTGGGTAGTTTAACAATGGCGCCAGTAGTTACGCCAGTTCTATTTACACGCCAGTAAAGGTTTACACTACATACATGTGGGGAAAACAAAAATAAGTGACACGCCAGTTGCATTTTTAAAGTGTATTGCACATGTCGAGTGAACTTTCCGAAGCATGCAAAATAGTCGCAAAACTTTTAGTGTAAAAAAAGATAAAAGAAATACAGAAAAAGAAACGACGAAAAGATCGTGTCATAACATAACCTACATTTGACATTAAAAAAATTTTGTGTTTTTGTGGATACTCATCTATGTTGTCATGCTTACATGTTTTTAGACTCATCACTGGCGGCAGTGATGTCAGAAGAGTGCAGACTTTTCTGATCCATGCATGCATGATTTCAATTTGCATGCCAATTGATGTTTACACATGCAATTTAATTTTACTGGCACGCCAGTTTTGATTGGCGCCACTAAATCCTTGCATGTCTACACTCACTACAATAGTACAGGCATTGGGTAGTTTTGCAAAGGAAAGGTTTTGATTGGAAAAAGGTAACCATGAGCTTTCGGTCTTTTCAAGTTCAAATTGGCATTAATCAAATTCAAAATGGCATTAAACAAAACCAATTGGGCAACTGTCATAATCAAATTGGCATTAATTAAAACGACATTAATCAATATCAAATTGGCATTCAATAATTTAACAAAACCATCTTTGATTCGTGATTAACGTTTTAAACGCATAATTTTATACTTGGTAATAAACAATATTAGTAACTCAAAAGGTGACATCCTCCATGTTTAAAATAGATGTGATGTGCTTTTGAATTCCGGCTATAAACCTGTTAGAGTTAGTTACATTAATTTTTGGAATAATGTTTCTAATTATATTTTATAATTTTCGAATTCTGTGCTCTGTTTGAGACAAATTTCCTTCTAAAATATTTATAACTGCATTTGCCAAATCCGCCTTTACACCTGTTTTCAAAATTAACCAAGAGTGTTCATTGGGTTTAGCATTGGACTGTAAGGACTTAGCCTTACACATTTATGATGAAGAACCAAACTTCAGGGAATAGTCGGGAATACTCTGGTCAGAAGGTTAATTTGCAAGAAAAAGTCTGAAATTGCAATAGTTATAAACTAGACTTTAGCAAAAAACAGGAATTACATTGTTCAAAGTCCACATGAAATCTGAAATTACTGTTCAGAGAAAACAAAAATTTGATCATAAACCAAACATGATTTTTCATGGCAACACTTATGTGTTCAATAAAAGAATGCAAAGAATATGAACAAGAAACCAATGGCCTTGTTTTGTTATTGCACAGCACAGGAAATCACCAATACGGAAACTTTGCCAATGCAGGATAAGCACAAAAGCAAAGTAACAGCTGCAGAAATGAGGTACCGGGTGGTACAAGATCCGTATAGTTAATAAGAGGCTCCCAAAAAGATCTATTGCTTCTAAAAAACTACATACTGCTTTCTGAAGACTAGATACTTCTTCTAGAAGACTAAATACTGCTTTCTGAAGATTAGATACTGCCGACAGGTCTAAATACAGCGTCTGGAATACTAAATACTGCTTTCTAAAGACTAAAATTGCTTTGTGGAGACTAAATACTGCTTTCTGAAGACTAGATACTGCTGACAGGTCTAAGTACTGCAAAAGAAAGACAAGATATTGTTGGAGAAAACATACATAACGTTGGCAGAAGACTAGATATTGCTTCTAGAAGACTAAATACTGCCGACAGGTCTAAATACAGCGTCTGGAACACTAAATGCTGCTTTTTAAAGACTAAAATTGCTTTGTGGAGACTAAATACTGCTTTCTGAAGACTAGCTACTGCTAACAGGTCTAAATACTGCAAAAGAAATATAAAATATTTTGGAGAAAACTTACATAACTTTGGCAGAAGACTAGATACTTCTTCTAGAAGACTAAATACTGCTTTCTGAAGATTAGATACTGCCGACAGGTCTAATTACAGCGTCTGGAATACTAAATACTGCTTTCTAAAGACTAAAATTGCTTTGTGGAGACTAAATACTGCTTTCTGAAGACTAGATACTGCTGACAGGTCTAAGTACTGCAAAAGAAAGACAAGATATTGTTGGAGAAAACATACATAACGTTGGCAGAAGACTAGATACTGCTTCTAGAAGACTAAATACTGCCGACAGGTCTAAATACAGCGTCTGGAACACTAAATACTGCTTTTTAAAGACTAAAATTGCTTTGTGGAGACTAAATACTGCTTTCTGAAGACTAGCTACTGCTAACAGGTCTAAATACTGCAAAAGAAATATAAAACATTTTGGAGAAAACATACATAACTTTGGCAGAAGACTAGATACTTCTTCTAGAAGACTAAATACTGCTTTCTGAAGATTAAATATTGCCGACAGGTCTAAATACAGCGTCTGGAACACTAAATACTGCTTTCTAAAGACTAAAATTGCTTTGTGGAGACTAAATACTGCTTTCTGAAGACTAGCTACTGCTGAAAGGTCTAAATACTGCAAAAGAAAGATAAGATATTGTTGGAGAAAACATTAAAAAGGCGCCGGCGCCCCCTTTTAGGCGGCGCCCTGGTGCAGTGCACCCCTTCCACCCTTGTGGTATACTACGAAAAATAGAACTAGCACCAGAAACATTCGGGTTTAGCCGTGTGTCTCTCAAGACGGCTAAACCCGAATGATTCTAGTTCTAGTGTTAGTTGTAGTGCAAAACTAGAACTAACACTAGAGCGAGAACTAGAAACATTCGGGTTTAGCTGATCGTCTCTCAAGATGGCTAAACCCGAATGATTCTAGTTCTAGGTCTTGTGTTAGTTTTAGTGATAGTGTAAAACTAGAACTAACACTAGACCTAGAACTAGAAAGTATCGGGTTTAGCCGTGCGTTTAAAGACGCAATTAAATAGTATACGGATTAAAAGAATTACATTTGACATACCTAGATATTATGCGAACTGTTGCCGGTCAATAAAACGCAAAGCAAATATTTAAAACTCCTTCAGAAAAGGATTTGTAAATTCACTGTGTTGAGTACACAAGATTTACTTACTCCAAATCGTTTCAGCAATAAGCAACAGATGTCGTCGTAACAACCCCAACATAGCTCGGCTATTTGCGCAGTTTTCAGTTCGGTATTCAATTGCTATACCCATTGGCGCACGTACCTTACGGGTCGGACATAAAACTGTTGCTTTTATTCCCGTTTGGAATTGAATAGAAGGACGTGGGAGGTTGTAAAGAAAAATAACACAAAAAAATAAACCTTTGAGTAAAAAACAATTTATTTGTTCAATTTGCATATATTATAAAACTTATCTTTATGTTTTTAAAATTTGCGAATTTTTTATAATCATTTTCAATTGAAAATTAGACGGAGACGAAAAAAAAGCAAAGTATCTGTGAACGTTCGCCGGTGGTCGTTAAACAACAATAACGATGCAATGTAATTTCAGTGAACGTTCGATCGATAGAAACGCCTGTTCGTTGCAGCTTTGTGGCACTCGCCAGTGCAATAACGATCGCCAAAACTAACCTGTTACCCTAATTACCAACGCCTTTGTGCTTTCCTCATTTGAATCTAACCCGAATTAGCCTCTTAGTCGCAGTCTGGGCGAAATTGAAATTCCTTCATTGTATAAGCGAGAGACTTTGCACCGTTTACGACGCAGTTGCTGAAGGATCCGAGATGTTTATCCTACACATGTTGTTCTACTTTAGGTACAAAGTAAAATCTACAAAGTAAAAATAATAAATATAGAAAGCTAAACTAATCCTATTGCGAAAAAGAAAATTTTTCAAGGATTGGCAACCACAATAGCTTAGGAAAATATTTTCATACCCTTCTTCGCAGGATTTACCTCTTTCCATTTCCGGTCCGGTGAACGGTGCGCCGTTTTCTCTTGGAATTTATATTTTCAAATACCCTGAAGGGTCGGCAACCATCCACCGTAGACATTGGGGAGGACAAATGGAGTGCCCCGCTCCAATCGAAATCCCATTTCATGGTGAATACCCCCGCAGGAAAGAGGGCGTAGATCCCAGGAATAGGATAGTTTTAATCGGCTCGAGGGAATGCTCTGTCGTCGTAAAATGATCTTAATTTTTCGCTCGGTGTAAATTACATTTTCCAACGTCCACTCATCTTGCACAAGATTAGGTTATTCAACGAGATTTTAAATTAATTTTATACAATATCGAATATAGACGATATCTCTTCAATTTAAATATAACCTAATTATTTATGTTCTGTAATATAAGATTGAAACGATCTGTATAAAGAGAGATTTTAACCTGCTATATTAGAAAACTTTTAAAGTCCCGTAATATTTAACCACATCACGTAATTTTACCGGCACGGGACACATCACCCTCGTCGATAAATATGAAATAGGGTGTACTCTAATTTAATTTCAAGGCGCGACACAGCAACGTGCACCGCCACCAAAACTTTTAATACACTTTTGCCGTCGACACGGCATTTTTAAAAACTTACATTCAGTTCGTTTTTTATTTTCCCTCGCAACACCTCGGTTCATTTAACTTCACTAATGTGTTTCAAATTTTAATTTTATTGCTGCGTAAAAAAGAAACAACGCTAAAGTTTCGATTGAATAACAGAAGGAATATAAATGAGGCATCACAAGTAGCTAACGATGGGTTTAAAATTTAATTTGGAGGCGTAATTCGAAATAGGACCCATTAAACGACGCCGTATCGGCCTTTGTATGCGGATACAATGGGCTTAATCAATGTTTAGTGGTTTATATTCACGGCGGAAATGTTATTGGTTTTGTAACAATAGATAGGTTTATGAGTTTTTAGTAATATACGTAAATATTATGATTTATCATAAAAATTCAATATGTTTTTATGGCTGTTCTTTTAATATATGAGATTTATTCGCGGTAATTTTAATATGGATGCAGTTTGTGAACACATTTTAAGTTAGTATACATTTACATATTAATTACATTATACGTCGTTTATTATTGTTTATACTATAAAATTGTTATTCTTGAAAACAACCACAAATTAACACTGGATAACAAATTATATTGCAACCTGAACTAACAAAGTTTAATTTCGAAAGACAAACAAATGTAAAATAAAATAAAATAAAATTGAAATAGGGTTTTAAAATTTAATTATTTTATAGTTTGTACATGTTTTTACTTCATTCTTTTTTATTTTTTTATTTCATTATGCTCGGTTTTTTCACCCTATAAGTATTTATTGCTCTTTTTTATACCCCAAATATAAATACAAAAATTTTATATTCTTCCCAGGTTTCTCTTCGATAAACCTTAAATTCTTTTGTTGTATATTCACCCCTTATATCGGAATAAACTATAAAACTTTTTCTTTTCTTTATCTTTGTCTTTGATTCCATCATAAATGACTTCTCCCAACTGTCGTCATCTTCAGATACCATCAAAGTATATCCTTTTACCCCTCTTGGTTTCGATAAACGTGGTTGATATAACAACGAGCTCGTGCATAAACACGGATTTTACGAGCTAATAGCATAGTTTATACCACCCAGAATCTTTCATTATCGTCCTATTTGGCAATACGAGATGAGGATCACATTTTCAACGCGGTCTTAGTTTATAGACAATCACGATAAAATATCGTCTGGGTTGAACTCCTTTTTGGTTGAATATAAATTGCTATCAAAGTACACGTTTAAGCTTTTGGGGATGTTTTATTAGATCGTAACTTATTAATTACTTGATGGTCGAATGAAGTCTCGTTAAATTCGGGGATTTACTACTTAAACTTTTCCATTAGTGAATGTTATGTTATTATTAATAATAATAATGATAATTACGAGTAATACTATTTTATGTATACTAAAAAGTTTTTTTTGTTTAATTTGATTTCAGAAAATAAAGGAGAACAAAGAAGAATGGTTGACATCACCAGAGATAAACCAATAAAAGTTGCTGTTCGCGTTGTGGTTCCAGTGAGAGATCATCCAAAGGTAATATTTAATTTTTAGATTTATTTACATATGAAATTTCTATTTATATACAAAGTGACAAAGTTTCTATTTCTCTCGTGAAAATGAACAATTTCCGGAAATGATATAACGTTTAATTAAATTCAGTTTTGACAGTAAAACACGCTTCACCTCTCAATATTGAAATAAACATGTTTAAAGAATCAGAAAAAAAATTTATTCTGACATTAAACCGACATAAAACATTATAGTAAATGAAAATATACAAACCTCTTAAAGTAATTCATCCACCTTAAAGTTTCAGGTGGACAATACATAACCATTAAGAATTCTATTTGCGTCTATTTCAACAAAATATTCCCTTTAATGTAAAAGGATAGCTGGCACGATGATATTGAGTTTCACGAAGTCTAAAAAGCACATTTCAACCGATTCATACATCGCCTTACACGGTTCTGTATCCCGTCATCGAATCGGCTTTTCTCAAAAACAGATTTCTCTTTTTAGACGACGTATTCGGATACTATTCATATCACGATAACAAGAGGGATTATTACTTCTCATTAAATTTTCATTGCTTTCTATATTATCATTTAAAATTATACTGGGAATTTCATATACCTCATAATATATAAATGCAGTAACTAGAGTTACAAAACTACACAATTAAATGTTTAAACTACACCTAGAACTAGAATCATTCGGGTTAAGCCGTCTCTTGAGACTTGCGGCTAAATCCGAATGTTTATAGTTCCCGGTCTAGTGTTACTTCGAATTTTGCACTAGCACTATTACTAGAACTAACATTAGACCTAGAACCAGAAACATTCGGATTTAGCCGCACGTCTCATAAGATGGCTAAATCTGAATGATTCTAGTTCTAGGTCTTGTGTTAGTTCTAGTGATAGTGCTAGTGCATCTGAAGACGCACGGCTAAACCCGATACTTTCTAGTTCTAGGTCTAGTGTTAGTTCTAGTTTTAGTGCAATAAAAATATGCAACGTAGTTATATCATATGCTACATAGCGCTACCTACCACTGTGACTAGAACTAACATTAGACCTAGAACTAGAAACATTCGGATTTAGCCGCACGTCTCTCAAGACGGCTAAACCCGAATGATTCTAGTTCTAGGTCTTGTGTTAGTTCTAGGTCTAGTGTTAGTTCTAGTTTTAGTGCAATAAAAATATGCAACATAATGATATCCTATGCTAACTAGCGCTACCTACCACTATCACTAGAACTAACATTAGACCTACAACTAGAAACATTTAGCTAAACAGAATGTTTCTAGTTCTCGGTCTAATGTTAGTTTAGTTTTATTTGTTATTAAGCGCTAGATTGTTATCTATTTTTATTGAACTATAACGAACACTGCGTTCCTCGTATTGATCCGTTATATCGAAGTATTACTGTAATGTCAAATTATATTAACATGTTGCATTTTATGTAATTATGTGAATTCAAAATCTTTCTCTTAAAAGGGTCAATTTTGTCATAATTTAAAACACACAGCGACGTTTTCATTCACTAATATCATTCACATTGAACACGTTAAATCATTAAATTAGGAGGAAATTCCACCATAATTTCCAGATTAATGTGTAATGAAATAAATCTCTCGTTCAGTTCATTCATCTGAACTAAATTCGTGTCGGTTTTGATGCAATTCCTCGAGATTGGTATGTCATTCAGATTTACTGCTTAATTAACTTGATCGCTATTTCATTTCACATCATCATTATTTCTATTATTATTAAATGAATGAAATTTTTATCATTATTATTATTTATTCGTATCATTACTTCAAATTTAAAAAAATTTCAATTTATATACAAGTTAAAAATTAATTAAAAGTAAAATTATTTTCACTTATACAGGGTGTTCCATTGAAGCGTAACGGAGAGTATGTAGATTTTTTAAATGGAACACCCTGTATATTTTATTATATTATGAATAGAATTAAATTTGTTTCTATAATACAAACGTATATGTTACTAACTCATAGCGTTCATAGTTCCTGAAATATTCAATTGTTTTTCCAAAATGTGTCCATTACAGAATCTTTTTAAAAACGATGTAAAAACGACATTTTTCCCAATTTTGCCTTGAAATTAAGTCAGATAATAGTCAAAGCCAGTAAGTAAATGATAGTATCCAAAGATATTAGATACGCTATACAGCGTGTTCATAAAGCTTAGTTACTTTTGATGTTTTTCAAATGGCTTTTTCATAAGTTTTTAAATGGAACATCCTGTATATTGTATGCTGGTTGAATTGCCCATCAAGTTACCTTTAATTAATGATAAGTATGCCATATGTCTAACTTTAATGGTTTTCCTGATATTTAGAATTTAAAGAATAATGTGTAATAAAATATGCGTTATTGTACTTAATAATTATATTCTGTCTATTTTTATGTTATTTTTGTTCTTCCTTTTATTATTTGATTAATATTTTATAATGTAAAATAAATTTGCTTCCATATACCAAATTTTAATGCGACTTGGTACTTTATGAGATTTAAAAAGATATAAGTAATAAAATATGCAATTGTTCTGCCATATAATTTATAACTTTAGAGAATGCACATGTTAAGAGATACCTCAAGATCTTTTATACAGCGCATTAATGCTTGTAGAAGAAAAAATGGGCGGCATTTTGAACAACTTCTAAGTATTAATTAAATTAATACCTACTTGTTGAGCAACGTTTAGTAATTGTTTATAGTTACTGCATTTCATTCAAATAATTTAGTAATTTAAAAGAGATTTATTGTTCTGCCATTTACTGATATACAAATGACAGACAAACAAAAAAGTGACAAAAAAAGGACCAAGGCTTAAAAATGGTATGAATCAAGATATGGACGTACGACTTAGATTATTTCACCATATACATTTAAATGTAGGTTATGTTAGTAATGGAGGTTATATGTCAAACATTGTCAAAGATATTATTTAATGATTTTCCTTTCAAAGAACATTTTTGGATTGTGAAAACACTAACAGATTCATGACAACGCTGACAAGACGTTTCGATTTGAGGTTATAATTATAGAGTTACATCCCTTAGAAGAACAGACGTACTTTTTCGACGTGGCCATTTGAATTGTACAGCAGACATATTAAATTAATGCTATCTCTTTCTAACACACATTACTCTCTAGCGGTTTGTGAACTACGTATGGCATTTGTAAGAGCGGAAAACGATGATTTACTGCCAGCTTTCGTGGTGTCTACTATATCAGTTTTTTAAGTACAATAATGACATTTTATTACACATTTTTCTTTAAATCCTAAATGTCAGGAAAACTATTAAAGTTAGACATATGACATACTTATCATTAATTAAAGAAAACTTGTTGAGTTTCACATTATTTCACAATTCAACTAGCACACAACATATAGGGTGTTCTATTTCAAAAACTTAAGAAAAAGAAATTTGAATAACATCCTAAGTAAGTGAGCTTTTTAAACACCCTGTATATTGTATCTAATATCTTTGAATACTATCATCTAGCTTTGACTATTGTCTGACGTAGTTTCCTGTAATCCTGTAATGGGCACATTTTGGAAGAACAGTTAAATATCTCAGGTACTATTATATACGATTGTATCAACAAATTTAGTTGTATTCATAATATGATAAAATATACAGGGTGTTCCATTTAAATAAATTTATGTACTCTCCGTTACGCTTAAATAGAACATGCTAATAAGTGAAAATAATTTTACGTATTTTACATTAGTCAAACAACTTTTGTATAAAATATTTTTTGTTTTTCAAACGGTTTAATAACTATCGACGCCGGAATACTAATAATTCACCCTGTATAAACAAAATTGTATTTATTATTTCACATTGATGAGAAATTTAAATACAGAAATGTTCAATTGATTTGAATATTTAATATTCCCACCGCGTTATGACCTACAATTGAAATATAAGGGTCAACTTATAAACGAACTGGACCGGTCAATACTAAGCTCCGGTAATCTATTCGCAATAATTCGGAGAATGATTAACGTTCCGACACTAGCTGTCCATAAAATATCCTGGTAGCATATTCTTGGGAGTACGTACGAGTCCCGGTATTCCCGTGGTTCCCATCGGTTTATCCTGCGTTCTCCCGGTCCACCGACAATGATAAATCGCGTACGCGACGCGGACGCCCAGAAAATTTCGTTGGAGATTCGCAATTTATCCCGTAGATATGCAAATTCCTACGAGCATACTGAAACGTGTTTATTTTCAAGTTTCGCGAACCAACTATTTAATTACGCGAAAACTTTGCGACGTAAATGAAATTGTATGGAGGGTGGATTAACAATCCTTTTAATCAAATTAATCGAAAATTTTTATTAAACTTATCGAACTGGAGAGTGATGTTTTATAAAGTCTTGAAAATGGTTGATGTTTCGTTCAGGACTTAACTCGAGCACATTGGTATGCAGGAGGTAGTTGGAACCTTTCCCGAAGACCGGTAGAGCGTGATGCGGGTGAAGATGTCATGTCAATCGTGGGCTTCATCCACTGGATGAACTCTGAAATCCAGCTAAAATCGACGTGGCGAAACGTCGAATTGTGATACATAGACGGTCCATTCTTTAGACACTCCCATCTGAGAAGGCGTTGTACAGCTCTTTGTTGAAATTCGAAGACTGCCAACTTCTGCGTCGATTATCCCGGGGAACATAAATCACCTTTTCCGATATTTAACTCGATTTAATTTCTATTTTTCTACATTAAGATGTTGTAATGTAAAAATTGGATGCTTATAAGAAAATATGAAAATTCTGTGCTCGCGCTAGGCTTTAGTGATTCTAGGCAAATGATGACGAATTCCCGTAGCAATTTCAAAACTTGGAACCTCCAGGTGGCGCATATATCACCATTACACAAACCGCCGACAACTATCTTTATTCGCGTTTCGACCTATATGCGCAAAGATCTCTCCGGATACTCGCATACATCATAAGAACCGCTATTTCAATTCCGTTCCAAAAATCTCCTGTGTAAAAGATTGCTCAGAGTCCGAATCCATTCGTCTTCATCACGACAAAGATAATTCTAACCTTGATTGGAAAATTAAAAGCGAAAATAAAAAACACGAAACCATCCATAAGAAAATCGTTGCGTTGTTGTAAGGTAAAGGCCCGAAGAATCCACAAGCTTTGTAACCTCGCTCGGAAGATCGATGACTCCCAAGTCCTTCTTTTACACCGTCCGTCGGCGGCGCGGTTGCGATAGCAGAAGTTCGCGAAGAGAACTTGTGGTTTTTCCGCAGAGATTGATTAGCGTTTGAAATCTACGACCGACGGTTTGACGAATGGCTTCGCTCGACTCTGACAGTCGATTTGTGAACGTCGAAAGCAGTATTCGCTACGTTCCAATACGTACCCTATAGAGGTGTTTGGATATATCAACGCGAAGCGAAAAACAAATTGGCACGATTCAACAATAGGAAAAAAAAATCAAAAAAACAAATCGTTTTTATCATTTTTTTGACTTATACACTTAGCTATATAATTCCTTACATAGTTGGCTTATAATAAGGTTTTGACGTAAATTATGTTCAACGTTAATTAGTAATGGTACGAAAACAAAGTTGTTTACAAGAACGGGGAGCTTGACATTATTTTAGCTTCTTGGGACATTTTCCACTGTTTTAAGAACGTACACAAACATCTTGTTATTGAAATAATTGTATTTACAAATTTTTTTTTAATGAACGGTTTTCGTAAATACATTATTTCCGAATTAAGTTTTACATCTGTTTCTTTTATTTTCAGTTTAACTTTGTTGGAAAGCTGTTGGGTCCCAAAGGTAATTCCCTGAAGAGACTGCAAGAGGATACCATGTGCAAAATGGCTGTACTTGGTAGAGGATCAATGAAAGATAGACACAAGGTACTTAATGTCATGAGAAATTTAATATATTTTTAATTTCTTTAACTTCATTTCATTTTTAGTTCTATTCTATGTCACATATATAAATAATAATTGAAACAATTATTTGGCAATAATTTTTTAGGAAACTTTTTCTTTCTATTAGTAAGGATTCTATTTAGTTGACATTGACCCACACTATAGACTGACTTCTATAGACTTCTTTGAGTTACTGATTTTTGGTTCAAAACAGGATAATTTCTGTATATAGTTGGCATTTTACTGGCAGTATGTGGTCTCTTACTGAAGTACTTACTTGCTGTTTTGGAGCATAGAATGTATGATTTTACCCTATTCGGCCAGAGGTCGCTTACAGAGAAAGAGCATTTCATGCCCTTTTAAACTATATTTTCAGTAAGCCCGCTTGGTTTAAAACAAATAAGCTAGAGGGCGTTATCTGCAGCGGTTACATATTTTTGTGATTTTTGAAAAAAAGTTAAATGGAACGGTACTATTTACTTCACAGACCGTTAATCACCATAAAATTTGCTAAATATTAGTGAAAACCGCATCTTGATATCTCCATCCATTCTCGAATTATAAAAGAAAATGTTAAAAATTCGTATATCTTAATCGGATCAAGTTACCTTAGGAAACAAATAAGCGAGAACAAAAATTTTATTATCTAGAACCTTCCTTCACACTTTATCCAAGCTTAGAACTGCTTCAAAACTACTTTTGAGGCGTGTTGAAAAGCCAACGGATCAATGAAACATCAACAATGATAATAAAACAAAATAAACCAAAACACTTAGAATAACTTAAATTTTTGGCAAAAATAACTCATTAATGTGCGAAATGCCTTCCATAAACCTCGATGCATTTATTTAATCTAGTTTCGACGAAAAAAAAGCGCTGTTTAAGTCTCGGCCCTGGACACGTTTCGACTGGTATTTAGCGTTTTGTCATATTTTCCCTGGTTATTGGTTTTTCTTGAAAAGTCAGGTCGTTTAGTCTATCCAATAGATAAAGGGGTGAAAGCAATGTGGGTTTTGCTCGAACCAAGAATGCATATTATGCAAGTTTACATCAGCTTGTGGACAGATGCTTCATGCATCCATAGCATTCCCCAAATTCGCCCAAATCATATTTAAAAGTCAATGGTAATAGTTCAGTCTGTTATCATAATCGGTATCAGTTAAGGCCTGATGTAAAACAACGTGGTGGAGATATTATTCTCTTGAGAACTCTTGTGGACAATTGTTTTCGGAGTTCCCAGATTATGTGGGATCACATTGCGCACCAATATGATTTACGAATTCATAGAGATGTCTGAATGGGCTACACTTTGCCAGTTTTCCGTAATCGCTAAGTCAATCTTAAAAACACTTCTAGAGAAAAATGTCTTTCTTTGTCGTAATTGCATTGCACATTTTTGCCATGCAGTTGCATCGTATTCGAAACATTGAAAATAAATCATCATACGCTCTATCATACGCTTCTGCGTTAGTAAATGACATGTTTACAGTTACCATGGTTATGTGATTTGTTTTTCTCGATGAGGTAACTGGATCCGATTGATGGCACTCGAGTTTTTAACATTTTCTTCTATAACTCGAGAACGGGTGGCGATATCGAGATACGGTTTTCACTAAAATTTAGCAAATTTTAAGGTGACTAAGGGTCTGTGAAGTAAATAGTATCGTTCCATTTAACTTTTCTTCAAAAATCACAAAAATATGTAATCGCTGCAGATAACGTCCTCTAGCTCATTTGTTTTAAAGCAGACGGTCTTACTGAAAATATCTTTTAAAAGAGCATAAAATGCTCTTTCAAACAACACCGAAAATATTCAAATCGGTTGAATGGTCTAGGAGATATTAAAATGTAAACATATGAAAACGCATTGGCCTCCCCCTCCCTTATTATGACAGATATGAGAAATATCGCAAAACAAAAGCGATGCGGTATTATCCAAGCTATTAAATGATGTTGTCAAAGTTATAGCTCATCGTTTAAGTTTCTGAGATAGCGGAAACTTTATGTTTCTCAATGGCAGTTACGCCCCCTAGCGGTCGAATTACGAACTTCAAAATAATTTCCAGCTATTTCTCTTGGTCACTTTGCTTATAAGGATTTTTTTCCCAAACCTCTTGGCATTACCGTTCTAGAGATACAGCTGCTCCGTACGCCTAACGGGACACCTGTACTAAATTCAGTACGATTTCATGGATAAAGTACGTCAGAGTAGCAATTCAGTACAAAATTTTTAATACAAATCTTTTGAATGCACCGTTTCCGATCTTTTGACCGAAAAATCATTTTTTCTCTTAATTTAGTACATTTTTTCATTTTCGGTACGAATTTTGGTTCATTTATTTTCTTGTGTGCAACAACACTGACAACAACACAAAATGGGACAGTTTTCATAGATAATTGATGTTTTTTTTCTGGCAGTATTTTAATCTATCCAGAAAATGTGGAAAGTTTGGCAAGCTATACTCCGTAGTCCTGTTCGATCTGCTAGGAAACATTCTGCTGAACTGCGTATCACTAATCGTTCAGTAAGGCGTATTTATTTTGCATATTGATCGAAGTTTTCATCATCCCTACAAAATGGCCATTGTGCAACAATTGAACCCTAGAAATTATGAACAGCGCCTAAATTTTGCTCGAGAAATGGAGGTGGTACTTGAGCAAAATAATAACATTATTTTCTTTATGAGTGATGAAGTTCATTTTCTTGTGAACGACATGGTAAATCGGCAGAACTGTCATTACATAGTCCCAAGGTGGCTGTTTGGTATGCTATAACCGGTACAGATGTTATTGGTATAGACGGTATAGACAGATGATCACTGAATTCTTCCTACCTATGTAGATGAAAACGTATGTTGAAAACCGCCGTCACCTGAGAGATGTTGTTTTCAAGCATTAATTTTTAAAATGGCAAATCATTTGAGTATTATTCTGAAAATAAATTTTTTTTTGAAGCACAAGTGACGATATATTGTTATTTAAAAACGTCCGTTCTTTATGCGTCACCCTGTATAACATTTCATCTAATTCATGAAGCTTGATACCATGTTAATACAAAACAAAGTAGTTCTTATAGATGATTGACACATTTCTGACAGTCTTCCAGGAGACGTGGAGCCTTATTAAAGTATAAATTAAAACTTCGTTTTTTGCACTTTAATGGATTTTATTTATTGTTTTTTCTCAACCGGTTTCGCTATATTTACATAGCATCTTCAGGAGAGTTACGTCAATTTGTTACAAAAATATACTTTAGCTTGATTCATTTGGTAATTCCTTGTTTATTTCTATTGTTATACTATATAGATGATATTTATTAAGTATGATTGAAGAGGATTAAAATTGTTTAGATATGTGATGTGTCATGGAATTCACATATTATATTATTATTTTTTACACATAAAATGGAAACTACTAAACTGGAAAGAATTCTAAGTTACTGAATAGATAATTTTATTAATTAATTATACAAATTAATTTTTGTCTCTCAAACTCTTTCTGTTTTCATTTCTTACGTTTTCATCAACAAGGTGTTTTTAACTACTTTTTTTTGCCATTTCAAGTTTCCACGTGCTGACGTACTAATAGTACACGAGAAACACATAGAATTCTTGTCACGTACGCAGGGGCTCTTACTCTAGACGGGTCCTTAAGCTTGTTGTAAGACCGTACAAGTACCATTCTAATTTTATTTATACGCCCAGTTGCGAAGGTGGATGCGTTTAGTCCCCTTAGGGGTTGCCATAAATTACGGTCGTCGTCGTTGTGATAAATTAAAGAAACCCGTAAACCGACCCAACATGCACGAAATACGACCCTTGTATATACCTATAGTTAAAACTCTCTTTAAAAGTTAACGTTTTAGAGGGAACGCATTTTTCCCCGATAATTAATTGCGCGGCAGTGTTTTACGATTATCACCCTTAGGGGTGTCATAAAATGTGTTTCAAGTGTTTCTTCTTAAGGACCAACTTCTTCTTTGGAGTGTTGAATTATAAATGAAATGCAGCACAGATGGCGTGCTAGAGTTTCCCAGGCGGCTGTAGTAATTAAATTAGTGTTTCGGCATCTCGACGTTCGTTGAATTAATCTGATTCCGACTTTCAACTGGATTACGGCCAGTTTTCGAAAGTTTTCATCTTTTCAAAAAGTTTTGATGTATTCCAAACCTACGATCTCATTATAAAAACTAATTAATAATTACCACGTGAGTGTGTAATCTCATTGTAAGTAAGTTTATACTTAAATCATGTTAGCCGTGATATAGAGCATAAAATAAATGATGTTATTCAGTTAACTAGGTAGAAGAGATTACACTACCAGACAAGTGACCTTTAGTAATCTGATACACATTATACACGTTTGGATGAGTATAAATGTGCATAAATGATGCAATTGAAAATTGCACTAGTTAATTGGGATTTCCGGTAAATAGAACTAATCAAGAGTCCAATTACACGAAGTGAAATGTCCAGGCAAAATGTTGAATAAATGTTAATAAAGCGACTCTGAAAATGTTATATTCGATTACGTTATATCAACGTAAATTAATTAGTATTTCACATAGGACCCAAAATATTCTTATTCTGGGATAATTAATTTTGTTGTTACCGTGTGGGCGTTTTATATCGCGAATTACTTCGGCGAAGCGGAGCTAATTGCAGCAGCTTTGAAAAGAACAGGCAAAGCTTCCGAGATTTATTGTCTTTGCCAGTTTTCCCAGAAGCAATTGCACTAAATTTAACGCAACGCTTATCTAGAAGCCTGTTAAACAGAAAATAGAGAAGTTCGAAAATAATACAGAGCTGTTGCAACGAGCGAAATCTTTATTTAAAATTTTCCGTATATACATCAGCAGTTAAACCACCAGTGAAAATAAAAACCGTAACAGTAAAAAGTTTCAAAAAAATTTAATACATTCTAAGGTTATACCAGAATATTGCGTTGGATTTAATGAAACGCAATATGCAATTTTGTTTTCCTCTTAATACTGGAAAGTTATCCTGAAGATGCACTTCCAGTACGGAGAAACAGTATTTACATCGCAGTACGTTGGATCACTCTTCGTGAAACGAAAGCTTAAAGCACACGACTCTATGGTAGCGCGAAATCTACTTAAGAGATTTCCGTCCTTTCGAAATTCCGCATTTCCGCCTTTGTCCTCCTCGCAAGGGGAAATGTCGAAAATCAATTTGGTAGATTGCAGAGGCCCAACCGGTCAGCTACGATTTACGTTTTAATGCCTAAAACGAATTTTGTTGCGAGATACAACATTAGTGAATCTATTCATCCGCATTGAAATTATTTAATTTCAAATTACGTGATAGATTCTATTAGAGTAAAATCTCGTAATTAAGATTTTCGTTGGCTGCCAAGTGCAGGCGCTCGTTAAATCTCCTTAAAATGAAAATGCGCATGATCAAGGAAGAATTAATTAGTTTCATTCGTCATTTCGGGACGCGAGAGAACGAAATAAGGAAAATATGAAAACGATTGCTAATTAAAATTTAATAAGCACAGAACAGACAATTTCCGTACTCAAAGTGCAAACAATCCGCAAAGCTTTGAATCTTACCGAGATTTAAATGTTTAACTTTTAAAAATCAAATAATACGGATTTCATTAGAATGACAACTACTCAAGATTAGACGGTTGTATGCTTGTAAGACTTAAGAAATGACGGGTGAGAACAATCGATTTTAATTAAATCTTTCCTCGTTGTTTACTATAACCAAAGTTTGCAAACAGGATGCGGTGATGAAGTTTATCCTGTATATGTAATAATTAAGTTTGCCTCCGCTAATCAGCATGCTGTATCCTTCGCTTGTTATAATCATAAAGTAAAATGTACCTTACAAACCCGGCTTTATACAACGTTGAGTTCGATCGTAAAGACGACGTAAAACTGTACGTATAAACTAAATCTATAAAATTCGAACAGTTTATTGTGTCTACCTATAACATTTATTTTATAATAAAGAAGACAACTCAATTTTCTCTAACACAATATTTTTCTTACAAAACTAAAATCAAAATGAAGCGCACATTGTCGCGCTAGCTACAATATATACAGGGTGATTCTCAACCTATACGCATAAACTTGGGGATTTATTCCTCATGACAAATAATGTGTAATAGATGAAAAAAGCTTTTTAGTTTCCTAGATATTCGTGAAATTTACTTTCAAATCAAGAATACATATAAGATTTTAAAATGATATCAAAGTAAGTGTTTCAAGTTGTTTCCAATATTTTCTATACACAATTGGGCTGAATCGATGATGTTCTTCTAGCGCGGGCTAAACTGTTGGCGAATTATCTCGGCAGCTGTTTACATCTGATCCTTGCTCAGTATTAACTTCCTCAGCTGCTATGTTAAATGCCTGTGTTAACCACTGTATGCCATCCTCAGTATCAGCCAAGAGGACGACATCATCTACATAGCACTCAACCTTGATTTTGTAATCTAACCATAGTTTAGATTACATACTTTGTAATGTTTGCCCTGTTCTACTTCTTTTATCCTTACTTTGTCGAACATTTTGGTTAGATCAACGAAACAGAGGAAGCCTGCCTGACGTTTTTTCTCCAGAGTTTTACCTGAATCTTTTTGATGTTCTCAATATTGTGTGATCCGTACATGTCATTCTTCATCTCGTTACTAAATTTCTGCCATTTGTGCATGTAACTCTTACAATCAGATAGACATGAGCAAACGACACACTCAAATGTATGTAAACAGTTTTTTGCAGAAGATGAAATAAGTATGGTGATATCAGTTCTAAACAGATGAGATAGTTTGGTGTTGCTGTGTAAGATGATTTTTGGATGCAAAGACTGTACGTTTTGAAGATGATATGTTAGCGCTGCCTAAACCTTAGTATCTGATTGTATCTGATTTCGCAATCCTTGCTCAGTATTCACTTCGGTGACGTACACTATGGAACCCCAAAAATAAAAATTAAGACTATTGAGGTTGGTTCGATCTGTCCATCTTCTAGGCAGTACCTTATCTAGATGTCGACGCATATATCGGACACCTATGAAACTAAAAATCTTTTACTACAATTTTTTTCACCTATTATTTGTCTCGAGGAATAAATCCCCAAGTTTATGAGTATAAGTTGAGAATCACCCTGTATAGACGTTTTTAATACGTAAATAAATGTTATTTGCATAATTATTACTACTTTTGTTATAATTAATGTATTATATTGAACTGAAGCTCGAACTAACACTAGTACTATAAGCTTCTTCAAAAACAAGGCGAAGTTTTCAAAATATACCTATATTAGCTTGGTGCTGAATAATAACTAACACTAGAATTAACGTAACACTATCACAGAACATTCAGAGGTATCATAGAACATTCACGTATTAAGACGTGAATCTAGCCGCACGTCTTTCAAGACGGCTAAACCCGAATGTTTCTAGTTTTAGGTATAGTGTTAGTTTTAGTTTTACACTAGCACTATCACTAGAAAACTAACACAATACCTAGAACTAGAATCATTCGGGTTTAGCCGTCTTTAGAGACGTGCGGCTAAACCCAAATGATTCTAGTTCTAGGTATAGTATTAGTTCTACATAGTAATAGTGCTAGTGTAAAACTAGAACTAACACTAGACCTAGAACTAGAATCATTCGGATTTAGCCGTCTTTAGAGACGTGCGGCTAAACCCAAATGATTCTAGTTCTAGGTATAGTATTAATTCTACATAGCAATAGTGCTAGTGTAAAACTAGCACTATCACTAGAACTAACACAATACCTAGAACTAGAATCATTCGGGTTTAGCCGTCTTTAGAGACGTGCGGCTAAACCCAAATGATTCTAGTTCTAGGTATAGTATTAGTTCTACATAGCAATAGTGCTAGTGTAAAACTAGAACTAACACAATACCTAGAACTAGAATCATTCGGATTTAGCCGTCTTTAGAGACGTGCGGCTAAACCCAAATGATTCTAGTTCTAGGTATAGTATTAGTTCTACATAGCAATAGTGCTAGTGTAAAACTAGCACTATCACTAGAACTAACACAATACCTAGAACTAGAATCATTCGGGTTTAGCCGTCTTTAGAGACGTGCGGCTAAACCCAAATGATTCTAGTTCTAGGTATAGTATTAGTTCTACATAGCAATAGTGCTAGTGTAAAACTAGCACTATCACTAGAACTAACACAATACCTAGAACTAGAATCATTCGGGTTTAGCCGTCTTTAGAGACGTGCGGCTAAACCCAAATGATTCTAGTTCTAGGTATAGTATTAGTTTTACATAGTAATAGTGCTAGTGTAAAACTAGAACTAACACTAGACCTAGAACTAGAATCATTCGGATTTAGCCGTCTTTAGAGACGTGCGGCTAAACCCAAATGATTCTAGTTCTAGGTATAGTATTAGTTCTACATAGTAATAGTGCTAGTGTAAAACTAGAACTAACACTAGACCTAGAACTAGAATCATTCGGATTTAGCCGTCTTTAGAGACGTGCGGCTAAACCCAAATGATTCTAGTTCTAGGTATAGTATTAGTTCTACATAGCAATAGTGCTAGTGTAAAACTAGCACTATCACTAGAACTAACACAATACCTAGAACTAGAATCATTCGGGTTTAGCCGTCTTTAGAGACGTGCGGCTAAACCCAAATGATTCTAGTTCTAGGTATAGTATTAGTTCTACATAGTAATAGTGCTAGTGTAAAACTAGAACTAACACTAGACCTAGAACTAGAATCATTCGGATTTAGCCGTCTTTAGAGACGTGCGGCTAAACCCAAATGATTCTAGTTCTAGGTATAGTATTAGTTCTACATAGTAATAGTGCTAGTGTAAAACTAGAACTAACACTCGGGTCTTCAGACGCACGGCTAAACCCGAAACTTTCTATTTCTAGGTCTAGTGTTAGTTCTAGTTTTAATTTGCACGTTACGTATCATTTATCGAATCATATGAATTATTTCACTATGTATGCATTTATCGAGACATTTGGAATTGATTTTGTTGATACTTTAAAGAAATCATGCATCAATTAGAACGGCAACAACACTGGATGTGATGTTGAGACTCTTACTTTAGCGTTGTTCGGAATCTTTGAAATGTTTTTTGCTAAAATGATCTCAGGTATTCCTACTGTATATTAGTATTAGTCCCAAAATTGTGACTAAAATTTTTAAATACGTCAATGTCCTAAATGTTACAACTAAATAATTCCAGAAGTATTATTTGATAAACTATTTGACAGCAATTTTTTAAATATAACTTTTTCATTACCAGACAAAACATTTTTAAAATCCGATCTTTTCTTTTCAGTTATTAACGTATCCTCTATGAATTATTCCTTAAACTTACTTGGATTCATACCGTTCGCTGCAGAAGTTTCCGAACAAATAACACAAAAAGCTGTTTCACACCAGCAACTTCAGTTCTTATGAATATTGAATGTAAATGGACTTCAGGATATTTTCTTGATTAAATCTTGGAAATGGTACTCTTTTTCGAGTTTATTTAATAAAAAACTTATCTACAAATGGATTTGGTGAAGGGGCAAGTTGAAGTTATAACTAATCTTTCCTCAATTAATCTTCAACACGTTTTCTGTGATCTTCTTTTCAACCACATTACTAAATATTTATTTTGGAACTCTTGCATAATTTTTAATAATGCTCACTGATATAAAAGTGATGAATTCTTCTGTTGGATGTCGCGAGAGTTAATTATTAATAGTGGTAACATTAATAATATAATGCTATAATAATCAGCCATTCTTTTAAAGCATTTCGGTTAATTAAGAAATTGTAAAGGAATATATTCACCTCATTCATAATACTACATGAGTATCTGCAAGTTCAATGTTATTCATGTTATGCTGTTTCTTGAATTTTTCAAACCAATCGTACCTTGCCAAGAATTCTCCATCATTGTTAGATTTGTCCATTATTATTCAAATATTCAAAAAGAGCCATTGTTTTTTTATATTTAAAAGAAGTTATGCGAAAATATTTATCCTTTTTGTATCATTTTTAGGAAGAAGAACTTCGTGCAAGCGGGGACCCTAAATTTCAACATTTAAGCGAAGAACTTCACGTGGAAATTAGCGCCTTCGCGACGCCTGCAGAAGCTCACGCTCGAATCGCGTACGCGCTGGCGGAAGTGAGACGATTTTTGGTACCGGTAAGTTATAACTAACTTGGTTCCCACGATATTAAGAAGGTTTTCGCGGAGCAAGTTTCCAGTTCGTTCCAAACCTAAACAAGACGTGCTCCTTATGAAAACATCCCCGTAATTATACGATGAGAGAGGCGCGTCGCGATGTCCTTATTAAAAGTAAACTTTCGCATCCGCGACTTTCCTAATTCAATTCGGCGAAAACGCGAAGCCAGTTCTAAACTCGCGTTTGGTTAGGTTACATTTCCTTAGATATGTTTACATTTACAACTTTAAAATTGTCTTGTTTTTAAAACTCCAATAAAAGAAAAAAGGACTACTTTGTTGTGAAATTTCTAAGCAAATTAGAGTGAAATTTTCATAACACCCTCATGCATATGCAAATACTAATTGTCTCTAAAATAAATTAAACCCCGCAACTCAGCATAGAGATCTGCTGTAGATCTATGTTGATTATAAAGATGGAAAAATGTAAAACGTAAAATAGAGGGAATGGCGAAAAAGGATAAGTTCTTTATTCCTGGTGACAGTATTTCCAAGAACATCTAAGCGACCGGACGCATCGCATGCTCATAGCATGAATTCCTAATGTGCTCGGAGTGCAATACATTGTTTGGTTGACATTGCTACGTTCAATAGTCTAAGCATTTAAGGACTTTGTTATAAATCTATTTTAATAGATTTGTTATTTTAAATTTGTTCAACCGAATTCGTAATATTCAAATAAATTATTCATGATAAAAAATATTTTATCCTTATTTATAGACAAACATTTTTCCAACCGCATTCAAAAAAAAGGAACAATACATTGGAAATGGAAGTTGTGGCTTAACAAGTGTACACGTTGCGGCCAAAACACAATTAAACACTTTGGATACGCCACATAAATTGGACACTATCCATCACTACAACGTGGCCGCCGGTAATTTTGTCGGTGTATGCAGATCGAAACAATGGTTTTTCGAGTTTGAGCGTAACGCAACTTGTCACAGACACGTTTAAACGAAACAGCAAATTAAATGAAATCTAAATTTTTAACGAGCAATTGTACGTCGAGGGAAAGAAAACCTAAGAAAGTCTCTCAGAAGTAGTTGCTTGGAAAGCTAATTAAAATTACTGTAATTGTTGGGAGACTTGTTGAGTCTGAACCGCTGAAGATGGCAGCTGTTTCAAGATTTAATTTGAACGGGTCACGGCATCTAATTTCTTCCATTAATTATTCTTTAATTTTAAACTTTCACGCGGCGGTAGGAAGGACAATTTACGTTCGCAAGTACGTTAAATAACGTTTAACCATCTGCTTACTTTACAGGTTTCACGTCTCGAAGTTGAGCATAATTGAAACGAAACTTCCAAGTTTACACATACACACACACATAAAGTAGACACACTAAGTTAAATCAACGCCTCAGTCGACACAAAGAACACAAACTAACCAAAGCGTATTTCGACTACACTTCAAACTTGGGAGGTATTCGCATTTAGTACGGAATTAGTGCTACTGTTCTAAATCATTATGCATGAGAATTGAGATATCTAATTTACATCTGTAATTCGAAATCAGTCCGTGCTGTTTCTCGGTAAAGTCAAATATCGATTACTTACTGGCATTGTTGTTGTTCATTTCGTTACCTCAAATTAGCAAATCGTGTTTAATTTGTTTTAGAAGTGATGGATTCTAAATTAAATAATGCAAGTTCTGAGATTTTTAACCCTTTTTGTCCCAAGAAGTCAAAAATTTTGAAACTTTGTGACAGAATTCAAACGCTATCAAAATACACTCAGTCAATCTAAGTGTCAAAAAAGATGGTAATTCAAAAATTCCTGGAAGTTGTGTTTATTGAAATTAAGAAATGAAACTTATTTTAAATTGAAGCTTAAAGCTTTCTGTTTAAATTGATGTATAATAATTGTTGGGTTGAACTAGAAAAATATTGAGAAAAAGAGTATTGAGTTAAAACTTACATTTTCGTATAACCTAAAAGTGTCAAAAAAGATGCTAATTTAAAAATTCATGGAAGCCGTATTGATTGACATAAAGGAATGAGACTTATTCTTAATTAAAGCTTAAAGCTTTCTCTTTAAAATTATGTATAATAATTGTTGGGTTGGATTGGAAAAATATTGAGAAAAAAAATATTGAAACAAACCTTACATTTTCGTATAACCTAAAAGTGTCAAAAAAGATGCTAATTTAAAAATTCCTGGAAGCCGTACTTATTGAAATTAAGGAATGAAACTTGTTTTAAATTAAAGCTCAAAGCTTTTTGTTTAAAATGATGTATAATAATTGTTGGGTTGGATTGGAAAAATATTGAGAAAAAAAATTTTGAAATAAAAGTTACATTTTCGTATAACCTAAGAGTGTCAAAAAAGATGCTAATTTAAAAATTCCTGGAAGCCGTATTTATTGAAATTAAGAAATGAAACTTATTTTAAATTAAAGCTCAAAGGTTGCTCCTTAAAATGATGTATAATAATTGTTGGGTTGGATTGGAAAAATATTGAGGAAAAAAATGTTGAAACAAAACATATTTTCGTATAACCTAAAAGTGTCAAAAAAGATGCTAATTTAAAAATTCCTGGAAGCCGTATTTATTGAAATTAAGGAATCAAACTTATTTTAAATTAAAGCTCAAAGCTTTTTCTTTAAAATGATGTATAATAATTGTTGGGTTGAATTGGAAAAATATTGAGGAAAAAAATGTTGAAACAAAACATATTTTCGTATAACCTAAAAGTGTCAAAAAAGATGCTAATTTAAAAATTCCTGGAAGCCGTATTTATTGATATTAAGAAATGAAACTTATTTTAAATTAAAGCTCAAAGCTTTCTCTTTAAAATGATGTATAATAATTGTTGGGTTGGATTGGAAAAATATTGAGAAAAAAAATGTTGAAACAAAACTTATATTTTCGTATAACCTAAAAATGTCAAAAAAGATGCTAATTTAAAAATTCATGGAAGCCGTATTTATTGAAATTAAGGAATGAAACTTGTTTTAAATTAAAGCTCAAAGCTTTCTCTTTAAAATGATGTATAATAATTGTTGGGTTGGATTGGAAAAATATTGAGAAAAAAAATGTTGAAACAAAACTTGTATTTTGGTATAACCTAAAAGTGTCAAAAAAGATGCTAATTTAAAAATTCCTGGAAGCCGTATTTATTGAAATTAAGAAATGAAACTTATTTTAAATTAAAGTTCAAAGCTTTCTCTTTAAAATAATGTGTAATAATTATTGGGTTGGATTGGAAAAATATTGAGAAAAAAAATGTTGAAACAAAACTTATATTTTCGTATAACCTAAAAATGTCAAAAAAGATGCTAATTCAAAAATTCCTGGAAGCTGTGTTTATTGAAATTAAGAAATGAAACTTATTTTAAATTAAAGCTCAAAGCTTTCTCTTTAAAATGATGTATAATAATTGTTGGGTTTTATTGGAAAAATATTGAGAAAAAAAATGTTGAAACAAAACTTACATTTTCGTATAACCTAAAAGTGTCAAAAAAGATGCTAATTTAAAAATTCCTGGAAGCCGTATTTATTGATATTAAGAAATGAAACTTATTTTAAATTAAAGCTCAAAGCTTTCTCTTTAAAATGATGTATAATAATAGTTGGGTTGGATTGGAAAAATATTGAGAAAAAAAATGTTGAAACAAAACTTATATTTTCGTATAACCTAAAAGTGTCAAAAAAGATGCTAATTTAAAAATTCATGGAAGCCGTATTTATTGAAATTAAGGAAAGAATCTTATGCTGAATTAAAGCTCAAAGCTTTCTCTTTAATATGATGTATAATAATAGTTGGGTTGGATTGGAAAAATATTGAGAAAAAAAATGTTGAAACAAAACTTGTATTTTCGTATAACCTAAAAGTGTCAAAAAAGATGCTAATTTAAATATTCATGGATGCCGTATTGATTGAAATAAAGGAATGAGATTTATTCTTAATTAAAGCTCAAAGCTTTCTCTTTAAAATGATGTATAATAATTGTTGGGTTGGATTGGAAAAATATTGAGGAAAAAAATGTTGAAACAAAACATATTTTCGTATAACCTAAAAGTGTCAAAAAAGATGCTAATTTAAAAATTCCTGGAAGCCGTATTTATTGATATTAAGAAATGAAACTTATTTTAAATTAAAGCTCAAAGCTTTCTCTTTAAAATGATGTATAATAATTGTTGGGTTGGATTGGAAAAATATTGAGACAAAAAATGTTGAAACAAAACTTATATTTTCGTATAACCTAAAAATGTCAAAAAAGATGCTAATTTAAAAATTCATGGAAGCCGTATTTATTGAAATTAAGGAATGAAACTTGTTTTAAATTAAAGCTCAAAGCTTTCTCTTTAAAATGATGTATAATAATTGTTGGGTTGGATTGGAAAAATATTGAGAAAAAAAATGTTGAAACAAAACTTGTATTTTGGTATAACCTAAAAGTGTCAAAAAAGATGCTAATTTAAAAATTCCTGGAAGCCGTATTTATTGAAATTAAGAAATGAAACTTATTTTAAATTAAAGCTCAAAGGTTGCTCCTTAAAATGATGTATCATAATTGTTGGGTTGGATTGGAAAAATATTGAGAAAAAAAATGTTGAAACAAAACTTACATTTTCGTATAACCTAAAAATGTCAAAAAAGATGCTAATTTAAAAATTCATGAAAGCCGTGTTTATTGAAATTAAGGAATGAAACTTATTTTAAATTAAAGCTCAAAGCTTTCTCTTTAAAATGATGTATAATAATTGTTGGGTTGGATTGGAAAAATATTGAGAAAAAAAATATTGAAACAAAACTTACATTTTCGTATAACCTATAAGTGTAAAAAATATGCTAATTTAAAAATTCCTGGAAGCCGTATTTATTGAAATTAAGGAATGAAACTTATTTTAAATTAAAGCTCAAAGCTTTCTCTTTAAAATGATGTATAATAATTGTTGGGTTGGATTGGAAAAATATTGAGAATAATAATGTTGAAATAAAACTTACATTTAAAAGAGTCAAAAAAGATGCTAATTTAAAAATTCCTGGAAGCCGTGTTTATTGAAATTAAGGAATGAGACTTATTTTAAATTAAAGCTCAATGCTTTCTTTTTAAAATGATCTGGATCTGGATCTTCTAACTTCACATCTAGATGAATAAGTTTAAATATACCTAAAAACCCTACAGTAGTGCGAATTGTGTCGTTTTTTATACAGATTCTTTCTTGTATAGTAGAAAGTACCAACAGCTCTAAATGCGCCGAATAGATGACTACAGTTGAGTATTTGAAATTACCGGTACTTTAAAGTACTGTCGGAACACAAAGGGTTAATCGATTGAAATGTAATGATTCAGCAATAGAAATTAGGAACGAAGTAATTATCTAGATGTTATTCTGAACTGCATCGAGAACGTCCAAGCAACAACTATCTAAGATCGGTGAAGAAAAAGAAGAAGATCTTGAACTGATTTATCTGATCTCTATTGCACTTATGAGTTATGTTGTATTAGTAACTATAAGAACTCTTCCTTTTCATTAAAAAACACTATTTTATCATTTTGATTCAATTTGAATGAGACCTTCAAGAAATATTCTTCTAATGTTACAGCAAAAGGAATTGAATATAACCCCTTAATTTAGAAAACTTGTTGATTACATAAACAAGTCTTTTCAAGATGTAAATTTATGTATTTAGTATTTGCTTGATGGAATTCGGTTGTACGTAACGTAATGGTATCCAATAACTATCCGGAGGCCGAATCAATTTGTAAACACCTAATGTACGGTCGGACCAATGACAGAGAGCTTCAGGCAATCTAATCATATGTTAATGTCACTAAATTGGTTCTATGTCCTTTGTACCGCACTAGCACAACAGTTTACCAGCCTTCATTCAATTTCGAATTATAATTTCCGTTCAATAAAATATTTCCGTAATTCGAAAATTACCAATAAATTAATTATTATAATTACACGTCGATTGCACGGTTTGCGTAACAACATCTATGGTTGCTTTGTTAGTAAAGCTTTTGATTGGCCACACTGTGGCAACAAGCGTATAAAACTTTGTAGACACGGTTTAATTATTCAGGACGAACTTCCTTCCTACACCGCGCAACTTTACGAGAACGAAATTAACGTTTAAACCGAGAGAACTTCAAATCACTTCCATTACATAAATTTATAAAGCGGTAATAATAACAAAGTTCTTCACGTTGGGCTGCAATATTAACTGAAGGAAAAGATTTTGAAATCATGCCCCAAAAACCATCGATACTACCCAATCAAGTCATCCTTAAGTGCTTCGTAAACGAAATTCGAACCCTCTCAACCTCTCAAACTTCACCCTCCATCAAGAATACAAGGGAAAATATAAAGTCCCGTGCGATTTGTTTTAATAACTCTTAAAATTGGTTCCGTAAATTTGATCTATTATATGAGGGAGAATAATCATATAATAGGATAATAACTCAATAGGGATTTTTACGTAGGGTATAAAAAATTTGGTAGTTGTTCTTCTCTGTTGGAATCATCAATCATCCTGCTGAATGAACTCCAACCGTCACGCTAAGAAAAGGTCAAAACGAAAGGGGAACCAGAAAAAGTACGCTAATGGCTTCGATGGTAATTTAGTTACGGACCCATTATCGGAACTCACGATGACATATGTGTCACACGTACGAAAAGAACATCCCCATAAATTGAATGATTAATGATTTTAAACATTTAATTTTAAGGATAACCATTTTTTTTTAATGTTAAATGAATGCTAAGTGACCCAACAAATAGATTTCACAATCTAGATGCATTTCCGTAGTCTTTTTTCCCGTACAGTCCAAGTTCGTAAGTTCACAAGGAAAGAGCTTCTGCGAGTCTGATACGGCGGATGTGAGGGCGCTGCCGTAGATTACCCGTTTATCTGAAAACGTATTTCGCGAAACCACCGCTGAGGGCACTATTACCGGTTTCGGAGGATTATCGTTATGCACTCGCGGTCGGCCAAACCGCAAGCTCTGTTCCACGTTCACGTTGCTATACCTTATTTATTCAAGATTTCCTCTTAGAAAGTTCCCCCCTAGCGGTTTCATCCTATCCCATTTGTTCAATACAATTTTCATTTTCTTAGGAAATTTTTACACTCAACCAAAACCATTCACGTTAAGTATTCGCAATTTAACAAAATAGAAAAGTATGTATAGGTACAGGGTGGTGTCATAAAGAAATGTTAAAAGGCACTTATATTTTAACCTTCCAGCGGACGTGTTGTCATAAAATTTATGACAATTTTCGGTTCAATAATATATCTCCTTATAATTATGTTATTTGAAAAGATTTAACGCTAAAGTATTCATGTAACTTATATGAATACTTGTGTGTATGTATTTTGAACATAATGAAAAACAAAAATGTAAAAAATATATATTGACGCTGTCTTTATGGCAAAAAAAAGGTATAAAATACAAAAATTTACACATTAATTGCTGATTTATAAGGCCGTATTTATATTATCAGATGTATTAAGGGATAGACAGGTTTTGGGTCATACATGAAGATTTGAGAAATTTTTTTCATCTTTTCAATATTTCAATCTGTTCGATTTTTCGCTAGTTTATGAAAATATTCAATATATTCAAAAGCTTCAGACGGCTAAACCTGAACGTTTCTAGTTCTAATGTTAGTTCTAGTGACAGTGGTAGGTAGTGCTAGTTAACATAAGATATCTATGTTGCATATTCTAATTAAACTAAAACTAGAACTAACACTAGACCTAGAACTAGAAATTTATTATTATATTCGTAATTTTTATAAAATAACCTTTAAAATGAGTCCAAACATGACGCACTTATCTCAAAAACCAAAAAAGTTAGAATAAAAAGCATTAAACCCGAAGTTAGCAACAATAAAGATAGCAATTTAATTGTTAAATATTAATACCAACCTTAATTTTTGATTTTTTTTTATTATATTTTCGTTTTTGTGACAAGTTTCAAGACATTTTATAAAAATTAAGAATATATCAAAATGACGTTGACATTTCAAACCGGAAGTTGACCATAACTTCATTAATATTGAAGATAAATATGTCGTGTTTGTACTCATTTTAAAGGTTTTTTAATGAAGATTGCAAATATGTCAAAAATTGAGGTTGACATTTTAAACCTGAAGTTAGTTGTCATATAATAAACAAATGGACAACTTCATGGTGTTATTTCATGATGCATTCTTTATTAAAAGACCTTTAAAATGAGTTCAAATATGATACATTTCTCTCAAAAAAACAAAAAAGAGAATAAAAAACATTAACCCTGAATGTTTTTAGTTCTAGGTGTAGTGTTAGTTCTAGTTTTACATTAGCACTATCACTAGAATTAACACAAGACCTAGAATTCGAATCAGTCATCTTGAGAGACGTGGTGCTAAATCCGAATGTTACTAGTTCCAGATCTAGTGTTAGTTCTGCTTTTCTTTCAATAGAAATATACCACAATCTAATGTTAAACAACAAAACGTCAATTTTAAATTTATTATATTCGTAATCTTTATAAAATAACCTTTAAAATGAGTCCAAACATGACGCACTTATCTCAAAAACCAAAAAAATTAGAATAAAAAACATTAAACCCGAAGTTAGCAACAATAAAGATAGCAATTTAATTTTTAAATATTAACACGAACCTTAATTTTTGATTTTTTTTATTATATTTTCGTTTTTGTAACAAATTTTAAGACATTTTATAAAAATTAAGAATATATCAAAATGACGTTGACATTTCAAACCGGAACTTGCTTATATCTCGAATAATATTGGAATTAAACGTATCATGTTTAGGCTCATTTTAAAGGATTTTTCACAACGATTACAAATATGTCAAAATTGACGTTGACATTTCTAACCGGAAGTTGACCATAACTTCATTAATATTGAAGATAAATGTGTCGTGTTTGTATTCATTTTAAAGGTTTTTTAATGAAGATTACAAATATGTCAAAATTGAGGTTGACATTTTAAACCTGAAGTTAGTTGTCATATAATAGACAAATGGACAACTTCATGGTGTTATTTCATGATGTATTGTTTATTAAAAGACCTTTAAAATGAGTTCAAATATGATACATTTCTCTCAAAAAAACAAAAAAGAGAATAAAAAACATTAACCCTGAATGTTTTTAGTTCTAGGTGTAGTGTTAGTTCTAGTTTTACATTAGCACGATCACTAGAACTAATACAAGACCTAGAACTAGAATCATTCGTCTTGAGAGACGTGGTGCCAAATCCGAATGTTTCTAATTCTAGATCTAGTGTTAGTTCTACTTTTCTTTCAATAAAAATATACCACAATCTAACCTTAAACAACAAAACGTCAACTTTAAATTTATTATTATATTCGTAATCTTTATAAAATAACCTTTAAAATGAATCCAAACATGACGCACTTATCTTAAAAACCAAAAAAGTTAGAATAAAAAACATTATACCCGAAGTTAGCAACAATGAAGATAGCAATTTAATTTTTAAATATTAATACCAACCTTAATTTTTGATTTTTTTTATTATATTTTCGTTCTTGTGACAAGTTTTAAGACATTTTATAAAAATTAAAAATATATCAAAATGACGTTGACATTTCAAACCGGAACTTGCTTATATCTCGAATGATATTGGAATTAAACGTATCACGTGTCAAAATTGACGTTGACATTTCTAACCGGAAGTTGACCATAACTTCATTAATATTGAAGATAAATATGTCGTGTTTGTACTCATTTTAAAGGTTTTTTAATGAAGATTACAAATATGTCAAAAATTGAGGTTGACATTTTAAACCTGAAGTTAGTTGTCATATAATAAACAAATGGACAACTTCATGGCGTTATTTCATGATGCATTCTTTATTAAAAGACCTTTAAAATTAGTTCAAATACGATACATTTCTCTCAAAAAAACAAAAAAGAGAATAAAAAACATTAACCCTGAATGTTTTTAGTTCTAGGTGTAGTGTTAGTTCTAGTTTTACATTAGCACTATCACTAGAATTAACACAAGACCTAGAATTCGAATCAGTCATCTTGAGAGACGTGGTGCTAAATCCGAATGTTTCTAGTTCTAGATCTAGTGTTAGTTCTACTTTTCTTTCAATTAAAATATACCACAATCTAACGTTAAACAACAAAACGTCAACTTTAAATTTATTATTATATTCGTAATCTTTATAAAATAACCTTTAAAATGAATCCAAACATGACGCACTTATCTTAAAAACCAAAAAAGTTAGAATAAAAAACATTATACCCGAAGTTAGCAACAATGAAGATAGCAATTTAATTTTTAAATATTAATACCAACCTTAATTTTTGATTTTTTTTATTATATTTTCGTTTTTGTGACAAATTTTAAGACATTTTATAAAAATTAAGAATATATCAAAATGACGTCAACGTCATCTTTCAAAGGATTTTTTCACGACGATTACAAATATGTCAAAATTGACGTTGACATTTCTAACTGGAAATTGACCATAACTTCATTAATATTGAAGATAAATATGTCGTGTTTGTATTCATTTTAAAGGTTTTTTAATGAAGATTACAAATATGTCAAAAATTGAGGTTGACATTTTAAACCTGAAGTTAGTTGTCATATAATAGACAAATGGAGAACTTCATGGTGTTATTTCATGATGTATTCTTTATTAAAAAATAAAGAAATAGGTAACTTCATTAATGTTCAAGATAAATATGTCGTGTTTGTATTCATTTTAAAGGTTTTTTAATGAAGATTACAAATATGTATGTCAAAATTGAGGTTGACATTTTAAACCTGAAGTTAGTTGTCATATAATAGACAAATGGACAACTTCATGGTGTTATTTCATGATGTATTCTTTATTAAAAAATAAAGAAATAGGTATGTAGCAGTTGATAACACCGTAACACTTGAAAATAGAAATTTGAATTGACAATTAGAAACTGTCAAAACACAAAATGTATTCACCTGAAAAAAATGTTTCATGTGCACCTCCCAAAATAAGAGAAATTGCTCAGAGTTCAATGTCCTTATCATTGTGAACCTTGTATTCGATGCTAAGAACGTGTTTAAACATTCATAGACAAAAATTGTCACATTGACAACTAGAAAAATTAATGACCCAATGTCACCAACTTGAACTGGTTCCATAAAATGTTACTAAAATCTCATTACAGCATCGGATGCTGTAAGGAGTCTCATTACAGCACCCGTTTGAGTAGCGCCCGCTCGAAAGTTAAATAAATTAAAGAACAACATTAATGTTTCAACGAAACTTGAGATTAAGATAAGACACACGCGTTGAAATGAGATAGATGATGGAAGCTAAACATTTGAGCCACTACCTCGGCTTCTTAAGAGATATTGATGTGGAAGAAAAATCTTTTCTTATTGTTTTGTGTAGTACTTGAACTACTGCTTCGGCAACAGGGCTACCTCGGCTTGTATGATATATTAATATTAACGAGAAACCTTCTCTAATTGCTTTATAATACATGAGCTACTCGTAACAAATGACGTTTTTGCAAACCACAATATATGCTGTTAATTATTTAATTTAGAGCGAAAAATAATGAAAATGTCCTACCTGTACGAAATGAATAATAATATAGTTGTTGAGTGAAAAGTGAAATAGACGGTTTTGAAACTTTACGAAACTGAACGAAATCAAAATAAACTTACTTTGACGGTTACGAACTACAATGGTGGTTCAGTAAGCGCTCGGAAAAACACCGCTATCAAGTTGTAGCGTAGTTTGTCGGAGACGGAAGGGTAGCGATACAGTGCATCGCTCCCCTGCTGCGTAGTTGAAAACTGGAAACCACCAAAACCCCCCTGTTTAATTCCAACTTCCCCACGACGCGCCGCCCAAGACCGAAGCAAGTTAGTTCTGAGACCCATTTGTTTAAAATTAATTCACGAATCGAGAGAATATCGTAGTCGTCCCGATAACCCCACGTTCTCTACCTTCGGTTTTATCGGAAACGGACACCATGAATTATCAAGCTATGTTCAAGAGCTTTTCTCTAAAGAATTATTACAATTTCAATGTTGAAAATCGGTTTCATATTATTATACTATGTCACAGTTAAAAGATCTCTTCGGTTAATATTCGAAAAGAAAGGGCTAACAAAGTACCGAAGAACAAAGCCAGGTTCGAGTCGCGTTCCTATCGACACATAGACATTTGCGGCGTGCTCTGATTTTATTAAACAACAAAGAAAATTCGATATCGTAACACGCTCGCCTTCGCAACGTCGTTTCATGTACTAAATCGAAAATTTTCCGGTGGCGCTTTTTCGGTTTCGCGAAACCCGCGTCGGCAGGTAATAAAAATATACGAGAATATCTCAATGTCGGTGTAAAAATAAACAATATTTGAGGCACGGAAATTCCATCAGACGGAAATCGCCTCCGGAAGCCTCAAACCGTCGATATAAAATAATAGCGTCCGTCTTTTCACAGTTTTGGGATATATTTTATATCAGAATTTACTGTATAGGAAGTAGAGAAATTCCGCATTGGAATTTATATTGTATTGTAATATTAAATTTATTATTAGATGTAATACTACAACAAATTAAATTAATTTGTAAGCATATATTTGTTTGAGGATTAATTACACTCCACATCAAAGTCCTTTTAATGTGTCGCTGTGGTAATTTCATTAAGTAAATCAACACACTGATTTAGTTGTATTTTTCTGGATATATTTGAAAATTTTAAACCGTGTGTAATTTGCTATTTTAGGTATTAATTTGATAAATAAATGTTTAATGAGTATTTAATTTGTATTTAACAACGTGCCCAATTCGTTATCGGCTTATTATTTTTCGGGGCATAAATTTTCTACATTGTCATCACGAATTAATATTTTTTTTTCAAAGGAAAATTGAATACCACCACGGGATAATTTAACGTGCGAGTGGCCACTTTGTGTTTGCAAATTACCAGTTTTAAATTTAATTTATTTTGTGCGCGCCATTTTAATCGATACTTTCAGTTAAATTTACTAATTAATTTTGAAGTGTTTAAAATAAATGGTTACAACACTTGTGTTGATAAAAAGTCAATAAATCTGAAGAAATAACTTTGTTGTTGATAGTTTAAAAATAAACTAATATAAAATGAGACCGTTGAAATTCCGTAGCAATATTTCAAAATCCGTCTGCTCTTAAATGTACTAATATCCGAAAGTAATATTCTTCAGCAAAGCGTTTCAGCTTCGCTGTTTCAATTTATAAATTAATGATTTAGCCATACGTCTCTTAAGACGGTTAAACCCAAACGATTCTAGTTCTACTATACATATAATCTAATATACAGGGTGATTTATAACATACGGAGCAGACTAAAAGAGTAGGTACTGGAGGTAAAACTGAAGAGATTTTCTTAATAATGTTTTGTTAAAAACTTAATAGTTACATAGATATCGCATGTTAATTTTTTAAATAATTTAACGTCCATTTTTGAGAACCGCTGATATTCAGTAAAGAATAATTAAAATACTTGTCCGTTGCTAAGTAACCAAATCAACGGGATTGGCAGCAATAAAAACATGGTATCAGCAGTTCTCAATAAACAAACACCACCGCTTGAGCGTTTTAACAAATTTTTAAATAGCCGTAACTGCTATGTTATAAAGATTTTATTATTTTTATTAATTATGCATTGTTTAAGTAACCCCGAAATATTCGCAGTTTGAATTTAAGCGTAGTGTAATACCGTATATGGTAAGAAATGCTCGGCCATTACTTCAACTTTAACTTTCTATATCTTTGTGATTATTAAGTTGTGGTCAAAATTTATTAGAAAAATATCTTCAATTTGGCTCCTAGTACCTACCCTTTTAGTCTGTTCCGTATGTTATAAATCACCCTGTATACATATTAATATATGTATAGGTACTTTTCTAATATGTATATTTAATAGTTCAACTACGTCAACAAAAATATAGAACAATCTAGCGCTGAATAACACAATTCAAACTAGAACTAACACTAGACCTAGAACTAGAAAGTTTCGGGTTTAGCCATGCGTCCTTAAACCCGAATGATTCTAGTTTTTGATCTAGCACTGAACAACAATTAAAACTAGAACTAACACTAGACCTAGAACTAGAAAGTTTCGGCTAGCACTATTAGTACTATTACTATGTAGAACTAGAAATAACTAACTTTAGAGACGTGCGGCTAAACCCAAATAATTCTAGTTATAGGTATAGTGTTAGTTCTAGTTTTACACTTGTACTGTCACTAGAACTAACATTAGACCTAGAACTAGAAAGATTTGGGTTTAGCCGTACGTCTCTTAAGACGGCTAAACCCGAATGATTCTAGTTTTTGATCTAGCACTGCACAACAATTAAAACTAGAACTAACACTAGACCTAGAACTAAAAGTTTCGGCTAGCACTATTAGTACTATTACTATATAGAACTAACACTATACCTATAACTAGAATCATTCGGGTTTAGCCCCACGTCTCTAAAGACGGCTAAACCCGAATGATTCTAGTTCTAGGTATAGTGTTAGTTCTAGTTTTACACTTGCACTATCACTAGAACTAACATTAGACCTAGAACTAGAAACATTTAGGTTTAGCCGTACGTCTCTTAAGACGGTTAAACCCGAATGATTCTAGTTTTTGACCTAGCACTGCACAACAATTAAAACTAGAACTAACACTAGACCTAGAACTAGAAAGTTTCGGCTAGCACTATTAGTACTATTACTATATAGAACTAACACTATACCTATAACTAGAATCATTCGGGTTTAGCCCCACGTCTTTAAAGACGGCTAAACCCGAATGATTCTAGTTCTAGGTATAGTGTTAGTTCTAGTTTTACACTTGCACTGTCACTAGAACTAACATTAGACCTAGAACTAGAAACATTTGGGTTTAGCCGTACGTCTCTTAAGACGGCTAAACCCGAATGATTCTAGTTTTTGATCTAGCACTGCACAACAATTAAAACTAGAACTAACACTAGACCTAGAACTAGAAAGTTTCGGCTAGCACTATTAGTACTATTACTATATAGAACTAACACTATACCTATAACTAGAATTATTTGGGTTTAGCCCCACGTCTCTAAAGACGGCTAAACCCGAATGATTCTAGTTCTAGGTATAGTGTTAGTTCTAGTTTTACACTTGCACTGTCACTAGAACTAACATTAGACCTAGAACTAGAAACATTTGGGTTTAGCCGTACGTCTCTTAAGACGGCACAACTCTAATGATTCTAGTTCTTGGTCTAGCGCTGCACAACAATTGGACCGCGTTATGCATCACTTGACTAAGCGACAAATGATTAATGTTGAGAAAAACGGCATTTTCGTTTTCATCTCTGCAAAAAATCGCAGAAAATTGCATGGTGCCTGTCCATTTTTATCACAGAACACTGATGACAGCTATCACAAGTACAGAGGACATACAGAGTGTTTCTGTAAATCGTGGCATAAATCTAATCACTAAAACTGGAGACAAAATGATGACGATTCGTGTAAAAATTTTTGAAGACAATAATCTAGAGTTTGGTTTTGTACTTTTAAACTGGTTTTTATTTCATATAGAATTTAAGTCTAACCAGTTTCGGCCCTTGGCCATCTTCAGATACCTACAAATAGATTAACGTCTCTCATCTTATCCATTTTACAAACAAGTTTCTTAATATTTCTTTTTGTTTTGTTAAAAAAGATTACAACATATCAAAGTCGAAATCAGATTATTAGTTACTAATTTACAAAATTAAAGTTTAAAAAGTAGTAAAATGAAATTAAGGACGAAGTGTTACAAGTTTACAGTTTTTTAACGAAAGAAATTTTAAGAAACTTGGGAAAAATTCAATAATTATCATGTTGCTTAAAAATCGACGATTTCTTTTAATCTATGATAAATGACCCAAAAAAACACGTTAAGTGCGGAAAAGTGATTAACACTAGATTAACTTCAGTTATAAAACTTTTATTATATGATAACTAACTTCAAGTTTAAAATGCCAACCTCAATTTTGACATATTTGTTATCTTCATTAAAAATCCTTTAAAATGAGTACAAACATGACATATTTATCTTCATTATTAATAAAGTTATGATCAACTTCCGGTTAAGAATGTCAATGTCAATTTTGACATATTTGTAATCGTCGTGAAAAATCCTTTAAAATGAGTCCAAACAAGATATGTTTAATTCCAATATTACTCGAGATATAAGCAACTTCCGATATGAAATGTCAAAGTCATTTTGACATATTCTTAATTTTTATAAAATGTCTTAATATTTGCCACAAAAACAAAAATATAATAAAAAAAAATAAAAAATTAAGGTTGGTATTAATATTTAAAAATAAATTGCTATCTTCATTGTTGCTAACTTCGGGTTTAACGTTTTTTATTCTAACTTTTTTAATGAAGAATTAAAGGTTTTTTAATGAAGATGACAAATATGTCAAAATTGACGTTTCAAACCAGAAGTGATTGTATTTCCATTAATATTAAAGTTAAATATGTCGAGTTTGGACTCATTTTAAAGGATTTTTTATGAAGTTGACAAATATGTCAAAATTAAAAGTTGAAACTTTTTGGTTTTTTGAGATAAATGCATCACCTTTGGACACATTTTAAAGGTTTATAATAAAGAATACATCATGAAAGAACACCACGAAGTTGTCCATTCGTCTATTATATGATAACTAACTTTAGGTTTAAAATGTCAACTTCAATTTTGATATATTTGTAATCTTCATTAAAAATCTTTTAAAATGAGTACAAACACGTTAATATTTAACATTAATATTTAAAAATTAAATTGTATCTTCATTGTTGCTAACTTCGGGTTTAACGTTTTTTATTCTAACTTTTTTGTTTTGTGAGATAAGTGAGATAAGTCATCTTTGGGTTCATTTTAAAGGTTTTTTAATGAAGATGATAAATATGTCAAAATTGACGTTGACGTTTCAAACCGGAAGTGATTGTATTTCCATTAATATTAAAGTTAAATATGTCGAGTTTGGACTCATTTTAAAGGATTTTTTATGAAGTTGACAAATATGTCAAAATTAAAAGTTCAAACTTTTAGGCTCTTTGAGATAAATGCATCATGTTTGGACACATTTTAAAATTTTTTTAATAAAAATGCATCATGAAAGAACATATTTGTTCTTCATTAAAAATCCTTTAAAATGAGTACAAACACGATATATTTATCTTCAATATTAATGAAGTTATGGTCAACTTCCGGTTAAGCATGTCAACGTCAATTTTAACATATTTGTAATCGTCGTGAAAAATCCAATATTACTCGAGATATAAGCTACTTCCGGTTTAAAATGTCAATGTCATTTTGACATACATATTCTTAATTTTTATAAAATGTGTTAAAATTTGTCACAAAAACGGAAATGTAATAAAAAGAATCAAGAATTAAGGTTGGTATTAATATTTAAAAATTAAATTGCTAACTTCAGGTTTAATGTTTTTTTTTGTCTAACTTTTTTGTTTTTTGAGATAAGTGCGTCATCCTTGGGCTCATTTTAAAGGATTTTTAATGAAGATAACAAATATGTCAAAATTGACGTTGACGTTTCAAACAGGAAGTGATTGTATTTTCATTAATATTAAAGTTAAATATGTCGAGTTTGGACTCATTTTAAAGGATTTTTAATGAAGTTGACAAATATGTAAAAATTAAAAGTTGAAAGTTTGAAGTTTGAAACTTTTTTGTTTTTTGAGATAAATGCGTCAAGTGTGAACTAACTTTAAAGGTTATTTTATGAAGATTACGAATGTAATAATAAAATTCGTCTCTTAAGACGGGTAAACTCGAATGATTCTAGTTGTTGTTCTAGCGCTACACAACAATTAAACCTATAACTAGAAAGTTTCGTGTTTAATAATAAGAGCGTTGAAATAGATGAGCATTTTAAAATAAATGGTTATACTTAACTTGATAAAAAGTCAATCTGAAGAAATAACTTTGTTGTTGATAGCTTAAAAATAAACTAATATAAAAGAAGATCGTTGAAATTCCGGAGCAATATTTCAAAATCCGTCCGCTCTTAAATGTACTAATATCCGAAAGTAATATTCTTCAGCGAAGCGTTTCAGCTTCGCTGTTTGGCCGTAGGAATGCGGTTTATTAAACTCAAATACAAGGCTGCTGCTGGTGTTGTGGACAGTTCATACCAACTTCCTCGAGTCCACGGGTTCTCTATGACATAGGAGGCTCCAGCAAATAACGGAATGGGTTTTTCTGCTTCGTTGTTTTGTCAAAGAAATTCTCTCGTAGAGCAGAGCTACAAGGCACATATCTACTACCGCCAGCTGTTTCCGCTACCTTGGTTCAACAATTCGACATTAAATTTTTTTCAAATACGAGATTAATGTCTAAAAATTTTTAACGACATTTTAACGAGTATTGTATTATCAATAAAGATACTCTATACGAAAAATTTTCACTCATGAGAAAAATCGTAAATTGTAAACCGATTTATAAAGTATGATGAACATAAATTTGAGCTAATATCTAGATATAAGGTCAGCTGTTTTCGAATCGTTCGAGCACCAAAATTACGATTACAGATACAAACAACCGTCTATTCATAACTAGTTCGTAAATTAAAGCAGCAACTTACTACGGTGCAGTATAAATCAGCAAACTTTCAATATTTAACTAACAACTCCCATAAATCCCACCACCGGTAAACAACTTGTCCTACCATTTCGGCCAGTACTAAATCCAGAGATACCCACGCAAGTTAAAGTAAATATGAGATTATTTATCATGAAACTCAGTGAATTTCCACCATTTTTTTTTTGAAAAACAGCATTTCCCTACGTGGAAAAGGATAACTATGAAATCTTCACCATATTTTAGCAGCTGGAGGTCGTTTTGGAACGGGGTGCACTTCGCCCTGATTACGACCCTATGGTAAATGACGCGGCAACGTGCAACAGATAGTAAGCTTGCGAGGTGGCGCATCCGAGTTTACATAATGGAATGATGATGCATCCAGAGAGTATACTGTACATTAAGGCCGAATTAAGGCGGATGGTCCTAGCGGAAATGGATATCAACTGTAGGTCATGAAAACTAACTGTGTATATTTCCCCAGTTGACATTTGACATTACATCTAAACGATTTTAACGACCAAATTAAAAGCAAAAATCTTAATCTTAAATCTAACTTACAACATTTCTTCGTCAAGGTAAATGAAGAGGTTTAATGAAATACCTTTATCTGATTGATTCGGAAAGATTTCGTCCATCACTCGAATCCGCAAGCAATCACCCTTTTCCGATTTGCAATTTAAATAATGATCGCAGCTCCCCCAATCGAAATAAAGCGAATACGCGGCCATTTCGCTCTCGGTAAAATCTTTCAGCGATTGTCGTAGAATGAATTAACGCCTCTTCAACCGCGCTACTTTCAATTCGCGGGGAAATCTTTAATTTACTATCCAATTTAAAATTCAATCGTTATTTCTTATTAGAGCGGTCGCAGCATTTGCAGAGGCGAATTCACGGAATTCGTTGCACGTTCCACCGTCTAAATAACTAATGCAAGCTATACACCGCCGGTTCCTGAGGCGGTATTGCCTTTTTCTAGGCGTTCGTTACGGAAATCGTGCAAAAAAGCTTACCCGCTCCGGGTTCGCCGTTGAAGGAACTTCCCATGACGACGGAGAATGCAATTTTTCACCTGCTACCTTCGAATTTTTAATCGAAACTGAACCTATTAATCAACCCGTTACGGTTTACCTGGAATTCGAATCTCGCGATCGATATCTCTTTGATGAAATTCCAAAACCATAATTGATGCGAAACCTAAGAAACGTTTAACCTAATTTAATCGATAAAAAAACATTTTATCTACAACTATTGAATTATCTATTCGTTATTCATTTGATTTTTGACGGGTAATGACACGCATTAGGCCGCGTTTATATTGGCGAGCGATTAGCGATGAGCGTTGTATTTAAAAATTCAAGTACATACCTGCAAATGCAACAGTGCTGTGTATATTAAACCAATGCGATGTGCGTTACATTTGCATTTAAGACGACTTGAATTATGAGCGATAGATACAAGCGGTCGCAGCACGTATTGAGGTTATGTGACTAGTTGTTTTGAAGTTTTTCGCAAAAATGTGTTCAAAAGCAAAATTTTCGAATAGTTGTCGTGAAATATTAATTTCGGAAGTGCAAACAAAACCGGTACTATGGAATGATCAACACCCAGATTACAAAAAAACGGAGATAACAAGAAAGTTATGGGGAGATGTTGGCACATGTATTGGATTATCAGGTTAGTCAAAAAACACTTAAATGTACAGAGTGTCCCAATTTCGATATCCGCATAGGCCATCTCCGAAACTAAAAGAGATAGAAAAAAAGTAGCTTACATGTCATGATCTCGTTTTTCGAGAAAATGCTAATGCCGAAAACTCCGAACAGCTATCGTCTTTTGTTTTCGCCCTATCGGCAAAAACTGAAAATTTTGCAAAAACGACAATCGCGAATATCTCACTTATTATCAAAGATGGAGTATTATAAATAAAACATTATATGGGCAATTTTTTACGAAGAATTCAGTGGCGTAGGTAGAATTTTTTTCCCATCTTTTATTTTCGAGATTTTAGACGTAACTTTATTTTTTTAAATGGAAACCATAGTTGGCTATGACTTAAAATAATTTGTTATTTTCTTCTGATAACAAATATATATAGTTTGTGGGGTATATTTCTTATAGTTATTGAATAATTAACAAAAATTCATTTTGTTTCATCTAAATCTAATGTATGTATTTAAAAGTTAATGTTGCTATGGTGATAACTAAGGCACGGAACTTTTGTAACAAAAGAATACGATTTCCCCTCTCCACTTGTTCTCAGTGGCTTCCTAGAAAACTAGCCAATGAGAACAAGTGGAGGGGGGAAATCGTATCGTTTTGTTACAAAAGTGTCGTGCCCTAGTGATAACCATACATACTATGATGGAATATAATGTATCAATTTTTTTTGTTCTTTCTAAAACTATTGTATGTATTTAAAACTTAATGTTGTTATGGTGATAACCATACCATGAGGGAAAGCATTGTTTCCAATTATTGCCAAAGTTTGTAGCAAGAAGTTTGTAGTAGTATTTAAAAATTCACTAACAACTCTGGCATTATGTGCTGGTGCTCCTTCATATTGAAAATATATCATTTGAGACATATTTAGTGCCAAATTGTCGACCAAAGGCTCAAGTGCTGCCTTAATATATTGAAGTATTTCTCTGAGTTTAACTTTTTATGGTAGATACTATATGGCAAAATTCTATTATCTGAAAGGGCACACCATACATTGAACCCCAAGCTTCTTTGAACACTCAGAGACTTCTTCGGTCCAGATAACATTTTGAACAAACAGCAGACTATTTAATTTTTTTAAATATCATCTACAAAATTCTAATCTTCGATTGACATCTCCGGCACGTAAATAAGGAGTTAGCCCCGCTTTGTAGGGTTTATACTTATTTTTCTTTCATATTCGGGAGCAACGACTTTTGGGTCAAACGTCTTGTTGCAATTTCTCTTGCAGGTCATTTTGGTATGTTTTTGTATGTGGTTTGGGGAAGGACCAAATATCTATAAAATTTTCTGCTAACCGACTGAAGGTTCTTACGTGCGGTTGTCTTCTTTCTGGATATCTTGTGAAATAAAATTCCGCGGCTAACGTCGCATTCTTATCTGATAACATATAGCATTCCATCATGTTACATTTTTCATAATTTTCGAAATTCATTGTAAAGTTTTATTCAGTTTTGTTATATTTTGACACTTAACATGCTGGTGCATCGTACCAGCACATAATGCCAGAGTTGTTATCGAATTTTTAAATACAAACTTTGGCAATTATTTGATACATTATGTTGCATCATAGTATGTATGGTTATCACCATAGCAACATTAACTTTTAAATACATACTTTAGTTTTAGATAGAACAAAATGATTTTTTGTTAATTATTCAATAACTATAAGAAATATACCCCACAAACTATATATATTTGTTATCAGAAGAAAATAACAAATTATTTTAAGCCATAACCAACTATAATTTCCATTAAAAAAAATAAAGTTACGGCTAAAATCTCGAAAATAAAAGATGGGAAAAAAATTCTACCTACGCCACTGAATTCTTCGTAAAAAGTTGCCCATATAATGTTTTATTTATAATACTCCATCTTTGATAATAAGTGAGATATTCGCGAATGTCGTTTTTGCAAAATTTTCAGTTTTTGCCGATAGGGCGAAAACAAAAGACGATAGCTGTTCGGAGTTTTCGGCATTAGCATTATCTCGAAAAACGAGATCATGACATGTAAGCTACTTTTTTTCTATCTCTTTTAGTTTCGGAGATAACCTATGCGGACATCGAAATTGGGACACCCTGTACAAGTATACACGTATATTTTTTTGTCATTCAAAAATCTACAAAGTAATTTGCAAAAGATCTGTTTCGCTCGTGCTGAACTTCTACGAGCTCCTCCGTGTCCTTCTTGAGGAGGTGGCAACCATTCTGTTTCACGCTGATTTTCTGGAAAATAATGTACCACCTCTTGACAGTAATGTAAGTCACTATTGCCATCTCGATGTCTCACAATATTATGTAAAATACACGTACATTTTAGTATATTTGCCGCTTTTTCTGGGCTAACTTCGATATCCTTGCCCAAGATACGCCATTTAGCACGTAGTATGCCAAAAGCACATTCAATACATTTTCTAGCTGTTGACAAGCGATTATTGAAGTGGGATCGAGATTTCTGGAAGGATATGGTCTCATCAAATAAGGGTAGGCACACACGGTCGATTTTTAGTCGGCCGATAGTGTAGTCGATGGACATAAATGTATTAAGTTTAATGTAGCTGCGCACACAACACAACTGCAGATCAACTCGATTTTTTAATCAAAAGGAGTCGATGTGCACTTATGATTAAAAAGTTGTGCAACTATCGTACAACTGCAATAATGCCACAGCTTCATATTGAAGCGCACACACAGTCGATAGTTTAGTTGAGGTCTTTAGGAACTTAGGTTGCGCGCGCAACCTCAAGGTCAAGTTTACTGAGAGTTGAAGTGTCTTCTCTAGTATAACATAAATCAAGTTTCCCTCAATTATTTTATGATAAGTGAATTTATATCAAAAATTAAGTTAAATTATTTTCCGTTTTGCTACCGCAGTTAACTATATACTACACTAAATACAGTGTGTTAATTAATTATCGTACCCGACGTCATCATTGCAAGTATGCAACCAATATCACAGTGCAATACGCATCATACGCAAATCGTGTATTGCAATACCAATATTGTGATAATGGTTGCATACTTTCAATGATGACGTCGGGTACGATAATTAATTACCACACTGTATATTAAAGTAATTCAATTACATTATTTTAAAAACTTGAATTATTTCCAGGTATTATTCAATATTTAATACAATATAAATACAAGTTGTTTCGAAATCGATATGTGTGTGCATACAACACGATTTATGAACAACTAAACAGTTTAGTCGGTTATAAATTGATAATGCATCGCGATTTCAAACCAATCCAACTAAACTGTTTCGTCGATGAATAATCGACCGTGTGTGCCTACCCTAAGTCTTCAACGGATATGCCTCGTCACCAATTAAAACATGAGGTACTTTAATGTTTGTACCAAATAGTTCTCTGTCTGGCGGCATATTAAATACCTTATTTTCAAGTAGATTAAAGAGTTGCGAAGATGAAAATATTCCGCCATCACTTTGCTTTCCTCTGGCGGCAACCTCGATTGTGATAAATTTTTTGTCAGCATCAGCTACTGCTTGTAAGACCACAGAGAAATACTTCAGATAATTAAAATAGCGAGAACCATTTCCTGGAGGGCATTTTATTTGACAGTGCTTGCCGTCAATTGACCCTACGCAATTTGGAAACTTCCAACGTCTGTAGTATCCTTCTGCTACAGTTTGTAATTGCTCTTGACTAGGAACTGGCATGAATTCGTCAACAAATTCATTCCATATTATTTCACATGTTTCATGAACAATTTTGCTAACGGTACAAACTCCCATTCTCAGAGTTGTTGCTAAATTTCGGAATGAGAGTCCTGTAGACAAGAACCTGAAATATCATAACAACTAATTAAATACAAATTCTTTCCAGGATAAGCTGCGTAGGGGAAGTGGAAAAATTTGAAAGATATGTTTCGGGTTGAACTGCATAAAATTCCGAAAAAACGCTCCGGCTCAGAAAATGACAATTATAAGTCAAAATGGCCATTTTTTGATATGATGCTATTTGTAAAGTGAGGATAGATAGTGAGTAATAGTGAGGATGAAGAACAAATTGCAGAAAACGTTAATAATGAAGAGTCAGATACCATACAACATGAACCTTCATCACCATCAACTAGCTCTTCACGTCCTTCATCTTGTACAACGCAAAGAAAGACATTCGCAACACCAACATGTCGTAATAAGAAAAGACCTGCACAAAACGAAATCGACAGACATTACTTGGAATTAGAGCAAAAGAAACTAGATTTATTAGAGCAGGAATTTAAGAAAGATGTTGATATGACAGGTAACCCCGATTATCATTTTTTAAAGAGTCTGCTGCCCTATTTTACGGACATGGACTGTTTAGAAAAATTGGAAGTGCGAGCAAAAATACAAGAAGTTATCACCGAGGCCGTGCGACGCAAACAAAACACTATGCAGTCTATTCAACGTCAAGAAAATTACACAAATCTTCAACTTTACGGAAATGAAAACTTCGATCAAGTACGATCCCAGCCTAGATTACATACAAACTCTGGCGAAAATTTAACAGTGGGAAAAGGTATTCAATATCAACCAATTAGTCAATGTGACGAAAATTATAGCATGTTTCGGCTTGACCCGTGAAAATATAACAATAGAAGATTCTGGGTCTGCAGAATTAATATTAGTGTACTTGTCACTATTTTTGTGTACCTACCTTAATGTTAAAAAAAGCCTTTCTACTGGAGATATGGGTCTCTTAAAATTAGTTACTTTCTTCCGAAGCCTGTCCTTAATTCGTATCAAAATATAATCGAAAGTGCCAATAGACATGCATAAAAATTCGAAAAATTTAGACGGATCTCTTCGTAGATCATAGTACAGTTGGTGAAATTCACCGTTTGTCAAATGAGTTCTGTTTAGGTAATGCACTCCAATTCTTTTCTTCCGCTTCCTTAATATAATCTTTCTAAATAAAATGGGATTTTCTAATAACCACAGCAAACGCACTGACTTCGGTAGCATGTTTACCACGGTACTGATACTAAATAAGCTGTGCTACGACTCTGCTTAATATACACACTTCATCGTTATAACGCTCATCGCTAATCGCTCGCCAATATAAACGCGGCCTTACCCATGACTGACAAAGTGTTGAATAATGAAGCCATTATTCCACAGTTCTGACACGGCCAACTAATCAAAAAAAACAAGATGTCACAGAAATGACAGCTTTCTTATATTGAGGTTATGTCTGAAATGTCTATCAAGTTTATTTTTTTCCTTTTTTTTGATTTTTGTTTCAAAATTAAATAGTTGTAGATAAAGTATAGTATTCAACTTGCGTATATTGGATGTTACCCACTCAAATTACTTCATCTTCGTGGGTAACAGCCGCCATTATACGCTTGTTGAATAATATACTATTATTGCATCGCGTACAAGATTAATCAAAATATTTAATAAAGATTATTGAATCTGAAGTTGTTGTGTAGCCCAAAATCGAATTAACAGTTCCTACCTAGAATTGTTTATCTCTCTCAATTACTCCAGGGATCCGCAAACAACGACGTTGTGGACCTCGGGGCAAATAAGTAAATATAAATCACGTTGGGGGCGCTTGGAGGAAATATGTGTCCCCCAGTTGTTCTGCGGTGTCAGGTGTGAAGGATGGAGGCTCCACATCCGCTCCATTGCAAAGCTGCTCGTCTCCATGGCGACGCGGTCCTTTGCAGGATCGAACCGGATTCGTTATAACTACCACTACGAGATAAATTTCAACTTATTCAGCTCGAAATTTGAATATTTATCTTATCAAGTTCGATCGAAAATATATAAATTTAATTTTTTAATACTATCAAAATAATTTAATCCTTCATAAACAATTGATAGTGACTCAATTTTTAGAATAAAATCTATAATTTTAAAACTAACTTGTTTCGTAACTTCATTCAAGTTCTGAGATAGATGAGAAATTTAATGCAACCTTCAAAGATATGATTCCAAAACAATTACTGAACAATAACATGTATAGTAGACGCCACGAGAGCTGGCAGTAAATCATCGTTTTCCGCTGTTACAAATGCCATACGTAGTAAATAAAAATTCACAAACCGCTAGAGAGTAATGTGTGTTAGAAAGAGATAGCATTAGTTTAATATGTCTGCTGTACAATTCAAATAGCCACGTCGAAAAAGTACGTCTGTTCTTCTAAGGGATGTAACTCTATAATTATAACCTCAAATCGAAACGTCTTGTGAATCTGTTGGTGTTTTCACAAGCCGAAAATGAAATAAATTAATAATTAATGAATAAATTATGAACCACTGTTTAAATAAAACTTACTTAACCCTTTGTGTCCCAACAAGTCAAACATTTTGAAACTTTGTGACAAAATCAGACAGAATTAAAACGCTATCAAAATACACTCAGTAAAGGCCTTTGGAATAAAATTTTAGCAAAATATGCAATCCCCCTATTTTCGCATAGTCTAAGTGTCAAAAAAAATGCTAATTCAAAAATTCCTGGAAACCGTGTTTATTGAAATTAAGAAATAAAACTTATTTTAAATTAAAGCTTGAAGCTTTCTGTTTAAATCGATCTATAACAATCGATGGGTTGAATTAAAAAAATATTGAGAAAAAGAGTATTGAGTTAAAACTAACATTTTCGTATAACCTAAAAGTGTCAAAAAAGATGCTAATTTAAAAATTCCTGGAAGCCGTATTTATTAAAATTAAAGAATGAGACTTATTGTAAATTAAAGCTCAAAGCTTTCTTTTTAAAATGATGTATAATAATTGTTAGGTTTGATTGGAAAAATATTGACAAAAAACATGTTGAAACAAAACTTACATTTTGGTTGGCACCTAAGAGTGCCAAAAAAGATGCTAATTTAAAAATTCCTAGAAGCCGTATTTATTGAAATTAAGGAATGAGACTCATTCTATATTAAAGCTCAAAGCTTTCTCTTTAAAATGATGTATAATAATTGTTGGGTTGGATTGGAAAAATATTTTAAAAAAATCTTGAAATAAAACATACATTTTCGTATAACCTAAGAGTGCCAAAAAAGATGCTAATTTAAAAATTCCTAGAAGCCATTTTATTGAAATTAAGGAATAAAACTTATTTTAAATTAAAGCTCAAAGCTTTCTCTTTAAAATGATGTATAATAATTGTTGGGTTGGATTGGAAAAATATAGAGAAAAAAAAATTTGAAACAAAACTTACATTTTCGAATAACCTAAAAATATTAAAAAGATGCTAATTTAAAAATTCCTGTAAGCCGTATTTATTGAAATTAAGGAATGAAACTTATTTTAAATTAAAGCTCAAAGCTTTCTCTTTAAAATGATGTATAATAATTGTTGGGTTGGATTGGAAAAATATAGAGAAAAAAAAAGTTGAAATAAAACTTACATTTTCGTATAACCTAAGAGTGTCAAAAAAGATGCTAATTTAAAAATTCCTGGAAGCCGTATTTATTGAAATTAAGGAATTAAGCTTATTTTTTGAAACTTTAAATTAAAGCTCAAAGCTTTCTCTTGAAAATGATGTATAATAATTGTTGGGTTGAATTGGAAAAATATTAAGAAAAAAAATGTTGAAACAACACTTACATAGAAACCATGTTTATTGAAATTAAGGAATGAGACTTATTTTAAATTTAAGCTCAATGTTTTCTTTTTAAAATGATCTGTAATTTTCACACCTAACAACCATTTATCAAAGAAATACCTTCTTGAACAACAAAATTCAACAGCACCACTTTTCACTAAACTTCTAACCTCACATCAGGATGAATAAGTTTAAAGTGTACCTAGAAATCCTACAATGCGGATTGCGACGTTTTTTATACAGATTATTTCTTGTATACACTTGTATAGTAGAAAGTACAGACAGCTCTAAATGCGCCGAATAGATAACTACAGTTTAAAATGAGTGTTTAAAATTACCGGTACTTTAAAGTACCGTCGGGCCACAAAGGGTTAATCCCTTGCGACTTGTAAATAACCTTTTAAAGTATTTGATAAATAAATAAATAATTACATAAATTTTATTATAAATTAATATTAACGATTTTTCGCTGCTTAACCGGTACCATTAACGCCTTTTCCGGATTTATCAAAGCTTTTTAGGTTGCATTCACCAACGTTAAAAACGTCGAGCTCTTAAAAACTTTTAGCATCGTTAAAACGATCTCAATAAAGTCGTAAAAATCATAAGTCTATAGAAATAGTTTTCCACCAAAATATAACGTTTTTACATTTCTAACATACATTAAAATCTTCTGTAACAATGACCCTTTTAGACACAGAAAAGGATTTCAATGCACGCTGGCTTCTCGATAATTTAATTTCTCAATGAACTGTTAACCAGGTTATCCCGAATTTCCAGACTATGTCATTTCATATCATTATCGCGCAACCCCTACGATTATGCAGGGATAAAACAAACTAAATTGAACTAAACTGAACAGGGCCCTATTGGAGCCCTGGTATAGTCACCCTAATCACATGAACCTGTTTAGGGATTTTCCAAAGATTAGCTGAAACATGCATCTTCTTCCCTGAAACGAACAAACCACAAAACCCCCTGCTTAACGATTTTTTTTAGCAAATGATGTAGATGTTGACCCGGTTTTATTTACAATCTCACAAAGATAGATCATGTGGGATTGCAACTCAGATTAGTTGTGTTAATATTCTCAAAATGGAAAGTTATCCAATTATGGCTCGACGTTGATACATTGGCGGAAGCTCGCCGATTATGGATTGAATGTGAAACTCAAACCCGTGTAGGTTTCAGTAATAACGATTTATTAACCCAGGATTCTTGGATGAGTACAATATTATTCATCATATCGAGCTAGAAATAGGTAAATGGTAAAATTTGGAGTCTTAGAGTCGGCAATGAATGATTTTACTGTCGATTGGGTTCCCTCTTTTAACCTGTAACACAGGCTCCATTTCCCTTTAACCAATTGATCAACTTGCAGAACTTTTCGTGGCAAGAGACACTCCAGCTGGCGATATCTATGTGTGCCCTTTGATTTAAGGTCTATGTCATACGTCTGAAACCAGATTGGGACACTCGACATGGAAAGATGATGAAACGTATGCTTTTAGCTAGTGTTCGTTTCCAAGTCGAGAGAGGGTTTAGGAGGGGTTCTGGAACGTTGCCTCTTATGTTGCCCCCATTGCTTATGCTGCGAGGGTTGCTTTCTCTGCATTGTTGTGGATGTCGCGCTTTACCTACCGATGGATAAGGTTTATGAGGGGGCCCCCTAAACGAGTTCCTTTTCGGCCTCGTTTGATATTCGGACTCTTTACGAAGAAGACGAAGTGGTGCTCTTAGAACTCATTCCCCTCTGAAAACAAAATTTAACCCTTATAATGATATACAGGTGTCTCAGCGAGACCGGTCATTAGACGTTTCTAAGGTTTTGGCGAAAAAAAAACTTGAGAATTCAGACTTAAGTATTATTAATTACGATCTCTTCGACTAAAATATTTTCAGATTTCTTACACTTCCGGTTATACCGGAAGTCGCCACCTACTTTATTTTTTTAAATGGAACACCCTGTATATTTTTACATATTTGGATTTGTCTGTTTTCAAGATTTATAAATTACTTTACTTTTTGCCATTTGATTGGGCCGTTCTCGAGTTATTCGAATTTTTCTAGAAAAATCTGCTCCAGCAGACATTTGTTCAAAAAATCAGAGAACATTCGATTTTTGGGATATCACTTTAGGATTCAGAACATGCTTAAGCAACATGATGGAGTATGTTTTGGTGCCTAGAACGGCTGTCTAGAACGTTTGGTCACTTTACTATGGCACGTTAACTTCTCGAAATTTGGAAGAGCCATAACTTCATTTTTTTAAATGGCACCCCCCATATTTTATTACTTAGTCGTCTTCGGTGTCTCATGCTACATCTTTTATATCCGATATGTCCCATACCTAACATTAATAGTTTGGGAGATAATTAGGGTTTTTTGAAAAATGCACACATATATGGATATTTAGCCTAGTGTGCCATGGAAAACAAATGTTTAATGACTTATTGACAAACGTCAAAGTCTGATTTACGTTGATTGATGCTTGTGAGTCTAAAACCAGTTAAAATGGATATTAATAACGTATAATATATAAAACTAACGTATAATAACAAAAAATTTGCTTCTATTCTTCTAAATTTACCTTTTGTCGTCGGAGGTAAATGTGGATAATTTTCATTAAACATTCTGCAAGTTCTACTAAGAACTTTGTCGCACTTTTCGTGCACAAAAAACAAATTATGGATTTCTTCATTTGTATAAACATTATTTACGTTATTAACATCCATTTTAACTGGTTTTAGACTCACAAGCATCAATCAACGTAAATCAGACTTTGACGTTAGTCAATAAGTCATTAAACATTTGTTTTCCATGGCACACTAGGTTAATATTGATAATATATGTGAGCATTTTTCAAAAAACCCTAATTATTTCTCAAACTATTAATGTTAGGCATAGGACATATGGAGTATAAAAGATGTAAAATGAGACGCCGAAGACGACTAAGTAATAAAATATGGGGGGTGCCATTTAAAAAAATGAAGTTATGGTGCTTCCAAATTTCGAAAAGTTAACGTGTCATAGTAAAGTGACCAAACGATCTAGACAGCTGTTCTCGGCACCAAAACATACTCCATAATGTTGTTTAAGCATGTTCTGAATCCTAAATTGATGTCTCAAAAAACAAGTGTTCTATGATTTTTTGAACAAATGTCCGCTGGAGCAGATTTTTCTAGAAAAATTCGAATAACTCGAGAACGGCCGAATCAAATTGCAAAAAGTAAAGTTATTTATAAACCTTCAAAACAGACAAATCCAAATATGCAAAAATATACAGGGTGTTCCATTTAAAAAAATAAAGTAGGTGGCGACTTCCGGTACAACCGGAAGTGCTAGAAATCTGAAAATATTTTAGACGAAGAGAACGTAATTGATAATACTTATAGTTCATTTTCTTTCTATAATACCTGTCAATTTGTTGTAAAGTTGGCAAAATTAACAGGGAGTTTTGTTTTATCATGTTTTGAAGTAAATATGTCACATTGACGTTTGAGCTTTCGTTATTAAAAAGAAAAGGTGCAGTAAAAGTGTTGTGGGGTGTTTATTTGCCATTTATTTACCTAGAAAAGGTATTTTATTCTATTAATTACTTTGCAGCACGTTTTTACAACAAATATGTACAGGGTGGTTCAAATTCGATGTCCGAATAGGCTAACTCGGAAACTATAAGAGTTAGAAAAAAAGTAGCTTACATGTCATGATCTCGTTTTTCGAGAAACTGCTAATGCCGAAAACCTCATAGCGCTATCGTCTTTTGTTTTTCCGCTAGAGGCTAAAATTGAAAATATCGTAAAACCAACAAGCGCAATTATCTTGGTTATTATTATAGCTGGAGTATTATAACAAAGACATTATATGGACACTTTTTTACAGAGAATTTGATGACGTAGTCAAAAAAATTTTTTGGTTTTAGATTTTGAGATATTATCACAATGTTCGTTTTTTTAAATGGAAACAACCACTGATTATTCGCTTATTAAATTCGTTATTTTTTTCTGATTACAAAAATATAGGGTTCGAAAGGTCTATTTCTTATTGTTTTAGAATAAAGCTAAAAATTTACTTTTCTTTTAGTGTCTTCCAAAAAATTAAATTTACAGTTTTCTGTAAATTACGGTACTATAATTAAAAATGAAAAAAAAAACATATTTCTGATATTTGAAACAAATATATTTGTTGAACTATTTAATTTATATATGTAATTATGCAAAAGTTGAAATAGATTGCATTATTTCACATTTTTTATTAATATTTAATATTATTCTTAAATGACTTAATAAATTATTGATAGATGGCGCCATATGTTTTTTTTAAATTCAAATAAACAGCAACATTTGTATTCAAAAATTTTCTGAAGTGTCACTTTAAAAATCCTGTTTTTTAAGATGGATTACGAAAATTACGAAAAGTTTAACATATTAGAATGTTACATATTAGAAAATAAAGTAAATTTTATATAAATTTTTAGTAGAATAATTTTTAGTTATAATACCGTAATTTACAGGAAACTGTAAATTTAATTTCGTCGACGACACTAGATGGAAATTTTATAAAAAAAGTTTATTTTTAGCTTTATTCTAAAACAATAAGAAATAGACCTATCTAACCCCATATTTTTGTAATCAGAAAAAAATAAAGAATTTAATAAACGAATAATCAGTGGTTGTTTCCATTTAAAAAAATGAAAATTGTCATGATATCTCAAAATCTAAAATCTTAAAAATTTTTTTGTCTACATCATCAAATTCTCTGTAAAAAAGTGTCCATATAATGTCTTAGTTATAATACTTCACCTAGAATAATAACGAAGATAATTGCACTTGCTGGTTTTACGATATTTTCAATTTTGGCCTCTAGCGGAAAAACAAAAGACGATAGCGGTATGAGGTTTTCGGCATTAGCAGTTTCTCGAAAATCGAGATCATGTCATGGAAGCTCCTTTTTTTCTAACTCTTATAGTTTCCGAGTTAGCCTATTCGGACATCGAATTTGAACCACCCTGTACTTCGTTAAAATCGTATTTATCTAAAAATGTATTTTATTTATTTTAACCTCAACTATTTAGTTACTGAAAATATTACTAAAAATCAGGAAAACAACATAAATTATATAAGGGTACTAGATAATACCAACAGAAACTCTAAATAATTTACATTGACAAGTATTATAGAAAAAGAACGAACTATAAGTCTGAATTCTCAAATTTTTATTTAGCCAGAACCCCAGAAACGTCTAATGACCGGTCTGTATACTGAGACACCCTGTATATGTAGAAACGCAATTAAAACAACGTAGACAAAAACTTATTTAAAATAGATATAAAATAGTTATTAAAGAAGTTTTTTCGAAACAAATTTAGAATAGTGATTAACAAAGAAGTTAACGAAGAACGATTTTGCTGACCGATTTCCAATTTGTTACCATTCAAGAACGTACCCCGAGAAGGGGGTTAATTAAACTTCGCCGACTTTTCCTCAACCTCTATTTACTTTGAAAGACGGCAGACTCCCCTACTGGTGGCGATAAATCGATGCCACTACTTCTAAACTCGTACCGCAAAATGCAATTTTAATTACGCTGGTCACTTTAATTGGTATTTCCCACAAAAAAAATGTAGAAAATTCTCTTTAACGTATCTAGCTTTGTATCTACCATAACAATAGATGGGACTTCTTTGATCTTTGAAGTATATAAAACATGTCTTTCGTTTTCATCTATCAACAAGGATATAAAATGTTTACTACCTCCGTTTCAATTTCCTCAGAATTGTAAAGTAAGCAGGAAAAGATCAGGAAAAATGGAGTACTTTTCTATAAAAAGATAAAAAAGTTGTATTCGTTTTAATTAATATCGATGGAAATATCTTTTTGAAAATTTCTTTGAGATGATATAACACGTGTCATGTGAGTCGAAGCGGTTGAATATTAAAAAAAGGGCATACAAGGGATGTTTACGAGACGGGGAATGAATAATGTTCCTTATATTAAAGTGCACAAAAAATCCGATTGTAATTAAATTTCTAAGCCCTTTGAAAGCTTAAACGTCCGAATAATTTTTTTTATGCCACTGTAATGCAGAGTATAGCATTTTATACTGATGGACGTACCCCGCAAAATCGAAACCCCAAGGTTCTTTAAGTGGATTTCTTCCACCGGAAGAGAAACACTATAAAAATTTTATTACCACTTAACCCCCATGGGTATTTTATTATGAGAATTATGTGATCACGTTTGATTACTTTTATAAAAACCCAAAGTTATAGCGTATCATTACTTTTTTCGTTTTTCCCAAAAAAATGTATTATATGTTATAAGGGAATTGAGAATTCTATGATATGAATTGCACAGATACAAAAAATATTCCATTACAGACAAAATCTTGTACGAAATCAACCAGAAACGATGTCATGCGACGTAACTCGCGACAAAATCGCAAATTTCCCGTCACCGTACATCTCATATTTACTCCGTGCGGAGGCGTCACGACGCTCAGTATCAATATTCCGCGACGCCCCATCCCTTTTCCATAATCCCGTCGGCGATGCCATTCCCTTGCAAATTGAATACCGTATCCATTCGTTCCATTTCGGTTTTCCGCAGGACTACAACGACGACATCCGTCAGGAACAAATGTGGGAGATGCAGGTGCTGTCTAGTCAACGGAACAACGGAGGCGCCTCCAAGGGAGATCCCGAAGCGAGTGGAGAATCAAGTGCAGCAATGGAATTTGGCGAAGATCGTCTTAGTGCCGGTACGGCTGATGGAGCTCCTGACAGTCCTCAAGAAGAACATCCTGCTCTTAGAGGGGTACAACCAAGTAAGACTATTTCTTTTTCTATGTTTTAAATTATCAATTATTCAAATGTTTATTATAAAAGTTTGTGGAATAAATCGTCGGTATACAAGAGAAAGTGACTAAGTCCACAGATAGTGGTTTTGAGTTATTAGTATTCTAATTTTTGCTTCTTATTATAAAATCAATTATTTTACATGAGATTAGTTTATAATGATTTTTATAAATAATATAGTTTTTAGAATATCGTCTCCGGGCGTGCAATAGAGGTATTATTGTGAATAATTACAAATTTTACAGGAGAACGAAAAAACTATATAATTGAAGGAGATTCGGAAAAATATCATAAAAAATTGTATTGACGCTGATTTATATACATTTTGAATGTAACAGATCACACAAAAACAATCGGAACACCTTTTTTCTCCAAAAATTCGCTTATGCAAGTGGGGGTATTGCTACACTTTAAAATTCACATTGTTGGTATTTACCACTTTACGGTTTCATTGTACCTATTTTAGGATTTAGAAATAATATATTTGTGCAAAACAAATAAAAGCCCTGTCTACTCAAAAATTTATTTATTATTATATTATTTATTTATGCATAGAAATTTATCAAAACGCTTCAAAAGAAAATCAACTTAATTATTCAACTGAAAGAAAAACTTTAGTTTTTAATTTTCTTCTTTTTATGTTCGTGCGACAATGCATCGTAAAATGGATGATGATCTTTTTCTATAACTCCCTTTAAGTCTTGCAAGTGGTTGTATTTGTCGTCAGATATTGGCAGTTGTCTTTTATAAAGCGGCATAGTGTAAGAAGCAGTTTCTTGAGGACATCTTCGATGAGGTAATTCTTACCAATTTTTAGAGTAGTCCAAGGTGTATAAAACTTTACCATCAGGTAAATATTTTATTTGACGAACATCGACTACAACGGGATCTCCCACACGCTTTCCTGGCCTAATGGACGGAAAATTAGAAGGCATTTCATATTTTTTAAAGAAAGTGTGATCTAGAACTTTTATCTCGTATGGAAGATTTGGTCGAGCCAGCCGCATTCTTGCCACGTAGTCAGTCGGCGAGTTGATAGAAGGATGGAAGTAATGTTCTAATGCTGAATGGACAGAATCAGCTTCCATCATGGTATGTGTCCCTTTTCTAAGAAAAGCTGGTGAATTGTTACTTTTTTTCAACGGCAAAGTCATTAAGAGCACTTGCCAAGACCTTATTGCGGTTTTGATAGTTGCATCCGTCCGAAATCAGAACAAATGATCTAATTTTGTTCTGGTCCTCCAGCTTGGACAGCAAGTAATCAATTACACAGGACGTGAATTCATTCGATGAAACTCCGCCATTAGCTTCGTGCCATACATATAGCGCAACCCTTTTGTCGTTTAACGAATAAATGGTAAAATTGTGTAGTTGTAGCTTCAGCTTATAGTAGCTTACTGAAGCTAGGAGTTTTGGGCATGTCAAAACACTCTGAAGGTCTATGGTGACAACAAAGTTTTCATCACTTGCACTAGCCTTCAGAGCTTTTTCTTCTCTACCAGCTTTTTCTTTTCCACGGTGAAGATTATATTCGACTTCAGAAACATTTCCACATTTATAACCAACACAAGTATCACATTGATCTTTGCGAGGTTTGTGGATAGAAATTTTTTCATCCCTCAAAATACATTTAAATGATTTAAGGTGCGTTACTTCTTTTTCATTTTCTGTACACCAAGTCTTGTATATTTTATACATATTTTGTTTTGAAACAAAAGCATTGTCAACATAATGTCTAGATGAAGATGCTCTACAATAGTGTGACGGTACTTTTGGTATCAAACTAAGCCACTCAACAACAGTGCGGCTTAATTTCTGTTGCTGTAACCTTGACGAGTTTCTTTTTTGTTTATTATTCATCGGAACTTCAAAGTGACTTATAGTATCATCTGTAGATGACTCAGAGACCGACCTGCTTTCTTTTAGCCATCTCTTCAAGCAGTCTTCACCCAAACTTAAAGTATGTAAAAATATCTTGTGACAAACTTTGAGTCTTTCCCCATTTCGCTTCGTAAGAAAATAGTCATGACCTTCATTTTTCTTGAAATCACCATCCTTATTTTTTATGTCTTTTCTTCGTCTGCGAATTGGTCTGGTGACAACGAGATTTCGGATAAATAGTTTTTTTTCATTCCAAGTATCTAGCTTCCATAGTCTTCGAAAAATATCTTGTCTGTCTTCATCGGTAAGTGAAGCGCATAAAAAAGATTTTTTTGTTATTTTTTCTATTTCTATTGTGTTGTGATTGCATCTTGCCTTTAAATGTCTAGCTTCCCTTGGAGTACGTGTTATATGTTTTTCTTTATTTCTTCTGTAACCTTCATAACCTTTACCTCGAACTCTTTTTAATTTTGTTTCTAGCTTGTCTCCTCGCTTCAAATGTGTCCTTTTCTTTAAAATGATTTCGCCTTCCTCATCACTACTTTCTGGTTCAAAATCAGAATCGTTTTCTGCATTTTTTATTTGTTTATATTTTTTACCCATCTCTGTACCTCCGCTAGAATCAGAATAAGAATCTTCCGATTGTTTTTGTTCTTCTTTGCCCTCTACTGCCTCTTTGACGTTCTCGAACTTTTCACGGACTTCATCCTCTGTTTCTTCGTTGTTTTCTATGATACAAGGATCTTCGACAGATCCAAAATCAGTGTTCTCCATCTCCTCTGGAACGTGAATGAGCACAAAATGTGGACTTCTTCGTAATTCTTCGAGTTCTTCAAGTCCGATGCTTGGATTTTCACCCAGACCAAAAGTTGAATGCCTATCTGCAGTTTCTATCTCATTCGATTTTTCCAGGACCGTGTCATTCGTGTGCAGGTATCTATCATTATTACCTGGCTCCTCTATGTAAATAATGTCATTACACGTTTCTAGTTGAATTGTCTTCTTTTTTTCTTCTATCAGATTGGTGTATTCCAATGGTTGTGGTTGTGGAACTGCATCTTCACTTTTCTGCGACATATCATCATTGATGTGTGTATCATTGATTGTGTCATTGATAGAGTGTATCAAGCGTCCCATCGGAGCTAACTACATAATTTCCAGTAACAATTTTTGGTGGATCTGGTCGAGATAAACAGTTCCTTTTGGCACTGTTATTCATCTGCACCAGGTTCATTATTTTTCGTGTCCTTGAAGACATTTTTCCTGGAAATAAAATACTACATTCAAGCATAAAATTTGGCTAAAAATATTTATACACAGGATACTCTGCATGAAAAACCACTCCTTCTTTATCATTTCAAGGAATGTGAAATGAAATACTGTGACTATTCTGATTTGTTCTAAAATCTGACTGGTATCAAAACAATGTCGAAGTGATTAAAAAGAAATAAATGGTTCTACCAGCGAGAATTCTTGAGAGTAAAAGTATTTACCCCTTTTTGTTTACTTCTGCTAATGGGTCTATATTTTCACAAATCGTCTTATAACACAAAAATAAACTATTTATTATAAAAAATGATACATACCTTTATAACGGCTTCTTCGATTCTAAATTCACTTCAAGCACTAATTTAGCATTCGAATTTTAAGGAAATTGGCAAATAAACGTTGTAAATAAACTGTTTAACCGCTGTAGAATTGAATTTAGAGGTTAGGAAATGCAACCGATGTGCATTCAGTCTTGCGAAAATATAAATCCAATGTACTAAAGAACGCACATCGGAGATATTGAACGCCTGGTAAATAACACCAATGTTGCGTAATTGCACATTGGGTATATTTCTGTCATAGTATTTGGGCATGCGTCACATTGGCGATTGAAAAAGTTGTTTTGAATACCATGTTAGTGGACTGCGGAACATTAGAGATATCGCCAGAAGATGCGGCAATCTCCAATGCGTCTTTTAGTGTCAAAACCTAGATTTAGGAAGGTATGTCACATTGGAGGTATTGCACGCCCGGCGACGATATGTATTTTAAATTTAAAAAGTCTATAATTAATTTAAGCAAATACTAAACCAGTAACTCATTTCAACTGCATAGGTTTGTAATGGTTTCTATGAACAATGCAGATTCTAGAATATGTATTTAAACTTAAAAAAGACTATAATTACACAAATAGTAGTAACTAGTTTCAACTTCATATGTCTTCATCACTATATTCATTGTGTGAGGGTTCTGGACACTTGTCTTTCAAGGAATTGTCACTCGGTATGTCAAAGTACCAACCATGGTATTCGATCGGAATTACCCCCTTACGGCAAAGTTGAATTAAATCGTTTTTCTTCTTTATCGATATAGGCAAGGGTTCAGTATAACATTTCTTTAGCTTAGTTTCTTTTGGAATATTATTACTGGGCCTACCTTTTGCTTTGCCTTTAATGTTAAACATTTTATACTCTTCATCATAGTTATATCGGAACATTATAAACTTTTTTTTCTCTTTTTCGTGCCGAATAATTGTATTTTGTAGTATAGATGTATTGAGTGCTTTCAAGTCAATAATGTCACGGTAAGTCATTTGCTCTACAATGTAGGCACCAGAAGTTTTATTTTTGCCTCTCTTGGATCTTGCTAGTGTCATAATTGTCTTCCAATCATTAAGACAAAATACAGGAATGTATTTTTTTGCACTTTCAATGCATCGAATCGGCCTCCATGTGCGAGTGACCTTTTTCTAAAAAGTTGTGAGTAATAATCTCTATAGGTAACTGGTTGACTACAAACAACAAAAGAGCCGCAATGTATTTATTTCGGTTTTGGCCGCCACATGTGTCGCTAAAGAGTGACACTTCTTTGACAATATCAGGTAAAGTTTTAAACCACTTCAATAAAGCTGTACCTATTTCACAACTTCCTCGTTGGCCATCAACTTCGGACCAAAGGTAACAATATCCCTTATTTGGTGGAGCTGCTTCATAAATTGCTAAATGTAGTAAAGAGGTGATACATCGGAGCATGGAATTTGCAGGACACTCTGTAAGTCAAAACTTACTGATACAAAAGTTTCTGTACTTTTGTAGAAATACTTCTGTACATTTGTAGCGGCAATTGTCACAATTTACATTTCTAGGGGACTTTGCAGACATTTGTTTGCCTTTAGTATTAATATACGCTAAACACGATTTTTTTAATAACTTGTTTTTCTCACGTTTTGTTTCTTGAGGATTTTTTATTACCCATCTGCGTTTTTCTATAACTTGCGTAGGATTTACTACTATCCGTGCAAAAAGTCAAGGCCCCTCACTTTAGAGATCGATATCTTCGCAACCGCTCAATGGAAAAAATTGCGGTAAAGTTTATTGTAATCAGTGAACATTTCTGCGTATCACATGTTAATTTGGAAATTTTCGGGTCCGCGATTTTTCTTTTATCACGAGTTAAACGAAAAAAGTACCCGATTTTTGAAAGTGCCAGCAACCTTGTCTATTTTGCGATTTTTTTTCTCCAAAACTATTTGACGAAAAAAATTCAAATTTGAATTGGTGGTAAACCGATGTGTTCTTAATGTGGGGTATATTTTATTTTTTCGATATTCCATATAGTTTCGCGGAAAATCGCGGATTAGTAGGATAAAAACCACCTGGCGGATTTTAACGCGGTTTTTACCAAAATATGTCAAATAATGTCGGTTGTCGGATTCCGTTATGAGATTTTCAAAATGAGGACTCCCTAATATTTTAAGAGCGATTTAATGGAATTACAAATTAAAGAGAAACAGAAATAAGCTATGCGGGGAGAGAAGGGTTCCGTCCAATCGGAACAGATGGTTTGTCCCAGACAGTACGTCGCGCCTTTATCTTACCTACATAAAGAAATGAGGCGCGACGTCCTGTCTGGGACGCACCATCTGTTCCGATTGGACGGAAACCCCGTCACCCCGCAGAGCTTATATCTGTTTCTCTTTAATTTATCATTCCATTAAATCGCTCTTAAAAAATTAGGGAACTCTAGCCGTTTTCGACATAACGGCGTCTTACTAAACCGCGATTTTCCGCGAAAATGTATGGAATATCGAAAAAATAAAATATGCCACTCATTAAGAACACACCAGGCTACCACCTGTTCAAAATTCAAATTTTTTCGTACGATAGTTTTCGAGAAAAAAAATTGCAAAGTTAACAAAGTTGCCGGTACCGTAAAAAGTCGTGTACTTTTTTCATTTAATTCGCGATAAAAGGAAAATCGTAGATCCGAAAATTTTCAAATTAACATATGTTACGTAGAAATGTTGAGTGATTATAACAAACTTTGTCGCAATTTTTTTTATCGAGCGGTTGCGAAGATATCGATCTCTAAAGTGAGGGGCCTTGACTTTTTGCACGGATAGTAGTGGTTCATTTATTATTAAAGTCGTAAAGCTTGTATTACTAGAATTAGTAGCAAATTCTACCGAAACATCCCTAAGATCATTAATAATTTCTTGTGCGTTGTTATAATAATTTTTCGAACAACTCATTTTGCCACTAAAATAAGGTATTATTGCATTAGCTTATTATTTTTTAAAACTAAATATCCGAAAAACAAAATTATTGTAATACGTGTAGATAGTTACCAAATATTAAGTCTAATAACATAGAACACAATTTTATTTTGATTTAAGTAATAATAATTGTTATGATAAACTGTTTAAACTTCAAACGTCACTCTCTTTTCCCTGTCTGTCACATCATATTTCTGTATCTTTTCTCTCGTTTTTTTTTTTCGTTAAGCATAATGCATGGCTATCTTAATTTAAGTCAAATCCTAGAGATAAAAATATTAACAAGAAAACATGACTAAGGCCCACTTTTACCATCCTCCTGATAAACTATCTAGAGGATAGTTGCCATGGTTACCACGGTTTTAAGCGCTCTCATTAGCTAAGAACTGGATTTATCTATCGGATAAATTTATCAGGAGGTGGTAAAAGTGGGCCTTAGGGCCGGTTGTACAATATACCGATAAACTTCCCGACAGCGCTGTCTGGCCGATAAGTTAGTTTGTACTGTATTACAATGTACGGTTATTTTTATCGGGGAGATTATTGACAGGATAACTTATCGGGTATTCAGAGGTGCCGATAAGGCGGTTATCCGCCAGATATGTATGGTTACCAAGGTTTTTATATAACAATATTGACAAACGTTGTCTGTCGTGAAAAAGTTTGGTTAGTTTGTTGTTCTGGAAGGAAAAAAATAAACGTACTGCTAATTATACACAATTAGGTGTATATTAGGCAATTATATTTAATTGCCTAATATACATGTGTTTCATGAGGAATGGTACATACGTTAATATGTTATAGATTTGTTCATTTTAAACAGAAATGTTCCTAAAAACATGTGCTCAATTATCAAAGGTAACTGAAATACAGCTAGTTAATGCATAAACTGATTTATTTAAATGTGTACATAAAATATCGTTGGCGATTAATTGAAATTGTAGAAATTCTAGCTAATATTATAGAAAATAAAAAAACGGATGCACTTGGAAAGAGCATCAAGATATGCACAAGAGAGCATATCTTGTATTTTAGAAACCGGCATAGCAAAAGAATTGTCAAACTTTTAATTCAACCGGCACGACAAACCGTACATGGGAACAGCTTCGCAGTAAATACGAAACATTAAAAAAAGATGTCAAGCCATTGCCAAATACCGCACTGATGTGATAGGTACTGGTGGAGGTCCATGTGAAGAAAAGTTAAACCCGTTAGATGAAAGAACTAGAAATTTGATAAAACTAAGCTGCGATGGAACACCATCACAATTTGACAGTGATTGTTTAGGTTAATTATTTTACCAATTTTATAATACAGGGTGCCCATTATGTATGGAATATAGCATATATCTTGGTAGGTATCAACTTTATAAAAAAACATTTTATACAAAAGTTGTTTAATATTTGATTTGCCATAATAAAACAGCATTCAATTGTTTTTATTTCAGAAAACAAATGAGTAATGAATAACATTAGAATTTTTTTAAATGGCAATGTACCTTTTCGTTAGGCTCATTTGATAGAGATCTTTTTTCTCTTTACGATGACGTAAAATTTTAGTAGCCTTATATCAGAAAATTTTTGAAAAAATGTAAAAATTGTTTATTAAGAAAATTTAACTAATAACATTAATCCAGATATCCAAGATCGTCAAATACCTCGAAGTAACTCGAATTATTAGAGATCTACACTAATTTGTCGTTTATTTGTTTTATTTTGTATGTACATTTAATTTACTGTAATAATTCGAGGTATTTGGCGATCTCGGATATCTAGATTAATGTTATTGATTAATTTCTATTAATAAACAATTTTTACATCTGTTTCAAAAATTTTCTGATGTAAGGGTACAAAAATTTTACGTCATCGTAAAGAGAAAAGTAATCTCTATCAAATGAACCCAACGAAAGGGTACATTGCCATTTAAAAAAATTCAAGTGTTAGTCGTTACTCATTTGTTTTCTGACTTAAAAACAATTGAATGCAGTCTTATTATGGCAAATAAAATATTAAGCAACTTTCTTTTTGTATTCTTATAAAGTCAACATTTACCGAGATATATACTATATTCCATACATAATGGGCACCCTGTATATGTGTTTAACTCTGTTTATGAGAAATGCATGTTTAATCTAAACTATTAATTCTTTTTAATTCTTTCTTTCTTAACTTTTTTTGGTTAACCGCAACCGTCTAAAAAAATCCGTTTCATCTCACTGCGCCATGTGGTTATGTCGTTCTTTAATTTCTTTTTCTTTTACCTAAAAACATTAACTAAAAATTCGTTTTCGGACTCGCTGCTGGTACTAGTATCGTACAAATTAAATATTTTTCGATATTTATTAAAATGCTAATTGCACAATTTATACAATTGTTATTATTGTCAAAATCAGTTCAAATTTCAAAGAAAGACGTTAGCGTTACCAATCTACGGCACAAATGACTAGATATGGGAAAAAAGTACTACCAACCGAGTCTTATTTAGGCGATAGCAATCCTTCCGACAAAAACAGTTTGAACAACAGCGAATATCTTTATCCTCCCGATAAGTTTATCGACCGGATAGTTATCAGACAGATTTATCGGTATATTGTACCAATTCCCGATAAATTTATCCGATAGATAAATTGGCGCACTTAGCCATTGACAGCGCTTAAAACCGCTGTATCCATGGTAATTATCCGGTAGATAGTTTATCGGGAGGTGGTACAACCGGCCCTAAGTCATTTTCTCCTGTACAGGTTTTTACAAAATGGACTTGGTCATTATGGAATTTGAAATTATAAGCATTATTATGGCATTTTTAGACTTGTTCATTTTTTCCAGAAAAATAATATTGAATTTCCGGTACATGAGCATTGAAACCTAAAAATCTAAAATTTTGGACTTGGTCACATTCTCTTGTATACCGACGAAATGGTATTTCAAAAATTTAACAGATTCAGTATTGGTGGAGGCGCCGGGTATAAAACGACAATAAATCAAAACGAATTTTATTAAAATATGAGTACTTCAGCTTTAATCAAATACAAATTAATTTAATAAGCAATCGATATCTTTGATGTACCATCTTCACCAAACTTACTCAACTAGTTCTTAGTTATACCAGTAACTAATTGATCTTTCAAAATCACGTAGAAACCACAACACAGTAATTTCCTCAATATAATAGCTTTGATAATATGAAATCAATGAGGTTACTTTCACTTCAATATATTATATTACGATTCCACGTTATTTTTACATAACTAACAAAGAAATACCGAATAACCGAAACAATGCAATACACTCAGCCTTTCCCCTACATAATAAACATCGGAGGAAAAAAAAAACGTTGTACGGCATACTATACCACATTCCAGAAACAGCGTCTGGGAAATTTAAGGAATTCAACGCTTGGGTTCATTATCGCCCTTACGCCGTCAGCTCTTCATCTTGCCCACGTCGAAAACGATCTATTCCGACGAGATTATACGTTGCCAGTCACATTCCTCTAAAGAATTTGAGACCATAAAAGTGAACCAAAAAAAATTACAACCTTTCACATCCCATTTTACAGCAACAGATACACGGTTCTAAAACTTTCAAATTGTTTTATTACCGTCGTAATTTTAAGTCTTGTAAATTGGGGGGAAAAACCTGTGGATGAGGTAAAGTCTTTTTTAAGGGAGATTGATGGGCACGCGTCTTTCGACGCACCGAATGGTTCGCCGTAAAAGTGTCAGTTTTATCCTCGGGCGTAACATCATCTGTAATGGAACGCGGTCGCCGTCGTGAAGGGATTAAAGCGGTTCAAGAAAAAAATAAGGGACGAACGCAACCACCTTTCAACGGTTTATTGCGATCGTTACGCGGAAGTGGAGGGCCCCCGAAAGGATTTACCCTCCTATTAACACGCCGCCGACGTAAAAACGAGATTGTACAAATGAGATGTCGTTTTGCTCGTCGCCGCGAGTTACGTTGTGGCGCGAAAGTTGGGAAGTTACGTTAAAAGGGGGGAAAGTTGATGAAAAATCGCGGATACTAATTGCTCGTTTACTTCAGTCTTTGTGGAGAAAATTTCTTTAACTCGCTTGTTTTAAAAAGGTTTAAATTATAGATAATGTTTTGTTTTGATTTAGTTATCATTTTAATATTTTAAGATATGAGATGGAAGGAAATTTACTTACTTTGTCCCACATAACATGTAACATGTCAATATAATATGAGGTTACAGTAAAACCTGGATATTATAGCTTAATAAAAATATACAGGACTTCCCAAAACTCCCGGGACTGAGCTATAAGTTTTGAACGAGTAACGAAAATAATTTTAAACTTGGGGATCACTAAAGAGTAATAAAAACTACATTCTTAGATAGTTTAGAACTTCCATGCAATGTGGAGTTTTATTAAGGAACGACCCACCCCTACATTTTTAAATAGTAATTTGTAATGAAAAAAGAAATACAACCCCATAAACCAAAACCCAATACCTTAATTCTTTTAAGAATTATGAGCTTTTCTTTCGACTGCTTTCAACAAACTTGTTTTCTAAATTTTACTTTTATTAACTCGAAAAATGGCGCAAAAACTGACCGAAAAAGAAAGAATCACTCTTTTAATGATTCATGGCTTTGGGGATAGAACAAGATCTTACAATGAAGATTTGACCGATTTCTAAATTAACTGTCGAAAGAACTATTCGAAGATTTCAAAAAGAGGGAACTGTAAAAGAACTTCCGATAACTGGTAGACCGAAATCTACAACAATTCCAGAAAAATACGAAGAAATGTCGAACGATGAAATTAAAAGGGTCTCAAATACATGAAATTGGTACACACAGAATTTTGAAAAGAAATAACTATTTCCCCTGTAAGTTTTACCTAGTTCATGAATTGAACGAATTGGAAGAAGGTTGGAATTCTGTGAAATAGTACGTGAAAAATGTGATGTTAACAAAAATTTTCTTTTGAATGTTGTTTTCTCTGATGGCACAATTGTCTTTATTGGAGTGACGAAAATCCACGTTTAATAAGAGAAGATTATACTCAGAGACCGCAAAAAATTAATGTATGGGCTGGTATTATGGGAGAGAATGTAATTGGTCCATTTTTTATTAATGGAAAATTGAACGGAGACAGATATCTGCAACTGTTAGAAAATCAAGTAGTTCCAAGTGTTCCGTATTCGATAATGGTATTGACAATAAGTGATTCCAAGAAGATGGTGAGACAGTTTAATCGCGCAGTCCAAGACTTTTTAAGCCGCACTTTTCCAAATCGTTGGATTGGTAGAAGAGTTAAAATTGAGTGACCACCACGATCTCCTGATCTAACACCACTCGATTTTTTCTTTTGGAGTTTTCTGAAAAGTAGAGTGTATGCAACAAAACCAGAATCAATAAATGGAAAATCGCATACTTGAAGAAACCACCAATATCACTAGAGATAGGCTCCTTATGGTTCAAAATTCCATTTATAAGCGTTTGGGTTATTGCGAGATCAAAGAAGGTCGATTATTCATTATTGTTAAAACATTTTATTTTCCCATTTGGTAGTCAAACCCTCATAATTCTTGAAAGAATTAAGATATCGGGTTTTGTTTATGGGGTTGTATTTCTTTTGTAATAACTTAATAAGGTTCTTCTTTAGGATGTTGGGAAAATTGGTAAAAGTGACCAATTAATAATTAAAAACTGTATACGGTCTATATATCTTAACTTCTATTTGACTTCTTTCAACTATATCTCTTACAATTAATTACACTATACTTATACTAGACTTATTGCTAACGTAGCACAACAAACCTTGTTATGTTTGTTGTACTAACCTTATTAAATAACCTTATTACTCCTAACCTACTTAATATTAAAAACAACATTTACTATTAGTCATACCTTGCACTTTTTTCATAACCTTTAAAATAAGCTAAAACTCGACAGGGGTTGCTATTTAAAAATATAGAGGTGGTCATCCCCTAAAAAAACTCCACTTTGCATGGAAGTTCTAAACTATCTAAAAATGTAGTTTTTATGACTCTTACATCATTCTAGCGCTGAATAACAAATAAAACTAGACTAACACTAGGACTCGAACTAACACTAAACCAAGAATAAGACAGCTAAACCTGAATGTTTCTACTTCTTGATCTTATGTTAGTTCTAGTGACAGTGGTAGGTAGCGCTAGTTAGCATAAGATATAACTATGTTGCATATTTTTATTGCACTAAAACTAGAACTAACACTAGACCTAGACTAGAAAGTAGCGGGTTTGTGCTCTTCAATGCATGCTTGAGAATATACTACAGGCGATTCTGAATTGATGTGAAAGATATCAAGGGTGATTTTTCAACAAAAATTATATCAAGGTTCATATAAGTTTTTGTTCAAAACCCCTTCTCTTCTAAGTTATAGCCCTCTAAAGTTAAGGGAAAAATCTCTTGACATTTTACAACTAACAAATTATTAGTTTGATCACAAAAAATAAAATAATGCTGAAATCAATTTGATATAACTTCATTTCTTTGACTAATAATAACCAATCTCTGAATTAATTGACTTGAGAATAATTTCTGTATTATAAAATTTTTTTTGTGCTCTTCAATGCATGATTGAGAACATACAGGTGTTTCTAAATTGATGCGAAAGATATCAAGGGGTGATTTTTCAGCAAAAAATTATATCAAGGGGTCTCTTTCATATAACCTTTTGTTCAAAACGCCTTCTCTTCCAAATTATAGCCCTCGAAAGATAAGGAAAAAAATTTCCAACATTCTTATCTCATGACATTTTACAACCAACAAATTGTTAGTTTGATCACAAAAATTAAACTAATACTAAGATCAATTTGATATAACTTCATGTCTTTGACTAATAATAATAACCAATCTCTAAATAAATTCTTGGTATAGTGTTAGTTCTAGTTTTACACTAGTATCATCACTAAAACTAACACAAGACTTAGAACTAGAATCATTCGGGTTTAACCGTCTTGAGAGACGTGCGGCTAAATCCGAATGTTTCTAGTTCTAGGACTAGTGTTAGTTGTAGTTTTACACTAGCACTATTACTATGTAGAACTAACACTATACCTAGAACTAGAATCATTTGGATTTAGCCGCACGTCTCTAAAGACGGCTAAATCCGAATGATTCTAGTTCTAGGTATAGTGTTAGTTCTAGTTTTACACTAGCATCATCACTAAAACTAATACAAGACTTAGAACTAGAATCATTTGGGTTTAACCGTGCGTCTTTTAAGACGGAACCTCAGAGTTATCATAAAGACGTCACCTTTTTCCAAGCAAAACTTTTCCTCTGCAAAACTACCCCATGCTTGTACTATTAAGCTATGTTGCATTTTATGTGGGATAATGCAAGTGCATAAGGACTGCTACATCCATTGTTGTGACAACCTGCCCGCAAACTACGACATACCATTTTCCACGCCCAGCTGTTGTTATGGTCTATGTTTGCTGTGTATTATTAGAGGTTATATCCTAGACGTATTCGTTATATTTTTGAAGTTTTATGTTTTTAGACGTATTAATGTCTATCATATAACCTCTAAAAACACAGATAGTTACCAGGCGTGGCAAATAGTGTGACGTAGCGTGCGGGCAACCAACCCGTAGTGGACTACAAAAATACTATGGATGTAGCAGTCCTGTTAGATTCTACCTGTGGATTCCAAGGACAGTAGAATCTAACAGGAATGCTACATCCATTGTTGTGACAACCTGCCCGCAAACTACGTCATACCATTTTCCACGCCCAGCTGTTGTTATGGTCTATGTTTGCTGTGTATTATTAGAGGTTATATCCTAGACGTATTCATTATATTTTTGAAGTTTTATGTTTTTAGACGTATTAATGTCTATCATATAACCTCTAAAAACACAGATAATTACCAGGCGTGGCAAATAGTGTGACGTAGAGTGCGGGCAACCAACCCGTAGTGGACTACAAAAATACTATGGATGTAGCAGTCCTGTTAGATTCTACCTGTGGATTCCAAGGACAGTAGAATCTAACAGGACTGCTACATCCATTGTTGTGACAACCGGCCCGCAAACTACGTCATACCATTTTCCACGCCCAGCTGTTTTTATGGTCTGTTTGCTGTGTATTATTAGAGGTTATTATCCTAGACGTATTCATTATATTTTTGAAGTTTTATGTTTTTAGACGTGTATGTATGTAGTTTCACGTGGGGTGAGTTACTCACAGCATTTAGGCCCCAGCGGACCCTTTGTACGTCCCCACAATTTACTGTTCATTCAAGGGTCAGAAAACCAGCCCAATCTTTTCATGAACGTTAATATAGAACAGCAAAGGTATGTTCCTTATATCCGAAATTTGGAGCCATGGTACTCCGAAAATAGATTCCCTTAAGTACACGAGGTTTGGACAGTCACAAACAATATGACTTACCGTCTCGTCTTCCATTTCACACCCTCTACAGAGGGGTGTATTCGCCAGCTTCATGTAAAACATGTGCTTACGTAACCTGCAGTGTCCGGTCAGGAAGTGGGTGAGAAGCCTCAAGTCACTTTTCGATTTTCCCAGAAGCTGAGTGGATGTCTTCCGGTCAGGGTAGAGCTGAGTTTTCTTAGCAAAGGCACCTACTGCTGTCCCATCCCATCTATCGCAAAAAGCTCGGTGGGAGATGGAGTTTATCAGTTTTGATGCTGTATTAACAGCTAGTGGTACAAACGGTTCAGGGGAGATCGGTGACTTGTTAGCCGCCCGTTTCATCATGTCCTTTAATTCCGATGTGTCCTTTTCGCCATTTTATCGTGACGTTGTTGTATACGTTTGCCTCTTCGAGTGATTGCCGACAGGACTTCACCAACGATGATGCAGTATGATGCCTGCCAACCGCCAGCATAGCCTGTCTGCTATCAGTACAGATTACAACGTTTCTGCCGACTTTTTTGGAGTCGATAATCGCATCGACTGCTATGTTTATAGCAATTAATTCGGCTTGAGCAGTCGTGCAATATGATCCTAACGAAGTGGAAAGGTGCAGCTGGAGATCGTGCGAGAAGATTCCCGCTCCGGAACCTCCAGCTTTCTTTGATCCATCAGTGTAGATGGTCAGCGTTTTGCCCGAGCTTGAGTTGCTCTGGGGTATCGTTTCAATGCCAAAGTGTGGCTTGCCTAAGAAAGTAGGTGTAATGTAGTCTGTGCGAGCTTTAAGGAGGGGTTGTTTACTAACAGCCTCACTCCAGAGCTTGCTCCGGACTATTCCCATTTTAACAACCTGCTTTTCATTTACTGATCGCAACCGAAACAATGCCATCACGGCCACCTCCCTGATAAAAATATCTAGGGGCAGCACGTTTAACATAGTCTCCATTGCAATCGTAGGTGTAGATCTCATAGCGCCTGTGATTAGCAGGCAGGCCAGTCGTTGCAATTGATGCAGCAATGTAGCTTTATATGCATGTTTTAGTGCTGAGCACCAGACTATGGCTCCGTGAGCTACCATAGGTCTTATCACAGAAGTGTAGATCCACATTGTAACTTTCGAATTTAATCCCCAAGTATTCCCAATAGCCCTTCGGCACTGGGTCAGTACAATTGTTGCTTTTTTGATTTTGCAACTAATGTGTGATGTCCAAGTTAGTCCTTTGTCCAAGATAAAGTTTTTAGACGTATTAATGTCCATCATATAACCTCTAAAAACACAGACAGTTACCAGGCGTGGCAAAAAGTGTGACGTAGAGTGCGGGCAACCAATCCCTAGTGGACTACAAAAATACAATGGATGTAGCAATCCTGTTAGATTCTACTGCCCTTGAGTGCATAGTACTTTCGTAACTATGGTTTCTGCATGCATATATTGCGAGTTATACGAAATTCCCGATATTGTTGAAACTGCCACTAACTTTCACAAAAATCCATAAGTTTGTGCCATTTATAACAAATTATAAAATGATTAATATTTCATGTAATTTGTTGGATTTATTAAAATGATTATAATTTATCTGTCGATAACAGAATCGTTATAAAATATTCGTTTAGGGTATTGTAAATACGTATAAATTGTGTTTAAACCAGTATGAAATATCATAGTCCACCAGGCAATCCGTGTCGATAATAAACTTTTTACGATGGTCGCATTTTAATTGAGAAATTTCCGGTTAACGGAGTCTCGATTTAATGGCCATTACTTCCGCAGAACGCTAAGCCCCGCCGTTCAAATTATTAATGTATTCCGGTATTAATGCGGTATTAAGCCGGCCACGACCGGTTCCATTTATTTGAAATCGATTCGAATCCAGTACCATTTGTACGTTCAAATACCAAGACTTTTTTTACAAACTTTGCGTTTGTTTAGCCCGATATTTTCAACCAAGAAGTTTTTTCTTTGTTTCCGCGTTTCTTTGAGTCATTTTACTCCCACACACTAATTAACGCTATTGTTGGATCAATAAATGGTTTATCAAACAAACACAAACAAAAAGTTCAACGCGCACACCCAGTTTTCTTTCAAAGCTCAAGTGTCAAACGTCGTAACAATAACTGCGAGCGTAGCTCTTAAAAAGTGGGGAAGTTCTTTTCAGTTTGTTCCGGTTTTTTTCTTCTTGTGTTTCCTGTTTTTCTTTCAGTTGAAGATAATAAACACGAGCGCAACGAAAGACATGGAAACGTCGCAATTAGTGTCCTTGTACTTGCTCGAAAACGATCTCTTCGCTTTGAAATAATGTCGTCGTTGGTTGATAATTTCGAAAGGATTCTTTGTTTTATTGACCCAGCGCGGCGCTTCCACCAATATTCGAAATTAGAGGATTTTTAAAATAGAGTTTGGATTATAATGTTGTTTTAACATTTATTGTCGTATCATAAATAATTCAATTCATACCCTTTGTTTCGTTATAAATCTTGGTATTAAATCAAGAGCCTTGGTACTCGACGTTCGAAGCTTTTAATCTCCGCCCGCAAAATTAAACATAATTACTCCAGCAGCGAGATATTTCCATTTTTAATCTTCAAACGACGGAGGTCGCAGATATTAAGGCAAAACGACGATTCGGAGAATTAATCACCGACTTCAAGGGTGTCCCCGAGTTTTTGTAGCTTCACGCCCGATTTGTTCCCCCCATTGTCCAGGGGCATCTCTCCATTGTCGATTTTAATCTCAGCTTACCATTGTCACCTCGACTATCAAGAATTGATACCATTTATTATTTTCTTTTATTTTATTTGGAAGTAATTTTTTGTTATCTCTTTTTAGGTTCAACACCAATGACAGCTGATACAGCAACACCAAGTTCAATGAGTTCGAACAATGGCCAACTTTCGCCTACCAATGGACTACCAACTCAACCGATCCAAATTCAAACAGCGTCGGGAGGTGCTTCGGCGACACCAGCACTCGGAATGTCTGCAGCGAACGGTGGCCGCAAAAGGCCACTGCTGGCTGGTGGCCCCCGAGCCTCGATGACGCCTACAAAGCGCACCGTGATGAGCCTCTTGGCTAGGGCAAGAGCAGCACAGGCGAAGCAGTTGCCGGCCACGTTCCAGAGAGGCGCACCTGAGTAAGTCAGCTCGAAATCAACGCCTGTGAGACTCGAAACAGCGAATTTCCTAAAAACACAAACCACGATGTCGGTTTCCCACGGAATTTGGCGGTTTCCAATTTAATTTTATTTTGCATTTATGTTGGTTTACATAACTGAGGTTACCGCTTTAAAATAGTGCTACCAAAAACTCCTCCAAGAAATACAGCTCAATTTTGGTTTAATAAATAAATTAGATCATGAGTAATGTACTTAGAGAGAATATTAGTTGTTAGTTAGATAATTATCTACATGGATCAGCAAATTCGAAACTAATTAATTACCCAAACTTATGTTCGTAGTTTATAAAGTTGCACAAGTTAGTGTTAACCCGGAGAAGATAAAACGAATTAATTAAATAATGAGTTAGTTGAAAACCGGAAATTAAATTTATTAAGAGTTGAAAATCGTACGTAATTATTAATAGTTATTATTAACCAATAAAGTTTCGAAATGATTTGAAACTCCTAAATTAAAGCTTTCAATAAACGGCCAACATTTGTCCGGAAGCTTTCCTCTTGACGGAGTCTTCTTGGACGTACACGACCTGAAGATTAAGCGATGCCCGTTAAGCTCGGAAATTATTGGAGCACTTCGCCGCATTAAACTTTTATGACAAATTTGAAACTGGACGGCTTGAAAAGAAATTCTAGTAATTACTACCGAGAATTCCCACCCGTAAATCTTTTAATTAAATTTTTAATTTAAACAATAATTTTAATTATTATATCATATCTTAAAATCACCATATTCCTTCAATATAATTTAATCGAAGTTGATACTAGATTGCATTGAAACGGCAAACGTGATTTGCCTTTTCATGACATAGATACAGCGTTGTCTATGCATGTAACTAAGATTAGAATTGACCAGCCGATTCCTGAAATTGGTAACGAGAACGGGGAAGGTAACCTCAGTCGAACATCAAATTTGGTTAAATCACGACCCTAATTGGATTTGCTGCCATCTTCTCCGAATCCCTTATCCTCCTTCTACTCATTGCGAAACCACAAAACCAACCTATTTCCCCGTAGCAGTTCGAATCTCGCAGGATTATTGATTAACATCAACATGCAATGCTTAAAAATTGGTCGAACCAAATAAACAATAACTTAAAATCGATATTTTAATAAAAAAGGAGAATTTATTTGAAAATGTCTCCCAAAATGTTCCTAATAATTCCTTAGAAATCCAAATGATTTACGGAATACCGATCAGAGTTAATACAGTGACGAATTATGTTATGTATGTGTTTTTAGGTGTTGTATAGTTGACGCACTTCCATTGCAATGGAACTATTTTGAAAAAGCGAGTTCACCACCAAAAATTATTTGCAGGGCGGGAGGCACGTCCATTTTAGAAAGATTTGAATACCTCTCTTGACCGTCTTTACAGATAGAGGTTAGTCACTGCCCGATTATACTCTGACCTCTAAGCTCGTTACCTCCCATCGATCTACATCCCATCCTTACTTTTATCTATATGTCTACGTATTTTGTGTTTAATTTTACAGTCGAAAAAATTCTCATTAAAGTTCAGTAGTGATTTTTTTAAATTACAACCAAAATGAAACATTATTGCATGTATTTTCAAAATAATATACAGGGTGATTCTGAATGTATACGCATAAACTTGGGGATTTATTCCTTATGACAAATAATGAGTATTAGGTGAAAAAAATTGTAGCATAAGTTTTATCATAATTATGCTGGCCGAATCGACGATGTTGGGTTGGGTTGGGCAATCCGATTTCTCAATTCTTGCTCATTATGCACAAAAATAAAAATCCGGAAGATTGAGGTTGGGCGATTGGACTTCCTCGACTTATCCATCTTCCGGGAAACACATTATCTCTAGATGTCATCATTCTGTTTTAGCCGTCTTTAGAGACGTGCGGCTAAACCCAAATGATTCTAGTTCTAGGTATAGTGTTAGTTCTCATCATTCGCATTTAGCCGTCTTTAGAGACGTGCAGCTAAATCCAAATGATTCTAGTTCTAGGTATAGTGTTAGTTCTAAAAATTGCAAATTAAAAGCCAGTTATATACGATGAGCAACGTTTTATTTTATTAAAACAGAGTGCAACAATGTTTCAGCTGACAATCCAGCCTTTATCACGACTATAACAGTAAAAGAGAGAAATTATTACAATTAGTAAAAACATGAGCCATTTTGTAAATTTTTTGTAAAATAAGAAAAATATTTACCGCCAATGAGAGTGCCACAGATTAGGAGAGAACGTTATCGAACAGGACATTAGATGATTTCGGATTAACTTCACCACATGAGGTTTGGATAAAATTTAAAAAATGTTGGAAGCGTGAAACGCACGTGTAGGTTATATAATTTTTGTTAAGTTTATTAAAACTGTAAAGTGAAATAAAAGTTAGATGAAAGTATATGAAGAATAAACATTTTGGTCTTACCAATTATCAACGTAGAATGGAACGAATAATTAAACAAAAGAAAGATGAAAAATTCGACAAAAAAGTTAAAGTTAAATTTAAAAGGTTAAAAAGTCATTCTAGCGTGAAGCGCTAAGAACGACTGAGGTGAAGAAGGAGAATGAACTTGAATGTAAAAAATTGGAGGGGTGAGATACGGAACAATTCAAAAAATATAAAATTTAAATAAATTTAATAAATTGTCTATAATTATTTATCTCTGTATTATCATTCATGATTAAATCTCCGTCCCTTAGTTTACCGTCGTAAATATAATATTCCTCATATAAGTCCATCTCCCTTGATTTTTTGAGATTTTTTAAAAGTTTGACATTTTGAAATGAAATTTTATGATTATGTGTTGAAATATGTTTAAAAACGGCAGATGAGTCTTTAGTTGTATGTTCTCTGAATTTTATTTTTAGATTTCTGCCGGTTTGACCTACGTATATCATATTACAGACCGGGCATTGAATTTCGTAAACTCCACTCGATTGTTCGATTCCAAATGTATGTTTGGTATTGTTAATAAGTTTGCTAATTTTTAAACCTGTTGAATACGCAGGGATAGTGTTAAATTTTTGAAAATTATGTTTAAATTTAAATTCAAGGGAAGGCATGTCTGGAACAGAGATGTATTTAGTTGGTGGATATATTAATTTATTAATGTAAGAATTATGAGTTTTATTATAAATTTTCTAAATATCATCGACTCTGTAATAGTTGTTAAGACCTATTTTTATTATGGTTTTTACTTCTGTATTATAATTAATTATCATTAAGAGAAGTGTTAAAAAGCTTATTAAACACGAATCTGAAGGCAGCTTCTTTGTGCTTTTTGCAGTTAAAAGAATTTTTAGGTATTATAGCGTCGATGGTAGTTGATTTTCTGAATATGTTAAAGTTAAGAGTGTTATCATTAAGATTTTTGGTGATTGTGAGATCCAAGAAGTTAAGGCTATTTTGTTTCTCTATTTCTACTGTAAATTGTAAATAATTGCTGAAATTATTAAAAATGTTTAAAATCCCTATTAGTTTTGCAGTTTTACCCCTATAAACTATCAAGATGTCGTCTACATGTCGACCATAGAAGGTTATGTCTCTGGTGAATAAATTATATTTATTGGAGAAAGGTTCGTTTTTTAAAGAATTTACAAAGATTTCCGAAATGATACCTGAAATAGGTGATCCCATGGGAAAAACTTGTTTCATATGGTAGTATTGTTCGTTAAAAAGAAAAAAAATTTGTTTACATACGACTGCAAGTAGGGCGATGAATTAATTAAAGTTTAAAATGTGGAGGTTATTTATTAAGCGTTGTTTGACGATTTGAAGTGAAGTATTTATGGGTATATTGGTGTATAGGTTTTTTATGTCTAGTGAAATTAGTCTGTGTTTATCAGTGATATGTATCTTTTTTTGCTTTTCGACAAGTTGTGATGAATTTTTCATGTTATATGAAAATTGATTTTGAAATGTCTTGCATAGAAAACTTTGTATTGTTTTGGCTATTTTACTAGAAGGTGTATTGTAGTTAGCAATGACGGGTCTGATACTTTTATCTTCTTTATGTAATTTAATTAGGCTTCCTTATTACATATCCTGCGCTTTTATCACCCATCGTGACAATAATTTCGTTATCATTGAATTTTTGTTTAAGGAGGTCTTTATGAATCGAGTGGAATTTGTTCATTTTGTTTTGTTTATCGTTAATGTTATTTGTTAATGTCGTTATTTTCAAGAAATATTTGTTTGATATTAACATTATTCAATAGCTGCGACTCTATTTTAATGGCAAGATCCAGAGGTCTGATGATTCTAGGCATAGATAATGTATAGATGTGACATTAGCGTTGAATTTTTGTCGCTCAGCACTAGCGCCACCAAATGCTTGATTCCATACTAATATCAAATACCGCCAATTTCAAATGTGACATATTTTTATTCTAAAAAAACTTTTCAGATAATTTTTTGATTTTGGGGCAATTAAGAAGTGTATGTTGTATACTTAAAAATTTTATTTAAATATTGAATGTTGTAAAACAAAAGTACAGTTTTGAACAGTAAAAAACTTAAAACTTATTGTTAGACAATAAATCAATCTTAGATAATAAAGAAAAAGTTTTCTAGTTATAAAGTTTTAAACAGAAATAATAATAAATAAAATAATTGAAATTTACAATTACAATAGTTGGAAATGTTAACAATATCAGAAAAATTCACATTAATTCAAATATGTGCACTGTAATTTGGAATAGACACTTTATGTTCTATTTTGCATTATAATTTATGTTGAATAAAGACGTTTATTATTAGTATTAACAGTATTCAATACTCTTATTTAATTTTTTTGTTATTTTTCCTAATTCGTTTCCAATTTGAAACCTTTATCACATTCTGACTATCGGTTCATCCTAAAACGTTCATAAAATAAAAATTTAATGTATAAGTACAATTGTTACAACAGTCATATTAAAATTTTAACATTGATTTGATGTTATACAAAGGTTAATTGCTGTATATATAAAGATCCAACAAAACTGCTTACAATATGTTACTATGGTATTTTAACTAAGACAGAAATAAAATAAATAAAAAGTTATAAGTATAATAAGTATTATAATTATGGTATATTATTATATTATAACATTTATTTAATTATATATAATATATAACATGCTTGTATAAGCCTGTAGGTACAGACCTATGTATAATGTTTATAATATATAAAATATATACATAAACTCATAATCTCTTATCATACCATCGGCAAAACTAGAACATACTATTATTCCTTATTACTATTCCATCCAACATGTTCCTTAGAGAAATGCTTTCCACCATGAACATTTCTGTAAATTCTCATGTCTTCATATTGCCACAATTCTTCCCATCCACTTAGTTCAATTGACCTTTGAAATATTTGTGGATAGTTTTGGGTTTGGAAATCGGTAAAAAGTTCCACACCGTTCTCTGCATTCATCCGTAGCGTAATTCCTTCCACTAATTTTCTATTAAAAAAGATGTACCTACATATTTGTCATTTTTAAATTACATTTATAAAAAAAGAAAACTCTTAAATTAAATGTACTTACCATAGGTAAAACTTCGGAAAATAACATCCTTAATAAAATACATAGTAACAAATTACTTAAAAAACACCGAAAACTTACAAAATTCTTAAACATCAACTTACACCAACAAACTGTCATTGTCAACAAAACAAAGCTTTCCTAAGTCGCCCCTGAAGTTGGTAACGATATAATGAACACTAGCGCCATCAATGCGTCGGTTCTATACTAACAATAACATTCGTGACTATGTTCACAATGGTTAACCTAGCTCCTATTAAGTGCCAGGGGTATGATTCTAGGTAAAGATTTCTGGTTTAGGTTGAAAATATTGAGTTTTTTAGAAGAAAATTTGTCGTTGTTAGGTTTCTAAAATTAGGAGCAAATGAAATGTTGTCTAAATTATTTAATTTTATTCTTTTTATGGATTTATTGTGGTCTATTCTTTTTATGGTGAAAGTTTTTTCCCCAAGAGCATGAGATTCCGCCATTAAATTGTTTATGACTATTATGTTTATTTCTTATAGTATGAGAATTATTTAGTTTATCCTTTACCAATCTTTCCAGTTTATGTTGTTTTGTTGTTAATTTTCTTACTTTTCATTATGTTGTAGTGTACTTCATTGAATCTTCGAGTTATTTCATCAAAATCTATTGCATATAGAGTTGCGGACAGTTTCCTATGTATACATTTTAGAAGTGATTCTTGTTGGGAAAGTCTTTTATATTGTATTCTGCATGTAGGAATACAATATAAAATGCTGCATGTAGGAAGTTAATGGTGTCTTTAGTGTTCTCTCGTTTTATCATGATCCTTCTCATAGTTCGAATCCAAACGGATAACTCCGCATTAAGCAATTTGGAAATTTGTGATTCTGGTTTAGCCGTCTTTAGAGACGCGCAGCTAAACCCGAATCTAGGTTTTGTGTTAGTTCTAGTGATAGACAGACTTCAGTTATCAGTAAACTTTCACGAATTCAACGAGTAGCTGGATTGGCAATCTCTGGTGCGATAGGCACAACGCCAACTCTAGCAATGGAGGTTCTGCTTGGCCTATCTCCTCTGCATTTACATATAGAGAAAGTAGCTAGAACAACCATTTACAGATTTAAGCAATATGCTCAAAACTGTTCCGACATGTCCTACCAATGGGCTGCGGAAGACATTATAAGCACTGATGCTGTGCTATCAATGCCGTCAGATTTGGCGGTATCACTATCAGTGATTAACGCTCGATACCAGATTGTACTGCCTGAGCGGCAGTCCTGGATCGAAAATGAAAATTCTCTGGTTCGGGCAGACATTTGCTTGTACACAGATGGATCAAAAACGCCTGAAGGGGTAGGAGCAGGAGTATACTGCCAGACACCTCGAATTAAGCAAGCCTACAGCCTGGGTACGTACTGTACTGTATTCCAGGCGGAAGTATTTGCTATTGACATGGGTGCTAAAATCCTTCTTGAAAGAGGGGTGAAGAACATGAGAGTACGAATTTTCCCAGACAGTCAAGCCGCTCTCCAGGCGCTGCAAGCCGTGAAAACGGTGTCGGCTCTGGTTAATGATTGTAAGAGAACATTAAACACACTGAGTTGTGATAACAGAGTCTCTCTGATCTGGGTCCCGGGTCACTCTGGGGTTGCTGGCAATGAAGCGGCAGATAAGCTAGCACGAGATGGCAACGCTGAAGCGTTTGTGGGACCGGAACCAGCCGTTGGTGTATCATTTGCGATGGCCAAATATAGGATTGGACTGTGGGCTGAAGAGAGACTTCGCCTACTGTGGACCAGTTCTCCTGGAATGAGACATGCTAAGGTGTTTATTAACATCGCCACTGTCAAACCCGGGAATATTTTAGGACTTGCCCGTAGTAGCATAAAAGTTCTAATGGGTGTTTTTACTGGGCACTGCCGATTAAAAGTACACCTCAACTTGTTGGGTTTAGCCGACGATGTTGAATGCCGACAACCGTATCAGATTCTCGATTTTTGGGTCGCAGTTTATCTCCTCAAAAGATCTGAATGACCTTTCGCCGAGCAAGGTATTAATGTTCGTTAAGAGCATTGGACTGCACGGTGAAATTTGATAACGATATCTATCGGGGTACAATAGATCCTTAGGGTCGCGGTGCAAGGTTGGTTGGTCCGCCTACCCGATATGTATTCTATGTAATGTAATGTAATGTAGTTCTAGTGATAGTGCTAGTGCAATACTAGAACTAACACTAGACCGAGAACTAGAAACATTCGGATTTAGCCACACGTCTCTCAAGACGGCTAAACCCGAATGATTCTACTTCTAGGTCTTGTGTTAGTTCCAGTTTTAGTTCAATAAAACTATGCAACATAGTGATATCTTATGCTAACTAGCGCTACCTGCCACTGTCACTAGAACTAACATTAGATCTAGAACTAGAAACGTTTAGGTTTAGTCATCTTAAAAGACGTACGGCTAAACGGAATATTTCTAGTAATTAATTTTTCTTACTTATTGAGGCTAACTTGTCTTTTCAGCAAAGGATGCAAAGTCACATAGATAGAATCCAGCTCGGGTTATTCTCTAGTTGCTCTATTCCATGTCCATAAATAAACTCGGGGTATTCCCCGAGTTGTCTATACGGTGTATAAGTTAAGTTCTACTTTTAATTGTTCTAATTTTATAAGCTTTAAATGTTATTTACACAATTTAAATGTCACAATGACTCGAGCGTATTTAAAGAGCAGTTGTAAAAATTGCAATTGTTTCAAGTAATTTCTATGTATTCTTAATTCGAAAGTTAATTTTAAGGATATCCAGGAAACTAAAAAACTTTAACTACAATTTTTTTCACCAATTAGTCAATTATTTGTCATGAAGAATAAATCCTCAAGTTTATGGAGTATAGGTTAAGAATCACCCTGTATATTAAAAATAAAATCTATTTAATTTCAGTAAGTATATAACTTAATTTTGACGGTTTTGTTTTAATTTCTAAACGTTAAATGCAAATTTATACTAAATTTTAGTTTGTTTTATAATGTCATAAATATAAAAATATGGGTAAATTAATGTGGATTCTGGTTTGAATAATTGTTTTCCAATAGCACGAGTTGTTGAATCGAGCTAATATAAATAATTGGGAATGGTAATAAATAATAGCTTTTCGTATAATTTTCACAAAAATGGTTATGGACATAATTAAGACTAAATTTTTAAGTCGATTACATTAAAAAAGCAAATTTAAAGGGATGGTGTAAATCACACCAATTTATAATTACAAAATTATATTATTAAATTTATTTACATTTGATAAATCAAAATAAAATTATCACTTGTAAGTACATCTCAAAATCTATACAATCATAATATTAATACGATTTTCTTTCCTTTCTTTGTTACAGACGTACAACTACGTTAGTTCCACTATTAAGGGAGGACTATTTGACGGGAACGGTTAATTTAAACTTATTTTAATAATCCTAAGAAATACATCGCAACTTTACGAAAAACTATTTTACAAGAAAAAAATTAAATACACTCTTAAATGCGCATGTAAAGACAGCACTCCAAAAGAAACGTTTTCTTTCACACACAAAAAACATTAAGAAAATGCTCTAAAAACAAAAGTCGTCACGAATTCGTCTAGTTTTTTATATAAGAATGAAAACAATCCCTTAATACACGAGTCGATATGATATTATAAATTTATTCGTAAAAAAATCGAGTGAATCTTGTTATCCGGTTTGAACCGATATAAAGTTGTATGTTGTAGATGTAATTGTTAATGTTGCTGTAAAAGAGACGCAAAATAAGTTCCTTCTACATTTCATTAAAGAATGATATTAATCCTATTATCGCCCATGGAAACTACGCTGTATAGGAGCCATTATCGCTATCTCACAGCTCTTTTGCCCTTAATTAGAGTAGAACGTAGTCTGATCCATTTTTCTCTACCATCAACGAAGCGACTTTAATTTAATTAATGGTTTTTAGGTCACATCTCACATAAAACATATTTTATAATTACTTTAGATGGTACCAAACAGATGGATAAAGAAATTTTTTATTCAACAATAAATGTCATATATATACGTGTTTAACACCACTAAATTGGAATGTATTTAGCACAAAATCAACAAGAAAACGTCATGATTCCGTTTCAAAGCGAAACATTCTACAATATCCCCTCAGAAACCATTTCATACGAACCCGTTATGTTCGTTTAATTACGAAACCTTTCTCCGTTAAATGAGTATCCTTAACAGAATAGTCGTATAAAGAAGGAGGTGGAAACAACGAAACGAAACTCTCGAACGGATGTATATTAATTTTTCACGTCGAAACCGGTACGAAACTTTGCCAATTAGCTGAGCCTCGTTCGGAAATTAATATTTTCCATGGCCGAGATCCAACCACTCACCATCAATCTCCGTTACGTTGGATAAGACCGTATTAATGCCCCTCTCTCTTTCTCGCGGTTAGTTTAACTCGATTACGTCCGTGGGGGCCGCAAGATGCCAAGTGAATTAACGAACACTGGCAAAGTAGTATGGATTAGGTAAGTTTTGGCTATTGAAGCATCGAAATTGAATAATTCAATTTCAAACTTTTTCAATGTTCATCATGTAATTGGACATCCATCAATGTTCAAAGGAAAATTTTTGTGGGATGAACTTGAAACGAAACTAAAAAAATAATAATAATAATGGACCGGCGAGACGATAGCAACAAACCGCCCAGCAACAAACTTTTTCCTTTATATTTCCACCTACTTCTAGGGCCCATATCTTTTTTATTTAGAAAGATAGCGAAAAACTAAGCACACGGTTGGAAAGCTTGGTCTTTTCTCTATCTTAAACCGCCGATATGTTAATAATAAGAGCAAGAAAAAATAAGAAACGTCGCGCTGCATTCAATTTGCCTTAAAATTAACAAACTTCACGGCCTTGTGCAGCCGTTACCAGACGAAAATTTAATAAATGGTTTACATATTCGGAAAGAGCTGACCTTGGACTATCTTATTCCGAGTTTTCGTCCGTCAATATCTGTCAGCGTCTGTAAAAAAAACGCTCCTGAAAAAAAGTCTACAGTTGGCAACAAACTTTACCTTTGTATTTCCATCTACTTTTCGGACGGATATCTTTGTTACTTATAACGCTAGCGAAAAACTAAGCACACGGTTGGAAAGCTTGGTCATTTCTCTATCTTAAACCGCTATTTTCCTCCGCCGATATGTTGATAACGAGAGCAAAGAAAAATAAGAAACGTCGCGCTGCCACGAATTTTTCCCGCGGCTAAATCACGCTTGGGTGAATAACTCTCTTATATGACGTGGAGAAAACTCTAGAACTATATTCATCTTATGGGAAATTTTCTGCTCTTTTCAACGGTATATAACACATCTCAATCACACGTTTGCACAATCGTTTTTCAGCCCAGCAACAAACTTTCCCCTTGTATTTCCGTCTACTTTTCGGTCCAATATTTTCGTTATCTAGAAAAATAGCGATAAATTTGCAGCCCTTATTAGAAGGAAATTCAACAAATGGTTTACATATTCGAAAAGAGCTAACCTTGGCCTGTCTCATTTCGAATTTTCATTTACAGACGCCGTCAATATCTGCCAGCGTCTGTAAAAGAAACGCACCTGAAAGACAACCTACAGGTAGCAGAACGCAATCACTTCTTAACCTAACTTTCTTATATGATGAAGGAAAAATTGGAACAAAGTTTTACCTGAGAGAGAATCCTAACTTCATTTCATGTTGACAGATAATTTTTCATTCACTCTTAATTTATTTAAAACCGTTTAAAAACATATAAGTACGAAGGGTTTCACGGCCGGTGTTAATAAAACTAAAACTAACATTAGCACTATCACTACAACTAACACTAGACCTAGAACTAGAAACTTTCGGGTTGAGCCGTGCGTTTTTTGAAAAAATTTTTGACGTTTCGGGTGCCATGTTGCAACCTTCTTCAGAAAACAAGTTGGAAGCGAACCCAAAAGTTTCTAGTTCTAGGTCTAGTGTTAGTTCTAGTGATAGTGCTAGTGTTAGTTCTAGTTTTAGTTTTACGTTTAGAAACATGTTAAACTGTTCAAAAAGGAAAGATTATTTCATGTTACACCTATTTTATCAGAATCTGGAAGAATTTGAGTGATTTTAGACTCGAATTGTTGAATTGTGTTTTGATGGTTTTGGATCTGGTAACGTTACCAACCTTGCATTTTAACTCAGTTCATCAATTTAAAAAACGCGTATGCAAACGCGTAAGCGAAGTGCGTCGGACACCGTTGGAAAGAGCAGAAAATTTCCCATAAGATGAATATAGTTCTAGAGATTTCTCCCCGTCATACAAGAGAGTTAGTTATTGACCTAAGCGTGGTTTAGGCGCGGCAAAAATTCGTGGTTTAGGTAGTTCATAGTCAGAAAAAAGGATTGTGCAAACGTGTGATCACGGTGTGTCACACATCGTTGGAAAGAGCAGGAAATTTCCCATAAGCTGAATATTGTTGTAAAGTTTTCTTCCTGTCAAATAGGAAAGTTATTAGTGCAAGAAATATTTGCGTGTTTTTATCGGTAGGGGCTTTTTCAGGTGAGTTTTTCTTACAGACGCTGATAGATATTGGCGGACGAAAACTCGGAATAAGATAGTCCAAGGTCAGCTCTTTCCAAATATATAAGCCATTTATTGAGTTTCCATCTGTTAACGGCTGCACAAGGCCGTGAAATTTGGTAATTTTGAGGTAAATTGAATGCAGCGCGACGTTTCTTATTTTTTCTTGCTCTTATTATCAACATATCGGCGGACGAAAACTCGGTTTAGGATAGAGAAAAGACCAAGCTTTGCAACCGTGTGCTTAGTTTTTCGCTAGCGTTATAAGTAACAAAGATATCCGTCCGAAAAGTAGATGGAAATACAAAGGTAAAGTTTGTTGCCAACTGTAGACTTTTTTTCAGGAGCGTTTTTTTTTACAGACGCTGCACATACGTAGATTTTAAAGATTTGGGCGGCCAAAAATATTTTATGGTGTTTCTTGGTTAAACATACGATATATAATATAAAAAAAAACATTATTAAAACAAATCATTATTTTCATAGTTACACATTTTTTTTGGCAAGAAATAGCAATTTTTAGGGCAAGTACAAAAAATACATGAAATAGTATATTGTTTTATATGGAAGAGAAGCAGTGCTTTTTATGGCGTGGTCTGTCGCTTAGCGACGAACGCAGTGAGTCGCTAATGACAGATGAGCCGTTAAAATTGTGGCGTGTCCGACAGTTTTCCGGACGAACGAAGTGAGTCCGGCAATGACGGACCAGCCACAACGAATCTGCTTCTCTTCCGAATAAAACATAGTATTTTTTCTTCAAACGTTGCAAATAATTGCAATATAAATTTTAATAAATTTAATAAAATGACAATTAACTTATTATGTATTAATGAGAAATCGAAGGACGTCATGACAAAATAACGTTAGCAACGACGACGTAAATTTGACAACCAATAAAAAAAATAAACAGTTTTGCGCGAATTTTAACTTTTAACTGTTAGTTAAATTTATTTTGTACAAAATGTCGTCCGAAATTAACGATATCGCGAAGAAGGTAATAGAAAATAGTTTCCAATACGGCGCTAAAGTGACATGTGCTTCAGCGCTATGGCGCTAAAGTGAAATTTACTTTAGCGCCATAACGCTGAAGTACTTTTTTGCTATGTTGATCTTAGCAACCGTCGTTATGCAACAATGACTTACTTCTACCGCGAGTAAACACGACAACAAAGTTGTCATTTAATGACGTTTGAAGAAAAAAATACTTTTTTCTTCAAACGTCATTAAATGACAACTTTGTTGTCGTGTTTACTCGCGGTAGAAGTAAGTCATTGTTGCATAACGACGGTTGCTAAGATCAACATAGCAAAAAAGTACTTCAGCGTTATGGCGCTAAAGTAAATTTCACTTTAGCGCCATAACGTTGAAGAACATTTCACTTTAGCGCCGTATTATTTGCAACGTTTGAAGAAAAAATACTATGTTTTATTCGGAAGAGAAGCAGATTCGTTTGTGGCTGGTCCGTCATTGCCGGACTCACTTCGTTCGTCCGGCAAACTGTCGGACACGCCACAATTTTAACGGCTCATCTGTCATTAGCGACTCACTGCGTTCGTCGCTAAGCGACAAACCACGCCATAAAAAGCACTGCTTCTCTTCCATATAAAACAATATACTATTTATCTATTATAACGTAAAAATATCATGCACTAAATATAAAATAACATAACTATAACTAAATAACATCGTCTTTATCTTCGGACCATTCTTCCATCAGCTCTCTATTTAGTTCGGCAGACATCAATAGTGCTATTGTTTCAGGGAGGAATGCTATGCGTGAAGGTTTCTTTATTTCTCTCATGCAGCTAATTAGGGGGTCTGAACTTAATAAAAGTCTATTAAATACATCTAAATTACATTCCTCCCTCGAAAACTTTCTAGCGAAGTTAAGCCGATACGATCGGAAGTGTTTGTTTCGGGCTTCTGCTGCCTCTTCCGATAGCTGGCCAATAGGAAGTAGGGAATTTTGAATTATTTGTCCACCATGCATCAATATTTTATGCATGGTCGGAGTCATTGGGTGCCACCCATACAGTTCTATATACAATTTTGCGGTATCATATGCATATTCATCATATTTTACTTTGTCAATTTTGTGACCACTTGATATTGTTTCTAATAGAACCTTCAATCTATAGATCAGTTCAAAGCTAATCCCTGTGATCTCAGCAGCTAATTCTGGGTTTGCAAAGAATCTCCTGCTAGTGTTGCCATCATTGGTATTGCCAAAATTAGCCTTTGGCATATCAATTAGTAGTCCGGTTTCATTACGAAACTTCTCTTGGATTTCGGACTTTCGTTGTGCTTCCAATGCCTTTTCTTCTTCAGTTTTCCTTTCTTTATATTTCTTAACCGGTAATTTGTACGCTAGATGGATTATGCTTTCAAAAAGCCGAATTCTAGCGTGTAATACAGACAAGCCGAATTCTAAAACAGAAGGGTTTACAATGCTCCTTTTGTTCAAATCATTGAAGCTCTTCGAGATAGCTCCACAGATGTAGCACTGAGAGGTTGATTTAGTATTTGTGGCAGCGTTACACACCTTTCCGTCGACCATTGTCATTTTTAGTGTGTGCCGGAATATAAATTCCTTGTCTTGTAACGTGACATTGGTGTTATTCAGCAACTTTGCAGAATCCTTCACGTAATTTATCTCGTCTTTCGTTACGTCTATAGACTCTTTCAAATACCGGAATCGGATAGGACGGCAAAATCGCGGAGAGGATGGCGTTGGATTTTGCCAAATTATTTTACTGCCTTCTTTTCCACAAACAATGCGCAAAGGTACAAGAGAACTCATAAACATATTTCCATCACATTCGGTCTCATTGTTAAAATTTTGTTTAAACCTGGATTTTTGAGAGCCATCACAACCCCATTTACAAATAATCATTAGCGATTTCCTTTCTTCTTTGCTAAGTGTAATTAGCACCTCTTCTAGAAAAATTGATAAGCGTTTCACAGTAAGGTCCATTAGGCATTGTAAGTTGCTTTCTGCACAGGTAGCCGTAATCCTTAGGGATTCTTTTGGCGGATAACATTCTTCTTTCGCCTTTAACAAAAGGTCATAGCAAAGGTAATGTTTTGGGTTTGTTGCCCTTATTATTTCGTATTGCCGTCTAGTAAGGTCGGCTTCCACGAACATCCGAAGTGCTTGCAGAGGTGTTAGCGGAAGTATCTCGTCATTCACTTCAGAGTAGGCTCTTCTATATTTACTAGCTCGTGTTGGAGAGTTTGTGATATCTTTTAGAACTTCCGAGGCATCTCTGTGTCCACTAGTTTGCAAAACCGATTGTGCAGCGTGCTCAATGACTTCGTCGTCTAAGGAGGCGCGAACTTTTTCAGTTTTCCTTCGCTTGCTTCGCTCACTTAACTCTCCAAAAGGTTTGGGAGGTCGACCTTGTGGGGAAGGCGATTTTACTGGGATTTCGAACGTTCCCTCTAACCAAGATTGGTTGTTTTTAAGAAAAACACGTTCGTGTTTGTTGACTTTCAACCATCTTTGTTTGATTTGTGATTTTACATAAGAAAATCTTTGCTTCAAACACTTTTTATCGTCTTCAGTTTCTCCATAACGAAGTATAAGATGATTTTCATAAAAATCGAGTTTTTCACTTAAAGCTGGTAAATTTTGCGCTTGTATTTGATCAAACAAATATTTTCGAGTCACCATTTTAGTACCCGAGGCACTAAACTGACCTAATACAAAAATAAAGTTGATTTAATATCAAAAAGCACAAATATGCCATTTTGCTTTCTTTCGACTCAATAGTTTAAACTGCTCTTAAATTGAAAAAGCGCGGCTTTCCGCGGCTAAATTTTTTGTCAATATATAGCTTAATATGTTAAATATGGAGTACAAAATAAATTAGTACAAGGACGAACACTGAAGTACTTTAAAAGACCTTTTGAAAATTAATTAATACAAAAAAATAATATTTAACAGTGTCATTTTTGACAGTTAAAAAATTTATAAAGGAATATTAAAATTACGTAAATAAGTATCGAAAAATATTGTTCCTTACCTGAATTATCGCAATCCATCATTGTCACTTAAAAACAATCTGAATGAAAATATTGATGCACTTTAGAAAAGTTGCAAGTTTGCAAACGCCGAGAACAGATAAGTACACGTTAAGTAACTATCGAATTCCGACTACCTGACAATTAACTATCGCGCATCGATGAGGGGTGGGAGGGGTGTCATATTATTCCTAGAAGTGTGTACTAACTCAAGTAATTGCTAATTTAATGATATACTGTTTTTTAAAAATTGACTTTTGGCCGCTTAAATCTGTAAAATCTATGTATGTGCGCTGATAGATATTGGCGGACGAAAACTCGGAATAAGATAGTCCAAGGTCAGCTCTTTCCAAATATATAAGCCATTTATTGAGTTTCCATCTGTTAACGGCTGCACAAGGCCGTGAAGTTTGGTAATTTTGAGGTAAATTGAATGCAGCGCGACGTTTCTTATTTTTTCTTGCTCTTATTATCAACATATCGGCGAAAACCAGAAAAGACCAAGCTTTCCAACCGTGTGCTTAGTTTTTCGCTATCTTTCTAAATAACAAAGATATGGGCCCTAGAAATAGGTGGAAATATAAAGGAAAAAGTTTGTTGCTGGGCGGTTTGTTGCTATCGTCTCGCCGGTTAATAATGGCTCTTATACGAATTACACAAATATGATGAGTTTATAATAAAAACTTATTTTGTGTCTGCTTTAATAAGAAAAATAAATAAATCTGCAGGCGACAGCAAGTAAGGACCAAAAGAGATTGGGTAGGAAATTTAAAAAAATGATTCGAATTCCCAATATTATAATCGATGTTGCTCTAGTTAATAATTTAAAAAAAAGCTGTACGATTTTTGTATGTGTTCACAACGAAGCTCATCGCGCGATCGAGAGAAAAAATCGCTGTTTTAATCCGTTTATAAAATGACAAAGAGAAAACATAAAGAGCATTTTATATTTTCAGTACAAATCAAGCGAAAATTTAGCCAATTGAAAACGTTATATATATATAAGTTACGTTTGCATTTCTCGTTGATTTTATAGCACATATCGAGACACGTGGAATATAATAGTAAGTTGAAAAGAATACTCTATTTTATCCACTCTTGTATAAGTAATGAATAAGTTATAGCTGAATTAAATACTAATTAATTAAAAGAACCTATAAATTATTACTCGACATAGAGGCCAAACTAGCGGTAGTGACGAATAAAAATAGGAAAACGTACAATTTAGCGTTTAACCACTATAACTAATAAACGATAATCGATAAACGAGGTATAAAATTAAGACGTAAAATCGCTTGCTACGAGATGAGCTGCAAAACCTTAAAACACATAAAAAGTAAGTAACCTCCACCGTTAAATAAATAAGTGAGTGTAATTTTTAACGATATTAATGTGTAATAACAGATAAATCGAGCATGTTTTCGACTAAAGTAAATTTAGAAGTAATTCATAAATATTAAAAAGGCGCCGTTTATTCTGATGGCATAATTTTGGAGAAAACGCTATTATTCGAACATTTGAATTTCCTTTATTTGGACACGTGCCGCACCAATCAATCTTAGATATTTAAATGTTGCAACTATTAAAAAAATGAAAAAACTACTCGTCAACTTAAACATGTGTACTTTAAATACTATATGTACTTATAATGTGTATAAATAAAACTGAATAAAAATGTCTATCTATAATAAATCATAACTTTTATTTTATTTCGCATACACAACGTATCCCAAACACAAAACAATCACGTACACACACAGCAAACATCTAGTAGTAAACGGTCGTTTCGGATGCAAATGAAAGAAAAATACGAGCAGCCCTTCGCCCGGCCGAATAAAGCAAACTCAAAATCTGCATAATTTCGAACAATGGACGTCCCCCGTGACGTTACTCTCCTTTTTCGCCTCCGCAACCGAACGCATTTGAATAGCAAACAATTTTCGTCCGTCGCGGAACGCAACACAGGGATAAATATCACCCGGAATCCAATTACTGAGTGCTTATTAATTAAAATTGTAAATTAGGAGCCGCCGGAGTTGTTATTAGAATAGCCCTCATAGATGGGCTCCGCGTTGATGGCCCATATGTGACTCTCAAGCGCCCTCGACCTCTAACACATTACCATATAAAATAGTTCATCGTTTACTCACTGCATTATAAACTTCATTTTATTTCTTCCTCGTAGCATATCATCGAAAATTTCAGCTATGTTTATTTTCATAGTAAAGTGATATGATCGAAAAATAACATCAAAGAAATAAATCATAAAATAGCCCGCCATAAAGTTCTTTGTGTAATTCGCGACGGTAATGAAAGCTATTACAGTACTCAAACGGGTGCTGTAATGACACTCTTTACAGCATCCGATGCTGTAATGAGATTTTAGTAACATTTTATGGAATCAGTTCAAGTTGGTGACATTGGGTCATTAATTTTTCTAGTTGTCAATGTGACAATGTTTGTCTATGGATGTTTAAACATGTTCTTAACTTCGAATACAAGGTCCACAATGATAAGGACATTGAACTCTGAGCAATTTCTCTTATTTTGGGAGGTGTACATTTTTATCAGGTGAATACATTTTGTGTTTTGACAGTTTCTAATTGTCAATTCAAATTTCTATTTTTAAGTGTTACGGTGTTACCAACTGCTGCATACCTATTTCCCTACATTGTCAAAATTTATTCAATATGACCCCACGACTTATTATTTTGTGTGTATTTTCTAAACTATTAAATCTTTTATTTAATGAATTTTTATAATCTTCTAGACTATAATGCTCTATATGTATCTGTAATGAATTTGAAATTTATGCGTTTCTAAAGGACAAAAAAAATTGATTGGGGTCATATTGACCCCACAGTGCACTTCTTGTACCTTTTTTTCTTAGGAAATTTCTTTAAATACTTTGAATTTGGAGCCGTCTTTAGCTTTTATTTACACAAAGGGGAAGTACCTATTTATACATTACTACTTGTGTGAATCGCCGGCCTTCCTACTTTGCTACATTCAACTGTATAGCTTCATCACAGAGGTTCATCAGTTTGTTGTAAAACGCGAACCTGTACGGTAGTTCCTAACTTTGTCGTATCAATACGGAAGTTGTTTCAAAAGTCAAAATGAGTCACAGAAGGCTATCCGACGATGAATGGTTAAAACTATTAGAAGATGAAAATTTTCCACCGACGGATTTTAATTGTCAAGAATTTAGTGAAGACGAAGATGAAAGTGACGAGGAAAACTCAACTTTTAGTGAACGATTCTAACTCTGAAAATGATCTAAGTGACGGTGACGACAACCTGGAACACGAAGTAGAAAATAATCATTTATTTATGGGGAAAGACGGTAAAACTAAATGGAATAGTTTTCCAAAGCCAACATCACGCACAAGGGCAAAGAATATAGTTTTACACCTGCCTGGTCCAAAGAGAGCTGCTAAATCGGTAGTGAAGCCTCAAGATACATTTTCATTGTTTTTTGATGGTGACATGGTAGATAAGATAGTCAAGTATACTAATAAATATAAAAATTGAAAGTGTTCTAGAAAATCGTATAAATTTATGTAGCTATGAAAGAAGAACAAACCGAGAAGAAATATATGCAGCATTCGGTTTACTCTTTATTTGCGGAGTTATGAGATCGTCTCATCTGCAACTCCATGATCTATGGAATACATCATACGGACCAGCCATTTGTCATGCAGCCAAGGCGTTTCAAATTTTTGTTGGGTAACCTTCGATTTGATGATATTACACCCAGAAACATACGTAAGCAAGGTAATAAGTTGGCAGCAATAGTCGATCTATGGGAAGCATTTATTGTTAATTGTCAGAAACACTACATTATGAGTGAATACGTTACCATAGACGAAATATTATGTCCTTTTCGCGGACGTTGCTGTTTTGTGCAATATTTGCCGAATAAACCTGTCAAGTACGGTATAAATTCTTTTATTCTGGAAAAATTTATGCCGGCAAAGAAAATAAAAAACGCGCAAAACACCTAGCGCATGATGTAGTCATGAATCTTACCGTTCCAATTCACAATACTGCAAGAAATATCACAACGGATAACTGGTATACATCTATACCCTTAGGAAAAACTTTGTTGCAAAAAAAATTAACACTGGTTGGTACTTTGAAAAAAAATAAGGTCGAAATTCCCAAAGAGTTCCAAGCAAACAAACAACGAGCTGTTTATTCTACGTTAGAAGGTTTTTCAGAACTGGGGAAAATGGTGTTGTATGTTCCCAAGAAAGGCAAGTGTGTGATCATTTTTAGTACAATGCATGATGATAGAAGCAATATGGTATGGTAATTTTCTATTTTATGTTGAATGCTTGCACAATAAATGGTCAAGTAATCTTCAGAGATGTTAAACCTGATTATTTCAGAGATACTTCACATTCTAGACGATTATTTATACGTGAAATAGGTGAAGGTTTGGTGAGAGCGCAACTTCAGCTAAGGTCCGGTATACCAAATTTGCAACCTTTGGTAAAGTTAAGTCTTGCACGCTGTGGATTTGAAGTTCCCCCTAGACAAGAACAAAACCTTGATCAACCAGGACCACCAGCAAAACGCAAAAGATGTGCCTTATGTTCACGGCAAGATGATAAAAAAACGAACCTTTATTGTTCTAAGTGTAAAACTGCAATATGTAAAAATCATTCTTATATTATATGTTCTAATTGTCATAAATAAAATATTTTTTATCTATAATGTAAAATAGACCTTAAACATTGTTCTTATAATTTGGTTTTCTCAAATAAAGTTTGTTCCTAAATAATAACAACATTCTTTACATGGGGTCATATAGACCCCGTTGTGACTCCGTGTGACTTAAAAAGACTGTGCACTCGGAAGGAATCGAATACAATGAGAACATTAAACTGTGAGCATTTCTCTTATTTTGGGAGGTGTACATGAAACATTTTTTTCAGGTGAATACATTTTGTGTTTTGACAGTTTCTAATTGTCAATTCAAATTTCTATTTTTAAGTGTTACCAACTGCTACATACCTATTTCCCTACATTGTCAAAATTTATTTTATTTTTGTTAAAAAAAAAGTATAAAAACGCGAATTACAAAAAATAGCATAAAAAACACGTTTCATAAGACTTAAAGCACTCATTCAATAAAAAAATTATTCAATTAACAACTTGAATTCGTGCATTTCAAGCGTGTCTTACCAAATTTGTAATTATGTGACAGAAGGTTACAAAATTAAGATATTGATTATTAATAAATCAAAATCGGCATCTTCGTTTAAAGTTCCCAACGGGAGCAGTAACTCTTTTTAGTGGGCGCTAATGCCTTCATGGGGTTCATATTTCTTATTAATTTTTACGCTTGAACATTTTCTTATTGCTTAATCTTATACAGGATGTATTAAGCCAGTTATATGTGGTAATCTTGCACAAACGTTTTAACTGTTACAATTACTCCGTCAACTCATTACCTTACCTAATTGAATGCAAATGAGATTGCTCCGTTCATACAATAACTTCTCCGCAATCGTTCTGTAATCATATTGTGAAAGAAAATTTGTTCGGCTAACTGATGTAAAGTTATTACACCAATAACTTTCACATACACTACAAGTTATTATCGTCTACTTTGTCTTGCGATTGTAGCAGCTACTTTATGAGGTTATCACAATGTTTAGTGTACAAACTTCATCATAGCACCCAGTAAGTTTACAATCGTTGTCTATTTAACGTCTAAAGTGATTTTAAAACAACTTTTTTTTCGGTGACAAAAACACTATTTAGTTTTATAAACGTTTAGTTCAATCTATTAAGATTTAACGGAAAACCGGGCACAATTGTTAATTACAGCTTTCATTATCAAATACCGAACTCATTGTCAGACTGTTCATAATTCATCAACCATCGAATCAGAAACGCGACAAGTACTAATGAGTGATGAAGGTGACAGCGTATCAATTAGGCGGAAAAGATTGATAGCCCATGAAATTAGGAGCAGTAATTAAGCTTACTTTTATAACTTTGAAGATATTTTTCTTTCATTTTCCGTTTAAATAACTAACTGAGATATACAAACATTTATTTCCATAGAAACCAGGGCATACCTATGTACAGGGTGGGTAAATTTGGGTCTTATTATAGGCTATCTCAGAAACTATAAGAGATGCGAAAAAAGTAGGTGCCATGTCTCGGTCTCTTTTTCCGAGACTAATCCAATCCCGCAAAGACCAAATCTCTATCTTCTTTTGTTTTTAAATTATAGCCAAAAAGTCAAATTTTACCGATTTCAAAAAATACTCATATTTCGTTTATTTTTCAAATTAGAGAAATGGAGTTAAATGGAGTACAAACTATAGTTGATTATGATTGATATTCCATTGAAACACCGTTTCAATGGAATGTCCGCTCCCAGTTTATAATTCCTAATTTTCCTCTATCTCATCCAATTTCAAAAGAAAAGATTGTTGATATCAAAAAACTTCTAAATCTTATGTTTGGGGAAAACTGGGAAAATACTACCGAAGATTTCATTCATTGATTCCGAACCTTACAAACAGTAAGTTTAGTAGAAGAAGATGACAGTTTGTGACTGTTTAGTTCCTGAAGTTGTCCATATTTAATTATTCATTAATTAATACATTTCTTGTATTTTTAATAAACAAACTTTACTTGCTAACCATTTTTTATTGGTGAACAAAGTCAGGGATAAGATGCTGAGAAATTTAAATTAACTATTCAAAGTTTTTATTCGTTGGTACAAAACCAACTTTATCCTGAATAATAGTACAAAACCACCTTTATTCTGTCATATTCGTGCAAAACCATATATTATAGCCACTAGGTAGTATTTATTGTCCGGACCCGCCTGCTATAATCAAAATTTTGAACCATGTCGCTTACTATTTTGGAATTGAAAATTAACGCTTATTTTCTGCAAAGACACCATACATGCGATACATCATTGGAAAGCTAAAAGTATGCTCTTTTCAGTAACATCATAATCAAGTATAGTTTGTATTTAAAAAAACACACCTTTGTGTTATATCTCAAAAACCATCAAGTATGTTTAAAATTTTTCAACGGCAGTATATTCTACTTAAAGAAGTGTCTTAAGAACGTATCAACCACATTTCTCTGATTTCAAAAATAAACGAGATATGAGCATTTTTTGAAATCACGAAAATTTGACTTTTTAGCTATAACTTAAAAACAAAAGAAGATAGAGGTTTGGTGTTTGCGGGATTGGGTTAGTCTCGAAAAAAGAGAAAGGGACATGGTACCTACTTTTTTCGTATCTCTTATAGTTTCTGAGATAGCCTATAATAACACCCAAATTTGCCCACCCTGTACTTATTTTGTCCCACAAAATGCAATATGTCAATATAATTTGACATTACAGTAAAACCTCGATATAAATTGATCAATACGAGGAACGCAGTGTCCGATATAACTCAATAAAAATATACAACAATCTAGAATAACAAATAAAACTATACTAGCACTAGAACTAACACTAAACCTAAAACTAGAATCTGTTTCTAGTTCTAGGTCTAATGTTTGGTGTAGTGATTGTGATAGGTAGCGCTAGTTAGCATAAAATATCAATATGTTGCATATTTTTATTGCACTAAAACTAGCTGATAGTGCTAGTTTTACACTAGCACTATCATTAGAACTAACACAAGACCTAGAACTAGAATCATTCGGGTTTAGCCGCCTTGAGAGACGTGCGGCTAAATCCGAATGTTTCTAGTTCTAGGTCTTGTGTTAGTTCTAGTTTTACACTAGCACTATCACTTGAACTTACATAAGACCTAGAACTAGAATCATTTGGGTTTAGCCGTTGTTAGATTTTATATTATATTGGTTAATTTATATTAGATTTGATAAATTTATATTATATTAGTTCGTTCATATTAGATTTATTTGTATCGCCTCATTTGTTTAGTCTGGATTTGAAGTGTCTCCAGTCGCAAGATTAGGGATTTTTATCGTATTATTTATTGGGTTGAGTTAAGTGTGGGAATGCGTTGGGGTGTATATTTCGGTGTTTAGGTAAGGGTTTTTAGTTAGGACCTAAAATAAAGAAGGAGCCTGCGAGCTCAACTCGTATCAGTCATCCAGTCTTCGATTTAACACCCAACGAAACAGTACCCCTTCATTTTACGTGGAGCAAGGCTCCCTATATAACTCTCGCCACAACTAATCGCAATTTATATGTATAGTTTAAGTGTAATTAATAATAAAGTTTATGGAAACGTAAAACCAAGATTTTGTTGTTAACCAGCGCCCACCAGATAAAAAATAAATAATCAGCCGTCTTGAGAGACGTGCGGTTAAATCCGAATGTTTCTAGTTCTCAGTCTAGTGTTAGTTCGAATTTTGCACTACCACTATCACTAGAACTAACACAAGACCTAGAACTAGAATCATTCGGGTTTAGCCGTCTTGAAAGACGTGCGGCTAAATCCGAATGTTTCTAGTTCTAGGTCTTGTGTTAGTTCTAGTGGCAGTGATAGGAAGCGCTAGTTAGCAGAAAATATCACTATGTTGCATTTTTACTTTTTTCCATACAACATTTTTTTTTGCAAAACTACCCAATGCATGTACTATTAAGCTATGTTGCATTTTATGTGGGACAGTGCAAGTGCATAGTAGTTTCGTAACTATGGTTACTAAATTCCAGGTATACAAAACCTATAATGAAAATTAGATCAGAATATAGTGTTAGTTCCAGTTTTGCACTAGCACTATCACTTGAACTAACACAAGCCCTAGAACTAGAATCATTTGGGTTTAGCCGTCTTGAGAGACGTGCGGTTAAATCCGAATGTTTCTAGTTCTCGGTCTAGTGTTAGTTCGAATTTTGCACTATCACTAGAGCTAACACAAAACCTAGAACTAGAATCATTCGGGTTTAGCCGTCTTAATAGACGTGCGGCTAAATCCGAATGTTTCTTGTTCTAGGTCTTGTGTTAGTTCTAGTGGCAGTGATAGGAAGCGCTAGTTAGCAGAAGATATCACTATGTTGCATTTTTACTTTTTTCCATACAAAATTTTTCCTTTGCAAAACTACCCAATGCCTGTACTATTAAGCTATGTTGCATTTTATGTGGGACAGTGCAAGTGCATAGTAGTTTCGTAACTATGGTTACTAAATTCCAGGTATACAAAACCTATAATGAAAATTAGACCAGAATATAGTGTTAGTTCCAGTTTTGCACTAGCACTATCACTTGAACTAACACAAGACCTAGAACTAGAATCATTTGGGTTTAGCCGTCTTGAGAGACGTGCGGTTAAATCCGAATGTTTCTAGTTCTCGGTCTAGTGTTAGTTCGAATTTTACACTATCACTAGAACTAACACAAGATCTAGAACTAGAATCATTCGGGTTTAGCCGTCTTAATAGACGTGGGGCTAAATTCGAATGTTTCTTGTTCTAGGTCTTGTGTTAGTTCTAGTGGCAGTGATAGGAAGCGCTAGTTAGCAGAAGATATCACTATGTTGCATTTTTACTTTTTTCCAAACAAAATTTTTCCTTTGCAAAACTACCCAATGCATGTACTATTAAGCCATGTTGCATTTTATGTAGAACAGTGCAAGTGCATAGTAGTTTCGTAACTATGGTTACTAAATTCCAGGTATTCAAAACCTATAATGAAAATTAGATCAGAATATAGTGTTAGTTCCAGTTTTGCACTAGCACTATCATTTGAACTAACAAAAGACCTAGAACTAGAATCATTTGGGTTTAACCGTCTTGAGAGACGTGCGGTTAAATCCGAATGTTTCTAGTTCTCGGTCTAGTATTAGTTCGAATTTTGCACTATCACTAGAACTAACACAAAACCTAGAACTAGAATCATTCGGGTTTAGCCGTCTTAATAGACGTGCGGCTAAATCCGAATGTTTCTAGTTCTAGGTCTTGTGTTAGTTTTAGTGGCAGTGATAGGAAGCGCTAGTTAGCAGAAGATATCACTATGTTGCATTTTTACTTTTTTCCATACAAAATTTTTCCTTTGCAAAACTACCCAATGCCTGTACTATTAAGCTATGTTGCATTTTATGTGGGACAGTGCAAGTGCATAGTAGTTTCGTAATTATGGTTACTAAATTCCAGGTATACAGATTGGTGTACTATTAATACTAATATCTTTCCATAAATTACAGTTATTACTTACCATATACCTATCAAATAGCAAATGTGACCGTGGCAAATTGAGACCAAATCGTCCGTGACCAATCTAACGATGAGTTCCTTCACTTTGCAACCCCGCACGTTTTACCCGAGTAGCCCACCAAGTTTCTGAAGTCGGTTTTCGCCTGAAGCTTTTGCGTCACGTGCCATTAAGCGCCCTTTGGCGTCGTCGGTTCACAATAGATGCGGTACTTGGCGTCGCAATTTCGAACGGGCGATGCGACGTTAACCCTCTGCTGTTCTACAATGGTGCACCGCTCTCAAGAAATGATCCCATTTCGGATCTGTGCAGGTGTTAAATAGAATTACATAAACATTTATGATTATAGCCGTGAGTAACGGCAGAAATGATTTATTGTTTTCGGTAAAGGTAACATTAATGCTCGCCGATTAATTTGAACATGGTGTGGGATATAAAACGTATTTCCATTTTGGCAGTAATTAAATTTATTATTTTATAATTCCCTCTCGAATAAATATGTGGATAATTTTATGATGACATTTGAGTTAATCTCATTATCGGTGATTATTAATTAGTTTTGAATGATTAAATTTATTATTATGGAACTACCTATTAGTGTTTTATTTAATATAAAATTTTCATTTCATAGTTGCTAAATTATTCCCAATATTTCAATAAATGCTAAATAATAACTTTAGACAATTTATTTATTGGTTCTAGAAATACCTGCAATTCTCCATAAACTTATAAAAAATGTTTTAAAAAGATTTATATACTACAATTAGAAAATAAAGTAATTCTGGCAATTCGAATCTATGTTCGAAACGTAATTCATTCCAATTGGACATATATTTCCCCCTTAACGTCCATAATCCAGTCGAAGAGAGACATAAATGTTAAAACTTCATAGCAATGAGTTAGTAAACTTCATCAATAAATTTCAAGAAAATCGGGGCGTCGCATTTACGTCCACATAAAATCAAGCGATTGGCGTCGTGATGCTGCCATTCGGACCGAAAGAATATTTCACGTTTTTGAAATTAAATTCAAGAACGTGAGTTGATTATCGTTAAGTGACTTAAAGTTGGCGGTGTCTGTCTGTGCTAATTTCAAATGCAACAGTTTATTAAATTACGGCGCCCCAGCCATTAGCTTCGGCAACGCCCGCGTCTTATTAATTTTCTTAAATTAATTACATCTGACCGTAAATTTTAACGGTCTCACAAGTTTAATGAAAAGGTGTTAGAACGCGAGTGTTATTTATTCATTTCATCGCATTCAACTCTATACTTTGCATCCGACACAATCCAAAATTTAATAATTTGCATGTACATTTTTTTTGTGGAGAAAATCAATAGAATTCTTTGTTTTCTTTAATTAACCCGTTCGAATGAAGTGGCTAAAGCGACGTTCTCACTAGAATACACTTGTACCATAAAAAGTGGTTGTAATAGTCATCTTTTTGTACTCTTGAAACCTCGTTGTCTGGGTCACATGTGAAAAAGGGGTTGCACTTGACGCGTTAATTAGTTTAGAAATGTTCTAAAGGTGTTTCCATAGCAACTAAAACAAGAACCCTTTCCTTTGGAAAGTGGGTTAAAATTTTCCAACACTTTTATCAACGAGAATATGTACAGGGTGGGCAAATTTGGGTGTTATTATAGGCTATCTCAGAAACTATAAGAGATACGAAAAAAGTAGGTGCCATGTCCTCTTTTTTCGAGACTAACCCAATATCCCGCAAAGACCAAATCTCTATCTTCTTTTGTTTTTAAGTTATAGGCAAAAAGTCAAATTTTAGCGATTTCAAAGAATGCTCATATCTCGTTTATTTTTGAAATTAGACTAATGGGGTTAATACATTCTTAAGACACTTTTTTGAGTAGAATATACTGCTGTTAAAAAATTTTAAACATAGCTGATAATTTTTGAGATACAACATAAAGTTGTATTTTTTTAAATACAGACTATAGTTGATTATGATGTTACTGAAAAGAGCATATTTTTAGCTTTCTAATGATGTATCGCATGCATGATGTATCTGTAGAAAATAAGCGTTATTTTTCAATTCTAAAATATTAAGGCTAGGAAAACGGTAAATGCTACTTACAAGGGAAGTATCAGAACTGTCCCTCACCGATTTTGTTGAAATTTGGTACAGCGATAGTATGGCCAAAAATAAGGTTTACGTATTTTTTTATACGTGCTAATAAAGCCCCTGGGGCGAGTTATAAGGGTTAGAAATCGGGACGAAATATATATATTCGCTTATAGGCTGAAAACGAAAATAGCTATCGAAATGTGGTAAATGTAAACTGATATTCATTTACAAAGAGCTTTCCATTGATATATCACACATATATCTGAGGGCTTCAGGGGGTAAGTTTTTTGGAATATTTTAAAAACTACCCTATCGATTTTGACGATATTATGTATCCTTATAGTACGTTTAAAAATATTAATGACGTGTTTTTTCTTATTTGCCTCTGACCATCCCCTGCAAAGTTACGGGGTACAATAGATAACCCCTTTCCTTAAGAATAATGTGATAAACTGTTGCACTTTTGAACAATATTTTGAAAAAACCATTAATTAGATGTAAATTAAGATTTACACAATAAAATAAATCCTATACGACATTAAGGGGTGGCTGGGGTTAACTACCCTAATCACCACAAAAATAATTTTTTTTTGCGAAAATTGTTTGTCGATTTTGGTGCAATTTACCACGACGATTTTTTATACATTAGGTAGTACTATTGTAAGAACCTACAAAGGTTAGAAGGTTAGAAATTTGGGGTAGAAAATATATTTTCGCTAATTACTTTCATAATGCTACAGAAAAATCTTTTTTTTATCCTTATTCTATTTAAATAACACAAAAGTTAGGATAATTATATAAATATTTATTAATAATGTGTTCAAAAGCAACTGAAAAAGAATGGTTAAGTATGACAAATTGTATTCTACATTGTTAATTTAATTTTTTTTTTATTTATTTTTGTTTAAAAGGGATTTTGGGGATTAAAACCGTGGAAAGCGTGGTCCAGTCGGTGTCATCGACAACACATAGCTACACAATTCAACCCATCATATCTGCAAATGAAAAGCTACTTTCTCCTCTTTTCATTGTTTTAAAAGAATTTTCTGGTACGTTTGGACCGAGGGTAATAAATACAATGTTCAAAGCAGATAACATATTCGTTTTGGCATCAAAGTCTGGTAAACTGACTTCTGCTCATATGAAAAATTGGCTACAAAATGTCTATTTCCCAAACACTGGACCCAAATCATTACTATCCCTTCGTCTGTAAACCTGGGTATTTCGTGTCCGAGCTACAACTGTTTAGGCAAATAATTTTCTAAGAAGTGAATAGACATAGTTCGGACCCCCACCTAAAAAAAGGTAATGTGTGATAGGTGATGAACGCACAAGGTTAAAGTTTTCATTTTCTGTTGTACAGTTGTTGTTAACAGGTTAAATCTGTAGCGAACACAAAAGACCCAGGTTTACAGCCGGCGTATACTGATCTCGCAGGAAAGTGAAAATTTTTATTTTTGATATAAGATAGTGAAATGAAACTTTTACATTCGAGAACGAGCGCTATTGCGAGCGATAGCGAATTTTAAATGTCACAAATATACTATTATAAATTTGCATTTAAATATGAAATGATAAAACAATAAAATGTTAATTATTTTGCGTTTGTAATTTATTCAGTATCAAATTCTTTGATTATTGTAGCTGGACGTAAAAGTCTTTTACATATAGGACGTAGCGTGCTGTGGACAAAAAACAATTGTTTTGACAGTTGCTAAGTACTGTGTAAACGTCAACTTTTAAAGCAGTATCGAAAAATTTATTTTTTGCATTGACGTTCTTTTTTGACTACAAAAAAAAACAATCAAACAAATTTTTCTCAGTGCTATAACTCAAAATGGCACAACGATCGGCTGACGACGTAGCGCGCGTACTTCGCCAACGTCCAATAATTTCTTATTTTGGAGGCGAAGACAGTGAAGAAGAAATCGATAATGTTGAAGAGGCTGACAGTGATGATAGTGAAAGTCATGTTTCAGATAAACAATCGGAAGAAGACGAAAGTGTAGTTGAGGATGAGCCAGAGACTGTAGAAGGAAGCAGACGTCGAAAATTTGTTTACGGGAAGGATAAGCATCAATGGTGTCTCACTACGCCAGAATCTCGAGGCCGTAGGTCAAATATTACTATCATTTTGCCTAAAGTCATTGGTGCGGCTGCAAGATCACGTACAATTCTAGAAATTTGGAGCACATTATTCACTCAGGACATTTTAAACATTGTTTTGAAATATACTAACGCCGAAATCGAGCGATTTATACAGGACAACAATGATTGTGCATCGTTCCAACCAATTACTTTAAACGAGTTGAAGGCATTTATAGGTCTCCTATATTTTGGCGGCATGCAAAACAATAATCGTGTAAATTTAACGGAGATCTGGTCGCGCGAGTTTGGATCAAAACTGCATAAAGCGACAATGTCACAAAGACGATTCGAATTTATTAGTTGTCGGCTTCGATTTGATGACAAGGCTACACGATCTGCAAGACGCCTTGAAGACGCACTAGCACCAATTCGTCAAATTTGGGATATTTTTATACAGAACTGCCAAAATAACTATACTCCGAGCCAGTTTTTAACTATTGACGAACAGTTATTAGGGTTTCGTGGACGTTTTTCGGGACGTGTTTATATAAAATCAAAACCGGCGCGGTATGGAATCAAAATAGTTTCCATGAATGACGCAAAAACTTTTTATATGTACAATGCCATACCGTACACTGGAAAAGTACAGACAGAACAAGGTGAGAGTGTTCCTTCCTATTACGTGCGTAAATTGAGTGAACCAATTCATAACACCCATAGAAATATTACGTGCGATAATTGGTTCACTTCAGTTGAGATTTGTAACAAAATGAAAAAAAATTTTAATATATCAATGGTAGGCACACTTAGAAAAAATAAGCGTCAAATTCCGGAATCATTCAAAAGAAATGTTTCGATCGGCGCTGCAAGGTATGGTTACGACGGGCAGAACATTTTACTCTCGTATTGCCCAAAGAAAAATAAAGTTGTTTTGTTGTTGTCGTCAATGCATAAAACCGGAAAAGCGTGTGAAAATAATGGAAAGCCGGAAATTATAGAATTTTATAATAAAAACAAATGTGGTACAGATGTCTTTGACCAGCTTTGTGGAAATTATTCCTGCACCCGTACAACCAGCCGCTGGCCAATGCGCTTTTTTTTGGGCATGTTGGATCAGGCCAGTGTTAATGGGTGCATTCTATATAATTTTTTACCTGAAAATGAAAATAAAAATAAAAGAGAGTTTTTAAAAGAACTGTCTCTTGCACTTATAAAACCACATTTACAAGATCGCTTAACGACGAACGGAATGCACAAATCCATAGTCAATGGCATCATAGAGATTTTAGGTTTGAATGAGTTTGACAATCCAATCTTAAAAACAGATAAACTAACGAAGAGAAAGAGATGTCATTTTTGTAAAAGCGATAAAGATAAAAAAACGGGGTATTGCTGCATAAAGTGTCAAAAACCTGTCTGTGAGGAACATCGTTGCGTTTGTTGTGCTCATTGTGTACAATAGTTTTTTTTACTTAAGAAGTAATAATTTTGTTTAATGTTTGGTTAATATGCTTTAATAGTTTTTTGATAAAAAATACTGATATACTTAATAAATAAATACATTAAAATTAGAACAAATAAAATAATACTAATTCCTAACGTTTATTTTATTGTCTATTTTATCTGTACAAACTTAAGCACTTAATATTAAATAAATAAAAGAAAATATTTTTTTGTAAAAATTAGCATTATTTTCATTATCAATTTTCTTTTCAAAAATTTCGATATCTTACTTTTTCAAAAGTTATGATTTTTTTAGTAAATTACTCTTATTAACTGAATTTCTTCATTTGTATAAAAAAATATGTATGCAAAAATAAATTTTTCGATAATTTTATGATTGATTTATCAAGTTGAAGGTTTCGAACATTATCATGAATTGTTTATAAAATTTTTTAAGTGCATTAACAGGATGAAAAAACGGCCGGACCCGAAAGACCCACCTTTACAGACGGAAGGTGCTAGAAAACCGTTTACAGACGAAGGGCTATTACTGGATTCTTGGAGTGGCCACTGGCCTGATATTATTAGTGAAGTAACTCCATCGGATGTTAAGTTTAAACATTTGTCTATACCTGCAGGGACAACAGGTCAAATTCAACCCCTGAATGTATTTGGTTTTAGAATATGGAAAAATTTCATTAGAAGATTTTCTGATCAAGTTATTCTCTATCAGTACGATGTCAATTTGCATCAGCGAGATAATATTTTAAAATTGCAATCCTTAACGCAAAAACCAGTTGTCTTTCCCACGATTTATTAATGTTTCTAAATACGCCTGATTTGCATCTAGATATATAAAGGAGAGACCAGAACAGTTTGAAAATCCCGTGGAGGTTTGCTTTTCCAATGAAAAACCTACGTGCGATATCTGTGGAGATATGGCTGTTATAACTTGTGCATGGTGTAAACAATCGTTGAGTTTAAAACATTTTTTTCATAATTTTCATTATTGCCAACAAAAAAAGAAATTAAATTAATAATGTAGAATAGAATTTGTGATAGTCAACCATTCTTTTGACAGTTACTTTTTAACTCATTACTAATAAATATTTATTATCCTAACTTTTGTGTTATTTAAATAGAATGAGGATAAAAAACATTTTTCTGTAGGAGTATGAAAGTTATTAGCAAAAATATATTTTATACCCCAAACTTCTAACCCTTGTAAGTTCTTACAATAGTACTATCTAACATAAAAAAATCATCGTGGGAAATTGCACCAAAATCGACAAACAATTTTCGCAAAAAAAAAATTATTTTTGGGGTGGTTAGGGTAATTAACCCCAGCCACCCCTTAATGTCGTATATTGTCTATTTTACTGCGTAAATCTTAATTTACAACTAATTTATGGTTTTTTTCAAAATATTAGTTCAAAAGTGTTACAGTTTATCACATTATTCTTAAGAAAAGGGGTTATCTATAATACCTCGTAATTTTGCAGGGGATGGTCAGTGGCAAATAAGAAAAAACACGTCATTAATATTTTTAAACGTACTATAAGGACACATAATATCGTCAAAATCGACAGGGTAGTTTTTAAAATATTCCAAAAAACTTACCCCCTGAAGCCCTCAGATATATGTGTGATATATCAATGGAAAGCTCTTTGAAAATGAATATCAGTTTACATTTACCACATTTCGATAGCTATTTTCGTTTTCAGCCTATAAGCAAATATGTATATTTCGCCCCGATTTCCAACCCTTATAACTCGCCCCAGGGGCTTTATTAGCACGTATAAAAAAATACGTAAACCTTATTTTTGGCCATACTATCGCTGTACCAAATTTCAACAAAATCGGGGAGGGACAGTTCTGATACTTCCCTTATTAGTTATTATAGCAACGTGAGTTTACTAATCATTTCATTCATGAATTTTGCGAAACGAGTTTCCCGTTTAAGAAGTTCCGCATTATCTTTAAATAAAACGATAATAATAAATATAGAATATATTGTCAATGGAAATATTCAATGGAAAGTCCGCTGGAAAACCATATATTATAGCCACTAGGTAGTATTTGCTGTCCGCATTAACGCCTACTATTTTGGAATTGAAAATTAACGCTTATTTTCTGCAAATACACCATACATGCGATCAGTGTTGTTAAATACCCGGGTATTTATTTTCAAGGGTAAATTTCCTGGATATATACCCGGGGGTATTTACCCAAGATGGGTATTTAGAGGTATTTATAAAATTTAATATAAGTTGAGTTGATGGCAGTTTTGCAAGCACTTCAAGAATGCAGAGTCGATTATCGATATACCAAATTTATTTATAACATCTACAAGAATGCTACAATGACGGTAAAATTACATTAAAGTACTGAAGAGGGTAAAAGTAGTAAAGTATTGATTGTGAGTAAAACAAGGCGATACACTGTTGAACCCAAATTGTTCATCACAGTCCTCAGAGTGCATTTAGGCAACTAGATTAGACCCAAAAAGGCATAAACATTGATTGCAAATGCTTAAGTAATTTGTGCTATGCGGACGATATAATTCTTATCGGATAGCCTTGGAGAGATTAAACTAATCTTGTTCCCACTTATAACATCGAAATTGGGAATAATGAGATTGAGAGGGTTGACAGCTATGTATATCTTGGCTATGAGGTTCGTGTATCGAGAGGTAATCAAACAAGCAAACTAAACAGAAGGATCACACTAATGAGGCCAACCCAAAAGGCCAAGAAAGGCTTTCAATCAATGAGTGTTTCCGGTTATGACATAAGACTCCGAAACTTTAACATTAATTGTAGCCACTGCCAAGAGGGTCCAAGTAATGCAAAGATAGATGGAGAAGTCGATCCTGGGTCTAACTCTGAGGTACTACATACGAAATGAAGACCTATGAAGAAGAATAGGCGTAAATGAACTGGTGGTCAACATTCTGGCAAAGCTTAAGTGGAACTTGGCGGGTCATGTCGTGCGAATGAAGAATGAGCAGTGGGCAAAACGGTTACTTGAGTGGACATCGCGAGCAAACAGACGAAGTAGACGTGAAAAGTATGACCAACAATTGGATTCAGACAGCACAGAATAGAATCGAATGGGACAGAATAGGGGAGGTCTATGTCCAACAATGGACGCAGAGGACTGCTTGATGATAATAACACTGGACAACAAATTTTGGTTTATTTGCTGTATCGTGTTTGAAAAGTACGTTTTTTAGGTATTTTTGGGGTGCTGAATACAAATATGACAATGAAATTTAAAACTTAGTTGCAGTTTTTAAGAACACATTTTTATTTTATTTTTAACAAACTAAAAAAAGAAATAGGTATTTTTACACTATTTTTGCACTTTTAGACTTTAGTTATAGCGCTGTCTTTTTGCTACTCTTTTGTAGATTGTTTCTGGAGCATCTCTAACAAGAGTGCAGCAGTAGTCTGCAAGCATGGAAGGATTCCACTTTCCCTGGTACCTTTTTTCCATATATGATATATCCTGATGAAAACGTTCGCCGTGTTCATCACTTACAGCTCCGCAGTTTTCAGGAAAAAAGTCCAAGTGTGAATGTAGGAAGTGCATCTTTAGAGACATATTACAACCCATTTTTTGATACGATAACAGCATATTCTTAACAAGAGTAACGTAATTGTCAGCTTTTTGGTTTCCCAAGAAATTGGTGACCACGAAGCGAAGCCAAGCATTTTTTTCAATATCTGTTAGGGTGTTGTCAAATTGTTCGTCCTTCAAAATGTTTCGAATCTGTGGCCCAACAAAAATACCTTCTTTCACTTTTGATTCACTTAGCCTTGGGAATTTCTGACGCAGGTATTGAAAAGCTGGACCATCTATATTTAGTGCCTTGACAAAATTTTTCATTAGGCCCAATTTAATATGCAGTGGTGGCAACCAAATCTTTTTAGAGTCTACCAATGGCACATGCTGTACATTCTTTTGGCCTGGCTCTAGTGATTGTCGAACGGGCCAGTCTTGTCTCTTGTAATGTAGTGCCTTTGCCCGACTGTCCCATTCACACAAAAAGCAGCAAAACTTGGTGTAGCCTAGTTGCAAACCGAGTAAAAGTGCAACAACCTTTAAGTCGCCACAGATTTGCCATTGGTGCTCATCGTATTTTATGCATGTCAGTAAGTATTTCATGTTGTCGTATGACTCTTTCATGTGAACTGCATATCCAATAGGAATAGAAGGTAGAATATTTCCAATATGCAATAGTACTGCCTTTAAACTCAATGTTGAACTGTCTATAAACAATCTCCATTCCTTTGGCTTGTGGTTTATATTTAAAGCCGCTAGTAAGCCGTTTATGTCATTGCAGAAAACCAAGTTATTCTTCATGTCAAAAAATGGTGCTAGGTTTTTATGGCGTTTGCGAAAAACACATACAGAGACATCGTCTTCTAATAGGTTCCACTGCTGCAATCTTGATCCTAGCAACTCTGCTTTAGTTTTTGGAAGTTCTAGATCCCTCACAAGATCATTTAATTCAGACTGAGTAATTTTATGCGGTTGACGGTGTGATGTGCTCGATGTAAAATCAGGGTCCTTTGATGTTGTAGGCATATCTTCTTGACTAATCTCTGTATCGCTGTTATCTGATTCGCAACCGTATCTTTCTGGGGGTTCTGGAATAGGAAGTTCGTCACTATGGGGTACAGGTCTTATGGCAGATGGTATATTTGGATAGTTAATAACCGACTTTTTTTTCTTGGATATACCTGTGCCTTGCCCAACATGAGGTGTCATGCAAAAATAGCAATCGTTAACATGATTTGTAGGCTCTCTCCAGACCATTGGGACAGCAAAGCGCATAGAACGTTTTTTACGATTTAACCAGTTTCTCAGACTTGAAGCACATGAATTACAGCAGATATGGGGAGCCCACTGTTTGTCTTGATCCCCTATTTTGCAACCGAAGTAAAGGTGATATGCAGTTTTTATCACTGGAGTAATAGACCGCTTCTGAGACGCAAAAGTCACTTCACCACAAACGTAACAGAAGTAATCCGGACTGTTTACACACTATCGAGACATCTTACGTGAATGCTGGCTGGCAACTGAGAAACTATAGCTGAAACAACATAATTTATACCTGACGTAACACTATCATGCCGATTGCATCATGTGTTCTCGCGGAATCTACGACTATACCACGTGCATTTTTTCCAGTTACAGTATTATTATTGTAGCATCACGTATCTCTAAAACGCGAACTAATATTGCAAAAATAAAATTATTTTCGGAATCAGCGCACCAAAAATAGTAAAGTTTTGTTGATTTTATTTTAGATACTTTTTGGCTGTTGTCCAGTGTAATCATAATAACTTAATCTAATCTAAATTACGACAGATTCGTTTAATGATAATACGTCTTTGATTATTGACAATTCCTCTTCATTTTCTTTTGAATCTGATATACTTTGACTGGTATCACTTTTGTACCCACTGTTTGAGTATTTACCCTAGGCCGGGGTAAATACCCGGATAAATACCCATTTTAGAAATACCCGTCGGGTATCTACCCAACGCCCATCACTGCATGCGATACATCATTGGAAAGCTAGAAATATGCTCTTTTCAGTAACATCATAATCAAGTGTAGTTTGTATTTAAAAAAACACAACTTTGTGTTGTATCTCAAAAATCATCAAGTATGTTTAAAACTTTTCAACGGCAGTATATTCTACTTAAAAAAGTGTCTTAAGAACGTATCAACTCTATTTGTCTAATTTGAAAAATAAACGAAATATGAGCAGTTTTTGAAATCACGAAAATTTGACTTTTTGGCTATAACTTAAAAACAAAAAAAGATAGAGGTTTGGTGTTTGTGGGATTGGGTTAGTCTCGAAAAAAGAGACCGGGACATGGCACCCCATGGCACTTTTTTCGTATCTCTTATAGTTTCTGAGATAGCCTATAATGACACCCAAATTTGCCCACCCTGTACATATACCGGGAATTTCATATAACTCGCAATATATAAATTCTGTAACCAGTTAAGAAATTAGTATTCTCTTGCACTGCTCCACATAAAATGCAACATAGCTCAATAGTAGAGGCGTTGGATACTTTTGCAAAGGAAAAGTTCTGCTTGGAAAAGTTGACGTCCTTATAATAACTCTGCGTTTCCGTCTTAAAAGATGCACGCCTAAACACGAATGTTTCTAGTTAGGGTCTAGTGTTAGTTCTAGTTTTACACTAGCACTATCACTATAACTAACACAAAACTTAGAACTAGCATCATTCGGGTTTAGCCGCCTTGAGAGATGTGCGGCTAAATCCGAATGTTTCTAATTGTAGGTCTAATATTTGAGTTGTTTGGTTTCAAATACCCTTAAGTCCAAATTTTTCGATTTTGAGAAAACGGCAAAAAAGTATTTTGGGATGATTTTGGCGTTAATAATTCAAACATAATTTATTTGTTATTAGAAGACTTACTGAAGTTTCAAAAATTCTATAACCACGTCTTTTGAAATAGATATAAAAATCACAAAGTGGATTTAAAAATGGTGTTTGGTTGCGTTTGCTACCAAACTGTGGATAAAGGCTCATTTGAATCTGAACAAAATGGATTAGGCATGAATTGAAAGTGAATCAAATCTCTTTGTAGGTAATAACTGGAAACTTTATTTTTTGAAAGATATGTTATTTAAAAACTGTACTTAAAAAACTCTTAAACTGTAACATCAGGTATATTTTCGGTTGATTCACATAAACTAGGCTCTTCGTCCCCACTGTCTTCTCGAAAATCGCCAGGAATATTATTGTTCTGAAATTTTCCCAACACATCTCTATAATAAGTCAAATTTTCTACCGCTCTCCAGTTCCTTCCATAATGTTTGCTTAACAAGTTATTTACATCTCTCATTTTCAGATCTTTTGGTTTCACTCCGCTAGGAATTTCTTTTGGCTAGATATTCATGGCGGTTTGGTTTTTCCTAAAAACTCCTTTGAACGTTGCGGTGTCTGAACGGTAAGATAACTCACCTCGAATGGTGATGGCGTTTTTTTTTGCCACGTCGTATAATATATCTCTTACATTGGTTAAATTTAAAATGCCACTGAGACACTGGCTTAAGGATTTTTTGACCAGCACCTTTCCAATCACTATCGGGAACATCTTTTCCAAGTTTAAAAACAGTAGCATGTTCTTGAAAAATATTTATGTATTCTTCTGGCATTACAATTTCTTCTTTCTTTCTTATTTCTTTTTCGATAGTAGCAAAAACCCTGTCAGGTGGAATGTAGGAGTGCCCAACCACTGGGAATACCAGCTCGATTGTTCTAGTAGAACTGCTTATACTGCTTAGCCATTTGAACAACATACATATCATAATGGTATTTTTATTTTGGCCGCCGCATCCATCGGCGACCAATCGAAGTGTATCTATTCCCTCTAAGTTACTACTGTTTAAAGTGTAAAAGACGCAGCTTGCGATTTCGTTGGCGCCCTTAGCATGTTCATCTTCAGTCCACGTGAAAATTTTAACATTATCTTTTGTTAACGGAGCATGTGAGTGCCCCACTACAGTAGTGAAGTTGTAAATGTACAGTTGTCTACTATAATAGGTACTTTGATCTGGTATTTTGGGCAATACCAAGTTTTTCTGACAATCAAAAGAAATTGTCAGAAGGCCGTCCCGTTTCTCTTTTAGCTGTTCAAAAAATGCTTTGGCCCTGAGCTTATGTATTCGGTATTTTGTAGTTAGCACTGTTTTAATAGATGCAACCTTTTCATTTTTAATTTTTTCCCGGAGTTCAAGACACTTAGAGCAAACATCGGTGCTAGGAGATCCAAAGCCGATGTTGAAGGAAGTATTAAAAATAAATCGAAAGTAGCTCTCTTTAATATCTAAAGGCTGTCTATTTGATTTGAATTTTTAAGAGATTCGCGCGTTTTTTAATACAAATCATTGAGTATTTTATAGAAAACAACTTTTTCTAACAGATGGCGTATATATCTCATTTTTGCCCAAAAATGGATTTAGGGGATATTGAAACCAGACAACTCATTTGTTCTAGTAACAATGGCAGGTACCGCCATATCATTATGTTGCATATCTTTATTGCACTAAAACTAGAATTAACACTACACCTAGAAACAAAATAGTCTGAAGACGCACGTCTAAACTGCCAATATTCCATTGAATTTTATTTTTATTTAGGTGAATACTCAAACTGTATCTGGTTTAATAAACTAAATTAGTCTATTTTATTCCGCGTTGACCAAGGGTCTAAAACTTAGGGAAAATTATAATTTGAAACGCACGTCACGTGGTAAAACCCGACGGTTCCTGTTCACCTCGTTTCCTGTTATAATGAGGGCCAATCAAAGGCGGACGAGGCACGTGATGGGAATACAAAGTACCTCCACCCTTTTTTCTCCGGCCATTAACGGTTTTAGGTGCGAATGGTACGGGGTACCGGCGTTATTAAAAGTTTTTCGTTCCAGAAAAAGTCGGCATCTTCATCCGGGCGATGGGAAAAAGGAAAAGGAACGGAGGTGAAGTTCTCGGCACCATCAATTTGTATAAATCGCCAGAATCGGGCGGAATTAACATTTCATTTGAATTGGAAAACTACGCGAGGATCGAAGAATTTCGTCAAAACTACTCGGCGAAATTTCGCAAGCCGGAAATGGGAAGCTCATATTAAAAAATTTAATTTTCTCCCGACGATTTTTCCGAGATACGAAAAATTTAGGTGCATTCAAAGTACGGTGAGGCGTTTAATTAGCCCCCGCTGACAAAAGCTCTTTCGATAGTTGTAACAATACAAGACCGCAACTTCGCTCTTTTGTTCACCTTTAATAAGAGGGTTTTTTATGAAACTAGACGTAAAACGATTCTTGTACATTATCATTTCTTAGAGAATGTTGTCTTTTTTTACACCTATTTATCTTCATTTTAAGTTTTAGATATAAAGTAAGAACCCCCAAAGAACAATTCGTTTTCCCATTAAAACTACATACGAATGTTGGTGTTATAGTTCATAATTCTTGAAAAGTTTCTCCTTAAATACACTTTGGGTTATTTCTGCGCTTTTCACATCCTCGGTTAAAGTTTCCAAGTTTTCAGACGACGTTATAATTCAACGTTAATGCTCAATGAACGAGATTATAAATTTTGCAAGATGGATAATTAATGTTTCCATTTTAATTATAATGACCGATAACAACCCACGTAAATATACATTATGTAACTCGCTTATCTTATCGGGAAAATATTTCTGAATTACAACAGCTGTTTGATAATTTTTCGATAAGGAATCTAAATAAATTAAGCAAGTGAAGCAGAATGAAAATAAATCTCCATCAGGAAGTAGAAATAATACTATATTTTTTTATATAAAAATATAATCAATGTACATAATTTATATTTCATTTTAATTTTTAGTATAAGAATATTTACATTTCTGTTTTTGAAAAATATATATTTTTTAAATATTGCGATAAAAAACTGCGCTTAACAACTATGACTAGCTGATTGTACAGCAATGATTGTTTGCAATGAGGTAGATAGACAATAAACAACGGAATATGTACCATATAATTAAAAAAATAATAATAATAAACAAACAATAATTGTGGAAAGGCGTTGGTCGCGTTCACTTCGTCACATAAATAATAATATCACACCTGCGAGTAGCTAAAAGAACGAAATGTACGCATACCGACCTGTTTCATTTTCTATTTTCACTTTTAAAGCTTTGTACTTCGGTGACGACAGGATTCTTGCATACGACTATAAAAAATAATAACAAAACTAAACCCATATTTTAAACACTGAGTTGTTCAAAACGATTTAAAACGTGTAGTTCTATTAATTTGTGCGTTTTTAATTTTATACAGCAAAAAGTTATTTACACGAATTAGTAATAAACGGACTCAAAATGAAAATTATAGTTTGGTTTGTTAAGTACTAACAAATTATTTTTTAAAAATCAACTTAAAACTTTTTTATCAATTTATCTGATTAAAATGTTTCTGAATTTATTAAATAAAAATAAATATTAATTCTAAAGTACATCCTTAACGATTATGCGTAAACATAGAAATAATTTCGTATAGCACCATTAAAACTAAAAAAGAAAACACTCATCGTGTGTGGTCGAATCTTATAGAAGAAAACCCTGTACATACATATAAACTTCTTAAAATCATCAAGGTAACAGATCATTATAGAAACTTCCAATAAACTTTTTAATGCCTGTAGGGAGAGATTCATTTAAAACCTAATAAAAATAACAACGCAAAATAATCCTTAAAACGTACATAATAATAAAAAATTAAATTCTAAACGAAAAATATTTGACAAGATTAGGTAAAATATCAAAAAAAAAAACGAATTAAATTTGAATGCAAAGTAAGTCCCTAACTATTAAAAGCGTAAAACAATTTTCTCTCCCTAAGGAATAAAAGTAACACTAAAGTTTTATAAATACTTAAATAACACTCTTTCAAAATTGTTAACGTTTTAAAATTTGAAAGTTCAATAAAACAATTTTTTTATTACTTATGTAATTTCTTAGATATGTAGGATATCCCAGAATTATAGCAACAAGTTTATTACTTTTAGATTAATATAGGCATTAATTACATATTAATCATACAAAATCATTTAGGTTGTGTATCACACACTCATTATTAATTATCAACAAATATACAAAAGTGATCCTGAAATGAGCCAAAAAGTATGATAAAGCTTTGTTGGTAGGATTATTCAGGTTTTAACATAGATATCAGATTATTAAAGTTCATTTTTAGAAAGTTTTTGTGATTAACAAAATTAGCGCTATTCGATGGCAAATGTTTTTGGGTTCATAAGACTTCTCAATTGAACATGCAAAGCAGTATCATAGAAATCAACTTATATATTTTCCATATCAACAAATTTAAAGAACTTGTTTAGTGGTGTAATTCTGGGACACCTATATTTATTTATATTTTTAACTACAGTGTGTCCCCGGATAGGTGAACGACTCTTATAAAAGGTAAAATTTTTTAGATATTAATTGTCATTTTTTGTGGTTTAGCCCTGCTTGATTAAAGACTAATTTTGAACATATTTTCAATTTTTAAAAAAGAAGTGAACCTTGACAGTGAAAGAAAAACGCTTTTTGTGGCAGGTAAAGTACCTTTTCTGTTTACAGTACGTGAAAGTGTTACTAAGAAGTTTTGTTCAGAATGAAAAACTATGGCCATATGCATATTTTCGCAATGATCGGCCTACTTTGAAAAAATCCATATCAAACAATTTTATTTTTAACAAAGACTCCTATGGAAAAACAAAATTGCTTTCCTGTTAATCTGTCAAACTGTAATTTGGTAAACTTAAACAGTTTTTTAAGTACAATATTAACATTAGAGGAAAAAGTATACGTGATTCAGTGTTATGGAACCGGGGAAAACCCGATAAATATGATTATTGCTTTATTTAGTGAACAATTTCCAAATACTGGAATTAAAAGAAGTATTTGTTGGCGTTTAATCAAAAGATTTCTTACAGCAGGAAGTATTCACTCTAAGAAAAAAAATTATGATGAAACTGATTAACTGTTTTCTTTTGTGGGCGAACACACACTTAATTTTTTGTGAGCATTTTAAGAACGGTTTGTTTCTTTCTCCCGAATAATCTGAATCCCAAAACAAAAAATCCTAATAAAGTACTATTGACGAAAATAATAAACAATGGGTTTTATCAAAATAGGGTGATGATTCCGAAAGTTTGCATGTGATCATAACTTTTCATTCTGAATAGAATTTCTTAGTAACATTTTACCATACTGTAAATAGAGAAGGTACTTTACCTGACACACAAGAAGTTTTCGCTTCAGTGTCAACACACCCTTGTTTTTTAAAATTTGAAAATATGTTCAAAATTAGTCTTTAACCAAGAAGGGCTGAACCCCAAAAGATGACAATTAGTATAGAAAAAATTTTACATTTTATAAGAGTCGTTTCACCTATCTGGGGACACACTGTATACAGTGAATTTTACTTAAAATGCAATATAAAAAAACATATTTCCATAGAAACCCATTTACTTTGTCCTACATAAAATGTAACATGTCTGAATGTTTCTGTTGTGTTAGTTCCAGTTTTAATCGTTATGCAGCGCTAGATCAAGAATCATTCGGGTTTAGCCGTCTTAAGAGATGTAAGGCTCAACCTAATTGATTCTAGTTCTAGGTATTGTGTTAATTGTACATAGTAATAGTGCTAGTGTAAAACTAGAACTAACACTAGACCTACAACTAGAAATATTTTTTTGTTTAGCCGTGCGTCTTCAGACATTCTGAAGACGCACTGCTAAACCCGAAACTTTCTAGTTCTAGGTCTAGTATTAGTTCTAGTTTTAGTTGCTATGCAGTGCTAGACCAAGAACTAGAATCATTCGGGTTTAGCCGTCTTTAGAGACGTGCGGCTAAATCCGAATGTTTCTAGTTCACGGTCTAGTGTTAATTCTAGTATTGCACTAGCATTAACACTAGAACTAACACAAGAACTAGAATCATTCGGGTTTAGCCGTCTTTAGAGACGTACAGCTAAATCCGAATATTTCTAGTTCTCGGTCTAGTTAGTTCTAGTTTTACACTAGCACTATCACTAGAACTAACACAAGACCTAGAACAAGAATCATTCGGGTTTAGCCGTCTTGAGAGACTTGCGGCTAAATCCGAATGTTTCTAGTTCGCGGTTGAGTGTTAGTTCTAGTATTGCACTAGCAATATCACTAGAACTTACACAAGAACTAGAAACATTCGGATTTTGCCGTCTTGAGAGACTTGCGGCTAAATCCGAATGTTTCTAGTTCTCGGTTTAGTGTTAGTTCTAGTATTGCACTAGCATTATCACTAGAACTACCACACGAACTAGAATCATTCGGCTTTAGCCGTCTTTAGAGACGTACAGCTAAATCCGAATGTTTCTAGTTCTCGGTCTAGTTAGTTCTAGTATTGCACAAGCACTATCACTAGAACTAACACAAAACCTAGAATAAGAATCGTTCGGGTTTAGCCGTCTTGAGACTAAATCCAAATGTTTCTAGTTCTCGGTGTAGTGTTAGTTCTAGTATTGGACTAGCATTATTACTAGAACTAACACAAGAACTAGAATCATTCGGGTTTAGCCGTCTTGAGAGACTTGCGGCTAAATCCGAATGTTTCTAGTTCTCGGTCCAGTTAGTTCTAGTTTTACACTAGCATTATCACTAGAACTAACACAAGACTTAGAACAAGAATCATTCGGGTTTAGCCGTCTTGAGAGACTTGCGGCTAAATCCGAATGTTTCTAGTTCTCGGTTTAGTGTTAGTTCTAGTATTGCACTAGCATTATCACTAGAACTAACACAAGAACTAGAATCATTCGGGTTTAGCCGTCTTTAGAGACGTGCGGCTAAATCCGAATGTTTCTAGTTCACGGTCTAGTGTTAGTTCTAGTATTGCACAAGCACTATCACTAGAACTAACACAAGATCTAGAACAAGAATCATTCGGGTTTAGCCGTCTTGAGAGACTTGCGGCTAAATCCGAATGTTTCTAGTTCTCGGTTTAGTGTTAGTTCTAGTATTGCACTAGCATTATCACTAGAACTAACACAAGAACTAGAATCATTCGGGTTTAGCCGTCTTGAAAGACGTGCGGCTAAATCCGAATGTTTCTAGTTCACGCTCTAGTGTTAGTTCTGGTTTTGCATAAGCACTATCACTAGAACTAACACTAGACCTAGTAACATTCCATTTAGCCATGCGTCTCTTAAGACGGTTAAACCTGAATGTTTTTACTTCTAGATCTAATATTAGTTCTAGTGACTGTGGTAGGTAGATATTACTATGTTGCATATTTTTATTACACTAAAACTAGAACCAACACAAGACCTAGAAATGGAATCATTCGGGTTTAGCCGTCTTGACAGAAATATGACTAACACTAGAGCTAGATCTAACACTAGAACTAGAACGAAAAACATTCTGGTTTAGCCGTGCGTCTCTTAAGACGTCCGAAAACTCGGTGTTATCATAAGGACGTCACTTTTTTGGCAAGCAAAACTTTTCCTTTGCAAAACTACCTAATGCCTGAGTACTATTAAGCTATGTTGCATTTTATGTGGGACATTGCAAGTGCATCATAGTTTCATAACTATGGTTATTGCATTCATATATTGCAAGTTATATGAAATTCACTGTATATTAATAATCAACAAACGAGATTATTTTTAAACAAATTCTACTTTGGAATATGAACCGGTTCTTTTAGATAAAAAAGTAACGAAAAAACAATTTTTTTAAATGCAATTTTTAGATAATGTAACGATATAAAAATGCCGAAAATAAGAAAAAATGTAAAACAAAATTTTTCGTATTATTTACCTCCCCATGATTTAATAATAAATAATAAGATAAAAAAATTGTCATTGTTGTGGAGGTGACTGAAATGTCTTACTAAACGCTGGTAAAGGCATATTTTCCCTGGATTCTTCGTTAGGTAAAGATAATATATCCGGTATCCCAATAACACTATCTTCTACCATAAAAGAAGGTTCAGCGGTTCCGGCGATGTTCAAATCCCCTAAAACTTCTTCAACGGATTGTTGTGGTAAAAATGAAACCGGATCAGAATCGGCTCCAAGAAATGTATGAAGTACCTCGTCTTCGGGGGATTTGGGCTCATCAATTTCGAATTTTATAACAATGTCTCGATTCGCAGAGTCTTCTGTATTTTCAACCGGACAATTTCTCGAGTGAGATTTTTTAATGTGACGAACGAGATGGTCTTTTCTACCGAAACGTTGCGGACAAAATTGGCACAAAAAATCCCTCATTCCAGTATGAACTACAAGATGTCTACGGACATCTTTTCGCGTAAAAAATCGTCGGTCGCAATACTCGCAAGTAAATTTTTTTTCGTTCGGACTTTTCACGGTTCGTGATCCTGCGTGTATTTTTAAATGATACAAAATTTCATCTTTCGTTTCGAACTTTTGCGAACAAATTAAACAATTCAAATTTCCTTCTTCAGCTCCGTGCAACGCTAAATGTTTTTTATAATTCAACAAAGATGTGTATTCTTTTTTACAACCGGTTTTATCGCAAACGTAAATTTTTTTACTAGGACTGTGCACTTTGATATGGTTTTTTAAATGATCTTTTCGATGAAACGTTCGTTCACAAACCGTACAACTAAACTGCTTTCGATCGGAATGAATAAGAACGTGCCGTACTAATTTGAATCGCGACGAAAAACTTTTCTTGCAATGTTCGCATTTAAACGGCGACGAACCACCGTGAATCTGTTGATGTTTCGCAAGACTCGCCGGATTTTGAAACGTCTTCTGGCAGTGTTGGCAGGAGAAAGACTTTTTTGGATTCGACGTCACCTTTTTTCGTTTCAAATTTACCTTCGAACTGGAACGCGTCTTCGGTGTTTGTAAACCAGACGGGCCAGGTTCGTCCAAATTTGGGAATGTTTTTGAAGGCTCTGCAACTTTCGATTCGGCACTACTTGTTTCGTAGTACTTTATTTGAGGATAAAAATCCTCCACGTGAGCCTGCTCCAAACCTACAGCAAACGACGTTAAGGAATATTCTGGTAGATTTGTTAAAACTGTCATGGTGACTTTTTCAATCTCCTTTTTTTCTTCGGAACTTTCTTTTTCATCGTTTGATTCTACCTTACACACATTATCCTTATCGCCTGGTGTTCCCATGGCGATAACAATCGGGCCAACATCATCTATAAATATAAAAAGATAAAATTTTAAATTAAAAATAAAATTGTGAGATTATTATTATTTAATAGTAGTAATAGAAATTAATGTGAAAGTTTTGAAAAGAAGTAAATGAAAGAACTAATGATGTACTGGAAAAATTTTATTTTCTTAATTTTAGCATATAATTTTACAATTTCAGTTATTGGAGTATTCATTTGAATTGTTGCACCATTTGTCCAACAATATCAGATTTTCTTTTAAAATTGGTGCTCTTTCCTAGATTAAAACTGGGAATTCAACTCAAAAAGACTTTTTAAAGCGAATTACCTATTCGCAAATAAAATATTTTGCAAACAGAACGATTTCAAGATCATAATTCGTCGAACCAGCTTATTCATAAATAACTATTTTAGCGATTTGTAACTGCTGTAATGTCTATAAAGAAATCAGTTGATACCCTTCTTCTTATACTAATAGAATTAATGACGATCTGAAGTCATTGGATAAATTCTCAAGGAAACACTCTTTAATTGTAAATCCCACCAAGTCCGTCGCTATTATTTTTGCAAGATCACAAGTCCGAACGCAACTTAAAAATGAACTTATTTGGTTATGGGAAATAGGAAAATTGAGTTCTGCGATAATGCTCGCGACTTGGGACTTATATTAGATTCTGATTTGAGATTTGAGCAGCATGTAGGAAAATGCATTAGAGCAGCTTTTGGTAATCTAAAGAGACTGTACGGTAGCAGATCAGTTCTCGATCAAGCTAACCATGGTTTTGTCGTATTTTAACTATGGTAGCGTGGTGTATGGCCCTTGTTTATCTGCGACTGTCGCTGCAAGGATACAAAGAGTCCAAAATGCGTGTGTGAGGTTTGTGTGTGGTTTGCGAAGGCGCGATCATGTATCGTCCAAGCTGGGTGAAATTGAATGGTTGAATATGGTTAATCGTCGAAAATTGGGATACGCTATGTTCTGTCGAAGAATTATCGAATCTAAGAAACCATTTTATTTATATAGTAGGATCGAATTCCGTAGAGATGCTCATACTGTCAATTTGCGAAATAAAAATTTGATTGCACCTCCGATACATAGAACTACTCTGTATGAAAGATCTTTCTCATATCAGATATCAAAAATATGGAACGGTCTCCCGGTTGGTCCCTATTGCAGCTTAGCTACTTTTAGAAGTCGTTATCGTCTAACCATCTATTGCAGAGTCAGGGTGTAGAGCACGTGTAGCGAGCCGAAGTCGCCCTGTGACGCGGCATTATTTTGTTTTGTTACCCATAAAATTTTATTTTGATAAGTGAAGCTCAGGTCAAGTGGAAGAACAGATCATCCATCTCAGGATGGATGACCTGAACTTCGCCTTTTGCCCATTTTTTTTTCTATTATAGGTATTTTCTATTTGTTTTTTTTGTAACTATCTTTATGTTTTAATTGTAATTATATTATCTTTTTTGTATTTGTATTTGTATGGGCAATAAAGTCATTATTATTATTATTATTATCTATTGATTTAGTGTTAATTTACATATAATCATTTGTAATGTATCCTAAAAAGTGTGTCAAAAATTAGTTGCACAATACTTGATGGTAGGAACATTTCCAACAGCACAAGAGAACTTCAATACATCTCAACATCCCGCTTTGTGTATTCTTGCAAACCGAGCGTTTCGTGCAGAAACTGTCATAATACGCAAGATAAGCACGGAAGATGCTTCTTCAAGGCATAAATTTCGGGTAATTCATGTACTCCAAGCCGTCCAAAAAAAAAGAATGATCCATTACTTGGTTGCCCCGATAAAAAACATTCACATAAGAACCGACACAGCAGAGCAGGGACATGTATAGGACAGTAAATTAAGATGATTTATACATGTCCCTGCTCTGTGTCGGTTTTTATGTGAATCACCCTGTATATAAAGCCTACGATGGATTAGGTCACAAACAAAAACAGCAAACAGCAGTGTAGCCGCAATCTAGCAGTGTAGTGCGTCAAATACTACATCATTAAGATGCGTTCTTAGATAGATGAAAACTTATAACAGAAACTCAACAGAATGTTAAGTGTAAAGAAATTCAGATCAACGCTATCTGGGAAAGTGAATAATGTTGGGTTCGGTTAGAACATCAGTGTTGCCAACTCTACTAACTTTACGGTAGATCTACCAACTTTTAGTGTCTTTCTCAAATTTACTACCTTGTAAGAAATATCTACCAACTTTTTAAGATTTAAAAGAAAAAGAATAGACAAATTTTAATACCTTGTTTTTTTCACCAGTTGCTGTGTTTTTCCCTTTTATGATAAGCGAATCTAGTAGATAATAAAGAAAGTTACAGATTTCTGCCGTCTCTACCGACTTAACCTAACAAAAGCTGTCATTTTGTCATTTACTATTAAGAAACAAAACTCTTCCTTTTACAAATGAGAAAAATATTAGAGTTGAAGACTTCTGGCATGATATTTCCCTAATGAAAAAAGGCGATACACAACTGTATCCTTTATTAAGCCAATTTGTGAGGAAATGACTTGCACTTCCACACAGCAGTGCGAATGTGGAAAGACTGTTTACTGCAGTTTACTGTCGTTAATTTATTAAAAACTTGCAATAGAAACAAATTGTCCACTGATACATTGCAAGGACTGCTACATACAAAACGATCTATCAACTTACAAGAACAACCTACTGAAGACCACTATAAATTATTCAATCAAAGCATGTATTCTTTTAAAGAATTTATTATGCAACTTATATTGCTCTGCTCTAGTAACATCTAAAAGTAGTGAAACCACTACTTTCCATAATGTGATTAATTGGAAACTACCAACTTTTAGAATCGTATCTACCTTCTAGACATATTTTGAGTTGGCAACGCTGTAGAACATAGACTTACTACACTAGACCGCGCCTCCCTAGTAGCTGCTATAAGAGCGTGTGTTGCCAAGACAGGTAGGCAACCCGTAGTCCAAGGAGGGGCAGAAAAGCGAATGTAGCATTCAAGGCAATTCAAAATAGAATTGCAAACGCACGCAATTTGCAGAAGTGGATGCTTCAATTTCCGTTTTTAATAAAAGCTTCTTGTAGGCACCTTCAAATTCTTTCGCTGTGGGATTGTTATTGAATCCACCTCTTGATCTGATAGCCGAAAAAACATCTCGATGTGATCTTGGCTTACTTTATACGTTAGGAAGTAGTCCATGAGGTTTTGTTTGACCAAATCTTCGAATAAGTTTTGTAGGCTTAGGATAGATATGATCAAGCTTAGGAATCCAGTTTTTCTACAAGTGGTTAGGATTCTTCGTTATCAGTCTTAAGTGTAGCTAAGTAGAGTATAGAATTAAAAAAAAAAATCTGTGAAGGAAGCTTCATTATTGAAAGACAATGGCTTTCCCCAAGTAGCATTCGAAAAGATATTTCTGGAATTGAGCGCATCAAACGCATAATTAATGTTTCTGCAAAAACACTTGTGCTCAAAACTTGTACAGCCAGTCTGACTTTCATAATTTCCCGTCGGAAATGTATGTGCCTTTTTGTCAATTTGTTAGCAGCACGTAGGCCTTCAGTCTGTTGCAAAGTAACAAGCTTATTAAAGAAATCCCATTTCATTTTCTGCCCTTCTTCGTCTAAAAGTATACACCAATCGGAAAGAGTATTTCTGACAAGTTTCACCATGTGACAAGGGTCTAGTATTATGTGGACACGTTCATTGTTCACAGGATGTCGAAACCAGGGTTGTGCATCAGGATATCTTAAATTTGCTCCCAATTTTGATGCAACAGCAAAATTTGTTGCAGTTCCGTCAAATGTCATAGAGTTTTCTGCCCCTCCATGCTGTTTGGGTTGCATATCATCTTGACCCCACCTTGCACTCGCCACGCGTAGTCTAGAGGAGTAAGTCTATATGGGTTAGAAATCTGAAGTGTTGATAAATACAAGAACACGAAATCCTAGTATAGTTTCTTATCTGGAAAAAGTTCTGGGTTAACATCTTGACCATCGTATTGGCTTACTTAAGAAGATTGCGATTTTAGCCGTTTGTTGCCTGACGGTACTCAAAAGTACCATATTATTTAAACAAATTCAGATTAATTTAGAAGAGGGTGAATTTCTACTTGTTCAAACTTCGACCTTTTATTCCAAAACTAAATGAAATCTTTGAGACGTTAGATTTCGATACGATGGAATTATCCGTAGATGAGTTAATGATAGCATTCAAAGGTTGATCAATAAAACCCCATCAAACCCATCGAAAGAGGTTCTAAGATATGGGCACTTGCTGACCAGAAAAGTTATATTTTGCGATTCGAAGTGTATTAAGGGAAAAATGAAGCTACGAACGAAGAATGGAAGGACTATGGGTTATAATTTTATTTCTTCTGTACCTTTTGTAGAGCAAACAAGAAATTTATTCCAAAAAATTTTGTATCTGATAAGCAAATAACCCGAGGTGAGTATGATTACAAATTCAGTTCACAGAATATACAGTTTTCAAGTGGAAAGACAACAGAGTGGTTCACTTTATCTCAAATCTTCACGGTAATACCAAATATCACGTTTCAAAAAAACAAAAAGATGGTTCTTCAGTGGAAGTCCCTAGCGTTGTAAAGGATTACAACAAATTTATAAGCGGAGTTGAGCATGCCGATAGACTTTTACCATCCTCCTGATAAACTATCTAGACTATCTAGAGGATAGTTGCCATGGTTACGGCGATTTTAAGCGCTCTCATTGGCTAAGAACTGGATTTATCTATCGGATAAATTTATCAGGAGGTGGTAAAAGTGGGCCTTAGACAGTGTTACGCAGTGGCATGACGATCTAAGAAATGGTGGCATCAAATTTTTCATTGTCAACCTTTTGCTGGAATTTTGGCGAAATGTTGCACTTGGGCTAATGACGTATAAAACGAAAAGTGATAAGAATTCGAAGAAAAGGACATGTAATGAGTCCACGGTAACGAACAAACAAGGAAAACCAAATATTCTATACCACGTGATATTCGTCTTTCAAATATAGGATCACACTGGGTGAAATACGTCAAGGAAAGAGGAAGATGCGAGCTATGTAGTTTTGAACATATTCAGTGTAGACCTCATTCAAAATGTGGCATGTGTAATGTTTTCTTATGTTGTAACGCACAAAAAACTGTATGGCAAAATATTATTCTGTTATTTGTTTCTATTTGCCTGAGATCAATTTTTTTTTAAACACTGATAGGAAAAATTTAAAAAAAATTACCAAGTTTAACAGTAATATTATGAAGTCAAAATGCCATGCAAAATATATTTTGTTGTTTCTACGTCTAGTTTTAGTTAGCCAGCTAACCAACAAAAGATGGCGCTAATGCGAAATCAGAAATTTTAATTTCTCAACAACTGCAGCAAAGCAAAACTTTCTTACATCTTCCAATAGAATTTATTTCTTCAATACCTTTTATTTCCTCATTATCCACATTTCGTAGATATTTATTTATAATATCTATGAATAAAAATACATTGTAAAAAAATATAAAGATATAACAGCAAATAAGACATTTACAATCATATAACTTACCTTCATTTCGCTTTTAATTACTTGTACACGTCTGTGTCTTCTTTATACAGGGTCATCCACGACGACCGTCCATTAGAACTTTACAGGGTTCTGGCCAAAACAAAAATTTGAAAATTCAAATTTAAGTATTATTAATTACGTTCTCTTCGACTAAAATATTTTCAGATTTCTAGCACTTCCGGTTATACCGGAAGTCGCCACCTACTTTATTTTTTTAAATAGAACATCCTATATATTTCTACATATTTGGGTTTGTCTGTTTTCAAGGTTTATGAATAACTTTACTTTTTGCAATTTGATTCCGCCGTTCTCGAGTTATTCGAATTTTTCTAGAAAAATCTGCTCCAGCAGACATTTGTTAAAAAAATCAGAGAATACTTGATTTTTGGGATATCAATTTGGGATTCAGAACATGCGTAAGCAACATGATGGAGTATGTTTTGGTGCCGAGTACGGCTGTCTAGAACGTTTGGTCACTTTACTACGGCACGTTAACTTTTAGAAATTTGGAAGTACTATAACTTCATTTTTTTAAATGGCACCTCCCATATTTTATTATCTTTTATATCCCATATGTCCTATACCTAACATTTATAGTTTGGGAGATAATTAGGGTTTTTTGAAAAATATCATACATATCATATCGACATTTAACCTAGTGTGCCATGAATACTTAGTGTGACCTAGTGAGCCATATGAAGTGGCCTTTTAAAAATTTGCAGACTTGTGATGTTTGATTCCAGCTTTTTGCTAAAATACTTTCAGGTTCCGGGTACTTGTAGTTACACCGGAAGAGTTGACAATTTTCATATTTCAAATGGAACAGCCTGTATTTCATTACATTTTTGAAATTTTTGTTCAATTTTAGGCCACTTGTATGTTGCAGCCGACACGTACGCGCAATTATTTGGTTGCACTCTCCATAAATTATTATCAGATTCAAATAATCCTCATTACTAAATTCCAAACGTTGCATTTCTTGAGAACAGATCACTACAAAAAGTAGCCTAGTCATCACAGCAACAGAAATAAACCATAGCTTTAGCAAATGTCAAACTGTTTACTCTTTCCTTACTGATCCTCTGATAATACATAACCACAACAACATTCCTAACATAAAATTTTTTTTCCGGCGGTGTCACTAGATGAGTTATAGATAATAAAAAGTAACGTTGTAGGCGACATTTTTGATTGAAAAATTTAATAAAACTCAGGGTGTTCCATTTGAAATATGAAAATAGTCACCTCTTCAGGTGTAACCACAAGTACCCGGAACCTGAAAATACTTTAGTTAAAAAGCTGGCATCAAACATCACACAAATTTTCAAACCTCCACTTCATTCGGTTATTCCAAGATCGCACTAGGTATTCATGGCACACTAGGTTAAATAGCGATATGAAGTGTGCTTTTTTCAAAAAACTCTAATTATCTCCCAAACTGTAAATGTTAGGTATAGGACATATGGGATATAAAAGATGTAAAATGAGACACCGAACACGACTAAGTAATAAAATATGGGGGGTGCCATTTAAAAAAATGAAGTTATGGTACTTCCATGTTTCGAAAAGGTAACATGCCATAGTAAAGTGACCAGATGTTCTAGACAGCCGTACGCGGCACCAAAACTTACTAAATCATGTTGCTTAAGCATATTCTGAATCCTAAATTGATATCCCAAAAATCGAGTGTTCTCTGATTTTTTTAACAAATGTCTGCTGGAACAGATTTTTCTAGAAAAATTCGAATAACTCGAGAACGGCCGAATCAAATTGCAAAAAGTAAAGTTATTCATAATCCTTGACAACAGATAAATCCAAATATGTAAAAATATATAGGGTGTTCCATTTAAAAAAATAATGTTGGTGGCGACTTCCGGTATAACCGGAAGTGTTAGATATCTGAAAATATTTTAGTCGAAGAGAACGCAATTGATAATACTTAAACCTGAATTTTCAAATTTTTATTTTGGCCAGAACCCTGTAAAGTTCTAATGGACGGTCGTCGTGGTTGACCCTGTATTAGCATACAAACTTATAAAAACATAAAAATCAAGGGAAAATAACCAAATTGCCTTGTATATGCAACAAAAACATAGGGAATTACATTAACTGTAAGATGTGCAACTCTTAAAGCAGCACAAAACTCAAATAATAATCAGCATAAAAAGGATTATGAACTATTTAATGCAAAATTTGTGTTCCAAATGTATTTGAATACCTGGTAAGGAACTTACATGAAGAAAATCATTTTATCTTGTTAGATAATATTTATCTGATGAATAACAATCTGTATCTTTATTGGAATGTGAAGAAATCCGTTGTTGATTGACGATAAAATTAATTTAATTATCTTAGAAAAAAGTTAATTACATTAATACAATCATTATAAACATTAATGGAAGGTTTAGCAAGATATAATCAGTAATAAATAACCTTTGGATTTTGATATTATCCTTTTCCCCTTGGTTACCACACAAACACAACATAAAATTCACATGTTATCAACTTAGTTTTAACAGGTTATAAACTTAAATTTTCCATATATACAAGGAAATAAGTAAAAACGTAATTTGAATAGATATATTATAATATGATTGAGTGTGATTCAAGTAGTTAGTTAGAAAAAAAAAAGAAAGTTAGCTAAAGTATTTAATTGATGCCCTAATGAACTCCCAGTATATTGATAAATATATCACATTGACCTTGAATGAATTGTCATGTAAAGCGAAAAAATACCTTATCTGTTAAGTAATTTTGAGTGTACTTAATAAGATTTTTTAAACGAAATTTATTGTTATAAAAACGAATTGACAGCATTGTTTTAATTAAATTTAATGTAATGTTAGTCACCTGTATGAAGGTGTTCAAAACAAAAGCTTTGAAACAAAACACAACACAACACACTAGAAGAAAAAAACGAAACTGCAATGAAACATACCTTCAAGAGACTTGACACAGCAGTTTTATAAAGAAACAGTGTTGAGATGATATTGAGAGGAATGTTATCTATTTGTGCTTGGTATTTAGGTCGCAAAAACGGATCTACTTTCTATATTAAAATGTCACACCATTTTTTTTTAATTTCTTTCTTTTCAATACACAATTCTTAAAGATACTTACAATAAAATGTGTATGATGAACGTCGGGGCCACTAAACACTCTGTACGCAGATGTGGTGGTTGTTATTACTGGGTGTTGGTGGTGGTAGAGATTGGTGGTTTAATTAGCGTCCTAGTTCTTTACATTTGTATCCACTATCTTGGCGAATCCATTCCGTCGAATATTAATCGCGCGTTTCAGGAATCGGTTCGCGGATATATTCGGACGTTGATATCACCGACAACCGATTTGTGTATATTTATTTTTAGCAAAACGATCTAAGTGTCAGTGGGACTGCGCTGGCCGCGTTCCCACCTGAAAACTGACGAATTCTCGTTACATCGTAACTGTACGAATACAATAAAATTATGTAAACAGAAACGTCACCGTAGCGGCCATGTTGAATATTTATCAAGGTGAATGTAATCAGATAAAGTGATATAATGGGGAAAGTGCTTTGGTAATGTGTATTATGTTCTTCACTTAGGCAACCCAACATACATTAATCCCCACTTCATGTATCAAAAGATTTCAATTTACTTCTCAATTTAATAAAGCATCAATTTTTTAATAACAACCCACAAAAACAATTCTTAAATCTAATTCATTACTAATATATAAAAGTAAAAACCAATAATCAAACTTAGAAATCGCATTAAGCGCCATCTTTGTTTCAACTCACACACCATTTTTTTCTTTTGATATATGACAGTTAAGTTAACCTCACATTTCTTACCGGTAAATATAATGATAACAATTTAAACTATTAGTTATTCGTATTCCGTGTTAATATGGGGTTATTAACGGATCCCAGTGCGGGGCAAAGTGCCATAGTGAAATTATTAACCAAAATTTATCCGGCATTATGTGTAATGCTTTACATTGGAGGTGTAATTTATTTCGGGTGTCTCGCCCACAGGAAATTTAACGGGGGCACTTATTTTTCCGAAAACGCCCTACTTCCCGGATTGGTTAAGTCGGAATTCCACGATGATTCGTTTGCTGTTCAATATCACCGTGAATTATTGGATGAGATGGAAACACATCAAAATTCAATTCCGTACTCGTGGTTATTGGCTAAATTTCGACAACTTGGTTTGGATGCTTATACGCAAAATTTTACTTTGAATTATCCATTGGGAAATCAACAGGTAATATCATTTTCATGCAAATGTTTGTTACTTATTAATTTAAATTATTTCAGTCTTTTAGTGGTAAAAATGTTTATGGTATTCTAAGAGCACCAAGAGCAGGGAGCACGGAAGCATTGGTCTTGAGTGTTCCATATAGACCACCAACAAGTGTTCATGAAACCACTGCCGCCTCAATTAGTATTATGATGGCTTTTGCAAGATTTGCAAACAGTAATTCTTTTTTATTTTTATTGCTTGTTATATCTTTTATGAATGCAACTTAAAATCACTTAATATTTTGCTGAGAATTAGAATATGACAGCTTATGTACTAACTTATCTTTATTATTTAAGGAGAAAAATATTGGGCTAAAGACATCATATTTCTAGTAACTGAACATGAACAGTTAGGGATGCAAGCTTGGTTAGAGGCTTATCATGGTGTTAGTTGTGGTAAAGAAGGAGTTCTTATTGCTGGCGATATGAAAGGAAGAGCTGGTGCTATTCAAGCAGCAATAAATTTGGAATTTCATGCACCACAAATATGTAAGTAGAAATATTTTCTTATATACCAAGAATTTCATATAACTTGCAATATACAGTGTGTCCATAAAGTAGCGGATATAGGCGATAAAATCATTATAAACGTCATCGATATTTTTTCAAATGGCAATACCCCATTTTCATTATGGAATATGAAAGGGGATGTTTTTTTTAAACCAGTACAGTCAATATTAATATTGGTTACATAAGAAAATTTTCGAGAAAAATTACTTTAAAGTTTACCTACACTTCAAATTTGTTGACAGTGTTGAATCATTTCATATAAATCCGGGCATTCGACTTTGTATACAGGGTGTATCTGAATGACTGCAACAAACTTCAAGGGGTGATTCTTTAGTGAATTTTAAGGGTACTTTGATATATGAACCATGGGTGATTTCGGCTCTCCAAAGAAGCTACACCCCCAAAAATGGCGAAAAATTTTGGTTTAATTTTTTTTTTCCAAAAACCATAAACGCTAGTTAAATGAAATTTGGGGAATATGTTTAACTCATAATAGGGTATGTTTTGACTCTATTTGTACATTCAACCTACCCTTCTAAACTACTAAACGTTTAATTTTCAGCCAGACTTTCAGTCGGTAGATACGTGGAGTCATTTAAATGACCGTACATAGGTAATTAGTAAATTTTGAGATCGCGCATTTCCGCCTTCGCATTCATTGTTGATCATACTTTCGATCGAGACGTTGATGACTAAAATTGATCAATTAATTAAGGAGATAATTGATGTGTTTGATTAATTAGTTTTTTATGTTTTAATCAAAATCTTTACATATTTCGAATCGGGCATTTTCAACCAGACGCAAGCTTTCGTTTGAGATATTAATCTTCATTAAATTTGCTTTAAAATGTTTTAAAATGAAAATAAATTTCATGAGGATATCTCAATTCGTTCTTGAGATACGATTTTTTTAAAATTTATATTTCATGACACAAAAAATAAGGGATGATGCATAACCCAACGTCTTGGCTACTTCGTTTTAATAATTTGTTGGGCACCTGATTATTTTGCAGGAATTCCCATCTAGACAAAATTGTATTGGGCTACCAAAAATCTATATAGGGCAAGAAGGTTATTATGAGCAGTTATTCTAACAAGATGGCACGCCACCACACTTCAACAAGCTTTAGTCAGTTTTTGATACTTAGGAAATTGTTTAAAATAATTGGTTACCATAGTTACTCATGGCTACTGTTATTTTTATCATGTCAAGCAAATTTGAAGAAGTTAATCTTTAAAGTATATTTATATTGAGTGCATTAGATTCAGAAAAAGATCCTCTTCATATACCGTAATAAAAATGGAAGATTGCCATTTGAAAAAAATATCGATGACATCATAACTCGTTTAAAAATGGCGGAAAAAAATTGAAATCTACACTAAAAAATAGCAAAAAGTTTAAACCTTTAGACCCGTTTCAGAAATTTTTCCATAAACTGTTTATAATGATTTTATATGAATGCAGTAACCGTAGTTACGAAACTACTATACACTTGCACTGTCCCACATAAAATGCAACATAGCTTAATAGTACGGGCATTAGGTAGTTTTACAAAGGAAAAGTTGTGCTTGGAAAAGGTGACGTCCTTATGATAATCCTGAGTTTTCAGCCGTCATAAGAGACGCGCGGCTAAACTCAAATGTTTCTGGTTCTAGGTTTAGTGTTAGTTATAGTTTTACACTAGCACTATTACTATGTAGAATTAACACTATATCTAGAACTAGAATCATTCGGATTTAGCCGCTCGTCTCTAAAGACGGCTAAACCCGAATGATTCTAGTTCTAGGTTTTGTGTTAGTTTTAGTGATAGTGCTAGTGCAATACTAGAACTAACACTAGATCGTGAACTAGAAACATTTGGATTTAGCTGCACGTCTCGTGTTAGTTCTAGTTACAGTGGTAGGTAGCGTTAGTTAGCATAAGATATCACTATGTTGCGTATTTTTATTACACTACTACTTTGTTTTACACTAGCACTGCTACTATGTAGAATTAACACTATACCTAGAACTAGAATCATTCGGATTTAGCCGCACGTCTCTAAAAACGGCTAAACCCGAATGATTCTAGTTCTAGGTATAGTGTTAGTTCTAGTTTTACACTTGCACTGTCATTAGAACTAACACTAGGCTTGGAACTAGAAACATTGGGGTTTAGACACATGTTTCTCAAAACGGCTAAACACGAATGATTCTAGTTCTAGATCTTGTGTTAGTTCTAGTGATAGTGCTAGTGTAAAACTAGAACTAACACTAGATCGAGAACTAGAAATATTCGGATATAGCCGCACGTCTCTCAAGACGGCTAAACTCAAATGTTTCTGGTTCTAGGTCTAGTGTTAGTTATAGTTTTATACTAGCACTCTTACTATGTAGAATTAACACTATATCTAGAACTAGAATCATTCGGATTTAGCCGCACGTCTCTAAAGACGGCTAAACCCGAATGATTCTAGTTCTAGGTTTTGTGTTAGTTTTAGTGATAGTGCTAGTGCAATACTAGAACTAACACTAGATCGTGAACTAGAAACATTTGGATTTAGCTGCATGTCTCGTGTTAGTTCTAGTAACAGTGGTAGGTAGTGCTAGTTAGCATAAGATATCACTATGTTGCATATTTTTATTGCACTAAAACTAGAACTAACACTAGACCTAGAACTAGAAATATTCGGGTGCGTCTTCAGACGCACGGCTAAATCCGAATATTTCTAGTTCTAGGTCTAGTGTTAGTTCTAATTTTATTTGTTATTCAGTGCTAGATTGTTGTACATTTTTTTTGAACTTAAAGTAGAAGTAACATCAGACCGAGAACTAGAAACATTCTGATTTAGCCGCACGTCTCTCAAGACGGCTAAACCCGAATGATTCTAGTTCTAGGTCTTGTGTTAATTCTAGTGATAGTGCAAAACTCGAACTAACACAAGACCAAGCACAAAAAACATTCGGATTTAGCCATGCGTTTTTAGACGAATGTTTCTAGTTCTAGGTCTAGTGTGAGTTCTAGTTTTAGTCCAATAAAAATATGCAACATAGTGATATCTTACGTTAACTGCCTCTACTTACCACTGTCACTAGAACTAACATTAGACCTAGACCAAGAAACATTCAGACATGTTGCATTTTATGTGGGACAGACCAAGTAAATACGCCCTGGTTTCTATGGAAATATATTTTTATACAGCCTGATTCAGAGTAAGCGCCTTATTTTTTTTAGCCACATTATCGGTACTACTTTCAAAATATTTGGCAGTAATATGTTTTGGGTCATTCTCTACACGATGGTGATGCCACATTTTCAATTGAAAGAATTATTTCAAAATGGCGACTGTCAACTTTTTTTTTTAAATGGAATGCCAAAATTTTTTTTTTATTATTGAGGTCTTAAAAACACTCTTTATACGATAGTATTTTGTTTTTCTTAAAAATTCATTTCTTTCCCCATCAAAAAGCACACATTTTAATCTAGTAGCGCATGAATGTTTTACACTCGATGTTATTTTTGTCCAAATATCAAGTAGCGCTAGACACAAAAGAAACAATTAAACTTTATTTTGTAATAAACATCTACTTATTTATTTATTTTGACAGATATATTTTATTTTGAGTATAATTGCCAAAGGTATAATTAATGTTTGTAAACAAAACTAACCTTACCAAACATTCCTTCACGCTCTAATTGACATTACAAAAGAAAACTTCACGCTATAATTGCCATTACAAATTGCCAAAGAAAACTTCATGGTATAATTAATGTTTGTAAACAAAACTAACCTTACCGAACATTCCTTCACGCTCTAATTGACATTACAAAAGAAAACTTCACGCTATAATTGCCATTACTAATTGCCAAAGAAAACTTCATGGTATAATTAATGTTTGTAAACAAAACTAACCTTACCTCACATTCCTTCACGCTATAATTGACATTACAAAAGAAAACTTCACGCTATAATTGCCATTACTAATTGCCAAAGAAAACTTCATGGTATAATTAATGTTTGTAAACAAAACTAACCTTACCTCACATTCCTTCACGCTATAATTGACATTACAAAAGAAAACTTCACGCTATAATTGCCATTACAAATTGCCAAAGAATACTTCATGGTATAATTAATGTTTGTAAACAAAACTAACCTTACCGAACATTCCTTCACGCTATAATTGACATTACAAAAGAAAACTTCACGCTATAATTGCCATTACAAATTGCCAAAGAAAACTTCATGGTATAATTAATGTTTGTAAACAAAACTAACCTTACCGAACATTCCTTCACGCTCTAATTGACATTACAAAAGAAAACTTCACGCTATAATTGCCATTACTAATTGCCAAAGAAAACTTCATGGTATAATTAATGTTTGTAAACAAAACTAACCTTACCTCACATTCCTTCACGCTATAATTGACATTACAAAAGAAAACTTCACGCTATAATTGCCATTACAAATTGCCAAAGAATACTTCATGGTATAATTAATGTTTGTAAACAAAACTAACCTTACCTAACATTCAGCGTCTGAAGACACAGGGCTAAACCCGAAACTTAAAAATGTACAACTTAGCGCTGAATAACAATTAAAACTAGAACTAACACTTGCACTAGAACTATACTCTGTTTTTAAACCAGGAGGAGTAAACGCGAAAGTCAGATTTACACTGGAAAAAATCACCAGAAAATATCACTAGATATTTTGGCGGTAAATTTAAATTAATAATTATTATTTATTTATTTACTTATTATTGTATTTATTTTCGTTTGTTATCGTCAACACTATACATACAAATTAACATTGAAGTTATGAGTATATTTATTTCAAAATATAATAAAAAAGGGTTTAAGAACACAACATATACAATAATGACACGAATCTGTCGAATTATCAATTACCTAACCTTCAAATTCAAAATCAAAATTCAAAATTGCCTGTGTGTGAACCATTGTGGTCTTATATATAATCTAGAGAGCGTATGTGATGGTGGTGGGGGTAATCAGAAAGTCAGACATGTTGGATGTACCGACCTGAACTTAGCTATAGTTTCAAGTCTCTATTGTACCTACAATTATAACCTCACAATTCTCATAAACATATTGTTATTTTTATTAAAATTTGATTTTTGCTGAAAGTTTTCGAATTCTTTTCGTTTCACATATGTTTTTTATAATTTGATAGGTTGGACGATTATTTACAACCGCCCATAAAATGTTTCTGGTTACTTGACTTGGAATTAACAATTGAAGACCTCGGTATAAGAAGGGGACAACTCCTTCTCTTGATAAATGGAGCTACTCCCTTCTTGCACCGAGGTCTTCAATTGAAGTTCAAGTAAAGTTTATTATTAAGGACTGTTCAGTTTTTTTAAAATAAACTAACAATTATTTATAGGCAAAGGTTAACGTGATCAATCGGAATTGCTTTAAATATTTTCTTCTTAGTTTATGTTAAGTATAAGGGTTATGGCTAAAAATTATTAAGTTCTTTTAAAATATCATATAATTAATAATTATTTATCAATAAAAAATTAATGTTTTGTTTTGGTTATTATTTTCTGTCTTTCCAGTTTATAATAATGTAAAGTCTTCTTGCGTAAGTATATATAAGAATTTCGAATTTCCCGCTGAGTTGGTACATCTAACATGGCGACCTGTCTGGCTTCATTTTAGTCGTGGTGGGGGTAACAGCATACGCACTCTAGATGATATATAAGACCTCAATGGTGTGACCTTCCTCGCATTCAACCAATCACGTGCAAGGTCAATCTGGTGACAAATTTAAAATACTCCTCCTGGTTTAAAAACAGACTATAGATTAAAATCTTAGGTTCCTTTTGGATGGGGAAAGAAATGAATTTTTAAGAAAAACAAAATACTGTCGTAAAAAGAATGCTTTTAAGATCTCACCATCGTGTAGAGAGTGTCCTAAAACATATTACTGCCAAATATTTTGAAAGTAGTGTGGCTAAAAAAAAATAAGGCGCTTACTCTGAATCAGGCTGTATATTGCATCTTAAGTGAAATTCACTATTTTTTTAAAACTATTATTTTTTTAAGCTCGTATTGATATTAAAATTGAGGGATTAAATGGTCAACTTCCCAATTTGGATTTATTTAATTTAGCCTCAAAAATGTGTTGGCGGGAAGGAGTGCCATATACGTTTAAAGGGCGTAGTTCTCAACATCTTTCAAATGAATTTAACGATTGGAGTTATGCTTTTCATACAATGATGTTAATGGCTTCTACGCAAGCAACAGGAGTATGATGGTTTTATTTTTCTGTTGCCATTATAATAATAATTCATTTTTTAGATTCCAAACGGTAATCACGGTCTTTATTATCGCTTTGGAATACAAGCTCTAACATTGGAAGGTTTTGTAAATAAAAGAGCTGATGTTAAATTCGTTCGAATGGGACGAATTATTGAGCATATCTTTAGAAGTTTAAATAATTTATTGGAACGTTTTCATCAAAGTTTCTTTTTTTATTTGTTGTCAAGTAGTGATAGATATATTTCAATTGGTAAGATTTTAAAGTTATAGTTTTGATTATTTTTGATTTTTTTGTGATTTAAGGATTGTATATGCCGGCTATTGGTGCTCTAGTGGCTGTTCTTTTTGTAAAGGCCCATGCGAAATGGTCTCAACTTAATAAAGATGATGATAAAAACACCGATTCAGAAGACACAAAATTAACAGAGGAACAATTAGCTTTTAAGAGGGAATCAAAAGTAAAATTATCACAGTTGTCAATACAAGAATGGGAGGATAAACTTTTAAAAGATATTCCAAATATCCCAGAAGACTCCAAGATGCATTTTGGTCACATAGCTTTAATAGTAGTAACAATACATGGTTTAGGGTTTTTCTTAAAAGATTTATTTCCTTATTATGTTACAAAATTAGGGATTGATGGAGGTTATTCGACTGAGTTATCGATTTACGTCGGTTTTGCGTTTATTTCATTTTTAACAATTTTTATTTCTCCATTTTTAAATCGACCAAATTACCGTTGTATGATAATGTTAGAAATCATCGCCTTAATTGAATTAGGAACGATATTTTTATGTATCGCGATGTATAACATATCTTTAGCCATGTTTTGTGCAGTTTTATACGTTCCTTTTACCGTTATTATGTTTCCAGGGCGTTGCAAATATTTTAGATGGACCCAAAAATGTTTATGGTTCATGTTGCACCCATTCGTTCTTGTTAATATCATTGTAACTGCGTACACTTTCTTAATGTTTCCCGGTGACGATTTTAAAGAGAATTTAACGCGTGCTTTTGCGGCTATTCAACACGCAATGGTTTACAGTATTGTTGATTGTATTATTTATGGAAATTGGTTATTTAGTGTTATTTGTGTTACCATTGTTCCAACGTGGTTTATGTTTTGGCATTTATCTTTCTTTCGTCCAACTAAAGAGGATGTATTGTCTCTCGTACAAAGTGAAAAGAATAAATTAAAGAAAGAATAGTGTGTAATTATTATTAGGTAAAATATTTTTTTTAATGCAGTTTTGTTATAGACTTTTTTAAATAAATATTAAGAAGTAAAATTTATTTAATTTTGGTGTCACATTTATTTTTCTTTTATCAGTACAATATTTTATACAAATATAACATTATTAACAATAAGTATGATATAATGTGTCATATTTATGTCTCTTTGAGTGTCGTTTCCAAATTTCTTTTATTTTTTTTAGCGTTTAGATGTTCCTTTTTATTTTTGCAAAAATTTAACATTTTAACTTTTTGTTTCATTTTTAATTTTCGTCTTCAACGCTTAATTTTTAATTCATAATATCGGTCTCATTTAATAAAGCTATTAGGTCAGGCACATATAATATATACACACGTGTATAAAATCGGAATGTAAGCTTTTACATATATTTATTTACAAACAATTAATTTGGGGGATTTCGGGGGTATCTCAATTTATTTTTATTAACACATTGGTAGTTAAAAAATAAATTAATTATCACATTGCAAAAGTCGAACCTATTAACTATTTTATTAATAATTATTTCACGTTAACATAGTCAACAAATCGTTGCGCGATCGATAATTTCTTTGAGACAACAAAAAAGCTTACATTCTAGCATCCTGTCTTGGGGACCTTTTTGGACGAATTTTTTTCTCTTCATATTTTTGAGTCGACCCTATCTCGACGACTCGTCGCTTTTTATATACAATGATGTGTTTGTGAAATTGGTCTAGCTTTTGATTCTATTTAAATTTTCCTCATAAGAGAATCCGAATCATTAACTGGAAAGGAGAGGTAAAAGTCGGAAATCTTAGGTACAACTTTAACAATAATCCTTGGCAAATCATTGCATAAAAAAACCCGTGTTCTCCTCCCAATCGTCCAAACTTGGACCAAAGGATTCGTTGAAAAACTGGTCGATTTCTTTGTACATATGCATCAGACCTTTCTTACTAAACGTATGGCTTTCATCTGGATACACCTGTAAAAAGAAACGTAATTATTAACGTTGTTGAAACTATGAGTCATTCAAATATAAAGCGAGGAAATCAAATTGTTTTTTAAGATTATTACTGAAACTCCCAACCCCTTTTTTTGTTATTAACACTATTCCACGCTATTCCTAAATTCTCGTTTATATTTGAATGACCAATTGGCTTGAATTTACCAACTGTCGAAACAAGATATCGTAATCTATTAAAGATCTCGCAAGCCTCATGGAATGTTGTGGTTTTACCGTCGTATCCGCTGTTCCGTGAATTAAAAGAAAATGTTTTCCTCGCATATTACTTGCTCTTTTTGTTAAATCTGCTTTTTCGTATTCCAAGAACTGTTGAGACGGTATTCCTAGGTATCTTTCTGTGAAGTACGAATCTAAAACAAGTTTTATGTGTAAGTAGGAAAGCTTTAATGACCGGTATTAATTAAACTACAACTATCGCTACCACCTATACCCTTTCTAGAACAAACATTAGACCTAGAACTAGAAACATTCAGATTTATCCGCAAGTCTCTTAAGACGGCTAAATCCGAATCATTCTAGTTCTAGGTCTTCTGTTAGTTCTAGTGATAGTGCTAGTGGAAAACTCGAACTAACACTAGACCAAGAACTAGAAACATTCGGATTTAGCCGCACGTCTTTCAAGACGGCTAAACCCGAATGATTCTAGTTCTAGGTCTTGTGTTAGTTCTATCCATAGTACTAGTGTAAAACTAGAACTAACACTAGACCTAGAAACGTTTGGATTTAGCCGCACGTCTTTCAAGACGGCTAAACCCGAATGATTCTAGTTCTAGGTCTTGTGTTAGTTCTATCCATAGTACTAGTGTAAAACTAGAACTAACACTAGACCTAGAAACGTTTGGATTTAGCCGCACGTCTTTCAAGACGGCTAAACCCGAATGATTCTAGTTCTAGGTCTTCTGTTAGTTTTAGTGATAGTGCTAGTGCAAAACTCGAACTAACACTAGATCAAGAACTAGAAACACTCAGATTTTTTTTTTATTTGTTGTTCATTCCCAAAAAGACATAAGAGTCCATAACAGGTATATAAACACTAAAATATAACAGCAACACAAGAAGAAGATCAGTTCAAAATCAGTTTAACCTAAGATTAAGGTAATAAGTCCTTGCTTATCCCGCAAAGGAATTCAGACCATTCAGATTCTTCACCCGTTGTGGTAAATCATTAAACTACTCCGCCGCTGCTGCTGTAACACTTCTTCTCCCAATGTTTCTTGCAAGGGGCAAGATGTGAATATTTTGGTTAGTTCTTGTATTATACGCATGCATATCGCATTTGAGGCTAAAGTGAATGCCAGTTTCCATTAGATTATTTTTGATTTTATATATTAGCTTCACACTATCAAGCTTAATCATTTCATGTACATTAAGCACTTTTAACTCATTATACAATGATGTAGCATTTGTGCTATGTGGTTTACAAAAGAGAATCTTTAAAACCTTATTTTGTGTTACTTGTAGCTTGTCAAGGTCTTTTTTACGAGCGAGACCCCCATAATAAATAGAAAATCTCGTTTCATTGTTGAAATATTGACCATTACGTTTTAGATGATAGCTTATATCATTTAACTTCTTTTGTATTAATTTTATATGGTATTCAAACGTTAATCTGTTATCTAAGACAATGCCCAAATAGGTACTATTTGTAACTTCGCTCAACCTAATACCAGAGATTATAAGTTCATGAGTTTTCATAGTGGCCTTTTTGTTAAAGATCATATATGTACATTTATCGCTGTTTAATTGAATATTATTTATATACACCAAAGAGCAAACACTGTCCAGATCATATTGAGCATCAGAAAAGACAGAGTCTATAGACCCGCTGTAGAATAAAACAGCATCATCCGCATACAAAGCAAGATCACCATGCATACAACAATTGGTTATATCATTCATATATATTAAAAAAAGGAGAAGGACCGAGGACAGATCCCTGGGGTACTCCATACTTGATATGAGTCGAGCTGCTAGTAGCATTATTGTAAACAGTCTACTGTTTTCTATTTCTTAAATAATTTTAAAAAACTCTCAGTGATGGTCCCTGAACTCCCAAATCTTCAAGCTTACTAATCAGTATAGCATGGTCAACCACATCACAACGCCTTACACAAGTCCAGGAAAACAGAAAAAACGGTTTTGCTCTCATTGACATTTCTATAAACAAATTCCAACAATGATATAATAGCAGTCAGTGTGCTCTTACCGCCTATGAAACCATGCTGCTCACAAGTTTGGAAACCAATAGTATTTAAATGGTACAGTAGTCTACTTTTTAAAATTGATTCAAATATTTTGGCAAAGACCGACAGTATAGATATTGGTCTATAGTTCTTCGGAAGAGTTTTTGAGCCTTTTTTATGCACTGGAGTTATTCTGCCTATCTTTAGGATATCGAGAAATTGACCAAGTTTTATTTCTCTTAATACTTGATTGAACAGGTGACAGAACTCCTTTCAGTACTTTCACCGCTTTTGGTTTTATACCGTCATCGCCTGGTGCTGCATTGTTTTTTATATTATCAATTATACGCTCCATTTCATCTGCAGTTGTAGGCTTAATGTACATTGAGGAATCTATCCCATATTCCAAGCTGACATTGGCGGCTGGCTTTCCCGCAAGCAACCTGTCTACACTGAAGGTGAAGTGATCATTCAGAACATTAAAAATTTCCCTAGGATCCACTGCGTCTCTCTTACTTCTTACAATTTTAGGAATCCGTTTATTTTCTATATCAATCGACAGGGCATTCTTAATAATACACCACTACTTGTTGAGTTTTCTCTAGTTTTTGGGCAAATCATCAGCACAGTTTATGAAAATGGGTTTGAATTCATCAGTTTTTTTAAGTATTATCTTTCCATTTTTAACCCAAATATACTTATATCATTTCCACGACCAAACTCTTTCGTGATCTTAAACAATTCCTGATTGTATTTCGTTAACTCATCGTTGAAATAAACCTTGTTATTGGTTACCTCATAAACCAGTCCTTCCGTTGTAATTTTATCCTTTCTCTTTTTAACAAAGTTCAATTTATCCTGTTTGCGCCCAAATATAACTTTAATAGGTACAACATCACCAGGTTCCCTTTTCCCCAATCTAAATGCCTCAATCTCCTCTAGTAGTTCAATATTAAGAGAGTTAGCTATTCCCTTCACGATGCCCACTGTTCTTTCCGGATTCTGGATCGCTATACCATGAATAGAGCTCGGATTCTTCGGTACCTAAGTCCAGTCGACCAGTTCATTAATGTTGCGTTATTAACGAGCGACGCATAGCCAAGGTCCCGAGTCCACTGGTCTGCAGCGTTGTCATGGTAATCCATAGGCGCGCATTAGCAAAGATCTGTATTAACGCTAAATAAGCAAGTAATTATGTACTTTATCATAATTTTTCTCGACTCTCAGTTCCTATTTGGTGCAATGATTGAATAATAATGACCTTTTCTAAATTAACTTCAGAAAATGACGACCGTTTGGGTGTTAAAATGTCTTTGAGTTTAGAAAATGTTCTTTCGACGTCACAACTGGTAACTAACGCAAATGCTACATTGTCGTCAATTACTGTGAACGTATCGTCAAAAGTCACTATTAAGTGTTGAATAAATTATAAAAACTCAAACAATAGGGTAATTCAGTTAATAAAAATCAAAAAATTAACTCTTAATAGAAGTAGTTTTAAATTATAAAACCTAAACAACAAGCACTTCTAATTATGAAAAAGCAAGAAAATATTCGATGATAATTAAATAAAATATTCAATATACTCGGTTTGAAATTATAAAAACTGAAACAATAGTACAATTCTAATTCACAAAATGAAATAGATTTAACGATGAATAAAGGATATTAAATGAATTGGCACTGAATACTCGGAACGCAACACGGATAAATACAGGCCTAGCATGCTTGTAGATGTGTGAGCAATCGGAACGGTAGATCGCGTGGTGGGAGTGCTTTATGATCGCGCTCCATAGGTTTTGCGCTGGCGACGCTACTGAGACGGTACCGAAATATCCGAGCTTTGACCATGAATTATGATGTTCCTCTCCACTCCATTCGTGTTTAACCGAAGTATGGCTAAACCCGATACTTTCTAGTTCTAGGTCTAGTGTTAGTTCTAGTTTTATTTGTTATTCAGTGCTAGATTGTTGTATATTTTTATTGAGCTAAAAGTAGAACTAACACTAGACCTAGAACTAAAAACATCGGGTTTAGCCGTCTTAAGAGACGCCCGGCTAAACCCTAATGATTCTAGTTCTAGGTCTTCTGTTAGTTCTAGTGATAGTGCAAAACTCGAACTCACACAAGACCAAGAACTAGAAACATTCGGATTTAGCCGCACGTCTTTTAAGACGGCTAAACCCGAATGATTCTTGTTCTAGGTCTTGTGTTAGTTCTAGTGATAGTGCTAGTGTAAAACTAGAACTAGAAAGTATCTGGTTCTAATCTAGTGTTTTACTGTATTATAGTTGTAGGTCTAGTTTATTTCTAGTTTTAGTTCAAAAGTTTTATGTGCATTAAATTAAAAGAAAAATAATTTAAAAAATTACTTACTGTACAAATACCAATCTGTAATTGGTGATATACTAACGGAGCAATTAATAACTTGATGTATATCAATCATTAACATCATCGCTGAAATATAACCGCCATATCCTCGACCGACGACGCAGATTTTTGTTTTATCTACATATTTTAATTCGTTTCTGAAATAGCTTAAAACAGCTAGTTGATCTTGAACATCTGTTGATCCAATCCTACAAATTAAATCCCTAGTTTTAATTGATTGGATAGTTTTTATTTGATCTGACTAGTTCTACAACGATAATTTTTGATGACCTCTCTAAAGAATAGAAATGGTTTAATAAAGAATGGCTCCAATAAATTATTACATTATCATTTCTACTTTATAGAGACATAAAAAGTATATGGTTTCTTTGTAATAAAGTCATTTAGCACCCGAAACCATTTGAGGACGTGACTTTTAATGCGACTCATAAAAGAAACTATAATAACAAAAATCATACTTACTTGTTTAATATCTCTCTTTTCATTTTTTCGCCTTGATACCCCGATCCTCTTACATCAACGTAAGCAACAATGTAATTTCTTGTACTTGCTAAAAACCACGCCCATGATGCATCCCATTTTTCTGTAACAGATTGAGCTCCAGGTTTTGAATCACTACAAAGCTATAAAAGTTAAAAACGAATTTAATGTTGAAAACTTTTCTTACATATACAGAATTGTCGGGAAAACTACTTCTTCGTATTCTCGAAGAACTGGAGGTAAAAACAACTTCACCTGGGCTTGATACTCATCTTCTAATATCACCGAAATCCTTTTTATTTGAGGTGCCGCGTATTGTATTACTTCGTTTTGTAAATTTGTACCGAAATTCAATACGGCTATTCTGAAATTTGTGGAAGTTTCTACTAGGAAGACAACAGGAACGTTCGGCCCGAGACATTCTTGTATGTAATATTTATACGCATGACTAAATATCACGTTGTTGTAGTCACATTTATAGTGAGCCATTAATGAATTATTATACATTGTCGTGTTAAAGTAATCAGCATCGAAAGTTTTATTAAAATCGATTTGAGGTCGACACGTAAGACATGTCCATGGTTGCGTTGAATTATAATCTCCTACTTTAAATAAATGTCTAACTGCAGGTTCTTTTTCATTTGTAGCAATAGCATAACTAAAAATTAAAATGTTAATAAGCATCATAAGAAATTAAATCGGATTTACATAATATGGGATTCTTCGTCCCACGCTAAAATTTTCGTAATTTCAAAAGCTCCGTGAGTTAAAGGAAGAACATTGTAGTCGTATATTTGACAAACGTGCATGTAATGACCATTGTTGCCATCGCGAACCGGAAGTCTGGCTAATGCTTGGGTGCCGTTGTTTGAAAAGACCGGATGGAATATTGGTTCCGTCCATCCGCATGTTTCTTTTTCCACGTGAAACTGAAACATACAACGTTCTTTTTTTTTCTCTGTGACCTCGAACGAAGTTCTGGTTCGTATACGTTATGGCGTGGCAATCTTATTGGAGAGGAGAAAAAGGATGCGATCCTTGGGGGAAAAATGTTCGCTTTTATCCAGAGAATGAAGGAGTAGGAACGACTGTGCCGTGAATTCCAAGGAGAGTCTTTTATTTTGTGCTAAATTTGCTTGTGTCACGAAGTGGTAAATGGTGACGTTTAAGAAATTTACGAGAAACAGGGATTTGGCTTTAAAAAATAACGACGGTTATTTTTTATTAAAAAAAATTGAGATTAAGAAAAATATTTCAAAATTCATTTAGGTATACAGTGCTTCCCAAAAGTAACGGATAAACTCGTTAAAACAATTAAAAACGGTTTATAGAAAAATCGCTGAGATGTTTCATGATTTTCCATTCATTTGAGGTAAAAAAATAGCAGTAGCCATGCGTAACCATGGCAACCAGTTTTTTTAGGTATTTTATTAAGACAATGATTAATTTTTGATATCTGAAAGAGTTGGTTGCCATGGTTACGTATGGCTACTGCTATTTTTCTATCTCAAATGAATGGAAAATTATGAAACTTTAAGATAATTTTTCTCGAAAATTTTCTTATGTAACCAATATTAATATCGACTGTACTAGATTCAGAAAAGAGTCCTCTTTCATATTCCGTAGTAGAAATGAAGCATGGCTATTTGAAAAAAATGTCGCTGACGTCATTACTCGTATAAAAATGGAGGAAAAAATTTAAATCTTTACACCCGTCTCAGCGATTTTTCCATAAACTGTTCTTAACTGTTTTAGCGAATTTATCCGTTACTTTTGGGAAACCTGTATACTTACTGCATGTATTGGTATATACATATACAGGGTGGTTCAGTTTTTACTCGGGAAACTTTACTAGGACGTAATACTTGCCAAAATAACACAAGTTTTTAGCAACTCTTTTGTTTTCGAGCTATGAGCGATCAAAGTTGAGCCAAAAATTTACATTTTGTTATGTACTTCGGTTGTAAGTAAACCGTAGAATTTGAAACTTTGTATGTATTTACTACTGATTAATACTTTATTTAATCGTCATACCTTAAACTTCCCTAGTCGCGTCTGTGAAGTTAGCACCTCATTTTTTTAAAACTTCAAATTTCTCTTGAGTTCCCATTGCACCCCATTGAGTTCTATAGTTCTCTACCATTTTTATTAAAAGTTCCGCAAAAATAGGCAAAAACATCGATATCGACTTTTTGGGGTGCTAAGTTCACAAAACGAGATCACAAAATTTGCAATAACTATTAAACGAATGCACGTATCTAAAAACTTTATTAAAATATCTTTTAGAACTCGTGAGGTGCTATTCAGAACTCCTGCCAGAACTCCCGGACCTTTTCAAAATTTTCACCCCTCCGGGACATTTACGAAATCTCAATGTGAACACTTCAAATCGCGCACTTTTCTTAAATATTAGTTTTACGGCTTCGAGCCTCAATCATTTTCGTTAGAACTCGTGAGGTGCTACCTAGAACTCCTATCAGAACTCCCGGAACTTTTCAAAATTTTCACCCCTCCGGGACATTTACAAAATCTCAATGTGAACACTTGAAATCGCGCACAGTTTCTTAAATATTAGTTTTACGGCTTCGAGCCTTAATCATTTTCGTTAGAACTCGTGAGGTGAGTTCTACGAGTTCTAAAAGATATTTTAATAAAGTTTTTAGATACGTGCATTCGCTTAATAGTTATTGCAAATTTTGTGATCTCGTTTTGTGAACTTAGCACCCCAAAAAGTCGATATCGATGTTTTTGCCTATTTTTGCGGAACTTTTAATAAAAATGGTAGAGAACTATAGAACTCAATGGGGTGCAATGGGAACTCAAGAGAAATTTGAAGTTTTAAAAAAATGAGGTGCTAACTTCACAGACGTTCCCTAGTCCCCTTTAAGGGGATGAAATTCACAACCCCTTTGATTTTTTTATAACTTTTTAACGCTATGCCGTAACATTAACATAAAAAAATATGGGTTGTAAAGCTTGTTCATTATTGGTACTTTTTTGTCTCTTTAGTTTTTTCCTAAAAGATAATAGTTTTAGCGTAAAAAAATAAAATATGCTACATTGTACAGGGTGTCCAAATTTCGATGGGTTTGCAGGGTATCTCAGTTATTATGAAAGATAGAAAGTTGCGGTTTTCGCGAACCTGAGCTACTTTTTTGTGAAACTTACAATGGCGCAAACCAAATTTTCATAGCCCTCTTCGCTTTTAATATACAGGGAGTGTTTGAAATTTCACCTCCTGTATCTCGGCTATCCGGAAACTTAGTAAAAAAGTAAAAACGGATTCTAATAGATTTTTCCACGTGGAATCAAATGGTGTACGTAGAATTTTTCTAGTTATCACGGTTTTTGAGTTATAAACACAACTCAAATACTGAATACTCAACTTCTAAAATACTTAACTCTTTATAACTCAAAAACCGTGATGACTAGAAAAATTCTACGTGCACCATTGGATTCTACGTGAAAAAATCTATTAGAACCTGTTTTTACGTTTCCAGATAGCCGAGATGCAGGAGGTGTCTGAAAATCGTAAATTTTGGAACACTCCCTGTATATCAAAAACGAAGAGGGCTATGAAAAGTTGGTTTGCGCCATTGTAAGTTTCACAAAAAAGTAGCTGAGGTTCGCGAAAGCCGCAACTTTCTATCTTTCATAATAACTGAGATACCCTGCAAACCCATCGAAATTTGGACATCCTGTACTGTAAAGTACTGCTATTATAAAAAAAAATTTTCTTTATAGCTGGCTATGGAAGTTGTGTACTTACTAGGATCTAGTATTAATTAAATAACACCAGTTAATTGTGATTTTCATAAGAAAAACCATAAATAAGATGAATGACTTTCTGAACAAATTATGTTGTTTTAAACAATATTAAAAAATTGATACTCTTGCTTAATAATAACAGTCAAAAATTATTAATAATCATCAACAATAAAGAGGATTCACCGTAAATGAAACTTACAAGTTCTTATAGCCAACTTTTAGAATAATTTTAACAAAACATGGCGGCACATAGCGGTACATGGCACGATATTTTATTTTTTTACACGGAAACTATTAACTGTAAGGAAAATACTAAAGAAAGAGACAAAAAGTATCACTAAAGAATGAGCTTTACAACCCATATTTTTTTTATATTAATATTCCATAGCGTTAAAAAGTTACTACATCCTAGTAAAGTTTCCCGATTAAAAACTGAACCACCCTGTATACCGGGAATTTTATAAACTCGCAATATATGAATGCAATAACCATAGTTACGAAACTACTATGCACTTGCACTGTCTCATCTAACGCTGAATAACAATTAAAACTAGAACTAACACTAGACTTAGAAATAGAAACATTCTGATTTAGCCACACGTCTCTAAAGATGGATAAACCCGAATAATTCTAGTTCTAGGTTTTGTGTTACTTCTAGTGATAGTGCTAGCGCAATACTAGAATTAGCACTAGACCGAGAATTTGAAACATTCGGATTTAGCCGCGCGTCTCTCAAGACGGCTAAACCCGAATGATTCTAGTTCTAGGTCTTGTGTTAGGTCTAAGGATAGTACTAGTGCAATACTAGCGCTAACACTAGACCAAGAACTAGAAACATTCGGATTTAGCCGGACGTCTCTCAAGACGGCTAAACCCAAATGATTCTAGTTCTAGGTCTTGTGTTAATTCTAGTGATAGTGCTAGTGCAATACAACATTCGGATTTAGCCACACCTCTCTCAAGACGGCTAAACCCGAATGATTCTAGTTCTAGGTCTTGTGTTAGTTCTAGTGTTAGTGCTAGTGCAAAACTAGAACTAACACTAGACCTTGAAGTAGAAAGTATCGGGTTTAGCCGTCTTAAGAGACGTGCGGCTAAATCCGAATGTTTCTAGTCCTCGGTCTAGTGTTAGTTCTAATGACAGTACAAGTATACAACTAGAACTAACACTATACCTAGAACTAGAATCATTCGGGTTTAGTCGTCTTTAGAGACGTGTGGCTAAACCCAAATGATTCTTGTTCTAGGTGTATTGTCAATTCTACATAGTAATACTGCTAGTGTTAAACTAGAACTAACACTAGACCTAGAACTAGAAACATTCGGATTTAGCCGCACGTCTCTCAAGACGGCTAAACCCGAATGATTCTTGTTCTAGGTCTAGTGTTAGTTCTAGTTTTAATTGTTGTGCAACGCTAGACCAAGAACTAGAATCATTCGGATTTAACCGTCTTAAGAGACGTGCGGCTAAATCCGAATGTTTCTAGTTCTCGGTCTAGTATTAGTTCTAATGACAGTACAAGTATAAAACTAGAACTAACACTATACCTAGAACTAAAATCACTCGGGTTTAGCCGTCTTTAGAGACGTGTGGCTAACCCCAATTGATTCTTGTTCTAAGTGTATTGTCAATTCTACATAGTAATACTGCTAGTGTTAAACTAGAACTAACACTATACCTAGAACTAAAATCACTCGGGTTTAGCCGTCTTTAGAGACGTGTGGTTAACCCCAATTGATTCTTGTTCTAGGTGTATTGTCAATTCTACATAGTAATACTGCTAGTGTTAAACTAGAACTAACACTAGACCTAGAACTAGAAACATTCGGATTTAGCCGCACGTCTCTCAAGACGGCTAAACCCGAATGATTCTAGTTCTAGGTCTAGTGTTAGTTCTAGTGATAGTGCTAGTGTAAAACTAGAACAAACACTAGTCTGAAGACGCACGGCTAAACCAGATACTTTCTAGTTCTAGGTCTAGTATTAGTTCTAGTTTTAATTCAATACAGATATGCAACACAGTGATCTTATGTTAACTAGCGCTACCTACCACTGTCACTAAAACTAACATTAGACTTAGAACTAGAAACATTCAGACATGTTGGATTGACTGATGTCTATGGAAATATATTTTTGTATATTGCATTTTAAGAAAAATTCACTGTATATCGGTAAATATTTTCTCCTTGAAAAACCTATTTTGTTTACGAAAGCAACGGTAGTGAATCGACGTTAAATTTACGACTCCCGCCGTCGTAAAAATTGGCCTACGTCGTATGCATGTCTGGGGAGGAGTGTGCTCCCATGATAACACTGAGGCGAGCTTTCGTATTTATAGAAATATTTTATGAGGGAAAGTTATTTCTGGGTGCGTTTTACAAGAAAATCTCGCGCGAAAAGAATCGATCGAAAAAGGAAATTCCCATTTCTCTTTGGAAATGTGACAAAGGAAACTGCGAATTGGAAACTTCGTACATATACTCACATCGGTACAATTGAAATTGTTCTGTGCTCGACAGCTGAGGATCACCGAAACGTTCTGTCTCCGATTGAGCCACACCAAAGCAACATCGTGATCTCCATAGAAACTCGCGCTTGTTAGATAGCTTCCATTTTCGACGCTCGACGTCGGTTTCAGCTGTACGGGGAACAAATATTTCGGGGCGCTCAAGTTAACGATCCAGACGGTCACCTCAGGGTTATTACTTTCCACCTTTAAAAAAAAAAATAACAAAGATATAAACACCTTTACACGTAAATGAAAAATATAAAAAAATTGTCACCACAACCTTTCAATTGTTAAATTTAAAAATCGATTTGAGTACAAGATACAAACCGAAACAGTCACGTTAACACTAAATTTATTACTTTCACAAAAGCTCCTTTTACTAACGGATTGAGTAAGCTCGTCACGTGCTTTTGAGGTAGATAGATCGGGTTTAAAAGGTGTGATTGCACGAGTTTACGTGGTCTATAAAATAAGACACCAAAAACACCAAAGAACGTGATATTAATAAATATATGAAATATATATCTGGACCGATATATTGGGTCATTCATAGCCCTTAACTACACGAAAATCGTCGTAAAAGGATTTTCTCACCAGATTCGCGACATCCCTTCGTTGCCTTTATTGATTTTCTTTTGGCAAAAGCCACCTTTTTCAGAAGCCGATAGATATACACAGCGATTTATTGAGTTCAAGAGGAAGTGATCGAGACGCTTTCTCAACTCAAGCTTATAACGGAGATACTGTAAGAAAGATTGTTGTTTATACCTTACTGTTTTAATAAGTAAATTCGTACTTATTCATTTTTTTGGTAAATTCTTAATAAATATTTACGTAACAAGATCATCGGTAAGATTCTAAAAAAAAATCGAGGTTTGTTTCGTTTATGTAAATCATTAATATCTTATGTAAATTTATCGATTAATAAATACTGAAAAGTAAGCTAAAAATACTATCGTGGTTCAGTTTGAGAAATATTTGTACGTTGAAAGTTTTAATGAATTACTTTCCGTCGTTTAGATCATAATTTTAAAACACATTTTTTACCTTTTTCCATTTCAAACAACTTTCTATAAAAAAAATTAAATGGAGTAACAATAACACTCTGATACGTAGTGAATTCTAAAAGTTTCCATTTATCGGCAACAACGTTAAGTCCTCCACCACCTTCACGTTGCCGCCAACACCACCTGACGTAATTTCAAAGTTTCTTCCATCGCCACAAAACGCGGTTAATGCGGTATAAAGCAGTGTAGGCACGTTTTCGTACTCGAACGGCCCAAAAGGCAATTATTACTTGGCCCATTTCTTTATCCCAAGCCTTTCAAACTCTCGCATCGATTAATCCTTAAATATGTAATATAATCCTTCTTTTCGGGGATACTTTATCAATACACGCTCTTGACATCTCTAACAAAAGTTTTTTTGTAATAAAGGGTGTGTTTTTGCCCACGCAAGAACATGTTGTGAAACTTAACGACTTGCTGCGAAATTAAGACTTTACCGAAACGGTTTCGTTTCATTTGTTGGCACTTTACCAAGACTTCAATTTATATGACAACGTCTGGGTTATTTCGTTTTGTACTTCCACTTCCCTTAGCTTATAATAACGAATTTCCCGGGGTTATTGTTGTATTTATTACGACCGGAAGGATTTTAGATGACTACGATAAGATTATGTAAGGAAAATGTATTTTCAGGTCAAAATGGAAATGAAACGATTCAAAGCTGTAATATCTCCAGCAACTCATTATATCAATACAAGACAATGAAGACGGGAGAATACTCATTTATGAAAGATGTTGTACAGGGTGAGTCAGAATACCGGAGATACTAGACACCAAAATATGATGATTTAACGTAATATCTCTTATGTTAATGGTTTTCGAGGCATAGTGTGTTGAAAGTTAAATTCTTATTTCGAAATTTCTTGATAATTTTGAAGGTTTTTGTACTATTAACATAAAATTTGGTAGTTTTATGTTTTCCAGCATGAGAAATACGAATTTGAAACTTGTTTTGTTATTGCTCGTAGAGGGCGCTAGATACACGCTGCTCGTTTGATAAATCAAATCATAAGTTTTTTGGCTAGACAGCTACGACCAATAAGAGCTGCAAATCACAGAGAGCATTCAATTTTACATAAAAAAAGTACTCTTATTGAAATTGTCTAAGGGCCGGTTGTACAATATAGCGATAAACTTCCCGACAGCGTTATCTGGCAGATAAGTTAGTTTGTACTGTATTACAATGTACGGATATTTTTGTCGGTGAGATTATCGGCAGGATAACTTATCGGGTACTCAGCGGTGCCGATAAGACACTTATCCGGCAGATATTTATGGTTACCAAGGTTTTTATATAAAAACTTTGTATGATTACTGCATAGGTTAACCTCTAACATTAAACGTTAACCTTATATGTACGATGTGTCAGTGAACATTTTTTTAAACAATTTATATTGTCAAAGTCATAATTCAAACTTCAAAGAAAGACGTTGGCGTTACCATTCTACGGCATATCAATCACTAGATATGGGGAAAACTACTACCAACCGACTCTTGTTTCGCTGATAGCAATCCTACCGACAAAAACAGTTTGTACAACAGCGAATATCTTTATCCTCCTGATAAGTTTATCGGGCGGATAGATATCAGGTAGATTTATCGGTATATTGTACAACCGGCCCTAAGTCTATCGGTTTTCGAATTGTTTACTTCTAAATGTTTAAGGCCCACTTTTACCATCCTCCTGATTAACTATCTAAAGGATAGTTGCCATGGTTACGGCGGTTTTAAGCACTCTCATTGGCTAAGAGCCAGATTTATCTATCGGATAAATTTTACAAGAGGTAGTAAAAGTGGGCCTAAATGTATTTTTTCTTCTAAAATATTTATTTTTTAACATAAGCAAAGTTGGGTTATTTTTCCGCCTATGTTTCGACAATTGCCTGTTAATTGTCAACATTGATCCAATTTCCGTGTGCAATAATCATTTTTACCAACAATAAAGTTATTACCAATTTGAAAATGCCACGACATAATGATTTTTTTAATAGTGAGAAATCCAGATTTAAGTCCATTGGATTTTTGAAAATGGTCACAATATTCTATTGTTATTGTTATCGATTATTATCGTTACTAATTGCTATTGTTACTGTGTGTTATTGATTTTAAATGTTAACCTTAAAATTACTTTGAAACAATTAAAAGCAGATAACTTGGAAACCAGTAGACTTAGACAATGTAAGCAAGAGTACCTTTTTTGTGCAGAATTGAAAACTCCTTCAGATTTCTGGTTCTAATTCACCATACCTCAACTGACAAAATAGTCATGATTTGATATTTCAAACGTACAGTGTGTATCTAACGCCCTCTACGACTAATCACTAAACAAATATCAAATTCGTATTTCTCATGCTCGAAAACATCTAACTACCAAATTTTATGTTAATAGTACAAAAACCTTCAAAATTATCAAGAAATTTCGAAATAAAAATTTAACTTTCAACACCCTGTGTATTAAAAACCACCGACATTTGTATAAGACATGTTAGGTTAAATCGTCATATTTTGGTGTCTAGTGTCTCTGGTATTCGGATTTCCCATTCTTTCTGACTCACCCTGTATATTGTTGATTTCCTTAAGAACGCCGTTTTCTATAACAAAATCTATAAGAATAAGGAATTCAATTATCTGAATTTAAGCTGTACTGTTACTAAGGTTTGGAATAATGTACTTGAGAGAATAACACAATTATCATGGTGGAAGTTGTGACCATCATTAAATCACAATGAAGTAGAAGCTGAATAAGACTTAGAAGCCGAGTTTTTAATTGCATATATTTCATGGTTTAAATTAACAAGCGAGAAAAAAATTATCACTCGATTACACGTTTAATCCAACATTATCTGAGCTATAAGTCAGTGGTGTACAGGGTGTCCAAATTTCGATGGGTTTGCAGGGTATCTCAGTTATTATGAAAGATAGAAAGTTGCGGCTTTCGCGAACCTGAGCTAGTTTTTTGTGAAACTTACAATGGCGCAAACCAAATTTTCATAGCCCTCTTCGTTTTGATATACAGGGAGTGTTTCAAAATTGAAAAGGGCTATGAAAATTTGGTTTGCGCCATTGTAAGTTTCACAAAAAAGTAGTTCTATCTTTCATAATAACTGAGATACCCTGCAAACCCATTGAAATTTGGACACCTGTACACTAATTTTTGACCAATATCGACTTTTTATATAAAGTTTTGCCAAGATCGACCGAAGGGTTTAAAATCTTTTTTTGCAATTTAAAACTCACCTTCCTTTTTTATCTACTGGCTTCTCCTATCATATCGCACCTTTAACACGAAAGTGATGCACCATAAAAAATCATTTCATTTAACTCATTTATTAATATTTTAAGTTTTAGTACAGATACTGCCGTGACTTTACAATCTTTTTAAAGTTGCGTAGGGCATTTCTCAAACAAGATTCTAAATGAGTATCTGTCAATGCCGTTCGGTATTTAGATTTTATTATTTTCATTTGTGGAAATGCAGTTCAGGTGAAATATGTTGAACCACAACATGAGTACAATATTGGGTACAATTCTCAACACATTTTCGAAAATTTGTATACTTGTTTTCCGATAAATATTTTCAAAAATTTTCTTCAGATGACCTTGCTTTAACATAGATATCGTTTTGCAGTGTTATGATTTCTGATTCTAACTTATGTACGTCTATTTCAAACAAGTTAGACAGTTTTTCTGCAAGTTTTTCTATATTTATATTTTTATTAACCCATTTAGTCCCACGATGCTAAATATATTAAAAAAAAACGATTTTTTATAATTTACCTTAACATAAGATGAAATGAAAAGTATAAAAATGTACACAGATGTTTAAAAAAAAAAATTGTTTTTGAGATATGAGATGGTGCAAAAATGCACCACTAGTAAGATAAATGAACAACAATACACAAAAATTTTGATTATCATTTATTAACTAAGTAATAAATTAGCCATAAATAAATAATAATACTAATACAACATAAAACTAACAAATACCAACTTTAGTATGAAGTTTAAGATAAAAAATATTTATACTTAAATTGTTCAAAAACGCACCAATGGGATGAACGGTATAATCATTTATTGTGATAGTTCGCAAAGCACTCTTCATGTAAATGAACGCTAAACTTACTACACATATATTCACACACTATGTCCATAAACGACTATTTCTAGGGAATTCACCGAATAAATGCGTCTAAACTGGTTTCTGATAATACGAAAGATAATCTCATCAATCATCCCAATGGTATGTTTTTGCACCATTAATGTTTCAAGACATATTTTCAGAATACATATTTTTATTTCGCGTTTCAAGATATATATGAGGAAAATATGCACTAAAAACGTGCAAATGTCAAAATTTTAAAGAATTTTATGCACTAAAGATAGTTTTATTTCTATTGTATATTTTGAACAGAAATCTTCAATAGAAAAGAATTGATGCAAATATGGTTTAAATAGCAAGAATTAAGAAATAATTTGGTATGTATAGCCTAACAACCTTATAGTGTTATCTATCTATCTATGTATCTGTAAAATAATTTTAAAAACGCTGGTGCGTTTTCACACCAGTGGGACTAAATGGGTTAAACGAAAAAGTGATAAAAGGTGCCACATCATCAATTTTTTTTAAATCTTGAAAACAATTGTTAAACTCTGCAATTAGGTTTTTAATTTCATTTTTAAACCTATTTAAATCGATATCGGTAGCAGCAATATTTTTTAATTGAGACGTCATAATGGGAAATGAAGTGAAATTATTATCATTCGTTCTAGATAGCATTTTGTTTAGTTCTTGTTTAAAGGCATTTACAGAATTCATCATGTCAAAAATCGTTTTATTCTGTCCTTGAAGTTCTAAATTCATATCAATCAGCTTACTTGTAATATCTGTCAGAAAAGACAAATCTAAAATCCAAATATCATCTTCCAACAACCTGTATTAATACTGTAATCGTCGCCTCTTGTAATAAGAAATTGTTTAATTTCGTCAATTAAATCGCGAAAACGCTGTAAGAACTTGCCTCTATTTAACCACCTGACCTCAGTATGCATCACAAGTTCAGTACATCCTTCGTGGTCGCTTTCTTCTACGTATAATTTAAAAAACTTGCTTTGTAAACTTTTTGACCGGATAGAATTGCTGATTTTAAAAGCTATGGTCATGATTTCTTGTATATTGAGAATTTTAGAGCATAGAATAATAGTATATTAAAAAACAAGTTTCGTAAGATACGCTTGAAATGCACGAATTCATGTTGAAAAACGAGTGGCGAAGCCACGAGTTTTTTAATGAATGAGTGCTTTAAGTCTTATGAAACATGTTTTTTATGCTATTTTTTGTAATTCGCGTTTTTATCCTTTTTTTTTTAACAAAACTAAAATTAATTTTGACAATGTAGGGAAATAGGTATGTAGCAGTTGGTAACACCGCAACACTTGAAAATAGAAATTTGCATTGGCAATTAGAAATTGTCAAAACACAAAATGTATTCACTTGAAAAAATGTTTCATGTACACCTTCCAAAATAAGAGAAATTGCTCAAAGTTCAATGTCCTCATCATTGTGAACCTTGTATTCGATGTGAAGAACGAGTTTAAATAACTATAGACAAAAATTGTCACATTGACAACTAGAAAAATTAATGACCCAATGTCACCAACTTGAACTGCTTCCATAAAATGTTACTAAAATCTCATTACAGCATCGGATGCTGTAAAGAGTCTCATTACAGCACCCGTTTGAGTACTGTAATAGCTTTCATTACCATCGCGAATTACAAAAATATCTTTATTAGCATAAATCTGAAATATCTATTTCAAACTTATGATTTTGTTGGCGATCGACGTTATGGACACCACTGCTATAAGTCATAATCAACCTCAATATTTATATCAAACCATTTCCCGTATTAAAGTATCGAACTGAATAAAACATGACACGGCACTCTGTATAGACACTATACTGCATCGAGTTGCAATCAGCTTATGATTGCGTTTCGGATGTTGTAATCCGATTATAAAACGCTGTTGTAATATTATTGCAGCATTAATGAGTAAATCCATTTAATCGTCATTAACGGACGCCATTATCGGAAGATTAGAGTTTCGAGTACCCCATTACAGGTAGAAATGCACAACGGTATTAATGTCAACCTTGATTACAATTTTATGAGCGACATATTATTGAAATGGTCAAATATTGATTGCAATTACTTTATATAAGCATGTTTAATATCGATAAATAAAAGAATTAAATAGTATAAAACATTTACCTTTGGATATTTGATGCTTTTAACTTCGGGATACTTCGCCTTTGGGTTCCCACTATCATACCAAGTGTATGTGTACTCTCCAACTTTACTATCGTTAAAAGTAGCATACATTAAATATAATCCATCAGGTGAAAACCATAACGTATGATCAGTTTTTAAAATCTCCGTTTCGTAAATCCAATCAGGTACGCCATTAAAAATATCCTCCCCCCCGGTCGATGTAATCCTACAAACCAAGTCCTTTTGAACTTTAGGTTTGTAGTAAATGTCGTTGTTATGAACGAAGGCTATGGAAGTTCCATTAGTGGACCATGTTGCGTATTTTAAAAACGGCGCGCTATCGTCCAATTCCTTGGGCGAAAGCGGTTTTGTATAACTATCAAGAAAGAAAAGGAAGTCATTAATTAAATCTATTGAGCTTTAGACAGCTTTTGATTGTCGGCAAGTCGTTAACACGAATGCCCGTTAACATGAATTCGTTGTGTGATTTACATACTTGGATTATATTAATCGTTTTCGAATTTCAGACTGCATTATTTTGTGAAACCAACTTGGCGCCATACTTTATGTACCAGACGTAAACTTAAAATCAATTTAACGACGCGACATCGTAAATCGTCCGATCGTAAAAAATTGCACTTTTCATCTTATGTGCACGCTTTTCTGTGATCACCATTTCATTAAGTTTTAATATCGCGGACGTATTTTTGGCCAAAAGAACCTAATATAACCCGAGATTTGACTTCAAAAGCATATCATATCAAATATAACGTACAAACACGAATGTATCGTATGTGCAACGATATAAAGGATAAAATTGTGGGATATGCGACGTACATTTTAAGATTTATCTTCATCCAACGTAAACTACGAAATTCATTTGGGCTGGTTTATGTGTAATCATCATCGTAAATTTCAAGAGAAATATTTATATTTGAGTATAGTTACATCTGGACATTCTAAATATCTTAATAGTGCAATAAAAACAGAATAAATTTGAGTTTAAATCCACAAATTAAATCTACTTTTAAAAGAATTGTAACAATAATTTCTAAGCGAGAGAAGTGTTTGAATTTACTAAGCATTCTGCAGGTAAAGCTGTATAAAGTACTGCAATTAGTTGCATATGGAAACCCTAAATGTGAAACTACACCAAACCACAGTCAAAGTGTTACCGCGACTGGATTAGTGGCTAAATGGGGGAAGCCCAAAAGTGTTAAATGTTGGGCAATAACCGGAACGAAACTTTTGATACAATTCTCTCTTAAGTGAATTATGAGTTCGTGAACTTTTATTTTTACGCATATCAACAGATTATTTATTATCTACAATGTATCTGGCTACAATAGTATAATATTTTAGATACTTGAAATTTTGGCTTCCTCCCAAATATAATTTTTTTATTGTTTAAACCAGTTAAGTACAATCGTTTGGCAATGAATTACTTTAGTTCAAATTTATTATCTTAGATCAAAGAAAATTTATTTCGACTCCTAAAGATTAATCTTACTTGTGATGTTTAAATAAAGTGATCCGTTACTTACCCAGAAGATACTTCTAAAATGTAATATTGGGCGAACGTTGAATAATCGAAATTGTGCCTCAGATCGGTTATTAATAGAACGAATTTTAAGTCCCTGGACGTCCTGAAATCGACCACGTTGTATTGTCTCTGAAATAGAAAACCGAAATTTGTTCTAATTCTAACGATTACGGTGGCCGTATTTTCGTGGCACCAAGACAAATCAAAACAAGTTGTTAGCGCCTACATTATTGAAACTCACGAAGGTTGTATTTGTCAGAAACGTCGATGTCGTGAGATTCTCCGCATTGTAAATGCTGATACCGCCAAATATATCTCTGTAGACAAATTCTGTATCTGAAACAAATTATTTAATATAAATAAATATATTAATTCATTATTTTGTGATAAGGTGTGAAAAGAGGACTTAACCCTTATAATATCAGATTTTTTTTCCTATGGTATCAATATCCTTTTGTAGGACATGATAATAAAGACGCATTGCTAAACCCGAAACTTTCTCGTTCTTGGTTTAGTTCTACTTTTACTTCAATGAAAAATATACAACAATCTAACGCTCAATAACAACTAAAAGTACAACTAATACTAGCACTGGAACTAACACTAGTTCTAGACCTAGAAACATTCGGTTTTAGCCGTCTTAAGAGACATACAGCTACACCTGAATGTTTCTAGTTCTAAGTCTAGTGTTAGTTCTATAGGGTGTCTCAATAAGAATGCCCGATTTAATTTAGCAATAAAACGCATAGTTTTTGAGCGAGTGGTGATATTTTTACTGCATTATAAAGCACACATGTTCCGATTATGCATGAAATAAAATATCCGGTAAATGACTCCCGCGGCTTTGCACACAGATCCTTGCTTTTTTTCATGAAATTTTCGATGATGTTTCTGCAGAGTTGCGATTCTAACTCACCGATGACGCGTTTTATCTCGTCCTTGAGCTCGGGAATAGTCCGTGGCGCATTAGCATAGACGTGAGATTTCACAAAACCCCAGAGGAAGAAGTCGCACGGTGTCAAATCGCACGATCTCGGTGGCCAGTTGAAGATGATTCACTTCATTTTGCTCCATCAATCATTGAACAAATTGGCGGCGCTGGGAGTGGTCTGTTGGTTTGAGCTCCTGGGTCAGCTGAACCTTGTAGGGATGAAGATGGAGGTTCTTCGTGAGAATTCGCTGCGTGGTGCTTCTCGAAATTTGAAGTTGCGGTGAACGATGCCGAATTGATGTTTCCGAATTTTTGACGATACTCTCGTTTACAGCAGCGATGTTTTTGCGAGATCGGCGGTCCATGCTATCCATAATCGACCCGGTCTCTTAAAATTTATTGATTACTCTTCGAATTGTTGACACATTTGGTACACTTCCACGACGTAAAATACCGCGAAGTTTGCGAGCGGTTTCGGCGTAACTTTCACCATATTTGTAATGGGTTTTCACAATGATAACGCGTTGTTCCTTTCTATAGCGCCCCATTATTAATAATCGGAGCAATCGTAAATGACAGCTGTCAAATTGCAGGGCTCCCACTTGCACATAAAAAAAATGGCACCAAATTTAAATCGGGCACTTTTATTGAGACACCTTTAGTTTTAATTGTGATTCAGTGTTAGGTTGTTGTATATTTTTATTGAACTAACACTAGATCTAGAACTAGAAAGATTGGTTTACCAGTACGTGTCTTAAGACGGCTGAACCCTAATGTTTTTAGCATTGTACTTAGTTTCAACCATTGTGTACTCATAAAACGTGGCGATTTTTAGTGCTTTGTACGGTGGGTCCCTATAAAACGGTGAGCGGTCGACCGCTCATTGAAGAAACTCGAAAGAGAAGCAAACAGAATATTTGGAGATGATTGGAGTGATGACGAAGAAGATCCATTTCATTGCGAAGATTCGTCAGATGAAAATTATAGTCCCACAGACAGCGACATAGAGTCTAACATATCTACTAACCACTGCTCTAGTGATGATGAAATGGCGGCACATCAAATAAACCATGACGATGAGATTGTCCAGGAAAGTAATGAGATACTTGAAAGTGAAAACGTGGCTACTGCTTCAGATTTTTAATTTACTCCAAGATTTCCCATTCCCCATAATGTACTAATGTAATGGAAATCGACGTATTCTTGTAGATTTCCCCAAGAAGTCTATTTATTCGAATTGCTGAATACACTAACGCCAGATTGAAAATATTTCAGGAAGATATCAAGAAAAAGAGAGTAGAAACAGATTATCATGAAATAATGATTGTAGTAGGTGTATCCTTCATAATGTGCTACAATCGTGTGTCAGGATTCAACAACTACTGGTCTAATAATGAATCATTGGGCAACAGCGCAATAAAAAAAGCAATATCCAGAGGTCGTTGTAAATTATTATCCAAAATGTACTTCAACGATCCAGAAAAGCTTAACAGTTCGGGAGAGATATATTATATCAAAGAAGTAGCCAACTGCCTAAAATCCACCTTTACTAAATATCGTTCTGCCTCTACTTTTCAAAGTATTGACGAATTAATGACGAAATTCAAAGGACGATCTTCGCTCAAGCAATACTTACCAATGAAACCAAACAAACGAGGCATAAAGGTTTGGGTACGCTCCGATTCACTCACAGGATATGTTTATGATCTAAATATTTATGCTGGTAAAGAAATGGATGTCTATGAAGAGACATAAAAGAGTTGTTTTCAAATTGTCAGGCACAATCAAATGCACAAATGTAGTATTGACATTTGATAGGTTTTTTTTTTCGTTCACTTACTTGAACTTTGATGCGAAATCGTAAAAATTGTCCTAAGTTTTCTGGAAAACTAGAACGAGGAGAAAATCAATTTCAGTTTGCAAATGGCACAATTGTCTGCAGATGGAAAGACACAAAGATGTACTAGCAATTAGTAATTGCTTCACTGATGGAACGAAGAAAGAATTCCAGTATCCAACAATGCTGAAGTTTTACAATGAACACATGGGAGGAGTGGATCTAACAGATCAAATTGTTGGGTTATACGATTTTGATCGGAGATCCAATAAGTGGTGGAAAAAAGTTTTTTTCAAACTACTCATGATGGCTGCAAGGAATGCTCATAAACAAAACGTCATTCCTACCATACCTAAATACAATAGGAGATTTGATTGCGTTAGGCAGAAATGGTGCCAATGTAAAAAGAAGATCCGCAAAATCATTGAGCCTATCTTGTAAAAAGAAACCTACACTCTGAACGTGGAAGATCATTTACCCATTGAGAGCTCTACCAGACGTCGTTGTTCGGGATGCATACAACAGCAAATTGAAACTAGAAGCAAAACTCTGTGTCAAATGTGTAATATATCATTATGCAAAACATGGTTCGCTCCATACCATCTGTAATAATGCGAATTACGTGTTTTTCTGTATGAATAAAATTATTTTCAAGTCTATTGGGTTTATGTGTCCCACCCGATGTGTCTAGTGGGACGAATGTGTCCCGGTCCTTATCGCATGAAGGGCATAATCTAAAAAATTAAATGCAAAATAAATCCGACTCCAAAGGGTTAAGACGGATGAACCCTAATGTTTCTAATTCTAAGTCTAGTGTTCTAGTGCTAGAACTAAAACTAACACTAGACCTAGAACTAGAAAGTTTCTGGTTTCTGGCTAAACCGGAATGTTTCTAGTTCTAGGTCTAGTGTTACATTACATTACATTACATAGAATACATATCGGGTAGGCGGACCAACCAACCTTGCACCGCGACCCTAAGGATCTATTGTACCCCGATAGATATCGTTATCAAATTTCACCGTGCAGTCCAATGCTCTTAACGAACATTAATACCTTGCTCGGCGAAATGCCATTCAGATCTTTTAAGGAGATAAATTGCGATCCAAAAATCGAGAATCTGATACGGTTAACGGCAGGGCAGTGGCATAAAACATGCTCAACCGTCTCTGCTTCCTCCGCACATAGTCGGCATTCAACATCGTCGGCTAAACCCAAGAAGTTGAGGCGTGCTTTTAATCGGCAGGGCCCAGTAAAAACATCCATTAGAACTTTATTGCTACTACGGGCAAGTCCTAAAATATTCTCGGGTTTGACAGTGGCGATGTTAATAAACACCTTAGCATGTCTCATTCCAGGAGAACTGGTCCACAGTAGGCGAAGTCTCTCTTCAGCCCACAGTCCAATCCTATATTTGGCCATCGCAAATGATACACCAACTGCTGGTTCCGGCCCCACAAACGCTTCAGCGCTGCCATCTCGTGCTAGCTTATCTGCCGCTTCATTGCCAGCAACTCCAGAGTGACCCGGGACCCAGATCAGAGAGACTCTGTTATCACAACTCAGTGTGTTTAATGTTCTCTTACAATCATTAACCAGAGCCGACACCGATTTCACGGCTTGCAGCGCCTGGAGAGCGGCTTGACTGTCTGAGAAAATTCGTACTGTCATGTTCTTCACCCCTCTTTCAAGAAGGATTTTAGCACCCATGTCAGTAGCAAATACTTCCGCCTGGAATACAGTACAGTACGTACTCAGGCTGTAGGCTTGCTTAATTCGAGGTGTGTGGCAGTATACTCCTGCTCCTACCCCTTCAGGCGTTTTTGATCCATCTGTGCATAAGCAAATGTCTGCCCGAACCAGAGAATTTTCATTTTCGATCCAGGACTGCCGCTCAGGCAGTACAATCTGGTATCGAGCATTAATCACTGATAGTGATACCGCCAAATCTGACGGCATTGATAGCACAGTATCAGTGCTTATAATGTCTTCCGCAGCCCATTGGTAGAACATGTCGGAACAGTTTTGAGCATATTGCTTAAATCTGTAAATGGTTGTTCTAGCCACTTTCTCTATATGCAAATGCAGAGGAGATAGGCCAAGCAGAACCTCCATTGCTAGAGTTGGCGTTGTGCCTATCGCACCAGAGTTTCTTGGATAGTTGTGCGGATTAGTCCATCCAACTTTCGCTTCCTGGTGAAGGGCACAACAATTGTCTTTTGCGGGTTTATTGAGAGGTTCTCTCCCTTACACCAAGCGCAAATGGTATCTAGGATCACCTAGAGGACTTTAGATATCCTCGGCAAACAGGTTTCTTTGACCATAACGACAATGTCATCAGCATAAGCTTGTATTTCCACACCAACGGCTTCGACTATCGCAATCAGATCGTCAACTAGGAGGGACCAAAGCAGGGGAGATAACACCCCTCCCTGCGGGCAGCCACCTCCCGGCCTGAAGCGTATCGTATCACCGTGGAGTGAAGTAGAAACTATTCTACTATCTAGCATATTGCGGATCCAACCCGCTATAGTTGCTTCCACTCCCCTGTCAAGAGCAGCTCTTTCAAGAGATTGTGGTATTGCGTTGTTGAACGCTCCCTCTATATCCAGAAACGCACAAACCAAGATTTCTTTAAGGTCTAGTGTTAGTTCTAGTTCTAATTGCGATTCAGTGCTAGGTTGTTGTATATTTTTATTGAACTAACACTAGACCTAAAACTACAAAGATTCGGATTTAGTTGTACGTCTCTTAAGACGACTGAACCCTAATGTTGCTAATTCTAAGTTTAATGTTAGTTCGATAAAAATATACAACAACCTAACACTAAATCACAATTAAAACTAGAACTAACACTAGACCTAGAACTAGAAAATTTCGGGTTCAGAACAGATGACGGTTAAACTTGAATGTTTCTAGTTCTAGTGTTAGTTTTAGTTTTACACTAGTACTGTTACTATGTAAAACTAACACTATGCCTAGAACTAGAATCATTTGGGTTTAGCCACGCGTCTCTAAAGACGGCTAAATCAGAATGATTCTAGTTCTAGGTCTTGTGTTAGTTCTAGTTTTACACTTGTATTGTTACTAGAACTAACATTAGAACTAGAAACGTTCGGCTTTAGCCGTCTTAAGAGACGTACGGCTAAATCTGAATATTTCTAGTTCTAAATCTAGTGTTAGTTCTACTTTTAATTCAATAAAAGTATACAACAATCTAGTGCTGAATAACAATTAAAACTAGAACTACCGTCCTTGATTTATACACCAAATAGACAACTCGGGGAATACCCTGAATTTATCTAGGAACATGGAATAGAGCAACTAGAGAATAATCCGAGTTGGATTCTATCTCTGTTACTTTAGTAAAACTGTTGAAAAGGCAGCCTCAATAAGTAAGAAAAATTAAAAGTGCAAAATGGAAATCGATATTGAGTTTATTTATTACGGTTAATGTCAATAGTATACTAAGAGTTTCATATAGTGTAGTCGTAACTAAAGACACTATTGACTAAAGCTATGTACAACTCAACCTCTCTAAAGCCTTGACGATTGTGAACTCCAGCTGTAAGTTAAATATAAGTTGGTTGTCAAACATTCATTCATTCATTGCTATTGAGTGTTATATTACTCAAAAATAGTTTACAGAGAGCATAAATTTAAATGTGAAGAGACATTTATTGTAATTGTAAAGACGTTCTCTTTTATTCGTGCAAAATTGAGATATTTGTAACTTTGAGTAGCGTAGTTATGAAATGAAAGACTTTGATGTAATCGACTCTATGATTATAAAAAATTTTTTTTAATTAAAAGATTTCAAGATCAGGTTATAAACCTACTCTGAAACATTAAAAGAAAATTTATAAACACTCCCGTTTTATTTTTAGAACACTGTTAAAAGTCTTTAAAAATCGTGTATATCAAAAATGTTTATAAAGAAAGTGTTTTCTATAAAATAACTTATTGTTAAGAAATTGGTTTTCAATTTAAATCTTTTGAATATGTCGCCTTTATTATGGACGTAGTATACTACATCGATTGGGGAAACGACGTCGACGCCGCTTTTGTCCTGAACATAATTTGAAACCCGTCTAATGGACTCACGGCTCAGCCGCACCCTCGTGTTTTAATGGGACGACCAAAGCGGTTGAATCTGTTCTCAGAATTGAATCATTAATAACTCCTATTAAAAGAACGGTAATTTTCGGTGTTATTCCGTACCTGACGAAAACACGAAAAGTGGTACTATTTCGGTCGGGGAAGTTTATTATCATTATTTGAGCGACGTTGTTTTTGTGGTTGAAATTTTCTCTTAGATATCGGTAGTCAGCGAAGTAAATAGTAATCGGAATCCGTCGCGACGCAAAAGGAGGTTAGTGTCTCCCTGGAGACTCCTCCGTTGGTCCGTATAAACGACGTAGCCGGCAATTAGTAATAGAAGACTGATTTGATGGATTTACCGGGAGCGATTCTGCACGGTTTTAAAAGCGGATTTGACCGGAATTAAATTCCCTAAGTCCCTTGAAATAGATGGAAGAGGGCACTTCCTTTTTTTGGGGGAAAAGTCGTTGTGTACATATAAAGTGGGCTCTATAGACAGAGCTTTTATCGCCACTTCAAAGTGTTTCGACAAGCTTTGAAGCGAAAGAGGAATTCTGAAATTGTACAAATTTGAGTTAAAACTGAAATTAATAAAATAGTACTAAACTTTTGGACACTTTTGAAAATTTTAAAGGAGAAATTCTAGATGACAATTAATATTAATCCTTTAATTAAAATCCCACATCAAAATCCAATTAAGATTGTCAGGTGATGTAGAAATGGGGACGAGATCTGGGGGAACATTTTGAATAATTGCCAAAACGAAGTTAATGTAGCTTTTGGAATTTCTAATTTAAATAATTCTTCTTATTTAAATCACTTATTAATGACTGCCTAGTTTAATATAATTTAATCTTTAATTAAGTTTTCTGATTTATTGTGGGTCATAATTTATTAATGTATTTAATAAACACTATAAATATACATGGTTTATATAATTTTATGGAATAATAATATAATTAACGTTGAGCTTATTCACAAAACATTGTATATTTATCATTTAAAATGTATTTTGTCACAGAGGACCGAATTTCAATTAGCTATAAATTATTTAAATATTAATTATTTGTTGAATAAAGTAACTTAATTAGCTCAATTTATGCAAATTTTCTAATAACATATAGAAATAAATCACCCATAATAATCTAGTTACATAATCTTAGCGATTAATTCAATAATTAACAGTTTAACCCTGTCAGAACGCCACCAAGAACATGTGTCGCGAATCCCTTCACAAATCACCAACTCACCATGATCGATAACCATTCGCAGAAACAGTTTCCATGGTAACACGTCACCACAAGTGGTCGGGAATTTGATTATGTTTATCCGAGGGACTTGGAAAGGACCTCACGTAATGGATTAGCGTCATTCTGATCATCATTATCATCAAGCATCGAAGCCTGTTCGCTTAGAGATTTTAATTAAGTTGAGACCAGCCAATTGAATTTGCGGTTTATTGACTTTGTTTTCGAATCCGACATATATATTTGTGCTGGTAAACGTTGGAGAATTTCCATACTCATTTGATAAATACTGGAATCGATCGTAATATAAATTTGCTTTTGAATTTCGATAGTTTGTTATTAATTGGATAGATAAATTTTGGATTATAAAATATTAAACAGGTTTCCGGAATAATATACAACAGAAAGATTTCTCAAAGAGAGCCGGATTTGTGGTAAACCGGCAAAGGGTTTTATGATGAACTGGCGCATAACTTAAATATAATGAGCAAAGCTCGAGTGCGATACTTTTAGTTAAAACGACATGCGATAATAATGTATGAATAAATTTTTAATTTTCTTCCTCAACTAATTAATTAATTGTATTCATGAATCAATAATAAAGTACAACTTTTTTTGAGCTTCCAAAATGACGCAAGCTTTAAATTACAATAAGGGACATTAGACTTTGGGATTAATTGGCACGATATCGAGTTGAATTACTTTGTACTTGAGTTACTTTGGGGTTTGTTTAACTTTTTTTGGAGCTGGATTACATTGTGATTAGGTTAGCTTATTTTGGAATTGGGTTCGTTATTTTGGGGTTGTATTGGTTTATGTTTACCAATCTAATTTTTTGCAATTATGTTTGCAATTTTAAATTAAAATAGGCTTTGAGGTTGAGTTGCTTTGTCCTTGATCAGTTAAATTCTTTAAGGTTGGATTTAATTTATTTTACAGTTTGGATACTAATTTACCTTGCTAATATATATTTTTTTTATTTGCAGTGAAGTTAATTTGCTTAAAGTTAGATTCTATTTTGGGTTTGATGCAGTTTAGCAATATTTTGAATAATAACGGTAGAATTTAATGTTATACAGGGTGTTCCGGTGACTCGGGACATAAAATTAATCTCATATACTAGAGCAAAAATGATGACATTTCGTGAAAAAAAATTATTATAAAAGTCTTCAAATGGTCAAGATATGGGCCATCAAAGTTCAGAAGTTTTAACACATTTTTCTAAATATTTTCAATACCATTTATGGTAGATCGTTGAAATTTGGTACAGGGTAAAGAAAATATCAAGCCAAATCATTGAACCAATTTTGACTTTGATCGGGCGGCGGCTACCATGCTATACACTATGTCCCTAAAAATTTGTTTGCTCAGAACTTTTTTGTTCGCTCGTAACCCTACATTTATTTTTGTACTTTTTAATAGAAAATTTATTTTAGAGACTTTTATCACTCTTTGAAAATTTTGATAACATTGACCGTTTTCGAGTTATACGCGAAAATATTAAGCTTCGATTTCAATGGTAACACTAAAAAATAAAAATCTTCGAAAAAGTCAAGGTTGGCCATGGCAATTAAAAAAACAAATTGAGCTGTCAACTTGCTTATGTCATTTAAACACAAATGATAGTTTTTGTTAGTTAAGTTTTTATTAATTTTAAGTGTTCAAAATGGAGAGTTACACATTTAGTGAACAAACTGACATGATTTTGACATTAGGGGAATATCATGGAAACGCCGCAGCAGCCGCTAAGCATTATCGGGAGAAATTTCCGAATCGCAGAGCCCAATCGAAAAACATTTTTAAGGATTGAAACCCGTTTAAGGGAAAATGGGACGTTTAAGCCGAAATTTACTAACAACAGTAACGTAAGATCAGTCCGAACACCCGAACTAGAAGAAGATATTCTAGACTACGTAGAAGAAAATACTACAGCTAGTACTTTGGATATGGCGAGGCACTTTTTAACTTCAAAAACAACTGTCTGGAGTGTTCTTCACGAGCAACAGCTTTATCCATTTCATTGTTACAAAGTTCGGGAAGTTCGACTGGCTGATTACCCACTGCGACTGCAATATTGCCAAATAATGCAGCACAAAATCCAAATTGATGATCAGTTTTAAGAAAAAGTGCTTTTTACAGATGAATCCACTTTTTCTAAAGATAGAATCTTCAATTTGAGAAATTTACATAGTTGGGCGGACGAAAATCCAAGATTTAAGAAAACTTGGAAATCACAATGGAGATTTGTTAAACGTTAAATTGTTAATTTACTGCGTTTAAATCAGTTGATCAAAAACGAGTTGATCAACTGAGGTTGCGAATTAAATGGTGAAAATTAAATTTATTGTTTTGGAAATTACATTCTTTTATTCAACTAAAATAAATTAACACTGGATTTAACTAAGTCTGCACTTAGAAATGTATGCAAATAATGATTATTAGCTCAGTTCGTTTTTGAATTGTCATCGCCTACTCAGATCTTGCGGAATATGTTTCCTTTTTTTGTTTGTTACGATTAAAATCAAAGCTTAACATTTTCGCGTATAACTCGAAAACGGTAAATGTTATAAAAATTTTCAAAGAGTGATAATAGTTTCTAAAATAAATTTTCTATTAAAAAGTAGAAAAATAAATGTAGGATTACGAGCGAACAAAAAAGTTCTGAGCAAACAAATTTTTAGGGACATCCTGTATAGCATGGTAGCCGCCGCCCGATCAAAGTCAAAATTGGTTCTATGATTTTGCTTGATATTTGTTTATCCTGTACCAAATTTCAACGCTCTACCATAAATGGTATTGAAAATATTTAGAAAAATGTGTTAAAATTTTTGAACTTTGATGGAATTTTTTTTCACGAATCGTCATCATTTTTGCTCTAGTATATGAGGTTAATTTTATGCCCCGAGTCACCGGAACACCCTGTATACAGGGTGTCTCAGCGAGACCGGTCATTAGACGTTTCTGCGGTTCTGGCGAAAATAAAAATTTGAGAATTCAGACTTAAGTATTATCAATTACGATCTATTCGTCTAAAATATTTTCAGATTTCTTGCACTTCCGGTAATACCGGAAGTCGCCACCAACTTTATTTTTTTAAATGGAACAGCCTGTATATTTTTACATATTTGGATTTGTCTGTTTTCAAGGTTTATAAATAACTTTACTTTTTGCAATTTGATTCGTCCGTTCTCGAGTTATTGGAATTTTTCTAGAAAAATCTGCTCCAGCAGACATTTGTTCAAAAAATCAGAGAACACTCGATTTTTGGGATATAAATTTAGGATTGAGAACATGCTTAAGCAACATGATGGAGTATGTTTTGGTGCCGAGAACTGCTGTCTAGAACGTTTGGTCACTTTACTATGGCACGTTAATTTTTCAAAATTTGGAAGTACCATAACTTCATTTTCTTAAATGGCACCCCCCATATTTTATTTCTTAGTCGTCTTCGGTGTCTCATTCTACATCTTTTATATCCTATATGTCCCATACCTAATATTAATAGTTTGGGAGATAATTAGGGTTTTTTGAAAAATGTACACATATTATATGACGAGAGTGGACTCTCGCGGTGGGGGTGTGGCTTTATATATTCGTGATCACTTAAATACTAATATTATTGCACGATCCGATGGCTCACTGCAAGGTGCTGAATACTTGCTAATTGAAATTAAGATCAGTGGTAGTCGCATTCTTTTGGGCACGTTTTACTGTCTACCAAATATAAATTACTTCGATCAGTTCGAGGATGTACTCGAGAGACAGACCTATAACTACGATAGTATCGTCTTTATGGGTGATTTCAACACATGCCTTTTGAGGGACGATTTGCGTTGTGAAAGACTTCACTTTATAACCTCCTCCCTAAATCTCTAGATTCTGCCTACTCAACCTACTCATCACCTTCCAGCGTCGGATTCCCTTTTGGACCTTATTGTGACATCTTGCCCAGATAGGATACTTTCTTATGGTCAATTTCCAGCTCCGCAATTTTCTAATCACGACCTGATTTACTGCGCGCTTCAGGTCGGACGTCAACTGTACCCAAGTCGTACCATATCTACTCGTGACTAAGCCCAAATCAACTACGAAACCTTGGTGTCTGATGCATCTGCGATCGATTGGTTGCCTTTATACTACATGTCAGATATTGACGCAAAAGTCGATTTTTTTAATACAGAAATGAAAAACTTATACGATCGTCATGCACCTTTAAAATTGCAAAAAACGAGGCGTTCGCCTGCTCCGTGGGCCTGCGTTGTTCCCATTCCTAAGATTAAGTGCCCTACTCGATTGAGTGATTTTCGGCCAATATCGATACTTTCCGTATTATCTAAGGCACTTGAACGCTTGGTGTACAATCAAGTGCAGGATTACCTTGATGAGCATAAACTACTTACAGACTATCAATCTGGTTTCCGACCGGGCCACAGTACCACATCGGCACTCATCAAGGTTACTGATGATATTAAGCGTAGCTGTGACGATCGACGAATAACCTTGTTAGTTTTGCTGGACTTCAGCAAAGCATTTGATGCTGTGGATCATAGCTTACTGGTGTCGTCTCTGTCTGCTATGGGCTTTGCCCCTGAGTGCGAAGAGAACGTAATTGATAATACTTAAGTCTGCATTCTCAAATCTTTTGTTTGGCCAGAACCCCAGAAACGTCTAATGACCGGTCTCGCTGAGACACCCTGTATAAGAAACCTTTTACTCCCTATATACTCTAATGATCCAATTAAATTTTCGCTGTTTGCAAACAAGATTCTTTCTCTAATTATAAACAATGCAATTATATTTTCGTAATGAAGCCTTGATTTGTACGAACTGGACACGGCTCCTATGTAATTCGTTTATTGAACAACTTCGCATTGGTTTTGTTGCAAACTGCGTAACTTAATTACGAGGTGTCAGCCCAAATTGGAATATGACCGGTTTACTATAGGTATTCAAAAAAAAGGATGATTTATTGAATCTACACCCAGATCAATGTCAATGATTCGAATCCTATTCCATAAACAGTAGAGGAAATTTACATTAAATTCACACACTTTATTTTAACTAATAAAACTACCTCAAAAACTTGAAAGCAATTTTATTTTATATTTTGCGTATATCATCAGCATATTTAATTTCTGCTCTGTGGTATGCTTGCAACGTTAACCACGTTAAGAGAATTGAGAAGCATTCGTGAAATATTAAATAATAAATTCCGTCTCTTGCCGGGCGAAATCATAAATGAAGAGAAATGTTCCGTATTAAACCCGACGACGGTTTATGACCATACATGTATGTTCAATACGATTACTTTATTCCAAAATTTAAAATAATCTGCTTGTATTCAGTTGAAACGATTTAAATAGCACCTTCATAGTATTATTTATGTTTGGGTCTATTTTGATATTTCTATACAATAGGGACACAATTCCTTTCCTTAATTAAAACGTTTGCTTAAGTACCGAATTCCAAATAAGCACTTACAAGGGTCGAGGGTCGAAAACAGCATAATAATGAATAGTGCTAGAGAACAATTTGGATAATTAATCCTACTAGCTACTCAACGAAAATCAAAGCAAATGTTGTTACTTGTCAGAAATACAAATGAAGGAAATCCTACAGAAATGTTCTCTAATACTTAAATTAATCGTTTAATACATTTAAAATGTTTATATTAATTATTGGAATATAATGGAAGGAATAAAACAGATATTTACCAACTTTAAGTGGTTCCAATGAATTATTAGTTCCAACGGGATCAATATTTTACAGAGTATTACAAAAGTTTTTCCTTCAAAACTTGGTTAAAACTTGATAATTTCGTAGACGATTAGATAACTTGGTTGGCTCGACCACCCTCTTAATTTTTTTAATTATTGAAACGCGATAAAGATTCTATGACAAAAATAAACCAAGAAAATAAACTTTTTGAGAACATCTCATAATTTTTAGATCAATTTTTAGTTCAATAAAATGGAAATCGAACGATGCTTATTTAACATATTTGTTTAGTAGGTTTAATTTAATGAAGTTAACAAGGTGGGTTTCCCCGCGTTATCACCACTCTACATCCCAGCGTACCAACTTTCAGAGATTTAATGCCCTCCAGAATCGGAAGTTCATCTACCGCATCAAAATCTATACCATTTCTCGTGTTCTACAGCCTGGAAATTCAGGTTGGGAAGCGAATGTTAATATTTCCTAATTATATAATTGAGGAAAGTCACTTTTAAATAATTTATAAGTCATCGTTTCCAACTCAAATGGTACCAAGAGCAAATCATAACTTACTTTTATGATCTAGGCTGTTTTTCGCCTATCTACAATATGTCCCTAATTAATTAATTAAATCATTATCCAATGTCTAAGTATTCACAATTTTTAATATACTGAAACTCGTATTGTTTCATGAAGCACGTCGGATTGTTGGTGTTATTTTCAGCAAAGTGTTACGTTATTATAAAAGCTTCTGTGGAGGGCATGTTGAAAAGATTACGTTAGCTAACCTTGTACAATACGGTTTACGTACTACGCATAGTGATGGGCATCTCTAACGTAAGTGATTTCTCATAGGGATGCTTCATACATTACCAAATGTGGGGCATTTTCCCCATGTAGATTTGAATTTTATTGGGTAAGACAGCTTTAAAGAGGTATTTTTAGAAATATTACAAAAATTTCAAAATTAAATAGTTCTACAGGTGTCCCGCAACGATTGTACAAAACTGCATCAGCGTATTCTATGATCAAAAATAAACAAAAAAAGCCTAATAAACATAGGTCCGAAAATGGACCATTTTCGAGATATTCAAAGATTTAGTTTCATAAGTTGATATTATTAACATCATGAATTTAAATTTGTTTTTATAATAATTAAGTCGTTACTATAATTACGATAAGTTGTCTAATCAAAAAAAAATAATAATACTTCATGAAATTATTATTTTGCTATTTAATTTAATAAAACTATTAAGTATGGCTCCTATTAATTACTCCAAGGAAGAGATGGCGCATATGGTGTATTGTTACGGACTAGCTGATGGAAATGCGTCGTTAGCAACTCGTCATTACGCGCAAAGGTTTCCGAACAGACGATTGCCTAATAGTCACACCTTTAGCAGACTATTTCTCAGATTAAAAGAAACGGGAAGCGTAACCCACAGCCATTCCACGGAGAGACATTACACAAGGCCGGTGGAATTAGAAGAAGCAGTTTTGAGAAGAGTCGATGAAAATGCCTCAACCAGCATTAGAAGAATTTCTGCACAAGAAAACATTAACAAAACAACCGTTCACCGCATTTTAAGGGAGCAGTTGCTTTATCCTTATCATTACAACACCGTTCAAGCTCTAACAGAAAATGATGGCGAAAAAAGAGAGATTTTTTGTAGGTGGGCCATACAGGAAGAGGTAGTAAACGTCGGCTTTCCCATAAACATTGTATTTACGGATGAAGCAACATTTACTCAAAGCGGAATTTTTAATATTCATAATGCGCACGTTTGGAGCGATGAAAATCCCCATGCAATACTAGAAACTCATCATCAGTGGCGATTCAGTGTTAATGTATGGGCTGGAGTTATAGGTGATCAGTTATTAGGTCCATTTTTTCTTCCAAAGAGATTGACAGCCAATGCCTACATACATTTTTTACAAAATGACCTTACAGAGGCATTTGATGAATTACCTCAACAAATTCTAGAAGATTGCTACTTTATGCACGATTATGCACGCGCTACTCGAGCATACTTAAATAACAGATTTGGCAATAAGTGGATTGGCCGAGGAGGGCCACCTCGTTCACCAGATTTAAATCCGTTAGATTTTTGGTTTTGGGGACATTTAAAACAAATTGTTTATTCTGAAGACGTTCAAAATGTGCAGGATTTGAAGAATAAAATTAGTAACGCATTTGACACAGTAAAACAAATTCCTGGTATCTTTGAACGCATTAGAAGTTCATTTAGAAAACGTATCCGTTTGTGTTTAGAAGTAAATGGTGCGCATATTGAACATTTATTATGACATGAATCTTTTCCAATTTGTTAAATATTCGTTGTTTTTATGCTGGTTGAACGATTTTCTTCGACAATCTTTGTTACGTGTTTTGTTAAATTATTAATGGACTGTATTAATTAACTTAATATTATCTTATTATTTATTAAACTTTATCTTAACCATCGTAACCATGGTAATCATATAATTATTGCATCTAAATCGTTAGAATTAATGATGTATACAATAGGTCAGCTTATGAAACTAAAACTTTGAATATCTCGAAATTGGTCCATTTTCGGACCTATGTTTATTAGACTTTTCTTGTCGACGATTGTACAATCGTTGCGGGACACCTGTATATCATTTTGTTCATTACTAGGTTAAATAGCATTTTTCAAATTTTAATATTGTATCAATATGTAGCAAATGTATGTTGATGATGTAATCAAAGTAATTTCTTTATTGTTTAATTTCATTTCTTAATTAAAACGTTTTGCTAATCACTGAATTCCAAATAAGCACTTACAAGGGGTTAAGGGCTGAAAGCAGCATATTAATGAATAGACGCGAGAACAATTTAGATAATTATTTCCAACAACACAACAGAAATCGGAGCTAATATAGTTAGTTATTAGAACGTTTTGTAACATTTACATTTATACTACGCTTTATCTGGAACATAATAAATTTGGAACTTTTGTACCAATTATCGGAAAGTAATAAGAAAGTTACACTAACCTGATATCCATGTCCCATTAAATTTAGCTGGTTCGGGTAGTTTTAAATAGATATCTTCCAGAGTAGGTTTTTCCCCTTTCACTCTAGAACCTTCTTCAGGCGGCGAAACCAGCACTATACTGAATACTATCAGTCCCAAAACTGCTACAATCACTAGTAATGCGATGAAAATTCCTCGCCAATTTCGCTCGTTTGGTGAACTAACGACTAATTCCTGAAACAAATATTCTTGGTTACTCTCACTTCGATTTCCACACGATTTACATTAGGAGGGTCGTAATTTACCGATTACCGAGCAGTTTTACATCAGTTTCCGGCATAAATTGACGCGAAAATGAAATATCGAACCGGCGGTATTCACGGGAAGCGTTGTGTAATAAAGCGGAAACTGTTCCTATATATACGAACAACATAACATGCTTATTTGATGTAATAAACTTTGTTAAACATTTCGTGTTTATTTTGGAAATACAAGTTATATTTTGTAATGAAATAGTTACATTTTAAAATAAAATAGTTACATTTTGAAACAAAATAGTTATATTTTACTAGTAAAAATTTCGTTTTATATGAATTTTATTATATGTAGTATTGTAATTCTTTAAAAAAATCTATGTATAGCCATAAATATATCCACGTAAAGTTAATTTTCAAAGAAAGATTTTAAGTAAGCAAACTTGATTAACAACCTTTTCATAATTACGAGTTCATCTTTCAACGTGGTGTTCATGTTCTTTAAGAGGAGAATAAATTAATAAACAAATCTGGATTGTTTATACAATTCATCTTTTTGCCTGTTAGCGAGTAAACTACTAAACATTGATTCATGATTTAAAATATGTTTGTTTTAGCCTCTCATTTTTTAAAATTTATGGTAATAATATATTTTATTAAATAAACATAATCTTACCTCAACGTATGCATATGGAGCAACGATTTTCACTCGATTAATCGAGTTTTTTCCTGATGTCTTATTACCATTCTTTGGTTGCACCTTATTAATGTTATTTTGTTCCACATCCATAATAAAATTATTGGATTTTTATTGTCGGAAAGATTCCAATCGAAATTACCTTTCTTATTTTAATTAAAAAATATGTTTGAGCATATATTCACTAAATCAGTGTAATCATTTTTGTATATTGGTGTATACAAAATAAGTTTAAACAAATTCTCTATCACTAATAAAATATTTCTTTATAGCCTTTTGATTAATAAATAGGTTCAAGGATGATTCTTGAATCATTTACATCTTTTACATGTTGAATTCAAATTCTTATCCGGATGGAGATGATCACAGAGGGTTTTAATAAAAATTACATTTTAAATAGAAAATGTTTACTGAAAGTTTTTCGCGTTTATTAATCACGTTGTTTGTTGGTTGACTTGCAATAAATTTCGAGATCGACACCAGCCCTTCTACAGAGACAGCCCGAGACACACTGAACGTTGAAAGCTGAAGCTTTGAAGCGCGGGTCTTGTAGCTTCCCTCCGCGAATCGTTTTCAGGGCCGTAATTGGATTATTTGTTAGGGCAACGCCTTCCGGTGCATGGCTGTTATGAATATCGAAGGGCGATTTTAAGAATATTACCCGGTTATGAATTACCTAAGACACGTGAATAAATTAGTGACCTTCTGGAAATTTGTGCTTTATTCACAAGTACGTCTTATTTTACGACGAATATTACGTTATTCAACGGTTAGGAATTTGCCCTCGACTTGTTTTTATTTTCCTCTTTATTGTTACTCAAAAAGGGTGTTCGCTTTTATTTTAGTTATTAACATCAAAAAGCTTTCAAAAGTACTTACAAAAAAAAACATGGTATTTAACTTTGTTGCAGGATAATTTCCTTTTTAACTCATCTTTTTGAAATAAGTAAAACAAAAAAATTGTAAAAGCATTAGAAAACAACAAAGTGTGGTCTTGATATATAAATAGCAAACTCGACGAAGGGAATAAAATCGAAGGGATTATCGGAAGATGTTCAAACAGCTCATTTCGAAGGTATGAAAAAAAATATTTAAAAATATATATCAAATTATTATAAATTAAACTGGATCGTATGAAATTAATTTCGCGCAATCTCTAAATAAATTAATTATTGAACATTATCAAGTAAATAACTAATAAGCTAATAATTAGATCAGTTAATTAACTAATTCTCACGAAACTTTAACAATTTAAATTTTTCGAATTAATTAATAATTAATTTTTGATTAGAACCGAATAAAGAAGGAAGTTAACTTGACTCGGTAAGATATACACAGAGTCCTGTATAACAGTTTCCCGGAAGCAATTTTAAAAGTTTCCTACTTATACCTTGACGCCGGGAAAATCGATTTTCCGAGTTTGCCCGCCATCTACGGAAAAACATTGAAACACCGCTGCAAAGTTTTGTAACTCCGCGCCAGAGGGCGACTCTGCAGTCTAAAGTTTTATTTACCCTACACTAATTAGTACTCTCTGTAAAAAAAATCGTTTTATACCCGGATAAAGTTTATGGTAGCAAAATGTAATTTCGATGTCGCGGTTAAAATAATTACTTCCGGATTAATTTCGACGATTTACAGCGTTTTCATGCAAAGTTATTGCTGCCGTCTGTTTTGTTATCGTTTTCCGCATTATATACTGAGGTAATATTTATTTTTGGACGATGTATTACCTAGCTTTGGGTTTACGATGAAATATTTCACACAATTTGGATTAAAAAGTATGGTTCGATCACCCAATTAAGATCTGTCTTAATAAATATAAAAGATAAAAATATAATGTCTAAGAACTACACTTAGATGTGGTGTTTTGAATGTTTTGATTTTTGAAATTTATGTACCATTCTCATTTTAACCTCAGTAATGTTCTTATAGCGTAAGTTTTCCTGTATTCCATCTCTTGCAATAACGTCGTATTCTATCTCTGTAATAAAGTAGAAATTGTTAATGAAGAAGACGGCTTAACATTAATAGAGTTCATTTCTAAATGTTCAAATGATATTGCCAAAGAAAATTCTGATGAAAATTAGACGTTTTAAATTAATAACAAAATTACTGCCAAAAATGGAGAAAATTTAACCGGAGCTAATTCTGTTCAATCTGCTTTTGATACAAATGAGAATGATTTTAGAGTCTCTATCTTCTATATTACTTTCTCATTATACTTAACAGACGAAATTGAAGTCCTACAAATAATAAATAATTTAAATAACACAACGGCTACGGGTGAAGATGAAATACCTACGAGCGTGCTAAAGTATTCTGCAAGGTACTTGGTTCAACCATTTTAATAAACACATCCTTCATTGACGGCCGTTTTCTGGATGAGTTGAAAAAGACAGTAATAATCCCAATCTATAAAATAGGAGACAAGTTCTGCTATGATACATATCGTCGAATAACACTCATATCCAATCTTGCAAAAATTTATGAGAAGTACACAACAGAATTATAAATTATTTAAACAAATATAATACACTGTTGGAAATAATTCACGAGCACACCCTGTATAATCTGAACGCGTATGTCTAGCGCAATAAAATTTGGTATGGAAGTAGTACTAAAGTAGTGTAACTTACTCTCACATGGAGAGGGGCATAACTCTGCTGGGAGGAGAAACATCAATAGCGAGAGTATCCCCCGTGAGCTTCGCGTACCATCGCAACACGACGCGGCATGGAGTCTATAAGTCGCTGTATTGTAGCGAGAGGGATGGCCAACCATGCCACCTCAACTCACCTCCATAGCTCCTCAACGTTAGCCAAGGAAGCCGGATAACGTAGAAGTCTCCGACCAGTCATGTCCCAAACATGTTCGATCGGATTCAGATGCGGAAACCGAGCTAGCCATGGAAGCATTCGTATATGGTGCTCTTCCACAAAGGTCTGTACAACACGCCCGATGTGCTGTCGTACGTTGTCGTGCATGTATAGCAGACCTGGGAGCCGCCGAACGTAGGGAAGCACAACGGACCGTAGCACCTCATCTACGTATCGTTGACCCGTCATGGTCTGCTATACACGCAGCAGACGTGTACGTCCACCATATGTAATCGCACCCCATACCATAATGCTCGGTTGTCGGTGGATAGGGCGTTCTTGCACATACTGCTCGAGTAGACGATCACCACGGCTCCGACGAACTAAAATTCGCGCATCACCGTTGCTCAATTCGAATCTTGATTCGTCGGAAAACAAAATGTCCCTCTACTCGGCAACCTACTAATGCCTATCGTCGACCCACTCGTGACGTATGCTGCGGTGCTCGGGTGTTACTGGAATCCGCTGTATCGCACGACGCGCTCGCAGTCCATTACCTACCAAACTACGCGAACTGTACGGCGGACAGTTCGCGTAGTGAGTGCGCCTTCTCATGCCGGTGGCAAAACAGCTCCAAGTTGTGTTGAGGAGGACACACACGACGCTAAAGCGCTGAGCACAAGAGCGCGATCCTCGTGTGCTGGGGGCGCGCAGGGCCGTCCCGGCCGCGGCTGAAGGTACCTATGTCCTACCTCAGACCATTCTCGCCATGCCCGTTGCAATGCCGATAACGATCGCTCGAGACGACGCGCAATTTCACAGAACGATACACCCTCAATGTGCATACCCACAAACATTCCTCGCTCAAACTAGCTTAAGTAACGCGATCGCCCATCCATTGCGCACAGAGTACGATAACAATGTGGTTCCTCACACCACACTAAAAACGACCGGTATTTTCCATCCACTTCGGTCTCCATAGCGACGGAATGTTCCACTTGGAAGGGTGGCTCAGACAACAATGCCGCGACGGAACAACTCGAAACTCCCTGAATAAACTCGTCTACAGTAAACCTTTGTGCTCCGCAAATATTATGGACTTATCTTCACGCGTTCAGATTATACAGGGTGTGCTCGTGAATTATTTCCAACAGTGTATATTGCATGAGAATCAAAACGGTTTTCGGAAAGGAAGATCCACCGAACTTGCGATGTTTCAACTGTTTGAAAATATTATCTTGGGATTAAATGGAAAACAGGCCACAACAGCATTGTTCATGGATCTTACAAAAGCCTTTGATAGTGTACATCATTCAATCCTTTTGACCAAGTTGGAGAGACTTGCTTTTAGAGGTGTTAACTTGTCATAGATGAAATCCTATCTATCAGGGAGGTTACAATGTGTAGTTGCCCACAATGAACATGGAACAAAAATAAGATCAGCTTGGAAGGAACTCAAGCTGGGAGTACCTCAGGGTTCCATATTGAGTCCCCTATTGTTCCTCCTGTGTGTGAATGACTTACCACGTGTAACGAACAAGATTACGATAACGTTTGCGGATGACACTGATTATGAAACTCAGAAATCACTTACTATTGATCTGAATAAACTTGCGGATTGGTTTGAATTGCAAGAGCAAAATTGTTAATTATCACTTATGCTCTGACCAAATCAAGGCGAGATATCGGGATACTGAGATAGCCAGTGTTGAAGAAATTTCGTTTCTGGGTTGGAAAATGGATCCTGGATTGTCTTGGACCAATCATATTGATTTATTTGCTGGCAAGATCAGTCATTTCAGTCATTCGGATTATTTCCAGATCAGCTGGCATTGAGGCAGCATTAAATGCCTATTATGCATATGTTCATTCCTTGCTAAAATATGGAGTTGTCTTTTGGGGCCGTGGTGTTGATATAGATAGAATCGTCATACTACAGAAAAGGTGTGTAAGAGCAATCTTTGGTCTAAAAAATACTGATAGCTGTAGAAGTTACTTTAAAGACTACCTTGTATGTGTAATTTGTAATTTATTTGAAGAATTACTTTGAATTTTTCAAAAAAACATGAAATATCACATCCTCGAGATACACGCGGGAAGGTGAACTGCTATCTGGTGCCACAAAAAAACGCACCTTATTAAGATTCAGAAGACGGGTCTGTACCGGAGTATCAAGATCTACAATCACATTTCGGAGGGTACAAGGATCCTGCCAGTTCAAAGATTCCGGAGAAAACTGAGAGGTATTGTCACGAAAAATCCGATGTATACCATTTTTCCAATTTAATGTTTGAATTTAATTTGTATTATATCACAATGTAATTGATTGTTAAATTGACGCACTCTACACTTTTTTGGTAAAATGGAGGAATAAAATAAGTAGATCCATTCTTTCTTTAACCAGTGCGGTAATTAAATAAAATCGAAAATTTTTGTTACAACTGGTTTATTTTTAAGTTTAAGTTCAACCTGACATGTTTCGGTTAAATGACCATCATCGGAGGTCTACAAGTAATAACATATATTAAAAAAGTAAAAGGATATACGAGAAACAACATACAATAAAATAGAGCACGATTTTCTACGATGTGAGTATATATTTTTTTAATGTTTTTGATAATTTATTGGAATTGTTTCAATGTTTTTGGCAACATAACCTCAATTAATATATTTAGTTCTCTATGTACTTTTCTAATATATGTTATTACTTGTAGACCTCCGATGATGGTCATTTGACCGAAACATGTCAGGTTGAACTTAAACTTAAAAATAAACCAGTTGTAACAAAAATTTTCGATTTTATTTTATTATGATTATTATGATTATATCTTACTTACAGTACAATCACCAAGCCGGTATCTTCCTCGAACTAGATACCTCGAACTCGATACCTTGTCGTAATATAAATTCCAAAAGATAGGGTCTATACGAATTTTGTTTCGCTTTTGAGCAAACATTCATCCTTTTGAAGCATTCTTTAATTGTTACTGGAACAGGCTACCCAACGTATTGTACATGCAAATTATCCTACAGAAAAAGTTTTTTTTTCAGATTTGCAATCAGTACCAACTTCACAATTTTCTAAAATCATCTAATCTTCATGAAGGGAAACATGATGGGGTGAAATGTTTAATCTAAAATGGGAAGTAATAAGAAGTAAATTCCTCGCAGAATATGCAGGTGTAAAGATAAAATGCAAATTAGACATTGCGATAGTACAAATGTGTGATTTTTGTCGCATTGTCAATGTAAACTAATTCAAAAAAGTAATTTTGTTTATAACACATTTGCTACATTTTAACCAAGCACTAAAATATCTTGTAAAAATTTATTGAAAAATATTGATTTCATCGTTACAACTTTTTATGAGGTGTAAAATTATCGAAGAATTCACGAATATAAACTCCTAGAAATTCAGCTGGGTATTTTCACCGAATTTAATTTGTATCGATTTTCTTTCACGATTTTTTTTTCGTTCTTTACATTTATCCTTTATCATACTAAATCCAAAATCGGGATAAATATAGGTTGAAATTATACTGATTATGTTATACAAATATCGATTTTATGAAAGATTAGTTTTAAATCTTTTTAATTTATTAAAACATTTTTGTTTCATTTAATATCAAATACAGCAACAGGTTTTTAAAATAAAAATCACGACATCGAGATAGCAATGTTTGTGAATTCATTTCAAAATACGCTTCCCGCAGAATTTGCAATGGGATCTGTTGCAATCTTCACATCCCAAAGCAATTTCCGGAAATTGGACTTTGCGATGGGATTTGAATCGGAAGGATTTCAAATTTAAGCCATCGTAATTCACCATATTCACACCACCAAATCAAAGCAATCACACAGAGAGATCATCGTCAAAGATAAAATATTTACCTCTTGTCTTTGATCCTTCTTCCCAACTCCTCCATGTCCAGTTCCTGTACTTTGAACGGTGTTCATTCTTCCTTTGATTTAGTCGTTTCAAATTTATTGATTCATTTCGAAACATGAATAATTTTACGCTTCATTTCTTCTTGCTGAAAAACACCTTTATAAAATTTTACCCGAACGTTACTACGGAACGGAAACTATGTGACACTGCTTTTCAGGAGAACACAGAACGAAAGATAAACAAGGGACGCCAAATCGGTGTTTGCAGTAGTAATCGTTGTATATTCAGGGCTCCCTGATTGCATATGGAACGATCGCGGACTGCTTTCCAAACATCAACTACATTGCGATAGCTCTTACTTCGTTGTCTATCTCACTATTTATGGACCACTTACAATGGTCCATAAATTCCATCTAACTAAAATTATTGCATTGGCATTATTTTAATACTTTCCTTTAATTAATAATAATTATGAGAACAACAACTTGATAAATAACACATCACTAAAGATTGATGGCTTTTCTAGATTTCGAAGCCTTTGTAAATGATTTATAAATATCAGAAGCACTATCTCGGACATAAAAGTCACTCGCTTCTCTAGAATACACTCGTTCGTAATCCGATAAATAAATATATATAGTCGATATCCGGAGGAGAATATTGATGGGGTGACAAAAATAGTTTTTCCTAAGCCTATAAACCATCGCTCATGGATCGGCGTTTATTACTTTTTTATGACGTTGGTTTTATGATGATATGAGTTTAGGATCATTGTTTAGAAAAATAATAAAAAAAAGTTTGCGGAAATGTCTAGAAAACAGGAAAATCTTTAGATCCTTGCAGAAATCGCCGAAAGCGGATTAAACCGTGATATATATCAAGGAAGGGTCGCAAGGCGAGAAATTTATCGTGACGGAAAATTAGCGGAAAATTGCAAAAGCCGACATGGTACACTCGGAGTTACATCCATTTGTGAAGGGGGGGGTTTGAAATTGTGACAAAGTTTCAAGAGGAGGGTTTCGTTTGTTAAAGATGTGATGACAAGCTATTTATTTTCCTGTTGAAAAATTTCGCAATAATCAATAACTTTAATAACTCACCGGCGAAGTAGAATCTCATCAAAAACTCCCATTAAATTCATTTGTCTTCCAATAAAGGTGAACGCTGAGAAATTTTATTAAATCCACCTTCAACGTTTTTGATTAATTTCTTAGCTTACTCTATAACCCCGTCAATAACTCAACTTTTTTCTTTAAATTATTAAGCTTAATCGAATTTTTCTTTAAAATTTTAATTTAAATACCACGATCTAAATAACATTGGTATCACAATAAGAGAAAATCTCATCTTCACCAGCAATTTTCCACTCAACTAAGGATAATTAAAGACCAATGGTTGGGATCACTTTAATTGCCGACACTTTTTTTTGGGACTGACACGGCTTAATGGTTCGGAAGAAAATTGCCCTCATTTATCCAGCAAGGCGCTTCCGGTATCCATTCACAGCTCGGCGTTATATCGGGTTTTCCGAACCTGTTGTAGATGCTCCGATACCCACAAGCTTACCCGAACTTCGATGCAGATGTTGCAGAATTTTAGAGCTTACCTCACTTCGGTCGCTTCCATAATTCAATATCTCAACTATCCATGAGGTCAATTTAGACATCTACAATCTTGTACGTTCAAGTATTCACTTTACCAAAAAACGAAGAAAAAATTTATTTCGACGAAGATGAATTCATTAAAATTTATAAAATTTTAAAAAGAGAATTTTAAAGATAGAATAACCGATTGTTATGTCGTAAAATTTTATAAAAGGAAGAATGTTTAACATGAACTGAAATAAAACGTACGGGCAGTAAAGCGAAAGTAATAGTCGCAAATTTAAAATACATAGTGCCATGAACGTTCAGTTGTAAATCAAAGTGGCGTAAACACGGGAGTCCATTCAAACTCCGGTCTGGCACGACATCAAAAACCAAATGGTAGCGCGAAATTACAGAACGTATGGAGTCATCTACATCCAAACAATCGGAAAATACTGGCGTGAATGTTTACATTACATTCGAAACAATCGCGTATTGCGATGGGGAGATTAAAAATACGAAGTATCGACAGGGCCAAATCCACTTTTAAATACTTTGAGGTTGATTACTTTTTTTGCGGGAATCAAGGATGTTAAGAGATTTTATTTTAAATCTTGAAAGGTAAAATTCTTAATAAACTTTTATGATAAAAACATGTCAACGACTTCGATGAAGCAAATAACATTCCCTCCGTGTTATACAACCACTTAATAAAACACATTCACGTGTTGATAAGTAATATATGAAGGGAAGAGCAAATACCAAACAATTAAGTCACCAGATCTGGTTACTTTTCCAATACCAACCTATTTTTTTTTCTCCTCCGCCTTAGGTTGGTACCCTTCCCTATCCTTTTACATTGGGTTGATGACGTCACGGAGGAGCGACTTCCTATCTAGAATCGGCGTTTCTATATTACTAGCAGTATGCTTTGAAACAGAGGAACGAGCTGGCTCCAACTCTATTCGTCCTAAAACAAAGCTCGTCGTTGGACAGGATGGCATTGGAAAGGCTCTTATCATTAGACCAACCATCATATAGAGTAGCGAAATATTGATCATGTCGAAGAGATTAAGTGATAAATTTGACATCTTTGAAAAAATCCCGGGAGTAGTTCAAGACCAATGCGTGTGGAGGATAAGTTACAACAGCAAGATCTTCAAAATATCAGCATTTCAAAGATATCACCCTCTCGGAATTCATCAGAATACTAACGTTGACGTTGGTTGGATATGTGGTGAAAATAGAATTCTTGTTGATTGAAGTTAAGTGTCGTTGTGATAGGTTGGTACTGGGTGTGTTCTACTGTCTCCCAGGAGTGAATTATTTCGACCATTTTGAAGACCTCCTGGAGAGGCATGGAGTTAATTATGATAGTATTCTGTTAATTGGGGATTTTAACAAATATATTACCCTCCTAAACTACGCATCGTCTGCCATTGTCACAATCTCTTCTTGATCTCATTATTACGATAAAATTGTAACACATGGTCAATTACTTGCTGAACACTTTCTTGTCATGATCTGATTTATTGTGCTGTTCAAGTTCAGCAGCCTGTCTCTTCTCATCGCATGTTCACTTACCGTGATTTTAGGCACATCGATTATGAACACCTCAAATCGAATGCGTTGCTGATTGATTGGCAGCGATTGTATTGTAGGCGTGACATTGACTCAAAAGTTAGTTACTTTAATGACAAAATTAATTACATGGTTGTATAATAAGCATGCCGCGCTTAAGCAGAGAAAAGTCAAGCATTTCCGTGCCCTCTGGCTAAATGATGAGATTAGAGACCTTATGCGTGAACGAAACAGAGCTAAAATACTTCCTTAATGCAATTCATCGAATATTAACTATGAAAGGTATCGTGTACTGCGTAATCGCTGTAATCATAAGTGTAAAAATGCGAAGAAAGCATATTTTTACCAGAAATTGACTGGGACTACTCCTAAGACGTTCTGGAAAACTTTAAGGTCTCTTGGTATCATTGATTCTGCTCCTACACCAGGTGTTGTGGATTCTAACGCTAAACCACCAGTAACTCTTAATACTGTTTCCAAAATCACCTTAATTCAAGCTATTGAGGCATCTCATCTTATTTCTTTTAGCTTTTCGCTCACTGTGATTGATGGGGACGAGGTGTACAAGGCAGTTACTTATTCTGGTTCTAACAGAGCCGGTGCAGACGGTTTTAGCTTGAAACAGATTTTACCGATTCTTCATATTATTATGTCTCCGTTAACTCATATCTATAACTTTTCCATTGAAACATCATCCTTTCCGTCCATGTGGAAGCTTGCGCATGTTGTGCCTATTCCTAAGTTAAAAACTCCAGTTTCCCCTTGTGACTTTCATCCTATATCAATTCTCTCTATCCTGTGAAAGGCTTTTGAGCGTATTGTGTATAACCAAGTATTTAATTATCTGTTTGGTTTCCGGCCAGATCACAATACTACAACTGCACTGATCAAGATTACTGATGACATAAGATACGCTTGTGATAACCAGAGCCACGACGTTTCGGGCTGTTGATGTCACCATCTGTATAGAGCAGCGAACGGGTTGTAGCGTAGTAGTAACATGCTTCTATCGAGCACATCGACGTGCCGCAACGTAACGATACTGGTTGAATGCTGGCCCATGTAAAATTTGGGAGGGTTCTCTGCGGTGTAGCATTCAATACGTGTTTGGCCGATTGTCCGACTAAAACTCAACCAGTGGCGTGGTATACTATATGTGGCGTGATGTGGTCCATGTGGCCCGAGTCTCTACCGTAAGGCGACGAGCCGCCAATGAGTTGCCCGACAACGTCGCGGCTCTGGTGATAACCGACGTTTAACCTTGCTAGTACTGCTTGATTTCAGTAAAGCCTTTGATTCAGTCGATCATGATATTCTCCTTGCAACGCTCTCATCTATCGGTTTTTCTCCTACTTCTTTGTTATGGTTCCGATCCTACCTTTCTCATCGCCTCTTAAGTGTTCGCACTGACACAGGCCTTTCGTCCACTCACGAACCTCTTTGTGGGGTGCCTCAAGGAAGTGTTTTGGGTCCGCTGCTTTTCTCTATTTATATCGATAGTGTCACAAAAATAATTTCTTCTAGTTATCATTTATATGCAGATGACCTCGATTTACACCAGTACAACCGTTAGTGAATTCCCTTTGGCTGTGGAGGGTCTAAATCGTGACCTTGCTAAAGTGCATGACTGGTCTAAGCTTTTTAATAATAATGTAATAATATTGATTGTCTTTCCATTTTTTTTGTAAATCTATTTTGTAATTATTTATGGCAACAAATATATATGTTATGGTGAGAATGGAGGAAATGCAGGGTAGAAGACTTGTGAGTAAGTCACAAAAACGATTGGAAGACGCAATGAACACGGAATCTTCGGGGTCTTCATGTTTTGAAGAGAACCAACGTTGAGCTATAGAAAAAGAAGAACGAATGATAATGTGCCAAGATAAAAAGTTTATTAAATCAACAAATAACAAACCTTTAATACAGAGTATGATAATTGTCAAATTCTCTTATTACGAAGTTAATTTTCTCGAAACCGGAAGTAAACTCAAGCGTAGTTCAGATGCAGATACTGCAGGTACTCGTCGCGGTTTGTCGCCAGCGACGCCTGGGATTTAAATCAGCTCATGAATATTTACGTCAAAAATGAATAATATGCAAAGTTGGTTCTTCTGATCGAATCGAATACGATGTAGCTACGAAGTGTGGAACGGCGTCGGTGCTCATTTTGTTCTCACTTTTCGCTTAATCGTCCGATAAATTTTCTGGGCGAGGGTAATTTATTGCCAGCACGTAATATTTTGGTAGCGCTTTTTTTTTCTTCGGTACCTGCCCGAATTAATGCGACAACGACGGGTTGGTGTTATTTTTAGAAAAAAAAGCTCTGAAGAACTTTTAGATTTTTTTTAGCTTGTTGATGGTAAAGTTTTTAAACCAGATATTTCATCTAAACTTTCCCTCTCTGGGCATCGGTATTGAAGGGAAAATCAATGGGTTTATTTTCAAGTTTATTATAGGAATTCTCATTAAAGGGGTGTAACAATCCAATAAGTTCTTTTTATTTCCTCCCTTCAGTTACTTCAGTTTAGGTTCTTTTTTACTCCCACTTGAATATTCACCAGGGGGATTTTTCTTCTAACGTAATGAATTATTTAATATGCAAACCATCCTATTTTTAACCAATTTATATATACCCAAATTAATTTAATCCCTCTCTGTGATAAATGAGGACATTATCACACACAACACATTTGTCAAAACTCCAACTGTAGTTTGCTACTACATATGGGATTTATGATGAATAATCTTTCTCACAACCACAGTGTACATTTACGATAACGCAAATGCGCACAAATGTCGTTGTTTTATTTACATTTTATGCATTTAACAACCCCTACGTAAGTTGTTAAAAATGAACGACGCAATACGGGTGTTCTTATAATGCCTGAGGATGTTATAAAATGGAAAACTGTGTCGTTTAGAACGTTTATTGAAGAGAGAAAATTACCCGGAACGTCATTTTACTTCAAAACATATTACTTCCCCCATTGCGTGATTTTACTATCGCAAAATAACCTTATTTGCATACATAAGGCTTGGTAATAATTTCGCAATAATCTAAAAAAAAATATTTTAGGTGTTATTAACAAACCCTTTGTGTTGAGATTGATAATTATACAGCTCAGTTTCAATTGATATATATGAGATTACCGCTAACGGTTCTATTAACAATAATTTGCATTCCGCATGTATGTGCTGATACATTTCCCTCTATTCTCATAATTATTACACTCCAAAATAGTGCTTTGTTAATTAACCATTCCGTTTAGTTTATGTGTATATTCTCGCCTCTCAAATTTATTATCGAAAATGTTTACAAACTAAAGAAAGAGTTAGAAAGACTTATAAAGTGTTTGTTTTAATGTCCATATAAACTTTAGCTAAGTTAATAAAGTTAATTAATTGTTTTAGTATTATTACTTTATCGATTTTCTTTTGAGTACAATAGATTAAATGTGAACAAAAGCAAAGATAGGGGTTTTCTAGAGGATTAAAGATAATAACCTTTAAATTGGTTTATTGAAGTTTATGTTCTGTAGGTAAGCACTTAATGAACAATTTTAATGTTCTGCCGTTAAGCTGTTTAATTAAATTTGTTACGATGTCGTTAAACATTTATTAATATATGATTAAAATTAAATCAATATGTGTTTCAACTTACACTTAATCTAACCTAAAACGATTACATGCTTTGTAAAAAAGTAATAACATAAAAACGTCACAATCTTTTCAAATGGAAGTAAAACCGCAGAAAAGATTGATTTTTCCCAGACTTCTCACTTGAAATCGTCTTCTTTCGCAAACTTCATATCTCATCTGCCGTCTCGACGCCACGAAGTGCGCTTATTCTTTTGCAAGTACGAGCCGGTGGCGATTCGGCCCTCCTTTTTACTAGACGTTTTGCCTTCTTGGGATCTTGCCAAAATGATACCCGTCTCGTATACACGTTCCCATCTCTTTCCTTTAAAATTCTTTTCGACAACGACAACGACGGCGAAAGGAATTTCAATTGATGCATCGCCACATAACTACAGGAACAACTAGTTTTCTTTCCCCCAAATGGAAATAACGTTAAGTGTTGTCGAGTTTGGGAAATAGTTTTCGTTCAGCCATTAAATTCGGATGGACGCGCAAACAACGCATTCACATTCCCATTCTCTAGTACACACGGGGAACAAAGAAGAATCTTCGTCTCTTGATGACATTTACGGTTTCATCTGTGAGGATAAAGCAGCGTTTCGTCTTTTCGGGATTTCTAGCGTCGTGGATGCACGAGGTTAGAGGACGCGACGCTTTGCATACATAAGTAAATTTATTCAGTAACGTGTTTGCTTTGTACATTAAGGACGCCGAGAACCGAGCAGAAAAGATAATGACATCTTGCTCGGCTAGATAAAAGGAAAGCAAGACGTTAGATACATTTTTTAAGATAATATAACGGAAGAATAATAAAAATCAAAGTTACAATTTTTTTAACCAATATGTCCAATCAATTCGTGAATTGCTAACAAACAAATTGTTATTTGAAATTCGTCGAGCACAGGTGCGATTGATTGACTGATAGTTAGCGTGTTGAAATTGTTCGGAAAACTTTATTTCTACTTTGTTTGAGTTTTTGCAGGAGGTTAGTAAAAACTAAATTTATACAATCTTCAATTTATCAATTACAATTTACCAACATAAGTGATTTTCTGACAAATTTCTGATTGTCTTTTGTGGTTTTTGATTCTTCTGTAACTCTCACAATGTTCATCCTATTTTGTTATTTCTTTCTGTGCATGAGCTCTTAGGCATTAAATTTATAGTGCTTATACAGGGTGTCTCACGTAACTGGTTCGTTAGAACTTTTTAAGGTTCCACTATTCGTAGTGGTTTGAAATTTTGGTAGCATGGGTTGTTCATTCTAAACTTTCGATCTAAAATATTTTCAAGATGGCCACCCCTTCCGGTCTACCGGAAGTAGACCACAACTTCGTTATTTTAAATGGAATGCTATAGTTTTTATTACACCTTTCAATTATACGTAAAAAAATATGTTGACTTTGATAAAAGTTGTTGGTACCTAGCGTTTTTTGTTTTCGAGTTATTTTGATTTTAAGTGTTTTTTGACAAATTTCACCATGGTTTTTAAAAGCCCATATCTCAGCTAACGATCATTCAAAAAAGCTCTGCATTGGTACGACTACTCTACAGATGCTGCCAAATAGATTGTCATTTGTTGTATCAGAGAATCTTATACAGGGTGGTCAAAAATTGAATTATCGTTTCTCAATATTCAATTGCGAGAAAGTCGAAAATTTTAAACGGAACACCCCATATTTCTTTACCCTATCAGAAAGGGAATTTAATTGTCTACAAATTATCTATAAACATTCCTATACCTATTTATTGTAGTTTCCCTGATATTGGAAAGTTTCCCCGTTTGTGTTTTTATTAGCAGGCCAAGACATTTTGACAGTTCATCGTTTAATTTATTTAAATTATTATTGGTATTATTTCTACAATTAACTATGGTTGAATAACCTTTAGCTTGCTCGCTTTTATTTACCAAAAATAACCAACAGCAAAAAGAATAAATGAAACAATGAAAAACAACAATTTAATAACAGAAATTAGAATGAATAACATATAAAAAAACAGAAACTTAAAATTATAAAAAAATTAAAACTGTTCGATATGCTGACCATTCACCATTAAACACTTTTCAACTCTTCTTTCGACTTCTACGGTTGTGGCCCGTAGAAATTGGTCGCCATCAATAGTACGTAGTGCACGCATCACTCTATTACGCAACTCTTGTCGTCATTTTTGACCACCCTCTATAAGATACTCTGATACAAGAAATGACTATCTATTTGGCAACATCTGAAGAGAAATCGTGAAAATTTAGAGGTTTTTTTAATGAACGTTAACTGAGATATAGGCTTTTAAAGAGCATAGTGAAATTTGCCAAAAAAAGCTTAAAATCAAAATAACTCGAAAACAAAAAATGGTAGGTACCAACAACTTTTATCAAAGTCAACATATTTTTTTATGTATAATTGAAAGGTGTAATAAAAACTATAGCATTCCATTTAAAATAACGAAGATGTGGTCTACTTCCGGTAGACCGGAAGTGGTGGCCATCTTGAAAATATTTTAGATTGAAAGTTTAGAATGAACAACCCATGCTACCAAAATTTCAAACCTCTATGAATAGTGGAACCTAAAAAAGTTCTAACGAACCAGTTACGTGAGACACCCTGTATATAACATTTACTGGGGTGGTACTGACTGGAATCATACGCAGTTATAAAGACCTTAATAAGTAATGATAATTTGTTGGAACGTTAACAGTTAAGATGGGCAGGGCATGTCCAGAGGATGCCGGCTGAAGGAATACCAAAGAAGACACTGCAAGGAGAGCCAGGAGGTTGAGAGGAGATCAGTTGAGAAACCCAGAACATGATGTGGTACGAAAGGATGCCAGGAACATGTTATTAGCTGCAAATTAGAAAAGATCATCAAAAGTCAGAAATGGTTAAAAGAGGAAAATTGAAATGATTGAAAATCATCAATTTAATTAGTTGCGAAAAAAAAATAAGTAGAGAATTTTTCAAAAATTTGAAAATTAGAAAAGTGTTAAAAAAAATCGGTATCCGAAGCATGATACAGAAAAACTTTTACAACAAAAGTTGTAGCAAGTAGGGCCGTTAAGCATTTTTTTTATTGGCTTATTCGAAAGTTTTTTAAAATTGATTAACCCCATATTTTTTAATTTTTGATTCTGAGGCTTAGTTTTTTCAAAAAAAAAAAAAAAAAAGTTTGAAAATACAGGGCGCGAACTCCAAAGTACGTCATTCAGATTTGAGCGTACGATTGGAGCTCCAAAATACGTCACTCAGATTTGAGCGTACGATTGGAGCGTATAAAAATCAATAAAATTCCTGGAGAGAGACAATGCTACGAATCTTATGCGCTTGAAGAAAACAGAAGAAAAAACGTCATCTGGAGTCGGAGGTGGGGAATTTTAAACTTTTACATTAATTATTGCAAAAATTAAACAATTTTCGAACGTGAAAACGTTACTAATCCGTCTAATTTAATTTAGATTATCGATTTTTTGAAAGACGGTCTTTCTAATCGATTGACCTTAACGGCCCTATTGTACTCTTAATGCTTTATAACAATTTTGCTCCCAGATGTATTAATGTAGAGAATTTTCCAATAATATGAGAATTAGAAGAGTGTTAAAAAAAATCGGTATCCGAAGCATGATACAGAAAAACTTTTACAACAAAAGTTGTAGCAAATGGTACCCTTAACACAATGCCCTGTAACATTTTTGCTCCCAGATGCATCAATGTAGAGAGTTTTTCAAAAATATGAAAATTAGAAGAGTGTTAAAAAATCGGTATTCGGAGCATGATACAAAAAAACTTTTACAACAAAAATTGTGGCAAATTGTACTCTTAACACAATGCTTTGGAACATTTTTGCTCCCAGATGCATCAATGTAGTGAAACATAATATTTTTGTATATCTCCGTTTGTGTTATCGTTTATTTGAATTTAAGATAGTTTTGTATACCACGTGCAAGGTGGGGATGTGAATTTGTGAGGTTCCTTCGAGTCTGGTTTTGATTTCGTTTTCCACATTGGTTTGTGACACCAGACTCGAGTGACCTCTTGGGAATAGACTGCCTACTTTTTGTAAGCTGTTGGTCCTTGTACTTAGGTTTGTTATAATTATTTGTATTTTTATAATAATGTTAATTTTTGCATTTTATTTAGAATTTGGTTAATAAACCAGTTTTCTTTTGGAATTTTAACATTTAATTCTTCCACCTTATGCCGAAACCACATTCCACGGAATTTTCCGCAACAGTAGAGATAGATTTTCCAATAATATGAAAATTAGGAGAGTGTTAAAAAAAATTGGTATATGCAGCATAATACAGGAAAACTTTTACAAGAAAAATTGTAGCAAATTGTACCCTTAACACAATGCTTTGTAATATTTTTGCTCCCAGAAGCATCAATGTAAAGAATTTTTCAAAAATATGAAAATTAGAAGAGTGTTAAAAAAAATCGGTATCCGGACCATGATACAGAAAACTTTTACAACAAAAATTGTAGCAAATTGTACCCTTAACACAATGCTTTGGAACATTTTTGCTCCCAGATGCATCTATGTAAAGAATTTTTCAAAAATATGAAAATTAGAAGAGTGTTAAAAAATCGGTATTCGGAGCATGATACAGAAAAACTTTTACAACAAAAGTAGTAGCAAATTGTATCCTTAACACAACGCCCTGTAACATTTTTGCTCCCAGATGCATCAATGTAGATAATTTTTCAAAAACATGAAAATTAGAACAGTGTTAAACAAAATCGGTATCCAGAGCATGCTACAGAAAAACTTTTACCACAAAAGTTGTAGCAAATTGTACCCTTATCACAATGCCCTGTAACATTTTTGCTCCCAGATGCATCAATGTAGAGAATTTTTCAAAAATTAGAAGAGTGTTAAACAAAATCGGTATCCGAAGCATGATACAGAAAAACTTTTACAACAAAAGTTATAGCAAATTGTACCCTTAACACAATGCCCTGTAACATTTTTGCTCCCAGATGCATCAATGTAGAGAGTTTTTCAAAAATATGAAAATTAGAAGAGTGTTAAAAAAATCGGTGTTCGGAGCATGATACAGAAAAACTTTTACAACAAAAGTTGTAGCAAATTGTACCCTTAACACAATGCTTTGGAACATTTTTGCTCCCAGATGCATCAATGTAGTGAAACATAATATTTTTGTATATCCCCGTTTGTGTTATCGTTTATTTGAATTTAAGGTAGTTTTTGTTTACCACGTGCGAGGTGGGGATGTGAATTTGTGAGGGTCCTTCGAGTCTGGTTTTGATTTCGTTTTCCACATTGGTTTGTGACACCAGACTCGAGTGACCTCTTGGGAATAGACTGTCTATTTTTTGTAAGCTGTTGGTCCTTGTACTTAGGTTTGTTATAATTATTTGTATTTTCATAATCATGTTAATTTTTGCATTTTATTTAGAGTTTGGTTAATAAACCAGTTTTCTTTTGGAATTTTAACATTTAATTCTTCCACCTTATCCCGAAACCACATTCCACGGAATTTTCCGCAATAGTAGAGAATTTTTCAAAAATATGAAAATTAGAAGAGTGTTAAAAAAAATCTGTATCCGGAACATGATACAGAAAAACTTTTACAATAAAAGTTGTAGCAAATTGTACCCTTAACACAACGCCTTGTAACATTTTTGCTCCCAGATGCATCAATATAGAAAATTTTTCAAAAATATGAAAATTAGGAGAGTGTTAAAAAAAATCAGTATCCGGAGTATTATACAGAAAAACTTTTACAACAAAAATTGGAGCAAATTGTACCATTAACACAATGCCCTGTAACATTTTTGCTCCCAGATGCATCAATGTAGAGAATTTTTCAATAATATGAGAATTAGAAGAGTGTTAAAAAAAATCGGTATCCGGAGCATGATACAGAAAACTTTTACAACAAAACTTGTAGCAAATTGTACTCTTAACACAATGCCGTGTAACATTTCTGCTCTCAGATGCATCAATGTAGAGAATTTTTCAAAAATTAGAAAATTAGAAGAGTGTTAAACAAAATCGGTATCCGAAGCATGATACAGAAAAACTTTTACAACAAAAGTTGTAGCAAATGGTACCCTTAACACAATGCCCTGTAACATTTTTGCTCCCAGATGCATCAATGTAGAGAGTTTTTCAAAAATATGAAAATTAGAAGAGTTAAAAAATCGGTATTCGGAGCATGATACAAAAAAACAAAAATTGTGGCAAATTGTACTCTTAACACAATGCTTTGGAACATTTTTGCTCCCAGATGCATCAATGTAGTGAAACATAATATTTTTGTATATCCCCGTTTGTGTTATCGTTTATTTGAATTTAAGTTAGTTTTTGTTTACCACGTGGGAGGTGGGGATGTGAATTTGTGAGAGTCCTTCAAGTCTGGTTTTGATTTCGTTTTCCACATTGGTTTGTGACACCAGACTCGAGTGACCTTTTGGGAATAGACTGCCTATTTTTTGTAAGCTGTTGGTCCTTGTACTTAGGTTTGTTATAATTATTTGTATTTTTATAATCATGTTAATTTTTGCATTTTACTTAGAGTTTGGTTAATAAACCAGTTTTCTATTGGAATTTTAACATTTAATTCTTCCACCTTATCCCGAAACCACATTTCACAGAATTTTCCGCAATAGTAGAGAATTTTTCAAAAATATGAAAATTAGAAGTGTTAAAAAAAATCGGTATCCGGAACATGATACAGAAAAACTTTTACAATAAAATATAATTTAAGTTAATATTCATTTCACCCTTTCTTGGATAAAGTAGGTAATGAATCTTTATTTACTAAGGTGATAGGTTTTATTTTGTTAATTGTCTTTATTAATTTCAGCCACCTCCTGCTCGTCTTCAGAAGACCTGTCAGATTTTATAAACGCACGTGAACATGTTAAATTTCAAAAACTAAATCATTTAGTCTAGTAGTATTCATTTAGTTTTTGAAATTTAACATGTTCACGTGCGTTTATAAAATCTGACAGGTCTTCTGAAGACGGCCAGGTGGCTGAAATTAATAAAGACAATTAACAAAATAAAACCTATCACCTTAGTAAATAAAGATTCATTACCTACTTTACAATAAAAGTTGTAGCAAATTGTATCCTTAACACAATGCCTTGTAACATTTTTGCTCCCAGATGCATCAATATAGAAAATTTTTCAAAAATATGAAAATTAGGAGAGTGTTAAAAAAAATCGGTATCCGCCGTATGATACAGAAAAACTTTTACAACAAAAATTGTAGCAAATTGCACTCTTAACACAATGCCCTGTAACATTTTTGCTCCCACATGCATCAACGTAGAGAATTTTCCAATAATATGAAAATTAGAAGAGTGTTAAAAAAAATCGGTATCCGGAACATGATACAGAAAAACTTTTACAATAAAAGTTGTAGCAAATTGTATCCTTAACACAATGCCTTGGAACATTTTTGCTCCCAGATGCATCAATGCAGAGAATTTTTAAAAAATATGAAAATTAGAAGAGTGTTAAAGAAATGGATATCCGGAGCATGAAACAGAAAAACTTTTACAATAAAATTTGTAGCAAATTGTACCCTTAACACAATGCCCTGTAACATTTTTGCTCCCAGATGCATCAATGTAGAGAATTTTTCAAAAATTAGCAAATCAGAAGAGTGTTAAACAAAATCGGTATCCGAAGCATGATACAGAAAAACATTTACAACAAAAGTTGTAGAAAATTGCACCCTTAATACAATGCCCTGTAACATTTTTGCTCCCACATGCATCAATATAGAGAATTTTCCAATAATATGAAAATTAGAAGAGTGTTAAAAAAAATCGGTATCCGGAACATGATACAGAAAAAGTTTTACAACAAAAGTTGTAGCAAATTGTACCCTTAACACAATGCTTTGGAACATTTTTGCTCCCAGATGCATCAATGTAGTGAAACATAATATTTTTGTATATCCCCGTTTGTGTTATCGTTTATTTGCATTTAAGGTAGTTTTTGTTTACCACGTGCGAGGTGGGGATGTGAATTTGTGAGGGTCCTTCGAGTCTGGTTTTGATTTCCTTTTCCACATTGGTTTGTGATACCAGACTCGAATGACCTCTTGGGAATAGACTGCCTATTTTTTGTAAGCTGTTGGTCCTTTTTTTGTTTTTGTAGGTTTGTTATAATTATTTGTATTTTTATAATAATGTTAATTTTTGCATTTTATTTAGAGTTTGGTTAATAAACCAGTTTTCTTTTGGAATTTTAACATTTAATTCTTCCACCTCATCCCGAAACCACATTTCACGGAATTTTCCACAACAGTAGAGAATTTTTCAAAAATATGAAAATTAGAAGAGTGTTAAAAAGAATCGGTATCCGGAACATGATACAGAAAAACTTTTACAATAAAAGTTGTAGCAAATTATATTCTTAACACAATGCCTTGGAACATTTTTGCTCCCAGATGCATCAATGCAGAGAATTTTTCAAAAATATGAAAATTAGAAGAGTGTTAAAGAAATGGATATCCGGAGCATGAAACAGAAAAACTTTTACAATAAAATTTGTAGCAAATTGTACCCTTAACACAATGCCCGGTAACATTTTTGCTCCCAGATGCATCAATGTAGAGAATTTTTCAAAAATTAGCAAATTAGAAGAGTGTTAAACAAAATCGGTATCCGAAGCATGATACAGAAAAACATTTATAACAAAAGTTGTAGAAAATTGCACCCTTAACACAATGCCCTGTAACATTTTTGCTCCCACATGCATCAATGTAGAGAATTTTCCAATAATATGAAAGTTAGAAGAGTGTTAAAAAAAATCGGTATCCGGAACATCATACAGAAAAACTTTTAGAATAAAAGTTGTAACAAATTGTATCCTTAACACAATGCCTTGTAACATTTTTGCTCCCAGATGCATCAATATAGAAAATTTTTCAAAAATATGAAAATTAGGACAGTGTTAAAAAAAATCGGTATCCGGAGTATGATACAGAAAAACTTTTACAACAAAACTTGTAGCAAATTGTACCCTTAACACAATGCCCTGTAACATTTTTGTTCCCAGATGCATGAATGTAGAGAATTTTTCAAAAATTAGAAAATTAGAAGAGTGTTAAACAAAAGCGGTATCCGAAGCACGATACAGAAAAACTTTTACAACAAAAGTTGTAGAAAATTGCACCCTTAACACAATGCCCTGTAACATTTTTGCTCCCAGATGCATCAATGTAGAGAATTTTCCAATAATATGAGAATTAGAAGAGTGTTAAAAAAAATCGGTATCCGGAGCATGATACAGAAAACTTTTACAACAAAAGTTGTAGCAAATTGTACTCTTAACACAATGCCCTGTAACATTTCTGCTCCCAGATGCATCAATATAGAGAATTTTTTAAAAATTTGAAAATTAGAAGAGTGTTAAAAAAATTGGTATCCGGAGCATGATACAGAACAACTTTTACAACAAAACTTGTAGCAAATTGTACCCTTAACACAATGCCCTGTAACATTTTGCTCCAAGATGCATCAATGTAGAGAATTTTTCAAATATTAGAAGAGTGTTAAACAAAATCGGTATCCGAAGCATGATACAGAAAAACTTTTATAACAAAAGTTGTAGAAAATTGCACCCTTAACATAATGCCCTGTAACATTTTTGCTCCCACATGCATCAATGTAGAGAATTTTCCAATAATATGAAAATTAGAAGAGTGTTAAAAAAAATCGGTATCCGGAACATGATACAAAAAAACTTTTACAATAAAAGTTGTAGCAAATTGTATCCTTAACACAATGCCTTGTAACATTTTTGCTCCCAGATGCATCAATATAGAAAATTTTTCAAAAATATGAAAATTAGGAGAGTGTTAAAAAAAGTCAGTATCCGCAGCATGATACAGAAAAACTTTTACAACAAAAGTTGTAGCAAATTGTACCCTTAATAAAAGTATACCAATTTTAGTTTGTTGGTGATAAATTTAGTCTCCCGCGACTCCACCAATTACTCATTAGTTACGTTGAAGATTTACGACGTAAAGTTAGAATTGGTGTTTTGTCGACACGAAATTCGCGTCATCACTAAGAATTTAAGCTTAGAGTCGGTTCATCCGGGTGTGTGCGCTTTAGATTAGGGGACTTTGGCTTCCCCTCTAAACGTTCAATGGGGTAAAGCACAGGTGGCTTAACGGTACTATTATATCCGAGGATAAATTAACCGTATGCGATTAATTTGCGGATGGGAAGACGTGTTTAATGCCTATACCTTCGAGTGTTCGTGGTTTAATATTGTTCAAAAGTCGTTACGGAATGATTGATTTAATTTTGATTCAATTTTAATCGAAACGAAATGTATAACCGCTAAAATTAGAATTTGAAACGGTGTTTTTATCTGAATAAATTTAGATACGTTATTATCACGTTTCGTGACTATAAAGTTTTTAATAGTTCTCGAAACAACTTTGCAAATAAATTCGAAATGTAGTGTTTAAGAATCAAAATAAAGTGGAAATAAACGGTTTTCTTTGTAATATTTATTTTTTAGCGTATTATTAGTTGAAGTTCGTTTCATAGATGTTTTATAAATACAATATGAATATATATTGCGTTGTATAAATTCATCGTCCGTAATTTCATAGTCCAATTAATTGGGGTATTATGATATAGGTTGTTTTGATTCGCGGAAATAATTTATGTATTACACGCAAACTAAAATTATGATCAATAAATTATTTATATATCTAAGTATTTAATTGGATTTAATGCATATTCACTCAATGTTTAAACAAGATAATAGATATAATGTACATTTTATAAAATTTTATTTTGCTTAAATAAAAAATTGTTTCCCTGCATTTCCTTTTATCTCCCTTCATGTAACTTTACGTGCTTCACGTCCATATATCAACATTTCCCGTTCATTTAATATGAAGGAATGTAGTAGTATATGCTACCGGCATCGAGCTTTCAAGAAATAAGTCTTGTTTAGGAGGGTCATATTGTGGATAGAAATTGATGGAATTGAAATAGGAGGAAATGCAAATCAATCAATCCATATTTTAAGTGAAGCGGGCATTTTTAATTGTTAAATTAATTAGGAAAAAAAACCTGTACTTTTTTTATTTATTTATTTAAATTAAAATAAATAAGATTAAATTAGATATTTTCAAACAAGGGCGATAATTGGGTTCTCTTCGTTTAAATAAGGGATTACCAACCGTGGTAAACGTGGAGGCGCCAACTTTATCGGGATATTTGGCACTATTCCAACGAGAAATTCGTGGCAAGTCACGATGATATATATTTGACCAGGTTCTGCCGTTCCTTTTCTATAAAATAATGGCCTGTTCTGTTCCAATCTATCACTAAAACTATTTAAAGGTTGAATAATTGGATCTAAAACTAATCACATTTTCTCTTCACCAATCCATCAAAACTCCATTTTTAAAATTAAAAATTTTTACGTTGTAATAAAAAAAATCTTCGTTAAGGCTATCGATTTAGAAATAAGTACAGAATATAGGTCTCCACAAGACTAAAGAGAAACCGTAAAAATGGGTTGTGGATAACTGAAGGAGAATTTACAGCTATCTGACCTTTCAATACGGGTTTTCCTATAACCATTCAAGCGGCGTCTGCACCCTGCAGCTTCAAGCACGAATTTGCGGCTATTGGTAAAGCTTTATCGGTTGTTCGAAATATTGATGACGAAAAGACGCTACAACCGCATCGTCTCATACTGCAATGTGATCTTTAAGTGGTGCCTAGGTCATAAAGTCACGTAGACGGGGACTTTTAACAATTTCATACGTACATTAGCACCTTATAACTATAAAAGCTAAAGTGTTGGCTAAAGTAGTACGACTCACTTACCGATCTTAATATAGATCCCACACGTTAATATAATAAGCTACGCAAATAACAATTCAAGTGAAATGACCTTTAACTTGACGGTAACAAGGGTACCCTATTGAATATAGAACACAAATTGAATACATCTTGCCTTATCAAGCGGACATTTCGAAACACGTTTTGGAACGTGTCAACACATTGTTATTGAAATAATTTCATGAATATTCAATACCAAAATTTAGACAAGGAAATGTAGGGGACAATCTTTCAACTTTATAAATAATTTGTTTATGATATGTAACGTAAAATTCACCACCCTTAACTAAAACATCTGTAACGTTTGTTTTTTTTTGTAGATTTGATCCTTTGCTGAATGGGGAATAAATGAATCAAGATTTATATGGAGTGAATAGGAGAAGAAGTTATTCTATCATTGCCCATTATACTCAGATGGTGATAGCAAACAAAAATTCATTGTACAGCTATCTTTCGATAAATAGCCAAAGTTGAACAGGGCAGGGTGTTATATCATGTTAATTTCTTCTTAACTTCGAATACAGACTAAAATATTTCTTAATTGGATCCATGTTGCAAATTCGGAAGTATATAAGAAAGAAAATAAAAACTTCTTACTTGCTATAATTTTAATTTAAAAGGAACTAGTTTCGAGCTACAAGCTCATCCTCAGCCGAATCTAATTAATAAAGGAAAAATCATATAAAAATCTTATTACATAACATTTATAGGTTATTCCAAACGAAATAATTATTTATATTACAAGTGGGCTAGAAACATAATTACAGTACGAGTGTGGAGAATTGCACGACGAGGTCGTAGACCGAGTCGTGTAATCACACGAGTACTGTAATTATGCTCTAGCCCACGTGTGATATACAGCATTTTATCTACGACTGCTAAAAAATACTAAAAAACCAATTTCTTTAAAAAAGTCTATTTAACATTTATAAAAATATTCTGAAATGATTCTTGACAATTTTAAATTGTCAGTTTCAACAACATGTTTACTCATCTGGAATAAGTGTTTTAAAATGTAAAAACATAACAATTAATGTTTATAATAAATAGTATTGTTTCTCTGTAAGTAGATAGCACTTTTTCTTTTGTATTGTTGGTCGTTTCAATAAATTAAGTCTGTTCTGATTAGGCTAAAATTGCGTTACGTAATGAAACCAGTGCGGTAATGAACTTCATTACATAACTCAAATCACCTCAAATGAGTGCGGTAATGATGACTTATCCAAGCAGTCGTAGATAATAGTTATTTATATTACAAGTGGGCTAGAAACATAATTACTATACGAGTGTGGAGAATTGCACGGCGAAGTCGTAGAACGAGTCGTGTAATCACACGAGTACTGTAATTATGCTCTAGCCCACGTGTGATATACAGCATTTTATCTACGACTGCTAAAAATTACTAAAAAACCAATTTCTTTAAAAAAGTCTATTTGACATTTATAAAAATATTCTGAAATGATTCTTGACAATTTTAAATTGTCAGTTTCAACAACATGTTTACTCATCTGGAATAAGTGTTTTAAAATGTAAAAACATAACAATTAATGTTTATAATAAATAGTATTGTTTCTCTGTAAGTAGATAGCACTTTTTCTTTTGTATTGTTGCTCGTTTCAATAAATTAAGTCTGTTCTGATTAGGCTAAAAATGCGTTACGTAATGAAACCAGTGCGGTAATGAACTTCATTACGTAACTCAAATCACCTCAAATGAGTGCGGTAATGATGACTTATCCAAGCAGTCGTAGATAATAGTTATTTATATTACACGTGGGCTAGAAACATAATTACTGTACGAGTATGGAGAATTGCACGACGAGGTCGTAGACCGAGTCGTGTAATCACACGAGTACTGTAATTATGCTCTAGCCCACGTGTGATATACAGCATTTTATCTACGACTGCTAAAAATTACTAAAAAACCAATTTCTTTAAAAAAGTCTATTTGACATAATAAATATTCTGAAAATGATTCTTGACAATTTTAAATTGTCAGTTTCAACAACATGTTTACTCATCTGGAATAAGTGTTTTAAAATGTAAAAATATAACAATTAATGTTTATAATAAATAGTATTGTTTCTGTGTAAGTAGATAGCACTTTTTCTTTTGTATTTTTGCTCGTTTCAATAAATTAAGTCTGTTCTGATTAGACTAAAAATGCGTTACGTAATGAAACCAGTGCGGTAATGAACTTCATTACGTAACTCAAATCACCTCAAATGAGTGCGGTAATGATGACTTATCCAAGCAGGCGTAGATAATAGTTATTTATATTACAAGTGGGCTAGAAACATAATTACTGTACGAGTGTGGAGAATTGCACGACGAGGTCGTAGAACGAGTCGTGTAATCACACGACGAGGTCGTAGAACGAGTCGTGTAATCACACGAGTACTGTAATTATGCTCTAGCCCACGTGTGATATACAGCATTTTATCTACGACTGCTAAAAATTACTAAAAAACCAATTTCTTTAAAAAAGTCTATTTAACATTTATAAAAATATTCTGAAATGATTCTTGACAATTTTAAATTGTCAGTTTCAACAACATGTTTACTCATCTGGAATAAGTGTTTTAAAATGTAAAAACATAACAATTAATGTTTATAATAAATAGTATTGTTTCTCTGTGAGTAGATAGCACTTTTTCTTTTGTATTGTTGCTCGTTTCAATAAATTAAGTCTGTTCTGATTAGGCTAAAAATGCGTTACGTAATGAAACCAGTGCGGTAATGAACTTCATTACGTAACTCAAATCACCTCAAATGAGTGCGGTAATGATGACTTATCCAAGCAGTCGTAGATAAAATAATTTACTGTCAAAATCACTATGAAATCAGGAAAATCATTACTTGAACATTTGAAAAACCCTTACATCTGTTTAAATAAAAAGTTTATAACTGTTAAACCAGTAACAAACATACAAAAAATGAGACATTGAAATATGTTTCCTATATGTATGGTTTAAATTTAAATTTACACAAATATGCGAATAGAGATTTATAGTAAATACTTTGTAGTTGGTCATTTAGTACATCATAATTACTATCGAAGTTATATTTATTAATTTCCATCAATTCTAATAAATCCATTCTACATCTCTTATCACAATTATGTATTATTTTTGCATTTTCATAATCAAATTTATGTCCTGTATCTAATGTATGTTTAAAAACATTGGATGTTGCTTCAGTTTTATGTTCATTTAACCGATTAGAAAGTTTTCTACCCGTTTGTCCGACATAAATAGATTTACATTCTGTACATTTTATCGAGTAAACGCCGCATTTATCTTGCTTGTTATAATAAGTACCGATATGATGATTAAACAGAATATTAAGAATAGTGTTTCGGTTTGAAAATGCTAGAGAGATATTATATTTATTAAAGATTCTTCTGCTTAAAAAGATAACTTGGTTGTATGGGATGGGTTTGTATATTTTATTTATGTTTTTAGTTTTGGCATATAAAAACTCATATTGGATCTTAATCTGTTTAGTAAGCTTATTGATAAGTTTGGAAGGAAATCCATTATTATGTGTTAGTTTATTAATGTAGTTAAATTCAGAAATGAAATCCTTTTGGGAAAGAGGATATTGGAAGGCTCTGTTAAATAAATATCGAAAATTTGCAAGTTTATGGGATAAAGGATGGGTTTCCTATATATATTATGGGCAATATTATCCGAGGAAGTATTAAGAAGGAAGTTACGGTTATTATTTTCTTCTATTTCGATGTTGAATTTTATTTTAACATGTTCATGAAGAGCATGAAGAGAATCAGTATCAACCTCCAAAATTATGAAACCATCGTCAACATATTGTAACCATTTTATTATAGATTTATTGAAAGGTTTAGTGTTGACAATATATTTGTCGTTAAGAAGGTTTGAAATTAAATGTGAACTTCTGTACTTTTAACTGGTCATTTATTAAATTTTATTTATCTGACTAGTTTCGGTTAAAAAAAAACATCTTCAGAGATAAACTACAAGAAATAAAATATATAATAATAAAATTCCGAACAATTAAAAAAATCTTATAAGTTAATATTAAAATTGAAAACACAAAAAATGTATGAAAAGTACTTACAGTCAAAATTTAAGAAACCAACTTTGTAATCAACCCCAACTTCATAATTATTACTTATTAAAATTAATGTTAAAGTCACTATATATACGCTAAACACATTTAACAAGGTAAACAAACGTTCTGTAGGATTAAAAGTCGTGTAATGACCGTAATGACGACATATAAAACAAGTTTCGAGGCAAGATTTTAACGACGACGTGGAGGAGAATAAAACAAAAAAAACCGGTTAAACTCTTGTTAAATTTAGATTCAAATGTTAGAAATCCTTCTTCCCCTTTTTTAAATAATTTCAAATCCCATTTTAATTCCCAATTTCCATAAATCCCTTATATTGCTATTTTATTATTTTTATCTTAGCATAATAATTTTTGAACATTTCAATCTAGGTTTTTTATTCTCCTCCACGTCGTCGTTGAAATCTTGCCTCGAAACTTGTTTTACATGTCGCCATTACACGACTTTTAATCCTACAGAACGTTTGTCTAACTTGTTTAATGTGATTAGCGTATATATAGTGACTTTAATATTAATTTTAATAAGTAATAATTATGAAGTTGGGGTTGATTACAATGTTGGTTTCTTAAATTTTGACTGTAAGTACTTTTCATACATTTTTTGTGTTTTCAATTTTAATATTAACTTATAATTATAAGATTTTTTAAATTGTTCAGAATTTTATTATTATATATTTCATTTCTTGTAGTTTATCTCTGAAGATGATTTTTTTAAACCGAAACTAGTCAGATAAATAAAATTTTATAAATGATATAAATAACGATAATACTGGTAAAATGGATTACGTACTTAATTTTAATCATAATATATTTATCCTCTAAGTGGTTCAAGAATATACCTGAAAGAATACCTGAAAGTGGCATTCCCATTGGTCAGTTAAACTGTATATTTCATTATTAAAGGATCAATAATTCTGAGTAACGATGTACTCAAGTATGGTATTGAGATGTTCAACCATTGAGGCATCCACTTTAAAGAGTTTCATTACCTGGGTTTTATGGGAACATTGGAGTATATATTAACTACATCGAATGAAGCTAGAGTTCTGTTTTTTAGGTTGATGTCCCGTGTCATATCAATAAATTGTTTACTATTATTTATGGAAAACTTGGGTTTATAGTTGATTTTTTGAAAAATTCTCAACATAAAATTTGCAACTTTTGAGGTCGGGGAATGATTGAAGGCTGCAATTGGACGAATTGGAAAGTCAAGTTTATGAAGTTGTGGGATGGATAATTTAGGAATACTAAGGTTCATATGTATGAAAAGGCCACTATTTAAGTACAAAGGAGTGTGTTCTATCACTATATTTTTACATTTATTAATAATATCTCTGGTTTTCTTGACTATGGTATCTATAGGATTTCTAGCAAGTTTGGTATAATTGTTATCTCTTAAAAAATCTAATGTTTTTTCTATACAAGTATTCATATCCATAATCACCATTATCCACTTTAATTAATATGGCTTCAATATTGTATCTGGGAATTATTTTTGTGTATGTGAATATTCTTTTCGGTTTTCTTCAAAAAACAGATCAGTTCGTTTTTTATATTATTCTGTTCGGGGTGTTTATTAATACATACATCTATATCTATGGAAGTAAGTGGAACATTAATCTTAGGTGATAAGGCCAATTTATGACCTTTGTTCAAAAAACTGAAACTGAAATGAATAATATTGGGATTATATTTGTTTCTATTTTGTTTTTCTTGAGATTAAGAATCTTTTGTTTCTTCTTTTTAAGATCATCCTTCTTAATAATTAGTGCTTTCGTCTCTGAATTAGTTGTTCCATTCCAATAAAATGAAGTTTATCTCTTAGATTACTTTGGATTTTAGCCAATTTGTCATAATTGAAATTTAAAGCTTTGAAATGTTTTCTCTTTTCTTGTAATATTTTTCTGATTATCGTGTTTTTAGTATTGGTCGTAAGGTTTTTGCATTTAATTTTAGCAACAGATGGAATGAGCTTTTCTCTATTACAGAGCTTTTCTTTCAACTTGTCTATTGTGTTGTTTAATTATAATTATAAACACTATTTAATTTATTCATTTAGTGTAAGGGTTTTGCAAATGTTCGAGTAATGATTTTCCTGATTTAATAGCGATTTTGACAGTAAGTTAGTTTTCGTTTATAATAACTTATAAATGTTATGTAATAAGATTTTTCCTTTATTAATTAGATTCGGCTGAGGATGAGCTTGTAATTCGAAACTAGTTCCGTTTAAATTAAGAAGCAGAAAATTCATGTAGAAATAAACCAAATCGTCAGTGTATCTAAACATTCAACAATTCAAAATAATCCTCAAGCTATATATCCTGTAATATTAAATTTGAGTATTTTTGGCCAAGAGAAAGTTTTGGTACTTTCCCGAAATATAAAATGATGATATTCTTTTTGACGCCTAAAAATCGTGATATTTACATTTTAAAGGGATTTGTATATATATTGAAGGTTTTGCTTATTTATTTTTTCCGAATAGAAATTTAATACTTAATGGAAAAGTTAATAAAGTATTCATTTACAAGATTTATTTTATTTTACATCACGTATAAATACATCAATAATTAGTGCGAAAAAAAATGAATTTTGAATTGAATATGATACATGGTCCAAATAAGCTTTGTTCATTCGTAATATAATAGGAAACAAGAGAGAGAGGCGTAGAGAGAAGAGATTGTGGTATAGTTTGTACGTGACATGGAAGGTTATTCGAATTGCTCACGTGCATATATGAGAAATCGGGCAGGTTGTGGATTTAGAGCTTCCATACGGAATAACCGGTCGCCGAACGTGTTCGAACTGGATTGAACATGCGGTTTACCATGGATAGAAAATCCGTATCGATAGTAGGTTGCCTGTTTTCGGTAAATAGACGCCCTCTCCAAGTGCAATCGTGCCTCTTTTCTATCCATAGCAAACACATTTCCGATTTCAACATATTAAATCGAGCGCTCAAAACTCTCGATTATTGAAGACGTGTTTTATTTATTCAAACAAATTCAAAAGTGTGAAAAGCAAAAAAAGTTTTTAAAGTTTAAGCATTGTCCGTATGATTCATACAAAATCTGACAACCTAACAAAGCATTATTTATTACAAAACATTTTCAAAAGGGACACAAATTTATTTCAGTGAAACTATTAATTTTCAAAGCTCGTGTGAAAGGCAGAAGTTGCAATTTGCATTAATATTGCGGTATACACCGTACCGTTTCAAGTAAAACAGATAAAACCGCAGAAACCGCAACGTAAGTGCCCAATTAACCAATCTCTTTGTTTGGAGAGAAAATTTTCTGTATGCATAGTAACAACAACCGTATGAAACTCGCTAGCTATTATTCTGTAATCCAAGAGAACATTCGATTCTCTAATATTTACTTTAGACGTTTTAAATACACTCGTTTGTATTTAAACGAGCGCGTTTTCCGATTTCGCGAATTATCGTAAATTCGTACTCGGCATAAATCTTAAACAGTTTATATAAATTAAGGTCACATCTAAATTTGAACGGAAATTGAACATTGAGGTTGTCCAAAATATAGGATGATGTCATAAAATGAAATTAATTTAATACTTTAATTATTACTGAACGTAAATCGGATATGGAATTTCATTAATACGATAAAATTGTAACATAAATCCCAATGATATTTGTCAGGAAATCTCAACAACAAAAATATAATTGAAAAATATATATTTCTGTATTTTCAAATATATATTTGATTAAACATTTTATATGTATCGCCTTTCAAAAACACTGATTTTTGGAAATGTTATAACTAGCTGGAATGGGACATAACTTTTTTGGAAAGTCTCACTTCTTTTTATTAAACGTTGAGAAAACTTTGCGATCGATTTACAATAAACATTTGTTTACCAAGCAAACAGATCTAATTCTAAAGTAAAGCTTTAGATTGTAATCAATACGCTAACACTTAAAGCGAAACTGTAAACTGTAAAGAATTAGTTTTAGGCATTAAGCGTTGGAATGATGGAAAAAACATGGATTATCATTTAGCACATAAGAAGACTGTTTTTTACAAGTATACGACCAGTTTAGCTAAGAAAACTCTTGGTTTTTAAATCTGTTCATCAAAACTAAAAATTGCCTTTTTTCATATTCGTAGGATGAAACACTTTACAACTTTATTTTTATATCATACCAAATATTTGCAGCACGAAACAACTTTATCGCCTTAAGGTGCATTTAAACCAAACGAACAAAGAGCTAGAGCTAAAACAAGAGCATTCTTTCTTGATCTTTTAGTGTAAACTAAAGCGCGTGTTTAGCGTTTACACCAAAATATCAACGAGCAAAAATGAGAACCAAGAATTAGAATTCTTACGCATAGATGTTTAGATCAGCCGAACGAATGCTCATTGCTCATTCATGTCAATTCTGTGGTTGGTCGTGCTTCGTTATGTCCGACTCTGACAGCAATATTATAATTGCAAGTGCTGCATTTATTATTTTGTCTCAAACACTTAAAAAGAAAAGAAGGAAGAGACGTTGGTGGGTGACAAATTTAATGCACCGAAGGATACTGGATAATGTAGGTGAAACGATGATGGATATGCAAGAACAAGAAGAAAGTGGTCAATTCCAAAATTTTTGTAGAATGGCGTCAGAGAATTTTGACCATTTATTATCTCCGATCAGCGACAAAATTCGGAAATCAAATACGAATTTTAGAGATTCGATTCCTGCATATGACAGACTAGCGCTGACTTTAAGATTTTTGGCGACTAGAGATTCCTATGAAAGCCTGATGTATTTTTCTAAAATATCTAAATCCATAATCCTAAATCTGCGATAAATGAAGCATTGCATGACTACTCTAAGATAAGTAAACAAAATTATACTCACTATTTTCAAGACATTTATTAGAAAAATAAACAATCTTAGAACATAGGTACCTAGTTAATAGTATTTTTTGAAACACAAAAAAAATTTTAAATGAAAAAGTTTCTTCAGTTTCGTTATTATCCGGAATGTGTAATTGTTGGCCTGTCTTTATAGTATTTTGTGAACTATTTTCCAATACTGTTGTTATCTGGATGGTGGTTGATCTGTGATTACAGAATGCTGTAGTGTATTTTGTGAACTGTCCGAATATGAAGATATCGGAGTTGATGCTAAACTTGACTACTTATATAATGTTCAACATATCCTTTCGTCCGTTTCGAATACTCACGATGTTTTGAAGCTATATAATTTCCAAAAGCTTGACTTTTAGCCTTTGTTTTTGACTCATATGTATCTTTTAAAATACGATAGACCTCGTCTACTCGAGGATCTTCACGTTTGGTTTTTTTGGTGGTATTGTCGTGTGGCTAGATCCCAGGGTTGAAGGTTGCGATTGTGTTGTCGTGTTGCTTGATTCTACTGAAGCTACAGGTTGCGGATGTGTTGTTGAGTCTGACTGTGTTCCTCCATTAGGGCCCACTGCCGCAGTTCCTAATTGTTCATTTCGCTCATTCTCCTGCTCATCAGCCTAAAAGAACAGTTTAATTGATATACGCCCTACATTCAGTTTTTATTCATTTCAGACACCGTCAACAGAAGACGCATGGCTATCAATTGCTCAGGAATTTAATGAGAAGTGGAATTTCCCAAACTGTGTGAGTGCTATATAGATGGGAAGCACTGACTGCACTGAAACACTGACTGCATCATACAAGCACCTATTAAGAGCGGAAGTGATTTCTTTAATTATAAATCCATATTTAGTGTGGTATTAATGGCCATTGTAGACGCTAACTACAATTTTATATTCGCCGATGTTGGTTGTCAGGGCGGAATATCAGATGGCGGAGTTTTCAGAAACACTACTTTCTATCAGAAACTACAAAGTAATGAATTAAATTTGCCTAATGACCAAAGCCTTCCAGGAAGACAACAGAATGTGCCATTTGTATTTGTAGCAGATGACGCATTGCCATTACAAAGACACATCATGAAGCCGTATCCTGGTATTCATGCCAAGGGGTCCTGAAAACGAATGTATAACTATCGTTTGTCAAGAGCAAGACGAATAGTAGAAAATGCGTTTGGAATACTTTCAGCAGTTTTTCGTGTATTACGAAAACCTATGTTACTACATCCAGATAAAGCATCTCTCATCATTATGGCCTGCGTAAACCTACATAATTGTTTGATGAAAAGGAAAGCATCTAGGAAGCTATATAATTCACCGGGCATGATGGACAAAATTGAAGATGGCGTTGTTACTCCAGGTCAGTGGAGAAATATGGATCGTTTATCATCATTTTTCCCATTACCCAACACAGGACGAAGGCATACTTTACAATGTGAAAATATACGGCAAGAATTTTCAGACTATTTTAATTTTTCTGATATTTTACCATGGCAAAACAATATTGCATAATTGCATAACTAATTTCTATGGACACCTTTTCTGAATATGTTATAAATGTACCCACCATTTAATATAATAAATAAACATAAGTACCTACTCACCATGTTTTTATTTTGGTTAGTGTCGAAATCAAATGTTTATCCATCAAAAAGTGCATACTTTTAAAAGCAAACCATTTTGAATTATAAGTGCAGTCGGCGCCGCTGCCTGATTTCGTAGTCATTGTTTTTTGCCTTTCACGGCGCGGCGGTAAGATGCGAGAAGTGAGTCCATCTTTCTTTTTGCTTCTTCACCATTACATTCTAGTATGTTTGCAATTTCTTGCCAAGCATCTTGTTTGCGAGTTGTATTTTTATAATGTTCAAAGGTCGGATCCCACAGACACCTGCTATTTCGGTAGACTTCTACCATTAATAGGCATTTTTCTTGAGACCATTCCATGATTACATTCGATAAATATGCATTCAAACCGTTAGAACACAAGAACGCTTTGAAGAGACCGCTCCGATGAGCGAGCACGTCCGAACACGCAAGAACGCTCTAAGCAATTGTTCGCACGCTCTGATGCCGTTTACATCAAGAGATCGAACATTCCTGGAATATTCCATAGAATCTGATAAAGTAAAAGAATATGATAGAGTGGGGATAGAATGAGCATTCGCTCGTCTGATGTAAATCGGCCTTTAGATAGCGATTCAGGAAAGGAACAAAATAATAACATTGAGTTATATCACCTTAACTCCGATACTATGAGCAAAAGAGAGCGATGCTGAAGATACTTCTATAAGAAACTTTGCCTCATGTTCAATTAAGAACGCTGTTGTATTGATTTCTGCAATGTGAAATTAAGCTATTGATCCAGAAACTGGAAAAAAAGAAAGAATTCAGCGTGAATCAAAAACCAAGAATATACCATAAGAACTAATGATAGGATTAATGATCAAGTAATTTTAGACTGCTTAAGATGTGGATGGAAATAACTTAACATTTAGGTTGAGGTCTTCAACGATGACTTTCCGATGCCTTAGAAAGGTTGGAAAGATATGGAAACAGTATGGGTTCCTCTTATTTAGCTTGATCGTTTTTAAGCAGTAATCGTGATGAGAAATCAAAAACAATAATTTTCTATTTGGCAATCCAATGGTTTATTGCCTAAAATGAAAGTTCATACTGAACACTTTCCGAAAGTTTTGTGTTATTGTAAACTTTAGTTTAATCATCAGCCATCAGATATCTTCTTGGATAACTTTTGTTGCAATACAAGCTTTAATCATAATTTTTCTAATCTCTCTAAAATGATCAACAATTTTAAAAACTGCATAACCAAATTACTTTAATTTAGTAAATATTTTAGTTATTATAAAGCATAAGTCGGAAATAGAATTTCAGCATTGTAAATTTATAACCCAAACCAGACTGTTATTTGCAAATTTATCCAATAAAAATATCGTAACACGAGATTTATACACATTATACCAACCCCATTTACCCATTTCAACGGTAGTTATTGTAGAACATAATTATATATCAGAGAGGTGACCAAAATGAATAAATTATTCGCTGCAATTTATAACTTGATTTTGACACCAGCTCAATACACGAATTTAGTTCTTTATGAATCAACTCAAATAACTTTATTTTCTAAAACTTCCTTAACTAGAACCTAATTGATTTTTTACAAAGTGAAATTTGCGATGAAGTAAATGAAGTGTATCGCGAAGTCTCGAAGTCAAAGAAGGTCGCACACGTAAATTTGTCGTAAGTCCGGAAGTGGCAGTCCTGAGAAACGGGGATAAAGACGAAGTTTATAGAAAGCTATAAAAGTTTATTGCACCGTGTTGGGCTTGCAATACATCTTGCCTATGTGAACAGTACAGGTAAAAAGGTATAATTTTCCCATTTCATTTAATACAATCGTCCTTGTGAATCGACTCAAACGATCTTAATTCGGACCTTGAGATTAACCTATTTGTGTCATTATGAATAATCGATGTCGCCGAATCTCTATCGACAAGATGTGAAATTTATTCCGGATTCGAAGTTATGAAGAGTAATATCATACGTTAAGTGTCACAACGAATTCCAAGATTAATTTGACAAGAGCGACGTTGTTGATGCTATAACGTTTTCAGGGGGTGGAAGAAGAGGTGGATTTGGTGGACTTTAATTAATGAAGGTCTCTTTGGCGTATAAAACCATTAATAGTCTAGCTTTCGAGGACAATAAGCACCCGTGGGATCGAGTTATTTAATGTTTTGTGTTTCAAAGTACTTTGCGACAGCTTGAGTTTCAACTTAAGATAACATTATAAAGTTATAAATAGATATTAATTCAGTTGTAATTTTTGGAAAATTTTTGAAATTGGTATTAAATTTAATAAAAAGAAGATTTGATACCCGCCAAAGGTTTCATAACATGCCAAAAACAGAAGGGTTCCAGAAGAAGCCTCATTTAGGAAGGTTATTAGATCTCGGGCGATTAACGGCCTACGCGCGATAATGGCGATAAGGAAAATTAATTACGACCAACTCCTAAGGATCTCTTTCCCCTTGGGGTGTAAGGAAACAAAAGCTCGACCTCATCCGGTTCTTGTAAACAGGGCGTACGTGCTCGAGAACATCTCAAAGAGAAATAAAATAGAAGATAAAAAAAACGAACAATGTTCCATGCTTACGTATAAGAAAACGAAAGAAAAAGATTTTCCTTTAAATACTTAGAAGTTGGGTTATTGACTATTCTCTTTTCTAGGTTATCCACTTAAAATAAAAATGACCTTTAGATTTAAATTCTTCCCTGCCGTTTCATTTCCTTAAGAAGGTCGACTGTGGAAAAGGAAAGAACAATCTGTGCACGTTTTGTGGTAGTTCAATCCGTACTATCGTTGATTAAATTTCCCTGTAAACTGCCCTTTATTGAATTTTATTATTCCACGGGAACCTCTCAAAACTAGAAGCGGGGGAAAAGAAAATTAGCCTCAAAAAAGAAATCTATATTAAAATTGTCCTTCATATTTTTCTAAAAATATCATCCGATTTATTAAGGTTAAGAGAACAAAGATTGTTTGATGAAAAATCCAATTAAAACAGATACTTTACTCTCATGTAGATTCTGCGTTTTGGAAACAAGCGCTTTAATTAACAGGGTAGAGTACGCGTATATACGCCGAGGAAAATGCTTATAAAAACGGTACCCTTTGTTAATTTTCCTTGAAAATACATTAGCTGCATGAAAAGCTACATGACGTAAACACATTTTTCTTCTAAATACGAGAAAATTGAATCACCACTTTCAGTTCAATAAGAATATACAACTTAGCGCTGAATAACAACTAAAACTAGAACTAACCTAGACCTAGAACTAGAAACATTCGGATTTAGCCAAGCGTTTCTTAAGATGGCCTGAATGTTTCTAGTTCTAAGTGTTAGTTCTAGTTTTACAATAGCACTGTTACTATGTAGAATTAACACTATACCTAGAACTAGAATCATTTGGGTTTAGCCGCATGTCTCTAAAGACGACTAAACCCGAATGATTCTAGTTCTAGGTATAGTATTAGTTCTAGTTTTACACTATCACTAGAACTAACTTTAGACCTAGAACTAGAAACATTCGTGTTTAGCCGTACATCTCTTAAGACTGCTGAACCCGAATGTTTTTAATTCTAGGTATAGTGTTAGTTCTAGTTTTACACTGGTACTGTCACTAGAACTAACATTAGACTTAGAACTAGAAACATTCGGATTTTTGACTCTTAAGACGGCTAAACCTGAATGTTTCTAGTTCTAAGTCTAGTGTTAGTTCTACTTTAAATTTAATAAAAATAAACAACAATCTAGCATTGAATAACAAATAAAACTAGAACTAACACTAAACCTAGAACTAGAAAGTTTCGAATGTTTCTAGTTCTAGGTCTAGTGTTAGTTCTAGTTTTTCACTAGCACTGTTACTATGTAAAATTAACACTATACCTAGAACTAGAATCATTTGAGTTTAGCCGCACGTCTCTAAAGACGGCTAAACCCGAATGATTCTAGTTCTAGGTATAGTGTTAGTTCTAGTTTTACACTGGTACTGTCACTAGAACTAACATTAGATCTAGAACTAGAAACATTCGGGTTTTTGTCTCTTAAGACGGCTAAACCCGAATGTTTCTAGTTCTAAGTCTAGTGTTAGTTCTACTTTAAGTTTAATAAAAATAAACAACAATCTAGCATTGAATAACAAATAAAACTAGAACTAACACTAAACCTAGAACTAGAAAGTTTCGAATGTTTCTGGTTCTAGGTCTAGTGTTAGTTCTAGTTTTTCACTAGCACTGTTACTATGTAAAATTAACACTATACCTAGAACTAGAATCATTTGAGTTTAGCCGCACGTCTCTAAAGACGGCTAAACCCGAATGATTCTAGTTCTAGGTATAGTGTTAGTTCTAGTTTTACACTTGCACTATCATTAAAACTAACATTAGACCTAGACCTAGAAACATTCAGGTTTAGCCGTGCGTCTCTTAAGACGGCTAAACCCGAATGTTTCTAGTTCTAAGTCTAGTGTTAGTTCTACTTTAGGTAAACAACAATCTAGCACTGAATAACAATTAAAACTAGAACTAACACTAGACCTAGAACTAGAAAGTTTCGGGTTTAGCCGTGCGTCTTCAGACTAGTCTAGTTTTACAATAGCACGGTTACTATGTAGAATTAACACTATACCTGGAACTAGAATCATTTGTTTAGTTCTATGTTTCTAGTTCTAGGTCTAGTGTTAGTTCTAGTTTTATTTGTTATTCAGTGCTAGATTGTTGTTTACTTAAAGTAGAACTAACACTATACCTAGAACTAGAATCATTTGAGTTTAGCCGCACGTCTCTAAAGCCGGCTAAACCCGAATGATTCTAGTTCTAGGTATAGTGTTAGTTCTAGTTCTAAGTCTAGTGTTAGTTCTACTTTAAGTTCAATAAAAATATACAACAATCTAGCACTGAATAACAAATAAAACTAACAATAAAACTAAAAAGTTTCGGGTTTAGCCGTGCGTCTGAAGTTCAAATTGAAACAACGTTGAATTCATTGTTGTATAATAAATAATAATGTGATTCATTTGAAGATAATCGAATTTATAGCATCCTTCCAAATTTATAAACCGATTGTTGCGAAAATTCCTTTAAATGTTTTTGTTATAAATCTTCTTTCTCTGCACGTAAATCCATTAAATAAATTACTCAACAAAAAAAATCACATAAAACTCGACCGATTTTTTGGTATCTCCACATAATATATCATTAACGTAAAAAATATCCAATTTTTTGCCAATATATATTAAATATTAAATATATTAAAGGGCTAAAATTTGTGTGATAATTACATTATACTCATGAACTCTTCAGCCAGTTATTCATTAGTGTATTATGAAATCGATGCATTGAAAAGGACATGTCTTCATAAATCAATTGTGGTTGCGTTCAGAACGTTTGAACGTCAATCAATTCTCATATCAAACGATAAACGATAGAAAACAATTGTTCTTTTCATAGTCATAGAAGTGTAGGTTATCTTCAATAATTATTATCTGAAAAATAAATAGAGCTTTTCAAGTATGGTTTTCTGCTCGAATATGTCATAAAAATATCTTCAGAGTTTTATTTTTCATGAAATCTTCGTTTGTCTCAGATTCATCAAGGTTTACAAATCAATCTTAAAAAAAAATCATATCTCAAGAACTAAATAAGATATCGCAACGAATTAAAAAGCATTTTAACAGAAATTTAAGGAAGAACTTGTGCAAAAAGATTTCTTATTGCCCATAAATCTTGCTGTTATAATTTTTTAAATATAACTCTGTACGCTTCATTGTAAGGGATGATTTGCTTGGAAGACGATCCAAGTATTTCAGAGAATTTAATGTCCCACTTATTACCTTAATAGAAGACGAAGGTTGGAGAATTAATGAAACTTGATAAAAGTTTCATGGGGTTTATGTGGAGATTCATACGGGATAGAAAGTACTACCCTGTATCTACCCCTGTTAGTTTAATAAAAGTACTAAATCAAAAACTTTCTTAAAAATGTGTATATTTAGATCAAATACACATTTAGTCATTGATAATGTTGAAAATGGAATTATCTAAAATCAGTAACTGTCTAGTTTACCTTATTTTCGTGTTTAAAACTTTCTTGGAAAGTTTGTAGGTGATTAAATATTATATGAAATCGATTAGAATAAAACAAAATCATTTAATATTCAGTTAAACTATTAAAAATGTATCAGAATGTCAAATATTGCATTCAAAATCGTTATAAAATATTAAATCATTTAGGCCCACTTTTACCATCTTCCTAATAAACTATCTAGAGGATAGTTGCCATGGTTACGGCGGTTTTAAGCGCTCTCATTGGCTAAGGCCCATTACTACCATCTTTTTGTTTAATTTATCTTATAGATAAACCCATCTACTAGCCAATCAGAGCGCATAAAATAGTTGTAACCGTGGTAATAATCCCTTAGATAGCTTAACCAGAAAGTGGTAGTAACGAGCCTAAGAACTGGATTTATCTATCGGATAAATTTATCAGGAGGTGGTAAAAGTTGGCCTTAAAGATTCTTTGAGAATTAATAAAAGTTATTTCAAAGTGTGTAAAATGATTTATAATTTATGGTCTCGCTACATTTTCAATCAGCTAAAAGTTAGCTAAAAAAAAAAGGTTATTTATTTAGTTTTCGTGTTTAACTAGTTTCGACCAGAGGCGATCTTCAGAGACAACTATACAATCTAGCTCTTTCGGTTTAACAATTTTATCATCAAAGGCTCGTACGACATCCTTGGCAATATTGTTTTCAAGAACTCGTGTAAAAGTTGCATCTTTTACCAATTCTAACTCCTTCACGATGGCTTTCATCCCAGCAGCATTTTTAAACGCATCTCTCATTTTTCTATCGAGTCAACAACTTCAGAACCTCATCATCAACATTAGGCATTATTTAACGATCGATTAATTTTTAAATTTTGTTAGAAAGCAAGCGAATAAGAAAAATAATTTTTAGTAGAAAGTAAAATCATGAAAATAAATGAGGTTTGCCATAAATTAACGACGATATCAACTTGATAAATTTGAAGTTTATGAATGGATACTATGTTGAAGGAGCTAATAAAATCAAACAAGGGAAGAGGTAAGTGTTAACCATGAGGGAGTAATTAGGAATTTCGGTGCATACAATAGGCGAAGGAAACAGTTTGAAGACAAGAGGTGGAAGCTTTCCCCAAACAAAAATATCAGAACTGTTTCAATTAATTTTGTGTTAAATTCTGTGTTATAATTAGCATGTAATTGTTTTTTTAAATGTTTTTTATGCTATGACTGAAATAAATGAAGAAAATCAGTTGAATATTCTATATGTATATGAGCACAAATATGACAGAATGTGAAAAACAGACATGAAAGAGACAAATTAATACATGTTGATTGTAATCCAAGTAATTCCAGTGATTTCAACTTGAATTAACACTTTAATTAAATCATTCTTTAAAATAAGCTTATATAAAGTGTAATTTAATTGATATAAACCAAGGTATATTAAATAGATTTACCAAAACCGTATCCTTGTTTACGGCGGTTTTCCAAGACAAATTTAAAGGGCAAAGCTCCCATTTCAACCCTGACCGCTAGCAACAAACCTTGTTTATCTTTGCCACAAATTTTTACACCCTCATAAAGAGATATCGTGGAGATATTTCATTACCGGAAATAACCAAAAAAATTTCATTAATAAGAATAAAAAAGTAAGTGTTTTTTTTATATTAAATTAAAGATATGAAAAACAGTGTCCAAGCTTCGTTTCTCGAAAAAAAGGGGATCTTAAAAATGTTGTTAAATACATACCAAAAATTTACCATATTTTAAATATAAATTTAAGGAAGAACTGGTGCACTTTTATGTATCACTAAAAAGCTTAATTGAAGCGAAAATTGTTGAATCGCGGCACCCCGAAGATCCAAGTTAGCGAAAGCTTTCGCCCGTGCGTCGCGAAAAGCTACTGAGCTGACGGCAACCGACGCGCTGGCTAAACCAGTGGAGGCGGCGGCGGCGTCGCGACGCATGGACTCGACGCTGCTCTGCGGTCACTTGGAGCGCGATGCGGGAAAATGAAGGTGTGGTAGGTTTGGTGTGTAGGTGAAGCTGAAGCCGATTACGCAACGCGTTTTCCACGTCAGGTTGCAGATGAAATGTTACGTGAAGAGGAATAAAAGCACAACCTGGGAAGTTCTTGTTAACAGATATTATTTTTTGCACGCTTTAAAAAAAAAGTATTTAATAATAAGAAAAACGTAATATGCATACCTATAAATAAAGACTAAGACATCGTTTTAATAAGACAAGTCATAACATCCAATAAGTTTCATTAGTTGAATAGGTATAATTAAATTTTGTTGTGTTGTTTCAAGTTTGTATGAGTTTCCGGGGAATTCTGCGACGCTTTTAATATGAAATGTTCTTCAAGGTGCAATTTAACAACCATCGCAAAGCTATAAGAAGAACAAGTAATTTTTAAATTAAATTTTGTTTTCGTCCTTACACTAAATTTGTTTTCAATTAACTTTTTGTCACAATTACAAAACAGCGCCACTCGGAGTTCATACTACGATTTTTTTTATCAAGCATGCTCTTCAGGAAGCAATTTTAAAAAGCCAAATCTAGTATGTTATGTATGTATTATACTTGTATGCCTCTTAACTCATTTCATTATCGAGATCAAATGAGATTTATTACATAGAGATTTTTCTCGTTTAATTTCGTCACATGTAAAATAGAAATCAATTCAAATACGTTTTAAAAGTGATAATCAAAATTATTTTGGTGTATTAATTGAAATTGTTTAGAATAAATTGGTAAGATTGAAATCGAATTCTAAAATTCCGATAAGAACTTTCATTATGCTATAAATTTGTTAAATAAATTAAAAACTGCACTTAAACGATGATATTTATTGTAAATAGCTTAGTTTTCTACCGGTTTCAACTGTACAACAGTCATCCTCAGGAAAATGACGTCAACGAACATAAACTAAAACAGGAAATGACACATATTTGTAATTTCTAAAACAAGTTATTGTAATAGTTTCTTTTGAGTTTGTGATTTATATCTTAATCCGATGAGCTCCTGTTTTAGTTTATGTTCGTTGACGTCATTTTCCTGAGGATGACTGTTGTACAGTCGAAACCGGTAGAAAACTAAGCTATTTACAATAAATATCATCGTTTAAGTGCAGTTTTTAATTTATTTAATTCACAAGATGATAAGAAAAATACACAACTCCAACTATAAATTTGTGTTTAAATCACTTAAAACATGTTATGATCCCAATTAACTCATAACTGTAAACATAAGTATACCACATTCAAGTATACGAAATGAGTCTCCCTCTGTTCGGGCTGCTTGTGATGTGGATTCATTGGCGAGGTTTTTTGCTGACCCTCCTCTGCTCATTAGTGGTGGGACCAGGATGACAACTATTTCTGAAACTCTTGCCTCATCTAAATCCTCCTCTTTCTCCTTTGTCCTGGTCACTGCGTCAGAAGTCCGCGATGCCTTGAATCGATGCATTGAAAAGAACATGTCTTCATAAATCAATTGTGGTTGCGTTCAGAACGTTGGAACGTCAATCAATTCTCATATCAAACGATAAACGATGGAAAACAATTGTTCTTTTCATAGCCTATGACTATGAGTGTAGGTTATCTTCAATAATTATTATCTGAAAGATAAATAGAGTTTTTCAAGTATGGTTTTCTGCTCGAATATGTCATAAAAATATCTTCAGAGTTTTATTTTTCATGAAATCTTCGTTTGTCTCAGATTCATCAAGGTTTACAAATCAATCTTAAAAAAAAATCATATCTCAAGAACTAAATAAGATATCGCAACGAATTAAAAAGTATTTTAACAGAAATTTAAGGAAGAAGTTTAAATCACTTAAAACATGTTATGATCCCAATTAACTCATAACTGTAAACATAAGTATACCACATTCAAGTATACGAAATGAGTCTCCCTCTGTTCGGGCTGCTTGTGATGTGGATTCATTGGCGAGGTTTTTTGCTGACCCTCCTCTGCTCATTAATGGTGGGACCAGGATGACAACTATTTCTGAAATTCTTGCCTCATCTAAATCCTCCTCTTTCTCCTTTGTCCTGGTCACTGCGTCAGAAGTCCGCGATGCCTTGAATCACTCGAGGTCTACGAGTGTGGGAGCTGATGGAGTTGGTCTCAAACTTCTTCTTCCTATATTGGATATTGTTCTTACTCCTATTACCCACATTTTTAACTTCTCCATTGAATGATCCTCATTCCCTTCAATCTGGAAGGTTGCTCATGTTGTCCCTATACCTAAATCCAAGAGTCCCTCAAGTTTAAATGATTTTCGCCCTATCTCCATTTTATCTGTTCTATCTAAAGCGCTCTCGTCTTGTTTATCTACAAGTTCAAGAGTATTTACAAGAATTTAACTTGCACAACGACTTTCAATCGGGTTTTCGTAAGGGTCATAGCACGACAACAGCGCTTATTAAGATTACAGATGATATTAGGTATGCTTGCGACAAACGCTGTGTTACCATCCTTGTATTACTTGATTTTAGCAAGGCGTTCGATTCGGTTGATCACGATCTTTTGTTGGCGTCACTAGCTGCCCTTGGATTTACCTCTTCATGTTTATCTTGGTTTCAATCTTACTTTTCCTGTCGTTCCTTGTGTGTGCGTGCTGATTCTGCGCTCTCGTCTGCTTGTGATATTAAATGTGGTGTACCCCAGGGTAGTGTGTTGGGTCCGTTGCTCTTTTCGATTTTCATTAATGCCGTCACCCATTGTATTTCTTGTAATTATCATGTGTATGCTGATGACCTCCAAATTTACACTACGACAACTATTGATGATTTTCCCGAAGCAATTGCACGTCTTAATCATGACCTTTCCAATATTTTGGATTGGTCCAAACGTTATGGCCTTAAATTAAATACTGCTAAAACTCAAGCAATTGCGTTTGGCAGTCGACCTTTACTGGCAAAGCTGAATGATTTTTCATCCATTCACTTAATGCTTGGCGAAGACATTATTCAGCTGTCAGACACGGTTAGAAACCTTGGGGTGGTTATGGATTCTACAATGTCCTGGAAACCTCAAATTCAATCCGTCTGCAGAAAGATCTATCATTGTTTCCACTCACTAAAAAGTCTCCGTTGCTTCTTTCCTCCCATGATGCGTCGTAATGTTTGCTTTCCCTGATTTTCCCCCATATTGATTATGCTGACACGGCATATCCTGATCTTTCGGTAACACTACGAAATAAACTGCAAAGACTTCAAAACAACTGCATACGGTATATCTTTGATCTCGAGAGATCTCAACACATAACCCCATACCGTAATTATTTGCAGATATTAAGCTGTCAGAACCGTAGATCGTTTCGTATATGAACTATGATCTTCACAATCAAACCCCGAGGTATCTGTATTGTATATTTCAACGCTTGTCGTCGCATGGTTTACCCACTAGATTTCAGTTAGATTCTGTGCTTATGTTCCCGACCCATAGTACCGAGATTTACCATAAATCGTTTGCTGTGCAGGCAATAACCCTTTGGAATAGTCTGCCTACTGAGATCCGTAATATTCCTCACCTTGTAACATTTAAAAACCACCTAAAACGTCATTTATTGGCTCTCCAAGTATCTTCCTGACAACTTTTTTTTCTCCCTTTTCTTCTCTTCTCTTCTTCTTTTATTCCAGCAACTATCATTATGCACCGTTTTTAGTGACTATAAGTTTAGCATAGCAGCTTGCCGTTTATTCATAGTTTTTCTTATATAACTTAGTATACTACTGATTGATTGGGTTGTTTGGAAGATATCGCTTACGCGATAAATCGACCCTTTTGCCCGTATTTATGCATTAAGTTAAATGTATACATTTTCTTTAATTTGTATTTTTTGTTTCTTATTATGGCAATAAATTTATTTATTATTATTATTATTATACGAAATGAACGCGTTGGAGGAAAGAGCAATTAATATTTACACATAATATATTCATTTATGTAATAATGTTCAAGTTTATGACGAAGTCGGTCTGTTTGATAAAAATTCTAGTCAATTTATGTTCAGATCAATACGAAGTCACTTGTGGTGCTATCTAGCCTGATTAAGCCGAGATAGCTTGCAACCGAGGCGCTACATTGATATTATATTGATACAAAACTCGAATTTTTTCAAAGATTTTTTTATTAAAGTTTAATCTGATTAAGTCAAGGTCATTAAGCCGAGGCGCTACATCGATGTTATACACTCAGTGACATAAAAAACGCATCACCTAAAATGATAACCAGTTTTAAACGTAGCCCTGATCTAAACCGCATAGAACACATGTGGGATATGCTAGGGAGACGAGTTAGAGTCCTTGGTTTCATTTTGGGACAGATTTCCCAAAATGAAATTCAAAACCTGATTCGAAGTATGCCTCGAAGGATGAGGGATACCATTCAAGTGAGGGAAGGAAATTAACATTTTGTTTGATTTACTTGTCACAGTGTAATTAAATTTCATCGACATCCATGAGTTGCTTTAATTTCTGATGGCGCTGACGAAGAAGCTTCAAAGTGCAGGAAGAATTAGCGTTATTCACCTTTGCTGAAATTGAAGAGCGCCAAAATGGAGAAGGCCCCTACAGAAATATTGGCAAAGGGAAGACCTTTCAAATAAAAAAAATCTTATTTAAATCGAGTAATATGTTCAAAAGTTATTGCAGTTTGAAACTGGTAATCATTTTAGGTGATACGTTTTTTATGCCGCTGAGTGTAGCTACATTTGAAAATTTGTTGGCAGTGAAAAGATATTGTTAACCTAATCTTGTTATGCAGAGGTTTTATGCAGAGGCAAGAAGTTCTAATATTAAATATGTTTATAGTCAACTTTGAATATAATGAAACTTTTTAACAAATTTTCGACTATAACAAACGAATTTAATTACCCTCAAAAACTCGCTTTTTGCGCAAATGGCTCGATAAAATGTTTCCACTAAAATTGTTTTTCCATTAAAATTGTTTTTTCATTAAAATTTTCAGTCCAATCAAATTAAAGTACTATCATATACTTATTAAGTTATTTTAAACGGACAGGTTTTATTGCATATTTTAATTCTCTCTGCAAAAATAAGGTAACACTTTTAAATTATTAGTGTCTAGTGAGAAATACATTCAGAATGATTGTACGCGCAATTCGGAACAAATTAGAAAAAAAAACTTTTAGAATAAAAGTTGTAGCAAATTTTATTCAAAACAATATTGCTCTTTTTTGATAACCTGGGCTAAAAAAATCAATCGATGGCTTGTGAGGCTTTGTGTTTGACTCTAACTAACTAAAACTATATCTAGTAAAAAGGTACTTAAAAAAAGCTTCATAAATAAACGCTGAGTTTGTAAATGAAAACAATCAACTAATTCCACCGGACGAAGTATAAACTTTTAATTTAGGCATGTCGTAGCTTGCCTTGCAAAGCTAAATTATTACCGCCTAGTTTCGCAAGATAAATCACGCTCCAACAGTCTCTGCAAGCTAAGGACGGTGAAGGCACAGCTTTATCGTTTGAAAAAATAATGGCCGGTGAACTTTAAATGTTGCACGAGGTTGGTAAAGAACTAACTTGATTACCTTGGAATTGGAATTCTTTTTGATTTAAAATTTACGGGAATATCAACAAACATATGATGTTTCCTCTACGATATGCTTTAGAGGAATCGATGCTGTATTTACCATCCATTCCATCGACGTTGATATTCCAACAACGTTGACATATCGTTAACAAAATACTATATGATAGTTCATGTTTACAGCTATGGAATGATTAATGATTTCGAAGTAATAAAGCGACCTTTTAAAATCAGTTTATTTATATTTCGTTTTTATCGATGTTTTCAATTTGGTACAGTTCCAAACAAATTTTAAAGTTTATTTTAAACATATTTACAAAAATAACAGCAAACGATACGGTATTAATTAACAAAATAAATGTTTGACTTTATTTAAAAAAATACCTGGTGAAATGTAATGTTTAAAGTTTCAAACTCTCAGTATTTGATCTTTCAGCTGCCAATACTCCAACTCAACGAGAGCGGCCACTTTGCGTTTGCTTCGAAATTTCAGGAATTTCCTGAAATATCCGTTCGGGGGAATAGAATGTTCTACACTGAGAGACAAACTTATATCTTCAGAGAATTGACGAACGCTTATTAAAGTTTAATGAAAACTATTAAATATTAAAGCGAAATGAAAACTATTAAAGCGAGGATTAAACTATTTAACATTTGGGGGTGAAACGGATTTTTAACTGATTTAAAATATAAAAGGAACGAAGAAAAAAACGAAGACTTTAACGAGCTCGGCACAAACGAAGTTATTGAACAATCCTCGAAGAAAGTAACCGAAGCTGTAAGTTTTATATTACAGACTTGAAATACAAAATCTTTTTAAGACGAAATGTAATACCCTTAACGGCTTGAATTAAATGAATTTATACACACGATACCATTAAAAATTCTTTACTAAAAAATATAAAAACGTTAAATAATTCGAATTAATATTGGCGATTTAAAAATCAAACTGAAAATTTAATATTTTAAGTACGAAGGCTTTCACATTAAATTAATGAAAACTAAGTATTTCTAGTTCTATTTCTAGTTAATTGTTATGCAGCGCTAGACCATGAACTAAAATCACTCGGGTTTAGCCGTCTTAAGAGACGTAAGATTAAACCCAAATGCTTCTACAGTGTGTTAATTAATTATCGTACCCGACGTCATCATTGCAAGTATGCAACCAATATCACAGTATTGGTATTGCACACTGTATGTAGTATTAACACACTGTAGTTCTAATGTAGGTCTAATGTTAGTTCTAGTGACAGTGCAAGTGTAAAACTATACCAAACACTATACCTAGAACTAGAATCTTTTCGCTTTAGCCGTCTTGAATAACAAATAAAACCAGAACTAACATTAGACCTAGAACTAGAAACATTCGGGTTTAGCCACACGTCTCTAAAGATGGCTAAACCCGAATGTTTCTAGTTCTAGGTCTAATGTTAGTGCTAGTGACAGTGCAAGTGTAAAACTGGAACTAACACTAAACCCGAATGATTTTAGTTCTAGGTATAGTGTTAGTTCCAGTTTTACACTTGCACTGGAACTAGAACTAACATTAGACCTAGAACTAGAATCATTTGGCTTTAGCCGTCTTCAGAAACGTGCGGCTAAATGAAAATTATCTAGTTCTAGATATTGTGAGTAACTTTATTTTAAATGATTCAAATAAATACGAAACAATTAACAAAAAAGTTTAATAAAAAAAATTTAAATTCTATTTAACTTTCAACACTGTTCTACAACGTTGTCAATTTGTGAAATGACTCAGGTAAGCGTGAGACTTCAGGGTTATTTGTGGGTTCGACGCTTGTGTAAACGAGTACAAAATAAATAAGTAAATTTTAACAAGACTCTCAGTGAAATAATTAATATTTTTTAACTTGTAGTTAATACGAAATAAATTAATTAACCCGTTTTAATAACTGAATATATACGTAATGAAATTGTAATAAAATAACATAACCAAACAAAATAATAACTCAAATTAATCGTATTTAAGGTAAGTAAAATTTGAAATGAAAATTAAAATAACAACGAATAATAATGAAATTGAAAATTATAACTTAACTTAATCTTGTAGATTACTGAAGTTCTCGGATAAGGAAACTTGGACTCTTCAAAATGAATCGGTAACAAAGATTCTTGATTGGATTGGAATAATTCTTCGGACTGGATTAATTGGATCAGGAACCGGTTAATTTTCTTGTTTATTATTAAAGGTGAATAATTTTAATTCAAATAATCTTGTTATTTAACTTATTAATAATAAGTTTTGAGGTTATGTCACAATGGTGATTGACAGATAACCTTACTTTTATTTTGATTTTTTAAATGATCGCGGACAAAAGTAGCGTGCGCTCTTCGTCACGTTCGAAATCACACTAAAATCAACCAGTTTCGTTTGTTTAATGCTACAACGTTTAAGTAACGTCTTCTGATTGGTTAATTCTTCAACTTGAAATTCCTCTTTTAAATTTCTCCGGTATGGCCAACTTTGAAATGTCAAATGTCACCAATTAAATTTTATCAAAAATTATTGAAATTTCTATATTAATAATATTTATGTATGAAATGTTGTAGTTTTGTTGCATTAACTTTGTTTGTACTGATTTCGGAACATTTTCTTTTAGATTTCAACGTCCAGCTTCAAAAATACATTCAAATATTTAATCTACGGATTTTCGTCCAATTCTTCATCAAAACTCCCATATGATGGATGGTTTTCGTTCTTGACATGCTAATATTATCGTTTTCAATAGTTTCAACCGGACAAACATGAATTACAATAAGAAATTAATGAAAAATGAAATTTGAGGTTATGTTACTGTCAAAATTCTACAAAATTACTTCGTATGGATTAAATACAATAAAAAACTAATGAATTTTAACATATTTACAACATTTTATGAATACAAAAAGAAATTTCTATGATTATTATTGGTAACCTCACCCATGATTAATACAATCATGCAAAACTTCTAAAAATAATGAACGATTTGACACTACAACACTAGAACTAGAAAGTATCGGGTTAAATCGTGCGTTTGAAGAAAAGTTCTAGGTCTAGTGTTAGTTCTAGTTTTAATTTAAGTTCTAGTTTTAGTTAAAATTTAATATTTGTATCATCAATGAAAGCAATATCGCCTATAACCAAAACAAGATCAAAGTGAGATTTATCTTTTTGGTATGGTTTTCCAATCAACGAGCTCGTTGCGAAAAACATGGAGTTATTATTCGTTTCAAGTTTACCATCGAACAACAACATCGAGATGCGATATGAACACGAACGAAGGATGATAAAAAATTCATGAAACCCTCAACATTTTCATCAAGTCCGGTTTGTAGCGTACTAAGTATATTCACAACTAGTAATTTACTTTTTACTAACTTTTAATTTAGTCCAAATACGAATTATCGAAGTCGTTTAAGAGTTTGACCCAGTTTTTGGGAATAGCTAGAAACGGAATTATAAGGGACGATTAGTTTTCATTTTCGTTTGGTTAAGATAACTTTACCATTTAAGGGGATTTCAAGGGATGTAAATCTTGTTTTTAGTGTTAACAAGAAAATTTTGAGGGTTTTATAGTACAAAGTCGATTGAATCAGGTAATTATTCGAATTGAGGGACCGTTTCCAGCCAGGTGACAGTGAAAAGGGCGTTAATTGGCTCATTAAGGGCAATTTCAACCGGCACTAATTAGGCAGGGTTAATTGGAAATCGAGCGATGATCGTAACGGTTCACAGAGTTGTAGTGATTTTTATATAAAAAATAATTTGTTAACACATCAACCTATTAAGGTTGATTAAATAAAAATACTAGCTCTAAAATAATCAACCGTAATTTAAAAAAAAATGGTGGAGGCGCCTACAAAATAAAATTCTAAACGTTAACCGAAATGTTCATTCACGATTTCTTTCAAAATCCATCCTCAAGTTTTAATAACAACTTAATATTAATGCGGTAATCCCACGCGTGGTGGCGTATAACGACGAGGCAAAATGTGTCATTAGCCGGCATGAAAATGAAGAGTGGTTCACGCTACTTGATGTTAATTAAAGAGGGACCTCGACACGACACGCCTCCGGCCGCCTGCAGGAGCCTGTTGATACCAAAAAGTCCTGCGCAATACTGCTGCAAGGTCCAGATCTCCATGACAACGAGGAAAACCTCTACGATTTTCGCGTACTCTATCGGCGAAACGCCCAAACGTTTCGTTGTAACGTTTCAGGGCCTTCTAAAAATCCTGTAAAGTCAAACATGAGTTCACGTTTCGTGCGTTAGAGTACCTCTTAAACGATTTTCTGATTAAAATTTAGGGATTATCAAATTAAAACGATAAGCGAATTTAAAATACCTGTTGAAGAGGGTGGTTTTAATTATTTCTGATCACGATTCTTTCAAAGGGTAGAATTTAAATTGCAAGATTTAAATTATTCATTAAAAGTTATCGACATTTTTTTTGTGTTCTTATAAATTTGTTTAAAGTAATTAATGCGGTTTTAAGCACATCTGTGGTTATTATTTTAACACCATCGAGGTTAACTTATCTAGCTGTAAAAGAGGCGAAGAGAGTCTAAATAAGCCCCTTAAGGACGGTAATGAATTCGCCGCTTCGGTCGTAATTTACTTAAGCTTCGCTGCGGTCGAACGATTCAATTATTATATAATTACCGTGTATTTACATTGGATTATAAGTAAATGATAGTTTTAATCAAATACTTTTTACTAAGCTACTATTAACTTACTTTAATTATCAAATTTATGTTTAAAATTATGCAACGTCGCCTTTAATAAATTATAACTCTGAAATTTGAAGGTTCCAAGAAATGATCTTCAAAGTACTAAATACCATATAAATTTGCTTCAAATTGCTGTTTATTTAATCACGATATCTCAGTTAGTTTTTGAGATATGTAAAGATTAATTATTGCAATGTTTAAGATTATGCAAGGTTGCGTTCAAAATGTCATAACTCCGAAATTTGAGGATTTCAAGAAATTGGTCTTGAAAGTATTAAATACTAAATAAATTTGCGTCAAATTGTCGTTTATTTTATCACGATATCTCAGTTAGTTTTTGAGATATGTAAAGATTAATTATTGCATTATTTAAGATTATGCAAGGTTGCGTTCAAAATGTCATAACTCCGAAATTTGAAGATATCAAGAAATTGGTCTTGAAAGTATTAAATACTAAATAAATTTGCTTCAAATTGTCGTTTATTTTATCACGATATCTCAGTTAGTTTTTGAGATATGTAAAGATTTATTATTGCAATGTTTAAGATTATGCAAGGTTGCGTTCAAAATGTCATAACTCCGAAATTTGAAGATATCAAGAAATTGGTCTTGAAAGTATTAAATACTAAATAAATTTGCTTCAAATTGCCGTTTATTTTATCACGATATCTCAGTTAGTTTTTGAGATATGTAAAGATTAATTATTGCAATGTTTAAGATTATGCAAGGTTGCGTTCAAAATGTCATAACTTCGAAATTTGAAGATATCAAGAAATTGGTCTTGAAAGTATTATATAGTAAATAAATTTGCTTTAAATGGCCGTTTATTTTATAACGATATCTCAATTAGTTTTTGAGATACGTAAAGATTAATTATCGTAACATTTATATTTAAGATTATGTAAGGTTGCGTTCAAAATGTCATAACTCCGAAATTTGAAGATATCAAGAAATTGGTCTTGAAAGTATTAAATACTAAATAAATTTGCTTTAAATGGCCGTTTATTTCATAACGATATCTCAATTAGTTTTTGAGATATGTAAAGATTAATTATTGCAATGTTTAAGATTATGCAAGGTTGCGTTCAAAATATCATAACTCCGAAATTTGAAGATATCAAGAAATTGGTCTTGAAAGTATTAAATACTAAATAAATTTGCGTCAAATTGCCGTTTATTTTATAGCGATATCTCAATTAGTTTTTGAGATATGTAAAGATTAATTATCGTAACATTTATATTTAAGATTATGTAAGTTGCGTTATGTAAGTTGCGTTTAAAATGTCGTAACTCCGAAGTTTGAAGATAACAAGAAATTGGTCTTGAAAATATTAAATACTAAATAAATTTGCTTTAAATGGTCGTTTATGTCATAACGATATCTCAATTAGTTTTTGAGATACGTAAAGATTAATTATCGTAATATTTGTGTTTAAGATTATGCAAGGTTGCGTTCAAAATATCATAACTCCGAAATTTGAAGATATCAGAAAATGATCTTCAAAGTATTAAATACTAAATAAATTTGCTTCAAATTGCCGTTTATTTTATAACGATATCTCAATTAGTTTTTGAGATATGTAAAGATTAATTATCGCAATGTTTAAGATTATGCAAGGTTGCGTTCAAAATGTCATAACTCCGAAATTTGAAGATATCAAGAAATTGGTCTTGAAAGTATTAAATACTAAATAACTTTGCTTCAAATTGCCGTTTATTTTATCACGATATCTCAGTTAGTTTTTGAGATATGTAAAGATTAATTATTGCAATGTTTAATATTATGCAAGGTTGCGTTCAAAATGTCATAACTCCGAAATTTGAAGATATCAAGAAATTGGTCTTGAAAGTATTAAATATTAAATAAATTTGTTTCAAATTGCTGTTTATTTTATCACGATATCTCAGTTAGTTTTTGAGATATGTAAAGATTAATTATTGCAATGTTTAAGATTATGCAAGGTTGCGTTCAAAATGTCATAACTCCGAAATTTTAAAATATCAAGAAATTGGTCTTGAAAGTATTAAATACTAAATAAATTTGCTTCAAATTGCCGTTTATTTTATCACGATATCTCGGTTAGTTTTTGAGATACGTAAAGATTAATTATCGTAACATTTATATTTAAGATTATGTAAGGTTGCGTTTAAAATGTCATAACTCCGAAATTTGAAGATATCAAGAAATTGGTGTTGAAAGTATTAAATACTAAATAAATTTGCTTTAAATGGCCGTTTATTTCATAACGATATCTCAATTAGTTTTTGAGATACGTAAATATTAATTATCGTAACATATGTGTTTAAGATTATGTAAGGTTGCGTTTAAAATGACGTAACTCCGAAGTTTGAAGATATCAGGAAATGGTCTTGAAAGTATTAAATACTAAATAAATTTGCTTTAAATTACCGTTTATTTTATAACGATATCTCAATTAGTTTTTGAGATATGTAAAGATTAATTATCGTAACATTTATATTTAAGATTATGCAAGGTTGCGTTCAAAATGACATAACTCCGAAATTTGAGGATATCAAGAAATTGGCCTTGAAAGTATTAAATACTAAATAAATTTGGTTTAAATGGCCGTTTATTTCATAACGATATCACAATTATTTTTTGAAATACGTAAAGATTATTATCGTAACATTTGTGTTTAAGATTATACAAGGTTGCGTTCAAAATATCATAACTCTGAAGATATCAGCAAATGATCTTGAAAGTATTAAATACTAAATAAATTTGCTTTAAGTTGACGTTTACTTCATAACGATATCTCAATTAGTTTTTGAGATACGTAAAGATTATTATCGTAACATTTGTGTTTAAGATTATACAAGGTTGCGTTCAAAATATCATAACTTTGAAGATATCAGGAAATGATCTTGAAAGTATTAAATACTAAATAAATTTGCTTTAAATGGCCGTTTATTTCATAACGATATCTCAATTAGTTTTTGAGATACGTAAAGATTAATTATCGTAACATTTATATTTAAGATTATGTAAGGTTGCGTTTAAAATGTCGTAACTCCGAAGTTTGAAGATATCAAGAAATTGGTCTTGAAAATATTAAATACTAAATAAATTTGCTTTAAATGGCCGTTTATTTCATACCGATATCACAATTATTTTTTGAAATACGTAAAGATTATTATCGTAACATTTTTGTTTAAGGTTATTCAAGGTTGCGTTCAAAATATCATAACTTTGAAGATATCAGGAAATGATCTTGAAAGTATTAAATACTAAATAAATTTGCTTTAAATGGCCGTTTATTTCATAACGATATCTCAATTAGTTTTTGAGATACGTAAAGATTAATTATCGTAACATTTATATTTAAGATTATGTAAGGTTGCGTTTAAAATGTCGTAACTCCGAAGTTTGAAGATATCAAGAAATTGGTCTTGAAAATATTAAATACTAAATAAATTTGCTTTAAATGGCCGTTTATTTCATACCGATATCACAATTATTTTTTGAAATACGTAAAGATTATTATCGTAACATTTTTGTTTAAGGTTATTCAAGGTTGCGTTCAAAATATCATAACTTTGAAGATATCAGGAAATGATCTTGAAAGTATTAAATACTAAATAAATTTGCTTTAAATGGCCGTTTATTTCATAACGATATCTCAATTAGTTTTTGAGATACGTAAAGATTAATTATCGTAACATTTATATTTAAGATTATGTAAGGTTGCGTTTAAAATGTCGTAACTCCGAAGTTTGAAGATATCAAGAAATTGGTCTTGAAAATATTAAATACTAAATAAATTTGCTTTAAATGGCCGTTTATTTCATAACGATATCTCAATTAGTTTTTGAGATACCTAAAAATTAATTATCGTAACATTTTTGTTTAAGATTATTCAAGGTTGCGTTCAAAATATCATAACTCCGAAATTTGAAGATATCAAGAAATTGGTCTTGAAAGTATTAAATACTAAATAAATTTGCTTAAAGCTGTTATTTATTTTATGGTGGTAACTTAATTAGTTTTTGAGATACGAGTTTTTTAATATCTGTTCTTAAAATTTAGAATAATCAAACATACCAAGTTGGGTTTAAAAAAACATAACAATTGAAATTAAAAAATTATTTATGCCACATTAAATCTTAATTAAATTTACTTTAAAACGTCTTGTATTTCACCTTTAAATCTCCATTCGTTCTTGAGATATGATTGTTTGAATTCCTAAAATCTGAAACAATCATACATTCTAAGTTGAGTCTAAAGAATAGTAACAATAAAGTTCATGGAAAATTAGAAATTATTTGCAGTACATTTAATCTTCATTAAATTTGCTTTAAAATGTTGTTAATTTCGTTATTATATCTCAAGAGGTTTTAAAATACGACGTTTTAGTGAATAGAAATAAATAAATCCACCTCATTTGTAATAACAACCTTAGGCTAAACTCTGATAATGTAGACCTTAACGGAAGGTCAGATAAAGGAGCATTTCAAACAAACAGAACGTAAAAGTGAATAATTATTATCATATTTAATTTCTTTTATGATATATATTATTTTTGATTTAAACATTTTATAAATCCCCTTATTAATATTCCTCCAACACAATTTGATTACATCCCAGAAATAATTAACTTAACTCATTAACGTGCGACTTATCAGATTAAATTACTCCACTAAAATCTACTTACATATAGCGTAATTTGATTATTAATTTAACAACAATAATCAATTTCAACACAAATTATAACAGAAACCAAATGGAAAATCGCATCAGCGATATATTGATTAAACTAAAATGACAGAAGATTTAGGAACGATTGGGGTTGAACGTGTCACTATTTAAACGTAAATCCAATAAAACCCCCAGATTATCTGGGTCACAATACTAATGGGTTAGTGAACTTTATCAAAACCAACACGATCATTGATTTAAGTTTTAATCAATGGAGGGTGAAATAATCCGTTGATGAGATTTCATTGTGATGTTAGCGTTTACGGAAATGTTATGAATATTCAATGGTTATGTTTAATTTCGAGATTATGCATGCATGTAAATTGGGGGGAAATTTATGAGGAGATTGAGCGTAAAAATGGTAATTAAATGAAAAATGATATCGCCGAAAAAAATACATCAAATTCAAATAAATGTAAAATATACCAATGTTAACGACTTATTTGCATAGAAAAAGTCTCGAATTGCTATTTATTTTAAAATTTAAATATTTCTGTATATTTTGAGAGTATTGTTTAGACGAAATTTTCAATTCAAATTATGCCTGGGAAATAAATACGTTTTACAACTCATGTTTAATGCAAATAGTTAGAACAAAATTTTTTATATTAATTTTAACCAGATCAATTCTTTTTATTTAAAAAATTCGAATAATTCTTTAACAATTTTATTAAGTTGTTTGAATCTCGAGATTAGAAAACCAAATTAATCCGTTTAAGTCGAATGGAAAGCGGAAGATTCGAATTTTTTAATATGCACGGCAGCTGCACCGGTTTCACCGTAGTTTGCCTTTTTGCCAAGCTGCGAACCTATTAAATTCCTCTCGTTCCTTTCTGTTCTGATTTTTAAGCACTCCTCTCGGTTATTTTTTCAAAAGAAGGTTGTTTAGTCCGTAGCGGATGATACTTTATTTTTTATATAATTTTTAATAAAATATTTTTAGATCCCCGGTATCCAATGGCATAAAACCATTAAACGAGGGTCAAGTTCTAATACTCGACTGCTTTTCTCCACGGTCTGTGAGCTGGTATAACATTTAATGTACCTTGAAACTGTGCTCTAAATTATTACTTGAAACTCCGACGTCTACCTTACCTTGGATGTAATGAAATTCTTATTAGAGCGGAAGATGTTACAATTTAAGATTCATTTCCAGCACATTTACAATTAGTAACAAAACACGAAATAACAAAGGATTTATTATTATACCGAGAATTTTATATAACTCGCAATATCTCGAAAACGGTTCATTTTACATAAAAATGAACGAAATGAAAGTTGTTCTGTGCGAAAGGGCCATACATAACATTTTTTGACCTTCGCCTTATTTTCAAGGTCATATGAAGGTCACGACCAATTTTTTAAATGGCACTTTATTTTTTTGTTTGCAAAGTCTGAATCTATGGATAAAACTAAATTAATTAAAAAAAAATTACCTGTGGTTTCGCCAGTACAAAATCTAAATAATTTTCTTATTCAAATGGTTTTAAATATTGCTTGTTTATAAAAAATGATTAAACTATACTATTAATCAACAACAAGTATAAAATTTATAATAAATGATCGAATATTTTTCCACCCACTTCAATACATTTATTAACCCTTCTACTAAAACTTTCTTTACATCTTAAAAGGTTTTCTTGGCTACTATTTCTGCATGCATTTCTTATCATGTTTTCTGGCGTAGTCGGTACTTCGCGATAAACATTATCCTTAAAGACGCCCCACAAAAAAAAATCAAGAGGTGTTAAATCAGGTGATCTGGCATTCCAGGAAATTGGACCTCCCCTTCCAATTCATCGCCCAGCATAATCCCGATCTAAAGCTTCACGTGTAATATGTGAAAAATGTGCTGGACACCCATCATTTTGCAATCACATATTTTGTCTTTCTTCTCTGCTCAAATCTACAAGTAACGTTGGTAAGACGTCATCTAAAAAATTTCGGTACTTCTTCCCATTCAGCATGCCATCAATAAAGTATGGACCGATCAATTTATCACCAATTATGCCACACCAAACATTAACCGACCAAGATCGTTGATGTTCTATTGTCTATTGACTTGTCCATTGTTTGTAAAAGGAGACTCATTCGAGAATAGCACGTTACCAAAGAAATGAACGTCCAACCGCATTCGTTCTTGTGCCCATTGACAAAATATTAATCGATTTTCAAAATCGCTTCCATAAAGCTGTTGATGCAATGAAACGTCTAGTAACTTTTCCAATGCCAACCTAAATCTAGTTACTTTTTCACTCCCCAGATTTAGGTTGGTCACTCTCCCTATCTTATAACATTGGAGCGTGACGTCACAAGGAGCATGCTCCTGATTATGAACTCTCGTTTCTATACTACTGGTATGGGTGATAATTGTTGTGCTTTAATATTCTTAAAATGCTGGTCTTCGATATTCCGGCGTTAATTGCAAGTCAAGGATTTACCTCAACGCTAGCTAATACCGCAATTTCCTTTTATTCCGTAGTTGCAGTTGCTCGCTGAGTTCTTTCCACATTTCCAGTGTTAGTGAAATCATTCGCAACTCTGTAAAAGGTACTTCTCGAAGGCGTATTTCGATCAGGAAAACGTTCTCGATACAAAGCTATACTATCAGCAACTTTTCTGCCACTTTCTATATAAATAAAAATCATTTCGACTTTTTCTGCCACACTTAGAGTATCCATGATTTAATGACTTAGTTTAAACACTTTGCCTTATTGTAAAACGATGAAATGAATTCAGAATTTGTTACCAAGCAGTTAATTAAGTCTCTGAAACCGATATTCTGAAAATGCCGACATAAGCAGATCCACGAACTCTTGTTTTTTATGCGTTATTCTATTATCAAATTGACAAAGGCGGAGAAATATCGGAACCTCTTTCCAAAGGTATTTCCGACGAGCCAGGTCACCCGATGTACCTCTTCTGGATTTTTGTGTTGAGCATTCTTAAATAGTATTCTAAGAATTAAGAACTAAAGACAACGTATCGAAGCGGATAGGAAAATGTTTAAAAATTCATAATTCTTATTTGTTCTTGCTATAAACTCTATGATTCTTGCTATGATTATAAACGTTAGTTAATTCTTTCTGAAGAAGATTCAATTTTTGTCAAAAGATGTTTTGCCGTTGTACTGGCAAAACCACACAGTAAAATTTATTTATTTTCTTTTTTTAATTACTTTACTTTTATCCACAGATTCAGATTTTACAATAAAATATATATATATAAGGCCGTGACCTTCATATGACCTTGAAAATAAGGTCAAGGTCAAAAATGTTATCGTCATATGGTTTCCCCCTGCGCACAGCACAATTTTCATTTAGTTCATTTTTATGTAAAATGACTGATTCTAGTTCTAGGTATAGTGTTAGTTCTATTTTTAGTTCAATAAAAATATACAACAATCTAGCGCTGCATTACAATTAAAACTAGAACTAACACTAGACCTAACACTAAAAAGTTTCGTGTTTAGCCGTGCGTCTTCAGTATTTTTATTGAGCTATAACGGAAACTGCGTTCTCCGTATTGATCCGTTACATCGAGGTTTTACTGTAACGTTAAATTATATTGACATGTTGCATTTTATGTGGGACAAAGTAAGTAGGTACGCCTTGGTTTCTATGGAAATATATTTTTGCATATTGCATCTTAAGTGAAAATCACTGTAAAATCCCATCTCGCTATTAAAAATAAAAAAAAATTATACACTCATATTTCTGGTTGAGTTCAAAAACTATTAACTCTAAGTTCTCGGAAATGACATTTCGGAGAGGTTTCGTCTAGAAACTTTGATACCTTTGGGAGAGGCGTATAAAATTCCAATCTAATATAAGGGGCAGGTGAAGAAGGCCTCCAGCGCGGGTTCGCGGATTTCCCGAAGAGATTTCTTTTGTCGACAGCAATAAAGACGGAAAACGCGATTTGGCGTCCCACGAAGTTTTATTGCCCGCCTTCGTCGTTTTCTTACAAGAAAAATCACCTAAAGGTCGTCCGTAGGCTAAAACTAGAGACAACTTCAACCTTACTTTAGAAATTTTTCAAATATAATCCATATTATTGTACATGATTTGTATATACTTTATAATGTACGATAATATGAAGTCGATATCAATACAAATACAAAATCATGTAAACAACAAAACTTCTTTTTATTTAACCTATCACATTAAAATCCATTTATCAAACACTTCGATACCCACAAATTTCCATGACTCAAGTTGTCAGTTACGAAGACACACTTCGCATACCTTGTTATCGGCGTATTGAGTTTCCCTCAAGTATTCAGGAGAAGGACTTAAGGAGTTGCCGATAAGAATGACGATATCAGCATCAGAACTTTGATTCGTTTTGTTTGGAAGTTCCCACGAAAATTTCGTGAAATGTTTTGCGATTTGGGACAAGAAGGGAAATAATAAATTGTTCGTGAAGGAAAAAGTTGATGTTTGAGGGATAATTAAAAGATACACGCAACGACGTCGAAATAAAGTTTTGTCCAAACAATAACGTTCCGGTTACCAATCTCTAGAATAAAGCGGTTCGCTTTACGACGGAATTTCCAATAAACCGAGTTAACGACGTCTGGTACAGTTTGCGCTTTGCCGGCTTCATTGAGGGTAAATAAACAGATCCAGGTCAGGTCATCAGGATAATAGTTCACTGAAGTCCTTTGATTTTGAAATATGATTACAAAATCAAAATTAATTTCTGCTCACTAATTATCTTATGGAGCTTTTTCTCGATTAATAGACTCACATTATTCTCTGTTAGAAAATGTAATATTTTCTTGTTCCCCAGACATTTTTTTTGATAAAATCTCTCATTTCTTTTCTTCTCTCACTTCCAATTTTTCTTAAATTTTTTAAAGAATCAAATCATATAATGACCTAATTTTTCGAATCGTTTTGACAAAAAAAAAATTATAAACGTCGTCGTAAAAAGAAACTGTACAACACAATGGTATATCTTCAAGAGTGAATAACAGCGCAATCGTTTGTGGCATTTATACGCTTTGCATTGTGACGACGAGAATGAGTTAAGGAATCCTTTATTACGCTTCCATTGTTAAGTCTTTTTTTTGGAGTATTAAAATTCCTTTAATGATATGAACTGTAGAATTTATTTATTTGACTTCTTACTTTTTGTAAACTTAATTTATAAAATCATTTTTAATTTAGATGTGATTAAGTAAAGCAGGTTTTAAACAATTAACTATTTAGCGTTACACTTCATAGTGCATTTAGCAGGATCTTGTTAATCAGATTAAACTTGAAGCTTTGAGATGCACAAAACCGGTAATCTGCTTAGATAGTTTCCGTTCGTGGTCTAAATTTACTATTCTCGGTTCTCCAAATTGATGAATCAGATCTCACCATTTCGAGCTCCCCAATACATTTAATTTTACTTTAAATACAATAAAAAAAATTTTATTTGCCCATCTAACTTTATTAATTTATTATATGCCAAGATGAAGTTAACTTGTCACTTTAGATATCATCAACATCATAAACTGGTTTGGGTTTAATTAAATTTTGGGGGAACTGTGTTGCCCATATTAGAAAAATGGCAGAGAAGTTAATTTAACGTCACGAACCGGAATCTTAATTATATAAGCTCTTGAAAGCACGCACAAAGACCTTTTGTAAATTATATGTGCCCCCCCAGTGTTGTTGGTTAAATATGTACGGGGAGTGTATAACCAATTGACAGGGCTACCACTGGAAAATTATCGCTGAATTATGCAGAATAAATTTCGCTTCGGGGAAAACTGGGAGTGGCGAAATTCGCTGATAATTCCTTTAGGACTCTGGTCCTCGTGTCAATTCGCAGAACCCTTGAGTATAGTACGTCACGGAAACTGCAGATACAGCGAATAACAATCTCCCGAATATATTAACTAAAACTTTGAACGTATCTGTTAGTCAAATCAACTCAGGAACGTAAATTATACAATAGTCAGTTTATCGAGTTCTACGTCACCCTAATTTAGATAATACCCTTGATACTGTTGGATATGTTTGCTAACACATGCTCCTACTATTGGGTTTACGATAGCGATTAACTATTTCTATGGAACATAAACCGTAATGGTTTCATTGCCCGTGATGAGATTTGTTATGTTTAACAAGAACCTCCATTTCATTTCAATATTGAAAACAAATAATTACAAACAAAATGATTTTCGGTTATAAGCTAACGAGATATTCTATTTAAAATTAAGCCGAATATTTTATACCGGATTTATTAAAAGATACCAGCCCACTACATCTAAATAAAATTAATGCTCCATTTGTATAAAGACTCCACGAAAAACATCAGCAGTCATAAATTAGTTTACGACTGGCTTTAATTACGCATAAAAAAGCTAGCGTATACCATGGTATTTTAAAAATAATTCACAATTATATTACAATTAAACAAATATTTTTAAATTTTAGAATCGACAATTAGTACTTATTTTGATATGTGGCTTTAAAAAGCTTGCATATATTTGAAAAAAATAATAAAATACTTTATCGATTTTCATAATAATTAGGTCGCATATTAAGTTATCTATAGCAAACAAGGAACATTATTGAGAGCACGAAGATAGAAACTTGCAAGACTATATCTAGGTCGTTTCCGAGCGAGACGCTAAATTTAATGTATCAACACGAACTCGTTAGCTTTGGAGGATTCTAGCGCCTCGCCCGCAAGCGACCTCGGCGATTTGAGAAGAAATCGTTTCTTAAATATCTTGGTCAAACACACAGTATTCAGCAATGTTATAAGAAAATATTTATCCCGACTTCGCCGAGATCACTTGCGGGCGAAGCGCTAGATTTTACATATCAACACGAAATCATCATCTTTATAAGATTGTAGCTCCTCGCCCGCCAGCGACCTCGACGGCGTGAGGATAAATGTTTTCTTATAATATTGCTAAATACTGTGTATTTGACCAAGATATTTAAGGAACGATTTCTTCTCAAATCGCCGAGGTCGCTTGCGGGCGAGGCGCTACAATCCTCCAAAACTGACGAGTTCGTGTTCATATATCAAATGTAGCGCCTCGCCCGCAAGCGACCTCGACGGCGTGAGGATAAATGTTTTCTTATAATATTGCTGAATACTATGTATTTGTCCAAGATATTTAAGGAACGATTTCTTCTCAAATCGCCGAGGTCGCTTGCGGGCGAGGCGCTACAATCCTCCAAAACTGACGAGTTCGTGTTCATATATCAAATGTAGCGCCTCGCCCGCAAGCGACCTCGACGGCGTGAGGATAAATGTTTTCTTATAATATTGCTGAATACTATGTATTTGTCCAAGATATTTAAGGAACGATTTCTTCTCAAATCGCCGAGGTCGCTTGCGGGCGAGGCGCTACAATCCTCCAAAACTGACGAGTTCGTGTTCATATATCAAATGTAGCGCCTCGCCCGCAAGCGACCTCGACGGCGTGAGGATAAATGTTTTCTTATAAGATTGCTGAATACTGTGTATTTGACCAAGATATTTAAGGAACGATTTCTTATCAAATCGCCGAGGTCGCTTGCGGGCGAGGCGCTACAATCCTCCAAAACTGACGAGTTCGTGTTCATATATCAAATGTAGCGCCTCGCCCGCAAGCGACCTCGACGGCGTGAGGATAAATGTTTTCTTATAAGATTGCTGAATACTGTGTATTTGTCCAAGATATTTAAGGAACGATTTCTTCTCAAATCGCCGAGGTCGCTTGCGGGCGAGGCGCTACAATCCTCCAAAACTGACGAGTTCGTGTTCATATATTAAATGTAGCGCCTCGCCCGCAAGCGACCTCGACGGCGTGAGGATAAATGTTTTCTTATAAGATTGCTGAATACTGTGTATTTGACCAAGATATTTAAGGAACGATTTCTTATCAAATCGCCGAGGACGCTTGCGGGCGAGGCGCTACAATCCTCCAAAACTGACGAGTTGTGTTTATATATCAAATTTAGCGCCTCGCCCGCAAGCGACCGCGGCGATTTGAGATGAAATCGTTCCTTAAATATCTTGGTCAAATACACAGTATTCAGCAATCTTATAAGAAAACATTTATCCTCACTTCGCCGAGGTCGCTTGCGGGCGAGGCGATAGATTTGATATATCAACACGAAATCATCAGCTTTATAAGATTGTAGCGCCTCGCCCGCAAGCGACCTCGGCGATTTAAGAAAAAATCGTTCCTTAAATATCTTAGTCAAATACTCAGTATTCAGCTATCTTATAAGAAAACATTTGTTCTCACTTCGCCGAGGTTGCTTGCGGGCGAGGCGATAGATTTGATATATCAACACGAAATCATCAGCTTTATAAGATTGTAGCGCCTCGCCCGCAAGCGACCTCGGCGATTTAAGAAAAAATCGTTCCTTAAATATCTTAGTTAAATACTCAGTATTTAGCTATCTTATAAGAAAACATTTATCCTCACTCCACCGAGGTCACCTGTGGGCGAGACGTTAGATGTGATATTTCAACACGAACTCGTCAATTTTGGAGAATTGTAGCGCCTCGCCCGCAAGCGATCTCGGCGACTTGCAAAAAAATCGTTCTTTAAATATCTTAGTCAAATACTCAGTATTCAGCTATCTTATAAGAAAACATTTGTCCTCACTTCGCCGAGGTTGCTTGCGGGCGAGGCGATAGATTTGATATATCAACACGAAATCATCAGCTTTATAAGATTGTAGCGCCTCGCCCGCAAGCGACCTCGGCGATTTAAGAAAAAATCGTTCCTTAAATATCTTAGTCAAATACTCAGTATTCAGCTATCTTGTAAGAAAACATTTATCCTCACTCCACCGAGGTCACCTGTAGGTGAGACGCTAGATTTGATATTTCAACACGAACTCGTCAATTTTGGAGAATTGTAGCGCCTCGCCCGCAAGCGACCTCGGCGATTTGAGAAAAAATTGTTCTTTAAATATCTTAGTCAAATAGTCAGTATTCAGCTATTTTATAAGAAAACATTTATCCTCACTTCGCCGAGGTCGCTTGCGGGCGAGGCGATAGATTTGATATATCAACACAAAATCATTAGCTTTATAAGATTGAAGCGTCTCGCCCGCAAGCGACCTCGGCGATTTAAGAAAAAATCGTTCCTTAAATATCTTAAGGCCGGTTTATCAATATCTAGTTAAGACGAATTATCTGTCAATTAAAATTGTAGCTGATAGATAACGTCGACGAATCGTTTATCCATCCCTAGTTTAGGGTAATCTTATAGATAAATATGACATTTGGATACCCACCAGATTGAAGTACTGGTTAAGGGTTTACCTATTAGATATTGTCAAAAAAATGTGAGCACAAGTTTGGTTGCTTGGTGAAAGTAAATGACAATAAAATTAAAATATAACGTCATCAAGCAAGAGAAAGAAAAGATCATCAAATTTTAGTACAGCAGAAAAGAACTTGCTGATGGGTTTGGCAAACGAATATAAAAATGTTATAGAAAATAAATAATAATCTAGTAATTAAAAAAAAATAATAATATAATCTAATACAGTATAAACTCGTCTCAATTTTAACCAAGATCGATAAAACTGTGTCCTTTTTTAACCGAAATCTAACAAAAGAACGTGGTCGTCCAACTCCTCAAAGTGGTTTTGACTTTTGTCTTTTTTTTATAAAATATGGTCGTCGTTTATAATTTAAGAGTTGGACAATATCCTCATCTTTATCGCTGTCTAATAAATATTCATGTAGGAATTCCATTATAAAAGAGGTTTTCGAAAACAAAGCACAATACCGAAAGCAGGAATGGTAACCTCCAAAACAAGATCAGCTGTTTATATCAACTTCATAAACTAAAGTCAATTATTCAAATTTCACCAATTACGTTTCATTTCCGTTTCTAATGTTAACACTCAGGGGTACCATCTATGTTCTATCTCGTAGGTTGCTGCCTGTCGGGTAGAAAGTTGCTGGATAAACGGTTCACTGAGGTTATCTGTTAGGCAAGTTTATCCATGAGTTGCGTATCTAACAGATTTAACTCGACATTGATAAACCGGCCCTTAGTCAAATACTCAGTACTCAGCTATCTTATAAGAAAACATTTATCCTCACTCCACCGAGGTCACCTGTGGGCGAGACGCTAGATTTGATATTTCAACACGAACTCGTCAATTTTAGAGAAATGTAGCGACCTCGGCGATTTGAGAAAAAATCGTTCCTTAAATATCTTAGTCAGATGCTCAGTATTCAGCAATTTTATAAGAAAACATTTACTCTCACTCCGCCGAGGTCGTTTGAGGGCGAGACGCTAGATTTGATATATGAACACGAAATCATCAGCTTTATGGGATTTATTTTAGACAAAAGAAAAGGAAGGGAAGGATGAGTCGAGCAGCGATCCCCTCTATCCGAGAATGAATAAAAATATCAATAATTAATTACCAAAATCTGAACTGATCTGCGGATCGCTACAGTAGCGCCTCGGCCGCAAACGACCTTGGTGATCCTATAAGAAAACTTTTATCCTCATTTCGTCAAGTACTAATTCACCCTCTAATGAGATATTTGTCTAAAAATGTCCAAAAATGTCATAATGGCCTAACATTACAACATAACCAGAGATGTGAGATAAATTTGAAATTCTTTTTTGTAATCTCTAAAAAAAAACGAACAAAATGATTTTATTACTACCTCTAAAAGTCACTTTGAGCTTAAACCGACTTTTAGAAGTTGTATGTACAGAGTAAACGTATCATAAACCGGGCAACAACGTAATTACTGTGTAAAGTTGGACGATGTATCCTCTAAACTACGTTTGCGGTCGGGAATATTCACATTCCCCTTCCTGTTAGCGAGGGCGACTATGAATTACGTAATATTACAGAAGTAAATTTCAATTTAACTCAATCAATAACCGAACGTAAAATTCTTTGTTTAACTTGATGGCAGGTGCTTAATTGGAACAGTTTCGCAGATCATTACACTCAAATGTTAATTAACTAATTGCATTTCAGGTTAGATGGAGACTACTAGTGTTAATTAAATGTTTCTAATTGTTACCAATTAATTTAACAAAATACTTACGGAACATAAAGATGTTTGTTTTTTAATTCTAGGTTACTCACCTGAAACAAAAAGAAAAATGTTTAATTAATTTTATCTTTGAAGTAATATTAATAAATGAAACGTTGAAATTAAGTCGCGTATTGGAAATTTTTCGATGTGTAAAAAGGAAGGTAAATCCATCACGAACCACAACCCCAAAACTGCTAACATAATTTTGCCTTCGACGGTTACTCGCATTAGAGAACGTCCGTCCATCAGTGTGAAGGTTCGATATTTGAGCGTTTAGAGATGCTTTTTTCGCCTTTTTTTCGCTTTTACCCTGCATTTTTTTTAGTACAACTTTCGTTTTAATCTAATAGCTTAATCAAAGTAAGATACTCAAAGCCTAAAAATTGATTTTATCAATTTTTGGGAGCTATTTTTTATTTGAAACATTCAACTGGGACAAAACAAAACAGTTACATATATGAATATTCATGTAAAAGTGTTTTTATTTCGTGACCCATTTTTACCTGAATTATGAGGGTTGGTGAAGAGTTGTTGTATATTTACACAACACTACACTAAATTTTTGACATACAATTAATTTTATGTTTAATTACGAATGAAATGCTAAAGGTAATCAAAATTGATACTGATCAAATAAGTAAACGTCGCAGTGAATTTCACAGCCCTCCGCAGAATTTGATTATCCCAGATCAATTCTGCGTCCTGTAATCTAATCGAAATCCCAAGAAACCTAATCATTATTCTAGGAACGTCTTAGGTCCATTCTGTGTATTGACAGTAGTTACAAGTTCAATTTAGATGTCGCGAATTAGGCAACCTTTCTTAAAGCGGCGATTTTCCGTTAACGTAAAGATGTGGAACTCTTAACTTACAATTTTGTTGTGTTTTGTGAATCAACAAATGGTCGCTTTGATTTTCGATTCTCAGGAAATATTTTATGGGGGTCATTATTCACTTGAAATGTTCGGATTTATTTTTGGAGTTTTGTTTTAAACGATTTTGGCATTTATGTATTTATCCGGTGTTCGGATACGAAATAAGGTTTCTATTTCGCACGCCGAATCTGTTCGGGGTCAGCTTTTGGACAAGAATTTATGGCGCGGCGCCGAGCTTACCGCAAAATCTAGGTAAGTAAATTATGGTCACCGCGGTTCACTTACGGTGGGGTATTTCACCCTTTATGTTTTTTTTTATTTATTAACAATTTTCTTGTTGATGGGATTAAATAAAAACAATTTTTTATATTTTTTGTTTGTTTGGATCGATTAGTATTACGTTAGTAGTTCCCTAAGGAAATAGAAGTCCTTTTACCTAAGAAAATACAACTGCTCTCCGCCAAAGACATGCCACAGCAAATATTTGTCTTCCCCCACTATCGATTTTAATGGTTTCCTCCGAACACAAAGTTAACCCTTATATTATTAATCGACTTTTTAAGAGAGCCAAATCAAAATTACTGATTTCAAAAGGGAAATTTGTTTCTGATGGTAATAACACTCGCTTTACAGTGGATCGATAACGCCATAAGCATAGATTTACGAGTTAGCCTACGGGCTGTAATTTCTGCTATTGTATTCGACACATCAAAGAAGTACATTGATTCATAGTAGATCACTAGAGAATTCTGTCATCACCAAACGAATATAAATTAACTGAAAGATCAAAGGGAAGGTAAATTTACGACATTTCATTTTAGAAAATAAAAATATTTTACTTCTATTTAGATTATGAAAATGTTTATTTACTTATGTTTTCGGTGCTTGTAGTGCTATACGAATTTATCGTATTTCGAATAAAAATTATTCGTCCTCAGACACGACTACAAAACATGAAACATATAAACTAGGTGAGTGTCTTAATTAAATATTATAATACATTGAACAAAACTTATTTCACAGGACATATTAAAAATTAAAGGTTAAAATTAACTAGATACTATTAAAACATTACTAAAAATATATTTACCGTCAATTTGTTTAGGCATTAAAAAAGATTCAATTAAACAAATTTTGCACTTAAAGGTGAAATGTGTTTATTATCACTCTACCGGTTTCGCTCCTTTCGGAGCATCTTCAGGAGTTCCTAAAGTTATTAATTTTACAACACTTTCTAGTATTATATAATTTTACATTTTAACTTACGTCAATTTTTTGAAGAACTAAACATGTATGTGATACTTTATTGAATTAATTCACTATTAAAATGTTAATCTCTAAACATGTGCTATCATACATCACTTTTTATTATATTTTAGGTTATGTTGAAACTGTCAATGGTATATTTTCTATTTTAATGTTGGTAATCTGTCAAATGTGATTGTCGTGTATTGAATTTAAACTTTCTTGTTTTGAATAGGTTGATTTTCAACAGGTTAAAATGAGGTATTACAACATAAACATATTAACTCCCTACATCAAACACACTGAAAAATATAGAGAGCAGCTGTTTTTAGAGTTCGGGAGGTTTTCGTGGAGGTGTGTATGGTTGTTTGAGATAGGTATATAGTGGTCTTCTTGTAGGTATAATTTGTTCGTTTATGCATGTTACATCAGGGCAGTTGTTGAGTAATTTATTAATTTCATAGTTTTCCATTATTTCTAAATAGTAACTTTTATTGATATGATGAAGGATTCTGGAATTTTTATCTTCGTTAAATTCATGTTTTGAGTTAAATGTTAAGTGATTTCCGAAGTTGGAGTTACTTTTGTGTTTATGTTCTCTTATTCTTTTTCTAAGGCTTCTGCCTGTTTCTCCAATGTACGCTGCTTTACAAGTGTCGCACTCTAGTATGTACACACCATTGTCGTCCAGTTTATTTATTTTGTCCTTATTGTTTATAAGCATTCTTTCTAATGTTTTATTTGGTTTGAAATTAAGATTTATATTATATTGTTTTAAACTCTGTTTTATTTTATTGGATATGTTGCCTTGGAATGTTATAGCTCTATAATAAATACTTTGATCTTCATTGTGTTGATTCTTTAGAGTGGTACAATTAATCATTTTTTGTTTTTTCTGTTGTTTGTTTATAATATTATTTATTATATAAGTTGGGAAGTTATTATTTTTCGCAACTTGGTAGATTGTATTTATTTCGGTGGTAAGGTTTTCTGTGTTCATTTTTGAATTGTATGCTCTATGTGTGTGTGATCTAAAAGCAGCTAGTTTATGTGCGTTACAGTGATATGAGTCGTAGGGTATGACTGCATCTGTCTGTGTTGGTTTTCTGTATGTGTTAAATATAAAACCGTTATCCTGTGTTCTTTTTATGTTTATGTCTAGGTAGTTTATTTCGTTATTTTTCTCTTGTTCTATCGTAAATTGTATCTTGCTGTGTATTGAGTTAATATATTTATGAATCTTGTTTATAGTGTTGTTGTCTTTAGTATTAACAATGACTAGTATGTCATCTACATACCTTTTCCAAAATTTTATGTTTTCAAAATATGGATTATTATCTTTATTAATTATAAGTTTAGTTTCCATCTCATTTAGAAATATGTCAGAGATCAAACTGTTCAAAGGAGACCCCATTGGTAAACCCTCTTCGTATGAATATATATTATTATTGAATTTGCAGAAATTTTGTTGTAAACTGATCTCGAATAGGTTGAAAATGTTATTACGATCATTTAGGTCTGTTATGTTATGTGATAGAATGTCTTTAATAATGTTCAATGTTTGTCTGGTGGGGATGTTGGTATACAGGTTGACGATGTCGAAGGATAGAATAGTAAAACCTTTTGGCAGTGACATTGTGCTCAGTTCTGTTATTATTTCTGATCTATTCCGAATAGTGTGTGTTGGTTGGAAGTTAATATTTGTTTTGAAAATGTCTATTAGAAATTTTGATATTTTGTAAGTGCTTGAGTCGATGCTGGTTATTATTGGTCTTATGGAGAAACAGGCAGAAGCCTTAGAAAAAGAATAAGAGAACATAAACACAAAAATAACTCCAACTTCGGAAATCACTTAACATTTAACTCAAAACATGAATTTAACGAAGATAAAAATTCCAGAATCCTTCATCATATCAATAAAAGTTACTATTTAGAAATAATGGAAAACTATGAAATTAATAAATTACTCAACAACTGCCCTGATGTAACATGCCTAAACGAACAAATTATACCTACAAGAAGACCACTATATACCTATCTCAAACAACCATACACACCTCCACGAAAACCTCCCGAACTCTAAAAATAGCTGCTCTCTCTGTACCATTATAATTTTCAGTGTGTTTGATGTAGGGAGTTAATATGTTTATGTTGTAATACCTCATTTTAACCTGTTGAAAATCAACCTATTCAAAACAAGAAAGTTTAAATTCAATACACGACAATCACATTTGACAGATTACCAACATTAAAATAGAAAATATACCATTGACAGTTCAACATAACCTAAAATATAATAAAAAGTGATGTATGATAGCACATGTTTAGAGATTGACCTTTTAATAGTGAATTAATTCAATAAAGTATCACATACATGTTTAGTTGTTCAAAAAATTGACGTAAGTTAAAATATAAAATTATATAATAATAGAAAGTGTTGTAAAATTAATAACTTCAGGAACTCCTGAAGATGCTCCGAAAGGAGCGAAACCGGTAGAGTGATAATAAACACATTTCACCTTTAAGTGCAAAATTTGTTTAATTGAATTACCCAGGTGAAAAGAAAACAAAAATGAATATTAATTAAAAAAGATGTTAAACATTCTCGATAAATTTGAGGTGTAGGAAAACTTTTAATACGACCCAAATATTAATATTCTTCGTTGTAAGGTAAAGATCTTAAGCTTTTGAAGACAAATGTAGAACTGCGGTTTTTGTGGTTCAAACAGGGTTAGAAAAGGTGGGGTTTCAAATAAACAGGTATAAAATTGTCAGATGTAAAACAAAACACGTGCGCAAGTGCAAATGCTTTCATAAAATGTCTCAATTGTTTCGATAAGCGAAAAGCCAGAATAAAAATCACAATAGAAAAATCACAATAAAACTCAAACCAAAATCAGCAAAACATAGTGATATTGTCACGCTTAACTTAGAATCTAAGGGTTCAGGAAAATTCAAAACTATATTTATGCATTAATAAATCCGTTATTTTTAAATTTGTTTTTATATTTAAGTATAAAAAGTTCGTCGTATAGGTCGAGTTCTTTGGACTTGTGTATATTTTTAATTAATCTAATATTACTCATGTTAGATGTGTGTTGATTGTTTTGTAGGTGTTTATAGAAGGTAGAGAATGTTCTATTAAGGTGTTCATGAGCTCTTATTTTTAAGTTTCTACCTGTTTGTCCTATATAGAAGTCATCACAATCGCTACAAGACATTTTGTATATTCCACTTAACTTTAACATGTCGAATTTATGCTTGTTATTTAAAAATTGATTGATTAGTTTATTACCTGAATTGAAGGCCGGGATAATGTTAAATTTAGATAGGTTTCTTCCTATTTTAAATTCTATATTGGGGTTGTAGGGAATGGCTAAGTATTGATTGGCAGATTTATGGTGTGGGTATATTAGTCTGTTAATACTCTGCAACGATCCACTTGTGGATCCTGACTGCCACCATCCACCGTTTGAATTCTTATTATCGGGCATGTTCATTTGTCTGAGTGATGGTCCGAATGTTCGCTTTCTTTTTAAGAACGCGAATTCCGGAGCTATCAAGTGTTTCTTAAATAGTATCGATTGGCAGACTGTTTTTGCTGGGATGGGCGTGGAGAGCATGGTTGAAGTTTTCTATGACCGCGTTAATTATGTAATTAACAGAGACGTTCCTAAGCGCTTTCTGCCTAAGCAACGTTTTCCTTACTGGTACAAACGTTCAACTATTCGTGTCATTAAAGAAAAGCTACTTTACCATAAAAAATGGAAATCTACTCGCCATAATAGTGATTACTTGGCTTTCTCTATCTTGCGCTCCAGGTCTAAGAGGCTTATTGCGGGTGATTATAGAGATTACTTAAACTCGATTCAGGCGGGGGTTATGGAAAATCCCAAAGGAATCTGGTCCTTTGTTAAGTCCAGGAAAGGGGATGTGTCTGGCTTGCCAGCCGCTATGTTTTCTGTTGATGGGTCAATGGTGACCTCAGGTCCTGATATCTCTTGTGCATTTGCAGAGTATTTCGCCTCGGTTTTCGTAGATGGTAGTATTGACCGCTCAATGGTCTTCGGTGGCCAGGGTGTTTCACCTTTGTTCTCTGCTGACGCAGTCCTCAATGTTTTGATCCATCTTGACAAGTCCTCTGGCTCTGGTCCGGATGGTATTCCATCTTCCTTTTTGAGGGAGTTTGCTGCCGAACTGTCGACCCCACTTTTTCTTATTTTTCCAAAATCCTTACTCGAAGGTACTTTTCCGCGCTCGTGGAAGACAGCTTTTGTCGTTCCAATATTTAAATCAGGGAATAGACAGTTGGTATCTAATTACCGTCCAATTTCTATTACCTCGTCTATTCCCAATGTTTTTGAAAAAATTGTTTGTGATTACTTTAACCACTCTATTGCTCACTCTCTCATTACTGAACAACATGGATTCTTGTCTGGCCGATCGGTTGAGTCTAACGGTTAGTGTCTTATGTTAATTTTATTCATTCTACCTTAAATGAGGACTCACAGGTTGACGCAATTTATGCCGATTTCTCTAAAGCCTTCGACAAGATTGACCATGGAATTCTTATACAAAAGCTGTCCTCCTTTAACATTCCTGCCGGCATTGTGCGCTGGATAATGTCATATCTTTCTGACAGAAGTCAGGCAGTTAAGATGGGTAGCTTTTTGTCGGACTACAAACCCATCTCATCTGGTGTGCCTCAGGGAAGTCACCTTGGGCCCACATTATTTCTAATTTACATAAACGACATTTCTTCTTGCTTTAAATTTTCCAAATTCCTGCTCTATGCGGATGATAATAAAATATTTACTAGAGTCAGCTCTAGTCATGACTGCCTAAGGCTCCAGGAGGACCTTGATCGTCTACATGATTACTGTCGCGTTAACAAACTTTATTTGAACTATGACAAATGCCAAAAAATAACGTTTACATGGAAACGCTATCCTATTAATTTTAATTACAACTTTAATGGTAGACCTATTATCTCTACTGACAGAGTGAAGGATCTTGGCATTATACTTGATGCCAAATTGAGATATCACCTTCACATCGAAGTCATGGTGGCGAAAGCCCTGCGTAACCTAGGGTTTGTTATCAGAATAAGTAGACAGTTTACCAATTTTACAAGCATTAAATCCCTTTATATGGCATTTGTTAACAGCGTATTATCCTATGGTTCCATAGTGTGGAATCCTATGTACGCGGTCTATCGTGAAGCGGTTCAACGACGCTTTGTACGCTATCTGGTTTACAAATATCATCTTCCCTATTGCGACTACGATAGACGCTGTGTGGTTTTTAACTTATTATCCCTGCGGCAGCGTCGGCTAGTCTCAGACTTAATTTTTCTTTTCAAACTGGACGCACCTGATCTTCTGTCTGTGTTGAACTTTAATGTACCACAGCGTTTCACGCGGCGGAATACTACATTCCTTTTAGGCACATCGCACACAAACGCTCATCTAAACTCGCCTATCGTTCGGCTTTTGAATACTTACAATCAGGACTTCTTAACCATGTTACTCTATTTGGACTCTCGTTGCGCTCATTTAGAGAATTACTATTACGTAACGTAGTAATTGTAATTTTTTTTTAATTAGCAACTATTAATGCTGTTATTATTATTTTCATAGTTAATGTTATAATTATTGTTATTTTTTTTTTCTCGTTTTTTTGCTTGGTATGTAGTTAAGTGCTTTGTTTTTATGAGGATGCTTCACTGGGGATATCCTCCCTGTTTGTGTCCCAATAATAAATAAATAAATAAATAAATGTGTCGTTTGTGAGCTATATTGAATATTTTTTGAAGTTCAGTAATTTTGAAGTTATTATTATCACCTATGTTTAGTATTTTATTTATTTCTTTATTTATGTTTACATCACTTAGAGGGTAGTTAATTAGTCTATTGAACATGAAATTGAAATTAGAATATTTGTGTTAGAGGCAATTATATGAATTCCTAGGAATTGTAGCATCAGTGTATGTGTCTTTACGAAAAATGTCAAATTCTATTTTATTTTTGTTAGTATTATTATATAAGGTTAAGTCTACCTTCAATTTCTATTTCTGTAGTGAATTTCAGATTGCATAAGTTATCGAAAATATTTTTGAGAGCCAATAGTTGGGCATTGTTACCATCAAAAACTATAAGTAGATCGTCTACATATCTACCATAAAACTTGATATTATGGTTAATTAATTTGTATTTGTCAGTAAATATAAGTTTTTCAAAAGTACTGAAGTAAATGTCTGCCACAATACCCGATATGGGTGAGCCCATGGGGAGTCCATCATTCATTTCGTAATATTCGTTTTCAAATATAAAGAAGTTTTGTTGGGTGACTATTTTTAGAATTTCGATAATTTATTGGTATGTTTGAATACATGTTTTTTATATCAAAAGATATTAGACGTGAATTTTTCGAGATTTCAACTTTTTCTAATTTCTTAATTAAGTCTGTAGAATTTTTAATGTTAAAATGAGACTCATTTTTAAAACATTCGTGAAGGAATTTTTGAATCTTTTTAGCGATTTTACTGGTGGGTGTGTTAGTATTTCCTATTATGGGACGGATGCTCAAATCTTTTTTATGTAATTTTATATAAGATTTTAGAACGGGTGTTAATGGGTTCATGACATTTGAGTTATAAGGAGTTATATTAAAGTAGTTAAGTTGTATATGATAATCCCTTATCGATTTTAAAAATAACGGTGGTGAGAGCCTGATAAACGATATTACCGACTTTAATAACTTTAGACATTTCCATAGATTTATTAATGCATAAATATAGTTTTGAATTTTCCTGAACCCTTAGATTCTAAGTTAAGCGTGACAATATCACTATGTTTTGCTGATTTTGGTTTGAGTTTTATTGTGATTTATTGTGATAACTACATTTGTCTTCAAAGGCTTAAGATCTTTACCTTACAACGAAGAATATTAATATTTGGGTCGTATTAAAAGTTTTCTTACACCTCAAATTTATCGGGAATGTTTAACATCTTTTTTAATGCCTAAACAAATTGACGGTAAATATATTTTTAGTAATGTTTTAATAGTATTTAGTTAATTTAGACCTTTAATTTTTAATATGTCCTGTGAAATAAGTTTTGTTCAATGTATTATAATATTTAATTAAGACACTCACCTAGTTTATATGTTTCATGTTTTGTAGTTGTGCCTGAGGACGAATAATTTTTATTCAAAATACGATAAATTCGTATAGCACTACAAGCACCGAAAACATAAGTAAATAATAAACATTTGTAATAAATTTGTTCATATTGCAATAAACATTTTCTTCATCTAAATAGAAGTAAAATATTTTTATTTTCTACCACTCTATTTACCACTAAAATGGTTCAACCTCGACGACAAGCATTCAGCAAATTACCAAATTGAATTTACTCCTTGATTTATTCTTAAATGTTTTCTCATTTTCGGGATATAAATTTTTCTCAAGGCTTCGAGTGAACAACATATTTTCATTCATTCACACTCAAGAGGAGTATTGTTATGAAAGGTTGGGTGTTACCATGTTCAAACATAGGTGGGGCCAATGATAAAAGCTGAAAAGTCAGAATAGACTAACCTTGACTAATTTTAGCAATAAGGATTTAAAAGTTTTTATTTTTTTAAATTAAATTATAATACCAAAACATTTTTCCCACATTTACTAATAATACTTTATTGCTCCCTTAATCACACAGAATTTTTAATAACCACTCCGTATGTTATAAATCCACAAATTAAAAGCGAAATAAATCTTATTCATTCACATCCCAACGGGGTTGAAATTTTACCACAGCCACTTTAGCCATAAATCAATTTAAGGGAAACCTAAATAACAAAATTAAAAAGTTTAAACTTGAAACGTCACAGTTTTAATCCAGTGTTATGAAGACATAGAGCCGTCGCGGTGTCATTAAGTTGAGTATACTAGGAAGAGCAGAAAAGGAAGCCTCTTAAGAAAATTAACGTGCAACAGAACAGCGATGGGAGTAACGTTCGGTGGATCGTATAACCTCAAGGGATCGGCTGTCTTGTTAATTTAACGCCACAGCACGAGAGAGCGGATTTTCCAGGCTCTTTTTCGATTTCAAACGGTCCACCACCGAGTGTCGGTGGTCGCATGATATTTTCGATCGATCCGGAATTATATTTGGAGAGGGCGACGTTGCCGGAAGGCCCACGAATTGTACGGAGGGTTCGGCCGAATGTAAAACTAGGACGATATGTGAATATTCAATTTCCATCAACTATACACGGATAATATTTAATGAAGACTCCGTTAATTAATTTATCAACGTACCTTAATTCCGTTTCAAAACAAGTTGTTTAACAAGAATTTTAAAGAATCCTTGAGGGTTTACGAAAAGTTTTCTTATATTAAACCTATAAAAACTGCTGGCTATTACATAAAGACCTCTTAGCTTTCGATTGAATCGTTAAACGAGCGTGCAATTTTAGAAATCGTTCAGTCACGGTACTCGACACTTGATTTACGTGAAAGGTGTATCGAACAGCAAGAATTCTTCACATTCAAAGACGGTTAAGTTTGTGACGTTTTCAAATTATTATCGATTTTTTATTAATAATTCGACCCCCACCATTGGGATCTCAGAAACCATAAGAGATAAAGAAATGATTAAATGGGGGCAAAGTTGCGTATCTTAGAGCTCACCATTTTTCAATTAAGTTTTTGGATCTAGCCGTTTCAGTTTTTAAAATATGGCCGAAAAACAAAAAATAGACTTTTTCGTTTTTTACCTATAACTTCTTTATTTTTCGTTTTTTCGTGAATCTGAAAAAAGATTCTTAAGGCAACTTTTTATAAAAAATGTCACGACACAACTAGAAATTCTCTCCGACGTTTCGTTTTCGTGAAACTATCATCAGGTTTATTTTTTGTTATGAACGCCATAAATATTTGATTTCCACACCAAAAAATAGGATAATTAATTCTGATTTCAATGATATGTCACACAATGTATTTCATTTAAAAAACATTGAATTATTAAAAAAAAACCTGATGATAGTTTCACGAAAACGAAACGTCGCAGAAAATTTCTAGTTGTGTCATGATATTTTTCATAAAAAGTTGTTTTAAGAATGTTTTCAGACGAAGGCTTTCACGGCTGGTGTTAAGAACTAACACTAGACCTAGAACTAGAAACTTTCGGGTTAAGCCGTGCGTTTTTTGAAAAAAATGTTTGACGTTTCGAATGCCATGTTGCAACCTTCCTTTGATTTTAGAGATACAGCAATTTTTACAAACTGTCATGGTAACGTGTCGAGAATGTCTTAACACTTTGTAAAAATTGCTTTATCTCTAAAATCCGCCCCTTTTGTGATTTTTAAACAGAATTTTGTCATTAGCTCAGCAATATAATAGTTTCCACTGTTCAAAATTTATTTTCAACTTGTACCTTACTCTCTATTCTGAAGATGCCTGCTAGGACAGGCGAAACATGTAAATAAAGAGACGTATTATATTTAATACAAGATTTTTTAATAACCAGTAAAAGTGCAAAAAAAACCATTGTTACCTCCAAATTAAAAAACTGGTTAAAAATGGACTACAACATCAACTTCGACTACATTTCTTTATCTCTTATGGTTTCTGAGATCCCAATGGTGGGGGTCGAATTTGAATTACTCTGTATAAGAGTTAATTCAAATTGGTCTGTCTTAAGAGTTAACTTCTAGTGACAGTGCAAGTGTAAAACTGGAACTAACATTATACCTAGAACTAGAATCATTCGGGTTTAGCCGTCTTTAGAGACGTGTGCCTAAACCCAAATGATTCTAGTTCTAGGTCTAGGTATAGTATTAGTTCTACACAGTAATAGTGCTAGTGTAAAACTAGAACTAATGCTAGACCTAAAACTAGAAATATCTTGCTTTCTGGTTCTAGGTCTAGTATTAGTTCTAGTTTTAGTTCAATAACAATACACAACGTAGAGCTATGTAGTGCTAACTAGCACTATTTAACACTGTCACTAGAAGTAACACTAGACCTAGATCTAAAAACATTGGGGTTTAGCTACACGTCTCTTAAGTCGGCTAAACCCAAATTTTTGGAGTTCTAGGTTTAGTATTAGTTCTAGTTTTAGTTTAATGAAAAATATACAACAATCTAGCGCTGAATAACTATTAAAACTAGAACTAATACTAGACCTAGAACTAGAAACATTTAAGAGACGCCAACCCAACCCAACCCGAATGTTTCTAGTTCTAGTGTTAGTTCTAGTGACAGTGTTAAGTAGTACTAATTAGCACTACATAGCGTTAGGTTGTGTATTGTTACTGAACTAAAACTAGCACTAACAGTAGACCTAGACCTAGATAATTTCGGGTTTAGCCCTACGTCTTCAGACATTCAAATTAGGTTTTCATACTGTTTGAACTTCAGGGCTTCTTCCCAAGATGGGGCGGCGTAGAGCACCACCGATCTCACGACTGATCCTAGGAGCTTCCTCTTTACCTCACCTGGTCCTCCAATTCGTGGCATAATCGCGGATAGAGTATTTTGAATTTTTGAGGCCTCTTCTACTATTTTTTTAATATGAGTGGTCATTCGTAATCTTTATCCATGTAGACGCCAACATACTACGCAGAACTACTACTTTTTATTATTTTGTTGTTTTTATTAGTTTGCGTTTTTAATCTCTAAGTTGAAAACTGTCATGGTAACGTATCGAGAATGTCTTAACACTTTGTAAAAATTGCTTTATCTCTAAAATCCGCCCCTTTTGTGATTTTTAAACAGAATTTTGTCATTAGTTCAGCAATATAATAGTTTCCACTGTTCAAAATGTATTTTCAACTTGTACCTTACTCTCTATTCTGAAGATGCCTGCTAGGACAGGGGGTCGAATTTGAATTACCCTGTATAAGAGGTAATTCAAATTGGTCTGCCTTAAGAGTTAAGTTCTAGTGACAGTGCAAGTGTAAAACTGGAACTAACATCATACCTAGAACTAGAATCATTCGGGTTTAGTCGTCTTTAGAGACGTGTGGCTAAACCCAAATGATTCTAGTTCTAGGTCTAGGTATAGTATTAGTTCTACACAGTAATAGTGCTAGTGTAAAACTAGAACTAATACTAGACCTAAAACTAGAAATATTTTGCTTTCTGGTTCTAGATCTAGTATTAGTTCTAGTTTTAGTCCAATAACAATACACAACCTAGCGCTATGTAGTGCTAACTAGCACTATTTAACACTGTCACTAGAAGTAACACTAGACCTAGATCTAAAAACATTGAGGTATAGCTATACGTCTCTTAAGTCGACTAAACCCAAATTTTTGTAGTTCTACTTTAGTATTAGTTCTAGTTTTAGTTTAATGAAAAATATACAACAATCTAGCGCTGAATAACTATTAAAACTAGAACTAATACTAGACCTAGAACTAGAAAAGTTTCAGAGACGCCAACAAAACCCAACCCAACCCGAATGTTTCTAGTTCTAGGTCTAGTGTTAGTTCTAGTGACAGTGTTAAGTAGTACTAATTAGCACTACATTGTGTTAGGTTGTGTATTGTTACTGAACTAAAACTAGTACTAATATTAGACCTAGATGTTTCGGGTTTAGCCGTACGTCTTCAGACATTCAAATTAGGTTTTTGTAATTTTTGTACTTCAGGGCTTCTTCCCAAGATGGGGCGGCGTAGAGCACCATCGATCTCACGACTGATCCTAGAAGCTTCCTCTTGACCTCACCTGGTCCTCCAATTCGTGGCATAATCGTGGATAGAGTATTTTGAATTTTTGAAGCCTTTTCTACTATTTTTTTTAATATGAGTCATTCGTAATCTTTATCCATGTAGACGCCAACATACTTCTCAGAACTACTACTTTTTATTATTTTGTTGTTTTTATTAGTTTGCGTTTTTAACCTCTAAGTATATCATTACGGCATAACTTAATTGTTTTTCTTTCCCTTATCCTATGCGCTAACGACATTATTGCTTCTATTGTCCCCATTCTCTTTCTGTAGCCATAGTGTATCTTGCTAATTAAGTTGTTCTCGTCTAATTCCCGGACCAATTTGTTGGTGATGAGCCTTCTAGCATTTTCCCTACCAAGCTTATCAAACATATTGGCCAATATGATTTTTTCTGGTCTATATTCTTCTTTGGCTTCTCGATTAACACCAATTTAGCTTTTTAAATAACCCATTTTTTAAGCAATCATTACATACTGACAGGAATATCTTGCTGTTGGCCTCTATACATGTTTTTATTATTTCAATTGTTATTCCATCTTCGCCGGGGGCTTTTTTTGTATTTAATTGTTTTATGCATAACATTATTTCTTCTAGTGTTCTAGTCTAATCTTAGTTCTAACGATAGTAGTTAATTCTAGTTTTAGTTCAATAATAGATACACAGATAACAGAATAATAGATACAATAGATAACAGAACTAAAGTACTTAAAGTAGAACTAAAACATTGAGATTTAGCCGTTTTTAGAGACGCACGGCTAAACCCGAATGTTTCTAGTACCAGTGTTAATTCTAGTTTTAATTGAACTATTTCAGTAACTTTTTGAATCTATTATATATTTGAGTTTAACAATAAAAAGTAACACACATACCCTGGTTCTTCCTAGTAGCAAAGCGTCCATTTCTCCCTCAGGATTAGCTTGAGCACCACTTACAGTTGCAATTGGTTTAACGTCCGCTGTGGCCATTTATTTTTCCAAAAGCCAAAGAAAATATTTGCCGTCGCCGTTTTTTCGGTTTAAATTTTACATTCGTTAACAATTCAATTAATTTTTTTAAATTTTAAAAGTTATTTTTGTTTAAATCTAATACATTAACGATCGTTTAAATTTATATTTGGCTAACAATTATTATAATCATGTTATAACGTGTATAATAGACATACAATTCTCTATTAAAATATATGGTTTTAATCGTGTATATAAATACGGGGTATACTAATACGAAAAATATGTTGTTCTCTACCTGATATCTTACTTATTTTTCTGGGTAAATATATTTTATTAATATTAATATTTCTTTGGCACTAATTTGTAACTACTTTCCCGTTTATTACTTATCTGTATTTTGTTAATTTTGAATAATTCTTTTGGTACTAATCACGTGGACCCATAGATGCAACACTTAAGAAGTGTGAGATTATGAACGGTTATTCCCCTAAACTCTAATTATTGAGCACATTGATTTTCTAAAAAGAGTTCGTTACTAAGAAATTCGGAAATCATTACAGAAACAGTAAGAAAAGTCGTGTAGAAGTTAGAAAAAATAAACTTTTTACATCTTAATCCGCCCTTTTTGGATATGTTTCGGTGTCGGCCGGTGGATTTCTTGCGATTCCGCGACGTGCACTCTCGAGATCAACATTAAAAAAATATTCGATTTGTATAAATTTTTCGTTTATAAATTCAAAACTAGTTTTGTGTTAAAATTCCTTAATAATTTTTTTTGATTTTTCTGATTAAGACGAGTATTTTATTTTTTTCCCGCGCACGAAACTTTTAAATAAACATCGTCGAATCAATTCGAAGCGATGGATTGTTTACAGCGGAGACATGTGACTTGCCCGAAAGCTCGGCTTTAAGTGGGTTGATCTTGGTCGGTAGCACTTTTACCAGCGCGAAGTGTAGACGCAAACGCTCCAAACGGAAAATAGACGAATCTACTGAATGTATTGATTTTCTGAAACAGTATTAAAGCTTCGCCGTTAGAGGACACTTTTACAGTTTTCAGTTTATTTATTCAACTAAATATAGAGTACTTTTTCATAAGTCGAGCTTTCAGAAATTTAAATATGTTGAAACAGCGAAATAAGGTAAATAATCTTTGAAACACCAATGAACTTCATCAAACCTAGATGAAAGTCGGTAAACAACCCAACCAATTAAGGTTATGGCATAAATAATTTCAAATTAGTTATGCTGATACAACTTCTTGAGGCAGAACATTTTAACTCAAAGTCGTTTTAACATAGAAACCAACTCCTTTGCAACAAGCGAAAAGTTGTCTCTATTACTCCAAATCTCGAAAATAACAAAAAGTCTTGTAATAAGCTAAGTTAAAAATAAACTTTTTATTCTCCACCACTTTTGAGACGGATAAATTTTGTCTGGGAAAATGAAGACAGATAACTGGAACTTTTAAAATATAACTTCACCCTAAATTTAACCTCGGAAACGTGAAAATTTATATTCCATTCGAGTAATCACCCGGTGTAGAGTCCGACAAATGAGGAATTAAAAACATAAATCGTTCACCGCAGACGTATAGTTACCCATTTCCTCTAAAAATCTCTACTGCGAGATTTCTCTATCCAAAGAATGACTTTTATAATTGAAAAAGGGCACGAAATAATCCAATTTTACACAGCCACAGCGTTTATTGACGATCGACGACCCTTTTTATCCTGGTTTAATCAGATTCGTTTTTCAATTTTCCTGACCGCTGCAACGTTGCAGTATTAATAGGATTTTTTACGGTTCAATTCCAATACTTACTAAATTTACGGGACTAGTGGTCTGCAAAAGGATGCACTATCGTTTAGACTATGATGTAGATCTACAGGGAATTGCACTTAAAATGCAATATACAAAAATATATTTTTATAGAAACCAGGGTGTACCTACTTACTTTGTTCCATATAAAATGCAACACGTCATATAATTTGTCATTATGCAGCGCTAGACCAAGGACTAGAATCATTCGGGCTTAGCTGTCTTAAGAAACGTAGGGCTAAACCCAAATGTTTCTATTCTAGGTCTGATATTAGTTCTAGTGACAGAGCAAGTGTAAAACTAGAACCAACACTATACCTAGAACAAGAATCATTCGGGTTTAGCCGTCTTTAGAGACGTCTGGCTAAACCCAAATGATTCTAGTTCTAGGTATAGTGTTAGTTCTACCATTGTCTTTAAATAGTATTATAATATATTTAAAGACAATGATTCTACATAGTAATAGTGCTAGTGTAGAACTAACACTATAGTTAGTTCTAGTTTTACACTAGCACTAGTACTACGTAGAACTAACACTATAGTTAGTTCTAGTTTTACACTAGCACTAGTACTACGTAGAACTAACACTGTTAGTTCTAGTTTTACACTAGCACTAAGTACTATGTAGAATTAACACTATACCTAGAACAAGAATCATTCGGGTTTAGCCGCACGTCTCTAAAGACGGCTAAACCCGAATGATTCTTGTTCTAGGTATAGTGTTAGTTCTACATAAAATAGTCCTAGTGTAAAACTAGAATTAACACTAGACCTAAAACTAGAAACATTCGGGTTTAGCCGTCTTAAGAAACGTAAGGCGAAAGCCAAATATTTCTAGTTCTAGATCTAATGTTAGTTCTAGTGGCAGTGCAAGTGTTAAACTAGAACTAACACTATACCTAGAACAAGAATCATTTGGGTTTAGCCGTCTTTAGAGACGTGTGGCTAAACCCAAACGATTCTAGTTCTAGGTATAGTGTTAGTTCTACATAGTAATAGTGTTAGTGTAAAACTAGAACTAACGCTAGACCTAGAAACATGCGGGTTTAGTCAAATATTTCTAGTTCTAGATTTAATGTCAGTTCTAGTGACAGTGCAAGTGTAATACTAGAAGCAACACTATACCTGGAACAAGAATCATTCGGGTTTAGCCGTCTTTAGAGACGTGTGGCTAAACCCAAATAATTCTAGTTCTAGGTATAGTGTTAGCTCTACATAGTAATAATGCTAGTGTAAAACTAGAACTAACACTAGACCTAGAACTAGAAACATTCCGGTTTGGCCATCTTAAGAGACGTAAGGCGAAAGCCAAATATTTCTAGTTCTAGATCTAATGTTAGTTCTAGTGGCAGTGCAAGTGTTAAACTAGAACTAGAATCATTCGGGTTTAGCCGTCTTTAGAGACGTATGACTAAACCCAAATGATTCTAGTTCTAGGTATAGTGTTAGTTCTACATAGTAATAGTGGTAGTGTAAAACTAGAACTAACACTAGACCTAGAACTAGAAACATTCGGGTTTAGCCGTCTTAAGAGACGTAAGGCGAAAGCCAAATATTTCTAGTTCTAGATCTAATGTTAGTTCTAGTGGCAGTGCAAGTGTTAAACTAGAAGTAACACTATACCTAGAACTAGAATCATTCGGGTTTACCCGTCTTTAGAGCCGTGCGGCTAAACCCAAATGATTCTAGATCTAGGTATAGTGTTACTTCCCCATACTACACAGTAAAAAATAATTACATAGTCCAGTACTGGTAATTTATTGCCATCTATATTCATGTAAAAAGTTACACGTATGTAATAGCAAAATAAATACATATCTAAACAAGCGCATTTTCCATTTCTATGTTTGTACTTTTCGTTTGTGATTGATGTAATTTTACTTCTTAACCCAGGATATGTACACGTATTAACACGTAAAAATAACTATATTTATATGTAAAATTACTTGTGCTATGAATATTGTAGTTCGTCTGCTATGTAATAATTCATTATTCAGCCCTGTACTTTTACATAATTTTAAGCTTAAATAATTGTAAAAATACGAATGTCATTATGGAAGTTCTACATATCCAAATTCGTTTTATGTCCAAATTATGAAAGCCAATAGTTTTTCCACCATTGTTATAATGTTTTACAGTACAAAAGCATTAAAAGAATAGTGGAAAAAGTGTAAACTTTTACAATTTTAACAGACGGCAAACTTGGAACACAAAAACTTTGTGTACAACCTGTATACGTACTAAAGGACACCAAACAACCAAACACTAAATGGACAGATTAAAGTGGTTTATTATTATTATAAGAGAGCGCGTATAACGTATAACGCGACTATTCATACGTTATTAGACTGTACTCAGCAGAATGATGTCAACGTGTTGTGCGTAGTTGCAAGCACAGAGTTGTGCGAACTCAGAAAATGGTGGTGGGGCCATCCCGTATTTTACATGTTCGTAATAGTAATTTTTAACAATATTACATAATTTCCCAATTTATTAAATACATTTACATTGTTTTACTTGATTTTCCATTTATTTACAGGTTTTTCCTATAGTTTACAATGTTTTGTGTAATTCATATTAAAAAAATGTAATATTTTGTAAATATACTAATTTCCTGTCATTTTACTTGGTATTAACTGGATTTCGAAAATTACGTTGTTAATTCATGTATTATTTCATAAGTCAATCTTGTAGTTTAATGTAGTATAATGTATTTTTACATCCATTTTTTACTGTGTAATAGTGCTAGTATAAAACTACAACTAACATAGATCTAGAACTAAAAACATTCGGGTTTAGCCTTGCGTCTCTTAAGACGCAAGACGACTCTTTTTATCCTAGTTTAATCAGATTCGTTTTTCAATTTTCCTGACTGCTACAAAATTGCAGCATTAATAGGATTTTGATGCAAGGAGAGAATAGCGTTTTGTTTGCTTTCAATCTATTTTCATGGTTGCTTATAAGCTCTTCTTGACAAAGAGTCATAAAGCTAATCGTGCGTAAATGTACATTTAAAGGTTACATCTTGTGCGTAATACTGAGAAAAGCGTAAACTTGTATTTTATGAGAAATAAAACTAGGGAAGGGACAATTACGCACAATGTCTTAAAAGGTGGAAGGAAGGAAGCGATCTCGTCTTCTCCAAGGGAATATAAAGGAAAAGGTTGAAGTAATAAACTAAGGAGAGTAATGTCTGTCTGAAATTGAGTCTTTATCTTACGAAAAACTTTGTGCGTTTGTAGATTTTACCAACTTTACTAACATTTTTATACGGCTTTTAAGATAAAACTTTTTAGAGATTTATAAAAAACTCTAATGAGCTTATAATTTTTTTTTGAATAAATCTCACACAAACGTGCGCATAAACTATCGAAAATTTGTCTTATCGCTTCGCATTATTGGCCGCAACAGTATGCAAATGCGATCGCTATCTGTGCGAGATCGAAATTTCAGCCTAGAACGTAATAAATGAGAATTAATGTTACACGTCGCCCTGTAATGTTCCCTAAAACCACCATTGGACGCTACATGGTATTAAATGCGACGAATAAAAGTAAATGACATTGTGAGATAAACAGAATTTTGTTAACCAACCGGTAGAAAAACGAGTGTTTGTAACCCCGTATAAAAGGGTAAAGGTCTGATAAGGACGTTTATTTGCAAGTCACCCAACGAGATTTGGAAAATTACCAGATACGTACAGAATTTAAATTTCCTTTAAAATTAAGGAAAAATAAAATGATTTTTTTTGTAAACCCGAAAATAATCATAAAAATTTATTGATTCAACGTGGCTTTTAAATTTATAAAAAAATTTATGGTTCACACCGGGGGCGAATATTGCTTATAAATCTTCAACGTATAAGAAGCAGTATCTTACGTTAACACGTAACTTGTCACGGAAAATTTCAATGTTAAACCATAAAAATCTCAATAAATCATTGATTTACTTTTTTATGTACACGAAGATATCCAGCGAGAAAACAAACGAAACGAGAAAATACGCGAAAATTATACGAACTCAATCTAATGAAAGTTGTTTGCTTCGTATATCGGCGAAACTTGATTGCGCAGAAAGTTTCTCCAACGATCCAGTACAATAACAAGCTTCAAGGGTATATCTATTAATAAACAATCACAAAAAAACTTTCTCTAAAGAATTAAGAAATGGAGAAGGAACAAATGAGATGGCGAAAAATCGCTTGAAAAGAATAGGAAGTTATCGATTGAATTAGAATTTTTGGTTAAAGACGAGAGCTTTCGAAGTTAGTTGGAAAGTTCGAAAAATATTTGTTTAGAATGTAGGATGATTGTTATGAAATTTAAAGCTGCGAATTAAAACTTGATGTTTAAAAACATCTTTTAGTTAAGATAACTAAGAGATTGTTTACATTAAAAATATTTGAAACGTTTCCATTTAACTATTTATTTATGCGACTATGTGAAAGATTTTAATCTGTAAATAAAGATAATATCTAATTAACAACATAGTATTATAGGTTTATTATCTTAGTATTATAGGAGGAAATCTTCTGTCAACAGTATCCCGTTTTTTGCAAGTGGTATCTAGTTCTCTACCAGGAACATGTAGTATTCTGTCAGTAGTATCTAGTCTTCTACAAGCAGTATCTAGTCTTCAATTAGCAATATTGAGTTTTCTACGAGGTGTATCTAGTGTTCTACTACCTAGTTTTCTATTGGCAATGTCTAGTCTTCTACAAACGCTATCCAGAGTACTATAAACAGTATCTACTTCTCTGCTAAGAATATTTAGTAATGTACTGTATTATTTTGTTTTGTTCCAATTAATTAATTATATAAACCAAATTTTTTTACAAATAAATCACACAGAAAACATATAACAATTATTTAATTGGATAACAACGAACAAAACATACATTTTTTTTGTTAAATTAAAGAACATGAATCTCAGGGACAAAAAAAAATAAAACGCAAGTTCATGGAGACATCTATAATTAAATTTTTAAATTTACAAACTAAATATAAAATAGAGCATAAAGAAATCTGTGCAAGAAAGAGGTAACTCCTTTATAAGAGTGTTGAAATTGACAAAGCTTATACGCGTTAATTTATAAGTGTCTTTTAACCCTTTGTGTCCCAAGAAGTCAAACATTTTGAAACTTTGTGACAGAATCAGACAGAATTAAAACGCTATCAAAATACACTCAGTAAAGGCCTTTGGAATAAAATTTTAGCAAAATATGCAATTCCCCTATTTTCGCATAGTCTAAGTGTCAAAAAAAATGCTAATTCAAAAATTCCTGGAAACCGTGTTTATTGAAATTAAGAAATAAAACTTATTTTAAATTGAAGCTTGAAGCTTTCTGTTTAAATCGATCTATAACAATCGATGGGTTGAATTAAAAAAATATTGAGAAAAAGAGTATTGAGTTAAAACATACATTTTCGTATAACCTAAAAGTGTCAAAAAAGATGCTAATTTAAAAATTCCTGGAAGCCGTATTTATTGAAATTAAGGAATGAGACTTATTCTATATTAAAGCTCAAAGCTTTCTCTTTAAAATGATGTATAATAATTGTTGGGTTGGATTGGAAAGATATTTTAAAAAACTGTTGAAATAAAACATACATTTTCGTATAACCTAAGAGTGCCAAAAAAGATGCTAATTTAAAAATTCCTGTAAGCCATTTTTATTGAAATTAAGGAATAAAACTTATTTTAAATTAAAGCTCAAAGCTTTCTCTTTAAAATGATGTATAGTAATTGTTGGGTTGGATTGGAAAAATATAGAGAAAAAAAAATTTTGAAACAAAACTTACATTTTCGAATAACCTAAAAATGTTAAGAAGATGCTAATTTAAAAATTCCTGTAAGCCATATTTATTGAAATTAAGGAATGAAACTTATTTTAAATTAAAGCTCAAAGCTTTCTCTTTAAAATGATGTATAATAATTGTTGGGTTGGATTGGAAAAATATAGAGAAAAAAAATTTTGAAACAAAGCTTACATTTTCGAATAACCTAAAAATGTTAAAAAGATGCTAATTTAAAAATTCCTGTAAGCCGTATTTATTGAAATTAAGGAATGGAACTTATTTTAAATTAAAGCTCAAAGCTTTCTCTTTAAAGGATGTATAATAATTGTTGGGTTGGATTGGAAAAATATAGAGAAAAAAAATTTTGAAACAAAGCTTACATTTTCGAATAACCTAAAAATGTTAAAAAGATGCTAATTTAAAAATTCCTGTAAGCCGTATTTATTGAAACTAAGGAATGAAACTTATTTTTTGAAACTTTAAATTAAAGCTCAAAGCTTTCTCTTGAAAATGATGTATAATAATTTTTGGGTTGAATTGGAAAAATATTAAGAAAAAAAATGTTGAAACAACACTTACATTTAAAAGAGTCAAAAAAGATGCTAATTTAAAAATTCTTAGAAACCATGTTTATTGAAATTAAGGAATGAGACTTATTTTAAATTTAAGCTCAATGTTTTCTTTTTATAATGGTCTGTAATTTTCACACCTAATAACCATTTATCAAAGAAATACCTTCTTGTACAACAAAATTCAACAGCACCACTTTTCACTAAACGTCTAACCTCACATCTGGATGAATAAGTTTAAAGTGTACCTAAAAATCCTATAATGCGGATTGCGACGTTTTTTATACAGATTATTTCTTGTATACACTTGTATAATAGAAAGTACAGACAGCTCTAAATGCGCCGAATAGATAACTACAGTTTAAAATGAGTGTTTAAAATTACCGGTACTTTAAAGTACCGTCGGGACACAAAGGGTTAAGATTGATTTTTTTATTTTAATCGCGAGGGTTATAAAAATTAAAGAGTTCGATAAAAGGAAATTATGTTCACTTAACTTGTTTACGGAGGTGTGACATGTCAGTTAAAAATGGTTGGTTGACCTTGGTCTTGCGGGATGGATGTTCTTCGGTGTTAGAAGGTTAGGATTCTCGGGAAATTTAGTTCTCGGGTCCTTCGGGAACAAGATGGAACATTGGACTCGATCTCAAGTATGTTTCGATTTCTTCGAAAATAATTTAGAAACACTTGTTTACTTTTACTAGATAAAAGTAAATTGAGTTGTCAAAAAAAAGTTCAAACTTAGGTTAGAAATTTTTAGGTTAAATTGACGTAGATTATACGTTAATTCGACAACGCTTCGATCTAGCCAAAATTGAACTCTCCCGGTGTCAAATTTGCGCGGCCTTATATACCCTTTTTGGACAAAGGCTTCTTGGATATCCGAATTTGGTCGCCTCAGTTTGAATCTGGGCTCTCTGATTGGTTGATAAAATGGCGGGAATTATAAATTACACAGGTTGGCCAAAATGATTGATTTTTTTAAAGAAAATAACCATCAACTTTTAAAATATTCGAAATTATTAATAAACTTTAAATTTGATTAAGATTTTGTAATTTTGTAGCTAATTTTTCGTTCTTTTAGATAATCGCGCTTTCGGGTGTCAAATTCCTTCGAGAAATTCGTAATTTGATGTAAAAGTTTGGAAAGAAAAAAATGGAATTTAAATATATAAAATGATTCAGAAATGGATGAAATTGCGGCCTAAGGACTAAATCGACACGATCTATCGATCTCGCATGGTTTTAGAATCGAAAATCGTCTGAAAAGTCGCCAAAATCAATACCTGTCAAAATGTAAATGTCAAGGTCAAAATTTGAAGGTTAATTACCTTTTTCTTGCACATCGTAATAATTTTTATTAAAACTAAACGAAAATCATAACAAAACTAACTACTTATAGTCTAATCCAAAATTGTAAATTTCTTAAATTTAATTAGTCTTTTTTCTGTTTCTTCGGAAACAGGGATTTTATTGCAGTATCAACAGTGTCTAGTTAAATAGTATTTAGAAATGTCTAATCTCCGCTTTCTAACTTTCTGCCAACAGAACCTAGTTTTCTGTAAGTAGTACTTAGTCTTCTATTAGCAGTGTCTAATCTTCTGCAAACGTTTTTCAGTGTTTCATAAGCAGTATCTACTTCTCTGTTAAGAACATTTAGTAATGAAAGTATCTAGTCTTCTACATGCCACGCCTAGTCCTCTATTAGCAATATATAATTTCCCGTTCTAACTTTCTGCCAACAATATCTAGTTTTCTGTAAACGATATCTAATCTTGCATCAGCAATATCTAACCTTCCTTTATCAATGTCTTCATGCATTCATGTAATTTTTTCATATGTGTAGAGTCAAATAAAAGATATAGGTGTATAACTTCATTATAGTTTCTTGCATTGTCACTGTTACTTCAAAATCCCGCAAATTATCCTTTCCAGAAATCTTACCTTTTATTCTCATAGTATGAATATCCCTAAATAAATCATCGTCCAACTAACTTTACGTAACTTATGTAAGTTAATACTCAAAAGAGCAACGTAATCTGAAGCAAACGATGAAAATAGTTTAGACTTCTATTAAAATTTTATCAATAAATTTAAATTGAAAACATTCCAATTGGATTTCAAAGGGAAAGTAATAAAATTAGTTAAAATTAATGCGAAAGTTATCGATTTGCTATGAATTTTGGGTATAACTGGGGTGTTGTCGAAGTTAGTTTGAAAGTCAACCCGAAGTTCGAATATATTTACAAGCAAATATTTGGTCTCAATGTAACAAGATTGGTTTTGCTGAAGGGGACTAGTTGGAACTAGCACCATTATGTGAATGATAAATGTATTTTCTTTAGATGAGGAAAATTGATCAATATCAATTAATCTAAAAGATTAATGATTTAAACAAATCGACAATTACTTTAGAAGGAACAAATAATCGTTGTAACTTAGCAAAGTTGTTTTTAAAGTTTTAACGTAGTAGTTATATCTTTGTGTGGTTGATAGGGATGATTCTAGTTGATCAATAACCTCGTTTCAAATTCGTTAGAGCAATTAGTCTCCTAATTACTTTGAACTAACCTACATATTACACTGTTGGTTTGAACCAATTTCCACTGATGTAAACTTGAACGGTGACATCTCTTAATCAGCATGAATCAGCACCCAATTACCGCTGCCGAATAATTTTGTTGATTCAACTTTTTAGAAAAAAAGATTACTTAATTAATTGCAGTTGGGTTATGTTGTTTTAATAACAACTTTGTTTACAACAGCTGTTAACGTTAACATTTAACATCAGTTAGTAGTAACTAAGTTAGTTGTCGAAGTTGTAGCAGAATTTTGCCATAATTAATGGCTCAGCGTAACTAGGTAAAATTCTATTTAGTAAAGTGTTTCTCTTTCCGGAAAAGAAGTAAAAATCTTAATTTACATAAATAATTAATTCATATCAAGTTATTAAGAAGGTTTTTTATTGTTATAAAACAGTTTGCTGGCGTACACATATTTTCCATGATGTTATCACCATAGAATGAAATGAGCACGCCATTTAAAAGCCTTCCTAACTATACGCTCGTTGGATAAATAGGTTTATAAATAAACAGGTCGATGCAATTTAAATATTTTATGGACGCTGACTCGTATCTCTTGCGATTAAAATTAACAAAAAGAAAATTGAGCACGTTTTATCAATGATTAATAATTATAATAAGTTTGTTAGATAAGAAATCTGTCTATTTTTTTTTAAATTGATTCGCACTTAACCGAGAGGTGTCGTGGGAATAAGACTTTACGTGGAAAGACGTTTCTTGTTATAGCTTCTTGGAACGTGAGATCCATGAATGGTCGAACGTAGGGGTTCAATTAAAGCTCGAGTCCATCGGGAACGGCTATCCAGTGTGGAATTTCAGGTAATACGGTTGAAACGCGACCTATGAAAGTTCTTAACCCATGAGAAGTTTTTCAAAAAGTTTTATGTGTTAAAATTTATTCCGCTAAAAATTTCTTTTCTTTTTTGGTGGAGGCGCTTGTAGAATGTTTATAAAAGTACATATTTTTTGTTAAAATTTGGAAATTCAACGATAATATTATTTTCTGTTTTTGCTTCCAAACCCGTATGGGTTTTAACGAGCTTTCAGAAATCAATCAATCACGAGAGTTCGACAAAACGATTCGAGTGTACTGGCCTTTTTTCACCGAAGCTTTGTAGGATGATAAAATGCACCCTAAAGCGGGTCCGTATTGACCTTTCCACCTCTTCTAAGAGTACCCATCCAGGCATAAAGCGTGACCTTACAAATTAGATCCGTATTCAGTTTCCCATTAAACTACGACACTGTAAATGTTCTCTCTAAGGTTACAATTATTCGGTTTATTAAGCTTTGCTTGTATGTAATTAAACTTTGTGTGAGAATAACTAAAATAAATTGAGTTTCACATTTGTAATTTAACTTATACAGGATAACTAAATTATCGAAACGTAGAATTGAGTTATAGATGTTTTTTTATGTAGTTGTAGCTTTTTTTAGCAACATCTGCATGACTATAAAGGTTGCATTGTTTTTGAAAAGCTAATAATTCAATCTGTATCCCGGTAGTAGGATAATAAGCACTTCCTGCATTGTATTCTGCATAGGGCCATTTATCACGACAAACAATGCCCCGAGCTACCTCGAAAAAGGCAAATTACCTACTAAAAATCTTACTTGCAAAACTTTTGAACGACTCTTCATGATTGATAACGACTAAGTGTTCTATGTGCTAAACACCTCGCAAGTCGAAAATTAATGGGGCATCAACTCAAAAACCTACACTATCTATCTCTACAATTCCCGTTCGAGCTGATGTGGATAAATCAAAGTGTCCTCTAGGGAACACCCTAACCTTGTACTATGTTTTAATGCTCCCGATTGAATACAATTTTCTTGCTTTTGTGAACTTAGATATTTATCTTGTTTGTAAATAAATTAATTTATCGAGGAATCGTAAAACTGGGATCAAATCTACTTTTCAATCTTCTTTGTACCTAAGCTGTACTATAATTGTATTGTAGTATGGTTAGTAGTTCGTTTTTTGCTATCACCACTCTTTCCTTTTGTCCCATTTACTCTATCTTCTTATTTTCTCCTTATTAAATTTTCTACTTCACCTTTATATTTCTCCATTTTCCATCCCTGTTTTTATTTGTAACATCTTATACAGGGGTAGTTAGAAAATATAAGTTAAAATTTATTTTCTTAATATTTTTAATTCTATACCTAATCGAAACAATTTTACATGCAAATGATAATTACCATGTTACCTATTTATTATTTTCTAAAAACACTTATTATTATATTAATAACAAGAATTTGTAAGCAAAGGAAACGACAGATTTAAGAAAAAAAAAACTTTATTATAGACATCAACAAAGCAATTAAAATAAATTCATTGTAATTATAATTTCTATTTAAACCCGTTTCACAAAATCGAAGATTGTTATTGTTATTTGTTACTGTTACAGTAAAAATGGGTTCTGAAATTATCTTCTTATCTATTTCTTGCACTATAATGATAATAAACTCGGTGTTTGGTGATGTGCCAAAATGTAATCGTGAAATGTCGTTAATAGAAAATTTTGATAGCATGAAAGTAATTTTTTATATTTTAATAATTAATAAATAATTTATTTATGTGTTATAATTTTAGATGGCGGGTAATTGGAACATTATGTTCACCGGAAATGAAGAAAAAAGCAAAAAATCTTGTATGAAAACAACAAATGATGCACAAGTTGGTAAATTAATAATTGAAGAAGTTGGATTTGTTGAAGGGTAAGGAATTTCTTATTAATATTGAAATAAAAAATATTTGATATATTTCTTGTCAGAAAAAATGAAGATCTCATCATTACTGTTACCCAAATAGGATCTACTTCCGAATTCGTAGCAAAATCGAATGAATTTCGTAAGAATATTTTAGTTTCGTTATAAATTATTAATTTTAATTATTAATGTTTAGCTTTAAGTAGCGTTTGGGTCGTTTCAACCGATTATTCATCGTATGCAGTTTGGTTCTTATGTGTAAATGGGCATAAACAAGATGGTAATAATACCATATTCGTTTTGCGTTTTTATATTGATTTTCTTGTAGGAATCACATTTATATGTACCAGAGATGAGAAACCAAGCAATGAAGTTTTAAAGAAAGCCCAAGATGCTCTTTTAACCGCTGGGTTGATGATTGGTGATGATTATTTATTCCCAGTTGATCATTCTAATTGTTAATTTCGATTAAATTAAAAAATAAAATAAAATAAATTAAAGTAAGTTCTACAATTCCTTGACTATTCTTGGCACAATATTTTTTCCTACCTTTCTTTTGGGAGCTCACATCATAAGTTCATATTCGCGAGAGTATTGAATTCCAGTAGACCGCGTACTAGGTCTTGTGTTAGTTTTAGTGATAGTGCTAGTGCAAAACTAGAACTAACACTAGACCTAGAACTAGAAATATTCGGGTTTAGCCGCACGTCTTTCAAGACGGCTAAACCCGAATGATTCTAGTTCTAGGTCTTGTGTTAGTTCTAGTGATAGTGTTAGTGTAAAACTAGAACTAACACTAGAACTAGAAATATTCGAGATTAGCCGTGCGTCTTCAGACGCAATTTCGGTAATTTCGAAAGGCAACACTAATTCACTTTAATTCACTTGCACGGCAATCGTAAATTGTCGAGAAAACGTACAGATGGTAGAATAAGGTTCAGCAAATTGAAAAAGATTTTAGTTGAAATTTAAACTCTCAACCAAAATACAATTAGTGCCCAATACCAAAACAAAAATCAGTAGAAAATTTACTATTACTGATAATTTTTACCCGATTTGTAAAAAATTCATCGATCTCCGTCCGGCATTAGTAGCTTGGGAAAAATAAGAAGACAAATAGCCGAGTTTTTGAATCTGCCAAATCTCGAGATATATTCTGGACATAGTTTCTGCAGATCGTCTGTAACCTTACTCGTCGATGCAGGTGGAGACATAAGACTATAATAAGACTATATTATGGACAATAACATTCTACCCGATCGACAATTTGGCTTTCGTCCAGGTTTCAGCTGCGTTACTGCATTGCTTGATATCGTGGATGATGTGGTGAGAGCGATGGACGATTGACTACTCCAAGGCCTTCGATACCTTAAGTCACAAAATTCTATTGGCAAAGTTGCATTATATTGGTTTGAAGAATAAGGCGATTAAGATATTAAACAGCTTTCTAATCTGTAGGATGCAGAGCGTTGGCTTGGACGGTCGGGAGTCGAAGACGTTACCTGTCTGGGGTTGGTGTACCAGAGGGGTCGGTACTCTCCCCACTTCTATTTTCGATGTATACATGCGATTTCTATAAATTTGTCTCTTTCTGTAAAACACACCAATATGCAGATGACACACAGCTATGTGGGTCTTTTGGAGAGAACGAGGTGGATGAGGCCTGCGTGCGTATCAGTGCCGATCTGGACACTCTTGTGGAGGTGTCTCGTCGTCATAATTTGTTACTTAACCAATCAAAAACAGACGTTATTGTTTTTGGTCCAAAGAAACTTAGAGAGAGTATTAAAGATAGAATCAACATAAGAATAGGAAACAAACAATTGACATGTAAAAACTCAGTGAAAAGTTTTGGCATAATCATTGATGAGAACCTAACTTTCAATGAATACATCAATAAAAAGATCCGTTTTGCTTACAATCAATTAAAATAAATTAAAGTTTTAGTAATTTCTTGACAATTCTGGGCATAATATTTTTTTTGTAACTTTTATTTGGGAGTTCACATCATAAGTTCATAAGATTTGCGTTGGGTTCTGACACCGTAAATAACGATCAACCCAACTCAACCCAATTAATCGATACCAACTCAATTTTGTTGTTTTGTGGTAATCCATTACTTGTGATTACATTAAAAAGGTTATTTAAGGACATGTACCAAATTTGTACATCTTAATTGAATAACCCAAAACTTTTTGGGGTTATAAAAGAATGGTTGAGGATACCTCATACCAAATTTAAAGTTTCCTGAATAACCAAATTTTTTTTATATAAATCCATACAAATTTTTCCTTCTAAAATACACCTATTTAAGCCTGACACATATTTCTTGAGTTAACGTCACGACGATTTTCTGGTATTACCATTTTTGACATTCAAACCTCTATAATGGATTGTCACTCGTATTTCACCGAATATCTATATTTTACTCGTTTTAAAATAGAACCAGACGTTTCGAGTTGTACAAATCGTACAAAACTTCTTTTCATTTTAGATTTAATTTGAATTCCATTGCAAGTACCAGATACTCGATTTCGTATAACGCGACGATTAATTTAAATTAAATCGACCTATTTGTATTCATATATTCGCGAGAGTATTGAATTCCAGTAAACCGCGCACTAGGTCTTGTATTAGTTTTAGTGTATTTTAGTGTAATACTAGAACTAACACTAGACCGAGAACTAGAAACATTCGGATTTAGCCGCACGTCTCTCAAGACGGCTAAACCCAAATGATTCTAGTTCTAGGTCTTGTGTTAGTTCTAGTGTAAAATTAAAACTATTCTGGACATAGTTTCCGCAGATCGGATGCAACCTTACTCGTCGATGCAGGTGGAGACATAACAACATTAAAGAGACACGAGGGTTGGAAATCCACATCGCTCAGGGAAGGCTACATTGATGAGTCAATTAAAAATAAAATGGATACAGCTCATAAAATATCGAACTCGATACGAGAGACTACTATGTGTAACTACCAAACTGAAAATCTCAATAAGATTAGTTCTATGTATAAGCAAACAAAATATTGAGTTAGATGTAAACCTTCTTTGAATATTACTCATTGCTCAAATAAGACATAATTACTATCGCAAGTATCTTTGATTTTTTGTTTTGTTAATGTCACATAAGTAATGATACTAATAATAAATAAAATTGTTTAAAATAAATATATGAAATCAAATTCAATAGTAGTCGTGGACAAAGTATGTGTAGTATTCTACACACATATAATGAGTTATTATTCACTTAGGTTAATTATGCCACTCGCTACGTTCGTGACATAAACTTAACCTTAGTGAATAATAGCCCTCATTATATGCTCCTAGAATAATATACTATTATTTTTGAAAAAATGTGGCTTGTCACATTATTACATTAAAAAACTTGTATTATAAACAAAAAACTGTATTAACAAAAATCATTTTACAACTTCCATGTCTTCGATTTCCTCGTTAGTTGCTCTCAGGAAGAAAACAAATTTATGATCTACTGGAGGTATGTATCGTAATAAAGAGTATACATTATCTAATTTTTTTTGAAAATTTTTAGTAGTTCGTTATATTTTTTCGTGAGATCGCTTATAGAGATTGACTCTTTTAAGATTAGTAAATTAATTAGACTCTTTTTAAGGCTAACTTCATCAAAAGTTCCATTAACTGAGTTTTTTATAAAGAATGATTTTCGGGAATCTACTTTAAAATGAAAAGAATAGACTCCAGAAACGTTTAATTTTTCACCTTTGTCAGTGCGTTCATTTTTTGCTATGTTAAATAACAAAGATTTAATATTTTTAACTCTAAACCTAATCGAAACAATTTTACATGCAAATAATAATTACCATGTTACCTATTTATTATTTTCTAAAAACACTTATTATTATATTAATAACAAGTATTTGTAAGCAAAGGAAACGATACATTTAAGAAAATAGCTTTGTAGAAATCAACAAAGCAATTAAAATAAATTCATTGTAATTATCATTTCTATTTAAACCCGTTTCAGAGAATCGAAAATTGATATTACCTCTTTGTTACTTTGTTCTACTGTTACAGTAAAAATGGTTTCTGAAATTATCTTCTTATCTATTTCTTGCACTATAACGATAATAAACTCGGTATTTGGTGATGTGCCAAAATGCAATCGTCAAATATCGTTAATAGAAAATTTTGATAGCATGAAAGTAATTTTTTATATTTTAATGTGTGAAAACAACAAATGATGTTCAAGTTGGTAAATTAATAATGGAAGAAGTTGGATTAGTTGAAGGGTAAGAAATTTCTTATAATTATTAATATTGAAATAAAAAGTATTTGACATGTTTCTTATCAGAAAAAATGAAAGTCTCATCATTACTTTCACCCAAATAGGATCTACTTCCGAATTCGTAGGAGAATCGAATGAATTTCGTAAGAATTCGCAAATTTTCGATAAAAAGTTATTAATTTTAATTATTAATGTGTAGCTTTAAGTAATGCTTGGGTAGTTTCAACCGATTATTCATCGTATGAAATTTGGTTCTTATGTAAAAATGGACATAAACAAGATGGTAATAATACCATATCAACTTTGTTTTTCTATATTTATTGTCTTGTAGGAATCATATTTATAGGTACTAGAGATGAGAAACCAAGTGAGGAAGTTTTAAAGAAATCCCAAGATGCTCTTTTAAACGCTGGATTGATGATTGGTGATGATTATTTATTTCCTGTTGATCACTCTAATTGTTAAAAAATAAAATAAATTAAAGTATTAATAATTCCTTAACAATTCTTGACACAATATTTTTTTTGTAACTTATATTTGGGAGCTCACATCATAAGTTAGTGTTAGTTTTAGTGATAGTGCTAGCGCAAAACTAGAACTAACACTAGACCTACAACTAGAAATATTCGGGTTTAGCCGCACGTCTCTAAAGACGGCTAAACCCGAATGATTCTAGTTCTAGGTCTAGTGTTAGTTCTAGTTTTAGTTAAATAAAAATATGCAACATAGTGATATTTTATGCTAACTAGCGCTACCTACCACCTAAGCCATCTTAAGAGAAGTACTGTTAAATCAACCCAACCCAACCACATCTAAATCAACTCAACCCAATCAATCGATACCAATTCAATTTCGTTGTTTTGTGGAAATAATCCATTACTTGCTATGACATTTAAAAGGTTATTTAAGGAAATGTACCAAATTTGTACATCTCCTTAATTAAATAACCCAAACCTTTTTGGGTTTTTCCTGAATAACCAAATTATTTTATATAAATCCATACAAATTTCTCCTTCTAAAATACACCTATTTAAGCCTGACACATATTTCTTGAGTTAACGTCACGACGATTTTCTGGTATTACCCTTTTTGACATTCAAACCTCTACAATGGATTGCCACTCGTATTTCACCGAATATCATCTCTTTTCCAAGAGGGGAAATCTAACGGCATCAAATACATACGGGATAAAAAGTTTTACTCGTTTTAAAATAGAACCAGACGTTTCGAGTTGTACAAATCGTACAAGACTTCTGTTCATTTCAGATTTCATTTGAATTCCATTGCAAGTACTAGATACTCGATTGCGTATAACGCGACGATTAATTTAAATTAAATCGACCCATTTGTATTCATATATTCGCGAGAGTATTGAATTCCAGTAGACCGCTCACGCTGAAGCGATCTTCCATCTTTGACTTTTCTATTCCGGAACGGAAATTGACCGGAAAATTGTTGAGCCGATCGATTCGAAGTCGTTTGTCAACGATGAAGTGATTTGTTGACCTCTGAGATTCATTGTATTAAAAATTTAATACTGCGTAAAACAGATTTGCAATTAAAGTTTTTGAACTGCACAAAAGATTTAAAATGTAAAATAACCAAACGAGAACATAAATTTGAGGGGTTGCATCGACAATTTTGACTACTTGCCAAAAAAGGATTGTAAACAAGAGTGGCCTTTAAAAGTGGATCACTTCTTTGTTTTATTTCATAAAAGAATCCAGAAAGAATACAGTTTGCCCAAAATTCTTAAATCTACAAACAAATTATTAAAAAGTAGTGTAATCTATTATAAACGACAATCAAAATCTGCTCAGACCTACATTTAGTAACGACAAATTTATCGTTTACGACCACTTAACGACCCACGCAACAATCGTTACGAAATCTGGAAGAATAAATCAATCTTTACGGCTAACGGATGGGGTGAAACTCTACAGTTCCACCACAAAATTCGAGTTACAAAGAAATCTGAATGTTTATGTACCCTTGTCATGCTGATTTAACGAAAATAAATCGTCTTTCTATTCAAAATAAAATAAACGTGTTATTTCAATTTATTATCAAACTTTACTTAAAAGTTTCAAAAAAATTCATTTGCAAAATTATTAGGTCGAAGTCATTAAAGAGGCATAAACTATGTCATAAAAGGTGCAAGCCTAGGTATTAAAAAAGTTTGGTACGCTAATCGACAACTTTATTAGCAAATTAAAAATTAAAAAATTTTACAGTTAAAAAAGTGTAAAACAATAGGATGGTTTAATCATTGCGTCGAGGCTTTACTCGGGTTTTATTCGCTTAATTGCAATTTGCAGTGTCGCTTGCAGTGGTGTAATTCAATGACAAGCTGCAAAACACGGTAATTTCGAAAGGCAACATTAATTCACTTGCACGGCAATCGTAAATTGTCGAGAAAACGTACAGATGTTAGAATAAGCTTCAACAAATTGAAAAAGATTTTAGTTGAAATTTAAACTTTCAACGCTTTATCAACATAAAAAGCTTTTAAAGATTTAGGTGGCGATTTAGTGCTGATAACGAATTAGTATTCGTTTATGCCGTGTAAATTTAAGGGAACTTTCGTATTTATTTGCGTGATAAAGTACCAAGTCTTGTAAAATTAATATGGAAATGTTACACATAAAATTTGTCAATAAAAAAGATTATTAGCAATGCTAATAAATTTCCTAGAATAATTATTATATTCTTGTATTAAAAAGTTGCTAAATTGCCATAAAGTCAACGATTTTTTAGCATTTCAGTTTTACACTAGCACTATCACTAGAACTAACACTAGATCGAGAAGTAGAAACATTCGGATTTAGCCGCACGTCTCTAAAGACGGCTAAACCCGAATGATTCTAGTTCTAGGTCTTGTGTTAGTTCTAGTGATAGTGCTTGTGCCAAACTAGAATTAACACTAGACCTAAAACTAGAAACATTCGGATTAAGCGGCACGTCTCTAAAGATGGCTAAACCCCGAATGATTCTAATTCTAAGTCTAGTGTTAATTCTAGTTTTACAGTAGCAGTATCACTAGAACTAACACAAGACCTAGAACTAGAATCATTCGGATTTAGCCATCTTGAGAAACGTGCAGCTAAATCTAAATGTTTCTAGTTCTCGGTCTAGTGTTAGTTCGAGTTTTGCACTAGCACTATCACTAAACCTAACACAAGATTTAGAACTAGAATCATTCGGATTCAGCCATCTTGAGAAACGTGCGGCTAAATCCAAATATTTCCAGTTCTCGGTTTAGTGTTAATTCGAGTTTTGCACTAGCACTATCACTAGAACTCACACAAGACCTAGAACTAGAATCATCCGGGTTTAGCCGTCTTGAGAGACGTGCGGCTAAACCCGAATGTTTCTAGTTCTCGGTCTAGTGTTAGTTCGAGTTTTGCACTAGCACTATCACTAGAACCAACATAAGACCGAGAACTAGAAACATTCGGGTTTAGCCGCACGTCTCTCAAGACGGCTAAACCCGGATGATTCTAGTTCTAGGTCTAGTGTTAATTCTAGTTTTACACTAGCACTATCACTGGAACTAATAGAAGACCTAGAACTAGAATCATTCGGATTTAACCGTCTTGAGAAACGTGCGGCTAACTCCAAATGTTTCTAGTTCTCGGTTTTAGTGTTAGTTCGAGTTTTGCACTAGCACTATCACTAGAACTAACACAAGACCGAGAACTAGAAACATTCGGATTTAGCCGCACGTCTCTCAAGACGGCTAAACCCGTATGATTCTAGTTCTAGGTCTTGTGTTAGTTCTAGTGATAGTGCCAGTGCAAAACTAGAACTAACACTAGACCTAGAACTAGAAACATTCGGATTAAGCCGCACGTCTCTAAAGATGGCTAAACCCAAATGATTCTAATTCTAGCTCTAGTGATAATTCTAGTTTTACACTAGCACTATCACTACAACTAACACAAGACCTAGGACTAGAATCATTCGGATTTAACCGCCTTGAGAAATGTGCGGCTAAATCCGAATGTTTCTAGTTCTCGGTCTAGTCTTAGTTCGAGTTTTGCACTAGCACTATCACTAGAACTAACACAAGACCGAGAACTAGAAACATTCGGGTTTAGCCGCACGTCTCTCAAGACGGCTAAACCCGGATGATTCTAGTTCTAGGTCTGCACGGTACGATAATTGTCTAATAATCGGTGACTTTAACCCAAACCCAGCCAAAAACAGACACATCAATCAATTTGTGAATATGTCAAATTTTGTGCGCATCGCTACACCTCCGACGTTTGTAATGGCAAATAATCCCAACTCCAAGCCTGATTTAATCTTCTGCACAAACAACATAAGACCGCTCATCACGTCTGTTAGTGTCATTCCTGATCTGTGCTCTGACCATCTGGGTCTTGTGATCTGCATTAATACAACCACTCGAATACCTAAAGTAGCTCCTACTCTGATCAAAAACTATAAACTTTGTAATATGGAAAGAGTGAACGCAGGAATAAAGGAATATGTGAAATCTAACCCTGTTATCATACCCGAGTCTATCGCAACCTTTAATAAACGCTTGCTTAATTTGGTGGATGAAGCGAGCCCTTCTTACAACAAGAAATATTACAATTTCCCTCTGCCACCATTTATTCTCCGTTTAATTAAAGAAAAGAGACGACTCTACCGCGATTTTAGATCCTATGAAGACCCTGCTCTGAAAAGAATGTTCAATGAGCTTAATAAAAATATCCAAAAGCTAGTGCAGCAATTCAGAAGTGAAAAATACATTGAGGCCTGTGATAAAATCAACAGAAGCAAGGGTAAAAACTACTGGCAAGAAGTCCGCAAACTTTCGAAGTACCAAAAGTCCCCAGAAACCCAGGAGCTTATTGACCCTACGGATGGCTGCTCACACTCTAGTACGGAAAAAATCGTAAATATCCACGCTGAATACCTTGAGAGGGTGTTTTCCTTCAGCAATGAGGCCCTGTTCTGCCCTCACAACAAAAACACAATAGACAATTGGTACCAACACGCCTTTCCCAATTCGTCCGAAACACCTCAAGATGCTCTCATGCAGGAAGAAGAATACTTCACACTTCTTAACAGAGGAACCAACACAGCCCCTGGATACGACAACATCTCAAGGGAAATCTTAAGGAAGCTGGATCTTGATATCCACGCCTACATAAGAAAAATTTATAACTATTGCCTTACCACCCAGCATTTCCCACAAGATTGGAAGACCTCTATAATAATATGTATCCCCAAGAAAGATTCTTCTCTATCCGACCCTGCGAACTACCGTCCTATCTCATTGCTACCCGTAATGAGGAAGCTTTTCGAGGTGCACTTGAAGAACAAGCTGCTCGATATTGTTGCAAGTAGGATTCCGTCATACCAATTTGGATTCCAACAAGGTAGATCTACATCTCATCCCTTGGCAGTGCTTGTCTCAAACTTCCAAGTAGCACGGTTCCAAAAACAACAATCCGCCGCAGTCTTCCTGGATGTTCGGAAGGCATTCGACTCCGTATGGCACAGAGGTCTACTGTACAAGCTAGCTATGTTGAAAATCCCATCTTATCTTCTTAACCTGCTAAAAGAATTTCTTTCAGACCGCTCCTCATTGGTTAAAGTGAAGAACTACTACTCTCACAGTTTCTCCGCTCAACAAGGTCTCCCTCAAGGCTCTCCCATCTCGCCAGCACTGTACAACGTCTACTGCCATGACATCTACAACGACAACCCAGACGTCTTCGATCCGATGTCTTACGCCCTGCTTTATGCCGATGATACTACTCTCGTCGCACATGATGTAGACATTCCATCATCAATCCTAAGGCTGCAGACGCTCATCCAAAACATAGAGGAATGGTACCGAAAATGGCGTATCCTGATAAATCCTTCCAAAACCCAATTCTTCATCCCCTTCCTCCCTATTCGCGTTGCTCCTCCCACAATAATAATTCAATCTTCTCCTATCACAGCATCACCAACTTGTAACTACCTCGGCATTACCTTGGATAGAACCCTTAAATTCTCTACCCACGCCATCAAGGTAAAAATGAAAGTCAAAAACCGCGCCAAACACTTCCGTTCACTCTCATATAGAGGCCGAGGGATATCCACCAAATGCGCTACTCACATATACACCTCAATATGCCGCCCTATTATCGAATATGCCTCATTAATCATGACTGAAGCGCCGAGAGGATCACAGTACCATCTGGAGGTAGCAGAGAGAGCAGCCCTGAGAATTATCACTCGCATTAGACACCCTCACAACCCACTTTTCAACCCTTCCAACGAACTCCTGTACGACCTTACAAAGATTCCTCCTATAAACTCCCGTCTACAATCTTTATCCCTTAAAGCAACTATGAACTTCCCCAAAAACGCCCTAAAAAATTTCATCATCACTCCCCTCTCCCTTACCCACTGTCCCATAACACGGCTCACACTGCTTAAAAAAATAAGGCCCAACTGAGAAGACCTAAATACAACCAAACCGAATTCAAAGTCACGGGCAGGAAGACTAAGGTCTATAGCCCTTTTGGACTCTTTTCTTTATATTTGTTTTATATATGTATTTCTTTTCGTATTTGTTATTATTTTTATATAAGTCCAAATAAATATTGTTTTCTTCTTCTATATTTTTGTATATTGCATCTTAAGTAAAATTCACTGTATATATAGGCTTCTTAGAGATTCTGGTCAATACTGTTATTTCTAATATTCCAGAAATAATTAAATTTGGCCAATTCATCAAATAATAAAAAATGTTCTATTTTAAACCGTATTATCAAACTACTTTTTTTAACAAATAATTTACATGCAATTAAAATTTGTGCACGAATTTCATGATTTAGAACCATTTTATGTGGAAACTCATAAAAAAATAGACCTGAAAATATACACGCAAATTCACAGTGCATTTACAGTTAGATGTACACCGATAAAAAGTTAAAATCTAATTACCCAACGCCCTCGTCTTGGCAATCGTCCAAAATTAAATTCATTTTCGAATCGTGAAAAGTAAAATGTTGTCGAACACGATGCGAAGCTTTCAATTCTATACAGTAAACAAGGATATAAAAATTTTTGACACTGAAACTAATTCGTAATGGAATAAAAATTATTTTTATCTTTATCACCATATGAATGCATTAACCTAATAATCCCTTTATTAAGGAGACTCGAAGGGGTAATTAAGTTCTCAAACCTGTTGCTCATTCCATTAATATACTTTCCTCTAGATATTTAATAAACACATTTAACTATACATCTTTTCGTTTTAAAAAATTCAAAAATAAAATTGAATTAACTCACGAAAACAAATAATTCTTACCTCGATGTTTCTTGGTGAATACCCAGAACCTTTAATTCGATGTTCCGGGGAGTTTTTAAAGTTTTTAGTATCGATGTGCACGTTCGTTTGCATTGTTGATCACTTCCGGTATCTCTTACACCGGTACCGCGTTGTGTAACAGGTGAGAAACCGAGCTTTTAGTCACTCGTCGTCATCGCACCGAGCTTTCGACGACGCTACTGACTTCGGGTAGTGGCGTCGAAAGCTTTGGGCTTTCAGCCCGACGCCGACCGAAAACTCACGGACTGTTTTCTTCGTTAGCATCGAGGTTTTCCCTTCTAGACAAATAATCTTTAGGTATTTTTTGATGGTCTTATTGCATTCTCCACACAAAAGATATAGCTGTTCCTGTGAAAGACGCTAAACGTGATTTAAGATCAGACCTTTAAAAGTTTTAAAAGTAAAACAAGAAATAACGTTCACCTTAATTGTAAGTGAATGGAAATGTTAATTATAATTGATGTTTCAAATTATAATGGAAATGCACTCAACCTAAGAGACATTAACAATCCAGTTCAATCAACTGAAACTTGATTGCAGTTGAAGTTGACCGTAAACTGTAAAGTACGAGCTGTAAGTGATTAAGCACGCATAACATTTAATAATATAATACCTTAATTCAAAATTTAATGAGATAAATATTAATAAAATTATGTCAACTATTTGAGGTTTTGATACTTAAATCGTTTTAGGTCTTGTGTTAGTTCTAGTGTAAAACTTATTAAACTAGACCGAGAACTAGAAACATTCGGATTAGCCACTCGTCTCTCAAGATGGCTAAATCCGAATGATTTTAGTTCTAGGTCTTGTGTTAGTTGTAGTGATAGTGCTAGTGTAACACTAGAACTAACACTATATCTAGAACTAGAATCATTTGGGTTTAGCCGTCTTTAGAGACGTGCGGCTAAACCTAAATGATTCTAGTACTAGGTATAGTGTTAGTTCTACATAGTAATAGCGCTAGTGTAAAACTAGAACTAACACTATACCTAGAACTAGAATCATTTGGGTTTAGCCGTCTTTAGAGACGTGCGGCTAAACCCAAATGATTCTAGTTCTAGGTATAGTGTTAGTTCTATATAGTAATAGTGGTAGTGTAAAACTAAATCTAACACTATACCTAGTACTAGAATCATTTGGGTTTAGCCGTCTTTAGAGACGTGCGACTAAACCCAAATGATTCTAGTTTTAGGTACAGTGTTAGTTCTACATAGTAGTAGTGGTAGTGTAAAACTAGAACTAACACTATACCTAGAACTAGAATCATTTGGGTTTAGCTGTCTTTAGAGACGTGCGGCTAAACCCAAATGATTCTAGTTCTAGGTATAGTGTTAGTTCTATATAGTAATAGTGGTAGTGTAAAACTAAATCTAACACTATACCTAGTACTAGAATCATTTGGGTTTAGCCGTCTTTAGAGACGTGCGACTAAACCCAAATGATTCTAGTTCTAGGTATAGTGTTAGTTCTACATAGTAATAGTGGTAGTGTAAAACTAGAACTAACACTATACCTAGAACTAGAATCATTTGGGTTTAGCCGTCTTTAGAGACGTGCGGCTAAACGCAAATGATTCTAGTTCTAAATCTAACACTATACCTAGTACTAGAATCATTTGGGTTTAGCCGTCTTTAGAGACGTGCGACTAAACCCAAATGATTCTAGTTCTAGGTATAGTGTTAGTTCTACATAGTAGTAGTGCTGGTGTAAAACTAGAACTAACACTATACCTAGAACTAGAATCATTTGGGTTTAGCCGTCTTTAGAGACGTGCGGCTAAACGCAAATGATTCTAGTTCTAGGTATAGTGTATAGTGTTAGTTCTACATAGTAATAGTGGTAGTGTAAAACTAGAACTAACACTATACCTAGAACTAGAATCATTTGGGTTTAGCCGTCTTTAGAGACGTGCGGCTAAACGCAAATGATTCTAGTTCTAGGTATAGTGTATACTGTTAGTTCTACATAGTAATAGTGGTAGTGTAAAACTGGAACTAACACTATACCTAGAACTAGAATCATTTGGGTTTAGCCGTCTTTAGAGACGTGCGGCTAAACGCAAATGATTCTAGTTCTAGGTATAGTGTATAGTGTTAGTTCTACATAGTAATAGTGGTAGTGTAAAACTAGAACTAACACTATACCTAGAACTAGAATCATTTGGGTTTAGCCGTCTTTAGAGACGTGCGGCTAAACGCAAATGATTCTAGTTCTAGGTATAGTGTATAGTGTTAGTTCTACATAGTAATAGTGGTAGTGTAAAACTGGAACTAACACTATACCTAGAACTAGAATCATTTGGGTTTAGCCGTCTTTAGAGACGTGCGGCTAAACGCAAATGATTCTAGTTCTAGGTATAGTGTATAGTGTTAGTTCTACATAGTAATAGTGGTAGTGTAAAACTAGAACTAACACTATACCTAGAACTAGAATCATTTGGGTTTAGCCGTCTTTAGAGACGTGCGGCTAAACCCAAATGATTCTAGTTCTAGGTATAGTGTTAATTCCACATAGTAATAGGGTTGGTGTAAAACTAGAACTAACACTATACCTAGAACTAGAATCATTTGGGTTTAGCCGTCTTTAGAGGCGTGCGGCTAAACCCAAATGATTCTAATTCTAGGTATAGTGTTAGTTCTAGTCTTAGTTCAATAAAAATATGCAACTACCTACCACCTACCAGCCGCTTTAAGAGAGATACGGCTAAACGGAATGTTTATAGTTCTAGGTCTAGTGTTAGTTCTAGTGTTAGTGTTAGTTCTAGTGCTAGTATTAATGAGATAAATCACAATAAAGTTATGTGAAGTATTTATTTCAGTTAAAAGAATCGGTTATTGTGCGTGAGGGAGCTTTTGATGTTGTATCCGGTGAACAGAGACAGTTTTAACGAAAACAAATGGGTCCCCCTTTCGAAATATTCCAACTGAACATGTAACAAGAGCCATATTTTCAGGAAAAATCCCAAAATGCTGGGAACCGATAGCGTTCTTTGCCATAAATATCCAACCGAACTAAAAGAGCTTCCTATCTGCTAGTAAGCTTTTTTCAGAAAAAACCCGATCGCGTACATAAATTCACGGCCCGTTTGCTTTGCTTTCCATTATCATTTTAGAAGGATTCGTTTCATTATCGTAAAAAAACGTAATTTTTGTAATTAATTGAAATTGCACATAATTTTTTGAAGATAAAAACGAAATTACTACATAATATATTTCATTTTAATCGAGAAAATTTCACAGTTGGTGGTAACCGTTTCACTCGTTAAATTCCTATTGGGCTGCAGTTAAATAATACATTTTCCGGTGGTCGCCTGGAGTAACCCGCGGTGTTATTTATTTAGCTTGCATCTTTATAATGCAGCCATTTCAAATATACTTTTAATGATTCTGGATGCTCCAATTTTCTAAGAATCTTTTTTTACTGAAATAAATAAAGCTGTAGTGTTAAATTCTTATCATATCTCATTTCAAAGATATTTTCGAACGATTAGATAAATCCGCGTTCAACCTAAACTGAAATGCAAATTTGATGACCAAAAAAACTGATTTATGCATGAAAAAGTTAAAATAATTAACGATTTTTCAAAACAAGAAATGTCTCTCGAATTCAACGTGAAACGAACATCGACCTGTTCATCCACAGGGAGCAATAGAAAAACCAAATTACGTGGCGGACTCCCAGAACTGCGTTCCTCACAAATATAAGTAAATAAAAACACTAATTCATGTAGATGCTTCTACATCTGAAAATAAAAAAATCGATCGCTGAAATTTGCAAGTAAAATGCAATTCTGCGCAATTTTCCAGAAGGTAATCTACCAGCTCGCAAACTTACTCAGATCGTTGCTGAAGCTACAATAGCCCAATTCGCAGCTAACCCAATAGGGAAATGTAAATGGGCTCTTGTATGCTGTAATGATTGAGTTTGTGGTGTGCTGTTATTTTTGATTGACCAAGACTCAAATGGAAGGTATCGGAAGACTTGGGAATGATCTAAATGAGAGTGAGTTTAGAGGACAGATTGTGAGAATTTATGAAGATGCAAGAGAATTGTATAATACCGGAATCTGCTGTTCAGACAGATAAGCTGATATGCCAAAACAAAGAGGAAAACATGGAACTGCATAGAACCGCAATCGGATGATAGGATTGGAGAAACGCCAAAGGATCGATTTTACATACCGATAGGCCGGGATGTCAGGAAATATACGAAATAGTAGAAGCGGAATTAGCTTACTACATTGTTAATGTAGCAGAATATCGATGAGGAGCTGATTTCTTCGATGAAATACAACAATCTATGCCAAACTACCCCAAATTGACCACGCACCATGATTGCCATGTGGTTCCATTTGGAAAGGTGCAGACGTTTCGCCAAAATCTCACTTCTCATCTTCAGTGCGTTGTCGTAATCTCCTGTCGGCAGACTACCAGGTGAGATATTGGCGAAACGTCTGCCCAGTTCCAAAGGAAACCAACAGGAAGAAATGTCGAATCGATCACAATAACACATACTTCTCCATTCGTGAACCACAAGGAATTGCCATTAAAGATTTTTTGTGTCTAGAAAAAGTTATCAACACGAAATCAAGAAAAAGATATACAGGCTGTCCCGCAACGATTGTACAAAACTGCATCAGCGTATTCTACGATCAAAAATAAACAAAAAAAGCCTAATAAACATAGGTCCGAAAATGGACCATTTTCGAGATATTCAAAGATTTAGTTTCATAAGTTGATATTTTAACATCATGAATTTAAATTTGTTTTTATAATAATTAAGTCGTTACTATGATTACGATAAGTTGTCTAATCAAAAAAAAAAAATAATACTTCACGATATTATTATTTTACTATTTAATTTAATAAAACTATTAAGTATGGCTCCTATTAATTACTCCAAGGAAGAGATGGCGGATATGGTGTATTGTTACGGACTAGCTGATGGCAATGCGTCGTTAGCAGCTCGTCATTACGCGCAAAGGTTCCCGAACAGACGATTGCCTAATAGTCACACCTTTAGCAGACTATTTCTCAGATTAAAAGAAACGGGAAGCGTAACCCACAGCCATTCCACGGAGAGACATTACACAAGGCCGGTGGAATTAGAAGAAGCAGTTTTGAGAAGAGTCGATGAAAATGCCTCAACCAGCATTAGAAGAATTTCTGCACAAGAAAACATTAACAAAACAACCGTTCACCGCATTTTAAGGGAGCAGTTGCTTTATCCTTATCATTACAACACCGTTCAAGCTCTAACAGAAAATGATGGCGAAAAAAGAGAGATTTTTTGTAGGTGGGCCATACAGGAAGAGGTAGTAAACGTCAACTTTCCCATAAACATTGTATTTACGGATGAAGCAACATTTACTCAAAGCGGAATTTTTAATATTCATAATGCGCATGTTTGGAGCGATGAAAATCCCCATACAATACTAGAAACTCATCATCAGTGGCGATTCAGTGTTAATGTATGGGCTGGAGTTATAGGTGATCAGTTATTAGGTCCATTTTTTCTTCCAAAGAGATTGACAGCCGATGCCTACATACATTTTTTACAAAATGACCTTACAGAGGCATTTGATAAATTACCTCAACAAATTCTAGAAGATTGCTACTTTATGCACGATGGAGCACCAGCACATTATGCACGCGCTACTTGAGCATACTTAAATAACAGATTTGGCAATAAGTGGATTGGCCGAGGAGGGCCACCTCGTTCACCAGATTTAAATCCGTTAGATTTTTGGAACATTTAAAACAAATTGTTTATTCTGAAGACGTTCAAAATGTGCAGGATTTGAAGAATAAAATTAGTAACGCATTTGACACAGTAAAACAAATTCCTGGTATCTTTGAACGCATTAGAAGTTCATTTAGAAAACGTATCCGTTTGTGTTTAGAAGTAAATGGTGCGCATATTGAACATTTATTATGACATGAATCTTTTCCAATTTGTTAAATATTCGTTGTTTTTATGCTGGTTTTTTGCTTTGTTACTTGTTTTGTTAAATTATTAATGAACTGTATTAATTAACTTAATATTATCTTATTATTTATTAAACTTTATCTTAACCATCGTAACCATGGTAATCATATAATTACTGCATCTAAATCGTTAGAATTAATGATGTTTACAATAGGTCAGCTTATGAAACTAAAACTTTGAATATCTCGAAATTGGTCCATTTTCGGACCTATGTTTATTAGACTTTTCTTGTCTGTTTTCGGTCAGAGAATACGCTGATGCAGTATTGTACAATCGTTGCGGGACACCCTGTATACTAATCCAATTTTATCACAACACGCGATACTTATAATGATACAATATACGTCAAAACGGATTTGAAATCAAATTTCCTTATTCACCTTAATCTAATTAATTCGAAACCCGAAAGCATACCACGACAACATTTCATACGTCCCTAACTAATACAGCAGAACGTTGGATACGTCAACGCGACTTTGGGGGATATCTTTGGTGTCAGCTAATATACGTCGAGTTTGATGTTAACTCGATTATAACCACTAATTTTCGTATTAAGATGTTAAAGTTAATTGGATCAGACGATGCGAAATCGAGATGTGTACCTAAGGAAGCTAATAATTTGGTATATCTATTATTTATATACGTTTCATAAACATTTAAAATTTATTCGTGTATTACATCGTACCATTTAAAGTGATGAATGGCAATATATCACGTTTGTTTAAATTTTATGGTTTTGCGGTTTGATGTCGTTACGAGAGTGCGCTATCCAGATGAAATATCAATAACGGGACTAGTTGGTTTCACTAGATTCCTGCGGTATATTTCCATTGTTCAATTTATAAACCGGTCATTTATTCGGAAAAATCCACGCATCAATGCGTTCATATAATTTTACAAATTACAGGAATTCTACTACCTAAAAACTGTTAAATTCCAATCTAAAAGCTTTTTTCGCAGGTATTATGTATTAGAATAACGTTGCTTTAAAAATATTATCAATTCAATATCGGGTTAAGGTCGTGAATTACAATGGTTATTCACACGTGGATATTGCTGCATGTGTGAGGTTGTGATGTAATATGGGGTGAGAGTTGGCAAATATGCGGAACCTACAGCAAACACCGGAACAACGACGTCGACAACGTCAACGGAACCTGAATCCGCCGAAGAATCCGTTACCATGACATCGTCATGCGTTTTACTGAAAAAAACTTAAGCAAAAGTATTTGATACGCTGTACACGATCGTAAATAACTTTATCAGAGAGTTCAGAAAATTTGAATTTTCCGCATATAAAATACATGATTGAATATTTTACGTAGTAGATGATGCACCAAAATAAAGGTATTTTTAAAGAGAACCTAATAAATTTGTTTATTATTTTCTATACTAATTAAAAGCTTTAATTATGAAGGCCAATAAATTACAAGTAGCTTAATATTTTATAAAACTAGACTCAAATTTTGGGGTTATAATTCTTCATTAACAAAATAACCACATTTAGTACTCCTTATGTTGGATGCTATACGCCCTTTCGAAAATAATAAAAGTGGAGATAGCTTTGTTTATAACTTTTTTTTCTGTGTTTATGAACGTATTCTTAGAACAACCTGATTATACAGGTATATAATTCTTTTGTGATAAAAAACAATTTAAATTTTTGTCGCTCCAATCGATTTTTAACAACAAAAGATGTTTATACTACCAAAAATACCTATCGATTTATTATGTACTATGTAGGCAACTTTATCTACACTTACTACACCAAGAGAGTCAAAATTTTAAATAATTTGAATTTTGGAATGAGGCACATCGATGTTCCTTGCCGTAACGTGTTATTTAGAGACGTACGGCTAACCCCGAATGATTCTAGATCATGTGTTAGTTTCAGCGATCGTGCTAGTGCGAACTAGAACTAACACTAGACCTAGAACTAGAAACATTCGGGTTTAGCCGCACGTCTCTAAAGACGGCTAAACCCGAATGATTCTAGTTGTAGGTCTAGTGTTAGTTCCAGTGATAGTGGTAGTGTAAAATTAGAACTAACATTAGACCAAGAAGTAGAAACACTCAGATACTAGTTCTAGGTCTAGTGTTAGTTCTAGTTTTAATTCAATACAAATATGCAACCAATTAATAATTAATTATCGTACCCGACGTCATTATTGCAAGTATGCAACCAATATCACAGTGTAATACGCATCATAGGTAAATCGCGTATTGCAATAAAAATACTGTGATATTGGTTGCATACTTGCAATGATGACGAAATGTACAATAATTAATTAACACACTGTATATGATTTTAAGGATGCAGTTTAGTTAACGCTATTTAGTTAACGCTATTACATATCATACATCTCCAATAATGTTTAGAAACTATTGGATATCCCTAAATCTAAAAAACCATAAGAGTGCTATGAACTCCGAAGTGATTTGAAAACTTATCTGAAATCATCTTGTACACACTCTGGAAGACATGGTGCTTTCAAACAAATGTCAGAAAGAAATCTACTGAATGTAGTAGAGGTATAGTGGGAAGTTTTCTGTAAATCGTTGGACAAAACGTTGTAACATCTAAAGCAACCTCAGAAATTTTTGAAAACTATAGGTAATGTGTTGGAAAATCTTAGGAATCTTCTAGAACGTTTATTTATTATTAGAGCACTATATTCGGCATCATCTTTCTTTTATTAATGTGTATGCAACGAATATAACTATAATTGGTTTCTATCTTATAAAACACTTCAAAATAGTCTATGATTAGAAGTTTTCTGGAAAACTATGGCAAATCTTGTGCCATGCATGCATTGAGGTCTTATATATAATCTAGAGTGCGTATGCTGTTGTCCCCACCACGCCTAAAATGAAGCCAGAAGGATCGCCATGTTAGATGTACCAACTTAGCGGGAAATTCGAAATTGTTATATAACCAAAACAAAACATTAATTTTTTATTGATAAATAATTATTAATTATATGATATTTTAAAAGAACTTAATAATTTTTAGCCATAACCCTTATAATTAACATAAACTAAGAAGAAAATATTTAAAGCAATTCTGATTGATCACGTTAACCTTTGCTTATAAATAATTGTTAGTTTATTAAAAAAAAACTGAACAGTCCTCAATAATAAACTTTACTTGAACTTCAATTGAAAACCTCGGTGTAAGAAGGGAGTAGCTCCATTCTTCAAGACAAGGAGTTGTCCCCTTCTCACACCGAGGTCTTTAATTATTAATTCCAAGTCAAGTAACCAGAAACATTTTATGGACTGTTGTAAATAATCGTCCAACCTACCAAATTATAAAAAACATGTGTGAAACGAAAAGAATTCGAAAACTTTCAACAAAAATCAAATTTTAATAAAAATAACAATATGTTTATGAGAATTGTGAGGTTATAATTGTAGGTACAATAGAGACTTGAAACTATAGCTAAGTTCAGGTCGGTACATCCAACATGTCTGACATTCTGATTACCCCCACGGTTTATAGAACATAAGGTTACCTCATTCCCTATGCCTCTGTAGTATCGATTATTACCCCGCAAATTGACGTCACTGGTTCGATACAGTCAGAATAAAAGATAGCCTATACGTGCCTATACTGTGGTACAGTCTATATAAAATATTTAAACCTCGCATCGTGTTGTGTTGTTCATAGAATCAGCTACGTCACTGACCCACCTTGCCTCTCAGAGGAGGAGAATCGGTATTGGGTAACCTTATGTTCTATAGACCTTGGATTACCCCCATCACCACCACATACGCTCTCTAGGTTATATATAAGACCTCAATGCATGCATGTAAATCCCCGAATATATAAAAATCTCTGAAAGTTGTTTTAAGTTATTGTATGTTGTTGAAAAATCTGGAATGCTCTCAAAATATCTGTGGTAATCTTCTAGAAAATATAGGAAATTTGTTGAAAAATTACATATCTGTAAAAATTCTTTGAAATCGTAGTGAAGATTTTTTCTAAGTGCCATCAGGGAGTGATGGGAAAACTTCTGGAAAACATTGCCAATGTTTTGAAAAACCATTAAAGTCTTCTAGAACAATTTGGAAATTGTCTAAAGTATATTAGAAAGATTCAGTAAAATCTTGAAAATCATAGAAGTCTTTGAAAACTAAAATACATCTCCAATAACACCTAGAAACTACTGGAAATCGCAGAAAATACTTAGAAATTTTCTAGAAATCTATAATGCTTCCATATTATATCAAAACCCCATTAAAATTTCAAGCAGTATTCGAAAATCATTAAGTGAATCATCTGACTTGCTAGAAATCATCTTGTAAACACTCTGGAAAACCAATTCCTTCCAAACAAATCCCAAAAATCATTGAAAACTCTTGAAAAATACTACAAATTCTTGAAAACTTTTCTGTAAATGTTTGAAAAGCAATTTTAGAAATCCTTAACATCTATAGTAAATCTGTAAAAACACTTCAAAATACTCGAAGTATGATTGAAAGTTTTCTGGAAAACTGTAGAAAATCTTGTGCCATGCATATAAATTCCAGAATATATAAAAATCCCTGAAAATTTTCTGGTGAATCTCGGAAATGTTTTGAATAACTTTTGAAATCTTCTATAAAGTTTTGGAAATTGTCTAAAGAATGTTGGAAAGCATGTTTAAAATAGTCTAAAAATTTTTATAAATTCAAAAATATGATCTTTGACGCTAACAAAAAGAATTTGGAAAAGTTTAATAATTAAAGACATTAAGGACAGTGCACTCTATGTCGAAGAAGCTGAAGCATAAAATCTGCTTACTCTAACATTTTCACTAAATATAAAATAATCCACGAAATTTGAATAGTCATTTTAAATTTAATAAATAAAGTTGAGATTCTTGCAAAAATAATTATCTACTAATAATAATTAATTGTTATTTTACAGAATCATGTAAATGGTCAATATAATTCCAAGGAACTATATCAAAGTTAGTCTTTTCTTCAACAGATGGCACACTTAACATTATTTCAAAATAAAATTTTATTTTAAAATTAAACCTATTTTAATTATTTACAGTCGGGTCTTATTGTCTTAGTTTTATTTCGCATTTCGAAAACTCGTTATATTGTTTAATTTCTAAGTTTATCAAAGGATAAATTTATGTTTTGATAACTTTTGTTATTGCAATGTTTTTTTTAATTAAGCAGAAAAGATATTAATATAACGCAAACAGATAAAATGGATAATCCGTTATGAAGACATACTTTTTTACACAGTCGAAAACACACCTCAAGGCTGTAACAGTTAAATTTATACAAAGAAAAACACATTTTTTCATTAACACATAGGTGAGTAAAGTTATAGAGCATCTAAGAGTTTAAGTTTAGTTTTATAAAAATTATTAATAAGTAAGATACATCGAATCTTAAATCACTGTTATAACTATTTTCTTGAAGGTCAAATCGACACGAAATCTTATTACGTCGCTTAGTTATGGATGAGTACTATTAAAAGAACATCGCAATATATAAATAAGTGATAATACTTTTAAATATAACGAAATTTTGCTGTAAAATTAACTCGATTGTAGTTGAAATGTATTTGGTGTTAATTCTTTTTGCCGTTTTTTGCTTACAACTTTTGTACACAAAAAAATGGAAGTACAAGTCAATGGAGAATATTCCTGGGCCCCCACCCAATATTTTAATAGGAAATATGGGGCTTATGAAAGGAAATATTGAAGGTAAATTTTTATATTTTTAATTAAAAAATTAATTTTGTTTGTTTTTAGATATGTTTCATAATATAATTTCTTTAAACAAAACATTTGGAAAGTTTGTAAAAATATGGGTTAGTCCGATAACGCCAAAAATAGTGATAGCAGATCCAGGAGTGGCACAAAAAGTATTAAATTCCTCACTGAGTAAATCGTCACTTTACAACCATATGTTTCCCTTTTTGGGGAATGGTTTAGTGACATCACACGGTATTTAATAACTTCATTAAAATACTAACCCATTTAAATCTTTATACACTTTAGTAATATCATTAATCATTAATAAATTGTAGTTGATTTATGGAGAAAAGATAGAAAATTAACGAACGTTGCGTTTAACACGAAACTAATGGATCCTTACAATATTGCTTTTGAATATCATGGTAACCAATTGGTGTCAATGTTATATGAGAAAACTGGGTTAAACGCTTTAAATATAGTACCATTTGTAGATTTATATGCTCTTGATGTAATATGTGGTATGCAAAATAATTTTTTTTATTATTTTATTAAATTTTTCTGAATTTATTTAAATACAAAAGCTTTCTAGTTTAAAGGGTCTGTTGTAGTTAAATAAAAACATTGAACACTATCACTAGAAGTAACATTAGACCTAGAACTAGAAACATTTAAGTTTAGCCACGCGTCCCAAAACCACTAAACCCAAATGTTTCTTGTTCTAGGTTTTATGTTAGTTCTAGTTTTGGTTCAAAATATGCAACAATCTAGCACTGAATAACAATTAAAACTAGAACTAACACTAGACCTAGAACTAGAAAGTTTCGGGTTTAGCCGTGCGTCCTCAGACGTCTGAGCCGCACGTCTCTAAAGACGGCTAAACCCGAATGTTTCTAGTTCTAGGTATAGTGTCAGTACTACTTTTATACTAGCACTGTTACTATGTAGAACTAACAGTATACTTAGAACTAGAATCATTTGGGTTTGGCCGCACGTCTCTAAAGACGGCTAAACCCAAGTGATTCTAGTTCTAGGTATAGTGTCAGATCTAGTTTTATACTAGCACTGTTACTATATAGAACTAACACTATACTTAGAACTAGAATCATTTGGGTTTAGCCGCACGTCTCTAAAGACGGCTAAACCCGAATGTTTCTAGTTCTAGGTATAGTGTCAGTACTACTTCTATACTAGCACTGTTACTATGTAGAACTAACAGTATACTTAGAACTAGAATCATTTGGGTTTAGCCGCACGTCTCTAAAGACGGCTAAACCCGAATGATTCTAGTTCTAGGTATAGTGTCAGTTCTAGTTTTATACTAACACTGTTACTATGTAGAACTAACATTATACCTAGAACTAGAATCATTTGGGTTTAGCCGCACGTCTCTAAAGACGGCTAAACCCGAATGTTTCTAGTTCTAGGTATAGTGTCAGTACTAGTTTTATACTAACACTGTTACTATGTAGAACTAACATTATACCTAGAACTAGAATCATTTGGGTTTAGCCGCACGTCTCTAAAGACGGCTAAACCCGAATGTTTCTAGTTCTAGGTATAGTGTCAGTTCTAGTTTTATACTAACACTGTTACTATGTAGAACTAACATTATACCTAGAACTAGAATCATTTGGGTTTAGCCGCACGTCTCTAAAGACGGCTAAACCCGAATGTTTCTAGTTCTAGGTATAGTGTCAGTTCTAGTTTTATACTAACACTGTTACTATGTAGAACTAACATTATACCTAGAACTAGAATCATTTGGGTTTAGCCGCACGTCTCTAAAGACGGCTAAACCCGAATGTTTCTAGTTCTAGGTATAGTGTCAGTACTAGTTTTATACTAACACTGTTACTATGTAGAACTAACATTATACCTAAAACTAGAATCATTTGGGTTTAGCCGCACGTCTCTAAAGACGACTAAACCCGAATGATTCTAGTTCTAGGTATAGTGTCAGTTCTAGTTTTATACTAACACTGTTACTATGTAGAACTAACATTATACCTAGAACTAGAATCATTTGGGTTTAGCCGCACGTCTCTAAAGACGGCTAAACCCGAATGTTTCTAGTTCTAGGTATAGTGTCAGTACTAGTTTTATACTAACACTGTTACTATGTAGAACTAACATTATACCTAGAACTAGAATCATTTGGGTTTAGCCGCACGTCTCTAAAGACGGCTAAACCCGAATGATTCTAGTTCTAGGTATAGTGTCAGTTCTAGTTTTATACTAACACTGTTACTATGTAGAACTAACATTATACCTAGAACTAGAATCATTTGGGTTTAGCCGCACGTCTCTAAAGACGGCTAAACCCGAATGTTTCTAGTTCTAGGTATAGTGTCAGTACTAGTTTTATACTAACACTGTTACTATGTAGAACTAACATTATACCTAGAACTAGAATCATTTGGGTTTAGCCGCACGTCTCTAAAGACGGCTAAACCCGAATGATTCTAGTTCTAGGTATAGTGTCAGTTCTAGTTTTATACTAACACTGTTACTATGTAGAACTAACATTATACCTAGAACTAGAATCATTTGGGTTTAGCCGCACGTCTCTAAAGACGGCTAAACCCGAATGTTTCTAGTTCTAGGTATAGTGTCAGTACTAGTTTTATACTAACACTGTTACTATGTAGAACTAACATTATACCTAGAACTAGAATCATTTGGGTTTAGCCGCACGTCTCTAAAGACGGCTAAACCCGAATGTTTCTAGTTCTAGGTATAGTGTCAGTACTAGTTTTATACTAGCACTGTTACTATGTAGAACTAACACTATACCTAGAAATAGAATAATTTGGGTTTAGCTGCACGTTTCTCAAGGCGGTTAAATCCGAATGATTCTAGTCCTAGGTCTTGTGTTAGTTGCAGTGATAGTGCTAGTGTAAAACTAGAATTAACACTAGAGCTAGAATTAGAATCATTTGGGTTTAGCCATCTTTAGAGACGTGCGGCTTAATCCGAATGTTTCTAGTTCTAGGTATAATGTTAGTTCTACATAGTAACAGTGTTAGTATAAAACTAGAACTGACACTATACCTAGAACTAGAAACATTCGGGTTTAGCCGTCTTTAGAGACGTGCGGCTAAACCCAAATGATTCTAGTTCTAGGTATAATGTTAGTTCTACATAGTAACAGTGTTAGTATAAAACTAGAACTGACACTATACCTAGAACTAGAAACATTCGGGTTTAGCCGTCTTTAGAGACGTGCGTGATCTTGTGTTAGTTCTAGTAATAGTGCTACTGCAAAACTCGAATTAACACTAAACCGAGAACTAGAAACATTTAGATTTAGCCGCACGTTTCTCAAGATGGCTAAATCCGAATGATTCTAGTCTTAGGTCTTGTGTTAGTTCTAGTGATAGTGCTAGTGCAGTGTTAGTATAAAACTAGAACAGACACTATACCTAGAACTAGAATCATTCGGGTTTAGCCGTCTTTAGAGACGTGCGGCTAAACCCAAATGATCCTAGTTCTAGATATAGTCTTAGTTCTACATAGTAACAGTGCTAGCATAAAACTGGAACTAACACTACACCTAGAGCTAGAAACATTGGGGTTTAGCCGTCTTGAGAGACTCACGGCTAATCAGAATGTTTCTAATTCTAGGTCTAGTGTTAGTTCCAGTTATATTTCAGTGAGAATACATAACAAATAAAAATATATAACTTCTATTTCTGAATTATTTAGAAACAATGATTGGAGTAAGAACACACATCTTAAAAACTGGTGACATGGAATATTTAAATGCCAGATCACAGTTTTTAACAATAGTCATGAATAGAACATATTCTTTGTACAAAGGCTACAATTTCTTGTTCAAATTCACAAATGAATACCGTTTAAGTAAACGTTGCGAAGAAATTTTAAGAGATTTTTCAAAGTTTCTTATATCTGAATACATGAAGAACTCAAAAAGTCGATCAAATGACGACACGGATACTAAAAACGTTTTTGAAATTATCACGGAAGCTGGTTTAACGGGTGATAGATTAATCGATCACGTGAACACTTTCGTTGTTGCTGTAAGTACTTAAAAATAAAACTAAAGAATATTTTAATCTGTTTTGATTAAACTAGGGTCAAGATACGCCTGCTTCAACAATAGCTTACGCTTTATACGAAATCGCGCATAAACCTGAAATACAACGAAAAGTTGTTGAAGAATCAGTAGAAATTTTAGGTCGAGATAAAAATGTAACTATAACAAGAAATGATATGCACGGAATGGTTTATTTAGAAGCGTTAATAAAAGAAGCTTTAAGACATTACCCCGCTGTTCCAATGATTGAGAGAACTTTAGATGAAGATTTACAAGTTTCTGGAGGTATTGTACCAGCTGGTACAGATACAACGATAAATATTTACGCTATGCATCACGACGAGGAATTTTTTAAAGAACCTAATAAATTCGATCCAGATAGATTTTTACCGGCAAATAGCTCCAAAATTAATTTAAGCGGATTTTTACCATTTTCAAAGGGGTCGAGAGATTGTATAGGAAAAACGTTTGCTATGTACCAAATGAAATCGGTTATTACAAAAGTTGTACGAAATTTTGAGTTGCTTCCGGCTGATCCACCAGTTAAACTTGTACTTACATCTGAGTTTGTTATGAAATCATCTAGTGGTAATCAAATACGAATCAAACCGAGGCAATTATAATATTGTATTGTTATATTATTTTTTTTTTTTAATGATATATTAATTCTTATTAAAATACAAATTTATTTATATCAAAAATATGATGACACATGAAAAATTCTAGACCTGTGACATTATCAAGTTTTATTCAAATAGCTTTAGATAAAATAATTATTACTGTTTTTATGTACACGTAGATTTACAAGTACTCTCTCCAGCTTCAACACATTTTTGTAACATCTCAGAAAATTCCAGTCCACTGGGACAATGAAAAAGAACAGCTTCTCCATTTTTACATTTATACGATTTAGTGCAATCATGCGGATGAGCGATAAAGGGCATTACTAATTCGTATTCGTCACAAAATTTTTTTGGGTCACAAACACTTGAATTATCTAAAATTAATAATCATTTATTATAATATTTTAATTGCTTCTGCTTAATATAATTATAATACTTACAATCACTCTGCGAACATTCTTTATTTCTTGCATCACAATTACCATTTCCTGATGTAACACATTTTTGTAACTCTTCAGAAAACTCTTCTCCATTAGGACAATTGTAAATTACGGCTTCTCCATTTTTACATTTAAACGATTTTGAACAGGTACTTGGGTGTGCGATAAACGGCATCAGTGATTCATGCTCTTGACAAAGTGCGTTTATATCACAAGCACTTATATTATCTAAAAAAAATTTTAATATAACTAAACTTCGGAACTATTATTTTTCTTAATTGCAAAATAATGATATGTCAAATGAAGTGATTCTAATAATTCATAATTTATCGTTTTATGATGTCATACGGTTATGACCAGGGCACGGAACTTTTGTAACAAAACGATACGATTTCCCCCCTCCACTCGTTCTCAGAAAATCTTGATTAAAAAACAGCATACTGTTCAGTGGGAAATTAAAATTTCAAGTTAGAAAAAAATTATGTTAACAAAAATTGTTCCTGAAATAATTCTAAACAAACTTTGTCAAAAATTTTTTTTGATTTAATCAATAATTAAGGAGATAACCTTAAAATAATAATTTTTCCGTTTTTATACATAATTATACTTAGATGCTTAATTAATAAAGATGTAAAAATTTTTTATTAAGATAATTGATTCAAAATCGAAATTGAATCAAATTTTATTTAAAACATTTTTTAATAAAAACAATAATTGTTGAGATAATTAATTTTGATAGCATACTATTCAGAGGGAAATTATTTAAATTTCAAGTTAGCAAAAAAATGTATTAACAAACACTGTTCCTGAAGTAATTCTAAACAAATGTTGTTAATAAAAATTTTTGATTTGATCAATAATTAAGAAAATAATATCAAAAAAATTTTTATATACAGGGTGGTTCAGTTTTTAATCGGGAAACTTTACTAGGACGTAGTACTTGCTAAAATAACACAAGTTTTTTATATAAACATAGGGTCGCAACTCTTTTGTTTTCGAGCTATGAGCGATCAAAGTTGAGCTAAAAATTTACATTTTATTATTTATTTCGGCTATAAGTAAACCGAAGAATTTGAAATTTGGTATGTATTTACTACTGGTTAACATCTTGTTTTCTAGCATACCTTAAGCTTCCCTAGCGCCCTCTAAGGGGATGAAATTCACCACCCCCTTGGTTCTTTTTAGAAGAACTTTTTAACGCCATGGAGTATTAACATAAAAAAATATTGGTTATAAAGCTCATTCTTTAATGGTACTTTTTTGTCTCTTTAGTTTTTTTCCTAAAATTGATAGTTTTTGTGTAAAAAAATGGAATGTCGTGCCATGTACCGCCATGCTTAGCTAAAATTACTCTAAAAGTTGGCTTTGATTTTCAAAAAACAATTTATGTTTGTATTGAGACGAGCTGTTAGTTACGTTAAATCCTCTTAATTGTTGACAATTATTGAAAATATTTCTTGATTGTTATTAAGTAAAAGTATCATTATTTTTTTATTGTTAATCATTGTTTAAAAAACTAGGAAAAATTGATCATGCCACGATTATTTTCGACAGAAGATTTTATTTATGGTTTTTGTGATGGAAATGCGGAAGCGGCATCTAGAGAATACGCTAGAAGGTTTCCTAATAGAAGATGTCCTGATCCTCAGGTATTTATCAATACACATCAACGTTTTCGACAATATGGTTTAAATACCCAGCAAGTACGAAATAATCAAAATAACAGAAACCAAAGAGCAATTTTAAACCTTTTTGATAATGACAGCACATTAAGCAGTCGCATAGCTGCTAGACTACTTCAAGCTCAAAATTTACGAGTCTCAAGAAGTACAATTTTACGAACTCTGAAGAAGGACCACAGGAAACCCTATCGTTTTCAACCTGTACAAAATTTAAGACCTGAAGATGGTCCTAAAAGAGTAACTTTCTGTAGGTGGTTTGTACAGTCTGTTGAACGTGACCAAAATTTTTGTAAGAAGATTTTGTGGACAGATGAAGCCACGTTTACAAGAAAAGGGTGCCGTAAATTACCATAACTTACATAGTTGGGAGCATGAAAATCCCCATGCAATACGTCCAAAAACCTACCAAACAGAGTTTAGTTTTAATGTGTGGATGGGTGTCATTAATAATAACCTCTGTGGGCCTTATTTTTTAAATTTTTTGCAAAACGATTTGGCGGAATGTTTATCGGACGTTCCTCTAGGTGATCTGGAGCAACATTGGCTTCAGATGGATGGGGCACCATCGCATTACAGCGCTAACGTACGTGCATGGTCATAGACGGATAGGACGACTAGGTCCTGTCAATTATCAAGAGGCAAACCGAGGTCCCGTTGCCTGGCCACCAAGGTCTCCTGATCTTAACGTTTTAGATTTTTTTGTGTGGGGCTATATGAAAAATCTAGTTTACGCCGCTCCAATAAACACTCGGGAAGAACTGTTGGGAAAAATAAAAGACGCTGCTAACACTTTAAGGAACAATCCGTTTCAAATATTAGCAGCAGTTAATTCTGTTGTTACAAGATGCCAAAAATGCATTGATAACAATGGCATGCATTTTGAACAATTTTTAAATTAATTGTGTTTATTTTTGTAATGAGTTTTTTTGATAAATTTGTTTCATTTTGATTCTTAATTAGTTTTCTGTTTGTTTTTTAACATTTTTCTCTTGTAATTTCCATTTTTTTAGTATACTATTTAATTTATTATTAAATGTTACTTATCTTTTGAATGATTATTTTAACTTAAATTTAATTAAATTTTTTATTACTTTAATGAGAAAACAAGTCAAGAGACGAAATCGTAAATAATTTGTGTTATTGTGTTAGCCCAAAATCCTGGTAAGTTTACATCTTCCATAGCCAACTTAAAATTTTGTTTTTTATTGTAGGTAGCGCTTTGCCGCGCAATGTAACATATTTTATTTTTTTACGCAAAAACTATCAATTTTAAGAGAAATACTAAAGAGACAAAAAAGAACCACTAAAGAATGAGCTGTACAACCCATATTTTTCTATGTTAATATTGCATTGCGTTAAAAAGTTCTTCTAAAAAGAACCAAGGGGGTGGTGAATTTCATCCCATTAGAGGGCGCTAGGGAAGCTTAAGGTATGCTAGAAAACAAGATGTTAACCAGTAGTAAATACATACCAAATTTCAAATTCTTCGGTTTACTTATAGCCGAAATAAATAATAAAATGTAAATTTTTAGCTCAACTTTGATCGCTCATAGCTCGAAAACAAAAGAGTTGCGACCCTATGTTTATATAAAAAACTTGTGTTATTTTGGCAAGTACTACGTCCTAGTAAAGTTTCCCGATTAAAAACTGAACCACCCTGTATATATTTTTTTTATTGAGAAAATCGTTTTAGAATTTAATTTAGAACAACTTTTGTATGAAATTTTCTGCTAAAAACGAGTGGAGGGGGGAAATCGTATCGTTTTGTTACAAAAGTTCCGTGCCCTAGTTATGACTATGCGTTTAACGAGCTTAGAGCGGTTCTTATTGCACTGGAAATATGAATTTATATTTTGTGAACGAGAGGAAATGAATTCATTAAATTGACCACAAGATACTCTACATGTACGTCTATGGCCCAGAACTTGTAAAGTTTGAAAATCAAAGTTATGGCTACTATGCGTGATTCCATAGTAGCCAAAGAGCCTTAGAGATTACGGAAAAGTTTGACTAAATGAAGAACCACTACTAAAGGATTTACTCCAAAAAATGTATTTATTTTATGCGTCGAAGGACATCCAACAACAAGGAGAAGTCTACAAACAACCGATATGGCAAGTAATAAATCAATAGGTTAGATCTCTTCCCAGTGATGAAACATGGAATACTTAGCGATCTACGGGATGCTGATCCTATGTCGATAATAAAAGACAAAATTCCTCTGCTATTGGGATCAGGAGTCTATAAACTCAAAGCCAATTGATTATCACGTCACTTAGCAGCAAAATACAAAAAAAATATGTTATCGTTTCTCTTCTTTTGCATAAAATCTTGGTTAGTATAACCATATACGAAAAAAAAAGTTAAAAACCTAACAAATGATTAATTACCTTAATTCTATAAAGAAATATTCTTCGATTAACTTTAAAAAAATCGTTAAATGATTTATTCAAAATATCTTACCTAAAGTACATAGAAACACCGCCAACAGAAATACACAGTAAAACATTTTCATCTTTAATAGAGATTTGTGTCCGTATTAAGTCACTAAACTATTAGAGGATACATGGATAGCAACGTCTAAAATTTCACTTAGATAATTGATAAAAACTACTCAGAATTAGATAACAATTATACATCACATCATCGTTCACAATAAAATGTAATTTATTAATAAATTTAATGTAATCGTTAATGGAAAAATTTTATTAAACGCATTTATATTAATTAGTAGTTTTTAGGTAAAAATTAAATAATAAAACTAACATCGTAACAATATTTATTTAACCATCTTTTTGTTCGTTATTTATAAAGTTATTATAACCATTATTTCGCACAACCTGCATTGTTTGGCCAATCGCAAGTTTTCAAATCCAAATTGAAATGCAACATATCTCCACAGCTTAAAGTGTAAATGAGTGAACCATGACACAAACAATATTTTGTGCAATCTTTGTGTCGTAAATAAGCAACTTCATCGAAACTAATATCTGGACATCTACTAATATCACATTCAAGGTCTTCATCAGAAGATTCAGTTGTGGTTTGACTTTCAGTTGTAGTTGGGATTACAGTTGTAGTTGGAATTGAAGTTGTAGTTGGAATTACAGTTGTAGTTGGAATTGAAGTTGTGGTTTGAATAACAGTTGTAGTTTCAACTTCAGTAGTATCATGTACACAATTAATATTACATTGATTATTAGAAATATGACACATTTGAGAATCGGTGTAGAATTGTTGATTCATTGAACAACTGTAAATAATGGGATAACCGTCTACGCATCTATAATATTTGGTGCAGTCAGCTGGGTGGCGTCTAAATCCATCTTCGTTGGGACTAAATTTACAATGCATATTAATGTTACATTGATCCTCTGGTTTCGGAGTGGGTTGAATATCAATTGTAGTAATCTCGATAGGAGCTTCGGTAGCAGTATTACCACATTTAATCGCTTCAATTTCACACTGTTCCGTTTTGGGAACATCACAAATTTGCAACTCAGTGAAGAAATGCTGATTAGGAGGGCAACTATATATTCTTGCTTCACCGTTAGCGCATCTAAACGATTTTGTGCAGTCAGTTGGATGGCGTTTAAGTGTAGTTTCAGTGGGACCATTTTTACAATATATCTTCATGTCACAGTGAATTTCTGGTCTTGATTCGGGTTGAATCGCAGCGGTGGTACTTTCAATTTCAGCTTCAGTGGTAGTAAGTGTACATTCAAGCGCGTCAATGGTGCACTCTTCATCTTTGGGAACGTCACAAGCTTGGATATCAGCATAGAAGTGTTGATTAGAAGGGCAACTGTATATTCTTGCTTCACCGTTTGCGCATCTAAAAGATTTTGTGCAGTCAGTTGGATGGCGTTTAAGAGAATTTTCAGTTGGGTTGGATTTACAATATTCATTCATGTCGCAGTGAGCTTCTGGTCTTGATTCGGGTTGAATCACAGTGGTGGTACTTTCAATTTCAGCTTCAGTGGTAGTAAGAGTACATTCAAGCGCGTCAATGATGCACTCCTCATTTTTGGGGCTATCACAAGCTTGGATATCAGCATAGAAGTGTTGATTAGAAGGACAACTGTATATTCTTGCTTCACCATTAGCGCATCTAAAAGATTTTGTGCAGTCAGTTGGATGGCGTTTAAGAGAATTTTCAGTTGGGTTGGATTTACAATATTCATTCATGTCGCAGTGAGCTTCTGGTCTTGATTCGGGTTGAATCACAGTGGTGGTACTTTCAGCTTCAGTGGTAGTAAGAGTACATTCAAGCGCGTGAATGGTGCACTCTTCATCTTTGGGAACGTCACAAGCTTGGATATCAGCATAGAAGTGTTGATTAGAAGGACAACTGTATATTCTTGCTTCACCGTTTGCGCATCTAAAAGATTTTGTGCAGTCAGTTGGATGGCGTTTAAGATGATTTTCAGTCGGGTTGGATTTGCAATATTCATTCATGTCGCAGTGAATCTCTGGTCTCGATTCAGGTGAAATTTCTGGCGTTTCAGTTTCGATGCATATCACATTACATGTTGTATCCTCTGGAACTTCACAAGATTGTAAATCATCAATGAAATATTTGTTAGCTTCACAGCTGTATATTCTAGCTTCGCCGTTAACGCATTTGTAGGATTTTCTACAATCCGTTGGGTGACGTTTAAGTTGATTTCCATCCGGAGCGCGTTCGCAATTTATTTCGGTAACACATTCTTCGTTGACTTCTATAAGGTATAAAAAAAATTATTGCTTATAAAAATATTTATTAAGAATCTTACCAGATGTAGAAACCTGAATAAAACTATAAGAAATAACCAACAAAATTTGAATTGTTATAAAGAGTTTCATTGCAATTTCCGCGTTATGATAATACTCGTAGAACCCACGTCGAAATTGGAGACCTCGTTTATATACCATATATTCAGCAATGATAACATATCAAAAAAATTATTCCAGAAAAATTGTTTAAAATCTGATCTTGATAACTCATTAAGTTTAAAACTTATGTTATTATCATGATAAAATAATCAAATTCGGAACAATATACAAAATAATAACTTGTTAATTGTATTAATGGAGTCGTTATCGTATATTAATCAAAACATCTTGAAAAAAATGACATAAGTATCTGAAACTTTTATTAGAATTATTAAATACCACAATAAAATCAGGTAAAAAGTATAAAACGAGAATAACCTGAAGATATATATTGTAATTAGATGCACATAAATAAAATCGATTAGATAACTAAATAGACGCCAATATTTTCTTGACGCTATAAATTTTGTAAAATAAACTGCCTTGGGTTAGGCATTAAATCCGATTGATTGATAATCAAGAATTTTTAATTGTAATTCTAAAACGTAATTTGTCGTTGGTTTAAAAAGAGAAAACCAGGGATTTAATAGAAGGGTATAGTATCTATATGTGAACTGGGTCAATTATTGTTAAAAGTGTCAAGTTTGATTTAGTACCCGGTTCGGGAATAACGACGGTTTTTCCCGTTCAAATCCATTCGGTTACGTTGTGACTCTTTTTGCATTGCCATTCACGTCAAGAAACCACAGGCGACTATGAATGAATTGGCGTTTCAATCTTATGGAAACCTTAATTTAATTTTTACCAATCTTACGCAACTTTAACACGCGGACCCAAATCAATTTAATTTTATCATAAAATCTCTCACAAATTAATCTAACAAAGAAACATAATAACCTTTCTTATTGTTGTAAAAGTTGATTCCTTATCATATAAATACATTTTAAAATTATCTCCTTATTGTTAAACACAATAACGTTTTAATTTCACTTCTACACAATAAATGGATGTTTAAATCAATGTTATATGAGAAAACTGAGTTAAACTTCGTAAATATAGTACCATTTGTAGATTTATATGCTCTTGATGTAATATGTGGTATGCAAAACAATTTTTTTTTATTATTTCTATTCAATTTTTCTGAATTTATTTAAATACAAAAGCTTTCTAGTTTATTCAACAACTAGAGCCAACACTATCACTAGCGCTAGAACTAACATTAGACTTAGAACTAGAAACATTTGGATTTAGCCGCACGTCTCTCAAGACGGCTAAACCCGAATGATTCTAGTTCTAGGTCTTGTGTTATTTCTAGTGGTAGTGCTAGAACTAACACTACACCTAGAACTAGAATCATTTGGGTTTAGCCGCACGTCTCTAAAGACGGCTAAACCCCAATGATTCTAGTTGTAGGTATAGTGTTAGTTCTAGTTTTACACTAGCACTATTACTATGTAGAACTAACACTATACCTAGAATTAGAATCATTTGGGTTTAGCCGCACGTCTCTAAAGACGGCTAAACCCGAATGATTCTAGTTCTAGTTATAGTGTTAGTTCTAGTTTTACACTAACACTATTACTATGTCGAACTAATACTATACTTCTAGCCGCCGTCTTTAGAGACGTGCGGCTAAACCCAAATGATTCTAGTTCTAGGTCTTGTGTTATTTCTAGTGGTAGTGCTAGAACTAACACTAGACCAAGAACTGGAAACATTCGGATTTAGCAGCACGTCGCTCAAGACGGCTAAACCCGAATGATTCTAGTTCTAGGTCTTGTGTTATTTCTAGTGGTAGTGCTAGAACTACTAGTAGACCAAGAACTAGAAACATTCGGATTTAGCAGCACGTCTCTCAAGACGGCTAAACCCGAATGATTCTAGTTCTAGGTCTTGTGTTATTTCTAGTGGTAGTGCTAGAACTACTAGTAGACCAGGAACTAGAAACATTCGGATTTAGCCGCACGTCTCTCAAGACGGCTAAACACGAATGATTCTGGTTCTAGGTCTAGTGTTATTTCTAGTAGTAGTGCTAGAACTAACACTAGACCTAGAACTAGAATCATTTGGGTTTAGCCGCACGTCTATAAAGACGGCTAAACCCGAATGATTCTAGTTGTAGGTATAGTGTTAGTTCTAGTTTTACACTAACACCATTACTATGTAGAACTAACACTATACCTAGAACTAGAATCATTTGGGTTTAGCCGCACGTCTCTAAAGACGGCTAAACCCGAATGATTCTAGTTCTAGGTCTTGTGTTATTTCTAGTGGTAGTGCTAGAACTAACACTAGACCAAGAACTAGAAACATTCGGATTTAGCCGCACGTCTCTAAAGACGGCTAAACCCGAATGATTCTAGTTCTAGGTATAGTGTTAGTTCCAGTTTTACACTAGCACTGTTACTATGTAGAACTACCACTATACCTAAAACTAGAATCATTTGGGTTTAGCCATACGTCTCTAAAGACGACGAAACCCCAATGATTCTAGTTGTAGGTATAGTGTTAGTTCTAGTTTTACACTAACACTATTACTATGTAGAACGAACACTATACCTAGAACTAGAATCATTTGGGTTTAGCCGCACGTCTCTAAAGACGGCTAAACCCGTATGATTCTAGTTCTAGGTCTTGTGTTATTTCTAGTAGTAGTGCTAGAACTACCACTAGACCAAGAACTAGAAACATTCGGATTTAGCCGCACGTCTCTCAAGACGGCTAAACCCGAATGATTCTAGTTCTAGGTATAGTGTTAGTTCCAGTTTTACACTAGCACTATTACTATGTAGAACTAACACTATGCCTAGAACTAGAATCATTTGGGTTTAGCCGCACGTCTCTAAAGACGGCTAACCCCAATGATTCTAGTTGTAGGTATAGTGTTAGTTCTAGTTTTACATTAACACTATTACTATGTAGAACTACCACTATACCTAGAACTAGAATCATTTGGGTTTAGCCGCACGTCTCTAAAGACGGCTAAACCCAAATGATTCTAGTTCTAGGTCTTGTGTTATTTCTAGTGGTAGTGCTACAACTAACACTAGACCAGGAACTAGAAACATTCGGATTTAGCCGTACGTCTCTCAAGACGGCTAAACCCGAATGATTCTAGTTCTAGGTCTTGTGTTATTTCTAGTGGTAGTGCTAGAACCACCACTAGACCAAGAACTAGAAACATTCGGATTTAGCAGCACGTCGCTCAAGACGGCTAAACCCGAATGATTCTAGTTCTAGGTCTTGTGTTATTTCTAGTAGTAGTGCTAGAACTAACACTAGACCTAGAACTAGAATCATTTGGGTTTAGCCGCACGTCTCTAAAGACCGCTAAACCCCAATGATTCTAGTTGTGCACTAGTACTATCACTAGAACTAACACAAGACCTGTAATCATTCGGGTTTAGCCGTCTTGAGAGAAGTGGGGCTAAATCCGAATGTTTCTAGTTATTCTATTTGATTATTCCTTATTGTTAAACACAATAACGTTTTAGTTTCACTTCTACACAATAAATGGTCGTTTAAATCAATCACAACTCATTTAATTCCAACATAACAATGACTACGATCGTTTGGAGCTTTAATTAACGATGTCCATACATAGTATCACGATCGAAAAAGAATTTCCTAGAAAATCGTAGCGTTCCAATTTCAACAAGACTAAATGCTAACCAGATAAATCGTTCAGGTGCGTTCGGTGACTAATGCAAAAAAAAGTATAAATAAATCGGCGCACGCTTTCACCTCAACTCATGTAAAATGCTAAAAGTCATAATGGAGAGCAACTAGAAGATAAACAGTAAGAAGTAAATTGAACTGCTTGTAACCAAAGTTGAACAGGAACCACTCTACAATCTATCTCGAGAGTACCGAGATAATGAATAAAACGGTCTCCTCTGGATAAGATTTTCGATTTAAACCGCACCTGGATTGAGTGCAATCTTACGCAATCCATAATGCCCACGATTTGTTTACAAACGAGAAGCAGTAACGTGTGCGATTATTGCCTTTGAATGTGAGGAAATTCAATGAAGAACCGGTTGTAGAGCTTGTTACGTCTATAATCCGATTTTAGCATTTCAAATTGTGTTTCGAATTGTAACAATTAGTTACAGTTAAAGAGATTTAGACAAATGTTATTGAAGGGGCAAAGTTGTAACACAAAGTTGATTGACGTTTAATGATTTCTTTTTTCTGATTTAACTTTCTGAACTTTTGACCATGAATGGATACGGATGTGATAGGAATAAATAGACAGATTAACAAGGTCAAGAAATTATTTAAAAAATATCGGAGTGGAATAAAAGTCGGGAAATTCCTAAATAGGTAGCTAAATGGATATTAAGAACCAAATTATTTCAAAACTTTATAAATTATTTTATGTACGTAAGAAAAAAACCACGCCTCGATGTATTGGATGACATAATAAAAATTGTTTAATAATCGAAAGCGGTCGACCGGCCTTCGGTTGAGAGCAAGAGTATTCGTGATGTGGTTCAAGTCGGCCGTGTTGTTCCACTTCTTCAACACCACCATATTCGCGGTCAAAAGAAAGGTGTAGGTACACCTATACGGTGCCCGTCCGGTTTCTATTATAAACCTCGAGGAATTTTGTCCATTTCCGTTTCACCAGGTGAAATAAAAAAGGTTGCGCAATCACACAATTACCGAGAATGGTCCGGCTTAACATCGAAATCTCGATCAAGGTATAAATCGAGACAAGTCCTTCTTAAATATCCACTTTATTCTTATGGGGTCAAGGAGATTGGTCCTTAATACAATTCCAAAAAAGACCACGTTGTGCCGGTTAACTTATGTAATAAACAACCTCCACTAAATTACCCTTGCATGGCAAATTAACAAAACCTGAGAGAAATGAATTGGTCGAAAACAATTAAAACCACTATCTTGCGTAACTTAAACGTTAATTGCAACGATAAGTAGCAAGTAGTATAATAAGTATACTATGTAGAACTACCACTATACCTAAAACTAGAATCATTTGGGTTTAGCCGCACGTCTCTAAAGACGGCTAAACCCGAATGATTCTAGTTCTAGGTATAGTGTTAGTTCCAGTTTTACACTAGCACTGTTACTATGTAGAACTACCACTATACCTAAAATTAGAATCATTTGGGTTTAGCCGCACGTATAGTACGCAGGTATAGTGTTAGTTCCAGTTTTACACTAACACTATTACTATGTAGAACTAACACTATACCTAGAACTAAAATCATTGGGGTTTAGCCGTCTTTAGAGACGTGTGGCTAAACCCAAATGATTCTAGTTTTAGGTCTTGTGTTATTTCTAGTGGTAGTGCTAGAACTACCAGTAGACCAAGAACTAGAAACATTCGGATTTAGCCGCACGTCTCTCAAGACGGCTAAACCGGAATGATTCTAGTTCTAGGTCTTGTGTTATTTCTAGTGGTAGTGCTAGAACTAACACTAGACCTAGAACTAGAAACGTTCGGGTTTAGCCGCACGTCTCCAAAGACGGCTAAACCCCAATGATTCTAGTTGTAGGTATAGTGTTAGTTCTAGTTTTACACTAGCACTATTACTATGTAGAACTAACACTATACCTAGAACTAGAATCATTGGGGTTTAGCCATACGTCTCTAAAGACGGCTAAACCCGAATGATTCTAGTTCTAGGTATAATGTTAGTTCCAGTTTTACACTAGCACTGTTACTATGTAGAACTACCACTGTACCTAAAACTAGAATCATTTGGGTTTAGCCGCACATCTCTAAAGACGGCTAAACCCCAATGATTCTAGTTGTAGGTATAGTGTTAGTTCTAGTTTTACACTAGCACTATTACTATGTAGAACTAACACTATACCTAGAACTAGAATCATTTGGGTTTAGCCACACGTCTCTAAAGACGGCTAAACCCGAATGATTCTAATTCTAGGTATAGTGTTAGTTCCAGTTTTACACTAGCACTGTTACTATGTAGAACTACCACTATACCTAAAACTAGAATTAGCCGCACGTCTCTAAAGACGGCTAAACCCCAATGATTCTAGTTGTAGGTATAGTGTTAGTTCTAGTTTTACACTAACACTATTACTATGTAGAACTAACACTATACCTAGAACTAGAATCATTGGGGTTTAGCCGTCTTTAGAGACGTGCGGCTAAACCCAAATGATTCTAGTTTTAGGTCTTGTGTTATTTCTAGTGGTAGTGCTAGAACTACCAGTAGACCAAGAACTAGAAACATTCGGATTTAGCCGCACGTCTCTCAAGACGGCTAAACCCGAATGATTCTAGTTCTAGGTCTTGTGTTATTTCTAGTGGTAGTGCTAGAACTAACACTAGACCTAGAACTAGAATCATTTGGGTTTAGCCGCACGTCTCCAAAGACGGCTAAACCCCAATGATTCTAGTTGTAGGTATAGTGTTAGTTCTAGTTTTACACTAGCACTATTACTATGTAGAACTAACACTATACCTAGAACTAGAATCATTTGGGTTTAGCCACACGTCTCTAAAGACGGCTAAACCCGAATGATTCTAGTTCTAGGTATAGTGTTAGTTCTACATAGTAACAGAACTAGAATCATTTGGGTTTAGCCACACGTCTCTAAAGACGGCTAAACCCCAATGATTCTTATGATGATAACTTATGTAATAAACAACCTCCACTAAATTACCCTTGCATGGCAAATTAACAAAACCTGAGAGAAATGAATCGGTCGAAAACAATTAAAACCACTATCTTGCGTAACTTAAACGTTAATTGCAACGATAAATTCCGAAATTACAACTTTCTTCTAAAATACTATAAATCAAAAATAGTTAATTATTTTTAATATTACATAATCGACCTACCTTTAAGTCATTTTCTTCGTTTTAATGTATTTAACAGCCTCTAGTTGTTACGTTGGACCTACTTTTCACGGTCTATTTAATTTCAGTTTATTACTTTCTCAATCTGAACCTTCACCTTGTAACATTCCGAGCAGTCTAAATATTTAATTGATTGACTTTTAAATAGGAATTTATTTCACAAAAAAAAGCTTGTAATTATATTGTTCATGTTCAATAAAGTAGTAAAATTTTAAACGATTGTAATTCAATTCCTTTTAATGGCATATCCTAATAAAGCTTTACATCGACGATGTCGGCTCGCCATATCTGCAGACAAACGGGCGCCACCAATGCCATTAAATCGTTACTGTAGCGGAACGTGCGCTCGCAACAGTTTAACGTCGCGACGCTACGTCATTGGCGTCGCAAAGACCTATGGGGTTCATTTTCATACAGTTGCGCATTACAATCGATCCATTTTTTAAGATATTTACATAAATAGGGTACCATTGCATTACAAAAATATATTTCTTTCACGTACTAAATTGAATTTGGAAATCGCTTGAACATATACGTGATTGCAACAATTTGAAAATACTGTGTTCCTACGCGTTTTTTTATTCATTTCAAAATCCGAAACATATCACCGTCGGGACCCGGTGAAAGGACAATTGACATACACCGGATTGCGGAGTCAACTCTACTTCAAAAGGACCACGCCTAAGCCATCAAATTGGTATAAAAGCGGACGGTTCCCTCCGAATAGCACAGTTACCAAAAATATCTCAAACAATCAACATGTTCAAAGTAAGTGATCTCAAAAAAAATTAATCATAATTGTAACGTTTATAATTTTTTTAGTTTGTTGCTTTCGCCACTCTTTTGGCTTTCGCCAATGCGGGAGTTCCTTTGGGTCTCCATGGATATGCTGCCCCAGCCGTAGCAAGCTACAGTGCTGCTCCAGCTGTGTCCCACGCTTACATTTCAACTCCAGCTGTTGCTAAAGTAGCTGCTCCAGTTGCATACTCTGCTCCAGCTTACTCCACCTATGCCGCTCCAGTTGCCAAAGTTGCCTATTCCGCCCCAACTTACTCCACATACGCCGCCCCATCTTACTCTTATTCCGCCCCAACCCTCGCCAAATACGCACCAGCTCCTGTCACCTACTCCGCACCAGTTGTAGCTAAATACGCCTCCCCCGTCGTAGCTAAAACCTACGTTGCCGAACCAGTTGCTCCAGCTGCTTACGATTTCGCCTATGCCGTCAACGACCCACATACCGGAGATTCCAAAACCCAACAAGAATCCAGACAAGGAGATGTTGTCCATGGATCTTATTCTTTGGTTGAAGCTGACGGAACCAAACGTATTGTTGAATACACCGCTGATGCCCACAACGGATTCAACGCTGTTGTCCACAAAGAAGGAGAACCAGTTGTTAAAGCTGTAGCCCCAGTCGCTTACAGTGCTCCAGTTGCCAAAGTTGTGTCTCCATATGCCTACTCCGCACCAATTGCTAAAGTAGCTGCTCCAGTAGCTTATGCTGCCCCAGCCTACTACCATTAAGTTAAATAAACCAAACTTCGGATCAATTGTGTCAATTGATGCCGAAAACAAACGTGGATGATTGATAGAAAATGAATGGTTTTAACGTATTGTTATTTATTGATACCGATTTGTATGAAGCACTATCTGTATATAATTGCAATTTTTGGTGAATTTCTTTTTGTACCATAATAAAGGAGATTTATCTTTAAATATTTTGTTTTTGTTGACCTGAAACTTATTATACATTTTATGAGTCACACGAATTGGATAACCTCAACAAATTACATCTAGTCACCAATTAAGGAAATTACTAGGAGTTATTTCGGGTTCGCAAACGAAATTTGAAGTTATCTAGTAAGTCCCAAAGCACTTTTATTTGAGACTTTATTAGGGTTGTTCGTTAAAATAAATTTTTGCTATGCAATAGTTTCCACTTCTTTCTCCTTGCGAAATATAGAATAGACAAAATCTACCATCTAGATATAGCCAACATACAACTACACTCAATGCGGAGGAAAATATGGTCGAGAAAAAACTGAGATGACAAAAACTGGTTTTAATTTTGAAAAAGGGTCTCTTAAACTGGAGAGGAAAGGCTCATAGTCAATAGATGGATTAGTAGGTATGAAGAACTCTCCAGGAAGTCTTAGTGGTTGCCCGTAAAGCAGTTCTGCTGAGGAGCAACCTAGATCTTCCTTAAGTGATGTTCTTAATCCTAGTAGGATGAGGGGTAGATTGTTGTACCATCTAGTAGACTCTCCTTTAGCGATGATAGCCGTCTTCAATGATCGATGAAATCGTTCTAACATTCCATTTGCTTGGGGATGGAAAGATGATGATGTATTTGTCGTGTGCCAAGTAATGTGTTAAATTTTGAAAGAAAGAGGTTTGATTAGAATTGCCGTCCCTGATCATGTGTTATTGTAGTAGAAGATGTGATATCTTTTAGCAGAAAAGCTTCTGGCCATCGAGTGAAGCGCTCGATAACTGTAAGTACATAAGTACAACCTAGGAACGGAGTGAGTGGTCCAATCAAGTCGATATGTATATGATCAAATCTAATTTTAGGAATTTTGATGTTAATGATTGGCGATTTTGTATGTTTTTGAATTTTTGCTTGTTGACATTTTAAGCAGGTTTTGGTCCAAACATGAATTTGCTTTGACATGTGTGGCCACAAGAATCTTGTTTTGATAGCATGAATGGTGGAACGTATTCCGGGATGAGATAAGCTATGAATTGTGTCAAAAATTGCTTGTCTGAACTGTTGCGGAATATAAATTCTTGGAGATGATGAAGAGGTTTCACACCACAGTTTGATATCGGATTGTGATGTTGTTTGATGTGTTAAACGATAAGATTTTGAAGGATGGTTGGAAAATTGCTTATTTAGTAAGTTTTCCAATTCTGTGTCAGCAAGTTGAGCGTTGCTAAGGGCTAGAAAATCTGGATAAGGTGAATTTAGAGATCCGATGTTTGTTCTGGATAGAGTATCTGCAACAATATTTGAATTTCCTCTGATGTATTTGATATCTGAAGTAAATTGTGCAATATAACTTAGATATCGGGTTTGTCGAGGAGTTTTGTCTGTGGACGAAAAAATTGATGCGACAATGGGTTTGTGATCTGTATATTCTGTAAATTTATTTCCATGTAACGAATGTTTGAAAAATTTGATAGCAGAGTAGATTGCTAAATGTTCTCTATCAAAAGTGGAATATTTGGTTTGGCATGAATTAAATTTTTTGGAAAAGAACGCTAATGGTTGAGACCTTCCATTGACGGTTTGCGCTAAAACATCTCCCATACCTGTGTTAGATGCATCAGTCGACAATGATAGGATAGCATGTGAAGAGGGATGTCCTAGAAAGATAGATTTTGATAGAAGATTTTTGGCTTTTTGTATCGCCACTTTGGCATAATTAAAATATCGCCTCTAGACAGGCTCGGATAAAAATTTAATGCTTCCTAATGGTGAAAAAGATAGATTTTGTCTTCTGCCTACTAAAAAAAATAAAATTCCGACTTGTTACTGTCCTAATCAAGCTTATTTCTTGTTTCTTTTCGTGATAGTAAGATATGACACATACAGTTGCAAGAAAGAAATGGTTCTTCTTCTATATTTGGCAGTGATAATCATGGTCACATAAACGAATTGCAACATGAATTGAATTTAAATGCTAAGTGCTTTTAGACTGAAAGGGATGGCTTAATTCAAATTTTCCGAGAAGCTACAAGAATTTATGGGATTCATTTCAATTATACTTAATCTCCTTCGCAAATGGTAAAGTCTTGTTTCTGACTTAATTGCTCGGATAAATAATGAGACTTTTCTATAACGGTTGTGACACTTTATAGGATAACAAATTTGTTAAATTAAAAAAAATATATGTGTCGTTATCTCCATTCCTACATAGTTCCTGAGTCTTATCTTTCCATAGAAAAACAACAATTATTCTAGTAAATTAATGTAATTAGGTATGATGATAAATTTGTAATGCTACTATTTGTCTCAATAGCATGTTTAAACATTTTTTTATAAAAATGTAATTAATACGACAACACTTAAAATTAATTGTAATTAATAAAAGTAATTTATTGTTAATTAAAATACTTTCGGTACCTGATGAAACAAATGTAGTAAACAAATAAATTTGTATGTAATTCTATAATATAAAAATATATTGCAACATTTATTGAGGGTACATAAAGTAACAAAAAAATTAACTGAGAAAAGAAAGTTTATCTTGCATTAATACATATAAATTTAATCGTTTTTATAAACACGTCACATTTCTTATAATGAAGCAACGCAAATCGAAAATCCGTTTGAAAAGATTTCTTAACCGACTGCTACACATAAAATTTATTGCAAAAGTCGCATGGAAAAACTATATCACATAATTAGCCTGTCGAAATTCGTAAAATTATAAAAAAATTCAAGTTCTCTCGATGACCCAAATAATATACTTATTCGTCGAAGAAACGTCGTACATTGCGCAATCGATCGGATACGTTCCGACGTTAGAGTTCGACCTTATATAATTATAGCGTAATGGAATCGGAATAAATTTGATATGGATTGTATTATATGCCCGGTTTTAATTTGCAAATGTTACTAACACCGACAATGGACCGCCAAAGAAGCGAGCTACGACAGTGAAAGGACACACCGACACTCTTTCGGCCCGGGCCATACTCCTTCCAGTAACCACACCCTCCAATTCTGATCGATATATAAGCTCAGATTAATCTCATGTATACCGTAGTCACCAAAAATCCTTTACGGAATCAAGTAACAATAATCATTGGTTAACTTTTAATAAACATGGTGTTCAAGGTACGTTAAAAAAAACTTATAAAAATGAAATTATTTATTTAATATTTTTATAGTTTGTTGCATTCACTACTCTTTTGGCTTTTGCCAACGCTGGAGTTCCTCTTGGTCTCCACGGATATGCCGCACCGGTAGCAACATACAGTGCAGCACCAGCAGTGTCTCATGCGTACATCTCAACTCCAGCTGTTGCTAAAGTAGCAGCTCCAGTTGCGTACTCTGCTCCAGCTTACTCCACCTATGCTGCCCCAATTGCTAAAGTTGCGTACTCTGCTCCAGCTTACTCCACATACGCCGCTCCGATTGCTAAAGTTGCCTACTCTGCCCCAACTTACTCCACATACGCCGCTCCATCTTACTCTTATGCCGCCCCAACCATTGCCAAATACGCACCAGCTCCAGTCACCTATTCCGCCCCAGTTGTAGCTAAATACGCCGCCCCCGTTGTAGCTAAAACCTACGTTTCCGAACCAGAAGCTCCAGCTGCTTACGATTTCGCTTATGCCGTCAACGACCCACACACCGGAGATTCCAAAACTCAACAAGAATCCAGACAAGGAGATATTGTCCACGGATCTTATTCTTTGGTTGAAGCTGACGGAACCAAACGTATTGTTGAATACACCGCTGATGCCCACAACGGATTCAACGCCGTTGTCCACAAAGAAGGAGAACCAATCGTTAAAGCTGTCGCTCCAGTAGCTAAAGTTGTTGCTCCAGTAGCATACGGTGCTCCAGTTGCCAAAGTTGTGTCGCCGTACGCCTACTCTGCCCCAATTGCCAAAGTAGCTGGTTATGCTGCTCCAGCTTATTACCATTAAGAAGATAAGTTTTATATATCTGCTGTGTTTTAATGTTTGTTTTTTTTTCTATACGAGTAATTGTATTTATTGTTTAATATGATGTAATTTTTGTATATATTTAAATATACCAGACATTGAATTAAAATAATGTTTACTTATGTTAATTATGCTTCCATAAACAGATATACAGACGTTGGTATAAGCACTCCACCAAATATTCGCTCGACTGACCGCCCATTTAATAAATATCATAATCGCAATCGCGGTCGCCTCTTTATTTACTCTTTTATTCGCGGTCGGATGCCGCCGTTCGATCGTATCTCGATTGTTGTACACCCTATTGTTGGCACTAATAATTTTTCTATACGCGCCACGGTGCGTTTGTACAATTTGAATAAAGATATTCCTCCATTCACGTTCTGAATGGTGGTGCTGTGCGTGTGACCATAAGAGTACTCCGCATTCGAAATAATAGAGAAAAAAACGAATGAACCAGGGGTAGTTGTACAAAATATGAACATATCCCTCTCTTCTCTTATATTATAAAGCCAAAGTTTAAATGTTTGTCTCCGTTTCTATAAGGTCTTGGAAAAAACCATGCCCAAGAGACCGTGTAAAGTTTTTAAACTGATGCGATCTCTGGTTTTATTGAAAGAGAGGAACCCCTTTTATCAAAATTAAAATAAGCTGCCCACAGTTAATCCTAATTCCGAGCATACACTTTTAATTGTCCACTCAACATTCACGAATATTATCGAGCTAAGTTCAATATCAAATCTCTCACTTGACGGGTTTCGGCTCACAAACCACTTGTATTGTTTCCGAGGGAGGCCCAGGTCATACCTTATAAGTACCCCAACCTATAATAGTGCCCTCCACACCCCGATAGCAGAGTTAATTGTTTCTACAAGCCACGAAACAATCCCCCTATTATGTACGGTTTACTCAATATAGTAGATATAGGAAGATTCTGACATTGTTGATGTAAATCAATTGATTTCAAAACACAACCATTATATTCGTATAACGCAAGTGATGCCCTTTAAATGAACCGTATACACACACATATTAACCGATATTTATCTGATCGGCCTCGCAAATATAACGTTAGGCTGCGATCATTGGTTAAACCCGAGTTGTGTTCCGTGCAAAATCCTAAAGGTATAATAGTGGGTAATACGAGAAGGCATTTCCCACGCAATTCATCCCCAACAAAAGAGCATAATAGCGAAGAGAATACAATCAACGACCGGAGAAAAAGAAACCAAAAGAAAAAAATACAGTACGCAGTGTACGAATTCGATACGAGAACTCTTCTTTCTACCTGGTAGCTATGGCACAAAAATATCAACGTACCGGAGGCTTGACGTGATTCGTTTTATTTGTTTAGTGGTTTGTTTTGTTAACTGTATTCGACCAGGGACAATTAAATACAATAATGAATTGAAGGGAGGATGAATTGGACCACGAGCGTATCGTAGAAAGGGTCTTTAAAGGCTGACATTTAATACTCCTTAATGAAATCAACGTGTGGTTGTTCGGTTAGGGTGAAGGTTTGAATCTTCTGCTATAAGAAGAATAGTCGAGGGTTTTATACGGAGCGCGTCAAATGTACTTCTTTGTATTATATTCTAGTTTTTAATTCGGAGGAGTATTTTCAAAATGAAGCGACAAAAAAGGGTTACTATTATTCAGTTTTAAGCAAAAATTACATTAGGAAAATTCGAGAAACATTCGGGTTTAGCCGCACGTCTCTCAGTATGACTAAACCCCAATGATTCTAGTGTAGGTCTTGTCTTAGTTTTACTGAACACTATCAATCTGAAGATGCACGGCTAATCCCGAAATTTTTAATAATAATAATGTTTATTGCCTTAATAACAAATATTTACATAAATATATACATTTATAACAAATATAGACATTAAGACAAAAGGATCAATTTGTCGCAATAAGCGATATCTTTCAAGAGACCCAACTGGTAACAGTGTATATCTAATTTTAAATAAATAATTATGGCTACCAAAAAAATAATACTAAATGATGCACTAATAAAGAATGAGCATATTTGAGTTATGTAACGGATCGACAGTCTGTTACTACAAGGAAGAAAATAGACACAAAAAAAATGCAGTAAAAGATAGATGAAAGGCAGACTAGAGAAGAAAACAAACACGTATAGGTCAAGAAGAAGATAGTTGTAGAGATATAGAATATAGATAGAACTAGCTGCATTGCAGACAAATCGTTCCACAACGCAATCGACTGCACTGTAAAAGATCTGTGGTAGATTTCAGTACTATAGACTGGAAACATGAGTATAGAGTCCGACATTGATCGAGTGGGCAAATAATGTGATGCTAAAAAGTGAAAGGCATCAGGCAAATAAGCAGGAGTGCGGGTATGGACAATATTGTACAACATAGTAAGCATACGAAATGATCTACGACTCTGGCAAGTCATCATCTACAGGTTGTTACGATATGGAGTAATGTGCTGAAACTTTCCTAAATCAAAAATGTACCGTATACAATTGTTCTGAAGTCTTTCCAATTTACCCCGAAGGACTGCGGACAAATCGGGAAACGCAGCATCGGCATAATCAATGTGTGGGAAAATGAGAGAATAACAAAGATTACGGCGTATAACAGGAGGAAGGTAGCAGCGAAGTGTTTTCAAAGTATGGAAACAGAAGTGGCTGCCAAGACATCGCCGAATCCATTACCACACCAAGATTTTTGACCGTATTAGAACACGGAATAACGTTGTCGCCAAGCCTTGGTTGAAGGGTAGTTAAGGAATTAAATTGTGCCAGCAAGGGGCAAGTGTCAAATGCAATGGCTTGCGTTTTACTTGAATTCAGGTTAAGTCCATAACGTCTAGATCAGTTAAGTACGGTAGAGAGGTCGTTGTTAAGATGCAACAAAGCATTTGGGAGGTTGTTAACAGTTGACAAAATATAAAGTTCAAGGTCATATGCATACAAATGATAGTTACACGAGATAGCATCACTAATACTATTTATGAAAATTGAGAAGAGCAAAGGACACGTAAAGACCGATTGGAAAGGTTGGGTTGGGTTGGGTTGGGACTAGAACCAAGATACACAAGAAAAGATAAAACCAATAGCAGAAAGCCTAGTTAATAGTAGAACATGGTCCACAGAATCAAAGGCCTTACTAAAATCAAGTAACACTAGGAAGGTAACACAACGCTTATCACAAACTGATCTAATATCATCGGTGATCTTAATCAGTGCTGTAGTAGTACCACGCCCTTCACAAAAACCAGACTGGAATTTGTTAATCAGATTAAACTCCTCAAGATATTTCTGAATCTGTAAATAAGCTAAACGTTCAATAGCTTTTGACAACGTAGATAGAATAGAAATGAGTGAAAAGTCACCAATATGGGAAGAAGATTTAATTTTTGGGATAGGAATAGCATGGGCGATTCGCCAGATTGACGGAAATATAGACTGTTAATAAAGAACAGTTGAAAATATGTGTTAGGGGAGTAATAACTATATCCAGAATGGGTAAGAGGAATCTGAGTCCAATACCATCTGCTCCGACATTAGTGGACTTGGAGTAAGTTAAAGCATCCCGGACCTCAGCATCTGTAACCAAGCTGAATGATAAAGAAAGCACGTTGGTAGATGCAAGGATTTCATTAATAGTATTCTGCCTAGTTATGTTACCAACCACCACAGGAGGAACCCCAAAATACTCCGCCAGAGTAGCAGCATGAAGAGTGGGCAGATCTGTGGGAGACTCTATAACGCCAAGTGATCGCATTGTTTTCCAAATGTCTTATGAGTGGCTTCAAACAACCTCTGACAGTAGTGCAATCTTTTAGCCATTTTGCATCGATGATTACAACGGTTGCACAGCACACGATAATGTTGAACCGATTGGCAGCAGAAGGGCTACGTTTGAACAATAACTTAGCCCGCATAAGAGACCTAATCTCATCATTCAGCCAAGGTGCCGGCATATGTCTAACTCTCCGAGTCAAGAATCTTGGAATTAAAGTACTGCACCTTAACATCTATGTCAGGCAAGGTAAAGTGAGCGTCAATCAATTTCGCTCGCATCAGACATCAATAACCTGCAATCTATACTTTGAAGATCACGGTGAATCACAGAGCGCCGGGAAGCAACCTGACGTCGTAACTGCAACGTACAGTAAATCAAATCATGATTCGAAAATTGAAGTGCAGACAACTGATCTTGCGTAAGAATATTGTCCGGACGAGACGTGATAATAAGATTAAGGAGAGTGTGAGAGGATGACGAGCGGTGAGTCGGCAGAGAGGGTAAAACTGATAGATTTAATGACGCAGTTATAAATTGTAGTTTTTCACAACGTGCAATATTTTTTAATAAGCAGGTGTTGAAATCACCCATTAAAAGAATTGTATCAAAATGAAGAGAGTGTCTCCCAAGGAGCTTCTCCACCTGATCAAAGTAATTGGCGAGAGAAGAACAATAAAAGGCGCCAAATAAAACCTCATTGCCTGCACATTTTATCTCCACAAGTAGTAACTCGGCACCCTGCGTTGACCTGTCCGAGGTCTCAACGATGGTGGCATGTAAATTGTTCAATAACAATATACAACATAGTAATATCTTATGCTATCTACCATTGCCACTAAAACTAGAAAATACCTAGAACTAGAAAATATTGAACTAAAACTAGAACTAACACTAGACCGAGAACTAGAAACATTCGGATTTAGCCCCACGTCTCTCAAGACGGCTAAACCCGAATGATTCTAGTTCTAGGTCTTGTGTTAGTTCTAGTGATAGTGTAAAACTAGAACTAACACTAGACCGAGAACTGTTTAAACGTGACTTTTCATTTTACTCCTCCGAATTAAAAATTAGAGTATAGTTTGTATTTAAAGACAAAATGAAATAGAAAAGGTTAAATAGAATTTTTCTAGGAAAATCCGGTTTTTGATTCATGATTTTAATGAAACCGTATCAAGGTTTATCGAAGAATTTTTTTATTTATCTGTATTGCAGAGCAGATAAAATAATAAAAATATAAATAAAAAATAATAAATTAAAATTAGAAATTTATTTTAGTGATTTTATGTAGAAAAAAGAAATACTGCGCCCGTAGCAGTAAATAAAAAAAGAGTGTACTGGACGGCTTAGGGTAGCCACCCTTTCTCTGGAAAGGGTGTGTTGCAAATTGTTCACATTTCTGGCTGCATTTTATTGCCGTGACGGTCTTATATCATTTTATCTTACTATATCCTTTGCGGTTTTATTAAGGGGTGTACTAAGATAGCATTACAAAACATTTTTAATAATAATCAAAAACATTTCCTCATAATTAATTTTAATTATAACAAGATAAAAAGTATTCGCCATCTAAACACAAACCGTTATTTTATTGATAGTTGCTTTTATTTTAAAAATTTGTCCATCCTGTTATAAAATGATATTGAGTCCGTCTCTGTTGAGAAATTCTCGGTGGTAAGAAGGCGTGTCGACCCCGACCCTCCCGGACAATGTAAATATCGCTCGGTATTCTTTATGTCATATTGCGACGACTTTTTATTGCCGAGACCATGGAGGGGCGCAGGTTTAAAAATGTCATTTGTATTTAAATGTCGCGCCGAGATATTCCAATTCCGGGATAATTGAGGATGCTATTAGAATAAATTGTCGCCCGCTTCGCTCCCATTCGGCGACGCCACAAACTTGAACGCGACGTCGTCATCTTCGTTCGAACAGAGATTTTTATAAACTTAAACGATGTCTTGGGGAGCTGTATAAGCCCTTTTGCCCCACTTGCAATAAAATCTCGCGCTCCACTGACCGTCCCTTAAAAATCTTTTTATATTTTTGTCCGACAAAGGAATGTCCCCGGAAACTAGAAGACATGTGTATTATTTCCTTTAAAGAGTATCTATGTGAATGCCAACACAAATTACTATCACATCTTGAGTTTGAATAAAAATATTAAGTTGTTATTGGATTTCGAAATAAATTTTATTATTGAATCCAATACTTTACTTAAATATTTTCTTTTGTGTATATTAAACGGGTGTTCGTATTTATAAAAAATGGCACGTACCATCACAATTTTTTAGAGTTTCGATATGTACTTAATTTAATAAATTTAATAACAATTATAAACTAGAATGAACAATTAAAGTGGATAATATTAAAATAAAAACAATATACAATTAGTTAATAACATACTGAATCAATGAAATTTTTTTATTGTCCCAACTTTCTACTGATTAAACAAAATATTAATTAATGAAACACAATTAAGATAATTAAGTTTTAAATGTAGTATTTATCAATTATTTGATAAATGAAAAAATCTAGTTTAAATCTTTATTATTATGTTTTAAAAACTGACTTAATTGAAATAACAGGTTTAAATAACAAAACTATTACCGAATTAAAAGAAATTAAGGCAAATCCTGTTCTTAGTGCATCAAAGCTTTCAAAACAGTTCTGTTTACTCATAATAGATAACTATAATCTAAGGTCAGATGGTAAAAGATATCTGAGAGTAAGGTACTGGCTCTATGTGACTGTGGTTAGATCTATGATCACATACGGAGCAGCAGCCTGGTGTAGGAAAGTCCCACAAAATCCAGTTATCAGTAATCTTTCAGAAATTCAACGAGTAGCTGGATTAGCAATCTCTGGTGCGATAAGAACAACGCCAACTCTAGCAATGGATGTTCTGCTTGGCTTATCTCCTTTGTATTTGTATATAGAGAAAGTGGCTAGAACTACCACTTACAGATTTAAGCAATAAATCTGTTTCGACATGTTCTACCAATGGGCTGCGGAAGACATTATAAGCACTGATGCTGTGCTATCAATACCATCAGATTTGGCGGGATCACTATCAGTGATTAATGCTCGATACCAGATTATATTGCCTGAACGGCAGTCCTAGATCGAAAATGAAAATTCTATGGTTTAAGCAGATATTTGCATATTCACAGATCGATCAAAAATGCCGAAAGGGGTCGGAGCAGGAGTATATTGCCAGACACCTCGGATTAAGCAACTGGATACGTACTGTACTTTATTTCAAGCAGAAGTATTTGCTATAAACATGGGTGCTAAAATACTTCTTGAGAGAGGGGTGAAGAACATCTTAAAATTACATCTACAATAAACAACGGCACAAATTCGGACGAGTAAGGCATGCGAGATAAGGCCTATACTAGGTTATCAAAAGTGCTCAGACAGTACTCATTCATACTGTAGAATACTCTGGGTAACAAGTAATTTTTGATTTTTGATTTAAAATTATTAATATCAAGTAATTTAATGGGATTAGGCAACAAATTAAAAAATTTAATTCCATTATAATTAATACCATCCCTAGCTGTGAGTATAATCAATTACGAGGTTATCATGATGTCTGGTTCCATAATGATGGACCTCATCATGTCTTTTGAAATTCTGTATTCTGATATAAATACAAGGTAGAGTTAAGATTTTTAACTCTACAAATTTAGTTCTACAACACTAATGCGTTGCCATGGTTACGGCGATTTTAAGCGTTCTCATTGGCTAAGAGTTGGATTTATCTATCGGATAAATTTATCAAGAGGTGGTAAAAGTGAGCCTAAGAGAATTTTAAATTCGAAATTACTCGGATACATCGTCTTTGAGCGCTAAACACCCAAGCAGCATTGCAGAATGACCCCAAGCGAGAATGGCATATGATAAGTGAGCATAAAAATATCCTTAGTATGCTGTCATTAAGTACTGTATTTACTGGAACGATATTAATTAAATTTCTAATACAGAAAATAATTTTGTTTAATTTACTAATAGTTCGTATTGCATGCTCTTTCCATGTAAGTTTACGATCTAAATGAACTCCTAGATATTTGACAGTAGGGTTATCAACATTATCATTTAGTGCACGTAATGAGAAGATTAACCGCTCAGTCTTAGGTTCATTTACGCTAATTAGCTGAAAACCAGCCAAAAATGCAACCCTGTGATTCACACTATAAAGATCTGGCAAATTATCACTTATATTCATAGCGGTTGTGTCATCAGCAAATAATATAATGTTACTTGACGCAGGAACGTTATCAGCCAAGTCATTAATAAATAATAGAAAAAGTATGGGGCCCAGCACAGACCCTTGAAGTACTCCATACTTAATAGATAATTTTGAAGATAGTCTATTTTTATAAATTACTTGTTGCAATCGATTTGATAAATAAGCTTTAACTAGGTAACAGAACCAGCATCAAAGCCAAAATTCTGTAATTTAATTAACAATTGGTTATGAGATACGCAGTCGTATGCTTTCGTAAGATTGTAAAAGGATTTTTGATAGTATGACGATCATTTTTAGCTGCTGAACCAGGATTTCTGCACTTCACCAAACGAATAATGAAGCAAAATTCGAATCTAGATAAATTAAAAACCAACCTCGGAGCGTAGCTAAGCTATCTCTTGAGCAGCGATTCTACCAAAATAACAACCCAAAACGTAAAGTATATTTGAGTTTGTTTTTTGCTAAATTTTCTATTTTTTCCCATATTATTTTGTTAAAAGGTTACAGAGAAAATTTGCAAACAGGTGTATAATTTAGCATTGAGATCATGATTACAGCGTCTTAACATCAAGCGAAATCATACAATTTAACATATTAGGGTAGGCACACACGGTCGATTATTCATCGACGAAACAGTTTAGTTGGATTGGTTTGAAATCGCGATGCATTATCAATTTATAACCGACTAAACTGTTTAGTTGTTCATAAATCGTGTTGTATGCACACACATATCGATTTCGAAACAACTTGTATTTATATTGTATTAAATATTGAATAATACAAGTTTTTAAAATAATGTAATTGAATTACTTTAATATACAGTGTGGTAATTAATTATCGTACCCGACGTCATCATTGAAAGTATGCAATCATTATCACAATATTGGTATTGCAATACACGATTTGCGTATGATGCGTATTGCACTGTGATATTGGTTGCATACTTGCAATGATGACGTCGGGTACGATAATTAATTAACACACTGTATTTAGTGTAGTATATAATTAACTGCGGTAGCAAAACGGAAAATAATTTAACTTAATTTTTGATATAAATTCACTTATCATAAAATAATTGAGGGAATCTTTATTTATGTTATACTAGAGAAGACACTTCAACTCTCAGTAAACTTGACCTTGAGGTTGCGCGCGCAACCTAAGTTCCTAAAGACCTCAACTAAACTATCGACTGTGTGTGCGCTTCAATATGAAGCTGTGGCATTATTGCAGTTGTACGATAGTTGCACAACTTTTTAATCATAAGTGCACATCGACTCCTTTTGATTAAAAAATCGAGTTGATCTGCAGTTGTGTTGTGTGCGCAGCTACATTAAACTTAATACATTTATGTCCATCGACTAAACTATCGGCCGACTAAAAATCGACCGTGTGTGCCTACCCTTAATCTACTCAGTAAACCTACAGCAATATACAAAAGTTTTGTACCTTGCCAATAAGCAACATCACCTTTATTGTACAAAATCATACACTTATTATTCTAGAACGCAACGCTTATGCACAGCACTACAGCGAAAGATCACTTACATATACTAAAATGGTGTGAATATGGTACCGATCACACTGGCTTCATCGCAAGTAACTACATCTCCATCAAACGTTTACCTGGAAGAGTTTCAAAACAAAACTAACCTTACTCAACATTTTGAACCGGAACGAATAACCGGAACGAATGACCATAACGAATGACCGGAACAAATAACCGGAGCGAATGACATTTCAAAAGAATACTAACCTTGCCCAACATTCTTTCTCGGGATGATTGACGTTTCTAAACAAAACTAACCTTACATAACATTTTTTATTCTATCTATTTTAATGTTTGATGCTCTTCGATTTATTTTTGGTTGGATAAGTGACATGCCTAGTTCCTGTAAGAACATTTTCCTTCTCTTTTGGCAGAAACATATCCACCCGAATCAGTACTTTTTAATTCCAAATAAACGCATTGTATGCCGCAATGTCCAAATAACTCATAAACAATATAAATGGCCATCTTCTAGTAGTTCTGCGGCAACTATATTCTCGTATGAGTTTGTCCAAGAGCTTTTTTGGTTGTATTTCACGACAATATTTAGTTTGTAATTTATTTCGCAATTACTTATTTCGTGTGTATAGATGATAAAAGTATCACAAATTTCGTTGGTTTGATTATATACAAAACTAAAGTTATCTCCGTTGTAAATAAGAAATATGATGAACAAAGCTCGATTTTTTATTTCAAGTAATATTTTTTGGCTCTTTTTATTTTTGCGAACAGTCATTACTAGGTAAACGGTCAGATCATTTATAACCCAATATATAAAAGTATAAACTAATTGCATATCACATAAGAATAATAATACTAGAGAATATAAGAAAGAACAACAACATCAAACTTTGATTTTGTATGTTATGCAAAAAATTATTATTTCCGGGTCATATTGACCCAGTCTTGGTCGTACAAGGGTTAAGTAATGTTTGTTTTCCTATAAATAATCTAAAATAATCTAATCTATAGTGTACGATTTTAAAAGTGACGTCAACTTATTAACAATTTGTTCGCTTTTTACTTAATTAAATTTAATATACAAATAATTACTTTTAATTATTTGTGACGAGGAAACATTTTACTAATATGTACTAATATTCTCGGACTATAATAGTAATGGCACATTTAAATCAAATTATAATTTATCGACAAGTTGTTCTTTTAAGATGAAAATCTTTAGAAACCGTTTTCACATCTTAAGAAGTTTTATTTTGGGGGAAACGTTTTACAAACGTCACTATACTACGTTTGCTATTCGAGTGATATTTCGAGTGGAGCAGGGAAGGTTCTTTTATACCGGGGAGTACTCCAGAAGATATCCCGTACCGTCCGAGAAGAAGAACTACCTCCGGTGGTATCAGCAAGTTATTGTGAACGCGGTCGTGATCTGGCCATTGAAGTGCTCTTCAGCTTTAAAAAGTTTCCTGGCCAAACCTATACACTGTGCCACACGAGGAGCATCTCGTTAGTAGGATCACGATTTAAGGTTTCTTCGAGTACCGGATAACGCTTGTGGTGGTAGAGGTGAAGGAAGAGGATTTGTACGATACGATTCAAGTCGTTTCAACAGAAACGTTTATTCAACAAGAGAGATTTTTGGATATGAACTAATTTTTTCAATTAAACGAGAACAATAATTATTGGGGACACAAAGCGATTTTTATGGGATAAAAGAAACACCAGTTTTTATCCGTTGGCCTCACGCTGGGTTTCCGATTGTTTTAACATGTCGTCTCATAGGCGGAGGGCGAATTCGGCCCTTCAACAATCAAATATCACAGTGTTGGACAATTGAATAACAAAAGAGTCGGTTTCGGGCGCATTATTCCCTTGACTGGCGAACGCTGTGTTATTATTATAGTCTTTTTCAAACATAGAATAAAAAAGAGATTTGACGAACAATACAGCAGTGGGAGGCGGTACTCCGCACACATGCCCATTAACTGTGACCTATTATGCTCTCTCTGAAGAGGACCGGGAATACGGTTTGGAACGTGAAGAAACGGGACGCTGAAAAGGTATACCTCGGCGAGGCCCTCGACTTCGCCCGCCGAGCGAAAGAGAAAGAAATCAAAAGAAACTTAGGAAAATAATTGCATTTTAACGTCCCCTTCCGGAACGTTAATGTGATACCCTGTCCACGACCCTCATTTTCATTATTCTTTGGGTTTTCTTACATACTTTTTGGTACCTTTATTTCGCTGTTTAGGTATAACAATTTCATGAAACACTTCAAATTCCTTTAAAAAGAATTCTGTTAAATGCTAAATTAATAAAGAACAAAACAAATAGTCGTCCATTGTTAAATTATAATCGAAATTTATTTCATTTATTTATCTCAATTATTTAACTTTGTGTTAAATTCAGGTAACTAAAACTGAAACTTAAAAGTACAAAATATGAAATAAAACTAAAGTTACAAACTTTCGGAGTATCGTGGTACGATATCGTTCGTCTATCAATTTGGGCAATAAATTTCTATTAGACCTGATTCTATTCTAGAAATGTTATCGGACTTGATAATGACATCACCAGTTGGGGACACACATTCTTAAAGTTCTGCTAAGTTATTGACAAATATGGACTTTGAATGTCAAAACTGAAACAAAAACTAAAACTAGAAACTTCCGGAGTATCGTGGTACGATATCGTTCGTTTATCGATTTGGGCAATAAACTTCTACTAGACCTGATTCTGTCCTTTCAATGTCATCAGGCTTTGTAATAACATCACCAGTTGGGGACACACTTCTTAAAGTTCTGCTAAGTTATTGGCAAATATGGACTTTGAATGTCAAAACTGAAACAAAAACTAAAACTAGAAACTTCCGGAGTATCGTGGTATAATATCGTTCGTCTATAGATTTGGGCAATAAACTTCTATTAGACCTGATTCTGTCCTGGCAATGTCATCGGACTTGATAATAACACCACTAGTTGGGGACACACTTCTTAAAGTTCTACTAAGTTATTGGCAAATATGGACTTTGAATGTCAAAACTGAAACAAAAACTAAAACTAGAAACTTCCGGAGTATCGTGGTACGATATCGTTCGTTTATCGATTTGGGCAATAAACTTCTACTAGACCTGATTCTGTCCTTTCAATGTCATCAGACTTGGTAATAACATCACCAGTTGGGGACACACTTCTTAAAGTTCTGCTAAGTTATTGGCAAATATGGACTTTGAATGTAAAAACTGAAACAAAAACTAAAACTAGAAACTTCCGGAGTATCGTGGTACAATATCGTTCGTCTATAGATTTGGGCAATAAACTTCTATTAGACTTGATTCTGTCCTTTCAATGTCATCAGACTTGGTAATAACATCACCAGTTGGGGACACACTTCTTAAAGTTCTGCTAAGTTATTGGCAAATATGGACTTTGAATGTCAAAACTGAAACAAAAATTAAAACTAGAAACTTCCGGAGTATCGTGGTATAATATCGTTCGTCTATAGATTTGGGCAATAAACTTCTATTAGACCTGATTCTGTGCGGGAAATGTTATCGGAATTGATAGTAACACCACTAGTTGGGGACACACTTCTTAAAGTTCTACTAAGTTATTGGCAAATATGGACTTTGAATGTCAAAACTGAAACAAAAACTAAAACTAGAAACTTCCGGAGTATCGTGGTACGATATCGTTCGTTTATCGATTTGGGCAATAAACTTCTACTAGACCTGATTCTGTCCTTTCAATGTCATCAGGCTTTGTAATAACATCACCAGTTGGGGACACACTTCTTAAAGTTCTGCTAAGTTATTGGCAAATATGGACTTTGAATGTCAAAACTGAAACAAAAACTAAAACTAGAAACTTCCGGAGTATCGTGGTACGATATCGTTCGTTTATCGATTTGGGCAATAAACTTCTACTAGACCTGATTCTGTCCTTTCAATGTCATCAGGCTTTGTAATAACATCACCAGTTGGGGACACACTTCTTAAAGTTCTGCTAAGTTATTGGCAAATATGGACTTTGAATGTCAAAACTGAAACAAAAACTAAAACTAGAAACTTCCGGAGTATCGTGGTACGATATCGTTCGTTTATCGATTTGGGCAATAAACTTCTACTAGACCTGATTCTGTCCTTTCAATGTCATCAGGCTTTGTAATAACATCACCAGTTGGGGACACACTTCTTAAAGTTCTGCTAAGTTATTGGCAAATATGGACTTTGAATGTCAAAACTGAAACAAAAACTAAAACTAGAAACTTCCGGAGTATCGTGGTATAATATCGTTCGTCTATAGATTTGGGCAATAAACTTCTATTAGACCTGATTCTGTCCTGGCAATGTCATCGGACTTGATAATTACACCACTAGTTGGGGACACACTTCTTAAAGTTCTACTAAGTTATTGGCAAATATGGACTTTGAATGTCAAAACTGAAACAAAAACTAAAACTAGAAACTTCCGGAGTATCGTGGTACGATATCGTTCGTTTATCGATTTGGGCAATAAACTTCTACTAGACCTGATTCTGTCCTTTCAATGTCATCAGGCTTTGTAATAACATCACCAGTTGGGGACACACTTCTTAAAGTTCTGCTAAGTTATTGGCAAATATGGACTTTGAATGTCAAAACTGAAACAAAAACTAAAACTAGAAACTTCCGGAGTATCGTGGTACGATATCGTTCGTTTATCGATTTGGGCAATAAACTTCTACTAGACCTGATTCTGTCCTTTCAATGTCATCAGGCTTTGTAATAACATCACCAGTTGGGGACACACTTCTTAAAGTTCTGCTAAGTTATTGGCAAATATGGACTTTGAATGTCAAAACTGAAACAAAAACTAAAACTAGAAACTTCCGGAGTATCGTGGTATAATATCGTTCGTCTATAGATTTGGGCAATAAACTTCTATTAGACCTGATTCTGTCCTGGCAATGTCATCGGACTTGATAATTACACCACTAGTTGGGGACACACTTCTTAAAGTTCTACTAAGTTATTGGCAAATATGGACTTTGAATGTCAAAACTGAAACAAAAACTAAAACTAGAAACTTCCGGAGTATCGTGGTACGATATCGTTCGTTTATCGATTTGGGCAATAAACTTCTACTAGACCTGATTCTGTCCTTTCAATGTCATCAGACTTGGTAATAACATCACCAGTTGGGGACACACTTCTTAAAGTTCTGCTAAGTTATTGGCAAATATGGACTTTGAATGTAAAAACTGAAACAAAAACTAAAACTAGAAACTTCCGGAGTATCGTGGTACAATATCGTTCGTCTATAGATTTGGGCAATAAACTTCTATTAGACTTGATTCTGTCCTTTCAATGTCATCAGACTTGGTAATAACATCACCAGTTGGGGACACACTTCTTAAAGTTCTGCTAAGTTATTGGCAAATATGGACTTTGAATGTCAAAACTGAAACAAAAATTAAAACTAGAAACTTCCGGAGTATCGTGGTATAATATCGTTCGTCTATAGATTTGGGCAATAAACTTCTATTAGACCTGATTCTGTTCGGGAAATGTTATCGGAATTGATAATAACACCACCAGTTGGGGACACACTTCTTAAAGTTCTGCTAAGTTATTGGCAAATATGGACTTTGAATGTAAAAACTGAAACAAAAACTAAAACTAGAAACTTCCGGAGTATCGTGGTATGATATCGTTCGTCTATAGATTTGGGCAATAAACTTCTATTAGACCTGATTCTGTCCTTTCAATGTCATCAGACTTGGTAATAACATCACCAGTTGGGGACACACTTCTTAAAGTTCTGCTAAGTTATTGGCAAATATGGACTTTGAATGTCAAAACTGAAACAAAAACTAAAACTAGAAACTTCCGGAGTATCGTGGTATGATATCGTTCGTCTATAGATTTGGGCCATAAACTTCTATTAGACCTGATTCTGTTCGGGAAATGTTATCGGAATTGATAATAACACCACCAGTTGGGGACACACTTCTTAAAGTTCTGCTAAGTTATTGGCAAATATGGACTTTGAATGTAAAAACTGAAACAAAAACTAAAACTAGAAACTTCCGGAGTATCGTGGTATGATATCGTTCGTCTATAGATTTGGGCAATAAACTTCTATTAGACCTGATTCTGTCCTTTCAATGTCATCAGACTTGGTAATAACATCACCAGTTGGGGACACACTTCTTAAAGTTCTGCTAAGTTATTGGCAAATATGGACTTTGAATGTCAAAACTGAAACAAAAACTAAAACTAGAAACTTCCGGAGTATCGTGGTATGATATCGTTCGTCTATAGATTTGGGCCATAAACTTCTATTAGACCTGATTCTGTCCTGGCAATGTCATCGGACTTGATAATAACACCACCAGTTGGGGCACACTTCTTAAAGTTCCGCTAAGTTATTGGCAAATATGGACTTTGAATGTCAAATCTGAAACAAAAACTAAAACTAGAAACTTCCGGAGTATCGTGGTATAATATCGTTCGTCTATAGATTTGGGCAATAAACTTCTATTAGACCTGATTCTGTTCTGGAAATGTTATCAGACTTGATAATAACACCACCAGTTGGGGACACACTTCTTAAAGTTCTGTTAAGTTATTGGCAAATATGGACTTTGAATGTAAAAACTGAAACAAAAACTAAAACTAGAAACTTCCGGAGTATCGTGGTACGATATCGTTCGTTTATCGATTTGGGCAATAAACTTCTATTAGATCTGATTCTGTTCTGGAAATGTTATCGGAATTGATAATGACATCACCAGTTGGGGACACACTTCTTAAGGTTCTGCTAAATTATTAGTAAATATGGACTTTGAATGTCAAAACTTCCTTGGAACAAGATCATATTTGTCTGCATGATGATTCAAAAATAACTAAGTTTCCTAACAAGTTTCTCTTAAGTAATCGTGGTGTGATATCGTTCGTCTATAGATTTTGGCAATAAACTTCTATTGGACCCGATTTTGTTCTGCCAACGTCATCAAATTTGATAATGACATTACCAGTTGGGGATACTCTTCTTAACGTTCTGCTAAGTTATTGGCAAATATGGACTTTAAATGTCAAAATGTATTGTGTTGGTAATACTTAACGTAATATACTAGATTCACAAAACCTACCCAAGAAGATCCAGTTTTATTAGTTTTGGACAATCATTCTACTTATTCTAACTTAGGTTCATACAATTTCTGCGAAGACAACGGCATTAAGGTTGTTTCAATTCCGCCCCACACATCTCACAAACTTCAGCCTCTAGACGTTTGTTTTATGACCCACTAAATATTGCCTATGGGCAAGAATGTGATAGGTATATAAAAGATAAGCAACACGAAAAAATTTTGCAAACCGACATCGCAGAATTATTCAGGAATTCTTATAATAGAGTAGCAACGGTGGAGAAAGCAGTAAAGGTTTTCCAAGTGATTGGGATATTCCCTTTCAATCGTTTTGTATTGATGATGAATTTACTGACATCCCAGCCATAGAAATTCTATCTTGTACGACATATCCTACAATTTAGACAGAACATCTTCTCCTATCCCTGAACCGTCCACTTCTGAACTAAATTCAAGAGAGTTTCTTTCTAAACTTAAACGAATTCAAAAATCGACAGAATCAGAATTTTCCTCAGATTTTGATTTAGAAGAAGTTTTATAAGATGAGATGACTGACAAAGAAGACAAGACTGTGCAACCCAAACAAGAGAACGCAAGTTTTATAGATCTTTTACCATTCCCGAGAGTAAAAACTAGAAGTAACATTAGTAGAATGAAACATTCAGTAATTCTGCCTTCAACGCCAGTCAAAAAAGAACTGGAAATGAAGGAAAATGAAGAAAAAGCTCGCGAAGAGAGTTAAGCGATGTCTAGATCAACAAAACAAAATTTCCAATGAGTGTAGAATATGTCATGATTTTAGAAGAAACAATGAATTATGGTGGAGATGTCTCTCATGCTGATTATACCGACGTTGAGAAGGCGCAAGACTATATTTGCAACAAATGTTAATTGTTTTCGATATTTTATGATTTTTATCATAAAATCATCTTCGTCACTGTAAAGGGAAGGTCATTATAATTGTTGATGCTGAAGTGGTCTATATTTACCTCCTTTCTCTATTTATTTGATAATCTAAGGCCCACTTTTACATCCTCCTGATAAATTTATCCGATAGATAAATCCAGTTCTTAGCCAATGAGAGCGCTTAAAACCGCCGTAACCATGGCAACTATCCTCTAGATAGTTTATCAGGAGGATGGTAAAAGTGGGCCTAAGATCCATTACTACCATCTTTTAGGGCCGGTTGTACCACCTCCCGATAAGTTTATCCGATAGATAAATTGGTGCACTAAGGCTCGTCACTACCATCTTCTGGTTAAGCTATCTAAAGGATTATTACCATGGTTACGGCTATTTTACGCGCCCTGATTGGCTAGTAGATGTGTTTATCTATAAGATAAATTTAACTAAAAGATGGTAGTAACGGACCTTAGCCAATGAGAGCGCTTAAAACCGCTGTAACCATGGTAATTATCCGCTAGATAGTTTATCGGGAGGTGGTACAACCGGCCCTTAGTTAAATTTATCTTATTGACAAACCCATCTAATATAGCCGTAACCGTGGTAATAATCCCTTAGATAGCTTAACCAGAAGATGTTAGTAAAGAACCTAAATAGTGAAAACGAAATGTAAAAAGTGAATGATTGTTTACGATATACGTAGGTATAACAATGATATTTATCGAGTTGATGATATAATTCAAATCACTTGCAGTCGATCGGTTTGCGCTTCAAATTAAACGTTAATCTAGGAAAAAATTGGGGCCATGCACGGTCGTATTAGAAATAGAGCAAATAATAAATACGCGGGATTAATTTTGAAAACGGACAATTCACAATATCTCGGGCAACCGTTCGCTCGCCTCCCGCTTTACATAAATCTCAATCTGGCTTTGTGGCTTTCCGACGGAAAAAAATGCTCGTACCAGAGTTATGTGTACGCGCGCGCCTAAAAATATATAGATATAGAATTTGAATAACGCCGTTGGTGCTGGCAGTCCGAGGGAAGAGAGATTTTTTTATTCCGACCTTTTATTCTTTTTCACTCTTTTTTTTTCGGAAAGGCACCCGGTGGTCAGCGGTACCACTAGTCAATGTCGCTAACAGATACCGTCCAGTAATAACCCTTGCATTTTGGCTCCCTCCGAGCTGCGGTCAGCTTCGGCAGTTCATTTTTGGGAAACACGTTTCACGTCCTCCTAAAATAACTGACCCTGTCCAAAACCCACCTCATTTTTTTCTTTTATTAAAATAAATTTTATGCCATCAGAACTTAAATATTCACCCGTGCGACGATAGCAACAAACCTCCCAGCAACAAACTTTTACCCGTAATTTCCTATCTACTTTCTTAGCTGATATCTTCCTTATAATTAGGGATAGCGAAAAACTAAATGCACCACTTGAAAGCTTGAATCTTTCTCTTTAAAACCGGGTTTTCGTCTGCCGATAAGTTGATATTAAGATCAATAAAAAATGAAGAACACCGCGTTGTACTTAAAATAGCTCAAAATTACCAAACTTCAAGGCCTTGTGCAATTGTTACGAAACCGAATTTTAAAAAACTGTTATCACAATCAGAAAGGGCGCTCCTTCAGCTATCTTAATCCGGGTTTTCGTCGGTCAATGTCTATCGGCGTCATGCTTAAATCACCCTTAATATCCATCCCTACACGCAGAAACGCTTAAATACTCTTCCTCTAAACTACTTTCTTATTTGATAGGGAGAAAACTATAGAAACATATCTATCTTATTGAAAATTTTCTGCTTTTTCTAGTGGTGTATAACACGCGGCGATCACGCGCTTGCACACGTACATTTTTGGCCAAAAACTGCTAAATTCACACGTTTTAGCCATTCTTAAACCTTGTTCGGGTCGATAACTTTCTTATATGAGCAGGAGAAAACTCTGGAACCATATCTATCTTATCGAAAATTTCTTGCTCTTTCTAATGGTGTCTTTTAATAACAATTATACACTTTAATTTAACAACAATTATTAATTAAAGTTATACAGGATGGTCAGAAATGTGCGTAAATTTCCGTATCTCAAAAAGGTTATTTTTTTAAATGTCAACTCTACTTTTTTCCCTCACCACCGTATTATATGCTGAAAAATCAGGAGACTTTGTGATTACATCCCATACTAGTAGAGTTACTAGTAAACATACTAGTAGACTTTAAATTTAGTTACTTTACTGTAGACATTAAAATGCGCACACCCAATATCCGCAAAAGATTTGAGGAAACCTTAATTGGAAAGACATGTTTAAATTTTTGAAAACTGTGCTATTCCTTCCATCCCGCTAATTTTGACCCAACTCAATTCCAACGGCAGTTATTCCAACAAGATGGCGCGCCACCACACCTCAAGAAGCTACTAAATCAGTTTTTGACAAACAGGGAATTGTTAAAAATTATTGGTTACCATAGTTACTCATGGCTACTGCTATTTTTATCATTTATTTAAATTTGAAATAATTAAAGTTTAAACTAATTTTTCTCGAAAATTTTCTTATGTAACCAATATTAATATTGAATGTACTATACTCTGTTTTTAAACCAGGAGGAGTATTTTAAATTTGTCACCAGATTGACCTTGCACGTGATTGGTTGAATGCGAGGAAGGTTCACACACAGGCAATTTTGAATTTTGATTTTGAATTTGAAGGTTAGGTTATTGATAATTCGACAGTTTCGTGTCATTATTGTATATTTTGTGTTCTTAAACCCTTTTTTATTATATTTTGAAATAAATACACTCATAACTTCAATGTTAATTTGTATGTATAGTGTTGACGATAACAAACGAAAATAAATACAATAATAAGTAAATAAATAAATAATAATTATTAATTTAAATTTACCGCCAAAATATCTAGTGATATTTTCTGGTGATTTTTTCCAGTGTAAATCTGACTTTCGCGTTTACTCCTCCTGGTTTAAAAACAGAGTATAGTTCTAGTGCAAGTGTTAGTTCTAATTTTAATTGTTATTCAGCGCTAAGTTGTATATTTTTAAGTTTCGGGTTTAGCCCTGTGTCTTCAGACGCTGAATGTTAGGTAAGGTTAGTTTTGTTTACAAACATTAATTATACCATGAAGTATTCTTTGGCAATTAGTAATGGCAATTATAGCGTGAAGTTTTCTTTTGTAATGTCAATTATAGCGTGAAGGAATGTTCGGTAAGGTTAGTTTTGTTTACAAACATTAATTATACCATGAAGTTTTCTTTGGCAATTAGTAATGGCAATTAAAGCGTGAAGTTTTCTTTTGTAATGTCAATTATAGCGTGAAGGAATGTTCGGTAAGGTTAGTTTTGTTTACAAACATTAATTATACCATGAAGTATTCTTTGGCAATTAGTAATGGCAATTATAGCGTGAAGTTTTCTTTTGTAATGTCAATTATAGCGTGAAGGAATGTGAGGTAAGGTTAGTTTTGTTTACAAACATTAATTATACCATGAAGTTTTCTTTGGAAATTAGTAATGGCAATTAAAGCGTGAAGTTTTCTTTTGTAATGTCAATTATAGCGTGAAGAAATGTTAGGTAAGTTTAGTTTTGTTTACAAACATTAATTGAAGGGGTCGGGAGAAAAAAGTGCCAAGCATCATTTTGGCCTAACCGAATTTAGCAGTGCTGTCTATGAGTAAATTGAACAAATTACAAGCAGCACTGTTTAGATTTCAATTATTGCCGTTAGATTGCTCTTTATTTGCATTGCATTTTATTACCTCAACTGGTTGTTTGCAAAGTTTTGGGGAAAACAGTATCAAGCTCCTCATGAGAAATGGAGGGAAAGTGGAAATGTGTTAGAAATCTTAAAGATTATTATGAAAACCTAGAAGACTTGTATGAAGAATTTGATGACAGTGACAGCGATCCCAATTATTTAGCAACAAACCCTCCCTACACCAAAACTGTCATGTGGACCTGCATTTTACTGCAGGAAACTGTGGACATAACGTGTGGATAACGTAGGTATCCATAACTGCACTTCTGGACAAGGTTTTATGTTCATGTGGGATGAATCAGTTGGAAAAAGGGGTAGTGATGAAATAGGAAGCTGTATTGTAAAGTACTTATTAGTAGCAAATGTCCACGCAAAGAAGTTGGTAATATTTACCGACAACTGCGGAGGACAAAATAAAAATTGGAACATAATGTCGCTTTGGTCACACCTTGTAACTAGTAAACGTTTTGAAACAATAGAACATTACTTCCTGATAACTGGGCATACTTATGTTCCATCAGACCGTGACTTTTCAAAAATAGAAAAGTATCATATCAAGCACTACCAAAATGTGTACAGTCCTAGGCAATGGAGAGAGATAGTAGCAAAGTGTGGAACAAAACACTGAACTTCATCGTAACATGCATGATGAGTGAGGATTTCCTCGATATGTCTAGGGTGCAAGAGACCTACTTTAACACAAAAAGCAAGTTTTGTACAGATGGTGTTACTCCTCCACGATTTTCCAAAGCTATTTGCTTTAAATTTGACAGCGAAGAACCTTTTCAAATGAAACTCAAACACTTGATGAACGAAGAGTTTTTAGTGTTGAACCTAAAGAAACGTGGAAGGAGTTCTATTCCAGCACTACATTTAAAAAGAAATGCGCCCAACAAAATCAATAAGAAAAAATTAGATGATGTCAAATCCTTGATGCAATACATTCCTCCCATCTACCATGGATATTACAATGGCCTACAGTCTTCCGCTGAAGTAGACGACCAAAAGGAAGATGTTGTGGTAATATAGGCCTATTTGAAAAGTACCTTTTTGGTTAAGAGTATTTTTTGTCGATGACAGTGTGTGTTTTAATAAAAGTACAAACAAACCTAATGTCTTTTATTTTTGGGGAAAAAATGCCAAGCAACATTATTCAGTGTATATTTTTCTATACAACCATTTTTATCTTATAATAGCGTTTTTTTTTACCTACATCTTCACTTTTAACGGTATATAGATACATAACCTTTGTATTAAAAAACTTTGGTTTGTTGTCTGCACTAAAATGTTATTTATGGATTTAGCCAAACTTTCAACTTGCTATATCTCAAAACAACAAACATGATGCTTGGCACTTTTTTCTCCCGACCCCTTCAATTATACCTTGAAGTTTTCTTTGGCAATTATACTCTGTTTTTAAACCAGGAGGAGTATTTTAAATTTGTCACCAGATTGACCTTGCACGTGATTGGTTGAATGCGGGGAAGGTTCACACACAGGCAATTTTGAATTTGAAGGTTAGGTTATTGACAATTCGACAGTTTCGTGTCATTATTGTAAATTTTGTGTTCTTAAACCCTTCTTTATTATATTTTGAAATAAATACACTCATAACTTCAATGTTAATTTGTATGTTTAGTGTTGACGATAACAAACGAAAATAAATACAATAATAAGTAAATAAATAAATAATAATAATTATTAATTTAAATTTACCGCCAAAATATCTAGTGATATTTTCTGGTGATTTTTCCTAGTGTAAATCTGACTTTCGCGTTTACTCCTCTTGGTTTAAAAACAGAGTATAGATTCAGAAAAAAATCTTCTTTTGTATTCCGTAATAAAAATGGGGGATTGCCATTTCAATAAAATATCGATTGCGTCATAACTCGTTAAACCGTTTAACGGGTAAATTATTTTTTCGTTTTTAGAAACGATTTAGTTATGGTAATGCAACTATTTGACCTTATTGACAAGTGGTCTCTATAAAAGCCGCTAACCGTTAAAGGGTTAAAAATGAGGGAACTATTTTGAAATCTATACCAAAAAATTGCACAAAAGTTAAATCTTTAGACCGATTTCAGGGATTTTTCCATAAATCGTTTATAATGATTTTCACGCAGGTCGTCGTGACAGACTCTGTCACAAATGGGAGTTAACTAGAAATAGAAAAATCCACAACGTTAGTAGTTTTTGGCGCAAAAGGTGTTTTGGCGTGTTATACACCACTAGAAAGAGCAGGAAATTTCCGATAAGATAGATATGGTTCTAGAGTTTTCTCCTGCTCATATAAGAAAGTTATCAACCCCAACAGGGTTTAAGAATGGCTAAAATGTGTGAATTTAGCAGTTTTTGGCCAAAAATGTACGTGTGCAAACGTGTGATTGCCGCGTGTTATACATCGCTAGAAAGAGCAGGAAATTTCCGATAAGATAGATATGGTTCTAGAGTTTTCTCCTGCTCATATAAGAAAGTTATCGACCCCAACAGGGTTTAAGAATGGCTAAAACGTGTGAATTTAGCAGTTTTTGGCCAAAAATGTACGTGTGCAAGCGCGTGATCACCGCGTGTTATACACCACTAGAAAGAGCAGAAAATTTTCAATAAGATAGATATGTTTCTATAGTTTTCTCCCTATCAAATAAGAAAGTTGTTTAGAGGAAGAGTATTTAAGCGTTTCTGCGTGTAGGGATGAACATTAAGGGTGATTTAAGCATGACGCCGATAGATATTGACCGACGAAAACCCGGATTAAGATAGCTGAAGGAGCGCCCTTTCTGATTGTGAGAACAGTTTTTTAAAATTCGATTTCGTAACAATTGCACAAGGCCTTGAAGTTTGGTAATTTTGAGCTATTTTAAGTACACTATATATCGTTTAAAGATAAATTAATAAAAATTTGAATCTTAAGGTGCTCCATCAAAAGGTACTACACCTATACATTTACCAAGAATAAACTTCATTCAATTAAAATTCAATCTAAATGATTAATTGATAAATACAATTTACCAACGACTTTCTCTACCTCCCCTTTCCCTCCCATAAGCGTTGATTTTCAAGCAATTAAAATACGCAAAATAAATTATTTAACTAAGCAACGCTTTAAATACTCTAAAAATCAATTGGCAAACTAATAGATTAATATTTTTGTATTTTTATATTTTTATTTTTATTTTTTATTTTATTATTTGTTTAATTATTAATAATTATTACACTAATTCAATTTATTTTTTATCAATAAAACCCACGGCACATTCATTTACAATTTTCCACCACTCATCACACTTATCAATGTTTTTAACATCTTCTTCCAAGTTCGGCCAAACCATACCTTTAATCAGCATTCTATTCTGTAATCTACATCTCTCTTCAAATTTGTTCTTGCATCTAAATAAAACATGCATCGAACTTCCACTTTCATCGCCGCACAGACACAGAGGAGATTCAAATTTTCCGATTCTATTTAAATATTCCTCAAAATTACCATGACCAGTAATTAACTCAACAGTTTCGGGTTTTAAAAATCTATCTACCCTACCAACTCTAGGTATAAACTGGTAAGTCAACCTCCCCGTCACTGAATTATCCCATCTATCTTGCCATTTTTTCAACATAAATTTCCTTATCCTATTTTTTACTGATCTCTTAGAAATCACGTTAAAATCAAATTGTAAATCTACGCAGACCAAAGCTTCTTTAGCTAACTGATCCGCTCTTTCATTACCCCTGATTCCAGAGTGACCCTTAATCCAAAAGAAATCAATATTACTACTAGAATCATTAATTAAATTCCATGTATTCTTTTGCAAAATAGATGGTTTCCTCATGTTCTTAAGGCCTTCCAAAACTGATATACTATCACTATACAATTCACACTTATCTATCTTTTCTTTAATAATATATTTAATTGCACTTTTCACTGCCAATAATGCAATAGATATTTTAAGTACAGCGCGGTGTTCTTCATTTTTTATTGATCTTAATATCAACTTATCGGCAGACGAAAACCCGGTTTTAGATAGAGAAAGATTGAAGCTTTCAAGTGGTGCATTTAGTTTTTCGCTATCCCTAATTATAAGGAAGATATCAGCTAAGAAAGTAGATAGGAAATTACGGGTAAAAGTTTGTTGCTTAATATTCAACATAAATCGAACAAAAATAAATAAAAGAGACAAATTAATGCAGGGAAATTATCTGTCCCGCTGTAAACTTTTGCGGGATGGTGTCGGAGTTGTGGAGTGTAACTGACAGGTGGAAAGCCTTTCGGGTCGCGAAGTCCAAAGGACCTTTCGCCAAAGCTAAAGCCCGGAGGCAGCCCAAGCGACATTCTAACTTCGTCTTACAGTCAGAGTCCTTTCCGTAACACAAAAAGCATTTAAATTAAACTGAGCCGAGGAAGGAAATGTAATTTGTAAGACCAGCCGAGCAGAAATAATGTTCGTTTCCCGGTAACAAGACGAACAGAAGAGGAATAGAGTGCGTCGTACAAAGACGAAAGCTCACTCGAAAAGCTACGACCGGAGGCTCTCCTTCAAACCAGCAAGGTGTCACTTTTTCTTCACATATTTCCAGTTCCTTTTGAAATCCATAAACGTTTATGTCAGCTACATCCATTTATTTATAAACTAAAATTACATAAAATTATCTAAACTTTAAATTCGTTTTATATGTTATCACATTAATCATAAAATATTTCTTAATAATTTAAGCGGTATTTATAAAGATTTTCTAAAATCCAATTTCATTTCCATTTATAGAGTTAAAAATTAAAATTATTCAATTTAAAAGAAATTCCAATCGATCTCACAACACACTTGGTTATTTGACATAAATGGAACTTTTAGGTGTGCACGATCAATATGTAACTAGACCAAAGAAAAATCTTTATATGAATCACAAAACGTATATTATCGCTCGTTTTCAGTTGACAGATAGTAGCACCAATTTAGTGTCGTTGCGTAATCATTTCAAAGAAATCGATTTTGATCGTTGTGAACAACATCTAAATAAAAAGTTGTTTTGGCGTTAAATCTGAAAGTTTAGCGCCAATCGTCCGTGGGTGTACTGAAATAATATCACTTTCGATTGGAATCTCATCGAGTTACAACGTCGTCGAAGAAGTGAACGAGTTATTAACGAGACGCTTGGTTTTTAGGTCATGAGTGTTAAGTCGGGGATATACAGGTCGGTTATATAATTGTGCCAAGCGACGTGAAGGCATGTGGCATAATGGCCGAAATCGACCGGGGACTGGTTTTAACGTGAATTTATCGAGTACGATTACGTCGAGTGAAAAAATGTACAAGACAGAATCAATTGGGAAATACTTTCAGCGCTGCGTGGGTTATAATATAAAATATTATTTTCTACAAAAAAAAATTAAAATTAAATAATAATAATCCAATGAACAATTTCGTTTTAATTCGTCGCGAAATATTTTCACATATAATCGCACAATTACTACCATAGAATTGGAGTCGTTGAATAGAACGAGATTTCAATTATAATTTCATTAAACCGTCTGGAAATATCTCGCAAAAGGTGATAATGGGAATGAAATCCTATTCTTTCTTTATACACCTTTTAAACGAGCATATAAAAATAATATTAATACATAATTCAATAGATATTATCTTAATCTCAAAAGTAATATTAATCATTACATCATTTCTGAGACACTAATGATCCAATCTGAATTCTATTGGTATTCCGAAAGAAAGTGGGCAATTTTTTTGAAATGCCACTCATCCGGTGTTACGTCAATTTGTCTCCTGAGTGTGTTTGTGGCTAAAAATGCGAAAGAAAAACTGGAGCGCGAGACGTTGCAACACCGTTCGGGACCAAAACAAACTTCTACCACTTTGGGCAATGCCTGAAAACAGGTTATGATGGGCGCGATATGGGTGAAAGGTTCGCGATGTGCCTCCTGCCACAGGAATCAGATGGGGCTCGCCACGCCTTCCTGCTCCTCGCTTATACACGAAACAGTATAAAACCGACCCAAGGAAATTGTTTTGGCACAGATCAAGTCAACAACTCGATCAGTAAACATGATTAAGGTTAGTACTTTTACATCGATATTATTTAATCGGTTTATTATTAACAAATTCATTTTTTTCTAGATTTTTGGATTAGCTGTTCTTTTCACCATTGCTCAAGCTGTGGATGAAATCGGTTATACCACATACCATTCACAAACACCTTACCATGCACCAATTTCTTACGCCCCTGCCCCGGTAGCCAAAGTTTACTCCGCTCCAGTAGCAAAAGTAGCAAGTTATGCTGCTCCCGTTCATACCTACGCCGCCCCTATTCAAACCTACGCTGCACCTGTACAAACATATGCCGCCCCTGTACATACATACGCTGCACCTGTATCAACATATGCAGCCCCAGTACACACATATGCAGCTCCGATTGCAAAAGTAGCAACATACGCCCCTCAACATGTCGCTTATGAAGATACACCAGCAGCTTATGACTTTGAATATGGAGTCAACGACCCACATACCGGTGACATTAAAAGCCAACACGAATCTAGACGTGGTGATGTCGTTCAAGGAAGCTACTCCGTTGTTGATCCTGATGGTACCAAAAGAACCGTGGATTACACAGCTGACGATCACAATGGATTCAACGCCGTCGTCCGTAAAGAACCTATTGGACACGCAGCCGTTTATTCACCACAACACGCTTATTCTAGTCCCGTCGCTAAAGTAGCTTATGGTTCAATAATTGACAAAATCGCCCCATCGATAGCATATTCACCAGCTCCAGTAGCAACGTACGCCCATGCAGCACCAGTAACAACCTACAGCGCACATGCCCCCACATATGGACATGCACCAGTAACATATACGTCATCTATTGCACATACTCCAGTAGCGTATTCGGCACCTGTTGCTAAAGTTGCTGGAATAACTTATGCGTCACCATCAACTGGTTACTACCATTAGTCACTTCATTAACGGTTTTATTTAAATCAATGCGTGTTCATAATACTCATAGCGATGCTCAAATAGTCTAATTACTCTAAGCAATGTATTTAGCGTATGTATTAATCGTATATAGAAACTCATATTAATGTGTTCTGCATACTTATTTTACTACTCATATCGTAAATAAATGTTTTTTTTTAATTATCTAAAATTTATTTTGTTTTATAACCTTATAATTGGACCGCGTTATACATCACTTGACTAAGCGACATTTTATGGTTTTTAAAAATTTTCATGCAGTCTGGACTTTACCTAGTCTTCAGACACACGGCTAAACCCGATATTTTCTAGTTCTCGGTCTAGTGTTAGTTCTAGTGGCAGTGGTAGGTAGCGCTAGTTAGCATAAGATATTACTAGTTGTATATTTTTATTGAACTAAAACTAAAACGAGAACTAAAAACATTCGGGTTAGTCGTCAATGTCAACCTTAATGTTATTGTTATATTCGTAATCTTCATAAAATAACCTTTAAAGTGAGTCCAAACTTGACGCATTTATCTCAAAAAACCAAAAAGTTCGAACTTTCAACTTTTAATTTTGACATATTTGTCAACTTTATAAAAAATCGTTTGAAATGAGTCCAAACTCGACATATTTAACTTTAATATTAATGGAAATACAATCACTTCCGGTTTGAAACGTCAACGTCAATTTTGACATATTTGTCATCTTCATTAAAAAACCTTTAAAATAACCACATATCTCAAAAAACAAAAAAGTTTGAATAAAAAACATTAAACCCTAAGTTAGCAACAATGAAGATAGCAATTTAATTTTTAAATATTAATACCAACCTTAATTTTTTTCAATTGTTTTCAAAGCGGAAGTTGCTTATATCTCGAGTAATATTGGCATTAAACGTATCATGTTTGGACTCATTTTAAAGGATTTTTCACGACGATTATAAATATGTCAAAGTTAACGTTGACATTCTTAACCGGAAGTTGACCAAAACTTCATTAATATAGAAGATAAATATGTCGTGTTTGTACTAATTTTAAAGGATTTTTAATAATGATTACAAATATGTCAAAATTGAGGTTGACATTTTAAATCTGAAGTTAGTTATCATATAATAGAAGTTTTATGACCGAAGTTAATCTAGTGTTAGTCATTTTTCCACACATTCTTTTTATTTTCAACGTGTTTTTTGGGTCATTTCACATTGATTAAAAAAAATCGTTGATTTTTAAGCCACATGATGATTTATGAATTTTTCCCAAGTTTTCTTAATATTTGTTTTGTTAAAAAAGAGCGTTCTTAAATTTTAACCTGTAAACTTGTAACACTTCGTCCTTAATTTCATTTTACAAGTTTTTAAACTTTAATTTTGTAAATTAGTAACTAATAATCTGATTTCGACTTTGATATGTGATCTTTTTTAACAAAACAAAAAGAAATATTAAGGAACTTGTTTGTAAAATGGATAAGATGAGAGATGTTAATCTATTTGTAGAGTCTCTGAAGATCGCCAAGAGCCGAAACTGGTTAGACTTAAATTCTATATAAAATAAAAACCAATTTAAAAGTACAAAATCAAACTCTAGATTATTTTCTCCAGTTTTATGATTAAATTACACAAACACCTGTAAAATCGTAAAACGTAACGAGTGACCAAGCGGCTTTTGTGCTTGTGATAGCTGTCATCAGTGTTCTGTGATAAAAATGAACAGGCACCAAACAATTTTCAATAGTTTGAGCCTGTCTATTCTGAAAAGTCTTATAGTTTTAGGGAGATGAAAACGAAAATCCCGCTTTTCTCCACATTATTCATTTATAGCTTAGTCAAGTGATGCATAACGCGGTCCAATTATTATGGATAAGAATTCGCACAAGAAAGTATCAAATTCAAAAAAAGGCAAATATAACAAATTTGTTCTTTTTGTATAAAGAAGTCAACAGCGTGATTCTAAAGTCTTGATTCTAGAATGTTTAAAACTACTTAAAATAAAAGATCGTGTCCATTAACATTCTACAAGCTCTTTAACGAAGAGAATGCAAAGATACAAAGGATTGTTACACTTGACAGCTTGTTTCCAAATAAAATTGGCTGAAATCTGCGTTTGCTAGAACAAAGCAATCTATTTGAAAACGGTCTATATACAGGGTGATTCACATAAGAACCGACACAGAGTAGGGACATGTAGAGGACAATAAATTAAGATGATTTAACGCAACTTATCTCTATACTAAGTTGTACCCCTGAGGAGTTGTAGGCCTTCTAAGTTGGGTCTTACATTTTTTAAATATTGAATATATTTGTAATTCATTAAGCTAAAAAAACCAAATTTAGTATACGTTATGAGTGTACGAGGGTATTAATTGGTAGCAAGTTGAGACCAATTGAGGCATTTTTAAAAAATTTAAGAGCCAACTTTGAAGGCCTATAACTCCTCAGGGGTACAACTTAGTATAGAGAGATAAATTGCGTTAAATCATCTTAATTTATTGTCTTCTACATGTCCCTGCTCTGTGTCGGTTCTTATGTGAATCACCCTGTATATTAGAAGTTAACCCTTTGTATCCCGACGGTACTTTAAAGTACCGGTAATTTTAAACACTCATTTTAAACTGCAGTTATCTATTCGACGCATTTAGAACTGTCTGTACTTTCTACTATACAAGTGTATACAAGAAATAATCTGTATAAAAAACGTCACAATCCGCACTGTAGGATTTTTAGGTACACTTTAAACTTATTCATCCAGATGTGAGGTTAGAAGTTTAGTGAAAAGTGGTGCTGTTGAATTTTGTTGTTCAAGAAGGTATTTCTTTGATAAATGGTTATTAGGTATGATTATTACAGATCATTTTAAAAAGAAAACATTGAGCTTAAATTTAAAATAAGTCTCATTCCTTAATTTCAATAAACATGGTTTCTAAGAATTTTTAAATTAGCATCTTTTTTGACTCTTTTAAATGTAAGTGTTGTTTCAACTTTTTTTTTTCTTAATATTTTTCCAATTCAACCCAACAATTATTATACATCATTTTAAAGAGAAAACTCTGAGCTTTAATTTAAAATAAGTTTAATTCCTTAACTTCAATAAATACAGCTTCCAGAAATTTTTAAAATAGCATCTTTTTTGATACTCTTAGGTTATACGAAAATGTAAGTTTTATTTCAACTTTTTTTTTCTCTATATTTTTCCAATCCAACCCAACAATTATTATACATCATTTTAAAGAGAAAGCTTTGAGCTGTAATTTAAAATAAGTTTCATTCCTTAATTTCAATAAATACGGTTTACAGGAATTTTTAAATTAGCATCTTTTTAACATTTTTAGGTTATTCGAAAATGTAAGTTTTGTTTCAAAATTTTTTTTCTCTATATTTTTCCAATCCAACCCAACAATTATTATACATTAAAGAGAAAGCTTTGAGCTTTAATATAGAATAAGTCTCATTCCTAAATTTCAATAAATACGGCTTCCAGGAATTTTTAAATTAGCATCTTTTTTGACACTTTTAGGTTATTCGAAAATGTTAGTTTTAACTCAATACTCTTTTTCTCAATATTTTTTTAATTCAACCCATCGATAGTTATACATCGATTTAAACAGAAAGCTTCAAGCTTCAATTTAAAATAAGTTTTATTTCTTAATTTCAATAAACACGGTTTCCAAGAATTTTTGAATTAGCATCTTTTTTGACACTTAGACTATGCGAAAATAGGGGTATTGCATATTTTGCTAAAATTTTATTCCAAAGGCCTTTACTGAGTGTATTTTGATAGCGTTTTAATTCTGTCACAAAGTTTCAAAATGTTTGACTTCTTGGGACACAAAGGGTTAATTTATGTTAGTTTCACACGTCATGACCATACAAATAGGATTACTTTAAACTCTAAACACAAGCAGTGTGTAAAAATCGACACCAAAGAAACGAGTTTAAAAAAACTTTCTACGACCCCCTTAACCGTTGTAAACCGCCGTCGAACATCAAACGTGGCACACGCAAAAGAATTAAGCCGAAGCTGAGTTCGGGTCGGCGTTGTCGTCAGGATTTAAAGTACTGCGGTTGACGGGGCGGTTAGTTTTCAATTAAACCGACGACCGGCGCGTCGCGACGCCGCCGCCGGGTCCACTCGGCTAATTGTAACCGAGAGAGGGGGGCAGCGATGATTGGAGACATCACCGGCACATGCACCACGGATTAGCACAACAATGCGCCTACAATAATTAATTGTGCCCTGTGGGTCTCTCCGGGCGGGTGGAGGAACCCGTCATTGCGCTGCACCGCACAATAGGGACCTGGGGGTCGTATTAATCCCCCCCCAACGTCGCCATCACCGCCACCGCGGACATTCACGGGCGTGAACGTGAAGGGTTAATCCGTAAACGTGTGTATGTACTTGTGTCGGAGCGATGCTTTTATGAATAAATTAATTGTTAATTTGAATCTATTTAAATCCCTGGGTATCACAAGGATTAGTATTAATTAAATTGACCATATTATTTTTATTGGGTTTATTATTTAAAACAATGGAAATAATAAAAATAATGTAAATGAAGAAGAATCATTTTTTATTTAGTCAAGTATATCAGATGATTGTACATGAAGAGATTGATTGTTGAACGATATGACGTTGAATGGCACTAGTATCATCGGCAGATATGCACGTGCCGTCAGGACACGTCAAACGTTCGTTTGTCCACATATAGACGCACGTGCGTTTGACCAACGATTATCGGTCCAAAATCGAGTTGACATACGCCTGACGATTCGTCAATGCACCGGAGCCATACGTGCCACTTCATGCGGCATTCAGTTATTGTTTTCGTGATTAACAAAGCTCGGAAGCGCTCCGACGGACGCCGCGGTACTAAATCGCCTCCCCCCGAAGCCGTCATAAATTCAAACGGGGGCGCCGAATTAGAGCTTCGACCGGAAACTTCCGCCACCCGCTGCCGTTTGGTATTCTTATTCGTTCTTCTGTGCGGATTCAATATTTTACGAGCCGCGAGGCTATTAAAAGTGGATCCGTCCATTACAGGTCTTATTGTTCGCGGCGCGACGACGACGCTAGTAAAGTTTTGAAAACAGTTTTAAAAGAATCGCGAGCGAGCTTTTATCTGTCTGGGTTCAGCTTTTCAGAGTCTCCTCCCACTTCTTTACGCTTCAAGATTTCACTCAAAAGGACCTCGATTTATTTAAAAAGATGTTTGCAAATTTTATGATTTCATTGTTGATAATCAATTGGTACTTGTTGAACTTTTTTTTTTTTTGCTGAAATGTTCGATGGATCTGGTTCGAGGGGGATTCAAATTTCAAATTATAAAAAGAAGTTAGAACGTAGCTCATTTGAACGTTAGATCATTGGTTCCCAAGTATAATCTAATAAAATCCTTAATCCTTGATAACAATATTGATATTTTTGCGATGACGGAAACCTGGTTAACTCTTAATATATCCAACTCTTTAGTTAATATTCCTGGCTACAATCTGGTTCGTAGGGATCGTGGGGGGCGCGGTGGAGGTGTTGCTGTGTACATAAGAAGCTCAATACGATTTCAGCTTCTAAACAGTTCCTGCTCCTCCTTCTGCTTGAGCAACTATTTTTTACCGTTGATGCAGGAAAAAAACTCTGTATTACTTTTGGAGTGGTTTATTTTAATCTTCCTCTTTTTATCGAAACACTGGAGAGTACCCTTTGTGAGAGTATTGTTACATCTCACTCGACAATTATCGTGGGCGATATTAATGTTGATCTTCTTAAGCTTGATTCTCCCTCAACAACACTTCTTCACTCATTTGCGACTTCTATTGGCTTACATCAGTTAGTCACCGAACCCACAAGAATTACACAAAATTCGCAAACTTTACTCGATCCAGTTTTTACAATAAATGATAAGCTGTTTACTAGTATTGATGTTGTAAATGTACCTAATATATCTGATCATGAACTAGTAAAGTGTGAGCTGACATTTGATATCGGTAGGCCTGCTGCAATTTATCGTACATACAGGAATGTGAAAAACATTAATTATCCACAATTCTTGAACGATCTGAAATCAATTTCGTGGAGAAACATATATGATCAAGAAAATGTGAATGATAAAATAACTTTTTTCAATAATTGTTTACTTACTCTGATGGATTTGCATGCACCTTTAAAAACTAGACGGTTTACAAAGCCTCCCAGTCCCTGGCTAACAGATAATACTAAACTACTAATGTCTATTCGAGATGATGCGCTTAAAAAATTCAAAAAGTCTAAGCTAACTCAAGACTAGGTTTCATACAAGTTGCATCGCAATCTGGTAACATCATCGGTGCGTGCTGAAAAGAAGGCATACTATGATTACGCCTTACGTAGTAAAGATCCAAAGGCTCTTTGGAGAAAGATTAAACTTCTAAATATAAATAAAAAAATCGATAACAAAGTGCCTAACATTTTTCTTCCAAACGATTTAAATAATTATTTTGTGCACGGTGATTCTTCACTTTATATCCAGACTGATCCCGAATTACCGATATTTTATCAAAATAATGTAAACCCTAGAGTGCAGATAATGCAAGCTTTTATGCCTGTTGATGAACATGAAGTATCTATAATAATTAATAACATTAAAACTGCAGCGGTGGGTTCTGATGGTATCTCAATCTGGATGATTGACTTGTGTACCCCTTTTCTCATTCCTTATATTACTCACGTAATAAACGCTGCTGTTCATCAATCAGTTTTTCCGGATGCCTGGAAAATGGCTGAAGTAATTGCATTACCTAAAGTATCTTCCCCTTCTGCCCTAAGGAATTTTAGACCGATCAGTATCCTCTCAGTAATGTCAAAAATTTTAGAGAGAGTCTTGGAAAAGCAACTTAGAGCACACTGCGAAAGGTATAGTATACTGCCAGATCAACAATCTGGGTTTCGTTCGGGTTCCAGCTGCGCAACAGCTTTATTGAACCTTACTGATGATGTATTTGCTTCTAGAGAGGCCGGGCAAGCCGCACTTTTGTTATCGTTGGACTTCACCAAAGCATTTGATACAATAAATCATAATATACTTGCATCTAAACTTAATTATTTTGATCTTGGAAATCAAGCTGCAATTTTGATAAACTCATTGTTGTCGGACAGGTCTCAGGTTGTGAAGATTAATAGTCAAGTGTCGAGCGTTACTCGTGGAGTCCCTCAGGGGTCCATTTTGGGGCCACTATTGTTCTCTATTTATACATCTGATTTTGACCAGGTTCTCGAGTATTCGCAGATTCACTTATATGCAGACGATACACAGCTTCTGCTGAATTTTAATCTAAATAATTGGGTTGATGCCTGCATAAAATTTAACTCAGATATAGCATTATTTTCTGATGTTGCGAAACGCCATGAACTTGTGCTAAATCCATTTAAGTCTTATGTTCTTCTGTTTTGCGGTAGTGTCACAAGGAGAGCGATTAAGCCTTTGATATCCGGTCAATTGGTGATGGATGGCGAACCTCTTACTGTTTCTGATGATATAAAAATTTTAGGAGTCACATTGGATCATCAGTTGAGGTTTGAGGAGCATGTGGCCAGGTGCTTAAGGGGTGGGTATGGCGCCTTGCGTCTCTTGTATACAGGGTGATTCATAAGTAATGGGCCAAATTGTAAATGTACGTTCAGGAGGCCAAAATAATAATATTTTCATTATCAATAATGGGTCTTAGTCTGCTCCTTACTGAGAGAGAGGATGTTAAAGCGAAAAAAATAAAATAGATTTTTGTTAATAGATCAGCTACTTTTCTACATAATGACTCATAGTTGACTTATAGTTTTTGTAAGGGTAAACAATAATGTGTGAGAGGATTTGAGTTAATAACTCGTAGATGTCGCCACATGCGCCATATGAATTATGAAACGTCAATGAGCTTTTACGTTTAATGAATAGTTTAAAACATTTTATTGTTAAGTAAACTGATTCATTCTTGTCCTAACATAAATCAAAATGCCGAGACATAATCACTTTTCAAACGAAGAAATGAGAGACATGTTATGCGTTTACGCACAAGAACGTTTTTCTGGGCAAGCAGCATCCAGAAAATATCGTGAAATGTACCCTTACAGAAGGCAGCCAAACCGGAAGATATTTCAAAATATTTATAATCGATTGGGTGAAACAGGTTCATTTCGTCCAAAATATCATACAGGACGTCCTAAGATTATCACTCCGCAGCAAGAAGATGAAATTTTGGTAAGAATTGCGCAAAATTCTGAAATAAGCACTCGTCGATTGTCTGCAGCAACTGGAATAAGCCAACCATCCGTGACTAGAATTTTACATAAGGAAAATTTATATCCCTATCATTTTATACCTGTGCAAAATTTACTTCCAACAGATTATCGAATCAGAGTTCAATTTTGTCAGTGGCTAAAAGGAAAATTGAATAATAATCCAACATTCCTAAATAACATTCTTTTCACGGATGAAGCAACCTTTACCAGACGCGGAGTTTTTAATTGGCGAAATAGTCATGCCTGGGAAACCGAAAACCCTCGTTTAAAAAAAGATAGACATTTCCAGCACGAGTTTAAAATAAATGTGTGGTGCGGTGTAATAGGCAATACATTACTGGGCCCAGTTGAATTACCTCCTAATTTAAATGGAGAGTCATATTTAATTTTTTTAAATAATGACTTAGTCGACCTCTTGGGAGATCTTCCATTACAACTAAGAAGAAATATGTGGTTCATGCAAGACGGTGCTCCTCCACATTTTTCACGTGCTGTGCGCGAACATCTGAATGAAACATTCCATTTAACTTCGCACAACATTAACATGTAGGTTTTGATAACAGTTGTCGTAAGTGGTCTTAGTTCAAGTCTGTTCTAATGTTGTATTTCGTTTTATTAACTGGCGTACATTAAATTGTTTTATTACGTAATTTTTTTATGGTTTCAGTTTAATATTGTTATCAATTATCAATTACGGTTAGGTAAATGTCAACATTCCATGCCATGCTTGTGTCTTAACAGATTAATGCTACGTCGACCACCGTGAAATGTAGTGTAGTGAATTAGTAAAATTCAAATATCTCGAAAATCGTTAATATTTTCAAGATCAAAGAAGTATAGCTTTTTTCTACAGAAATGATGGGGCTATCCAAATTAAACAAGTATGTTGTAAAATAATGAGCGATAAAAAATTTGTAGCTGATTTCATCTAATTCATATGGCGCATGTGGCGACATCTACGAGTTAACTCAAATCCTCTCACACATTATTGTTTACCCTTACAAAAACTATAAGTCAACTATGAGTCATTATGTAGAAAAGTAGCTGATCTATTAACAAAAATCTATTTTATTTTTTTCGCTTTAACATCCTGTATCTCAGTAAGGAGCAGACTAAGACCCATTATTGTTAATGAAAATATTATTATTTTGGCCTCCTGAACGTACATTTACAATTTGGCCCATTACTTATGAATCACCCTGTATAGGGATGTCTTAAGTAAAAAATTAAAAATTATGCTGTGTGATAGCTTGGTTCTAAACAAATTAAATCACTGCGACGTTGTTTATGGTCCAAATTTAACGGAGGCGAGTGGGCGTCGTATCCAAAACCTTCAGAACGGTTGTCTGAGGTTTATTTACAGAATTCGTAAATATGACCATATTAGTCATAAGTTGGCAGAGACTGGGTGGTTGAACGTGAAAAACAGACGTAAACTGCATGCAACTTGCGTTTATTATAAAATTATTAAAAGTCAGCGGCCTCCTTACTTGCTGCAACGCCTATCTTTCAGAAGCGATGTCCATAACATTAATATAAGGAGGAAAGATGTATTGACGGTACCACGCCGCGCCTCGCACCGATCCTTTTCCTACCAGATAGCTAAAACGTACAATGATCTACCTATGAACCTTATAGGATTGAACTGTATTTCGTTCAAGAGTAAATTAAAATCCTCCCTTCTGCTTGAGTCATCATGATTTTTTTTTTTATTATATTCTGAGTTACTAATGTATCGCTTTATACTGGCATGTCGTCGTATTTTGTTATTGTGTTTTTTTTTTCATTTTGTTTATTAGTATTGTTAAAAACATTCTCATTTTTGCTTTATATATATATTTTCTATATATTCTGGATTAAGTGGAAGAGCAGTTGGTTAATAACCAAACTGAACTTCGTCCAGAAAGTAAGTCTATTTTCTAAGAGTATATTATTATTTTCTTTCCTTTTTTTTGCGACTTATTAATAAAGGCATTATTATTATTATTATTATTATTTCATTTCTTTCATCTCTAATAAAACTTTTTTTACATACAACATTTCAAATCTTTCAAAATAGTAAAACCTGATCCTATTCAATCCATCGGAGACACACTTCTCGAGGGTGTTTGTATTTAACCAAAGTAAACATACCTTCTTGCAAGATCGATATCTTTTCACCCTGCTTTAGATGATCCTTGTGATAATATCCTCTGGATACAGCAAATCTTGGTTCCCACGATTGTATACAACGTCTTAAATAAACTTAACAATAAGTAACAAGTTGCAACGAAGCAAGTTGAGCTAACAGTTCGCCCTCTTTTATTTAACCATTTCTTTTTCATCTTTTCAAACACTTTTTTTGAGTGAGTGTAAAAAACGGGATGGTAATAGAAACGAAAGTGGTAAAGACACAAAACTGTTCAAACAAAATTATTGAAACGGCGTATGTACACTGACCAATCGCTAATGGATGAGTAAACACGGTAAAGTCTCTAATGTATTTTATAGCAGTTCTGGTTCAAATCTCGCAGATATATTTATTTGGTCTTCTTCGCATATTGTGTAATCTTGTCTAATAATAATTATTATAATTACTAAAATTATAGCTATGAGGATATTCCCAATTATAACAAAAAGAAGAACTTTTTCTTGCGTGGTCCAATCGCAAAAACTTAATATTGATTGCGGCCTAAAAATTCTTGATCCGGAATAAATGCTCGAACTTGCCGCCCCAGCAAGAGGTCTTCTTATCGGAAATTCTATACATAAAATGAAATAAAAAATCACTCAATTAAAAGAAAAGTAATTTACCAATCGTGCTTCTCAAATTTCCACTCATTTTAAAATGTGAATTCCAATAAAATTCTATTCCAACTAGAGATAATATTGACGTTCTACTTATTTGTCAAATAAAAATTTTTAAATTCTGTATTTGACATAAAAAATGTCCCAATCCGAATTAAATTAAAGTAAATTAAAAGCAATTTTCCGTTTTGCCAAACTCGGACCGAACCCGAATACAATCGGAATTACCGAATCTCGGAAAAGTTCGGCATCCGGTCCCGCCAAATAGAGGGTTCCGGACGGCGATTATATACAAGTTTTCGAGCGACATTTTTCAATTCCGGAATTTAATTATCGCGGGGCGTTCCGGGGGCGGGAATTCACGCTATCGAACTGCCTCCCACAACTCCGGGTCTCAGAGAATGCTAATAGTATTTCAATTAGATTTAAGAAGTTTCAAAGAGTTTCCGTCTGGCGATGACAGCCCGGGATATCTCGTCCGATTTTATATACCCCGTTATATTCAATTCGAGTCTCAACACCATCGGCAACCCTTATATATAAATTGAGTTTTCGATATCTTTACAGGACAGTATTCAGTTCTTTTTGGAACCAATTTAGCTAGCGACTTTTACCAAACAGAAAAATTTTTATTTTTGTACACTTTCACAAATATTAATGTGATGTTCTGTTTCATTTTCTTAATTAATAGTTTTCTTCTCCTTCCTATCACTTAAATCTACATCATGAGTAGTGATGGCACGAAATTTATGTATTATACAGGTGTCCCGCAACAATTGTACAAAACTGCATCAGCGTATTCTATGATCAAAAATAAACAAAAAAAGCCTAATAAACATAGGTCCGAAAATGGACATTTTCGAGATATTCAAAGATTTAGTTTCATAAGTTGATATTGTTAACATCATGAATTTAAATTTGTTTTTATAATAATTAAGTCGTTACTATGATTACGATAAGTTGTCTAATCAAAAAAAAAATAATAATACTTCACGAAATTATTATTTTACTATTTAATTTAATAAAACTATTAAGTATGGCTCCTATTAATTACTCCAAGGAAGAGATGGCGGATATGGTGTATTGTTACGGACTAGCTGATGGAAATGCGTCGTTAGCAGCTCGTCATTACGCGCAAAGGTTCCCGAACAGACGATTGCCTAATAGTCACACCTTTAGCAGACTATTTCTCAGATTAAAAGAAACGGGAAGCGTAACCCACAGCCATTCCACGGAGAGACATTACACAAGGCCGGTGGAATTAGAAGAAGCAGTTTCGAGAAGAGTTGATGAAAATGCCTCAACCAGCATTAGAAGAATTTCTGCGCAAGAAAACATTAACAAAACAACCGTTCACCGCATTTTAAGGGAGCAGTTGCTTTATCCTTATCATTACAAACCGTTCAAGCTGTTACAGAAAATGATGGCGAAAAAAGAGAGATTTTTTGTAGGTGGCCCATACAGGAAGAGGTAGTAAACGTCGACTTTCCCATAAACATTGTATTTACGGATGAAGCAACATTTACTCAAAGCGGAATTTTTAATATTCATAATGCGCACGTTTAGAGCGATGAAAATCCCCATGCAATACTAGAAACTCATCATCAGTGGCGATCCAGTGTTAATGTATGGGCTGGAGTTATAGGTGATCAGTCATTAGGTCCATTTTTTCTTCCAAAGAGATTAACAGCCGATGCCTACATACATTTTTTACAAAATGACCTTACAGATTCATTTGATGAATTACCTCAACAAATTCTAGAAGATTGCTACTTTATGCACGATTATGCACGCGCTACTCGAGCATACTTAAATAACAGATTTGGCAATAAGTGGATTGGCCGAGGAGGGCCACCTCGTTCACCAGATTTAAATCCGTTAGATTTTTGGTTTTGGGAACATTTAAAACAAATTGTTTATTCTGAAGACGTTCAAAATGTGCAGGATTTGAAGAATAAAATTAGTAACGTATTTGACACAGTAAAACAAATTCCTGGTATCTTTGAACGCATTAGAAGTTCATTTAGAAAACGTATCCGTTTGTGTTTAGAAGTAAATGGTGCGCATATTGAACATTTATTATGACATGAATCTTTTCCAATTTGTTAAATATTCGTTGTTTTTATGCTGGTTGAACGATTTTCTTCGACAATCTTTGTTACTTGTTTTGTTAAATTATTAATGAACTGTATTAATTAACTTAATATTATCTTATTATTTATTAAACTTTATCTTAACCATCGTAACCATGGTAATCATATAATTACTGCATCTAAATCGTTAGAATTAATGATGTTTACAATAGGTCAGCTTATGAAACTAAAACTTTGAATATCTCGAAATTGGTCCATTTTCGGACCTATGTTTATTAGACTTTTCTTGTCTGTTTTCGATCAGAGAATACGCTGATGCAGTATTGTACAATCGTTGCGGAACACCCTGTATAAGGATGATTCAAATCTAGCATTCAAAAATCTTCTTTTCCCATGAGTCTTCGTTTCCGAGATAGTCGTTTTTTAACTAATTTTGAATTGTATGTCCCATAATTGAGTTATATTCAAAATTTTATTTGCCACAGCCATTCCAGTATGACTTCCTGGAAAGCTCTCGCAACTCAGCACAATGTTTTCCCTCTTTCATTCATTTGTTATCCAATGTCCTGTAGTTTCTCCAATATCCAGGAAGCTCATTTTCACCAATAGCCAGGAATATCCAGACTCTGATTCTATAAAAATTTTGTTTGTAGCGATCTTTGATTGTTAATGTTACAGCATCTTATGTCATGAGCAGTACAATGTCTAAAAGTCTCCTCGATTGCAAACTTTTGCATAAACATGAAAGAGTTCGGCTTGTGTCAAATTTATGGTTTTATGAGTATTAACCCTTAGAACACCAGACAACAACCTTTTTATGACTTATATACAGGATGGGCCAAATTGGAAAACTCCTATTTCTATAAGAGATAGAGGAAAAATGATATCAGGATGTTTTTCAAATATGTGCATTTTCGAAAAGTCGTCATAACTTTTTTCTTATTGATAAATCTTCCTTTCTGTGAAAACATTTCCAAAGCAACTATTTATGTAAAATTCGATTGAATAAGTTACCTTTCCCTCAAAGCAATATTTTAGCCGTAATTGACATAAAAATGATTTTTTTTAAATGAAACACCCTATATGTTTTTGTAAATTCGACGAGTGCATAAAATTTCCTTTCCAAAAATATAGCACACTTGATATTTCGTTCAAGTCTTCTTTGAAATATACAACTTCAAAACTTAAACTTATATGTGCAGTTATTGAAAAAGTAGGCTTTAGAAATAAAAGAAAAACCAGATTATATTTATAAGTAGTATCAAGATAGTTGGTTATAATGAATTAAAATCTCTTTTTAGCCCTTTTTGCCGAGTTCATAAGCTCAATGGACCTAAGTGTTGCAAAAGCGTTCACAATTGTGACTTCTAATTGCTGTCGGAAATTTATTGGTTGTTTATAGACAACATCTTTCAATCTTCCCCAAAGGAAAATGTTACGTTTTTTTTTGTCTCTCCTTGATTTAATTTTTCTTTTGTGTTCATTTCTACCTTTTATGTGATTTATTTGTTATCAGTATAGATTGGGTTGGATAGAAGTTTTGGTTATTTTATTAATTTCATTTTTAGTTGTTCATTAATTAGTTTCGGGAATTTAAATGTATATATTTATGTTTATTAATTTGTTTTTTTTTAGCGGCGTATATCTGGAACTTTTATTCCTTTTTCCTTTTTTTTTGTTAAGTGACGTTTTGATTTTTGTGAGAGAGAATGCGTGTTCTTGGATGGTTACGTGGGGGGTGATATGAATGTCTTCGAGAGTTTTCCGGTCCTCTTTGGTAACCAGCGTGTATCCACGTAGGATGTTTAAGAATTTTGGTTTTGGGATTCGCCATTTTTTTTTGAAGTTTTATTACGTTGTCGAATTACCTTTCCGTTTCATCGGGATTTATCTTATCATCCAATAATAATTTTGGTATCGATTTGTTTCGATTGCCTCAATTTCTTCGGATATTTCCGGATATTTTGTGTTTCACAAAAATCTTATTATTGGTTAAAGCCTCGACCACCTGAGGTAGGTACCATTTTTTTTAGTCTCCTTTTACCATCCCTGGTAATTCTTTATATTATTTATCAAATTCGTGCGTTCCTTATATTATTTTTTTTTGTCAAATTAACTTAGGCTTTTTCTCTGGTTGGGTGTCTTAACGAGAAGTATATCCATTCATTTTGGAATTGATCGAAAATCCTTAATCGAATTTGATTGAAGTCAATAAACAAACAAAAAATAATCTTTCCGGCTGGAATCCAGATGGTAATTGCAGTTTTCCTGTCCTTCTTCGTCAAGGCATAACATTCCGATTCCAACAAAAAGTTCCGGATTACGTCGTTGTCGCTGAAAACCAGATCCATCTTTAAGTCATCTAAAAAAAAAAGAATAAACAAGAAGGGTGAGATTGTAAAAAGAAAAAGAATTATTATTATTGTACTTACATTTATCATTTTTTTTTTACTTACGGTTATTAGTTTTTTTTTACCTTATTTCTGCGCCTCATTTTTTTTATTAATTTCTTTGTACAAGTAAACAATATTAGCACGTTTGTATTATTTTACTTCGTTATTTTTTTTGGTATTCGATTTCAGTTTGAGCTCAATCGTACGGGATCGATCGGGTTTAATTAGCGTAAGCGCGTTTTTAATTTGTTTTTATTTAAATTCATTTTACTCTTTTTTGCTAACATCTTTATTTTCAGTTATTATCGTTATTTTTATTTTATTGTTAAATTTTTGGCGCTTAATCATTTTTTTTTTATTTTTTTGAACTTATACATATACATTTCGTTTTTGATTATTATCAATTTTTTTTCTAGTTTAATAAATTTATGCAACTCTATTCTTTTGTATGTCTTCTATCTTTGTTCTTGTGTAATTGTTTATAATTTCCTATTATTAATATCCCACGTCACAGTTCGTGTACAGCGTAGGAGGAAACTGTGTGGCGCCTGAAAAATACCCACCCCGTCTTCACTGAGCTGAACGAGGACCTACGTTGTGAATCTGGGAAATTATTTACCATTTTGTCTTGTGTATTTTTATTTTTTTTTTGTGAAAGGCGTGACAAATAAATCCATAGGTGTTAGGTCCAGTGACCGAGCCACCCAACGAATAGATCTTTGATTACCTAACCAACAATCACCAAAAGCTGCGGTCAATAAATTGGTGACAATAGCAGCATTGTAAGGCACCATCATGTTGAAAAAATACATTTCGCAGATGCGCCAGAGATAAATCGTCAACAACAGGTTCGATTTCTTGCCTAAATATGTCCAAATATTTTATTTGTGCAGTGCGAAAGAAAAATTGCGTTCTTCGTCACATTTTCCTAAGAACCATTGGCAAAAATTCATGCGCCGCGCCGTTCAAAATCTTCTGGTCTGGGATAATTTGAGACTTTGCTAGTTCTGTATGGCATAAATCTAAATTTTTTCAAAATCCGCCCAGCTTTGGTTCTTGAAATTCCTGTGGTTACACTCAATTGCAGACTCAATGATATCAGTGAATTATTTTCCATTGCCCCTAAAACTACTACTTCTTCTAATTCCCCGTCTTCATTCGATGTATAAGTTTTTGATCTTTTCTTTTCGAAATGACCGCTACTTCGTAGATTATATCATAAATAGGAAATAGAAAATATCATTAAAAGGTTGCCACCTCTCTGGATATCGTTCATGATATAAATTTCCTGCAGCCTCTGCATTCTCCCCAGATTGTATAAAACAAAATATCATGTCCCATTTTTCATAGTTTTTATATGAGATTATTTTGAAAGTTGATGACAACTAAGTAATACACTAACGAAGTAGATGAATCAAAATTTGACAGACTCATAAACAATGCATTTGTTTTATCGAAGCGCCGTCAAAGCCCACTAACCTATTCGTAATTGAAATTCATAAAAGTTTCCAAGTTGTATATTTCAAAGAAGACTTGAACTGTTCTATATTTTTGGAAAGGAAATTTTATGCTCTGGTCCAATTTGCAAAAATATATTGGGTTTAAAAAAAAACATTTTTATGTCAATAACCACTAAAATATTGCTTTGAGGGAAAGCTAACTTATACCATCGAATTCTACATCAAAGATTGCTTTGGAAATATTTTCACAGAAAGGAGGATTTATCAAGAGGTATCTCTCGTTTTTCTTTTATTTCTAATGCCTACTTTTTCAATAATTGCACATATAAGTTTTAAAGTTGTATATTTCAAAGAAAACTTGAACGAAATATCAAATGTGCTATATTTTTGGAAAGGAAATTTTATGCACTCGTCGAATTTGCAAAAATATATAGGGTGTTCCATTTAAAAAAATCATTTTTATGTCAATAACTACTAAAATATTGCTTAGAGGGAAAGCTAACTTATACCATCGAATTCTACATCAAAAGTTGCTTTGGAAATATTTTCACAGAAAGGAGTTTAAGAGAATATTTTATCAATAAGTAAAAAGTTATGACGACTTTTAAAAATGCACTTTTTTGAAAAATACCCTGTATCTCTGAAACCGTAAGAGATATCGATATGCGGTTTTCGCCATTAAGTTTCTTATAAAAATCGATCCTCAGACACTAATATCATTTTTCCTCTATCTTTTATAGAAAGAAGAATTTCCCTTTAAAAGTATCCAATTTGGCCCACCCTGTACAAATGGAGTCTTTATTTAAATGAATCCATATGACACAAATTTTTAGTTACCTATCATGTTGTTAAAAATCGCAATCCATTGGCAATCTTCCTGGTTGCCTTTTGACAAAATATATTCGGAGAAGCTAATCCATAGAGTCTACACCTAACTTAGTTTCATTTCAAACTGCGCATTGTCCATTTTTAGGACAGAAGTAGGTTACATTGGTAGTAAAATTTCAAAATTATGTTGATACCTGCGTGATGACCAATTCTCAAAGAAGTTACATTTTATTTCTTCGAAATACGACAAGATTAATATAAGATTTCTTTTTTTAATTCTCTAGCTAAATCGAAGCTTATAAAAAAAATTATATATTATGTTGAAATTTAATGATATTATTGGGATAAACAAGATAAAGAATAAAACTTATTTTCATAGTATATTTTTAATTTAACTCGTATACACATCAACACTTACAAACTACTCTATTATTTTCTCTACACTAACACTTCTACAAATCTACAAGTTTTCTTCCTAAATGTACGAACATTTCATTATTTTTATTCTACTTATTTTAATATATTTTTTAAACCAATACACGTTTTGGCTTAATTACGATCATATACACAATATTTACAAAGGTAACTACATCCTTAATTACACACTTTTCCATTCAAATTTCTACCAAAAACAAACAATAATTTTATATTTTTTCGAACGTACAAGAATTTTGGCTGATATATTTAAATATTTTTTATTACAATTTGCGGAAATCGTACAAGCACAGTGGGTAGGATATAAATTAATTCAATCTAAAAAGGATTAGGGTGCCCCGTGTAGAGAGGTCGCCAGGGTGAAATTGTAATCAATAGGCCCCCGGGGAGACGAGCACACGTCCTCCGTGTTTACTGTTTACAATATAATTTATTCGAATCTGGTAGCTACAGAAGCACAATAGGCGCTCCCGGACAGCCCCAATAACGTCGCCGTTTCAATGGGAAATCTCTCTCTATCTCCCCATACAAACTCAATATTCCATATCACGTGTATTCGCTTTAATTAAATTCTGATGTGGCCGTCGACACGGTCGATCCCTTAAAAGTAACTTGTAAAAATTAATTCATATATCACAGACACTTCGAAACGAATCGCCAAGTTCGTGCAAATAATCATTGGATTAATTTCAACTCAATTTTTATTTTTCAAAACTAAACGATTTTTAATTGAAATTAGTAAAATCTCGGCTATTCGGAATAAGATGTTTTATCGGAACCCGCATTTGAACCTGGCGATGATGTCTTATCCGAAGGGTAAAGTTCATGGGGTGGTATCATCGACATATGGTATTCGTTAGGTGGTCTAATGACGGTCGGCAAATAACCAGTTCCGGCGTAGGGTGCCGACAGAAACCTCCTTGATGGACTGTAACGATGATAGGAAGGGGGAGGTCCCAATGGTGAAAACGCAGAAGGTGTGGCCATGTCTTCAGTTGAACCACTCACCATCAATTCCATCGCTTGGAGAATATCACCTTTACATCTAATTAAAAAAAATCATAATCATGATACTTTAATTACTAAGTCATTACCTTTGCAAAATTGTTTCAACATCTGATCTCCTCCTTCCTGGAAACACCCTCAAAAGGACATCAACTGGCGATCGTTGATATTGTGGTTGAAACGGGTGAAATTGAGGAAAGGGAGGATAATGAAGCATCGCTGGGGGGTGTTGTTGCATTGGTACTTCCGGCGATGACGCTTTTTTTAATGAAAGATTTTCAGGTGCTTCCGATTCGGTTTCTTCTTCAACGTCAAGATCTGGATCCGGGGAAATTGCAGGATCTGGAGAAGGGGTTGTCATGGAGATGGTTTGAGATTGTGAAGGTGGAGATGATGTTTTAATTGGTCTTTTTATATCTTCATGGTCTGATTCTGAGTCTTCAGGTAGGCATTCTTCACTGGATCGTCGCAATCTTTTTGCATCTGAAATAAAAAAATTTAAATTAAAAATAAAACATGACTTAATAATAATAATAATAATAATACTAATAATAATTTATTTAATCACCTGGCTACAAATAGTAGATGTGACAAGTTCAAACCACATACAATATATAATACACAACATACACAATATTCAACAAAGAAAGAGAGAAATTAAATTATGAAGTATGACCTATGCTAGTTGACTAGGACTAATACTAAAATTAAATGACAAGTATTCTTGACGCATCATTTTTACTTTATGTTTAAATGAGCTAAGCGTATCAGCTTTTTTAATTGCAGATGGCAATTTATTATAGAGCTTTGGGAAATCATACCGTGGACTCTTTTCAAAGAAAGCCGTCTTATGATGACCCAAGCACACCAAACTATCAGATCTAGTTTCGTAATTGTGTTTCATGATAGGGTATCTATCGACATGTTCATCGCACATGAACAACTGATTTATATACAGGGTGTCTCACGTAACTGGTTCGTTAGAACTTTTTTAGGTTCCACTATTCATAGAAGTTTGAAATTTTGGTAGCATGGGTTGTTCATTCTAAACTTTCAATCTAAAATATTTTCAAGATGGCCACCACTTCCGGTCTACCGGAAGTAGACCACAACTTCGTTATTTTAAATGGAATGCTATAGTTTTTATTACACCTTTCAATTATACGTAAAAAAATATGTTGACTTTGATAAAAGTTGTTGGTACCTACCATTTTTTGTTTTCGAGTTATTTTGATTTTAAGCTTTTCTTGGCAAATTTCACCATGCTCTTTAAAAGCCTATATCTCAGTTAACGTTCATTAAAAAAACCTCTAAATTGGCACGATTACTCTTCAGATGTTGCCAAATAAATTGTCATTTCTTGTATCAGAGTATCTTATACAGCGTGGTCAAAAATTGAATTACCGTTTCTCCATATTCAATGGCTAGAAAGTCGAAAATTTTAAATGGAATACCTCGTATTTTTTTACCCTATCAGAAAGGGAATTTAATTCTCTACAAATTATCTATAAACATTCCTATTCCTATTTATTGTAGTTTCCCTGATATTGGGACATTAATCAAAGCATGCACGGAATGCGGGAAAACGTTTGATTTTTTTATTAGAAGGCAATGGAATTTTGACAGTTTTTGGGTCCATATTTGTGTTATTGTTGTTGTTACTTACTTTTGATCACGAGTGAAAGTCATTGTATAGGTATCATGGCAAATTATTCCAACGCCGATATTTTAAATTTGTTTTATATTCATGGCAATGGCCTCCACGATCTCGATTTAACACCATTGGATTTTTATTTGTGGGATCACTTAAAAAATCAAGTGTACAATTCACCGATCAACACACGACAAGAGTTGCGTGATAGAGTGATGCGTGCAGTACGTACTATTGATGGCGACCAACTTCTACGGGCCACAACCGTAAAAGTCGAAAGAAGAGTTGAAAAATGTTTAATGGTGAATGGTCAGCATATCGAACAGTTTTAATTTTTTTATAATTTTAAGTTTTTGTTTTTTTATATGTTATTCATTCTAATTTCTGTTATTAAATTGTTGTTTTTCATTGTTTCATTTATTCTTTTTGCTGTTGGTTATTTTTGGTAAATAAAAGCGAGCAAGCTAAAGGTTATTCAACCCTAGTTAATTGTAAAAATAATACCAATAATAATTTAAATAAATTAAACGATGAACTGTCAAAATGTCTTGGCCTGCTAACAAAAACACAAACGGGCTTTGGGATTTTATGTCTGATTTTGATTAATTTTCCAATATCAGGGAAACTACAATAAATAGGTATAGGAATGTTTATAGATAATTTGTAGAGAATTAAATTCCCTTTCTGATAGGGTAAAGAAATACGGGGAGTTCCATTTAAAATTTTCGACTTTCTCGCAATTGAATATTGAGAAACGATAATTCAATTTTTGACCACCCTGTATAAGATTCGCTGATACAACAAATGACAATCTATTTGGCAGCATCTGTAGAGTAGTCGTGCCAATGCAGAGCTTTTTTGAATGATCGCTAGCTGAGAAATGGGCTTTTAAAGACCATGGTGAAATTTGTCAAAAAACACTTAAAATCAAAATAACTCGAAAACAAAAAACGCTAGGTACCAACAACTTTTATCAAAGTCAACATATTTTTTTACGTATAATTGAAAGGTGTAATAAAAACTATAGCATTCCATTTAAAATAACGAAGTTGTGGTCTACTTCCGGTAGACCGGAAGGGGTGGCCATCTTGAAAATATTTTAGATCGAAAGTTTAGAATGAACAACCCATGCTACCAAAATTTCAAACCACTACGAATAGTGGAACCTTAAAAAGTTCTAACGAACCAGTTACGTGAGACACCCTGTATATATATATATACTTTGAAGAGTAAGAAGCGAATTGGCCTTGAATGTATCTCTACACGAATCTCTGCAGTTTAGGTCGAAGATTAATCTTATAATGCGTGCTACAAAGGCACGCCGCCACTCCGTTGATCTTCCCCACAATAATATATTGTATGAGAGATGCGAATAACAGAGAGCATAATATGCATCTAATAATCCTGATAGCGGGAGGCATCCCTTCAACTTCAGAATTGCATAAAAGCACGAGTTCAATTTCGAAACCAGATGATCAACATGTTTGTCAAAACTTAGCTGCTCGTCTAGATAAACACCCAAAAACTTGCAGCTATTTGATAGAATGATATCATCGGCTTGCGGAAGCCTTCTCCTCTTATGAAAATTTACAAACACGATCTTTTTTAGATTAAGAACTATACGATTTTGTTTGCACCAAGCATCAAATGACTCAACGGTATGCTCAGGGGCGCGCCGTGCAGGGGGTGCAAGGGGTGCATCGCACCCGGGCGCGGTCATCCTAGGGGCGCATGTAACGCAATAAAATTGCGCTTTTATATGCAAAGGCGAACTACTGAAATATCAAACATTGGCACAAATATAACAGAGGAAGAAGAATCCGACGTGAAAATTTCAAACGAACCTGAAAATGTCTTACATTATATTTTTACTAATGATTTATTCAATATGCTTCCTAATATTACTATAGCACTTAGAATGTACCTAACATTACCTGTTAGTGTTGCATCAGGAGAGAGATCATTTTCAAAACTTAAAATAATAAAAACCTATTTAAGAGCAAATATGAGTCCAGAGAGACTTAACAATTTGTCTTTAATAAGTAATAATAATAATAACAAACACTAGAAACTTTCGGGTTTTGCCGTGCGTCTTTTAATAAAAGGTTTGACGTTTCGGATGCCATGTTGCAACCTTCTCCAGAAACAGGGTTCGAAGTGAAAGCCTTCGTACTTATATTATTTACCTTTATGGGGAGGATATCAACAAACAAATCAAGGATTTGGATAACTCGCGAATTAGCAAGCTGTTGAGCAGTTTGGCCTTTCTACGAAGATGCAGAGAGAAGAAAGTAACGCCAACCTTCTTGAAGATGAAGCACCACATCGACTCCGCTGCGGCACGTAGAATTTTGATTAGGACAGAACAAGCACTGCTACGAGAAAGAATCCACAAGACCTTCAATGATCTACAAAAATAAGTGAGAAGTTACTACGACTCCACCTCTCACTTTCCAATTGTATATCCGGAGAAGACTGAGACAAAGTGGACAGACTAACAATGGAGAAGGCTGATCGCGAATTTCAGAAGACCCGTGACACGCACATCAAGAAGTTTGAATCTCTGGAACGCCGGTCGCAAAAGAAGAAAGGTAATAGTTTACCAGTAGAAACAATCGTCATTAACAGATCGAATATCTCACTAACGAAAGACGAAACCTCTGTGCTCGCCAAAGGATTGAACTACGCAATCGCCCGAAGAAGATCCCAAAGGAGGAAATCATCTGCGAAGTGGAAGCAGCTGTTCGAGGGATGCCTACACTGAAAGCCGAAGAGATCCGACAAGAAGTTACAAGAGTACTGAAGTCAGCAAAACCACCAAAATCCGACTTGACGGTTGGTGAAAAGAAGGCACTCCGATCTATAAAAGAAAAGTCAGAAATCGTTGTGTTACCAGCAAACAAGGGGAATGCCACTGTTGTTATGGACAGGAAAGAATACAACGACAAAATGTTGAACCTACTGCACCCAGCCACCTACAGGAAGATCAAGAACCCACAGACAAAATCGTAAGAAAAATGAAGGAACTGATAAAATTCACAGGAATTCCAGCAGAACAGCAGAAAGGTTTGTTTGTGCAGGCGACGGTACCACCAAGAATCTACGGACTACCGAAGATTCACAAACCAGACGTCCCCCTCCGCCCTATCGTCAGCGCCATCAACTCCCCAACATACCAGCTGGCCAAACATCTTGCAAAGATTCTGTCTCCCTTTACAGGTAACACAGAATCGTATGTCAGCGATTCTATACATTTTGTGGAATCGGTAAAAGGTGTAAAGCTGGATGCTGGGGATATGTTGGTAAGTTTCGATGTGGAATCCCTTTTTACTAGGGTACCAGTTAAGGATGCTGTAGAGGGTCTTCGCCGAAAACTCATTCCGGAGGGTTTACCAGAATACGTGCCAGATCTGGTGGAGTATTACTTATCGTGGACGTATTTCAGCTGGAAAGGAGAATTTTACGAGCAGTTCGAAGGGGCAGCCATGGGGTCTCCACTATCGCCAGTTATAGCTAACACTTCGAACCCTGTTTCTGAAGAAGGTTGCAACATGGCATCCGAAACGTCAAACCTTTTATTAAAAGACGCACGGCAAAACCCGAAAGTTTCTAGTGTTGGTTCTAGTTTTAGTTCTAATTTTAGTTTAATTCACACCGGCCGTGAAAGCCTTCGTGCTTACAAGAAAAAATTATTAACAATTAATTTTTTATAAATATTTTGCAAATTGTAATAAATTAGTATAAAAAATATATTTTATAAATTACTTGTTGTTCCAATGTTTGTATCTTATTTCAATACGAATTTGGGGCGCCAAAAATGAGTTCGCACCCCGGCGATCGTTTACCACGGCGCGCCACTGGGTATGCTTGACTTTAGAAAAAAGCATATCAGCATCACTCGACGCCAGGGCAATTGACGTGTCATCGGCATACATGATTATGTGGACATCGGAAAGATACTCAGGAAGGTCATTTATATACAATAGAAAAATTAATGGGCCCAAGATTGAGCCCTGGGGAACTCCCAGTAAAACATTTGATTCCGATGACTCCTGACCAGAGAGGACCACTTTTATTTTTCGTTCCTCCAGAAATGATTGAAGCCAATTTAAAATCGTGCCTCGCAAACCCAAAGTATACAATTTCTGCATAATGTACACTAGTGGCAGCGAATCAAACGCACGCGACATGTCGAAGAACAGACCCACAGCAAAATTACCTTTATCCAGGTTATCGTAGATGAACTCAATAAAATTCAATGACGCAGTCTCTAACAACATTGAACCTGTCCAGAAAACTCAAAATTCGCTCCGAGACGATGCTTTCAAATATCTTTGAAAAGACGCTAGTTATCGCTATTGGTCTGAAATTGTTGACATTTGTAGGATCACCAGCCTTGAAAACTGGAATGACCCGAGAAATGTTCAGCACCCCGGGAAAGATTCCAGAACAAACAGAAAAATTAAATACATGCTTAAGGGGCTCGACCAGACAAGAAGCTACATACTTAATTACACTCACACCCTTTTTGTGAGTTATTTACAACACCCTTTTTAAGTGTTGATAAGAAGGGGTATAAAGTATCAGAGGAGAGAGTCATCTTCATTAGGATTAAAAGGCAATTCGCGCGCTGGCACTTCATTTCCACCGCAAATGATACTCGGGAATTCGCAATAAGCGAGGAATGTACCGCTGTAAATATAGGAGTAACCGTTTAATATAATAGCCACCACCCCCGTTACCATTGGGGTGAGGTTGTGATATAAACGACTTTCTAACGACCTCTGACGAGAAATTTCTTCACCTCACAATTCGCTCGTTCACAATTCCTATTGTACCCGTCGATTGGATATCGATTTGTTTTCGATTAATTTTCAAGGAAACACCTCCACGTCTCTTTCTCTCACTCTCAACATTATCTGTGAGATTCTGGAGTGTTGTAGCGTCTGCGGAGGCGCCGTTCCGTCCCTACTGTCTGTAAGGGACTGTTAACTTGTCTCTCGCAGGTCTCCATATATCCATTGGCGTCCGTGCATAAGACAAAAGCCGGGACGTCCGCGGATACGAATACAATGGGCAGAAACCCGTTTAACAGAGAAATTTATTGCCCCAGGCCGTATTGTTATACTTAACACAATTATGAACCGGAGCGACGCCTCGCCATGCGTCGCGACGCCCGGTACGCGTGCACATAGTATGGGCACACCTCTCTAAAACTCGACGCCCCCATTTCCATCTAAATCCTTGTGCAGATGGATAGATGGATGGATGGAGAGATTCAATTTCGCCCGGTACCATTGTTAACCCATTCCGTTCAAATTTACTGGGGGCGTATATCGTAAATTTTGCAACCGGTTTGTGTCGCCAACACTTGATAATTTACTATATTTTATGTTCTATCTTTGTATTTAAAATCTTATACTCAAAGTGTTTTAAAATGTTTATTTGCGAAATATAATTAAACATTTTGGTAAAAATAACATAAACAGTTTATTAAAACTTTCGACAAAACAATAAAAAGAAAAGAACCTGTAATTTAATAAGACCCTCTTTCAGTAGCTGGCAGTATTTAACGAAGAACAAAAGCGAATTTCCTGGTCCGAGTATACTGTGGAACACAGTAGCGCCAACTTTTGGTCGGAAATAATTACTGTTCGAGTGCGGTCAGTGTCGAGTGGTTTTTGCTCGAGTTAAAGCTCGACTTTACGGACTTGCTCGGACCTCTGAGGGCGAGCGCTTTATTTCCGTTATTTTAGAGCCGACCCTTTTATTGAATAGGTTGGGGGGCGGTGGCAAAACGTTACCCGCAATTCCGGGATCAACTCTCGGTATACACAATCTTTTATCCAGAGAGGCCGGTTTCCGGCGCATACCATAAAAGAGTTGTTAATTCGTTCCTTTTTCCCGCTTTTTTTCCGTTGCTGCCCGACGAACACCATTTGAACTCGCTCAGTCGTTTAATGAACTGTGTTTTAACGTCGTTGGTGGTGAAAAAGGTCCTTTTAACGGTGTATATTTTTTGTAGTTAATTGCCAACGGATTTGGTTCTCCCTCTGTTCAGACCACAAGTAGTGGCGCAGAGTAGTTTTCCACCACCGCTCTCTTTGAACGCGTGGCGCCTTTGATGTAAATCACATGGTAAATTGGAGATGTTTTTGGTGAAAAATCGTATAAACCTCTATTTAAAAGTTTGTTGAGAAAGGGAATTATGAATTAATAATTCAAAGTTCTGCGCTACCCTTTTCTTAAACAACAAAGAACACTACTTTAACCGTTATAATACCATCGGGGTTATTGGTGACACCAAGCGGAATTTCAAGATTTTTTTGTATTAAAATTTCTTTATATGAAAATCTAAAATAATTTAAGTTTTCCCAAAATATTCTTTTCTTAATTTAGCGCAAATAAAGTAAACTTTTGAACTTGTTTTTCGAGAAGATTGCATCCGAAACGGCATCAATATTTTAATAGGTGCAAGGCATAACCCGGAAATTTCTAGTTTTAGTTTTATTTCTGATGGCGATAATACTGAAAATGATGATCAAAAGTAAAATTCTTTTCTAACTTCTATAAGGAGCTAATATTGCATAAAAAGGAAACGTAAACCATTTCAAAACGTGATACATCAATAGAGATGAAATTGTCAACCTCGTCGACTAATCGGAATAGTTCCATGAAGAACCGTGATTTATTGAAAAAGCTTTATGCTGACGTGTATCTACGATTTGTTGGCTTGTTAATATTGGCAGGAGTTATAAATGCCATAAAGAAGAAGTGATCAAGATTTGATGAAGACTAAAAACAGATTTAATGAAAGCTAGACAACCAAAAATGGTTACAAAAGATGAAAAGTTCTCAAACAGATAGGAAATTTTTGTAATTTTATACATTTAACCATTTTATCCAACACTTTAAAAGAACCCAATCTTAAGATATCATGATGAAATTATACTACTACGAAAAAGACTATCTTTAATGAATTGTTTGCTTTTGTGTCTGTCTCGGAGCATATTGTAGCGGGCCATTTGATGAATATCAAATCTGGCAGTGTGGGATATGATGAACTCCCAGTTCTGATGATACATTACTGTTGTCCTTTCATCATTCCTTACGTCACACATATTATTAATATATGCTTATCGAGGTCAATCTTTCCAAAGAAATCTTTAGTAACACCTTTGGCAAAGATTCAAAATCCTATGACATTTTTGGACCTGCGACCAATTAGTATTTTTCCTGTTTTGTCTAAAGTATTAGAAAAAATTATGAATGATCAAATTTGGGAATTTATCGATAAACTTAATATTTTGCCTAGGATACAGTCTGGATTTCGTGCTAACTACAGTTGCTATACAGCATAAACGCATATAGTTGATGACATATTGTTCCCGGCGGATCAAAATAGGCTTACTGGATTAGTTCTGCTAGACTATAGTAGGGCCTTTGACATTGTCAATCATAGGATGTTATTAGCTATCTTATCCTTTATTGGGTTCAATGATTCTGCTATGAGCATGATTGATAGTTATGTGTTAGACCAGTGGTTCCCAAAGTGGTTCCTACGGACCCCTTGGGGTCCCTGTAAGTTCTCAGGGGGTCCGTACCAAAATAAAATTAATTCGGGGGTTCGTAGCTAGCGTTGGGGGGTCCGCAAAAAGTAAAAACAGTAGTCAGTTGTTGTAGTATATGTAAGTCTGTGAAGTGTATTAAGTACTAAATTTGTAAGATAGTATAGCGTATGTAAGATTTGTAAAGGACAAAAAAATATTTCAAGAATTATGATTTGTAAAATGTTTGGAAACTGATACAAAAGATGAAATTATATATAATTATTTTTTTGAAGCAAAAGCTATTCCTTTGTGTAATATCATCTGCTTTGCTACTGATGGTCCTCCGGCAATGGTAAGACGCCATCGAGGTTTTCTGGTATATTTAAAACAAGCAGTACCGAATGTATTAACAGTACATTGTGTCATTCATCGACAACATTTAGTAGCAAAAAATCTTACATCGTTCACTGAATTATATGATTAGAGCAGTTAATAAAATCAAAAAGAATGCCTTAAATGAGAGATTATTTGCTCAACTTTGCCTGGAGAATGATGAAGGTTACAATCGTTTGCTACTGAACACAGAAGTACGTTGGTTGTCTAGAAGTGCATGTTTGAATAGATTTTACTCACTTTTTGATTAGAATTCTTTGAAACTGAAGACAATGATCTGCGACTTAATTTATTTCATTCAAGAAATGATATGATTACCAAATTTAACGAAATCAATTTGTTTTGAAATCATTGAAATCATATTGAAATCAATGTTTAATTTTGGTTGAATTAAATAAAAACAAAAAGTGTAATATCTGCATTCGTAAAAAAACTTTTTTTTATAAAGAAAAGTTTGGAAGAGGAGAATTCTCTTAATTTCCAAAACCTTTTTAGTTACAAAATCGTGATGTTGATTTGCTTGTATATTGTCAGCACTTGGGGGCACTTCACTTAGATTTCAAAAAAAGATTTGAAGACATTCTTCATTTGGTTATTACCGATTGGGTGTTGGACCCTTTTACATACAAATCAACTAGCTCTGTGTTTATTCATTAGCAACTTATCGAGCTAAGTACAAACGAAGAATTAAAACCAATGTTTGTTGACGGATATGAAAAATGTTGGTTACAAAAACAGATACCAACTTTATATCCCGAAGTATAGGACACTGCGGAAAAGATTTTAATAGCTTTTTCGTCTTCGTAGTTAATGGAACGTAGATTTAGTGCGGTTATGAACCTGATTACGAAAAAAAGAAACCGACTTGATGTTAGTGCTCGTAGTGACTTGCGGTTATTGCTTACAAATATAGAGCCAAACATAAACAATTTGATCACAACTCAGCAGGCTCACCCATCACATTAAAAAATGTTATCTTTAAAACAGGAATATGTTTTTTTAAATATCAAAATGTTTTTATATGTATTTATTTTACGTCACAAGTCAGTGACAGGTCATCAATTTTCTAGCCAGCTCACTTTTTACGACCACTGCATTCCGGTAAAAACAGTTTTAGTAGCACGGCACTGACTAGGGGGTCCACGATCACGTTTTGGCTCAAGAAGGGGTGCGTAGCCATAATAAGTTTGGGAACCACTGTGTTAGACAGACAATAAGCGGTTAAATTGGGTGATCGAAGATCTGAACTGCAAGGCTTGAACTCAGGAATGCCACAGGGTTCTATCGAACTGTTTTGTATCTACACTTCTAATCTTTCGACAGTTTTGAAATATTCAGAGTCACATTTTTATGCGGACGATTCCCAAATCTATCTATCGTTCTTGCCTACGGACATGGTGAATCAATATTGGTGGTAAATGTATTGGTAGAAATTTAGGATTACAGCTCAACTTCAATCTTAGGTTCGAAAAGCACATCCTGGACAAAACAAAAATTTCATTTGCTTCTTTGAAGCTCATATATGGCATGAGGAATAATTAAATCACAGCACAAAGGTTATGCTTTGCGATTCCTTAGTGCTGAGCCATTTTAGCTTTTGCGATACAGTATATCATAGTTGTGTGAACTCAAAAACATCATAAAAGATTCAGCGTGTTCAGAATTCATGTCTGAATGATTTCCGGGCTTGGACTTTACCATATGGTTTCAATTTATCATAAGTTACTGTTGCTTAAATGTTCATCTTATTTGTATGATAAGATTACATTGCGCACTGATCTCCATAGCTTAAATGTTAGAAGAAAGGGTATTGTCATACCACCATTGAGAGAATGATCTCTCAAATAATGTAGTAACATTCATCTCTATTTGTTTATTTTTATGGCAGGGTTGAGTGGAAGAAAAGACAATTGTCTTAACTTCGCCCTTGCCAATCAGTTACATTTATAATGTTATTTTGTGAAATTCCATTCTAATAAAGTCTATTATTATTATTAAATGTTCGCGATTTATGAAGAAGAGTGCACTTTTTCATGAACGAAGGAAATGTTGCCATTGCATTTTGCGAAATTTTTGAAAGTTGGGATATTTTTGAAAAAGTTCACTGTATTGTAACAGAAAATCCTTCAAATATGAGAAACGCTATCACTGTTCATCCCAAAAAGACTGACCAACAGTGCATAGCAGATACGCTTAACCTATGTACCATGGATGCCCATAAACATGCAGATCTACAGCAATTGCTCGAGAAATGCAAAAGTATTGTGGGTCATTTTAATAGAAGCTCTGTAGCATCTAGTGAATTGGCCAAAATGCAGTATCAAATGAAACTTCCTCTACTAAAAGTGAAACAGGAAGTTCCAACAAGATGGAATTCTTGCTTGGAAATGATGTAAAGACTAGAGGAATTAAAAGTTCCGTTGTCAGCCGCAATATCTAATTTTTCCGGATCTCCTTCACTTTTGTCATAGGAAGTCTGGGCACTAATTAAAGACTGCATATGTGTATTAAAATCTATTGAAGCTATGACTTCCGAGCTATCGGGAGAAAAAAGTAGAACGTTTTTAATGTACTACAAGGTTCGATAACAATTTTTATGCCTTATAATATAGAGTAAAGTGTATTTGAATGTATATTTTAGATTTCAACAACCAAGAATTTTCTCTGTTGTTTCGTCCAATAGTTTAACGAAAAAGTAAGTCGCATTTATATGTTTGAAAATCGGTCTGTTTTGTTAAATAATTTGTTGTTACAGAATTTAGAGCTAAGTACAAGTGAAATGAAATAAAAAGTGGATAACGATTACTTATAGATTTAAATTGTAATAGAATTATCAGTAATGTTAAGTTTTTTTCGCAACATGTGTCACCAACGTTTTCTTTTTCATCATTAATTTGAGTATTAACACTTGGGTTTTTGTAATTAATTTCTTTTTATGTTCTCTAGTCGTGCCAGAAGAAAGGCGAGGTTAATCGCCTGAAACATTTTGTAGCACTTAAACAAAAATAAAAACTCATTCATCTTTTTGGTTATATTTATTAAAATACACGATGAACCGTGGCACCATTTTGATATAAAAGCTAAGCAGATATTCAGCGCATCCACACCCATACATTCTGACGAAGCACAAATAAAACTGTACCTAGACCTAGCATTGGTATATAAGAAACTGAATACTTTACAGTTTTAGGAGTCCAAGAAGGAGATGTATAAACTTTCTCAAAAACAGACGAGTTAACAAAGGACAGAAGGAGTAGGTTAACCAGCAATATGATCAACAATCAGCAATATGCAATAAATATTTTCTTTGAAATATGTTTTTTGAAACTATTAATATTAAGTGGATTCTATTAATCATTTGAGGTTGTATTTGATTTAAATATTAAAATGAGAGATTCAGAGAAGTCAGTAAATCCCCGAAACAGCACTGAATATTTATTCAACTTTCATCATCGAATGAAAAACCAATCAAGTAAAAAAATAATCGAATGGAAAAATGATGATCATTACTAAGAACCTAGAAGTTTCTCGGCGGTGCTCTGATTCAGAAAATGTTGTTTTAAAGAATATGATCCTATTAGAATGGCCAAGACTACCTAGTATAAAAGTCACATGATTCACGTCTTTATAAATCCCATTGGAAATTCAACGTTTATGTCTGGACTGGAATATTTTACCCCCTAAACTTTATGTTGTTAGCTACTTAAATTGGACCAGGAACAGATGCCTCCATCACTTGACAGGCTCACCCCCTACACTTTTATTTATGGGGGTGAGTACAAGATTTATTTCCAGTCGGAAAAAACGTCTAGGAAGTGATAGCGCAAATTTAATACAAAATAATACAACTAATTTAATTGTTGGTGTCGTTTCCTGAGCAAATGTTTGAATCTCGTAGAGTAAATGCTGCCGAAAACAATATTTGATTGGAAAAATAAATCATTCAACTAAGTTTGTTGTATTAATTACAGGTGTCCCGCAACGATTGTACAAAACTGCATCAGCGTATTCTATGATCAAAAATAAACAAAAAAAGCCTAATAAACATAGGTCCGAAAATGGACCATTTTCGAGATATTCAAAGATTTAGTTTCATAAGTTGATATTGTTAACATCATGAATTTAAATTTGTTTTTATAATAATTAAGTCGTTACTATGATTACGATAAGTTGTCTAATCCAAGGACAGTAGAATCTAACAGGACTGCTACATCCATTGTATTTTTGTAGTCCACTACGGGTTGGTTGCCCGCACTCTACGTCACACTATTTGCCACGCCTGGTAACTGTCTGTGTTTTTAGAGGTTATATGATAGACATTAATATGTCTAAAAACATAAAACTTCAAAAATAATATGAATAAGTCTAGGATATAACCTCTAAAAACACAGCAAACGCATAGACCATAACAACAGCTGGGCGTGGAAAATGGTGTGACGTAGTTTGCGGGCAGGTTGTCACAACAATGGATGTAGCAGTCCTGTTAGATTCTACTGTCCTTGGTCTAATCAAAAAATAATAGTAATACTTCACGAAATAATTATTTTTTCTATTTAATTTAATAAAACTATTAAGTATGGCTCCTATTAATTACTCCAAGGAAGAGATGGCGGATATGGTGTATTGTTACGGACTAGCTGATGGAAATGCGTCGTTAGCAGCTCGTCATTACGCGCAAAGGTTCCCGAACAGACGATTGCCTAATAGTCACACCTTTAGCAGACTATTTCTCAGATTAAAAGAAACGGGAAGCGTAACCCACAGCCATTCCACGGAGAGACATTACACAAGGCCGGTGGAATTAGAAGAAGCAGTTTTGAGAAGAGTCGATAAAAATGCCTCAACCAACATTAGAAGAATTTCTGCACAAGAAAACATTAACAAAACAACCGTTCACCGCATTTTAAGGGAGCAGTTGCTTTATCCTTATCATTACAACACCGTTCAAGCTCTAACAGAAAATGATGGCGAAAAAAGAGAGATTTTTTGTAGGTGGGCCATACAGGAAGAGGTAGTAAACGTCGACTTTCCCATAAACATTGTATTTACGGATGAAGCAACATTTACTCAAAGCGGAATTTTTAATATTCATAATGCGCACGTTTGGAGCGATGAAAATCCCCATGCAATACTAGAAACTCATCATCAGTGGCGATTCAGTGTTAATGTATGGGCTGGAGTTATAGGTGATCAGTTATTAGGTCCATTTTTTCTTCCAAAGAGATTGACAGCCGATGCCTACATACATTTTTTACAAAATGACCTTACAGAGGCATTTGATGAATTACCTCAACAAATTCTAGAAGATTGCTACTTTATGCACGATTATGCACGCGCTACTCGAGCATACTTAAATAACAGATTTGGCAATAAGTGGATTGGCCGAGGAGGGCCACCTCGTTCACCAGATTTAAATCCGTTAGATTTTTGGTTTTGGGGACATTTAAAACAAATTGTTTATTCTGAAGACGTTCAAAATGTGCAGGATTTGAAGAATAAAATTAATAACGCATTTGACACAGTAAAACAAATTCCTGGTATCTTTGAACACATTAGAAGTTCATTTAGAAAACGTATCCGTTTGTGTTTAGAAGTAAATGGTGCGCATATTGAACATTTATTATGACATGAATCTTTTCCAATTTGTTAAATATTCGTTGTTTTTATGCTGGTTGAACGATTTTCTTCGACAATCTTTGTTACTTGTTTTGTTAAATTATTAATGAACTGTATTAATTAACTTAATATTATCTTATTATTTATTAAACTTTATCTTAACCATCGTAACCATGGTAATCATATAATTACTGCATCTAAATCTTATCTAAAGCTTATGAAACTAAAACTTTGAATATCTCGAAATTGGTCCATTTTCGGACCTATGTTTATTAGACTTTCTTGTCTGTTTTCGATCAGAGAATACGCTGATGCAGTATTGTACAATCGTTGCGGGACACCCTGTATATAAATTGAAATACTTTTTCGTCTCTTAAAATTGATTGACTTATAAAATTTCATCTAACACAAACCATGCCCAAAAAGCTACAAAAATATTCAATTATGTATATATATTTTCGCAAGATTCTTATTCTAATCAGGTTAAGAACTCAAGTTTGACCCGTATAGGATTACAAAATCCTTACTTATCTGAACACTAAGGTGTAACATTACTTTAAGAATGAGCTAATAAAACAGCCGGAAAAGAATCCCTCCTTTGCAAACTTTGCAATGTATATTGCAAAGTGTTGGAGTATCCGATTACACAAAAGTATTCGAAATCAAAGGACAATCTATCTCAACGAATCTCTATATACTATTTCTCGTGTGTTTTAACTCCTATATCGTTTTTTTCACAAAACTTTCAAACACCAAACGAGCAAAAACAACTTGAAACCTCCCCCAGAAGGTACACAAGAGTTAATTACCGACGCCGCAGGATTTTTCAACCCCCTTGTTATTCTCCTTCGAGTATATATACGCACGTCGACACAAAACGAACACGACTTATCCGTTTCCACGGCCTTTTTCCAGTTCATTACCTTCGTCGCGATATTTTCTTTTAACCCCATCGGGGCGTCGCGACGCCTCTTATTCCGACGGCGACGGTGCCCAAGAGTTAGTCAATATTTAAACGACAACGGGCGGATTATCGTGGTTTAAGTTTCATTTAAGCGGAACCAATTACTTTATTTCGGTTTCTCGGATTTTCTACACGTAATTAGCGAAAAAACTCTGGAAATTCCCGATATATTGTTATTAGAGAGCAAAAAATCTAACCCCTCGATGATTTTGAGTACTCGTTATTTTTTCACCTCAACAAATTCATTTTTTATATTAAATTATACTTAAATTTAAACTTATCTTTATAGCCTCGGTGTATGCAAAAAATACGTTTTCAATAACCGACCCATTAAGAGTTATTATTTCTAGTAGTGTCAATAATGACACAAGTTTCTAATGTCTATTTAAATTAGAGGGCAACTCGTCTCCTTCGGTAACATTTCCCGCCGCTAATGGTTGAGCAAACAAATCTTTAGTGTTTTCTTGACCACTCCATCAAAACCATAGATACACTTAAAATGCTAATAGAAATTTTTTGTTTAAAGATCTAAACTTTCGTTTTGAATAAACTCCTTTACTTATTCAATTTACAAGATACTCTTGTTACTACTTTTTTTTTTTTGTTGGGATTGATCAAAATCATTAAGCCGATTCTTCCGTTCGAACAATCATCCGGCCACGTGCGAAAGTATTTGCATTTAATTGATCGCGCGTTTCAACTCCAACTCTAATGGCTCTCGAAAACGATACAGGACTCGTTAACGAGGCCCCTTCTCAGTCAGAAAAGGGGGTTGAATATCTCAAACTCCTTATATCCGAATATAAAATACGTTCGCATGCCACAGAAAACACTTAACGAAATAATACCTTTTCCAAATCCCTACTTCAAAATAGTAAAGTGGGAATAAATGAACATGAAATTGTTTTAAAAATATTTTGATTTGGAAAACTTTGTTTACCTGGACTACTTGGTTCAGAATGATCTCCACCACCGTTTCCTCCAGCATCACCTTGAAAGTTGTTTCTTTGACCTAACTGTTGGCTGACGTTAAGTTCCGCCGGAGGATTCTCGCTTGCTAAACTAGCTGGTGTTGGAAAAAGTATTCCAAGCTCTCTGGCTTCGTTTTCTTCTTGCGCCTGTTGCCGTCTTAGAGCAACTTGAGCTGCCATAACTCTTTGTCGTTCCGCAATCAACGTGCATTTTGCACACGCACAATCTCTCCACCTGCAGTATCTTTTGTGACCCTTTAACGCGCTGACGACGCCGTGATTGCGGCACCGCGCACACTTTGGTGTTCTTTGATAACGTTCGCTAGCTCTGAGGAAGAACGCAGGCGGAATGGCACCGAGCACCGGGTGTTGGGACATCAACGTGGACATATCCACCCCCGATCCGGGCACCGTCATCGTTTTCCGAGATTATAATTTGTTTTCCTAGTCAAAGTGGTCTTCTTGGTTAGCAGATCGGGTGCCGGCGGCGGGTCCGGATGGGAATCTCCGGATGCGACCGGGGAAACGTTTCAAATTGGACTAGCGCCGGTTACGCAGTAGCAGTAACCGTGACGAGGTAAGGTTACAAAACGTTCCTAGAGTCCCTGCGACTGTTGGCGGACCGGTTTTGGTTACATGCGCCAATCCCGTGCGCTTTCCTACAAAACCACGCCTTCACCAATTCCACGCCTACGATTCTCATCTCTCTCATACACGCGCTTGTTAACTGTTTTAGAAAGTACTATGGTGTGGAGAACCACTGGATATTTGTGTGGAGTTGTGAATAAGAAATATCCGACGCTTAACTTGTTGGATGTAAAAAAACGTTCACAATACTATATGTATTTTATGTTGAAATAAAAATGTAACTTTATTATACAAGGCAAAATTTATAGGATACTCAGTATTTTCCAAGTTATCCACTAAAATATCGGTCGAGTCAATTTTTGCACAAATCCATAATATTTGTTAAGTAGTTCAGTGATTTTTTCCAGATTTCCAAATATTGGGAATTCAGTATCAAATAAACACCTGTATATAGTGTACCTCCTGCGTGGTTAAATTGCAGAAATATTACCTGTAAATTGTTATGACAGTGTCAAAATGAACCGAGCAACCAGCATTAGATTTTTGAGTGCCTATTACAAAGAATCAGAACATGCTAATCTTAATTCCTATCAATTTTCGCTAAAAATCAATTTGCTGAGTTTTGATATAAACAATGAAAACAAAAAAAAAATCAAAGTATCTTTTAACCCATTTAGTGCCACTACTAGTGTGAAAACGCACTACCGTTTTTAAAATTATTTTTTGTAATTCGCGATGGTATTGAAAGCTATTACAGCACTCAAACGGGTGCTATAATGAGACTCCTTACACCATCGGATGCTGTAATGAGGTTTTAGTAACATTTTATGGAACCAGTTCAAGTTGGTGACATTGGGTCATTAATTTCTCTAATTGTCAATGTGACAATGTTTGTCTATGGATGTTTAAACACGTTCTTAGCATCGAATACAAGGTTCACAATGATGAGGACATTGAGCTCTGAGCAATTTCTCTTATTTTGGGAGATGTACATGAAACATTTTTGTCAGATGAATACATTTTGTGTTTTGACAGTTTCTAATTGTCAATTCAAATTTCTATTTTCAAGTGTTACCAACTGCTACATACCTATTTCCCTACATTGTCAAAATTTATTTTATTTTTGAGAAAAAAAAGGATAAAAACGCGTTTCATAAGACTTAAAGCACTCATTCATTAAAAAACTCGTTTTTCAACTTAAATTCGTGCATTTCAAACGTGTCTTACGAAACTTGTTTTTTAATATACAGTAAAGCTTCGCTAATCCGAATCAATTAAAACCAGCTCAATTCAGATTATGGAAGCATGCGGATTATTGAAGTCATATTTAAATATTATCAAAAAAAGTCTTATAAATACTTATTTATAGATTTATTGTACTAGATAATATATGCAATACATGTTTTATACAGTTTATTTAAAAAAATTAAACAACTTTGTTTGTCGCATGCAGTCTTGTTTAAATTTCATGGCGCGTTGCCGTAGAATTCTAAGGGTTGTTACGGTGTTTAAATCGACTGCATTCTCCTCCGCCCGTTGAATACATGTACAGGGTGTCCAAATTTCGATGGGTTTGCAGGGTATCTTAGTTATTATGAAAGATAGAAAGTTGCGGCTTTCGCGAACCTAAGCTACTTTTTTGTGAAACTTACAATGGCGCAAACCAAATTGTCATAATCCTCTTCGTTTTTGATATATGGGAGTGTTTGAAATTTACGATTTTCAGACACCTCCTGTATCTCGGCTATCCGGAAACTTAGTAAAAAAGTAAAAGCGGGTTCTAATAGATTTTTTCACGTGGAATCCAATGGTGCACGTAGAATTTTTCTAGTCATCACGGTTTTTGAGTTATAAACACAACTCAAATACTGAATACTCAACTTCTAAAATACTTAACTCTTTATAACTCAAAAACCTTGATGACTAGAAAAATTCTACGTGCACCATTGGATTCGACGTGAAAAAATCTATTAGAACCCATTTTTACGTTTCCGGATAGCCGACATACAGGGGTGTCTGAAAATCGTAAATTTTGAAACACTCCCTGTATATCAAAAACGAAGAGGGCTATGAAAATTTGGTTTGCGCCATTGTAAGTTTCACAAAAAAGTAGCTCAGGTTCGCGAAAGTCGCAACTTTCTACCTTTCATAATAACTGAGATACCCTGCAAACCCATCGAAATTTGGACACCCTGTACTGAAGCTTTTAATAGCATTCTCATGTTTTACTTTTAATTGCTATTAAATTAGCCGATAGTTTGTCCCAAGCATTGGCAAGCATGAACACAGCATCCTTAATAGAAATATTCTTCAGTGCTTTGGAAATATCGTCTTCCTCTATAGATAGAACATGTTCTAAGAGACTTTTCCGGTAATACACTTTCGTTAAACGAATTGCATTTTGATCCATAGGTTGGATAAGTGGAGTACAATTGGGTTGGTATAACGTAAACAAATTTAACTTGTTTAAACGGCCACACAAAAAGACCGTTAATTCCGATTAGCGAATCTTCTAGCAATTCGGATTGCAAGGGACATAATGCAAATTTCACGTTTTCTAATTTTGTTCGGATTACAAGGGAATTCGGATTTGGGGGTGTTCCAATTAGCGGAACTTTACTGTACTATTACAGCCATATATTTCAAGATTTGAAAATGCTAGCTGTTTGTACAATAACACTATAAGGTTGTTAGGCTATACATATCAAAATATTTCAAAATTCTTGCTATTTAAACCATATTTGCATCAATTCTTTTCTATTGAAAATTTCTGTTCAAAATATACAATGGAAATAAAACTATATTGCGTGCATAAAATTCTTTAAAATTTTGACATTTGCAAGTTTTTAGTGCATACTTTCCCGATATATATCTTGAAACGCGAAATAAAAATATGAATTCTGAAAACGACTTGAAACATTAATGGTGCAAAAACACACCATTGGGATGTATGATGAGATATAACGATTACATCATCTTTCGTATTATCAGAAACCAGTTTAGACGCATTTATTCGGTGAATTCCCTAGAAATAGTCGTTTATGGACATAGTGCGTCAATATAATGTGTACTAAGTTTGTATTTGTGTGGTGTTGTGAATAAGAAATATCCGACGCTTAACTTGTTGGATGTAAAAAAACGTTCACAATACTATATGTATTTTATGTTGAAATAACAATGTAACGTTATTATATAAGACAAAATTTATAGGATACTCAGTATTTGCCAGGTTATCATTTTAAATATTTTGAAACCCCACTAAAATATCGGGCGAGTCAACTTTTGCACAAATAATTCCCTCCATAATATTTGTTAAGTAGTTCAGTGATTTTTTCCAGATTTCCAAATATTCGGAATTCAGTATCAAATAAACACCTGTATATAGTGTACCTCCTGCGTGTTTAAATTGCAGAAATATTACCTGTAAATTGTTATGACAATGTCAAAAAGAACCGAGCAATCAGCATTAGATTTTTGAGTGCCTATTACAAAGAATCAGAACATCATGCTAATCTTAATTCCTATCAATTTTCGCTGAAGATCAATTCACTGAGTTTTGATATAAACAATGAAAACAAAAAAAATCAAAATGTCTTTTAACCCATTTAGTGCCACTACTAGTGTGAAAACGCACTACCGTTTTTAAAATTATTTTACAAAACTTTAAACAAAAAATTATTTATTTTACAGCCATATATTTCCAGATTTGAAGGTGCTAGCTGTTTGTACAATAACACTATAAGGTTCTTAGGCTATAATAATAATAACCATTATATATTATTGTTTTCAATATAATATACATCAAAATAAAAAGAAATTCACTAATTCGAAATAGTTTAAATCAAACCAATAACTAAATAATTAACGAAACAATATTAAAGGTAAATCCCAGCATTCACACAGTCAAATTATGAGGCAATTATACCTTAACCTTGTTGACCGTCCGTAAACTGAGAGTACACCACTAATTCTGTTGAACAGAGTTGTGAATGGTTTTTCAAAAAATTTACAATATTTAGTGACCTATAGGCTTACAATTTACTTTAGCTCAGGGAATGTAGTACACTCATAATTATCCATAAGCAGCAATTAAGAGAAATTGAAGAAAACACTTACATATAGAAAATAAGACAAGATACTTACAAAATGATTACAGGGAATGTTATTGTAGAATATCACTTAATTTGCCAATATTCGTTAAGATTTTTAACCATTCCTTCACAACAAAGTTGGTGTTTCTCGAGCTCATACACTGGTAATGTACTGATATAAGACTCTTGTACAAGTTATATATTTTTGGTGCATAGAACATGAGGCACTTTTGACAGACCGCTTTAGAATAAGTATAGTGCCCATGATCAACACTCCTCATAGCGGTCGGTGGTTTTAATACATACTGTAGAATAGATTGGATATAAATTATGTATACTGACATGATATTCGACTTCTGAAAGACTTCATTCGAGGGGAACCTCACACCCACATTAAGGAGAACTTTTAATATTAACTTTTGCAATATATATATTCTGCCAATGTAAATGTTTGAAGCTCTTCCCTAACCAATAATACCATATCTCATAACTGATTCAACCATCGCAAAATAGTATAATCTTAAAAATTTTCGACGTGCTCATCCCACCTACAATTCTGGTCCAGTGTTTCACCACGATATCTTACAGACCTTACTTTATGAATCTTTGGATAATGGCAATCAATTGACTGACATGAATCAGCATGCATCACCATACCGTCCACTGACGGTTGTGTATGTACTATTGTATGTAGAGAAGGTTATAAAGTTCGTTTTTGCTAAGTTAAGGGTTAGTTTATTGCTTTCAAGCCATCTTAGCAGAATTCTCAAGTCAGCAGTGGCCAATGAAAATAAAATACTATACATATCAAAATATTTCAAAATTCTTGCTATTTAAACCATATTTGCATCAATTCTTTTCTATTGAAAATTTCTGTTCAAAGCATACAATGGAAATAAAACTATTTTTAGTGCATACAATTCTTTATCTACGACTGCTTGGATAAGTCATCATTACCACACTCATTTGAGGTGATTTGAGTTACGTAATGAAGTACATTACCGCACTGGTTTCATTACGTAATGCATTTTTAGCCCAATCAGAACAGACTTAATTTATTGAATCGAGCAACAGCACTAAAGAAAAAGTGCTTCTTATTTAAAGAGAAACAATACTATTTATTATAAACATTAATTGTCACGTTTTTACATTTCAAAACACTTATTTCAGATGAGTAAATATGAAATTGATTTTTAAGTAATTTTTAGCAGTCGTAGATAAAATGTTGTATACCACACGTGGGCCAGAGCATAATTACAGTACTCGTGTGATTACACGACTCGGTCTATGACGTCGTCGTGCAATTCTCCACACTCTGTACAGTGATTATATTTCTAGCGCACTTGTAATATAAATAACTATTAAAATTTTGACATTTGCAAGTTTTTAGTGCTTACTTTCCTAATATATATCTTGAAACGCGAAATAAAAATATGAATTCTGAAAACGACTTGAAACATCAATGGTGCAAAAACACAACATGAGATGTATGATAAGATATAACGATTACATCATCTTTTGTATTATCAGAAACTATTTTAGATTAAACTTCATACTAAAGTTGGTATTTGTTAGTATTATGTTGTATTACTATTATTATTTATTTATGACTAATTTATTACTAAAATATTTTTGTGTTGTTCGTTTATTTTACCAGTGGTGCATTTTTGCACCATCTCATAAAACATTTTTTTTTTCAAACGCCTGTCTACATATTTATACTTTTCATTCCATCTTATCACAAGGAAAATTATAAAAAACCGATTTTTTTTTTAATATAAAGTAGCGTTGGACTAAATGGGTTAAGCAGCTTGTTAATGATAATGGAATCAGCTGAAATCGGTAAAGATTGATATAATAAAATTTAACCACACAACTCGTTTGCACAACCCTACATAACGTAGTTGAATCAATTACTTTGCCAGTGTCAAAAATTGGAGTTATACCCTTTTCTATATCTTGCTGCAATTGTAAAGAAAAGGGGCTGACCCGACCCTTAGGTATAAAACCACCCACACCCCACCTAACTCTTAAACCACCTAATTCAAAGAGCACAAAAAATAGATAAATGTATTACACAAATATCAACTCTTTTAGAAAACATCATATAATTGTTCTAAATATGTATAGGAGGTGTTAAAAAAAGAATGTAGGTAATATATTTAAAGAGGTAATAATATGGACCAAAATAAACAAAAAAAGTGTTAATAAACATGGGTCCGCAAAGGAACGGTTTAAAATGTCCTCCTTCCATATCGAAACAAGCACGACATCTTCGTCTGAAGGATAATCGAACTCTTTCTAAAATCTCCTCAATGGTTCCAATTTGTTGGCATTGTTGATTAATTCGTAGCTGCAGCTCCTCGATGGTATTCACAGTAGTACCATAAACTAATCTTTTCAAATATCCCCAGAAAAAGAAGTATAGAGGGTTTAAGTCAGGCGATCTTGCAGGCCATAATACAGGTTCGCCTCTTCCTATCCATCTACGTGGAAAAGTTTGACCATCATGCTGGAACCACATTTGTTGCTTTTGCTCTAAGAAGAGAAAGTCGCCAAAAAGATTAATCATTGTGTTATGCAGAAAGTTTAGATAAAGCCTGTTAATTGGTTTGGTAAAACAACAGGACCTAAAAACCTGTCGCCTAGAATGCCCATCCAAATGTTTAATGAAAAACATATTTGATGTTCAGATTCCATTATTTCATGGAAATTTTCATCGGCCCAAACATGCGTGTTATAAAAATTATGAACTCCATTCCGTGTGAATCCGGCCTCATCAGTAAAAAGAATATTGGCAAGAAAATGGTTGTCCAACGTCAAAAAACTTAAACGTACTTGAAGATTAACTGGTTTTAAATCCTTCACCAAGAGCATTGCACTCTATACATGCCAGAATTTCTTTTTCTGTTCTAGAAGTAGATACCAACCTCTATTTTCTGCATAATGAACTGGTATTACGCAATCTTTAGTGAATTCTTGCAAAAATACTATGGTAAGAAATCTGGCGATTTGGATAAGCTTCAGCATACACTCTTCGCGCTTCGGTAGCACGACCATACATGAAATATATGTCAGTTAATTCTGCAATCTAATTCCAACATTCAAACAATCAATGTTTATTTCACAATGTTAGCCACCTATGATAAAAAAACCATATCTCTGCAACCGTTTTTTTGTTGATCCATGTTTATTAAGACTTTAATGTTCATATTGGTTTATACTATTACCTCTTTAAATATTTTACATTCTTTTTTTAACACCCGTAACATCTAAGTAATATATTTATTGTCAGAAAAAAAGATTTCATGAATTATTTCCTGACTGACATTTTTGTTTTCACCGTGTGGTACTTAATAATGTTTTAGGTGTTTAGTTTTTTGTCACTTTCTTCATTTAATGAGGAAGCTTCTATTTTGCATTCTTCTGCTTCAATACCAAGACTAATAAAATGTTATTCCTCAAAAAATCTCATATATGCTAATTTCAGCAATTGATTCCAATAGTTCTAGTTATCACATCTCATAGTATAAGCAGCCACGCGTAGTTGGTTGTATAAGCCTTTCATCAGTCACACTATTAGTTAAGCTGCGTTCCCACGGAGCGTGAAAACGAACGTGTATCACGCTTTCGTACTTGCTTTCGTGTATGTGCTGGAAGGACCCTACCAGTCGTGGAGCGTGGACCGTTCACACTGACTTTCGTATTAACGAAAACGTGATTCACTTGATCGCGGAATGTCGACCATGAACGAGCTGCTTATCGAGACTTGTGCTGTGGTCAGTTCGGTTTTTGGTGCTATCTTAGCACAAAGAATAAATCGGTTGGCAAAATCGAAAGAAAAACGGAAGAAAAGACGATGGTGGATTAGAAAGTGGATACTTCAAAGGAAATCGGGGACACATAATTTGGTTGATAGAGAGCTAAGAAGTAATTACACTGAGGATTTTAAAAACTTGTTACGAATGTCTGAAGCCGAGTTTGATTACCTTCTGGAACGCGTTTCACCACTGATTTCAAAATCAGATACAAATATGAGACAAGCAATAAATGCTAAAACAAAACTTACGGTGACTTTGCGATATTTAGCCACAGGAGACTCTTTCAAAAGTTTGGAATTTTTATTTCGTGTTCCAAAAAACACAATTAGTAAATTCATACCCGAGACCTGCGAAGCTATCCACAAGACACTTAGAGAATTTATACAAGTAAGTAAATTAAAGCACATTTTTTCTTATTTTACGTATTTTATTATAGTAGGTAAAGGTAACTAACAAATAAAGTATTTTTTGTATTTTTATTAGGACTACTTAGCTCGACTTATAACTTTGTAAAAAAAAATTCTTCAGAAAAACCACTCATGTTTGACTCTGTTCCACTTGTTAGGTCTGCTGACTGATTGGATGGAGTTGGTGGTGGGCACATTGCATTAATTATGAAAGAAGTAATTGTTTCTTGAAGTCTCATAGCGGTTGGAGGTCCAATACTACGTAACATTGACGCAACATATTTACCGAAATGATTATAGGTATCTTCTTTCGTAATTAGTGCAGCACGATTTGAAATATTTTCTAATTTTTCAATGGCACCAGACATGAAAGTTATTTGGGGGTCGAGCAAAGCTTTTTTGTTTGATGATGATGGCTGGGACACAGTCGAAGGCATTTGTCGTTTAACTGTTCTTCTGGGTGCCTCAGTTCCTGCTGTGATTTGTGGTGTGGATGACACTTTCTCGTTGAGATGGTCAACAGAACTTTGATGTTGAGATGGTGATTGTGACTCGTCCAGTTTTGCCTGTTCCTGTTGAGATTCCTCAGTTACCGTTGTTGGTAATAGCTACAGTAAAAACATTAATTAGTAATTTATTTCAGGTGCCGGCAACTTCAGATGAATGGAAAAACATTGAATCTGGATTTAGACAACGATGGAATTTCCCAGGATGTGTAGGAGCTTTGGACGGCAAACACATTGTAATACGTGCCCCTACCGCTACTGGATACTAATATATATAATACTATACTAATAGTAATATATTAGTTAGACTAAATTGTGGGATCAAATTCTTATCCATCAATGTGACTTTCTGTCAACAGTTTGTTCCAATCCAAAGTTTTTAACGTTTTATTAATTTAATTCAATTCGATAATGTGAATTGTATAAATTTATATGAATGAATTTGAGCTTTACAATTTCATTGTTATTACAATACAACAATAAAAATTAAACAATAATTAACAAATTCCAGTAGTAACCATGGTTTTACATATAAGGCTTAATTGAAAATATATTTATTGTCAATATTTAATCTATATTCGGCGGTCGATCGCGGCCACTCTCTCGCAATTCAAGCGGACGGTGGGTTATTTCGAATAGAAATTCCGACGGGGAAATTAATTAACTTCGTGTCGGCCGCTGATACAATATTTTATATAATTCGTTCGTTTCGCGAGTATTTCATTTCGAAAGCCATTGTTTCGTCGCTCGTTCATTGTCGTTCTCGAATGCGAGCCTGGCATTATTCCCATATAAATATCAGATTTGCTGTCCAGACTTCGCAATTCAGCTCTCGCCCGGCTTTTCCAATAATGGAAAATTGAAAATTTCGTTGCGCCCCAAACAATGAACGTTTTGTCAACAGTTAAACATCGACCATAAAAAATTTTATAGTTTTTTTTTTAACAATAAAATAAATGTAATATTGAATATGTATTTTTGAACAATGTACCAATTTGTTCGTATACGATAGAATTTGGTGCAGAAACGTTCTATAATGTAAATTCTCGTTGGAGAATTAAACGGAACGGGAATAGAACTCCTTTGGAATATGGAACACCGTGGCGACGGTGGCGGCGACGTCGGGTTCTAAGTAAGTAAGCGGTAAATATTCGGCGTTGGTTGGCGCCGTGCCGCGCCGCGCCGCGCCGCGGCGGATTAATTGAATTGGTGAGGAACAATGGCGCACGTCGGAGGACGTATATATCTATGCAAAGTCACAATTCCATTGTCGTCCCATAGGGACAATGCCCCGATATCGCATTGTAACTCGCCAACTTTAAATTAATCCACTGACACATGAACGCGCGGTTCTCTCCTCCGCCCCCCCTACGAAAACCGGGGCGTCGCAACGCTGCTGCTTCACGCAGCACCGGCGCTTTCACCATTTCCGCCGCGATTCTACCGTTACCGGTTTGCCAAACCTTTAGACATTCAAATCTAGCCAATTTCACGCTACCAACGGCGCCATGTTGTTCACAAATCCTTTTCGAGTTAATTCCATCTAAATAATTTTAACATTTTAAAAACAATATCCAAAAATATATACTTCAATTCAAATAAAACAGTGAAGTATATAAACTGAAAGTATTGGAATCTTGCAGAAATGCAATATCGAGATTTTGATGGATCTATATGACTTTTTTTTCCTTCTTCATCTTGCCACATTAGTTTCTTCTGATCACTTGTTTCTGAAAAAGGTTTTACATAACGTTCGAAACATCATAAAGCACGAATGGGTTATCCAATTGAATAATACCTAGAGATATGATAGATTACAAAACATTAATAAAAAAGAAGCCAGTATGGTTCTAATGATTTAATGATAAAAGTACAAAATCTGAAATAAAACTAAAACTTGAAACTTCCGGGTTATGCCGTGCGTCTATGACGCCAACTACGAAAATCTTTGAAAAAATCCTGAAGCGTACATAGCAAGAAATAAGTAGTATTTAAATGGTCGATCAAGGACTTCCGGTGACAAAAACAAATTAAAACCAAAAAATAGCTTTTTGATGGCATATACAAGATGTAAATAAAAAACTTTGCTTTTCAGAAGGGTATCTTTTATTTTCGGCTCTACCGGTTTCGACTAATTCTTTTTAGTCATCTTCAGGAGCAATAGCCACAAAAAAAAAAATAAATAAATAAATAAAGATAAAGCAACCATTACTAATAATAACATTCAACGTGAACTAAAAATAAGGAAAAACATAAAAATAGAGAAAATTTTAACAACATTTAAGAACGAATAATTCAAGAAAGTACTGATGAAAGAAGAGATGATTCCAGATTTCGAAAATTAAAAGTATAAAAGACGTGGCTATTGCTCCTGAAGATGACTAAAAAGAATTAGTCGAAACCGGTAGAGCCGAAAATAAAAGATACCCTTCTGAAGAGCAAAGTTTTTTATTTACATAATCTAACAGGATGGGAAGTAATAATATTAATAAATATACAAGATGATTTATTAGCTCACCATCAAACTTTGACATATGAGAGCTAATCCAATTACAAAAAAAAAATGTTAATGAACATAATATTGTTATGTGTAGTTAAATATTGTTCAAAATAGCCTCCTACTGGTAGAATACAGAAGAACTGCTAGAACTAGAAAGATTCCTCAAGTTTTCAGACGCACGGCTAAATCTGAAACTTTTTAGTTCTAGGTATTACTATATAGAACTAACACTATACCTAGAACTAGAATCATTTGGGTTTAGCCGCACGTCTCCAAAGACGGCTAAACCCGAATGATTCCAGTTCTAGGTCTTGTGTTAGTTCTAGTTTTACACTAACAGTATTACTATGTAGAACACGTCTCCGCACGTCTCTAAAGACGGCTAAACCCAGATGATTCTAGTTCTAGGTATAGTGTTAGTTCTACATAGTAATAGTGCTAGTGTAAAACTAGGTATAGTGTTAGTTCTAGTGACAGTACAGTGTAAAACTGGAATCATTCGGGTTTAGCCGTCTTTGGAGACGTGCGGCTAAACCCAAATGATTCTAGTTCTAGATATAGTGTTAGTGTTAGTTCTAGTTTTACACTAACAGTATTACTATGTAGAACTAACACTATACCTAGAACTAGAATCATCTGGGTTTAGCCGCACGTCTCTAAAGACGGCTAAACCCAGATGATTCTAGTTCTAGGTATAGTGTTAGTTCTAGTGACAGTACAGTGTAAAACTAGAACTAACACTAACACTAGACCGAGAACTAGAAACATACAGATTTAGCCGCACGTCTCTTAAGACGGCTAAACCCGAATGTTTCGAGTTCTAAGTTTAGTGTTAGTTCTAATTTTAGTTCAATAAGAATATGTAACATAGTGATATTTTATGCTAGCTAGTGTTACCTACCACCTACCAGCCCGACTCGACTCTATACAGCGTGATTTATTAGCTCACCATCAAACTTTGACATATGATAGCTAATCCAATTACCAACAAGAAATGTTAATGAACATATGTCCTATTTCAATTATTTACGAAATTATAACACTTTAAAGTTTTAATTTTTATATCATGATTAACTGCTACATTTTTTTAAAAACACCTAAATATTACAATTATTGTTCAAAATAGCCTTCTTCTGCTAGAACATGCTTCACAACGACGAATTAAAGAGTTTTTCACCCGAATTAAAATGTCTGGTTGATTTCTTATTTCACTACCAGCTATTTGTATTCTGCTTAATAACTGTTGTCGTGTGTTAATTTCCACTTGATACACAATTTGTTTCATTTGACCCCATAAGTAGAAATCCAATGGATTAAGGTCGGGGGATCTAGGTTGCCAAGCAAATGGACCATTATTACCAATCCAGTTGTTTACAAAATATTGATTTAACCACTCGACATTAAGACCATCGTGCTGGTACCACACATTTTGAATTACATTAAGAGGTATATCTTCAAATAAATCAAAAAGTGTATTGTTCAAACAAAATCTGTAATTTAAAGCGCTCAAACGTCCATCAAGTACATGCAAATCTAGTAAATTGTTGTTAAAAATGTTGCCTAGATATGTTCATTATGTTAATTATTAATACCATCTCGTGTAAAACATGATTCATCTGTCCAGAGAACATTTGAAATGAAGTCATTATTTTGGGCATGTTGCTGCAATAACCATTCACAAAATGCTAACTTTTGCTGATTATCTCTTGGCTGTAGGTCTTGAACATTCTGTTTACGATACGGATGAAGGACTTTGTAGTACAATACGCGCCATGCAAAATTTTGACTTACATGTATGTTGTGTGCTATTCTTCAAGTGCTGATGGAAGGATTATCAATGACAGCATTAATTACAGGTTCTTCGTCCTTTACATGAACTACATGCGGTCGAATAGCTTTTGCTGGAGCAGGATCACCTGTTTCTCGAAGTCTTTTGAAAGAATCAATAAAAACTGAATAATATGGCAAATGACGTTGTGGAAATCTTTCTTGATATTCTCGTACTGATTGTCGAGCAATTCCATTGCAAAAACCATGCACGAAAATTATATCAGCATACTCTTTAGTGCTGTTTAGTACAATGACAACTTTGTTTTTGTTGAATGTTTGATTTTGCTGAATATTAATAAATTCGCTGCAGAAAACTTTAAAGTGTTATAATTTCGTAAATAATTGAAATAGGACATGTTCATTATGTCAAAGTTTGGTCGTGAGGAAATAAATCGCCTTGTATAAAGTACACTGGAAAAGATTAACAGTTAGTAAAGCGGAAATGGATTCTGAACAACTCAAAAAGTTTTTGCAGGAGTAGGTTATTTTTAGTTTAAACGCACGCAGATGTGCTGAAAATATAGGAGTTGGCAATGGAGACATTTTGATCAGCACTCCTCAACAAGCCCTCCAAGCCAATAGAAGCTCAAAACAAATCAATTATACTTACTGCAGTATTTTTACTTTATCGCTGGGAATCTTGCAGAAATTCAATATCGAGATTTTGATGAATCCATACAATCTTACGTTAACAGTTGAATCCTCCAAACGATTAGACAAAGAGTGATCTTTTATTCTTATTAATTTCTAGGTCATCTAGACTGACAAATCCGAAGAAATACGTATACTCATAACTGGCCTTACACTTCAAAGAAGGATGAAAGACCTTGTTAAATCAGCAAACCTCTTGGTTCAAAACAATTAAATAAATGGCACCCAAGAACATAACATAGAGACATCTTAGGAAACATTCAGAATCTAAATACATGAAAAACAAAAACCTTTTAGAACTCAAATCTAGCTCAATCACCAGAAATGCGAGTTATTAGCTGAAGTAAAGGAAAAAGCGTGCATACTGGAAGTGGTTCAGAATGGCGTCCCACAGTAAAGAGCAACTCGATGACTGTCACTATTCACTGACTAAATGTTAGAACACTTATTTTATACCCAATCAGCTAATATCCACTGGAATGTGAATGTCTAAAATATCTAGCCAGATTTAATGGTAAAAGTACAAAATCTGAAATAAAACTAAGACTAGAAACATAACCCAGAAGTTTCTAGTTTTAGTTTTATTTCTGCTAAGACCAACTGCGAAAATCTTTGACAAATTCAGGATATATTTAAAATCCTGAAGCGTACATACCAAGAAATAAGTATCTAAATGATCGATCAAGGACTTCCGTTGACACCAAATAAAAATCAAAAAAATAGCTTTTTGATGGCAAATATAAAGTTCTCTAGAAAAGATAAACAGTTAGTAAAGTGGGAACGAATTCTGAACAACTCAAAGACGATTTGCAGGAAAAGGTTATTTTTAGTTTAAACGCACGTAGATGTGCTGAAAATATAGGAACTGGCAACTCATCTCCTTTTGATCACCACTCCTCAGCAGGGACTCCATGCTGATAGAAGTTCAAAACAAATCAATCATAATGCAGTATTTTTACATTATCATTTAAGCAAAATATATTAACAGAAAGTATTGAATCCACTGGAATGTGAATGTCTAAAGTATCTAGCCTAAAAAATTACTGGGAACTAAATAAATATAGATCTTTTATTTTATTATTTCAAAATTTTTAAATTTGCCCTGAAGAAATCCCAAACATCCCTATTAATTCCATAAACTATTTAAAATAATGTCCCTCCTATAAACCCATAAACATATTCATAAAATTATAATTTTCTTCACCCTTGCTATTACAAGCCAATAATATTAATTCATATTTTAGGGTAGTGTTGAAACCTGAATGTATACAAAAACAGGACAACTCACAGTATCGAGCACACTTGAAAAAGCCGCCCCTTCCCGAAATAGCAAATTACAACTAATACCCCGACGTCACGGAGGTCTTTGAAATTGTTGACAGCAACTCTACACCGCCATGTGTAGCAACATAGGGCGAATAATAAGGGTGGTATTATGCGCCCGAATGGATGCTGTAGCCAGACTACTCTTTTGGGTTTCCTCGAATAACCGGCCGAAGCGATGATACTCTTTAAATAAAATCGGTACAATGGTCTTTGTGAGTGGCAGCAAGCAGCACTAGGGGTGATTATATTATGTACCGTTTTTGCTTCCCCTCTTGGGGGTATATTAAATTTCGATTCTATTGCCGGTTGATGTTTTGAAGGTAATAAATTCTTAGTTTTCAATAAACAATTTTAATAAAACTTAATTAATTTCGTTATTTTTACCCGTAGTTGTATATAAGCGGGAAAGGTTGAACAGTTTTTCTATTTTTAACGATACTCATTTTAATTAGAAAAAAAATCGATAAAACTGTAAAGTTATGCGAATTTGATCGGTATCCAGCAGATGGAGTCCTTATATTGGGTGTGAAATGTAGAATAGGTCGGAATGTGAGGGTGGTTTACAAATTTCAATTCACGGACGACGACATCTTGAGATATTGGTGTATGAAAGGGTCGCCGTTCGGGAATTTCAAGAATTGCAACCGTTCGTCTTATCGGCGAACCGCCACATGCAATATTAAGTCGCCGATTCGACCTTAGCCCTTAGCCCTCATTCAGAGGTTTCTCCCTTTTGTGTATTACGTTCCCCCCGTCGCAAGAAAATTGTCGAACCAGCAAGCAAATTAAATTCTGTTCTTAATTTTACAAAATCATTTACATATCGACTTTGCGCCTGGCGCAGTCCTCACGACGATCGTCCTAGCACTCGACTCCAATGGAAATCGATCCGAGATACTCCCAGTAATGTGAATTGTATGGAAATTGGAAAGTTCTTATTGCGAGACGGCATACACCGCAACTTCCACCCTTTTCAACAGCAATTTTCACATTATTAAAAGACGATCTTAAGAAAAGTAATCAAATCTCGTATATAATAAAAAATGAAATTGTGTTTAGAATTTGTATAAAGATAACGAGAAACTTTGAAAGTTCAAAGAAAAGCTTTTCTTATCGCGATAGTTTCGCATTGGTCGTGTCAAAAGGCCGCGGGGGTAGGGTTGGGTTCAGTTCCAACACAGACAACGTTTTGTGAAGTCGTTCCGCGCGAACTCCCCCATTATAATCGCGAACCAGTAGGCAGAGACTTTTATGCACAATTACACTGGAAGAACGGAACATAAGATAGTAGTTAGTAAAAGAGAATGGGGATGAGTTCGGAGGGAGCTAATGCCCGGAATTTCTCGTAGAAAGAAAAAGATAATTGGTTACTGAAAGGTACGCCAACTCACCACCTTACAACGGAATTTAATTAAATAAGGATTATAGATTTTCCCGATGGGTTGAATGAAGATAATAACACCCCTCAGATCTTCACGATTAAAAGTAGTAATTGTTCGGTGACCCCACTTCAAATGTTACTAAGGATTCACAGATTTAATTTTAAGGATCGCTTTAATCTTATTTTAATCAATCATTTCTTTATATCTATTAAAAATTTTGTTGTTTTTTCTATTTTTCAATCGATCGCATCTAAAGCACATTCAATAACATCAAAATTGGAACGGACTGATAAATCATTCACAGGAATTCAAATTATTTATATCAGAATATATACTTTATCTCATACTTATATGTAATGTCCATATGACAAGTGGAATGAAATGGAATGAACCTAAACAGAATGGAAATTTGAATCTTTCGGCAATGGTTGTAGGGTATACAATTTGGACGAAACTGCTACATGCACTGTAAAGAAGCACATAAAGTCATGGTTCCCAAAGGGCGTCAAAATCTAGGCAAGATTACTAGTGGTGAGAAAGGGAGTTGGTGACTACTTGTGCCATTGTATGCGCTTCAGGGTAAGCTTTACCTCCAGTTCTTGTTTTTCCGAGGAAATATTACAAGGATTTTGTGTTAACTGGTGCACCTCCAGGACCCCTTGGACTTGCTAACCCGTGTGGATGGATGAACTCAACTTGTGAAACCCCGCATTATTAATAATGGAAAATCACTAGTGATGGATTTTATCAAAACTTCAAATATTGTTTTCTCAAAAACTAAATGTTATTTTTCAAAACGGGTTGGTTCATTAAAAAGAGGACACTCTTATTAACACTTTGGGAAATTTTTATGCTTATATTCCAAAAAACGGATTTTATACGAATTTTTAAAACTTAATCGGCGAAAATTGCAACATTTTAAAAAAATATCGATCAGTTCAAAAATTTATTTCTCAAAAACTAAAAGCGATTTTTCAAAACGGCTTATTGCATTAAAAAGAGGATACTTTAATTAATAATTGGTGATATTTAGACAAGGATCCTTCAAGAAATGCATTTTATAGCAAATTTTTAAAATTATCGATGAAAATTGCAACATCGAAAATTTGATCAAAACTTCAAATATTGTTTTCTCAAAAACTAAAAGTTATTTTTCAAAACGTGTTGGTTCATTGGAAAGAGGGCGCTTTTATTAACACTTTGGGAAATTTTCATACTCATATTCCAAGAAATGGATTTTATACGAATTTTTAAAACTTTATCGGCAAAAACTGCTAAATTCGAAAAAATTGTCGATTATTTCAAAAATTTATTTCTCAAGAACTAAAAGTGATTTTTCAAAACAGCTTGTTGCATTAAAAAGAGGATACTTTAATTAATAATTGGTGACATTTCCACAACGATCATTCAAGAAATGCATTTTATAGCGAATTTTGAAAATTATCGATGAAAATTGCAACATCGAAAATTTTATCAAAACTTCAAACATTGTTTTTTCAAAAACTAAAAGTAATTTTTCAAATCGGGTTGGTTCATTGGAAAGAGGACACTTTTATTAACATTTTGGGAAATTTTCATACTCGTATTCCAAGAAATAGATTTTATACGAATTTTTAAATCTTAATCGGCGAAAACTGCAAAATTCGAAAAAATTGTCGATCATTTCAAAAATTTATTTCTCAAAAACTAAAAGCGATTTGTCAAAACGGCTTGTTGCATTAAAAAGAGGATACTTTAATTAGTAGTTGGTGATATTTCTACAAGGATCCTTCCAGAAATGAATTTTATAGCGAATTTTGAAAGTTATCGATGAAAATTGCAACATCGAAAATTTTATCAAAACTTCAAACATTGTTTTTTCAAAAACTAAAAGTAATTTTTCAAATCGGGTTGGTTCATTGAAAAGAGGACACTCTTATTAACACTTTGGGAAATTTTCATACTCATATTCCAAGAAATGGATTTTATACGAATTTTTAAATCTTAATCGGCGAAAACTGCAAAATTCGAAAAAATTGTCGATCATTTCAAAAATGTATTTCTCAAATACTAAAAGCGATTTTTCAAAACGGCTTGTTGCATTAAAAAGAGGATACTTTAATTAATAATTGGTGATATTTCCATAAGGATCCTTTAAGACATGATTTTTATAGCGAATTTTGAAAATTATCGATGGAAATTGCAACATCGAAAATTATATCAGAACTTCAAACATTGTTTTTTTCAAAAACTAAAAGTAATTTTTCAAATCGGATTGGTTCATTGAAAAGAGGACACTCTTATTAACACTTTGGGAAATTTTCATACTCATATTCCAAGAAATGGATTTTATACGAATTTTTAAAACTTAATCGGCGAAAATTGCAAAATTTAAAAAAAATATCGATCAGTTCAAAAATTTATTTCTCAAGAACTGAAAGTGATTTTTCAAAACGGCTTTTTGCATTAAAAAGAGGATACTTTACTTAATAATTGGTGATATTTTCACAAGGATCCTTCAAGAAATGAATTTTATAGCGAATTTTGAAAGTTATCGACAAAAATTGCAACATCGAAAATGTTATCAAAACTTCAAATATTGTTTTTTCAAAAACTAAAAGTTATGTTTCAAAACGTGTTGGTTCATTGAAACGAGGACACTCTTATTAACACTTTGGGAAATTTTCATACTCATATTCCAAGAAATGGATTTTATACGAATTTTAAAAACTTAATCGGCAAAAACTGCAAAATTCGAAAAAATTGTCGATCATTTCAAAAATTTATTTCTCAAAAACTAAAAGCGATTTGTCAAAACGGCTTGTTGCATTAAAAAGAGGATACTTTAATTAATAATTGATGATATTTCCACAAGGATCCTTCAAGAAATGAATTTTATAGCGAATTTTGAAAATTATCGATGAAAATTGCAACATCGAAAATTTTATCAAAACTTCAAATATTATTTTTTCAAAAACTAAAAGTTATTTTTCAAAACGTGTTGGTTCATTGAAAAGAGGACACTTTTATTAACACTTTGGGAAATTTTCATACTCATATTCCAAAAAACGAATTTTATACGAATTTTTAAAAATTAATCGCCGAAAATTGCAAAATTTGAAAAAATTGTCCATCATTTCAAAAATTTATTTCTCAAGAACTGAAAGTAATTTTTCAAAACGGCTTTTTGCATTAAAAGGAGGATACTTTAATTAATAATTGAAAGAGATCACAGCGACAGTTCTGTTAGAAATAGTAGTAGTAGAAAACTAGACGAAACTGCAACAAGAGATTTTATATATCGTATTTGGATTGTTACAATGGTTGCTAATGAGAAACCTAACAATTATTATTATTAAAAGAGATACTAATTCCTGTGAATGATGGAGTACTAAGTAATAGGTTTTTAATATTCAGCCAAAGCCGGATATCCGTTCCAACACTAAGAATCACGAATCCCACTTAAGCATTGACGCTTTAGATCTAACCAAAAAATTTGTAGTCTGTGGTCTTACTCTGCACCCACACACAACAGCTAAAATGCAACCACTTTAAGTGGGCTTTAACGGACCTTTTAGAAGTCAAGCATTTTTTGAAGAAATAGATTTCATGCCGTCAGCACACACCGATAGAGAAAAACCAGGTCCATCTACAGAATTGCCCGTTTCTGCTTCTTCAAACCACCTGCGATATGAGCCAAACAATTTTGGCAGTGTTTCATCAGAGGCAACATACGCTGAAGGCAATATTCGAAGAAAAGCTGAAAGTCTATCGGTACTACAAATGGATGAGTCTATATATGAAGACATTTCTGCTGAAATCAGCAATCATGACAGCATAAGATTTGTAGAACCTTTTGCAAGCTTTTCTTTTTATACTAAAAATAAATTCAAATCACCCAAAGAATTTATGCCACCTTTAAAGGCTGAAAAGAGAAGCATAATTGCGACGAACACTCCTGAAAAAAAGCAAATTGCGAACATCTTCGTAATCATATCTTAGGTTCGTTCAGTTACCTATGGTATTGTTTCTATTTTTACGAAGTCAAATATCTTTGATCGAAGAACGGTTTAACAACGCAAAGACACGTTCTTGTTTATCAGAGGACAAGTTTTTAGACGCAACAACTTTTTCTTTCCTTCTTCATCTACTTCCTCTCTTGCCGTTATTAGGTTTTTTTGTTCACTTTTGAACTTGTTTCTGAAAAAGGTTTTACATAACGTTCGAAACATTAAAGAGCATGAGAGGATTATCCAATTGAATAAGATCTAGCGGTATGATAGGTTACAAAACATTGATAAGAAAGAAACCAGTATGGTTCTAATGATTTAATGTTAAAAGTACAAAATGTGAAATAAAACTAAAACTAGAAACTGTCGGGTGTTATGCCCCGGAAGTTTCTAGTTTTAGTTTTATTTCTGCTAACACCAACTGCGAAATTCTTTGAAAAAATCCTGAAGCGTACGTAGCAAGAAATAAGTATCTAAATGTAATCGATCAAGGACTTCTGGTGATAAAAACAAATTAAAATCAAAAAATTGCTTTTTGATGGCAAATATAAATTTCACTGGATTCACTGTAAAAAATTAACAGTTACTAAAGCAGGAATGGATTCTGAACAACTCAAAAACTTTTTGCAGGAGTAGGTTATTTTTAGTTTAAACGCACGCAGATGTGCTGAAGATATAGGAGCTAAGCAATGGAGACCTTTTGATAAACATTTCTCAACAGAGCCTCAAAGCCAAAAGAAATTCAAAACAAATCAATCATAATGCAGTACATTTATTGAAAGTATACATGTCCATAGATAACTATATAAATTACAACAATACAAGCAAGAATGTAAATAGTATATTGACTGATACACGATTTCCTTTGTGAAAACATAAATTGTTGTCTGCATTAGAAATGATGAACGAGTCAATATCATACATTGTTACACTTTATCAGTAAGCTTAAGCTGCCCCCTTGCTCAATCAACATTTAATTTAAATTTGATTATTATTCAAGTTTATTATTTCTGTCATTTTTCCCACAAGACTATTTCGTATGATGAAGTACTTGAAATATTACCCAAAAAAACTAACGGCTTCGTTCTCCAATTAAGATTACATTGAATTATCACTAAATATTTGTGACTTCGTCGTCTCCACGTTCTAGGGTTCTAAGAAAAAAGTGCTTCGAAAAAACGTTACATATAGAAAATAAAAATTTAAACGTTAGATAATCAATTAAAATATTAAATTTGATCTTGTTTCCTTTTCTTGCACTGTCCATATCCTTCTGCTATTGACACATTTCGACAAACTCCAAAACGTGCTCTTCTATTTTTCCATCTTTTCCGCGGACTGGAATAGTTATGGGCATTGTTGGCAAGCTCCAAGGTTCTCCATCGGTAATTTCCATCGCTAAGCGTTCTGGAGATCTACTTCCAATAATAAAATGACCTTCAGTTAGAGGTAGTAGATCTTTTAGTAATAACCAAACGTTTTCATTTGCAACAATATGAACTTTAGGTATGGGAAAACCATTGAAAGGACTTGCCACAGGTAATGTGTAAGCTCCCATATTTTCAAAAATTAACCAGTCACCCAAATGCAGTTCTGGTAATAATACATTTGGTAGAACTTCATCCAAAGCATCACAAGTTGGTCCCCAAACACTGCTACTTTTTAAGTCAGAATCAGGATATTCCTAAAATTAAATTAAATAAATATCTAATAAATTAAAGTTTTTTTATATTACTTTTAAAGGTTGCGCAACAACTTTTTGGTGATCATACAAGATACAATTAAAACTTCCATAAACACCATCATTAATGTAGTACATATAATGTTTATCTCCATTTTTATTATTAACAGTTCTTATGGAATGGATATTGCAAGCCAAAGTATATGCAGAACTAACATAATACCTTCCTGGTTCAGCAATAACATCTACAGAAGGATCTGGGAAGTAGTCATCAAGTGCAGCATTTACAATTTCGGCAATTCTATCGATGGATGTTCCAAAATCACCAGGAAATCCTCCTCCAATATCCAACAAATTAAAATTAAAATCCAACGTTTTTGCGTAATCGAAAACGCTCCTAGCGGCAGCAATGGCTTTTCGAAAAACTGGGGGATCTTTACATCCAGAACCAACATGGAAACTAACCCCAACAACGTTAATACCCAATTCGCGGGCGAGTTTCAATAGTTGCGGTGCTTCAGTTATTGCGTTACACCCGAATTTCATTCCCAAGGGGCATTGGGAAACTGTAGCATCCTGCCGGATTCGGATGACCATTCTAAAACACTTTTATGTAGCCCCACAACAAAATTAATAACAAAAAATAAACATACCTAGCGTCAGGATATAAATCCTTAACTTTATAAAGTTCAGTTTCGTTATCGAAAGTCATCAAATCGACTCCAGTGGCGACGGCGTGTTTAATGTGACTGTTTGGTTTTGCTGGATTAGCGAAAATAATTCGATTCGATTGTACTCCAAGGGATAAAACTTTATTTATCTCAGCCTTTGAAGCACAATCAAAACCCGTTCCTAAAGCTGCCAAGACTTCCAAAACAGTTAAACTATCGTTACATTTAACAGCTAAAAATAAAAAAATTAGTTAAGAAAATATTTTAAATCATTTAAATTTGAAATTACCATAAAATGGTTTCACTCTTGGCATAGCGCTAGTCCAAATTTTATGTTTATGGACAATATTGCCAATGTCACAAACATAAAAAGCTTCTTCTTGCATACCAGTGTTTGCAATTTGGTCGATAACAGTCCAGACATTGGTTTGAGAATCGAGGACATGGACGCGTTCGTCCAAACTCAAAGTATCGGCCCTCATGGTGTCGAAGGATATAAAGTTAACAAATAAACCGGCCTTGAATTGATTGAACAGGGAACTTAGTGATAATTCTTATAATCTAGGGATATTAATTTCGGTGTTTGGGCGGTCGGTTGAAAAAAGCAAGGAGGCAGCTATGCGCTCAGAATCGCGCAGTTTGTGTGTGCGGGGTAATGGGGGGGTTCAGCTACTCAAACGAGTCGTTTAGCTAGCAGCACCACGGCGGCTCAGCGTTTAGGTATAACTTCCAATTGAACGGAAGGTGCTCGCTGCCGATTTCCGGTGTAACGGTCGTCACAACGCAACCCTAAAACCAACAAAAAAACACGTCAGTCAAACAAAAATCTTATAACCTTTATATATATAACCATTACGTAATAAATATTGAATAATTTTTTTAAGACAACGAAACTAACTTAGTACGTTGCAGGTCAGGTTATCGCTTTTAAACTATGTTATCTTTAAGCTATGATAAAAAAATGTCATGGTTCACTCGTTATCCGAGATCTATGAATTCTATGCTTAAATTTTTAATCGTCCCTGATAGCAATACGTTGTTGCATTATCATAAGTTTGTGTAATTAATATTGATAAATGGGAATATAATGTAAAACTTGTTGAGTAGAATTTAACAAAGGCATGCAATTTACGTCTCTAAATTGTAGATAATAATAAAAATTGTATTTAATACTGGTGCCTAACGAAACATACATAAATTACATAAATCATTAAATTTGATATAACTAGGTTGTAAATACAAACGAGAAATATAAAGCGTTTTTATGCAAGGTTAAAGCAGTAATAGATGACATTTAGGGGTGATGAACTTCACCAGCTCCGTTATCGATCTGGCGATTCCAAAGAAATATCACGATTAAAAAACGGACCATATATTTAGAATTGATACATTGAAATATACTTGAATTTCATATTGATAAAGCAAGTAAATATAGAAATAAATAAGACTGAGATGAATTCCAGGAATTTTAAAAATCACCAAAAATAACCGATGTTTACTAATTTAATGTGGGAAGAGAAATCCACAATTTCCCAATCGGAAATGATCAAAATGAAGAAAGATTGTGTTGAAATGTTGAAAACGTTCAATCGTTTCTATGCATCGAAAGATTGTTATTGACAGAAATTCAGATTACTTTTACACTAGCACAATCACTAGAACTAATACTAGACCAAGAACTAGAAACATTCGGATTTAGCCGCACGTCTCTCAAAACGGCTAAACCCGAATGATTCTAGTTCTAGGTCTTGTGTTAGTTCTAGTGATTGTGCTAGTGCAAAACTAGAACTAACGCTAGACCAAGAATTAGAAACATTCGGATTTAGCCGCACGTCTCTCAAGACGGCTAAACCCGAATGATTCTAGTTCTAGGTCTTGTGTTAGTTCTAGTGATAGTGCTAGTGTAAAACTAGAACTAACACAAGTCGTACAACTAGAAACATTCGGATTTAGCCACACGTCTCTCAAGACGGCTAAACCCGAATGATTCTAGTTCTAGGTCTTGTGTTAGTTCTAGTGATAGTGCTAGTGTAAAACTAGAACTAACACTAGACGTACAACTAGAAACATTCGGATTTAGCCGCACGTCTCTCAAGACGGCTAAACCCGAATGATTCCTAGTTCTTAGGTCTTGAGTTAATTCTAGTGATAGTGCAAAACTAGAATCAACACTAGACCGAGAACTAGAAACATTCGGATTTAGCCGCACGTCTGTCAAAACGGCTAAACCCGAATGATTTGACTTCTAGGTCTAGGATTTCTAGTGATAGTGTAAAACTAGATAACTCTTAGTTTCTGTCTTAAGAGACGTAAGGCTAAACCCGAATGTTTTTAGTTCTAGGTCTAGTGTTAGTTGTAGTTTTACACTAGCACTATTAGTATGGGGAAGTAACACTGTACCTAGATCTAGAATCATTTGGGTTTAGCCGCACGGTTCTAAAGACGGCTAAACCCGAATGATTCTAGTTCTAGGTATAGTGTTAGTTCTAGTTTTACACTAGCACTATTACTATGTAGAACTAACACTATACCTAGTACTAGAATCATTTGGGATTAGCCGCACGTCTCTAAAGACGGCTAAACCCGAATGTTTCTGGATATAGGTCTAGTGTTAATTCTAGTTTTCATTCAATAAAAATATACCACCATCTAACGCTGAATAACAATTAAAACCAGAATTAGTACTAGACCTAGAACTAGAAACATTCGGATTTAGCCACACGTCTCTCAAGACGGCTAAACCCGAATGATTCTTGTTCTAGGTCTTGTGTTAGTTCTAGTGATATTGCTAGTATAAAACTAGAACTAACACTAGACGTACAACTAGAAACATTCGGATTTAGCCACACGTCTCTCAAGACGGCTAAACCCGAATGATTCTAGTTGTAGGTCTTGTGTTAGTTCAAGTGATAGTGCTAGTGTAAAACTAGAACTAACACTAGACGTACAACTACAAACATTCGGATTTAGCCGCACATCTCTCAAGAATGCTAAACCCGAATGAGTTGACTTCTAGGTCTTGTGTTAGTTCTAGTGATAGTGTAAAACTAGAATCAACACTAGACGTACAACTAGAAACATTCGGGTTTAGCCGCACGTCTCTCAAGACGGCTAAACCCGAATGATTTGACTTCTAGGTCTTGTGTTAGTTCTAGTGATAGTGTAAAACTAGATAACTCTTAGGTTCGGTCTTAAGAGACGTAAGGTTAAACCCGAATGTTTTTAGTTTTAGGTCTAGTGTTAGTTGTAGTTTTACACTAGCACTATTAGTATGGGGAAGTAACACTGTACCTAGATCTAGAATCATTTGGGTTTAGCCGCACGGTTCTAAAGACGGCTAAACCCGAATGATTCTAGTTCTAGTTATAGTATTTGTTCTAGTTTTACACTAACATTATTACCATGTGGAATTAACACTATACCTAGTACTAGAATCATTTGGGTTTAGCCGCACGGCTCTAAAGACGGCTAAACCCGAATGTGTCTAGTTCTAGGTATACTGTCAGTTCTAGTTTTATACTAGCACTGTTACTATGTAGAACTAACACTACACCTAGAACCTAGAATCCTTTGGGTTTAGCCGTCTTTAGAGACGTGCGGCTAAACCCAAATGATTCCAGTTCTAGGTATAGTGTTAGTTCTTGCACTGCCACTAGAACTAACATTAGATCTAGAAATCGATGAAAAAAATACAAAATGTACGTTTGATGATTAAATTATATCAAAAAATTTTGTTCTCAACAACCGGTTTCTATTTTTATATAACCGTCTTCAGGTTGTTTGCTACGAATTAAACATAGATCAAAATATCACAAAAACGCATTAACATGTATTTACCGTCAAAAAAGTAATTGTTATATTTTCGGACATCCTAATTCCAAAACCTATTATATCTGCAATTTTTAAGTGTAAGAAACGTTTTTTGTAAGATTTAACGTTTTATTTTGTAATTTTAACAATAGTTTGACAAAAAAACACGACATATCCTCAAAGGAATTTTCTCTGTAACATACTAAAATAGAAGTGACATGCCTCCATTTTTTCCTGAAGAATTGAATCTTTTTTGACGGTAAATACATGTTAATTTTGATGCGTTTTTGTGATATTTTGACCTATGTTTAATTCGTAGCAAACAACCTGAAGACGATTGTATAAAAATCGAAACCGGTCGTTGAGAACAAAATTTTTTGAATAAAGTTTAATCTTCAGAGGTAGGTTTTGTATTAATTTCATCGATTACTATAATTTACCTGAAGACAATGGAGAAATTCATTAATTTATTAGATCTAGAACTAGAAATATTTGGATTTAGCCGCACGTCTTTCAAAACGGCTAAACCCGAATGATTCTAGTTGTAGGTCTTGTTTTATTTCTACGGATAGTGCAAAACTAGAATTAACACTAGACCGTGAACTAGAAACATTCGGATTTAGCCGCACGTCTTTCAAAACGACTAAACCCGAATGATTCTAGTTGTAGGTCTTGTTTTAATTCTACAGATAGTGCAAAACTAGAATTAACACTAGACCGAAAACTAGAAACATTCGGATTTAGCCGCACGTCTTTCAAAACGGCTAAAGCCGAATGATTTGAGTTCTAGGTCTTGTGTTAGTTTTAGTGATAGTGTAAAACTAGAACTAACACTAGACAGTTTCTAGTTCTCGGTCTAGTGTTAGTTCTAGTTTTCGTTCGATAAAAATGTAGAACATAGTGATATTGAATGCTAACTAGCGCTACCTAGCACTGTCACTACAACTAACATTTGACCTAGAACTAGAAACATTCTAGTTTAGCTGTCTTAAGAGACGTATGGCTAAACCCGAATGTTTTTGGTTCTAGTGCTAGTGTTAGTCCAGTTTTATATGTTATTCAGCGCTAAATTGTTGTATCTATATTTTTATGAAGCCCTGGTTTCTATGGAAATATATTTTTGTATATTCCATCTTAAGTGAAATACATTGTATGGTTTCCTCGTGTTCGTACGGAAAGTAATTCAAGTCCAAATAAACAAAAACTGATTAAATTTTAAAAAAAGGGTTGGTTACCTTTATTTAAAATAAAGATTAAATGTTTTTTAAACAATTTATCATTAATAAATATCCATAGTTATTTCAAATTAGTTCAATTTATGTTCACTAAAAATCAAAAATGTTGGTTTGGGAAATTGCATATTTATAACTACCCCATATACGTACCAACAAATTGCTGCAGCATATCTATTTAACCACGGTCTGAATGCATTATTAAATTAAACACTGAAATTTATAATGATATCCAATTGCCAACACAAATTTATTGCAAGGGCATAAAAGCTGAATTGAAAATGCTTTATGCCCCAAATCCACGAAATTAATATTTTAGGAAATTATTATCATAATCGATTTCTACAGATGCATATCAAGATAGTTCAAAGTCAAGTGTTTCTGAAGAAGGTTTCAACAAGGGACCCGAAACACTATTTCAAAAGACCTAACCTACTCGGCAAATAAATTATTAAAACTTGCATTAAAAAACCATAACTTAAAAAACGAATTTGATAAACATTCTAAGCCAATAATAAATACTTTTCAGTCTGTTTTAAAGCTTCAGGAGAAATAAATTTATATTGATGTTTTGATTTTTATTAAAAAAATCGAATAGTTATAAGAAATTACAATTTGCTATCGTATTCACTTCAACTAGTATTCTAGAAAATTTGTGGTATTCAAAATCTAATTTTAGCAGATGTAAATTTTTACACTAAATTACATCATTCATTAATACCATTGTCTTCGTGTCCGTTAATATCGATTAACAAATCTTACATCATTTGTGAAGAATGATCCTTAAATTCAAAGAATCATTTTAGTGTTTAACAAATTGAATTTAATAATTTTTTCTTAGATTTACCTGATGGTGTCGGAAGCAACAGGTTCCCTCCTCTATTTTACATAAAAACATTCACGAAGCACTCGTCCCGTCAGAATAGAGCGGCCAAAATCTAATTTGGCCACCAAAAAAAAAAGTTAATGTAAAGAAAGAGAAACACGGTAGTTTCTAATCGGCGCACAATATCTTCGGACGGTTTTTACCTATTAAATTTTTAATAGACTGGTTTTGGGTGCTCTTAGTAACGGGTCACGTTAAATATAAATGATTCTAAACAGGCGCGAGCAACGTTTTATACTTACGATTCCCCCATATCTTTTTACTCGTTATTATCAATCATTGTACAAACATAGCAGTGGGGCGGCCGAAAAAGATAAGCGATAATCGTTTAGACTTGGATCCTACTTATGTCACCCGTTTATGAACATTGTTTTCAAATGTAGTGGTGGGATGGTACTGGATACAGCCGCTTCCAGTATCCGATTAATAATTTTTTTGGACTTGGCGCCAAAAATCTACACTAAATTTTTATTTTGGGTATCAAGTTTAATCCAATTAACGACAGATTTAAAAAAGAAATAATAAGGTCAAGGAATTAATTTTTTTTCTTTAAAAATTAAATTATAATCAACTATTTATGAAATTCAATAAATAACTACTTAAGCAATATTTAGCGTTGTTTATTAATTTTGATTGATTCATTATATTTAGTTCGGTTTTATTGGACCCAATCGAGTTCAATCCGATTTAGTATTTTAATTAATTTCTTTTTTCTCAATTTTTCGTTGATATGAAAACGTAAAATTCCAATGAGACGGATTTGTTTTTTATTTAACCCAATGATTAACGCGTGGCGTTGAATTATCAAAAAATATGCAATGCAAAGTTGTTTTTTACGGATTTTATCGTTATTTACAAATAAATATAATAAAAGTTTCTCAGTTAGAATCAACAACTTAAACAACTTTGTGACGTTAATTTCTTATGGACAACGTTGTTCAGTTTATTGTACTTTGATAACGACGCGTAATCGAACAAGATAATACTGAATTATAGTGGTTATAGTTTGGATTTATATTTTATTGACCAACTTTTTTTAGAACCACAAAAATTTGTTTTTGCATTTAATTTTTTTGGTTAAAAATTAATATTTAACTCCATTACAACGCAATAAATTATTTCAATCCTCCAACATCTTTGAAGTTAATTGTATATGCTCAGTTTAGCAAGCAGACCTAAATCATTAATACAATAAAAAATATGGCAAGAGTAAGACCAATATTCAGAAATAAAGAAGAAAATATGACCAGCGACTCCATTATTATTATTGCTACCGGGCTGATAAATAAGTTCTATTGTAACTTTAAACCTTCAAAAGTTAATGAACCTTAGTATTGTTCCAAGGTCTTGTTCCTTTATATAATATATAATTTATATTATATTTTATTTTTTTGGTATTCCGTACAGTTTCGCGGATAAGTTATCAGTTCTTCAAAGGAATTGTAATTGCAAAAAATTATCAAGATACTGCTGGCAGAAGACTATATATTGCTAATAGAAGATGAGATAGTACTGACAGAAGACTATTTGTAGTCTAATTGAAGACTCACTGCAAAAGATTACATTTATCAGAAGATGAGATGCCACTTACAAAAGATTAAATACTGCTGGAAGAAGACTATATACGTTTTACAGAAGATTGTATGAATCGAAAGACTAGAAAGTATTTGCAGAAGACTAGATACTGCTGGGAGAAGACTACATATTGCTAATAGAAGACGAAATACTACTGGCAGAAGACTATATATTGCTAATAGAAGACGAGATATTGCTTGCAAATGATGACTAGATACTCCTTGCAGAAGATTATATAAATTAGATCCTGCTAAATTGGTGTAGGTACCAAAAATTTTGTGTCTTAGGCGGCCTCTATGTATAGACATAGTATATGTTCAGCCGTTTCTGACATATCATTGCAAAGCCGACATGTTTGATTCTCAGCTTGTCCAATGTGGAAGAGGTGATACTTTTAGGGCTCATGGCCGGTCAGGAAATCTGAGAGCGTCCTTAGATCCCCTTCGCTGAGGCATAAAACCTCTTTGGTTTTGTTTTGCGATGGAGTTATCATGCTTTTAGCTTGTCTGTGACCTAGAAGTTTTTTCCAGCGTCTTCCTTCTCATTGCGCTTAATGTCTCTGTGACCTGGGTTCCATAGAGTAACATCATTACCCCTAGTGAGTTCTCTCAGGTTGCTGGTACTCTCTGATCATTACGGAGTCACATATGTAGGCCTGAATTGTCTTTAGAGTGGCCCAACTATCTGTGAAAAACTTTATGGATGCACCTTTCTGTCACTTTTTTAGGTTCAAAGCGGTGCAGAAGTTTATGTCAAGTAGTTCTGCTTGAAAAATGGTTATGTCCGAGCTGAAGGGCAATTTATTGCGGTTATTTGACCGACCCCATAGTCATCAAAGAAGCCTGGAGGAAATAATCTTGGAGAGTAACTCAAAAATATAGTATATGTTCAGCCGTTTCTGACATATCATTGCAAAGCCGACATGTTTGATTCTCAGCTTGTCCAATGTGGAAGAGGTGATACTTTTAGGGCTTATGGCCGGTCAGGAAATCTGAGAGCATCCTTAGATCCCCTTCGCTGAGGCATAAAACCTCTTTGGTTTTGTTTTGCGACGGAGTTATCATGCTTTTAGCTTGTCTGTGACCTAGAAGTTTTTTCCAGCGTCTTCCTTCTCATTGCGCTTAATGTCTCTGTGACCTGGAACCCACCATAGAGTAACATCATTACCCCTAGTGAGTTCTCTCAGGTTGCTGGTACTCTCTGATCATTGCGGAGTCACACGTGTAGGCCTAAATTGTCTTTAGGGTAGCCCAACTATCTGTAAAAATGTTTATGGATGCACCTTTCTGTCACTTTTTTAGGTTCAAAGCGGTGCAGAAGTTTATATTAAGTAGTTCTGCTTGAAAAATGATTATGTCCGAGCTGAATGCGGCTATTTGGTCCACTAATGCCCATCGATCCCATAGCCATCAAAGAAGCCTGGAGGAAATAATCTTGGAGAGTAACTCAAAAACACGTAGAAGAAAAGGGCAACCCAAAACCAACTGGAACACCAGACATAACGGTGAATGGCCCCGCGGTAAGCTCTCGGGCTACCACGCCGGCGTCCTGGGTTCGATTCCCAGTGAATACACGCCGAGTCGCCTCCCGTCCTTCGGAGGGGACGTTAAGCCGTCGGTCCCGGCAACCAGTCTAACATCTCTGGTTGTCGTCAGATACATGTGTAGTTGGAGGTTGTGAACGTAAAAACGGGTTGAAAGCGCGTCTGCGCTCTTTGAGCGGTACTCAGCCGTGCACCCAAGTTTCTGGGCGTTGGAGTACCAGCCCGGCTTGGGGGTCGTCTTCAAATTGCTGGGCGTTGGAGTACCAGCCCGACTGAAGGCGAGGCGAGAAGCGGTATCAGCCTGATCGGATGCCATCTTCGAACATCTTTCACTCCTCCAAATAGACCTACACATGGCCGAAGTAAACCGTGAGGATGTACAAAGGGACCGTTGGGCCTAAGTGCTTTGGTTATACCACCTGTGGTTTAACCAACCTCACATGAAACTACATACATACAACGGTGCCCCCACCAACGAAAGAAGAAGTTTAGGTAATGCGATAAGATTAATGGAAGACGGAATGGGATGACATCCCAGCCGAATTGAACTACATATTAGCAGAAGAAACGATTCCTCACGACTGCAAAGGAAGTATCGTATGTCCAATACACAAAAAGAGTAACAAAATGAAGTAAAATTAACCAAAGGAACCAAAAAGGAGACCGGATAGACCAAGGGGATGGAGAATGCTCTTTTGGGGAACAGATGTGGAGACGAGAGGCAAGTGATAAGGATGTTTGGAGAGTAAGAAAGATGGATTGGATCTTCCCCATGGAGAGGGAAGATAAAAACTTAAGCGTGGCAATAAAAGAAAAAGTAGTATTTCAATCACATACCATCACATAGACTTGACGCTAAAAAATATATGGTACATCCACAAAAAATCTAGTGGAGCAATACTGACCCCAAATAAGATGTTTACTCTCACTGATCCTAGATGCGCAAATGTATTCTATATGAGTATCTGACATCTAACCACTATTTTTCTTCATTTTCTGTACATATTGTTGCATTTCTGATTCCCTTTTCGCCTAAGTTGCGTTCACTTTCCGTTCTTCCATAATAAAAAAAAACTTTTATCAGTTCATATTCTGTGAGACTAACACCATTTTGAGGTTCACCATTAATTTTGAGGAATAACAATAAATCGTCAAGTATCGTCAATAAATCAGTAAGAGACGTGATAAAGTTATTTGTATTTTGGCTTCATTTTAAATTAATTGCTTATTAGTTGGCCATCACACTCTGTATATTTTTTGAGTTGAAAAAATTGGATAAATTTTTATTAGATCCTTTTCCTTCATTTTCTTTGCATATTGTTGCATTTTTGATTCCCTTTCAGCCTTGCTTCCATTCACTTTTCAACTTTCCATAATAAAGAATAACTTTTATCACTTCATATTTTGTGAGACTAACACAATTTTGAAGTTCACCATCAATTTTAAAGAATAACCACAAATCATACTTTGTAGAAAGGTATCTCAGTAAGAGACGTGATAAAGTTATTCGTATTTTGGCTTCATTTAAAATTAATTAAAATTAGTTGGCCATCACACTCTGTATATTTTTTGAGTTGAAAAAATCAGATAAATTTTTATTAGATCCTTTTCCTTCATTTTCTTTACAAATTGTTGCATTTCTGATTCCCTTTTCGCCTTAGTTGCGTTCACTCTCCATCCTTCCATAATAAAAAAAAAACTTTTATCACTTCATATTCTGTGAGATTAACACAATTTTGAAGTTCACCATTAATTTTGAGGAATAACCATAAATCATACTTTGTATCTCAGTAAGAGACGTGATAAAGTTATTTATAATTTGGCTTAATTTTAAATTAATTAAAATTAGTTGCTTATTAGTTAGCCATCACAGTATCACACTCTGTATATTTTTTTAAGTTGAAAAAATTAGATAAATTTTTATTAGATACTTTTCTTTAAATATAACTGATAATAACCTGTTTTTTATTGATAACTTATTCAAGGTTTTTTTGTTAAAACGCGGTTCTGTTAGCAACAGGTTTATTTTAAATTTTGGAAATTTTTCATAACAAGTATGAATGACACGATTTTTTTTAAGATTAATTTTTATTCAAAAAAGTTTCAGTGAAACAATCATAATACAAAATAAATTAAAGAAAATCACTTTTGCATATTCTTCTGGATCTGTTCCAATAAAAATTCCATCCTATCTTTCATAATCGGTTGTCCCTTTTTGGTTTTTCTATTCAATCTTTTAAATTTAACAAGTCTTTCTTCTTTACTCTTTTTTAGAGCTTCTTTTTTTTCAGCTTTTTTCTTAATCATTTCCTCTTTCAATTTCTTTTTTTCTTCTTTAATCCTTTCAAATTCTTCGTGAGCCTTTTTTCTTGCTTTGTTCTTCTTAAATTCGTTTTCTTCAATAGGGGCTTCTTCCTGTTCTGTTTGTAGGAGAGTTTCATTATTTGTATCAAGCTCATTTTCATCATATATTTTTTTCACATCAAATTTTGGTCTGTCATCAATTTGCTTGTAATACTCCCTCAAAACTTCCTTTTTTCTTCTATCTTCCCACTGCTGTACTTTGTATTTTCTACTGTACCTTTGCATTCTCCATTTTTTTTTATCAAAAGGTTTCCTTTCTGTTGAACTCGTTTTGGGTTTAAAACCTTCATTGATGGTTTTATTTTGAGATGGATCTGGTTTAAAGAAAAAGCTGCTACTTCCTTGCTGTGATGGTTTCTCATTTGGTGCTTTAGTAGCTTTAAAATTTTCTTTGAAACTTCCCGTTGGTTTCACTTTGTTTGACATAAACATTCCTTTTCTTGGCGCCATGATTTTTGTGTGATTCAAAGTTTTTCTTTTAGAGTCCTAAAAGACACTGTGCTTTATTTTTTTTACAATCGAACTTTTTTCAAACTAGAATTACGCAATATTAACTATAATACTTGTGCAAATTTCTATTACTCATCACGCGATGATGAATTTGATAAGGAAAAGGCCACGATTTTTATAAACAGATTTAGCAACTTAACATTCTTGGGCGCAGAAGACAAAACATTCTTTGCTGATTATGTTTTATCGCTTTAATGTATTTAAAAATATAATAAAAACAAAAAGACAAGAAAACTATTAAATTGCAATTTGTAAGAAATTCGAAACTATTTTAATATGATTTTAAGTAGCCTTAAAAAGTCCGCGGGGAAAAACTATCGTTTCAACTTTCTCAGAATACAATTATATTGGTCATGCCAGAACGTACACGTCGCTATGTTTAAAAATAAAGTCGTTATTTCCAATTATCTTCGAAAGAGAATAAAATGATAATTAGATTTGGTATTAAGGTTAAACTATTATCACCACACATCGTGATTGTGACGCAAAATAGGTAACCACCTCACATTTTTTTGAACTTAAGTCAATAATTTCACAATTCGCAGAAAACTTGTGATGTCACTCTCTCAACAACCTCGAAAATTTCCGCTGTGTTGCCACATCAATTTTACCTTATTTTCCCCACATAACCTTTTAATGTTATCTTATTGTAATAAACATGATATCTACAGACGTAAATTGTGTTTATCGTTTTAATTAGTATTTAATTAATTCCAATTTAAAACAACAAGCGTTCACCATACGGATTTTTTTTAAAAAAAAAAAAATTTTTTTGAGGGCTTTTTCGAAAACTTCCTTCACATCTATTTGCATTAAATCGTGATAATAACCGAATTTATTGACTATAAAAGCTTTTAGATTGATGCTGCTTAAAATTAATTATATAAATAGAAAAAAACCGTTTTAATTAACGAATTGTCACAACATGGCCACCTGAAATTGGAGGCTTGATAAAAACGTACCTTCCGATGCCACCCCTCGGGTTGGCAGGAGCTTTTCGGCGGAATCTTGGTTTTTTGTGAAAACGTCTGATTAAAAATCAGTAGAATTCTGTGTCAGACGCTGATTTCTTTCGGGGTTTCACTTTGCGGACGCAAAACCATGCCGCACACCATTACCGTACACTCGAAAGAGATTGACAGTTCGCTTCAGCACCCCCTTGTAACGATTTCACGAAATTAATCATACAACACATGCGCTCTGTAACTATCTATAATAATTAGGCAACCTAATATACACGGTTATTGCCTATATTGATAAAACATTTACATTTAATTAAATATTTATCTTTTATCAACATAATTAAGCATTAATTGCCATAATTATTGGAAGGTGACTGGTTTATTGTTCTCAATCATTATTTCCAAGTATTTTTACAAAGATTTATTTTTTAACAATTTGAATTTGTTCATATTAGTTTTTCATGCAATTTTGTTTAGTTATAGTTATATTTTCCGTAACAGGCTAATTTGTGCTTATCAAAGCTCTATTAAAAACAATCAATTAAATTTCTAATTGGCCAGGATCATATCAAACCCAATAATCTTCTAATATGTTATCATCAATACCTCCAAACTCAAAACCTTACCAGGAGGAAATTTATTAAACACAAAAACATAAAATTTTTTTATGTAAGCAATCTAATTGATATATTTTACTGTTGTTATAGAATAAAAGCGATTAATACATATAAATTCATTTATTAATCTGTTATAATTGATATCCATATTCTTGTATCCATTTAAATGTAAGATCTGTTGGTTTATACTCTAATCCAATCCAATCGTTATATCCCAATTCTTGAATTAGTTTTAATAAATACTTGTAGTTTATTTCTCCATCAGTATTTGGTTCATTTCTGTTTGGAACTTGAGCGATTTGAATATGTCCTGTGTGTTCTAATAAATCTTTGATGGTGTTTGATAAATTTCCGCGTATATGCTGCATATGAAAAATGTCTAACATGATCTTTAAGTTAGGGTTTCCAACCTTTTTCACGGTATTCAATGCTTTATTATAGCAATTCATGTAATAATTAGGTATAGAGTAATTATTAATTGGTTCAATTACAGCTAAAATGTTTTCTTTTTGTAGCATATCTGATGCTAGTTTTAAATTTTTTATGTACACTTCATCATTTTCCATAGAAGGGGATTCCACTTTTCCAGACATAACATGGACTCTATAATTTTTTTAATTAGTAATTTTTTTAAACATCTTTAAACATTTACTTTTTAACATCTAAATTTCTTGCTAATTGAATAGTTTTCTCCATGCTATCTTTAAATTCGTTTTCTTTTCCTGGAATAGCAGCAAATCCTAACTCACCTTTACTAACATCTCCTTTAAAAAAATAATTCTTGTTGATTAAAGAATTAAAAAAAAAAATAATATTCACCAGTGTAAACATTCAATAAAACCTGTTGAATTCCAGAATCGTTTTTAGCACGGATTACATCTTCTTGTTTGATACCAAACGGATATCCAGATTCAACAGCTTTAAAACCAGCTTTTTTGGCGAGATTGTATCGTTCTAAAAAAGAACTTTCCACGAACATGAACGACAAATTAGCGCAAAATTTTGCCATAATTTCTTTTTGTCTTAAGGTAACCTTTTTATTTACTCAAATAATTGTTGGAAATAAACGATAATGAAATGAATGGAACGATAAGAATGATAGGAATTAATTGACCTTACAAACGAGGCTGATAACACCTAAAGTCAACACCGAGGTTTACTTTCTAAAAATAATATTAAAACAGCTCTGTGAATTAAGTTGCAGAATAATTTTCATTAAACAAATCAATAATTTGTCACTGTTAAAATGTTTTGACGTTTATAAGGCTATCATTTTTAGTTAGATCGTTTAATTACAATGATTATATTTTATATAGGTAAAATAATTAAGTCAAAAAAGTATTAAATAACTGAAAGTAATCTTCTTTTAAAGTTTACGTGTTAGATAAGATTCATTCTTGTGCCATGTTTTAGATGAAGTGCCACTTATTGATGAGTAGTGTTATTGAAAAAATTCTTTTATTTTGTATAAAAAACTTGCCTTTTTAGTCATAATAATCTGCCTAATAATTTATATGAAAAAATCGGTAAGGAAATTGCTAATTTTCGAATTTGACAAAGATTTACGGAAGAATGTTCGATTTGGTAGGCAAAAATGTTTTCTAGGTTTAGTGCTAGTTTTTGCTTTCCTGTTTTTGTAGTTTCTAGCCATCTTGAAAGACACATGGCTAAACCCGAATGTTTTCAGTTCTAGGCCTAATGTTAGTTCTAGTGATAGTATTAGTTCTAGTTTTTGTTGTTATTCAGCGCCAGGTTGTTTCATATTTTCAATGAAATAAAACTAGAACTAACACTAGACCTAGAACTAGAATCATTCGGGTTTAGCCGTCTTTAGAGACGTGTGGCTAAACCCAAATGATTCTAGTGCTAGGTATAGTCTTAGTTCTACATACTAGTAATAGTGCTGATGTAAAACTAGAACTAACGCTATACCTAGAACTAGAATAATTTGGGTTTAGCCGTCTTTAGAGACGTGTGGCTAAACTCAAATGATTCTAGTTCTAGGTATAGTCTTAGTTCTACATACTAGTAATAGTGCTAGTGTAAAACTAGAACTAACACTATGCCAAAAACTAGAATCATTCGGGTTTAGCCGTCTTTAGAGACGTGTGGCTAAACCCAAATGATTCTAGTTCTAGGTATAGTCTTAGTTCTACATACTAGTAATAGTGCTAGTGTAAAACTAGAACTAACACTATACCAAAAACTAGAATCATTCGGGTTTAGCCGTCTTTAGAGATGTGTGGCTAAACTCAAATGATTCTAGTTCTAGGTATAGTCTTAGTTCTACATACTAGTAATAGTGCTAGTGTAAAACTAGAACTAACACTATACCAAAAACTAGAATCATTCGGGTTTAGCCGTCTTTAGAGACCTGTGGCTAAACCCAAATGATTCTAGTTCTAGGTATAGTCTTAGTTCTACATACTAGTAATAGTGCTAGTATAAAACTAGAACTAACACTATACCAAGAACTAGAATCATTCGGGTTTAGCCGTCTTTAGAGACGTGTGGCTAAACCCAAATGATTCTAGTTTTAGGTATAGTCTTAGTTCTACATATTAGTAATAGTGCTAGTGTAAAACTAGAACTAACACTATACCTAGAACTAGAATCATTTGGGTTTAGCCACACATCTCTAAAGACGGCTAAAGCGTCGTAATAGTGCTAGTGTAAAACTAGAACTAACACTATACCTAGAACTAGAATCATTTGGGTTTAGCCGTCTTTAGAGACATGCGGCTAAACCCGAATGTTTCCAGTTCTCAGTCTAGTGTTAGTTCTAGTATTGCACTAGTACTAACACAAGACCTAGAACTAGATTTATTCGAGTTTAGCCGTCTTGAGAGACGTGTGGCTAAACCCAAATGATTCTAGTTCTAGGTATAGTCTTATTATTATTATTTTTATTGCTGCCGGACTGAGGAGGGCGGCCCCTCTCGTTACCGCGACCTATAAGATCTATTGTAACTTTAGCCCTCCAAAGGTTTAGGGCAAATGTAGGTCCTTAATGAACCTTAGTATTGTCCTGAGGTCTTGAACCTTTATGTCGGTAAGTAACAGGGGAGTTTTACCGAAGACGTTGTGCCTTAGACGTCCTCTGGCGACGCAATTGCACAGTATATGTTCAGCAGTTTCTGACTCGTCGCTGCATAGTCGACAAGTTTGATCCTCAGCTTGTCCAATGTGGAAGAGGTGGTGTTTTAGGGGCACATGGCCGGTTAGGTAGCCTGAGAGCGTTCTTAGATCCCCTTTGCTGAGGCATAAAACCTCTTTGGTTTTGTTTTGCGACGGAGTTATCATACTCTTCGCTTGTCTGTGACCTGGAAGTTCTTTCCAGCGTAAGGCTATCTTTGAAGCCTCCCAGTTGTTGATTATTTGTTTTAGGTGGCTTTTTTGTAGTCCACATCCAGGTTGGGGTCCAATGAAGGGCGTGTTTGCTGCCTCTTTGGTCAGCTTGTCGGCCTTCTCATTGCCCTCAATGTTGCTATGACCTGGAACCCACCATACGGTAACATCATTGCCCCTAGCGAGTTCTCTCAGGTTGTTGGTGCACTCTCTGATCAGTGCGGAGCCACACGTGTAGGCCTGAATTGCCTTTAAGGCGGCCCGACTGTCTGTGAAAATGTTTATGGATGCACCTTTTTGTCCCTTCTGTAGGTTCAAAGCGGTGCAGAAGTTTATAGCAAGAACTTCTGCTTGGAAAATTGTTAAGTCCGAGCTGAGGGGCAATTTGATGTGGCTATTTGGTCCACTGATGCCCATGCCTACTCCAGATCTTACTGTCTTTGAAGCATCGGTGTACCAGGCTAGGGCTCCTCTTTTTAGTTGAGGCCCTCCTTTCGCCCAATCATCCCTGCTACTAAATATGACCTTATACGGTTGGTTGAAATTGTATTCCGTCGGTATAAGGTCCGTTTTAATTTCAATCAGGTGATTTAGACATGGGTCTTTGAGGATCTCGAGGTGTCCTCTGAGATTACCCTGCATCAACTTGAGTGAAGAAACTGTTTTCAGTGATAAGGCACTTAAGGCTGCCTCCTTTTGTATATATATGTGGAGCGGTGTGAGACCGAGTAGGACTTCCAAAGCAGCCGTCGGACAGGATCTCATTGCACCCGTTATGTTAAGACATGCTAACCGCTGGATTTGTGCCAGCTGTTGTTGAGCTGTCTTATGTTTTGTTTTTGGCCACCAAACCAATGAGGCGTAGGCGACCATGGGTTTGATTATTGCTACGTAGGCCCAATGAGCCATTCGTGGTTTGAGACCCCAGTTCCTTCCTAGGAGCCTGCGGCAGATCTGGTTTGCCATGATGGCCTTTTTCCTCACCTTATCTAAGTGTGAGTTCCAGTTTAGTTTACTGTCAAGTATTACCCCTAGGTATTTAGTTTCTGTTTTGAGGTTAATAGTTCTGCTTTCAATGGAGGGTGCTTTTATTTGTAGCTTCCTTCTCCGAGTGAAAGGGACTATTTCGATTTTATTGGGATTGATGCTGAGTCCATTGCTTCTGCACCAAGTACTGGTGAGTAGTAGGGCTTTCTGCATTAGCTGAGTTATGATTGAATCATATTTACCTCGGTTTGTGATTACCAGGTCATCAGCATACCCTTGTATCTTAAATCCGTTTTTAGTTGGGGTGTTCATCAAGTCATCAACTACCAGGCACCATAATAGAGGCGATAGCACTCCCCCTTGGGGACATCCTCTTAGCGCCTTTATAGTCAGCGACTCGCCTCCCAGACTGGCTGTGATCTGCCGACTTTTCAACATGGCTATACACCACTTGATTGTCGAGGGATGTATGTCTTTTACGTTTAAAGCCTTCTCTATGGATTCATATGAGGTGTTATCAAACGCACCCTCTATATCTATGAAAGCACAAAGGGCTATCTCTTTGGTTGCAATTGCCTCCTCTAAGGTGCTAGTCAAAGCATGGAGAGCGGTAATTGTTGATTTTGCTTTCTGGTAAGCATGTTGGCTAGGGTGGAGTGGATTTGTGAGAAGCACTCCATTCCTTAGGTATTGATCGATTACCTTTTCCATCCCTTTGAGGAGAAATGAAGTTAGGCTAATTGGTCTGTACGCCTTGGGGTCCGCGTTTGAACGCCTACCACCTTTAGGTATGAAGACCACCTTTACTTTCCTCCATAAAGTGGGTATACAGCTAAAGCTGTAGCTAGCTATATATAGGGATATTATTATTGGGAGAAGTTCTTCTAAGCCTTTTTGCAGAAATAGGTATAGTCTTAGTTCTACATACTAGTAATAGTGCTAGTGTAAAACTAGAACTAACACTATACCAAGAACTAGAATCATTCGGCTTTAGCCGTTTTTTAGAGACGTGTGGCTAAACCCAAATGATTCTAGTTTTAGGTATAGTCTTAGTTCTACATACTAGTAATAGTGCTAGTGTAAAACTAGAACTAACACTATACCTAGAACTAGAATCATTTGGGTTTAGCCGTCTTTAGAGACGTGCGGCTAAACCCGAATGTTTCTAGTTCTCAGTCTAGTGTTAGTTCTAGTATTGCACTAGTACTAACACAAGACCTAGAACTAGATTTATTCGAGTTTAGCCGTCTTGAGAGACGTGTTGCTAAACCCGAATAATTTGTATTAAACAAATCAATAATTTGTCACTGTTAAAATGTTTTGACGTTTATAAGGTTATCATTTTTAGTTGAAATGATTCAACATATTAATTACGATGATTATATTTTATATAGGTAAAATAATTAAGTTAAAAAAGTATTTAATAACTAAAAGTAATCTTCTTTTTAAGTTTACGTGTTAAATTATTTTTTAAATAAGAATTCATTCTTGTGCCATGTTTTAGATGAAGTGCCACTTATTGATGGGTAAAGTTATTGAAAAAATTCTTCTATTTTGTATAAAATCCTTGCCTTTTTAGTCATAATGATCTGCCTAATAATTTATTTGAAAAACTCGGTAACGAAATTACTAATTTCGAATTTGACAAAGATTTACGGAAGGATGTTCGATTTGGTAGGCAAAAATGCGATTATTGTTACACGGATTTACCCAGATTACGAAGAGGAAAAGTCGGTGGTCAGGTAAAAATATAAATAATTATTTCAGTAAAAATAAAATCATTTTAAAGTTTTTTGTTGCTTATGTGCCCTGTGAGAGTCAGTACAGAGATGCCGTGGCAAAAACTTTGGAACAAATCGATGTTATAAAACGATTAGTGTTTAAATATCCTAATCATTTGCAATTAGTTACATCAGTCGCTGGTAAAATCTTAAAAAAATCAACAAAAGAAAATTAAATAAAATTTTTTTAGGTATTTGGGATGCATTTAATAAAAGTAAACTTGCTTGTCTGATATCAGTAGAAGGAGGGCACTCAATCGATTCAAGATTAAGCATTCTCAGAATGTATTATGAGCTAGGTGTTCGATATTTAACATTAACACATGCATGTAGTACTCCTTGGTTATTTATTTATGTTTATTTTTTAATTTCAAATATTAATAATTATTTTTTTAGGGCTGATAACTCTTGGGAATTACACCCAATTAAAAATCTCACAAAATTCGGAGAAGTAAACTACAAATTTTATAACAACAAGTTATTTTTTGTTTTGATTTTTAGATCATTGTAAAAGAAATGAACAGATTAGGAATGTTAGTTGATTTATCGCATGTTTCTCCACCGGTAATGGAACGAGCTATTAGAATAAGTAAAGCTCCAGTGATATTTTCTCATTCCGCAGCTTATTCTTTGTGTCCCCATAACAGAAATGTTCCAGATAAAATATTAAGAATGTTGGTAATATAATTGCTTATTACCACTTACAAAAATAAATATTTAAACTTTAATAGAAATTAAACAATGGGATCATCATGATTGTGTTTCATAACGAATTCGTTACCCCCAATGTTTTAGAAGCAACCTTAGGAGACGTTGCAAGTAATGTTTTTTTTATTTTTTTACAAATTATGTATGTTATTATGTTATATTTTTAAGGACAGATTAATTACGTTGTTAATTTAATCGGGATTAATCACGTTGGAATAGGAGCTGATTACGATGGAGTACCTTTGTAATAAACATAAAAAAATTAATTTATATTACTAAATTGTGCTATTATAGCATGCCAAAAGGTTTAGAAGACGTATCAAAATATCCAGATTTATTTGATTATCTCAAAAAACGAAATCCGCGAAGGTGGACGTCGGAAAATTTAAAAAAATTGGCTGGATTGAATTTTTTACGAGTACTAAGAACAGCTGAAAGAGTAAAAAGTGATTTAAACTTTAACAATTTATCAAACGTTTCCTCTTTTTAGATTAGGGATAGACTTCGGGGTCAAAACGCGTATGAAAATCATATACAAAAATATGATCTACAAAAAATAGGACCTTTAGCGTTTAGATGTAGAACAGCATAGAATACTTTATTACATATTTATTAAAGATTTAAAAAAGGACCACTATAAACGCAGTGAACCATCATATTTCTGACGTAACTTAATTTTGGAATTAACTGAAAAATAATACATTTTTTTAAATTAATTAACTATAAAGGCCGTTAAATAATAAACCCTTAAATTTTACTTACTTTAGGTGTAACAAGAATATATTGGGCTGTATTTGGCTGAGCGGCAGTTTCAGTAAGTAATCTAAAAATTCTCCTTTCGTTAGTTTCATCCATTCCTTGATTTATTTCATCAACACATCTAAATGGGACCGGTGTTAATTCTTGCATTGATAGCATATAAGTAGCTGTAGCCACAGCTTTTTCACCACCACTTTGCGTTAAACTGTTTAATTCTTGTAAAGGTTCCCCGCTTCGATACGAAACTTTAACCGAAATACCAAAATTATCATAATCTTTTGGATTATCCCCTTTGAATACAGTAACTTCACCCGCACAACCCATTCGTTCATAAGCCGCTCGAAATTTTTCATTAATCTGACCGATTACGTATTCCAGTGGCTCTAAATATTCGCGTTCGAGTGTTTCAATTTTTCGTTCCATTAAATCACCATCTTTATTGGCATTTTCAACTTTTTCTTCTAATTGTGTAGCCAATTGAACTTGTTCTTCATATTTACGAATTTCGTTTTCGTCGGCCGAGTTTAAACATTCAATTTTATTTTGAATCGTTTCTTTTTGTTCGTTTAACTTTTCAATTGTATCGTCAAGTTTATCGTATATTTCACGGAACGGTTCGAAACCATCTTCAGCTGGCGTAAAACCGTTCGATAGCTTCTTAGCACGTTCAAGTGATATTTTAGCCTCGTTTGTTAATGTATTTAAATAGCTTGTTAAATTATCGTAAAGTTCCTGTTCGCGTTTAAAAGCATCCTGAATGTTTATTATTTCATTTTTTAATGTTATTACTTTATCTTTTCCGTATCCTAATTTTAATTTCGTTACATTTTCTATTACTTTGTAATTATTGTACTCGGTCATGTATGTTTTAAGTGGTTTATTTTTTTCTTTCATTTTCTTAATTATAATCTATAACATAATAGTTATTTATATTACAAGTGGGCTAGAAACATAATTCGCATAATTTTTTAAACATAATTTTTTAGCAGTTGTGTAATCACATATAACATTTTATTTCCGACTGCAAAAAATTACTTAAAAATAAATTTTTTTAAAAAGATGTATTTATAAAAATATTTTGAAATGATTGTTGACAATTTTGAATTAATGTCAGTTTCAATAACATGTTTACTCATCTGGAATAAGTGTTTCGAAATGCAAGAACATAACAATTAATGTTTATAATGGTTTGTTCTAATTGGGCTACAAATGCGTTCCGTAATGAAACCAGTGCGGTAATGAACTTCATTACGTAACTTAAATCACCTCAAATGAGTGTGGTAATGATGACTTATCCAAGCAGTCGTAAATAAAGAAATATTTTTTAACTTAAAATGTACTTTTTCGAAAACTGCTATTAAAAGTTGACTTTTGCGTAGTACTTAGCGACCGTCAAAATGATAGTTTTTTGTCAACAGGACGAAAAAGTCTTTTTTGTAATTCGCTACGGTAATGGAAGCTATAACAGTACTCAAACGGGTGCTGTAATGAGACTCCTTACAGCATCCGATGCTGTAATGAGATTTTAGTAACATTTTATGGAACCAGTTCAAGTTGGTGACATTGCGTCATTAATTTTTCTAGTTGTCAATGTGACAATTTTTGTCTATGGATGTTTAAACACGTTCTTAGCATCGAATACAAAGTCCACAATGATGAGAACATTGAACACTGAGCAATTTCTCTTATTTTGGGAGGTGTACATGAAACATATTTTCAGGTGAATACATTTTGTGTTTTGACAGTTTCTAATTGTCGATTCAAATTTCTATTTTCAAGTGTTACGATGTTACCAACTGGTGCATACCTATTTCCCTACATTGTCAAAATTTATTTTATTTTTGTTAAAAAAAAAGGATAAAAAGGCGAATTACAAAAAGTAGCATAAAAAACACGTTTCATAAGACTTAAAGCACTCATTAATTAAAAAAATTATTCAATTAACAACTTGAATTCGTGCATTTCAAGCGTGTCTTACGAAACTTGTTTTTTAATATACTATTACGTCCAGGACGCAAAAGATTTTTTTGTAATTCGCGACGGTAACGAAAGCTCTAACAGTACTCAAACAAGTGCTGTAATGAGACTCCTTACAGCATCTGATGCTGTAGTGAGATTTTAGTAACATTTTATGGAAGCAGTTCAAGTTGGTGACATTGGGTCATAAATTTTTCTAGTTGTCAATGTGACAATTTTTGTCTATGGATGTTTAAACACGTTCTTAGTATCGAATAAAAGATCCACAATGATGAAGACATTGAATACTGAGCAATTTCTCTTATTTTGGGAGCTGTACATGAAACATTTTTTTCAGGTGAATACATTTTGTGTTTTGACAGTTTCTAATTGTCAATTCAAATTTCTATTTCTAAGTGTTACGGTGTTACCAACTGCTGCATACCTATTTCCCTACATTGTCAAAATTTATTTTATTTTTGTTAAAAAAAAAGGATAAAAACGTGAATTACAAAAAATAGCATAAAAAGCACGTTTCATAAGACTTAAAGCACTCATTCATTAAAAAACTCGTGGCTTCGCCACTCGTTTTTCAACTTGAATTCGTGCATTTCAAGCGTGTCTTACGAAACTTGTTTTTTAATATACTATTACGTCCAGCTACGACAATCAAAGAATTTGATACTATTAATTGTTAATTTATTGTTATGAACAAATTATAAACACAAAATAATCAACATTTAATTGTTTTATCATTTCATTTCACGTTTAAATGCAAATTTATAATAGTACATTTGTTCAATATGTGAGGTTAAATCGATGTGACGTTAAGTTTTTGACATAACATTAAATGAATTCTAAATGTCATTATACAGAATTTGGTCTTTTTATTAATTCATAACTTTAGAATACGCAGTTTTCGAAAAAATGTTGTTTGATACACGACAGCGAAATTCTTTTGCATTCCGCTATCTTGTATCAAAAATAACTATTAATTGACAACTTAACACGATTGTATTTACTTACATTAATTTTCTGTTTAGTTTCAGCTTCAATTTGAGATACAGTTTGAGTATCATTTTTAAATTGTTCGAGTATTTGATGATATCGGTTAATTTTTTCTTCAATCATTCGTAATTTTTGATGATCTTGTTTTACTGAATTCATCACATCCTTTTCTTTTTTAATCATTTCCATTAGTTTTCCAACCTATAATTTACAAAATTATATGTTGTATCCTTCAATTATAATATATCATTTGTATTATTTAAAAAAAATGACAAGTGGCCCATATCAACAAAGTTAGTTTAATGCTAGTGTTAGTTCTAGTTTTAGTTTTTATTCAGCATCAAGTTGTTGTATATTTTTATTGAACTAAAATTAGAACTAACACTAGACCTTGAATTAGAATCATTTGGCTTTAGCCTTTCGTTATATGATTCTAGTTCTAGGTATAGTGTTAGCTCTAGTTTTACACTTGCACTGTCACTAGAACTAACACTATACCTAGAACTAGAATCATTCAGGTTTAGCCGTCTTTAGAGACGTGCGTCTTTAGTGACAGTGCAAGTGCAAAACTAGAACTAACACTATATCTAGAACTAGAATCATTTGGGTTTAGCCGCACGTCTCTAAAGACGGCTAAACCTGAATGATTCTAGTTCTAGGTCTAGTGTTAGTTATAGTTTTATATTTGCACTGTCACTAGAACTAACACTATACCTAGAACTAGACTCAGCTGGGTTTAGCCGCTCGTCTCTAAAGACGGCTTAACCCGAATGTTTCTAGTTCTAGGTCTAGTGTTAGTTCTAGTTTTACACTAGCACAATTACTAGTATGTAGAACTAAGACTATACCTAGACGGCTAAACCCGAATGATTTCAGTTCTAGGTGTAGTGTTAGTTCTAGTGACAGCGCAAGTGTAAAACTACAATTATCGCTACAATACCCGCACGTCTCTAAAGACGGCTAAACCCAAATGATTCTAGTTCTAGGTAGACTGTTAGTTCTAGTGACAGTGCAAGTATAAAACTAGAACTAACACTAAACCTAGAACTAGAAAGTTTCGGGTTTAGCCGTGCGTCTGAAGACAGAATTACTACTATGTAGGACTAACACTATACCTAGCACAAAAATCATTTGGGTTTAGCCGCATGTCTCTAAAAACGGCTAAATCCGAATGATTCCAGTTCTAGGTATAGTGTTAGTTCTAGTGACAGCGTAAGTGTAAAACTAGAAATATCACTATATCTAGAACTAGAATCATTCGGGTTTAGCCGTTTTTAGAGACGTGCGGCTAAACCCAAATGATTCTTGTTCTAGGTATAGTGTTAGTTCTAGTTTTACACTTACGCTGTCACTAGAACTAACACTATACCTAGAACTAGAATCAGATGACGAAAGCCTTACCTACCTAGACTAATTAAAATGCAGGGTGGTTATGATGAAGAATAATTTATTGAATTCGGTGCTGCATATGTTTGAATTTTTTAAAAATCGTCATCAGGCGCGACGTCTTAAGTTTGTGAAGAATCAAAAGGGGTCGTCATAAAAAATTATTTTTCATTACATCTGTTAGCGAGCAAGTTGAAAGTTGAAGTTAATATAAAGACTAAAATAAGAATGAATAAGAGAACAAAAACAATCTTAAATGAAAGTGAAAAATACAAGCTTAAATTAAATCAATAATAAAACGTGAAATCCCTTTAAATAAATAAAATTAAATGAAATTTAAAACATTAATAATGAATACGTGAGAAGGTAATTAAATTTAATATTCTTAGTATTGTAGTTTTGAATCTAACTTTATTATCTATTTAATTAAGTCTAACTAGTTTCGGCCCATGGCCATCTTCAAAGACTAATGTCATAAGAGTTAACTAAGATGTCATATTGCAAAGTATTAAGTGTAATTGTAAATATTTTAAATAAAATTACTTTGAGGTTACGACAAACAACAGATCGATACGTTAAAAAGAACGTTCTTTTAGCATTAGTCTCTGAAGATGGCCATGGGCCGAAACTAGTTAGACTTAATTAAATAAATAATAAAACCAGTTTTAAAAGTACAATACTAAGAATATTAAATTTAATTACCTTCTCACGTATCAAACGACTGGTATAATGGATTTTAACTATAATTATCTATTAATAGTGAATACTATCTCTTTTCAACATGCAAGCCAAAAAGGCAAAAACGCAAAAAACTAAAATAAAATCCAAAATAGAAAAACGTCCATTCTTCAAGACGGCATGTTGCAGAGTGACGACCCCTTTTGATTCTTCACTTGCGAAATGCTACCCCAAACTGACGACGTCGTGCCTAATGACGATTTTAAAAAAATCGAAACATATGTAGAACCGAATTCAATAAATTATTCATCATAACCACCCTAACTTTTAATTATTCAATTTTATATGATGAATCTGGAGAAATCAATAGCTATTTTACCTAGACTAGTCTGAAGACGCACGGCTAAACCCGAATGTTTCTAGTTCTAGGTCTAGATTTAGTTCTAGTTTTACACTAGCACTATTACTAGTATGTAAAAATAACAGTAGAAGTACAGTCCTAGAACTAAAATCATTTGGGTTTAGCCACACGTCTCTAAAGACGGCTAAACCCGAATGATTCTAGTTCTAGGTTTAGTGTCAGTTCTAGTCACAGTGCAAATGTAAAACTAGAATTGAATCTGAAGACGCACGGCTAGTAGACGAAGTGTTAGTTCTAGTTTTAGTTGCTATTCAGTGTTGGGTTATTATGCATTTGTATTGAATTAAATAAAATTGAATTAATTAGTGTTAGTTCTAGTATTGCACTAGAACTAACACTAGACCTAGAATTAGAAACATTCTGGTTTAGCAGTCTTGAGAGACGCATGACTAAACCCAAATGTTTATCCACACATATCTGAGTTTATGATATACAGTGTGACCCATTTGAAAGCGGAGCACCCTTATAAAATCTGTATTTATTACCTGATTTCCACAAATTCTTTTTTGAATTGTAGAGCGTAAGAAACTATACCTTAGGACAAAGAGTCATATTTTTTTTTGAAAAAACCAAGGCCTACTATTTCACTTTTTATGTGCAAAAAATGAAGAAATCGTATTAGGAAATTTTTTACAAAAAATCTGAGTACACCACTGCATTAAGGGTCGTTACAAATAATTGAAAAATATAATTTTTTATCAATTAATTTCATCAGTAACAAATGTAAATAGTTTTTGTATTATTGTCTGTATTTTATTACCTTTTTTGTCATGGTTTATATCTAGTCTCCGATATTTCTGGTGGTTTTTATGATCTTCAGAAATAGTAGTGGCAGTAATTATCACCCGGAAAAAGTACTTGGACATGATTTATGATAGGTCCTCCTAGGGAACTAGGTCCAGGGACGCACTTCTTTTTTATTTTATTTTAAATTCAACAAAATAAAACAGAAATGTAGTAAAGAATATAAATTTACTTATACTTAAATGATTAAAAAAAAAAACAACTATTAATTTATAATATAAAAATTAAAACATATTTTTTATAATTATCTTAGAATTAGTGTGAAAAGATTTTAAAGTTTATAATAATAATCATAAATTATTTAAGCAAATGTACTTTTTAGATAGATTTAAATAAATTGTTGTATTTTCACACAAAGTAATGTTCAAGTTCGTTATATGACTGTAATTAAGTCATAAAAACCACCAGAAATATCGGAAACTATACTAGATCAGATCAAATAAATTCATAAAAAATTATATTTTTCAATTATCTGTAACGATTTTAATTTCTAACCATTTTTCTAACCATGATGAAATTTGGTATATGCCCATTTCAAAAGGCGTTTAATGAAGTGGTGTACTCAGACTCTTTTTAAAAAGTTTCCTAACATCATTTCTTCATTTTTAGCACCTAAAGTGAAATAGTAGACCTTGGTTTTTATAAGAAAAATATGAGTCTTTGCCCGAAGGTACACTTTTTTATGGTCTACAATTCAAAAAAGAAATTGTCGAAATCGGATAGTAAATACAAATTTTACGAGGGGGCTCCACTTTTAAATGGGTCACACTGTATATATATGGGTTAAAATAATAAAACGTACTTGTTCATTTAACGATTTTTCTTCAGAAATCAAATTTTCAAAATTTCGTTTATGAACTTCTAATCTGCTTTTCACTTCATTAAGTTTTCTTGTATCAATAGAAATCGAAAAACTTCCATCTGTACTAATACTATCTTGTTTGCTAATTTTTTGATTTGTATATTTCGAATAAGAAATAGAAAATCTACTTTTATCTAAAATACGCAAAAAAATAGTTCAATAAAGTTAATATATTTTGTTACACATTGAATTTACCGCTAAAAAATAATCGTATATCAGCAGGAATAGCCTCAAAATGATTGTTTGTGCTTTCATTTCCAATTGGAATTTGATGAATGCAATAATTTTTACACAAATACTTCATAATTGCTTTTGGGCCAGTCACTAAACTGTTCAAATACGCAAAAAATCCGTATTTTTTTAAATGTTCAATCGGAATTTTTGGTTGATACATATTTAAGTTTTGATCGTTACGATCTTCCGAATATAAAATGTTGACGCTAAAATTATGTTGATCTCTAAGCACCCGAATTAAAAGATTCATGTCTTGCTTTTCTGTACAAACAAATGCAATTTTATCTCTTCTTGCCACAACGTTTTCAAGATATAAAGCATGTTTCGGATCAATTACATTTAACTACAAGAAAAAGGTTTATAAAAATAAAATAACTTAAAACTAATTTACTTCTAATATCATTGGTTCATAAACAGTTCCAATAAAATCTAGTTGGTTTTGTCTTAACCACATCACAGCTTGGTAAGCGCCATTATCAAGTCTTCTTAAATACTCCAAACGTTGATCTTTTATATTTTCCATATTACGAAGATGATTTTCCATACCCTGCCTTTCATACATATTATTTCGTTTTAAATCTTCGTATTCTGATTTCTTATTATCCAAATGATTACGATCACCCATTAATTTTGTGAGATTTTGATTAACATTGGAGATGGAAGATTTCATTTCATTTTCTGTATATCAAAAAATAGAAACACATAAAATTGGGATAAAAACATTTAATATATTTTATACTCGGTGTTCAGAAAATTGAAAAAGCTTTAAATGGTACAAAAGTAAAGTGCATTTATTTGAGAAGATAAGGAAATAAGTTACTAGGAAAAGTTGTTCAAAAGTAAAAAGTAGTCTCTAATACCAATTTTAGAAAAGATACTTTTATTTATTTGTAATAATTTTTGTACTAGTAGGCGTTGATAATGACAAGCTTTATTGTATTGTCAGCTTAAAATGCTTACTTTAAAGCAAAAAATTTTCTTGGTGCAATGTTATGGGAAAGGCGAAAAATGTTTTCGTCGAGTTATTCAGGAATTTAATGAAAAATTTTTCTGAGACTACTTGCCGTAAAATAATTTTGAAGTTTTCAAGCACTGGGTCATTGTTGCGAATACCTAGAGAAAAGAAGAGATACGATGAAAATGATGCAAGCACATTGTTGGCATTACATTCAATAGAGGACCCCCGAAATTATCATTAAGAAGAAGAGCTGAAAATCTCCAATTTGTTAAAATGTCGCAAATTCAGAAGATATTAAAACACAACAAGATACATCCATACAAGCCTGTTTTTAATCATGACGATGACGCAAAACGTTTGGATTTTTGTTTGTGGGTTGGCTGTATGGAAAGAGGATTTCATAAGAAATAATGTTTTCTGATGAATCAACTTTTTTGACCAATGGTGTTGTGGCTTCGCAACATGCACAATATTGGAATGACTCTAATCCGCATTTTCGAATACCACAGAGGCATCAGTACTGTGTTAAAGTAAACGTATGGTGCACCATTTCTTATTACGGGATAATAGAGCCATACTTCTTTGACACTACTTGTAACGCGAATAGTTATTTAGCTGTGTTAAGAAATTCCCTCGACGGTGAATTAGACAATCTTTCATTAGAAGTTCATTTTATTTTCAACAGCAAGATGGATGCCTAGCACAGTATTCGGCAACGGTTAGACAATGGTTAGACCATACGTTTCCAGACCACTGGATTGGAAGACAAGGACCAGTTCAGTTGATCACAAATGAGTAAATGCAGGCCGACTTTTTCGAAAATTGGTATTAGAGACTACCTTTTACTTTGGAACAACTTTTCCTAGTAACTTACTTCCTTATCTTCTCAAATAAATACACTTTACTCTTCTACCACTTAAAGTTTTTTCAATTTTCTAAACACCGTGTATAAAATATATTAAATGTTTCTATCCCAATCTTACTCTAAAAACTAGCAAAATTTTTTATCAAGATTAACCTTTTTCGATAAAATTAAAAATAAAAAAGTTTTTCCTATTCAACACCTTTTCCGTGGACATACTGTATAACTACAAATAGAAGTCAGTTATCAATGAGACTCCTTTATTATCTTGCTGGGGATCAGTCTCAAAGATAGAGTGCGCAATAAAGAGATCTGAAGGAGAACTAAGATCACAAACATAGTGGCGAGGATTGCTGGCTTGAAGTGAAACACATCAGATAAGACAACTTTGAATGGCTGAAAAAGATTATCCAGTGAAGGCTTTAAACAACAAAGCAGAGTGTTGGAAGACCGCAACAAAGATGGTTGGATGACATCAAGAAGTGGCCCATATCAACAAAGTTAGTCTAACGCTAGTGTTAGTTCTAGTTTTATTGTATATTTTTATTGAACTAAAACTAGAAGTAACGCTAGACGTACAACTAGGAAATTTATAGAATGTTTGTAGTTCTAGGTCTAGTGTTAGTTCTAGTTTTACACTAGCACTATTACTATGTAGAACTAACACAATGATTCTAGTTCTAGGTATAGTGTTAGTTCTAGTAACAGTGCAAGTGTAAAACTAGAACTAACACTATACCTAGAACTAGAATCATTCGGGTTTAGCCGTCTTTAGAGACGTGCGGCTAAACCCAAATGATTCTAGTTCTAGGTATAGTGTTAGTTCTACATACTAGTAATAATGCTAGTGCAAAACTAGAACTAGAACTAGAATCATTCGGGTTTAGCCGTCTTTAGAGACGTGTGGCTAAACCCAAATGATTCTAGTTCTAGGTATAGTCTTAGTTCTACATACTAGTAATAGTGCTAGTGTAAAACTAGAAAAACTAGAATCATTGTGTTAGTTCTACATAGTAATAGTGCTAGTGTAAAACTAGAACTAACACTACACCAAGAACTAGAATCATTCGGCTTTAGCCATCTTTAGAGACGTGTGGCTAAACCCAAATGATTCTAGTTCTAGGTATAGTCTTAGTTCTACATACTAGTAATAATGCTAGTGTAAAACTAGAACTAAGACTATACCTAGAACTAGAATCATTTGGGTTTAGCCACACGTCTCTAAAGACGGCTAAACCCGAATGATTCTAGTAAGGTATAGTGTTAGTTCTAGTTTTGCACTAGCATTATTACTAGTATGTGGAACTAAGACTATACCTAGAACTAGAATCATTTGGGTTTAGCCGCACGTCTCTAAAGACGGCTAAACCCAAATTATTCTAGTTCTAGGTATAGTGTTAGTTCTAGTTTTACACTTGCACTGTTACTAGAACTAACACTACACCTAGAACTAGAATCATTGTGTTAGTTCTACATAGTAATAGTGCTAGTGTAAAACTAGAACTAACACTACACCAAGAACTAGAATCATTCGGCTTTAGCCATCTTTAGAGACGTGTGGCTAAACCCAAATGATTCTAGTTCTAGGTATAGTCTTAGTTCTACATACTAGTAATAATGCTAGTGCAAAACTAGAACTAACACTATACCAAGAACTAGAATCATTCGGCTTTAGCCGTCTTTAGAGACGTGTGGCTAAACCCAAATGATTCTAGTTCTAGGTATAGTCTTAGTTCTACATACTAGTAATAGTGCTAGTGTAAAACTAGAACTAACGCTATACCTAGAACTAGAATCATTTGGGTTTAGCCGTCTTAAGAGACGTGTGGCTAAACCCAAACGATTCTAGTTCTAGGTATAGTCTTAGTTCTACATACTAGTAATAATGCTGGTGTAAAACTAGAAGTAACACTATACCTTACTAGAATCATTCGGGTTTAGCCGTTTTTAGAGACGTGTGGCTAAACCCAAATGATTCTAGTTTTAGGTATAGTCTTAGTTCTACATACTAGTAATAGTGCTAGTGTAAAACTAGAACTAACGCTATACCTAGAACTAGAATCAATCGGGTTTAGCCGTCTTTAGAGACGTGCGGCTAAACCCAAATGATTCTAGTTCTAGGTATAGTGTTAGTTCTAGTGACAGTGCAAGTGTAAAACTAAAACTAACACTATACTTAGAACTAGAATCATTTTGGTTTAGCCGCAGGTCTGTAAAGACGGCTAAACCCGAATGTTTCTAGTTCTAGGTCTAGTGTTAGTTCTAGTTTTACACTAGCACAATTACTACTATGTAGAACTAAAACTATACGTAGAACTAGAATCATTTGGGTTTAGCCGCACGTCTCTAAAGACGGCTAAACCCGATTGATTCTAGTTCTAGGTATAGCGTTAGTTCTAGTTTTACACTAGCACTATTACTAGTATGTAGAACTAAGACTATACCTAAAACTAGAATCATTTGGGTTTAGCCACACGTCTCTAAAAACGGCTAAACCCGAATGATTCTAGTAAGGTATAGTGTTAGTTCTAGTTTTACACTAGCATTATTACTAGTATGTAGAACTAAGACTATACCTAGAACTAGAATCGTTTGGGTTACCCCCGTCTCTTGGGTAGCCACCCGTCTCTAAAGACGGCTAAACCCACAACAATTAAAACAAGAATTAGACCTAGGACTAGAAAGTTTCGGGTTCAGCCATCTTTAGAGACGCACTGCTAAACCTGAATGACTATACATAGTAATAGTGCTAGTGTAAAACTAGAACTAACACTAGACCTAGAACTAGAATCATTTGAGTTTAGACGTTTTTAGAGACTTACAGCTAAACCCAAATGATTCTAGTTCTAGATATAGTGTTAGTTCTACATAGTAATAGTGCAATAACCAGAATGTTGGAAGACCACAACAGAGATGGTTGGATGACACCAAAAAGATTGAGGAGAGAAATTGAAGAGGTTTACATACAGGATTGGATAGAGACGCGTTGAGAAAAAAAGACTAAAGTTTTTATTGAAACAAATTCTTACCATTTCCATATTTTGAAATAATTTCATTTTTATCATTATACAAAGCTTGTCTCTTTTTTGTATAATTTGCTATATCTATATCTCGCTGAGACAACTCTTTTAATTGTGATTCCATCTGTTGTTTTTGACCATTTATTTCTTCATTTAATGATGTTATTTCTGTTACTAAGCTTGTGATTTTTGCTTGTGTAGTTTTCATTGATGTATCCTTAAAAAAATTTTAATCAATATTAAATTTTTATTGATATAATTAAACATACTGTATTGTTAATTTTTATTTGAAATTGTTTTATACTTTCTTGAAGCTCCCTAACAAGTTTTTCTTTAGGTTCTAAGTCCTTTTTTCTATTATTCAACAATTCCCTTGCTTTAGATCTATCTTCTTTGACTTCGTTTCTTTTTGAAACAATTTCCTCATAATTTATCCAAGCAATCTTCCTATTAATATCTTTAACTGATTTAAGATACCCTTTCTTCTTCTCCAAGTTTTTAACTTTTCCATCTAATTGCATAATAAGATTTTTAGCAGCTTGTAACTTTTCAATGTTTTTCTCTAAGTTTTTATGGCTATTGTTGAAATCAATCATAGTTTGAACTAATATGTCTTTCTTTTGTACTAAATCCTCTCTGCACAAAGCAATTTTAGTCTGTTTTAGCAAATCTTGTTTATTCAACTTTGAAAATTCTTGAACTCGATCTTGAGGCAAAAATTGACACAAATTATTTATTTGAATATTAAACTTTGTTGTGTAATCTTTCACATCGTTTATTGAAACTTTCTTGTCATCTATTTTCCATTCTGTGTGATTGGATGTAGTAAATTGTCTTGTTATCAAAACATTTTTGGAAGACTTGTTGGGGTCGTACAAAATAATTTGTATCTTTGCTTCTGTACAACCGTGCTTTACATACTCTGAAACTCTAGTTCCACGACCAACTTGTTTTGGATTACCACCTAATCCTAAAATAATTGCTGCAACTATTGTTGATTTTCCTGTACCGTTTGGACCACAAATCACATTTATATTAGGCCCCATTGATAGACTTGCTTTTGTATATGTTCTAAATACAAAGTATAATTATTATAAAATAAAGTTTTTTCTTTAATATGATGAAGATTTTTAACTTACACAAAGTTTTCCATAACTATATGCAGTATATTTCCTGGCCTCATATCATTTATAGTTTGATCAACTTCCATATTTTCTATAATAAGCGTTTTTGGCTACCGATGTTTAAAAAAGTTAACCTCAAACCAATTCAAAACCAGTGTCAAACAATGCCGTTACCAACTGTAATAATGGTATTACTTATCTGTCACATTTCGACTAATTACGCAACAGAAATTTTATTTAAAATAAACAAAAACATCATCATTTTAACTTTACTTTAATTTAATTACATCTTATTAAATATTTAAATTATATTAAAACTAATACAAACTTTAAGTTTTTAGGTTGGTCATATCTGACACACACCTGATACATTGAGGTTATGTTTTTAACAATATACAATATTAATTAAAATGAATTTCTTGAATAAAATAACGTATTTTAATAAAACGATTATTTTTTCACCAATCAATCGGTTAATACTTCAAAGGAATTATGCAAAAAAAGATACCGCAGGTAACTAACCTCAAAATGAATCTGAAGAAATACGATTATGTATAATTTTAGCTGTAAGCATGCTCGGAACTGGTATGAAAAAGAAAAAAGGGAAATTAGGGCCAGTGGCTGAAAAAAAAATCTTACCTGTTGAAACGGACGTGAATAAATTGGTTAATTTTGTTTGCGGATCAAATATATTAAAGACAGGAGAAGATGTAAAATTGTTACCTGATAATGAATACCCAGAGTGGTTGTGGAATTTAAGAACAGGGCCAGCTCCTAAATTAGAAGAATTAGATCCTAATAGTTTAAAATATTGGAGAAAAGTGAGGAAAATGGCTTTAAGAAGAAATAATAAATTGGCTTCTTTAAAGAAATTTTAAACAACCATCCCATAATTTATTAATTAGTTTAAAATAAATAATAAAAAATTATGATAATAAACTGCCTTTATTTCCAGAGTAAAGAGAACAAAATAATAATAGTCACTGTATGCAAAATAAAAATAACCAAAAAAGAAAATATAACAATATTTAAAAAGAAAAATAACTTAAATACCTGTAAATCCTAAGGCGAAGTTCAGAATGCGCCCATAACATGGCCAGCTTCTGCTCTTCCACTTAACCTTAAAATAATTACACTTTTATTCATTCCCAGTACATGCCCACTCCTAAAATTAAAACTTAATTGATTCTGCATGATTGACTTATAATCTATCTTATATATTTATGAGCAATAAAAATAATATAATGAAATAAAACAAACAAATTATTCCACTTGCATTAAATTTAGATTGATCCACTAGACAAGCAAACAGGAAGTCACTGTCTCTCAAATAAATGCCTAAACAATAACATTCTGAAAGCACCCTTCCTTTTGGCTTTAATGGTGACGGGGATAGAATTATACAGCTTATAGCCACAGTAGCTAAACTCACGAGAAAACAGAGCTGTACCATGAGCAAGCAGATTAACATTTTAATTAGGCGAGCTGATTGTGACAACCTTATGATACAGAACTGAAGCCTGTAGAGTATAATGATTGTGAACATTCAGCCAAGTTAACTCTTTAAGCTTATGAGAGATTCTTTCAAATTTTTTTTATTTTTAATATATCTTATGCAAGCGTTCTGCACTCTTTGCACTCTCAATCTATCCATGGAATCCAAACATGGATAGTAGACAGGAATACAATAATTAAGCAAAGATAGAACAAAACATTCACCAAGCATCTTCTTCATTTTTAAATTAAAAATATCTTTGAAAGATTAGAATTTGAGTATGATTATGGACAACAGTTTTCGCTATAAGAAGCATGCCTCCAACTGTATATCCAGGGCTTATTATCATCTGAGGATGTTGTTTCCTCATCGACACTACCTTGGTATTCATCTGAAAAAGATGTTGTGCGAAGCCTCTGTTTTGGCTCAATTCACTTATTGTGCTGAGGTCTACCATCCGTGCATTGACGTTAACACGTATTCAACGAGTGCAAAATTCGTGTCTTCGGTATATATATATATGGAATTAGAAAATATAACAGAATATCTTATAAACTGAAGGATGCGGGATGGCTAAATATGTATCATCGTAGGAAAGTGCAGTGTTTGTGCCTATACCATAAAATTATAAACTATAAGGAACCACAGTATCTCTACCAACTGATAACTTTCCGAAATGATGTCCACCGAATAAATACGCGATTTCGCGGAAGACTGTCGCCACTCTTCTATCGTTTGTCTTTGTTTCAGAGGTCATACATATTTCAAATAACTTCGAAATATAATGAGGTGGACGATAATTGCAAGGGGTTCTCACTAGGAAGGTTTAAATTTACACAGAAAAATTCTTGTTTTCTTGAACAATGTCTACATGGGGGCAAACGCTGATCTGACATGTTTTGCAATCTTGTTGTTGTATCAAGCTGTTGCTTTGTAATTTTTGGCCAAGTCATGTATGTTTTTTTTATACAATTAAGCTTATTTTTTAATAAAGGCATTTATTATTATTATTATTTGAGTAGTTTCAATTTCAAAAAACAAACACTTAATATTTTAATAATGTGCTGTTTGTACCTAAAGGCATCTTCAACAACTAGCCCAAGATTCCTTGCCTGATCAACTATAGGTATATTGCAACCGTTCAACTTAAGAATAAGATTAGCTTTCAATTCCTCGACTTCCTCATTTTTGCCAAACATAATAACTACACTTTTATCAGGGTTCAATATCAAGGTTCTTTGCAAATTCACTGACATTACCTAAGTCTTTATTAATTTTCCATGCGAATATTCACGAAACGGAAAGTTGTAGTATAACTGAGTGTCGTCAGCATACATACGAATTTTACAATAATTGACAGCTTTTGGAAGCATAGATGTGTATAAACAGAACAGCAAAGGACCCAACATCGACCCCTGCGGTACTCCACGCTTCAGTTTCAATGGTTCAAAAATTAAGCCATTGACCTGTACAGGGTGGTTCAAATTCGATGTCCGAATAGGCTAACTCGAAAACTATAAGAGTTAGAAAAAAAGTAGCTTACATGTCATGATCTCGTTTTTCGAGAAATTGCTAATGCCGAAAACCTCATAGCGCTATCGTCTTTTGTTTTTCCCCTAGAGGTCAAAATTGAAAATATCGTAAAACCAATAACTGCAATTATCTTGATTATTATTATAGGTGGAGTATTATAACTAAGACATTATATGAACACTTTTTTACAGAGAATTTGATGATGTAGTCAAACAAATTTTGTCGGTTTTAGTTTTTGAGATATTATCACAATTTTCGTTTTTTTAAATGGAAACAACCTCTGATTATTCGCTTAATAAATTCGTTATTTTTTTCTGATTACAAAAATATAGGGTTTGACAGGTCTATTTCTTATTATTTTAGAATAAAACTAAAAATAAACTTTTAGTGTCGTCGAAGAAATTAAATTTACAGTTTCCTGTAAATTACGGTTCTATAACTAAAAATTAAAAAAACATATTTCTGATATTTGAAACAAATATATTTGTTAAACTGTTTAATTTATATATGTTTTACACAAAAGTTGGAATAGATTGCATTATTTCACATTTTTTATTACGATTTAATATTATTTTTAAATGACTTAATAAATTTTCGATAGATGGCGCTCATATATATTCTTTTAATTCAAATAAACATAGCAACATTTGTTTGTATTCAAAAATTTTCTGAAGTGTCACTTTAAAACTCCTGTTTTTAAGATGAATTACGAAATTTTTGAAAAGTTTAACATGTTAGAATGTTACATATTAAAAAAATTATTTGTTTTTAAATAGCAGAAGTTATCTTCTTATTTAATTGTTAACTTTTTAGGTTTTACCTACCGCCCCGTAACTTACAGGAAACTGTAAATTTAATTTCCTCGACGACACTAGATGGAAATTTTATAAAAAAAAGTTTATTTTTAGCTTTATTCTAAAACAATAAGAAATAGACCTGTCAAACCCTATATTTTTGTAATCAGAAAAAAATAACGAACTTAATAAGCGAATAATCAGTGGTTGTTTCCATTTAAAAAAACGAAAATTCTCATGATATCTCAAAATCTAAAACCGAAGATTCTTTTTTGACTATGTCATGAAATTCTCTGTAAAAAAGTGTCCATATAATGTCGTAGTTATAATACTCCACCTATAATAATAACCAAGATAATTGCACTTATTGGTATTACGATATTTTCAATTTTGGCCTCTAGGGGAAAAACAAAAGACAATAGCGTTATGAGGTTTTCGGCATTAGCAGTTTCTCGAAAAACGAGATCATGACATGTAAGCTACTTTTTTTCTAACTCTTATAGTTTCCGAGTTAGCCTATTCGGACATCGAATTTGAACCACCCTGTACACATTGGCATCTATCTATTAAATACGTTTTAATCAACTTTATAAATTTCTCCCCGTCTCCAATATAGTGAAGCACGCACAACACAATATCATGGTAAACAACATCGAACGCTTTGCTAAAATCCAACAACACTAAAGCGGTGCACTTTTTAGCGTCTTTAGCCTTTAATATATCGCCAATGACATTTAAAAGTGCAGTTGTGCAACTACGACCAGGCACAAATCCCGATTGGTCTGGTAATATACTATTTGAAATAATAAAGTTTTTAAATTGGTAGGAAATAACTTTTTCCAGTACTTTGCTCAAGGTAGGAAGAATAGAAATCGGTCGGAGGTGTTTAAAGTTAGTAGGTTTTTCGATTTTTGGTATTGTGATGACCACAGCAGATTTTCGCTGCGAGGGAAAATGTGACTAAACTATGCAGCTGTTTATGAGATATGTGATGAGCCAACATTTCTACTGGTGATTGATAATGCCAAATACAGTATCTTCATCTACCGTGTGAAGATCAAAAGATGTATTCATATTGCTATAGCTGTTATTTGAGTAAAATAATATCGTATCCTTTATGTTATTAATATTGACGTCAGGAATACCATCAATAAATGAATTATTTATATGATTTACGTTTGAAAGATGAGATGGTATATCTTTCGACTTTTTACTCCCTATATGACATCCACAAATAGTGTTCCACATTTTTTTATCCATGCGTGTATGTAAATTATTAAAGTATTCTATCTTTTCGTGTCGGATAGCATTAATTGTAAAATTTCGTAATTTTTTGTAATAATCCCAATTTTTTATACCTTGTTTTAGCCTCATATCAATTCGTTAAAAAACATGCAAAATCAAACATGTTTTTCTTCTTGAAATATTTTATTGATAAAAATTAAATAAAAGATGTATAACCTAACAGTACTTATTGCTTAAATTGAAAAATTAAAAACTAAAAAATAAATACACAAAACTCAGTACAATAAAATGTTTTGCTTATAATTAAAAAAAAATGCTCAACGTACCATGTACCAACAAGTGCAAGTCAAGACAAGTTAAAAACGGTACAGAATTTGGTTACCTAATATTTAATTTGAAAACACCTACAATATATGCAAAAAGGGGGATAAATAACATTCATACTTATGTTTGTACACAAATCCGCAATACACAAATTTAAATGGAACATGTGATGTATATACAAACATTAATGTACGACAAGTAACAAGTGTAAAAAATGCAAAATATGAAAATAACAAATCGTTTAGATAGATAAACGTAATGTTTCATATCTGTTATACATAATAATAACAGCAATGTGTAGCAAAAGGTTTTTTTTTGCTAAACACAGCCTAACAAATGAATGGATTTCCTTTACACGAGTTTACATACATCAAGAAAAAACAAGTTTAATGAGCCATCATGTAGTAAGTTCGTTAATATGCACACACATTAAATTTATTTATTTATTTACTTTTTTTTGTTGATAAACAAACTTGATATGAATCAGTTTTGTCTAAAGTAAGTTTAAAATAGATTACTTAAAAAATTACAATTATTACAGGAGCGGGAACGTTTCTTTTTAATTTTTTTGATCTGTCCAAGTTCACATGTGATATCCGTATGATAAACTAAGTCTGATATGAATTGGTTATTTGAAAATTTGAGACAGCTTAGAAGATTCTTTTTTAACTGAAACGCAAATATTTCTATAATATAGTGAGCGGATGTTCTAACATCCAATTACCGTTCGTTCTTTTTCAAAGATACGAAAGTCTTTTCCCCGTTAAATAATAAAGTACTTAGTTTGTTAATACTATTTTCATATGATTGTATTCAGTATGTTTGTTGTATTTTTATGTAAACATTCATGTCGCCTTTTTAGTCTACAAATATGTTCGATAATAATAATAATTATTATTACGCTAGTTTATTATTATATCTGGTGTTGATCCTGTCACGACACTTAAATGATTAATAATACAGAATACAAACCGATCAAATCACAAAACGAAATCATGGACAACCGTTCTGCCTCTTAATAATGCAAAAATAACATTTTACAATCCAATAAATTCGTTTTTAATTTTGACCGTTTTGTTAACTATTTATTTGTAATTTTGTTACAAACTGAAAATGTTTTTTGGAAATTAATATTTACAATTTAGAACCGCAGTTCCAACCGATATGATATAGGTAAAATTGTAAATGATACTGATGAAAATTCTATTCTTAATAAATAAGATGATTAAACAAAATAAGTCTTAACTAATGATTCAAGGAATATATCCCGTGGAGTATTCTGGAGCTGTTCTTTGTAACATTTTTAAATAAAAGGAAATCTACCAACGACCTAATGGGGTTTAGGTACTGTAATCACCACATTCTTGTCCTGTTGCGCTATGGATTGCATATTTTCTTCTTTATACTCGGTGTTGGGTTGTAGCACAAATAATTTAATATTCCCAATGCGGAGTGTAGGAGAATAAAAGAGGAATAGGATACCAGATTCGGAGGTGCCTCTGGTTATTAGGTTGCTATCAAGAAAGTTCTTCCTCTATGTATGTAATAAATGTCTCAAAACGGAAGAGTTTGCATACTTCGAGACCAGTACCAAGATTTCTGTATTATGATAGATACAGTAGAGTTCGTTTATTACTTACTCTTCCATGAACCTCCTCTTGGAACCTCAAGGTCACATTGCGTAATGTCAACGTAAAGAAAGGATATATTTAAGATATAACAATGAAAATCCTGATTTAACATAGTTATTACATTTCAGTTAAGACTTATTTTGTTAAACACAATATTTTAAGATCCTACTTAGTTTCAAAACGCCTGTATAACAACAACTAATTTTGGTAATTAATCATTAAGGATGAGTATATCTCCCAAAATTTAGTTAAACACAAAACTACGTCATACTAAATTAAAAAGACGAAGCAATTAATATAAAAATCAGTTATTTATTAATAAAAAAAAAAATTCCAAATAATTTCAAATAGAACTTAAACGTCGAACGATAAATATTAATTTTCATTATTAAATAACGAAGAGATTAATTAATTTAATGTAAGCATACTAATTTTTAAGGCACTTCTTAAATATAAAATCAAAAATAAATCTAAGTGAATAATTTAAATGTAATTGAGCTTGTGACGTAACTTTGTGTTACACCATTAAATGAAAGGAAAAAGAGGAGACAGAAAACGCGTTTACATAAATAAAAGGAATCTGTACAAATCGTTAGTACAAATTAATATTTACAACGGACCGTTTTTTTTTTTTAGAAATGGCACTGTACACGTATCGTTAAAATAATAATTAATTGTTTGACGCGCTCTATATTATGGGAAAAATGTAAAAACCGAGATATGTACTGAAAAAATGAAAAATTATAGAAATTTGGCACCTCGTTTCGTCCTCATCGTCATCTTCGTCCGAGCGTCGACGCGCGTCCACCGTTGGTTATTCCCTCGTTATGTACACACTATACTAAAGGGGTATTTGGATTAGGGCAGCCCAGAAAAATGTTGTACTCAAATTTATACCAGACAGAAGGCGCGCACGCACTTCAACGATCAGACGCAAATCTCCATGTCTTCAATATTAACACAGTCACTATTGTTTCCCAACTTAAGTAGAGTCTTTTTGATTCTTAATGCTGGTAATCTTACGTGTGGATTTTGATGCCAACATTCTCTCATTAGTTTTCCCATACCACACAAAATCTATTAAGAAATAATTTATTTAATTACTTAGATAAAAAAATAATGGGGTACAGCTTCAGGGAGGATAGCAAGGTAGCGGCGCATGTGAAGGAGTCTGGGAATGGGGTGAGAGAGTGTTTGGAAAGGATATCAGAAAAAGAAAGATTATGTTTGATGGGTTGGTGAGGAGTGCAATGATGTATGGGGAGGAAGTTTGGGGATGGAAGAGGCAGGACGTACAGAATCGGGTTGTGGGTCTGGCGAGAGAAATGAGGTTGGAAACGACTAGAAGAGCAGTTAAATATGACGAAATGATAGATAGAAGACCATACTGCGGGATGCTGGGAGAGATTTGGAAGGAAGTTAGGGAAGGGAAGATATATGGTAAAGGAGAGAGGAGGGAATATTACAAAAGGACGTGTTATTCGGGGGCAGAGATAAATAACAGAAGAAAGAAAGGGTTGGTGATGTGGGGGAGGTAAGCGACAAGGATAGGGACGTCCAGAGACAGGAGAGAAGGACGCAGATAAGAGAGGAAAGATATGGGGACATAATAACGGAAGGGTTTCCAAAATACTTGGTGAAGGAGGGAAGTGAGGTTAAGTTAAGTTTGGTTTGTCATCAGAAAATTATAAACTTTTAGTTAACCATAAAAACTGTACATGCTGTTCCTGTAAGTCATGGCATAATTTTAATCATAAATACTAGAGTTAAAATGATATATAAATAAAAGCCCATAAATGGTAAAAATTAAGAAATTTTTAATCATTTTAACAGCCACAGGATCAATGCTATACAGGACTGTCCTTAAAATCCTTAAATTTTACAACTGATTCGAAAAGTCTATGTCATTTTAAAATTATTTTTATTCTTAAAAATTTTTGTTTAGAAGCATCGTTTTTGAGTTATTCGTAAAAAGCTACAACCTCAATTATGAAATGTTTTCATTAATCGTAGGTGCCTATGAAAACAAATTGTAAATGACGTCTGACGTCACAGAGATGGGCGGAGCTTATACTGACTGCAAACAATTTCGCTGCTAACCACAGTTGCTAACGATAAATCGCCAAAAAATGTCAGTTGAAATGTCATCACTTAGTTTATTTTATTTTAACACTAATAAAAAATTGCATTATGGTGATTTACCGTTAGCATATGGTGTTTATAGACAACCTAAGACTTGACGTCATAGAGATGGGTGGAGCTTATACCGACATATGCAATTTTTCAATTAATGTTAAAATAAAATAAACTAAGTGACATTTTAGATGACATTTTAAATGACTGTTTTATGGCTTTATCTTAGCAACTGTGGTTAGCAACGAAATTGTTTGGAGTCGGTATAAGCTCCGCCCACCTTTGTGACGTCAGACTTAGGCAGTCTACTGTCAAATCATTACTCAACTTTCGTTAGTCAGTAGTAGTTGTTTAAAATGACAAATAATTACAGTTTTAGTGAGCAAACTGCCATGCTTTTAACATTAGGAGAGTGTTTAGGCAATGCTAACGCAGTGGTGAGATGATATTGCAAATAACTGTTGATATACTGTTGATATCAATAGTTCGGACATTTTGGAACGTCTAAAAGTACGGCTTGGCGTGTGCGACACGAACAGCAATTGTATCCATACCACTTGTCAACAGTACAAGAATTAAAAATTGCTGATCATCTGCTGGGAGTACAGTTTTGCCATACTATGATGGAAAAATGTACTATTAATGCTGCGTATTTAGAAAAAATACTTTTTATTGATGATCATTAATTTGACATATTGCTTTACTTACGATTTATTTTCATGGGCGTCTACAATTAATGACAGTAATTCATGGACGAAGTTGTATCTTTTTGTGAATAACTCTAAAACGATGCGTCTAATCAAAAATTTCTAAGAGTGAAAATAATTTTAAAATAAAATAGACTTTTAGAGTCAGTTGGAAATTTTAAGGGTTTATGATATAATAAGAAAGTTTTAAGGAAATAATCTTTGGGGACACCTGTATAGCATTGATCCTGTGGTTGGATACTTTCAAAAGCAATCTGAAACGATTTCTCATGATAATATTACATAGTTTGCCAAATTTTATCTTTCTTAGATAAACCATATAGAAAATGTTTAAAAAAATTTTAAATTTGAAGGTCCATATCTTAAGCATTTATGGGTTTAGACCAAAAGAGAGAGAGTATTAATAAATGTTTTAAACATACAAACATTAACCCTTTGCGTCCCGACGGTACTCTAAAATACCGGTACTTTGAAACACTCATTTTAAACTGTAGTCATCTATTAGGGGCATTTTTAAATTAGCATTTTTTTGACACTCTTAGGTTATACGGAAATGTAAGTTTTATTTCAACATTTTTTTTCTTAATATTTTTCCAATCCAACCCATCAATTATTATACATCATTTTAAAGAGAAAGCTTTGAGCTTTAATTTAAAATAAGTTTCATTCCTTAATTTCAATAAATACGGCTTCCAGGAATTTTTAAATTAGCATCTTTTTTGATATTTTTAGGTTATACGAAAATGTAAGTTTTATTTCAACATTTTTTTTCTTAATATTTTTCCAATCCAACCCATCAATTATTATTAGGGCCCGGAACTTTTGTAACGGAACGATACGATTTACCCCCTCCACTTGTTCTCCTAAAAAATGAGTCGGTGGCGTCAAGTCAACTCACCTGATCGGTTGTTGTTGACGACCGACGATCGATTTATTGCGCATCAATGTCAACATTGTCAACTGTCAGTACGATTTCACTGTTGTTCAAATGTGCAGTATTCGACGCTTTTCATCCGCATAATTTCGTCAAATTTGCTTTTTATCTTTCTTTAATTACCTTTAATTGGAATTTGGAGTTCTGTTTGAGTTCGTATTATTGTTTTTTTAATATTTTCAAATCGTACTGACAGTTGACACTGACGTGTAATAAACCGATTGTCGGTCGTCCACAACAACCGATTAGGCGAGTTGACTTGACGCCACCCACTCGTTTTCTAGGAGAACAAGTGGAGGGGGTAAATCGTATCGTTCCGTTACAAAAGTTCCGTACCCTAATTATTATACATCATTTTAAAGAGAAAGCTTTGAGCTTTAATTTAAAATAAGTTTCATTTCATAATTTCAATAAATACGGCTTCCAGGAATTTTTAAATTAGCATCTTTTTTGACACTCTTAGGTTATATGAAAATGTAAGTTTTATTTCAACATTTTTTTTCTTAATATTTTTCCAATCCAACCCATCAATTATTATACATCATTTTAAAGAGAAAGCTTTGAGCTTTAATTTGAAATAAGTTTCATTCCTTAATTTCAATAAATACGGCTTCCAGGAATTTTTAAATTAGCATCTTTTTTGATATTTTTAGGTTATACGAAAATGTAAGTTTTATTTCAACATTTTTTTTCTTAATATTTTTCCAATCCAACCCATCAATTATTATACATCATTTTAAAGAGAAAGCTTTGAGCTTTAATTTAAAATAAGTTTCATTCCTTAATTTCAATAAATACGACTTTCAGGAATTTTTAAATTAGCATCTTTTTTGATATTTTTAGGTTATACGAAAATGTAAGTTTTATTTCAACATTTTTTTTCTTAATATTTTTCCAATCCAACCCATCAATTATTATACATCATTTTAAAGAGAAAGCTTTGAGCTTTAATTTAAAATAAGTTTCATTCATTAATTTCAATAAATACGGCTTCCAGGAATTTTTAAATTAGCATCTTTTTTGATATTTTTAGGTTATACGAAAATGTAAGTTTTATTTCAACATTTTTTTTCTTAATATTTTTCTAATCCAACCCATCAATTATTATACATCATTTTAAAGAGAAAGCGTTGAGCTTTAATTTAAAATAAGTTTCATTCCTTAATTTCAATAAATACGGCTTCCAGGAATTTTTAAATTAGCATCTCTTTTGACACTTTTAGGTTATACGAAAATGTCAGCTTTATTTCAACATTTTTTTAAAAATATTAATAATTATTATACATCGATTTAAACAGAAAGGTTTAAGCTTCAATTTAAAATAAATTTCATTTCTTAATTTCAATAAACACAGATTCCAGGAATTTTTGAATTAGCATCTTTTTTGACACTAATTAGATATGCAAAAATAGGGGGATTGCATATTTAGTTAAAATTGATTCCAAACGCCTTTACTGAGTGTATTTTGATAGCGTTTTAATTCTGTCTGATTCTGTCACAAAGTTTAAAAATTTTTGATTTCTTGGGACACAAAGGGTTAAACCTCTATATGATCCACAAACTGATTAAACTTTACCTTCACAATAGCATTTTATTTAACACGTTCATTGCCAAGCTGAAAATTGAAGCTTTGTGTGGTGACCAAGTCATTTTTTTTTAATAGTTTTTTCTATACGATATCGCGAGTCTGGCAATGAACGTGTTAATCACCCTATATGAATAGAAAAATAACTTACTGGATCACTAAACCACCTATTGGGTAAATTTGGTCTTTGTTGATCCACACAAACGACCTTTCGCATGTCTTCAAAACTGGGGTCATTTGGTACAACATCAAAAAATGGTGGTTTGTACTCCTCAGCAATGCCATTGCTTAAAGTACATCGACACACCTCCCAATATACAAGCCCAAGGGCATAAATATCCACCCTTCTAAAAGCATCAAAACAATCCATTCGTATCCTACAACACAAAACATAATTTAAACATAACAAATTTTAAAATAAATTATTTTCTCACGTTTCATCTAATACTTCTGGACTCATATATCTTTTGGTACCAACACGTGGATTCGATCCAACATCTAAGCTGTCTGTGGCTTGTGTATGTGTAACTGCTAAACCAAAATCTGCTATAACACAGGTTCCGTTGCTTTTAACAAGAATGTTTTTCGTTTTTATGTCTCGGTGTGCTATTGCAGGTTTTCCCTGATTTAAAATATTAAAATTGAAAATAAAAATATGATTAGAAAATGTCTAATCTTACTTGAGTGCCATATATTTCAGAATGTAAATGCACAAGTCCATTAGCTATGGAAATGCAAATTCGTAACATTTGTTGGTGAGTTAAATGTGTCCTATTGAGATGATCATAAAGGCTCCCTAACGCATGGTAGTGTGTAATGAGCCACAATTGTGTACAGGAATTTCGAGACGTCATATCAGACCCAATGTAACCCAAAATACTTTCATGACGTATTAAAACAGTACTAAAAATAAATAAAAACCAAATATATATTACTCAAATGTTTATAACTTTTTACCTATAAATCTCTGTTTCCCTATTCCAACTAGCTTCATCTCTTGAGAAAAATATTTTAACAGCAATACTTTCTCCTTGCCAAATTCCTCTCCATACTTCACCATATCGTCCTTTTCCAATACACTCAACCAAAGAAATATGTTTTGCCAAAGTCCTTTGAATTAATAATGGTAATCCTGATCCACTTCCAGAGGTCAATGAATGTTGTAAGTACTCCCTGAGGGTGCTGTCACCAGCTGCAGTAGCCCTAAGAAGATCGTCTCCACTATAATAAGTGTCCAAATCGCATTTTGTCTGATTCCTAAGTCTTTGCTTATGTAGGCGACGCATAAGATAAAGGAAAATGAGGCCCAACACCGACATAATAAGTATTGGACCAAGAATAGCGGCCCCAAGTTTTAATATATAAAATGATTTGGAATAAACACTTAGCTCATCCGAAATAGGATACTCTCCAATATCTGGAAACTCTCCTTGATTACAATAATCACCTTCACAGCATATTACATGATATTGGCCTACTGCGTGCCGTTTATTATGTTGACCAATTATTGATGATGTTTTACATATCATAGGTAATTGATCTGCACGAGTTGTACAACCTCTCGCTACACTTTCTTCACCTAAAGAAATGTATATATCTCAATAATTCATAAAAAAAATCTTAAAATTTTATACAAACTAACCCGAGTGTTCTCTAATCCTGGATTTCCAACATTGTATAGCATCGTGACATATTGTTTCTTCTTCACAATTTGGAGCTTCACATGAATAACACTTAAACCTGTCCTTTCCAATATCTCGCATTGGAAGAGAGTTGTGCCTGATATTATGTTTAGAACTGTAAGGGGGCGGTTCGCCAGCTTCGTGTTCATCATAACTTTCCCGATTATCTAAGTGATCAGGTAGAACTTGTTGATACAAAGATTCGCCTGGAAATATAAATGGAATGTATAATAACAATTTTTTTGAGGTTAGATAGAGTATCGAATTGGGGCCTTAAAATCATGTTAGGGGACAGTGTAAATAAATATTCGAAAGGAATTAATTAACTTACTTGTGCATATATTCACTATAAGAATAATTGATAAACAGTTTACAAAAGTCCGGACAGCCATGTTTATTATTAACTTAACTAAGTACCGAGGGTGTCAACACAAATTCCGAATAATTTTTTTTTTATTTTATATTACTTCTTAAAACGTTCAATGCTAATATCATAATAAATCATTTCAATTGTTGTTTAATATTATTAGTAATTGTTTAATTAAATTTTTGTAAAAAAATTTTTGTTACCAAGTTATGTAATTTATACTAAAATTCAAATGAGCTAATAGCGTGATAAATTAGTTTTATAGTAATCCTTAAGTTATTGTTATATTTTTTTGATTATTAGTATATACAGAACATATATTTCGAAATGATAATTACATTTAACTATAATTAATCAATAAATGTAGTTTTTAAACGTTTTAGGTTTTTTGATTTTATGAAAGATAAAAATTTCGGGCTAGTTAGTACGTGGTTGACGGATAAATTTCCTAGAAGTGTCGGCGGATAGAGAATGAAGTAGCGTTTTCTTTAAATCAGACGTTTGTTAAATTATCAAAGTAAGTATAATCCTAATTAATAACAACCATAATTAATCTAAAATTGCAAATTAATCGACATACGAAACTACCGCCCTTTCATCATTTCTATTTTTAATTTTCTTCAATGAATCATGATAAAATTTTTTTGTTACAGAGCGCATCTCGTTTACTTGAGCTCTTTTAGAACAATGAGCACCAAATTGGTGTTTTCGGGCACTTTGTCCAAGACAGATCCCCAACAAAAACCAGTACTCATTATTGGACAACTCAAGCATTTAGCACAACTTCCTTATAATGAGATTAAGACCAAACTTGAACCAAGAGTTTCTGAGGAGGTAAAAAGAGTAATGCCTCAATTTTTCTCCATTAATTTGTTTTCTTTTAGGTTTATAAAATAGCAATTCCTAGTTTACATCCTTCACCTACTGACACCTGTTCTTTGTACTTAAACTTGGCTACTGTGGCAGCGTTGCCTGTTAAGTGTAGTCGTCATAATACACCTTCAAGATCTCATGCTATAACAAGACTGATTCATAATTGTAGTGTTGGAGTAGATGAGAGTATTGTGGTGAGAATAATTTAGATATAACATTGAAGGTTTCTTCTATCTATATAGATTATTTTTTTATGTTTAGATTCTTTGTGAACGAAGTGATGTTTATGCTAGTGCGTGTGCTGTTGCTCGAGCTTTTCCATTGTACAGCAAGAAAACATCAGCTGGTTATGCAGATGTAGTTACAGTTACTGTTGAGTTCATTATAATGCCTAATAAAGAGATGGGTAAGATCTTTTTTAGTTTCATTATCTATTTTTGACTTTGATTCTTTTCAGAAAATTCCGAATTTCCTGAACTTTCTGCAGAAGAACTTCAGGTTTTAGAGGAAGCTGCTTTTGGAGTTCGTTTAGCAGCCAGAATAGTTGATGCTCCTTGCGGTGACATGAATGTTGATGCATTTTTGCAGGTTAACTAACCAACTCATAAAATAGAATTGCAATATAATAAAAATATAAATTATAGGAAATTTCCACCATTGGAAAAGGATTAAACATTACTCCTAATATCATTCGAGGAGAAGATCTCCGTGAGAAAGGATTTGGTGGTATTTATGGTGTAGGAAAATCAGCAACATCACCCCCAGCTTTGGCAGTACTGAGTTATACTCCTCCAGGTGCTACTGTAACTGTTGCATGGGTTGGAAAAGGAATTGTTTATGATACTGGTGGTTTAAGCATCAAAGGAAAGGTATAAATCTTAAATTTTCCAATAAATTTTTTTTTTATATTTGTATCCATATTCAAGTTAATTAAGTATTAATAAAACGACAAAAACTGCTATTTATTAATATGTATGGAACTAGTTTTGGGCTAAATTCCCATCTTTAGTCAAATTTCTAGGCACAGCATAGAAAACATTATACAAAAACCCAATTAACATGATCATTGCTTACTTACTGTCTATTAAAAAGGAATTAATGGTAAAAAATATCTTGATTAAAATTTTTACTATAATATAATAACAACATTTATGTTTATCTCGATCGATTTTATAAAATAACACTTTAAAACATCAAAAAAGAAGCAAGAAAACAATTAAAACACAAACTTTCAGCGTTGTTGGTGGCGCGAAATTTACAGATTCAGATTATTTAAGTACAAAAATAAAGGTTTATAGTTTATTATATTATGAAATCGAGTTTCAAACCTGTATTACATCTATGTAAAAGTGTCGCACCTTCAAAATTAATGCTATGTCTTGTTTCCAGTCCATGGTTAAAAACTTTTGAGTTATTTTTTTGGTCATGTATTCAGGTTTCAAATCTTCGCCCTGTTTGATTGATCAATATAACTTCCATCACAGTCAGAACTCCATTCTCCTTAAAAATATCTTTTTTATTTTCTTCATGATAATTTGAAAAAATGTTAAGTAGGTTTGTTCTATTTGAGAAAGCGAATGAGATGTTAGTTATACTTATCAAAAATATGTTTAGCATTATAAGAAATGTTGTTGTATGGAATGGATTTGTAAATCTTTGTCTCTTTATCTGGTTTTTTATATAAAGGATGTGTCTTTCTTAATATTCTATTAATCAAATAAATAATATAAAACAGAAACCCATTTTGACATGCTAGTGTTTTAATGTAATTAAATTCTTTTATCTTGTTCTCTTCGCACAAAGTCGAAAAAAGTAATCTAAAATTTGAAGGCTTTTGATTCATTGGATGTGCAGAATTGTATGGTATGGTTGTGGGTATTATTGTTGGCTTCTTGTAAATATCATAATCATATTTATATTAATATACAGGATGTCTCACGTAACTGGTTCGTTAGAACTTTTTCAGGTTCCACTATTCGTAGAGATTTGAAATTTTGGTAGCATGGGTTGTTCATTCGGAACTTTCGATCTAAAATATTTTCAAGATGGCCGCCACTTCCGGTCTACCGGAAGTAGACCATAACTTCGCTATTTTAAATGGAATGTTATAGTTTTTATTACACAATTTAATTGTACGTAAAAAAATAGGTTGACTTTGATAAATGTTATTGGTACCTAGCGTTTTTCGTTTTCGAGTTATTTTGGTTTTAAACTTTTTTTGGTAAATTTCAACATGCTCTTTAAAACTCCATATCTCAGCCAAAGTTCATTCCAAAAAGATCTACTTTGGCACGATTACTCTTCAGATGTTGTCAAACAGATTGTCATTTGTTGTATCGGAGTATCTTATACAGAATGATCAAAAATTGAATTAGTGTTTCTCCATATTCAATGGCGAGAAAGTCGAAAATTTTAAATGGAACGCCCCATATTTTTTTAGCCTATCAGAAAGAGAATTTAATTCTCTACACGGTAATTCTGAAGAGTAATCGTGTCAATTTAGAGCTTTTTTGAATGAACGTTGGCTGGGATATAAGGTTTTAAAGAGCATGGTGAAATTTGCCAAAAAAACCTTAAAATGAAAATAACTCGAAAACGAAAAACGCTAGGTACCAATAACTTTTATGAAAGTCAACATATTTTTTTACGTACAATTAAAAGGTACAATAAAAACTATAGCATTCCATTTAAAATAACGAAGTTATGGTCTATTTCCGTTAAACCGGAAGTGGCAGCCATCTTGAAAATATTTTAGATCGAAAGTTCCGACTGAACAACCCATACTACCAAAATTTCAAAACTGTACGAATACTGGAACCTAAAAAAGTTCTAACGAACCAGTTACGTGAGACACCTGTATATGATCATAAATTTTGTTGAATGTTGTTCAAATAGATCAAAAATTCATGAAGCGATTCTTTACTCCCCTCCCAAACGCAAAACATCGTCACTATATCTTGTTCATTTGAATATACAGTGTGTCCCCGGATAGGTGAAACGACTCTTATAAAATGTAAATTTTTTTCGATATTAACTGTCATCTTTTGGGGTTCAGGCCTGCTTGATTAAAGACTAATTTTGAACATATTTTCAAATTTTAAAAAACAAGTGAGTGTTGATACTGAAGCTAAAACTTCTTGTGTGTCAGGTAAAGTACCTTTTCTGTTTACAGTATGGTAAAATGTTACTAAGAAATTTTATTCAGAATGAAAAGTTATGGCCATACGCAAATTTTCATCAGCCTACTTTGATAAAACCTATTGTTTATTATTTTCGTCAATAGTACCTTATTACGACTTTTCGTTTTGAGATTCAGATTATTAGGGAGAAATAAACAAACCGTTCTGAAAATGTTCACAAGAAATTAAGTGTGTGTTCGCCCACAAAGGAAAACAGTTGATCATAGTTAATCAGTTTCATCATAATTTTTTTTTCTTAGAGTGAATACTTCCTGCTGTAAGAAATCTTTTGATTAAACGCCAACAAGTACCTCTTTTAATTGCAGTATTTGGAAATTTTTCACAAAATAAAGCAATAATCGGTTTTTTCCCGGTTCCATAACACTGAATCACGTAAACTTTTTCCTGTAATGTTAACATTCTGTTTAAAAAACACTTTAAGTTTACTAAATTACAGTTTGAGAGATTAACAGTGACAGGAAAGCAATTTTGTTTTTCCATGGCAGTCTTTGTTAGAAATAAAATTGTTTGATATGGATTTTTTCAAAGTAGGCCGATCAATCCGAAAATTTGCATATGCCCATAGTTTTTCATTCTGAACAAAACTTCTTAGTAACACTTTCACGTACTATAAACAGAAATGGTACTTTACCTGCCACAAAAAGAGTTTTTCTTTCACTGTCAAGGCTCACTTGTTTTTTAATAATTGATAATATGTTCAAAATTAGTCGTTAATCAAGCAGGGCTAAACCCCAAAAGATGACAATTAATATCGAAAAAATTTTACCTTTTATAAGAGTCGTTTCACCTATCCGGGGACACACTGTATGTTTCTTAAAAGGATTTTTATCGTTCATTATTATACAGGGTGCGGCAACATAACTTCCTTTTTTGAAATGTGCGCCATTTAGTTGGTTGATATCGTAGCGGAGTGCTAGTAGTCTCGTTCGAGAGCATGGACTATAAAGTTTTGTTCCGACAAAGTTCAGGCGCCATCATGCGTTAAATCAGTGAAGAGCATGCATTTCCCGTTGAGGCCTACTTTTCGAACGAATATTCTGTGATCGCAACCCAGTGCGCCTTTCGGAGTCGCTTTAATTTAGCCCCTGTACCGGATCGGAAATCATTTGTTACGTGGGTCACTACGTTCAGGCAAACTGCAAGACGAAGAACTGGAGTCCCTCGGCCCATTAGAACACTTGAGAACATAGAGAACTAGATGAGTTGGACTTAGGGGACATTTGGTTCCAACAAGACGGTGCAACAGCTCAAACTTCAAGAGCATGGTGGCTGTTGGGCGATTTGGCTCCTTGTGATTTTTTTCTATGAGGTTTTTTTGACATCCCGTGTTTATGTGTACCGTCCAAGGACCCTACAAGATTTGACCAACATCCAGGAAGAAATTGCCAACATAATCCCTGCTATACTGGCAAGAGTCATGACAAACGCCAGAAATCGGTTTACTCAGTATATGGATAATGTGTTAAAACTTTATGTTTGTGCCTACATTATAAAAAGCAAATACAAATTTTCTGATTCATGCAATAGGTTTTATTAAGTTTTGAAAAAAGGAAGTTATGTTGCCACACCCTGTAGTAAAAATTTTAACCCAAGATATTTTTTACCATTAGTTCCTTTTTGACAGTAAGTAAGCAATGATCATATTAAGCGGGTTTTTGTATAATGTTTTCTATGTTGTGCGTATAGATTTGGCTGAAAATGGACATTTAGCCCAAAACTAGTCCCATATACAGGTGTCTCACGTAACTCGTTCGTTAGAACTTTATTAAGTTCCACTATTCGTACAGTTTTGAAATTTTGGTAGCATGGGTTGTTCATTCGGAACTTTCGATCTAAAATATTTTCAAGATGTCTGCCACTTCCGGTCCAATACTTCGTTATTTTAAATGGAATGTTATGGTTTTTATTACACCTTTTAATCGAACGTAAAAAAATATGTTGACTTTCATAAAAGTTATTGGTACTTAACGTCGAGTTATTTTAATTTAAAGTTCTTTTTGACAATTTTCACCATGCTTTTTAAAATCTCATATCCCAGCTAACGTTCATTCAAAAAAGCTCTAAATTGCCACGTTTACTCTTCAGATGTTGTCAAATAGATTGTCATTTGCTGTATCAGAGTATCTTATACAGGTGGTCATAAATTGGGTTACCGTTTCTCCATATTCAACCGCAAGAAAGTCGAAAATTCTAAATGGAACGCCCCGTATTTTATTAGCCTATCCGAAAGGGAATTTAATTCTCTACAATTTATCTGTAAACATTTCTATACCTATTTATTGTAGTTTGTCTCATATTGGGAAATTTATCAAAACATGCAGGAAACCGTTTGTATTTTTATTAGAAGGCCATGACATTTTGACAGTTTTTCGTTTAATTTATGTCTATTATTATTTGTACTATTAACTACGATTGATAATCTTTTAGTTTACTAGCTTTTACTTACCAAAAATAACAAACAGAATATCAAATAAATGAAACAATTAATACAAAAAATTAATGACAAAAATTAGATTTGGATAATAATATAAATTTGTTATTAAATTGAATTTGAAAATGCAATAAAGTACGATAAAATATTTATTTCGTTGTCTTCATCACTGGTGACCGGAAATATGCGGTTTCTTTTGGTCTCGATATGTCCAAAACTAAGAAAATCTTAATCAATTTTTTGATCATGTGTTCGACACGTCCTGTCTAAAATTTTATTACATTCGCCATCAATACAAAATAAATTTCAAATATCACCGTTGGAATAATCTGCCATGATGTTCAATGACTTAAGCCTTCCAGAAGCGACTTCCAGAAGTTTTTGTCGTGTAAACACGTATTAGAAGTCGACTTCCAGAAGTCACGGCTTGCAGAAGTTACTTGCAGCAATTATGTGGAAACACGTGTTTGTTGCTTGCTGGAAGTAACTTGAACGACTTGCTGTGAACTACAAGTGTTTTGAAGACTTAAAGAAGAAGTCGGGTATACGTGAGTAAACGGTTTGTGGTATTCTCTTCTGTTTTCAGTTTTGTTTTGTGTTTTTTTTTGAGTTTTTTTCAAAATTTATAAAAATGGACAAAAATAAATTCGTTTGGAGTAGTGAAAAAACACATTTGGCAATTGAAAAACAAGAAAGTTATCCTGAATTATGGGACACGTCCTCAAAAGACTATAAGAATAAAATTAAAAAACAAAATGCTTTAAAGGCAATAGCCAATGATATAGACGCACCCGAAGAAGAGGTCAAAAGGAAATTGCACAACCTCCGAACACAGTTTGGTCAAGAAGTAAACAAAGAAAAGAAAAAAAAAAGTGGCCAAAGTACTGATGATGTATATGTTAGCAAGTGGGAGTTTTATAATGACATGAAATACATGACGTCATCTCATGTACCCAAAGAAACTGAGGATAATTTGGTAAGAATAAGAAAATACGGAGATATAATCGTTTTTCTTGTTTTTTTTCTTACATGTTGCCAAAAATCGAAGAGTAATTAAAAGCCGGTCTTTGGGAGGTATAGCCAATCTCATTTTAGTATCCTGCTTTTGAATACTTGTTTGAATTAAAGATAAAATGTATTCAAAATCATCATTAGATATTTCCAGGAAATTTTTCAGTTGCATGGAGTCTTCGGTCCGCAATTCTTCAAGTAATGTATTTTGGAAACTTAAATCGGCGCGTTGATTTAAGCAGCATCCAATTTTTTACCCAAACACTTCTTTTTGTTTTTTTTTTAATTTGTTTCTTTTTAATTAAATATGCTGCGATGGCAGCTGCTAATCTTATTTTTCCACAAGACATTTTTATACTGTCATTCGTAAAAAAAGCAAACTACTGCAAGCTGTACTCACATTGTGTGGAAACACGTCTGCAATTTCTTGCAGCAAGTTCGTCGTGATAACTTCTACAAACTACTTCTGGAAGCAGACTTCCGTAAGTTTCGGTTTGAGTGGAAACACTTCAGCAAATACTTGCAGAAGTTCTTCCGCAAGTGACTTGCTAGTGGACACACGGCTTTACACCCGTCGTCAAATGTAACTAATGACAACAATAATACAAACATGGACCTAAAACTGTCAAAATTCCATAGCTTTCTAATAAAAAAACCTGCATTTCGTGCATGTTTTAATAAATTTCCCAATATGAGCCAAACTACAATAAATAGGTATAGGAATGTTTATAGATAATTTGTAGAGAATTAAATTCCCTTTCTGATAAGCTAAAAAAATATGGGGCGTTACATTTAAAATTTTCAACTTTCTCGCCATTCAATATGGAGAAACAGTAATTCAATTTTTGACCATCCTGTAGAAGATACTCCGATACAATAAATGACAATCTATTTGACAGCATCTGAAGAGTAATCGTGCCAATGTAGATCTTTTTTGAATAAACATTGGCTGAGATATGGGGTTTCAAAGAGCATGTTGAAATTTAATAACTTTTCAAAGTCAACCTATTTTTTTACTTACAAGTAAACGGTTTAATAAAAACTACAGCATTCCGTTTAAAATAACGAATTAATGGTCTACTTCCGGTAGACCGGAAGTGGCGGCCATCTTGAAAATATTTTAGATCGAATAAAGAATCCATGCTACCAAATTTTCAAATCTCTACGAATAGTAGAACCTTGTTACATGAGACATCCTGTATATTAATAAATAGCAACTTTTGTCATTTTATTAAGATTTTTTTTGATTAAATTTTGATTAGACCGCAATGCCAGGGATGAAACGAGATTGTGGAGGAGCTGCTGGAATTTTAGGCGCATTTCACGCCGCTGTTAAAGCGAATTTTACTCAAAATCTCCATGCTGTGTTTTGTTTGGCAGAAAACTCAGTTGGGCCTCAAGCAACGCGGTAAACATTTAGTGCCTAAAGTCTGTTTATTGTAGTAATATTGATGATTTTTTTTTATTTTTCTTAGACCTGATGATATCCATAAATTATACTCTGGTCGTACTGTTGAAATTAACAACACAGATGCTGAAGGTCGCTTAGTTTTGTCGGACGGCGTCGTTTATGCTCAACGCGATTTAAAGGCAAACATAATCCTTGATATGGCTACTTTAACAGGTGCTCAGGCCGTTGCTACAGGAAAATATCATGCTGCTGTACTTACTAACAGCGCTGATTGGGAGGATTACACAATGCACGCTGGGCAAGCTTCGGGAGATTTGGTATTTCCAATTCCCTATTGCCCAGAGTTGCATTTCTCTGAGTTTGCTTCTGCTGTTGCTGATATGAAAAATTCCGTGGCTGATCGAAATAACGCTCAATCTTCGTGTGCTGGATTGTTTATTGCTGCGCATTTAGGATTTGATTATTCTGGTGTTTGGGTTCATGTTGATATGGCTGCGCCAGTTCATTGTGTAAGTTATTTTTTTATTAATAACTTTTAATGTTATAATTTTCAACCTTTTTATTTAGGGTGAACGCGCAACTGGATATGGTGTAGCTTTATTAACAACATTATTTGGAAGTTACAGTAAGCATCCATTGTTAAAGGCACTTGGCCCAGATTTAGATATTCAATTGGGAAACGCTACTAAGAAACTCAAAAAATATTGATTTTTTAATGTTAGTACATCATTTGGTTTAAATCAAGAACAAAAAATAAAAAAACAAAAATCATTTATTAGAATATAAGGTACGTATCCAATGGATTATAGTTTCTTCTCATTGTTAAGAACAAGAAAAACGTTATAAATAAAGAATATATTTGATTACGAAATATTTACTCTTGTAATTGTGCGCAATAAAAATCGTTTTAAAGGATAATTTCGTTTTTAAAACTGCGACTTAACTCCTTATTAGGTAAAACAATCGAGTTTAATAGGATCGTTTCCTGTTTTACACTCACATAACACCCTAAAAATATAAATCATTAAAATAGAAATTATTAATAACAAAATGTGTGTACCGAGGATTGTTATTGATGGATTTAATCGTCCATCATTATTAAACAAAACGGGATTTTCCATTTTTGCAAATGGTTTATTTGGATCTGGGTCAGATGGGGTTCCTTCAACTCTAGCCCATTTTCCAACCTTTGAATTTCTTCCTATAATACTGTGAAGGATTAAACTGTGATCTTCTATGTGAGCATTTGCCAAAATTATACTTTCACGCACGCGAACTCCTGGACCAATTACCACATCTGGACCTATACTCACATTGGGACCCAACTAAAAATAATATTAAGAATATAAATTATGGCTGAGAAGAGATATACAGCTTAAATATGAGTTACCACTGCTGTAGGATGAATCACTGCTGTAGGATGAATATAAACATCTGGAGTTATGTGACAGTGAGGATTTTGATCTCCTGATGCATGTAAATGAGCCAATCTTTCAGGATGTGTATTCCTATAAAGTTGGAGATAATGTCGATTTGCATAAATAGCTGACCCAGCTGTTTTTAATTGAGACCACCATCTAGACACTTGATAAGTAAATATTTTCCCTGTTCCTGCTAAAGGGGCTAAAATTTCTTGCTCAAGTTGCATATAACCAGCTTTATTTCCATTTCCATTCCTATAATTAAAAAAATATTAAAAAAATAAAAATAAATTAAAGCAAAAAAGAAACCTGTAATATTCTTGTTGTTTCACATTAAATGCTTCGCCAATAGCTTGAAAAATTTCCATTGAAAACACATAAATTCCACAACTGATTAAAGTGGAAACATAAGAACTTGGTTTTTCAACATAATGAGATACTTCATGAGTAGTTTTATCTGTTACTAAACATCCATAGTTCAAAGATTGTTGCCTCGTAGCTTCTGTACTCATCACAGTTACCAAAGCATTATCTCCTTTGCTTTTATGAAATTCGTATAAGTCATCAAGTGGGAAATCAGCGCAAACGTCTCCATTCATCACAAAAAATGCATGTGGGTTTCCAAACCGGATTTGATCTCGAAAATGATATAAACTTCCTGCAGTTCCTAACGCAGTAAATTCTTGCAAATATCTTTTAAAAAAAAATTAACAATAACAACATAACCAAATTGAAATTATATACCGGATATTAACGCTATAATAATGTTGAACATCATTAATAAAAGGCTCAATTTGACTGGGCGGATAAAACCCGATCAACAATATTTCTTTCAAGTCTTTAACAGCCAAACAGGCTTCAATATGGTGTTGAATTAACGGAAGACCAGCTACCGGAAACAGGGGTTTCGGTATATCCAGAGATAAAGGCCTAAATCTTGTTCCTAAAAACGATTTTATAAACATAAAAAATTTTTAGGTTAAGTTTTAATAATTTACCTTTTTGAGGACCTCCGATAAGTATAACCGCTTTGAGCATGGTTTCGTTGATGCAATAATAAAATTTGTGCTGAAATAATATATTTATGCTAAAAAATTGTAATCAATTTCACAAAGTTTGACACGTAATTTAAATTCTTTTGGTTAGTGCTGCCATCTGTGTTGTGTATTTTGTTGACGTTTCAAATTATAATCAATTCAAGGTTATCTCTCAACAATTTTACTGTAAAATCTTTATCTTTAGAAAAATAAATATTTCAATTCAATTCTTTTATTGTTAGAAATGTAAATAATAAATTAATTTTAATAATGGATATTTTAATGTAACCATGGTAACAGTTTTGATGTCAAAATTATCAAATAATAAACAAGGTGATTTCAAAAAAATTTTAGGTTAAGTTTTAATAATTTACCTTTTTGAGGACCTCCGATAAGTATAACCGCTTTGAGCATGGTTTCGTTGATGCAATAACAAAATTTGTGCTGAAATAATATATTTATGCTAAAAAATTGTAATCAATTTCACAAAGTTTGACACGTAATTTAAATTCTTTTGGTTAGTGCTGCCATCTGTGTTGTGTATTTTGTTGACGTTTCAAATTTTAATCAATTCAAGGTTATCTCTCAACAATTTTACTGTAAAATCTTTATCTTTAGAAAAATAAACATTTCAATTCAATTCTTTTATTGTTAGAAATGTAGATAATAAATTAATTTTAATAATGGATATTTTGATGTAACCATGGTAACAGTTTTGATGTCAAAATTGTCAAATAATAAACAAGGTGATTTTAACACGTTAGGAAAATGTCTAAAATAAAAAAAGATTTTGATGATAAATCTTTATTTAGTAATCTACAAAAAGCTATTGAAGATGATAAATTGTATTGGATAAGGAACGACGCGAAGATTCGAGCTTGTTACACGTCTCAAAACTATGATGAATTTAAAGAAACTGTAGCGGCTGCACACTTATGTCCGTTGAGTAAAGAAGATAAGAGAAAAAAATACATGGGTACTTGGAATAAAATGATAAGCAAGGAAAATAATGACAAATAGCGCATGTTATTTTTTGTTAAATAACAAGTTTTATTAAAATTCTAATAAATGCATACATGGTTTGTTTTTTTTAGCAAAAATTGATTTTCCTGGTTTTTATAATCCCTTATACCCTCAGCAAACAAAAGAAAAATAATCATATATTTTAATGAATAATAAAAAATAAATTTTTAAATTGCAAGACTTATCCCCTTTTATATCAACTCAACTATTTCCTTGGTTGTTGGATATTTATAATAGGTTTAGAAGCATGTTGCGCTGGTGGTTTATCCTTATGAAAACTTTGCACAGCCTCAGTAGGAAAATCGGCGTTTCCCCTTGGAATAGCACCAGAAATTGTTGTTACCTTGGGTGGACTTCCAGAGACCTTTAACCCGGTAATATCTTCTGAAAATCCCGTCTGATCCTTATGAGTTTTATGTTGAGTAATTCGCATACCCCCCGCTTTAACTGCGCATTAACAAAAACAATCAAAAATAACCGACCTTTGTCAATGTTTATTTACACCATATGTTCTCACCTGCTGGAGGATGACCCGCTTTTAGTTCGGATTCACTCTTGCCCGGACTTGACATGTTTTTGACAATGGTATCGCACTTAGTAACAGGGCTTAAGTAGTCTTATTCGTTTCAACCTCAAATTGCCACGTTCAGCAAAATTCCGGCGACGGAATTATGTACCACGTTTACGTGTGACCTTTCACAACACAACACACGACGAACACTGCTACGTGCTGCGTACCGCGGATCCAATATTATCTACAAAAAGTTTATACTACTTTAATAAAACCTAAGATAAATTTAGAGAGTGTTTTTGTTCTATTTTAAACAACAATATTTTATTATTGCGTATTATTTGCAAACGTTGCGACATCAGTTTTGCAATTTTAAGAAATTATTTGTCTAGTTTAAGTATTGCAAACATAGATGTCAGGAAAATATGTAAAGAAATCTGTAAAATATATTTTTAAGTATTTATTTATAGCAAATCATGTTTATAAACAAAACAAAGCTGTGATTAACATTTAAATTATTTTTATCCTTAAATACGAACAATGGTGCATCCTAATAAACCTTGTCCAGCCCAAAGTTTAGGTAATAACTGCGTCACAATGAATCTATCTCCACGTTTTAGTTTTATTCTCAATTGATGACCCTCCGAATGACGTACAACGTTTGCAATATCCGTAATGTTTGTGAAATTCGTCGAATTTATTGATCCAAATTCAACAACAAAATCATCTACTTGCAACCCCTAAAATAAATATTTTTAATAAACATAAATTTTAAATTAAAGACAAAAAATTTACAGCAATATCTGCTGGTGATCCATCAGAAACTGTAGTAACTTTAGCAAAAGGGGTCCTATGTTGTTCTATAGCAGCTACATTATGTTGCCCTTGTTCTACTTCACGTGACGGTGTACCATTTTGAGCACTACTATAATAACCGTGTAACCCTTGCTCAATTTGTTTCATAATGGCTTTATGATCATTTTGTAAACCTAATAAAGACTTACTTAAAAAAATTAGTTATGCAAGGTTTATATTAACTTACAAATTATTTGGTGCCTTGCATGTCTTACTTGGTAAATGTCAATATTATTCAAAGGGAATCCTTCAGTATCAACCAAAGGATCACTCATTCCAACACCATTCTAAAAACAATTTAATTTATAGATTTGTTGTAATAAAAAAACAGTATTTTATACCTTCGTTAAAATAGATGTTAATTCTTGTATTTCCGATTCGATTTTATCTTTTTGTTGCATCAATTTTAGAACATCTTCACGAATTTCTTGACTCATCTTAATAGTTTTATGTGACTGGCAAGTTTTTGAAAACCAAACGTAAACATAACCTATTTTTTTGACAGTTGACAACGTTGAGTTATTTTGAGGCTTATTTATATGTATTATTTATCAATTTTTAATTTAATAATAATTAATTGAAATATTATAAATTCTGGTTTTTAATTTAATTAAAAAACTAAAATATATTAAATACTTTTATAGAAAACCTTAAAATTATAATTGGAAAAGTATCGCGTGAAATAAGCCTTTAATTTATTATCGTGATTATCGTTGACAGCCGATAACATAGAAGATTAATTTACCGATTTTCAAAATTTTAACAAAGCATTATGAAACACATCGTATTTAAAATCGATACAATTGCGACAAAAATTGTACCTTATGGGAATACCCTACTTATTTTGCATAAAAGTATATACCAACGGTATGGCAATGTCGCGCGAGCAACGTTTCCAGATTGTTGGTATATACAGTACGTGTCATAAGTAAAACCCTTGCCAAATTTGAAAACGCGTCAAAGTGCAAGAGAGCAATAATGTTAACAATAAAATTTGCTACAACTTTTACTGTAAAAGTTTTTTTGTAAGACGCTGCGATTCCCAAGTATTAGTTTTAATAACTTAGAAAAGCTACAGGTTCATCACATTTTCATATTTTCGTATCTATCACGATATTGACGCATCTAATAGCAAAAGTGCAAGAGAGCAATAATGTTAACAATAAAATTTGCTACAACTTTTGTTCTAAAAGTTTTTTTATAACATGCTCCGATTCCCCGAGTGTTATCTTTAATAACTTGAAAAAGCAACAAATTCGTCAAATTTTCATATTTTCGTAATTTTCTCGATATTGACGCATTTAAGAGCTAAAGTGCAAGAGAGCAATATTGTTAACAATAAAATTTGCTACAACTTTTGTGCTAAAAGTTTTTTTGTAATATGCTGCGATTCCTAAGGCTTACCTTTAATCACTTGAAAAAGCAACAAAATTCATCAAATTTTCAAATTTTCGTATCTATCTCCATATTGACGTATCTAAGAGTAAAAGTGCAAGAGAGCAATATTGTTAACAATAAAATTTGCAATAATTTTTGTTGTAAAAGTTTTCTTATAGCAAGCTCCGATTCCCAAGCGTTACCTTTAATAACTTGAAAGAGCTACAGATTCATAAAATTTTCATATTTTCGTATTTATCACGATATTGACGCATCTAATAGCAAAAGTGCAAGAGAGCAATAATGTTAACAATAAAATTTGCTACAACTTTTGTTCAAAAAGTTTTTTTATAACATGCTCCGATTCCCGAGTGTTACTTTTAATAACTTGAAAGAGCAACAAATTCATACAATTTTCATATTTTCGTATAATTCTCGATATTGACGCATCTAAGAGCAAAACTGCAAGAGAGCAATACTGTTAAGAATAAAATTTGCTACAACTTTTGTTCTAAAAGTTCTTTTGTAACATGCTTCGATTCCTAAGCGTTACCTTTAATAACTTGAAAAAGCAATAAATTCATCAAATTTTCAAATTTTCATATTTTCGTATGTATCTCAATATTGACGCATCTAAGAGCAAAAGTGCAAGAGAGCAATTTCTTAATAATAAAATTTGCTACAACTTTTATTGTAAAAGTCTTTTTGTAACATGCTGCGATTTCTAAGGGTTACCTTTAATCACTTGAAAAAGTAACAAAATTCATCAAATTTTCATATTTTCGTATCTATCTCCATATTGACGTATCTAAGAGCAAAAGGGCAAGAGAGCAATATTGTTAACAATAAAATTTGCAACAATTTTTGTTATGAAAGATTTCTTATAGCATGCTCCGATTCCCAAGTGTTACCTTTAATAACTTCAAAGAGCAACAAATTCATCAAATTTTTATATTTTCGCATCTACCTCGATATTGACGCATCTAAGAGCAAAAGTGCAAGAGAGTAATATTGTTAACAATACAATTTGCAACAATTTTTGTTATAAAAGTGTTCTTATAGCAAGCTCCGATTCCCAAGCGTTACCTTTAATAACTTGAAAGAGCTACAAATTCATAAAATTTTCATATTTTCGTATTTATCACGATATTGACGCATCTAATAGCAAAAGTGCAAGAGAGCAATAATGTTAACAATAAAATTTGCTACAACTTTTGTTCAAAAAGTTTTTTTATAACATGCTCCGATTCCCGAGTGTTACTTTTAATAACTTTGAAAGAGCAACAAATTCATACAATTTTCATATTTTCGTATAATTCTCGATATTGACGCATCTAAGAGCAAAAGTGCAAGAGAGCAATACTGTTAAGAATAAAATTTGCTACAACTTTTGTTCTAAAAGTTCTTTTGTAACATGCTTCGATTCCTAAGCGTTGCCTTTAATAACTTGAAAAAGCAATAAATTCATTAAATTTTCATATTTTCGTATGTATCTCAATATTGACGCATCTAAGAGCAAAAGTGCCAGAGAGCAATTTCTTAATAATAAAATTTGCTACAACTTTTATTGTAAAAGTCTTTTTGTAACATGCTGCGATTTCTAAGGGTTACCTTTAATCACTTGAAAAAGTAACAAAATTCATCAAATTTTCATATTTTCGTATCTATCTCCATATTGACGTATCTAAGAGCAAAAGTGCAAGAGAGCAATATTGTTAACAATAAAATTTGCAACAATTTTTGTTATGAAAGATTTCTTATAGCATGCTCCGATTCCCAAGTGTTACCTTTAATAACTTCAAAGAGCAACAAATTCATCAAATTTTTATATTTTCGCATCTACCTCGATATTGACGCATCTAAGAGCAAAAGTGCAAGAGAGTAATATTGTTAACAATACAATTTGCAACAATTTTTGTTATAAAAGTGTTCTTATAGCAAGCTCCGATTCCCAAGCGTTACCTTTAATAACTTGAAAGAGCTACAAATTCATAAAATTTTCATATATTCGTATCTATCACGATATTGACGCATCTAATAGCAAAAGTGCAAGAGAGCAATAATGTTAACAATAAAATTTGCTACAACTTTTGTTCAAAAAGTTTTTTTATAACATGCTCCGATTCCCGAGTGTTACTTTTAATAACTTTGAAAGAGCAACAAATTCATACAATTTTTATATTTTCGTATAATTCTCGATATTGACGCATCTAAGAGCAAAAGTGCAAGAGAGCAATATTGTTAACAATAAAATTTGCAATAATTTTTGTTATAAAAGATTTCTTATAGCAAGCTCCGATTCCCAAGCGTTACCTTTTATAACTTGAAAGAGCTACAGATTCATCAAATTTTCATATTTTCGTATCTAACACGATATTGACGCATCTAATAGTAAAAGTGTAAGAGAGCAATACTGTTAAGAATAAAATTTGCTACAACTTTTGTTCTAAAAGTTCTTTTGTAACATGCTTCGATTGCCAAGTGTTAGCTTTGATAACTTGAAAAAGCAACAAATTCATCAAATTTTTCATATTTTCGTACTTTTCTCGATATTGACGTATCTAAGAGCAAAAGTGCAAGAGAGCAATATTGTTAACAATAAAATTTGCAATAATTTTTGTTATAAAAGATTTCTTATAGCAAGCTCCGATTCCCAAGCGTTACCTTTAATAACTTGAAAAAGCTACAGATTCATCAAATTTTCATATTTTCGTATCTATCACGATATTAACGCATCTAATAGCAAAAGTGCAAGAGAGCAATAATGTTAACAATAAAATTTGCTACAACTTTTGTTCTAAAAGTTCTTTTGTAACATGCTTCGATTCCTAAGCGTTACCTTTAATAACTTGAAAAAGCAATAAATTCATCAAATTTTCATATTTTTGTATCTATCTCAATATTGACGCATCTGAGAGCAAAAGTGCAAGAGAGCAATATTGTTAACAATAAAATTTGCAATAATTTTTGTTATAAAAGATTTCTTATAGCAAGCTCCGATTCCCAAGCGTTACCTTTAATAACTTGAAAGAGCTACAGATTCATCAAATTTTCATATTTTCGTATCTATCACGATATTGACGCATCTAATAGCAAAAGTGCAAGAGAGCAATCATGTTAACAATAAAATTTGCTACAATTTTTGTTCTAAAAGTTTTCTTATAGCAAGCTCCGATTGTCAAGTGTTACCTTTAATAACTTGAAAGAGCAACAAATTCATAAAATTTTCATATTTTCGTATATTTCTCGATATTGACGCATCTAATAGCAAAAGTGCAACAGAGCAATAATATTAATAATAAAATTTGCTACAACTTTTATTGTAAAAGTTTTTTTGTAACACGCTCCGATTCCCAAGCGTTATCTTTAATAATTTGACTCATCTAAGAGCAAAAGTGTAGGATAGCAATATTGTTAAGAATAAAATTTGCTACAACTTTTATTTTGAAAGTTTTTCGTAACATCCTCCAATTCCAAAGTGCTACCATTAACAACTTGCCAATAGGTTCGATCCCGAAAAACAATAATTTTAATCAAGGTAACTTTGTGAGGGTCTTCAGGTGTACGCGATTTTTTAAAAATACATCCTCCAGTGTGTAACTCATAACTTATATACACGATATATTATCCTGAAGCGATTTTTCTAATAAAAATTTTTCGAAATGGTTATAACCATTGTTTATAATATATACTGATATAAATACAGTGTATTAATTAATTATCGTACTCGACCTCATCATTGCAAGTACGCAACCAAATACGCAAATCGCGTATTTCAATACCTATACTGTGATATTGGTTGCATACATGCAATGATGACGTCGGGTACGGTAATTAATTAACACACTGTATATTTAAACAATCGTTATAATAACCGCACGGGAACCGTATAATGTTTTGATGCGGAGGATATGGGACATCTGTATATGTATATAAATTCATTTATAAACTTTGTATTTAAACCTACCGATTTTTTACCATTGATTCTACCAACATTTGGTCGGCATAGGTTGGCAACGCTGTTGACAGCTGATAAAATAAGGTTATGTTGTGAAAATTATAAATTATATTGCAGAATTGAAAGAAATGTCTCAATTTGAAGAACCGTATGTGTTTATTATATTTTATTGCGGATTATTTTATTGTTATCTTGCAGAATACCATATCCCTACGATGATGATGTAGGCGATTTATTAGCTCATGGAACATTGAAATTGTTTGTACCCCCTGTAACAGAAACTAAAAAACAACTCTCCGACCTTAGGTACTCTTTTTATTAATTAAAACTTCAAATTGTAAAATATAACATCTTAATCTTTAAGGGTAAAGCAAGCAATATTAACAGAACAGATGCATAACGAAAATTTGAAACTATCTTGGTCACAAAATCAAATTGAATTGCAAGAAATGTTTGATTTAATGAGAATGTATTATGGAAAATTGGTCAATATCAAAAAGCAAATGAGGAGTATTCACGAAAGGAGTTCTAAATTAAAGGTATTTTTAAAAACAATTTATTCATTAAATATATGCTGAATAATTGTTTTCTCATGTACTTGCTTTATTCCTTTGATATGCATTATAAGGTTAAGTAAACACATTTATTTAAATTTTCCATTGTGTAAATTTTATTCCTTTTCAGAAACGCGCTGTGAGGTTGCAAAATCATGTTGAAAAAGATAATTATATTAAAATGCAAGGACGATAAATTTTTTTTAAGTCAAAATTTCATTAATTAATTAAGAGATTAAGGTGAAGGTTACTTGTAAAAATAAAAAGTTTTTATTCTGTATAAAATATATATATTTACAAAAAAAATCACTAAATTACTTTATTATTTACATATTTAACATAACCTCAAACCAACAAAATATACACAATTTATTTTTTTACTGTACTTATGGTAAAAGAAACTTAATAAAGTAGTTTTGGAATGAAAAATTAAAATGTTAAAAAAGTGTTAAATGGAATTATTTCATTACGTACTTTGTTCATTTGTGTTTAACTAAATCATTTTTAAGCCTAAGATAAGGAATCCTATCCAGCAATGCATGTGTAATACTACCTGGCAGTCTTTGGTGTTTAATTACTAATTCGTTGATTGCTTGAGCCACCTAAAAAATGATAAAATAAAAAAAAAGAATAGGATGTTTTACAACAAAGTACTTTAGCTTGTAAATCTTCTGGAGAAAGATTAGGATCATAGGGAATCGGTTTTCCAACGTGCGTAATCATCTTAACAGGAAATCCTCCATAAATTGGGGCAACCGGAATTTTAGTCGCCGCGTATATTTTTAAAAACAATTTTTTACCAAAACTAACCGTTCTGAATGCCTCGCGAACGTTTTCCGTAAACATCGGAATAATTGGCTTAAAAAATTAAGAATTAATTGATAAATTAATGTTTGTGATTTTGGAGGAAATTACAACTTTCGCGTCGATCGCTACTTTTGCAAAACCCAATCTTTTTTTCCACATTAAATTGTAATTATGACTGAATTGTGACTCGTATACACCGCCTGGTGCTATTGCTAATAAATTGCCATCTTTAAGTACAGTGGAACATGTTTGTACAGTTCCTGGTATCACATTCATGCCTTCAGCTATTATTGAAAAACCTTTAATAAATATAATAACGTAATTTTTGATTATATAATATTTAATTTTTATTACCTGGTATTTTAAACAAAAAATAATCTGCTACGGTATGTACTAATCTGTTTTTAAATAATAATACTTTTGTTATAAAATAATATAAATCTATGGGTATTGCTCCATGGTAATAAATAATTAGGCCAGGTTCATTGTTATTTAAATTATCCAAGCCAGTCACTTCATATCCTAAAAAAAATTATAATAAGGGGACCAATATAAATGAGTCAACTATTAAATTATATAATATTGGCCATGTACCAAAAATCTATTATTACACAAAGAATACGATAAATTACTTTTCTAAATTTCAGTTATAAATTTCATACCGGGAATTTCATATAACTCGCAATATATGAATGTTACGAAACTATGCACTTGCACTCTCCCACATAAAATACAATACATAGCTTAATAATACAGGCATTGGATAGTTTTTCAAAGGAAAAGTTTTGCTTGAAAAAAGGTGACATCCTTATGATAATCTTGAGTTTTCGACCGTCTTAAGAGACGTACGGCTAAACCCGAATCTGTTCCCGAACGTTCTGGGTTTTGTGTTAGTTCTAGTGATAGTGCTAGTGTAAAACTAGAACTAACACTAGACCTAGAACTAGAAACATTCTTAGAAACAGCTTTTTAGTTATAGGTCTAGTGTTAGTTCTAGTTTTAGTTCAATATAAATATGCAACATAGTGATATCTTAACTAGCGCTACCTACTACTGTCACTAGAATTAACATTAGATTTAGAACAAGAAACATTCAGACATGTTGCATTTTATGTGGGACAAAGTAGGTAGGTACCAAGGTAGGTACGCCCTGGTTTCTATGGAAATTTATTTTTGTATATTGCATTTTAAGTGAAATTCGCTGTATATTCATATACAGTATACATTCATCATAATATGATGTCTTATTTACTATATTATAGTGAATAAGGAAGAAAACTACAAAGTAATTGTATACTTAATGCTTTTTTTACAGGAATCTTATTCCATATTTTCCCACAAGAGTACATAGTTCCCAAGGTCTATAGAACATAAGGTTACCCAATACCGATTCTCCTCCTCTGAGAGGCAAGGTGGGTCAGTGACGTAGCTGGTTCTATGAACAACACAACACGATGCGAGCTTTAAATATTTTATATAGACTGTACCACAGTATAGGCACGTGTATAGGCTATCTTTTATTCTGACTGTATCGAACCAGTGACGTCAATTTGCGGGGTAATAATCGATACTACAGAGGCATAGGGAATGAGGTAACCTTATGTTCTATAAACCTTGCATAGTTCCTAGGTGACGCAAACCTAACCAATATCTATGCTGTGGCAGGAATATGAAATAGATATTGTTCAAATATATTAAAAAAGTTTGTTCAAAATATCTTTGTTTGAATAAATATTTTAGTATAATGATAGCAGTTCTTTTTCCATAGTATTAAGACCCGTTAGGGAACGAAAATCTTGTTTTGTACCGTTTTAGACATATGGGTTTTGTACGACCACGCACGAATGTCCTATACGTTCTTGAGTATTAACCCGAGAACACTATACCTATGGTAAAGTACAGACACATACACAGGTGTTTCTAAATTGATGCGAAAGATTACAAGGGGTGATTTTTCAGCGAAAATTAAGGTGTGTCGTTCATATAACTTTTTGTTCAAAACCTATTCTCCTCCAAGTTCTAGTCCTCTAAAGTTAAGGGAAAAAATCTGCAAGTTTTCTATGTCTTAACATTTTACAACTAACGAATTGTTACTTTAATAACAATATCTTCAAAACTAAATGATATTTTCAAAAACGGGTTTCATCAGTTAAAAGAGCATGCTTTTCTTTATAAATCAACAAGCTTTGAGAACAAATTCTTAACAATTCGATTTTTCAGAGATTTTTGAAGTTATCCAAAATAACGTAAAAGTTACTAACATTTTTCATCATGCTTAAGAATTAATATCTTAAAAACTAAATGATATTTTCAAAAATTGGTTTTACCAGTTAAAAGGGCATGCTTTTCTTTATAAATCAACAAGCTTTGAGAACAAATTCTTAACAATTCGATTTTTCAGAGATTTTTAAAGTTATCCAAAATAACGTAAAAGTATTAGAATTTGTCATCATATTTAAGAATTAATATCTTCAAAACTAAATGATATTTTCAAAAACGAGTTTCACCAGTTAAAAGAGCGTGCTTTTTTTATAAATCAACAAATGAGAACAAGTTTTTAAGAATTCGATTTTCAAAAATCATTAAAGTTATCTAAAATAACGTAAAAGTTACTAACATTTTTCATCATGTTTAAGAATTAATATCTTAAAAACTAAATGATATTTTCAAAAATTGGTTTCACCAGTTAAAATGATATGCTTTTCTTTATAAATCAACAAACTTTGAGAACAAATTCGTAACAATTCGATTTTTCAGAGATTTTTAAAGTTATCCAAAATAACGTAAAAGTTACTAAAATTTGTCATCATATTTAAGAATTAATATCTTAAAAACTACATGATATTTTCAAATACGGGTTTCACCAGTTAAAAGAGCATGCTTTTCTTTATAAATCAACAAGCTTTGAGAACAAATTCTTAACAATTCGATTTTTCAGCGATTTTTAAAGTTATCCAACATAACGTAAAAGTTACTAAAATTAGTCATCATATTTAAGAAATAATATCTTCAAAACTAAGCGATATTTTCAAAAACGGGCTTCACCAGTTAAAAGAGCATACTTTTCTTTATAAATCAACAAACTTTGAGAACAAATTCTTAACAATTCGATTTTTCAGAGATTTTTAAAATTATCCAAAATAACGTAAAAGTTACTAAAACTTGTCATCATATTTAAGAATTAATATCTTCAAAACTAAACGATATTTTCAAAAACGGGTTTCACCAGTTAAAAGAGCATGCTTTTCTTTATAAATCAACAAATGAGAACGAGTTCTTAAGAATTCGATTTTCAAAAATCATTAAAGTTATCCAAAATAACGTAAAAGTTACTAAAATTTATCATCATATTTAAGAATTAATATCTTCAAAACTAAACGATATCTTCAAAAACGGGTTTCACCAGTTAAAAGAGCATGCTTTTCTTTATAAATCAACAAGCTTTGAGAACAAATTCTTAACAATTCGATTTTTCAGAGATTTTTAAAGTTATCCAAAATAACGTAAAAGTTACTAAAATTTGTTATCATATTTAAGAATTAATATCTTCAAAACTAAGTGATATTTGCAAAAACGGGTTTCACCAGTTAAAAGAGCATACTTTTCTTTATAAATCAACAAACTTTGAGAACAAATTCTTAACAATTCGATTTTTCAGAGATTTTTTAAGTTATCCAAAATAACGTAAAAGTACTAAAATTTGTCATCATATTTAAGAATTAATATCTTCAAAACTAAACGATATTTTCAAAAACGGGTTTCACCAGTTAAAAGAGCATACTTTTCTTTATAAATCAACAAACTTTGAGAACAAATTCTTAACAATTCGATTTTTCTGAGATTTTTAAAGTTATCCAAAATAACGTAAAAGTACTAGAATTTGTCATCATATTTAAGAATTAATATCTTCAAAACTAAATGATATTTGCAAAAACGGGTTGCACCAGTTAAAAGAGCACGCTTTTCTTTATAAATCAACAAATGAGAACAAGTTCTTAAGAATTCGATTTTCAAAAATCATTAAAGTTATCTAAAATAACGTAAAAGTTACTAACATTTTTCATCATATTTGAGAATTAATATCTTCAAAATTAAATGATATTTTCAAAAACGGGTTTCACCAGTTAAAAGAGCATGCTTTTTTTTATAAATCAACAAACTTTGAGAACAAATTCTTAACAATTCGATTTTTCAGAGATTTTTAAAGTTATCCAAAATAACGTAAAAGTTACTAAAATTTGTCATCATATTTAAGAATTAATATCTTCAAAACTAAACGATATTTTCAAAAACGGGTTTCACCAGTTAAAAGAGCATGCTTTTCTTTATAAATCAACAAGCTTTGAGAACAAATTCTTAACAATTCGATTTTTCAAAGATTTTTAAAGTTATCCAAAATAACGTAGAAGTTACTAAAATTTGTCATATCATATTTAAGAATTAATATCTTAAAAACTAAATGATATTTTTAAAAACGGGTTTTACCAGTTAAAAGAGCATACTTTTCTTTATAAATCAACAAACTTTGAGAACAAATTCTTAACAATTCGATTTTTCAAAGATTTTTAAAGTTATCCAAAATAACGTAAAAGTACTAAAATTTGTCATCATATTTAAGAATTAATATCTTCAAAACTAAACGATATTTTCAAAAACGGGTTTTACCAGTTAAAAGAGCATACTTTTCTTTATAAATCAACAAACTTTGAGAACAAATTCTTAACAATTCGATTTTTCAGAGATTTTTAAAGTTATCCAAAATAACGTAAAAGTACTAAAATTTTTCATCATATTTAACAATTAATATCTTCAAAACTAAACGATATTTTCAAAAACGGGTTTCACCAGTTAAAAGAGCATGCTTTTCTTTATAAATCAACAAGCTTTGAGAACAAATTCTTAACAATTCGATTTTTCAAAGATTTTTAAAGTTATCCAAAATAACGTAGAAGTTACTAAAATTTGTCATATCATATTTAAGAATTAATATCTTAAAAACTAAATGATATTTTTAAAAACGGGTTTTACCAGTTAAAAGAGCATACTTTTCTTTATAAATCAACAAACTTTGAGAACAAATTCTTAACAATTCGATTTTTCAGAGATTTTTAAAGTTATCCAAAATAACGTAAAAGTACTAAAATTTGTCATCATATTTAAGAATTAATATCTTCAAAACTAAACGATATTTTCAAAAACGGGTTTTACCAGTTAAAAGAGCATACTTTTCTTTATAAATCAACAAACTTTGAGAACAAATTCTTAACAATTCGATTTTTCAGAGATTTTTAAAGTTATCCAAAATAACGTAAAAGTACTAAAATTTGTCATCATATTTAACAATTAATATCTTAAAAACTAAATGATATTTGCAAAAACGGGTTTCTCCAGTTAAAAGAGCATGCTTTTCTTTATAAATCAACAAACTTTGAGAACAAATTCTTAACAATTCGATTTTTTAGAGATTTTTAAAGTTATCCAAAATAACGTAAAAGTTACTAAAATTTGTCATCATATTTAAGAATTAATATCTTCAAAACTAAACGATATTTTGAAAAGCGGGTTTCACCAGTTAAAAGAGCATACTTTTCTTTATAAATCAACAAACTTTGAGAACAAATTCTTAACAATTCGATTTTTCACGGATTTTTAAAGTTATCCAAAATAACGTAAAAGTTACTAAAATTTGTTATCATATTTAAGAATTTATATCTTCAAAACTACATGATATTTGCAAAAACGGGTTTCACCAGTTAAAAGAGCATGCTTTTCTTTATAAATCAACAAACTTTGAGAACAAATTCTTAACAATTCGATTTTTTAGAGATTTTTAAAGTTATCCAAAATAACGTAAAAGTTACTAAAATTTGTCATCATATTTAAGAATTAATATCTTCAAAACTAAACGATATTTACAAAAACGGGTTTCACCAGTTATAAAAGCATGCTTTCCTTTATAAATCAACATATGAGAACAAGTTCTTAAGAATTCGATTTTCAAAAATCATTAAAGTTATCTAAAATAACGTAAAAGTTTTCGGAACATTTTTCATCATGCTTAAGAATTAATATCTTAAAAACTAAATGATATTTTCAAAAATTGGTTTCACCAGTTAAAAGAGCACACTTTTCTTTATAAATCAAAAAACTTTGAGAATAAATTCTTAACAATTCGATTTTTCAGAGATTTTTAAAGTTATCCAAAATAATGTAAAAGTTATTAAAATTTGTCATCATATTTAAGATTTGTGATCATATCACAAAAAAAAAAGGAATCAATTTAACATAACTTCATTTCTTTGACTAATAATAACCAATCTCTGAATTAATTCACTTGAGCCTGTGTATTAGTTTATTTTTTTTTGTGATCAAACTAACAATTTTAGGAGAAAATGTCAAGAGACAAAAAAGTTGCGTATTGAATCCCTCTATTTCAATGAAGTTTTTAAATACAAAAATGTAGACGCATTACAAACTTCTGATGCAAAGTATTAAGTTATAAAAATCGTCAAAAAGTGCCCTTTTATTAGCAACAGTTATCTACCAAATTTCATTCTTCAAAATTTCTTCATAGTGGATTTATTAAATAAAAACAATTTTTTCCCCTAACTTTAGAGTGCTGTAACTCGGTGGGGAAGGGGTTTGAACAAAAAGTAAACTAAAGTTAACTTTTGCTGAAACATCATTCCTTAAAATTTTTCGCATCAATTTAGAAACACCTGTATATTTGTGGAGAGAGTTCCACTAACATTTATTGATGGAAAATTAAACATTAATCCAAAGATATATTATTATAAGAAAACATATTGGTCATAATTTCAGAATATATAACATTCATAAAACTATAACATTCTATAAAATACATTTAATTAAATGTTGCATTCATCTGATACCATCCAACTAGTACTAAAAAATTAAAACTATATTTAAATTAACCTGGAAAAAAATGATTTGTTTAACTTTATCTATAGCAAACATACCAGATTACATAAGTATCTGTTGAAAGATTGATTACAATCAATAACTTTATCATAAATGACTTGGCAAAAATAAAAACGTGTTAAAAATAATTCTTGGTACTTAAACAAGATTTATCAAAGTTGATTACCATGCCAAATCCATCCATGAGCATCCCAAAGTGCAGCAACAGCTTTTCGTGCAGCACCCCACTTATCTCCCTGTCCAAATGTAGTCCTAACCCTATTCCAATGCCACTTGTACACATAAAGTATTAATGCGGTCGTATAAAGAAGAATGACTATAATTAGAGGTAGCACAAAGGTAATTAGTAGTGGTGTCAAAAGCCATGTTAACCACAACGTGAAATCTATGTCGATGTAGTTGACTAAAAAAAAATAAAATGAAAATGAGTGAATTGATGATGTTGACGAATTTTTTAAGTGATTATTTTGAATTTGGTGGTCAAGTGACTTACCAAGCGTGTCATAGAGGGAATTTTGAATATCCGAAATGTACGAGTCCATTTTCGTACATAATTTCTTTACTTTGATTACACTTTCCGATGAATCGAATTAACACATAATCGACTCGCGAACGTTTTTACCGTTCTTCGTGAACTATACGATTGTTGACACACATTATTTTCTTTACGCCTCTAACCACTCTCAACGAGCGAGCAGCTGCTGCTCGAATGACATCTGTCAGACTGACGCAAAGTATTTATACGCGATTTTGCTATTGTTTTCCATATTAAAGAATAAAATGTATAAATCAGCACTTAATGTAATGAAGTCGCATTTAATAAAGAAAATTTATGTGAAGTGAATCTTTTATTAATAGGATTTAGTAATATTTTGTTATGTAAATAATCGTTAAACAAATATTTAAAATTTAAAAGAATTTAGTTATGAAGCTAAATTCATTCACGTCTTAAAATGTATTTATAGAATTATTTTTTTGATGAATTTAGTTGAAACAATAACAATAAACATTAAATAAGAAATCGCGCTATATAAATAACTTTTAGGTTAATTAAAAAAGAAAAAAAATAATACAACAACAGTCGATCTAGGGAATTTCTTGTCTTATTAAATATCTTAACGGTTAGTAAATTGGTATCACTGCTTCCTTTATGTCAAGAATCGTTCTAACCAGTAATTTGTGTTCTAGTTTTATTTTAACTTGATTTATCGAATTAAAAAAACCAGTTTCGTTCTATTAGTTTCCGGAGAACGTTACAGAAAGACGTAAGTAAAGATTCCACTTCAAAATCTAATAAAATTCTTACGGCGTTCAGCGACATTCTTGCATGTCAAATACTGTACTTGAAGACTTTTACAAAGTGTTTGTTCGTTCACTAAAAGATCTTCCCGAAAAATGTCCTGAGATTGATACAGATGTACGCCATTCTATAACGATATCTGCACACCTAACATTATCTCAAAGCGGGCGAAAGTGGAGTGGACATGTTCTAAGAGATCTAAAAAAATGTCACTTCAAGATGGTGAGGTGTGTCTTATAGATAGGTGTGGAAATGTTATTAAAATATGAGGTAAAATTAAATGAAAGTGAGTCGTTTCTTGTTTTGTAAATCCAACTTGAAGGTCTTAGGTGTCAATTGTATTTGTGTTTTATATTGATCTTTACTAATTTGTTTTCTTACTGCTAAATATTTGTGTATAAATGTGTATGTACAATAGGTGGTAGCGGTGACATGGTGAATACTCGCCGTACAGAATCTGGTGGTAACCATCGCTATCACACAAGGGTATGTTCTTTCTTCTTTATTTTTGCCTTCAAACAATTCTTCATTTCACCCAAACTTAAGTTTGTTTATTTTGTTTGTTTAGGTTAGGATGGGTATTATAATTTAAAATTTATTGTTTTATTGAATTAATAAATTTAATAGTGCTTTTCAACATTACTTTTAGAGAACAAATGATGGTGTTCGACATATAGATACTTCAAGTGGTAGTGAATCAGAAGAATTACAAGGTGATGATGAATCATGGAGTCCACATAGTAAATCTGATATTTTACCATTAAATAAATCTGAATCAGCATTACCACCTCGTGTTCGAGAACTTCGAAGTAGATTTGTTTATGATAACAGGAAATTTAAATGTAAAATAATTCATTAACACTTTTTTATAGAACTAATTTGTTTTAATTTAGCTTATCATTTACGTAAAACTGATGTGGTGGATACAAGAAAACACCCAAAATTAAAAGGTCGTTTAGAAGTATATGTTGCACATAAACATCGAATGGACAACATGGACTCGTATAACCCCAATGATAGCGAAGAAGATTGTTATTCACCAAGGCACAGCTCTAGGAGGCGTCATCGTACCCTCATGGGACGAGTTGAACGAAGAACTGCTTTATCATTACGCCCTTTAACTGCGAAATCGTACGTTGATAGATCCCCAATGACTTGTCATTCTGATGATAGTGATGTTGTAGGTCAGTAAAAAATGTTATGATAATTATATGATGTATTTGAAGTTTAATTTTGTACAGTAGGAGTTCGCCGCAGTGCTCGACAAAGAAATCCTCAGTATAAAAGCTTGGGGTCATGGATTACAGACGATCAAATGCCTAAGAAAGGTTATCCCAATGCGGAAGAATATTCAGAAGAAGATAGTAGGGATGCTCAAGTAATTATCTAATTTAAAAACATATTCATAACCTTTTTAACTACAGTTAAACCTCAATATAATGGATTAAAAATATACAACAATCTAGCACTAAATAACTAAAACTATCGCCCTTCATTTATACATTATATAGACAACTCAGGGAATACCCAAAAACTCCATTATATCCAGGTTTAACTGATATATTGTAATAAAGCTCCTGAGAGAGAAACATAACCTCAATTCATTTGACAGTTCACTTTTAGTTGCTCATAATTTTCTTAAAACTATTAATATCCTTTCTAAACCACACAAAATGGGAAGATCAGCGTCAGCTACTTCTAATTTATTAGATTCCTTAAGATTTTTGAATGATCTTGAGTTTGATAATGGGATTTAAATTTGTAAAATTCAAACTTCATGTGTGGTTGGAGAATCTTGAAACCTCCAATGGACCAATGAAATAGAAAAATATATGCATCAAATACGAAGTTTCATCCGGATTGGTGAAGAATTAAACGAAAATATGAATAAAATAAGTTTTGGAATTTTGAGTAGTTCGAAAGAAATCCGCTAGATGGCGTTATCGGAATTTAGAAAGATTTGAAATTATTTTAAGGGAAGAAATGGCGCGAAACCAGTGACCTAATTAGAAGCGAGGGTTAAAAATAGAAGGAAGAAAATTTTTTGGAGAAGGGAAAAGGGTATATAAGAAAAGGGAAAGTTGAACTTTGATAAAAAAAAATCTAACCTATAAATGTCAAAAGTAGTTTCCTAACCTTAAATTGGTTCTCCAATTCATTTCTCTGATGATTCAATCCAAATTTAACACCGAATCAAGATATTATATAACTTAAAAAAGAAGTTCCCCATTCCTAAGAGGGAGCTTCGATCTTAGAAAATAGCTTCTTAGAAATGCAACTCTCTAAACAAAAACTTCGTACTAAAAATTGAACGCATGTGGCGCCATCTGTTGGGGATATTTTGGAATTATTCAGCTAAGAACCGAACCAGAATACAGGTTGGATTGGATTTATATATAAAAGCTCCAACCACAAAAAAACTGTTTGGAAGCTCCAATTAACGTTCCGACTGGTTGGAAATTCCTCAGATGCAATTACACCTGCCAAATAATGTCGCCACATTTGAATTTCACTGCATCATATGACACGTGAGATTGCATCTGAGGAGCTTTCAACCAGTTATAACTTTAGCTGAAACAAAGCTATAATGTCAATTATAATCTAATTAATTTAATCATACCATTATTACTTTATTATACTCTTATCGAAAAATCACTTTAAAATGACGTTTTCATCTGTCATTCTGAATAAACTTCAACTTTTAAAGTTTTAAACGAATTGGAATCTATACTTTCTAAATTAAAAGAATGATACTGGTAATAATTGTTATTGCTGTCTCCCATCATTCTCACTATTAATAATAAAATTGTTAGTTTAATTAAATTAATTCGGTATAGATGCTAATGCCATCTTACGGTCGGATCAGTCCCAAGTTTTCCTATAAAAGATAACAAAATAACCTAAACGTTATTTATCAAATAAGTGATAATTTTCATGTAAATAATTTAAGATAACGAAGAATCAAAATTACGTGATAACACTTATTTTCATTTTGATTGAGAATTTATAGTCAGTTTGACATCTGTCTTTATTGGCGTTACGCCCTCTCTCAGTTAACGAATTTAAAAATAGAAATCTGTAAAATAAACTTTCACTTTTGAGCCTGAACTCGTTAAATTATTATTTTGTGTAAAGAATCCTAAGATAACAAGATAACAGTTTTTCAATACAATAAGTATCTATTTTTTTGCTGTATTTATTTTTTTTAATTTATAGGTGAAAAGATTGCCAAGTCGGCGAGAAATAAAGAAAAACACACGTTATTTAAACGATTATCAAACAACAGACATTCCAACAAATAGAAGAAATAGAAGATTAAGAAACGAAGATGAATCTATAGGAAAATCTGTACATTCATTAAGGGGACATCGTAGTCATTATGATGGTCATGAGAATAAAGAAAGATCAGCGCGTAGTACACGACAAACAAGAAATAGCGGTGGAAAACCCGAAAATGGTGAAAATGAAACTGAACATGAAAAAGCAGAGGACGAAGATGAAAATGAAAATGAGGAAGATAAAGTGCACGTTGAAGATAATAACGGGATTGATGACGAATTAATTGTTGAAGAAGAAAAGAAACCTGAAAAGATTGTAAAAAAAGAAACACAAAAAAATAATGGTATTATGGATAAAAGCAGCAATGATGGCGATGAGAAAATTGATCAAATAAGCAAGGAGACATCCGAAAGTGATGTTGTTGCTCCTAGAGTTACTAGAAAAAGAAGTAATAGGATTATGGATGATAGTTATTGTTTAAGAAAAAATAGACAAATTCGCAAAGTTTCAGGTAAATAAAACAATGAGGAATATTTAACGTTTTAATTCAATAATAATTCATCCCTTCTTTTCTTTATATCAATAATAATTGTTTTTAAATAGAAAGTTCAACTTCATCAGAAGAAGGAAGAGTTTACGCCTTAAGAGAGCGCGTTCCAAAAACATCAAATCGTAAGTTCCAAAAATCACAAATATTCTAAAATTAAAAAATCTTTAAATTCAGCAATCATAATGCGAGAAATTTCATCGCAATCTCCACGATCAGACAACCGTCGAAGTCGTCGTCGTTTTCGTCGAAAAAGGTCCCCATCACCGTCCGATACATCAGACGAAGACGAACGCGTTCGTAACAAATATAGTAAAAATCCGAAATCGCCGCATTCGAAAAACGAGCCGCCGTTAAAATCAGGCGCGGGCGGCAGTAAAATAATTCCTATCGGACCTGAAAAGCTTGACTCGAACGTTCGGTTTAGTTCGGTGGGAGGTTTGGACTCGCACATTCAATGTTTGAAAGAGATGGTGCTGTTACCCATGATGTATCCAGAGGTGTTCGAGAAATTCCAGGTGCAACCGCCGCGTGGTGTTCTTTTTTATGGGCCGCCGGGAACGGGAAAAACTTTAATAGCACGCGCATTAGCCAATGAATGTTGTTTTGGGGCCCGAAAAGTTGCTTTCTTCATGCGAAAGGGCGCTGATCTTTTAAGCAAGTGGATAGGCGAGTCGGAAAAGCAGTTAAGATTACTTTTTGAACAGGTATGTTTATCGAGAGTATCGTTTATAGATACTGTTTTTGTTATAAATTATATGAATGATAATATAAGTAGGAAGACTTTTACCACTAAACCAGAATGTTTCTAGTTCTAGTTGAATGACAAATATACAAGAATTTAACGCTGAATAACAACTAATACGAGAACTAACACTAGACCTAGAACTAAAAACATTCGGGTTTAGACGCACGTCTCTCAAGACGGCTTAACCCGAATAATTCTAGATCTTGTGTTAGTTCCAGTGATAGTGCTAGTGGAAAACTAGAACTAACACTAGACCTAGAACTAGAAACATTTGGATTTAGCCGCACGTCTCTCAAGACGGCTAAACCCGAATGATTCTAGTTCTAGGTCTTGTGTTAGTTCTAGTGCAAAATTCGACCTAAAACTAGACTAAGAACTAGAAACATTCGGATTTAGCCGCACGTCTCTCAAGACGGCTAAACCCGAATAATTCTAGTTCTAGGTTTTGTGTTAATTCTAGTGATGGTGCTAGCGCAAAACTCGAACTAACACTAGACCGAGAACTAGAAACATTCGGTTTTAGCCGCACGTCTCTCAAGACGGCTAAACCCGAATGATTCTAGTTCTAAGTCTTAGGTGATAGTGCTAGTGCAAAATTTGAACTAACACTAGACCGAGAACTACACTCAGCGGCATAAAAAACGCATCACCTAAAATCATGACCGGTTTCAAACTGTAATAATTTTTGAACGTATTTCTCGATTTGAATAAGGGTTTTTTTATTTGGAAGGTCTACCCTTTGCCAGTATTTCTATAGGCGCCTTCCCCATTTTGGCGCTCATTAATTTCAACAATGGTGAATAACGCTAATGCGTGTTTTCTTCCTACACTTTGAAACTTGCGGTGGGGTGCCCCGACAAAAAATACTAATTTTACTCATAACGGGCTTGTAGTCTCGTCTGTTCTGATTACTTCAGTTTCTTGTTCAAGTTTCTATTGTTGTTAACACCAAAGTTACAAGCTGTAAAAGATAACGCAGCTTGTTCGGCAGCGCTTTCAGAAATTAAAGCAAGTCTTGGAAATTGACGAAAATATTTCAGTGACGTTTAGTGTCGTTAACGTCGTACACTCTTGCTAAACAAGAAAAATGCCTTTCACTCTTGCAGAAGTTGCTCAGGCAGTGGCTTTGGTGGAAGATGGACGCAGCACTCGTTATGTTGCTCGTGTTCTTGGCGTGATACAGAGCATGGATTCTCGCGCCATTCAAAGATTTCGGCAGACTGGCACCTTCATCAGACGACCTGGGTCAAGAAGAAGACGCACCACACAACCCCGTGATGATCGATATATTGTAACGAAATCGACATACCACAGCAGTTGAGATTAGAAATCGTTTGGAGCAAGTGCGTCGGGTGAACATAAGTGAACACATAGTAAGAAGGAGATTTGAAGATGTGGGGTTGAGATCACAGAGACCAGCAACTAGACCACAATTGCGTCGAACATCGTATTGCTGGATTACAATTTACACGAGATCATGTTTAGTGGATCATGTGCAGAGTGGCGAAATGTACTGTTCTCAGACGAGTCGAGGTGCGGCTTGTACTCTCCAGATGGTCGAGAGAGAGTTATACTCACTGTAACTTCTCTGAAAGAGTACAATACCAGGGAGGCTCTGTAATGGTTTGCTTGGTTGAGCATTGCTTTATCAACGGCAATCTAAACGCGGATCGGCGTATTGAAGCAATTTTGACTGAACACGTGGTTCTCTTCGACCCATTTATTGGTGACAACTTCTTGTTCATGCACGAGAATGCACGCTCCCATACAGCCTCATAGTGTTCCAATACCTGGATGATTTAGATATCAGCAGAATGGAATGGCCAGCACGTAGCCCTGATATAAATCAAACCCCATAGAACACATGTGGGATATGCTAGAGAAACGAGTTAGAGCCCGTGGTGCCATTATACAAACGCTAGATGATCTCTGAATAGCTCTCGAAGAAGAGTGGACCCAGATTCCCCAAAATGAAATTCAAAACCTGATTCGAAGTATGCCTCGAAGAATGATTTACTTGTCACAGTTTAATAAAATTAAAGTTCATCGACGTCCATGACTTGCTTTAATTTCTGATGGCACTGCTGAACAAGCTGCGTTATCTTTTAGAGCTTGTAACTTTGGTGTTAATAACAATAGAAACTTGAACAAAAAATAGAAGTGATCAGAACAGACGAGACTACAAGATCCTTATGATTAAAATTATTTTCTTTTGTCGGTGTACCCCACAGCAAGCTTCAAACCGTATGAAGAAAACACGCATTAACGTTATTCACCATTCCTGAAATTAAAGAGCGCCAAAATGGGAAAGGCACCTACAGAAATATTGGCAAGGGGGCCTTTCAAATAAAAAAAAACCTTATTCAAATCGAGCATTATGTTGAAAAGTTGTTGCAGTTTGAAACTGGTCATCATTTTAGGTGATGCGTTTTTTATGCCACTGAGTGTAAAAACCTTCGGATTTAGCCGCACGTCACCTGGTGTTGAATAGTGTTGGTTCTAATATTAACAATTACTCATAGTAGTTTTAGTTTTAATCGATCAAATATTACTTGTTATTATACAGGGTGTGTCAAATGTTTGGAATATAGCCAATAACATCGCGATTTGTGATTTTAAAGAAAAATGTTTCAAATAAAAAATTCTTTATTAATCGTGGCGCATTTTTTGGTGATATTTGTTTGTTTACATTGTTTTTTGTTTCGTTGCTATGGCAACCAACATTGTTATTTTAAATGGGATGCATATATTTCTTTGCATATTTTGATAGAGGATAAATCCCTCTACGCGATGAATATATCAAATCATATGGTTGTGTAAGGAAAAAATCAAAAAAAAATGCGTTCTCTGAAAATATTAAATCAGCTAATTACAATCAAAGTGGGCGCCAAAATAACGACGTTGGCAGCTTTAAATGTCAAAAAATTGACAGTTTAAACAAATATGGCGCAATTAAGCGAACGACAAAGAATTCAAATATTAATGATGTATTGGGTACGGTGATAGAAAACGCACTCAAAGTGAAGTTTACACACTGTTCAACAATATTTACCAGGATACACAAATTACACAATCCACAGTATCCAAAATATTAAAAAAATTCTTTAACACCACAAGTGTTAAAAACCTTTCAAAAAGGGGACGGCCAAAGACAGCTACCAATGGCGAATCTACATTAAATGTGTGTCATCATACCCATAAATCATTAATTTTTCATGATCGTTGAAACTGTTATTTTTTTGACATTGAAAGCTGTCAACGAAGTTATTTTGGCGCCTACTTAAATGGGCTATTCACCAATTATAATAATATAATCGTCGTCTGGCCAGAAAAAAAAATATTGAGTGGATATTACTCAATATTTTTTTGTAAAACCATAAAAATACGTTACTAGGAACTCACTTCTAAAAAATGGTTTTAATTGATTTACACGTTTTCGAGTTATCAAGAATAAAAGAAATTTTTTTACTAACTTTGAAGTCCTCTAGCGGCGAACGAAGCAACTTAAATTGACCTATTTTGAGCCAAGGAATCTGTGGTCTTCCGTTTTACACGCATTTCGGAGACGCCCTGTTTTTTTACAGAAATTATATTAAATATATTAAAAAAAAAAGGTACTCGAGTACATTTATCGAGAGCCACAAATAATCCTTCAAAGAGCCGCATGTGGCTCGCAAGCCGCAGTTTGGCCACCGTTGGCATAGACTATAGAGGGATTTATCCTCCATCAAAGTATGCAAGAAAAACATGCATCCCATTTAAAATAATGTTGGTTGCCATAGCAACGAAACAAAAACCAAATACAAACAAGCAAATGTCGCCAAAAAATGCGTCGCGATTAATAAAGAAACTTTTATTTGAAACATTTTTCTTCAAAACCACAAATGGCGAAGTTATTGGCTATATTTCAGACATTTGACACACCCCCCTGTATACTTAATTATTATTTTGTTTTAATAGGCTGCTGAAATGAAACCTTCAATAATATTTTTTGACGAAATCGATGGTTTAGCACCGATTCGTTCATCTAGACAAGATCAAGTTCACGCTAGTATTGTGTCAACGCTGTTAGCTTTGATGGATGGATTAGATAATAGAGGGGAAGTTATTGTTATTGGTGCAACAAATCGTATTGATGCCATCGATCCAGCTTTAAGAAGACCTGGACGATTTGATAGAGAGTTATTTTTTCCACTACCTGCTAAAACGGTAATTTAAAAATATTATTAACATAAATCAAGTTTTAATTTTTGTATTTTTTTAGGAAAGAGAGGAAATAATAAAAGTGCACATTTCAAAGTGGGCTTCAAAACCAAGCGAACAAATGATAAATTATTTGGCGGAGAACTCTGTGGGTTATTGTGGTTCTGATTTAAGAGCGTTGTGTTCGGAAGCGGTTATACAAAGCTTTAGAAGGACTTATCCTCAAGTGTATAATTCTGACCATAAGCTTCTTTTGGATCCGGAACAAGTTAAAATCGAGAAAGTGGATTTTCTCCGTGCAAAATCGTATTTGGTGCCGTCTTCTCATCGAAGTGGTCAAAGAACCGGACGAAAACTTCTTCCAAGTTTACAACCGCTGCTTGATGAAACTTTAAAAGAAGTTCATAGTTTATTAACGAAATTATTTCCGCATGGATCTAACCCAAGTTTAGCTAAGTAATGAAATGCTTAACAAAATTTTAATTGATACTAAATGTTTTTTTTTAATTAAGGGTAAAATTGGCAGCAGGATTTAGACCAGCTCAATTCATCATTGTTGGCGATTCAGCTGATCATGGACAAACAAATCATTTGGCCCCCGCAATTTTGCATAGTATGGAACATATAAATGTACATGTTTTGGATATAACGACACTTTATCAGGAAACTGGTCGAAGTGCTGAAGAAGCATGTATACAAGTTAGTTTATGTTTAACATAAATTTTCTCGTTTTAACTAAAACATAAAAAAAACAAATAATGTGTAGGTATTTCAAGAAGTTAAACGTAACGTACCAAGCGTTTTGTACATTCCGTGTGTTGATCAATGGTGGAACTTGGTTTCAGAGACGGTTAAAACTATTTTTAATAATCAATTAGAATGTTTGGAACCGAATAGTCCCATTTTAATATTCGCCACAGCTAATAGTATTTACAGTGAATTATCTGAAGAGGTAAAAATTGATTAAAATTAATCAAAAGAAATTATAGTCTGAGAATATTTTTTTTTTATTTTAGTTGCAGTTTATTTTTTCGCCGTATCGTAAAGAAGTTTACGAAATAAAATCTCCGTCTTCAGAGTCGCGTAAAAATTTCTTTAAACCTCTTATAATTGATACGAGTATTAAATGTCCGCGTTCGCCAAGAAAGCGACCAAAAACACCTTTTGAACTGCCTAAAGCGCCTACTCCACCTCCTGTTCCACTATCAAAAGAACAAGAACGAAAACTTTATGAGGTTGAAGAACACACATTGAGAGAATTGAGAATATTTTTAAGGGATATGTGTAAAAAATTAGCAAACAATAGATTGTGAGGCGATTCTTTTCGTTCTTTTTAGTTTGGTTAATCATCTTGGTTTGTTTTAGATTTTATATGTTTACCAAACCTGTCGATACTGAAGAAGTACCTGATTATCCAACCATTATCAAACAACCAATGGACTTGGAGACTATGATGATGAAAGTTGATTTTCATAGATATGAGTGTGCTAAAGATTTTTTAAATGATATTGAATTAATTGTTCAAAACGCTTTAGAATATAACCCAGCTAAGTAGGTCTTCATTAATCATTTTAGAGTTTATTTTATTCTTTGTTGTTTCTAGAACTAGCGCGGATAAGCAAATAAGACATAGAGCTTGTTCCTTGAGGGACTATGCTTACACATTAATAAAAAACGAAATGGATAGTGATTTTGAAGATAAATGTCAGGATATATCCAAGAAACGTGTTGAAAGAAAAGCAAGCACTACGCAATATTTACCACCATTTTTGCAAACACAACCGGAAGGTAATACTAACTATACTTTATTTTTTAATTCTGAGGAGTGTTTTTAAATTAAAGCGCCAAAAAGAGGGGTTGCTATTGGTTAGTTTTAAGCAAAAATTACACTAGGAAAATTCGAAATGGTGCTGGCACTACGAAAATTCGGGTTTATTCGCATATCTCTCAGTATGGCTAGATCTTATGTTAGTTCTAGTCAGAGCAAAGGAAAAGTACTCCCAGTAATCAGTACAAGTAGCGCTATAAATTATTTTTACGGAGTAATAAGTAATTTTACTTGAAACTAAAATTTCAAGTACCCAGTTCAAAGTAATTACAACCCTTGAATGTATACAGCGTGTCCCGTATCTTCCGCATCAGAGCATTATACGGTTGTAGAATACATTATTCTGAAGCGATCTTTCTAATAAAATTTTTTCGAAATGTTTATAATAACCGCACGGGAACTGTTTAACGACGACCAATAACGGACGACTTTGATTCATCGAAAAAGTTTATTTCTCTTTCCATGACGAATCTATTGGTGAGTACACGTGGGAAACGAGTTATCATCGGCGTAGCGAACCGGCCGAGGGTGGCACCGATTACCTGAGTCTGATTTGCGATCTGCTGATTGGACGAAAAACAGTTCCTTTAAACAGTTCCCGTGCGGTTATTATAAACATTTCGAAAAAATTTTATTAGAAAGATCGCTTCAGAATAATGTATCCTACAACCGTACAATGCTCTGATGCGGAAGATACGGGACACGCTGTATACAGGTGCCCATTATGTATGGAATATAATATATATCTTGGTAGATATCAACTTTATAAAAAAACATTTTATACAAAAGTTGTTTAATATTTTATTTGCCATAATAAGACAGTATTCAATTGTTTTTATTTCAGAAAACAAATGAGCAACGAATAACACTTGAAGTTTTTTAAATGGCAATGTACCCTTTCGTTAGGCTCATTTGATAGAGATTTTTTTTCTCGTTATGATTCTTATTGTTTTAGAATAAAGCTAAAAATAAACTTTTTTTATAAAATTTCCATCTAGTGTAGTCGAGGAAATTAAATTTACAGTTTCCTGTAAGTTACGGGGCGGTAGGTAAAATCTAAAAAGTTAACAATTAAATACGAAGATAATTTCTGGTATTTAAAAACAAATAATTTTTTAATATGTAACATTCTAACATGTCGTATTCAAATTTTTGAATACCAACAAATGTTGCTATGTTTATTTGAATTAAAAAAAAAAAACATGAGCGCCATCTATCGATGATTTATTAAGTCATTTAAAAATAACATTAAATCGTAATAAAAAATGTGAAATAATGCAATCTATTCCAACTTTTGTGTAAAACATATATAAATTGTTTAAAAAACAGTTCAACAAATATATTTGTTTCAAATATCAGAAATATATTTTTTTAATTTTTAGTTATAGAACCGTAATTTACAGGAAACTGTAAATTTAATTTCTTTGACGACACTAAAAAAAAAGTTTATTTTTAGTTTTATTCTAAAACAATAAGAAATAAACTTGTCAAACCGTATATTTTTGTAATCAGAAAAAAATAACGAATTTATTAAGCAAATAATCAGTGGTTGTATCCATTTAAAAAAAACGAGAATTGTGATAATATCTCAAAATCTAAAACCGACAAAATTTTTTTGACTACGTCATCAAATTCTCTATAAAAAAGTGTCCATATAATGTCTTAGTGATAATACTCCACCTATAATAATAACCAAGATAATTACATTTGCGGGTTTTACGATATTTTCAATTTTGGCCTCTAGCGGAAAAACAAAAGACGATAGCGCTATGAGGTTTTCGGCATTAGCAGTTTCTCGAAAAACGAGATCATGACATGTCAATTGCTTTTCTTCTAACTCTTATAGTTTTCGAGTTAGCCTATTGGGACATCGAATTTGAACCACCCTGTACACTAATTTTTCGTTTATTTGTTTTATTTTGTATGTAAATTTAATTTTTGGTAATAATTCGAGGGTACTTGACGATCTCGGATATATAGATTAATTTTTATAAATAAACAATTCTTAATTATTAAAAAAATTCAAGTATTATTCGTTACTCATTTGTTTTTTGAATTAAAAACAATTGAATGCAGTCTTATTATGGCAAATAAAATATTAAACAAGTTTTGTATAAAATATTTTTTTATAAAGCCAACATTTACCGAGATATATGCTATATTCTATATATAATGGGCACCCTGTATATCTTGTATTTTAAATCTTAAATAATCTTAAAATCTTTAAATAATTCTCCTATACTGAGTAGTCACACGCGGTAGAACAGCGTTATTCATCTGCAATCAGCACTATGAGCTGCAAAAATAGAAACTGCGAATTATTTTGCATAATTTAAATTTTGAAATAGTAAAGAGATGGGGTGAGAATTAGGAATGAATCGAACAGTAAGTAGTGAATGATTAATAATAAAGTATAAACTATCACTGTTAAGTATATAACTAATATATGTATGATGATAAATGTTAGGTATAAGAAAACTTTAAAAAATTGTTATTTTACTTACTATTAAAAGTACTGGAAGTAGATAAACTACTTAGAGTAAACAAATAGTTCTTCAAGTACAAGTAAAACAAGTAACCAGTGTCTAGAACATTTTAAGGACTTTTCTAGGTACTAGTATATTTGTGTTGGTATTAGGGCTTTTTCTTCTATGACAGGTTTTAGTCTTTTTAATAGTAATTTTTCAAGTAGTTTTAATAATAAGGGTAATAATGAGGTTGGCCTATATGATGTAACATCTGTGGGGGTTTACCAGATTTTGGTATCATTATTATTTCAGCAACTTTCTACACTCAGATGCAAAAAAAAAACGCAACAAGCTAATATTTGGTAAAGTTTGAAATGTGATAACTTTTTTATTTTTCGTTCAATTTTCATGATTTTTTCAGCAAACTATATATAAAAATATAAATAAAATTCGTTTTCGCACTTTAAATGGATTTTATTTTTATTATTTCTCTACCGGTTTCGCTATTTGTTATAGCATCATCAGGAGAGTACGTCAAAGGTTACAAAAGCATTTTACTAAAGAAGTTACTGGGCATTTCTTTTTGTGTTTACACTTTTAAATTACACTGAGAGTTTTGTAAAGTTATCCTTTGAGAGGATTAAATTTTGTGAAGCGTTGTGGCGTCATGTACCTCGCCGCCAAAGTTGATTTGAGGTTCAACCTCAAATGAAATGCCCAGTAACTTCTTTAGTAAAATGCTTTTGTAACCTTTGACGTATTCTCCTGATGATGCTATAACAAATAGCGAAACCGGTAGAGAAATAATAAAAATAAAATCATTAAATAGTATATAAAAATGTCTAATTTCATGTTCAATATCCAGCTGGTCATTTAGTAGGTATACAGGGTTAATTGAAACGTCGTTCTAGGATCCTAATTTTAAAACACCCTGTGGAATAATTTGTGTATCAATTATTTCAAAATTATAATTTTTGTTAAGAACCAATCGTTCCGTACATTTTGCTTTTTTGGTTCATGTCTCTAAGTGCATTCGTTCATTTTTAAGAGCGAAATGAATTTGTCACTAACAATTTACTTAAGAAACGTTACTTTTTAATAAGGTGGCTTTGCTCATTGTTTTTCTAATGACAGTTAGATAGTGATTTTTTGTACAGAAGATTAGTACCATGGTTTTAAGTGCTGAAAATTGCGCTAAAGCTGTTGCTTTTGTTGAAGATGGGAGGAAATTATGAATATGTTGCAAGAATCCTTCATGTTCATTGCTTCACTATTAAAAGAGTGGTAGATTTACACAAACTCGAAGAAATAAGAGAAGGGCAGGAAGCGGTAGAAAACGAAAAACCACTGCTGTTGATCCTAGAACGACGTTTCAATTAACCCTCTAATATAAACCCTGAATTAGACATTTTTATCAACAGTTTGCTGAAAAAATCATGAAAATTGAACGAAAAATTAAAAAGTTATCACATTTCAAACTTTATTAAAGCTAATAGCTTGCTGCGTTTTTTTTGCACCTAAGTATATACAGGGTGTATCTGAATGACATGCCCAAACTTCAGGGGGTGATTCTTTAGGCAATTTTAAGGGTACTTTGATATATAAACCATGGGCGACTTGGGCCCCCCCAAGGAGCTACACCCCTCCAAAAATGGCGGAAAATTTTGGTTTAATTTTTTTTTCTCAAAAACCATAAACGCTAGGACAACGAAATTTGGGGAATATGTTTAACTGGTAGTAGGGCACGTTTTCACCCTATTTGTACTTTCAACCTATCCTTCTAAACTACTAAACGTAACCACCCCCTTTACATTTTTGCTAAAATTTTTTTATGCAGAGGGTAAATACATTAAAAAAAAAATTACATAGGTAGATGAAAGTATACTAAAACTTTTTTGTCTCTCTAAAATGTTTCCAAAAACGACTAATTTTTGAGAAAAAAAATAATAAAGCAAACACTGCCCGTTCAACAACGGGGTTGTCGATCAAAAGTTGGAATGAATTTTTAATAAAAAAATCTTAGTAGGCTTTGCAATCTTTATCAGAAATATTTTTGACGTTTAAATGTCAGTGGTTTTCTTACTATTATTATTGTTTTTCAAATTAATTTATGAATAAAGTTCTACCGCATTTACGCTCATTCACTCGACGTTTCAAAATTTTAAATACAACAATAATAATAGTAAGAAAACCACTGACATTTAAACGTCAAAAATATTTCTGACAAAGATTGCTAAGCCTGCTAAGATTTTTTCTTTAAAAATTCATTCCAACTTTCGATTAACAACGCTACAGCTTAACAGTTAGTGTTTTCTTAATTAATTTTTTTCTCAGAAACTATTAACTTTTCGAAGAACATCGGAGAGGCAAAAAAGTTTTAGAATATTTTCGTCTATCTAAATAAAATATTTCCAATGTATTTATCATCGTCATAAAAAAGATCTAGACAAAAATTGAACAGGGGTGGTTATGTTTAGTAACTTAGAAGGGAAGATTGAAAGTACAAATAGGCTCGGAACATGCCCTATTATAAGCTAAACATATTTCCCAAATTTCATTTTCTTGGTGTTAATGGTTTTCGGGAAAAATAAAATAAACCCAAATTTTTCGCCATTTTTGAAGGGGCGTAGCTCCGCAGGGGAGTCGAAATCGCTGATAGTTTATATGAGAAAGTACCCTTAAAATTGCTTGAAGAATCGCCCCCTGAAGTTTGGGCACGTCATTCAGATACACCCTGTATACTTGGAAAGTATTTCTGTTTAAAAGCTGCATTAATTATGTGTAATAGTTTTGTAATCGCCCGTTTTGGTAGATGTTTCAATGTTTTTCCATTAATTAGGTCATATTCTACTGATTTCTTTATATTTAGTTTTTGTATTTCATAATACAGTTCTTTCCTTCTTACACATGGTATATTACTCTTCTGATCACTTTGAATTATGCTAGGAACACTATTTAGCATAGTTGTTGGACCGTCTGATGTAAAAGTTTCTTTCAGATATTTAGCAAACAAATTAACTTTTTCTTGATTGCACTTAGCTCAATTTCATTACTATTTCGAATTGCAGGTGAATGTGTTTTTGGAACTTTAAGCTTTCTTATTGGCTTACACAGAGAATAATCAGTACTGACATCGTCAGTAAGGCCTTTTAAGTAATTTTGAATATTATTTTGTCTGTGGCTATCTGTTAGTGCTCTTAATTCGGCTGTTATTTTATTAAATTTAGTTTTATCACTAGGAATTCTATTGATTTGCCATTTCTTTCTTACTTTCCGTTTTTCTGCAATTTTGTCTCTAATGAATTTAGGATAAATATTAGATTTTAGTGTTAAAATAGGTGTTGAGACTTAGGCTGCGTTTTGTATGTCGTTTAAGAACTTTTCTGCTTCCTTGTCAATGTCCGTTTGTTTTCATAAGAGCATTAAGATGAGTTTTATTATCTAATGTTTGTTGAAATAGATTCCAATTAGTGAATTTATTAGTTAGTGATAAAAATGGTTCTTTGTTACATACTTTGCTACATATTTACAGTAATAATTACTGTTCAGCCCTACTCCTCTTCTATCTTTACGAAGTTAAGCCATATATTTTTCGTAATAAAAAAATCAGCAGGTCCTGAATTTTACTTCTACCATTAGCAATATAATAATTGATGTCACCACAATCTCAATCGTCTTTATTTTTGTAGAAATTATTTTAATAAATGGAAAACCACCAAATGACCAAATTCAAAAACCAACGTTATCAAACGGTACAAGTACAACAAGAACAAGTCCAAATAGAAAAAGAAAGTTACCTAGTTGGCAAAGAGGTTTGCTTACTTCTAGAAAGAAAAAACGACGTGAAAAAAATCCCGAAAACGAAGGAGCGGAGGAAAATGTATAAATCAACTTTTTTTTATAACTATTTTTTAATAAATTTATTTTAGATTGATGATAAATCTTCTGATGAATCAAAAGATAATAACATGGATTCAGAAAACACAAACGGAGCGAGAATTTCTTACTCTGAAGATAGTCATGATATGACCAATTCTTTAACCCCATTAACAGTTGATTGTACCTCGAATATTAAAACTAATAATCCATTACAGTAACAAAACCTAAATCTAACTAAATCTTAAAATATTAATTTAAAACATTTTTAGATCACCAAATGCAAAACGAAGGTTAAGCGATCTTATGAGCCCCTCTGAATTACTACAAGATACTTTAGATTTTGACGATGTTGATCAGGCGTTAAACGAAACTAGCGATGTTCATTCGAAAGAAATTGTTGAAATTTCAGAAAATGAATTAAACAAAATTTTAAATTTTGCTGTTGAAGTTACAACCAACCAATCTCTGCAATCATTATTAGATCTTCATTATCAGTTAAGCCGAATTATTAAGCAATACTCAAAAAATTATAATAGAACGAAATTACCAGACGTAAGCTTTTTAAATTTAATAAACGCATTAAAAGTAATATAAAATTATTATTTTAGGAATTAATGAGTGAATTAAAACGATATCAAGAAGAGACGGAAATCAATACTGCAGATTTAAGTGAAGACCTAAATAATTTAAGAAATATTTGATTCCATAGTACTTTATTAACAAAAATAAAACTTTTTTTCTTAAAGATGAAAGATATGTTCAAAATTGCCGTTCAAGCTGTTAATTTATTATTAATTATTTAAAGTGTTTATTTACGTTTAAAGCTGCAGTGTATATTATGTACTTATTATTTTTAATTCATAGTTTTTAATACAATAGTGAAATAGCCAAAGAAAAAGCGAAAAATGAATCAAACACTGCCAATATATGGAAGGCTGATTTCTTTTTAGATGTATTTTTTTAAAATGCACTTTTTTTATTAGTTTAAGTAGTATTAATGTTTCTTTCCCTGTTTGTGTTCCGTTTTTCTTTACTAGCAACAACTTTTTGGTTTGTTATTTAAAAAAAAAATTGTTTATATTATTATTTTTGTTCATCAAAATACCACAGTAAGAATAAAATGTGTTAATTTTTATACTTTATGTATTATTTATTATTACTTACATCACGTTTACATCCAATTTATAATTTTAACCAAGGTAATATATTCATGATGTGACCTAAGCTAATAGATCATAACCAAAAGCTTAATTGTACCTTTACAGTAATCACGTTTATAATCACACCAGTTTTAGTACTGTTTGGTAATAAGTGCAAAGCAATTTCGAAAAGGCGACATCGCATCTAGAAGTAGCAGAAAGATCAGCAATTAGAATAATATCCAAACTTCGAAACCCCAGAAATCCCCTATTCAACCCCTCTAACAAACACCTTTATGAAAAATTCCAAATTATTCCCGTTACTCAACGAATATCTCTCCTCGCACAAAAAGCTTACAAAAATATGTCCTCAAACTCTTCTCCTCTTTTTCAATGCTCCAATTTTGACATTATTTACAAGAAAATCATGGATTCCTTAAAGATGACTAATCAATGTAACATGGGCAGAAGGACCACAGTCGGTAGCCTGTTCCAGCTTCAAAGTTTAACTTTAAGTTTACATTGCATATTATTTAATTTTTAATTGTATTGTGATAAGCTGGAATAAATATCTTTCTCTCTCTCACTATCTAAAGATCTTTTGGAATGCAACACTATACTAAATAAAATGGGCTTGTTTTCATTTCAAGAACAAATAATGTAAATCTGTAGTAGTAGTAGTAGTAGTGTAGAATAACATGATGATTCAAATAATAAGGAACACTCAACAAAATACAAGAAGAGATTTAGTTAGAAGTATAAGAAGTATAACAAGAATATTGGGAATGTTACAAATAAATATTTGATGAAAAGAGGAGAAAGGACGTTTTGTAAAGACTCTGATAAACAACCAACATAGTACATTCCTTGTTTTAAGAAGATTTACAAGAAATTTGTGCCCAATTTTATAAAGTTGTTATAAATGATCCAATTCAAAAATCATCTTGGGCAGACTAAAATGATAATGATGATGAAGTACTTTTGCTCTTAGATGCGCCAATATTGAGATAGATACGAAAATATGAAAATTTGATGAATTTATTGCTTTCTCAAGTTATTAAAGGTAACGCTTAGGAATCGGAGCTTGCTATAAGAAAACTTTTAGAACAAAAGTTGTAGCAAATTTTATTCTTAACAATATTGCTCTGTTGCACTTTTGCTATTGGATGCGTCAATATTGAGATAGATACGAAAATATGACAGTTTAATGAATTTGTTGCTCTTTCAAGTTATTAAAGGTAACACTTGAGAATCGGAGCTTGCTATAAGAAAACTTTTAGAACAAAAGTTGTAGCAAATTTTATTGTTAACAATATTGCTCTCTTGCACTTTTGCTATTAGATGCGTCAATATTGAGATAGATACGAAAATATGACAGTTTGATGAATTTGTTGCTCTTTCAAGTTATTAAAGGTAACACTTGAGAATCGGAGCTTGCTATAAGAAAACTTTTAGAACAAAAGTTGTAGCAAATTTTATTCTTAACAATATTGCTCTCTTGCACTTTTGCTATTAGATGCGTCAATATTGAGATAGATACGAAAATATGACAGTTTGATGAATTTGTTGCTCTTTCAAGTTATTAAAGGTAACACTTGAGAATCGGAGCTTGCTATAAGAAAACTTTTAGAATAAAAATTGTTGCAAATATTATTGTTAACAATATTGCTCTCTTGCACTTTTGCTATTAGATGCGTCAATATTGAGATAGATATGAAAATATGAAAATTGTATGAATTTGTCGCTCTTTCAAGTTATTAAAGGTAACACTTGAGAATCGGAGCTTGCTATAAGAAAACTTTTAGAACAAAAGTTGTAGCAAATTTTATTCTTAACAATATTGCTCTGTTGCACTTTTGCTATTAGATGCGTCAATATTGAGATAGATACGAAAATATGACAGTTTGATGAATTTGTTGCTCTTTCAAGTTATTAAAGGTAACACTTGAGAATCGGAGCTTGCTATAAGAAAACTTTTAGAACAAAAGTTGTAGCAAATTTTATTCTTAACAATATTGCTCTCTTGCACTTTTGCTATTAGATGCGTCAATATTGAGATAGATACGAAAATATGACAGTTTGATGAATTTGTTGCTCTTTCAAGTTATTAAAGGTAACACTTGAGAATCGGAGCTTGCTATAAGAAAACTTTTAGAACAAAAGTTGTAGCAAATTTTATTCTTAACAATATTGCTCTCTTGCACTTTTGCTATTAGATGCGTCAATATTGAGATAGATACGAAAATATGACAGTTTGATGAATTTGTTGCTCTTTCAAGTTATTAAAGGTAACACTTGAGAATCGGAGCTTGCTATAAGAAAACTTTTAGAATAAAAATTGTTGCAAATATTATTGTTAACAATATTGCTCTCTTGCACTTTTGCTATTAGATGCGTCAATATTGAGATAGATATGAAAATATGAAAATTGTATGAATTTGTCGCTCTTTCAAGTTATTAAAGGTAACACTTGAGAATCGGAGCTTGCTATAAGAAAACTTTTAGAACAAAAGTTGTAGCAAATTTTATTCTTAACAATATTGTTCTCTTGCACTTTTGCTATTAGATGCGTCAATATTGAGATAGATACGAAAATATGACAGTTTGATGAATTTGTTGCTCTTTCAAGTTATTAAAGGTAACACTTGAGAATCGGAGCTTGCTATAAGAAAACTTTTAGAACAAAAGTTGTAGCAAATTTTATTGTTAACAATATTGCTCTCTTGCACTTTTGCTATTAGATGCGTCAATATTGAGATAGATACGAAAATATGACAGTTTGATGAATTTGTTGCTCTTTCAAGTTATTAAAGGTAACACTTGAGAATCGGAGCTTGCTATAAGAAAACTTTTAGAACAAAAGTTGTAGCAAATTTTATTCTTAACAATATTGCTCTCTTGCACTTTTGCTATTAGATGCGTCAATATTGAGATAGATACGAAAATATGACAGTTTGATGAATTTGTTGCTCTTTCAAGTTATTAAAGGTAACACTTGAGAATCGGAGCTTGCTATAAGAAAACTTTTAGAATAAAAATTGTTGCAAATATTATTGTTAACAATATTGCTCTCTTGCACTTTTGCTATTAGATGCGTCAATATTGAGATAGATATGAAAATTGTATGAATTTGTCGCTCTTTCAAGTTATTAAAGGTAACACTTGAGAATCGGAGCTTGCTATAAGAAAACTTTTAGAACAAAAGTTGTAGCAAATTTTATTCTTAACAATATTGCTCTGTTGCACTTTTGCTATTAGATGCGTCAATATTGAGATAGATACGAAAATATGAAAATTGTATGAATTTGTCGCTCTTTCAAGTTATTAAAGGTAACACTTGAGAATCGGAGCTTGCTATAAGAAAACTTTTAGAACAAAAGTTGTAGCAAATTTTATTCTTAACAATATTGCTCTCTTGCACTTTTGCTATTAGATGCGTCAATATTGAGATAGATACGAAAATATGACAGTTTGATGAATTTGTTGCTCTTTCAAGTTATTAAAGGTAACACTTGAGAATCGGAGCTTGCTATAAAAAAACTTTTAGAACAAAAGTTGTAGCAAATTTTATTGTTAACAATATTGCTCTCTTGCACTTTTGCTATTAGATGCGTCAATATTGAGATAGATACGAAAATATGACAGTTTGATGAATTTGTTGCTCTTTCAAGTTATTAAAGGTAACACTTGAGAATCGGAGCTTGCTATAAGAAAACTTTTAGAACAAAAGTTGTAGCAAATTTTATTCTTAACAATATTGCTCTCTTGCACTTTTGCTATTAGATGCGTCAATATTGAGATAGATACGAAAATATGACAGTTTGATGAATTTGTTGCTCTTTCAAGTTATTAAAGGTAACACTTGAGAATCGGAGCTTGCTATAAGAAAACTTTTAGAACAAAAGTTGTAGCAAATTTTATTCTTAACAATATTGCTCACTTGCACTTTTGCTCTTAGATACGTCAATATCGAGATAGGTACGAAAATATGAAAATTTTATGAATTTGTTGCTCTTTCAAGATATTAAAGGTAACACTTGGGAATCGGAGCATGCTATAAGAAAACTTTTAGAACAAAAGTTGTAGCAAATTTTATTCTTAACAATATTGCTCTCTTGCACTTTTGCTATTAGATGCGTCAATATTGAGATAGATACGAAAATATGAAAATTGTATGAAGTTGTTGCGCTTTCACGTTATTAGAGGTAACACTTGGGAATCGGAGCATGCTATAAGAAAAATTTTATAACAAAAATTGTTGCAAATTTTATTGTTAATAATATTGTTCTCTCGCACTTTTGCTCTTAGATACGTCAATATCGAGATAGGTACGAAAATATGAAAATGTTGCTCTTTCAAGTTATTAAAGGTAACACTTGAGAATCGGAGCATGCTATAAGAAAACTTTTATAACAAAAATTGTTGCAATTTTTATTGTTAACAATATTGCTCTCTTGCACTTTTGCTCTTAGATACGTCAATATCGAGATAGATACGAAAATATGAAAATTGTATGACTTTGTTGCTCTTTCAAGTTATTAAATGTAACACTTGAGAATCGGAGCATGTTATAGGAAAACTTTTTATAACAAAAATTGTTGCAAATTTTATTGTTAACAATATTGCTCTCTTGCACTTAGATGCGTCAATATCTATTTTGATATTATATTTTGAACCGTTGTCAAATTAGGCAGGAGGTTTACTTATGACGACATATAACGACATTGCCATATCGTTGGTATATACTTTTATGCAATATAAGTAGGGTATTCCCATAAGGTACAATTTGTGATGTGTTTCATAATACTTTGTTAAAATTTTGAAAATCGGTAGATTTAGTAGTATATCGGTAGGGTTGGCAACGCTGGTTAGAGATAAGACAACATAACCTTAAAAAGTACAAATAACGTCAAATCAATCTGTCAAAAAATTATAACCTAACATTTTTATTAAATAACTTTTTAAAAGTGATAAAATGCAACAAAGAGAAGAAAAACAATTAGAATCAGCGTTAGACTCATTAATTCAACGAGTAAACGATTTAAAATCATCGATAGCAGCGATGATATTCAAAGTTGAAAACGAATATGAAACATTAAATTGGCCCCAATTTCTTGATAATTTTGCATTACTTTCAGGACACGTAAGTATTTCATGCAATATTAACTTTATTAAGCGGTATATACATGTTTTGTTTTTAGTTAACTTCACTTTCTAAATTACTTAATCACGATAAGTGTCCGCCCTTAAGAAATCTCACGGTGTTACCTCTAAATTTATCGCCAGAACGTGATGAACAATTGGCTCAATTAACTGAGGGACGCGTAACCACATTTGCGCATGATTTAGTTCCTGATTATTTAAGAACAAAACTTGAACCAATGGCTGAAAGTAAAATGTTACATTTTGAGCAAAAAGCTGCAACTGTGACTTATGAAAATGCTCAAGTAAAATAATCTCAAAGTAATGTTTAACTTAATTAATATGGATTTGTTATAGAAACAAGTTGCTGCTTATCAAAAAGTCGTTTCTAACATTTGGGATATTGTTAGTAAAACAAGAGAGGAATGGGAAGTTGAGTCATCCTCTCGAGGGAATACACAGCAACATTCAAGCGTTTCGGATACACATCTATTAGTTACAGCTATTGGGATGGGGAAGGGGTTGAAACCTAATCCCAATGCTAATGGAGCACCTGGTCAACCTACAGGAGGAATGATGGTTCCTCCACAAGGACGCCCTGGTAGTGCTGGGCAAGGCCCAATACCACCATCCACACAAACAATGACAATGAATAAAACACCATCAACTATTAAAACTAATATTAAAAGTGCCACACAAATTCATCCCTACAACAGATAATTTTGAGTTAATTTGGTTGCCTAACCACCAATTTTTTATTTATAACGCCACGAAATGTAACAATAAAGGTAGCTTAAAATAAAAATCTGATAATATTAAATATTTTTATTCATATATTTATAATATATATTTATATTACATAATATAACAAAACTATTTTGTTAAAAAAATAATAATAAAAAGATGAAGAATGGGGAAAAAGTATAATATAAGGGGATAATAACAAATAAAAGTACGATTGTAATATCATAAACTTCAACATGCAAACTCGTTTGAACTCGTCCGACACGTATACGACGTTAACAAATTTAACAAAACATAATTAAAACTCGTAAATGATCAAGCCGACGATAACGGAGGACTTGACGAATACTGCATTGTAATTGAAAAAATTAAACTCATAATATTTATTAATTACATCAACAATTATCTTAGACGTTACGAGACGATCTGCACAAGTAATAATATGTAGTAAATTAACCAGAATTCTCTAAGTACACAAAAAGAATTATTTAATGTAGATCAGAAAAGAAGGCTACATCCAATTTTCTTGCTTTCAACATAACTTAGATCTACATGGAAATATAAATGTAGATTATACACAACCGATTGTTACAGTATCTTCTCTTTTTTAAGGATATATTAACTATATTTCGAAAATAGCGTTAACAATGATAAAAAACAAATAAAAACAAATTTTTATCCTTTAATTCTTATCTTTTTTTCATTAAAATTTGAACAGAAATAACAAATAATATATACTTTTTGTGCACAATATTGCTATGACTATATCTATGTATAGTTACTAACGAAATTTGCTTGTATAATTATTTCTTTTTCTGTTGCCATTAGTTTTCTTCTTAATTTTTTATCTTTTTTTTTATTAAGTTTTAATTTAACCATTATTACACGGATGGCAAGAACGCTACTACTGTATAATTGATCCCTATAGAACGATTTTTTCAGTGTTTTCATTTATTTATTTATTTTTATCCGATATTTCGTTTAAAAATCGGTTAACTTTAGTGGTGCAAGGCTGAGGAATGGCGAGCAAAAAAATTAAATCGACCGAAAATGATTACATCCTAGATATCTTTAAAAATTTTTATACAACAATTCAGGAACTTTTAGAAACAATCTTTTTTCTCCTAAAATTCATTTAAAAATATAATTTCCGAATCAGGCACTTCAAAAGTCCATTAGAAATTACCACTACTACGAAATTTGTCGATCGAAACTCGTTGGTCGATGATTTTCAATCGCCATTCCAGGACACAGAAGTTAAAAAGGTTTCAAATTAACCAATTTAGAATCAAAATTTTAATTGTTTGATTCAAAATTGGTTAATGTCTATAAGTGGGTTAATTAACAAGTATTTTAATCCGGTGGTAGGTAACTGAAGAGTTTAAACTTGTTACGAATGTGTGGTCGTACATCTTCTTTCTATATAAGAGAAATTAAAAATTATTATTTATTAAATGAGTTTTTATGTAATTCTCACTTACCATTTGAACAAGATCTTCCAAAAATGGTAATAGCTTCATTAATTCAGAATCACTTCTATCCACAAACCAACTCTCAATTGGAATTCCATTATTTAACTATAACAAAATTAATAAAAGTACATTTTAATATCTAATGTAAGGTTAATGACAGATAATTTTTATTAATGATTAAAAATAAAACGTTTATTAATTCATATGATAATACAAGAACTTAATCAAAAAGATAATGAGGACCAAAGATCTAAAAATTTTATCAAAACTTCAAATATTGATTTCTCAAAAACAAAAAATTATTTTTCAAAACGGGTTGGTTCATTGGAAAGAGGACACTTTTATTAACATTTTGGGAAATTTTCATACTCATATTTCAAGAACTGGATTTTATACGAATTTTTAAAACTTAATCGGCGAAAATTGCAAAATTCGAAAAAAATTGTCGATTATTTCAAAAATTTATTTCTCAAAAACTGAAAGTGATTTTTCAAAACGGTTTTTTGCATTAAAAAGAGGATACTTTAATTAATAATTGGTGATATTTCCACAAGGATTCTTCAAGAAGTTAATTTTATAAGGAATTTTGAAAATTGCAACGTCGAAAATTTTATCAAAACTTCAACATATTGTTTTCTCAAAAAGTAAAAATTATTTTTCAAAACGGGTTGGTTCATTGGAAAGAGGACACTTTTATTAACACTTTGAGAAATTTTCATACTCATATTCCAAGAAATGGATTTTATACGAATTTTTAAAACTTAATCGGCGAAAATTGCAAAATTCGAAAAAATTGTCGATTATTTCAAAAATGTATTTCTCAAGAACTGAAAGTGATTTTTCAAAACGGCTTTTTGCATTAAAAAGAGGATACTTTAATTAATAATTGGTGATATTTCCACAAGGATCCTTCAAGAAATGAATTTTATAGCAAATTTTGAAATTTATCGATAAAAAATGCAACGTTGAAAATGTTATCAAAACTTCAAATATTGTTTTCTCAAAAACTAAAAGTTATTTTTCAAAACGGGTTGGTTCATTGGAAAGAGGACACTTTTATTAACACTTTGGGAAATTTTCATACTCATATTCCAAGAACTGGATTTTATACGAATTTTTAAAACTTAATCGGCGAATATTGCAAGATTCGAAAAAATTGTCGATCATTTCAAAAATTTATTTCTCAAGAACTAAAAGCGATTTTTCAAAACGCCTTTTTGCATTAAAAAGAGGATACTTTAATTAATAATTGGTGATATTTCCACAAGGATCCTTCAAGAAATGAATTTTATAGCGAATTTTGAAAGTTATCGATGAAAATTGGAACGTCGAAAATTTGATCGAAACTCAAATATTGTTTTCTCAAAAACTAAAAGTTATTTTTTAAAACGAGTTTGTTCATTTTAAAGAGGACACTTTTATTAACATTTTGGGAAATTTTCATACTCATATTTCAAGAACTGGATTTTATACGAATTTTTAAAACTTAATCGGCGAAAATTGCAAAATTAGAAAAAATTGTCGATCATTTCAAAAATTTATTTCTCAAGAACTGAAAGTGATTTTTCAAAACGGCTTTTTGCATTAAAAAGAGGATACTTTAATTAATAATTGGTGATATTTCCACAAAAATCCTTCAAGAAATTAATTTTTTAGCGAATTTTGAAAATTATCGATAAAAATTGCAACATCGAAAATTTTATCGAAACTTCAAATATTGTTTTCTCAAAAATTAAAAGTTATTTTTTAAAACGGGTTGGCTCATTGGAAAGAGGACACTTTTATTAACACTTTGGGAAATTTTCATACTCATATTCCAAGAACTGGATTTTATACGAATTTTTAAAACTTAATCGGCGAAAATTGCAAAAATCGAAAAAATTGTCGATCATTTCAAAATTTATTTCTCAAGAACTGAAAGTGATTTTTCAAAACGGTTTTTTGCATTAAAAAGAGGATACTTTAATTAATAATTGGTGATATTTCCACAAGGATCCTTCAAGAAATAAATTGTTTAGCGAATTTTGAAAATTATCGATGAAAATTGCAACGTCGAAAATTTTATCAAAACTTCAAATATTGTTTTCTCAAAAACTAAAAGTTATTTTTTAAAACGGGTTGGTTCACTTTAAAGAGGACACTTTTATTAACATTTTGGGAAATTTTCATACTCATATTTCAAGAACTGGATTTTATACGAATTTTTAAAACTTAATCGGCGAAAATTGCAAAATTCGAAAAAATTTGCGATCATTTCAAAAATTTATTTCTCAAAAACTAAAAGCGATTTTTCAAAACGACTTGTTGCATTAAAAAGAGGATACTTTAATTAATAACTGGTGATATTTCCACAAGGATTCTTGAAGAAATTAATTTTATAGCGAATTTTGAAACTTATCGCTAAAAATTGCAACGTCAAAAATTTTATCGAAACTTCAAATATTGTTTTCTCAAAAACTAAAAGTTATTTTTCAAAACGGGTTGGTTCATTAGAAAGAGGACACTTTTATTAACACTTTGGGAAATTTTCATACTCATATTCCAAGAACTGGATTTTATACGAATTTTTAAAACTTAATCGGCGAAAATTGCAAATTTCGAAAAAATTGTCAATCATTTCAAAAATTTATTTCTCAAAAACTAAAAGCGATTTTTCAAAACGACTTTTTGCATTAAAAAGAGGATACTTTAATTAATAATTGGTGATATTTCCACAAAAATCCTTCAAGAAATTAATTTTTTAGCGAATTTTGAAAATTATCGATGAATATTGCAACGTCGAAAATTTTATCAAAACTTCAAATATTGTCTTCAAATATTGTTTTCTCAAAAACTAAAAGTTATTTTTCAAAACGGGTTGGTTCGTTGGAAAGAGGACATATATTAACACTTTGGGAAATTTTCATACTTATATTCCAAGAACTGGATTTTAGACGAATTTTTAAAACTTAATCGGCGAAAATTGCAAAATTCGAAAAAATTGTCGATCATTTCAAAAATTTATTTCTCAAGAACTGAAAGTGATTTTTCAAAACGGCTTTTTGCATTAAAAAGAGGATACTTTAATTAATAATTGGTGACATTTCCACAAGGATCCTTCAAGAAATTAATTTTTTAGCGAATTTTGAAAATTATCGATGAAAATTGTAATGTCGAAAATTTTATCGAAACTTCAAATATTGTTTTCTCAAAAACTAAAAGTTATTTTTTAAAACGGGTTGGCTCATTGGAAAGAGGACACTTTTATTAACACTTTGGGAAATTTTCATACTCATATTCCAAGAACTGGATTTTATACGAATTTTTAAAACTTAATCGGCGAAAATTGCAAAATTCGAAAATATTGTCGATCATTTCAAAAATTTATTTCTCAAGAACTGAAAGTGATTTTTCAAAACGGCTTTTTGCATTAAAAAGAGGATACTTTAATTAATAATTGGTGATATTTCCACAAGGATCCTTCAAGAATTAAATTTTTTAGCGAATTTTGAAAATTATCGATGAAAATTGCAACGTCGAAAATTTTATCGAAACTTCAAATATTGTTTTCTCAAAAACTAAAAGTTATTTTTCAAAACGGGTTGGTTCATTAGAAAGAGGACACTTTTATTAATACTTTGGGAAATTTTCATACTCTTATTCCAAGAACTGGATTTTATACGAGTTTTTAAAACTTAATCGGCGAAAATTGCAAAATTCGAAAAAATTGTCGATCATTTCAAAAATTTATTTCTCAAAAACTAAAAGCGATTTTTCAAAACGACTTTTTGCATTAAAAAGAGGATACTTTAATTAATAATTGGTGATAATTCCACAAGGATCCTTCAAGAATTAAATTTTTTAGCGAATTTCGAAAAATATCGATGAAAATTCCAACGTCGAAAATTTTATCAAAACTTCAAATATTGTTTTCTCAAAAACTAAAAGTTATTTTTTAAAACGGGTTGGTTCACTTTAAAGAGGACACTTTTATTAACATTTTGGGAAATTTTCATACTCATATTTCAAGAACTGGATTTTATACGAATTTTTAAAACTTAATCGGAGAAAATTGCAAAATTCGAAAAAATTGTCGATTATTTCAAAAATTTATTTCTCAAGAACTGAAAGTGATTTTTCAAAACGGCTTTTTGCATTAAAAAGAGGATACTTTAATTAATAATTGGTGATATTTCCACAAGGATTCTTCAAGAAATTAATTTTATAGCGAATTTTGAAAATTATCGATGAAAATTGCAACGCCGAAAATTTTATCGCAACTTCAAATATTGTTTTCTCAAAAACTAAAAGTTATTTTTCAAAACGGGTTGGTTCATGGGAAAGAGGACACTTTTATTAACACTTTAGGAAATTTTCATACTCATATACTCAGAACTGGATTTTATATGAATTTTTAAAACTTAATCGGCGAAAATTGCAAAATTCGAGAAAATTGTCGATCATTTCAAAAATTTATTTCTCAAAAACTAAAAGCGATTTTTCAAAACGACTTTTTGCATTAAAAAGAGGATACTTTAATTAATAACTGGTGATATTTCCACAAGGATCCTTCAAGAAATTAATTTTATAGCGAATTTTGAAATTTATCGATAAAAAATGCAACGTCGAAAATGTTATCAAAACTTCAAATATTGTTTTCTCAAAAACTAAAAGTTATTTTTCAAAACGGCTTGTTGTATTAAAAAGAGGATACTTTAATTAACACTTTACGAAAATTTCATACTCATATTCCAATAACTGGATTACGTACGCATTTTTAAAACTTAATCGGCGAAAATTGCAAAATTCGAAAAAATTGTCGATCATTTCATAAATTTATTTCTCAAGAACTGAAAGTGATTTTTCAAAACGGCTTTTTGCATTAAAAAGAGGATACTTTAATTAATAATTGGTGATATTTCCACAAGGATTCTTCAAGAAGTTAATTTTATAAGGAATTTTGAAAATTGCAACGTCGAAAATTTTATCAAAACTTCAACATATTGTTTTCTCAAAAAGTAAAAATTATTTTTCAAAACGGGTTGGTTCATTGGAAAGAGGACACTTTTATTAACACTTTGAGAAATTTTCATACTCATATTCCAAGAAATGGATTTTATACGAATTTTTAAAACTTAATCGGCGAAAATTGCAAAATTCGAAAAAATTGTCGATTATTTCAAAAATGTATTTCTCAAGAACTGAAAGTGATTTTTCAAAACGGCTTTTTGCATTAAAAAGAGGATACTTTAATTAATAATTGGTGATATTTCCACAAGGATCCTTCAAGAAATGAATTTTATAGCAAATTTTGAAATTTATCGATAAAAAATGCAACGTTGAAAATGTTATCAAAACTTCAAATATTGTTTTCTCAAAAACTAAAAGTTATTTTTCAAAACGGGTTGGTTCATTGGAAAGAGGACACTTTTATTAACACTTTGGGAAATTTTCATACTCATATTCCAAGAACTGGATTTTATACGAATTTTTAAAACTTAATCGGCGAATATTGCAAGATTCGAAAAAATTGTCGATCATTTCAAAAATTTATTTCTCAAGAACTAAAAGCGATTTTTCAAAACGCCTTTTTGCATTAAAAAGAGGATACTTTAATTAATAATTGGTGATATTTCCACAAGGATCCTTCAAGAAATGAATTTTATAGCGAATTTTGAAAGTTATCGATGAAAATTGGAACGTCGAAAATTTGATCAAAACTCAAATATTGTTTTCTCAAAAACTAAAAGTTATTTTTTAAAACGAGTTTGTTCATTTTAAAGAGGACACTTTTATTAACATTTTGGGAAATTTTCATACTCATATTTCAAGAACTGGATTTTATACGAATTTTTAAAACTTAATCGGCGAAAATTGCAAAATTAGAAAAAATTGTCGATCATTTCAAAAATTTATTTCTCAAGAACTGAAAGTGATTTTTCAAAACGGCTTTTTGCATTAAAAAGAGGATACTTTAATTAATAATTGGTGATATTTCCACAAAAATCCTTCAAGAAATTAATTTTTTAGCGAATTTTGAAAATTATCGATAAAAATTGCAACATCGAAAATTTTATCGAAACTTCAAATATTGTTTTCTCAAAAATTAAAAGTTATTTTTTAAAACGGGTTGGCTCATTGGAAAGAGGACACTTTTATTAACACTTTGGGAAATTTTCATACTCATATTCCAAGAACTGGATTTTATACGAATTTTTAAAACTTAATCGGCGAAAATTGCAAAAATCGAAAAAATTGTCGATCACACTTTAAATCTCTTTCGTTCAGCGGTCGCGGAATCTCTACCTCATGTGCCTCGCACATCTACAAGACCATATGCAGGCCCATCATAGAATATGGATCAATACTGCTAAGCAACGCACCAAGAAGAACGAAGTACCACCTGGAAGTAGCGGAAAGATCTGCACTGAGATCCATCACCCGAATTAGGAACCCCCGTAATCCCCTCTTTAACCCTAGCAATGATCTGCTATACCAACTTACCGATATACCCCCTATCCATACCCGTCTTCAATCTTTGTCCGATAAATCCATTCTAAATTTTCCTACCAACGCCTTGCAACACACGCTTATAACGCCTCGATTACTCCACCCTCGCAACAACCCACCTCTTCTCTTCCAAAAACTCCTGGCCGTCAGAGAAGACTGAAACAAGCCGCCGACTACAAAAATCACGGGCAGAAAGACCCTGGTCGGTAGCCCTATTCTCACCCCTTCACTTTTTTATTTTTGTTATATACACATATTATAGACATTTATATTGTTATTCTTATTTTTTTTTTTTATGTAGTGGGTACTGAATAAAATTTGTTTTCTTCTTCTTGTCGATCATTTCAAAATTTATTTCTCAAGAACTGAAAGTGATTTTTCAAAACGGCTTTTTGCATTAAAAAGAGGATACTTTAATTAATAATTGGTGATATTTCCACAAGGATCCTTCAAGAAATAAATTGTTTAGCGAATTTTGAAAATTATCGATGAAAATTGCAACGTCGAAAATTTTATCAAAATTCAAATATTGTTTTCTCAAAAACTAAAAGTTATTTTTTAAAACGGGTTGGTTCACTTTAAAGAGGACACTTTTATTAACATTTTGGGAAATTTTCATACTCATATTTCAAGAACTGGATTTTATACGAATTTTTAAAACTTAATCGGCGAAAATTGCAAAATTCGAAAAAATTTGCGATCATTTCAAAAATTTATTTCTCAAAAACTAAAAGCGATTTTTCAAAACGACTTGTTGCATTAAAAAGAGGATACTTTAATTAATAACTGGTGATATTTCCACAAGGATTCTTGAAGAAATTAATTTTATAGCGAATTTTGAAACTTATCGCTAAAAATTGCAACGTCAAAAATTTTATCGAAACTTCAAATATTGTTTTCTCAAAAACTAAAAGTTATTTTTCAAAACGGGTTGGTTCATTAGAAAGAGGACACTTTTATTAACACTTTGGGAAATTTTCATACTCATATTCCAAGAACTGGATTTTATACGAATTTTTAAAACTTAATCGGCGAAAATTGCAAATTTCGAAAAAATTGTCAATCATTTCAAAAATTTATTTCTCAAAAACTAAAAGCGATTTTTCAAAACGACTTTTTGCATTAAAAAGAGGATACTTTAATTAATAATTGGTGATATTTCCACAAAAATCCTTCAAGAAATTAATTTTTTAGCGAATTTTGAAAATTATCGATGAATATTGCAACGTCGAAAATTTTATCAAAACTTCAAATATTGTCTTCAAATATTGTTTTCTCAAAAACTAAAAGTTATTTTTCAAAACGGGTTGGTTCGTTGGAAAGAGGACATATATTAACACTTTGGGAAATTTTCATACTTATATTCCAAGAACTGGATTTTATACGAATTTTTAAAACTTAATCGGCGAAAATTGCAAAATTCGAAAAAATTGTCGATCATTTCAAAAATTTATTTCTCAAGAACTGAAAGTGATTTTTCAAAACGGCTTTTTGCATTAAAAAGAGGATACTTTAATTAATAATTGGTGACATTTCCACAAGGATCCTTCAAGAAATTAATTTTTTAGCGAATTTTGAAAATTATCGATGAAAATTGTAATGTCGAAAATTTTATCGAAACTTCAAATATTGTTTTCTCAAAAACTAAAAGTTATTTTTTAAAACGGGTTGGCTCATTGGAAAGAGGACACTTTTATTAACACTTTGGGAAATTTTCATACTCATATTCCAAGAACTGGATTTTATACGAATTTTTAAAACTTAATCGGCGAAAATTGCAAAATTCGAAAATATTGTCGATCATTTCAAAAATTTATTTCTCAAGAACTGAAAGTGATTTTTCAAAACGGCTTTTTGCATTAAAAAGAGGATACTTTAATTAATAATTGGTGATATTTCCACAAGGATCCTTCAAGAATTAAATTTTTTAGCGAATTTTGAAAATTATCGATGAAAATTGCAACGTCGAAAATTTTATCGAAACTTCAAATATTGTTTTCTCAAAAACTAAAAGTTATTTTTCAAAACGGGTTGGTTCATTAGAAAGAGGACACTTTTATTAATACTTTGGGAAATTTTCATACTCTTATTCCAAGAACTGGATTTTATACGAGTTTTTAAAACTTAATCGGCGAAAATTGCAAAATTCGAAAAAATTGTCGATCATTTCAAAAATTTATTTCTCAAAAACTAAAAGCGATTTTTCAAAACGACTTTTTGCATTAAAAAGAGGATACTTTAATTAATAATTGGTGATAATTCCACAAGGATCCTTCAAGAATTAAATTTTTTAGCGAATTTCGAAAAATATCGATGAAAATTCCAACGTCGAAAATTTTATCAAAACTTCAAATATTGTTTTCTCAAAAACTAAAAGTTATTTTTTAAAACGGGTTGGTTCACTTTAAAGAGGACACTTTTATTAACATTTTGGGAAATTTTCATACTCATATTTCAAGAACTGGATTTTATACGAATTTTTAAAACTTAATCGGAGAAAATTGCAAAATTCGAAAAAATTGTCGATTATTTCAAAAATTTATTTCTCAAGAACTGAAAGTGATTTTTCAAAACGGCTTTTTGCATTAAAAAGAGGATACTTTAATTAATAATTGGTGATATTTCCACAAGGATTCTTCAAGAAATTAATTTTATAGCGAATTTTGAAAATTATCGATGAAAATTGCAACGCCGAAAATTTTATCGCAACTTCAAATATTGTTTTCTCAAAAACTAAAAGTTATTTTTCAAAACGGGTTGGTTCATGGGAAAGAGGACACTTTTATTAACACTTTAGGAAATTTTCATACTCATATACTCAGAACTGGATTTTATATGAATTTTTAAAACTTAATCGGCGAAAATTGCAAAATTCGAGAAAATTGTCGATCATTTCAAAAATTTATTTCTCAAAAACTAAAAGCGATTTTTCAAAACGACTTTTTGCATTAAAAAGAGGATACTTTAATTAATAACTGGTGATATTTCCACAAGGATCCTTCAAGAAATTAATTTTATAGCGAATTTTGAAATTTATCGATAAAAAATGCAACGTCGAAAATGTTATCAAAACTTCAAATATTGTTTTCTCAAAAACTAAAAGTTATTTTTCAAAACGGCTTGTTGTATTAAAAAGAGGATACTTTAATTAACACTTTACGAAAATTTCATACTCATATTCCAATAACTGGATTACGTACGCATTTTTAAAACTTAATCGGCGAAAATTGCAAAATTCGAAAAAATTGTCGATCATTTCATAAATTTATTTCTCAAGAACTGAAAGTGATTTTTCAAAACGGCTTGTTGCATTAAAAAGAGGATACTTTAGTTAATAATCGAAAGTGACAGTTCTGTTAGTAATGAATGTGCTGATGAATTACAAGCGAAGAGTATCGCTTCGTATATATCGTATTGGGATTGTTACAATAAGGTTGCTAATGTCAAAAATGATATAAATAAAGTTGTATTCAATGAAAAAAGTCCTATTGGGGTTGAACTTGATTATTATATGAACTTGATATCCACATCAATGAAGAAAAGATTGGAAAAAAGTTTTAATGGAGTTGCAGAAACACTTCACACCAAAGACTAATGAAACAGTAAATAGACACATATTCAAATCTACAGTACAAAGAGAAGATGAAAGCTTTGATAGTTTCATAACAGATTTAAAAAAATTAAGCAAAGACTCTAATTTCGAAAACTTAAAAGATGGAACAATTAGAGATAGAGTAGTATGTGGACTTAGGAGCAAGTCTATTTCTTATTATTTTAGAATAAAGTTAAAAATAAACTTTTTTTTGTGTCGTCAAAAACATTAAATTTACAGCTTCCTGTAAATTATAACTAAAAATTAAAAAAACATATTTCTGATATTTGAAATAAATACATTTGTTGAACTATTTAATTTATATTTGTTTTACACAAAAGTTGGAATAGATTGCATTATTTCACATTTTTTATTAATATTTAATATTATTATTAAATGACTTAATAAATTATTGATAGATGGCGCTCATATATATATATTTTTTTAATTCAAATAAACATAGCAACATTTTTGTTTGTATTCAAAAATTTTCTGAAGTGTCAAATTAAAAATCCTGTTTTTTAAGATGGATTACGAAAATTACGAAAAGTTTAACACGTTAGAATGTTACATATTAAAAAATAAAGTAAATTTTATATAAATTTTTAATAGAATAATTTTTTGTTATAGTACCGTAATTTACAGGAAACTGTAAATTTAATTTCTTTGAGGACACTAACAAAAAAGTTTATTTTTAGCTTTATTCTAAAACAATAAGAAATAGACCGAATAGAACGAATTTAATAAGCGAATAATCAGTGGTTGTTTCCATTTAAAAAAACGAAAATTGTCTTATCTCTCTAACTTGACATCGAATTTGAACCACCCTGTACAAGCCATCATGAAGATGCCAACACCAACCAAGAAAAAGGACTTACAATTTACAATCATTTTTGGGTTTAATGACATATGTAAGCAAGTTCATACCATGTTTGTCTAATTTAACTAACAATTTAAGATTGTTATTAAGAAAAGACAGAATTTATGTGGTCTGAGACTCACAACAAAGATTTTAAAGAAGGTGTTATGATGTAAGTAAACCTGTAACATTGTCAGTTGATAGTAGCTGTAGTGCGACTTTATTATAGGAAGGGCAAATATGCTTCAAAAGCTTTAACTGATACTCAAAAATCTTGGGCTCAAATAGAAAAAGAGTTGTTAGCTATCTGTTGCGGATGTGAAAAATATAAACAATTTATTTTTGGTAAAACTGTAATAGTGGAACCAGATTATAAACCTTTGGAACAAATATTTAAAAAGCCTTTATCTGAAACACTCTTAAGATTACAAGCTTTTGACGTAATAATTACTTATAAACCTGGAAAAGACTTATTGATAGCTAATTGTTTGTCTAGACAGTTTTTGGAAAAAGTAGATAAATATGTAATATAATTCTTACTTGATATCCAAACGCTTGCGGAGAATTATCCACAATAATAGTCTTAGACAAATCTCGTCCAAGAATAGATAAATCCTTAATATAATTTCCATTGATATAAACGCAATGTTCCCGAAATAGACGATACTTTATCCATTTTCGTTCCGGATCGAGTAAATTAAGCAATTTATCCGCATAAACCCTCTTCGAGGCGGTAAACAATATAACTTCAAACATCTGGGAGACTTTTTCCATAAATTCCCTAAAGAACGGCCGGGTGCGTACGTATACAGTATAAGAGCAATCTTGAAATACCACGGGAAAATGAAAACTGGCGTCTGGAAGTTCTTGTAAGCTACAATGAACGAGGGTTTCATCTAAATCCAAAACCAAACTAAAATCCGGGCTTGATCTAGTTTTTAACGGTAAAGCGGGACATTTCGATCGCATTTCAAACGTTAACGGTGGAAGATGTTTAATGAAAATGTAAGGATCGAATGCTTCCCATGTATCTTCGACTTCAACGTGTCCGGGTCTTCGATCCAATCTTTCCTCTTCTTGTTGATGATGAGATGCGGTAACACTCGAGATTAAAGAGGCGTCGTTACACGTTTGCGAGTATAACGTGGCGTAATCGTAAGCCATCGAAGTCATATTCATTGCCATTAATTCGTTTCCCTTGGCCATTTCTTCGTCTAATAGATTTGTAAATTCTTGTGTGTTAACGTTAGTTAAATCGTTCAAGTCTAAATGTATGTCTTGATAATCTTGAGTTTTTAAAGCCGGATATTCATAATACATATTGTACCCATTGCGATCAACCAGTTGATAGTTCATTTTATTACTTTGTATCTCGTAGTGCTGTAAATTTTCGGTGCAAGTTAAATTATCAATTGTTGAGTACTCTATTTCGGCGGGCAGTTCAGGATTTTGAGTAAAATCGGCGGCATTGTTATTGTAAATGGTACCGTGATCATCGAACGATTTAAAAGCTTGCGATTCCAAAATAACAAACTGTTGCGATTCGACGAGACTTTTTTCTAAGGTAGCGTCGTAGATTTCGGGCACGAGCTGAGCCTGGTAGTTTTCTTTACATTCTTCGTGATGATGTTCGGTGGAAGTGTCGAATTTTTTCACTGGCGTCGGCTCGATGCCGACGTTTGTCGTTTTCTCATCTTTGAGCGTCTCGGCGGAGGGCTTTAAGGGAAACTTATTTGTTAATTTACTTTGCCAGGCGCAAGCTCGTTTTGCCGCCCTAACTTTTCGTATGCGATTCGCGCATAACGAAAACGACTTGATGCCTCTAGCTCTTTTCTCGCTCCTTAACCACATCCTTACGAGCCATTAATGTGCACTGAAATTTAAAATAATACTTTTTAAATACAAGTTATAGTTGTTTATAAAATAATTATTATCGGATATGGTTATTATTTTAGTCAATTAAATGTTGTAGCTCAGGTATAATTATCAATTTATCTACGCTCTAATTCAAATAATTATTATTTCATAATGAATTAGTCATAAATTATAAATAGGATGGTTGAAAATCCTTTTTACAATTAAACCAAGTAAATTTATAATAATGTTCGTTAATCCTAAATCATTTAAAAAAAAATTTGCTATGTTATATACAAAAAATGTGTGTCGTCAAATTTTCGCAAGGATGTAATTTTAGTTATAATACATTTAAACAGATGGCGCGGATAGATGAAGAATGAAGATCATTAAAGTCCCTAGATTTACAAAGTACAGCGGTTTGACGCCATTTTGGCTCGAAAGTCAAGCGGGAAATTTAAAACGATGTCATTCTATTGATAACATTACTCCAAAACTCCCTTCCTTTTTTCTTGCGGTACTCTTAAGAGTAGACAGCCCTTCTTACTGCTATTTTTGCAACTCCAAAGGCAACAAGACAGCAATATTTTTGTAAATAAGTGGTGAGATGCGGTGACAAGTTGTCAAACCGCCATTTTGGCTCGAAAACAGGCTTCATGAACCGCGGTACTTTGTAAATTTAGGGACTTTAAAGAGCATTAAAGTCCCTAGATTTACAAAGTACCGCGATTTGCAGCCATTTTGGCTCGAAAGTCAAGCGGGAAATTTAAAACTATGTCTTTCTATTGATAACATTACGCCAAAATTTCTTCCTTTTTTCTCGTGGTACTCTGAAGAGTTGAAAGCCCTTCTTACTGCCATTTTTTCAACTTCAAAGGCAACAAGACGGCAATATTTTTGTAAATAAGTGGTGAGATGCAGTGACAAGCTGTCAAACCGCCATTTTGGCTCGAAAACAGGCTTCATGAATCGCAGTACTTTGTAAATCTAGGGACTTTAAAGAGCATTAAAGTCCCTAGATTTACAAAGTACCGCGATTTGCAGCCATTTTGACTCGAAACTCAAGCGGGAAATTTAAAACTATGCCGTTCTATTAATAACATTACGCCAAAATTTCTTCCTTTTTTCTCGTGGTACTCTGAAGAGTTGAAAGTCCTTCTTACTGCCATTTTTTCAACTTCAAAGGCAACAAGACGGCAATATTTTTGTAAATAAGTAGTGAGATGCAGTGACAAGTTGTCAAACCGCCATTTTGGCTCGAAAACAGGCTTCATGAATCGCAGTACTTTGTAAATCTAGGGACTTTAAAGAGCATTAAAGTCCCTAGATTTACAAAGTACCGCGATTTGCAGCCATTTTGACTCGAAACTCAAGTGGGAAATTTAAAACTATGCCGTTCTATTAATAACATTACGCCAAAATTTCTTCCTTTTTTCTCGTGGTACTCTGAAGAGTTGAAAGCCCTTCTTACTGCCATTTTTTCAACTTCAAAGGCAACAAGACGGCAATATTTTTGTAAATAAGTGGTGAGTGACAAGCTGTCAAACCGCCATTTTGGCTCGAAACCAGGCTTCATGAACCGCGGTACTTTGTAAATTTAGGGAGTTTAAAGAGCATTAAAGTCCCTAGATTTACAAAGTACCGCGATTTGCAGCCATTTTGACTCGAAACTCAAGTGGGAAATTTAAAACTATGCCGTTCTATTAATAACATTACGCCAAAATTTCTTCCTTTTTTCTCGTGGTACTCTGAAGAGTTGAAAGTCCTTCTTACTGCCATTTTTTCAACTTCAAAGGCAACAAGACGGCAATATTTTTGTAAATAAGTAGTGAGATGCAGTGACAAGTTGTCAAACCGCCATTTTGGCTCGAAAACAGGCTTCATGAATCGCAGTACTTTGTAAATCTAGGGACTTTAAAGAGCATTAAAGTCCCTAGATTTACAAAGTACCGCGATTTGCAGCCATTTTGACTCGAAACTCAAGTGGGAAATTTAAAACTATGCCGTTCTATTAATAACATTACGCCAAAATTTCTTCCTTTTTTCTCGTGGTACTCTGAAGAGTTGAAAGCCCTTCTTACTGCCATTTTTTCAACTTCAAAGGCAACAAGACGGCAATATTTTTGTAAATAAGTGGTGAGTGACAAGCTGTCAAACCGCCATTTTGGCTCGAAACCAGGCTTCATGAACCGCGGTACTTTGTAAATTTAGGGAGTTTAAAGAGCATTAAAGTCCCTAGATTTACAAAGTACCGCGATTTGCAGCCATTTTGACTCGAAACTCAAGTGGGAAATTTAAAACTATGCCGTTCTATTAATAACATTACGCCAAAATTTCTTCCTTTTTTCTCGTGGTACTCTGAAGAGTTGAAAGCCCTTCTTACTGCCATTTTTTCAACTTCAAAGGCAACAAGACGGCAATATTTTTGTAAATAAGTAGTGAGATGCAGTGACAAGTTGTCAAACCGCCATTTTAGCTCGAAAACAGGCTTCATGAATCGCAGTACTTTGTAAATCTAGGGACTTTAAAGAGCATTAAAGTCCCTAGATTTACAAAGTACCGCGATTTGCAGCCATTTTGACTCGAAACTCAAGTGGGAAATTTAAAACTATGCCGTTCTATTAATAACATTACGCCAAAATTTCTTCCTTTTTTCTCGTGGTACTCTGAAGAGTTGAAAGCCCTTCTTACTGCCATTTTTCAACTTCAAAGGCAACAAGACGGCAATATTTTTGTAAATAAGTGGTGAGATGCAGTGACAAGTTGTCAAACCGCCATTTTGGCTCGAAAACAGGCTTCATGAATCGCAGTACTTTGTAAATCTAGGGACTTTAATGCTCTTTAAAGTCCCTAGATTTACAAAGTACCGCGATTTGCTGCCATTTTGGCTCGAAAGTCAAGCGGGAAATTTAAAACTATATCGTTCTATTGATAACATTACGCCAAATTTCCTTTTATTTTTTCTCGTGGTACTCTGAAGAGTCGAAAGTCCTTCTTACTACCATTTTTGCAACTCCAAAACAACAAGACGGCAATATTTTTGTAAATAAGTGGTGAGATGCAGTGACAAGCTGTCAAACCGCCATTTTGGCTCGAAAACAGGCGTCATGAACCGCGGTACTTTGTAAATCTAGGGACTTTAAAGAGCATCAACTATAAATAAGTAGATACATATTTACATTTATGTTATGAGATATGTGTTTTACTGATTACAAAATGGGCTACAATTACTTTTCCAATAACAAATCCAGCCTTCCTAGGTCTAACATTGAACCCACGCTCTACCTGTCACAAGCCAGGATAAATGGGGAATGATAGAGGAGTAACCCTCCTAAAAATAACCGAGGTTCAGCTGACCCGGCTGATAACACCTCGTAAGGAGTAAGTTTAATCTTAGACAAAGCACCAGAAACAAGGGCGACAGGATATATGTTCTATGAGGAGGTACAACGAGCAATAGAGAAGTTTCAAGATAGAAATAAATACGTATTGATAACAAGATAACATTGCACATTCAAAATGACGTCAAATATTTGGGAATCCACCTGGATCACGATCTGACTTGAAAAAAAAAATACATAACTCTAGACTCTCTAGACAATAAGTTTCGTATATACAGGTGTTTTTGCACATCGTGGCATAATTTTAATCACAAATACTAGAGTGTCAATGATGAAGATTGGTGTAAAAATTTTCGATCTGAACCCATAATCGGCTAAGATATGGGTCTTCAAAGTTAAGAAATTTTCAAACATTTTCTTAAATATTTTCAATATGGTTTGTCTTAGAAAGACCAAATTTGACAAACAGTGCAATCTTATGATAAGAAATCGTTTATCACTATTGGAATGTTTTCATTAATCGTAATCTATGGAAACAAATTGTAAGTAATGACAACTTGATAGAAAAACATTTCTAAATATCGAAAGACATTTACGTGAGACAGGAAATTTAGGTCAGTTCGTACACTCCAACTAGAAGAAAACATTTCGGATTTTATGGCAGATCATAGTACTGCTAGTACAGTTTAGACATTTCAGAATATCCAAAGGTACGCCTTGGCATGTACATCAATAGTATCCATCCATTTGTCGAGAGTGCAAAAATTTGAAATTGCTGATCATCCGTTACAAATACAGTGTTGCCAATCTATGATGGAAAAATGTACTATTGATGCTGCGTTTCTAGAAAAAAGTATTTTTTTACAGATAACCATTAATTTGAGAAATGCCGAAGAATATTGAGTAATAATTTGACAGATTTCTTTTAAACGAACTTAAATCTTTTTGTGAATAACTCGAAAACGATGCGTCTAATCAAAAATTTGTAAAAGTAAAAATAATTTCAAAATGCAATAGGCTTTCAGAATCAGTTTAAAGTTTAAATTTAAGGAAATAACCTTTGTGAATACCTGTATAGCATTGATCCCGTGTTTGCATATTCTCAAACGTGATCTTAAACGATTTCTCTTGATAACATTGCACTGTTTGCATTGCAAATTTTATCTTTTTAAGACAAACCATATTGAAAATGTCTTAGCCATTTATGGGCTTAGACCAAAAATACACAAATCGTCATCATTTCGATTCTAGTATTTGTGATTAAAATTATGCCACGACTTACAGAAACACCCTGTATGCTCTGCACGCCATACTGAAAACTGTTTGGGTATACAGTTTTGCACAACTATTAAAAGATTGCAGCAAAAGGATTCATAACACCTATTCTTGACAAGATGTGGAACCTATCAAACTGTTGTCTATCTGCAAATTGTGATACTACATGGTAGTATTTGTTATCCTCCTTCTATGTGAGTCTGTGTTTTATTTGATATACAGGGTGTATCTGAATGACTGCAAATATGAGACAAAAAAGTTTTAGAATAGTTTTATCTATCTAACTGAAATTTTTCCAATGTATTTATCATCTTCATAAAAACAATCTAGGCATAAATTGAACGGGGGTGGTTACGTTTAGTAGTTTAGAAGGGTAGGTTGAAAGTACAAATGGGGTCAAAACGTGCCCTATTATGAGTTAAACATATTCTCCAAATTTCATTTTCGTAGCGTTTCTGGTATTTGAGAAAAAAAAAATTAAACCAAAATTTTTCGCCATTTTTGGAGAGGCGTAGCTCCTTAGGGGAGCCGAAGTCGCCCATGGTTCATATATCAAAGTACCCTTAAAATTCACTAAAGAATCACCCCTTGAAGTTTGATACAGTCACGCAGATACACCCTGTATATTGTTAAACATACTGTTTATTATTTCTATATGCGATAGATTGCAGTAATAACATTCCGTCGTCTGCTTCTAATTCGGTCTCCATAGCTTTTGGCAGTCAGTATTCTCTCCATATGTCCACTATTTTGTTGTTTTCTCACAATATCTTTCAGTTTTTGTCTTGGATTTATCCTTTTTTGGTGTATTTGACACTTTTTCTATACTTGTTTAAATAATTATCTGTACCAGGTTCTATCTTTCTGAGTGTGAATGCTTCTCATCTTCAGTATCTTCCTCTTTTGGATTAGTTCTTTGTTTCGTTGCTATGGCAACCAACATTGTTATTTTAAATGGGATGCATATGTTTTTTTTGCACATTTTAATAGAGGATAAATTCCTCTACGCAATGAACATATCAAATCATATGGTTGTATTCGAAAAAAAAATGCGTTGACAACTTTAAATGTCAAAAAATTGACAGTTTAAACAAATATGGCGCAATTAAGCGAACGACAAAGAATCCAAATGTTAATAATGTATGGGTACGGTGCAGGTGATAGAAAACGCACTCAAAATGAAGTTTGTTCAATAATATTTACCCGGATACACAAATTAACAATTCACAGTATCCAAAATATTAAAAAAAAATTTTAACACCGCAAGTGTTAAAAACCGTCCAAAAAGTTGATGGCCGAAGACAGTTACCAATGACCATACATTATTAATTATTCATAATTGTTGAAACTGTAATTTTTTTGACATTTAAAGCTGTCAACGGCGTTATTTCAGCGCTACTTTGATTGTAATTAGCTGTAATTTCAAGAAACGCATTTTTCTCGATCTTATACTACCATATAATTTGATATGTTCGGCGCGTAGAGGGACTTATCCTCTATCAAAGTATGCAAAAAAATATATGCATCCCATTTAAAATAACAATGTTGGTTGCCATAGCAAATATCGCCAAAAAATGCGCCATGATTAATAAAGAAACTTGTATTTGAAACATTTTTCTTTAAAACCACAAATGGCGAAGTTATTGGCTATATTCCAGACATTTGACACACTCTATATATATACTTGTTTAAATAATTATTTATACCAGGCTCTATCTTGGTGAGTGTGAATGCTTCTCATCTTCACTATCTTCCTTTCTTGGATTAGCTTAATTGTTTCTTGGGCGATCCTTTTCGTAGATCCCTGTAATTATTTCTTGTATGGCGTGTTTGAAGCTATTACATTTTGAGTTATGGCCGATTTTTACGTTAAGACTTAAATATGCTCACTGTAAAAGAAGCAATTGGCCAGCTAAGTTCCAAGTACTTACTAAGGCTTGAAATCCACGCAAACCGACTTGCACAACTATTAAAAGATTGAAGCAAAAGGATTGATAACACCTAATCTTGTCGAAATGAGGAATCTATCAATCTGCTATCTATTTGCAAATTGCGATATTACATGGTAGTATTTGTTACCAAGTGTTATAACCTGTAATTTTGTTTTGTTTTTGGACCAATATTGAGCAGGCTCCTTTTCTCCGCGACTTCTTTTATTTGGTTCTAAATCGATCTCCATAACTTTTGGCAGTCAGTATTCTCTCCATATGTCCACTATTTTGTTGTTTTCACACAATATCTTTCAGTTTTTGTCTTGGATTTATTTTTTTTTTGGCGTACGGTTTTGACACTACTTGTTTACGTAATAGTTTGTACCAGGTTCTATCTTTCTGAGTGTGAATGCTTCTCATCTTCACTATCTTCCACTCTTGGATTTGCTTTTTTTTATCCTTTTTGTAGATCCCTGTAATTATTTCTTGTAGGGCGTGCTTGAAGCTACTCCATTTCTGCTCTACTTTCTTCTCCTGCTCGATTTTCTCAATGTTGTTTCCTCGTCCCTTGATTTAAAACAACTTGTAAGCGACTGCTTTTTTGCTAGAGCATACTCATTGCGTTATACAGGGTGTTCCGGTGAATCGGGGAATAAAATTAACCTCATATACTAGAGCAAAAATGATGACGATTGGTGATAAAAATTTATTATAAAAGTCTTCAAATGGCCAAGATATGGGCCATCAAAGTTCAAAAATTTTAACACATTTTTCTAAATATTTTCAATACCATTTATGGTAGAGCGTTGAAATTTGGTGCAGGGTAAACAAATATCAAGCAAAATCATTGAACCAATTTTGACTTTGATCGGGTGGCGGCAACCATGCTATACAGGGAGTCCCTAAAATTTGTTTGCTCAGAACTTTTTTGTTCGATCGTAACCCTACATTTATTTTTGCAGTTTCTAATAGAAAATTTATTTTAGAAGCTTTTATCACTCTTAGATAATATTGATAAAAATCACCGTTTTCGTGTTAAATGCAAAAATGGTAGGCTCCCATTTCAATTGCCATGACAAGTTAAACAAATACTAAAAACCTTGTGGTGTTCGAAATGGAAAATTACACGTTTGGAGAACAAACCGATATGCTTTTAACATTGGGTGAATGTCTTGGAAATTCCGTAGCAGCCGCTAACCGTTTATCGGCAAAAATTCCCGAATCGTAGAACCCCCAACAGAAAAACGTTTTCTCGAATTGAAGCCCGATTAAGAGAAAATGGATCACTAAAACATATCTTTCTGAACAACGGCAACCCTAGAACTGTTCGAACTCCTCAATTGGAGGAGTTAATTTTAGAATATGCAGAAGAAAACTTTGGACATGGCTAGGCGATTTGGAACGTCAAAAACGACTGTGTAGCAGCTTTGCCCATTTCAATGCTGTAAGGTTCAAGAAGTACAGCGTACCGATTATCCAATTAGATTGGAATATTGCCAGAAAATACAAATTGATAATCAGTTTTTAGAAAAAATACTTTTCACCGATGAATCTATTTTTTCCAAAGATGGAATAATTAATTTAAGGAATTTACATAATTGGGCTGAAGAAAATCCAAAATTTTTCAAAACTTGGAAATCTCAATGGAGATTTTCTCTCAATCTTTGGGCAGGGATTGTTGGTCCCGTTTTCTTGCCGTCAAGACTTGATGGCCCTACATACCATCAACATTTGGAAGGATTGGACGAGTTCTTGGTGACGTTCCGTTAAATACCAGAAGGGACATGTGGTCTTTTTGAACATTTCCTATAGTATTTTTTATTACTTCTCTTGTTATTTTATGTATTTGTTTTATTTTTCCTGTTAGCGTTGTCGTTAAAATTAAATTTATTGCTTTGTATTATCTTTTATTAAATCAACTAAAACAAATTAAAAAGGGATTTACCTAATCTACACTTGGAAATGTTACATACATAATATTTATGACGGTTCAGTTCGATTTGCACTTGTCATGGCCGACTTAGTTTTTTTTTTTTTTAGTGTTATTGAAATCGGAACCTAACATTTTTGCATTTAACACGAAAACGGTGATTTTTATCAATATTATCTAAGAGTAATAAAAGTTTCTAAAATAAATTTTTTATTAGAAACTGCAAAAATAAATGTAGGGTTTTGATAGAATAAAAAAGTTCTGATCAAACAAACTTTAGGAACATCCTGTATAGCATTGTTCCCGCGTACCGATCCAACTCAAAAAATGCCTAGTGATTTTACGTGATATTAGTTTACACTATACCAAATTTCAACGCTTTACCATAAATAGTGTTTAAGATATTTAGAAAAATGTGTTAAAATTTCCTAACTTTGATGGTCTGTATCTTTACAATTTGAGGACTTTTACTGATTTTTTTTTACATGAATCGTCTTCATTTTCACTCTAGTATATGTGATTACATTTGTTCCCCGAGTCACCGAAACACCCTGTATATACTTGTTTAAATAATTATCTGTACCAGGCTCTATCTTGGTGTGTGTGAATGCTTCTCATCTTCACTATCTTCCTTTCTTGGATTAGCTTAATTGTTTCTTGGGCGATCCTTTTCGTAGACATTTTGAGTTATGGCCGATTTTTACGTCAAGACTTAAATATGCTTACTGTAAAAGAAGCAATTGGCCAGCTAAGTTCCAAGTACTTACTAAGGCTTGAAATCCACGCAAACCGACTTGCACAACTATTAAAAGATTGAAGCAAAAGCATTGACAACACCTAATCTTGTCGAGATGAGGAATCTATCAATCTGCTATCTATTTGCAAATTGCGATATTACATGGTAGTATTTGTTACCAAGTGTTATAACCTGTAATTTTGTTTTGTTTTTGGACCAATATTGAGCAGGCTTCTTCTCTCCGCGGCTTCTTTTATTTGGTTCTAAATCGGGCTCCATAGCTTTTGGCAGTCAGTATTCTCTCCATATGTCCACTATTTTGTTGTTTTCTCACAATATCTTTCAGTTTTTGTCTTGGATTTATCCTTTTTTGGCGTACGGTTTTGACACTTCTTCTATACTTGTTTACATAATTGTCTGTACCAGGTTCTATCTTTCTGAGTGTGAATGCTTCTCATCTTCACTATCTTCCACTCTTGGATTTGCTTTTTTTTCTATCTTTTTTGTAGATCCCTGTAATTATTTCTTGTAGGGCGTGCTTGAAGCTACTCCATTTCTGCATTTCTCAATGTTGTTTCCTCGTCCCTTGATTTAAAACAACTTGTAAGCGACTGCTTTTTTGCTAGAGCATACTCATTGCGTTATGTATGGAGAGACATAGGAATATTTTAAAACACTCTTGCCTTGTATCGCATATCCATTATGATGCGCAGATATGCAACAAATGTATACCCACCTTAACTCTCTCCTTAATAAAGAACGTTGAGTGTAGGCCATTTTAATTAATTTTATTAATGATTAATAACACTAAGTTTAGTGTAATAAAACACATTATTACACATTGAGGTTGCTTTAAATTTATTAAGAAATTTAATATTTTGAAAAGTTTATCTAAACTTTAAAGAATTGTTTATGGAAAGATTTTGAAAACAATAAACAATTGTTTATTGCATACCATCATATTTTAAAAACTTCTCAATTAATCTAGAAAATGTTTAGCAACAATTTAACGAAATCAGATTAGATTTGATATGGTGGCTTAGGTAAAATGAAAATATACATGAAGTGAACATTTTCATCTAGAACCATAAGTCGGTGGAGCAATTAAAAAATCTTTACCAGGCGCATCGGGTGCAAAAACACAAAAATAAATATCGATTTCAAACATCCAAATCCAATTCCAGAACGCATCCCGAAAACAAAAACTCTCAAAAGTTTTCCCGCTCCGTTCGTTTCGTCCAACCGAATCGCGTTTATAGAAGTTAAACCGGCCGTTCTCGTTCGTATATCGGATCGGATGCGTCCCGGGAACGAATACGCTGCGGATCGAAATTTAGCGGGACGACGCCGCCGCCACCGCCACCGCCGCCGTTCGGCGGGAAGACGACGACGCCGTTTCCGTTCGCTCTGACGCCCCCTTAAAATAACGAAATTACGTACCTTTTTTGACGCCGGCGGCCGCCTCTCATTAAACTAGCGTCGAAAAATCGCACATTTTCGGCACTCACCTCTTCCGTACTAACACAAAGCATTCATCAAAATGGCGTCACACGCGCTGCCTGTCCAATATAATTTCCGTATGGTGCGCATGCGCCCATTTTACACTCAACCAACAGTACATTCAGGTTTCCCATTAACTTAAAACTACGAATCGAGATGATTGAAATTTTATTTGGGTGCTTGCGTTTATAAATAGAAACGCGAAGCAAAATAATAAATTAAGATTTTAGTAGAAACTTTTAAGCGATTAGAGGTGTTTTCTAAAAATTATGTTTCAACAGGAATATTTTGAGAATTATTATGTTTATTGTTGAGATTTAAATACGATTAAAAATGTAATAAATAAATATGTAATATAAAGCTCCTTCTAAAATCTTGCTTAAACATCTTTAATCGAATTTTGTAATATACTGAGTATTAAAAAAATAAACAATTTTGTTTATAGGTATTAGAGTTAATAGAAATGAAACTAGAACTAAAACTAGCACTATAACTAAGAATAGACCTAAAATTAGAAACTTTCGGGGTTAGCTGTTCGTCTTTCAAGACGGCTAAACCCGATTGTTTCTAGTTTTAGGTTTAGTATTAGTTCTACTCTTAGTTCAATAAAAATATACAACAATAACTAGTAAAACTAGAACTAACACTAGAACTAGAAAATTTCGGGTTTAGCCGTGCGTCTTCAGACTAGTCTTCTAGTTTTATTTCATTGAAAATATGCAGCAACCTGGCGCTGGGTGAGTTGCTGGGCAGAAACCTGCAGGTATAGTGTTAGTTCTAGTAAGAATGTTAGTCTAAAAGTAGAACTAACACTATACCTAGAACTAGAAACATTCGGGTTTAGCCGCACGTCTCTCAAGACGGCTAAACCCGAATGATTCTAGTTGTAGGTTAGTGTTCTAGGTATAGTGTTAGTTCTAGTAACAATGTTAGTCTAAAAGTAGAACTAACACTATACCTAGAACTAGAATCATTCGGGTTTAGCCGTCTTGAGAGACGTGCGGCTAAACCCGAATGTTTCTAGTTCTAGGTATAGTATTAGTCTAGTAACAGTACTAGTGTAAAACTAGAACTAACACTAGACCTAAAACTAGAAACATTCAGGTTTTGTCGTACGTTTGCAGATGCACGACTAAACCCGAAACTTTCTAGTTCTAGGTCTAGTGTTAGTTCTAGTTTTATTTCATTGAAAATATGCAGCAACCTGGCGCTGGGTAAGTTGCTGGGCAGAAACCTGCAGGTATAGTATTAGTTCTAGTAACAATGTTAGTCTAAAAGTAGAACTAACACTATATCTAGAACTAAAAACATTCGGGTTTAGCCGCACGTCGCTCAAGACGGCTAAACCCGAATGATTCTAATTCTAGGTATAGTGTTAGTTCTAGTAACAATGTTAGTCTAAAACTACCTAGAACTAGAAACATTCGGGTTTAGCCGCACGTCTTTCAAGATGGCTAAACCCGAATGATTCTAGTTCTAGGTATAGTGTTAGTTCTAGTAACAGTGCTAGTGTAAAACTAGAACTAACACTAGACCTAAAACTAGAAACATTCAGGTTTTGTCGTACGTTTGCAGATGCACGGCTAAACCCGAAACTTTCTAGTTCTAGGTCTAGTGTTAGTTCTAGTTTTATTTCATTGAAAATATGCAGCAACCTGGCGCTGGGTAAGTTGCTGGGCAGAAACCTGCATTTATAGTATTAGTTCTAGTAACAATGTTAGTCTAAAAGTAGAACTAACACTATATCTAGAACTAGAAACATTCGGGTTTAGCCGCACGTCTCTCAAGACGGCTAAACCCGAATGATTCTAGTTCTAGGTATAGTGTTAGTTCTAGTAACAATGTTAGTCTAAAAGTAGAACTAACACTAGACCTAAAACTAGAAACATTCAGGTTTTGTCGTGCGTTTGCAGATGCACGGCTAAACCCGAAACTTTCTAGTTCTAGGTCTAGTGTTAGTTCTAGTTTTATTTCATTGAAAATATGCAGCAACCTGGCACTGGGTAAGTTGCTGGGCAGAAACCTGCAGGTATAGTATTAGTTCTAGTAACAATGTTAGTCTAAAAGAAGAACTAACACTATATCTAGAACTAGAAACATTCGGGTTTAGCCGCACGTCTGTCAAGACGGCTAAACCCGAATGATTCTAGTTCTAGGTTAGTGTTAGTTCTAGTAACAGTGCTAGTGTAAAACTAGAACTAACACTTCTCTCAACGGTCTCAAGACGGCTAAACCTGTATTTAATGACGGCTAAACCTGATTTTGACAATTCGGCTGAGGATGAGCTTAATGGCTCGAAACTAGTACCGTATAAATTAAAATTCTAGCAAGTAAGAAGTTTTTTATTTTTCTTTCTTATAATGTTTATTATTTGTTTAAACATTCCGGTTTAGCCTTGCGTCTGAAGAACTAAAACTAGAACTAAGATTAGAACTAGAAACATTCGGGTTTAGCCGCACGTCTCTCAAGACGGCTAAACCTGAATGATTCTAGTTCTAGGTATAGTGTTAGTTCTAGTAACAATGTTAGTCTAAAAGTAGAACTAACACTATATGACTAGAATCATTCGGGTTTAGCCGTCTTGACAGACGTGCGGCTAAACCCGAATGTTTTTAGTTCTAGATATAGTGTTAGTTCTAGTAACAGTGCTAGTGTGGAACTAAAACTAACACTACACCTACAACTAGAAACATTCAGGTTTTATCGTACGTCTGCAGATGCACGGCTAAACCCGAAACTTTCTAGTTCTAGTCTTAGTTCTAGTTTTAGTTCTTCAGACGCAAGGCTAAACCGGAATGTTTAAACAAATAATAAACATTATAAGAAAGAAAAATAAAAAACTTCTTACTTGCTAGAATTTTAATTTATACGGTACTAGTTTCGAGCCATTAAGCTCATCCTCAGCCGAATTGTCAAAATCACTATTAAAACAGGAACATTGATTTTTGAAACATTTTCAAAATCCTTAAAATACATGAATAAAATGTTTATTATTTATAATTAAAAATAAATGACACATCAAACGTACGAACAACAAGAGTTAAAATCTTTATAAAGTGACAAGTTAAAAGAGAAGGGATTTGGGCTCCTTCTCTTTTAATTTGTCACTTTAAAACATTTTATTCATGTATTTTAAGGATTTTGCAAATGTTTCAAAAATCAATGTTCCTGTTTTAATAGTGATTTTGACAATTCGGCTGAGGATGAGCTTAATGGCTCGAAACTAGTACCATATAAATTAAAATTCTAGCAAGTAAGAAGTTTTTTATTTTTGTTTCTTATATAATTTCCGAACTTGCAACATGGATCTATTTAATTCAAATAATAAACAGGTAAACTACCTCATCCCAGAAAGTGTAAGCTCTATTAAAGGTTCAAACGTTATTACAAGCCTATTTCACCATTACTTGGAGCAAAATAGTAAAGGAGTACATTCATGCTGACAATTGTGACAATTTTCTTGTGACTGGCCATTCTCTTTAAAAAGAAGTTCAGAACAATGTACATTTCTTCTATCCAAGAACTGATTGATTGCGCATTTCAGTTTATGCCAACTTCTGAAGTAAACTCTGCTGTGTCCGTTGGAAATGAAAAGGACGATGTTAAGATCCAGGCTTAACTTTTTTAAGGATTTTAAATCCAAAAAAATACTTACCTCTCATCACTCAGTACAACCATTTTCAGTTCAATGAAGTACAAAGGAAAAGTACTATGCATACTTTGTTTTTACAATTTTCTCATCTGAATTTCCAAAAGAAATAACACCACCAGGTAAGTTAAATTGATTAATATTCAAAAACTAATTTTCTCCTCATAACCATTTTAATTAAATTTTTTTAAGAATAACTAAATAAAGAAAACAAAAATATAAAGAAATACTGTAAAGAAGAATCAAAAGACATTCTATGCCCACCTGTTGTCATTCCTGAAGTAGTTGCAGATCCTGATGAACCTCAACAAATGATCCATTTAATATAGACAGATTTAATGTTATAAATCATAAAGTGACTTTTAGCTTAAAACACCCTTTTCTTTGTCCTTCTTCTAAGATCTTGCTTAAACATCTTTAATCGAATTTTATATACTGAATATCAAAAAAATAAATGGTTGTGTTTATATTAAAGAGTTAATAAAAATGCATGCTATTAATGAAAATCAAAAAGTTTAGTTGTTTTTGTAACAAAGTTTACAAGGCCCATATTTATATTGAACTAGAACTAACACTAGCACTACAACTAAGAATAACCGTGCGTCTTTCAAGTTCTAGGACTAATATTCTAATAACAGTATTAGTTCTAGTTTTTCTTGTTATTCAATTTCAACTTCAATGTAGATATGATAGGTGCATCGTCTTTTCTGTCCGAATCTATAATAATTCATTAAATACGAGTTAAAGTTAAAATGCACTTTTATTAAAGAGTATCTGAATAAGAAAAAATAAGAATTATATCATTTCTTCCAATTTTTAAGTCCTCTAGGTACTTGAAATGGTCCGACTGTTCTGTCAAGACTTACATCCATTTTACAATGAATTAATAATACATTTCAATTACAATATCTACAAGTATCATAATTGTTATCACCATTACTTAAGTATTAACATAATGATCTGAAGGACTATTATAACCAACAGCTAAGTGTTGAGTAGAATAGAGAGTAAGTAAAAAAAGAAAAACAATTTTAAACACGAGTATTAACTGACAGCGGAAACTTATTATTACTTAGTGAATTCAAGAATTCTTTACAATAGGATTTTGGAGAAGTTTGGGAAATAAAAATATTAAAAAAATATTTATAAACTTCTTTATTACAATATCTATAATTACACAAAGAGTAATAATGATAGTTTTAGCACGCTCTCTTTTCATTTGTAACGTTAAACATTTAATAATAAGCAAAAGTTTCTGACAAAAAAATGCATTTATTCTCATTAACAAACCTATGATGATTTTGTATAGTTAAGTAAACTACATTATATACAGCTTTAATATTTGATAATAATAATAATAATAAAAACATATAGCACAGTTTAAGTGTACGTAGTAAATATAACATTTTTTGTTTAAATATTTATTCTTTTTGTTTTGGCATACAAAATATTTCGAAAAGCTATTTTACTCTCAAAAAATTTCTATCTACCTCTTTTATACAGATTTCTTCTGTCTTTTCAAAGCTGTATTTCATCGTACAGACTAGATTTATTAGTGAATCAGTAATTTTTTTTCTGTTAGAAATGATGTGATCCATAAAATTAGTTATAAAAGAAATGTTTTTTTATAAGCGAACGTTATTTATTGGTAATTTAAAAATTAACATTGAAAAGAGTTAAATGTAAAATTGAACACTGCGAATATTATTCTTTTTTTTTTGTAGCATTTTCTTTTTTCAATATGCATAAATAACAAATAATAATATATACAGTTAAAAATAATATTCAACAAAATTCACTGTTACTTTCCGTTTTTAATTTGCATTATTATTTATTTTCAATTCATTCAACCGATCGTATTTTATCTCTGATATACAATATCACAATTAATATTGAAGTATTACATGTAGAAAAAAACTTGAAACACGCGTAAGTATCAATACTAATAATTTTGGGACAAAACTCTCACTTAACATTAAAATTTGTAAAGATAAGGAATAAATAACAATGAGTAGTTTCATTTTTAGACTTAAGTTAATATATCAAAAAAACAGAAAAAATACAAAAAAAAATCAAATAGTTAACAAAATGGAAAGGTTAATTATAAAAAAGAAAATAGGCACTTATATATATGTAGAACGATAGCAGTAGAGAGAAATAAAAACACGCGTTGTTTCCTATTCCTTCCGTTTTCTTTCGTCCAACAATACGTCTAGGTCACTGGAGGTTATGATGGTGTTCACTCGTTTATTTCGTACAGTTTTCACCTTCGACTAGCTGGTTGTTGCGGAATTCTTCGGACTGGTAGGCACACTAGACGATGGCTGCGTTCTACCAATATACAACCTTAATAGTTTTAATTTACTTCCAGGCAATTTTGCGATATGGGGCGCCAATCTTTCTTCGCCTACAGCTTTATGCAGTGCTACCATACAAAATACAGCGCTTTTACGAACTGTACTTTCTTCATGATCATTTGTCTAAAAAATAATAAAGCTATAAAGTTAATAAAGCGCTATAAAAATTATTATTTTACCTTAACTAATCCTGGCATTATTTGAAGTAAGTGTTCGTCGGTAATTTCATTTCCATGCGTCTCAATTAGTTTAATTAACATTTTGATGGCTCCTTGAAGCTTGGGGTAAGTGGAAGTTTGGATTAATGGCGTTAGTACACCTACGACTAGATTAAATGGAAAAACACTCATCGCAGCGGCTGTTACTTCAGCTTCTTTTGATACCTAATGTAATAAAATTGCTCAAGAAACATAATTAATCTAATGAGTAATTAAAATACCTCTCGTCGGTCATCACAGTGCGCCGTAAGAACGCGCAACGTTAATAATTCAACGAAATTTGACCAACAAGGTTTCATAGAGGGGTTATTAAAGATTTCCGTCATAGTTCGAAGTACAATAACTTGCGTTTGGGGATCTTTCCTTTCTAAATTATCAATCAACAGCCTTAAAAGTTTCCTTAAAAATAAATTTAAAAAAATTAAATTGCGTTAAAAAGTTGCAATAAAAACATACTTAAAGTTTAATATAACATGTTCCGTTTCTCCATTTTTAATCAGTTCTGCTAGTTTGCTTAAATACACCCGTTTATCAGCTATAGGAGTTGGTTTGTCAACTACACAATGTTCCAATACTCTTTGAACAAGAACTTCTCCATTTGATTCATCTAAAAAAATAAAGAAAATGTATTAAGAAAATATGCTTTTTTAAGTATAAAAAAATTTTGTGTTTATATAAAGATGTTTGATAAGAGAGCTAACACATAAAAATGGTTTAGATATAAACGATTAAAATTTATTGTTAAAATTGTGGATTAAAACCCCGCCAAATATTTTTGTTATTGTTAGCTTGTTTCCCATGTAAATTAAACGAATTACCTTGTATGATTACAGAGTACCAACAATTACTGCAATAATATAATACATAATTTTAATGATAAATAGATTTTAATGAGGATATCATAATCTTTATTAGATTCGCTTTATTAAATACAAGCCAATAAGTGCTTCCATGGGCTTAAAGGGGGAAAATACATTTAGAGCTTTAAAATTTTTTTTTTCATAAAAAGGTTCTTAAACATCTTAAGAATGTGTTTCTCTCAAAATATTCCTAGAATTCCTACAAGTAACCAAAAATGAATGTATTGGACATGTTGAAAAGAGAATGGACTCTCGACTCTGAAACATAAGGAAAACAACACACAAGATTGGAAGGAAAGGAAAATTGACAGATGCTCTAATAAAAAAACTGACTACATATTATGGCCTTGTTTTTTTTGGCGCTAAACCCGAATGTTTCTAGTTCTAGGTATGTATAGTGATAGTTCTAGTAACAGATCTAATGTTAGTTCTAGTTCTTCAGAAGCAAGGATAAACCGGAATATTTTTAGTTCTTAGGTATACTGTTAGTTCTAGTTTTACACTAACACTATCACTAAAACTAACACAAGACCTAGAACTAGAAAGTTTCGGGTTTAGCAACACGTCTCTCAAGACGACAAAATGATTCTAGGTCTAGGTATAGTCAAAAATCAAAAAGTAAACAAGATGCGACGCTTTGTGTCGGCACCTTTGATGTAGGGATGCGATTTTTTATGACCTTGCACGCTAAATAAATTTAATTTGTGATGTCTTCTATCTCTTATCACAACTACAGTTTCCCACTCTAGCGTCGCTTCTTGTTTATTCTTTAATCTTTGATATTAATGAAGTTATGATCAACCGGCTGGAAATGTCAACCTCAATTTTGACATATTTGTAATCGTTATCAAAAATCCTTTAAAATGAGCCCAAACATGACACGTTTAATTTCAATATTACTCTAGATATAAGCAACTTCCGGTTTGAAATGTCAATGTCATTTTGATATATTTTTAATGTTTATAAAATGTCTTAAAATTTGTCACAAAAGCAAAAACACAATCAAAAAAAAAAAAGAAAAATTAAGGTTGGTATTAATATTTAAAAATTATGTTGTCAACTTTAATATTTTTTATTACAACTGTTATTTTTCGAGATAAATGCATCATGTTTAGACTCATTTTAAAATTTCTTTTTTAATAAAGAATACATCATGAAAGAACACCATGAAGTTGTCCATTTATTTATTATATGATAACTAACTTCAGGTTTAAAATGTCAACCTCAATTTTGACATGTTTGTAATCTTCATTAAAAATCCTTTAAAATGAGTACAAACACGACATATTTATCTTCAATATTAATGAAGTTATGGTCAACTTTCGGTTAAAAATGTCAACCTCAATTTTGACATATTTATAATCGTCATGAAATATCCTTTAAAATGAGCCCAAACATGATACGTTCAATTGCAATATAAGCAACTTCCGGTTTGAAATGTCAATGTCATTTTGATATATTTTTAATGTTTATAAAATGTCTTAAAATTTGTCACAAAAGCAAAAACACAATCAAAAAAAAAAAAGAAAAATTAAGGTTGGTATTAATATTTAAAAATTATGTTGTCAACTTTAATATTTTTTATTACAACTGTTATTTTTCGAGATAAATGCATCATGTTTAGACTCATTTTAAAATTTCTTTTTTAATAAAGAATACATCATGAAAGAACACCATGAAGTTGTCCATTTATTTATTATATGATAACTAACTTCAGGTTTAAAATGTCAACCTCAATTTTGACATGTTTGTAATCTTCATTAAAAATCCTTTAAAATGAGTACAAACACGACATATTTATCTTCAATATTAATGAAGTTATGGTCAACTTTCGGTTAAAAATGTCAACCTCAATTTTGACATATTTATAATCGTCATGAAATATCCTTTAAAATGAGCCCAAACATGATACGTTCAATTGCAATATAAGCAACTTCCGGTTTGAAATGTCAATCTCATTTTGATATATTCTTAATGTTTATAAAATGTTTTAAAATTTGTCACAAAAGCAAAAATACAATCAAAAAAAAAAATGAATAATTAGAGTTGGTATTAATATTTAAAAATTATGTTGCCAACTTTAATATTTTTTATTACAACTGTTATTTTTCGAGATAAATGCATCATGTTTAGACTCATTTTAAAAGTTCTTTTTTAATAAAGAATACATCATGAAAGAACACCATGAAGTTGTCCATTTGTTTATTATATGATAAATAACTTCAGATTTAAAATGTCAACCTCAATTTTGACATGTTTGTAATCTTCATTAAAAATCCTTTAAAATGAGTACAAACACGACATATTTATCTTAAATATTAATGAAGTTATGGTCAACTTTCGGTTAAAAATGTCAACCTCAATTTTGACATATTTGTAATCGTCATGAAATATCCTTTAAAATGAGCCCAAACATGATACGTTTAATTTCAATATAAGCAACTTCCGGTTTGAAATGTCAATGTCATTTTGATATATTCTTAATTTTTATAAAATGTCTTAAAATTTGTCACAAAAGCAAAAATACAATCAAAAAAAATGAAAAATTAAGGTTGGTATTAATATTTAAAAATTATGTTGTCAACTTTAATATTTTTTATTACAACTGTTATTTTTCGAGATAAATGCATCATGTTTAGACTCATTTTAAAAGTTCTTTTTTAATAAAGAATACATTATGAAACAACACCATGAAGTTATCCATTTTGTTTATTATATGATAACTAACTTCAGGTTTAAAATGTCAACCTCAATTTTGACATATTTGTAATCTTCATTAAAAATCCTTTAAAATGAGTACAAACACGACATATTTATCTTAAATATTAATGAAGTTATGGTTAACTTTCGGTTAAAAATGTCAACCTCAATTTTGACATATTTGTAATCGTCATGAAATATCCTTTAAAATGAGCCCAAACATGATACGTTTAATTTCAATATAAGCAACTTCCGGTTTGAAATGTCAATGTCATTTTGATATATTCTTAATTTTTATAAAATGTCTTAAAATTTGTCACAAAAGCAAAAATACAATCAAAAAAAATGAAAAATTAAGGTTGGCATTAATATTTAAAAATTATGTTGCCAACTTTAATATTTTTTATTACAACTGTTATTTTTCGAGATAAATGCATCATGTGTAGACTCATTTTAAAAGTTCTTTTTTAATAAAGAATACATCATGAAAGAACACCATGAAGTTGTCCATTTGTTTATTATATGATAACTAACTTCAGGTTTAAAATGTCAACCTCAATTTTGACATGTTTGTAATCTTCATTAAAAATCCTTTAAAATGAGTACAAACACGACATATTTATCTTCAATATTAATGAAGTTATGGTCAACTTCCGGTTGAGAATGTCAACGTCAATTTTGACATATTTGTAATCATCATGAAATATCCTTTAAAATGAGCCCAAACATGATACGTTTAATTGCAATATAAGCAACTTCCGGTTTGAAATGTCAATGTCATTTTGATATATTCTTAATGTTTATAAAATGTTTTAAAATTTGTCACAAAAGCAAAAATACAATAAAAAAATGAAAAATTAAGGTTGGTATTAATATTTAAAAATTATGTTACCAACTTTAATATTTTGTATTACAACTGTTATTTTTCGAGATAAATGCATCATGTTTAAACTCATTTTAAAAGTTCTTTTTTAATAAAGAATACATCATGAAAGAACACCATGAAGTTGTCCATTTGTTTATTATATGATAACTAACTTCAGATTTAAAATGTCAACCTCAATTTTGACATGTTTGTAATCTTCATTAAAAATCCTTTAAAATGAGTACAAACACGACATATTTATCTTAAATATTAATGAAGTTATGGTCAACTTTCGGTTAAAAATGTCAACCTCAATTTTGACATATTTGTAATCGTCATGAAATATCCTTTAAAATGAGCCCAAACATGATACGTTTAATTTCAATATAAGCAACTTCCGGTTTGAAATGTCAATGTCATTTTGATATATTCTTAATGTTTATAAAATGTCTTAAAATTTGTCACAAAAGCAAAAATACAATAAAAAAAAAAAATGAAAAATTAAGGTTGGTATTAATATTTAAAAATTATGTTGCCAACTTTAATATTTTTTTATTACAACTGTTATTTTTCGAGATAAATGCATCATGTTTAGACTCATTTTAAAAGTTCTTTTTTAATAAAGAATACATCATGAAAGAACACCATGAAGTTGTCCATTTGTTTATTATATGATAACTAACTTCAGGTTTAAAATGTCAACCTCAATTTTGACATGTTTGTAATCTTCATTAAAAATCCTTTAAAATGAGTACAAACACGACATATTTATCTTAAATATTAATGAAGTTATGGTCAACTTTCGGTTAAAAATGTCAACCTCAATTTTGACATATTTGTAATCGTCATGAAATATCCTTTAAAATGAGCCCAAACATGATACGTTTAATTTCAATATAAGCAACTTCCGGTTTGAAATGTCAATGTCATTTTGATATATTCTTAATGTTTATAAAATGTTTTAAAATTTGTCACAAAAGCAAAAATACAATAAAAAAATGAAAAATTAAGGTTGGAATTAATATTTAAAAATTATGTTACCAACTTTAATATTTTGTATTACAACTGTTATTTTTCGAGATAAATGTATCATGTTTAGACTCATATTAAAAGTTCTTTTTTAATAAAGAATACATTATGAAACAACACCATGAAGTTGTCCATTTTGTTTATTATATGATAACTAACTTCAGGTTTAAAATGTCAACCTCAATTTTGACATATTTGTAATCTTCATTAAAAATCCTTTAAAATGAGTACAAACACGACATATTTATTTTCAATATTAATGAAGTTATGGTTAACTTTCGGTTAAAAATGTCAACCTCAATTTTGACATATTTGTAATCGTCATGAAATATCCTTTAAAATAAGCCCAAACATGATACGTTTAATTTCAATATAAGCAACTTCCGGTTTGAAATGTCAATGTCATTTTGATATATTCTTAATGTTTATAAAATGTCTTAAAATTTGTCACAAAAGCAAAAATACAATAAAAAAAAAAATGAAAAATTAAGGTTGGTATTAATATTTAAAAATTATGTTGCCAACTTTAATATTTTTTATTACAACTGTTATTTTTCGAGATAAATGCATCATGTTTAGACTCATTTTAAAAGTTCTTTTTTAATAAAGAATACATCATGAAAGAACACCATGAAGTTGTCCATTTGTTTATTATATGATAACTAACTTCAGGTTTAAAATGTCAACCTCAATTTTGACATGTTTGTAATCTTCATTAAAAATCCTTTAAAATGAGTACAAACACGACATATTTATCTTCAATATTAAAGAAGTTATGGTCAACTTCCGGTTAAGAACGTCAACGTCAATTTTTACATATTTGTAATCGCCGTGAAAAATCCTTTAAAATGAGTCTAAACATGATACATTTAATTCCAATATTACTTGAGATATAAACAACTTCCGGCTTGAAATGTCAATGTCATTTTGACATATTCTTAATTTTTGTAAAATGTCTTAATATTTATCACTAAAACAAAAATATAATAAAAAAAAATAAAAAATTAAGGTTGGTATTAACATTTAAAAATTAAATTGCTATCTTCATTGTTGCTAACTTCGGGTTTAATGTTTTTTATTCTATCTTTTTTGTTTTTTGAGATAAGTGCGTCATCTTTGGGCTCATTTTAAAGGTTTTTTAATGAAGATGATAAATATGTCAAAATTGACGTTGACGTTTCAAACCGGAAGTGATTGTATTTCCATTAACATTAAAGTTAAATATGTCGAGTTTGGATTCATTTTAAAGAATTTTTTATGAAGTTGACAAATATATTAAAATTAAAAGTTCAAACTTTTAGGTTTTTTGAGATAAATGCAACATGTTTGGACACATTTTAAAGATATTTTAATAGAAAATACATCATGAAAGAACATATTTGTAATCTTCATTAAAAATCCTTTAAAATGAGTACAAACACGACATATTTATCTCCAATGTTAATAAAGTTATGGTCAACTTCCGGTTAAGAACGTCAACGTCAATTTTGACATATTTGTAATCGTCATAACAAATCCTTTAAAATGAGCTTAAACATGATACGTTTAATTTTAATATTACTTGAGATATAAGCAACTCCCGGCGTGAAATGTCAATGTCATTTTGACATATTCTTAATTTTTCTAAAATGTCTCAATATTTGTCACTAAAACAAAAATATAATAAAAAAAAAATTGAGGTTGGTATTAATATTTAAAAATTAAATTGCTATCTTCATTTGTGCTAACTTCAGGTTTAATGGTTTTTATTCTATCTTTTTGTTTTTTGAGATAACTGCGTCATCTTTGGGCTCATTTTAAAGGTTTTTTAATGAAGATGATAAATATGTCAAAATTGACGTTGACGTTTCAAACCGGAAGTGATTGTATTTCCATTAATATTAAAGTTAAATATGTCGAGTTTGGACTCATTTTAAAGGATTTTTTATGAAGTTAACAAATATGTCAAAATTAAAAGTTCAAACTTTTAGGTTTTTTGAGATAAATGCATCATGTTTAGACACATTTTAAATTTTTTTTAATAAAAAATACATCATGAAAGAACACCGTGAAGTTGTCCATCTGTCTATTATATAATAGTAGTAATAATTTGTAATCTTCATTAAAAATCCTTTGAAGTGGATACAAACACGACATATTTATCTTCTCTCTTTTCAAAACTACAGTTTCTCGAACTAGAAACATTCGGATTTAGCCACGCGTCTTTCAAGACGGCTAAACCCCAATGATTCTAGTTCTAGGTCTTGTGTTAATAACAGTGCTAGTGTAAAACTAGAACTAACACTAGACCTAGAACTAGAAACATTCGGGTTTAGCCGTGCGTCTTCAGACTATAATACTATATTTTCTAGTTCTAGTGTTAGTTCTAGTTTTATTTCATTAAAAATATGTCAATTTTTTGACATTTAAAGCTGTCAACGGCGTTATTTCGGCGCCTACTTTGATTGTAATTTGCTGATTTCATATTTTCAAACAACGCATTTTTCCTCGATTTTTTTCTTATACAATCATATGATTTGATATGTTCATCGCGTAGAGGGATTTATCCTGTATCAAAATATGTAAAATAAACATATGCATCCCATTTAAAATAACAATTTTGGTTGCCATAGCAACGAAACAGAAAACAATGTAAACAAGCAAATATTTCCAAAACATGCACCACAATTAACAAAGAATGTTTTATTTGCAACATTTTTCTTTAAAACCACAAATGACGAAGTTATTGGCTATACATAATTCCACCCATTTGACTCACCCTGTATAAGATCTTTTATTGTTATTGAAATCTGCAAATTTATTGAGAATGTGTTCAGGCTTATTAGCGTGGTGTGATTTTCAATGGGTAACAGATCAGTTAAAAAAGATTTGTGATCGATATGGATTTGTGGACTCAAAAATGGGGATGTTTGGAATTGTAGGCAATCAATCATATAATTGAGAGAAGTTTTGTAAATAAAATCCTTTGGAAGCAGAGCCTACAACAAGGATAAACAAATTTAATTCCAAAATTAATAGAAAATTTGTTTCAGGGATTCAACTTCAACTAATACAAGATATGTAATTAAATCAAAAAAAAATTGATCAAAATGTTTAAGTTAAATATCTTAATACCTAATAAATTATTAAGAGTTAAAAAAAATAAACAAACCTATGTTGTTGTAACCATTAACAATAGTTGAATTGCTAGATGAAAGACTAGCTTGTTCTTCCAATGTCACATCAGCTTTCACATCATTTCCAATACTCATTTGTGAAATTCCCGAATCTTGAGACGTTGTATCTTTTTCCCTATCCAATTGCGAACCTGACGTTTCATAAGTATAATTTTGTATTTCGGCGGTGGTTTTTCTTAAACTCCTATAAATTTCTTCCTGATTAAATTCGTCATTTCTCGGCGGTGTAACCAAAGGACTTCCCGGTTCGCTTTTTATCGTGCTTCTCGTCATGTGATTATGAACAATATTCGAAGCAATTTCTTGCAACTCTTTCGGTAATTCCGTCAGTAACATTGTAACTTGCGACGTGTTACAATTCCACATGGCTATTATACACATCGTCGCGGCGTTTCTAATGGGAACCGATTTACTATCTTGACTATAAATCAAGATTTTTTGTAACGCAGCGTTCGCCGGCGGTTTCGTTACAAATTGACTCGTTTCCATTACCCGACACAACGACGACAAATAATTTAAAACAGCCACTTTGGTTTTAGCATTCGGTGTTTGAGTTGCGTCTACTAAAAAACGATATACGCTGGTTAATTGTAACGGGATCGGAAAATGACTTCGGATCTCGTCGAGAGTATTCAAAAGCTTTGTGTGCGCGGATGTGAGTAAATCGCTACCAAGTTTGTTAAAAATGCGATGTAATAAAACGTACAGCCAGTCGTGTAAATCCGTGTTGTGTCTTCGAATGATTTCATTGAGAGTATCAAGAAATACACTTATTCCTTTCGTATGAGAATCCATAAACATACGTGTAAAAATTTCCGTTATGTGTAGTAATTCGCCGTGAGATAGCAATGTTCCTGATGTTAAATAATAACGGAGTGAAACTAATCCTTCTTTGCGTTCTTGCCATGTTGTACTAGCACAACAGCTTATTATTTCATTTATGTCCTATAAGATCAAAAGAAAAACACTTAATTATAATAATCGATCATTATTATATTTTAAATTACTTATTTATAACAAAAATTAAAATAAATACATCGACTTATATTAGTAGCAAATGAATAATTCTTTTTTTAATTATGATAATGTAAATTAAGATAAAGACGGCGTGTAAGCCCCTGTTACCAATAAAAATACTTACGCGGCAAGGTTCTCTACTGGCCAAACGCTGCTGCGAACCACTCCACGAGTACGACTGACACAAAACAACAAACAAGTGAACATTAAACACAGAGCAAGCGCAAGAAAATAAAAAAAATAAATAAATAAGAAAACCCATTAATGATGAAAAAATAAAATGGCAAAGTATTAGTATATAATGAAACAAAAAGGCAACATATGAACAAAATATTAGGTGGTTTAATTTGATCACGTCGATATATCAAATTATACAGGTTCATTAGACGTTTCTGGGGTTCTGGCCAAAAGCGTTCTCTTCGACTAAAATATTTTCAGATTTCTAGCACTTCCAGTTATATCAGAAGTCGCCACCTACTTTATTTCTTAACACCCTATATATTTTCACATATGTAGATTTGTCTATTTTCAAGGATTAGAATAACTTCACTTTTTGCAATTTGATTTGGCCGTTCTCGACTTATTTGATTTTCTCTAAAAAAAATCTGCTCTAGCAGACATTTGTTCAAATAATCAGAAAACACTTATTTTTTGGGATATCAATTTAGAATTCAGAACATGATTAATCAACATGATGGAGTAAGTTTTGCGATTTTGTTTCTCCAAAAGTATTTGCTTTTTCTGAGTAAATTTACATATTATACATTTTTTTTTTATTTTTCTATTTATTTTTGGGTCTCGATCGAATTTAATAATTTAATAACTTATTTACCAATCTGATTTTTCATTTTGCTATCCTTTTATTTTTTTTTTTATTTTTATTTCTTAAATTTAGTCCCTTTTTGTATATATATATTTTTTTTTTTGTATATTTTTTTATAATTTTTTATGTTTCTTTTTACGTTTGAAGGGTTAGGTGGAAGATCAGTCCTCTGGCTGAACCTCGCCCTTCGTCGATTATGTAATTCTAATTGTGTTTGGTTTAGAGAGAAATAAAGACCTTTATTATTATTATTATTATTTGACGAAATAATTTCAAATTTGAACTGGTGGTGAACCGATGTGTTCTTAACCCTTCGTCTGTAAACGGTTTTTTAGCACCTTCCGTCTGTAAAGGTGGGTCTTTCGGGTACGGCCGTTTTTTCATCCTGTTAATGCACTCAAAAACTTTTATAAACAATTCATGATAATGTTCGAAACCTTCAACTTGATAAATCAATCATAAAATTATCGAAAAATTTATTTTTGCATACATATTTTTTTATGTGAAATGAAGAAATTATTTGTCTAAACAGTTGTAAGTCGGACAGAAAATACCCAGGTTTACAGAGGAAGAGTTAATATGGGGCATATTTTATTTTTTCGATATTCCATATAGGTTCGCGGAAAATCGCGGTTTTTACCAAAATATGTCAAATAATGTCGGTTGTCGGATTCCGTTATCAGTTTATCAGTTATTATTTTATAATAGTTATGGAATTACAAATTAAAGAGAAACAGAAATAAACTATGCGGGGAGAGGAGGCTTCCGTCCAATCGGAACAGATGGTGCGTCCCAGACAGTACGAAAATCCCAGATCCGAAAATTTTCAAATTAACATATGTTACGTAGAAATGTTCGGTGATTACAACAAACTCTGTCACAATTTTTTTTATCGACCGGTTGCGAAGATATCGATCTCTAAAGTGAGGGTCCTAACTTTTTGAACGAATAGTAGTGTGCGATAGAAAACAAATGTTTAATGACTTATTGACAAACATCAAAATCTGATTTACGTTGTTTGATGCTTGTAAGTCTAAAACCTGTTAAAATGGATGTTAATAACGTAATAGTATATTAAAAAACAAGTTTCGTAAGACACGCTTGAAACGCACGAATTCAAGTTGAAAAACGAGTGGCGAAGCCACGAGTTTTTTAATGACTGAGTGCTTTAAGTCTTATGAAACGTGTTTTTTATTCTATTTTTTGTAATTCGCGTTTTTATACTTTTTTTCTCAAAAATAAAGTAAATTTTGGCAATGTAGGGAAATAGGTATGTAGTAGTTGGTAACAGTGGAACACTTGAAAATAGAAACTTTGAATTGACCAAGGACAGTAGAATCTAATAGGACTGCTACATCCATTGTTGTGACAACCTGCCCGCAAACTACGTCATACCATTTGCCACGCCCAGCTCTATCCGTTTGCTGTGGTTTTAGAGGTTATATCGTAGACGTATTCATATTATTTTTGAAGTTTTATTTTTTTAGACGTATTAATGTCTATCATGTAACCTCTAAATCTCTAAAAACACACAGCAAACGCATAGTACTGAATGACAGTTAACAGGGCGTGGCAAATAGTGTGACGTAGAGTGCGGGCAACCAACCCGTAGTGGGCTACAAAAATACAATGCATGTAGCAGTCCTGTTAGATTCTACTGTCCTTGGAATTGACCATATATATACTATCTCCTATATCGCTGACTCCCTATCTAAGCAATGAGTGGCGAGCGTTTCCATCAAAAGCAGACGGAATGATATATGTTTTGTCTTTGTCGTGCCCCCATGTCGCGAAGGCGCTTGCGCGAATCGTAAATTTTAAAGAGTTTGAAGTGTTTCGCGCGTATTTTATGCAGCTTTGAAATGCAATTATTGTAGATAGTTGACTTTAATTATAAATTATCGTAGATGCATCAAGTAAATTAGAATATATGTACTTTTGTGTGAAATTGACGTTGAATATTGCTTTAAATATCAACTTTATGTAGGTTGTTCATTAAACATTATATTCTTTACTTTTAACAAATTTTCTTCACTTTCTTAATAAATAATAATTACATTTTAAATTGCTTAGTCCTAAAATATGTTAATAATTGTGTTATTATACACATGAAACCTATAATATACATAACTAAATATTTAGATTTTAGGTTATGTTTATGTCAAACAATTATTTGGTGTTTTATAAACATCAAGGTCATCAGCTGCTATTAATTTTTAATTCACCGTCCAATAAGATAAAAGCGTACTCACCACGTGTTCACGCATGTCTCTTGTGTAGACGGGGGCACGACAGAGACAGATATATATATATCTGCACTCTAGTGTTTACACCCTTTTGCTGCCTTAGTCAGCGATATAGGAGATAGTATATATATGGAATTGACAATTAGAAACTGTCAAAACACAAAATATATTCACCTGAAAAAAATGTTTGATGTACACCTCCCAAAATAAGAGAAATTGCTCAGAGTCAATGTCCTCATCATTGTGGACCTTGTATACGATGCTAAGAACGCGTTTAAACATCCATAGACAAAAATTGTCACATTGATAACTAGAAAAATTAATGACCCTATGTCACCAACTTGAACTGGTTCCATAAAATGTTACTAAAATCTCATTACAGCATCGGATGTTGTAAGGAGTCTCATTACAGTACCCGTTTGAGTACTGTTATAGCTTCCATTACCGTAGCGAATTACAAAAATAATGTTTATACATATGAAGAAATCCTTAATTTATTTTTATGTTCGGAAAGTGCGGCAAAGTTCTTAGTAGAACTTGCAGAATGTTTAATGAAAACTATCCACATTTACCTCCGATGACTAAAGGTAAATTTAGAAGACTACTTAGAAGCAAATTTTTTGCATTTTGGATGAATTAATCACGTATTAAACCGACCAAAAAATGTAGTAGATAATGCAGGGGAAGAGGTGAATACCTTGGCTTATTTCGAACTGACAAAGAAGATCTGGGCATCTACTACGAACTTTGTCGCGCGTTTCATGTATAAAAAATAAATTAAGAATTTCTTGATTTGTGTAAATATTATTTTCGTTATTGTTATCGATTTTAACTCTTTTTAGTACTAATATGAAGGGACCTAACAGATAATTATTAGCTCACATGCATCAAGAACATAAACAAGTGAGACTTTGACAAGAACTCATTGAAATTTTGATTTATATAAATGCTCTACCCCAATATATGCATGGATCTAAATGTGTTATTTACGCTAACGATTCAACGGTTATTATTCAAGAAAAAGAATTTAAAGAATTAATTTTAAAGCTTAAATCTTCTCAAACGCTTTTATCTGAATGGTTTTGTACAAATAAATTAAAATTAAATGCAGAAAAGACAGAGAAACTCATATTTACATTGAAAAATCTACCATCTGAAAGCATTTATAAAACTAAAGTGAAGTTCCTAGGAGTTTATCTTGATTCCACATTAGTTTGGGACAAACATATAGAACATATTTCGGGACAATTATGCAAGACCATGAAATCCATTTAACAAGATTAGTACAAAACTGATGTTGCTAATTTATTTTTCAGTTATTTCACTCTGTTGCATCGTATGCTATAGTATCATGGGGTCAATCGTACCACATGCACAGAATCTTTAAATTGCAACGACAGGCTATACATATTGTCATGGGATTGCAGTATAGAGATGATGTGAGGGATTTTTTTGTAAGCCACAATATAATGACAGTTCCATGTCATTATGATGATAGTTTCACGAAAACGAAACGTCGGAGAAAATTTCTAGTTGTGTCATGACATTTTTCATAAAAAGTTGCCTTAAGAATATTTTTTCAGATTCATGAAAAAACGAAAAATAAAGGAGTTATAGGCAAAAATCGAAAAAGGATTTTTTTTGTTTTTCGGCCATATTTTAAAAACTAAAACGGCTAGATCCAAAAACTTTGTTGAAAAATTTAACCATTTCTGTATTTCTTATGGTTTCTGTGATCCCAATGGTGGGGGTCGAATTTGAATTACCCTGTAGTATAGAACTTTAATATATTTAAAAAGTAATCTCTCAAGATACCAAAAAGTTCAGAGTGTGTATAATCACGCCGTACGATCGCACCAAAATATCAGAACCCCTTTTACAAGAGTGGATAGAGATCGAAATGTCAATCATTTTGGGCCGTCACTATATAATAGATTGCCAGTGAAACATTTTAACACTAGAATAAAAGACTACTTGCTTAGACGTGCCTTTTATCGGGTAGAAGACTTTGACTTTACATAACTAATTAAGATTTGTTTAGCTTGTGCAAAGACATTGTATTTTAATTTTATTATACATATGTGTATATTATTGTTGTATATTTTGTTTATATTTTATGTGACTTGTGTAATGATTGTAATGAATGTAATGTTCTGTGACAACAATAAATCTGAAATCTGAGAAGGTTTGTTTTCCATGGCACACTAGGTTAAATATTGATGATGTGTGCATTTTTCAAAAAACCCTAATTATCTTCCAAACTATTAATGTTAGGTATAGGACATATGGGATATAAAAGATGTAAAATTAGACGCCGAAGACGACTAAGTAATAGAATATGGGGGGTGCCATTTAAAAATATGAAGTTATGCGACTTCCAAATTTCGAAAAATTAACGTACATCTGTTGCTGAAGCATGTTCTGAATCCTAAAATGATATCCCAAAAATCGAGTGTTCTCTGATTTTTAAAGCATATTTTTTTTTAGAAAAAATAACAGTTAAACTAAAGTTATTCATAAACCTTAAAAACAGACAAATCTAAATATGTAAAAATATACAGGTGTTCCATTTAAAAAAATAAAGTATCTGGCGACCTCCTGTATAACCAGAAGTGCTAGAAATCTGAAAATATTTTAGTCGAAGAGAACGCAATTGATTATACATAAATCGGAATTCTCAATTTTTATTTTGACCAGAACCCTAGAAACAACGTCTAATGAACGGTCTCGCTGAGACACCTTGTATGTATCAAATTATAGAGTATCAAATTAAATCTCCAGATACGTTTACATGGATTTCACTAATTTTTAAAAAAGGAAATAAACGAGATAGTTCTTAACCTTCCAGCACACGCGCTTATACAGTTTAACCCGCGTAAATGTTTCTAGTTCTAGGAACTAAAACTAACCTAGACCTGAAACTAGAAACTTTTAGGTTTAGCAGTCTTAAGAGACGAAATTTAAACAAAATTTATTGATCTGCTCGTGTGTATTGAAAGGTTAATGGCAGGGATTTTTTTTATCTCAAGGATTTATTTGACACTGTACTCCCTGAATGTGTCCATGCAATTTTGATACAGCAACTGAAATGGTTTACAGATTTAGGATCAATGGAAATTACATTTTTTTATCTTAATATGGTTAACATGGAATATTCGAATTAAACTTAATAATTACTCACATCTCTTGGACGCCTATAAGAGTCAAACGATCGTTCTGAACAGACACTCGACGTTTCTGAATCATCCGAATGATTTTCTAAGGAAAGCAATTTGCGCGGACTGTTTAATCGGTGATGGTCATTTCCATCCATTTGATCTAGAGTCTAATTAAAGAAGCAAAATTAAAAATTTTTAATTTTTCTATTATTAACATACCAAAGCGTCCGCTAAAGCATTTTCAGCCTCTCGACTTTGCTGTAAAATTTTTTGAGCCATAACTGAACGATTAGCTGGACTAATAGGCGGTCTATCGTTTGTTCTTCTATATCGACTTATACTTGATCCACGACTTGGACTGGTTTCTCTTGAGGTATCTCTAGAACCGGTAGTTGAACGGGGAATTCCTGAAGAGAGACGACGAGGTCGTGGCGAATCACCATCGGTTGACCGATACATGTAACCTTTTGCACTTGGAGAAGCAGAACGACTTGTTGCTATACAATTCATTAAAACGAATAAAACATATTAAAAAAAAATATGTAAAAATCAGACTCGTTTGGAAGAAATGATCATTTAGATTATGTTGTAAAAAATAAAGAGAATGTAAGAAAATGAAATGATTTATGAGATTTAAAATGTGTCTTACGTTGAGAATGCGATACACTAGAACTTGATCTGCTTCGAGTTCTGCCTATCCTTTCAGGTGAATACAACGAAGTTACTTCTGGACTCTTCCTCGGTCGTGCTAAATAATTTTTATAGTTTTTTTATAATTATGAGTTTTCTAATTAAAGTTAGCGTTTAATAAAAACATTGACTCAAACAATTTTTTTCATTTACTAATTCTACTAATAACTAATAAATAAAAACTATAATAAAATAATAAATTATGTACCTTGATGCATACCGTCTCCCTCTAGATAAGGCATGAAAAAATAAGCATACAAAAAAATTAGTTAGTAAGCTACGTTATAAATGCAGATGCACGTCTTATGTATATTAAATAAATTAAAATCATTCCATTAAAAAAAAATTGTTTTCAATGTAATATTTTCGTCTTTAAACTTACGTTAACCTATACGTATGTATACCGGGTGGAGTATTATAACTAAGACCTTATATGGACACTTTTTTATAGAGAATTGGATGACGTAGTCAAAAAAATTTTTTCGGTTTTAGATTTTGAGATATCATCACAATTTTCGTTTTTTTAAATGGAAACAACCACTGATTATTCGCTTATTAAATTCGTTATTTTTTTCTGATTACAAAAATATAGGGTTCGACAGGTCTATTTCTTATTGTTTTAGAATAAAGCCAAAAATAAACTTTTTTTTTAAATTTCCATCTAGTGTCATCGACGAAATTAAATTTACAGTTTCCTGTAAATTATGGTACTATAACTAAAAATTAAAAAAACAAATTTATGATGTTTGAAACAAATAAATTTGTTGAACTATTTAATTTATATATGTTTTACACAAAAGTTGGAATAGATTGCATTATTTCACATTATTGTCGTTGTATAAAATTTCAAAAAAAAAAATAAACTGAAAAAAATAAAAAGAAGCTGTTGGGTGCCAAATCATGGATTTGGCGTAGATTAGAGCTGGGTGTCAACAAATATCAACATTCGTTGTCAAATTGTTAGTTACTTGGCATACTGGATTCACAAAAAATGAACTCGATTGCTTTAATGGCACTTATAAATGCAAACTATAAGTTTATTGTCGTACACGTGATAGCTTAATAGTGGCTTGGCAGTATTTTGGAAAATTATTAGAAAATATAAACTTAAACGCCTCAATTGCTGAAAGAGACTAGATATTGCTGGCAGAAGACTACTAGTACTACTAATGAAAGACTAGATGTTGCAAATGAAGCAGATTCTTCTTACAGAAGACTGCACCCTACTACCAGAAGACGAAATACTGTTGGTAGAAGACTAGATATTGCTGCAAAAGACTAGATATTGCTGGCAAAAGACTAAGTATTGCTAGTGAAAAACTAGATCTTGCAAATGAAGCACATCCTTCTTACAGAAGACTACACACTACTACTAAAAATCAAATACTTTTAGCAAAAGACTTAATTTTACTGTCAGAACACCAAATTATGTTGTCAGAAGTTATTACTAATGGTACAAATCCCGTTTAAATTTCTGTCCAATACTTGTTAAAATTGCATCCTTTGCTTCCCGATTTCTATGTTCATTAGATGTGATATTCCAAAGAATTGAATTTTCTTCATACACTTCAATTAATTGAAATATTTCTTCTTGGTACTATTTTCTTTTAGGTGTTATCTTTAAACGTGTTATATTGAAAAAACTAGCAGCTACTCGCAGCAAAATTCGAACCGTGTTCGGTTTTTGACAGTTACTCTCACGATAGATAAATTGTGCGTGTCCATTTGAGTACAAATCTCAACGTGTTTACTCTCCGAAAGTTTGTGGGGACTCTCTGATAGTTACTCTCAGATGCGTGTACCAGAAAATATACTCTCGATAGCTTCTCTCGAGAGCATTTCTCGCAAGTGGACACTTAGCTTAATGGTACAAGACCAACTTTCTGTCATATTCGTGCAAAACCATACAGAAATTAGGTAGTAATTACTGTCCGAACCCGCCTACTATAATCAAAATTTTGAACATCAGCGCTTACTATTTTGGAATTTAAAATTAACGCTTATTTTCCCCAAATGCACCATACATGCGATACATCATTGGAAAGCTAAAAATATGCTCTTTTCATTAACATCATAATCAAGTATAGTTTGTATTTAAAAAAATACAACTTTGTGTTGTATCTCAAAAATCATCAAATATTTTTAAAATTTTTCAACGGCAGTATATTCTACTTAAAAAAGTGTCTTAAGAACGTATCAACCTCATTTCTCTAATTTCAAAAATAAACGAAATATGAGCATTTTTTCAAATCACGAAAATTTGACTTTTTGGCTATAACTTAAAAGCAAAAGAAGATAGAGGTTTGGTGTTTGCGGGATTGGGTTAGTCTCGAAAAAAGAAATCGGGACATGGCACCTACTTTTTTCGTATCTCTTATAGTTTCTGAGATAGCCTATAATAACACCCAAATTTGCCCACCCTGTACATACGTATAGGATCATGGTACACCCCTCGTATCTCCTTTAGTTTTGAAGATAATTGATTCAAATTTGGGACATCCTATACACATGATAAGAGACACTTTTTGACATACAAATAATTTTTTTTTTCAATTCCGGTTTCGCCGAAAGTGACACTAACTTTAGATTTTTAAATGGAACACCCTGTATATTATAACATTTTTGAAATTTGAATAATTTTCTGAATCCAATGATACCACATAAGTGACATTCCAAACGTCAATATTTTTTAGAATTTAATGTTTAATTTTCCATTTAAGTGTGCCATGAGAGTTCCGTTTTATTCTAATTAACTCGTCTAATGCTAGAAAAATCTAAATTCCGCCAAAAATACCAAATTACGTGATTTATGTGCAAATAAAGTTCATCAAAATGACGGAATTTACATTTTTCTAGCATTACACGGGTTAATTAGAAAATTAGGAAATTTAAAAATTAAATTCTAAAAAATATTGACGTTTGAAATGTCACTTATGTGGTACCATTGGATTCAGAAAATTATTCAGATTTCAAAAATGTAATAATCTACAGGATGTTCCATTTAAAAATCTAAAGTTAGTGTCACTTCCGGAAAAATCGGAATTGAAAAAAAGATTAATTTTAAAAGTGTCTCTTATCATATGTATAGGATGTCCCAAATTTGAATCAATTATCTACAAAACTAAAGGACATACGGGGGGTGCACCATGATCCTGTTACACCCGGTATATTATTAATTAATTTTGAAATCTTATTAAGTACTCACTTTTGAGAAATATTTCTTAAAACTAAACGATAAAGTATTTTGTTTGATTATGTAAATACGATTATTACATTAAACTAAAACTAGAACTAACACTAGCACTATCACTAGAACTAACACTACACCTAGAACTAGAAACTTTCGGGTTTGCTAGCACTGTTATTATGTAGAACTAACACTATACCTAGAACTAGAAACATTTGGGTTTAGCCGTCTTTAGAGACGTGCGGCTAAACCCGAATGATTCTAGTTCTAGATATAGTGTTAGTTCTAGTTTTACACTCTCACTGTCACTAGAACTAACATTATACCTACAACTAGAATCATTTGGGTTTAGCGGCACGTCTCTAAAGACGGCTAAACCCGAATGATTCTAGTTCTAGGTATAGTGTTAGTTCTACATAGTAATAGTGCTAGTATAAAACTAGAACTAACACTAGACCTAGAACTAGAAACATTAGTGTTAGTGTTAGTTCTAGTTTTAATTATTGTGCAATGCTAGACCAAGAACTAGAATCATTCGGGTTTAGCCACACGTCGCTAAAGACGGCTAAACCCAAATGATTCTAGTTCTAGGTCTAGTGTTAGTTCTAGTTTTACACTTGCACTGTCACTAGAACTTAGATGCTGATGAGTAGCACGTCTCTAAAGACGGCTAGAACTAACAGTCACTAAAGACTAAGAACCTAAAGACTAGAACTAACATTCACTTCGAAATTGTTTCTGAAAAAATTTGCAACATGGAATCCAAAACGTCAAACATTTTCTCAAAAGACGGCTTAACCCGAAAATTTCTAGTTCTAGTGATAGTTTTAGTTTAATTAACACCAGCCATGAAAGCCTTCCTACTCATCATAGTTCAAAAAAATTTTAAGTCATGTCAAAATTAACCAATATTACATTGAAAACAATATTCTTTTGTAAGTTAATAATAATGGTGCTTGGTTACTGGTAAATCACAAAGTGAAAATATTGATATCATAGATTTCATCATGCCTTGTACAGTTATGGTGACTGAAAATAAATGATTAGAATTAGAAAATTGTCAGCAATTGAAATTAAAATACTAATAAAATAAGAATTGGGTGCTAAATTTCCATACATACAAACGTTTGATAGTCATATAGTAATATTGGGAAACGTCAAAGGTTTACTCCCCCAGAAAACGAATAATTACAATATTCGTGTTCAAGTTCTCGCTGGATTATATAAAGTTGTTTTTATGAAATTTCTTTTTATTTAATAACACTAAAATGTTGCTAACAATTTTCTAAAATTTTAAAATAACTCTTTAAAATAAACTTACGTAAACTAGCCGTCCCCGATGTAACCTTATTTCTTGCTATCGCAGCGTATTGAGCTCGAGCCTTCGCTCTTTGCGCTGCCTGCAAGTCAATAGCAGAGTTGCTTCTGACGCCACGTTTTCCAACATCTAAAAATTTAAATCAATTTCTAAAATTAATTCCAATAAAGCATCATGATGTAGTCACAACAACGTCAAAGAAGTAGCTGTGTGACAAATACAAATGATTTTAAATGGGGATAAAGAAGCAAACGAGTTGAAATAACATATATTTTCATAGAAACCAGGGCGTACCTATTTACTTTTTGTCCCACATAAAATGCAACATATCTGAATGTTTCTAGTTCTAGGTCTAATGTTAGTGCTAGTGACAGTGGTAGGTAGCACTAGTTAGTATAAGATATCACTTGTGGCATATTTTTATTGCACTAAAACTAGAACTAACACAAGACCTTTTTCACTCACCTTTTTCTCAGCAAAACTTTTCCTTTGCAAAACTACCTAATGCCTGTACTATTAAGCTATGTTGCATTTTATGTGGGACAGTGCAACTGCACAGTAGTTTCGTAACTATGGTTACTAAATTACTAAATTAATTACTAATTACTTACTAAATTAATTTGTCCACGACTACCTTATAATATATACCTTATGAACGAGTTTTCTAAAACAAAAGGGTAGTCATTTTTCATGGAGTGAATAATAGCGGTGAATAATAATCATTATTCACGGTTAACCAACTTGACAGACTAATAATAAGTATTTGAGACGTTAAAATTTCAAAAAACGTCAATTTAATTCAATTTTTTAGTTTCTAAACGTTTGACATTAAAAAAACCTAAACGAATTCCTTTTTTCGTATGATTTAAGCATAAATTAATTAATTTTCGTAAAAAAACGACGTTTTATAAAATTGACATTTAATTTTGACAAATTGTTGTGAAGTTGGTTACAGTTAGTAACATTGAATTTGTGTCACATTGACGTTTAAAGTTCATTCAAAAATTTTGTTAAATTACTCAAATTACGTGAGTTATACAAAATTAGCCGTTTCATAACGTGTTAAGTACAAAATTTTATCTTAATTCCATTGACAAAGCAATTTTTGTTCAAAACTTGACTTATTCTATTAGTGACAGATGTCAATTTATCAATTTGTAGTTAGGTTGAAATCATTACATCACTAGTTATAAAAAAAAGTGACGTTACAAAACGTCAGATAGACATGTAAAATTTAATTTTCATAACGGAATTAGATAAATTCCTTTTACGTATGATTTAGCATAAATTAATTAATTTTCGTAAAAAAAACGACGTTTTATAAAATTGACACTTAATTTTGACAAATTGTTGTGAAGTTGGTTACAGTTGGTAACATTGAATTTGTGTCACATTGACGTTTAAACTTTGTTCAAAAATGTATTTAAAAATAAATTTATAGAATCAATTTCAATAGTCGTGGACAAAGTATAGTATTCTACTCACATATAAATCAGGTTAATTATGCTTATTAAACTTAACCTTAGTGAATAATAGCCCTCATTATATGCTCATATAATAATATACCTTATAATATATAGCTTATAAATGAGTTTTCTAAAACAAAAGGTTAGTCATTTTTCACGGAGTGAATAATATCGGCGAATAATCATTATTCACAGGACAGACTATACTCTGTTTTTAAACCAGGAGGAGTAAACGCGAAAGTCAGATTTACACTAGGAAAAATCACCAGAAAATATCACTAGATATTTTGGCGGTAAATTTAAATTAATAATTATTATTATTTATTTATTTACTTATTATTGTATTTATTTTCGTTTGTTATCGTCAACACTAAACATATAAATTAACATTGAAGTTATGAGTGTATTTATTTCAAAATATAATAAAGAAGGGTTTAAGAACACAAAATTTACAATAATGACACGAAACTGTCGAATTGTCAATAACCTAACCTTCAAATTCAAAATTGCCTGTGTGTGAACCTTCCTCGCATTCAACCATTCACGTGTAAGGTCAATCTGGTGACAAATTTAAAATACTCCTCCTGGTTTAAAAAAAAAAAGTATAATTGCCAAAGAAAACTTCAAGGTATAATTCATGTTTGTAAACAAAACTAACCTTACCTAACATTCCTTCACGCTATAATTGACATTACAAAAGAAAACTTCACGCTATAATTGCCATTACTAATTGCCAAAGAATACTTCATGGTATAATTAATGTTTGTAAACAAAACTAACCTTACCTAACATTCCTTCACGCTATAATTGACATTACAAACGAAAACTTCACGTTATAATTGCCATTACTAATTGCCAAAGAAAACTTCATGGTATAATTAATGTTTGTAAACAAAACTAACCTTACCTCACATTCCTTCACGCTATAATTGACATTACAAAAGAAAACTTCACGCTATAATTGCCATTACTAATTGCCAAAGAAAACTTCATGGTATAATTAATGTTTGTAAACAAAACTAACCTTACCTCACATTCCTTCACGCTATAATTGACATTACAAAAGAAAACTTCACGCTATAATTGCCATTACTAATTTCCAAAGAATACTTCATGGTATAATTAATGTTTGTAAACAAAACTAACCTTAGCTCACATTCCTTCACGCTATAATTGACATTACAAAAGAAAACTTCACGCTATAATTGCCATTACAAATTGCCAAAGAAAACTTCAAGGTATAATTAATGTTTGTAAACAAAACTAACCTTACCGAACATTCCTTCACGCTATAATTGACATTACAAAAGAAAACTTCACGCTATAATTGCCATTACTAATTTCCAAAGAATACTTCATGGTATAATTAATGTTTGTAAACAAAACTAACCTTACCTAACATTCAGCGTCTGAAGACACAGAGCTAAACCCGAAACTTAAAAATATACAACTTAGCGCTGAATAACAATTAAAACTTTTTATAATAACAATTATTTGAAACGTCAAAATTTCAAAAAACGCCAATTTAATTTCATTCCTTAGGACTTTCTAAAGGTTTGATATTAAAAAAACGTAAACAAATTCCTTTTTTTCGTATGATTTAAGCATAAATTAATTAATTTTTGTAAAAAAAATGACGTTGCATAAAATTGACATTTAATTTTGACAAATTGTTGTGAAGTTAGTTACAGTTGGTAACATTGAATTTGTGTCACATTGACGTTTAAACTTCATTTAAAAAAATAAATTTATAGAATCAATTTCACCAGTAGTCGTGGGCAAAGTATAGTATTTGACTCACATATAATGAGCTATTATTCACTCAGGAGTAGCCCTCATTATATGCATTATATTAAAATAAAAGTTTTACTTAATAAAAAAGGTTTCCATGGTTTTGGTTGTGGTAAAAAGCTTTAGGTAAAAATAAAAACAGATTGAAAAAGCAAAATGTGATATTTGTAGATTCAAAATTGTGATACGTTTACGTGTACTGTTACGTACTACTCAAAACTGGGATTCCACTACGTTGTCTGTAACTCCTCGGTAGTGATGGGGCTCTTTGTAAACCCCCGAAAAGATTTTCTGTACTTCCTGTCATCGCGTTAGCAATCAAACAAGAACCATAGTAATTTAGTTTTCTTAAGCCTAATATAAAAGTTTTAATTTTTTTTTGTTTGCCTCTCATATTTTCTGTTAATGTTTTTTCACCTTTATTAAACAAAAATTAAAAAGAAAATAATAATTACCGGTTGTACTCTGAGTTGTTGGTGGCCTATATTGTTGTCTCGACGATGTTTTATATGCAGAACCAGTTTGAGCAAGGCTACCACTCGAAGAACTCGACGATAAGCATAATTCCCCTTGAAGGGCTCGCCGATAGCTCGGTTCTAACGATTGTAGCAGTGCCTCCGCTTGGTCTGGAAAGTGCTCCTTAAATCCACGGAACGCTCTATAATTTTAACGTTTTTTTTTAATCAATTTAATTAGTAGCTTTAATTACTTACTTCCTGGAGCTAACTCTAGCATCAGAATCAGCGTCTGCTATTCCCTTTTTGACAGCGTCCTGCAAGATGGCGATATGCTTCTCTAAAGGATGCGTCGGCCATTGCATCAACATCTGTTCCAAAAATTCGCAACAACTTCGTCTAATTTCTTTACTTTTTGATGTAGCCAAATTTGATGTTATAATTGGTATTAATCTGGGACTTTGACAATATTGGATTATAAATTTTACACAAGTTAAGCCAGATGTTGCCATAATCTTAAAATTTAAGATATATCATAAAATATATAAGTTAAAAATATTTGTGTTGTCACCTTTGCCGAATTTTGTATTAAATTTATTACAGTACTAAGAACATACTCTGCGGTACGTTCAAATTTATTCGTTAAAGTCTTGGCTAAATAAGCTATGGTTATACAAGCTTCCCTAACAACTTGCGATCGTAAATCTTTACACGAGTCTTGAAGAGAATGTTCCATTTGTTTTATATAGGTGTGGAACTCGCTAAAATTCGTGCCACCTGCTATAATAATCGCTCGAACTTTCCTCAACTAAACACAAAATTAAATAGAAATTGATTAAAATAAAAAAATGTATTAACACACCGCTTCCACTCGTTTATTCCAGTCTTTATTTACGTCAGAAATCGTTTCAGCAATGCCTTTCATGTGATCAACGACTTCTCGCTGTGAAAAGAGTTGAACTGGAGAAACATCCTCGAACAATTTCAAAAAACTTTCTTCGTCAACAGCACCCGCTATAAATTGGAATTCGATAAAGGTTATCGAAGAAATAAATAGAAGTATAAACTTAGTAGATAGATGATTGAAATAGAAAAATAAAAAGCCAATCAAAAATAGTGTTTATGTACATAAAACTGCAAAATAAAAAAAAAACTTACATCCACAATTACTGTAAACTCGTCGCAGCGAACCCATTCTGCTTAAAGTTCCTTCATGCAGTAAGTAAAATCAGCAGTAATATAAAACAGCAGTAGCAAATATAAAACAGAAAGAAAATAAAATGAACGATGTAAAAAATTTTAAAAATGATAAAGTTAAAAGCGATAAATCGATAAAGAATCAAATATAATTCCAATCGATTCAAGTTGAAAATAAAATTTCCAAAATTAATATTTTCGTGAATCTAATTCGTATGCTATTTATATACTCGAGTGTTTTGCATTTAAAATTTTAGGGGATACGAATTAGATTCACGATAATACGGCGTTTATGTACATATGAGTATAAAAATGAAAACTGAGAGATGATTAAGCAATGCTCAAATAAGAAAAATAATTAATTCTTGTTATTTAAATGAGTTATGATGAAAATGAAATAAAGAAAAACGATGAGGTTAAATTTTATTTTAAATATTAACTCTAACGTTTTAACTTTAACTCGCCTTTACAAAGTCTTATAACGTTTTTGGTAGGAAAACAAAATGTGTCGATGCCCTAAGGATTTTATGTTGCCCCCCTTTTTATAGATTGTTTCTAAATAACAGCGATAAACTTTAGAAGGTTCTTTCACGAATATGTTGAGAATAGCGCACATTTTCATCGTTACACGGCGGTTTATGTCTTTTGCGACTCACTATGCCTGTTTATACAGGGTGATTTAAAAAAACCGCTGACAGACTTCTAGAGTAGATAATACATGAAAAATTAAGATGAAAAGTCTTAATATATATGAGGTCGCAAATGCCTCCTTAACGAGATATAGCGCGTCAAAGTTTCTTTTAAATTAAACATTATCTGCAATAAAAAGCCCTTTTTTAAAAATATTTTCAGCGCCACTGCTAATTTTGTCAAACGTAGTATTTTCGTGTAAAGTAAAACAGCAACAGTTTTTGATTGGATTAACAAATTTTCTACAAACGTGTTTTTCTTAAAAACTATTGTTTTGATCAAAGTTTTGTAAGAGACCAATTGATAGATAATTGATCACTTTACACGAAAATACTGCCCGTTTGACAAAATTAGTGATGACGTAGACAATATTTTAAAAAAAGAGCTTTTTATTGCAGATAATGTTTAATTTTAAAGAAACTTTGACGCGCTATATCTCGTTAAAGAGGCATTTGCGACCCGATGTATATTAAGACTATTCATCTTAATTTTTCATGTATTATCTACTCTAGAAGTCTGTCAGAGGTTTTTTGAATCACCCTGTATAATAGTAGTTGTCACAAACAAATAGTATTAAGAGAAATATAACTCTCAAACGGTATGATTAATTTTTCAAATGTCTAAAAACATAATTACTGTGATAAATAAATGTAAAAATTTTTTAAATACTTTAAGTCAATACACAAAATACAATTTGAAGTTCTGATAGAAGTTTCGTTTACCTCCCTTTGAGTTCAAACGATTATTCTTACGAATCGTTGAGCAGCGATTTAAATCGAGAAAGTTACAAACGTCCAAATTATTCCACGTGGCCGAAATTACCCAAGTCTCGTGAGGTTGAAATTTTTTGCAATTTCAAAGTTCTGCTAACCCCATTAAAGTTCTAATAGTTATGCTTATGAACCGGAACGTTGTAGTTTAAGATTATGTTATAATAAAGTGGACGAAACAACATTGAATGAAGTACTAAAAGAATATGGCATGAAAATAAATAGAAAAAAAAAACTAAAATGATGACGATAGAAGGAAGACAAGTATTTAGGAGTTACAATCGATTAAACTGGAAAACATGATGGAGTAGAAACGAAAGACTAGAATAAACATACTTTCCACTGACGAGAAGGCTTGATTTGACTTTATTGGGAAAAGAAAAGTACTCAAACTCTATCCGTGCAAAAAGTCAAGGCTCCTCACTTTAGAGATCGATACCTTCGCAACCGCTTGATAAAAAAAAATGCGACAAAGTTTGCTGTAATCACTGAACATTTCTACGAAACATATGTTAATTTAAAAATTTTCGGATTCACGGTTTTCTTTTTATCGCGAGTTAACTGAAAAAAGTACCTGATTTTTTACGGTACCGGCAACTTTGTCAACTTGGCGTTTTTTTTTCTCGAAAACTATCGTACGAAAAAATTTTAATTTTGAACTGGTTGTAGCCTGATGTGTTCTTAATGAGTGGCATATTTTATTTTTTCGATATTCCATACAGTTTCGCGGAAAATCGCGGTTTAGTAAGACGCCCTTATATCGAAAACGGCTGAGTGGATTTCCTCGCGGATTTGACCAAAATATGTCAAATAATGTTGATTATCGGATTCCGTTACCAGTTCTTCAAAATTAGAGCTCCCCACAGAGTAAGGCAGAGAGTTAGCTCACCGGGAAAATGATAGGCCATTCTCTATCTCTTATTATCACATCATAATACCGATATTTTCTCTTTGTCATCTTGATAGAAATCCTTAGTAGATGGCGTACATGTCGTTAGTAATATTACAGAAAGCTGTTGACTTTGTTTAAGCGGTTTTGACATTTTATGTATGTCACATGTCACACAGTCCTTTTGCGTTTATTGTCTTATTTGTGCTTATTATCTATTTTTGCGTTGTATTTTTTACGAATAATTTTCGAGAATAATTATTGTAAAAATGTTTTGCATTGTGTGTGGATGTAGCGAAGATGAAGTTGGAAAATTATTTTGTTTTCCCAAGAATAAGGACAGGTTAGTATTTTAATTATATTAATTTTTAATTTCAATAGTATTCAAATTAAGTATTCAAATTTTTGATAACACCATGTCACTTAGGGTAAGAAGCAGTTGGTGGTTGATAACCAACATTTATTTGTTATAATGCTTTTTTGTTATATGTACTTTATCAATTGAAAACCACAGACAAAAACGGCCAACCCAACCCAACCTGTGAGGGTCATCCCGGAGAAGACGAGGACAGCGGTTTTTATTGTAATTATATTGTCATTTAAATATAAAATTTTAAATCGCCAATGGATTTCTCTTTATTTTGCATTGAAATTATAAAATTATAACTTTTTGATTTGAGGTGCTTTTTATTTGTCTATTAAGCTGTAATTATTTTGGCTTACGCAAGCTAAATATAGCTTAATAGATCCACAAAAAGCACATTAGATCAAAATTATTCCTGATTCAAATTTTAAATTAAATAAAAGATTTGAATTTGGCGCCAATTGCATTTTTGCTTCTCACTGCCATCTACATAAGTGTTACATGATGAGTGAGAGAGACCGGTATATATTGGATCTCGCTTTCACAATGGAGTTGGCCGTCTGGTAGTAGTCTGTGGAGCTCCCTATTTTTTTAAGAGCGATTTAATGGAATTACAAATTAAAAAGAAACAGAAATAAGCTCTGCGGGGTGACGGGGGTTCTGTCCAATCGGAACAGATGGTGCGTCCCAGACAGGACGTCGCGCCTTATTTCTTTATGTAGGTAAGATAAAGACGCGACGTACTGTCTGGGATACCCTTCCTCTCCCTGCATAACTTATTTCTGTTTCTCTATAATTTGTAATTCCATTAAATCGCTCTTAAAAAATTCGGGAGCCCTAATTTTGAAAAACTAATAACGGAATCCGACAACCGACATTATTTGACATATTTTGGTAAAAATCGCGTTGAAATCTGTCAGGTCGTTTTCGAAATAACCGCATCCTACTAAACCGCGATTTTCCGCGAAACTATATGGAATATCGAAAAAATTAAATATGTCCCACATTAAGAACACATTGGTTTACCACCATTTAGACGCCAGGTAGACGCCATATACACCGATTATAGCAAGGCGTTTGATAGAATTGATCATGGGATCCTTTTAACTAAACTTGCTAATTTTGACATTCCAACTGGTTAATTTCCTGGATTTCATCTTACATCTCCGGCAGATCGCAGGCTGTTAGCATAGGTAACTACCGCTCTGCATTTAGAGATATTTCTTCTGGCCTCGCTCAGGGTAGTCATCTGGGACCGCTTTTCTTTCTACTCTACATTAACGATATCCATGCATGTTTTCACCATTCAAATTTTCTACTTTACGCCGATGATAGCAAGATATTTAGCCGCATCTGTTCTACCGACGACTGTGCAAAACTGCAAGACGATTTAAACTAGTTACATGAATATTGTTTAAGAAATAACTTGTTCTTAAACCTTGATAAACGCAGTAAAATTACATTTACTCGTAAACGCTATCCTGTCGTCTTTGATTACTCCCTTGGCTCAACTATCCTCAGACAATCCGAATGCGTGAGAGACCTTGGAGTTATTTTTGACTCTAAACTCTCTTTTTCGGCTCATATTGACTATATTGTTAACAAGGCTTCTCGCATGCTGGGATTTATATGTCGCATATCCCGTCCTTTTTCTGATCTGTCTTGTATTCGTTCACTATCTTCTGCCAAAAACATTCGCCACTTGCAATGTCAGTAGCATTGCGTGCGTTGTCTGACAGCTGAGCGAGTCGTTGATATTAATATTCATATTATTATTAACATCATTAAACATATTGTCATTTTGTTTTTGTTATTATTTTATTTTTTGTTCATTTTTTCCCTTTTGCTGGTTTTTGTTTACTTTTATATACAGGGTGTCCCACCTAAGTTGCCTCAGTCCATAGCCGAATTATGATTGAGTTTTTCAAAAAATGTTTCAAATAAAAGTTGAATCGAATCATATTGTACATATTTTAAAATTAGTTTCAGTAATGGCGGACTTCCGCTTCTACCGGAAATGGATATCAACTTTGTTATTTTAAATGGAACATCCTGTATATTATTGCATTTTTGGATTCCTCGTGAAATTTTAATGGTACTTTGTTGAGGATAGCTTAGGTCTAACTGGTATCGTTTTTGAATTATATGACGATTTTCGAAAAAAATGACATTTGCAGCGTCTTATAAATTTGGCAATATTGCCGAAACTGTGAAAGATAGAAAGATTTGGTTTTCTGTTTTGTATTAACAATAAAAGAGCACACGTTTGCTAATAGAAAATTATGCATTTATATTACGGAGTTCTTAAGTAGGGATCTGTAATTTTCGAACTTTTTAATCATGGATAACTTATTTTTTTTAAATGGAACAATATACAAATTTTTGCATAACTGGATGTAAAATTTAATTTCCTTTCAGTTTTATACAGGTATCATGGTGTCTATCTTCAACGGTTTTGGAGATTTTTCAGTTTTTAACGATAGATACTTATTTCGCAGCGCCGGCCACCTTCCCCTCGCATTTTACCAGGCTTAGGACTGGCAGAAATATTACCGGCATGCTTAAAAAGTGGCCAACAAAACACAACCAGACCACTGGAAACAAAACACACATAAAGAAACACTATTGCATCAAATGTTCAAAATGTTGTCCGTTTTGTTCACTACATAATTGAAATCGTTTTTGTAAGGAGTTTTGAACATTTCTGAGCATTTCTGGTGTGATTTCTTGAAAAGCTCTTACAATACGTTGACGCATATCGTCAGGAGTAGTTGGTGATGTCTCATAAACCTTGCTTTTAATGAAACCCCATAAAAAGAAATCGCAAGTGGTAAGATCTGGCGATCTCGGAGGCCATCTAACAGCGGTCGGGAAAGGACACATCCAAATACCGACGTACTTGGGCGGTATTGTGCGGTGGAGCACCATCGAGTTGGAACCACATCTACTAACGAATAGCTAGTGGAATATTTTCCAACAGAACGCCCAAACTATTTTCTAAACATTCTAAATAAATCCTACCCGTCAAACGTTGATTATGAAAGAAAGGGCCTATGATATGCGTTCCAATGACACCTGCCCACACGTTCACTGACCATCTCTACTGGCTGTATCATAATAATGACAATTCATGACGATATGACGATTCACAAACCCATTTTTGTGAAAGGTAGCTTCATCTGAAAACATCACCTGTCCGAAAAAATTCGCATCAAGATTAGTTCTTTCAATTGCCCACTGACAGAATAACAGCCTGCTTTCGAAATCGCCTTCAGTAATTTCCTGGTGCAACTGGATTCGATACGGTGTACCGAAGATTTACTGATGTTTGTCCACCTACTTATTTCACGCACACTAGATTCTGCATTTTCTTGCACAGCTAACAATACGTGCAACTGGTTTTCATCCGTAAGTACGGAGTTATTACGGTTGCGCTTAGTACGTTTTACGGATCCAGTATTTGTAAATCTTTTCAGTAAGGACAGAAATGCCCTCTTATTTGGATGCCTCCTATCTGGATATTGTTGTGCGTAAACTCTTGACGAAAACCATATCGATTAATTCTTTCCGCGTAAGTGACATTTTTAATTATTATGATAACAAATAATACTTTGAAAGCCAGTTCTAATGCGTAGAACACTAATGACAGTTCTAATGCGTGGAACAGTAATGACAGTTTACCTAGTTTGTTTTCCAAGCCTACTTCAATTTTTAATAGTATTGCAAAGCGTCGACCACCTTCCATTTTATCAGTCCTAAGCCTACTTCGCAATACATACCTAACGTAAAAAACTGAAAAATCGGGAATATCTCCAAAACCGTTGAAGATAGACACCATGATACCTGTATAAAACTGAAGGGAAATTAAATTTTACATTCAGTTTTGCAAAAATTTGTATATTGTTCCATTTAAAAAAAATAAGTTATCCATGATTAAAAAGTTCCAAAATTACAGATCCCTACTTAAGAATTCCGTAATATAAATGCATAATTTTCTATTAGCAAACGTGTGTTCTTTTATTGTTAATCCAAAACAGAAAACCAAATCTTTCTAGCTTTCACAGTTTCGGCAATATTACCAAATTTATAAGACGCTGCAAATGTCATTTTTTTCTAAAATCGTCATATAATTCAAAAACGATACCAGTTAGACCTAAGGTATCCTTAACAAAGTACCATTGAAATTTCACAAAGAATCCAAAAATGCAATAATATACAGGCTGTTCCATTTAAAATAACAAAGTTGATATCCATTTCCGGTAGAAGCGGAAGTCCGCCATTACTGAAACTAATTTTAAAATATGTACAATATGATTCGATTCAACTTTTATCTGAAACATTTTTCGAAAAACTCAATCATAATTCGGCTATGGACCGAGGCAACTTAGGTGGGACACCCTGTATATATATATATATATATATATATATATATATATATTGTTATTATTATTAACATTAATTTTTCTATTGTTCTTCTTATGTATTATTAGTGGATACTTCACTGGGCCTGTCCTGTTTGTATTCCAAAGATTACAAATAAATAAATAAATTTCAAATTTGAAATTTTTTTGTCAAATAGTTTTGGAGAAAAAAAATCGCTAAGTAGACAAAGTTGCTGGCACTCTCAAAAATCGGGTACTTTTTTCATTTAACTAGCGATAAAAAGAAAACCGTGAATCCGAAATTTTTCAAATTAACACTTTCGCGTCCGCTCAACATACAATTAGGATAACGTTAATGGCCGGCATCTTCGCTACGTATTGTTACGCCAGGAGCCGCAAGTAATGTCATATAAACGTAAAAATACGTGAGCGGCGCCTGGCTATAGACAATATAAAAACGTAAAAATACGTGAGCGGCTCCTCACTGATGACAATATAAAAACGTAAAAATACGTGATCGGTCACGAAAGTGTTAACATATGTTACGTAGAAATATTCACTGATTTCAATAAACTTTACCGCAACTTCTTCCTTCGAGCGGTTACGAAGATATCGATCTCTAAATTGAGGGGCCTTGACTTTTTGCACGGATAGTAGTATATAAACCAGTAAATAGATCAATATTGACATATGGAAGCGAGTTATGGATACTGACAGAAAAGGACAAAAGCAAGATTTAAGAATAAAAAATATAACAAGGCGAGATAGAGTTAGAAATCAAGAGGTCAGAAAAGAAGTGGGGGTGGAGAACATTTTGGAGAATATAGATAATAAAGAACTGAGTTGGTGGGGACATCTAGTCAGACTAAAAAAAAAGGGCAAGTGAAACAAGTTTGGAAGGTATACAGATGAAGAGGATGACTGAAGGAGACCTGGGAGAATGTTATGGGGAAGATTCTTAAATTTATCCCTTTATTTTGTAAAGATATTTAAATTAATTTCTTAATTTCTTTAAAGTTGGTTAAAATTCCCCTTCTTAAATTTATTGGTGTTATTTAGATTTACATATCTCATAGATAACCAGTCACAAGTTACACAAATTAAAACAACATTTATACTTACAAAATTTGAACCTACCTGACGTAATGGCTGGTGAAGAAGCAGCTTGTCGAGCACTAGCTGATGAAGGATTCCTACAAACAGCACCTAATCCTAACTTTTTAACTGGCACTGCTGGTTTTGCCATAACAGCTTTATCCACTTCGTCAGTAAAAACTAAAAATAGTTTTAATTAAAATTTAAGGTTACGCGATATTCAATAAAACGTACAATCAATATTTGTAGCGGCTGTCGGTAATAATTCCCCGGCACTTTTTACTTCTTCGAATCGTGCCAGGAGGACAGGAAGTTTAGCCGTAGGTATCAAATTTCTTCTTTGGATGTCTATTCGCAATTTATCACCAACGTGTTTATACAGATCTACCATAGTAGAAAAAGCGGTGTCACGTACTGTCACTGTTGAATCCGAAAGTAATTTTACAATATGTGGAATTAATTTATTTAATGAGACTGTTTGAGCTCCATGTCTACGCAAAATAATTAATTGTAATTCGATTTGATTTTGAAAAAAAATATTATTCTTACTCATTGAGTGTGTTAACTAAACATCGAAGCACCTCCTCTCTAATTTTTGCGTTCTTATGCGAAAAGCTCGGGGTCAATTTGTCCAATAAACTTTGCGGGGTCAACACTTCGCGTTCCAAAATTTTCAATATCAAAAGTTGCGCTTTCTCTCGTACGGTGTCTTTGGCGTCGCCGAGTCGGTCCACGACGGCTGGCAACACTGTTTGTAAGTATGGCCGGAAATCATGTCCTAATCTATCCACGAGGTATGTCATCACCTCGATGCCATTGCTGGAAACCTACAAAAAAACAAATTATCGTATCTTTTATTGAAATCAAAGAAACATGTTTATTACATTACAGACGTTAGTCACTAGAAAGTATGAATATAACTGTCGGAATGTTTTGTATGTAGAATGTTCAAGTAGAATTAAAAAAATACAAGTTTCCATTTCGGGTATCACTTATAACGCCTACCAGTTCGGGTTTTTATTTTTGTAACTCTTTTACGTATGGCAAACATAAAAAAGTGGATTAAAATTTTTAAAAAATTATTAATTTATTATTTATTGTTACAAAATAAAACTCCAGTGGGTTAAAAACCGGTTGTAAATTAATAAACACTCTAAAACCGTAATCACGCGACGAAAATTATAGGAAATTAAATCATGTAAATGAAAGACTGTACATAACCACCAACATTTGCCTCTCATTTACACATGTAATAAGGTATAACTAACGGCATTTGGTTAACGGGCAAATCTAACAGATTTTGTTAGAATCATCTTTTTAACTTTTCTCAAAAGCATCATTTAACGATTAAAATTGAAAACAATCGCTTTTTGTATGCTAATTAACAACTAATTGGTTGCATGCAATGATAAACCTTCGTTGAAATAAAGTGTATATTATTTGTTTCAATTGGACATTTTACGTAAGAGAGTCGGTCAAATACAGATTACCAAGGCTAAATAACCATCACGTACACAACGCCTACTAATGTTTACTAATTTAAGGGTGTTCATAACTGTTAGTTGGAAAAACATTTCAAAATAAATAATACATACCAAATTTTGAGTTAAAATAAAACATTTTTTGATTGATTATTTATTTCAATAAAAAGTTTTAATTTAGTGTTAATTTGGCCGACCTTTTGGCGACACTTCGCTACACTAACTACCAGGAGCATTTTCCAAAAATACCGTGTAGCGCAAAACAGAGAGGGGTAACTATGAAAATAGATTGAATAGAAGAAAGTATTTGAAAGTACGCGCGCTTTAAATGTAAGCTGGAAATAGAGCCGTTAAGCTCAAGTTTTACAAGTTCTAATTTTGTCTTCAATTACTTCACCAAAACAATAAAACAATTTCAAAAGTTAATAAAATTCAACTACATTAAATAACAAATCTCTCTAACCATCTTTATCTACATCATTATTATTATTTCCTTTTAACAACGACCAATTGAATGTAATTTAAAACACAAATAGGATTTTATAAATTACTCTCAAGGTAAAAGACATTTTTATCATACAGAGTGATTCGTAACTTAACGTATCTTCTTTTTTCCCCTCCTATTTGTCATCTCCTAGCGAGATGACAAAACCAATTAAGCTCATATTTCATATTTAGAATAGCAAGCTACATTTGGTATGAAAGTAAAATTGAATGTTGCGCGATCCATCCTGCTTCCTGATAGCATATCGAAAGTGACATGTTACTTTGGTGTGAAAGCCTCTTTAATCAACAAGTTTTACCTTTGTTGTTTGAATTTTTTAAATAAGTTTTTTTTTAGTCCTGGGTTGGTGACAATTTTGGAAAGCTCCAAGAGTTTGGAATAGCACCTTCTAGAGAGATTTCATGTTTCTAAAAAACTCTAAACTGATACAAAAAAAAGAGAAAATTCCAAATGAGTGTACTGCAAAATAATTCTTATGATACGTGTGAAAGGAACTAAGCGGTGACAGTCCAAGTCTTTAACAAGTCCGACAAGTTCAAAGAATGTGCTTTTACTGACTACCACCGTATTTGTATGTGGGATAGAAGAGGAAATAATGGCCCATTGTCCCGTAAAGGAATTTTACGATTTGTAAAAAAAACCTACACGGTGAAATCATACCTATTTATTCACATAGAAAACCTTATTTGGTTAAATAGGGTAACATTACTTGGGATTTTTTTGCCTTGAAGGTTACGATCACAAAGAATAAAAAAAATCCGTTAGTCTCATCCAATGTATGAATATTTCACACGATCTTATCTTTTCTCAACCTTTTATATTCTCTTCCTTTATTTAGAATGAAATTAAACTCATCTAATTCACCCCTCAACCAAGAAAAACATTTATAATCACGCGATTCACACGACAACATTTAGTTTCCCCAATTTAACCCTCCCGTGGGTTTACCTTTTATTAAATCGATGAAAATGTACACCGACTACATTACACGCCATCCATATGCACGTTTTCGATGGCGCTGTGGAAGTTTACAAACCCCCGTTGAAGAAGTTATTTTAAAATCTCGGCATATAGAGTACATTGAACTTTGCAAACTACGAACCTAAATGCTAATATTACCTTAAATCAACCAACTCTATGGATACATTGAAAACACTCTTACTATATTAAATTATCAATGATTTAAAGAGGTTTTAAGACGTTTAAGACCATCGAAACGAATGATGGTGTTTCAAAAATATTTTCACGCTACCGTGAATATAATTGAGTTGATACGCCTTAAAGTGACGTTTAATAGCATAGAAAATAGACGGTGATGCAACAACTGCGGTTTAATCGCCATATGTTGCGCAGATTTTTTTATTTGATATCAAAGTTAATAATGTGGAGAAACTTTAATGCACATGGAGTGTTAATGGGTTAAAGAAAAAGGTTAATAGGATTCATTAAAATACAAGTAGATATCTTGAAATTTTTTTGAAGAAAAAAGATCCATTACAAAGTGGCTAAAACCTACTTACTCTGTTTATAAAGGAGACCTTGACACCTGAATTCGAACACCTAAGGTGAGACGTTGAGAAAAAAACGTAAACAATCCCCGGCTAAATTTAACCACAATGATGTAAACCGAATAAAAATAGAATTGACCCAATTAGGTTAAATTCGATAAGCCGTCAAATAAAAAGAAATAGAAGTTGAACCATTAAATGAAGTTGTTTATTGTTAATTCTTTTTATACTAAGAATAAGTCGCTTTAATATTGGAGTCTTATCGTTATTTTGTTTGAGCAATTATTAATGCCTTTAAAAGCAATATAGAGTAATCGCATTTAATTATTTACTTAAAAAATATTTACATACTGAGGTTAGGATACAAACTACTTATATCCCATTATTAAATAGTGACATAAATTCCGTTCATTATAATTATTTTGCATTGCATAAGGGTGTGTCCTAACATTGCACGGCAACAGCAAGACACAAATTATGCTATAAGACCCATCATGCCAATAAAAGCTCTAACAGCTACTGTTTAAAAGACAGACAACGAAGCGAACACATCAAAGCATGAGGACATTGTTAAATGGACAAGAAAGTGAAGAAAAAGTTAGAGAGAATGTTGCCAGAATGGACACAAAAATAAAAACCACGATCGCTGTAAGGAAAGTTGGGCATCAACATTGCAAGATGGATCTTAATGATGCACAAGACCTCCGCAACATTGCAACATAGACAATAGATTGTCGCAATGTTGAGGAGATATCATAAAAACATTACTTAGGTATGTTGATAATAAATAAAAATTAATCTATATATAACAAAAAATCTTGATAAACAATTAGATAATAAAAGATAACTTTAAATACTAACTGTTTGTTGCCGTAAAGGTCAACTCATATTTACATAATTTTACTCACGTGTTAATATTTTGTTAAATAATTTATACAAATATTTACTTTTAACACTTGTACTTACCTTATAATTACTGCTTTGCATCCATGGTATAAGACCATCAATAAATTGGCCAATATCCTGACACAAAATTGAATTAGAAGGTTCCGCAAGGTAAGAAAGAAGATCCTGTCCGACTTGTTGTCGAAATTTTGTGTCGGCTTTCGATAGAAGCGGTAAAAACCCATCCAAATCCTTCGGACACACGTATGCCATGATGGCGAATAAATCGAAAAAGTAATACCGGAAATTTTGAAGTTAAACTACTTATATTTTTCGATTATTTATCGCCCACACGCCCCAAAATTACTCGCAAACAACGTATATTTCGTACATTTATTATCCCGTTTTTTTCATCAACACTTCGACGACATTTGACAAATAAGGTTACCCTCCGTTCGCCTGTTCCGCAATACGGGAACTAACATAAAAATTTAACTGATTTCCCGTTATTTTTCTTCAAGAACCGCACGCCAACAACCCTCGTTTTGATGCAAAATTCACCCTACACTAAATTTGCTGAATTAATCACAACACACGGTTTTTTATTTTATACCACACATCCGCATATAATACATAATGCGAGGAAAAGGTTTATTCGGCGTGTATTAAAATAGTATAATTTAATATGTAAATGGGAATTTAAGGAGTTTTTTTAACCGAAACACCTAACGTATAGCCATTTTGACAATATACTACAAATAGTTCTACCGGAACTGTCAAACCTACCGGCAAATCAGGGAGTCTACATCAGCGACATCTACAATTTTTTTTAAATCGTTTTCAAGTAGTACACAATTAATTATTAATGAAACATATAAAAGTTTATTAATTTATATTTATCTTGTAACATAACTTACCTATTATTGAATTAATTTATTTTATTTTTTTAATAAAACAAAGATAATTCGCACAATTGATTTGCAGATTTCTGTATTTTTAATCGTGATATGTCAAAAGTGACATGACGTTTTAAATATGTCGTAAATATAACCTGATGAAATCTTTTGACGTTAATAATAATTAAACTTTATAATGTAAAAAATAGAAATCTTGAGATTAAGAAATGAAGAAATTGACCGGTTCGTTCCGTTATGCCCAATGGGACCCTTGGTTATTAATATCACAAATTGTGTGCATGCAATGTGTATTGTACACTAGTTTGGGGTTGTTACTAACTATTTTGGGTGGTTTAACAAGTGATACAAGAACGTTGGATCATATTTTTGAGTACCATGTAAGTTAATTAAGTGAAAATGAATTAATTTAATTTGATTAATTTATTTAGGAGATTCAAATCAGAGATTTAGGAGGTAAACTAGTGATATTTGCTTTTGTAATAAATGCCTTGGTGGGGTAAGTTAATATTTCATTTAAATTGCTTATTTTTAATAACACTTTTAATTTTTTAGAGCTGTTGCATTGTGGTTTATAGTTGAAAGAACTAAGCAGTGCTTAGATTTTAGTTGTACTTGGCATTTATTTCACTTGATCGTTTGTTGGTGTTATAATGGGAGTTTTCCCACAACCTTTTCATGGTGGTTATTAAACATAGCGTGTGTAAGTCTTATGTGTGTATGTGGGGAATTTTTGTGCCTCCGCTCGGAGTTACAGGCAATTCCTTTGAGTTTAGGTCCAAAAACTGATTTATAATCATATTAATGTAATTTTTTATACTGTAAATTAAATGTAATTTGTTATTTTATTATAATATTTATTACTCAATGCTAAAAATATTGTATAAAAACATAACTTTAGGATAAAAAAAAATAAGAAAAGAAATAAAAATTACAATTTAATTACTTAAGAAATGTTTATTTGTTATTTTAGGTACTTTTTTTTCTAGAGGAGTACATTTCTATGAGTTATTTTGTGATGTAAATTGCTTTTTATATGGTGTGAGCATAAAGTAAGGATTTTTTTTTATTAAAAACTTATTAATTTAAGAATTGATCACTAAAATTGCTAGTAATTAATAAATTTAAACAAAATATCTCTAATATGTACACACCATATAACCTAAATTTATACATAATCTAAAAAAGGGGTAACTTAACTTCTTATGACCTATTATCTATTTTAAAAACCCTGCTAATTAGAGGTAATCATTTAATTACAATTTATTGGTTAGCTTGAATTATGTATTAAAAAGCGAAAAAACGGTAAAACTAAATATAAAATGGATGTATTCACAACCATAAACATGACTAAAATGGATTATTGGACATGGAACGTATAAAACGGCAGTCAAATCAAAAACGTATAAATAATGTAAACCAGACTTTTCAAATTTTTGTTTAAATAAATTATTTAAAACCTAAAAATATTCGATTTTTGAATTAAATTTAATTACCTATACAGGGTGTATCTGAATGACTGCAACAAACTTCAAGGATGATTCTTTAGTGAATTTGAAGGGTACTTTGATATATAAGTACCCTTAAGTAGCTACCCTAAGGAGCTACACCCCTCCAAAAATGGCGGAAAATTTCGGTTTAATTTTTTTTTTTCTCAAAAACCATAAACGCTAGGAAAATGAAATTTGGGGAATATGTTTAACTCATAATTTTGATAATTTTGACCCTATGTGTACTTTCAACCTACCCTTCTAAATTACTAAACGAAACAACCCCCGTTCAATTTATGCCTAAATTTTTTTTATGAAAATGATATACAGTGTGTCCCAGGATAGATGTTACAAGAGGTATAATGACTTAAAAAATTTTGAATTTTATTTTAAGGCTGAGGAATTAAGCCCTGCTTGGTGTGGAGAGAATTTTAAGTATATTTTTATATTTTGAAAATCAACTCGGTCTTGATGGTGAAGCGAAAACTATTTTTAGTTCAGGTAAAGTAAGCTTTTTGTTCCTGATACGGCAAAATATCATTAAGAAAAGTTGTTCAGAATGAGAAATTGTGGCACTATGCAAAATTTCAGAAAGATCTACCTACATTGATTAAACCACTATATTTTAGATAAGAATTTTTTTTGCTGATAGAAAGACAGGCAATTTACTTCCAACACGATGGATGCTCTGCACATTCTACAGTACGTGTAGCTGAATGGTTAAATTTAATATTTCGAGAAAAGATTATATCTAGAAATGGTCCCATTGCGTGGCCTCGAAGGTCTCCCGACCTTACAATATTAGATTTCTTTCATGGGGTCCCCTTAAACAACTAGTTTTCGCTCAACCAATACCGAACAATCGAAAAATATTGAAAGAACCGATAACAAATGCTATGCGACAAATACGCATCGAAGAAATTCGGAACAGCTTTAGAGAATTTAGGCATCGTATAGAAAAGTGAGCAACAAAAGGTGGATGTTATGTTGAATAAACGACAGTTAAGTTTACGTTCGATTTTCTATAAATAAAATAAAATTATACAATATTTATGTTATTTAAAGTAAAATGTTATGGTTCAACCAAAGTAGATAGATCTTTCTGAAATTTTGTATATCAACATAATTTCACATTTTGAATAACTTTTCTTAATAACATTTTTCAGTATCATGAACAAAAAGGTTACTTTACCTGAACTAAAAATAGTTTTCTTTTCACTATCAAGGCCGAGTTGATTTTCAAAATATGAAAATATACTTAAAATTCTTTTCGCACCAAGCAGGGCTTAATTCCTCAGCCTTAAGATAAAATTCAAAAATTTTTAAGTCATTATATCGCTTGTAACATCTATCCTGGGACATACTGTATACATTGGATTAGTAGGCTTTGCAATCTTTGTCATAAATATTTTTGACGTTTAAATGTCAGTGGTTTTCTTACTATTATTATTGTTTTATTTAAAATTTTGAAACGTCGAGTGAACGAGCGTAAATACGATAGGACTTTATTTAAAAATTAATTTGAAAAACAATAATAATAGTAAGAAAAACACTGACATTTAAACGTCAAAAATATTTCTGTCAAAGATTGCAAAACCTACTAAAATTTTTTCATTAAAAATTCATTCCAGCTTTTGACAACCCCGTTGTTTTACGGGCAGTGTTTGCTTTATTATTTTTTTTCTCAAAAATTACTCGTTTTTGGAAAAATTTTAGAGAGACAAAAAAGTTTTAGGATACTTTCATCTACCTATGTAAAATTTTTGTAATGTATTTTATCATCTGCATAAAAAAATTTTAGCAAAAATGTAAAGAGGTTACTAAACGTAACCAGTTTAGTAGTTTAGAAGGTTAGGTTGAAAGTACAAATAGGGTCAAAACGTGCCCTATTATGAGTTAAACATATTCCCCAAATTTTATTTTCCTAGCGTTTATGGTTTTTGAGAAAAAAAAATTATATCAAAGTACCCATAAAATTCATTAAAGAATATCACCCTTGAAGTTTGTTGCAATCATTCAGATACACCCTGTATATTGGAAACTGCCAAATAATGTTGGAATATAGTTATATAATAATCAAAAAAAACATTTAAATGTAAAAAGCTACGCATTTTCGTAATACATATATAATTATCAACGAGAAATATCTAAAGACGTTAAGGCGAACTGTAATTGGCTTTTGTCTTTTTTGTCAGCTTTTCTAACGGTATTAAAAAAAACTTTACAGAGCATTCACACACCCTTAAAGTTCCTATTGTTAAAATATTGTACTTTAACAAAATTTTGCGCTACATTGTGCACTTTTTACTTATCATATTCATAACCTAATTTTGTAATCAATTTTGAGGTGAACATTCGTCTACTTCTTGTATAACAGCGTCTTGTTCTAGCCTTTGCTTGAGAAGTTCTAATTCTTGAAGTTTCTAAACAAAAAATAAAAACGGTGAGATAATAAAATGTTAAGAATAATTAATTATTACTTCATCGTTGTTAATAATTATAATTCGTTGCTCAAGTTTTGGAGTTAACTGACAAGATTCTTGTTCTAAATCATCTAAAGAAGCCCTTCTGGTTAATCGGGTTGTTTGTTGCGGATTAACTTCAACAGTACTAGATCTACGTAAAGGTGGAGGCCCATCTAATTCAGTTCCATCCAACATTTTCACTAAACTATGTCGTCGTGACAATGTAACCAACGATTGTCGATGTTTCGAAAGCTTTTTTGTTTTGCCCTGTCTGATATTAATGGCTTGAAAATGATTTTGAATCGCTAACCCCAACTCTGGACAAACATCTTCGTCTAAATCAACAGCTGCATTTCTTAGCATAACATATCCATCACATCCTGATTTTAAATAACTTTTCGTTGCAAGCCTATACATTTGATCCTCGTTGATGTACTCATCCCCGATTCGGATGAAGCGTTTATCAACTCGGGATCCGGGTGGTTTTCTTGGATCAAAAGCGAAACTAAGCCCGGCTACTTGGGGAAATCGACCTTCTAATTTTGGGTACATTTTAACTCCATTTTCTAAGACATCAATAAGTGTTTTTCCTGATATTAATAAAACTGTTAAAGGATCTCTCATTGGGATTACATTAACGAGATCGCGCATTGTGAATTCTCCTGCTGGGTGGACTTGATCAGAACGAAACGTTCCTGAGTTTAGAACCACTAAATCAGCACCGGTTGCTGCTAATACAACATCACACACCTAAATTAAGAAAGAAATTATTTTTTATCAATATTTAGAGAAAATTTTTTACCCAATTTCCTAAATTAGACTCGCCCGTTCGAATGGCTGAAAATCTTCCATCTAAAGGTACCGTAAAACAACCAAGAATCTCATCCATTTTTCCTTCAACCATACTAGTATATTTCTCTAATTTTTCGTTTAATTTGGGATCTTCCTCATATTGTGATGTAACATTAATTTCTTCCACAGTAACAAGTGGTTTTCCGTTTGAATTAAATTTATCAAAATGAATGGTCACTTTGCTAAACTGCCTAAAATCAGTGCCGCTTTTTATAATCAAACGACTGTTAACGTCTTTTATTTCGTAAACGTGATCGTGACCGCCTAATATTAAGTCGATTTCGTCGCAATTTTCAGCTAGTTTAATATCGTTTGGTGTTCTCATGTGTGTTAAGGCTATTACGTAATCACAACCCTTCAAAAGAAAATTCGGCGTTCTAAAATTATTTTAAAAGTGTTATGACTTACTTCTTGTTTTAATTGTACAGCCAATTTAGTTCCGGCTTCAACAAAATCCAAAAACGTTACTTCTTCTGGATTTATCGTCGCTAAAGTGTCCAACCATTCTCTTTCAACCAACCCAACCAAACCTATTCTTTTCCCAGCCCAATGAACAACGTGAGTTATTCGTCCTTCGCCTAAAGGGCGCCCCGTTTCATTATCTAACACATTAGACATTAACCATGGAAATTGAGTTTGCGCGACCCATTGAGAGAGTACTTCTAAACCATGATCAAAATCGTGATTACCAAGAACCGCACAATGAGTACCGACATCGTTTAAAACTGGCACCATTTGTTCACCTTTTGTAAACGTACTAACTAAAGAAAAAAGACAATTTTCAAACCATCTAAAAATCAACTAAGTACTTACGCATGCTTGGCGAGAAAGCATCACCACTAAATAATACTAAAGGATTAAGATGTTGGAAGCTTTTGATTGCTGTACAAAATCTGGCTGCACCACCAACTGGTTCCCTACCGGATGGCTCGACATTGTAAACGTCGTTAAAATGAAGAATCACCAAAGAGTTGTTCATCGCGTTTCCGGCTAATGTATTGACCGCTCTTCTTCCGGCAGCGCGAACTTCGAGTGATGCCTGCGATAAAAACGCACAAAAACTTATCGGATTTAAACTTACTCTATTAAAACAAAGACACAAAATTATTGGACACCAAATAAAGAAGAAACGGTGCGAATAAAACTATTGACTCGTGCGTGAAACTATCAATGCTAAAATAGAAACGAGACGACCGTCGAATTTGACTATATTATATATTTCCTTATTAAAACAAAACCGGAGGGGTCGTTCTAATTATTTCGAGTAAATAGATGTTTAATGAAACATTAAACTAATCAGTATGGTGTAGAACTTGTTTTTATTTGTAACTTTGCCAATGTGCCGTGACTAAAAATAAACTGACCATGACAACAATTTTCTATCTATACATAATTGCACGTGGTAAATAAAGAAAAATAACGAAATAAAGGAGCGTCTCATGCAAATTATTTGAAAGAAAATAAAAGAAAACGGAAGCTATGTGCGTTTACAATAAAGCTCATTATACTCTGTGCTTGACAATAAAATAACATCGACCAATTCATTGCTGATTTTTTTTAGAACCTGTTTCAACCATCCGACCACGCTCGTTACTTTACTGGAAACCTCCGTAGGCATCTCAATGCCTTCCTCCACCAAAGAAGTCCATCTTGCCCGTAAAGCGGCCTGCGCGGCGAAACTCGCCATCTCTTATCAATTGCGTCGCAATAAGCAACGGATAAATACCTGCGACGAGGGCCCCCTTGGCACTGTCGGGAAAAAACGACACACAAACGGTTCCGTTAGATCGGAACGAATGCGAATTGCCAAAGCGTTTACGAGGAAGTTTCGAAACATAACGGGACGTACCCAAGGATATTGGCGAGCGGATTTTTTCTAAGGTTAACGTTGGTGGGCAAAGGTTACGAACGTATGCTCTTCGGGCCCCATCGGTCTCCGTTTGATTGATAGATCCCCCTAAATGTTAAGGTCTTCCGAACCTTAACCAACTAGCGGTTTGGGTACAGCCAGGTTTACAACAATGCGCGTGGCGCCATCCGACGCCCGCATTGCGGAATTATTGTATTGATAATGATTAAATTTCTACAATGCGCGCGCTGTTTTACAAAACATTTTATTATTTTGCAACTAATAAGTATTTTATAAATTAATTCTTTCAAAATTTTCATTTCGATTACCAAATTTTTCTTATTTTGTATATATTTATGTTAGAAATATTTTAAAATTATAATAGATAGCAAAAGTATCGAAATCAAGGAGAAATTGAACTTTCCACATGGAAATATTTTTAATTTAATTTGTTACAATTACGCTATTGGTTTGATTAATTTTATAAGGTTATTTGCTTTAATGCGAGCGTATCTCAGAAAGTATACAGGATGTCTCAGCGAGACCGGTCATTAGACGTTTCTGGGGTTCTGGCCAAACCGAATTTTAACCCCCATATTTTATTACTTAGTCGTCTTCAGCGTCTCATTTTACATCTTTTATATTCCATATGTCCTATGCCTAACATTAATAGTTTGAGAAATAATTAGGGTTTTTTGAAAAATGCTCACATATCATATCGATATTAACCTAGTGTGCCATGGAAAACAAATGTTTAATGACTTATTGATAAACGTCAAAGTCTAATTTAGGTTGTTTGATGCTTGTGAGTCCAAAACCAGTTAAAATGGATATTAATAACGTAAATAATGTTTATACAAATGAAGAAATCCATAATTTATTTTTTGTGCACGAAAAGTGCGATAAAGTTCTTAGTAGAACTTGCAGAATGTTTAATGAAAATTATCCACATTTATCTCCGATGACAAAAGGTAAATTTAGAAGAATAGAAGCATTTTTTGCATTTTGGACGTATTAATCACGTGTTAAACTGACCAAAAAATGTAGTAGATAATGCAACGGAAGAGGTGAATACCTTGTCTTATTTCGAGCCCAGTCCCAACACCTCAATTCGAACTGCCAAAGAAGATCTGGGAATAATACTACGACCTTTGTCGCGCTTTTCATGCAAAAAAATTAAATTAAGAATTTCTTGATTTGTGTAAATATTACTTTCGTTATTGTTATCGATTTTAACTCGTTTCAGTACTAATATTAAGGGACATAACAGATAATTATTAGCTCACATGCATCAAGTGACGTAAACAAGTGAGTCTTTGACAAGAACTCATTGAGAAGGCTTGTTTTTCATGGTACACTAGGCTAAATATCCATATTATGATATTTTTCAAAAAACCCTAATTATCTCCCAAACTATTAATATTAGATATGGGACATATGGGATATAAAAGATGTAGAATGAACTACCGAAGACGACTAAGAAATAAAATATGGGGGGTACCATTTAAAAAAATGAAGTTATGGTACTTCCAAATTTTGAAAAGTTAACGTGCCATAGTAAAGTGACCAAACGTTCTAGACAGCAGTTCTCGGTACCAAAACATACTCCATCATGTTGCTTAAGCATGTTCTCAATCCTAAATTGATGTCCCAAAAATCGAGTGTTCTCTGATTTTTTGAACAAATGTCTGCTGGAGCAGATTTTTCTGGAAAAATTCGAATAACTCGAGAACGGTCGAATTAAATTGCAAAAAGTAAAGTTATTTATAAACCTTTAAAACAGACAAATCCAAATATGTAAAATATACAGGGTGTTCCATTTAAAAAAATAAAGTTGGTGGCGACTTCCGGTATAACCGGAAGTGCCAGAAATCTGAAATATATTTTAGATGAAGAGAACGTAATTGATAATACCTAAGTCTGCATTCTCAAATTTTTTGTTTTTCCAGAACCCCAGAAACGTCTAATGACCGGTCTCGCTGAGACACCCTGTATAACTTCGAATACAGAAAACTACTACTAGAAAAGAAAATTTTGTGATGTGAGACACTTGCATTATTGAGTCTTTGTGGAAAAAATTGGGGCCAGCAAATTGGGGTATATCATTTATGATGGATTGGACTGTGGGCTGATGAGAGATTTCACCTACTGTGGACCAGTTATCTTGGAATGAAACACGCTACCTAAGTTGTTTATCAACATCGCCACTGTCAAACCTGAAAATATTTTAGCACTTACTCGTAGCAGCATTAACCCCTTCACGTCCAGAATTAAATTGAAAATAATCTCTGCAACACCAACTTGAGCCTTAACTTGAACTTTCCAGCCTTAAAAATCTCAATGTCACAGCAACACTACTATCTTATATTAAAATACGTTATGACGCCACCGTTGGCGTTTTTGGTGAAAAGCACATTACTAGAACGCCACCGTTGGCGTCACTGGGCGTGAAGGGGTTAAGGTTCTAATGGGTGGACTGCACGGTGAAATTTGAAAATGTTATCTATCGGTGCAAGGTTGTTTGGTCTGCCTACCCGATATATATAATTTATGTAATATAAGGTACTTGTATGGTTCTTATCAAAGATTGAACCTAGGCAACACAAATTTTCGAAATGTGACTCTATAGAAGAATACTGAGGATCTCATGGGTGGATAGAGTAACTAACATTTTGCGATTTTGAAAGGATTTGGAAGTGAAAAATACCATCAAGAGAAAAAATCTGGATTTTCTTGGACATATTATGATGCAAACATTACCTTTTGCGAGCCACTGAAGAGGACTCACCAAATTATTCAGAGCAACCATAAATAAAGTTATCATTTCCATAATAGGTACCTGAAGAAGGCTCTTCCTGCTAACTCTTTTCGTGCAGATTCTTTTGATACTATGCAAGAAGCGCTTGATACAGAATGTAGTTAAATTAGAAAGTAGCGGATAAATGGAACAGAACATGTTTTAGAAATGAGTTTTCGTAATGTAGCGAGAGGATCTTATAAACTGAGGATTATATGTTGAAATGTCAAAAATATTATCCAGATGATGTTGACGAACAAGATTAGGAAATGAAACTTATGACTAAGACGAATACAAGAGCAGATATAAGTAATTGTTCTATAAAAAGGAACGTAAATCTGAGATAAGTCTATAATAGACAATGTAAGGAAAGGTGTGTCACATATGTACGTTATGTTACAAGATAAATGAGAAGAGAAGTTGACATTTTGAAGATAAGAAAAGAAAGCGACAAAGAAATTGAATGAAATATTCTAAGGAATGATTACAATAATATAAAAATAGTTTGGGTTGGGTTGGGTTATAGCTATTAGATACCTTGGAGTATATTGGACAACTAAATTATTATGACAATAAATGTTCTTATCCCAATATTACTTGGTTATTCTTATTACTTCATCTTTTTATACTTATTTATTCTTCAATCCCTCTTGCATATGAAATAAAAACATAGTAAGATGAAGTTGGATCAAGAAAAAATTTAATATTTTCAGTACTCATATGTCAATGACTAGACAACAAGAAAAATTTACCAAATGTAGTCTTGATATGGTCAAATTTCCTGTTCTAGGTTTTCTTTCTTACCATCGTTGAAATATCTCTCTGTTAGATTACTAGATATTTACTCGATATTTATCTGACTTTCAGGATTCTTGTTTTAAAATGTAAGATTATCTTATGATGAACGACTCAATAGCTTAAGTAATGTATTATTAAATTTTTTCCTTGTTCTGCAACTATTGTATTTATCTGTATAATATCCAAAATATTGTAAAAAAGGCGTCTAAAAAGTCAGTAAGGTTTTTGCATTTAACTAGAGATTAGGTTATTGGTAACTTTTTCCGGAAGTTAGAGATAAAACTAGCTGGAGGAAGTAAATGAAATCTGGTTGCTTTAATAAGTCTATTACCCTGATGAAGCACCAATCCCGAAAGTCGTACAATTTAAGCATTGATTTCTAATAATGAGGAAGTCGATGTGGAGCATAAAGTCGGCGAGACCTGGCTGAAGCTGCCATGAAGAGAAACTGTGACTGAGAAACTTACAGGAGTTGCCTGAGATGATACTTTATGCACAGAGACGAACATCATATTGTAAGAAGAAAAGTGCAAGCCTCAAAAAAGAATAAGCAAAGAAGATGATTTGTACACATCCTTTCAATTTTATTGCCAATCAATGTTACGAGACATTCAAGATATTCTGCAGTAATGAGGTTGAAATTGAAAGCCTTACAAATATTGTTGCCTTTCCCAATATGGTAGCGCATTTTCTGTTGTGTCTGTATTGCACTACAAGTATCTCTATCATAAACTTTACAGACCAATTTTAACACCTCTTTTTGTGTCTTATCTGAGTCCTAAAAGTAGCTTTAGGTCTATAGACATTTCTGCAAATTTCTGACATTTCTCTACATGCAGCATACCTTCTTCTTAAGGTGCCTTCTCCATTACTGAAGTGACAAGAAAATAGATTTAGGCATAAATACAAAAATTAATCGCTTTTTATATTATACAGGGTCATCCACGACGACCGTCCATTAGAACTTTACAGGTTTCTGGCCAATACAAAAATTTGAAAATTCAGGTTTAAGTATTATTAATTGCGTTCTCTTCGACTAAAATATTTTCAGATTTTTAGCACTTCTGGTTATACCGGAAGTCCCCACCTACTTTATTTTTTTAAATGGAACACCCTATATATTTTTACATATTTGGATTTGTCTGTTTTCAAGGTTTATGGATAACTTTACTTTTTGCAATTTGATTTGGCCGTTCTCGAGTTATTCCAATTTTTCTAGAAAAATCTGCCCCAGCAGACATTTGTTAAAAAAATCAGAGAACACTCGATTTTTGGGATATCAATTTAGGATTCAGAATGCGTAAGCAACATAATGGAGTATGTTTTGGTGCCGAGTACGGCTGTCTGGATCGTTTGGTCACTTTACTACGGCACGTTAACTTTTCGAAATTTGGAAATACCATAACTTCATTTTTTTAAATGGCACCCTCCATATTTTATTGCTTAGTCGTCTTCGGTGTCTCATTTTACATCTTTTATATCCCATATGTCCTATACCTAACATTTATAGTTTAGGAGATAATTAGGGTTTTTTGAAAAATGCACACATATATCGATATTTAACCTAGTGTGCCATGAATACCTAGTGTGACCTAGTGTATAACCATATGAACTGGCCTTTTGAAAATTTGCAGACTTCTGTGCTTGATGCCAGCTTTTTACTAGAATATTTTCAGGTTCCGGGACAATTTTCATATTTCAAATGGAACATCCTGTATTTCATTATATTTTTGTTCAATTTTAGGCCCCTGTATATTGCACTCTCCATAAATCATTATCAAATTCAAATAATCCTCATTACTAAATTCCAAACGTGGCATTTCTTGAGAACAGATCACTACAAAAAGTAACCTAGTCATCACACCAACAGAAGTAAACCATAGCTTTAGCAAATGTCAAACTGTTTACTCTTTCCTTACTGATCCTCTGATAATACATAACCACAACAACATTCCCAACACAAAATTTTTTTTCCGGCGGTCAAAGTAGATGATTTATAAATTATAAAAAGTAACGTTGTAGTTGACATTTTTGATTGAAAAATGTTATAAAACTCAGGGTGTTCCATTTAAAATATGAAAATTGTCACCTCTTCCGGTTTAACTGTGCACTTTTCAATAAACCCTAATTATTTCCCAAACTATAAATGTTAAGTATAGGACACATGGGATATAAAAGATGTAAAATGAGACAGCGAAGACTACTAAGTAATAAAATATGGGGGGTGCCATTTAAAGAAATGAAGTTATGGTACTTCCAAGTTTCGAAAAGGTAACGTGCCATAGTAAAGTGACCAAACGTTCTAGACAACCATACTCGGCACCAAAACATACTCCATCATGTTACTTAAGCATGTTCTGAATCCTAAATTGATACCCCAAAAATCGAGTGTTTTCTGATTTTTTGAATAAATATCTGCTGGAGCAGATTTTTCTAGAAAAATTCGAATAACTCAAGAACGACCGAATCAAATTGCAAAAAGTAAAGTCATTCATAAACCTTGAAAACAGACAAATCCAAATATGTAAAAATACAGGGTATTCCATTTAAAAAAATAAAGTAGGTGGCGATTTCCGGTATAACCGGAAGTGTTAGATATTTGAAAATATTTTAGCCAAAGAGAACGCAATTGATAATACTTAAATCTGAATTTTCAAATTTGTATTTTGGCCAGAACCCTGTAGAGTTCTAATGGACGGTCGTCGTGGATGACCCTGTATAGGCCAAAGATTGTTGTTAAATTTTTGTACTTCAAACAAAATTAATCTCTACATTTCTTTGTACATCTTTAATGACTTTACTGAATATGGTCTATCTATTCCATGGGAGAGTATTGATGTAAGGCTAATGCATCAAAGAAGAATTTTTAACCTTCATAAAGATTTTTAAAAGTTAATAAATAGCATTCCTTAAAAGTCAGATTATATTCTAACCTAGCTTTTTAATTGCACAAAACGAAACTGGTTATAGTTTTAATTATTTTATTAAACAGTACCCCTCAATACAACATATATATTATATAAAACATAGAAGGCAGATCTAACAGTAACATTTTACAAATTGCCAGGAATAGAATATATTGACTGTACTAATTTTTTTATCATTGCAATACTTTGTTTTATATTCTATGTGGTATATTAATAGGAATATTATTGTTCTAACAACAAAACGAAGTAGTGGGAAAGCGTGAAATTGAAGACACATGACGGTTATCCTTGACAACTACCATCAGGACACGAATTCACCTTGGTTGGCTACATCGGTGGATGGGAATATCCTGATCCGTAGGGCGGGGGCATTCCCATTGGGGGTGGCGCGTACATCTGGGGCATATTTACTGCCTAAACACAAAGTAACAACAATTTAATAATGAGTACCGGTTTAAACAGAAATGGAACACTTACAATAATTGTATTTTCGTGGGAATACCAGGGAAAACAGAAAAAAATTCAAAATAAAACAATTATTAATCTTGTAAGCTGATTTGAAATGAGTTGAATGTAATTTTGCATGCTAATTTTATAAAAAAGTAATAAATAAGAAAGCGATGATACTGAGGAAGAGAGAGAGGTGAAAATATAATTAAGATTGTTTCACTTACAGGGGAATAAGGTGGTGGAGCTGATGGCATTCCGGGTTGTCCATATGGTTGACCAGGTGCGTACATTTCGGGTTGTCCATTGTAATTTGGTTGGGAACCATACGCTGGGGGATTACCTTCAAATGCAACCAATGACAATGTTATATCCCCTTCAATACCTAAATGGGTGATTGCTTGGAATGGTATTCTGTGGCGAAAATCGCAATAGTGTCTTCCATTAATTGCAAGCTAAAAATTAAAATATCTTGTTATTATCTATTTTTATTTAAAATTCAATAATTATCCCTTCCACATATTTTGTGAGATAACATACTTTTGATCCACTATGTACATAGGTTTAAAAAAGGATTTGGTTACACTTTTCTAGACTATTGTTATTATGTTACTCATAGTCACATGATTCATAATACCTTAGCCATTTGTATATAATTAACATCTAATTAGTTATATACCTTAAATTGCATATCTTCAATTAAAATCAACAACTCAAATGGGACCCCATTCTGTATAGGTAAATCTCCATCACCTTCTTCCATCTGCCAATCCCCATTTTGAAAAGAATTCCTAGCAACATATCCTTGCATCATGCGAAATGAAATATGATAAGCTATATCATCAGTATCGTAAGCAGTGGGTTTTGTTTGAAAATTAATATCAAATCTATAAAAACATAATAATTCTTTTATTATTGATTATCAAATTTTCTATTATATGGCAAATATGATTCTAACCGTTCTCCATTTGGGGGGGTATATCCTCGAATACGGACCATTTTCCCCGGAAAAAGGGGCCCATCGAAAGGCGCCGTTAATGGGACCCCCTGGAAATAAGCAATTATTAAATAAGAAACATTCTTGCGGAAATTTTAAGATTTGAAACTTACCGGATTTACGAGCGGTTGAGCCATAATCGTCTTCCGGACTTTACGTTGTTGTTATCTAGAAAAATGAGGCGCGGTCACTCACAAGTGAATTGTAACTGTTTTGTGTATTTATCGGGTGTTAAACCGGGCGGTTTTTTTCTGAGAAGGTAACCTCAATGAAGGTCAAAAGCCTTCTTCTAATCCTAAATCCGACACGAATGCGCCATCTATCCGCAAATCGTGTAAGCATAAAGTAATGATTTAAAAAAATTGTTGTATTTTATTACGCAATTTATTATTAACAAACATTTCACGTTAAATAAATAAATAAAATTATGCTAAAAACTATTTGTTAAAAATTTTATTATAAATGTATTAAATGATGTATTAAAAAAAAAATAAATTGATTTTGATGGATAGTTTTATTGTTATCGTGAATTATAATTAATGATAATTTTTTAAGAGAATCAATTTCGTTTTTACAAGAAAAATAGATTTTTTTAGTGTGTTATAAATAGTGTTTGGCTAATGCCGACGCAATTCAAAGAAAAGTGGGGATTCACCACAGGATTGGACTAAGGAGGGGAACACTTTCAATAACTCTTATAATATGTAATCTATAAAGAGATAAATTTAACTGTTAAATTAATATTTTCAACTCTAAATTTCAAAGAAAATTCTCAACACGGTCTTCACTAAACTAATTCCAATTAATAATGATAAAATAATGTCTTTAGCAAAGAGCTACGTCTTATTTTTATTGATTCGCTGATTAAGAAAAAAAAACCATTAGAGGACTTATAGAGGACAAAAATAATTATCGAAATAATACTTATTTTTAAAATTTTAAATGTTAATACGTTCCTGCACAGTCAGAATGAAGGCTCCTCCTCCTTTGCAGTAATCCTAAGTTCACTTGTGCTAATCTTTATCGAGACTACAACTAAGCTATGGACCCTATAACAAATCCTGTAAGTTTGATATTATTGCAAGTAATTAAGAATGTTAATTAAAACGTTCTTTTATTACAGCCCATACCTTATTTAGGGTCAATTGGAAATGGGTTTTCTAGTGGTAAATTGATAAGAGTACAAGGAAGTGCTGCACCCCAAGCTGAAAGGTGAGAAACATCCTTATACAAAAAGGTTTATCAATTTTTTGATTAATGCTTCATTTCCAAAGGATTGATTTTAATTTGGTTACAAATGAAAATAAAGATGACATTGGCCTACATTTATCTGTAAGGCTATTAGAAGGATATGTAGCTAGAAATTCTTATGAAGGTGGTATTTGGGGCGCGGAACAAGACAAAGGAGACTTGCCCATCCAACCTGGGGAAAATTTCGAAATTGTTATATTTGCTGATAACTCCGAATATAAAGTATGTAATCACTAAAAAAAGAAATCTTATTTCAGCTCTAATAATTATTGTGACCTTCCCATGAAATGACTAATCATGATTTTTTTTTCAGATTGCAATTAATGGAAGACATTTTTGCGAATTTCCTTACAGAATCCCTATAAAAAATATTTCTCATCTATCAATTGAAGGACAGGTTTCTGTATCTTTAATTTCTTTTGAAGAAGTACCTCAACATGCAAAAGTTCAAGCTCCAACCCAACAAGATATACCAATGGCTCCTCAAAGTAATATTCCACCACAAGGTCCTGCAAATTTTGGACCTCCAGGATATGAACCTCAAGGACCTCCTCTAGGACAATATGGGCCACCTCCAAATCAATATGGTCCTCCACCAAATCAATATGGTCCTCCTCCAAATCAATATGGTCCTCCTCCAAATCAATTTGGCCCAGGACCTTATGGAGCACCACCTCCTCCACCTGGACATGTAGGTTAAATGTGTTAAAAATGTGTTGATAAAGTTTAGACTTTGTTTATTTTTGATCAGCAATGCTAAACAATGTTTGCTTGTTTTTATTTTGTTATTTAATACAACATCTTTTTATGAAATGCAAATATTTCTAATTTTAGGATCAAAAAGGTGAATCAGGTTTAGATTCTTTCTTGGGTTCAGCTCAAACTGTAATTCAAGGAGCAATAGCAAGTGGGATGGCAGAAAAACTGTTATCATCATTAACAAGTGGAGGAAACAATGTAAGTTTTTATAATGTTTTTCATGAAAAATGTAAAAATCAAATAATACGAATTTATTAACCAGCCTCAACAGCAATCGCAACAACAACCCCAAAATTACCAGCAGCAACCCCAACAACAACCTAATATCCCTTCATCTCATCAAAACCAAACCCAACAACCAACTCAAGCTGGCCCTGATATAATGGGAAGTTTGGGTACATTACTAAGTACTTTAACAACTCCCCCTCGAGCTCCATTACAACAAAATCAGCCAAATCAACAATATCAGCAACAACAACCACCGCAACAACCTTCCCAAAACCAGCCTGATGTGCTTGGCAGCTTAGGTTCCTTGCTTTCCACTTTGACTACATCTCCTCAAACTCAACAGCAGCAGCAACAACCTCCCCCACAACAACAGTATCAACAACCTCAGCAGCAACAACAACAACCAGATACTTTAGGAGTTTTGGGTGGATTGCTATCTTCATTTACTCAAGGACAAACTCAGGCGCAACCGCAACAACCATTAAATCCAAGTAATATTGGAGGACAAGGATCTGTTGGAGGATTGGGAAGTGTTGGATCTTTGTTAACATCATTTGCTGGACAAGTTTTGCAACCACAACCAAGAAAGGTAAGTTGAGTAATGATGTGAAGATTTTAATTAATTTATGTTTGTTTTTAGGATGGGCATTAAGTCAGGGTGAAGAGATGACAAGAAGCATTTTAATTTTTTTTATTTATTTCTTTTACACAAATTTTTATAAATTAGCTTTATTTTTATCAATTACACTTTCTAATACTTTTATTATGTAAGTTGTTTAAATGTTGTGTGAGTAATATTTTCTAGTCTGAAGATGAACATTGAATATTAAGCCTACAGATACTCATACTCATAATAAAGTAGTGATGCAGGCATTTTCGAATAAAAAGAGAATTTTTGGATGCTTTTGCAAAATTATTCTTGATCTTTAGTACTCTAATGTGCTTACACAATTTCTTTTATTGTAAAACTACTAACAAAAAAAATTTTAGAGAGCAATTATTTTTTTTATTACTGTGCCTAATGTTATAGTAAAAAATTGATAATATGACTTATTCAATGGTTGTATTTTTGTATATCTTTTTTTATAATGATTGTTACTCAGTGTTGTGTTTGAAATAAATTCTACTCAGCTTGTTAATTTCTTTTTATTGAAAAATTTGACTATTTCAAAATGCTAATAAAAACTAATATGACAAAGCAGGTACAAAACCGTACTTATTTTTCTTTAAAACGCCATCTTTAGGTTTATTTATGTTTTTAATTATTGGAATGGTGTGGTTATTTAATCTTATACCAACTGTTGAAATACAATGGAATTTTGAACAAACCCTCAGCTAAAATTAAATGAATACCAACCCAACAAGATACACCAATGGCTCCTCAAAGTAATATTTCATCACAAGGTCCTGCAAATTTTGGACCTCCGGGATATGAACCTCATGGATCTCCTCAAGGACAATATGGGTCACCTCCATATCAATATGGTCCTCCACCAAATCAATATGGTCCTCCTCCAAATCAGTTTGGCTCAGGACCTTACAACACCTCCTTCACCTGGACATGTGGATTAAATTTGTTAAAAATTTGTTGATAAAGTTTAGACTTTATTTATTTTTGGTCAGCAATGCTAAACAATGTTTGTAATTTGCTGTTAAGAATTGCTTGTACTTTTGTTTTTATTATGTTATTTAATACATCTTTTTATGAAATGCAAATATTTCTAATTTTAGAATCAAAAAGGCGAATCAGGTTTAGATTCTTTCTTGGGTTCAGCTCAAACTGTAATTCAAGGAGCAATAGCAAGTGGGAGTGCAGAAAAACTGTTATCATCATTAACAAGTGGAGGAAACAATGTAAGTTTCTATAATGTATTTCATGAAAATTGTAAAAATCAAATAATACTAATTTATTAACCAGCCTCAACAGCAATCGCAACAACAACCCCAAAATTACCAGCAGCAACCCCAACAACAACCTAATATCCCTTCATCTCATCAAAACCAAACCCAACAACCAACTCAAGCTGGCCCTGATATAATGGGAAGTTTGGGTACATTACTAAATACTTTAACAACCCCCCCTCGAGCTCCTTTACAACAAAATCAGCCAAACCAACAATATCAGCAACAACAACCACTGCAACAATCTTCCCAAAACCAGCCTGATGTGCTTGGCAGCTTAGGTTCCTTGCTTTCCACTTTGACTACATCTCCTCAAACTCAACAGCAGCAGCAACATCCATCCCCACAACAACAATATCAACAACCTTAGCAACAACAACAACCAGATACTTTAGGAGTTTTAGGTGGATTGTTATCTTCATTTACTCAAGGACAAACTCAGGCGCAACCACAACAACCATTAAATCCAAGTAATATTGGGGGACAAGGATCTGTTGGAGGATTGGGTAGTGTTGGATCTTTGTTAACATCATTTGCTGGACAAGTTTTGCAACCACAACCAAGAAAGGTAAGTTGAGTAATGATGTGAAGATTTTAATTAAGTTATGTTTGCTTTTAGGATGGGCATTAAGTCAGGGTGAAGAGATGACAAGAAGCATTTGAATTTTAATTTTTTTTTATTTATTTCGTTTACACCAATTTTTATAAATTAGCTTTATTTTTATCATTTACACTTTCTAATATTTTTATTATGTGAGTTGTTTAAATATTGTGTGAGTAATATTTTCTAGTCTGAAGATTAACATTGAATATTAAGCCTACAGATACTCATAATAAAGTAGTGATGCAGGCATTTTCGAATAAAAAGGGAATTTTTGGATGCTTTTGCAAAATTATTCTTGATCTTTAGTACTCTAATGTGCTTACACAATTTCTTATATTGTAATACTAACAAAAAAAATTTTTAGAGACAGCAATTATTTTTTTATTACTGTGCCTAATGTTATAGTAAAAAATTGATAATATGACTTATTCAATGGTTGTATTTTTGTATATCTTTTTTTATAATGATTGTTACTCAGTGTTGTGTTTGAAATAAATTCTACTCAGCTTGTTAATTTCTTTTTATTGAAAAATTTGACTATTTCAAAATGCTAATAAAAAACTAATATGATAAAGCAGGTACAAAACTGTACTTATTTTTCTTTAAAACGCTATCTTTAGGTTTATTTATGTTTTTAATTATTGGAATGGTGTGGTTATTTAATACTGTTAATTCAACAGGTCGAACTGACCCAAAAAAGTCCGTTATTGGTACTTCAGTTAATCTTCGTTTAAATAAATCTTATACAAACTGTTGAAATACATTGTGATTTTGGACAAACCCTCAGCTAAAATTAAATGAATCCCAACCCAACAAGATACACCAATGGCTCCTCAAAGTAATATTCCATCACAAGGTCCTGCAAATTTTGGACCTCCGGGATATGAACCTCATGGGTCACCTCCAAGTCAAGATGGTCCTCCATCAAATCAATATGGTCCTCCACCAAATCAATATGGTCCTCCTCCAAATCAGTTTGGCTCAGGACCTTATGGAGCAACCTCCTTCACGTGGACATGTGGATTAAATTTGTTAAAAATTTGTTGATAAAGTTTAGACTTTATTTATTTTTGGTCAACAATGCTAAACAATGTTTGTAATTTGCTGTTAAGAATTGCTTGTAGTGTTGTTTTTATTATGTTATTTAATATAACATCTTTTTATGAAATGCAAATATTTCTAATTTTGGAATCAAAAAGGTGAATCAAGTTTAGATTCTTTCTTGGGTTCAGCTCAAACTGTAATTCAAGGAGCAATAGCAAGTGGGATGGCAGAAAAACTGTTATCATCATTAACAAGTGGAGGAAACAATGTAAGTTTCTATAATGTTTTTCATGAAAATTGTAAAAATCAAATAATACTAATTTATTAACCAGCCTCAACAGCAATCGCAACAACAACCTTAAAATTACCAGCAGCAACCTAATATCCCTTCATCTCATCAAAATCAAACCCAACAACCAACTCAAGCTGGCCCTGATATAATGGGAAGTTTGGGTACGTTACTAAATACTTTAACAACTCCCCCTCGAGCTCCATTACAACAAAATCAGCCAAATCAACAATATCAGCAACAACAACCACTGCAACAACCTTCCCAAAACCAGCCTGATGTGCTTGGCAGCTTAGGTTCCTTGCTTTCCACTTTGACTACATCTCCTCAAACTCAACAGCAGCAGCAACAACCACCCCCTCAACAACAATATCAACAACCTCAGCAACAACAACAACCAGATACTTTAGGAGTTTTGGGTGGATTGTTATCTTCATTTACTCAAGGACAAACTCAGGCGCAACCACAACAACCATTAAATCCAAGTAATATTGGAGGACAAGGATCTGTTGGAGGATTGGGAAGTGTTGGATCTTTATTAACATCATTTGCTGGACAAGTTTTGCAACCACAACCAAGAAAGGTAAGTTGAGTAATGATGTAAAGATTTTAATTAATTTATGTTTTTTTAGGATGGGCATTAAGTCAGGGTGAAGAGATGACAAGAAGCATTTGAATTTTAATTTTTTTTTATTTATTTCTTTTACACAAATTTTTATAAATTAGCTTTATTTTTATCAATTACACTTTCTAATATTTTTATTATGTGAGTTGTTTAAATATTGTGTGAGTAATATTTTCTAGTCTGAAGATTAACATTGAATATTAAGCCTACAGATACTCATACTCATAATAAAGTAGTGATGCAGGCATTTTCGAATAAAAAGAGAATTTTTGGATGCTTTTGCAATATTATTCTTGATCTTTAGTACTCTAATGTGCTTACACAATTTCTTTTATTGTAAAACTACTAATAACAAAAAGAATTTTAGAGACAGCAATTATTTTTTTATTACTGTGCCTAATGTTATAGTAAAAAATTGATAATATGACTTATTCAATGGTTGTATTTTTGTATATCTTTTTTTATAATGATTGTTACTCAGTGTTGTGTTTGAAATAAATTCTACTCAGCTTGTTAATTTCTTTTTATTGAAAAATTTGACTATTTCAAAATGCTAATAAAAACTAATATGATAAAGCAGGTACAAAACTGTACTTATTTTTCTTTAAAACGCTATCTTTGGGTTTATTTACGTTTTTAATTATTGGAATGGTGTGGTTATTTAATACTGTTAATTCAACAGGTCGAACTGACCCAAAAAAGTCCGTTATTGGTACTTCAGTTAATCTTCGTTTAAATAAATCAGTTCTTATACCAACTGTTGAAATACATTGGGATTTTGGACAAACCCTCAGCTAAAATTAAACGAAATATTAAAATAGTTAAAAAAAAATAACAAACATACAAATTCAGCCATGGTTCTTTTACTTCCAGCTCCACATTGTTCCAAGAATTCAAGAGCATAATAAGTATAACGATCTATAATATACACTCCAATTGATGCATCAACATGATGCTAAAAAAAATAAATATAAATAAAATAATATTTAAAATCCTTTCAAATTTACAGATAACGAATCTTCACCAACTAAACTGCTACCAACAGCTAAAATATTAGGTGAATAAAACTTTTCATACATTGAGGCAGCTTGACATGTATCAATCATAAAAAATATTTCATTATATCGTTGTTTTTGCCACATTTGTTCTAAGGCATCAGCCATTTCTTGACTGGTTATTTCCTCAGAATCTTGGAATTTTAAAAATCCATCACCCCCATGCCCAGTTAAATAAATCAAAATATTACTCCCTTCATCAGTAAGTAGCTGCTTTGATCGCGGAGTTTCAGGAGGTAAACGCCCTGTTAATACTCGTATAAAATTCTCAACAGTAACTTCATATCCTCGATAATCTACCTCCACATCATCTCCGTACACGTTAATATGTTGCTTCGCGTTATTAAAAACTGTAGCTGGGCGAGGATTCCTCGGATTACAAGCCATATCATCAGCAATCATAAGGATAATTTGACTATCTGGAATTCCAAGTCTTTTAACACTACGATAAATTGAAAGAACATTTGCAACATGACGATAATTAAACCAAAATCTTGAAGTGTCTACTAAAACGGCCCAATTATTTGTGTGCCCCTTACTATTAGCAGCAAATTGCTCCAAAGCCTAAAAAATTAATTATTTATTATTTGGAATCAAATAATTAAAATCATTACATTATCAGCTAAGACGTTAGAAATGATTAAAAACGATGTTATTAATTTAAAAAAGCAAATCATTTCTTTACAAATAACTTTTTGAATGTTATTTTTGAGGTTAGATTAATAAACATCAATTTTTGTTAATTCTAATTAATACTAATAGATGTCGCATTACTCCGTAGTGAAACATAACCTCACTTATACATCACATAACCTTACTTTTTTTAGACTTTTCTTTTTGATTATGATTAAGTATGAGTGTTTTATATGAAAATGATAATGCTATTTTTATTTCACACGAAAAATATATTAAAACGATTTATGAATCCGTAGAAAAAGACGGTAATGTTGTTTCGTATCAAGCGAACGAGGATCTTTTTAACATCTCCCATCCCTATGTTAATAAGAAAATTGTAAAGAAGAAAGGTGATGACACTAAAGAAGATACCAAAGAAAAATTTCAAGAACTTACTTGTTCGGTAAGTATTTTCTGAGATTATATTAATTATTAATTTTTTTTGATTTAGATAGGAAGAATTAAATCAATATATGAGATGGTCAAGAAAGAATTAATTGAAAGGAGTGCTCTTTTGGTAAACCTAAATGATTATGACGCTAAAGGAAACGAAACTGCCTTAAAATTATCTGATATGATTTATAGAGAATCATCGGAATGTGATATAGAGGGAATAAAAGGAGAGAATCAAAAAGATGTGGCTATAAATGTGACATTAAAAAATACCGAGTTCTTATTTCCAAAGGATTGTAAATTTTATTGTTCTAATGTAAATGTGATAGGTGATAAATTAGGTTTTGATAATATATTTGATTTAGTAATAATTGATCCACCCTGGTGGAATAAATACATTAGACGTAAAAGAAAAAAGTCTAATGATGGTTATAACATGCTGTACAACAACAATTTATTGGATATTCCTATTGAATCGTTAATTCATGATGGAAGTTTAATTGTGGTTTGGTGTACTAATGCTAAATCAAATATAAATAGTCTTAAAAATGATATTTTCAAAAAATGGGGTGTGGAATATTTTGCAACTTGGTTTTGGTTAAAGGTATTAAATACAATTTTATAATTAAGTTAGTGTTGATAACAAGAATTGTAGATTACTAAGAAAGGTGAAACAATTTGCAATTTTTCTGAACCACCCGGTAAACAACCATTCGAACAAATTTTATTTGCTGCTAGAGATGTCACTAAATTTTCGTCAATAATGGATGGAAAAGTTGTTGTTAGTGTTCCAAGTGCACTTCATTCACATAAACCACCTTTAAATGGTAAAACAATAATTTATATTGTAATTATATAATTTTATTTTTCATTTTTTAGATGTTTTACAAAAATTTCTTCCAAAAAATCCAAAGTGTTTAGAAATTTTTGCAAGATACCTACTTCCAAATACAACTAGTTATGGATTAGAAGCCATAAAATTCCAACACATTTCACTTTATAAGGAACAGTCTGAATAAATCAAAGGTGTTTTTTTAAAACATAAATTATTTTATTATTTTTATATTACATTGAAGAATAGGAATTTTATTAATAAATATACAAAGTAACTCTAAGTTATTTAATTTAATATCTTTTGTTCGGTATCCCTCTGGATTCATCTTTGGCCATCTCCAAAAATCTGCACCTAATTTATTTTTTACTTTATGTTAGTCTTTTTTTTTTAGATAAATATACAGGTGTCTCAGCAAGACCGGTCATTAGACGTTTCTGGGATGCTGGCCAAAATAAAAATTTGAGTATTCAGACAAGTATTATCAATTGCGTTCTCTTAGATATACAGGTGTCCCGTATCTTCCGCATCAGAGCATTAACGGTTGAAGGATGCATTATTCTGAAGCGATTTTTCTAATGAAATTTTTTTGAAATGTTTATAATAACCGCACGGGAACTGTTTAAAATTCTCCGCTTTTATCCAAAAACAGACGATTTTGATTCACGAAAAAAGTGTATTTCTCTTTGCGTGTCGAATCTATTGGTAAGTACATGTGGGAAACGTGTTTTGATCGGCGGTCCGGCCGACGGTTGGGCCAATTACCTGAATCTGATTTACGATTTGCCAATGGACGCCGAAAAACAGTTCCCGTGCGGTTATTATAAACATTTCGAAAAAAATTTATTAGAAAAATCGCTTCTGAATAATGTATCCTACAACCGTATAATGCTCTGATGCGGAAGATACGGGACACGCTTTAGATAGTGCTAGTGTAAAACTGGAATTAACACCAGACCTAGAATTAGATACAGTCGGGTTTAGCCGCACGTCTGTCAAGACGGCTAAACCCGAATGATTCTAGTTCTAGGTCTTGTGTTAGTTCTAGTGATAGTGCAATTCTAGAATTAACACTAGACCGAGAACTAGAAACATTTGGATTTAGCCGCACGTCTCTCAAGACGGCTAAACCCGAATGATTCTAGTTCCAGATCTTGTGTTAGTTCTAGTGATAGTATAAAACTAGAACTAACACTAGACCTAAAACTAGAAATATTCGGGTTTAGCCGTGTGTCTGAAGACGCACGGCTAAACCCGATACTTTCTAGTTCTAGGTCTAGCGTTAGTTCTAGTTTTAGTGCAATAAAAATATGCAACATAGTGATCTTATGCAGGGCCGGCGCGACATAAGCGAAATTTAGGCGGTTGCCTAGGGCGCGCGAGTTTGGGGGGGCGCAAAATTTTGGCGCACGAGAAAAAAAGCTAAAAGTTTTGCACTTTCTTAAATTAATCTTAATTGGGCCAAATTTTTAACAAAAGCGACCACTGTATTAGGCAACCTTTAACAATTGTACGTATTACATACTCGACCGGACTATAAGGACTATGTATAATATTTTTAATTTTAACGTGGTTTTCAATTAGTGTATTGCCTGATCTTTTTTACATTCTCTAATGGTCTCTAATGTCTCTAAAGGAAGTAGACATAAATATAACCTTACTTCCTATTGCTTTCACGGGAACCCCGGAATACCAGTGTAATACGTACCACCGTCAACGCAAGAAATGTCACTAGAATTAAATAGCTAACCTATAAAATTTAGCAGTAGTTTAGCGTGTAGTCGGATCGCATTTTTCCAAAAAACCTTTATTATTGTGTTGTGATTTAAAACATTTGGTAAGTGTGAAAATATTATGACGTTAAAATTAGTTAAAATATCGACGGATTTTTAAAACATCAGAACATCGTAAACAACACTGACAAGGGAAGTGTCACAACTGTGTCTCACCGATTTCGATGCAATTTGGTACAGTCATAGAATGGGCCAAAATAAGGTTCGCACATTTTTTTATACGTGCGGTAAAAGCCCCTGGGGCGAGTTATAGGGGTTGAAAGTTTGGAGAAAAAGTACGTTTTCACTTATATTTTGAAAACGAAAAGTGCTATCAAAATTTGGTAAATTGTAACTGATATTCATTTTAAAAGAGCTTTCTTTTGATGTGTCACACATATAGCAGAGGGTTAAAAAGGGCGAACTACCCCTATTTTTTTGGAATTATTTAAAAACCACCCTATCGATTTTGGCGGCATTAAGTATACTTCTAGTGCGTTCAAAAATATTAGTTAAGGGTTTTTTCCCATTCGCCCTAGATCAACCCCAGCGAAGTTACGGGGGTTAACATGTAAGCACTTTTCGTAAGAATGATGTGATAAAATTGTCAGGTATTTTGAAAATACTTTAAACAAAACCGTAAATTAGTCGCACAATAAAATGTTTAGTGTAAAATAAGGCATAATACACCATATAGGGGTTGTTGGGGTTATCCACCCCCTTAAAAATTAATTCTATCCCGGGCGTTATTTGTCGATTACGGCGAAATTTGGTACTGTGTTTGTTTTATATTTGAAGTAAAAATTTTTGAAAATGGTTATAAGGGTTACAAATTAGGGGTAGTTTTTTGTTTATACCTCGAAGATGAAAACTGCCATCGTAACTGTGGTATTGTTTTTTAAAAATCTATCTATCGATGTTCCACGAGGTAAACTACCCTCATTTTCTTTAAATAATAAATATAAAACTACTAGATAAATAAGATATTTTATTTATTTATGAGTTAAAAAGTAACTGACAAAAAAAATAGTTCAATATACCAAAGAAGTTTATTCTACATTACTAATTGACGTTTTTTATGTATTATATTAATTTTCAATATTAAATTTATTTTTATTCTACGTAGTGTTGGCAAAAATGAAAGTCGTGGAAAAAATGTTTTAAACATAAGGATTTTTTACACCATGCACATGTTATGACCGCTATATCCCCACAGATATCACACGTTGGCTTCTCACTCGAAAAGCAAACTTCCACGGGATTTTCAAAATGGTCTGGTCTCTCCTCTATATAGCCACTTGCAAACCATGCGTATTTAAAAACATTTATAAACCGAGGGGAAGCCAACTGGTTATGCGTCAACGATTGCAATTTTAATATGTTATCCCTCTGATGTAAATTGACATCATACTGGTAAAGAATAATCTGATCAGAGAATCTTCTAATAAAATTTTTCCATATTCTGAAACCAAATACATCTAGGGGCTGTATTTGACCTGTTGTCCCTGCAGGTATAGATAAATGTTTAAAATTAGTACCTGATGGAGTTATTTCACTAATAACTTCAGGACAATGGCCACTCCAAGAATCTAATAATAATAATGATTTAGAACCAGTATTTGGAAAATATACATTTTGGAGCCAATTTTTCATGTGTTCTGAAGTTAACTTTCCAGATTTTGATGCCAAAACGTATATATTGTCTGCTTTAAACATTGTATTTGCTACCCTCGGTCCAAAGCTGCCAGAGGGTTCTTTTAAAACAATAAAAAGTGGAGAAAGAAGTTTCCCATCAGCAGATATTACGGGTTGAATTGTGTAACTGTGCGTTGTAGATGACACCGACTGGACCACACTTTCTACGGTTTTAACTCCTAAATCGCTTAATGTTCTTCCCGAATGGAATTCCAAGTTAAAACCGCTCTGATCCGAATTGTAGGTGTTTTCAGGTCCATATATTTGGATTTGTAGCTTTGCCTCTTTAACGAAATCTTTTGCTAAAGTTTTTACTCGATCAACATTTCCAATTTGTTTTTGGGATAGAAATTTTGTTATTTTTCGGCTTACTAACCGATTTGCTTTCTTAAAACGTTGCACCCAGCTATGAGATGCTTTGAACAGTTGAGGAGATAAATTCTTTTCATTTCTAGCTTGTATAGCCCATCTGCGTATATCAATATCATGTAGTGGCAATTTATTATCTACGGCGGCTCTCGCTTGATTAATTACAAATTCGGTAATTTCTGCTAATTTTTCTTTGTATGTCCCTCTTTCTTCAATATATTTAGACCATCTGTGCAATTGGGTCTTTGACGTTACTTTTCGGTATTTGTTTTTTACGGTTTCTAGTTTCAAATAACCTTTCTTCCCACTTGTCCAGTAATTTACCGCCTCTAATTTGTACTCGTAGTCGATGTCATCCTTCAATGGACAATGAGCATCAGTATCTTCTACAAACCTGTCAGTTGTATCCTGGTCTTCAATAATTTGCTGACCGTCATTGATGCCATTGGATGAATCGAAAATTAATACAGTTTCGTCTTCAATTTGCATATTGTAGTCTTCCATACTTTCCATTAAAATACGCTGTATATTTTCTTTTAAACTAACTTCTGCTTCATTTACAGGAGTCTGGGGAATATTCATAACAGTAAAAACTGTCATTAGCAAATTTAAAACGTTTATTGGGTTTATTGTAACCATTGCTTCTGTCAGTTGCTCTGAAACTAAAATCTACCCACTGGGCACACGTTCTTTTATACTAGAAAAAACTATTTTGAGAAATGACCTTTAGCAAGCGGCACTAAAAAAACAAATATTGTGCCAAAATTTTTTTGGTAGGTGTATTTTTGGCAACATTATGTAGAATAAAAATAAATTTAATATTGAAAATTAATATAATACATAAAAAACGTCAATTAGTAATGTAGAATAAACTTCTTTGGTATATTGAACTATTTTTTTTGTCAGTTGCTTTTTAACTCATAAATAAATAAAATATCTTATTTATCTAGTAGTTTTATATTTATTATTTAAAGAAAATGAGGGTAGTTTACCTCGTGGAACATCGATAGATAGATTTTTAAAAAACAATACCACAGTTACGATGGCAGTTTTCATCTTCGAGGTATAAACAAAAAACTACCCCTAATTTGTAACCCTTATAACCATTTTCAAAAATTTTTACTTCAAATATAAAACAAACACAGTACCAAATTTCGCCGTAATCGACAAATAACGCCCGGGATAGAATTAATTTTTAAGGGGGTGGATAACCCCAACAACCCCTATATGGTGTATTATGCCTTATTTTACACTAAACATTTTATTGTGCGACTAATTTACGGTTTTGTTTAAAGTATTTTCAAAATACCTGACAATTTTATCACATCATTCTTACGAAAAGTGCTTACATGTTAACCCCCGTAACTTCGCTGGGGTTGATCTAGGGCGAATGGGAAAAAACCCTTAACTAATATTTTTGAACGCACTAGAAGTATACTTAATGCCGCCAAAATCGATAGGGTGGTTTTTAAATAATTCCAAAAAAATAGGGGTAGTTCGCCCTTTTTAACCCTCTGCTATATGTGTGACACATCAAAAGAAAGCTCTTTTAAAATAAATATCAGTTACAATTTACCAAATTTTGATAGCACTTTTCGTTTTCAAAATATAAGTGAAAACGTACTTTTTCTCCAAACTTTCAACCCCTATAACTCGCCCCAGGGGCTTTTACCGCACGTATAAAAAAATGTGCGAACCTTATTTTGGCCCATTCTATGACTGTACCAAATTGCATCGAAATCGGTGAGACACAGTTGTGACACTTCCCTTGTGAGAAAATTTCACAAAAATTGTTTTTTAATAACTGTCTTATTTCAATGAAAACTCATTAAACCTCTTGCCCACAAAAAAAAACATGCTGTAAGATAAAGCAGTTAAAAAATCGATTCTTGTAAATTTTTCTCAATGTCGTTTACGGTGTTCTGCGTTCTGTTAAAAACCTATCGATGTCTTCCTCCAAAAGCGTTCTATGAATACCACTTACAATAGGTGATGTTCGCTTTTCAAGAATAATCAAAGTATTCTTTCAATAGAACTGTCATGGCTGATGCTAGTAAGCCTAAGCGACCTTCTGGGTCGCAAAACCGAAAACGGAAAGCGGAAAAAGAGAAAGAAAGTGCCAAATTAAAAAGATCTCTCCTTGTTTTTCTTCAAAAATCATTGAAAAAAACCCACGCGCATTCTTTTGTTCCATGCAATGCCCATTCCTTGAATTTAGTGGTGAATGATGCTGTGAGCTGTTCCCTAGAGGCTACAAGTTTTTTTAACATTGTACAAAAAATTTATACTTTTTTCGCTGGTTCTACAAAACGTTGGCACATTCTTCAAAAACATGCAGCAAATTTAACTATCAAACCCCTGAGTGATACACGTTGGGAAAGCCGTATCGATGCGTTGAAGCCGCTGCGATTTCAAATTTCGAAAATATATGACGCTCTTATGGATATTTATAATGACCCAAACCCAGCAGGTTACAGTGGAAACATCATGCGCGTGGAAGCAAAAGGAATTGCAGATGGTATAAGTACATTTAAATTTCTAGTGTCACTTATTACGTGGTACAATATTCTTTTCGAAATCAACATTACAAGCAAATTACTGCAAAATAAGAATGCAGACATATTTATATGTACGAAACAGCTGGAAGTTACAAAGAATTATCTTGTAAGTTGTCGATCAGATGAAAACTTCGAAAAGAATTTATCACTTCTGGCAAACGAACTCGATATTGATGCAAATTTTCCTAATGCACCTAGTAGGTGAAGGAAAATTAAAAAACAGTTTGATTATGAAGCCGAAGGTGTATCAATACAAGATCCCAAACAAAACTATAAAATATCATTCTATAATATGATTATAGATAATGCAGTAAATGCAATACAGGAAAGATTTAATCAAATGCAAGAGTATTGTGCTTTATTTGGGTTTCTTTACGATATTTTTAACTTAAAGGATAAAAACGAAGATATTCTTATGCAATGCAAAAAGTTTGAAAGTGCCTTAACGCATAATTCCTGTAAAGACATTGATGGAGAAGACTTATGCTGGGAACTTCAAAGTGTGTCTCGAAGACTTCCAAAAGTAATGGGCCCATCTGAAGTTATTCTTTTCATTTTAAGGCATGATCTCCAGAATAGCGTTCCTAATATTTACGTCGCGTTAAGGATTTTATTAACTCTCCCTGTTTCTGTAGCAAGTGGAGAGCGCAGTTTTTCTAGATTGAAATTAATTAAAACGTACTTGCGCTCAACGATGACTGAAGAAAGATTAGTTGGATTAGCGACAATATCAATAGAGCAAGAACTGGCTTACAATCTGGACCTCTGTGAATTAATTTCATTATTTGCACAAGAGAAAGCACGCAAAGTAGCATTTTAATATTGTGGCCTGCCTTCAAAGGGAAATGTGCGGCATCTACAATATTATGACGTAAATGTTAATATTGTTGGAAGTAACGATACGATTATGTTTTAGAATTAATAAAATATTAGACAATGTTATTCTTTATAAAGAGTTTTTAAATTTCTTTTCCTATTCATATTTTACCTATTCATTTATGCTATTTGTTCATTAAATTGGACTACATAGAAAATGATTCTGTATTCTGTGCTGTATATTGTACAAATCAAAGGGCGTGATAGGACAGTTTGGCCTAGGGCGTAAAAAAGCCTCGCGCCGGCCCTGATCTTATGCTAACTAGCGCTATCTATCAAAAATCTTCTCAAAGAACTTAACTTGAGTTCACCAGTACATTATAAAAATTATTTACGAATGGATCCCACAACTTTTGGTGAATTATTGGTCATGGTAACACCACTTATACAGTGAATTTCACTTAAGATGCAATGTACTAAAATATATTTCCATAGAAACTAGGGCGTACCTACTACTTTGTCCCACATAAAATGCAACAAGTCAATATAATTTGACACTACAGTAAAACTTCGATATAACGGATTAACACGGGGAGCGCAATGTCCGCCGTAGCTCAATAAAAATATACAACAATCTAGTGCTGAATAATAAATTATACTAGACTAACACTAGCACTAAAACTAACATCTGAAGACGCACAGCTAAACTCGAATGTTTCTGGTTGTAGGTTCTAGGTCTAGTGTTAGTTTTAGTTTTGCACTATCGCTAGAGCTAACACAAGACTTAGAACTGGAATCATTCGGGTATAGCCGTCTTGCGATACGTGCAGCTAACTCCGAATGTTTCTGGTTTAGGTCCAGTGTTAGTTCTACTTTTCGTTCAATAAAAATATACCACAATCTAACGCTAAATAACAACTAAAACTAGAACTAACACTAGACCTAGGACTAGAAACATTCGGGTTTAGTCGCACGTCTCTCACGAATCTGTTGTGATTTAGATTAGATCAAGATATTATGATAAACTTGTTTATTTTTTTAGTGCACTTTGTACTCTTTTTAAATTTTATCATCATCAAGCAGCCCTCTGCGTCCATTGTTGGACATAGGCTTCCCCTATTCTGTTTTCTTCGTTTCTATTCTGTGTTGTCTGAATCTTTCTCTGGGTCTTTCTCTACTTCGTCTATCCGTTCAAGCAACCGTTTTGTCCACTGCTTATTCTTCATTCGCGCAACATGACCCGCCCAGTTCCACTTGAGCTTTGCCACAATGTTGACCACATAATTTACGCCAGCTCTCCTTCGTAGGTCTTCTTTTCTAATTTTGATGTTAGAGCTGGGAATAAGATTTATCATAAATTTTGATTTCTCCACGTTGATACTTAGCTCGACTCTTGCAGACCCCTCCTGTAAGTCGTTCAGCTACAGTTGCATCTCTCCAAGGCTATCCGAAAACATTAATGACTTAGGTATTTGTCATTAATGTTTATGCCTTTTTGGATCCAATCCAGTTGTTTAAATGCATTCTTCAGGACTGCGATGAACAATTTGGGGACATTGTATCGGTTTGTCTTACCCCACGCCCAATTCTTGCAGCTGTTATAAATAAGTTTGGTGTATTGATAATCGACTCTGCATTTTTGAAGTACTTGCAAAACTGCCATCAACTCAATTTAAATTAAATTTTATAAATACCTCTAAATACCCATCTTGGGTAAATACCTCCGGGTATATATCCAGGGAATTTTCGAAAATAAATACCCGGGTATTTAACAACACTGTGCGTAACGCATTAACCAACACCATACACTACACAATTTTCACAAAACAGCGCTTGTTACGCAATTTGTTTGCAGGTGTATGGGGCCTATTAACCTACAACTAGAAACATTTAGGTTTAGCTAAACCCAAAACTTTCTCGATCTAGGTCTAGTGTTAGTTTTAATGACAATGCAAGTGTTAATTTTAGTTTTAGTTCAATAATAGATATAAAAATTAAAAAAATAAAAATGCTTATACATTTTTTAAGTTATTTAATATTTTTTAACGTGTACAAAATCAATGAAATGTATAATTTTTCTATTTTTAAACAATTACTAATTAATAATAAATCTCTAACACGAGTTTTGCGTGACGACACCGACAAAAAAAATAAACACTAACAAAAGGCAAATAGAATCACTTTCCGTTTAAATTAATACCATAGTAAAAAAATAATCAAGTAGATTAACAATAAACTCGTTCCTCCGCCGTTTCAAAACGATAAAATGCGTCTTTGTTTTGACTTGTGAACCCCTCTTCATAGAATTTTCGACCGAAAATCGAACGTAGTAAGAGCTAAAATTGTATATCAAACCCAATCAGCTGTTTTTGAAGTGACAGTTCGAGTTTTTAAGATGGCGTCTGACTGAATTTAGACAAAGAACAGGGTGTCGAAATAAATTGTTTTTTTCGTTGTAAAAGGTAAAGTGATTCTCCTCAACGAAAGTTTCAATCGACACTTGGAAGACGTGCGATTAATAATGTTGGACTTGGAAATTGTACCGGAACGATCTTTAGGCTGTGATCACTGGGAGTTCGTTTTAGGTATGATCTAAAAAGACTTAATTTTACTTAATTTTTAAAAGGGTTACGTTTATTTTAAGTGCGTCGTTTTATATTTATTTTTTACCAACCTGTTAAAGAATTTTGATTTTTATGTAAAATTTTTTTTTACTTTAGGAATGCATTTTTCGCAAGCTGTTGCGATCATTCAATCCCAAGTGGGGATTATCAAAGGTGTTCAAGTACTTTATAATGATAATGTAAGTTTCTTTTGTAAATTTATTCAAATTTTAAATATTTTTAAGAGAAATTTATTAATTTTTTTTCATTGCAGAATCCTTTAGACGTAGATCTTATTATTAATTTACCTCAGGATGGCATTAGATTATTTTTTGACCCTGTCGGTCAAAGACTTAAAATTATAGAAATATGTAATATGAAATTAGTTAAACTTAAGTATTGGTAAGTTTCTTAGTATAGTTTATTTTCTAACATTTTCTTTTATAATTTGAAAATAGAAATGCGGTTTTCACTAAAATTTACTAAATTTTATGGTGACTTTTTTCACGAAAAATCAAACAAAAATATTTAAAAAAAATATATAAAATGCTCTTTCAAATAATGTAAATATTTGAAAACCCCCTCCCTTATTAGGACAGATATGAGAGATAGTGATTTCAAAGTAGCATGGTCTGAAACCAGTTATAATAGACATGTTTACAGTGAAAACATTTATCTTGTATTTTGTAGTCATGTGAGATACAGTAATGTAAATATGCTATAGGCTTCCAGATAACAATAAAAACCATCCTCCTAATGAAGACAAATAGAAAAACTTTCAATGACAACTTGCTTGCTATATGCTATACTAAGATTAAAATTTTTAACTGGCCTTTCCAATATAAATAAAATAATAAAAATAAAATAAACCTAAACATAAACCAAACTAATAACAAAATAAAAATTCAAAGCAATTTGTCACTTTTCTACATCACTACATGTAATCGATTAGTATTAAGGAAAGAGCAGTTCCCTTTCTTTTTCTGGACTTATTTTGACTTATCTTTTTCTTCTTTCTAAAATAATTATTCCAGCTTTAGAGAATAGCCTCTCACAGGGAACTGAAGTGCCTTGTACGCAAAATTTGTTTTGCACTATTTGTGTAAGGCAGTGTTTTTCAACCTGTGGGTCGCGACCCCCTTTGGGGTCGCGAAGCCCCTGTAGAGGGGTCGCGAGAATTCACGATCAGTAAAAAAATCAATAAATTTCAAGGAGGTAGATTAAAAAAAGTTAACAAAATGATACTTGTTATGTTGTTGCACAAGTACGAGGTAGAAAATGGAATCAAACACTTCAAAGCCTCGGTTGTTAATTCCTGGTATTCTGTTTTTCTTTTTAATCAAAAGGTATCCAAATTTTCAGACTTGAATTTCAAGTGTAACATCCCATCGGCAGATAATTCCAGCAGATTCTCTTTAAGCTTAGTTGCTAAATTTGCCTCATTTATAGCTGCATTTAAAAACGGATTTAAGATCCATCTTTGCCCAGTGTTAATCGATATCTCTTGCACTGAGAAGTAATGACACAACTCTTTCTTCAAATTATCTAACACCATTTTCATACCAGATATATCTCGACTTTATCAGATTTATCTCGCTTCCGACTTCTTCAATGAAAGACTGTGTCGACGAAAATGAATCAAAGTTGTTTTGATTTATATGTGACTTGGCTTGTTGTAAATATACTAATAGTTCAGCGCGAAGTTCCATAACTCTGGTCAGTACTTTGCCTTTTGATAACCACCTAACCTCTGTGTGGTAAAGCAAATTGCGGTGTAGCGCCCCCATATCTTCACAAATGATTCCAAACAATCGAGTCTGCAACGCTTTTCCTTTGATAGAATTTACAATCTTAATAATAATATTTAGAACTTGACTGTATTCTTGTGGCAAGGTTTTGGCTGCAAGAGCTTGGCGATGGAGAAAGCAGTGCATCCAACAAGCGTTTGGCATTTGTTCTTTCAGTCTAGCAATAAATCCACTCTTCGCACCAGTCATGGCTTTTGCTCCGTCACTACAAATAGCAATGCATTTTTGTGCCCAATCGATATTCATATCTTGCGTAGCTTCAACGAACATGTCATGCAAGAACTGACCTGTAGCATTTTTGGGAAGTGTCTTGCAAAATAGTATTTCTTCCATTAATATTTCATTGGATTCAAAACGCACAAAAGCTACAAACTGCGCACAACCTGCAATATCCGTTGATTCATCAAATTGTAAGGACACAAAAGAACTTTTCTTTATTTTTTCTATGACTTGATCACGATCGTAAGTCGCCATATTGCTTATCCTGCGTTGAATGGTATTGTCAGAGAGAGGTATACTTTTGAGCTTTTCGACCTCTTGTTTGCCAAACATAATCTCTGCTATATCTAAAGCCGCTGGTAAAATCAAATTTTCGGCAATACTGTGAGGTTTTCCTGCTTTAGCCACACGAAAAGCTACTCGATAACTAGCGAGCAACGCTTTCTCATTTAGGTTGAACATTTGTCCTATAGCAGTTTTTTGATGTTCAAGAGCTTTTAGTTTTCGCTCAAAAAATTCCACGGGTTTATTTTTTTCATTAGGATGTTTTGTGTTTAGGTAGCGTACCAACTTCGATGGTTTCATGCTTTGTCTTGACAAAATTTCAAAGTAAATTACGCACTGCGGTTTATTCTCAATCACAGTGAACCCAAATTTCAAATAATTGTCGTCATAAATTACGACAATTATTAAATTTAATTGTCGTAAATTTTTGTATGGATTAAATATTTTTAACATACATGAAAAAAAGGGTCGGGGGTTCGCGAAATATTTTTTGTTACTAGGGGGGTCGTGTCATGAAAAAGGTTGAAAAACACTGGTGTAAGGTATAGGAAATTATATGTTCACGCCACCATTTGAGTGAATTTCATGTCTTGGCAATAAATCTTCTTCCAGATATCTTTCTATTTCGATTATAGCCCTGGAATTAGAAGGGTGGCTTTTATGTGTCATCGTCTTCGAGTCATTTCCGTTGACTCTACAGTATTTTTGATTTTACAGCGGCAATTAGTGCTTTTTTGGCATTTTGCGCATTGTTGGTTAACAAATCAATCAATTTGAATCGTGGATCTAGAAATGTCGAAACAGCTAATGTATTGCACATTTTTATATTATCAAATCGACTAATCAGCTGAGATTTTATTCTTGTGATTATTTCTTGTATGATAGCATCGTTAATAATTTTTTTTGAAAGTTTTTCGCAAATATTAACAAGTTCATTCGCTAAAGGGATTATGAAAGAACCTTTTTTTCGAGTACTTTTAGAATCTCGCATAATTTCTGGCACATTCTGAACTTAACACAGAAATATCTGCATCCAATATTGCTATGGTACTTCTAATGGCATTTCCTAATTCGACAAACCAGCTCAACATATAATAAGTCGAATTTCAGCGGGTAGAAACATCTTGCAACAATTTCCATGGCGTTTTTCCGGAATTTTCTTGATAATTTTTCATTTGCAATAGTGCTCCTTTTAAAGTGGGAGACGATCCTTGTTATTTTTGATATCAGGAATTGAAATATGAGATGTTTCCAAACAAATTTGCAATACTAAATTTATTGAGTTAGCAAAACATCCAAAATGGTTCAATTTTAGTTTAGCTGTAATAGCATTTTTAATATTCGATACATTGTCAGAAACAACTATAATAGTATAACTTTATCTGCTACATTCCAATCTGAAATTATGTTTCGTGTGAACGAATAATAGTATATTATTATATGAGCATATAATGAGTGAATAATATCTCATTATATGCGAGTAGAATACTGTACTTTGTCCACGACTATTGAAATTGATTCCATAAATTTGTTTTTTAAATAAATTTTTGAATAAAGATTAAACGTCAATGTGACACAAATTCAATGTTACAACTGTAACCAACTTCACAACAATTTGTCAAAATTAGATGTCAGTTTTATAAAACGTCGTTTTCTTTACGAAAATTAATTAATTTATGCTTAAATCATACGAAAAAAGGAATTTGTTTAGGTTTTTTTAATGTCAAACATTTAGAAACTCCTAAAAAACTACCCCAGAAATTATTAAACCATTATTCATGCTGTCTGTGGATTATGCAGTGGGTAATTAGGAAATCAGAATTAGCTACTTCCTGAATTCTTTTCGTAACATCACAATGTTTGCCAATCATACTAGCCGCCCCATCAGTACATACACCAACACAGTTTTTCCATTCTAAAGAGTGTTTAATAATATAAGCATTGAGTGCGTTAAAAATTTCAGAACTTGTTGTGTATGAAACCAATTCGATACAACACAGTAATTCTTCTTTTATTTCTTTAAAGACAAAATCAACGTATCTAACGTAACAAATTAATATGGCCTTTTTAGCAATGTCGCACGACTCATCAATTTGAATTGCAAAAAAAATTGATTCCTTTATCTTATGAATTAATTGAGACTCCACATTCTCTGATATTTTTTCAATTCTTCTTCTTATGGTATCATTAGATAAGGGAATTGTTTTAATTTTGTCAGCAGCGGAGGGTCCAAACATTTCTGAACAAACGTCTATTAAAACTGGTTTTATTAAATTTTCTCCAGTGGTAAATGATTTTTTGGTTTTAGCAATCCGAAGAGCAACTAGGTATGAGCATTTCAGTAGTGACTTATTTTGAACAAAGTTTTGCTTAAATGCCTTTGTTTGTAATCCTAATTCTTGTTTCCTTCGTTCAAAATATTCACATGGTTTATTTTCCAACTCGGAATGTTTAGATTTCAAATGTCGTAACATTTTTGATGGTTTCATAGCATCATTTACAAAGACTTCATGACAAATGATACACATCGGACGTACATCTTCGTCCGTAGATTTGGGCCAAAGAATAAAACCATATTTTAAATATTCTTGATTGTAGTGTCTGATAAAAGGTTTTCTCTTCTTTTCTGGTGGACAACCAAGTTCTGTTTCGGTGACTTTTTCTTGAGATGCTGAACTAGTATTTAAAAAATTTAACAGCGTTCCTCGTTTACGGTTCATGTTATTAACCACTTAACCTCAAAGTACGAGCAGAAGAGTCAAAGAAATAAGTGCTAAAAAATGTGTTTTTGCTAGCGCCTGTATAAATTATAAAAATTATTAATAAACTTACTTGTATTCAAATAAATGCCATCACACCCTGATTACACGACTCCGATACTTAAACAAATTACAACCATAAGCACATCTTTTACCATACATGTTCGAACATTCCCGAACAATCCTGAACATCGCATTATAGTTTTGTTCGTTGAGCCGATCGTAGACGGTTTAATGTTGTGCTAATTGTAAATTATGTAAAATAAAATGATATTATTTTTTGAATAATAATAATATCTTAAAAAAAATTTTTAATTTGGGCGGATAAAAATTGTCCACGAACCGGTTAAATTTCTCTGCGGACCGACGGTTGAGAATTCCTGCTCTAGACTTTATCATATCCTATATTTATATTTCAATGCTTACTCCATTAAATTCCTTTTAAAAATCCAACTGAAAATCTTTTTTATTTATACAACACGACCCATATTTTGATATGACTGTTTCTTTGTTTATTATTATTTGTAATTAATTTTAATAAAATTTACTTTTTAACAAGTAACTGATAATATAATTTTTTTTAGTGGTAATGCTTTTAATTCTCCGGAAGTGTTACCGTCGATCGAACAGATTGAGCATTCATTCGGAGCGACTCATCCAGGCCTTTACGACTCGGAAAAGCAGATCTTCGTGTTAAATTTTCGAGGGCTCGCATTTTACTTCTCTGTCGAGTCGAAGTTCCAAACCGGTAGCACTCACAATATAGGTACTAAAAAATATTTATTCAAAGAAAATCATTCGTCGGATGTTTCGCGTTGCATCCGTCTTCTTTTATAGGAATATCACCTTTCAGTTTTCATACGAACGAATTAATTTACAGAGTTTCCCGATTCCTTACACTTTCAGCCGGGAAACTCACCGTTGGTCACCCGAATGGTCATTTATAGCGGTTCCACCGTCGAACAGGCTACTTCACCCGAACTACCTCTGTCTTGTTACAATGGACACTTGTATTTAGGAAAAGCGGAAGTTTTACGTGACGATTGTTCTACTAGGGGAATTAAATTAACTTTATTAACAAGTAAGAATATAGAATTAATAAAATTAAAATTTTTTGATTATTACTAAATTTTTATTTAGCTGGAAATGCTAGAAGAATCGACGCAACAAAAGTACAGTTTGAGAAAGATGTTCTTTTGGGCCACACCGCCCAAGATGTAGCTTCTGCTTTGGGAGCTCCTTCTAAAGTCTTTTTTAAAAGTGAAGATAAAATGCGTATTCACACTCCTAATGCCCATCGCAGGATCTCTACTAAAAGCGATTATTTCTTTAATTATTTCACTTTAGGAATGGTAATTTTTATTTTTAATAATAATTAACTATTATTTTAATTTTAATATTATTTTTAGGACGTCCTTTTCGATGCTAGAAGCAACATGGCTAAAAAAATCGTCCTTCACACAAACTACCCAGGTCATTACAACTTCAATATGTATCAACGTTGCGAATTTTATATGAAATTGGGTACAGCTGAGATAACAGCGTACGCTCGTTGGGATGATTTGCGAAAACAATTAACTCCCAGTGAACGTCCGGTGGTGTTGAACAGAGCTAGTTCAACGAATACAACGAACCCGTTTGGCAGCACATTCTGTTACGGGTATCAAGATATAATTTTTGAGGTTATGCCGAATAATTACATTGCATCTTTGACGCTTTACGGAGACGGAAGACCGATTAGTAATGAGACGGAGTCGGCGTGACAACGGCTCTCCGCCACTTACCTTATACTAGCGAACAGGTACTGGCAACCGTAAAGAAAGTTAAGAAAATACAAAAAAAATATTTATAAGGAAAAAAAGTGTGATTGGATGTACTGAGATGTTTGGACTGAAACTAAGAAAAAAGAAATTCAAGAAAAAAATATTGGAAGGTTGGGAATTGGATAAAATAGGGTTTTTAAAGAGCTTTAACAAGTTACAAGAAGGTACGCTTTTATGCTTTGAGGTATGTATTGATTTATTTCGTAATTATTGGAGGATTTTATATGGATTAAGATCAAAAATAAATGTTTAAATGAAAGAAATGAGTGTACAAAAAAAAAATGATTATGTTTACGAGGGCGTGAGTCTTCTATTTAACCTCTATAACTACTTTAAAAATTGTTTTTGTGTTATTTCCGTATTCTTCACAATGTGTTTTTTTTTGGGAATGTTTATTTAATTAAATGAAAAGTATTCCCAAATTTAGTCGATTTAGAATTATTCAACCCTCTATAATCTTCTTCAAATTAATTATTTCATTTATAATAAATTAAACGTCTCTTTAAAATTAACTCAAAATTTTAAAACTAAGTATTTGTTTATAAATTTAAATTATAAGTACGAAGGCTTTTACCAGTGTTGATTTGAACTAATATTAGCATTATCACTAGAACTAATAGGCCCCATCATACACCTGTAAACAAATTGCGCAACAATCGCTATTTTGCGAAAATTGTGTAAAATTAGTTGCGCAACGTGATTCGTACGCAATGTTTCTAGTTCTACTTTTCGTTCAATAAAAATATACAACACAGTGCTACCTAGCGCTGTCACTAAAACTAACACAAGACCTAGAACTAGAAACATTCAGGTTTAGCCGTCTTAAGCGACGCATGGTTCTGGTTCTAGGTGTAGTGCTAGTTTTACTTTTCGTTCAATGAAAATATACCATAATTTAACGCTGAATAACAATTAAAACTAGAATTAATACTAAACCTAGAAATATTCGGGTTTAGTCATGCGTTTTTTTGGACGATTAAATTCGAATATTTCTAGTTCTAAGTCACGGTGTATAAAGGAGAGGTGGATAAACGACTGTTAGTGGTGGGGGTAAAAGGCCTAGTAGAGGTTTGGTTCGAATAAAATACCACTAATTTATTCAACCAATTTTTATTTTTTAACAAGGGTAATAAAATATATAAATAGGTGAAACAAAATAAAATCTAATGAATGTCAATTTAGTAAACTATTTATATTTTTAGCAATTTCGATTCCTTTTTTTTATTAGCTAAAGGTTTCGTATTTTGAGCGTCTTCTTGTATCACAAATTGTTTCATTCTATGGAGAATATAATAATGTATTGCAAAACTAATAATTTCATATTTATGATCGGTACAAGGAAAAGAAAAATTGTAGTTTGTGATCATATCGTCTACTATGTCGGCGTTAATACTACATGATTTTTTATTTATATAATATGTAAAAAAATTCTCGATTTCATTTATTAAATGAAACATGCGGATATTTGGATGTGTTAGAAAACCCCTTTATATTAGTTAATGTTGCTTCCTTCGTTTTAATAACTTAAAACAAATAAATTCAGTCATATGATAAATGACGCAATCCAAAATATCGCTGTTAGCGAAATCACCAACGGGAATATCAGAAATATTCCAAGAAGATGTTTCTACGAGGCCGCCTAATTTATTTTTTAGATGTGTTTTCTTCTTTCGGATATATTGGTGGTTTTAGAAAATATTTCCGTGTATTCTCTAAATTCAAATTTAATCGTATCTGGCTTGTCAGGCTGGTTTTCATATTCTATTGAACAATTTCCAAATTTAGGTGGTTTAACTAATTTATACACTGACAACATTCTGTAAAGTTGTAAAAATGTTGCTAAGGTAGGGTGGTCATTACATCCTCCAGCTTGGCGTATGTTTCCAAAAAATCGCTATAAACGTTTTATGTGAAAATTAAAGTTGTATTGGATTAACACCTACCTCTAATGGATCATGATTCATTTTTGCAGTCAATACATATTTAAAATCACATTTTTCTAACAAGTATCTTGTTAGATCTAGTGTGGAGTGTAATGAAACACGTAAACCTTCTGCCGTAGATTTAGTTAAAAATTGGCTTTTATTTATTTGTCCATTTATTACACGACATGACATGATCGTTTATACCGAATTTTTTGTCAGAACGTGGTATAGCTTTAGCCCATTGAGGCAGCAAGTGTGTATTTTTACACATAAAGAGGCTAAATTTACAACGCAGAAACTATGTCCAGAAGTACAATTTGGTACACAACATTTATTAACCATTTTTATTTATAAAATATTTAATTATGCGGTACAACAGTCGAAAAAAAACAACTTGTCGTAGCGTGTCCGCTTGCCGACTAGGCCTTTTACCCCCACTATTCTATGCCACTTATGCGTTGCCGGTCGAGCCATATAGAACACATACGCCACGCCAGTCGATACACCACCTCTCTTTTATACACCCTGTTCTAAGTCTAGTGTTAGTTTTAATGATACTGTTAATTCTAGCTTTACATGTTATTCAGCTGTTGTATATTTTTATTAAATTATCACTAGACCTAGAACTAGAAACATATACAACAATTTGGGTGAAATATGCAACAACTTAGTTGTAGTGGTAGTGCTAGTGTTAGTTCAAATATTAATGCAAATTAAAATTATTTTTCCATTTGCAATAAACTATTATAACAAAACAAATTTTATTGGTACGAAATAGATTAATTTTATCTATAAAGATTAAGACTATAGAGAGGTATGAAGTAGTATCTCCCAACTGTTAATTGTATTCTGTAATAGAAAGAGCTTAATTGTAATAATTAATCGGCGGAACGATTCAGGAGCGTAACGGAACAAAAGAAGCCGATAAAAAGATACAAATAAATATTTAAATAATTTAAAATAAATGGGAGAAAATTATTGTATTATCAAACCCCAGTGTTGTTTTTGCCCTAATAAAATAATAATAAAATCTCTTTAAGAAGTGAAAAATATCTCTATTTCTCTCTGAATCACTCTTTCATAATTATTATTAACAATAGGACATCAACCAATTGATGTTAGTATTTTAATTTTTAAACTGTTGATGATGGTCTAGCAATAGTGCTGTGTGTGAAAATAAGTTTTGTTTTTTTATTATATATAATAGGATTTGTGATATTTACTTTTTTCCCCCTCTCAAAAAAGGTATTCATCAATAGGAAACCGGAAAAAAAAAGAAATAAGGAATAAAAAGTGTTAAAAAAAAACTCATATTGGCAGAAAAACGAAAAAACATAAATATAAAGGGTATTTTTACATAATTTAGTAATTAAATTATCACCTAATTAAGTTATTATTAAGGAATGAATTTGTGAATAAAAGGCATTATTAAAAAATTGATGAAATTGAATGAAATCGACGAGACACGTACTAAACAAAAAACGTATTCATATATAACATGTAGCGAATAAATTATTATATTTTATCATAATATGGTATGATGATTATGATTAGTAAGACACGTTTTTAGTATTACGATTATTATTATTATAAAAATTTAAAAAAAATAACTGCCACGCTTAAAAATTAAAAAGGAAATTGACAAAAATAGGGTATTTCCCGTTAATTTGAATTATTTGTCGAATAAATAAATTCTTTTATTTTTGTTTTGTACAAATGCATCCGTAATACGAGTATTTATTTAATATTGTTTTAGCCAGTAAATTTTGATATTTACAAAATATTGATCTCTTTTTTTATTGTATAAATCATGGTATTGATTAATAAAAATGTTTCTAATGTATTATATTATTATATTAATCTAATTTCTCATTCAATAGGTTTTAGTTTAGAAAGCTGTAATCAGAATAAAAAATATTAACACAAACGAAATATGTATGATAGATACATTTTCGTAGTGCTTTGCTATACTAGAGAGTTGATCTAGTATTTATATGGAATTGCCAAGTAGTGAAACAACGACATAATTGGTTGCTTAGATATTTATGGACTACGAAAATAATTGGAAATAACTGGTTGCCTAGAATATGTATCCTCTTTAAAGTTGAAATCCAGCGATTAACATTAAAATAATTTTGATTATCTTTACAAATGAATGAAATTTTGAACGTGACTAAGAAAGCGTTGTTCTTCTTCTTCTTTGCTTATTCCCACTTTATGTGGGGTCTACTCTCCTAATATTTCTGCACCACGACATTCTCTCCGCGATTGTCCGTTCAAAAAGTTATTTTCATTCCTCTTCTACCTCTTTTTTTTTCTCCAGATGGTTCGGCGCTTTTCTTACAACATGATGTTCGTCTCTGCGTATAGCTGTACCATCTCAGGCAACTCTCCGTAAGTTTCTCAGTTACAGGGGCCACCTTAAAGCTGTTGCGAGCATATTCGTTGCGGATCTCGTCTAGCCTTGTCACTCCTCTTGACCATCGTAATAACTTCATTTCGGTCGTATGAAGTTTAATCTCTACCATCTAAAATTTAACCTAATATAGCATAGCGGGTCTTACCGCCATCCTATACATTTTTCCCTTTGTGCCAATAGGCATAGTCGGATCGCATAGCCCTCCAGTTAAGGATCGCCATTTCCGCCGACTTTATGCTGCACGTCAGCTTCTACATCCGCATTATTAGAGATACTTGAATTGTGCGACTTTCGGGAACGGTGTTTCATCAGGGCCTTCTTGGCTGACCCTTGATGATAAACTTCTAACTCAAAATTATTGAACAATAAATAATGTTAATGTGCATAAGTTAATTGTTACAGTTAAAAGAAACCCAAACGTACATTTATTTATAAGTAAGTGTAATATCGTAATATTTTGCCAAATTGATTATTTTTAGTTGACTAAAAATATTTTGTAAATATCAAAAATTACTAGTATCGCCTTTTGAAATATGTACACCATGCCTTACCCGTTTGACTCATAGACATCTAATGTTTATGTTTTGAAAACAAAAGGAAAAAGCCGAATATAAAATACATACCTTGAGATTTTTTGTTATTGTTTAATTTTTTGGAAAATCTGTGTAAAATTAAGATTTACGCAGTTAAACTGCCAAAATTGTGTCGTCTTTGAGTGTGAAGTAAAGCTGCTTAGTCGACCCATTAAAAATATGTTATAAAAAATACTTGATGGTAAAACCGGCAACGTCTTTTATATGAAGAAAAAAAAATCATTAAAACCACGCTGTACATAAAATAATAAAAATATTAAACGTTTAATTAAATCGTATTATTTCGAGATCTCGTTCAAAGTTGTAAATATTTTATATCATTAAATGATTAATTACCATTGTAAATTTTTATTTAGGTTTTTTAAGTTTATTTTGTATTGTGATCATTTCATAATTAAAAAAAAAACAGTAATAATACAAAATTACAACAATATTCATTTAACAGTAAAAACTTTTGGTGTTTTAATTTATTTCCTAATAATATACAAAAATATATTTTTTATTTTTGATTTTTATCATCCAAAAATTGATCCAACGCCTCTTTATCCACTTCCAATTGTATATCTTCTAAGGCACTTGCTTGATTATTAGTTACTTCTATTTCTGTAAAAGATCAAAATTAAAAAGAATAGGTAATTAAAAAATTTTCAATAAAATCTTACTAGGAATTGTTCCAAGACTTTTATAGGTTTCCAAATCTCTTTTGAATGCCTCTTGAAAAACCTGTTGCCTTTCTTTTAAAAGCTGTCTTTGTTTCAACTCGTGCTCAATAACATTTTGGGCATGTTTAGATGCTAAATTAGATCTTGCATTTTCTAAGTTAACTGGAAAATATTTCGAAATAAAGTGTTTAGAAGTATACTTAAATAAAATACATACCTAATTTCTTTTCTTTATACAAAGCCAATTGGTGTCTATGATCAATTTTCTTGTGTTCCAATTCAACTTTGTCAATTAGATCATCTAAAGACATCAAACTTTTCTCAGCCCTATCAAAATCATTGTACAACCCATCAATTTGAATTAAACAATGATCAATTTGGAGCTTTAAACTTCCTGTTGCAGATAAGAAACTCATTGTTTTCTGTAAATTCTCGTGGTCCTTTAATACTTTAGAATAAACCCTTTCAATTTCATCAGCTACATGATTAGCAGCTGATGCATTTTCTTCACTCTGTTTATGTATCTCAGCCCATTCCTGTTGATAGTGAGATAATATCTCAGCTCCGATATTTGGATTAACGTTGTATAGGTCTGTAGGAGTGGTTTCTTCATTTAGGATTTGCTTGCCCGCATGCAATAAGCCTTTTAGGGTATTAAACATGATTTACTAACCTCAAATATTGTTTACTATGACATGATAAGATTTTTTAATTTTGGTGTTTTTGTGGTTGTGTACTATAGTTGGGTTGCTATCTGTACTGATAACGGATGGTCGACAATGTGACTCATTTTATTTATCGTATAGTGTGTTTACGTCAGCATATGTTGTTTATTAAGCGACTTGACAGGTATCAGCTGATTAAAGGAACCTTTAGCGTGGGTGTAAAAAGAGTTGACGAATCATTGAAACATTAATTTTATTATTTATTTTCTCGTATTTTTTAAATTTGTATAAAGTTAAAACAAATTAATGATATATTGTATACATACTTGGAGAAGAATATATGTAGAATTTATATATTTCAATGATATTGATGCCAAGCTGAATTTTCTAAATAATAATATTGTAAATTTATTTGATCGACATGCGCCTATTGTAACGCACACGTTTACAAAAAAAAAACCACATTGGCTAACAGATAATGTGAAACTTTTGATGGATTTAAGGGACAAAGCACTTCATAAATTTAAACACACAAACAGTTTACATGACTGGGACTATTACAAAATGTTGCGGAATTATACTACAGGTGCAATAAAAAGAGAGAAAAGAGCTTATGTGGAGTTCTCGGCAAGGAGTAAAAATAAAAAGCAATTATGGTCAAGTTTAAAGAAATGCGGTGTCCATTATAACAAAAATAGAGAGATTCCTCTTTCACTTTCTGATGCTGATGAAATTAACAACTATTTTTGTTCAGTACAAAGTGACGGGTTGCCAGATGTAGACCTTTTAAATTTTTATAGTAACAATGTTAAAGATTCTGTGGATGTGTACTGCGGTGACGGAGGAGGAGGTAGGAGATGCCTTAAGTGCTATTTCTTCCAATGCTCAGGGAGCTGACCAGCTTTCTATATCTATGATAAACATATGTTCTCCCTTGATCATACATTTCATCAGACACATTTTTAATTTTTGTATAACTGAACATGTTTTTCCATCTTGCTGGAAAGAGTCGATCATTTTACCCATCGCTAAAGCAAGTAATCCTAATGCGGTGTCGGATTTAAGACCAATTAGTATTTTGCCGGTGCTTTCGAAGGCATTTGAAAAAATTTTAGCAAAACAGCTTTGACATTATCTGAATGCGTGTAATATTTTGCCTGAATTCCAATCTGGGTTTAGACCTCATCATGACTGCTGTGGAGCGTTTTTGAATATCACTGACGACTTGTTGTCTGTGATTAATCAGGGGAAGATGTGGGCGCTTGTTATGTTGGACTACTCCAAGGCCTTTGATACTATTAATCATTCATTGTTGTTGAGTATTTTGCACTTGCTACATAGGCCTTGGGTGTGGTGCGATATCGTTGTTCGCTGACTATCTGGCGGGTAGGTCACAAAGTGTCATGATACATGGAAACAGATCTAGACCCACTGAAGTCGTATCCGGTGTACCTCAGGGCTCTGTGTTGGGTCCCATTTTGTATACTGTGTATACATGCCGGTTATACGACTGTCTGCGTCATTGTAAGTATCATGCTTATGCTGATGACACTCAGATTTATTCCTCTTTTAATGAAAAAGATCTTGCTGTTGCGCAAAGACATATTAACCAGGACCTGGATGCACTAGTTAGCCTTTCAGAAAGGCATAATTTAGTTATTAACCCCGATAAGAGTAAGTTATTATTGTTCGGGAGTAAAGCGTGCAGGAATAGAATAAAAATGTGCTCTTAAATCTCTTTATGAACACCGTTTCCTACTTAATAAACGAATAAAAATATTGCTCTGTGAAACACTTGTTTTGTCTAATCTTAATTATTGTGATGTCGTTTACGGACCTTGTCTCAAGGGTCGTGACAAATACCGTATCCAGAAGCTACAAAACTCTTGTATTAGATTCATTTCTGGTTTGAGAAATCGCGATCGAATATCTCATGTTTATGAGGATATCGGTTGGCTGCGTATGGCTGCACGTCGTAGGTTGCATGCCCTTGTTTTCTACCACCATGTGCTGAATAAGAGGGTACCACAGTACTTGTATGAAAGAATTCGTTTCTGAACTGACGTTCACAACGTTAATATACGTAAAAAAGATTACCTGGCAATACCGCGTCACAGGCTTGAGCTGTTTAAGAGGTCGTTTTCTTACACCATTGTTTCTTATTATAATTCTGTTCCTCCTGAATTCCAGCACCTTGGTGGTATCTCCTTCAAGAAGAAAATCAAAGGGCTCTTTCTGACCTGTAATAAATGACTAGGTCGCGCAGTTGTTTTTTTTTAGACTCCATACACACTATGTTATGATTGCTGGTTTTTCGTAATGCTTGCACTGTAATAGTTGATTCGTGGCCCTTTCGTTTCTTTTCTTTTTTTTTTAAAGTTTATTATTTTTACCATTAGTTAGTTAGTTTAGTTAGTTGATAGATTTTTTTTTTTTTTATGGGGTGCCGGAAGAACAGATCAGTGTTCTTCACTGTTCTGAGGTATCTCCATTTGGCGCACATTTTTTTCTTTTTTCTTGTTGTTTGTTTGTTTTTTTTAATATGTATACAAATTTTCTTTTGTTATATTATGGATATACTTATATTATATTATGCGTCAATAAATAAATAAATAAATATATAATTATGAAGACTTTCACGGCCGGTGTTAATCGAACTAAAACTAGAACGATCTCGGTAGTATGAGGGTAAATTATAAGAGCTTTTATATCTTTACCAAGTTGTATGAGGAATGATTTCGATTCAAATCGCCGTGCTCGTTTGCGGCCGAAGCGCTGGATTTGATATATTAATACAAAATCGTCAACTTTGAAAGATTCTAACGTCTCGTTTACTGCCATTAACAAGATATTTTCTTTTACGACTTAGGTAAAATCCCAGGATTGTTGAATCTCATTTAAAATTCAATTGGAAAGATTTAGTCATAAACCTAATCATCATTAGCCAGTTAATCAGCAGCTCATTAACTAGTTACCCATCAGCTATCGTTTTTTTCACTAACTTTATTAACAAATTAAACTAAAACTTAACACTAGACCTAGAACTAGAAACTTTCGGTTAAGCCGTGCGTTTTTTGAAAAAATGTTTAACGTTTCGGATGCCATGTTGCAACATTCTTCAGAAAGCAGTTCGAAGTGATAGTGCTAGTGTTAGTTCTAGTTTTAGTTTAATTAACAGCTGCCGTGAAAGCCTTCGTACCTATATTTTATTAACAAAATTTAGAATCTAACAAAATTTAAGTTAACATATTGCGTTTCCTATTGTCTGGCTTCATCAGTACTACCAGGTTATCGACATACTCAGGAGCTGTCTTGATTTCGTCAGTTGTCCTTAATAACTGGAAAAAGTTTTCTATGATGATATCCGAGAAAATCTTTGCGTGTGGCTTTTGTTCTATGTTCCTGATTGTGTCATATCTATCTTGATAGTAATTCTTTAATCCTATGTACAAATCCTTTGAACAGTTGACCTTTCGCATAATATCAAAGAGTGCGTTTCTGATCATTTGAACACACTCTTCCGTTTTTCTCTCTGTATTAGTAATTTATTGATCGAAACATGTCAGGTTGATTGGTTTGTACAGCTAGACGGAAACTGAAGGGGTCCGGAATTGTCGTACAAGAGGACTTAACAAGTAAACGCTTTAACTTACTTAAGCAAGCGCAATCAATTGTTGGACGAGGGAAGGCCTGGACTAGGGATGGCAGAGTCATGGTTGAATACAGAGGATCCGTTATGCAATTCAAGAATGCTGCTGATTTTTCTTCTGAAGGTTCGGTGGACTGTCTCTCGCTTGAGATTTTATGCGTATCCGGCGTAGAAAACATAATTAACTTTAAACTAGTTTTCATTTAGTAAGATATCATTTAGTGGTAAGACAAGATTTTCTTTTTTTCTCATCTTTTTTCTTCTTTCTTTTTTGAATACAGGTTATTATTATTATTATTTTTTTGTTATATTTTATTTTGCTTCCTGTTGTACTCGCGGAAACTATAATTTTCTTACATAAGTAATGCGCACGTTGGCGGAGATATAGTGTTGTAAGCAAGGTCGTATAAATTTACTTGTTTACTTTTATAAATACCTATATTATAGTTCTATGGTTAGAGTGCTAAAGTTTGGCAATCTCAATGTCAGATCGCTGGTGGCGCATTTCGACGAATTGAGTAGAGTCGTGGTCGACGGCAAGTATGACGTATTTGGAGTAAGTGAAACATGGTTGTCAGAACAGATTCCAAACGCTGCAATCACTATTCCGGGTTATAATGTTGTGAGACGTGATAGACAGACGAGGGGTGGAGGAGTGGCATTGTACCTGGCTCAGGGCCTGAAATATATCTGTGAGCTGGATATGGGGATTGTTGATAATGATGTTGAACAGGTCTGGGTCCGGTTGTTATTCAATTCATATGCATGTTCTTTTGGCTGCATTTATAGGTCCCCTGCCTCGAATGTATGTGCTTTTCTTGATAATTTATGCTCCACACTATGCTGCTTACAGGGTATTACCGACTATTTGTATTGCGCGGGCGATTTAAATATAAACATGCTGAATTTTAATAGCACATATACAGAGAGGTTTAATACGCTTTTAGAAGAGTTATCCCTTTCTCAGATGATAAATTCTCCTACCCGTATCACCACAAACTCGAGTTCCTTGATTGACTGTTTGATCACTAACAACCCGGACGGTTGTATTATCCAGGCAAGCATACCGATGCATATGTCAGACCACAATCTTGTTCAATGTGACATTACTATTTCTGATTCAAGGCCCATTCCGATTACCAAATTTTGTAGACCTATATCAAACATCGATGCCTATAGTCTGAAGGGTGACTTATCCCGGTTACCACTCTATGCAATCTATCATATAACTGATGTTAATCAGAAAGTACATTTTTTAAACACTCATCTTTTGGCACTTCTAGATTTTCATGCACCGGTTCGGTCACTCAGATTACATAGGCCATTTGCACCATGGTTAACGGACACAATAAAACTAATGATGTCGCTGAGGGATAGAGCCTTATCTCGATATAAAAGAACTAAATTAATAGCGCACTTCGACTACTACAAGTCCTTACGCAATTTAACGACTTCTGCAATACGACGAGAAAAGAAATCTTTCTTAAATAGTACATTTGTGACTAGTGATGTAAAGAGTAGTTGGCGGCTGTTATCCAAGTTGCAGATTGTCAACAGGTCCAAACCCACTGTTCCCGCACATTTAGATTATGTTGGAAATATTAATGATTATTTTGTGAATTCTGTTGGTTATGCTGATGTGGATGATGATTTGCTCACTTTTTATGGTACAAATATGCTTTACCCAAATTCCCATGAGAGATTTTCGTTTGGACTCAGTGACACCTCTTCGATCATTAAAATTTTAAATGGCATTAAATCAACATCTTCTGGCATAGACGAATTGAACATCACATTTATAAGAATGTGTCTCCCTGAAATATTGCCCTACATTGTACATATTATAAATACCTGTCTTAAACAGTCTATTTTCCCGGAAGCCTGGAAGATTGCTTTGGTAATGCCGTTGCCTAAAAAACCAAATCCAGCAGGTTTGGCGGACCTGCGTCCAATTAGTATCCTGCCAGTTATCTCAAAAGTCCTTGAAAGGTGCATGGAGGTCCAATTGCGTAAATATATTAGTGATCATAACATCTTGCCCACCTCTCAGTCTGGTTTTCGACCTAACCATAGCTGTACAACGGCTCTATTAAAGGTAACAGACGATATTATTAGAGCTCGTGATGGCGGTCTATGTGGGATACTTATACTGCTGGACTACAGTAAGGCCTTTGGTAAGGTTAACCATTCAATGCTTTTAGCTCTTCTGCGCTATGTTGGTCTGTCCGACTCAGCGGTTTTGCTTTTGGAACAATGTATCTTCATCATCACTGCCTGCGAGAGTGGGAGTGTCACAGGGGTCTATTCTGGCTCCTCTATTGTTTTCCTTGTATACATCCCAGTTGCCTAGGTATATTTTGTCGGTATATTTTTGGGTGGAGAGAGGCTGGTAGTGTACCCTGAGTCAAAAAATCTGGGTGTGCTTGTCGACAGCAATCTGCGATTCAGCAGTCATGTCACTGCTTGCGTGAAAAAGGCATATGGTGTTCTTAGATGCCTCTATCAACACCGACACATTTTAAATATAATTACAAAGAAACGTTTGTGCGAAACACTTGTTCTGTCAAATTTTGTGCATTGTGCTGCCATGTATGGTCCATGTTTAACTGGGTATGAACTTCATCGTATTCAAAGGGTTCAAAATAGCTGTCTTCGTTTTATGTATGGCGTTCGTAAGCGTGAAAATATTAGTCACACATTGGTTACTGCAAAATGGTTAAATATCAGAAACAAATTCAAACATCAGTTCTTGTGTCTTGTGCACAAGTTAATTACTACGGGGACTCCACCTTACTTATATAATAAAATCACCTATAGGACCGATGTTCATAACTTGAATCTTAGACACAAAAATACTATCGCCGTTCCTGCTCACAAGAAAGCTCTTTTTAGGTGCTCTTTTTCATATAATGTGGCCAAGGAGTATAATTCCTGTCCTCCTGAATTTAAAAATAAAAGTCTATCCGTTTTTAAAGTTAACTTGCGTAACACCTTGTTTCGGCTTCAGATAGGTCAACATAATCCTTATGCTGCCTCAGTGCTCTGACATTGGGTTGTTATCTATTTATTGGTTATATAGGGAATCATTTGAATTGATTAATTTAATTGCGGAAAACAATTGAAGATGTAATTATTAGTCATTCTCAACTCTAGGTTGAGTTGAACAGATGGCTTCCATCGCGATGGATGCCAATCTGGACTCCGCCTATTGGCCGCAGATTGTAATTAGTTTCACATATAGAATGAATTTTTCATTTATATTTGTTTTTTCTTTATATTATTGTTTAACTTTTTTATGTTGGTCGTTGCGGTCAATAAAGTACTATTATTATTATTATTATTCAAAAGAATTTAGAAATAAAACCAGTAGTAAAACATTTTTTTTGAATTTTATTTAGTTGTTATACTGGTTAGACCAGGGATCTACATATTCAAAAACAATCCTACAGCTTAACAGTAGTGTTTGCTTAATTATTTTTTTTTTCTGAGAAGTTATTGAATTTTCGAAGAACATCAGAGGGGCAAAAGAGTTTTAGAATATTTTCATCTAGCTAAATCAAATTTTCCGATGTACCTTCCACCTTCATACAAAAAATCGAGGCAAGAATTGAACGTGGCTGGTTACATTTAGTAACTTACAAGGGAAGTGTCACAACTGTGTCTCACCGATTTCGATGCAATTTGGTACAGTCATAGAATGGGCCAAAATAAGGTTCGCACATTTTTTTATACGTGCGGTAAAAGCCCCTGGGGCGAGTTATAGGGGTTGAAAGTTTGGAGAAAAAGTACGTTTTCACTTATATTTTGAAAACGAAAAGTGCTATCAAAATTTGGTAAATTGTAACTGATATTCATTTTAAAAGAGCTTTCTTTTGATGTGTCACACATATAGCAGAGGGTTAAAAAGGGCGAACTACCCCTATTTTTTTGGAATTATTTAAAAACCACCCTATCGATTTTGGCGGCATTAAGTATACTTCTAGTGCGTTCAAAAATATTAGTTAAGGGTTTTTTCCCATTCGCCCTAGATCAACCCCAGCGAAGTTACGGGGGTTAACATGTAAGCACTTTTCGTAAGAATGATGTGATAAAATTGTCAGGTATTTTGAAAATACTTTAAACAAAACCGTAAATTAGTCGCACAATAAAATGTTTAGTGTAAAATAAGGCATAATACACCATATAGGGGTTGTTGGGGTTATCCACCCCCTTAAAAATTAATTCTATCCCGGGCGTTATTTGTCGATTACGGCGAAATTTGGTACTGTGTTTGTTTTATATTTGAAGTAAAAATTTTTGAAAATGGTTATAAGGGTTACAAATTAGGGGTAGTTTTTTGTTTATACCTCGAAGATGAAAACTGCCATCGTAACTGTGGTATTGTTTTTTAAAAATCTATCTATCGATGTTCCACGAGGTAAACTACCCTCATTTTCTTTAAATAATAAATATAAAACTACTAGATAAATAAGATATTTTATTTATTTATGAGTTAAAAAGCAACTGACAAAAAAAATAGTTCAATATACCAAAGAAGTTTATTCTACATTACTAATTGACGTTTTTTATGTATTATATTAATTTTCAATATTAAATTTATTTTTATTCTACGTAGTGTTGGCAAAAATGAAAGTCGTGGAAAAAATGTTTTAAACATAATGATTTTTTACACCATGCACATGTTATGACCGCTATATCCCCACAGATATCACACGTTGGCTTCTCACTCGAAAAGCAAACTTCCACGGGATTTTCAAAATGGTCTGGTCTCTCCTCTATATAGCCACTTGCAAACCATGCGTATTTAAAAACATTTATAAACCGAGGGGAAGCCAACTGGTTATGCGTCAACGATTGCAATTTTAATATGTTATCCCTCTGATGTAAATTGACATCATACTGGTAAAGAATAATCTGATCAGAGAATCTTCTAATAAAATTTTTCCATATTCTGAAACCAAATACATCTAGGGGCTGTATTTGACCTGTTGTCCCTGCAGGTATAGATAAATGTTTAAAATTAGTACCTGATGGAGTTATTTCACTAATAACTTCAGGACAATGGCCACTCCAAGAATCTAATAATAATAATGATTTAGAACCAGTATTTGGAAAATATACATTTTGGAGCCAATTTTTCATGTGTTCTGAAGTTAACTTTCCAGATTTTGATGCCAAAACGTATATATTGTCTGCTTTAAACATTGTATTTGCTACCCTCGGTCCAAAGCTGCCAGAGGGTTCTTTTAAAACAATAAAAAGTGGAGAAAGAAGTTTCCCATCAGCAGATATTACGGGTTGAATTGTGTAACTGTGCGTTGTAGATGACACCGACTGGACCACACTTTCTACGGTTTTAACTCCTAAATCGCTTAATGTTCTTCCCGAATGGAATTCCAAGTTAAAACCGCTCTGATCCGAATTGTAGGTGTTTTCAGGTCCATATATTTGGATTTGTAGCTTTGCCTCTTTAACGAAATCTTTTGCTAAAGTTTTTACTCGATCAACATTTCCAATTTGTTTTTGGGATAGAAATTTTGTTATTTTTCGGCTTACTAACCGATTTGCTTTCTTAAAACGTTGCACCCAGCTATGAGATGCTTTGAACAGTTGAGGAGATAAATTCTTTTCATTTCTAGCTTGTATAGCCCATCTGCGTATATCAATATCATGTAGTGGCAATTTATTATCTACGGCGGCTCTCGCTTGATTAATTACAAATTCGGTAATTTCTGCTAATTTTTCTTTGTATGTCCCTCTTTCTTCAATATATTTAGACCATCTGTGCAATTGGGTCTTTGACGTTACTTTTCGGTATTTGTTTTTTACGGTTTCTAGTTTCAAATAACCTTTCTTCCCACTTGTCCAGTAATTTACCGCCTCTAATTTGTACTCGTAGTCGATGTCATCCTTCAATGGACAATGAGCATCAGTATCTTCTACAAACCTGTCAGTTGTATCCTGGTCTTCAATAATTTGCTGACCGTCATTGATGCCATTGGATGAATCGAAAATTAATACAGTTTCGTCTTCAATTTGCATATTGTAGTCTTCCATACTTTCCATTAAAATACGCTGTATATTTTCTTTTAAACTAACTTCTGCTTCATTTACAGGAGTCTGGGGAATATTCATAACAGTAAAAACTGTCATTAGCAAATTTAAAACGTTTATTGGGTTTATTGTAACCATTGCTTCTGTCAGTTGCTCTGAAACTAAAATCTACCCACTGGGCACACGTTCTTTTATACTAGAAAAAACTATTTTGAGAAATGACCTTTAGCAAGCGGCACTAAAAAAACAAATATTGTGCCAAAATTTTTTTGGTAGGTGTATTTTTGGCAACATTATGTAGAATAAAAATAAACTAATAAACTATATAAAACAAACACAGTACCAAATTTCGCCGTAATCAACAAGTAATGCCCGGGATAGAATTAATTTTTAAGGGGGTGGTTAACCCCAACCACCCCTAAATGGTGTATTATGCCTTATTTTACATTAAACATTTTATTGTGCGACTAATTTACGGTTTTGTTAAAGTATTTTCAAAATACCTGACAATTTTATCACATCATTCTTACGAAAAGTGGTTACATGTTAACCCCCGTAACTTCGCTGGGGATGATCTAGAGCGAATGGGAAAAAACCCTTAACTAATATTTTTGAACGTGCTGGAAGTATACTTAATGCCGCCAAAATCGATAGGGTGGTTTTTAAATAATTCCAAAAAAATAGGGGTAGTTCGCCCTTCTTAACCCTCTGGTATATGTGTGATACATCAAAAGAAAGCTCTTTTAAAATGAATATCAGTTACAATTTACCAAATTTTGATAGCACTTTTCATTTTTAAAATATAAGTGAAAACGTACTTTTTCTCCAAACTTTCAACCCCTATAACTCGCCCCAGGGGCTTTTACCGCACGTATAAAAAAATGTACGAACCTTATTTTGGCCCATTCTATGACTGTACCAAATTGCATCGAAATCGGTGAGACACAGTTGTGACACTTCCCTTGTTAGAAGGGAATATTGAAAGTACAAATAAGCTAGAAACGTGCTCTATTATTATATGGTGTTTATAGTCCTCGAGAAAAAAAAGTTAAACTAAAATTTTCCGTTATTTTTGAAGGTCCCCAGGTGAGTCGAAGTTGCTTATAGTTCTGCTCGAAGTGGTTATATAAGAAAGTAACCAAAAAAAATTTGCTAAAGAATGACTCCTGTAGTTTGGGAACGTCATTCAGATAATCCTGTATATTATTACGTGAAATGTCACAATTGACGGATAAATTTTTTAGTAATTATTAAAAATTGTACGTCCATCTATATTAGGAAAAATGAAGTAGGTCGTGATGAAACGCAGAAAACAATGGCGCTGAATTACAAATAGGTGCATTTAATGTACTGCCACTTTGCAAATGAGGCTGTGATGAGTGATGACCAATATCAAAAGAAGATTAAAAGATGCATACGACAGTGTTATCTTTTACGCGAACAAAACGTGGACCAACGACAACTATCTCTATCACAAAGCCAATCAGGTAACAATTCAATTTAATATTGAAACTTTCGTTTGATTAAGAGAATTTTTTAAACTGTCACCTTGACAGGAGCTATATGCCCGTTACGTAAAGATTCAGGAAACGTTCGCCGAAGAAGTAACACGACCGAGAACCGTTCGCGACAGCATACCCAATAGTAAATTGGCGCAGTACTCGAACTATAAGTACGACGAATCCAGGGAATTGTCATACACCCCTATCGGGCCGGACGTGGTATTTCATTATCCGTGCCAGTTGAAGCAAATGAACGCGAACGAACCATGGATGTTACCTGAAGTCGAACAGCTCTTCATCTGGCTAACTTATTCTCCTACTTTTAATTTGACGCAGTACATGGATCTTGCGGATTATAATCACACGGAAACTTATGATTTGGCGAGAAACTTCTGCAACGATGACGAAGATCTTCACGTGATCAATCCGAGGCGATACGAAGATTTCGAAAGGACACCAGGAAAACCACGGTTTACAAAATACGATTATTTATTTGAAATAGATTCAAAAATGATTGTACCACCTCCGGTTCTTAATTTTAATAGTTTTGAAGATATGACGGTTAAAATGAAATTTGATGTTGGTAAGTTAATTATCCTAAGAAAAGTAATCGTCTTTAAAAATGATTATTTTGCATATTGTATATAACTTGTTAATCATTTTTTATTTTTATGATGATGTGTAAAGTGCGTATTTGTTAGTTTTAAAAAGGATGATCAATCGATAGTTGAGACATTAGAAATGGAAGGCATCCACTAAATGTTTCATGATAATGGAAGTTTAGTTATACCCCTATATATTTATTTATTTACTCTGGTCAATATCGCTAATCTTTTTATAATACGATCTTAATGACCTTTTTATAAGGGGATATTCTCTTTTAAAGTAGCGACGAAGAATTGTTATGCATAATGTTATAAAGATTTTGTTTTATATAATGCTGTGCTACGTTTTTTTGTTAATATTTAGATGCAATCAAAAATATATGGAAAACAAATAGATGTGAAGAAATGGGTCCAAATAAAAAACTCCAAGTGTATAAATCTCCGTTTGATAACATCTTTATAGACGAGACATCATCTTCATCGCAAAAATTTCTTCATTACCCCGAATATTTTAACGTAGAGCGAAATCCATATCACTTTAATGAACTTCAAGAAAAGGCCAGCGATTTTCGGAATTTGCAGGTAAATATTTAATATTTCAAACCAGTTTTATTAAAAAAACAAATCGATTTTTACCATCAGAACTTAACAGACGTTTTAAAAAAAATTAAGGATAGCGATGTTATAACAACAGCCAATAGAAATACTAAAGTAACTTCTTCAATAGTTCCTATGCGATCAGAAACAGAATGTGCTGCAAATACCCCGGCTAGAAGATTATATTCGGATGTAGTTCAAGGAGTTGCATCTAACAACAAACCGTCAACATCGAAATCTCACGTAAATTTAGACAGTTCACCGCCTTTGGCACATACCTCTTCGTGTAAAGATATCCAATTTGGAAATTTAGATGAGGGAATATCTTCAACGAGTTCATACAAGTATATTCCGCCAAAAACGCGTCCTTCGTCGCCATCTACTAGTTGGTTAGATCAACTTAGAGGAAAACAAGATTCCAGGATGTTTTTAAAACACGACGATGGACGAAAAGCGGAATGTTCACAAACGAAAATTTCTAATTCTTCACATACCTCGTCTACGCAAACAAAATCGTTTCCTACGTCAAGTTTATTTTCGGAATCTTTATCGAATAGTCCAATTACTTGTTATAATAACTTTCCTAGCAGCGGTTATCCGAATTGTGTGCAAAATGCTTTCGGATCTAGCGATTATCAACCGAGCGATCTTCAAGCCGCTTTTCATGCCTTTCATAATCAGAACCTTCAAAACGCTTATCAAGGAAATTATTTTGGAAATACCCCATATCAATATCCACAGGTAAAAAATTTAATAAAAATAATTTTTTGGTTTACATCTATTTATTATTTTTAATAGGGCAATTTATATTGTAACAATTTTACAACTGGGAATTACCCTTCGAATCATTATTCATATCCGACGACATCCTTTCCAAATCCGCTAACCACAACTGCGGCAGCAGCAAGAAGTTTTGTCCAACAACAGCAGCAACAACAACAACAGCAACAAAATCAGAATAGTTTGCATTATAATTCGGGTCAATGGGTTATTAATCAGATTCGTTCACCATCGGTTTTTAATGTTGCCCATTTTCCACCTCAACCTTATTTTTTATTACCTTCGCATTTTCCAAAACAAAGGTAAGAAATTAATTTATATAATAACTAACATTAATGCCCGTTTGCACCGTTTTTGAGTTAAGCTTTGCTTAACTAAGCGTCCCTTAATTTTTAAGCCAAGCTTTAAATGTAATCCGTTGCACCGCAATATATTTAAGAAAGTTTAGTAAAGCAAAAATAAACTCGGCAACAACGCACTAAATCGGTGAAAATGGGAAACTGTATTACCGATAATCGATAATTAATCTTTTATAAATGTTATATAATAATGTTGATATTTTATAATAGACGGTTAAAGTAATTTATCATCTCATTTCTTCTGACATTTCCTTGAATATTATCGCCATTAATTACTTCTGGTATATTTCCTACTTGAATTAGATTTTCAAATTCATCTGCATTTATATCAGGTTCCGGGGGTTCTTCTTCATGCATACTAATACTTATATTATGTAGTACTGCTGATGCTACAATTACAGCGTAAGCAGTGGCTAATTTTAACCTAATGCCATATGCTAATATGGGAAATCGCCTTTTCCATACACCAAACAAGCGTTCAACAGTGTTTCGTGTTGTGATATGGGCCTTATTGTACAATTTTTCTGCTGCAGTTTCTGGATTTTGTAATGGTGTTAGCAGATATTTACCTACACCATAACCACTAGCACCTATAACATGGTAATTATGTTAATGGTTCAAGGAATATCATTTTACAATTTACCTAGAATAATTCCATTTCTAAATTCTCCACCTTCTAGCCTAGCACGTATTCTACTATTTGAATAAATAGTCATGTCATGTGTTGATCCTGGCCATCGTGCTACAATATCTTGCACCTTAAGGTCAGAATCTCCCACAACTTGGACATTTATAGAGAAATAGCCTTTCCTGTTTCTGAATATCTCACCATCTTCTCCTCCTAGAATATATTATTTATTTATTTAGTTAAGGTTCTTTTTTATTGAATTATGTCAATATACCTGGAGATTGTATCTTTATGTGGGTGCCATCAATGCATCCTACAATACTTGGAAATAATGCAATATTATAAAAATCTCTTTGTATTTTTTGAATATTATTTTCTGTTGGCATTTTTATGTAAGCATGAGATAGACTAGCTAATGCAATTGAAACATTTTTAATAATTCTTGATGATGTAGAAACATGAATCCCCATAAAATCTGATATGGTTGATAAATGTCCACCTGTAGCATAAAAACGTAGACATGTTAATAATTGGTCCATAGGGCTTAAGCTGTTATTTCTACAAAAAGAATCAATAATTAATTACATATTTATTATTTACATAATATTTTACGTACATGTCTGTAGGATATTCAAGCTTTTCTTCAATTAGTGGTAAAATGTTTAAAACAGTATTCTTTGTTAAACGAAATCGTTGAAAAAATGTAAGGTTATCCAAATCTTCAAAATGATTGCGCCGTAGATATATCCGTTTAGGAAATCCATAATCAACAATCTCTAATATTTCTGCATCATTTCCAAACATATCTTCATCGTCGTCAAAAATATCCATGTTTTCACAATTTTCACGTGGTGCAAACGGGCATTAGAATAATAAAGTACTGAGAAAACAGCTTACAACCACGTCATATACTTTAAAATAAATAAAATAATGTATAATGTTAATTAAAGAAGGTAATACAAACTTTTTTTACAGATGGTTACATTATATGAGACAACCACCAACACCTCAGGCCTACCAATTAAACGCAACGACTCCACCTCACCCGCCTTCCTCGAATCAGCAACCTCAAGCGGTACCGGTATCGCAGATGCAACAACAAGTTTCACCACAAACCATACAACAATTACAACAAAATTGGAGTGGAGTCGTTCAACAAAGTCATCAACAATCGAACCAAACGAGTCAATCGGTTTTTAAAACGACATCAACCCAACACATCGTTGCCGCAAGCTACAATGCATTCGAAGGTTCGTCTTCGAGTATGCATAATTTAGATTTGTCGACGAAACAAAAGTTGAAAAGTAGAAAAATAAATTCTCAAGTGAATTTGGCTTTTAAAACGGTTAGGAGTAAATCGCCGGATGTTAAATCGAGTTCGACTACCTCGAAACGATCGTCGATTACTTCGGAGGGTTCTTGTGCTGGTGAGGTATTAGATAGTAGTAATAATAATGGGAATTTGATGAAGGTTTCTCAAGAACAACAACAGAAGCAAAGGGTAGAAAAAGATGTTGGGATGATAGTGGCAGATGATTCAAATAAAGGAAAGGGTATTATTATTCAAAAGAATTCTTCTGAGGGAAAGAAAATATTTTCGAATTCTTCAACAGTGATGACGAGAGATTACGAGAGTGAAATTCATTCTTTACCGGTTACAGCGACAGCGTCTGAAGAATTGGAGAGACAAGCACTTGATGAGTATGAATCGTCAAATGAAAGTTTTTACAAAGTAATTTTTTTTATGTTTTAAATTATTTTATTAAAACTAAATAATATTTAGGAATTGGAACGTCAAGCTGAGGAACAATACGAAGACTCGGAAAACCGGTTCGGCCCCCCGAATGATTTAGAATTCGACAATAAGTCTTTTTTCGGGGGGCTTTGCGCCAATTATTACTACTTGATGATGGTTTGCTATATTTATCACTATGCTTAAGGTGTAATATTCAACGTATTATTTTGTCTATTTTCGGTGTAAGTTTTTCATTTTCATTTTTGTTTTGAATTATTTTTTGTGTGCATTATTCTGTAATGCAAAAAAAAACGATAATCGTAAGGACCATGACCGAAAGATATTCATCGATTCACAAATAATAAGGATACGAAAACAATATATTTTAATGCGTTTACGGTATTATAAGGTAAGTAATTATTTTTTGAATACTTTTGTTTTTTAATAAATTACGATTTAATATTAAAATAAATATGTATTGAGTAGCATATTTATTATATAAAATAAATTTAATAAATTTTATATGCAATTGAAAATGTTGTTTCCAATTTCAGAAGTATTAAACTTAGCGAGCACAAATAATTTTATTATAATTAATTGATATTTTTATGATTTCATCGCTTTCATTAATAAAATTGTTTACGTGCTCCGTACTAGTTAAAGCTAACAATTTTATTTATGTAGGTTTACCAGTTTATAAAGTCTGATTTATTAAACATATTTTTAAGTTGAAATAATAATATTGATTTTTTAATGAATATCACGGAAACGGTCTATATGCGTTGTAGTGGTGTAATTTTTTATGTAGTTATTGATGTATATTAATTTAAAACGACGTGTTTACTTTTTTATGGAATTTTGTTTTATTATTATTTTTGTTTCTATTTATTTCTAATCTGTCTGTAAGTACTGACGAAAATATAGACAATTTAGAAAATTTGGACGACTCAACAGATAGTATATGTACGGTAGTTCCAAATAAAACAAAACACACCAAAGTTGCCGCCTTAAACAATAAAACTATATTTAGAATGCTCAACAAAATTAAAGAGTTAGAAAACCAAATCCTCAACCTAAGAGTACAAATTACAAAAATGAATAAACGGAAAAATCAATCAAAGTTTAAGTACTGTTTCAATAAAACTCGCGAGTCGGTACAATCAACAGTGAAAAATAACTCGGCGGTCGAAGATCCATCGAACAAGGCGTCAACCAATACCAGACGGCAACAGCTGCCTTATCATGGCACGGAGGTACGGAAGTCGGTACGAAACATAGACGAAACTAGGGTACCAAATTCGCCCTGCATTGCCCCAGAAGATAGCAAAGGGAGAATATTGCTACTAAGTGACAGCCACGGTCGCGATGGTGGCAGGATTCTAGCGCAATATTTAAACAACGATATAAATAAAAAATACGAAGTTTGCAATATATGCAAACCAAACGCGACGATGGCAAATGTAATACAAGATGTTCAATTGTTATGTGAAAATTTTAATAGGAATGATTATGTTATAATTATGGCAGGCTGCAATGATATTCTTCAAGATAAAATATTTACTGATGATATTTATCTTAAACTTAGAGTAATTAAAGAGAAATGTAATCTTATTTTCATTGCTGTACCTTTCTGGGACAAAAACCCACAATATGTAAAAAGATGTTTGACTTTAATTGTAAAATTAGTAAATTCTTGAAATCAATAGATTATACGGGAAACAGCTTTCTGAAAGTCAATGGGTTTCTTAAAACATTAGACAAAACTAGGCATGGCCTTCATTTAAATATGAGAGGGAAATGGAAATTGTATGATTTTGTGGCTAAACGGGTATTATTGATATCTGGTTCGGGTTTAAATTTTCACCCACACCGCGTAGAGAACAATTTGTAGCAAAAAACCCTATATTAAATATACTGTACACAAATATTCGAGGCATTGGTAGTGGAATGGGGATGCTTGAGGGATACATTCAGGATAAAGATTTTAAAGTTTTGTGCCTTACTGAGACTTGGCTAAAAGAGTATGAAAGCGTAAATGTTTCAATATCTGCGCTGTATCCTTGTTCTTGTTACAGTCGTCGGGTGCATATTCGTGGAGGTTGCATGATATTAGTGAGAAATGATATACCTTGTAAGAATCTTGATAGGCTGGTCTGCACTTCAATTGAAAAACATTTTGAAATTAGTGGAATAAAAATTCTAGACCTAGATATAGTCATACTTACTATATACAGATCGCCAAGTGGTGATATTGATGTTTTTGTTGAGAAGTTAGACCATGCATTGTCTTTCTTTCCTGCTTCTCAGAGAGTCATCGTTACGGGTGACTTTAATGTATGGTTTGGTACTGATAGGCACGATACGTGCTTGGTACTTGAATGTTTCAATACTTTCGGCTTTATCCCATTGATTGAAACGGCAACACGTGGAAAAAATTGTATAGATAACATTTTTATTAATTTTGACTCCACATGTGTTGAAGCAGTAGTAAGTGACCAGGTGCACACTAAATCAGGAGTCACGGTTGAATAAAATTACTTGTAGGCCTATGACGGAGAGAGGCAAATTTGTCTTTTATGAATCTGTGTCAAATATTGACTGGGACTTTGTTTCCTACAATGACTTGGATATTGACAAAAAGTTTCAAATGTTTTTGAGCGCTGTACTGGAGGGCTTTGAAATGGCTTTTCCCGTGAAACAGGTTGGTGAGAAACAGCTGGGGTCCTCTGATAACTGGTTTACTCCTGAACTATGTATGCTACGCAATAGGCTAAATGTTCTCAATACAATTTATAAAGTAATAAATACTAACGAAGTAAAAAATATGAGAAATATAGTCCATGCTCAATATAATAAAAATAAAGTAGCTAAAATAGAATATAATGATAGACTTATCAAGGAGTCTCAATGTTCAGGGAAAATAATGTGGCAAATTATTAATCAAAATCGGCCCAACACCCTTAATAAAATTAAAGCCGAATTTGACCCTAACGAAGTTAATGATTTTTTTCTAAATGTACCCGTTGATATAATTAATAACTTAAATAGCTCCTATTTAGAAAATAAATTTACTTATTTTCTTAATAAAATTGACGCAAAACATTGTAGTTTTTCATTTGGGAAAGCATCTTTTATTGAGGTACGTGACATTATTGATTCTCTTAAGCCAAAGTCAACTAAAGATATATATGGCCTAAGTGTAAAATTAATTAAACAAGTTAAAAATTTAATAATTGAACCTCTTACTAAACTTATTAATTTTGCTATATGTGAAGGAGTATTTCCAAATGCTTTGAAAACAGGTTTAATAGTTCCCGTCTTTAAAAAGGGAAGTCCTGACCAGTTAGAGAATTTTAGGCCAATCTCACTCTTGCCGGTGTTCTCGAAGATATTTGAAAGGGTGCTGAGCAGTAGGATTGCTGATTACTTTGAGGGTAATTCCCTGTTTGCTGCCACACAATACGGATTTCGTAAGGGTAAATGCACATCTGAGGCAATAGCTGACTTTGTTGAAAGAACTGTTGAATGCTTTGAACAGGGGCAGTATCTTGTTGGAAGTTTTTGTGATTTGAGTAAAGCTTTCGACTGTGTACAACATGACCTTTTGATTGAAAAATTAAATAAATATAATTTTGATAATCTCAGTTTGAAACTAATCAAATCTTATCTTACAGGTAGAACTCAAACTGTTAAATGTGGAAATAGCTTTTCAGAAAAGAAATTAATAACCGTGGGTGTCCCACAAGGGTCAATTCTGGGACCGTTATTATTCTTAATTTATATCAATGATCTTGCTCAAAATATAAGTCAGTCGGATGTAATAATGTACGCCGATGACACAACCATAATAAACTTTGGAAATAACCATGAAATGACACAGTCGAAGGCGCATACTGCACTAAATAATGCCGAAATGTGGTTTACGTCGAACAAACTGAAACTAAATACTGAAAAGACAACAGTTACTGCTTTTTCAATGCGGTCTACCTTGAATTCTGATTGTGTTAAATTTCTAGGCGTTTATCTGGATCCTAAATTAACTTGGGACAAACATATCCAATATGTATTTAATAAACTATCTAGTAGTATATATCTGCTTCGTCTCTTAAGCAATAATGTGTCAAAACAAGTATTAAAATGTGCGTATTTTTCGCTGTGTCAAAGTATAATGACATATGCACTCCTGGTTTGGGGGGGTGCCTCAAGCTGCGATAGAATATTTCGACTTCAGAGAAGAGCAATAAGAATTTTAGACAACTTAAAATACAGAGATGATTGTCGTAACTCTTTCATAAAGCAAAAAATTTTAACCTTCCCGGGATTGTACATCCTGGAATGTGTGATCTATGTCAGGCAAAACCTTCACAAGTGTGTTACTCAAAATAGTGTGCACGGATATGAAACTAGGAATGGAGCACACTTGATACCTAATTTCTGCAGGCTTACCAGAAGTCAACGCCATTTTAATTTTGTGGCAATAAAATTTTTTAATAAAATTCCTGCAGAAGTTACAAGGCTATCACATAGGCTTTTTAAACTAAAAATGAAATCTTTTCTTATTCAGAGGGCTTATTATTCGTGCCTCGAGTATTGGGATGATGTTGTAAATGTGGGTGATTTTGAACCTGTTATTAAAATTAATTAACGATCAGTTGTTATGCTGTGTTTGTTACGCCGTAGATTGTTTGTTTTATTTCAAGTAGTTTTTAACATGTATTGTTTAATATGAATTATGACAAGTGTGACATATTATAATGTATTGTATACTGAAATATCGAGCATGAATAAAAATTATTATTATAATTATTATTATTATTATAAAAATGTTTTGATGCAATTACAATATCTAGATTACTAAATTGTGGTAACATTAAATTTATTAAGATATTTGTTTATGGTTCATACGGTTATGATTTGAAAGTGAGGAAAACGAGGAAGACTTGATAACAATCCTTAAAAAGTTAAATGTTGTAAGCAATGGTGATGTTGTTAATATATTTGTATTTTTATAAGGTAAGCTGGGGCAACTGGGCCCAGGGGGTAAGTGGGCCATGAGTCTGTCAATGTCTAACCTGCTGCCACGGAATATTCAAACAGTTGGCAACGTTGTGTCAACCGTCGACTTGCCGGTACAACGAATATAACCTCGTTTTTCTATGCGGCATGCACGTGAGTGCGTTCTGAATTTAATGCATATATTTTGGTCTGACAACGTGCTGCAGTAGTGCATTTGTGTGGTCCTGATTTGAGCAATGTAAGTATTGATAAATTAACTTATAGATGTAATAATAAAATACGTTTAAAACGAGTGGCAAGCATGAGTGGCTGGATCCAACTGGATCCTTGGGTTCCAGTTACCCCGAATATTGGAAGTAATTACTTACACTTTTAGAAATAAATTTCGACATGTTTCTTCTTTCTTTTACAGACATTAACGTTTCAACATGGTGAGAACGTACGTTCGAAAAACTGAGAAAGGTGCAGGGTCCGCTTACACGGTAGAAGATTTCCAGCGTGCGATTGATGATGTAAGAAATGGCAACAAAACAACCAGAGGTGCAGCACTGTTCTACAACATACCAAGGAGCACACTGAAACATCATGTGTTAGGAACGAGGGGAAAGGGTTCCACATCGAAGGAAGGCAGAGGAGGCGGAGGTGTAACTTCGTACCGAACTGCCGTCAACTGCCGAAGAAGAAGAAATTGCCAATTGCATCAAGGTAATGGAAAAGCATGGATTTGGTCTGTCGCGAGAAGATGTACTGGATTTAGTACAAATGTACATTAGACAGAATAATTTGCCAACAAGATTCAAAGACCAACAACCTGGAACCGACTGATTCATCTCTTTCAAGAAAAGGCAACATTTGTCTATCAAAAAACCCCAAAGTATCGAATACGTTCGGTGTGACCAAGTTAACCCTTGGGTCATCTACGACTTTTTTGACAAGTTGGAACACCTCATGAAAGACTTAAAACTTGAAGGAAAGCCAGGACAGATATTCAATTGTGATGAAACGTCATTTTGCCATGACCCTTCTAAAACCAAAATTGTTGGGGCCATTTGGTGCGCGATGTCAGCGCAAAACTAGTTCTTCTGGGCGCAAAAATACTTCTGTGTTGCTTTGTTGTTCCGCTGATGGAAGAACTCTTCCATTGCTTTGCGCTTTGTTTGTCAAGTTTGTCATGGAAAATTGGATAAACGAAGAATTGGCCACACAAACTGCTGTTTCAGTAACTGAGCGTGGGTGGATGGAGACAACCTTATTCTACAACTGGTTTAGAGATGTTTTCCTTAGAAATATTGGTAGAGAAAGACCTGTAATTTTAATTTATGATGGGCCGTGACCCACATTTCCGTAAAGTTGATCCAACTAGCACGGGCAAATGACATCATTATCATGAAGCTGCCACCACACACAACACATGTTCTACAACCCCTCGATGTTGCCATTTTTAAAGGCTTGAAAACGGCATGGGACAAGGCATTGTGCAAATGGCAACGGCAGAATCCGCGGAAAAAAATTCCCAAAGCTGAATTCACAACCATCCTAACAAAGCTTAGCGGCGAAATTCTTGAAGAAAGCATAAAAACGGATTCAAAGCAACAGGAATATACGATCCATGCAAAGATGTTCCAAATCGGGAAGCTATTCCGGTTTCAGTTTTTAAACCTGAAGATTTAAAAAAATACAGGAAGAAATCACCTGCGCCGTCAGATACACAAGTTGAAGCCACTTTGTCCACATCTTCCGCACAAGACAGTGAGGTACCAGTGACGTCAACTGAGCAACAAACTAACATAGCTTCTACCTCACATCCACAAGTTCTATTAAATGAACAGCCGAGTACATCCAAGGCTTTTTTTAATGTACCAGCAGAAACACAAAACCATGAAGATGAACAACCGAACACGTACACAAATGAACCAACAAATCTCAGGAATGATGAAAACTCAAAAGAGTTGGAAACACCGATACGAAAAAGTTTTGAAGACGTTCTTCTAGATTTGTCCAAGAAAGACACAAAAGCAAACCCGGAACGAAAACGCAAGAGGCTGGTGACTAATTGTGAGATAATAACAACAGCGGGATATTTGCAGAAGAAGGAACAAGACGAACTTGAGAAACAAGAAAATTTGAGGAAGAAGAAACAGAAACAGGCCGAAAGAGGAACTAGAAAAAAACAGAAGAATCTTAAGAAAAGGAAAACAAATTCTGAGAAGAAGAATGAAGAACATTCAAGTAATGAGGAAAGTAATTATTCTCTACATGAAAGTGATGATAGCTTGGAGTTGTCCGACTCCGAGAAAGAAACCAACGCGGACAATTTGAGTCCTGATGATTTTGCTGTATTTAAAGTTTTTGGAAAAGATAAGGTTTCTTTCCGAGTGTATGTTGGAAGAATTCAAGAAGCTGATGACAATGGTTATCAAGTAAAATTTTTCAAAAGACGTGGCCACAATATGCAATTTACTGAAACAGAAGAAGAGTCGTATGTTCAACAAAGTGAACTTTGTAGAAAATTATCAGAGCCTCTAAAACACACCTCATCGCGCTACAATAATATGTTGCATTTTAGTACCTATTTGGAAGATTTAACGAATCTGTTAAATTAATATGTTAGCACTTACTGATTTGTTTTAAGGGGAAGCCAATCGTTCTGTTAAAAACTCAGAAAAAGCAATACTTATGTTTAGTTTCAAAGTAATTTATGTAAGTTTACATAAACAAATTAAGTAAGTTTTTGTTGAAGTTGTGTTGAAGTTTATGACTTAATAAAGCATTATTATGACACTTTTTGTTACATTTCTTAGTTAACAAATGATGTTTATCTATTTGCAACACCCCTAAAAAGCCTACCATGAAACAAAATCTGAAATTTTTGATATGGTACCGAAAATAGACACGTCCTAAAACAGGCCCAGCTACCTCAGATTGAATTGTATTATCTTGCTTATGGAATAGACAGGTGGGGTCCAGTCGCCCCACTCTACGGGGGTAACTGGGCCCAGGAGCGCCAAAAACATAAAATAATTATTTTTCTCGTTGGCATCTTGAATTATCAATGTTAAACATGCGGATATCTTAAAGAAATACTTCTTTAAGATCCGTACGTATTCAGAAGTTCATTTTAACAATTCTTCTTCGAATCAAACGAGTGCAAATTTATGAACGACATTGGCATGTTGTAAAATCATGACCCAGTTACCCCAGCTTACCTTATTTGTTCTTCTGTTTTGAAAATGTACATTTAATACGTCGCGTCGTTAAAAGTCAGAATGATGAGGTCTTGTGTTAGTGCAAAACTAGAACTAACACTAAACCTAGAACTAGAAACATTCGGATTTAAACTCGAAACTTACTAAGTACTTAAAGTAAGTAGGTACGCCCTTGTTTCTATGGAAATATATTTTTGTATACCTATTGCATTTTAAGTCCTAAATCAAGTAATCCACTTAATCCCTAAATCTAGAGAAATTGAACGATTTAAGAAAGAAAGACGAATGTAGACGAGAAAGTTAGACACTACTGAATAATCGTGATTTTTTTATAATCATTATATTCATATGCAATCAAAATTCAATTTAATTCTTGATATAGTTTTTATATATAATTTACGATGTGCTAATTGCTAGATCATCATTCATCAGTTGGCGGAGAGAAAGTTTAGATGTATAGCTTTCCAGCACAGAAATAGGAGATCAAATCTTCGGTTAGTACCCCAAGATCTTCTTTTACAGCTAAGGAAGCGACGTTCCGAGTGTCAATGACCCTTTAAGAATTCATATAATTCGATGTAAGTAGGAAAGGATTAAACTAATTATTAAGAATTTTTTAACGCTTAATAAACAATTTTAATAACGATTTCCGGTAAGTAAGAAATAAGTTGAGAACCACTGATGTATCGATTCCATGGTCAGGCGTCATTTTGGTTAGATATGACCTGAATTAGCTGCGATCGTGATCTAACTATAACAAAGTTGGTTTACCATAGTCACGAAACCAAATACAGTGCAAACGAATAGAATGGAAACAGAATCCTATATTAATCAAGAAGTTCTTATTAAAAACATTTATTTTTCTTAAAAAGTAAATAACGAAGTTGTTTTCCGACGACCTAATTAACAAAAAATGTATGTATAAGTTAATGATTAATGTTGAAAATAAAAGATAAAGAAAAAAATGAGGATAGAATAAAATTGAAAAAAGCACAGTAAATCAGTTTTGAAGGAAGTCGTTATAAAAAGCTTTTAATTTTTTATTGACGTCCTCGATGTTATTTCAGCAATTCATTCCTGTTTAATCTCCTTTCCTATAAACCTAACAGACGGAAAGAGATGGAAGAAAGGGCGTAAAGGATAAAGAGCAACGGTTTAAAAGCATTTTTTAACTCTTCAACAACTTTCTGCCTGGGCTGGTCCGTGCCACACCGAAGACGAGCACACAAAATGCGATCCTAACGATGTCGATCGATGCCAAGCGTCTACCGACGTGGGCCGGATACCGATCCGAACCCGACTGCCGTGACTGTGACTATGTTCGCTGTTCCCTATGACTGTGATAGTCACTAGGTACGGTGCTGGTGGTCGAGCGAGCGAAAGAGCCACGGTAGTGTTGTATATTGTACTACATCAAGCCGGGGGGGGAAGTTTAGTCAGACTTGGCGGTGTTGCCATGGTAACCGACGGTGCCCGGCAACAATTTCAGAGAGCACTACGATGGGATCGAGGTCATGGAAAGTAGTTTGGAGTGTGTTCGATGGGCGAAGGGGGGGAGACGAAAACGGAGGGAACGGCAGTAGCTCGTTTCCAATTTTGTTGACTGCAGCTATTATATTGTATTATAGAAAGTTGAGAGGGGGCGAGAAATTACATTACTTTTGATTACTTCGCCTTCTTTTTTTTCCGTTTCTTGCTTATTTTAGGTTTCGTTTTTATGGTGACACTCCATGATTAAGGTATTCAACAAATATTTTAAACTTAATTAAAAAGAAGGTATAGATATCAATAAGTAAATTTGTTAATTAATTCATTTATATAGATAATTAAACATTTCTTATTTATTTATTATCGAATATGTTGCAATAAAAAAATTTGTAAGTAAGATTTACAAAACTATTAAGTTTAATTTGAAGTAATTATAGTAATTTATTTCTATCAAGCCACATCAGCACGAAGCATATAAAGTAAAATAAGAAAGTTGAAATATTTTTTAAGCCGCTGATATCTACGCATTACATTTTATGCTTTTATATCCATTAAGACGCTCCGCTTATGTAATTAGTAATTATGTTGCCCAGCTGCTGTGCTGATGTTCGAATCAATTACAGCAACACTCTTAAACAGGTATTAGTAATTCAGATTCAGATCGAGTGATTAACATGCCAACAACTTAATTGAAACGGTTACACAAACGATTACTAACGATAAAATCAATAAAACGTAACCCAACCCAATCAATCAATTAACCACTCAATATTTAACTAATCTTTATTTCCATAACAAAAAAAAAATAGAGAAGTACTAAACTTGTTTGTTTTGCATTTCAAACAATTAAAACCGGTTTGGTTTTGTGTCGTTCCACTTCGTGCTTATTTTTTTATAACTCGTTTTCAAGGCCAAAAACAAGCGCAACCGCACCTCGAAACAACGAAACATTCCGTTTCCATGACGACGACGTCGACGAGAATCGGTTGCGGCAACGCGGTCAGATTATCAGAACTTATTTCCGTTTTGACGGGCTCGGTACGGGGTGGCGGGAGAGGGTACGAAGGGGAATCGTGTTTTTGATGAAGGAGAAGTATGGGCGCGGGGAATTGAAGAGAGGAGTTGGAGAACTGAGCCGGAGTTGAACCACTTGGCAAAACATGGAATGTAATCTATGCGGACGCGACCATTCTGTCATGAAATGGGGGGAGTTGGGTATGAGCGCTCTTATAGCTTCGGTTGCTTGTCATTTTGGTTGATCCTCCTCGCATTTAGTACCCGCACACGTAGGCATTGTTTACGTAACCGCTTCAACGGTCGCGCCTGTTTTGTTTGTATCGTACATGTTGTTGAATCGAGGTCAACGGAGATTGCATTCAAGTTGTTGATAACTAACTGAAAATAATTATGTACATATATTAATATGATTTGTAGCTTTGCGACTAAATTATACAGATACTAACTTTTCATAATAAAATATGTATTTTACAATAGCGAGTTAAATTATATGATGAGTTAAAGCACTATACGTCGAAAAAGAGAACAACGCGGCTCAAAAATCAATACCACGGCTAAAATTATACTTTGCTTGAGCGAAGTAGTTGCGCAAAGATAAATCACTATGGAAAAAAAGTACTATTCGTCTAAGAAATTTTTCTAGAAGATATACTCGCATTTAGCACGGAAAAATATTGACATTTATTTTTACCCGTGCGACGATAGCAACAAACTTTTACCCGTAATTTCCTATCTACTTTCTTAGCTGATATCTTCCTTATAATTAGGGATAGCGAAAAACTAAATGCACCACTTGAAAGCTTGAATCTTTCTCTATCTAAAACCGGGTTTTCGTCTGCCGATAAGTTGATATTAAGATCAATAAAAAATGAAGAACACCGCGCTGTACTTAAAATAGCTCAAAATTACCAAACTTCAAGGCCTTGTGCAATTGTTACGAAACCGAATTTTAAAAAACTGTTATCATAGTCAGAAAGGGCGCTCCTTCAGCTATCTTAATCCGGGTTTTCGTCGGTCAATATCTATCGGCGTCATGCTTAAATCACCCTTAATGTCCATCCCTACACGCAGAAACGCTTAAATACTCTTCCTCTAAACAACTTTCTTATTTGATAGGGAGAAAACTATAGAGACATATCTATCTTATAGAAAATTTTCTGCTCTTTCTAGTGGTGTATAACACGCGTACATTTTTGGCCAAAAACTGCTAAATTCACTCGTTTTAGCAATTCTTAAACCCTGTTGGGGTTGATAACTTTCTTATATGAGCAGGAGAAAACTCTAGAACCATATCTATCTTATCGCAAATTTCCTGCTCTTTCAAGTGGTGTATATCGCGCGCTTGCACAAACACGTTTTGCGCCAAAAACTACTAACGTTGTGGATTTTTCTGTTTCTAGTTAACGCCCATTTGTGACAGAAACGATTTATGGAAAAATCCCTGAAATCGGTCTAAAGATTTAACTTTTGTGCAAAACTCTAGAACCATATCTATCTTATCGAAAATTTCCTGCTCTTTCTAATGGTGTCTTTTAATAACAATTATACACTTTAATTTAACAACAATTATTAATTAAAGTTATACAGGATGGTCAGAAATGTGCGTCAAATTTCCGTATCTCAAAAAGGTTATTTTTTTAAATGGCAACTCTACTTTTTTCCCTCACCACCGTATTATATGCTGAAAAATCAGGAGACTTTGTGATTACATCCCATACTAGTAGAGTTACTAGTAAATATACTAGTAGACTTTAAATTTAGTTACTTTACTGTAGACTTTAAAATTCGCACACTCAAAATCCGCAAAAGATTTGAGGAAACCTTAACTGGAAAGACATGTTTAAATTTTTAAAAAACTGTGCCATTCCTTCCATCCCGCTAATTTTGACCCAACTCAATTCCAACGGCAGTTATTCCAACAAGATGGCGCGCCACCACACCTCAAGAAGCTACTAAATCAGCACATTTCTGACCATCCTGTATAACTTTAATTAATAATTGTTGTTAAATTAAAGTGTATAATTGTTATTAAAAGACACCATTAGAAAGAGCAGGAAATTTTCGATAAGATAGATATTGTTCTAGAGTTTTGCACAAAAGTTAAATCTTTAGACCGATTTCAGGGATTTTTCCATAAATCGTTTATAATGATTTTCACTCAGGTCGTCGTGACAGACTCTGTCACAAATGGGAGTTAACTAGAAACAGAAAAATCCACAACGTTAGTAGTTTTTGGCGCAAAACGTGTTTGTGCAAGCGCGCGATATACACCACTTGAAAGAGCAGGAAATTTCCGATAAGATAGATATGGTTCTAGACTAGAGTTTTCTCCTGCTCATATAAGAAAGTTATCGACCCGAACAAGGTTTAAGAATGGCTAAAACGTGTGAATTTAGCAGTTTTTGGCCAAAAATGTACGTGTGCAAGCGCGTGATATACACCACTAGAAAGAGCAGAAAATTTTCAATAAGATAGATATGTTTCTATAGTTTTCTCCCTATCAAATAAGAAAGTTGTTTAGAGGAAGAGTATTTAAGCGTTTCTGCGTGTAGGGATGGACATTAAGGGTGATTTAAGCATGACGCCGATAGATATTGACCGACGAAAACCCGGATTAAGATAGCTGAAGGAGCGCCCTTTCCGACTGTGATAACAGTTTTTTAAAATTCGGTTTCGTAACAATTGCACAAGGTCTTGAAATTTGGTAATTTTGAGCTATTTTAAGTACAGCGCGGTGTTCTTCATTTTTTATTGATCTTAATATCAACTTATCGGCAGACGAAAACCCGGTTTTAGATAGAGAAAGATTCAAGCTTTCAAGTGGTGCATTTAGTTTTTCGCTATCCCTAATTATAAGGAAGATATCAGCTAAGAAAGTAGATAGGAAATTACAGGTAAAAGTTTGTTGCTGGGAGGTTTGTTGCTATCGTCGTACGGGTTTTATTTTTAATGGTTAAAAAAGATGAAAGATACTTATTATGGGATTGGAAAAATTCAACTAAAAAATATATATTAATTTTCTCGAAAATGATTAGTTAGAGTTATACCAAATTTGGAGATTTTCAGGTTTTCTGATAGTATTAACCATTTTGGATTTAAAATGCTCTGTGTATATATTATTCCACACTAGTTCTACTATATGTAAGACTTAAGATTTGATGTGGTAAGAAACGTCAAAAATAATACTAAAATCTCTGCTACTTGATATTTATCTAATTCAATGTACCTAATTGTTCAAAACGCTGCGTTCTTACAACAAATATAATTCATAAACCGTTTCAATCCATTATGGATTAATGGCCACCTATTATACCACTCTGAATCTTAAAATACTTAAATATGACGTTTTCATCATCAAACACGATTTATAACTCTGAAATCAGAAACAATGGAAGAATTTGTTATTAATAGAAAACATTGTTTATTAACCCAGAAAATATAATTCAGCTTCTCTGGAATCGTTCTGGAATCATGGCCAGAAGAAGATCGGTTCAGTTAACTGACAGAACAAAAAGTGACAAGAAAATAAAATTGCTGTTAAAGGTGATCTGGATGATACTGCCATTTTAGATAACACAGATGAAGAAGATTTTTCTGATGAATGCATCCAAATCAATCAAATTATTTACAATTTTTCAATCTTGATCTTTTGTTCTTTTCACTCGTTACTGACTGTATTGGGTAAATTTATTTCTACCGAAAAGGATTAAGTTACTCAATAATTGTGGGATATTTTGTGACAGTGATTCAAGGAAATAGCAACTGGTAGGTTTCCACACCTTTTACCGAGATCAGTATTTACATAAGTGAAGCGACGGAGACTAACTCAATGTAACTGGTGAAAAGTTGAGATAATTTCTTTGTGCATCTACCTGGATCCCTCGATCAAGAACCTAAAATATGTACCAGTCAAGACATGGAGATCTTTTAGCTAATTAAACGAAGGTTGCTTGTGGCCGAAATAGGATCTTATGGTAACAATTTTTAAAAAGTATTAATACCGTAATACCCATAACAATATACATGAATTTAATAGAAGTTAATATTTACGTAAATATTACTCGGGTTAATTAGATAAATCTAAAAGATTTCATAATTTGATCGTAATTACTCGTATATCTGAATAAACATCGATTTACCACCTGCTGTCATTGTTAGTAGCTGTAGATAGTTTGGAACCTGGAAGAAGAAGGTTCACCTGCGACCTTCGGTAAAGCATCGCAAGATACAAGTGAAAAAATCCGCGCAACCGCGACCCTGAAGAACATCTGCAAATCCTTGCAAATTATCGCTGTCCGCCGTAGCACGTGCCGACCCCGTTTTAAACAAAACCCGGTCGTAATAAATAATAATTGAGACACTCTACCTCGGCGTTCCCATCTTTTTTAATATGATATCAATTGATTGCACCGAACCTGCCACAGATGCACTGCCAGATTAATGTGCTATTAAAATAATTACGAATATTTTTTAATGATAAAAAATAAATCATAAATATCGTTCTCATATCTTCACCTTCAGAAGGGGAATATAAAGAGCAGTAATAATAAAATACAAAAAAAAAATTTATTACCATTCTGCTATTAAATCTATAGATTTAGATATTGAGCTTGTTTTATGGGAATAATATTTCCGATACTTTTTCGTTGCCACTTATTAATGCGCTTAAAGTTGCGTTGTCTACGAGCCCGAGCATCCAAACTATAGGGGACCCTGATTCGTTAGCATACAAAGAATTATTAGCAGATTTGATATTCTAAATTTTATTAAAACTAGAAAAAGAAGCTGAGGCAACTAAATTAGAGAGTTTGAAATATGTTTGAATTTCCACTAAATACTGCTACGGACGTAAAATCAACTATGAAATTATATAGTGTGATCGCAGGAGATCACACAAAGCAAGATAGAAATCTGAAATCTTCACCAAATTATAAAAAACTCTCCAAGTATCAACCCAACCCGAAACTCTCTAGTTTTATACTTCTAGTGATAGTGCTAGTTTTATTTCAACACCGGCCGTGAAACTCTCCGTACTTATAATTTATTGTGATTGTGCAGTATAATGCATGTGGTGCAGTTTCGTTAAATAGTCTAAACATGCGGCCTATGTTGGAATGTTTTCTCCCTAAAACATTGGTAACATAACGCATCGAATAGTTGATGTTTGTACTGATTCTCTATGAACTTAAAAACATATATGTGAAAAACAAGATAAACAGAAAAATTATCTATTTTAAGACAAAGTATTCTTTATCTTCTTATGTTTGTTTAAAATGTCAATGAAAAAATATAAGTGGTGTCTTAATTTTCTCCAGGAGTTTAGTTTTGAAGTAGTTGAATTGAAAAAAATATAATTTGAAAAATAGTACTATAAAAGTATTTCTAAAACGATATTAATATGTACTAAGCGTAAACACATTAGCTAGATGTACAGACTCTAGACAACCGTATTTCACGTTGACCTTGATTTACTTCTTAAAGCTGTTCGACTTTAGATCCACATCTTTAAACATACCTAGTTATACAGGCAGATCCAAAAGTGGGTCGAGCAACTTAATCATTACGTAGAGAATTATGTATAGAAGATAAATAGTAATCCTTTTCATTGTAAAAATATTTAACAACAGTTCTAAAAGTTTTAAATCTTGAGAATTTTTTAAATATGACTACCCTATTGCATAGCTTAGAGGTTTCATGGAAAATTAAAATTATTATTTCTTGGTATTTCACTCTAAATTAAGAGCATACTAGCAGTTGACATGATTTGAAGAAATCTAAGACGATGCTCACTTGACTTCATCAACATTCGTCCTATTTACATTCTGCATACGAAAATAACGAACGGTTTCTTTAACCGATTCTGTACTCACTCCCCCCACCAGAGGCGAAAATTCTCCATCTCCAACATTCATCAAGCGATCCGACTAGAATGGGACGGGTGCAACAGAAGAAAATTCTGGGAAGCGAAAAGTTTTCCGAGAAAGAGCTGGAGATATTGAAGCTTTTGGTTCTATCGTCTCCATTGGACGTTCTCAAAAATCAATACAACGACATCCCCAATGGGGAGCCCCCTACACTTTCAATCTTCCAAGTTTTTCTTTCTTTTTTTCGGTTTTTTGTTTGTCATCAGATACTTTATTAGAGTTTGAGATAGTGTTGATTATAAGATAAATAGAATAAATTAAATAATCACTCAAGAATCTTAACATCTCCACGTCTCTCATTAGATACGTCAGATATAGTAAAAGAAATTATAAGCCACAGCAGATGAATGCGTTGGCATTTCAAAGCATGCGTTATTGTTAATCATTTCTATTAAACCACGTTTACAATTTGATCGTAAACACATCAATTATGAGAATGTATTTCTTATTCTTCTTGTGTTATTAACTTTATTATTAACTGAGCAGCTGCCGATGCGATCGATTCATTATTCTTAATGATAATTGCGACTTAGGTTTGCTGGTTTTATGATTAGCGATCATCATTAGTATTTGATGCTAACATTCCTATCACGACATGAGGGGTCCAAGTTAAACGGTACTCCTTAACGATATCAGCAATTATACAGTGAGATCGCCACTACGAAGAGGTATAAATAACAACAATGGTATAAATATTACAAGGTAACTATAATTTATGGGGTTATTACAATTTAATTAATTTTTAAATGATAGTTTTAAATGAAGCATTTTTTTAACGTTTTGGTCAATCAAAACATTTTTTGTTAGTTGGACAGTTAATTTTACTTTCTCCAATTGCTCCTTCTTCTATCTCCAGCCATGTTTATGTCTAATGGTGTATAACTTATTAAATACATTTTATTTAATTTAAATACCAAAACAAAACACTTTACAAATAGTTTAGAAGTGTTGTCTAATATATGTAAAAAGAATGTGGCTGACGATTTTTGAAGGTAGATATGAGGATGTTAATGGTCGATTCCACGTCAGAACACTATTCTTTTGTAGGTGCGAAACTTTTCGAACAACAGGGAGAATCCATTGGTGTTAAATTTGCATTCGCACTTTGTGCTCACGTAAATGGTGAGATTTATTAATTCAGATTATTTCCTGAAAAACATCCTAACTTATATTCATTAGTTTTTCGGTCATTAATTTTGGTTTAAATACAACTGAGATGGTACTTTTGTGTATTATAAATAGCATATAGGTAATAGATATATTACCATATATCTGTAATATACTACATACAAATTGAGTAATTGACAGGGTAAATCGATGAAATACTTCCAACCTTTTTAAAAAAACCACTATAATAACTCTTATACACCTGTGGTATAAACAACCCTTTAAGTGGTGTCACGGACTCCAAGCAATTATGGTTGGGGAAGATTTAATGACTTGTTCCGACGACAGCGAAACACCTTAAAGAAAACATCGTGCCATTGTGGTCACCAGTTACAACGTTTTCGATTAATTAATAATTTTCAACCTGCATATAACTGGGTCATTGTAATAAACATAGATACTATCATGCTGGTACCATTTATCGAAGGGAATCTCCTGTCTGTGGTGATTTTTTCCGCTACCTCACAAAAAAATGTGTACCTTGGACGTAATAAATCGACCATGAAAAGTGTGTGATTAATTTTAATTGTGAAGTTTCTTTGAAACGAAAAAGAATGTGAGAAGTTAAATAACAAAAAAAATGTTTGACCTGAAAATCTTTTGAAGGGTTTTAAGTTTTAACGTGACTCATAAAGGACTCAGGTAAAAAACGGCGTTGAGTTGGGTTCAGTTGAAACGTTTTAACAATACTTAGAGGAGAGAAGAAGTTTTTAGTTTTTAAGTTATTGAAATTTTTTGAACATCTTATTTTATCTGATCCAATCTAGAACATGCTTAAATCATTCGACACATGAACATTTTTAATTTTGTTTAAAAATGTTTTGGTTTCGTTCTTATCGCAATGCTTATGACAGATTCATAATTTATCGATTTTCAATTTTAAGTGTATTACGCAAGTGAAATTAATCCATATAATTTATAACCAAATTTTAATTTCATTTTGGCTTTAATTTCCAAATTAGTTGTCTCTCTTCATATTAATTGTTAATATGAATAATCATAACTAGGTTGCAATAATATCGTTTGTATATTTAATGTACAGGGTGTCCCGTTAAGCGTACGGAGCGGCTGTATCTCTAGAACGGTAAGGCCAAGAGGTTTGGGAAAAAAATCCTTATAAGCAAAGTGACCAAGAGAAACAGCTGGAAATTATTTTGAAGTTCGTAATTCGAGCGCTAGGGGGCGTAACTGCCATTGAGAAACATAAAGTTGCCGCTATCTCAGAAACTTAGACGATGAGCTATAACTTTGACACCATCATTTAATAGCTTGGATAATACCGCATCGCTTTTGTTTTGCGATATTTCTCATATCTGTCATAATAAGGGAGGGGGAGGCCAATGCGTTTTCATATGTTTACATTTTAATATCTCCTAGACCATTCAACCGATTTGAATGTTTTCGATGTTGTTTGAAAGAGCATTTTATGCTCTTTTTAAAGATATTTTCAGTAAGACCGTCTGCTTTAAAACAAATGAGCTAGAGGACGTTATCTGCAGCGATTACATATTTTTGTGATTTTTGAAGAAAAGTTAAATGGAACGATACTATTTGCTTCACAGACCCTTAGTCACCTTAAAATTTGCTAAATTTTAGTGAAAACCGCATCTCGATATCGCCACCTGTTCTCGAGTTATAGAAGAAAATGTTAAAAACTCGAGTGCCATCAATCGGATCCAGTTACCTCATCGAGAAAAACAAATCACATTACCATGGTAACTGTAAACATGTCATTTACTAACGCAGAAGCGTATGATAGAGCGTATGATGATTTATTTTCAATGTTTCGAATACGATGCAACTGCATGGCAAAAATGTGCAATGCAATTACGACAAAGAAAGACATTTTTCTCTAGAAGTGTTTTTAAGATTGACTTAGCGATTACGGAAAACTGGCAACGTGTAGCCCATTCAGACGTCTCTATGAATTCGTAAATCATATTGGTGCGCAATGTGATCCCACATAATCTGGGAACTCCGAAAACAATTGTCCACAAGAGTTCTCAAGAGAATAATATCTCCACCACGTTGTTTTACATCAAGCCTTAACAGATACCGATTATGATAACAGACTGAACTATTACCATTGACTTTCAAATATGATTTGGGCAAATCCAAACCTTTTATCACAAATGCTATGGATGCATGAAGCATCTGTCCACAAGCTGATGTAAACTTGCATAATATGCATTCTTGGTTCGAGCAAAACCCACATTGCTTTCACCCCTTTATCTATTGGGTAGACTAAACGACCTGACTTTTCAAGAAAAACCAATAACCAGGAAAAATATGACAAAACACTAAATACCAGTAAAAACGGGTCCAGCGCTTTTTTTTCGTCGAAACTAGATTAAATAAATGCATCGAGGTTTATGTAAGACATTTCGAACATTAGTGAGCTATTTTTGCCAAAAATTTAAGTTGTTCTAAGTGTTTCGGTTTATTTTGTTTTATTATCATTGTTGATGTTTCATTGATCCGTTGGCTTTTCAACACGCCTCAAAAGGTAGTTTTGAAGCAGTTCTAAGCTTGGATAAAGTGTGAAGGAAGGTTCTAGATAATAAAATTTTTGTTATCTCTTATTTGTTTCCTAAGGTAACTTGATCCGATTAAGATATACGAATTTTTAACATTTTCTTTTATAATTCGAGAATGGATGGAGATATCGAGATGCGGTTTTCACTAATATTTAGCAAATTTTATGGTGATTAGCGGTCTGTGAAGTAAATAGTACCGTTCCATTTAACTTTTTTTCAAAAATCACAAAAATATGTAACCGCTGCAGATAACGCCCTCTAGCTTATTTGTTTTAAACCAAGCGGTCTTACTGAAAATATCTTTTAAAAGAGCATCAAATGCTCTTTCAAACAAGACCAAGAATATTCAAATCGGTTGAATGGTCCAGGAGATATTAAAATGTAAACATTTGAAAACGCATTGGCCTCCCCCTCCCTTATTATGACAGATATGAAAAATATTGCAAAACAAAAGCGATGCGGTATTATCCAAGCTACTAAATGATGTTGTCAAAGTTATAGCTCATCGTCTAACTTTCTGAGATAGCGGGAATTTTATGTTTCTCTATGGCAGTTACGCCCCCTAGCGGTCGAATTACGAACTTCAAAATAATTTCCAGCTATTTCTCTTGCCCACTTTGTTTATAAAGATTTTTTTCCCAAACCTCTAGGCCTTACCGTTGTTGAGATACAGCCCATACAGCCGCTCCGTACGCTTAACGGGACACCCTGTATATTGTACATTAAATATACAAACGAAAATGAATAATAGAAGGCTGCAACATCATATTGCATTTAAGACAAAAGTGCTTGATGAATTAATAAACGTTAATGATGGTCTTTCAGTGCTGACGAGTAGATTATAATGTCATCGAGATAAACGAGACACGTGTCTTCGAGTTATCATTCTTTTAAATTTGAAATGTCCATGTTCGGTGGTAAAGACGGGTTTTTTATATCTGTTTGTTCCATTTCAATCTAATGATAACCAGATGCTAGATAGTTCGCCCTTTCCAATTTGTCAAGTATATCTGCTACTATATCTGCTATCAAGTAGCGGTTTCTGATATGACAAAATCATTGCTGTTCTTTCTACTTATTGTATATGCATCAGTATAAGTGTTGGTACTGATTTGACTTTGAATCATAATTATTGTATGGAATAAAGTTGGAGTGTGATGATTGGGGTTTAGCAGGTTTAGCCGTCTTAAGAGACTATTGCATAAGATATCTTTGTGTCATAAAAAACTTGGTTTCTAAAAAAATTAATAAATTCTCCACAAAATATCGATTTTTATTCTTTTGGGACTTCTGCCAACATTTTCACTTCTCTAAAGTTCACGATTACCCCAAGCGTCCCCCACCCTTCCAACTTTAAATTGGTAGGGAGTTGTGTTGAACATCAACAGAAAGGTCTTCGAATACTGTTTTCAAACTAGCTATTGATTAATCTGTTAAAAAATCCTTAAAAGTGAAAATTTCTAATTAATAGGAGAAATTAATTTGATTCGATAATGTCAAAATAGATTTAGCTATTTTAAAAAAATTAAAATTTTAACATCAATTTGAAATAATCAATAATATCGAATCAAGATCAAATTTAAATCAGCTTTATAATCAACATAAATTATTACGTAATTGCTTAGATGACACTAACAGTGTAACTGAATACGAATAGGTTGAAACTCATAAATAAAGAGCACGCCAACTCAAACAAATATCTCTACCTGAACTGCAACCCAAAGTTAAGTATCAAGAACCTTCGCGTAGGTACCTACAATAATAGCTTACATAAACAGGACGTTGGCCTTCAATGTTCTATTTTTAGAAATCCGTTTGGAGGTTTCTTTCAGGTTACTCAAGGTTAAAACCTAACGTCGTCAAAAAAAATAATGTTGAAAAAGTATTTTCTAAGCAAAAGTTAAGTTATATCATCTTTCGTAAAAATTAAACTAATAACAATTACACGAGATTGAAGTGAGTCATAATTCCCATTAAAGATAAAAGCATTAAAAGTTATACCTTCCAACTTGATTTACGTTTCCCTTTCCATTACAAACTTGAAGTTCCAAGCCATTAAACCTGATAAGTCTTATCAGTGGTAATACGTAAATCAATGATAAACAACTGATAATAATGGTATTCAAAGTTTCTATATAAATAGAATATTAGAGAGATTATTTAATAAAAATATTTGAAGTGTATCATATTACACTAAGGTCAAACGATTAAATTACACCTATAAAATAATGTTGATTATATGAATGAGTCATCCTACTCCATTCTTTCCACACATAAATAGAATTCCAAAACGATTCTTTTTTTAGCAAGTATATTTTTAAGTTTACTTTATTCAATTGATAACGTTAGCTTAATTAGAATTTAAAAGAATATTAATTAGGTATGTAAATGAGTCAGGATAACGTAATGTATCCATGAAGAATGAGTCAACAACACCTCCATTTCCATTCTCGCCAAATGTTGAAACCACGGCCGACAAAAACTGGTAATAACCGTGCTGGTAATAGCGGTAATTAATCAGAACGGCGCCGTTCGACGAAACATCATGAGAGAGAAGGGGAAACGAGGGCATTAGCACAGTTAATTATTATCTTTCTCGGTTCCACTGCACGATTCCCCGCCTTCCCTCACCGCAACATATATCGTGTTGGTGGGGGGCTGAAATCGTGTATAATTGTTGAAACTCCGACTAAAACTTCAACACGCGAAACAATGGAGAAGCGGCGGATCAACACAGGGGAGGGGGAAGTAAATTTAGTGAGGGGAGATTCAGAGAGGAGAGATGCGGTAAATGTGAGAGAGAGAAGGAAGAATTTATGAAGAGAAAAGACGAAGATACGTATAGAATGTTCTCCCCCCACTAATCCACGCTAACCGATGGGTTCGAAATGGTTCCCCCCACCAAAAACCAAAGCGAACACCGTGCGCCGGTTGGTTCTCTCACCCTAAATCCATGAGGAGAAGTTTCAACTTATATCCTTCCACAGCGTTTCCCCAACGTTCCCTTCCCGGTTCCCAGTTTTGCTAACGGTCTCGAAATCATTGGTCGACCTGAATTGGCGCTCTCTAACGCGGTTATACTTTGTATTTGTTTACGTACTCAAGTATCGTTCAATCAAAAAGTAAACATTTAAATACTAATCATAACGGTTGTTATTGTCAAATTTGACTTGACTGGACGTTTATCACTGTCTAAACAACTTTCTTCAAGATCCAACGTAGCGATTACTGTAAAGAGGGATGATTGTGGTATCTGTAAGTACTTATTATTATATTTATTTTGAAAATGAGATTGGAAAATATTTAAAGCTTAGAAATTTACAATTGAGCACGACATTAAAATCCAAGTATAAGTTGATATTACATTAAAAATATTCGAGAATTGACCCTTAAGGTTATACAACCAATATAGCACCATCATAATATAACACTTCCCTCCATTTTTTAGGTTAATTTATACTTTTATCAAGCATTTTTCGTTTTATTCATTCACTTTAGTTTCCTCCTTTATTGTTCATTTTAATTTAAGTTTCAGGATAATGATCAGCCCAAAGACTGACACGCATGATAGATCAAATTCTGGTATGTAAATTGAGACCTAAAAGCTTTGCACATCATTGGTTTTTGAAATCCTCGCACTTGTTAAAAAAAATGTGTAATAAACAACTACTATTTACTAAATGCATGTTGTTAAATTGTCATAATCAAGGTAATTTTAATTTCCCACTAAATTCAGATTCCCGGGTAAATGATTGTGATATCAGGGTTAAATGAACATAAACATTAATGTAAATATGATACAAAAGTTGCATTGAGATGATTTTAATATCATATATAGTGATTCAAAAATGATACAGTTGATTGAATTAAAATTAATAAATAAGTAATTCATAATATCAAATAATAATCAAATAATTTCATAATTGTAACAAAGCTTTAAGGGCGCTTTAAAATCATTTGTGCCAAGTGAATATGTTGTACGGGGTGGTCAAATAAGCGTGCAAAGTTCTGTATCTCGGAAACTACTCATTGTAGAGATTTGCGGTAAAAAATTTAACCACTAAAGTGGCTAAGAGAAAATCCTGGAAATTATTTTCAAGTTTCTAAGATGATCACTAGGGGGCGAAATCGCCATATTGAATAAATAATGTGGGATTTTTCGGAATTCCGCCGTATTAACATAATAAAGAAGTATGCTGAACTAAAATTAGAACTAACACTAGAAACTTTCGGGTTTTGCCGTGCGTCTTTTAAGAAAACTGGTTCGAACCAGTTTCTAAAGAAGGTTGCAACATGGCGTCCGAAACGTCAAACCTTTTCTTCAAACACGCGCAAAACCCGAAAGTTTCTAGTGTTAGTTCTAATTTTAGTTCAATTCACACCGATCGTGAAAGCCTTCGTACTTATAAAAAAGTATGCATTTGAGATAAATTATAGTTTTTTTTGTTAAAACACTTTTTACCCTATCTTTAAAAATAAAGTGGTGGGGGCTGTTCGATAATGTTAAACGCTAAACTTGATACTTTTTAGTTCTAGGTCTAGTGTTGGTTCTAGTTTTAGTTCATTAAAAATATGCAACATAACATTAGCGTAAGATATCACTCATGCTAACTAGCGCTACCTACTACTATCACTAGAACTAAAATTAGACCTAAAACTAGAAACATTCGGATTTAGTCACCCGGCTATCAAGACGACAAAATCCGAATGTTGGTAACCAGACCTACAAATTAACAGCGTTGTCAATAATAAACTCTTAAATGTATCTGTTAGTTAACGATTAATTTCCTCGAATTTATGTATAAACTTTCTTACATAATTTTTAAGATCCTATAATTTCTAAGTCTTGCTTATTACATTGTTTTATATCACTCAACGCATTAATTTTTTCATGATCTTCTTTTATACCTTGTTTATACTTTTGATAACTTTTCTTTATTAAATTTTATCCCATTAACCTGTATTGTGTTATTATTGTTTATAAAATCCACTCATATTCTTCAAACAAATTAGCAACCATTAACAAGTCATCAACAAGTATTTTCAATACTTCATGTCAAATTTAAGGACATTATTCTCAGTTATTAGCTGATTAGAGTAAAAAAAAAAATTTAAAACTACTACACTAAAATTATGATTTAAAACGCTCTTTTTATTTGGCCAAACTAAAATAAAATCAACCATTGTTGTGCATTTATGGGCCTCATGTAAAGCACGCAGCGGAGTCATAACAATAACACCATACCCATAAAGTGCATACTTAAATGCCCTTAATACATGCATAGAAAACAACCTATCTTCTCAAACGTACTAAATTGCACATTAACTTGTGAGTCGAACGATGAAAACAATTACATCAAGACTTAAGTAAATTATAAGCTAATAATCCCGCTTTTTTTAATCCATTGGAATGTTTTCAATCTTTCCCAATTAATATTAAACTTAAAACACCCAACTAATCCAATTTTTAACAACATTACAAAACGTAATCTTATTAATTTTTTTTAATATCGTCCTTTTTTTTTTTCAGAAGATGCAAAAACAGCTCCGAATTTCCGCTGTTCTTCCTGCAATATAACCTTTGCGTGCGATTTCCAATTAAACGCACATCTTTTGCACCACATTAAACAACCCAAGGTTCAATTGAACAGAGTTCTGGAGCCCATAAAGATCACCCTCAAGTGTAAAGACAAAGAGACAAGTAGTTTCGAGGTGGTGACTTCACCGAAAACGTATAATTTGAATTCGCCCCCCTTTAAAAGTATCCTGGCGGAAGACGACCGCGTTCAGACTGATGAGCCAGAGACGGCTCAAGAAGAACCGAAAGAAGACGAAGAAAAAATCAAAGTGGCTCCCAAAGTTGAAGCGGTAGTCGAAAACACCCGGGAAGATGTTGAAGAAGGTGATGAACCACACGAACCGGATATTAGATTTACAACCAGTTTTACTGGAGACGAAGATGATGAGGAAGCCAAACCCGGGTCTATTGAATGCGATGAAACGAATCTTGAACCTATAGAATATACTGAAGCGAATATGGAATCTACAGAAGAGAACGGCGATGACGACGTTGTTGATGATGTAAATGATGATGACATTAATCGGGATGATATTGCAACAAATCTAAATGATAATACAATAAATGAGAATAATGAAGAAATTAATCGTAATGATGAAATTAATCATGATGATGATATGAAAAGTAGTGAATATGATGATGAAAAAGAAGATGCAACTAGTGATTATGGAAGTGAAGCTACATCTGGAGCCGAAGCAACACCTTTACCAGAATCATCTCCCGATTATCCTAAGATACGAATTAAATCTGGGTTACTAAAAGAAACTGTTACTATAACGGAAATAACAGATGAAGAGAATTTAGAAGAAAATGCTTCAAACAAAAATCGAAATAACAACGAATCGCGTGCAACTAGAGAAAAAGGATGGAACTCGCCTTCTATTGAAGATCCTTTATCGATTTCGGAAACAAACCACGCTTCAGATGGTTCCCTCATATCAAGTTTAATCAGCAATAATTACGATCGAGCAAAAGATCTAGGTTTTACCACTAGTGATTCTGAATTTATATCAATTGATAGATTTGAAGATAGGAACCGAGCATTAGTAAGTTATTGAAATAATTATTTAATTTGTACATATAACTAATCTTAATTGGGATCATATAGCAGGTCTTCAACACCTCAGGAGCTACATCTTCGAATTCCCAAAATCCATTAAACACATTAGCGGGGCTACCAATGCAGCAATTAGCAGAACAAGTTTCAAGACTGCAACCTAACAACGCAGGGATGCATCAACAAAATGTACTCATCAACATACAACAGTTTCAACAACCTCCGCAACCTCAACACCCATATCAGCCGCCACCGATGTATCCTCACCCTCCTGGAGTACCACCGCAACCAATGTATCATCATCCACAATATCCACAATATCAGTAAGTTAATTTGCATAGTTTATGTTGTAATTGTTATTATTTAAACGTGGGTAACATTAAGCTGTTATTTCATCATTAAAGTCTCTCTTTACAATGACATTGAAACGTCATAAAAAACATCACGTACAACGTCAAATTTCTATCATTAGAGGACACTGAAATAACTTTGGAATTTTTTACTTGAAAAGTGACGTAAAAGTATGTTTTAGATTTATAGTTCGTTTTTTTTCTATAATACTTGTCAATGTAAATTATTTAGGGTTTCTGTTGGTATTATCTAGGACCCTTATAAAATTTATGTTGTTTTCATGATTTTTAGTAACATTGTCAGTAACTAATTAGTTGAGGTTAAAATACTAATAAATTTTTAGATAAATACGGTTTTGACGAAGTACATATTTGTTATAAAAATGTGCTACAAAGTAATTAAATAGAATAAAATACCTTTTCTAGGTAAGTAAATAGCAAATAAACACCCCACAACACTTTTTATGCACCTTTTCTTTTTGAATAACGAAAGCTCAAACGTCAATGTGACATATTTACTTCAAAACATGATAAAACAAAACTCCCTGTTAATTTTGCCAACTTAACAACAAATTGACAGGTATTATAGAAAAAAAATGAACTTTGAAACGTCAATTGACATTTGTACCTTGAAATGAAAGACTTCGTTTCTAAAATAACATTTTTACATTACAAGGTACCTAACATGATCCTTCAAAATGGTATGTTTCTAAAATTAACATAACCCCACATTCCAATAAAGCCAATAAATTACTTGTAATAAGTTATTAAAATATCAACATTTCTTACAATTTTTATAATTTTATTTGCAGACCTCCAAATCCAATGTATTACCCACCCGGTCCGGGGTATCCACCTCATATGCCACCACCACCACGTTCACAAATGCCTCAACAGATACCCCAACAAATGCCTCAACAACCGCCTCAACAAATACCTCCCCCATACCGACAACCTAACCCAAGACAACCTATGCAATCCAGACCACAACAAATGCAGCAACAAGTTCGTGGGACGCAATCGGTGAGGTCAATGGGTCCAAGAGGACCAATGGGACCACGCCTGCGAGCTCCAGTTCGTGGGGGTGGTATTGGATCAAGAGGCGGCGGGCCATTTCGACAGATCAGACCAAGAATGGCCGGACCATCCACAAATGGACCGCAACAGCAACAACACCAAACGATACAGAATCAAGGACCTAGAATGCCGAAGAGAAGTCCCGATCAGATGACGGCTATGCAACAGACAGCGGCGAAACGGAAAAGGATAGACATGTTGGTGCCGGATAAACATGATGATCCAGATTGTGAGGTGATTGCCGTTCAACCTAAAAATACGGGGTTGCCGCAAATTCAAAGTATACAGGTAAAAAAATATTGACTACCCAAACACACCGCAGTGTATGGGTCCACTTAGCAAATATCATTATTTGCTAAACGTAAATTATGAATTTAGCTTTAAATAAAACTAAAAATCAATCTTGCGCAATATTATTTGAAAATTTTATTTTAAATTTACCGCGTAAATAGTCAAACGATCTAATATTAGATATTTTAACAGAATTTTAACCTCAAAATTAAAAATTAAAACGGTGAAATGACAGTTATTTTAGAAAACGTCAGTTTTCAAAATATAAAGTGAGAATACAATCAACATGAAAACATGGTAATTTAATTACATTAATTTCGTTTTAAGATATTGAAAACTTTTATTTAAAGATTGAAATATTTTAATAAAGTTTCCGATAAACTTTCATTCAATGTATGTATAGCCAGTATGATATTTGTTGAGCCAAATTTCTCAGAAAACCATTACGTTAGATTCTTGGAATTAAGTGATTTCTTATGAAAAGAAATCAATTTATTACAATTTATCCAAATGATTATAAAACAGACTTTCAAAAAAAAACGTGTTGTAAGTGGTACAGGTGTGTCTCTGAAACGGGGTGAAACGGGTTTCATACCTTAATCTCTCTTGATTTTTAAATCTGGAACCAAAGGCTGAGACTACCATAGCGACATGAACTCGTAAAATTATGAGAAGTGGCTTACAGAGAAGCTAATTCCTAATCTTCCCTATCATAATGTATAAGTATATAAAACACCTACTTGCAATTCAAAAAAAGCTAGACTGGTTGCTAAGTAAAAATATACCTTTTTCGCCCAATTTGCTTAAGTCTCAGCTGTATGATATTATTAAATATCATAATAAACAACACATTGTTTACAAATTCGATCGTCTGCTAGAAAAAAACGGACATGTGTTATTTATTATTTATAAGATTGGTAGAAGTGTTGTCGAAATGTTGTTAAAGTTGAAAATAATTATTTAGAAAACGAGGTTCGAATTGATGTGGCAACCGAAAGTTTAATTATTACTGCTTCTGATAGTGAAACTTCTAGTGAGGACGACTTTTAAAATTTATCAGATTTTGAGGAGCTGTGGGTTGGTTAATCCAATAAAAGTTTCTTTGTTTGTTCCGTTATTTTTTCAAAAAATTGACGTTATATTTTTTATAACTTAATTTTTTACAACAAAAGCTTGCTGCAAATCCGTTAATTAGTTTCTGAGATATTCACCAAACGTGACCAAATATCTAAAGCGAACGAACGTTATTAATTTTTTCCATTCTGGGAATTTTAGCTCAACAAATATCCTACCTACTGTATATACACTATATGGGTGATTATACAGAAACTATCATTTTTCACATGGTAATTTGAAAATAGGTTTTTTGTTCCAAATTTTGTTTTTTAATACACAAACACGAACTTTTATTCAAAATGAACCTTGCAACGTTCAAGATCAAACAGTTCAATTATTTTCTAGCCAGAATTGACTTGTTTTTGTAAAAACGATATGCAGAGGAATGACGAGATAAGCAGAGGAATGATTTTTTAATTTGATACGGCAAAATAATACAATATTAGGCATAATATGCATGTTAAAACCAAAACAGTGAATAGGGAAAACTAAAATACAAACTTGCTTAAAACAAAAGAATATTCAATGCAATAACGAAAAAACGTTAACGTTTTACACTTGAACAAGCAGCTTCTTCATCTTCGTCAGAATAAACGTCTTCAAAGTGTAGCTTGTTTTGAACTTTTATGGAACCGCTGATATATCTGCTTAAAGGAGTGTCCTCATCATCACTAGACGTGTCACTAGAAGATAGTTCATCATTAAGCCCAATTTTGTTGAATTCAAGGGAACCAATGAAGTATTTTTTATTGCCGTTTATGAAAGTGCTAAGTTCATAAAAGTTTAATCTGATGCTACTTTCATAATCTTCTTTTTTTATTTGGTGTACTTTCATTGTTCCTCTAAAGGTTTGTAGCAAAACATTCTTAAGTTTTTGGGACATTTCATCAATTTTGTCTGCATCAATCTGATAGTAAGTTATGTTCTGAATGTTTTGGCACAGGTTATTCAACATAGCTTTTATTTTGACCATATCTGCTCCTTGACCAACCAATCTATCTAACGTCCTTTTAGTAACTCCTCCTATCCCGTCAGATGCCCCCTTTCCGTAACCAGCTTCTAAATAGTTCCAAGTAAAATTTTTTACTTTTGGGTGCAATTTTGGCAACTCGATTGCTAGGAAATAAAACATGGTTTTATTACGGTATTGAGTCGACGGTGAGTCACTAATAAAGTGAAGCGTATCAACTGTTGGGTAAGAGTTTGTTATGCACTTTATTATTGGGTCTAAATGCGCCCAAATGGCCGGGACATTATGTAGAAGCGATTCTGATAAAGTGCAAAAGCATTGTTGCTGTACCTCATCTTGTTTGGTATATACAACAACAGTATGTAGAGATATCTGTTTTCTTGATCCTTCGAAGTGGAATGCTTGTATCTCTTCTGCATATTTCATGTTGTAGTTTTCATTAAAATCCATGTGAATAACCGCCTCGGTAATTCGAAGATTCTCTTTAAGTTCTTTGAGTTATTTGTACTGATGTAAGGATCTGCCTTTGTGATTCAGAAATGGTATAATACTTTGTTTAAAATCAGCTATAATATCAGAAACCTGGCATTCAACTTTCTTCTTTGATGTCTTTCTAACCTGCTTTTCTTTTTGTGATGTCTTGTCAACATACGTGCATTTTTCTGCCATCCATTTGAAGTAGTAACTGCGTTCCCTAGGGTTGTATTCACGGAATGATATTTGCATAGAAATACATTTATCGCATCTCTAGAACTGGTCATTCCTCTGTGCCTGTCATCAGTCCTCTGGATCTCAGTAATCCAGAGGAATGGTGCCAGAGGAATGACGACTTCTTCGTTTATTAGTTTTTAGTTTAGGAAATTGGATGCATCCTAACCTACAAATTGGTCCACGGAAAGGAAACTCATTATTTCGTATTTAAATGAGGGAATGGATGCAACAAAAATATAAATAAAGTAAATACACTTATCAGAGGAATGGTCAATCTGTGTGTGACATTAACAATTTGGGAACAAAATGTTAAAAAGAACACGTATTGTTTTAGTTCGACAACATTTGCTTACTGACACTCTGCAAGAACTAGGTTAGGAAAAGCATATCTGGTTGCGTGCGAAGACATATCGCCATCTACCATCATATTATTTACGTACTTCTTGCGAACCAGAGGAATGACCGCTAAAGGTGGTAACATAGTTTCTATCATCTTTTTGAGGGGAGTTTTAAAGTGAAACATATTTTTATATTAGTTTTACTGAAAGTTCAGGTTTGCTTAATCAAAATGTAAAATTACAAATGAAGAATGTTAATAGATTTTTGTCTAATATGTACATAATGTTAGACGTCTCCAGTTATAACATGCCAGAGGAATGATATTTTGACATGATTTTTTACTATAATTTAATAATAATAAGTATGATTTCATTAACTCTTTAAGAACTCAATATAGCTGGTCTATACTTTTCTAGAAACAATACGATATTTGTAGAAAGTAATTTTTTGTCGAAATTGTTACCGGTAACAGCAAAAATGATAGTTTCTATAGAATTACCGATATACAGTGAATTTCACTTAAGATGCGATATACAAAAATATATTTCCATAGAAACTAGGGCGTACCTACTTAGTCCCACATAAAATGCAACATAATACAACAATAAATAAATACAACAATCTAGCTGAATAACATATAAAACTAGACTAACACTAGCACTAGACCTAGAACTAGAAACATTTCATTTAGCCGTGCGCCTCTTAAGACGGCTAAACCGGAATGTTTCTAGTTCTCGGTCAAATGTTAGTTCTAGTGACAGTGTTAGGTAGCGGTAGTTAGCATTAGATATCACTATGTTGTATATTCAGTGATGGGCGCTGGGTAAATACCCGGCGGGTAGGTATTTATAAAATGGGTATTTATCCGGGTATTTACCCCGGTCCACGGTAAATACCAAAGCAGTACATATAAAAGTGATACAAGTAAAAATATAACAGGTTTGGAAAAAATGTAGAGGAAGATGATCAAATGGGCGTTGAAGACGAGGAATTGTCAACGATCGAAGACGTATTATAATCAGGCAACCACTGCTCATTCTTCATTCTTGCGACGATGATCCGTCCAGTTCCACTTGAGCTTTGCCACAATGTTGACCACATCATTTAAACCAGTTCTTCTTCGTAGGTCTTCATTTCGTATGTGGTCCCACAGGGTTACACCCAGCATCGACCTCTCCAGCTTTCTTTGCGTTACTTTGAGCCTCCTGGTAATGGCCACCGTTAATGTTAAAGTTTCAGAACCGTATGTCGTAACCCAAGGAGGAAGCAGGCATTGATTGAAAGCCTTTCTTTTCAAATATACAGGAATATCGCTCATGAAGATGTCTCTAAGTTTCCCGTATTATCTCTCGATACAGGAACCTCATCGCCAAGATATACATAACTGTTAACCTCCTCAATCTCATTATCCCCAATGTTGATGTTAGAGCTGGGAACAAGATTTGTCATAAATTTTGATTTCTCCACGTTGATCTTTAGCCCGACTTTTGCACACCTTCTGTAAGTCGTTCAGCATCAGTTTGATCTCTCCAAAGCTATCCGACATAAGGACTGTATCGTTCGCGTAGCGCAAATTACTTAGGTATTGCAAACAATGTTTATACCTTTTTGGGTCCAATCTAATTGTTTAAATGCACTCTAGGACTGTGATGAACAATTTGAGTGCAACATTGTATCGCCTTGTCTTACCCCACGCCCAATGGGTTTTCGGTCATTACTTACATGCAATTTTACCGTCATTGTAGCATTCTTGTAAATGTTATAAATAAGTTTGGTGTATCGATAATCGCATTCTTGAACTACTTGCAAAACTGCCATCAACTCAATTTAAATCAAATTTTATAAATACCTCTAAATACCCATCTTGGGTAAATACCCCCGGGTATATATCCAGGGAATTTTCCCTTCAAAATAAATACCCGGGTATTTAACAACACTGTGTATATTTGTATTGAACTAATACTAGAACTATCACCAGAACTAACACAAGACCTCGAACTAGAACCATTCGGGTTTAGAACTCTTGAGAGACGTGCCGCTAAATCTGAATGTTTCTAGTTTTAGGTCTAGTGTTAATTCTAGTTTTAATTGTTATTCAGCGTTAGATTGTGGTATATTTTTATTGAAAAAAAATAGAACTAACACAAGATTTAGAACCAGAAACATTCGGGTTTAACCGTGCGTCTCTTAAGATGGCCGAAAACGTAGAGTTATAATAAGGACGTCACCTTTTCCAAGCAAAACTTTTTCTTTCCAGAATTATCCAATGCCTGTACTATTAAGGTATGTTGCGTTTTATGTGGGTCAGTGCAAATATAGTAGTTTTGTAACTATGGTTATTGCATTCATATATTGCGAGTTATATGAAATTACCAGTATAAAAGAAATTATCTTTTATATTGGAATTTAATATTTGCATACCAACTGTTGGATTGATATAAATTTAGAATGATAAACTTGTGGTAACTTGTAAACGCAACACTTGCCGCTCTGACAAATTATTTTATTAAATTAGTTACATATTTAGTAACATATTCGTAATATAATAGTACACTATAATAAGATAAATACGTTTCATTACTTTTAAATCATCCTGTATACAATTATTGTTATCATGAAATATTTATTTTTTTTGATAATGTTATTAATTGTATATTATTTTTCAGGGAAACGCATCAGAACCCAACGATAGCAACGTGATGCATTTATCAGATTCCATAACATTATCAGTGAGGAACCCGCCAGTTCGTCCTGCAAGTCCTAAGAAGTCAGACGCAAAAGCAGTGGCGAATATTTTAGCAACAAGAGGTATTACGGTTACTGCGGCTCCAAAACCAAAGAAACCTGAATCGCCAATTAATAAGAAACCCATTTCCCCACCACCGCCACCAGTTGCAATTAATCTTAACAGTTCTGTTAGTATTCTACCAGCGCACAAACCACCCCAAAAAGTAAGTCTAAAACATAATTTAATTAAATTAAAAATAATTCCTTTTTTCTTTTAATTTTGCAGCCGTCGTCAAATTCAAATTCATCCGGAACAAAATTACCTACCGTCGATTTAACTGATGATACTTTACCAGAACCAAATCCTCCTCCATCTCCCCCACAACATCAAAAACAAGTACAAAAGCAAAATCCTCAAGCTCAAAAAGTGCTGCCTTTCCAATGCGATCTATGTCCAGCAAAGTATCCAAACTTGATAAGTTTAAATAAACACCGCCAAGGGTTCCATAAAACAGCCGGTTTCCCCGAATTTGGAATTCCGTTAATAGACTTAAGGCAGCCTGGAGTAATGCAAAAATTAACCAGCATTGGGATTTATAATTATATTCCGTTACCTGGAGCGGCAAACGATTCAACGTTTGCGGTACCCGTTATATCCGGTAGTAATAGGAACGTTGCTAATAATTTGGGCAACATTGGTTTAAATTCCGTTCTAAATTTGGGCCCGATAAGAACGTTTATGAAGCCACAGCAACAAAATAATCAACATCATCCGCATCATCAGAATCATCAAAAACATAACACGAATCACGTTAATCATGCGAAATAAAAAAAACTTTTTAAGAATGCAAGTTGAAAACAGTATTCTATTAAAGAATTTAATGATAAAGAATATAAGAACTAGGGAAACTTATTCAAAAGTTTTTTCTACACTTAAAGAATACCGTCTATGTTGAACAATTTTTTAATGTTTAGTTTTTTTGATCATTATTTTGAGTTGTAAGTACTTAAAGTCGAACTTTAAGTTAAATGACTGATTGCTTTTTGTTATATAAAATATACCTAAGTACTCTGTAGTTGCATAATTGTGCAATTAATGATGTGATTTTTATAAATTAAGAAAAATTAATAAGTGTGTTTCTAGATTATTATAATACAGTTTTATGTATTTTTGTACAAATTTGTGAATAAATTAAAGAATAAATTTTGTTTTCTAATATTCTATTTGTTTAAAATAAAACCATCTAAATTCGCAAATATTAAACATCATATCGCCGTAACAAGCTATAATCATGACCAGTCTTGCTGCTGCTTTTTGGACCCCAACCCGGTTGTGAACTACAAAGAAGCCACCTAAAACAAGTAATCAACAGTTGGGAGGGCTCAAAGGTAGCCTTACAATGGGTCACATACAAGCGTAGAGTGCAAAGAGGTTTTATGCCTCAGCAAAGGGGATCTAAGGACGCTCTCAGGTTTCCTGACCTTGGAGCAATACTAAGCTTTATTAAGGACCTACATTTGCCCTAAACTTTTGGAGGGCTAAAGTTACAATAGATCTTATAGGTCGCGGTGACGAGAGGAGCCGCTCCCCTCAGCTCGGCAGCAATAATAAGAAATTTGATAATAATAATCTATGTCATTTTTGACAATTAATTCAAAAATTATTTTAATCTTTACCTTGGAAACATACTCAATTATTATCAGATTGTATCTATTCAAAAAACTGAAGTTGGCAGAAATATAAAAACCGTTAAAAGCATTAAAAAAGTATATTTATAAAATTTTTTCAAATATTCTACGAAATAGCTAGTAGAGGTATATTCTACTAGCTACCAATTCTACGAAACGATTGATTAATTGATCGGTGCCTTCGGAGCACTTCGGAGGTTCCATTTACTTCCATTGGGAGACGGGGAGAAATTTTCCATCATCATTTGGTTAACTGCTGAGTACTTGAACTCGTCGCAACCGGCTTTTTGCATCTGTTTATTGAGGTGAGGGACCCTCCTTCAACGTGTTAATTCGTCAACCTGTACATACGTCACTATTTTATAGGTTATTTTAGTTCACTATGGGCGTAAAAATAGAAGGTATCTCCGCTGGAGATGGTAAGTTAAAATTTCTTTCTTTCTTTATTATATGTGCTTATAAAAAAACTTTTGCATTATTCCTTTAACGGTTTTCTTTCTGTTCGATAATATTTTCAACGTGTTGCCGCTTATCTTATGGTGGAGATATGTGATAAAAAAAGTGGGATTCTCATGGTATTTGGTTTGCTGATAATTAGCGGCTTATTAGCGGTGTTTAAATTGAATGTTATCACAAAAAAGTATTTGTATTTTGGGATTTTTAAGTGTGTACATTTTTAGCTCATAATTATAAAAAAGGGAAATACTAATTATAACTGGTTTTATTGGATGATATCTCATATCTCCTTGCTATTATAAGATATATTTGTTGAACACTATTGGTAAATCAAAAGTAAATATTTTGAGTTAGTATCCCACCGCTAATGAAATCTCTAATTTTTGAATTATATTTTATAACAACAAAAATTATCGAATAATGAATAGCAACGAATAGTTCCTTAATAACAGTGGAAGATTTTGAGAGCTTATTCAAAAATACCATAAATGATTTGGTCATCAATGCGTCACCCGAAGAAAATTCTATGCTATTAGTCATTTAACCTTATTGGAAAAAATTCGTTTTTAAATTTTATCAGAGTGAAGTTAGCAGCGTTTACATTAAATGATTAAAGCCCCTCAATTAAAGTACTTTGTAATATTTGAAAAATTTTCATTAAACAACATTTTAATAAATGCATTAAGCAAAATGTTTCCTGATGTATTAATTTACTTTTAATTTACTATTATACAGGGTGATTCATATAAGAACCGACACAGAGCAGGGACATGTAAAGGACAATAAATTAAGATGATTATCTCTATACCAAGTTGTACCTCTCAGGAGTTATAGGCTTTCAAAGTTGGGTCTTAAATTTTAAAAACATTGAATATCTTCGTAATACATTAAGCTAGAAAAGCCAAATTTGGTATACATTATGAGTGATAATATTTAAAGTTTATTTTAATTTTATTTAAAGTTAAAGTATAAGTTTAAAGTTTTTTGAAATAAATTGTTTAATATGAACTAAAAAGACATCATCCATAAACAAATTTAGTTTAGGCATAATAATTTTCTAGTGATAAAGAGAAAATCCCCAAAATGTCAAAATTAAGTACTTTTGGTTTTAAAATCGGTCATAACTCAAGAATGAAAGGTGTTGATGAAAAGTTTTTTAGGAATAAATTGTTTATTATGAACTAAAAAGATATTATTGATAAACAGATTTTGTTTAGATGTAATGATTTTCTAGTGATAAAGAGAAAATCCCCATAATGTCAAAATTGAGTACTTTTGTTATCAAAATCGATCATTACTCAAAAATTAATTGTGATGGAGATAAGTTTTTTTGAAATAAATTGTTTAATATGAACTAAAAAGACATCATCCATAAACAAATTTAGTTTAGGCATAATAATTTTCTAGTGATAAAGAGAAAATCCCCAAAATGTCAAAATTAAGTACTTTTGATTTTAAAATCGGTCATAACTCAAGGATGAAAGGTGATGGAGAAAAGTTTTTTAGGAATAAATTGTTTATTATGAACTAAAAAGATATTATTGATAAACAGATTTTGTTTAGATGTAATGATTTTCTAGTGATAAAGAGAAAATCCCCATAATGTCAAAATTGAGTACTTTTGTTATCAAAATCGATCATTACTCAAAAATTAATTGTGATGGAGATAAGTTTTTTTGAAATAAATTGTTTATTATGACTAAAAGAACATTACTCATAAACAGATTTGGTTTAGTTATAATGATTTTCTAGTGATAAAGAGAAAATCCCCAAAATGTCAAAATTAAGTACTTTTGGTTTTAAAATCGGTCATAACTCAAGAATGAAAGGTGTTGACGAAAAGTTTTTTAGGAATAAATTGTTTATTATGAACTAAAAAGATATTATTGATAAACAGATTTTGTTTAGATGTAATGATTTTCTAGTGATAAAGAGAAAATCCCCATAATGTCAAAATTGAGTACTTTTGTTATCAAAATCGATCATTACTCAAAAATTAATTGTGATGGAGATAAGTTTTTTTGAAATAAATTGTTTAATATGAACTAAAAAGACATCATCCATAAACAAATTTAGTTTAGGCATAATAATTTTCTAGTGATAAAGAGAAAATCCCCAAAATGTCAAAATTAAGTACTTTTGGTTTTAAAATCGGTCATAACTCAAGAATGAAAGGTGTTGACGAAAAGTTTTTTAGGAATAAATTGTTTATTATGAACTAAAAAGATATTATTGATAAACAGATTTTGTTTAGATGTAATGATTTTCTAGTGATAAAGAGAAAATCCCCATAATGTCAAAATTGAGTACTTTTTTTATCAAAATCGATCATTACTCAAAAATTAATTGTGATGGAGATAAGTTTTTTTGAAATAAATTGTTTAATATGAACTAAAAAGACATCATCCATAAACAAATTTAGTTTAGGCATAATAATTTTCTAGTGATAAAGAGAAAATCCCCAAAATGTCAAAATTAAGTACTTTTGGTTTTAAAATCGGTCATAACTCAAGAATGAAAGGTGTTGACGAAAAGTTTTTTAGGAATAAATTGTTTATTATGAACTAAAAAGATATTATTGATAAACAGATTTTGTTTAGATGTAATGATTTTCTAGTGATAAAGAGAAAATCCCCATAATGTCAAAATTGAGTACTTTTGTTATCAAAATCGATCATTACTCAAAAATTAATTGTGATGGAGATAAGTTTTTTTGAAATAAATTGTTTAATATGAACTAAAAAGACATCATCCATAAATAAATTTAGTTTAGGCATAATAATTTTCTAGTGATAAAGAGAAAATCCCCAAAATGTCAAAATTAAGTACTTTTGGTTTTAAAATCGGTCATAACTCAAGAATGAAAGGTGTTGACGAAAAGTTTTTTAGGAATAAATTGTTTATTATGAACTAAAAAGATATTATTGATAAACAGATTTTGTTTAGATGTAATGATTTTCTAGTGATAAAGAGAAAATCCCCATAATGTCAAAATTGAGTACTTTTGTTATCAAAATCGATCATTACTCAAAAATTAATTGTGATGGAGATAAGTTTTTTTGAAATAAATTGTTTATTATGACTAAAAGAACATTACTCATAAACAGATTTGGTTTAGTTATAATAATTTTCTAGTGATAAAGAGAAAATCCCCAAAATGTCAAAATTAAGTACTTTTGGTTTTAAAATCGGTCATAACTCAAGAATGAAAGGTGTTGACGAAAAGTTTTTTAGGAATAAATTGTTTATTATGAACTAAAAAGATATTATTGATAAACAGATTTTGTTTAGATGTAATGATTTTCTAGTGATAAAGAGAAAATCCCCATAATGTCAAAATTGAGTACTTTTGTTATCAAAATCGATCATTACTCAAAAATTAATTGTGATGGAGATAAGTTTTTTTGAAATAAATTGTTTAATATGAACTAAAAAGACATCATCCATAAACAGATTTGGTTTCGTTATAATAATTTTCTAGTGATAAAGAGAAAATCCCCAAAATGTCAAAATTAAGTACTTTTGGTTTTAAAATCGGTCATAACTCAAGAATGAAAGGTGTTGACGAAAAGTTTTTTAGGAATAAATTGTTTATTATGAACTAAAAAGATATTATTGATAAACAGATTTTGTTTAGATGTAATGATTTTCTAGTGATAAAGAGAAAATTCCCATAATGTCAAAATTGAGTACTTTTGTTATCAAAATCGATCATTACTCAAAAATTAATTGTGATGGAGATAAGTTTTTTTGAAATAAATTGTTTAATATGAACTAAAAAGACATCATCCATAAACAGATTTGGTTTCGTTATAATGATTTTCTAGTGATAAAGAGAAAATCCCCAAAATGTCAAAATTAAGTACTTTTGGTTTTAAAATCGGTCATAACTCAAGAATGAAAGGTGTTGACGAAAAGTTTTTTAGGAATAAATTGTTTATTATGAACTAAAAAGATATTATTGATAAACAGATTTTGTTTAGATGTAATGATTTTCTAGTGATAAAGAGAAAATCCCCATAATGTCAAAATTGAGTACTTTTGTTATCAAAATCGATCATTACTCAAAAATTAATTGTGATGGAGATAAGTTTTTTTGAAATAAATTGTTTAATATGAACTAAAAAGACATCATCCATAAACAGATTTGGTTTCGTTATAATAATTTTCTAGTGATAAAGAGAAAATCCCCAAAATGTCAAAATTAAGTACTTTTGGTTTTAAAATCGGTCATAACTCAAGAATGAAAGGTGTTGACGAAAAGTTTTTTAGGAATAAATTGTTTATTATGAACTAAAAAGATATTATTGATAAACAGATTTTGTTTAGATGTAATGATTTTCTAGTGATAAAGAGAAAATCCCCATAATGTCAAAATTGAGTACTTTTGTTATCAAAATCGATCATTACTCAGAAATTAATTGTGATGGAGATAAGTTTTTTTGAAATAAATTGTTTATTATGACTAAAAGAACATTACTCATAAACAGATTTGGTTTAGTTATAATAATTTTCTAGTGATAAAGAGAAAATCCCCAAAATGTCAAAATTAAGTACTTTTGGTTTTAAAATCGGTCATAACTCAAGAATGAAAGGTATTGACGAAAAGTTTTTTAGGAATAAATTGTTTATTATGAACTAAAAAGATATTATTGATAAACAGATTTTGTTTAGATGTAATGATTTTCTAGTGATAAAGAGAAAATCCCCATAATGTCAAAATTGAGTACTTTTGTTATCAAAATCGATCATTACTCAAAAATTAATTGTGATGGAGATAAGTTTTTTTGAAATAAATTGTTTAATATGAACTAAAAAGACATCATCCATAAACAAATTTAGTTTAGGCATAATAATTTTCTAGTGATAAAGAGAAAATCCCCAAAATGTCAAAATTAAGTACTTTTGGTTTTAAAATCGGTCATAACTCAAGAATGAAAGGTGTTGACGAAAAGTTTTTTAGGAATAAATTGTTTATTATGAACTAAAAAGATATTATTGATAAACAGATTTTGTTTAGATGTAATGATTTTCTAGTGATAAAGAGAAAATCCCCATAATGTCAAAATTGAGTACTTTTTTTATCAAAATCGATCATTACTCAAAAATTAATTGTGATGGAGATAAGTTTTTTTGAAATAAATTGTTTAATATGAACTAAAAAGACATCATCCATAAACAAATTTAGTTTAGGCATAATAATTTTCTAGTGATAAAGAGAAAATCCCCAAAATGTCAAAATTAAGTACTTTTGGTTTTAAAATCGGTCATAACTCAAGAATGAAAGGTGTTGACGAAAAGTTTTTTAGGAATAAATTGTTTATTATGAACTAAAAAGATATTATTGATAAACAGATTTTGTTTAGATGTAATGATTTTCTAGTGATAAAGAGAAAATCCCCATAATGTCAAAATTGAGTACTTTTGTTATCAAAATCGATCATTACTCAAAAATTAATTGTGATGGAGATAAGTTTTTTTGAAATAAATTGTTTAATATGAACTAAAAAGACATCATCCATAAATAAATTTAGTTTAGGCATAATAATTTTCTAGTGATAAAGAGAAAATCCCCAAAATGTCAAAATTAAGTACTTTTGGTTTTAAAATCGGTCATAACTCAAGAATGAAAGGTGTTGACGAAAAGTTTTTTAGGAATAAATTGTTTATTATGAACTAAAAAGATATTATTGATAAACAGATTTTGTTTAGATGTAATGATTTTCTAGTGATAAAGAGAAAATCCCCATAATGTCAAAATTGAGTACTTTTGTTATCAAAATCGATCATTACTCAAAAATTAATTGTGATGGAGATAAGTTTTTTTGAAATAAATTGTTTATTATGACTAAAAGAACATTACTCATAAACAGATTTGGTTTAGTTATAATAATTTTCTAGTGATAAAGAGAAAATCCCCAAAATGTCAAAATTAAGTACTTTTGGTTTTAAAATCGGTCATAACTCAAGAATGAAAGGTGTTGACGAAAAGTTTTTTAGGAATAAATTGTTTATTATGAACTAAAAAGATATTATTGATAAACAGATTTTGTTTAGATGTAATGATTTTCTAGTGATAAAGAGAAAATCCCCATAATGTCAAAATTGAGTACTTTTGTTATCAAAATCGATCATTACTCAAAAATTAATTGTGATGGAGATAAGTTTTTTTGAAATAAATTGTTTAATATGAACTAAAAAGACATCATCCATAAACAGATTTGGTTTCGTTATAATGATTTTCTAGTGATAAAGAGAAAATCCCCAAAATGTCAAAATTAAGTACTTTTGGTTTTAAAATCGGTCATAACTCAAGAATGAAAGGTGTTGACGAAAAGTTTTTTAGGAATAAATTGTTTATTATGAACTAAAAAGATATTATTGATAAACAGATTTTGTTTAGATGTAATGATTTTCTAGTGATAAAGAGAAAATCCCCATAATGTCAAAATTGAGTACTTTTGTTATCAAAATCGATCATTACTCAAAAATTAATTGTGATGGAGATAAGTTTTTTTGAAATAAATTGTTTAATATGAACTAAAAAGACATCATCCATAAACAGATTTGGTTTCGTTATAATAATTTTCTAGTGATAAAGAGAAAATCCCCAAAATGTCAAAATTAAGTACTTTTGGTTTTAAAATCGGTCATAACTCAAGAATGAAAGGTGTTGACGAAAAGTTTTTTAGGAATAAATTGTTTATTATGAACTAAAAAGATATTATTGATAAACAGATTTTGTTTAGATGTAATGATTTTCTAGTGATAAAGAGAAAATCCCCATAATGTCAAAATTGAGTACTTTTGTTATCAAAATCGATCATTACTCAGAAATTAATTGTGATGGAGATAAGTTTTTTTGAAATAAATTGTTTATTATGACTAAAAGAACATTACTCATAAACAGATTTGGTTTAGTTATAATAATTTTCTAGTGATAAAGAGAAAATCCCCAAAATGTCAAAATTAAGTACTTTTGGTTTTAAAATCGGTCATAACTCAAGAATGAAAGGTATTGACGAAAAGTTTTTTAGGAATAAATTGTTTATTATGAACTAAAAAGATATTATTGATAAACAGATTTTGTTTAGATGTAATGATTTTCTAGTGATAAAGAGAAAATCCCCATAATGTCAAAATTGAGTACTTTTGTTATCAAAATCGATCATTACTCAAAAATTAATTGTGATGGAGATAAGTTTTTTTGAAATAAATTGTTTAATATGAACTAAAAAGACATCATCCATAAACAAATTTAGTTTAGGCATAATAATTTTCTAGTGATAAAGAGAAAATCCCCAAAATGTCAAAATTAAGTACTTTTGGTTTTAAAATCGGTCATAACTCAAGAATGAAAGGTGTTGACGAAAAGTTTTTTAGGAATAAATTGTTTATTATGAACTAAAAAGATATTATTGATAAACAGATTTTGTTTAGATGTAATGATTTTCTAGTGATAAAGAGAAAATCCCCATAATGTCAAAATTGAGTACTTTTGTTATCAAAATCGATCATTACTCAAAAATTAATTGTGATGGAGATAAGTTTTTTTGAAATAAATTGTTTAATATGAACTAAAAAGACATCATCCATAAATAAATTTAGTTTAGGCATAATAATTTTCTAGTGATAAAGAGAAAATCCCCAAAATGTCAAAATTAAGTACTTTTGGTTTTAAAATCGGTCATAACTCAAGAATGAAAGGTGTTGACGAAAAGTTTTTTAGGAATAAATTGTTTATTATGAACTAAAAAGATATTATTGATAAACAGATTTTGTTTAGATGTAATGATTTTCTAGTGATAAAGAGAAAATCCCCATAATGTCAAAATTGAGTACTTTTGTTATCAAAATCGATCATTACTCAAAAATTAATTGTGATGGAGATAAGTTTTTTTGAAATAAATTGTTTAATATGAACTAAAAAGACATCATCCATAAATAAATTTAGTTTAGGCATAATAATTTTCTAGTGATAAAGAGAAAATCCCCAAAATGTCAAAATTAAGTACTTTTGGTTTTAAAATCGGTCATAACTCAAGAATGAAAGGTGTTGACGAAAAGTTTTTTAGGAATAAATTGTTTATTATGAACTAAAAAGATATTATTGATAAACAGATTTTGTTTAGATGTAATGATTTTCTAGTGATAAAGAGAAAATCCCCATAATGTCAAAATTGAGTACTTTTGTTATCAAAATCGATCATTACTCAAAAATTAATTGTGATGGAGATAAGTTTTTTTGAAATAAATTGTTTAATATGAACTAAAAAGACATCATCCATAAACAGATTTGGTTTCGTTATAATGATTTTCTAGTGATAAAGAGAAAATCCCCAAAATGTCAAAATTAAGTACTTTTGGTTTTAAAATCGGTCATAACTCAAGAATGAAAGGTGTTGACGAAAAGTTTTTTAGGAATAAATTGTTTATTATGAACTAAAAAGATATTATTGATAAACAGATTTTGTTTAGATGTAATGATTTTCTAGTGATAAAGAGAAAATCCCCATAATGTCAAAATTGAGTACTTTTGTTATCAAAATCGATCATTACTCAAAAATTAATTGTGATGGAGATAAGTTTTTTTGAAATAAATTGTTTAATATGAACTAAAAAGACATCATCCATAAACAGATTTGGTTTCGTTATAATAATTTTCTAGTGATAAAGAGAAAATCCCCAAAATGTCAAAATTAAGTACTTTTGGTTTTAAAATCGGTCATAACTCAAGAATGAAAGGTGTTGACGAAAAGTTTTTTAGGAATAAATTGTTTATTATGAACTAAAAAGATATTATTGATAAACAGATTTTGTTTAGATGTAATGATTTTCTAGTGATAAAGAGAAAATCCCCATAATGTCAAAATTGAGTACTTTTGTTATCAAAATCGATCATTACTCAGAAATTAATTGTGATGGAGATAAGTTTTTTTGAAATAAATTGTTTATTATGACTAAAAGAACATTACTCATAAACAGATTTGGTTTAGTTATAATAATTTTCTAGTGATAAAGAGAAAATCCCCAAAATGTCAAAATTAAGTACTTTTGGTTTTAAAATCGGTCATAACTCAAGAATGAAAGGTATTGACGAAAAGTTTTTTAGGAATAAATTGTTTATTATGAACTAAAAAGATATTATTGATAAACAGATTTTGTTTAGATGTAATGATTTTCTAGTGATAAAGAGAAAATCCCCATAATGTCAAAATTGAGTACTTTTGTTATCAAAATCGATCATTACTCAAAAATTAATTGTGATGGAGATAAGTTTTTTTGAAATAAATTGTTTAATATGAACTAAAAAGACATCATCCATAAACAAATTTAGTTTAGGCATAATAATTTTCTAGTGATAAAGAGAAAATCCCCAAAATGTCAAAATTAAGTACTTTTGGTTTTAAAATCGGTCATAACTCAAGAATGAAAGGTGTTGACGAAAAGTTTTTTAGGAATAAATTGTTTATTATGAACTAAAAAGATATTATTGATAAACAGATTTTGTTTAGATGTAATGATTTTCTAGTGATAAAGAGAAAATCCCCATAATGTCAAAATTGAGTACTTTTGTTATCAAAATCGATCATTACTCAAAAATTAATTGTGATGGAGATAAGTTTTTTTGAAATAAATTGTTTAATATGAACTAAAAAGACATCATCCATAAATAAATTTAGTTTAGGCATAATAATTTTCTAGTGATAAAGAGAAAATCCCCAAAATGTCAAAATTAAGTACTTTTGGTTTTAAAATCGGTCATAACTCAAGAATGAAAGGTGTTGACGAAAAGTTTTTTAGGAATAAATTGTTTATTATGAACTAAAAAGATATTATTGATAAACAGATTTTGTTTAGATGTAATGATTTTCTAGTGATAAAGAGAAAATCCCCATAATGTCAAAATTGAGTACTTTTGTTATCAAAATCGATCATTACTCAAAAATTAATTGTGATGGAGATAAGTTTTTTTGAAATAAATTGTTTAATATGAACTAAAAAGACATCATCCATAAATAAATTTAGTTTAGGCATAATAATTTTCTAGTGATAAAGAGAAAATCCCCAAAATGTCAAAATTAAGTACTTTTGGTTTTAAAATCGGTCATAACTCAAGAATGAAAGGTGTTGACGAAAAGTTTTTTAGGAATAAATTGTTTATTATGAACTAAAAAGATATTATTGATAAACAGATTTTGTTTAGATGTAATGATTTTCTAGTGATAAAGAGAAAATCCCCATAATGTCAAAATTGAGTACTTTTGTTATCAAAATCGATCATTACTCAAAAATTAATTGTGATGGAGATAAGTTTTTTTGAAATAAATTGTTTATTATGACTAAAAGAACATTACTCATAAACAGATTTGGTTTAGTTATAATAATTTTCTAGTGATAAAGAGAAAATCCCCAAAATGTCAAAATTAAGTACTTTTGGTTTTAAAATCGGTCATAACTCAAGAATGAAAGGTGTTGACGAAAAGTTTTTTAGGAATAAATTGTTTATTATGAACTAAAAAGATATTATTGATAAACAGATTTTGTTTAGATGTAATGATTTTCTAGTGATAAAGAGAAAATCCCCATAATGTCAAAATTGAGTACTTTTGTTATCAAAATCGATCATTACTCAAAAATTAATTGTGATGGAGATAAGTTTTTTTGAAATAAATTGTTTAATATGAACTAAAAAGACATCATCCATAAACAGATTTGGTTTCGTTATAATGATTTTCTAGTGATAAAGAGAAAATCCCCAAAATGTCAAAATTAAGTACTTTTGGTTTTAAAATCGGTCATAACTCAAGAATGAAAGGTGTTGACGAAAAGTTTTTTAGGAATAAATTGTTTATTATGAACTAAAAAGATATTATTGATAAACAGATTTTGTTTAGATGTAATGATTTTCTAGTGATAAAGAGAAAATCCCCATAATGTCAAAATTGAGTACTTTTGTTATCAAAATCGATCATTACTCAAAAATTAATTGTGATGGAGATAAGTTTTTTTGAAATAAATTGTTTAATATGAACTAAAAAGACATCATCCATAAACAGATTTGGTTTCGTTATAATAATTTTCTAGTGATAAAGAGAAAATCCCCAAAATGTCAAAATTAAGTACTTTTGGTTTTAAAATCGGTCATAACTCAAGAATGAAAGGTGTTGACGAAAAGTTTTTTAGGAATAAATTGTTTATTATGAACTAAAAAGATATTATTGATAAACAGATTTTGTTTAGATGTAATGATTTTCTAGTGATAAAGAGAAAATCCCCATAATGTCAAAATTGAGTACTTTTGTTATCAAAATCGATCATTACTCAGAAATTAATTGTGATGGAGATAAGTTTTTTTGAAATAAATTGTTTATTATGACTAAAAGAACATTACTCATAAACAGATTTGGTTTAGTTATAATAATTTTCTAGTGATAAAGAGAAAATCCCCAAAATGTCAAAATTAAGTACTTTTGGTTTTAAAATCGGTCATAACTCAAGAATGAAAGGTATTGACGAAAAGTTTTTTAGGAATAAATTGTTTATTATGAACTAAAAAGATATTATTGATAAACAGATTTTGTTTAGATGTAATGATTTTCTAGTGATAAAGAGAAAATCCCCATAATGTCAAAATTGAGTACTTTTGTTATCAAAATCGATCATTACTCAAAAATTAATTGTGATGGAGATAAGTTTTTTTGAAATAAATTGTTTAATATGAACTAAAAAGACATCATCCATAAACAAATTTAGTTTAGGCATAATAATTTTCTAGTGATAAAGAGAAAATCCCCAAAATGTCAAAATTAAGTACTTTTGGTTTTAAAATCGGTCATAACTCAAGAATGAAAGGTGTTGACGAAAAGTTTTTTAGGAATAAATTGTTTATTATGAACTAAAAAGATATTATTGATAAACAGATTTTGTTTAGATGTAATGATTTTCTAGTGATAAAGAGAAAATCCCCATAATGTCAAAATTGAGTACTTTTTTTATCAAAATCGATCATTACTCAAAAATTAATTGTGATGGAGATAAGTTTTTTTGAAATAAATTGTTTAATATGAACTAAAAAGACATCATCCATAAACAAATTTAGTTTAGGCATAATAATTTTCTAGTGATAAAGAGAAAATCCCCAAAATGTCAAAATTAAGTACTTTTGGTTTTAAAATCGGTCATAACTCAAGAATGAAAGGTGTTGACGAAAAGTTTTTTAGGAATAAATTGTTTATTATGAACTAAAAAGATATTATTGATAAACAGATTTTGTTTAGATGTAATGATTTTCTAGTGATAAAGAGAAAATCCCCATAATGTCAAAATTGAGTACTTTTGTTATCAAAATCGATCATTACTCAAAAATTAATTGTGATGGAGATAAGTTTTTTTGAAATAAATTGTTTAATATGAACTAAAAAGACATCATCCATAAATAAATTTAGTTTAGGCATAATAATTTTCTAGTGATAAAGAGAAAATCCCCAAAATGTCAAAATTAAGTACTTTTGGTTTTAAAATCGGTCATAACTCAAGAATGAAAGGTGTTGACGAAAAGTTTTTTAGGAATAAATTGTTTATTATGAACTAAAAAGATATTATTGATAAACAGATTTTGTTTAGATGTAATGATTTTCTAGTGATAAAGAGAAAATCCCCATAATGTCAAAATTGAGTACTTTTGTTATCAAAATCGATCATTACTCAAAAATTAATTGTGATGGAGATAAGTTTTTTTGAAATAAATTGTTTATTATGACTAAAAGAACATTACTCATAAACAGATTTGGTTTAGTTATAATAATTTTCTAGTGATAAAGAGAAAATCCCCAAAATGTCAAAATTAAGTACTTTTGGTTTTAAAATCGGTCATAACTCAAGAATGAAAGGTGTTGACGAAAAGTTTTTTAGGAATAAATTGTTTATTATGAACTAAAAAGATATTATTGATAAACAGATTTTGTTTAGATGTAATGATTTTCTAGTGATAAAGAGAAAATCCCCATAATGTCAAAATTGAGTACTTTTGTTATCAAAATCGATCATTACTCAAAAATTAATTGTGATGGAGATAAGTTTTTTTGAAATAAATTGTTTAATATGAACTAAAAAGACATCATCCATAAACAGATTTGGTTTCGTTATAATGATTTTCTAGTGATAAAGAGAAAATCCCCAAAATGTCAAAATTAAGTACTTTTGGTTTTAAAATCGGTCATAACTCAAGAATGAAAGGTGTTGACGAAAAGTTTTTTAGGAATAAATTGTTTATTATGAACTAAAAAGATATTATTGATAAACAGATTTTGTTTAGATGTAATGATTTTCTAGTGATAAAGAGAAAATCCCCATAATGTCAAAATTGAGTACTTTTGTTATCAAAATCGATCATTACTCAAAAATTAATTGTGATGGAGATAAGTTTTTTTGAAATAAATTGTTTAATATGAACTAAAAAGACATCATCCATAAACAGATTTGGTTTCGTTATAATAATTTTCTAGTGATAAAGAGAAAATCCCCAAAATGTCAAAATTAAGTACTTTTGGTTTTAAAATCGGTCATAACTCAAGAATGAAAGGTGTTGACGAAAAGTTTTTTAGGAATAAATTGTTTATTATGAACTAAAAAGATATTATTGATAAACAGATTTTGTTTAGATGTAATGATTTTCTAGTGATAAAGAGAAAATCCCCATAATGTCAAAATTGAGTACTTTTGTTATCAAAATCGATCATTACTCAGAAATTAATTGTGATGGAGATAAGTTTTTTTGAAATAAATTGTTTATTATGACTAAAAGAACATTACTCATAAACAGATTTGGTTTAGTTATAATAATTTTCTAGTGATAAAGAGAAAATCCCCAAAATGTCAAAATTAAGTACTTTTGGTTTTAAAATCGGTCATAACTCAAGAATGAAAGGTATTGACGAAAAGTTTTTTAGGAATAAATTGTTTATTATGAACTAAAAAGATATTATTGATAAACAGATTTTGTTTAGATGTAATGATTTTCTAGTGATAAAGAGAAAATCCCCATAATGTCAAAATTGAGTACTTTTGTTATCAAAATCGATCATTACTCAAAAATTAATTGTGATGGAGATAAGTTTTTTTGAAATAAATTGTTTAATATGAACTAAAAAGACATCATCCATAAACAGATTTGGTTTCGTTATAATGATTTTCTAATGATAAAGAAAAAATCACCAAAATGTCAAAATTGAGTACTTTTGGTATTAAAATAGATCATAACTCAAAAATTAATGGTGATGGAGAAAAGTTTATTTGAAATAAATTGTTTATTATGAACTAAAAGGACAATACTCATAAACAGATTTGGTTTAGTTATAATGATTTTCTAATGATAAAAAGAGAAAATCACCGAAATATCAAAATTGAGTACTTTTGGTATTAAAATTGATCATAACTCAAGGATGAAAGGTGATGGAGAAAAGGTTTTTAGGAATAAATTGTTTATTATGAACTAAAAAAATACCATCCATAAACAAATTTAGTTTAGATGTAATGATTTTCTAGTGATAAAGAGAAAATCCCCATAATGTCAAAATTGAGTACTTTTGCTATCAAAATCGATCATTACTCAAAAATTAATTGTGATGGAGATAAGTTTTTTTGAAATAAATTGTTTAATATGAACTAAAAAGACATCATCCATAAACAGATTTGGTTTCGTTATAATGATTTTCTACTGATAAAGAAAAAATCACCAAAATGTCAAAATTGAGTACTTTTGGTATTAAAATAGATCATAACTCAAAAATTTAAGTTTAAAGTTTTTAAAATTTAAGTTTTTTAAAAAATAATACGAGTAAGAAAAGTTTTAGAATTAAATTCCACATGAAATGAAGTAGTAATGTATTAAATCCGCCAAAAGGTTAAAAAAAAGTTGTCAAAATTTAGGGTACCATCACCCTTAATCAACCCTATGAAATGCCGCAATTGGGTTTAATTTGCTACCAATTAATACTCTTGGTACACTCATAACGTATACCAAATTTGGTTTTTCTAGCTTAATGTATTACGAAGATATTGAACTTTTTAAAAATTTAAGAGCCAACTTTGAAGGCCTATAACTCCTGAGGTGTACAACTTAGTATAGAGGTAAGTTACGTTAAATCATCTTAATTTATTGTCCTCTACATGTCCCTGCTCTGTGTCGGTTCTTATGTCAATCACCCTGTATACTTACTTTATTTTTTTTTAATTAAATAGGCCAAACCTACCCCAAAACAGGCCAAACGGTGGTCGTACATTACACTGGAACATTAGAAAACGGAACAAAGTTTGATTCCTCCCGTGATAGAGGGATACCTTTTAAATTCCACATCGGAAAAGGAGAAGTTATCAAAGGTTGGGATGAAGGGGTAGCACAGGTAAGAACTCACGACCTTCCTTCTTAAATTAACTTTTTAATTTTGCTCCAAATGATGATACAATTATCCTTGCGCTCTGATTAAAAGATGTTAAATTGGTCACAAATCTGATTTTGTTAAAGCTTCTTGATTGTTTTTAAGCTTTGATTGCTTTAATTTTTATTAAATGAATACAAAGGTGATTGATTTCAATTTGTAGTTGAGTGTGGGTCAACGAGCGAAACTGATTTGCTCTCCCGACTACGCGTACGGTTCCAGGGGCCATCCAGGGATCATCCCGCCGAATTCAACGCTCATCTTCGACGTTGAACTGATCCGAGTCGAATAGAATCTACCAGCAATTAATTAATTTTTAAATGTCTCCAAGTCACAATATAACATTACGTTTAATTTTTTCAAACACATTATTAAAACCATTAAAATGAATTTAAAAGGTGAAAATAATAATAAATACTACTAATTGCATTTATTAAGTTAACGTGTTTAATTCATTATTTTTTTTTTTACGTTTGTTAAGAATATAATTAATTGTTTCTGGTTAAACCGTTTTTAAATAATAATAATAGCCTTTTGGGGATAGAACACCATCGCATTTCCGCCTTCCTTAGGACGAACGTCTGGACGCCTATAATAAAAGTATTTGAAGAAAAATTTGTTTTTCTTTTTTTTATGAGCGCTTGTAATAACATTCTCTATCTCTAATATCAGTTGGTTTTTTCTGTTAAAAAGTTTTTGCCTTAGAGTTGAGATAGGAGATAGTTATATGTGAACTGTGAATGTCCGATAAAATAAAAAGGAACTTGAATTGAAAAAAGTACCATTGTTTTTATTCTCCTTAAGACTCCTGTAAAAAACATTTTTCTATTATTGGAGCTTAATTCAGGGGCAGGGGATATATTCCGTGCCACTGTCTATAAATGGTATCAGTAAACAGTATCGTTTAGCGCAGAGGTTCTTAAACTAATTTCTTCAACCGCCCACTTTGAGAATCAAATAGCGCCCCCAACTTTGCCGCACGTCTCTAAAGACGGCTAAACCCGAATGATTCTAGGTATAGTATTAGTTCTAGTCAGGGCCGGCGCGAGCCTTTTTTACGCCCTAGGCCAAACTGTCCTATCACGCCCTTTGATTTGTACAATATACAGCACAGAATACAGAATCATTTTCTATGTAGTCCAATTTAATGAACTAATAGCATAAATGAATAGGTAAAATATGAATAGGAAAAGAAATTTAAAAACTCGTTATAAAGAATAACATTGTCTAATATTTTATTAATACTAAAACATAATCGTATCGTTACTTCCAACAATATTAACATTTACGTCATAACATTGTAGATGCCGCACATTTCCCTTTGAAGGCAGGCCACAATATTAAAATGCTACTTTGCGTGCTTTCTCTTGTGCAAATAATGAAATTAATTCACAGAGGTCCAGATTGTAAGCCAGTTCTTGCTCTATTGATATTGTCGCTAATCCAACTAATCTTTCTTCAGTCATCGTTGAGCGCAAGTACGTTTTAATTAATTTCAATCTAGAAAAATTGCGCTCTCCACTTGCTACAGAAACAGGGAGAGTTAATAAAATCCTTAACGCGACGTAAATATTAGGAACGCTATTCTGGAGATCATGCCTTAAAATGAAAAGAAGAACTTCAGATGGGCCCATTACTTTTGGAAGTCTTCGAGACACACTTTGAAGTTCCCAGCATAAGTCTTCTCCATCAATGTCTTTACAGGAATTAGGCACTTTCAAACTTTTTGCATTGCATAAGAATATCAGCTTCGTTTTTATCCTTTAAGTTAAAAATATCGTAAAGAAACCCAAATAAAGCACAATACTCTTGCATTTGATTAAATCTTTCCTGTATTGCATTTACTGCATTATCTATAATCATATAATAGAATGATATTTTATAGTTTTGTTTGGGATCTTGTATTGATACACCTTCGGCTTCATAATCAAACTGTTTTTTAATTTTCCTTCGCCTACTAGGTGCATTAGGAAAATTTGCATCAATATCGAGTTCGTTTGCCAGAAGTGTAGCATCTGATAAATTCTTTTCGAAGTTTTCATCTGATCGACAACTTACAAGATAATTCTTTGTAACTTCCAGCTGTTTCGTACATACAAATATGTCTGCATTCTTATTTTGCAGTAATTTGCTTATAATGTTGATTTCGAAAAGAATATTGTACCACGTAATAAGTGACACTAGAAATTTAAATGTACTTATACCATCTGCAATTCCTTTTGCTTCCACGCGCATGATGTTTCCACTGTAACCTGCTGGATTTAGGTCATTATAAATATCCATAAGGGCGTCATATATTTTCGAAATTTGAAATCGCAGCGGCTTCAACGCATCGATACGGCTTTCCCAACGTGTATCACTCAGGGGTTTGATAGTTAAATTTGCTGCATGTTTTTGAAGAATGTGCCAACGTTTTGTAGAACCAGCGAAAAAAGTATAAATTTTTTGTACAATGTTAAAAAAACTTGTAGCCTCTAGGGAACAGCTCACTCCATTTATTTTGCCCTTCATGTTGCTTCCGTTATCGTATCCTTGCCCTCGTAAGTTATCAATTTGTAATCCCATTTGTTCGAGTTCATCGACGATTGTTTTTGATATGAAAGCACCTATTGTTTCTTGTAGTGGCACAAACCCAAGAAAATGCTCCCGCATGACCACGTCAGGTTGTTGTGTTTTTTCATCCATTACATCAACAAATCTTATTATAATTGTCATTTGTTCCGTATGACTGATGTCAGGAGTACAATCCAATATGATTGAATAATATTTGGCTAATTTAGCACTATTCAAAATTTTTGCTCTTATAGCTCGTGATAGCAGTTGTATAAGTTCATTCTGAATATCCTTGCCGAGATAATGAACCAATAATTTAGCATCTTTAACTTTTTGCAAATGTTCATTCATGACTGGATCGAATAATGCAAGATATTCAATAAATTTTAAATAGTTGCCGTTATTATGGTCATATAATTTATCCTTTGAACCGCGAAAGGCCAAGTTTTGTCCACCCAGAGTTCTCACCAAGGCTATTAAACGTTGTAAAATTTGTTTCCAATAGCTCTCCTGTTGTTTAATTTTCTTTTGGTGCATGGCGTCAATGGTTTTATTTTCACGTAGGCGAACTTCTAATTCTCGCCAAACTTGACAATTGTCAATGTGATTTACATTGCGCTCATGGGAAGAGAGGATGGTGCTCATGCTTTTCCAGTCGTTACTTCCTTCTCGGCACAGTGAGGTATATGCAGTTCTTGAATAACTTGCAGCAAAAACATACAACTGTGTTATTTGATGGAGAATAAACTAACCATTTCCTTGGTATTTTTTCTCCATTACACATTTGTCTATTGAAGTGAACCGTAGTAAACCTACGGTTGTTTTTATCTTTGGGAAACTGACTTGGAATATTTTGTTGAGGGCCGCGTGAGACAATCATTTGTCGCAAATGATCATTTATAGAATCAGGCCAGATACCAGGATCGTCATAATCAATGGAAACGTATGCCGATGTATTTGATGTTCCTTCATCCTTTAAATTTTCACCGTGTACTGCTTCTGTTCCCTGCTCCGTAGTAGAAGTACTGCATTCACTTGTCTCTGTTAGAATATCCGTATTTTCTTTATCTTCTCTTTGAAGAAAAACAAGGACAGATCTTTTTAATTTGGCACTTTCTTTCTCTTTTTCCTCTTTCCGTTTTCGGTTTTGCGACCCAGAAGGTCGCTTAGGCTTACTAGCATCAGCTAGTACAATACTTTGATTATTCTTGAAAAGCGAACATCACCTATTGCAAGTGGTATTCATAGAACACTTTTGGAGGAAGACATCGATAGGTTTTTAACAGAACGCAGAACACCGTAAATGACATTGAGAAAAATTTACAAGAATCGATTTTTTAACTGTTTTATCTTACAGCATGTTTTTTTTGTGGGCAAGAGGTTTAATGAGTTTTCATTGAAATAAGACAGTTATTAAAAAACAATTTTTGTGAAATTTTCTGTGTTGTTTACGATGTTCTGATGTTTTAAAAATCCGTCGATATTTTAACTAATTTTAACGTCATAATATTTTCACACTTACCAAATGTTTTAAATCACAACACAATAATAAAGGTTTTTTGGAAAAATGCGATCCGACTACACGTAGAACTACTGCTAAATTTTATAGGTTAGCTATTTAATTCTAGTGACATTTTTTGCGTTGACGGTGGTACGTATTACACTGGTATTCCGGGGTTCCCGTGAAAGCAATAGGAAGTAAGGTTATATTTATGTCTACTTCCTTTAGAGACCATTAGAGAATGTAAAAAAGATCAGGCAATACACTAATTGAAAACCACGTTAAAATTAAAAATATTATACATAGTCCTTATAGTCCGGTCGAGTATGTAATACGTACAATTGTTAAAGGTTGCCTAATACAGTGGTCGCTTTTGTTAAAAATTTGGCCCAATTAAGATTAATTTAAGAAAGTGCAAAACTTTTAGCTTTTTTTCTCGTGCGCCAAAATTTTGCGCCCCCCAAATTCCCGCGCCCTAGGCAACCGCCTAAATTTCGCTTATGTCGCGCCGGCCCTGGTTCTAGTTTTACATTAGCACTACAATTTTATATAAAATTGTAAAATAGTACACCAATAGAATGGGCTATTAGAAAAAGACAAATCAGCGGTCGTATTCTTAAACGGCTTCGGGACCCCCAATTTTTTCTGCGCCCTTTACCGCCCCCTGTAGGCCTCTAGTGCCCACAAGATGATTTATGACAGTATCATCTCTCGGTAATTTCATGAATTCTCAATACAGTATACTATTTTACAATAAATAATTTAATTAGAAAATGTTAGAATTAAAGCAAATATTTATTTAATAAAGTACACTTTAGTTTATTACAAGATTATTTGGAATTTTTATAATAAAATCCACCACAAATCGTACAATTAACTTTTTCTTTGTACTTCATTTGCATTTCGCGTCTTTTCGCTCTTTTTACATTCGCCTGTTCGAACTCGTAAATAGCCGTAGTTAACCAATCCAAATAAAACTGAACTAAATCTATTAAGATTTCATTTAAATCAACAGATTCGATCATTCTAAAAAGTTTCGATTTAATTTCTTCTAAACTGTCACAAAGATCACATTCATTTTCAAACTTTCTCTCCAAAAATTGTATAGAAATTTCCATAATTTTACACGTAAACGTCGATTGCGGGAATATTTTCTTTATAGCGTTTTTATGTTCTACTTGTTCCTCTTTTAATTTAACCAATAATTTTTCGACAATTTTAAAAACATGCTCTTTTGTTGTATGTGGATAATGAAATAGGACGTCTTCGTATAATCTCACATCTTCTTCGTCGGTTAAATACTTTTTTTGAATGACTTCGGTTATATATTGCATTGGAGGTAAAGACATTCCTTGAAACCGAACCGCTGTTTGTTTTAAAACGGTTACAGGAACGTCGTTTAGTGAAAGTTTTCCATTTGCCGTCGAAAACGTAATCAATTTCGCTTCCGAAAGACGATTTCCTCTTGATCCTAAGACTTTAATTAAATCCTGGGAATGGATACTTCTAAGATGAGATACAGTTTGATTATTGGGGTTTTGAATTCTAAAATAAATTATTATTAAAAGTCTTTTGAAAATGTTAAATTTAAAAACGTACTTGGTTGATTTACTGACTTTGATGGATGACGAAATTTCTGCTTGCACTAATTGTCCTCGAGTTCTCGCTATGTTTATGATGCTATTATTAAAGAAAAGAATAGAGAATGAAAATTGAAGAAATTGAAGGGCGTCGGGTCGTTTTGAGGTTTTCATTGCATGTAAAGAATTCATTATCCCAACGAAATCTGTTGCCAATCCGGCGTAATTTATTGCATTCGCAGTCATTAACATACTCTAAAAGAAAAAAAGAGTTATAGGATTTTCTTTTTTACTAGGCGTCACAAATGTCCGGGAGCCTAGCTTTGCGTGCCACAATTTTGATGCTGAATCCGACGTTATCAAGTGGAAGACCAAAGACTGCCAGAATTCTAAGAGGAGTTTCAGAAGATGGCTAAGGAGCTGAATATCATCCGTGAATATGTGCACAGGATTGTTAAACATCGTTTGAGGCTTCGTAACACCAAGATGCAAAAGATTCACACTTTGATGGAATTAGATGAAGGCAAATATATTTTCTCCACTGATGAGAAGTTATTAACGATTGAGCAAAAATTCAACCGCCAAAACGGCAGAACACTGCTGATTTTTGTGGATCAGGTAGTCAAGATCAACTACATTGATGAAATTCTGATGAACGAAGTGGTTCCTTGGAGCCAGTTTATGGGTATTTCAACAGAATTCATCGCCATAAGGTTAAGGTACTCAAATCACCATTGATTTGAACCTTCTCAATTTTTTGTGTGCTACTCCCCATAAGAATTTCGACAGTTTGAAGTGTGCCCTCCACCCCGATGGCTGCATTCCCCAAGCGTCTGCGGGCCTGTGTAACGTTTGAATAAAATGTATGCCAAATTTCATGTTTCTATGTGCTTCCGTTCTGTTTTTATCGACCGTGCTACCGGACGTTTGTGATACCTGTATCTAGGTGATTATTTGTCAAATAAACCTTTCCTATAACTACTCCCCTACTGGCTACAATAGCTACTGTTCGAGTTAGTGCTCCACCAATTAAACCAATAGAATTAGCAGCTATATTTAAATAGGCTCCCCTTGCATCAGGATTTTTTATGCTCATATTCTATTAATAAAAACGATCGATTAAAAAATATAATAAATCAATTAAAGTTAATAAAAACCATTCTATGTTTTCTTCTATCGTGTATTTGAAAAGCTGTTCGTGTCATGGAATAAATAGCACATGTTAATCCTAAAATTCCTGCAGAAATCATAATGGGATTATAAACAATACTAACGACCATTAAAATAGCTGCAATAATTCCTAAAATTGTCATAATAATATCCATATATCTTAAAGCATAAGCTGTGTTAGTGTAAGATGGTGATCTAAAATGTTCTAGCAGAACGTTTCCTCGGCTATCGCCTTGATATCGTCCGTTTTTCGGTACGATCATGTTGCACTTTGGCATTTTATTCTTTATGAGATAATGCTTCCACGAATTATAAACTCTAAGATCTAAATCAATGTATTTTCTGCACGAGTTTTTCGACCCCTTACATTTTCTAATACTAAAAACCGGAATTGGTGTCATATTTCCTATAAAGCTCTTCGTAGATTCTGTACAATTGTAAATAAACGATATTACAATTCTGTCGTTCCATTTTGAATATTCATCTAATAAAATTATAAGGAAATTATTAACACAAAAATTCCACATTAATTTTAAACTTTACTATTAGTTTTTCGTATTAATCCATAAAGGTCATTTAAAACTTGTTCTTTTTCTTCATCTTTTTCGCAACTATCCGGTGATCCATAAATTGCAAAATACAACTTATTTTTTAAATAATCGTGTTCATCGTATTCAAATGAATCGAAATCTCTGTCTCCTATTAATTCATACATTGTTTGTTGAAATCTCTCTGAACTAAAAATAAGGAAAAAATAATTTTAAACTATTTCATAAAATAACTTTACGTTTAAAACCTGATATCATCGCTTTGTTTTTCAACTTCTCGGACAACTTCTTCGGTGTTAGAACAAACCGATTTAATTAATCGTTTTAGGTTAAAAGGAAAATGTTTAACGAGAAATGTTTTATCAATGACTTCGATAATTTCGTGTTCTATGGGAGTTAAAAAATAAATTGATGGTTTCTTTTCGGAAACGTTTTTATAAATGGTATTAAACCCCAAAGTACATTTAACTGAGCTTAATAATGATTTTACGTTACAACCATTTAAATCCCAAGCTAAAAAGTAACAGTGCTTATCGATTTCTTGTAGTAAATGTTCGTTTTTGAGATGTGCACAAAATTCCTCGGAAAAAACATTTCCATCCACGTGTAAATATAATAAAATTATGTGTTTCTATAAAAAAAATAAGATAAATTTAATCTGGAAAGATTAATTAAACACCTTTTAATACATTTTTTTTTAAACATGTTTACTTACATTTTCAGAAACATCTTGACACGATATGGAATCAATAGAATCCAAAGTGCCTTTGTACAAAGGTATTTTGTTATTGAATTTACTTTCTAATTTAATTTTAAATGATTCGCACGCTGATATTTCTGGATATAAAAATAGTTTGATATAAATAATTTTTTTATCTTGCAACATTATAATGTAACAAGGTTTTAGTACTAACCTATTGGTATGTCATCGATTAGTTCATCCATTGCAAATCAAAAAACAAATTAATGAAAAATGTGTCCACAAACACTTTTGATACAAAATTAACTAACATGTGAGGGGATTTTTATCAGTTTTTAAATCTTATCGGCATTTACGCGAATGCTAAAATCAATAGGTGAGTTATCGGGGCTTATTAGCTACGTATTTTGTAATATATAATACATAAGTAATCTATAAATTCCGTTGGTTTAAATTATTTATAATAATAAATTTCTAAATTTATCATTTTCGCAGCGTTGCTTAATGATTTTATTTTTATCTCCAAGTATAGATACAAAAGTTATAAATTAAAGTGGTGATATACTCAAAAATATATCAACAGCAGTGAAACTTACACAGACGTAATTTTTCAATTGAAAAAGTTATGCTGCTGCAGAAATTAATCAACGTATGTGGATGAAATGAATGGACAAAGGACGTTATGGTTGTATACATATAAATTCCTATTTTCAATGCTGAGCGGAACTCAACATTATCTATGTCTTCAAGTGCAAAGTTCATCAAGTTATCTACCATTTTCTATGTGCGGCTAAGTTCCCAGCTGTATTCTCTAATCATATTGTTGCTATGCCGATGGATCTCTATGGCCTCTTTTGTCATTCTATACAGGGTGTCTCAGCGAGACCGGTCATTAGACGTTTCTGGGGTTCTGGCCAAACAAAAAATTTGAGAATGCAGACTTAAGTATTATCAATTACGTTCTCTTCATCTAAAATATTTTCAGATTTCTAGCACTTCCGGTTATACCGGAAGTCGCCACCTACTTTATTTTTTTAAATGGAACACCCTGTATATTTTTACATATTTGGATTTGTCTTATAGAGTATATTTATTTGTAACTCTATATTTATTAATCGTACAATAAAATATTAAAAATTAAAATGGAGTATTTGGTAGACTGTTTTATGTTTGTCTACCAGTTTATTTATTATTTTATGACTAACAAAATCGCCATGGGAAAATACATTATGTTGATATAACAACCCATGGTGATATAACATGATGTTTCTATATAAAAATAATAAGAGTGCGTGATGCGCTACAATTATTCCCCCCTTCCAAGGACAGTAGAATCTAACAGGACTGCTACATCCATTGTATTTTTGTAGTCCACTACGGGTTGGTTGCCCGCACTCTACGTCACGCTATTTGCCACGCCTGGTAACTGTCTGTGTTTTTAGAGGTTATATGATAGACATTAATACGTATAAAAACATAAAACTTCAAAAATAATATGAATACGTCTACAATATAACCTCTAAAAATAAACAGCAAACGTATAGACCATAACAACAGTTGGGCGTGGAAAATGGTGTGACGTAGTTTGCGGGCAGGTTGTCACAACAATGGATGTAGCAGTCCTGTTAGCTTCTACTGTCCTTGCCCCCCTTCAATAAAAATTAAAAATTTAAATTAATGACGATGTTTCAAACATAGAAATAAAAAGAACGAAGAAGAAAAGGAAATCCATAGGGGGTGGTAACAATTGTCTTTAGTCTGCACAAGAAAGACATTATATACATTGAAATAATAAGTATTTGTTTAAATTATAAAAAGGAAAATTTTACTTTTTTAGGATTTTCTTTAACAGTATTAATATCATGCAAGGTTTCATTCAACAAGAATGCTGGTTGTAAATGATCAATATGTATTGAAGTGTGGCGATTATTCTTTAGAATAACAAAGTATTTATCCATTCTCTTAATAACTTTGAAAGGACCTTCAAATCTGGATGATAAAGAATTTTTTATTCCTTGAATTTTTACAAAAACAAAATTTGATTTAAACAATTCTTTGTGTATGAAAGGTTTTAATTTTGAATGAAAGTTAGTCTGAGTTGGTCTCAAGTTTGCAAAAGATTCACGCAGGCTAATAAGAAGTTGATCTGTGTCTATCGAAGAGTTTGACTTAAGAAAGAATTCGCCTGGAAGACGAAGCGGTTGTCCAAACACAAGTTCAGCAGAAGAACATCCCAGATCTACTTTTAAAGAAGATCTGAGTCCTAATAAAATTATTGGAAGATCGTGAAACCACCTGTTGCTACTACCACGTGCAACAATGGAATTTTTGAGTGTACGATGAATATAGAGTATATTTATTTGTAACTCTATATTTATTAATCGTACAATAAAATATTAAAAATTAAAATGGAGTATTTGGTAGACTGTTTTATGTTTGTCTACCAGTTTATTTATTATTTTATGACTATAACAAAATCGCCATGGGAAAATACATTATGTTGATATAACAACCCATGGTGATATAACATGATGTTTCTATATAAAAATAATAAGAGTGCGTGATGCGCTACATGTCTGTTTTGAAGGTTTATAAATAACTTTACTTTTTGTAATTTGATTCGGCCGTTCTCGAGTTATTCGATTTTTTCTAGAAAAATCTGCTCCAGCGGACATTTTGTTCAAAAAATCATAGAACACTCAATTTTTGAGATATCAATTTAAGATTCTGAACATGCTTAAACAACATGATGGAGTATGTTTTGGTGCCGAGAACGGCTGTCTAGATCGTTTGGTCACTATACTATGACACGTTAACTTTTTGAAATTTGGAAGCACTATAACTTTATTTTTTTAAATGGCACCCCCCATATTTTATTACTTAGTCGTCTTCGGCGTCTCATTTTACATCTTTTATATTCCATATGTCCTATGCCTAACATTAATAGTTTGAGAAATAATTAGGGTTTTTTTGAAAAATGCTCACATATCATATCGATATTAACCTAGTGTGCCATGGAAAACAAATGTTTAATGACTTATTGATAAACGTCAAAGTCTGATTTACGTTGCTTGATGTTTGTGAGTCTAAAACCAGTTAAAATGGATATTAACCTTCGCCCGACTAAAATAATTAAAAAACTTTACTTACCAAAACAGGGTCAACATTGACCCACTGTTTATATTATTTAGTCGTATACAAAACATATACATATTTTTGTATTAATACTAAGGTAAGCTGGGGCAACTGGGTCATGATTTTACAACATGCCAATGTCGTTCATAAATTTGCACTCGTTTGATTCGAAGAAGAATTGTTAAAATGAACTTCTGAATACGTACGGATCTTAAAGAAGTATTTCTTTAAGATATCCGCATGTTTAACATTGATAATTCAAGATGCCAACGAGAAAAATAATTATTTTATGTTTTTGGCGCTCCTGGGCCCAGTTACCCCCGTAGAGTGGGGCGACTGGACCCCACCTGTCTATTCCATAAACAAGATAATACAATTCAATCTGAGGTAGCTGGGCCTGTTTTAGGACGTGTCTATTTTCAGTACCAGATCAAAAATTTCAGATTTTGTTTCATGGTAGGCTTTTTAGGGGTGTTGCAAATAGATAAACATCATTTGTTAACTAAGAAATGTAACAAAAAGTGTCATAATAATGCTTTATTAAGTCATAAACTTCAACACAACTTCAACAAAAACTTAAGATCTTCTGTTTTTTTCTAGTTCCTCTTTCGACCTGTTTCTGTTTCTTCTTCCTCAAATTTTCTTGTTTCTCATGTTCGTCTTGTTCCTTCTTCTGCAAATATCCCGCTGTTGTTATTATCTCACAATTAGTCACCAGCCTCTTGCGTTTTCGTTCCGGGTTTGCTTTTGTGTCTTTCTTGAACAAATCTAGAAGAACGTCTTCAAAACTTTTTCGTATCGGTGTTTCCAACTCTTTTGAGTTTTCATCATTCCTGAGATTTGTTGGTTCATTTGTGTACGTGTTCGGTTGTTCATCTTCATGGTTTTGTGTTTCTGCTGGTACATTAAAAAAAGCCTTGGATGTACTCGGCTGTTCATTTAATAGAACTTGTGGATGTGAGGTAGAAGCTATGTTAGTTTGTTGCTCAGTTGACGTCACTGGTACCTCACTGTCTTGTGCGGAAGATGTGGACAAAGTGGCTTCAACTTGTGTATCTGACGGCGCAGGTGATTTCTTCCTGTATTTTTTTAAATCTTCAGGTTTAAAAACTGAAACCGGAATAGCTTCCCGATTTGGACCATCTTTGCATGGATCGTATATTCGTGTTGCTTTGAATCCGTTTTTTATGCTTTCTTCAGGAATTTCGCCGCTAAGCTTTGTTAGGATGGTTGTGAATTCAGCTTTGGGAATTTTTTTCCGCGGATTCTGCCGTTGCTATTTGCACAATGCCTTGTCCCATGCCGTTTTCAAGCCTTTAAAAATGGCAACATCGAGGGGTTGTAGAACATGTGTTGTGTGTGGTGGCAGCTTCATGACATCATTCATTTGCCCGTGCTAGTTGGATCAACTTTACGGAAATGTGGGTCACGTGCCTATCATAAATTAAAATTACAGGTCTTTCTCTACCAATATTTCTAAGGAAAACATCTCTAAACCAGTTGTAGAATAAGGTTGTCTCCATCCACCCACGCTCAGTTACTGAAACAGCAGTTTGTGTGGCCAATTCTTCGTTTATCCAATTTTCCATGACAAACTTCCCCTTAAAAGCGCAAAGCAATGGAAGGGTTCTTCCATCAGCGGAACAACAAAGCAACACAGAAGTATTTTTGCGCCCAGAAGAACTAGTTTTGCGCTGACATCGCGCACCAATGGCCCCAACAATTTTGGTTTTAGAAGGGTCATGGCAAAATGACGTTTCATCACAATTGAATATCTGTCCTGGCTTTCCTTCAGGTTTGAAGTCTTTCATGAGGTGTTCCAACTTGTCAAAAAAGTCGTAGATGACCCAAGGGTTAACTTGGTCACACCGAACGTATTCGATACTTTGGGGTTTTTTGATAGACAAATGTTGCCTTTTCTTGAAAGAGATGAACCAGTCGGTTCCAGGTTGTTGGTCTTTGAATCTTGTTGGCAAATTATTCTGTCTAATGTACATTTGTACTAAATCCAGTACATCTTCTCGCGACAGACCAAATCCATGCTTTTCCATTACCTTGATGCAATTGGCAATTTTTTCTTCTTCGGCAGTTGACAGGTACGAAGTTACACCTCCGCCTCCTCTGCCTTCCTTTGATGTGGAACCCTTTCCCCTCGTTCCTAACACATGATGTTTCAGTGTGCTCCTTGGTATGTTGTAGAACAGTGCTGCACCTCTGGTTGTTTTGTTGCCATTTCTTACATCATCAATCGCACGCTGGAAATCTTCTACCGTGTAAGCGGACCCTGCACCTTTCTCAGTTTTTCGAACGTACGTTCTCACCATGTTGAAACGTTAATGTCTGTAAAAGAAAGAAGAAACATGTGGAAATTTATTTCTAAAAGTGTAAGTAATTACTTCCAATATTCGGGGTAACTGGAACCCAAGGATCCAGTTGGATCCAGCCACTCATGCTTGAATTACAATACGGAAAAATAATTGTCTGAATCACTCGTTTTAAACGTATTTCATTATTACATCTATAAGTTAATTTATCAATACTTACACTGCTCAAATCAGGACCACACAAATGCACTACTGCAGCACGTTGTCAGACCAAAATATATGCATTAAATTCAAAACGCACTCACGTGCATGCCGCATAGAAAAACAAGGTTATATTCGTTGTACCGGCAAGTCGACAGGTTGACACAACGTTGCCAACTGTTTGAATATTCCGTGGCAGCAGGTTAGACATTGACAGACTCATGGCCCACTTACCCCCTGGGCCCAGTTGCCCCAGCTTACCTTACTTTCTATGAATTTTTAAATAAAACACAGTGTTTAGTACTTTAATCCATATTTCTAATAAATAACAAAAAATAAAAACAGATATATTCTTATAAATAAAAAAAAATAAATAACCTTAGTCTTCGTTAGGTAGAACCTGGAATCAAAAAAAATAATAATAATAATTTCATCCCATTCAACCCTATTTCAACCCTAAAGAAAATGATACTATCCCAACAACTTATTATAATGTTTCTGTACCTTAAGATGGTTCCCCATCCTCATCTTTTGCGCAGTAAGTACAAGTTGTCTGTTTTACGGTAATAGACTGGCTGTGTTGAGAGCACACAAATTGATTGCATTTGTCGCATCGTTTAGAATGTTTATTATCACTTCCACGACATATGCGACAACGTCCTCTTTTAGTACCTTGACTAGGGGTATCATCCTTACAAGTTTTCCTTATTTTTCTTCCAGTACTTTCTATAGCTGTGGTCACCAAATTTGTAAAACCCCGACCATCTTCTTCAATTTTCTTTACTCTTCTTTCAATTTGTGTCCTAGCAAGTTCCATTCCCAAATCTTGAAGAAATATTTTTCTTCGATATGTTATGGAGGAATCACTGTGCCACTCCGGATTTTTTATTGTCCACAAAACAAACGCGTTATAACATGCTATGTCAATCAAATTGAGAAATAGTCTAAGTGGCCATCTTCTCGTATTTCTTTTGCATGAATACTCACGCACAAGTTTGTCCAAAACATCTACGCCACTTTTTGTTTTGTTATATGCCAGAATGATATCAGGTTTAAATTTTTCGTTTTCATCAGCAATGTCATGTTCGTGATGGGTAGAGGAAAGTAAAATTACAAATTTTTTTGGTTTAGTAACATAGGACACTAATGTTAAGTCTCTAGTAAAGAGAAAATCAGACGAATATACTGCACGTGATTTTATATCCAAAAGACTCTTTGGTAAGTCCTTTCTATTTTTGCGCATAGTTCCAATTAAAGTTAGTTTTTCTTTTAGACGCTCTTCCGCAAGAGTTAAATCAGTAAAAAAATTATCTGTCGTTATATTGCGGCCACTTCCATACCAATGATTTGCTAAAGTCTTTACTACGCGAGGTCCTTGATTTTGTTCAGCTGATCCTCCCTTTTTACCTAAGTAAACTTCTAAATTACAGCAGTAAACTGTTGTCGCATCACATAATGTCCAAATTTTTATCCCATATTTGCCGGGCTTGCTGGGTATATAAACCTTAAATGGACAACGGCCTCTATAACTTACCAGCTGCTCATCTATTGTTCCAAATGCTGATGGGCAATATGAATCTCTGCAGTTTTTTGTGAAATTATCAACAACATCGCGAATTGGAGCAAGTTTGTCTAGACTTATTCTCTCTGTTCTTGTGGAAATGTCGTCAAACCGAAGGAAGCGTAAAATATCGCAATATCTATTTCGGCTCATACAAGCTTGATATATTGGTCTTGATAAAGATATATTTGTTGAAGTCCACAAATTAACTGGGTTTTCTTTTGCTTCTCTAAATCTTCCTGATAAAATTAGTATTGCAAAGAAACCACGTATTTCCGTAACATCTACGTCTTGCCATGATTTGAATAAGTTGTCTTCATGAGTCTCATTATATTTACTTATAATTTCTTTTGCTCTTTGATTAGTAAATTTTACAATAATTTCAAAAATTTCGTCAGAAATAAATAAAAAGAAACAATCCAGAATCGATTCGATATCCTTGCTTTTCTCTGTCAAACCTTTTTCTTTGCGAATACAATCTGCTGCTCTTGTTTTCCTTTGTTTTTGAGCTATGTATTTCCATGTGCGACCAGCAACTTCAATATTACGATCTAATTCTTCCTCAATTTCATCGCTAATATCGTTTTCCTCACTAGATAAAATATTGTCGTCATCATCATCAATATTTTCATTTTCTTCTATAACACCTTCTACTTCTTCAGAACTATCACTAAATACTTCCATAATCATCGAAAAGTGCGACAAAGTTCTTAGTAGAACTTGCAGAATGTTTAATCAAAATTATCCACATTTATCTCCGATGACAAAAGGTATATTTAGAAGAATAGAAGCAAATTTTTTGCATTTTGGACGAATTAATCACGTGTTAAACTGACCAAAAAATGTAGTATATAATGCAACGGAAGAGGTATATACCTTGGCTTATTTCGAGCCCAGTCCTATCACCTCAATTCGAGCTGCCAAAGAAGATCTGGGAATCATACTACGAACTTTGTCGCGCTTTTCATGCATAAAAAATAAATTAAGAATTTCTTGACTTGTGTAAATATTACTTTCGTTATTGTTATCGATTTTAACTCGTTTCAGTACTAATATTAAGGGACATAACAGATAATTATTAGCTCACATGCATCAAGTGACGTAAACAAGTGAGTCTTTGACTAGAACTCATTGAGAAGGCTCGTTTTTCATGGCACACTAGGCTAAATATCCATATGATATGTGGGCATTTTTCAAAAAACCCTAATTATCTCCCAAACTATTAATATTAGGTATGGGACATATGGGATATAAAAGATGTAGAATGAGACACCGAAGACGCCTAAGAAATAAAATATGGGGGGTGCCATTTAAAAAAATGAAGTTATGGTACTTCCAAATTTTGAAAAGTTAACGTGCCATAGTAAAGTGACCAAACGTTCTAGACAGCAGTTCTCGGCACCAAAACATACTCCATCATGTTTTTTAAGCATGTTCTCAATCCTAAATTGATATCCCAAAAATCGAGTGTTCTCTGATTTTTTGGACAAATGTCTGCTGGAGCAGATTTTTCTAGAAAAAATCGAATAACTCGAGAACGGCCGAATCAAATTGCAAAAAGTAAAGTTATTTATAAACCTTGAAAACAGACAAATCCAAATATGTAAAAATATACAGGGTGTTCCATTTAAAAAAATAAAGTTCGAAATTGATAATACTTAAGTCTGACCCCATAAACGTCTAATGACCGGTCTCGCTGAGATACCCTGTATCTATCTTGGTTTTCTGCAATGGAAACTAATTGGCCAACCTTGTATTTGTAGGGGTTACGATAGACTTGAGAAGAAAGAACGCATTGTTATTGTTGAAAATCTACGTGGCGGTGCGCAACGATCACACATACCATTTTTTACTTGAGATCCAAATAAATAAAACCAACTTTTCTTTGCAGGTGTATGGTGTCTATAATAGGCCACATACACCTGCAAACAATTGCGCAACAATCGCTGTTTTGGGAAAATTGTGTAGTGTATAGTGTTGATTGATATGTTGCAGAAATTCAAAAATGTTTGAAATTAGTTGCGCAACACCATTCGTTGTGCACCCCATTGCATTGTGTATGAGGTTTGTGCGACACATTGTGCAATAACGACAGTTTCTTTTCACATGTGTTAGTAGAAGGTGGTGATATTGCTTCTTTCAATATTGTGTCTTGTTTTTTATAATTAAACAGGCTGCTTCGTCAGATGGCATGTATCCATGCGTACACAACACAAGCAACGGAAGTTTTTTTTATAAAATTGTGTATAGTGTATGGGTAACCTTGTTTGCACAATAATCTGTTGTGCAACGTCAGTTTGCGGAATTTGTTTGCAGATGTATAGGGCCTATTACTCAATATTCTTCACGGTAAAGGTAATTGACATTTCAAAAGAAAACTAACCTTAACATTCTTTGCCTGGAACAAATGATATTTCTAAAGAAAACTGACCCTGCTTAACATTTTTCGGGGGATACATTACATTACATTACATAGAATACATATCGGGTAGGCGGACCAACCAACCTTGCACCGCGACCCTAAGGATCTATTGTACCCCGATAGATATCGTTATCAAATTTCACTCGGCGAAAGGTCATTCAGATCTTTTGAGGAGATAAACTGCGACCCAAAAATCGAGAATCTGATACGGTTAACGGCAGGGCAGTGGCATAAAACATGCTCAACCGTCTCTGCTTCCTCCGCACATAGTCGGCATTCAACATCGTCGGCTAAACCCAACAAGTTGAGGTGTGCTTTTAATCGGCAGTGCCCAGTAAAAACACCCATTAGAACTTTTATGCTACTACGGGCAAGTCCTAAAATATTCCCGGGTTTGACAGTGGCGATGTTAATAAACACCTTAGCATGTCTCATTCCAGGAGAACTGGTCCACAGTAGGCGAAGTCTCTCTTCAGCCCACAGTCCAATCCTATATTTGGCCATCGCAAATGATACACCAACTGCTGGTTCCGGTCCCACAAACGCTTCAGCGCTGCCATCTCGTGCTAGCTTATCTGCCGCTTCATTGCCAGCAACACCAGAGTGACCCGGGACCCAGATCAGAGAGACTCTGTTATCACAACTCAGTGTGTTTAATGTTCTCTTACAATCATTAACCAGAGCCGACACCGTTTTCACGGCTTGCAGCGCCTGGAGAGCGGCTTGACTGTCTGAGAAAATTCGTACTGTCATGTTCTTCACCCCTCTTTCAAGAAGGATTTTAGCACCCATGTCAATAGCAAATACTTCCGCCTGGAATACAGTACAGTACGTACCTAGGCTGTAGGCTTGCTTAATTCGAAGTGTCTGGCAGTATACTCCTGCTCCTACCCCTTCAGGCGTTTTTGATCCATCTGTGTACAAGCAAATGTCTGCCCGAACCAGAGAATTTTCATTTTCGATCCAAGACTGCCGCTCAGGCAGTACAATCTGGTATCGAGCATTAATCACTGATAGTGATACCGCCAAATCTGACGGCATTGATAGCACAGTATCAGTGCTTATAATGTCTTCCGCAGCCCATTGGTAGGACATGTCGGAACAGTTTTGAGCATATTGCTTAAATCTGTAAATGGTTGTTCTAGCCACTTTCTCTGTATGCAAATGCAGAGGAGATAGGCCAAGCAGAACCTCCATTGCTAGAGTTGGCGTTGTGCCTACCGCACCAGAGATTGCCAATCCAGCTACACGTTGAATTCGTGAAAGTTTACTGATAACTGAAGTCTGTCGGACTTTCCTATACCAGGCTGCTGCTCCGTATGTGATCATAGGTCTAACCACAGTCACATAGAGCCAGTACAGTCTTTCAGGGGTAAGACTGCGACAAGTCCACAAGGATAGTCTAGCTTTGTGCAAAACTCCCTGCAAATGTCCATTCCATGACAGGGTTTTGTCTAGGATTACTCCTAGATATTTGACTTCCTTTGAGAAAGGAATTTCTTCACCTTGGATAGTTGGGCGGATTAGTCCATCCAACTTTCGCTTCCTGGTGAAGGGCACAACAATTGTCTTTTGCGGGTTTATTGAGAGGTTCTCTCCCTTACACCAAGCGCAAATGGTATCTAGGGTCACCTGGAGGACTTTAGATATCCTCGGCAAACAGGTTCCTTTGACCATAACGACAATGTCATCAGCATAAGCTTGTATTTCCACACCAACGGCTTCGACTATCGCAATCAGATCGTCAACTAGGAGGGACCAAAGCAGGGGAGATAACACCCCTCCCTGCGGGCAGCCACCTCCCGGCCTGAAGCGTATCGTATCACCGTGGAGTGAAGTAGAAACTATTCTACTATCTAGCATATTGCGGATCCAACCCGCTATAGTTGCTTCCACTCCCCTGTCAAGAGCAGCTCTTTCAAGAGATTGTGGTATTGCGTTATTGAACGCTCCCTCTATATCCAGAAACGCACAAACCAAGATTTCTTTATCCTGCAGCGTCCTGGATACTCTACCACCTAAGTTGTGTAGAGCCAATTTTGCTGATTTTCCCGCTTGATAAGCATACTGGTGGCGACTCAGTGGACCAGATACCAATGGCACCGTACTGATATACCGTTCCAGAACTTTTTCAAGGGTTTTCAGCAGAAATGACGTTAGGCTGATGGGTCGAAAGGCATTAGGAGTAGGGACCGAACGGCCCGCTTTGGGTATATAAGATACCCGTACCTTAGTCCATTCTGCCGGCACATATTTCCAGGCGACACTCGCTCTGAAAATTTTTACCAAAATTGGCAACAACAAAGACCTCCCCTGCTGTAACAAAGCAGGAAAGATATTGTCTTCTCCAGGCGATTTGAACGGCTTAAACGTTTGAATTGCCTGGTCCACGGATGTGTAAGTGACGACTTTTCTAGCCACGCTCCAATCCGTATTTGAGGGGCGCTTTGCCTTGCAGGAATAGCCCGCTGTGGCATTATCGGCCCTCATCATCAGGCTTCCTGGGAAGTGAGTCTGCATGAGAAGCTCCAACGAGGCTCTGCTAGAGTCCGTAAAACTACCGTCAGGCCGCCTAAGTGAGCCCAGGGGTAGTGCCGGATCTCTAGCGAGAATCTTGTGAATTCTTGCACTGCTGGGTGTGTCTTTCACTCCCTCACAGAACCTCCTCCAAGACTCTCTTTTTGCCTTACGTATGTTTTTGGTGTAATTCGTTAGAGCTTGTTTATATTTCTCCCATTCACCTAATGTCTTGGCCCGGTTGAAAAGCTTTCGGACCTCTTGTCTTTCGGAGCTAAGAGATTCGTTCTACCAGGGTGTGCCCCGATTTCGGGGGATAATTGACATTTCAAAACAAAACTAATCTTACCTGACATTCCTTCACGATACAATTGACATTTCAAAAGAAAGCTGACCTTACTTAACATTCCTTCACCGTATAATTGATATTTCAAAAGAAAACTAACTTTACCAACATTCTTTTCGGAGCTGATTGATATTTGTAAACAAAATTTAGGCAACGTGTGTTCCGCCCACTTCCCCATGGCTTATTTCTGTTTTTTTTTTAATTTATAATAAAATACAGTTTATTTTATATCACATAGATTTATTTCCAATCACAAAATAGATAAATATATAACAAGATACCTAATTATTCCATAAAAAATATAAAAGAAAAATTTAAATAGAGAGGAAGAGTAAAATAACATAAAACTATTGTATTTTATGTTACATACGTTCTACCCAAAACAACAAAATAACAAATCTCTTTTAAATGGTATACTTTAAACAGTATTATTTAAAGAGGTTTCAAGCGGCGCAACGGCGCTTTTTCAATTTTGTTAGTATTACGTATTATATCAATTATTAATTAAATTTAGTTAATTAATTATTGCTTTTTATTTTTAATGCACAAACAGTTCGGGAAAGTTTTGTTCATAAACCGGAACATTATTCTTTCTATCTGTTGGACTCCTATGACCTTCGTTTACTGATAACGATTTAAAAATTTCATTTAATTTACTTTGAAGAGCATCATGCTGAAAGAAATCAATATAAATTTAAATATTAAATTAAATCAGCAATAATAATTACTTTTGGTTGTGTTTTTCGAACCAATTCTGAAAAAGGTGCTGTCCTAAATGTATGACTTATCTGTTCTCGCCGTTCTGCTTCCTGTTCTTTTTTAGAATCCGTTTGTTCTGTTAACACTTTTTTCATACTTTCAAAAGTTAACGCTTCTTCTGGCAATTTCTATATATACATAAAAAAATTCACTATTTTCTTTTAATATTTTGTAGTAGTTTTGAATTCTTACACAAGTAATACATTTTGTGGGGGAATTGTCATTTGGTTCAGGTTTAAAAGGAGACGAACAAAAATCGGACATATTCGCTAAGTAACAAACACATTCATCACAAGGTTTTGTTCGGGAATCACATAAACTTGAAAGTTTTTCTCTCATCTATATTTGGAGGAAGGATTTTTAGGATATATTTTAGTATTAAAAAAACAATTAACCTTTTGAACTCCAGGTGAACTATTCGCACTATCAATCTCAACATTACCCAATTCCGCAACGCTATTTCTAGCACTTAATTCAACCCAACTATGTCTTTGCATTCCCGAAGACGTACCCGGTGCCCCAGCACCATATGGTGACGTTTGTGCCAATCGGGTTGGATCTAAACCGCCCGCTTTTAAATATTCGCATATTGCCATTTGGTCAATTAGTAAGTGTGGAAGTTTATTCGCTAATTCGCAATTGGCTGGGTAACGTTCTAATAAATCTGGAAGTAAATGAGGTGCATCCTGTTTTCGAGCCGCTACTAATTTTTTTGAGTAATCTTTTAACTCTTTTATTGCTAATTCATCTGCAACCAATGCTAACAAACTGATCACGATTGAATGTAGATTATGTTTTAGATCGTTCGTTAAAACTGTACTGTTTAATGCGAGACTTTGGATCCTAAAAAAATATTTAGATTAATTAGAATAATTAATAGAAATGTTGCAACATACCCAAGAATCAGCTGTAATATGTCAATAGCCGTTTCTGTACTTGATAATTCAACATATAACAGAGCTAAAGTCGTATACACCGCTTCAATATTTTCAACCCCATTCGAATCCATTTGTAAACTTGTATAAAGGGCGTCATAAATAACAGGACCGTGTTTATTAATAAAAATAAGATCAGGTCTTGAAGTTTTTTCGATAGTTAATTGTATTTTTTCAACGTTTACACTGAAATGATTTAATTAATTAAAAATACTTAAAAAGACTACAAAAAAATAAAAAACTTACATTGGTTTAGTTAATTTTTCCAAATTACTATGTCGATCAATTAAAGTATGAAGAATTTTTTGTACCAACAATCTCATCTCAGGATCCGGAGCCAAAGACATTCTCAACAAAGGTTCCAAAAACGAAACCGGAAAAGTATTATTCAATTGAATCGTTTGATATTTCGTCCCAACTTTTAATAAACTTTTCAATAAAATGCTCTGTAATAAGTTATCCGCCGGAGATCGATTTTCAACCAACGGGAACGGAATCTTATTCATTATAAACATCATAATTTCAATTTTTTGATAATCTGGTAGATGATTAGCGAATTCACCCAGCGCGTTTATTAAAGCCTCTTGATACATTTTTTCTTCAGCTTGACTTATCGGGTTTTTAACGGAATCTTTTAAGTGGCTGAGTAAAGAATTGATGATTTCCAGGACGCTAGGACCAACACTTTCCCCTGCCGCTATTGCTATTATTTTTGAAAGAACATCGACGATACTCGTTCGTATTTTCGGACTTGATTTCGAGTTTTCATCCAGATGAGCCATTAAACTTTCCACAACAGTATATGAATACTGAGCCTAAAGTTTCAAAAAATTACTTATATTTTATTACTCCCAAAAAGGTGTATAATTCTGGTACTTTAAATTATCTAAGATCACTATTTGGTATTTAAGACCACTCTTTCCTGGGCTTTATTAGCTAGTACAATAATTCGTGTATGCTCACATTATACAACAAACACCTTCTGTACAGGGTGTCCCAATTTCGATGTCCACATAGGCTATCTCCGAAACTAAAAGAGATAGAAAAAAAGTAGCTCGTTTTTCGAGAAAATGCTAATGCCGAAAACTCCGAACAGCTATCGTCTTTTGTTTTCGCCCTATCGGCAAAATCAAAAAATTTTGCGAAAACGACAATCGCGAATATCTAACTTATTATCAAAGAGGGAGTATTATAAATAAAACATTATATGGGCAACTTTTTACGAAGAATTCAGTGGCGTAGGTAGAATTTTTTTCCCATCTTTTATTTTCGAGATTTTAGACGTCACTTTATTTTTTTAAATGGAAACCATAGTTGGCTATGATCTAAAATAATTTGTTATTTTCTTCTGATAACAAATATATATAGTTTGTAGGGTATATTTCATATCGTTCCCTTTCTCACGTAGTGACGTATCTAGCAAAAAATGAAAAAATGAGATATACCGGCAGTAAGTAAGTTTAAAGCGTCCACACCATCTCACGTAGTGGCGTATCTGAATTCCCAACACAATACTAGGAATTCGTTAATCTTGTACTGTCGTATGTGTTAATATTTTTTAATTTTTTCTCACGTACTGACCTATGTCAGTTACGACGGTATGTGTGAATCTAGCATGCTTAATTGGCCAACAGCATAAATATGGCGTATCTGTCATACGATTGTTGATATTGTGTTCAATTGTGTTCACGGTGTAATTTGCGCTCATATTGTGCTCTGTGTTTTTTGATAATAAAATTAAAAAATGGATGTACTTGTACAGTGGCGAGACAATAGTAAAAATGTTTGCTGCTAATGAATTACAAACCGTAAACTGTAAAAATTTAACAGTGGGATGTTCGGTGAAGATGTGTTACGTTAAAAAGTGGTATTACGGGAAAGTTCTGGACATTCAGACGGTCTCTGAGGATTCACATAGTTTTGATTCAGAAGATGATGTACCACTAGCTAATCTAAAGCAAACACAAAATACAATAAATTTAAAAGAGACCGAAAGGACTAACCCAATCGACAGCTGCGATGATATCAGTGAATTTCCTATATATGATTCTGATGATGACCCTCCATTTGGAATCTGTGAAGCTCACAAATGCACAGGAGAAGTTTTTGCGGCATGCCATCGATGCGAAGTTCTTTTGTGTTTCCGTCATTTTATTGAGGAGAGAGATTCTTGTGAGCATGGCAAAGAGCAAAAATGTATCCAAGAGGAATTTGTAGTTGAAGGAGAGGATAGAGAAGAGGTTTCACCTCGAACTCAACGAAGTAATGCGCAAAAATTTGCTAAAAAACAGAGGAATTTAGGTATATCTTGAAAAACAATATTACCGGTATATCACTAGTACCTTCTTAAATTTCTTTCTCAGGTAAGGAGTACATCAGCTCTACTACAAAGAAAATAGTTCCTGCTAGAACCATGAAAACACGGTGTGACAGTGTAGTATGTAAAGCAAAGGGTAAGGAGTGTTGCGAAATTAGTGAAGAACAGAGAAAATGCATATTCACTGATTTTTTTGCACTTGGTAACCTTCACCTACAGCGTGAATTTCTAATAAGACATATTAAGGTCTCAAATAAGTTTCGAACAACAACGAAAAATGAATCACGTAGAAAATATACCTTGAAATACGCACTGAGTATGGATAAGAAGCCTCACGTTGTCTGCAAAAAAATGTTCTTAAGTACCCTAGGCATATCTGAAAGAATGTGAAAGAACAGCCCTGAATAAAGTAACCGACACTGGTGTTTTAGAAAACGAAAAACGAGGAGGAAGGCAAAGACAACGTGAACATAAAATAAAAGAATCTAAAATGCTAATTGAGATTAAACAGCAAATAGACAAATTTCCACGGATGGAGTCACATTTCTGTAGGGCGAAGACATCAAAATTATATCTTCACCCAGACTTAAGTTTGAGTAAAATGTACACCTTCTTTGTGGAAGAATTAGAAAAACAGGGACGAAACCATGGAGTACCTAGTTATGCTACTTATCGAAGAGTCTTCAAACAACAAAATTTATCGTTTAGTAGCCCTAAAAAAGACCAATGTTCATTATGTTTTACTTTTCACGAGGGTGATGAAAGTGTGAAAGAGAATCTGAGAGAAAGGTATAATCTTCATACTGCAGAAAAAACAGCCGTTCGTGCAAAGAAAGCAGTATGTAAATCTGAAGCTCAAGAAAATCCGTACATTTTATGTGCTGTTTTCGACCTTCAACAAGTTATATACGTCCCCATATCCAAAGAAAGTGCCATATTTTATAAAAGCCGCTTATCGACATTTAATTTTACTGTTTATAATATTGCAAATAAAGACTGTAATTGTTTTTTCTTGGGATAAAACAGCTAGTAGAAGGGGTTCTTCGGAAATCGCTACTTGCATTTTCAAGACTTTAGAAGAATACAGTGAAAAACAAAAAATAGTGAAAGCGAACCTTTTCTCTGATGGGTGTTATGGGCAAAATAAAAACTCTATAATTGCAGCAATGCTGATGTACGCAGTTAACAAATTTTCAGCGTTGACCGAAATTACTCTAAGCTATTTCGAAACTAACCATGGTCAGAACGAAGGCGATTCTGCTCATAGTGCAATCTCTAAGGCTATTGCCACAGCTGGCAGTATATTTATGCCTTCACAGTTACACCCAGTGATTCGGTTAGCACGAAAAAAGTCTCCTTATAACGTCATTCCAATGACATACAAAGATTTCAAGGATTTCAAAGCTCTTTCGAAAGAAATTCGAATATTAAATGTGAAAATATCCGAATCTGGTAAACGCATAAAATGGACTGATATTAAGGAGATTCAAGTGCGAAAAACTGAACCTGATAAGTTGTTTCTTAAAACTAGTCATCTTGAGAATACTTACGACTGCATTCGTCTCAAACGTTTACTCAAGAACCCTTTGGATTTCCCTGTCGCTGTTTTGAATAAACACCCAATAAATATTTCAAGAAAGAAATTTGATGATCTTGTTTCGTTATGTAGAGGAAACCATCCAGTTGTTCGCATTCCAGAATGTCAACAATTTATTTTTAATTTACCTCATGAAAAAAATAATTGAGTTTTTGAGTTCGTTTTTCATTAATTCTTGTTTCTGTTTAGAATAAACTTTAATTAGGTATCTAATGAACATTTTTTAATCTTTAATTATAATTAATTATTATTATAGATAAATATTTTTGCATATTCCGAATTAGTTCACAATAAAACCTCGTATAAATTTGTGTAATTTATTTTCATAAAGGGAAATAGTCTATGGCGTATCTGATATAATGAATCTGGTGCAAAGTCACGTACTGACGTAACTGCATATTTTTAACAAAAAAAGAATAAATTATGGGTTATATTTCCCATTTGACATAGACATCTTTAATAGCAACCTTCTAAATCCTGTTGTCCAAATTTAATAACCTCATCTTTATTATTACTTGTGTTTTAATAAGTTATGGTTATAGAGTTTTAGTTTTTTGCATCTCCTGTAAAATTGTGTGCATGTCAGATACGCCACTACGTGAGAAAGGGGACGATATAGTTATTGAATAATTAATAAAAATTCATTTTGTTCTATCTAAAACTAATGTATGTATTTAAAAGTTAATGTTGCTATGGTGATAACCATACATACTATAATGGAACATAATGTATCAAATAATTATCCAAAGTTTGTATTTAAAAATTTGATAACAACTCTGGCATTATGAGCTGGTACGATGCACCAGCATCTTAGGTGTCAAAGTATAACAAAACCGAATAAAATTTTACAATGAATTTTGAAAATTATGAAAATGTAACATGATGGAATGCTATATGTTATCAGATAAGAATGCGACGTTAGCCGCGAAATTATATTTCACAAGGTATCCGGAAAGAAGACAACCGCACGTAAGAACCTTCAGCCGGTTAGCAGAAAATTTAATAGATTTTTGGTCCACGTGCAAAAACATACCAAAATGGCCTGCAAGAGGATGAAGTCAATGTGTTGCCTTCACCTGCGATAAATCCATCAATATCTTGCAGAGAAATTGAACAAGACGTCTGACCCAAAAGCCGCTGCTCCCGAATATGAAATACAAATATGTATAAACCATACAAAGCGGGGCTCACTCATTATTTACGTGCCGGAGATGTCAATCTAAGGTTAGAATTTTGTAGATGATATTTAGAAAAATTAAATAATCTGCTGTTTGTTCAAAATGTCATCTGGACCAATGAAGTCTCTGAGTGTTCAAAGAAGGTTGGGGTTCAATATTTGGTGTGCCGTTTTAGATAATAGAATGTTGGCATATAGTATCAACCATAAAAACTTAAACTCAGGTAATACTTCAATATATCAAGGCAGCACATTGTGCCTTTGGTCCACAATTTACCATTAAATAAGTCTCAAATGATATATTTTCAATATGACGGAGCACCAGCACATAATGCCAGAGTTGTTAGTGAATTTTCAAACACTACTACAAACTTTGGCAATAATTGGAAACAATGGGCACGTTCAGCCGGTGTCAACTGTTGAGTTGCTATATTAGCAGTCGCGGCTGAACGACACGCTAAGTCAGTGCTGTTACGCAGCAGTTTAGTAAATATCTCAGCGTAAGTAATCTGCGCTTAGTTTGTCAGCGGTTGTGAAATTCTAGGTTAGGATTAATATTTTTTGTTTCTCCCCTTTAATTTTGAAAACTGACAGAACTGTATAAAATGAAATGAGCCATAAAATCATCATCCATTATCTCTTGTAATAACACAATATTTTCAAAAATATTATTGTTGGCCATAGTTTTAGGTTATGCTGAACTGCTAATTTTCAATTGCTTGTTCAGCCGATTTCGTTCCGCTGTATTAAAGCTCATACAACTAGCTGACTGATTTAATTCAACTGTTGACACCTGCTGAACGTACCCAATGTTTTCCATCATGGTATGGTTATCACCATAACAACATTAAGTTTTAAATACATACAATAGTTTTAGAAAGAACAAAAAAATTGATACATTATGTTCCATCATAGTATGTATGGTTATCACCATAGCAACATTAACTTTTAAATACATACATTAGTTTTACATAGAACAAAATGAATTTTTGTTAATTATTCAATAACTATAAGAAATATACCCCACAAACTATATATATTTGTTATCAGAAGAAAATAACAAATTATTTTAGGTCATAGCCAACTATGGTTTCCATTTAAAAAAATAAAGTTATGTCTCAAATCTCGAAAATAAAAGATGGGAAAAAAATTCTACCTACGCCACTGAATTCTTCGTAAAAAGTTGCCCATATAATGTTTTATTTATAATACTCCATCTTTGATAATAAGTGAGATATTCGCGATTATCGTTTTCGCAAAATTTTCAATTTTTGCCGATAGGGCGAAAACAAAAGACGATAGCCGTTTGGAGTTTTCGGCATTAGCATTTTCTCGAAAAACGAGATCATGACATGTAAGCTACTTTTTTTCTATCTCTTTTAGTTTCGGAGATAGCCTATGCGGACATCGAAATTGGGACACCTGTACAAAGCTAAGCAGAGGTCGCTTGCTGCTAAGGTATTTAAGAGTTGATTTCATGTGATTGCTTATTTGGTAGTTTGAGTAATACTAGTCAATAAACCAGAAAACAATTCAGTTTACAAACTATGTTCACAAATACATCTTTTTTGGAGACTAAAGAGGGGAAGGGCGCCAGGAGAGGATAAGGTCGAGAATGAGGCATGGTTTGAGGCGACGGAGACAATGAAGAAGAAGTTATGGATGGTAATAAGATGGTATGGAGAGTTGAGGGGTATCCAGACAGGTGGAGGATTGGCATAATATGCCCGCAGGGCAAGGACAGTAGAATCTAACAGGACTGCTACATCTATTGTTGTGACAACCAGCCCGCAAACTACGTCACATCATTTTCCACGCCCATCTGTTGTTATGGTCTATGCGTTTGCTGTGTTTTTAGAGGTTATATCCTAGACTTATTTATATTATTTTTGAAGTTTTATGTTTTTAGACGTATTAATGTCTATCATATAACCTCTAAAAACACAGACAGTAACCAGGCGTGGCAAATAGTGTGACGTAGAGTGCGGGCAACCAATCCGTAGTGGACTACAAAAATACAATGGATGTAGCAGTCCTGTTAGATTCTACTGTCCTTGCCTGCAGGGGAGTAAAAGAGTGGTGGACAATTATAGAGGGATCACCCTGTTGGACACTACATTTAAAATGGATGCAAAGGTACTGCTGGGGAGATTGGAAGAGGAAATGGAGAGGGGGGAGTTGTGGCGGGATGGGCAGACGGGATTCAGGAAGGGAAGAGACAACATATACAGTGTGTCCCAGGATAGATGTTACAAGAGGTATAATGACTTAAAAATTTTTGAATTTTATTTTAAGGCTGAGGAATTAAGCCCTGCTTGGTGTGGAGAGAATTTTACGTATATTGCCATGTTTTGAAAATCAACACGGCCTTGATGGTGAAGCTAAACTGTTTTTAGTTCCGGTAAAGTAAGCTTTTTGTTCATGATACGGCAAAATGTCATTAAGGAAAGTTGTTCAGAATGAAAAATTATGACACTCTGCAAAATTTCAGAAAGATCTACCTACATTGATTAAACCATCATATTTTAGGTTAGATCAGAGTGAAGAAAAAAAAAATACAATGAAAAATGCCTTGAAAAAAAAAATGACTTAAGTAGTAAATATTAACAAATAAATTGTATTATACCTCAGCTTTAGTTCACATTTCAATTACTATACAAGATTTATGTTATTTAAACTAAAATGTGATGGTTCAACCTAAGTAGATAGATCCTTCTGAAATTTTGTATAGGACCATAATTTCTCATTTTGAATAACTTTTCTTAATAAAATTTTTCCGTATCATGAACAAAAAGATTACTTTACCTAAACTAAAAATAGTTTTCGATTCATTGTCAAGGTCGCCTTTGTTTTCAAAATATGAAAATATTCTTAAAATTCTGTTCACACCAAGCAGGGCTTAATTCCTTAGCCATAAAATAAAATTCAAACATTTTTAAGTCATTATACCTCTTGTAACATCTATCCTGGGACACACTGTACAGGGTGTCCAAATTTCGATGGGTTTGCAGGGTATCTCAGTTATTATGAAAGATAGAAAGTTGCGGCTTTCGCGAACCTGAGCTACTTTTTTATGAAACTTTTTCGCAAACCAAATTTTCATAGCCCTCTTCCTTTTTGATATACAGGGTGTGTTTCAAAATTTACGATTTTCAGACACCTCCTGTATCTCGGCTATCCGGAAATGTAAAAACGGGTTCTAATAGATTTTTTCACGTAGAATCCAATGCTGCACGTAGAATTTTTCTAGTCATCACGGTTTTTGAGTTATAAAGAGTTAAGTATTTTAGAAGTTGAGTATTTAGTATTTGAGTTGTGTTTATAACTCAAAAACCGTGATGACTAGAAAAATTCTACGTGCACCATTGGATTCCACGTGAAAAAATCTATTAGAACCCGTTTTTACTTTTTTACTAAGTTTCCGGATAGCCGAGATACAGGAGGTGTTTGAAAATCGTAAATTTCAAACACTCCCTGTATATCAAAAACGAAAAGGGCTATGAAAATTTGGTTTGCGCCATTGTAAGTTTCACAAAAAAGTAGCTCAGGTTCGCGAAAGCCGCAACTTTCTATGTTTCATAATAACTGAGATACCCTGTAAACCCATCGAAATTTGGACACCCTGTACACATTGAAACACCTGCCAAATAAGGATTTGAACAAGAAGGGAGGAAAGTTGCATGCATTGTTCATAGACCTGAAGGCGGTATTTGATAAGGTTGATAGAGGGAAGATGTGGGAGGAAATGAGGAGGAGAGCTATCACAGAACAGCTGATAGAAAGAGTGAAGTAGATGTACAGGAAGACAATGGCTATGGTTAAAGTGGGGGAAGAATTAAGCGAGGTATTCGGGACGATAAAGATTGAGACAAGCGTGCCCGCTTAATCCCACACTGTTTGCGATGTATACGACGGACTTGGAAGAGAGACTCGCGAGGGGGCAAATGGTGGGGTGGTGGTCATGGCTAGAGAGACGGTGGATATGAAGGAGATAAAATGGTTGGAGGTAAACGTTAAGAAGACAAAGATCATGAAGTTCTGCAAAGGGGGGGAGAAGAGAGGGGGAGGAATGGATGTGGCAGGGAAGAGAGATAGAGGAAGTGAACTCCAATAATTTCCATATAGAAATAAGATCCTCAATATACAGGGTGGTTCAGTTTTTAATCGAGAAACTTTACTAGGACGTAGTACTTGCCAAAATAACACAAGTTTTTTATATAAACATAGGGTCGCAACTCTTTTGTTTTCGAGCTATGAGCGATCAAAGTTGAGCTAAAAATTTACATTTTATTATTTATTTCGGCTATAAGTAAACCGAAGAATTTGAAATTTGGTATGTATTTACTACTGGTTAACATCTTGTTTTCTAGCATACCTTAAGCTTCCCTAGCGCCCTCTAAGGGGATGAAATTCACCACCCCCTTGGTTCTTTGTAGAAGAACTTTTTAACGCCATGGAGTATCAACATAAAAAAATATTGGTTATAAAGCTCATTCTTTAATGGTACTTTTTTGTCTCTTTAGTTTTTTTCCTAAAATTGATAGTTTTTGTGTAAAAAATGGAATGTCGTGCCATGTACCGCCACACAGTGGTCCACAAGCGGTAAAATGTGAACGAAAATCAAATTTTCGAAATTTTTTTTTTCGTTTTTTTTTACATGTTATATGTACTTTAGGTCCTAATAGACTGAGAGGTGAAAGGAATAAAGTGTTATGTACTTTCTAGTGCTAACTGTACGCAATAAAACAGTACTACAATTCTTGTGTATTAAATATCATAAAATGCTACAACTTTAGATGAAGAAAATATATTGTGTTCCACTTTTTCAAGACAATGCGTTGTTGTTATCTTGAACAGTATAGAAAGGTCTTCATTTGGCACTTTTCTAATTTTTAAAATATTTTTGCAGAAATACGTAATAAGCACTTCTTTTAAAGCTAATTAACACCTACTTGAAGTTACAACCAAATGTTTTAACATATATATCTCGCAGAAGACGCAAGAAGAACTTTTGTCGCTAGAATATTCTTATTCTTTGAGATGTGCTCTATATAACATGATAACCACATCTTGCTTTAACTTGCTCCTTTCCAAGATATTAACGATCAAAGATGATCAGTGACTGAGTGTGTTATTTGACCGTTTTCATATAAAATGCTTATATTCTTTTTCTTAAAAGATAAATCTCGTATATTTGGTGTAAACTTGCATAACAATAATGGAATACCAGACTTAAAGTTTCAGGCATATCTAACAACCGGAAGTGGTTGTTAGATACAGTGCGGCAAAAAACTGGAACACTTGAAATATCTACTTTTTTTGTAAGTACGAACGCTTTCACGGCCGGAGTAAATTGAACTAAAATTAAAACTAAAACTAGAACTAACACTAGAAACTTTCGGGTTTTGCCGTGCGTCTTTTAAGAAAAGGTTTGACGTTTCGGATGCCATGTTGCAACCTTCTTCAGAAACACTTCGAACCAGTTTTATTAAATAATATTTAAAAAATTTTTTTTAATTGTTTCGATAATTATCCAAATGTAAATGTAAATTCTATATTACGTTGTAAGTGGGGGTTTGATGGTAGCGGATGTCATTCAACTTATAAACAAAAGTTCATCACAAATGCAGAGGGAAAAGATGATTCGCTATTTGTGTCTTCCTAGTCCCATTACGATTGGAAGACAATGATAATAATATTGTATTGTGGAAGAACCCCACACCATAATCTATACGGTTTTGTAGACCGATTAGATTACAATGGGTGCATGAAAATGCCGCTCTTATAAGAACCGAAGAAAAATATATATTTCAAACCAAATAAGCTCCCTTCAGCCATATATCTCAAAATGTGTAAGTGTTAACTTTTCTCTTTATTTCACGATGGTGGATGGCAAGGTATAAAGTCTTCGTTTTCTTAAAACTTTATTTGAATTATTCATACATGTTGTAGGTCTGTAATTCTTTGATTGGAATTTGAAGCAATCATCTGGAATGGAATGTTATTTATGCAGAGCAAAAATTTCACAGATGCACGGTAGTGCTAGAAGGTTTTAAGTTTGGTTTGTCTGTTCTCCATGCATACATTCGGTTTTGTGTGTGTCTGCTTCACATTTCATATAGATTAGAAATTAGAACTTGGAAGGTGACTAGTTGATACGTAGTTTTAATAAATTATCATCAGAGATTACTGTTATGACAATTTTATAGTAAGCGCGCATGTACTAATCACTTTATACTTCATTTAAAGAATTGACGAGGAACTAATACAGCGATTTGGCGTTGTTTTGGCTGCAATAAACAGTGGGTACAATATTAATTACAATGAATTTGATAAATATTGTTTCAAAACTGCCGAAAAGTACGTCCATTTTATAGTTGGTACTATATGCCAACCAGCGTTCATAAAATTTTAATACATGGATCTGCAGTCATTAAAGAAGCTCTACTACCTATTGGAGGGTTGTCGGAATTTAGAGAGAGCCACACAAGGAAATGTAGTAGATTGGATACGAATGAAGATCTATTTAAAAGACTGCTACTCAGCCCCATTTCACCCCCCCCCCCCCCCCCCCAGCTCACATCCATTTATAAGTAATTTTCAACAGCACATTTCTAGAAAACATAAAAAGATGAGTATCGAGACTAAAAGATTACTTATAATAGACAAGGTAGAAGACCAGGAAGAAGAAAAAGATGGCGAAAAAGAAGATGAATATGACGAAGAACAAGAATCAGAACAAGAGCTATATGAGGCAGGATGCAACGAAGATGAAGATGACGAAGAATGGTCTGAAACAGAACAAGAAGAAACACATATTGTTAAGCAACGTAGATAATTTATAGAGAATTAAAGTCCATTTCTGATTGGCTAAAAAAGCATGGTTCGTTCCATTTAAAATTTTCTACTTTCTCGCCATTGAAAATGGAGAAACAATAATTCAATTTTTGACCATCCTGTATAAGATACTCCGATACAACAAATGACAATCTACTTGACAGCACTTGAAGAATAATCGTACCAATTTAGACCTTTTTTGAATGAACGTTGGCTGAGATATGGGGTTTTAAAGAGCATGGTGAAATTTACCAAAAAAAGTTTAGAACCAAAATAACTCGAAAACAAAAAACGTTAGGTACCAATAACTTTTATCAAAGTTGACCTATTTTTTACGTACAATCAAATGGTGTAATAAAAACTATAGCATTCCATTTAAAATAACGAAGTTATGGTCTATTTCGGTAGACCGGAAGTGGCAGCCATCTTGAAAATATTTTAGATTGAAAGTTCCGAATGAACAACCCATGCTACCAAAATTTCAAAATTGTACGAATGGTGGAACCTGAAAAAGTTCTAACGAACCAGATATGTGAGACACTCTGTAGTTAAAGATTTATTTATAGAAACCTTACATCGAAGTAAACTATATAACCAATTTAGTTTAAACAATTTTGTATTTAGCTATCCTTCACGATTTAATAGCGTTGTATAAAATTTTTTATTTATTCAATTCTAAGGACCTAAATTATATGAAAAAAATAGACTGTGACCTCAAGTAAATTAGTACTTCCGGTTGACATATTTGATCCAAAAGTTCACAAAGTCTTTAGCATATAGTCCTATAGCCACATACCAAGTTTCAAAAAATTATCTCAACCCAAACTGCGTTAAAATATTTTTGTTCGGGTTTTTTCGCATTTAGACCACTGTGCGCCATGCTTAGCTAAAATTACTCTAAAAGTTGGCTTTGATTTTCAAAAAACAATTTATGTTTGTATTGAGACGAGCTGTTAGTTACGTTAAATCCTCTTAATTGTTGACAATTATTGAAAATATTTCTTGATTGTTATTAAGTAAAAGTATCATTATTTTTTTATTGTTGATCATTGTTTAAAAAACTACGAAAAATTGATCATGCCACGATTATTTTCGACAGAAGAATACGCAGACATTCATTTTATTTATGGTTTTTGTGATGGAAATGCGGAAGCGGCATCTAGAGAATACGCTAGAAGGTTTCCTAATAGAAGATGTCCTGATCCTCAGGTATTTATCAATACACATCAACGTTTTCGACAATATGGTTTAAATACCCAGCAAGTACGAAATAATCAAAATAACAGAAACCAAAGAGCAATTTTAAACCTTTTTGATAATGACAGCACATTAAGCAGTCGCATAGCTGCTAGACTACTTCAAGCTCAAAATTTACGAGTCTCAAGAAGTACAATTTTACGAACTGTGAAGAAGGACCACAGGAAACCCTATCGTTTTCAACCTGTACAAAATTTAAGACCTGAAGATGGTCCTAAAAGAGTAACTTTCTGTAGGTGGCCAAAATTTTTGTAAGAAGATTTTGTGGACAGATGAAGCCACGTTTACAAGAAGGGGTGTCGTAAATTACCATAACTTACATAGTTGGGAGCATGAAAATCCCCATGCAATACGTCCAAAAACCTACCAAACAGAGTTTAGTTTTAATGTGTGGATGGGTGTCATTAATAATAACCTCTGTGGGCCTTATTTTTTGCCACCTCGTTTGAACGCAACGATGTTTTTAAATTTTTTGCAAAACGATTTGGCGGAATGTTTATCGGACGTTCCTCTAGGTGATCTGGAGCAACATTGGCTTCAGATGGATACGTGCATGGTGTAACGCACGTTATGGACATAGACGGATAGGACGACTAGGTCCTGTCAATTATCAAGAGGCAAACCGAGGTCCCGTTGCCTGGCCACCAAGGTCTCCTGATCTTAACGTTTTAGATTTTTTTGTGTGGGGCTATATGAAAAATCTAGTTTACGCCGCTCCAATAAACACTCGGGAAGAACTGTTGGGAAAAATAAAAGACGCTGCTAACACTTTAAGGAACAATCCGTTTCAAATATTAGCAAAATAAATAATATTTCAAATATTGATAACAATGGCATGCAGTTTGAACAATTTTTAAATTAATTGTGTTTATTTTTGTAATGAGTTTTTTTGATAAATTTGTTTCATTTTGATTCTTAATTAGTTTTCTGTTTGTTTTTTAACATTTTTCTCTTGTAATTTCCATTTTTTTAGTATACTATTTAATTTATTATTAAATGTTACTTATCTTTTGAATGATTATTTTAACTTAAATTTAATTAAATTTTTTATTACTTTAATGAGAAAACAAGTCAAGAGACGAAATCGTAAATAATTTGTGTTATTGTGTTAGCCCAAAATCCTGGTAAGTTTACATCTTCCATAGCCAACTTAAAATTTTGTTTTTTATTTGTAGGTAGCGCTTTGCCGCGCAATGTAACATATTTTATTTTTTTACGCAAAAACTATCAATTTTAAGAGAAAAACTAAAGAGACAAAAAAGAACCACTAAAGAATGAGCTGTACAACCCATATTTTTCTATGTTAATATTGCATTGCGTTAAAAAGTTCTTCTAAAAAGAACCAAGGGGGTGGTGAATTTCATCCCCTTAGAGGGCGCTAGGGAAGCTTAAGGTATGCTAGAAAACAAGATGTTAACCAGTAGTAAATACATACCAAATTTCAAATTCTTCGGTTTACTTATAGCCGAAATAAATAATAAAATGTAAATTTTTAGCTCAACTTTGATCGCTCATAGCTCGAAAACAAAAGAGTTGCGACCCTATGTTTATATAAAAAACTTGTGTTATTTTGGCAAGTACTACGTCCTAGTAAAGTTTCCCGATTAAAAACTGAACCACCCTGTATACCACACTATAATCTACTTCTCATGAAATTTTTTATCTTTATGACCAAAATAAAATAAAAAGCATTCGCACCAGTCTATCATATACTTAGTCCTAAATTTAATTTCTTACTTGAATTGAAAATATGATGATTCGAAATGTATGGATTGCAAATTGATTTGGAACCCATAACTTGTGCAAGTCAAAATGTCTGGAAAGGAATAAAAATAACAATGGAACATAATTTACAAAATAAATTTATCCCCAATTACTTTAAAACGGGTCTTAAAACCGCTCGAATATGCCCAAACGATGCTCGTGTCACCAATTCGCGTAAGCAAGTTTCCGCAAGCATTGGGGGATCATTCGCATGATCTTCAGGGATAATATCGGTGCTATTCGGTTCCTTTAAATAAAAACTTGATTCCTAAAAAAAAGTTACATTTTATAGTTTCAATTTAAGTTAAGTGACCCTAATTACGTTTAATTACACAACTTGCGTTTAAAACGTTATTTTAATTGCATAAAGGCCTTGAAAATCACAAAAATTACCTGCATATTAAAAAGTAAACTGGGCACGATTTTGTCCATATGAACTGGTTTCCAAATGTTTTCCACTAAATCATCAGAAACAGTTTTTCTAACCACAGCCTGTAAACCCTGAATTCCCGCCACGCGAATTCTATTTCTATTATCCCCTTGAGCCCCACTGTGACACATTGAAGAGAATTTACTAACAAAAAAGTCATATCTTCTATGATACGATGGGGTATCTTCTTCAATGTTGGCAAATTTAACAAACTAAAACAAAATTATAGTTAAATAATATTAAAGTGTACTGCAATTAATTTTTCTTACTGATAGAGTTGCCAAAATTTGTAATTCAGGTTCGGTTGATTCTAAAAGTTTTTGTATCATTTTTAAATAACTTTCCACAAATAAATTAAGTTGTTGAGAGTGACAGGCGTGAAGAAGTTGGTCCATAGCCTCCATTGCAATAATAACAAAGCTAAATAATAAAAGGAAAGAATTATCTTGTACTCTTTTCTAATTTTAAATTAATCTTTAAATCTTTATTGACACTTTTACAAACTTATCTAATTCTATAAACCTTATCAAATTAATCATAAAAATCTTTATCCATTCAACACTAACTAACAAAAATGTAACATAAAATGCCTTTTAATAAATAAACTCACCCATATCTTTTTCGAGATATATCCCTTGCAGCTTTCTGATATAAATAATCACCTATACGATCTAATTTTTCTGGAGAACTCAACGAATAGAACGTTAGCTTTTCCAAATTGCCTTTTATTAACCCTTCTTGAGGTGAAGCGGGGAATATATTATCAACTAATCGTTTGTATCTAGGCCTAAGGGCACTGCAGCAACCGCAACAACCTAAAAGTACAAAACAAAAACGTATACTTAGAAGGGAAAAGTATAGTTTTCGGTTAACAAATGAACAATTAATTACCAAACATCGTTAATATAATCTTATTTGTTGCTAACAATTAAAAACAACGAACCGTTCAACAATCAACTCTTGACAGATTCATTTTAATGAATGACGTTTTGCCGCAGACGAGACACTGGCGTCATCTAACGATTGATGTGCGAGTGAATATTTTAAAAGTATCGCGCGAAAATGTTTACTGATTTGAATTATTTTAGATTTATTATAAATTGTAATGAGTTTTATGAAAAAGGAATATAATATATTCATAAATAATTTTACATACTTACATCCGGGATCTGTACATTTTTGCACTACAGTTTCAACAATATCGGATATATTCGTTGGGTTAAAGCAACACTTAACGATATTAGCCATATTTATGGTTTAATAAAATAAAATAACATTTTTAGAATCTGTTTAGAAATATTCCAAAAATAATCTTCCTAATCTAATTATTTGTGTAATTGATTGATTTCTTGTTTGTACTACCACTAATGTTTTAGTTACTAATTTTGTTAATTCTAATACTTATATAATTATTAAATAAAAATTGAAACATTTTTAAATTGGAAGACAATGTAGCCAAACATTTTCACGCCGGCCTCGTTTTAGCGACTAACCCCAATTTTGGTTTCGTTCCTTTCACGCGTACATTGGCGCATGCGGTTCCTTACTCTGCAACGAGAAGCCCCTCACAAAAGGGGAGTTTAGGGCGTATTTTCACCATTGTGACCTACTTTAACAATACATCAATTGATACTTACCGTGTGGTAATCGAATAATTTACAAAAATACCCTACGTTTCTACACTTAATTTTTTTTAGCTTATTTCTTACCCAATAACGTTCTCCTGACCTTTGTTACTTTTTCTTTCCCCATTTTATACGATTACACCATTTTTATCTTGACATAAATCAAGGAAAAAGACATTTTTTTTCTTAAAAATGTAAATCTTTTTTCTGTCATAATGAAATGTCAAAAAATGTTGTAGCAAAAATTATTGAAATTTCAAGGTTTAATCACAATTGTAGATTATAATGTTTCATGTTATATTTTAATGAATTATTATGTATAGTTCATTTTTTTTTCTATAATACCTGCGAAATTATTGTAAAGTTGGCAAAATTAACAGGGAGTTTTGTTTTATCATATTTTGAAATAGATATGTCACACTGACGTTTGAGTTTTCGTTATTCAAAAAGAAAAGGTGCATAAAAAATGTTGTGGGGTGTTTATTAGAAAAGGTATTTGGTTCTATTTAATTACTTTGTAGCACGTTTTTACAATAAATATGTACTTCGTTAAAAACGTATTAATCTAAAAATGTATTAGTATTTTAACCTCAACTATTTAGTTACTGAAAATGTTACAAAAAATAAGGTAAGATAATACCAATAGAAACCCTAAAAAATTTACATTGACAAGTATTATAGAAAAAAAACGAACTATAATTAAAATTTAATATTTCAATTATATTTTTATTTTTAAGAGATTACGATTTTCAATTGAGCCAAACTTGAAGTATCTGCCCGGCTAGCTCAGTCGGTAGAGCATGAGACTCTTAATCTCAGGGTCGTGGGTTCGAGCCCCACGTTGGGCGAATTATTTTTTTAAAATCTTTAAAGAAATAAATTATTTAAATTTATTGAATCAGTTTTATTAATTAAGTAACGGGCCACCCGGTACAACGGAGTTTTTAAAAATGCAAGAGCCAGTAAGGGAGTAACCATACTGATTAATAAAATCAAAAAAAAACTGTACGAGAGGATAATAACGGAAAACAAGTACATCTTTGGAGGTAGTGGTCTAGGACGAGTATATGACAAGGAAATTAATAGCTCCACATTGACTGGTGGAGCCATGTCACGAACAGAGAGCAAAAACATAATATCTTTGCTTGATCGGAAAAGAAATAGATCTGGTCCTCAACGATAACAACGTAACCAAAGCGTTGGAACAAAAATGGATCACGGCAGAGATGTGAGGTGGAAATATGAAGTCAACTACAAAAGTGCAAAAACATATCATTCCCTTCATTGATCAAAAACATTTCTAAAAAGTGAAAACAGCAATTATATAGCACCATCTTCATCTCTATGGTGCTGTATGTATGCGAAACGATTGGAGAACAGGTTACAGGCAGTGAAAGTGAACTTCTTGAGAAGAGCAGACGGAAAGACCAAAATACGACCACGTTCAACGAATGGGTAATGAAAAAATGTGAAAAAAACGATACATTCGAGTCCAAACGAAAGAAGATCCAGCAGAACTATTTGGGAGTCGGGTATTGGAAAGGCTATGTCCGTTAGGAACCAGGCATCAAGGCACTGTGAAGACTGCAAAGGCTGGGGAATTGGAATTCCGAAGACACGATGAGCTAAATGTATATATTGTGCGACCAGTTGGATTTGGCCGGCGGAAAATATGCGAACTATTATCGGAAATGTCTTACCCCTCACCTCCTTGACCATATTTGGCTGTAGTACAGTCAAATTACCAAATAAAACAATATGTATTTGATATATTTCTGACATTTCATTTCTTTGACAGCGTTGCTTGAGTTAGATTACGGTTTTGTGAGTTTATCGAATTTATTTTCTATTATCGTTCTATTTCGTTTATCTATTAACTGTTCTTTTCAGAGCAAAAGCCCTTCTCATCTGATTTTCAGGTCAGTAATGTTAATTTTAATAGGTGTCAGATATGTATGTATATAATTTATTTTCACAATTAGATACGTATATTACAAACATGTCCAAGAGAAAATCCGAGCAGAGCGAAGCGCTCACAATACTGCAGAATATTATCACATTTTGCGAGAATGAAAAGGCGGCAGGAAGATATACATTTTGTGTTGACCAGGTTATAAGTCGTGTGGCAGCAATGACAGGGAAATCCGAGAGAACAATTCGGCGAATTAAACTGACGCTTTGCAATAAGGAAAATGAGCCACCTCAGGCCGAAGCACAATCTTCATCGATGGATATTGTTAAAACTAGCTTCGTTAAAAGGTCACCTCGGATTTTGTTAGATGATACAGACAGGTAACTTTTTGTGGTAACTTGTGTGAGTATTTATTATATCATTGTTTTATGTTGTAGATGTGTACTTCGCAATAAAATTCATTCTTTATATACAGTTGATAAGACAGTCCCAACTCTAAATGTGTTACATGCCTTCATGGTAAATGAAACCCAATTCAAAGGTTCGAAAGAGACGTTACGGAACATTTTAATTGATATGGGATTTAAATATAAAAAGAGTGAGTCTAATAGAAAATATTTGATGGAGCGATATGATATTGTTGCGTGGAGAGCTCGTTATTTACGTTTCCTAAAAGCCAATGATGAACTTGGTGAAAATAAGAGACCTGCTGTATATTTGGATGAAAGCTACGTACATAAAAATTATACTGTTTCGAAATGTTGGCAAGGTCCTGATGAACATGGAGTTTTGAAAAAAGATGGAACTGGTCAACGATGGATAATTGCTCATTGTGGAGGCAGTATGGGTTTTATTAAGAACGGTTTCCTTTTATTTAAATCAAAAACAAAAAGTGGTGATTATCATGACGAAATGAATTTTGAGAACTTTTCAAAATGGTTCAAAACACAAGTGCTACCAAATTTACCGGATAATTCAATAATCGTTATGGACAATGCGCCTTACCATTCAGTACAAATACATAGGCCTCCTACTTCTTCATCAAAGAAAAATGATATAGTCTGTTGGCTACAATCGATGAACATACCATACCATCCACAAATGTTAAAATGCGAGCTACTAGAAATCGTTAGGAGGTACAAACCATCACCACAGTATGTAATTGATGAGTATGCAAAATCGAAGGGTCATACTGTATTACGCCTTCCTCCGTATCACTGTGACCTGAATCCAATAGAGCTAATTTGGAGTATGGTGAAGAGAAAAATAGCCTCTCGTAATATTGGATTAATAAATATGGAAAATCTAATTCACGAGGCAGTAAATCAAATAACTCCAGAATTATGGAGAGAAGAATGTAACCACGTAGAGAAAATTAGAAATGAATATATAACAAAAGATCAGCTATTCGACAATGAAGAGAGATTTATTATCAATTTAGGTGAATCGGACAGTGATATTTCATATAGTGATTCAGATTAGAATAGTTTTTAAAAAATGTATGTCTCTCATATATAAATTGTTACTTCTCAACAAACTTGAAATAGCACAAATATATTTTATGTTATAAAGTTATAATGTAATCAATAAATATGTAGAGTATAATATTGTTTTGTATATGTCGACATAAAATCAAATATTAATAGCTAAACAAAAAGTCTTTATTTTATAATCTAAAATGCAACACTCATAACCTTGCATTCACAATTGTCCACATTATAAATATAAATGTCAAACTTTTCAATTAAGCGTCACAACATTTTGGTTCTGAGTGTACCTTTCAAAACGATCGCGATGCTTGACCGTCCATATTGGGTTGGTCGTACTTTAACATGACGGCACATACATACATATATTATTTAACGATACTAAGGCTGTATACTGTGCAATTTGGTCTGAAACACTTCACGAAAGAACGGGTAATGAGATTACCAGTGCAGTATACAGAATTTTAAATAGAGCGGTAAAGGACTTTCCACTGTTAAAAGAGCTGATGTTGTCTAGCGATAGCTGCATCCCTCAAAATGTGTCCTAATAAAATTATAAATAAATTCTTTGATGTAGACATTTAATAAAGAACCCTATCATTTACGGTTTCTTAAAAGTCAATAACACATTTTTTATTTAAAAAAATACCTCATTACACTGTCTCATTTAAATTTCTTTCTCCCAAAGAACGAATTTAAAGTAAAGAAGACGTTAGTTACAGTTAAATCGTTTAATTTTGTATAGGTTGAAGCTTCTATAAAATTTTTGGAAAAAGAAAATTTATATACTTTACGTAAACAAGAATGCGCTTTATAATACATGTTTTTCTATGGTTATCTTCATTAATATTCGGATTTGTTTTATATCCCATAAAATGGATTGGATACTTTAAAAAATCAAAAAAATGCCCACCAATAAATGACGATTTATTATTAGTACCAGCATTAACGTTGGGCGAATTAATTCGTACGAAGCAAATATCTAGTAAACATGTCATTGAAACTTATATAAATCGAATAAAAGAAGTAAATCCAATATTAAACGCTATTGTACAAGAACGATTTGACGCTGCCTTAACAGACGCTATTAATGTCGACAAATTTTTAAGCGAAACTATGTTAAATGAAAATGAATTAAAATGTAATTACCCTCTTTTAGGGTTACCTATAACAATAAAAGAAACGGTTGGGTTAAAAGGTTTAAGTTTTAACGGTGGGGTTAAAACGAAACATTTAAAAATTGCTAAAAACGATAACGATGCAATTAAACAAATTAAAACAGCTGGTGGAATTCCTTTATTAGTTTCTAATACACCGGAATTGTGTTTAAATTGGGAAACATGTAATAAACAAACTGGTATTACAGTTAATCCTTATGATACAAGAAGAACTTGTGGTGGATCATCAGGAGGAGAAGTAAATAGAACATAATTTAAAAAATAAGCGTACTTTTGTATCCCTTTCTAAACCCAAATGTTTTTGGTTCTTGGTCTAATTTTGCTTCTAGTTTTAGTTACTATTCACCACCAGGTTTTTGCATACTTTATTGAAGCAAAACGAGAATTAACACTAGACCTAAAACCAGAAAGTCTTGAAAGACACACGGCAAAAGTAGAATGTTTCTAGTTCTAATGTTAGTTCAATTTTTAGGCTGTTCTTCTATCAACTGCATCATCCATATTGGGACTTGGTTCAGATCTTTGTGGTTCAATAAGATTACCGTCACATTTTTGCGGAATTTTCGGTCATAAACCAACCGGAAATTGTGTTTCAATAAACGAAACTATACCTTACACAAATAAACCAAACCCTCTATTTAACATCGCATTCACAGTTGGACCATTAACTCGTTATGCCTGCGATTTAAATTTGTTATTTGATGTTATTTTAAAGCCGGAAATGAAAGTTAATTTCCCGCAAATAGATGTTCCCGTAAAAACTATTACGATTTATTATATGGAATTTGATGGAAACGCTTGTATGACTCATGTGGTTCAAAATGAAATTGTTCGAACAATGAGAAGAGTTATTGAACAGTTTAAATTAAACGGGCATCAAACAGAAAAGGTTAAATTAAAGCGGATGTCTGATTCGATTGATTTGGCGTTTTTGCCTTTATTATCAATTTCGGGTGTACAAACCGTTTTTAATGATCAAAAGAGGAATTTATTTAAAGAAATAATTCTTACTTTTGTCGGTCGATCAAATGTTCAACCAACGACGATTTTATTTGCGTTGGTTTATAAAATAGCACAACGATTAATTACCAAAAGACGTCGTGAGAACATTATGAAAGAAATCGAAGCTTTTCGAAATGATATAAGCGATTTACTTGGATCAAACGGAGTTTTATTGTATCCTGTATTTCCTACGGTTGCACATTATCATTCGGAGATTTATTCGAAAACTTTGGATACCTCTTATTTAACGATTTTTAATACTTTGGGTGTTCCTGCTACTTCTTGTCCTGTTGGGGTCGACTCTAAAGGTTTACCTATTGGGTTACAAGTAAGTATTCGCAGAGAAAAAGAAATTGAAAATAAAAGAAATTGAAAATTGCAGGTGGTTGGAAATTTTAAAATGGATCGTTTATGCTTTAAAATTGCCGAAGAAATTGAAAGAGAATTTGGTGGATGGAGACAACCCCCATTTCAATCAACAAATAATTAAAATTAACGGAAAATATAGTAATATTAATAAGATGATTTAGAAGAATGCACATGTTAAAAATTAAAGCTTTTTAAACTTAATGAATCTATCTAATGATCTATGACTATTACACAACAATTCTTTCTGTTGTTTGAATAATACTTAAAAAATAATAGCTCAAGAAACAAGTGATAAATAAAATTGTATAAAATAATAAGTATAAAATTCACTTTGATTCCCGAACGATAAGAAAAATAAAGAGATACAATTATCTGAAATCCAGTTCTAATTCTATGCAATGCAACTCAACCCCAAACACCCAGATCGAACCCAAACCGGAACCCGAAACCTGAATCTGATCCCGAATCCGTATCAACAAACTCAACCCAAATCCCACCTTGTTTGTGTAGTGTAGTAATTAGTACGGGATTGTTTTCTGTCTTATATCTCTCCAAAAGTTATGGCGATCAGAACTAAGCGATTGTTTAGCACTAATATTAAAGGAAGTATACGCATCAGAAATTTTCTGTTTAGTCAAACTCCTCAGCTTTTATATTCCGCTGAATAGAAAGCACTATTCCCAGTAAACAAATTTGCGTTTCAGAAACATTTCTGATACATATTATTGAAACATGAAACGTTTCTTTGACATATTTCTGAAACATAGATGAAACGTGTCTGAAACTGCTAATGTCCGACCCTTTTTATGTTTTATTGAAACGTTTCTATTGAAACGTTTCTGCAACATACAGCTGACAATTGCGGTACACTACTAAAATGTTTCATTAATGGTTTTGAATTATTTCTGTAATGTTTTGTTTACGTTTACATTACATTAATAGTATGTATCATAAACATTTAAAAATAATTTCTGAAAGGTTTCGTTGACGTTTCAGGGATGTACATATGTATGTAAAGATATAATTTCGTTGACGTATAGCGTCTGCATCCTGGACAAGATGCTCATACATGCTTCCTCAAAAGATATGCATATGCTGAGGAAGCATTTCTGAGCATACCACCCAGGACGCAGACGGTGGACGCTGCAACAAAATCATACCTTAAGGTAGGAAAAATAATAATAGAAGTACGATACTTGTTACTTACCGCCTACTGTACCAAATTTCAGAATTATCAATCAATAATTTCTACTATTCTGTTTTCTCATTGATTAAGACATATAAAGTAAGTATAAGAGTAGGTATGCATTAAATATATTTAGTAAATATGTATACAAAATATATTAAAACGGTAACTAAAATAAAATTCTTATTTGTAAACAAATACATAAACATTCCAATAATTTATGTAGGTCATCGTAGGTCATTTAAATATAAAGTTAAATTTAGATCATATTAGTGGTATTTTTAATTATTTTTACTTCTGTTTATATATGAATAACCTACAGAATTTTTTTTCTCAAACGAAACTTTGTTTCAATTAAAACACATATATTTGTGATGTTTCGCCAGAGATCCCCAGCTTCTTCAGACTACAAGTAAAGAATACCTATAATGTATTATTTAATAATAATAATTATAATAATATAAAATTTTTTTTTTATCTTAGTTATTGGAGATATCACATGTTGTAAAATTCTTTTTGTAAAGAGAAACTATCAGTATTACAAAATAACTTACAAAAACAGTTACATGACAATTTATATGTCAGATAATACAATAAAACAAGTAATGTACCACAAACGATGTATACAGGGTGGGCAAATTTGGGTGTTATTATAGGCTATCTCGGAAACTATAAGAGATACGAAAAAAGTAGGTGCCATGTCCCGGTCTCTTTTTTCGAGACTAGTCCAATCCCGTAAACACCAAACCTCTATCTTCTTTTGTTTTTAAGTTATAGCCAAAAAATCAAATTTTTGTGATTTCAAAAAATGCTCATATTTCGTTTATTTTTGAAATTAGAGAAATGGGGTTGATGCGTTCTTAAGACACTTTTTTAAGTAGAATATACTGCCGTTGAAACATTTTAAAAATATTTGATGATTTTTGAGCTACAACACAAACTTGTATTTTTTTAAATACAAACTATAATAGATTATGGTCTTACTGAAAAGAGCATATTTTTAGCTTTCCAATGATGTATTGTACGCATGGTGTATTTGGGGAAAATAAGCGTTATTTTTTAATTCTAAAATATTAAAGATTAATATTCAAAATTTTAATTATAGTAGGCGAAGAAAACGTTAAATGCCACTTAGTTACTATAGTAACGTGAGTTTACTGATCATTTCATTCATGAATTTTTCGAAAGGAGTTTCCCGCTTAAAAATTTCTCATTATTTTTAAATACATAAAGCGAAAAATTAAAAAATGATACTTTGAAAATGATAGATAAAGCTCCATATCCCATATAAACATCGTTTCAATGGAAAGTCCGCTGCCCAATTTCAAAAGAAAAGGTTGCGAATATGAAAAAACTTCTAAATCTCATGGTTGGGCAAAACTGGGAAGATACTACCGAAGATTTCATTCATTGATACCCAACTGTTCTAACCTTACAACCAGTAAGTTTAGTAGAAGAAGATGACACAGTCTGTGAATGTTTAGTTCCTGAAGTTGTTGTTCATATTTAATTATTCATTAATGAATACGTTGCTTGTATTTTTAATAAACAAACTTTATCTACAAATCATTTTTTATTGGTGAACAAAGTCAGGGATAAGACACTGAGAAATTTAAATCAACTATTCAAAGTTTTTATTTGTTGGTACAAAACCAACTTAATCCTGCATAATGGTACAAGCTTAACTTTCTGTCATATTCGTGCAAAACGATATAGCAATTAGATAGTAATTACTTTCCGAACCCGCCTACTATAATCAAAATTTTGAACTTTAGCGCTTACTATTTTGGAATTGAAAATTAACGCTTATTTTCCGCAAATATACCATACATGCGATACATCATTGAAAAGCTAAAAATATGCTCTTTTCATTAACATCATAATCAAGTATAGTTTGTATTTAAAAAAATACAACTTTGTGTTGTATCTCAAAAATCATCAAATATTTTTAAAATTTTTCAACGGCAGTATATTCTACTTAAAAAAGTGTCTTAAGAACGTATCAACCCCATTTCTCTAATTTCAAAAATAAACGAAATATGAGCATTTTTTGAAATCACGAAAATTTGACTTTTTGGCTATAACTTAAAAACAAAAGAAGATAGAGGTTTGGTGTTTGCGGGATTGGGTTAGTCCCGAAAAAAGAGACCGGGACATGGCACCTACTTTTTTCGTATCTCTTATAGTTTCTGAGATAGCCTATAATAACACCCAAATTTGCCCACCCTGTACAGTCTTGGAATTGTTTATTTTTCTTGATAAAATAGTATATTAAAAAACAAGTTTCGTAAGACACGCTTGAAATGCACGAATTCAAGTTGAAAAACGAGTAGCGAAGCCACGAGTTTTTTAATGAATGAGTGCTTTAAGTCTTATGAAACGTGTTTTTTATGCTATTTTTTGTAATTCGCGTTTTTATACTTTTTTTTAACAAAAATAAAGTAAATTTTGGCAATGTAGGGAAATAGGTATGTAGCAGTTGGTAACACCGGAACACTTGAAAATAGAAACTTTGAATTGACAATTAGAAACTGTCAAAACACCAAATACATTCGCCTGAAAAAAATGTTTGATGTACACCTCCCAAAATAAGAGAAATTGCTCAGAGTCAATGTCCTCATCATTGTGGACTTTGTATTCGATGCTAAGAACGTGTTTAAACATCCATAGACAAAAATTGTCACATTGACAACTAGAAAAATTAATGACCCAATGTCACCAACGTGAACTGGTTCCATAAAATGTTACTAAAATCTCATTACAGCATCGGATGCTGTAAGGAGTCTCATTACAGCACCCGTTTGAGTGCTGTTATAGCTTTCATTACCGTCGCGAATTACAAAAAGAATTTTACAACATGTGGTCTCACTTATAACAATAAGACTTTTACAAAATAAATAGGTCTTCTTTACTTGTAGTCTGAAGAAGCTGGGGATCTCTTTCATCATCTTTTTATGATTGTTCAAGACTAAGAAATTTAACTAAAATTTAAATAACCACTGTTTTTGTCGTTGTCACCTGACAGTTGAAAAAGTCGGTTTGGGCACGTTTGTGCATGTTCATTTGCCGCTGTGTCGGCTTGGCGACAACATTATCAAGAGTAACAATCGCCGTCGCAGCGAATACATCGCGTTGGTTAAGGAATAACTTTGTGTCAATATAATATTCTTCGGTTAAATTCAATCACAAGATTTAAGTCACCATTTTAAACAAGAATGTTTTTAGATAAATTCAAAAATAACTAAATCTAGTGGTGATATATAAAGAAACTTGCCTGCGCCATTCTAAACCAATATTCGAGCCACAGAACAGATATATAGAAAACGATTCGAAGGAACTGAGAACAGAATTGAACAGCACAAAACACACAATAGAACAAGTCGTGACAAGACGCTGATGAGTCACCGAGTCCTGGAACATGCGCATACGTTCACAGGCGCTGATGAAGATATTCAGACATGTTTCAGACACATTTGTAGAGAAATGTTTCAAATGAAACGTTTCTGCTACATATTTTAATGATATTTCATAAATATTCCTACTGAGATGTATTTGATACATATCTTTAGATACGTTTCGTAACAATCGTTTCTGTCACGTACCCTGTTTTTCCGTTAGAAGCCGCGGTTTCGTATGAAGAAAAAGTGGTTTCAAAGCGCGGCTTATAAAGAAATGCGGCTTATAAAAGGTTGCGGCTTGTAGATATGTACAAAATGTACCTAAGTATTTATTAGAATTATATTTACATTATATTTATCCATTTAAAATGTCATTCATTTTAAAAATGTTTTTTTGATCGGTTTTCTTTGACGGCTAGAATTTAAATATCAAAATATAGCAAATAGTTGCAAAACATTTCAAAAATAGTACTTTTTTATTTTTAATAAAAGTTTATTTACGTAGATATCTAAGTAATTAAAAAAACCCAAATATATTTTAATGAAACAATATGATATATTCTACATTAAAACAAAAGATATATTCTATGAGAAATAAAACAAATTATGTACCTACTACTATATGTAGGTAGATAACTATTCTATGAGATCATAAAATCCATGTCTTCTTCATGACCTGGTCTATCCGAATCGAAGCCTGACAAAAGGCAGTCATACAATAAATGATCGTCCTCATGATTAATTTCGTTGCTTTCTTCCTGATCGTTTACTTCCACTTCATTTATAGGTTCATCTTCTTGTAGTTGCTCATTTGGAATTATTTCTTCATTGTAGAATTTTATTTTAGTCTCCCTAAATCCGTTTTTAATGACGTCGTCAGAAATATTTTGCCATGCTGTGTCAATCCAATTAACGATTTCTTCATAAGACACTCGCTTTATCGGTTTTCCTGTTTCTTTATAAGCATTATAAGAATTGATCATAAATTTCTCCCACAATTCTCTTAGTTTTGCTTTAAAAAATTTATTAACTGAAATATCCAACGGCTGTAACAGTTTCGTTAATCCTCCAGGTATAACTACAGGTATTATTTGATTTTTTTTAAATTTATTTTTTACAGCATCGGTGCGATGTCCAGGTACGGAGTCCAATATTAATAGGCCATTATCCTTTTTAAAAAATGATCCAGGCTGTTTATTCCAAATTTCATTTAGCCATAGCTCCATTTCATTCGAAGACATCCATCCCTTTTCATTAGCCGAAATAATAACACTTTTTGGAAAATTTCCTTTTGGGCGTGTTTTTCTTTTAAATACTACATATGGTGGCAGTTTCTTGCCACTAGCAAGAACACTTAAAGCCACTGTGAAATTAGATTTTTCATGTCCAGTAGTTACAATTTTTATGTCATCACTGCCTTTTTTCGCAAAAGTAAATTTTGATGGTAAGTCAAAACTTCATCCATATTCCCAATGTTAGGTAAGTCCATGTTTGTTTTGTTTTCGGTTACGAAATGTTGAAATTGTATTAAATTTTCCTCCCAATTTGCATGCAAATGTTGTCCCACCGATGTTGCAACTCTTCTTACAAAATCATTTCTTTTCATGAAATTATATACCCATTTTGGAGATCCTTTAAATTAATTTCTAACTCCTCGGCTACTAATGTTGCTTGTCGCAGAACTTGTTTACCAGTAACTTGTATTCCATCCTTTCTTTTTTCAGTTATCCAATTTTTTAATTGAATTTCTATTTGTGGCCAACGTGTTACTGCTCAACACATCAGAATGTGTGCGGCTTATAATCGAGAGCGGCTTGTATTTGAGTGCGGCTTATATTTGTGTGCGGCTTAGTAGGGATAAAATGTAGAAAAAATGAAAAATGTATAACATTTAATAAGCCGCGGCTTATATTGAATGCGGCTTCTAGCGGAAAAACAGGGTATATGAAACGTACTTGTAAAATGTTTCATTTAATTCACTGTACGTTAAAATTGAAATGTTTCACAGATGTTTCTTGTTTACTGGGTTGCTTCTCGTCCACTTCTTCCTATAATACTTTTTCACCTTTAATAGCCGTTTAATTTTGGGGTTGGGTTGAGGGTATGAGGATCTACGACGCGATTAGGAACAAATAAATCCAAAATCTCAATTTTGTATAGAAAGCTCGCAAAGCATCATCTGCATTCACCTGCTAAATTTAGAAAAGACCAATCCTTATAAAGTAGTTCATCATACAAGCTAGGAAAGTTGGCATATATGGGATTGTATTTAGAGTACAAGAGGAGGAATAAGGAATTAAGCATAAGAGAAATTTTAAAGGTTCCCACTTATCACTTTCGCTATAAAATATTGTTAATTACAATGTTGTAAAAGTATTTAGAAATAATATACGTCACAGGTCCTGTGGCGCAACGGATAACGCGTCTGACTACGGATCAGAAGATTCCAGGTTCGAATCCTGGCAGGATCGACTTTATTTTTATTCATCGCCCACAAATTTTTCTTTTTATTATTTACGTTTGTTTAAGTTGTGGTGTATCCGAGCAATACTTGCGATTATATTCCCACAGTATATATTTAATTTATATGTTTAATTAACATTAATTGCGTTTCTCGCTGGCTATTAAACAATCTCCTTTTTATTTTAAATGCACTTGTGTCCATTTCAAGATATCTATTGCATCCGCACTCGAACTTATTAAATGGAAAATCTATAAACTTCATTCAACATAATATTAATTGGAAAATCCGTTTGTTATTATTATTATTATTCGTACAAGTCTACTCAATTTTAAAATTACAGTTTATATTGAAACTGTATCGGTTAAAATAATAATAATAAAATTATAGTAAGTGAATGTTGTACTCCTATTAGATTTTTTGATTAAAAGTATATTGTAGGTAGAGAATGTATAGAGAACGGAATGAAGAACGCGTTGTTTGCTTATTAATTCTAAAATTAAATTTGATATTTATCACAGAGTTAATAACTCGGCTGAATGCACCTGCCGCGCAAGGCGAAGCGGCTTCGCACTTCTTGTCGTACGACAACAACAAAAGATCGGTCCTCGCTGTGTTCGGCCTCCGCTACTACTATTTACTAGCGCTGTACCGGTAGCACTATCCTTTTCTGGCGCTTTACCAGGTGGTGCCAATATGAGCCACAATCACCCTAGCCGTTAATAGGACAGTAAATAACAAATCGTAAATACGACCCGTGCAAGTGGAGGAACGCTTGGGATTTAATTTAAGATGATGGAAACGACAAAACGACCATGCCTTTATGATTAAAATAATTAAATTTTACAACGGAAAAGTATTATCTTTTACTACTACTTTCAAGATGAGCATGTTTAGTTTGAAGAATTTTATCATTAAAAATTCACTTTTCAAAAATGTTGCAGTTAAACACAATTTGTTACTCTAGTTCTTTATAATATAATAATAACATTTATGGAGTTTCAAAGACTTGTAACTTAAAGAGAACTCATCACCGCGATTCATTTTAGTGGCTAATACTAAGATTTGTTGTCAATGTTTTGTATAACATGTAAAGTTCTTAAAAAATGATATCTGTTCCTTTGAATAACAGTTTAATTTATCTTTAACAGATGGCGTTGTAAGTATAGAATAGAGAAAAATTGTCGAATACATTTCCAATAGTACATAAAATCGTACTACTCTTAAAGATAATTAATCAAAGAATTTTTCGAAAGTTCCGATTAAATCGTGACTGGGCGAGGCGTTCTCCTCATTCATACCATACATACACACCTCACGGCGTTCCTTCGCCAATTTTGACTGTTTAACTGCCTCTTATAAAGATTGGGCCATTAAAATCTACCAAACAAAGGTTGGTCCGATTAAATCCACAATCACTTTCGGCATTAACCGCAAATGAAAAACCTTCGGCTTTCATCGATTTCTTTGCGATTGTTACGAAGTTGTTGTCGGTGTTGATATCAAAAAGATTCTAGTAAAACGCGTTTGTTGTTTAAAATTACCATGCAACGTAGTATGAGGTAACGATTCGGTGTATGTAAACGGATCAGGTATTATGACCATAATTTAGTAAACTTGATACACTTGTATATTATGTTCTTGTACGCGACCGCGTTCCGCAGGGATTATTATATTACGACTTTATTTTTATTTATTCCTTCGCTCAATACGCGTGCAGCCGTCCCACTTGTGCGTGTCCACCTATACGATGGAACGTTGCGGTCGTTTCTGGTAAATCGACGCTTTTAATAGCTCAATATGTGTAGCGAAGAGAACGTTTGCTTTTTATGCGGTTCTTTTAAAATCGACTACTTAATCGCTGATATACAAAAAAAATGTGATTCTTGACTACTCTTATTATATACAATGATGATGATCATATCATTTTACCTACATAAAGTGATGTTTTTCTATTTACATATATGTAATATAATACAACCTAAAACTTTAATAATACATTATTTTGAGGCGGGTCACACATACATGAGTGCCGATAGTTTTCACCATGAGGTAGAGCTGTGTCTTAAGAAAATGGGAGAACTGTATGATTTTAATGATTTCTCATTGACAATTTAGAATACTAACAAAAGAGGCACATGTGTATAATATGTTCTTTATTTAAATCAATTGTCAAAGTGTCGTCAAGTTGGTATTGAAAGTAAAAGCGCATGTCGTGACTTTTACTTTAATTGTGTGCCACCACTGTCTATCAAATTTGTTAAGATTGATTAAAAAACAATTTTCATATAATTTTTTTGCTGCTAAATCTACCATAAAAATGTTAAGAAAGGGTGGAACGGGATGTCAACTGTCTAAACGCGAAAAAAACTCTATAATTAGGTATTGTGAAGAAGTACAGACGGAGACACCAAATACGAATTTAAAATATATATGTGATAAAGCTTCACGTATTTTTGATGTATGTGTATTGCACTTGAGTTTTAAAATTAAATTTATATTCAACATAATTGTATTAGGTTCGCAGCACGACGGTTTTTAAAATTATTCAAATCTACAAAAAATATCAAACTGTAAAAAAACCAAAAACACAAGGGCGTTGTAAAATGAACTACAAAACGGATAATAATTTATATTTTATTAAAGAAGAGTTAGGAAGACAAATACAAAAAGTTGCATGAAAAGAAACAGTATTTTAATCTTAATGATTTACTTAATTTTGCAAGAAATGAATGTGATTTTACTAATGGTAGATCAAAATTACATAAAATTATAAAATCTATGGGATATAAATATAAAAAGATTAGCAATAGAAAAGTGTTAATTGAACAACCACATATAGTTTCAAAAAGCAATACCTAGAATCCGGAGAGTATACTTTTGTTTTTCTTGACGAAACTTGGATTTACGAAAATGGCACCCAAGTTTATCAACGGGTAAATGAACATGAAAGATTCGGTATTCCGCAAAGAGCACAAGGCGAAGGAAAAAGATTTACAATCTTGCACGCAGGCACTTCGTCAGGGTTTTTGCCAAATTGTGATCTCTTGCTCAGTGACAACACGGAGCACAGAGATTATCATAAAAATATGACGTCAATTATTTTTATGGAATGGGTGAAAAATCAATTACTTCCAGCATTAAATAATTTGGGTGCGAAGTGTGCGGTAGTAATGGATAATGCTCCATATCACTCAAAACAAATCGAGAAAGCTCCAAGTTTCTGCACAAAAAAAAATGATATGAAAAAATGCTTAACTGAACATAATATACAGTTTGAACCAACCTTAAATAAAAAATCGTTATGGGAAATAATCCGTTATTACAAGCCTCAAATTGAAAAATCCTTTGAAATTGAAACTGTTCTTCGCCTTCCTCCATACAATTGCCAATATAATCCAATTGAACTATGTTGGGCGTTCTTAAAAACTTATTACAATAAACATGTTCAGTCCAGCTCGGAGAAAAAGATCTGTCGTGTCAAGGAGACTTGGCAAAAAGCTCTTGGTCATTACACTCCGGAGATGTGGGCAAATAGTGTTCGCCACTGTGAAGAACTAATTAAAAAAGATTGGACAACATTAATGGGAAATTCATTAATAACTGATTTACCTTCTGTAATCATCCAACTAGCGGAAGACTCAGATTCTTCCAGTAATTCTGATTTTTAAACAATATTCAAATTTTAATTATAGCACTTAATTATGTTATCTTAATATATTGCTCACGAGTTTTAATTTCAAAACGTAGATATTAGCCAAGTGACGAGAGATTAGTGGCTTCGTCTTTAAAGTGACAATCAGTGACAACTTCGTTTAGAATATACACAACCTTACTTATTATTTAGTGGAAAATATTATAAAGCGTGGTCATAGGACATGGTATCTAGGGTGGTACAGACCGTTTTTTTATAAAAATTTGGCAATGACAATTGATTTAAATAAAAAACAAATTTTATAAGTAACACATAATATAAGTTACGAAACTATTATGCACCTGCACTGTTCCACATAAAATGTAACATAGCTTAATAGTAGAGGCATTGGGTAGTTTTGCAAAGGAAAAGTTTTGCTTGGAAAAAGGTGACGTTTAGGTCTAGTGTTAGTTCTAGTTTTAATTGTTATTAGCTCTGTTTTGGTTCACTTTTTCGTTGTCGATTCCGGATGGTTCCGAACGGTTCCGAACGGTTCTGAACCGTTTTGCGGTCAGATATCGAACTAACCGAAAAGCACCAGATTTCTTAACTTAAATTTGAGCGTAACACAACGTGAGTGGATGTAGTTAGTAAAACACCGCAATTTTTAAACAAGTTAATTCAATTCTTTTCCTATTATTTTTTGATTTTATTTTTAAATAAAACAAATATACTTATTCTATAATGAGTTGCGAAAGTGAAAAAGGTAAGGGTGCAACGTTTTAATTAAAAAATCTTAATTAATAAAATATACCTTTCAGATTTTTTTTTTAATGTAAATAATACAAGGGAGCTCATAAAACTATATGGGCTTTATAGAAGTAAAGTTGGTACAAGTTCAAATTTAAAGAATATTAACCAAATGTGGGTGGTAATTGCAAATGAACTTAGTACAAATGGTGTAACTATTACAGACGTAAAATGTCAGAATCGGTGGAAAGTTTTAGAAAGGAATTACAAAAAATTAGTTGATAATGATCGTAAAACTGGTAGGGGGCGTAAAATTTTTGAATTCGAAAATGAAATGCACGAAGTCCTAGGAAGGAAGAGATCTATACACCCAAAAGTTTTACTCAGTGCTGCCAATGAGTATCCACTAAATGAACCCTTTCCCCAATCACATACTGCCCCCCATAGTGAAACCACCTCTACCGAGGAATCAAGAATAATAAATATTACACCGTCTACCTCGCAAATAATTCAACACAGTTCCCCAATTGACCCTAATTCAGTAACGTTAAGTATTCCCGAAACACCAAAACAGAAAAGAAAAGCTAGACCAACAGTTACCTATAGAAAAAGAAATGACATATTACTTGAAATGAAAAACGACTTAAAAGCGTACTATGACAAAAAAATTGAGTATATGGCAGCAAAAGAAATATATAGACAACGAAAATTAGAAATTCTGGAAGAACACTTGGCGCTTCAAAGAGAAAAAAATAATAAAAATTAGTTTAAATTTAGTTAGTAGATTATATATATTTTAGTGTAGGAGATGTTTCTGTATTTATGTTGTTTTATATATTTTAGTATACAATACATTATTTTTTATTATTTATTTTTATGTGTATAAATGTTACTTATCTATTATTTATTTACTTATCTATTATTTTAACAATCCCTTCAGTTTTTTCCCTTACTATAATTTCGGTTTTATAAAGATCTAATTGTTTGAATCCATGTTGCAAGTTCAGATAACAATATGTGAGAAAAGTATTTAAAACACTTGCTTTATTAATTTATTTTCACGGTACCGGTTTCGAGTTTAATAAGAATCATCAGCCGAATGTCAAAATTTAAAAAATATAACAAAAACATTTTCATAAACACCACACAATTGCAAATAATGTATTGAAAACTTGAAATGGACAAGTTTATTATAAAATAAATAAAATAAATAAAGTTTTTGTTTCATTAGTGTATATCTTTTAAATTTTGACATTCGGCTGATGATGAGTATCTTATTAAACTCGAAACCGGTGCCGTGAAAATAAATTAATAAAGCAACTAAAAAAAGTTGTTTTAAATACTTTTCTCACATTTTATAAAGATCTGTTAATAATGGAGAAGGTTTATATTAGTTTATAACCAACAAACCTTAAAAACATATCTTTTTCTTTGTTACGATTAACTTTTATGACCTGAGCAGGTACTTACATTATTAAGAAAAAAAAAGGGATGTCAGGTAACGTTATGTTAAAAGACTTTATGTAAATGTAGTACCCACTCTTTTTTCTAAAAAAGAAAAAAAAACAAATATCACTTTTCAAATTCTAAGTAAAAGGAACAAAAACAATAAAACAAAACCAATAAAGTTAAAATCTTTTTTTTATTCAACAAGTTTTACGAAAACCTTGGCCCTTAAAGGTTAAACAAAGATAAAAAAAAATTGTATTAATACCATGTACAAAAAAATTTTACAAAAATGTACACAATATTTTTTCAATCTCCAATATTGTATAAAACTGCAGCTATATAGTTCCTGAAATTTTTTCCGGCGTCGTCTCCTTCATTTTCATCATCATCTTCATTGTGCATGATCATATTATCATTTCCATTACATTCCTCATTGACATCATCTATATTAACGTCATCATCCAAACTTAAATTATAGAGCACAAAACAAGCCCGAATAAAATGACATATGGTGTTAATATTTTGTAACTTTAAATGGTATAATTGGCGAAATTTCTGCTTTACAATACCAAACACATGTTCTATCCTAATTCGGGATTGACTAAATTTATAGTTATAATTTTTTTCTGTAGGATTTAAGTGACCATTATCCCTGTATGGTGTCATTATACTTTTTAGGCAAGGATATGCACTGTCACCTAATATATAGTAATCCCCACATTTTTCAGCCAAATTGTTGTATAAAGGTGATGTTGTAAAAACTCTGCTATCATGCACCGATCCAGGATAGCCAATAAACACGTCAATAATCCTTTTAGTACTATCACATACTACTTGTGCCTAGAATCAAAACGTTACTTTCATTCTTTCACACCACCAAATATACATTATACTAAAAGAAATTAACTTACTTGAATGGAATAATACTTCTTCCTATTTAAATAAGAATCGGGATCGTCGGATTGCTTATCTATTTTAATGTGAGTACCATCAATGCACCCAATAGCACCGAAAAACCCATTTTCTTTGAAGAGTTTTTCATTTTCACGCTTTTCAGTTTCATTAGGCCATTTTATAACGGATGGTGATTTATAACTTAGGAAATAGACAACTTTTTCTATTAATTGGTGCAGTGTACTAATGCTAATATTAAATCGGTCAGCAACATCACGAAAGCCAGCTGCTTCATGACCAGCATACCAGCAAAATATTGCAATGCATTTTTGGGCTGGTATTCTATCGAAACCAGTATCAGATTTCGAATAGTAGTGGCTTGCTTCAAACTCCGTCGACAATTTTGCACTTAAATGTTTTGAAATCCGAAAATGTTCAAGATATTGTTGGTCCGTATATTGAGGGACAATCGTTTCAAAATAATTTTCGTTTTTTGTACGAGAATATAAAATTTCGTTTAAGCAAACTGAAATCCTTTCTTCATCAGAAGAAGAAGAAGACGATGATGAAGATAGCAAAAAAATTTCGGAATCAGACATCTATGGAGTAATTAAAAAAGCTTTATTTATCCGTTTGCTGAATTATCAGATACCTACTTACCATCCAAATATAAAAAAATTATTTTTTGAAAAATTGTTTTCACAAAACACTTCCACTTACTGATCTGAAAAGGAGTTCGCACTTTTGCCCCGTTACTGTTTGAACGGTTCGGAATCGGTTCGAACGATTCGGAACTACCTGAGTACGAACGTTTTTAGAACCAAAACACAGAATTTAGTAGTTCTTAACCAGTTCTACCCGAACCAAAACACCTTTTCTATTAATACGCATGCGCAGAATGGTTCAGAACCGTTCGGAACTACAGATTTGCCGAACCAAAACAAAGCTATTAAGTCTTCAGACGCACGGCTAAACCCGCAACTTTCTAGTTCTAGGTCTAGTGTCAGTTTTAGTTTTACACTAGCACTGTTACTATGTAGAACTATCACTATACCTAGAACTAGAATCATTTGGGTTTAGCCGCACGTCTCTAAAGACGGCTAAACCCGAATGATTCTAGTTCTCAGTCTAGCACTGTATAACAATTAAAACTAGCTCATCTTCAGTGAAATTCACTGTATAAAGAAAAATAGGAGTTTACATCTATGTTAAGCATAATAATAGTATGTTACTCATCATAACTATGTTTATTATAGGATAAGTTTTTTTCTTAAAAAAAGAACTGTGTATGTACTTAATCTTATTATGGAAAATTGTGTATCTATATGTAGTCAGTGGAGAGAAGTCGAGGTAAACCGGCACGGACAGATGGCTTGAAATTGTGTAGGTCAGTGACAAGCGATTGTGCAAGAAAGTCGCGGTCATAATATGCGACGTGACATGTGCAGGCTCATTCACTTGTTGCGTCTGAGCTCGAACGAATGAGCCAACGAACGATGGAAGGAACGAATGATGGTCGGAGCGGCGTAACGCCAAAGGAAAACGGTTAATTGAAATTTATTTCGGTATTGTAAGCTCAACCCCAAAAACTTTACTATCCATAGAAGAGATCCACATAAACGAGAATTCGCATTGTTCCGGTAGAAAAAAAAAGAAGTAAATAAAATGAAAATAAACTTATAAAATCGTCGCCGAAAAAGTGAAAAGTTTGCGGGAGCGACAACACCGAAGCATGCGCTGACAAGTTCTCCAAGGCGTCATCGACTACTTCGGGCAACGGCGGAATCCCGTTTTCTGGTTTGCGGGCGGCGTGAATGTGGAACCTCGGTCGTGTATGGACGGTTTTTATAGACAACCTCCGCTGGCTCCTTACATGGCCGGGTTTAGTTATGATTCACGCTGTGTGCAGGTCCTCGATGGCTCCCGATCGGGTCTGGTTTGCCTCCTTTTCCTTGGCTTTCGTGTAACCTCCTCTTCTTCGTCGTAGTCATCATCGTGCCTTCTGACACCCTCATTCGTGTCAAGGTAGCCGAAACTGTAACGGGATTATTTTCTACTCCTTCTTTTTCTTCGCGTCATGATCCTTAACGTCCTATTATTTTCTGCAGAATAAGGTGTTTTGGGTGAAGGTTAACCGTTCCTTTTGTCGATCTTATTCATTGTACATGTTTTCCTTGTAATTTTTTTTTTTAAACGAGGATAAAAAATTATAAATTTGTTGATACAATTAATACAAACTTATTATAGTTTATTTTTGAATTTTTGAATGCAAATTTTATTTTGAACGACCGGCGAGACGATAGCAACAAACTTTTTCCTTTATATTTCCACCTACTTGGAAAGCTTGGTCTTTTCTCTATCATAAACCGAGTTTTCGTAAGCCGATATGTTGATAATAAGAGCAAGAAAAAATAAGAAACGTCGCGCTGCATTCAATTTACCTTAAAATTACCAAACTTCACGGCCTTGTGCAGCCGTTACCAGACGAAAATTCAATAAATGGTTTACATATTCGGAAAGAGCTGACCTTGGACTATCTTATTCCGAGTTTTCGTCCGTCAATATCTGTCGGCGTCTGTAAAAAAACCGCTCCTGAAAAAGAGCCTACAGTTGGCAACAAACTTTACCTTTGTATTTCCATCTACTTTTCGGACGGATATCTTTGTTATTTATAACGCTAGCGAAAAACTAAGCACACGGTTGGAAAGCTTGGTCATTTCTCTAACCGCTATTTTCCTCCGCCGATATGTTGATAATAAGAGCAAAAAAAAATAAGAAACGTCGCGCTGCCACGAATTTTTGCCGCGGCTAAACCACGCTTGGGTCAATAACTCTCTTATATGACGGGGAGAAAACTCTAGAACTATATTCATCTTATGGGAAATTTTCTGCTCTTTTCAACGGTATATAACACATCTCAATCACACGTTTGCACAATCGTTTATCAGCCCAGCAACAAACTTTCTCCTTGTATTTCCGTCTACTTTTCGGTCCAATATTTTGGTTATCTAGAAAGATAGCGAAAAACTAAAAACTAGCGAAAGAGCAGGAAATTTCCCATAAGCTGAATATAGTTGTAGAGTTTTCTCCCTGTCAAATAGGAAAGTTATTAGTGCAAGAAATATTTGCGTGTTTTTATCGGTAGGGGCTTTTTCAGGTGGGTTTTTCTTACAGACGCTGATAGATATTGGCGGACGAAAACTCGGAATAAGATAGTCCAAGGTCAGCTCTTTCCGAATATATAAGCCATTTATTGAATTTCCATCTGTTAACGGCTGAACAAGGCCGTGAAGTTTGGTAATTTTGAGGTAAATTGAATGCAGCGCGACGTTTCTTATTTTTTCTTGCTCTTATTATCAACATATCGGCGGACGAAAACTCGGTTTAGGATAGAGAAACGACCAAGCTTTCCAACCGTGTGCTTAGTTTTTCGCTATCTTTCTAGATAACCAAAATATTTGCCCGAAAAGTAGACGGAAATACTAGGGAAAAGTTTGTTGCTGGGCTGATAAACGATTGTGCAAACGTGTGATTGAGATGTGTTATATACCGATGAAAAGAGTAGAAAATTTCCCATAAGATGAATATAGTTCTAGAGTTTTCTCCCCGTCATATAAGAGAGTTATTGACCCAAGCATGGTTTAGCCGCGGCAAAAATTCGTGGCAGCGCGACGTTTCTTATTTTTTCTTGCTCTCATTATCAACATATTGGCAGACGAAAAGTTGGTTTAAGATAGAGAAACGACCAAGCTTTCCAACCGTGTGCTTAGTTTTCCGCTAGCGTTATAAATAACAAAGATATCCGTCCGAAAAGTACATAGATGGAAATACAAAAGTAAAGTTTGTTGCCAACTGTAGGCTCCTTTTCAGGAGCGTTTTTTTACAGACGCCGACGGATATTGACGGACGAAAACTCGGAATAAGATAGTCCAAAGTCAGCTCTTTCCGAATATGTAAACCATTTATTGAATTTCCATCTGGTAACGGCTGCACAAGGCCGTGAAGTTTGGTAATTCTGAGGTAAAATGAATGCAGCGCGACGTTTCTTATTTTTTCTTGCTCTTATTATCAACATATCGGCGGACGATTTATGATAGAGAAAAGACCAAGCTTTCCAACCGTGTGCTTAGTTTTTCGCTATCTTTCTAGATAACGAAGATATGGGTGGAAATATAAAGGAAAAAGTTTGTTGCGAATTTTGCAATACCTATTCATTTCAAAATTCGTTTTTGATATTTCATATTCGATTTTTATAATCATAATGATTTTCTTTGTGGTGGTTGGATTTCTGAACGGCGCGGTGACGAAGTTGTGAACGGGTTGTGTGCGTAGCATTGACCGTCTGAACGTTCGCAGGACGACGAAATATCATTGGAGAGCAGTTGCGCTGGTTGTCGCAGGACGACGGAGCGCTTCCCGATAATTTTCTGAAATAAACGTCGGTGGCTCTTGAGGTATTTCTGCTGGAAGGCATTTTTAGTTGTGCCTTGATAGCCCGTACGTATGTAATGTCCGGTAATGGACGGCATTAAAGAGGGAAGGCGAGCTGGTCTTTGAGAGAGAGGATCACTGTGGCGGTATGAGGAGACGACTGCTCCCGATGCCGCGCTTCTAGGAACATCCGTGGATATTTTATTTCTTTTAAAATAATTAGAAATAACCGGTGCGCAGTCGTACGCAACAATTCTGTAATTGTGACTTGACCAAACAGTGTCGGACTCAGTTATAAAACAGACTTTTTATTAAATTAATATAATTGAATGAAATAAAAAATGCAAGTGACAGAATTTTTTAAATTAAATTAAATTAAACTAAAACAAATCTTTTTTTTTTAATTTTTATTGCCTAATCTTAAAACATACTTTATTTTAGTAGTAAAAATATTTTTTTTCTTAAATGTAATAAATGTTTAATTACTAACAATTTTTAGATGATTATAATTCTTGACGAATAGGATTAGATTTGAAATTGCCGAGTCCTGGACTGTATTAGTGATGGGTTTAAGAGGAGTGGAGAAGAGTGAAGAGATTGGGGAACGCGTGGACCCCCCAGTCGGGCGTCCGCTCCTAAGTAATATCTATCTAATCGGGTCCGCGGCGTTCGAATATCTATGCGTACTGGAAATTATAACAGGCCCCGATTTTTTTCTATTTTTTCGTTTTCTTTTTCAGTTCGCATTGCGGCCCGCGAATAATTAAATCAATTACGGTTCCCGGCCTTGGCCAATAATGGACTTTTCTCTCGCCGTGTGTACCATCGACATCTCGGCCGCGTTCGCCTCCCGATTGCATTCCATTCGCGAAACAATTGGAAATTCTCAAGGTCGGGTCGCCCCCTTATGATTTATTTAATTTTATTTAATAAATTTTTCTTCGTCTTCAGCTACCAACCTGGTTAATAGGTAAATGTTAATTAAACTCTTCTTATTTCTTATCTCTCGTTTAATAATAATGAAACGGTCAAACGATTTACTCTCAATTTGCAGTGATTTCTCTTCTCAACGATGAAAATGTGCCCGTTGACAAAGAGCACTTCATCACAGCCGTCAACCTAAATACCTGCGCGCTTCCCAATAAGGGCATCACTTAAAATGTAGGTAAACCAACCTGCGGGCGCATAATGTTGTTCGTTGCGACATCGACCAAGACGACAACGAAAGCGACGAGACGTCGACACGAAGCTCTTCGCCACTTTTGCTTGCTTACTTAAAATGCTCTATTTTTTCCATCTAAAATTATCGTTCGATTCCTTTCATATGTGTATAAACTCGATTTATGTAGCCTGTCTTGTTAAATGTTTTCTGATTTGTCAAAGGAATTACATGTATTATTTATGTTCAAATTTTATTTACTTTGCTATACAGGGTGACTGGTACATAAACGTGAATATTGAAATACGTTGTTCTAGAGCTCACTTGTAATTGATTAAGCTAAATATGCCTTATAGAAAAGTAAATAATTTAGAAAATATTTCAATTTTTTGCTTTTTGTACAAGTTCAGTACATACTCTTACAAATCTTGAAATTTAGAGAGTAATAATAGTTTCTTTGGCAATGTATCGACTTCTCTGGATAGATTACATCCTAATACACATTTAAAGTCAAGAAATACTGTAAATATTTCGATGGTTTAAAAATACAGGAAGTGAAATATTCGGTTTTTAAGTTAATTTTCAAACAAAGTGTTTATTCATGAGCGTCTATTTCAAAATTTCGATGATACATTCAGCATACAAATTATTGTAAAAACTTCCCTGTTTTGTTAGCTTTCAAATGAGGTATGAAGCATGGAAAAATGTCTTTCCAATTAGCCAATAATAAGATAACAATTGGTACGAACACAATTTTGACAACCTACCCAATGTGAATAAAATTCAAAATCGATTACACCTGCGGTTGAAATTCAATTCATTAATGGTTAACAACCATCGGTTAAACAATTTTTTTACGTTTTGGCAGTAAGCCATGGAATTTAGACATCGAGAATATCAGCAACGCTATCCAAATCGACGAATTGCTCATATTAGTGTATTTGGCGCCACTTATCGGCGTCTAGCTGAGACTGGCAATTTAAGAAAAGCCGAACGTGTAGGACTTAATGTGGAAGAAAACATTTTGGAAACATTCGATGAAGTACCCACATCCAGTATAAGAAACGTCGCTGCTAATTTGGGGATATCACAATGTTAAGTCTGGTCAACTCTTCGACAAATGGGCAATCATTACACACCTATCCAGGCACTTGAAGACGGCGATCCTGAACGAAGGATTCAATTTTGCCAGTTTCTTTTAAATGCTGACATTCAGGATGAATATTTCTTGAGACGGATTTTATGGAACGACGAATCGAAGTTTAACAGAGAAGGTATAACAAATCTTCATAATTTACATTATTGGACTGACGAAAATCCACATCTAACGAAGGAAAGGAGCAACCAAAGAAAATTTAATGTGAATGTGTGGATGGGGCTCATTGGAAATAATTTGATTGGTCCTCATTTTTTTCCCGATCATTTAAATGGCGCAACGTATGGTGATTTTTTTACATAATAATTTAATAGAAATGCTGGACCGTGTACGTTTAGAAAACAGGAATAACATGGTTTTCCAACATGATGGATGCCCTGCGTACAATTCGCAAAATGTGCGAAATTCATTAAATGAATTATTTCCTAACCGCTGGATTGGGAGAGGAGGTCCAATTCCATGGCCTGCAAGGAGTCCTGATTTGACGCCCCTAGATTTTTATGTGTGGGGCCACATGAAGGAAAGAGTGTATGCAACACAAATCAATACTAGGGATGAATTAATAGAGAGAATCCAAAATGAAGCAAATGTTTTAAGAACTACAATTACAAATAAAATAACAAGGTCGGAAATAAGATAAACGGCTCAAGCATGTATTAGGAATAGAGGTGCAGTTTTTGAAGCAGACTTGTAATTGGACCTCCCTTGACGGTAAAGTTTTTTCCAGTTGGTTCCTTATTGCAACAGGGGGGGGCCAAATTGTGTTTCGCGCTGAGTTTTTTTGAGTTAGAGTTAGAAGTTATGTCACATGATTCTGTTAATTTTTTTTTAATGTTAGTTGCTTAATTTTTTATGGTTGTCTGAATTAACGTTATGTTTTAGTTCTAATAAGCAACAATAAATAGTAGGTGTAATCGATTTTGACTTTCATTAACATTGGGTAGGTTGTCAAAATTGTATTCGCGCCACTTGTTATCTTATTATTGGGTAATTAGAAAGACATTTTTCCATGCTTAATACCTTATTCGAAATGTAAGAAAACAGAGAAGTTTTTACAATAATTGGTACGCTAAATGTATTATCAAAATTTTTAAATAAACACATTATATAAAAATTAACTTAAAAATCGAATATTTCACACCCTATATTTTTAAAGCATCGAAATATTTAAAATATTTTTCAACTTAAAATGTGTATTAGAGTGTAATCTATCCAGAAAAGTCAATACATTGCCAAAGAAACTATTATTACTCTCTAAATTTTAAGATTTGTAAGAGTATGTACTGAACTTGTACAAAAAACAAAAAATTGAAATAACTCCTAAACTATTCAGCTTTGTATAAGGCATATTTGGCTTAATCAATTACAAATGAGCTCTAGAACAACGTATTTCAATATTCACGTTTATGTACCAGTCACCCTGTATAACATTAAATAATTTTATTTACAAAGTATACTGCATCATGCTCGGAATGCCGTTTTTTTTTTTCGTTAAACAATTGTGAAACTACGAATTCTTCTAATTTTCATATTTTCGAATTTTCTCGACATTGATGCATCTGAGTGTAAAAGTGTTAGTGAGTAATGTGTAAAGGGTAAAATTTGCCACAACTTTTATTCTAAAAGGTTTTCTGTATCATGCTCGGAATATCGTTTTTTTTTATTAACCAATTTGGAAACTACGAATTCTTCTAATTTTCATATTTTCGAATTTTATCATAATTAGGTGTGGATGAAAAAAATGAATCGAAGTCTACTTAATGGTTAATCTTGTAACTCACGAAATAGTTGATTTAGAGCGCAATCAATTGGTAAATCTTTCTAGACAAAGGATTCGCGAGTTTTATAGCTGCTTCTTATCTTCCTTGAATTTCCAGGAATTTTTTTATCTTGTTGTCTACGAAAACCTGAAAATTTCGTTGTTATATTCCTAGAAATTCAATTGCATAATTTAATTGTTTAATTATTCTCAAAATTTATTGTTATAACGTGAGAAACCATGTATATACGGTTCTAATAATTTAATTAAAATTAGCAACGGTAGAAAAGTTATAGCCGGAAAGCGGGTTAATGCGGTGGCTTGGAGGCATTTTATTGCAGTTAACTGTAAACACACATGAAATAAAACCCATAAGACCACCTTCCACGCAACTCTTGTAATACGTAGCGCCAATAACATTATTTATTTATAATGTTTTATCCGATCCAATTAAGAGTCTTGACAGTGGGATTACAAAAGTGAGAGACAAAAAATAATAAAAAACCTAAAGCTACAGAACAATTTCTAAGTAATCTGTATCTAAAAACAATTCCCATAAATAGCCAATAGTGTCAGCGGGTCCGTTGTATTTTCTCACCTCGAGCGGTTTGTACCGCAATTCTAAGGTCAATAGACTCTTAAAAACCACGCCAAATACCCACTCACAAAATGTTTAATTTACAATAGACGTACCTCCAAAATTCTAACGCCTTCATCATTTTAATTCGCCAAAAGAACAAAAAAAAACGCGAAATTATCATTCGATTTCGGTTCCAATTTCAACATGTTAAAACAATCGAATCGGAATCTAAAACAGTTTAAACCAGTTAAATTAATTGACTTATTTACATGAACCATCGTAGCGCCAGGGAGTGAATTTAAAGAATTCACAATAAGGTGAACACGAAGAACATTCGAAGGTGTGTATTTAGAAGGAAGAGGAGCAGTTTGGAATGTTTGTGCCAGGAAATGAAAGTAGTATTGTGTGTGTGTTAGATTCCATATAATTAAAGCGGCAATAAAATATAAAGTAAATAAATAGTAAATAATAATCTGTTGATAGAAAACAAAGAAAGTGAGAGTAGAAATGTTTCAAAAACTTCTTTTCTTGATTTCCTTATACGGACCTTAGCAACGATTTCTTCACGTAGAGTTAACTGAGGTTCGATTCTCCTCCTCCCAGAATGGCCATTAACGCGACAATAATTAACACCCTACGCCCAAGCGAGCCCCGCAGGAGGAACGCAACGGACGATCGTGTTTTACGTCGACTAGAACAAAACGATTCCCATTTACCGGCTCCGGATTCGATTCCATTCGCATTAATTTCCCGCAATAACACACGCGCGTCACCGCGAGGCCGACACCTCGAAGGCAGAGGGTCGACTTCTATCCGGCGGAGGACGGGGGCCGTAGCCATTTTATTATTTATCGTCGAATAAATAATAAAATCGAGGACCACCACCGTCAAACTCAATTAACCGAGCTATAATGATATTTTGTCATTATAAATACAGATTACACGACTATTTTAACTTAATCTCCATATCAATTTTACTTTTTTTATGATCACATCGACCACACAACTGAAATGATTTTATATATAATTGTTTACCGGCGAGACGATAACAACAAACCATTCAGCAACAAACTTTTTCCTTTATATTTCCACCTACTTCTAGGGCCCATATTTTCGTTATCTAGAAAGATAGCGAAAAACTAAGCACACGGTTGGAAAGCTTGGTCTTTTCTCTATCCTCTATTCCTTTTGGCAACATGCCTCTGATAATTTAAAGCACGATCCTAGTGATTTCTGGAATTTCGTTCGACTAAAGCAAGGTACTAGCAGAATACCGTCGATCGTTAGAGATGATGTAGATGAATATACTATTCCGATTGATATAGTCAATGCTTTCGATTCCTATTTTTCATTTGTTTATTCGGACAATTCCAGGGATTTTACTGACGCAGTTCCCACGTTGCCAACGTTTAATATCCATCAGGTAACCGAGGAGGATATAATTGCTGTAATGAGGGGTTTTAGCTCCAAACTCACAGCGGGTGAAGACCAAATACCTAGTTTTCTGGTACGTGATGTACGATTTGCGTTAGCTAAACCGTTGATGTACATTATTAATCGCTCTATAACTGCTTCGATTTTCCCTCAGAGATGGAAGTCAGCTAGAGTCACGCCCGTATTTAAGAAAGGTGACAAGTCCTTGGTAACCAACTATAGACCAATTGCTATTCTATCTAATTTTGCAAAGGTATATGAGCAGATAATTTTTAATACAATTTATCGTCACACACAATCATATGTATCGCCTCACCAACATGGTTTTGTGCCTAAACGCTCGACAATAACTAATTTATGTTGTCTTACCCAGTACGTCGCAGAGGTAATGGATGTTGGTGGACAAGTCGACGTAGTTTATACCGATTTTGAGAAGGCCTTTGATCGCATTGATCACAGTATGTTGCTACAGAAATTGAGCTATTTTGGTATGTCTTCTAATTCATTAAATTTGATGAAATCGTACCTTGCTGATAGAGTATGTCGTGTTTTTTACAATGGATTTTATTCCGACGGCTACTCGCCTACATCTGGAGTTCCTCAAGGATCCAATCTGGGACCGCTGCTATTTGTTCTATATATAAACGATTTATTAGACTCGCTTACCGCTGTCCAGTGCTTGCTTATGCTGATGATTTGAAAATTTTTGTGGAGGTCAGATCATTGGATGACTCTAGGATGCTGCAGAACAACCTGGACATTATTCAGAAGTGGTGCAATTTCAATGCCCTTTCTTTAAGTGTCAGTAAATGTACTTATATATCATTTACAAAGAAGTTAAATAAAATCGACACAGTTTATATTGCGGCTTCCATACCTCTAACAAGGGTCTCTACGGTGAAGGATCTGGGAGTGCTGTTTGACTCAGAACTTTCTTTCTTGCCCTATATTGAGCAGATGTGCTCTCAGGCTTGGAGAACTTTGGGTTTCATACTGAGGATCATGGGTCGATTTGCTGATTTTGGTACCCTGAAAACGCTATTTATGGCTCTGGTGATCTCTCGCCTCCAGTATGCCTCTGTAATATGGTACCCTATTTACACGTCACAACAACTAATGGTTGAGAAAGTCCAGCGTCGATTTCTCAAATTTTTGTCATATCGTATGGATGGTAAATATCCGCCTAAAGGAGTGAACTACTTAGATCTACTGCATCGCCACAAGCTTCCTTCTCTGCAGGATAGAAGAATGGTCCAAAGTGCCTCGTTCTTGCAAAAGTTGATGTGTGGTGAGATCGACTGTGCGTGGTTGTTGTCGCGAGTGAATATAGTGGTGCCGCGCATAAATTCTCGGTCCCATTTGTATTTTTATCCACCTTTATGCAGAACAAATGTCAAAAAAAGGGCGCCGATAACACATATGATCACGAACATGAACGATAGTTGTAGGCTAGAATAAACATTGCATTTTCTGTCTCTTTTCTTGCCTCTTTTATTTGATTGTATTATTATTTAGGTATGTATTATATGCATTTTAATTTCACTTGTAATTATATTGATGTACAATTTGTAATAATTTGTATATTTTTTGTATTTTGCCCTTAATATGGTGCGCTGTTGGGCAATAAAGTTTATTATTATTATTATTATCATAAATCGTCCGCCGATATGTTGATAATAAGAGCAAGAAAAAATAAGAAACGTCGCGCTGCATTCATTTTACCTCAGAATTACCAAACTTCACGGCCTTGTGCAGCCGTTACCAGATGGAAATTCAATAAATGGTTTACATATTCGGAAAGAGCTGACTTTGGACTATCTTATTCCGATTCCGTCGTATTGACGTTTTCGTCCGTCAATATCCGTAGGCGCTATAAAAAAAACGCTCCTGAAAAGGAGCCTACAGTTGGCAACAAACTTTACTTTTGTATTTCCATCTATGTACTTTTCGGATGGATATCTTTGTTATTTATAACGCTAGCGGAAAACTAAGCACACGGTTGGAAAGCTTGGTCGTTTCTCTATCTTAAACCAACTTTTCGTCTGCCAATATGTTGATAATGAGAGCAAGAAAAAAATAAGAAACGTCGCGCTGCCATGAATTTTTGCCGCGGCTAAACCACGCTTGGGTCTATAACTCTCTTATATGACGGGGATAAAACTGTAGAACTATATTCATCTTATGGGAAATTTTCTACTCTTTTCATCGGTATATAACACATCTCAATCACACGTTTGCACAATCGTTTATCAGCCCAGCAACAAACTTTTCCCTAGTATTTCCGTCTACTTTTCGGGCCAATATTTTGGTTATCTAGAAAGATAGCGAAAAACTAAGCACACGGTTGGAAAGCTTGGTCGTTTCTCTATCCTAAACCAATTTATCCGTTTTATCCATTTTCGTCCGCCGATATGTTGATAATAAGAGCAAGAAAAAATAAGAAACGTCGCGCTGCATTCAATTTACCTCAAAATTACCAAACTTCACGGCCTTGTGCAGCCGTTAACAGATTTAAATTCAATAAATGGCTTATATATTCAGAAAGAGCTGACCTTGGACTATCTTATTCCGAGTTTTCGTCCGCCAATATCTATCAGCGTCTGTAAGAAAAACCCACCTGAAAAAGCCCCTACCGATAAAAACACGCAAATATTGCTTGCACTAATAACTTTCCTATTTGACAGGGAGAAAACTCTACAACTATATTGAACTTATGGGAAATTTCCTGCTCTTTCGCTAGTTTTTAGTTTTTCGCTATCTTTCTAGATAACGAAGATATGGGCCCTAGAAGTAGGTGGAAATATAAAGGAAAAAGTTTGTTGCTGAGCGATTTGTTGCTATCGTCTCGCCGGTTAATTGTTTTGTGGTGTTTTACAGATATTTCCTTGCTACTTAAGGATTAGTTACAGTTTCTATTTAATTAATTTATATTAAACTCTATGGATAACTGCAATTTTAAATAGAAACTATTTTTTATTACCTATTATTTGAAAATGACTGAATAGAAAGTTGAGAAATGTGAAAATATATACTTATTTTGTTATTTTCATTACTTCGTAAAATTTGAATTTAATTTCTATTGTTTATGACATATATTTATTTTAGCTTCTTACTATTGCAATTTATCCACTCTGTAGACGCACGACTAAACTCGGAACTTTCTAGTTGAATTAAAATGGACAGACATTTTAACTCAAATTTTAAAGTGTCTTTACATTTTTTTTATCTATCATTTCTGTACTGTCCATCATGAAATTATGGAAAGATTGAAGCAGGAATTAAACTGTTTTCGCTTCTCAAGTAGCGGGGAGAAGGGGAAAATGTTCATGCTGAAAATAAAGATTCACATAGTCAAGGTAACTGTTTAAAGTTCTATCCAATTTATTGTGATATTTTATACCTTATGGCATCTTTCCACAGAACCAACTCTGAAGATCAAGTTATAAAATTAAACTCACTTTCCCTTTACTCAAGTGTCATAAAAGTTGATTTTCTAACAAAACCGATAACAAAGTAACTTTGTACAACGTTTTAGATTTGCGTTTCTCTTGAAAATAGAAGTGTAACATACCTACATTATGTAACTAAAACACGTTAGGTTATTTCTAGTACTTATGGCTTACTGACCGTATCGTTTGCGCCTTTATGTCAGTGTCCCCGCTTAAATTAAACAACTGTAAGGCGCGAGTGTGTGTAAGAAACCTCTCGCGGTGCAAAATATACGATTTTTCGCAAACCACGGGTGGCACCCTCGTCTATATTTATTGCGCCGTTGTCCGTTGTGCTTTCGCAGTTCTTTCGACCTGTTTATTTGAGGTAAACAGGCGTTAGTTAGGGCTCGATGATCGCGGGGGGGCACGTTACCTCTTTATGAAGACGTTCACCTCGTTTTAAGGTCCGATCGTTTTGGATTATATTCTTAAAGAGAAAAACAAGTAATTTTTCCTGAATAGTATAAATTTAAAACAAAATTGTAAATTTTTCATCTCGTAACCCGATACGCCGCGTTATCCTTTCTCAAAATCTACCCAACGTACAGTCTAAATGTAGATGGTTTTCTACGGAACCATGGGAAGAACTATGAACAAAAGACGTGGTCCGTAAATATTATAAAAAACCACAACCCCATAGGCCTTCAACCGTCGTATTTACGGACATCTCTATGCATCCATCTTCGGGGTATCTCCCCATCTGTCCTCGCTTTCCATGAATTACAATGATTCGGTAGATGCATGAAGGGTATTATGAAGATTGTATCGAGTTTTCACGGAATCACTATACATTCTTTGTTGTGTACAAATGATACGAGAATTTTCATTTTCATTTCATTCAAATTACCTTTACATTTTTATTTTTTGAAACCAATTAGATTTAAGCTATTGAGTGGCAAATGATGAACACTTCTTCAGAAACAGAGAGACTTGAGAGTAGTGTTGCCAGATTTGAACATTATACTTATCGTACATGCGAAAAAATTATCGTTTTTTAAATTAAAATATCGTACGCATAAAAAATATAAAGTATTGTATAAATAAATTTAATAATCTTTATTGAATACAAAAGGTAAATAAATTAAACTATGTTGCATATTTTTATTAAACTATCACTAGAACTAACACAAGACCTACACAGGAAAAAATATAGAGTAAAAATCAACTCTAAAACATGGTTCAGATCGGTCCAATTTATTTAGAGTTATTTTTTTGCACTATATAGTGTAGGTGAATAGATTAAAAATGTACACTAAATAGTGAGAAGATGGTGTTTATGAAATAGTGTAAAATCGTTACTCTATTATAGTGTATTATATGTAATCTAACTAGATGTTGTCGTGACTCTAATTAGATACATTTCTAATCTAATCAGTGTAAATTATTAAAAATTCGCTCTAATTTTACTCTATTAATTGACAAAATGTCACTAAATAGTGTGTATCGTCCACTTATTAGTGTTAATTTTTAATAGGAAGTGGAGTATTTTTAGGGAACTTTTACGCTTGTAATAAAAATCAAAATTATAAAATATTTGTTTTTATTTTTACTTGTAATATATTGTTATAACTTAAATTTAAAAAAATTAAATTCTGTTTATATACAGGGTGTCCCGTTAAGCGTACGGAGCGGCTGTATCTCTAGAACGGTAAGGCCAAGAGGTTTGGGAAAAAAATCCTTATAAGCAAAGTGACCAAGAGAAATAGCTGGAAATTATTTTGAAGTTCGTAATTCGACCGCTAGGGGGCGTAACTGCCATTGAGAAACATAAAGTTGCCGCTATCTCAGAAACTTAGACGATGAGCTATAACTTTGACAACATCATTTAATAGCTTGGATAATACCGCATCGCTTTTGTTTTGCGATATTTCTCATATCTGTCATAATAAGGGAGGGGGAGGCCAATGCGTTTTCATATGTTTACATTTTAATATCTCCTAGACCATTCAACCGATTTGAATGTTTTCGGTGTTGTTTGAAAGAGCATTTTATGCTCTTTTTAAAGATATTTTCAGTAAGACCGTCTGCTTTAAAACAAATGAGCTATAGGACGTTATCTGCAGCGATTACATATTTTTGTGATTTTTGAAGAAAAGTTAAATGGAACGATACTATTTACTTCACAGACCCTTAGTCACCTTAAAATTTGCTAAATTTTAGTGAAAACCGCATCTCGATATCGCCACCCGTTCTCGAGTTATAGAAGAAAATGTTAAAAACTCGAGTGCCATCAATCGGATTCAGTTACCTTATCGAGAAAAGCAAATCACATTACCATGGTAACTGTAAACATGTCATTTACTAACGCAGAAGCGTATGATAGAGCGTATGATGATTTATTTTCAATGTTTCGAATACGATGCAACTGCATGGCAAAAATGTGCAATGCAATTACGACAAAGAAAGACATTTTTCTCTAGAAGTGTTTTTAAGATTGACTTAGCGATTACGGAAAACTGGCAACGTGTAGCCCATTCAGACGTCTCTATGAATTCGTAAATCATATTGGTGCGCAATGTGATCCCACATAATCTGGGAACTCCGAAAACAATTGTCCACAAGAGTTCTCAAGAGAATAATATCTCCACCACCTTGTTTTACATCAGGCCTTAACAGATACCGATTATGATAACAGACTGAACTATTACCATTGACTTTCAAATATGATTTGGGCAAATCCAAACCTTTTATCACAAATGCTATGGATGCATGAAGCATCTGTCCACAAGCTGATGTAAACTTGCATAATATGCATTCTTGATTCGAGCAAAACCCCTTTATCTATTGGGTAGACTAAACGACCTGACTTTTCAAGAAAAACCAATAACCAGGGAAAATATGACAAAACACTAAATACCAGTAAAAACGTGTCCAGGGAAGAGACTTAGCAGCGCTTTTTTTTCGTCGAAACTAGATTAAATAAATGCATCGAGGTTTATGTAAGACATTTCGAACATTAGTGAGCTATTTTTGTCAAAAATTGAAGTTGTTCTAAGTGTTTCGGTTTATTTTGTTTTATTATCATTGTTGATGTTTCATTGATCCGTTGGCTTTTCAACACGCCTCAAAAGTAGTTTTGAAGCAGTTCTAAGCTTGGATAAAGTGTTCTAGAAGGTTCTAGATAAGAAAATTATTGTTCTCTCTTATTTGTTCGACCCTAGCGGTCGAATTACGAACTTCAAAATAATTTCCAGCTATTTCTCTTGCCCACTTTGCTTATAACGATTTTTTTCCCAAACCTCTAGGCCTTACCGTTATTGAGATACAGCCGCTCCGTACGCTTAACGGGACACCCTGTACATATAACATACAGGGTGATTCACATAAGAATTGACACAGAGCAGGGACATGTAGAGGACAATAAATTAAGATGATTTAACGCAATTTATCTCTATACTAAATTGTACCCCTGAGGAGTTATAGGCCTTCAAAGTTGAGTTTTAAATTTTTAAACCATTGAATATCTTCGTAATACATTAAGTTAGAAAAACCAAATTTGGTATACGTTATGAGTGTACTGAAGGTATTAATTGGTAGCAAATTGAGACCAATTATGGCATTTCAAAGGATTGATTAAGGGTGATGGTCTCCTAAATTTTGACAGATTTTTTTAACCTTTTGGTGGATTTAACACATTATTGCCTCATTTCATGTGGAATTTAATTCTAAAACTTTTTTTACTCTTATTATTTTTTAAAAAGCATTGTCGTTTTCATAAAAAACTCAAATAACTAAAGACACGTATTTCGTTAATGCTACTTAAAATCATCGAAAATTCAGTAGTCGGCTGTGAAATTGTACGTCAAACTTGACAAATAGGTTATAAAACCTTGTTGTCAAATAATTTTATAACCAAATTTTATAAATAACTTTGAAGTCCTATAACTCCTCAGGTGTACAACTTAGTATAGAGGTAAGTTACTTTAAATCATCTTAATTTATTGTCCTCTACATGTCCCTGCTCTGTGTCGGTTCTTATGTGAATCACCCTGTATATAATACTTAATTCATTTTAAAGTTTCCACCGAGTCACCATCAAAACTGCATTTAATGAGTCTTCTATAAGTTTCCTATATGTATAGTTGCACCAAGTTGCACATACTTACCAATCTTCACAAGGAACTTGTATGTAAAATCTTCCGGAAGTTCCACTAATTTCACATCATGAATGTTTTATTTTGGCAAACATAATTAAAATAAAAATAATCATTCTATATATAGAACTAGAATCATTCGGGTTTACATGTTACATGTTGTTGTCATTGGTATTACACGTTAATATTCATAGATTAAGATGTAATGTAGTTAAATATTTCCAAGAAATTATCATTGTGTGATTCTAGTGAATTCGTAGTAACGTGAAAGACGACCACAAGTGTATAATTTATCCTGATCGTTCTAATAAAAGCGATCGAATTGACAGGGAATTCTCTGATTCGCATAATTGCAAATTCACCCCTTGCGTTAATTGGCAATTTGTTTATCAAAGCGCGCCGTTTTTAGTGGTTGAAAAGGTGACGGGTTTACGGGCGGTCTGTTATAAAAGGAAAGAGACGACGATTATTCTCATTACTTATTCGCAGCCGTTTCTTCCAAACTCAGCGTGTATTCCGTAAGCGTGCGAGTACGGCCGATATGTGCCCTGTTCAGCGATCAATGGTGTTTGTCGCGTAAAAGTGTCACTGACGTCTACAAAACACAAAAGAGTTTTGCATTTAAAACCGCGCGACGTTGTTCATTGGGAATAATGGTCGAAATTTACATACGGACGTGACCCCGAATTACTCTCCATGCTTATATCTCCTTCGAATTTTTAATAAATATGAAAATGTTATTTTATTAGAGGTTTTAAGTGGTAACTTTTTTATAATAGCTCAGTATTCGTTCCATCTGGACAGAGACGATCAACTAGAAGGGCGGCGGTACGTGGAGTAAAACCCATGAAGCTATCTGCTGCTAAACATTCACACTCTCGAGACGCACCCGAGCGCGTAAACCGCCGTGATTAATTTAGATCGCGCTCGTGATTACTAGAAATTTGCGAGCTTACGTCCATATTTACGACGTCATCTGCTCGGGGGCTAGTTCGACACTACTTTTTTTATTTCTTATATACTTTAAATCCGTTTCAATACGCTTCGAGTAAAAAAGAACCATCAAGCGTTGGTATACATTCTAAAAAACCAATGTAACCATCGGGCCACGTCTTATGACCAAACGTGACAAAATGTTAATTTCGTTTTCCGCGACTACACTCCTTCCGCCGTTCACTCGAACTATTCGCTTCAGATTCTCGTGCGAACACCGTCATTCTAACTGTATTAGTTGGAAGGAACGTACATTTTTGTCACAGACTTTTTTATAATTAATTCAACTCTAGATACAAAAAAAGTAGAATAAAATTCATTTTTACATACTGTATCGATATGATAGTAATTTTATGACTGAATGTATGATTTCAGTTTATTATACGGCCCATACACACGCAGGTAAGTCCGCGAGTAAATACGCACAGTTAAGCTCTCGAGCAAAACTGAACGCGAGTTTTCGCCATACATTATTCACTTCAGATTCTCAGTTTTAATGGAATTGTTTAGAAGAAGATTTAATGTGGTAGTGTGGTTTACTTGTTATACATAAATATTCTCATATGATGATTTCTGAGGAATCAATATTAATTGCAATTGGTCTTTTGCTTATTACTATCAAAAACAAACAAAATATGAAAAAGATATCAAAACGTACTAAGTGGACAAAAGCATGGCTTTCCAAACGTGACAAATTTTCCCATGTTAATTTATTGACTGAATTAAAACTGCAGCCCGACGACTATAGAAATTATTTAAGAATGGACGAAGAAAGTTATCTTGAATTATTAAATTTAGTAACACCTCTTATCAAACATCAGGACACAAGAATGAGAAGAGCGATAACACCTCATGAGAGATTGAGTGCCACTCTCAGGTTTTTAGCCACAGGAAGAAGTTATGAGGATCTGAAGTTCACAACAATAATATCAGCACAAGCATTGGGACGGATAATTCCTGAAACATGCAAAGCAATTTGTATTGTTTTAAAAGACTATGTAAAGGTAGTTTTAGTATAATCATTAATTGAAATATTGTTTCAAATCATGTACATTTGTAGTTTCCTCAGAGTGAAAATGATTGGAGAATAATATCTGAAGGTTTTAAACGGAGGTGGAATTTTCCAAACTGTTTAGGAGCAGTTGATGGGAAACATGTCAGAATCGTTAAGCCTTAATAGTGGATCATATTTTTTTAATTATAAAGGCTTTTTCAGTTCAGTATTATTAGCTATTGTTGATAGTAACTATCAATTTATCCTGATAAATTTTGGTATAAACGGACGTGTGTCAGATGGCGGTGTAATTGAAAACACAATTTTTTATGAGAAATTAAAATCCAAGAATTTACATATTCCAAATTCATCTTTTGTTAATGCAAACAACACAATTAAGCTACCTTTTGTTTTTATTGGCGATGAGGCATTTTCTTTGCGAACAGATTTTTTGAAACCGTTTGCCCAAAGAGATCTCTCAACACCTAAAAAAATATTCAATTATCGTCTTTCGCGTGCAAGGAACGTTGTTGAAAATGCGTTTGGCATTTTAGCTAGTAGATTCAGAATTTATCACACAGAAATAAACATGCAAATAAAAAATATCGAATCCGTTGTATTAGCAACCTGCGCGCTTCATAATTTTCTTAGACAAAAAAGCAAAGATTATTTGGGATCCAATTATACTGATATTGAAGATGCCTTAATTTATGAAGAAGAACATGGATTTACAAATTTAAAACGAGGACAAAATAGGCATGCTTCGGACCAAGGCAAAGAAGTTAGGAATGCAGTTTTGGAATATTTTATGACTGATGGAAAAGTTTCGTGGCAAGAAAATGCTATAAAATAAACATAAATATTCCCTTTTTATAAAATTAATCCTACTTTGTCAAGTGTGTAAACTTTTTGAACTGAATTAAAATATAAAAAATGTTTCTTAAAAATGTTGGTGCAACCCATCCAGAATATTGTACTGATAGTACTTTTGCTTATAGTTTACTATTTTTTTTATTAAATCAAAGAGTAATGAATAAATTGGTTTATTTTTTAAAAACTTACAAAAACACTCCTTTTATTTATGTAATGTAACATATTGTGTAACAAAAAATGTTTAATAATAACAAATAAACAGAAGTACTAAACCTTTAACACTTTGAGTATTAACCTTGAAAATTATTTATATAATTAGTTACATCAGAGGTTTGTCTTTGCTGTTGTAAATTCTGAAATGATAAATCGTGTAATTTTAATATAATATTTCAAAATCTAATGAGTTACCGTTAATGTAAAATTTTCGCTAGGACAAATATATGATTGTGCTTGTTGTGGGATTTCTATATATGCATGCCTGTTTAAGGTGCCTAATTGTGCCTCAAAAAGACAATCGTTTATTATTTTTTCTGAAAATAACTTTATATTAGTAGGAAGTTTCCTCAATTTTTCAGCAACGTTTTTGCCAATTATGTCAAATTCGTCTTCTTCGGTTTTTTTAAGCTTTTCGGTTACTAATGTTATTAGCGATTCCGTATTGTCGTTTTCTTTAGCATTTCTTCTTCTTTTAGCGGAAGATATTGGATGAATGGCAAGAAGATACGGACTTAGATGTTTGTGGATCATCACGATTCCCATCTGATTTACCCTAAAAAAAAAACAAACATTAGCACCTTCATATAACCGAAAAACAAAACTTACGTCGCTAGTGTCCTCAAAAAAATGTGGTGTATCAAATCCTACCGATTCCCTTGGGATTTCTTGATCTTTTAAAAACAATAAGAGCTCGTAATACCAAAGATTTGGCTTATATACCTGTTCAAAACCAGACCCAGATTTTTTTGAATCGGTAACTTTCTTAAATTCTTTTCTAAAGCAACTAAGTAAAGAATTTATTTTTTTTATAACATCTTCTTTTTTTGCGTTTGAGTCAACTTCAGTTAATTTTTCTACTAATTTCTTGTGAGCTTCTTCTTTTAAGCTTTTATTTGTATAATCTTTAGATTTTAATTTCCATATACATTCATTTTCTTTATAGATGTCAATGAACTCTCTCATAACCTCCTCATATTTTTTTGATGTATTTCGCGACATGTTGAGAAAACTGATGCTTGACTCGAATAAATTAACATACACATTCATACTTACCTTCGGACTTGCACGAAAAATCAAACCTCATCTGATTTATTTCGAGCCGCGCCCGGAACTGAACTCGCTCTCAGTTTTAGGTCCTACACTTACGCACTTACTCGTGAGTTACGACCTGTGCAGGCAAGTGCTAACACTTACCTGCGCGTGTATGGGCCGCATTAAGCTGAGTTTGCTTGTGCCCAAGGCAATGCAATATATGTTTACTAGTTTTGAGCTGATATGACATTAATAACACCTTGTGCTTCATTCTGCGAAATCATGTATTCTTTTTCTTCTCCCAGCACTACGGTATTCTGTACATTTTGGGCTTCTTTGGTCTTCCTCTATCTCCGTGTCTATGTGGTGTCCATTCTACAATTCTCTTCACTCCTCTGTCTTCCTGCATTTCTCCAGATGTATCATCCATACATTATCCTCATTCCAGTACCATCATGTATGGGTCCATGTGCTTTGCGCAAGGTCCGAATTTTAAAAATTATAATCTTTCAAGAGATTTCTTATTAATTGTAAGAGAATAATTGTCATGAAGAATTTTTTAAGATTAAAGAAGTGATAATGTTCTTTGTAAAAGGATAAGTTTACAAGATATTGTTACTATAAATATGTACTTATAAGTAATTCGAGGTCACATTGCATGGAGTCCAAGCAGCTAATGAGTAGCGCATCGTTCGAATGCGAGAGCAGGATTTAAGCTCGATTTCCACATTACCAGCTCGCGTACTGATTTATTGAACTCGAAATGTACACCGCATAATCTGCCGCGTTCATCTAACGCACGTCCGCACTTCCTCTCCGGTAATTGACATAATGTATGCCAGCCAATAAAGATTCCGCTGTAGAACAGCGATGGTTATTTGTAGTAGTCCATTCACGTCAAAAAAATATCTGAAAAACTGTCCTTTTGTGACATTAGTTGAAGTTTCAAAATCAAAATGTTCTTCAAAAAAGTTTTGTACAAACGATTTATTTTAAATAGGTGTTGGAGCGTTTTAAGGTATCAGCGATGTTATTCTGGCGATTTTCGAATAGAAAAAGACACTATGGGTGAGCTTAAAGTTCCTGCTGATAAATACTATGGGTGTCAAACGATGCGATCTGTATTGAATTTTCCGATCGGTGGTAATGCGGAAAGAATGCCTCCACAAGTTATTAGAGCAATGGGTATTTTAAAAAAAGCTGCGGCTATTGTTAATAAGGAGTTTGGTTTAGATGTGAAAATAGCTGACGCGATTTCCGATGTTTGCGATGAGGTTATATGTGGTGAATTATATGAAAAACATTTTCCTTTAGTTATTTGGCAAACGGGATCTGGTACACAAACAAACATGAATACTAATGAGGTAATTAGTAACAGAGCTATTGAGAAGATGGGTGGTAAACTCGGATCTAAAACTCCTGTACACCCAAATGACCACGTTAATAAAAGCCAAAGTAGCAATGATACTTTTCCAGCAGCTATGCATATCGCGGTCGCTGAAGAATTAAATCATTGCACTTTACCGGGGTTAGAGGCTTTAAGAAGCGCTTTACAAACAAAAGCTTGTGAATTTGATAAAATTATTAAAATAGGTCGTACTCATCTAATGGACGCAGTTCCTTTGACATTAGGACAAGAATTTAGCGGTTATACTCAACAAGTAGCTTACGGAGTTGATAGAATAGAAAGTTCTTTACCAAGATTATACGAATTAGCTTTAGGAGGGACCGCCGTTGGAACTGGTTTAAATACTAGGAAAGGATTTGCGGAAAAATCTGCCGCTGTTATTGCTCAACTAACAGGTTTACCATTCGTAACAGCCCAAAACAAATTCGAAGCTTTAGCCGCCCACGATTCAATGGTAGAAGTTTCAGGACAACTGAATACAATCGCCTGTTCACTGATGAAAATCGCAAACGACATACGTTTCTTGGGTTCCGGCCCACGATGCGGCCTTGGCGAATTATCTTTACCGGAGAACGAACCGGGTAGCAGTATCATGCCGGGAAAGGTAAATCCAACACAATGCGAAGCCATCACGATGGTTTGCGCCCAAGTTATTGGTAACCACGTGGCATGTACCGTCGGTGGTGCGACGGGACATTTCGAATTGAACGTTTTTAAACCGGTAATTGTATCGAACGTGTTACGGTCGGCGAAACTGATTGGGGATAGTTGTATGGCTTTTACAAAGAATTGCGTGTGTGGAATCAAGGCTAATACGGAGGCGATTAAAACGATTATGGAGAGGAGTCTTATGTTGGTCACAGCACTTAATCCACACGTCGGTTACGACAAGGCTGCTGAAATCGCGAAGACGGCCCATAAAGATGGGAGTACTTTGAAGGAAGCTGCCATTAAACTTGGACATCTCAATGAGCAGCAATTTGCTGAGTGGGTTAAACCTGAGCAAATGTTGGGACCTAAATAATGTATTTTATGCTTATTTAGAGTGTATGTTTATCTACTTTATAAATAAAATCAAATATTTTACGATTTTTTAATGTGATTCTTTTGAAACATATGTATTATTTTTCTTTGAATTGTAACTATTTCGTATCTTCTTTCTTATGTGTTATATACAACTTACAAACGTTTATATCTTAGTGAAAAATTTGCATGTAAGTTCTAATACTTTGAGGACAATTAATATTATTTCCGTTGTAGTTCTTGTAAAGTTTGTCTTTTCCAATTATGTAGAAGTATTTATTAATTTACTATTTTTTTTAATTAATACCAATAAAGTTTATTGTGTGAATCTACCAAATATATTTTTCATTATTACTATTTACGTACGTAAGTGTTCCGCGACTTGAAAAGTTTGAATAATTTTTTAATTTAATAGTAGTATATAATATGGTGTGTATGCCTAAGATATATGATGGGTGATTCAATGAGTGGCGATTCTTTCGCGGATCGTTGCGATGAAGAAAGGAGAAAGAAGGGGCCGCGACGAAAACGCGAGCAAATCGCGAATGACATGTACGGTGTGCCTCCATCAGCAAGCGGTAGCTCGGCAGGAGATAGGAGTCTCAGACCGACGACCAGCAGCAGCCTTGCCTCGATCAGTTTTCTTGCAAGGCTCACCTGTGAAGGTATATCTCAGTTAGTCTCGTCGTCTCTCTGAGTCGGTCGCGTGCAGTGTGTTTACCAGATCCTTTCGCGGGTTCGTTTTTGTCGATCGACCGCTATCGACGTCCAACGGATTGATACCAACTTTATTTTCTCGATCCTTGTTATTTTTTTTCTTTTTTTTTCTCTTTCTTTACTCCGTTCTCTCTACTACTACAAACTCCACGGTGACGACGACTACGATTCGTTCTCGCGGTAGTTTTTCTTCGTTATCCTTTTACGCCTACCATCGACGGCGCTAACGGAGACCTACCATCGGTAAGTGAGACGTTTGTAAGCGATTTTGTTTACTTTTTTACATTTCTACAGATTTTATTTTTTATAAGAATTTTTTAGATAATTATCATTAAAAAAATCTTTTTCGGAAATTAGATGGCAATTTAAAATTAACTTTAAATAAAACAGACGTAATTAATACTCCCTCGATTTTCTACAAAGGACCTATTAACATGTTTCATACTTCCTGTATAGATCGTGAAAGCGTTAAATTTATAATTAGATAGCTTTCGCCTCTTTCAGTTCATTTGGCATTATGCACCCAAATATCGTTTAATTCCATATTCTTATTTAAAAATGTTTTTGGACAATAACAAACGAATATTTTTAAATAGAATTTTTCCTACCTGATGGTGACGTATAAAAAAGACTTCATGAAAGGAATCCCTTCTTGGGTTTACGTGTTAATTAGGTGGGTACCTGGATTACATTTTTCTTTTTTACCATTTCTGTTTTTCTTGTTCATCGTCCCGGTTTTTGGATTAATTGAATTTCTTCGCCGACTGAGACGGGCCGGTTTTGGCATCCTGAGGCCTCCCGTATATGGAAGCTTAAGGTTCAGACCGAGGATTGCGGTCAAGGTATCTCATCTTAATGGTAGGTTAAGGTTGCCGGTTCGCACAGTTACCCAGAAAGTCTTTGGTGGGTCAGTGACGACGTAAAAATAAGTTCCACCTTTACTTCCTATCGATAAATTTCATTTGTTGGTGGAAAATTAAAATAAAAATTGTAGATAAATCGATTTCCTCATTGCGAATGAATAGAAAAAAGATTTATCGAAGCGGAAATGAATGAGGAGCGGCTCTTATTATAGTTTTGAAGAGTGGTTTGATGATTATTTTACGATATTAATTAGTTTCTATTTATACGTCTATTAGATCTATTAGTGTTCGGATAGAAAAAAAATTATATCGCTTTACTTCTCTTTAAATTAGGTTGAGCGGCGAGACTTTTTATAAACTAATTAACTTATTACATTATCTCTTTGCTAATAAAGCGTGACTGTAAAGCCACACATATTCTATTGTAATTTAACTTTCTATACCACACAAAAGTTATGTTTAGTGATAGCCATAAAATTAAAAAAATAATTGTACTTAATAACTTTATAATTTGTATCTTCATAAATGTGCGAATATTAGTGACGTTAAATTGAATCAGATTAATTTCTCTAAATGAGATGTACAAATCGTAATAATAGTAATAACACTTATTACTAATAAACATAAATGAACCATTGCAATACTTCGAATGACTTCCTTTATTGCTACTAACAGTTACACTGAAACGTAAGTAAAACAACAGTTAACAATAACCGCGACTCGTGCTCGTTCTCCTGACACCGGATATAGATTTATCTTGAACCAAGTTACGTACTGTCGTTTATTATTAATATGTTTATAAACAAATCCGAGTTAATGTTACGTTATCCGCGCAATATATTGAGCATAAATGTACTGAAATAATATTGGAATATGTTGTTGAGAGTTTGGTTTTCTTGTTAATAACCGACCAATAAATTGGTCAGTGCTTAAAGAATGCAATTACGTCCTGTATGATATAGAGGCTACATTAACCGATTACGTGTGGCAATAAGTTTAGCGGAAAAAGGCTAAAAGGAAATAGAAACTGGCACGCGATACAGACGGAACGCTTTGAAAAACATCAGCTTTGTGAAAGTTACGTTGAACAGTTCGTTGTCCTGTTTGTTTATATTATACAAAGAAATAATGCTTTTGAACATTAAGAAAGTAAATTGGCCGCCTTGGGATTTTAACTATTCCTTCAGTTTTAATTTATTCACTAATCAGCTTTGGAAGGGATTATTAATTTTGATCGTTATATCTGCCAAATAAAAAAATCTTCAGATTTAAAAAAATTTCACCTTGATTATCATCTTCTTCGTTGCATCAAATAATTAGTGCAACCTTGACATCTAGGATTAATATTCCTTTTTCTTCTTTGCTTAGTATGTATATGCACATCTTGTTTACACTAACTCGGATATATTTTCAATCTGCGCTTTGGAACATTCCCGATATTGGATATATTAAAATGTTCAGTGTAATTTTCAATTTAACAAAGTATTTTACGTAAATAAGTAATTACTTGTAATATCGCGTAACTTTTGATTAGATGAAATCGGTTAAAATTTGACAATAAATACATGAAAAGATAGTTAATAACTAATTGGTGTCTAATTGTCAACTAAGTTGTTTTTGTGAATTTTTTCATCGACATCATCCGTGTGGAGAAGTCAATCTTTGGAAGTCATGTCCGTTTCTTGCTAGCACCTTGGTTTTGTCAAACTCTATCGTGTGTCCTCCTTTGTGGCAATGCTCTGCGACTGCAGATTGTTGGATTTTACTCAGTCGGGCATCCCTCTCGTGTTCCTTGATGCGGCATTCGTTGTTACGTCCAGTTTGGCCAACGTAATATTTCACGCTACTGCACGATAGCCGATAGATACCCACTCCCTTTAATGGGGATAGTTTGTCTTTGGCTATCGGAAGAGCGTTTTGTATTTTGCTGACCGTTCCGTATCTTACCACGATATCACTTTTCCTCGCAATTCGCTCCGTCGCAGCCAAAATATGGCGACGATAGGCAGTACTCCACTAGTCCTGGAACATACTTTGGCAAAACCCACCGGAATGAGTTTCTGGCTAACACCCTCCACGGCATCTTTGACTCTGGTGAATAGAGATTCCACGTCGTAACTTACCAGGATATTCTGAGGGTCTAGCTTGATACTCTGATTGATTCTACAAAATGTGTGGAATCTCTGACATATCACTCTGTTTTACCTGCAGAAGGAGACAGAATCTTGGCAAGCTGTTTTACTATCCGATAAGTGGGAGAATTTATGGCACTGACAATAGGGCATACTGAAACCTCTGATTTATAGATTTTAGGTGATCCATATATTTTTGGGGGTACTGGGGCCTGTACGAATAAGCTTTTCTGTAGTTCTGCTGGGATTCCTGTTGATTTTACCAGGTCTTTTATCTTCCATGCTACCTTCTCGGTTGGGTCTTTTTTTATCTTTTTATAGGCGGCTGGGTCTAAAAGGGTTTCTGATCTTGTCATCGTATTCATTTCTGTCCATAACCACGGTCGCATTCCCCTTGACCGCTGGTAGGACAATAACTTCTGTTTTTTCCTCTATCGTTCGTAGTCATTGAGGTCTTATATATAATCTAGAGAGCGTATGTGGTGGTGGTGGGGGTAATCAGAAAGTCAGACATGTTGGATGTACCGACCTGAACTTAGCTATAGTTTCAAGTCTCTATTGTACCTACAATTATAACCTCACAATTCTCATAAACATATTGTTATTTTTATTAAAATTTGATTTTTGTTGAAAGTTTTCGAATTCTTTTCGTTTTGACATATGTTTTTTATAATTTGCTAAGTTGGACGATTATTTACAACAGTCCATAAAATGTTTCTAGTTAGTTGACTTGGAATTAACAATTGAAGACCTCGGTATAAGAAGGGGACAACTCCTTCTGCTCCTTCTCTTGATAAATGAAGCTTCCTTCAATTGAAGTTCAAGTAAAGTTTATTATTAAGGACTGTTCCTTAAATATTTTCTTCTTAGTTTGTTAATTATGAGAGTCATGGCTAAAAATTATTAAGTTCTTTTAAAATATCATATAATTAATAATTATTTATCAATAAATATTAATGTTTTGTTTTGGTTATTATTTTCTGCCTTTCCAGTTTATAATAATGTAAATTCTTGCATAGGTATATATAAGAATTTCGAATTTCCCGCTACGTTGGTACATCTAACATAGGTTGCCATGTTCTGGCTTCATTTTAGGCGTGGTGGGGACAACGGCATACGCACTCTAGATTATATATAAGACCTCAATGTTCGTAGTGCTCTTTTTTCGTTCACGGTTATGTTTGATTTTGGTGGTTTTGCTGTTTTAAGTACTCTCGCTATGTCTTGACATTCGTCAATTGGTCATATTGGTATTCTTCTGCTTTCACTGCAGATATTCTGCGAATAGCTTGCACTTCAAATATAATTTCTTCTTTAGGAAAAATTAAATGTTTATGTGATTGTCTTTAACATCCAGAAATCTAAAGCAAACAAAAATTGTGTTTATGTTTTAAATGGAATAAAATGTTTAATGTAGTTAAATCAGTATGTGTTGGGCGCGTGCGTTGAACCGGTTGTTCTTGCATACAAACTTGCAATACCTAGACGTCGAGCCGAAAAGAGAAGAGAAACGAATTTAAATGCGTAGAAGTAGAGAGAGAAGCGGAGCGCGTACGTCTACTTACGTAGTTGGAACCCGCACAATTACATTACAGTTAGGTCCTGAGCACACTTCCTCGTTGCTTTATATTTGAGTCGGACACGTTTTATTAACTCCAGCGTAAACGGCTGTGGTTGCGGCGGCGGCGTCGTCGACGACGGTTTTGCTAATCGGAACGTTCACCTAAACGAGCCAACGGAGGCCGTTAAAAGTGAAATTTACAATCGGTCCGGCGCGAAAGGACACCTTCTCGGCCGCGCCGAGTTTTCTTATAGAGGACGCCGTTTACAGTTAGCGCCAATTACGCAACTCTTCTCTCGTTCCTTATGGAAGTGCAACAAATCCGTACACTGAACGTATAGGTATTGTTCAGGCCAACAACTAATTAAATTATTGTTTACACAAACGCAATATCTTTTCCGGACATATGTACCGTTATTGCACCAAACAATACACTCCTTATCTTAAAGTTTCCTTTCACGATTGCTACAAATTATTCGCTATTCCAAGAATTAAAACGATTCCATTCAAACATTTGAAAATTTCCACAATGAGTATATTTGATCCATCAGAGTGTACAAGGAAAGAAGAAAGAGCTTTAAGAGTTTCAAGACGAGAGATATTTTGAATCTACTTAGTGAAGACACAAGTTGGGACTAAACAGAGAGAAGTTCAAACGTCTCGTTAACAAACGCACGCCGGGCGATGATTCGAGCGTGACTTTTGCGCTTCCCCAATTCGCTTGCACGTGTGTGTTCCCCCAATTATGAAACATCGTGCCCGTCACGAATATGTTACGTTATTATCTGTAATTACTGTTGAAATTATCCTTAGTCTGTGCATTGTTTTCATAGGGTAGATTTTCCGACAGATTTTTATCTAGCGTACTTTACGAGACGGAGCAACATGATTACTTTACGAATGCTAATGTGTACACTCATTTGCTCTTTATCATTGAATAATAATCTAATTGAGGTTAAATTTTATTGAAAAAATAACGTATATCTGATATTTACACCGCATTTTTTATTCACTTTATTAGAAAAAATTAAAAATAAAGTTTGAGTTTCTTTCAGAATTTGTTGTAACTTTAAGTATAAGATGTACTAAAAGCACACCTATTGGGCAACCGCTAAACTGTAAGAAAATATCTGGAATTAATTGGTATTACTCTAAAGTGCAGAAGAATTTCTGGAATTACACCCGCTGAAGTCTCAACTCCAAGAAAATATTTGGAACCATTCTGGGCAAGTTTAAACACCTCAAATTACACTGGTTCTCTAAATGGAACGAAAAAGTTAAAGACATTTCACTGAAGAATCTTTAAGTATGAAGAATATGATTCTGCAATCTAAATATAATTTTTGTAATTACCATAATATCTGGAAACATCAAATTGTATGAATTGTTTTGCACTGATCAAATTCCAAATTTACTAGTAGCTAGGTTATGTCAAAATCTGAAGTATTACTTACTAATTAATTTATCCACTGCATCGTTTTGTCCATAATTCTTCTAATCAGCACTTGGTCATCCGCGACTCTTAGAACAATCTAATCAGGCATTAGCTCTTGCTACACGTTGTAGATTATCTTGTGCAACATTTTAGTACTTGGTCGATCTCTCAAAATCTTTTATTGGGTGCAAATCTGCGCAAACAAAAATACAAATGTAACAAATACAGTAATGTTGTGTGATTTGTTGCCTCCCCATTTCGTCGTATTTAGTTGAATTGGGTTTGTATGCAGGAAGTTCTTTATTAATTATTTAGCGTTGTTGTAACTAACATCTTTTGATGTGAAGAATATTTAAAAATCTTTTAAGTATGTAATGTTTTGTATTTTAAGTCTAATCCCATTTGATTTTAGTTTTGTTTTAAAATAAAATAGTAGATACGTAACTACTAATAATCAGTGGGGTTGGAGTCCAATTAATTACTTATACGTTGCATGACCATCGTGTACATATATTATAGACATTATTGGAAACTAATACCATTGAGTTGAGTGCGCGACGTGTTCAATGGGATTAAAGGCTGTAAAATGTTCTTAGTTCATTGTATAGTTGTGCATCAGATGGTGCCACATTATATACCTCAAGGCGACGGCACACCTGGACCGATACTACTCGTAATGTGCGGTTTAATTATTCACAAAGTTTTTTGTTTAATAGTTTTACTTTGCTGTAAGTCCCGATAAGTAATGGTTCTGGGTTTTTATTCAATCGGTTCGGTTGGGAAAGATATGTTTAGGTTTCTCGGTAGCTTTCTACGATTGTTATCTTGTCGGTCCAATACGACTTTGACCTTAACTCTCTGTGCGATGCCAACCGCGTAATTGGCGTTCCTATGCTTAATGGCGGCGGACTTGGGAATATTGTTAATTGGGAGATAAAACTGCGGAGAGACGGCGCGGATCAATTAATAAAAATTCCGGTGCCCTCAAGTAACTCTCGTCCCTCAGGTTATTTCTTCACGTGTATAACGCTACATGAACGACGTCCGTCCTTCCATTACTTTTATTTATATTAAAATGAAGCACGGCAAATTGTCCGGTTTAAGTGCCGCTATTGTGTCTTGTGTACTTATCGTCTTTATTCTTTTTTCGGCGCAAACTGTCCGAGATCGATGTATTTGCATCCTTTTAGCATGGATATTAATACATAGGTCTTTCGCAGAAAAAGTTGCAACCCTCACGTTCAACAGAAGATATAAACGTTCCATTAACCGAACGCAATTTCCATCTTTATTTTAACTGTTTTGTGCCATTTCAACACAGCCAAAGTATTCGTTTTATGGATGTAACCAATGATGCAAAGAAATTTCTGGAGTTTCTATTAACGTTTGGTAATTGGAAGTGGTCGAAATTGGCGATTCTTACGACAATTCTTAATTATATAGGCATATAATGAAAAGAAAAAGGAAAACAATTAACCATGGATTATTCATTAACTCGGTGCGGTCGCGAAACATAATGGGAAGGTAATCGATGTTAACGGCGTCTCACTTGTATAGATGGCGAATAGTTTATGGATCGAAAACATGCGAGGTACGCGCGTGTGCATTACGGACGTTTGGTGATTTTATGTCGATTTCAAGGTGACTGCAATCGCATACTACGCAGTATCGAGCCAATTATCGACCTGCTAACGTGATCTACTCGTCACCATTTCTTGCAGCACGTGTTGTTACGCATCGGTATTGTACAGTCGTGTCCTCGGTCTATTTTCTCAATCGTTTCTCTTTCTATATTTCACTTGTCATAGAATTTAGCACATAAAAATACTTACTATTACTATCGATTGTACAGTGAATTTCACTTAAGATGCAATATATAAAAATATATTTCCATAGAAACTTAGACTACCTACTTACTTTTGTCCCACATAAAATGTAACATATCAATATAATTTATTACAGTATTTATTACAGTACAACCTCGATATAACGGATTAATACGGGGAACGCAGTGTTCGTTATAGCTCAATAAAAATATACAACAATCTAGCGCTGTATAACATATAAAACTAGACCAACACTAGGACTACAACTAACACTAGACCTAGAACTAGAAACATCCCGTTTAGCCGCGCATCTCTTAAGACGGCTAAACCTGTAAGTCTAATGTTAGTTCTAGTGACAGTGGTAGATAGCGCTAGTTAGCATAAGATATCACTACGTTACATATTTTTATGTGCTCTAAAATCAAATGCGGATTACAATCGGGTGTGGATTAGATTCGCAGTCGTATAGTTGCAATTTGGAAAATAGTAAAATAAAATTACATTATAACACTAACACTTTATTAAGGGTTTTAGAACGATATTTACATTTTTATGTATCATTTTCTTCCCATATTACGTCATCTTCGGATCAATACGGATCAATTCGGATTATACAAAACTTCTTAAATGATGTTATAATATTGTTTTCAGGGATCGTTTTCCATGTCGCCTACACTCACTGAACAAGTTAAGAAGGTCCTTTAATTGCTCCCGGTTTTGTTAATTCTCGAGTTTTTTAATATACATATACATACACAGGTTGTAGTATGGATGTTATTCCACCAGGTATTATTATTATGACAAGAAGTCTAAACCAAGGGCAATCAGTCTATGATTAATTAATATCCTTATTTAATAATCCTCCTGGTCTAAGACTCCATAGTTGTCTTAATCATTCCATCATCAGCTTTTCCATTATCCATCCTTTTTGCTGTGCCCTAACTAGGACGTCATTCAGGAAGTCTTTCAGATTTCAGAATGGTTTTTTTCTCAATATTAATAATGTCGACAATTTTTCCCTATCACTTGTTACTGTTAGTATCAATGTTATGCCCAATTTGTCGGAACCACTCGTTTATAAAGAAATTTCCCACACACCTCTTCTTTCCAGTGTGTAATTAAGTTTGAGACAAATTGAAATTTTCTTGAAAATCATTAGGAGCTTTTGGGAAATTGTAGTTCTGCGCCTCAACGATAACACCATTCGGCGCATAAATCCCACAGTCCAACCTTAGCTAGTATTAAAAATTTTTTAATCCCTCCTTTCGTTTTTCTTGAGAGAACTAGAAAACTGCCTCGTCAATTTCATGAAATCATCTCTCCTTTGGCCCGGTAAATTTTTTGCACGATGCCTCACAGTCTACAATAGCTACCTTGTCTTTCCGCAACAGCCGCAACGTTACTCTCATTAACAGCAAAAATTGTACCAGCTTTTCGATTTCCTTAACGCTAACTTAATAACATCTCTTTAAACTTTGCTGTATAGAAGAACCTTTTAGATTTTTGCTACTTTTTTTTTATAATTACGCTATTATATGTATAATTAAGCACACACCACGTTCGAGCTACTACGAGGGCAGTATATGAACGGAATTCACACAAGCATCGCATCGTTTTGGTGTTGTCGAATTGCTCTAAGAAAGATGCGGATTACATTCGCAAACAAAATTTTTTTACCACTATGCATTTTTAAAATCGGGCTGCGGATTAGATTCTAGTTTTAGTTGTTATTTAGCGTTAGATTTTGGTATATTTTTATTGAACGAAAAGTTGAACTAACACTAGACCTAGAACCAGAAATATTCGGGTTTAGCCGTGCGTATCTTAAGACGGAAACTCAAAGTTATCATATGGACGTCATCTTTTTCAAGCAAAACTTTTCCTTTGCAAAATTACAGACTATGCCTGTACTATTAAGCTATGTATTTTATGTGGGACAGTGCAAATGCGTAGTAGTTTGCATAATTAATAAACAAAATTGATTATTCAAAAAATTGTTGACAACGAACCGAGTGAATTTAACACGAAGTGTTGAATCTGGTAAAAATTATGGTAATCGTAAAAGTCCAACCAGCATAGTAAAAACGGCGCTTTTACTGCACTTTTATTGCTCCACTGCGAACTTTGAGATCTTAATTACGGTATCCGTTAATGAGCAATTTTTGTGGACGATGTTGTTGTCGAAAAAATCGCAATTATTAACATAATCAGGCCTGTTTACGATTTAGGTTGATAGTTTTAGATGTTACGTAATATAACGATCCTTTAATAAAAGACAAATAAAAATAATGCTAGAATAGAAATGAATATATACTTTAACTGTACTTGTAAGGGGATTTAGTGATGGTTGTAATAAGTATCTACCATAACTGATAATAGCATGGTGTACGATTCGCTTGGGTAGATCGCATAATGGGTTACGGTTTTGGGTAATTCCAGTTGTAACACCTATGACAAATCAAGAGAGAGGATCGTTTAAGCAATTATCTGAGTACCTTAACGGTACAATGGAAATGGATGAAACCGTAAAACAAGTTACCTACTTAAGAAATTTCTTATAAATTAAATTACGTACCTGCAAGTTTATTAATAAAGAACAAAATATTTTCATACAATTTTATGTTATAAAAAACAATTTGAAGCTAATTAATTAACTGTATTGAAAAAAACGTAAGGTCCTGTAATTTTCGCAACGAATTAAGAGGTAGTTTTCAACGATCGTTCTGATCAATAATTTATTGCCGTTTAAAGACATGAGATCAAAGCCGGTGCTTTGATTTCTACGTCGGTCGGTTTAAATCGCAAATTCTAGTAATAGTGCGGGTTTGCGTCGCGATCCATTACGGGGCAATCTAATTTGCCAGCGGCAATCGCGTTACAAGTCGGAAAAATCCACATGAAAAACCGCACCGATTACCGTCGCGTTTACGCACCAAAGCCGAGTTACGCCGACGTACAGACACCGCCCTTATTGCTTATTAAGGAATATGTACTTTGCGTTTTAATATACGGGCCCGCGCACATTTTCTGCATAATTCGCGCTCATTTACACTAATTATATTCTGCGCGGACCCGTTCCGATTCCCTCTCGATCACACGCCTCGAGCAAGTCATTTTCAAATCAAAAGAAATAAATAGTTAAAAAAATGTATGAACATCAAAGGAAACGTGATCGTTTTCAATTAAGTACGCGACAAGTGCCGTTTTCAAATCGCAAATTTATCAGCTCATTAAATAAGGTTTTTTTTTGATACCTTAAAAATAGCAATAAACGCTTTTCACAACATATCCATACAATTATAATTAAGTGAAGTTTGATTTCAAAGTAATTCAAGAATGATTATGACGGAAAGCAATGGGTAACTCCCACAGTTTACCGCCTTAATATGCATTCCTGGGCGAAAGCGAATGGGGCCCATTCACAACAACCGACCCGAGAGCGGGAGGTCCTTCGAAGGACGAGGTCGTCTTAGCGGTTGACATTCAGCGTCGTTGGTTCGCCGACAACGTCTCCTCATGCATTCCGTTCGGTCCAAACGACGCGAAACATTTCGCTTTTCCATTTCCACCATTATAGTACCTATAGTGTATCGTCTTTCAGTGGGTTCGCTTCTGAGCTTCCGCACTCGCGCCGGCCTACACATACATATCCCGAGATCTGTCATTTGATTTCGCGTTGTCTTAACAAACTGAACATCGGCACGCAGCTAACTGCATGTGCGTGATTCTATGTCTCGCCTAGGAGGCGGTCGAGAGCCAGGCTCAACTTCTTCGATCTATTGGACGGATTCGACGATAACTCGTGTGTTGTGCCCCACGTTGGGACCGAAGAACGGCTGCGACCGGCTGCCCCGTCGACAGGCCACGGTCCAGAGATTGCGAACAGATCACAATCGCCGTTAAATTGAGATCGGTACTACGATAAGAGTCGAGCTGGACTTCGAACTACGCGGAAAACTAACGTGATACCTTTCGAACATGTTTTCCTACTCATCCACCGCAGGTTACATGCTAACACAGTTGACCGTTTAAACTAATTCTAATCATTAATATAGAAAATTGTTCCGTAAAAAATTCAAGAAACTAAAATGTTTAACAACACAGTATGATCCAGATAAGATACCATATCTGATAGATTTCAATATTATTAAAAACGTGATGTAATTATGTGCAAATCGAAGACGACCTCAAAATCACAATCTTAATTCCCGTCTGGTCAACGAAAAAGTTAACGAAAAAACTTGTTGGAACAGATTCAAAATAAAGTTAGAAGAATGAATTACTCCAGAACGGTAAAAAAGTGACTAGAAGAAAAGAAGGCTTTTTCGGCAAAATGCTTCTTGCTGTCCAGTCATCAAAAATCTTTTAATCTATACCTTTTCAAGCTCAAATTGGCACTAATCAGAATCAAAATGACATTAGTCAAAATCAAATTGGAATTGTCAATTTCAAATTGGCATTAGTCAAAATCAAATTGGCATTAATCAAAATCAAATTGACAATAATCAAAATCAAATTGACAATAATCAAAATCAAATTGACAATAATCAAAATTAAAATGACATTAGTCCATATCATATTGGCACCAAACAATATCAAGATGGCATGAAAAATAAATGTATAAATCGGTGTCAAACAATTGTTAACTTATCGGTTATTGTCAAGTTTATGGTAATTTATTGCGAGATTTCAACTATTATATTCACACGAGATGGCTTATTTAAAGAAAAATGCTGCTGCAAATCTGAGGTCACAGATTTGCGCTTTGTATAATGCCAATGGTGACTGGCGTAATCTTGCAAACGTACTACAGGTGCCAAAAAGAACCGCGTATCGATGGGTTAACAACCAAGAACAACCGGAAAAGCAGCGAGGAGGTGTAGAGCTAAAATAACTGATGAGCACCCTCAATTCGTGGAACGTTCAGTCGAAGAAAATCCTAAAATTACTCTTAAAGGACTGAGTGAAAAAATCCGTGAAGATTTTGCACTCAATGTCTCCAACGAATGCGTTCGACAGCATCTCAATGGATTGATGTTTACTTTGAAGACTGCTCGTACAGACCCAGAGAACGCGAATAGTATTCAAACGAAAACAAGCAGGAGTATTTATGTAGAAAATTTATTGGATCTTCAAGCACAAACAATCATATACATGGACGAGACAAACTTTAATTTGTTCATATCGCGGACTCAGGGTCGTTCAAAAAAAGGGACTCGCTGCACAACAGTGTCTGCAGGTTGCAGAGGGTCGAATATTCACCTAATAGGATGCATTGGAAACATGGGGCTAATTTATTTCGAACTACGTCGGGGCTCTTTCAAGAAGCCGGAAGCAAATGAATTTGTGAGGCAATGCCTAAGAAGAGCGCAAGGCCTTTACCAAACTGGAGTTGCATTAGTTATTGATAATGCTTCATGCCACTCTACTATTGAAGAGGTTTTTGCAGAAAACGAATTTGAACACCACACACTTTTACGACTAAGTCCGTACAGCCCTATGTTTAATCCTATTGAACAAGCGTGGTCTGCATTAAAAGCAGATATGGCTGTACAGCTAAATAACATCTTGGCTGGTGCTGACCGGGATCATCTGACTCAAACAGAATATCGAATGCAGAAATTAGAAAACACCGTTCATAATAATATGGACAAGATTACTGTTGCCAATTGCGCAATGTTTATTGCCCACAACCAACGATTTATCCCTTCTGCATTGAATATGCAAGATATAAATTTTTAAGAGTGTTATTTAAAACCTAACTATGTTTGTATCAATAAAATGTTTTTGCCCATTTCATTTTATTTAATGCTGATATATAATTTTATTTCCATGTCAATTTAAAATTCATAAGTGCCAATATGATATGGACTAATGTCATTTTGATTTTGTTTAATGCCGATTTGCTTTTGATTAGTGCTAAATTTGTTGATTAATGCCAATATGATATTGTTTATTGCCAATTTGATATTGACTAATGCCATTTTAATTTTGATTATTGCCAATTTGATTTTGACTAATGTCATTTTGATTCTGATTAGTGCCAATTTGAGCTTGAAAAGGTATAGAAGTAACACCAGTCCTCTTTCCAAAAATCGAATGTTAATTCGATGTTATTAATTTAATGTTAACATGACTATACTTGTTCTAGTGGATTACACGAAGGCATTTGATACAGTAAATCACAACCTCTTACTAACTATTTTAAAGCCCTATGGGCTGGAAGATTCAGCAGTTGCATTCTTTGAGAATTTCTTAAGTGGTCGTCAACAATACGTGCAGCTGTCTAACCATCAATCTAATGTACGCCTTCTTGGGTCGGGTGTGGCGCAGGGTTCTGTGCTCTCCCCAACCCTGTTCTCAATTTACACAGCACCTTTAAGTAATATTTTTAAGTACTGCAAAGTTCATTTTTACGCAGACGATACTCAGGTGTATATATCATATAAACCTCAAGAACAACATTATCTGAATTTATTGAATATAGAATTGTCGGATCTGGTGTCTGCCGCCAACCATCACAGTTTAGTAGTCAATCCGAATAAATCAAAAGTTATGATATTTGGCCGAAAAATGGATATTTTGCGTTATGGTGGAGATGTCAGGGGATCAACGCTCCCCATTGTATCTGAAGCACGTAATTTAGGGTTGGTGATGGATTCGGATTTGAGATTCCGGAGTCACGTGACAAGTATGCTTCAGGGTGCGTTTGGTAAACTAAAAGCTCTGTACCCCTCTCGCCATCTTCTCACTGTCAACACTAAGACTCTACTTTGTAATGCGCTGATTTTATCAAAATTTAATTTTAGAGATGTGGTGTATGGGCCGTCTTTACTTAGGGTCGATGAGCAGCGCATACAGAGGGTTCAGAACGCCTGTCTGCGATTTATTTTCGGAATTAGGAAGTATGACAGAATTTCACATAAGTTGACAGAAGTAAAATGGCTTAATATGGTCCGTAGGAGGCAGCTGCATTGTTGTGTGTTTTATTACAACATAATTCAGAGAGAAAAGCCTCAATATTTATGCCAAAAAATTCAATATCGCACTGACATTCATAACTTGAATTTGAGATTCAGGGGGGCTCTGTCACCTCCTAACCACAATACGGAATTATTTAAACGGAGCTTCAGTTATCAGATTGTAAAGATGTACAATGATTTACCCACTGAAACGAAACTGCTAGCAAGCGTCTCCTCATTTAAAAAGTGAGTGTTTGGTTGCTTACTTGATCAACAGACGGCCATCCTAACTATTTAAATGTAAGGCGAAGGTGGCATTTATTAAGTATTAGTTTTCTTTTTTTTTTGCATTTTTTTTCCGTTTCTGTCTGTACTGGCAGAGGTATTTCTTTAATTATTTTCTTTATATATTTAGTTTGTTCGCTTGTTGCTGAACGTTTTGGAATTTTTTGAATATTATTATAATGGAATTTAAGGTTAAGTGTCTCGGCACTGAACTTCGCCATTTCGTACTATTATAATTTACTAGTGAATTTAGTATTTTATTTTATTTTTTTTTGTTTTGTATAGAATATTTAATTTGTTAATTTGATGTTGGTACGAATAAAGACATTATTATTATTATTATTATTAATTTTAGTTCTATATATGTTATAAAGTTTAATTTTTGCAAAATAAATTAATCTTTTAATGTTTAATACAACTAAAGTATCAACCCTATGATGCTAATTATTTAGAAGAACGTCTGTGTCTTAGATCCAATTTAGACGCAAGTGTTGTTAATTAAAAGGGCAGCGTACTACAGCCTGTTGGTACCGCCCCCATTGTGCGTGGAGAGTAATAATTTGCAGTATATTTCTTTCGCACCCTATCGCGGCCACCTATTAATTACGAACGGTGCAACTCGGTCATTAGCGACTCAAACGCGGCCGGCCGCAGATTAAATATTTTGAAGCGCTCGCGTAATGGACAAGTTAATTTGTACAAATTGCCGCAAACCATCGCCTTCGAGTGCCTTATTGACCGCCCAGTCCTTAAAAGTGGACTGCCCGCGGTTAAGTCATCGACTCTTCTCAAGACTTTACTCACTTTATCCGTTACGTTTTGTTGAGTATAAGAAGTTGGATTAAAAAGAGGACTACTTTTAGTATGGTAAGATATAAAATGATGTTTTGACAGTAAACTCAATTAGTTAATGTTGAATTCGTGTTCGATTGAGATGCAATTACATCGCTGCAAGGACATGAGGCGTCATTATGAACCCTTGGACCGAGTTTGGTTCCCATGCTTAGTCACATTGGACAAAGGGCGAGCTCTGGCTTCTTAGAAGGATAATCCTCATGTGCTCATTATCCTCCCGGCATTGAAGCTGTAATGCGCGAGGAGCTATTCCTTCCTTGTCGCCGCGATCCTCCGACAGGTGTTAAGTGCGACCGGCGAAAATTGCTTAATAAACGCCGCAATTCCTGTTCCTCCTTCCTTCGCTCGTAATTAATGTCCTTTAATTTCCTCTTATTGGGCCTAACGACTGGCACGACTCAGCCTGAGCCATTATTTAGCGCTAATGGTGTTTGGATACGCCGTTTGCCGGTGGTGAGTCGCTGAATCGCCTCTTCATACTCGTTCTAACGAGATTTGGCCTTTTTACTAGTAGTCGTCTGAGCGTCGAAAGGTCCCTGAATCTTCGGCGATCGCCGTTCGAAATGCGGAAATCGACGCTCGCGATCTGTGCCGCGCCGCTCCGCTTGGACAAGTGTGACAAAGGCATTTGATCGGCCATCTGATTGCACATAATATATTTCTGAACGTTACGGTCCCAATCGACCAGTTTCCCATCGCGGAACTTTGGCCTTTTCCCGGTCGACCACAAGTGAAAGGTTAAGGCAGAAGATTTGCCGCCGTACCGACCCGCTCTCAGACCTTCAGACCTTTGTCTCGATCCACAACTTTTGTCAATTTGTCATCTTAACTATTATCTTATTCGATACTATTATTAAATATTTACGTTAAATTACTGATTATGAATTATGTACCTACTTAACAGTGGTCTTACAAATATGTATAAATTTGCATAGATACTCAAATATTATATAATTTTAATATTTATTTAAGTCGAATATCCGGCAATACAACACCCTATGATTTGATGCGGCGATGCGAGATGTATACGCTCATAATCTCAATGCGATTATCGTAATGCTTGGTTATTAGGTGCGGCGCTCAGATTTTTGCTTGGAGACCCGCTCGTGATTATTTTAATTTATACCCTCTCGAATGTGGCAGGCGGCTCGCCGTTATTTTCAACACCAAATTGTCAGATAGGATCGCCGCGGCGTACCTACAATCATCTCGTTTGCTAACGAAGAGCGGCGTTTTTGTCTCCCTCAATAAATCATATTAATGCCGCGCGTCCTGTCAGGTGCGTCAACGAGCTTCGTCGATTTAATTATCCTGCAGTGTGCGTTTCCGCATTTACGCACACCCTTTTAAATACGCGTCCTTTTACAATTCGTTCTAATTACAAATACGTAATTAAGCCGACACTAACTCTAATTCAAACGCAATTGGAATTATATCTTCCATCTTTCAGACATCATCAGTTTCCGAAACTATTTAATCTTATAAAGTATAATTCAATATATATTTTTTATTCCGCAATATAGAAGTTCAAAGACACTTATTAAAACGATTCTATATCTTAATAGACCATTCTTTGTGTCATAATCATTCTTATCTTCAGTTTATTACACTGTATTGTGGGTTTAACCGTTAACTTTAATATTTTTTTTAACCTTTGTTATTTTGACATCCTCAAGATTGCAACTCAGAATTCAGTTTTTGTTTTTGCATCCCAGTTTAAAATAGAAGTAGTAGTTGTAGTGGACTTACAATAGCGTATAAACAGCAGATAAACAAAACAAAATCTCAAAAAACTTTTATTGTTTACAGCTGTTGCTTGTGACATTTTTTTGTGATGTCTCTGAAGATTTTTTTTTATACATGATGACACCCTATCTGTGTTGTGATATTTTTAGTTAACATTTAGCTTGAATTGAATTGTGTATTGAAACTCTCCATGTCTGTTTTACTATTTTTGCTATCGTATTTTTTGAGTTGCATCCTGTGACATTAATGATACAAAAGTAATAATCAATATAACAGCAAACCTACTCACTTCTTTATCCTTTTTTGACCATTCTGTAAGATCTTCAACACATATTTTATGTGTAGTAGTATTTATTTGACAAACTTTTTTTATAGCTGGTCTGTATAATTACATCTTATCTATTTTGATAGTTTATTGTAGATATCTATAGAAGGAAAGGTAATTGAAAACGACAATCTGTTTTGAAGATCTTGGGTTGTAACTCGGAGCGTAAATAGTGTACCCAGTGGGATACATATCGTTATAATTAATACGTCAATCTAACGGTAACGTTGTCCGCAACATAATTGCGAAGAACTGTTATTGTGGTCTTGAGACAAGAGTAACGTAAAGGTAACAAGGAAGGAACTCGGACGCGATAGACTTTGCTCTGTTAGAACCACGATATAGTAATGTGTCTGTTGGGCGGTAGTAGTTGTTGTAGATTTCACTGCTCAAGGGCATTTATAGTGTAGAAAATGTTAACGCCAGAAGGTAAGAGGCGTTGTTATTCGGTGTTAAATTTTTTAACGGGAGCTTCCTATACGGTTTATATCTCCTTCGAGTTTACCGGTACCGGCCTCCTCCCGAGCAGCTTTCTCTAAATAATCTTTTCGTCTTCGAAGGCGTTTTCACCTGCCAAGACCGCATAGCATGATACGCCAGGTCGTGAGCTCATCTTGGAACGTCTTCTCTTACTGCATAGAAACATTTTTGTTAGAGAGCGTACCAGTGAAAGGTTGTGCTGGGTACACGGTAGAATAACGCGGAATCGATGTAACCATGCAACTAACAAAACTGTGCCGTTTACAAGCCAACGTGATGCAATTAAATGGCAAGAATGCATCATACCCTCTCGAATTTAAAAGAAGAGAAAAAAAAACATTTCATTCGAAAACGCGTAATAAGTGCAAATGTCAGTAATAACTTGTAAATGGGCTTTCAAAAGTACCGATTTCGCAACTGCATGCGTTGCAGTTGATTGAATGCGTGCCTAAAGTCAATCGTTTAGGCTCCTGGTAGTGCTTTATGTTTGCTTTGTGTCGATAGATCAGATTTTATCGGGGTTCTTAACTGGGGCGTAAATGTGCTGTTGTGATATAATGCGGTACAGTTTCCGTTTGTTATTTCGCCCTGATACGACTGACAATGAACTTTAACATGAGTTGAAGATTTCTATTTGTAGAAAAGGAAAGTTCGACTGGTTTAGTCGAGATATCAACACTAAAATGCTTTTAGAATCCGCAAAGAATTTAAACTTAAAATGTAATAGCACTGGATATTCTAACTGTATATGGTAGTGTAGGTAAACGGTGAAAAGTTGTTTCTACCAAATCTCCTCACTCGGTGCCATGTGGTTGGAACGCGGTTCGTGCATTGCGAGGCGATTAAGTCGGACAAAAGCTCGTGCCGCCGCAAGTTCTATCGCATTTTTCATCTGCTGCGAGGAACTGTTTATTTAGCGCGTTCCGAAACGCGCGCCTTATTTACAAGGGGGTTGTGGGAGTCGGCAAATGGGATTTGCCATTCGGTCATTTGTCATCAACGACCGGATGATAAATTGCCAGCTCGGCGACGTGAATACCGTGAAAATTGAACGTGGTGCGGGCGCGATGATAAATGTTTGTTTACAGATATGTTCTGCCATGAATTTGTTACTCTTTATCGACCTCAAATTCTATTAAAAATTATTTATTTATCAACGTTTTATGAAGGTTTCGTTCCACAACAATCACGAAAGGTTATAAGGACACGATCAGCGCAAGAATGGCAGATTGTGTCGCTTATAATATGATATGCAAAACGTTCAGTACGTGTAGGTTTTTGCGGAGGTAGGCGATGAGATTTGCATAAATTTATGACGTAATCGTTTACTGTTAGACCGCGAATCTTACCAAAGAAATAATGTAAAATTCGGCTAGATTAAATTTGAATAAAAAAGAAACAACGCGAATAATTGTTTGCAAAAGGAAGCAGGTGATGTGTAATTCTACAACCATCCATTAACATCACGCGACAACTTCAAACTAAAGTACTACCAGTACGCTACTGTGTAATTGAGAGAATTTTTGACACGTAACTGTTACGTGATGTAACTATGCAGGCATTTCCGCGTAAGATTATTATTATTATTTTCTTTCCGCAAATGATTTCCACGAAAAACACAATTAATTTTTTTTTGGGCACTCAAATTTTCCTTTTCTAAAAGTAGTTGGATGAAGTTGTGTCGTAGTCTTGATTGGGCACGATGATGGTAATAAACTGTCTGTATTTGGTGTGCGCACTGAGCCAATTAAAAAAGTGAGTCACTTACGGTGGCCAAATAGGAAACGTGATACGACTGCGGCATTTATTGGCGGTCGGGGTGCGTGGGGACACCGGGTGTTGAAAATATCCGGTTCAACGACACTACAAGGAAGAAATTGGGTTTGTCACCGTGCCCACGGGACATCGAACCATAAGAAATGCTTTCCATATTTGAAACTGTCGACAATACACGTCACGCTAAAATTTTACATATTTTAACCTATTTAATAATAATAATTTCATTTTATAATAACTTCCTTTGTTTCCTGATTCTCATCAGATTACGTAAGATAATTAAGTATTCGTTGGTGAACGTTTCATCAATTTAAGCCGCCATTAAATATGTATTACCACGAGGTAACGGTCTTAGATGATCGTTGCTCGGTACACTTATTGATTTATTGTCACGACAGGTCTGTTTTTGCAGACGTTCGACGACGATTAGTGTTCCTCTAATGATCCAGTGGTTCGGACAGGAAACGCTCGTACTTCTTCGCCATTTGCACACTACGTACAATGAAGTTATTAAGTCGTAAATTCTTCCACGGCTTCGAGACTTTACTCTTCGACATAAAAATTATTAAATTAGCACTACTTTCATTCTCAAAGTATTTTATCTATTTTAGGCCAACTATTATCAAGAGGTCATCTATTTTTTGGTCATTAATCATGTATTGCTTATAAAGATTAAGGATAAATTCCTTAAAGCTAAAACATCTTACACTTTTTCGCGTTAAAAACCTCTTTGTTCGGATTTCAATGTAATGGTTAATTTGTTACTAAAAAGCTTTAAAATCCATACAAATTTTTGCCATATCAATTTTAAATTAATAAAGCTGCCAATCATTATACGTAGAGTTAAAGTGAGCCTTAATATACTAAATTTATGATTAAAACTTATACCATGACAATATAAATATTTCTTCCGGATAGAAAGTATACACTTAGGTAGATTTTTTCGTTTCCTTAACGGTTTCTATGTGCGTTTCCACTCAACGAATATTACGTTGTAACCGAAAGCGTTGTTTTCGGAACAACATTCCATTACTGTTCCTTTCGAAATCGTATGCAACGGCTACTATATTTAATCGAACGAATGCGGTAGTATTTTTAAATGAGACAATGCAAATTTTCAAACGCTTAGGAGAAATATCCGTGAGATTTTATACAACTCAACCGGTTTGTATAGAGTTTAAATTTGTTACTTTTCTTGCTGACCTAGATTAAAATCTCAAGTCTTAAAAATTTATTAAACCAACGGAATATGATCAATATCAACTACAATTGCTTTTTATTTATACTTAACTGTCGATATCAAGTATCTCCAAAAATTCCATCTGAGATTTTTAAGGAGGACTACTAGTGGAGAAGATTAAAATATTGTTGATATTCTAATATTGATATTCTTAAAAATACTTCACTTATTCATAGATACCAACCTAACAATAATACTTTAAAAGTCCCTAGAATTAGTTACATTACATTTTATATCTAACACGCCGCCTCAACTAATAATCATTTACAACACAATATTATTAAGTTGACATTAATTTTTCAAAATAGCTTTTCTTAAAGTAATGAACTTTTGTTTACCTAACGATTTTGTTAATAAATCAGATACATTTTTATCGCTACTAACGTATTTTACAATTATTTCCTTTTTCTCACACAAATCCTTTATAAAATGAAATCGTATATCTATATGTTTACCTCGCTTAGAATTTTCAAAAGTGTTCATTATTGATATTGCACTAAGATTATCAACATTGAGTACAACCGGTACAATATCTATAGTGTCCTTTCCCACACATTCTGATAGAATTCCCTTTAAGTTTATAAGTTCTTGTGCTGCTGCACTTGCCGCGATATATTCGGCCTCCATTGAGGACAAGGCAACACAATTTTGCTTCTTAGAATGCCAGGCTATTGGATTACCTGAATGATAACACATAAATCCACTTACACTTCTTCTTAAATTCTTTCAACAATCGGTTTATTGCCTTTGATTGATTTACTTTAAGTCCACTTTCCGTCTCTTTAATGTCCATTCCCAAGAACGATATTTTATCCTTAAATACTTTAACATTTAATTCCATTTGTAAACTTACTATTAATTTTTCTATTTTTTCTTCTTCCCCAGTAATGAGTCCGTCATCAACAAATAATACCAGGTATACTCCTTTCTTACAATATAGACAAAAATCATGATTAGATCGATAGAATCCCAATTTTGTCATAATCTCTGTAAATTTGTGATTCCACACTTTCGATGCACTTCTCAATCCGTACAATGCTCTATTTAATCTACCTATTTTCTTACTTGAATTTACGCCCTCTGGTAAGTATATATACACTTCTTTTTCTAAACTGCTGTTTAAAAACGCCGTTGGAACATCGATCTGTCGTAAAGTCCAATCATTATGTTTTGATATAGATAGAAATAATCTTACTGTTGACATTCTACAGACAGGTGCATAATTGAACTCTAAACCTTTTATTAATTTTTCTTGAAACCCTCTTGCAACTAACCTTGCTTTCTTTGTTCCATCACTTTTGTTTACAAAAATCCATCTTGTTTCTATTGCTTTTTCTCCTTTTTTCAATTCTGTTTCTGTCCAAGTTAATAACTTTTGATGTGATTCAAGTTCTCTATTTATAGCTTTTCTCCATTCTTTACAATTCATTGCTTCATCAAAGCTTTTTGGTTCTTCAACTTGTGTCAATAGACAATATGCTGTATACAGTTCAAAATCTTGTAAATTTTTCGGTTTCTTAATTGTTCTTCCAAATGTGGATGATTTCTCTCTAATTTCTTCTGTCCCTTCACCTTCTGCTTGTTCTTCATTCTCCTCTGACTCTTCCTCTGATTTTTCTTCTTCACAATTATTTTCAACTGGTATCAACACGTCTCTGGGCAAAATTTCTTCCATCTTTCCATTTACTTTATGTTTACATGGCATAATTTCTTCAACAAATCGTACATCTCTAGATTTTACTACTTTCTCTTCTTTCGGCAACCACACCCGGTAACCACCACCACAATATCCTACCATTATTGCTTCTTTAGCTCTTGGATTTAATTTATCACCTTTAGGTAACACTGCCACCCATGCTTGACATCCAAAAATCTTAATTTTTGTTAAATCGTTTCTTCCATGCCAAACTGTAGATGGTGTTTTCCCTTTTTCTAGAGCTGTAGTTGGTGTTCGGTTTAATTCGTAAACTGATGCTTTTAGTGCTGCATCCCACAGGAATTTTGGTAAACCTGAATCGACTAATTTTGCTCGAATCATGTTTAGTAGGGTTCTATTCATTCGTTCACTCTTTCCATTCATTTGAGGACTATAACTCATTGTATACTCAACTTTAATTCCATTTCCATTGGAATAGTTCTTAAAATTATTTGATGTGAATTCTCCACTATTATCTAGTCTTATCCTCTTCACTTTAATTCCATGTTGTCTTTCTACTCCGTTTATATAATTTATTAAATTATTTTCAGCCTCATTTTTATTTTTTAATAAATAAATTATTAGAAAATGAGAAAAATCATCCAATATCACCTGAAAATATTTCTCTCCATTCTTTGTTTGTGGTGTAATTGGTCCACAAACATCACTGTGAATTAATTCACCAATAGCTTTGGTTTTTGTTTCATTTGTTTTGAAAGGCAATCTTACTGCTTTTGCTTGTGCGCAGGTGTTACAATTTGTTAAAGGAGCTGGCAATCCTAGTTCCTTTAATGCATTTGACGAAGCATGTCCCAATCTTCGATGCCACAAATCAATTGCAACATTGCATTGTTCTTTTTCAAATATATCTATCTTCATTATATATAATCCATTTAAATTATTACATGTTAATGTAAAATTTTTACCACAAATTGACATATGATCTCTTTGTACTATTATTTTATAACCTCTTGAAGTCAATTTTGCAGCAGAGAGCAAATTATGTTTAATTCCTGCTACAATTATTGCTTCTATAGTAATTAATCTACCTTCACACATACCTTGAATTTTTCCTTTCTTAAAAGCTTTTAAAACATCTCCATTGGCAATATGAACTGTAACTTCGTTTTCTAATTCGGTAACATCTTTCATGAATTCTTCTAATTCTTCCTTTACGAAATGATTACTTGCCCCGGAATCCAACACAAAAATGTTATTTTTAAATATGTCCTTTTGATTACAAAAATTTGCTGCTACCAGTACAATGTCATCTTTTGCTGCATTAGCTTCCTCTTTCTTTTGAAAACCTCTACCTCTTCCTCGAAAACCGCCTCTTCCTCGATTACTTCTTTGTTTTACATCGGACCGTTTTGGACATTGGGCTTTAAAATGTTCTTTACTTCCACATATGAAACATCCTGTATCTGCTCGTAAACCAAATGCTTCACTTGGTTTTTCTTCTACTTTAGTCTTTTGCTTCAATTCCTCATCCAATAGACGAGCCTTAACGAAATCCATTTTTACTTCGGATACTGTTTCCAAAGCAGTTATAACAGCATCATACTTATCGGGTAATGATAATAATAAATGGCAAACTCGATCTGTTTCGTCAATTGTTGAACCCAAATCTTGTAAATCTCTAATAATTGTATCAAAGTTTAAGAAATGATCTTCTAAGCTCTCATTAATACCAGATTTTAAATTAAACAATTTTCTCCATAACGTCAGTTTTGTAAATGAACTTGTTCTAACAAATACATCTTTTAATGCTCTTATTTGCTCTTTAGCAAACTTACAATCTTTGATAATATCCAAATGTTCGTCCGATACTCCCTGGATTATAAATGACTGAGCCTTAGCATCTTGCACCAAAAATAATTTCTTCTCTTCCGAATTAGTAGGTGGATCTTGAACAATGACGTTTGCGCATTGTTCTTTTCTTAAAATTGCGATAATTCGAAATTTCCAATTATTAAAATTGTTGGCTGTCAGAATTGGAACCGTTACGTACGCGTTCGACATGTTTCTAACCTCAATCTTTTCGCCTCTTCGACTCAATAACTACCGCGGTTAATTGTTTACTTGCGACCACTCGCGACTGGGCCCATAACCTATTATGGGTTATAATTGAAACTCTGCCTTTTATTAAGAACGTAGTTTAATTAAAGCTTGTTATAGAAATTTTACAGCACGCTCGGTTTTTCTCGCTTACGGCTTACTTCACTTATTCATAGATACCAACCTAACAATAATACTTTAAAAGTCCCTAGAATTAGTTACATTACATTTTATATCTAATACCCAAGTCGTCGATGGGTTAAATAAAGTTGTTATCAATGTTACGTTACACGTCTCGATTCGTATACATATGCTTGTGGATATCAAAGGTAGTGTTTTTCCATGTTCTTTTAACCTTGTTTTGCGATTACGTCCTGTCTATAAGTGATGTACAATTTATGCAGTTGCTGTATAGGCTTTGTGTACAGTGTATACAATGAATTTCACTTAAGATGCAATATACAAAAATATATTTCTGTAGAAATCAGGGCGTAATTACTTACTTTCCCACCTGAAATGCAACATGTCAATATAATTTGACACTACAGTAAAACCTCGATATAACAGATCAATACTGGGAACACAGTGTCTTTAGACTCTTACTCTTAGACTTTCACTCTTTTTTGCAGACACTTACAGGAAATGATTGCAATTCTTGTATTTCTCAATGCAAATTTTATTATTGATAGAAATACCCGTGAGATTTTCGGTATTGTACGATCGTTTAGAGATTTTCACATCGGTTTTAACAAAACAGTTTTGTGGGATTGTATCGAAAGTAAAATGGACAGTGTCGATGCATACAAGTTGGAGTCGCGGTGACCCACATTACGTCTCTTTACCATTAATATTAATGAGCGGCACCGTATCTCACCGTCGTATCGCCTATTCCCACAGAAATATAATTGTCGGATTTGCACGGTCGACAATGTGACATTGCAAAACTTGCAGCAAATATTGGAGGCCGTTAACTTTAATGTTTCTTTAGACGATAGTGTCAATTTGTTTCTAACGAACTGTTACGTGCAGGTGCAAATTATGATACGGATCTTGTCAATGAGATAAAGGATTTATTGCGCCCAGAAACTGACACGATCAACAAAGCTAAATACGGCTTAATAACACGCTTTCTATTTTGTCTTTTTTTTGCAGGTTAATTCCGCGAGAATAACAGTGCCAGAGAGTTGTTCACCGAGACGTTTTCTGTTTTTAGTGGGTGTAATTTCCCGTTAACTTATTATTGAGGAAAGGTAAGTAAATACCTAATTATAGAATTAGGGGTGCGGTCAATCGCGTGGAATTCCTTTTAGCGCTAACTTCTTTATCGATTTCATTGAAATCCTGAATAGGTAAAGTTCTTTTGTTAATGCTCGCGACCTTGCAGCGATGGTGGTCCGGTCGTGAATTGCCGCAAATTGCGTTATTGTTATTATTCTCATTATTATACTATATCTTTTGTGCGATCTAAATTAGGTTTTTATCCAGCGCTCTTTCGACAATAATTGTCGATGCCCGGACGCTCGAAGTGAAAGATAAAGGCGTTATTCTTGCGCCGTAGCGTTTCCTAGAACCGCACACGTTGCTCGTTACGGAAAATGTTTGCCATTCCTTCGAAGTTAAGTCTGAAAACGCATACGGCCCGTTTCTCAGAAGAAAAGCTGCACTAATCACGCACAATTTATATTTATGAGATCGTCGCATGCCTTATCTTCAACCAAAACGATTAGTTAATTATTAATTAGATACCTACAACCGGTTAAATACTTAATAAACTACGTTAAGATTAAATTTCCCGGTTATATTTCTAACAAATCTCTTCGTTTCCTTGAGTTCGTTCCAGTTCACCTTTAAAAATGACCACGGTGGACTTTCACCGGGCGCGTTGAAGTTTCTGCGGTCGTCGAGCCGGCTCAATGCGATTGCGGCCGACCGAAGACAAAACTATTTCTCGAACTATTTATAGTGTAATGAGTGTACAAGACTAATTAAACGGTTCGGCATTGTACGGCAATAAATAGAAAACGAACGGCCCTCTGGCACGTTAGCCCAAGCCGGACACGTGTATACGACCGCCAAGGAATATTAAGATATGGAACACACGACCGGCATTGCGATATTGCCGCTTGAACCGTAGAAATTCCAAGAACGCCGTTTTAATGAACCGTGCTCTCCGATGCAGCTAACTGTTATAAATTAAATCGAAATAGAGACTAATCGTTTTTTTCCTCAATTGTATTACAATATTTTTAACTATAATGTAAAAATCCCTTTTTTATGTGTCAGGCATGCTTCTTGGTCTTATGTGAATGGGATAGTATATCTTTGATTCCTTGCCCTACTGTAACTATGTCTGTGAGAAATTTCCTCATTTGTAAGAAGCAAAATTATAAGTAGGTGTGTTTGTTGGGCCTGATTTTTGCCAAAATAAACGTATATCTGAGAAGAATACAACATGCTCATGTTGTATAAAGATTGATTGATAAATTTATATTGGTATTTACCGGGAATTTCATATAACTCGCAATATATGAATGCAGTAACCATACTTATGAAACTACTGTGCACTTGCACTGTCCAACATAAAATGCAACATAGCTTTATAGTAGAGGCATTGGGTAGTTTTGCACAGGAAAACTTTTGCTGGGGAAAAGGTGACGTCCTTATGACAACCCTGAGTTTTCGACCGTCTTAAGATGACGGTCGACGCATGGCTAAACCTGAATGCTTCTGGTTCTAGGTCTAGTGTTAGTTCTACTTTTCGTTCAATAAAAATATCACTAGACTTCGGATTTAGCGGCAAGTTTCTCAAGACGGCTAAATCGGAATGATTTTAGTTCTAAATCTTGTGTTAGTGATAGTGCTAGTGCCAGAATTAGAACTAAACCCAAAATTTTCCAGTTCTCAGTCTCCAGTAGTGTTAGTTCTAGTTTTAATTTAATAAAAATATGCAACACAGTGATATCTAATGCTAACTATCGCTACCTAGCACTATCACTAGAACTAAAATTTGACCTAGAAGTAGAAACATTCCGTTATCTCTTAAGACGACTAAACGTGAATGTTTCTAGTTCTAGGTGTAGTATTAGTTTTAGTGCTAGTGTTAGTCTAGTATTATTTGTTATTCAGTACTAGAATATTGTATATTTTTATTTAGGTTTTTATTTATTCAGGTTTAGCCGTCTTAAGAGACACGCGGCTAAATGGAATGATTCTAGGTAGTTCTAGATGTAGTGTTAGCAGTGTTGTAAAATACCCGGGTATTTATTTTCAAGGGTAAATTTCCTAGATATATACCCGGGGGTATTTACCCAAGATGGATATTTAGAGGTATTTATAAAATTTAATTTAAATTGAGTTGATGGCAGCTTTGCAAACACTTCAAGAATGCAGAGTCGATTATCGATATAACAAACTTATTTATAACATCTACAAGAATGCTACAATGACGGTAAAATTGCATGAAAGTACTGAAGAGAGTAGAGGTACTAAAGTACTGATTGTGAGTAAAACAAAGCGATACACTGTTGAACCCAAATTGTTGATGATTGTTGATTGTCTGGATTCGACCCGAAAATGCATAAACATTGATTGCAAATGTTTAAGTAATTTGCGCTACGCGGACGATATAGTTCTTATATCGGATAGCCTTGGAGAGATTAAACTAAACTGAACGACTTAAAGGAGGTGTGTGCAAGAGTCCGGCTAAATATCATCGAGGAGAAATCAAAATTTATGATAAATCTTGTTCCCAGCTCTAACATCAACATTGGGGACAATGAGATTGAGAGGGTTGACAGCTATGTATATCTTGGCTATGAGGTTCGTGTATCGAGAGATAATCAAACAAGCGAACTAAACAGAAGGCTCACACTCGTATGGACAGCCTACGGGAAACTTAGAGACATCTTAAAGAGAAAAGGCCAAGAAACTTTAACATTAACGATAGCCACTGCCAGGAGGGTCCAAGTAACGCAAAGATAGATGGAAAGATCGATCCTGGATGTAACTCTGAGGGACTACCTATGAAGAAGAACTGGCGTAAATGATATGGTCAACATTGTGGCAAAGCTTAAGTGGAACTGGACAAGTGGACAAAATGGTTGCTTGAGTGAAGACCGCGAGCGAACAGGCGAAATAGACGTCAAAAGAACGACTAACAATTGGATTCAGACAGCACAGAATAGAATCAAATGGAACAGAATAGGGGAGGTCTATGTCCAACAATGGACGCAGAGGGCTGCTTGATGATAATAATCATAATAACTTGATCTAATCTAAATTACGACAGATTCGTCTAATGATAGTACGTCTTTGACTGTTGACAATTCCTCATCATCTTCCTCTTCATTTTTTTGGAATCTGATATATTTTTACTGGTATCACTTTTATACCTACTGTTTAGGTATTTACCGTGGGCCGGGGTAAATACCCGGATAAATACCCATTTTAGAAATACCTACCCGTCGGGTATTTACCCAGCGCCCATCGCTGAGTGTTAGTGTTAGTCTAATTTTACTGTAATGTCAAATTATATTAACATGTTGCATTTTATTTTTAAAACATCGGATTGAGTACATGTGTGAGATGTGGAAATGTAGGATAAGAGAAGAGAACGTGCATCGTTGGTGCATCTCTTGGTCATTTTAATCGAAAGCTTACTCGCCTTAATTAAGTATTAGCCTTTATCGACGTTAATTATAGAGCAAAGCACGAATTGGCGAGTTATTGCCTTCTATTAGTTGCCGCGACAAAATTGAATTCCCAATATAAACATATGGGTTGGATGGGGTCCGATATAAAGCGGTAATCTCGCCGCACACTAATGATGATACCCAAGGGCTGATTACAGTGCCGCTGTAAAAACGGCCGATAATGAATCGACTTCTTCCCGATGCGTATCACGAACCACTAGGTTACTGTGTTCGATGAATTTAAATTTAAATACTGGAGAGCTTCCGGCGGTAATCCGACGCGGGGACATTCATTACGCGATTTCATGGCTTAACAGTTTCCATTAGCTTCGATGGTTTAAGTGGAAGGCGCGCCAAAAGCCACTCATCTTCGCGTCATTGAGTCATTTCGTCAAAACGGTGCGAAATTTGATATTTCAAGTCAGCCATCATCTCACTTTCTATCTCACTTTGTTGTGAGATTTATTTATTCAAGGACGACCGCATTGGGTACCTACATACTAACATAAGTAAGGAGACGCAATGAAGAAACGCACGCACCAACGAACCAAATACGTTTCCTATCCATACGTCTTTGCCATCGGACGTATGAATAGGAGCGGAACAAAAACCGTGCGCTACCGAGCGATACCTCATCGCCTACACTCGTAAAAGACGTCTTCATCAATTTCAAATTACACGTCGGCCTTTGTTAGACGATATCAATCAGTGGACCAAGACACCATCTATACAAAACCGGTAGATTGGTTCGTTATCGGTTTGGTTGTTTTGACTAACCAACGAGTTATACATTGTTATTCAGAATGTATACTTTGATTATATTCAAAAGATATACTTTAATATACAGGGTGGTTCAAAATGTAATATATATTTCTATATAGAGGAAGTTGAAAAGGCGCCCTACGAGCATAATTAGCTGCTAAATCGGCCGAATACAAGGCGAGTTTTTTATAAGGATTAACCGAAATCAAAACATTCCCAATATACGTATAAATTTGGTCCCTTTTGAACCTTTGGTGCAGATTCGAAAGGAAGGCATCCTCGGTGAGGGGCTCGAGTAAAACTACATCCCACACGCCTATATCTTGCTCTCAATTGAGCATCACAAAGTCACAAAACGATTTTTTTTAGATTATCTTACACTTTTTCTGGGTGACATAACCTCACTTTTTTTGTTTCGCTCGTAGCGGTGTTGTGGGGTGCGAAAAAACGATTTTACCATAAAATCGATACCAAGGAATACAAAATCGACGATTTTAACCACTAAATAGAAGCGTGTTATTAAAAAATACGATTTTTTTGGGGTTTAACCTCAATAATGCGAAACGAAATGTCACTTGAAATTATTAGACATGAAATCAGGGGTGCCAAATTAATTTTTTTTTTTTTGATTTGAATTAATTTTTTTGATTTAAATCGATTTAATGTTAATTCGATTAAGAATTAATTAAATTAAACAATAATAATTCGATTAAAATCGAATTAGAAATTTTTTAATTTTTAATTAACCCTTTGAAGTCACTTTTAAGATATTTTTGGTAATATTTGGGAATCGGAGCTTGCTCTAAAAAATCTTTTATAACAAAAATTGTTGCAAATTTTATTCTTAACAATATCGCTCTCTTTCATTTTTGCTCTTAAATGCGTCAAAATCGAGATAAATACGAATTTGTTGCATTTTCAAGATATTAAAGGTAATCGGAGCATGCTATAAGAAAACTTTTATAACAAAAATTGTTACAAATTTTATTGTTAATAATATTGCTCTCTTCCACTTTTGCTCTTAAATGCGTCAAAATCAAGATAAATACGAATTTGTTGCATTTTCAAGATATTAAAGGTAATCGGAGCATGCTATAAGAAAACTTTTATAACAAAAATTGTTACAAATTTTATTGTTAATAATATTGCTCTCTTCCACTTTTGCTCTTAAATGCGTCAATATCGAGATATATACGAAAATTTGATGAATTTGTTGCTTTTTCAAGATATTAAAGGTAACGTTTGGGAATTGGAGTATGCTATAAGAAAACTTTTATAATAAAAATTGTTGCAAATTTTATTCTTAACAATATGTATAGTGTAACCACGTACGATTACAAGAAATCATATTAATTCATGTTTCCAAATAAAAGTTTTTATTGATACGTAGTAGATACTAAAGAAGTAGAATTCCTTGAATAAAACGAATCAACATTCGCGTTTCTCACACGCGTGGGAGCATGTTGGCCGATTTTTGCAGCTCGAGGGCCGCCTCAAGCGATTAATCCTTCCGATACGGGCGGTGGCGGCGGCGGTGCGGGGTCGTTCAGATTCGAACCTCGACATTCGCAATTTGTCGATTTTAACCTTCGGGAACCGTTAGACGATAATTGCACTAGGGCCGGGGAATGTTTGTGTTTATCGGATGCCGGCGGCCCCTGGACGCGAAAGCAGCCGCCGCCAATGTGCCTCTTTAAATGCGTACATAAATACGGACAATTAGTTTACGCTGAGTTAGTACCGGCTATACGCGTATAGCCGTATATCCAGTTCTAATCCGCATCGTGCAGAACGCGTCCACATGTTACAACGTTTATTTTTGGCAATAAATAATCTAACATGACTGGTTAAAACATGAAGTGTAACGTAGCTTATAACCAAGTAGCAATTATCTAAAGGTTATCTAAAATTTATACAGAGTGTACCTTATAGCACATATAAAATAAAACTTTTGCGGTGATTCTTTATCGCAAATTAAGGGTGATTTCTTACGTCAGCTAGCTACAACACATTGAAGCAATAATAAATACCTAATTTATAATGAAGGGATCCCGGTGACAACTATGACTGGAATGTTCGCTTTCCTTTCATCAACGACCTTACGAAGAAGATTCATTCCGTAGCCGGGGAATTCAACGCGATGGATTGAAAATCTAATCCGTTCTTAGTAATGAAAGAGAAGAACTCGGAATGAGAGTTTTTATATAATGAAGAAATTGATGAATTTATATCTAGAAAGGTGTACATTTCCTATGTCTTGCGATATATTTCTATGATATTCTTTAGGTATATTCGAGTTCCCAAAATTCGTTGTATAATCACACTGAGAAGAAATTGAGGTATTTAATATCCTTTGAAATTATTACAATATATAAATTGGTTTTCTGCGGTCGTGATATGGTCGTAAAAGAAAGTAATTTTACAAACATTTATGATTGCAATAACACATTGTGTTGCAATATAATTAGGTATATTAATTACTTATCTTGTTAATACTTGAATTAATCCCAACTCAGTTTTAAATAGAATATAAAATATGTATGAAATAACTGTATACTTACTTCCAATATATGTATATAAAAAGATCTGTGTCGCCGCTCAGAATTAACCTGCACATACAAATATGGTATCAAGATAACTCTAAACCAGACAGAAAAGAATCTAAAAAGTATTTCTGAACATTTACTGCTTTAAACGGTAATGACTACGTAATAGCACCTACAAATAACGACACGAGACGAACGCGTCTTATGTTTTCATCATTTCATGCTTGTATGTAAAAATATATGGAAATTTTAAATTTTATTTGTTGGGCTGAGTATTTCTAAGAAATTCTACAATCGAACCTTATAATTAACCGTAATCATTAAGAATTACGAAAAATGTGCTTTTAATATTGATGTAGCTTTATAAATTTTCGCATGACATTTATTTACACGTTCATACTGTGTGTGTATTGTGAAGATCGCGTTGTCCCCATTGTGTTTTCTCTTCACTTCGAAAGCTCTCGCTAATAGGAGGTGCTAACATCGAAATCCCCGTTGACGTGAAACGGCACACAAAGGACATTTTTCCACCCAGATCGTCGCCGGGCACAATGACTTGCCTAACCGCTTTTGCGTCCGTTGCGCAATACTAATCCGACAAACGGTTGTAAACAATTTTCTATAGCTTCGACGATCATAAACCAGAAGTGGGTTTATATGTGTATAATGACGATTGGACATGATACGTTAAATCTCAATTATCATAAAATTAATTGACGGCCGTGGGTATAACGTCATTTTAAACCTTTAAACCGTTAATGACACTATTTATCTTTTATTTCTAATTGATTATTAATGGCATAATGAAGACGATACTACCTCGAGACCGTTAAAAATAAATCATCACCAAGGTGCGCACAGATTTATTTTAATAATATCACAAAGATACAAGACTTGGTCCGTAATTGATTACGTATTCCTAGGATAACATAAATATCTATCACTGCAAATGAAACTAAAATGTTCTTTCCTGACAGATACACCACCACAATTTCCAATTAGCGACCCAATACGTGCTTTTTCATGGTAGCTTTTTGTCCATGTCCGTGGAAGAAGAAGAGAAGCCACTTCCTATACAGATGCGATCTGGGCAAGTCGCCGCGATCGGTGGACGTTGTCGGGATCGGCGAACAGGGAACTTCCCGGAGTAAAATTAACGCCTTTTTAGGCGCCCGCGCGTGTTTGTGCCCGCGTCGGTATACAAGAGCAGCATATAAGAGGCCGAAGGCGCCGATAACATCGGCGAAGAGGACACCGATGCCAACGCGGCCCTTGTCCCGTGCACCCGTGTACAGGATCCCGAGCTCGCTTCCTGTACAACTTTCAACAACCAACAATATACACGCGGGACACGCTACGGCGGATTTAATGTTTTCGACTCTTTACCACGCCACACGAACCAACTCAATTCTTTTTAAACTCTTTAACCCTTAACCACTAACACTAATACTTTTTCATACTCGTTTTATGGGGTTTGTGCGACACATTATATAATAATAACGACAATTTCTTTTCACGTGTGTTAGTAAGAGAAGTAAGGTGGTGATATTACTTCTCTCAATATTGTATTTTGTTTTTGTACCGTGAATTTCATATAACTCACAATACAGGGTGGTTCACATAAGAACTGACACAGAACAGGGACATGGAGAGGACAATAAATTAAGACGATTTAACACAACTTATCTCTATACTAAGTTGTACTCCTGAGTTAAAGTTATTTGACGACAAGGTTTTATAACCTATTTGTCAAGTTTGACGTACAATTTCACAGCCGACTACTGAATTTTCGATGATTTTAAGTAGCATTAACGAAATTCGTGTCTTTAGTTATTTGAGTTTTTTATGAAAACGACAATGTTTTTTAAAAAATAATAAGAGTAGAAAAAGTTTTAGAATTAAATTTCACATGAAATCAGGTAATAATGTGTTAAATCCACCAAAAGGTTAAACAAATCTGTCAAAATTTAGGAAACCATCACCCGTAATCAACCCTTTCAAATCTCCCAATTGGTCTCAACTTGCTACCAATTAATACCTTCGGTACACTCATAACGTATACCAAATTTGGTTTTTCTAACTTAATGTATTACGAAGATATTCAATGTTTTAAAAATTTAAGACCCAACTTTGAAGGCCTATAACTCCTCAGATGTACAACTTAGTATAGAGGTAAGTTACGTTAAATCATCATAATTTATTGTCCTCTACATGTCCCTACTCTGTGTCGGTTCTTATGTGAATCACCCTGTATATGAATACAGTAACCATAGTTACGAAACTACTGTGCACTTGCACTGTCCCACATAAAATGCAACATAGCTTAATTGTACAGGGTGGGCAAATTTGGGTGTTATTATAGGCTATCTCAGAAACTATAAGAGATACAAAAAAAGTAGGTGCCATGTCCCGGTCTCTTTTTCCGAGACTAATCCAATCCTGTAAAGACCAAATCTCTATCTTCTTTTGTTTTTAAGTTATAGCCAAAAAGTCAAATTTTAGTGATTTCAAAAAATGCTCATATTTCGTTTATTTTTGAAATTAGAGAAATGGGGTTAATGCATTCTTAAGACACTTTTTTGAGTAGAATATACTGTCGTTGAAAAATTTTTAACATAGCTGATAATTTTTGAGATATAACATAAAGTTGTATTTTTTTAAATACAAACTATACTTTATTATGATATTACTGAAAAGAGCATATTTTTAGCTTTCCAATGATGTATCGCACGCATGATGTTTCTGCGGAAAATAAGCGTTATTTTTCAATTTTTAAAATATTAAAGATTAAAATTCAAATTTTTAATTATAGTAGGCGAGGAAAACGCTAAATACTACTTAGTTACTATAGCAACGTGAGTTTACTTGTCATTTCATTCATGAATTTTGCGAAACGAGTTTCCCGTTTAAGAAGTTCCGCATTATCTTTAAATAAAACGATAAAATTAAATATAGAATATATTGGAGTCCGCTTTGAAGATGATACATAAGTCTTCATATCCCCATTCAAACGGTGTTTCAATGGAAAGTCCGCTCCCAGTTTATGATTCCTAATTTTAATCTATCTCACCCAATTTCAAAAGAAAAGATTGCTGATATCAAAAAACTTCTACATCTTATGTTTGGGGAAAACTGGGAAAATACTACCGAAGATTTCATTCATTGATACCGAACTGTTCTAATCTTACAACCAGTAAGTTGAGTAGAAGAAGATGACAGTTTATGACTGTTTAGTTCCTGAAGTTGTCCATATTTAATTATTCATTAATTAATACATTTCTTGTATTTTTAATAAACAAACTTTAAATGCTAATCATTTTTTATTGGTGAACAAAGTCAGCGATAAGATGCTGAGAAATTTAAATTCACTATTCAAAGTTTTTATTCGTTGGTACAAAACCAACTTATCCTGAATAATGGTACAAAACCAACTTTATTCTGTCATATTCGTGCAAAACCATATATTATAGCCACTAGGTAGTATTTACTGTCCGGACACGCCTACTATAATTAAAATTTTGAACATTCGCGCTTACTATTTTCGAATTGAAAATTAACGCTTATTTTCCGCAGAAACATCATGCGTGTGATACATCATTGGAAAGATAAAAATATGCTCTTTTCTTTAACATCATAATCAAGTATAGTTTGTATTTAAAAAAACACAACTTTGTGTTATATCTCAAAAATCATCAAGTATATTTAAAACTTTTCAACGGAAATATATTCTACTTAAAAAAGTGTCTTAAGAACGTATCAACCCCATTTCTCTAATTTCAAAAATAAACGAAATATGAGCATTTTTTAAAATCACGAAAATTTGACTTTTTGGCTATAACTTAAAAACAAAAGAAGATAGAGGTTTGACGTTTGCGGGATTGGCTTAGTCTCGAAAAAAGAGACCGGGACATGGCACCTACTTTTTTCGTATCTCTTATAGTTTCTGAGATAGCCTATAATAACACCCAAATTTGCCCACCCTGTACAGGCATTGGGTAGTTTTGCAAGGGTCTTAAGAGACGCACGGCTAAATCCGAATGTTTCTGGTTCTAGATCTAGTGTTAGTTCTAGGTATAATAGGTGTATACGGCCTATTCTGGTTACAACTTATCAATTTACCATATTCAAGTAAAAACACATTGAGACAACTGACCAAGTCATAACGTGTCCACTATTTCAATGCACATTAACTCGTTAATTCAATGTATAAGTTTTGATAGATCGTGTTCATTATATACATGAATATTCAGTGGTTTAATCAATGCTGTTTATTATATTAATGAATACTTTTACGAAGTGATTATCATTATTTATTGCTCTATGCTGTCAATTATGAACTAACGAACTTGGCCAGAGACTCAGTTACATCGGACGAATCTCGAAATTGTACATTGATACGATTCATCAATTTAAACATTTTTTCGATGGATTTTTAGTTCACCATCCTGTATGTGTTATACGTATAATATTCTAGATAGCTCACGACAGGTTTCATAATAATCTTTAGCAAAACTAACTTTTAAGGTGGACTTTAAATCAATCAGCGTTTTATAATCAACATTAATCAACTTTAATTTAGTCACCAAACCGGTCACATTATAAAATTGAAATCTTCCATTCTTTTATTCATTGATGAATTGTTTAGGGCCGTTTTACTTTCATTGTATCTTAAAAAGTACAATTGTACCTTTACTTTATCTTACTTTAATATTAATTAATGAGTGAGTATAAAAATTTAAAACAAGTCGAAGTATTATTTTTTAATCTTCTAAATGAGATGTAATTGATTTTTCATGAAACCTTGTAAGATTATTGGTGTAATAAATTTTCTATAATTATCCTTTTCTCTTAACTCCCACGGGGATAAAGATGTTCCAAATATGGTAGAGGTGATAGAATGGGACCGAAGGCTTAACTTTCGCATGTATGAGTCATATTTGCGAATACCCTCAACTCGACAAAAAGAAGTCTAATTACGTGGTTAATAAATAATTACGCAAATCGCGGGAAAGCTTTAATAACCGTTAACGTCTCCGGCGGCCGATATCTTCTAATTAAACACCGATAATCATTAGCATTGGCGACGATAATTGCCGATTTATGTAACGGACCATCTGCAGTCCACCTACAACGTTTGCTGCTAATAGCTTCGGTAACCTTTTCGAAAATCTGGAACCGTTTAATTGAGTAACGTGCGTATCTAAAGAGGTGCGTCTGAGAACGCATCTTTACATTTTATTAAGTTTTGACTTTAAATTGAATTTCATTGCAAATGTTAATAATAATTAACAGGAAACTGGAAAATTACTTTTATCCATTCATCAATTTGATGGATTTGTTTTTGGAATTTATTAAAAAAGGCAATGTTTAGTAATTACGTCTTTTAAGTAATTGTCGTAAAGCCAACCAATTAATAATAATATGACTTTATTGTATCCCATATAAAACAAATAGAAAGAAAAAAAAAATATATATATATATATACATATATATACACAACAAAATGTATAATTAAATGAATATGTACATAAATGTATGCATAATCTTGAAATTATAATAACTTAAACAATAAATGAAAACAACGATACCCCAATGTGTTATCGTAAATTAAAATTTAAAAACATATACATATATATACCCATATCGAGATACAAACGGCGGGATCCAGAAAAATCTGCTCTATCCAACCGAATAAACAGAAAAGAAAAGAAAAACAAAAGAAAAGAAAGAAAAAAGAAAAACAACCTGATAAGGTTGCCCTTGTAAAGCCTACAATAGAAAATAATAAAAAAACAAACTCAATTCAGATGAGAATCAACTGACATCCGCTGACTGCTGACAAAACATTAGTCTCCTTAGTACGAAATCGAGATAAAGACAACTGTCGCAACACAATTGGTAAAGATCCGTATGATTTGTAAATGTGATACGTAAACGATCGCTGGAACATTGAAGTTCTAAATCTCGGCGGATAGAAACTCATTCCCGACCTGGTTTGACGAAGCTGTGGTTTAAATATAATTTTATTATATAGATATTCCGGAATTCCAGTGACCACAATTCTGTGGAATAGAACCAAACTGTAAAATTCCCTCCTGTTTCACATACTCAACCAACCAGCCTCTTTAAGTTTATAAGAAATTCTCTCAAATTTTCGAATTCCATAGATGAATCTAAGACAACTGTTTTGTACTCTCTGTATTCTTCGCGAAGTGACCACATCAATAGCGTCATGATATATAGCAGACATAAAGTTAAAATGTGAGAGCACAAATGCGTCACACAAACTTATTTTCACTTTTATGGGCAAGTATGACCGATGCGGATAGAGAATTCGCAGTTTGCAGTAAGATCTTTTAATATACATGGCAATTTGTTGCTTAAATCTAAAATTATTGTCCAAAATCAAACCAAGACACTTAACCTCTGAAACTCTTTTAATTAACGTATCATTCAACTTAATAGCCAAGTCAGGAGCAGCAACACACTTTTGACTACTAAAGCACATCCACATAGATTTTTCAGGGTGTATTTTTAAGTGATGGTAAGAAGCAAGAGTAAATATTTTTTCAAGATCTTTGTTTATATTATATTCAACAACACCACTATCCGCATCCACAGCAGGCAAGCAAGAGGCGATTATAGCCTCGGCATACTTCCCCGGTGATTCGGACGATCCACCGCCACAAGAGGTAAAAGACCATCGAATATTGCAATAAGAGGGGAAAACAACTCCTCCTGGGCTGCGATGCGAATGCACATCATCTCGCATGGAACAGCTCAGACACAAACAAAAGGGGTGAGTATCTTTACCAATACCTTCAAACTACAAATTTAGATATCCTCAACAGAGGTAACGTACCGACTTTTGTTACCAAGAGTCGACAAGAGGTGCTAGACATAAGCCTAGCCACGCCTCGCCTTAGTTCGCAAATCGCAAACTGGCATGTTTCGCGTGAAATCACTTTAGCGGATCACAAGCATATTCGCTTTGTCATTGTAGCAGACATGACAAAACAAACAGAATTCAGAATCCCCTCACTCACTGATTGGTGCTCTTTTTGTAGACACATCGGCGAAGAGGTTGATGAAATCAAAACAAAGATTGAAAGCAGAGAGGATCTCGAAATAGCCTCTGTTCAACTAAACAATCTCATACATAGTGCGTATGAATCAAGCTGTCCAATAAAACACAAAAGAGCACAATCCAATGTGCCTTGGTGGAACAAGGACCTTGAAAACCAGCGAGTCATGGTTAGAAGACTATATAATAAAGTCAGGAATTCCAAACTCGAGCAAACATGGGGTGTCTATAGAAAAGCCCTAACGGAATATAACTTGGCTATCCGCAAAGCCAAAAGAAAAACCTGGCGTAGCTTCTGTGAAGGCATAGACAATACGCCTACAGTTGCTCGTCTGCATAAGATCTTGGCAAAAGATCACAACACTGATCTAGGCCACCTATGCAAACAAGATGGTAAATATACAGAGGATGCTAAGGAATCGTTGGAACTCCTACTGAGTATACACTTTCCTTCCTCAAAAGTCTGCCCCCATGCAGATGCCGACCCTGAAGTAATGGACATAACCCGTCCATCAGGTAGGGTTCGCAGCACAGCTGGGAATATTTTCACACCCAACAGAGTAAGGTGGGCTATCTCGAATTTCAAGCCCCTAAAATCACCTGGAGGAGATGGAATTCTGCCTATCTTTCTGCAAAAAGGCTTAGAAGAACTTCTCCCAATAATAATATCCCTATATATAGCTAGCTACAGCTTTAGCTATATACCCACTCTATGGAGGAAAGTAAAGGTGGTCTTCATACCCAAAGGTGGTAGGCGTTCAAACGCGGACCCCAAGGCGTACAGACCAATTAGCCTAACTTCATTTCTCCTCAAAGGGATGGAAAAGGTAATCGATCAATACCTAAGGAACGGAGTGCTTCTCACAAATCCACTCCACCCTAGCCAACATGCTTACCAGAAAGCAAAATCAAGAATTACCGCTCTCCATGCTTTGACTAGCACCTTAGAGGAGGCAATTGCAACCAAAGAGATAGCCCTTTGTGCTTTCATAGATATAGAGGGTGCGTTTGATAACACCTCATATGAATCCATAGAGAAGGCTTTAAACGCAAAAGACATACATCCGTCGACAATCAAGTGGTGTATAGCCATGTTGAAAAGTCGGCAGATCACAGCCAGTCTGGGAGGCGAGTCGCTGACTATAAAGGCGCTAAGAGGATGTCCCCAAGGGGGAGTGCTATCCCCTCTATTATGGTGCCTGGTAGTTGATGACTTGATGAACATCCTAACTAAAAACGGATTTAAGATACAAGGGTATGCTGATGACCTGGTAATCACAATCCGAGGTAAATATGATTCAATCATAACTCAGCTAATGCAGAAAGCCCTACTACTCACCAGTACTTGGTGCAGAAGCAATGGGCTCAGCATCAATCCCAATAAAATCGAAATAGTCCCTTTCACTCGGAGAAGGAAGCTACAAATAAAAGCACCCTCCATTGAAAGCAGAACTATTAACCTCAAAACAGAAACTAAATACCTAGGGGTAATACTTGATAGTAAACTAAACTGGAACTCACACTTAGACAAGGTGAGGAAAAAGGCCATCATGGCAAACCAGATCTGCCGCAGGCTCCTAGGAAGGAACTGGGGTCTCAAACCACGAATGGCTCATTGGGCCTACGTAGCAATAATCAGACCCATGGTCGCCTACGCCTCATTGGTTTGGTGGCCAAAAACAAAACATAAGACAGCTCAACAACAGCTGGCACAAATCCAGCGGTTAGCATGTCTTAACATAACGGGTGCAATGAGATCCTGTCCGACGGCTGCTTTGGAAGCCCTACTTGGTCTCACACCGCTCCACATATATATACAAAAGGAGGCAGCCTTAAGTGCCTTATCACTGAAAACAGTTTCTTCACTCAAGTTGATGCAGGGTAATCTCAGAGGACACCTCGAGATCCTCAAAGACCCATGTCTAAATCACCTGATTGAAATTAAAACGGACCTTATACCGACGGAATACAATTTCAACCAACCGTATAAGGTCATATTTAGTAGCAGGGATGATTGGGCGAAAGGAGGGCCTCAACTAAAAAGAGGAGCCCTAGCCTGGTACACCGATGCTTCAAAGACAGTAAGATCTGGAGTAGGCATGGGCATCAGTGGACCAAACAGCCACATCAAATTGCCCCTCAGCTCGGACTTAACAATTTTCCAAGCAGAAGTTCTTGCTATAAACTTCTGCACCGCTTTGAACCTACAGAAGGGACAAAAAGGTGCATCCATAAACATTTTCACAGACAGTCGGGCCGCCTTAAAGGCAATTCAGGCCTACACGTGTGGCTCCGCACTGATCAGAGAGTGCACCAACAACCTGAAAGAACTCGCTAGGGGCAATGATGTTACCTTATGGTGGGTTCCAGGTCACAGCAACATTGAGGGCAATGAGAAGGCCGACAAGCTGGCCAAAGAGGCAGCAAACACGCCCTTCATTGGACCCCAACCTGGATGTGGACTACAAAAAAGCCACCTAAAACAAATAATCAATAACTGGGAGGCTTCAAAGATAGCCTTACGCTGGAAAGAACTTCCAGGTCACAGACAAGCGAAGAGTATGATAACTCCGTCGCAAAACAAAACCAAAGAGGTTTTATGCCTCAGCAAAGGGGATCTAAGAACGCTCTCAGGCTACCTAACCGGCCATGTGCCCCTAAAATACCACCTCTTCCACATTGGACAAGCTGAGGATCAAACTTGTCGACTATGCAACGACGAGTCAGAAACTGCTGAACATATACTGTGCAATTGCGTCGCCAGAGGACGTCTAAGGCACAACGTCTTCGGTAAAACTACCCTGTTACCTACCGACATAAAGGTTCAAGACCTTAGGACAATACTAAGGTTCATTAAGGACCTACATTTGCCCTAAACCATTGGAGGGCTAAAGTTACAATAGATCTTATAGGTCGCGGTAACGAGAGGGGCCGCCCTCCTCAGCCCGGCAGCAATAATAATAATAATAATAATCCGCATCCACATAAGAAGCGTACAGTTGTGTATCATCTGCATAAGAGTTAATCTTACAAAACTGAATAAATTTGCTGAACTGCGAAGTATATAAAGAAAACAAGATAGGACCCAACACAGAACCTTGCGGAACACCGCTTGTTACTGCCAAATCACTAGAAACAGAATCGTCAATCCTGACCCGCTGTGTGCGATCACTAAGATAATCACGTAAAATAGATACTGTGTCTTCAGTAAATCCCAAATATCGAAATAATTTACAAATAACAGTGTGGTTAACAGTATCAAATGCCCTAGAGTAATCCAAGAAAACTACGGCGGTATTCATTTCTCTGTCAAGAGCAGTCAACAAATCATCTGTTAAATTCAACATTGATGTAGTGCAGCTATACCCACGCCTAAAGCCCGATTGCTGCGATGGGAGTAAACCCTTCAGTTCTTAGGCAGCGGAACAACCACAGCACGCTTCCATTCCATGGGAAATACATGTTCAGTTAAGCAACAGTTTAGTATATGAGTTAAATATGGCAAAATAGTTGGACAAGACATTTTGATCATGTCAATGGAGACACCATCCGCTCCAACTGCAGATGAGGCAATAGAATTAATCATCTCCAACACCAAAGAGACCTCCACTGGTTTAAAAGAAAAGTCATTTTTAAAACTAGAACTATCATAGAGTCTAAACCAGACCTTTGGAAGTCTTTAACAATTTCTTTGACACTATCCACAAAATATCAGGAAACCTTAAATTTGACGGCAAGGTAGCATCTTTATGTGATCTAATATTCAATGACTTCAATTTGCACCACATTTGCCCTCCATGACCAGGGACAGCAATGGAACCGAAAAATGCTCTCTTCTCATTTCTTACAGCTGTAGTAGTTAAATTCCTAAGAGATTCCTAATAACTGTTACTTTAACTATACTCTAACTTGTACTAAATCTTTAAACGATTGTCAATTAATAAAAAATTAGAATTCGTCAAAACATTACCTATTACACTTATGGCATAGTGATATTTCGAGGGAATATCTGTTCAAAATTATTTGCATCCTGTGCCGTTTAGAGATATTTCTTTGATGGTTTTCACCGCGACCGTCGAACGATTATGAAACGGATACCAGTCGCATGTACAGTTATTCTACATCAAACCGATCATTACTGTCAGCGCAACGTCGAGAGTGAACTTGACACCTTGGGAATAGCTATACCAGAAGAACGAGAGACCGCGGCTAATTTATCCTTTCGCGAAAGTGTGGTCGTTTGCATTTCGCGTTAGTAAAACGGTGCGGCGGGGTCCGGGCCCGGGTGAGTCCCGCTATCCTACAAGCTTTCGCGAGCTTTGAATTATCGCCGCCAAGCGATTGCGTTGTTATTGTTATTACTATAATAATCTGGACGTATTAAGGACGCGGAGCGTTTCAGGAACCCGCAGCTTCGGCAGGGAGTCTGGCAATTACTTACATACTTGCCGGTCGGAACGGCTCTTTCTAACTGTAACTCGTGTCCGAACATTTTTTTTTCTTATCTGGCTAACGTGTATGAAGCGTTATGAAGGGTTTGGCTCTACCGGCCGACATTGACATCACAACGTTCCCGGTTTCCATCGGTAACAGACCGAGGACAATTATACCAAGAATTAGATTGTGATACGCAATGCTTCAACAAATAGTAGGATAACAGGTTAATTACAAGTGTATTATTTTGTAGCCGCCTCATAATTTCATTTGAGAAGCTAATAGACGTGACCTTTATTCCTTTTAATGTACGACCGAGTAATGAAGCCGTTCGATTTTATGGCGCAATTGAACTGTAGACTTCAATAAACATCTTTTAATTAATTCTCTAATATGGAATTCTCTTATAAAAGGATTTTATTGATTCACTTCAATTGCAAAATAAAATTAATGAAATGTTTCATTTGAAGGATATTTATTTCTCTGTTCCTTTTTACAACCCGACGATTAATTCTTGGGGGAAATCATCGTATTTCTTAACCAGAACAGAGCATCATTGCCAGCATGGAACGGTCTGTGCCATTAATTCATTACTCTGATCACGAATTTAGCCTTACCGCTAGTTTAGAGTAGTAACTAGACAACCAGAGCGAGACTTTGTTGACTTTGTGGATATGTATGTGAAGCATGCGGAAACTTGTTCCTAAATCATTTCTAAGATTATGCAATTTCTAATGTTCTCTTTACAATTTATGGATAAAAGTAAATAATTAAGCGAAGTAATTTGCATGGAAAATTACAAACAATGCTTTGATCTTTTAATTATTTGACTCAAATCATTACATAAAACATAAGAATAGTGTCTAATCTATAGTTTATTTGCATCAAATGTACATTAATAAAGTTGGCTCGTGGTGAACAACAAATAGCCAATTGTCTACCGTAATAACCGATAAAGGCAATTGTAATGGGGAAAGCGGTTTGGTCCGTAATATTGATGCTCGCGGTTGATTAATACCGGCGATTCCGTTACGGGTAGAGCTACTTACGGAAGATACTGATACAATTTTCTTCTGCATTAGCAAAATAATGCATCCGTTACAGTTAGGCGTGGAATCGAGGCTCGGCACGCCGCGTACGGTATTGGTAACCGAACGCGTGATTTATCTGTGTATTCGTGGCCGTTGTGGCGGCACATTTGTCTCTAGGGGCTGTCTGAAATTAATATTTTCAGCCGAGATTAGCCACGCGATAGCTCTCTCAGTCCAAACGGACGTGCAACCAGTGCCGTAACGGGAATCGCCGCTTGCTGTTTCTACAGAAACGAGCAAAAGTTCGCATACAATCCGGAAAAATCAACTACCGGTACGCGAACTGAACAATTTCTGTACCAGACATTTGAATAAACACTCGGCGAAACATGGGAAACTATGTGCTCTTATACCGTATCTTTGCTTTTCCGCAGGTGTTAACAAAGCACATCGTTAGCGGAACATTAACGACCTATCTGTTAATTATTGAACCGGAGAAATACGGAAAATGTTTGTGGGTTGATTGTTTTTCGATTAGTCTCACGGCAAGAACGTAAATCTATTAATCCCGTTAACATAGAAAGCATATTAACAATGTAATTATACAGGCGAGTCTTAAAAATTTCTATATTATTACAGAACTAAAACATAATAATTTTAGTTTAAATCTCATGAATGTGTTACGATCCTCTTCAACTATACTGCTATAATGTAAAGAAGACCTCGATGATTCAGGATTGTTTGACCTATCAGAAAGTCTTTAGAAATTTAAAATATAAGTAATTAAGAAAAGAATTAGCATATGATTATTAAATTTCGTTGCGATAACCTCATAAATATTCTGAGTCACTAAGGATAACATGACAACTTTTAGAAGTTTCAACCGGCAAGATCAAAAACCTACTCGGTAACACTGCCACTTAAAAAAAACACTTCCACCTAAATGACGATAAGAAACTTTATAACTTATAAGAAAACAAGTTTACAATTTTGTTCGCTATTTGTTGATTACTGCAAGTGAAATCTTATACCGGGAATTTCATATACAGGGTCATCCACGACGACCGTCCATTAGAACTTTACAACTTTACTTTATATTTTTACATATTTGGATTTGTCTATTTCCAAGGTTTATGAATAACTTTACTTTTTGCAATTTGATTCGGCCGTTCTCGAGTTATTCCAATTTTTCTAGAAAAATCTACTCCAGCAGACATTTGTTAAAAAAATCAGAGAACACTCGATTTTTGGGATATCAATTTAGGATTCAGAACATGCGTAAGCAACATGATGTGTTTTGTGTGTTTTGGTGTATTTTGGTGCACACTAGGTTAAATATCGATATAATATGTGTGCATTTTTCAAAAAACCCTAATTATTTCCCAAACTATAAATGTTAGGTATAGGACATATAGGATATAAAAGATGTAAAATGAGACACCGAAGACGACTAAGTAATAAAATATGGGGGGTGCCATTTAAAGAAGTGAAGTTATGATACCTCCAAGTTTCGAAAAGGTAACGTGCCATAGTAAAGTGACCAAACGTTCTAGACAGCCATACTCGGCACCAAAACATACTCCATCATGTTGCTTAAGCATGTCCTGAATCCTAAATTGATACCCCAAAAATCGAGTGTTCTCTGATTTTTTGAACAAATGTCTGCTGGAGCAGATTTTTCTAGAAAAAATCGAATAACTCGAGAACGGCCGAATCAAATTGCAAAAAGTAAAGTCATTCATAAACCTTGAAAACAGACAAATCCAAATATGTAAAAATATACAGGGTGTTCCATTAAAAAAAAAGTAGGTGGCGACTTCCGGTATAACCGGAAGTGTTAGATATTTGAAAATACTTTAGTCGAAGAGAACGCAATTGACAATACTTAAATCTGAATTTTCAAACTTGTATTTTGGCCAGAACCCTGTAAAGTTCTAATGGACGGTCGTCGTGGATGACCCTGTCTATATGAAATGCATATTTATGAATGTAGTTACGTCTAAAGCACGGCTAAACTCGCAATTTTCTAGTTCTAGTGTTTAGTTCAATGAAAACATACAATATAGTGATATCTAATGCTAACTAGCGCTACCTAGCACTGTCACTAGAACTAATATTTGCCCAAGAATTAGAAACATTCTGGTTTAGCCGTCTTAAAAGGCGCACGGTTAAATGGAATGTATCTAGTTCTAGGTCTAGTGTTAGTGTTAATTCTAGTTTTAGTTGTTATTCAGCGCTAGATTGTTGTATATTTTTATTAACAAGTAAGTAGGTACGCCCTGGTTTCTATGGAAATATATTTTTGTTATTGCATCTTAAGTGAAATTCACCGTATATAGAATTGCTAACGTAGATCACTGTGTTAGGAGGAAAGTGTGTTTAGTGCGAGAAGATATTACTTCGTAGAATTGCAACCCCAGGTTCTGTTTGCGCGGCGCCGCAATGTTGGTACAACAATCGACCTGCGCAGACAAGCACACCTTTTAGTGTGACTAATGTGGGATTCTACCGCGAGCCCCGCATCTCCGACGTTCCTTTATCTCCAGTACATATAGTTCTCGGATGGTAATGCGCTTCGTTGCAACAATGCCTCCTTCCTACAACTATTTCTGGCTCGCAACGAAATGCAATGGACCTGAACGTGTAGATTCCGTCCGGTCTGGCCGTTTAATCAATAAAATGCTACGTTAATCACTGCCGGACCCCTTACCGTACCTCCGCGATCCATCCTTGGCCGGTATCTTTCAGCTAATCGGCTCCTTCCTGTACGCCAACAATCGCTGGAACCGTTAAGCTTAGGCCGCGAACGCCGATATTATCGACACCGGGCCTATAACATATCGTGCGGGCGTCGAACGCCGTTTTGCCTCGCTCGCCGACTTGTTGTACTTGTCAGGACTCGTGCTCTCGTCGAGCAGAAGCCTTCACTTCCGCATGTTCCGATCTACCTTTTACCAACCACTTACCGGAAAGAACTAGCTTTAATGACCCAGTAAAATAATTCAAATAGATACACATCTATTACACCATATATCTTGTAGATTCCCCCAAGATATCCATACGCATCCATATTTACTATCCTAAACGTGCAAATTATAACAAATAACCAAAAACGATTTTTAACCAATCTTCTAAATGCAATAATTCATACGTAAATGTATACCGATTATGTGGTAACAAATTACACGTGTACCGTATGGTTTACCGCATGACATAACATTCTAATTTAAGTGGAACTCGAATCTAACGAGAAAAACAAAGAATTGCGTTAGATAATGATACAGTCCCATAAGTTTATCGACACGGCAATTGTTGCGCAAATTATTAACCTAAATAGTAGCAACTTGTAGATATAGAGAATTAGCGATTCGATTGCACGTTGGTGCAACGCAAAATGCGCGATTGTCATCTACGTTTACCTTCTGGCAACAGAAAATTCGATGTGCCCTGAATACGGAATTTGCGGTACGGTGCGGTGTCGAAATGATGAACAGCCTTATTTGAAAACGCACGCAGAGTAGCAATTAAGAGACATGCCTTAAATGAAGCCGAAAAGGAGGCCGTGCGGTGACGTTTACGCGCTTAAAGCTGTGACGAAATTGTTTGGTTTAATAAATTAAAGAGTGTTGCACAAGATACTCTCTCTTCTCGTCATCGTTTCCGCGTCATCTCGTTTCCTATTCCTACATATGTACATCTGTACTTATTTGTGTATCTGCAAAAGCGGCAAGTGCACACGATTAATCGAGAGGCGAACTTTCACAGCCGAAGGAGACACCTACTAAGCCATTTATGGATAGGTGAGCCATACTATCTGATGCACTTATTCATGAATTCCCACTATTACCATGACGGTTGCACTAAGTAAGTGGATCGGGTTTCACCGGGTTACTAGTCATACCGTTTGATTGATCTCTTCGGTCACCGTAGAATTTGTGAACAATGGACATTGTTTTCTAGTCAATTATACCTGATTGGTACCCAGCAGGTCATAATTGTCAATGATTCCGGTAGTAGGTGTAACAAATAATTGAACTAGGGAGTTCCCCTATTGATTGATTCATCGAATTGTTTATACCCATCAAATATTACGATGATCACTCGTTACGTAAAGCGAAAGAAAAAAGTATAGTTATACAAGGAAGCTTTTTATGAGCAGTAAAGTTTTAACAAAATGATATTAAAGAACTAAAATTTCATTTTAAAAAGGATGAACTGTGAGTTAACGGTTTCTAAACAATGTTACAACATAAAATAAATCAAACCGCTATTTTTCATTTACGGCGATTCTTCGCGAAGTATTCCTACATTTCAATATAAAAAGCTTGCGACAAAGATGGATGCATCGGATCACACCCATGACACGTTATTAATAACGGACCGATTGAAACGTCGGTAAACTACGCCGTCATTAGAAACCATTTAGTCTCAATTCCAAATCGATAATAGAGAAACAGGATACAAAGAGAACTGGTTTTCCTCAGGTCCGTATCGAGAATCACCAAAATCATTTCATTTATCCAATAAGTATTATAGTATAGTTCGTTTTTTTTCTATAATACTTGTCAATGTACATTTTTTAGAGTTTCTGTTGGTATTATCTAGGACCCTTATAAAATTTATGTTGTTTTCCTGATTTTTAGTAACATTTTCAGTAACTAAATAGTTGAGGTTAAAATACTAATAGATTTTTAGATATACGATTTTAACGAAGTACATATTTATTGTAAAAACGTGCTACAAAGTAATTAAATAGAACAAAACACCTTTTCTAGGCAAATAAACACCCCACAACATTTCTTATGCACCTTTTCTTTTTGAATAACGAAAGTTCAAACGTCAGTGTGACATATTTATTTCAAAACATGATAAAACAAAACTCCCTGTTAATTTTGCCAACTTTAGAACAATTTGGCAGGTATTATAGAAAAAAAATGAGCTATACATATGTAACATTATACTAAAGGAGAATACATGAAATTTAACTTAAAATGGAATATACTTACTTTGTCCCACATAAAATGCAACATGTCTGAATGTTTCTTGTTCTAGGTCTAATGTTAGTTCTAGTGGCAGTGGCAGATAGCACTAGTTAACATAAGATATCACTATGGTGCATATTTTTATTGAACTAAAACTAGAACTAACATTAGTCCTAGAACTTGAAACATTCGAGTTTAATCGCACGTTTCTCAAGACGGCTAAATCCGAATGTGTCTAGTTCTAGGTCTAGTGTTAGTTCTAGTATTGCATAGCACTATGACTAGAAGTAACACAAGGCCTAGAACTAGAATCATTCGGATTTAGCCGTGTTGAAAAACGTGCGGCTCACCTTTTTCCAACTAAAACTTTTCCTTTGCAAAACTACCCAATGCCTGTACGATTAAGCTATGTTGCATTTTATATGAGACAGAGCAAGTGCATAGTATGTAGTTTCGTAACTGTGATTATTGCATTCATATATTGCGAATTATATGAAATTTCCGGTATAGAATGATCAATAAGTAAAACTTTTCTAATAGAAAAAAACCCACATCATGGTAAGAGCAGAAAAACGAGCATGAGAACAATTTGCAGGATTTATTCATGTTGAACTTTATAATATATAATACAAGAGAAATTTTTTAAAGGATTGTGAAGACCCGGTGGACACTCAGGGCCTAATCATTCATGGTCGTCCGCATCACAAATAATGCAGGCAAAACAGAATGAGAAACATGTTATCACATTTCTTTGATTGCGAATAGATTTAAGATACTTCAAGATCAATTTCTCAAACAACTTTGAGATCATGTACGCACAAATTTCTCACCAACACTTGTTATGATTAAGTTTGATAGCCATATTTAGTTTAAATAGAAAATCATCCTTTTAGAAGTTTAATTTAAATGATGTTGCAAAGAAAACTTTTCACATCTTTTATCATTTGAGTCACTTAAAACCTTAAGTGGATCCTGATTATAAAGGTTTCCCATTTATCCAGGTTGGACTGAACTTATGTCTATGTGGAGTTAATAAATAATATAATCTTTAATCTGAATTGGTGTTTAAAAGTGTATACACGGTATTTAATCGATGTCCTCTATCTATTAGGTCTTATTAGCAGTAAACATTTTTAATAGGATTTGACGGTCCTTATAATGCGAATCGATATCTTAAATTAATGGCACATAAAGATGTATTTAGATAAAATAGAGTAAATGAAGCTAGATCCGACCCTGCCCATCGACATTGCTCGCAATAAATTACCTTATGGATCGTTAATTCGTTACCGATTGAGCGAAAAGCCGCGCGAATACAGCAGATGCCGATTCTTACCTTTGCTATACAAAAAAGACCATCAATTAGCTGTAATTCCTGATAATTTATTATCGATTATCGTGCAGTAGGTTGTTGAGAAAAAACGGCCGGCAACAGGATATCCATTCGGTCGAGTGGAAAGGAAAATCTCTGAAAAACTAAGCGGCGATCGTTAAGACCAGGCGATAGGTTCTCTCCGAATTGGGAAGTCATTTATCATTAAATTTAGTAATAGCTCGTCATGGATGAGCTGTTAAGTTATGGGCCCTGACTCGTTAATTAATTGGGAACATGTTAATGAGCTGCGTGATTGGACAATCGATTGATCATCTTTACTATATACATATACGCCTATGTACGCAATATTTTCTTTAAGATCTCTATTCGATTCGTTAATGATTTGAACAAACACAATTACTAATAAAAGTATGCATAGAAAATTCTAGGTCAACAACGACGCAAAATTTTCTCACGAAATTCTTTTCCTTTTTTGCAATGCAAATGTGTTCGCTTCCTTAATTCAAATCGTGGGAGGATGAAATGCAAAGCTACTACGTTCTCGGTGAAAGTTCCCCGAAGCTTTCGGCAAGTGGTGCCAGCATCGTACATTAGCAAAGGACCCTTGGCTTCTGTCCGGTTGGTGAAATGGACGGCCGCGTGTCACGTGGCGATAATACAATGCCTATTTAATATTTAATGAATCATTGTTCTTCAGAACTGACCCAGCGACCTTCCGAACAATTTTCAACCGTTTAGCGCACGCATAACGGCCACCATTCATCTCTCGTGTTTCAATTCCGGCTTGGACCGTTCGAAATTTCGCGTATATTAACCAAGGGTCTTTAACCTGCTATCGTACCTACATCGTGTGTGGGTGTGTAATGTTTTCTATTTAAATTCAAATATTCTGATTGGTATTCTCATTGCTGATGCTATTTACCTTAATCTATTATGGAAATATATTCTACGGTGGATAGGAATTGTGTTACGCGAGAATTTTTGAATGAAATTATATGGTTTTTATCGTCTGGTTTGAGTGTTGATCCTTTTTCTCAGTTCGTTTGGCGTTCACTATACGGCGAGATTTTACGACCGAGGCTACACACGCACAGGACAACTTCATTAGCGATTTAATATTCAGAGACATATTTTCAGTTGGCTTGGTCGAGGTGCACCGGAGCGATCCGGCCGTATTTCAAAGGACGAAACGACCCGGAGCCATGAGATCGGCTGAAGAAATTCTCTTGTGTGTGCTCGCAAGAGCCGCCACTCGGCCACGCGGTGATAACAATAAATACTCGCGGGTATAAAGCTTATAAAGCTCCGTGTTTACTGCCGAAGCTCGCCGCCGCGGCCACAAGGCCCTGATTACGCTTGAAAATCCGTAATTAAATTATATCTGTGCCGCTTACAGGGCTCGCTCCAAAGGAGAAGTTACGGAACTCGCCTGGTTGATATTTTCTTTAATGTCAGACGGCCCCGTTTGTTCAACGCCGGTTTAAATAAGCTTCTCCTGTTGCGCGACCCGTAAAGAATACTAACGTTGAACACGATTAAAGGCCCTATTTAGTTAAACACGTTTGATACTCCATGAACGAGATGGGTATTTTTTAAAAAAACACTTTATTGAATGATAAAAAAAAACTATACAACTTTTAAATGTTCATAATACATCCTTTCATTTGTCCATAATTTTTTTAGTTGTCTCACTTCTCAAGACAATTCTTTTGTGATATGAGTGAAAGACAAGAGCTATTGTCCGGACAAGTAATTTATCTCTACAATAAACACATAAAGCGGCTTTCGGACTGTCAGAGCATCACTTTCACGATCGTTAGCGAAAGGATGCCTGAGGTCCCGGGTTTACTTTCAGCCTTTCGTTTAGCCGCTTCATTTCGCGCTCCTTTGGCCTCCCTAATTCCGCCGGAGGTGGAACGGAACGTTCAAAGTTCTTCTTCTGCTGGAGGCTATTTCCCACTTCAATTTATAACTCGTTACGGAGATGGTTATGGGATTTAACGTCGAGGTGATGATACGAGCTTATTACTTGGGAAGTAGTTTGGTATTTCTATTTATAAGTATTGGTTTGAAACTAAAAGTATAAGACTTGCGAATTTTTTTTTGTCTGTAGAATGATAAAGTTATGTTATAAGACGTTCTAAGTGCGATGAACCGTATAATTTGCTAATTTAACTGTAAAGTTTGGACCGTACAATGAGATAAGCAAATCGAACTGGGCAAAACTAGCAGTATTAAGTGATAAATAACTTGTGGAACACGCGACCCACGCAGTGTGGGACTTCGTTTCGTTCTTTCACGCCCACCGTCGTACCAAGCGTATTATTACTGTTATTACTGCTATGCTTCATTGGCCGGAGGCGATGTCCTCCGCACCATGTCCGTGTCAGTAGTGGAGATGTACCAAAAATTAGGTCTCATTAAATCGATCAGGGAAGCTTTGACATTTTCGATTCAAAGACTCCATTAAAATGTTAATTATAAAATTCGTTTAAAATTAATCGTCTAGAATGAACGATGCATAAAACCGCTTTCTACGGAATTTTAATAGAATTAAAATATATTTCTGAAATATGTGTGTCAAAGACATCTTCGTTTCGTTGCGGAATAAACAGCGATACCGACAACAAATTGGCGAGGTAGATTATAAATAACCACGCGGCCATCGTAATAGCTTTAGAATTGATAGATGCGCGTTGGGGGCACATCTTTTTCTATACTAAGTCTATATTCTATATAATTTACTTCTTTATTGTACCGGATTAAATGGGACCGACGTATCGGTACCGAGGTCGGCGCTTTGATCCGGTCGAATGAACTGGAGGAGTGACCGATAACCATTAATAAATAGGCGGCAATCCTTTGCTGAGAATTCTTCTTACAAAAATAGTGACGCCTCTCCGCACTTGAGGATAATATAGTTACTTTTGTAATTATGTTGCGAAGATAGAACCATGCATGGCGTGTGTGTGTTCTTCGGTCCCGTGCGGTAGGGCAATAAGAAGAACCTTTTTTTATCATAGCACGACGCTAATGACGATATTATCCCCGTGGAGTCGCATGAACTACTTCCACAGACGCGGGAAATCGCCAGAATTAAATGACCGAGACGATAATTTGACGAGATGACACTGAGTTCAGTACTGGCTTAAGACTTAAGTTAACAAATAAATTTTAATCAATTTTCTTTATTATAACATGAGTGTTCAGCGCACTAATTTCTTTGCAAATTTCGATTTGTGCAAATTCTAACTAATTTAATTTTACTCCGAAATATTTGATGTAATATTTATTTAGTTATCCCGTTTTTTTTTTGCATTAAAGCCCATACACCTGCAAATAAATTGCACAACAATCGCTGATTTGTGAAAATTGTCTAGTGTATGGTGTTGGTTTCTGCATTATAGTTGCAGAAATTCAAAATTGTTGAATATCTAGAAACATTCGGATTTAGCCGTACGTCCCTCAAGACGGCTAAACCCGAATGATTCTAGTTCTAGGTCTAGTGTTAGTTCTAGTTTTAATTCAATAAAAAATATACAGTGATATCTAATGCTAACTAGCGCTATCTAGCACTGTCACTAGAATTAGCACAAGACCTAGAACTAGAAATTATATTATCATTTTGTTTAATCTCGATTAAACAATATTTTATTCGTAATATTTTATTGAAGAAATATACCAAGATATCGAGGCGTTAGAGAAGAATCAACAAACTCTAATAAAAGTATCAAACCATCAAACTAAATTCATGATGTCTGCAATTTCCACTTTCAACGCTACCGAAGCAAGAGTTTATGCCCAACTAGAGAAGTTTCGCGTAAAACTAAACCAAGCACTTTCTGCGTTAAACGAAATGAATCGTTGGTTCGCCAAAGTCGATGTGAATCAATTGAACATCTATGTATTGAACTCATATCACATAGCTGTAAACATAATTTCGGAAATAAGTCAATTTTATACCAAGGTGATGCATCTACACCTGGGAAGAGGAGATCTGTATGACATTATGCCACCAGCTCACATACACAGAATAATTACTTCAGCAAATTCAAAACTTCCGTCGAATATTCAAATCCTTCAAGCTCCAATCATAAAACTAAAAATGGAACAAGACGAAGAGTTTATTACGATATTTACGTATTTTTCCATGGCAGAAGTAATTGACTTCGAAATTATTAAAGTCAATACTATACCGCTCAAGATTACAAATGCAACATACTGGATACTAAAAGTTCCAAACGAAATCTTCGCAATTGATTACAACAATCAATTATATTTTCAACTCAGCCACGAAGAAATTCATGAGTGCATAGTGGTAGAAGTTACGAAATACTTATGCGCTCCCACATTAGTAAAAAGCATCGAAAATAATCCCAGTTGTGTCATCAATGAGACTTATAAACGTCAAGATGAGCCACCATGCGGAATTCAGGAATTCCCAATAAATCCGATCATCTGGAAAGAATTATATATGAAGAATACTTGGATTTTCATAACACCGTAACCAGAGAAGATCGCTATAACATGTTCTGGTACACGAGAAGATGTACTATTAAATTCAACTGGTGTACTCCAGATCTCTCAGGACTGCGTTATAAAAACTAAACAAATTATATTAGCACCCAAGAGAGACAACAGTATTACCATAACAGCCAGTTTCAACCACCCCATCGTACTTCCAAGGAATATCACCGTAAAAAAACCATGGGTCATTCCAAAACTATCTGAAGAAAAGGTCATCAAAGCTGGAGATGAAGTTTCTCAGCTTATGGCCACAGAAGAATTAGTAAATGAGGAGATACGAAACGTGAATTGGCGTCATGTGAAACACCATTCAGCATTGATCAGCACTCTTACAACTCTATCAATCGTCATTGTAGTTGTCATATCATGGGGATTGTCTCAATGGTGTAAGGTGAAATGTTAAAGAAAACCAAAACCAAAAGAGACATCCAATATTGAAGAAGGGATTCCTCTGCAACCGATCAACTCGGAATCATCTGCAGTCGGAGGAATTCAACTACAACCAATCTACGCGGAAATTCACCAAAGAATGAACTCCGAACAGTAATACGGTGTAGGGAAGTGTAGTGTAGTGAATAACCTCACTAAGTAATAAATTTTCTCTTTTTTAGGCGGGCAGAATGTTTAATCTCGATTAAACGATATTTTATTTAATTTTTCTTTTAATTACTTCTTTTAATAAGGTAAGCAGACAAATTACCAAACGTCGCTGACCAAACGCATAAATTAATTAGTTTTTTAATCGCTTATTAATTGTTAAGTTAGCATTAAGATTTGTAAATAAACCCCAAATTTTGAATTAATAAACAGTATTATTGATATCTTCGTAATGCTCATTTCCTTCCTGGATTAAACGTTTGGCCTGCCCGGAGTTTAATCCGTTCCAAAATAAATATCTGGCTTGCCCGGAATTTATTTTTCCTAAACATTTTCAAATATCTGGCCTGCCCGGAGTTTGAACACATTTCATGTTGGGGCAAGCTATCATATCTTTTTATTTCTAACATTTCAAGAAAATCCAATTTATAGCCTTTGAGTTATTTATGGATTAATTTTACGTTATAGTAATCGATTTTATGTCCTGTTTCGATGTTGTATTGTAACGTTCATTTTCGTTGCTCAAGCAACATCGCTTAGTTTTGTAGTTTCTTAATCAATATCTTTTTGTCATTGTTTAATGGCGCTCTTAATTTCTTTTTCTCTCCCTCGTATCCTTTTCGGTCGGTTGAGGTCGTTGTTGAAGGGAGTGTTGGGTGTTTTAACATTCATCGGTCGACTTATCGATATGTGTGGTGAGATCTATTAATTTTTGGGATCTAATATTCCTCTTCCTCTTTAGTTATCGAGCATTGCTCTGCTTCATTTTTCTTTTTCTCAAACATCTTTGCTATCTTCCGACGCAACAGCAATTATTATAGCTAAACGGGCTGCTTCGTCAGAAGTTTGTATAAAATTATGTATGGGTAATCTTGTTTGCACAATAAACTGTTGTGCAACATCAGTTTGCGGAATTTGTTCGCAGGTGTATGGGACCTATAAGGTGATAGAATCAATATCATAAAAGATTCACACAATTGCCAGACTTCTTGTCTGGATGTCCGAATTTGCTACGTCGAACAGAAATCGGTTTACGACGCGCGACTCTTGCAGTCACGGTTGAGCTGCCTTTGGAGGAATGTCTAACGCGCCGGTGATTTAGTGTGCATTACGCGATCGTAAACCGCTCTACAACACGTCTTAAGAGCAAGCGGGCCCGTGACCCATTCCCGTAATTACGAATATAAACGGAGAAATGCCGCGGCTCGATGATTTAGGAATTCGGGATCGATAGGGACGGCAGCGCGGTGTAGTTTCGCCGCATCGGCCTTAGAAAAACGAGAACAACTCTTCATGCACGAGTGGTATGATGGAGCGTCCACGATCTGAAAGCGGACGCACCGTCCAAGAAAGACAAACGGAGAGCTCCGCAATTCCTGCGCTTCGACGCGACACCCCGATGTGATAACATTACGTCCTTTAAACCCACCAACGTTAATACTTATTTAATTTTTTTTGTTCGAAAGATCGGTTACAATTACAATAAATCTTCGATACGTATAAGATAAGAATACCTCGGATTTTAATACCAGGTTTGTGCGTGCTACAACATTATTACTTTACAAACGCATAAAATTTTACCTCATTTCGGTCAGTTATCGGGAACAGGTCCGCTGATTATATTTTGCATAATGTTGCTTAATTTGTACACTAAAGAGGGACTACTCCGTGAATCCCAACTACGGAAGATTGACTTATTTAAATAATGAGCGACTGTTTTGTCGAGGTACTCTGTGTTCTTCGTCTGCCCTTGCGGCTATGTGCCTTGCTCAAGGTGAAAAGTATTATTATCCGGCTGTGGTATTTACAGGAACTTAAACGTAATTATGTGGGGGACAAATTCAATTTCGTCAATAATTATACTTATTCTCAATTGAACCTACGAAAGAATTTTATATTATTTGCCATGGATGGGTAAAAATGTTTTTGTAATTCGCGACGGTAATGAAAGCTATAACAGTACTCAAACGGGTGCTGTAATGAGACTCCTTACAGCATCCGATGCTGTAATGAGATTTTAGCAACATTTTATGGAACCAGTTCAAGTTGGTGACATTGGGTCATTAATTTTTCTAGTTGTCAATGTGACAATATTTGTCTATGGATGTTTAAACACGTTCTTAGCATCGAAGACAAGGTCCACAATGATGAGGACATTGAACTCTGAGCAATTTCTCTTATTTTGGGAGGTGTACATGAAACATTTTTGTCAGGTGAATACATTTTGTGTTTTGACAGTTTCTAATTGTCAATTCAAATTTCTATTTTCAAGTGTTACGGTGTTACCAACTGCTACATACCTATTTCCCTACATTGTCAAAATTTATTTTATTTTTGGAAAAAAAAAGGATAAAAACGCGAATTACAAAAAATAGCATAAAAAACACGTTTCATAAGACTTAAAGCACTCATTCATTAAAAAACTCGTGGCTTCGCCACTCATTTTTCAATTTGAATTCGTACACTTCAAACGTGTCTTACGAAAGTTGTTTTTTAATATACTATTAATAATTCGTTTATGCATAGGTAAAATAGATTGTTCGTAAAGATTGTAGGTATGGTGTTTATGATGACGGTATAACCATTACACGAAGTTGAAACCAGACGCCGAGATACCTGTAAATATTTTGGCACGGTAACCGAGTTCGATGTTATCGAAGCAACATAGCCGGCTATCGAATTACGTCCTGTAAGTAACCTGCCAAGCTGGAAATAGAGCCGCCCAAGGATTATCGAGTTATCCTCGGCATTGCATCGGCGGTCGTCAAAAATCGTATCGCGTTTCGAGCGGACAGGTCGAGTAATAATCTTAGTTGATGAGTCACTGCGCAATTGCAGGATCCTCTACAATGTTACCTTTACGGTTGGCAGGTCGAGAAAATAATGCGATTCGATCGCTCGATAATATTTCTGAAGAAATGTAAATTATGCCGGAGCACTTTTGTAAGTAAATAAATTAGAACGAGTCGTACTTTATAGTACGTGACAATGAGAGGTCTCGCAGTCGGAGGGTGCCTCCAAGGAAGTCAGGTTCTGGTCGCAGTCGGCCGCCGCGCGTATCCTGCAATCTATTTTCTAATACTTCTTTGTGCCCCTTCGATGATTAGTCACGGTAATAGACCGACGCTCGCATGATAGCGCTCTGGCGGATCTTATTTATTGAATTGTTCAATGGAATTCTGCAGTCAATACCCTCCAAGGAGTAGATGAAACTTACGTTGGCGCAAAAGCCACGACAAATGGTCCTCGAAAACAATAAACGCCGCTTTAACGATGACTTACGGAACGTATACGTAAGAGACACGGTACTTGTAACCTATGTAACCGTTTCGTTTCCCACACCAACGATCATTTCCGACCACTAAACATTTAACAAGCGATTACTGTCTGCTAAATGTTAAATTTTCCCATGAAACGCCATGATAACCGGACAAGATTCTCAGTTAGCAATCAATTTTATTTGGCCCGTTCGTTGCCGAGGACGGGGTTAACCGCAACTTCTTTGGACGGTGGCAAAAAGAATCACTTTCTTCACGACACCTCGTACAGTTAGTTATGAGGGGGCCATAACAGTACCGGGCACCGGGAAAAGTGTACGGTTAACAAACGGTTAGTGTGGGCGCCCGGTACATTCTCGAGACGGCTTAACCACCGATGAAGTACACGCTTATTAAATTCCAAAGTCCCATTCGGTGATGCAAGTGTAACGGTAACCGGCCGCCGGAATCACGTTACGGAGAGCAAAAAGCGCCCTCGGTTGCAAAACTTCCTCTTACGTAATCACTACGTAATCGCAACTGTTTACCTCTTCAACTTGTTAGGTATGTCTTCTAACACAACTAGCAATTTGTGTAATAATCACTTCAATTTGATAACCATATCTATTCACAATTTGTGTTTTGAGTATTCAATAAATCAAACAGATTTAAAAGAAGAGTATTTCAAATATGCATTACCATTTCTATGGTTGATCATTAGTAAGTGTCGGCTTTAATAATAAAGGTAGCGCAGATAGAATGAAATTGAAGTAAACTCCCACACAAGCCGGAAGTGGCTTGTAAACCCTGCAGCGGGCGATTCAGTTTAGAAACGTCATTACGTGCGAAAGAACCTGTGCTGTCCGCCCGATCGTGTTAGAGGCCGCTGAGACCGATTTAATAACGCTTCATTACCGGATCAGGTGCGTACCGGAACGGCTCGAGCTAAACGCTTAATTACGTTTACGCCGCTCCTGCTGGAGAGTTCAGTTCTCGGTAACACGCGAAACTTTTGCCGGCAATTCCGCGAACAGTTTATTACCTGCTAATCGTTACGTAAGCCAACCGAAATGGAAGAGGATGGGGAATAAGGGATATTGCCGCTGCTGCATTTCCAGATCCCACGTCTGATAATTCTTTCCTGTTTCGCTCGCAATAGAACCGTCTTGTCCCATTAATTTCCTCATTTCGACACTAGGTTCTCTCTCTCACTCTCGATTCCACTTGCTCAACGTTCGTTCTTTACGAGCCTTTTCCATTGAGTTATTTATTCATCTTGAAACGGTGTTGCGCCAGGGAGGAATAGGTCGCGGTGGGCACGCCCATACCAACATACCTATTTCTATCGTTCACAGAGATTCTCAAACTTAATTGATTATTTCAAAAACTAAAAGATACTTCTAACTAACAGTCTTAATTTCAATATATTTTTCCTAAATTTGTTCTTCATCAGAGTCATTTATGGTTATATCTTTACTGAAACATTTAAATAACACAAATCAATGTACGACTATTTCTGAATGTTTGGTAAGCGCTGAACTTTCAACAGTGAATGTCCGTGCAAAGGGATAGCAAAGACGGCATTTTATTCGGCGCTTGACCTTTTGTCGACAAATCCAAGTAGTTTTTCCACCTGTCCGGGTCTACGTGACGCATAAATTGCCCTTAATACGTCAAACGCCTTGAGATACTGTTGCGTTGAGAATCTACCCGAACGACTACCGTTACCGCCAGTTCAAACGTGTTGATTATGCAAATTTGTCAAACCGTTTATCATCCCATTGGGCAATTACACACGCGTTTCGTGGGGCCCCGCTTACATAATTGACCGGCAGATTGTTCCACGTCGTTTCCCGAAGTGTCACTGTACGGCGTGTCGTCTTCTCGCAAGAGTAAACATGTACCGACACGTCCCGGAGCTTTCTGGCGAGCTTTTTCACGCCGCCGGAGTCGCCACGGCCGAAGCCGCTTCGCTTCGATCGACCGCGGTGGACGCAAAAATTCGTGCTTGCAGCTCAAACGGAGCGAGACGGCATCGAAGCATTGTTTCTGGTTCGTTCCCTCTCTGGAAGCCCCAAGGTGTCGTTACTTGTCTTCACAGATGCCAGGAAATAGAAGTACTTTAACGATAAATCTTTCATCGACAAAATTACATCATCTTAATCTCGATGAAACATAAAGTTTAATGTTTATTCCACAAGAAGTTGGGATGACTGTGTATGGTTGTAACAATTTAGGAATTAATCGTAGAACAGCTATTACAGACGAACCTTGATAAGTATGGGAAATTTTTAGAACCAAGCTTTTTTGGATAATTTTACCACTTTAGAGACTTTTTAGCTTTGATAATTTCAAATTGGTTCTGAAACTTAATATCAATATAATTTCGTAAATGTAACTCTTCTCGAAGTTATAACCTTCTATAATATATAAATTAATAACATAAGATATTACATGAATGGAAACAATAGAGAATTCTTATTTTTACCATTTAGTTTTCTTCGGTTTTTTATGAATAAATGCTTTAGGCAAAAGTTTATTTGTTTTCATGGTTGGCAACAATAGCCTAACGCCCGTCCCTTTGCTTTTTGTTTCAGGTAACTTTCAATTACTGGAGACCGCCCGCATTACAACGAGCGCCACGCCAGTCACGAGGTAAAATGAACTCACCACAATATAATATTTCTCTGTTTCGTGTTATTTATCGCCATTAGCGGTGCATTAACTGTCATCGTGTCAAGTAATAACTGTCATAACAATCATCTGGGGTTGGTATTGCGGTTGGTATTTACTAACTAAAACATATACAGTGAATTTCACTTAAGATGCAATAAAAAAATATATTTCCATAGAAACCTGTGTCCCACAAAAAATGTCAATATAATTTGACGATGCAGTAAAATCTCGATATAGCTTAATAAAAATATACAGCAATCTAGCGCGGAATAACAAATAAAACTAGACTAACACTAGCACTAGATCATCCGGGTCTTGAGAGACGTGCTAGTTCTAGTGTTCGTTCTAGTATTAATTATTATTTAGTGTTAGATTGTGGTATATTTTTATTGAACGAAAAGTAGAACTACAACTGGACCAAGAACCAGAAACATTCGGGTTTAACCGTGCGTCTTTTAAGACGGCCGAAAACTCAGGGTTATAACGACGTCACCTTTTTCCAAGCGAAACTATTCCTTTGCAAAACTACCCAAAGCCTGTACTATCAAGCTATTTTGCATTTTATGTGGGACAATGCAAGTGCATAGTAATTTCGTAACTATCGTTACTACATTCATATATTGCAAATTATATGAAATTCCCGGTATTATGATATGCTTTTTTTGGGATTTATTAAAGTTCTTTTTAGTCGTTGAGCATTAATCGAACATTGATATGTTGCTCAAAAGCAGCATCGTTTTCCGGTACTCTTTAATAGTAAGTCGTAAGTATGAATTATACAAACTGGCTGGGAATTATTTAGTTCGTAGTTCGCGTCGACTGTCGGTCGTGCTAATTTTATGGTGCCCACCATAAATTACCCCCCAGATGTAGGTTAGTTTATGCCGTCCGGAGAACGGAACGAGAAAATAGCGCGGTCTTTGCTTTTGCTTCTTTAACGGGGACTCGTTGAGAACAGAATAGCCGGTGGCCGGCGCGAGTTTTGCCGTTACGATAATGGATCTGCATCACGAAACGAAATTGGATCGATAAAAGTGCATACCACGATAAATACCTGTTGAATAATTCGAAAAGGTGCACACCAATTGGTATTTTGAGAAATTAAAAATACAAATACAAATTTTCTTATTCTACTGAAAATTTTTCAAAAAGGTTAAAACATTTCTTCTGTAGTCCATATTTGCTCGTATGTCTTGTGTAACTGCCAGGTGTCTTATACTTCTTGACTTTTGAAGGGCTTCTTCTGTTCCTGCGAAGGTTGTTCTTCATCATTTACTCCCATCCGATTCTTCGATTCCCATCCGTTAAGAAGCTGCTTAAAATACTAGGTCCATCCGTTTAATATTATTAGATCCAAGATTCCTATCTTTATCCTTACACAACGTTCTGGATTTACTCTCCATCTGTCTGCATTCATTCATTGGTCAGTAGACTAGTCGACGAAACTAATGATATATGGATTTCAATTGTTTTTTGTATAGTGTTATAGTCCTTGTATAAAATAGAGTGATTATTTAACATTGAAAATGACGATGCATTAGGAGACGGGCTCGTTACCTAACGGGTCGTAGAGTTTCTACGTTGGCGTCGTGAAAAACGAACATAATTGAGTAGGAAGGTGGTTTATTAAAGTGCTACGGCCAGACCGACGCCGACTTATGAATTAGTTTATCCGCAATAAGTAATGACGCAAATTCTCATACAATGTCCCGGAGCAATCACGTACTGGAGACGGCAAACGTTTGCCGTCGTAGCTTTAGAACATTGTGTTTTATTTTATTAAAATTATCCTCCGCCACTCATGAAGTTCCTAAGAAAATACGTTTTCTATTTACCGTTTAAAATGACTAAATTAAGTGCTTGAAATTAATAATAAGTTTACGTTCGCTTACTTAACGGGTTTCTCTCAATATATTAGTCGTTTAGGAATCGTGCGAAATATCCGTCGTTAGGTTGTAGTGTTTATGGTTGTTCGGACGAGGTGGTACCACCCAATGCGGCTCGAGCCTCCTCAATTTCCCGTGTGAAATGGCCACGTCCAACCGCTCGCCAATGCACTTATATATCTAAGCAGGAAACGTCGACAGATCGACGTTTTTTATCCGATTCGATCGGCTTTGAATATTAATCGAAATGCTAAATTATTAAAGCGGTTAAAATTATTTCCAAGTAGTATAGTAATGACGGCCCTTTCCTTTCCAATACTGTCCGTTGGCCGTTCTCACATAAACAAACCCACTAAATCCGGCCGAAAGCTCACTTCTCCTCCTGTACCAGGACGGGATAAAAATCCCGATAACCATCGCATTCCTCAATCAGGAGAGCGAGCGCCCGGACATCAATAGAATTGCAGCACCGGTAGTGCGTGCGCGGCCTCAAACGATCGATAAATCAAGCCCGATCTCTCTCGCCGGTGCTCGTATTGAATGGAACCGTCATGTTTAATACATGACCGGGGTCAACATCCGGCGCGAGGGTGAGCGTAGAAACCGTCGTTATCGACGGTTTTCAGGCGCCGGAAAAGACGGCGGAATCGTGAGCCAATTTGTTCAAACCGTTTTCTTTACTATTCAACCATAATAAACTTAAAGCAGATATCTAAAAAAAATCCGTTCAAAATTTAAAATTACTTTATCCAATTTTTTACACAAAGTCATTTAAAGTTTTGTTAATCATACAAACTATCACTCATTCAAAGATGAGTGATAGAAATGTACACATACCTAGTGTAGTGTTATTACCTTATAAATAATTTCAAATGATCCTTCGCGATCACTCTACTAATCGGTGAAAAACGTCTGGAATTTCGTGGCCGTTTCAGAGTGAAATTGTCATTAAGCCGAATAAAATTGTTAGTTATAGCGATGTGTAAACATCGTACTATTGATTTTTCGAGTTTGTTCACCTTCTCCATCTCACAATGTCCTGAACCCCGCATTGGTATGATGTAATTCTGTCCATGTAATTTTTCCTGAGATTGACCTTAGAGGCGTCATTTCTGCTACTCTGTGACTTTTTCGATCAGGGTGATGTTGACTACCAGCTTACTTACATCTTGTTGGATGTTGAGATAAGTATGTTCTAGACACATTTTATTGTATTTGAAATTTTCATGCTTACCATTGTGTTGGATGAAATTAAAGACAATTTTGCACTTTTGCAATGGAAAATCTTTTATTGTTTAGCTTTTACCGGTTTCGCCCTAAGGGCATCTTCAAAAAGCCACCTGTTGTATAAAACAACATAAAATTACATCAATGTCCTATCTCAACATAATATATATCAAATTAAAATGAACCATAATCTAACTTACGTCAGTTTTCGAATACATTAAATAGTTCAGGTTCATATTACAAATTAAAAACCCTTGAAAGTTATATATATTGGCGTGATGAGTTTAGATTATTACGATTGAATTAAGCGTGGGTTCACAAATCAACAGAAAAACCTTTTTGAGGTTATGATAGTTAGTTTTTACCACCAAATGTCATACATGTAGTTATGCAAATGTTATAACATCGATAAAGAAGGAAATCAATATTTGTCAATTTGAAAATTCTTAATTTAGTATAGTTTGTAGATATATAATCTGTAAAATATCAGTAAAAATTTGTTTATAAATATTGTAGGTATAGGTGGGGACATGTAGGAAATAAAAGGGAAAAAAGGGGAAAAAAAGGTTAGGAATGTAGCTGAGGGGAATTCCAGAAGTTGCGGTAAATAAACGCTACGTATTTAATTACCCTCGTACATCTGGAATTTGAATAGGATGCTGTTGGAATAAGTAGGAAGGGTAGGGAGTGTAGCTGAGAGGATTTTCCAGATGTTGCGGTATGTTGAATGCTACATATTCAACCACCCTCGTGCATCTGGAAAAAATTTTTATTTATTTTCTTTTTTGTTTTTTGGGGGGTGTATAAGGAGTCTTTAAGTACATGTATAATGGTTTCCTGGTGGTTTGGACTTGTTCGTTCAGACACTGGCATGTTGGAAAGTTGTGTTTGAATTTGTTAATCTCGTAGTATTCAAGTATCTCCATCATGTACCCTTTATTAGTTTTATGTATCAAAGTTGTGTTGTCATGGTCATCGAATTCATGTTCTATGTTGAATAGAAGGTGTTTGCCGAAATTTGAGTTCTGTTTAGTTTTATGTTCATATATTCTCTGTTCTAATCTTCTACCTGTCTGCCCAATGTAAGTTGCTCTGCATGTTCCGCATTCTAATTTGTATATACCATTATCCTCAAGTTTATTTATTCTATCTTTATTGTTGACAAGTAGTCTACCTATGGTGTTGTTGTTTTTGCATGTTAAGTCCATATTGTATTTGTTAAAAATCTTTCTCATTTTCTTATGTATCTTGCCTTGACATTGTATTGCTCTGTAAGTTGTTATCTCGTTCTTCGTATTTGGAATTAATGTGGTTTTATTAGTGATTTCAAATTTATTTATTTTAGTATTGATGAACTTCTCTATTATGTCATAAGGGTAGTTGTTATTGGAAGCAATTTCTCTGATTATATTAAGTTCTGAGTCTAATTTCTCTTTGCTCAAGTTAGAAGTGAAAGCTCTGTTCAGAAAAGCAGCGAACTTGTGAGATTGGTCATGATGTGAATCGTATGGTACGATGGCGTCTGTCTGTGTTTTTTTCCTGTAAATGTCGTAAGTCAACCTTCTTCCGTTCTTTTCCAAAGTCAGATCGAAGAAATTAAGTTTATTATTTTCTTCTATTTCAATCGTGAAATTTATATTGGTGTGTAGCCCATTGATGTACATAAGGATATCGTTGGTATTAATATCATCAGTGATGTCTATTATAGCGAAAACATCGTCAACATATCGTTTCTAGAAAACAATATTTTTGCTGAACGGGTTTTTGGGGTTAATTATATCCTGGTTGTCTATTCTATCTAGGAATATCTCTGCAAGCATCCCACTCAATGGAGAACCCATGGGTAGTCCGTCACAGTAAGAAAAAATTTTGTTGTTGAAAGAGCAGAAGTTTTGTTCTAGACACATTTTATTGTTTTATTTATTATACTTATTGTATTATATATTTATTTTATTATGTATGTTATCACATTTTCCAAGCAAAACTTTTCCTTTGTAGTATTAAGCTATGTTATGTGGGACAGTGCAAGTGCATAATAGTTTCGTATATTCAGATATTGCGAGTTATATGAAATTCCAGCTACACACGTACGGTTAAGGTAGCGTTAATTTAACAAAGTTGAGATGGGCATCTATCACTTGAATGGTCGTTCGAATTTAGAAGACGTCCTTCATTAATTAGTTCTGCAAAAATTAACCTACCGACCAAATGGCCGCACGTTTGTTACCTACACCGACGGCAGACGTTAATGAGGGCCATTCATATTCAATTCTCGCGGTACCGGTTTTCCCAAAGCCACGAACGCGATAAATTATCGTAATTGACGTTGGCGTGATTCAGCTGAATTTATGTAAATAAACACCACTAATTGCAGTACAACGGTGCGGACGCGATGCCTTTAAAGGGATTATTTGGGTCCCGATTAATTGGAGGATCGTTGGCCGAACAGTTTTTTTACCTATTTAATCCGGTAAATGCCTCTGCAAAGTCGTATGAGATTAATTGGATTGAATGGACGATTCGTTCGCTGATTTATATAGCCTTGAAAAAATGGCAGTGATCATTTCTTCCGCCCACGATCAACAAGAAACTTCCTTTGGTCGTACGACCGTATCCAATTACGGACGGTTGATAAAGCTACACCGCCGTTATTGACGAATCAATTAGTGACCACGTGGTGTGCGACAGATGACAGATAGATGCATGTTTCCCCATAAAGGGGCAGAGTGAAGAGTTTGAGAGCTTATTAGGCATTGTGAACCATGAGAAAGCGACGACAATGACACCGGGCGCCGTTTTCTTCCTTCCACGATAAGGAACAAAAACGTTCCAGATGTCTACGTAATTAGCCTTTGTTTTACATTCACGGATGAAATCTATCTTTCTCCTTGTTGAAACTCACTGACTTTGATACATTCTTATTTTCCTTCAAGATGAACGTTTTTTATTGGAATACCTCTTTAATACGACAATTTATGGCGACGCACTTTTCGACGCTTTAAAAATGCGTTTTAATAGGAGCCCGAGTTCATAAGTCAGCGAATTCAAAAGGCGCGCTTGTGTTAGCGAGCCGCGAGCTTATGTTTGCAGGTGTACCGCAAATGAATGTGTAGACATTCGTGGCACATAAATTACGGCGGAACGTCCCGTCGCGAAGCAAGAACTGTGGAAAAATGGGCGAGAAATGAGAGTAAGAACGGCTGAAAGTAGTAAATAGCAGTCGGCAAGCCGCCTCACTAATGGCTCTCTATTGTGCTGAGTTATTTAGCGAATAGTTATAGGTAAGAGAATATTTCACCAATGCGCGCAAAACGACTTGTTCGTTTCGTGCTGTTATTCAAATGGTACTTTTAACTTTATATCGATTCAAGATAAAAATAAAAATGACAAGTTTTCATGTTTTGCTTTCATACACATATTTAAAAATACTTATTCAAGAACTTGATTTAAGAGAATGTTACATAGCGAAGCAGCCGAACTTTTTTAACGATCTTTAAAAAGATGTTTTACAGGGCTAGCCGTTTTAGTTTTCTCACACTATTTACGGACTACACGCTACCTATTTACATTTAAATTTATTAATAAATTAATAATTTTTAATGTTATCATCGTTTGATTTTACCTCTCATAAGGAAATCTGAATCAAACGCAAAACTGCCATATCTACTCTTGTATACAGTATGTCCCCGGATCGAGTTACAAAGAGGGAAAAAAATTTGATTACTGATTTTTCAAACCAATCTCAGCGTAAATAATGCGTCGGATATGTTCAAACTACTAAATCGCATGAATTTTATACTCGAACTATAAAAGTTAACTAATTATTCCAATTTTTATGTAAAAATTGGACTTTTTTCTAAATTGAAAATTTTTCAAGATCAATTTATGACATGTAACCATAGAAACCATAAAAGTTAAAACTTATGTTGGTGAGATTAAGTCTTTTCATGCGATGTTAACCGTGAAAGAGAGAATTTATTTAGTACTGTGCTATGGTACTAGTGAATTATGTTTTCGTGTAGTTATACAAAAATTCCAGCAAAAATATCTCATGTGGGGCTCGCAAACTGATGAAAACATTTTTGGAAACGGGTTCTGTATTATCCACAAAGAGGCAGACAAAGAGACTAAACGAGGAAGACGCTGCTTTTCAGATAGTTTTTCAACAAATGACATTGTTTCTTCCCAGCATTGTCGTTATTGGAGCGATGTAAATCCAATTACCCTTAAATTTTATACGGTCAATGTACTTTCAGCAAGACAGTTGCCCAGCTTATCATTCACACATTGTGCCAAATGGTTAAAATTACAATTTCGTCAAAAATGGATTGAATGAAATGGTCCTATTTGATGGCCAGCACGTAGTCCTGATCTTACAATTATGGATTTTTATTTTTGGGGACGATTGAAACAAATTGTTTACAGTGAACCATTACAAGATGATGCAGAACTATTAAAACTAAGAATAATTAAAGCGATAGAATCTCTACCACTGGCGGAAATTCGTACTTCTTATAAAGAATTTAGAACTCGTCTTCAAATGTGTGCCGAATTGGGAGGGAATTTGTTCACTTACAAATAAATAATATTTATTAATATTTTATTCAATTAGCCATATGTTAATTTGATTTGTCCGTATATTTTTCACTAACATAAGTTATAACTTTTATTTTATTTTATTGCTTTCTATTGTTACGTATCGTAAATTGAACTTGAAATTTTTAATTTAGGAAAAGTATAAAAATGAGAATAATTAGTTAACTTCTATAGTTAGAATATAAAGTTCATGCGATTTAGTAATTTGAACATATTCGACGCATTATTTATGCTGAGATAAGTTTGAAAAATCAGTAACAAAAATTTTTTTCCTCTTTGTAACTCGATCCGGGGACATACTGTAGATATACAGGGTGAGTCAGAAAGAATGGGAAATCCGAATACCGGAGATACTAGACACCAAAATATGATGATTTAACGTAACATCTCTTATACAAATGTCAGTGGTTTTCGAGGCATAGGGTGTTGAAAGTTAAATTTTTTTTCGAAATTTCTTGATAATTTTGAAAGTTCTTGTACTATTAACATAAAATGTGGTAGTTTTATGTTTTTGAGCATGAGAAATACGAATTTGAAACTTGTTTTGTTATTGCTCGTAGAGTGCGCTAGATACACGCTGCTCGTTTGATAAATCAAATCATAAGATTTTTGGCTCGACAGCTACGACCAATAAGAGCTGCAAATTACAAAGAGCATTCAATTTTACATAAAAAAGGTACTTTTATTGAAATTGTCTAAGTCTGTATACACCCTGTATATACTAAATGTATATGTGCCAAGATTTAAATAAGTAGTACCGAACATTTCTTAGTCCCACGGCCGCACGCCATTCTAGATCGTTCAGGCGATATAGTACGTGAGTAGAGGCGCGACCTTTCACCTTGAATCATCCCGGTACGCGACTCAGTACGGTTCTCTTGCATAATACTAATGAGGTTGAAGGTGGCTCACATGAGCACCGCCGGCGGCTCTCTTCCGTAGGTACAGGTTGCGTAATCGCAGCGAATTCGCCTCGCCATTGTGATCAAAGCGGGAGTGGCGTTTCTATTTGCGGATAATACACACACCGCAAAATGCTATGTTTCTCACAATGGATTAGACGAAATATTTGTGGGCAGTGTGTTGCAAAAAGAAGTTAAAACAAAATACCTTTATCAGTTCCTCATTCAATTTAGTAACGGCAACCACACGTCAATCCATCATGAACGAGATCATTAAAGTTATAGGTATAGAAAGTTCATTACGGTCTTAATCGCCTCCGTATATTACAGATTTACCAGATTATTTCGGCGAACCGTTGTTTTATCTTGACGACTGTAATTAAATCTAGATCGAATTTTCCTCGATTTGCTTTATTGCCAGACATTCCGTCTAAAGGCGAGATCGTTTCAGATAACGTCAGGTTATGTTCGACCACTACAGAGAAAACTGTTATAACTCTCATGACAGTCCGTTAACAATGAGAAAAACGGCAATTAACGGAACAGACTCACAATGATGCGTCAATATTTCTCACCGTCAATATCGATCTTCAGATGAACGAGACGGTCCAAACTTTCCCAAGAGACTTTCTCTTCTCGCGAGAAGGCAGACGTGCCTCTCGAAAAGGGCACAATCGAACGAATAGCTATTTAGGCAACAATTCGACCGATACAAATGTCGGGGCAGAAGAAGAAGACTTACAATTAACTAACCGTGATTTCAGATGTTGAAACTAAATACTGTTTACCGATTACGGAAACTATATCGAAACACATTTTACAATCTGTAATACCAAAAATATTATGCTACCTACTTAAAATTACAACTTTTAAATTTAATACAAATTTAATATTTAAAATATTTAGAAAAATACAGCTATAGTAGACGCCACGAGAGCTGGCAGTAAATCATCATTTTCCGTTCTTACAAATGCCATACAAGAGTTCACAAACCGCTAGAGAGTAATGTGTGTTGGAAAGAGATAGCATTAGTTTAATATGTCTGCTGTACAATTCAAATGGCCACGTCGAAAAGTACGTCTGTTCTTCTAAGGGATGTCACTCTATAATTATAACCTCAAATCGAAACGTCTTGTGAGCGTTGTCATGAACCTGTTAGTGTTTTCACAAGCCGAAAATGTTTTCTTTGAAAGGAAAATCCAAGGACAGTAGAATCTAACAGGACTGCTACATCCATTGTTGTGACAACCTGCCCGCAAACTACGTCACACCATTTTCCACGCCCAGCTGTTGTTATGGTCTATGCGTTTGCTGTTTATTTTAGAGGTTATATCGTAGACGTATTCATATTATTTTTGAAGTATTATGTTTTTATACGTATTAATGTCTATCATATAACCTCTAAAAACACAGACAGTTACCAGACGTGGCAAATAGTGTGACGTAGAGTGCGGGCAACCAACCAGTAGTGGATGTAGCAATACAATGGATGTAGCAGTCCTGTTAAATTCTACTGTCCTTGAGGAAAATCATTAAATAATATCTTTGACAATGTTTGACATATAACCTCCATTACTAACATAACCTACATTTAAATGTATGTGGTGAACTAATCTAAGTCGTACGTCCATATCTTGATTCATACCATTTTTAAGCGATCTGTCACTGCCAGCAGAAACCACGAGATTCTACTATACAGGGTGGTTCAGTTTTTAATCGGGAAACTTTACTAGGACGTAGTACTTGCCAAAATAATATAAGTTTTTTATATAAACATAGGATCGCAATTCTTTTGTTTTCAAGCTATGAGCCGTCAAAGTTAAGCCAAAAATTTACATTTTATCTTTTATTTCGGGTATAAGTAAACCGTAGAATTTAAAATTTTGTATGTATGTACTACTGGTTAATACCTTATTTTCAACCATACCTTAAACTTCCCTAGCGCCCTCTAAGGGGACGAAATTCACAATCGCTTTCATTTTTTTATAACAACTTTTTAACGCCATGGAATATTAAAATAAGAAAATATGGGTTGTAAAGCTTATTCATTATTGGTACTTTTTTATCTCTTTAGTTTTTTCCTTAATGATAATAGTTTTAGCATAAAAAAATAAAATATGCTACATTGTACTGTAAAGCGCTGCTATTATTAAAAAAAAAATTTCTTTATAGCTGGCTATGGACATTGGGCACTTACTAGGATCTAGTACTAACTAAATAACCAATTAATTATTGTGATTTTCATAAGAAAAACCATAAATAAGATTAATGTCTGGCTGAACAAATTACGTTGTTTTAAACAATATTAAAAAATTGATACTGGTGCTTAATAACAGTCAAAAATTATTAATAATCATCAACAATTATGAGGATTCACCGTAAATGAAACTTACAAGTTCTCACAGCCAACTTTTAGAATAAATTTAGCTCAACATGGCGGCACATAGTGGTACATGGCACGATATTTTATTTTTTTACACGGAAACTATTAACTTTAAAGAAAATACTAAAGAGACAAAAAAGTACCAATAAAGAATAAGCTTACAACCCATATTTTTTTATGTTAATATTCCATAGCGTTAAAAAGTTCTTATAAAAAAATCAAGGGGGTGGTGAATTTCATCCCCTTAGAGGGCGCTAGGGAAGTTTAAGGTATGCTTGAAAATAAGGTATTAATCAGTAGTACATACATACAAAATTTCAAATTCTTCGGTTTAATGATAATAAAATGAAATAAAAAGTAAAATGTAAATTTTTGGCTCAACTTTGATCGTTCATAGCTCGAAAACAAAAGAGTTGCGACCTTATGTTTATATAAAAAACTTGTGTTTTTTATGCAAGTACTACATTCTAGTAAAGTTTCCCGATTAAAAACTGAACCACCCTGTATAAGCAATTATTAGGAACGAAACCATGAAAAAATATTAATTTTATTGCTAAACAGGAGGTGTTAAGGTGGTTGAATGACAGCATAACAGGAAATAGATGAATTGATTTTGAGTATGAGAAATAGACAAGGACATGTGTTCAGGATGAAAAAGGGAAGAATACTGAAGCAAGTGCTTAGCAGGAAACTACAAAAATCGAGACCTAAGGGAAAGCCAAGAACATGATGGGATGATATCCAGAAACTAGAGAAGGCAGGCAAAAATTGAAATTGCAATCGAGAAGGTTTGGGTTGGGTTGATTAGGGTTTGAGCGAAAATTGAGGCCTCGTGTCCGCGATTGAAGGTCGTTGTGTGAGCCAACTCGGTAAGGTATCCTTTTTGTTATGAAACAAAACAGCACCAATTGCTTCAGTTAACTGAACAGTTATACATGAAGAGAAATGACTTTTATGATCACCGAATTCCTGAATAAAAGAAGGGAGATGGCGACAGTGAACCGAACAAGGTTTTGGGCAAAAAACAGAAATTTGTTCATGATGTGAAGGAGAAAGCTTGGGCTGAAAGATTTGCAAAAGGATTAACTTACCCAGTAAGTTAAGTTAAACCCCACACTTGTTCTTTTTCATTTATATTTGAAAGTATCAATTCCATCATACAAGCAGATATTTGTCTGAAAATTTTTGCTAGGGTAGTGTTTAGAATTTAAAATCAGGTTGTACTAAAAAGAGGGCTAAACTCTAGGTACTTCAACTCGTGACTCGGCTCTAGATCACGATTCTAAGGGAACTCTAAAAATTGATCTAAACCCTAAAATTATTAAAAACATTTATAAAACTTTGAACAATTTATAAATTTATGCAATTTTTAATAAAAACAGCAGAATATTTTTTTTACATTTGTGAAAACAGCTTAGTTTGAGGAATTACTATTGTAAAAGATTTAAACAAGAATTTCTCAAGGATTTTTAAGTTAGTTTTCAGCGAAAGCAAGAAAATTGCAATGCCCACACGCCATCGTGAACCGTTCGCAACTCGCTCGCTCACGCTGTACAAACGACCCCACGACGACAAATTGTATAAAATTATCATAATTCTAGCGAAAGTCATACGCGCTTGTATAACTAGTTGAAGAAACGAAAGCCTTGTCGTATACTAGTATATAAACACTATATACAGCGGTCACTAACGAAGTCGACCCTTAAATGTTTAACAATCTATAATAATACTATAAGTAATCCAATTAACCCAAATAACAATAAAAAAAAGTGTTGCGTTAGAAAGGAATTTGGTAATAATTATCAATTGAGAAAAGACACCCTACGGGCTATTAAAAACACCGTACCAGACGTCGGCCCGCTAGAAATTGCACAAAAGGCACCTGTGTAGGTAGAAATGGTTGATTAGAATGCTGCAGGTAAATGGACGCCTACTCTATCATTAGCCTTCTACTCGTTTTCGATCCTTCTCTCTTTAAACTGCTTTAAAGTCGGCCGGACGAAGATGGAAATGGACCACAGCGCTCGTGATGCAACCGAACTCGTCCCTCTTCGTTCGTTCTCCGCACGAATGAATTGGCAGAATAGTAAACAATATGAGCGCCCACTCACACAGCGTACGCTCAAAGATAAAACAAATGAGTAATTGTTGAGGTTCATCGCGCAAAGGAACCCTCTCCGAGAGAAACTCGCGGCTTTGCGGAATGGTAAAAAACGAACAACGAGATGAATGCCGAGTGCCACGCCTTTCTATGCGTCTATATCCTAAGAAGTAGTAGTAGTCAAAGAAATAGAAAACCAAGAACATACTTTTAAAAGCGTAGATATCTAGAACATCTGGACCATGCATTTTGAGATTAAACCACTATACTCCGAAACTGCACTTTAATCCTCGCTCATTAAAGAAAAGGAAATAAACTAGGAGCATTTTTTTCAACTTGTTTCCTCTTTCCACAAACCCACGTTAATCCGACTAATTTGCTCGGAACATATCATTATTTAAGTCGCCTTGATTTGCCTAATTAACACGTGTAATCCTTTTAAGGAATCTCAATATTTCCCGACCGTTTGGCGAGATTAAAATTGCAATGCAAATTAATTCCAATTGCAAGATACCAGTTCTTTCCGATTGCCACGAATAAGATACTTATTTGAAAGTTCGCTTACCGTTAGTGTGTTTAGTCATATTGTCATGTAAATTTCATTCCAATAGATTTAGTATTATATCATCACCTTTTTCGGGCGCCAATCAAATCAAAGATGAATAGGTTCCTCGTTTAATTCGACGTTGACATCATTTCACGCTTACGACATCGGACGAATGTAAATAAAAAAGAGGCTCGGTACTCCGCGACAATTACACGGTGCTTAGAAATGAATTAAAACCAAAAAACGCGAGCATTATGCCCGCAGACGCCAGAACTACGCCCATGGCCCGAAGATTATAAAGCCATTAACGTCGAAGCGCAGGAAACGAACGACAAACGAAAGGACAAGCTGCAATTCAACTCATTCCGTTGCAAGGAACCTTGACCGACTAGTTTTAATGGTTACCCTATGTTGAAATCCAATAAAAGAATGTGTGCAAAACATTTAAAAAATCATTAGATCTTAACTTACAATTTTTAGCTCATATGTCAATTTAGTTGAGAAGAAATAAGAAGTTATGCGATCAAAATGAATTAATAAGTTAATTATGCTATTACCACTTTAAAGGAGACCGCTCTTCAATATCTTCCCTGGTGTCATCGAATCACTGTCCTTTTCTCTCGCTTCGGAAGAGGAAATATTGGATATTCTTTGTAACATTAAGACAACTACAGTTGGAGTTGACGGTATTAGTGTTAAAATGTTGAATATGTGTTGTCCAACAATTATACCGTATATATGTCATATTGTGAACTATTGCCTTGAATTGTCTGTGTTTCCTGACCTTTGGAAGATTGCTCAAGTCACGCCAATTCCAAAAACATCCAGCCCTCGGGAACTTAAAGATCTCAGCCCCATAAGTATTTTGCCTATATTGTCCAAGATTCTGGAAAAAGTGGTTGCTACTAGACTTACCCAGCATCTAAATAAATTTAATATTCTACCAGTCTGTCAGTCTGGTTTTCGTTCAAGACACAGTTGTACGACAGCCCTTCTCGATGTCACGGATGATATTTTCCATGCAATTGACCAAAAAAGCGCCACGATCCTGATTCTCTTGGACTTCTCTAAGGCCTTTGATACCATTCACCACCCCACTCTCTTAGCAATACTCCACCATATTGGCCGTTCGGAGGGTGCCATAAAGTTTTTTAATAGTTACCTCCTGAATCGGTCACAAACTGTTAAGCTTCATGGAAAGGAATCTTCAGCAGCAGTGGTGTCCTCAGGCGTGCCGCAGGGTTCAATTCTTGGCCCTCTACTCTATCTAATTTATACGGCTGCTTTACCAAAAGTACTAGACTATTGCACTGCTCACATGTATGCTGACGATACTCAGGTCTATTACTCATTCAATGAGAATAACATTGACAAGGCTGAAAGAGCTATCAATTCTGATTTAGACAAATTGGCCCACGAAGCTTCAAATCATTGTTTGATTATTAATCCGTCTAAATCAGCAGTTATGGTATTTGGGAGTGGTGGTGTGGTGAACAGGGTCAAGGGGTCTCTGAGTGTCGGAGTGGGTGGTGTTAAATTGAATTCTACGGACGAGTGCTGTAATTTGGGTATACGTCATGATACCGCACTCCGATTCCGTGGACATGTTTCTTCACTAATTCGTAGAGCCTACGTGACGCTTAAATTATTGTACAGTAACAGGAGCTTACTTAATCAACGTTTGAAAATCCAATTATGTGAAGCTCTTGTTCTGTCCATATTCAATTACGGAGATGCTTTATATCATCCATGCTTAGACTCTGTAACCAAAGTGCGTATCCAAAGAGTGCAGAACTCATGTCTGAGGTTTATATATGGTATTAAAAGACGGGAAAACATATCACACACTCTGAATTGGGCAGATTGGTTGAATATGACGCGTCGTAGAATCCTTCACAGTGCTTGCCTCTTTCACAGAATTATTATGTATAAATGTCCACCATATTTAGCCAATAGAATCAGGTATCGCAGTGACGTGCACAATATTAATATACGACATCGGCACATGTTATGCATACCACGCCATGAACTTCAAATCTTTAAAAGATCTTACTCTTATAATGTAACTACTATTATGAATAGCCTTCCTGATTCAGTCAAGCAGCTGAGTGAGCGAAGTTTCAAGTCATATTATAAAAAAATTCTTTTGATTGAGCAGAACAGCATTTAAATTTAAATTTCAAATTTAAGTTCTTATTAAGAGGTAATATTCACTTTTTACATTTCTGAATTGTATGACCTAACAGGGCAGGGGGAGATTGTTCGCGGCAGCTTGTTCAACCTTTTCTTCATTTTGCTATGTTTTTGTTCTTTAATTTTGTTGTATTTTTTTTTTATTATTCCTTATTATTGTTATTTTTCATTGTTAACTAATTTAGGTGCTTACTTCTGTTAATATAGTTTTTTTTATATATATACATATATAGTTAGTGCTATCTTGTTTGAAACCAATTTATTTATTATTTCTATTATAAAAGGGCCGATGAAAAACAATAGCAGACAAGCTATATCTGCATTGACTCGGCTCTTTTTGATGATGCGCTGTTATTATGTCCGGTTTTGTTGATAATTTCAGAGTGTTTATTATTTTATTTACTTTTATGTATTATTTTTTGTATTTTTTGTGTGGGCTTGTGAATTCTTTGTTGCATCATCAATAAACATATATATTATATATAATTGCATCACTATCGGATCAATAGATTTGAGATCAAAGATATTCAAGTAGCAAGAAATTGAAGAACACCTTTGAAATAGAATTCTTTATTATGATTAACAATTTGTGATGATAATAATAATCGGTTTTGATGAATCTATCACTTTAACTACGGTACTCATATCAAATTACAAATATTACTGGGTTTAATGTTTTCCTGGTTTATGCTTTATAGTCTACAAAATATATTTACAAAAATATATTTCCATAGAAACCAAACCCATCTTTAGATACGTGCGTCTAAACCCAAGTGATCCTAGTTCTAGGTATAGTGTTAGTTCTACATGTTAATGCTAGTGTAAAACTAGAACTAACACTAGACCTAGAACTAGAAGCAATCGGGTTTAAGACGGAAACTCAGAGTTATCATAAGGACGTCCTCTTTTTCTTTGCAAAACTACCCAATGCCTGTATTATTAAGCTATGTTGCATTTTATGTGGGACAGTGCAATTGCATTAAAGTTTCTTAACTATGCTTACTGCATTCATATATTGCGAGTTCTATGAAATTCCCAGTATAAATTTGTTATAGACTCCTAATAACGGATTACGGACATCTTATTCATAATTAATCTTCACCTTCTCAACGATACATCTGATCGTTATACCACGGGAGGAGATTTTCTTCTCCAGATGATCTTCTGAGGGCGGCAATTCCGGTTCTCCTCTGTGTACCGTTTACGCCTCGCTCCCAAAGCCTTTACTCAATTATTAACGTTGTTATTATTAAACGATATTTTAAGGTCTGTCGCACCCCATATAATTTCGCTGTTGCATTAATGCCATTGTAATTAATTAGGCGATTAATTTTGATATACGACTTCTCGGCGGATGGGGGGATATCTCGGTTCAGCACGCAAGGAATGACGTCCTCGTGGTATGTCCCGTGCCGCGCGTCTTAAAAAATAGAAGAGAAAAGGTGGTCGCCGTGGAACGCGACTCGGCTTGAACGCCGGACCAACAAAAATAAGGTCACTCGGAACCTGATACGACCTTCACGGTCGGATATTGCGATTTATAGGTGCCAATGAGGAGCAAAAAAACTTTAAACAAAGTGGGGACGAGATCAGACTCACAATCAGTGTCCTTTCTTTATCCTTCAGGTTTATAACGGTCACTTTTACTTGTAGGTAACTATACCTAATAATAAATATTTTATTATTTAAAATTAGATAGAATTCATTTGAATGCATCTACTCATACAAATATGTACATCTAAATATTGCTATGAATGTAGGAAATCATACCAATGAGTAATCATTAAAGTTTTAAAGTTCATTCGGTAAACCGCAAGAATTTAAACGCACCCACGTACGCACCGATCTCTGTCCAGTCTTTCTATTGTCCATTAAGGCATTAGCCTTCGGCTAGATTTCATAACTTATTGAATGTGCTATAACGAGCAGGTACTAGAATTTTAAATCAAAGGGCGATATGTAGTTTCTGATAAAAAAAGTAATAATAGTTTTACCCTTTGGCTACAGCGACTGTGTTTATATTTATATTGGCATCAATTTTATTATGGTAGGTTATCGAAATTGTATAGGGTTCTATAATGGTTTTATAAAAATTGTGGTGGAGATGAATAGTAGAAAGGACGTTGAGTACGTCCATTGGGTGGGATAACGATTGGCCCCCTGACGCAGGGGGCGCGTCTGCGATTGCGGCCGTCTAATTTATTGCGGCACGCGGAAAAGTCTACCAATACAATGCGAATTTTTCACTAGTTGTTAGGCCCGTCGGCGCGTAATTACGGTCGTCCGCCGTCCACCAGATTGGCATCTGTCACGAAACACAATGGGGGCACGAGAGAGGGCCCAGTCCACCCCGGCAAAAAGAGTAACGACAATTATCCATTATGCTCTATTATTGATATACATTTAAGAGCGGGTGTGGGCCGCTCAAGGCTGAGCTGATTACCATTCATCCACGTCGCTTTGCGGGCCGAGCGTCGCACGAATAAAAAACCTCTCATTGTTCATGTATCTACACGTTGTCATCTCTATGAGTAGGCACAGCGACCAACTGACGACGGTGTAATCTCTATCTATCTTCGGACCATGGCCGTTCTTAGGCCTCCTCACCTGCACTATATTCACCAGAACCATCCTCAATATTATTCACGCAAACTCTAATCAATCTCGATGTGACACAATAAAAACGTATTTAGGTATTGTAAATTTAGCGACATTGTAAAATTGGGTTAAGCTATTGCTCAGGTTCATTTTTGTATTGAAATTCTGGATTCAAATAATGTCGGGTGCAATAGGTTAACATATTTATCGACCATCTATAATCCTCCTACAGATAGCATCGTAATGCCAAAGATGTTACCTCGTCAACGTACAAATATCAAAGATCTTTGCGTAAGATGTTACCCGTTATTCTCGCAAAAGGGCATCAATCTCGCAAGACCCATATGTATTATTCTATTTGTATGTAAGTAAGTACTTGGTAGGCCACATTTATACGTTTAATATGCGTTGTATATTTAAAAATTTATTATTTTCACATTATAATCAAACTCTCACTATCACACCAATTCTTTATGCTAATAGACCTAATTACTAATAGTCTAATTAGTCTAATTACTAATAGACAATAATGCTTTTGCGAAATATTACCTAAAATGCAACTTCATTACAATTAGAATGTCTTTAGACTTCTAGTTTTAATTGTTATGCAGCGCTAGATTGTTGTATATTTTTATTGAACTAAAAGTGGAACTAACACTATACCTAGAACTAGAATCATTTGCGTTTAGCTGCACGTCTCTAAAGACGGCTAAACCTGAGAGAACTCGCTAGGGACAATGATGTTACCCTATGGTGGATTCCAAGTCACAGCAACATTGAGGACAATGAGAAGGCCGACAAGCTGGCCAAAGAGGCAGCAAACACGCCCTTCATTGGACCCCAACCTGGATGTGGACTACAAAAAAGCCACCTAAAACAAATAATCAACAACTGGGAGGCTTCAAAGATAGCCTTACGCTGGAAAGAACTTCCAGGTCCCAGACAAGCGAAGAGTATGATAACTCCGTCGCAAAACAAAACCAAAGAGGTTTTATGCCTCAGCAAAGGGGATCTAAGAACGCTCTCAGGCTACCTGACCGGCCATGTGCCCCTAAAATACCACCTCTTCCACATTGGACAAGCTGAGGATCAAACATGTCGACTATGCAACGACGAGTCAGAAACTGCTGAACATATACTGTGCAATTGCGTCGCCAGAGGCTGCCTAAGGCACAACGTCTTCGGTAAAACTCCCCTGTTACCTACCGACATAAAGGTTCAAGACCTCAGGACAATACTAAGGTTCATTAAGGACCTACATTTGCCCTAAACCTTTGGAGGGCTAAAGTTACAATAGATCTTATAGGTCGCGGTAACGAGAGGGGCCGCTCTCCTCAGCCCGGCAGCAATAATAATAATAATAACCTGAATGATTCTAGTTCTAGGTATAGTGTGAGTTCTACATAATAACAGTGCTAGTGTAAAACTAGAAGTAACACTAGGCCTAGAAGTAGAAAGTTTCGTTTAGAGCTAGATTGTTGTACAGGGTGTCCCGTTAAGCGTACGGAGCGGCTGTATCTCAATAACGGTAAGGCCTAGAGGTTTGGGAAAAAAATCCTTATAAGCAAAGTGGGCAAGAGAAATAGCTGGAAATTATTTTGAAGTTCGTAATTCGACCGCTAGGGGGCGTAACTGCCATAGAGAAACATAAAATTCCCGCTATCTCAGAAAGTTAGACGATGAGCTATAACTTTGACAACAGCATTTAGTAGCTTGGATAATACCGCATCGCTTTTGTTTTGCAATATTTTTCATATCTGTCATAATAAGGGAAGGGGAGGCCAATGCGTTTTCAAATGTTTACATTTTAATATCTCCTGGACCATTCAACCGATTTGAATATTTTTGGTCTTGTTTGAAAGAGCATTTCATGCTCTTTTAAAAGATATTTTCAGAAAGACCGCTTGGTTTAAAACAAATAAGCTAGAGGGCGTTATCTGCAGCGGTTACATATTTTTGTGATTTTTGAAAAAAAGTTAAATGGAACGGTACTATTTACTTCACAGATCGTTAATCACTATAAAATTTGCTAAATATTAGTGAAAACCGCATCTCGATATCTCCATCCATTCTCGAATTATAAAAGAAAATGTTAAAAATTCGTATATCTTAATCGGATCAAGTTACCTTAAGAAACAAATAAGAGAGAACAATAATTTTATTATCTAGAACCTTCTAGAACACTTTATCCAAGCTTAGAACTGCTTCAAAACTACTTTTGAGGCGTGTTGAAATGCCAACGGATCAATGAGACATCAACAATGATAATAAAACAAAATAAACCAAAACACTTAGAATAACTTAAATTTTTGGCAAAAATAACTCACTAATGTGCTAAATGCCTTTCATAAACCTCGATGCATTTATTTAATCTAGTTTCGACGAAAAAAAAGCGCTGCTTAAGTCTCGGCCCTAGATACGTTTCTACTGGTATTTAGTGTTTTGTCATATTTTCCCTGGTTATTGGTTTTTCTTGAAAAGTCAGGTCGTTTAGTCTACCCAATAGATAAAGGGGTGAAAGCAATTGCCTGGTTTTCTCGAACCAGGAATGCATATTATGCAAGTTTACATCAGTTTGTGGACAGATGCTTCATGCATCCATAGCATTTGTGATAAAAGGTTTGGATTTGCCCAAATCATATTTAAAAGTCAATGGTAATAGTTCAGTCTGTTATCATAATCGGTATCTGTTAAGGCCTGATGTAAAACAAGGTGGTGGAGATATTATTTTCTTGAGAACTCTTGTGGACAATTGTTTTTGGAGTTCCCAGATTATGTGGGATCACATTGCGCACCAATATGTTTTACGAATTCATAGAGATGTCTGAATGGGCTACACGTTGCCAGTTTTCCGTAATCGCTAAGTCAATCTTAAAAACACTTCTAGAGAAAAATGTCTTTCTCTGCACATTTTTGCCATGCAGTTGCATCGTATTCGAAACATTGAAAATAAATCATCATACGCTTCTGCGTTAGGAAATGACATGTTTACAGTTACCATGGTAATGTGATTTGCTTTTCTCGATGAGGTAACTGAATCCGATTGATGGCACTCGAGTTTTTAACATTTTCTTCTATAACTCGAGAACGGATGGCGATATCGAGATGCGGTTTTCACTAAAATTTAGCAAATTTTAAGGTGACTAAGGGTCTGTGAAGTAAATTGTATCGTTCCATTTAACTTTTCTTCAAAAATCACAAAAATATGTAATCGCTGCAGATAACGTCCTCTAGCTCATTTGTTTTAAAGCAGACGGTCTTACTGAAAATATCTTTAAAAAGAGCATAAAATGCTCTTTCAAACAACACCGAAAACATTCAAATCGGTTGAATGGTCTAGGAGATATTGAAATGTAAACATATGAAAACGCATTGGCCTCCCCCTCCCTTATTATGACAGATATGAGAAATATCGCAAAACAAAAGCGATGCGGTATTATCCAAGCTATTAAATGATATTGTCAAAGTTATAGCTCATCGTCTAAGTTTCTGAGATAGCGGCAACTTTATGTTTCTCAATGGTAGTTACGCCCCCTAGCGGTCGAATTACGAACTTCAAAATAATTTCCAGCTATTTCTCTTGGTCACTTTGCTTATAAGGATTTTTTTCCCAAACCTCTTGGCCTTACCGTTCTAGAGATACAGCCGCTCCGTACGCTTAACGGGACACCCTGTATATTGACCAACAACTAGAATCATTAGGGTTTAGCCGTACCTCTGTTCATACGGCTAAACCCAAATGTTTCTAGTTCCAGGTCTTGTGTTAGTTCTAGTGATACTGCTAGCATAAAACTAGCACTAGACCTACAACTAGAAAGTATTTCGGAGCGAATCATTCGAGTTTACCGATATTGAGAGACGTGCGACTAAACCCGAATGTTTCTAGTTCTAGGTCTAGTGTTAGTTCTAGTTTTAATTGTTATTCAGTGCTAGATTCTGGTATATATAACTCTATGAAAACTGTAAAGGCGATCCCGAATGGGTTCAACACCTTTCTGACAAAGCTGTTAAATTATCTAAAATCATCAGTGTGTGGTTGGTATCTCGCTTAATAACTATCAAGTCTTCAGAAATTGAAAAGCGCATATTCGTTAGAAAATGTTTATTAATAAAACTACTAACTATATGTTATTCTAGCTTATTACTAATATACACTTAATAATGCTTTTGCGTAATATTACCTAAAATGCGAACTTCATTTGAGTACAGATATTAAATTATTAACGTATCTCTGTAACACAAGAAATCCAACTTGTTTCTGAAATCTAAGAATGAAACGCTCCGAATGAAGATTGATACTATGAAAAAGAAAATGAAAATAAGTTAGAAAACCGGTCGTTACGGCGGCGTCTTTGCGGCTGACATTCAATCATCGCTACCATGGCCGCGACAGTGTCTCCTGTTAACGACGCCAATACCGACGCCCACGCACATATTCCCTTACCTACTGCTTCTTTGAGTATACGCGAGTTCGCACACACGCCCGCGGACACGTTGCAATCGACACAGGACCGCACTTGGAACTTTAATAATCATTAGAACACATCACAATCATCATCTTAGCAATTTATTATTAAAAAAACTAAACATAATGCTGGAATTAATTTGAAATTAAAATCAACTAACCTCATTAAAATACCTATTTAATGGATTGGAAAAGTTTAATAAGATTTTCTTGAGATATTGATTGAGGCAAGTCCGTCTCTGTCAACATCCATAGATAGATCCACGTGCATACCTGTTCTTAAAACCTACTACTAATTCGCTTCAGTTTCAGTCGCATTAAAACTGTCAAGCGGTAAAACGCGTTGCTCACGAATAGTGATCGGGATTTGTGACCTTGTGATTGTATCCTGGGGGTGTTTTCAGGATGCTGGATGGACGATAGGCGTTTGCTGGGATGCCGGATGTCACCCGTTCGGACTCGCAGGGGTCCGATACGTCACTCAGACCACGTGTGTCCTTCAACAGGGACGTGCACGTCAAAAGAATCGGTACGGACTATATATGTTATACGGTACAACGAAATAACCAAGTTATTTTTTGTGTGTGAAATAATTTGCTGTTTGTGCTAACTAAAATAATTCCTGGGAAATGGTTACCACCAACCCTTTACTTAATCTTTGTTATTTAGTTTTATTTTTTTGTGATCTTAAACATTCGGTTTATTGCTCTCCGAATGTTCGTAATCGGCAAGGACGAGCGGCGTGTGGCGAAGAGCCGTCTAATAACAGCTCCTCAGGCTAATTGTACAATATCGCTAAAACAAGGGCCTCGATTACTGTCATTACGTAACCGTCCGTTTTGTAATTCTCGGTACGGGTCGGGTTCCCATGATCAACAAAAAAATCAGAGAAGATCGAACAATTAGAACTTTCAGACCGCTCTGTAAGTGTTCCATTTTTTGCTGGCACGGATTTTGAGTGACGCTCTCCGGGCGCCTTTACCCTGTTATTAACAGATTTGATGATTTTTAAATAACCATTATTATATATTGACGATTTAATATAATGAGTAGTGATTGCTTTTAACGTTTTTTTTTTTGAACTCATCTATAATTAGTTTTTCGAGGTGAAAGAACTTATTGAATATTACATACAAGACAAATTAGTTTCGAAAATTTTTGATATTGGTCTCATTTCAAATCAGTAATAAGATTTGTATACACCAATTATTTATGATAATAATAAACTTTTGAATTTAATTAATTTAAAATTTAAAAAAAAATTAATAATAAATTTAATTCTTAGAGAGTTGTTAATGAAAGTTTCTCTTTCGCTTCCTGATTCATTCTAAGCCTTTTAAGCACAACTTGATATGTCATCGCGGTCATTTTCAGGTATATTTTGCATGATTTCCGGGAATCTTTATAGATAATTTACGCTAATATACAAATATAAATGGTTGTACTTTCCCTTATTCGTATTCGTGTTTTATTTAACATAAATTTTAAAGCAATATCTGCTTTGCTTAATGTTGTATACGTTGTGGGAGATATACTGAACATCTTTACACTTTTTCTAATATTAGAAACAACTAATTGAATTTCAAATGTATCTGCTAATTCCACAACCGGTTTAAATTTTTTAAACTTGAGCTATTTGAGTTCGAATCCCAAAATAAACCCCCCCAGTGTATTTTAGAGCAAAATAGAGCGAAATTTAATTTATTGATGATTCATTCAAAAACAACCAGTAGATAGAAATAAGTAAAAAATTGTTTGTAAAATTAACTGAGCATCAATAGGAATTGTTACGAAACTCGGACCCATTAGAAAGTCTTCCTGAATAGTTCTTATGATGGTGTAAATTACAATTATAGAGTCTATAGATCGTCGGATTTATAAAATTATTAAACTTTGATCTTATGGGGTCGTCTTGAGAGATGCTCAATATTTTATTTTTGATTTATAAAATTCTTATGTTATACTATTAATAATTTATATGTCTGCTTTATTTTATTGACTGAACGTATATTTTAATCAATTGTGTTATTTGATAACTTTGACAGAGATCTTCAGAATTCTCCGAAATACCTTATTATCTTAATTAATCTTCTCTGTTATCCTTAATTATTTTTAGATTTCACAAAAAAAACTTTTTTAAATCATATCTAAGAATAATTACTTTGACTATCTTAAATAAGAAACAGTCAGCATAAATTTATTGTTGGTATTGAAGGAACTGGTGGGTGTTGGCCGTGACCAACTCGGCGAACGGCTCAGTATAATAAAATTCCATTTCAGGTCGGCATGCTGGCGACCTTTACGCAGGTTACAATATGGTTTGTCATCTACGGGACCAGACAAAAAGTGTATATTACACAGTGGCTGGTATTGTGCTCTCACCACAACCAATCTTGCATGTTCTTTGTACGAGTTAATTCAATTAAATCTTTGTTCTTTAATAAATTATGTAATTCGTAATCTTCACTCGAGTTTAATTAGAAAAATAACACGTGTACTCAAAGATTTACCGTGCGGTTAAATGTTTACTTGAGTTACGTTGATTACGTAACGGTCACGAGTAGGAATGTGAAAGACATATTTTATTTTAATGGTTAAACGACGAATAAACGCCGATTGTATTTGAGTAGACGATTAAAAATATTATTCTAAAATAATTATAAGTCATTATATTCTGTGAAATGGTAGAATGACTATGGGACTGTAATAATTAGTTCTTTTCTTGTGTTGCGTAACATTTTGCATGGAACGACAAGTTCTAATAAAGCAGGAAATCTAGTTTAAATATAGCATTGAAATAGAAGAGAAAGTTGAATGAAAATAATAAATTTATGATATGCAGGTCATACAAAAGAAGTGAATGAATTAAATTTAATGCTTTAATTTTTTTTAACCTTGTAACGTTGCAGTTTTCGATATTTTATTGCTTGTTCGAATCAGTTGAGGTGTTTATTATTAGGCAATGATCATTAATCATCCACTCTCATTAATGCAGCTTATTGTTCGCTTTCGCTTTAAGTGTCTGTAGTACAGAAATTAAATCATAAGCCATGAAGACGTTCACGCCCGCCTGCAGAGGCTAAGGTTGCCAGTGAAAATTAAGAAGTCCATAGGATGTGTAACGATGATAATCTTTAGAGTGGACCGTTAGGTTAATCAGGCTAATGGACTAACTAACCCAAAGCGTATAGTGAAATGTTTCAAGGATGCGTTTTGTCGTTGTAGCTGCGAGCGAATTATGTCGTATACCTGCCAAGAAGAGACGTCTCGATAATTGCTGTCTATCAGGGCAGTCGAGTTGCGGTTCTCACACTCGGTTCGTTCAATTTAGTTCATTTGCGTTGTCGTCCAGGACGCCGTAGAAATTTCAGTTGGAATGCATGAATACGTGCATCGGAATGAGGAGCATTTTTCAGGAGTCGCGATATTCGCTTCGGCACCTGGCAATTATCAAGTTGCCGACGCACGTAATTTGTACACAATGCAAATAACATGTTACATAAATTAAGACAAAGCAATGCGGCTCCTTTTCAGTGTCGAATGTGGGCAACGTTTGACATTTGCACGTCTCGTTGAGAAAACAATTCAAAAAGCTTCGTATTGTGTGGGAACAAATTCTTTACTCATTCACTCGATTCTTAAAAAAAACGTAAACGTTTCCAAGAAATAGTTGACTTAATATGGTTTCATTTTTAAAACGAATAAGAAAAATTGGATCATCATGTCATATTGTAAAAGAAGTTTTGATTCAATGAATTATAGATTAATCATAAATAATACAGTGTACTGAATGGAAATAGAGTGGGAATCGAAATAAATCATGAACATGGTTTAGCTCGGTTATTTTCTTGAGACGCGGGCGTAGATAAGGTGCGGGCGCCATTGTTTATATTTCACGTGAAGCTGTAAACTGAAGATTTCATCTGGGAACGGCGGGGAGGTTTACGTTCTGCCCGATATGACCAGATAACGGTGGCGAACTGTTGTGTGCCAGTGTTATCTCCGCGAATGCTAACCAGCTCTCCTAACAGTTGTTGTTATGCTTACGCGTGACCACTAACTCACCGGCCGCTTCGTAATTAAAACGTACGCTCTGCCGCCGACCCGTTCTATGATATCGCCCTCCGGAATCTTCAAAATTCGAGCCAATGCTATCAACCCCAGAGATTAAAGTTAAAACCCAGTAGCTGCCGACACACGTTTAACAGCAACTACTACTATGGGTACCTAGTTTTAACGTTATACCTAAAGAATATGTAGATAAAAAAGAAGCTTTATGGATAATATTTACACTAATAAAATATAGATGATATAAACACAATAAGATAAGAACTGAAAAAAATTTCAAAAAACTGAAAGAATTTCAATTACAAATTTGATTTCTGCAAAATCAATTATGTTATACATTGAATATTTTTTCTGAACCAGACAGCCAAACCCCTAGAGCAGTGTTTTTCAAACCCCCCAGGGGGTCGCGAAGCCTCTGTAGGGAGGTCGCGAGAACTCAGTAAAATAATCAATAAATTTCAAGGAGGTAGATTAAAAAGAGTTAACAAAATGATACTTGTTATGTTGTTTATACAAACACATTAACAAAAAATAAAATCTTCGTGAATCTTGCGCTTGAGTTTGTTCAATCAATTTCTCCCATCGTGAATCCGTTTTTGCAACTTTAAGTATTAAATCGTTTTCCAAATTTAAGCGATTTCTTAGTTTACTTTTTATTTGGGCCATTGATGAAAATGCCAACTCGCACAAGTACGAGGTAGAAAATGGAATCAAACACTTCAAAGCCTCGGTTGTTAATTCCGGGTATTCTGTTTTTCTTTTTAACCAAAAGGTATCCAAATTTTCAGACTTGAATTTCAAGTGTAACATTCCATCGACAGATAATTCCAGCAGATTCTCTTTGAGCTTAGTTGCTAAATTTGCCTCATTTATAACTGCATTTAAAAACGGATTTAAGATCCAAACTAAGATTAGAACTAACACTAGAAACTTTCGGGTTTTGCCGTGCGTCTTTTAATAAAAGGTTTAACGTTTCGGATGCCATGTTGCAACCTTCTTCAGAAACTGGTTCGAAGTGACGAGATCAAAAAATCGGTAATTATATATAAGTCGGAAAAACTAATTAATAATCAGTTAACGCTAATTACTAACTAATTAATAACTAATTGCGTCGCGTCCGGTGTGAGGCGGGAAGAGGTCTTCGTGTTCACCACCATCTTCCACGTTCTGCTAAGCTCCCAGCCATCCTCTCTGTTGACGTTATTATTATGTCGGTGAATCTCTATGGCTTCTCTTGTCAGTCTTTGGTAGTATCTGTTGCCCCTAGCCAGCACCTTTGTTTGTTCGAAGTCTATTCGGTGCCCCTCTGCATGGCAATGTTCCGCAACCGCCGACTGCTGGATCTTCTTCAGCCTTACGTCCCTCTCATGCTCCTTGATGCGGCACTCGACGTTGCGTCCAGTTTGGCCAATATAAACCTTCCCACAACTACACGGTAGTCGATAGACTCCCGCTCCTTTTAATGGAGTTAGTTTGTCCTTGGCTAATTTTGCTGACCGTGCCGTACCGCACTACGATGTCGTTCTTCTTGAGGTGCCTAGCAATTCGTTCCGTTACACCTGAAACATAGGGAAGACAGATAAATCCAAGTGGTTTTGTACTTACCGTGTCCTCTTTCTGCTTTCGCTGCTTGATGTCCCTCGAAGTGTATCCATTCTTCTGCAGCACGCCTCGTAGAAAGTGTTGCTCCTTCTTCAAGTTCTCTCCTTCACATAGTCTCGCTGAAATAATGTACGGATCACGGACCTCTTCTGTTGGGGATGATGATGTGAACATGCCTGTAAATACCTGTTGGTATGGGTCTTCTTTCGGTATACACCAAGTTCTATATCTCCATTTGTCGTCCTGGTGACCAACACATCTAGGAAGGGTAGTTTCTTGGCAGTTTCTGTTTCCATGGTGAACTTAATCATAGGATGTTGAGAGTTCAAGTGATCCAAGAACTCTTGGAGTCGTTTTTGACCATGTTGCCATATCACAAACGTGTCATCCACATATCGGAGCCATAGTTTTGGTTTCCACTGGCTCTTCTTCAAAGCGTCCTCTTCGAATAATTCCATGTAGAAATTAGCTATAACTGGCGATAGTGGAGATCCCATGGCTGCCCCTTCGAACTGCTCGTAAAATTCTCCTTTCCAGCTGAAATACGTCGACGATAAGCAATACTCCACCAGATCTGGCACGTATCCTGGTAAACCCTCCGGAATGAGTTTTCGGCGAAGACCCTCTACAGCATCCTTAACTGGTACCCTAGTAAAAAGATGGATTTAAGATCCATCTTTGCCCAGTTTTAATCGATATCTCTTGCACTGAGAAGTAATGACACAACTCTTTCTTCAAATTATCTAACACCATTTTCATACCAGATATATATGAGTTAATGTTTATCTCGCTTCCGACTTCTTCAATGAAAGACTGTGTCGACGAAAATGAATCAAAGTTGTTTTGATTTCACAATTTTGTTTTGACACAATTCAATTTTTTTTATAAAGCCATGGAGTTTGTCTTTTGCTGTAATGACATTTTCATCCCGCCCTTGAAGACTTTTATTCAAGTTGTTTAAATGCTCAAATAAGTCGGAAAGAAAAGCCAATTTCAAAAGGAATTCCGGGTCAGAAATGAATTCAGAGTAATGTGACTTGGCTTGTTGTAAATATACTAACAGTTCAGCGCGAAGTTCCACAACTATGGTCAGTACTTTGCCTTTTGATAACCACCTAACCTCTGTGTGGTAAAGCAAATTACGGTGTAGTGCCCCCATATCTTCACAAATGATTCCAAACAATCGAGTCTGCAACGCTTTTCCTTTGATAGAATTTGCAATGTTAATAATAATATTTAGAACTTGACTGTATTCTTGTGGCAGGGTTTTGGCTGCAAGAGCTTGGCGATGGAGAAAGCAGTGCATCCAACAAGCGTTTGGCATTTGTTCTTTCAGTCTAGCAATAAATCCACTCTTCGCACCAGTCATGGCTTTTGCTCCGTCACTACAAATAGCAATGCATTTTTGTGCCCAATCGATATTCATATCTTGCGTAGCTTCAACGAACATGTCATGCAAGAACTGACCTGTAGCATTTTTGGGAAGTGCCTTGCAAAATAGTATTTCTTCCATCAATATTTCATTGGATTCAAAACGCACAAAAGCTAATATCCGCAATATCCGTTGATTCATCAAATTGTAAGGACACAAAAGAACTTTTCTTTATTTTTTCTATGACTTGATCACGAACGTCAGTCGCCATATTGCTTATCGTGCGTTGAATGGTATTGTCAGAGAGAGGTATACTTTTGAGCTTTTCGACCTCTTGTTTGCCAAACATAATCTCTGCTATATCTAAAGCCGCTGGTAAAATCAAATTTTCGGCAATACTGTGAGGTTTTCCTGCTTTAGCCACACGAAAAGCTACTCGATAACTAGCGAGCAACGCTTTCTCATTTAGGTTGGACATTTGTCCTATAGCAGTTTTTTTGATGTTCAAGACCTTTTAGTTTTCGCTCAAAAAATTCCACGGGTTTATTTTTTCATTAGGATGTTTTGTGTTTAGCTGGCGTATCAACTTCGATGGTTTCATGCTTTCTCTTGACAAAATTTCAAAGCAAATTACGCACTGCGGTTTATTCTCAATCACAGTAAACCCAAATTTCAAATAATTGTCGTCATAAATAACGACAATTATTAAATTTAATTGTCGTAAATTTTTCTATGGATTAAATATTTTTAACATACATGAAAAAAAGGGTCGACGGGATTTTTTGTTACTAGGGGGGTCGTGTCATGAAAAAGGTTGAAAAACACTGCCCTAGAGGAAAGAATCGCCTGAAGACGCACTGCTAAACCCGAATGTTTCTAGTTCTAGGTTTAGTGTTAGTTCTAGTTTTGCACTAGCACTATCACTAGAACCAACACAAGACCTAGAACTAGAATCATTTGGATTTAGTCGTCTTGAGAGACGAGCGGCTAAATCTGATATAATTCTTGTCATAAGGACCTCACCTTCGTCCAAACAAAACTTATTGCATATGGGATAGTGCAAATGCATAATAGTTTCGTAACTATGGTTACTGCACTCACCCGTGTGAAGTTACCCATAAATTCCATCCATAAAAAAAACTTTTTTGTTTGTGTATCGATTTTAATGATTAATAGCTCATTAGGAAGATCTCGTAGAGTAGAGCCTAACATAGTTTTGGCGGCGCAGATTTTGGGCGGGAACACCTTAAATTCCGCGAAAACAGTGAAATATATAAAAAAAATCTCTAACTTTAGAGTCCTAAAAATTGAAAGCTAATTAACATAACATCATAGATCATATCATAGTAATAGCGGCGCGAAATTCTAACAATAAGGGTGATTAAACGATTAAAAACGTTATAAATAATTATATTCTTAGTCCTTTAAACATTGTTAGTAACTGTCACACTTTTATAATAAGTAAAAACACAGTATATTAATAAAATACTATAATTCATTATTATTAACGACAAGTCAACTGTATATTATATAATTTTTCTGTAAAGATAATAAGTATCTAAAACTAGCTACAACAATTATTTACAAAATGAGATCAATTAAACAAAATTGTATAAGTAGTCAACTACTAAAATCTAATTTAATTGTAGTTACATTTAGTTGCTACATTAAATTGTATATAAAAATTGATGGCACATTTTTACTGTACCGTATAGGGCCGTTACCCTCAATCAAATAGAAAGACAGTCTTTCAAAAAATCAATAAAGTATGTAAAAATAGAAGGATTGGTAACATTTTCAGATTCTAAAAATGTTTAATTTTTCAAATAATTAATATTAAAATTCAAAATTCCCTGTATAACAGCTTTGGTTACGTTTACGAGGTTTTCACGTAAGATCAAGAAGATCAGACAAAACGTGAATCGTTCGGATCTCTTCTTCTAGCGCATAAGATTCTCGTGGTATCTCGCTCATGCACCTTTTATTGATTTTTATTTCAACCAACCGCGTGCGAAACGACGGTGACGTATCCAAAGTTTTTTCAAATTTTCATTTTTTTTTAGGCCCTCTGAAAAATACAAAATTAATAGAAGTCTTCAATTTTGCTAAACTATCGAATAAGCCAATAGAAAAAATAATGTGTAACGGCCCCATTACAGTTTAAGATCGCTGTCTACAAAACTCAAACCGCTCGTCCAAACTATTTTTGCAGGTATCATGAGTCATCTACGAGCATTGTTTGTATTTGAATTCATTATGAACCTCTTCAGCGAAATAGAGACATTTTTCCTTTAATGAGTCGGAGTTTTTTTAATAAAGTTTCAATAATAATGTTTCTGTATGAATCTGCATTTAATGATTTAAATGGTTTATTTGATAATATACAGTCAATCAAATGACAGACAAGAACTCCACAATTGTATCAATCTGCTTGTAAAGGATAATCTAGTTTTGGAAATTTGTTTTAAATGTTCCTGGCTGTTGTTAAAGGTCGTATTTTCATACTGTGAATTGTATGTTAATGGATCGCGTTTCGCTCAACTCTCTTCTGGCACTTTGTTTGACTTTTCGTTTATTACACATCTCGTATTAAGTTATATTTATTAGTTATTAGTTAGTTACAGACAATTAACAAAAACGTTATATTTATGGATATGATTGTTTATAACCTTTTTAATCGTTTAATTACGGTTATTGTTAGAATTCCGCGCCGCCATTACTATGACATGATCTACAGGACGAGCCCTTTCCAAAAAGGTATCACACATTAAAATCGGACGATTAGCAAAAAAGTTGTATTTATGGGTATGATTGTTTATAACCTTTTTAATCGTTTAATTACGGTTATTGTTAGAATTCCGCGCCGCCATTACTATGACATGATCTACAGGACGAACCTTTTCCAAAAAGGTATTACACAAACTTAAATCGGACCATTAACAAAAAAGTTATACTTATGGATATGATTTTGCTTTTCAAAGAACCGCCTGGCGCCACGTACGTCTGGAAACCGGTTCGTGTTTTCTTGCACTTTTCTAATTACCCATATGATTTAGCGACGACCAAAATTCACTTTTGTGTAGAAGACAGTATACGCATTCTGATTTGGTAATCATACCTGATGTTATGTTAATTAGTTTTCAATTTTTGGGACTCTAAAGTTAGAGAATTTTTCTATATATTTTACTGTTTTTCGCGGAATTTAAGGTGTTCCCGCCCAAAATCTGAGCCGCCAAAACTATGTTAGGCTCTACTCCACGAGATCTTTCTAATGAGCTATTAATCATTAAAATCGATACACAAACAAAAAAGTTTTTTTTATGGATGGAATTTATGAGTAACTTCACACTGGTACTGCACTCATATATTGCGAGTTATATGAAAATTCCGATATAAAAATGCTACGTTAAAAATAGAAATGATAAAGATGAGTTTTTCTAATGTAAAAGGACAAACTGCGTAGAGGTGATGACGTTTACGCTGCGGTCGACTGAGCTGTCATCTGAAAACTCGCTTCACTATATTACCGCTACGAATTCAGTGATATTTGATGTTAGTGCTCAGTACTCCCGTAGAAGGCACCGGCTGTAGATCAGGCAGAGCTGCTTTCTCTGTCGTTCCACGCGATCTCTAATAACATCTCCGCTTTCGATCCCTACCACCATCAGAGCCGGTTATATTTCGAGTGTGGTCCGCATAACGAGAAAAGAAAATTAATAAGTCGGCTGAGAGCGACGCGTTTGCGCCCGCATTACGTAAGGGAAAATGAAAGGAGCCGCGCCGGTCCGAACCGGCAGACCGCGGTACGTAACGCAACCTTCGAAATCGACACGATCACTCCTATATTCGTCGTCGGCGCATATTGTCGTCGTTTTTTCGAATTTGTTTCTTTAACCGCCGGTAGATACGTGTACACGCGCGTGTGCTTCTCATTTTGTTAGTGTTAAGTTAAGATTGGCGCCTTCTCACTTTACCAAACGTTTTTTGGAGACGACGACGACGGCGCGCCAACAGCAAACGTGAGTCGATTCACAATGGTTTCTTTTCAGTTCTCCTTTCGCTCTCTTTCGCCTTGAAGATGAATGGATCCATGATTCATTCATCTTCGAGAGGCAAATTACCACAAAACGCCTTCTTCTTGTTTACAATTTAACACACATTGATTACTTAGTAAGAATTCCCACAATTTTGTAATTTATGCCATTCTTTTTTTTTCTTATTGGATTATGTGTGGAATTCTTTTTTGAAATATTAAAGATGTAACTTCTGTTGTGATAACAGCATACCAAAAGCGGTAAAATATGCACAGACGCCAGGATTCGATTGAATAATTCAACACTGATGTCGCTAAGCAGTAAAACCATTGATATCTGATGGACACAATTTACTTACACTTCCTGCTGTCACTGTATTGTGGTAAAAATAAAAGTTATGATGTTGTTTGAATGCTAATTAAATTAGAGCTTCTCGGTATTAACCCAACCCAATAATTCTTTTGATGTTACACAATGTTATTTGTTTTATTATTATTTTTTTATTAAATTAATCAGACGTAGAGATTAAGCGATAAGCGATAATTATTAGTGATAAGTACCTACCAGAAATAAACAGTGATCCAACTGCAAGATCATTTTATACCTTTTTTGCAAACATTCTCTCATCACTTTATCATGCTAAGTTTTACTAAGTAAATGCTAAAATTAGATAATATGCTAAAATTAGATACATATTTAAATTTAGTTAAATAACCCACTGTGGTAAATTGTTAAATATTGTTAGGAGTCATCTTATAGTACGTAGTACAGACTTATTAATGTTTCTTGTTTCTCGTATGTCTTATGCCGACGAACATTATTGCTTATTTGTTACAATATAGCAGTTGTAAAGAGGAGCGGGAAGTGAAGACGCTAGCACGCAGAGTAGATTTATCGCTCCCTTATGTAATATCCGCATTGAAGCAGCGCCATCTGTCCGTTGCGGGTCCGAATGCGAGACTTGAATCCGGTCGCGAAGAGAGATCTCGGGGACGTACGGGAAGGGCTAATGTGCTGGTACTGAACGCATTAGCATAATTGCACTTGGCTGCTTATGTTTTCACACGTCGATCTGATCGAGTGTAATTGCTCGCACAGTTAAGAATTTCTATTGCGGGAAAACGAACATTTTTCTAGGTACATCCGTCTCTAGAATCGTCTTCGGTCGGTTCGGCCCTTTCCGCAGGCAAATAATTCCAAAATTGGATGTGCTGGAACGTGAACGTAACTATTCGCATAAACTATTCCCTGTCGCGACACCATAAATCGACGAGAAAGGGAATTCGCGACGCGCTGCAGAGGGCGTGCCTCTCACAATATTGGGAACCAGGAAATGAGCATTGTGGAGCCGGCAGTAAATAATCAATAGCGATGGTAACTCACGCAGGACACCGGACCGCTATGGGGCATTCACGTCGCCTTATCTGTTCGGATATTTATACGAGACCGATAAATTTTAGCTGTTTCACGCATTGCCCGCGCAGGCGGTGAGATATCTTGTCCTCATGTCAAACATGCGCTTCACACGATCACCACCATAAATGATATATTTTACCTTCTATCCCACCAATAAGCATCAATGAACGAATAAATGAATGAAAATACGTGAATAAGTACCAAGAATTTGCGTTAAATCCCATCAACTAATAATACTAAATACCCAATACACTGTTCGTATTCAATTTATTATCGTTATTAAACGTTAGTTTTTCATAGAAAATCCAAATAATCAGATAATTGAGTGGTTATTGCTCAACTCGGATACTTCATGTGTGTGAAAACACCTCCGCTCAGCTGCTGGCGGCCGTAATTACAAATTGCTTTTTGTGTAAATACCGACGCGCATTACATACATATAAAAGCGATTGGTGGCTAATTGCAAATAGATAACACGTAAAGGAATGCGCGTAATATTGCAGAAATACCTTTAAGAATGGTATCGTACGACAATAACAACGTTAAGTTATATCCATACGAAACGGCACAGATTGTTCGATTGCCACACCAAAGCCGAAGGTCGCCGATCGAGAACGGTTTACGTCGGTAAAAGGAGCACAGGTTAGCTGCACACAGCAGACGTATTTCACTTGTTTCTCTAAGCCGTCAATGCGAAAAAGAAAATTTTTCGAGAAATCTCCCACGCCTTGTTTTTGTTGACCGGACAATAGGTTAATAATTTCTCGGTAATTATTCCATTCCCAAGTGAGTCAAGTGCATTTGAAAGGTCTTTCCAAGAAATTGTATTAGTGTAAATAAATTAGAACACAAGTTAAGGAAATTACGATAATAAATTTCCTATACGATATTTGTACAATTGAACTAAAACTAAAACTAACACTATAAATAGAACTATAAATAAAAAAAAAGGAATTTTAATACACGTTTAAGGACTTGGTTAGATTACTGTAAAAAAAGATTCTTGTTACTGTTGGTATAGAAATGTTTGGAATTCAAAGTTGGTGTTCTAATTTTGCGTTGATGTCTCCGTGGAAGTAATGAGTAAAAAGTGTGTAGACGAACCGCTATAGATATAAAACCATGTAGTTCTCATGTGGGAAAATGTTAAATGTGACTGTTCGCTCATTAAAGTGGCAAACAACGGCGAACCGGTGCAGAAATAAAATCGTAGCGGCAGTGAGATCACGAAGAGTTAGACCGAGACGCGCTGGTTTTGCAGTGCGCGCGGTTACCTATTGGCCATAAATGTCAAGGCAGTCGTTGTCGGGCGGCCGTGCGGATATTTGCATGCGCGATAACGTAATGCGTTATTACTACAATGTCGGTAGATTATGGTCGCTGGACGAGCGCGGCTAACTACAAGTATATCTACGGTCTATGTAGATCTAGAAGCTGCTCTTCGCGACCCGGCCACAGCCCCAAGGTATAGAATAAGTCCTTCGGTGGAGTTATGAGCCCGGGTCCGGCTCGTAAGGAACATATTCTGACCTTCTGAACGAATAAAGAACACGCTAGGGAAATTGCTTAAAGTGCAAAGTAAATAGAAACTGCTAAATATATAAATACCTGCAAGTAACAAAGCTCAACGTTGTTCTAACCTTACGATCTAACTTGGTTATTTCAATGCTAGATCAAGGCGGTTACCATTGTTGCGTGCCGTGACACGGTTTACTGATGTTCTTATTTGGAAGTCGCTACAACTAACTGAATTGTCTAAAAAACCTTGTACTCGTAAATAAAAATCATTAAATCCTTTTTTGGGGATCGATACAGATCGCTATTTCAATATGTTTTCTGTTAATTGAATATACTAAAAAGGAGTTCCATCTCGTTATATCTTATTATAAGAAAGAATTATCAGAATTAAAAATAAATAGGTATTATACAGGGTGTTCCGGTGACTCGGGGCATAAAATTAACCTCATATACTAGAGCAAAAATGATGATTCGTGAAAAAAAATTATTATAAAAGTCTTCAAATGGTCAAGATATAGGCCATCAAAGTTCAGAAGGTTTAACACATTTTTCTAAATATTTTCAATACCATTTATGGTAGAGCGTTGAAATTAGGTACAAATTTGATCGGGCGGCGGCAACCATGCTATACAGGCTGTCCCTAAAATTTGTTTGCTCAGGACTTTTTTGTTCGCTCGTAACCCTACATTTATTTTTGTACTTTTTAATAGAAAATTTATTTTAGAAACTATTATCACTCTTTGAAAATTTTGATAACATGACCGTTTTCGAGTTATACGCGAAAATATTAAGCTTCGATTTCAATGGTAACACTAAAAAACAAAAAACTTCGAAAAAGTCAAGGTTGGCCATGGCAATTAAAAAAAACAAATTGAGCTGTCAACTTGCTTATGTCGTTTAAACACAAATGATAGTTTTTTGTTAGTTAAGTTTTTATTAATTTTAAGTGTTAAAAATGGAGAGTTACACATTTAGTGAACAAACTGACATGATTTTGACATTAGGGGAATGTCATGGAAACGCCGTAGCAGCCGCTAACCGTTATCGGGAGAAATTTCCGAATCGCAGAGCGCCCAATCGAAAAACATTTTTAAGGACTGAAACCCGTTTAAGGGAAAATGGGACGTTTAAGCCGAAATTTAGTAAGTAACAGTAACGTAAGATCAGTCCGAACACCCGAACTAGAAGAAGATATTCTACACTACGTAGAAGAAAATACTACAGCTAGTACTTTGGATATGGCGAGGCACTTTTTAACTTCAAAAACAACTGTCTGGAGTGTTCTTCACTAGCAACAACTTTATCCATTTCATTGTTACAAAGTTCAGGAAGTTCGACTGGCTGATTACCTACTGCGACTGCAATATTGCCAAATAATGCAGCACAAAATCCAAATTGATGATCAGTTTTCTGAAAAAGTACTTTTTACAGATGAATCCACTTTTTCTAAAGATGGAATCTTTAATTTGAGAAATTTACATAGTTGGGCGGACGAAAATCCAAGATTTAAGAAAACTTGGAAATCACAATGGAGATTTTCTCTTAACGTTTGGGCTGGCATTATGGGCGATGTAATTATTGGACCCGTTTTCTTGCCATCAAGGCTGGATGGACGTACATACAGGCGACATTTAGAAGAATTAGATGATTTTTTAGATGACGGTCCTTTAAACACAAGGCAAGCAATGTAGTATATGCATAATGCTGCTCCTGTGCATAGCACACAAGCTGTCCAAGAATTTCTGAGGGAACGTTTTCTGGGACGGTGGATTGGACTAGGAGTAGGTGCACCGATAAGTTGGCCCCCCGATCGCCGGATCTTACACCTGTAGATTTTTATTTATGGGGACGCGTTAAATCGCTAATTAACTGCGTTTAAATCAGTTGATCGAAAACGAGTTGATCAACTGAGGTTGCGAATTGTTGATTCATTTGATCAACTTCAAACTGAGATCGATGTTCTCCGCAGAGTGCGCTTTAATTTAAGACGGCGATATCAGGCGTGCATCTGCTTTAGTATTTTTTTGTTCTTTTTTATTTATTACTATTTGTTTATAATTTTATTGTTATTGTTAATATTTTTGTTGGAATTTGTTGAAATCGAAGCTTAATATTTTCGCGTATAACTCGAAAACGGTAAATGTTATCAAAATTTTCAAAGAGTGATAATAGTTTCTAAAATAAATTTTCTATTAAAAAGTACAAAAATAAATGTAGGGTTACGAGCGAACAAAAAAGTTCTGAGCAAACAAATTTTAGGGACATCCTGTATAGCATGGTTGCCGCAGCCCGATCAAAGTCAAAATTGGTTCAATGATTTTGCTTGATATTTTTTTACCCTGTACCAAATTTCAACGCTCTACCATAAATGGTATTGAAAATATTTAGAAAAATGTGTTAAAATTTCTGAACTTTGATGGCCCATATCTTAGCCATTTGAAGACTTTTATAATAATTTTTTTTCACGAGATGTCATCATTTTTGCTCTAGTATATGAGGTTAATTTTATGCCCCGAGTCACCGGAACACCCTGTATAGAAAAATATACAGCATGCCCATTATGTATGGAATATAGTATATATCTTGGTAGCTATCAACTTTATAAAAAAACATTTTATACAAAAGTTGTTTAATATTTGATTTGCCATAATAAGACAGCATTCAATTGTTTTTATTTCAGAAATAATTCGAGGTATTTGACGATCTCGGATATTTAGATTAATGTTATTGATTAATTTTTATTAATAAACAATTTTTACATTTTTTTCAAAAACTTTCTGATGTAAGGGTATAAAAATTTTACGTCATCGTAAAGAGAAAAGTAATCTCTATCAAATGAGCCTATCGAAAGGGTATATTGCCATTTAAAAAAATTCAAGTGTTAGTCGTTACTCATTTGTTTTCTGACTTAAAAACAATTGAATGCAGTCTTATTATGGCAAATAAAATATTAAGCAAATTTTGTATAAAAAAATCTTTATAAAGTCAACATTTACCGAGATATATACTATATTCCATACATAATGGGCAACAATACAGCGTGTCCCGTATCTTCCGCATCAGAGCATTATACGGTTGTAGCATACATTATTCTGAAGCGATCTTTCTAATAAAATTTTTTCGAAATGTTTATAATAACCGCATGGGAACTGTTTAAAGGAACTGTTTTTCGTCCAATCAGCAGATCGCAAATCAGACTCAGGTAATCGGTGCCACCCTCGGCCGGTCCGCTCACCAATAGATTCGTTATGGAAAGAGAAATAAACTTTTTCGATGAATCAAAGTTGTCCGTTATTGGTCGTCGTTAAACAGTTCCCGTGCGGTTATTATAAACATTTCGAAAAAATTTTATTAGAAAGATCGCTTCAGAATAATGTATTCTACAACCGTATAATGCTCTGATGCGGAAGATACGGGACACGCTGTATACACTGTATATGGTAAGCACGCATTTAAAGATATCGCCATGTCGAATGCCTATCTGCACACTTACTTGGATGTTTGTGTATTAGTTTTAGTTATACAGGGTGAGTCAGAAAAAATGGGAAATCCGAATACCGGAGATACTAGACACCAAAATATGATGATTTAACGTAACATCTCTTATACAAATGTCAGTGGTTTTCTAGGCATAGGGTGTTAAATTCTTATTTCGAAATTTCTTGATAATTTTGAAGTTTTTTGTACTATTAACATAAAATTTGGTAGTTTTATGTTTTCGAGCATGAGAAATACGAATTTCAAACTTGTTTTGTTATTTTTCGTAGAGGGCGCTAGATACACGCTGCTCGTTTGATAAATCAAATCATAAGTTTTTTGACTCGACAGCTACGACCAATAAGAGCTGCAAATCACAAAGAGCATTCAATTTTACATAAAAAAGGTACTCTTATTCCAATTGTCTAAGTCTATCGGTTTTCGAATTGTTTCCTTTTAAATGTTTAAATGTATTTTTTCTTCTAAAATATTTATTTTTTAACATAAGCAAAGTTGTGTTATTTTTCCGCTTATGTTTCGACAATTGCCTGTTAATTGTCAACATTGATCTAATTTCCGTGTGCAATAATCATTTTTACCAACAATAAAGTTATTACCAATTTGAAAATGTCACGACATAATAAGTTTTTTAATAGTGAGAAATCCAGATTTAAGTCCACCGGATTTTTGAAAATGGTCACAATATTCTATTGTTATTAATTAATTGTTATTGATTATTATCGTTACTAATTGCTATAGTTACTGTGTGTTATTGATTTTAAATGTTAACCTTAAAATTACTTTGAAACAATTAAAAGTAGATAACTTGGAAACCAGTAGACTTAGACAGTGTAAGCAAGAGTACCTTTTTTGTACTTCTTTGAGTACTTTTTTTGTGTATCTAGCGTCCTCTACGAGTAATCACAAAACAAATATCAAATTCGTATTTATCATGCTCGAAAACATCTAACTACCAAATTTTATGTTAATAGTACAAAAACCTTCAAAATTATCAAAAAATGTGTATTAAAAATTAAAAACCACCGACATTTGTATAAGACATGTTAGGTTAAATCATCATATTTTGGTGTCTAGTGTCTTCGGTATTCCGATTTCCCATTTTTTCTGACTCACCCTGTATATTTTTAGTCTACATAATTATTATTAATGTCATGCAAAAGAATTCAATCGCTGAATGACCAAGTATCCATAAAATGCTGCTTTAATGATCAAGTAGTATTAAATTTATAGGAAATTAAACTGGAATAATTTTCCGTTTGAACATATGTTGACATAATTCATGATTTAGATATCCTTATTCATCGAAATAGTTTCTATTGAATTCGGCACGTTCTAATCGCCAACCGATCGTTCTACTTCCAACTCTATTATTGACAACACGAAAATTCAATAAAGTTACGCAGGGGCTAGAACTTAAAGCATTACGAAATAGTCGTCTTGCAAACCAGGTTTTCTCTGATTTGAGAAATCTTTTAATCGTTTCTACGTTTCCAAGTTTTTGTTTTAAAAAATGATGCAATAACAGCAAAAAGAAGAATAATATGCAATTAATTTGAATAATTTAATTGTAAATAGAAATGAATTCGTCGTGGTTATTGTTGTTCCTGGTTCACATAATCGAATTCCAATACATCACGCCGAGTAAACTCTCTCACGTGTCAGCCTGCAGCCCTAACAGCGATTCCTGGTTCGATCCACAGGCTAATGTGGCGTATCAATTTCCTGCAGGATTACGGAGAGAATAGTGCGGCTCCATAACCTATAATTCAAATGGTGCTCGGCGTACCGCCGGTTTCGATTCGTCTTATTTTTGCCGCGGTCGTTAGGCCGACCATATGTTCTCTAGTGCTCCGTTACTCGTTAATAGTGTTAATATTGTAATAGCAAATTACAAGCTATAAGATTGCATTAGCGACATGCGATGGCTGCCCCTCAGTCGTTAGTATCCACTAATCCAGCGCCGTGGAAATGTAAATTGCTGTCAATTTATACCTAGGAAATTACACAGCGACGTTCTTCCATATCTGGCGTTTAAACTTCTCTCGCTTTCTGTGTACCTAATACACCTATAGAATAGCAAACTTCGCTTTTCAAAAGAAAGTAAAACCACCGTAAGTCACACTCCAGGTTCTCTTCGCTCTGTTTATTTACTGGTTCACACGTAACAATTCGCGTCGACTTTAGATTTTAGTCTACGCGGTTTAATTGCTTCCTGTGGTTGCGTTTCCCTTTCTCTTCTTGTTGTCTATGCTGTTCTCGCCTATAACGGCTCTCGTTCGACATTAATTGGTATACAGATTAAAGGTCATTACTATAGCACGTAAGACAAAGGATTGCACACTGAGAAATTACGTCAAATGACACTCACCAACAATTATTTATCCCATTATCTCGCTAAAGGACTTCCGTAATTCATTTTAAATATCTAATTAAAATAAATAAAGTGACAAAGTATAAAATACTAGGTAATGAAAGTCTTACATAACTTAACGTTTTGTATTTTGTAACGTTATATTACACAAGTAAATTTAATTTTATTGCTTGTTTCAGGTAAGAAACAAATTCCTAAATACTGGTAAGCTATCAGATTTCATTTCGTTTTCACTTTCATTTATAAAATTTACATAAAATTTCGATTTACGCAATATTTAACGAAAATAAAAAAATCTTCGCCGTGAAAGCTCAAATATTATAATGAACATACTAAAAAAGAACAATGACAAACAAAGCCTCATGGCACGATGACGTAGCCTAAAATGTTACACCCACATTGTTTACGAACCTGCGTCAAGGTGTTGTTTGTTCCTTGGTACAAGTTTACGATGGCTTCGCAAGATTTCATTACGAAACATTGTATAATAACATCCCACTTCCGTGCTCGACGTATTGCACATCGCGCTTGACTTCTAAACTTTAATGCGGATCTTGATCGCTCTAGTTTTTCCAAGATCACATCACGGTATACAATCGCGAAATATAAATACGTTAGTATCTATTTTTTCTTTTCGTTAACGACCGCGCTCACCTTGCAAATCGAATAAAATTTCGAACTGCTGGAGAGTAACCTTTTCGCTCAGACGTAATACATCACCCATAAAAATGGACAATACAACAAATGCATCCGGTAATTTAAAACAATTAACACAAGTTGAAATTTTTATTCAATTACATACTATTTTCAAGGCAATTTGACACTATGAGTTGCATAATTTTCTATTTTTAGGAATATTATTTTGAAATGTCCTTAAATTTATTTAAATTAAAGTATAGATTGACTTGTGTTTCCGGGAATATTATTTCCTTATTTGCTAAGATAATAAATGTTAACATAAATGTAGGTCAGAAACCTTTTCGTTCCAAGAAGTGATAAAGTACTATTGTAAAACCAATAGAGGAAGCATAAAACTTTATGTATTCATTTATGTTTTAACTAAAATTCTTATCTTTACAAAGATGTGCATAGATATCTGGTCAAATACCTTTCGTTTCCAAGAACTTAATATTACTATTTCATTATTTTTGCACACATTACAAGTATTTAAGTATCTGTCTTAAAGACAACAAAAATTTATGAAAAGAAGTTTATAGAGATAATCATCAAGTTAAGACGTTAATTCCAAATAATAAGTCTTTTGTATTCAATCGTAAGCACCTGTAACGCCATCGTAGTTCCATTATCGTAATATTTACGATTAGGTAACTCGCCAACGCCATTGTGCGCCTCAATGGCGATGCCTTTATACGGTTTTGGCCGCTGTTGCAATGCCCTCGGTATTTGCCACTTGCACAATTTCATTAGCGAATATGACCCACTTCGGCGCTTGAATAAAGCCGCCAGTTCGACGATCGTGTTCAACCGTGTCCAGCCCATTCAAATTTCCAGTGTAGAACTCCACGCTCCATTTGGAGTCCTCGTACGTACGTGTGTACGTAATAAATCATATCGTTACTTCTCTCACCTTTCATACAAACACGATTTTATATACGTAATACGATTTTAGATTTATTGGGGGTTAATATCGACAACAATTATTTTCAATTAAACTTAAAATTAATTAATGAAACAAACATAACAATTAAAGTTTTATGGTAGTAATCAAAATTCTAAATTGGTCTATACCCGATCTAATTAGTGAAAAAGAAAAAAATCTAAAAAATATTTTAGATCTTGTTGTGTGAAGTATTTCAACTTAAATCCCTGTAACAGTTGTAAGATTGTGACGTAATCAATTTGAATATGGCAGTTTGATACATTATTTATAATTATGTAACGTTGCTTTTTATTGCTAGTTTTTTTTAATTGAATGCAAAGATCACCTTTTAGTAGGAAAAACTCTCGATTTTAAAATTTCGAAAGTTGGTGAAAGTGAATAACCGGACTGCAGAATGGCGAAGGTCCAACAATTTTTCATAAGATATTGTATTATTTTGTTTTGTTCGAATTAATTAATTATATAAACCAAATTTTTTACAAATAAATCACACAGAAAACATATAACAATTATTTAATTGGATAATAACGAACAAAACATACATTTTTTTTGTTAAATTAAAGAACATGAATCTCAGGGACAAAAAAAAAAAAAATAAAACGCAAGTTCATGGAGACACCTATAACTAAGTTTTTAAATTTACGAACTAAATATAAAATAGAGCATAAAGAAATCTGTGCAAGAAAGAGGTAACTCCTTTATAAGTGTTGAAATTGACAAAGCTTATACGCGTTAATTTATAAGGGTCTTTTAAGATTGATTTTTTTTATTTTAATCGCGAGGGTTATAAAAATTAAAGAGTTCGATAAAGGGAAATTATGTTCACTTAACTTGTTTCCGGAGGCGTGACATGTCAGTTAAAAATGGTTGGTCTTGCGGGAAGGATGTTCTTCGGTGTTAGAAGTTTAGGAGTCTCAGGAAATTTAGTTCTCGGGTCCTTCGGGAACAGGATGGAACATTGGACTCGATCTCAGGTATGGTTTCGATTTCTTCGCAGATAATTTAGAAACACTTGTTTACTTTTACTTGATAAAGAAAATTGAGTTGTCAAAAAAAACTTAGGTTAGAAATTTTTAGGTTAAATTGACGTAGATTCGACAACGCTTCGCTATAGCCAAAATTGAACTCTCTCGGTGTCAAATTTGCGCGGCCTTATATACCCTTTTTGGACAAAGGCTTCTTGGATATTCGAATTTGATCGCCTCAGTTTGAATCTGAGCTCTCTGATTGGTTGATAAAATGGCGGGAATTATAAATTACACAGGTTGGCCAAAATGATTGATTTTTTTAAAGAAAATAACTATCAACTTTGAAAATATTCGAAATTATTAATAAACTTTAAATTTGATTAAGATTTTGTAATTTTGTAGCTAATTTTTCGTTCTTTTAGATAATCGCGATTTCGGGTGTTAAATTCCTTCGAAGAATTCGTAATTTGATGTTAAAGTTTGGAAAGAAAAAAATGGAATTTAGATATATAAAATGATTCAGAAATGAATGAAATTGCGGCCTAAGGGCTAAATCGACACGATCTATCGATCTCGCATGGTTTTAGAATCGAAAATCGTCTGAAAAGTCGCCAAAATCAATACCTGTCAAAATGTAAATGTCAAGGTCAAAATTTGAAGGTCATAGACTTCAATGAATTACCTTTTTCTTGCACATCGTCCTAATTTTTCTTAAAACTAAACGAAAATCATAACAAAACTAACTACTTATAGTCTAATCCTTTGATTATATATAATATGGATTGAGCTAACTGAATATATCTACTAACAAAAATGTGGCTCAAGGTGAATAGACGCAGATGGAAAGCGATAATGTGAAAGTGTAACAAAGATAGACATAAAACGGTACTAAACAGACGGGCGCATGCGCACAAAAGTGTCAAACCTGACGTTTATCGTTTTGTTGTGTCACATGTTAAAATTATTGGTAATGATTACATGGCAATATTTGATGTTTGTTTTTTTAAATATATGATCGTAGTTAGTAATAAAAAAAAAATAAATGACTGTATTTGTTGATTGATAAAATAAATAATTCGTCGAAAGCTTTTGTAGAGAGAGTTAATTATTACAAGATAAAAGAACCTTTAAATTACCAACAATTAATAGGTTATGGGCCCAGATTCCAGTCGTTAAATTAATAATAATAAATTTCCGTAACCTTAAAAATAAAAAAAAGATTAAAACATGATGCAATCGACTAGCAAGACGACCCAAATAGAACAATTAAATGGAGAAAACTATTACAATTGGAAGTTCCGGATGGAAATAATTCTAGAAGAACAAGGGGTTCTACAAATGGTCAAAACAGTAATTGATCAGTCTAAGTTGAATGAAACAGAAAAGAAAAACGACTGCAAAGCGAAGTCGCTAATAGTGCAAAGTGTAGCGGATAGCCAGTTGGAACACTTGCGAGAAAAGGAAACAGCATATGAAATGTGGAAGGCATTGGAAGAATGTTTTCAAAAGAAAGGTTTGCCAGGGCAAATGTTTCTCAAGAAGAAAATGTTGGCAATGAAACTGAAAGAGGGCGAATGCCTAAATAAATTTATAAATCAATTTGAAGAAGTGTTAAGACAATTAAAATCAAGTGGAGCCGTATTGAAACATGAAGATATAATTTGTAATTTATTGATGGCGTTACCCACATCGTTTGCAACAATTGCTACGGTTATTGAAAATTTATCATCCGAAGAATTAAAATATGATTTTGTGAAATCGAAACTATTATTGGAATATGAAAAACAAAAAATAATAAATAATAAAAATAATTTTGAGAACAGTACAGGAAATAACCAGATGGCATTTATCGCGGATAAATCATGTTACAAATGTGGGAAGCGGGGACATTTTAAAAAGGATTGTTGGTATAATAAAGGAAGGAGCAGTTCCGAGATACGAGGTTCAAACACAGGATACTTCAGGAATCAACGAGGCAGATATATTCGTGGGCAAGCACCTGGAAGGTACTCAAGAGGAAGAGGTTATGGTAATCAAGCGAGAAGTAATTATGTCAATAATGAAGAAAACATTAATAACAAAATGGAAGCTGATAATAAAGTTCCTGATAAAAATGTATGCTTTATGGGGGAATTGGATACAAATAAACAAGCAAGTGGGACGGATTTAAAATTCGTTATAGATTCAGGTTGTACTGATCATTTAGTTAATGATAAGCAGGTATTTAAAAATCTATTAATGTTAAAAAATCCAATTAGAATAGCAGTGGCGAAAAATAATAGTAGTTTAGATGCGGTAGGGATAGGAAATATATCAGCATATAGTGTTATAAATAATGAAAGAATTTTGTGTAACATTAAGAATGTTTTATATGTTCCTAATTTAAGACAAAATCTATTATCGGTTAAAAAGTTAGAATCTGGGGGTATAAAAATAATTTTTGAAAATGCTGAGGCAAAGTTATATAAAAATAACAGATTGATAGGCATAGGTGAACGGAAAAAATTATATGAAATAAATTTTGAAATCATAGAGGGTGAATGTTATAATATTCAAAATGATAATAACGAGTTTATAAAATGGCACCGTAGATTTGCGCACTTAAACTATTTAGGTTTAAGTAAATTAATAAAAGGAAATTATGTCAATGGGATAAATGACAAAATACCAATAGAAGAAATAAATTTTTGTGAACCTTGTATTGCGGGCAAAATGTCTAGACTACCATTTAGAACACGAGCTAAAAGTAAACGATTGTTAGAGATCATACATACGGATGTTTGTGGTCCTATAACACCAACATCTAGTGATGGTCACAGATATTTTGTAACATTTATTGACGACTATTCACATTTTACAATAATTTATATGATAAAACATAAAGGAGAAGTATTTGATAAATTTAAAGAATATTTTCAATTGACTATGAAAAGAAATAGAAAAACCTAAAAATGCGGAAATTTTGAGAGCTAAATGGGTATATACTAAAAAACCAATGGAGGCAAATATAGAAGAACAATATAAAGCTAGACTTGTAGTCAAAGGTTGTGGACAAAGAAAATCATTTGATTATGAAGAAATTTATTCACCTGGAGCAAGGATGTTCTCAATAAGAACAATACTAACAATTGGAAATCAATATGGATTTGTATTTAGACAGTTAGATATAAAAACAGCGTTTTTAAATGGAGAATTAACAGAAAAAATTTATGTATATCCACCAGAAGAAGTAACATGTAAAAGAGGAAATGTTCTAAAGTTAAATAAATCTCTATATGGTCTCAAACAAGCTGCTAAGTGTTGGAATAAGAGAATTAATGATTTTTTAATAAAAATTGGATTTATTAGATCAATTAATGAATATTGTTTATATACTAAAGGCAATGCTGCAGATATTATATTTTTAATTTTATATGTTGATGACATAATTTTGGCTGGAAATAAAATAGATAATGTTGAAAAGTGTATAAAAGAACTGACGAATGAATTTGAATTAAAAGATAAAGGCAATTTGAAATACTTATTAGGATTAGAGATAGATTATGATATAAAGAAGGGAATATTGAAAATTAGTCAAAGAAATTATTTGTTAAAAATTTTAAAACGTTTTAATTTTGAACACTGCAATTCATGTACAACACCTATAGATCCCAAATTGAAACTAGAAGTTATAGAAAATGAACGTTCAAAACAACCTGTCAGAGAATTAATAGGATGTTTGATGTATTTGATGTTAGGATCAAGACTTGATATAAGTTTTGCTTTGAATTATTTTACAAGATTTCAGGATAAAAATCAAAATGATGTTTGGAAACATATGAAGAGACTGATGCGATATTTGAAAGGAACAGTAGATTTTAAATTAACATACAAAAGAAATGTTGAGGAACTACCATTTAAATGTTATGTGGATTCAGATTGGGCAAGTGATGAGTATGACAGAAAATCAGTTACAGGATATTTGATACAAATATTTGGAAACACTATACTGTGGGTAACAAGGAAACAAAATAGCATAGCAATGTCAACTGCTGAATCAGAATTAATTGCTTTATGCTCAGCAGTACAGGAATGCTTGTGGTTTAGAAAATTATTAAAAGAACTAAATATAAATTATGATTATATCAAGATATTCGAAGATAATCAAGCATGCATTTCAATTATAAAAAATCCTGAAAACAATAAACGCGTGAAGCATATTGACCTGAAATATAATTTTATTCGTAACCATTTAGATAAAGGTGATGTAGTTGTTGAACATGTGAGTTCAAAAAATCAATTAGCTGATATATTGACAAAAGGGACAAATAAGTATGATTCTGAGTTAAATCGTAACAGATTAGGTTTATATTTATGTTAAATATTAATAGTATGATATTATGATAGTTTATTAAGTTAAGAGAGTGGAGTAATCATTAAGGAGGGGTATTAAAATTATTGGTAATGATTACATGGCAATATTTGATGTTTGTTTTTTTAAATATATGATCGTAGTTAGTAATAAAAAAAAAATAAATGACTGTATTTGTTGATTGATAAAATAAATAATTCGTCGAAAGCTTTTGTAGAGAGAGTTAATTATTACAAGATAAAAGAACCTTTAAATTACCAACAATTAATATCACAGCCAGTCACACCGTTATGTTTAAAAATGTATTGTTTCGTGTGCAAAGTTCGCGATAATACAGTTTCACATCACCTGTAAGTATTATAAATGTTACTTCTAATTGATAGTTTTTATCTTATAAATTAACGCACGCCCATTATATGTCAGAACGCTTCTATGTCTATCTCGGTTCGATCACCTTGCGCAAGCTATCTCTCTCGTTGGTTCAATCCATATTACATATAATCAAAGGGCTAATCCAAAATTGTAAATTTCTTAAATTTAATTAGTCTTTTTTCTGTTTCTTCGGAAACACGGATTTTATTACAATATATATGTTTTAAATCATTTCGCAACACTTTTGAAATGACTTATAAAATAGTTCTGAAAGAAGCAAACATACGAAGTTTTGAGTGCTTACTGCACATTGCTTATGGAGTAAATTGATGTCTAAATTTGGCGTATTAAAAAACAGCAAAGCAACAGTTAAGGTTAGCAAGGACTAAGTATGGCAAATGTTTCGTCCATCTATACATGTCATCTACAGTCCATAAAGTCTTAATTCATGGTACTGTCATAATAAAATTTGGAACTTTCCTCATAGTCATTATGTCAAAAGATACACAAGTCCGAAATAAGGATTTTCGAACAATTTAGCCTGTATTAAAATATTGTTTGATGTTTCAATTTTAAATTGAAATTGTATAAATAATCTTATACAACACATGATTTCAGTAAATTCTAATTTTGAGTTTGTTGAAACAATAAGTTTTATGTTTGTATTAAACATTTTATAGTGCCAAATATTTTGTTATTATGATGCTAAAATACCAATGTTACTTTTATATCGCAAATGATACAAACCAATACTGACGTAATTCTCAAATAAAGTTAAATGGACTTAAATATTTATGTTGTTACATAAAGAATAGCCAAAAGCAAGATTTCTAACTTAAACGGAAACAGCTGATGCAAAAAAAGAAAGTGAAAATATCTCCGAGATTGATGTGTTTCGAAACTTCAAGACATGAATCTAAGAATTGATCTGAACGCTAACTTAAATTAATTCAATAATTCAAGAGTCACTCCGTTACAATTTTAATTTCTCAATGCGCATATCCCCATCAATACACATTTTACAATGGTTCTCATCGGTCGTTTAAAAACTAGATCCCATTATCATCTCCTCCTTTTCATCACTCGAACCATTGTCCTCGAAGTGCAATTCAAAAACACCACACAGAGTCAATTACTAATCCGGACGATGGAAACACGTGGGTTTCTTGCGAACGCATTTCCACGTACCAACCTCCTCACGCGTTGGTCGTAGCATTCACGTGTCTCATTATTCCGTTTATTAAATCGAGATTCGTTGGCCGATGGCGCTTATGGAACGCTTATACTGTATACTATATATGAACACCTATTGCGTTCGCATGCCGGCGTTTCTTGTACATACACCAAGCGCGGTTTTAATATGTAGATCCAGTGGCGGGGTTCTGTTTTTGATATGACAAGGTCGTATAGTGACTATAGTCGGGCTGTTTCTATTCGGCCTCGATTTAACAACGTACTACAGTCCGGAGAGACTTTTACAGATTAAGATAAATACATGGTCATTTGCATAAACGGCTACGAGAGTTATCGGTTAGGTTTTTTTTGCCATCTTTTTTTTCTGCTTGATATCCGCGTATATACCTACGTTCAGGAATTATTAACGTTTTGTAGATTCGAGAGTTGTTGCCAGTTTAGATTAATCGCCGTTGCGGTGAGTTATATCGCAACATCGAATTGTAGATGAATTACAAATTCAGGAAGGTTTATATCATTTACACGTGGCGCGGCTTATAATTAACATGCAATTAAAATAATTAGCAGGTAATTAGTTAGAGTAAACATGATTCAGGGATGTAATATTAACGATGGTTTAGTCTTGTTTTTTAAATATTGAAACGTAGTGTAGCTTCTTGGCTCGTAAATATGAACTACATAATTGCATATATTACGTGTCGATTATTTAATGAATATACAATCGACCAAATATATCAGAATTAAACGCAATTCAATCTCTCTGATACTATATGACTCTTTATACAACCTTAAATAAAAGATTAGGAAATAAATGCCATTAAGTACATAATATTATTAAAAATGGTTATTTACAAGGTCTTCCATTTACACTATTAATCGAATTTCATAACGTCGTGACTTGAGTAACAAAAACCTTGCAAAATTTTAGTTTAATTCTAAAAGGTTATCTTTTACCTTAGAACTCATAAATAATAATATTGCAAACTAATAGTACCTTTAATAATAATATGGTACTTACTTATATTAGAATGATTTTAAAAGATGATTTCAAATGAGAAACTTTAATTAAGATCTTTAGCGATTAAAGACACATTAAACTTTTACTTTCATTATTAACTACTTACGTTATAGGTATTGGTCATTCAACTTTGTAGGACTGCATACTATACAATGTGATTCAAATGTAGATACTGTGAGGGTCAAAACATGTAAATACAAATTGTTTTTACTAAACTAATTAAGACACGTCTGAAGACCCACGGTTAAATCCGATACTTTTTAGTTCTACGTCTAGTATTAGTTCGAGTTTTGCACTAGCACTATCATTAGAACTAACACAAGAACTAGAACTAGAATCATTCGGGTTTAGCCGTCTTGAGAGACGTGCGGCTAAATCAGAATGCTTCTAGTTCTTGGTCTAGTGTTAGTTTTAGTTTTGCACTAGCACTATCACTAGATCTAGAATTAGAAACATTCCGTTTAGCTGTGTCTCTTAAGACAGCCGAATTAGGGCTTGCAATACCGGACTAAAATCTCAATCAAAATCTCAAACCGGGATACTGGTATTAATACCGGTACTGCTATAAAAAAGTTTACTCACTAAATTACAATCACTAGATATATCTAATTGTAAGATCTTTTTCCCCTCTGCGGCGTCACCTCTACTAACAACAGGTTAATTCCTACTATATTTTTAGAGTGGCAACCAAGCTAAGATACAGAATCTGAGAAGATAATCAAAAAATGGAAAGATATTAGGAATCTGCACAAAGTACCAATAAACTTAAAGGTCTAGATACCATTATTGTTTTGATGCCTTTCACTTGGTCCAAAAGTTCAACTGCACTGCCACGTCAAAAAATGAAATTACACTTCATCATCTGAAGCTCTGTGGAATTCTTTCGAATTCCTGCTTTGGAAATTTCTGGAAAGGTGGAGATTCAAGAAAGAAACTTTAACATAATGGCTCTTGGTAGTTTGTCAGACTTATCATACCACTGTTATACTTGGTGGGACACTACACGAATCAAACTGATCTGAAACACCATTATGGAGTAAAACTCCACATCCAAAAATAGTTGTATACAGAGGGTATTTTATTGTTGGCTAGGTATGACAAATTTATTGAACACGAACATTAAGTTGTCGTCATCAAAGGTTGAGTCTTCATTATCTTCAACATTCTGTAAGAGTGCAAAATGATATTTCTTGTAGATGGTATTCACACTGATCAAAAAATGTCACTTGAAAAAATGAGGTTAGTAAGGACATAAGATAGATAACAAGTTTCTATTTGGTCAAACACGGCCGTTTTCAATCGGTCAAAAAATGTCACTTGAAAATGTAAACGCCATTTTCCAGCACAACTTCAAACTAGCACGGCCGTTTACGAAGACATCGGCCGTCCCCTGGCCATCGAAGGCGCTAATTAAAGATATTACTGAATTTTTTTTCCATCGATACCGGTTTTTAATACCGGACAAAAATTGTCCGGGATCTCGGTATTACAAGCTCTAAGCCGAATGTAGCGCTAGTTAGCATGAGATATCATTATGTTCACATTTTTATTCCACTAAAACTAACAGAAGAACTAGAACTCGAATCATTCGGGTTTAGCCGTCTTGAGAGACGTGCGGCTAAATCCGAACGTTTTTAGATCTCGGTCTAGTGTTAGTTCGAGTTTTGCACTAGCACTATCACTAGAACTAACACTAGACCTAGAACTAGAATCATTCGGGTTTAGCCGTCTTGAGAGACGTGTGGCTAAAACCGAATGTTTCTGGTTCTAGGTCTAGTGTTAGTTCTAGTTTTAATTGTTATTTAGCGTTAGATTGTGGTATATTGTTATTGAACGAAAAGTAGAACTAACACTAGACCTAGAACCAGAAAGAACCAAATCGTTTCCTTTGCAAAACTACCCAATGCTGGTACTATTAAGCTATGTATTAACTGTGCTATTAAACTAGCTCACCATGGAAAAGCAAACAACCACCATTGAAGCCCAAAAAGTTAACAATTTAATTCAACAAATTGTACAAATTAAAAAATTGTAAAATATGGTTACATTTTAAATGTCTATCTATACTGATATTTACATTTACAGTGTAGGTTAAGCTCACGTACTTTACGCCCCAGTAAGCCACACATGCGCTTTACACCGCACAATATTGCCTATAAATACAAGCTCGGTATTTTACTGCCCTATTACGCAGCGGATTACAAGTGAACGCTAAACCGCTTACTACTCTTGAATAACGTAAAACATACACGCCGATTTGTACGTTGTCCGAACGTTAACAACGTTTCGATTCTATTCGCGAATAGCGGGAGCGCGAAATCCGATGCGTTAGAAGGAGCACGATCGTTTAACGTCGAAATACTCGCAAACATCGCTCTCAATCGTTCAGCTCGGTTGTAGGAAAATGGTTCGTAGGTCGTATCTGCTGAACGGTATTAAAATTAATTGCCGAACACGCACGTCGCAATAGACGTATCGGTTAAAACTTTATAGAAAGTGGCGCTTTACGGCTTGCGGTCGCTGAAAGCTCTTCGTCTGCATGGTTTATAGCCTTACCTTAGATGGCCGATTATGGACCGACTACGATCCGGAAAGACTACTTAAAATTATCGCTGATTTACCATCTTGAGTCTATTCGAGGAGTACTGAGAAAAGCTTTAATACTATTTATACCTATTGGATCTGTACATTTACCGTTATGGTTGTGTTGAGTCTCCAGTTTAGTATAACAGTCTGTTTGTACTTAGTTTCTATTGAAAGTTGTTATTTAGTTTAGTTATTTATTACTAAAGTGCAACGTATAAATGAAATATATTATTAACTTTCGAGTTAAGCCGTGCGTCTTTTGTTCAGAAACAAGTTCGAAGTGAACATTTGTTAACAAAAATCTATCAACTTCTCAAGTTATAAACATCACAAAAAACATACATTATTTGAATCCGTGTGTAATTGATAAGATGTAATTGTGAAGGTATAATAGTTATACGATTTTCTTGAATTCGGTCCTGTATTATTTGGATGTAAGCAAAGAGAGAAACAGAGAGACGTAAGCAAAAATAAAGAAAAATGTGAAAAGGTAGACACGTGGGCGTTCACGAGCGTTGGATGTGCGCAAAACAACATGACATTTAACTAATATAAATAAGATTCAGGCGCACACCTACCGGCGTCTGGTGCGGCGTCGTCGTCGTCGTCTTCGTTTATAGAGAAGGCGCTCGCGGGCCCTCCTCGTCGCGTCTTTGGTCCCTCAACTTCCTGGTGAGTACGTTTACGCTTATCTCGATGGCAACGCGACGCCGCTATACGCGCAAGACGTACGGCCGCCGTGTCCGAACGGTGCTGGCAGCGTTCAGCGTGTGGTCGCAATTTACGCGGACGGCATATTTATTGGACGCGGAGGCACTTCGCGCGAGTTAGGGATCTTGAGTTATTCAGTCAATTGCAAGTGGAGAGGGGCCCAGCTTTCAAACGCGGATATTTAAATGCAGATCGGACTGCAGAGTAATAGAAATTCCGAACTCGTCCGACGTGATGCAATATAATAAATTTTAAATTGATTAAGTTTTTTTCTTCAAACGTTTACGATCTTCGACTGGATCAGTCCAGGGCACCTGTTGTACAGGTTTCGTTTTGAATCTTACGTTTCGTTTCACTTTTCTAAACACTTATGATGTAAGAACTAAACAACTATATTATTTGACCCGTGCGACGATAGCAACAAACCTCCCAGCAACAAACAACTTTTACCCGTAATTTCCTATCTACTTTCATAGCTGATATCTTCCTTATAATTAGGGATAGCGAAAAACTAAATGCACCACTTGAAAGCTTGAATCTTTCTCTATCTAAAACCGGGTTTTCGTCTGCCGATAAGTTGATATTAAGATCAATAAAAAATGAAGAACACTGCGCTGTACTTAAAATAGCTCAAAATTACCAAACTTCAAGGACTTGTGCAATTGTTATGAAACCGAATTTTAAAAAACTGTTATCACAGTCAGAAAGGTTGCTCCTTCAGCTATCTTAATCCGGGTTTTCGGCGATCACGCGTTTGCACACGTACATTTTTGGCCAAAAACTGCTAAATTTACACGTTTTAGCCATTCTTAAATCCTGTTCGGGTCGATAACTTTCTTATATGAGCAGGAGAAAACTCTAGAACCATATCTATCTTATCGGAAATTTTCTGCTCTTTCTAGTGATGTATAACACGCGACGATCGCGCGCTTGCACAAACACGTTTTGCGCCAAAAACTACTAACGTTGTGGATTTTTCTGTTTCTAGTTAACTCCCATTTGTGACAGAGTCTGTCACGATGACCTGAGTGAAAATCATTATAAACGATTTATGGAAAAATCTCTGAAATCGATCTAAAGATTTAACTTTTGTGCAATTTTTTGGTATGGATTTCAAAATTGTTCTCCCAACGAAGACTGTACTAACTCAAATTTTGAACTTTGGAGATAAATCAAGTAAAACTAAAAACCAAAAATAAAAAAAAATTAAAAAAATAAAAAAAACAAAAATTATAACCAAAAATTTGAGTTAGTACAGTCTTCGTTGGAAGCGTCGACTTATCAATAAGGTCAAATAGTTGCATTACCATAACTAAATCGTTTCTAAAAACGAAAAAATAATTTACCCGTTAAACGGTTTAACGAGTTATGACGCAATCGATATTTTTTCAAATGGCAATCCCCCATTTTTATTACGGAATACAAAAGAAGATTTTTTTCTGAATCTAGTACATTCAATATTAATATTGGTTACATAAGAAAATTTTCGAGAAAAATTAGTTTAAACTTTAATTATTTCAAATTTATATAAATGATAAAAATAGCAGTAGCCATGAGTAACTATGGTAACCAATTATTTTAAACAATTCCCTGAGTGTCAAAAACTGATTTAGTAGCTTCTTGAGGTGTGGTGGCGCGCCATCTTGTTGGAATAACTGCCGTTGGAATTGAGTTGGGTCAAAATTAGCGGGATGGAAGAAATAGCACAGTTTTTAAAAATTTAAACATGTCTTTCCAGTTAAGGTTTCCTCAAGCTTTTGCGGATATTGGGTGTGCGTATTTTAAAGTCTACGGTAAAGTAACTAAATTTAAAGTTTACTAGTATGTTTACTAGTAACTCTACTAGTATGGGATTTAATCACAAAGTCTCCTGATTTTTCAGCATATAATACGGTGGTGAGGGAAAAAAGTAGAGTTGCCATTTAAAAAAATAAACTTTTTGAGATACGGAAATTTGACGCACATTTCTGACCATCCTGTATAACTTTAATTAATAATTGTTGTTAAAAGACACCATTAGAAAGAGCAGAAAATTTTCAATAAGATAGATATGGTTCTAGAGTTTTTTCCTGCTCATATAAGAACTTTTGGCCAAAAATGTACGTGTGCAAGCGCGTCATCGCCGCGTGTTATACACCACTAGAAAGAGCAGAAAATTTTCAATAAGATAGATATGTTTCTATAGTTTTCTCCCTATCAAATAAGAAAGTTGTTTAGAGGAAGAGTATTTAAGCGTTTCTGCGTGTAGGGATGAACATTAAGGGTGATTTAAGCATGACGCCGATAGATATTGACCGACGAAAACCCGGATTAAGATAGCTGAAGGAGCGCCCTTTCTGACTGTGATAACAGTTTTTTAAAATTCGGTTTCGTAACAATTGCACAAGGCCTTGAAGTTTGATAATTTTGAGGTATTTTAAGTACAGCGCGGTGTTCTTCATTTTTTATTGATCTTAATATCAACTTATCGGCAGACGAAGATTCAAGCTTTCAAGTGGTGCATTTAGTTTTTCGCTATCCCTAATTATAAGGAAGATATCAGCTAAGAAAGTAGATAGGAAATTACGGGTAAAAGTTTGTTGCTGGGAGGTTTGTTGCTATCGTCGCACGGGTTATCATTTGTTATTTAATTTGTTAGTTAAAAGAAACATTATAAAAATTAAAAAAGCTAAATACGTTGAAAATAACATTTGATTTAAATAAAATAGTAATTTGACTTGTTACTTTTTTTATTAATTCAATTAAACATGCACTTTAGTTTAACCTACTTTCCTATGCATTTACTACCACGATTTCCTAAATAAATAATTCCTTTTATTGCCGAGGCGTCAAATTATTATCTAGAGAACGTGAAAATCTCATTACATTCTCAGCCACTTAAATAGGCTCCGTACCGTTTGTTGAAAGTAACCATATAATAGCCAATTGATTTGAATTGCAAATGAAATTTCTTAAATTCTTGTCAAATACGATCCTGTGCATTTTGAAGTAAATGGTCAGTTTGTTTGCACGTACCAGTGTACAAAAAAGGCACATGACATCCTGATCATTCTCGAAGCTTATATAACGCGGGCGTACCAACTGTACGATTTCGTCGCTTTCTTATATTCCAGTTTTTATAATTTATACCGGGGACCCTGCTCCTGCTGTTGTTGTTGTTACCGTGCCTGACTCGTTTTTTACGTCGCAGTTGCCACCGCGACTCGGACGATTGCGAATCGACGATGCGCGATCGGTTTTTTTGCGACAAATATGGTGACTCAACCAGTTTAATTGTTTAAACTTAGTACAGTACTATATGATTCGATTCAAAGTGATTCAATTCTAAGTGGTTTAATTTTTTCGGATTTATTTAATAACTTGGCAAAAAAAGTAAGTGCTAAAAGTAAGGAAGGTACGTCTTCATTCCAAATGATCCCAATATTAAATCTTTTATGATTTCTATTTGTTTGAATGAGGAGGGTGCGTCTATTAAAATGTATTTTTTGATAACAACCTATTCTTCATCTGTCAAACGTGAATGCGAAAATACATCGTCACATAGATACATACGTTTAATGTCGTGCTTCTCCATTATATGTAAATCTAGATACCGCTAGCCATTTTTTTGTCCTTTACGATTTCATCGTCGGTATTCATGAGATTCCGTCATCGTTTGTATCACTGAGAGGACGTGTGGAGAACATAATTATAGTGATGATATTTATTTTCTTCCTATATCTGGTGGGATATACATAGAAAGTATAATCAATAGAAGATTAAAAACGTCGGTTTCATTTGCATCTAGTTAACATTTACAGTTAGATACGTTCTAATCTTTATCAATATAAAATTAAACGAATTATACATAAAGAATTGTTAAGTAGAAAAAGTTGTCAGGACGTCACTAATCAAATACCATTTATTTGCCAATTAGTCATCATTATCCAATGAACCACTTCAAATATTTAACAACATCAACGGTCAATTCACTTAAAAGACGAAATGAGTTGTTTTCTTATACACTACCCACGTTCTTTACCATCGTCCTTGAGACCTACTCAAATAAACTACTCACATATTTTCCCTTTTAAAGCAAATTTCTATTGGCGATGAACGTTTAATGTTTAAGCATCAAACGTTTTCTCTTCGCCGACAACGACCAGGTACACTTCTCTTCTCACTAAACGCGTAGGAAGAAGGGTAAATAGTGGATCGGCAAATGTTTTCCCCACATTTCAAAACAAACGAGCCTCGCCGATTGACATTTGTCTGGCGACGCGCCGCGACCGTCTCGCAAATAACCACGTCAATTACAATTTTCTATTGGCCAATATAGAACATTAGACGGTCGTGGGAACGACGGACGAATCGTAGTCGTCTTATAAATACGTTTCGTTCTACGGCCACGACCCTCACAATGCAGATTAATTGTGGCACGGCGGAGTAATGGCGTGTCTCCATGGCCCACCGCGATGGAGATCTATCCTATGGAGGGACGCGGGCGAAAGCTTTTTCCCCTCCGGACTGCCGGGTTATCTATTGGCCAATTTATCTAATGGACTATCCAGCCGGCCCGGTATTACGTACAAGAATTAATGCTTCAACCAACGGTGACAGCAGGAACGAAACTATTTCGTTACGCAAGAATATTGATGTATACTAATATTTCACTAATCCTTCTAATTTCTTTAACTAACCACATTTTTACTTACTTATTTTATCATTTAAAAGGAGTGCTTTTCTAAAACGGAAAGATTTGTGATATTTTAGAATTTCTGATGTAAAGTCAGAATCCAAACCGTTTTCTCAAAATTTGTTGTCTTAGTTCTACCCCATGTTATTGGTGTAGTGTAGTCGAGGAATGGGAAGAGAAATATGCCTTTTGCAGTGGTAGAGTACCCATCATTTATTGTGACATCTGTCTTAACACCTATCCGTCACATCCTCACAATACAAACATACCAGTACCAATTGCGTCATTAACCCTTTGTGTCCCGACGGTACTTTAAAGTAGCGGTAGTTTTAAACACTCGTTTTAAACTGTAGTCATCTATTCGGCGCATTTAGAGCTGTCGGTACTTTCTACTATACAAGAATCTGTATAAAAAATAACAAAATCCGCACTATAGGGTTCAATCATTTTAAAGAGAAAGCTTTGAACTTTAATTTAGAACAAATCTCATTCCTTAATTTCAATAAATACGGCTTCCAGGAATTTTTAAATTAGCATCTTTTTTGACAGTTTTAGGTTATACAAAAATGTAAGTTTTATTTCAACATTTTTTTTCTTAATATTTTTCCAATCCAACCCAACAATTATTATACATCATTTTAAAGAGAAAGCTTTGAACTTTAGTTTAGAATAAGTCTCATTCCTTAATTTCAATAAATACGGCTTCCAGGAATTTTTAAATTAGCATCTTTTTTGACACTGTTAGGTTATACGAAAATGTAAGTTTTATTCCAAAATTCTTTTTCTTAATATTTTTCCAATCCAACCCAACAATTATTATACATCATTTTAAAGAGAAAGCTTTGAACTTTAATTTAGAATAAGTCTCATTCCTTAATTTCAATAAATACGGCTTCCAGGAATTTTTGAATTAGTATCTTTCTTGACACTTTTCGGTTATACGAAAATGTAAGTTTTGTTTCAACATTCTTTTTCTTAATATTTTTCCAATCCAACCCAACAATTATTATACATCATTTTAAAGAGAAAGCTTTGAACTTTAATTTAGAATAAGTCTCATTCCTTAATTTCAATAAATACGGCTTCCAGGAATTTTTGAATTAGCATCTTGTTTGACACTTTTAGGTTATACAAAAATGTAAGTTTTATTTCAACATTTTTTTCTTAATATTTTTCCAATCCAACCCAACAATTATTATACATCATTTTAAAGAGAAAGCTTTGAACTTTAATTTAGAACAAGTCTCATTCCTTAATTTCAATAAATACGGCTTCCAGGAATTTTTAAATTAGCATCTTTTTTGACAGTTTTAGGTTATACAAACATGTAAGTTTTATTTCAACATTTTTTTTCTTAATATTTTTCCAATCCAACCCAACAATTATTATACATCATTTTAAAGAGAAAGCTTTGAACTTTAATTTAGAACAAGTCTCATTCCTTAATTTCAATAAATACGGCTTCCAGGAATTTTTAAATTAGCATCTTTTTTGACAGTTTTAGGTTATACAAACATGTAAGTTTTATTTCAACATTTTTTTTCTTAATATTTTTCCAATCCAACCCAACAATTATTATACATCATTTTAAAGAGAAAGCTTTGAACTTTAATTTAGAACAAGTCTCATTCCTTAATTTCAATAAATACGGCTTCCAGGAATTTTTAAATTAGCATCTTTTTTGACAGCTTTAGGTTATACGAAAATGTAAGTTTTATTTCAACATTTTTTTTCTTAATATTTTTCCAATGCAACCCAACAATTATTATACATCATTTAAAAGAGAAAGCTTTGAGGTTTAATTTAGGACAAGTCTCATTCCTTAATTTCAATAAATACGGCTTCCAGGAATTTTTAAATTAGCATCTTTTTTGACAGTTTTAGGTTATACAAAAATGTAAGTTTTATTTCAACATTTTTTTTCTTAATATTTTTCCAATCCAACCCAACAATTATTATACATCATTTTAAAGAGAAAGCTTTGAACTTTAATTTAGAACAAGTCTCATTCCTTAATTTCAATAAATACGGCTTCCAGGAATTTTTAAATTAGTATCTTTCTGATAAATAAATATTCAAATTTACTGCGTCCACGAAAATGTCGCAGCGCAAGTTCAAAAGAAAGAGGAAGTTGTGAAAATTGTTCTGCCAAAGCTAGAGCTCACTCAAAATGTACTGCGTGCAATGTTTATTTATGTTGTAATGAAAGAAAGAACTGTTTTTGTGAATGGCATAATGTGATTTAGCTAAAGCAAGTGTTACTTATATATTAGTAATAAAAGTTTTTGTATACTTGCACCATTACTAAAATATATTTTAATGCAACAAAGTTTCACAAAGTTTCAAAATTTTTGACTTCTTGGGACACAAAGGGTTAAATTGGATTTTATAAGATTGCACCAAATTAGAAGAAGGCGTTTTTATTGGGTACAGGTACATTAGAAAATTGTCGAACAATCTTACGTTTATAGAATCTCATCACGCAACATTTGTAAATGCAGTTAGAGGATTTTTGTGCAACAATGTAGATGCAAATTACGAATAAGTAATTAAAGTTAGTTTTCTACAAATTGAAAAGGACAAGATCGGAATTTCTAAATTTCCTACTACCATAAGACCTGCTCTTCACAATGCAAACTGACCAGTATCGACTCCCCCTTTAGATTAGCAAGATATTGTTTTGAGCTGATGAACAGTGAATGCACCCTCTTTTATCCAGTTCAATCAAGACAACAAACAGAACCTCTTGGTTTTCATCTTAAGGAGTAGAACTTACTAGCCAAAGAGATTTTCAACAAATATTTTTAATGTTTGCTTTTTCTTAGAAGTTGACTATTAATTATAAATAATATATAGCCGATTTCGAATAAAATAAAAATTCATTATTACAAAACTGCATTGAATATTGAACATCTGCGATCATATCTGTTATAAACTCTTATGAGATTACATAATATCTCGAGAAAACTGGTAAAACTGGTCATCTTTAGAGGTTTTTAATTGCTCGTATCGAAATCGAGCCGTATTTAGTTGAAGATCGACTTTCACCGATTTTATAAGATGAAAGGGCGCCCGCGCCCGGTTGTTCGGGAGTATGCATATAAAAAAAATCAGATCGGGCTTTATTATTTACAGTTGTGATCGAAATAATGACGCAACGCAGTCGCGGAGGCAATAGCCTCGGAATTAACGGGTAAGAGCGTGTTAAATTCGGCTATTCAGAGATGTGAGCTATCCGATTTCTTGTCTCGGAATTTAGCCGTGTTGCAACCCGAAGATTTTCGTAAGATTTCACGTCTGCGCGAACTTGTTTACCGCGACAAACAAGCCGTATTCCTCTCACACAACAACATTTATTCTCGGTGATGCGTGATCACCAACGCTAATTGTTGCTAATTGTAACTTGACCGTGGTCGGTCGAGTTTGGATATCGTTTTTTTACTTTTCCTGAACGCACGACGTTATTGTTGTTATTACAGTGCCGAGGGAACCACTCCGAGTTACCAGTGTTGACAGGGAACCCCATCCAAACGCGTCAGCCGTCCGAAAAGAAAAATTACCCACTTCCAAAGAAGAACTTATTAAGGAGGCCTCCAAAGTTTTACAACGAGCCGATCGCGTCGGTTGTGTCGTCCAAAATAGTGGTGAGTCAATAGGCAAATTAGCGATTTTTTTTTTGGATCACAGTGTCTTAACTCGTTCTGATAGACGGACGATTAATATAAACGCGGCTATTAATATGTATAGAGGGGGCCCATTACGGCCGGCGAATCGTCGGCACCTTTGCCTCGATGTCCGGCGCTAAATTTGACCTGCGCCGTTCCATCCCCTATTAATAAAAGTAATTAAAACGTTCCGATATCGTTATTTCCAATTTATAAGCCGCGCTCTCGCAAAAGCAAACACACGTGGGTCTGCGTTTCCAATTAAAATTCCGAATTAATTAAATTGCGCTATTTGTTGCTCTACGTAGACGCATAGCTCTATAACATCTACACACAAAATACATACATTGAAATCTTTTATAGACATACCTACCTATATTGAGTGAATAATAATAATTATGATATAAAAAGATTAACTTGTATTAAAGAAGAGATCCAAATTCAATGTTGATTTTTCGTTTATAATTTTTTGTGCTTATAATTTTATTATACTGAAAGAGTTAAAAATAACAAAGAGTAATAAAATGAAACGTTTCTTTAAATATGATTTGAACGTAATTACACACTTAATAGGTAATAAAATATTATATATAATAAAATCCTTGACACGAAACGATGTCCTCCCGTGGTTAATGTATTAGGTGTCACCACTTAGATCTCATGACATTAAATAAATTGTTGGAACGAAATTGCTCTGAAATGTCAATTCTCTATGAAATAACATAGATCGAGAAACCCTGTCTTATACATATAATAATAATAATAATAATAATGCCTTTATTAATAGAAACAACAGAAAAAAAAAAGATTACAAATGTGCGCAGGGCGGAGTTAGGACCATAGTCCTCTCTACCACCCAACCCTGCGTTAAAAAAAAAAATCAAAAATTCAAAAAATAAAACATAAAACATTCGATCTTGACAATAATACTAATACCAACAAAACAGCCATTCAGAGAGAAAGTAATAAAAATAACAGTCATGGTAAAAAAAAATCGAAAATGATATAAATTACTCATTAGCCCCATTCTGGTCACAGACAATGATCTCGCGGAGCCCTTTTTTGAAGGTGCTCAGTGGCAACGACTTAAGAGAACTTGGCAACGGGTTGTAAAGCCTGGGTAGATTAAAAGAGAAAGACCGTTGAAACAAAACCGAGCGGTGCTGAGGTGGAGTAATCAAGCCCTTGGATCTGATGTTCAAATTATGAACATCAGTCCGGAATGATATTTTATTATAAAGATAAGAAGGCGACTTAAATAAAAGTAATTTATGATAAAAAGTTAACAGATGTAATTTCCTCCTGTTAGCCATATTAAGCCAACCCACCTCCTTCAAAAAACATGTAACGTGATCTCTCAAACGCAACCCAAAAATCAATCTCAGACAGGCGTTCTGAACTTTCTGAATACGGCCGGCAGTTACCTGATCCAGACAAGTGCCGTAAACCTTTAAAGTAACATGATCCCTAAATCTGACATCACAATCCATTAGGAGGCCAAGATTACGACAACAACCCGCAACGCCCAAGTCATCACTATCCAGCTCAATTCTAAAATGAGAGCAAGCGTTGCGGGCATTGCGTCTACCAAACAACAACATAACCGATTTTAAGGGATTCAATCTTAAGTTGTGACTGGCAGCCATTTTGGTAAACCGAGCAATATCACCCGCAATCCTAACTTGGGCCACAGGAGCATCATCCTGTCTGAAAGAATAATATATCTGAGAATCATCGGCATAAAAATGAGCTTTAGAATATTTGAGACAATTTTGGAGACCAGAAGTATAAATGCTAAATAAGAGCGGACCCAATACAGAACCTTGTGGTACACCGGCCATTAATCCACGGGCAGCCGAGACGAACATGCCACAGGAAACGACCTGTCTTCGATCAGAAAGAAAATTCAATATTAAGGCAGCAGCATTAGTACAAAACCCAATGTACTTTAGAATAGAATCCAAAACTGTATAATTCACCGTATCAAATGCTTTCGAAAAGTCGAAAAGAATTAAAGCCGTAACCATGTCATCATCAGCTGCCCGCAGTATATCATCAGTTATATGCATCAGTGCTGTACCACATCCATGAATTTACGAAACCCAGACTGTGTCGTCGGCAAAACACTGCAACCCTCAACAAAAAATCTCATCTGAAAGGCCATGATTTTTTCCAAAATCTTAGACAAAACAGGCAAAATACTAATCGGCCTAAGGTCACCACACGAAGTAGGATTGGCTATCTTAGGCAGTGGGATCACTTTAGCAGTTTTCCAAGCGTCTGGAAAAACTGAGTTAGATAAACAGTAGTTTATAATATGTGTTACAAAAGGTAGAATATGGGGACAGCAAAGATGCAATATTAAGGATGAAACACCATCAAAACCAACCGAGCCTGATTTTAACTTCAAAAGTAGTGAACCGACAATGTATTCATCTACCGTTTCAAATAGGAAATTATTAGTAGGATTTAATTTAGAATTATTATAGAAGTCAACAACATCCTGATCAACAACCCCTCCCAATTCAGAAGATCTAGCGAAATAATCATTTATCTCATCTGCATTACCTAAACTCCCGGGCAATGGTTGGCGCCTCTGTCGGCTTTATAACGGCTTTGTTGTTATTAGTTATACAGTGAATTTCACTCAAGATGTAATATACAAAAATATATTCCATAGAAACCAGGGCGTAGTGGTAGGTAGCGCTAGTTAGCATATCACTATGTTTATATGTTTATTCCACTAAAACTAGAACTAACACTAGACCTAGAACTCAGACACACGGCTAAACCCGATACTTTCTAGTTCTAGGTCTAGTGTTACTTCTAGTTTTACACTAACACTATCACAAGACCTAACACAGCACTTAGACCTCGAGAATTAGAAATATTTGGGTTTAGCCGTCTTGAGAGACGTGAAAGAAGAAATAGAAATCTGAATGTTTATAGTTTTCGGTCTAGTGTTAGTATTAGTTTTGTACTAGCACTATCACTAGAACTAACACTAGACCGAGAACTAGAATCATTCCGGTTTAGCCGGAATGGTTTAGTCGGATTGAAACTCGAATGTTTCTAGTTCTATGTCTAGTGTTAGTTCTAGTGGCAGTGGCAGTTAGCGCTAGTTACCGTAAGATATCGCTATGTTCATATTTCTATTGTACTAAAACTAGAACTAACACTAGACCTAGAACTAGAAACATTTCTTTCAGATACTTTCTAGTTCTAGGTCTAGGTTAGTTTAGGTTAGTTCTAGTTTTACACTAGCACTATCACTTGAACTAACACTAGAACTAGAATCTGGAGAGACGTGTGACTAAATCCGAATGTTTCTAGTTCTAGGTCTAGTGTTAGTTCTACTTTTAATTGTTATTTAGCGTTAGATTGTGGTATATTTTTATTGAACGAAAAGTAGAACTAACACTAGACTTAGAACTGGAAACATTCGGATTTAGCCGCTCGTCTCTTAAAGGTGGGTTCATGCAAAGTGTTTTAGTTTTAGTCATAGTCATAAGCGTTTGCTTTAGCTGTAGTTATAAGGAAAGGGATCGGTTCATGCAATATTTAAGCACAGCACATTAAAGGAAGCTTTTGACGTATAAACAGTCGTGCCACAACTCGTGCCAAATTTAAAAAAAAGAAATCGGGAGTGACACTGTTTTGTTTATTATAAATAAAAAGAAAATTGTTGTCGCTGCTAGTGTAATATGCTTGAATGCAGCTCTATTAATCGCACAAAGATTAAGAAATAAAAGACGACGGCATTTTGGCAGAAGACCAAACAATAAAAATAGAGAATTAGAGGGAAATTATGCCACTCTGATTAGAAACATGTTGGAAAAAGAGGAAGACGATTTGCAATTTTTTAAATATGTTCGCTGGTAAGACTGGTTGAACCTTTTTTAGCAAAAACACCAAATAAAGGTGCAATTTCACCCGCTCAAAGGTTGATAGTAACTCTACAGTAAGTTTTTGTTTAATTTTATATTATAAAAAAATTTAAATTATGTAATAAAATTATTGTAGTTATTTGTGAGAAGGAAGTTCTATGCAAGAGCTAGCTTGGAATTTTCGATTGGGAACATTATATAATTAAAGAGACAACAACTGTTCTGTGTAACGTACTACAGCCCAGAGTGTTACCAGAGCTAACAAGAGACATATTAGCCTCTGTTGAAGATACATTCTACAAAAGATGGAACATACCCATCTGTATCGGATCTGTTGATAGGAAACACATCCATATACAAGCACCAAAAGCATCGGGAAGGGGGTTCTTCAATTATAAACGCGAATTATAATTTCATTATAGCAGATATTGGAGCTGATGGAAGAAATCATGACAGCACTAAAGAATCTTCTTTCGGGAGAGCTTTTTTAAATGGAAACATAGATATCCCTTTTCCAACGAAATTGCCTGGAAACAACATTATACTTCCACATTTTGTTGTGGGTGATGCCACGTTCCTCTAATGGAAAATATAATGGGACCATATCCCGGACAGTACTTAGAGCTAGAAAAAACATTTTCAACTATCGTTTATCCAGGGCAAGGAGGACCGTTGAAAATGCCTTCGGTATACTTTGCCAGCGGTGGCGAATTCTACGGGGGCCAATCATAGATAGGGTAGACATAGTAGAAAATATTGTAAAAGCCACAGTAGTTTTCCATAACTTCCTTCGTATTGAACAGCAAAGCGAAAGGTACTGTCCCCCAGAATATGGTGATACTATTCAGTCAGAATCAGGGGAAATTATAAATGGTCAGTGACGAGCTGAACCAATGTCACTGCAAAATATAGGACGGGTTGGAAGCAACAATTCGGCAAGAAGGTTCCAGAAGAACAGAGACTTGTTGTGCGAATATTTTAACGGTGTTGGAAGTGTAACATGGCAATATGACCATGTATCGCGCGTAAGACCTTAAATTTTTTATATTAATAAAATATTGATAAATAATGTATTTTGTATCAACTCTATTAATTTTGAGTCAATTTGGTCCGCATTTGACTCCATTGAAATAATTGTCGAAACAATAACGCACAACAACCTTAATACGATAAAATACAAAACCTAACTGACCTAACCTCAATTTATAAAATAAAACACTGCTATAATTAACAAGGACACAAAAGAGAAAAGTGCGCATGCGACCGATTGTTTTAGCTTTAAGAAGTTAAAAGTAAGGCAACTCTTGGGACTAGGACAAAAACCATTTTAGTCGTAAGGTGTTGCATGAACAGTACTAGTATAACACAATACCTTAACTTTTCACTCTTACGACTATGACAACAACTAGGACTAAAACATGTTGCATCAACCCACCTTAAGACGGCCGAAAACTTAGGGTTATCACAAGGACGTAACCTTGTACTATTAAACTATGTTGTATTTTATGTGGGACAGTGCGTAACATATATTGCGAGTTATATGAAATTCCCGATATAATACATATAATCGGATAAGTTCTGGAAAGAGTTCTCTTGCGTCCGGTCGCAGATACGCGACGGCGCATTAATTAGAAAGTGTAACAAAACCTGTTATAATTCCCGGGCTATTAATAGCGGTCCAGTTTTGTGGTGTGCCGGCAATTTTGTAATGGGAGTGCAAATGATCTACAAGTGTGCGCCGCTGTAAATTGCAACATTTGAGGCATATTTATGGATCGTAAATCATGACCGGTGACGCTGGTACACAAACAACAAGAACCGCCGTCGCTCGGTTCGGCTCCTTCTCGTTTTAAAACCGTTTTTCTGTTCCGTTCCTTGATCGCCACGAAAACCCCGATACTCACGCATTAATTCGTACCATTAAAATTCATCTCACACCTCGGAAATCGCAACATAACGCATCTTGGCGTGCCGATCCGTTTTCGTCTCGCAGTTAAAATAACAATCCGACGTTACGAAAGGAATCCTTAAAGCGGCCGAGAAGGATAATTGCTCGGCCAATTATGAATGGCGGGCATTGTTCCGGGCAATTAACAAATCGTCCGTCTCGTTAGAAGCCGATGGGATGTCGGCCGATCAGCCGCAATTATAAGTCGTAAATTAGCCGCGTCTGGAGTTATGAGGAAATGGTCGAGAGCGCGAACGCGTGTAATTGAAAACGTTCCTTTCTGTTCCGTTCCGTACTACTACGTGCGTCTGTCCCGCGAGATCTAAAAGATGTTCCGACATCGAGTGGGAAGGAACTAGTGGTAATGGGCCGTCCAATTTGTACAAGGAAGTAGGTATACAAGATAGTTTCTACAAATTGACGTTTCAAAACGTTTCAAGAACTTGACTAGAAACGAGTTCGTAATGGTGTATTTCCCATAGAAATCTTAAAATTTACTCTCATGATATTCGAAAATTACTTCCGGTTAAAATAATCCTTCTTTTGACAAACTCTATAAGTTACCAAGTTGAGATATTTTTTTTTTGCAAACCACTAATGTTACATAACGTTAATATACAATTAAATATCGTATTCATTTTATATCCCGACAACATTAGTTTACGACCAAATAAATATAAACCTGTGTAAGATAAACGTTTGGATATCCATTAATCGAAGTCGAATCGATTATGCTTACATAACTATTGTAGAGGCGGATGTTCTACGTAGAGAAGAAAAAATACCGATTCGAAAACAGGTCGATTTGTTGATTTAGAAGTAAAGGTAGAAGTTCGACAGGATGCAATTTAGCGAGATTTCAAGATTATAAAATGAGTTGATTGTGAAATCGCTTCTGTAATATCTCCGTCTCGTTAATTGGACGTTTTAGGGTCCCAAATGGCTCCCGAAAACCAACAAAACCATGTTGAATTTAAGAGTAAATTATGCAAATCCGGTCCCCTTCAGAATAGAAACTTAATAACAAGTTTTGGGTCGGGGTTCTTCGGACGAAATGTCACGAGTTATTTTGGGACAGATGAAATATGCGTGTTCGTTTTTCTTTTATTGGCAGTCGAGACTCGTTAGCTAGGGGACAAAGGAATTTTGCATACCTAAGGAACGAATGGACGCGAGTTTTACGGTAGAAAAAAGCAATGATATCGTAAGAGACGAAGGTGAGTTGATTATTTTATAACGTCCATAACTCGGAGAGCTCGTCCTCGCAACCGACAATTAACGTGCCTTCGTCTAGTTCCTCAATGAAACGCCGCCTCGGAGACTCACTGCAATCTCGAGACCACCATCGGCGCGTCAAAATCCGATGATGGATATCTTTGTTTTCGAATTTAATCTAGTTATAATGGGGCGAATTCCGCGTGGCGCAGTTCCAATTATCTCACGTGGTGGCGTCGGCGTCTTCGTTGTCGCCGTCATTGCCGATAAATTACCGCCGGGTATACGGCTATAATGGCCCATATCTTTGATATGTAACAATAATCTACATAACAGATGCAATAGCGAACGGAACGTAATGCATTTCTTCATTCGTTTTATAACCTACCTACGACGTGGAATCGAGGAGAAGAAGGCACACGTGAGCGGCGCGGGTCCGCGCTTATAATATTTCCCTTCAGTCGATGATAACTTTCGCAAATAATCTCCCATTAATAAGTAAAGTACGTGCTTGTTGGGCAACCGAACCGCACGGCGATATATTCTGCGCCCGCTGCCACGTTGTAATCTCAAAATTAATGGCGGTTATTTAAATCCCGTACGCCCTAGAGAAAATAATAACGAGAGCGACGCGAATGGAAGAATTTAAGCTGCGTATACACTACAAATGGTTTCATATTATGTACTACTTTATAAAGTTTCCCTATAACTTATACCGGCAGTTAATCTGAATTATGATTTTATAATCCTTTCTTGTAATATTTTGGTTAACATAAAATGAAATTATTAAAAAATGTTATTTCAACATTTCCCATCATTATTAACCCGTTTATGCCCGAATATACAGGGTGTCCCCTTAAGCGTACGGAGCGGCTGTATCTCAACAACGGTAAGGGCTAGAGGTTTGGGAAAAAAATCCTTATAAGCAAAGTGGGCAAGAGAAATACCTGGAAATTATTTTGAAGTTCGTAATTCGACCGCTAGGGGGCGTAACTGCCATAGAGAAACATAAAATTCCCGCTATCTCAGAAAGTTAGACGATGAGCTATAACTTTGACAACATCATTTATTAGCTTGGATAATACCGCATCGCTTTTGTTTTGCGATATTTCTCATATCTGTCATAATAAGGGAGGGGGAGGCCAACGCGTTTTCAAATGTTTACATTTTAGTATCTCCTGAACCATTCAACCAATTTGAATATTTTTGGTCTCGTTTGAAAGAGCATTTTATGCTCTTTTAAAAGATATTTTCAGTAAAACCGTTTGGTTTAAAACAAATAAGCTAGAGGGCGTTATCTGCAGCGGTTACATATTTTTGTGATTTTTGAAAAAAAGTTAAATGGAACGGTACTATTTACTTCACAGACCATTAATCACCATAAAATTTGCTAAATATTAGTGAAAACCGCATCTCGATATCTCCATCCATTCTCGAATTATAAAAGAAAATGTTAAAAATTCGTATATCTTAATCGGATCAAGTTACCTTAGGAAATAAATAAGAGAGAACAAAAATTTTATTATCTAGAACTTTCCTTCACACTTTATCCAAGCTTAGAACTGCTTCAAAACTACTTTTGAGACGTGTTGAAAAGCCAACGGATCAATGAAACATGAACAATGATAATAAAACAAAATAAACCAAAACACTTAGAATAACTTAAATTTTTGGCAAAAATAACTCACTAATGTGCGAAATGCCTTCCATAAACCTCGATGCATTTATTTAATCTAGTTTCGACGAAAAAAAAGCGCTGCTTAAGTCTCGGCCCTGGACACGTATTTAGTGTTTTGTCATATTTTCCCTGGTTATTGGTTTTTCTTGAAAAGTCAGGTCGTTTGGTCTACCCAGTAGATAAAGGGGTGAAAGCAATGTGGGTTTTGCTCGAACCAAGAATGCATATTACGCAAGTTTACATCAGCTTATGGACAGATGCTTCATGCATCCATAGCATTTGTGATAAAAGGTTTGGATTTGCCCAAATCATATTTAAAAGTCAATGGTAATAGTTCAGTCTGTTATCATAATCGGTATCTGTTCAGGCCTGATGTAAAACAACGTGGTGGAGATATTATTCTCTTGAGAAATCTTGTGGACAATTGTTTTCGGAGTTCCCAAATTGTGTGGGATCACATTGCGCACCAATGTGATTTACGAATTCATAGAGATGTCTGAATGGGCTACACGTTGCCAGTTTTCTGTAATCGCTAAGTCAATCTTAAAAACACTTCTAGAGAAAAATGTCTTTCTTTGTCGTAATTGCATTGCACATTTTTGCCATGCAGTTGCATCGTATTCAAAACATTGAAAATAAATCATCATACGCTCTATCATACGCTTCTGCGTTAGTAAATGACATGTTTACAGTTACCATGGTTATGTGATTTGTTTTTGTCGATGAGGTAACTGGATCCGATTGATGGTACTCGAGTTTTTAACATTTTCTTGTATAATTCGAGAACGGGTGGCTATATCGAGATGCGGTTTTCACTAAAATTTAGCAAATTTTAAGGTGACAAAGGGTCTGTGAAGTAAATAGTATCGTTCCATTTACTTTTCTTCAAAAATCACAAAAATATGTAATCGCTGCAGATAACGCCCTCTAGCTCATTTGTATTAAAGCAAACGGTCTTACTGAAAATATCTTTAAAAAGAGCATAAAATGCTCTTTCAAACAACACCGAAAATATTCAAATCGGTTGACACATATGAGAAATATCGCAAAACAAAAGCGATGCTGTATTATCCAAGCTATTAAATGATGTTGTCAAAGTTATAGCTCATCGTCTAAGTTTCGGAGATAGCGAGAACTTTATGTTTCTCAATGGCAGTTACGCCCCTTAGCGGTCGAATTACGAACTTCAAAATAATTTCCAGCTATTTCTCTTGGTCACTTTGCTTATAAGGATTTTTTTTCCAAACCTCTAGGCCTTAACGTTCTAGAGCTACAGCCGCTCCGTACGCTTAACGGGACACCCTGTACAGGGTGTATCGGAATGACTGCAACAAACTTCAAGGGGTGATTCTTTAGTGAATTTTAAGGGTACTTTGATATATGAACCATGGGCGACTTCGGCTCCCCTAAGGAGCTACACCCCTCTAAAAATGGCGGAAAATTTTGGTTTAATTTTTTTTTCTCACAAACCATAAGCGCTAGGAAAATGAAATTTGGGGAATATGTTTAACTCATAATAAGGCACGTTTTGACCCTATTTGTACTTTCAACCTACCCTTCTAAACTACTAAACGTAACCACCCCCGTTCAATTTATGCCTAGATTTTTGTATGCAGATGATAAATACATTTAAAAAAAATTTACATACGTAGATGAAAGTATCCTAAAACTTTTTTGTCTCTCTAAAATTTTTCCAAAAACGACTAATTTTTGAGAAAAAAAATAATAAAGCAAACACTGCCCGTTAAACAACGAGGTTGTTGATCAAAAGTTGGAATGAATTTTTATTGAAAAAATCTTAGTAGGCTTTGTAATCTTTGTCAGAAATATTTTTGACGTTTAAATGTCAGTGTTTTTCTTACTATCATCATTGTTTTTCAAATAAAGTTCTATCGCATTTACGCTCGTTCACCCGACGATTCACAATTTTAAATAAAACAATAATAATAGTAAGAAAACCACTGATATTTAAACGTCAAAAATATTTCTGACAAAGATTGCAAAGCCTACTAAGATTTTTTCATTAAAAATTCATTCCAACTTTCGATTAACAACCCTACAGCTTAACAGTTAGTGTTTGCTTAATTAATTTTTTTCTCAGAAACTATTAACTTTTCGAAGAACATCAAAGAGGCAAAAAAGTTTTAGAATATTTTCATCTATCTAAATAAAGTATTTCCAATGTATTTATCACCGTCTTAAGAAAAATCTAGACAAAAATTGAACGGGGGTGGTTATGTTTAGTAACTTAGAAGAGTAGGTTGAAAGTACAAATAGGGTCAAAACGTGCCCTATTATAAGTTAAACATATTCCAAAAAATTTCATTTTCCTAGTGTTTATGGTTTTTGCGAAAAAAAAGTTAAACCAAAATTTTCCGCCATTTTTGGAGGGGCGTAGCTCCTCAGAGGAGCCGAACTCGCCCATGGTTCATATATCAAAGTACCCTTAAAATTCACTAAAGAATTACCCCTTGAAGTTTGTTGCAGTCATTCAGATACACCTGTATATATTTTTATATATTGTATACAGGGTGTATCTGAATAACTGCAACAAACTTCAAGGGGTGATTCTTTAGTGAATTTTAAGGGTACTTTCATATATGAACCATGGGCGACTTCGGCCCCCCTGGGGAGCTCCGCCCCTCCAAAAATGGCGGAAATTTTTGGTTTAATTTTTTTTTCTCAAAAACCATAAACGCTAGGAAAATGAAATTTGGGGAATATGTTTAACTCATAATAGAGCACGTTTTGACCCTATTTGTATTTTCATCCTACCCTTCTAAACTACTAAACGTAACCACCCCCTTTACATTTTTGCTAAAATTTTTTGTATGCAGATGATAAATACGTTAGAAAAATTTTACATAGGTAGATGAAAGTATCCTAAAACTTTTCTGTCTCTCTAAAATTTTCCCAAAAACGACTAATTTTAGAGAAAAAAAATAATAAAGCAAACACTGCCCGTTAAACAACGGGGTTGTCGATCAAAAGTTGGAATGAATTTTTAATGAAAAAATCTTAGTGGGCTTTCCAATCTTTATCAGAAATATTTTTGACGTTTAAATGTCAATGTTTTTCTTACTATTATTATTGTTTTTCAAATTAATTTTTGAATAAAGTTCTGTCGCATTTACGCTCAAAATTTTAAATAAAAGAATAACAATAGTAAGAAAACCACTGACATTTAAACGTCAAAAATATTTCTGAGAAAGATTGCAAAGCCTACTAAGATTTTTTCATTAAAAATTCATTCCAACTTTCGATTAACAACCCTACAGCTTTAAATAGCATCAAAACGTGCCCTATTATGGGTTAAACATATTCCCTAAATTTCATTTTCCTAGCGTTTATGGTTTTCGAAAAAAAAAAATTAAACCAAAATTTTCCGCCATTTTTGGAGGGGTGTAGCTCCTTAGGGGAGCCGAAGTCGCCCATGGTTCATATATCAAAGTACCCTTAAAAGTAACTAAAGAATCACCCCTTGAAGTTTGTTGCAGTCATTCAGATACACCCTGTATATATTTTTTAATTTTGGTGTTTCCAGTATCATTTTGGTGCAGTTTTTATCCTTTGTAACTTACTTCAAGCACTATCTCGTGTATTTTTTTTATAGAAAGCACAGCGATTTTGTTTTTCTGCGTGGACAATCCAGTGGTTGCTTTCTTCAAATCGCACTTGCGTTGGCACTCTTGAGCCAATTTATGGGGAAATGAACGACCTCCTCCTACCGGGGGAATACCATATTTTTGTGAATACGTTTTCACAACTATTCGTCGAAAATGCAAATAATCCATTTTTTACACAAGTCCTTTTTTATATAGTTGCTATCCGTTCTGCACTGAAACATTGATACAAAACGCAAAATTGCCAACCACCAATTCGATCTAATGGAAATCCTGTAGTTGTCTATGTTCTCATCCATCTTGCCTGCACCGCCCATAAATTTATTGTATTGAGCTACTACATGAGGTTATGCAACTGGCAACCTTTTTTTCTGTTTTGGTATCCATCTTTCCACTCTACATTCTGGAAGCGTACAATCATAAGTACTGACCATCAGAACTATTCTATTATCATGCCAGCTTGTAACCGTTAGTTTATTGGCAACATCTGTACAATGGTCATAGACACCTCTGTCATTCTTTTCTACCACCTTTGAAGGCATTTTGGAACGCTTTTCAATTCTATTTTATTTGATAGTTTCCGTACATCCATATCTTTTTCTTGTAAATCAGTTACTAGTTGACTCGACAGTGATTGCATCACTGTCGACCATCCAGTTATTGATGTCGTTGCATGTTCGACACTTTCAGCACCATCATCTGGAGGAGTGATAAAAACATCAGCGGCCCAAAAATCCTCGACTTCTATTACATGAATGAGTTCTGCAGTTTGTGAGGGGTGTGAGATTATTAAAAATCTATATGGACCTGTTTAGCCCATAGTTCCAATATTGGAACTTTTGGGAAAAAGTGGAAAAATTACGTTGTGACTAACAACAAAGCGTGGAGGGGAGCAACACGTGGGTATTCCATTATTGCAACTGTGGACATAAACGGGTTAATTACATTTTTTTATAATTGTAATATATTTAATCCACATTTAAACTTAAAACTTGCAGTTTTAGTGTTTACGAAGCTTGATTTTACGAAGAGACCCTTGAGGTCGGCGTCTGACTGCGATTATTTAAATCAAATTTATTATTGTCGGTCCCGGGGTAGTATGCAAATTTTGATTAATACGGGGCGGATAAATTTGCATGATTACGAAACCGGAGACGGCTGCGGCGGCTTGCCCGGATTCGAAATAATAATTTTAGAGCGCGGACGCTGCGTCCGCGCCGTTATTACGTCTATCAATTTCGTAATTATCCCCAGAGAAATATGATGCTTGTCGCTCGAGATATATACGCACCTTCAAACGACTCTGCGTGCCGGCCCACGTAAACCCGCCTTTACAGGTGCGCACCATTACGAACAAATTGGAATACTATTTGTTAGCGTCGCCGTCGCGACGCCTCGGGCGTTTCTGGACAACGATATTCGCGAAATCGCTCGAAATTGCAGGGAATTTGTGACCGAGAAATGTTATTAATGGCCGCTGTTAAGGGACAAATCCAATTCCAAAGCCCCCATGAGGCGGAATTCCCGCATTAATGATTATCACCGGCGCTGTTGACTATGGGAACGAGTAATAAGTAATGGCGACTTCCTCATTATCGGTATACCGACGGCGGTAGGCAGCGGTGCAAGTGTTCGCTATAAATCTGGATTCCACGCATTAAACGCCTTAATTAAGTGGCTTTCCTGCATCTGGGCCGCGGGGCTTATTAACGGCTATCGAAAATGAATTTTCTTCGATAAAAAGACTGCACGCAAAAAACGTTCGCATTTCAACTTTTTTTCACATCTTCGGTTTACAAGACGCGCTTTATTGCGGAAGTGCCAATATATCATCGGTAGAGAGCGAGCTCGCAAGCCTGAACTTGCCGATAGTTTATTGAACGTGCCTAATGAACCTCGGATGATATCCTGTTCGATGCCCGCGGAACGCATTCTTCGACGACGGAACAAATTTGCATAAACACTTTACCGCGTGATCGACCGTTAAAACATTGAATACAATTTTCTTGTATACGGCACTTTTTTTTGCTTTTTAGTTCTTGGTATAAAGCCTACATATTTAAGAGAACGGCCAGCGTTTCGTAAGAACGTTTCTTGTTGCCTAACACCTCCTTGTGAAACACTTTGGCTGCAAAATGAGCTAAAGCGCAGGTGAACACCGACACCTGACCGAGAGATCAAGAATTTCGAAACTCACTCGTTTCGGCAATGCACGCAATTGTTCTCGTTAAATGAGTCCGAGGACAACGGGTTACATCCGTTACCTCTTCCTTACATTTTTATATCGTAGATGGCATGCCATTTCAGGCCTACTTTCAAATGTTTATTAAAGCTTTATTATAATTGAATATGTCTTTATGGATAATAAACCATGATGAGTCTATTATTCGGTCAAGGACGAGTTATGAAAAATATAAGTGTAAATACAGGGTGCCCGGAAATTGCGTTCATATATTTAAAGGTGTGATTCTACATAAAAAATCATGAAGAAAAGTTCATATAAAGGTGTGTCCTAAAATGCTTCCTAAGGGAGGTAGAGTACTTTGAAGAAGACATTCAATATGTGGTTATTTCTCATTATTTCAAAAACTACTAGGGTTAGAAACACGAAATTTTGCATATCTAGCTATTTTTACGGGGCAAATACGATAATCGAATGAAAAATTAGAAGGAATGTGCAGTTGCGGAAATAAGGGATAGGGGGCGCAATTTATTTCCCATATTTCTTTTTGCTTTGATCTTTTCACTATTTTAACCTCAAAATTAGAATCTACGGAAAAAAATACATAAAAAATGTTCTGCTTATAAAATGGTCTACGACCACTCGTTTTCAAGATAAATAATACTAAGTAAAATACTGCACACAAACATGTGTATTAAGCTATCACTAAAAATCTTAATAGCCTTCTTTCATTGGTTTGATTTAAGCTGTCAAATGGGTGATAAAAAATTACTTCGTACATTGTCTACAAAAATTTCTGCGAATCATGGTTAATTTTATCAAAATGATTCAAAAGATGATTATTACTAATTTTTCATAATAACTTAAAATTTTACCAAAACCTTAAAAAAACAATCTAAACGTATTAACAATTTAACAAAAATAAAAAGTTTAACTTAAAACATTAACAAAAAGCACTTAAATTTTTAACAAATAACATCAAAAAAAGTTATAAGAATTGTTCAAAAATTCCACCATCCATGTCAATGCAACATCTCACTCGTTTAATTAATGAACGTCTTACTTTCCAAAAAATACCTTGTTTGTTTCGAATAGTGTTACAACCGTCCCTTACACGTTGTTCTAGCTCTTCGACATTGTTAACTGGTGTTGCATACACTAAATATTTAAGATAACTCCAGAGAAAAAAGTCTATGGGATTTAAGTCTGGCGAACGTGCGGGTCATGCTACGGGCGCTCCTCGACCTATCCATCTTTTACGGTAGGTTTCATTTAAATATTACCGTACTTGAACGCTGAAATGAGGAGGAGCCCCATCATGCATAAACCACATTTCCCTTCATGTTTGATACGGCACTTCTTCCATCAGTTCAAACAAGCTATTTTGCAAAAAGTTAAGATAAGTTGTACCGTTGAGACGGTTATCAAGTACATGTGGACCAATTAAATGATCCCCAATAATACCAACCTATACATTAATAGAAAATCTTTCTTGATGTTTCGTGGCTAAAACATTCTATGGGTTTTCATCGGCCCAAACATGAATATTATCGAAGTTAATAACGCCATCTCGGGTAAATCCAGATTCATCGGTAAACAACACTTTTTCCGGAAAATTTCTGTCAAGGCGCCATTGTTCCATAATCCAACGACTAAACTGTAGTCTTGGGATGCTATCGGTGGGTTTTAAGGCCTGCACCTTTTGGAAATGATATGGATGCAGTAGCTGATCTTTAAATATCTCCCAAACGGTGGTTTTCGGCACATTTTCTTGTACCGATAATCTCCTAGTGCTTGTTGTAGGATTGATAGCTACTGCATCGAGCACCCTTTCTTCCACTTCTACAGTCCTCGTAGTGCATGATCTTCCACAGTCGTAACGATTTTCCTTAAAGCGCCCAGTTTCACACAATCTTCTATGGATAGAAACGTTGCTCACAGGGAACTTGTAGGTTTGGATATCGTTCTGCGTACAATCTTCGTGCTTCTCTGGCATTTCCATCAGCTCTACCGTACGTAAAGTGAATGTTTGCCATCTCTTCGTTTGAGTATTGAACCATTTTGATTTAATTAAACGTAAATTATAATGGTTGTTGCACTAAAATAATTTTTTATCGACCGTTTGACAGCAAAGATCAACAAATGAAAGGAGCCTACTAAGATTTTTAATGATAGGATAATACACATGTTTGTGTGCAGTATTTTACTTAGTATTATTTATCTTGAAAACGAGTGGTCGTAGACCATTTTATAAGCAGATCATTTTTTATGTATTTTTTTCCGTAGATTCTAATTTTGAGGTTAAAATAGTAAAAAGATCAAAGCAAAAAAAAATATGGGAAATAAATTGCACCCCCTATCCCTTATTTCCGCAACTGCACATTCCTTCTAATTTTTCATTCGATTATCGTACTCGTCCCGTAAAAATAGCTAGATATGCAAAATTTCGTGCTTCTAACTCTAGTAGTTTTTGAAATAATGGGAAATAACCACATATTGAACGTGTTCTTCAAAGCGCTCTACCTCCCTTAGGAAGCATTTTAGGACACACCTTTATATTAACGCAATTTCCGGGCACCCTGTATTTATCTTGGTGAAGTTATCTACGGTAGAATTGGATGACCGGTAATAGAAACGGTCTCTAGTAATTTTTAAGTGTGTTGAACTCTCGTACGTTTATCGTAGTCATTGTATTTACATAATGAAGCAATAAACGCATCACGACGCGCCATTAGCATTAAGAGTAGCGGACCGGCGCCTTTATCTCGCATTGTATTTGGAAGGCCCTAAGTTTATAAAGGTATCTTCGCGGAAGCGGCCTCAAGAACAGAACGGAGAACTCGGGCTGAGATTATCTGGGGCCGGTTGCCGAAGGTTGCGCCGTTCTTCCTGAATCGCCCCGATATCGCACGACTTATTGTGAAGGTTAGAAGTAAAGTTTCAGTTTCCTCCGGCACTATTAAGCGCGAAACCGGCTCGCGTAACTTTCCCGACTTAAGTGACAGCAAGATGTGAATGGAAGTCCTCGGCGGCGAATATAACGTACCAATTGCGAAGTCGTTTATCTTGAAAGTGCAGAATTATCTTCTTTGCCGGCTCACGCACATGTTTCTAATCGCGAGGCGGCCGCGATCGGTATATTAAGCGGTGGCAAAAATCCGACCACGGCCACTTAGTGTATCCCATTAGATAAATGTCCTCCAGTTGCCGAGGATATTAGATTTAGGTGGAGACACGGCGATTTACTACAATATCCACCGTAATTTGTATCGCATAATGGATAGAGGCGTGCACAGCGCCCGCTGGCGGCGGCGTTCTCACTATCGCGATCAGTGCTTCTCAAAATTCACTTTTAAGAACTTTAAACTCTTCCCCTACCTTAATCTTCATCTTTAATAATAACTATTTTATATCGAATTTCAAAAAAAAATTGATACAACTTCAATCAATGATGATCAACTGTAAAAGCTTCGTCATTGTTAGTGAAAGATTAGGAGTTACCTAGCATTGAGAGCCACTGACATCTTTCAAAGCCAAGCAATCAGCTAGCGGTAGTACTGGGAAAAGTATGTAAAATAAAGCAATTCGAGTAGGAGCTCGATAATTTATCTCGTGGGAAAATAATTGTTATCGGGATTGCAACCACTGTCCAAAGTCTGTTGTCAACTAAGAACTATTATGATCGTTATTCTATCGGAGTATCATCAGGTTTTTACCACCTCCATATCTTATTGAGTAAAAAAATTGTTCGCTTCGGTAATTCTTTGTGGTAATGCTTCAAGTTAATCAAGTTAAGTTAAACAGCACTATCTAATAATATGTAGTAATCAGACTTAGACTCTTAAAAACATTTATGGTGTCAAGATCAGATCATCTTCCAATTAGTGTTTTGTTGCGTTCATAAATGCTGTTAGAATAAAATGAACAACGTGAGTTATTTTTTTGTCGTTTATACGATATCAGTTGACATTCCGGTACGGCATTTTAAAGTTATTTCAAAACCGTTTATGAATGTAAATCATCAGCCTATCTATAATGATCCCATTAGAAATTATTTTCATTTCAAACGAGCAACAAGCAATAAGCTTGTTTGAAAGCATCGGCATTCTATTAATACACGGGATAGAAATACCACTTGTACTACGCGTAATTTAATATGATCGGCACAACGAAAATAAAGCAAAAAGACATCTCAAATCTGAGACGAGACGTTGCTTTGGTGGAGAAGTGTTAGCTCGTCATCACGGCGTTATAGAAAAATACATTCCTTGTAATAATGCGGACGGCATATTAAAGCACCAGTAATGAATGACGAGGCGGATTCGCCAAAAGGTGCCGAGAATGCAAACTGTAAAGGTCAGGGCCGGATTAAACCTTCGGGCTTCAAAGTGTCAGCAAATATCAATCTCTAATCGCCTCGTTTGCACAAAAATATGATACGTCGGTAATAATATTTCGAATTTATTTTATGATTACGCAAATATATTATTTACGTAACATTACATATTTTAAGTAGCTTATACCAGTAAGTAATAAGTAGCTTATATCAGTATAAAAAATTAAATCCCGTCCTGATTAAATCTGGAATGTAATCTTGTTTAATCAAGAGTGTCCGAGGATCTGACAAGGTCGTGTAAACCATATTTTAAAACGGAAGTGCACGTCGGCCTTCATCGCTACTTGAGACGCAAATTAAATAAACTCGAGAGATTTTACCACGTGGTACGTACTCAAGGATTAACGCGATGACTGGATACTTGAAGAATAAACCGACTCAAAGATGCAACTGTAAGCTGCAGCTTAAAAACGATTACAATAAATTCAACCTGGCGACTTTATTTGTCAAAAGATCAACGCTAGAAACCTCGAGAGATCAGCTTCTGTAATAATTCCAACTGCGAAATTGTATATAAACGAGTTGATTTGAGGATTGAAACTCAGTGATTATAGTGAGCCTCAAACAACCGCATATATTATCTTTAATGTGATTACTATTTTATAATAAGAAAAGATTTTTTGTTGTGTTATCATTTGTAATTTGTTTCAGGTCATAATCCAGAAAAATATTATACACTCCCAGCTAGAAGAAAGAACCGCCCCGAATACAATCAATCTTCCTTAGAGCGCAAATCGAAACGAAGAAACAGCGACGAAATAGTAATCCCCCCAAAGAAGCCCCCTAGAACATTTGCAAGTACTCGTACAAAATCCCCACAACGCACATCGATATTTAATCTGTTCAAAAAATCCGAAGTCCCGGCACCTCCACCAAAAAAGAAATCGAACCTCAGACGGAGTGTAAGCGATGCTTCAGCATTAAAATCAAAGTCAAACGATGTTCAAACAACTAAAAAACGAGCAGAGGGCGAATCAAAGGATATTTCTAACTTAAAATCAACCCCCAAAAAGCAACTTTCGCCGATAATCGAGGTAACCCCGAGGGAAGATTACTTCCAATCTATCGATAAGGAGATCATCGACGATAATGTGAAGAAAGATGTAGGTCATCCTAAAAGTGTTACTGAACAACTTCAGGAATACATTGATGAGGTGGATGAAGATCTTTATAAAGAAACGGGAATTAGGATCAGTCCTCCAAAAGAGAAAGATAAGTCACCTCGACCCGTGATTATCGATGTTGATGAAGCTGATCAAGTTTCAAAGAAGAAAACAAAGAGTTTTGGGAGTAAATTGAGATCGTTAACGAAGCGAGGTGAAAAGAAAAAGGATAAAAATAAAGAAAACCATAAAATCAAAGAAGTTACGAGAAGTGTTTCCGTGAAAACCGATAGAAAAACAAAAGCAGCAGAGTTACCTTTGGTAAGAACTAAATCGTTAGAAGATATACCGATTGATTTCAAAGAAGTGCCATCAATTTCTCCGAATATTCAGAAAGTTATTGATAATTTCGAAAATAAAAATAAAGAAGACATGATCCATAGTAGTCAAAAACCCGTGGATAAGTTGCCATTAACAAGGGGAAGAACCGTCGACAATATGGTTAAAAGATTAAGCAGGAAATCAACATCACCACCTCCTCCAAAAACAAATATTACCATAACACCATCCGGTAGTGTTCAACATAATAACAACCAACCTTTTTCCTACACACGGGGTTTAAGCCCCGATAAAAATGATTCTCCAACCAGTCCCAAGCCAATAATTTACGCCCAAGTTGTTTGCAATAACAAAACAATTCCAAATAAACAAACAGTTCATACTTACGTTAATGGAAAAAAAAACATTCCGCATTCAGATTCCGATGAAGGATTAGGTTATGAAGAAAATACCGGTTTTAGTAGAAAATATGACGAGAAACCCACCACTAGATTTGGAGATCACGATTTTTATAAAAAACCTAAAGATTATTTCATCGAAGAAGAATTTATAACCCCCAAATTTAAAAGTGTTGGATATAATGGATTTAGTAGTTACGAAAATAATTATGATAATAAATTCAAAACAACAGAACAAAGTTATTTTACAGAACGCGGGAGAGGTGATGGGATGGACGCAAAAAGACGCGAAAGTCTAACAGAACAAGAAGACGTTACTAAATTTAACGGCAACAGAAATGATTTAAGCGCAAGAAGAGATATTTTAGAATCGAGAATAAATCGTCGATTTGGCGAAAAATCTTATAGAATATCTCCAGAATATTCTCCAAAAACTAATAAAAATAACGTAAATAACGTTTACATAACAGAAACAAATTCAAAATATTATAGGAGTGGATCAGCTAGTCCTGTGGGATACAAAGAAACTTATACCTCTGAAACTATGATCGATAGAAAAGGAGAAAAACATAAAACGGAATCGAGGAACCGACAGTATTTCGGAGAACCAGAAAGAATAACATACAAAGACAGGTTTAAAGAGGACTATAGATACAACAGTTTCGAGAATGAACCAAAAAGTTTTGACTCCCAAATAAGTGACTACAGGTCGTCGCCCGAGAACAACCGCTACTTCGAAACTAGTCAAAACTACAGGTCCACCCACAAAGATAAATATTTAAAGACCAACCAGCATATAAGAAAGGACAGAAACGTATACAAATCGAACCCGGAGATACACCACAGAAGTTACGACAACTACAAATACGACGACGGGTATCAAGAGACTTACCACGATTCTTTGAAACGAGAAAAACACGATAACCGAACTTCTTCGAAATACAGAAACGAAAGATATTTCGACCAGAACGACAACGAACGAAAAGATAAATTTGGTGACTCGGGAATTGAAAACGATTTTAGAAGAGACTCGGGCGATAATTTTAAATTACCAAGATCGGATAAGAAACGCGAACCGAGCAACGAAAGCGAAGACGAAGGATTCGCTAGTTCTTTATTGATCGCTAGCGAACGACAACATACCGAAGATAATTTCGCTCGGAGAAGACGCGAAGCTAGAGATAGTAAAGAAAAAGATGATCATTTTAGAAATTTGGAATCTATGGAATATAATAAGTACAAAAAATACGAGTACTCGCCTAGGGAGAGGAGTATAGATGATGGATCTCATTATGATCCTCGACTTGACAAGGAATTCGATAGGGGAACATTGAAAAAAATTCAGAAGAAACCACCGAAACCAGAGAAAAAGAGCGGTTTAGAAAAAGTAAGTCATAATCATTCTTCTTATTATTATTTTAATAATATTTACTTGGTTAATAGGTAAAGCAATTATTTTCAAGAGACACAAAAAAGAAAAAAGAGAAAGAAAAAAATATGGTTAGTGAAGAAAATCTTCGGTCAAGATACACTGAATACAGGGGAAGCAGGGAAGAATTAGAACCGAAAATAAAACGAAAAGAGATGAACGAAATACACACGGTAAGTAGTCTATGATAATTATTATTCATTATTCTTATTCATACCGTCTCAACCGAAGTGAGACCGAATAATTTCGATAAAATGACAAAGTTATAAATTGAGTTGTTTGTTCCGTGATCATCATCAAATCAAAAAAAATATTTAAAAAAAATACTCGATACGGGTCCTTACTAAGTATGTTATTACGTTTAATGGGACCGGCAAATCTTCAAAATCCACGGGGCGTTACAAATCTAGGCGGGGAGTTGACTTTGAGTAATAGTTAACGTTTTGTTCTGGCAGTTCTCTTCTTGACCTTCAGGTTAGGGAACGCTCTTGAGACTTATACAGATAACGTCTAATGGACCGTGCTAACAATTTTTTTAACGTCTGCTTCGTAATGAATAGGATGCGCAAAAAATATTCATCCGGATTGGTTTCGTTTTTCCCACATAGTTCAGTTTAACAATGATATTGTGTTGTACAATTATTATTTATGTTAATACTAATCAACCAACCTTTTCAGTTAAATTTAAAACATTGTGGAATAATTGAAAAATATTTTGAAATTTTTTCTTTATTTATACTTCGCTAATAATAATAATAATAATAACTTTATTCAGGCTTCATCAAGTACAAACTTAAAAAAAATATATATTATACATATACAAAGGTAAAGAAAATGATAAGTACATGCTAAACCCATACGACGATAGCAACAAACCTCCCACCAACAAACTTTTACGTAAACGTAATTTCCTATCTACTTTCTTAGCTGATATCTTCCTTATAATTAGGGATAGCGAAAAACTAAATGCACCACTTGAAAGCTTGAATCTTTCTCTATCTAAAACCGGGTTTTCGTCTGCCGATATCTATCGGCGTCATGCTTAAATCACCCTTAATGTCCATCCCTACACGCAGAAACGCTTAAATACTCTTCCTCTAAACAACTTTCTTATTTGATAGGGAGAAAACTATAGAAACATATCTATCTTATCGGAAATTTCCTGCTCTTTCTACTGATGTATAACACGCGGCGATCACACGTTTGCACACGTACATTTTTGGCCAAAAACTGTAAAATTCACACGTTTTAGCCATTCTTAAACCCTGTTCGGGTCGATAACTTTCTTATATGAGCAGGAGAAAACTCTAGAACCATATCTATCTTATCGGAAATTTCCTGCTCTTTCTAATGGTGTCTTTTAATAACAATTATACACTTTAATTTAACAATAATTATTAATTAAAGTTATACAGGATGATCAGAAATGTGCGTCAAATTTCCGTATCTCAAAAAGTTAATTTTTTTAAATGGCAACTCTACTTTTTTCCCTCACCACCGTATTATATGCTTAAAAATCAGGAGACTTTGTGATTACATCCCATACTAGTAGAGTTACTAGTAAACATACTAGTAGACTTTAAATTTAGTTACTTTACTGTAGACTTTAAAATGCGCACACCCAATATTCGCAATTTGAGTAAACCTTAACTGGAAAGACATGTTTAAATTTTTTAAAAACTGTGCCATTCCTTTCATCCCGCTAATTTTGACCCATCTCAATTCCAACGGCAGTTTTTAGATAGAGAAAGATTCAAGCTTTCATGTGGTGCATTTAGTTTTTCGCTATCCACACATACTATACTATAGAGTGTCCAAATGATATCATACAAGTATCTCATCCCCCGAGGCCACCAAGCACAAGCCCACAGTCACACAGCCAAAACCCAGTCCGACAAAGATTTCTTAAATCGGTTCAAGGGTAGACCCACTAAATGTTTAGGAAGATTATTATAAACAGATGTAATTTGATATGAGAAGCATCTCTTAAAAAATTCCAAACGATGGGAAGGAGGAGTTAACCTACCCCTGAACCGGATATTGACATTGTGTACGTCCGTTCTAAAGTTAATTCTGTCGAATAGATAAGGGGGGCTCCGCTCCCCTTAATCGTGGATAAACTTTTGTTGTGTTAAAAGTTACACTAGTTACATGTTATAAGTACGAAGGCTTTCACGGCCGGTGTGAATTAAACTAAAACTAGAACTAACACTAGAAACTTTCGGGTTTTGCCGTGCGTCTTTTAATAAAAGGTTTGACGTTTCGGATGCCATGTTGCAACCTTCTTCAGAAACTGGTTCGAAGTGACGAGATCAAAAATCGGTAACTATATATAAGTCGGAAAAACTAATTAATAATCAGTTAACGCTAATTACAAGCTAATTAATAACTAATTGCGACGCGTCCGGTGTGAGGCGGGAAGAGGTCTTCGTGTTCACCACCATCTTCCATGTTCTGCTAAGCTCCCAGCCATCCTCTCTGTTGACGTTATTTTTATGTCGGTGGATCTCTATGGCTTCTCTTGTCAGTCTTTGGTAGTATCTGTTGTCCCTAGCCAGCACCTTTGTTTGTTCGAAGTCTATTCGGTGCCCCTTTGCATGGCAATGTTCCGCAACCGCCGACTGCTGGGTCTTCTTCAGCCTTACATCCCTCTCATGCTCCTTGATGCGGCACTCGACGTTGCGTCCAGTTTGGCCAACATAAACCTTCCCACAACTACACGATAGTCGATAGACTCCCGCTCCTTTTAATGGAGTTAGTTTGTCCTTGGCTATCGGGAGTGTGTTCCGAATTTTGCTGACCGTGCCGTACCGCACTACGATGTCGTTCTTCTTGAGGTGCCTAGCAATTCGTTCCGTTACACCTGAAACATAGCGAAGACAGATAAATCCAAGTAGTTTTGTACTTACCGTGTCCTCTTTCTGCTTTCGCTGCTTGATGGCCTGGTTGATGTCCCTCGAAGTGTATCCATTTTTCTGCAGCACGCCTCGTAGAAAGTGTTGCTCCTTCTTCAAGTTCTCTCCTTCACATAGTCTCGCTGCTCGCTGAAATAATGTACGGATCACGGACCTCTTCTGTTGGGGATGATGATGTGAACATGCCTGTAAATACCTGTTGGTATGGGTCTTCTTTCGGTATACACCAAGTTCTATATCTCCATTTGTCGTCCTGGTGACCAACACATCTAGGAAAGGTAGTTTTTTGGCAGTTTCTGTTTCCATGGTGAACTTAATCATAGGATGTTGAGAGTTCAAGTGATCCAAGAACTCTTGGAGCCGTTTTTGACCATGTTGCCATATCACAAACGTGTCATCCACATATCGTAGCCATAGTTTTGGTTTCCACTGGCTCTTCTTCAAAGCGTCCTCTTCGAATAATTCCATGTAGAAATTAGCTATAACTGGCGATAGTGGAGATCCCATGGCTGCCTCTTCGAACTGCTCGTAAAATTCTCCTTTCCAGCTGAAATATGTCGACGATAAGCAATACTCCACCAGATCTGGCACGTATTCTGGTAAACCCTCCGGAATGAGTTTTCGGCGAAGACCCTCTACAGCATCCTTAACTGGTACCCTAGTAAAAAGGGATTCCACATCGAAACTTACCAACATATCCCCAGCATCCAGCTTTACACCTTTTACCGATTCCACAAAATGTGTAGAATCCCTGACATACGATTCCGTGTTACCTGTAAAGGGAGACAGAATCTTAGCGATCTTAACGATAGGGCGGAGGGGGACGTCTGGTTTGTGAATCTTCGGTAGTCCGTAGATTCTTGGTGGTATCGGCGCCTGCACAAACACACCTTTCTGCTGTTCTGCTGGAATTCCTGTGGTTTTTATCAGTTCCTTCATTTTTCTTACGATTTTGTCTGTGAGGTCCTTCTTGATCTTCCTGTAGGCTGGGTCCAGTAGGTTCATCATTTTGTCGTCGTATTCTTTCCTGTCCATAACAACGGTGGCATTCCCCTTGTCTGCTGGTAACACGACGATTTCTGACTTTTCTTTTATAGATCGGAGTGCCTTCTTTTCAAATCTTTTCAAAAAAGGTTGCAACATGGCATCCGAAACGTCAAAGTTTTTATTAAAAGACGCACGGCAAAACCCGAAAGTTTTTAGTGTTAGTTCTAATTTTATTTCTTTCTCTGTCTTTATTTCTTTTCGGAACAATTCAAAATCGGATTTTTGCCAAATATTTTATAGATTATGTCCTTCTCCTCGTCCTCAGTTCTTCCATCTTTGAGAGGGTTTTGGTGATATTAGGTGTTTACAACCTAATTCTTCTCCATTCCTTCCGATTTTGTGCTATCTATATGGCATGGTGCATTGAGTGTCTCATCAGTTCCTTCAGCTTATCTGCCCATCTTGTCGATCTTCTCCGTGCTCATTTTTTCCTCTACAACAAGGATTCCATCTCTCCGGTTTGCTGTCATCGGTAAGTGTCCAAAGTAGCTAAGGTATGATCTATTAATCTAGTTTTAGTTCAATAATAGATATAAAGATACATGTTTTTGAATGTTTCTGGTTTTAGTTGTACTAAAACTGCATATAGAGCAATAAATAGTCTTTCTGAGTAGGATCACTTTTGTGGCAGTTACTTTTTGATGGTAGCATCCTGTAATTTCAAACCCTCTTGTTATTTTAGGATGAAAACTTTTAGAGTTATTGCTTGAAATGCAATTCTTTTATTGTTTCTTTTTAGTAATTAACAGATGCTTACAACATACTAATTAAATCCATTCCTAATTAAAACATTTCGATTATTCTGTTTTTTTAATGACCACCCAACCTCATTATACAATTTTGATTATGTAACAACTAAATGGTCTTGCTATAAAAATAAAAACGACCACTTTAATTATCGTTCACCATAGAAAATATTCAAATATTCAGTTATTCCGACCTTGGTCTAACACGTAGGCGTAGAAACCTCCCAAAGAATTTTATAATTACCAACAACCGAGACAAACTAAATGATCTTGTTTCTCTTGGTTTTATTTGAATTTTCCATTGTCTTTAATGCCGTGGGGAATCGAAAATTGGTCGTTTGAAACTCGAAGCGGCTACGGAGAAAGTGAAGAAAGCTGTTGCATTCGGTCCGTCGAGGCTCTTCGCCGTTACGTCACGCTCGAGACTAGGTCTAGTGCTCCTTATATGGTTGGGCAGGTTTGCAAGTCGGTCATCGTACATCGAGACCGGCAAATGAGTCACCTTTTTGCACCAGGAGCAGTCTCGCAGCAAAACGCCAACGCTCAAACCAACTTTAGGTTTCTGCTTGCCTTCTTCACTTTTTCATCTCATCGATAATTATAAAAAATATCGATTTCAGTTGTAAAGTGTTAAAATTATACGCATATAGAAAAAATTAACTATGTTAATTTAAACCAATATGAATAAATTTCATATGATCAAAATGTATACACCTCAAATAAAAACAAGCTTATTAGACTTTATTTAAATTTTAAATGGTAAAACCAAATCAAAATTACTTGAATATAATTAAATAGAAATTTGATTATCAATTGAAATCATCTTATAACAGCTTCTTGTCTTGTAAACATCTGATTTTGTTGATCGTTTTCTTTATAAATTGCAGCTTGAGTTTTCGATTCAATCCCAATCAATTCGCGGCAATTTAACCGGTGTCCGATCGAAATAAATCACTCGGTTTGTCATTCCGATCCATTAAAACCGTCTTTTTTCATACGGCGAGTCGTAATTTACACCTACCGCTAAAAAAATTGGTTCAGTTTTTTAACGATTCGAGCGGTATCTCCCGGGCACGAGTGTGGCAATTTTCCGTCCATAAATCATATTCGACACGCAACGCTAGTTTTTCGCGCAAACCCCGTGACTCATCGTCTCCTGCGGGCGTCTTCGCGCAATCCGAGATTATCTGGACTGCACACGTCGAATCTGCTTTTTCTTCTAACAGATCGATTTTTTTTCGAACCAATCGAACCTTGTAATTTTGTCATATAATGTTGTATTCAAATAATATGAAAAAAATTAAACAACTTAACTTTTTTTTTGAGTCCAGTAATTGACCGTTGGTCAGTGTTTGACCGTTTTTGTAAAAAAATGTAAAAAATAAGGATCCAAGGAATATCTAAAAAAAATATAAATATATCCATAAACAGCCACCAGTCTCCTCTCCACCCCCTAGTACACAAAAAGTCCACGGCCATACCGTTCTTGAGTTTTTGTTGTTTAATTTCACGCTAACTGCCGGCCTATTCACATCGTGTTAAAAAGCGTAATTTTTATGTTTAGAAATTCGCCCAAACAGGGTAGTACTATTCAGCCGTTTTTACATGTATGATGTTTTTTTTTGTTTATCAGTGATCTAATAATATTTTCTATTGCTTATATTAAAAAAATACCGCTTTAATTAATTATTTGTTGAAATAAAGCCGGTCAATGACTGGTAGTTCTAAATTTTATTAAAAATTAGTGTTTGACCAAACGGTCAAATACTAGACGAATTGCTTGTTTTATAATCTCACAAAGATTTATATTTGATTAATAAAATGGAAAAATGTGTAACCTGTTTTTAAAACTTATATCTTCCCGTTTAAGTTGTTTAGTATTTGACCAAAACTTTTATACTTTAAAAGTAAGATACAATCAGGTTAAATATGCGGTCAATTACTGGTTCCTCTTTTGGTCATTTATAGGACACAAACACTCAAAACTGAGTTTTTTAACCGATTTTAAATTTTATATATACAGGCTGTCCCGTTAAGCGTACGGAGCGACTGTATCTCAACAACGGTAAGGCCTAGAGGTTTGGGAAAAAAATCTTTATAAGCAAAGTGGGCAAGAGAAATAGCTGGAAATTATTTTGAAGTTCGTAATTCGACCGCTAGGGGGCGTAACTGCCATTGAGAAACATAAAATTCCCGCTATCTCAGAAAGTTAGACGATGAGCTATAACTTTGACAACATCATTTAGTAGCTTGGATAATACCGCATCGCTTTTGTTTTGCAATATTTTTCATATCTGTCATAATATGGGAGGGGGAGGCCAATGCGTTTTCAAATGTTTACATTTTAATATCTCCTGGACCATTCAACCGATTTGAATATTTTTGGTCTTGTCTGAAAGAGCATTTCATGCTCTTTTAAAAGATATTTTCAGTAAGACCGCTTGGTTTAAAACAAATAAGCTAGAGGGCGTTATCTGCAGCGGTTACATATTTTTGTGATTTTTGAAAAAAAGTTAAATGGAACGGTACTATTTACTTCACAGACCGTTATTCACCATAAAATTTGCTAAATATTAGTGAAAACCGCATCTCGATATCTCCATCCATTCTCGAATTATAAAAGAAAATGTTAAAAATTCGTATATCTTAATCGGATCAAGTTACCTTAGGAAACAAATAAGAGATAACAAAAATTTTATTATCTAGAACCTTCCTTCACACTTTATCCAAGCTTAGAACTGCTTCAAAACTACTTTTGAGGCGTGTTGAAAAGCCAACGGATCAATGAAACATCAACAATGATAATAAAACAAAATAAACCGAAACACTTAGAATAACTTAAATTTTTGTCAAAAATAGCTCACTAATGTTCGAAATGTCTTACATAAACCTCGATGCATTTATTTAATCTAGTTTCGACGAAAAAAAAGCGGTGCTAAGTCTCTTCCCTGGACACGTTTTTACTGGTATTTAGTGTGTTGTCATATTTTCCCTGGTTATTGGTTTTTCTTGAAAAGTCAGGTCGTTTAGTCTACCCAATAGATAAAGGGCTGAAAGCAATGTGGGTTTTGCTCGAACCAAGAATGCATATTATGCAAGTTTACATCAGCTTGTGGACAGATGCTTCATGCATCCATAGCATTTGTGATAAAAGGTTTGGATTTGCCCAAATCATATTTAAAAGTCAATGGTAATAGTTCAGTCTGTTATCATAATCGGTATCTGTTAAGGCCTGATGTAAAACAACGTGGTGGAGATATTATTCTCTTGAGAACTCTTGTGGACAATTGTTGTCGGAGTTCCCAGATTATGTGGGATCACATTGCGCACCAATATGATTTACGAATTCATAGAGACGTCTGAATGAGCTACACGTTGCCAGTTTTCCGTAATCGCTAAGTCAATCTTAAAAACACTTCTAGAGAACATTGTCTTTCTTTGTCGTAATTGCATTGCACATTTTTGCCATGCAGTTGCATTGTATTCGAAACATTGAAAATAAATCATCATACGCTCTATCATACGCTTCTGCGTTAGTAAATGACATGTTTACAGTTACCATGATAATGTGATTTGTTTTTCTCGATGAGGTAACTGGATCCGATTGATGGCACTCGAGTTTTTAACATTTTCCTCTATAACTCGAGAACGGGTGGCGATATCGAGATGCGGTTTTCACTAAAATTTAGCAAATTTTAAGGTGATTAAGGGTCTGTGAAGTAAATAGTATCGTTCCATTTAACTTTTCTTCAAAAATCACAAAAATATGTAATCGCTGCAGATAACGTCCTCTAGCTCATTTGTTTTAAAGCAGACGGTCTTACTGAAAATATCTTTAAAAAGAGCATAAAATGCTCTTTCAAACAACACCGAAAACATTCAAATCGGTTGAATGGTCTAGGAGATATTAAAATGTAAACATATGAAAACGTATTGGCCTCCCCCTCCCTTATTATGACAGATATGAGAAATATCGCAAAACAAAAGCGATGCGGTATTATCCAAGCTATTATATGATGGTGTCAAAGTTATAGCTCATCGTCTAAGTTTCTGAGATAGCGGCAACTTTATGTTTCTCAATGGCAGTTACGCCCCCTAGCGGTCGAATTACGAACTTCAAAATAATTTCCAGCTATTTCTCTTGGTCACTTTGCTTATAAGGATTTTTTCCCAAACCTCTTGGCCTTACCGTTCTAGAGATACAGCCGCTCCGTTCGCTTAACGGGACACCCTGTATTTAAGCGTAATATAAATATAAATGTTTGATTCTTTTCTATTTTTTTAAACCTTTTTTATAACAATAAAAGTAATTGACCGCACTTAAGCAGTAATGAGTCTGTAAAATTAAAAAGATAAAAGGTTGGTCAAACGCTGACTCTTATAATGGTCAATTATCAAAAAATGGAAAATCTATATGGAAAATTTAGGAAATATGAATCAGGTTAACATTTTCTCAGTACCAATATGACAACGAAGCCTAAGTTTAAAAATAGTGAAGAAGATGATGTAAGAAGTAGGAGTTTATCTTATGAAAAAGCAGCCAAGATGTTTAACGTTCCAAAGTAAAACCTTATTTATAAAGAAAAAGGGAAAGCACCTGTGCAGAGGAAAATGGGCCCACCAGCATTTTTAAATGCTGATGAAGAAAAACTGCTGGTTGAATGGTTGTTTCATTCAGCAGGGGATTTCCTGTTACAAAAACCCAGTTGGAAAACACAAAATTTGGGTGAAAAGTAAAGTCAAGAGCATTTTACTCCTGTTTTAAAAGATGTTCTTAAAGAGTCCAAAAATATAAACTTTTTTTGTGAACAAAATAGTATGGAAAAATAATGAAAATGAATATTATATTAAGAATGACCGATTCTTAATATAATATTGACGGTTTTAAGGTCAAAGACTAGATATTATTGGTCAAGTAATGTAGTCAAAGTGGTCAAACACTAAATGCGAAATACTGTTTTCCTTTTTAATTTTTAAAAAATACTACTTCATGATGTTATATTTTATATGTAGGGTAAGCTTTGATTATATATAATATGGATTGAGCTAACTGAATATATCTACTAACAAAAATATGGCTCAAGGTGAATAGACGCAGATGGAAAGCGATAATGTGAAAGTGTAACAAAGATAGACATAAAACGGTACTAAACAGACGGGCGCATGTGCACAAAAGTGTCAAACCTGACGTTTATCGTTTTGTTGTGTCACAGCCAGCCATTATATGTCAGTACGCTTCTATGTCTATCTCGGTTCGATCCAAGGTTTATATATTAAAGGTTGTCTAAGTTCCTAGGCTGCAATACTTTGATTTTAGTTTGTGGGCGAGGGGCAAGTGCAGAAGTGTTTCGTGACGTAAGCGATCACGGATTGCGCACGCAACCTCATGACCATGTGGTGCTCCATGCCTTTGTTTAATTTGAATTGCTTGGCGGTATTATTTTCCACATGTGACGTAATGCGCAGTATGATTGCGTACGAACCTAGACAACCTCTTATATATAAACCTTGGGTTCGATCACCTTGCGCAAGCTATCTCTCTCGTTGGCTCAATCCATATTATATATAATCAAAGAGGGTAACTAAGTTTAAATGAATCAGATGTGTATTTGATCATATTTTGATCATTTTATGTAAAGGCAGAGAGATCTACAAGAAAAATAATATGGCTCGGTCAAACACTGACATTAAAAAATCTTTAACAGGTCAAACACTGGTGCGTTTATCCTAAGGTTTTAATTTTTTTTGGTACCTAAGTGAAAAATTTATGACATGAATTAATCTGAGCAGGTAGAAAAATACCAAGTTGTTTTCCACAATTTTTAGTGTTTTTGGACACAGGTACAATTCTTTTAAACACGTCTTCTTGAACCGTGGCGATATGATCTTGTGAGGAACAAGTAAACTTGAAAGGTTCAGATAAATTGTTTTTAAGAAAACCGAGTCATCTTTACGGTTCTACTTTTGGTAAGAGTGTTGCTTCTGCGATTACCCCCTATCTACTATATGCGAGATCAAAAGATTTTCGGAATAGCTCGGCGACGATTTCCCACGATCTCCGGCGACAAGCGCAGAAAACATCCTCACAATAGCATTTTTCTAATGATAATTTTATAACCGATCCCTCAGGAATCCTGGTATATCCATATCGGGAAAGAGCGTAGGAACGATTGCGCTCATTACTACACGGGATTACTATTGTTCTTACCCCGCGCCTGTTACCTCGACTAAATTCCTGCTATTTTACGCGTCTTTATAAGTCTATAAGAGGAAAAGAGAACGAACTTTTCACTTAATATCTAATTAGATTTCAATAGAAATTTGACTACTACCCAAGAGGATTTTTTGTTGTTAAATTAATTAATTTATAATTCCATTCAACATAAAATAGATAATACCACAACAATTACTATTCGGATGGTTTAAATTATTTCAAATGTCTTTGTTATAGTTGTATCTCTTTTAACGTTCTTTTTTATTATGTGGTTAGTTTAAAAACGATCCAATTTCCTCTAGTTTGCAGTCCGTTTCACTATCGAACATCCTAATATTTGATTTCCTGCGTGTTCTGCGTTCTTTTTGCGTTAACCACTGACCCGTGGTGTATCCAAAACCACAACAGAGGCTGCAATTTCAATCGAGCCGCTATAACGTTGTTTTCTTACGATTTGTTTTTTTTTCTTTTTGTTCTTTTTGATCTGAACGCCCACGAACCGTAAACGAATCCAATTAGAGGGCAATAGTGCGAGAAGAACAAATCTTCGAGTTCTATAATTATTAGGAATAAATAAAAATTTGATTTCCTGTAATATTTTATATTGGCAAATATTGTGAAATTGTTGTGTTGAAATCTAAGGTGAATATTGGCGTAAATCATGAAGCCCTACAAGATTATTTGTTCTCGTCGGCGGCCTCCTTTTACAGAGAAACACGATGAAGCCCGCGGCTGGACAAAACAGTTAATAACGAACGCCTCCTTTTTGTCCCTGGTTTTGCGGCTCGAAGTGAGTAGCGCAAGAAAAAGGTCCGAGAAGAGTCTGGGCGAGCAAATGCGCACCAGTAGTCCTTGGAAGCGGGTAGAAGTGAAAATCACGTTGCCTCTGAAAATAAAAGAAAAAAATTTAAGAAAAACGAACCAAGCCAAGTTTACACTTAACCATCTACCACTTACACTTTTATTTAGGTATCTGTTTCCTTACATAAGAGATTCTCGTCCTGGACACTTTTTTTCAACGGCCATTATCGACGCTTATATTAAATAAGACACCATCCAGTTAGTATAAGAAACCAGCAAATTTATAGATCATACTTTTTGTTATGTCAGGATGTACACGAGCCTTAAGCTTTCTGAATGATCTCGTCTATTTAAAGAAGTTGCGGATTAACTCCGGTTTTGGTCGCCTCCAAATGACGATTTGCATCAAATTGCATTACCTTTACATTCAGCATATAGAGGATTTCGTCTTTTAGAGATGACCATTTCACCATCCGTTAACGACTAGTTTTTTATTACACGCCTACACTGTAGTGATGAATTAATCTGCGTTATTTATAACGTCTTCACCAATTTATCTAACCTGCCCATTAATAAATAACATGCTAAAATGAATTTCTTGCGTATTAGTGGACCATTAATATTACGGATAATCTCGACGATTGAAATGTGTCGAGGATCTTTTCTGATTCAACACCGATATCACGTAATGTATTATCTCTAATTAATTCTTGTTTTTTGTATAACATTTTATTTTTATAATCCAATTGTATTAATTTACGTAAAAATTGTGTGTGTGAACGTGAAGTCAGATCACGGTTAGTTGACCATTTATGGGGGTTTACAAAATTATTAGATAACATCGAGGTCGAAAGACGGATAGATAAGCTCTTGGAGAATTAAGACAAGGCCGTCTTGTTGCCCAATAAAACCTGCTATCCCATGCCATATGGCGAGTCGGCTCTTATATGGTCACCTGAGTAGCACAGCCGGCACGACAACGTAATTTCTTAAAATTTATCTCAATACCTGAGTATAACTTGTAACTTGTGAAAACATGAAAATTTGGGCTAATTTAAGACTTTGCTTTAGTTTTCACAATAAGGTAACGAAATCGGATGCGGTAATTCTATATAAGTAGCAAAAAATCTTGTGATTTTCTATTTTTTGTTGTCGTTTTATATTACCATTTTGATATAGTAGCTTCTTGATCGTATCCTGTATGGTGACTATTAGCTGCAGATGTTGTTCGTGTGAGGTCTACATACACACGAAGAGTGTATCTTGACGTTAGATCAGTCCGATTGCGTCCGCAAAACTAACGGTCGACTGTCTGCACGAGCCTAATTAATTGAGGAAATTGCAACTCGACGTGGGCCGACAAAAACAATCCGCAACTTGTAATGCATTACTTAGCAAAATATCGAGAAATGTCACGACAAGTTTTTCTAGTAGTTTGATATTTTATTATAAAAATAGTTTGTTACTACTTTCTAAATCTACCTGGATTGAAACATTTTTATTCAAATTTTCTCTATAAAACAGTTAATCCGATTTATTAAATTAAATGTAATAAAACTTCTAGCAACTTGTTAAACTAGCAACTTCTTGTCGCCCTTAATTATTAAATGATTAGAATTTTAATGACTAATTATAGGTTCGTATTAATATCACTAAGATTAATACAATTTATATTAAAAGAATAGGCCTCCACGTCGTTCGAACTGGCCGAAACTTACGAGAGTTTTTCGATTTTAAGGACGTTAAAAAAACTTACAATTCGAGGATTATTGAGATTACGGAATAATTAGATAAGTTACAAGAAAACATTATAGACGTTGAATTATTAATCATAAACAAATAAGAACATCAACAAAGTTTGACAAGGTATTGATCTAATGTGACATTGAACTTTCAGAAAATACATCATCATAAAGTAATCATAATTTGATATGTATGATAAACGTTTTTTTACATTAAATTAAAGATGTCTTTTAGTAACGCATGGCGATATTCTCGAACATTGTAGCATTTAGGTGTATTATATCGATAGTTACTCATCTTTCATCTGTCAGAAGGGTCCCCTCAGGACAGTGACGAATTGAAGAGACCGGCATCTTTCGCAACCGGAACGCGAGGTTAGAGTCGATCCAAACCATTACCACGTATTACCAAGTGCCATTTCTCACGCGACTTCGCTAATAACAGTATTTTGCTCGCATCAATACAACATTGTACCGTGATAGATAGTCGTCGTTGTTGCGTCAACGAAGATGTTCATTATGTAGATTCACAATAATTTATACACCTTTAAAGACCATCGGAACGAATGTTTTAAGTCGTTTTGGACTGGCCGCTTAGGTTTGGTTTTTGAATGGTTTTGACATTTTATGTTAAAGTGTAACGACGTGTGTTACGGCGATGCCGCTTGGACACATGTGAAGAAGAAGGCGACCGCAAGAGGTACCGCGGCAAGGACCCTAAAGGTCCTTGAAGGCCGTCCGGTTGGTTCGATCCGGCCGCGAAGGTTTGTAGCATCTGATAGAGGTGGATGCCGGGCATACCTACTTCATAAATATCACCTGCGAGCCGCTATCGCGAACCGCACAATGTGCCGTTCCCGTCGAAAGAGGGTCTTTATTAAAGGATTGTGTATTGTTACTGCTATGTGGTGATCGCAACGATCGTGATTCCGTAAAGAATACGTTTATTAAATTTTTTGCTAAACAAAACAGCTAATGTAATAATTATACAGGGTGATTTATAACATACGGAGCAGATTAAAAGAGCAAGTACTAGGGGCCAAACTGAAGATATTTTCTTAATAATGTTTTGACTACAACGTAATAATCACAAAGATATAGAGCATTAAAGTTGAATTAATTGCCCAGCATTTCTTACGATATACAGTATTACACTACGTTTAAATTCAAACTGCGAATATTTCGGGGTTACTTAAGCAATGCCTGATTAGCACCAATAATAAAACCTGTGTAATATGGCAGTTATGGCTATTTAAAAATTTGTTAAATCAGTCAAAAACTGGTGTTTGTTTTTTGAGAACCGCTGATACCATGTTTTTATTGCTATCAATCCAGTTGACTTGGTTACCTAGCAACGGACATATCATTTAATTTTAATAATCAATGTCATTTAACGTCAAAATTAGAATTTTTACTAATCAAAAAATACAATGGTAACGTACAGTAACGAAGAATACGTAGATATGCTTATTATTTATGGAGCTGCTGGAGAAAACGCTGCACACGCAAGACGTCTGTATTTAGAACGATATCCAAATCGACAGATCCCTTCTGAAAACACTTTTCTTCGGTTAATCCAGCGGGAAAGAGAGACAGGAAATTTGCAACCTAAGAAAGGTCTTGGTGGCGGTAGACTAAACAGACATGGAGTGAATGTGGAAGAAGAAATTCTAGAAATTGTGGAAGCGGATCGAAGCACGAGTACTTGTCAAATTTCTCACCAACTCGAGGTATCCCAGAATTTTGTTTGGCGTACGTTGAAAAGTAACGGTTTACACCCCTATCATTTTCAAAAAGTGCAAGGACTGACTCCCGCTGTCTATTCTTTGCGGTTGCAATTTTGCGAGTGGCTACTAAATCGTACCAACAGAGCAGCATATTTTGCGAACAGTATACTGGTAACGGATGAATGCTGTTTTACCAGAAATGGTGTTCTAAATGTTCACAATTCCCATGTGTGGTCGGACGAAAATCCACACGTTATTCCTCAAGGCTTTTTCAACAACGATTCAGAGTGAATCTATGGGCGGGAATTGTGAACAATACGTTAATAGGACCTTTCGAATTACCAGGAACTCTTAATGGAACTTCTTATTTACAGTTTTTACAAGAAAATCTGCCAGTACTCCTGGAAGATATTCCGCTACTTATGCGACGTGAGATGTGGTTTATGCACGACGGTTGTCCTGCACATTTTAGTCGTAATGTACGAGATTTCCTCGATAATGCTTTTCGGCAAAAATGGATTGGTCGAGGTGGACCTATTCCATGGCCACCACGTAGTCCCGATCTTAACCCATTGGACTTTTTTTTAGGGGATTCATGAAGAATAGAGTATATGCCACCGAGGTTAATACAATCGACGAACTTCGACATCGCATCACTGCCGCTACAGAGGACATACGTCCACGATTTCCACGATTATCGTTAAATTGGATTCGTTGTGCGTCGAAATGCAAGGACAGCACTTTGAACATATGTTATAAAGAGATTATTATTATTATGTTATTTTCTTGTTTTAGAGATTTTGTAATTTTGCATTTAAAACATTATTATTATCCGTTTCATAAATTAACATCTATTATTTCTTTTCATAAATTACGTATTAAAACTAAACAATTAAATTGTCTACTTTGTCAGCTCCTTCAAAAATGAGGATGGCGTTGACAAGTATTTTAATTGTTCTTTAGTGAATATCAGCGGTTCTCAAAAGTTGACGCTAACTTATTTAAAAAATTAACATGCGATATCTATGTAACTATTAAGATTTTAACAAAACATTATTAAGAAAATCTCTTCAGTTTGACCTCAAGTACCTACCCATTTAGTCTCCTCCGTATGTTATAAATCACCCTGTATATGTACATTCTATCTATAAACCGGGAATTTCATACAACTCGCAATATATGAATACAGTAACCATAGTTACGACACTACTATACACTTGCACTGCCCTACACAAAATGCAACATAGCTTAATAGTACAGGCATTGGGTAGTTTTACAAAGGAAAAGTTTTGCTTGGAAAAAGGTGACGTCCTTATGACCACCCTGAGTTTTCGGTCGTCTTAAAAGATGCATAGCTAAACACGAATGTTTCTGGTACTAAGCTAGATTCTACTGCTAGTGTAAAACTAGAACTAACACCAGACCTAGAAAGTATCGGGTTTAGCCATGCGTCTTCAAACATGTATTGCCATGTTGCATTTTATGTGGGACAAAGTAAGTTTCTATGGAAATATATTTTTGTATATTGCATCTTAAGTGAAATTCACTGTATATAATAATATATAGGTAGAATGTACTGAGAGAGATGTAATATATTGAACAAAATTATTAAAATACAAAAAACAATATTAATTTTATTAATTATAGTGAAGAACTCAACTTTTTATATCATTTATAATTAAAGTTTGGCGCGGCACCAATCGAAATATAACAGCGTGGAAATCAGTGTTGCCGTTTCGGTACAATTGTACTAAATTCAGTACGATTTTATTGATAAAGTACGTGAAAGTAGCAATTCAGTACAAATTTTTTCATCGGTACAGTTGTACAGGGTGGTTCAAATTCGATGTCCGAATAGGCTAACTCCGAAACTAAAAGAGATAGAAAAAAAGTAGCTTACATGTCATGAACTCGTTTTTCCAGAAAATGCTAATGCCGAAAACTCCGAAAAGCTATCGTCTTTTGTTTTCGCCCTATCGGTAAAAACTGAAAATTTGGCGAAAACGACATTCGCCAATATCTCACTTATTATCAAAGATGGAGTATTATAAATAAAACATTATATGGGCAACATTTTACGAAGAATTCAGTGGCGTAGGTAGAATTTCTTTCCCATCTTTTATTTCCGAGATTTTAGACGTAACTTTATTTTTTTAAATGGAAACCATAGTTGGCTATGACCTAAAATAATTTGTTATTTTCTTCTGATAACAAATATATATAGTTTGTGGGGTATATTTCTTATAGTTATTGAATAATTAACAAAAATTCTTTTTGTTCTATCTAAAACTAATGTATGTATTTAAAAGTTAATGTTGCTATGGTGATAACCATACATACTATGATGAAAAATAATGTATCAGATAATTATCAAAGTTTATATTTAAAAATTCGCTAACAACTCTGGCATTATGTGCTGGTGTGGACCATTAGCATGTTAAGTGTCAAAGTATAACAAAACTGAATAAAACTTTACAATGAATTTCGAAAATTATGAAAAATGTAACATGATGGAATGCTATATGTTATCAGATAAGAATGCGACGTTAGCCGCGGAATTATATTTCACAAGGTATCCGGAAGAAGACAACCGCACGCAAGATCTTTCAGCCGGTTAGCAGAAAATTTAATGGATTTTTGGTCCTTCCCCAAACCACGTGCAAAAACATACGAAAATGACCTACAAGAGGATGAAGTCAATGTGCTGGCTTCAGTTGTGATAAATCCATCAACATCTTGCAGAGAAATTGAACAAGACGTCTGACCCAAAAGCCGCTGCTCCCGAATATGAAAGAAAAATAAATATAAATCATACAACGCGGGGCTAACTCATTATTTACGTGCCGGAGATGTCAATCTAAGATTAGAATTTTGTAGATAATATTTAGAAAAATTAAATAATCTGCTGTTTGTTCAAAATGTCATCTGGACCGATGAAGTCTCTGAGTGTTTAAAGAAGATTCGGTTTCAATGTATGGTGTGCCCTTTTAGATAATAGAATTTTGGCATATAGTATCTACCATAAAAACTTAAACTCAGGTAATGTGCTGCCTTAATATATTGAGGTATATTATATTAAGGCAGCACATTGAGCCTTTGGTCGACAATTTGCTATTAAATATGTCTCAAATGATATATATTCAATATAACGGAGCACCAGCACATAGTTCCAGAGTTGCTAGTGAATTTTTAAATACTACTACAAACTTTGGCAATAATTGGAAACAATGTTTTCCATCGTGGTATGATTATCACCATAACAACAGTAAGTTTTAAATACATACAATAGTTGTAGAAAGAACAAAAGAATTGATACATTATGTTCCATCATAGTATGTATGGTTATCACCATAGCAGCATTAACTTTTAAATACATACATTAGTTTTAGATAGAACAAAATGAATTTTTGTTAATTATTCAATAACTATAAGAAATATACCCCACAAACTATATATATTTGTTATCAGAAGAAAATAACAAATCATTTTAGGTCATAGCCAACTATGGTTTCCATTTAAAAAAATAAAGTTACGTCTAAAATCTCGAAAATAAAAGATGGGAAAAAAATTCTACCTACGCCACTGAATTCTTCGTAAAAAGTTGCCCATATAATGTTTTATTTATAATACTCCATCTTTGATAATAAGTGAGATATTGGCGAATGTCGTTTTCGCCAAATTTTCAGCTTTTGCCGATAGGGCGAAAACAAAAGACGATAGCTGTTCAGAGTTTTCGGCATTAGCATTTTCTCGAAAAACGAGATCATGACATGTAAGCTACTTTTTTTCTATCTGTTTTAGTTTCGGAGATAGCCTATGCGGACATCGAAATTGGGACACCTGTACAGCGTGGTTCAAATTCGATGTCCGAATAGGCTAACTCGAAAACTATAAGAGTTAGAAAAAAAGTGCTGACATGTCAGCTGACATGTCATGATCTCGTTTTTCGAGAAACTGCTAATGCCGAAAACCTCATAGCGCTATCGTCTTTTGTTTTTCCCCTAGAGGCCAAAATTGAAAATATCGTAAAACCAATAAGTGCAATTATCTTGGTTATTATTATAGGTGGAGTATTATAACTACGACATTATATGGACACTTTTTTACAGAGAATTTCATGACATAGTCAAAAAATAATTTTCGGTTTTAGATTTTGAGATATAATGAGAATTTTCGTTTTTTTTAAATGGAAACAACCACTGATTATTCGCTTATTAAATTCGTTATTTTTTTCTGATTACAAAAATATAGGGTTCGACAGGTCTATTTTTATTGTTTTAGAATAAAGCTAAAAATAAACTTTTTTTATAAAATTTCCATCTAGTGTCGTCGAGGAAATTAAATTTACAGTTTCCTGTAAGTTACGGGGCGGTAGGTAAAATCTAAAAAGTTAACAATTAAATACGAAGATAACTTCTAGTATTTAAAAACAAATAATTTTTTAATATGTAACATTCTAACATGTCAAACTTTTCAAAATTTTCGTAATTGATCTTAAAAACAGGATTTTTAAAGTGACACTTCAGAAAATTTTCGAATACAAACAAATGTTGCTATGTTTATTTGAAAAAAAAAAACATATCAGCGCCATCTATCGATAATTTATTAAGTCATTTAAAAATAATATTAAATCGTAATAAAAAATGTGAAATAATGCAATCTATTCCAACTTTTGTGTAAAACATATATAAATTAAACAGTTCAACAAATATATTTGTTTCAAATATCAGAAATATGTTGTTTAATTTTTAGTTATAGAACCGTAATTTACAGGAAACTGTAAATTTAATTTCTTCGACGTCACTAAAAGAAAAGTTTATTTTTAGTTTTATTATAAAACAATAAGAAATAGGCCTGTCAAACCCTATTAGACTAAAGAAACAGTGCTTGTTTCCATTTAACAAAACGAAAATTGTGATAATATCTCAAAATCTAAAACCGACAAAATTTTTTTGACTACGTCATCAAATTCTCTCTAAAAAAGTGTCCATATAATGCCTTAGTTATAATACTCCACCTATAATAATAACCAAGATAATTACATTTGCGGGTTTTACGATATTTTCAATTTTGGCCTCTAGAGGAAAAACAAAAGACGATAGCGGTATGAGGTTTTCGGCATTAGCAGTTTCTCGAAAAACGAGATCATGACATGTCAGCAACTTTTCTTCTAAGTCTTATAGTTTTCGAGTTAGCCTATTCGAACATCGAATTTGAACCACCCTGTACTGAAATCAGTACATTTTTATTGAATGCAGTACCACTTTTTTTGAACGTGAAGCTTTTAGTTTAGCTTCTATTTTAAAGAAAACTTTCTTTTCTCAGTTATTAATAATTGTTTGAAATTAATTTTTGTGATATTTATTTTTCATACTCCTTGCAAGTTCTGTTTTACCTTATTATTAAAAAAAAGGGCTCCAATTTTCTTCTTCAATTCAGTAAATTTTTTTCATTTTCAGTACGAATTTTGGTATATTTATTTTCTTCGGTGCGGCAACACTGGTGGAAACGTGTCTTGTACGCGTTATTTCGTATCGGAATTTATGACCTTTATAAAACCTACCACAAATTGCATCGAAATAGATTGAGCTCGTAGTATTATTGATGATAGCTATGGTGAAATTGTTTTCTAAATTGCCCTCGACCGAGTGTCCCTCCACCAATTAAGCGTAACGGCAAAAAAAGACGCACCTATATTCGCATTTATACGTGTATCCACGGTGGTGGTTCGGGTCGTTACCAAGCGTCTATGCAATGCTAATGGTAGCCAGATGCTGCCGAAGAAATTTTAATAAAGTGGAATCGGCGTAACACGGCGACGATTGCGCCGTTTGCCATCGGCAGTTAACGCTCGGACCGACGTAATGGCACATATCGTACGCATTTCCTGTTAGAAATGTATGTCCATTTGTGCCAATCAAAGGTGAGACCACAAACGGACCCATCAGCGCTCACGAGGTATGTAAATTTCATCTTAATCGCATCGACTGTTCTCTTTATCTCTCAGTAACTATATGCTGTATATTCCGATAATTAAAGTCTTTATGGCAACTTCTTCTACTGCCTTCTTCGCCGGGATGGTACCCGGGAAAACGGTACGTACAGCAAAATCCTCTATAATGGTCACTCTCGCTTTTACTGTCGTTGTCGACTTCGGTTCGGTTCCCACGTTTATGCCCCGACGGACTCCGGCCGAGTTTAAATTATCTGCGTTTTCTAATTCGACGGTCTTTTGTACGACCACGGCAACAATGGAAGTTAATACGGTCGTCTCGTCGCCACGGCGGCAGCGCGGAGTTAGCAGGAAATACTCAAGACTCCAACATCGATAGTAACCGTAGCGACATTTTATAATCTGTTACTTATTAGATTTTGCAAGAATACAAATTAAACACAATAATTAATTCGAAGTTGATATAGAAGATATATGTAGATCAGGTATTTTAATTTAATCTGTTTTAAAAAAGGAGATGTTAAAAATCGTGACCAAATTTCTTGTATTTGGACAGCACACAAAATTATCAGATTACATTCAGGTTTCAAAAACCTAAAACGAACCGTAACCGAAACGAAATTAAATTTCAGCAGTAGCGTTAAAAACGGGTCAAGACGTCTGGACATGGCGCCTTCTCCGCAGCCACTAAAGTTGCAATTACCCGCGGGGGCTTTGAGCTTTGTTTATGAATGGTTGTCAGAGACGACGGTCTGGCGCCGATGACGCGACAGGTTCATGGGAACTATGAAAAAGTCCAAAAGTGACATGAAGCGACCGTGAAACCAATTGGATACATCTACATTTTGAATTTTGACCGTGACACGTTTACATATTTTTCTACAAAATTAGTATCATACTACAATAAAATGTTTTTATAACGCAAAGCTCCATAGAACTAACAACTTTTCTTTTCGTCTCTCAAGACGCTTAAACCTGAATGTTCCTTGTTTTAAGTCAACTGTTCATAGATAAGGTGAGGAAAAAGGCCATTATGGCTAACCTAAAAAGAGGAACCTTTGCCTGGTACACGGATGCTACAAAGACAGTTGGATGCGGAGTAGGCATGACCGAATAGCCGCATTAAATTGCTCCTCAGCTCGGACATAACCATTTTTCACGCAGAAGTACTTGCTATAAACTTCTGCACCACTTTGAACCTACAAAAGGGACAAAAAGGCGCATCCATAAACATTTTCACAGACAGTTCAGGCCTACACGTGTAACTCCGCACGGACCAGAGACTGTACCAGCAACCTCAGAGACCTCGCTAGGGACAATGATGTTACTCTGTGGTGGTTTCCAGGTCACGGAGACATTGAGGGCAATGTGAAGGCCAAGGGACAAGCTAGCCAAACAGGCAGCGAAAACGCCCTTTATTGGACCCCAACCCGATTGTGGACTACAGAAAAAGCCACCTAAAACAAGTAATCAACAGTTGGGAGACCTCAAAGTTGGGTAGTCTTACGCTGGAAAGCACTTCCAGGTCACAGATAAGCGAAGAGCAGATAACTCCGTCGCAAAGCAATGCCATGCACCCCTAAAATATCGCCTCTTCCACATTGGACAAGCTGAGGATTAAACTTGTCGACTTTGCCACGACAAACCAGAAAGACACAAAATTTTCGGTGAAGCTCTTTTGACACCTATCGACATAAAGGAACAAGACCTTAGAGCAATACTAATTCATTAAGGACCTACATTATTGTTGTACATTCAGCCTGGCAGCAATAATAATAATAATAAGTCTAGTGTTAGGGCCGGTTCTTCAGTCGCTAGATAAACTCCAGTTAAATAAATCTCGATATAACTTGAAAAGTCAATTCTCATCAGTTTAAAGATCGATATATCGAGAACCGTCCGATGAAAAAAAATGCGGTTAGCTTTGTTGTATTCACTGAACATTTCTACGTAACATATGTGAATTTGAAACGGCTCTTTGAATTTTAATACGGTTTTAGCCAAAATGTAGTAAATAATTGTGTTTGTCGAATCCTGTTATGGGTTTTTAAAAGTTTTGTCTCATTAATTTTTTTAGAACAATATACGCGAGCTATAAATTAAAAAGAAACAGAAATAAACCATGCGGGGAGAGAGGGGTTCCGTTCAGTTGGGAAAGATGGTGCTGGTGTGTGTTCCAGACTCAAGGTTTATATATAAGAGGTTGTCTAGATTCGTACGCAATCATACTGCGCATTACGTCACATGTGGAAAATAATACCGCCAAGCAATTCAAATTAAACAAATGCACGGAGCACCACATGGCCATGAGGTTGCGTGCGCAATCCGTGATCGCTTACGTCACGAAACACTCCTGCTCTTGCCCCTCGTCCACAAACTAAATCAAAGTATTGCAGCATAGGTACTTAGACAACCTTTAATATATAAACCTTGTTCCAGACTGGCTTCGACGTGGCGTACTGAAGTCTAGTCTGAAGGGATTCCGGTAGACCTTGCATCAGAACGTAAGAGACGCTCAAAACGCGTCATAGAATAATTATACAGGATGCCCATTATGTATGGAATATAGTATATATCTTGGTAAGTATCAACTTTACAAAAAAACATTTTATACAAAAGTTGTTTAATATTTGATTTGCCATCATAAGACATCATTCAATTGTTTTTATTTCAGAAAACAAATGAGCAACGAATAACATTTAATTTTTTTTAAATGGCAATGTACCCTTTCGTTCGGCTCATTTGATAGAGATTTCTTTTCTCTTTACGATGACGTAAAATTTTAGTACCCTTATACTAGAAAATTTTTGAAAAAAATGTAAAAACAGTTTATTAAGTTAATTTTGCCAATAACATGAATCTAGATATCCGAAATCTTATTTGTCCTAACAATTGAATGTAAGCTATTGAATGTGACAGAATCTTGTTTATTTAAATAAGTTGGTAGATCAAAAAAGAAAAATGGTTCGTTTAACAGAAACTGAACGCATAGAAATTTTAATTATGGTCGGTTATGGGGATCGCAAACGAACACAATTAGAAGTATGTGAAATTTTCAATGAGCGTTATCCACATCGAGAACCAATCACTCAATCAGTAGTTAGCAAAACTTCGAAACGTTTTAGGGAAACTGGTAACGTTAAAGATCTGCCAAAGACTGGTCCGCAGAGATCTGCAACAGATGAAGATAAAACGATCGATATTCTCATAGAAATCGAAGAAAATCCAAACATTTCAACTCGTCAGTTATGTTTAAACCATGCTCTAAGTAAAGGTTCAATACACAAAATATTACATGCAGAAAATTTACATCCGTACAAACCGACTTTATTGCAAGAATTATCCGAAGATGACTACGGTCGACGTGTTGAATTTTGTGAATTTATGATGGAGCGAATCAACAGCAATCCAAATTTTCTCAATAATATGGTTTTCTCTGACGAGGCTACGTTTTGTTTAAATGGTAATGTAAATAAGCAAAATTCTCGATATTGGGCCGCTAAAAATCCCCATTGGATGATTCAAAATCATACTCAAACACCACAGAAATTAAACGTATGGGTGGGAATTTGTGCAGATCACATAATTGGACCTTTCTTTATTCGAGGTACTCTAACAGGTCACCGTTATTTACAATTATTGCAACAGCAAATTATCCCAGCGAATAAAACAACGAATAAAAGATGAAGCTGCAGCTATTTCTCCCAGATCGCTAAGAAATTCTTTTCAAGCCTTTTATGATAGATTGGGCCACTGCCTTGCAGTTAATGGTAAACATTTTGAACATTTATTGTCGTGAAAACCATTTTAGTGCTAATTTCGTTTTGTCTTCAAAGTTTAATAATTTTCATTTACACTAATTTTTAGTTTATTTGTTTTATTTTGTATGTAGATTTAATTTACGGTAATAATTCGAGGTAGTTGACGATCTCGGATATCTAGATTAATGTTATTGGTTAAATTTTCTTAATAAACAATTTTTACATTTTATGCAAACATTTTCTGATGTAAGGGTACAAAAATTTTACGTCATCATAAAGAGAAAAGAAATCTCTATCAAATAAGCCTAATAAAAGGGTACATTGCCATTTAAAAAAAATTAAATGTTATTCGTTGCTCATTTGTTTTCTGAAATAAAAACAATTGAATGGTGTCTTATTATGGCAAATAAAATACTAACCAACTTTTGTATAAAATGTTTTTTTATAAAGTTGATACTTGCCAAGATATATACAATATTCCCAAGGTCTATAGAACATAAGGTTACCCAATACCGATTCTCCTCCTCTGAGAGGCAAGGTGGGTCAGTGACGTAGCTGGTTCTATGAACAACACAACACGATGCGAGGTTTAAATATTTTATATAGACTGTACCACAGTATAGGCACGTGTATAGGCTATCTTTTATTCTGACTGTATCGAACCAGTGACGTCAATTTGCGGGGTAATAATCGATACTACAGAGGCATAGGGAATGAGGTAACCTTATGTTCTATAAACCTTGCAATATTCCATACATAATGGGCACCCTGTATATTATATATGTATAATTATTTTGTATTTTTCCGTAGTATTTGTTTATTTCATTTTACCTTTACCATTCACGCATCTACTATGTAATATATTGTAAGATATTGAAAAAAATACGCGCGAAGGTGAAATGAAATAAATAAATATTACAAACAGATACAAAATAATTATACGAAAAATATTCCAGTTCGCGGAATGCGTCTTGAGCGTCTGTTACATTCTGAGACGGAACTACCGGAATCCCTTCAGACTTCAGTACGCTACGTCGAAGCCAGTCTGGAACACAACCAGCACCACTTTTTCCAACTGAACGGAACCCCTCTCCCCCCGCGTGGCTTATTTCTATTTCTTTTTAATTTATAGCACACCTAAATTGTTTTAAAAAAATTATGGGGACAAAACTTTGAAAACCCAATAACAGGATTCGACAAACACAATTATTTACCATATTTTGGTTAAAACCGCGTTAAAATCCAACCAGCCGTTTTCGACTATACCGCATCTTACTAAACCGCGATTTTCCGCGAAACTATATTGAATATCGAAAAAATTAAATATGCACATCATTAAGAACACATCAGGGTATCACCTATTCAAATTTGTTTCGTCGGATAGTTTTTGAGAAAAAAAATCGCAAAGTGGACAAAGTTGCCGACACCGTCAAAAATAGGCAACTTTTTTCATTTAACTCGCGATTTTAGGAAAACCGCGGAGTCGAAAATTTTCAAATTCACATATGTTACGTAGAAATGTTCAGTGAATACAACAAAGCTAACCGCAATTTTTTTCATCCGACGGTTCTCGATATATCGATCTTTAAACTGACGAGAATTGACTTTTCAAGTTATACCGAGATTTACTTAACTGGACTTTATCTAGCGACTGAAGAACCGGCCCTTTTAGTCTAATTTAGTTCAATAAAAATGCACCCAATTTTTGTTTGTTACTCACGTAAATAAAAAATGTTAGGAAGTCATTACCTTTAAAAGTGTATCGTTTCTATGTTTAAACGGTGTTTGAATTACTGTTATAGTACGTGCTTTAAGTATTATGCACTTCTTGTCGTAGAATTTTCGTTTCCAACCGTTCATGAAGACAAAGTCTTTATATAGGATAAAAATAAACAATATTTGTTTATGTGAAATTCTTAAAATTCTTTGACGAAACGGCATCTCTGAAAAAAAATAAACTTGAAATATGTCGATGATTTTCATTTCCTTTGCGACGATTGCGCAATGTGATGGTGCCTCGCGAAGTATGCGGGTCAATTAAGCGATCACTCCGGTTAGATAATTGCCCTTATTAAAACGAATGAGATGCAACAACGGGCGTAGCCGAGAAAAATTAATAATCTATCTCGAATCGGATGAACGTCGGTCGCACTGTTGCTCGGTCATGCTATTGCTCGGTTTGTTGTTTCCTTGGCATTGGCCAGGTGTGGTGTTGCGGGACGAAATTTGTTCATTTCCGTGTTGCCGGATAGAATAATACTTATTGGGACTTGTCTAACAGTATTTTACACAACATTTAACTGGCGATAAGAAAGCGGTTTTGCTTAAATACTCCATAGCGTTTCTATAAATGCTTGGGAAAACAACCACTCCTTAGACAGGGAATTTATTACCCCATTTATGCGGCGTGTGGTACCTTTTATAAGGCATCGGATAAAATTACTTGGAAATTGCTCTTTTAGTTCTCTTTGTTTTTGGGAGTTTGATTGCCTGGGGGGAAGTAACGAGTTACAGACACCGGATTTCAGAATTATTATGGAATTTATGGCAGTTTACGTAATATACGGTTAGCACGACCGTATTTTACAATATATCCCTTTAATGAGGGGCCTCTAATAACAAGGTGGTAACATGACGCTGGCCGTACCCAAAGAACTTCAGTGTGGTCATGGCTATAAAAGTAAATAAATCTTTTATTTCCAAAAATAATTGTTTCTAATAAGTATTCATTTATGAATCAATGAGTTCTTTTATTAGAGAAGTTGAAGGAGTTAGTCTTTCAGATCAAGATACGCTTCATTTGTCATCACTTCTTGTCGAAGAGTTGTTACTCCTCCCCATTCGTTGCGTTGCCTCTTGTTCCGTGGCCAGCTGCAGACAATTGGCAATTGCGCGGCCCGTTCTTGCAGTTGTCGTGGTTTGCCGCCACTAAGAGAGGACCTTAACGAGGTTAAAAATCGGTTTCAATTTAATAGATTAACGAGCCCTCAGGAATCCACTCTGCGGTTTTTCGACCGCTCCTTCTTGATTCCATTGAATCGACCCGGTTGTCATAAAATCTTCAATAAAGAAATATTTTTTACGAAAGAAGGTAAAACGTTAACGTTCGTCACCTCGCCAAAGTCACATAACGTGCAATTTTATTGAGAAACATCTACGGACAATTTGTACCGGCACTCCTTCTTCATCTCAGTTTAGTCTTTCTCCAGCAAATCGCAATTAGTCGCACTATCTCGTTCTCCCAGCGCAAAACTTAATTTCAGATAACATCCCTGTGATTAATTTTCGCCTCTGTGTAATTTACATACTGCCGATATCGTTACTATAATTAAATTCTTATGCATTTCGAATTTCCCCTTCTACTAGATTCAAATAATTCTAAATCAATCCTAATCTAACCCTACCATAAACAAGTTCCTATTAGATTAATTTTTCTTCTTTTTGCTTTTAGAGCTACACGAATTATGCAAATAGACGAAGGCTTTCGACACCAAGTCCAACTCATGAACCAATACCACCACCACGTGTTGAAAAACGAACAGAAAACACAAACGGAGGATGGTTTAAGTCTTTGGACAGGTTATCAAGAAAAAAATCAAAAAAGGTAAATATCAAATAATAATATTATTTATTAAATACAATCCAATTAATTACACTAATAAGATATCGTAATAACTTTGCTGTCATAAAAGGAATCTGTTACTTATCTAAAGTAAATTTCTTCATTTTCAAAGAAAAAGAACGAAAACAAATTTAAGAGACCCATAAACAAGTTTTAAAAACTTTAACGCTATAATCGCTTCTTTCTATAATGAACCATCTAAACTAATCAACTTTTACAGAGCGACAAAGATTCCTCTTCGGATGAAATGCCAGCTAAATCGACACCGACCAAGAACCTGAGGTTCTTCGGAGACACCGACATCGAATCCAACGATAGCTTACGTAAAAAACCTTCACTAAAAGCCCGAACCGGACTCTCAGCGAGTAAAGATCGTCTCCGTAGCCAATCCACAAGAGATTTACACAATATTTCGGAAGAAATCGTGACTACCCCGGAAATGCGACGTCATAATCACAAATCCATGTTGAATATTTCCGAATCTGATCGAGAACTTAAAGGTTCCAGAATGAGTCTTAAACCGCCCATGTCTCCGAGTCATAATAGACACAGGGAAGGATCAAGATCACGTGAAGAACGAATGAGAAGAAGAAAAAATGAAGTTAGTTCCGTTGAAAGTTCTACTGAAGGAGATAGTAGTCAACAATCCCAACGAAGCGTTGTTTATTTACATGCTCCAACAGGTAAAAAAAAAAATAAAAATTATTTCTTCTATTTAATTATCATATTTTAGTTGGTGATATCCCAGGTCCAGGTTATTTAAGAAACGGAAGACGTGCAGCATCGCGCGAAGAATTGACTTCAAATAGTTCGAGTCGTATCCAACCCCAAGTAAAAACTTTGAGTCGTTCTTTTTCAGTGTTGGCTCCTTGGAGACCAAAACATTACAAGGAAACCTTAGATATCGATTACACTCAGTATCCAAAACCGGTTAAAAATGGTAAATACGAACAAAGAGTAATGAAGAATGGATCTAGTCGTAAAGAAACTTCATCTACTTTAAAGAAGAAAGCCCAAGAAACGAAAAGAACGAACCAGAATACCTCGACATTGAATAGGAGGTCGAAAAGCAAAGAAAATATTTCGACATTAAAGCGCGGTCAAGAAGAACCACCCCGCGGATCTAATTCGACACTTTATAAAAAAAGAGAAAGACCTGCAAGAGAAAATAATCGTTATAGTAGTAATAGAGATGATAGGAAGATGTCTTCAAAAAGTATGTCTGTCGAGTCATTAGGAGGAACGAGTAAATCCAGTAAAAAGAGTAGGGATGATAATAGAGAAGTTTCTAGATCGATTTCTATGCCAAGAGATCCAGAAAAATCTGCCGGATGGTTTAATATGAAGAAAAAGAAGTCTGGCAGCACACAAAGACTGTGATTTTGAAGAAAATCACAATTTTAACTTCCGTGCCATTTATTATTTTTTCCGTTTTTAAACAAGATGATTAAGTTCTCTCAAATTTAATGGATTTTTAAATTAATCACGATGAGAACCGTGTATTGTGCAAGATTAAAAAAAAAACTTGGTGACCACATCGTTTTCTCGGTGACAAAAAGCGTATTCTATTTCTTTTTCATTACATCATATTAAAGATATCTAGTGAAAAAGAATTGGAATCGAACGGTCAAAAGGTTCTTTACTAATAGTTGTTAAGGGACTATCTAATCGTTTTTCTTTATATTTACATATGTTTTCTTTTGTGTAGATAAGCTTTAAATTCCCTTTCAAACCGTTTTATTTTGTTGTTATCAATGCTTACGACTTTCATATTTAGCTTGTTTTAATATTTTGACAGAATTTTTTAATATTTTATACATCATAACATAATACCTACACATTATTTACAATTTTTTTCTTTTTAACTTATATAACAAAATGTGCTGGTGCTATATAATTACGAACAAAAAAGCTCCCTTTTTTCATTATAAATATGTAAATAACAAGTTTATGTAGTATACGGTTTAGGTAGAGAGTATTTTTTATATATGTTTCTTTTTTATTTTAATATAATCACTACCTTTCAATGGATAGAGAGCCGATCGTTACCAAATTACCGCGCAAGCAAATGGTAAAAAATCAAGTGTAATAAAGAAACCATCAGGTATCGGTGCTTAATTAATTTTGTAAACAGCACCATATCGCTTTTTATTTTTTTTTTTCTAAATAATTTCAAACGATTTACGCAGAACTGCATTGTAACTTTAGTCGGTCGTTTTTAACAAATTATTTGTAATTATTGTGCTATATTTCGTAATAAAATCTAATACATAACTTGTTATTATGTGTTTTTTTATTTCCTTCTAATACTTCATAACAAATATGAACCCAAATTTTACATTAAATTGAGGTGAATAGCCTTTGTTGCAAAATATATAAATAAACACAAATAATTAAAACTAGAAGCAATACTAGCACTATCACTTAGTTCTAGGTATAGTGTTAGTTCTAGTTTTACACTAGCAGTGTTAATATGTAGACCACACATAACACTATACCTGGAACTAGAATCTTTATAGCCGTACGTCTCTTAAGACGGCTAAACCCGAATCTATCTAGTGTTAAGTCTTGTATTAGTTTTAGTTTAACAGAAATGTATCAATTTTCTAGAATCTTTATATCAATTATTTACTGAACTAAAACTACAATTAACACTTGCACTATCATTAGAACTCACACTAGACCTATCACTAGAACTGGAAAGTTTCGGGTTTAGCCATGTGTCTTCAGACTTGAAATAGTATATTAAAAAACAAGTTTCGTAAGACGCTTGAAATGCACGAATTCAAGTTGAAAAACGAGTGGCGAAGCCACGAGTTTTTTAATGAATGAGTGCTTTAAGTCTTATGAAACGTGTTTTTTATGCTATTTTTTGTAATTCGCGTTTTTATACTTTTTTTTAACAAAAATAAAGTAAATTTTGGCAATGTAGGGAAATAGGTATGTAGCAGTTGGTAACACCGGAACACTTGAAAATAGAAACTTTGAATTGACAATTAGAAACTGTCAAAACACAAAATATATTCACCTGAAAAAAATTTTTGATGTACACCTCCCAAAATAAGAGAAATTGCTCAGAGTCAATGTCCTCATCATTGTGGACTTTGTATTCGATGCTAAGAACGTGTTTAAACATCCATAGACAAAAATTGTCACATTGACAACTAGAAAAATTAATGACTCAATGTCACCAACTTGAACTGGTTCCATAAAATGTTACTAAAATCTCATTACAGCACCCGTTTGAGTACTGTTATAGCTTCCATTACCGTAGCGAATTACAAAATAGTATATTAAAAAACAAGTTTCGTAAGACACGCTTCAAATGCACGAATTCAAGTTGAAAAACGAGTGGCGAAGCCACGAGTTTTTTAATGAATCAGTGCTTTAAGTCTTATGAAACGTGTTTTTTATGCTATTTTTTGTAATTCGCGTTTTTATACTTTTTTTTAACAAAAATAAAGTAAATTTTGGCAATGTAGGGAAATAGGTATGCAGCAGTTGGTAACACCGTAACACTTGAAAATAGAAATTTGAATTGACAATAAGAAACTATCAAAACACAAAATGTATTCACCTGAAAAAAATGTCAGAAATGGTCAGTGTTCAATGTTCTCATCATTGTGGACCTTGTATTCGATGTTAAGAACGTGTTTAAACATCCATAGACAAAAATTGTCACATTGACAACTAGAAAAATTAATGACCCAATGTCACCAACTTGAATTGGTTCCATAAAATGTTACTAAAATCTCATTACAGCATCGGATGCTGTAAGGAGTCTCATTACAGCACCCGTTTGAGTACTGTTAGAGCTTTCGTTACCGTCGCGAATTACAAAAATAAGTTTTTAGATCTCAAAAATTTAGTTTTAAAGAGAAAGTAATTAATAAAGCACTTTCTACTCGTTTCCTATCACAAAATATTATTACAATTGTAATTAAACACATCAGAAATATAATTTTCAATACCTGTTAGATAACTAATAAATAATTTATTATCTTCCTTATAAAAGTTTAATTTCAAATAATGTAGCGACAATTTTAGTAACTTTATTATTATCAGGTTGTCTCCCTGCATTATACCTACCTTCCACTGTCAAAGTATTCTGTCACTTCGGTGTTAATTTGTAAACAAACTAATTTATTTGTGCATGCTTATAAGGAATTTTTATTTAATATTATTAAAATGGATCATATATTCTCCGTAAGAAGAAAGCCTCCAAAAGGAATAGATTCCTTTTATCTGCAAGTTATTGAATCGTGTAATAGTAAAGCGTTCTTAACCTCAAACTGTTTTAGGTTAGACAATAGCTTAATTTGTACGATTTCTAGTACAAACGTAATTGCATTCACTACGAATACAAAAATCGAAGAAAATAACATTCGTACATATGGTTCGCATGTCTATGTAGCTGATTTGAATACTCCATGGTTAGCACATAGGTAAATATTTGTGATATAAAGATTTATTAATGTTATTAAATTGTTATATTCTTATTTTCAGAGTATATTCTAGTCCACATTTAGTTACAGTACTTCAGTGGGATTTTACTGCTGAACTTCTTCTTTTAGCTGATGAATGCGGACATATTAGAATTTATAAAAGCAAAGATCATTTATTGAATGATTGGCAGCTATTTTCTGAAACATCTCTTGATGGTGAACATATTTTAGCTGCTGCATTTTTCCATTCAGGAAAGAAGGTAGTATTTGTAAATAAAGGAAAACTTTAAAGTTTAATAATTTTTTTTTTAGATTTGTTTAAATTTAGAAAAGAAAGAGAGTTCATCTTATACAGAAAAATTCCAAAATGTTAAGTTTTCTTGTTCAGTAAAAAAGTTTGGAAGTAGACCTTGTAACGGGGCTCTTATTTTAACAACAACAGGGATGTTAGCAGCTATTTTATTACCACATCCAACTTCTCAATCACAAAGCATGATAGTTGCTACTGAAAGTTTGGCGGCCACTAGAATTCAAATAAAAACCGCTGATATTTGTTATGGAAAAAGTAATCTATCCTGATCAAGAATGAATTATTATATATTTTATATTAAACAATTTTAGATGGCCATTTTCTTTTGGCTGTAAGCAATGGGGAAACATCAACTCCTATTCAATGTTTTAATGTAGCTGTTACAAAAGGGGATGAAAAATGTAATATAATCAGTCAATCATTACCCAGTTTCTTTTTATCAGATGATGGAAAAGACAGTTTGTATTTTTTAATTTTTACATTATATTTATTAAAATTGTATAAAATTTTTTATAGTAGATCATTTTAAAAATATAAAAGCTTACATTAGTCATATAAAATGGGTCATGAGGGAGGATGCTGATTCTTTAGTTGTGGCTGCTTGTTATGATGGAGGAAGTTATCTTCAAGCTTGGGAATTACATGAAAAGACATTTCCTGTACATGAATTATTAGCTGGATCTGAACCAAAATATTATAACACTGTGGTAAATTTTTTACAATGCTCTATATTTTTTGTTTATTATTAATGTACTTCTTTGTAGATTTGGCAATATCAATCAAATTTTCAACACAACCACAAAGTAGTCTCATTAGCAACAAGTAAATTAACAATTTTGAACAATGTCTCAAGCAATTACATAGTGGCTGCATTTGCTGATAATTCAATTCATTGTTTAAACAGAGATTCTTTAAAAATCTTAGCAAGTACAAGTTTACATATAGTTCCAGCAAATGATGAACCACTTTATAGAAAACCAAGAACAATTCCTGATATTTTACACATTGATATGTCTTGGTTAGGAAATATTCTTTTAGTTATTGACGTTGATGGATTTGTGCATATGTTCAAATTGCTTCCACAAATAGACAATTTAATTCCATTAAGTGTACCATATGCCACGACAATTTTGGAATATTGTTTAATAACGGGATTAGATTGGTTGGATTTGTTGTTGGTTCTAAGACCAACCATGTTAGACGCTTTATGCGATCGATTAACAGAAAGTTTTAACAAACAAACACCAGCGACCCAACAATTTTTTTATTTACAGTATCTGTGCATAAAAACGTCTTTGTATCGATTAAGTTCTCAAGGACATAACAAAGCGATTGATTTAACGTTATTTTTGATGTTGCAAAGTATTTCGACGGCATTTAAAAGTTTATTAAGACCAAGTGAAACAAGTAGTCACGAAAAAAGTCCAGCCGATTCTTTAACAAGTAAAATTAATAATTTCACAATTAATAAAAAATTAAAAATGTTTTTTTTAGGTGTTATAAATGAAGGCCAAGGTGATGTAGATAAAGTTTTAATGAATTTGGAAGCTAAAGAATTTACTGTTGAACCATATACTTTACAAAGTCTTCAACAATTGATACAATGGGTGGCTGATTTGGCTTTAAATTTATTGGTAAAACTTCCAGATAGCCGCCCAACAGCGATGAAACCTTATGAATTAGTTAAAGATGTTAAGGCGTTGAATACGTTACGGGAAATGTTGGTTCTAATTCGAATTTGGGGATTGTTGAGACCCGCTTGTTTACCTGTTTTCACTAAATCAGATGCCACTTTGGACGTTTTATCTTTGTTGTTTCGTCTGTTGAGTCGCTTGATACAGAATGTTAATGAACCTGATGATCTTTTAATAGGTAAGTTAAAGAAATTTTTTAGTTTAGAAACTTTATTGTATTTTTATTAACATTCTTGGCGTTCATTCAATACTTTTTAAGTATCAAACAGGATCAAACAGTCTTTCTTCTTTATTTTTGATGATTTGTCTCAAGTATATTGCTCTTATTTGATGCAAACCTCCTCTTTGACGCAGACATATTCATTAAAAGTCATTTCACTCTAATACACGTCAACTTATGGGCATAACATCTATGTACAGTGATACAATAAAGTCTACATACAGCCCGGAAAATGATAATATCAGCTCCCAAAATGTAATTCAATGAAATTTTTTAACAAAACTTGTAAGAAGTCCATATTATTTCCATATTTTACATAAAAACTATACCAGGTGTCCCTCAAAAGTGGCTCACCCCCATTTTTTTTTATTATTGGTTATATAAGAAAACCATTTGGAACGCATAGTTAGATTATTACGACATGAAATCATTCTTTTTGTACTTCCGGTTATACCGGATGTGAGTACTAATTTCGCTATTTTTTTGAATTTATAATTTTTTTTTCTTCAGTTGGGTAGACAGTATAATTTCACATAACTTTTACTTGAAAAAATTTTCACGATCGCTAATAATTTTTGAAAAAAAAAATTATTTGCGTTATTTTTTAACGTTTTAGTACCTTCGGAAAATCTATTACAACTTTTGACGCATAGTAGCTAGGTTAATAGTACAAACTACGTTATGTCCCTCTTGATCTATGCTTTAGTTACTGGTTCTTTTTTAATAATGGTGTAAATTAACAGTTGTATTAAATTAGTTTTAAAAGAAAAACGCTATCCAACAATTAAATTTAATTCAATTATTGTAAGTTCAAAAAAACTAATTTTCTAAATTTTCAAAATGCTCCCGCCTCGATTTTGATATAATTGTATCTTGAGTATTGTCGATTTAACGACACGACGTTATTTCTGCAGAGATATTTAGGTAATACAATTTCTAACTCGATTTATTTTCTAATACCTCACGAGACCTTACTGGTGTATTATACAGCTCATTTTTGATTTTGCCCCATAAAAAGAATGTAAAGGTGTGAGGTCAGGTGATCTGGGAGGTTTTAACCAAAATAAAGCAAACAATCCAAATTATAATGTACAGGTGTCCCAATTTCGATGTCCGCATAGGCTAACTCCGAAACTAAAAGAGATAGAAAAAAAGGAGCTTACATGTCATGATCTCGTTTTTCGAGAAAATGCTAATGCCGAAAACTGCGAACAGCTATCGTCTTTTGTTTTCGCCCTATCGGCAAAAACTGAAAATTTTGCGAAAACGACAGTCGCGAATATCTCATTTATTATCAAAGTTGGAGTATTATAAATAAAACATTATATGGGCAACTTTTTACGAAGAATTCAGTGGCGTAGGTAGAATTTTTTTCCCATCTTTTATTTTCGAGATTTTAGACGTAACTTTATTTTTTTAAATGGAAACCATAGTTGGCTATGACCTAAAATAATATGTTATTTTCTTCTGATAACAAATATATATAGTTTGCGGGGTATATTTCTTATAGTTATTGAATAATGAACAAAAATTCTTTTTGTTCTATCTAAAACTAATGTATGTATTTAAAAGTTAATGTTGCTATGGTGATAACCATACATACTATGATGAAAAATAATGTATCAGATAATTATTATCAAAGTTTATATTTAAAAATTCGCTAACAACTCTGGCATTATGTGCTGGTGTGGAGCATCAGCATGTTAAGTGTCAAATTATAACAAAACTGAATAAAACTTTACAATGAATTTCTAAAATTATGAAAATGTAACATGATGGAATGCTATATGTTATCAGATAAGAATGCGACGTTAGCCGCGGAATTATATTTCACAAGGTATCCGGAAGAAGACAACCGCACGCAAGATCTTTCAGCCGGTTAGCAGAAAATTTAATGGATTTTTGGTCCTTCCCCAAACCACGTGCAAAAACATACGAAATGACCTACAAGAGGATGAAGTCAATGTGCTGGCTTCAGTTGCGATAAATCCATCAACATCTTGCAGAGAAATTGAACAAGACATCTGACCCAAAAGCCGCTGCTCCCGAATATGAAAGAAAAATAAATATAAATCATACAAAGCGGGGCTAACTCATTATTTACGTGCCGGAGATGTCAATCTAAGATTAGAATTTTCTAGATAATATTTAGAAAAATTAAATAATCTGCTGTTTGTTCAAAATGTCATCAGGACCGATGAAGTCTCTGAGTGTTTAAAGAAGATTCGGGTTCAATGTATGGTGTGCCCTTTTAGATAATAGAATTTTGGCATATAGTATCTACCATAAAAACTTAAACTCAGGTAATGTGCTGCCTTAATATATTGAGGTATATTATATTAAGGCAGCACATTGAGCCTTTGGTCGACAATTTGCTATTAAATATGTCTCAAATGATATATATTCAATATGACGGAGCACCAGCACATAGTGCCAGAGTTGCTAGTGAATTTTTAAATACTACTACAAACTTTGGCAATAATTGGAAACAATGTTTTCCATCGTGATATGATTATCACCATAACAACAGTAAGTTTTAAATACATACAATAGTTGTAGAAAGAACAAAAAAAATTGATACATTATTTTTCATCATAGTATGTATGGTTATCACCATAGCAACATTAACTTTTAAATACATACATTAGTTTTAGATAGAACAAAAAGAATTTTTGTTAATTATTCAATAACTATAAGAAATATACCCCACAAACTATATATATTTGTTATCAGAAGAAAATAACATATTATTTTAGGTCATAGCCAACTATGGTTTCCATTTAAAAAAATAAAGTTACGTCTAAAATCTCGAAAATAAAAGATGGGAAAAAAATTCTACCTACGCCACTGAATTCTTCGTAAAAAGTTGCCCATATAATGTTTTATTTATAATACTCCATCTTTGATAATAAGTGAGATATTGGCGAATGTCTTTTTCGCCAAATTTTCAGTTTTTGCCGATAGGGCGAAAACAAAAGACGATAGCTGTTCAGAGTTTTCGGCATTAGCATTTTCTCGAAAAACGAGATCATGACATGTAAGCTACTTTTTTTCTATCTGTTTTAGTTTCGGAGATAGCCTATGCGGACATCGAAATTGGGACCTGTACAGTGATACAATAAAGTGTACAGGGTGGGCAAATTTGGGTGTTATTATAGGCTATCTCAGAAACTATAAGAGATACAAAAAAAGTAGGTGCCATGTCTCGGTCTCTTTTTCCGAGACTAATCCAATCCCGTAAAGACCAAATCTCTATCTTCTTTTGTTTTTAAGTTATAGCCAAAAAGTCAAATTTTAGTGATTTCAAAAAATGCTCATATTTCGTTTATTTTTGAAATTGGAGACATGGGGTTAATGCATTCTTAAGACACTTTTATGAGTAGAATATACTGTCGTTGAAAAATTTTTAACATAGCTGATAATTTTTGAGATATAACATAAAGTTGTATTTTTTTAAATACAAACTATAGTTTATTATGATATTACTGAAAAGAGCATATTTTTAGCTTTCCAATGATGTATCGCACGCATGATGTTTCTGCGGAAAATAAGCGTTATTTTTCAATTTTTTAAATATTAAAGATTAAAAATCAAATTTTTAATTATAGTAGGCGAGGAAAACGCTAAATACTACTTAGTTACTATAGCAACGTGAGTTTACTTGTCATTTCATTCATGAATTTTGCGAAACGAGTTTCCCGTTTAAGAAGTTCCGCATTATCTTTAAATAAAACGATAAACTTAAATGTAGGATATATTGGAGTCCGCTTTGAAGATGATACATAAGTCTTCATATCCCCATTCAAACGGTGTTTCAATGGAAAGTCCGCTCCCAGTTTATGATTCCTAATTTTCCTCTATCTCACCCAATTTCAAAAGAAAAGATTGCTGATATCAAAAAACTTCTACATCTTATGTTTGGGGAAAACTGGGAAAATACTACCGAAGATTTCATTCATTGATACCGAACTGTTCTAATCTTACAACCAGTAAGTTGAGTAGAAGAAGATGACAGTTTATGACTGTTTAGTTCCTGAAGTTGTCCATATTTAATTATTCATTAATTAATACATTTCTTGTATTTTTAATAAACAAACTTTAAATGCTAATCATTTTTTATTGGTGAACAAAGTCAGCGATAAGATGCTGAGAAATTTAAATTAACTATTCAAAGTTTTTATTCGTTGGTACAAAACCAACTTATCCTGAATAATGGTACAAAACCAACTTTATTCTGTCATATTCGTGCAAAACCATATATTATAGCCACTAGGTAGTATTTACTGTCCGGACACGCCTACTATAATCAAAATTTTGAACATTCGCTTACTATTTTCGAATTGAAAATTAACGCTTATTTTCCGCAGAAACATCATGCGTGCGATACATCATTGGAAAGCTAAAAATATGCTCTTTTCTTTAACATCATAATCAAGTATAGTTTGTATTTAAAAAAACACAACTTTGTGTTATATCTCAAAAATCATCAAGTATATTTAAAACTTTTCAACGGCAATATATTCTACTTAAAAAAGTGTCTTAAGAACGTATCAACCCCATTTCTCTAATTTCAAAAATAAACGAAATATGAGCATTTTTTAAAATCACGAAAATTTGACTTTTTGGCTATAACTTAAAAACAAAAGAAGATAGAGGTTTGGTGTTTGCGGGATTGGCTTAGTCTCGAAAAAAGAGACCGGGACATGGCACCTACTTTTTTCGTATCTCTTATAGTTTCTGAGATAGCCTATAATAACACCCAAATTTGCCCACCCTGTACATACAGCTCGGAAAATGATTATATTTCAGCTCCCAAAATGTAATTCAATGAATTTTTTTAACAAAACTTGTAACAAGTCCATATTATTTCCATATTTTACATAAAAACTATATAAGTTATTATTAATCAAGGGGAACACAAAACAATCATATTTTTAACTTAAAAAAGTCTACATACAGTCCTAAAAAAAAGTCTATCAGTGTCCATTATAGCTCAATAAAAATATACAAGTATCTAGCGCTGAATAAAAATAAAACTAGACAACACTAGCACTAGGCCTAGAACTAAAAACATTCCGTTTAGCCGTGCGTCTCTTAAAACGGCTAAACCTGAAATGTTAGTTCTAGAGACAGTGGTAAGTAGCGTAGTTAGCATAAGATATCATGTTGCATATTTTTATTGAACTAGCACTAGTCCTAGAAAGTATCTAGTTCTAGGTCTAGTGTTAGTTCATGTTCATGATATTATTATATATATATATATATAGATATTATATAAGCCCGTATGTTTCTAGTTCTAGGTCTAATGTTAGTTCTAGAGACAGTTATAAGTAGCGCTAGTTAGTATAATATATCACTATGTTGTATATTTTTATTGAACTAAAACTAGAACTAACACTAGACCTAAAACTAGAAAGTATCTGAAGACGCACGGCTAAACCCGAATGTTTCTAGTTCTAGGTCTAGTGTTAGTTCTAGTTTTTCGGTGCATGTTAGAACTTCCATATTATAGAACTAACACAAGAAATCAGGTTCCTTTATGTTAAAAAAAAAACAAAAAGCTTTCCTAACACATATCTTTATTAAAACATTTAAATCTAAATACATTCATGGTGTAAATATTTCTTCATCTGTATCAAAATAACAGATTGTAAGTTCCTTTTCGCTTTGTCCACCGTCAACATACATAAACGCTTCGGAAGTACAAGGTTGATTATGAGATGCAACGTTGGCGATGAAAAATTGTGGACTAGTGGGGGTCGATGAGCTTGTAGATCCTTTTTGCTTCAAAATAAAATCTTTGATTTCCGGTTTATGTGGGTTATCGAAATTATTAGACGAATGTTTCCTTTCGTTTTCGATAAATTTCCACGTTTTATCCATCGATTGTAAATGGGCGCTTCTAAAAAGATCGTAAAAAAATATTTCTCGAGGTGTTAACGGTGAAATCGGTCTGATTTCATCTTGAAGCGATTGTCGTGGTGGTACATCTTCCTTGGTTGTTGGGGTTTTTAACACCAAAGTTTCCGGTCGTTTTTTAAAATCGGTGGTATCTTTACGTCTTACACTACACCTTGGAAACATTGAATCGATTTTTTCGACTGTTGGATCTTTCGGTGCATTTAAATCTACCTTTGAAAGTTGTTTTTTATTTTTTGGTTCTTTTAATTTGGGGTGTTTAATTTGCTGATCCAGATCGAATTGTTTTATAATTTTTGGGGGTAAAACTTTTTCGTTTACTATTTCAACCGTATCTTTTCTTTTCAAGGAGTTATAATCGTATGTTTCATAGAGCAGTTTTTGATTTTCTTTTTTACCTTCGTTATTCTTTTCGTTTCGGTTCTCATTTGGATTTTTTTTCTTTGATTTACAACACCATACGCATAATATAATCGATAAAATAATTACAAAAACTAGTAATGCTGTTATCCAAAAGTACCATGGCCATAAATTAAGGTAATTACATTTTTTTTCACGGCATTTTCGTTGTATCCCGACGAACACCAAAGGACAGAGAATGAACCAATAAATTATGAATAAAATCATACAGATTATGGGTAAAGTTGTACATCGTAACGGTCTGGAACGTAGCTCATGAGGGATGTAAAAACGTTTCTTAGAGTCTCTTTTCTCACCACCACACTTTATAGTCATTTTTAATAAAACGCTAATTGTGACTGAGAAAAGAAATTAGTTTCAGCGAAAAAACTGTGTTATAACCGGAAATCTAAACATCCCGTTTTGATAAAGAAAACCACATTTACGTACAAAGAAACAAACAAATTATTTTTAAATAATAATAATTTTCTTGCTTTTTAGATGAATGTCTTCTTCTACCAAGCCAAGTCCAAATCCAACCGTTACAACAACAAAGTAATCGGGTTGTTTTGGCTTCACCTCAATTAGCGCAACAAATCCTTCCATTACAAGTAGATAAAAATCGAATGCGGAAGATTTTAAGTTAATTATTTGATTTATTTTTTAATTTAGCTTGAATTTCAAAATGAACCTGATTGTTTAGCAAGTAACAACGATTTGTATGGAGGTCAAACGGTTGATTCAATAAGACATTTATATTTAGGAAGATGTCCTAGAGTTGTTAAGCAATGTGTTAGATGTGGAGGATCAGCTGGAACTGTTCCTGTTACAAGAACCGCCGCTATTCGAGCTTGGGATCAACGATGGTCTCGTTCGTGCCAGTAAGATCAATTTTAATACATTAGATATTTCATACAACTTCTAATATATGAATGTGGTAACCACGGTTCGAAACTACCCACTTTAATTGTCATAAACTCTTCAGATAGTATCATAAGAATAAGCATTCGTCGCTAACATATTCATATATTTGTTGTAATTAAAATAAAAACCGACTTTTCTATGTACACCCTTAATTTTGATTTAATTTAAAATTATATATATATATTTTTTTAATATTTAGATGTGGAGGTCTTTGGAGAATGCAAGTTTATTCTTAAAATAAAGGTAAGAGGAAAAGTTATAAGTTTTGTTTTTTTATTAAAAAATACAATTTTTTTGTAAATATTTAATTTTGAATAAAAAATATTTCTACAAATTAAGAATTTTTCTTATCTCCTTAAATATACATTTCGTTACAAGATAAGATTTATCAAAATCTTCAGTTTCTACTTCAACATCTTCGCAAGCTTTAAAAACAAGGTCTCTTTCGTCGGGAGTTAATCCATCTAAAAATTTTCGAATTTTATTAAATTCAACTTCTCCGTTTTTATTTCTAAAACCCAATTCGTTGTTGAAGCAAATTATAAAATCCTTGGTAATTTCATCTTCATCAGAAATAAGTAGCTCAATGCCGATTTGATACACTTCAATTTCATCGATTCCAGTGATATTAATACATTTTTTTATCGCTATAATTTGTTCGTTTACGTTTTCCTAAAACAATATTTATTATTTAAATATCACTTGGAAACATTTTTATTAATTTGAATCACGTTTCATAAAGTTTTAAGAGTGAATTCTGGGAAATCCAACGTGAGTACAACGACCTAAAGATGAGTTCTTTTCATTCGGATTTGTTTACTTAAAATCTAAGTATATAAATACTTATTATTTCTTACCTGTAACGCTGTCGTTATCGACACGATAAGAAAAACGACTGTAAATAATTTTATCATTGTAAAAATGACTAATATCACCGTTAACAGTGAACACAAACTTTTATTCTTTATTTATGGATAATATTCTCGATCTGAGTACGCGAGTGTGTCGCGTTTCTTTATCAACGATGACGTTTTTATTAAATAAATTGCCAAATGATTAAAATTTTAAAACAATAACTTTATTTATTTAATTTTAAACATTTTATTCGTAACACAAATTTTCTAAAATCTCATTTGAATGCATCACCATATTAATAACTCTACTTCCAATACATTTTTCAACCCGTATAACATTTTCGCTTCTTAAAATCGACCAATCCTGATGACAAGTATCGACAATCAAATCCAATCCTCTTTCAGTAAACAATTTTGATAAACTGCTTTTAATCTGGTCGTAATTGATTGAGCCATCCTCATTAAAATATCCCCTCTTCTCATATTTACACTCCCAATACTTTAAAATTCTAATTGTCGGCGATTCCGTCATTAAAACGCAAGGAAGCACCGCGTCATCTTCGTTTATATCGGCTTCTTTAGCGCATTTACTCGCAATTTCGTCCAAAGGTGTTCCATAACCGAAATAAGGAAGAATTCCACGTCCTACGCAAGAATCGAAATTATAGATCGTTTTTGAGACGGATTCTTCGTCTTTTGAGGTTGTTACACAATCGTTGATTACTACTGCAAGTTCTTGATCCATAAGACCCATAATTTGAGCATTTACACTCATATAATAATGGTCGAGATTATTATCGATTATAAAATCTTTTTTATCGTATAAACATTGAAGAAAAGCGTAGTATTCGGTTGGAATTGGTTGAGGAATTGCAAATGAAACGTTATTACTTAGGTCTTTATCTATACCTGATTCAAAAGCACATGTTATTTCCGCTTCTTCGCCAACTGGAAGTCCTAAAATCTAAATAATTTTGAATAACATTAAATTTTGATAAAATTTATTATTTTACCTTATTTTGGAAATTTATAACAATCAAAAAATAGTAAATGAGTACATAAGCTTTCATTTTTTGAGTGTTTACGTGTTTCGTGTTGAAAAATCTTGAAGCTTCTGGCCTATTTTTGAAGTGCTAAAGTGTTTCATTACGTTTATTATCAAATTAAGCTATTGTTTAAAATTGTCGGTAACTCAATGAGAGAGAATTATGTAAATTGTCTTTATAACAAAAATGGTTTAGATTTTCAAAAATGATAATTCTCAAAATTTTAACGATAAAATTTATATGAAATTTTTGCCTGCCAAAATTCCCCCCAACTCTATCTCCTCCTCCAATCTTCCCAGCAGCATCTTCGTGTATACCTTGTATGCCGAGTCTAGTAGGTTAATTCCCCTGTAGCTCTCTACACTTCCCTTATTACCCTTTTTATATACTGGGCAAATTACCCCCACTTTCCATCCCTCCGGAATCCCACCCCCTCTCCATACGATATTCATCCTCTCCAACAACTTCACTCGCACCACCCTTGATGCTTCCAACCATGCTTCGTTATGTATCCCATCTTCACCTGGCGCCTTTCCCTTCTTCAATCTCCTAAGCACCGCCTCCATCTCCTCTTCTGCTATCTCCTCTCCCCCATCTCCCTCATATCCTCCCAACCCCGTTAGCCTCGTTTCAACCCCTCCCAATAATCCCATAAAGTAACTCTTCCATTCTGTCATGTGTATTTCGCTGGTTATCGTCTCCCTACCCTTCTTTCCTTTTTTCAGATACCTCCAGACCTCCCCTTCCCTTGTTATCCCCCTAATCTCTGCCACCTCCTTTTCCCTCAATTCTGTTTTCTTTCTACTGCATAACTCTCTGTATTCTCTCCTGGCTTCCTTATATCTATCCACCCCTATCTTCCCCCGTCTCCACAGCCTCAACCTCCTTCTCGCCTCCCTCTTCGCCTTCTTGCACTCGCCATCATACCAGTCGTTCCTCCCCACTTTGTCCCTCCTACGTACACACTCCCTTTTCAGTGTTGCCTCCCGCACTACCTGGGTAAGCTCTTCCAACCCGTTGATCTCTTGTATCCTCTGTTGCCAAGTGTCTAGGTTTCCCCTGTAGAATGCTACCCCTTCTTCCGACCAATCTGTCCTGATGAACTTGCTACCCAGTTCCGCTCGCCTTCTGCCGCCCACCCCCTTTACCTCCACCTCCAACGGTTGGTGATCCGACTCTACCGCTTCTCCCACTTTAAACCTTTCCACCCTCTCCTACATTTCCTGATCCACCAATACATAATCAATCACAGATGTCCCCCTCGCCCCGATGTAAGTATACTCCCCTTCCTCTCCTTCCTCTTTATTCCCATTCAGTATCTCCCATCCGTTCTCCTCCACCCATCTCAGCATTTCTGTTCCTTCTCCATTCCGCACAGTATCCTTCGACCGCCGTCGTCCCTCCTCTCCCCATATCTCAACCCTTCCCCCCTCCTCGCCCACTCTAGCATCGGAAGGGAAGGGGGGCAATCGACAACGTGTATGTGTTGAAGCATTTGGCAGATAGAGAGGTGGATAAGAAGGGAGGGAAATTGTACGCCCTGTTTATAGATTTGAAGGCGGCTTTTGATAAGGTGGATAGGGGGAAGTTATGGGAGGAGATGGGGAGGAGGGGGATAACGGAACACCTAATTGCGAGAGTGAAGGAAATATACATGGAGACGATGGCTAGGATAAAAGTGGGAGATAAGCTGAGCGATGTGTTCTGGACGACGAAGAGACTGAGGCAGGGATGTCCGCTGAGCCCAAGTCTGTTTGCACTGTATACGGCGGACCTGGAGGAAAGATTGGGGAAGGGGCAGATGGGAGGATTGGTGGTGGGAGGTAGAAAGGTGCATATGTTAGCATACGCGGATGACATCGTGGTCATGGCGATAGAAGCGGTGGAGATGAAGGAGATGATAAAGACATTGGAAAGATATTTTAGGGGGAAGGGGCTGGAAGTAAATGTGGGGAAGACAAGGATGATGAAGTTTTGTAAGGGTGGGAGAAAAAGAACAGAAAACTGGAGATGGGAGGGAAAGGAGATCGAGGAGGTTAGGGTATACTTACTTGGGGTATGTGTTTAGGGAGGATAACAGGGAGGGGTCGCATGTGATAGCTATGGCAAAAAAGGCGAATAAGGTGATGGGACAAGTATGGGGTTGGGGGAAGAGGGTCTTTGGAAGGAATGTGGCAGCGAGGAAGATTATGTTTGAAGGTCTGGTTAGCAGTGTGATGATGTATGGGGCAGAGGTATGGGGATGGAGGGAGCAGGGACCGCTGGAGGACGTGCAGGCTAGATATTGGAGATGGGCGCTTGGGGTGGCGAGAGAAACACCGGGGTATATAGTGAGGGAAGAGGTAAAGGTGGATAAGGTCAGGGTGGAGGCGGGCAGGAGGGCAGTGAAATATGAAGAAAGAATAGAAGGGAGGCCAAGCTGCGGGATCCTGGGGGAGTGTTGGAGGGAAATTAGAGAGGGAAAGGTCAGATATGGGAAAGGACACAGAGACAACTATTATAGACGAGCGGGCTACTCGGTAACGGAGATAAATAGTAGACGAAGGGTGGGTAGGGAGATGTGGAGGGAGTTGAGAGACAAGGACCGAGATGTGCAGAGACAGGAAAGAAGGACACAAATAAAAGAGGGAAGGTATAACGAAAGATACAGGGACATAATTACGGAGGGGCTGCCTAGATACTTGTTATTGGAAAGAGATGAGGAAGGGAAAAAGATGGTGACTAGGTTCCGTTGTGGAAACGAGGAAAGAGCCAACAAATACTGGATGGCCGATGAGGAGAGGTGGTGTAGGCTGTGCAGGGAGGAATGGGAAACGTTAGAACACATGCTGAATGGGTGCAGTGAGTTGAGGGAGGAGGAGATGGACCGAAGGCAGATCTTAGGAGAGGGGGGAGAGGGGAAACGATGGATGAGTATGGTGATGGGGGTGAGGAGACAAAGGGATGGGTGAGGGGATGATTGGGCCGAGGAGCCGAGGGCGTGGAAATGGAGGAAGAGGGTAGAGAGTGAAAGTAATATTTGAATAATGTAAAGAATTGTAAACAATTACTGTATACAATAAACTCTTAATAATATATGAAATTTTTGCTATCTTGAAAATACACTATATTTTACACGGTGGATCTTTTCCCAAAAATCTTTTATTGAACTAAAATTTGAAAACATTCGACTTTAGCCGTTTTGAGTGACGCATGATTGCTCAATGCTTTCTATTTTATAAATTTAAAATGTTGAATAATGAACAAAAACAAACATTTAGTTCAAGTATAGGAGGTCAAATTACTTAAACAAATCATGATAAAACCAGTACTTAGGTCACAAAATTCACTTAGATAAATCTCAATCTCTGAATATGTTCAAGAAGATGATACCGCTTCGGATACTGTTAATTACAATCTTCATTGTAGGAATTGAGGTATTTTATTAAATTTAATAATTTTTTTTGCGTAACTGTGGTAATTGTTTTAGTGCGCTCCTTTTAATAAAGAAAAAGTTGACGAAATTAGAAAAAAGTGTAAATTAGAAACTGGTATGGATGGTGCAATTTTAGATAAGATATCGTTAAAACAAAAACTTCCCGAACCAACTGAAACTTACCTAAAATACATTGAGTGTTCTTATAAAAATCAAGGATTTCTTAACGGAGAGGACCATATCGTTTTTGAATCAATTAAAGAAATGTTGGAAACTTTTTATCCTTCAACAGATTTAGATGCGATCTTGGAGAGGTGCAAGGCGGAACAACAAGGTTTAAATATTCCAGCAGAAAGAGCTTATAAAGCAGCTAGATGTATTATCAATGGTTTACATATTTATGAAGAAAGTATTTCTAATAATATTTAATTTAATTTATGTTTATTATTTCTTTGTTAATTTCCTGTCTATTAAGTAATTTATAAAAACGTCGAAACCTTAATTATTTTTTTTTGAATAATCTTGAGAATGGAAGTGTTAAACGATGTCACCTTCAAATTTACGACTTTTTTGACATTGAATTCGAGAGTTTTGTGAAGAGGACCTCCTGTGATGATGATGTTAACCGGACGTTTAAATGATTGAAACCAATACAAGCCCGAATTCGACATCCTTGACATTTCTCTACTAGAGAACATATACTTATTCCCGAACGGGAAGATGAGCAACAAGCAGTATACAACTGAGCTATGAAGGTGTTGGTAGTGTTTCTCAGTTTTTATCTAATGGTTCAGGTGAATTAATTTTTACAAATAATATTAATAAGTTTTAATATTTTAACTTTGGTTACAAAAATTAACATATTATAGGATTATTTTATCGTTTTGAAGGTCGTTAGAATATAAGGAACATCCGCTTTGAAAATTAACATTTACGATTAATTATAGTAATTTGTGTATGTTAATAAATTCATACCCAGTATGTAAATAAGCATAGTAATACAAATTATTTGTTACATAGTTCAAATTATTTTTACCCAACCATTTATTTTGAATTCGATTTTTCTTTTAGAGTAAGCCTGTATCACTAGATGAGCTAAAATCGATAAGTAAAACATGTATTCAAAAAAGTAACATGGACGTTGAAACGTTAAAACGAATTGGTTCGGCGAGAAGTTTTCCAAAACCCACAAAAGAATATTTGAATTTCCTTGAATGCAGTTATTCGAAACAAGGATATTTGGATAACGACGGTTTGATTTCTTATTCAACAATAGAAGATTTTATTTTAGATTATTACGATAAAGAAACCGTTAAATTGGCTATTGAGCCGTGCGTTGTTGACCAAACGGGTGAGAATGGTGCTGAAAGGGCTTACAATACAGCCAAATGCTTAATTACAAATTTGGAATTGTTGGAGCAAAAATATAATAATGAAATTATTGAAAATACTACTTTAAACAGTTTTTATAATTAAATTAAATGTTTAAAAATATCGAAAATAAAGATGTAAAAAATAATTTTGTATTATAAATTTATTCAGTAAAAAAGATTAGCAGTCAAGAATTTTAAAAACGTATTCCAATTCCAATTGTGTATCTTCGGGTAAATCAGTACAATGAACCGCATTTTTATATTTATCAATCCCATACAAAGCTCTCAAACTCATCGGTCGGATCTGTTTTGCGACATTTGAATGAATGGGTCCTGTAAATTGTCTAAATTCTTCATGAACATTAATATCATCTTGTCTTCCCGCAATTTCCAATGCAACACAAAACCCATCCAAATAACTAAAGAAAAGAGCGTTAAAATCAGCAATGACTCCTTTGTAAACTTCAAGAAATTCTTCGCAATCCGGTGTGCTAAAGTTAATCATTCTCAATGCGGTTATTTTAAATAATTTGTTGTCTTGAATACTGGTAATAAGGTTTCCTAAATTTCCTTGGTAAATCACGTGAGGTTTAATAATGCAACACGTAGTATTTTTTAAAAGAATGGTTGGATTTGGAGGTAACGTTCTAGGTCCCTTTGGGAAGAAATAATTCGATTCTTTTTCGGCGGCTTCCGCATCTTGGGCACAATGAAACGCATTTGTAGCCTTGGATTCACCATATATAGCCCTTAAACTCTCCGGATGTGTTTTTCTTGCTTCAACTGGATCGTCGGGGCCTAGAATTTCGTTCCAACGTTCAATCGCATTAAGGCCAACAACTTCCACACCAACAACTGAACCCGATATAATATGTTCAATTTGAAAAGGTAGGAAAACATCGCCTTTTTTCGATTCATAAAAATCTAAAGCTTCCCTCCTGGTCATATTTGCCATGCGCATTTTACAAATTTGAAAATTTCTATCTTGAATTTCATTCACCACTACTCCTAATCGATCAGCCATCGACGGTTTTATTAAGAGAAATGTGTGCTGTTTCGATTTGCTGATCAATTTCTTCGTAAACTCATCGCCGTATTCAACTAATTCGATTTGTCTCCCGTAAATGCGTACGGTGTTTCCGATGTAAAAATCCTTCATTGCGATGTTTTCAGAGGCCGATCTTCTTAGATAAATTTTTTGGATATCTTCATCGTACAATTCCACCGTATTATCATACGGGTAATAAGTAAGATTGAAATGCTTTAAGTATTGGGTTTGATAGTCGTACCATTGCGCTTTGAAACACAGTTTCGAAGTATAATCGTATTCGTTGTTGCACACTTGCATCCTGAAAATATAAAAAGTAAATTTTTTATACGTTAAAAATAGAGGTAAATGTGTCAAAACTGACTGTTGAAACGCAAATCACGCGTCAATGAATTCAATTGACAATAAAAGTTAATTTAATAAATTGCAAATAGAAGTTTGATTTTAGCAAATTTGTATTTAGTAACAGATGGCTCTTTTCCGATGAATGATTAAATTAACATGTTGGGGTTCGCTACGGTGATCCCGATTAAACGGACTTAATTGGTTTTTGAAGCTGTTCGGTACTTAACTCGATAGATATATATATTTTTTTTGATACTTGTGGTCGTCGGCATCAAGTAATAAAATAATGTACCAGAACGAAATTAGGTAGGAGAATTTAATTGGATTAATGTGTAAAGTAGATTAGATTGTTGTAAAGTGTTTTGGTGTATCTAATTTATTTTGAAATTTACATAAACGAGACAAGACATGGATATATTTTAGTCACCCGGATTCTACTACCTTGGGATTTCATTTCCGAATGTAATCTTACAATCATGTATTACATTTTCTAATTTAATACAAAACAATTTATAAATGTTACATTTATTTACATTACTATTATTACCTGTTTGATTCTGTTGCATATTTAGTTGAAGTGATGGAATAATTAAAGAATACCTGTTCCACTTAAAAATCGATGATTTTCTTTTTAATCGGTAGGAAATGACTCAAAAGATGTGTTAATGATAAAAAAAAGTGCGGAAAAGTGTAGTACTTACCGAAAAATCACTTTAAAGTTGCGATTTGACGTTTCTTTTTGGAAGTTCAAAGCAATGTTAAATATGCATTTTCGTATTAAATCCTAACCTGAAATTGTTTAATTTATACCCGCGCACAAAATAAAAAGTTATTTTCACTAAACTTATTGAGATTACAACATATTTACGGATGAAAACCTTATTTCTTAGGCTATCAATGCATAACGACAATTACCTGTCGTTAGATAGAATTGTTTCTACCAAATGTGTATTAATAGACTTTGTGTTAATGGATTGTGTATCAATTGATCTGTCAAATGACTGAAAGCTCTTTGCAATCTTTGTTGTAAATATAAATGATAAATAAGTATAGTAGCTTATTTAATAGTAGTTTAGTTAAATTAAAATAGTTATTAAAAAAGACATGGTTACAAAATAAAAATAAATAAATAGCCCGTGTGACGATAGCAACAAACTGTGCATTTAACCAAATGACAATTACAACTGACAACACAAGCAATGTTAACCCAAGGTTTATAGAACATAAGGTTACCTCATTCCCTATGCCTCTGTAGTATCGATTATTACCCCGCAAATTGACGTCACTGGTTCGATACAGTCAGAATAAAAGATAGCCTATACATGTGCGTGACAAATAATACGTGACAAACGTGACAAACGATGCGAGGTTTAAATATTTTATATAGACTGTACCACAGTATAGGTGGTGTTGTGTTGTTCATAGAACCAGCTACGTCACTGACCCACCTTGCCTCTCAGAGGAGGAGAATCGGTATTGGGTAACCTTATGTTCTATAGACCTTGATGTTAACCATGTATTTTCGTATTAAATCCTAACCTCAAATTGTTTAATTTATACCCACGCACAAAATAAATAGTATATTGTTTTATATGGAAGAGAAGCAGTGCTTTTTATGGCGTGGTCTGTCGCTTAGCGACGAACGCAGTGAGTCGCTAATGACAGATGAGCCGTTAAAATTGTGGCGTGTCCGACAGTTTGCCGGACAAACGAAGTGAGTCCGGCAATGACGGACCAGCCACAAACGAATCTGCTTCTCTTCCGAATAAAACATAGTATTTTTTCTTCAAACGTTGCAAATAATACGGCGCTAAAGTGAAATGTTCTTCAACGTTATGGCGCTAAAGTGAAATTTACTTTAGCGCCATAACGCTGAAGTACTTTTTTGCTATGTTGATCTTAGCAACCGTCGTTATGCAACAATGACTTACTTCTACCGCGAGTAAACACGACAACAAAGTTGTCATTTAATGACGTTTGAAGAAAAAAGTTATTTTCACTAAACTTGTTGAGATTACAACATAATTATTCATAATAACACCTATGTGAAGTTAGCCTCCAACTAAATAGCATTTTACATGTATAGTATTTTGATTATAACATGAAAACCAGTGAACCGATTTCGATAAATAATGTCTCATTCGAAAGCTTAATCCTTGGCCAATACGAAAGTGGAAATGCCCGTGAAAATTTGAAAACTCTTTCGAATTTCGCTAAAACGTCAAAATAATGCGAAGGTACACGAAAATAACACAAAATTGACCTTCTTTAAGTGGTGATAACTCGTAAACGATGTACCCGATGGTCAAAATCTATACGTCACTCGATTCGTCATAGTGTCTTCTATCGAAATCACAAAATGCTTGATTTCAATTCTCTCCCGCTAAGTTTATACAGCCCTCGGAATGACACCATCTTCGGTTCGTTGTTTATGCACGTGTGAACGCTCGTGCTATTAATTAATTTTTAATTTAAACTAAATCGACTATAATTAGAGAACAGTTTGACGGATTTTAATGTTTTATATCTCAATCGAAAGTTTGTGTCTGGCTGAATGCTGTTGTCGAAATGCCCGATTCGAAATATTTAAGGATTTTGATTAAAACACAACAAACGAATTAATTAAACACATCAATTATCTCCGTAACTAATTGACCAATTTTAGTCATCAAAATCTCGGTCGAAAGTATCCCGATTTCAAAATTTACTAATTATGTGCGTACAGCCATTGAAATGACCCCGCGAGAGATTTCGAGTCGGGCATTTCCACTTTCGTATTGGCCAAAGATTAAGCTTTCGAATGAGATTTTGATTATCAAAATCGGTTGACTGGTTTTCTTGTTATAATCAAAATACTATACATGTAAAATCCTATCTAATTGGGGACTAGGAAAATTTGGAGCTAACCTCGTATAGGTCATAATGACTAAGTGCCTGTCGTTACATAGACTGTGTGTCTATTAACTGTGTACAAGAGCGTCGCCAGATAGGAGCAAAGATAGATTCGAAAAAAGAAATTGAATAGAATATAAGATACAAATAGATTCTAAAAATCTATTTGAAATGTTTATAATCTGTTATCGCATTTAAATAGAGAGCATAAGAGTTAAATAAAAATTTGTTATTAAAAGACTTCAAACCACTTAAATATTATAATTAGGATAATTATTAGTTAGTTTAACGTTATTTTGGAACTTAATAACACATATTATTGATGAAAATCCCTTTCGTAGTTACAAAGTTTTAACATCAAAAGTTCATAACATAGGGTGTATGACGTAAGATGGGTTTATGAGAAAGTTGAACTTGTTCATTCATAAGTAGATAGTTATTATTATCTTTATAATTTGTTACACGAATGAAAAAGCTCAACTCCTCCATAATTTATATTATGTTCAGTCTTTATGTGGTGCTGAAAAATATTGGAATTTTCTTTAGTTTTATGTTTCTAGTTTTCAGTCTCCTCCACATTTGTCCGATAGCAACAAACTTGTATCCATAATTTTTTATCTACTTTCTTAGCTGATATCTTTCTTATTATTAGAGATAATTCGAGATAATAATTAGAGATTCTTTCTCTATCTAAAACCGGTCTTTGTCTGTCGATAATTTAATACTAAGATCAATCTGTACTTAAACTACAAAGCGGTGGCTCTGTACTTAGATTAAATAGCTTAAAATTACCAAACTTCAAGCCTTTGTGCAATTGTTATCAAACCGATTTTTAAAAAACTATTATCACACTCGGAAAGAGCGCTCTTTAAATTTATTATATCTTAACCCGGGTTTTCGTTGGTAAATGGGTCTATCGGCGTCATGCTTAAATCGCCCTTCATATACATCCCTACACGCAAAAACGTTTAATTACTATTCCTTTAAACAAGTTTCTTATTTGATATTGGGAAAACTATAGAAGTATAGATCTATCTTATCTACAATTTGCTGCTCTTTCTAATGGTGTATAACACGCGGCTATCGCTGCTTGGTTATAGAGTTTTTTTCCTGGTGATATAAGAAAGTTATTGATCCCAACAATGTTTAAAAGTAACTAAAACGTGTGAATTTGGTAATTTTTTGACCAAAAACGTCCTTGTGTAAGTCTATAACTTCATGATATACTTCTATAGTTTTCCTCATATCAAATATGTAAGAAAGTTGTTTAGAGGTAGAACAATTAAACGTTTCTGTATATAGAGATGTATATTAAAGGTGATTTAACCATGATGCTAATTGATATTGACCAACAAAAACCCGGATTAAGATATTTGAAGGAGCGTTCTTTCTGATTGTGAACACAGTTTTTTAAAATTCGGTTTGATAACATTGCACAAGGGCTTGAAGTTTGGTAATATTAAGCTATTTTACGTACAGAGCGGTGTTCTTCATCTTTTATTGATTTTAATATTAACATATCGGCAAACGAGGACCGACGATTTCATAAAGAAAGAATCAAGCTTTCATATGGTGCATTTAGTGTTCTGCTATATCTAATAATAAGAAAGATATCAGCTAATAAAATAGATAGGAAATTGCGGATAAAAATTTGTTGTTGGAAGGTTTGTTGCTATCGTTGCTATCGTCACATCGTCAATCGGGCATTTCCACTTTCGTATTGGCCAAGGAATAAGCTTTCGAATGAGACATTGTTTATCGAAATCGGTTCACTGGTTCTTATGTTATAATCAAAATACTATACATGTAAAATTCTGTTTAATTGGGGACTAACTTCACATAGGTGTCATTATGAATAATTATGTTGTAATCTCAACAAGTTTAGTGAAAATAACTTTTTATTTAGTGCGTGGGTATAAATTAAACAATTTGAGGTTAGGATTTAATACGAGAAAATACATGGTTAACATTGCTTGTGTTGTCAGTTGTAATTGTCATTTGGTTAAATACACAGTTTGTTGCTATCGTCACACGGGCTATTTATTTATTTTTATTTTGTAACCATGTCTTTTTTAATAACTATTTTAATTTAACTAAACTACTATTAAATAAGCTACTATACTTATTTATCATTTATATTTTCAACAAAGATTGCAAAGAGCTTTCAGTCATTTGACAGATCAATTGATACACAATCCATTAACACAAAGTCTATTAATACACATTTGGTAGAAACAATTCTATCTAACGCCATTTAATTGTCGTTATGCATCGATAGCCTAAGAAACAAGGTTTTCATCCGAAAATATGTTGTAATCTCAACAAGTTTAGTGAAAATAACTTTTTATTTTGTGCGTGGGTATAAATTAAACAATTTCAGGTTAGAATTTAATACGAAAATGCAATTTTAACATTGCTTTTAACTTCCAAAAAGAAACGTCAAATCGCAACTTTAAAGTGATTTTTCGGTAAGTACTACACTTTTCCGCACTTTTTTTTTATCATTAACACATCTTTTGAGTCATTTCCTACCGATTAAAAAAAAATTCATCGATTTTTAAGAGGGACAGCTAATCTTAATATATGCCAAAGTGATTAAATTAAAATTATTACGAAGGTTTATTTCAGGGTTGATTTTTAAATTGTTACTAGTATAAATAGACTAAAATATAAGAGAAAAAGAGAGTTCCAACAAACAGCGACAATTCAAATTTACAAAGCGTGAAATTACAAGTTCTTTTAGGTCGTAACCCCTTTCGTATGATTTCTGCTTCCCAGGAGATTTTTTTTATTGATAGAACGGAATGAGTTATTTGAAATGATTCTTTTTGATAAAAAGTCGGATAATAAAAGTTTTGCCAATTAAGATGTTTTTTTATTTTAATTAGGAATATATAAATTAACTTTAGATTTATTGATTTAAGTTGTTAAAGTATTTAACAACTTTTAAACTTATTTATAGAGAAATATCTTGATTCCTTAAGGGGGTATGCCACCTTGAAGACCCGAAAATAATAGGTATTTTTAAATTTTTTTTGCAATCAGACGAAAGAAGGTTTCTAAAAACGGGTTGCAGGGTATGAATAAGCCACTTTCCTAGTTTTAAATACATATTTTATATATTAACAGTTATTAAAATTGCACCCGCTAGATGTCGGTAATGTTAGGCTTGCAATAAAGTCTCTAGATTTACAAAAAGGTTCATGACGCCTGTTTTCGAGCCAAAATGGGGGTTTGACAACTTGTCACTGCATCTCACCACTTATTTACAAAAATATTGCCGTCCTGTTGCCTTTGGAGTTGCAAAAATGGGAGTAAGAAGGACTTTCGACTCTTCAGAGTACCACGAGAAAAAAAGAAAGAAAATTTGGCGTAATGTTATCAATAGAACGATATAGTTTTAAATTTCCCCCTTGACTTTCGAGCCAAAATGGCGGTTTGACAGCTTGTCACTGCATCTCACCACTTATTTACAAAAATATTGCCGTCTTGTTACCTTTGGAGTTGCAAAAATGGCAGTAAGAAGGACTTTCGACTCTTCAGAGCACCACGAGAAAAAAAGAAAGGAAATTTGGCGTAATGTTTTGGTTTGTAGTTTTAAATTTCCCGCTTGACTTTCGAGCCAAAATGGCGTCAAACCGCGGTACTTTGTAAATCTAGGGACTTTAGCTTGCAAATCGTGTAGGGTCAAACTGTGCGCAGGATTTCTCCTAATGTGTAAGTCGAATAATTAAAACTTGAATACGATTACTTTAGTAAACTCAAAAACTAGGGAACTACGTAGGATTTTTAAAAAATATTCATTTTTGACGAAATGGTGACGGTTTTACAAGAAATGTCGTATTTATCGATAAAAACGTACATAAAAATGGTTGTAAAACAGAGAATCTGAGATATAACGAAAAACGGCTACGTACTTACCTATAAGTTCTTTTTTTTTCTATAATACTTGTCAATGTAAATTTTTTAGGGTTTCTGTTGGTATTATCTAGGACCCTTATAAAATTTATGTTGTTTTCTTGATTTTTAGTAACATTTTCAGTAACTAAATAGTTGAGGTTAAAATACTAATAAATTTTTAGATTAATACGATTTTAACGAAGTACAGGGTGTCCCAATTTCGATGTCCGCATAGGCTATCTCCGAAACTAAAAGAGATAGAAAAAAAGTAGCTTACATGCCATGATCCCGTTTTTCGAGAAAATGCTAATGCCGAAAACTCCGAACAGCTATCGTCTTTTGTTTTCACCCTATCGGCAAAAACTGAAAATTTTGCAAAAACGACAATCGCGAATATCTCACTTATTATCAAAGATGGAGTATTATAAATAAAACATTATATGGGCAACTTTTTACGAAGAATTCAGTGGCGTAGGTAGAATTTTTTTCCCATCTTTTATTTTCGAGATTTTAGACGTAACTTTATTTTTTTAAATGGAAACCATAGTTGGCTATGACTTAAAATAATTTGTTATTTTCTTCTGATAACAAATATATATAGTTTGTGGGGTATATTTCTTATAGTTATTGAATAATTAACAAAAATTCATTCTAAATCTAATGTATGTATTTAAAAGTTAATGTTGCTATGGTGATAACCATACATACTATGATGGAATATAATGTTTGTTCTTTCTAAAACTATTGTATGTATTTAAAACTTAATGTTGTTATGGTAATAACCATACCATGAGGGAAAGCATTGTTTCCAATTATTGCCAAAGTTTGTAGCAAGGACAGTAGAATCTAACAGGACTGCTACATCCATTGTATTTTTGTAGTCGACTACGGGTTGGTTGCCCGCACTCTACGTCACACTATTTGCCACGCCTGATAACTGTCTATGTTTTTAGAGGTTATATGATAGACATTAATACGTCTAAAAACATAAAACTTCAAAACTAATATGAATACGTCTAGGATATAACCTCTAAAAACACACAGCAAACGCATAGACTATAACAACAGCTAGGCGTGGAAAATGGTGTGACGTAGTTTGCTGATAGGCTGTCACAACAATGGATGTAGCAGTCCTGTTAGATTCTACTGTCCTTGAGTTTGTAGTAGTATTTAACAATTCACTAACAACTCTGGCATTATGTGCTGGTGCTTCATCATATTGAAAATATATCATTTGAGACATATTTAGTGGCAAATTGTCGTCCAAAGGCTCAATGTGCTGCCTTAATATATTGAGGTATTTCCCTGAGTTTAAGTTTTTATGGTGGATACTATATGCCAAAATTCTATTATCTAAAAGGGCACACCATACATTGAACCCCAATCTTCTTTGAACACTCAGAGACTTCATCGGTCCAGATTACATTTTGAACAAACAGCAGATTATTTAATTTTTTTAAATATCATCTACAAAATTCTAATCTTCGATTGACATCTCCGGCACGTAAATAATGAGTTAGCCCCGCTTTGTATGGTTTATACTTATTTTTCTTTCATATTCGGGAGCAGCGTCTTTTGGGTCAGACGTCTTGTTGCAATTTCTCTTGCAGGTCATTTTGGTATGTTTTTGTGTGTGGTTTGGGGAAGGACCAAATATCTATTAAATTTTCTGCTGACCGGCTGAAGGTTCGTACGTGCGGTTGTCTTCTTTCTGGATATCTTGTGAAATAAAATTCCGCGGCTAACGTCGCATTGTTATCTGATAACATATAGCATTCCATCATGTTACATTTTTCATAATTTTCGAAATTCATTGTAAAGTTTTATTCAGTTTTGTTATACTTTGACACTTAACACGCTGGTGCATAATTCCAGCAAATAATGCCAGAGTTGATATCGAATTTTTAAATACAAACTTTGGCAATTATTTGATACATTATGTTCCATCATAGTATGTATGGTTATCACCATAGCAACATTAACTTTTAAATACATACATTAGTTTTAGACAGAACAAAATGATTTTTTGTTAATTATTCAATAACCATAAGAAATATACCCTACAAACTATATATATTTGTTATCAGAAGAAAATAACAAATTATTTTAAGTCATAGCCAACTATGGTTTCCATTTAAAAAAATAAAGTTACGTCTAAAATCTCGAAAATAAAAGATGGGAAAAAAATTCTACCTACGCCACTGAATTCTTCGTAAAAAGTAGCCCATATAATGTTTTATTTATAATACTCCATCTTTGATAATAAGTGAGATATTTGCGAATGTCGTTTTCGCAAAATTTTCAGTTTTTGCCGATAGGGCGAAAACAAAAGACGATAGCTGTTCGGAGTTTTCGGCATTAACATTTTCTCAAAAAACGAGATCATGACATGTAAGCTACTTTTTTTCTATCTCTTTTAGTTTCGGAGATAGCCTATGCGGACATCGAAATTGGGACACCCTGTACATATTTATTGTAAAAACGTGCTATAAAGTAATTAAATAGAACAAAACACCATTTCTAGGTAAATAAATGGCAAATAAACACCCCACAACATTTCTTATGCACCTTTTCTTTTTGAATAACGAAAACTCAAACCAGACTCAAACGTCAGTGTCACATATCTATTTCAAAATATGATAAAACAAAACTCCCTGTTAATTTTGCCAACTTTACAACGATTTCACAGGTATTATAGAAAAAAAATGAACTATAGAATAAGATAATACAAACTTTTGAAAAAAAAATCTTGAAAATCCGTTGAAAAATGTAGTTTCCAAAAAAACGCGTTTAAAGTTTTCGAATGTGAAAAATTGTATATTTTTTCTAGATACATCTAATCAGCGATTCCTGCACCATACAGCTGTCCTTCGTGAAGCTTATTTTCATCTTTTCTATCTGACAGTAGGCTGCTATGAGTTTCTTTAGCCTCAGCAGTCATGGAGCGCTCAGCGCGAGCAATGCGATTTTAATCCTTTTTTATTTCGTTTCATGACAATAGTGCTTTCTATTCAGCGGAATATAAAAGACTGAGATGTTTGACTAAACAGAAAATCTCTGATGCGTATACTTCCTTTACTATTAGTGCTGAACAATCGCTTAGTTCTGATCCCCGTAACTTTTGGAATTATATAAGACAGAAAACAACGACCTCTCGACTTCCTGGAAAAATGATGCGTGATAAGTCCACCTACACTGATCCTGAAAAAATAGTTAATGCTTTTGCAGATCAATTCTCTGGAGTATATTCTGGTGTCTCTGCTTATAACATGGTTGATGTACACTCTACGTATCCTCCAGTATTTGTTGCCGATGTCACCGAAGAAGAGGTTCTTCATTTCCTAAAAAGGTTACCTAAAAAATTTACTGCTGGTGATGATGATCTTCCTGCATTTTTCATTCGTGATTGCTGTGCAGTTTTTGCAGTTCCGCTTCATTTAATAATTAACCTATCCTTAAGCACTTGCTCGTTTCCTAAACTTTAGAAGCGCTCACGCATTGTTCCTGTATTCAAGCATGGCGAACGTACCAACATTACTGATTATCGACCAATTTCGCTAAGGTATTTGAACAGATTATTTACAAGATGATTTATCCACAGGTTCAGTCATTTGTGTCACCATATCAGCATGGGTTTATCAAGCGTCGTTCGACCATTACCAACCTCGCGGTGGTTACTGAGGTAATTTGTGAATCTTTGGATAGGGGCGGTCAGGTAGATGTGGTATACACTGATTTTTCTAAAGCATTCGACATGATTCATCATGACGTCCTCTTGTATAAACTTAGTGCTTTTGGCTTATCTCCTAAGTTTATAAAACTATTTGCCTCTTACCTATCGGGTCGTATAAATTATGTGTACTACAACGGTTATGCGTCTATGGAGTTTACGGCTAGGTCTGGTGTTCCTCAGGGCTCAAATCTACTATTTGTTATCTTCTTGAATGACCTTCTAGACAAATTTTCATCAAGCGTACTAGCTTATGCGGATGATCTGAAACTATTCCGACCTATTTTTGCGGACCGTGATGTTGTCAGTCTTCAGTCGGATTTGGACGTCTTGGTGGAATGGTGTAACCGTTATCAGCTAAAGATTAATGCCAATAAGTGCGGTGCGGTTAGTTTTACACGCAAGCTGTCTCCTCTTCCATCTTCTTATTATATAGAAGGTGTTCTTCTTGAGAAATTATCTACAATCAAGGATCTGGGAGTAACTTTTGACCGCAAATTGTCTTTTGTACCTCACATCGAAAATATTGCATCTTCTGCAGCGAGGATGCTTGGTTTCGTTTTGCGCACCTCGCGTGCTTTTTCTGATATCGGTGTGTACAAGACCCTATTTTCGACCTTTGTATTGTCCAAATTGGAATATGGCTCTGTAATTTGGTCGCCACATTATGTGTGTCATAGACTTATGGAGAGAATTCAGAGGAGATTTCTCAAATATTTGTCTCTATGCCTGGACGGATCATACCCGGATCGTGGAATGGATTACGCATCCCTGCTGCGGCGTCACAATTTTTCTGCACTAGACGTAAGAAGAGATGACCAGTGCATCAAGTTTTTGCAGAAGTTAGTGCAAGGTGAATTGGATTCTGGTTGGTTGTTGTCGCGGATCATTTTCGCGGTGCCTACGCGTGCAACACGTAGTACAAATCAGTTTTATTTGAGGAATTGCAGATCCAATGTTTTAGCCAACTCCCCGGTGCAGAGGATGTGTAAACTAACTAACAATCAATAATAGTGTAAGAGTGTTTATGTGAATTATATTTGTTTTATGGCATGTGTTATTTCTTATTTTCTTTTTCTTGTAATATTGTCCTGTAATTGATCTTTGTTGGGCAATAAAGTGAATTATTATTATTATTATTATGACAAAAGTCGAAGCACGATCTTCCAATTGTTAATTTCAGTGCTTGCATTATTTCCATAATGCTTGTAAGACCGTCATTAAAAGACGCAATGTCAACCACTTTCTTGCCACTATGAATAGTTTTTGGTGCGATAGACCATAACGCGACGTTGTAACTTTCATTGCTGTTTTGCGTATATCCCCCTAAACATCTTGTCAAAAGATCTTCCCTTGATAGTTCTTCGTACACAGGTTTCACTGCGTTGAAAATATCATTGTCGATTGCTGGCTTGTGAGTGTATTCATCGATTTCTGACAAAGCGTACGCTTTTTTCCAGGAACACCACGAGTCAGCACCAACTGGATAATTGTCATGCTTTGGAGTTTCATCTGTTGAAATTTTATGATACAAAGTAGAGCTTAGATCTCTTTTTTCATGTCCTTCACGGAATCGCAATTTCTGCGAATAGCCAATCCATAATATAAAGAAAGTTCATCAATTAATTTTCCGTTGGCCTCCTAATCCGCGGGTTTCTGAACGTGATCGACGCATTCTTTTTTGGTTGCTATTACACTGTCATAGGGCTGAGCGTCCATAATACCTTTGAAGGTTTTGCTGTCTCCGTCTCCTACGTAAAAACAGTACTTCAAATTATGTTTTTCTTCCGATCGTTGAAACATCTCCACGACGGAGTCCACTTCCATTTTTCCTGAAGATCCGACATGGTTTATATTACATATTTCTTTATGATCTTCGACCCAATCTTGAAATTCCACAGTTCTTTACCTTTCCAGTAACTACACTTTTTACAAATTTTTGACTTTATATTTGGAATTACCCCTTTGTTCGATAGAAGTCGGGTAAAGTTTTCTACGAAAATGAGTTTTTGTGATGCAATTGTTTATTCAGGTACTCCAAAGACTACTTCAATAGCGTTTTTGAAAAATGATATTTTATGTTTTTTTTTAACTTTTTTGTCAAAATACCTGCATATACAATGGATAAAAAATGAAACAAAAAGTGGTTACAGAAATCTTAGAATTTCCGGCGAGGTGTGTTACAAAAATCAATTTTTTAGGCAGAAAAACGTTCCGCAAATGTTTTCTGTCAATGGATTCTCATTCTAGACAGTATAAAGAACACTTTTAAGCAAAAAAAAAACTTTTTTCATTTCAAAGGTGGCCTTAAAGCGATATTGGTTCAAATCTATCACCAGTAACAAGTTATTGCTAAACATATATTCAGCATCGAAAAAAAAAACCTTCCCGATAAGTAATTTATGTAATGTAATGTAACTTTGGCAAAATTTTCCTTATACAAAAACTTTACATGCGAGATTATCTAGAAAATGGGCAGAATCCAGAGAGAGAACATTGTAAAAATGTCAACATAACGGTTGTTGCACTAACTTACAATTAGTGTTTTTTAGCCCCACATAAAAAAGTGTGAATAGAAAATCCGATGTCATATCATTCACATTATTATGAATATTTTCTATTTATTTATAGAAAAAGTTTTCCAATTTATAACTCAAAAACGATTGTATTTGGTGTAAATTTCTGAATAGATAGAAAAATGTGTTGTGCACAGTTAAAATTTAACAATAGGTCAAAAGCAAATTTGGAACATTTACTTTCCACTAAATTCATTGAAGCTGCATAAAAATACATACATTTTTAAAATTTTTTCAAACACATTGTTTTGTATAAATATACAAATCAACAACAGGTAACCCTATCGCTTTTCAGTTCTCCCGGGCTCAATTAATTCAATCACACCGAAAAGCTCTCGACGAGCTTCGTGCTGATAAGACTTCACGCTGGTGAAACGATTTAAACGAAAATCGTTTTCCCCTTTTTGTTGATACAAAGGCTAAAAACATCAATAATTAATGAATATTATTTTTTTTTAGAAAATTACTTTAAACAGTAATATCGAATCTAATTACTTGAATTTTCTTCCAACATAAAGTTTTAGAATTGAAATAAATTACAATTAATCGTAACGATAAACAAACAAAAGTCGTGAAGTTCGCGTAGCTAACAAGGGTTTTAGCCTATAAATTCGGAATTTTTAGCAGAAATTGCGCATTGGAAGGTGAACGAATGCGAAAAAGGGAAAATCGATTTTTTTTTTAAATAAATAAAAAGATTGGAAACCTTTGTACAATCAATGTATTGATTAAATAGTTATCTACGTACAGAAATGTTTTTTTAATAAAAATTCTAACGTATCCATATTCTCCTATCTACACATCGTCTCTTAATCCATCTTTTATTTCTAATTTATATTAATGAACATACTCCTGTAGTTTTGAACTTCATGCCACGGTTTATTATACCAACATTACTTTTTACTTTATAATTTTGAAATTATATATCGTTACCAATGTAAAAGAGAAAAATATTTTTTCATGACTTTAAAATTTTATTGATTAAAAAATTTGAATCAAATCACTAACGAAATATGCATGTATGTGTCGAACGCCTCAAAACTAGAACTAATACTACCATTATTACTAAAACTAGAAACTTTTGGGTTTAACCGTGCGAATGATGTGTCTACTTCTAGTAATAATGCTAATGTTAATTCTAGTTTAGTTCTACTAAATGTATCAATATTTTTGAATCTTTGAATATTCGGTTATCCGGCTTCTGGAACGTAATTTCTGGTACATTTCAGAAGTGATACCCTACATTGCCACATTATTGCGACATTTGAATAAAAATGAAATTAATAAGAAAGCTGACAAAATGAACTTTTTTGATGCTGATTTAACTAACGAAGCAACTCTAAAAAGAGGATACTTTAATTAATAATTGGTGATATTTCCACAAGGATCCTTCAAGAAATTAATTTTATAGCGAATTTTGCAAGTTATCGATGAAAATTGCAACATCGAAAATTTTATCAGAGCTTCAAATGTTGGTTTCTCAAAAACTGAAAGCTATTTTTCAAAACGGGTTGGTTCATTGGAAAGAAGACACTTTTATTAACACTTTGGGATATTTTCATACTTATATTCCAAGAACTGGATTTTATCCGAATTTTTAAAACTTAATCGGCGAAAATTGCAAAATTTGAAAAAATTGTCGATTATTTCAAAAATTTATTTCTCAAGAACTAAAAGTGATTTTTCAAAACAGCTTTTTGCATTAAAAGAGGATACTTTAATTAATAATTGGTGCTATTTCCACAAGGATCCTTCAAGAAATTAATTTTATAGCGAATTTTGCAAGTTATCGATGAAAATTGCAATATCGAAAATTTTATTAAAGCTTCAAATATTGTTTTCTCAAAAACAAAAAGTTATTTTTCAAAACGGGTTGGTTCATTGGAAAGAGGACACTTTTATTAGCGCTTTGGGAAATTTTTAATACTCATATTCCAAGAACTGGATTTTATACGAATTTTTTAAACTTATCGGCGAAAATTGCAAAATTCGAAAAAATTCTCGATCATTTCAAAAATTTATTTGTCAAGAACTAAAAGTGATTTTTCAAAACGGCTTTTTGCATTAAAAACAGGATACTTTAATTAATAATTGGTGATATTTCCACAAGGATCCTTCAAGAAATTAATTTTATAGTGAATTTTGCAAGTTATCGATGAAAATTGCAACATCGAAAATTTTATCAAAACTTCAAATATTGGTTTCTCAAAAACTAAAAGCTATTTTTCAAAACGGGTTGGTTCATTGGAAAGAGGACACTTTTATTAACATTTTGGGATATTTTCATACTTATATTCCAAGAATTGGATTTTATACGAATTTTTAAAACTTATTCGGCGAAAATTGCAAAATTCGAAAAAATTGTTGATCATTTCAAAAATTTATTTCTTAAGAACTGAAAGTGATTTTTCAAAACGACTTTTTGCATTAAAAAGAGGATACTTAAATTAATAATTGGTGATATTTCCACAAGGATCCTTCAAGAAATTAATTTTATAGCGAATTTTGCAAGTTATCGATGAAAATTGCAACATCGAAAATTTTATCAAAGCTTCAAATATTGGTTTCTCAAAAACTAAAAGCTATTTTTCAAAACGGGTTGGTTCATTGGAAAGAAGACACTTTTATTAACGCTTTGGGAAATTTTTCATACTCATATTCCAAGAACTGGATTTTATACGAATTTTTGAAACTTAATCGGCGAAAATTGCAAAATTTGAAAAAATTGTCGATCATTTAAAAAATTTATTTCTCAAGAACTGAAAGTGATTTTTCAAAACGGCTTTTTGCATTAAAAAGAGGATACTTTAATTAATAATTGGTGATATTTCCACAAGGATCCTTCAAGAAATTAATTTTATAGCGAATTTTGCAAGTTATCGATGAAAATTGCAACATCGAAAATTTTATCAAAACTTCAAATATTGGTTTCTCAAAAACTAAAAGCTATTTTTTAAAACGGGTTGGTTCATTGGAAAGAAGACACTTTTATTAACACTTTGGGATATTTTCATACTTATATTCCAAGAATTGGATTTTATACGAATTTTTAAAACTTATTCGGCGAAAATTGCAAAATTCGAAAAAATTGTCGATCATTTCAAAAATTTATTTCTTAAGAACTGAAAGTGATTTTTCAAAACGACTTTTTGCATTAAAAAGAGGATACTTTAATTAATAATTGGTGATATTTCCACATGGATCCTTCAAGAAATTAATTTTATAGCGAATTTTGCAAGTTATCGATGAAAATTGCAACATCGAAAATTTTATCAAAGCTTCAAATATTGATTTCTCAAAAACTAAAAGTTATTTTTCAAAACGGGTTGGTTCATTGGAAAGAGGACACTTTTATTAACGCTTTGGGAAATTTTTCATACTCATATTCCAAGAACTGGATTATATACGAATTTTTTAATCTTAATCGGCGAAAATTGCAAAATTCGAAAAAATTCTCGATCATTTCAAAAATTTATTTCTCAAGAACTAAAAGTAATTTTTCAAAACGGCTTTTTGCATTAAAAGAGGATACTTTAATTAATAATTGGTGATATTTCTACAAGGATCCTTCAAGAAATTAATTTTATAGCGAATTTTGCAAGTTATCGATGAAAATTGCAACATCGAAAATTTTATCAAAACTTCAAATATTGGTTTCTCAAAAACTAAAAGTTATTTTTCAAAACGGGTTGGTTCATTGGAAAGAGGACACTTTTATTAACGGTTTGGGAAATTTTTCATACTCATATTCCAAGAACTGGATTTTATACGAATTTTTTAAACTTATCGGCGAAAATTGCAAAATTCGAAAAAAGTGTTGATCATTTCAAAAATTTATTTCTTAAGAACTGAAAGTGATTTTTCAAAACGACTTTTTGCATTAAAAAGAGGATACTTTAATTAATAATTGGTGATATTTCCACAAGGATCCTTCAAGAAATTAATTTTATAGCGAATTTTGCAAGTTATCGATGAAAATTGCAACATCGAAAATTTTATCAAAACTTCAAATATTGGTTTCTCAAAAACTAAAAGCTATTTTTCAAAACGGGTTGGTTCATTGGAAAGAAGACACTTTTATTAACGCTTTGGAAAATTTTTCATACTCATATTCCAAGAACTGGATTTTATACGAATTTTTGAAACTTAATCGGCGAAAATTGCAAAATTTGAAAAAATTGTCGATCATTTAAAAAATTTATTTCTCAAGAACTGAAAGTGATTTTTCAAAACGGCTTTTTGCATTAAAAAGAGGATACTTTAATTAATAATTGGTGATATTTCCACAAGGATCCTTCAAGAAATTAATTTTATAGCGAATTTTGCAAGTTATCGATGAAAATTGCAACATCGAAAATTTTATCAAAACTTCAAATATTGTTTTCTCAAAAACTAAAAGTTATTTTTCAAAACGGGTTGGTTCATTGGAAAGAAGACACTTTTATTAACACTTTGGGATATTTTCATACTTATATTCCAAGAATTGGATTTTATACGAATTTTTAAAACTTATTCGGCGAAAATTGCAAAATTCGAAAAAATTCTCGATCATTTCAAAAATTTATTTCTCAAGAACTAAAAGTAATTTTTCAAAACGGCTTTTTGCATTAAAAAGAGGATACTTTAATTAATAATTGGTGATATTTCCACAAGGATCCTTCAAGAAATAAATTTTATAGCGAATTTTGCAAGTTATCGATGAAAATTGCAACATCGAAAATTTTATCAAAACTTCAAATATTGGTTTCTCAAAAACTAAAAGTTATTTTTCAAAACGGGTTGGTTCATTGGAAAGAGGACACTTTTATTAACGCTTTGGGAAATTTTTCATACACATATTCCAAGAACTGGATTTTATACGAATTTTTTAAACTTAATCGGCGAAAATTGCAAAATTCGAAAAAATTCTCGATCATATCAAAAATTTATTTCTCAAGAACTAAAAGTAATTTTTCAAAACGGCTTTTTGCATTAAAAAGAGGATACTTTAATTAATAATTAGTGATATTTCCACAAGGATCCTTCAAGAAATTAATTTTATAGCGAATTTTGCAAGTTATCGATGAAAATTGCAACATCGAAAATTTTATCAAAGCTTCAAATATTGGTTTCTCAAAAACTAAAAGTTATTTTTCAAAACGGGTTGGTTCATTGGAAAGAAGACACTTTTATTAACACTTTGGGATATTTTCATACTTATATTCCAAGAATTGGATTTTATACGAATTTTTAAAACTTATTCGGCGAATATTGTAAAATTCGAAAAAATTCTCGATCATTTCAAAAATTTATTTCTCAAGAACTAAAAGTAATTTTTCAAAACGGCTTTTTGCATTAAAAGAGGATACTTTAATTAATAATTGGTGATATTTCCACAAGGATCCTTCAAGAAATTAATTTTATAGCGAATTTTGCAAGTTATCGATGAAAATTGCAACATCGAAAATTTTATCAAAACTTCAAATATTGGTTTCTCAAAAACTAAAAGCTATTTTTCAAAACGGGTTGGTCCATTGGAAAGAAGACACTTTTATTAACACTTTGGGATATTTTCATACTTATATTCCAAGAATTGGATTTTATACGAATTTTTAAAACTTATTCGGCGAAAATTGCAAAATTCGAAAAAATTGTCGATCATTTCAAAAATTTATTTGTCAAGAACTAAAAGTGATTTTTCAAAACGGCTTTTTGCATTAAAAGAGGATACTTTAATTAATAATTGGTGATATTTCCACAAGGATCCTTCAAGAAATTAATTTTATAGCGAATTTTGCAAGTTATCGATGAAAATTGCAACATCGAAAATTTTATCAAAACTTCAAATATTGGTTTCTCAAAAACTAAAAGCTATTTTTCAAAACGGGTTGGTTCATTGGAAAGAGGACACTTTTATTAACGCTTTGGGAAATTTTTCATACTCATATTCCAAGAACTGGATTATATACGAATTTTTTAATCTTAATCGGCGAAAATTGCAAAATTCGAAAAAATTCTCGATCATTTCAAAAATTTATTTCTCAAGAACTAAAAGTAATTTTTCAAAACGGCTTTTTGCATTAAAAGAGGATACTTTAATTAATAATTGGTGATATTTCTACAAGGATCCTTCAAGAAATTAATTTTATAGCGAATTTTGCAAGTTATCGATGAAAATTGCAACATCGAAAATTTTATCAAAGCTTCAAATATTGGTTTCTCAAAAACTAAAAGTTATTTTTCAAAACGGGTTGGTTCATTGGAAAGAAGACACTTTTATTAACACTTTGGGATATTTTCATACTTATATTCCAAGAATTGGATTTTATACGAATTTTTAAAACTTATTCGGCGAATATTGTAAAATTCGAAAAAATTCTCGATCATTTCAAAAATTTATTTCTCAAGAACTAAAAGTAATTTTTCAAAACGGCTTTTTGCATTAAAAGAGGATACTTTAATTAATAATTGGTGATATTTCCACAAGGATCCTTCAAGAAATTAATTTTATAGCGAATTTTGCAAGTTATCGATGAAAATTGCAACATCGAAAATTTTATCAAAACTTCAAATATTGGTTTCTCAAAAACTAAAAGCTATTTTTCAAAACGGGTTGGTCCATTGGAAAGAAGACACTTTTATTAACACTTTGGGATATTTTCATACTTATATTCCAAGAATTGGATTTTATACGAATTTTTAAAACTTATTCGGCGAAAATTGCAAAATTCGAAAAAATTGTCGATCATTTCAAAAATTTATTTGTCAAGAACTAAAAGTGATTTTTCAAAACGGCTTTTTGCATTAAAAGAGGATACTTTAATTAATAATTGGTGATATTTCCACAAGGATCCTTCAAGAAATTAATTTTATAGCGAATTTTGCAAGTTATCGATGAAAATTGCAACATCGAAAATTTTATCAAAACTTCAAATATTGGTTTCTCAAAAACTAAAAGCTATTTTTCAAAACGGGTTGGTTCATTGGAAAGAGGACACTTTTATTAACGCTTTGGGAAATTTTTCATACTCATATTCCAAGAACTGGATTATATACGAATTTTTTAATCTTAATCGGCGAAAATTGCAAAATTCGAAAAAATTCTCGATCATTTCAAAAATTTATTTCTCAAGAACTAAAAGTAATTTTTCAAAACGGCTTTTTGCATTAAAAGAGGATACTTTAATTAATAATTGGTGATATTTCTACAAGGATCCTTCAAGAAATTAATTTTATAGCGAATTTTGCAAGTTATCGATGAAAATTGCAACATCGAAAATTTTATCAAAGCTTCAAATATTGGTTTCTCAAAAACTAAAAGTTATTTTTCAAAACGGGTTGGTTCATTGGAAAGAAGACACTTTTATTAACACTTTGGGATATTTTCATACTTATATTCCAAGAATTGGATTTTATACGAATTTTTAAAACTTATTCGGCGAATATTGTAAAATTCGAAAAAATTCTCGATCATTTCAAAAATTTATTTCTCAAGAACTAAAAGTAATTTTTCAAAACGGCTTTTTGCATTAAAAGAGGATACTTTAATTAATAATTGGTGATATTTCCACAAGGATCCTTCAAGAAATTAATTTTATAGCGAATTTTGCAAGTTATCGATGAAAATTGCAACATCGAAAATTTTATCAAAACTTCAAATATTGGTTTCTCAAAAACTAAAAGCTATTTTTCAAAACGGGTTGGTCCATTGGAAAGAAGACACTTTTATTAACACTTTGGGATATTTTCATACTTATATTCCAAGAATTGGATTTTATACGAATTTTTAAAACTTATTCGGCGAAAATTGCAAAATTCGAAAAAATTGTCGATCATTTCAAAAATTTATTTGTCAAGAACTAAAAGTGATTTTTCAAAACGGCTTTTTGCATTAAAAGAGGATACTTTAATTAATAATTGGTGATATTTCCACAAGGATCCTTCAAGAAATTAATTTTATAGCGAATTTTGCAAGTTATCGATGAAAATTGCAACATCGAAAATTTTATCAAAACTTCAAATATTGGTTTCTCAAAAACTAAAAGCTATTTTTCAAAACGGGTTGGTTCATTGGAAAGAGGACACTTTTATTAACGCTTTGGGAAATTTTTCATACTCATATTCCAAGAACTGGATTATATACGAATTTTTTAATCTTAATCGGCGAAAATTGCAAAATTCGAAAAAATTCTCGATCATTTCAAAAATTTATTTCTCAAGAACTAAAAGTAATTTTTCAAAACGGCTTTTTGCATTAAAAGAGGATACTTTAATTAATAATTGGTGATATTTCTACAAGGATCCTTCAAGAAATTAATTTTATAGCGAATTTTGCAAGTTATCGATGAAAATTGCAACATCGAAAATTTTATCAAAGCTTCAAATATTGGTTTCTCAAAAACTAAAAGTTATTTTTCAAAACGGGTTGGTTCATTGGAAAGAAGACACTTTTATTAACACTTTGGGATATTTTCATACTTATATTCCAAGAATTGGATTTTATACGAATTTTTAAAACTTATTCGGCGAAAATTGCAAAATTCGAAAAAATTGTCGATCATTTCAAAAATTTATTTCTCAAGAACTAAAAGTGATTTTTCAAAACGGCTTTTTGCATTAAAAAGAGGATACTTTAATTAATAATTGGTGATATTTCCACATGGATCCTTCAAGAAATTAATTTTATAGCGAATTTTGCAAGTTATCGGTGAAAATTGCAACATCGAAAATTTTATCAAAGCTTCAAATATTGCTTTCTCAAAAACTAAAAGTTATTTTTCAAAACGGGTTGGTTCATTGGAAAGAGGACACTTTTATTAACGCTTTGGGAAATTTTTCATACTCATATTCCAAGAACTGGATTTTATACGAATTTTTTAAACTTAATCGGCGAAAATTGCAAAATTCGAAAAAATTCTCGATCATTTCAAAAATTTATTTCTCAAGAACTAAAAGTGACTTTTCAAAACGGCTTTTTGCATTAAAAGAGGATACTTTAATTAATAATTGGTGATATTTCCACAAGGATCCTTCAAGAAATTAATTTTATAGCGAATTTTGCAAGTTATCGATGAAAATTGCAATATCGAAAATTTTATTAAAGCTTCAAATATTGTTTTCTCAAAAACAAAAAGTTGTTTTTCAAAACGGGTTGGTTCATTGGAAAGAAGACACTTTTATTAACGCTTTGGGAAATTTTTCATACTCATATTCCAAGAACTGGATTTTATACGAATTTTTAAAACTTAATCGGCGAATATTGTAAAATTCGAAAAAATTCTCAATCATTTCAAAAATGTATTTCTCAAGAACTAAAAGTAATTTTTCAAAACGGCTTTTTGCATTAAAAAGAGGATACTTTAATTAATAATTGGTGATATTTCCACAAGGATCCTTCAAGAAATTAATTTTATAGCGAATTTTGCAAGTTATCGATGAAAATTGCAATATCGAAAATTTTATTAAAGCTTCAAATATTGTTTTCTCAAAAACAAAAAGTTGTTTTTCAAAACGGGTTGGTTCATTGGAAAGAAGACACTTTTATTAACGCTTTGGGAAATTTTTCATACTCATATTCCAAGAACTGGATTTTATACGAATTTTTAAAACTTAATCGGCGAATATTGTAAAATTCGAAAAAATTCTCAATCATTTCAAAAATGTATTTCTCAAGAACTAAAAGTAATTTTTCAAAACGGCTTTTTGCATTAAAAAGAGGATACTTTAATTAATAATTGGTGATATTTCCACAAGGATCCTTCAAGAAATTAATTTTATAGCGAATTTTGCAAGTTATCGATGAAAATTGCAACATCGAAAATTTTATCAAAACTTCAAATATTGGTTTCTCAAAAACTAAAAGTTATTTTTCAAAACGGGTTGGTTCATTGGAAAGAGGACACTTTTATTAACGCTTTGGGAAATTTTTCATACTCATATTCCAAGAACTGGATTTTATACGAATTTTTTAAACTTAATCGGCGAAAATTGCAAAATTCGAAAAAATTTTCGATCATTTCAAAAATGTATTTCTCAAGAACTAAAAGTGACTTTTCAAAACGGCTTTTTGCATTAAAAGAGGATGCTTTAATTAATAATTGGTGATATTTCCACAAGGATCCTTCAAGAAATTAATTTTATAGCGAATTTTGCAAGTTATCGATGAAAATTGCAATATCGAAAATTTTATTAAAGCTTTAAATATTGTTTTCTCAAAAACAAAAAGTTATTTTTCAAAACGGGTTGGTTCATTGGAAAGAGGACACTTTTATTAACGCTTTGGGAAATTTTTCATACTCATATTCCAAGAACTGGATTATATACGAATTTTTTAAACTTAATCGGCGAAAATTGCAAAATTCGAAAAAATTCTCGATCATTTCAAAAATTTATTTCTCAAGAACTAAAAGTGATTTTTCAAAACGGCTTTTTGCATTAAAAAGAGGATACTTTAATTAATAATTGGTGATATTTCCACATGGATCCTTCAAGAAATTAATTTTATAGCGAATTTTGCAAGTTATCGGTGAAAATTGCAACATCGAAAATTTTATCAAAGCTTCAAATATTGCTTTCTCAAAAACTAAAAGTTATTTTTCAAAACGGGTTGGTTCATTGGAAAGAGGACACTTTTATTAACGCTTTGGGAAATTTTTCATACTCATATTCCAAGAACTGGATTTTATACGAATTTTTTAAACTTAATCGGCGAAAATTGCAAAATTCGAAAAAATTTTCGATAATTTCAAAAATTTATTTCTCAAGAACTAAAAGTGATTTTTCAAAACGGCTTTTTGCATTAAAAAGAGGATACTTTAATTAATAATTGGTGATATTTCCACAAGGATCCTTCAAGAAATTAATTTTATAGCGAATTTTGCAAGTTATCGGTGAAAATTGCAACATCAAAAATTTTATCAAAGCTTCAAATATTGGTTTCTCAAAAACTAAATGTTATTTTTCAAAACGATTTGGTTCATTGGAATGAGGACACTTTTATTAACGCTTTGGGAAATTTTTCATACTCATATTCCAAGAACTGGATTTTATACGAATTTTTAAAACTTAATCGGCGAAAATTGCAAAATTCGAAAAAATTCTCGATCATTTCAAAAATTTATTTCTCAAGAACTTAAAGTGACTTTTCAAAACGACTTTTTGCATTAAAAGAGGATACTTTAATTAATAATTGGTGATATTTCCACAAGGATCCTTCAAGAAATTAATTTTACAGCGAATTTTGCAAGTTATCGATGAAAATTGCAACATCGAAAATTTTATTAAAGCTTCAAATATTGTTTTCTCAAAAACTAAAACTTATTTTTCAAAACGGGTTGGTTCATTCGAAAGAAGACACTTTTATTAACACTTTGGGATATTTTCATACTTATATTCCAAGAATTGGATTTTATACGAATTTTTAAAACTTATTCGGCAAAAATTGCAAAATTCGAAAAAATTGTCGATCATTTCAAAAATTTATTTGTCAAGAACTGAAAGTGACTTTTCAAAACGGCTTTTTGCATTAAAAAGAGGATACTTTAATTAATAATTGGTGATATTTCCACAAGGATCCTTCAAGAAATTAATTTTATAGCGAATTTTGCAAGTTATCGATGAAAATTGCAACATCGAAAATTTTATCAAAACTTCAAATATTGGTTTCTCAAAAACTAAAAGCTATTTTTCAAAACGGGTTGGTTCATTGGAAAGAAGACACTTTTATTAACGCTTTGGGATATTTTCATACTTATATTCCAAGAATTGGATTTTATACGAATTTTTAAAACTTATTCGGCGAAAATTGCAAAATTCGAAAAAATTGTCGATCATTTCAAAAATTTATTTCTCAAGAACTAAAAGTGACTTTTCAAAACGGTTTTTTGCATTAAAAAGAGGATAGTTTAATTAATAACCGAAGGTGATAACAGCTACAGTTCTGTTAGTAATAAATGTGCTGATGAATTACAAGCGAAGAGAAGAAAACTATACGAAACTGCAACAAGAGATTTTATATATCATATTGGGATTGTTACAATGAAGTTGCTAATGACAAACCTAACATAAATAAAGTTGTATGCAATGAAAAAAGTCCTATTGGGGTTGAACTTGATTATTATCTGCAGTGTCCAACACCTAAAAGAGATACTAATTCCTGTAAATGGTGGAGTACTAAGTAATAGGTTTTTAATATCCGGCCAAAGCTGGATATTTGGTAACTATCCGGTATCCGGCCGGATTTTAAAAGTGATAGTTAGCATCAAATATCACTATGTTGCATATTTTTTGCCGTTTTGAGAAACGCACGGCTAAACCCATCCACTGGTCAAAAAATAAATATAAAAAAAATTCATTGTCGTATTTCAAGAGAATTTTCATAAGTAAGTTATACAATCCGAAATAATGAATATGTATTCTTCAACTACTGAAACTGTGGAATCTCTTTTTTAATAGTTTTTTTTGATAAGAGTGAACTTTCCTGTTTTCGTAAAAGTAAAAAAAAAAGTGTTGCATATAAATTCACCGTTCCGTAGTACAAATTAACACATTATTTATTTTAAGTTTGAAATTAGTGAAAAAGATTTAAAAATTCGTACAAAACTCATTTCATTTCACTGCAATTGATTTTAGTTTTTGGGAAATAAAAACTTGTATGAAAATTTATGTTCCTACCATATTATCTTCTTGATCCATGTCTTACCAAGCCCAATAACGTCGCAATAAAAGACATCAACTGAAGCGAAATTTATAATGGTGTTTTATGGGTGAAGCTTTCCAAACTGAAAAGTTTCGCACCACGCCTTGAACACAGCTTTAAAGAACAAACGTATTCACTAATCTTGTAGATTTAAGAAATATAAAGATTTCAATAAAATATTTTTTAGTAATCTTAATTGAATCTAAAAATATTTTGATGACATCTGAAAATAGATGATTAATGTTATTTATTTAAAGATCCGAGCTTGTTAACAATTCTATTCGGATGCCGCAGCCACAATTAATAACCTTTTTATGTTCTAAATAACAAATTAAATTATATCTCGACCGCCACTAGACCCTCGAATGTAAATTATTAGAACCATTTGTAGTACGATTTGTAATTTAATCAACATTATTTGTCACCACAACACAAGTATTAAATTAATTATTACATTACTAAATTAGTAATTTCATAATAACGAAAACTTAAATTGGAAGTGATTTTAAATATTATTTAGAAATGTTATTAGTGACTTCTTAACATTTTAATCCTCCTTGAAAATTTAAATGAAACAATAGTCATTATATTTGATGGTTCTCGCACCCTGTTAATTCTTGTTTTATAACAGATATTAAGAGACAATCAACACAACCAAGGATGCCTTAACAAGATTACATTCTTACTACTATAAGTTAATTTCCAACAACAGTTATGAATGAATGTGATATTCGAAGGGAAACTTTTGAAAATGATTTTAACATTCGTCTTATTCCTATTTGTTTCAACTAACGATCCATTCAAAATGTAACAAAAAAATTAATTTAGTATACATATGATGTACGTTGAGTAAAAGCACATCGACTAAAAGGGTATCCTAATTTCAAAACGAAATGCCTGTTTTAGGGTTGAAGTAGCAAGTCTACCGTAAACACTTTTTAATAATACTAATGACCCTCTTTTGTAATTTTAAGTAACCTCAAGGGCAAAGAACTACCGACCGTGTTTATGCCGTTAATTAACTAAAGCCTGAAGACCTAACCAACATTAGCTAGTTATTTCTTTATTCCATTCAACTTTTTCAAAAGGAAGTTGTTAAAAAATAAAAAAAATTTTGAAGTTTAAAAAAACACTAATAAATCAATTTTTGTTTAAAGATTATTAATGATTGGATCAGTTTTTTTTGTCAATTTGTCACGTGGATTTTATCAGTTTCGAAATTAACCCAGATAAATAGGTGCACCGCTGTCGTTGGTGAAGCTGCCGCCACCACCTACAAACCCCATCAGGAGGCGGTGTTGAATTGAATGCGCCTGACACTGAACAGGTGGTAGGTATAAAATGTGGTGTCGCCACCGAGGACTTGTCTTCGTGTGCGTTTCACCATCGAGCACTACCATTTGAAGATCTTTTCAATACACAACTTATTTAAGTCGGATTATCCGGAGAATATATTGTTACAAGTAAGTTGCACGTTTGATTAACATTTATTGTGAGAAATAATAAAAAAGAATAATAATGAGTAATTTAAATTAAAAAAAGCTTTAAGAAAAAATATCTATTGTGCTGCAGAAACTATTATATGAAATATCTTTGTTAAAATCAAAGCTCAATTCAATTTGTGCTTTAATAGGGAAAAAGATAAATAGAAATGGATATTAAAATTAAAAATAATAATATTAATTTAAAAACTTCATAAAAAAACTAAGAAGCACTTAGAGCATAAAAAGCAATTTGACCAGAAAAACTTCTTTTGTCTTTTGAAGATGGTTTGTTACAGAAATCGGTCAAAATATAGTATCATAAAGTATTCATCATAACGCTTTATAGTAATTATTTTGTATATTAAGTACCAAATGCTTTTTCACAAAAAAATAGAAATAGCTACTATAACTAATAATTTATAACATTTGTAAAATGAACAACGACAAACGATGAAATATTTAATTTTAAAACAGTGAGGTAATTTTAAAATACTCCCGGATAAAGTATCACTTCCAGTTACGCGATTGGATTGAAATTTTATATTCGACCGTTTTAATATAATCATTTATCTCTGTATTTAACATAATATATAATTAAACTATTTATACAGGGTGTATCTGAATGACTGCAACAAACTTCAAGGGGTGATTCTATAGTGAATTTTAAATGTACTTTGATATATGAACTATGGGCGACTTCGGCTCCCTTAAGGAGCTACACCCCTCCAAAAATGGCGGAAAATTTTGGTTTAATTTCTTTTTCTCAAAAACCATAAACGCTAGGAAAATGAAATTTGGGGAATATGTTTACTTTTAAACTACTAAACGTAACCACCCCCGTTCAATTTATGCCTAGATTTTTTTTATGAAGATGTTCTTCGAAAATTTAATAATTTCTGAGAAAAAAAATAATTAAGCAAACACTAACTGTTAAGCTGTAGGGTTGTTAATCGAAAGTTGGAATGAATTTTAAATGAAAAAATCTTAGTAGGCTTTGCAATCTTTGTCAGAAATATTTTTGACGTTTAAATGTCAGTGGTTTTCGTACGATTATTATTGTTTTATTTAAAATTTTGAAACGTCGAGTGAACGAGCGTAAATGCGATAGAACTTTATTTAAAAATTAATTTGAAAAACAATAATAATAATAAGAAAAACACTGACATTTAAACGTCAAAAATATTTCTGACAAAGATTACAAAGCCTACTAAGACCTTTTCATTAAAAATTCATTCCAACTTTTGATCGACAACCCCGTTGTTTAACGTGCAGTGTTTGCTTTATTATTTTTTTTTCTCAAAAATTAGTCGTTTTTGGAAAAATTTTAAAGAGACAAAAAAGTTTTAGGATACTTTCATCTACCTAGATAAATTTTTTTTAATGTATTTATCATTTGCATACAAAAAATATTAGCAAAAATGTAAAGGGGGTGGTTACGTTTAGTACTTTAGAGGGGTAGGTTGAAAGTACAAATAGGGTCAAAACATGCCCTATTATGAGTTAAACATGTTCCCCAAATTTCATTTTCCTAGCGTTTATGGTTTTCGAGAAAAAAAAATTAAACCAAAATTTTCCGCCATTTTTGGAGAGGTGTAGCTCCTTAGGGGAGCCGAAGTCGCCCATGGTTCATATATCAAAGTACCCTTAAAATTCACTAAAAAATCACCCCTTGAAGTTTGTTGCAGTCATTCAGATACACCCTGTATATCTACCTATAGATGATCTCTATAGGTCGTAGCTAGAGATTTAATTACAAACCTTTCATTATGAAGGCAACAGTACAATTTTTCTTCTATACATATTCTTATCAATTACCTTCATTACAAACTATATCGAGCGGTTCAATGAATCAACAGAATATAATTCCCAACAAACTCATACTTAATTAAGACTGGTTTTAAATACAAATGAACAATTCTCAAAACCGACGTTTTTTGCAACTAAATCCATTCATTGTAACCAAAAGTATAATCGATTAAAAAAAGCGGTGTTATTAACGTTATTATCACAATTGATAGGTAATTCGGGTCTGATGAGCTGGCCAATTTCACTGGTTTAATTGCCTGATTTTAACATTCATCGATTTTTTTCTTATGTAAGAGATTAAAAAATATTGCATTAACACCATAGATCATCTTAAACAGAAATTTCGAGATGTCTGACTTCTTATAATTAGTAAAATTTAAAAAATAACAAATTAAAAAGTGAAGAGACGTTTTAAGCATTGCACAGCGGTAGGCACTTATGTAGGTCCAAGTGAACTTATTGAAAAAAAAATCATTTTGACTGGTCTCAATGAACTTTTGTTGGAGCTACAAATATTTTTGTCTTGCCCATTTATTTCTCCATTCGTTGAAGGCCGATTATGATTATCACCTCAAATACATCTTATTAAGACCTTTACTTCTTCAATTTGTTAATTCATGTCAGTGCTTAGACTGACAGTTTCGAAACATTAGGGCACGTTCTACTTTTATATTTAGCTTGTTATACTTTATTTTATGAGTCTCATATACAGGGTCATTCACGACGACCGTCCATTAGAACTTTACAGGATTCTGGCCAACAGAAAAATTTGAAAATTCAGATTTAAGTATTATTAATTGCGTTCTCTTCGACTAAAATATTTTCAGATTTCTAGCACTTCCGGTTATACCGGAAGTCGCCACCTACCTTATTTTTTTAAATGGAACACCTATATATTTTTACATATTTGGATTTTTCTGTTTTCAAGGTTTAGGAATAACTTTACTTTTTGCAATTTGATTCGGCCGTTCTCGAGTTATTCGAATTTTTCTAGAAAAATCTGCTCCAGCAGACATTTGTTAAAAAAATCAGAGAACACTTGATGTGCCATGAATACCTAGTGTATAACCATATGAAGTGGCCTTTTGAAAATTTGCAGACTTCTGATGTTTCATGCCAGGTTTTTAGTAAAATATTTTCAGGTTCCGGGTACTTGCGGTTACACCGGAAGAGGTGACAATTTTCATATTTCAAATGGAACACCCTGTATTTCATTACATTTTTGAAATTTTGGTTCAATTTTAGGCCATTTGTATGTTGCAGCCGACACGTATACGCAATTATTTGGTTGCACTCTCCATAAATTATTATCAAATTCAAATAATCCTCATTACTAAATTCCAAACGTGGCAATTCTTGAGAACAGATCACTACAAAAAGTAACCTAGTCATCACACCAACAGAAATAAACCATAGCTTTAGCAAATGTCAAACTGTTTACTCTTTCCTTACTGATCCTCTGATAATACATAACCACAACAACATTCCACAACACAAAATTTTTTTTCCGGCGGTCAAACTAGATGATTTATAAATTATAAAAAGTAACGTTGTAGTTGACATTTTTGATTGAAAAATGTAATCAAACTCAGGTGTTCCATTTGAAATATGAAAATTGTCACCTCTTCCGGTGTAACCACAAGTACCCGGAACCTGAAAATACTTTAGTTAAAAAGCTGGCATCAAACATCACAAGTCTACAAATTTTCATACTTCCACTTCATTCGGTTATTCACTAAGTCGCACTAGGTATTCATGACACACTAGGTTAAATATCGATATGTGTGCATTTTTCAAAAAACCCTAATTATCTTCCAAACTATAAATGTTAGGACACCGAAGACGACTAAGTAATAAAATATGGAGGGTGCCATTTAAAAAAATGAAATTATGGTACTTCCAAGTTTCGAAAAAGTAACGTGCCATAGTAAAGTGACCAAACGTTCTAGACAGCCATACTCGGCACCAAAACATACTCCATCATGTTGCTTAAGCATGTTCTGAATCCTAAATTGATATCCCAAAAATCGAGTGTTCTCTGATTTTTTGAACAAATGTCTGCTGGAGCAGATTTTTCTAGAAAAATTCGAATAACTCGAGAACGGAAGAATCAAATTCCAAAAAGTAAAGTCATTCATAAACCTTGAAAACAGACAAATCCAAATATGTACAAATATACAGGATGTTCCATTTAAAAAAATAAAGTAGGTGGCGACTTCCGGTATAACCGTAAGTGTTAGATATCTGAAAATATTTTAGTCGAAGAGAACGCAATTGATAATACTTAAATCTGAATTTTCAAATTTTAATTTTGGCCAGAACCCTGTAAAGTTCTAATGGACGGTCGTCGTGGATGACCCTGTATAAGTTCAATAATCTTTTTAATATTAAAATGTTATAAAACTGTTTGCAAAGTTACTGAGTGGGTGCCCTATACTATATGATCCTATTTATTGTTAGTAGAAAACTATTGACGCTAATTATTGGTTACATGTCCCCAAAAAACTAGAAATTTTAAGCCCTTCAATACCAATTATGTGAGTAAAATAAAACAATGCTACAAGTTAAAGCGCTAATCGCTAATCTCGACCGCTTTATTTTTTTGCAAACGAATTAGTTCTAAAACACAAAACTTGCGTGTGTTATTGACAATGTGTAAATTCGGTCATTGTCCGATTTTTTAACCACAATGAAAAATACATTCTGAGTCGTTTTATTCGGCCAATGAGAACAAAACCATAAAAATATATTTTTAATTCTCCACAATAATACTCAATGCATTCACTACATAACAGATTTAGTATTTTATTCTCTTCTGAATGCCTAAAGCGTTGATGTGTAAACAAAATAAAAAAAAAACATGATGGAAAAAGCTTAATTTGAAACAAGTTCTGGTTTATTTATCTTATTAAAAGTTTTTTTTGAAAATGATAAAATTTTATAAATTAGCTAATAACATACAACACAGCATTCATAATTTTTATCACTGAGATACTAATAACAATTAATCCTTACTCTACACGTTTGTGTATTCAACCGTATTGACCATAATACGCAATTCCTCAGACATCAAACGTTTGATTGATTTAAATCGTAATCATGACATAAATGAAATACATAATATTATAATATTAATACCCAATTTAAACCGTCAGATTTTATTTTGAATAATTGGTACTGAAGTTAAATAACAATCACAATATAATACCTATTTTAAGCGTCCAATTATATTAGAATTAGTATTATTACATTCGACTTAATCGGAATTAAACGCGAACAAGATAAGAAGAAATAACATCACGTTTTATTACACATCCAAAACGTTCGAAACCGAAGCAAAATAATATGATTCCCAACAAACTTCAAGAGTTATAAAGCAAATACAACCGCGACGAATCGTATTTGCACCAATAACGTTGATGTAAAAGTATGCGTAAATGCTTTTATTATCATGTGTAATGGATTCGTAATGGAGTTGAACCGATATTATTTCTTACATATATCAATTTCTTACACATTTAAAATAACGCAGTATTCACTTCACATTTTGTTTTCTCGAAAATACGAATTCAAGAGGATGTGAAGGATTTCAAATGGAAACCCGTTATTTAACGATTTTCTTTGTTCATTCTTAACGATTCGTAGGGAAAACAGAAAGTGACCTTTATCCTAATATTCTTTGGTCCTACATGAAATTCGGCGGAGATAACAGGATCATCTGAACGTGTTTTACCGTTAGAAAAGCAGTGAGGAAAAACAAGAAAAAGTTCTATTATTATTTTTTTTCCTCTTTCGTGTTATAGGTATATTTTATGAGGGTAATTTTAGGTATTGTGTTTAACGGGTGTTTACGATATCAATATTATAAAAGATAATAATATAGTTTACTCAAAAATCATTTTTAGTTTACGTGAATGAAATTTTTATGTTGTTTCGTTTCAATTAACAAGGTTATGACATTATACCAGCAAATATGTAAGCGTGACCTTATTTCTTATATAAATTACTACTTCTATACGAAATTTCATCTTTGAAATCCTGATAAACGTAAATTTATTTATTACATTTAACAAATTCATTCCAGTACAGTTTGCAAAAAAACGTTTTAAACACGAAATAAAGTGATAAATCAAATTAGTTAATTTTAATGAAGCCACTGTAACATCTACAAAGAAGATGAGAATCCAGCATGCATTGAAAGATTCAAAGAGATTAAAATCTTAGGGATATTTTCCTGAGCATATGATAAATGTTTAACGGATCTTGAAAGAGACGAATTTTGAAATAATCTATAAATTAGTGAGTTAAGCATACGAAAGAAAAATAAAATATTCTAATAGCAATACGGGCAATAAAACATTTAATCACGGTTTAAAGTCCTTTTGTAATAGAAACTTTAAATGCAATCAAGAACTTTGCCTATTACACAGATTCTTACGAGTTTATAACCTTAAAAAGCTTTAAAAAACTTTAATAATAAGTACTTGCTCGAGTATTTTATTTACAAGCTCGATCAAAACGATATTTAATTAAATTAAATATTTTATCTTTGTAAATTAAACTTTGTAAGAAACGTTAAATTGAAAATAATAGGAACTTAAGAAGATTGTTTTAGTTTAAGTTTTTAAAAGCCATTAAGTTAATTTGCCACAGCATCTAACTCATAATAGTAAAACGAAAATATATACGTTATAAAACCCATCAGACCTAATAAAATAGGTTATATTTGTATCTACTTTTGTACTTTACGTGACGATGGAGAGTTCAAATTTCTTTTAAAATATCTTCTATGCACCTGCGTAGAATATAGCACATGTAAATGTTCCGAATTGTATAAGGTACGAATCAACTGCCGGAAGGTGCACGTAACATAATAGTGCATACATCTTTCCATTGAACTGACATGGCAAATTTTATTATCCAGTAAAATGTAAAACGTATCGCGGATAGGTGTTACAAAATCCTGTAAAACCGTACACGATGAAAAGATGGTGCCAATTGGTGACATATTTTCTCGATTTTCCGGTTGAAGCAAATTGGAAATATGAAAACGAGTACATCGCACTGGGTAAGTGCGGTTCATAACGTTACGTAAGATTCAGATTCAATTTCCGCCGGATCTCAAAGAATGACATTAGACGAGAATGGGGTGGGGAGACAATGGGAGAGAAAATAGATAAATAATGGAAATTTTAAATTAAAGTTTAATGTAAATAATAAGTAGAAAAGAAATTCTTTCCGTTATTATTTTACTGTGCATTCTTTAACAGATGTTTTAAATAATTAAATTTTCACAGAAAAAATTCACATCGTCATAGTCTCTTCTCAAGGGAGTTCAATTCAATCTCATAAAATTACCTCGCAAATGGCTGTAACATGGCTAGTATCAAGATAAGGTCGAAAGCTGTCGAGCTTACGGAAAAGAGATCGACTTAAACAGATTTCTATGCATTTTCCGGAAGTCCTCCCGGTTAAACGAACGTTTAGAACTTGAATGTCGAGACGCGACGCTTTGGAACAAATTAACTACCAGACGTCGCCCATTATCCTTAATAGGCCAAGAGGCATTAGTCCTGTTGCATAAAGCACTCCTCTTCCTTTAAAGACGGTTAGTAGAAACACAAGTTTGACTATTTATTGTAACAAATAAGAACTAATATAAAGGCTAGAGGCGAAATACATATCTTAAAATTCTTTGATACTAACAAGATTATTAATTTCAAAGTTACTCAATTAAATGTGATAGCTTTTGAATACAGGATCAAACTTTTAAATTAAAAAATAAAAATATCAACGCTGAAATAGTTTTCTTTCGTAAAAGAAATCACTTAAATTAATGTATTGTTTACACAACAGATCGGAAGTAAGAAGATTTTGGGAGATGATGAAATAATTAAAAAATAATTTGAATGGAAAAGAATGATTTTATCTAGATTTTATCACTGATATGCGACACTGCGGCGAAAATGGGTTAACACTGAACTGTTTTGATTAAAGATTGTTGAGCAAGTATTAGAAAAAAATCGTTTTTAACTTCACAATTATTTTATAAATATCTTTTGGAATTAATCAACACAAACAAGAAGCTAAGTAAGGCAAGAGTACACAATTCACTCAACATATTTTCCAATAAATAATCTTTCAAAATTTCGATATCAAAAAGTGATGGTTCAATTTAAGTAATATCAAAATGTTTTTATTTTTTATTTTTTTTAATACAACCTCATTAAAGAGCGCATTCGTTTGAATATGTAATTAAAATCAATGTATACACTTATAAAGCCAAATATTAACTGTAAATATTTAGCATTTGCAAATTAGTTTAACTTTGAAAGGGTTACGATACAAAATTTAAAATTTTTGTCGCTATCTTTTATGCAGAGCTTTTGAATATATTAATAAAAATTTACCAACCAATTTTTTCATTTTAAATATTTTCATTTAGTTAGTTAAGTTTTATTAAATCATGGAATATTTGAAATGTTATTAAAAATGTATTAGTAACTGTTAAAAATATAGTTACAAGTGTTTATTTAACACATTTTGTTACTTTAAAATTAAGCAATCTTTAAGCTTATTGGAACGATAAAAAAAATCACAAGCTTTCAAAAAACTTTAAGAAATAAAGTTTAGAATATTTTAAGAAAAAGGAATACATTCAGAAAAGAGTTAATACTTTATGAGAATTAAATTATAAAGAACTTTTATAGTAAACTATTTTCTAGATACTTCAGAAATGTTAACAATTTGAAATATTTAAATATAATAATTACTTGTTGGCAAATCTCTTTTTAACAATTATAATCGGTAAAAAATATTTGTATTATTGGATAAAATAGTTGTTAAAATATCCTGAAACTAAAATTACCTACGATATATCTATCTCTCTCCCCAATCTAAGTTACAAGTAACCATTAAACAAACGGAGACATCCAATTTTAGCTATTGTCTATCACACGCAAAAGAATTAATGATTTCGCCTCATTTCACTCTTGAAAAACGGTCTTCCACCCACACAAACCCAAAATACTCTCGGATAACGAGAGTAGTTTTAAGATTTCTATTACACAAGTGAGTATTTGGATGGATTTTCAGTTCCATTATTCTAACAAAGCTCGACAAAGAACTTACTATTTATAGCTACACTTCAGTAATAAATCTGTACGACTGTTACTGAGGCTATAATTACGGAAGGTAGCAACAGGGTGCACAATTTTCTTTTACGTTTAGTTTTAGTCTTTTGCCTGGAAATTTATGTAGCGAGTAACAGTACAGTTTACGCTTGTCATTTTTGGCGATCAATAACATATTCTTTTTAAAACGTATATACACGATTATCTAAACATTTTAAAAGACGTTATGTTATCATATTTTTGTTCCCCTTTAGCCGTTCGTGAGATTGGATTAGCGCGATGCCTTTAGACCCTTTATAACATTTCGGTTGGTTCATGGTAAGCAGACACACGACCGTCCCATTACAGTAATTAGTATGAGAATTTGTCACCCTCCTGGTACATTCGTGGTTTTTCTACCCTAATACGTATTATCATTAATATTCGGATTATGATAATATCTCTTAATCAGATTAACGCCTTTACATTTTCAAAATCAATACAAACTGCTAGAACTTATAACATCATCTAGTTAAAATCAATAGCTAAACGCTTAACATAACTTGAAATCCAATTAATTTACATTCCTCGAACGAATGACAAGTTCAATTAGGCTGTCGATATTTAAAAATGAAATCGATTTGTATTATAAGTGTAAACGTTTCTATTGAATTCATTCAAAATTGAATTTCAACCAATTTAAATATTTGATACCTATACAATGTCGAGATTATGATGCAGCTATCCGTATAATTTTCCATTCATAGATATATTTTCACACGTTGAAAGGTTGACGACATCAAAGGGCCTTCTCGACAACTACGTGATAATAGTGATCCTTCTAAGAAAAGTTCTGAAGTTGGCAACACTTTTACGCCTAAATTAGTTCTTTGAAAGCAAAGAGAAGTCGTGCAGTCAAGAGAATGTCTCCTCTTTTTGAAAGCAACAAATCGATTTCTTGCAGTATTGAGTAGTGTTGGAACGAAATGTTTGAGATTCGGCGTTGTTGACAACGTTCGTAGGTGTTATAAAACCACTATTGAACCGGATAAAATTGTAAATAAATCATATTATGCAGCGATAACCCAAAGGCAGGCATGAATTTGAAGAATGCAAACATTTAAAATATGTAATCCTTTTTGAAGTTGTTGTGTAAAAATAAACAATGGGATATGTTTTTAATTATGAATATAAGGTGCAATGATGATAGTAGCTGATTAGTGTACTTCAACGATACGATGGTAAATTCCCTGAATATTTTATTAACAACAACATACGTACTATTTATACGTTTGTTTTTATACCATACTTTATTTCATTTATAAAAATTACTTTGTACGGATATAAAAATATTAACGAATGCATTAAAAAAACCTGAATTAAATTTTCAATAAATTCATTGTTCTTCAACGTAGAATTTCCATATATTTTCAAACTTATTTATCACTCGTTTCTTTGAAATCGCTGCTTCTATTAAAATCTCGTGTGCAATGTTATCATACATGTACATGAAGTAATAGAGTAGTCACATATTGACTTATAAGTTTGAGTGCGTTCATTACGGCGAACTTGGCAATTCCTGAGGGCTGGAATAACAGTCAGAGGTAAACATCTGAGAGGAAACATTGTCCTTTACCATCGGAATCACGATGGCTACATAAACTTTTATCGCCAAGAAAAAAATTCGATAAAACACCCTTTAGTGCAGGTAAAGTGTTAAAAAAAATCAACGTAACTTTTATTAACTAAAAAGTAAGTTTTCTGTGGTTCTTAATCAAAATGTAAATCACAGTTAGAAGTTGACATAATTAAAATCGTGCAAAAAGCTATGTTCCTACTACTAAGCTTTAGCAGGAAGCGAAGGCGAACAAACAAAAGTGGTGTTATAATTTCCCTGGACAGTGGTCCTCGGATATAATATTAACCCAATCTCAAACTCCGGTCGTCACCCATACCCATAATTTCACGGAGACCGCAGTAGTTCTATATCGTGGTTTGGTGGGAGACGCGTTCGGCGCGTTATGTTATGATTAAAACAGGCATCTATAAATGACGCTCTTTAATTAAAAATTTGCATATGAACAGTAGCCGCCCCCATATCAAACCTGTAGGTACGACTTAACTTCACTCCTCATCGATTTATTCTAATGGACGGAAACCACGTAAACCGCATCGTAATAAGTTTGGGTAAGAGGAATTCTACGATTAAGTAAACTTTTTTCCGAAAATTTTTTTATTAATAATTTTGTAATATTTTTTTAAATACTATTTTCCTATTTCCAGATGAATACCAGCAAATTAATCATATTATCAGCCTACTTAGTGGTGGCTGTGTTCGCTATATCGGAAGAGCAAGAGTCCTATACATATCAAAAACGAGGACCAGCAGGTAAAATAAACAATTTCTTTTCTAAAGATATTAAATTTTTTGTTTTAGAATTTAGTTTGGGTCCAAGATATGGAAGAGCCAAAGTAGACGTTCCCGTACAAAGAAGCGGCAAATTACAGCACAGAAGCAACCAATTCTATTTGGGACCCAGGTAAAACAAATCTTTATACAAGAATTTCCTTGTGTGGTGATCGGAAATTCTCTCTAAATCCAAATTATGCCCACGTAATTAATAATTAACTACACACCACGCTAAATTTGAAAGTATCTATAATAATCCAAACCGGCTAATTTGGTTATTTCCTTATTCAACACGCCCGATTATAATTATCCTGATTATACAGCAGATTAATTAAACTTGAGAATGAAATCATATAACCTGATACAATTTAATTCAATATTTTAAAAAAGAATCCATAAGATTTCATTTTATTAAAATATTACAACATTACTTATTGTTATTTTTAGATATGGTAAACGATCCAGCGACCCACAGGCCATCATGAGCGTATTCCCACAATCTCAACATCGTCAACCGCCCTGTTTCAACGATAACGACTTCGCGTGTGACTACACAGGAGTATCCAATTTGTACCGTTGTATTGAAAGGTAAGTCGACCAACGATCCCCTTTATAAAACAACATCGGCATCGTACACACTTACGTGAAACCGCGAAAAGAAAATTGTAATAAAGTGACTCTTTTAATATTATTGCTATACATTATTATAATATTATCAGATTTTATAAAACTTTTTAACAATAACTATAATTTAAACGATTTAGCATTATTAGTTTTGTACAAGCTAAAAGTTGTCTAATGGGCTAAATTTTATACGTGAATAAAAAGTTATAATTCTCGAAATAACCTGGAGTACCAACTAAACAACCACCAATTATAAAAATAAATAACTTTCATTATACAGAAAAAAGAAGGGTGGAAATGAAATAGTATTAAAAAATGTATTACGAGCTGAATTAAGGAATGTTCCATTAAAGAAAGGGTAGAATGAAATTGCAAGAAATTAGTTTCAAGAGAAAAAAAAATGCGATTAGTCTTCCTAAGAGTTTTTTTTTAGTAAAATCTCCATTTCCGGTTATGCAATATGTTTGAAATTTATTTGTTTGTTAATTTTTTAATTACCTCAAAGATTATAATAATATCATGACTCACAAGGGAAGTATCAGAACTGTCCCTCACCGATTTTGTTGAAATTTGGTACAGCAGCTGGGGCGAGTTATAAGGGTTGGAAATCGGGGCGAAATATATATATATTCGCTTATAGGGTGAAAACGAAAATAGTTATCGAAATGTGGTAAATGTAAACTGATATTCATTTTCAAAGAGCTTTCCATTGATGTATCACACATATATCTGAGGGCTTCAGGGGGTAAACTACCCCTAGTTTTTTGGAATATTTCAAAAACTACCCTGTCGATTTTGGCGATATTATGTGTCCTTATAGTACGTTTAAAAATATTAATGACGTGTTTTTTCTTATTTGCCTCTAACCATCCCCTGCAAAGTTACGGGGTATGATAGATAACCCCTTTCCTTAAGAATAATGTGATAAACTGTTACACTGTAGAACAATATTTTGAAGAAAAGCATAAATTAGATGTAAATTAAGATTTCCGCAGTAAAATAAACCCTATACGACATTTAGGGGTGGCTGGGATTAACTACCCTAACCACCCCAAAAATTAATTTTTTTTGCGAAAAAATCGATTTAGGTGTAATTTACGACGATGATTTTTTTATACGTTAGTACTATTGTAAGAACAAGGGTTAGAAGTTTGGGGTAGACAATATATTTTCGCTAATAATTTTCATAATCCTACAGAAAACGTTCTTTATCCTTACTTTATTTAAATAACACAAAAGTTAATGTAGTTATATAAATATTTATTAATAATGAGTTAAAAAGTAACTGGCAAACGATTGTTGACACCATGCACAAGTTATAACAGCTATATCTCCACAGATATCGCACGTAGGTTTTTCATTGGAAAAGGAAACCTCCACGGAATTTTCAAACTGTTCTGGTTTCTCCTCTATACAGGATGGTCCGTTACTAATGGGACACAGAGCAACAGTGAATTCCTTACATTAAATTATTACGATTTAACCCAATTTATGTTAGTCCAATTGTTAATAACAACGAAGATACAGATGGTTAAAGTTAATACTTTATTTTCGCTTTTCTTTAATAATTTCGTTGTCTCTTACATTATGAACATGAAAATTGGTACATTATCATTTTTTAATACAATAAATAATAAACAATGGTGTTAGTTTTGATTTATCTTTCAGATGGCGCTGTCTACCTTAAAAAACCACCCTTAAAGTAGTCATATCTTTTTCATCGTTAAAATTTTTACAACTCATATAACATAAAACAGTTTCTCAGACATTTTTACATAAATTTGGTATACCTATCAATATTCTCTAAAGTTCTCCGTTCCCGAGATAATCACTGTTTAAGGGCACTTTGCAAAATTTAATATCTCAGTAACATCAGTTGGCGTTGACAAAGTTTTTATTTAGTCAAACACTAGACAATCAGTTTGACATTCAGTTTCATTTTACGCTCAGTATTATTGTAATCAATGTATTTGTTACTTTGAAATAATGCCCCGGCATAATTTTTTTTCTAACACGGAAATGCGTGATATGGTGTGCATATACGCTCAAGAAAAGTTTAATGGAAGGGAAGCGTGCAGAAGATATTTATTAAAATACCCCAACAGAAGACAACCAAATCACAAGTTATTTAAAAATTTGTATGACCGCTTAGGTGAGACTGGTTCATTTCGTCCTAAACGAAATACAGGTCGTCCAAAAAAGATTTCCGTTGATGAAGAAGATGAAGTTTTAGTACGAGTTAGTAACAACCCAAAAGTTAGCTCTAGACGTTTGTCAGCTGCAACCGGGTTAAGCAAGTCGTCAATTCTACGAATATTAAAAAAAGAAAGACTGTATTCATACCATTTTGTACCTGTACACGCCTTACTACCTACTGATTTAAGAGTTCGGTTAGAATTTGCTAATTTTATCAAAAATCGGCAAAATTCTGACCCATCGTTTATTGCCAACATTTTATTTACTGACGAGGCGACATTCACTCGTAGTGAGGTTTTTAATTTTAAAAATTATCATGTTTGGGAAACTGAAAACCCACACATGACACGGCAACGGCATTTTCAACATGAATTTAAAATAAATGTTTGGTGTGGAATAATTGGAAATTATGTGTTGGGTCCGCGGGAATTACCAAATAATTTGAACGGCCACAATTATTTACAGTTTTTGCAAAACCAAGTAGACGATATGTTGGCTGAGTTACCATTAAATATTTGGACTGTCATGTGGTTTATGCAAGATGGAGCACCACCCCATTTTTCCAGGCAAGTGCGAGATTATCTCGATATGAATTTTCCACGAAGATGGATTGGCCGAGGTAGTCATTACACTTGGCCACCACGAAGTCCCGATTGTAATCCTATGGATTTTTGCGTATGGGGATTTGTAAAATCCCTTGTTTACAAAGACAATCCTGAAACTCGTGAGGAACTGTGGCAAAAAATTGTAAAGGCAGTGGATATCATTAGGAATGAACAAATATTATTTAACATAAGAAGATCATTTTCTAAACGGATTGGAAAATGCATTGAAGCTAACGGTGGTCACTTTGAACACTTACTCTAATGCAGTTCATTTTAATTGTTATTATTGTTTCCTCTTTTTGTTCGATGTTATTATTATTAAAATGTTTAAATAAATTATAGTCGTTATTAAAATCGATTTTTAATATAGTAATTATGTTAATATTTTTGTAACATCAACTTATGTTTGTGGATAGTTAAATTATATCTGAAAGATAGATCAGAACTATACTAATTTATCATTTATCATCTTAAAAAGTAATAATATAAAAATTTTAATGTTCATAATTTAAGAAAAAGCGAAATTATTAAAAAAACAACGAAATTAAAGTATTAACTTTAACCAACTCTATCTTCGTTATTATTAACAATTGGACTAAGATAAATTGAATTAAATCGTAATAATTTTACGATTTAACCCAATTTATCTTAGTCCAATTGTAAATAAAGACTTTTTCACCGCCAACTAATGTTTATTGAGCATAGTGAAATTTTGCAATGTGCCCTTAAACAGTGATTATCTCGGGAACGGAGAACTTTAGAGAATATTGATAGGTATACCAAATTTATGTAAAAATGTCTGAGAAACTGTTTTATGTTATGTGAGTTGTAAAAATTTTAACGATGAAAAAGATATGACTGCTTTAAGGGTGGTTTTTTAAGGTAGACAGCGCCATCTGAAAAAGAAATCAAAACTAATACCAATTTATTATTTATCGTCTAAAAAAATACTAATGTACCAATTTTCATGTTCATAATGTAAGAGACAACGAAATTATTAAAGAAAAACGAAAATAAAGTATTAACTTTAACCATCTGTATCTTCGTTATTATTAACAATTGGACTAAGATAAATTGGGTTAAATCGTAATAATTATATGTAAGGAATTCACTGTTGCTCTGTGTCCCATTAGTAACGGACCACCCTGTATATCCAGATGCAAACCAGGCGTATTTAAAAACATTAATAAATCGTGGGGAAGACAACTGGTAATGCGTTAAGGATAGCAATTTTACAATATTATCTCGCTGATGCAAATTGAAATCGTACTGGTAGAGAATAACTTGATCAGAAAATCTTCTAATGAAATTTTTCCATATTCCAAAACCAAATACATCCAGGGGTTGAATAGACAAATATTTAAACTTAACATCCGATGGAGTTACTTTACTAATAATTTCAGGGCAGTGGTCACTCCAAGAATCCAGTAATAGTAATAATTTGGGTCCGGTGTTTGGGAAATAGACATTTTGTAGCCAATTTTTCATATGAGCAGAAGTCAGTTTACCAGACTTTGATGCCAAAACGAATATGTTATCTGCTTTGAACATTGTATTTATTACCCTCGGTCCAAACGTACCAGAGGAGTCTAACAATGTAGAATACAATTTGTGATATTTAACCATTTTTTTCAGTTGCTTTTTAACCCATTATTAATAAATATTTATATAATTATCCTAGCTTTTGTGTTATTTAAATAGAATAAGGATAAAAAAGCTTTTTCTGTAGGAGTACGAAAGTTATTAGCGAAAATATATTTTCTACCCCAAACTTCTAACCCTTGTTCTTACAATAGTACTAACGTATAAAAAAATCAGCGTGGTAAATTGCTCCAAAATCGACAAACAATTTTCGCAAAAAAAATTTATTTGGGGTGGTTAGGGTAGTTAACCCCCGCCACCCCTTAATGTCGTATAGGGTTTATTTTACTGCGTAAATCTTAATTTACATCTAATTAATGGTTTTCTTCAAAATATTGTTCAAAAGTGTAACTGTTTATCACATTATTCTTAAGGAAAGGGGTTATCTATCATACCCCGTAACTTTGCAGGGGATGGTCAGAGGCAAATAAGAAAGATTTCCAACCCTTATAACTCGCCCCAGGGGCTTTATTAGCACGTATAAAAAAATACGTAAACCTTATTTTTGGCCATACTATCGCTGTACCAAATTTCAATCAAATCGGTGAGGGACAGTTCTGATACTTCCCTTGTTAGTAAACATCCATCACAACCTCAAGACCGATTAAAAGATTTACTCTTTATAAACTTCGTATACTTTACTTTGTATTACATGAGACAAAGAAAAAGGATGGTTAACTATTTCAAAGTTAGATTAGGGTGCAGACAACTTTGTCGACAAAATTAAATGTAGTTAGATATGCATACGTATGTGGAAAAGGATAACTCAATTTCGGTTATACGGAGGCAGTTTAGCCGCCTCCGATTTCCTACGGATGAATTTTGCGATCTTCATTAAGAGTTGTGTTAGTTCTGTGTAGACTAGGACTTTAATCTTTGATACAAATTTTAATAATTAAGACAGAAAATTTACATAACAGACGCTACACGCATTTTAAATGTTTTGTCTACCGATTATGTCTCGTAACGCTCAAGATCGACATGACCAATTTAATACGGCTGTTGTGATAAGTGATATCATTAAGATAAGTGTTATCCATCTTGAATATCACGTGGGAATATCTGAATAATGAGATATTAAACTCATTATGTGTATCTGTATGTTTGCTGGAATAGAAACGAGACAATTACATAATTGTAAAATCTAAGTGTTACTATTTTAAAATTTTATAAAGAGATTTAAACAGATTTGCTAAGAAAAGATTTTGTTGATAAGAAAGTATACTGAATCGTGCGGTTTCAAAGTAAAATATAGCTTAATAATAGGGTGCCGCGGTAGTTCACGGATTTTACGACAGGCTTTCCAAAATACTATAACTCACAATATAGTAAAAATATCGGAGACTGCGCAACAGATTACATTTTATAGATACGGGATTAAAAAAATAAGTACACACATAAATCAAAAAATGATGACTGTGTGTTCTTAAGAGGTTTCTATTTCACACTTTTACACTTTGAAAACGTATGACTTTTATACTAAAAATATTGTAAGTTTCAGGAATGATGGCCCAATAGACGACATAATATCATCCACATCGTAAACATCTCTATTAAGACCACCACCACTACTAAACATGTGATTCGAGGAATTCTGTTTCATCTATCTCTTCAAATTGACAAAATCCTGTTAACAACGACCCGTTTATGGGCTGGATACGGATCGTTGTTAACCGAAAAATCCTCTCCTATCGTTTCCTTATAACATATATACAAAACTATACCTACCCACTATACATAACGTACACTAAGTCAATGTGTTACAGTGCAATAAGAAATTTACGTATGTTTCAATAAATGTTCGTATTGAAGTCTCGATGATTCTTTGCCTTTCCAAATAATCCCTTTACAGAAATTCCGAAGATGACCTTTTATCATCCGAGTGGAAGACGAAGGTAAGAATCGAAATCGCATGAAATCGACTTCATTTCCCTTTATTAGCAAATAATAGCACGCGAACGAAATTGTCGAACGATTTAGAATTTTCTCACTTCAACAGACAACTACTAGCCAAGTTGACTGAGAAATTGGGATGATAACTTAGTTACTTCGAACCCTTTTTTTATATTTTTATCAATTTTACTAAAACTATTTCGGACGTATCAGTAAAAATCGATTGAGTCGTTTAATCCGGAAGCTATTATTGCTACAGATTAGCGAAGAGCTCTTAAGAAGTGCTTTGAGTTATTAAAGTTATTATTGGATTTTCTAGTATTGACATAATTCCGAATCAATTAATTTGTTCTGTATTTAAAAGAAGATTATGAGACAACAATATTTCATTGTTAACTGTAAGAGGTTATTCATTATTAGGCGTAGCAGATACCCAATAACCCGTAAATTTTCTTTCCTGGTGACATACGTCGATGTTGGAATAAATAATTACCAAATAATAGCTCAATTTTCTGATCTGTTTCGCGTAAAATACAACGTAAACAGAGTATAACACGTTATTAGTTTTTCGCGTTAATAATAACGTTTAAATTACGATGTAGTTTGATGTAAATACGACATGCACGGATTAAAGTTTATCAACGAATTTCAGTTAACAATAATTAGGATGCGAAGTTAATATGCTTTTCAACGATATAAACATAATAAATAAAAACTTACCTTAAACCTAAAACTTCTTTGCTGTATGTATCGATGTAAATATTACTGTTTGGTTGCTAAGAGGGCATAACATCTAGGTGAAAGTCGCTCATCCGTAACTTTACAAACAGTGGCGTGCAAACGGTTCTGCCTCAGGTACTCAAGTCTGTCGAGTAGGATTAGGTTTTCACAAACGATTTGCACGGCAGTCTGCAAGGAAGTTAAGGCTTCCGTCAGGGGCAAGTGACGACGACAGTTGTTCCACTTATCCAAAAAAGCAACCCGAATCTCACTGCAGTCGACAGGTCGGTTAGAACTTGTGAACGAGTGCGTGGACGACAAGTTGTTTGAGAATGTTTCCGCGTCGAAATCTTTGCTGTTGATCGATTTGCCAGATTTCCGCTTTAACCGCCGAATTTCGTAACCACCTACAACAAACATTAAGAGATTGAACGTAAAACAGACTAATTTTAAATGACTAACCTTCCTCGGCAATTTCTTGTAAAATTGCTCGGAATAAACAATTTTTTGCATGAATGTCGTGAGCGTTATGGTCCAGTTCTTTCCATGATTCGCAACTTTGTTGTGCTGCTAATCTTAAAAATGGTCGCCTTAAAAATGTTTCAATTTTAAAATTTTCAGCGACTCTTTTTAAGATATCACTACATGGAAAGTTCAGAAAGGTTTCTAAACCATCTTCGATGGAATTTATTGTTAATCGATGATAACAACATGGCATTATTACTAAACATTTTGCCGAAGTAATTTTTAGAAATAACTTAAGAATAGTTATACTTAAATCGGCACAAGCATGAAGACCAGTTATACAAAAATTATCCAAACCTAAATTAATTAATGTATCTAAAGAATCTTTGGTTATATAATTATGTAAATATGAAACATTTTCAATCGAATGGGGGTAATATTTCTTTTGATACTCCTCTGCTAATCTAACTTTCTTTTCGTCGCCTTCAACCCCAATAACTTTAAAATGAAATTTCTCATTAATAAGATGTGGAAGATACCCCTAGAAATAAGTAAGCAATAATAATCAATGTTTGTTTATTTTTTTTAATTTCTTACAAGGCCACATCCCACATCAAGAACACTTTTAACATCTTTATCCCTACAAATACGATCAACCACCGATGATAAACACAAAATTTCGTGTTTCTTTTTTATTCCTATCGAGATGTTTTTCGGAAAAGTAAAAGATATATTTTCCGGCAAAGTTTTCAACTCAAATTTAGGTTTCAAATTGTCAAGCTTCCGTAGAAATTGTTTTAAACTCAAAGGAGCATTTTCCTAAAACATTTTTATTACATTCCAGTTCATATACAATGTAACATTATCAACTTTACATTAACTATCCCCAAAGCTAAAGAATTAAAATCGTTGGTATTAAATTTATTAAAATATTCCACCCAATCTAAAGGAATCTTTTCAAAAATTTTATTTACCAAGATATGAGTATTTGGGTAATTATAAATCCATTGATAATCGTTTAAAAATTGTAAACAGTCGTGCATATATGTTTTTGAATCCGTGTAGGACTGAGGTATTGCCATGATTTTTTTAATAACCTAAAGATGATATATAAGATTAAAATCTTAATCTAAATGTTATTGTTAATAAAATTATTTCACTTCATTTTTTATCAAATTAAGCAAACAAATAATTCGCTTTATTATGATCGTTACGAAAAAAGCAGTAAAGATAGCAAAGAAAATCAGTATTAATACAAATGTAGGAATTAAATATAGAATATCAGCGTCCAACAGGAGATCCATAATCAAATTTTACATGCAGTATTTATCAGAGGTGAGCAGTACCTGGGCAATTAAGTCCGTAGATTTATACAGGTCTCACGTAACTGGTTCGTTAGAACTTTTTTAGGTTCCACTATTCGTAGAGGTTTGAAATTTTGGTAGCATGGGTTGTTCATTCTAAACTTTCAATCTAAAATATTTTCAAGATGGCCACCACTTCCGGTCTACCGGAAGTAGACCACAACTTCGTTATTTTAAATGGAATGCTATAGTTTTTATTACACCTTTCAATTACACATAAAAAAATATGTTGACTTTGATAAAAGTTGTTGGTACCTACCATTTTTTGTTTTCGAGTTATTTTGATTTTTAGCTTTTTTTGGCAAATTTCACCATGCTCTTTAAATGCCTATATCTCAGTTAACGTTCATTAAAAAAACCTCTAAATTGGCACGATTACTCTTCAAATGTTACCAAATAGATTGTCATTTCTTGTATCAGAATATCTTATACAGGGTGGTCAAAAATTGAATTACCGTTTCTCCATATTCAATGGCTAGAAAGTCGAAAATTTTAAATGGAACACCCCGTATTTTTTTACCCTATCAGAAAGGGAATTTAATTCTCTACAAATTATCTATAAACATTCCTATACCTATTTATTGTAGTTTCCCTGATATTGGGACATTAATCAAAGTATGCACGGAATGCGGGAAAACGTTTGTTTTTTTTATTAGAATGCAATGGAATTTTGACAGTTTTTGGTCCATATTTGTGTTATTGTTGTTGTTACTTACTTTTGATCACGAGTGAAAGTCATTGTATATCATGGCAAATTATTCCAACGCCGATATTTTAAATTTGTTTTATATTCATGGCAACGGCCTCCACGATCTCCACATTTAACACCATTGGATTTTTATTTGTGGGGTCACTTAAAAAATCAAGTGTACAATTCACCAATCAACACACGACAAGAGTTGCGTGATAGAGTGATGCGTGCACTACGTACTATTGATGGCGACCAACTTCTACGGGCCACAACCGTAGAAGTCGAAAGAAGAGTTAAAAAATGTTTAATGGTGAATGGTCAGCATATCGAACAGTTTTAATTTTTTTATAATTTTAAGTTTTTGTTTTTTTATATCTTATTCATTCTAATTTCTGTTATTAAATTGTTGTTTTTCATTGTTTCATTTATTCTTTTTGCTGTTGGTTATTTTTGGTAAATAAAAGCGAGCAAGCTAAAGGTTATTCAATCATAGTTATTTGTAGAAATAATACCAATAATAATTTAAATAAATTAAACGATGAACTGTCAAATTGTCTTGGCCTGCTAACAAAAACACAAACGGGCTTTGGGATTTTATGTCTGATTTTGATTAATTTTCCAATATCAGGGAAACTACAATAAATAGGTATAGGAATGTTTATAGATATATTGTAGAGAATTAAATTCCCTTTCTGATAGGGTAAAGAAATATGGGGTGTTCCATTTAAAATTTTCGACTTTCTCGCAATTGAATATTGAGAAACGATAATTCAATTTTTGACCAGTCTGTATAAGATTCTCTGATACAACAAATTACAATCTATTTGGCAGCATCTGTAGAGTAGTCGTGCCAATGCAGAGCTTTTTTGAATGATCGTTAGCTGAGATGTGGGCTTTTAAAGACCATGGTGAAATTTGTCAAAAAACACTTAAAATCAAAATAACTCGAAAACAAAAAACGCTAGGTACCAACAACTTTTATCAAAGTCAACATATTTTTTTACGTATAATTGAAAGGTGTAATAAAAACTATAGCATTCCATTTAAAATAACGAAGTTGTGGTCTGCTTCCGGTAGACCGGATGGGGTGGCCATCTTGAAAATATTTTAGATCAAAAGTTTAGAATGAACAACCCATGCTACCAAAATTTCAAACCACTACGAATAGTGGAACCTTAGAAAGTTCTAATGAACCAGTTACGTGAGGCACCTGTATAAAATCCGAGATTTTATTTAAATTTCTATTGTTATCTTTTATTCCTGCTTAATTTAACTTGCGTAATTTTTCATTCACTAACCGTCGGTAATGTAATCGTTTTAAAATTTTAATAATTCATGAAAAGTGAAAATAAGAAATTTAACGTTAAAACCAATAAATATCTTTGCAATATAGTTATGTAAATTAAATCTTATCAAAAGAAAATTTAAGTTAGAATAACAAATTACCTTACTGGTTGGTTTCTTTGGGGCGTTTCAACGTCTACTTCTCTTTCTACAAAAAAGAAAAGAAAAATCTTAAGAAATTTAAAGTAAAAAAAATAAATAAATAATGAGCGATAAACATAGATTACCCAGGAATACAAATGCAATACCGAAATTTAAATTCATAAAGTATTGGATACTGGTAAAAAAAAAAACACTGTATTTTAAAAGTAACCATTTGAGGTTTCAAAAATCAATCAACTTAAACCTCACTTCGAATGAATTGAACCTTTATGTATTGCTTCTTTAATATTAACTCAATGCATTTTACATTTTTCGAAAGTTGTTCTACCGACGTTCAATTTCCGCTTCACTTAACGAGTCTTTCGTCAAATATGCTAACTTAATATCATCTTTTCGTGTTCGTGAAAACTTTTTATCTATTAAAAATGATATATTCAGGAGTTGTAAAAAGTTCTAAATTCACCCCTGTATATTATATTTCACATATTTAAAATTTTAGAGGATGTGAAGAAAAAAGAAACCAAATTAAGTTCTATGTACTTCTTTAATCTCACATTTTCAAAGTAAAAGAAAAATAAGTTACATTAACAATTTTAATAACATAAATAACAAATCTATTGCAAATCTATCCAATCTGTTCGTTTTCAACAGTAGTCCAAAGTTCTTTCGTCCTTGAAGCTGTATTTAAATTTTCGCTTTTAGGACCTAGTATTACTTTACTAGTTTGTGAAGGTGAATCCCGCGACAAATATTTTTCGCTAACATCTTTTAATCCATCACGATTGACGACCATTATATCCGCCCTATGTCTTTGTAAAATATCAGGACTAATCCCCATTAAAAACTCTCTCATCCCTTTATTAGATGGAGTTAAAGGGGCATCAACAGCTTGAAACACGCCTAACTTAGCTTCCAAAATGTCCTGATTCGTCACTTTACTCAAATCGCTATGTAACCAGCTATAACTCTTATCAAAAATATCTAACGTAGCTAAATGATTTGGATCTCTGTAACTATAAAAAGTAAAAACGCCGTCGGAATTTATTCTCGCCCCACTTCCATAAGCCCCCCGTTTTTCTCTTAATTCTGGATGAAGATATCTCGCTGACAATAACCTTCCCAAAACACGCAGTTTAGCGTAGTCTGCATTTGTATATGGAGTAGTCAAAATGCCTTTACTACAAAAGTGGATTGGAACGTTAATTACGTGATGGTGACAGTTTATTGCGTCGGTTGGTGCCCAAACTTTTCCTGTGTTAAATGTTGTTTCATTTGGAACTCCGAATCTATTTCCTGGTAATTTTGTTATGAACTTTTCGTAACTTCCTACAATTGTTGCTTGACTTGATTCTAACAAATTTAACGAACACCTATAAAATACAAACAAAAGAATTATTATTATTATTAATGTTATAATTCATTTCATATTAAAGTTAAATAACTTCAAAATTGAATGACAGCGAATTCGAATGGACTCTATCTGGCTTAAAAAAATCGTTATAGGCCCCATACACCTGCAAACAAATTGCGCAACAATCGCTGTTTTGCGAAAATTGTGTAGTGTATGGTGTTGGTTGATGCGTTTCGCAACTGGTTGCAGAAATTCAAAATTGTTTGGTTGTGCAACACCATTTGTTGTGTTCATGTGTTCTCAAGACGGCTAAACCAGAATTGTTCTAGTTCTTGTGTTAGCTCTAGTAATAGTGCTGGTGCAAAACTAGAACTAATACTAGACCTAGAAACATTGGAATTTAGCCGCACGTCTTTCAAGACGGCTAAACCCGAATGATTCTAGTTCTAGGTCTTGTATTGGCTCTAGTAATACTGCTAGTGCAAAACTAGAACTAACACTACACCTAGAACAAGAAAGTTTATCTAATGCTAACTAGCACTATCACTAGAACTAGCATTTGATCTAGAACTAGGTACATTCAGGTTTAGCCGTCTTAAGACGCATAGCTAAACCCGAATGGTTCTGGTTTTAGGTGTAGTGTTAGTTCTAGTTTTCGTTCAATAAAAATATGTCACAATCTAACGCTTAATAACAATTAAAACTAGAGCTAACACTAGATCTATAACTAGAAACATTCGGTTTTAGTTTTAAGTCTCCCAAGACAGCTAAACCCGAACGTTTCTAATTCTAGGTCTAGTTTTAGTTCAATAAAAGAGATCTTTCTAAGAAGCGGTAAAATTAAATAGTCGATATCGAAAATGTTTGTTTTGGTATCGTCAATTAATGCTATACAGCGTGGGCCAAATTCGACACTTTTAAAGGGAAACTCCTCTTTCTATAAGAGATAGAGGAACAATGATATTAGTGTCTGAGGTTCGATTTTTATAAGAAAGTTAATGGCGAAAACCGCATATCCGTATCTCTTACGGTTTCAGAGATACAGGAAGCTTTTCAAAAAAGTGCCATTAAAAAAAACATTTTTATGTCAATAACTGCTAAAATATTGCTTTGAGGGAAAGCTAACTTATTCCATCGAATTCCACCTAAAAAGTTGCTTTAGAAATGTTTTTACAGAAAGGAAGATTTATCAATAAGAAAAAAGTTTATGACGATTTTTCGAAAACGCACTTTTTGAAAAACAGCCTGTATCTCTGAAACCGTAAGAGATATCGATATGAACTAGCATTTGATCTAGAACTAGGTACATTCAGGTTTAGCCGTCTTAAGAGACGCATAGCTAAACTCGAATGGTTCTGGTTTTAGGTGTAGTGTTAGTTCTAGTTTTCGTTCAATAAAAATATGCCACAATCTAACACTTAATAACAATTAAAACTAGAGCTAACACTAGACCTATAACTAGAAACATTCGGTTTTAGTTTTAAGTCTCCCAAGACAGCTAAACCCGAACGTTTCTAATTCTAGGTCTAGTTTTAGTTCAATAAAAGAGATCTTTCTAAGAAGCGGTAAAATTAAATAGTCGATATCGAAAATATTTGTTTTGGTATCGTCAATTAATGCTATACAGGGTGGGCCAAATTCGACACTTTTAAAGGGAAACTCCTCTTTCTGTAAGAGATAGAGGAACAATGATATTAGTGTCTGAGGTTTGATTTTTATAAGAAAGTTAATGGCGAAAACCGCATATCCGTATCTCTTACCGTTTCAGAGATACAGAATGTTTTTCAAAAAAGTGCCATTTAAAAAAAATCATTTTTATGTCAATAACTGCTAAAATATTGCTTTGAGGGAAAGCTAACTTATTCTAACTTATTAAAAAGTTGCTTTAGAAATGTTTTTACAGAAAGGAAGATTTATCAATAAGAAAAAAGTTTATGACGATTTTTCGAAAACGCACTTTTTGAAAAACAGCCTGTATCTCTGAAACCTTAAGAGATATCGATTTTGCCATTAAGTTTCTTATAAAAATCGAGCCTCAGACACTGACATCATTTTTCCTGTATCTCTTATAGAAATAGGCGTTTCCCTTTAAAAGTGCTCAATTTGGCCCACCCTGTATATTTCAAAGTACCAACTAATAAATATAAGCTAATAACTCACCTTAAATTATTTTTATCAAACAACAACTTTGCAATCTGAGCCAACTCGGTAAGTATTGATTCATACCTTCTAGTTTTCATTAAAGTTCTCATATAACTAATATGTTGTAACCCTGTAAGTAAATCTTTCTGATAAGCTGCCCCTGAAACCAAGCCAGCTGCTGATTGCATAGCGTAAAGATGACCGCTTTCAGCAACACCTTGTGTCATACTGGTCATGTATAAGTGCGTTAAAGTCTCGAATCTCTTCACATCTTTGAATTCAGTCAAGTTAAATATTTCAGTCCAAAGATCCCACATAGCATCAACATTGTGATCCAAACAATAACTTGACAATAATATACCCGGCTCATACACGTGTAATTGATACAAGCTTTCAGCAAAATGAACTGATATATTTAAACCGGTCGTTTTGGTCATAACTAAATTGTCAAATTCACGATAATTCATAGTTTTAGTTCCCATTTTTGTGATAATGTAACAGAACAATGGTAGAAGCATGTGTTGTTCTGGGGTTAGTTGAGAAGTATTGATTATTCCGCGAAAATAAGTGATTCCATTCGAGTTAACTTTATTTATTTGGGTTGGAACCGGTCCGATTTTGATCTTTTCAGTTTGAACGTGTTCGACGTCGTTGTTAATATCCTGCATCGTTAGAGTAGGTAACAATTCTTTGTTTTGTTCGGCACTTTGCTCTTTTAATAATAACAATCCTTTGTCATAAATGCTTTGTTTTATTTCATCTGTTAATGTGGCCACTTTGCTTTTAATTAATTCGTTTTCTTGTTGTAAAAGTTTAGATTCGTACTCTTTATCAGGCGACATAGTTAAAATGAGTTTGTGATTATTTTTTTTGAAATATTTCTCGACGGTATTTTGTAAAAATTTCGAATCATTCTTTAAATCTGAACGCAATCTATCCAACAAATTATTCACTCTCAAACAACTGATGATGTCGCCCCCATGATTCCAAGTTGGAATCAGTCCAAACAATAAATTCAACCCAAAACTGGACATTTCATGTTTAACGCTAATTTCGTATCGATGTAGAACCGATTCAATGTGTTTAGATTCAAATCCGTTGGCGATTACATCATTAATTGTTTTTTCAAACAATTCTTGAACGGTTTCAAAATCGTCTACTTTTAATCCTTGTAATCCTATGGTGAAAATAGAATCCCTAGGTTGTGTGTCTAGTCCGGTACAAGGAATAAAACCCCCAGAAATATTTGGTTCAATCATCGATTTGTAAAACGGAGCATTCGGGCCTTTTATAAGTAACTCTGTGAGAAAACTCAATAAAAACACTTCATAAACATTTGTGACGTCAGTCATCACCAAAGAAATAGTTAAAGCATTTTGTTTTTCAAAGACATCCCCCAAATTATCATATCTACCTTCAGAATGAACTTTTTTTAAACCATCCCAACGTTTTTGAGAAGGCACCAAACTTTCACTTGGATTTTGGTACTCATATGATGATAAATAAGTTTCATCTAAATATTTTAATGTTGGACTAAGAGGAAAATTCCCGTACGAATAAAACCTTGCGTTACTCGGATGATAAGATTTCTTATGAAAATTTTTAAGATCCTCCCAAGTCAGTGATGGAATTTTTAAAGGATCCCCACCTGAGACATAACCATAAGTATGATCAGGCAAAATCAAATTTTGAACTTTCTGCTCTAAAATCCTTTCGTTTTCAGAAAACGCCCCTTTCATTTCGTTATAAACAATTCCTTTTATTATTAAATCAGTTTTAGGATCCTCTGGATTCACATTTTCCAACCTCCAACCTTCCTGTAGAAAATCTAAATATGATAAATTCGGTCGGAAAACTGCATCCAAATAAATCTTTTGCAAATTACAAAAATCCTGGAAATTTTGTGTACTGAACGGATACAACGTGTAATCAGACCCAGTCATTGCATTCATAAATGTTGCTAGGGATCTATTTAACATCTTAAAAAAAGGGTCTCTAACCGGGTAAAGTTTTGATCCACAAAGGACAGTATGTTCGAGGATATGAGGAAGACCTGAACTATCCATTGGAGTGGTACGAAAACAAATTGAGAAGACGTTGTTGTTATCATTTCGGTATAAATGCAAATATTCCGATTGAGTTTTTAAGTGCATTAGGCGAAGGGCTGTAATATTAAATTCCGTAATATTTTGAAGATCTTTAACTTCAAAACCATATGCTCTTGTACCAACTTTATATCCTAAAATAAAGATAGAATAATAATTAATTAAAGTTAAATATGAATAAAACCATTTCCTTACCTGAAATGTCAACAGATCCATCATCTTGAAGTTCAGCTTTAGTAATAGCTTGAGAAGACTGTCTAATAATCTGATGAACACTGTATAAGTTCAATTTTAAATTGGTAAGTTTTCGAAGCATCTTAACCTATACTGTAGGAGACGACGATAGTAAATTATCGATAATTTAATTAAAACGGGAATGTTCCCGTCGCTAATAACTTGTCATTTTGACAGTATTTACACATACCTGTACTTCACAAATAAATCCAAGACAACCAAAATTAGAACAAGAACAACGGGAAGAACATCACGTTCTAAGAATTGCGCAACGTTACGTTTTAAAAATTGCCGGTTACAATTTCTTTACACTCAACCACGAAGTTCTCATATAATCAGAAAATTCAATATCTAATTTCGTTTAAAATAATTCTAAATAGAATTAGGTTACAAAAAAAGACTGAACAGGTGCTTTATAGGTTATGTTTTTTGATTTATGTGTACTTACTTGAATGGCGGGTAAATCGGCGTAATCAAAACAGTGAAAAAACACGATGTTGTTGCTGTTGATTCCTTGGAATGTTACACTAATTATTTATTAGTTTAGGTAAACTCGTATATGTTGATTTTCCTAATTTCTTTACCTGGTAGCACTTTATTGAGTTATGTACAGTTCCTAACCCTCAAACTCGATCAAAAACGTCAAAAACACACCGTTTAATAATTCAAACGTTTTGCCAACCTGATAAAGTTAAACACACACATATTATGAATTTTTATTTATAAAAATAACAATTAAGTAAACACTATAAAAGAGTTCGATAAATAGATTACTAATTTCATTTTAATTAACATTTTATTTTTTTGTTAACAAAATTAATCAATCCTATTATATCTCCATCTGTTGGTGAAATATTAAATTACGTCACGTGTGGTAGTGATTGTTTCAATTTTATTACATTCGTTTAAAGTCGTTTGTTACTATAGATTCTAGTTTTAGGTCTTGTGTTAGTCCTAGTGATAGTGTAAAACTAACACTAGACCAAGAACTAGAAACATTCGGATTTAGCCGCACGTCTCTCAAGACGGCTAAACCAGAATGATTCTAGTTCTAGGTCTTGTGTTAGTTCTAGTGATAGTGTTAGTGTAAAACTAGAACTAACACTAGACCTAGAACTGGAAATATTCGGGTTTGGCCGTGCGTTATCAGACGCACGGCTAAACCCGATACTTTCTAGTTCTAGGTCTAGTGTTAGATCTAGTTTTAGTGCAATGAAAATATGCAACATAGTGATATCTTATGCTAACTAGTGTGGTGAGGCCACCTCTGAACGGTCTCGACCTTTGGTAATAACGCTACCACTAGAAACAGTATTTCGCACTCATATCATCAATCAAAACTAAAGGACAAGCGCGCGGTCACTATTTCAGAACCGTGGGTTCTTGCACTAAGGCTCTGCCATGAAAAAGCGAAAATCAAAAGACAAGTGTTCTAACCACACTTAAACTGTATTAACAAAATAACAAGAAATAATTGACAATGAACAAAATGAACCTTAAAATCCACCTACGATATTTTTGAATCTAACCCCGACAGCTAATTCTCGTTGACAGATAGGTGATAACGGAAACTGGCAAACAAACTTACTCAGGACTTGTATTCCGATTTGGTGGCTCGTCGATGGATCGCAAACCTGGACCCCTTTTGGTGGCTTCTCGGAATTTAACCGGGAAGGTTTCAATACCAATCTTACACCAAATCCTCAGTGGAAACACAATTTCCGACACGACACGGATGCCCGAAGTGCAAAGAATGCTCACAAATGAAACTAAGTCACAGTTTTCGATATGCAACGACACTTAGAATTGGCGTTAAAGTGAATCGCTAAGTTGCTATCTAACGGAGCGCTGACGACGTTTCGACTCAAAAATCTCTTAGGTTCGTTGTGATTCTAATTGATTGTGATTGAATTCTCTTGTGATTGTTATGTGATTGTCTCGAAAGTAACCTCGGGTGTTGGAGGGGTGCAAAAACCTTCTTGAGGCGTTCCTATTGCCTGGATGTCCCCGACACCTAGGCCAATCCAAAATACGGGGCGAATGTTTTACAATAATTTTTTGAGCCAATGAGGGAATTTGGGGAAGGGAACAATTTTTGATCACGGAGCCAGAAGATAACATCCGCCACTAGCTAATCCCAAAAATCATCACGTAAATCCCAAACTGTGGGAGCCATTAAACTTTACGTTTTCTAATGTCTATTTTATTTTTAACGACTTCTTCGTTATCACGATTTACATTTCCCCATAAAATTGCTTATACATTAATCTTTCGCAAAATTTATTTCGACGTCTGGTCATCATTCCGGACGTCACGTCGGTTGTAAACGCGAGACGTGATTTTTGGTTTTTAGAAGAAAAAGGTTGCACGCCAGAAATATACAATTCAAAAACCAAAACTATTAAATAATTCCCGAATTATTACACTAGCGCTACCTACCACCTAGACCTAGAAACATTTGGGTTTGGCCGCACGTCTCTAAAGACGGCTAAACCCGAATGATTCTAGTTCTAGGTCTTGTGTTAGTTCTAGTGATAGTGCTTGTGTAAAACTAGAGCTAACACTAGACCGAGAACTAGAAACATTCGGATTTAGCCGCACGTCTCTCAAGACGGCTAAACCCGAATGATTCTAGTTCTAGGTCTTGTGTTAGTTCTAGTGATAGTGCTTGTGTAAAACTAGAGCTAACACTAGACCTGGAACTAGAAACATTCGGGTTTAGCCGCACGTCTCTCAAGACGGCTAAACCCGAATGATTCTAGTTCTAGGTCTTGTGTTAGTTCTAGTGATAGTGCTTGTGTAAAACTAGAGCTAACACTAGACCGAGAACTAGAAACATTCGGATTTAGCCGCACGTCTCTAAAGACGGCTAAACTCGAATGATTCTAGTTGTAGGTTTTGTGTTAGTTCTAGTGATAGTGCTTGTGTAAAACTAGAGCTAACACTAGACCTGGAACTAGAAACATTCGGGTTTAGCCGCACGTCTCTCAAGACGGCTAAACCCGAATGATTCTAGTTCTAGGTCTTGTGTTAGTTCTAGTGATAGTGCTTGTGTAAAACTAGAGCTAACACTAGACCGAGAACTAGAAACATTCGGATTTAGCCGCACGTCTCTAAAGACGGCTAAACTCGAATGATTCTAGTTGTAGGTTTTGTGTTAGTTCTAGTGTAAAACTAGAACTAACACTAGACCGAGAACAAGTAATATTCGGATTTAGTCGCACGTCTCTAAAGACAGCTAAAACCGAATGATTGTAATTCTAGGTCTTATATTAATTCTACTGATAGTGTTAGTGTAAAACTAGAGAATTTTTGAAGACGCACGACTAAACCCGAACTTTCTAGTTCTAGGTCTAGTGTTGGTTCTAGTTTTAGTGCAATAAAGATATGCAACATAGTGATATCTTATGCTAACTAGCGCTACTACCACTATCACTAGAACTAACATTAAACCTGGAACTAGAAACATTCAGGCTTAGCCATCTTAATAGACGCGCAGCTAATGGGAATGTTTCTAGTTCTAGGTATATATTTTTGTATATTGCATCTTAAGTGAAATTCACCGTATATGAAGCTGTAATAAATACGATTTAGACAAAAATGTAAAATACTATACACTATGGCACAATGACCAATTTAGTTCAGGTCTCTTGGCTAAGGAACTAAAAGAAACATAACATTGAGTATATCAAATGATATTTAGAGGATAAAGAAACAGGATGCTTCTCTGGGCATGATTTTAGTTAGGATCATTAACACATTGAAGTTTAATATGGTTAACAATAAAAATTAAATCTAATTACTAAATTTGGGCGATGATTCAATTCTGTTGATTCAACATTGAAAAATAAACTTAACAACATAACAAATATAGAGTGCATTTATTTAAATAGAAATATACATAGTTTTATTTATAGGCAATTCACAATTTTAAGTTTAACAAGTTAAACATGTTAAGAACGCTATACTTAATGAATTTTTAATCACTTTCTCTCAAATTTCAACTAGATATAGCACATTTATATAACTATGTTACTGTGTTAAGCTCAATATTGCAAATACCTGCAGAAAATTCTACACAAATACTTAATAATAACAATAATAATAATGCGGATTACAACATATTACACGAAATAGTAATTAATTACAGCCTAATAACTAACGCAGCAACTACGATTAGAAAAATCACTGTGAAACGGTACTCAAATTTGCCGATACGACAAAATAAACAGATACACTAATTTTTCAACGGATCCAAACTTTCCAAAGAAAAATCATCGTTGCCGAAACTTATTCCACGACTAAATCCAGTCTAAATAAAACGAAAATAGTTTGTAAAAAGAATGTATTGAATTCTAGTCTTACCTTCATTTCAAGTAATCGCTTATCAAGCAACCCGATAGCGTTTTCAAGATCTTGTTGAGATGCCTGAGCGGATCCAAAATCGCCCATTTCGAACGGATCGATCGATTTCGAACTAGAAACGCTACGGAGGAAATTGTTTTCTTGAAAAAATCATATTCTTAATAGTTCTACTAAGTGCTGGGAGCAAATCACTTGCCTGTTTGGTGTTTGTGGTGTAGTTGGAGCGAATGGTGATGATCCGAAGAGATCCTGACCAAAAGATTTCGTTCCATTTTCGACTGTTGTGGAGATATTCGTACGTCTTGGAGCTTTTGGTGGAGGAGCCACTACAAAAAATAAAAATATAAATTTGTAACTTTATTTTAATAGAATTAAGTGAATGAACGAGAATATTTGCGTGAACAATATCAATTAACAGACTCAATTGAGGAAGTAGTAATTGTGACTAAGAAAAGGATAGAAAGAGATACTTACGCAAAGGAGGACTGGAGGAAGCGTTACCATTCGTTACATTGACCAGAGATTGTGTTGTAGAGCTTGAATTTTCGAATGATCTTGGATCGAAGTCGTCATCTTGATCAAACTCGCTCAATAATAATCCTTCTAATTTTGTGCCCACAGATGGAACATTATCAAAATTACGTGGAGGAACTGGAGGAGCAACTAAAAAAGGTTATTAATTAAAGTGAGATTGTAAATGCAAACCTGTTTTAATTTATTGAAAACTTTTGAAATTGCTTTTAATTCCTTAAGAAAAACCTTTAATTATACCTAACATCATCTCCTATAATTTTTTATAGCCATAAAAACCGAAATAATAGCTCAAAATCATTAAAAATATATCAACGTCTATGTTTATATATGCTTATATAACCTTCTTTAAAACTCTTTTGAAGATCAAGGTCATTTTTTCAAATTATACCCGTTCAAGTGTTACAAATTAGCAACTGCCTAATCTACATCAGAGACACGACAAACACAATATCAAAAGTTATTTAAAGAATGTGTGAATAATCTCAACAAATTAAATACTTCCATTCTAAGATTAATATCTTACCTCCATTTCCATTAGAAATGTTATCAAATCCACTATTTAAATCTAATAATTTTCCAGTAACACCATTTGTATGTTCGGATTTAGAACTAGACGAACTAATTGATCCGTTCGTTTGCACCTCTAAAATATTTTTGATATCGTGTTTCTTCAAATACTGATCAAATTCATGTCTAATAGCACCAATTTGCGAAATCTCGAGTAACCGTTGTTTATAAACGTTATTCTCGTATTCTAATCGTTTGATTTTCTGTTGCGCTATCATGGTTCTCTTTTGCGCCTCGAGGTCTTTACCGGACGTTTCTAAGAACCGTTTGTAAGCCAATTCGAATGCCTGACCGATCGTTAACGTTATCTCCTCGGCCAGTTTATCCGAAATGAAAACGAAGCATTCGTGACTGTCTTCTTGCTCGTTATCCACTTGGTTAGGCTGTTTCGCGATAAATGAAAAAAATTTCTTTTCTCCTTTATCATCGGCGCAATACGATATTCTATGCAATGGAAATTGATGGAGGATATTGTGAGATTTCGGTTCTTGTATGGCCACACCGTCGACGCTTATCGTTAACTCTACTTTACGTGTTTTCGCACCCGTTTCGCTTTTACGTAGTTGTTGAGAAAAGGTTAGTTTACGTATAGCTTCTTTTACTATTTCTATACCTAGAAAAAATTACAAGATAAAAATAGTTTACTTTAACAGGTGACGGAAGAGGTATTATGTTTTGAACCGGAAGCAGGAAAAGACAAGAGTATTTCGTTTCAATTACCTTTCGGTTGGTCAACCACTGTATTACCCAGGAATTTCACGAGGTACGCGATGTGGCCTTTTTGCAGTGCATCCGGTGGATGTATCCACTTCCTTTCGCCGTTTGCCGCATTGTTTTTGTTGTTCATTTTTGCTTGTGTCGTGTTTTGAGCCCATTTTAATAAAGTTGACATTCTAAAAAAAAACAAATTTAAGGTGTTTTATTATTAGATATTCATAAATATACGTGTATTATGCATATGTATGATATGTATAATAAAGTAAAAAGTTACTAAGAATCCACTTTATAGGTTCTTAGAATTATAAACGATAAAAATGTAAATTCATTAAAAACAATCCTAATTCCAGTTTTATTTCAATGAAAGATATAAAAATACAAGAAAATAGATTCTGTGCCGTCTTGAAAGACGAACGGCTAAATCCGAATGTTTTTAGTTCTGGGCCTAATGTTAGTTCTAGTGATTACATTACATTACATTACATAGAATACATATCGGGTAGGCGGACCAACCAACCTTGCACCGCGACCCTAAGGATCTATTGTACCCCGATAGATATCGTTATCAAATTTCACCGTGCAGTCCAATGCTCTTAACGAACATTAATACCTTTCTCGGCGAAAGGTCATTCAGATCTTTTGAGGACATAAACTGCGACCCAAAAATCGAGAATCTGATACGGTTAACGGCAGGGCAGTGGCATAAAACGTGCTCAACCGTCTCTGCTTCCTCCGCACATAGTCGGCATTCAACATCGTCGGCTAAACCCAACAAGTTGAGGTGTGCTTTTAATCGGCAGTGCCCAGTAAAAACACCCATTAGAACTTTTATGCTACTACGGGCAAGTCCTAAAATATTCCCGGGTTTGACAGTGCCGATGTTAATAAACACCTTAGCATGTCTCATTCCAGGAGAACTGGTCCACAGTAGGCGAAGTCTCTCTTCAGCCCACAGTCCAATCCTATATTTGGCCATCGCAAATGATACACCAACTGCTGGTTCCGGCCCCAAAAACGCTTCAGCGCTGCCATCTCGTGCTAGCTTATCTGCCGCTTCATTGTCAGCAACCCCAGTGTGACCCGGGACCCAGATCAGAGAGATCACAACTCAGTGTGTTTAATGTTCTCTTACAATCATTAACCAGAGCCGACACCGTTTTCACGGCTTGCAGCGCCTGGAGAGCGGCTTGACTGTCTGAGAAAATTCGTACTGTCATGTTCTTCACCCCTCTTTCAAGAAGGATTTTAGCACCCATGTCAATAGAAAATACTTCCACCTGGAATGCAGTACAGTACGTACCCAGGCTGTAGGCTTGCTTAATTCGAGGTGTCTGGCAGTATACTCCTGCTCTTACCCCTTCAGGCGTTTTTGATCCATCTGTGTACAAGGAAATGTCTGCCCGAACCAGAGAATTTTTATTTTCGATCCAGGACTGCCGCTCAGGCAGTACAATCTGGTATATAGCATTAATCACTGATAGTGATACCGCCAAATCTGACGGCATTGATAGCACAGTATCAGTGCTTATAATGTCTTCCGCAGCCCATTGGTAGGACATGTCGGAACAGTTTTGAGCATATTGCTTAAATCTGTAAATGGTTGTTCTAGCCACTTTCTCTATATGCAAATGCAGAGGAGATAGGCCAAGCAGTACCTCCATTGCTAGAGTTGGCGTTGGGCATATCGCACCAGAGATTGCCAATCCAGCTACTCGTTGAATTCGTGAAAGTTTACTGATAACTGAAGTCTGTCGGACTTTCCTATACCAGGCTGCTGCTCCGTATGTGATCATAGGTCTAACCACAGTCACATAGAGCAAGTACAGTCTTTCAGGGGTAAGACCCCAATTTTTTCCACAAAGACTGCGACAAGTCCACAAGGATAGTCTAGCTTTGTGCAAAACTCCCTGCAAATGTCCATTCCATGACAGGGTTTTGTCTAGGATTACTCCTAGATATTTGACTTCCTTTGAGAAAGGAATTTCTTCACCTTGGATAGTTGGGCGGATTAGTCCATCCAACTTTCGCTTCCTGGTGAAGGGCACAACAATTGTCTTTTGCGGGTTTATTGAGAGGTTGTCTCCCTTACACCAAGCGCAAATGGTATCTAGGGTCACCTGGAGGACTTTAGATATCCTCGGCAAACAGGTTCCTTTGACCATAACGACAATGTCATCAGCATAAGCTTGTATTTCCACACCAAGGGCTTCGACTATCGCAATCAGATCGTCAACTAGGAGGGACCAAAGCAGGGGAGATAACACCCCTCCCTGCGGGCAGCCACCTCCCGGCCTGAAGCGTATCGTATCACCGTGGGGTGAAGTAGAAACTATTCTACTATCTAGCATATTGCGGACCCAACCCGCTATAGTTGCTTCCACTCCCCTGTCAAGAGCAGCTCTTTCAAGAGATTGTGGTATTGCGTTGTTGAACGCTCCCTCTATATCCAGAAACGCACAAACCAAGATTTCTTTATCCTGCAGCGTCCTGGATACTCTACCAACTAAGTTGTGTAGAGCCAATTCTGCTGATTTTCCCGCTTGATAAGCATACTGGTGGCGACTCAGTGGACCAGATACCAATGGCACAGTACGGATATACCGTTCCAGAACTTTTTCAAGGGTTTTCAGCAGAAATGACGTTAGGCTGATGGGTTGAAAGGCATTAGAAGTAGGGACCGAACGGCCCGCTTTGGGTATGTAAGATACCCGTACCTTAGTCCATTCTGCCGGCACATATTTCCAGGCGACACTCGCTCTGAAAATTTTTACCAAAATTGGCAACAACAAAGACCTCCCCTGCTGTAACAAAGCAGGAAAAATATTGTCTTCTCCAGGCGACTTGAACGGCTTAAACGTTTGAATTGCCTGGTCCACGGATGTGTAAGTGACGACTTTTCTAGCCACACTCCAATCCGTATTTGAGGGGCGCTTTGCCTTGCAGGAATAGCCCGCTGTGGCATTATCGGCCCTCACCATCAGGCTTCCTGGGAAGTGAGTCTGCATGAGAAGCTCCAACGAGGCTCTGCTAGAGTCCGTAAAACTACCGTCAGGCCGCCTAAGTGAGCCCAGGGGTAGTGCCGGATCTCTAGCGAGAATCTTGCGAATTCTTGCACTGCTGGGTGTGTCTTTCACTCCCTCACAGAACCTCCTCCAAGACTCTCTTTTTGCCTTACGTATGTTTTTGGTGTAATTCGTTAGAGCCTGTTTATATAGTTCTAGTGATAGTATTGATTCTAGTTTTTGTTGTTATTTAGTGACAGGTTGTTGCATATTTTCAAAGAAATAAAACTAGAACTAACACTAGACCTAGAACTAGAAAGTTTCGGGTTTAGCCGTGCGTCTTCGGACGTGTTAGTTCTAGTTTTAATTGTTAGGCAGCGCTAGACCAAGAAGTGGAATCATTCGGGTTTAGCCGTCTTAAGAAACGTGCGGCTAAACCCAAATGTTTCTAATTCTAGGTTTAATGTTAGTTCTAGTAACAATACAAGTGTAAAACCAGGATTAACACTATACCTAGATCTAGAATCATTCGGGTTTAGCCGTCTTTAAAGATGTGCGGCTAAACCCAAATGATTCTAGTTCTAGATATAGTGTTAGTTCTACATAGTAACGGTGCTAGTGTAAAACTAGAACTAAGACTAGACCTAGAACTAGAAACATTTGAGTTTAGTCGTGCGTCTGAAGAAACTTTCTAGTACGAGGTCTAGTGTTAGTGATAGTGCTAGTGTTAGTTCCGGTTTTAGTTGAAACAAAGATTAAATTCAATTTTATTTATGTAGAATGTATGGAATTACAATTAAGTACATCAGCGTGTTCCTGTAATGTAAATGTAAATTGAATCGCGTCATAACGAACTTGAAACCAATTAATTATGCTGACAACGAAGGTCAGTTTCGCTTTAATGAAAATACCAGTTAGAACATTATCGGTTTTCATCTGGTAAAAAATATATACCTTCACTATCTCATTTGCCAAATGATGTAACAAACCGTAAATTTCTCTATTAATGTTACGCAACAAAACAACCTTCAATTCAACTTTTGTGTCGTCTCTCATCATTATATCTTTTAACTCTTGGAATCATGAGATGTTTTTAATTTAACGTATGCAAGACTCGGCTATTGTTCTTCATGAAGCGGTGCACTATGAATTATTATCTCGACAAAACCAGCCCGTATACATATTACATAGAGAGAGCAACAGTAAACGCTTGTTGTTGTCAAGGATTCACATTGTTCGATCTCGATAATTACACGATGGTACGTTACATCATCACGAAGGTCGACGGTATTCTTATTTCTTATATCTCTTGAAGAAGACAACGTTCCATATCTACATACAACATTTTATCTTTTCATTTATAGTTATTTGCAATTTTTTAACTTGATATGCAAAATTCCTTTTAACTTGATAAACACGTTTAATTATCGCAAATTTACGATGCGCAATTTATAAATGACTGTGGTATTAGGTATTCAGCAATAAACTACAGAGTAATAAACATAAATATTTGTGTTCCTAAATACCGTGTTGCTACTGCATAAAGGTCAATAACCAGCTCCTAATTACTTTTTATTTCCCTAAACGTATGTGTTTAACGTTTTCGTTGAAAATTTTTGATTCAATTGTAAACGTCGACCTCATTTTTTGAAATGAGATTAAATTAACACTTACTTAGGTCAGGTTCATTAACCTACTTCTGCGTTCGAATCTTAGCGTGTATGTAACAGTAAAAACCAAACTAAAATATCGGATGAACGCAAAGAAAAAATTCTTCGCGATAAAAACTCTTTTAAAACTCGACGTTGGAGCATGCCACAAACTAATTATCATTTACCGATTTAAGTTTGCGAAAGACGAATTGAACTTTCGTGGGAATCTTCAGTTTAAAGTCTTGACCTTTCACATAAACGCAAACTTTCTTCAAAGATAATTATTCAATTTCTAGATTACATTATAATCTTTTTTTATTTTACGTATTTATAGGTAAAATATAATCTTAGATTTGTTTTCTAAGTAGTATTTTAAACACATTTCTTGTGGTAAAGTTAATTTTCTTGAGTCAACTTTCACTATAATCACTTGGCGTGTATCCGTTAGGAACCGATTTGCAAATGAATCTACAACACTCAGCAACGAAAATACTTCATTTAACTGATGAAAGTGAACCATGAGTCATCATCAACCTAGATTTATATAAATTGAGGAACGAAAGTATGTATTAATTAATTATAGTAATCGCGTTTCACTAATTTTGGAACTAAATCAGAAATGATTTCGACGAAATTTTAACTTAATTTCCGATTCGATTAAGTTACTGTTATAATTTTATCGTTATGGTTCAATCAACCGTGTAACGAATATCATTTAACTTTAAGTATGACTTACATATTAGATTGTATATCGTCAAAACTGAATGATTTATATTCCCCATTAATATACCACATTTTTAATAAAAAAATTAAATTAATGCTTTAATTTTAAATTAAAGAAAGATTCTATAAAATATTGCATTCGATTATTAACAAAAAGTAATTTAATTTAAAAATCATTTTCCATTGTTGAACGAATTACAACAGCGTAGGTTTGTTTTTGTTGATTTTGCTTTGTTAGTTTGAGCTGTAACGACCTTTTTTTAGTTAAAAAAAAATCTGTTGGGAAAGATACTTGACGGAAGTCCTAACAAATTACATTGCAACGATCACGAAGATAAAACAAGGATGTCGAAAACAAACGAAAAAAAAAAAAAAGAAATAACAGTGTATGACGAAAAGTATGTCGCAAGTTCTTCCCTCACAAAGACCTTTCATTTCGTCCGTTACCATCGTCGACGAAGGCGACTGCTTTAATGTTTCCCCCAGTTATTACGGTACTTTGAGGTCTTCCCCACGATCACGTACCAGAATACCACGTTCTCAACGTCAACCGTCATAGTCGTGCATTTCTTTTACGCTAAAAAAAGCTGCAGGTAATAATTAGATGAAAGGGCGACGTTAACACGAAAATAAAAAGATTATAGTCGCTTCATCCTAATTAAAAGAGAATTTATGTTGCGTAGTTATTATAATATCGAATTCAATATAAATAAAATATTGTAGTTGTAAATAAAGTGGTTCGTTGAAAGTTCAACAAACTTCGAGACAAAAGGAAAACGCGAGTGCCATAATAAACGTGCAAAAGAGCTTTCACGCTTAGTTTATGACTTTGCTTTACTATTCTATTCTCGTGCAGAAATATATGTTAACTATGACACGAATTTTAAAACCACAAGAACGATTTCTATGACGGTTGTGTGGTAATAATTTTATTATGAATACTTATTATACACAAATATTTGTTGATTACATTTCTTGTGAGTATTTATCAAACAATAAGAAATAAAATTTACTTTCTGGCTTTATTCAAGAAATCAAAACTCAACGATTCGATTCATATTACTCTGCAGATATCGAGAGAAAAACTGGTAGTAAGAAATAATATGGTTTATACAGTATCAATGTATTTATAAACATAAATCCTTTCACAGATAGATATTTAAATTTTGTTCTTATAAAATAGTAAACATGCACAATCGGATACCTGGTTTGATAAATTTTCTTTATATTGTAGAATTATACAGACACCTGTGTTGCAAGAACAGATTGTAAATGTCGGTGCAATCGAGTGGAACAAAAGTCTGGAAACACCTATTTTTTTTCGTAAATTAATCGTGATCCATCGATAATTCATTGCCTTAATTCTACAAGACTTCCAAGTTTAGTTTTATAAACTCGATTTTTCAGAATCTCAATAAAATAGTCTTTGTATTGAGATTGTGTGAACGAGGAAACTCCTCATCTGATAACGCAGAGCATCCAAATTGGCTTTAAACTAGTATCTCAGTTAACTATCGGCTCTTAAATTTCCTTTGATAAAGAAAAAACTAATTAACTGAGTACCCACTATACGTGACCATATACATATTTAACTTATATATCCTCTGGCTATCCAATTAAAAATAAATCAGGCGTTTCCAGACTTTTGTTCCAGCCTGGATACACCAAAGAATGGAGATATGGTTGATAGCTCAGCAAAGTGCTTGGACATCAAAGACTTTTAAATTGTTGTATCGACTTCATTAGCAAACAATTGTTGTTCCGATTTTAGACGAGATCTAATCAAAAAAACACAAACTTTTCACAACGAAAATGTGTTTAAATGTAATTAGCAACAATGGTTTCCTTTCTGTCTAAAAGCGTTTTCAAGTACGACAAAGATAACAGCAAGAAAGTGAAAATATGTCACGCTGACTTACGTTTCTTGATTTATTTACAACTTTCATCAGATTTTATCATTACTATACAGGGTGTCTCACGTAACTTGTTCGTTAGAACTTTTTAAGGTTCCACTATTCGTAGTGGTTTGAAATTTTGGTAGCATTCATTCTAAATTTTCGATCTAAAATATTTTCGAGATGGCCACCCCATCCGATCTACCGGAAGTAGACCACAACTTCGTTATTTTAAATGGAATGCTATAGTTTTTATTACACCTTTAAATTATACGTAAAAAAATATGTTGACTTTGATAAAAGTTGTTGGTACCTAGCGTTTTTTGTTTTCGAGTTATTTTGATTTTAAGTGTTTTTTGACAAATTTCACCATATCTCAGCTAACGATTATTGAAAAAAGCTCTGTATTGGCACGACTACTCTACAGATGCTGCCAAATAGATTGTCATTTGTTGTATCAGAGAATCTTATACAGGGTGGTCAAAAATTGAATTATCGTTTCTCAATATTCAATTGCGAGAAAGTCGAAAATTTTAAATGGAACACCCCATATTTCTTTACCCTATCAGAAAGGGAATTTAATTCTCTACAAATTATCTATAAACATTCCTATACCTATTTATTGTAGTTTCCCTGATATTGGAAAATTAATCAAAATCAGACATAGAATCCCAAAGCCCGTTTGTGTTTTTGTTAGCAGGCCGAGACATTTTGACAGTTCATCGTTTAATTTATTTAAATTATTATTGGTATTATTTCTACAATTAACTATGGTTGAATAACCTTTAGCTTGCTCGCTTTTATTTACCAAAAATAACCAACAGAAAAACGAATAAATGAAACAATGAAAAACAACAATTTAATAACAGAAATTAGAATGAATAACATATAAAAAAACAAAAACTTAAAATTATAAAAATATTAAAACTGTTCGATATGCTGACCATTCACCATTAAACATTTTTCAACTCTTCTTTCGACTTCTACGGTTGTGGCCCGTAGAAGTTGGTCGCCATCAATAGTACATAGTGCACGCATCACTCTATCACGCAACTCTTGTCGTGTGTTGATCGGTGAATTGTACACTTGATTTTTTAAGTGACCCCACAAATAAAAATCCAATGGTGTTAAATCTGGAGATCGTGGAAGCCATTGCCATGAATATAAAACAAATTTAAAATATCGGCGTTGGAATAATTTGCCATGATATACAATGACTTTCACTCATGATCAAAAGTAAGTAACAACAACAATAACACAAATATGGACCAAAAACTGTCAAAATTCTATTGCCTTCTAATAAAAAAATCAAACGTTTTCCCGCATTCCGTGCATGCTTTCATTAATGTCCCAATATCAGGGAAACTACAATAAATAGGTATAGGAATGTTTATAGATAATTTGTAGAGAATTAAATTCCCTTTCTGATAAGGTAAAAAAATACGGGGTATTCCATTTAAAATTTTCGACTTTCTAGCCATTGAATATGGAGAAACGGTAATTCAATTTTTGACCAGCCTGTATAAGATACTCTGATACAAGAAATGAGAATCTATTTGGCAACATCTGAACAGTAATCGTGCAAATTTAGAGGTTTTTTTAATGAACGTTAACTGAGATATAGGCTTTTAAAGAGCATGGTGAAATTTGCCAAAAAAAGCTTAAAATCAAAATAACTCGAAAACAAAAAATGGTAGGTACCAACAATTTTTATCAAATTCAACATATTTTTTTATGTATAATTGAAAGGTGTAATAAAAACTATAGCATTCCATTTAAAATAACGAAGTTGTGGTCTACTTCCAGTAGACCGGAAGTGGTGGCCATCTTGAAAATATTTTAGATTGAAAGTTTAGAATGAACAACCCATGCTACCAAAATTTCAAACCTCTACGAATAGTGGAACCTAAAAAAGTTCTAACGAACCAGTTACGTGAGACACCCTGTATAACAGTTACAAGTTCAGTGTTAAATTAAATTATCTTTTAATTTTACTTCGGTTGCAGTTTTACCTTTGTTTGAATAAAGAATTTTTTTTGCTATATTTAAAAAATTAACTAAACCACGAATACCCTTCTAACACGTTAGGAGTCGAATCTTGTTATAATCAAAATTCTATCCATGTAAAATCCTATCTAATTGGGGGCTAACTTCGTTTAGATAACTTTATATAAATTAACAAAAATGTAAAAGGTATAAAATGTTTGAAAATATTTTTTTGAGCTTATTCATTAAATAGGAATTTTAAATGATTATAACCAGCTGTTACGAGTTGGTGGAGGACTGAGACAAACTCAAGGTCGATTTAACCACTGCACAAATGAGTGGTATCTGAGCTCCAATCGTGATTCCGGGTTGTAGCTACCGTACCAGACTCCTACTGGTACAGACATGTGGTCTGTTCTCCCCACTCAAAGAATACCGAAATTGGTATGTAACAGTACAACTATTCCAACTATAAACCATGTTATCAACAACAAAACAAACCTATCGTGCTTAACGATTTGTTGTTTTTTTTTATATTTAACTCGTCATAAAGAATCCTCCTTTTGTTAGGTATAAAGTTTCTTGTTATCGTTTTGTTTCTGAATGAATTGAAATTTGAAAAAAAAATTTTGTTTAATAATCTATTATTTACAGAACCACAAGCTTGAAGTTTTTTCTATTTCGAGAAAGTTATAATCCGTTAAGTTGCCAGTTCAAGTTGATTTAAAGCAAATTTGCGTTCAATTCCAAGTAAAATCCGGATTCTTTTAATCAATTATTAGTTACAACAGAATGGTTCGATATTTATCTTTTTATTAAATGTTTAGATTTAAACGATACACTTTTAAGTTTGTTAATGTAAATGCGATTGGTATTTTATATCTTAAATGAGGTTTGTCCATCTTTTTCTGGAGGCAACGAACCGCGACCCCACTTCAACTTGAACTAAATAATACAAAAAGTGAACAACTTTCGATTATCCGGCTCTCGGCGCAGTAACTGAGCGAATCTTAGCCGAGCCGTGGAAATGGTGAGATCTGTTAATCAGAAAAATAAATGGAAATTTTTAGATAATTACAAAGTAACTTTCCAACTAATTCTCTTAAGGATCTAATACTATTTGAAATAAATTAATGATATTAAGCGAATTTCGACGATAGGTTGAACCAATTCTAGTTTTTATTTTGTTGGTATTCCAGTTCCCACTGTCAATAATAATTAAGTTTCTATTCACATCTTAGTGGGCGGACAAAGATAGTTTTCGTGAGATCTTTCTCATTGTTCAGAAATATTGTAATAATAAAGTACATCAAATTGTTTTATATTTATTTTTGGTTACAACATGAAATATAAACTGGAAACTGTACATTTAAATTTTTAATCCAACCCACAATTTCCCAGTACCATTGTTAAAGAATTCTTTTCCCACTTGGTGAACGTTACGTAATTTCACGGAATTGCAATAAAACGGTTTTAAAGTGTCAGTAGAAACAATTCGAGATTACGTAATCACATTAATTGATTGTAATTAAATTTATTTGGCAAACAAAAGAGTTGGCGTTTTTGTTCGATTTTGAACAATAAATAGTTTCTTAACTGTTGAGAAAATGTGTTGGTAAATTTTATAGGGCCATTAAAGCCACTTAAGTTGGATACAAAACGGTAATTTCAAAATCACGCATTGGTTAAATAAAAGTCCCTCTATTGAACTTGCTTTTAAATCGGTCTTTTAAGACCAACAATAGTTGGGGAGACTATTTTTAAAAAGTAATTGTACTAAATTTAGCCATAATAGATGGTTGTTGCAATCTGTACTAAAATAAATAAACGAAAGTTAAAATAGAATGATTCATAACATTACTTTTAAGTTTATACGGTTTTGTTAAATATAAAAATATCTCAAGTTCAACAGGAAAAAATGTAAAAAGTTGATCAACTTGTTCTCTTCGTTTAAAGACCCAACCATGACAATAAAAAGGTAACACACCTTCGTTTGACTTAAAGACGGCGTTCAGATCGGCAAATACACTAGAAAGTCATGAATGTGTTGACAACTCGCTGGTTTATAAAAGAGGTGGAAATCCCGCTCCGAAAGAAAAAAAAGAATTCTCCGGAGGTTCTATTGAGCGAAACTTGCTGTTTTTAAATTAAGAAAAAGAAGTTGATGTACTTTCACCGGTAAATTAAAAAATAGTTTTTGAAAAGAAATTTAAAAAAAAATTCTTACTTTATTAACTTCTCGTTGGGGCCTATGGTGTATGGTATAGGAAGAACACGACACTAAGGAATTGTGCGGACTGCGAAACTGTTGGCCTGCAACTCACAAAGAACCGACTGCGACTGACACCCACTTTTGAAACAGGTTGCTTTGCTTTCGTGCTGCCATCTGAAATTTAACATCACCTGTTGAATATTTTAAGGTAAAGAATTGAAATTCGACGCTTTAAAAATACTTCTTTAAAAAAATAATTAAAAATTATATTTTTTCTTTTCCTTTATTTATTTATGAAATTATAATTTGTGAAATAAGAGAATTCAACATTAAAATAAAAAATATTAAAGTTCGATTGGTTGCATTTAATTTCAAAACTTAAAAAAAAAAATTAATATCTGTCACAGATTCAAGTGAGACTTTATAGATTTAGTAAAATTAATAGCTCGATTTAATCCAAAGTTGAAATCGCAAATGCAAAACATGTCAAATATACAAATATAGTCTACTTACAGTTCACAAAGAATACCTGTTACAACTGCTGCCAGGGCTGAGAGCAGAAGCAGAAGAAGATAAACATAATATTGGTATCAAATACATTCTGCTTGTTGACTCGAGTTATAGGCCTGCAAACAAATAGCGCAACAATCGCTGTTTTGCGAAAATGGTGTATAGTGTATGGTGTTGGTTGATGCGTTGCGCAACTGGTTGCAGAAATTCCAAATTGTTTGAAATTAGTTGCGCTACCAACTGCATTGTGTATGGGATTTGTGCGACACATTGTGCAATAACGATAGTTTCTTTTCCGGTGTCTTGGTAGAAGGTGGTGATATTGCTTCTCTCAATATTGTGTCTTGTTTTTGTACCGGCAATTTCATATAACTCGCTATATATGAATACAGTAACCATAGTTACGAAACTACTATGTACTTGCACTGTCCCACATAAAATGCAACATAGCTTAACAGTACCTACAGGCATTGAGTAGTTTTGCAAAGGAAAAGTTGTGTTTGGAAAAAGTGACGTCCTTATAACAACCCTGAGTTTTCGGCCGTCTTAAGAGAGGCACGGCTAAACCCGAATGTTTCTAGTTCTAGGTCTAAGTGTTAGTTCTAGTTTTAGACTAGCACTGTTACTATGTAGAACTAACACTATACCTAGAACGAGAATCATTTGGGTTTAGCCGCACGTCTCTAAAGACGGCTAAACCCGAATGATTCTAGTTCTACGTATAGTGTTAGTTCTAGTTTTACACTTGTACTGTCACTAAACTAACATTAGACCTAGAATTACAAACATTCGTGTTTAGCCGTACGTCTGTTAAGACGGCTAAACCGGAATGATTCTAGTCCTTGGTCAAGCGCTGCACAACAATTAAAACTAGAACTAACACTAGACATTTGGGTTTAGCCGTGCCTCTTCCGACGTACGGCTAAACCCGAATGGTTCTAGTTCTAGTGTTAGTTCTACTATTCGTTCCATAAATATATACCACAATCTAACGCTGAATAACAATTACAACTGGAACTAGCACTAGACCTAGAAACATTCGCATTTAGCCGCCTGTCTCTCAAGACTGCTAAACTCCAATGATTCTAGTTCTAGATCTTGTGTCAGTTCTAGTGTAAAACTAGAACTAGAAAGTGTTGGGTTTAGTCGTGCGTCTTCAGATCTCTTCTCTAATGGGTTGAACAATGGGTTTTTAGAAACATCTTATACAGTGTGTTAAGAAATTGGCGGATACACGCGACATTCTTCGTTCGGTTCTAAAGCGAAAATCTTAATTGCAAAATGTTGGAGGTACCATGCTTCATACGTCTTCATGAGGTTCTCAAAGTTCGGATAATTTGTCCATATACAGGGTGTATCTGAATGACGTGCCCAAACTTCAGGGGGTGATTCTTTAGGCAATTTTAAGGGTACTTTCTCATATAAACTATCAGCGATTTCGACTCCCCTGCGGAGCTACGCCCCTTCAAAAATGGCGAAAAATTTTGGTTTATTTTTTTTTTCCCGAAAACCATTAACACCAAGAAAATGAAATTTGGGAAATATCTTTAGCTTATAATAGGGCATGTTTCGAGCCTATTTGTACTTTCAATCTTCCCTTCTAAGTTACTAAACATAACCACCCCCGTTCAATTTTTGTCTAGATCTTTTGTATGACGATGATAAATACATTGGAAATATTTTATTTAGATAGACGAAAATATTCTAAAACTTTTTTGCCTCTCTGATGATCTTCGAAAAGTTAATAGTTTCTGAGAAAAAAATTAATTAAGCAAACATTAACTGTTAATAAAATTTCGTTTTCCTAGTGTTTATGGTTTTTGGGAAAAAAAAATTAAACCAAAATTTTCCGCCATTTTTGGAGGGGTGTAGCTCCTTAGGGGAACCCAAGTCGCCCATGGTTTATATATCAAAGTACCCTTAAAATTGCCTAAAGAATCACCCCCTGAAGTTTGGGCATGTCATTCAGATACACCCTGTATAATCAATATCTGTTGATAAATAAGCTGTAATTTAGAATAGAAAGAATTTTGAAAACTAGTTTTTTTGTTAAAGTTATTTTCTTTAACTTTAAAGTTCGTTTTTAACATTTTTTTCATTATCATATCTTCATGAAAAACACATTTAGCAACATAGTAGAACAACATTTTAACATTAAGATTTTCGATTCAGAGTCGATCGTAGAATGTCGCTACGTGTACATTATCCGCCAATTTCTAAACATCCTGTATATTTGGGTTCCTTTTAAAATTTACTGAAATATTTGGAATCTCTTAACAGGTATTTATTGCACTAGTTAACAACTTACTTATACAATACGTTACATAATAAATATTATAATTTCAATATTGCTTCTGTTTAAATATAGACTAGTAGTTGAATACTATAAATAGGTTAACGCTAGGTTTTCTTTATTTTGTATTATTGGTATATACAGTTATCACAAAGAAAAGCAACAAAAATCATTTAACGATATAATAAATTTAAGATGGGAATAAAATCAAAACTTTCCAATGTTTTAGAAAATTTTATATTTATTACCAAAGTTATTAGCAAAAACTTTTAAAGGTTGTGTCAAAATGAACGAATGAAAATGGTCTTGAAGTGAAGCGATCGTGTTAGTTGATAGCCTTGATAATTTTGAAAATATATTTTAGCTAGTTGCACCGCTCAGGTTTTGACAAATGTCTTTATAGTTTGCACATTTTAACACATCCTTCTAATTCATTATAACTTAGATCCCAACAGAAATACTCCTAAATAAAAAAATTCAGCAAGAGCATCAGTAGTGGACACTTTCAACTTATGATGTTAAAAATAAATTAATGCCTATAAATAATGAATTTCCCCAGATAACCTTAAAGTAATGATTTCAACTTCAACCATTAAGGAGTAAGACTTAGAGCAGGAGAGAAAGTACATAACTTAATTAACTATTTTAACATAATAACTGCAACAAAAATTAAGTTTTTAGAGTCAACTACTGGTGTCTTTATCTTAAAAAAGTTTTCTCTTGATAGTAAATAAGCAACAAAATAAATAATAATTGTTTGTGCAATACCTTATACAAATTCCAGGTCTTAGTTGTTTTACATAAGTCATTATACATAATTTATAATAAGTTTTATAAAAATTGTTTATCAAAATCACAAATTGGGCGATATAAAAAATTCGTTACATAGAACAAAACAACTTAGAATCACTTTTACAGTCTTCACTTAAAGATGTTTTGGTGGCCAGTTAATGAGTTTGCTTAAAACAGCATTAATTATGTTAACCAACCTGGGTTCATTTAAAGAAAAGTTGGTAAAAGTGACTCTTAAATGGCAGATTGCAGCAGAAATATATGATGGTTTAAAAGCTAAATGAATTTTACTAAATAAAGAGGAGATTCTCTTTAGTAACATATCTCAACAATCCAATTACAATTATATTACATTTTGGCGATTGGTTTTTAATCATGCCAATCGATATTGAAATGGAGAATAGAGAATAAATGAAGTTATAAACCCTCAGATACTTCCGTCACATCCTGTAATATTGTATACATAAAAATTGCAAATAATAAAGGTAAAATATAAATATTTCTTAATTATAATATCAATTCCATAAAATATAAATAAATTAAAAAAAATACTATTTCTTAGACTAGATTAGATTAAGTAGCTACATACAGCCACAGAAATATCTTTAACAAGCTTTCTCATTTCAATTTATCTTTGATATGCTATTTTGGTCTCTATTGAAAAAACTATTCTTTTACCTATTAATTATTCTATTTATCTATTTTGGTTGACTAGATTCGACGTTGCATTGAGGCAAAGAAACCACTTCTATTAATGGAGTACCAAGAAGTTGTTCACAAACATGGCCGATTTCTTTATCCAACATCAATGAATTTATCTGCTCTTCATTCAACATATCAACACTAAAAATAAATTTAATTTCAAACAAATAAAATAACGCAAAAGTTAAAATTACTAACCTTGATAAACTTTCCGTATCGGAATTATCATCTTCAATATTTAAATAAGTCAAAGTTTTTTCTAACGGTGATGGTAACTTCTTTCCAGAGCTTTTTCCTCTATCTTCAGTAATACCCGGTTTAGGTTCGCTGTTTCTTCGTTCTGTTAACGAGCTAATATTTAACATCATCATCCCATGATTAAAGATTTCTTTAACTTTTTCGCCGGTTGGTCCTAATATGTTATCAAGACTTTGTCTTCTAGTTACATTGCTGTGCTCAGCTTCGCTCTTCGCGGAAGACCTTGAAATCCAATTTGAAATCGTTCCATCCAATTTAACTTTACTTCTCAACAAACTGTACTCGTTTTCGATTGATGGATTTGGTAAAGTTTTTTGTCTCGACAATTTCGGTTTTTCGTCCACCCCATCGAGTTGTTTATACGGAATATCTTCTTCAGGGCTAGATACATCTAAATTGATTTCCGTCCACTCATTCGATTGACTATGCTCCAACGGTTTTTGTACCTTTTCAGATTCTTCACTTTGAGAAATGGGCGACATTGGCGATATACTGTTTCCAACACTAATATTTTTATAACCTTCTAACTCTTCTAAGTTCGCATAAATTGGTGAGGAAACGGCCGTAAGATTTCTGGGAAGACTTTTGTACTCTTCTTCATCAATTTCATCAATAAACGATTCACTACTCTCCACGCTGATTTGTTTGTTAGCACTTAATTCTATCCCGTTCTCCTTGTTACGTTTTTGGTGGATTTCATCCGAAATTTGTTCTAAATTTCGAAGTGCGTCAGCGTAGATTAATTTTGATGTGGATACTTGCGATTCTAAGTGTTGAACTTTGTATTTCTGCTGTTCGAGGAGATTGTTGAAGTGAGCTTTCATTTCATAATATGGCCTATAAGTAATATTTTATTAAATAAAAGTTTGGAAATAAAAATTAGTACAGAAATTTAACATTAAACATTGATGAACGACGGCTAAATTTACTTACAACAACATTAACTCATGTCGACTGGCAATGTTACTCATGGATACAAGTGCTCTTCGAATAGCTAAACTAAAGAAATAAGGAAATAAAAGGAAATTATAAATAAAAAATAAATAAACCTAATAAATATAATATTCTTCATAGATTCTTGTGATATTTATTATAAATGATTATTTAGAAGTATTGATATTGTACTTTAGATAATAGAGGCCGATGTGCCGCCAACACAGATATAGAAAGGGTTGTAATGATGGCAGCACAACGCTTCGTTCACATCTTTCAGAACTTTTATAACTCGCAGAATATGAATGCAGTAACTATAGTTACGAAACTACAATGCATTTGCACTGCCCCACATAAAATGCAACATAGCTTAATAGTATAGGCATGGGGTACTTTTGCAAAGGAAAAGTTTTGCTTGAAAAAGGTAACATTCTTATGACAACGTTGAGTTTTCGGCCGTCTTAAGAGAGGCACGGCTAAACCCGAATGTTTCTAGTTCTAGATCTAGTGTTAGTTCTAGTTTTAGACTAGCATTGTTACTATGTAGAACTAACACTATACCTAGAACGAGAATCATTTGGGGTTAGCCGCACGTCTCTAAAGACGGCTAAACCGGAATGATTCTAGTTCTTGGTCTAGCGCTGCACAACAATTAAAAGTAGAACTAACACTAGACCTAGAACTAGAAAGTTTCGGGTTTAGCCGTGCGTCTGAATACTCATGGCTAAACCCAAATGTTTCTAGTTCTAGGTCTAGTGTTAGTTCTAGTTTTACACTAGCACTATTACTATGTAAAACTAACACTATACATAGAACTAGAATCATTTGGGTTTAGCCGCACATCTCTAAAAACGGCTAAACCCGAATAATTCTATTTCTACGTATAGCGTCAGTTCTAGTTTTACACTTGCACTATCACTAGAACTAACATTAGACCTAGAACTAGAAACATTTGGGCTTAGCCGTACGTCTCTTAAGACAGCTAAACCCGAATGATTCTAATTCTAGGTCTAATGTTAGTTCTAGTTTTAGTTCAATAAAAATATGCCATATTATGTCTATATTACAAATGAGTTTGTCCAAGACTACCTTATAATATATACCTTATGAATGAGTTTTCTAAAACAAAATGGTAGTCATTTTTCACGGAGTGAATAACAGCGGTGAATAATAATCATTATTCACGGGTAGCCATCTTGACCAGACTAATAATAATTATTTGAAACGTTAAAAGTTCAAAAAACGTGAATTTAATTCAATTTTTTAGGAGTTTCTAAATGTTTGACATTAAAAAAACCTAAACAAATTCCTTTTTTCGTATGATTTAAGCATAAATTAATTAATTTTCGCAAAGAAAACGACGTTTTATAAAATTGACACTTAATTTTGACAAATTGTTGTGAAGTTGGTTACAGTTAGTAACATTGAATTTGTGTCACATTGACGTTTAACCTTTATTCAAAAATTTATTTAAAAAATAAATTTATGGAATCAATTTCAATAGTCGTGGACAAAGTATAGTATTCTACTCGCATATAATGAGCTATTATTCACTCAGGTTAATTATGCCACTCGCTACACTCGTGACAATCCATATTATATATAATCAAAGAGCTAACTGAATATATCTACTAACAAAAATGTGGCTCAAGGTGAATAGACGCAGATGGAAAGCGATAATGTGAAAGTGTAACAAAGATAGACATAAAACGGTACTAAACAGACGGGTGCATGCGCACAAAAGTGTCAAACTTGACGTTTATCGTTTTGTTGTGTCACAGCCAGTCACACCGTTATGTTTAAAAATGTATTGTTTCGTGTGTAAAGTTCGCGATAATACAGTTTCACATCACCTGTAAGTATTATAAATGTTACTTCTAATTGATAGTTTTTTATCTTATAAATTAACGCACGCCCATTATATGTCAGTACGCTTCTATGTCTATCTCGGTTCGATCACCTTGCGCAAGCTATCTCTCTCGTTGGCTCAATCCATATTATATATAATCAAAGGTTTTCTAAAACGTCATTTTTCATAGAGTGAATAATAGCGGTGAATAATCATTATTCATGGGTAATCAACTTGACAGACTAATAATTATTTGAAACGACAAAATTTCAAGAAACGTCAATTTAATTTAATTTTTTTAGGGCTTTCTAAAGGTTTACCATTAAAAAAAAATGTAAACAAATTCCTTTTTTCGTATGATTTAAACATAAATTAATTAATTTTCGTAAAAAAATATGACGTTTCATAAAATTGACATTTTGACAAATTGTTATGAAGTTGGTTACTGTTGGTAACATTGAATTTGTGTCACATTGATGTTTAAACTTTATTCAAAAAATTATTTAACTTTACTTTTAAGTTTATTAGTTTTATTTTGTGCGTGAGTATAAATTAAACAATTTGAGGTTAGGATTTAATACGAAAATGCATGGTTAACATTGCTTATAACCTCACAAAATGTAACGTCACATCGCAACTAAGTGATATTTCGGTAAGTACTACACTTTTCCGCACTTTTTTTATTATTAACGCCATGTTTAGGTCATTTTCTATCGATTAAAAAAATCATCGATTTTTAGGACACAATGCTATTCTTGAAATATGCTCGCTACGCTACGTGACATAAACTTAACCTCAGTGAATAATAGCCCTTATTATATGCTCATATAATAATATACTATTTTATTATAAATACAATGTTTTATTGTAATGTCAAATTATATTGACATGTTGCATTTTATGTGGGGCAAAGTAAGTAGGTACTATATATTTTTGTATATTGCATCTTAAGTGAAATTCTGCTATGGAAATAGCAGCTATCAGAAGCGTTGTTGATAACCTTGTTGTTGTTAGACATGGAAATGGCGAATGCTTGGCCAGATTTCTTAAGCATTCAGTACAAAATGACTAAGTTAATACTCTGTTAAAATTTTCAACTAAATTAAAAAAAATTGTACCAATAATCTATAATGTTAGACATTCCAATTTACTCTTTGTTCTTATCAATACAGATAATCAAGTATTGAGTAAGTAATATTAATAATAAATACTCAATAATATCAGGTCCTTAAAAAGTCATAAAAAATTTGTGTTAAGATTTGATGCCAATTAAATAATCACAAATAAAAATACAAAAATAAAATAAAATTTGAAAAAGTAAACGAAACATAAAAGAATCAAGTGTAAAGTGATACATAAAATTTCTTATATTTATTAACACAAACCTGCTTTTGGAAATAGCTCTCTTTAAATCTTTCTGTAAACTTTGTACTTTAGTGTTAGAGGCCTCAAGCTTAACACAAGCAATTCTATGAGCGGTCCCAGCTGTACATCTCTCTTTTTCAGCATCGTTCACTCGTTGAGTGGCATGATTTAACATTTCTTGCCATGCAGGATCTAAAAGATTAATCTTAATACTTATATTAATGTTTGTATTAATTCTTTTTTACCTAAAGTACGACCTCCTAAACCTTGTTCTGCCAAATAAACCATTTCCCTAGCAGCACTATGAGCACTATTAGCTCTCTCATATTTCATAGCAGCTATTTGAGTATGTTTCAATGCTTCATTTGCAGAAAATCGCGCTTCATAATACGGTTTCGCTCTTTCAACACACAACCCCAATTTTACCCTTAAAGCTTCAACTTTTGCTGTACTTTCACATAATAATTGTCGAAATGAAGCCCTCGCATCGTCTAAATCTACCTCCAACCTGTTTATATTATCAGTAGCACTATTGAGCCTTTCCAACTCGATGTGAACTCTTGGATCTACACTATCCGTGTATTCCGCACCATTTTCACTCATTCTTATTCAGTTTTTATTTAAAAAATCAGGATTTATTGATAATTATTGTCATTAGATGCTGGTTTTGTAAACCTTTAGATTCAGGTTTTAGATTGAATTTGGTCTCACCTCATTGGTTTGTAATTGTTATTTCAGGACTCTGATTTAACTCTCATTGGATGATTAACCAAAACAAACGTCGAACATCGACGTCCTCCTGAAACACACCTGAAATGTTAAATGTCAAGTGGTGCAGTATAGTGGGGATATTATAATGGATGTGTATTGGGTTGCCTATCTTTCGGTGTTTTTATAAATAATAAACTGGAGTGGCCTATACTCATTTATTATTGATTAAGAATACTAATTTCAAAACACTTTTATGAATAAAATTATCTTTTTTACTACTTTAAGATTTAAAGATTTGAAACAGAAAATCATCATAAATTTTATCATTAAATTTATTGTTTAACTCTATACATGATACTGATTCCTGATTAATTTGAGATATGGCAATTATTTTTTTTACGACTTATGCTTTCACTTGCACCTCAAATGAAACAATCGGAAAATGTTACAAGAAGCAATGAAGGAGAAATTTGTTACGTGTTTATCAGAGAAATCATGTCGACTGGTGGGCAAAAATGCAATAAAATACCTGATTCGTTCAGTGTGGTGACAGTGAGACTAAGACTGCGTTTCTTACATTTTTACACTCCCCTCGTAATGGCTACGGTGGAAACGCGTTGTTCGTTTCACGTGAAATCTTCATTCATTCAACATCTTGTAGAGATTGTGCAGCTTAAATTTCCATTTAGCCATTAAAATTCTAGAATAATTGAAATCGTTAAGACATTATCGCTTTTCTCACTTGATAGTTTCATTTTACATATTTTCTAGTTATTCTTATAAAACATCATTTCTGTAAAGTTTTTCAAAAAAATTTACCTAATGACATATTTACCATCTTATGTCATTTCTGATATTAGAAGGTTTCTCCTGATGGTTGTCTATTTAGGCCGCAAGCGTCGTTGTAACAGGAAGTGCAACAGATTACGCTCGGATGACTAATTTTAATAAAGAAGGTCTCAACCGCAACGTTGAAGAGTGACAGTGAAATTTTGGTGGAGGTCTTTTGAACAGAAAAGCCTCGTGTTGAGTCGTTCTTGGGGGCCATGCGTCCAATGGCGAAGAAGTAGATGTTTGGCCTTGACAATAACATCACGAAGAACGCGGTGTCCGATCAAAACAAGGGGACCTCCTCGAGTTCTAGGCCACACTTTCACATACTTTCTTCTTCTCTTCGACGACGCCAACCAACCAGCCATTGCCTCCGTCTTACGCCGCAATGCCACATCGTTTTGCTCAACGCCCGAAAACTTTCTTTACATATTAACACAAAAAAATTTCAACATATCAAAAAATTTAAAATGTTAAAAAAATTGATTAATTTGATTAAATTAATTCCGAATTAATATCAAATCAAACCTAAAAGTAACTCCAAATATATCCAATTTCAAATCTCAATTTGAATTGGTAAACGAGACAAAATGATTTCATACTTTTATTATCCATGAATCGTATTTTCTGCTATTTTATTGTGTTGTATCGTAAATGCATAAAGAAACGACTTCCTCATAACTTAATTCTGATAACGTAACGAAACAATGGAAAGCGGCGCGACTTTTCCTTATCGCTTATGTTGCGACGCGAACAGCTGTAACCGAAGAGTTAAGGATTCAGAAGGCAACCTCTGCGTTACAATGGAAGAAATAACACGTCACGGAGGTTATCCACAATACGTTGGAAAGTGAACGTGATTGCTTCGATTTAGATGCTAATAAATTTTGTTCGCTTCTGCTATTGTTGGAACATTTTAAGAATACGTAATTTGAAAATTTAAAACACCTTAAATATATATTTAATTACAATCATTTGAAATAATATACTACACTTGGCCTGAAAGGAATGATTTAAAAGTCAAAAAATTGCACTTCTCTTGGTCAACGCTCGAGCATGTGACTAAGTTGGTACCACTCAAGAGTAGCGTCCATGTTGTCTTTGTGCGTTTTGAACCATGTTAGGTTTGGACTAAGACAAACAGATCTGGGTTGGTAAATATACTTAAAATTGGATGGACTAATCCGCCCAACTGTCCAAGGTGAAGAAATTCCTTTCTCAAAGGAAGTCAAATATCTAGGAGTAATCCTAGACAAAACCATCTCATGGAATGGACGTTTACAGGGAGTTTTACATAAAGCTAGACTATCCTTGTGGACTTGTCGTAGTTTTTATTAAAAAAATTGGGGTCTTACCCCTGAAAGACTGTACTGGCGCTATGTGACTATGGTTAGACCTATGATCACATACGGAGCAGCAGCCTGGTATAGGTTCAATTATAATTGAACTATACTGCACCATTTGACATTTAACATTTCAGGTGTGTTTCAGGAGGACGTCGATGTTCTACGTTTGTTTTGGTTAATCATTCAATGAGAGTTAAATCAGAGTCCTGAAATAACAATTACAAACCAATGAGGTGAGACCAAATTCAATCTAAAACCTGAATCCAAAGGTTTACAAAACCAGCATCTAGTGACAATAATTATCAATAAATCCTGATTTTTTTTAATAAAAACTGAATAAGAATGAGTGAAAATGGTGCGGAATACACGAATAGTGTAGATCCAAGAGTTCACATCGAGTTGGAAAGGCTCAATAGTGCTACTGATAATATAAACAGGTTGGAGGTAGATTTAGACGATGCTAGGGCTTCGTTTCGACAATTATTATGTGAAAGTACAGCAAAAGTTGAAGCTTTAAGGGTAAAATTGGGGTTGTGTGTTGAAAGAGCCAAACCGTATTATGAGGCGCGATTTTCTGCAAATGAAGCATTGAAACATACTCAAATAGCTGCTATGAAATATGAGAGAGCTAATAGTGCTCACAGTGCTGCTAGGGAAATGGTTTATTTAGCAGAACAAGGTTTAGGAGGTCGTACTTTAGGTAAAAAAGAATTAATACAAACATTAATATAAGTATTAAGATTAATCTTTTAGATCCTGCATGGCAAGAAATGTTAAATCGTGCTACTCAACGAGTGAACGATGCTGAAAAAGAAAGATGTACAGCTGGGACCGCTCATAGAATTGCTTGTGTTAAGCTTGAGGCCTCTAACACTAAAGTACAAAGTTTACAGAAAGATTTAAAGAGAGCTATTTCTAAAAGCAGGTTTGTGTTAATAAATATAAGAAATTTTATGTATCACTTTTACGTTTCGTTTATTTTTTTAAATTTTATTTTATTTTTGTATTTTTATTTGTGATTATTTAATTGGCATCAAATCTTAACACAAATTTTTTATGACTTTTTAAGGACCTGATATTATTGAGTATTTATTATTATTATTACTTATTCAATACTTGATTATCTGTATTGATAAGAACAAAGAGTAAATTGGAATGTCTAACATTATAGATTATATTATTATCAGTAAACTTTAACGAATTCAACGAGTAGCTAGATTGGCAATCTCTGGTGTGATAAGCACAACGCCAACTCTAGCAATGGATGTTCTGCTTGGCCTATCTCCTTTGCATGTGCATATAGGGAAAGTGGCTAGAACTACCATTTATAGATTTAAACAACATGCTCAAAACTGTTCCGACATGCCCTACCAATGGGCTGCTTAGACTGGTTAGGCAGTCGCTTAATCGTAGTTGAGAATTAAGTAAGCTTCCTTAGATAATAGATAACTTTTACAGCTAAATAAAATTTATCCTAATTCAAATCATTCTGAAAGTATCATTCTTTCATGTTTCATATTTTTTGTAATTTAAAACGAATCAATTTCTAATGAAGAAACAAAATAATAAATAAAATACTGTGCTTATGATCTTTTATTAATACCCTATAAATGATAGGTTAGAGAAAGCCTAATAATACTGCTACCGTAAAATATCGTCTGTCATAAAACGATGTACAATATGCTCCAGAAACGAACGGTATACGACCAGAGGAGTCAAGATGAAGGTCGGGTGAAAGTAGAACTTAGACAAATTAATCGTTGCGATTCGTTTTTATTTTATTTTATTTTGCAGCCACGGTTGAGATTAATGGCTCAATTTACTTTATGGTATTGTCCCGTACACGGTTCGAATCGCGTTCTTTGGCACTTTTTCTCGTTACCGACGATTATAAAAGCCGTTTACAAACGACAATGGTGAACGACTCGACGTCCGTATACCCCATGTAATTCACGATCTGCTTAGTGAAAGTAACGATTTAAAGAGCAGATGCAAAACTCGACGTTATAAATCGTGCGGGACGTAACCTGTCCAGCTCGAAATGGATGTAATTTTGTTTATTTCCACCAAGACAATTTAAACAGTTTCAATGTCCGGGTTTTATGTCTTCCTAGTGATTTACGCGCAATTTACTTACGAATCTCCCCTAGATATTGCGTGCTTTTATCATTTATTATATTCATTGGGCGGAAGCAATTAAGATTACAGTGACAACAGTGATTAAGATACAATTAAAGGAAACGAAATTAAGATATAAAACAGTTAAAAATAGATCTAACTGTTTCTAACGATAAGATTTAAATGTGGCTAAAAGTGAAAACTAAAGGCGGTGAAAACGCTAAGAAATAATTACAGAGAATACCATCAACCATAACGCATGTTTACGTAGCTATACAAAATGAATAAAAAACACATACGAAATTGCTTTCTAATGAACGCTTCTTAAAGGTCAATGTTATTCGGCGTTACGTTCACCTTTGAAGTCTTTTCATAGTATAATAAAATCTTTTCATAAAATAGGTAAAATTTATTAATGACTCAATTTAAATTATATTTTTTAAAAAATAAAAACACGACATTGTTATTTTTCGCACTTGGTTGACAATTTGCCGCCTTAAAAACTACTTTTTCAAGAATCCAAGACCACTCGCCTATTGTATTCCTAAAAGTAGAGCATTTCTCTGGCTTTCGTCAGAGATTCCGTAGAGACGACAAATCCTTTTCACCGAATCGTTTCGCGCCAGCAATTCTGGTCATACCGGTACGAAACGAATTTCAGTTTCAAATCTATTTTAACCGAAATTTACTACGATATTAAAAAATTAATGTGTTCTCACATCCGGATTGAAATCCAGACCTAAATGGCGCCGGATCAATGCGATGCTTAAAGGTGTCATTTGAATAAGCACGTGCTCGGCTTTCGTCTGAAGTGCCTCATTTAGATGTTATCGAAGTGGGTTGAGTACCTTTACAACCGGTTAGTTTAAAGTACTTGTCTTGGTATATATTTAGTTACAGAGTTTCATTATTCCTAATAATGTGGATTTAAGTACTTTGTTTCGAATATGATGCATAGATTGACTTTTGAATAAGTTTTTGATATAACTATTTTGTAATATTCATATAATTTTCATCCATCATGTGAAAGGATGTCTTTTTTTTGTCAAAAATATATTTCCATAGAAACCAGGGTGTACCTACTTACTTTGTTTTTGTCCCACATAAAATGCACACATGTCAATATCATTCGACATTATAGTAAAACCTCGATATTACGGATTAATACGGGAAAGGGAGTGCCCGTTATAGCGCTAGTTAGAACTAGAACTAACACTAGACCTAGAACTAGAAACATTCAAGTTTAACCATGCGTCTCTTAAGAGGACCTAAAACTTTCTAGTTCTAGGTCTAGTGTTAGTTCTAGTTTTGCACTAGCACTAGAACTAACACAAGATCTAGAACTATAATTATTCGAGTTTAGCCGTCTTGAGAGACGTGCGGTTAAATCCGAATGATTCTAGATCTAGGTCTAGTGTTAGTTCTAGTTTTGCACTATCAGTAGAACTAACACAAGATCTAGACTAGAATCATTCGGCTTTAGCTGTCTTGAGAGACGTGTGGGTTCTAGTTTTAATTGTTATTCAGCTTTAAATTGTGATATATTTTTACTGAACAAAAAGTAGAATTAACACTATAGTGTTAATTCTTATTCTAGGTCTATAGACCTAACATGTGAAACAACTCAATGTTGTCATAAGGACGTCACCGTTAAGCTATGTTGCATTTTATGTAGGATAGTGCAAGTGCATAGTAGTTTCATAACTATGGTTACTGCATTCATATATTGCGAATTATATGAAACTCCCGGTATAATTATTTTATCACTCAAGTCATAATTAACCCGTCGAAATGTGGTGCTCCATAGTGTTTAAATTAATTGAAATACAAAGCCGTCTGATTGAATGTAAACGTCGCGTCGAGGCGTTTCGTATGTTCAACCGGAATGATTTACGGTTTTCTGGCGAGCTTTGCATTTTCCGTCCAATTTCATGACCCATTTTTATTCGCATGATAGTATCTGATGTTCAACTTTCATAATTCTCGACTTTAGATGGTTCCATTTCGTAGAAAGTTGGTTATTTCGTCAACCGGCTCGTTACGTTCTATTGTTCCGCATTTTATTCTCCCAGTTTTGTTTGAGATGGTCGTAGCTGATACTTACTTGTCAAAAGAATCTCACTTATTTGTTCGTTCCTTTCATGTATTTCGTTTAAAAGAGGTTGATTCGAAAATAATAATTTCGAATATGATGGGTGTTATAATAAGCTCACGAAATTTGAATACGTGAAAGTGATTGCTATACGAGTTGAAATTTGAACGGCGATCGAAAGTTCAATAGAAAGTAAAAACTTCGCAATTGTTTCCATCGTATTCGTCAGGCAATTAATAAGTTTTAGTTTCGTGTCGATCTCAAACGAATTTCTAATTACTTAATTATCGTTCTATAGCAATTTGAAAATTATGTCGTTGTTCTATACAACTCGGATAAACCATTGTACATTTTGTCATCGAGCCATTAACGGCAGCACGAGAATTGATGCTCACTTTCTTACGTTCCGAGGTTCGCAGAAATGCAAAAATCTTCGTATAGACAGTTTCAGCGAAAAATTTCTCTTAAACAAACCATTAGGTAATTAAGGAAAGTTTTCAAATAAAACACGATATTGCGATATAATTGCGCTTTGGTACAGGGGAAAATTGCGTGTAATTCGACATAATTACCTACGGTACTTACGTGATTTGAAATGGAAAAGATTTGTGTTCTAGTGATCGAATTTGCAGTCAATGTACCACTAAAGAAATTATTTTCTTTCGTCATAATGCATTATGTGGTTGTCGATTCGCTTTCACTAAATGTACATACAATTTAATACAATAAAATAAATATATTAATTCACTTCAAAGTTTTTAATTTTAGAACGGCTATATACAAAGTTAAACATATACCGGGAATTTCATATAACTCGCAATATAAAGGTGTCTCAAAATTAACGCAAGATTTGAATTAAATAGAAAACACAGTTTTTAGTCCTTTGATTGTAATTTTTTTATTGATTCATAAAATACATAGGATAGGGTTATTTATGAAATAACACATCGGGAAAATGGCCTCCACGGCTTTGCATACACATACGCACTCGTTTGTCGAAATTTTCCATGACCATTCTGCATAAATGTGGCTGAATTTCGTTGATGCAACGTTGAATCTCCTCCTTTAATGCACGCGTGGTTGTGGGCTTGTTGACGTAGACCTGTGGTTTTAAATAACCCCATAAAAAGAAATCTAATGGTGTTAAATCACACGATCTAGGGGGCCAATTTTGATCACCGAAACGAGAGAGTACGCGACCTGGAAATGTCTCATACAGTAATTGAAGTGTTTCACGGGCTGTATGACATGTGGCACCGTCTTGTTGAAACCACGTATTGGCCACATCAATATCATTCAATTTCGGCAAAAAGAACTGTGTTAACATGTCGCGATATCGAGCACTGCTTGATCAGCCTCATTTTCAAAAAAGTATGGTCCAATTACGCCTCCAGCCCAAAATCCACACCAAACAGTGACACGTTGTGGATGCATTTGTTTTTCGATAATCACATGTGGGTTTTCAGAACCCCAAAAGCGGTAGTTTTGGCGATTAACAAACCCATCAAGGTAAAAATGTGCTTCGTCGCTTAGGATGATTTTGCTCGAAAAATCAGCATTCATTTGTTGATGCTCAATAATCCATTCAACAAACTCTCTACGCTGTGCATGGTCATTGGGCTTCAGTTGTTGTGTTAATTGAATTTTGAAAGCATGTAGGCACAGATCTTTAGTAAGTATACGCTGTAGATAGCTTCTTGAAATTTGCAATTCTTGTCAATCATCAATTTGCAAGCAGTGCGTGCGAGTGTCGCCGACACTCGCACGCACTGCTTCGATATTGACATTTGAACGGCTTGTTTTTGGACGACCAGTGTGTTTGGTGTCTCCAACGGATCCTGTCTCCCGAAATTTTTCAATTAATCTCTTCACAGTTGACGAAGTTAAAACAGTATTCCGACCGATATTTTGTACGAAATTTTCGAACTGCGGCCGCCAAGCAGTCATTATTTTTGAAATATTGTTCAATAATGAAGACACGTTGTTCTATTGTGTAACGCTCCATTTTTACTAACCCCTTTGATTATATATTATATGGATTGAGCTAACTGAATATATCTACTAACAAAAATGTTGCTCAAGGTGAATAGACGCAGATGGAAAGCGATAATGTGAAAGTGTAACAAAGATAGATATATTATATGTCAGTACGCTTCTATATCTATCTCACTTCTATCAGTACAGGGTGTCCCAATTTCGATGTCCGCATAGGCTATCTCCGAAACTAAAAGAGATAGAAAAAAAGTAGCTTACATGTCATGATCTCGTTTTTTGAGAAAATGTTAATACCGAAACAGCTATCGTCTTTTGTTTTCGCCCTATCGGCAAAAACTGAAAATTTTGCGAAAACGACATTCGCAAATATCTCACTTATTATCAAAGATGGAGTATTATAAATAAAACATTATATGGGCTACTTTTTACGAAGAATTCAGTGGCGTAGGTAGAATTTTTTTCCCATCTTTTATTTTCGAGATTTTAGACGTAACTTTATAATAATTAACAAAAATTCATTTTGTTCTGTCTAAAACTAATGTATGTATTTAAAAGTTAATGTTGCTATGGTGATAACCATACATACTACGATGGAACATAATGTATCAAATAATTGCCAAAGTTTGTATTTAAAAATTCGATATCAACTCTGGCATTATGTGCTGGCATTATGCACCAGCGTGTTAAGTGTCAAAGTATAACAAAACTGAATAAAACTTTACAATGAATTTCGAAAATTATGAAAAATGTAACATGATGGAATGCTATATGTTATCAGATAACAATGCGACGTTAGCCGCGGAATTTTATTTCACAAGATATCCAGAAAGAAGACAACCGCACGTACGAACCTTCAGCCGGTCAGCAGAAAATTTAATAGATTTTTGGTCCTTCTCCAAACCACGTGCAAAAACATACCAAAATGACCTGCAAGAGAAATTGCAACAAGTCGTCTGACCCAAAAGACACCGCTCCCGAATATGAAAGAAAAATAAGTATAAACCATACAAAGCGGGGCTAACTCATTATTTACGTGCCGGAGATGTCAATCGAAGATTAGAATTTTGTAGATGATATTTAAAAAAATTAAATAATCTGATGTTTGTTCAAAATGTAATCTGGACCGATGAAGTCTCTGAGTGTTCAAAGAAGATTGGGGTTCAATGTATGGTGTGCCCTTTTAGATAATAGAATTTTGGCATATAGTATCTACCATAAAAACTTAAACTCAGGGAAATACCTCAATATATTAAGGCAGCACATTGAGCCTTTGAACGACAATTTGCCACTAAATATGTCTCAAATGATATATTTTCAATATGACGAAGCACCAGCACATAATGCCAGAGTTGTTAGTGAATTTTTAAATACTACTACAAACTCAAGGACAGTAGAATCTAACAGGACTGCTACATCCATTGTTGTGACAGCCTACCAGCAAACTACGTCACACCATTTTCCACGCCTAGCTGTTGTTATAGTCTATGCGTTTGCTGTGTGTTTTTAGAGGTTATATCCTAGACGTATTCATATTAGTTTTGAAGTTTTATGTTTTTTAGACGTATTAATGTCTATCATATAACCTCTAAAAACATAGACAGTTATCAGGCGTGGCAAATAGTGTGACGTAGAGTGCGGGCAACCAACCCGTAGTCGACTACAAAAATACAATGGATGTAGCAGTCCTGTTAGATTCTACTGTCCTTGCTACAAACTTTGGCAATAATTGGAAACAATGCTTTCCCTCATGGTATGGTTATTACCATAACAACATTAAGTTTTAAATACATACAATAGTTTTAGAAAGAACAAACAAATTGATACATTATATTCCATCATAGTATGTATGGTTATCACCATAGCAACATTAACTTTTAAATTCATACATTAGATTTAGATGGAACAAAATGAATTTTTGTTAATTATTCAATAACTATAAGAAATATACCCCACAAACTATATATATTTGTTATCAGAAGAAAATAACAAATTATTTTAAGTCATAGCCAACTATGGTTTCCATTTAAAAAAATAAAGTTACGTCTAAAATCTCGAAAATAAAAGATGGGAAAAAAATTCTACCTACGCCACTGAATTCTTCGTAAAAAGTTGCCCATATAATGTTTTATTTATAATACTCCATTTTTGATAATAAGTGAGATATTCGCGATTGTCGTTTTTGCAAAATTTTCAGTTTTTGCCGATAGGGTGAAAACAAAAGACGATAGCTGTTCGGAGTTTTCGGCATTAGCATTTTCTCGAAAAACGGGATCATGACATGTAAGCTACTTTTTTTCTATCTCTTTTAGTTTCGGAGATAGCCTATGCGGACATCGAAATTGGGACACCCTGTACACCCATTATATGGCTGTACGTTTCTATGTCTATCTCGGTTCGATCACCTTGCGCAAGCTATCTCTCTCGTTGGCTCAATCCATATTATATATAATCAAAGACTAACCCTAAACTGTCAACTGTCGATTTTTTTTTAGGGTTGTCAACACTTTACTGCATGAATGGCGGCAAATTGAAATCTTGCGTTAATTTTGGGACACACCTTTATTAATGCAGTAACCATAGTTACGAAACTACTATGTACTTACACGGTCCCATTTAAAATGCAACATAGCTTAATAGTACAGGCATTGGGTAGTTATGCAAAGAAAAAGTTTTGCTTGGAAAAAGGTGACGTCCTTATGATAACCTTGAGTTTTTGACCGTCTTCAGAGACGCACGACTAAATCCCAATGTTTCTGGTTCTAGGTCTAATGTTAGTTCTACTTTTCGTTCAATAAAAATATACCACAATCTAACGCTAAACAATATTTAATACTAGAACTAACATTAGACCTAAAACTAGAAACATTCGTGTTTAGCCGTACGTCTCTCAAGGCAGCTAAACCCGAATAATTTTAGTTCTAGGTCTAGTGTTAGTTCTAGTTTGAGTGCAATAAAAATATGCAACATAATGATATTTTATGTTAATTAGCGCTACCTACTACTGTCACTAGAACTAACACTAGACCAAGAACTAGAAGCATTCGGATTTAGCCGCACGTCTCTTAAGACGGCTAAACCCGAATGATTCTAGTTCTAGTGTTAGTTCTAGTGATAGTGTTAGTGTAATACTAGAACTAACACTAGCCCTAGAACTAGAAAGTATCGGGTTTAGCCGTGCGTCTTCAGATTTCTGCATATGTTAATATATTTTTGTATATTGCATTTTAAGTGAAATTTATTGAACTAGTAATATCGTAGTATCGATGAGATATTGTTTTCTTCGAGGTTAACACAATTTGTAAAATCATTTGTAGAGATGCCAACCCTTCGAAAGTTAAATTTGTCCCCATGGGTAGATATCGACCGGTTTACGAAGATGCAACAACATTAATGGCAAAACTTTATTATCTATATTGTATCGATTGCAAGAACTTTGGGAGTTATGATAGATAATTAATCGGCTTTTACTCCTGTATAATTAAAAGCACGTTACTTCCGAGGAAACAGCTCAGTATTTTGTGAGGTTAGAAGAAAATGCTGATGTATCGTTATAGGATTTCTGTTTGTTCATTGTCAGACAGTATTTGTGTAATAAAATTCTAATAGTTATTATCATATCTTCTAGGCAAAAATACGTGGTTATTATTGACCCCATCAATTGACCAAAAAAATCTATATTTAAAAATATAAAATAAAAATTGAATATGTAAACAAATTAAAATGAAACAATAACAATGCATCACGCATTGAATTATTAAACGGTCATTGTCATTGTTATCGAGTTGTTGGCACAACTACAAGAACCTATTGAAAGTCTCCATAGCATAATCGTTGTCGTTCGGAATGTGAGCGTAATTTTTGCGATTTCGTGGAATGCCGTCGAACCCGCAAGACGAAAACGTCTCTCGATTAATGTATGGAACTGTGCGAATCGTTCCGAAAGCGGGTTTCCCAAAAGTAAAAAGGAAAAGCGAGACCGTCTCTCTCGAAGACGACGACGTCGACGACGTTATCGACATCGCTTAATCGTTCGCGCGACCGTTGCCTTCAGGTAATTAAACCGGCAGATAGAGGTCCAAGAATTATTGTCACTGTCGAAAAGGAAGGTCCTCCCGTACCTCCGTCACTTTACGTGCCGTCGATTCCTCGAGGTGGTACCGAGCACGAGGCAAGTGAAAGTGGTGACTGTGAAAGTGTGTACTCTCTACCATTGCCGCCTAAGATGAACCAGTCGGCCTCAAGCTCTCAAAGCCGCCTGTGATGTGTCCAGTGAGTATTATAGTGCGCCGACCTGCGACCTTCCTCATCGTATCTGCAAATATGTGTTAATGTAAAAAAAATCGACGAAAAATTTAAATTTCTAAACATTCGAGGAAAATAAAACCACAATAACAAGAGATTCGATATAAATGCAAAAAGTTTTTAGGAGGAACACTACGGGAGAGAGAAAAAGAAGGAATTAAACATCCGGTGGCCGAAAATTTAAATGGAATTGGTTCAGAATGAACAAGATTCATTCGGCTGTTTTGGCGATTGTTTTGAGTGTTTTTTTGATACAAGCAACCGATCCTCCATACGAGAAACCTTACACTAGTCTTTTACCACATTTAACGGGGAAAGGTTTTCCTCCACACCCCTTCATTAAATCCGACGAATCTGTCACTGTCGAAAAGATCGTCAATAATACGAAGGATCTTAAAGAATTAGAGGAGTACCTTTCCAATATTCAAAAAGAGGCAAATGATGGAAAAACCGAAACTTACGACACCATAAACAAGTTTCTCCAAAAAGACGGAAAAACCGATTATGAGAAACTCCTCGAAAGGGATTTCATAAGACCTTTACTAAAATTATACGATCAAAATGAAACGACTACTCCTATTCCTCAAACGAACGCTGAAACGAATGCTTTAAGAATTTCAAAAGAGGATAACATCTACGATATTCAAACGTTAACAAAGGAAGAATTAAATACTTTTTTAGAAAATCCACATACTTACCAAGTTCCACCGGAATTTACAGAAGATGATCACCAAATTACAGACAATGAAAATGCCGAATCACACCAAAATGAGCGATTTAAACGAATCGATACCAGTGAAAACTTTCAAGATGACGACATTCAAAACACTTTCTCTAAAGATGACATTAAAGCTCTTATGGAGAATGCAAAAAGTTTTGAGAAAACAAACCAAACTTCTTTACCAAAATCGGAATTAGAATCATCAGAGTCGTTAGAATCACGAGATTCGATAGAACATAAAGAGTCAACGGAGGTGGCTTTAATTAGACGCGATGACTCTTTCTTGGATACAGTAAATGATAACGAACATATTGGAGAAATTTTACCACCGGAATACGATATAACTCAAGAACAACAAAATGTTAATAAACGCACACCTATTTTAAGACGTAGAAATTATAACACTTTGTACAGAAATGGAAGACAGTTTGAAGATCCCAGGTACCTTGATCCGAGGTACAGGGCGATTCGATTCAAACCCCCATCAGAATTTGAACCATCTGGTGTAGATGAAAGCCTTGTTTACGCAGAAAATCATCATTATCATTATAGAGATCAATACACGGAAGCTTTAAGCGATGACAGTAGAATGTACACTCGCCCAGCAAGGTTTCCTTTTGTTCCACAAGAGGCTAGGTTTCCGCGGTATAAAGAAATGTTTTATGACCAACCTGGGAGGGATCAATCTGGACCTGATCAACAGTCTTCGTGGAGAGCTGTACGTCGTCCTCGGGTGATTTTTCCTTCGGATACCGTAACTTTTAAGGATGCACCTCAAGAAGAACAATTTTTGGCACCGGATACAAATTTGCAAGATTTACAATTAGTGGATACCAGAGATCGGGGTACGTTATTTATTTATTTTTTTATTCTCTATAGTGCTTCTATAAATAATCATCTATTGTACTTATTTGTGTGAATTAAAGTTGTGCAACCTTGATCTAAACAAGATTGTACAATATTCAAACAAAGAAAATGTATCATTTTCCATTCTACAATCATTTCCATCCTCACTTTTTCTCGTCCGATCATTGGCTTCCGAATCAGGGGGGAATGGTTACTGCGCACCAGGAGCATCCTGCGAGTTCTTCATCACCTGTTGGATATCTGGTGGTTCGTTGGAAAACACGTGCGATGGCCTATTGAGGGGCTGTTGCCAACGAGGGTCTTCCAAAGCCACCAGTCAAGGCCCTGGTCTGGCGATCGGTACCCTCGAGGCACCACGTGAAACACCGAAGGCACATTCGAGCCTTTTAAATCACGAATCGAGTAAGTGCATGGTACCGAACGCTTGGCACAAGGCTATTGCACCACTTACAATTGACTGATGGAGTTTTATTCACACACCTAGTTATAAAATCCAAAGGAAATCATCATTTATTTGCAAAAGATTATTTTCATATCATATCTTTATGGTTTTTATAACATTCTGTGTGAATGTTTTGGTTACATGGTTTAAGGAATTACACTGACTCGGAGATTTGGTTTGGGATGGTTAACTTCATCACTGAATAAATGTGAAACTTTGTGAAAATGAACATATTATAAGGACTAACATTTGGTGTGAATGTTACAATTGAAGAGTTATGTAATGTGGTTGCTGTTATAATAACTATTACATCTAATTTTTCGAAAGATTTATGTCAACATTTCAATTTGGTTTAAGTCAGAGTAATTGATATAGAATATTTAAATAGTTTTATATAATATTCAAACCACATAAACTTAACGTAAACTTTCTATTATAGTTTTTGCCCTTTGAATTACTTTCTATATTAATGTAAATTCAAATCTAGAAATCATATAATGTTGATGCAGATCGTTGTTGTTCAACAACCATCAGTAATAACTGTTTAATTTATCCGATTCAAATCTAGTTTCTTAACCCAGATTTCACTCTTCCGTTAGTTTTGTCAACGTATGCTGTATTTAGTGCGACTTAATTTATTATCTGAAAAGCGACTTCTTCATTATTATTATGCTATCTACCCCACAATACAATCCGAGGCCTATAAAACCGCACGAAGAATACTTAGAGAGAATACTTAGAGATTAATTTTATCAATAAACGATTAATTTAATTCGATTAAATCGGTGACCATTTTGTAGAGAATTTTATTACATCCTGAATTCTAGAATTCAAGCCACGATCCAATTACAACTTGGTGGTTACATCGGTCGATCCTTTAGGCAGAACGTTCAAGCACTTTCTAATTAACAAAGGGTTTGTGTGCAGTACGACTCAATGACTAATTAGTACGAGTAAAGTTTGAATGTAATGGTTTGTCAAAGAACATCTTTAATTTAGTTTAATGAATATTCTATTCTACTGATTCAAATGTTGCGTAACAAAAAGTGCGTTATGAAATACCAACATAAACTAATACAGTAAAACCTCATATACGTTGAGAAGTAGGTGAGAGAAACCATTTAAATGGTTGTATTTATTGACATCCGTTACATAAAGTGATTTGAATAACTTTTTTCTGTTTACGTTTGAAAATTATGATCCTTCTAGGAAGAAAGCCATTAGGTATATCTCAAAACCACACACATAAAATACAATAAACAGACCTCTTGTTGTGTTCACCACGCTATGAAACATGCATGTTCCATCTTCATTCTTCCTACTTTCTCTTCATAGCTAAACTTGACATTCGTTTTTCTTGTAACAATTACTATCGTGAAGCATGAACAACCCATCTTTTCTATAAATAACGATGATAATTGCCCATCAATTATATCTTGTTATTTTGTAGGTTGTGGTGTGTCTAATCGGCAACAAGCTCAGAGGAGGGTCGTGGGTGGTGAAGAAGCTGGTTTTGGAACGTTTCCTTGGCAAGCATACATTAGAATCGGTTCATCAAGGTAAGAAAAAAAAATATTTTGAGAAATAAAAAGAATAGTGCAACAATGAGGTTGTAAAATTAAATTAAACGACATGAATGGAAGAGAGTATTATTGTGGGTGTCTTATGACGATATTCATCAAATATTTGTGCCAGTGAATGTAGGTACAAGACGACACGAAGCGAAAAAATGAAAACAGAACGATGAAGTCATAACAGAAAGAAAGCAGGCGGGAATACAACAAGAGCTCTTATTGAATTCAACTTTTGCGACATCTTTATATGCTAATACAGGGTCACAATGGAGTTTCTCCTTAAGTGTTTCATAAAAGAGGATATGAAATATTTTTACGATCCTTCTCAAATATAACCGATTTATAACTCTATCATAAATATATTATTAAATTAACAAAAAAATTTTACAAAAAAATCTTTAACTAGATTAATGGTGCTAATAAGCTGCAAATTATTCATGGTGGTGTTGGATGGATTAACAATTCGCAAATGTTCATACAAAACTTCCGTGTTGTGTGATACGAGTAAGCGAGCTTAATATCGGTCGCTGCTCCTAAATGAACGGGGTCGACCCATTGTTAACTAATTTAGGGTAGTTCTAAAGCTTAGGAAGGAAAATGAAACAGTTTGAACATCATCCCAAAGACTTAAATTGCTCTATAGTATAACTCAAATTATATCTATTGAAGGAAAGTTATGCTCTTAAATATATGGTTATTGCATTTATATATTGCGAGTTATTTGAAATTCCCGACTTATCAATTATGCACAGACTAAAATTCTGTGCACAATGTTGTTAGGGTTCTGCAATTATTAAAGGTAAACTGGCGTTTCAACAATAACTCCAACTAAGCCAAATGGAACAAAGGCAACGATTCAAATAAAGCGACCATAGGTACCGGTTCCGGACAATATTAGACTATATATTTCTCGGAATATGAACCGCAGAAGGTGCTAAAATGTGTGCAGTGTATTGCAGAAGTTCTCGAATTACAAATTATTTTGAAATAGATTTAATATCACCAAATATTAATTTGATACAAAATTCTTTTGTTAATAAATACATTAAAACTTTACGTTTAGAAGATTCGAAGTATGCAAAGTCTTGGATGGTTCGTAGTTAATATTATTTCATTTTAGCAATCCCTGTCCAGAGATAACCTTGAATTCCTAAATACTTTGAAAACATGTCTAAATATATATTGCAAATCTGACTATTTTTGGAGTGCTGGACTCCGAAAATAGGGTAACGGAGAGTTCTCTGAATTTGTTTGCAGAATGTGGCTTTCACCTACACTTTTTTAGAGGATACTTGAAACATCTGCAAACTGATTAAATCTTTATTTTATTAAAAGTAATCTTGAGGAATAACTGATCTTGACTGTGAAAATGATTGTGAGAGTTTTTAAAATCTAGATTTGATTCTTTGATTGTGTTAGTGTAGACTTTCAAAAAAAAATCATTTAATATCTCTTGCTTTACATAACCGACTTTCACGATTTATCTTAATTCGAAAATCATCATCACCCGGCTTTCTAGAATCTATTTCGGAGGAGGCAATTAAATAATTCGCGTTAACAAACAAAAGTATGTATGCGCCACTTTTTGTCGAACTCCAAGGTTATTTCCCATGTTTTCTTCTTCAGTTTCTACCCAGTATGGGAATGAGGAACACCATTTTCTCAAGAGGTAATGAACTGCTTCCTCTTATTATGGGTTTGTATAATTAAGCAGCGACGCGGATTTACTTCTTATTGACTTGCGGTCGACCAACCTCGTATATTTTTATGAAAGCTTCTTTAAGATGGGTTAATGACTGATTAGTTTACATATTTTACATAAACCTTTATTTACACTATTAATTAATAATTTGTATTTTAATTATTTTTTTTTATTGTAGATGTGGAGGTTCTCTTGTGAGCAGACGACATGTTGTCACAGCTGGACATTGTGTTGCAAGAGCGGTTCCTAGACAAGTTCATGTGACATTGGGAGATTACGTCATAAATTCGGCTGTTGAACCATTACCAGCCTACACATTCGGCGTTTCCTCAATACAGGTCTGTTTTGTCCATGTTGATTATTAATTAAGGGCAGCTCTCGTTGACCAACACATATACATCGACCCTTTGATGCAAATGTATTTGTCGAAGGGACCCAGTAAATATTAAACGGTTACAATCGGCTGGATGACCGTTTTCCATTTAACGAAGCCGGGTAATTGTGTTTCCTGGTCGCAGATAGAAATAATGTTGATCGAAATCGATTTAAACAAAATACGGAAAAAATTCCTCATCCTATATTTATTATTTTTATTGTTAAATTTTTATTTTATTTTTAACATCACATTTCTCCATCAACAACGTTGACTTTCTTTTTATAATGTTCATTTTAAAATTAGCGATTTCTCTATCGTTTGACTTATACACGCTATTTACAAAGAGATGTGGAATAATTTTAGATTTCTTATCTAATAAATGAATAAGTTGGTAAAGGATTAATTGCGAAAATTGTACTTGATGATTATTTCATTAAACAATTGTTTCGGAGGAATCGTTACGGTAAAGTCCGGATGCCTGAGGCTCGGTTGAAGATGCGAAAACGAAAGTGATCAATTATCGTTAAGTGGGAGTCGCCTGGCTTTCGTTTCTTCAACATTTGGCCGTGATTCCACACTTTCTCCTTTAGACGAACGATTTGAAACTGCTATATTACACGGTTATTAGTTATTACTATGACTAGCGCCACCTCCTAATGAATAATTATAGCTCCTTTTTTATGTTGTTTAGGTTTAAATATAATTTAAATAATTTTTAGGTTGATAAAAAATTAACATCGATAATTTCACCCTTTCTAATAAATTAAGAGAACATGTTAATACATTTTTCTTTATTATTTAATGTAGGTTATTTAGGTCTTCATTAATTAGTAGCAAATGAAGCTGGTTTATTTAATTAAATTGATTACAATTTTATTATTTATTTATATTACTTTAAAAATTTTAACTCATAAAAATTCTATAAAGAAACAATAAACTTGGTAATTTCATTATAGTGAAAGTGCAGAATCGACTGCGATGTTTTTGCAATATCGGTAGTCGAAAGCCTTTAAATCGTTGTCTAGAAAGTGTAAGTGAAGTCATCTGGTAAACTTCTTTTCGGCGAGATGTGCTAACTAAAAGGTATTGACAGAAGAAAAGAGATTGTTTACTGTTAAAATTTTTAACAAGGATAATTTCTTTTATAAATAAAAGAAGAATAAGTTACCATCACTTTGTTGAGCATAGGCGCTTGTATTAATGCGTTTAAATGCTCTTAAATATTATATAAATGTGTAGCCCCTATAAGAGTATTTGCCCCTATTTATTAAAAAGTAGGTTATCAGTTCTTCGAACGTTTGATATCAACAGTTATAGTGATGTCGGTGTCGCAATATTCAGTGAATTTCACTTAAGATGCAATATACAAAAATATATTTCCATAGAAACCAGAGCGTACCTACTTACTTTGTCCTACCTAAAGTGCTTATTATTAAAATATAATTTAACATTACAGTAAACCTCGATGTAGCGGATCAAAACTAAAATCATTCGGGTTTAGCCGTCTTGAGAGACATGCGGCTAAATCCGAATGTTTCTAGTTCTAGGTCTAGTGTTAGTTCTAGTTTTAATTGTTATTTAGCGTTAGATTATGGTATATTTTTATTAAACGAAAAGTAGAACTAACACTAGACTTACAACCAGAAACATTCTGGTTTAGAATGTTATAAAACTTAGGGTTATGAAAAATTAAAATTTACCATTAAGTAATTTTTTATCAACCTTACATGTTTCGACAGTCTTTAGTTGTTATCTTCAGAGGTTTTGTCATTATAAATTCGATACAACGTTGGTAATCACATCGGCAAGTCGTTTGGTGTTTGCTCTATTTAACACTGCTTCGTTGATCGGCATGGTTGTCCAGGTCCAATCAATGTAAAAACTACGGGGGGCTACCGGGGGGTGCAAGGGGTGCACTGCACCCGGGCGCCGCTTAAAAGGGGGCGCCGGCGCCTTTTTAATGTTTTCTCCAACAATATCTTATTTTTCTTTTGCAGTATTTAGACCTGTCAGCAGTATCTAGTCTTCAGAAAACAGTATTTAGTCTCCACAAAGCAATTTTAGTCTTTAGAAAGCAGTATTTAGTGGTCCAGACGCTGTATTTAGACCTGTCGGCAGTATCTAGTCTTCAGAAAGCAGTATTTAGTCTTCTAGAAGCAGTATCTAATCGTCTGCCAAAGTTATATATGTTTTCTTCAAAATATTTTATCTTTCTTTTGCAGTATTTAGACCTGTTAGTAGTATCTAGTCTTCAGAAAACAGTATTTAGTCTCCACAAAGCAATTTTAGTCTTTAGAAAGCAGTATTTAGTGTTCCAGATGCTGTATTTAGACCTGTCGGCAGTATCTAGTCTTCAGAAAGCAGTATTTAGTCTTCTAGAAGCAGTATCTAATCGTCTGCCAAAGTTATATATGTTTTCTCCAAAATATTTTATCTTTCTTTTGCAGTATTTAGACCTGTTAGTAGTATCTAGTCTTCAGAAAACAGTATTTAGTCTCCACAAAGCAATTTTAGTCTTTAGAAAGCAGTATTTAGTGTTCCAGACGCTGTATTTAGACCTGTCGGCAGTATCTAGTCTTCAGAAAGGAGTATTTAGTCTTCTAGAAGCAGTACTTAATCGTCTGCCAAAGTTATATATGTTTTCTCCAAAATATTTTATCTTTCTTTTGCAGTATTTAGACCTGTTAGTAGTATCTTGTCTTCAGAAAACAGTATTTAGTCTCCACAAAGCAATTTTAGTCTTTAGAAAGCAGTATTTAGTGGTCCAGACGCTGTATTTAGACCTGTCGGCAGTATCTAGTCTTCAGAAAGCAGTATTTAGTCTTCTAGAAGCAGTATCTAATCGTCTGCCAAAGTTATATATGTTTTCTTCAAAATGTTTTATCTTTCTTTTGCAGTATTTAGACCTGTTAGTAGTATCTAGTCTTCAGAAAACAGTATTTAGTCTCCACAAAGCAATTTTAGTCTTTAGAAAGCAGTATTTAGTGGTCCAGACGCTGTATTTAGACCTGTCGGCAGTATCTAGTCTTCAGAAAGCAGTATTTAGTCTTCTAGAAGCAGTATCTAATCGTCTGCCAAAGTTATATATGTTTTCTCCAAAATATTTATCTTTCTTTTGCAGTATTTAGACCTGTTAGTAGTATCTAGTCTTCAGAAAGCAGTATTTAGTCTCCACAAAGAAATTTTAGTCTTTAGAAAGCAGTATTTAGTGGTCCAGACGCTGTATTTAGACCTGTCGGCAGTATCTAGTCTTCAGAAAGCAGTATTTAGTCTTCTAGAAGCAGTATCTAATCGTCTGCCAAAGTTATATATGTTTTCTCCAAAATATTTTATCTCTCTTCTGCAGTATTTAGACCTGTTAGTAGTATCTAGTCTTCAGAAAACAGTATTTAGTCTCCACAAAGCAATTTTAATCTTTAGAAAGCAGTATTTAGTGGTCCAGACGCTGTATTTAGACCTGTCGGCAGTATCTAGTCTTCAGAAAGCAGTATTTAGTCTTCTAGAAGCAGTATCTAATCGTCTGCCAAAGTTATATATGTTTTCTTCAAAATATTTTATCTTTCTTTTGCAGTATTTAGACCTGTTAGTAGTATCTAGTCTTCAGAAAGCAGTCTTTAGTCTCCACGAAGAAATTTTAGTCTTTAGAACTCAGTATTTAGTGTTCCAGACGCTGTATTTAGACCTGTCGGCAGTATGTAGTCTTCAAAAAGCAGTATTTAATCTTCCAAAGCAGTATCTGGTCTTCAGAAAGCAGTATTTAATCTTCCAGAGCAGTATCTAGTCTTCAGAAAGCCGTATTTAGTTTTTTAGAAGCAGTATCTAGGCTTCTGCCAACGTTATGTATGTTTTGTTCTTGATACTGACAGCTACTTCTTTCTGGGGGGATAGACCATCATCTTTTTGGCAGCCTCTTATTTTCTACACGGATCTTGTACAACCTGGTACCTCATTTCCGCAGCTGTTACTTTGCTTTTGTGCTTATCCTACATTGGCAAAGTTTCCGTATTGGTGATTTCCTGTCCTGTGCAATAACAAGACAAGTCCATTGGTTCGTTGTTCATATTCTTCGCATTCTTTTATTGAACACATAAGTATTGCCATCAAAAATCATGTTTGGTTTATAATCAATGTTTTGTTTTCTCTGAACAGTAATTTCAGACTTCATGTGGACTTTGAACAATGTAATTCCTGTTTTTTGCTGAAGTCTAGTTTATAACTATTGCAATTTCAGACTTTGCGCCCCTCCGCATTCCGCCCAAAATGCGTGGGGGGGGGGCACTCCGGTTCCCGCACCCTGGCGCTTCATTTGCTAGCGCCGGCACTGTTTATGATACACCCAAAAACTGAGAATTGGAATCATCCGCGCGATCTCCCATGAATTTTAGGAATCATCTAATATATACAACAATCATCCACTGGATACTGGATTTAATTACGATATAAAATGTATCTATCTAACTAAGGAATACTGGAACCAATCCCTATTGATACTACACAAGTGTACACTTTGCATGCATATGCTTAATTATTTACATTATTTTTTATTTGCTCAGATTATTCATTGAATAAAATTCAATTCAATATGCAATAATTCGATGAGTTAAACCTACCAAAATAGGCAAAGTTGTTTTAAATCATGTAAAACTTGTGTAATCCTATTAATGAATCAAAATTTTTCTTTCGTACGCATTAATAAACCATAATAATCTTTTTTTTATAATTTTGTGATTCATTTCAGGTACACCCTTTCTTCAAATTCACACCCCAAGCGGATCGATTCGACGTCGCCGTACTGAGATTAGATAGAACCGCCCAATCGCTGCCGCACATCGCTCCAATTTGTCTACCTCCAAAAGGTGAGAGCTTCCTGGGTGAGGTCGGGGTGGCTGCCGGATGGGGTGCGATGAGTCCCGGATCCAGACTGCGCCCCCAAACCCTACAAGCCGTTAAAGTGCCTGTGATCGAAAGCAGACTTTGCGAAAGGTGGCACCGCTCGAAAGGAATCGGAGTCGTTATTTACGATGAAATGCTCTGTGCCGGCTATAAAAACGGTGGTCGAGATAGCTGTCAGGGGGATAGCGGGGGTCCTTTGATGCTTCAGAAACAAAATCGGTGGTATCTGATTGGAATCGTTTCTGCGGGATATTCGTGTGCTCAACCCGGACAACCTGGAATTTATCATCGGGTGTCTCATACTGTTGATTGGATTACTAAAGCTATTGAAAGTTAAAAAGGAGTAATTTTAAATTAAATGTTGTATGAAAATATAACTTTAGTGAATTATCACAAAAGTTACCATTTTTTCTTCAATTTTAAAAGATTTTCAATTTACAAAGATCACTAAATTATTCTGTTTTCTTTTTAATTCTTTTACAAAGAAAATGGAAGTAATCCTTTTTTATTTAAGAGTTAATTTATTATTTTAAACCTGATTCAATTAATTATTAAAGCTCAGAGTGATCTTATTTTAGTAAAATCCTTATTTATTTTAGGCTACTTAATTTAAGTGTTGTTTTTAATGATGAAGTGATGTTTTTTTATGTATTTAAGTAAATTAAGTTGTTGCTTTGTGTAAATTATTATAAGTTGTAATTATTTCATAATTTTCATTCCTAAATAAAAAAATGTATTTAATTTTATGAATTTATTTTCTAAGATATAGGCAACTCAAATAACTCGTATGTTAAAATTCTGAATCCTATCGAATTGTATTATCTGACTATTTACAAATTCTAAAAATATCTATCGATAAAATTACAACTTAATACACATCTAATCTTGTTTCTAAATTCGGTTATAAAACCGAACATATTTATTCCTCTTATTTTCTTGTGAAAAAACATAACTTTACGGAGTAATGGCTTCGTTGAAGGTGATAAAGATTTCCTCATAAACTAGGGCTGCTCTCAAACATAACTTAAGAGTGTTATTTTCAGCCGGTGTTGTATTCCTCGTGGAGCAGTTCATGTTCATGGAGGGTGAGGATCGGTGAGCTTCATTTTATTATGCCTTTTAACCCAGACGAACTTTAAAGTGCTCTTGTATGCCCGTCAGTTATGAATTTCAAGGGTTTAGGATACGACCTGAAGCCGATATCCCTGGCAGACGACGAGCAACATGACGAAGAATTTCTCAAGATTAATCCTCTAGGGTTTGTCCCAGCTTTAAAACTGCACGATCGCGTTTTGATCGATTCTTACAATATTATGATATATTTGGAAGAAAATCGTTTTGGATATAAATTAATTCCAGAAGATAATGACGAAAAAATAAAAGTAAGTCAAAGTAATTAAAGTTAATATTCTAGAAAAGGGTGTTTTTAGGTTCGGGAAATCGTTCTATTGATTGTGTGTAGTATTCAGCCCATTCAAAATACTGGGGTGCTGAAAAAGTTGGACGATTATGAGGAATGGCCCAAGTTTTGGATTGCGAAAGGATTTAAAGCTTTGGAAGCGATTCTTTCGAAAACCGCTGGGAAATATTGCGTTGGCGATAAAATAACTATGGCTGATGTTTGTTTGGTACCTCAAGTTTTTAATGCTAGGAAATATAAAGTCGAAGTGGAGGATTATCCTCTAATTGTTCGAATCGATAAAGAATTGGAGAATCATCCTTGTTTCTCAAGTACACATCCTTATAAACAACCGGATTATCCTGGAAATAAAACTAATTGAGTAATATGATGCGATGTTCAGAATGTTATTCAATTGAAAAATATCACAATAAATATATAATGTGTCATCTATAACGTGCTGTTGATGCTTTTTAATCAAAAATTTGCCACAAATATACCAAAAACTGTTAGGAATGATTTAAAACCTCTTTTTTTAGGTGTACTGACAAGGCTGAGTCAGTAGTTCTGTTACTGTTAAAGTCCTGTTATAAAAAGCTTGAGTAAATAAATAATTTTAATTGCATTGTTGCAAGAAAGTGCAAGAAAAACTCGGTTAAATGTCCGATCACGCGTAGACGTGTTCTGTTCCGCTTCAACAAAACTGTTATTAATTTCGTTCATTTGTAGTGTATTCCTATTTTTCGGTGACCTAAGTTTTTGTGAACGGTTGGTCTCTTTAATTTGGTAGCTGTAGTGCATGTGGAGATCTTGTTGTGTGAAATAATTAAGATTTTCTTAAGAAAAATTATTGTTGAACTTTGACCGACGATTCCAGTTGAGGTGAACGGGGGTGTCGTAAAAGAACTCGTGTTATTGTAAACACGTGACGTCACTCACAAACTCGTTATGGATTCCAAAACAACTAAGAAAATGCTCTCTTCAATGGAAAATCTTTTTAAAAACTCGATGGGAGCTTTCGAGGATAAGTTACAAACAGCCCTTTCTAATAAAGGTACTAATGAGAAATTCAGTAGTTTTAAACGGCTCAGTAAAGAGTTTGAAATATTCAAGTTGAACATTCAGGGCGCTATTTCTGATATAAAGCATGCAGTTATGAATATGGACGAACGTCTAGACAGTTTAGAACAATACTCCAGGCGCAATTGCCTTTTGTTCCATGGGATTGAAGAATTAGACGGAGAAAATGTTTCGGCCGTCGTAACTCGACCGTCGTAGCTGATATGGTTGAACAAGAAAAATCTTAAAGGTAGCAAATTTTTTGTAACTGAATCTCTCACCAAAAAACGTATGGAATTGTATCAATCTGTCATGGATGCTGTGGGTCCGAAAAATACATGGACTAGAGATGGAAAAATTTTTGTAGTCAATTCAAGAAATAAAGCCGTGGTTATTAAAGGAATTCTAGAACTAGAGGAACTAGCAGTTGACAAGAGGAGGCGACATTCTGGTGTCAAAACGCGTTTTCAGCAGCTCCAAAGGGAAGTTTCCTGCTTGACTAAATAATAGATAAATAATAGACTTTTTTTTCTGTTTTTCTTAGTTTTTTTCTCTTTTCTGTTCCTTTACTTGGGCGTGTTTTATTTTTATTTTTAAATTTGCCTACTGTATCTCAATATATAATTATGAAGATTGGTCATTTAAATGTGCGATCACTGCCTGCTCACTTTGCTGCTTTGAAGGATATCATAGTTAATGGTTCTTATGACATATTCGCCATCACTGAAACATGGATCTATTCTAATTCTAACCATTCACTCTTTTCTATAGATAACTACTGTCACAGTTTTGTGGGTCGAGAGGGACGAGCGGGCGGCGGTGTTGGTGTGTATGTAAAGGATACCTATAGTTATCAAATAATCTTTGACGAACTTCTTCCGTACGTTGAACAACTGTGGATAGAGGTGCGTTTTAAAAAACGATCGTTGACCCTAGGAGTTGTGTATAGACCTCAAGTAAGTATTTAAAATTTTTTAAGGAATCAAATTATGTTTAAATGGGAAAATATGCAACTCCACTTACCATTACCGGTAATTTGAATGTCATTAATGCACTTTAAACATTGTGATGTAAAGCTTGGCAAATCCATCTTGCCCTCTTCAGTTGCGCAGAAGAAGGAGTGCGAGGATTCGCTCGCTAAAAATTTACTAGATACAGTGAATTTCACTTAAAATGCAATATACAAAAATATATTTTCATAGAAACCAGGGCGTACCCAAGGTTTATATATAAGAGGTTGTCTAGGTTCGTACGCAATCATACTGCGCATTACGTCACATGTGGAAAATAATACCGCCACGCAATTCAAATTAAACAAAGGCATGGAGCACCACATGGCCATGAGGTTGCGTACGCAATCCGTGATCGCTTACGTCACGAAACACTCCTGCTCTTGCCCCTCGCCCACAAACTAAAATCAAAGTTTTGCAGCATAGGAACTTAGACAACCTTTAATATATAAACCTTGGGGCGTACCTACTTGCTTTGTCCCACATAAAATGCAACATGTCAATATAATTTGACTTTACTGTAAAACCTCGATATAACGAATCAATACAGGGAACGCTGCGAGCTTTGAATTACAAATAAAACTAGAACTAACACTAGACCTAGAACTATAACGTATCGGGTTTAGTAACTCGAATGTTTCTAGTTCTAGGTCTAGTGTTAGTTCTAGTTGTACACTAGCACTCTCACTAGAACTAACACAAGACCTAGAACTAGAATCATTCAGGTTTAGCTGTCTTGAAAGACGTGCAGCTAAACCCGAATGTTTCTACTTGTCGGTCTAGTGTTAGTTCTAATCTTACACTAGCACTATCACTAGATTTAACACAAGACTTAGAACTAGAATCATTCGGGTTTCGCTGTCTTGAAAGACGCACGGCTAAACCCGAATGTTTCTAGTTCTAGATCTAGTGTTAGTTCTAGTTTTACACTAGCACTATCACTAGAACTAACACAAGACCTAGAACTAGAATCATTCGGGTTTAGCTGTCTTGAAAGACGTGCAGCTAAACCCGAATGTTTCTACTTCTTTGTCTAGTGTTAGTTCTAATCTTACACTAGCACTATCACTAGATTTAACACAAGACCTAGAACTAGAATCATTCGGGTTTCGCTGTCTTGAAAGACGCACGGCTAAACCCGAATGTTTCTAGTTCTAGATCTAGTGTTAGTTCTCGTTTTACACTAGCACTATCACTAGAACTAACACAAGACCTAGAACTAGAATCATTCGGGTTTAGCTGTCTTGAAAGACGTGCGGCTAAACCCGAATGTTTCTACTTATCGGTCTAGTGTTAGTTCTAATCTTACACTAGCACTATCACTAAATTTAACACAAGACCTAGAACTAGAATCATTCGGGTTTCGCTGTCTTGAAAGACGCACGGCTAAACCCGAATGTTTCTAGATCTATAGTCGAGCCGTCGAATTTGTGCAGTGGTAAAGCACCGTGACAGGTACTTACAAAAAAAGGGGTAGTCGGTTCCTTCGTTATGTAACCGCCTACTCCCACCAGGGTCTATAAGGCGCAGCTACACTATACGAGAATAAACCTTCCTTTACAGTCAGATAAGAAGTTATGAATACCGTTCACAGTGCGTCAGCGGCTTTTATTATTTTTTTGTCTCCAATAACGCGCTCAGTGCGCTACCCCCAGAAGGGGTGTGGTCACTTGTTTTGACGAATCCGGACAGGGCGACCGACTATGTAAGAAATTTACCTACTTGTCACGGTGATTTATCACTGCACAAATTCGACGGCTCGACTATAGATCTAGTGTTAGTTCTCGTTTTACACTAGCACTATCACTAAAACTAACACAAGACCTAGAACTAGAATCATTCAGGTTTAGCTGTCTTGAAAGACGTGCAGCTAAACCCGAATGTTTATACTTCTCGGTCTAGTGTTAGTTCTAATCTTACACTAGCACTATCACTAGATTTAACACAAGACCTAGAACTAGAATCATTCGGGTTTCACTGTCTTGAAAGACGCACGGCTAAACCCGAATGTTTCTAGTTCTAGATCTAGTGTTAGTTCTAGTTCTAGATCTAGTGTTAGTTCTAGTTTTACACTAGCACTATCACTAGAACCAACACAAGACCTAGAACTAGAATCATTCGGGTTTAGCTGTCTTGAAAGACGTGCGGCTAAACCCGAATGTTTCTACTTATCGGTCTAGTGTTAGTTCTAATCTTACACTAGCACTATCACTAGATTTAACACAAGACCTAGAACTAGAATCATTCGGGTTTCGCTGTCTTGAAAGACGCACGGCTAAACCCGAATATTTCTAGTTCTAGATCTAGTGTTAGTTCTAGTTCTAGATCTAGTGTTAGTTCTAATTTTACACTAGCACTATCACTAGAACCAACACAAGACCTAGAACTAGAATCATTCGGGTTTAGCTGTCTTGAAAGACGTCCAGCTAAACCCGAATGTTTCTACTTCTCGGTCTAGTGTTAGTTCTAATCTTACACTAGCACTATCACTAGATTTAACACAAGACCTAGAACTAGAATCATTCGGGTTTCACTGTCTTGAAAGACGCACGGCTAAACCCGAATGTTTCTAGTTCTAGATCTAGTGTTAGTTCTAGTTCTAGATCTAGTGTTAGTTCTAGTTTTACACTAGCACTATCACTAGAACCAACACAAGACCTAGAACTAGAATCATTCGGGTTTAGCTGTCTTGAAAGACGTGCGGCTAAACCCGAATGTTTCTACTTATCGGTCTAGTGTTAGTTCTAATCTTACACTAGCACTATCACTAGATTTAACACAAGACCTAGAACTAGAATCATTCGGGTTTCGCTGTCTTGAAAGACGCACGGCTAAACCCGAATATTTCTAGTTCTAGATCTAGTGTTAGTTCTAGTTCTAGATCTAGTGTTAGTTCTAATTTTACACTAGCACTATCACTAGAACCAACACAAGACCTAGAACTAGAATCATTCGGGTTTAGCTGTCTTGAAAGACGTCCAGCTAAACCCGAATGTTTCTACTTCTCGGTCTAGTGTTAGTTCTAATCTTACACTAGCACTATCACTAGATTTAACACAAGACCTAGAACTAGAATCATTCGGGTTTCGCTGTCTTGAAAGACGCACGGCTAAACCCGAATATTTCTAGTTCTAGATCTAGTGTTAGTTCTAATCTTACACTAGCACTATCACTAGAACTAACACAAGACCTAGAACTAGAATCATTCGGGTTTAGCTGTCTTGAAAGACGTGCGGCTAAACCCGAATGTTTCTACTTCTCGGTCTAGTGTTAGTTCTAATCTTACACTAGCACTATCACTAGATTTAACACAAGACCTAGAACTAGAATCATTCGGGTTTAGCCGTCTTGAGAGACATGCGGCTAAACCCGAATGTTTCTAGACCTAAGTCTAGTGTTGGTTCTAATTTTAATTGTTATTCAGCGTTAGATTGTGGTATATTTTTATTGAACGAAAAGTAGAACTAACACTAAACCTAGAACCAGAAACATTCGGGTTTAGTCGTGCGTCTCTTAAGACGAAAACTCAGAGTCATCATAAGGACATCACCTTTTCCAACCAACTCTTTTTTTGCAAAACTACCCAATGCCTGTAATATTAAGCTTTTATGTGGGCCAGAAAAAGTGCAAGGTTGCAATTAAAAAATCGTAACTCCGAAATTTGAAATTTCAAATAAATGATCTTCCATACATCAAATTCTAAATAAATTTGCTTTATATTGCTTTTTATAATATCTCAATTAGTTTTTTGGTACGATTTTTTTAACATCTGTGTTTAAAGTTTAGAATAATAAAACATGCCATGTTGGGTTTAAAAACTTATAATAACAATGTTTATGGAAAATAAAAAAATATTTATAGCACCTTCAATCTTCATCAAATTTACTTTAAAATGTTCTTTATTTTATTATGATATCTCCATTCGTTCTGGAGATACGATTTTTTAATATTTGTATTACATATTATCCAAAATATACTCCAAAAATTACACTACTTCAATTACCATCCTGTAACAGTAAATTTTCGAACTCATTTCTCGCTCGTTCTAGCAAAATCAAATTAAATTGAAACAACGGATCGAAAGGTGAATGTACAGAGGTACCTTGGATGTTGTGCAACTTAAAACTCGCCGAAAAGCAAATAAAACGCCAGTCTTCTTCGTGGTTGTCTTCGTCACTGTTCCTCTTTCTTCGCGACCACATTTTTTTTCCGGCGAACATATGTAGGTCAATTGGTCCGTTACAATAATTTTTACTGTTAAGTCCCTCTTCTTTCTTTCCGGGCGGTCGTCTATGGTTAAAGACGTTGTCGTCGCGTAGACTCGTCGTTGCTTCCTCACGCTTGAAAACACGACCAATAAGAGCTCCCAACGATGCCTCGGCGAAATTTTGAGAAATTGTAGTGCGGAATGCGTTCGATTCACGTAAACATGGTCGAGAAATGAGAATCGCAACGTTGTTGTTGCTATGTAGTGTCCAGGTGTTTGGGTTTCTTGGACAGTGGAGATTTGTTAGAAATGTCACGGAAAATAAAGAAATTGATTCTCGAGGTAATTATTTTTGTGACTTATACTATTGTTAATAATGACAAGATTTTAAAAAGCGGACGTAATATTGAGAATATTGTTGTTGAAAGGGAAGGATAACGTCTTTCTCCATTTCTTTCCAGTCTGTTAGAGATAGCTGCTTTCATTCGATAGTGCGAAAATGGAAAACCTACTGAACTGCAATATATGATACCATACTAACAACTTTCATATCCGAGATCATCCCACTAACAGTTACATTTCTTTTTAGATTTTCTAAAATCCGTGTTACTAATAAGATTTTTTTTATTGTAGGAAGAGCTTTCGTTACTATGCTTGGATATCCCCCAAAATGTCAAAGAAAAGGATCATCACATTCTTGCACGTTATCGGTAACGTGTTGGTTAGCTGGTGGATCTAGCGAGGAAGGGTGCGGATCAAATCCTTGGTTAGTTGGATGTTGCGTTATTAAGAAAAAAGGATTTTTGAATAAAAATCAAGTGATTGATCAAAACGATATTAAAGATCAAATGTAAATAAATTGTTCTGTTTATTTAATGTATAAATAACAAATTTTAATTTGTAGGGACTCGAATGAAGATAGTGTTTTGCAACGTCGAAACGATGATTTTATATTTGAATGTGGAATATCAGCTAACAGAATACTTTCAAAAAGAATTATTGGTGGAAAGGATGCGTATTTTGGACAATTCCCATGGCAGGCTCATATTAAGATTTCTGCTTACCAATGCGGAGGTGTATTAGGTATTTTAAATCTATATTTATAAGTTTTTTTATTTATTTCGTTAACTCTACTTTTAGTATCAAGTAAATATGTCGCTACAGCTGCTCATTGTATCATAAAGGCCAAGTTATACGATATTGTTGTTTATCTTGGAGAATTGGATACGCAAGACACCGGGTCGGTGGTAGAACTCGCACCCGCAGAGCTCCACAGGGTAGGTTATTTGATACAAGTGTTTACAGTCTGCAGATTAAACGAGATTAAATTGAATACTCAACCAGGTTTGTATTTCATGTTTCTTATTATTGTTTCATAAAAATTTCAGGTAAAAACCAAGATTATTCACCCAAAGTTTCAATTTAGGAGGACCCAACCGGATAGATTCGACGTTGCTCTTTTAGAATTAGTAACAGAAGCCGGTTCTTCGTATCATATAGCTCCGATATGCTTACCGGAAGGACATTTGGATCTTCGTAATCGAGAGGGTGTTGTTGCCGGTTGGGGAAAAACCAAACCAACGGCGGAATTAATGGGTACTAATATTCTAAGAAGTGCTACTGTACCTATATTAGGTAAAAATATATCGGGAATTTCATATAACTTGCAATATATGAATTCAGTGTCCCACATAAAATGCAAAATTGCTTCATAATACAGACATGGGGTAGTTTTGCAAAGGAAAAGTTTTGCTTGGAAAAAAGGGACAACCTTGAGTTTCCGCATGGTTAAACCCGAATTTTTCCTTTCTGGTTCTAGGTCTAGTGTTAGTTAGACTTTTACACTAGCACTATCACTAGAACTAAAACTAGACCGAGAACTAGAAACATTCGGATTTAGCTGCACGTCTCTCAAGACGGCTAAACCCAAATGATTTTAATTCTTGGTCTAGTGTTAGTTCTAGTTTTAGTGCAATAAAAATATACAACATAGTGATATCTGATGTTAACTAGCGCTACCTACCACTGTTACTAGAACTCATATTAGATCTAGAACTAGAAACATGCCGGTTTAGCCGCACGTTTCTCAAACCCGAATGATTCCAGTTCTAGGTTTTATGTTAATTCTAGTGCAAAACTGGAACTAACACTAGACCGAGTACTAGAAACATTCGGATTTAGCCGCACGTCTCTCAAGACGGCTAAACCTGAATGATTCTAGTTTTAGGTCTAACGTTAGTTCTTGTTTTGCACTAACACTAACACAAGACCTAGATCTAGAAAACAACGGATTTAGCCTTGCGTCTTCACATTAGAGCTGGACCTAACATTAGACCTAGAATTAGAAACATTCAGACATGTTGCATTTTATGTGGGACAAAGTTCCTGGTTTCTATAAAAATAATTTTTTGTATATTGCATTTTAAGTGGAATTCACTGTACTTAAAATGATATGATTATATTTGATATGCAGTGCATACGAAAAAGTTATCTCTTGGTTGTATCCGAATTTTCTACTTTCTTGTTTTGCATGTGAAATCGACACAGTTTAAGATGTAGATTTCGGATAGCACTTGCTTGTAAAGTTTGTTTTAGGGTTAAAGATAAGCTTATCGAGGTTTTATTTACACCAGTGAACTTTCTTAATATTATTCATTTGGTTATTTCTTTCCATCTCAATTTTAATATAATTGAAATAAAACTATGTGTATTTATAGATGTTTATGTGAATAAAAAACTTTGCTTTTCAGAAGGGTGGAATTTTTTTTATTTTCGGCTCAACCGGTTTCGACTATTCTTTTTTAGTCATCTTCAGGAACAGTAGCCACGTCAGTTTCACTCTTAATTTTCATAATCTGAATTCATCTTTTCTTTTATTTACGTTTTCTTGAATTCTTTGTTATTAAATGATGTCAAATTTGTTTCTAATTTTATGTTTTTTCTTATTTTCTAGATCACGTTAATCTTGTTAGTCTTTACAATGTTGTCTTTATTATTCACATAAATATTCTAACAAGATGGGAAGTAATAATATTAATGATATTTATAGATGGATTTTTTAATTTTCAGCTCTACCGGTTTCGATCGTACATCCAATCATCCTCAGGAGCAACGTCATTATACATATTTGTTTGTTATTCAAGCTGCTATCTTCTTGATTACTTAATTCTTCTCCTCGTTGTTACCTTGTTATCAATTCAATATTATTCAATATGTTTTTCTTACCCACTATGCGCCATGTGTTTCTTTTACTTTTTTGAGGTTAAACCTCAAAAAACAACGAGGATTGATTTGAATCGATAACAAGGTGACAACGAGGAGAAGAATTAAGTAATCAAGAAGATAGCAGCTTGAATAACAAACAAATATGTTTTTTAAAAATATGTATAATGACGTTGCTCCTGAGGATGATTGAATGTACGATCGAAACCGGTAGAGCTGAAAATTAAAAAATTCATCTATAAATACACATAGTTTTATTTCAATTATATTTGCAAACACTTCTAAGTCTTTATTACAGATATCAACAATTATCTAGAAATGGCTCTCCTGGAATTGTCACCAGCTGCAAGCATTAAGTGGACATACATGCTTTCATTTCGTCCTTTGTGGTTATTCTGAGAAGTTAGGTCTATTCTCTGATATTAATTGCTTAAAGTAGTCGTCCGATTTTTCGAACCTTAAAAAATATTTGATTTCTATTTCATAATTAAACAATTTTTCTATTACTTTTAGATATCAAGGAATGTATATCTTGGCACAAAACCAAACATATAAAAGTGGAACTATTCGATGAAATGATTTGTGCAGGACATGCCGATGGTCATCATGATGCTTGTTTAGGTGACTCAGGAGGTCCTCTAATTGTCCTCGAAGGTGGAAGATGGACTTTGGCCGGTTTAATAAGTGCAGGATTTGGTTGTGGAGAACCTCATCAACCAGGAATTTATCATTCCACATCAATCACAGCCGATTGGATAAGATCAATTATTTATTCTTGAAATATAACTGTAAATTTGATGTATATTATGTAAAATATTCTAATGTATTTAAATATATTTTTTTACGAGTAATAAATAATTTATAAACTTTCATATTTTTGTTTGTGTAAATAAATCAATAAAATTCTGCTATAAAATCGTCAAGTTTTCATTAAATTTATCATCGGTGTCATTCAATGCATGGGTTATAAATTGTTGCAACTCTTCGTTCTTATTTTTTTTCTTAGAGAACTAAGCAGGAAACTATTTTTTTTTCTGTTACGGTGTAAATCTAACTTTAGCTTTCTCTCTACATTCCACCGACTGACTTAGACCTTTCCTAAAGAAAGTGTGTCATAGACTTAACCTTAACCCAAAGGCAGGTGCCGAAGCCGCGTGAGCTTATAGTTGTGGCGCCCACCACCGCGCGGTTTCTCGTTCAGAATGGATAAAGAGTGGAAGATTTAAAGAGTGAAAGTCTTGTTTTTGTTGCTTGACATTTCACCGAAAACGTAATTTCTCTTCTTCTGGGTACTCCTATTTGACGTCCTTTATACATGAATCATATGATGTACGTAAACTTTTAAAGAACATAATTAAGTGAAAGTGATTTTTATGAAAATGAAACCTTTTTGATACAAAGATTTTCGAAATAATTATATGTTGTAATTTAATTAGAACAATTTTCACTTGAAAAGTTTAAGTAAAAGTTGGGAATTCTTTGGTAATCTTATAGGCTAAAAATGCGTTTAAAGTTGAAGAGAAACGGTTGTAAACTGAGTGGAGAATATTATTCGGACATTCGAAAAAAATTACATTAAATTTCTCCAATGTAACACCGGCTCGGTGTTAAGAGATTTTACTCTCACTTTGTCTCAGTCTGGTTCCACTCCAAAACAAATCAGTAGCCCGATCATCAGTGATCCGACATGTGGTTAAATAAATAGTGTATAGATTAACAAATTTCGTACTAAAAAAATTAATTTTTTAAGTAATCAAAAAAGTGTGTGGATGTTGTTAACTATAAAAGACCCAACATTTTTTGTTCAAAACCGTGAAACAGTGAAACTGCCTGTTCCACTCTGATTCTTTCTTCTTTCCTGAAAATGGTCAATTATTCTCTTTCGACTATTTTACTTTGGTTTTGGATGATAACTATTATTTCATGCTTAGAAAATGATATTGAAGGTGGGTACAATAAATTTAAATATTTAATTTAAACTTTGTGTATTTTATTAAAATTTCTTGTTACATTGCAAAGTTAAATTGGTTATAAATATTTGAATACGTTTCGTTTATAGTAACAGAACAATACATACATTGAAACGCAAATTGAAATTTCAATTTTCTATACCCACATCATTTTTAGTATTGTTGCAAAACTTTTTGTACAAATAAATGATGACTAGAATTGAAATTTCCCATTTTTATAAATTGAATGACCCGTTTTCGTATAGACTAGAATTTCATTTCACGTTTCATTAATTTGATTTGAATAAAATCCCTCGAAATAGTTTTGTTTTAAATACTTTTTTATTTTTAGATGTTAAACCAAAAAAAGAAAAATCTACAAAGCTTCGTTTTTTCGATGACATGGAATGTAAGTAAAACATTTAATAAAACAAATAAAATTACAATCTAGAAAATAATATAACTCATTACTCTTCAGTAACAATACGTTTATCTTTCGATCGAATGAAAGTAGAAGTAAGCCACTTTCTTCGGCGAATAAAAAAAAAAAAGTCGACTAAATTGCGAATTCTCCCTCACGAGGAGATAAACGATTTTAAATTGTTGTGAAAGTAAAGTAGGTAAATAAAATCTCAAGTGAGACCGTATTTGCATGATTTGACTTTAAAATGAACCTCAAAGTTATTATTTCATTTACAAAGTTTTCTAAATTAAAAAAAAAAACCTACAATGATAACAAAATAAATTATAATTACCGCAAAAAAAGTTTCGAAAGAGAATGTGTTTAGGAACTAGTACTCATAATAAAAGTTGTGCCAAATGTGTAATTATCGCAAAACTGATTTTTTGTGATATTTCTAACAATGTCGCCTTGAAACAATAGCGAATTACCCAACGAGTGTTGCGAGCGAACTCAAAACCGCAAACTGGAGCATTTCAAGCATGAGGATGTGACAAGGAAGAATTAGAGCTGTCCCATTGTTCCCAAACTTCCTGCTTTTTAGAGAGGGAGTGAAATTAAAAGCACTTACTGACACACATTTTAAATTCATTTAAACATATTTTAAAGCTAAATTTGGCTTTAAATGATATTTTAATTAGTTGATTTAGTTTAACTAAAGTATTGGAGTTAGCACCTTTATTAACTCTTCTACCACAATAAGTGGGAATGTTATGGCATATTTCATTTATAAGTAAATTAGGCATTTCTAAACTTTTGTTACACTTTATACAGGGTGTTCCGGTGACTCGGGGCATAAAATTAACCTCATATACTAGAGCAAAAATGATGACGATTCGTGAAAAAAAATTATTATAAAAGTCTTCAAATGGCCAAGATATGGGCCATCAAAGTTCAGAAATTTTAACACATTTTTCTAAATATTTTCAATACCATTTATGATAGAGCGTTGAAATTTGGTACAGGGTAAACAAATATCAAGCAAAATCATTGAACCAATTTTGACTTTTATCGGGCGGCGGCAACCATGCTATACAGGCTGTCCCTAAAATTTGTTTGCTCAGAACTTTTAACAAAAATATTAACAAGAACATAAAATTATAAACAAATAGTAATAAATAAAAAAGAAGAAAAAAATACTAAAGCAGATGTTCAAAAACACTGCCTGATATCGCCGTCTTAAATTAAAGCGCACTCTGCGGAGACCATTGATCTCAGTTCGAAGTTGATCAAATGAATCAACAATTCGTAACCTCAGTTGATCAACTGAAGTTATTTCAACGCAGTAAACTAGCGATTTAACGCGTTCCCATAAATAAAAATCTACAGGTGTAAGATCCGGCGATCAGGGGGCCAACTTATGGGTGCACCTACTCTTCGTTCAATCCACCGTCCCGGAAAACGTTCCCTCAGAAATTCCTGGACAGCCTGTGTGTTATGCGCAGGAGCACCATCATGCATATACCACATTGCTTGCCTTGTGTTTAAAAGAACATTATCTCAAAAATCATCTAATTTCTCTAAATGTCGCCTATATGTATGTCCATCCAGCCTTGATGGTAAGAAAACGGGTCCAATAATTACATCGCCCACAATGCCAGCCCAAACGTTATGAGAAAATCTCCATTGTGATTTCCAAGTTTTCTTAAATCTTGGATTTTCGTCTGCCCAACTATGTAAATTTCTCAAAGTGGTGATTCCATGTTTAGAAAAAGTGGATTCATCTGTAAAAAGTACTTTTTCTAAAAACTGATCATCAATTTGGATTTTGTGCTGCATTATTGCGCACACTGGCCAATTGCCCACTGCGACTGCAATATGCATTGACATTGCCCTAATATCAAAATCATGTCAGTTTGTTCACTAAATGTGTAACTCTCCATTTTGAACACTTAAAATTAATAATAACTAACTAACAGAACTATCGTTTGTGTTTAAACGACATAAGCAAGTTGACAGCAAGTTGTTTTTTTTTAATTGCCATGGCCAACCTTGACTTTTTCGAAGACTTCGTTTTTTTAGTGTTACCATTGAAATCGAAGCTTAATATTTTCGCGTATAACTCGAAAACAGTCAATGTTATCAAAATTTTCAAAGAGTGATAAAAGTTTCTAAAATAAATTTTCTATTAAAAAGTACAAAAATAAATGTAGGGTTACGACCGAACAAAAAAGTTCTGAGCAAACAAATTTTAGGGACACCTGTATAGCATGTTTGCCGCCGCCCGATCAAAGTTAAAATTGGCTCAATGATTTTGCTTGATATTTGTTTACCCTCTACCAAATTTCAACGCTCTACCATAAATGGTATTGAAAATATTTAGAAAAATGTGTTAAAATTTCTGAACTTTGATGGCCCATATCTTGGCCATTTGAAGACTTTTATAATAACTTTTTTTCACGAATCGTCATCATTTTTGCTCTACTATATGAGGTTAATTTTATGCCCCGAGTCACCGGAACACCCTGTATATACAGGTTGTCTCAGCGAGACCGGTCATTAGACATTTCTGGGGTTCTGGCGAAAATAAAAATTTGAGAATTCAGACTTAAGTATTATCAATTACGATCTCTTCGTCTAAAATATTTTTAGATTTCTTGTACTTCCGGTTATACCGGAAGTCGCCGCAAACTTAATTTTTTTAAATGGAACACCCTGTATATTTTTACATATTTGGATTTGTCTGTTTTCAAGGTTTATAAATAACTTTACTTTTTGCAATTTGATTCGGTCGTTCTCGAGTTATTCGAATTTTTCTAGAAAATACTGCTCCAGCAGACATTTGTTCAAAAAATCAGAAAACACTCAATTTTTGGGATATCAATTTAGGATTGAGAACATGCTTAAGCAACATGATGGAGTATGTTTTGGTGCCGAGAACTGCGGTCTAGAACGTTTGATCACTTTACTATGGCACGTTAACTTTTCAAAATTTGGAAGTACCATAACTTCATTTTTTTAAATGGCACCTCCCATATTTTATTTTTTAGTCATCTTCGGTGTCTCATTCTACATCTTTTGTATCCCATATGGCCCATACAATACTTAAGTCTGCATTCTCAAATTTTTTGTTTGGCCAGAACCCCAGAAACGTCTAATGACCGGTCTCGCTGAGACACCCTGTATAATAAAGGAGAACTTTATAGTTAGTAATTTTGGAATTATCAGTTATTTTATTTATCATCGAATGTCAACCATTTTTATAAGAAATTATTAATCCTTTTTAATAAACCGGATATCCTTTGATACAATTTAGACACTGTCCACTTATATCAATTGCACAACAAACATTGCAACATTAAAAAGACAGACAATGAAATCGTTCGTGATTTAATTGACAAGCTACTAAAGATTGCTTAACAGTAAAAAAAAGAAATTATGATTTGTAACTTATTCGAAATAGGTGGAATTAAATCAAACAATTTTTTTTATTATAAGTTTACGTGAAAGTTCCCAATTTAACAATTTCTTTCACTTTTACCGCTGATCCAATTACCTCTGAAAGCGTGGAAATGAAAATTTCAGTGAATCAAAGAACAACAACGCAAACGATATTTGAAAGAAAATGTTATTTTTCGTGAATTTTTCTTAAACCTTGAAGGCAAAAGGAGTTCAATTCGATCCATTTCTTCTACCACTTCTTCGTATGATGGTCACACGAGGCTATTACGGAATACAATGGGTTAAAAGTCATTAGCATAGCTTTCACTTACCCGTGCCATCTTTTGGTTTCTTTTCTTGGGGAGGAAGGAAGCGATTGAAGCACTGTTTGTAACGACAACGGCGACGAAGAGTATCCGTCGAAAGTCGCAACGATACGAAGACGACGACTGTTACAAAGTTCCTTTAGTCGCGACCAACCGTTGCTCCTCAAGAGACGGTGTTCCACATGTCTTCAGTAAGTGGGTGAATGGTTCTCGGCGAAGATGTTTTCGTCTTCACGCGGTCGGGGTTGTGCATTGGTTTTCGCGTGGTTATGCTGTTTCTTTAGAGCAACGGCTGTGCCTAATCCAAAGCAAACTCAAGAATTGATGCTATTAGATCAATTAGGACGAAGAAATCCAGTTAGTTTATCGGAAACTCCAGGATTTATCGATATGATTGGACGAAGTAATCAAGAATTTTTCATGAAAAAATTATAAATTAAAAATTTTATTTTTATACATTTTTTCTTCTTATAGTGATTCCACAATCATGTAGATACAAGGGAGTAAAATATGAGTGTGGATTAAGTATAAGCTGTGTGATAAGCGGAGGAAGACCGATGGATCTATGTTCCGGAGGAATGATTTGGTCTTGTTGTGTTGATCGGGATACCCCATCCCCTACAAGAAACCCACCACAAGTTTTACATAACGCAAGTAAGTTTAAAACAAATATTTAGATTTTTGTGTTAATTTTGAATCCGAGTACTCAAAAATGGTTTCTTAATTAATAATATTGTCAATATGAAGACACTTATCATCTAGTGAGTCATTATCCACCCTCAGACGCCGATTATCCAGACACGAACAGCGTCGATAGACCTTCATACCATCCCGTTTACTACGATGATGAGCCCCTTTATGAACAAGATCAACCATCTAAACACGATTTAAGTCATAAGGGTAAATTAAAAATACATAGAATCATTTTGGACACTATAGTTCGTTAGATTTGTTCACTTTCTTTAATGTAGAAGTATAGCACAATTTCCTTAAATATTTTGATCACTGCTGTTTTTATATTATTTCTGAATTAAAACACATTTCTATTAAAATAAAATTAGTGTGTAATCGAAATTTGATTTATTTTTTAATAAAACTTCTTTGAGTGAGAAAATGAAGAAAAATTAAACATTTTTGTAATAAAAAAATTTCATTACGTTTACATTTTTGATGCAAGTTAATTGAATTTTCCAATAAAAACTTTTATAGAAGGTTTAAAACGAAATGAAAGAGTTTTAATTACTCTTTTCTAGTGTAACCGTTTGAATGCTCTTTTAAAATGGGTCCATTTCGTGAGGGCCATTAAAAAACTTTTTATCATTATTGAATTAATACGATTTTAAAAATTAACTTTACGAAAATGAATGATTAAAAAGTATTATTTCTTCAGCACGAACTTTTTCGAATGCGATTACCGCTAGATAAAGTTTCTAGAGAAAAATTTACAGTTACGGTTTTGCCAATTCCGGCTCTTCTCCATAAAAGTAATTGGATTTATATCCAACGCAAATTTTCAAAGTAAATATTTTCTTTCGAGCGACCCAGAATGTGGTCTAAGAGGATTTTACATAACAATGAACTTTAGGAAGTAAATTCCTAAAATTGTAAGGATTCTGCATTAAAATATTTGAAACATTCATTTTTTCGTTTAATAAAAAGTTAAACTACACGGGTCTTGTAGTATGTAATTACTATCAATAACACGAACAGAACTCGTGCAATTACAGCTCATATTTCATACCCCATTTACTACGGCTGCGTTCCGATGCGCTAGCCTCCAATTTCCGCCTTCAATCTATCATCATTTCCGATAGGAACAAAATTGTGACCAAGTAACATATAAACACTGATAAGCAATCATGTAGAAATAACTAATGCACCTTTCAATTTTATTTCTTTATTCTTATTAATTAAATTTTTCCTAGTTCACGATTTCATGTAGTTCTTTTTTAGTAAATGTATATACGATAAATGTGTTTAAATTTGCTTTTATTTTTAGCATGTGGAGAACTTTATACAAGAAGTAATAGAATTGTAGGTGGTCATTCCACTGGATTTGGTTCTCATCCTTGGCAAGTGGCCCTTATCAAAACTGGGTTTCTTTCTAAGAAATTAGCTTGCGGAGGAGCTTTATTGAACGAACGGTGGATTGTTACTGCTGCTCATTGTGTAGCTTCGTAAGTAAAGTTTAAGTCTATAATAGTAAGAAATGTTCAGTGAAACTCAAGTATTGATTAAATCTTGACCCATTTACATCACAAAGCTCTAAATAATGCTCGACTATTCTTTCTTATTTCAATTAGAAAAGATGTCGGTTGTTTCATATATTGGTTTTCATGGATTTTTTTTCATTTTAGATATATTTCTTTATCTATTTATCTATTGTAACTTTAGTTCTCCAAAAGTTTAGGGCAAATGTAGGTCCTTAAGGAACCTTAATATTGCTCCAAGGTCTTGTTCCTTTATGTCGGTAGGTGTTATGTAAAAAAATGTTATCGAAAATGTTGTGTCTTATGGCTGGTTTAGGATATCAAACGTAACCGTAATCGTAACAGTAGTTGTAACCGTAACATTAAGGAACTTAACGTTTACAGCTGACCCGTTTAGGAAGCAACTTTAAGATTTTAAAATTTAAATATGTAGTTAATAAAATAACGAGAAAAGTACGGAACGTTTAAAAGTAAAAATGTGTGGTGAATACTCTGTTCACCACTTGCAACGTTACTGCAACGTGTTTCAGTACTTGCAACGAGTACTGAAACACCAGCCCGTTATGTCAACATGTAAACACAAAACAGCTGTACGTAGCCAAGTTTAACATTGACCCTTCGCATTAGTGCGCATGCTCAAATTTTGTCCTAAACGTAAGAAGTTAAAAGTTGGTCAACTTTAGGTATTACGGCTACATCGGCCATAGCAGACCGTAGCCTTAAGCGGTTCCCTAAACGGTGCTATTGAAACACATTGGTTTAACTTTTCTTACTGCTACGGCTACGGCTAAGGTTAAGTTTGACATCCTAAACCCACCATTAGTCTGCCTCTGGCGACGTAATTGCGCAGCATATGTTCAGCCGTTTCTGACTCGTCATTGCAAAGTCGACAAGTTTGTTCCTCAGCTTATCCAATGTGGAAGAGGTGGTATGCTGAGGCATAAAACCTCTTTGGTTTTGTTTTGCGACAGAGTTATCATACTCTTATGTGAATGTGGTTAGACCTATGATTACATACGGGGCAGCAGCCTGGTATAGGAAAGTCCGACAGACTTCAGTTATCAGTAAATTTTCACGAATTCAACGAGCAGCTGGATTTGCAATCTCTGGTGCGATAAGCACAACGCCAACTCTAGCAATGGAGGTTCTGCTTGGCCTATCTCTTCTGCATTTGCATATAGAGAAAGTGGCTAGAACAACCATTAAGCAATATGCTCAAAATTGTTCTGACTTGTCCTACCAATGGGCTGTGGAAGACATTATAAGCACTGATACTGTGCTATCAATGCCGTCTGATTAGGTCGGATCACTATCAGTGATTGATGCTCGATACCAGATAGTACTGCCTGAACGGCAGTCCTGGATCGAAAATGAAAATTCTCTGGTTCAGGCAGATATTTGCATGGTCACAGATGGATCAAAAATGCCGGAAGGAGTCAGAACTGGTATACTCCTGTTCCGTATACTGGAGGAGTATACTGGACTATACTGATAAAAATAAGAAATACAAATCATTTTATTTTTACCATAATAACATAAAGATGAACCTGGAGAAAAATATCGTTAAGTCAAGAGTATACTGCCAGACACCTCGAAATAAGCAAGCTTACAGCCTGGGTACGTACTGTACTGTATTCCAGGCGGAAGTATTTGCTATTGACGTGGGTGCTAAAATCCTTCTTGAGGGAGGGGTGAAGAACATGAGAGTACGACTTTTCTCAGACAGTCAAACCGCTCTCCGTGAAAACGGTGTCAGCTCTGGTTAATGATTGTAAAAGAACATTAAACACACTGAGTTGTGATAACAGAGTTTCTCTGATCTGGGCCCCGAGTTACTCTGGGGTTGCTGGCAATGAAGCGGTAGATGAGCTAGCACGAGAGGGCAGCGCTAAAGCATTTGTGGGGCCGGAACTAGCGTTGGTGTATCATTTGAGATGGCCAAATATAAGATTGGACTATGGGCTGAAGAGAGACTTCACCTACTGTGGACCAATTTTCCTGGAATGAGATATGCTAAGGTGTTTATTAACATCGCCACGTTGGGTTGAGACGACGATGTTGAATGCCGACTATGTGCGGAGGAAGCAGAGACGGTTGAGCATGTTTTATGCCACTGCTCTGCCGTTAACCGTATCAGATTCTCGATTTTTGGGTTGCAGTTTTTATCATCAAAAGATCTGAATGACCTTTCACCGAGCAAGGTATTAATGTTCGTTAAGAGCTTTGGACTGCTCGGTGAAATTTGATAACGATATCTATCGTTCACCTACCTGATCGAACGAGTTTCTGAAGAAGGTTATAACATGGCATCCGAAACCTCAAACCTTTTCTTAAAAAACGCACGGCAAAATTCGAAAGTTTCTAGTGTGATTTCTAGTTTTAGTTCTAATTTAAACATTTTCATTTATATTAATGTTCAGTTCAATTTGAACACGAGATTAAAAATTTCCATCGAGAAAAATTAATTCGATGATGAATATTTTACGTTCGCTGTCAGAGATTTGGTCAAAAGGGGATTCTTTTTGAGATCAGTACCAGAAATAAATGAGATTTCTTGCAAAACTCGTTCGGGATTAAAGTGGAACTGTAACGCCTTCAGCCGGATATTAAATCACGAAGGGGCGGACTAAAATAGATTATCACGTTTTAGAGTTTCCTTGCACGGACATTGTTTAAAATATTAAGTCATTTTTGATTAGATAATGATAATCGATTATTTTTTAGAACTTCAAATGGGAATATACGGATACGCTTGGGGGAGTGGGATGTTCGAGGACAAGAAGAAAACCTTCCTTACGAAGATTATTCCGTAGAACGTAAAGAGGTCCATCCTTCGTATTCGCCATCCGATTTTAAAAACGATTTAGCTTTGGTGAAACTGGATAGAAATGTTAAATTCAGACAACACATTGTTCCCGTTTGTTTACCGTCGCCGACAGTAAGTTAAATTTTAATACGCTTGACTGATATTTTAAACACAAAGGGAAAATTTAATTGTTTCATAAATTGCTTTTTAGCAAGGTATTAAGTTTATAAATACCACAAAGTAACATAATAAATAAGTAATTTATTTTTTTTTAAGTTAAAATTGCCTGGAAAAAAAGCAACTGTGGCAGGATGGGGTAGAACGAGACATGGGCAAGCAACTGTACCTTCTGTTCTACAGGAAGTGGACGTCGAGGTCATCCCAAACGAACGATGCCAACGCTGGTTCCGGTCCGCGGGCCGGAGAGAAACTATTCATGACGTTTTCCTTTGTGCAGGCTACAAAGAGGTAAAGGAAATTAATCATGAAACGAATTATTTCTAACTAAGAAACTAAAACTATTTACATCATTAATTAATAAGCATTTATTGTTTTTGATAATTACAATTTTCCCTTTAATACATCCTAATATAATATATGTCATTAGTATATTATTTTCACCCTCCACCCTCTTCCTCCATTTCCATACCCTCGGCTCCTCGGCCCAATCCTCCCCTCATCCATCCCTTTGTCTCCTCACCCCCACAACCATTCTCATCCATCGTTTCCCCTCTCCTAAGATCTGCCCTCGGTCTAACTCCTCCTCCCTCAACTCACTGCACCCATTCAACATATGTTCCAACGTTTCCCATTCCTCCCTGCATAGCCTACACCACCTCTCCTCATCGGCCATCCAGTAACTCTTCGCTCTCTCCTCGTTTCCACAACGGAACCTAGCCACCAACTTCTTCCCTTCCTCATCTCCTTCCAATAACCAGTATCTAGGCAGCCCCTCCGTAATTATGTCCCTGTACCTTTCGTTATACCTCCCCTCTTTTATTTGTGTTCTTCTTTCCTGTCTCTGCACATCTCGGTCCCTATCTCTCAACTCCCTCCACATCTCCCTACCCACCCTTCGTCTACTATTTATCTCAGTTACCGAGTAGCCCGCTCGTTTATAATAGTTGTCTCTGTCTCCTTTCCCATATTTGATTTTTCCCTCTCTAATTTCCCTCCAACACTCCCCCAAGATCCCGCAGTTTGGCCTCCCTTCTATTCTTTCTTCATATTTCACTGCTCTCCCGCCCCCCTCCACTCTGACTTTATCCACCTTTACCTCTTCCCTCACTATATATCCCGGTGTTTCTCTCGCCACCCCAAGCACCCATCTCCAGTATCTAGCTTGCACGTCCTCCAGCATTGCCTGCTCTCTCCATCCCCATACCTCTGCTCCATACATCATCACACTGCTAACCAGACCTTCAAACATAATCTTCCTAGCTGCCACATTCCTTCCAAAGACTCTCTTCCCCCAACCCCATACTTGTCCCATCACCTTATTCGCCTTTTTTGCCATAGCTATCACATGCGACCCCTCCCTGTTGTCCTCCCTGAACACATACCCCAAGTAAGTATACTCTCTAACCTCCTCGATCTCTTTTCCCTCCCATCTCCAGTTTTCTGTTCTTTTTCTCCCCCCCTTACAAAACTTCATCATCCTTGTGTTCCCCACATTCACTTCCAGCCCCTTCCCCCTAAAATATCTTTCCAATGTCTTTATCATATCTTTCATCTCCGCCACTTCTCTCGCCATGACCACGATGTCATCCGCGTATGCTAACATATGCACCTTTCTACCTCCCACCACCAACCCTCCCATTTGCCCCTTCCCCAATCTATCCTCCAGGTCCGCCGTATACAGTGCAAACAGACTTGGGCTCAGCGGACATCCCTGCCTCAGTCCCTTCGTCGTCCAAAACACGTCGCTCAGCTTATCGCCATAGTCTCCATGTATATTTCCTTCACTCTCGCAATTAGGTGTTCCGTGATCCCCCTCCTCCCCATCTCCTCCCACAACTTTCCCCTATCCACCTTATCAAAAGCCGCCTTCAAATCTATAAACAGGGCGTACAATTTCCCTCCCTTCTTATCCAGCTCTCTATCTGCCAGATGCTTCAACACGTACACGTTGTCGATTGCTCCCCTTCCCTTCCGAAAGCCTGCCTGCCCATCCGGCAAAATTCCCCCCAACTCCATCTCCTCCTCCAGTCTTCCCAGCAGTATCTTCGTGTATACCTTGTATGCCGAGTCTAGTAGGTTAATTCCTCTGTAGCTTTCTACCCTTCCCTTATTACCCTTTTTATATACTGGGCAAATTACCCCCACTTTCCATCCCTCCGGAATCCCCCCCCCCATCTCCATACGCTATTCATCCCCTCCAACAACTTCACTCTCACCACCCTTGATGCTTCCAACCATACCTCGTTCTGGATGCCATCTTCCCCTGGCGCCTTTCCCTTCTTCAATCCCCTAAGCACTGCTTCCATCTCCTCTTCTGCTATCTCCTCTCCCCTATCTCCCTCATAGCCTCCCAAACCCGTTAGCCTCGTTTCAACCTCTCCCAATAATCCCGTAAAGTAACTCTTCCATTCTGTCATGTGTATTTCGCTGGTTATCCTCTCCCTTCCCTTCTTTCTCTTTTTCAGATACCTCCAGACCTCCCCTTCCCTTGTTATCCCTCTAATCTCTGCCGCCTCCTTCTCCCTCAGTTCTGTTTTCTTTCTACTGCATAACTCTCTGTATCCTCTCCTGGCCTCCCTATATCTATCCACTCCTATCTTCCCCCGTCTCCACTGCCTCAACCTCCTTCTCGCCTCCCTCTTCGCCTTCTTGCACTCGCCATCATACCAGTCGTTCCTCCCTATTCTACCCCCCCTACTTACACACTCCCTTTTCATTGTTGCCCCCCGCACTACCTGGATAAGTTCTTCCAAACCATTGATCTCTTGTATCTTCTGTTGCCAAGTTTACATCATTAATTAAGTTTCTAATTATTACTAATTTTATAGGGTGGAAGAGATTCATGTCAAGGTGATTCAGGCGGACCATTAACAACAACAGTAGAAGGAAGAAAAACTTTAATAGGTTTAGTTTCTTGGGGAATAGGTTGCGGAAGAGAACAACTACCAGGTGTCTACACAAACATCCAAAAATTTTTACCTTGGATTGACGCGGTTATGAATTGAATTACATCAAAACATTTTGTGCCAGAGTGCTTCCAGAAGTGAATTTAATAATTTATTTTATACTTAATTGTTTAATTTTTCATCAGACACAAACTCTGTGATAAAAATAAACTTTCATCTTTATATTTATTCAAAGTTACCAAGCGGTAGCTAAAATTAAATAGACATCGAAACATTTATAATTAAACAGCCTTATTAATAAATTCACTAACACAACTAGCAGTTAATTAGTAAATACATTTATTAATAAGGTTGTAAATATTTAAATAAGAATAGGTTTTGAACCCAGTTTATTTTAACATCTGTACTTTAGTTTTCACTGTGTAGAAAGCTCGTATTTAAAATAGTCTCAGGTGATTTGGAAGTGAAATGACGAGCTTTTACTCGCGACACAACTCGGATTTCTTTCCTGGGAACGTAAAATGCGGGCGTGTATCGTATTATTATTTTTTAATTAGCGTGAAAATAATACAAGAAAAATAAAACCTAGGATTGCGTGATTCAGTCAAGGAAAACCATGTATATCTGTATCAGATACACTGATGTTAGATTAGCGAAAATGTATATTGCAATAAACAGTTTTTTTTAATAATAAATGATTTTTGAATTACGGTGAAATATATTTTTTTTTATAACATATTTTGTAACAAGTCTTGATTTGAATTAATTTAATATTGATTTGAAGATTATTATTTTATTCTTTGAGCAATGTTTGATAAAATATAAAGATAGTTTTTTTCTAACAGATGTGATTCATATCAGATTTTTTTTTGATAAATCATTTTTGAAAAACCATGTTAAATCTCTTTATAATTTCTTCAATTTACTAAAAAAACGCAACTTTTTCTAAATTGTTATTTAAACTATTTCACATATATAATCGAAAAATATAAACCTAAAACCTATTTTGTTGAATATACGCGAAAATGAGAATCCAATCAATAATTTCTCTTTCAATCATTTTCTTATATTTATCATCGGTAAGTCATTATTAAAATAAGTACAGAATCGTAATTAAGTTTAAATATTTTAGGGACTTTTAATTTTTGATCGAGTCGTGGTTAATTATGCAAACAAATTATTAATTGGAACTTTAGAAATGAAGAATCAACATATAAACAAAACATTCATCGTCGTCCGAACAAAAATGCATTTCCTCAAACCGATAACAAAAACGTCTAAAGTTATCATCGCGATCATTTCTAATCCGAGTAAATTTTTTTATTTTCATCTTTTAGGTAAATATGAAATTATATTTCTTAAGAAATAACATCCCAGCGTATTCCGGTTTTCAATACGATATGGATCTCTGCAATGGAATGGAAAAAAACAGTTTCGGAACTCGTAATCTCGTACAGAATTTGTGTCCGAAATGTAGCAAGTGTCCTATTCCGGCGGTAAACTTCAAATTTAATTTTCTCAATAATGATGAATAATGATTAACTTAAAAAAATAATTTTTCAGGGGTGGTATATTGGCGATATGATTTTTGGCAATATTCAATTACCAGAAGGACTTCTATTTGGGAGTTATATGAGCAAAATTGCCTTATTTACGCAAGATACGGTTAAAGCATTTGAAATATCAATTTGGCTAAAAAATGAGGAAATAATTAAATGAAGAATTTCCCGTATGACTTTTTTTTTTAAATGTAGTAGATCAAAGAATTATTGTTAGTGTGAAATTATACTCAAGGTCGTGTTTTCTTTTAATACCCTATATACAGTGAATTTCACTTAAGATGCAATATACAAAAATATATTTCTATAGAAACAATGGCGTACCTACTTACTTTCTACCACTTAAATTGCAACATGTTTGAATGTTTCTGGTTGTAGGTCTAATATCAGTTCTAGTGATAGTGGTAGATAGCACTAGTTAACATAAGATATCACTATGTTGTATATTTTTATTGCACTAAAACTAGAACTAACACTAGACCTAGAACTAGCAAGTATTGGGTTTCGTGCGTCTGAAGACGCACGGCTAAACCCGAAGGTTTCTAGTTCTAGGGTTAGTTCTAGTTTTGTACTAGCACTATCACAAGACTAACTCAAGACCTGGAACTAGAATCATTCGGGTTTAGCCGTCTTGAGAGACGTGCGGCTAAACCGGAATGTTTCTAGTTCTCGGTCTACTGTTAGTTCTAGTTTTGCACTAGCACTATCACTTGAACTAACACAAGACATGGAACTAGAATCATTCGGGTTTAGCCGTCTTGAGAGACGTGAGACTAAATCCGAATGTTTCTAGTTCTTGGTCTAGTGTTTGTTCTAGTGACAATGGTAGGTAGCACTAGTTAACATAAGATATCATTATGTTGCATATTTTTATTGCACTAAAACTAGAACTAACACTAGACCTAGAACTAGAAAGTATCTACCTTACTAGAAGTAAGGTTTAGCCCTGCGTCTTCAGGCGCACGGCTAAACCCGAATATTTCTAGTTCCAGGTCTAGTGTTAGTTCTAGTTTTGCACTGGCACTATCACTTGAAGTAACACAAGACCTGTAACTCGAATGATTCTGGTTTAGCTGTCTTGAAAGACGTGGGGCTAAACCCGAATGTTTCTAGTTCCAGGTCTAGTGTTAGTTCTACTTTTGCACTAGCACTATCACTTGAAGTAACACAAGACCTGTAACTAGAATCATTTGGGTTTAGCTGTCTTGAAAGACGTGGGGCTATTATTATTATTATTATTATTGCTGCCGGGCTGAGGAGGGCGGCCCCTCTCGTTACCGCGATCTATAAGATTTATTGTAACTTTAGCCCTCCAAAGGTTTAGGGCAAATGTAGGTCCTTAATGAACCTTAGTATTGTCCTGAGGTCTTGAACCTTTATGTCGGTAGGTAACAAAGGAGTTTTACCGAAGACGTTGTGTCTTAGACGGCCTCTGGCGACGCAATTGCACAGTAGATCCTCAGCTTGTCCAATGTGGAAGAGGTGGTATTTTAGGGGCACATGGCCGGTTAGGTAGCCTGAGAGCGTTCTTAGATCCCCTTTGCTGAGGCATAAAACCTCTTTGGTTTTGTTTTGCGACGGAGTTATCATACTTTTCGCTTGTCTGTGACCTGGAAGTTCTTTCCAGCGTAAGGCTATCTTTGAAGCCTCCCAGTTGTTGATTATTTGTTTTAGGTGGCTTTTTTGTAGTCCACATCCAGGTTGGGGTCCAATGAAAGGCGTGTTTGCTGCCTCTTTGGCCAGCTTGTCGGCCTTCTCATTGCCCTCAATGTTGCTGTGACCTGGAACCCACCATAGGGTAACATCATTGCCCCTAGCGAGTTCCCTCAGGTTGTTGGTGCACTCTCTGATCAGTGCGGAGCCACACGTGTAGGCCTGAATTGCCTTTAAGGCGGCCCGACTGTCTGTGAAAATGTTTATGGATGCACCTTTTTGTCCCTTCTGTAGGTTCAAAGCGGTGCAGAAGTTTATAGCAAGAACTTCTGCTTGGAAAATTGTTAAGTCCGAGCTGAGGGGCAATTTGATGTGGCTATTTGGTCCACTGATGCCCATGCCTACTCCAGATCTTACTGTCTTTGAAGCATCGGTGTACCAGGCTAGGGCTCCTCTTTTTAGTTGAGGCCCTCCTTTCGCCCAATCATCCCTGCTACTAAATATGACCTTATACGGTTGGTTGAAATTGTATTCCGTCGGTATAAGGTCCGTTTTAATTTCAATCAGGTGATTTAGACATGGGTCTTTGAGGATCTCGAGGTGTCCTCTGAGATTACCCTGCATCAACTTGAGTGAAGAAACTGTTTTCAGTGATAAGGCACTTAAGGCTGCCTCCTTTTGTATATATATGTGGAGCGGTGTGAGACCGAGTAGGGCTTCCAAAGCAGCCGTCGGATAGGATCTCATTGCACCCGTTATGTTAAGACATGCTAACCGCTGGATTTGTGCCAGCTGTTGTTGAGCTGTCTTATGTTTTGTTTTTGGCCACCAAACCAATGAGGCGTAGGCGACCATGGGTCTGATTATTGCTACGTAGGCCCAATGAGCCATTCGTGGTTTGAGACCCCAGTTCCTTCCTAGGAGCCTGCGGCAGATCTGGTTTGCCATGATGGCCTTTTTCCTCACCTTATCTAAGTGTGAGTTCCAGTTTAGTTTACTGTCAAGTATTACCCCTAGGTATTTAGTTTCTGTTTTGAGGTTAATAGTTCTGCTTTCAATGGAGGGTGCTTTTATTTGTAGCTTCCTTCTCCGAGTGAAAGGGACTATTTCGATTTTATTGGGATTGATGCTGAGCCCATTGCTTCTGCACCAAGGACGTGGGGCTAAATCCGAATGTTTCTAGTTATCGGTCTAGTGTTAGTTCTAATTTTGCACTAGCACTATCACTTGAAGTAACACAAGACCTGTAACTAGAATGATTCGGGTTTAGCTGTCTTGAAAGACGTGGGGCTAAACCCGAATGATTCTAGTTCCAGGTCTAGCGTTAGTTCTAGTTTTGCACTAGCACTATCACTTCAAGTAACACAAGACCTGAAACTAGAATCATTCGGGTTTAGCCGTCTTGAGAGACGTGCGGCTAAACCCGAATGTTTCTAGTTCTCGGTCTAGTCTTAGTTCTAGTTTTGCACTAACACTATCACTTGAAGTAACACAAGACCTGTAACTAGAATCATTCGTGTTTAGTCGTGCTTTTTTTAAGATGGCCGAAAACTCAGGGTTATTACCTTTTTCCAAGCAAAACTTTTCCTTTGCAAAACTACCTAATGCCTGTACTATTAAGCTATGTTGCATTTTATTTGCCTCATTTCTAAGAAATACATGTCAAGTCAATCCTACCTAAAAATAAGAAGTTATAAAACATACTACACCACTTACCCGACAGTCAAGTTTTTCGAAGAATGCCATCAATGTTACAGGAAGATTGATAGGAAAATCTTTCTGTAACAGTGATCACATTGCTGGTTAAATATTTTAAATTGATACAAATTACATTATAATTTTTTTTACTTCTACCTCGATTGCACCGATATTACATTATTATTATCTAATTTGCTCAATTATTTCACTATTATTCAGTAAATTACTCATAGCAAACCTCCACGTATAAAAAATGTAACCGATTAACCTGACCTTATCAATAACTAAAAAAACTCACAATGAAGCTTAAATTAATTTTACTTTTTTTCACGTGCTTGTATTTTATTATTACAGTAAACGTAAGTCTCTAAAATTTCATTGAAACATACTATATCTGGATCTTGTAGACCGAAAATCAAATATTATTTAATCGTGGTTTGGTGACTAACTTGAACAAAGCTTGTGTTGACAAAGCTGATTGGAAAACAAGACATTTCAATAAGACCTATTCCGTTTTCAGTATTAAAATGCATTTTCTACTACCAATGACGAACACTGCCAAAGTAATTGGTAACATTTTTAATTGAACTTGATGAAAATTATTTCTTTTTAGATTAATACCAAAGCTTATTACATTAGAAACAATGTACCATTATTTTCCGGAATTCAATTTGACGTTCCATTGTGTAAGGCATTATCCAGTAACGCTTTCGGATGTCGAAACATACTGTCTAATTTCAATATTTTCAAAGAAAATCAAGTATTTGTATGTCCTTGGAAAGCCGTAAACTATTATTACAGATTAAACTCATTGTTTTGAATAATAATGTGTGTTTTAGGGTTGGTTAATAGGCGACATGAAATTTGACGGGGTTCGTTTACCAAGTGGAGTACCACCTGCAAGTTATTTGATGAACGTTACGTTAATTTTAGGAGATGTTCTATGTTGGACGATATCTGTGTGGGTGGACATAGTTCCAGTACTTGAGTGATTTAAATTTCAATGATTTCGCCTTCTAGGCATTAAATTATCGGAGATTTTCAACACAGTTTTGGGTTTATCTAAAAATTAGTCCAAGAATAAAATAGAAAATATTTTTTAAGTATTACGAACTGCTTTTTCGATTAAGTTCTATACCAAAATAGAAATATTCCTCAGATTATTTTAATTGATATACAAAAGTTCTGTTAAAGATTTTAGACTGTCAATAATCGTTTAACATCAAAAAATAATAGTCATAATTCATACGTCAAATTTAATATGTAGTCGATAAAATTCATTGTTTAAATTCAAAATCATCAGTGTTTGAAGCAAATTTCTTTATCATAGCAAAGTAACATATTAATGTCCTGAAAAGTCGTGCAATGTGGGAACAATGGAAGCTGTTGGCAATCGCTCTCGTGGGCGCTGGAACTGGGTGCAGCATCCTGCTGCTGGGGCACCTGCGGAAGCGGAAGCAAATAGTGCAACTCGACAAGCAGGTGGAGAGGTTGAAACAGGACATGATGAACTTGCGGTTAGAACTCGAGTACTTGCGCATAGAGAACGAGAAGCTCAAGAAGCGACGACAGGCTCCCGTCGAGAGGGTGTGTCGCATCTCTGCATCACGTGAAGATAGCTACACGTGTCGGTACAATGCGTCTGAACGGTCTTCTTCACAGTTTGTCTCGCAGGATCCCAGCAGTAAACGCGTTTTTTATCCCATCATTGAAGAAACTTATTATTCCACGTTTAACTACTGATTTTGTCAAGATATATTTTATGGTTATAATAAAAATTATAAATGTTTTTTTTTTCATTTCTTTATTGGTTTCCCGAAGAAATTGATGATTCCTGTTAAATGGCGGTGTCAAAGGAGTTGCCTAAGAGAAAGGTAAGAAGTTACGCTGTGATTTCTTGGACTGAAATGGTTGTAAATTTGAAGGGGGCACCTGCACAGGGAGCCGGCAATTCTTTTACAACTCGATCACTGAAGTAAATATCTAACGGTACCTCCCCTCCAGGAGTACCTGCACCAACGTTACGTCGCTGAGGAGGTTGTCGACCCTCCGCGTGCTTTTTCACCGGTGGCAGAAGAAGAACCTTCTTCTTATATTAGTACCATACGAGCTCCGCAGCGGTCATAGTCGCGTCCCTGGAGATGACCACCAGGCTACAGCGCGCGTATATTTGAATCCAAAGAGCGCGCACTAATCGAAACTCCTACAAAACCATGCGCACTCTTAGATAGTGAACTTAGTTTGTTGAAGAAGTTGTTAAACCATTGTTATTATTATTATTATATTAATTATTATTAACAATAATTTATTACGAGACTACCGTCGCGACATAATTTGTTATTATTTGTTTTAAATCCTATATCTAGTCCTTAGAAGGTAAGTCATTTTTTTTTTGGTTATTTATTTACATATAATTTTTGTTTGTACTTTTTGTCACATTAAAATATAGGTTTTTTTCTTACCAACTATTTTTCCGTTCCGTTATTCGTCGCGATTGTCACTTCAAACATACAGTTAGATCTATTTATACATACAATGTTGATCGGTCCACGATGAGATCGAACACTTGCAGAATGTTGAATGAGGAGTCAGGATGTTTCCTGGTTAGCAAAACTAGTCGTGCGTAACTTACCATTTTTGACGTACTCTTAGGTTCTAGTAATTCTCTATTGTTGAAATTCTTAAGCTAAAAACAATTTAAAGGATAATTTCAATCTGTTTAAAAAAAACATTCTCAGGTAAAATTAAGCTCAGGTGTCATTGGACAAAAGATGAAATGAGGAAACTTTCACCCCCTTGTTAACAGGACATGACCTATACAATAGTTGTAAAGAATACGCGGGTTACACAGAGAAAGTAAATACCATTTAAATTCTTTTAGTTATGGTGGTTGCCAAAAATGTGGATAAATTTTAATAATTTTATGCTAGTTTATTATGTGGTTAGATTAAAAACCCCACTTAACACTTGAAACTTTTAATTTAACACGCAGCGAATTTAACCAGTTTTAATAAACTGCCTCTTGGAATCTCATTAATACTACGTAAGTTTTTATATAACACTGTTTTTATATAAATTTCAATTAATAACGTGAAAATCATAGCTTCTATCTTAAATCAATTTGAAAGTTTGTGTGCTAAATGAATTTGTGTGTTAGGAGTTAGGAAATTGGGCACCTTCCGCCGTGACACCGTTTCCTTAACGAAGTGCAATTCCATTTACAGTTTCTGACACGTAACCAGCCTTGTCCGGTCCATAACCAATGTCACCCATTAACTAAATTAACAGTTTACTTAAAAGCAGAAAGTTTCAGATTGAATTTTGTTCTAATTTCTATTGGATTTTTAAACAAATTTGTTAAAGTAAGTTGTGTTAATTGCGTCCGGATGGGTATAGACAAGGGCAGGTTGGTTTTAATTGTGTCTCAAGGTAGACTACCCGCCGTAACCAAGGTGGGGAATCTTCTGCTGGTAAACCCGGGTAATTATATTTGCTTGAAAAACGGCGGAGACGCTTCTACCGGACGCTCGAAGAGAAAAAGAAGCACATTGTCGACGGGTGAACAATGGTCTTGAGAAGATTAACCGCTAAGATTTTAATCTGAACGCTAATTTTTTGTTGCTACTTTTTCATTTCGTCGATCCATGCCGAGATAATTTGTTTAAATCGTGCGAATGGTTATAACAAAAAATGGGTTCTTTAAACTCCCACGTTGAAACTTCCTAATCATTTTCTTGCAAAACTTTAGCAAAACATTATTGCCTGATACTTTTTTTTTAGATATAATGACAGGTTGTAAAACGACTTTATAACGCGTCGAAACATCTTCGCATTAACTATAATTAAATTTCCGATTTAATGAGAAACCGACATATTCGTTTTGATTTTATTGACGCGTATACATATGCTGTAATAATTAGCGACTAGTTCACACAATAATTTTCTATACAGTGAATTTCACTTAAGATGCAATATACAAAAAATTATTTCCATAGAAACCAGTGCTGAATAACAAATAAAACTAGACTAATACTAGGATTAGAATTAACACTAAGTAGAAAAAACATTACATTTAGCTGCACCTCTCTTAATATAGTTGGCAAGTAGCAGATAGCGTTAGTTAGCATAAAATATCACTATGTTGCATATTTTTATTGAACTAAAGCTAGAACTAACACTAATCTAGTCTAGTGTTAGTTCTAGTTTTACACCACTATACGCTAGCACTATCACTAGAACTAACACTAGACCGAGAACTAGAATCATACGGGTTTAGCCGTCTTGCAAGACGTGCGGCTAAATCCGAATGTTTCTAGTTCTAGGTCTAGTGTTAGTTCTACTTTTACACTAGCACTATCACTAGAACTAATACTAGACCGAGAACTACAATCATTCGAGTTTAGCCGTCTTGAAAGACATACGGCTAAATCCGAACGTTTCTAGTTTTAGGTCTAATGTTAGTTCTAGTGACAGTGGTAGATAGTGCTAGTTAGCATAAGATAGGTATCACCATGTTGCATATTTTTATTGAACTAAAACTAGCACTAACACTAGATCTAGAACTAGAATCATACGGATTTAGCCGTCTTGAGAGACGTGCGGCTAAATCCGAATGTTTCTAGTTCTAGGTCTAGTGTTAGTTCTAGTTTTACACTAGCACTATCACTAGAACTAACACTAGACCGAGAACTACAATCATTCGGGTTTAGACGTCTTGAAAGACATACGACTAAATCCGAACGTTTCTAGTTTTAGGTCTAATGTTAGTTCTAGTGACAGTGGTAGATAGTGCTAGTTAGCATAAGATAGGTATCACTATGTTGCATATTTTTATTGAACTAAAACTAGCACTAACACTAGACCTAGAACTAGAACTAGAATCATACGGGTTTAGCCGTCTGTCAAGACGTGCGGCTAAATCCGAATGTTTCTAGTTCTAGGTCTAGTGTTAGTTCTAGTTTTACACTAGCACTATCACTAGAACTAACACTAGACCGAGAACTACAATCATTCGGGTTTAGCCGTCTTGAAAGACATACGGCTAAATCCGAATATTTCTAGTTCTAGGTCTAATGTTAGTTCTAGTGACAGGGTAGGTACTGCTAGTTAGCATAAGATAGGTATCACTATATTGCATATTTTTACTGAACTAAAACTAGCACTAACACTAGATCTAGAACTAGCACTAGAATCATACGGGTTTAGCCGTCTTGGAAGACGTGCGGCTAAATCCGAATGTTTCTAGTTCTAGGTCTATTGTTAGTTCTAGTTTTACACTAGCACTATCACTAGAACTAACACTAGACCGAGAACTACAATCATTCGGGTTTAGCCGTCTTGAAAGATATACGACTAAATCCGAACGTTTCTAGTTTTAGGTCTACTGTTAGTTCTAGTGACAGTGGTAGATAGTGCTAGTTAGCATAAGATAGGTATCACTATGTTGCATATTTTTATTGAACTAAAACTAGCACTAACACTAGACCTAGAACTAGAATCATACGGGTTTAGTCGTCTTGGAAGACGTGCGGCTAAATCCGAATGTTTCTAGTTCTAGGTCTCATGTTAGTTCTAGTTTTACACTAGCACTATCACTAGAACTAACACTAGACCGAGAACTACAATCATTCGGGTTTAGCCGTCTTGAAAAACATACGGCTAAATCCGCATATTTCTAGTTCTAGGTCTAATGTTAGTTCTAGTGACAGGGTAGGTAGTGCTAGTTAGCATAAGATAGGTATCACTATATTGCATATTTTTACTGAACTAAAACTAGCACTAACACTAGATCTAGAACTAGAACTAGAATCATACGGGTTTAGCCGTCTTTCAAGATGTGCGGCTAAATCCGAATGTTTCTAGTTCTAGGTCTAGTGTTAGTTCTAGTTTTACACTAGCACTATCACTAGAACTAACACTAGACCGAGAACTACAATCATTCGGGTTTAGCCGTCTTGAAAGACATACGGCTAAATCCGAATATTTCTAGTTCTAGGTCTAATGTTAGTTCTAGTGACAGGGTAGGTACTGCTAGTTAGCATAAGATAGGTATCACTATATTGCATATTTTTACTGAACTAAAACTAGCACTAACACTAGATCTAGAACTAGCACTAGAATCATACGGGTTTAGCCGTCTTGGAAGACGTGCGGCTAAATCCGAATGTTTCTAGTTCTAGGTCTATTGTTAGTTCTAGTTTTACACTAGCACTATCACTAGAACTAACACTAGACCGAGAACTACAATCATTCGGGTTTAGCCGTCTTGAAAGATATACGACTAAATCCGAACGTTTCTAGTTTTAGGTCTACTGTTAGTTCTAGTGACAGTGGTAGATAGTGCTAGTTAGCATAAGATAGGTATCACTATGTTGCATATTTTTATTGAACTAAAACTAGCACTAACACTAGACCTAGAACTAGAATCATACGGGTTTAGTCGTCTTGGAAGACGTGCGGCTAAATCCGAATGTTTCTAGTTCTAGGTCTCATGTTAGTTCTAGTTTTACACTAGCACTATCACTAGAACTAACACTAGACCGAGAACTACAATCATTCGGGTTTAGCCGTCTTGAAAGATATACGACTAAATCCGAACGTTTCTAGTTTTAGGTCTACTGTTAGTTCTAGTGACAGTGGTAGATAGTGCTAGTTAGCATAAGATAGGTATCACTATGTTGCATATTTTTATTGAACTAAAACTAGCACTAACACTAGACCTAGAACTAGAATCATACGGGTTTAGTCGTCTTGGAAGACGTGCGGCTAAATCCGAATGTTTCTAGTTCTAGGTCTCATGTTAGTTCTAGTTTTACACTAGCACTATCACTAGAACTAACACTAGACCGAGAACTACAATCATTCGGGTTTAGCCGTCTTGAAAAACATACGGCTAAATCCGCATATTTCTAGTTCTAGGTCTAATGTTAGTTCTAGTGACAGGGTAGGTAGTGCTAGTTAGCATAAGATAGGTATCACTATATTGCATATTTTTACTGAACTAAAACTAGCACTAACACTAGATCTAGAACTAGAACTAGAATCATACGGGTTTAGCCGTCTTTCAAGATGTGCGGCTAAATCCGAATGTTTCTAGTTCTAGGTCTAGTGTTAGTTCTAGTTTTACACTAGCACTATCACTAGAACTAACATTAGACCGAGAACTACAATCATTCGGGTTTAGCCGTCTTGAAAGACATACGGCTAAATCCGAATATTTCTAGTTCTAGGTCTAATGTTAGTTTTAGTGACAGGGTAGGTAGTGCTAGTTAGCATAAGATAGGTATCACTATGTTGCATATTTTTACTGAACTAAAACTAGTACTAACACTAGATCTAGAACTAGAACTAGAATCATACGGGTTTAGCCGTCTTGGAAGACGTGCGACTAAATCCGAATGTTTCTAGTTCTAGGTCTAGTGTTAGTTCTAGTTTTACACTAGCACTATCACTAGAACTAACACTAGACCGAGAACTACAATCATTCGGATTTGGCCGTCTTGAGTGACTAGGTCTAGTTTAGTTCTAATTTTAATACTTATTCAGTCTTAGATTGTGGTATATTTTTATTGAACGAAAAGTAGAACATACTAGACCTGGAAAAAACTATGAGAAATAGTAGGAAAAGTGCCACTTTTGATATTAAATTTTACCTAAAATATTCTAACAAGAGAACTTCTCAACCGATTTCGACAAACAATATTTTATTCAAAAGCTTAATCATTGGCCAATACGGAAGTGGAAATGCTTGATTCGAAATCTCCTTTGAATTCCGCTAAAACGTCTTACAAAGGTATACGAAAATAACACAAAAATGACCTTTTTTAGATGGTCATATCTCGTAAACGATGTACTCGATGATCAAGATCTATACGTTATTCGATTCACAATGGTTTTTTTTATCGAAATTACAAAATGCCCGATCTCAATTCATTCCCGTTAGGCTTGTATAGCCCTCAGAATGACACCGTGATCGGGTCATTCTTTATACACGTATGGACGCTCACGATATCATCTAATTCACCTATGTATTCGAATTTTTTGCGATATTTATGCATCTGATTGTGGGAGCAAAAGTGTAAAAAAGCAATATTGTTAAGAATAAAATTGGCTACAACTTGTATACTAAAACTTTTTTTCTAAAATGTTCCGAATCCCGTGCTTGGATTAACTAAATTAATGTTTTTTATTGGGGGCTAACTTCTTTGATGTGGATGAATTACTTTAAGGCATACTTAAAGATAAAATTTCTCCTAAAAGGAAAAGAACTCACGCGTGTGAGAGCTAGGAACTTAGAAGCAACGGTTTGTGAAGTCGTGAACGTCCAACCTAAGCACGTCCAATGTCCGGCACCGGCTGATATATGGACCAATTAAGTCTAGCGTTATGATGCACGAGGTCGGTTAATTACTCTCCAGTCTTTAAGAAAAGACTCGCGCATAACTTTACGTGAATTTATCTTTACCGTGTGATCGTCTTGGACCAAGGCTAAACGTTTGCACGAGTTTTAAATGGTTCTGATTTAATGATCACTGATGGTCATTAAGAGAAGAACTAAGGCTACAAAATATTCAATGCAATTATAAATTAATATAATAATTCAAAATGTGAATTATTATATTAAACGCGTTTCATTCAAATTTTATTAAATTAACATTTATAATAATTAAGCAGATACCTAATTCGCTAAATTAACATTTTATAGTATATAAACGCATCAAATTATTGTTGTCAACCATCAATTATTCATTATAACCAATCAATACGGAACACATCGCTAAAAGTAATGCATCCAACTTCGATAGAATATGTTGAATGGATGAATAAAACATTGTTTTTGGGTAAAGTTCTGGTATCTGTTTAAGTTATGCATTTAAGCTCGGAATATTCAATACAAAGTGTGATACAAGCTCGATAATAAGTTCCCGTAATCGCCGTAACTGTCTCGCGTATATGGAAAATACATGCGAAAATATGCTAGTGAATGCCTAGGGTAGAGAAAGGGTGTCGTTATTAGAGAATTCCTTTACTACAGAGACACTTCCGCGCTTTGTATAAAGTTTCAGAACCGTTACGGTCGATGAATGTTCGACTCGAGAAATATTAAATTTTTAAAAATTCATTTCTTTTTTGTTTGGGATGAAATCATTTTTAATGTGTTTTTCTCGTTTTTCTAATTAAAACCCGTTCAAACACACTAATTAAGATACCAAATAAATCTATTTCACCGCCTTAACATTGGTTTGTCCTTATACGATTAGCAGATAGCGTTAATTACGTCAAATATGGGATCCGGCGATCAATGACCTGAACGTCATAAGCTTAGAAACAACATAAAAAATAAACGTGTACGAAGAAAAAAGCAAAAGCAAGCGTGAATAAATAAAATAGACGATGATGGTTTATTAAGATCCCTTCAAACTGAACAAGCGTGAGATGACTCGCCAATTTATGATGACTTATTCGTGTTAGATTTCGCTGAATGTTTCAATTAATTGATGTCTCTTCTCCGAACTAAGAACTTAACCTTTTACTATTAATCATTTTTTTTAATTTGTTACAGATGTTGCCAATAATTGTGTTAACTGTAGCCTATTTCTTTACAACCATAGAATCATCGCCTGTATATAACATGCAACCAGCTTACATCACTGCCAATATTGGTGAGTTACTCTTATTTTAACTTAATTTTTCTTTATTTTATTTAATTCCTTGTGGTTATAATCGGTATTTTCGAGAATTCGTGTCGCGAACTTTTCCAAGAGTGAATCAGCATTGTTCGGACAACAAAAACACGGCTACTTTTGTTGTGCCACTTTCAGCAGGAAACGGTCCACCTTCTCCACGAACCTGATTGAATCATTAGTATCGTCAGGTGATTTCACAATCCATCTCCATTAACAGATGGGCAGTTTCAAATTACATCTAATTTTCTAGATTTTTGTGAAATGAATGGAATGGGAAAAGGGTGGTGAAGCTGCCAAGAGAAAACCGTAATGTTAGTGAAGTAAAATTCCGGTAACCCAGTTAGCATACAAGGAAACGAAAACCGACGACGTTCGTCGAAGGAACTGGAATGTACCGTTTTGCAGGTGTAGGTGAAATACACTACATACACAAAAACGACCTTCAAGTTGTTTTTAATCATTTTCTTGAAAATATGACAAACGAAACGAAATATAAGAAAAAGGTTCGCCATAAACCAGTTCCTTTCAATGGGAGCAGCAGCTCCAATAACATAAATTTCACCTTGCCAATGATTCACAGCGTCGGCGTCTATCTTCCGCAAAAAAAGTTCCCGACACAGCACTTCGTTCAGAATAATTCATATTCCGCCCACGTGCTTCACGTCTTCAGCTGAAGTTCCATTCGACCTCATTCCGTTTAGTGTCACACAGACCTATTGGACGCCGTGCCCATACGTACTCGTATGCAGAAGAGAACCGTTACGTAACAAAACACATTCGTGTGTTACCGCCAAAGGAGATATTCACGCAAGAGATGTCATCTAAATTAAAAATTGTAGAATTAAAGAAGTCTTTAACGTTTATACAAACAGGAAAAATAAAGGAAATACTATTGATGAATGTTTGGTACTCTAGTAAATAGGGAAATGTGTTTACTTGTACTTAGTTAACTGTTTATGGCATGTGCAGTTAGTCGGAAGGTGATAAGATCGTAGCAGGAAGGCGCAGCTAATTTTTATGATACCCGGACATAAAAACGTTTAAATATTATTTGTAAAGTTTCTCTAAGTATAATTTTCTTTTTAAATTTATGGGACTAATAAATCTAGCTGTAACTAATATTTCGGACGGTGAATATTTCTTGAGACAAAGACAAGATGTTAGCATATTCTTTCCTATGTAGCACGTAAGTTATTGAAGTAATATATGATTACAGCAACATTCTGGGTAACGATAATCTTCTCATATGTTCATAATTCATTATTATTAAAATTACTTATTCTTTGGCAGCTTTCCCACCTAATAATTTTACTATACTTGACGATGAAATAACATATAATTAAAATCTAAATGCAATAAAACATGTGTGTATTTATAGATGGATTCTTTTAATTTTAGCTCTACCGGTTTCGATCAATACATTTAATCATCTTCAGGAGCAACGTCAGTAAATATATTTCCAAAAGACATATTTGTTAGTTAATTAAGCTGTTATCCTCTTACTCTTGATCCTTTAACTCTTCTTTTCTTTAAAAAAAAAAAAAACTAAAGTAAAGAAACGCATGGCGCATATTGTTGCATGGTAGGCTTATTGGATATTTCTGAATAACTGGATAACAAGGAAAAGAAGAGTTAAAGGATCAAGAGTAAGAGGATAACAGCCTAATTAACTAACAAATATGTCTTTTGAAAATATATTTACTGACGTTGCTCCTGAAGATGATTAAATGTATTGATCGCAACCGGTAGAGCTAAAATTAAAAGAATCCATCTATAAATACACACATGTTTTATTGCATTTAGATTAAATTTGAGATGGAAAGAAATAACCAAATAAATATTATACAGGGTGTTCATTTCAAAACTTTCCACCTCAATTTCTGTAAATCCGGAAGTTTAAAAAGAAAATCGCTGAAATAGGTAAAGAATAAAACCAAGGGGGACAACTTTTTATGCAAAAATTGACTCACTCACTTCAACCCCCCGCCGCCAGAAACCAACCTCTTAAAAATCTTAAATGGAAAGGGGTGTCAAGTGATACCTCATTTTAAAGGTCTTTTAAGGTACTACATGTTAGTATTTATTTTTTTTAAATTGATCGATTCGTTTTCGAAATTTTTGCGAAAATCTTTGTTTTGTATTTCCCGTTTTAATTAATATTAAAAACTTTAATAACCTTCTTAAAAGCAAGAATAAGTAATCTTTTATTATTAATTTATAAAATTACATTACCATGTTCGTTTTTACAACGACCATTAAACCTTTATTATTACGGAGCAATCGGAAATATTTAAGAAAACTAAACACTAAAGTATTTTACATTAAACCTGTATGAAAATTACTCGAATGGCCAAAAAAAGGAAAAAAAGAGACGAAATTTTTCTCTTTCTATAAACGAGTTATAGGCAGGCTCACAGTGCGAGAAAAGAATAAAATAAAAGTGCAATTCTAAACATAAGTTTATTCGGTTATTACTTAAACAACTTTGTGTTATACACTTAACAAAGTTATTTAAATAAAACAGCAATAATGGTTTACAGTTCGCAGGAAAGGACTGAAATTGTATTAATGTATGGATCCCAAAATGAATGTGCTCGACGAACTGCCACAGTTTTTAATGAAAGGCATCCAGATCATGAAGAAATTCACTCAGACTGGGTCCGTTGCCAACATAAAATATAATGAGTCGAGAGTTTTGAATGAAACCGCTCAACTGGAAGTGTTGGGTCATTTCGGTATCAACCCCAATACTTCATTGCGTCAGGTATCTCGTGCAACTGGTATATCCTTGGGTTCTGTTCATAAAGTTGTAAAACTTCACAAATTCCATCCTTATAAATTGAAAATACATCAAGAGCTAACTGAAGACGATTTTGACAGGAGAATACAGTTTTGTGAAGAAGTGACCACTATTATTAATTTTTTGAAAAATATCTGCTTTAGTGATGAATGCACTTTTTCTTTAAATGGATTTGTAAATAAACATAACTGCAGATATTGGAGTAATGAAAACCCTCATCTGACTGTAGAAGGGCATACACAATATCCTGAAAATTTAAACGGCGAAGTGTACTTGGATATGTTAGAAAATACTATCAATCCACTAATTACGGAAGCTCTCGAGAATCAGTTGGATAGAGAAGAAAATGCCTTACTTGATGAGAATGAATTACATTTTCAACAAGACCAATCTCAGTAGTTCTCCCAGTACGACAGTGGTTAGATAATACGTTTCCAAACAGATGGATAGGACGAAGAGGTCCTATAGAATGGCCAGCCAGATCACTACATTTGACGCCATTAGACTTTTTTTTATGGGGTCATTTAAAGTCTGTTGTATTTACCCCTCAATCTCAAAATTTAGAAGGACTTCGTCAGAGAAGTTTTTGAAAATGTGCGCCGTAGTTTTGAACAACGGTTGTACCATTGTTTAGCTAATAACGGACAACACTTTGAACAATTTATTATTAAGTTGATTTTCTCTGCAAAAAGTTTTTGTACATAATTAAATAACTGAAAATAAAATAGAACGTTTCAAGCAGTTAAAAGTTGTTTAAGTAATAATCAAATAAACCTAAAAGAAAAGAAAAATGAAACAGAAATCGTTTTTTCTAAATATCTCTGACAGACGCCAGACGTAGATATATCATTGTCAAAATAACCTAAATATCAAAGATTTCGGATTGCTCCGAAATAATAAAGGTTTAATGGTTGTTGTAAAAACGAACATGGTAATTTAATTTTATAAATTAATAATAAAAGATTACGTATTCTTGCTTTTAAGAAGGTGATTAAAGTTTTTAATATTAATTAAAACGGGAAATACAAAACAAAGATTTTCGCAAAAATTTCGAAAACGAATCGATCAATTTAAAAAAAATAAATACTAACATGTAGTACCTTAAAAGACCTTTAAAATGAGGTATCACTTGACACCCCTTTCCATTTAAGATTTTTAAGGGGTTGGTTTCTGGCGGCGGGGGATTGAAGTGAGTGAGTCAATTTTTGCATAAAAAGTTGTCCCCCTTGGTTTTATTCTTTACCTATTTCAGCGATTTTCTTTTTAAACTTCCGGATTTACAGAAATTGAGGTGGAAAGTTTTGAAATAAACATCCTGTATAATTAAAACATCGACTTATCAACAGTTCACATTAAAACTTTCCTAATAACCTAGATGATGTTTAGACTCCTCTTCACAATTTCCTGTAATATTAGGAAATTTTTTGGGGTTTCGACATTTACTGTTTTCAAAGTATTTTTTAACATGGACAAATTTGATAAATACAGATACTTGGAAACAGATTCTTAATTCATTCTATATAGTAAAATTCGCAAATGTGGTCAGCCTTCACGTTGGCCAATACCAATTATATTCTACAGTTAACTTGAAATTACCTCAAGATTTACTGATATATGACTCACAGAGGCGAATGATGATGTGAATACACATCATGCGATATCTGAGTGATGTTTAATTCTATTTATGACTCAAACTTTGATATAAGATAATGTAATTGTTGAGCTTGTTTTTTTGGAGAATGGGAAAAAAAATTCTCTTCATACCAACTGCACATCTTTCAACAATTGATTTATACAAGAAAGTCAATTTATTCATTCATTATAACTTTCTAAAATTTAAGGGAGATTATTTCAACAAAAATTAAATGATATTTTAACAATACGTCATCCCAACTTTCTACATTACTCATTCTCATAAACAAATATCTTATATGCGGGACAGTGTTCACTTTCTACATTATTGTTTGTAAGTTTGTTTTAAACATCGATGGGAAATGGCACAGTTACCTCTTTCGATCATCACCAAGCATAATTTTGTACCTTAAAGTGCTCTCTTTTTTGTGTTATGAATGGGGTTATTGTAACCGTAGTATCATAGCGGTTTAGGTTACCCAATTAGGATGAGTTATAAACACAATGAGGCAACAAAGCGTACTAAATATAAAATAAAATCTGCGGACCGTGAAGTTGCTTTAAAATTAAAACGTTTTCTTTACTGTATTATTTCATGAGCCATTTATACACATTACGTTCTTTGCTCAATAGGTGTTCTTCGGGGCAATTAAAATGTACCGCTATATATAAATGATTAAAGAAAAAATTGTTGTCAAGTTGGCACGGTTACCTTTTCCATTTATATCGCTGCTGGAATTTCCGATATACAATTTCTCTTGCATTGTGGAATGTGTGAATGAACTACATATTGTATGGGGAAACACTGTCCGTGACAGTGACACTGTTCTTGCAAAATTGTAATAAAGAATTGAACTTAATGATATAAGGCGGATCAAACATTATTTGCAAATGTACACTCGCATTAGTTAAATAATTCATAGAGCTGGTGAAATGGTAGTGCTCCATTTGCGTCTTTCAGGCACGCGTTATTACAACTCTCCTCCTCTCCCGAGCGTTCGATACTTCCACTGGGCCAAGGTAACGGGACCTAAAGCCCCAGATAGAGGAAGGAGGAGCTCTGCCGGATGCTGGGCAAAGGAAGAGAGAGAAGGAACAAGTCAGCTGTTTGGAGAGGAATGCGCACACCGTTACATAATGGGCATCAATGAACACACAACACTGCAAAACTGCTTCATCTCACTCATCACATTCGTTTATGGCACCCGAATTTTAATTCGTTTTAATTTAATTTTATGATTGCGATTCCGTGTATGCCACTTAGGAATGCGTAAGAGGGCGTTGTAGGTCAGTGTGGAACCCGTTAGTGGAACCCGTGTCTCTTCAAGGTCATCGGAGACATGATCCAAAAGTGGGTCAGGATTTTTGGAAGTTGACTCATTCGAGAACTTAATAGAAATCTTTCAACTTCTCTCTTTCAATTTTAACCGTTAGTTTCTTGCTAATTATATTTTTATTGTTTTTAGGTACAACAGGAAGAAATATTAGAAATCTTCCGTGTATATCAAGAAAAAATAGTCTGAGCGGAGTTTGCATGTTCGCCATCGATTGCTTCAAGGCTAATGGAACTCACTTAGGCACCTGCATCGACAGGTTTTACTTCGGTTCTTGCTGCCACATCGAATCCATATCGAATGACATCGATAACAATATCGAACTTGCTCTTTTCCCGGATAAACACCGAGACCCTCCTTTAAAATTGGATACCACAGAAAAATTAGACGGAGAAACTTCTTTAGCTACCACAATCAATCCAGAAAAATATACGCAAACTTCGACAAATTTAGCAAATATCTCCACTAGTGTTAGTAGTAGTACTTTACAAGAACTAAGACAGAAACCAACACAGAAAACGACAACGAAACCAACCGCTAAAATAACTACAACTACTTCTCCAACTCCTCCAACAACAATAACTACTTCAACAACAACTACCCCAATAACTACAACTACTCCAACAACTACAGTTACTCCATCAACTATAATTCCAACAACAACTCTCATAACCACATCAACGAAAAAAATAACGACTCCAACACCAACATCAACTACAACTACGCCCACAAGAAAAACAACACCGATAATAATAACCACAAATAAAAGGACAGAACCAACTTCAAAAATTCCTATCATAATAACAAAAGACCCGATAACGGAACTAAACGAATTTAAATTAACGACTTTTCAAAGTGTAGACAACGAAATACAAACAACGTTAAAACCGTTTGTAACATTTTCGAAACCGACCGTGAGTAGCTTGATTTATAAACCAACGAAAAGGCCAACGGTTCACGTAAATGTAGTGACTGAAGAGACAAAAGAGCCAATAACTGTTAGTGTACCTTTAGTTACAAGACCTTCTTCGCCAAGTTCACGTCCAGAATTGATCAAGGTAACCACAAAACCCACGAAATCCAGCAGACCGACGAAACCGAACAGCATAAAACCAACTAGAACGAAACCCAGTAGGCCAACTCAAAAACCGATTACAAGACCATCGAGTAAACCAACCAGAAAGGTGACGACTACCACAAAACCAATAAAAATCGTAACAAAAATTTCTACGGTAAAAACTGAAGTTGAAAAATTAACAACTACGAGACCAGAGTTAATAGAAACTAAACGTCCAAGTTCAACCACGATTATAACGACGATGAAACCAATTGTAACCGAATCTCCACCTAGATTTACACTTTCAGATGAATTACAAGCTCCAGCTATTAATGCGTCAAATTCTTTCCAGATTACAAGTCCTGATAGTACTTCCTCTAATAATACTCAAAGTTCCACAATTTCTATTCAAACTACCCAAAATACTTCATCTTCCTCAAAACAACCTGTTACAACAACAGTTACAACTCCCTCCATAACGTTATCCGCATCAACAACTAAACCTATAACAAGTGAACCTGTAACAAATAAACCTATAACAACCATAAATGCAACTACACATAAACCATCAATAAGCACAACTGAACAACTGCCAATTTTATTAACCACACAAAACCCAATTGGTTTGTTCCCAATGGAAGAAGGATTGAAAGTTCCAGAAATGGCAACAACAACCGAATCAAATGATATTTTAACTATGAATTTAACGTCGATATCTTCGGAGGGAGTGAATGGAAATACAGCTACTAATGAAATTGAATCTATTAAACCTATAATAGAACCTACCACAAAACCTAGCTTGGTTACGTGGACTGGATCAGTTGAAGAACCAATTATTAATGGAACAGATGGAGGTGAGTTTAAATTTTATACTACTAAATTTTAAATGTCTCAAGAAATTTTGTCACTTTTGAGAAAATTTTAAACAAAGTTCATTTTAATTATTGATAAAGTTTTAACAATAATTTTACGATGGCATTAAAATTAAGATTGTTACGGTAAGTATGCGTAAAATTACGATAAGATCATGGTTCGAAAATTGTTGGGGTGAACGTGATACAAATCTTAGCCGGGCGGTACTAATTCGAGGGCAACATGCTAAAAGAGTGTAGCAACTAAATGGAATTAGCTTTAGGGTCAGTTCACAAAACGTGTTACTTTATACTTGCACTTTTCATTCGAAAATCAGGATGAACGATTCAAAGTACAATCAAGACATGTTTGCAGGAGGATTCAAAACTTGATATTAATGAGATTTAGCATTATGGATTCTAGTTGGATTTTAGTTCTCGGTCTAGTGTTAGTTCTAGTGATAGTGCTAGTGTAATACTGGAACTAACACTAGACCTAGAACTAGAAACATTCGGGTTTAGCCGTGCGTCTCTCAAGACGGCTAAATCGAAACGATTCTAGTTCTCGATCTAGTGTTAGTTCTAGTGATAGCGCTAGTGTAAAACTAGAACTAACACTAGACCTAAAACTAGAAACATTCGGATTTAGCCGCACGTCTCTTAAGACGGCTAAACCCGAATGTTTCTAGTTTTAAGTCTAGTGTTAGTTCTAGTTTTCGTGCAATAAAAATATGCAACATAGTGATATGTTATGTTAACTAGCGCTACCTACCATTGTCACTGGAACAAATCACTAGACCAAGAACTAGAAACATTCGGATTTAGCCGCACGTCTCTTAAGACGGCTAAACCCGAATGTTTCTAGTTTTAAGTCTAGTTCTAGGTCTATACCTTTTTAAGCACTAATTGGCACTAATCAGAATCAAAATGACATTAGTCAAAATCATATTGGCAATGTCAATTTCAAATTGGCATTAGTCAAAATCAAATTGACAATCAAAATTAAAATGGCATTAGTCAATATGAAATTGGCAATAAACAATATCATATTGGCATTAATCAACAAATTTAGCACTAATCAAAAGCAAATCGGCATTAAACAAAATCAAAATGACATTAGTCCATATCATATTGGCACTTATGAATTTTAAATTGACATGGAAATAAAATTATATATCAGCATTAAATAAAAATGAAATGGGCAAAAACATTTTATTGACTTACAAACACAGTAGATAACAATTATATTACTTAAGAAAGTTATGTTTTAAATAACACTCTTAAAAATTTATATCTTGCATATTCAATGCAGAAGGGATAAATCGTTGGATGTGGGCAATAAACATTGCGCAATTGGCAACAGTAATCTTGTCCATATTATTATGAACGGTGTTCTCTAATTTCTGCATTCGATATTCTGTTTGAGTCAGATGATCCCGATCAGCACCAGCCAAGATGTTATTTAGCTGTACAGCCATATCTGCTTTTACTCCTGCTTTTAATGCAGACCACGCTTGTTCAATAGGATTAAACATAGGGCTGTACGGACTTAGTCGTAAAAGTGTGTGGTGTTCAAATTCGTTTTCTGCAAAAACCTCTTCAATACGTAAAGTAGAGTAGAGTGGCATGGAGCATTATCAATAACTAATGCAACTCCAGTTTGGTAAAGGCCTTGCGCTCTTCTTAGGCATTGCCTCACAAATTCATTTGCTTCCGGCTTCTTGAAAGAGCCCCGACGTAGTTCGGAATGAATTAGCCCCATGTTTCCAATGCATCCTATTAGGTGAATATTCGACCCTCTGCAACCTGCAAACACTGTTGTGTAGCGAGTCCCTTTTTTTAAACGACTCTGAGGCCGCGATATGAACAAATTAAAGTTTGTCTCGTCCATGTATATGATTGTTTGTGCTTGAAGATCCAATAAATTTTCTACATAAATACTCCTGCTTGTTTTCGTTTGAATACTATTCGCGTTCTCTGGTTCTCTACGAGCAGTCTTCAAAGAAAGGATCCTTTAAGAGTAATTTTAGGATTTTCTTCGACTGAACGTTCCATGAATTGACGGTGCTCATCAGTTATTTTAGCTCTACGTTTACCTCCTCGCTGCTTTTCCGGTTGTTCTTGGTTGTTAACCCATCGATACGCGGTTCTTTTTGGCACCTGTAGTACGTTTGCAAGATTACGCCAGTCACCATTGGCATTATACAAAGCGCAAATCTGTGTCCTCAGATTTGCAGCAGCATTTTTCTTTAAATAAGGCATCTCGTGTGAATATAATAGTTGAAATCTCGCAATAAATTACCATAAACTTGACAATAACCGATAAGTTAACAATTTTTTGACACCGATTTATGCATTTATTTTTCATGCCATCTTGATATTGTTTGGTGCCAATATGATTTTGACTAATGTCATTTTGATTCTGATTAGTGCCAATTTGAGCTTGAAAAGGTTCTTCAGACGCACGGCTAAACTCGATACTTTCTAGTTCTAGGTCTATATAGTGTTAGTTCTAGTTTTAGTGCAATAAAAATATGCAACATAGTGATATCTTATGTTAACTAGCGCTACCTACCATTGTCACTAGAACTAACACTAGACCAAGAACTAGAAACATTCGGATTTAGCCGCACGTCTCTTAAGACGGCTAAACCCGAATGATTCTAGTTCTAGGTCTTGTGTTAGTTCTAGTGATACAACATAACATAACACAAGCAATTGAAGTATGTATAAAATTGTATATAGTGTATGGATAACCTTGTTTGCACAATAACCTCTTGTGCAACGTCAGTTTGCGGAATTTCTTTGCAGGTATATTTCCAGTTGGGACTTGACTTCTCGCATGAATTAAGATTTGTTTTTGAACAAGATTTACACATCAGTTTATTGACTTTAGAGGATTACTCAAGTGTCTAAATATAAAGAGATGTACGCCTCACTGTAAAACTCAGTTTGCAAAAAGATGCAACTATGTATCTGATTGTAATTTTTAACAAATTAAATATTAATTTGAAAGATTAACATGCAACGTGTGAAAATTAAAGGAACGTAGAGTTATTTAATATCCACCAGGTTTTTCCAGAGTTGTTAGGGTACCGTTATCTTTACATTCCGCAAAGGCTAATCTAAATTTCCAATTAGTACAATCTCATTTATTACGTTATTTCGAATACGTCCGGCGCAAATTGAAGCAAAATAATCGTATCTCCTGTGGTATCGAGTGCTGCGAAAACTGCTTCCAGGATGTTGGCGTTGCCTGTTCGTATTGATCCTGTCGTCCCGGCGGCTACAACGCCAGGAGCACAAAACTCATTTTCATACAATCGACGCCCCCAACTCGCTATACTAAATATCAGTTAATACATATGGAACCGTTATTTTCGTGAAATATTTACGTAAAAGCTTCGTCGATAAAGTAAAATTTGCATATTATCCGAGAGTGGTAATTTTAAGATAATGGTATTTTATTGGAACGGGATTTAAGTATTCTTAATTTTAATCTTATTGCAGTACATCCAATCGGTTTACGTACCCACATTTCGCTTATAAAGAGAAAAAATAAAAATTTAAATTATACGCTTCTCTAAGCGGATAACAATGAATCCAGCTCTGAAACTTGGTTCTTGCCAATGCGAGAGCTTTAGCACTCAAATAATGCGCCAATCCTACTGCAATTTCATTCGAGTATAAGTAATCCTTTGAACACACGTGTGCGATTCTATTGAGTGTTCTGAAAGAATGATGTTTATAGAAAGAATATTTTTATCTTTGAAGAATTACGCTATCTAAAGCAAATAAATTTAATGAGTTTTGGTATAATGCGAAAGAATGTATTCAACTTAATTGTATTTCTATGTTGGGTCAAAAAATGGCTACCGGTTTGTGGTAAATCTGCAATAATTATTACCGATTCACACATTAAAAGTTATATTCCCCGTTATATTTTATTGCTATATTAGCTACACTATAACCTTTCATATGTCAATTTTGTAATTTTACGGTAAAGGTATTTTTTTCCGATAAACATCATTCACTGCTAAACGGTTTAATGCATGAATTTTGCTGAAACTGTCAGACTCTGTTTTTCATGCTCATTATTCCGTACTAAATATTCTCCTGAAAAGCCGTAAATTTCCTGTATTCTCGCGTGTCCCAGAATTGAAAATACGGGAAATATATGAAAATCCAGATAATGTTAACTAGCTTGTATTTATTTTTTAGATTGGGTGCCAATGACTACCCCAGACGGTTGGGTCATGCTTCCTAGTGTTTCCTCTGTAGAAGAACATTCTTCACAATCCTCAAATGGTACATCAACAACAACAAAATTACCGTTAATTCATGGGGAAACTACATCTACAACGGATCATATTGCTCCATCAGAAGCTTCGAGTGGAATTTATAACGTATCGACATCCGAAGAAGGTTCTACAACGATCGATTCAACCAATCAAGTGGAGGAACCGACATTTAATATGTCTAATTATAGAGACGGTCAGATTTATTTAAAAAATAAAACAGGTCGCAAATTAGTTCTTGTGAAATTGGTTAAATTAAAGGTTTGGTAAAAAATATCAAACTATCTCTAAAGACCCATAGTTACCATTTATCTCCATTTAATGTATCCATTAAAAGCCTTAAAACTCATAAAATTGTTATTGCTCTAATTAATTCATTGGATACAATTTACATCCTCTATAATCTTGTAGACGAGCACATTAAGTGGGACAGGGTACCCTTATGCTAATTACATACGTTTATCAAACAGATGAATTAAAAACGAAACAGAAAGAAATCTCGTTGGTCGAGTTCAGTAAAAGCAATTTATTTACGTTGTCGACATGTTCATCACGTTAATGTTCCATAATGATCGGTAGAAGATAGCTTGCGACGAGGTTTTTCGACCGAATTGAGAATTCGCAGTCTGTCTCTCTACGAGCTGCCTTCCCATTAACCGCAACGAATCTCGCGCACAAAAGCGCAATTACAGAAGTAACCCACAAATGCTAAACGTATCCGTCCGGCCGTTCCATCGGTCCACGAACTTTCAAGGTAATTCGAATCGGACGCAACAACCTCCAACTGCAAAAAAATTATAGACGATAATAAGACGGGCGCGAACGAGAGTTAAAGGCGGTTCGCTTCTTTAATCAGTTCGCTTTCGACTTCGTCTCCTTCTTCACATCGCACCAAATTAAAGCAAATACAAACAACTGTAGTAAATTTTCAGTCTTTCGACGTTTACGTGTTAAGTATTTTTTAGTGTACAATTACAGTAACGATGACCGGCGGTTCACGTGTGAATTGTGTGTACAGTTAATGGTACACTGGATTTTACTTAAAACTTGACACATTGCATTCTGTCTAGATGGTGATTTGTGAGTTTAAGTAGTGCGGTTAAAATTTACTTTTTGTGTGAGCTGAAATAATTATATAGCAAGAAGTTTTCATTTTATGATGAAACGTTACATTATAACTTTACTAATTATTCTTCTAATTATAGATGGGTTTCTTCAAAAATTTTTACTTTAATGACTATCAATCAAATATTTATGAAATTTGGTAAATTTAGAAAAATTCAAATTAATTATTTAAGAAATGGACTCTCAATCAGAGATTAGATATAGAAATTTCGCCATTGAACTTGGTACATCTGAAAGTATTATTGCCAACTTTGAATAGAAAAAATACTGCCTAAGAATCGGTCAGGCAACCCCAGGTATAATAGTCTCGGTACTCATCTTTAACTTATCTTTGCTTTGCACTTTCTAGTAGGAACAGCCTACTAAAGTCCCTAGATTTACAAAGTACCACGGTTCATGAAGCCTCTTTTCAAGCCAAAATGGCGGTTTGACAGCTTGTTACTGCATCTCAACATTTATTTACAAAAATATTGCCGTCTTGTTGCCTTTGGAGTTGCAAAAATGGGAGTAAGAAGGACTTTCGACTCTCCAGAGTACCACGAGAAAAAAAGAAAGGAAATTTGGCGTAATGTTATCAATAGAACGACATAGTTTTAAATTTCCCGCTTGACTTTCGAGCGAAAATGGCGTCAAACCGCGGTACTTTGTAAATCTAGGGACTTTACAGCCTACCAGCCTACAGAGACACCTACAAACAAATTGCACAACAATCACTGTTTTGCGAAAATTGTGGCAAACTGGTTGCAGAAATTCAAAATTGTTTAAAATTAGTTGCGCAAAGACCCGAATGGTTCTGGTTCTAGGTCTAGTGTTAGTTTTAGTGCTAGTGTTACCACTCTGCTTCCTTTTTCTGTTTCTAACACCATCTTCCAACGCAACAGCAATGTTTCCAGGCGTACACAACACAAGCAATTGAAGTTAGTATAAAATTGTGTATAGTGTACGGGTAACTACAACTATAGCGGGTTGGATCCGCAATATGCTAGATAATAGAATAGTTTCTACTTCACTCCACGGTGATACGATACGCTTCAGGCCGGGAGGTGGCTGCCCGCAGGGAGGGGTGTTATCTCCCCTGCTTTGGTCCCTCCTAGTTGACGATCTGATTGCGATAGTCGAAGTCCTTGGTGTGGAAATACAAGCTTATGCTGATGACATTGTCGTTATGGTCAAAGGAACCTGTTTGCCGAGGATATCTAAAGTCCTCCAGGTGACCCTAGATACCATTTGCGCTTGGTGTAAGGGAGAGAACCTCTCAATAAACCCGCAAAAGACAATTGTTGTGCCCTTCACCAGGAAGCGAAAGGTGGATGGACTAATCCGCCCAACTATCCAAGGTGAAGAAATTCCTTTCGCAAAGGAAGTCAAATATCTGGGAGTAATCCTAGACAAAACCCTGTCATGGAATGGACATTTGCAGGGAGTTTTGCACAAAGCTAGACTATCCTTGTGGACTTGTCGCAGTCTTTGTGGAAAAAATTGGGGTCTTACCCCTGAAAGACTGTACTGGCTCTATGTGACTGTGGTTAGACCTATGATCACATACGGAGCAGCAGCCTGGTATAGGAAAGTCCGACAGACTTCAGTTATCAGTAAACTTTCACGAATTCAACGAGTAGCTGGATTGGCAATCTCTGGTGCGATAGGCAGAACGCCAACTCTAGCAATGGAGATTCTGCTTGGCCTATCTCCTCTGCATTTGCATATAGAGAAAGTGGCTAGAACAACCATTTACAGATTTAAGCAACATGCTCAAAACTGTTCCGACATGTCCTACCAATGGGCTGCGGAAGACATTATAAGCACTGATACTGTGCTATCAATGCCGTCAGATTTGGCGGTATCACTATCAGTGATTAATGCTCGATACCAGATTGTACTGCCTGAGCGGCAGTCCTGGATCGAGCAGGAGTATAGGAGCAGGAGTATACTGCCAGACACCTCGAATTAAGCAAGCCTACAGCCTGGGTACGTACTGTACTGTATTCCAGGCGGAAGTATTTGCTATTGACATGGGTGCTAAAATCCTTCTTGAAAGAGGGGTGAAGAACATGACAGTACGAATTTTCTCAGACAGTCAAGCCGCTCTCCAGGCGCTGCAAGCCGTGAAAACGGTGTCGGCTCTGGTTAATGATTGTAAGAGAACATTAAACACACTGAGTTGTGATAACAGAGTCTCTCTGATCTGGGTCCCGGATCACTCTGGGGTTACTGGCAATGAAGCGGCAGATAAGCTAGCACGAGATGGCAGCGCTGAAGCGTTTGTGGGGCCGGAACCAGCAGTTGGTGTATCATTTGCGATGGCCAAATATAGGATTGGACTGTGGGCTGAAGAGAGACTTCGCCTACTGTGGACCAGTTTTCCTGGAATGAGATCCGGGAATATTTTAGGACTTGCCCGTAGTAGCATAAAAGTTCTAATGGGCACTGCCGATTAAAAACACACCTCAACTTGTTGGGTTTAGCCGACGATGTTGAATGCCGACTATGTGCGGAGGAAGCAGAGACGGTTGAGCATGTTTTGTGCCACTGCCCTGCCGTTAACCGTATCAGATTCTCGATTTTTGGGTCGCAGTTTATCTCCTCAAAAGATCTGAATGACCTTTCGCCGAGCAAGGTATTAATGTTCATTAAGAGCATTGGACTGCACGGTGAAATTTGATAACGATATCTATCGGGGTACAATAGATCCTTAGGGTCGCGGTGCAAGGTTGGTTGGTCCGCCTACCCGATATGTATTCTATGTAATGTAATGTAATGGGTAACTAGGTTTGCACAATAACCTATTGTGTAACGTCAGTTTGCGGAATTTGTTTGCAGGTGTATGAGGCCTATTAACCACACGCCAGTTATCATGAAGGTCATTTTTCTACGACCTCTTCCTAAAGATTCTTAATAAAGTTTGATGACCTTGTTGAATTAGCGAGTATCGATTTCTCCAGGCTACACAACTACATCAAATTCAAAAAAGCTTGCTATAATTCTTGCTAACAAGTTAAAATTTCATTATATAATTTTTTATACGTAGTATAAAAATCAATTTTAAACCAATTTATTCTTTCCAGACCTTTAATTAATCACAAAACATATAATTTAACCAACATAACAGGTAACAATTAAACATAAATCGATGAAGCCGTAAATAAACGTGTATTTTCACAAGAACTAATTAGCGACCAACGCTAGGGAATCGATAAACGTACCCTTTCAATGTTTCGCGGATGTTATCGCGAAATTAACAACTTCCCGCTCGCCGAGATGGTGGTAATAAGCTCAGCGCTTTTGTTGGCTGCAGTGTGCGGAAGGAGGATTTACCCGGAAGCGAGAATCGTGGGCGGAGACAACTCCTCGTTCGGGAAATGGCCTTGGCAAATATCCCTAAGACAGTGGCGTACGTCTACGTACCTTCACAAGTGTGGAGCGGCTCTTTTAAGTGAATACTGGGCTATTACTGCGGCTCATTGCGTCGAAAGGTAAGGTGGAATAAAAATATTGATTAGATCGTGGAGTTGCGTGAATGCCGCTTTTTTATTTTGATTGTTATATTAAGAATTCCCGGAAGTTTGTAACTTTTCTGTTATCTTCTTACATTTTTCATGACGACAAAGTTCATTAAAAAGAAAAGAAAATAAATGATCCAAGTTTGCTCGAGCGTGAAATTCTCATAACTTCTCCTCTTTCCTTCGGTGAGAGAAGACACCAACCAACAAAATACCATCAGAGAGAGGTTTTTTCATTGCACACTCGAGTGGTTGAAGGCGTCTCTTCCTCCTTCTATTTCTTGTATTCCTTCTATACCTCTTTATTCACCTTATGTATGTCGTTTTCCTTCGGCTATTCTTCCTTTTCCACCTTCTATTTCTTTCTCTACAGACCAAGCGGCTTGGCATACACGACTGCCCCTTGCAATTTGATACAACTTTTCAACAAAAGACCTCGACCAGTAAAGAAAAGAGATCCACGCGATCAAGAACATAATTTAACGTGGAATCTCCCCTCCATCAATTATGTTTAACAATTTCACGGAACGTCGCCCAATGGAAACTTACACAGCAGCTCTGGAACTTATTAATAGCGAACACAATCGCTCGTTATGCGAATGTATAATTCTCGCAACAGGAGAACTTCCTCTATAACATAAATTTATGTTCTATAACTAAAATTATACAATGCATTGAAATGATTTTTTTAATTCATTAGGGTACCACCAAGTGATCTTCTTCTTCGGCTGGGCGAATACGACTTGGCAAACGAATTGGAACCGTACGTACACCAAGAAAGAAGAATTCAAATTGTTGCGTCACATCCCCAATTTGACCCCAGAACATTTGAATACGATTTATCGTTATTAAGGTTTTACGAACCTGTTAAGTTCCAACCAAATATTCTTCCGGTTTGTGTGCCGCAGAATGATGATGATTTTATTGGAACAAATGCTTACGTTACTGGATGGGGAAGGCTATACGAAGGTAAATAATTATTTTTATTTCATATAAGTACTATAATTTTACTTTAATTGTAGATGGACCTTTACCTAATATTTTACAAGAAGTGCGAGTTCCAGTAATTAACAACACATTGTGTGAGTCGATGTATAGGTCAGCAGGTTACATCGAGCATATTCCGCATATATTCATATGTGCTGGATGGGGTAGGGGCGGTTACGATTCCTGCGAGGGTGATTCCGGCGGACCCATGGTAATCCAACGGGAAGATAAACGTTTTCTACTTGCGGGAGTGATATCCTGGGGCATCGGGTGCGCAGAACCGAATCAACCCGGTGTGTACACGCGGATAAGCGAATTCAGAGAGTGGATCAATCAAATCCTTCAATTTTAAGGGACATGATTATTAAGGATACGATATATATGTGATTTTAAAGATCTATGCTAAGCATAATAAAAATATTTGTTATTCCATGTGTATCGATGTGAAACGAAATAAGTGAAAAATAACTAAAGACGATGTTATTATTAAATTAATGAAGAGAATCGTATTTTCAGTGGAATATTTCTTTTATTATTTGATTTAGATGTGGTTAAATTGGTTGCAATTTTTATATTCCACTGGATTTATAATTAGAAAAACTATGAAGACAGTATGCAATTTTTTATTAATACAATTAAGTTACATTACTGTTTAATAGTTACAAGTTTTTTGATCTATGTCGATTTAATCATAAATCTTATACGAGTGATGTAAAGTAATTACAATTATGTAAATAGTGGTGCATGTAATTGTATTTTTTATTTTGTAAAATAAATATTTATTTATTTAAGTATAATTAGTAACGAATTTATTTTTAATATAAACGTCTTAGCCCAATAATTGCATCATAAACTCAGATATGCGCAAATTTTATCTGGGTATTATAACCCAAGCGCACATTACATACGCTTTTAATAGGGAACAAAATAGATATATAGAAATAATTATTACAATTTTTACTTTCTAGGTGTAGTGTTAGTTCTTGTTTTAGTTCAATAAAAATCTATGGTTTATCGTTTTCTGAATAAGAACTGAAACTAACACTACCACTAGAACTAACACTAGACCTAGAAGTAGCAACATTCAGATTTAGTAGTTCAGAACTATTTCAATCATTTATATGTTACAAATAAACATTTTTCCTTGTTAAGACCCAACCCTATACACTTTTAATACCCAAACATCAAACATTTTCAAGATGATTTTCAAGATTTCGATAAAGAGTTAAAATTATTCCACTACTTGTTAGGTTTATTAAATCGCTTAATCGCATTTATTACATAAATAGCTCTTTTTTAATATGGCTAATAAACGCAAATACCTTGGGAACGACTTAAGATATGAAGGCCGAATGTATATTATTTTGTTTGATTTTAATGTAAATGTTAGTTTTTACTTAATATGCTAATGTTGATAATACTTGGGATTAAAAAGATAACTGCGATGTCCATCGATTTAATCTGAGTAACTAATTTCTATTTCTCACGTTAGAAAACATAAAACTGCCAAATATTATCTTTGTGTTATAAAAATTATTAAGTAATTTTTAAATTTAACCAGTAAGTGGAACTTCTTTGAAGTTTTGAGTTTGCAAAATTTTCTAATTAACACTTTGTTAATCTAATAGAAAATATTTAACGTCAATATTATTATTACTATTCTTAGTAATATTGATTTATTTAATTAATTATTGGCAACTTTCTCTAGGTGATTAAATAAAAGAAATGGAACTTAATGGCCAACTTTCTATATTTAAAGATAACAAAACTAACAATTATCTAATTTGAAAAGTCCACATGCTATATGTAATTTGTAACTTTTGTAATATTCGTCTTTTATCCAGATTACCACTTCCTATTCTATCCTAAAATTATAAATTTGAAATAGAAACTAATGATAGTGGTGAAAGGAGAATGTAACAAGCCTAACACCTTCATTTTGAGGTAAAATATATAAACTACATAGACTAACTCAGACAAAAAAAAGCCGCAGGCTCCTAGGAAGGAACTGGGGTCTCAAACCACGAATGGCTCACTGAGCCTACGTAGCAATAATCAGACCCATGGTCGCCTACGCCTCATTGGTTTGGTGGCCAAAAACATAAGACAGCTCAACAACAGCTAGCACAAATCCAGCGGTTAGCATGTCTTTGGAAGCCCTACTCGGTCTCACACCGCTCCACTTATATATACAAAAGGAGGCAGTCTTAAGTGCCTTATCACTGAAAACAGTTTCTTCACTCAAGTTGATGCAGGGTAACCTCAGAGGACACCTCGAGATCCTCAAGGACCCATGTCTAAATCACCTGATTGAAATTAAAACGGAAATCATACCGACGGAATACAATTTCAACCAACCGTATAAGGTCATATTTAGTAGCAGGGATGATTGGGCTCAACTAAAAAGAGGAGCCCTAGCCTGGTACACCGATGCTTAAAAGACAGTAAGATCTGGAGTAGGCATGGGCATCAATGGACCAAATAGCCACATCAAATTGCCCCTCAGCTCGGACTTAACAATTTTCCAAGCAGAAGTTCTTGCTATAAACTTCTGCACCGCTTTGAAGGGACAAAAAGGTGCATCCATAAACATTTTCACAGACAGTCGGGCCGTCTTAAAGGCAATTCAGGCCTACACGTGTGGCTCCGCACTGATCAGAGAGTGTACCAACAACCTGAGAGAACTCGCTAGGGGCAATGATGTTACCCTATGGTGGGTTCCAGGTCACAGCAACATTGAGGGCAATGAGAAGGCCGACAAGCTGGCCAAAGAGGCAGCAAACACGCCCTTCATTGGACCCCAACCTAGTTGTGGACTACAAAAAAGCCACCTAAAACAAATAATCAACAACTGGGAGGCTTCAAAGATAGCCTTACGCTGGAAAGAACTTCCAGGTCACAGACAAGCGAAGACTATGATAACTCCGTCGCAAAACAAAACCAAAGAGGTTTTATGCGCCCCTAAAATACCACCTCTTCCACATTGGACAAACTGAGGATCAAACTTGTCGACTATGCAACGACGAGTCAGAAACTGCTGAACATATACTGTGCAATTGCGTCGCCAGAGGCCGTCTAAGACACAACGTCTTCGGTAAAACTCTTCTGTTACCTGTCGATATAAAGGTTCAAGACCTCAGGACAATACTAAGGTTTATTAAGGACCTACATTTGCCCTAAACCTTTGGAGGGCTAAAGTTACTGTAGCGTGCTGTGGCAGCAGCTCCATTTAAAAACAAAATGTATTTTCATTTGTTATTATTTTTATATTTGCCACACAATTGTTTTTGAAGTAAAACAGAACAGACGCAAAATAAAAGTCTACCAAAAGTTAATTTTATAATTATTGTATTATTATGTTGGCTAATACCTCATAGCCACATTTGGTGACCCCGATCAAAGCAACTCGCAACCTAGAAGATTCTTCCCCCAGTCCGATTAAACCAAGTCACAACCTGAAAATTATCCCTTCACCCCGACTAAACCAGCCCGGCAAATGAGATTCAACTGAAAAATTCAAGAATCACCAATTCAAGAATTAAGAAAAAACACCAAGACAAACCAGGTACCTAAATTACATAACACAATATACATCCGATGTGAGATACATTAAGGGAAATTAAAATATTGTTGCAGACGCTTTATCTAGGACAAATATTGAATCCCTAAATTCTCAGTACCCCGACACACTTACACTTTACAAAGCTCAACTCACAGATATCGAATTATCGAACCTACTACATAAACAATTTTTTCGCACTCACACTACAACACCCTATCAGTTATTGCTACAACCCACAACGCTACCTGATATCAAATTATGGTGTGAAATATCAACGGAATCTCCGCGAATCTACATTCCGCAGCAATTTAGAGAAATAGTTATACAAAAATTTCATGGTTTATCTCACCCTGGCATTCGAGCAACCATTCATTTAATAAAAACAAAATTCTTTTGGCCTCATATGTCGAAACAAATTCGTATTTGGACAAAATCATGTTTACAATGCCAGAAAGTTAAGATACAAAGGCATACAAAATCGCCAATTCTCAAAATCAAAGTTCCAAAAGTTCGATTTGAACACATTCACATTGATTTGGTTCGCCCACTTGTTCCATCTCTTGGATGTACTTATCTGCTCACAGTCGTTGAGCGTTTCACACGGTGGCCAGAGGCTTTTCCTCTAAAAGATATCTCATTGCAGATACTCTTTTCAGGCATTACTTCAGCCGTTTCGGTATTCCTACCATGATCACTCACGATCAAGGACGACAATTCGAATCACTATTATTTTCAAAATTCCAATTATTTTTAGGTACTCATCAAATACACACATCTGCTTATCACCCACAAAGTAACGGTATGATTAGACGATTTCACCGTACTTTGAAATCAGCGATTATTGCTCGAGGTAATTCTACTAGATGGAACAATGACTTGCCTTTGATTCTCCTAGGTCTCAGGTCATCCCTAAAGGAGGATTTAGGTTGCTCATCCGCTGAATTGGTTTATGGTCAGCAACTCAGATTACCAGGAGAATTTTTCTTACCTACCGAACCATCAATTGAAACTGAACCATTATTATCACGTTTAAAATCATCTTTTGCTGACATTAAACCAGTTCAGTCAACCATACATTCCAGCCAAAAACCTTTTGTTCACAAAGAATTATTCAGGTCAAACTTTGTATTTATTAAAATTACTGGAATTAAACCTACGTTGTCTCCTAGGTACGAAGGTCCCTTCAGAGTGTTGAAGAGATTTTCCAAATTTTTCGTGGTATTGAAAGACAGTAAAGAAATAAATGTAAGCCTCGATTTGCTGAAACCGGCTTTCTTTCTGAACGAAAACGTTTCTCCTGAAGTCAACAATTTAATAATTAATAAAACTAAAAAAGTACATTTTAAATTTTAATTCAAATTTTTGACTAAATGTTATCCCTCTTTCTGTTCTTTCTTTATAGGAGGGGAAGTGGATGTAGCGTGCTGTGGCAGCAGCTCCATTTAAAAACATAAAAATTGTATTTCATTTGTTATTATTTTTATATTTGCACACAATTGTTTTTGAAGCAAAACAAAACAGACGCAAAATAAAAAGTCTGTCAAAAAGTTAATTTTATAATTGTATTATTATGTTGGCACATTTGGAAGTGGATGTAGCGTGCTGTGGCAGCAGCTCCATTTAAAAACAAAATGTATTTTCATTTGTTATTATTTTTATATTTGCCACACAATTGTTTTTGAAGTAAAACAGAACAGACGCAAAATAAAAGTCTGCCAAAAGTTAATTTTATAATTATTGTATTATTATGTTGGCTAATACCTCATAGCCACAGTTACAATAGATCTTATAGGTCGCGGTAACGAGAGGGGCCGCTCTCCTCAGCCCGGCAGCAATAATAATAATAATAATAACTCAGACAAAATTGAGTGTTGTCGCTTGAAACTTTGCCCCTTTAATGGGACAAGAACATACACGAGTCTTTTTCTGTGTCATCACCATTAACAGAGTATTTAGGCATGACCTTTAACCTCCACTTTTGTGACTAACAATACATCCCCGTATATGAACTGTTAGCGATTTGTCATAAGTCCCACTGAGCCTCCAAGTCCGGAGACGTTTCCATCCACTCTCAGTAGCTAAGAAGCGTGTTTAATATGCATCAAACTATCAAGAAGCATATTTTTTATGCTAAACTTGGCAAAAAGGACTGTTTTACAGATACTGGGAGATTAATACAAGCAACCTTAGCCAGTTCTAGAACTGCAATAAGAGTTGACGGAGATCTAACATTTACATTTAGTTTCTTTGGTTTTCTATCGCTATGGAAAATCATCGCTAAGTTTGGTGTATAATTTTGTTGAGTGACTTTCATTCACTTTGGACTTTCTCATATCTCTTAATATCTACTTTTCCTTCAACTTTTTAGAGGTAGGAGCATAATTAATACTGGTTACAAAGGATAAGCGTAAGCCTCGTAAAACCACTACCTGATTCTCTTTATGTACAACTCCTGCCAGAAGTACTTCCATCCAATTAGGTTTCTTAAATATTGTTGCTACATATAAAGTTAATCCGTTAGAACAAAAATTATCCAGAGTCAAATGTTTTTTCAAATAACATTATTTTCAAACAAACATAATTCATTATTTATTTTGAAAAGGTTGTTCATTTTAACTACACTACAACACCTCTTTAACAGTAATCTGAAATTCATAACCTGCTTTAATACCTCATTCTAATCTCGCATTAAAATTTATAATGCTCCAGAATCTCCAGATAAAGTAAATGGTGGACGGCGTGGATACTACATAAAATTAGAAAGTTTACTTGCGCTGTTTTATCGTCACGTCTACCCATCACTTTATCCACCTTGGTCGTTTATCCCATTCCTTTTGCGATTTCGAAAGTCGTCGTAGTCGTTGTCACCGTCGCTCCGACTATCTTATCCACAAAAGCGACGCAAACGGAAATGACTTTTGTGCATTAAAACGGGAGAAAGGGGTTTCTTTGTTGTCATAGTAGCTGCGTGGTTATCAGTGTCAAGAATGTCTTTGTTTTCATTTTAAAACGCTTTTTTTTTGTTGTGTACTTAAAAATTTAAGTACAAAACTTTAAATATTCCCAGAAAAAGAATTTAGATAAAAAAATTAAATCTGTAAAAAATATATCTTTGAAACTGGTAGAGAAATTAGAAAGTTATTCCAGGAGTTTTCATTTTAATGCAAAGGTCCTAACCTTCGAGTAAATAAAATTACGTGACAGAGTATAACCTCTGTAACCCAGAAAATAAATCACAATGTCCCACAAACCAACCCGTTTAACTTGATTAAAAAATTTTAACTCATTGCGTTCCCTAGAAACGTTTCAATTGCGTTTTAAAATTTAATACTTAGCAATTTTGTACGCTTTTTCTTTTAAATACTTTAGAAAGGAACTTATCGTGGATTTTTTTAAATAAGCACACTTTTACAATAAGGCGCGACTTATCTAATTAGACCGCTTATTACCACCGCGGTAAGAAACCACGGTGTGTAAACTTAAAATCGCAGCCGGGTCCGTGAGAGAATAATAAGATCCATCCGTAAAACACGACCGAAGAACAAAATTTATGTTAGTAGGTCGATGAAACTGCGAAAGAAGTGAATATGAGAAAAAGAAAAAAAGATCATGGCGAGGATATTAAATGTTACCATGTAGGTTAACGGTAAGACATAAAAACTCTTAGTTCTGTACTTTCTTTTTATTCATCGTCGAAATTTAAACTTTTACTACGTAAACTTAGAAAACCCCATTATATCAATAAACTTAATCATAGTCACTTCTTCACTCAATCCCTTCCCCATAAACAATAAATTCATCGTCTTAATTTATCTTTATCAGAATCAATATTACATAAATTGTGTTGAAATGGAGATGAAAGCAGCTGAATAAATGGATTTGTGGATGTGTTTATATGAATAATAGCTTTCGGATGTCGTGTATGTATAGCGTATTGTGCTTTAAACAACAATATCGATATCGTTAATGATGCCATAGCAATCAATTCCGGAAACCAAAGGAAACCCACTTCTCAACGTCGCGCATCGACTCTCGTGTCTGCAACGGTCACGCTTCAATTCACTTCTGCCATCTCAAAAGCGCGAACATCTCGAGGCGATGAGAGTTCTCTTTCAGCTTTAATGAGCTACGCTTTTACGCTTCGAAAACTATTAAGTTTTGAATTTATTATATAAAAATAAATCACTAAATATGCAATTCATTAACTTTACTATTAATAGATAATGAATGTTCATGAAAATAAATATTTATTTATAAGCTGAGTCTGGTTAATTTTTAATACAAATTAGTTTATTAGCAATTTTTAATAAAAAAATCTAATATAACTGATAATGATAAGATGAGAAAAGATTGCTCAAACTTAAGGTTATAGCTTAATAAAAATATACTGTATATCTAGTGCTGAATAACAAATAATACAAAATTAACACTAGACCTAGAAGTAGAAACATTCCATTTCGCCGTATCTCTCTTAAGATGGCTGGTAAGTGGTAGGTAGCATAAAATATCACTATGTTGCATATTATTGAACTAAAATTAGGACTAACACTAGACCTAGAACTAGAATCATTCGGGTTTAGCAGTCTTGAACGACGTGCGGCTAAACCCGAATGTGTCTAATTCTAGGTCTAGTGTTAGTTCTAGTTTTGAAATAGCACTAGAGCTAACACAAGACCTAGACCTAGAATCATTTGGGTTTAGCCGTCTTGAGAGACGCACGGCTAAACCCGAATGTTAAACACGAAAAGTAGAGCTAATACTAGACTCAAAACCAGAACCATCCGGGTTTAGCTATGCGTCTCTTAAGACAGCTAAACCTGAATGTTTCTTGTTCTAGGTCTTCTGTTAGTTCTAGTGACAGTGCTAGGTAGCGCTAGTAAGCATTAGATATCACTATGTTGTATATTTTTATTGAATTAAAACTAGAACTAACACTAGACCTAGAACTAGAATCATTCGGGTTTAGCCGTCTTGAAAGACGTGCGGCTAAACCCGAATGTTTCTAGTTCTAGGTCTAGTGTTAGTTCTAGTTTTGCACTAGCACTAGAGCTAACACAAGACCTAGACCTAGAATCATTTGTGTTTAGCCATCTTGAGAACGCACGGCTAAACACGAATGTTAAACACAAAAAGTAGCTAAACCTGAATGTTTCTCGTTCTAGGTCTTCTGTTAATTCTAGTGACAGTGCTATAGTTCATTTTTTTTCTATAATACCTGTCAAATTGTTGTAAAGTTGGCAAAATTAACAGGGAGTTTTGTTTTATCATGTTTTGAAGTAAATATGTCACATTGACGTTTGAGCTTTCGTTATTCAAAAAGAAAAGGTGCATAAAAAGTGTTGTGGGGGGTTTATTTGCCATTTATTTACCTAGAAAAGGTATTTTATTCTATTAATTACTTTGTAGCACGTTTTTACAACAAATATGTACTTCGTGAAAATCGTATTTACCTAAAAATGTATTAGTATTTTAACTTCAACTAAATAGTTACTGAAAATGTTACTAAAAACCATCAAAACAACATAAATTTTATAAGGGTCCTAGATAATACCAACAGAAACCCTAAATAATTTACATTGACAAGTATTATAGAAAAAAACGAACTATAGGTAGCGCTAGTCAGCATTAGATATCACTGTGTTGTATATTTTTATTATAAGACTAGACCTAGAACTAGAATCATTCGGGTTTAGCCGTCTTGAACGACGTGCAGTTAAACCCGAATGTTTCTAGTTCTAGGTCTAGTGTTAGTTCTAGTTTTGAACTAGCACTAGAGCTCCCGAATGTTAAACACGAAAAGTAGAACTAATACTAGACTCAGAACCAGAACCATTCGGGTTCAGTTATGCGTCTCTTAAGACAGCTAAACCTGAATGTTTCTCGTTCTAGGTCTTCTGTTAGTTCTAGTGGCAGTGCTAGGTAGCGCTAGTCAGCATTAGATATCACTGTGTTGTATATTTTTATTGAATTAAAACTAGAACTAACACTAGACCTAGAACTAGAATCATTCGGGTTTAGCCGTCTTGAAAGACGTGTGGCTAAACCTGAATGTTTCTAGTTCTAGGTCTAGTGTTAGTTCTAGTTTTGAACTAGCACTAGAGCTAACACAAGACCTAGACCTAGAATCATTTGGGTTTAGACAACTTGAGAGACGCACGACTAAACCCGAATGTTAAACACGAAAAGTAGAGCTAATACTAGACTCAAAACCAGAACCATTCAGGTTTAGCTATGCGTCTCTTAAGACAGCTAAACCTGAATGTTTCTCGTTCTAGGTCTTCTGTTAGTTCTAGTGGCAGTGCTAGGTAGCGCTAGTTAGCATTAGATATCACTGTGTTGTATATTTTTAGTGAATTAAAACTAGAACTAACACTAGACCTAGAACTAGAATCATTCGGGTTTAGCCGTCTTGAAAGACGTGCGGCTAAACCCGAATGTTTCTAGTTCTAGGTCTAGTGTTAGTTCTAGTTTTGCACTAGCACTAGAGCTAACACAAGACCTAGATCTAGAATCATTTGTGTTTAGCCGTCTTGAGAGAGGCACGGCTAAACACGAATGTTAAACACGAAAAGTGGAGCTAATACTAGACTCAGAACCAGAACCATTCGGGTTCAGTTATGCGTCTCTTAAGACAGCTAAACCTGAATGTTTCTCGTTCTAGGTCTTCTGTTAGTTCTAGTGGCAGTGCTAGGTAGCGCTAGTCAGCATTAGATATCACTGTGTTGTATATTTTTATTGAATTAAAACTAGAACTAACACTAGACTTAGAACTGGAATCATTCGGGTTTAGCCGTCTTGAACGACGTGCGGCTAAACCTGAATGTTTCTAGTTCTAGGTCTAGTGTTTGTTCTAGTTTTGAACTAGCACTAGAGCTAACACAATACCTAGACCTAGAATCATTTGGGTTTAGCCATCTTGAGAGACGCACGACTAAACCCAAATGTTAAACACGAAAAGTAGAGCTAATACTAGACTCAGAACCAGAACCATTCGGGTTCAGCTATCTCTTAAAACAACTAGACCTGAATGTTTCTCGTTCTAGGTCTTCTGTTAGTTCTAGTGGCAGTGCTAGGTAGCGCTAGTCAGCATTAAATATCACTGTGTTGTATATTTTTATTGAATTAAAACTAGAACTAACACTAGACCTAGAACTAGAAAGTTTCGGGTTTAGCCGTGCGCTTTCAGACGCACTGTTAAACCCGAATGTTTCTAGTTCTAGGTCTAGTGTTAGTTCTAGTTTTACACTAGCACTATCACTAGACCTAACACAAGACCTAGAACTAGAATCATTCGAGTTTAGCCGTCTTTAGAGACGTGCGACTAAATCTGAATGTTTCTAGTTCTTAGTCTAGTGTTAGTGTAGTTTCGGGTTTAGCCGTGCGCTTTCAGACGCACTGTTAAACCCGAATGTTTCTAGTTCTAGGTCTAGTGTTAGTTCTAGTTTTACACTAGCACTATCACTAGACCTAACACAAGACCTAGAACTAGAATCATTCGAGTTTAGCCGTCTTTAGAGACGTGCGACTAAATCTGAATGTTTCTAGTTCTTAGTCTAGTGTTAGTTCTAGTTTTGTACTAGCGCTATTACTAGAACTAACATAAGACGGCAAAACCCGAAAGTTTCTATTATTAGTTCTAGTTTTAGTTCTAATTTTAGTTCAGAATAGGAACAGTTGGTTGAAGGTTACCCCGAAGAAATTGAATTAAAAGAAAAGCAACCGCTGAAATCCTTAAATGTTATTTTGTGTAAAAGCAATAATACAAAGTAAATTAATTAACATTTTGCACGATTTAGAACATTGACAGAAAATTCATCAAGGATTAATTATTCCTAACTTTGGGTTCAGAAAATAGCACTCAACATCATTCAATTTTATTGATTAAAAAAATAGAATATTAATCAGAAAAGTGTTTAAAAAAGAATTAAACTTAACTTTAAATAAAAATAATTCTCTGATAAAACCATCTTTTACGCGTTTAATTGAATACCCATTGTATGCAGCATAAAATTGAATTTCCAAAACTTTTCCACGACTTTCTCCAGTTGATAATAAAGATAAACAAACAAACTGCACATTCTAGATAATTCTCTTAAACTTTGAAGGATATACCCAACTTTCTCCAGGTGATTGAACGTGGAGATAAAGTGCAACAAAAGTATTTTATTTAATCTTTCTCTACCACAAAAAAAATTAACATTTTCTTTTGACGCAAAATCTATTTAATTTGCATTTTGAAACCTAATCAATATTCTTATAAGAAATAAAATAAATATAAATTTAGTGAGAATATTTGTGCGATAAATAAAAGTATTAAGTGTTGATTCGTTGACAAAGTGATCATTAACAACGTGGCTGAAGTAGTTAACAGTTGCGACCCTCGAGACTAGCGAAAGCGAGCGATCGAAGCGAAGACGTCTGCGGTCTTCGTCCACTGCCGCTATTATTTCATACTTGAAAATTTCTGTACGCGTACGGCAGGTGTATATAGGGGCCAAGATGCCAGGGGAACTCGGAAGACCGCTACACCGTGACACAGTGACCCACTTGGGTCCATTGCTGCTCCGGTGCCCGATAGACAACCACATTTCTTCAGTAGTCCTCCGGCTGTCAGAGCGCACCTTAACATCCGGACCCAACGAAGAGAAACCCACGCGCTCAACAGAAGAAACTCTTTTGCCGAATCGTATCACAGCAGAAGAAGTAACGGGCGTCGTTGACTTAGTTATGTATCGATGGTTTTAGTTCTTGTTCTTCGTTGAAGTTGTCCATTTTAACGGGGGCAGAAGAGTTCCGTGACTGAAACGAATCATTTTATTTGAAATAAAAATGGTCCCTTCGACGAACTTAATAGTTGTACTTTTATTGTGTGTTGTGTACCTTTGCCGGTTTGTGGTAACTATAAGCTTCGAGGATGGAACTAGCCGACACAGAGGTAAGTTGTTACGGTGAAGAGGTAATCCCCTTCAAAACGTGCACAACCACGTCTTTTGTATTACACTTTAAAGTGTATTATTGTCTTCGTCAGGTATTTCTGAGAATACTACAATCTATGTTGGATGGTTTCGTATGTGATTAGTCGTAATACCTTTTATAGAATTCATTTTCAATCGGTTACCTCTTTAATTCACTACACCGAAACTAAAAATAACCGAATGTCCTATATACACGGATTCTGGTGAATCAACGTGAAAGCATCGATAAATAAAATTAGAAAGTAATGATTAAGCACAAACGGAAGATCCGTTACCTCTCGAAGTATTTTCCGATTCAAAATTTTACTTTAACTCTTTAAATGAATAAATAGCTACTTGGAATTCGCAATTGCTCGATATACTTTCGAAACGTATCTAATTACTTTAATAAATAATTCAAATAAAATGATTTGAAGTTTCTCTTCTTTTGACTAGTTTTCTCTAATTTGGAGAACTCGAAGGGCATCGTTCTGATAAAAACGTGGACTTTTCCTTATTTAATCCGGCAGCAATTCAATGGCGAGATCCGAAGATCCTTGACCATGTTGGTTGCGCATGGCCAAGGATCTTCTGCGTGCGTTTTATTTGTCTTACATTATCGGGGCCGTTGAACTGGGTCCAGAGAGAGAATTGAATCTTGTTGATCCCACATCATTCATCGCAGTTTCTGCTCGAGTTTTACGCTAATGATACAAGAACGACTTCCGAACCTGTTTTAAATTGACCCGTAAACAGTTAAAACTGTCGACGTGTCTACTACATGCTTGTATGAGATACCTGATCTTACTCCTGTATGTAAATCAAGAAGATTTAAATTGCAACGAGAAAAACTGTTAACTTGTCTCTTTATTAATATGTTTATGAAATAACACATTGTGATATACCGTACCAACTCGTACGCAATTGGTATAACTGTTTCCAGAGCAAACATTCAACTTGTGAATTAAGTGAAGTCAATTAGCACCGGAAAAGTGAGAATAGGCGACGTACGGGTACACTACAAGAACTTTTATACCGTAATTTTACGTAATCCTACCTGCAAGCTCTGGTTATCTTTAATACTGTTCCTCATAAATATGGACATGGCGTGTATGAAATTTTGGTAGCTCATATTTAGAATTCAAGAACCGTCTGTTTCGGAACATTTTTATGCAGGAGAGGTTGCCGGCGATCTAGTTTTCGAAATAACGTTAATCCCATCTACGCAGACAGCTCGCCAAATTCAGCAAAAACTTCTTAACCTTTCAACTTTTAATGGAAATCCAAAGATATATTATAACTACTTATGTTTTCTCCAACAACCTTTCGTAAAAATTTATTGCACAAATGTGAAATTATAATATATATAAAGCCTATTAAGATAAATTTTATGCGGGTTCATTGTGCGAATGAAACATAGTAAGTTTAAACGGAAATATAATCAAAGAAACACGTTCTGTTGGACGGTTATGAAAAAGTTTACGTCATGGTCAATGAGTATGGTCAATAGTAAGGTCGCCGTCAATGTCCCAAGCGCACGCCTTTAAACCAGGAAACATTTGTTGAATTGACACGCTGACATACTTAAAGAATATGCAGTCTCAAAAATGTTTCTTTATATTTCGCGTCACAAATTTTCTTTAGCACATAAATGCTTCCAAAGGTTCCAAACAACGTTGTTCGTTTAGAATTTGGATATCTTCGTAAGATCTTTGCTTGATGGTATCCAAGTACTCAATCTCAATAATTAAGATACTTGTGGTAAGTTTCTTCTCTAATGAGTTAAATTAATGATTTGACCCTTTGCGATTATCAGCCATTAGAAATCGTATTGTGCACGATTGACCTTTTACCTATTATATTGGAATCTCATTAGTAAGTGTAACTACCAAAGATGACAATGATTTCGCGCAAGAACAACCTTATGAGACCAATGGGGTCAATATAAAGACAATATATTTTTATAATATGTTATAACATGTGTCATTTTTTGGGGTAATTCATAATAAGAAACAAAAAATGTAGAATATTAAAATAACGTAATTGGGGTCATTAGTGTAACCTCAAAATAAATATACAGGGTGTCTCACGTAACTGATTCATTAGAACTTTTTTTGGTTCCGGTATTCGTACAGTTTTGAAATTTTGGTAGTATGGGTTGTTCAATCGGAACTTTCGATCTAAAATATTTTCAAGATGGCTGCCACTTCCCGTCTACCGGAAGTAGACCATAACTTCGTTATTTTAAATGGAATGCTATAGTTTTTATTACATCTTTTAATTGTACGTAAAAAAATATGTTGCCTTTCATAAAAGTTATTGGTACCTAGCGTTTTTCGTTTTCGAGTTATTTTGATTTTAAGATTTTTTTGGCAAATTTCACCATGCTCTTTAAAACCCTATATCTCAGCCAACGTTCATTCAAAAAAGCTCTAAATTGGCACGATTACTCTTTAGATGCTGTCAAATAGATTGTCATATATTGTATCAGAATATCTTATACAGGATGGTCAAAAATTGAATTACCATTACTGAATTATTAATAAAATAATAGTAAATTTAACTAAATGTAAGTCTCTATCAAGTCAACTCCTAAATTAGCGCATTTTTCAATACGTTTTCGGAATGCTCCAAAAACTGCCTATACATGCCCTCTAGGAATTGATCACAGTTCAATCAATTCCAAGAGAGCATGTATAGGCAGTTTTTGGATGTGTTGTTCTATTTTTTATTATTTCGGTATCATTCGGAATGTGTGCCTGGTAAACTATTTGTTTTACTCTTCACCAAACAAATGAATCCATTATTGTGAGATCTGGCCGGCTAAGATGTCACGTTCATTCTCCCAAACCATCTTTCGCCAAATTGACTATTTAACCAATCACTAATCATTTTTGTTGAATGACCATGGCAGCCATCATGTTGATAGAAATGATTCTGTCGAACATCTAAAGAAAGTTCGTCAACAAACCTTTGTCAGAATTTGTAAATAATTTTGTTGTTTAATCTTTCTTCAATAAAGAACGGTCCGATTATTCCCAGCTCGTGAGACCACCCATTTTTTAAAATACTCAATTTTTGCATTAATTACCTAATGGGGATTATCTCTGCTTTAATACTGACAGTTTTGGATAGAAGGAAGTTTCGATAAATTTACGAATATGAGAGAAACTACAATAAATAGGTATAGAAATGTTTATAGATAAATTGTAGAGAATTAAATTCCCTTTCGTGTAGGCTAATAAAAAATGGGGCGTTCCATTTAAAATTTTCGACTTTCTCGCCATTGAATATGGAGAAACAGTAATTCAATTTTTGACCAGCCTGTATAAGATACTCCGATACAACGAATGACAATCTATTTGACAACATCTGAAGAGTAATCGTGCCAACGTAGATCTTTTTTGAATGAACGTTAGCTGAGATATGAAGTTTTAAAAAGCATGTTGAAATTTACCAAAAAAAGCTTAAAACCAAAATAACTCGAAAACGAAAAACGCTAGGTACCAATAACTTTTATCAAAGTCCACCTATTTTTTTATGTACAATTAAACGGTGTAATAAAAACTATAGCATTCCATTTAAAATAGCGAAGTTATGGTCTACTTCCGGTAGACCGAAAGTGGCGGCCATCTTGAAAATATTTTAGATCGAAAGTTCTGAATGAACAACCCATGCTACCAAAATTTCAAATCTCTACGAATAGTGGAACCTGAAAAAGTTCTAACGAACCAGTTACGTGAGACACCCTGTATATTGTTATAATTTGTATGTGTTAAAAATATTAAAACAGTTTCTATATGTGAAATAACCGTAGTTCCATGAGGATGGTCAATGATATTTTAAAAGATGCAGTCGAGAAAGGATAAACCAGAAGTAGATTTCTAGACCAATCATTTTGATTTAGGTAAACTTTCGATTTCGAGCTCGCATCGCAGCATTTGCCAAGCAGGTCAATAGACAGCGGAACGTTTCAACACAAACGTTTCAATTCTGTGTAGACGTCTAAAATATGGTCTAAGTGGATGATTAAGTTTTCGACGACGACACAATCCTCTAGATAACGCCAAACCTTTGTATTACGAGCATTCGTCTTGGCTTCGTCGTGGCTATAATGGTGACGTAGACACGTTATCTTAAAAGTTATATGTTTGCGAGAGACAGTTTCTCCGTGGATGGTGTACAAACTATGGAAAATATCTCTGCGAATTTTCTATTTGCTAATCCTACTTGCCTACATTCGTTACAGACGAGATAAACGGCAGTTTCTCGCGTTTATATTCTTAGTCTTGCCCGCCCAAATAATTATGATTCATTGAATAATGAGTGAAATATCATATTGTTCGCGACGCGACCCAATTAGAAAAGCTATTTACAATTTCTCCACTTGACCAGGTCGTCTCTTTTAATGTTTACTGTTAGAAAGTAATCCGGTGGGTTCTAATATCCGTATTAATAATTGAATTTTCACACAGGTAGCAATAGAAGTATTGTTTTCTTGTGGTTAACCACTCGTTACAACCATTTTGATTCTTTTCTTACGATTTATACGAGTGTATGTTATTAGAACAAAATCGGCTACTTTTTAAAATGATAAATATTTCATGTAACCCACTTTTAAAACATCCAAAGCAAAATGCTGCCCTAATTCTAAGTTCCAGTAAGAGAAAATATTTTATGGTGCATCTTTAAATACTAATTAACCTTTTAGAATTTCTACTAAGAATTTTGCAATTCTAAACGAACCAACCTTACGTTTTAAACTTGATCTCACAGTCATGATTGGTATCTATAAATAACTAGTATATCTTAAAACGATTAGTATCTTAAAACGTTTTGTACCACTTTATTTTATCACCGCACGATCATTTAAACGAGATAATTGAATAGGGTACCGCATAACCTTGAGTGGTCATTATTTAATACGCAGATTGTATAATTATCCGAGAATAATTACACTTTGGTAATCTGAGCTTTGATCTGGAACGTAATTGTAACGTTAAAGCTGTCTGTTAATTATCAACCCAACCACTATGAGTATAAGTTATTATAAGGTTAAACATCTAATTCCCTCATTAGCAAACATACGAGAGAGCTATTTCATTTTATTAACGTTTATTTTAGATTTATGATGAAGCCTTTTTGCATAAATATTACGTTCTAAGGTACGTTTTAACAAAACAAAGATCGATCGATCCGAGATTTCATCCAAGGGAACCAAACGGATACAATTTTAGATCGACCACAACAACACATATATCTCCATATACTCTTTATATATTCTTTATTGTGCTAATAAGAAACTTACACTCTTTACACTCGTCAATCTGTAGTACAATAAAATATCAATTAATTAATTAAAATATAATAAAACGCACTAAATAGGTCTACGGAGGTCTCAAGGAATTCCCGTATAGAATAGAATCCCTTCTTTAGCAAGAATGTTTTTAACGCCCCAAGCAACTCGTCCGCTGGAAGAGCTCTCACACTTTGTGGCAGGTGATTATACAATTTTTGTCCCATGTATATAGGACCTGATTGTGTCTTGCATAACCGCGCAAAGTCTGGGTAGAGGTCTTCTCTTCCACACGTTTCATACGGGTGAATATCACCGTGCATCCTTAAGGAGTTCATGCTCTCCAAGATGTATCCCACGGAGCGAAGGACGTACAGAGATGGAATGGTGAGTATAGACTGCGCAATAAAAGCATTTCTGCAATCATCACGATAACCTAAACCCGTTACTATTCTTACCGTTCTGCGCTGCAGCCCGAACATGTGAGCAGCTTCAGGGGCTGCTCCCCATGCTAGTATAGAGTAAGACAGTATGGAATGAACAAATGCAAAATAAGCACTTTTTACTACATTTGGCGTAACAGTTACTGCAAGCCGCCTTAGGAGAAATATATTACGGTTAACTTTTTTGCCCATCTCCACACTATGTTTATTATTATGTAGAGGCCCAAAAACTTGGTTACATCGGGACAAGGAGCGTCAATCTGCCTCAATGTGAACGGAAGTGTGACAGTTTTATTTTCATTAAGACAAAGCTCGTTCGCAAGGCACCAGTCCCGCGCCCTCGACAGAACCAACTCAGCCCCACTAGCAGTATCATCCCGATTTCTACCTCTTATTAAGACTGTAGCATCATCAGCATATAGGATGCAATCACAGTTATCAAGACCTGGTTTTATGCAATAAGCAAAATCATTGAAGAACAACAGAAATAAGAGAGGGCCCAAGATTGATCCTTGTGGTACCCCTCTCACTATCGGCAAGGAGACAGATGTAGAGTTATTAACTCTTGTCACCTGCGTCCTCCCGTTTAGATATGAGTGAATGACACTGATAGAAAGATCATCAAAGTGATATATATTTATTAATTTATGTATTAGAATAGTATGCGATACACAGTCAAAGGCACGAGACAGGTCCAAGAACAAAGAAATACAATACTCGCCATTCTCGAAAGTATCCATGCAAATATTCGTTAACTTTATTATTGCATCCTCCGCACATTTACCCCCCTGAAATCCAAATTGATTATCATACAATATATTATATTTTTTTATCTACGACTGCTTGGATAAGTCATCATTACCGCACTCATTTGAGGTGATTTGAGTTACGTAATGAAGTTCATTACCGCACTGGTTTCATTACGTAACGCATTTTTAGCCTAATCAAAACAGACTTAATTTATTGAAACGAGCAACAATACAAAAGAAAAAGTGCTATCTACTTACAGAGAAACAATACTATTTGTTATAAACATTAATTCAAATAGACTTTTTTAAAGAAATTGAATTTTTAGCAGTCGTAGATAAAATGCTGTATATCACACGTGGGCTAGAGCATAATTACAGTACTCGTGTGATTACACGACTCGGTCTACGACCTCGTCGTGCAATTCTCCACACTCGTACTGTAATTATGTTTCTAGCTCACTTGTAATATAAATAACTATTACGTGAGACATTATTCGATTATAGATCGCTCGCTCATACACCTTGGAGAACACGGGAAGGATGCTAATAGGTCTATAATTAGTGACCTCGCTCTTGCTACCACTTTTAAACACCGGCACAACAGAGGCTTTCTTCAGGCTGTCAGGGAATATTCCCTCCTTAAATGCAGTATTAATTAATTTACATAAAGGAAGAACATATAAGCTTATGTTATTTTTTATGAAGTTAACTGACAGGCCGAAGATATCTCTAAATGGACTATTTTTTAGGCCGCGAAAAATTTCGCGAACCTCATTGTGTGTTACTGCCTGCAAGCTAAACATATTAAAATTACTCGGAATAGTGCAAACACTGGTATGATCATTTCGTACTCCAGTTAAGTTTCGAACAATAGTTACAGGCATGTTCACAAAATAATTATTTACTTCATCTGGATTCAGATCCAAGCACTGACTCTCTCTGTCTCTGAAAGAGCTAGTCGCGTTAATTTTCGTTTCGGATATAGCTTTCCGATAGATAGCTCTTGTAGTGTTTCGTAAATGGAGTAAGTTATTTGTTTTATAACGACTATATAATTCACAAAGCAGGTTGTACCTAGACCTCAAGTCCGATAATGGCTGGTTCAACCATTTTACACTGCCATCAGTGGACCTTGACACTTGACGGCGTAAGGGAAACGCCACATAGAAAGCTTCCAGGATATGTTGGAAAAACAAGTCATATTTATCATTAGCCGTAAGGCGATCGCCCGACAGCAACACATCCCAACTGTGTTTACTTAGTATATTGTAATACATATTCAAACCGTACCGAGTAATTGGGCGAGTTATCTTTCTCTCATACGTTATTTCTGATGTAATAGTCATTGGCACATTTAGATACTGAGCGTAGTGATCTGATAGGTTGCTATTCTTAAGTACACCTGCTGTACAATCATTATAACCGAAATTCAAAAATATATTATCAATACAATTACTTATTCTAGTTGGTTCATTAATAGTTCGCACAAAGCCGAAGGACAGAAAGAGTCACATACCTCGATTGCAGCAGCGTCACTTCTACCAAAGTGTACATTAAAATCACCAGCCACAATTACATACTTACGGTCCCTTAAGAGTAGTAGGTATTCGCCGATTCTGCAACCTCCTCCTGGAACAACCAAGGCCAAGGTCACACCGCGTGACCTTGACCTTGGTTGTTCCAGGAGGAGGTTCCAGAATCGGCTAATGTGACCTTGGCCTCGACTGTTCAAGGAGAAGGTTCCTAAGTAGGCTAAGGTCACACCAAGCGACCTTGACCTTGAATGTTCATAGGAGTTCGGAATCGGCTAAGGTTATGGCGTGTGACCTCGACCTCATGGCTAAGGTCACGCAGCGTAATCTTGGCCTCGAGTATTCAAGAATTCAAGAATTTTGTAACTATATTCGGATATATCTATATGTTTCCCTGGTTCTGTTATACGATAACTTGTTATTTTATTGCCAAAAGCGGATGTAATTTCTTCTACACCATCATCAATAATAGTAAATGCGTTTCGTTTATGATCATTGCTTCGTAGATGTGCCGAATAACACTGCTTATTTACGTATTCGTTACAAATTTCACATAAAACGCTATTTGAAGAATGTGCTTCATTAACTTTAATGCGTTTACCTACACAAGCAGTCCGATGTCTTTTAAGATTATCTAAACGGGTGAAACTTTTACCGCAATTTTCACAATTAAACATTTTGCTGTTGTTGAACTGATATGTTTTGTTAGAATCACTGTTCTTGTTATGAAATCGTTTTTTGAACAACTTCACTTTATATCCTCCTCGTAAGAGAGAATAATTGGGAGGGGCCAAGGAAATCACCCATTTTGAGATTTTTTCATTTTAATAACTTTCATTTAAAAGATCACCGGTTTACCATCATTTCTAGATTACCATTAGTCGCTGATGGAACAGTCAAGGTCAAGGTCGAGCCGATTCCGAAATTCTATGAACATTCAAGGTCAAGGTCACTTGGTGTGACCTTAGCCTACTTAGGAACCTTCTCCTTGAACAGTCGAGGTCAAGGTCACATTAGCCGATTCTGGAACCTCCTCATGGAACAACCAAGATCAAGGTCACGCGGTGTGACCTTGACCTTGGTTGTTCCAGGAGGAGGTTCCAGAATCGGCGAATACCTACTACTACTCTTAAGCTCTCCAGCAGCCGCGTTAAGGCATCAAGTAATTAAGTAATCTCATTATTGTTCATCATGACACTTACAGTACATAATTCACAGTGAATTTCAACCGATAGATCTCTAATAAAGTGAACATCCGTGAAGCACTACGCAATACCAATATATATGTATGTAAATATATTCACACCCCCGTTTAATCAAAATCAAGAATTCGTCAACAACACTTTACAATTCAACTGAAATCGATTATTCATACCGTAATAAATCATCCTTTCATTCATTCTATCCACTGCAGCGAACAACGCATTGCATCCATTATATAACAATCGGTGTAATAAGTATTACATTTGAGTGAGATGTCAAGGAGAGCTTGGTGAACTAGACCATGTAATCGTCACTTAAACTTTATGTAAATTCTAAGATTTAACGATCCAAATCATCGAAAACACTTCGGTTTGTCATCGAAAAGCTGTAGTTGAAATTGCTTCTGTCGGTTTAATTTTATAGATTGGAATTGGTCACGTTTCTGTGCCATTTAAGGGCTTCCAATATAGATTGGGGAATTTTCTCTTTTTATGTTAGTCTTCATTATTCAAGTGTTGACGTGAACTTTAATTTTTTTCTTTGGAAATCGTTTGGATGTCTAGTGATGGGTTTACGTATTGATTTTGCAATCTATAAACGATTATTCACTTGACCTATCTGGCGATTGCACGAGAAGGGCGTTCAAAGACTAAAAACTTTTAGTTTCCCGTCATCGTGAGAAAATCTAACTTTACGGAAGCTTTTTAATAGTACGGTTTTATAAGCATGGCGAGTCGATCAAAATGACTTATATTGCTGAAAAAGGTCGCGCACGGCAATATCGATAACAGTTCTGCATTAAATCCGTTCTTCCTCCACTTTGGCATGCCATTGGTCACGGTGTCGATGTGAATTTCGATGCATAGTTTTCGCGATTAACAGTATCTGAGGATATACCGTTTCGATTTCTACCTTATTGGCCAACTGTTACCATCAAAAAAAATCTATCAAATTTTTAAAATTAACATATAACTTGATTTATTATTAATTTGGTATTCAATTTAAAAACCTTTCGTTTTAAAATAAATTTGAAACGTGTCACGAATTGAGAACTTGAGATACAATTTGAATATATTTAACTCAAAACTTGGACTTTGAATTTATAAGTAACTCACACATTGTTCTTGCAATTTTAAACTTTATCTTTACATCTATGTGCGAATTTTGACCTTCGACATTTGCTTTCCTTTAATACTGTTCATTAATATTCACAAATGTAGATTCAATTTTAAATTAAAAGACCGCAAAAGTAAATCTGGCAGACTATTCCTTACTCGACCCAAATGCTCAGTAGATTGGAAATTTTACCCACCTAAACGAGTCTTCACCAAAGGACAACAATAATGAAAATATAGAGGAGAAACTTTACCGACCTCACCAAACTCGCTCTAACAACTTTAATTTTCTTCTCTACAAACCCAACCGCGGCTCCGATTTAATTAAATTTAATATTAATTGGGGTCGAGAATAAGACTTGGAAACGCCACTATGTTTTTAAAATAACTTTTTGATTTTATTACATTAATGAACGTTGAAAAGTTTTTTGTAACTTGATAAAATGATGTTTTCCCCTTAGAATAATCAACATTATATTTCAACGAGTCACTTTACGTGCGTACATATGTGAGTTTGATGGTAACTTTCTAATGTAAGTGAAACTGATGCATATCCGCAAATGGACGCTCGACCCAAAGCAGTAAATAAAAGATGTCCGAGATAGACCAAGAGGATATAGGTGCAACAAAAAGTTTATTACTAACCCTAGTGTATACCGGAATCGAATGGGCATTATTTATAAAGCCCTTCGAGATTGCTTTACTCAACCAGTAGGAAATACGGGGAATTTCAACTAAAAACGAAATATATGAGTACTCGGAAAAGTTGTACTCCTGGTTAACTTCCTTTTTGATATGCTTTTTATAAAAAGAAATTTTAACATGGTTTTAACAAAGGTAGTTTAATACGAATTTTGAAATACCTTTAGGATTTGAATATTAAAAGCTAAAATCCATAACAGGTATATTATATAGAGTGGAACAAAAGTCTGGGAACACCTAATTTTCTCTTAAATGAATAACCATATTGGTACAAAATTTGGGAATACCCTATTTTGGAATACGGAGATTTCAGACCTGACTCACATGATGAGTATTACTTTCCTGTCACCACACAATTCACCTCCTCATTCCAATTCTTCTCAAAATTTTCTCCACACTGATCTTCAATCTGCAACTCTGAATCCTTGCTCGTAAATTTCACCTATGTTCTTATTACCTACAATCAGTGATGGGCGCAGGGTAAATACCCGGCGGGTAGGTATTTCTAAAACCCTGGGACGGGGTAAATACCCAAACAGTACGTATAAAAGTGATACTAGTGAAAATATATCAGATTCCAAAAAAAAATAAAGAGGAAGATGATGAAATGGACGTTGAAGACGTATCATCAGACGAATCTGTCGTAATTTAGATCAGATCAAGTTATTACGATTATTATGATCAAGCAGCCCTCTGCGCCCATTGTTGCCCATTGTTGTGCTGTCTGGATCTAATTGTTGATCATTCTTTTCAAGCAACCGTATTGTTCACTGCTCCTTCTTCATTCGCGCGTCATAACCCGCCGCAGTTCCACAATGCTCACTTTGCCACAATGTTGACCACATCATTTACGCCAGTTCTTCTTCATAGGTCTTCATTTCGTATGTAGTCCCTCAGAGTTACACCCAGGATCGACCTCTCCATCTAACTTTGCGCTACTTGGACCCTCTTGGCAGTGGCTATCGTTAATGTTAAAGTTTTGGAGCCGTATGTCATAATCGGAAACACGCATTAAATGAAAGCCTTTCTTGGCCTTTTCTCTTGAAGATGTCTCTAAGTTTCCCGTAGGTTGCCCATACAAGTGTGATCTTGCCGTTCAGTTCGCTTGTTTGATTATCTCTTGATACACGAACCTCATAGCCAAGATATACATAGCTGTTAACCCTCTCAGCCTCATTATCCCCAATGTTGATGTTAGAGCTGGGAACAAGATTTGTCGTAAATTTTGATTTCTCCTCGTTGATATTTAGCCTATTTATTCTTGCACATACCGCCTTTAAGTCCAAGGCTATCCGAACTAAGAACTATATCGTCCGCGTAACCCAAATTATATAGGCATTTGCCATCAATGTTTATGCCTTTTTGGGTCCAATCTAGTTGGTTAAATGCACTCTCCAGGACTGTGATGAACAATTTGGGTTCAACAGTGTATCGCCTTGTTTTATTCACAATCAGTACTTTACTACTTCTAATCTCTTCAGTACTTTCAAGCAATTTTACCGTCATTGTAGCATTCTTGTAGATGTTATAAATAAGTTTGGTATATTGATAATCGACTCTGCATTCTTGAAGTGCTCGCAAAACTGCCATCAACTCAATTTGAATTATATTTTATAAATACCTCTAAATACCCATCTTTGGTACATACCTCGGGGTATACCGAGTGTCCCGCAACGATTATACAAAACTGCATCAGCGTATTCTATGATCAAAAATAAACAAAAAAAGCCTAATAAACATAGGTCCGAAAATGGACCATTTTCGAGATATTCAAATTAAGTCGTTACTATGATTACGATAAGTTGTCTAATCAAAAAAAAATAATAATACTTCACGAAATTATTATTTTACTATTTAATTTAATAAAACTATTAAGTATGGCTCCTATTAATTACTCCAAGGAAGAGATGGCGGATATGGTGTATTGTTACGGACTAGCTGATGGAAATGCGTCGTTAGCAGCTCGTCATTACGCTCCCGAACAGACGATTGCCTAATAGTCACACCTTTAGCAGACTATTTCTCAGATTAAAAGAAACGGGAAGCGTAACCCACAGCCATTCCACAGAGAGACATTACACAAGGCCGGTGGAATTAGAAGAAGCAGTTTTGAGAAGAGTCATTGAAAATACCTCAACCAGCATTAGAAGAATTTCTGCACAAGAAAACATTAACAAAACCACCGTTCACCGCATTTTAATTGAGCAGTTGCTTTATCCTTATCATTACAACACCGTTCAAGCTCTAACAGAAAATGATGGCGAAAAAAGAGAGATTTTTTGTAGGTGGGCCATACAGGAAGAGGTAGTAAACGTCGACTTTCCCATAAACATTGTATTTACGGATGAAGCAACATTTACTCAAAGCGGAATTTTTAATATTCATAATGCGCACGTTTGGAGCGATGAAAATCCCCATGCAATACTAGAAACTCATCATCTGTGGCGATTCAGTGTTAATGTATGGGCTGGAGTTATAGGTGATCAGTTATTAGGTCCATTTTTTTCTTCCAAAGAGATTGACAGCCGATGCCTACATACGTTTTTTACAAAATGACCTTACAGAGGCATTTGATGAATTACCTCAACAAATTCTAGAAGATTGCTACTTTAAGAACGATTATGCACGCGCTACTCGAGCATACTTAAATAACAGATTTGGCAATAAGTGGATTGGCCGAGGAGGGCCACCTCGTTCACTAGATTTAAATCCGTTAGATTTTTGGTTTTGGGGACATTTAAAACAAATTGTTTATTCTGAAGACGTTCAAAATGCGCAGGATTTGAAGAATAAAATTAGTAACGCATTTGACACAATAAAACAAATTCCTGGTATCTTTGAACGCATTAAAAGTTCATTTAGAAAACGTATCCGTTTGTGTTTAGAAGTAAATGGTGCGCATATTGAACATTTATTATGACATGAATCTTTTCCAATTTGTTAAATATTCGTTGTTTTTATGCTGGTTGAACGATTTTCTTCGACAATCTTTGTTACTTGTTTTGTTAAATTATTAATTAACTTAATATTATCTTATTATTTATTAAACTTTGTCTTAACCATCGTAACCATGGTAATCATATAATTACTGCATCTAAATCGTTAGAATTAATGATGTTTACAATAGGTCAGCTTATGAAACTAAAACTTTGAATATCTCGAAATTAGTCCATTTTCGGACCTATGTTTATTAGACTTTTCTTGTTTGTTTTCGATCAGAGAATACGCTGATGCAGTATTGTACAATCGTTGCGGGACACCCTGTATATCCAGGAAATTTACCCTTGAAAATAAATACCCGGGTATTTAACAACACTGCCTACAATACAAAATTGTTATGTATTTATTTAAATTGTATTTATCTTTTCATAATAATAAAAAAAAATATTAAACGAATTTATTTGTTTCAGAATCTAGAAAACTCTTCGGCGGATACAGAATAACACCACGATTTTGTAAAGCGACAAAAGAAATATCAACAGATCTAAAAGGACCAACAATGTGCATGTTTAATCATGAGTGCGTTCAAAGAAACGGTTTGGTGGTCGGAGCGTGTATGGATGGATTCCTTTTCGGAACTTGTTGTCAACTACCAGATGGAATTGCGGGTGAATTAGCACTCAGTGAACTATCATCGGCGCAAAGTCCTAACAATAATATTCAAAGTAAACCCACCGAAACGCTCGGAACGAAAGTTCGACCTGCCGTTGGTCTAATAACTTCCAGTGGGGTTTCCCAAATCACCAACTCGTTGTTGGGAGGATTACTTCCAACAGCGCAGGATAACGCAGTAGTTCAAATAGATAATCACGATAATAATTTTATATCCACCGGTGTGACACATCCAATTTCCGCCGATACGATCATACAAGGATTTAACGATATCGATCCGAACGAGTTTAAACCGGCTATACACACGACTATGTCCACAATTATAGCGGAAGAGACACCGCCTTCATTAAAATTTACTGTTACAAGTAAACCTCAGTATGTGTTAAGTGGTTCGATAACCAGACCTGGTTTCAGGCCTAAACCTCAAAAGCCCGACGGTGATAAATACGTTTTAGTGCCAACGATATTACATGAATCAAAACCAAATAAAACACAAGAATTAGAGTCTATTGTGAATATAATACAAATGTTGAACACAACCACAACTAAACAAACAACCCAAAGATATGTTCCAACTAAATCGACGCCGGTTTACATTACCTCAACGTATCGACCAATAAATAGTAAAAAACCATCAACAGCTTTCTTCAGTAGTACGATTCCCACAAAATTAACTACACAAGAACAAACCAAAAAAGTTTACGTACAAAGCTCGACTTTCCGACCTGTAACATATTCAACATTCGCAAATAGCCCGGAAGCATTCATCACGAAGAAACCCTCAACTTCATACATTTATAGTTCAACAATTAGTAAACGACCAAACACAGAAACCCCGCCACCACAATCACCTATATATTCCTCCTTCCCTAGTCCTACACCAACAGTAATCGTTTTATCCACCCCCGATTACTCAACACCTTCACCATCTCCAAAACCACCTCAAAATAAACCACCACCAAGAAAACCAATTACACAAGTAACAATTAATCAACACATAACAAACAACATCTATAATTCAAGCGAAAAACCATCACCAACAGTTTTAATCACACCAAAACCATCATCCACAACCACGTTTTCAAGTATAACTGAATACGATGAAGTATCATTCGAATCGGAAACATCACCGAATGATAACAATAATTTTCCTCCGGTAAGGAATCCGAATTTGAATATGTCCGTTTTACCGTCGATTAATGAAAATGATATAACGACTCCGGTATTTATTGAGGATGCAGCTTTAAACATTACCGTTGAATCATTTGTGAATAAGATTATACAAGGACTTCAAGAACCGTTCCATGGTTTAAAAGATATTGTGTACGATAACAGTAATAAGACATCACATTCGGGGAGTACCACAAAGAAACCGCATAAGAAAACTGGCACAACTACAAAAAGACCGGTTACTACACGTGCCACCTTAAAATCAACCACGAAAAGGCCGATTAGTACTATTGTTACGAAAAAGCCTACAACAACAATACCGAAAAAAACTAAACCAACCAAGAAACCGTCATCGGTTATAACGACTACAGAAACAATTTTATCTTCCGACGAACCTTTAGATCAAGATTATCGGAGTGGTAAGTATTTGTATTCTCGTAATTTTAAAAAATAATGAACTAGAGATTCATTAAAATTTAAAGCACGGATCGCAGTAAAACTTTTATAACCTCTTTTCGAGTTCTTCGTTGATCTTTTGGCTCGAAGTTAGTTTACTCCGTTCGATAACGAGGTTATCTGTTCCCTTTTATGATCACTTCAAACTGCAAAATCCATTGGCATTAAGAGACGACATCGGAATTTTACCGATCAATATTGCGTAGCCGTAACCTTCGTAGTTGAATAAAACCCTCAACATTCAGCGGTCGTCGAGTGGCGGCTAATAAACGCAATCATAAATGTCAACTGCAGAGTTGGTGAATCGAATTACTTCCGGTAACTTCCGATTTCCCACCGTACTAAGCCCTCTGGGTACTACGGAAGGACGCAACGAAGCGAGTTTGGCTTTTGTGCAGACAAAGGCCAATCGATAGTAAAGTGACATTGGCCGTGCAGCCTGACCTATATCCGGAAATGTAGGCTGAAAGTTGCGCGCACATCAAGTTTCGTATTCACACAAAAACAAGTTATTGGGATTTTTTATGTTAACTGTTGGGATGATAATATTCTATATTCTTGTGATAAAGAGTAGTTTTATGATGAGATGCTTATTTTCTAGGGTTAATAATATTTTTTAAAAATTAATGTAGTATATTTATGTTTACCACTAAATAATAACCACCTCCGCAATTAAAAAGCTTTCGTTTTTCAGTCTGCGGCCTCCGACCTTTAGTAAGGTCGAGTAGGATCGTAGGTGGAAAGGAAGCGTCATACGGAGAGTTCCCATGGCAGGTGTTGGTCCGAGAATCCACGTGGTTGGGTCTCTTTACCAAGAATAAATGCGGAGGCGTTCTAATTAGTAATCGTTACGTCATGACCGCAGCTCATTGCCAACCTGGATTCCTGGCGTCATTGGTGGCCGTTTTCGGCGAGTTCGACATTTCCGGCAATAAAGAAGAGAAAGTACCGTTATCGAGGAATATTAAACGAGTTATCGTTCATCGCCAGTACGATCCTAACACTTTCGCCAACGATTTGGCTTTACTCGAACTCGATCAACCAGTAATTTTTGACAAACATATCAGTAAGTATACTAAAGTTTAAGGTAATTCGTTCTTAGACATTGGGGAGAAGGTAATTAAATTTAATATTCTTAGGACCACCTCCTGATAAATTTATCCGATAGATTAATTCAGTTCTTAGCCAATGAGAGCGCTTAAAACCGCCGTAACCATGGCAACTATCCTCTAGATAGTTTATCAGGAGGATGGTAAAAGTGGGCCTTAGGGCCGGTTTATCAATATCTAGTTAAGACGATTTATCTGTCAATTAAAATTGTAGCTGATAGATAACGTCGACGTATCGTTTATCCACCCGTAGTTTAGGGTAATCTTATAGATAAATATGACATTTAGATACCCATCAGATTGAAGTACTGGTTAAGGTTTACCTATTAGATATTGTCAAAAAAAATGTGAGCACATTTATATATATATTATATTCATAAAATCAAAATATAACGACAAAAAATAAATTAAGCTTATAATTGTGGTGATGGATAAGCAAGAGAAAGAAATGATCATCAAATTTTAGTACTATAGAAAAGAACATGCTGATGGATTTGGCAAACGAATATAAAAATGTTATAGAAAATAAATAATAATTACTAGATTATTATTTATTTTATTAAAAAAAAATAATAATATAATCTATAATCTAATATAATATAATCTCGTCTTAATTTTAACCAAGATTGACAAAACTGTGTCCTTTTTTAACCGAAATCTAACAAAAAAACGTGGTCGTCCAACTTATCAAAGTGGTTTTGACTTTTGTCTTTCTTTTATAATATATGGTCGTCGTTTATAATTTAAGAGTTGGACAATATCCTCATCTTTATCGCTGATAAATAAATATATTAACGTAGGAATTCCATTATAACAGAGGTTTTTGAAAACAAAGCACAATACCGAAAGCACACAGGAATGATAACCTCCAAAACACGATCAGCTGTTTATATCAACTTCATAAACTAAAGTCAATTATTCAAATTTCACCAATTACGTTTCATTTCCGTATCTAATGTTAACACTCAGGGGTACCATCTATGTTCTACCTCGTAGGTTGCTGCATGTCGGGTAGAAAGTTGCTGGATAAACGGTTCACTGAGGTTATCTGTTAGGCAAGTTTAGCCATGAGTTGCGTATCTAACAGATTTAACTCGACATTGATAAACCGGCCCTTAGTATTGTACTTTTGAAACTGGTTTTATTATTTATTTAATTAAGTCTTACTAGTTTCGGTCCATGGCCATCTTCAGAGACTAATGTCATAAGAGTTAACTAAGATGTCATATTGCAAAGCATTAAGTGTAATTGCAAATATTTAAATGTATATACAGGCTGTCCCGTTAAGCGCACGGAGCGGCTGTATCTCTAGAACGGTAAGGCCTAGAGGTTTGGGAAAAAAATTCTTATAAACAAAGTGGGCAAGAGAAATAGCTGGAAATTATTTTGAAGTTCGTAATTCGACCGCTAGGGGACGTAACTGCCATTGAGAAACATAAAGTTCCCGCTATCTCAGAAACTTAGACGATGAGCTATAACTTTGACAACATCATTTAATAGCTTGGATAATACCGCATCGCTTTTGTTTTGCAATATTTCTCATATCTGTCATAATAAGGGAGGGGGAGGCCAATGCGTTTTCATATGTTTACATTTTAATATCTCCTAGACCATTCAACCGATTTGAATATTTTCGGTGTTGTTTGAAAGAACATTTCATGCTCTTTTTAAAGGTATTCAGTAAGACCGTCTGCTTTAACACAAATGAGCTAGAGGACGTTATCTGCAGCGATTACATCTGCTGACCTTAGTCACCTTAAAATTTGCTAAATTTAAGTGAAAACCTCATCTCGATATCGGCACCCGTTCTCGAGTTATAGAAGAAAATGTTAAAAACTCGAGTGCCATCAATCGGATCCAGTTACCTCATCGAGAAAAACAAATCACATTACCATGGTAACTGTAAACATGTCATTTACTAACGCAGAAGCGTATGATGATTTATTTTCAATGTTTCGAATAAGATGCAACTGCATGGCAAAAATGTGCAATGCAACTACGACAAAGAAACACATTTTTCTCTAGAAGTGTTTTTAAGATTGACTTAGCGATTACGGAAAACTGGCAACGTGTAGCCCATTCAGACATCTCTATGAATTCGTAAATCACATTGGTGCGCAATGTGATCCCACATAATCTGGGAACTCCAAAAATAATTGTCCTCAAGAGTTCTCAAGAGAATAATATCTCCACCACGTTGTTCTACATCAGGCCTTAACAGATACCGATTATGATAACAGACTGAACTATTACCATTGACTTTTAAATATGATTTGGGCAAATCCAAAACTTTTATCACAAATGCTATAGATGCATGAAGCATCTGTCCAGAAGCTGATGTAAACTTGCATAATATGCATTCTTGGTTCGAGCAAAACCTTTCACCCCTTTATCTATTGGGGAGATTAAATGACCTGACTTTTCAAGAAAAACCAATAACCAGGGAAAATATGACAAAATACTAAATACCAGTAGAAACGTGTCCAGGGCCGAGACTTAAGCAGCGCTTTTTTTTCGTCGAAACTAGATTAAATAAATGCATCAAGGGTTATGGAAGGCATTTCGTACATTAGTGAGTTATTTTTGCCAAAAATTTATTGTAACATTGTTGATGTTTCATTGATCCGTTAGCTTTTAAACAAGCCTCAAACGTAGTTTTGAAGCAGTTCTAAACTTGGATAAAGTGTGAAGAAAGGTTCTAGATAATAAAATTTGTGTTCTCTCTTATTTGTTTCTTAAGGTAACTTGATCCGATTAAGATATACGAATTTTTAACATTTTCTTTTATAATTCGAGAATGGATGGAAATATCGAGATGCGGTTTTCACTAATATTTAGCAAATTTTATGGTGATTAACGGTCTGTGAAGTAAATAGTACCGTTCCATTTAACTTTTTTTTTTAAATCACAAAAATATGCAACCGCTGCAGATAACGCCCTCTAGCTTATTTGTTTTAAACCAAGCGGTCTTACTGAAAATATCTTTTAAAAGAGCATGAAATGCTCTTTCAAACAAGACCAAAAATATTCAAATCGGTTGAATGGTCCAGGAGATATTAAAACGTAAACATTTGAAAACGCATTGGCCTCCCCCTCCCTTATTATGACAGATATGAGAAATATCGCAAAACAAAAGCGATGCGGTATTATCCAAGCTACTAAATGATGTTGTCAAAGTTATAGCTCATCGTCTAACTTTCTGAGATAGCGGGAATTTCAAAATAATTTCCAGCTATTTCTCTTGCCCACATTGCTTATAAGGATTTTTTTCCCAAACCTCCAGGCCTTACCGTTACAGCCGTACGCTTAACAGGACACCCTGTACATATTTAGATTCAGAGCGTTCTTTTTAACGTGTCGATCTGTTGTTTGTCGTAACCTCAAAGTAATTTTATTTAAAATATTTGCAATATGACATCTTAGTTATCTCTTATGACATTAGTCTCTGAAGATGGCCATGGGCCGAAACTAGTAAGACTGAATTAAATAAATAATAAAACTAGTTTCAAAAGTACAATACTAAGAATATTAAATTTAATTACCTTCTCGCGAATCAAACTGGTATAATGGATTTTAACTATAATTAACTTAGACATTGGGTTGTAATGCTAATACGAAGTATAATTTCAACTAATATCTTACATAAAATTGAATAATTCATGTTTCTCCAATATTAACGAAGCCAAAGCTTTGATTATCTGTCCAAACAAATGCAGAGTGGTACAAAAATGATTAAAACCTAAGTAACTATAACCAAAGAGTATAAGATAATAATTAATTTATTTATCTAATACAAAATGATGATAAAACAAAACGTAAGAAACGAGGTTAATTAAGAGCTAATTGAATGTCAAATCGATACTGATGGATACGACGTGAAAAGAGAGAGGGAAAGAGGTTATCGTAGAAAAGTGAAAAGTGATTTATGTAGGAGCTGCAAATTCAACTTGATGGTGCTTATAACTAGATTAAAATGTATTTGTGGTTTGTTTGATTACGATATTTACAACAATCCAAGTAATGATTTAAGTTTTTTGTAATTATATGACATCAATTAACTCAATTTAATTTTCTTAGTTAATAAATTTTAAGTGATGTGATTTTATTAACCTTTTATCTTAATGGAAACTCTTACCAAAATTAATTTATTAGTTTACATTTAGTTCACAATCATCAGAAATCCTTATTAAACCTATGTTAACTTTGTGAAATTTGATGACACAATGAAATCTAGTTTCGCAAAGTGAACTTTAATCCAACGTTTTATCATGATTAAAGCTAAGTTTTGGCAAAGTATAACCCAACTTGTCTTTAGCACAACCGGTTATCATCTGTTAAGGCGTTATCTTAACTCACAACCTACGGCGGCCCAAATTGCATAATCAATACCATACCGGCAAGATCACGTTCTAACTTAAAATATTTTCACCATGTTAAACACGAGTAAAATCGTTTCTACTTGTCTTATTTAGAGAATTTACGATGCTCCTTTTAATACGATTTACAATTCAAAATTCATTAACTAATCCGAGAACGGTGATTAAACCATAGAATTAGAAGATAATATAAATGCGAATACAAGGAACATCGGTTGATGTTTTAATTTACTTGGGGGTTTTGCTTAATTAATGAATAATGAATGTTAAATGTCGTAGAAAGGAAAGCATGGATTACTTTTTTTTTAGTACCAATTTGTTTACCGAGGGAGGGTGAGGATTTTACAGGAAGAATGGCAACGGTAACCGGTTGGGGTCGTTTAAAATATGGCGGTGGCGTTCCATCTATTCTCCAAGAAGTTCAAGTACCAATTATGGAAAATGAAGTTTGCCAGACAATGTTCCAAACAGCCGGACACACGAAAACTATTTACGGGTCATTTTTGTGTGCGGGATACGCGAATGGACAAAAGGATTCCTGCGAAGTAAGTAATAAAGTAGCTTAACAGGTCAACACAAGGAAACTAACAGATTAATATTACCATGCGTTTAAGAAAATTGTATATAATCATTTTATTTAAAGTAGAAACTTAGTTGTTAACTGTTAAGAAAGTTAGTAGGACGTCAATAATTTTTTCACGGAAAAAACTGGGACGTTTCCTTTTTATAAAAGAAAACACTTCCTTTTCATCTTCCTTCCTTTCTATTTCCTTCTATTACTTTCTTTCGTCGCTTTTTTTTTTAATTTAATCTTTTTGTGCTTGAATAGGGTGATTCAGGCGGTCCTTTAGTTCTACTAAGACCCGATGGAAAATACCAACTTGCAGGAACGGTGTCCCACGGGATTAAATGCGCCGCCCCTTATTTACCAGGAGTATACATGCGAACCTCTTTTTACAAACCGTGGATAGAGTCAATTACAGGTGTCCATTAAAACATCTAATTAACGTTAGTGCGCGATTTCAAAACATAAAGACAAGAACCACTCTTAAGTGCTGTGCAAGTGACGAACTAAACGATTATTACATAGTTGATACCTTATTCTTACTTTTTTTGTTATTGTGTATTAGTACTTTTTTATTGTTTGTAAATTGTATATTTTATGTTGTATGTAGAGTAAATTATTTATTAAATTATGATGTAAAGTTAAGGTTATTAATAAAACAAATACAACGATAACGGTGTACACATAAATTCGATCTTTTTTTCTCTATTTTAGTTTTATTTCAATTTGAGTCAATAACAAACACAAAATTTTAATAGCGGCTTAATAGAATCATAATCAATAACTTTACGATAACATTTTCGTTAAACATGGCATGCGGTAATTACAACTGAGTTATCTAAAATATTATTTCAGATAACATGCTGATTAAATTAGTGCTCACCTCCTAAACTGTAACCCTTAGCTTAATTACCTAGACTAAATCGAGGTGGGACTGTAAGGTCAGACGTACCAACCTAATTAAATCGGATGTAATGAAAAGAGTGAGCAACACTTGGTACAAAATTAATTTTCTGAGGAATTAATTAATATATATTTATATACGATTTTAATGAAACAAATTAATACATATAATTCGCAATTTAAAGCTATTTATTTCAGTTAATTATCGTATGCGAGTGCATTTGTGATGTTATTAAACAAAGCTAGACCGTGAATTATCATAGAAATCGGCACGTGAAGTTATATCATCTTAAATAACAACATATCACTAACAATTGTAAATATTTACTAACAATTGTAATTGCTGAAATTGCTAATATGAGGTGTCTTGAATAAAATTATACGGTTAATTCGTATACCTATCTTAGTTCTAGGTTTAGTTCAATAAAGATATACAACTATCTAGCGCTGAATACCAATTAAAACTAGAGCTAATACTAGCACTAAAACTAACGCTAGAACTAGAAACTTTCGGGTTTAGGCGTCTTAAGAGACGTACGGCTAAACCCAAACGTTGCTAGTTCTAGGTCTAATGTTAGTTCTACTAACAGTGCAAGTGTAAAACTAGAACTAACACTATACCTAGAACTAGAATCATTCGGGTTTAGCCGTCTTTAGAGACGTGCGGCTAAACCCAAATGATTCTAGTTGTAGGTATAGTATTAGTTCTATATTGTAACAGTGCTAGTGTAAAACTAGAACTAACACAATGCCTAAAACTAGAATCATTTTGGGTTTAGCCGCACGTCTCTAAAGACGGATAAACCCCAATGATTTTAGTTCTAGGTATGGTGTTAGTTCAAGTAATAGTGCAAGTGTAAAATTAGAACTAACACTATAACTAGAACTAGAAAGATTCGGGTCTAGCCGTCTTAAAAGATGTACGGCTAAGCCCAAATATTTCTAGTTCTAGGTCTAATATTAGTTCTAGTGAGAGTGCAAGAGTAAAACTAGAAGTACACTATACCTAGAACTAGAATTATTTGGGTTTAGCCGTCTTTAGAGGCGTGCGGCTAAACCCAAATGATTCTAGTTGTAGGTATAGTGTTAGTTCTACATAGTAGCAGTGCTAGTGTAAAACTAGAACTAACACCATACCTAGTACAAGAATCATTCGGGTTTAGCCGTCTTTAGAGACGTGCGGCTAAACCCAAATGATTCTAGTTCTAGGTATAGTGTTAGTTCTACATAGTAGCAGTGCTAGTGTAAAACTAGAACTAACACCATACCTAGTACTAGAATCATTCGGGTTTAGCCGTCTTTAGAGACGTGCGGCTAAACCCAAATGATTCTAGTTCTAGGTATAGTGTTAGTTTTACATAGTAGCAGTGGTAGTGTAAAACTAGAACTAACACTATACCTAGTACTAGAATCATTCGGGTTTAGCCGTCTTTAGAGACGTGCGGCTAAACCTAAATGATTCTAGTTCTAGGTATAGTGTTAGTTCTACATAATAGCAGTGGTAGTGTAAAACTAGAACTAACACTATACCTAGTAGTAGAATCATTCGGGTTTAGCCGTCTTTAGAGACGTGCGGCTAAACCCAAATGATTCTAGTTGTAGGTATAGTGTTAGTTCTACATAGTATCAGTGTTAGTGTAAAACTAGAACTAACACTATACCTAGTACTAGAATCATTCGGGTTTAGCCGTCTTTAGAGACGTGCGGCTAAACTCAAATGATTCTAGTTCTAGGTATAGTGTTAGTTCTACATAGTAGCAGTGCTAGTGTAAAACTAGAACTAAGACTATACCTAGTACTAGAATCATTCGGGTTTAGCCGTCTTTAGAGATGTGCGGCTAAACCCAAATGATTCTAGTTCTAGGTATAGTGTTAGTTCTACATAGTAGCAGTGCTAGTATAAAACTAGAACTAACACCATACCTAGTACAAGAATCATTCGGGTTTAGCCGTCTTTAGAGACGTGCGGCTAAACCCAAATGATTCTAGTTCTAGGTATAGTGTTAGTTCTACATAGTAGCAGTGCTAGTGTAAAACTAGAACTAAGACTATACCTAGTACTAGAATCATTCGGGTTTAGCCGTCTTTAGAGATGTGCGGCTAAACCCAAATCATTCTAGTTCTAGGTATAGTGTTAGTTCTACATAGTAGCAGTGCTAGTGTAAAACTAGAACTAACACTATACCTAGTACTAGAATCATTCGGGTTTAGCCGTCTTTAGAGACGTGCGGCTAAACCCAAATGATTTAAGTTCTAGGTATAGTGTTAGTTTTACATAGTAACAGTAAAACTAGAACTAACACTAGACACGAAAAAATGTTTCTAGTGCTAGGTCTAGTGTTAGTTCTAGTTTTAATTGTTATTTAGCGCTAGATTGTTGTATATTTTTATTGGAGAAGTTGAAAGGTTAAATATACGTATTAGAAAAGTTCGTAGATTAGATTATATAGTAGAACAAGAATCATTTGGGCTTAACCGTCCTAAGCGATGTACAACTAAATCCGATTTTTTCTAGTTCTAGATCTAGTGTTAGTTCTACTTTCAGTTAACTAAACGATACTACACTCAACTAAACGATAAGATAACAATGTTCACCATTTCAAATTTTTAAACAATCATATTATTCCTTTCTATCATAATTATAACAATGGTGAAGGCGCCGGGAAAAATTTAATAAATATAAAAATTACACCTTAATTTCCATAATCTCAGTCAACTCGTAATTTATGCTGAAAGTTGTGGACTTTGTGCTCGCTGACGTGTCATACGTCAAAAAGAAAGAAAAATAATTATGGAATAAATGAATGAAAAATGTAAAAAAAACGACCTAAATAAGTTAATTCAAATAAAATCCTTTTTTTTTTCTAACATATTACTTTACATTAAATAATTAATAACTAAATAATTATAACTGTTAATAACTTTTTTTTTAATAAAAACATTGAAATAGTGTTTTTGATGGGACATGGGAATTATGAAAAGCTAGTTTTAATTATCTTTCGATCAGTAGACTGTGAGCTAATCCCAAAAGATAGAAGGGATGTAAAAATTAAAAAAAATCTCCACCTGAATAATTAATTACCCCCAGGAGGACTAATTCTATCCTTTACATATGCGTTTACGTCCTTGTCTCCCTCCCACATTTACCTACGCGTAACAATACTGCGTCAAGGAAAATGAGGAGGTCGATTTTGTTCAGAATTTACGAGAAAAATTAAATTCAAACTGAATTGTCCCGTATGTTAAACGCAAAAAATCTCCTTGACTCTATAATTACAAGCACACATAACATTCTTTTTCTTATTTAAATTTTAAATATGTGCCAGGAATTAAATAGGTCTGGGTTAACTCTTGCATGAATTAAGCAAACTCCGCAAAGCTCCTCATATTTGAAGCGAAAACTGACGCTTGCAAATATTTTCCCTAGATAATATGACATCATTACGGCTTACTTAGTAGTTTCCGGTATAATAACAATATATTGAGCAAATTACAAATACTTTATGAAAATTATCTCGGTATTTGCTATAAGCAACAAGTTTGGAAGCCTGTAAATCATATTCAAAGCTTAGAAAAGCTCCTTCAGCATGTGAAATATTTCGAATACGACCACCCACGGTTTTCAGTTCGTTTCAGGGCGAAGCTTACCGATTTCAGCCGAGCATTGTCCAATATAACCGAAAGCTGCCATATAGATCGAGTCTACTGCAACACAGCGTCGTCGGGTAAAGCTCATTCCTACAACTATCGCGCTTTAAAGCTATATTCGGTGAAAATTTGTGTAACAATAAATTAATCGCTTATCAATAAGAAAAGGTAAGTTAATTATTATATTTCTTTGAATTTTTCATGCGTTATTTAAAGATTTCATTGAAACTTATATGTTCTTAAACACTTTTATGTTGAAGTTTTAAATAAAATATATTAAAATAAAGTGATGTCAATTATAACTATTTAGGTAGATAACGATAGGGTTTTTAAATGTAAATTAGTAGTATTTACAGTGCAAATACTTCGTGTTCGCGTATGTAAATGTGCGTGGTACAAGTACAAGGGGCGTGATGAAATTCATACAAATTGTACGTTATTTGTTGAACGTCGCGTCCCGACGCAATATATGCACATTTCTAGGAAGGTAACCACCAAATAATTCCACTTGAAAAATTTTACTTGAATTCATTTTACCTACGACCTTTCATGATGACCTTAATACATTTTTAAATAGATTAAAATTTTTTTTTGACTTTTTAGAATTTTAATTAAGCTTAATAATGTTAGTTACATCATAATCTGCCTTACTTTTTCTTTATTTTTTAGGTTTACTTCGCCTTTTTCATCCAACCAAAATACCCTTTTTTTTAAATTTTTTTTTAAGTTTATTTTTTGACTCTTAATAGATGTTCATTTTCTTATCTTAAATCAAAAGAGTAGAGTCAAATAGAGTCTTTCTATTTTATGATGAACTACAAACACTGTAAGGTTTGATAGCAAGAAGCACAAGAAAAAAATCCTAAACATCAAATTAATAAAAGATGTTATTTTCGTATTCTCAAAAAAAATATAACCTTTAAAGAATTATTTCAACAAAATTATTAATCGATGATATATATTTTAAATTAAAGCTAAAACACTCTATTTTATGACGAATCATAAAAACTATGTGATTTGATAGCAAGAAGTACTAAAAAAAGTCTTATAATTCGTTTAAGTGCTTTAAACATTCCTTCGTCCATAGCTATATGTCCCCATAGCAGGATGTTATAACAGAATGCGTAATAGGGACTTAAAAGGAAATCGTAGTTCAAAGCTCTTCTTTGAAAATATCTAATAACTAGATTATAGCGATTAGAATATCTGCTTTGTAGGTAAAATACGATATGTTGCAGAAATATATGCAGACATATTATCTATTCCATTAGAAACCTGATGGTTATAATATTGTTGCCAAACTACTTTCCTACAAACATCAGAAAATAGAGATGTCCAAACGGTCAGTGTAAAACTTTTGGAGCATCTCTCATCTGGATAAAAATATCCAACAGTCTAGCGCTGAAAAACAAATAAAAGTAGACCAACACTAGCACTAGAACTAACACTAGACCTAGAACTAGAAGCATTCCGTTTAGCCGTACCCCTTTTAAGACGGCTGGTAGATGGTAGGTAGCGCTAGTTAGCATAAAATACCTAGAAACATTCGGGTTTAGCCGTGCGCCTTCAGAAACTTTCTAGCTCTAGGTCTAGTGTTAGTTCTAGTTTTAATTGTTATGCGGCGCTAGATTGTTGTATATTTTTATTGAACTAAAAGTAGAACAAACATTAGACCAAGAGCTAGAATTCGAAGTAGAATTCGGCTTTAGCCGTCTTATGAGACGCACGGCAAAACCCGAATGTTTCTAGTTCTAGGTCTAATATTAGTTCTAGTGACAGTGCAAGTGTAAAACTAGAACTAACACTACACCTAGAACTAGAAACATTCGGGTTTAGCCGTCTTTAGAGACGTGCGGCTAAACCCAAATGATTCTAGTTCTAGGTCTAGTGTTAGTACTAGTTTTACACTAACACTTTTACTATGCAGAAACATTCGGGTTTAGCCCGGCGTCTAAAGCAGTTCTAGTTTTAATTGTTATGCAGCGCTAGATTGTTGTATGGTTTTATTGAACAAAGAGTAGAACTAATACTAGACCAATAACTAGAATCATTCGGGTTTAGCCGTCTTATGAGACGCACGGCAAAACCCGAATGTTTCTAGTTCTAGGTCTAATATTAGTTCTAGTGACAGTGCAAGTGTAAAACTAGAACTAACACTACACCTAGAACTAGAAACATTCGGGTTTAGCCGTCTTTAGAGACGTGCGGCTAAACCCAAATGATTCTAGTACTAGGTCTAGTGTTAGTGCTAGTTTTACACTAACACTTTTACTCTGCAGAAACATTCGGGTTTAGCCCGGCGTCTAAAGCAGTTCTAGGTTCTAGTTTTAATTGTTATGCAGCGCTAGATTGTTGTATGGTTTTATTGAACAAAGTGTAGAACTAACACTAGACCAATAACTAGAATCATTCGGGTTTAGCCGTCTTATGAGACGCACGGCAAAACCCGAATGTTTCTAGTTCTAGGTCTAATATTAGTTCTAGTGACAGTGCAAGTGTAAAACTAGAACTAACACTACACCTAGAACTAGAAACATTCGGGTTTAGCCGTCTTTAGAGACGTGCGGCTAAACCCAAATGATTCTAGTTCTAGGTCTAGTGTTAGTGCTAGTTTTACACTAACACTTTTACTATGCAAACAACATTCGGGTTTAGCCCGGCGTCTAAAGCAGTTCTAGGTTCTAGTTTTAATTGTTATGCAGCGCTAGATTGTTGTATGGTTTTATTGAACAAAGAGTAGAACTAACACTAGACCAATAACTAGAATCATTCGGGTTTAGCCGTGCGTTTCTTAAGACGGAAACTCAGAGTTATCATAAGGACGCCACCTTTTTCAAGCAAAACTTTTCCTTTTCCACCCAATACCTTTACTATTTAGTTATGTTACATTTTATGTGGGACAGTGCAAGTGTATATATACTTGCACTATACTCAATACTAGATACGCTTCGTTGGTTTTTCGGGTTATATGCGTCTTAAATTTGATGTCTAAATCTAAATATTAAGACAGAGCATAACAAGAAATGATTGCCTTAGATCAATCTAATGGATACATATAATCTTGAAATTCATCTCGAAAATTCACATTTTTATTGCTATCAAAAAACTTTATTATGAAAACACTCTATACTAGTTAATAATAACTCCAAATTGGTAAAATCTCCATACGTGCAAAATGTTGGGTAAAATTATTATAACAGCATTCCTTGAATGAAAGATCAAATAAATCTGGTATTTGAACTTACAACAATATCTATCAATGCTATAACCACGCGTAATACGAGTAGTTAATTATCAAGTTGAACTAAACCAAAATTAACAGTATATTCACCTTCGTGGTAGAATCAATCAATATTCAAATCACATTACCTTATAACTAAGCTTAAGTAGGTGTCGATAAAATCAAAAACTTATTGGAGAATATTCTAAAAATGAAAATGTAATTATTATTTATCCATAAATTAATATATATTCATTAATATTTATTTCAGCGTCAACAAAATGAGGGCATTAATAGCACTTATAGCCATTTGTTTGGTTGGGAGACAGGTTGACGCATGGGGAGGGCTTTTCAATAGATTTTCCCCGGAAATGTTAGCGAACATGGGATACGGAGGCCACGGCAATTTCATTCCGGTAAGTAATTAATTACAATTAATACAAATTTATCAAAACAATAAATCTATAAATAAAAATGGCCCTATTTATTATCGAATTCTATTACGACGTTATAAACGGCTTTCTCCACTACCACAAATCGAACTAACATTTATACTAATTAAGCACGTTATAAATTATTGAACTGTGAATTGAGTCGCGGGAATATTAATTTTCCAATTAAAATTATCTGTATATTTCAAGTAACGATAATTTTGAATGAAAAATTGGTTTTTATCTAAAAATAACTAAAAAGTAAAAAATCGATTGATGGAATAAAGGACAAAATACCTGACTGCCTTTGAAAGCGCCACGAATACTCTCCCATTGATTTCGGTCGAGCAAAAATAGAACATAATGCAGCCACAACTTAATGGTTTGGTCTTGCTTTATCGATTTCAGAGAACCGGCGACGACAACACTATCGAAGAATTCGAGGTGGAAAGCGATGACGAACCTTGTTACGGAAGGCGGTGTACTTCAAACGAACACTGTTGTCCAGGATCCGTTTGCGTCGACGTTGATGGAGGTAAATCAGCATTTTCAAACGTTATTTTACGCTTTCAAAAAATTGCGCCTCTAGTAAAATATTTCATTCCATCATATTCGAAATGTTTACAATTTTCCTCTTTCATTTTCTCAGATATATTTTTCATGATTCAAAATTCCAATTTCCCGGAGCTGTCTTTTTGTGTCAATTCAATCTCATCTTACATTTCAATTTCAGTGATCGGATCCTGCTTGTTCGCCTACGGACGACGTGTGGGTGAATTGTGCCGTAGAGATAGCGATTGCGAATCTGGATTAGTTTGCGCCGATAATGAACAGGGAGTTTCTACTCGAGTATGTAGACCTCCGGTACAACAAGACAAACAGTACGCCGAATTATGCAACATGTCTAGCGAATGCGATATTTCCAGGGGACTTTGTTGCCAATTACAAAGACGTCATAGACAAGCTCCCAGAAAGGTAAATACAATTTTCATCAAACAATTAAAAGTTAATTATTTAATGAATTTTGTCCACGACTACCTTATAATAATGGTAGTCATTTTTCACGGAGTGAATAATAGCGGTGAATAATAATCATTATCCACGGGTAGCCATCTTGACCATAATAATAATTATTTGAAACGTTAAAAGTTCAAAAAACGTGAATTTAATTCAATTTTTTAGGAGTTTCTAAATGTTTGACATTAAAAAAACCTAAACAAATTCCTTTTTTCGTATGATTTAAGCATAAATTAATTAATTTTCCTAAAGAAAACGACGTTTTATAAAACTGATTATTTAATTTTGACAAATTGTTGTGAAGTTGGTTACAGTTAGTAACATTGAATTTGTGTCACATTGACGTTTAACCTTTATCCAAAAATTTATTTAAAATAGTATATTATTATATGAGCATATAATGAGGGCTATTATTCACGAAGGTTAAGTTTATGTCACGAGCGTAGCGAGTGGCATAATTAACCTGAGTGAATAATTGCTCATTATATGCGAGTAGAATACTATACTTTGTCCACGACTATTGAAATTGATTCCATAAATTTATTTTTTAAATAAATTTTTGAATAGAGGTTAAACGTCAATGTGACACAAATTCAATGTTACTAACTGTAACCAACTTCACAATAATTTGTCAAAATTAAGTGTCAGTTTTATAAAACGTCGTTTTCTTTACGAAAATTAATTAATTTATGCTTAAATCGGTTTTTTTAATGTCAAACATTTAGAAACTCCTAAAAAATTGAATTAAATTGACATTTTTTGAACATTTAACGTTTCAAATAACTATTATTAGTCTGGTCAAGATGGCTACCCGTGAATAATGATTATTATTCACCGCTATTATTCACTCCGTGAAAAATGACTACCATTTTGTTTTAGAAAACTCATTCATAAGGTATATATTATAAGGTAGTCTTGGGCAAAATAAATTTATGGAATCAATTTCAATAGTCGTAGACAAAGTATAGTATTCTACTCGCATATAATGAGCATATATGAGCATTATATGCTCATATAATAATATACTATTAACGAATGCTGTTATGTTTGTTTTTCATTAACTTAGATAAAACTAAGAGATAATAAACTATGATTTTTAGCATTAATTAAAATGTTATTTAAAGTGCAAAAAAGTTTTATGCTCATTTTAAAGTTGTTTTTAAATTTTTATAATTAATATTTAAACTGGGATTTTAAATAGAATATGTCGGAGCTTTTGAATTAAAGGTACAAATAAGGCAACAATAAGGGCTTGTAACCATTGAATATATTAGGGTTGTGGAGCTCCTACAACATTATAAAAACAAGAAAACTGCTTAGATCTACTTAGTCGAAATTGTCTGTAAAACGGTCTGTAGCTCGTCGATAACCATTGGATGTGTGCTACTTCATCCATCTTTCCTTTCTCGTCATTCAAAACTAAGCAAACACAACTGTAAGTTTGGTAATTGTAGAAAACAATTTATTCTTTGAAACAAATAACAAAAAAAAAACAACAAAAACGAGTATTATTTTAAGAAAAATTAAACAATTATTAGATCGAATCTAATGAATTTTCAGACAGCTCTGACAAAGTTTCCAAATCACTGCATTCAATCACTTCAATATCAGAAAGGTCTTCATTGCCTTCATTAACCTCCACATTGGTGGCAGAATCTAATAATTTTAAATTATGAGGAATGACAGTTATTTTATCAGCTCGTTCAGCCGTAAGCCGATTTCTTTTCGCAGTGTGAATAAAGCTGAAGCTTTTTTCTGTTACTGCACTCGACGCAAAACAAGTTCCCTTCCACCATACAACGGGATGTAGTTTTCGCACGGATTTTAAAACATATGGTTTTCCAAATAACCCTTCTTCAGATCGATAAAAGGGCAATTCTGTCATTACCTCTGCACACTCGTCTGGACTTGTTACAGAAATATTTGCAGCAATATGGATTGGATTTATTGCCATTAGCTTTCTGTTAACTAAAAATTTTTTTAGTTCCATTTCCTCTTGGTTAAGCAAAGGGCTTAAAGTAAGGGTTGTTTCAAAATGACCTTCCAATTCATCAAAGCATTCAGTTACTTGGCTTAACCTTGGTTTATCTCCTTCCAGTTGGGTTATGTAGTTAACAATAGGGTTACTGGTTACCCATAAAAAATCCTCATCCAACTTTGCAACTCGTTTACTGAGTATATCTTCAACTGTTTCACAAACTTGTTTTTAATACATATTTTGTATCAAGAAGATCGACATGGTGTGAGTTTAAAAGAAGGGAAGAATTTAAATTTTAAAAGAAGATGACATAATAGTAGACATGGTTTTCATTTTTGAAATGTCTACAATTAACAAATTTAACGTATGAGCAATACATCCATAAACAGAAATATCTTTGTACTTTTCATGAAGTATATTTCTTGCTTTAACCATTTCACTAGCATTATCGGTTACTATACCAAAGAATTTTTCAGTACCAACTTCTCTCAAAATTTCATTGATTTTTTCAGCAATATATTCTTATCAACAAATTTTTGTTAGCAAAGTTTTATAAAACACAAGGTTTGGTATAGTAATAATGAAGTTAAGTATAGATTCGTTCCTTTGGTTGCTCCTACCATCACACTGTAAGCTAAGAGCATTCGCTTCTCCAATTTTCATTTTAATGTCTGCATCAACTTTTTCATACTCGTCCAGTAATTTACTTGATAATACATAACGTGTAGGTATTTTGAAAGATGGTCTCAAATGTTTGAAAAATGATTGCCAATGATTATTTTTAACACCCCAAACTAATAGGTGTGAACCTCGATGAGAAAATTACCTCGGAGAATGTTCTAGTGGAGAATATGTTCGAAAACGAGAATATTCTTCTCTTTCATCTCTAGCTACAACGTCGACTTTGTCAGCGCAGCAACGAATTTAGATAAAAAATTTCAGTTCTATCTTTTTACAAGAAATCGTTTATTTATTTTCGAGCTCTATATTATTACTACTAATATATGATGAATAGGTATATGTGCGAATATTGTATATTAAACCTGATTTAGTTTGTATATTTAATTTGCATAGTATGTTATTAAAATAAACTGCTGGTGTAATTAATTGATGAATTACAAAGATATTATTATTACCAAGCATGTTATAACAACATGAATTCCAAATTTACGGAAAATATCTCCATTAAACTTGTTAATGAACTCGTCAACCTATTGATTACTTTTATACAGTGTAACAGTAATGAATACCAGTTACATGTAACACAACTAATTAATTTTATTGTTTTGATAACAATGAGGTTGCGTTGGAATATTCAATGTTAGGTCAATATGTGACTAAATATCTATATTATCTTTATTTTTGTGTTGTTTTGCAGGTATGTTCTTACTTCAAAGATCCTTTGGTGTGCATAGGACCTGTGGCAGCTGATCAAATAAAGAACGTAGTTCAACATACCGCTGGTGAAAAGCGTCTAACTGGAATCGCTTCTTTCAAGAGGCAAATGCATTAAGCAGAAGAGGAATAAAAAATAAGAAAGCGTCCCATCAGTCCCTGAATCTTGAAATAATCCGGAGTAAGCTGCCCAAACAAACCCCCAAAAAAACATCTACAATGTACCTTCGTAGTTTACAAAGTTTCATGTCAATCGGTGCCCCATTTTCTCGTCCAGCTTGCTCCCGTAAATCCCCCTCTTAGATCCTAAAAAGTGTAAATCGAACCGACGTATTAGTGTTAAAGTAAAACTCTATTTGGCTGAGGCATTTATATAGTATATTCGTGCGTAAGATCTTTTTCGACGAGTTTTAAAACCATAAAATCTCTGGCCTAGATTAGAGAATACATAATACAAGTAACAAAAACTTAAAAAAAATGAATTTGTATTTCCCGGAGATTTTAAGAAAATTATAAATACATATAAATAATATACTCCGGAAGAACGAAGTACGCGGAAACATATCTAAAAAAATAGGAGCTAGGCACAAATATTGCGATTCTCGCATATGCTCTGTTGTATGTGTATGCGTCTATAGGACGCATATGTGTTTCAGATTTAACCGTCTATCTGTGATGTACTATGTCTGTTTGCGTAATGCAAAGCGTTTGTTCGAGCTAATCAAAAAAAAAATAAATAAACACACGCACATTGAAAAATGAACTTGGAATCATCCCCCAAAAGAAAAAAGTTAACGGATCGACAGCGTATAAATTACGGTTAAGAATTGGATAAAGAAAAGTTAAAGAAACTCCTGCGCAGAGTTTGTCTCGGCGTCACGAGAAAGATACATATCATACTATACATATCAGATATATTTAAAAAATTATATTGGTGTTAAATTATACTGTCGTCTATAAATCAATAAATGTCTAAGCAAACAACTCGACTTTACTTATTTAAATTATTTATTGTGCAAATAATTTAGTTCTACTTAATGTACAGGGTGTCTCTCCGTTATTATGAAAGATAGAAAGTTGCGACATTCGCGAACCTGAGCTACTTTTTTGTAAAACTTACAATGGCGCAAACCAAATTTTCATAGCCCTCTTCGTTTTTGATATACAGGGAGTGTTTGAAATTTACGATTTTCAGACACATCCTGTATCTCGGCTGTACAGGTGGTCAAATTTGGGTGTTATTATAGGCTATCTTAGAAACTATAAGAGATACGAAAAAAGTAGGTGCCATGTCTCGGTCTCTTTTTCCGAGACTAATCCAATTCCGCAAAAACCAAATCTCTATCTTCTTTTATTTTTAAGTTATAACCAAAAAGTCAAATTTGAGCGATTTAAAAAAATGTTGATATATCGTTTATTTTGGAAATTAGAGAAATGGGGTTAATACGTTCTTAAGACACATTTTTGAGTAGAATATACTGCTGTTGAAAAATTTTAAAAAAAACATAGCTGATAATTTTTGAGATATAACATAAAGTTGTATTTTTTTTAATACAAACTATAGTTGATTATGATGTTACTGAAAAGAGCATATTTTTAGCTCTCCAATGATGTATCACACGCATTGATGTATCTGCATAAAATAAGCGTTATTTTTCAATTCTAAAATATTAAAGATTAAAATTCAAATTTTTAATTATAGTAGGCGAGGAAAACGCTAAATGCTATTTAGTTACTATAGCAACGTGAGTTTACTTGTCATTTCATTCATGAATTTTGCGAAACGATCTTCAAATAAAATGATAAAATTAAATATACAGTGTGTCCATAAAGTAATGGATATAGGCGATAAAATCATAATAAACGGTTTATGGAAAAATCCCTGAAACGGGTCTAAAGATTTAAATTTTTTGGTGTAGATTTCAAACTTTTTCCGCCATTTTTAAACGAGTTATGGCGTCATCGAAATTTTTTTAAGTGGCAATGCTCCATTTTTATTGCGGAATATGAAATAGGATTTACTTACAGTCAATATTAATATTGGTTACATAAGAAAATTTTCGAGAAAAATTACTTTAAAGTTTAATTACTTCAAATTTGTATAATGATAAAAATAGCAGTAGCGATGAGTAACTATGGTAACCAATTATTCTAAACAATTCCCTGAGTATTAAAAACTGCTTTCGTAAAGCTTCTTGAAGTGTAGTGGCACGCCATCTTGTTGGAATAACTGCCGTTGGAATTGAGTTGTGTCAACATTATCGGGATGGAAGGAATGACATCGCTTTGAAAAAATTTAAACATCTCTTTCCACTTAAGGTTTCCTCAAATCTTTGGCGGATATTGAGTGTGCGACTTTCTTGGTTAATTTGGATTTTGGGTAGCGCAATACCGACAATTTTGTCTATTTACTTGTCTACTCAATTTAAATGCCCCTTCGTCGAAAAAATTATGTTTTTGACAAAGTCTTCGTCATCGTTGCAAAAACTACGATTCATTGCTCGTGAATCAGGTTTACTTTATGGGAATGACATTTTGCGGGTTTTAAAATTTTATGAACCGTTGATTTACTAATGCCGAAATTAGACCCAGTAACATGAGGGTTTTCTTGCCCAGCCAAAACCACGATTTGTTGAACTTCCCTTGCAACATTTAGTAGGCCAGACTTCGAGAAATGCTTCGAGAGATGGCCATGCTGTCAAATTTAGTTACAGCTAGGCTCACCATACTTTGGCTAATGAGTTGGCGATCAAGATATGTTGTATTAAAGAGGTCAACTACTTACTACATCAGTTTTTGACACTTAGGAAATTGTTTAAAATAATTGGTTACCATAGTTACTCATGGCTACTGCTATTCTCATCATGTCAACAAATCTGAAGTAGTTAAACTTTAAAGTAAATTTTCTTATGTAAGCAATATTAATATTGACTGTATTAGATTCAGAAAAAAATCTTCTTTCATATTCCGTAATAAAAATGAAGGATTGTCATTTGAAAAAATAGCGATGACGTCATAACTCGCTTAAAAATGGCGGAAGAAATTTAAAATCTACACCAAACAATGTGTCCCATGAAGTCAAACATTTTGAAACTTTGTGACAGAATCAGACAGAATTAAAACGCTATCAAAATACACTCAGTAAAGGCCTTTGGAATAAAATTTTAGCAAAATATGCAATCCCCCTATTTTCGCATAGTCTAAATGTCAAAAAAGATGCTAATTCAAAAATTCCTGGAAACCGTGTTTATTGAAATTAAGAAATAAAACTTATTTTAAATTGAAGCTTAAAGCTTTCTGTTTAAATCGATGTATAACAATCGATGGGTTGAATTAGAAAATATTGAGAAAAAGAGTATTGAGTTAAAACTAAACATTTTCGTATAACCTAAAAGTATCAAAAAAGAAGCTAATTTAAAAATTCCTGGAAGCCGTATTTATTGAAATTAAAGAATGAGACGTATTCTATATTAAAGCTCAAAGCTTTCTCTTTAAAATGATGTATAATAATTGTTGGGTAGAATTGGAAAAATATTTTTAAAAAATTTTGAAATAAAAAATACATTTTCATATAACCTAAGAATACCAAAAAAGATGCTAATTTAAAAATTCCTGGAAGCCATTTTTATTGAAAATAAGGAATAAAACTTATTTTAAATTAAAGCTCAAAGCTTTCTCTTTAAAAAGATGTATAATAATTGTTGGGTTGGATTGAAAAAATATAGAGAAAAAAAATGTTGAAACAAAACTTACATTTTCGAATAACCTAAAAGTGTCAAAAAAGATGCTAATTTAAAAATTCCTGGAAGCCGTATTTATTGAAATTAAAGAATGAAACTTATTTTAAATTAAAGCTCAAAGCTTTCTCTTTAAAATGATGTATAATAATTGATGGGTTGGATTGGAAAAATATAGAGAAAAAAAAAGTTGAAATAAAACTTACATTTTCGTATAACCTAAGAGTGTCAAAAAAGATGCTAATTTAAAAATTCCTGGAAGCCGTATTTATTGAAATTAAAGAGTGAAACTTATTTTAAATTAAAGCTCAAAGCTTTCTCTTTAAAATGATGTATAATAATTGTTGGGTTGAATTGGAAAAATATAGAGAAAAAAAAAGTTGAAATAAAACTTACATTTTCGTATAACCTAAGAGTGTCAAAAAAGATGCTAATTTAAAAATTCCTGGAAGCCGTATTTATTGAAATTAAAGAATGAAACTTATTTTAAATTAAAGCTCAAAGCTTTCTCTTTAAAATGATGTATAATAATTGTTGGGTTGGATTCGAAAAATATAGAGAAAAAAAAAGTTGAAATAAAACTTACATTTTCGTATAACCTAAGAGTGTCAAAAAAGATGCTAATTTAAAAATTCCTGGAAGCCGTATTTATTGAAATTAAAGAATGAAACTTATTTTAAATTAAAGCTCAAAGCTTTCTCTTTAAAAAGATGTATAATAATTGTTGGGTTGGATTGAAAAAATATAGAGAAAAAAAATGTTGAAACAAAACTTACATTTTCGAATAACCTAAAAGTGTCAAAAAAGATGCTAATTTAAAAATTCCTAGAAGCCGTATTTATTGAAATTAAAGAATGAAACTTATTTTAAATTAAAGCTCAAAGCTTTCTCTTTAAAATGATGTATAATAATTGTTGGGTTGGATTGGAAAAATATAGAGAAAAAAAAAGTTGAAATAAAACTTACATTTTCATATAACCTAAGAGTGTCAAAAAAGATGCTAATTTAAAAATTCCTGGAAGCCGTATTTATTGAAATTAAAAAATGAAACTTATTTTAAATTAAAGCTCAAAGCTTTCTCTTTAAAATGATGTATAATAATTGTTGGGTTGGATTGGAAAAATATAGAGAAAAGAAAAGTTGAAATAAAACTTACATTTTCGTATAACCTAAGAGTGTCAAAAAAGGTGCTAATTTAAAAATTCCTGGAAGCCGTATTTATTAAAATTAAAGAATGAAACTTATTTTAAATTAAAGCTCAAAGCTTTCTCTTTAAAATGATGTATAATAATTGTTGGGTTGATTTGTAAAAATATAGAGAAAAAAAAGTTGAAATAAAACTTACATTTTCGTATAACCTAAGAGTGTCAAAAAAGATGCTAATTTAAAAATTCCTGGAAGCCGTATTTATTGAAATTAAAGAATGAAACTTATTTTAAATTAAAGCTCAAAGCTTTCTTTTTAAAATGATCTGTAATAATCACACCTAGTAACCATTTATCAAAGAAATACCTTTTTGAACAACAAAATTCAACAGCACCACTTTTCACTAAACTTCTAACCTCACATCTGGATGAATAAGTTTAAAGTGTACCTGAAAATCCTACAGTGCGGATTGCGACGTTTTTTATACAGATTCTCTCTTGTATACACTTGTATAGTAGAAAGTACCGACAGCTTTAAATGCGCCGAATAGATAACTACAGTTTAAAATTACCGGTACTTTAAAGTGCCGTCGGGACACAAAGGGTTAATCCCTTACGACCTGTAAATAACCTTTTAAAGTATTCGATAAATAAATAAATAATTACATAAATTTTATTATAAATAAATATTAACGATTTTTCGCTGCTTAACCTATCCTAAATTTGACAATGTTTGACATATTATAACCTCCATTACTAACCTAACACAAGGTTTATAGAACATAAGGTATTATAGAACTAGAATGTTTCTAGTTCTAGGTCTAGTGTTAGTTCTAGTTTTAGTGGGATAAAAATATGCAATATAGTGATATCTTGTGCTAACTAGCGTTACTTACCACCGTCACTAGAACTAACAGTAGACCTAGAACTAAAAACATTCGGATTTAGCCGCACGTCTCTCAAGACGGCTAAACCCGAATGATTTTAGTTCTAGGTCTTGTGTTAGTTTTAGTGATAGTGCAGGTGCAATACTAGAACTAACACTAGACCGAGAATTAGAAACATTCGGATTTTGCAGCACGTCTCTCAAGACGACAAACCAGAACGATTCTAATTCTAGGTCTTGTGTTAGTTCTAATGTTAGTGTAAATCTAGAACTAACACTAGAGTTAGACCTAGAAACATTCGGGTTTAGCTGTGCGTCTTCATACGCTGTTTCTAGTGCTAAATCTCTTATAGATATCTTATATTAACTAGCGCTACCTACCACTGTCACAAGAACTAGCATTAGCACTACAACCAGAAATATTCAGCCATGTTGCATTTATGTGGTACAAAGTTAGTAGATACACCCTGGTTTCTATGGAAATATATTCTTGCATATTGCCTTTTAAGTGAAATTCACTGTATACAGGGTGATTCAAAAAACCGCTGACATACTTCTAGAGTAGATAATACATGAAAAATTAAGATGAATAGTCTTAATATACATGGGGTCGCAAATGCCTCGTTGGCGAGATATAGCAGATCAAAGTTTCTTTAAAATTAAACATTATCTGCTATAAAAAGCAATTTTTTAAATATATTGTCTACGCCATTGCTCTCTACGCGTGTAAAGTGATCAATTATCTATCAATTGGTTTCTTACAAAACTTGATCAAAGCAATAGTTTTTAAGAAAAACACGTTTGTAGAAAATTTGTTAATTCAGTCAAAAACTGTTGCTTTAATCAAAGTTTTGTAAGAGACCTAAGAAACCAATTGATAGATAATTGATCACTTTACACGAAAATACTGCCCGTTTGACAAAATTAGCAGTGGAGTTGAAAATATTTTTAAAAAAGGGCTTTTTATTGCAGATAATGTTTAATTTTAAAGATACTGACCCGCTATATCTCGTTAAGGAGACATTTGCGACCCCATGTATATTAAGACTTTTCATCTTAATTTTTGATGTATTACCTGCCCTAGAAGTCTGTCAACGGTTTTTTGAATCATCCTGTAGAGAGTCATCTCCCAGAATTAGATAAAGAAATGTCAAAGTCATGCGCAGAGTTTGTCTTGGCATCATGAGAAAGATAGATATTGGTTAAATTATACTGGCTTGGTTTATATCAAAAATATCTAAGAAAACAACGCGACTTTACTTATTTAAATTATTTATTGTGTACACAACTATAGTATGTCCACTAATAATTACAGTACCAGTTAGATTAGTAAAACAAAAAGAATATAAAATGGAATGGAAGGCACTTCTAAATTAACATACTCTATTAGATGTTTAAAAAAGAAAATAAATTGACCACGTAAATAAATAAATGCTTTTAAATCAATAAAATTTAAGAAACAAAAGCATCTACCCTGACATAATTAAACGAACGAAATCTTCATAGTTTACATTTCCCTGAGAATCCTCTTGACCTTGCAATAATTGTTCAACTTCATCATCAGTTAATTTTTCTCCCAAAGTCGTTAGTAAATGTCTTAATTCAGCTGAACTGATATAACCGTTTCCATCTTTATCAAAGTGACGTAAACCTTCAATAAAATCATCCGCGGTGTCAGCGCTTCTTGACTTAGAAATTTGCTATGAAAAAAAATCATTACAAGAAAATTATGATGAAAAATACACTTTACTTACTTGATAAATTGGTAAGAAAACTTCAAAAGAAACCCTCTCACTAGATTTATGTTGATGTGTATATTTTTTAACATCAGATTCTGTTGGGTTTTGTCCCAAAGCTCTCAAAGCGTCGCCAATTTGTCCAACATGAATTTTTCCATCCCCACGATTATCAAATAATTGAAAAGCCTCTTGGAATTCTATCAAAAACAAAAAATAAATAAATCAAATACAACAAAACGGAGAATAATAGGAAAATAAAATTATAAATAGCTCCACCTTCTACTGAAGTTAAAGATAATTTACTTGGACGTTCGTAAAGATACATTTTTGAAATTTACCAATGAGTGTTAAGAATAATACTGAGTGTGATGGTCATCTGGTCTTGGAAGACCTACTTCCAAGTGCCCACTTTCAAAATCTGACCATATATGGTCTGTAAGTAACTGGGTGATTCATTGTGGGGATATCGTTCAGGTTTGGTTTACACAACTGGTTTGTATAAAAGATAAGAAAATTTTATGATAAATATAGGTGGAGTCCTCAATCAATGGCAAGAAATTCGAAAATTTTAAATGAAGCATCCCATATTTTATTAGCCTACCAAATTCTCTACATCAATCATTCATAAACCTTTCTATAGCTATTTGTTGTGCTTCCCTTAAATTAGGAAATTTATCAAAACATGCATGGAATGCCAGAAGATGTTTGTATAAGCAAACCCTAGATATTCTTAGAAATTACTTCATCACAGGATGAGTCATAAATGTTTTATCAGCTCATTTAAGGAATACTTTTTGATAAAGCAACGAAATTTTTACAATTAATTTTATTGATTTGATACATTTTTGACTCTTTTTAACAATAGAACTGAACATAAACATCAAAATCTTTGCCAAATATTTTATTAATCTACTTTTCAGCACACAATGCATAAATAATTTTCCTCAATGTAATGATCGTGTAAACAGGACTTTATCTATCTCCCACTACTTTAAAAAAAGAAAATAAAACATGATAAGAGTTAAAAAAAGTGTTGTCTATAAATCTGTACATAATTACATCATTTATAGTTTTTAATGTTTTTATATTAAATATTATTAAAAGAATATAAATAAAAGTAAATTATCATACGTGTCGGTTTTTTGTCAATATAGGCGGGGTAACTTAACCTAGATTTTAACATAAAACGTCACTTACCGGCCATCTGGTCCTCAGTGTAGTTAGCCTGCAACAAAGAGGAAAGATTTTAATGAATTTTATCACGAATTCAGTTAAATTTAACGTAAAATAACGCGATTTATTTAATAAAAACAACTTTATTAGACTCACCATTGTGTACGAAGCAACTATCCAACTGTCAAATAATACTTGGCACGGGTGACGTGAGTCGATTTGAATGCGGTTAGCGTGAATCCGCGGGAAGTTTAAATACCCCGGACGGGAGTAAAGTTAAAAATAAAATCGGGATGAGAAACCCTTTTCGATCGGTTTGAAATAGTTTTACTAAAGATAGAACTTTAGATGAAAACATTTTTTAGAAAACATAAACAGCGTCTACGGCTCAAAAAGGAGACTGTAAATGAACTTTGTGTAGCGATTTTCCAGACATTGTTTGTGTAATTATCCAGAAATAGATGTACATATAAAATAGATCGGTTTCAACTTGTGGAGAAGTCGAAAGAGATCTTGCTGTAATATGTATAGTGAGAAAATTTATTTCGAAATGAATTCCATATTTGGTAACTGAATTGCTTTGTATGTGTGTATTTTGAGTTGCCTATATTGCAGAGAATAAATATAAAAATTGTAAATTTTTAAAAATCTATTAAATACATTTTTTTTGAACACTAAATATTAAAAATTATTGCTTTTGTTCCGGATACCATTCGACTTACTCATATAAACAAAAAAATAAACAAAGCATTAAAGTCGAGAGAAAGAATATATTAGATCCGGATTAACGTTGTTTTATGACCAACTCGCGATAACAAAGGAAATTATATACAGTGCCTTTCAAAAGTAACGGATAAATTCGATAAAATTATTATAAACAATTTATGAAGAAATCGACTAAAGATTTAAATTTTTTACAATTTTTTCGTGTATATTTTAAATTTTTTCCGCCATTTTTAGACGAGTTATGACGTCATCGAAGTTTTTTTTAAATGGAATACCCCATTTTTTATATCGGAATTTGAAAGAGAATTTCTTTCTGAATTATGTACAGGGTGGTTCAAATTCGATGTCCGAATAGGCTCACTCGGAAACTATAAGAGTTAGAAAAAAAGTAGCTTACATGTCATGATCTCGTTTTTCGAGAAACTGCTAATGCCGAAAACTCATAGCGCTACCGTCTTTTGTTTTTCCCCTAGAGGCCAAAATTGAAAATATCGTAAAACCAATAAGTGCAATTATCTTGGTTATTATTATAGGTGGAGTATTATAACTACGACATTATATGGACACTTTTTTACAGAGAATTTTATGACGGAGTCAAAAAAAATTTTTCGGTTTTAGATTTTGAGATATCATGAGAATTTTCGTTTTTTTAAATGGAAACAACCACTGATTATTCGCTTATTAAATTCGTTATTTTTTTCTGATTACAAAAATATAGGGTTCGACAGGTCTATTTCTTATTGTTTTAGAATAAAGCTAAAAATAAACTTTTTTTATAAAATTTCCATCTAGTGTCGTCGAGGAAATTAAATTTACAGTTTCCTGTAAGTTACGGGGCGGTAGGTAAAATCTAAAAAGTTAACAATTAAATACGAAGATAACTTCTGGTATTTAAAAACAAATAATTTTTTAATATGTAACATTCTAACATGTCAAACTTTTCAAAATTTTCGTAATTGACCTTAAAAACAGGATTTTTAAAGTGTCATTTCAGAAAATTTTTGAATACAAACAAATGTTGCTATGTTTATTTGAATTAAAAAAAAAAAAACATATGAGCGCCATCTATCGATAATTTATTAAGTCATTTAAAAATAATATTAAATCGTAATAAAAAATGTGAAATAATGCAATCTATTCCAACTTTTGTGTAAAACATATATAAATTAAACAGTTTAACAAATATATTTGTTTCAAATATCAGAAATATGTTTTTTTAATTTTTAGTTATAGAACCGTAATTTACAGGAAACTGTAAATTTAATTTCTTCCACGACACTAAAAGAAAAGTTTATTTTTAGTTTTATTCTAAAACAATAAGAAATAGACCTGTCAAACCCTATATTTTTGTAATCAGAAAGAAATAACGAATTTATTAAGCGAATAATCAGTGGTTGTTTCCATTTAAAAAAACGAAAATTCTCATGATATCTCAAAATCTAAAACCGATAACTTTTTTTTGACTACGTCATGAAATTCTCTGTAAAAAAGTGTCCATATAATGTCTTAGTTATAATACTCCACCTATAATAATAACCAAGATAATTGCACTTATTGGTTTTACGATATTTTCAATTTTGGCCTCTAGCGGAAAAACAAAAGACGATAGCGCTATGAGGTTTTCGGCATTAGCAGTTTCTCGAAAAACGAGATCATGACATGTCAGCTACTTTTCTTCTAACTCTTATAGTTTTCGAGTTAGCCTATTCGGTTCATCGAATTTGAACCACCCTGTACAGGGTTTTTAGGGTACTTTTTTACAGAGAATTTCATGACGTAGTAAAAAAAAAAGTTATCGGTTTTAGATTTTGAGATATCATGAGAATTTTCGTTTTTTTAAATGGAAACAACCACTGATTATTCGCTTATTAAATTCGTTATTTTTTTCTGATTACAAAAATATAGGGTTCGACAGGTCTATTTGTTATTGTTTTAGAATAAAGCTAAAAATAAACTTTTTTATAAAATTTCCATCTAGTGTTGTCGAGGAAATTAAATTTACAGTATCCTGTAAGTTACGGGGCGGTAGGTAAAATCTAAAAAGTTAACAATTAAATACTAAGATAACTTCTGGTATTTAAAAACAAATAATTTTTTAATATGTAACATTCTAACATGTCAAACTTTTCAAAATTTTCGAAATTGATCTTAAAAACAGGATTTTTAAAGTGACACTTCAGAAAATTTTTTAATACAAACAAATGTTGCTATGTTTATTTGAATTAAAAAAAACATGCCATCTATCGATAATTTATTAAGTCATTTAAAAATAATATTAAATCGTAATAAAAAATGTGAAATAATGCAATCTATTCCAACTTTTGTGTAAAACATAGATAAATTAAATAGTTCAACAAATATATTTGTTTCAAATATCAGAAATATGTTTTTTTTAATTTTTAGTTATAGAACAGTAATTTACAGGAAACTGTAAATTTAATGTCTTGGACGACACTAAAAGAAAAGTTTATTTTTAGTTTTATTCTAAAACAATAAGAAATAAACCTGTCAAACCCTATATTTTTGTAATCAGAAAAAAATAACGAATTTATTAAGCGAATAATCAGTGGTTGTTTCCATTTAAAAAAACGAAATTTGTGATGATATCTCAAAATCTAAACCAGAAAATTTTTTTTTGACTACGTCATCAAATTCTCTGTAAAAAAGTGTCCATATAATGTCTTAGTTATAATACTCCACCTATAATAATAACCAAGATAATTACATTTGCAGGTTTTACGATATTTTCAATTTTGGCCTCTAGCGGAAAAACAAAAGACGATAGCGCTATGAGGTTTTCGGCATTAGCAGTTTCTCGAAAAACGAGATCATGACATGTCAGCTACTTTTCTTCTAACTCTTATAGTTTTCGAGTTAGCCTATTCGGACATCGAATTTGAACCACCCTGTACAATAAATATTAATATCGGTTACATAAGAAAATTTTCGAGAAAAATTAATTTAAAGTTTCATTATTTCCCATTCATTTGATATAAAAAATAGTAGTAGCCGTGCGTAATCATGGTAACCAAATGTTTTGATTTAAAATTTCCAAGTGTCAAAATTCGATTGGAAACAGTGTATTGTGCGTTAATGAGATTATTTTGAGTAGTATTATGGAGTTTCTTGTGTTAATTGTTGTTATTCATTGTTATTCGTTGTTATTTGATCTTATTGTTTATCTATTATTGGTTATTTTTTATTTATTGACTGTTCGATAAGTAAGAAATTAATAATGACGCTTACTGAAACTGAAAGAATCGAGATTCTTATGATGATTGGTTTCGGAAATAGAGTCCGAACGTTGTTTAACGAAAAACATCCAAACCGTACTCCAATATCACTATCGACAATAAGTCGAATTGAGAGTAAATTTCGCGAACTTGGTCATGTACGAGATAAACCTAAGACCGGACGTCCATTGGCCTTAAATGAAGACCGTCAATTGGATGTCCTGTTAAGTGTAGAGGAAAATCCGCATTCAAACATCTCCAATATTGCTGTAAATTTAAATACATTTAGAAGCACAGTATCAAGATTTCTTAAGAAAAAAAAATGTCACCCGTACACTAAAGTACGCGCTACCATCTGGTGGTGCCCCGAGCTTGCCTCACTAAAACGAGAGGTGCGGACTGCCTTCAACAAAGCTAAGGACTCCAGGATCGACTCTGACTGGCACCTCTATAAGAGGAAGCTGTCAGATTTTAAAAAAAACCATTCGTCGAAAAAAGCGAGAAGCATGGAAGAACTTCTGTGAGGAAATTACTTCCTCTACAGAGGTCTCCCGCCTAAAAAAGGTGCTTGCTTCGAGCCCTGTTCAACGTATTGGTATACTAAAGAACGAAGACGGTTCTTATACCGACAACCTTCAAGACAGTTTACAGCTTTTAATGACTGTTCATTTCTCAGGTTCGGACAACTTTAACGATGTCCAACAAGAGATAATTCATGTACCAACTGCGGATGAATGGCTCTTGGCCAAAGTCATCTGCGACGAGGAGAAAATACGATGGGCTGTGAATACGTTCTCGCCGTTCAAAACTCCAGGACCGGACGGGATTACACCGGCCCTCTTACAATGAGGACTGGATGACCTGCTACCGCACCTGAAGAGTATTTTCCAGGGATGTCTGGCATTTCGCTATGTACCGGGTAGTTGGCGTGAAGTCACGGTCAACTTTATACCTAAACCGGGTAAGCAAGATTACTTCCTTCCGAAGTCCTATAGACCAATTAGCCTCTCCTCCTTTCTATTGAAAACGTTGGAGAGGCTTTGCGACCGTTACATTAGAGACTCTTGTCTGCGCAGCAGGCCACTAGACTCTAATCAACATGCTTACACCCAGAGAAAGTCCACGCTGACGGCTCTTCACTCAGTGATCAGTTTCGTCGGTGGTGCGCTGGACCACAAGGAGTCCGCCCTCGGGGTTTTTATTGACGTGGAAGGAGCTTTTGATAAAACTACCTTCTCCGGAATTAACGACGCCTTGCTAGAGCATAACGTTCCTCTGGCCCTGTGCGGCTGGATTGAGAGCACTCTAAGACATAGGGTCGTCAAATTAAGAGCTGGCCAGGCCACTCTTCAAGGGGCTGTTACTAGAGGCTGTCCGCAAGGGGGAGTACTTTCTCCACTTTTGTGGAATCTCACCCTCGATAGCCTCATGAAACGCCTAAATCTAGCCGGTTTTAAAACCGTTGGCTACGCAGATGACCTGACAATCCTCATAAGAGGCAAGTACGCTAATGTACTCCTCGACAGGATGCAGGAAGCACTCAATCTAATTGAGAACTGGTGTAATAAACAATGCCTTTCCGTCAATCCCAAAAAGACAGAGATGGTTCTTTTTACACGCAAGCGCAACATTGGCAATCCTAGACTGCCAACGCTCGCTAAAATTCCACTTAAACTGTCTACAGAAGTCAAGTACTTGGGCTTAATAATAGACAGTAAGCCAACGTGGAAATCCCACCTAGACAATAGAGTTAATAAAGCTTGTGTCGCCTTCGGCCAGTGCCGGAGGGCTGTCGGGAGGACTTGGGGTCTGTCCACTCAACCTACATATCCAAGAAGTGGCGTTGGTAACCATGAAACGACTACAATCAGTAGGAACTATGAAGGATGAGGACGCTGGCAGCAGTTCAACACTCTGGAGGGAAGCAGTGCTAGACACACCCCTACTCGAGTGTAAGACTGATCACAGACCAGCAAAATATGTTTTCTCAAGGAAGTACCTCACCCACGTCAGTCCCGCAGTTGTAGATGTACATAGAACCTTAAAGATCTACACTGATGGTTCAAAAGGACGAAATGGTGCAGGCGCGGGGGTATTCTCTCACGATCCCCTGATTCGCCTCTCAGAACCTTTAGGGTCCAGCACCACCGTCATACAAGCGGAACTAACTGCTATTAAACTTGCTGCTGACTGCATTGTTGAATCCAACAAGCGGGGTAAGTGTTTTACTATTTTTACAGACCGTAAACAATCTCTTTTAGCTTTAAGCAGAGTTATTATAACGTCTGCAGTAGTTATGGATTGTCACAAAGCACTGGAGGAGGCCGCGAAATACAATTCTGTCAGAATCCAGTGGATTAAAGGGCATTCCGGCTCCAAGGGTAACAACCACGCGGACAGGCTAGCCAAACGTGCTGCCGGTAGAGCGCTCTGTGCACCCGAGCCGATAATTACCCCCTCCTTAGCCACTCATATCGAGTTAATAAAGCACATTACCCACAAAAAATTTTTAAACGGGTGGGACCGTACCCCGGGCTGTCATCTCGCTAAGGAATTGTTAAAATATCCTTCAGCCGCAACAGCCCAGTTTTTCGTAGGGCTCGGTAAAAGTGCCCTTCGCACTGCCACAGGTCTCCTCACGGGACACTGTAAAGTAAATAAGCACCTTCAAAACATGAAGCTTGCTGACTCTCCTCTCTGTCGAGCCTGTGAACAGGATGACGAGACGGTTAAACACATCTTGTGTGATTGCCCCTCTCTGACCGACCTCAGATTGAGGACCTTCGGGGAGGAATGGCCAACCACAGATGACATCAGGAATGCACCTCTAGGAGCTGTCCTAGCCTTTGGTAAATCCTTAGGCTGGTTGATGTGACCAGAGCGTGTAATGGGAGGATGCACAAGGGGTCCAAAAGTGTGGCGGGCGGTTTTGCATGCACTCCCCAATCCATACATACATACATACACTAAAGTACACTTGGTGCATGAGCTTTCCGATGACGATTTTGATCGACGCGTGCAATTCTGCGAAACAATGACGGAACTATGCTACGCAAATCCGGAATTTATTAAAAACATTCTATGATGAAGCAACATTTTGTTTAAATGGCATCGTCCATAAGCAAAACTGCCGTTATTGGGCAGTAGAAAATCCCCATTGGAAAGCCGAGGCAAATACACAGTATCCCCAAAAGGTGAATGTGTGGGCTGGAATAGTGGAGAACAGAATTATTGGACCGTATTTCTTTAACGGAACCGTAATTCCAAGTTTACTTGCAATTTTTCCAAATGCAGAAGATTTTGGATCTTCACTACATCCCAGAATTTGGCTACAGCAAGATTGCGCGCCTCCTCATTATGCTCTAGTTGTACGAGAATACCTCAACCAAAAATTTCCCAATCGGTGGATTGGCAGACGCGGACATATTGAATGGCCCTTTAGATTATTTTTAATAAGCCTGATAACCTAGAAGATCTGAAGCAAAAAATTAGAGAAGAAATTCAAGAAGCATTTGTCTCCCGATTAAGATATTGCCTTACCGCTAACGGGCAGCAATTTGAACATTTGAATTAATGATGATTATTGTTTTCTATCGTTCATGTTATTTTTGTAAACTTAAAGTTTAAAAAAAATGTTTAATTTTTGATATCTTATTTTCTGTTTGCTTTTTTTTTTAATGCGTTTGATGCAACAAGCTATTGCTACTTTTGTATCTCAAGTACAATAGTAATAATAATTAATTTAAATAAATAATTCAATTCAAATTGAATTTTGACACTTGAAAATGTCAAATCAAAACAATTGGTTGCCATGGTTACGCACTGCTACTGCTATTTCCTATATCAAATGAATGAGAAATAATAAAACTTTAAATGAATTTTTCTCGAAAATTTTCTTATGTAACCGATATTAATAATTATTGCACATAATTCAGAAAAAAATTCTCTTTCAAATTCCGATATAAAAAATGGGGTGTTCCATTTAAAAAAAACTTCGATGACGTCATAACTCGTTTAAAAATGGCGGAAAAAATTTAAAATATACACCAAAAAATTTAAATCTTTAGACCCGTTTCAGCGATCTTTTCATAAACTGTTCGTAATGATTTTATCGAATTTATCCGTTACTTTTGAAACGCACTGTATAACGGGAACTTCATATAACTCGCAATATATGAACGCAGTAATCACAATTACAAAATGACTATGCACTTGCACTGTCTCACATAAAATGCAACGTAGCTTAATAGCACAAGCATTGGGTAGATTTGCAAAGAAAAAGTTTTGCTTAAAAAAACATGATAACCCTGACTTTTCGGCCTTCTTAAGAGACGCACGGCTAAGCCCGAATGTTTCTGGTTCTAGGTCTAGTGTTAGTGCTAGTGCAATACTAGAAATAACACCATATCGAGAACTACAAACATTCGGATTTAGCCTCATGTCTCTCAAGATGGATAATGCTAGTGTAAAACTAGAACTAACACTAGACCTAGAATTAGAAAGTATAGAAACCCGAATGTTTCTAGTTCTAGGTCTAGTGTTAGTTCTAGTTTTAGTGCAATAAAAATATGCACATAGTGATATCTTATGTTAACTAGCGCTACCTACCACTGTCACTAGAACTAACATTAGATCTAGAACTAGAAACATTCGGGTTTAGCCGCACGTTTTTCAAAACGGCTAAACCCGAAAGATTCTAGTTCTAAGTCTTGTGCTTGTTCTAGTGGTAGTGCTAGTGCAATGCTAGAACTAACATTAGACCGAGAACTAGAAACGTTCGGACTTAGCCGCACGTCTCTCAAGACGGCTAATCCCGAATGATTCTAGTTGTAGGTCTTGTGTTAGTTCTAGTTTTAGTTCAATAAAAATATGGAACATAGTGATATCTTATGTTAACTAACTCTACTTTCCACTGTCACTAGAATTAACATTAGACCTACAACCAAAAACATTTAGACATGGTGGCACTTGGTTTCTATGAAAATATATTTTTGTATATTGCATTTTAAGTGAAATTCAGTGTATACATTTCTGGCATAACATTTTTTGACTACTTGAAGTGAATTGCTTAGCTACAATGTTACATTTTAATATCTAAAGATTTTCTATCTCTATTTAAAGTGTTTTTTTATGATTAATAATTACAATACTTTCACTACATTTTTTATATCTATGTGAGACAGTAGAAAGATTATAGTAAAATTAAAATTCTTATTACACACGCAATAAATATACAATTTATAGTTTACAATACAATATGTTAAGATTTAGAATTTATTCATGCATGTTTTCAACAAGACCATAACTATCTATACATGTGCACGCGTTGTTACATTGTATCCAACGTTGTCCCAGATACAGACAAAACAATAAGAAAAATTCGAAAACACGACCTTATTGCTTATGCTTGTGATAATTTAGGGTCAATTTCAGAATTGCAATAATGTTAATCTTTATTCATATAATTTCAAATTTTTTTTTTTTTAATCGTTCGTTAAAGTATTTTATAGGAGGTTCCTTTCCTTCGGCCTTTAAGATCTTTGGGTTAATGTAGTATCATTATTGATTAAAGTCTTGCATCGGCGGAATTCAAGGACAAACGGTGGTGTGGTCGCAACCACGTCCACTGACAAACGTGTAATTAATTGTTAAGTGGAGGAGAGCGCGTTTCGCCTTTCGGCAAAGTTACAACGAGCTCATGAACCTTTTGCCCAGAGAAAGAGATAAAGAGATTGAGTGGGCTCACTCAATGGGATAGATTTATACGCGCCGGTCGAGACGAGACACGCTGTTTAGTTTACTCAACGATGAATAAATCATGAACAGGTGAATCGAAAATCTTGTCATTCATTAATGGGTTTATTGTTGCTACTTGAGAATTTGTAAAGCAAAATTTCTGGTATTGATTTGGCGACACCAACGTTCTTTGTAAAAGGTGATTGGCGTGGGTCCAATGGGATATAAAACAACGAATTGCATAAAAATGGTTGTAATGAGTGAGAAAGTATTCCTTGGACCGATATTGCAAGCCTGGCCATAGAGGCTTATGAATACATTTTGTCGCATGGTGAAGCAAAGAGTTAAATATCAAGGTCGTAATATGGCTTATAATATCGGTGCATGCAACGAATATTGTTAAGTATTTTAACATTAAATTCGCGGACGTGGAAAATTTCACCATGGCATTTACGTAATTGAAAAAACTTTCGTTATTTCTTTTAGGAACTTGCTTTCGTTTGAGTGGGCATCTCATTAATTCTTTTCCTAAAAATAGATTTTTACAAATTAACCTCCTTTGAATTAGTGTTTTAAGAAAAACCATATTGGACGCATTCCTTAATTGGAATGGTGTATATAATCGTAAATAAAGTATGTTGAGTTTCTGGCGTAATGATTGATGATTTAATTTAGAAATAAATTGAGTAATTACAAGAATATGTTGCAATTGCATAAGATCAAAAATAAAATAAAAAAATTAATGTGTCTAAAGTTCAAGCCTCTCCGTAGATCTAATTGTGTACAATTAATGGCATTTCTTCAGTAATAGTTACTTCCAGTTGACATTCAAACAAGATATTTAAAATGTAATAATTACAATGGCTCCATACATATATCTCAAGGATTCAATTAATTAAAATTAAAACATGGAATGTTTAAATCGGAGATAATACATCTATAACTTTCCTATTTTGCTAAACAAGGCCAAGAAACTTAGTAAACCGAAAAAAATCATACAAATATGTCCACAATGAATACTTTTATTCAATACAGATATATTTGCAGGAACATTTCTTCGCTTCTATTACCTCGCAACGACTTGTAGGTGTAGCACGCTTATGGTAATGGTCAAGATAACACGCGGCGAATGAGTGCAAGGTTATTTTAGTCTTACAATAGCAAATACGGCGTGGCCAGTAATATACAATGAATCAAGAGGAAATTGACCGGCAAGAACGAAATGTCAGAAAATAAATATTTACTCGCGACATTTCCGATGTTAAAAATAAAAATAAAAAAACTAGTAATTTCGATTAAGATAAAGAAAAATTGTTTCAATTTGCATACAAAGATAAATATTTAATGACATTTTATTGATAGGAAATTGAGTCCGTTTCAACGTGAGAAGGTGGTAGAAAGTGAATTTGCCCCAATGCCACACGTATACGCACGCAGCAATGTAGTGGTCGTACAAAAGTTGTTCTATTTTAATATTTTATTATGTAGTCTCACACCTTGCGCCATTTATTGTCACTGAACCGGGGCGTGATCCATTGTCCTATAACAAAATAGAAGAAAACGAACCTAAATTTCTTCCGCATTCCAATATAACACATTTTAAGCAAAAAAAGTTCTGTGAAAACCCTACAAGTCGCCTTGAAACAATTATTGACGCAGTTGAAATCCTATTTACGCGGTTAGAAAACCGTAAAGTTTACTTTAACGTTCAGTGTTAAGGTCAAATTGTAGATATTTCCCCAATCGCGAATTCATTTCAACCCACATCTTATAGTATTAAGTTTCAATAAATTATTGCAAAACAATAGCGTTTAATGCTAACGTCCAGTTAACAACGTCTGTAATAAATCCGATCTAAAGCGGTCGATCCAGATAAAATCTGTCCAAAGATAATGCCCTCGTAAATAAAACCGCATTGCAGTTGTGTCTATCATTTCAACTGTTGTTTCAAAAGGATTTCAATGACGCAAAGTATCTTTAAAGCGATCATTACGTCAACAGCTTCCTTTTATATATCATAAAGGGATAGATCTCTAAGGTTTAAACTCGCATTTTAGCAGATTGTTTAAATTATTTGACGTGTTTATGTTTTTTGCCAATGAAATTGCCAAACAAATCTCTTTGTTGTATCTGATAATATCTATTTGATAGAAGCCACTTGTTTGTTTGTTTTTTTTTGTGAATAAACTAGCATGTTTTATACGCCGCCCTAATGTAAAGCTGTTATTAAACTTTTATCTTTTAGTGTATAAAGATTTAAAAATTTTGCGTTAGCGTTTTTGTATTTCACACTCTATGCAGTGAATTTCACTGAAAATGCAATATACAACAATATATTTCTATAGAAACTACGGCGTACCTACCTACTTTTCTAGTGACAGTGGTAGGTAGCGCTCGTTAGAATTAGATATCACTGTGTTATATATTTTTATTGAACTAAAACTAGAACTAACACTAGATCTAGAACTAGAAACATTCGGGTTTAGCCGTCTTGAGAGACGTGCGGCTAAATCCGAATGTTTCCAGATCTAGGTCTAGTGTTAGTTTTAGTATTGCACTAGCACTGTCACTAGAACTAAATCAAGAGCTAGAACTAAAATCATTTGGATTTAGCCCTCTTGACAGACGCACAGCTAAACCCGAATGGTTCTAGGTCTAGTAGATTCAGCGTTAGATTGTGGTATATTTTTATTGAACTAAAACTAGAACTAACACCTAAAACTAGAAAGTATCCCTAGAAGTAGACCTAAAACCATTCGGGCTTAGCTGTGCGTCTGTCAAGACGGCTAAATCCAAATGATTCTAGTTCTAGTATTAATTCTCGTTTTAATTGTTATTCAGTGTTAGATTGTGGTATATTGTTATTGACTGAGGGAAATATATTCTTGAACAAAGATTATTACTCTTGGCACAAGCTTATCATATTCTTGGAAGTCAAGAATAATTTCCCTTAGTGTAGGTCTAGTGTTAGTTCTAGTATTGCACTAGCACTATCACTAGAACTAACACAAGACCTAGAACTAGAATCATTCGGGTTTAGCCGTCTTGAGAGACGTGAGGCTAAATCCGAATGTTTCTTATTCTCAGTCTAGTGTTTGTTCTAGTATTGCACTAGCACTATCACTAGAACTAACACAAGACCTAGAACTAGAAACATTCGGGTTTAGCCGTCTTGAGAGACGTGAGGCTAAATCCGAATGTTTCGAGTTCTCAGTCTAGTGTTTGTTCTAGTATTGCACTAGCACTATCACTAGAACTAACACAAGATCTAGAACTAGAATCATTCGGGTTTAGCCGTCTTGAGAGACGTGAGGCTAAATCCGAATGTTTCTTATTCTCAGTCTAGTGTTTGTTCTAGTATTGCACTAGCACTATCACTAGTGATAGTGCTAGAGCAATACTAAAAATTTTATTAAAAATGGATTATTTGTTTTTAATTCTACCGGTTTCGGTTCAATAGTAGAACCATCTTCAGGAACCCTCGAATGTCGTCAATTTATTTTTAAATCTCTTGTGATAGTTAATTTTTTGATACAAAAAATTGATATTCTTCGATGCGATAAGAATATGAGATACTTCATTCGATAATATTTCTGTTCTTAAAACAAAAAAATATTTTTGTTTTATGAATATCTTATACTTGTTTCTAAAAAATACATTCAAGAATAAATTTTTCTTGGAAGTCAAGAATAATTTCCCTTAGTGTAGGTCTAGTGTTAGTTCTAGTATTGCACTAGCACTATCACTAGAACTAACACAAGATCTAGAACTAGAATCATTCGGGTTTAGCCGTCTTGAGAGACGTGAGGCTAAATCCGAATGTTTCTTATTCTCAGTCTAGTGTTTGTTCTAGTATTGCACTAGCATTATCACTAGAACTAACACAAGATCTAGAACTAGAATCATTCGGGTTTAGCCGTCTTGAGAAACGTGAGGCTAAATCCGAATGTTTCTTATTCTCAGTCTAGTGTTTGTTCTAGTATTGCACTAGCACTATCACTAGTGATAGTGCTAGAGCAATACTAAAAATTTTATTAAAAATGGATTATTTGTTTTTAATTCTACCGGTTTCGGTTCAATAGTAGAACCATCTTCAGGAACCCTCGAATGTCGTCAATTTATTTTTAAATCTCTTGTGATAGTTAATTTTTTGATACAAAAAATTGATATTCTTCGATGCGATAAGAATATGAGATACTTCATTCGATAATATTTCTATTCTTAAAACAAAAAAATATTTTTGTTTTATGAATATCTTATACTTGTTTCTAAAAAATACATTCAAGAATAAATTTTTCTTGGAAGTCAAGAATAATTTCCCTTAGTATAGGTCTAGTGTTAGTTCTAGTATTGCACTAGCACTATCACTAGAACTAACACAAGACCTAGAACTAGAATCATTCGGGTTTAGCCGTCTTGAGAGACGTGAGGCTAAATCCGAATGTTTCTTATTCTCAGTCTAGTGTTTGTTCTAGTATTGCACTAGCACTATCACTAGAACTAACACGAGACCTAGAACTAGAATCATTCGGGTTTAGCCGTCTTGAGAAACGTGAGGCTAAATCCGAATGTTTCTTATTCTCAGTCTAGTGTTTGTTCTAGTATTGCACTAGCACTATCACTAGAACTAACACGAGACCTAGAACTAGAATCATTCGGGTTTAGCCGTCTTGAGAAACGTGAGGCTAAATCCGAATGTTTCTTATTCTCAGTCTAGTGTTTGTTCTAGTATTGCACTAGCACTATCACTAGTGATAGTGCTAGAGCAATACTAAAAATTTTATTAAAAATGGATTATTTGTTTTTAATTCTACCGGTTTCGGTTCAATAGTAGAACCATCTTCAGGAACCCTCGAATGTCGTCAATTTATTTTTAAATCTCTTGTGATAGTTAATTTTTTGATACAAAAAATTGATATTCTTCGATGCGATAAGAATATGAGATACTTCATTCGATAATATTTCTGTTCTTAAAACAAAAAAATATTTTTGTTTTATGAATATCTTATACTTGTTTCTAAAAAATACATTCAAGAATAAATTTTTCTTGGAAGTCAAGAATAATTTCCCTTAGTATAGGTCTAGTGTTAGTTCTAGTATTGCACTAGCACTATCACTAGAACTAACACAAGACCTAGAACTAGAATCATTCGGGTTTAGCCGTCTTGAGAGACGTGAGGCTAAATCCGAATGTTTCTTATTCTCAGTCTAGTGTTTGTTCTAGTATTGCACTAGCACTATCACTAGAACTAACACAAGACCTAGAACTAGAATCATTCGGGTTTAGCCGTCTTGAGAGACGTGAGGCTAAATCCGAATGTTTCGAGTTCTCAGTCTAGTGTTTGTTCTAGTATTGCACTAGCACTATCACTAGAACTAACACAAGACCTAGAACTAGAATCATTCGGGTTTAGCCGTCTTGAGAGACGTGAGGCTAAATCCGAATGTTTCTTATTCTCAGTCTAGTGTTTGTTCTAGTATTGCACTAGCACTATCACTAGAACTAACACGAGACCTAGAACTAGAATCATTCGGGTTTAGCCGTCTTGAGAAACGTGAGTCTAAATCCGAATGTTTCTTATTCTCAGTCTAGTGTTTGTTCTAGTATTGCACTAGCACTATCACTAGAACTAACACAAGACCTAGAACTAGAATCATTCGGGTTTAGCCGTCTTGAGAAACGTGAGGCTAAATCCGAATGTTTCTTATTCTCAGTCTAGTGTTTGTTCTAGTGTTGCACTAGCACTATCACTAGAACTAACACAAGACCTAGAACTAGAATCATTCGGGTTTAGCCGTCTTGAGAGACGTGAGGCTAAATCCGAATGTTTCTTATTCTCAGTCTAGTGTTTGTTCTAGTATTGCACTAGCACTATCACTAGAACTAACACAAGACCTAGAACTAGAATCATTCGGGTTTAGCCGTCTTGAGAGACGTGAGGCTAAATCCGAATGTTTCGAGTTCTCAGTCTAGTGTTTGTTCTAGTATTGCACTAGCACTATCACTAGAACTAACACAAGACCTAGAACTAGAATCATTCGGGTTTAGCCGTCTTGAGAGACGTGAGGCTAAATCCGAATGTTTCTTATTCTCAGTCTAGTGTTTGTTCTAGTATTGCACTAGCACTATCACTAGAACTAACACGAGACCTAGAACTAGAATCATTCGGGTTTAGCCGTCTTGAGAAACGTGAGGCTAAATCCGAATGTTTCTTATTCTCAGTCTAGTGTTTGTTCTAGTATTGCACTAGCACTATCACTAGAACTAACACAAGACCTAGAACTAGAATCATTCGGGTTTAGCCGTCTTGAGAAACGTGAGGCTAAATCCGAATGTTTCTTATTCTCAGTCTAGTGTTTGTTCTAGTGTTGCACTAGCACTATCACTAGAACTAACACAAGACCTAGAACTAGAATCATTCGGGTTTAGCCGTCTTGAGAGACGTGAGGCTAAATCCGAATGTTTCTTATTCTCAGTCTAGTGTTTGTTCTAGTATTGCACTAGCACTATCACTAGAACTAACACAAGATCTAGAACTAGAATCATTGGGGTTTAGCCGTCTTGAGAAACGTGCCCGAATGTTTCTAGTTGTTTCTAATTGTTATTCAACGTTAGATTGTGGTATATTTTTATTGAACGAAAAGTAGAACTAACACTAGACCTAGAACTAGAAACATTCGGGTTGGGTTGGCTATGGTTATTGCTTTCATATGAAATTCGAGTTATATGTGATGGCTTTTAACGAGTTACTTACTCATCCTCATGCTGTTAAACTTTGTGGAGTCTTAAACATTTTGATGGGCGAAGAACAAACAGTTAATAATTGTTTTAGCAAAAATTTGGAATTCAGATTTGGGCATACTGTGTACATACTGAGTTTATTCCACATTCTTTATAATCTACCCGTTCGTGTACGTTTTTTCCAACACTCCATGTTTTTGAATTGTCCACAGTTGGTTTCGATTATGAATGACCGAGGAAAGGTGTTTGGCTTTTATTCTTTTTATAGAATAATAATAAAAATTTGGTGTTATAATTGTAATATTAGAATATTTAGAAATTCTAATACAAAAACATAACGTAAATGAATTGATAAAATTGAACATAGAACCATATTCGATGCTACTTTTCAACCAATTTCGAATAAAATATTAATGATAGTAATTATAATCTTAATTATGTTCTAAATCTTGTCATCAACTAGACGCAGGTGTAACCCATTAAAGTTTCGACACGAAGATAGAGATAATTTGTTCAATTAACACGACGCGTTCAGTATCGGTGCGTATTTCCTCAAGCGTATATAATTAAGCGAAATAAATAGATGCTGTCGAAGGATCGATGTGTATTGACCGTGTAAACGATGATGATGTGGATCATTGCGCGGAGGTTTATGTAGTTACATTAGACGTACAGAGGACAAGGAAAGCCTCACCTACAATAGGAATGCCGCGGTTTTTGCTCTGCGGTGCTGCCGGCTCGATACACTATTTTTTTAAATTTATTGAATATTTACCATGGCAATGAAGTGTATCTTACAGGAAACCTTGGAACCAATGCGACAGGGAGTACAAATTTATCGGAATGGAGTATTGAGCAGCGGCCGCATTTCTAATAACAAAACGGCCGTAAGGCGACGCCTTTACCACCTCTATACTTGGTTCCCTTTACGTGTGGGATTAAATACATTTTTTCTAAAGTGCGTTTCCCTAGAACGGTTCTGCAGGGTGTGGTTTCGGTATATAAATACACAATGCCTTTGATTTAATTGTCACTGTGAAATCCACCGCAAATACATCAACATGTTTGTAAAACTGGTAAGCAAAGGAACTCACGCACCCTTTGTTCTTCCTAACTCTTATCTACTCAAGTGTTTTTTCATCTTCGGTATCTAATTAGTTTTAAATCAGTTTCCAAACGGTTCCTACAGTTTTAATTGGATTTCGTGAAGAAAAGTGATTATTTTTTATAAATCTTTTAGGCAGTATTCGCTTGTTCATTGGCTTTTGCCGCCGCCGCATGGAATGGACCACTCGCTGGTGGAGTTCCAGCCCATCAATTCCCAGCTGGTGTGAGCCCCGAATCATGCCCAAATTTCCCCAACTGTAATAATCCAGCCGTTGCTGTACAAGCAAATGCCGGAGCTCACGCCGGTGGATGGAACGCAGGTAACAATGGTGCATGGAATGGAGGAAACAATGGCGCATGGAATGGTGGAAACAATGGCGCATGGAACGGCGGCCACAACGGAGGATGGAACGGAGGTAATAATGGAGCATGGAACGGCGGTAACAACGGGGCATGGAACGGCGGCAACAACGGAGGATGGAACGGAGGAAACGAAGGAGGATATACTCCCAATAACGCTTTAGATGCTGGAGAATACACCGGAGATGGAGATTATCGTGGAGAAGGTCTTCAAGAAGCTGGAGCATACGGAGATGGTAACTTTTTTTTAAATTAATTTATTTAATTCTAAAAATGTAATTCTTAGTGAGCCAAGATCAAAGCCAATGGAACAATAATGATGGAGGATGGAACGGTGGACACAATAATGGCGGATGGAACGGAGGATGGAACAACGCCGCTCCAGCTTACAACCAAGGAGCTGGAGCTCAAGTTCCCGCTGGAGTCGATGGTCACTCCTGCCCCAACTATCCATTCTGTCACTAAGTCAAGCCAGACGCCAGCTGACTAAACATGTTGTCGCTTGCTGTGCGACCTTTAGACCTATCATCAAGCACAGCATATCTGTTGTGTTCATATGATCTGTAATATATGTATTTAAAAAAAATTTAAAAACATCAATAAAGACCAAATAGATTAATTCTATTTATACAAAAAAATTAGACAAAACAAAATTTGTGGTGCTGTGTTTATCCCTTAATCTACCATTTATTATATAATATATACTCGCTATTATTTAAGACGCTCTACCTATAAATCCAATATGCACAAGAAGAGGTTCAAATGCTTTTGTAAAAAAATTATAGCCAATAAATCTACTTTAAAAAGACCAATAGTAAATTTATAAAGAAAGCAAATTGATTCCATGCCAAACATTAAAATTTGTGATTAATCCAGATCACAATTAAGATAAGTTATACCAACAACAAACTTGTTTCTTAAAAATTAATAACATCATTTCCTTGTAATTAAACGTTTAAAATAAATAGTAATTCTTCACAAGGTTACAAACTATCCTATAATCTAGATCGATTTACAACCGTTATTAACTCAAATTAGAAACCCAAATTAAATTAAAATGTTTTAAAACGCCATTAAACGGTAGTTTTAAAACTAGATTAATGTTTACCCAATAAAAATTAAAAAAACTAACCAACCTCGCTTCATTGTATAATTTCTTTTAATAATTATTAAATATGACATATTATAAAATAACAAAATTACGCATAATCAACTCTTTTGGAATCCAATACAACAATTAAAGATAGTGGAGAAAATCGTTTAATGTCAATGCAAACGCGTTTTTAGAAGCGCGCGCATTTCGCATCGAAAAAAATTAAAGTTGTCTCGCAATTAAGCGCAACGACAAGCAAACTTGTCCTTATGCCGAGAAAGCTGTTCGATATTTTACAATGTTATGTTTATTCATGCGTATGCATATCGTTCTACATCGGTGCGTGAAACGACCATAACTTTACCTGGCACAAAAGCAAACTTATTTGTTATAATTTGAAGAGATTTTAATCTTAATTAATCTAATTAAAACGTTTTGTTTAAAACTAAAGTTAATCGAACACGAGGGTGATGTGATTAACACATTGAGTTAATTGATAATAAAACTAGTAATAAAATTGTTTCATCCTTACGTCATTAACTTCGGTTCCCTTGAAGCGGATCGACGCAAAAGGTTGCAAAAGGCAATAAAATAAAATAGAAAAAAGTGCATGTTAAGCATGCCGAGGAGCGCCTCGCCTTTCTGTTAAATCATCGATGGTACTTGACATTAAGTAAGGCGTTGATCTAATTTCAGGACAATTTGCTTTACGTAATGGGTTCGTCAAATCGTGCAAGAACCAACACCCTTTATAACCAAATATAACAATAAACGAGGAAGTTATTATTGTCTAGATTTGAATTGTTACCATTCTGGAGTAATTTAAGTTGGAAAGAGCAAATTGCTCAGGAGTTAATAACAATATTGGTATTTAGATTTTCTTTTACTTAAGACAAGAATTATTAACGTTAGGTCAACCATATCTGAATTAATAAGAATAAATTACGAAGAAGTCGTTTTTTAGGAATTCTTTCAGGATTAAAATGATTTATTATCTAAATGCAAAAACTAAATTTAAAAACGTGATAATTTATTGGATTAATTAGTTAAACATAATTACTCAAAATTAATTTCAAAACCAATTAGAACTGTTTAATAACATCATAATCTTAACGATTCATTAAGTGATCTAAAAAAGACTAGTTTTGAACACCTTGAACCATTTATTGTCTAATAAATCATCATGGCTTAGTTTGTTTTTATATTTCTTGTGGTTTCGTTTCATAATTAAAAGAAATATTTTTATAAAAATGTTACAATAAAACTTTACGCTTAGGAAATTTTTGAATAGCTAGAAGCGTTAAAAATAATTATTAAGAGGTAACACTTTTGCTATTTTATTTTCTCTGGCCATGAACACGCCAAAACCTTGGTCGGTTGTCGAAAAGTAAACGTTTAGAACAAAGGATATGTAAAGCAGCCTTTTAAGTTCACTTTTGATAAGAAAAAGTAACAAATATTTTTTGGGTGTGGTAACATATAAATAGACATAAATTCGTCTGTTAAATCATTGCAAAAATCAGTAGCAACTAAATAACATGTTTATCCAATCGGTGAGTTATTGTCGTGTTCCAGTGATAGTTTGGATTACTTTTTGATTCATATCTTATTATTTTTTAAGGCTGTATTAGCTTGCGCTTTGGCTATTGCCTCTGCAGCATGGAACGGCCCGTTAGCTGGGGGACAACCTGCTTCTTCAATCCCCGCAGGAATTAGCCCCGAAGCTTGTCCAAATTACCCAGATTGTTCAAATCCTAATGTTGCTATTGAACCTAACACACCAGTAAAAGGATATAATCAACAATACCAACAACCACAATATAATCAACCGCAATATCAACCACCTCAACAATATCAACCTCAACACCAACCTCAATATCAACCTCAACAACAACCTCAATATCAACCACAATATAATCAAGTTAATCAAGGTAATGAAAAAGCTTTGTTAAGTGGAGAATATACTGGAGATGGTGATTATCGTGGTGAAGGTTTAGCAGAATCTGGTGCTTTTGGCCCAGTTGGTAAGTAGTATAAAATTTAAAGTTTTCCATGATATAAGACTTGTTTGTCTGTTTTAGATAATCCACAAGCCTACGATCAACATAGTTCTCACCAAGGGCGAGCTATTCAACCAAGTCAAGGTTATCATCACGCTCCAGTTCAACAACATCAACCTGCCGCGCAAGTTCCAGCTGGAGTAGATCCTCATTCTTGCCCTAACTATCCTTATTGTAGTTAAATATGTATGTGTGATACTGTGAAAAGACAAATATAAAAATTTAAATGTAATCGATTTTTACTATTAATTTCTTACAATAAACACAGTTCAACTATTAGTGTTTCGTTCTTTCTAACTTGCCCTGTATAAGAACACGTTTAAAAAAACCATGATATGGCCAGAAGGAAAAGGGCTGCTATGTCATTTTGGGCAGCATTTGCTCTGTATTCCAGTAAGCTTTTGTCGAAACGAAAAACTAATTTTTTTGTTTTTCGGCCATATTTCAAAAACTAAAACGGCTAGATTCAAAATCTTAGTTGAAAAATGATGAGCTCTAAGATACGCAACTTTGCCCCCATTTAACCATTTCTGTATGTATGTATGTAGGAAAGCGGAGGGTATGCTAAAACGCACACAGCACCTAGGCCCCAACGGGCCCCTTGTACATCCTCCTACACTGTCTCCGGCTACATCAACCAGCCTAAGGAATTTCCGAAAGCTAGGATACAGCTCAGAGGTGTGTTCCTGATGCCATCTGTGGTCTGCCATTCCTCTCCGAAGTCTCTCATTCTGAGGTCTTGCAGAGTGGGGCATTCACACAAGATGTGTCGGACCGTCTCCTCGCTCTCTTTACAGAGGCGACAGAGAGGACTAACAGCAAGCTTAAGGTTATAAAGATGCTTGTTTACCTTACAGTGACCCGTGACGAGTCCCGTTACAGTTCGTAGAGCGTTTCTACCAAGCCTTACGAAAGACAAGGCTGCCTCTGCTGAAGGATAATGTAATACTTCCTTAGACAGATGGCAACCCTTAACCCTATCCCACCAGTTCATGAACTTTTTGTGGGTAAAATCTTTAATTATCTCAATCTGAGTTGATAAGGACGGAGCGATTATCGGTTCAGGCGAACATGGCGCTCGCTTGGCAGCCCTTTTGGCAAGCCTATCAGCGTGCTTGTTACCTGAACAAGTCGAGTGTGCTTTTATCCATTGAAGTATGACACAGTTATGCACTGCGGCCTTCTCCAATGTCAGATGACAACCCATAACAAGTCCTGAGGTAATTGTTATTCTACTCAGGGCTAAAATAGCTTGTCTACTGTCAGTATAAATTGTAAAAGTCTTACCTACCAAGTTAGATCTGACAATAACGTCAGCGGCAAGTTGTATGGCGATTAACTCCGCCTGTATGACGGTGGTACTTATATCTAAAGGTTCAGATACGTGGAGTCGGAGATCGTACGAGAAGACTCCGGCTCCAGCTCCTTCCCGTCTCTTTGAACCATCAGTGTAGATTTTAAGGCTGTTTTTTTACCTCTACTTCTGTGGAGCTTGGGTGGGTGAGATATTTCTTCGTAAAAATGTGTTGTAGGGGTGTAAAGTCCGTTACACACTCCAGAATTGGTGAGTAATCCACCATTTCATTCCAGAGATTGGCATTTTTACTATTTCTCTCACCCATTAGAATTCCTGCTGCTCGCAGTCGAGTCATGGTCACCAATGCCACCTCTTGGATGAACAAATGAAGTGGCGTTAGGTTTAACATGTTTTCCATGGCTGCAGTGGGGGTAGTCCGCAGCGCACCTGTAACGTACAAACACGCAAGTCTCTGTACTTTATTAAGTGCAGTAGTGGATGTAGACTGTAGGGTCTTTGACCACCATATGTAAGCATAGGTCGGATTACAGCCGTGTAAATCCAGAGGGCATTTCTGGGTGACAAACCCCATGTCTTACCTATAGCCCTCCGGCATTGACCGAATGCAACGTACGCTTTTTTTACTCTATTATCTAGGTGGGCTCTCCATGTCATTTTATTGTCAAGTGTGATACCCAGATATTTAACTTCTTTTGACAATACCAATGGAGTATCAGCAAGAGATGGCATTCTGGGATTGCCAACCTTCCTCATCCGTGTGAAAAGAATCAACTCTGTCTTCTTAGGATTCACAGAAAGTCTTTGTTCGTCACACCAAGTCTCTATCAGTTTGAGAGCTACTTGCATCCTGTCAAACAGCACGTTTATATACTTGCCTTTGACGAGAATGGTTAAATCATCTGCGTAACCAACTGTGATAAAGTTGGCTTCGGCGAGGCGGTTCAAGAGGCTATCCAGGGTGAGGTTCCACAAAAGTGGGGATAGTACACCCCCTTGTGGACAGCCTCGAGTAACTCCTCCTTGAAGACTGACATCGCCAGCCCTAAGCTTAACTATCCTATGTTTAAGAGTGTTCTCAATCCAACCACAAAGAGCCGGTGGAACATTATGCTCTAACAAGGCATCGTTAATACCAGAGAAAGTTGTTTTATCAAAAGCTCCCTCTATATCTACGAAAACCCCCAGGGCGGACTTCTTTAGGTCCAGCGCCCCACCAACAAAGCTGGTTACTGAGTGAAGAGCCTTTAGTGTGGACTTGCCCTGAGTGTAAGCGTGTTGATTAGGATTTACTGGTTTAGTTGGAAGACAGAAATCTCTAATATAGCGATCACACAGTCTCTCCAGAGTTTTCAAAAGAAAGGAGGAGAGACTGATTGGTCTAAACGATTTCGGTGTGAAATAATCAAGCTTACCCGGTTTTGGTATGAAGTTCACTGTGACCTCACGCCACCGACTGGGTATATAGCGCAGCGCCAGGCATGCCTGGAAGATTTTCACCAGGTGAGGTACTAAATCCTCCAGACCCCATTGTAAAAGGGCTGGTATAATACCATCTGGTCCTGGTGTCTTGAACGGCGAGAAACTGTTGATGGCCCACCGTATTTTATCCTCCCTGCAGATCTCTTCGGCTGAAATCCAATCATCTGCAGTAGGTTCATGGTTGGTGTCCTGTTGTATTTGTACGGAACTTCCGGAACCTGAAAAATGCACCTCCATTAATAAATGAAGACTCTCCAAAAGGTTGTCGGTATAAGAACCGTCAGCCTTTTTTAGTAAGCCAATTCGTCGTTCAGGGTCTGAAGCCAGAACCCTACCATTTCTGTATCTCTTATGGTTTCTGAGATCCCAATGGTGGGGGTCGAATTTGAATTACCCTGTATAGTAACCATAGTTACGAAACTACTGTGCACTTGTATTATCTCACATAAAATGCAACATAGCTTAATAGTATAGGCATTGGGTAATTTTGCAAAGGAAAATTTACCCTTTATGACAACCCTGAGTTTTCGGAAGTCTTAAGAGACGCACGGCTAAACCCGAATATTTCTAGTTCTAGATCTTGTGTTAGCTCTAGTGATAGTGCTAGTGCAAAACTAGAACTATCACTAGACCTAGAACTAGAAAGATTAATCCAAAGCATTTTGTTTCCAATTCATTTTGATAACTGGAAAGCTCTCATCACTAAATTCTTCACAACTTCCTGCGCTACTCTCAGAATCTGTTACAAAAAAATTAAAAAGTAGAGAATAAATTTTCAAACAACCCGTCTTCACTTACAGGATCCTTCATATGAATACTGGCATCTTTCAAACCGTAAAATTTACGAGAATCGAGATAAAAGTGATAAAATTGCGCTAGAAACAAAGAAGTTTTTTGAAATTAACTTAAAAAAGCGATAATAACGTGTTAATTTCCACAAACGAATTTTAAGCGCCATTCACGTTACACGTGCTACAAGAATGTATTAATACAAATTCCATATAATTATATCCCGCCCATTGCAAAAACTGTGCAAATGGCAAAACCTTATGCGCCGATATGTAAATGAGACGGTTTATTTTGTGCATACAAATTGAAAGGTTACGATCTGCACGGAGACTTGAATCTGTATTTCTTATTCAGGTTGAACTGATATGGGAGGGTGTTGATAAGGTTATTAAATAAATACGATAATTTATGATTATTAACGTAAGCCTTTTTAGATAACAAATTGAGTGGTGAAATTACGTAAATTGAATAAACACGAAAATTTTATTGCTTTTCTCAAGAAATAAGTTTCTTGAAGTCTTCACCTTGGTACGCCGCCGGAAGATTGTCCGGATTGGTGCCATTGCGCTCTTTTACCTTGACTTTATGACGACGAATTCTTCGCGTCTGCCGATGATATTGAACATTAAATTTGGGTAACCGGGGCCAAAGTAGAGGCGTGGTTTTAGTATATAAAGAAAACGTCCACACGCAAAAACACAGTTGTATTTTCGTACACATTAGTACAATATGTTCACTAAATTGGTAAGAATCTTCATTATAAATAGTTTTAAATTTAATTCCTTAATTGTTTTAGACCACATTAGCTTGCGTTTTGGCTGTTGCCAATTGCGCATGGAATGGTCCGTTAGCTGGGGGAGCTCCAGCTTCTTCCGTCCCAGCAGGAATTAGTGAAGCTGCTTGTCCGAATTATCCGCATTGCACTAATCCTAGTGTAGCCGTTGAACCAAATTCTCCTGCTCAACCTCAATCTCAATATCAACAGTACCAACCTCAATACCAGCAACCACAATATCAATCTCATCAACCCCAATACCAACCTCAACAACAATATCAATCCCAACCTCAACAACAATATCAACCCCAACCTCAATATCAATCTCAACCACAACAATATCAACCCCAACCACAACAATATCAACAGCAACCACAACAAAATCAATATAATTCGGGAAATCACAATGAAAACGCTTTGTTAAGTGGGGAATACACTGGAGATGGAGATTATCGCGGTGAAGGATTAGCTGAATCTGGTGCTTTTGGACCAGTTGGTAACGCAAAATAACTCTTTACTGTCTCTTCAGAATAAAATTTTTTAATTCATTTTCTTTAGATGATCCAAAATCATATGATGCAACCCCAGCTCCCCAAATGGCTTATCAACCAACGCCAGCTTATAACCCTGCTGGATATCAACAACAAGGATACAACAATGCCCCAGAACATGCTCAACCTAACAACGTTCCAGCAGGTTTAGATCCTAGTTATTGCCCAAATTATCCTTTCTGCCATTAAGAGATAAATAATTGTATACTTTACTAATTAAGTAGAGAAACATTACTAAAATGTACTGATATGTAAATTTGAAATTAAATTATTCAATTTTTTTTGTATATATTATTTTCTTATTATTTACGCCTATCAATTCTCTTATTAAAGAAAGTGTAGCAAACAGGATTTTTGTAACCTTGTGTTTCAATACATTCTTATTTATCACTTTCATATAATCCGGATAAATTTTTCAAGGACACTATAAAATCATTGATCTCAGAAATGGTGTAAGTATTTATTACTTATTATTTATCTTATTCCTTATTTATTAGTTATTGATTAGTTACTCTCTTTAATGGATATGCTCCAATGCTGCAGTAACGACAAAAACCCTATGTTATGATTGATCCTTATAACCAAGAACCTGATTAAATTAAGAAATAATGGTGCTTAAATAAGAAAATTGGTTTACTAAAGTAATGAAAATGATCCAACATTAAATTTTAAATTAAATATTTTTCAACATTGGAATATAGGCAACTCATGTTACTAATACTGCTATTTTTTTTTAACAAATGCAAATAAAGATGTTTTCATCCTTTTCTTAAAGCCATAACTCAACGTCAACGTCAACAACAATATAACCTACAAATTTCTCTTAATCTTGAAAATTTGGATTAATTTAAACCATTTCGTCTCCTTTTTGAAGAATGGAATCGGCAAATGCACATAGAAAAATGTTAACAGCTGCGGTTTCGACAACCTTATTATCCATGGGTGTTGATGCAGCTGATAGAGATGTTTTGGAAAGTTATACGGAGATGATGCAGTGCTGTAAGAAACCAAATGGTTCGTTTCAACTGTAACCTTTATTAATATTGCTTTATTTAGTTTTAGTAGAAGTTGGTTATTTGACTAAAAATTACTGTGAACTCTGTGGCAGAACGGAACCAACCATAGCAGATGTAATTTTAGGCTTTGTTGATATGGGTATGTCAATTTCTTTATATAAAATTAAGTTTTGTTTGCTTAAATAATTTGTGTTAGGTTTTGATGTGTCTGGTCTTGAACAGTTTAGTAAAAAACTTAAAATAAATCCATTACCTTCTTTGCAACCACAACAAATTCCAAAACAATTCAATATGTTACAAGCAGGAACAAAATTGCCTTTACCACATAATATTCCACAGCATTACCCACAATTTCCAGATCCACATGCTTATATTAGAACACCGGTAAGTAAAATGTTTTTAAATTTTTTTTTTGATAAAATTATTCAATATTTTTAGACACATAAACAACCTGTAATCGATTATGAAGCAATTCGTGAAAAATATGCTGTTCAAAAGAAAGATATGGAAAGAGCTTTAACAAAGTTTTTGGCAAAAACAAGTCAAATTCATAATCTATTTGATAGTGATGAAGCTAACATGTATCCGTGTAGGATAAAATTTATTTTTCTAGTTTAAATTGTAGTTAAATGATGTGATTTTAGTGATTGCTTGTAAACCACAATTTCCGCCTTACTTGAATGCCTTGCTTCCGCAAGATCAAATTTTTGATCCCGAAGATTTAGAATATGATCCAAAAGCACAAGAAGAACAGTCTCCCCCGAAAAAGAGGCTCAAACAGGATCAAAAACCTTCGGAAGTTGCTCCAGAACCGGAGGAAGAAGTTGTTGAAGTTAGAGAAGAACCTAAAGTTGAAGAAAACACTAGTTCACAAAGTTTTGATATTGATAATCCTTATTTGGCTGCCACCAAACTTCCAGCAAAAGGAGAATAATATTTTGATGTTAGATTTATTAAAAATTAAAAACGATTATTTTTTTTTATTTAATACATACAGTTGATAATTATTTGCTTCTCTTATAGGCCCCATACACCTGCAAACAAATTACGCAACAATCACTGTTTTGCGAAAATTGTGTAATGTATGGTGTTGGTTGATACGTTGCGCAACTGGTTGCAGAAACTTAAAATTGTTTGAAATTAGTTGCGCAATCAATTGCATTGCGTATGGGGTTTGTGCGACACACTGTGCAATAACGACAGTTTCTTTTCACATGTGTTAGTAGAAGATAGTTATATTGTTTCTCTCAATATTGTGTCTTGTTTTTGTACGTCGCACAGAAGCGAATTAGTTAAAAATCTTGGCCAAAAAGATATTTTTGTCAATTTTTTACTTCAATATTGGTGGAAATTAAAAAATATCTATACAATTAACAAGGATGAAGTATTTTAATATACTGCGATTTTATTTAATTGTATCTACCTATATTTTTATATCTTTCATATCTTTTTCATCGTTAAAATGTTTGCAACTCACACAACTTGAAACATTTTTTCAGACATTTTTACAAAAATTTGGTATATCTACCAATCTTCTCTAAAGTTCTCCATTTCCAAGATAATCACTGTTTAATGGCACTTTGCAGAATTTGATTATGCTCAGTAAACATTAGTTGGCGTTGAAAATGATTTTATTTGGTCAAACACTAGACTAACACCGTCAATTGGCATTAATACTAGAGTATTGGCATTAATACTAGAGTATTGGCATTAATACTAGAGTATTGGCATTAACACTAGAGTATTGGCATTAATACTAGAGTATTGGCATTAATACTAGAGTATAGGCATTAATACTAGAGTATTAATGCTAATTGACAGTGTAAATTATTATAGAAAAACGAAAATAAACTTTACCATCTTAATAACTTACTATAAAAACTTTACCCATCTGTATTGGCATAAATACTAGAGCATTGGCGTTAATACTAGTGTATTGGCATTAATACTAGAGTATTGGCATTAATACTAGAGTATAGGCATTAATACTAGAGTATTAATGCTAATTGACAGTGTAAATTATTATAGAAAAACGAAAATAAACTTTACCATCTTAATAACTTACTATAAAAACTTTACCCATCTGTATTGGCATAAATACTAGAGCATTGGCGTTAATACTAGTGTATTGGCATTAATACTAGAGTATTGGCATTAATACTAGAGTATTAATGCTAATTGACAGTGTAAATTATTATAGAAAAACGAAAATAAACTTTACCATCTTAATAACTTACTATAAAAACTTTACCCATCTGTATTGGCATTAATACTAGTGTATTGGCATTAATACTAGTGTATTGGCATTAATACTAGAGTATTGGCATTAACACTAGAGTATTGGCATTAATACTAGAGTATTGGCATTAATACTAGAGTATTAATGCTAATTGACAGTGTAAATTATTATAGAAAAACGAAAATAAACTTTACCATCTTAATAACTTACTATAAAAACTTTACCCATCTGTATTGGCATTAATACTAGAGTATTGGCATTAATACTAGTGTATTGGCATTAATACTAGAGTATTGGCATTAATACTAGAGTATTGGCATTAACACTAGAGTATTGGCATTAATACTAGAGTATTGGCATTAATACTAGAGTATTAATGCTAATTGACAGTGTAAATTATTATAGAAAAACGAAAATAAACTTTACCATCTTAATAACTTACTATAAAAACTTTACCCATCTGTATTGGCATTAATACTAGAGTATTGGCATTAATACTAGTGTATTGGCATTAATACTAGAGTATTGGCATTAATACTAGAGTATTGGCATTAATACTAGAGTATTGGCATTAACACTAGAGTATTAATGCTAATTGACAGTGTAAATTATTATAGAAAAACGAAAATAAACTTTACCATCTTAATAACTTACTATAAAAACTTTACCCATCTGTATTGGCATTAATACTAGTGTATTGGCATTAATACTAGAGTATTGGCATTAATACTAGAGTATTAATGCTAATTGACAGTGTAAATTATTATAGAAAAACGAAAATAAACTTTACCATCTTAATAACTTACTATAAAAACTTTACCCATCTGTATTGGCATTAATACTAGTGTATTGGCATTAATACTAGAGTATTGGCATTAATACTAGAGTATTAATGCTAATTGACAGTGTAAATTATTATAGAAAAACGAAAATAAACTTTACCATCTTAATAACTTACTATAAAAACTTTACCCATCTGTATTGGCATTAATACTAGTGTATTGGCATTAATACTAGAGTATTGGCATTAATACTAGAGTATTAATGCTAATTGACAGTGTAAATTATTATAGAAAAACGAAAATAAACTTTACCATCTTAATAACTTACTATAAAAACTTTACCCATCTGTATTGGCATTAATACTAGTGTATTGGCATTAATACTAGAGTATTGGCATTAATACTAGAGTATTAATGCTAATTGACAGTGTAAATTATTATAGAAAAACGAAAATAAACTTTACCATCTTAATAGCTTACTATAAAAACTTTACCCATCTGTATTGGCATTAATACTAGAGTATTGGCATTAATACTAGTGTATTGGCATTAATACTAGAGTATTGGCATTAATACTAGAGTATTGGCATTAATACTAGAGTATTGGCATTAACACTAGAGTATTAATGCTAATTGACAGTGTAAATTATTATAGAAAAACGAAAATAAACTTTACCAGCTTAATAACTTACTATAAAAACTTTACCCATCTGTATTGGCATTAATACTAGAGTATTGGCATTAATACTAGTGTATTGGCATTAATACTAGAGTATTGGCATTAATACTAGAGTATTGGCATTAATACTAGAGTATTAATGCTAATTGACAGTGTAAATTATTATAGAAAAACGAAAATAAACTTTACCATCTTAATAACTTACTATAAAAACTTTACCCATCTGTATTGGCATTAATACTAGTGTATTGGCATTAATACTAGAGTATTGGCATTAATACTAGAGTATTGGCATTAATACTAGAGTATTAATGCTAATTGACAGTGTAAATTATTATAGAAAAACGAAAATAAACTTTACCATCTTAATAGCTTACTATAAAAACTTTACCCATCTGTATTGGCATTAATACTAGAGTATTGGCATTAATACTAGTGTATTGGCATTAATACTAGAGTATTGGCATTAATACTAGAGTATTGGCATTAATACTAGAGTATTGGCATTAACACTAGAGTATTAATGCTAATTGACAGTGTAAATTATTATAGAAAAACGAAAATAAACTTTACCATCTTAATAACTTACTATAAAAACTTTACCCATCTGTATTGGCATTAATACTAGTGTATTGGCATTAATACTAGAGTATTGGCATTAACACTAGAGTATTGGCATTAATACTAGAGTATTGGCATTAATACTAGAGTATTAATGCTAATTGACAGTGTAAATTATTATAGAAAAGCGAAAATAAACTTTACCATCTTAATAACTTACTATAAAAACTTTACCCATCTGTATTGGCATTAATACTAGAGTATTGGCATTAATACTAGTGTATTGGCATTAATACTAGAGTATTGGCATTAATACTAGAGTATTGGCATTAATACTAGAGTATTAATGCTAATTGACAGTGTAAATTATTATAGAAAAACGAAAATAAACTTTACCATCTTAATAACTTACTATAAAAACTTTACCCATCTGTATTGGCATTAATACTAGTGTATTGGCATTAATACTAGAGTATTGGCATTAATACTAGAGTATTGGCATTAATACTAGAGTATTGGCATTAACACTAGAGTATTAATGCTAATTGACAGTGTAAATTATTATAGAAAAACGAAAATAAACTTTACCATCTTAATAGCTTACTATAAAAACTTTACCCATCTGTATTGGCATTAATACTAGAGTATTGGCATTAATACTAGTGTATTGGCATTAATACTAGAGTATTGGCATTAATACTAGAGTATTGGCATTAATACTAGAGTATTGGCATTAACACTAGAGTATTAATGCTAATTGACAGTGTAAATTATTATAGAAAAACGAAAATAAACTTTACCATCTTAATAACTTACTATAAAAACTTTACCCATCTGTATTGGCATTAATACTAGTGTATTGGCATTAATACTAGAGTATTGGCATTAACACTAGAGTATTGGCATTAATACTAGAGTATTGGCATTAATACTAGAGTATTAATGCTAATTGACAGTGTAAATTATTATAGAAAAGCGAAAATAAACTTTACCATCTTAATAACTTACTATAAAAACTTTACCCATCTGTATTGGCATTAATACTAGAGTATTGGCATTAATACTAGTGTATTGGCATTAATACTAGAGTATTGGCATTAATACTAGAGTATTGGCATTAATACTAGAGTATTAATGCTAATTGACAGTGTAAATTATTATAGAAAAACGAAAATAAACTTTACCATCTTAATAACTTACTATAAAAACTTTACCCATCTGTATTGGCATTAATACTAGAGTATTGGCATTAATACTAGTGTATTGGCATTAATACTAGAGTATTGGCATTAATACTAGAGTATTGGCATTAATACTAGAGTATTGGCATTAACACTAGAGTATTAATGCTAATTGACAGTGTAAATTATTATAGAAAAACGAAAATAAACTTTACCATCTTAATAACTTACTATAAAAACTTTACCCATCTGTATCTTCGTTCTTATTAACAAGTGGACTAATGTAAATTGGGATAAATCGTAATAATTTAAGCTCGTAATATTAAGCTCTGTGTCCCATTAGTAACCAACCAGCCTGTATAAGACTTATGGTTAATATTTTTCAAGGAAAAAATCTTACAAATAATAAATTGAATTGACACAATAACAACTTTCAATATTTTACAGAAAACTCAGTGTGTTAATTCAATTTTTAATTTCTTTCTAGAAAATTATTAACTTTAGAACGCTAACATCTCATACTAAAATTAATTAGTGTTTTAGATAATAAATTGTAATTTTGGTAAGAAACTTTTTTGTGTCCATAAAAATCTATATTATCAATTTAATGGTGAAAAAGTGTTCCTTTATGTTTATTTTCTAACTGCAAATGCGCTCCCCAAACAAACAGCACATAGCAGAATTATGATTTTTTTTCGAACTTTATACACTCACTATAATAAAAATTTATTGAGGTAAAACCGCACAATACCGCAAGAATTTCTAGCAAAATCTACAATAGTAGGCCTTATACTACAACATGTATACAATATTACTTTTGAACAATGTTAAACAATTTATTTTTTGCCCATCTAAATATCGTAAAATGAATTATTTTCCCAATTTAAACATATGATGTAATCAAACAATATTACAAAAAAACTAATATGCGAATTGTTGCTTTCTGTATATTATACAATTCGACTTACCACCAGCAATAGGTTCTATGATAAATTTTCGAAATATATAAAAAAAAAGTGTAAAGGAAAAAATTAATTAAAAACCACAATTTTTACCGACGTGTTATCTAGGTGGTAACTGTTTACTAAACAATCAATTAACAACTAAACTATTTTGGCGGCGATTGTTACAATAATTATAAATAAGGTGTTTCAAGGCATCTTTCTCAATCTTATTCCTTAAATTTTTCCAATTTTGGCCATGATTTTTAAAAAATTCGCCTGTGTGCATCGTTACGAAACTACTGTGCACATAAAATGCAACATAGCTTAATAGTACTTATGACAACCCTGAGTTTTCGGCCGTCTTAAGAGACGCACAGCTAAACCCGAATGTTTCTAGTTCTAGTGTTAGTTCTATTTTTCGTTCAATAAAAGTTTACCACAATCTAATGCTGAATAACAAATAAAACTGGAACTAACGCTAGACATAGATCTGGAAACATTCGGATTTAGCCACACGTCTCTCAAGAGGGCTAAACCCGAATGATTTTAGTTCTAGGTCTTGTGTTAGCTCTAGTGCTAGTGCAAAACTAGAACTAGAAACATTGGAATTTAGAATTCATTTAGAACGTCTTTCAAAACGGCTAAACCCGAATGATTCTAGGTCTGGTGTTAGTTCTAGTGATAGTGCTAGTCTAAAACTAGACCTAACACTAGACCTAGAACTAGAAACGTTTGGGTTTAACTAGGTCTAGTGTTAGTTCTAGTTTTAGTGCAATAAAAATATGCAACATTGTGATATCTGATATCCACTGTCACTAGAAGTAACATTAGAACTAGAAACATTCAGCTTTAGGCGTTTTAAGGGACGCCCAGCTAAACGGAATGTTTCTACTTCTAGGTCTAGTGTTAGCCTAGTTTTATTTGTTATTCATCACTAGATTATTGTATATTTTTATTGAGCTATAAGGCACACTGTCTTCCCCGTATCAATATAACGGATTGATACGGGGAAGACATCGAGGTTTTACTGTAATGTAAATTTATATTGACATGTTGCATTTTATGTAGGACACCTGCAAACAACGGCTAAATATAATATACAGTGTGTCCCCGGATAGGTGAAACGACTCTTATAAAATGTAAAATTTTGTCTATACTAATTCCCAGTAAACAAATTTGCGTTTCAGAAACATTTCTGATACATATTATTGAAACATGAAATGTTTCTTCGACATATTTCTGAAACATAGGTGAAACGTGTCTGAAACTGCTAATGTCCGGCCCTTTTTATGTTTCATTGAAACGTTTCTATTGAAATGTTTCTGCAACATACAGTTGACAATTACGGTACATTACTAAAATGTTTCAATAACGGTTTTGAATTATTTCTGAAATGTTTTAACATTCCTTAAGGAATGTTACGTAAGGTTAGTTTTGTTTACAAACATTAATTATAGCGTGAAGTTTTCTTTTGAACTGTCAATTAAACCGTGAAGGAATGTTACTTAAGGTTAGTTCTGTTTACAAACATTAATTATAGCGTGAAGTTTTCTTTAGTAATTAGTAATGCCAATTATAGCGTGAAGTTTTCTTTTGAAATGCCAATTACACCGTGAAGGAATGTTAAGTAAGGTTAGTTTTGTTTACAAACATTAATTATAGCGTGAAGTTTTCTTTAGTAATTAGTAATGCCAATTATAGCGTGAAGTTTTCTTTTGAAATGCCAATTACACCGTGAAGGAATGTTAAGTAAGGTTAGTTTTGTTTACAAACATTAATTATAGCGTGAAGTTTTCTTTAGTAATTAGTAATGCCAATTATAGCGTGAAGTTTTCTTTTGAAATGCCAATTACACCGTGAAGGAATGTTAGGTAAGGTTAGTTCTGTTTACAAACATTAATTATAGCGTGAAGTTTTCTTTAGTAATTAGTAATGCCAATCATAGTGTGAAGTTTTCTTTTGAAATGCCAATTAAACCGTGAAGGAATGTTACGTAAGGTTAGTTCTGTTTACAAACATTAATTATAGCGTGAAGTTTTCTTTAGTAATTAGTAATGCCAATCATAGCGTGAAGTTTTCTTTTGAACTGTCAATTAAACCGTGAAGGAATGTTACCTTAGGTTAGTTCTGTTTACAAACATTAATTAATGTTTGTACATACGTTCACAGACGGTGCGGAAGATATTCCAGACATGTTTCAGACACATTTGTAGCGAAATGTTTCAAATGAAATGTTTCTGCTACATATTTTAATGATATTTCATAAATATTTCTACTGAAATGTATTTGATACATATCTTTAGATACGTTTCGTAAAAATCGTATCTGTCACGTATATGAAACGTAGTTCTAAGATGTTTCATTTAATTCACTGTACATTAAAAGTGAATTGTTTCACAGAGGTTTCTTGTTTACTGGGTTGTCATCTTTTGGGGTTCAGCCCTGCTTGGTTAAAGACTAATTTTGAACATATTTTCAAATTTTAAAAAACAAGGGTGTATTGACACTGAAGCGAAAACTTCTTATGTGTCAGGTAAAGTACCTTTTCTATTTACAGTATGGTAAAATGTTACTAAGAAATTCTATTCAGAATGAAACGTTATGACCATATGCAAATTTTCGGAATCATCGGCCTACTTTGATAAAACCCATTGTTTATTATTTTCGTCAATAGTACTTTATTAAGATTCGTTTTTTTGAGATTCAGATTATTCGGGAAAAATAAACAAACAACAAAAAATTAAGTGTGTGTTCGCCCACAAAAGAAAACAGTTAATCAGTTTCATCATAATTTTTTTTTCTTAGAATGAATACTTCCTGCTGCCAGATATCTTTTGATTAAACGCCAACAAATACTTCTTTTAATACCAGTATTTGGAAATTTTTCACTAAATAAAGCAATAATCATATTTATCGGTTTTTCCCCGGTTCCATAACACTAAATCACGTAAACTTTTTCCTCTAATGTTAACATTGTACTTAAAAAACTGTTTAAGTTTACTAAATTACAGTTTGACAGATTAACAGTGACAGGAAAGCAATTTTGTTTTTCCATGGCAGTCTTTGTTAAAAAGAAAATTGTTTGATATGGATTTTTTCAAAGTAGGCCGATCATTCCGAAAATTTGCATATGGCTTTTTCATTCTGAACAAAACTTCTTAGTAACACTTTCACGTACTGTAAACAGAAAAGGTACTTTACCTGCCACAAAAAGCGTTTAAACCGTTGCCAACATAAAACATAATGAGTCGAGAGTTTTGAATGAAACCGCTCAACTGGAAGTGTTGGGTCATTTCGGTATCAACCCCAATACTTCATTGCGTCAGGTATCTCGTGCAACTGGTATATCCTTGGGTTCTGTTCATAAAGTTGTAAAACTTCACAAATTCCATCCTTATAAATTGAAAATACATCAAGAGCTAACTGAAGACGATTTTGACAGGAGAATACAGTTTTGTGAAGAAGTGACCACTATTATTAATAATAACAACGTTTTTGTGAAAAATATCTGCTTTAGTGATGAATGCACTTTTTCTTTAAATGGATTTGTAAATAAACATAACTGACTGTAGAAGGGCATACACAATATCCTGAAAAAGTTAATGTATGGGCCGGCATTTTGGGAGACCAAGTGTTTATCGATGGAAATTTAAACGGCGAAGTGTACTTGGATATGTTAGAAAATACTGTCAATCCACTAATTACGGAAGCTCTCGAGAATGAGTTGGATAGAGAAGAAAATGCCTTATTTGATGAGAATGAATTACATTTTCAACAAGACGGAGCTCCTCCTCACTATGTTCTCCTAGTACGGCAGTGGTTAGATAATACGTTTCCAAACAGATGGATAGGACGAAGAGGTCCTATAGAATGGCCAGCCAGATCACCAGATTTGACGCCATTAGACTTTTTTTTATGGGGTCATTTAAAGTCTGTTGTACTTACCCCTCAACCTCAAAATTTAGAAGAACTTCGTCAGAGAATTACTGCAGCTTGCCGTGGAATTCAAAGGGAAGTTTTTGAAAATGTGCGCCGTAGTTTTGAACAACGGTTGTACCATTGCCACGTTTAGCTAATAACGGACAACACTTTGAACAATTATTAAGTTGATTTTCTCTGCAAAAAGTGTTTGTACATAATTAAATAACTGAAAATAAAATAGAACGTTTCAAGCAGTTAAAAGTTGTTTAAGTAATAACCAAATAAACTTAAAAGAAAAGAAAAATGAAACAGAAATCGTTTTTTCTAAATATCTCTGACAGACGCCAGGCAAGCTAGCCAACGTAGGTGTATCATTGTCAAAATAACCTAAATATCAAAGATTTCGGATTGCTCCGAAATAATAAAGTCGTTGTGTTAATGGTCGTTGTAAAAACGAACATGGTAATTTAATTTTATAAATTAATAATAAAAGATTACTTATTCTTGCTTTTAAGAAGGTGATTAAAGTTTTTAATAATCGATCAATTTAAAAAAAATAAATACTAACATGTAGTACCTTAAAAGACCTTTAAAATGAGGTATCACTTGACACCCCTTTCCATTTAAGATTTTTAAGGGGTTGGTTTCTGGCGGCGGTGGGTTGAAGTGAGTGAGTCAATTTTTGAATAAAAAGTTGTCCCCCTTGGTTTTATTCTTTACCTACTTCAGCGATTTTCTTTTTAAACTTCCGGATTTACAGAAATTGAGGTGGAAAGTTTTGAAATGAACACCCTGTATATCACCACTAGATTTGGTTAATGAAAATACGGCTAGTGAACACTATTTAAAGAAAAAGGCTTATGTAAAGAATTTTTTGTAATTCGCGACGGTAATGAAAGCTATTACAGTACTCTAACGGGTGCTGTAATGACACTCTTTACAGCATCCGATGCTGTAATGAGATTTTAGTAACATTTTATGGAACCAGTTCAAGTTGGTGACATTGCGTCATTAATTTTTCTAGTTGTCAATATGACAATTTTTGTCTATGGATGTTTAAACACGTTCTTAGCATCGAATACAAGGTCCACAATGATGAGGACATTGAACATTGAGCAATTTCTCTTATTTTGGGAGGTGTATATGAAAAATTTTTTTCAGGTGAATACATTTTGTGTTTTGACAGTTTCTAATTGTCAAATAAAATTTCTATTTTCAAGTGTTACGATGTTACCACCTGCTACATACCTATTTCTCTACATTGACAAAATTTATTTTATTTTTCTTAAAAAAGAAGGATAAAAATGCGAATTACAAAAAATAGCATAAAAAACACGTTTCATAAGACTAAAAGCACTCATTCATTAAAAAACTCGTGGCTTCGCCACTCGTTTTTCAACTTGAATTCGTGCATTTCAAGCGTGTCTTACGAAACTTGTTTTTTAATATACTATTACGTTTTCCGTAGGTCAAATCATAACCTATAAGGTTTGATCGCGATTCCCGCTAAATGTGTTTTTCTCCTGCTATCATATAAAATTATATAGTTATATAGTTTTACGTTCGTGTGATGTGAGATAAGATGGAAAGAAAAAAATTAAAGCTGAATATCTCTAAGAGACATTTTCGTGAAATGTACCGTAATTGTCACCTGTATGTTGCAGAAACATTTCCATAGAAACGTTTCAATGAAACATAAGAAGGGCCGGACATTAGCAGTTTCAGGCACGTTTCAACTATGTTTCAGAAATATGTCGAAGAAACATTTCATGTTTCAATAATATGTATCAGAAATGTTTCTGAAACGCAAATTTGTTTACTGGGTTTTCTTTCACTGTCAAGGCTCATTTCTTTTTTAAAAATTGAAAATATGTTCAAAATTAGTCTTTAATCAAGCAGGACTAAACCACAAAAAAAGACAATATCTAAAAAATTTTACCTTTTATAAGAGTCGTTTCACCTATCCGGGGACACACTGTATATAAATTCATACTTTTGATTGATTCCACAAAATATGTATGTAGTTGGAGAAATTATGACACTGACAATATCTGGTTTATGGATTTTAGGTAATCCATAAATTGTTGGTTGTAATGGGGATGTTCAGCTCATTGTATATTTGTATATCAGGAATTTCAATAAAAAATTACACCATTATAAATGTTAAAATATATAATATAATATCAAACTTTATAAGTCTTACAGTCAAAACATTAACAATTCAAGCTTAACATAAACAAAATATAAACCGCTATTTTATATCAAACATTTTCGTTAAGAATTTCATATTACTAATATTTAAATGATATCTACAATATTGTATTATGATAAATTCAAATTTTCGCCACATTTATTTTATTAATAAATAATCGTCTGGTTTATGGTTTTCTTTGAACCATATTCTGTAGTCGTTTGATGATGTTACCAATTCGTTTCAACTCATTCTTTTTTGAATACTTTTTAAAGATTTTAGCTGAAATTATATATGTTTATAATTTTTTTATATTTATTTGATTATGACTAACCTTTAAAGAACTTTGATTATTTATTTCTTCCTCCACTGGAAACATTTCAATCTTCTCAAACCCTCTTTTATATCTCAAATTTTCTCTCGTATAAAACGTTTCCACATCATCATATTTTTCATTACTTTTATATAGTTTTTGATCATTTTGAGTCCAATGTTCATCACCATAATATGGAGGTTTTTCAATAGATTTCTCAAACCCTCCTTTAATGCTAGCAGCTAATGATCTAGCGTCGCTTAACTCATCTAAGTTTCCATCTAAAACCGGGCTAAACAATTCATCTAAAAATTGATCAACATCCGATGCTTGACTTGGTACTCTCACTCTCCTCACGTGGCTCGCCAAACTCGGAGCTTCACTTGTATCGCTCATTGCTGAGCTTCTTAGATGACTCATTGAGCCAGAATTAAATTCGTTCTTTTCAATGTACGCTCGACTTGATTGATAAGAACCAACTGGAGCTTTTTTTGATGAAAATTGAGATTTGATGTACCGCGGATGAGCGCCTCTATGAGAAGTAGAAACACTTGATGCATCTGGATACTCAAAATCCATATCAGGTTTGGGTTGAGTTGGAGTAAAAACTGGTTTTATGGGCGGCGTGAGATGCTCAACAGAGTGGTAACGATCATTGAGTCTTGATTGACTCAATCCTAACTCGGATAAATTCGTTGTTGGTTCAGGTTCAGATAAAAGATTATCTAAACTTCTTGAGCGCACTTTCTCTAATTCGAAATAACGTTCGTTCAAAGCTGAATTTCTCGATAATATCTCATTTGATGAAGGCTGAAATTGAGAACTTTCATCTAAGTTGGGTTGTCCGTAACTTTGTCGTTCGTTGTTTCTAAAATCATCTCTAAAATCTTCTTTAAAACTACTTCTCATATCTAATCCTCGTCCGTAATCTTCCGTTTCTTGATCAAAATCAACGTCTTGTTTCGAGAATTGATTGGAAATTCTTCGAGAACCACTCGACATCTTTTTCAAATTTAGTGGGGGTTCTGGAGGTGGAATTTGTGGTCGAACCAATGGAACATGATCTAATTCTTGAGAGAAACTTGTATGAGAAGCACTAACTTTTCTCATATTGCCTTTGAATTGATCCATCTTTCTAGATTGCATGTTAACATTTTCCTTGTGTTCTTGAGTGATTTTTTGATCTTTTATTTCATCAACTTTAGATTGAAAACGATTTTTATACTGAAAGTGATTAGATTCTTCTTGAGAGTATCTTCTGAAATGATCAGGAGTCTTATTAATTTTATTAAAATGCTCTGGTTCCATTCCAGGATAATCCAACGTCTCTTGGAATGTTTTTGGCTTGTACTGAGTATGATGTTTACTTTGGAAATGATGATCTGTTTTTTCTTGAGAATGCCTGCGAGTTTGAAAATCAGCTTTTCTATCTTCATAGCGATCCATTTTCTCTTTAAGTAATCTTCCTTCATTTTGGTCAATTTGAGAAATTCTTTTTCCTTGTTCCGCACGAAACTCATTCAATTTTCCTCCATAATCTAAATTTTCTTGGAAATCATCAACATCTCCCTTAAATTGATCAATTTTTTCAGTTTCACTTCGAAATTGACCAATTTCTGGTTGAAATTGATCGATTTTCACTTCATTTCGACTTCTTGATCCGCTTTTAAACAAAGTAGATCTTTGAACGGGGAAAGCTGGACATAATTCGAGTTCAGAAACTAAATCGAATACATAATCCAATCCATTTCCATCCGTAACGATTCCTGAATCATCCAAAACTACCGTCCAACCATCCAAATTTTGATCATTCAAAGGATTTTGAACGTCTTTTAATTCATTATAATCGCTTAAATTTTGGGTAATTTCTTCACAACTCGTCCAAGAATCAACCGAAACTGTTAAAACAGTTCTATCTGGCATTGTAAATGGTAAAGCTTGATGAATTTTTTGCTTAATTGCTTTCCACTCTAATAAACTTGGTGGGAAAAGTCTCGAATGAGGCGCTTTTTGAATAGATCGTAACAATTTTTGTTCTAAATGTGTTTTAAAGCTTTCCGGGGCGTTATCTTTGATGAATTTTAAAAGGTATTTATTTAAAGCTGGGCTTGGTTGGAACGAACTCAAACAAATCGAAAGCAAGTTCCATAAGCGATCATTTTTTTCATTTGAACTCATTTGATTTATAATCTGAACAAAAATTTCATCCCTCAAGGTTTTTGAATTTAAACCTTTTAAACAAATAAAATCGCCCAAAACCTTTTCTTTTATCCCATTTAATTGGGGGTCATTCATCCATCTCAAAATGAGTTTAAATATCGCTAATGAGTCTTGAAAATCTTGATCTTTTGAGGAAGATTTTGATAAGAACGGGATAGGAATCGGCTCTTTCCTTGGTTCAAAACGGATTTTATTGAAATAAACAGAAGTAAATTTTGAAAAATCGAATGTGTCTAAATCTTTTGGAAGATTTAAAGGTTTTAGTCCTCCTTTTACACCGCCTAAAAGTTTTATTAAGTTCTTTTCTGTATGTTGAGGAGTGAAATTTTCCAATTTTGTAAAAATAAAAGCTAATTCAGCTGGGATTTCTAAATGATTCAAAGCTTTTTGATTCATTGTACTCATTTGGGTTTGATTTTGATGTAAATTTTGATTAATTTGAGTAAAATGAGATTGGTTTTGATTGATTTTATTGATTTGGGAGTGTTGTTGTTGTTGAGTTTGTCGATTTTGATTAAAAACTTGAGCAATTTTCATTTTTTCTTTTGCTTTAATGTCTTTAAGCATTTTTAAGTATTTCTTTCTTTCAATTTTCATTCGAATTAAAGCTTGAAGTTTTATAACGCCATTTTTAAAAGTCTTGAATCTCTTCTTCTCGCGATAACCCCTAAACATTTTTTGAATCACAATAACATTCTTTTTAATTGATTCGAATTCTTTTTTGATCAAAAATCGTCGGAAATTCTTTTGAATAATTATCGCTGAATGATGTAATTTATTTGATAGTTCCATATCGAGTTTTCTTGATAAATTCTCGTTCAAAAACACTTTAGTTACGCCTAATTGGAATTTAAAACGGCTTAGGTCTTCATTTTCAAATGATTTTGAATCGGTTGGAAAATTTTTGGGTTCGTTTTGATTAAACGTTTCGTTATTAAAATCGAATTGGTCGTTTCTTAAGACTTCTTTTAGGATAACTAAAGTGAAATCGCGGTAAGAAACGTGTTTGGGGATTTTCTTTCGGTTTAAACAACCGTATTTTTCGACGAATTCACTAAATTTCAGTCTTTTTGGGTAACCTAATCGTCGGATTTGAATCATTTCAACCATTCCGGTGTTTTTTAATTGTTCTAAAACTACATCTAAATCAAATTTTAATGGAATTTTTTCATTATTAGGTTTAATACAACGAATAAACCAAGGATTTGCTTTGCTCATCGAATCTAAAAGTTTTTGTAAGCTGTCGTTAAACCGTGCAGAAATCGTTGGGGTTCGTGGTTTAATTGTTACAAATCTTCCGTTTTGCCCTTTTGGTAATGTTTTCGAATGAATTTGATTCAATAAAGGTGTTGATATCGCTTTAATTAACGGTTCTTTACTGGAGGTTAATAAGTGTATTATTTCCGGTCGTAAAAAGTCGCGATTTTTATCCAAAAACCCTTCTGTTGAATACCAAACTTGTCCAGCAAAGTGTTTTATACCAAATTCCTTGAGATTTAAACGTGGTCGTGAATAATTTTCATTCAAAACATGATTATAATGACACTTTTCTAAGAATGACGAGTCTGAAGCTTTTGGAAAGTTGCTTTCATCATCTAATAAATGCAAAATCCCAACCGGTTTTTTCCCCAGCAAATTTAAAACGTTCGAATTATCCGGATACGTTAAATTACTCCATTTCAATTTTTCTTTAACATACTCCATTTGTTCCAATTTAAAAACGTAACGATTAAAATAATTTTGTAAAGATTCCGAGGCGAAATTGATGCAAAGCTGTTCGAAAGAGTTTTCTGGTAAATTTTCAAACCCAAAAATATCCAACAAACAAATTTTTTCCTCATTTTCAAAACTTTTCCCGTTCCTTTTGATCTCTTTGAAAATGATTAAATTGATTCTTTGAACTAGCCAATTAAAAAGACAGGAATAGAGCGCTTTCGCGAAAGCATCTCGAGTGTCCAAAGCTTGATCGATACTTAATGGAGAATAAATTTTATCCAAATGGGTATCAGTTGTACGAGTTGTTAAAGCTTTTTGAAGTCCGGATGTAGAGATTTCGAGTAAATGGGAGGTCCACTTAATTTCAACATCTGAACCAATTTCTACACCTTCCTGACCGTGACGAAGTTGGCGTCTAAAATAATTAATAACTAAAATAACACAGCCCGACAAAAATTTAAATGTTTTCTAAACCAACAACTAGACTATACTATCCCGAAGGTTTTTCATGTTCTAAATCCAAATTTAACCTCAAAAATGCTTCATCACGTAAGGTTTTCAAAATATCTTAGCCAAAATATGTTCAAAATGCGGTTTCTGGTCGTATTTGTGGTTAGGAGTTAAAAAAAACAATTTTTTTTAGAAGTTTTGAAATTATTACCCTTCCCATTTAAAACTCTTTTTCAATTACTTAAATATCTTTTTTCTTCTTCGAGATATCATCTGTTGAAATTAATAAGTACATCGGTTTGCTCTGTCCTTGATAAACTGATGTTGAGTTACATCAAGTTAGCGATGTTGACGCACAGTAAAACAAATATACGAAAATGTGATCAAATATCTAAAAATGAAGCTTTAAAGTTGAAATTTTTAACCATGCATTTATCTTTTAACCAAGAGGTATTCAATTGAGAAACTGGACATTCAAAATCCAGTTAATTTTTATGAATTTATTTGGTTTATAAGTACGAAGGCTTTCACGGCCGGTGTGAATTAAACTAAGATTAGAACTAAAACTAGAACTAACACTAGAAACTTTCGGGTTCACCGGCCGTGAAAGCCTTCGTACTTATATTATTAACCTTTATGGGGAGGATATCAACAAACAAATCAAGGATTTGGATAACTCACGAATTAGACAACGCAAGCTGTTGAGCAGTTTGGCCTTTCTACGAAGATGCAGAGAGAAGAAAGTAACGCCAACCTTCTTGAAGGTGAAGCACCACATCGACTCCGCTGCAGCACGTAGAATTTTGATTAGGACAGAACAAGCACTGCTACGAGAAAGAATCCACAAGACCTTCAATGATCTACAAAAAATAAGTACGACTCCACCTCTCACTTTCCAATTGTATATCCGGAGAAGACTGGGACAAAGTGGACAGACTAACAATGGAGAAGGCTAATCGCGAATTTCAGAAGACCCGTGACACACACATCAAAAAGTTTGAATCTCTGGAACGCCGGTCGCAAAAGAAGAAAGGTAATAGTTTACCAGTAGAAACAATCGTCATTAACAGATCGAATGTCCCACTAACGAAAGACGAAACCTTTGTGCGAAACTACGCAATCGCCCCGAAGAAGGTCCCAAAGGAAGAAATCATCTGCGAAGTGGAAGCAGCTGTTCGAGGGATGCCTGCACTGAAAGCCGAAGAGATCCGACAAGAAGTTGCGAGAGTATTGAAGTCGGCAAAACCACCAAAATCCAACTTGACGGTTGGTGAAAAGAAGGCACTCCGATCTATAAAAGAAAAATCAGAAATCGTCGTGTTACCAACAGACAAGGGGAATGCCACCGTTGTTATGGACAGGAAAGAATACGACGACAAAATGATAAACTTACTGGACCCAGCCACCTACACGAAGATCAAGAAGGACCCCACAGACAAAATCGTTAGAAAATGATAAAATCCACAGGAATTCCAGCAGAACAGCAGAAAGGTTTGTTTGTGCAGGCACCGGTACCACCAAGAATCTACGGACTACCGAAGATTCACAAACCAGACGTCCCCCTACGCCCTATCGTCAGCGCCATCAACTCCCCAACATACCAGCTGGCTAAACATCTTGCAAAGATTCTGTCCCCCTTTACAGGTAACACGGAATCGTATGTCAGGGATTCTACACATTTTGTGGAATCGCTAAAAGGTGTAAAGCTGGATGCTGGGGATATGTTGGTAAGTTTCGATGTGGAATCCCTTTTTACTAGGGTACCAGTTAAGGATGCTGTAGAGGGTCTTCGCCGAAAACTCATTCCGGAAGGTTTACCAGGATACGTGCCAGATCTGGTGGAGTATTGCTTATCGTCGACGTATTTCAGCTGGAAAGGAGAATTTTACGAGCAGTCCGAAGGGGCAGCCATGGGATCTCCACTATCGCCAGTTATAGCTAATTTCTACATGGAATTATTCGAAGAGGACGCTTTGAAGAAGAGCCAGTGGAAACCAAAACTATGGCTCCGATATGTGGATGACACGTTTGTGATATGGCAACATGGTCAAAAACGGCTCCAAGAGTTCTTGGATCACTTGAACTCTCAACATCCTATGATTAAGTTCACCATGGAAACAGAAACTGCCAAAAAACTACCTTTCCTAGATGTGTTGGTCACCAGGACGACAAATGGAGATATAGAACTTGGTGTATACCGAAAGAAGACCCATACCAATAGGTATTTACAGGCATGTTCACATCATCATCCCCAACAGAAGAGGTCCGTGATCCGTACATTATTTCAGCGAGCAGCGAGACTATGTGAAGGAGAGAACTTGAAGAAGGAGCAACACTTTCTACGAGGCGTGCTGCAGAAGAATGGATACACTTCGAGGGACATCAACCAGGCCATCAAGCAGCGAAAGCAGAAAGAGGACACGGTAAGTACAAAACCACTTGGATTTATCTGTCTTCCCTATGTTTCAGGTGTAACGGAACGAATTGCTAGGCACCTCAAGAAGAACGACATCGTAGTGCGGTACGGCACGGTCAGCAAAATTAGCCAAGGACAAACTAACTCCATTAAAAGGAGCGGGAGTCTATCGACTATCGTGTAGTTGTGGGAAGGTTTATGTTGGCCAAACTGGACGCAACGTCGAGTGCCGCATCAAGGAGCATGAGAGGGATGTAAGGCTGAAGAAGATCCAGCAGTCGGCGGTTGCGGAACATTGCCATGCAGAGGGGCACCGAATAGACTTCGAACAAACAAAGGTGCTGGCTAGGGACAACAGATACTACCAAAGACTGACAAGAGAAGCCATAGAGATTCACCGACATAAAAATAACGTCAACAGAGAGGATGGCTGGGAGCTTAGCAGAACATGGAAGATGGTGGTGAACACGAAGACCTCTTCCCGCCTCACACCGGACGCGACGCAATTAGTTATTAATTAGTTTGTAATTAGCGTTAACTGATTATTAATTAGTTTTTCCCACTTATATATAGTTACCGATTTTTTTATCTCGTCACTACGAACCAGTTTCTGAAGAAGGTTGCAACATGGCATCCGAAACGTCAAACCTTTTATTAAAAGACGTACGGCAAAACCCGAAAGTTTCTAGTTTTAGTTCTAATCTTAGTTTAATTTATTTGGTTTGTTAGCAAAGTTGTAGTTTTAATGGGAAAACTATAGCAGTATTTACAAAAATAAAATGATTGTTTACGAGATTTATTCATTCAAAAAGAGACAATTTACATATTATTTTTTATTTAATCTCTATAGCGTTTTATAAGATGAAAATCACAACCATATAGGATTTTCTACAAAAAAAATTTAAAACGATGGAATATTAATATAAAAAAATATGAGGCGGAAAGGTTATTCTTTAGTGACTTTTTTGCGGAAACTTCGAAACACTACTTGTAGATTAACTCTGATTAATTGGAACGATAAGAAAAAGGAAGTTGTCATTACACCAACCATGTGGTACGAGCCTAAGGATCACAATGAAGACTGTTACTTCTGTGCCTGTGATATAATAGGTTGTAATAAAAAAAATAAAGGAAACATATATTCTAACGTACAAAGCGTAACACCAGCCAAGAAAGGAGAAATAGCGAGATTAGACAAAGTACCACCTAATAAACATGAATGTTGTTTGGAAGAAATGAGTTCTGTTGAAAGTTGGCTTCAAGACTTAAAGAGAGGAACATGTTGTTACCCGGAACAAAAATTATAGCGTACAGAAGAAGAGATGAGGAATTTCTGAAATATTTTTCTAGTGAAAATTCCTTAGTTTATTGTAATGATATAGAAGGACTTATCAATACATATCTAGTAGATGTGTATAAGTCCGATGACTGGCTTCTCTTTATAGATTCTTCTAAAGAACGCCTTAAAGCAGTGTTGCTCCATAACGACAATAAATACGCAGCAATCCCTATTGGTCATTCCACCAGGCGAAAAGAATCATACGAAGACCTTCATTTGTACTCGAAAAAATCAATTACAACATCCACAACTGGTTTATATGTGGTGACTACTTTAAAATGATCAATATTTTGATTGGTTTACAATTAGGAAATACAAAAAATCCTTGCTTTCTCTGCATTTGGGACAGTCGTGCCCGAGAACAACATTGGATTAAAAAAAAGTGGCCTGAAAGATTTGATTGGAAAGTTGGTTCCAACAATGTTGTTTACAAGAGTCTTATTGACACTGTTAGGGATATTTTGTGTGCGGGAGATTTTGGGTTGGTAGTGCGGAGCGTGGGGTGGCAATGGAGTGATTCCCGCGTTCGAAAAAGTTCCGAGAACGTTAGAAAGATAGAAACGTTAGATAAAAACGAACAGGTTTGAACAAGATTGAGAGAGTCGAACATGAGACGTGTATCGCGAGAAAAGACGGACTAAACGGTTGTGTCTTTTTAAGAAGTATAAACGCTGAACTGAATTATATTGATATTTTGTTTGAAGTTTCAATAAAGTTGTTGATTAGTTAAATTTACATGAGTGTATTTACTTTAACACAAAGCGTATTTTGTTACCTCCACTCCATATCAAATTAGGCTTGATCAAACAATTCGTAAAAGCCTTAAATACTGATGGAAACTGTTTTAAATACCTTAAGTCTGCATTTCAAAATTTAAGTAATGCTAAAGTTAAGGAAGGTATTTTCGTGGGGCCTGATAACGCAAAAAAGTTAAGAAGTTGTACAAAATTTCTTGGGCAACCATCGGGACCCACAATATAAAAACATTGTATCGACAATGTTATTAAAATTTAAAAAATTAGGCTGTTTAATGAGTTTGAAGCTACATTTCCTATTTTCCCATTTAAATTACTTTCAGGAAAATGTAGGAGCCTTCAGCGAAGAAATAGGTGAACGATTCCATCAGGATTTGAAAGAAAAAGAGCGACACTATCAAGGTAGATGGGATGAAAGAATGATGGCTGACTACTGCTGGTCTTTGAAAAAAAACGATAACGCTGCTCAATATAAGCGTAAGAGTGTTAAGTGATCGTTTGAATTGATGCGCGATCGTTATCATAAGAAACTAAAATAACATCTAAACTGTTATAAATAGAAAAGAAGTTTTAAAAATACAAAATTACCCAGTAAACAAGAAACATCTGTGAAACATTTCAATTTTAACGTACAGTGAATTAAATGAAACATCTTAGAACTACGTTTCATATACGTGACAGATACGATTTTTACGAAAGGTATCTAAATATATGTATCAAATACATTTCAGTAGAAATATTTATGAAATATCATTAAAATATGTAGCAGAAACATTTCATTTGAAACATTTCGCTACAAATGTGCCTGAAACATGTCTGAAATATCTTCATCAGCGCCTGTCTTGTTCAATCTTGTTCTAGTGTTCTGTTCTCTGGGTTCTCAGTTCGAATCAATTCGAATCGTTCGAATATTGGTTTAGAATGGCGCAGGTAAGTTTTGTATAAGTTTTTTTTATATATCACCACTAGATTTAGTTAATGAAAATACGGTTGGTGAACACTATTTAAAGAAAGAATTTTACGTTTTCATATGTTTTAGTGGCAGTTAGGAAGAGCTTCCATTTAACTGATAAAGAATATGAACTGGTAGTAAGCAAATGGTTACGACAAGCGAATTTACGTTATAATAGGCGAAATAAGGAAAGCGCAGATGAGACACGATAATAATAAAGAATGTTGTTATTTTCTTTTAGTATTCTTTCTTTCGTCTACTCGTCGCAATACTGAAAACGTAGTGCAAGAATCGCAGCTCAAATATGAAACAAATTTAAAAATTTTGTGATGCCATTTCTCCATATACAGGGTGGTGTCCATTTAATGTGAGACAAGCGATTATCTCGAAAACGGTTTCTTTTACATAAAAATGAACCAAATGAAAGTTGTGCTGTGCGAAGGGGGAAACCATATGACGATAACATTTTTTGACCTTGACCTTATTTTCAAGGTTATATGAAAGTCAGTACAATGGCAAAACATCTTTTGAAAAAAATTGAAACTTCTTCAGAAACAATTAACTAACGTTTATAATCTAGCAAGAACAAGTAAAATGTATGAATTTTTAACATTTTCCTACCCGCTTCGATACATTGTCTTTAGTTCTTAATTCTTAGAATACTATTTAAGAATGCTCAACAACTTTGGCTCAATACCTTTGGAAAGAGGTCTAAAAGGTTCCGACATTTTTCCGCCTTTGTCAATTTGATAATAGATTAACGCATAAAAAACAAGAGTTCGTGGAACTGCTTATGTCGGCATTTTCAGAATATCGCTTTCAGAAACTTAATTGGTTGAATTGTGTTAAAATGTAACAGGTAACACTAAATTTGCATAAAAACTGCTTGGCAACAAATTCTGAATTCTTTCCATCGTTTTACATTAAGGCAAAGTGTGGCAGAAAAATTCGAAGTGATTTTTATTTATGGAGGAAGTGGCAGAAATGTTGCTGATAGTATAGCTTTGTATCAAGAACGTTTTCCTGATCGAAATACGCCTTCGAGAAGTACCTTTTACAGAGTTGTGAATGATTTTACTAACACTGGAAATGTGGAATCAAGAAAAAGAACTCGGCGAGCAACTGTAACTACGGAAGAAAAGGAAATTGCGGTATTAGCTAGCGTTGAAGTAAATCCTCAAGTTAGCACTCGACGACTTACAATTGACGCCGGAATATCGAAGAACAGCATTTTAAGAATATTAAAGCACAACAAGTATCACCCATACCACATTTCATTGAATCAACAGCTTTATGGAGCTGATTTTGAAAATCGATTAATATTTTCATATAAGACGTCAATTTCTTAGGTAACGTGCTATTCCCAGATGAGTCTACTTTTACAAACAAAGGACAAGACAACAGACATAACATGCATTATTGGAGCGTTGAAAATCAGAGATGGTTGCGTGAAGTAAAACATCAACGACCTTGGTCGGTTAATGTTTGGTGTGGTATAATTGGTGATAAATTGATCGGTCTATACTTTATTGATGGTATGCTGAATGGGGAGAAGTACCGAAATTTTTTAGATGACGTCTTACCAACGTGACTTGTACATTTGAGCAGGGAAGAAAGACAAAATATGTGGCTGCAAAATGTTGGGTGTCCAGCACATTTTTTCCAACAACTTTCATTTGGTTCATTTTTATGTAAAATGAACCGTTTTCGAGATAATCGCTTGTCTAACGTTAAATGGACCAGCCTGTATGTATATTTTATGTAGTTCTGTACTTTTATGTAAGTTATCCAAATTTTAGTAAAATTTCTTTATCTTGAACAATCATAAAAAAATTCTCGTCTCAAATTAAAGACTATGTTTCAATTAAAACACATAATAATATGACTACAAGTAAAGAATACCTATTTATTTTTTAAAAATCTTATTGCTATAAGTGAGACCACATGTTGTAATATTCTTTTTATCAAGAAAAAAGTGTCAGTATTACAAAATAAGAAAAACGAAAAAAAAAAACAATTCCACAATTGTAGTACATCTTTTGTGGTACATTACTTGTTTTATTGTATTATCTGACATGCAAATTGTCATGTAACTGTTTTTGGTCAGTTATTTTGTAATACTGATAGTTTTTCATAGTTAAATATCACAAATATATGTGTTTTAATTGAAACAATCGCGTCTGAGAAGAAAAATTTCTTTAGGTTATTCAAACATAAACAGAGATAAAAAAATCAAAAATACCACTAATATGGCTTAAATTTAACTTTATATTTAAATGACCTACATAAATTATTATTAGAATGTTTATGTTTAATTTGTTTACAAATGAGAATTTTATTTTAGTTACCAGTTTAATATATTTTGTATACATATTTACTAACTGTATTTAATGCATACCTACTCTTATACTTACTTTATTTGTCCTAATCAATGAGAAAACAGAATCGTAGAAATTATTGATGGATAATTTTGAAATTTGGTACAGTAGGCGTAAGTAACAAGTATAGTACTTCTATTATTAATTTTTCTACCTTAAGGTATGATTTTGTTGCAGCATCCACTGTCTGCGCCCCGGGTGGTATGGTCAGAAATGCTTCCTCAGCATATGCATATCTTCTGAGGAAGCATGTATGAGCATGTTGTCTGGGATGCAGATGCTAAACGCCAACAAAATTATATCTTCAGGTTTTCTGAAACGTCACCGAAACCTTTCAGAAATTACATTTAAATGTTTATGATACATACTAGTAATGTAATGTAAACGTAAACAGAAATAATTCAAAACCGTTAATGAAACATTTTAGTAATGTACCGTAATTGTCAACTGTATGTTGCAGAAACAGTTCAATAGAAACGTTTCAATGAAACATAAAAAGGGCCGGACATTAGCAGTTTCAGACACGTTTCAACTATGTTTCAGAAATATGTCGAAGAAACATTTCATGTTTCAATAATATGTATCAGAAATGTTTCTGAAACGCAAATTTGTTTACTGGGTAAATACAATAAAAAACAAATTAATTTAAAAATATTCGAGAATAAGTGAAAGTTATGATGTTTCATTGTTATAAAGTATATCAAAGAAAAATATTGTAAATTAATATTTACTTTCTCGCACTATATACCAAGTATATGAGACAAAGTATTGTAATCGTGCAAAGGTTCGACCTCGACATTTTGATGGATATACACGTTTTGAGGTGCCCTGAGTACTGATATTGACCATTCCCAGAAAATGCCTGTGCGTATTTATGTACGTACATGTAATAATGTGTGTAAACACGATAACTTAAAAACGCAATCAGTTACCGTAATGAAATTTGGTATATAGCTATTAAACCAAAATCGAAAGCTCTTAAACAACTTTTGGACCAAATCCACTAACCGGAAATAGCACTTTACCTGAAGACATTCAAATGTTTCATATAAACTTACACTTTTGATATGTATAGCCCAACATATACTTTCGTATACATCTAATAAATGATAAAAAATTACCATATATTGAATTTTAGCGAAATCGCTTGACCGCAAGTGTCACTTTACACCAAAACTTACAAAACTTGTAAGTAAAATTGGAAAATAAAAAGAGGTTATTTCAAACATGATGAATTTCTTAGTTTTAGGGGACAATTTCTCAGAGATCAAGAAAAATATTTAAATGAATAATATAAGATTTTAAGGGGGCAGAGAAATAGTTTTAAATGGCTTCTGTGGAGAAAAATTATCTTTTGATGTAAATTCAGCCTTGAATGTGCTGAAAAATCGTGTTTTTTGCATATTTTAGGTAAGATATCTTGAAAATCTTAGGTGATGAAGCAATTCGGATTCAGGGTATCGAAAATTATTTGGAAGGTATAGTCTAGTCTTTGGTTTAAAAATTTGTCTGCCTGTGTAATTAATTTAATTCAACAAAAACAATTATTACCTGTGAAAATAAACATTTCCCAAATGTAAAATTGAAGCCAAAATTTTCACAATCCCATCCCTTTCTTTTTCTTGTACCCTAAGCACCTCCATAGCTCTTACTAAACCATTCCAATCGGTTCCAGAACCACCCAAATTTCCACCCCCCACATTCCCCAATCCGCCTTGATTCAAATAAAAATATTTCTCAGCCTCTACTAATCCATACTTTTGCCTTTCTTCGACACTTAAACCATCTAATAACTCATAAAATACATGATAATTCCGTTCGTTGGGGGCTTGAGTGACAATTCTTGATTTTTCTAATAAATATTGAGTCAATTTCGCACCGTAAATTGATGAATTTTTGAAATAGATTTCTAAATATTTTCCAAATCGCGATGAGTTATCGTTTTGGGTCGTTTGAGCGTTACCAAAAGCTTCCAAGAGAGGAGTGGCTTCTAAAATTTGTTCGGTAATCAAACTATATCCGAAATTATCGTTTGAGTTTTCGTTAAAACTCTTTTTTAACGGCGATACTGCGGCTAAATATTGCAACACTAATTTCGAATTTTCCGTTTTTCCACTTCCACTTTCACCGTTAATGACAACCACTTGCGGTTTCGGTAAAGAATTATAAACGGCAGAACTTAATGCGAAAAGATGTGGTGGAAGATCGCCGAGTAATTTTCCGGAGTATTTTTGAACGGATTCGACGTTGTAAAAGGACGAATCGAAGGTTTTGTATGGATTTAAAGCAATCAAAATGGAACCTACGTAAGTATAAATTAAATTTCGATCATAACGAATTTTTAAGTTCCATAATAAAGCTGCTTCGTGAAGATCGGCAAGTTGAGTCATATCTTCCATACCGTTTAAACCGAGATCTTGACGTTTTTGTATAGTTTGATCCGTATTGGTTAAAGCGAATGTTTGTGGCTTAAAAAAAATATAATTAAGTGTAATAAAATAATTAAAATGATAACTTACTTTATTATTTATAACAGCTTGAACGGTTAAGATTTGGGCCGTTTTGTGATTTTCTAAAACTTCCCCTGGAAGCCAATTTCCCACTCCTGGATCAAACCAGATTAAATCACCTGGATTCCAGTCCATTTTCAAATTAATCTTTTTTTCGGGTTACAAATTCGTTCAAAAAGTTTTCATCTAAATCAGAAAAAGCACATCTTTTCGATTAAACGACTTTCTCTATTCAATCTATGTTATTACGTAAATAAATTTAATTTTAAGGAATTTTGAGTTATCTAACAATTTGTAAAGGATTAAAGAAATGTGTTATTGTATCCGTACAGGAAACAACAATACTAACAACTAAACAAAAAACTTTCTAACCACTTCTTTCGAGTAGGTAATGTTCAGAAGGTCGCAATGTGTTAATCGACACATTCTTTAAATAATATGCATAACTACACGTATCCATTCAGATTTCTGTTTAGAAATTAAATTTAATATTTACGGATTTGAAAAAATTAATTCAAAAAATTATTATGTATTGTGGAAGTAAAACTAATAACGATTAAATACGAGTATTTGACAAGAAAAGACTCATTTTTTTATCATTTATTTGACCTCGCTAAAGCTTACGCAAATGTAAACACACCTCTTCAAAGGAATCTTCTTATATTAGTATTCACAGTTTCAAATACATTGATTATAAATTCTATAAAAACATTAAAGTCTTGATTATTCACGGATCATTAAACCAGAGTGAATTTAACCCTGGCGTTCTATAATTTTCTTCTATTAAATACTTGTGCAGTTCTGCGTGAGGAATAATCGTATACTAATAATTTCTTTGTGGGCAACCTGTATTTGAAAAAATCTTGTAGAGTGTAGCATGCTGTGCTACACTATACAAGATTAAAGTCTGTGTAAACCACAAATTGATGTCCATGCAAAAAATTTGATACTAGTGTAAATTGCTAACAATTTGCTATCAAAACTTGAATAATTTATTTCGCTTGGAAAGAATTTTTGAGAAAAAGATGCTAAAGGTTGTGTTTTAGTGTCTATAGTCTGTGATAAAACTGCTCCCATGTCTTTACTTGAGGTGTCTGTCGTCAGTGAAAGAGTAGCTTGTGGTGATGGGTGTGCAAGAGTGATTTTGATAAAAGTTCTTTGGCTGTAGTGAAAGAACTGTTGTGATGATGTGTCCAGGAAGTGATTGATTTAAATTTTTTTGAATAAAGTGTTATTGATAAATGATGTAAAAGAGGACCCGACGGTATATTTCCTGTTCTTCTTCAATGGAGTCTAGAGAATATGAAAATACACTTGATGAGAGTTTTTAAGGCCTGCTTAGCCTTTAACTACGTTCCCATCAGCTGGAGGAAGGTTACAGTAACCTTTATACCAAAGAATGGAAAAAAGGACCCAACGGATCCTAAAGCCTTTCGACCAATTAGTCTCTCATCATTTCTTTTAAAGACGCTTGAAAGACTATGTGAACATTAATTAGAGAGAATGTATTTAAAGCGTTTTCTTTGCATTTCAACCAACATGCATATATCAAAGGTAAATCTGTGGATAGCGCCCTACACATGGTAGGGCGCTATCTGGGAACTTTCCTTGACATAGAGGGAGCGTTTGACAAAACCACCTTTAGTAGCATTAACCTGGCACTGGAATCTCGAAGAGTGCCATCGGTCATCGCGGGCTGGATTAAAACAATGCTAGCAAGCAGAGTTGTTCAGACTAAGGCGAAAGGACACACAGTACAGAGAGCTGTGGTTAAGGGTTGCCCACAAGGTGGGGTACTCTCACCGCTTCTCTGGTGCTTAATAGTTGATGATCTCATTCCTGAGTTAAATAATAAATATCTCTTCACAGTTGGTTACGCAGACGACGTGGCTATTTTGTTAAGAGGGACAATTTTCTTTGTTACAGAATGCAGCAGGCACTTAAACTCGTTGAACGATGGTGTGAAGAACATACCCTCTCTGTCAATCCTAAAAAGACAGAGACTGTTCTCTTCACTAAACAGAAGAAACTGGGACACTTAACGCCACCCAATTTCTGCAATAATCCATTAACCTTTGCTCCAGAGGTGAAATATCTGGGTGTTATCTTGGACAAAGGACTAACTTGGACATCACACATTAGTTGCAAAATCAAAAAAGCAACGATTGTACTGACTCAGTGCCGAAGGGCTATTGGGAATACTTGGGGATTAAATCCGAAAGTTACAATGTGGATCTACACTTCTGTGATAAGACCCATGGTAGCTCACGGAGCCATAGTCTGGTGCTCAGCAGTAAAACAAGCATATAAAACTACATTGCTGCATCAATTGCAACGACTGGCCTGCCTGCTAATCACAGGCGCTATGATGGCATTGCTTCGGTTGCGATCAGTAAATGAAAAGCAGGTTGTTAAAATGGGAATAGTCCGGAGCAAGCCCTGGAGTGAGGCTGTTAGTAAACAACACCTCCTTAAAGCTCGCACAGACTACATTACACCTACTTTCTTAGGCAAGCCACACTTTGGCATTGAAACGATACCCCAGCGCAACTCAAGCTCGGGCAATACGCTGACCATCTACACTGATGGATCAAAAAAGGCTGGAGGTTCCGGAGCGGGAATCTTCTCGCACGATCTCCAGCTGCACCTTTCCACTTCGTTAGGATCGTATTGCACGACTGCTCAAGCCGAATTAATTGCTATAAATATAGCAGCCGGTGCGATTATCGACTCCAAAAAAGTCGGCAGAAACGTTGTAATCTGTATTGATAGCAGACAGGCTATGCTGGCGGTTGGCAGGCATCATACTGCATCATCGTTGGTGAAGTCCTGTCGGCAATCACTCGAAGAGGCAAACGTATACAACAACGTCACGATAAAATGGCAAAAAGGACACATCGGAATTAAAGGACATGATGAAACGGGCGGCTAACAAGTCACCGATCTCCCCTGAACCGTTTGTACCACTAGCTGTTAATACAGCATCAAAACTGATAAACTCCATCTCCCACCGAGCTTTTTGCGATAGATGGGATGGGACGGCAGTAGGTGCCTTTGCTAAGAAAACTCTGCTCTACCCTGACCGGAAGACATCTACTCAGTTTCTGGGAAAATCGAAAAGTGACTTGAGGCTTCTCACCCACTTCCTGACCGGACACTGCAGGTTACGTAAGCACATGTTTTACATGAAGCTGGCGAATACACCCCTCTGTAGAGGGTGTGAAATGGAAGACGAGACGGTAAGTCATACTGTTTGTGACTGTCCAAACCTCGTGTACTTAAGGGAATCTATTTTCGTAGTACCATGGCTCCAAATTTCGGATATAAGGAACATACCTTTCTGTTCTATATTAACGTTCATGAAAAGATTGGGCTGGTTTTCTGACTCTTGAATGAACAGTAAACTGTGGGGACGTACAAAGGGTCCGCTGGGGCCTAAGTGCTGTGAGTAACTCACCCCCACGTGAAACTACATACACACATGATGTAAAAGAGCTAAAATGTTTGAGATGTTTGTCAAAAATCTGTAATAAAAATTTATCATTCCTAAGAATCGCTGTAATTGTTTAAGTGTGTTTGGTTTTGAAAATTCAGTTATGGCATTAACCTTAGATTGTGAAGTTTAGTTTCAGTTAAAACTCCAAAAACACATTTTATTAGTTGAATATTGATATTGCAAGAGGTTAACCTCTCAAACAATTGTAGTAAACGAAGATAATGTTTTTTTCATTGTGACTGGCTACTAGAATATCATCTAGATATACAGAAAGGAAATCTAACTCAGAAAGAACTTCATTTATAAACCTTTGTGAATTCGACCAAACGGTGTAGTGATAGCCGTTTTGCGAATATTGTCTTTTTCTACAGGAATTTGATGATACGCTCTTGCCAGAATTAATTTTGAAAAAATTTTGCAATTATTTACATGTAGATTAAAATCCTGTATGTGCAGAAGAGGATAACGATATGGTATAGTGATGTTGAGTTGTCGATAGCCTCCACATGGTCTCCAATCGTTGGAATCTTTCTTAGGAACCATGTGAAGAGGCGACACTGTAGAAGAAGAAGAGGGTGAGCAGATTCCTAATGCCACCATCTGTTCGAATTCTTTTTTTGCGATGTTGTGCACGTCTAAACGTCGAGGACGACAAAACGGTAAGTGTAAGTTGGTAACGATTCTGTGTTTAGTGTTATGTTCAACTGGTTTTGTAAACGCCTTTTGGCTTCAAAAAAAAAGTTGGTTTTTAACACTATTCAAAAAAATCAGGCCAAAAAGTTGCAGAAAACACTTCCAGCTAAACATAATGTAAATGTGTCTACATCTATGGGTGACTCAAAGGCACAATCAAATAAAGAGTCAGTCCTAGTTGAAGAATTTCGACCAATAGAGATACCTACACAATTATGATCAAAATTTAATTTTTGTAAGAACACTGCATTTTCTATTTGCACACTTCATATATAGGAGAAAGTTAATGTAAGTACCAGCACTTAGATTATCTCAATAACACACTTAAGCTCGGTTTTACAAACGTTTATCAAATTGAGGTTAGACAATGACAATTGAAAAAAATTACATTTATAAATAAAGAATTTTATTTTACAGCATATTTATTTCACAAATACAACACACCTCACGTTCCTTTTAAACAAACCTCATTTATAATACAAAAGCGCACAACTTTAAATTCAACTGTACCTATATGTAAACGTCCGTATAACTGTAAAACCCGTTTCAATTCACCAACAAATCGTTTAAATTCTTTGCATTAATAAGAATTTTGTTAGCATCTTAACACAAAAAAGAAATTTTTCATACGATTGCAAACCTATTGACCTAAAAAAAAATAGAGGAGGGAAGACAAAAAAAGTGTTACTCGTTTCGACCAACGTTAAAATCACTTTAAAATCTATTAATTTTATTCAAGTTATAAACAAAAACTAACTCAATATTATGTTAAATCAACTTAAAATTCCTTAAAACCAAATAATATGTAATATAATTTATTTTAACTTACCATAACAAAGTTAACACTTGTGTTTAAATATTAAAATAACCATTTAAAACTGCGGTAATGATGTCCAAGTGTTCGAAACGAATCGTTGCGAAGTAAACAGCACAATCTAACTTAACTTAAGAACCTTTTAAAGACGTTTTGAATGGTGTACACGACGATCAACAAGTGTTTCAGTCTCCGATGACAGCAAATGTCGAGTCGCGATGGGTTGGGTTATTTTTTTTTTAGGTTGGTACCGTTTAATGTAAAATGACACGTCAAATGAAACAAAAAGATTTCTAGAAAGGATTATGTTCTGATATTTTAATGTGTTAATATTTATAGTTTTGAAATAAATATTGGTTAATATATAATAAAATTAGTGAATGAACTGGGTTTTGATTAAAATATGAATAAATACGTGCTGACATCTATAAACTAGCGGAAAAATTTGTGTGTGCACTTTTCAAAGCGTTTAGTTGATTTAGTTGACTTAACTTATAAAGCCCAATTTGGTACAACTTTTCGACCTCAATATATTCCTGTTTTGTGTACACGTAGGTTATCTTGAGGAAGTATATTGCTGTTTTATAGTATTTTAATCCTCCCGTACACGCAATTGCGTCGTCGAGCAAAAGATGGCGCTGTTTGAAAACTTATGATTTAGTATCCGAATTTTATTATTTACTTTTTTGTATTAAATCTATATAACTTAACCCATTTGCATTATAGGCACATATATTTGCGGAACAACTAAATTAGGCTTTAAGTCTTCAAATAAAAGATTGATAAAAATAATATGAAGTTAGCTTCAAATCCAACATGTATGTAAATTAAATAAATAAAATACGTTGGTTTAGTTTTAATAAAAATGAGTATTTGTTATTATTTATGAATTAATTTTAGGTTAAAATATTACTAAAAGAAAAACTAATTTATTGTAATTAAATCGCATTATAATTATGAACGTAGCCCTCATTTTTAGAATTCCGCGATGTCAAAAATCAACCATGTCAAAAAGTCAAATTTGTTTAATTTGTTGTAAGCTTTAACGTAAAACGAGATTTCAAACCTAATAAACCGCAATTAAACCTTTAAAATCGTTGTATTAAAATTCTGGAACTTTATTTTTGTACATTATTTGTAAGTATTCTCGAATTTCATATTGATGTTTGATTTCATCTAATGATAAAAAACATTTTGTTTAGGTTACTCATACAATCCAACATGTGTACTGAACAGAGTGCATATATTCAAGATTCACGTGGGATTAAGCTGGATTTAAGATCAAATGAAGTAAGTGTACAAATATAAAATGTTGATAAATATTAATCTATTTTGTTGTATTGTTCTGTAAGGAATTTACCATTGGTAGAGCTCTAAACCGTTCCTTAACAATTGAAGATTTAAGAATCAGCCGTACCCATTGTCGTTTTAAAGAAGTAAATGGAGTTTGGAATGTTGTTAATGAGGTACGATTTTTATCATTTTGAGGTTATGTCATTTTTTTACACTCTTATTATTAAATAATTGCAATTTTTGTTTAGAGCGTAAATGGAACAATTGTTAATGGTAATCGCATTCCATCAAAACAATTTCATGTTTTGTCGAATGGTGATATATTAAAACTTACCGAAGATATCTTTTTTACTTTTTTTGCAAGTACACCTAACGTTATGGGAATATGTGATATAGTTGATAAGATTGAAACAGAGCACCATTATAATACCAGATCAAATAGTACTTCAAACACACAGTTAATTGAAAATGTTACAAATGGTCAAGAAAAAGTCGGTTATGAGAAAGATAAAGAAGGTGCTGGAGAGGCGTCTGATGTTGCAGGGAAAGTGGTTGAACCAGTATCTGAAAAAGTTGAAACAGAACTACAATGTAGCATTTGTACTGAGTTATTTGTGAAAGCACAAACATTGAATTGTTCTCATACTTTTTGTAACAGTTGTATACAGGCTTGGAAAAGAAAAAACTACATCTGCCCAATTTGTAGGGCGAAAATAAAAACTATAACTCCAACTATTGTGCTTGATAATTTAGTTAATACAGTAAGTAGTTTTTTATGTGTATTTATAAATATAAATGGGATGAAATTCTCCATATTTCTCTAATATAATAAAATATGATGTAGATAAAAGTAAAAACTTTTTGAGAAATACTAAAATGTTTAATTCAATTCTAGCAGACTTGTTTTGAAACTAATGTTTCATCTTCAGTACTTAGAATATTATACAATATAATGGAAAAATATTATGTTAGTAGGTGGGGTTCAGGAATAGATCTAAATCTCTTTCAACTTAATTTACAAACGAAAATTAAATTTAACAAAATTAAAAAACTTCAATAATATAGTTAAAATCTTGGAAGGTAACATTATATGGTATAATATTCTAAGTATTGAAGATGAAACATTAGTTTTGAAACATGTCTGCTTGAATTGAATTAAACATTTTAATATTTCTCAAAAAGTTTTTACTTTTACCTACATCATATTTTATTTATAAGTACTTATTCCTTGTTTTTCATAGGTTATTGAAGCATCATCTGAGGAAATTAAAAAGAATCGTCAACTCCTTCTTCAAGAGCGCGAGAAATTGCCCATAAAACGTTTAAAAAACGATAGTAAATTTAAACGAACTAGAAGGTCAGTTCGTTCACTCGCCAGTCGTGGTACTTCTGGAAGTACTAATTCAGCTGGAGTTACACGTAACCTAAGAGCGTCTACAAGAGGGTCAACAGCTGCTGAATCTGCACCACCAGAGGCAATTTGGATTAGTTCTTCTGACTCTGATTCTGAGTCAGATGAATACAGTACTTTTGATTTTGATCTGGATACCGATTCAGAGACTATGGACACATTGTTGTCAAATTTAGACGATATTATGAACGACGATGCAAATGGGAGTATGTTTTCGGCTTTTTATTCAGATGGGCATAGTGAATATGTACCAGGCAACCCAGAAGTTTATTATGGTGGTTATGGTTCATGTTTCAGGTGTGGCGCGAGAGGCCATTGGGCCAATGGGTGTCCATTAAGATGAAAAATTTTTGAATTGTAATTTAATTTGTAATTTGTTACCTACTTTTTCTAATTTTTAAACTTTTGTTTCTATTCTATTCAAATTCGAAGATTAAAGTTTCTTTTCAAAGTGGTGTGATTTTTATATCCATTATAGTTCAAGTAAGGGTAAATTCATTTAAAATTGTAGATAAGAAAAATTGTAGAATTATAGATATTAGTTGTCGCAAAAGTCTTAATTTACTAAATATAGAATTTATTAATAATTAGTCTCAAGGAGGAAATTCAATTACTTTTCTCAGAGTTAAGAGACATAAAGTTTAAAGTAGAATAAAAGTATCACGTTGTAACTTTGATCAATCCAACTGTAAGCACACTCAAGTAAATGTCATCTCTGAAAAGCTTTCCTTGATATAAATATTAAATAAAAGGATTTAAGTGTCTCCTTTCTGAGATATCCTGGTCACGTTATCGTCGATGCCAAAGTAAAAGGTTATTATCGATCCGGCTGAAAGCCTTAGTTAAAGTATATATTTTTTAAGAAATAGGAATCGTATGTACAGGAATATATTAATAAAATTTTCTTACAAATTTTCTTTTGTAATATCAAATATACCATGAAGGAATGTGGATTAAGGTTCGTTTTCTTTAGAAATGTCCAATAACCACTATTATTGTTTTATTTCATTCAATTACATCTGGTTAACAAGTGAAAAATATCAATTACCAAAAAAATAAACTCTTTAAATAGGAACTTAGCTTAAAAATAAAATGTTTTAATTGATTTATTGCTACAAATACATTGTTAGATGTTTTGGCACTTTACCTACATATTTAACGATTTATAAGGTACTTTATCTTTAATTTTAAAGCTTAACTTATATAACATTTTTTATTAATACTGGATGAAATAGGGAAACAGATGATTTATTATTTTAGTGAATATTTTAATATCTGTTTCACCATTTCATCTCGTTTAGTTATTAATAATTTTTATAGTAAGTACACATTTTTCTAATTTATTTAAATAGAGGGGTTTTTCTGAAATTCTCCGTTAATAATAGCAATAATTAATTTTTTACTTCACTTTTATTTATTATTTTTTTAAGTAACGTTTGCTCCCAATGATTTGTTCCATTTGAATAACTTGTAAGTTTTGATTAACGAATTAAAGCTTTCGATTGAAATTTGGATTTTCCAATATTTGTTTTATTATTTTATCTTACATAAAATATCTCACATTCAAGCTTTTTAATTGACAAATACTCATAAACAATATTCTAATATCAAATTATACATGTACTTGATTATTGATAGTTAAATACCGCGCAAACAAATTTTCATTTAATTTAACAACAAATTTCAATCAAAAGGCGAAATTTACATTGATATGTATTATTTTTTTAATCTCTAAAATCGACTAGAAGACACTAATTAACTTCTATTAATTGGAATCACAAGAAGTGTGTAAATTACAGCAATTTTGCCTTCTTCTAACTTGATACCAAATATTCTTATAATTCACTCTTTTTTACAATTTTTTTTAAATGTTGAATATTAAGCACTTAATTTCAAATCTAGTTTTATCATTATAATTTATTATTAAAATAAAGTCTATTTTATTTTTATCAACGAGGCAAGAAAACCCTAGAAAATGTATGTCAGTAAACGCTTAGTTTTTAAGGTTAATAAATACAATCTCCAGGTGTTTTTCAAATTTTCTAATTCCTAACATACTTTTATTTTTTGCGATTATTGCAAAATCATTCAATCCTGGGTACGGTGCTAGAATTAAGATAGCAACAATGCAATCAAGAAAGATCCAATGTATCTTTGAGCTACCTCGCACCATAACATATTAACAATAACTTGCTGCCTTTTCGGACTGAACTGTCGCCTTCAAGACAAATATTGCGCAGTTGCTGCCAACATCTAAACTAGTGATGGAACGGATAGTGATTTTGCGAAAAGCCGGATATCCGGTTATCCGGCATATCTATCCTGCCATTATGGTTATAATTTCTGGTACATTTCTGAAGTGATACCCTACATTGCCACATTATTGCGATATTTGAATAAAAATGAAATTAATAAGAAACCTGATAAGATATGTCAACTTATTTGGATCCAAGATACAAAATAAACTTTTTTGATGCTGATTTAACTAACGAAGCAACTCTAAAAAGAGGATACTTTAAGAAATAAATTTTTAGCGAATTTTGAAAGTTATCGATGAAAATTGCAACATCGAAAATTTTATCAAAACTTCAAATATTATTTTCTCAAAAACTAAAAGTTATTTTTCAAAACGGGTTGGTTCATTGGAAAGAGGACACTTTTATTAACACTTTGGGATATTTTCATACTCATACTCCAAGAAATTGATTTAATACGAATTTTTAAAACTTAATCGCCGAAAATTGCAAAATTCGAAAAAATTGTCGATTATTTCAAAAATTTATTTCTCAAGAACTAAAAGTGATTTTTCAAAACGGCTTTTTGCATTAAAAAGAGGATACTTTAATTAATAATTGGTGATATTTCCACAAGGATCCTTCAAGAAATAAATTTTATAGCGAATTTTGAAAGTTATCGATGAAAATTGCAAAATCGAAAATTTTATCAAAACTTAAAATATTGTTTTCTCAAAAACTAAAAGTTATTTTTCAAAACGGATTAGTTCATTGGAAAGAGGACATTTTTATTAACACTTTGGGAACTTTTCATACTCATATTCCAAGAAATTGATTTAATACGAATTTTTAAAACTTAATCGGCAAAAATTGCAAAATTCGAAAAAATTGTCGATTATTTCAAAAATTTATTTCTCAAGAACTAAAAGTGATTTTTCAAAACGGCTTTTTGCATTAAAAAGAGGATACTTTAATTAATAATTGGTGATATTTCCACAAGGATCCTTCAAGAAATAAATTTTATAGCGAATTTTGAAAGTTATCGATGAAAATTGCAACATCGAAAATTTTATCAAAACTTCAAATATTGTTTTCTCAAAAACTAAAAGCTATTTTTTAAAACGGGTTGGTTCATTGGAAAGAAGACACTTTTATTAACACTTTAGGAAATTTTCATACTCATATTCCAAGAAATTGATTTAATACGAGTTTTTAAAACTTAATCGGCGAAAATTGAAAAATTCGAAAAAATTTTCGATTATTTCAAAAATTTATTTCTCAAGAATTAAAAGTGTTTTTTCAAAACGACTTGTTGCATTAAAAAGAGGATACTTTAATTAATAATTGGCGATATTTCCATAAGGATCCTTCAAGAAATAAATTTTATAGCGAATTTTGAAAGTTATCGATGAAAATTGCAACACCGAAAATTTTATCAAAACGTCAAACATTGTTTTCTCAAAAACTAAAAGTTATTTTTCAAAACGGGTTAGTTCATTGGAAAGAGGACATTTTTATTAACACTGTGGGAAATTTTCATACTCATATTCCAAGAAATTGATTTAAAACGAGTTTTTAAAACTTAATCGGCGAAAATTGAAAAATTCGAAAAAATTGTCGATTATTTCAAAAATTTATTTCTCAAGAACTAAAAGTGATTTTTTAAAACGGCTTTTTGCATTAAAAAAAAGGATACTTTAATTAATAATTGGTGATATTTCCACAAGAATCCTTCAAGAAATAAATTTTATAGCGAATTTTGAAAATTATCGATGAAAATTGCAACATCGAAAATTTTATCAGAACTTAAAATATTGTTTTCTCAAAAACTAAAAGTTATTTTTCAAAACGGGTTGGTTCATTGGAAAGAGGACATTTTTATTAACACTTTGGGAAATTTTCATACTCATATTCCAAGAAATTGATTTAATACGAATTTTTAAAACTTAATCGGCGAAAATTGAAAAATTCGAAAAAATTGTCGATTATTTCAAAAATTTATTTCTCAAGAACTAAAAGTGATTTTTCAAAACGGCTTTTTGTATTAAAAAGAGGATACTTTAATTAATAATTGGTGACATTTCCACAAGGATTCTTCCAGAAATTAATTGTATAGCGAATTTTGAAAGTTATCGATGAAAATTGCAACATCGAAAATTTTATCAAAACTTCAAATATTGTTTTATCAAAAATTAAAAGTTATTTTTCAAAACGGGTTGGTTCATTGGAAAGAGGACATTTTTATTAACACTTTGGGAAATTTTCATACTCATATTCCAAGAAATTGATTTAATACGAATTTTTAAAACTTAATCGCCGAAAATTGCAAAATTCGAAACAATTGTCGATTATTTCAAAAATTTATTTCTCAAGAACTGAAAGTGATTTTTCAAAACGGCTTTTTGCATTAAGAAGAGGATACTTTAATTAATAATTGGTGATATTTCCACAAGGATCCTTCAAAAAATTAATTGTATAGCGAATTTTGAAAATTATCGATGAAAATTGCAACATCGAAAATTTTATCAAAACTTCAAATATTGTTTTCTCAAAAACTAAAAGTTGTTTTTTAAAACGGGTTGGTTCATTGGAAAGAGGACACTTTTATTAACACTTTGGGAAATTTTCATACTCATATTCCAAGAAATGGATTTAATACCAATTTTTAAAACTTAATCGGCGAAAATTGCAAAATTCGAAAAAATTGTCGATTATTTCAAAAATTTATTTCTCAAGAACTAAAAGTGATTTTTTAAAACGGCTTGTTGCATTAAAAAGAGGATACTTTAATTAATAATTGGTGATATTTCCACAAGGATCCTTCAAGAAATTAATTGTATAGCGAATTTTGAAAGTTATCGATGAAAATTGCAACACCGAAAATTTTATCAAAACGTCAAACATTGTTTTCTCAAAAACTAAAAGTTATTTTTCAAAACGGGTTGGTTCATTGGAAAGAGGACATTTTTATTAACACTTTGGGAAATTTTCATACTCATATTCCAAGAAATTGATTTAATACGAATTTTTAAAACTTAATCGGCGAAAATTGCAAAATTCGAAAAAATTGTCGATTATTTCAAAAATTTATTTCTCAAGAACTAAAAGTGATTTTTCAAAACGGCTTGTTGCATTAAAAAGAGGATACTTTAATTAATAATTGGTGATATTTCCGCAAGGATCCTTCAAAAAATAAATTTTATAGCGAATTTTGAAAATTATCGATGAAAATTGCAACATCGAAAATTTTTTCAAAACTTCAAATATTGTTTTCTCAAAAACTAAAAGTTATTTTTCAAAACGGGTTAGTTCATTGGAAAGAGGAGATTTTTATTAACACTTTGGGAAATTTTCATACTCATATTCCAAGAAATTGATTTAATACGAATTTTTAAAACTTAATCGGCGAAAATTGCTAAATTCGAAAAAATTGTCGATTATTTCAAAAATTTATTTCTCAAGAACTAAAAGTGATTTTTCAAAACGACTTGTTGAATTAAAAAGAGGATACTTTAATTAATAATTGGTGATATTTCCACAAGGATCCTTCAAGAAATAAATTTTATAGCGAATTTTGAAAGTTATCGATGAAAATTGCAACATCGAAAATTTTATCAAAACTTCAAATATTGTTTTCTCAAAAACTAAAAGCTATTTTTTAAAACGGGTTGGTTCATTGGAAAGAAGACACTTTTATTAACACTTTAGGAAATTTTCATACTCATATTCCAAGAAATTGATTTAATACGAGTTTTTAAAACTTAATCGGCGAAAATTGAAAAATTCGAAAAAATTTTCGATTATTTCAAAAATTTATTTCTCAAGAATTAAAAGTGATTTTTCAAAACGACTTGTTGCATTAAAAAGAGGATACTTTAATTAATAATTGGCGATATTTCCATAAGGATCCTTCAAGAAATAAATTTTATAGCGAATTTTGAAAGTTATCGATGAAAATTGCAACACCGAAAATTTTATCAAAACGTCAAACATTGTTTTCTCAAAAACTAAAAGTTATTTTTCAAAACGGGTTAGTTCATTGGAAAGAGGACATTTTTATTAACACTGTGGGAAATTTTCATACTCATATTCCAAGAAATTGATTTAAAACGAGTTTTTAAAACTTAATCGCCGAAAATTGCAAAATTCGAAAAAATTGTCGATTATTTCAAAAATTTATTTCTCAAGAACTGAAAGTGATTTTTCAAAACGGCTTTTTGCATTAAGAAGAGGATACTTTAATTAATAATTGGTGATATTTCCACAAGGATCCTTCAAAAAATTAATTGTATAGCGAATTTTGAAAATTATCGATGAAAATTGCAACATCGAAAATTTTATCAAAACTTCAAATATTGTTTTCTCAAAAACTAAAAGTTGTTTTTTAAAACGGGTTGGTTCATTGGAAAGAGGACATTTTTATTAACACTTTGGGAAATTTTCATACTCATATTCCAAGAAATGGATTTAATACGAATTTTTAAAACTTAATCGGCGAAAATTGCAAAATTCGAAAAAATTTTCGATTATTTCAAAAATTTATTTCTCAAGAACTAAAAGTGATTTTTTAAAACGGCTTGTTGCATTAAAAAAAGGATACTTTAATTAATAATTGGTGATATTTCCTTAAGGATCCTTCAAGAAATAAATTTTATAGCGAATTTTGAAAATTATCGATGAAAATTGCAACATTGAAAATTTTATCAAAACTTCAAATATTGTTTTCTCAAAAACTAAAAGTTATTTTTCAAAACGGGTTGGTTCATTGGAAAGAGGAGATTATTATTAACACGTTGGGAAATTTTCATACTCATATTCCAAGAAATTGATTTAATACGAATTTTTAAAACTTAATCGGCGAAAATTGTAATATTCGAAAAAATTGTCGATTATTTCAAAAATTTATTTCTCAAGAACTAAAAGTGATTTTTCAAAACGACTTTTTGCATTAAAAAGAGGATACTTTAATTAATAATTGGTGATATTTCCACAAGGATCCTTCAAGAAATTAATTGTATAGCGAATTTTGAAAGTTATCGATGAAAATTGCAAAATCGAAAATTTTATCAAAACTTAAAATATTGTTTTCTCAAAAATTAAAAGTTATTTTTCAAAACGGGTTGGTTCATTGGAAAGAGGACATTTTTATTAACACTTTGGGAAATTTTCATACTCATATTCCAAGAAATTGATTTAATACGAATTTTTGAAACTTAATCGCCGAAAATTGCAAAATTCGAAAAAATTGTCGATTATTTCAAAAATTTATTTCTCAAGAACTAAAAGTGATTTTTTAAAACGGCTTGTTGCATTAAAAAGAGGATACTTTAATTAATAATTGGTGACATTTCCACAAGGATTCTTCAAGAAATTAATTGTATAGCGAATTTTGAAAGTTATCGATGAAAATTGCAACATCGAAAATTTTATCAAAACTTCAAATATTGTTTTCTCAAAAACTAAAAGTTATTTTTCAAAACGGGTTGGTTCATTGGAAAGAGGACATTTTTATTAACACTTTGGGAAATTTTCATACTCATATTCCAAGAAATTGATTTAATACGAATTTTTAAAACTTAATCGCCGAAAATTGCAAAATTCGAAAAAATTGTCGATTATTTCAAAAATTTATTTCTCAAGAACTAAAAGTGATTTTTCAAAACGACTTGTTGCATTTAAAAGAGGATACTTTAATTAATAATTGGTGACATTTCCACAAGGATTCTTCAAGAAATTAATTGTATAGCGAATTTTGAAAGTTATCGATGAAAATTGCAAAATCGAAAAATTATCAAAACTTAAAATATTGTTTTCTCAAAAATTAAAAGTTATTTTTCAAAACGGGTTGGTTCATTGGAAAGAGGACACTTTTATTAACACTTTGGGACATTCTCATACTCATATTCCAAGAAATGGATTTAATACCAATTTTTAAAACTTAATCGGCGAAAATTGCAAAATTCGAAAAAATTGTCGATTATTTCAAAAATTTATTTCTCAAGAACTAAAAGTGATTTTTTAAAACGGCTTTTTGCATTAAAAAAAAGGATACTTTAATTAATAATTGGTGATATTTCCACAAGGATCCTTCAAGAAATAAATTTTATAGCGAATTTTGAAAATTATCGATGAAAATTGTAACATCGAAAATTTTATCAGAACTTAAAATATTGTTTTCTCAAAAACTAAAAGTTATTTTTCAAAACGGGTTGGTTCATTGGAAAGAGGACACTTTTATTAACACTTTGGGACATTCTCATACTCATATTCCAAGAAATGGATTTAATACCAATTTTTAAAACTTAATCGGCAAAAATTGCAAAATTCTAAAAAATTGTCGATTATTTCAAAAATTTATTTCTCAAGAACTAAAAGTGATTTTTCAAAACGGCTTTTTGCATTAAGAAGAGGATACTTTAATTAATAAGAAACTGGTAACAGCGACAGTTCTGTTAGTAATGAATGTGATGATGGTTTACAAGCGAAGAGAAGGAATCTAGACGAAACTGCAACAAGAGATTTTGTATATCGTATTAGGATTGTTACAATAAGATTGCTAAAGACAAACCTGATATAAAGTTGTATTCTTCTTGTATCTGCAGTGTTCAACAACTAAAAGAGTACTAAGTAATAGGTTTTTAATATCCGGCTTTGGTAACTATCCGATATCCGGTCGAATTTTAAAAAATGCCCTTATACCGGATAGTTGCCGGATATCCGTTCCACCACTAATCTAAACAATTTAGATTTCAGAAAGACGGCATATAAACTTTAAATAGCGTCAATTTGAATAAATTTTAATACACCCAAACAATCTTTATCTTAAAAACTAAGCATTCACCTGGAGATATAAAAGGTGGTATGGTTTAATTAAATAAAATCAGAGCAACTTGTTCAGTTGATAACCTATCAAAATAAATGAATGCGTTTATAATTTCTACAAATATTTTATTAATGTCATTGTCATATAATCAAAAAAAATAAAGTGGAATCTGTGTCGCTAAAAATACCGTAGAAATTAGTGAAAATACAGAAAATTTTTTGGGGAAATTTGGAGGTAACGGCACAGATCAAAATGTTGAAACGGAACTACAATGCAGTATTTGTACAGAGTTATTTGTAAAAGCCCAAACGTTAAATTGTTCACATTCTTTTTGTAAAACTTGTATAAAATTATGGGAAAGAAAGAATAAGAAATGTCCGATTTGTAGGGCTAAAATAAATACTGTAACTCCAACTATTGTACTGGATAATTTAGTGAATGCGGTAGGTTATGATATAAAATAAATCTTTTTTTTCTTATCTAATTTATTTGTTTGTTTAGGTTGTCAAATCGTCATCTGAAGAAATTAAAAAACATCGCAAAACTCTTCTTGAAGAGCGCCAAAAACATTCCGCCAAATCTTTAAAGAAAGTTATCAAATTCAAACGGAATAAAGTGCTAATTCGTAGAATGATAACTGGTGGATGTGGTACCTCGGAAAGCAGTAGCGGTTGTTCACACTATCAAGGATCATCAAGACCTACACCACCAGATTCAATTTCGAGTAGTACTTCCTACGAAGAATTCGACGGTTGTAGCTCCATTGATATTGATTCTGATAGCGATCTTACCGATTTTACTGAATTTTAATACTTTTTACAATTTATTTATATTAAATTTTGCTTTTTAACACTACTTTTTACTCATTTAAATTATTTGAAAACAAAAATAAGAATAAATTCAAACCGACGTTGTTATTTGTTCAATCACCTGTACATTTCTTACCAGTGGCCTTTGATGCCGAAACGATCCATAAAAGTACTCGTTTCGCCCGAGCCCTTCCGGAAAACTTTTACTAGGCCTCAAATTATTCCTATTCACCACGTTGTACTTCAAAAACCCTCCTATATTCGGATCATGTGGTCCAAATCTTTCCATATTAGCAGCGTAACTTCTACTTTTCTTCAAAAATTCTTTATTTTTATGCGAAAGTTTACGTTTTAAACTACTTCTATGTAATTTTTCATCAAAAATTTGCTCGTAATGGTTATTATAACTTAAATTGTAAGGGTTAATATGATTGAAATGATTAAAATTAGCCAATGAACATATACATTCGTTCAAGTTTAAAGTATTCAAATTATTCAAGTTATTGAAATGATCTAAATGATTAAAATTAACGTTTTTAGGTGTTAAATTTACATCTTTTTTATTGCCGACTAGAAACATTAAAAATGCGGCCGCTAAAGTAGAAAAGAATGAAAAATAATAACCGTACTTGGGATAATTTTGGTTGATAAAACCCGTTAATGGTATACCGATTAAAATCGGTACGGATTTGGAACTTTCAATAAAGCTCCAAGCTTTGGTAAAGTGACGCGTTTTGACGCGCTCCAACGTAAACATCTTCAGGGAGTACGTGTAGCCGCCTAAACAGATGCCGTAAAGCCAGGTAAAAAGGCAATATCCATGATAACCTTGGACGGCAGTTAAGGCGAGAAGAGAAATTCCTATTTAAAAAAAGTTTGTAAATATTAAAATAAATAAAAGATAAGGTAAGCTGGGGCAACTGGGCCCAGGGGGTAAGTGGGCCATGAGTCTGTCAATGTCTAACCTGCTGCTACGGAATATTCAAACAGTTGGCAACGTTGTGTCAACCTGTCGACTTGCCGGTACAACGAATATAACCTCGTTTTTCTATGCGGCATGCACGTGAGTGCGTTCTGAATTTAATGCATATATTTTGGTCTGACAACGTGCTGCAGTAGTGCATTTGTGTGGTCCTGATTTGAACAGTGTAAGTATTGATAAATTAACTTTTATAGATGTAATAATGAAATACGTTTAAAACGAGTGATTCAGACAATTATTTTTCCGTATTGTAATTCAAGCATGAGTGGCCCAGTAACCCCATATGTTTTGTGGAAATGGGGTAACTGGATCATTCCTCGGGGGTAACTGGATCCTTGGGTTCCAGTTACCCCGAATATTGGAAGTAATTACTTACACTTTTAGAAATAAATTTCGACATGTTTCTTCTTTCTTTTACAGACATTAACGTTTCAACATGGTGAGAACGTACGTTCGAAAAACTGAGAAAGGTGCAGGGTCCGCTTACACGGTAGAAGATTTCCAGCGTGCGATTGATGATGTAAGAAATGGCAACAAAACAACCAGAGGTGCAGCACTGTTCTACAACATACCAAGGAGCACACTGAAACATCATGTGTTAGGAACGAGGGGAAAGGGTTCCACATCAAAGGAAGGCAGAGGAGGCGGAGGTGTAACTTCGTACCTGTCAACTGCCGAAGAAGAAGAAATTGCCAATTGCATCAAGGTAATGGAAAAGCATGGATTTGGTCTGTCGCGAGAAGATGTACTGGATTTAGCACAAATGTACATTAGACAGAATAATTTGCCAACAAGATTCAAAGACCAACAACCTGGAACCGACTGATTCATCTCTTTCAAGAAAAGGCAACATTTGTCTATCAAAAAACCCCAAAGTATCGAATACGTTCGGTGTGACCAAGTTAACCCTTGGGTCATCTACGACTTTTTTGACAAGTTGGAACACCTCATGAAAGACTTAAAACTTGAAGGAAAGCCAGGACAGATATTCAATTGTGATGAAACGTCATTTTGCCATGACCCTTCTAAAACCAAAATTGTTGGGGCCATCGCGATGTCAGCGCAAAACTAGTTCTTCTGGGCGCAAAAATACTTCTGTGTTGCTTTGTTGTTCCGCTGATGGAAGAACTCTTCCATTGCTTTGCGCTTTTAAGGGAAAGTTTGTCATGGAAAATTGGATAAACGAAGAATTGGCCACACAAACTGCTGTTTCAGTAACTGAGCGTGGGTGGATGGAGACAACCTTATTCTACAACTGGTTTAGAGATGTTTTCCTTAGAAATATTGGTAGAGAAAGACCTGTAATTTTAATTTATGATGGGCACGTGACCCACATTTCCGTAAAGTTGATCCAACTAGCACGGGCAAATGACATCATTATCATGAAACTGCCACCACACACAACACATGTTCTACAACCCCTCGATGTTGCCATTTTTAAAGACTTGAAAACGGCATGGGACAAGGCATTGTGCAAATGGCAACGGCAGAATCCGCGGAAAAAAATTCCCAAAGCTGAATTCACAACCATCCTAACAAAGCTTAGCGGCGAAATTCCTGAAGAAAGCATAAAAACGGATTCAAAGCAACAGGAATATACGATCCATGCAAAGATGGTCCAAATCGGGAAGCTATTCCGGTTTCAGTTTTTAAACCTGAAGATTTAAAAAAATACAGGAAGAAATCACCTGCGCCGTCAGATACACAAGTTGAAGCCACTTTGTCCACATCTTCCGCACAAGACAGTGAGGTACCAGTGACGTCAACTGAGCAACAAACTAACATAGCTTCTACCTCACATCCACAAGTTCTATTAAATGAACAGCCGAGTACATCCAAGGCTTTTTTTAATGTACCAGCAGAAACACAAAACCATGAAGATGAACAACCGAATACGTACACAAATGAACCAACAAATCTCAGGAATGATGAAAACTCAAAAGAGTTGGAAACACCGATACGAAAAAGTTTTGAAGACGTTCTTCTAGATTTGTTCAAGAAAGACACAAAAGCAAACCCGGAACGAAAACGCAAGAGGCTGGTGACTAATTGTGAGATAATAACAACAGCGGGATATTTGCAGAAGAAGGAACAAGACGAACTTGAGAAATAAGAAAATTTGAGGAAGAAGAAACAGAAACAGGTCGAAAGAGGAACTAGAAAAAAACAGAAGAATCTTAAGAAAAGGAAAAGAAATTCTGAGAAGAAGAATGAAGAACATTCAAGTAATGAGGAAAGTAATTATTCTCTACATGAAAGTGTTGATAGCTTGGAGTTGTCCGACTCCGAGAAAGAAACCAACGCGGACAATTTGAGTCCTGATGATTTTGCTGTATTTAAAGTTTTTGGAAAAGATAAGGTTTCTTTCCGATTGTATGTTGGAAGAATTCAAGAAGCTGATGACAATGGTTATCAAGTAAAATTTTTCAAAAGACGTGGCCACAATATGCAATTTACTGAAACAGAAGAAGAGTCGTATGTTCAACAAAGTGAACTTTGTAGAAAATTATCAGAGCCTCTAAAACACATCTCATCGCGCTACAATAATATGTTGCATTTTAGTACCTATTTGGAAGATTTAACGAATCTGTTAAATTAATATGTTAGCACTTACTGATTTGTTTTAAGGGGAAGCCAATCGTTCTGTTAAAAACTCAGAAAAAGCAATACTTATGTTTAGTTTCAAAGTAATTTATGTAAGTTTACATAAACAAATTAAGTAAGTTTTTGTTGAAGTTGTGTTGAAGTTTATGACTTAATAAAGCATTATTATGACACTTTTTGTTACATTTCTTAGTTAACAAATGATGTTTATCTATTTGCAACACCCCTAAAAAGCCTACCATGAAACAAAATCTGAAATTTTTGATATGGTACCGAAAATAGACACGTCCTAAAACAGGCCCAGCTACCTCAGATTGAATTGTATTATCTTGCTTATGGAATAGACAGGTGGGGTCCAGTCGCCCCACTCTACGGGGGTAACTGGGCCCAGGAGCGCCAAAAACATAAAATAATTATTTTTCTCGTTGGCATCTTGAATTATCAATGTTAAACATGCGGATATCTTAAAGAAATACTTCTTTAAGATCCGTACGTATTCAGAAGTTCATTTTAACAATTCTTCTTCGAATCAAACGAGTGCAAATTTATGAACGACATTGGCATGTTGTAAAATCATGACCCAGTTGCCCCAGCTTACCTTAATTATTACGTACCAATTCCAATTAAAGAAGCTTGACAAAGATATTGTCTTGAGATCAAACATTGCGTACTTGGTTTTATTGTAACCAAACCAAATCCAAAGCATCCTAAAGCTGATGAAAATCCTAAGAACGTTTGAAGAAGCACCAAAGAAGGTTCTTCTAGACCTTCTTTATAACCTTGATAAACCTTCAAAATACATTGTTAATAATAATAACACAAATTAAGGTTGTTACTATACATAGTAGGTACTTACCAAAAAAATTATTGGTGCATACATCCCTAACCCAGCTGACGAACTCGAAACCAACAATATCCTTAATCCTCGACTTTTCAATGGTGAAAAATCAAACATTTTTGGCTTCCTCACTCCACTTCCACTTTGTCCACAACCTTTTTTCTCCTTCACCTTTTTTCTTTGATTTTTTAAATGCATTATGGCACGCCGTTGGGGATGATAAAGATTCGCAGAACGATAAACGATAGGTAAAAGTATACTCAAAGCCAACAAACCAGTTAAAGATTGAAGACCAAGTCTCCATCCCAATTTCCTAATCAATTATCAAATCATCAACAAAAATTTCGTTAAATAAAAAAGTTAATTTTTCTTACCCAACTCCTTCTTTGTACAAAACCGAAACCAAAGCGATACCTATTCCGCTTCCCGTTTGGGAAATCATCTCAACAAATTCTCGTCTTCTTTTGAAGTAATGTCCTAGCGTTAAACAAGAAGTTTCTCGCACCAAACCCGATCCCAAACCCAACATTAAACCGTAACTAAGTAAGGTTTGGTGGAATTGAGTTGCAAAAGATGTGAATAAACAGGATAAAGTAAGAATTAATCCTCCAAAGAGAGCTGCCAAACGAGTTGATTTACGTCGAGAAATTGCTAAGATTATTGGAGAAGAGATAAGGGATATTGAGATGGATAGTGCGCCCATCCAAGCTGAAATAAAAAAATAAAGAAAAATATTTCAAATTAAATTTTAATTAAGCATCAGTTAATATTTATTATTCTCGTTTTATTTAATGAAGACAAATTAAGCGGATAAATAAATACCAATTTAAATGCAATAATAAAAAATTAGTCAAAACTCGTATTTAAGTTATTTCCATCGTTATTGAAATTTTTATCGTTGTCTTTTTCGCCATCAAACTCCTCGTTTTCCAAATCACCATCTAAAAATCTCTGAGGTTGTGATATATTTTTATTGAACGAAAAGTAGAACTAACACTAGACCTAGAACCAGAACCATTCGGGTTCAGCAATGCGTCTTTTAAGACGGCTAAACCTGAATGTTTCTAGTTCTAGTGACAATGCTAGGTCGCGCTAGTTAGCATTAAATATCACTGTGTTGTATATTTTTATTGAATTAAAACTAGAACTATCACTAGAACTAACACAAGACCTATAACTAGAATCATTCGGGTTTAGCAGTCTTTAGAGACGTGCGGTTAAATCCGAATGTTTCTAGTTCTAGATCCAATGTTAGTTCTAGTGACAGTAGTAGGTAGCGCTAGTTAGCATTAGATATCACTGTGTTGTATATTTTTATTGAATTAAAACGAGAACTAACACTAGACCTAGAACTAGAAAGTGTCGGACGCACGGCTAAACCCGAATGTTTCTAGTTCTAAGTCTAGTGTTAGTTCTAGTTTTACACTAGCACTATCACTAGAACTAACATTAGATCTAGAACTAGAATCATTCGGGTTTAGCCGTCTTGAGAGACGTGCGGCTAAATCCGAATTTTTCTAGTTCTAGGTCTAGTGTTATTTCTAGTTTTACACTAGAACTATTACTAGAACTAACAGATCTAGAACTAGAATTATTCGGGTTTAGCCGTCTTGAGAGACGTGCGACTAAATCCGAATGTTTCTAGTTCTAGGTCTAGTGTTAGTTTTAGTGACAGTTGTAGGTAGCGCTAGTTAGCATTAGATATCACTGTGTAGTATATTTTTATTGAATTAAAACTAGAATTATCACTTGAACTAACACAAGACCTAGAACTAGAATCATTCGGGTTTAGCCGTCTTGAGAGACGTGCGGCTAAATCCGAATGTTTCTAGTTCTAAGACTAGTGTTAGTTCTAGTTTTACACTAGCACTATCACTAGAACTAACACAAGACCTAGAACAAGAATCATTCGGGTTTAGCCGTCTTGAGAGACGTGCGGTTAAATCCGAATGTTTCTAGTTCTAGTGTTAGTTCTAGTTTTACACTAGAACTATCACTAGAACTAACATTAGATCTAGAACTAGAATCATTCGGGTTTAGCCGTCTTGAGAGACGTGCGGCTAAATCCGAATGTTTCTAGTTCTAGGTCAAATGTTAGTTTTAGTGACAGTTGTAGGTAGCGCTAGTTAGCATTAGATATCACTGTGTTGTATATTTTTATTGAATTAAAACTAGAACTATCACTTGAACTAACACAAGACCTAGAACTAGAATCATTCGGGTTTAGCCGTCTTGAGAGACGTGCGGCTAAATCCGAATGTTTCTAGTTCTAAGTCTAGTGTTAGTTCTAGTTTTACACTAGCACTATCACTAGAACTAACATTAGATCTAGAACTAGAATCATTCGGGTTTAGCCGTCTTGAGAGACGTGCGGCTAAAACCGAATGATTCTAGTTCTAGGTCTAATGTTAGTTTTAGTGACAGTTGTAGGTAGCGCTAGTTAGCATTAGATATCACTGTGTTGTATATTTTTATTGAATTAAAACTAGAACTATCACTTGAACTAACACAAGACCTAGAACTAGAATCATTCGGGTTTAGCCGTCTTGAGAGACGTGCGGCTAAAACCGAATGATTCTAGTTCTAGGTCTAATGTTAGTTTTAGTGACAGTTGTAGGTAGCGCTAGTTAGCATTAGATATCACTGTGTTGTATATTTTTATTGAATTAAAACTAGAACTATCACTTGAACTAACACAAGACCTAGAACTAGAATCATTCGGGTTTAGCCGTCTTGAGAGACGTGCGGCTAAAACCGAATGATTCTAGTTCTAGGTCTAATGTTAGTTTTAGTAACAGTTGTAGGTAGCGCTAGTTAGCATTAGATATCACTGTGTTGTATATTTTTATTGAATTAAAACTAGAACTATCACTAGAACTAACATTAGATCTAGAACTAGAATCATTCGGGTTTAGCCGTCTTGAGAGACGTGCGGTTAAATCCGAATGTTTCTAGTTCTAGTGTTAGTTCTAGTTTTACACTAGAACTATCACTAGAACTAACATTAGATCTAGAACTAGAATCATTCGGGTTTAGCCGTCTTGAGAGACGTGCGGTTAAATCCGAATGTTTCTAGTTCTAGTGTTAGTTCTAGTTTTACACTAGAACTATCACTAGAACTAACATTAGATCTAGAACTAGAATCATTCGGGTTTAGCCGTCTTGAGAGGCGTGCGGCTAAATCCGAATGTTTCTAGTTCTAGGTCTAATGTTAGTTTTAGTGACAGTTGTAGGTAGCGCTAGTTAGCATTAGATATCACTGTGTTGTATATTTTTATTGAATTAAAACTAGAACTATCACTTGAACTAACACAAGACCTAGAACTAGAATCATTCGGGTTTAGCCGTCTTGAGAGACGTGCGGCTAAATCCGAATGTTTCTAGTTCTAAGTCTAGTGTTAGTTCTAGTTTTACACTAGCACTATCACTAGAACTAACATTAGATCTAGAACTAGAATCATTCGGGTTTAGCCGTCTTGAGAGACGTGCGGCTAAAACCGAATGATTCTAGTTCTAGGTCTAATGTTAGTTTTAGTGACAGTTGTAGGTAGCGCTAGTTAGCATTAGATATCACTGTGTTGTATATTTTTATTGAATTAAAACTAGAACTATCACTTGAACTAACACAAGACCTAGAACTAGAATCATTCGGGTTTAGCCGTCTTGAGAGACGTGCGGCTAAAACCGAATGATTCTAGTTCTAGGTCTAATGTTAGTTTTAGTGACAGTTGTAGGTAGCGCTAGTTAGCATTAGATATCACTGTGTTGTATATTTTTATTGAATTAAAACTAGAACTATCACTTGAACTAACACAAGACCTAGAACTAGAATCATTCGGGTTTAGCCGTCTTGAGAGACGTGCGGCTAAATCCGAATGTTTCTAGTTCTAAGTCTAGTGTTAGTTCTAGTTTTACACTAGCACTATCACTAGAACTAACATTAGATCTAGAACTAGAATCATTCGGGTTTAGCCGTCTTGAGAGACGTGCGGCTAAAACCGAATGATTCTAGTTCTAGGTCTAATGTTAGTTTTAGTGACAGTTGTAGGTAGCGCTAGTTAGCATTAGATATCACTGTGTTGTATATTTTTATTGAATTAAAACTAGAACTATCACTTGAACTAACACAAGACCTAGAACTAGAATCATTCGGGTTTAGCCGTCTTGAGAGACGTGCGGCTAAATCCGAATGTTTCTAGTTCTAGGTCTAGTGTTAGTTCTAGTTTTACACTAGCACTATCACTAGAACTAGCATTAGATCTAGAACTAGAATCATTCGGGTTTAGCCGTCTTGAGAGACGTGCGGCTAAAACCGAATGATTCTAGTTCTAGGTCTAATGTTAGTTTTTGTGACAGTTGTAGGTAGCGCTAGTTAGCATTAGATATCACTGTGTTGTATATTTTTATTGAATTAAAACTAGAACTATCACTAGAACTAACATTAGATCTAGAACTAGAATCATTCGGGTTTAGCCGTCTTGAGAGACGTGCGGTTAAATCCGAATGTTTCTAGTTCTAGTGTTAGTTCTAGTTTTACACTAGAACTAACATTAGATCTAGAATTAGAATCATTCGAGTTTAGCCGTCTTGAGAGGCGTGCGGCTAAATCCGAATGTTTCTAGTTCTAGGTCTAATGTTAGTTTTAGTGACAGTTGTAGGTAGCGCTAGTTAGCATTAGATATCACTGTGTTGTATATTTTTATTGAATTAAAACTATAACTATCACTTGAACTAACACAAGACCTAGAACTAGAATCATTCGGGTTTAGCCGTCTTGAGAGACGTGCGGCTAAATCTGAATATTTCTAGTTCTAGGTCTAGTGTTAGTTCTAGTTTTACACTAGCACTATCACTAGAACTAACATTAGACCTAGAACTAGAATCATTCTGGTTTAGCCGTCTTGAGAGACGTGCGGTTAAATCCGAATGTTTCTAGTTCTAGTGTTAGTTCTAGTTTTACACTAGCACTATCACTAGAACTAACACAAGACCTAGAACTAGAATCATTCGGGTTTAGCCGTCTTGAGAGACGTGCGGCTAAATCTAGATGTTTCTAGTTCTAGGTCTAATGTCAGTTCTAGTGACAGTGGTAGGTAGTGCTAGTTAGCATAAGACATCACTATGTTGTATATTTTAATTGAATTAAAACTAGAACTAACACTAGACTCAGAACTAGAAAGTTTCGGGTTTAGCCGTGCGTCTGAAAATATTTCAAATATAAATATTTAAATCTAAATATTTCAAATTAAATTATAATTAAGCAGCAATTAATAATTGTTATTCCCGTTTTATTTAATGAATACAAATTGAGCGGATAAATAAATACCAATTTAAATGCAATAATAAAAAATTAGTCAAAACTCGTATTTAAGGTATTTCCATCGTTATTGAAATTTTTATCGTTGTCGTTTTCGCCATCAAACGCCTCGTTTTCCAATTCACCATCTAAAAATCTCTCTGAAAACTCGACTATATCGACACTTTTCATATCGAAAAACTTATCTAAACTTAATTGACTCAATTCCTCCTTCTTTACCATCAACTGGCTGGTGATATTTCTTCTTCCTTCTTCTTTTAATTCGTGGATTTCTTTGGCGGATTTAGCGTATTGTTCTTTAAAATAATTTTTCACTTTTAAAACTTCCATGTATTTCTCCTCAAGATTTCTTACGTCTTGTAATAAATTAGCTGTTTGTTCATTAGATAAAGAAAACTTTTTTATTTCGTCGATTTCACAAATTCTTTCAGCTAAAATATTTTTTAAGTGCTCGTTATCGAGTTCTAAGTTACTAATTTTTTCGATTAATTCATAATTATCGGTTAAAGAATATTTCACGGCGTTTTTTCGAATTTCCTCGTGGATGTTTTCCAAGGAAGTCGATTTTTGTTTTAGTTTTAAAAGATTTTCGATTTTATTTTTATTCGAAGATTTTTTTAATTCCTTTGCAAGTTTTTTGCAACGGTTTACGTTAAAAATGAGTTTATTTTCTAATTCGTTTTTCTTTTCGATCCAATTCTTGATTAAAACGCCGATTTCTTGTTTTTGTTTAACTTTTAATTCTTTAACAAATTCCGCCTTAATTTGATCTTTCCAATTCATTAACTCGTTTAATTCCTTTATGACTAAAATCTCATCTAAAATCCTCGGTCTTAACTCGAAATCAACAATTCCGAAGTTAAATCCACATTCTTGGAGGTAAATTAATATTTTTAATTCGCCTATAGGTGATAAGTCCCCGGTTCTTATTAACTCGACGACTTTTAGATCGTCAAAAACTATTTTTTCGGTGTTTTCGAAGTTTGCAATGCGATCAAATTCGATTTCAACTAAAACTTCTTCGCAGAAACCTTTTCCGAAGTCGTCTTCAATCAGTATTCTCGGTTTCCATGATTTTAGTAATTCTGCGATGTCTGTTTTGGTTGACACATAAACCAATTTACAATTTATGTTATCCAAAATTGTTAAATTTGGACTTATTTGTGATTTATACGAGACATAAGTCGAAGCTTTTGGGTGCTTAAATTTAAAATTTAACGTCGGTGAAATCTCTGGATGCTTTAATGTTAATGTTTGGAGGATTATGTCTAAAGAAAATTGTTTAAAATCGTCTAAAATAAGATTATCCGGTGCTTCTATACTGATTTGAAATGATTTTGAGACTTTTTGGCGTAATTCGATTGTACTTTGAGGATATTCTGCACTCTCAGATGATTCCTCCATTTTATTTAAAGATTTTAAATCTTGAGAGGTTTGTGGAATAAGATTAATTTCCGATTTTAAAGAGCTTTGAAGAGATTTTAACGAATTTTGCTCTCTCAAACTTTCCGTTTTATGAGAGAAAGAAGATTTTAAAGAAGTTTGAGAAGCTTTAACACTCTTTGGGTTAATAAAATCTCCGGAACCAATTAAATCCATTTTTTGATTATTTTTATCATCATCTTTTTCGGGATCATCTTTTAAAATTATTTCTATTAACACTTTTGGTTGCCTCTCTTCAGCGCCTTTTTTATTTTTTAATTTAGTTGGGTTAAACACGCAAGTCAAATCTTTTTTTAAAACCCCATTAATATCATTTAAAAAAGTATCAATTTGAAGTGAATTTGGTATAAAATCGTTTAAATCGATTTGTGAAGCTCCCAAAATATTTGAACCAAGGCAAAAATCGATTGTAACCACGTTGAATTGTTTAAAAAATCTTTTTAAATCGTCCATGTTGGCGTGGAATTTCACGACGACATTTTCGTTTAAAAATATTTCTTTATGGATGGTTTTTTCGAACGATTTCGTTTTTACCTCAATATTGAAAAGTTTTAATGATAAAAAGAAATCTTCTTTGGTCGGTTTAAAGACTTCATTCGGAGTTAAAAGAAGATCTAAATTGATTATCGTTTTAATTAAAAGATTTAGTTCGAAAAAGATGCAATTCTCCTCTTCTGTTCCTAATTTAATGTAGCCGTCCCTTTCTAGGCACACAATTTCTTTATCCGATAAATTAAAATCGGTGTTGGCGTGAAGATGAACTTTGTTTCTATCTGTTTTTAAACCAGTTCCAAAAACTTTAAAAGCCGGTGGAACCAAATTATTCAAAACCACGTCTCTTAAACTCAACGATAATCTCAGTTCGGGATTAAATTTTTTAAACATCGATTTCACCCCAATCAATTTAAACCATTTCAACGAGATTTCGGGAGATTTCGATGAAGATGAAATAATTTGAGCTGTTCTTAAGCTTAATAAAACGAATCCAAAGCATTCCTTTTCGAGGGTTTTCTCGTTGTAAGTGTGACATTCGACGCGAAGGGGGACGTTTTCGCAACGAAAGTTGCGAATAATTTTCTTCTCGGTTTCCCAAACCAGTTCAGTATTAAAATCGGGATAAGAGCATGGGTTAACAAGGTCACTTTCCATTGTACGACCATTGAAATTAGCTAAAATATACAGAGGGTGTTGAAGAAAGTCCATATTTCGAGCTTCTTCAATACCCAAAACAAGATTTACATATTTTCCACGTAGTTCATTCATTACTTCGCAATATTTGGAAATATTTTTTTAAGTGCAAAAGCTTTGGGATTGGTATAAATTAGATAAAGAAAAATTGTATAAGTTTCGTGACGTAAAAGTTAACTCAAAAGTGTCAAAAATGTTGACGTTCTATTTTATTTTTGAATTGCAGAGACTTACCCGTTGCCATTGCATAAAACTCTCGATCTGGATCATTTTTCTTCACCATATACTTCATCGTGTATAAATACAAAAGCCCAAAAGCTAATTGTATCCCGGATGTTAAAAGGTGTGCCAAAAATGCTGCTCCACATACTAACCAACCCCAACCACCTAAAATTATAATCAATATCAATTGAAATAAATAATTATTATTCTTTTCCTTAAATAATAAATTCTTATGTATAATACGTGAAAAGATATCGAAAATCCGATATCGAAACGGCTAAAGCAGGTCGGGTGTATTTTTGGAGAGATTTTCACATCAATACACAACTCTGATATATTATAATTGGATCTCCAGGTGCAGAGTAATAGAAATTGTTTTTATCATGGATTTCGAGAGTTCCAAGTTCCCACTAATATTTATAACTTTTCCATGTAAAAGTGTTGTAAAATTTGTAAAGTTGCGATACTACTTACATTTAGTTCAGAAACACTTAAAAGGATGTTAATAAAAATATCCAAAAACTTTCGCGTAGAGGATATTACATCCACATAAAATCTACATTGAGAAACAAGAACAATTCAATTTTTATTGGAAATAAAGTTTTCTCCAAAACGGATCGAATTTAAGTAACGAAACTTTTCGAAGTTACAAAGGGACGTTTGAGGTTGGGTTCTGCCAAATTTAAAGGTTCCAAAGTTAACAATTCATTTTATATAGAATTTTAAAATCAACCTATTTCATTTGACGTTTATTGAAAGTGAGTCCTAGAAAAAAATTAATTTCTCCAAAACGTGTTGGAATTAAGAAATGAATCTTTTCGAGGTTATAAAGGGATGCTTGAGGTTGGGTTATACCAAATTTAAAGATTCTAAAGTTAACAATTCATTTTATATAGAATTTTAAAATCCCCCATTGTTAATTTGACGTTTATTGAAAGTGAATCCTAGAAAAAAATTGATTTCTCCAAAACGTGTTGGAATTAAGAAACGAATCTTTTCGAGGTTATAAAGGGATGCTTGAGGTTGGGTTATACCAAATTTACAGATTCCAAAGTTAACAATTCATTTTATATAGAATTTTAAAATCCCCCATTGTTAATTTGACGTTTATTGAAAGTGAATCCTAGAAAAAAATTGATTTCTCCAAAACGTGTTGGAATTAAGAAACGAATCTTTTCGAGGTTATAAAGGGATGCTTGAGGTTGGTTTATACCAAATTTAAAGATTCCAAAGTTAACAATTCATTTTATATAGAATTTTAAAATCCCCCATTTTTAATTTGACGTTTATTGAAAGTGAGTCCATAGAAAAAAATTGATTTCTCCAAAACGTGTTGGAATTAAGAAACGAATCTTTTCGAGGTTATAAAGGGATGCTTGAGGTTGGTTTATACCAAATTTAAAGATTCCAAAGTTAACAATTCATTTTATATAGAATTTTAAAATCCCCCATTTTTAAATTTGACGTTTATTGAAAATGAGTCCATAGAAAAAAATTGATTTCTCCAAAACGTATTGGAATTAAGAAACGAAACTTTTCGAGGTTATAAAGGGACGTTTGAGGTTGGGTTTTACCAAATTTAAAGAATCCAAAGTCAACAATTCATTTTATATAGAATTTTAAAATCCCCCTTTTTATTTGACGTTTATCGAAAGTGAATCTATAGAAAAAATTGATTTCTCCAAAACGTGTTGGAATTAAGGAACGAAACTTTTCGAGGTTATAAAGGGACGTTTGAGGTTGGGTTTTACCAAATTTAAAGACTCCAAAGTCAACAATTCATTTTATATAGAATTTTAAAATCCCCCTTTTTATTTGATGTTTATCGAAAGTGAATCTATAGAAAAAATTGATTTCTCCAAAACGTGTTGGAATTAAGGAACGAAACTTTTCGAGGTTATAAAGGGACGTTTGAGGTTGGGTTTTACCAAATGTAAAGACTCCAAAGTCAACAATTCATTTTATATAGAATTTTAAAATCCCCCTTTTTATTTGACGTTTATCGAAAGTGAGTCCATAGAAAAAAATTAATTTCTCCAAAACGTATTGGAATTAAGAAACGAAACTTTTCGAGGTTATAAAGGGACGTTTGAGGTTGGGTTTTACCAAATTTAAAGACTCCAAAGTCAACAATTCATTTTATATAGAATTTTAAAATCCCCCTTTTTATTTGACGTTTATCGAAAGTGAGTCCATAGAAAAAAATTAATTTCTCCAAAACGTATTGGAATTAAGAAACGAAACTTTTCGAGGTTATAAAGGGACGTTTGAGGTTGGGTTTTACCAAATTTAAAGACTCCAAAGTCAACAATTCATTTTATATAGAATTTTAAAATCCCCCTTTTTATTTGACGTTTATCGAAAGTGAGTCCATAGAAAAAAATTAATTTCTCCAAAACGTATTGGAATTAAGAAACGAAACTTTTCGAGGTTATAAAGGGACGTTTGAGGTTGGGTTTTACCAAATTTAAAGACTCCAAAGTCAACAATTCATTTTATATAGAATTTTAAAATCCCCCTTTTTATTTGACGTTTATCGAAAGTGAGTCCATAGAAAAAAATTAATTTCTCCAAAACGTATTGGAATTAAGAAACGAAACTTTTCGAGGTTATAAAGGGACGTTTGAGGTTGGGTTTTACCAAATTTAAAGACTCCAAAGTCAACAATTCATTTTATATAGAATTTTAAAATCCCCCTTTTTATTTGACGTTTATCGAAAGTGAGTCCATAGAAAAATAGTATATTGTTTTATATGGAAGAGAAGCAGTGCTTTTTATGGCGTGGTCTGTCGCTTAGCGACGAACGCAGTGAGTCGCTAATGACAGATGAGCCGTTAAAATTGTGGCGTGTCCGACAGTTTGCCGGACGAACGAAGTGAGTCCGGCAATGACGGACCAGCCACAAACGAATCTGCTTCTCTTCCGAATAAAACATAGTATTTTTTCTTCAAACGTTGCAAATAATACGGCGCTAAAGTGAAATGTTCTTCAACGTTATGGCGCTAAAGTGAAATTTACTTTAGCGCCATAACGCTGAAGTACTTTTTTGCTATGTTGATCTTAGCAACCGTCGTTATGCAACAATGACTTACTTCTACCGCGAGTAAACACGACAACAAAGTTGTCATTTAATGACGTTTGAAGAAAAAATTAATTTCTCCAAAACGTATTGGAATTAAGAAACGAAACTTTTCGAGGTTATAAAGGGACGTTTGAGGTTGGGTTTTACCAAATTTAAAGACTCCAAAGTCAACAATTCATTTTATATAGAATTTTAAAATCCCCCTTTTTATTTGACGTTTATCGAAAGTGAGTCCATAGAAAAAAATTAATTTCTCCAAAACGTATTGGAATTAAGAAACGAAACTTTTCGAGGTTATAAAGGGACGTTTGAGGTTGGGTTTTACCAAATTTAAAGACTCCAAAGTCAACAATTCATTTTATATAGAATTTTAAAATCCCCCTTTTTATTTGACGTTTATCGAAAGTGAGTCCATAGAAAAAAATTAATTTCTCCAAAACGTATTGGAATTAAGAAACGAAACTTTTCGAGGTTATAAAGGGACGTTTGAGGTTGGGTTTTACCAAATTTAAAGACTCCAAAGTCAACAATTCATTTTATATAGAATTTTAAAATCCCCCTTTTTATTTGACGTTTATCGAAAGTGAATCTATAGAAAAAATTGATTTCTCCAAAACGTGTTGGAATTAAGGAACGAAACTTTTCGAGATTATAAAGGGACGTTTGAGGTTGGGTTATACCAAATTTAAAGATTCCAAAGTTAACAATTCATTTGATATAGAATTTTAAAATTCCCCATTTTTAATTTGACGTTTATTAAAAGTGAGTCCATAGAAAAAAATTGATTTCTCCAAAACGTAATGGAATTAAGAAAAGAATCTTTTCGAGGTTATAAAGGGATGCTTGAGGTTGGGTTATACCAAATTTAAAGATTTCAAAGTTAACAATTCATTTGATATAGAATTTAAAAATCCCCATTTTTAATTTGACGTTTATTGAAAATGAATCCTAGAAAAAAATTGATTTCTCCAAAACGTGTTGGAATTAAGAAACGTAACTTTGCTAGTTTATAAAGGGACGTTTGATGTTGAGTTATACCAAATTTAAAGATTCCAAAGTTAACGATTCATTTTATATAGAATTTTAAAATCACCCTATTTAATTTGACGTTTATTGAAAGTGAATCCTAGAAAAAAATTGATTTCTCCAAAACGTGTTGGAATTAAGAAACGAATCTTTTCGAGGTTATAAAGGGATGCTTGAGGTTGGGTTATACCAAATTTAAAGATTCCAAAGTTATCAATTCATTTTATATGGAATTTTAAAATCCCCCATTTTTAATTTGACGTTTATTGAAGTGAGTCCATAGAAAAAAAATTAATTTCTCCAAAACGTGTTGGAATTAAGAAACGAAACTTTGCGAGGTTATAGAGGGACGTTGAAGCTTGGGTTATACCAAATTTAAAGATTCCAAAGTTAACAATTCATTTTATATAGAATTTCAAATTCCCCCTTCTTAATTTGACGTTTATCGAAAGTGAATCCTAGAAAAAAATTGATTTCTCCAAAACGTGTTGGAATTAAGAAAAGAATCTTTTCGAGGTTATAAAGGGATGCTTGAGGGTCAGATTCCAAAGTTAACAATTCATTTTATATAGAATTTTAAAATCAACCTATTTCATTTGACGATTATTGAAAGTGAGTCCATAGAAAAGAATTAATTTCTCCAAAACGTGTTGGAATTAAGAAACGAAACTTTTCGAGGTTATAAAGAGACGTTTGAGGTTGGGTTATACCAAATTTAAAGATTCCAAAGTTAACAATTCATTTTATATAGAATTTTAAAATCCCCCATTTTTAATTTGACGTTTATCGAAAGTGAGTCCAAAGAAAAAAATTGATTTCTCCAAAACGCGTTGGGATTAAGAAATGAAAGTTTTCGAGGTTATAAAGGGACGTTTGAGGTTGGGTTATACCAAATTTTAAGTTGTTAGTATCAAAAATTCTTTTTATATAATATTTCAAAATACTTCATTTGACTTTCATTCAAAGCGAGTTCAATGAAAACTTCTTGAGCTTATACAGGATGGCTTGAGGCTTCATTCATTATATCTTGCACATTACATATTTCCTCAATGCGCAGTTTCATTAGTTGAGGAACTCTTCGTAAACTTCTACGTTAAAGTAAGGATGCAACACTTCCATTAAGAGTTGTTTCAAAAACACTTTGTTATTGAACTACTTGAATTATTAAATGCATATACAACGTTTAAGTTTAAGTAGATAGATAATTTGCCAATTTAGAGTACTTCTAGAGTATTATCGTTACCTTCTGGATAATAATGCTGTTTAATTGTAGCTGTGTCCATATCTCTTCTTCGTAATGCGGGAATGTTTCGGTGTAAAGAATGAAGTTCTCGGTCGCATATGACTGGAAAGGAATCTTCATCATCATGTGGACGAGAAATTGGAGTCGTCCGATCTGAAAATAAAGTTAAAATGTATACAACAGTTTTTATGCATTTTCCGTCTGTTAAAGTTTGTTTTTTGAATAAAGTGTCTTTTAAAGAGGATAATTTGAGGGAACTGAAGGAGGAATTCCACAGTTTGATAAACGACCTCCTCAAGAATGGATCCTTTATAGCTCAATTACTGAACACTGTAAAAAACCACTTTATCTCGGAAATGAAAACGCTTAAATCGGAGAACGATTAATTAAAAAGAGACAACGTGTTGCTTGGAGGAAAAACTAGATTATATAAAACAAATACGAAGATATATTTATGATTTTGTTTGAAAATGATAAGAGCTTTTAGGAAAATGTTATTATCGGGAAGTATTTGATTAAAATGGACAGTCTTGAAATGATAATAATTTATTCGTTAAGGATTATAGAGATTTATTAAAACGTTTTCCTTGAATTACGGTTTCAATTTCCAAGAGATTTACTTTCCTTCTTCCAATAACTTTTGAACTTTACGTAATTAATGAAGTTTAACAACTTATTTCATCGCGAGCCAAAAGAAATCTTTTATCAATTTTAAATTACTTTTTCGCCGTCATTATCACAACAATGTTACTCATACTTTAAACTTAAATTTTCATTAACTTACTGTATAATGTTATCAAGGAAGTAACATATTGTAATTTAACGTTGCTCCAAAATATGTTGGAATTAAGAAACGAAACTTTTCGAGGTTATAAAGGGACGTTTAAGGTTGGATTATACCAAATTTAAAGATTCCAAAGTTAATAATTCATTTTATACAGAATTTTAAAATCACCCTATTTCATTTGACGTTTATTGAAAGTGAGTTAATAGAAAAAAATTAATTTCTCCAAAACGTGTTGGAATTAAGAAACGAAACTTTTCGAGGTTATAAAGGGACGTTTGAGGTTGGGTTATACCAAAGTTAAAGATTCCAAAGTTAACAATTCATTTTATATAGAATTTTAAAATCGCCCCTTTTTAATTTGACGTTTATCGAAAGTGAATCTATAGAAAAAATTGATTTCTCCAAAACGTGTTGGAATTAAGAAACGAAACTTTTCGAGGTTATAAAGGGACGTTTGAGGTTGGGTTGTACCAAATTTAAAGATTCCAAAGTTAATAATTCATTTTATACAGAATTTTAAAATCACCCTATTTCATTTGACGTTTATTGAAAGTGAGTCCATAGAAAAAAATTAATTTCTCCAAAACGTGTTGGAATTAAGAAACGAAACTTTTCGAGATTATAAAGGGACGTTTGAGGTTGGGTTATACCAAATTTAAAGATTCCAAAGTTAACAATTCATTTTATATAGAATTTTAAAATCCCCCATTTTTAATTTGACGTTTATTGCAAGTGAGTCCATAGAAAAAAATTGATTTCTCCAAAACGTGTTGGAATTAAGGAACGAAACTTTTCGAGGTTATAAAGGGACGTTTGAGGTTGGGTTATACCAAATTTAAAGATTCCAAAGTTAACAATTCATTTTATATAGAATTTTAAAATCACCGTATTTCATTTGACGTTTATTGAAAGTGAGTCCATAGAAAAAAATTAATTTCTCCAAAACGTGTTGGAATTAAGAAACGAAACTTTTCGAGGTTATAAAGGGACGTTTAAGGTTGGGTTATACCAAATTTAAAGATTCCAAAGTTAACAATTCATTTTATATAGAATTTTAAAATCACCCTACTTCATTTGACGTTTATTGAAAGTGAGTCCATAGAAAAAAATTAATTTCTCCAAAACGTGTTGGAATTAAGTAACGAAACTTTTCGAGGTTATAAAGGGACGTTTGGGGTTGGGTTATACCAAATTTAAAGATTCCAAAGTTAACAATTCATTTTATACAGAATTTTAAAATCACCCTATTTCATTTGACGTTTATTGAAAGTGAGTCCATAGAAAAAAATTAATTTCTCCAAAACGTGTTGGAATTAAGAAACGAAACTTTTCGAGATTATAAAGGGACGTTTAAGGTTGAATTATACCAAATTTAAAGATTCCAAACTTAACAATTCATTTTATACAGAATTTTAAAATCACCCTATTTCATTTGACGTTTATTGAAAGTGAGTTCATAGAAAAAAATTGATTTCTCCAAAACGTGTTGGAATTAAGAAACGAAACTTTTCGAGGTTATAAAGGGACGTTTAAGGTTGGATTATACCAAATTTAAAGATTCCAAAGTTAACAATTCATTTTATATAGAATTTTAAAATCACCCTATTTAATTTGACGTTTATTAAAACTGAGTCCATAGAAAAAATTTAATTTCTCCAAAACGTGTTGGAATTAAGTAACGAAACTTTTCGAGGTTATAAAGGGACGTTTGGGGTTGGGTTATACCAAATTTAAAGATTCCAAAGTTAACAATTCATTTTATATAGAATTTTAAAATCGCCCCTTTTTAATTGGACGTTTATCGAAAGTGAATGTATAGAAAAAATTGATTTCTCCAAAACGTGTTGGAATTAAGAAACGAAACTTTTCGAGATTATAAAGGGACGCTTGAGGTTGGGTTCTGCCAAATTTAAAGATTCCAAAGTTAACAACTCATTTTATATAGAATTTTAAAATCCCCCCTTTTTAATTTGACGTTTATCGAAAGTGAATCTATTGAAAAAATTGATTTCTCCAAAACGTGTTGGAATTAAGAAACGAAACTTTTCGAGATTATAAAGGGACGTTTGAGGTTGGGTTATACCAAATTTAAAGATTCCAAAGTTAACAATTCATTTTATATAGAATTTTAAAATCGCCCCTTTTTAATTGGACGTTTATCGAAAGTGAATGTATAGAAAAAATTGATTTCTCCAAAACGTGTTGGAATTAAGAAACGAAACTTTTCGAGATTATAAAGGGACGCTTGAGGTTGGGTTCTGCCAAATTTAAAGATTCCAAAGTTAACAACTCATTTTATATAGAATTTTAAAATCCCCCCTTTTTAATTTGACGTTTATCGAAAGTGAATCTATTGAAAAAATTGATTTCTCCAAAACGTGTTGGAATTAAGAAACGAAACTTTTCGAGATTATAAAGGGACGTTTGAGGTTGGGTTATACCAAATTTAAAGATTCCAAAGTTAACAATTCATTTTATATAGAATTTTAAAATCACCCTATTTAATTTGACGTTTATTGAAAGTGAGTCCATAGAAAAAAATTAATTTCTCCAAAACGTGTTGTAATTAAGAAAAGAATCTTTTCGAGGTTATAAAGGGATGCTTGAGGTTGGGTTACACCAAATTTAAAGATTCATATTCTTGAAAATATACCAAATTCTATTAAATAATCAACATGCATAGGCTCAATTAAATTTTGCGAGTAGAATTTGATGGACTCTCCGAAGCGATTGTAATTTCGGAATTTATCGATAATTCAATAATGATGTAATACAGAATGGAAACAATGAAGTGATTGATTCATGACGAACCTAAAAAATGTTAGAGGACGAAATGAAACAGAATGATGAACACAAAATGTAGGTGATTCAGAATGCAATTAAAATTATTATTTCCAAGAGCCAAATAAGAGCATAAATTTTGTTTTATATCTAACAAGTGCTTGTTAATAATCATCTTTAGGAGAATATGTATGAATTAGTTAAGGAGAAAAATAATATTTAAATCACAGATAAAGGATAACATTTTTTCATATCGACTTTTCGAATAGTGATGGATTTAAAAGGAAATATAAAAAAAGTTGTCCCCCTCGTTAATACTTCGTGAAATGAAAATCCAAATGCGGCTGTCATCGCATCTATTCTATCAAAGAAAATTTCAACTTAAGTTGTCTATGACTTGAATTACTAAACGTCATATTAACTGTCAGTTCTAATAACAACAATTTTTTTTCATAATTTCTTTCATTATGTTTAAAAACCAAGTTATAATTATAATTTTAATCGCAGTTTTTGTCTCAAACGTAAAACCATATAAAATTTTTAAGAAATTTAGTGCGGCAACTCAAGAATCGCGCACAAATTTCAATATAAAGCTTCCAAAATTAAGATGTAATCCCGCGTGCTCTTCATATAATCATCAAAGAAAAGGAATGAAATTTACAAAGCAATGCGAACTGAATATCGATTCAGTTGAAGGTGGTAAAGATGTATGTGCTAATAAATATTCTTCTATAAAAAACAAAAATTCGATAACAATAAATCCATTCAAAGATTGCAACAAATACATTAACAAAAATGTGAATAGTTTCAAATCGGTTTGGATAAAGTGTTTGTCGTGTTTAGCAATTTCGGATAAAATAAATACATCTTTCGTCGAGGTTCATAAAGAGATTAATCTTTTTACCGACGAATTTAACGAAAACATCCAAAAGGCTTTAATCAAAACGTGTCAAAACGGATTTAAAAATTACGATTTAAGGGAATATAAAGGAACGGTGATTGTGACAAAAACTTCGATTTACAGCAAACACGTTTCAAGTGAAATTGATGGAAATTGGAATAAATTGTAAGGAAACATTTTAATAATTATAAATCTTTTTATTGATTATCGTCTTTTAGGTTGAGCGAAATTTGTTTAAAATACATCAAAAATATGAATTATAGAAGATTATTAAATGAGTACTTAATGGGATATTTGAAATTTGACGATTTTTTATGTAGATCTGGAGGATTATACAGAGATTGTGAAAATTTAATTTTAGAATATTTCCAAGTACCTGACAACTATGGAAGCGTAACTTTAAGATTTTGCGTCAAGCCGAATTAAAACAAAAATTAAAAAATTAATTATAAGAAAATAAAAAAAATCATTTTCATAATTGAATATTAATTTTGTGCATTAGTTATAAAGAAACTTTGGAGAAAAGCGTTGACTTTAAAGCTTCTTTGAAGTTCTAAACGAGGACTCCCTTTTTGTCCCAATTTATTTTAACCTGAATTTTTCAAAGAAAAATCAAGGAAACGACCCAAAAGTTCAAACGAACCGAACAATACTTACAAAACGTTATATTTTTCCCTGAAAGTCAAAATGTTGTATTAAATCTAAATAGATTAAAAAATTTAATTATATCAATGGTTTTCATTTAATTATTACGAAATTACTATTACTATGTACAGGGTGGTTCAAATTCGATGTCTGAATAGGCTAACTCGGAAACTATAAGAGTTAGAAAAAAAGTAGCTTACATGTCATGATCTCGTTTTTGGAGAAACTGCTAATGCCGAAAACCTCAAAACGCTATCGTCTTTTGTTTTTCCCCTAGAGACCAAAATTGAAAATATCGTAAAACCCACAAGTGCAATTATCTTGGTTATTATTATAAGTGGAGTATTATAACTACGACATTATATGGACACTTTTTTACAGAGAATTTCATGACGTAGTCAAAAAAAATTTTTCGGTTTTAGATTTTGAGATATTATGACAATTTTCGTTTTTTTTAATGGAAACAACCACTGAATATTCGCTTATTAATTTCGTTATTTTTTTCTGATTACAAAAATATGGGGTTATATAGGTCTATTTCTTATTATTTTAGAATGAAGCTAAAAATAAACTTATTTTTAGTGTTGTCAAAGAAATTAAATTTACAGTTTTCTGTAAATTACGGTATTATAACTAAAAATTATTCTACTAAAAATGTATATAAAATTTACTTTATTTTCTAATATGTAACATTCTAACATTTTAAACTTTTCGTAATTTTCATAATCCATCTTAAAAAACAGGATTTTTAATTTGACAGTGGCAATGTTGCTATGTTTATTTGAATTAAAAAAAATAAAATAAAATATATGTACGCCATCTATCAATAATTTATTAAGTCATTTAATAATAATATTAAATATTAATAAAAAATGTGAAATAATGCAATCTATTCCAACTTTTGTGTAAAACAAATATAAATTAAATAGTTCAACAAATGTTATTTGTTTCAAATATCAGAAATATGCTTTTTAATTTTTAGTTATAATTTACAGGAAACTGTAAACTTAATTTCTTTGACGACACTAAAAAAAAAGTTTAATTTCAGCTTTATTCTAACTTGTTAACTTGTTGTCCATTTATAGAGGAAAGCATGTACTTTCTTATGAACAAAACCGCATTTGAAAATCTTTATTCATTCTTTAGATATTAATATTTGAAGTAAATTGATTTTTTAAGAATTTGTTAAGTAAACAATTTTGTTTCATCATTTTTAAAAAATCGCAAAAATTCGAATTCTTAAGATATCTTAATAAACTTTTGACAACTTATAAAAGAAACTACGTAGTTTTTCATGAATCATACCTTATTTGAAAATTTTTATTCATTCTTTAGATACTAATATTTGAAGTAAGTTGATTTTTTAAGAATTTATTAAGGGAACAATTTTGTTCCATCATTTTAAAAAAATCGCGAAAAATCGTATTCTTAAGATATCTTAATAAACTTGTTGTCCATTTATAGAGGAAAGTATGTACTTTCTCATGAACAAAATCGCATTTGAAAATTTTTTTTTATTCTTTAGATATTAATATTTGAAGTAACTTGATTTTTGAAGAATTTGTTAAGCAAACAATTTTGTTACATCATTTTTAAAAAATCGCAAAAATTCGAATTCTTAAGATATCTTAATAAACTTTTGACAACTTATAGAAGAAACTACGTAGTTTTTCATGAATCATACCTTATTTGAAAATTTTTATTCATTCTTTAGATATTAATATTTGAAGTAACTTGATTTTTGAAGAATTTGTTAAGCAAACAATTTTGTTTCATCATTTTTAAAAAATCACAAAAATTCGAATTCTTAAGATATCTTAATAAACTTTTGACAACTTATAGAGGAAACTACGTAGTTTTTCATGAATCATACGTCATTTGAAAATCTTTATTCATTCTTTAGATACTAATATTTGAAGTAAGATGATTTTTTAAGAATTTGTTAAGCAAACAATTTTGTTACATCATTTTTAAAAAATCGCAAAAATTCGAATTCTTAAGATATCTTAATAAACTTTTGACAACTTATAGAAGAAACTACGTAGTTTTTCATGAATCATACCTTATTTGAAAATTTTTATTCATTCTTTAGATACTAATATTTGAAGTAAGTTGATTTTTTAAGAATTTATTAAGCGAACAATTTTGTTCCATCATTTTAAAAAAATCGCGAAAAATCATATTCTTAAGCCATTTTAATAAACTTCTTGTCCATTTATAGAGGAAAGTATGTACTTTCTCATGAACAAAACCGCATTTGAAAATCTTTATTCATTCTTTAGATATTAATATTTGAAGTAATTTGATTTTTTAAGAATTTGTTAAGTAAACAATTTTGTTTCATCATATTTAAAAAATCGTGAAAAATCGAATTCTTAAGATATCTTAATAAACTTTTGACAACTTATAGAAGAAACTACGTAGTTTTTCATGAATCATACCTTATTTGAAAATTTTTATTCATTCTTTAGATACTAATATTTGAAGTAAGTTGATTTTTTAAGAATTTATTAAGCGAACAATTTTGTTCCATCATTTTAAAAAAATCGCGAAAAATCATATTCTTAAGACATTTTAATAAACTTCTTGTCCATTTATAGAGGAAAGTATGTACTTTCTCATGAACAAAACCGCATTTGAAAATCTTTATTCATTCTTTAGATATTAATATTTGAAGTAACTTGATTTTTTAAGAATTTGTTAAGCAAACAATTTTGTTTCATCATTTTTAAAAAATCGCAAAAATTCGAATTCTTAAGATATCTTAATAAACTTTTGACAACTTATAGAGGAAACTACGTAGTTTTTCATGAATCATACCTCATTTGAAAATCTTTATTCATTCTTTAGATATTAATATTTGAAGTAACTTGATTTTTTAAGAATTTATTAAGGGAACAATTTTGTTCCATCATTTTAAAAAAATCGCGAAAAATCGTATTCTTAAGATATCTTAATAAACTTGTTGTCCATTTATAGAGGAAAGTATGTACTTTCTCATGAACAAAATCGCATTTGAAAATTTTTTTTTATTCTTTAGATATTAATATTTGAAGTAACTTGATTTTTGAAGAATTTGTTAAGCAAACAATTTTGTTACATAATTTTTAAAAAATCGCAAAAATTCGAATTCTTAAGATATCTTAATAAACTTTTGACAACTTATAGAAGAAACTACGTAGTTTTTCATGAATCATACCTTATTTGAAAATTTTTATTCATTCTTTAGATACTAATATTTGAAGTAACTTGATTTTTGAAGAATTTGTTAAGCAAACAATTTTGTTCTATAATTTTAAAAAAATCGTGAAAAATCGTATTCTTAAGATATCTTAATAAACTTGCTGTCCATTTATAGAGGAAAGTATGTACTTTCTCATGAACAAAACCGCATTTGAAAATCTTAATTCATTCTTTAGATATTAATATTTGAAGTAACTTGATTTTTTAAGAATTTATAAAGCATACAATTTTGTTCCATAATTTTAAAAAAATCGTGAAAAATCGTATTCTTAAGATATCTTAATAAACTTGCTGTCCATTTATAGAGGAAAGTATGTACTTTCTCATGAACAAAACCGCATTTGAAAATCTTTATTCATTCTTTAGATATTAATATTTGAAGTAACTTGATTTTTTAAGAATTTGTTAAGCAAACAATTTTATTTCATCATTTTTAAAAAATCGCAAAAATTCGAATTCTTAAGATATCTTAATAAACTTTTGACAACTTATAGAGGAAACTACGTAGTTTTTCATGAATCATACCTCATTTGAAAATCTTTATTCATTCTTTAGATATTAATATTTGAAGTAACTTGATTTTTTAAGAATTTATAAAGCATACAATTTTGTTCCATAATTTTAAAAAAATCGTGAAAAATCGTATTCTTAAGATATCTTAATAAACTTGCTGTCCATTTATAGAGGAAAGTATGTACTTTCTCATGAACAAAACCGCATTTGAAAATCTTAATTCATTCTTTAGATATTAATATTTGAAGTAACTTGATTTTTTAAGAATTTATAAAGCATACAATTTTGTTCCATAATTTTAAAAAAATCGTGAAAAATCGTATTCTTAAGATATCTTAATAAACTTGCTGTCCATTTATAGAGGAAAGTATGTACTTTCTCATGAACAAAACCGCATTTGAAAATCTTTATTCATTCTTTAGATATTAATATTTGAAGTAACTTGATTTTTTAAGAATTTGTTAAGCAAACAATTTTATTTCATCATTTTTAAAAAATCGCAAAAATTCGAATTCTTAAGATATCTTAATAAACCTTTGACAACTTATAGAGGAAACTACGTAGTTTTTCATGAATCATACCTCATTTGAAAATCTTTATTCATTCTTTAGATATTAATATTTGAAGTAACTTGATTTTTTAAGAATTTATAAAGCATACAATTTTGTTCCATAATTTTAAAAAAATCGCGAAAAATCGTATTCTTAAGATATCTTAATAAACTTGCTGTCCATTTATAGAGGAAAGTATGTACTTTCTCATGAACAAAACCGCATTTGAAAATCTTTATTCATTCTTTAGATATTAATATTTGAAGTAACTTGATTTTTTAAGAATTAGTTAAGCAAACAATTTTGTTTCATCATTTTTAATAAATCGCAAAAATTCGAATTCTTAAGATATCTTAATAAACTTTTGACAACTTATAGAAGAGACTACGTAGTTTTTCATGAATCATACCTCATTTGAAAATTTTTATTCATTCTTTAGATACTAATATTTGAAGTAAGTTGATTTTTTAAGAATTTATTAAGCGAACAATTTTGTTCCATCATTTTTTAAAAATCGCAAACATTCAAATTCTTGAGATCGTAGTGTTAGTTCTAGTTTTACACTAGCACTGTTACTAGAACTAAAAAAGCAATGCGAACTGAATATCGATTCAGTTGAAGGCGGTAAAGATGTATATGTCAATAAATATTCTTCACATAACGTTATATTTTTCTCTAAAAGTCAAAACGATTTATGAAACCTAATTAAATTAAAAAATGTAATTATATTAATGGTTTTCATTAAATTATTACGAAAGTTATTAAGCTCTAAAAGAAAAATTTACTAAATTTAATTATAGTATCTGGTTTTAGTTAAAACTTTTTCCGTTTCTAAACGAAATGAACTGAAGTTAAATGCGAAACCTAATCCTGCAATAGATCGAGACGAAGAAACCCTTTTCTACTCCTAATTCCACTCCCTCTTTTCCCACACATCGAGACACATCCAGGCAAACCACCGAAACTAGGATTACCCCAAAATTGTCACAAAACCTTTCTCAGTTTCCCTTGGATCCCGATGGAAATGCTTCGAGAAAAGCTGACTTGAAGTCTCCGGGAAACAGTGAAAAACTGTCAAATCTCCCGCAAAGCTTAAAGTTTTTCAAAGCTTAAAGTTGATACCTTTTTACATATTAAAAATAATAAAGCTTCTTTTTGTAAGTTTTGGCTTCTAGGCTTATTTTTCCGAAAAGGTCTTTAACCTCGGTGATAGATTAAAGAGCGAAGGGGAGAAGACGATTTCCTCGATAACTTCGACGTCTCTGCATTAATCTTGGATGGAAATGAAAGGAGGGAGGGCAGAAGGACTGTGGAAAAACCGGAAGGAAAAAACCTCTCAAAACCCCCAAAATGTAGGTTTTTTTGCTGAGTTGGGAATAAAAAAAATAGGTTATAGACGTAAGCAGTTCATTCGGATTATTGATTTTATCTTCAATCTTAATAGATACTTGTTTAGTCCAACAATATTTTGTAATAAAATTTAATTTTTTACGAACGAAATCACAGCATACATTAAATTTGATAACCTTCACCAAAGATAAACCAACCTTGAAATTATCGACGGAACTCACGTCCTGAATCCTAATTGTTCCATTTTCACAGCGTTTCACGATTCGAACAATGCCCAATCAAAATTTACGAGCAATACCAACCGGGATACCGATCCAAAAAACGTTCAATTTTGATCTTAAAGTTCCTGTTCCATAGAGATGTTTTCATTTGCGGTGATTTTAGGAAATATCACAATAAGTTTTAAAGACGCATTAATAAGTTTCAAAAATTTTTAACATAATTTTGATAAAAGAAAAATAATAATAATCGTTTTAATATTTATAAACAAATCTGTAAACCAAATCAACAAAAAACGATTCGGGGATCGAACTGGTTTACAAATAGCGAGATCTGCACCTCGTTCAATTTATCGCCCGAGAAAGTCATCACACAACCACTTCTTAACAGCATTGGTACAATGTGGCGGGACTCCATTGTGCAAACACCACATTTGTAATCTTATTTCAAGTGGCGCATCTCACTGTGGAAGAAATTGAATTTTTTGGGTAGCAAAAATCGAAAATTTATAATGCTGCTAACGTTTTTCTTAATTAAGTGCTAAGAAATATTGGTGGTGTAGTTTTAGTGCACCAATGATTGGTGACCATAGATAATGCCTTTGTTTATAGAGAATGTACCTAGAATTTCGTAATATATACCCATCATTATTGTGAAATAATAGCACTTCTTGACAATGAGAGATATATGTTACGCCAAGCTACCAGATGGTCAATAGTCATTAAAACTGCAGCACATGAATAGTTAAGACATTAGCTAAAGGTCGGCAATTAGTTAATTATTGCATGAAATGGATAGTTTAATGACTCAGTGATTGTTGTTTTTGAATAATTAATTTAGCTTCAACAGATTATTTTATAGCTGTTCAAGTGTGCAAGGATGTACAGGATGGTTCAAATTCGATGTCCGAATAGGCCAACTCGGAAACTATAAGAGTTAGAAAAAAAGTAGCTTACATGTCATGATCTCGTTTTTCGAGAAACTGCTAATGCCGAAAACCTCAAAGCGCTATCGTCTTTTGTTTTTCCCCTAGAGGCCAAAATTGAAAATATCGTAAAACCAACAAGTGCAATTATTTTGGTTATTATTATAGGTGGAGTATTATAACTAAGACATTATATGGACACTTTTTTACAGAGAATTTGATGACGTAGTCAAAAGAATTTTTTCGGTTTTAGATTTTGAGATATCATGAAAATTTTCATTTTTTTAAATGGAAACAACCACTGATTATTCGCTTATTAAATTCGTTATTTTTTTCTGATTACAAAAATATAGGGTTCGACAGGTCTATTTCTTATTGTTTTAGAATAAAGCTAAAAATAAACTTTTTTTATAAAATTTCCATCTAGTGTCGTCGACGAAATTAAATTTACAGGTTCCTGTAAGTTGCGGGGCGGTAGGTAAAATCTAAAAAGTTAACAATTAAATAAGAAAATAACTTCAGGTATTTAAAAACAAATCATTTTTTAATATGTAACATTCTGACATGTTAAACTTTTCAAAATTTTCGCAATTCATCTTAAAAACAGGATTTTTAAAGTGACACTTCAGAAAATATTTGAATTCAAAACATATGAGCGCCATCTATCAATAAGTTATTAAGTCATTTAATAATAATATTAAATATTAATAAAAAATGTGAAATAACGCAATCTATTCCAACTTATGTGTAAAACATATATAAGTTAATATAAATATATTTGTTTCAAATATCAAAATATGTTTTTTTATTTTTAGTTATATACCGTAATTTACAGGAAACTGTAAATTTAATTTCTTTGACAACACTAAAAGAAAAGTTAATTTTTGGCTTTATTCTAAAACAATAAGAAATAGACCTGTCAAACCCTATATTTTTGTAATCAGAAAAAAATAACGAATTTAATAAGCAAATAATCAGTGGTAGTTTCCATTTAAAAAAACGAAAATTGTGATAATATCTCAAAATCTAAAACCGAAAAAATTTTTTTGACTACGTCATCAAATTCTCTGTAAAAAAGTGTCCATATAATGTCTTAGTTATAATACTCCACGTATGATAATAACCAAGATAATTGCACTTGCTGGTTTTACGATATTTTCAATTTTGGCCTCTAGCGGAAAAACAAAAGACGCTAACGCTATGAGGTTTTCGGCATTAGCAGTTTCTCGAAAAACGAGATCATGACATCTTATAGGTAGTTTCCGAGTTAGCCTATTCGGACATCGAATTTGAATCACCTGTACATAAATGAATATTAAATTAAACAATATAGTGAAGTTAGGCGCATACGCGACAAGGAGAAGTAAACAAAGTTGCCTATCTGTTACCATCTGTCAAATATATGTCAAATATATTTGAGATATATCAAGTATATCTCAAATTTTTTACGATTCTGACTACCCATTTAGAAGCAAATTAGGTAAATTAGAAAGTGCATAGATATGTTTGATAAACTAAACATAAAATTTTAAGTCTTCATAAATATATTTTTTATCATCATTCTTTTCAAACTCTCTTTTTCGCTCGTTTAAACTTTTTTAGATTTGCACCCGAGTCGGAAATGTGGGTAAATCTCGAACGGAAGGAAGTGTTCTCAAATATTTTCTCTGCCGGAAACCGTATGATTTTACTTTTTTTCAAAAGCGTTCTCATAAAGGTTGTTGATGTCAAGTCTATGGTAAAAAGGAATTCGTTTTAATGCGTTTTAAAAATGGGCTGAAAAATATTTCAGGCTATAAAACGGTTGTAAACAACGTTTCTATACCCACTTTTAATCAAAATTTTTATCACACTCTCTATCTTGAAAACCTTTTACATCCCACAATAAAATTCAATTGTAACCTTTCTACTATTTTCTCCTTTCAAATTCGCTTCCAAACCACTATTTATGTCCCTATTGAGCTTGAATACATCAATATATAACGAATTCAGGCAATAAATTAATAAAAACGTTCAGTTTTAAAGCTTGGATTGTCCCCAAAATTCCGATCGATAACTTTTTACGTTTTATTTTGATCACGTAACAGAACTAATTGCTTCGTTTGAACACAAATACATCATGTATCATTTCCATTATTGTTTCATAGAGCGTTTTTTATGTATACAGGAAAGTTGCATAATATTTTATTATTAAATATAAAATATTGTGAAAGCTTTTATGCAAAGTATTATTATTAGAACTTCTTATCCAAAACATAAAATCTAAAAGTTCTCTTGAGGGTCACAACTGTAACTTTAATAACACATTTTGTGAATTATATCCGGTATTATACAGCTCGTTATACCAAACGGGGATTGTTCTAGATGTGAATTCATAGAGAAAATCCCCATCTTGATCTATAAAATGTCGTTGAGACATTTCAATTATAAAATTTTCCACTCCGTTTATAAAAAATTTTGGATTACATCAACGAGTTGAAAAACATGCATAGCTTGCGTCTGAGATACAGATATATTAAGCCATAAAAGAATATTTTCTTTGGTTGTAAAAATACTGTAAAAAGCAATTGGTGTTTGTCGGAAAGTATAAAAGGAGGGTGAAAAGAAACGAAGGGATAATATCCTGGATGATTTATAGGTACAGTGATAATTCTCGGGAACCTGCCCATTACAAACCTAAGGAAAAAGGATATTTGTCAGTGTCCGGATGGTTTACGAGCAGAGTTTCAGTATTTCTCTCTCAGATTTTTCTGTAACTTGAACACGAAAATTATTAAAATCCGTTTAGTTACACACATTTAAGAAGTCATATAACTACTACAAATTAAAAAAAAATCGTCTTCTAAAGACACTTCTATTACTAAATGAGTAGCACATAAACAACATATGATAACGTTGTTTTCCTCTAACACAGTAATAGATCTTAGAATTCAAAGCAGAGTCCATTTGCCTTTAAGGCATTGTTTGCTTGACAATGCCAAGAGTAATATAGTCCTTTTTGCAATGACAGGAGACCCTGTTTCATGTCTAAAATGGGATTTCGTTGAGGAAAAGGGCGACCTTAACGTCAAAGAAATTGAAATTTAATAACAGTAAATTGAATCTAGACATACAATTTCAACTTGGTTATTTTTAACAAAAAAATCTTTAAATCATCAATTTCAAAATATACAGGGTGTCACACAAAAAACGCCCCAAGCTGTAACTCTGTCATTTACATTCCGATTTTCATGAGCGGGTTATCAAATGAAATGGTTTCATGAATACTATGATTCATGCTACAAATAAATTTTTTCCAAGGCTGTCTTCAATTTTAAGCGATTATTAACTTTTGCTTTTCAAATTGCTCTATATATTTTTCTTTACGTCATTGGATAGAGATTGTTTTTCTGAATCCACTGATGTACAATACATCCATTTTGAATATAATTTTAGTAGAGAAAAGACACCTGTATACAGGTGTCCCGTTAAGCGTACGGAGCGGCTATATCTCAACAACGGTAAGGCCTAGAGGTTTGGGAAAAAAATCTTTATAAGCAAAGTGGGCAAGAGAAATAGCTGGAAATTATTTTGAAGTTCGTAACTCGACCGCTAGGGGGCGTAACTGCCATTGTGAAATATAAACTTCCCGCTATCTCAGAAAGTTAGACGATAAGCTATAACTTTGACAACATCGTTTAGTAGCTTGGATAATACCGCATCGCTTTTGTTTTGCAATATTTTTCATATCTGTCATAATAAAGGAGGGGGAGGCCAATGCGTTTTAAAATGTTTACATTTTAATATCTCCTGGACCATTCAACCGATTTGAATATTTTTGGTCTTGTTTGAAAGAGCATTTCATGCTCTTTTTAAAGATGTTTTCAGTAAGACCGTTTGGTTTAAAACAAATAAGCTAGAGGGCGTTATCTGCAGCGGTTACATATTTTTGTGATTTTTGAAAAAAAGTTAAATGGAACGGTACTATTTACTTCACAGACCGTTAATCACCATAAAATTTGCTAAATATTAGTGAAAACCGCATCTCGATATCTCCATCCATTCTCGAATTATAAAAGAAAATGTTAAAAATTCGTATATCTTAATCGGATCAAGTTACCTTAAGAAACAAATAAGAGAGAACAATAATTTTATTATCTAGAACCTTCCTTCACACTTTATCCAAGCTTAGAACTGCTTCAAAATTACTTTTGAGGCGTGTTGAAAAGCCAACGGATCAATGAAACATCAACAATGATAATAAAACAAAATAAACCAAAACACTTAGAATAACTTAAATTTTTGGCAAAAATAGCTCACTAATGTTCGAAATGTCTTACATAAACCTCGATGCATTTATTTAATCTAGTTTCGACGAAAAAAAAGCGCTGCTAAGTCTCTTCCCTGGACACGTTTTTACTGGTATTTAGTGTTTTGTCATATTTTCCCTGGTTATTGGTTTTTCTTGAAAAGTCAGGTCGTTTAGTCTACCCAATAGATAAAGCGCTGAAAGCAATGTGGGTTTTGCTCGAACCAAGAATGCATATTATGCAAGTTTACAACAGCTTGTGGACAGATGCTTCATGCATCCATAGCATTTGTGATAAAAGGTTTGGATTTGCCCAAATCATATTTAAAAGTCAATGGTAATAGTTCAGTCTGTTATCATAATCGGTATCTGTTAAGGCCTGATGTAAAACAACGTGGTGGAGATATTATTCTTTTGAGAACTCTTGTGGACAATTGTTTTCGGAGTTCCCAGATTATGTGGGATCACATTGCGCACCAATATGATTTACGAATTCATAGAGACGTCTGAATGGGCTACACGTTGCCAGTTTTCCGTAATCGCTAAGTCAATCTTAAAAACACTTGTAGAGAAAAATGTCTTTCTTTGTCGTAATTGCATTGCACATTTTTGCCATGCAGTTGCCATCGAGATGCGGTTTTCACTAAAATTTAGCAAATTTTAAGGTGACTAAGGGTCTGTGAAGTAAATAGTATCGTTCCATTTAACTTTTCTTCAAAAATCACAAAAATATGTAATCGCTGCAGATAACGTCCTCTAGCTCATTTGTTTTAAAGCAGACGGTCTTACTGAAAATATCTTTAAAAAGAGCATAAAATGCTCTTTCAAACAACACCGAAAACATTCAAATCGGTTGAATGGTCTAGGAGATATTAAAATGTAAACATATGAAAACGCATTGGCCTCCCCCTCCCTTATTATGACAGATATGAGAAATATCGCAAAACAAAAGCGATGCGGTATTATCCAAGCTATTAAATGATGGTGTCAAAGTTATAGCTCATCGTCTAAGTTTCTGAGATAGCGGCAACTTTATGTTTCTCAATGGCAGTTACGCCCCCTAGCGATCGAATTACGAACTTCAAAATAATTTCCAGCTATTTCTCTTGGTCACTTTGCTTATAAGGATTTTTTTCCCAAACCTCTTGGCCTTACCGTTCTAGAGATACAGCCGCTCCGTACGCTTAACGGGACACCTGTATACAGGTTGCCACACAAGAACGCCGCTAGCTGTATCTCTGTCATTTACCTTCCAATTTTCATGACCTAGCTATCAAATGAAATGGTTTGATGAATACTATGATTCATGCTACAAATAAACTTTTTCCAACGCCATCTTCAATTTCTAGCGATTATCAACATTTGATTTTCAAATTGCTCGGTATGTTTTTCTTCACGCTATTGGATAGAGTTTTTTTTTTCTGAATCCATTAATGTACAATACATCAACATTAATTGAAATTGTAGCATAGAAAAACAATAAAATAGTTTCTGAACATTCTCTTAAAGTCATTTGTGTTATACTGTAGTGTGCCATGGGATAAATGAAAAACCAACTTATAAGTATCATTTACAACTGCTTGGGCATTGAAATAGCATTTAATGAGTGTTATCAGTTTTGCGTGTTATTTTTTTCCATGGCACACTGCAGTATTACAGAAGTGACTAAGACAATGTTTGGAAAATGTTTTAATTGTTTTTCTCTGCTAAAATTACAATTAATGTTAATGTATTGCACATCAATGGGCTCAGAAAACAATTTCTACCCCATAACGTGAACAAAAACATACCGAGCAATTTGAAAATCAAAAGTTGATAATCGCTTGAAATCGAAGATGGCGTTGGAAAAAGTTTATTTGTAGTATGAATCATAGCATTCATCAAACCATTTCATTTGATACCTCGTTCATAAAAATTGGAAGTTAAATGACATAGTTACAGCTTGGGGCGTTTTTTGTGTGACACCCTGTATATATTTTTAATTGTAAACAAAAAAAAACTGAATACTTAAAGAACCGTAAAATTGGTTTAATAACTGTAATTGGACTCATCTAAGTTTGGTTTCGTTTATGTTTTTTAATTAAAAGTTAGCCGAAGATAAATGGTTTTTTAATTATTACTTAAGTATTAACGTTTCTTTTAAGACGTTTTAATTGACTTTTAGTCCGAAGTCATGATTTAAAATTCTTCATCGTTGAGAAAAGAGTCAACAAAAAAAAATCCAATCTCTTTTAAAATCTACTAAAATTTCAACCATTCAGTTGTGAATTGAGAGAATATTGAATTTTCGTCTTCAGCAAATATTAGGACTTTTGCTCGTTTCATTTTCTTCCTCTTTTCCATTTCCTTTTTGTGTCATCAAAAGCCGGACGTAGTGGGAAGTGTGGGAAAATCTCGGAAAACGGAAAGTGTCTCCAAATATTTTCTTTGGCGAAAAGTACAGGACTTTGACGTCAGTTTCTTTTAGTGGAAATACAAAGAGATAGAAAACTGGTGAATTTCAATATTTATTTTTATTCACAAAAAATATTTTTTTATAGGAATTAAAAACACTGGAATCTCTCTAAACCGGATATTTCAAACATACTTTTCCAATATTATTTACTTATATTCCTATGTTCGTTCGAAACAGATTATCTCATAATTTTTTTTCTGCACTATTGATGCGCGATAAATACACGCTCGAAGTTTTAGCGAATATGGTTGGCTGAGATGAATATGTATGATGTTTCCAAAACCCACATTCGATTAATATTCAATCGATGTGTAGATTAGGAATAAAACACTTACCATAGGTTCCGTTAATATCAATATCATTAAAGTCAAAATCTTCTCAATATAAAAACTCCTCTTCTCTGCACACAAAAAAATAAGTTCACGTTCCCAAAGTGTTATAGGAGTTTTACTAAAGTTAAATCAACACTACAACTTGCGATCACAACTGACAAACGATCAAATAAGGTATATTTTGTGGTTACAAAGTCTCTGCAGTAAATATTTATCGGTTATTCAAATAAGTAGGCATCAGAGTAAATTTTAATGCAAATACAGGGTGTCTCAGCGAGACCGGTCATTAGACGTTTCTGGTGTACTGGCCTAAATAAAAAAATGAGAATTCAAACTTAAGTATTATCAATTGTGTGGCTGCGGTTCTGAGAATCCGAGGTGAGAAGGGCTGGACAGAAATTGTCATCTGCTCGGCATACTTCCCCGGAACGGAAAATGACCTTCCCCCGGCCGCTGTGCGAGACATAATTGCCTACAGCCGGAGGAATAACCTGCAAGTTGTTGTTGGATGTGACGCCAATGCCCACCACACAATGTGGGCAAGCACCAACACAAATGAAAGAGGTGAGTTACTTTTTGACTACCTATTAGGGGAGGGGCTTACTGTTAATAATGTAGGCGCCAAACCAACCTTTGTTACCAGAAATAGAGCAGAGGTACTTGACATTACGTTCAGCTCAATTATATTAAGCTCTAAGATAACCTCCTGGAGGGTATCCTCTGAACCGTCGTGTTCAGATCATAGACATATTCAATTTAAAATTGATCTAGGGATGAAATCGGGATCTGTTTAAGAGTTGCCTTGCAGATAACCTAACTAGTGTTATCGCAACCATTAGGAACTGTGATCAGGTTGAAATAGCCACGGAGCAGATCTCTGTGGCAATTCGCTCTGCATATCACAGTAGCAGTCCACTGAAGGTGAAAAGTAGTAATCGGGGCACACCCTGGTGGAACGAATCTCTTAGCTCCGAAAGACAAGAGGTCCGAAAGCTTTTCAACCGGGCCAAGACATTATGTGAATGGGAGAAATATAAACAAGCTCTAACGAATTACATCAAAAACATACGTAAGGCAAAAAGAGAGTCTTGGAGGAGGTTCTGTGAGGGAGTGAAAGACACACCCAGCAGTGCAAGAATTCACAAGATTCTCGCTAGAGATCCGGCACTACCCCTGGGCTCACTTAGGCGGCCTGACGGTAGTTTTACGGACTCTAGCAGAGCCTCGTTGGAGCTTCTCATGCAGACTCACTTCCCAGGAAGCCTGATGATGAGGGCCGATAATGCCACAGCGGGCTATTCCTGCAAGGCAAAGCGCCCCTCAAATACTGATTGGAGTGTGGCTAGAAAAGTCGTCACTTACACATCCGTGGACCAGGCAATTCAAACGTTTAAGCCGTTCAAATCGCCTGGAGAAGACAATATCTTTCCTGCTTTGTTACAGCAGGGGAGGTCTTTGTTGTTGCCAATTTTGGTAAAAATTTTCAGAGCGAGTGTCGCCTGGAAATATGTGCCGGCAGAATGGACTAAGGTACGGGTATCTTACATACCCAAAGCGGGCCGTTCGGTCCCCACTCCTAATGCCTTTCGACCCATCAGCCTAACGTCATTTCTGCTGAAAACCCTTGAAAAAGTTCTGAAACGGTATATCCGTACGGTGCCATTGGTATCTGGTCCACTGAGTCGCCACCAGTATGCTTATAAAGCGGGAAAATCAGCAGAATTGGCTCTACACAACTTAGTTGGTAGAGTATCCAGGACGCTGCAGGACAAAGAAATCTTGGTTTGTGCGTTTCTGGATATAGAGGGAGCGTTCAACAACGCAATACCACAATCTCTTGAAAGAGCTGCTCTTGACAGTTGAGTGGAAGCAACTATAGCGGGTTGGATCCGCAATATGCTAGATAGTAGAATAGTTTCTACTTCACTCCACGGTGATACGATACGCTTCAGGCCGGGAGGTGGCTGCCCGCAGAGAGGGGTATTATCTCCCCTGCTTTGGTCCCTCCTAGTTGACGATCTGATTGCGATAGTCGAAGCCGTTGGTGTGGAAATACAAGCTTATGCTGATGACATTGTCATTATGGTCAAAGGAACCTGTTTGCCGAGGATATCTAAGTCCTCCAGGTGACCCTAGATACCATTTGCGCTTGGTGTAAGGGAGAGAACCTCTCAATAAACCCGCAAAAGACAATTGTTGTGCCCTTCACCAGGAAGCGAAAGTTGGATGGACTAATCCGCCCAACTATCCAAGGTGAAGAAATTCCTTTCTCAAAGGAAGTCAAATATCTAGGAGTAATCCTAGACAAAACCCTGTCATGGAATGGACATTTGCAGGGAGTTTTGCACAAAGCTAGACTATCCTTGTGGACTTGTCGCAGTCTTACCCCTGAAAGACTGTACTGGCTCTATGTGACTGTGGTTAGACCTATGATCACATACGGAGCAGCAGCCTGGTATAGGAAAGTCCGACAGACTTCAATTATCAGTAAACTTTCACGAATTCAACGTGTAGCTGGATTGGCAATCTCTGGTGCGATAGACACAACGCCAACTCTAGCAATGGAGGTTCTGCTTGGCCTATCTCCTCTGCATTTGCATATAGAGAAAGTGGCTAGAACAACCATTTACAGATTTAAGCAATATGCTCAAAACTGTTCCGACATGTCCTACCAATGGGCTGCGGAAGACATTATAAGCACTGATACTGTGCTATCAATGCCGTCAGATTAGGCGGTATCACTATCAGTGATTAACGCTCGATACCAGATTGTACTGCCTGAGCGGCAGTCCTGGATCGAAAATGAAAATTCTCTGGTTCGGGCAGACATTTGCTTGTACACAGATGGATCAAAAACGCCTGAAGGGGTAGGAGCAGGAGTATACTGCCAGACACCTCGAATTAAGCAAGCCTACAGCCTGGGTACGTACTGTACTGTATTCCAGGCGGAAGTATTTGCTATTGACATGGGTGCTAAAATCCTTCTTGAAAGAGGGGTGAAGAACATGACAGTACGAATTTTCATATTTATTTATTTTTTATTTTTTTAATAAAATATGGGGGGTGCCATTTAAAAAAATTAAGTTATGGTACTTCCAAATTTTGAAAAGTTAACGTGCCATAGTAAAGTAACCAAACGTTCTAGATAACCGTTCTCGACACCAAAACATACTCCATGTTGTTTACTCCTGTTGTTTAAGCATATTCTGAATCCTAAATTGATATCCCAAAAATCGAGTGTTCTCTGATTTTTTGAACAAATATCTGCTGGAGCAGATTTTTCTAGAAAAATTCGAATAACTCGAGAACGGCCGTATCAAATTGCAAAAAGTAAAGTTATTTATAAACCCTGAAAACAGACAAAGCCAAATATGTAAAAATATACAGGGTGTTTCATTTAAAAAAATAAAGTAGGTGGCGACTTCCGGTTATACCGGAAGTGCAAGAAATCTGAAAATATTTTAGTCGATGAGATCGTAATTGATAATACTTAAGTCTGAATTCTCAAATTTTTATTTTCGCCAGAACCCCAGAAACGTCTAATGACCGGTCTCGCTGAGACACCCTGTATAATTATTAATATAATTATCACAGCAAAATGAACTGGCAATGATTTATCAATAAAATATATCACAATAATTTCTTGTATGTTCAGAGCCATTCATAGACCTTGTTGTCACGACAGTAATTTGTCAGTATGGTAAACTGTAGGATTAGATTATTATTGGCTGTTAGAATATGCGACTTTACCCATATATCATGTCAGTGAGTAAACGGATGGGCATATGGATTTGGATTACCGCTTGTTCCCGAATGAAGTTCCTATATAAATCAAATACAGCAAACAATTTTTGCTAGATTTCAATAACTATAAATTTTTTTCATTTTACAAAATATAACGTGAAAATTATAATAACGTAAAACAAGATTAACCCTTTTGCCTTTATAACATAATTATATTACTGAATGTAGGTACACAGTAGATAATATGTTCAGAAAGACACACGAAATTTTAGCAAACATCGTCGAGGGTTGTTTGAACAGTCACCCTTTTCCAAGGGTTTCGAGGTCGTTTTGAGTCCCTTTTGTTCAATTACCGCTTCCACGTTCGAAAATAACGATTATTTTTCTCTTTGGAGTGGTTTTTCTTACTTCTCTACAGCACCCTTAAGGCTAATATTAATTTTTCGGAGGTTTACTGTTAAGGCACTCAAGAGATTGCTTCAATATTATAAATTTTGAATTAGAAATAATAATTTTCTAATTCTGAATTCAAATCCCACATTCAAACACTAAGTAAATACCAATAAATCTCTTCAGATTGCTATACTCTGTTTTTAAACCAGGAGGAGTATTTTAAATTTGTCACCAGATTGACCTTGCACGTGATTGGTTGAATGCGAGGAAGGTTCACACACAGGCAATTTTGAATTTTGATTTTGAATTTGAAGGTTAGGTTATTGATAATTCGACAGTTTCGTGTCATTATTGTATATTTTGTGTTCTTAAACCCTTTTTTATTATATTTTGAAATAAATACACTCATAACTTCAATGTTAATTTGTATGTTTAGTGTTGACGATAACAAACGAAAATAAATACAATAATAAGTAAATAAATAAATAATAATAATTATTAATTTAAATTTACCGCCAATATATCTAGTGATATTTTCTGGTGATTTTTTCCAGTGTAAATCTGACTTTCGCGTTTACTCCTCCTGGTTTAAAAACAGAGTATAGTTCTAGTGCAAGTGTTAGTTCTAGTTTTAATTGTTATTCAGCGCTAAGTTGTATATTTTTAAGTTTCGGGTTTAGCCCTGTGTCTTCAGACGCTGAATGTTAGGTAAGGTTAGTTTTGTTTACAAACATTACTTATACCTTGAAGTTTTCTTTGGCAATTAATAATGGCAATTATAGCGTGAAATTTTCTTTTGTAATGTCAATTATAGCGTGAAGGAATGTGAAGTAAGGTTAGTTTTGTTTACAAACATTAATTATACCTTGAAGTTTTCTTTGGCAATTAGTAATGGCAATTATAGCGTGAAGTTTTCTTTTGTAATGTCAATTATAGCGTGAAGGAATGTTAGGTAAGGTTAGTTTTGTTTACAAACATTAATTATACCATGAAGTATTCTTTGGCAATTAGTAATGGCAATTATAGCGTGAAGTTTTCTTTTGTAATGTCAATTATAGCGTGAAGGAATGTTAGGTAAGGTTAGTTTTGTTTACAAACATTAATTATACCTTGAAGTTTTCTTTTGTAATGTCAATTATAGCGTGAAGGAATGTGAGGTAAGGTTAGTTTTGTTTACAAACATTAATTATACCATGAAGTTTTCTTTGGCAATTAATAATGGCAATTATAATAATAATAATAATGCCTTTATTAATAAGTCGCAAAAAAAAGGAAAGAAAATAATAATACACTCTTAGAAAATAGACTTATTTTCTGGACGAAGTTCAGTTTGGTTATTAACCAACTGCTCTTCCACTTAATCCAGAATATATAGAAAATATATATATAAAGCAAAAATGAGAATGTTTTTAACAATACTAATAAACAAAATGAAAAAAAAAAAAAACAAAATAACAAAATACGACGACATGCCAGTATAAAGCGATACATTAGTAACTCAGAATATAATAATAAAAAAAAATCATGATGACTCAAGCAGGAGGGAGGATTTTAATTTACTCTTGAACGAAATACAGTTCAATCCTATAAGGTTCATAGGTAGATCATTGTACGTTTTAGCTATCTGGTAGGAAAAGGATCGGTGCGAGGCGCGGCGTGGTACCGTCAATACATCTTTCCTCCTTATATTAATGTTATAGACATCGCTTCTGAAAGATAGGCGTTGCAGCAAGTAAGGAGGCCGCTGACTTTTAATAATTTTATAATAAACGCAAGTTGCATGCAGTTTACGTCTGTTTTTCATGTTCAACCACCCAGTCTCTGCAAACTTATGACTAATATGGTCATATTTACGAATTCCGTAAATAAACCTCAGACAACCGTTCTGAAGGTTCTGGATACGATGTCCAGTCACCTCCGTTAAAATTGGGCCATAAACAACGTCGCAGTGATTTAATTTGCTTAGAACCACAGCATAATTTTTAATTTTTTACTTAAGACATCCCTATGGGCATACAAGAGACGCAGGGCGCCATACCCACCCCTCAAGCACCTAGCCACATGCTCCTCAAACCTCTACTGATGATCCAATGTGACTCCTAAAATTTTTATATCATCAGAAACAGTAAGAGGTTCGCCATCCACCACCAATTGACCGGATATCAAAGGCTTAATCGCTCTCCTTGTGACACTACCGCAAAACAGAAGAACAGAAGACTTAAATGGATTTAGCACAAGTTCATGGCGTTTCGCAACATCAGAAAATAATGCTATATCTGAGTTAAATTTTATGCAGGCATCAACCCAATTATTTGGATTAAAATTCAGCAGAAGCTGTGTATCGTCTGCATACAAGTGAATCTGCGAATGCTCGAGAACCTGGTCAAAATCAGATGTATAAATAGAGAACAATAGTGGCCCCAAAATGGACCCCTGAGGGACTCCACGAGTAACAGACAGAGCGCTCGACACTTGAGTATTAATCTTCACAATCTGAAACCTGTCCGACAAAAATGACTTTATCAAAATTGCAGCTTGATTTCCAAGACCAAAATAATTAAGTTTAGATGCAAGTATATTATGATTTATTGTATCAAATGCTTTGGTGAAGTGCGACTTGCCCGGCCTCTCTAGAAGCAAATACATCATCAGTAAGGTTCAATAAAGCTGTTGCGCAGCTGAAACCCGAACGAAACCCAGATTGTTGATCTGGCAGTATACTATACCTCTCGCAGTGTGCTCTAAGTTGCTTTTCCAAGACTCTCTCTAAAATTTTTGACATTACTGGGAGGATACTGATCGGTCTAAAATCCCTTAGGGCAGAAGGGGAAGATACTTTAGGTAATGCAATTACTTCAGCCATTTTCCAGGCATCCGGAAAAACTGATTGATGAACAGCAGCGTTTATTACGTGAGTAATATAAGGAATGAGAAAAGGGGTACACAAGTCAATCATCCAGATTGAGATACCATCAGAACCCACCGCTGCAGTTTTAATGTTATTAATTATTATAGATACTTCATGTTCATCAACAGGCATAAAAGCTTGCATTATCTGCATTCTAGGGTTTACATTATTTTGATAAAATATGGGTAATTCGGGATCAGTCTGGATATAAAGTGAAGAATCACAGTGAACAAAATAATTATTTAAATCGTTTGGAAGAAAAACGTGTTATCGATTTTTTTATTTATATTTAGAAGTTTAATCTTTCTCCAAAGAGCCTTTGGATATTTACGACGTAAGGCGTAATCATAGTATGCCTTCTTTTCAGCCCGCACCGTTGATGTTACCAGATTGCGATGCAACTTGTATGAAACCCAGTCTTGAGTTAGCTTAGACTTTTTGAATTTTTTAAGCGCATCATCTCGAATAGACATTAGTAGTTTAGTATTATCTGTTAGCCAGGGACTGGGAGGCTTTGTAAACCGTCTAGTTTTTAAAGGTGCATGCAAATTATTATAAAAAATTATAGCGTGAAGTTTTCTTTTGTAATGTCAATTATAGCGTGAAGGAATGTGAGGTAAGGTTAGTTTTGTTTACAAACATTAATTATACCTTGAAGTTTTCTTTGGCAATTATACTCTGTTTTTAAACCAGGAGGAGTATTTTAAATTTGTCACCAGATTGACCTTGCACGTGATTGGTTGAATGCGAGGAAGGTTCACACACAGGCAATTTTGAATTTGAAGGTTAGGTTATTGACAATTCGACAGTTTCGTGTCATTATTGTAAATTTTGTGTTCTTAAACCCTTCTTTATTATATTTTGAAATAAATACACTCATAACTTCAATGTTAATTTGTATTCTAGTAAATCCATAATCACTGAGGTGTATGATTTAAAATGAGGTAAAAATTAAAAGAGCTCTTTCTCAGTTTTCTAGTAAATATACTTAGTACCGGTTTCGATAATTACTTATCATCATCAGCTAAATAGTCAAATAAAAATAAAAGTCACAATATAAAATGATTTAAAAACTAAAATAACGAGAAATAAAGATGTAAAGTGGACGACACTGAACAACACTACAGGTTAAAATGGAGTAATCACAAAGGAATGATTTGTATGTTTAGTGTTGACGATAACAAACGAAAATAAATACAATAATAAGTAAATAAATAAATAATAATAATTATTAATTTAAATTTACCGCCAAAATATCAAGTGATATTTTCTGGTGATTTTTCCTAGTGTAAATCTGACTTTCGCGTTTACTCCTCCTGGTTTAAAAACAGAGTATAGAATTCATTAAAATTCTAGGTTGAAAAACAAACTGAGAAGTAGGAAGGAATTAATTGCATCCGTCTTGAATAATTCAAAACAAACAAGGAATGAAAAAGGGTGGATTAATGGTCCTCGACAAAATTACCTCTTACCTGCACATCTACCATCCAAGAACGCCTCCCGCCCGCCGTTGGGTTTAGAGAGCCCTTTCCTCATCGCGACCGTATTGTTTGCTCCCTTAATTACTTTTAATCTTTGTGCTAACACTGGTTTTTGCCCACAAAACCCACCCCATTTTAGTCCTCGGGCCTCTACAACCGCCAGATGGCGTTTAATTTTTCTCTCCCGCCCTAATTGCCGTGTTGTTTGCTCGGAGAACTCGACGTTAAGTGGATTTCGAGGTTGTACTCGACTCGGATTTCTACTATTCGTTTTAACTGAAATTTTTTAACTAAAAGTTTAGATTACCAAACGAATTAACTGCGCTCATTGTGTATCTCTTGTATCGTCTTAGTAAAAACCATACAAAACAACAATTTGAAATCATGATGTCTCGTTTAGACATGATTTTTTTTTAATTGCTTTAAAAAAATACTTTTCGATACCCGAAAGTCAAGCTCAAACCGGTTTCGGGGAGGCAATCAATAATGGGAGTCGTGGAGAGCCCCTTTTCGAACGAGCTTCCCCCGATCTTTACTACCTTTCAAAACTGGGGTTTAAAACGAACGATCCGTTCCGATTTATACGATTCGAATTCCTGTAAGTTTTACGACGAAAATCGTATCTTTCGACCGTTGTAATCGTTATAATCCTACTTTACAAAGGACGGTTGCAACAAAAGGAAATGAGCAAGGGAACAGACTGCCTTAGTGCAGTAAATACAGTGTAGACACGTGTAGGATTTTCGTATGTGCCGAGGGATAATCCCCTCCCACGTGGTTGTGGTTAACGGGTACACAGCCGCAGTGCAGTATCAATTCCGTTTATTGTGAAGTTGAACATGAATTTTCTTTTTTTACTACACTTTCAGGTTTAAATATACATAACAATAAATTCTTTTAACAAAACATGATAACCACCATCGTTATTATTATGTTAAATTTATTGTGACCGTTGTATAGGTGAGTATGTAAAGCGTTGAAAGAATAATTGATGTTTGAATTTTCCGCAAACACAATTCAACCATGGAAACCGTAGCATCTTGCGGCAACAGAATGAAATATTCATCTATTTCCAACGAGAAAAGAAGTTGTTTCTCCCAAGACGGCAACGAAAAATTAAATTTGTATTTCTAGTGCCTATTTATTGTTGTAACGCAACACTTCTCAACTTTTAGAAAGTTACCGTAAATAAAGGAAGTAAAATAGTTACGCTTTTAAAGTTGCGGTATAGTTTTATAATAATATGCTAAAGCAGTAAAAACAAACAGTGTAAGCTTTTAAAGATAAACAGAGATGGAATAAAATTTTGTAATAGTATACTAGAAACACATAACACCATACGAGCTCATACTATAATATCCACTACTCCAAACATACAACCGAAAAGATAATGTTGAAAATAGTAATCGCAATTGTACAGGATGTCCAAATTTCGATGGGTTTGCAGGGTATCTCAGTTATTATGAGAGGTAGAAAGTTGCGGCTTTCGCGAACCTGAGCTACTTTTTTGTGAAACTTACAATGGCGCAAACCAAATTTTCATAGTCCTTTTCGTTTTTGATATACAGGGAAAACGAAAAGGACTATACTCTTTTTGTTATAAAGAGTTAAGTATTTTAGAAGTTGAGTATTCAGTATTTGAGTTGTGTTTATAACTCAAAAACCGCGATGACTAGAAAAATTCTACGTGCACCATTGGATTCCACGTGAAAAAATCTATTAGAACCCGTTTTTACTTTTTTACTAAGTTTCCGGATAGCCGAGATACAGGAGGTGCCTGAAAATGGTAAATTTCAAGCACTCCCTGTATATCAAAAACGAAGTGGACTATGAAAATTTGGTTTGCGCCATTGTAAGTTTCACAAAAAAGTAGCTGAGGTTCGCGAAAGCCGCAACTTTCTATCTTTCATAATAACTGAGATACCCTGCAAACCCATCGAAATTTGGACACCTGTACAGCATAACAAAAATAAAAGAAAAATTAAGTTTGTATTTCTAGTGTCTATTTATTGTTGTAACGTAACATTTCTCAACTTTTAGAAAGTTACCGTAAATAAAGGAAGTAAAATAGTTACGCTTTTAAGGGTAAATAAAGTTGTAGTATAGTTTTATAATAATATGCTAAAGCAGTAAAAACAAACAGTGTAAGCTTTTAAAGGTAAACAGAGAAGTAATAAAATGTTGTAATAATATACTAGAAACACATAATACCATACGAGCTTATACTATAATATCCACCACTCCAAACATACAAGCAAAAAGATAACGTTGAAAATTGATAATCGCCATTGTACCGCATAACAAGTTAAATAAAATGTTAAATAAGTCTTAAATCCTGGACAAATGTGAACTATTATAGAGATTTTATTGCTATTTCGATGGAATTATTATTTGTACTGGATTGATTTGAATCGCAAAAACAGTTGTTTTTAAGTAGAAAGTTTTGATTTAGTTAAGATTTTGTGGTGAAATTCAGAGAATTGATAATTAGTGATAATTAGGAGAAGTCTTAAAGACAGGCATAAAGCAGATAAGCAAAGAGAAGAAATTACGATGTCCAAATAAACTGACCGGCAAAAAAAACCGGCCACTATAATAGCCAAAACTTCAAAGCTGGCGATAGTCCGACGATAGAAATTTTCATTTAGATTTTAATTTGAGCATATACAGGTTGCAAGAATGAGAAAAACTTTTTTTTCTCGAAATTTGTAATACCCTGTGGGGTGCAACTGCTACAGCAGATGGTGTTAACTGGAATCAAACGGTAGAACAAACTTTTCTGAACATCTCGTTTTTTTATTCACTCTATTATCTCTATTACTAACGAAGATGCAGTGTTTTAAAGCGAACGCCTGTAAAAACAAGATACACAAGCATAAAAAATCTAAGGTGGCGCGCTAGGTAGTGTATGTCATTTGTTTCGAATAGTAAATTGACAGTTGTTAAAGATTTTTGCAGTCTTTTAACATAATAGCAATCCCGTCGTCAGTAACTGATGTTGCGCGTATTGTTACTTTAATTGAGGATGGCAAAAGTCAGCAATACGCCTGGAACCAATATGTGGAAACAGGAAATTTCACTAGGCGGCAAGGTTTCGGTAGAAGACGGGTGACAACAGCAGTTGATGACTGATTTATTGTTCTAAACACTCTGAGGAATTTTAGAACAGCTGTAGAAACTCGGCATCATCTTCAGATGGTGCGTGGGGTTGACGTAAGTGAAAGAACTATTCATCGAAGACTTGATAAAAGTGATCTGACTGCTAGAAGACCTGCCAAAAGACCTCGGCTGCTCCTGGAACAATGGGGTAAGGTACTCTTCACTGACGAGTCCCGATTTTGTCTCCGGTCACCTGATGGTCGAGATTGAGTGTGGAGACGTCGTAATGAAAGGTTTGCGACTTGCACAATTTCGGAAAGAGTACCTTTGCATGGAGGTTCTATTCCCATTTTATTGGTGACGGATTCATGCTAATGCATGACAATGCGCGACCGCACGTAGCACGTGTGGTTAACAAATATCTTGATGAAGTAGGGTATTAAACGGATAGAGTGGCTCGCGTGCAGCCCGGACCTTAACCCTATCGAATATCTTTGGGACCAACTTGAGAGACGCATTCGTCGTCGCCTTGTCCTACCGGACAACCTTCAAGATTTACAAATTGCTTTTGACGAAGAGTTTGCCGCAATTGCTCACTGACATCAACAACATGCACCATTTGAAGACGACACCGAGCTTCTACAGCTGTCGTTCTACGATTGCTTAGAACAATAAAACGGTCATCAGCTACTATTGTCACTCGTTTTGTTTTCACAGGCGATCGCTTTAAAATACTGCATCTTCGTTAGTAACAGAGATAATAGAGTGAATAAAAAAACAAAATGCTCAGAAAAGATTGGGCTACCATTTGATTCCAGTTAACACCCTCTGCTGTAGCAGCTGCACCCCACAGGGTATTACAAATTTCGAGAATAAAAGGTTTTCTCATTCTTGCACCCCGTATATGCTCAAATTAATATCCCAATAAAAATTGCTATCGCAGGATTATTACAGAAGAATCAACGTTTCGATCAAAAAAAGAATCATCAAAATCGAATAAGTGGTTCGCGAGTAAGCCAGCTTTGAAATTGTGGCTACATTTTAGTGGCCGGTATTTTTTGCCTTAAAAATACGTAATCAATAAAATTATACAGGGTGATTTATTAACTCACCATCAAATTTTGACATATGATGGCTAATCCAATTACCAAAAAAAATTTTAATGAACCTCAATTATTATTATTTCAGACCATCGTGCTGGTACCACATATTTTGAATTACATTAAGAGGTATATCTTCAAGTAAATCAAAAAGTGTATTGTTTGATTCTTTTCAAATATGCTATACGGAGGTTTTTTGGCATGAGAAAGGCGTTCTGTAACGTATTCTTTACGGATTAAAATAACAATAACTTTTCTGACAGTATACTTTTTGGCTTTTTGAATAAAATTTCTTATTCTCTGTACTTTTTAAGCAAAAAGGGTACTCTTATCAAAATGCGCTAAAGTTTATCGTTTTCAAGATAATTCGCTGATCGAACTCCCTGTATAGTCTGCCGACAGGAGACTGCGAGAACACACTGAAGATGCCAGAAGCATCAGCTTTAAAATCTGTAACAACTTATCAAAATGTACAATTAATATTTATAGCAAGGAAATTTTTATCTATTGTTACATGTTTCCTTTGAGATAAAACTTCGCTACGTAATAAAACCAGTGCGGTAATAAATTATATTACCTATCTCAAATGAGTACGGCAATAAAAATATATTACATGGACAGTATAAGCGTTTTTATAAAACGAGAAAATTTTCAGCAAAATAAAGCCCGCAAGGGAAAAGCTTTGAAAGTTTCCTAGCAAACATTTCCATCGAAAAATGTTATTAATCCGCCCGGAAATTGAAACATGACTTCTTCACAACAGTTTAAACCTTTCAGAATCGAATATTCTGTATTTACTATTCATCCTAATATAACATTATTTCGATTACATTTTTTATTTAATAAATTAGTAATAAATAATCCAATTACTTGAAATTAATTGACACAAAAAGACAAGTTTTAAATGCGATATTAGAAGAAACGAATTTCCAGCATCCAATTAATTAAATAGTCAATAAGTTTCTATAACTTCATGTACTCTTATCTAGCTCTAAAAAAGTGAAAGAATTTTTGAGGAACCGGTAAATAAATCCAATTCAAATCATCTGAATGAAGTGATTTACGGTAAATTTTTTTATAAAAGATAGATCTAAATTGAATATGAATCAATTTTAATTAGAAATTTGAGCTTCAATTCACGAAGGATGATTAAAAGTGTACAAGATTATTTGAGATTTCATTCTACATTATTTCTAAAGAGCATTTCCAATTACAGTTTTTTATTATTTATTTTATTATGTTTTTGTGTTAATAATTAGAGTTATAGTGGTTTTAGATTTGTTGATTGATATTCCAATTTTACCTCCATACTTTCAAAACAAATTATTAATGTATATTTAATTATCATTAAACGATTATTCGTTATTGCGGGATTAAATTAAATGAATTATGTAATATTAGCGTCATAAAATTTGACTGGACATAATAGAATTATGAAATGATTTATCAAATTGATAGAAAATTAAGCTTATCTATTAGGTTTAATAAGACAATCAATCTGACTTCGATTTTCCTGTTGGAACCGATCTTTACTAGAAACGAACCGACCCTAAAATTATCGGCGGAACTCACGTTCTGCATCCTAATTGTCCCACTTTCACAGAGCTTCACGTTTCGAACAATGCCCAATCAAAATTTATGACCCATATCAACCGGCAGATATGTTCTAGAAATGTTGTTTGTCGGTATATCTGATTCGTGGATGGAGAGTTGCTTCTTTACAATAGGGATTAATGTTTAATAAGGTCAAAATTAATTAACACATGTTTATCTGATTTAAATTTTGTGTATAGTTGACAATTGAATTATTTATGGGATAGTTTAGATTTTAATCGGGCTTTAATATTGTTCAAATTTATATTATACTATTTATAAAACATCCTCTTTACATAAATGGATATAATATTGGATAAGCAAAATTACATAACTTTCCAAGTTTCGAAGTTTTAGCGAATAGTTTTGAAAAGTCGAGATAAGCGCTGATATGAACTTGTGCGGTGTGTAGAATTTCCGCTTTTGAGACATTTTCTAGGAAGTTTATTTCAGGAGAAACAACTTGTTAGAAAATGTTTCAAAAAATATTCCTTGCAATAAACTTTTATTAAAATGTAAATCACGATTAAAAAATTTCGCTTAGAATTTAACACCTTTAGGAAGATAATTATTGATATAATTAACACTTAACGCTCCGTTAGGTCTCGTATGGAGGCAACGCTTGTTTGTCTCGTAATTTCGCTCTGCTGCGGAACAAACTATTATTAACATGAAAATGTGTCGGAGTTGCGGATATGGTAGATATGGTAGACGATGCACAATGCGTTGAGTCAATAGTAAACATGGTCATGGAAAATTAATGATATAAAATCTTTAAAAGTCTGTGAGTTGTATAAAAAGTAAGAGAGTTTTGTGAAAATGATTTTTGACAAGCAGAAAACAAATGTCTAAAAAACAGCTTTGGCTATGTTCATTTCCCTTAACAATTGTATGAATATTTTTGTTTCCAGATAAAACTGGCAAAAGAAGAATCATAGAAACAAAGAGGTAATCGAAGAATAAAGCGAAATTTAGAAACCAAAAAGAAGAAATAAATGATCAGAGAGAGGAGAGACTGGAAAGAAACTGGTAATGGAATAAAAGGAGGTTGAGCAGAGATTGAATAGAGAACCAAGAGACTGGACATAAAATAATAAGAATTTAAGGTAGACTAGAAAGATAAGAGAAGGAGACTGATAATAGCAGAAATAGACTGAAGAGAGACTGGATTCTGGAAATAGAGAAGGAAGACTGATGCGTTTCCAGACAATTGTTCCACTCTGTATATTGTCGACAATATGTCAAAATTCCAAATATAGGTCAGAATTTGAACAACAATCAGAATTACTGTAATGTGTATGACGTTTATTGAGTATTGCTGATCGATTTTTACTTTGTTTAGATATTTGTAGAAGGACACTTCTACAAAGCAAAAATATTATTGGAATTAAACTAAAATTAGAACTAAAACTAGAACTAACACTAGAAACTTTCGGGTTTTGCCGTGCGTCTTTTAATAAAAGGTTTGACGTTTCGGATGCCATGTTGCAACCTTCTTCAGAAACTGGTTCGAAGTGACGAGATCAATACAAGATACAAAAAATAAGTGAGAAGTTACTACGACTCCACCTCTCACTTTCCAATTGTATATCCGGAGAAGACTGAGACAAAGTGGACAGACTAACAATGGAGAAGGCTAATCGCGAATTTCAGAAGACCCGTGACACACACATCAAGAAGAAGTTTGAATCTCTGGAACGCCGGTCGCAAAAGAAGAAAGGTAATAGTTTACCAGTAGAAACAATCGTCAATAACAGATCGAATGTCCCACCAACGAAAGACGAAACCTCTGTGTTCGCCAAAGGATTGAACTACGCAATCGCCCCGAAGAAGGTCCCAAAGGAGGAATCATCTGCGAAGTGGAAGCAGATCCGACAAGAAGTTGCGAGAGTATTGAAGTCAGCAAAACCACCAAAATCCAACTTGACGGTTGGTGAAAAGAAGGCACTCCGATCTATAAAAGAAAAGTCAGAAATCGTGGTGTTACCAGCAGACAAGGGGAATGCCACCGTTGTTATGGACAGGAAGATCAAGAAGGACCCCACAGATAAAATCGTAAGAAAAAATGAAGGAACTGATAAAATCCACAGGAATTCCAGCAGAACAGCAGAAAGGTCTGTTTGTGCAGGCGCCGGTACCACCAAGAATCTACGGACTACCGAAGATTCACAAACCAGACGTTCCCCTCCGCCCCATCGTCAGCGCCATCAACTCCCCAACATACCAGCTGGCCAAACATCTTGCAAAGATTCTGTCTCCCTTTACAGGTAACACGGAATCGTATGTCAGGGATTCTACACATTTTGTGGAATCGGTAAAAGGTGTAAAGCTGGAGGCTGGGGATATGTTGGTAAGTTTCGATATGGAATCCCTTTTTACTAGGGTACCAGTTAAGGATGCTGTAGAGGGTCTTCGCCGAAAACTCATTCCGGAGGGTTTACCAGGATACGTGCCAGATCTGGTGGAGTATTGCTTATCGTCGACGTATTTCAGCTGGAAAGGAGAATTTCTGGAACGAGCAGTTCGAAGGGGCAGCCATGGGATCTCCACTATCGCCAGTTATAGCTAATTTCTACATGGAATTATTCGAAGAGGACGCTTTGAAGAAGAGCCAGTGGAAACCAAAACTATGGCTACGATATGTGGATGACACGTTTGTGATATGGCAACATGGTCAAAAACGGCTCCAAGAGTTCTTGGATCACTTAAACTCTCAACATCCTATGATTAAGTTCACCATGGAAACAGAAACTGCCAAAAAACTACCTTTCCTAGATGTGTTGGTCACCAGGACGACAAATGGAGATATAGAACTTGGTGTATACCGAAAGAAGACCCATACCAACAGGTATTTACAGGCATGTTCACATCATCATCCCCAACAGAAGAGGTCCGTGATCCGTACATTATTTCAGCGAGCAGCGAGACTATGTGAAGGAGAGAACTTGAAGAAGGAACAACACTTTCTACGAGGCGTGCTGCAGAAGAATGGATACACTTCGAGGGACATCAACCAGGCCATCAAGCAGCGAAAGCAGAAAGAGGACACGGTAAGTACAAAACCACTTGGATTTATCTGTCTTCCCTATGTTTCAGGTGTAACGGAACGAATTGCTAGGCACTTCAAGAAGAACGACATCGTAGTGCGGTACGGCACGGTCAGCAAAATTAGCCAAGGACAAACTAACTCCATTAAAAGGAGCGGGAGTCTATCGACTATCGTGTAGTTGTGGGAAGGTTTATGTTGGCCAAACTGGACGCAACGTCGAGTGCCGCATCAAGGAGCATGAGAGGGATGTAAGGCTGAAGAAGATCCAGCAGTCGGCGGTTGCGGAACATTGCCATGCAGAGGGGCACCGAATAGACTTCGAACAAACAAAGGTGCTGGCTAGGGACAACAGATACTACCAAAGACAGACAAGAGAAGCCATAGAGATCCACCGACATAAAAATAACGTCAACAGAGAGGATGGCTGGGAGCTTAGCAGAACATGGAAGATGGTGGTGAACACGAAGACCTCTTCCCGCCTCACACCGGACGCGACGCAATTAGTTATTAATTAGCTTGTAATTAGCGTTAACTGATTATTAATTAGTTTTTCCGACTTATATATAGTTACCGATTTTTGATCTCGTCACTTCGAACCAGTTTCTGAAGAAGGTTGCAACATGGCATCCGAAACGTCAAACCTTTTATTAAAAAACGTACGGCAAAACCCGAAAGTTTCTAGTGTTAGTTCTAATTTTAGTTTAATTCACACCGGCCGTGAAAGCCTTCGTACTTATATTATTGAGATTGTGATATATGTATACGTATTAAGGGTTTAAAATTACTTAAACCATTCCATATGTCTTAAAATTGTTGGAAAAGGCCAATTAATAACTCGTTCTCTATATTGTAAACCTCCTAATAAATTATAGTACAATGTCGCAGATATTAAATTCGTAATAAATCTTTAGTACATGACTTTAATCTTGTGCAAAAGTAATTATTAGAAACGGTGTTGTGTTTATAAATCACGACGACGGCTCGAAAATAAAACCATTAAAATATTGCATATTAATCAAAATCGATTTTACCCGGAATTGTAATCAACTTTAAAAAATGCAGCATATTGCCGCAACATAATAAAATATTTATTTAGTTCCAACAAGAAAATAAGCCGCTTTTCCCAAGACTGCCATAAAAAATCTAATTTGCGTTTTTAATCCGAAAATAAAATGTTATTTTACTTCGTTATTTTTTACTAACTTGTGCCATTAGTTGATAAAAAAATTAAAATTCAATTGAAACAATTAGTTATTACTACATAAAAGATGTTCACTCGAGAAATTTATTAATCTCCGGCGGAATTATTATATTAAACCCGCCAAATTACGAGAGTTTCTAAAGTTTCAAAACTTTCCGGCTGGCTAGTTTTCCAAAAATTAACGGGAAAAGCTGATGGGAACTTGTTGAAACCGGCACAGTTCACAGAATTTCCGAGCTTCGGAAGTTGTTGAAGAAGTTTATACTACTTCAACAAATAAATCTTGACGGTTTAGGAATTACTTGTTTTATCTACTTATTTTTAATTCATTTACAGTCAGAATTTGTCAGAGAAAGACTTCTCTTCTTATCCAAATAAATTAAATAAGTGCTTCAAAAAATGTAAAACTAAAATTAACAACTTTTACATTCTATATTATGAAACTATCCTTGCCGGAATAAATTTCATCTATTAAAACGAGTTCATCTCACTCTGAAAAGATAAGGTTAAACTCTATATAAATTGCACTTGACAGCTTGCTGATATGCGGAAACATTAATTGATAAAAAGTCAGATACAGCGCTAAAGATAAAGTTGGCAATCGTGAAGCAAAATGAAAAATCAATCGGTGATTACGGTCAGGAATTAGAAAGGTTTTTGTGGATAACTATCTCACAAGCAGAAGGCAACGATCAATCATTCTCAGTGTTAAAATCTATTAACAAGAAATTAACTTAACTCGGTTTGCTGCTGGACTTAGAAATACTAGATTAAGTACAACAATTGCATTTAAAAAAAAGTATGAATTCATAAAATAATTGAAAATTTAATCAATTATTCATTATTCATAATCAATATCAATTTCAGCAATGTTTTTATTACGTTTTCATAACATATGATATCTCGCTTTTATACATAAATTTTAATGCTGCAATTACTCCCTCTACATCTACAATTTAAGCTGTTATTGCATCTCTAGCTTTACTCGTTAATCTAGTTTTAATTAGGCTTATGGCTGTGGTATCATATACAACACAATTTTCGTTTAAAATGGATAATGAATCTATGAAAGCTAAGTGCACAAAGATTACCATCACCACTTTTCGGAAATAATTGGAATGGAGAATTCCTTAAATTGATAAACTAAATTATCCCTTATGTCACTACAAAGTATTTGTAGCGTTTGGCGATTTAACTTAATTGCTCCCGTCGCTCCCATTTAATGACATAATGCATACATGCAATTACTTAACTACTAAATGCTTACGTTATTATTTGTACTCCGTCTTTTGTGTTATTAGGGATAACATTTACAAAGCAAATTATTTGATGAGCACCACATATTACGATGGTACACAATGATCTGATTAACGTGATCCTTTTTACTTGTTCTCTCACCTATGCGAAGTTAGCCCCCAATTATATAGGATTTTACATGTATAGTATTTTGATTATAACAAGAGAACCAGTCAACCGATTTCGATAAACAATATTTCATTCGAAAGCTCAATCCTTGGCCAATACGAAAGTGGAAATGCCCGATTCGAAATCTCTCTCGAATTCCGCTAAAAGAAGTATTTCGAAGTATTTAAGAATTTTGATTAAAACACAAAAAACGAATTAATCAAACACATCAATTATCTCCTTAACTAATTGACCAATTTTAGTCATCAATATCTCGATCGAAAGTATGATATACAATTCGACTAAGGTACGGGTATCTTACATACCCAAAGCGGGCCGTTCGGTCCCTACTCCTAATGCCTTTCGACCCATCAGCCTAACGTCATTTCTGCTGAAAACCCTTGAAAAAGTTCCTGAACGGTATATCCGTACGGTGCCCTTGGTATCTGGTCCACTGAGTCGCCACCAGTATGCATATCAAGCGGGAAAATCAGCAGAATTGGCTCTACACAACTTAGTTGGTAGAGCATCCAGGACGCTGCAAGATAAAGAAATCTTGGTTTGTGCGTTTCTGGATATAGAGGGAGCGTTCAACAACGCAATACCACAATCTCTTGAAAGAGCTGCTCTTGACAAGGGAGTGGAAGCAACTATAGCGGGTTGGATCCGCAATATGCTAGATAGTAGAATAGTTTCTACTTCACTCCACGGTGATACGATACGCTTCAGGCCGGAAGGTGGCTGCCCGCAGGGAGGGGTGTTATCTCCCCTGCTTTGGTCCCTCCTAAGTGACGATCTGATTGCGATAGTCGAAGCCGTTGGTGTGGAAATACAAGCTTATGCTGATGACATTGTCGTTATGGTCAAAGGAACCTGTTTGCCGAGGATATCTAAAGTCCTCCAGGTGACCCTAGATACCATTTGCGCTTGGTGTAAGGGAGAGAACCTCTCAATAAACCCGCAAAAGACAATTGTTGTGCCCTTCACCAGGAAGCGAAAGTTGGATGGACTAATCCGCCCAACTATCCAAGGTGAAGAAATTCCTTTCTCAAAGGAAGTCAAATATTTAGGAGTAATCCTAGACAAAACCCTGTCATGGAATGGACATTTGCAGGGAGTTTTGCACAAAGCTAGACTATCCTTGTGGACTTGTCGCAGTCTTTGTGGAAAAAATTGGGGTCTTACCCTTGAAAGACTGTACTGGCTCTATGTGACTGTGGTTAGACCTATGATCACATACGGAGCAGCAGCCTGGTATAGGAAAGTCCGACAGACTTCAGTTATCAGTAAACTTTCACGAATTCAACGAGTAGGTGGATTGGCAATCTCTGGTGCGATAGGCACAACGCCAACTCTAGCAATGGAGGTTCTGCTTGGCCTATCTCCTCTGCATTTGCATATAGAGAAAGTGGCTAGAACAACCATTTACAGATTTAAGCAATATGCTCAAAACTGTTCCGACATGTCCTACCAATGGGCTGCGGAAGACATTATAAGCACTGATACTGTGCTATCAATGCCGTCAGATTTGGCGGTATCACTATCAGTGATTAATGCTCGATACCAGATTGTACTGCCTGAGCGGCAGTCCTGGATCGAAAATGAAAATTCTCTGGTTCGGGCAGACATTTGCTTGTACACAGATGGATCAAAAACGCCTGAAGAGGTAGGAGCAGGAGTATACTGCCAGACACCTCGAATTAAGCAAGCCTACAGCCTGGGTACGTACTGTACTGTATTCCAGGCGGAAGTATTTGCTATTGACATGAGTGCTAAAATCCTTCTTGAAAGAGGGGTGAAGAACATGACAGTACGAATTTTCTCAGACAGTCAAGCCGCTCTCCAGGCGCTGCAAGCCGTGAAAACGGTGTCAGCTCTGGTTAATGATTGTAAGAGAACATTAAACACACTGAGTTGTGATAACAGAGTCTCTCTGATCTGGGTCCCGGGTCACTCTGGGGTTGCTGGCAATGAAGCGGCAGATAAGCTAGCACGAGATGGCGGCGCTGAAGCGTTTGTGGGACCGGAACCAGTAGTTGGTGTATCATTTGCGATGGCCAAATATAGGATTGGACTGTGGGCTGAAGAGAGACTTCGCCTACTGTGGACCAGTTCTCCTGGAATGAGACCCGGGAATATTTTAGGACTTGTCCGTAGTAGCATAAAAGTTCTAATGGGTGTTTTTACTGGGCACTGCCGATTAAAAGCACACCTCAACTTGTTGGGTTTAGCCGACGATGTTGAATGCCGACTATATGCGGAGGAAGCAGAGACGGTTGAGCATGTTTTGTGCCACTGCCCTGCCGTTAACCGTATCAGATTCTCGATTTTTGGGTCGCAGTTTATCTCCTCAAAAGATCTGAATGACCTTTCGCCGAGCAAGGTATTAGTGTTCGTTAAGAGCATTGGACTGCACGGTGAAATTTGATAACGATATCTATCGGGGTACAATAGATCCTTAGGGTCGCGGTGCAAGGTTGGTTGGTCCGCCTACCCGATATGTATTCTATGTAATGTAATGTAATGTAATGATATACAATGAATGCGAAGGTGGAAATGCCCGATTTCAAAATTTACTAATTACCTGTGTACGGCTATTGAAATTACCCCGGGAATCTAATGACTAGAAGTCTAACCCCCAATGTAAAAAAAATAATTTAAACTAAATCGACTACAATTAGAGAACGGTTTGTCGGATTTTAATGTTTTATATCTCAAATGAAAGCCTGCGTCTGCCTGAATGCGTACGTCGAAATGCCCGATTCGAAATATTTAAGGGTTTTGATTTAAACACAAAGAACGAATTAATCAAACACATCAATTATCTCCTTAACTAATTGACTAATTTTAGTCATCAACATCTCGATCGAAAGTATGATGATCTACAATGAATGCGAAGGTGGAAATGCCCGATTTCAAAATTTACTAATTACCTGCGTACAGCCATTGAAATGACCCCACGAATCTGCCGACTGGAAGTCTAGCCCCCAATAAGAAAAAAATCATTTTGATTACATTCGCTATAACTAAAGAACGGTTTGACGGATTTTAATGTTTTATATCTCAAATGAAAGCTTACGCCTGGCTGAATGCATATGTCGAAATGCCCGATTCGAAATATTTAAGAATTTTGAATAAAACACAAAAAATTAATTTATCATATAAGTCAATTATCTCCTTTATTATTTGATGGAGAATGCGAAAATGGAAATGCCCGATCTCTAAATTTGCTAATTAAGTACGTACGGTTGTTTAAACAATTCAGTGAGTGGTCTGATTTTGTCTATCACGTTCTTCAACATTTTTATTTTTATTGTCACTTATGCATTCTTTATGGAACATTCGGAAAACATTTTAAGTTTTGTAATGAAGAGAAAAATATATTATACAATTTGAAGGAAAAGTTGGAAAAGTTAAAGAAATATTGGATATAATAGAAAATTTTAAAAGAATTGTAAAAATTGAAGGAAATGTAAATTAGCACCTTGCCCCTGAAAACTTTATTTATAAGGGTGCCCATTATGTATGGAATATTGTATATATCTTGGCAAGTATCAACTTTATAAAAAAACATTTTATACAAAAGTTGGTTAGTATTTTATATTTAAGAATATTGAATAAAACACAGAAAATTAATTAATCAAATAAGTCAATTACCTCTTTTATTATTTGATCAATTTTAGTCGTCAACATCTCCATCGAAAGTATGATCCATGATGAATGCGAAAATGGAAATGCATTGTTTAAACGACTCCAGTGACTTTACTGCCTGGAAGTCTTACTTACATAAAAAATAATTTTTTGTAAACGGATTATTACTAGAGAACAACTTAATGTGAAATTGTTTGAAATATTCTACTAATCATAATAAAGTACGTAAACAAACGAACAAAGTAATAGACTGATTTAAAATGTATTTGTACTAAAACAGAAAATATTTTTTTCATTTTTCGTTTTAGTATTTCTACCTTTAGTATAACTTATTGTTGTTCTTACTAGTTTTCTACTCTTCTTTGTCAAATTTTATATTTTTAGCTGTATATAGTTTCACACAAAAAGCGCCCCAACCCATAACTCTGTTGTTTATATTGAAATAAGGGTGCCCATTATGTATGGAATATAGTATATATCTTGGTAAGTATCAACTTTACAAAAAAACATTCTATACAAAAGTTGTTTAATATTTGATTTGCCATAATAAGACACCATTCAATTGTTTTTATTTCAGAAAACAAATGAGCAACGAATAACATTTAATTTTTTTTAAATGGCAATGTACCCTTTCGTTAGGCTCATTTGATAGAGATTTTTTTTCTCTTTACGATGACGTAAAATTTTAGTACCCTTATACTAGAAAATTTTTGAAAAAAATGTAAAAACAGTTTATTAAGTTAATTTTGCCAATAACATGAATGTAGATATCCGAAATCTTATTTGTCCTAACAATTGAATGTAAGCTATTGAATGTGACAGAATCTTGTTTATTTAAATAAGTTGGTAGATCAAAAAAGAAAAATGGTTCATTTAACAGAAACTGAACGCATAGAAATTTTAATTATGGTCGGTTATGGGGATCGCAAACGAACACAATTAGAAGTATGTGAAATTTTCAATGAGCGTTATCCACATCGAGAACCAATCACTCAATCAATAGTTAGCAAAACTTCGAAACATTTTAGGGAAACTGGTAACGTTAACGATCTGCCAAAGACTGGTCCGCAGAGATCTGCAACAGATGAAGATAAAAAGATCGATATTCTATTAAATATTCTAGAAAATTTACATCCGTACAAACCGACTTTATTGCAAGAATTATCCGAAGATGACTACGGTCGGCGTGTTGAATTTTGTGAATTTATGATGGAGCGAATCAACAGCAATCCAAATTTTCTCAATAATATGGTTTTCTCTGACGAGGCTACGTTTTGTTTAAATGGTAATGTAAATAAGCAAAATTCTCGATATTGGGCCGCTAAAAATCCCCATTGGATGATTCAAAATCATACTCAAACACCACAGAAATTAAACGTATGGGTGGGAATTTGTGCAGATCACATCATTGGACCTTTCTTTATTCGAGGTACTCTAACTGGTCACCGTTATTTACAATTATTGCAACAGCAAATTATCCCAGCTTGCCAAGAAAATCTTGATGATCTTTGGATTCAACAAGATGGGGCACCGCCCCACTATCATTTAGATGTACGCCGATATTTAGATACGGTATTTCCGGCCCGTTGGATAGGCAGAAGAGGGTCTGTAGAGTGGCCACCCCGATCTCCGGATCTTACACCTTGCGATTTCTTCTTCTGGGGATATTTAAAATCTAAAGTTTATGTAAACCGACCTCAAAATCTGACAGAATTAGAGCAACGAATAAAAGATGAAGCTGCAGCTATTTCTCCCAGATCGCTAAGAAATTCTTTTCAAGCCTTTTATGATAGATTGGGCCACTGCCTTGCAGTTAATGGTGAACATTTTGAACATTTATTGTCGTGAAAACCATTTTAGTGCTAATTTCGTTTTGTCTTCAAAGTTTAATAATTTTCATTTACACTAATTTTTAGTTTATTTGTTTTATTTTCTATGTAGATTTAATTTACGGTAATAATTCGAGGTAGTTGACGATCTCGGATATCTAGATTAATTTTATTGGTTAAATTTTCTTAATAAACAATTTTTACATTTTATGCAAAAATTTTCTGATGTAAGGGTACAAAAATTTTACGTCATCATAAAGAGAAAAGAAATCTCTATCAAATAAGCCTAATAAAAGGGTACATTGCCATTTAAAAAAAATTAAATGTTATTCGTTGCTCATTTGTTTTCTGAAATAAAAACAATTGAATGCTGTCTTATTATGGCAAATAAAATACTAACCAACTTTTATATAAAATGTTTTTTTATAAAGTTGATACTTGCCAAGATATATACAATATTCCATACATAATGGGCACCCTTATAAATAAAGTTTTCAGGGGCAAGGTGCTAATTTACATTTCTTTCAGTTTTTACAATTCTTTTAAAATTTTCTATTATATCCAATATTTCTTCAACTTTTCCATCTTTTCCTTCAAATTGTATAATATATTTTTCTCTTCATTACAAAAGTTAAAATGTTTTCCGAATGTTCCATAAAGAATGCATAAGTGACAATAAAAATAAAAATGTTGAAGAACGTGATAGACAAAATCAGACCACTGAATTGTTTAAACAACCGTACGTACTTAATTAGCAAATTTAGAGATCGGGCATTTCCATTTTCGCATTCTCCATCAAATAATAAAGGAGATAATTGACTTATTTGATAAATTAATCTTTTGTGTTTTATTCAAAATTCTTAAATATTTCGAATCGGGCATTTTGACATATTCATTCAGCCAGACGTAAGCTTTCATTTGAGATATAAAACATTAAAATCCGTCGAACCGTTCTTTAGTTATAGCGAATGTAATCAAAATAATTTTTTTCTTATTGGGGGCTAGACTTCTAGTCGGCAGATTCGCGGGGTCATTTCAATGGCTGTACGCAGGTAATTAGTAAATTTTGAAATCGGGCATTTCCACCTTCGCATTCATTGTAGATCATACTTTCGATCGAGATGTTGATGACTAAAATTGGTCAATTAGTTAAGGAGATACTTGATGTGTTTGATTAATTCGTTTTTTGTGTTTTAATCAAAATTCTTAAATACTTCGAATCGGGCATTTCGACAACTGCCTTCAGCCAGGCGAAAGCTATCGATTGACATATAAAACAATAAAATCCATCAAACCGTTCTCTTATTATAGTCGATTTAGTTTAAATTAATTTTTTTATATTGGGGGCTAGACTTTCGGGCGTTTATAAGTGCGTAAACAACGAGCACGGTGTCATTCCGTGGACTGTACAAGGTTAACGGGAGAGAATTGAAATCGGGCATTTTGTGATTTCGATAGAAGAAACTATGACGAATCGGATGACGTATAGATCTTGATCATCGGGTACATCGTTTACGAGTTATCACCACTTAAAAAAGGTCATTTTTGTGTTATTTTCGTGTACCTTCGCATTATTTTGGCGTTTTAGCGGAATTCGAGAGAGATTTCGAATCGGGCATTTCCACTTTTGTATTGGCCAAGGATTGAGCTTTCGAATAAGACATTGTTTATCGAAATCGGTTGACTGGTACATGTAAAAGCCTATCTAATTGGGGGCTAGAAAAATTGGGGGCTAACTTCGCATAGGTTGTTTTCTCTTAAAATTGTTTCTTTGAATTAAATTTAATCTTTGAAAAATCTTATTAATTAGTGACGTCCAAAAATTAATTTCCCTCGTTCATAGAAATCCTTATCGAATCAGTTTGATTGACGTCCATCTAGATGGGGACAAACCGTCTCTCTCGGTTTCGAAGCCAAACTCAATTAATTTGGTCGTAATTAGGACGTGTAGGGTGAACGGTGGTAGTAAATGTCATCCCTTGTGAACTTCACGAAACTATATTTTTCATTAGATAGAAACTTTAACGCGATAACGTTAATGTTATAAAAATTTAAACCAAGTAAATCTAATTGGAAATTAATTTTATTCCCATGTTTCTTTTAGACATAATTAGATTTATCATTTTAGATGGTGTTTTTAAGGTTCAATTTCACGAAAAAAGAACGATGAATTGTCTACTTCTAAACCATACAGATAATTGTAAAAGAAAATAAGATAAAAAGCTTGTTAACCGATTACATCTTGAAATGAAGTAATCAACGTCGAACGTGACCGAAATATAGATACATATAATGTTGATAAAAAAAGTTGGACGAAACTATACGGTTTAAACTTGACAATGTTGGGATTAAACCAGACAAAATTGGGTTTATATCGAGAGGTAGTTATTAATTTATCGTTCGAATTTGGTTCGAATAATGTTGATATATTTTTACGTAATAAAGATATAAAGTGTCATTTTTGGAATCAACATGAAATATATTTTAAATATCATCAATTTAAAATGGATTACAAATCCCTTTATTTTAGAAAGTTTTTTAGAGATATTTTACGAGTAAACAATAAATTAGGAAAGTTAGGCATTTAACTGAGGTATCATTTAATACGTTTTTGATATTTGATGCTTCAGAATGGTAGAACGAGAAAGTTTCTGACAAACGTGCAAAAGATTGCTATTTTTGTTGATCAACTACTACGCAGTTGTTTCCAGTTATGTTTTCTTTATTTCGCAGTCAAGATAGTATTGAAAGAAATTAAGTTTCTTTATGGACTTGGTTTTGAGACTTCTCTGGAGCTCTCTTTGAAGTAATAAAACATAAGATTCAACATACAATTCGTTAGACTAAAAACATAATAACTCAAAACTTTCAATTGTTCGTAAAGTATCGATACGCAAAAGTATTACTAAAAAGATGGCATATTTATGCAAATCCTTTAGCAGAAAATAAGTGGCAAAATCCAAGTAATTTCACAGATGTGAATAATTTGATTATAAATGAAACTTCCTTATCTCAAAGTTTACGAAACTACTTAGCTAACTAAGGCAAAGAAATTATTGTTTCTAAAATGTTAAAAGTAACAAAATCAATCGATTTCAAATCCATCAACATTAATACGTTTTACAAATCAAGATTTTCCAGATCGTGACACGCATAACGCGTAAACTGACTCGTCGATCGTGGCGTCACACTTTGTTCTGTTCACATGACGTGTTAATACACATAACGTGTAACAACACGACAATTTACAACCCATGCGAATATCTCTTTATACTCAAATCAATGTCAAAATTAATTCGTGGACTCCTTCGCAAATACATGTCGATGTATTATGTTAAAATCGAGGTAAATGAGAATAAATGTTGAAAATGTTACATGAAATAGCAGTCCTTCACGCTTCAGGCATCACGCTTAACAATAAAATGACATGGAGAGCCCACCTAGATAATAGAGTTAAAAAAGCGTACGTTGCATTCGGTCAATGCCGGAGGGCTATAGGTAAGACACCCAGAAATGCCCTCTGGATTTACACGGCTGTAATCCGACCTATGCTTACATATGGTGCAGTAGTATGGTGGTCAAAGACCCTACAGTCTACATCTACTGCTGCACTTATTAAAGTACAGAGACTTGCGTGTTTGTATGTTACAGGTGCTACATGTTAAATCTAACGCCACTTCATTTGTTCATCCAAGAGGTGGCATTGGTGACCATGATTCGACTGCGAGCAGCAGGAATTCTAATGGGTGAGAGAAACAGTAAAAATACCAATCTCTGGAACGAAATTGTGGAATACTCACCAATTCTGGATTGTGTAACGGACATTACACCCCTACAACACATTTTTACGAAGAAATATCTCACCCACCCAAGTTCCACAGAAGTAGAGGTAAAAAACAGTGTTAAAATCTACACTGATGGTTCAAAGAGACGGGAAGGAGCTGGAACCGGACTCTTCTCGTACGATCTCCGACTCCACGTATCTGAACCTTTAGGTATAAGTACCACCGTCATACAGGCGGAGTTAATCGCCATACAACTTGCCGCTGACGTTATTGTCAGATCCAACTTGGTAGGTAAGACTTTTACAATTTATACTGACAGTAGACAAGCTATTTTGGCCCTCAGGACTTGTTATGGGTTGTCATCTGACATTGGAGAAGGCCGCAGTGCATAGCTGTGTTGTACTTCAATGGATAAAAGGACACTCGACTTGTTCAGGTAACAAGCACGCTGATAGGCTTGCCAAAAGGGCTGCCAAGCGAGCGCCATGTTCGCCTGAACCGATAATCGCTCCGTTCTTATCAACTGAGATTGAGATAATTAAAGATTTTACCCACAAAAAGTTTATGAACTGGTGGGATAGGGTTAAGGGCTGCCATCTGTCTAAGGAGGTATTACATTATCCTTCAGCAGAGGCAGCCTTGTCTTTCGTAAGGCTTTACGAACTGTAACGGGACTCGTCACGGGTCACTGTAAGGTAAACAAGCATCTGTATAACCTTAAGCTTGCTGTTAGTCCTCTCTGTCGCCTCTGTAAAGAGAGCGAGGAGACGGTCCGACACATCTTGTGTGAATGCCCCACTCTGCAAGACCTCAGAATGAGAGACTTCGGAGAGGAATGGCCGACCACAGATGGCATCACGAACACACCTCTGAGCTGTATCCTATCCTTCGGAAATTCCTTAGGCTGGTTGATGTAGCCGGAGAAAGTGTAGGAGGACGTAAAAGGGGCCTGTTGGGACCTAGGTGCTGTATGCGGAAGCATACCCTCCGCTTTCCTACATACATAGCAGTCCTTGTATCTTGTACAAACCACTTTAGTGATTAACAAACAATGCGTAATTTAAGCTTACCTACAACGTAAACTGATATTAGCAGAATATGCCCTAGTATTGATCAAATAACTTTTCTTCGAAAGCTTGTTTTTCAAAATTATATAAGGAACTTTTATTGATTTCTTAAATTTCCGAACATTCTAAAAAGTTTTATTTGTTTCAAATATTTTTAAACGCAGAAAAGGACATACAATACAGAAAATCCTACAGTACTACGATATTTAATTAAATCCGATTTTATGCAGAGATTGAAAAAGTTAGTGAATAAAAATTAACGACCTCCACTAGAAGTTGGTGGAAATCGTATATTTTATTTTATTTTGGTTCAAACGTTGTTATGTACTTCGTTAGTACACTTTGTACCCATGTTTTGTATTGTACCGTGACAAAAAAACTAATGTCAGACTTCAATACTCCAGCTAAAAGCATTTCGCTTCGTTTGCACTCGGTTTTCTACATTTAATCCTCTACGTGATGGGTTGGGTCTGTGAGATCTGCGTGATCTATAATTGCCATCGAGATTTTAATAAAACAAAGCATTAAAAAGACGTGTAACAAACTCCTTGATGTTATTTTGGAATATAATAATAATAAATATGGAATATTTATTTATTTATGTCTCCAGCTAATTATTTGTCTGGTTAGTTGTTTCCATAACATATTCTACTTAATAAATTGTGATTTTTTTTGTGAAATGGACAGTAAAGCTGATTTACTGATTACTTGGAAACTTTCCCATCTTCATTGGAATGTTGAAGTATAAAGCTTACTTCGGCGCTGGCATAATTCAAATATCGCCACCGAAAATATTACCTCAATGCAAAAACTGTCAAGCTTAGGGCCACACGTGTACCTACTGCCATAAAAGTCCAAGGTGCGTCAAATGTCATCGAGAAATATGCGAAGAACGAGAACATCCCAATATACTACAAAAAACCTCTATACCTCCTCCACGCCAATATTATCAATCACTTGTTATCAGACAATAGTTCGAAAACGTGAATAAAACGGAGACTATCCATCAGCAAGGCAGACAAAACTAACAAAACAAGAAAAGACCGATACAATTGCAAGTTGAATTCGAAAACTAATAAAACCTAATAAACTAAAATCGAACTCGATGGTGTCGATAACTTTATAGAAAATCAGATAATTTCGAAATTACAAGGTATACGAGTTAATGAAATGTAATTGATGAAATTACTGTTAATTAAATAATCAATAAATTCGCCAACAAGACACAATACCGCTACATATTGAGCACACAATAAAAACACAACTTGCAAACCTTAGTAAAATTTAATGAAATTAAACAAAAATTATTAATTTTAGATTTAATTTTAAATTATTATTTTTTTTTTTGGCCTAATTTTAATCTTCCTCTTTTTATCGAAACACTGGAGAGTACCCTTTGTGAGAGTATTGTTACATCTCACTCGACAATTATCGTGGGCGATATTAATGTTGATCTTCTTAAGCTTGATTCTCCCTCAACAACACTTCTTCACTCATTTGCGACTTCTATTGGCTTACATCAGTTAGTCACCGAACCCACAAGAATTACACAAAATTCGCAAACTTTACTCGATCCAGTTTTTACAACAAATGATAAGCTGTTTACTAGTATTGATGTTGTAAATGTACCTAAATGAGCTGGCATTTGATATCGGTAGGCCTGCTGCAATTTATCGTACATACAGGGATGTAAAAAACATTAATTATCCACAATTCTTGAACGATCTGAAATCAATTCCGTGGAGAAACATATATGATCAAGAAAATGTGAATGATAAAATAACTTTTTTCAATAATTGTTTACTTACTCTGATGGATTTGCATGCACCTTTAAAAACTAGACGGTTTACAAAGCCTCCCAGTCCCTGGCTAACAGATAATACTAAACTACTAATGTCTATTCGAGATGATGCGTTTAAAAAATTCAAAAAGTCTAAGCTAACTCAAGACTGGGTTTCATACAAGTTGCATCGCAATCTGGTAACATCAACGGTGCGGGATGAAAAGAAGGCATACTATGATTACGCCTTACGTAGTAAAGATCCAAAGGCTCTTTGGAAAAAGATTAAACTTCTAAATATAAATAAAAAAAATCGATAACAAAGTGCCTAACATTTTTCTTCCAAACGATTTAAATAATTATTTTGTTCACGGTGATTCTTCACTTTATATCCAGACTGATCCCGAATTACCCATATTTTATCAAAATAATGTAAACCCTAGAGTACAGATAATGCAAGCTTTTATGCCTGTTGATGAACATGAAGTATCTATAATAATTAATAACATTAAAACTGCAGCGGTGGGTTCTGATGGTATCTCAATCTGGATGATTGACTTGTGTACCCCTTTTCTCATTCCTTATATTACTCACGTAATAAACGCTGCTGTTCATCAATCAGTTTTTCCGGATGCCTGGAAAATGGCTGAAGTAATTGCATTACCTAAAGTATCTTCCCCTTCTGCCCTAAGGGATTTTAGACCGATCAGTATCCTCCCAGTAATGTCAAAAATTTTAGAGAGAGTCTTGGAAAAGCAACTTAGAGCACACTGCGAAAGGTATAGTATACTGCCAGATCAACAATCTGGGTTTCGTTCGGGTTTCAGCTGCGCAACAGCTTTATTGAACCTTACTGATGATGTATTTGCTTCTAGAGAGGCCGGGCAAGCCGCACTTTTGTTATCGTTGGACTTCACCAAAGCATTTGATACAATAAATCATAATATACTTGCATCTAAACTTAATTATTTTGGTCTTGGAAATCAAGCTGCAATTTTGATAAAGTCATTTTTGTCGGTCAGGTTGTGAAGATTAATAGTCAAGTGTCGAGCGCTCTGTCTGTTACTCGTGGAGTCCCTCAGGGGTCCATTTTGGGGCCACTATTGTTCTCTATTTATACATCTGATTTTGACCAGGTTCTCGAGCATTCGCAGATTCACTTGTATGCAGACGATACACAGCTTCTGCTGAATTTTAATCCAAATAATTGGGTTGATGCCTGCATAAAATTTAACTCAGATATAGCATTATTTTCTGATGTTGCGAAACGCCATGAACTTGTGCTAAATCCATTTAAGTCTTCTGTTCTTCTGTTTTGCGGTAGTGTCACAAGGAGAGCGATTAAGCCTTTGATATCCGGTCAATTGGTGGTGGATGGCGAACCTCTTACTGTTTCTGATGATATAAAAATTTTAGGAGTCACATTGGATCATCAGTTGAGGTTTGAGGAGCATGTGGCCAGGTGCTTGAGGGGTGGGTATGGCGCCCTGCGTCTCTTGTATGCCCATAGGGATGTCTTAAGTAAAAAATTAAAAATTATGCTGCGTGATAGCTTGGTTCTAATCAAATTAAATCACTGCGACGTTGTTTATGGTCCAAATTTAACGGAGGCGAGTGGACGTCGTATCCAGAACCTTCAGAACGGTTGTCTGAGGTTTATTTACGGAATTCGTAAATATGACCATATTAGTCATAAGTTGGCAGAGACTGGGTGGTTGAACATGAAAAACAGACGTAAACTGCATGCAACTTGCGTTTATTATAAAATTATTAAAAGTCAGCGGCCTCCTTACTTGCTGCAACGCCTATCTTTCAGAAGCGATGTCCATAACATTAATATAAGGAGGAAAGATGTATTGACGGTACCACGCCGCGCCTCGCACCGATCTTTTTCCTACCAGATAGCTAAAACGTACAATGATCTACCTATGAACCTTATAGGATTGAACTGTATTTCGTTCAAGAGTAAATTAAAATCCTCCCTCCTGCTTGAGTCATCATGATTTTTTTTTTTTGATACATGGGTTACTAATGTATCGCTTTATACTGGCATGTCGTCGTATTTTGTTATTTTGTTTTTTTTCATTTTGTTTATTAGTATTGTTAAAAACATTCTCATTTTTGCTTTATATATATATTTTCTATATATTCTGGATTAAGTGGAAGAGCAGTTAGTTAATAACCAAACTGAACTTCGTCCAGAAAATAAGTCTATTTTCTAAGAGTGTATTATTATTTTCTTTCCTTTTTTTTGCAACTTATTAATAAAGGCATTATTATTATTATTATTATTATGGGACGAAATCGAAAAAAAAAATTGTTTTTAAGACGTTAAAATCGTTTAATAAAATGCAATTTTCATTTGATCGATATTCTAAAGGTGAAATATGAATTTTTATTCTTTCAGTGGAGGAAAAATTGAATTTTCTTCTTTCCTAAATATTCGAAGTTTTCCGCAATTCTTTTTCTCCGCTTCCGCCACTTCGTTTTGTGTCGCCGAAGGACAGATGTAGCAGAGAAGTAGAAAAATCTGGGTCGGAAAGTGCCCGCAAATATTTTCTCTCTCGGAAAAACACTGATAAAAATATCCTTAAGTGAAGCCTTCTTACTAACGTTTTCGAAAGATATCAAGTTTTTCCACATTTTGCTTTGCACAAAGATATTTCGTAAACTTGATGTAACTAGAGCTTGAATAAAAAAATTAGGAAAAATCATGACTTTTTCTGTTTAGTGATGTAAATTTTTTTAATATTCCAAAACGTTATTTAAAATTTTAAATAAAAAAACCACTTTATTTCGTTTAATAAAAAGCACCGCGAAACAGCTCTCCCCGAGCTAAGTCAGCAAGAATTTTCAAACCTCAGCCAATATCCAGAAAACTCGGCTAAAAATCGTGATTTTTCCAGACGTTAAACTCCCACCACGGAAAAGCTGAACTCGATATTTCCTCCTTCAGATTTTAGCGCTCTTACCACTTTTACCACCTTTAAGTGCTTCGACTTTTAAAATGAAACTTAAAACTCTCAATATGAAACTCCTTTCAACATCTAGAAATCATACCCTAAACACATTCTCTTTTCAAGTAATGTTTTGTAACTACATGTGCTTTCAGATCATATTAATTTGAATGAATTAAATTGAATAGTAACATTTACCTTTACATCCAGAATAACTGCTTAATGAAGTTGTTCTCGTTGGTAAAGATGTTAATCGTCCACGACATTGCGGACAAGATTCTGGGCAAGTTCTGTCTAAATTTTGTTCAGTTCTGGTCCATCTCGCCGCAACTGGCGGTGGTAAAGGTGGTGGAGGTGGGCTGGGACTAGCAGATTGACTGGACCAACTCGGTTGTTCGTGTACTTGACTTCCTTTTGATATCATCTAAGAAAATATCATAAACATATTGATGTATTATGCCACCATAAATATTAAAATGTTTGATACTTTTTTAAATTTTGATTATACAGGTACATTTTGATTATACATTTATTAGCGCGTTTATTCAGCGCTAATTTAAATATTGCATGTTTCCTCTCGTTAATATATGCGCTTCAAAGACTTTACAAATTGATTGTAATTTAATATTTACTATTAATTAAATAATATTACGTCGAGATTTCGCTGTCACAAACATAACAGCCTCCAAGGCAGCACACTGTAGCTATTAATCAATAAATTATTATCGTTGAAAATATCTCTTTAACTTCAGAACGTTTAATAACTAAATTTATATATAAAATTTCTGCAATGAATTTTACCTAAAATGTAATATACAAAAATATATTTCTATAGAAACCAGGGCATATTTTTATTGAACTAAAACTAACACTAGACCTAGAAGTAAAAAGCTTCGGGAATGTTTGAACGCTTAATGAATGTTTCTAGTTCTAGGTCTAGTGTTAGTTCTAGTTTTACACTAGCACTGTTACTATGTAGAACTAACACTATACCCAGAACTAGAATCATTTGGATTTAGCCACACGTCTCTAAAGACGGCTAAACCCGAATGATTCTAGTTCTAGGTATAGTGTTAGTTCTAGTTTTACACTTGAACTGTCACTGTCACTTTTCCTTTACAAATGTACCCAATACCTGTACTATTAAGGGCCGGTTGTACAAAATAGCGATAAACTTCCCGACAGCGTTATCTGGCAGATAAGTTACTTTGTACTGTATTACAATGTACGGATATTTTTGTCGGTGAGATTATCGGCAGGATAACTTATCGGGTACTCAGCAATGCCGATAAGACACTTATCCGGCAGATATTTATGGTTACCAAGGTTTTTATATAAAAACTTTGTATGATTACTGCATAGGTTAACCTCTAACATTAAACGTTAACCTTATATGTACGATGTGTCAGTGAAAATTTTTTTAAACAATTTATATTGTCAAAATTACGTTACCATTCTACGGCATAAATCACTAGATATGGGGAAAAACTACTACCAACCGACTCTTGTTTCGCCGATAGCAATCCTACCGACAAAAACAGTTTGTACAACAGCGAATATCTTTATCCTCCTGATAAGTTTATCGGGCGGATAGATATCAGGTAGATTTATCGGTATATTGTACAACCGGCCCTAAGCTATGTTACATTTTATGTGGGACAGTGCAAGTGCATTCATATACTGCATTCATATGCAGGGTTTTCCAAAAATAACGGATAAATTCGTTAAAACAATTAAGAACAGTTTATAGAAAAATTGCTGAAACGGGTCTAAAGATTTAAATTTTTTGCAATTGTTTGATATAGATTTTAAATTCTTTTTGCCATTTTTAAACGAGTAATGATGTCATCGATATTTTTTTCAAATAGCAATACCTCATTTTTGTTACGGAATATGAAAGAGGACTTTTTTCTGAATCTAGTACAGTCAATATTAATATTGGTTACATAAGAAAATTTTCGAAAAAAATTATCTTAAAGTTCTATGATTTTCCATTCATTTGAGATTGCAAAATAGCAGTAGCTATGCGTAACCATGGCAACCAACTGTTTCATATATCAAAAATTAATCATTGTCTTAGACCCACTACTACCACTCATAGTTAAAGTCTCTGATAGCGTTATCTATTGGATAACTTAAAAATTGGTTACTACCACTGTATTTATCTTATAGATACCGCTATCCAAGGGATAACTTTTGAAATATCTGTAACCCGTGGATTGGGTATCGGATAAGTTACTATCTAAGGCAGTGGTATTCAAACATTTTGGCTGCATGACCCCAAATGGTACACAGAGGTGACATGCCGACCCAAACTTAAAATAATAATTTAATTCTAGTTGTTCCAAAAATTGGGAGAGGTATTATTATATCAAGAAGATGTTAATTTGTTTTTATATTTTTTGTTTCATATATAGCAAATATATTATGTTAAAACAAGTACCTACAATAAACAGAATATCAACTCTGCAGTTAACAAATAATATTAGGTTCAAAATCAACATTAACGATTTGTAACTATTAAAATTATAATATGGCGTACACGTAGGAACTTCATCAAAAATCATTACAAAAGAAAAATATTTAATGAGATCTGTGAGCCTGTTTCTTATTTACAAGTGCTGATATATCTGGCTCTATTTTGCTCAATTTGAGTCTTAAAGGTGGCTCTATTGCTATTTTGTTTCGGTATTTCGATTTTAGGTAGAGAAATTGGGAAAATCTCAACTCGCACATATAAGATGACGCAAATGGTAATAATACCTTCAGAGCTTCATCAGACAGTTCTGAATATTCATTTCGAACTTTAAGCCAAAAATTGCTCAATTTAAGTTCTTTGAAAATTAATTTTAATTCTCCATCAGATGATAACTCAATTAGTTTTTCATTAAAATGAAATGACACATTTTTGGGTAATTTACATTGAAAGGGATTTCGAATGCAGTCAAAGTTAGAAAAATCTTCCGGAAAATAAGTACTAAATTGACATTTTACATCTGTCAAGTGAAGATGTTATATCTTTAACAATCGATTGAATAACTTTGAACTTGTTTTCTATAACAAAACATTCTAATGTTGGAAATGCTGCAAAATTATTCTCCTTGCAGTATGAGCACCACAAATCTATTTTTTTTTGTAACCACCTTGAAGACTTAAATTCAACTCGTTTAATTTGAGAAAAATGTCACTTAAGTAAGCTAACCTACATAGCCATTCTTCATCGGTTAAAAAGTTTGTAAATTTTTTGTCTTTATCATTGTCATTTAAAAACACAAACACTTCTTCTTTAAGTTCAAATAGTCTCGTTAGAACCCTACCCCTCAAAAGCCAACGAACCTCTGTATGTAAAAGAAGATGCTGATGCTCACTACCCATTTCTTTGCATATGTGCGCAAAAATCCTTGAGTTCAGAGGACGCGCCTTTATAAAATTTATTATTTTAACTCCAGTATCTAAGACAGACATTAAGTTCGGTGGCATGTTTTTCGATACAAGCGCTTCTCTATGAATCATACAGTGAACCCATGATACATTGGGTGAAACTTCTTTGATTCGGGCTAGAAGTCCGCTGTGTTTTCCAACCATGGCACGAGCTCCATCACTGCACACACCCACACAATTTTCCCAAGAAATATTGTTTCCCGTGATGTAAGAGTTTACCGATTTAAAAATTTCTTCACCCGTAGTTCTTTGCAGTTCCTTGCAAAAAAGAAAGTCGTCAACTACTTCATTTTTGTATTCATATTTTGCAAAACAAATTTGTTGTGCAGCATTTTGGCAATCCGTAGATTCATCCAATTGAAGACTAAAAAATTTACTTTTTCGAATTCTCATTATAATTTCGTTTTCCACATTTTCTGCCATTTCAAATATTCTGTGGCTAACTGTTGTATCCGAGAGTGGTATTTGAGATATTTGTTGCATTTCCTTTTCGCCAAACATAATGGCTGCTATATCTTGGGCTGCTGGAGCAATTAAGTCTTCAGCAATTGTGTACGGTTTGCCAGATTTTGCTATACGATAGCTCATTATTTCATCCACCTTGCGACCCCGAAAAAACTTTTCGCGACCCCATTGTGGGTCGCGACCCATAGTTTGAATAGCACTGATCTAAGGGATAACTGAGGATACCTAACCTCAAATAGGATTTATACTGACGTATAAAATTCGAGCGTTTTACTATTTCAGTTAAAATAAGAAAAGTAATATAAACTTAAATAAAAAACTATTAATAATGGATAATTTCTTCAACATTGGAGATGAAGAACAATTTTTTGAAGAAATCAATGAATTATTTCCTGTAAGAAGCGAAAGGATAATAAGGAGTAAAGTTGACCATTTAAATATTCATTCAGATGTTGAATTTATGACGAGATTTCGTCTCTCGAAAAAAAGTTTTCATCACCTTTTACATCAAATAGAGGATGTAATAAAACCTCCATCCATGACGTAAGTAATTTGTTAATTCCTTTTATTTAATGTAAAATTCATCAAAATTTTAGTAATAATGCTGTACAGTCGTGTTCACGGAAAATGCGCACTCAAGGTCAAGCGCTGTTGTGAGATCCGACATGCCGCTGGCTAATCTGGACCGCCACAAGTCCCTTCTCCACGACCTTCGTGTGCGCTCGGCATGTCGGATCTCACAACAGCGCTTGACCTTGAGCACCTTGAGTGCGCATTTCCAGTGAACACGACTGTACCTCCTTCAAACCGTTTGTTGCTGACTCTTCGGTTTTATGCAATAGGTAACATGTTGCTATCCATAGCAGATTTTGCAGGAATTGGCATCTTCAGTCGTTTATCATGTTAGTTGTGCCATTATTGTTTATATACATACTTGTTGCTTTCCTTGCCATGTAACTGCATCACTCTTTTTGTTTTCTATTACGTTTTTATGTTTGATAACAAATTCAAGAAGATGTTCGCATTCTTCTTTGGTGAAATTGGTGGTTCGTCGCTTTTTCTCAATCTCCATTTCCAAATTTTAATTTTAAGGTTAGAATATCGTCAAAATACCTAATAGTAGGTCTTTTAACCACATAGAGCTGTCAATTTAACACAATAGACCAAAAATCCCTAGATTCCTTGGTTATCTCAAGGATTTCTTAACTATGAGATAAATGGAGGTGGTAGTACGCAGGACCCTGTTATCTACGAGATAAATTGTATCTTATAGATAGCTTAACTGACAGATAGCATTGGTTTGGTAGTAACGGGCCTTAATAAAGTATCTAAAACAATTGGTTACCATGGTTACGCATGGCTACTGCTATTTTTCTCATAACTAGCTTAAAAATAGCGGAAAAAATTTAAATCCTTAGACCCGTCTCAGCGATTTTTCTATAAACCGTTTTTAATTGTTTTAACGAATTTATATGTTACTTTCGGGAAGCACTGTATATTGCGTGTTATATGTATGAAATTCTCGGTATTTATATCATACGTTTTTATACCGATTTTGCGTTCTTTGATTTAATTTTTATTCTCTCTTACAGTACCCAGTATTTTAGGGAATAGAGAGTTGTAATAATCGATTCATTTTAAATGCGACAAATGGCAACAACAATCGTTCCTAAAATAGTTCTTTCCTATAAAAAGCCGTCTTCTCCTCTTGAGTGGTAAACTGTTGACCTTCTACGGATTTTCGGAATGTTCAATTGTTAGTCAACAAAGAAATATGGAAGAAATACGTGAGAAAATATCTAACCGAACAGTTGACATTTGCCACGTCAGCAAAGTTACACGAAATCGTACAATTCTTCCAGTGGAATCAAGGCAATATCATCGCTTCTACTTTCTTTTTGATGATAAAAAAGGATAATTATTAAAAATTTAAGTTTGTTTATTAAAATTAGGACACGATTTAATTATAAAGTTAAATTGTAAAGGTAACCACAACCAATTATGTAATGGGAAACATATTGTCAATTTGGTGAGAAGTTTCTTGATTCTGCACAGAGTTATTCTGTATAATAAATAAAACCTAATCAACAAATGTAAACCTAAAATAAAGAAAATCGTCAAGTTTAATCTTGTTAAGTCATAGTAAAGTTAAGTGCTTCTCTTGCGTACTTTCAGTCTTTCATTTCAGTCACTTAGAACGTTCCACTTGTTCCTTTTAACTTAATTAATGATAACTGAGTTATGTGCCAGACCAAGATGAAAGAGACTTATGAACCGGGTTATATCCAAATTTAACTAATCTTGTCATTAAGATAATAAGAGATTTCTATTATTCTTTGAAATAATTGATCTCAAAACCGTATTCAAATTCCTTTATGTATATTTTTTAAAACAATGCTAACCTTTCTATTTAAAACATGTGCACATCAAATATACATAATTTAATGCTTTTATGGTAATTCCATCGCCATATTCGTACCGCTCACCGACTCAACTATTATTTTTAACCCATTATATGACCAGAAAAGGTTAGATCCGAGTCTATAATAGTTCCTACTCACAATCCATTCGAGATCTCAGTCATGTAGTTATTAAAATACAGCCTCAAGTGCCTTAAATTCCAGGTATCTAAATAGAGAATGATTTAACAAAGATGCTAAAGGTATTCATGTGAGAAGTTCCAAGAAGAATCTTAAAATAGGTTTGAGTTTGGGGGAGATTAAATGAGATATTTTTTCTTAAGATGATTTCCTAAACAAACAGTTTCGTCGATGAATTATTCATCTATTGTTAGGTGATTCATTGTTATTTTAAGCGCATTTATCAAATTTCCATAACGTTAAGTTTAATGAACTTTAAACTTAAAGAACGTTTAAGAACATTAAAAAAGATTCTTCTAAATCTATTTTAAAAACGAAATTTTTTCTAAACGACGTTTTAATCTTTTACAAATACCCACATCTTTCCGGATCATTCTAAAGTCAAAAATAATATTTAGGTCACTTTAACACGCGAAAAAGATTCTCAACTCTAGAGAGATCTTCCAGATCTATTTATAACGAAAATCACCCGAGGTTTTCGCTTTATAACCGAAGTTATACCGGGTGTTATCGTCGTTTTATCGACTAATAACTTGGTTGTTATTGCGTGCGAGGTGACCTCGTTTATGTAAAAAACACCAAAAATCATAATATTCATAAAAGAAACAAATCGATTTTAACACACCTCGACAGAAGAGTTAATTCAAGAGGAAGATCATGTAACTTAAATTATTACTTCTGCTATTTTTGGCCGAACGTTATGATTAATGGAGAACATAAACTCTAAAATGCTAAAATTTATCATAATTAGCTTTATCTCTCGAGATCCGTTGTTCCCACAAATCATAAAATAAAATTTTAGATATTTCTTTACCTTAATTCTATACATTGTTCATGAATACTTGGATACCTTGATGAATAATCCATTTGATTACGCAAGCTTACTGATAAGCGACAACTTAATATCGGCAATGTTTGCAGAGAATACCACCGACCCTATTAAGCCCCCCATAAGAATGTATTCAATTATGAACGTGAAACTCCACGCCACTGCAGGCGTCTAATTATTGTCTAATGCAAACACAAATGCTTATTCAGTATTCTCACCACATTGCAAATCTATTGTTGCCGTTATTCTGTAGCAGCAAAGTTATTTTTCGATTACAAATCACATAAACCGGTACAGCGACAACGTTCTTAGTTTAAACAAGTGTTATATATGTGTTGAATAATTGATATATTGAACTGAAATTTATAAAGAATCTTTTAATAGGGGCTGGTTAATGTTGACTGTTTGTTGTGGCCATGTGGCGTTTGTCAAAACTATTGCTTATTATTCACTTACTTATGCCAAATCTCCAGCAAGTTACATGATTGAGCAACATTTCAAATAATAATAATAATAATAATAATGCAATTTATTAACCCTCAAAAATCTTTTACATATAAATCACTCTCTTCCTACTCTTCCCCTGGCTCCTATGTACTATAACAACAAATAATCCATAACAGCGCAAAAAAAAATATACAGGGTGATTCATTAGCTCTATGACAAACTTTGGCAGATGAAAGGTGATGCGATTCTAAGGAAAAAATGTTATATGAATATGGGTCCGATTCATTTTGGTTAAAGAGTTACAAGCCTTTGAAAATTTTACACAGTTTAATAGGCAAATGAAAATGTAACATAAAAAATAAGTTTAAAAATTACAAAAATTGTTCGAAATGTCCGCCTTCAGCTTGAATGCACGCCTCACATCGACGAAGTAAAGATTCTATCACACGACGTATGATATTTGGATCATTCCGTATGCTATTAGCTGCATCTTGAATTCTGTCCAGTAGTTGCTGACGGGTAGTAATTTCTACATGGTACACAAGCTGCTTCATGTGTCCCCAGAAATAATAATCCAGCGGATTTAGATCTGGGGATCGTAGACTACTGGACCTCCATTGCCAATCCATTTGTTTGGAAAATGTTCATGTAACCAAGCGATGACTTCTCTTCCTCGATGTGGTGGTGCACCATCGTGCTGATACCACATATTTTGAACTATGTTAAGTGGTACGTCGTCGATAAAATCGAAAAGGTTATGTCCCAAGAAATTTCTGCACATATTTGCATTTAAGCGTTCATTTATCACCCATACAGGTAGCAAAGAATTGTTAAAAATGCCATCCCAAACGTTTACACTAAACCGTTGCTGAAATCTTCCTGGTCTAATTGCATGTGGATTTTGCAAGGACCACACATGTTCGTTATGATAATTATTTATGCCGTCCCTAGTGAAACACGCTTCATCAGACCACAGAACTTGGGAAATGAAGTTATTATTTTGAGCATATTGCTGAATAATCCAGTGGCAAAATGCTAAGCGTTGCTCAGTATCTTTAGGATGTAATGCTTGAACATTTTGGCGATGAAACGGATGTAACATTTCTCGATTCAATACACGCCATACAAAACTTTTGGATATTTGTAACATGCTCGCTATACGCCGAGTACTAATTGAAGGGTCGTCAAGTACTAAATCAATAACACGTTCTTCATTTTGTACATTCACATCATGGGGACGAACGGAATGTAGTGGAGCGGGGTTACCTCTTTCTCTCAGTCTGCGAAATGATGCACTAAACACTGTATGGGCAGGTTGATGTCTATTTGGAAACCTACGAAGGTATCCTCTTGCTGCTTGCCGAGCGTTTCCGTTACAAAGCCAGTATACAAAAATAGTATCTGCATATTCTTCAGTCGTAAATACATGCATTTTTCGTTTTCAATCAAAACTCTGTCAATTATAAACTTTGAAACACACAGAATAGAGTAAATTGAAATGTTTGACATAAAGAACTCAGTTTTGTTATCACAGCCAACTCTGTATTTGTGTTTCATAATTATTATTGTTGCAAATCTTTACTTCGTCGATGTGAAGCGTGCATTCAAGCTGAAGGCGGACATTTCAAACAATTTTTGTAATTTTTAAACTTATTTTTTATGTTACATTTTCATTTGCCTATTAAACTGTATAAAATTTTCAAAGGCTTGTAACTCTTTAACCAAAATGAATCGGACCCATATTCATATAACATTTTTTCCTTAGATCGCATCACCTTTCATCTGCCAAAGTTTGTCATAGAGCTAATGAATCACCCTGTATATATAACTGAGTATAATAAGGAAAACTAATTCAATCTTGTCTGTCGCTCACATAGATACCGTCTGTATTTAATTTTAAACTTTGACACGTTTAACACTTTTAATGGCCGAGGAAGGGTGTTCCAGAAAACTGTGATGCCGTATGTAAATGAATTCCGAAAAGCAGTCGACGTGTGACGTGGCACCGTAAGTGAATCTTTTCTGCGAATATAGAGATTGTGTACAGGGTGTCCAAATTTCGATGGGTTTGCAGGGTATCTCAGTTATTATGAAAGATAGAAAGTTGCGGCTTTCGCGAACCTGAGCTACTTTTTTGTGAAACTTACAATGGCGCAAACCAAATTTTCATAGTCCTCTTCGTTTTTGATATACAGGGAGTGCTTGAAATTTACCATTTTCAGGCACCTCCTGTATCTCGGCTATCCGGAAACTTAGTAAAAAAGTAAAAACGGGTTCTAATAGATTTTTTCACGTGGAATCCAATGGTGCACGTAGAAATTTTCTAGTCATCACGGTTTTTGAGTTATAAACACAACTCAAATACTGAATACTCAACTTCTAAAATACTTAACTCTTTATAACTCAAAAACCTTGATGACTAGAAAAATTCTACGTGCACCATTGGATTCTACGTGAAAAAATCTATTAGAACACATTTTTACGTTTCCGGATAGCCGACATACAGGGGTGTCTGAAAATCGTAAATTTTGAAACACTCCTGTATATCAAAAACGAAAAGGGCCATGAAAATTTGGTTTGCGCCATTGTAAGTTTCACAAAAAAGTAGCTCGGGTTCGCGAAAGCCGCAACTTTCTACCTCTCATAATAACTGAGATACCCTGCAAACCCATCGAAATTTGGACACCCTGTACATCAGTACGGTAGATTATTTTATTACTTAAATAAACAGGAATTTTGTCTTTTAAGATTTTGAAATAAACTACTCCTCTATGTAGAGTCATCCTATTATGCATATTCAGCCAACCACACTCCGCCAATTTATGTGAAACTCTCTGATATTTTTGTATGCCATAAATCAGCCTGAGGCAGCTATTCTGGACATACTGCACCCTTCTTTGATTTTCTTTAGTTAAGCAGAGACCATAGACCGAATCACAGTGGTTAAAATGAGATAAAATCAATGCATCAGTTAATAACCGTTTACTGTCTGCATTTAACACGTGTCGATACGAATAGAGAGATTTCAAAATACAATAAGATTTTTGTAATAGCTTATTTATGTGGGTATTAAATTTTAAATCATTGTCTATAAACAGACCCAAATTTTTAACGGAATCTACGTGCTGTAATTTCTGATAACCTACACTAATTTTAAGAATATCACTAACAGATTTGATATGATTTTTATTCCCAAAAATAATTACATTGGATTTAGTGGGGTTAATTTTTAGACCATGTGCCTCAGAAGCGTCAACAAGGGATTGTACATCCGAATTAATTTTGATAGCAGCATTGTTAGAGTCAGTGTGATGAAATGAAATTGACAACTGAGTATCATCAGCATAAGCATGATATTTGCAAAACTTAAAATTTTTATAAAACGTACTCACATAAATTATGAACAGCAGAGGTCCACATATACTTCCCTGAGGAACTCCTTTAGAGATTAGTTCTCTTTGTGAGAAGACATCTTTGATTTTAGTTCGTTGTTCTCTGTTTAAAAGGTAATGTTTAAAAAACTCTATTGCTGTGTGACTCAGACCAATGTAGTGTAAAATACTTAGTAACAGATGGTGATTTATCATATCAAATGCTTTTGAATAATCCAACAATACAATCGCATGCATGTCACCCCAGTCGACACTACGCAACACATCATCCACAATATCTAATAGAACAGTATTACAGCTATGATTCGGTCTAAATCCCGATTGGTTGTTGGGTATGATGTTATAAAGACAAAGATGTTCCCTTAATTGACAACAAACTATTTTTTCAGGAACTTTGGAGAGGGCTTGCAAAATACTTACAGGTCTAACATCTGTATAACTTTCAGGAGTACTGGTTTTCGGCAAAGGAATCCTTCCAGCAATCAGGGAAAACCGATTCCAGGAGACAAGTGTTAATAATATGCGTTATAATATCTAATAAATATGGACATGACATCTTAATTTTATTGTGTTTATACCAAGAAAATCACTTCCCACAGCACCAGAATGAATACCTGATATAACTGCAGCCACCTCACTGCGTGCCACAGTATGAAAGACAAATAATTCTTTAAATGTACATAAAGTATTGCTATTATAAAATTGTAATAAATTATGATCAATATCATTGTTTAAAGATATATTAAGAAAATAATCATTAAATTTATCTGCATCACATAAATTCTCAGGTACATCACAATTTTTAGATTTACATCCAATGCCTAATTTAGTATATGTTTTCCATATTTTACCCGCATTTCATTGCAAATGTTAGATAATTTCTTAATGACTTGTAATATTCCCAGTGCTCAGGCTTTTTTGTCCGTTTGAAACGACTCAATGCCTTATCTCTCGTTTCCATCATAGATCTGATGACTGGAGTCAACCAAGGCGCACTTGGTCGGGAAACTTTGATAATTTTCTCAGGCACATGTTTATCAAATACATACAGTAAATGCCTATTAAAAAGTTCTAATTTGTCATTAATATTTATAAATTGAATTAGAGCATGCCAATCAATTGTAGTTATTAATGACAACATACATTGAACAAGAAAATGGTCCGAAATGTTATTCAAATCTACAGTACCAGAGTCTCCAATAAGTGACACAGATTCAGAAATAATATATGATGTTTATTATAAAAGGAGAATTGGTTAGTGCAAACGATGCGCGCATTGAGATTCTACATTTGGTGGCAAATTTTAGATGAAAAAAAGCCACATAGGCCAAGAACAGCAACTTCAACTTGGGAAATTTTGGACCTACACTCGTACAAAATCCATGTTACCCAGGAGTTTAAAATGAATGACCATAAATAATGAATATTCTGTATGGACGATTTGAGGGTATGGTTATCCCTGGCGGAAGTGACGTTAATTAGACATCAAATAGCATGGAACAGAGCAGTATTGGTCTGGAGACCATATTTATATACGAGAGGTTGAGGACGATCATGATGAAATGAACCAATAATTAAAAATGAATAGCTGATTTTAATTGAAGAAGCATTCTTTTTCCCTTCAGTTTTTTTATCTTAAATCTTTTCATAATTGTGGACAAAAGTACTTTCTCTGTTTCGTTTTGAAATATTTTATCTTATTCAATAATAATTTTTTGACGTTGTTTATGTTTCATGTATTTGTAACATTCTTAATTATACTTTATGAGATCTATAAAATATAACGTTTAATGACTGCGACCCGTGCGATGTAAGAGGTGCCAATAAAAGCATATGTGTTACTATAAATATTATCTTGATACTTAGCATGAATTTTTTTATTGCACACTGTTTACATTCACTCCCAGCAACCTTTTAAGAAGAATAATGTGATCAAATACCTTACACAAATCTAAATCGTTCACAAGGACAGTTTTATTCTCGTCCAGATTACCATAGATAAACTCTATTAGTGATGTAATCGGTAGCTGCGTGATGCTAAGTCTTTGTTAAGGATGACTCAAATATTTTAGTAAACACGAAAAGCTTGATCGATAAGAAGCCTTAATTTTACATTTTAACATTAATAAAAGTATCACCTAGGTCTTAATTTTCTACTAAATTACTCTCATTTCATGAATTAGAGAAATTCAAGGAATTCTGAATAATATTCCTTTGTTTTCTAGGACTTCCATTTACATTATGAAATTCTTTAGCCATTTGTAGCTTCTTTTAATTAGGCTTTTCGCTTCTTTATGTATTTTAGCAAAATGATTGTTGCACTTCTTGAAATTATTTTATCTTATTTGATTTGTACCTGTTTCATTATTAATAGTTGTTAATGAATGTTATTAACTAAATTGTTTATAATAATTGTATATTTGAGAATTTCAAGGTGATTTCAATGTAATTAATTAATTTCTACTAATTCTTTTTCTTCTTTTTTTTCGTCAACGAAATTAGAAGGAAATGAAAAAGAAAATGAAAGACGTTTCAAGTTAAAAATAAAGTTTATCGCACGGAAAATTGGTTTAGTATTGAATTTAATCTTGTTTTATTTCATTTTTATACTACCATCAAATTTTTCTTTACTTGCCCCGTTCAAAAAAAGTTAACTTAACTGAAAAATTAATTAATAAATAATTTTTTTGACATCTAATTTACCTTTGCTTAGTTTACGACATTCCGAAACCATCACTGATTTTAACTTTTTTTGATGAACATTTCACATTTCTTTATTAAAGTCAACTTTAAGTTCACTCCTTTTGAGAAAGAACAACGAAAAATTTGTATCATTTTTATTCAAAAAAAGAAAATCTAACCTCACTATAACTAATAGATGTTTTTCATGTAAAATAAAATTATTAAAATTTCTAGTTTGTTTAATAAATATCGTTTGAAATTTACGACATTAACAATGTTAAATAAAGTTTATTCAATTTTAGATAAAATTTCATTCAAAAAATGTACACTAAATTTACGATAATATTTTCGTTTTATTCGGGGGGTAGTATTGAACCGATTCGAACTTGCTCATCTGCAGGGCAGACGCCAACTGGTTGCTGCTCGTCGCAAAATCCGCAGAGAAGCTCACGTTCGTGGTGCTCGCGTCTCTGCTCGGTATTCGTCCTGATCAGAGCTTCAGTGCGCAGGATTTTACTTTCCATTCATAAAGATGCTGAATTTGGAAATTAAGAAGTAATAAATAAAATTTAATATAAAGTTAGTTTTAGTAAAATTGTAAAATAATGATTGTAATAATAAATCTTATCAAAATTTGCAGATAATTTGAATTTGTACAAATAAGTTCAGTTTGTTTTATAAATTCATCATAAATTTGTTTTACTTATAGTTACATTTACTCTTTACTTTCTCAAAGTCATGTGGTGACAAAATGTATGTAGTAAATGGAAACTATTAAGTGGTGATATCCATGACCTTTAATGTTTAGCAGGTTATGCCTTTGTAGTTGTTACAGTTTAGATACACAGAGAAAAATGAAATGGAAAGTTTAACTAACTATGATTAGTTGCCGAAAAATTCGTTATTTTATCTAAAATCCTATAAAATTTACCTAAATATATAAGATGTTATTGCAACTTCAAGTTAGATGAAATCAAATTAGCTAGTTTTACAATTATTCTAGAGGTATTAACTAAAGATTTCGTTGTTTACAGAAACAACTAAAGTAAAACGATTTGATTAAATATTGCTTGCAGAAGACTAAAAACTGATTATACAAGTTTGTAGAAGACAAACTTTACCTATTTCGCAAAACGATTTGATTTAAAATATTTTTTTAGCAGAAAAGCAAATTTTTTTCAGTTAAAAATAGAGTTTTAATTAAAACCGTGTCACTTAAATTTACCAATTTTACAATTTCCTTCCTAAAAGACTAAAAGTGGCTTGTAGCAAGTTAAATACTGGTTACAGAAGATTAAATACTGTTTGCAGAAGACTACCTACTGGTTGCAGAAGTTAATACTGCTTGTATGGGACCAGATACTGCTTGCAGGAGACGATATATTGCTCGCAGAAGTTAATAATGCTTGCAGAAGACTAGATACTGTTTGCAGGAAACTAAAAAGTGCTTACAAAATATGAAATACTGTTTGCAGAAAACTGATTACAGAAGTTTGATTACTAAAGTAGTCTGGCATAAATAAACAAAGAAAGTAGTTAAATTTACGTATAAATAGAAATAGACCATTCGTTATTGACATGGTAAAATTACCTAATGTTGTCTAATGTAGTAGTTGTATGTTCGTATTAAATATCTAGTAATGAATTGAAAAGATAACTAATCTTTGTATCATGTGCCTAAACTAGTTAGATTTTAAGAATGCTTGCCCGATGTTTTCCTTTACGGCTACAGTGTTCTAGTCGTGTTCTGACGTGTTCAACACGTGTACACAACGAAGTGTTCGGATTGGCTCAGTTACAATTGAAACTGCGAAATACGAGATAGTGTGCGTCCACATTTTATACATATTTATAATGGCAGATCAAATAGTTAATGAAGCGGTCGTGCAAGAAGACGTTGTTAGTTCATTGCTTGTGGAATGGGGATTAGGTGACCTAATTGATGATTTTTTAGGTAAGTAAAATTAATTATTAGTTAAAGTCGGTAGATCATCAGAGTAATATTTCTGTTTAAACGAATTTCATTATAATATAATATGTAGTATGGTACGAACACGTAGAACGCTGGTTCGCGCTGGTTGCAAACGCTTGTTAATAAAATGCATCAAGCCAGTATAATATAGCTTATCTCCAGACATACGCAGGCCATAAGGATTTATCTGGATTCCTTGCGCTGGCACACAAGCTCTTACAAAAAGCACGAATCAGCGTTCTACGTGTTCGTACCCATTAAGCATAAGCATTTTTTTTTCTTATTACAATTACTATCTGATTATGAATATTATTTAACTTGTTAAACCTACATAAAAATATCATTTACGGACTTGAGTTTATTTCAAATAGATCATTTATCTAAAAATTAGTTCGATTATCTATTTACCCATTAGTAAAATTAGTTCACAAGATTGGTTGAGTTATCCAATAAAGTCGGTAGTTTGATGATTGTATACGAATTTTAGAATTTTATTTTATTTAACGAATATCAGATAGGTATGTGTATTTGAATGAAATTAACAAAGAAACGATACCGCTTGGTATTTTTATAAGACAACCTGTAAACTGGTTAACAACAGATTAGAAATGTTTAAATTTGTGATTTATTTATAGCTAAAAAGATTGATATTGAGGTTTTTAAAGAATTGACCATATCCGATATTGACAATCTAATACCTGCTGATAAATTTAGACAACGAATAAAATTTAGAAAATGTTTGTTTCAGTGGAAAGAACAATATGTAACATTTTAATGTATGTAAATGTAACAATTTTATTTATTTATTTATATTTCCTGTATTTATTTTATTAAATAAATCATTTAAATATAGTTTTCATTTCTTTTATTTATACCTAAAATGACAGCAACAATAGTACTTATACCTAATGTATAGTAGAAAATATATCTACTAATTCTAGTAATATTATCTAATATTATGTAAAGATTTATCTATATAATTTAGGTAACATAACTAAAAAACCTAGCAAACATATACAGGGTGATTCATAAGTAATGGGCCAAATTGTAAATGTACGTTCAGGAAGCCAAAATAATAATATTTTCATTAACAATAATGGGTCTTAGTCTGCTCCTTACTGAGATACAGGATGTTAAAGCGAAAAAAATAAAATAGATTTTTGTTAATAGATCAGCTACTTTTCTACATAATGACTCATAGTTGACTTATAGTTTTTGTAAGGGTAAACAATAATGTGTGAGAGGATTTGAGTTAACTCGTAGATGTCGCCACATGCGCCATATGAATTAGATGAAATCAGCTACAAATTTTTTATCGCTCATTATTTTACAACATACTTGTTTAATTTGGATAGCCCCATCATTTCTGTAGAAAAAAGCTATACTTCTTTGATCTTGAAAATATTAACGATTTTCGAGATATTTGAATTTTACTAATTCACTACACTACATTTCACGGTGGTCGACGTAGCATTAATCTGTTAAGACACAAGCATGGCATGGAATGTTGACATTTACCTAACCGTAATTGATAATTGATAACAATATTAAACTGAAACCATAAAAAAATTACGTAATAAAACAATTTATTGTACGCCAGTTAATAAAACGAAATACAACATTAGAACAGACTTGAACTAAGACCACTTACGACAACTGTTATCAAAACCTACATGTTAATGTTGTGCGAAGTTAAATTAAATTTAAGCTTAATTATGAGCTACTGCAAAAGGTTTTCAACATGACCACCACCAGCATTTATACACGCATTTAACCGTTTGGTTAAGGATTGTCTGACTTTAAAAAATGTAGCAGGATTATTTCGTATTGAATTGGCTGCATCTTGAATTCTATTCCATAACTCGTCTCGTGTATTTATAGTAGGTTCAGCATAGACCATTGATTTCATGTAACCCCACACATGGTGGCCACTGAAATTCACTACCACGTCCAATCCAACGGTGAGGGAATGTTTCATTCAGATGTTCGCGCACAGCACGTGAAAAATGTGGAGGAGCACCGTCTTGCATGAACCACATATTTCTTCTTAGTTGTAATGGAAGATCTCCCAAGAGGTCGACTAAGTCATTATTTAAAAAAATTAAATATGACTCTCCATTTAAATTAGGAGGTAATTCAACTGCACCACACATTTATTTTAAACTCGTGCTGGAAATGTCTATCTTTTTTTAAACGAGGGTTTTCGGTTTCCCAGGCATGACTATTTCGCCAATTAAAAACTCCGCGTCTGGTAAAGGTTGCTTCATCCGTGAAAAGAATGTTATTTAGGAATGTTGGATTATTATTCAATTTTCCTTTTAGCCACTGACAAAATTGAACTCTGATTCGATAATCTGTTGGAAGTAAATTTTGCACAGGTATAAAATGATAGGGATATAAATTTTCCTTGTGTAAAATTCTAGTCACGGATGGTTGGCTTATTCCAGTTGCTGCAGACAATCGACGAGTGCTTATTTCAGAATTTTGCGCAATTCTTACCAAAATTTCATCTTCTTGCTGCGGAGTGATAATCTTAGGACGTCCTGTATGATATTTTGGACGAAATGAACCTGTTTCACCCAATCGATTATAAATATTTTGAAATATCTTCCGGTTTGGCTGCCTTCTGTAAACATTCTTGTGCGTAAACGCATAACATGTCTCTCATTTCTTCGTTTGAAAAGTGATTATGTCTCGGCATTTTGATTTATGTTAGGACAAGAATGAATCAGTTTACTTAACAATAAAATGTTTTAAACTATTCATTAAACGTAAAAGCTCATTGACGTTTCATAATTCATATGGCGCATGTGGCGACATCTACGAGTTAACTCAAATCCTCTCACACATTATTGTTTACCCTTACAAAAACTATAAGTCAACTATGAGTCATTATGTAGAAAAGTAGCTGATCTATTAACAAAAATCTATTTTATTTTTTTCGCTTTAACATCCTGTATCTCAGTAAGGAGCAGACTAAGACCCATTATTGTTAATGAAAATATTATTATTTTGGCCTCCTGAACGTACATTTACAATTTGGCCCATTACTTATGAATCACCCTGTATATAAATGTAGTTGGAATTACTACTTATTTAGACATATCAACAATAAATTATTAGATAATTCATCTAAAGGAATTGTGATAATAGCTAATCCATTTCTTTTGGCTTTACTACATTTAAGATAAATCATTCATTCTATTTTAGTCAATCTATCTAAAGATGTAGATCAAATGAATACATAATTAGAAACAGTCACCACTAGAACATTAGTTCTTTCAAGTATATTATCAACAAATCTTCTAAATATTCGACAAAGTAAATCAACTATTTGAAAATATCTACATCAACTAATAACATTGTTAGGCTAATTTTTAACCACAAATTCTAGATAATTATGCCCAATGTTTAGTTAAATATACCCAATCTTTTCTTTCTGTGTAGTATCCTTTCTTATAGGTGAGCTGAATGACACTTAGCTTCCTCTGTTCTTCTTCTTTAGTGTCTTTAGTGTTTGTGGAGTTTGTTCTATGTCACTTCCGGTACAATCACATAATCATTTATGGCCTTTGTTGATCATCACCACCTTTTTCTGACGTTAGAATTCTTACGAATTATCCTTTGCTTATAGCGTCATTAATATGTATAACGGGAGAGTAACATGTTTTGCAAAACACGACTTTATAGTAGCTCTTTTGTGCCTTGGTCTTTACAGTATTCAAGGTAATAATCACAGTAATGGGCTGCAATAGATCAATATTAGTCCTTCGTTTACTTTCCACGTATTTGATAAGTACCAGTTTAAAGCTTAAAATAAATTTGAAAGAAATTAATAAATTCTTTGCGAAATATTTTAACGGCTTTATTTATGATGATTAAAAAGCTTAAAATGTGATGGCAAATAAACGTTAACGCTTTCAGGAAAGATAAATAGACATCTCTTTGGAAAGTTTAAGAAAAATTTTAAGAACTTTCCGTTCTTGCTTTTTGTTCAGAAAGCGAACGAGTTGAGCTTTACGACCTTCTTTTAGAAGTAAAAAAGTGCTTGATGGATCTCCAAAATGTGGAAATTTTTAAGAGAAGTTGGATGTTAAAGCAAAAAAAGAACGACACACGACACAAAAGGTTTATGAATTTATATAGAAAGTTTATATAAAACATTTAGAAGTGGCTTTAGTTGATTTTTTGATAATAAAAATTCCACAAAACGGATGCAAATTAGATGCAAAAATGCGAGAGCACACGCTTGGTAGTGTTGAAAAACTATTCTGAGCGTTGCTGGCTTAAAATGGATTTGAAAGAACTTACAAAAAAATCGTAAAAACTGTAATAAAGGATAAAACCCCACTCAGGATAATTTCATAAAGTTCACTCAACCTCCCAGAGCGCAATAATTCAGCTTTCGCGGACGTTCTAGAATACCAATTAGTTATTTTATAAGAGACATACTTTATATGTACGCTACAAGAGATAATTTTACTTTACAAGAACACGTTTTACTTTTACAAGCTCTAACATTTTTTAAGAGTCTCTCATTTCTCCGTTTCTGAGCAAAGAAATTCAAAGAAATTTCTTAACACATCTACCTACTGACGGTAAAAAAGATCTATAATTCATAAGATTTCTTTATACATATAGAGAAGTACAAAAAAAAATTATTAAAATACTAGATTGAAAAGTGGAATTTTAAAAAATCCACAAAATTAGATGTAACCATTAATTATTGGAATATCCCATTATTTATCACCGCCTTTTTATTTTGATTTTTTTATTGTTTCTTTTTGTGCTAGGTATGTTTTTTTTTCTGTTATTCTGGTTCGCTTTGCAGTTCGCCCAAATTACAAAATCAATGGGAAACTTGACTCGACTCTGAGCTCGAAAATAAAGCCCTCAAGTTACGACCTCGGCGTAAACGAGCCGAGCTATTTGCTGTTTTTCTCTTCTTCCGTTTGCTTTTCTCTACTCGTTGTTGTTATTGCATCAATATTTCTGAGTGAAATATCACTAGGAATATACAAAGAATTAAGGCCAACGACAAGAAAACTTTATACAGACATCTGTAAATGTTCCCATTATATACAGGTGTTTCAAAATTAATGTAACCAACTTCTATAATATTAAATCAGCGACATTTTTGGGATTTATATTAAAAAGTAAATTTTTATTATTTTTTGAATTGCAATGCAAACTAAAGCGCTACTTCACTCAATGTTTATGATTTTAATATTTTTATGTACTTTGAAAAATGTACCAGATAATTACACCATCAACTCGTTCCGGTGACGGAACGTTTTAACCGGAAAATCTATTCGTTGCGTAAAAAGTGTATGCGGTAGCGGTGACGCCGGATTACTAACGCAATTTGGTAAACCGGTGAATACCGGAACAATTTTATATAAATGCTTATTGTGTTTGTTTTCCTGAAACTGTCGTGTAAACTCTGAATAACGCAACGTGTTCGAAAATGTAATTTTGAACATTTGCAATATGATGGCAGGATTAATTTTATACTTCAAAAACAAATTTTAATCATAATTCTATGTTTAGTCATCGCAAATGATACACCAACTGGTGGTTCTGGCCCAACAAACGCTTTTGCGCTTCCCTCGAGTGCGGGAAGTTAGCCCCCCATTTTTTGATTTTTAAATTTTTTATTGTTGTTCTAGATTGTTCTAGAAAACTCCGCAAGAAAACCGAAAAAAACAGGTTTTTTGACTAGCCCCCCATTTTTGGAAAAATCAAATTTTCTTTGTTGTTTTGGATTGTTCTAGTTGTTCTAGTAATTGTTCTAGAAAATCAAAATTATGGGTTATAACATTACGAAGTTATAACTATAAATAGGTTTGGCCGCCGAAATGTCTAGTTGATTGCTGTGACTATAGTTTTTCTATTATCAATTCCATATTACAAATATATACTTATTATAGCTAACGCAATGTGGAACAGCTATTATTTTCACTAGAACAACTCTCTAAAGGGCACTTTACTCTTTGAAAATTAAAGTCTTTGGAAGTTTCAATCAGTAATTCTTGTGTCAGCGGTTTTATATTATACAATAAGACTTAAAAAACATAGAACAACCTAAAATAACTCAAACTTTGCCGATTCAAATTGTTCCAGATGTGTTTTACGTTTAACACGGACATTAATTTTGCAAAATCACATATTTTTTGTTGCTCTAAATTGTTCTTGATGTTCTAGGTACTTAAAATGTTTATTTAATCACTGCGGCATTAGTTCTTTTAAACTTTCATATTAAAAATTAGTACTTACAACAATTAAAACAATTCAGAACAGCTGTTATTTTCACTAGAAAAACCTTAAATTTCAGTTGTTGTGATATTAAAAAACTAAAAAAATATGGAATAATCTGACCATCCTAATTTTCTAAAAATCACAAGTTTCACCTTTCTCTTTAAACTTATAATAGTAAAACATAAGATGCGATTTAAAGTATATTTTATTTTGTATAAACTAAGTAATAAATTAATAAATAAACTAAACTAACAAATAAAACAATAACTATTCGATCAGTATTATTATACCAGTACAATACCTTATTCCAAGGTAAACTATAACTAAATAAACTAAATTATGTAAATAAACTAATATCATGGATTAATACGGTTACATCACTTTACTCATTTATAAACGCACATTTATTATTATATATGCACATTTGTGCATTTATTTCAGCAGCTTTTTCAACTTGTACGGTTTTTTTTCGTAAGTCATTAAATAATACAATAATCCAATTGGCATTATTGGGCACAAATGCCGGGTAGTGTCCTACATCATTCAAAGATTCAAAGACAAATTGCGTGCGTAATCACTCAATTTTGTTTTATTGTTCTCTCCATTTGTTGTTTCTATAAACAGACCACATTTTTTGCAATTGTTGCTTAGAGTTTGCATGTAGTTTTCTATTACTTGCTTTAGCTGTGCATAGCCAAATATTGTTACGATGTCAATGTCAATTGGTAAAATTATGTTTTTATGGAAAATAACGTTTAAACATTATTGCAGTTTTTAGTCCTACAATAACTAAATTCTTCTTTAAATAGTTGTGTGCAAAGAAACGCAATATTTGAAATAGCATTCACTATTATCACGCCAGCAATATTCTGGCTTCCAAAATAATTTATTCCTGTTAATAGTTCAGCTCTTTTTTTATATGTTGCTTTACTAGAACCGGTTTTTAAAAACAATTTTAGGAAACTAAAGCAATCTGTGCAAACATTCTCAACATGATTTCTAAATGGTGTGTCGCAAGTATTTGAACAATATATTTTTTATTGAAATAGATATTAATGAAACTTACTTATGAACTTATGAAAGAATTACTAACTGAAACTTCCAAAAATTTTAATTTTTAAAAAGTAAAGTGTTCTTTATAGAGTTGTTCTAGTGAAAATATTAGCTGTTCCAGATTGCTTAGGTATAATAAATATACAGGGTGTCTCATCGAGACCGGTCATTAGACGTTTCTGGGGTTCTGGCCAAACAAAAAATTTGAGAATGCAGACTTAAGTATTATCAATTACGTTCTCTTCATCTAAAATATTTTCAGATTTCTAGCACTTCCGGTTATACCGGAAGTCGCCAACTACTTTATTTTTTTAAATGGAACACCCTGTATATTTTTACATACCGTATTTTCTCGAATCTAATCCGCACCCTTGTTACAAATTTTATATGCTCTAAAATCAAATGCGGATTACAATCGAGTGCGGATTAGATTCGCAGTCGTATAGTTGTGATTTGGAAAATAGTAAAATAAAATCGCATTATAACAATAACACTGTTAAGGGTTTTAGAACGATATTTACATTTTTATGTATCATTTTCTGCCCATATTACGTCATCTTCGGATCTGTCCAAAGCATTGGTTATACAAAACTTCTTAAATGATGTTATAATATTGTTTTCAGGGATCGTTTTCCATGTGTGTTCCTGGTCTACGACTTCATACTTGTCTTAACCATTCTATCATAAGCTTTTCTATTATCCATCCTTTTTGTTGTGCCCTAACTAAGACGTCATTCGGGAAGTCTTTCGGATTTCAGAATGTTTTTTTTCTCAATATTAGTAATACCAGCAATTTTTCCCTATCACTTGTTACTGCTAGCATCAATGTTATGCACAATTTTTCGCAACCACTCGTTTCTAAGGAAATTTCCCACACACCTCTTCTTTCCAGTGTGTAATTAACACTGTTAAGGGTTTTAGAACGATATTTACATTTATATGTATCATTTTCTGCCCATATTACGTCATCTTCGGATCTGTCCAAAGCATTGGTTATACAAAACTTCTTAAATGATGTTATAATATTGTTTTCAGGGATCGTTTTGCATGTGTGTTCCTGGTCTACGACTCCATACTTGTCTTAACCATTCCATCATAAGCTTTTCTATTATCCATCCTTTTTGTTGTGCCCTAACTAAGACGTCATTGGGGAAGTCTTTCGGATTTCAGAATGGTTTTTTTCTCAATATTAGTAATGACAGCAATTTTTCCCTATCACTTGTTACTGCTAGCATCAATGTTATGCGCAATTTTTCGCAACCACTCGTTTCTAAGGAAATTTCCCACACACCTCTTCTTTCCAGTGTGTAATTGGGAGACATATCCAGATATACTGCCATTTCGTCGGCATTCACAGTTTGAGACAAATTGAAATTTTTTTGAAAATCATTAGGAGCTTTTGGAAAATTGTAGTTTGTCCAACCTTTGCTAGTATTAAAAATTTTTTAGTCTCTCCTTCCGTTTTTCTTGAGAGAACCAGAAAACTGCCTCGTCAATTTCATGAAATCGTCTCTTCTTTGACCCGGTAAATTTTTTGCACGATGCCTCACAGTCTGCAATAGCTGCCTTGTCTTTCCGCAACAGCCGCAACGTTACTCTCATTAAGGGCAAAAATTGTACCAGCTTTTCGATTTCTTTCTTTTAACGCTAACTTAATAACATCTCTTTAAACTTCGCTGTATAGAAGAACCTCTTCGATTTTTGCTACTTTTTTTCCATAATTACGCTGTTATATATATAATTAAACACACACCACGTTCGAGCTACTACGAGGGCTGTATATGAACTGAATTCGTGCTAGGCATTACTATTTATTTTTAAAATTATATTTATTTTCCAATTTTTTCTGGCTTGGTAAATTTAAAGTTTAGTCCAATAAAAACTCGTCGTAAACAAGGTTTCTTTAGGTGCATCAGCGTCAGTCAACGGAAAAAATATATATTTATGGTTAACAACAAACATCGCATCGTTTTGGTGTTGTCGAATTGCTTAGAGAAAGATGCGGATTAAAATTGGGGTGCGGATTAGATTCGAGTGCGGATAAGATTCGAGAAAATACGGTATTTGGATTTGTCTGTTTTGAAGGTTTATAAATAACTTTACTTTTTGCAATTTGAACCAGCAATTCTCGAGTTATTCGAATTTTTCTAGAAAAATTTGCTCCACCGGACATTTGTTCAAAAAGTCATAGACCACTCAATTTTTGAGATATCAATTTAGGATTCAGAACATGCTTAAACAACATGATGGAGTATGTTTTGGTGTCGAGAACGGCTGTCTAGATCGTTTGGTCACTTTACTATGATACGTTAACTTTTCGAAATTTGGAAGCACCATAACTTCATTTTTTTAAATGGCACCCCCCATATTTTATTACTTAGTCGTCTTCGGCGACTCATTTTACATCCTTTATATTCCATAAGTTCTATGCCTAACATTAATAGTTTGAGAAATAATTAGGGTTTTTTGAAAAATGCTCACATATCATATGGATATTAACCTAGTGTGCCATGGAAAACAAATGTTTAATGACTTATTGATAAACGTCAAAGTCTAATTTAGGTTGTTTGATGCTTGTGAGTCTAAAACCAGTTAAAATGGATATTAATAACGTAAATAATGTTTATACAAATGAAAAAATCCATAATTTATTTTTTGTGCACGAAAAGTGCGACAAAGTTCTTGGTAGAACTTGCAGAATGTTTAATGAAAATTATCCACATTTATCTCCGATGACAAAAGGTAAATTTAGAGGAATAGAAGCAAATTTTTGCATTTTGGACGAATTAATCACTTGTTAAACTGACGAAAAAATGTAGTAGATAATGCAACGAAAGAGGTGAATAACTTGGCTTATTTCGAGCCCAGTCCCAACACCTCAATTCGAGCTGCCAAAGAAGATCTGGGAATCATACTACGAACTTTGTCGTGCTTTTCATGCAAAAAAAAATAAATTAAGAATTTCTTGATTTGTGTAAAATTACTTTCGTTATTGTTATCGATTTTAACTCGTTTCAGTACTAATATTAAGGGACATAACAGATAATTATTAGCTCACATGCATCAAGTGACGTAAACAAGTGAGTCTTTGACAAGAACTCATTGAGAAGGCTTGTTTTTCATGGCAGACTAGGCTAAATATCCATATGATATGTGTGCATTTTTCAAAAAACCCTAATTATCTCCCAAACTATTAATATTAGGTATGGGCCATATGGGATATAAAAGATGTAGAATGAGACACCGAAGACGACTAAAAAATAAAATATGGGGGGTGCCATTTAAAAAAATGAAGTTATGGTACTTCCAAATTTTGAAAAGTTAACGTGTCATAATAAAGTGATCAAACGTTCTAGACCGCAGTTCTTGGCACCAAAACATACTCCATCATGTTGCTTAAGCATGTTCTCAATCCTAAATTGATATCCCAAAAATTGAGTGTTTTCTGATTTTTTGAACAAATGTCTGCTGGAGCAGATTTTTCTAGAAAAATTCGAATAACTCGAGAACGATCGAATCAAATTGCAAAAAGTAAAGTTATTTATAAACCTTGAAAACAGACAAATCCAAATATGTAAAAATATACAGGGTGTTCCATTTAAAAAAATAAAGTTGGTGGCGACTTCCGGTATAACCGGAAGTGCAAGGAATCTGAAAATATTTTAGACGAAGAGATCGTAATTGATAATACTTAAGTCTGAATTCTCAAATTTTTATTTTCGCCAGAACCCCAGAAACGTCTAATGACCGGTCTCGCTGAGACACCCTGTATATTTGTGATATGGAACTGAAAATAGAAAAACTATGGTCACAGCAATCAACTAGACATTTTGGCAGCCCAACCTACTTTTGTTAGTTTAGGTTATTTATTAATTTATTACTTTGTTTTACAAAATAAAATACACTTTAAATCGCAACTTATGTTTTATTATTATAAGTTTAAAGAGAAAGGTGATTTTCAGGAAATCAGATTATTCCATATTTTTTAATTTTTTAAAACTATTATTTTATTAAAGGTTGGGTTCACTGATTCAACAAAACCTGTCCGATATCACAACAACTCAAATTTAAGGTTTTTCCAGTCAAAATAACAGCTGTTCTGAATTGTTTTAATTGTTGTAAGTACTAATTTTTAATATGAAACTTTAAAAGAATTAAAGCCGCAGTGATTAAATAAACATTTTAAGTACCTAGAACAACAAGAACAATTTAGAGCAACAAAAAATATGTGATTTTGCAAAATTAATGTCCGTGTTAAACGTAAAACACATCTAGAACAATTTGAATCGGCAAAGTTTGAGTTATTTTAGATTGGCCTATGTTTTTTAATTCTTATTGTGTAATATAAAACCGCTGACACAAGAATTACTGACTGAAACTTCTAAAAACTTTAATTTTCAAAGAGTAAAGTGCCCTTTAGAGAGTTGTTCTAGTAAAAATAATAGCTGTTCCAGATTGCGTTAGCTATAATAAGTATATATTTGTAATATGGAATTGATAATAGAAAAACTATGGTCACAGCAATCAACTAGACATTTCGGCGGCCAAACCTATTTTTAGTTATAACTTCGTAATGCTGTATCCCATAATTTTGATTTTCTAGAACAATAACCTAGCCAAAAAACCCGTTTTTTCGGTTTTCTCGCGGAGTTTTTATTTTTTCGATTTGCCGCTTTGGAACAATGTAGAACAACTCTAGAACAATCTAGAACAACAATAAAAAATTTAAAAATAAAAAAATGGCTGCTTGAAACCAAAATAGGCATCAATAGTGACTTTCCTTGCTGCACTTTTATGTAATATACTTTTATATATCACCATCCTAAAAGAAATTTTTTGTATAGAACCTTTACAACAGCACAGAGAGAGATTACAAAATTTCATCATACCACATACTTCAGAAGGGATCTAAACGAAATAGCATCGTTAATAATTGAAAATCAATCATTTATTTTCACTGTATAAATTTATAGACAGAAATCGCAAACGATTTAACTCCATAATCTAGATAATCACGAACTGAGCAACCACTGGGTCAGTTAAATTGATAACTATACTAAAAGCTGTTTCACTTCATCGTTCAGTTAATGCTTACAACCTAGAGATAAATAATTAATCGGATTTTCATCTTCTTTATGATTATTATGAAGAGTAGAAAGTGCCTGTTTGAACTAGATTGTCTCAAAACTGTGTCCTCAACTTGAACTTTCTCCTATTTTGATAAATTTATGAAGCAATTTGGTACCGGACGGTTTACTTTTTGTCGATTCTTGATTATTATTGTTAATATTATTGGATTTTAATAGGCGTGGAATATAGGTTAATTACTTTTTTGACCAAAAAAATTTATTTAATATATAAATCGATTTTTAATATGTTGCTAATTATTATTTTTAACAAAATGAGTTGTATAAGTTACTGGAATAAACTAAAATGTTAAGAGATTAAAAAAATAAAAATTATAATTATTTCAAATTTTATAGTGCCATCTTCTGGTATTACGGAGTATTTACAATTGAAAATATCGATGATAGATGTGCCATCTATGAATCAAAAAAATAATTTTATACATGTATCAATGACCTTTCTGAAATTATACATTACTTTAGACAGAAAAACGGCAATCCTTATTTTGATTACAAAATAAAATATTTTTCTTTTAAAACTATAAATATAATTAATTTAAATATAAAAATGTAATATATCAATTTTTCCATCCCACTCAATTAAGTACCTTTGGTATCATTAATATTCAAGGTCATAGTTGGCTATTCTACGTTCGACAACATACATTGAAGTCCTTGATTAAGTCCATTCTCTTTTTAGAAATACATTTTTCTAGGTTTTAGTTAATTTTTGGAGTTATTTCGAGCGGTTTTAAGTTATTTTTGATTAAATCGAAATCGTGTTACTGTGATTTTCCAATCAATTCCGATGTCGAAATCGTCATTTGGGGGCTCAGTTTTAATCCGACCAAAACCAACAGCCCCCTTGATAACCATCACCTAACCTCACTTTAATTTTAATTCAGTTGTGTAACATCAAAAATCAAAAACAATGTCACCGCCAACTTTGGTAATAGAACCAGACTCCAGTAAGTAATGCAAACTTAACCTTCAAAAAAATCAAACAAAAATGACTCATTTCTAACCTTAAACATAAAAACTTTGTTTGTTTATTTTAAGTTGATGGTAAAAGCAACACAGACAGTTTTGGTTCGCACTCAGATTTATCAGGACACACATTAAACGCCCAAAGCAGCTCTGGATGTCTTAATATCATGACGAAACCACTCATGGATGTGGTTATTGTCATTGATGTTTCTCAAAATGATCATGCTGTGGAAAGAAGGAGAGCTTTGGAAGATGTTAGACAAGCTTGCAGTCAAGTTGGGGCTAATTTAAATCATATTCAAGTAAGTTTATATTATGGGTTAAAATGTTGGTTTGACATCTTGTTTTGATTTCAGTTTGAGAGGTTAGATTTTGGAGAAACCAATGTCATAAGCAGTTTTTATAATGCAGACATCACGATTATCGATTTATCAATTACCATGCAACAGAACACCCTATTTTATCACTTGGGAGTTAGAGAAAGCTTTAATATGAAACAAAACATCATAATTTATAATGATACAGATAGTGATGTCACAATGAGGCTAAAAGTAAAAATAATTTATAATAGATGGCGCATAAGTAACGTTATGAATTATTTAATGAATAACTTTTTTCTTTCTGATTTTATTTAACGTTGGCATTTATTAAAATTAAGATTATAGTTTAGAAATATGGTCCACATTATGTTTTGAAGATAATATCTTTCAAATGGTGCTCATTTAAATAGAGTAAGGATAGTAAACCTCATTGAACATGAATAGAAAGTAGCAAGTCTTTTAAAAAAACTTGAATATACAGGGTGTACAAAAAGTATGGAATAATGGTTCTACAGCCTAAACTTCAACTTATATTAAAAAAAGTTACTTTAAACTATTTTCTGCATATCTTGGCGTAGAAATAACAAAAATGATGATGGCAGTCTGAGTTACGACATGGTGAGTGTGTTATTTAAATGGAACACTGTATATTTTAAGGTTTTTGGATTCCTTTTGACAAGGTGTTGCAAAATGCCATAAGGTTTTAATGCTCTAAACTGCTTAGTTTTTGAGATATTGAAACTTTTATTTAAAAAGATTTGACATAGTGACAACCAAATTATGGTGTCATTATGGAATAGACAACCTAAGCCTTGACGTCACACTGATGGGCGGAGCTTATACCGACTCCAAACATTTTCGTTGCTAATGGTAAATCACCATATGCAATTTTTTATTAGTGTTAAAATAAAATAAACTAAGTGATGATATTTCAAATGACATTTTTTGGCGCTTAGGTTGTCTATTCCATAATGACGCCATAATGGACTGCCTAAGTCTAACGTCACAGAGATGGGCGGAGCTTATACTGACTCCAAACTAAAAAAATCGCCAAAAAATGTCATTTGAAATGTCATCACCTTTGATTATATATAATATGGATTGAGCCAACGAGAGAGATAGCTTGCGCAAGGTGATCGAACCGAGATAGACATAGAAGCGTACTGCCATATAATGGGTGTACTGATAGAAGTGAGATAGATATAGAAGCGTACTGACATATAATATATCTATCTTTGTTACACTTTCACATTATCGCTTTCCATCTGCGTCTATTCACCTTGAGCAACATTTTTGTTAGTAGATATATTCAGTTAGCTCAATCCATATTATATATAATTAAAGGTCATCACTTAGTTTATTTTATTTTAACACTAATAAAAAATTGCATATGGTGATTTACCGTTAGCAACACAGTTAGCAACGAAAATGTTTGGAGTCGGTATAAGCTCCGCCCATCTCTATGACGTCAGGCTTTCGTTGTCTATTTGGTTGTCGCTCCGTCAAATCTTTTTAAATAAAAGTTTCAATATCTCAAAAACTATGCAGTTTAAAGCATTAAAACCTTATGGCATTTTGTAACATCTTTTCAAAGGGAATCCAAAAACCTTAAAATATACAGGCTGTTCCATTTAAAAAACACACTCACTATGTCGTAAGTCAGACTGCCGTCATCATTTTTATTTTATTTCTACGCCAAAATATGGGGAAAATAGTTTCAAGTAACTTTTATTTAAAACTTTTTTTAATATAAGTTGAAATTTAGGCTGTAGAACCATTATTCCATACTTTTTGTACACTCTGTATATTCAAGATTTTTCTGTAGAAGGTAGTAGAATGAAAATTATTAACGAAAATATATTTTGTACCCTAAACTTCTAACCCTTATAAGTTCTTTCAAAAGTACTATTTTTTGGGGTGGTTGGGGTAGTTAGTTAACCCCAACCACCCCTAAATGTCGTATAGGGCTTATTTTACTGTGTAAATCTTAATTTGTAACTAATTTACTGTTTTCTTCAAAATATTGTTAAAGAGTGTAACTGTTTTATCACATTATTCTTAAGGAAAAGGGTTATCTATTACACCCTGTAACTTTGCAAGGGATGGTCAGAGGCAAATGAGAAAAAATACGTAATTAATATATTTAAACCTACTATAAGGGTATGTCGTCCAAAACGACAGGAAGTTTTTAAATTATTACAAGAAAGTAGGGGTAGTTTACCCCCTGAAGCCCAGAGATATATGTGTGATATATTAATGAAAACCTTCTTCAAGCTATACGCGAATATACAGGGTGTTTCAGCGAGACCGGTCATTAGACTTTATTTTTTTAAATGAAACACCTATATTTCCTATACAGGGTGATTCAAAAAACCGCTGACAGACTTCTAGAGTAGATAATACATGAAAAATTAAGATGAATACTCTTAATATACATGGGGTCACAAATTCCTCGTTGGCGAGATATAGCGGATCAAAGTTTCTTTAAAATTAAAGATTATCTGCTATAAAAAGCACTTTTTTAAAAATATTGACTACGCCATTGCTTTCTACGCGTGTAAAGTGATTAATTATCTATCAATTGGTCTCTTACAAAACTTTGATCAAAGCAATAGTTTTTAAGAAAAACACATTTGTAGAAAATTTTTTAATTCAATCAAAAACTGTTGCTGTAATCAAAGATTTGTAAGAGACCAATTGATAGATAATTGATCACTTTACACGAAAATACTGCCCGTTTGACAAAATTAGCAGTGGAGTTGAAAATATTTTTAAAAAAGGGCTTTTTATTGCAGATAATGTTGAATTTTAAAGAATCTTTGACCCGCTATATCTCGTTAAGGAAGCATTTGCGACCCCATGTATATTCAGACTTTTCATCTTAATTTTTGATGTATTACCTGCCCTAGAAGTCTGTCAGCGTTTTTTTTAAACCTGTATAGGTATTCCTATATTTTTAATAAATAATTTTTAGGAAGTGCTAGAAAGCTGAAAATGTTTTAGTCGAAGAGAACGCAATTGGTAATACTTAAATCTGAATTCTCAAATTTTTATTTTGGCCAGAAACGCCTAATGACTAGTCTTGCTGAGACATCCTGTATATCGTTCGCCCCGATTTAAAACCCTTATAACTCGCCCCAGGGGCTTTATTAGCACGTATAAAAAAATATGTAAACCTTATTTTTATCGATGTACCAAATTATAACGAAATCTGTGATGTTCAACAATTATTCTCGGATTTTGGGTGCCCCATATTCTGCAATTATGTTTATTCACGTGACCATTTAGGCGAAAATGGGCCTTGTCGCTCGTTATGAGTTTGCGAATAAACTCGTTGTTTTCTAGGCACAATTCTTGAAAACGGCGACTATATTGAATGCGCATCATTTAGTTTTAACTCATGAACGAATTGAATCTTATATGGGAAAAGTTGTATGTTATGTAAAATTCTTTGCAAAGATCGCCTAGACATTACCAACTGCTGAGAACGTCGCCTGATGGAAGTTTCGGGGTTTTCCTCAATACTTGTTTGCATCCGAGCAATGTTCACTTCGAACTGCACGAGGTCTTCCAGCATGCGGAAGTTCACAGAAGTGCATTTCGAACATGAAAGAAATTTCGATATGATCTTTGTGTCTGAATAATCGAATGCTCACTTTAAAAATAAAATTGAACAACTTTGGTTCTTTGTTCTGTGCTGAGTCTTTCCATCATAAATTTTCCAAGTGTTTCAAACAAAATTTATTCACTAATTAAATCATAACGTTACTTATGCGCCACCCGTTATAATAACAATTTTATTATTTACTAATTAATCCTTTTAATTCAGTTAACTTGTATGAACAACTATACTTTCATATCATATGCGTTACCAAATGACGAACCCAATTGCGGAATGTGTTGTCTAACAACAAGTTTGAACGAACCACCCGAACTGTTACATTCGAAGCTACGTAAAATCCTACAGGACGTTGAGATTTTAAGCAAAGAACACATGAAAGAAAAATTTCTATCAGATTTAAAAAAAATTAAAGAACAATATTCCGGAGCTGAACTTCGCACCCAAATGCATCACATCCGAAAACGATTAGACGACCCCAACGTGTTATCCGGCGACGTCGTTTTAAGCATGCTTTTTTGTTTTCGTGATATCCAAGATTATCACGCGATGGTAAAATTAGTGGACGATTTAAATAGTTTGAGCGTTTCACGAAAATATGTTAATTCGTACATTTTGTATTGGTACGCGTTTGCGTTGAATCGTAGAAAATTAGTGGGTGATCGGGAAAAAGCGCTCGGCGTTTGCTTAAAAGCCTTGGAGAAAAAAGAAAATCAATTTCCCGATATGATTTGCCTCTGTGGTAGGATATATAAAGATAAATTTATTGAATCTGGTCATCAAGATAAAGTATCTCTAAACGAAGCGATTAAATGGTATCGCCAAGGATTTGAGTGTCAACCGAATGAGTATGCAGGAATTAATTTAGCCACATTGTTGGTAATTCAAGGTGCGGAAACGTCAACATCCGAAGAATTACAACACATTGGGATGGTGCTAAATAATTTAATTGGAAAAAAGGGAAGTTTGTCGAGTTTGAAAGACTATTGGGACGTCGCAACATTTTTTGAAATTTCCGTGTTAGTACAAAGATATGCCCAAGCAGTACAAGCAGCTGAGTGTATGTTTAATTTGAAACCGCCTGATTGGTATTTAAAGTCTACTGTTGGCAACATACAACTTATTGATAAGTTCAGAAAGAAACTTGATGAGGAACAAACTCCTGAAGAAACGGTAAAGTTTCTATTTTAATTTTAATGCTAGTTTAATTAATAATAATAATAGTGCCTTTATTTATACCCATTAATGCAACAAATTGACAATTTTAATTAAATACATTAGAAATATAAAATAACATAGCATGTAATGTATGAAAAGGCGAAGTTTAGTGTCTAAGCACTGCTCAACTTAATCTGAAACTTAAACCTAGATTCGTATAAATGTAAAGAAAAGAGAAACAAATGCGGACTCAGCTCTGCCATCAGTCACATAAATTAAGAATTTAACTCAGCCATTTGTTGATCAAAAATATGCTTTTTAAAAGTCGAAATGCTTGCCAGTTGGATTGTTTCTGGGGTTTATACAGGATGATTTATTAGCTCACCATCAAACTTTGACATATGATAGCTAATCCAATTACCAAAAAAAAATGTTAATGAACATACGTCCTATTTCAATTATTTACGAAATTATAACACTTTAAAGTTTTAATTTTCATATCATAATTAACTGCAAAATTTTTTTAAAACACATAAATATTACAAATATTGTTCAAAATAGCCTCCTTCTGCTAGAATACATGTTTCACAACGACGAATTAAAGAGTTTTTCACCCGAATTAAAATGTCTGGTTGATTTCTTGTATCAGTAGCAGCCTCTCGTGTGCTAATTTCCACTTGATACACAATTTGTTGTATTTGACCCCATAAGTAGAAATCCTATGGATTAAGGTCGCGGGATCTAGGTGGCCAAGCAAATGGACCATTATTACCAATCCACTTGTTTGGAAAATATTGGTTTAACCACTCTTCCGCGATGAGGTGGGGCACCATCGTGCTGGTACCACATATTTTGAATTACATTAAGAGGTATACAGGGTGTCTCACGTAACTGGTTCGTTAGAACTTTTTTAGATTCTAGTATTCGTACAGTTTTGAAATTTTGGTAGTATGGGTTGTTCAGTCGGAACTTTCGATCTTCTTGAAGAAATCCTTCGTTTAATTTGCTTATTACAGTCCTAATAGGTCGGTCATTGATGTCCAGTGTGGCTTTGAAGAAAAATTTGCAAACACGTACGTTTACTTCGTTGATTACGAAATGGAATGCGTGGTTACATTGACGCGTACTTCCTTCTCTTTTGTACTGATACCGAGGTGTAACGGCGGTCATACTTCTACCGATAAATTCTCGCTGGGATTTCAGACTGCCAAGTGACCAGTATTTGTTAAGTATTTCGAGCCTTTTATTTTCTTCTATTTTCCTTGAGCATTGTTGTTTGCATTTTTCATTACACGCCGGACGTACCTTTCTTGCCTGCATTTCTGTTTTGCGAATTGATGATGATGTATAAGGTTTCCCAGTATTTCGGAGGAGTTTAGCTTTAGACTTTTTCCACTCAACCAGATTTGCTTTCCTTTTCTTACCTTTTCTCTTGCGATCTGCTTGGGTATTCTCTGCTTTATCCTCTGTCTCGTTAGTGATATTTTCATTCTCTTTCGATCTTGATGACTCCGACGCACTTTCAGAATCAGAAAATGAGGGCATAGTATGAAAATGCGATTCTGCTGATTCTTGTTGTGGAACACCTGATTTAACCCGTTGTAACCTCAATCGCATTGTATGCGGATTTTCAGTACGCTGCCATCTAGAGTATTGTATTCTTCTGTCGTTGTTTGTTTTAATTTTCAGACTTTTATTGCTGGAGTTTCTATTAAGCGCTTCCGACCTCCTTTTAAGTCCTTTTTTAATGTCAGCAGTAGCAGCAACAGCTGCCACCATTTTCCTACCTCTGTATCCTTGCATAGGTTCCATACCAAGCCTAAAACAAACAAATTTTAAGCTACATTATTAATATTTAGTTCCTAAAGTTCTTTATTTGAAATTACAAAGTTAGGTAAATACAGTGTAAAAAATACATTTAAATCAAGAAAAGTGACCCAACACAAAATACTGATACTTTCAGTCAGGAAAAGTGACACAAGTCGAAATAAAACAGTACAAGAAAAAAGGTTTACAGATAATTTCAAAAAAAGTGACACTTTTTTACTTATGACTATTTTAATAATTATATTCTCCACTTACCTTGCTCAACGAAAACTGTCACAACTGAAAATATGTCGTTTATCTTGACCGAAACATGCACACTTTCTTGTAGCAACACTAAAGTGACACTGTTCTTGCCATAATAAGTAATGAACTAGACTAAAACAAAACTGACATAACTGCCTTCTGACGGATAAATTGTGAGTTTGAAATGTGACGTTTTTCTGCACGTCGGGGGCACACCAGACCGCACAAACTGTCAAAATTCCATAGCTTTCTAATAAAGAAAACCTACATTTCGTACATGTTTTAATAAATTTCGCAATATGAGGCAAACTACAATAAATAGGTATGGGAATATTTATAGATAATTTGTAGAGAATTAAATTCTCTTTCTGATAGGCTAAAAAAATATGGGCCGTTCCATTTAAAATTTTCGACTTTCTCGCCATTGAATATAGAGAAACAGTAATTCAATTTTTGACCAGCCTGTATAAGATACTCCGATACAACAAATGACAATCTATTTGACAATATCTGAAGAGTAATCGTGCCAAAGTAGATCTTTTTTGAATAAACTTTGGCTGAGATTTGGAGTTTTAAAAAGCATGTTGAAATTTACCAAAAAAAGTTTAAAACCAAAATAACTCGAAAACGAAAAACGCTAGGTACCAATAACTTTTATCAAAGTCAACCTATTTTTTTACGTACAATTAAACTGTGTAATAAATACTATAGCATTCCATTTAAAATAGCGAAGTTATGGTCCAAGGTTTATATATTAAAGGTTGTCTAAGTTCCTATGCTGCAATACTTTGATTTTAGTTTGTGGGCGAGGGGCAAGTGCAGGAGTGTTTCGTGACGTAAGCGATCACGGATTGCGCACGCAACCTCATGGCCATGTGGTGCTCCATGCCTTTGTTTAATTTGAATTGCTTGGCGATATTATTTTCCACATGTGACGTAATGCGCAGTATGATTGCGTACGAACCTAGACAACCTCTTATATATAAACCTTGGTTATGGTCTACTTCTGGTAGACCGGAAGTGGCGGCCATCTTGAAAATATTTTAGATCGAAAGTTCCGAATGAACATGCTACCAAAATTTCAAATCTCTACGAATAGTGGAACCTGAAAAAGTTCTAACGAACCAGTTACGTGAGACACCCTGTATGTTGAAGTAAATCAAAAAGTGTATTGTTCAAAAAACATCTGTAATTTGCAGCGTTCAAACGTCCATCAAGTACATGCAAACCTAGTAAATTGTTGTTAAATATTCCACCCCTGAAACGATGTTGAAATTTCCTTGGTCTAATCGCATGCGGATTTTGTAATGCCCAGATATATTCATTATGGTAATTATTTATACCATCTCGTATAAAACATGATTCATCTGTCCAGAGAACATTTGAAATGAAGTCGTTATTTTGGGCATGTTGCTGCAATAATTATTTACAAAATGCTAACCGTTGCTGATTATCTCCTGGCTGTAGAGCTTGAACATTCTGTTTACGATACGGATGAAGGACTTCGCGGTTCAATACGCGCCATGCAAAATTTTGACTTACATGTATGTTGTGTGCTATTCTTCGAGTGCTGATGGAAGGATTATCAATAACAGCATTAATTACAGCTTCTTAATCCTCTACATTAACTACATGCGGTCGAATAGCTTTTGCTGGAGCAGGATTACATGTTTTTCGAAGTCTTTTGAAAGAATCGCTAAAAACTGAATAATATGGCAAATGACGCTGTGGAAATCTTGTCGAGCATTTCCATTGCAAAAACCATACACGAAAATTATATCAGCATACTCTTCAGTGCTATAAGCGTACATTTTGAGTTTCTTCTTGTATGTAATAATTAAACCTTACAGCAAACTGACTTATTACAATGACAACTTTGTTTTTATTGAATGTTTGATTTGACTGACTATTAATAAATTCGCTGCAGAAAACTTTAAAGTGTTATAATTTCGTAAATAATTGAAATAGGACATAATCTTTGATTATATACAGGGTGTGTCAGCGAGACCGGTCATTAGACGTTTCTGGGGTTCTGGCGAAAATAAAAATTTGAGAATTCAGACTTAAGTATTATCAATTACGATCTCTTCGTCTAAAATATTTCCGGTTATACCGGAAGTCACCACCAACTTTATTTTTTTAAATGGAACACCTATATATTTTTACATATTTGGATTTGTGTGTTTTCAAGGTTTATAAATAACTTTACTTTTTGCAATTTGATTCGGTCGTTCTCGAGTTATTCGAATTTTTCTAGAAAAATCTGCTCCAGCAGACATTTGTTCAAAAAATCAGAAAACACTCAATTTTTGGGATATCAATTTAGGATTGAGAACATGCTTCAGCAACATGATGGAGTATGTTTTGGTGCCGAGAACTGCAGTCTAGAACGTTTGATCACTTTACTATGGTACGTTAACTTTTCAAAATTTGGAAGTACCATAACTTCATTTTTTTAAATGGCACCCCACATATTTTATTTTTTAGTTGTCTTCGGTGTCTCATTCTACATCTTTTATATCCCATATGACCCACACCTAATATTAATAGTTTGGGAGATAATTAGGGTTTTTTGAAAAATGTACACATATCATATGGATATTTAGCCTAGTGTGCCATGAAAAACAAGCCTTCTCAATGAGTTCTTGTCAAAGACTCACTTGTTTACGTCACTTGATGCATGTGAGCTAATAATTATCTGTTATGTCCCTTAATATTAGTACTGAAACGAGTTAAAATCGATAACAATAACGAAAGTAATATTTACACAAATCAAGAAATTCTTAATTTATTTTTTTTGCATGAAAAGAGCGACAAAGTTCGTAGTATGATTCCCAGATCTTCTTTGGCAGCTCGAATTGAGGTGTTGGGAGTGGGCTCGAAATAAGCCAAGGTATTCACCTGTTCCGTTGCATTATCTGCTACATTTTATGGTCAGTTTAACACGTGATTAATTCGTCCAAAATGCAAAAAATTTGCTTCTATTCTTTTAAATTTATCTTTTGTCATCGGAGATAAATGTGGATAATTTTCATTAAACATTCTGCAAGTTCTACTAAGAACTTTGTCGCACTTTTCATGCACAAAAATAAATTATGGATTTCTCGATTTGTATAAACATTATTTACAATATACAATATATTTACGTTATTAATATCCATTTTAACTGGTTTTAGACTCACAAGCATCAAAAAACCTAAATTAGACTTTGACGTTTATCAATAAGTCATTAAACATTTGTTTTCCATGGCACACTAGGTTAATATCCATATGATATGAGCATTTTTCAAAAAATCCTAATTATTTCTCAAACTATTAATGTTAGGCATAGGACATATGGAATATAAAAGATGGAAAATGAGACGCCCAAGACGACTAAGTAATAAAATATGGGGGGTGCCATTTAAAAAAATGAAGTTATGGTGCTTCCAAATTTCGAAAAGTTAACGTATCATAGTAAAGTGACCAAACGATCTAGACAGCCGTTCTCGGCACCAAAACATACTCCATCATGTTGTTTAAGCATGTTCTGAATCCTAAATTGATATCTCAAAAATTGAGTGTTCTATGATTTTTTGAACAAATGTCCGCTGGAGCAAATTTTTCTAGAAAAATTCGAATAACTCGAGAATTGCTGGTTCAAATTGCAAAAAGTAAAGTTATTTATAAACCTTCAAAACAGACAAATCCAAATATGTAAAAATATACAGGGTGTTCCATTTAAAAAAATAGAGTAGGTGGCGACTTCCGGTATAACCGGAAGTGCTAGAAATCTGAAAATATTTTAAATGAAGAGAACATAATTGATAATACTTAAGTCTGCATTCTCAAATTTTTTGTTTGGCTAGAACCCCAAAAACGTCTAATGACCGGTCTCGCTGAGACACCCTGTATAATATGGATTGAGCTAACTGAATATATCTACTAACAAAAATGTGGTTCAAGGTGTAACAAAGATAGACATAAAGCGGTACTAAACAGACGGGCGCATGCGCACAAAAGTGTCAAACCTCTTCCATTTGACGTTTATCGTTTTGTTGTGTCACAGCCAGTCACACCGTTATGTTCAAAAATGTATTGTTTCGTGTGCAAAGTTCCCGATAATACAGTTTCACATCACCTGTAAGTATTATAAATGTTACTTCTAATTGATAGTTTTTTATAAATTAACGCACGCCTATTATATGTCAGTACGCTTCTATGTCTATCTCGGTTCGATCACCTTGCACAAGCTATCTCTCTCGTTGGCTCAATCCATATTATATATAATCAAAGGACATAATTATGTTCATTCACTTTTTTTTTTGGTAATTGGATTAGCTAACATATGTCAAAGTTTGATGGTGAGCTAATAAATCACCCTGTATAATAAATAATAATTCATATTTCTTCATTTTAGATTTTTTATTTCTGGATGGAGTTTTTTATGGAAGCAACTCAAACCCCATCAAACGATAAAATCCGTTTTCACGTTCTTATTCGCGAACCAAATAAAACCTTAATGCCTACTTATGTTTGTGTTAATCTTGGAGCTGAACTTCAATCAATCAAAATAACCAATTTGTGCCTTCAATCACTACATAATGCTTGCAAACAAATTCACGATTGGGAATTCACAGCGGAAACGATCAAAAACGTCTCGTTGTATAGACGAGATGAACGGTGCTTATTTTTGTATGTTCATCAAAATTCTGATGATTTTCAAATTTATTTTCCATCGGAAATGTGTAAAAAGATATTTCATGAACTAGTTTTGAAATTGACCAACAATCAAGGTGTGATAATGACGGAAAACGAGCCCATACATGAAATTAAGTATGAATATGAACGTGACGAAAGTGGGAAAAAAATTGTTTTGGGGAAAGGAACGTATGGGGTGGTTTATGCAGCTAGAGATTTAAATACTCAGGTTAGGATTGCGGTCAAGGAAATCCCAGAGAATAATATCGGTGCGGTGCAACCATTACACGAAGAAATTCGACTTCATTCGCAGCTTAGACACAGGAATATCGTTCAGTATATCGGTAAGAAGTTTTTATTGAGTAGTACTAATCATTTCAATTTTAAACTTTTTTAGGTTCACTTTCTGAAGATAACTATTTTAAAATTTTCATGGAACAAGTTCCGGGAGGTTCATTGAGCGCACTTCTGCGTTCCAAATGGGGACCTCTCAAACAAAACGAACACACAATCGCTTTTTACACCAAACAAATTCTTGAAGGCCTTAAATACCTTCACGATCAAAACATTGTTCATCGCGACATCAAAGGTGATAACGTTTTAGTTAATACTTACAGCGGTGTTGTAAAAATATCCGATTTTGGAACATCTAAACGCCTAACTGGTTTATCCAGAGAAACCGGAACATTCGCTGGAACATTACAGTACATGGCACCAGAAGTAATTGATAAAGGACAAAGAGGTTATGGTGCTCCAGCAGATATTTGGTCTTTGGGTTGCACCATTGTAGAAATGGCAACCAGTAAACCACCGTTTATTGAGTTGGAATCACCCCAAGCAGCTATGTTTCGAGTGGGATATTATAAAGCTCATCCTCAAGTTCCTGATGAATTATCTGAGAAAGCAAGAAGTTTTATTTTGAGGTGTTTTGAACCGGATCCTGACAAAAGGGCTAAGGCGCAAGAGTTGTTGGAGGATGTCTTCATTACAGAAAGAAAGAAAAGTGTGCGTTTAAGCAATCAAAGTGTAGAGTTTAATCGAAGCGTTTCTGTTCCTGTAGAAAGAGTTATTAATCGAACACCAGGACGGTCAAGTGCACCAAATCAAACACCAGTGACTCCAGAAACTGAGTAAGTATATTGTTTAAGTAGATGAAGCTGAGTTTTGCAAACGCTATACGCGTCTTTCTTGTTATTTCGGTGGTCCGGTTTTCTGCTCAGCTTGATATCATAATCCCCGTAGTGTTCCACAACTTCTATAATTTGAAGAAGTGTCGTCGTTCTATTAGGTTCATTTTGACACACACCACAAGCTTTTTTTATTTGTTAGTATCTTTGAACACTTTCAAAAAGCATCAATATCATCACTAAAATTTGCAGGTTGTTGTATGGTTTTTATCACTACCATTGAGGTTATGTTTTTTCGAGTTATTTGTATCCCTTTCTTCATAATCTGTCGAAGAGTGAGATCGATGGGCTGTGAGGTTGTTAGAAAATTTTGTGCATTCGATAAAGAAGTAAAAAGTATTAGGATGACGCAGTGATTGATAAGCAATGATAAGACTTCATCTAGGGCGATTTTGTCAAATTAGGTGTCAAAAACGTCTTCTTGTCTTTTACTAAAAGGTTCGCTGCCTTTTTCTCTTTGAACTTCAGTTCCAACTCATTTATCAGTCTCTCCCCACAATTGAACCAGCACATATCTGGTTCTAGTTTTTTTATTTTTTTAATGAAGGTCTTAGCCCATCCGCTATACGCATCCCATCTCTTCTGTCATGTTGCATACATTATGTCCCTACTTTTTCCTTTTTTTTGGCCACCTCGACAGCTCTTCGCCTGCATCCATAGAAACTTTCCGGTATACAGACGTTACGTTTATGACTGATTTTCTTTCAACCGATATTAACATATTTTTTTGTATTTTAAGACATTTTCTCATGCCGATGCTGCATGTAGCGTTATTGATGTTATGACGATAGCCAAAAGGTTACGTCGTGCTTGGTTCGGGCCTCCTTAGGCATTATTTTAGCTAAGCTTTTCTGCACTATACTTGCCTTTGCCGTTGTCCTTCTAAGGTATTGCGTCATTCGAAGGTCTTTGTCCAGGATCACCAACAAGTATTTTACAAATGGGAAACTTTTTAACTTTTCTTGTCCCATCGTTATTTTTATTTTCGGCGTAGATAAAAAGTCTACTTAAACTCTCACTCACCACCCTTTACAAACTCCCCTTCTTACATAATAATAATAAGTTTATTGTGTTATCTGCCAGGGCTTACACTCGTCATATATAATTTAATACAATAAGTAAATTCACAATCAAATCTCAATTACAATCCTGTCTTTCAGATATTCCTCAACTGAGTAGAACGCATTCCTCAACAAAAACGCTCTTATGACATTTTTAAATTTATTTTTTTGACAAAAACGTTTTTACGGTTTCTGATCCCATAACTAGGCACGTCGGCATGCGTGCTGTATTTGTCTTTATTATCGTAATAGTACAGAAGACACTCAAGTATAAACAAAGATGGTAGTGTCAAAATATCAAGTTGTCTGAAAGTGTGTCATCTGTATAGTTAAGTTTAGCAATGATCCTCACCGCCTTGCGCTGCAAGCCAAATATATGGTTATTAGCTGGACTACCACCAGAGAGATATGAGAATGAGCGCAAAATAAGAAGTTCTGGCCACCTCAGCCGACACAGAATTCAGCAATTTACGTAGTAGAAAAATGTTTCGGGCAATTTTTTTACCAATCACTACCGTATGAGCCTCAAAATTTAAGTCAGATGGACTCACTGTTATCCCCACTAATTTAGTAGAGGCTAGCTCATTTTGTCTAACAATAAGACTGAACAATGATTGGACCGTTTTATCTTTATTTAAACACAATTCATTGGTAATACACCATTCGTTTGCCGCGATCAGCAGTCGATCTGTGGAGGATATCACTTCCTCAACATACATGCGTCATCCGCATACAACAGACAGTTTACATTATCACCCAAATACGTAGGAAAATCGTTAAAGAAAAGAATAAACAAGAGGGGTCCCAATATTGATCCCTGAAGGACGCCTCTCGTGACACGAAGTCGCTCAGACATTTTATTTTCACACTTAACCTGTTGGGATCTGCCCGATAGATATGGTCTGATTAAGGGCCGGTTGTACAATATAGCGATAAACTTCCCGACAGCGTTATTTGGCAGATAAGTTACTTTGTACTGTATTACAATGTACGGATATTTTTGTCGGTGAGATTATCGGCAGGATAACTTATCGGGTACTCAGCGGTGCCGATAAGACACTTATCCGGCAGATATTTATGGTTACCAAGGTTTTTATATAAAAACTTTGTATGATCACTGCATAGGTTAACCTCTAACATTAAACGTTAACCTTATATGTACGATGTGTCAGTGAAAATTTTTTTAAACAATTTATATTGTCAAAATCATAATTCAAACTTCAAAGAAAGACGTTGGCGTTTCCATTCTACGACATAAATCACTAGATATGGGGGAAAACTACTACCAACCGACTCTTATTTCGCCGATAGCAATCCTACCGACAAAAACAGTACAGCAGCGAATATCTTTATCCTCCTGATAAGTTTATCGGGCGGATAGATATCAGGTAGATTTATCGGTATATTGTACAATCGGCCCTAAGTCAGACAATCCGAATGCGTGAGAGACCTTGGAGTTATTTTTGACTCTAAACTCTCTTTTTCGGCTCATATTGACTATATTGTTAACAAGGCTTCTCGCATGCTGGGATTTATATGTCGCATACCCCGTCCTTTTTCTGATCTGTCTTGTATTCGTTCACTATATTCTGCCTTTGTTTCCTCTGTCCTTAATTACGCATCTGCCGTTTGGAACCCTCAATATCATACCTACATCGACCGCCTGGAACAAGTCCAGAAGCGTTTTGCTCGGTATCTGTCGTATAAATTTTGCTTACCGTATTGTAATTATACGCAGCGATGCACAGTTTTTGGTCTCATGCCGCTCTCTTCCAAACGTAAAATTAATGACTTAACCCTACGTTATAAAGTGTGCAATGGCCTTATTGACTGCTCCGCGATCTTGTCCGAGTTAAAATTTAGAATTCCTGTCCGACCGTCTCGCGACTTGTCTTTATTTTCGGTGCCTCGTACTAATACAAACGCCTTTTCAAATGCCGCGGTTCCACGCCTTATGTACACGTTTAATTGCTATGGCTCAGGTCTTGATATGTTCAACACCTCTACGGCGACATTCAAGAAAAACATTCGCCACTTGCAATGTCAGTAGCATTGCGTGCGTTGTCTGACAGCTGAGCGAGTCGTTGATATTGATATCATTATTAACATCATTAAACATATTGTCATTTTGTTTTTGTTATTATTTTATTTTTTGTTAATTTTTCCCTTTTGCTGGTTTTTGTTTACTTTTATATATATATATATATATATATATATATATATATATATATATATATATATGTTACAGACCATATATGTAAACAAGACCGTATACAAAAGGACTAGTCCATATGTAAATGGACTGAAATTATTAGTCTATATGTGTAAGAAGCTTGTTCTTTAATAAACGGACTAGTCGGTTTGAAAAAGGACTAGTCTATTTATAAACGGTCCATCTGCAAATAGACGATATACATATTACTGTAATATTTTAAACAAAGAAAAAAATGCATTTTTTATTTATTTGTGCAAGTTAGACTATTGTGACATTTTGAGTTACATAATACATTATTTTTTCGACAAGCACATTTGTTTGACTGACATTTAGTCTTACAGTAACATTTTTTGAAACCTTGCCCATGCCCAGTAGATTGACTTGTAGCCACCGATCTAAGAGAAACTTCCTTATCTTTGGTGATTTCTTCAATTTTCAAATTGTTAGTATATGTCCTATACTAAATTCTGAACGACTGTATTATTTTGAAATGACTCCTAGTTTTGTACCCAAGCGGTAAAAACCATCTTCTGTAGCTTCTAACACTACCGCTAAAACTGACCGAGCATCTCCCCTGCCACGATCGACATCTGAAACAGGAATCCTCACAGTTGATCCAATCTGTGGTTTTGGATGGGTGCTATCTGATGTTAATTTCATTCGTTTTGCCTGTGCTTGTAATCCATCATAAGCGCCCTTTCTGGCATTTGCTATGTTTCTGTTTCTATTGCAAAAATTGCAAATATTTTCCAAGGACGTGCTCTCAGCATGTGAGGCATCACGATTAGTGGAATTGAAACAACTACCGCATATTTCATACGAGAGTGTTTGAGTATTATTGTTATTTTCTAGTGGTACATTTTTGGTCGTTGCTGTTTGGTGCAATTGGGATTGTCCGGTTTGTGTGTTGTCAGTAACAACCAACGTAACCACTTCTTCTAAATCTTTTTCTGTTGAAACGCCTTCCAGCGCTGGTTGCTCTGTTTCCAGTTGAACGGTTTCTGTGTTTTCAATCAGAATAGAATTAATCACATTTTCCAGATCTTCTTCGGTTGTTACGCTATCCATTGCTTCTAATGGAATATTAGAAGTTTTTAATCCAATTTTCGGTTTGTCCCCGAACATGGCCTCATATGGAGCCCTTTTTATTCCAGAGTGCAAAGATGTGTTCTTCATAAATTGTAGGAATCGTAGACCTTGACTCCAATGCTCTGTTTCGGTTTCCAACATCCAAGTTGATAACATGTTCTCCACGTCTTGATTAGCGCGTTCGACGCTACCCTGACTTTAACTGTGACGCGGTTTTCCATGGACCAGTTTTAGTTCAGGCCACAAACTTTTTAATTCTTCAATAATTCTATTGCAAAATTCGCGTCCATTGTCAGATTGCAAAACTACAGGAGCCCCAAAAGTGGTAAAGATGTCCACAAGGTGGTAAGCGACTTCTTCTGCGCGTTTACTTTCAAGTGGTCGCAGAATAACAAATTTTGTTAAGTGATCCTGGTACACCAGGACAAATCTGTATTTACCATCAGCATGCGACTGATGATCGATTAAGTCTACTTGACATCTGGAATTCAGATCATTGAAGATCATCGGTTTTGATATAATTTCCTTCTTTTCCCTTTTTTGTTTCATTTGACATGGAGCGCACAAGTTAATAAACAATAAAATTTCAGTACGCACTATATTCTTGGATTTTTCCTTTGTTTTTTTCATCATGCGATCTCTACCACCATGACCTGCAAGTAAAAAGTGATTTTATTAATTACCTACTCCATATATGACTCCAATTACAGAACATACCTGTGGATGTGTGTAGTTCTTGAAGAATGTTAAACAACTCGTCGTCATGGACGTAATATATTACATCAACTAAATCATTGTTAAGAGGCATTCTTGGACTTTTTTTTTAGCAGCCTTAGCAATTTTTACTTCTTCAATGAGACTACTATATTTTTCTCTCGTTAAGCCACGGTTGTTATCGGCAACGTCTTTTCTTCGTTCATACAGTTGTTCATAAAACCTATTTTATTTTTTTAATTTTAGGTTATATTACTATGTAACAAGTAACTATAATATTAACGTACCTTTGTTTGTGTAATTCCATTGTGGAAATCTATTGCATTAAACAGTAAAAACGTTTAAATTTTAACCAATGTCACCACTGTGCTTATTTTGCTGCAAAATATTTTGTAAATTGGAGCAAAACGAGACAAAAACTAAACGGCAACTAGACACTTGCGATTGAACATACAGTCTAAATTACGGTAGTCCGTATGTAAATGGTCTAGTCCGTATATAAAATACCTCGTCGTTTCCATACGGTCTGTGCTATCTAGACCGTATAGATACCGCCTAGACCGTATACTTACGGTCTGATTTCATGTACGGCCTGTAACATATATATATTTTGTTATTATTATTAACATTACTTTTTCTATTGTTTTTCTTATGTATTATTAGTGGATACTTCATTGGGCCTGTCCTGTTTGTATCCCAAAGATTACAAATAAATAAAAATAAAAAATAAATAAAAGTCAACACTGTCCTGATCAAATCGGAAAAAATATCGCAGTTTATGCAATAGCATACTATGGGATATACTGCCAAAAACGCGTGACAAATCCAAAAACAATGCAGTACAGAATTTCCGTTTTTCATATACATTATAACAGGTGTTCATAAATTTAATAATTGCATGCTTCGTGCTCCGACCAGGTCGAAATCCAAATTGGTTTTCAAAAAGCATATTATTTGATTCTACATTCTACATCTTGTTTAGAAACCGCCCCTTCGGGCTTTTAGCACAGGCGGTTTTAGTTTTCCATTTCTTTCATTTTTTTCCCTTTTCTAATTATATTTTCCACTCTCTCATTCCCCACCAACCTGAGATGTATGCCACAGTCGTTGTGTTATCAGTTTTTCTTCCATCATTCTTCCAATACTATTCAATTTCAAGTTTTTTTTAAGTTTTCTTCCAGTTTCTCCCTCTCCCCGCACCATCAAATTAGTCAAATTAGGGGTTGATGTGTTTAGTTCTAACGACGGGATGATCTCCTCTACGTAGATAGGTAGAGGAGGGTCATCCCATTTTTATTCCTAAATTAAGTGAAAATGGAGTAAAACTTTTGGATTGCCTGTATACAGTGTGTCCCCGGATAGGTGAAACATGCTTACTTTGATAAAACCCATTTTTGGTTATTTTCGTCAATAGTAAAACAAAAAAATAGTAAACTTTTGATTAAATGCCAACAAGTTGCCACATTTATCGATTCCATAACACTGAATCACGTAAACTTTTTCCTCTAATGTTAACATTCTATTAAAAAAACACTTTAAATTTACTAAATTACAGTTTGACAGATTACTAGTGACAGGAAAGCAATTTTGTTTTATCCATGGCAGTCTTTGTTAGAAATAAAATTGTTTGATTTGGATATTTTCAAAGCAGGCCGATCAATCCGAAAATTTGCATATGGCCATAGTTTTTCATTCTGAACAAAACTTCTTAGTAACACTTTCACGTACTGTAAACAGAAAAGATACTTTACCTGCCACAAAAAGAGTTTTTCTTTCACTGTCAAGGCTCACTTGTTTTTTAAAAATTAATAATATGTTCAAAATTAGTCGTTAATCAAGCAGGGCTAAACCTCAAAAAATGAGAATTAATATCGAAAAAAATTTACCTTTTATAAGAGTCGTTTCACCTATTTGGGGACACACTGTATGTAAAGAATCGGTTCAAACCTCTTTTTATTTTAAAAACTAGTTTTACAACATGGTGACAGTTAGATATAAGATATAACCCCAAAAATATTATTTTAATTTGAATTCGGTTTGTTTACGAAAATGGATTTTTGGACATTTAGTTACTCCTGGTATAATTAATAATTTTTATTATACCATCTTATATTTAAGGACTAAATTTCCCATTTATGATTAGTTTTCAAACAGTGTGAGGTTATGTTGCTCTTATTTGTTTATATTTTTGTCCAAATCAACTGTTATCTATAATTATGTTATGTAATAAATTATTTCTGTTTCAAGGTTATTACTTATTATGTTTTATTAGTTTAAGCTTAATTTAAAAGTATATTAATATTTGTGTTTAATTATTTTTAGCATTCACAGCGCCTCAAGTCTCTTGCCACCTATACATATGCCATCTGTTATTTATATGAACAGGTAAATTTAGCTTTAAAAGTCCATAAAAACGTTAATAATCGAATTATATTTTATTTTAGCCTATCTTCCACGCCTTCTTTGGACACTGATACCGACACCCAAGATTCTTTACATCGACGTAACTCATCTGGAACTTTATTAAGTCCTGAAGTTGATTCTGCAGGAACCCCAGGCTCAGAAACCGATGGTTTTTATTTATTAAAAAAGGATTCACAACGCCGAACGACATTATCAAAAATTTTCTCCCAAGATAAATCAAAATTGTGTGAAAAATGGCTAGCGAAAGTAAATGATAAATATAAAGGCTCAACTGTTCTTAAAATTGAACATTTAGAAACGTTAATGAGCGGATTTCGAGAGTTTTTAATGGAAAAAAATTTAATGCGTCTTCAAGAGGTTATAAGTAACTTAAAATTAGTTATTGGCGAAGATGACGCGTCTATTAATCAATTAAGATTGGCGATTGTATTATTTCCAGTAAGACATCAAAAAATAAAATATTATTTTCACTTTTACGACGCATTTTTTTACAGGAATCAGCGAATGAGGTTCTTCGCTCACAACCTTTAAAACCACATTGGATGTTTGCTTTGGAAGACTTAGTTCGGCAATGTGCTGATGCAGCGAATCGCGCTTTTACCTTTGATCAACTGAATCAAAACGACCATCAAGATCAATTAATCCAACATGGAACTGTAGATTCAACAAAAAGTTCTAATGCCACATTTGGACATTTTAACTTTAAATTAGGAGACCTGCAAGATAAAATTGTTACACTCATCGAAGGTGTACAAGAACTCACCGGTTATGTTCGCGAATTAGTCTCTCAAAATGAATTCCGAAAGTTCGATGACGAAGAGAAAGATGATGCGCAAATAGATGACAAGCTAGATAACTGGTTAAAATCTTTAAATTTCAATGAAAGCGAACGGAAAAAAGTGTTACAAGAAGAATTTACATTGGATGAAATATTGTATGAGGTTGAACGATCCGATTTAAAAATCGGGTTAAAAGCGGGAACTGAATTTAGGTTATGGAAACAAATTTTAAAAGTTCGTTCAAATTCGACAACACCAATGGTTAATTGCAAAAAATTTGTGCAAAATAATGAATTTGCTTTAGACGATATTAATGAGGTTGAAAGATCTGATTTATAAAATTTGGCTTAAATGTGTGAAGGGGTTTAGGTTATGGAAGGCAATTTAAAAGATTCAAATTTGACCTTGACTTGCATGGCTTAGTAACAAGATGGTAGACATTTTATGGCAATTAAAGCTTGGAAACTTATCCTACTCTAAAACTGATAAACCAATCACTTACAGTTATTCTGTGATAAGCCAGATCAATTGAATTATAGTAATGTTATAGCTAATCAAGTAATTACTTTATTACTAGGTCGTGGAAGTCAATGTCAAGTAATTTAATGGATGGGATATGTGTAAAATATACTTTAAAACAAAAAGAAAATATCAATTAAGTTTAACAACTAATATTTTTTTTAATTTATTTTATTTGGATGATTCAAAAAAGTTACTTATTGTTTTTTTTTTTTTTCATACATTTTTTCATACGATTACTTTGAGAGATTGATTGCTTATTTCTTGCAACAAGAATAAGAAATCTTTATATATTTTATTTGCGAATCTCTGATTCTTTTTTCTTCTAAATTAAATATCTAAAATGATTGTTCTTCCATAAATTATTTTAAATTTTGTGTATATTATTTTTAAAGGAACTGTGATTTATTTTTGAATTGAAGGGGAAATAGTTTAATTTTTTCTTTAATAATTTCTACAAATTTGATTTTTTTAGCTTCAAAATCAAAAGGATCTGTTTTTTTTTTTTTAAGTACAAACAAGAATAATTGTTTTGTTATTGTTATTATTATTATTTTATTATCATCGAATTTTGAACAAAAAATATGATAATTATTTATTTTTTTTTATCGATTATATTTTATTTGGCTTTAAAATCAGTGATGATTTTAATTTTAAATCGTATACATACATTTTTTTTGTAAATGTATAAATTTTTAATAATATTAAAGTTTGCGTTTTGTTGTGTAAATAATAACGTTTAACTTTTCAAAGTTTAAATAGTTACTGATGTAAATAGTACAGTGTTTAAAAAGAACGTTAGCACTTATTTCTATGTTAAAACAGGTTTAAACAAAATTGTTTTAATTCCGAAATAATTTAATAAAACGAAATAATAAAATTTTTAGTTATTTTTTTTTTCTAAATTATAATAAAATTGGGAATTCTTCTTTACAATCAACCAAAAACGTAGGTTCCAACATTTTTTGATATTTCAATAACTTTTTGTTTATATTTTCCACTAAAAAAATTCCAGTTTCATCTAAAATCCCATTTCTTATTAAAGAACAAACTATTAAACACATAAACGCGCGTGAATTAGGGATGGTATAAGATTTATTTGAAATTTGAGTTAAAAAATCATTTGGATTAAACCCTTTCAACTCTGCACATGGTTTTAAATACCTTAATAAGCTTCTATGGATTTTATATGATAAAATCTACAAAAAAAAAGGTTAACATTTGGTAAATCTTAATTTTTTAACTTACTTGTTCATTGAAAATTGTTAAAAGAAATAGTATATATAGATACTTTTTAGACATTTTTAATCTTGATACTGATGAAATTACGAGTTAAACTCAATCAAAAACGGATGAGTCATTAAAATCTCATTTATTTTTTGGCTAATATTTGGTTGGTTATTGTTTATTACATTAATTAAAAAGTAATCTTCATTAAAAAATCGTGGGTTTTGGTAAATCTGTAAATTCAATGTTGAAATTAAAAGCTGAATAAAATCACATCAACAGTCGTTGCGAGGTGTTTAAAAAGTCTAGTGTCCGTTATAGCTCAATAAAAATATACAACTATCTAGCGCTCAATAACAAATAAAACTAGACTAACACTAGCACTAGACCTAGAACTAAAAATATTCCGTTTAGTAGTGCGTCTCTTAAAACGTAGAACTACAAGTGTAAAACTAGAACTAACACAAGACCTAGAACCAGAATAATGGGAAGACGCACTGCTAAACCCGAAACTTTCTAGGTCTAGTGTTAGTTCTAGTTTTAATTGTAATTCAGCGCTACATTGTTGTATATTTTTATTGAACTGAAAGTAGAAATAACACTAGACCAAGAATTAGAATCATTCGGGTTTAGCCGTCTTTAAAGACGTGCGGCTAAACCGAAATGATTCTAGTTCTTGGTCTAGTGTTAGTTCTACATAGATAACAGTGCTAGTGTAAAAGTAGAACTAAAATCATTCGGGTTTAGCCGTCTTTACAGACGTGCAGTTAAACCCAAATGATTCTAGTTCTAGGTATAGTATTAGTTCTACATAGATAACAGTGCTAGTGTAAAACTAGAACTAACACTAGACCTAGAACTAGATAGATTCGGGTTTAGCCGTGCGTCTGTAGACGCAAGTCGAACTATTTCGACTTTGTATTAAAATAATATAGACTTCTAATAGCCTTCGTTTAAAAAATTCATTGAATTACATTTCAAGAGCTGAGATATTATCATTTTCCGGGGTGTATGTAAACTTTATTGTATCACTGTAAGTATTAAGATGATGCAGTGATCTTATAAGAATTAGAACGACGGGATGATCTTCTCTACCATAGATAAGGTTAAGATTTGTTTAAAATTTGAGTTAAAAAATCGTTTGGATTAAACCCTTTTAACTCTGCACATGGTTTTAAATACCTTAATAAGCTTCTATGGATTTTATATAATAAAATCTACAAAAAAAAGGTTAACTTGGTTAGCCTCCATCCCAAGGATTGGAAAGGCTGGCCGAGGACGCGAGGAAAGGTAACTGGAATTTTGTCATCGGATGTGACTCTAATGCACACTCAACTGCCTGGGGTGGTGCTGATGATAATGGAAGAGGTAAGTCCCTTCTTGAATTCATTTTTAGCAGTAATTTAGATATACTTAATCGAGGCTCTGAGCCGACCTTTATAACCGCTAGAGGTCAATCAGTCATCGACATCACACTCGCTTCGATGGGTATCTCGTCTTCGATCCACAATTGGACGGTTTCTGACATTGTCTCAATGTCCGACCATAGATGGATCACTTTCGATCTTGGTACCATAAAGATTGGAAAGAACCTAAAGCGTAACCCCAGAAGGACGGATGTGGGCGTGTTCAAATCCTTGCTAACTGGGTGTTTGGGCGACATTGGGTTGCGTAAGCCAACTGAAGGCCATGAAGTTGAGGAGTACCTAAATACTATCAGTGACTCCTTAATTAAAGCCTATAAAAAGGCTTGTCCCCTCCGATCAGAGGCCGTTTCTGGGCGTGCTACCATTTGGTGGTGCCCTGAGCTCGGCAAACTCAAAAAGGAGGCAAGGACAGCCTTTAATAGAGCTGGAAACTTTATAAAGGAAAATTAGCGGAGTTCAAAAAAAGCGTTCGTCACAGAAAACGAGAAACGTGGAGGAAATTTTGTGAGGAAGTTTCCTCATGCAGCGAAGTTTCTCGGTTAAATCGGGTTCTGGCTTCAGACCCTGAACGACGAATTGGCTTACTAAAAAAGGCTGACGGTTCTTATACCGACAACCTTTTGGAGAGTCTTCATTTATTAATGGAGGTGCATTTTTCAGGTTCCGGAAGTTCCGTACAAATACAACAGGACACCAACCATGAACCTACTGCAGATGATTGGATTTCAGCCGAAGAGATCTGCAGGGAGGATAAAATACGGTGGGCCATCAACAGTTTCTCGCCGTTCAAGACACCAGGACCAGATGGTATTATACCAGCCCTTTTACAATGGGGTCTGGAGGATTTAGTACCTCACCTGGTGAAAATCTTCCAGGCATGCCTGGCGCTGCGCTATATACCCAGTCGGTGGCGTGAGGTCACAGTGAACTTCATACCAAAACCGGGTAAGCTTGATTATTTCACACCGAAATCGTTTAGACCAATCAGTCTCTCCTCCTTTCTTTTGAAAACTCTGGAGAGACTGTGTGATCGCTATATTAGAGATTTCTGTCTTCCAACTAAACCAGTAAATCCTAATCAACACGCTTACACTCAGGGCAAGTCCACACTAACGGCTCTTCACTCAGTGACCAGCTTTGTTGGTGGGGCGCTGGACCTAAAGGAGTCCGCCCTGAGGGTTTTCGTAGATATAGAGGGAGCTTTTGATAAAACAACTTTCTCTGGTATTAACGATGCCTTGTTAGAGCATAATGTTCCACCGACTCTTTGTGGTTGGATTGAGAACACTCTTAAACATAGGATAGTTAAGCTTAGGGCTGGCGATGTCAGTCTTCAAGGAGGAGTTACTCGAGGCTGTCCACAAGGGGGTGTACTATCCCCACTTTTGTGGAACCTCACCCTGGATAGCCTCTTGAACCGCCTCGCCGAAGCCAACTTTATCACAGTTGGTTACGCAGATGATTTAACCATTCTCGTCAAAGGCAAGTATATAAACGTGCTGTTTGACAGGATGCAAGTAGCTCTCAAACTGATAGAGACTTGGTGTGACGAACAAACTCTCTCTGTGAATCCTAAGAAGACAGAGTTGATTCTTTTCACACGGATGAGGAAGGTTGGCAATCCCAGAATGCCATCCCTTGCTGATACTCCATTGGTATTGTCAAAAGAAGTTAAATATCTGGGCATCACACTTGACAATAAAATGACATGGAGAGCCCACCTAGATAATAGAGTAAAAAAAGCGTACGTTGCATTCGGTCAATGCCGGAGGGCTATAGGTAAGACATGGGGTTTGTCACTCAGAAATGCCCTCTGGATTTACACGGCTGTAATCCGACCTATGCTTACATGTGGTGGTCAAAGACCCTACAGTCTACATCCACTACTGCACTTAATAAAGTACAGAGACTTGCGTGTTTGTACGTTACAGGTGCGCTGCGGACTACCCCCACTGCAGCCATGGAAAACATGTTAAACCTAACGCCACTTCATTTGTTCATCCAAGAGGTGGCATTGGTGACCATGACTCGACTGCGAGCAGCAGGAATTCTAATGGGTGAGAGAAATAGTAAAAATGCCAATCTCTGGAATGAAATGGTGGATTACTCACCAATTCTGGAGTGTGTAACGGACTTTACACCCCTACAACACATTTTTACGAAGAAATATCTCACCCACCCAAGCTACACAGAAGTAGAGGTAAAAAACAGCCTTAAAATCTACACTGATGGTTCAAAGAGACGGGAAGGAGCTGGAGCCGGAGTCTTCTCGTACGATCTCCGACTCCACGTATCTGAACCTTTAGGTATAAGTACCACCGTCATACAGGCGGAGTTAATCGCCATACAACTTGCCGCTGACGTTATTGTCAGATCCAACTTGGTAGGTAAGACTTTTACAATTTATACTGACAGTAGACAAGCTATTTTAGCCCTGAGTAGAATAACAATTACCTCAGGTCTTGTTATGGGTTGTCATCTGACATTGGAGAAGGCTGCAGTGCATAACTGTGTCATACTTCAATGGATAAAAGGACACTCGACTTGTTCAGGTAACAAGTACGCTGATAGGCTTGCCAAAAGGGCTGCCAAGCGAGCGCCATGTTCGCCTGAACCGATAATCGCTCCGTCCTTATCAACTCAGATTGAGATAATTAAAGATTTTACCCACAAAAAGTTCATGAACTGGTGGGATAGGGTTAAGGGTTGCCATCTGTCTAAGGAAGTATTACATTATCCTTCAGCAGAGGGAGCCTTGTGTTTCGTAAGGCTTGGTAGAAACGCTCTACGAATTGTAACGGGACTCGTCACGGGTCACTGTAAGGTAAACAAGCATCTTTATAACCTTAAGCTTGCTGTTAGTCCTCTCTGTCGCCTCTGTAAAGAGAGCGAGGAGACGGTCCGACACATCTTGTGTGAATGCAAGACCTCAGAATGAGAGACTTCGGAGAGGAATGGCCGACCACAGATGGCATCAGGAACACACCTCTGAGCTGTATCCTAGCCTTCGGAAATTCCTTAGGCTGGTTGATGTAGCCGGAGACAGTGTAGGAGGATGTACAAGGAGCCCGTTGGGGCCTAGGTGCTGTGTGCGTAGCATACCCTCCGCTTTCCTACATACATACATACAAAAAGGTTAATGTCTGATAATTCTTAGTTTTTTACTTACTGTATATATATTGATACTTTTTAGACATTTTCAATCTTGATACTGATGAAATTTCCAGTTAATCTCAATCAAAAACGGATGTATCATTAAAATCTCATTTATTTTTTGGTTAGTATTTGGTTGGTTATTCATTACATTAATTAAAAAGTAATCTTCATTAAAAAAAATCGTGGGTTTTGGTAAATCTGTAAATAAATGTTGAAATTAAAAGCTGAATAAAATATAAAACCGATTTTATTCGATTTTTAACAGCTTTTAACTACAACATCACATCAACAGTCGTTGCGAGGTGTTTAAAAATAATAAAAAGTTTCTCTCCTCCATGGAATTCAAGGATTTTGTAACGTAACAAAGAATTTTAAAAGGTTTTTATGGAAAAAATTTGAAAAATTAACATTTTTTGCTTTTTATCATGTACATAATTACAGATCAACATTTACATACAGTAGACAAAAAAATTTACTATTCTTCTATTAACTTTCTTAGTTTTTCACATTTCTTCAATACTGTCTTTTGCTTCAAACCAAATTTGATCGTTTTTGGGGTTTTTAAGCTGAACTTTTTCAAGAATCGATCAATCTTTAATTAACAAATTCCTTTTTCTTCTAATTTCGTTGGAGTTCGCCACTTTTTACTGCCAAAGTTATAAGCATCAAAAGCTTTTTGAAATTTAGCTTTGTTTGTAAACCCGTGTTTGGGGAAATCGGGATTTGGATTAGCTTGGAAAGCTAAAAATAAGATTTCTCGGGCTACACTTAATGGGGGCTAGTTTTAGCCCCCATTAACCACAAAACTTCCCTCTTGGGGCTATGAGCCATCTTTGTAATAATCTTTCTAGCTTTTTCGAGTACTATGTTTAAATAAATTTTTTTTAAATAATTTAAATTAATTACATTGCAACATAATCTCAAAACTTAAACGTTTCCGTCCTTAGGAGTTATTTGAAAATTCGAATATCGATAACCTAACCTAAAAGTTTAAATCGAAAATTCAACCAATCAAAAGCAAGATCGTTTTTGTAGCCAACTTCATATGGCTGTCAAAAAACATTCTGTCATAATTCTTCATTTAAAATCGTTTTTATAACCGTCAAGTAAAAGCTAACCGTTGAATTTAATTTCTTTACATAAACCTTTTATTCCCAAGTTAATCTTAGTGTTCTTTTAAGGGATCTTAATAATTTTAAAACATACAGATGGCGGAAATGGATCGTATCGTAGAAATTGCTCGAAAAAAAGTTGATGAAAGACGAGTTCCATCAAAGTATAAGGAATCTACAATTGAATTGATCTCCTCGATGATGTCTCATGATGCTTACGGTAATGCAGAGTAAGTAAAGACATGGTCTTAATTAATTTGAAAATGATTAATTTTGTTATTTTAGTTACAAATGGTCTTTGAATGATTTTGAATTGGGACATCGCTTGGGCCGTGGAAAATTTGGAAGAGTTTATAGTGCAAGAGAAAGGAAAACACATTACGTTGTCGCTTTAAAAACCATCAAAAAGCAGGAAGTTGTTAATGGAGGTGTTGAACGACAAATTTTAAGAGAAATTGAAATTCAAACACATTTAAAGTATATTTTTAAAATAATATCAATTTTATAATATACATTTTTAATGAAATTCTTGTAGACACCCAAACATTCTTCAATTACTCACCTGGTTCCAGGATGAATTCAGAATTTACTTGGTTTTAGAATATGCAGGACAAGGAGAGTTGTATAATCATTTAAAAAACAGTCCGGATGGGAGATTTCCAGAAGAAAGGTAAAATTACTTCTTCAATACATTTTTATTGTTAACAAGTTATTTTCTGTTTAGATCTGCTAAGTATGTTTATCAAGTGGCAGATGCATTGGAGTATTGCCATAAAAATCACGTTATTCACCGCGATTTAAAGCCTGAAAATATCCTGTTGACTTACGAAGATAATGTGAAAATATCTGATTTTGGCTGGTCAGTACACGCGCCTTCTTTGAGAAGAAATACAATGTGTGGCACATTGGATTATTTACCCCCAGAAATGGTTAACAATTGTGAGCATAGCAACTATGTAGACAATTGGTGTTTGGGAATACTTTGTTATGAATTTTGCGTTGGAAGACCGCCTTTTGAATCAAAGGATAGTGAGGAAACATATCAAAAAATCAAAACATTGAAGATGAGGTATCCTAGCTGTGTTCCACTTGGGGCTGTTGATTTAATCAAGAAAGTAGGTTTAAAATAATCATTTTATTCAAAAAAGCTACCTTGAAAGAAACAAGTTTAGGAAAAAATAATTTTAATATCAATGTTTGTTCTAAATTTTAATGTATTTTATTTTTAGTTATTGGTTATTCAAGCGCATAAAAGATTGCAGTTAAAAGGGGTTATGGTGCATCCTTGGATTACCCAACATTATCAACCAAGAGAATATGGTCATTAAGCCTTTATATTTTTGTTCTGTAATTATTACATTTGCTTTTTAATTGTTACAATTTTTTTATAAAATACCTACAATGATGAGTGAAAATAATGGGAAATAAATTGTATTTTAGTATTATATTTTGAAGTTATTAGTATTTTAACTATGATATGTCTATCTATGTGTAATAATACAACTATATGTATATGGTGATAACGCGTGGAATCTCATTAGCGCACCATATGTTCTAGCTCTTCTTCATATGTTCTTGTTTAATGTGGAATACTTTTATAGTTCTACTATACAGGTGTATCAGATATGAGTAGAAAAAATTTGAGAGGTTATAGGTCTCCTCTTTCTAAATAAAAAATTCTTATAACACAATGTCCCATTTTTTGTCCTTCTTAAGATATGATACGATAAAGTTAAGGGTTCACAAGTTTGAGTACTACTGGTTAATGAATTATAAATTATACTAAGCAGGCTTTGCTTTGCAATTTGTTTCTAGTTTTGTAATTTTGTTGTTTTTAATACAATAAGCAAGTTTATTTATTAAAACAAAAATTTTTGTAAATTTTCACACTAAAGAGTGATAAATTTATTCCTATGAAGTAAACAACCTCTAAAAACATCTCAAAAATGACTTTTATGTGTCAAATTAAAGCTATACAGGGTGAGTCAGAAAAAATGGGAAATCCGAATACCGTCTTGGTTTTTAATATACAGGGTGTTGAAAGTAAAATTTTTATTTCGAAATTTCTTGATAATTTTGAAGGTTTTTGTACTATTAACATAAAATTTGGTAGTTAGATGTTTTCGAGCATGAGAAATACGAATTTGATATTTGTTTTGTGATTACTCATAGAGGGCGCTAGATACACAATGTACGTTTGAGATATCAAGTCATGACTATTTTGTCAGTTGAGGGTATGATGAATTAGAACCAGAAATCCGAAGAAGTTTTCAATTCTGCACAAAAAAGGTACTCTTGCTTACATTGTCTAAGTCTACTGGTTTCCAAGTTATCTGCTTTTTTAATAATAATAATAATAATAACTTTATTATCCCAACAGAAATTTGTTTTCCAAAAAGAGAGATAATATTATAAACAACATAATTAAGCCTAAGAACGTACATTAATTGACATAATAAGAAGTAAATATATACAAAGAAAAAGAAAGAAAACATATTCAATGAAAAATCAAATAACAATAATTTAACAAACTGCTAAGTTAAAGATCGAAGAATGATACACATTCGGTCGTATTAGCAGCTCGCATTAATTTGTTGAATGGGGAATTTAGTCCAATATTTGTGTGACCGCGATTGGTAGTAAAAACATTAAAGTCACGAGCACCAAACCTCGGAACTTTTATATTCAATTGCGACAAAACACCCGATGCAACCACCACACCCGACATCACATCCCGAACAAATCTTGCTGACATACACTTCCTTCTGTCTTCAAGGCTCTGGAGTCCATAACGATGTGAGAGATATGGATAGTTCAATTCCCCTCGAGGCGGATAATGACCAAAGTCCAGGAAATGCATGAATCTAACAAATTTACGTTGTACCTTCTCGATGGTGGTGATGTACCTTAAATAAGATGGTGACCAAACAATACAGCAATATTCAAGTTTGCTTCTTACGAGTGCAAAGTAGAGTTTTATTATTGTGTTTATATGAGCAAATTCCAAACTATTTCTCGTTATAAATCCAAGTGTTCTGAGGGCGTTCGTCGACGTCTTGTCAACATGTACATTGAAAGACAAACCAGTGTCGAACCATACACCGAGATCCCTCACCACAGAAATGCGCGATAGGCAGTCAGTCCCAAGTTCATAATCAAAATTGGTGGTGTTACGTTTCTGGTTATATGTCATTACCTGACATTTGGAAGTATTCAGAATCAATCTATTAGTAGTACACCACGAGTAGAGTTTATTTAAGTCCAACTGAAGTGAAATGCAATCCTGTTCACTACCAATAGTAGTAAACAACTTCAGATCATCTGCGTACAATAGGGCATTGGTGCTAAAGCTCATTGGTAAGTCATTCACAAAAATATTGAACAGTAGAGGGCCAAGTATGGATCCTTGAGGTACGCCACTAGTAACGCTTATTTTTCTAGATTGAATACCAGCCAACTCGACGTATTGTCTTCGATTTGACACATAGGATGACAGAAGCCGTATAAGAGAACAATCACACCCAAACTTCTCCAACTTTTCCGTCAACAAGAAGAGGTCTAAACAATCGAAGGCCCGTGAGAAATCCGTGTATATGACATCCACCTGTCCACGGCGATCTAGTGCCCTAGATACGTATTCGGTAAAACTCAACAGGTTAGTGGCTGTGGATCTACCTTTGCAGAAACCATGCTGATGTTCAGACATTCGTGCTTTGGTGTAGAATTCCATCTTGTATGCTACGATTTGTTCAAACAGCTTCGCGAAGTTATTTATAATAGCTATTGGCCGATAGTTCATCACACAGCACCTATTACCTTTTTTGAAAACAGGACAAATTCTGCTCAATTTCCAGGTTTCCGGAAAATCAGAGTTCCTTACAATTAGATTGAAAATATGTTGCAGTGGTCGCAGAAATGCAGGTGCACAGTCTTTAACTATAAATGCAGGAATGCCATCTGGCCCGGTTGTATTTTTTGCCTTAAATCTATTGAAGGATTCCACCATTTCGCCATAGCTAATTTCAGAGATACCGAAAGAAACCCCAGTCATAACAGGATTGATATGGTGACTATTAGAGGCAGCGAATGAGGTACGACTATACATACTTTCGAAATGGTCAGCAAATAAATTCACTATAGTAGGTAAATCGGTTATGGTTTTACCATTCCATTTCAGAACACTTGGGGAGTTCAAGTTGTTTCTACTCATGTTAACAAAGTTCCAAAAATTTTTGGGATTGTCTTTTATATCACTCTCCAAAGACCCGACATATCTACGACGATCATCCCGAATAAGTGATTTACAGTCTCGGCGAAGGCGACTATATCTTGTGTACTGATAACTGCAATGGGTCCTTCTGTACAATTTGTGGTAATGCTTTTTTAATTTAAGCATTCTATTCAGTTCCGCAGTGTACCATACAGGATACCTCGACCTTGTGTGTTTCCTTCTGAGTTTAGGAACATACGTGTCCATAACAGAGTATAGCTCACCATAAAAAAACCTCACATGAACGCTCAACCGACGACTGAGATAGCAAGTAACTCCAATCGACATTTAATAATGCTTCATATAGGTTATGCAGATCAGCCCTCCTGAAAGAATATCGGGCATCACCATGCAGACTCTGAGCCGTCGAATGCAACGGAGGAGATACCCCCATATTAACCAAAAGTGCCGGGTGATAATTGGGTTTAATTGTTTCAAAGTAATTTTAAGGTTAACATTTAAAATCAATAACACACAGTAACTATAGCAATTAATAACGATAATAATCGATAACAATAACAATTAATTAATAACAATAGAATATTGTGACCATTTTCAAAAATCCAGTGGACTCACTATTAAAAAACTCATTATGTCGTGGCATTTTCAAATTGGTAATAACTTTATTGTTGGTAAAAATGATTATTGCACACAGAAATTAGATCAATGTTGACAATTAACAGGCAATTGTCGAAACATAAGCCGAAAAATAACCCAACTTTGCTTATGTTAGAAAATAAATATTTCAGAAGAAAACATACATTTAAACATTTAAAAGTAAATAAGTCGAAAACCGGAAAGACTTAGACAATTTCAATAAGAGTACCTTTTTTATGTAAAATTGAATGCTCTTTGTGATTTGCAGCTCTTATTGGTCGTAGCTGTCGAGCCAAAAAACTTATGATTTGATTTATCAAACGAGCAGCGTGTATCTAGCGCCCTCTACGAGCAATAACAAAACAAGTTTCAAATTCGTATTTCTCATGCTTGAAAACATAAAACTACCAAATTTTATGTTAATAGTACAAAAAACTTCAAAATTATCAAGAAATTTCGAAATAACAATTTAACTTTTAACACACTATGCCTCGAAAACCACTGACATTTGTATAAGAGATGTTACTTATTTTGGTGTCTAGTATCTCCGGTATTCGGATTTCCCATTCTTTTTGACTCACTCTGTATACATAAGCAAAGCCTGCTTAGTATAATTCTTTATACAGCAGTACTTAAACTTTCAAACCTGATACACCCTGTATAACAATTCAAACACCATATGGATACCATTATTTATCAATAATTCACTACCCATTACATTTTTAATGTTTTACACCTTCGTTTTGAATTTGTTGTTGTACAAGGTGTTTCACTTAAACTAACTCGCAGGCCAAGTATCTATGGAATGGGTTGAGATATTGTAGTTTTGTAAAAAATTGCTGTTAGAATTCGTAAATGACTTCAGTTCTTAAGTATTGTTATTTTTTATTGTATAAAAATAAAGATGGCGTTGCAATCAAAAGAAACTTTCTCTTCAATATAAAGTTTTTATTAGGTGCAAGATACGAGAAGAGAACTCCACAACACCTCCAACATCCTCAACGAATCATCAAAAGCAAATTCGCACTTCATTTCAAGTAATAACCAACGATAGCAAAATAGTAAATCATCAGCTTGATGAATTTTTAATAATTATAGAACTCTTCTTCTTTAAACTACGTTTGGCCTTAATTTTTGTTAATTTTCATAAAATCAATACTCGTCGGGCAGGAACACTCAGGTCTCCCTTTTGGACTTATCTTGTATTTGATTTATATACAGGTGTCCCGTTAAGCGTACGGAGCGGCTGTATCTCAATAACGGTAAGGCCTAGAGGTTTGGGAAAAAAATCGTTATAAGCAAAGTGGGCAAGAGAAATAGCTGGAAATTATTTTGAAGTTCGTAATTCGACCGCTAGGGGGCGTAACTGCCATAGAGAAACATAAAATTCCTGCTATCTCAGAAAGTTAGACGATGAGTTATAACTTTGACAACATCATTTAGTAGCTTGGATAATACCGCATCGCTTTTGTTTTGCAATATTTTTCATATCTGTCATAATAAGGGAGGGGGAGGCCAATGCGTTTTCAAATGTTTACATTTTAATATCTGCTGGACCATTCAACCGATTTGAATATTTTTGGTCTTGTTTGAAAGAGCATTTCATGCTCTTTTAAAAGATATTTTCAGAAAGACCGCTTGGTTTAAAACTAATAAGCTAGAGGGCGTTATCTGCAGCGGTTACATATTTTTGTGATTTTTGAAAAAAAGTTAAATGGAACGGTACTATTTACTTCACAGACCGTTAATCACCATAAAATTTGCTAAATATTAGTGAAAACCGCATCTCGATATCTCCATCCATTCTCGAATTATAAAAGAAAATGTTAAAAATTCGTATATCTTAATCGGATCAAGTTACCTTAAGAAACAAATAAGAGAGAACAATAATTTTATTATCTAGAACCTTCTAGAACACTTTATCCAAGCTTAGAACTGCTTCAAAACTACTTTTGGGGCGTGTTGAAAAGCCAACGGATCAATGAAACATCAACAATGATAATAAAACAAAATAAACCAAAACACTTAGAATAACTTAAATTTTTGGCAAAAATAACTCACTAATGTGCTAAATGCCTTTCATAAACCTCGATGCATTTATTTAATCTAGTTTCGACGAAAAAAAAAGCGCTGCTTAAGTCTCGGCCCTAGATACGTTTCTACTGGTATTTAGTGTTTTGTCATATTTTCCCTGTTTATTGGTTTTTCTTGAAAAGTCAGGTCGTTTAGTCTACCCAATAGATAAAGGGGTGAAAGCAATGTGGGTTTTTCTCGAACCAAGAATGCATATTATGCAAGTTTACATCAGCTTGTGGACAGATGCTTCATGCATCCATAGCATATGTGATAAAAGGTTTGGATTTGCCCAAATCATATTTAAAAGTCAATGGTAATAGTTCAGTCTGTTATCATAATCGGTATCTGTTAAGGCCTGATGTAAAACAACGTGGTGGAGATATTATTCTCTTGAGAACTCTTCTGGACAATTGTTTTCGGAGTTCCCAGATTATGTGGGATCACATTGCGCACCAATGTGATTTACGAATTCATAGAGATGTCTGAATGGGCTACACGTTGCCAGTTTTCCGTAATCGCTAAGTCAATCTTAAAAACACTTCTAGAGAAAAATGTCTTTCTTTGTCGTAATTCCATTGCACATTTTTGCCATGCAGTTGCATCGTATTCGAAACATTGAAAATAAATCATCATACGCTCTATCATACGCTTCTGCGTTAGTAAATGACATGTTTACAGTTACCATGGTAATGTGATTTGCTTTTCTCGATGAGGTAACTGAATCCGATTGATGGCACTCGAGTTTTTAACATTTTCTTCTATAACTCGAGAACGGGTGGCGATATCGAGATGCGGTTTTCACTAAAATTTAGCAAATTTTAAGGTGACTAAGGGTCTGTGAAGTAAATAGTATCGTTCCATTTAACTTTTCTTCAAAAATCACAAAAATATGTAATCGCTGCAGATAACGTCCTCTAGCTCATTTGTTTTAAAGCAGACGGTCTTACTGAAAATATCTTTAAAAAGAGCATAAAATGCTCTTTCAAACAACACCGAAACATTCAAATCGGTTGAATGGTCTAGGAGATATTAAAATGTAAACATATGAAAACGCATTGGCCTCCCCCTCCCTTATTATGACAGATATGAGAAATATCGCAAAACAAAAGCGATGCGGTATTATCCAAGCTATTAAATGATGTTGTCAAAGTTATAGCTCATCGTCTAAGTTTCTGAGATAGCGGCACCTTTATGTTTCTCAATGGCAGTTACGCCCCCTAGCGGTCGAATTACGAACTTCAAAATAATTTCCAGCTATTTCTCTTGGTCACTTTGCTTATAAGGATTTTTTTCCCAAACCTCTTGGCCTTACCGTTCTAGAGATACAGCCGCTTCGTACGCTTAACGGGACACCTGTATGTATTTTTTTTTTATTTATTCGTATTTGTTATAGTTATTATTTTTATATTCCAAATAAATATTGTTCTCTCTCTAATATACTACTACTATATATTACTATATACTTATATTAGAATACTCTTTTATAGTTACAATTCTAGAAATTTTTTTTTTTCGGAGGTTGACAATTTTTTGAAGATTTCAGTCGATAAAATTATTCCAACTTAATTTTTTACATGGATATATTAATGAAAATTATTTATTTAAGCCTTAGCTAAGCCTTAATCTTTGCTGAAGGATGAAATGAGAAATCATCAATGATTCTAGCGTTATAACTGAAAAACTAAGCAAAAAAATATCAAGATAAGGAAAGAAATATAAAAGGTCATAAAAAAAAGTTTGGCCTGGGAACGTCAAACCCTTTGGAGGTTTTACTATATTGACCTAGTACTTTCACCCTGACTTAAAATTTTTCACCCCCCCAGAATGGCTGTTGCACTGTGTAATTTAGCTGTATTTATTACTTCTTGAGTATCACGAGGTTGTGAGGAAATATATTTATAAAAATATAAAGTATTTTATATTTGATGCACACTGTATAAACACTTATCGATAAGATCTTTTTTATTTTCACCCCTTATATTTTATCATTATAGAAAATTGACTTTAATAATTCAAATCATTAATTTCTTATAACTAAACAACTCTATTAAAACCATCAATATATCGTAGTCCATTTACGATATTACATATTTCATTTATCAACCCTATATGAGTACATTAACTGCAAATTGCACCACAAGTTCCAAAATTTTGTTACAATATATCCACAGAGTTCACCCACATAATTGATTATTACTTCTTTAATTATTATTATTGAGATGAAAGAAGATACAATATTTTGGGTTTTAAACCCAATCTTTAAATATTCTAAATTCCTGGGAATATCACCTTATTATTTTTCAAGCGAAAATCAAAAATATAAATTGTCTTCTCGATGTTATAACATAATATTTGCAATAATTCAAGGTTTTTACTCTTTGGCTAATTTATACTCTTCATTAATACTATTATCGCCAACAAGGAGGTCGTTAATAATGTTGGTGAGTTATTCTAGTTTTTTTATAATGGATCTGGTTTTATTTTTATGGACGATAATTATTGTAAAAATAAATTCCAATAAAATTGTACAACTTTTAAACTCATTACATCAAACGGAAGAAAAATTAAAAGAGATTAACATAAAAATCCCTTACAGAAAGGTAAAAATAATCATTCGAATATGGTTATGGAGCTATTTTTTGGTAATTTTTTTAATTAGCGGAAGTGCTATTGTTAAAAATCGATATTTAAATCAACTCTTAATCACATCAGACGGCGATATTATAACCGCCTTAAACTTTTTAGTTCCAACGGCGTTTATTTTACATCGAAGTTTTGTTATTTATATTTTAAAATCTTTCTGTTTTGAAATTAATCGATATCTATCAAATTTTAAACACCAAAATGTAGCGAAACTACAACAAATCTCTTTGGTTTTGGTCAACATTCAGTTATTAGCAAAGAATTTAAACCAAGAAACCTCCATTCAATTTCTTTTGATGTACGGAAGAAATTTTGTTTTACTTGTAATGCAATGTTACATCATTATCCTTTCTTTAAATGATTCCGATTTGATAACCCCAGCTTATATTATCCAAGTATTTGGTATGTTGTTTATGTCAACATTTGGAACAATAATTTGTACTTGTAATTGCCACAATTTTAATCAAGAAAGAAAGAAAATCAAAGATATTTTTTTCAAGTTAATGGTTTATCGAGAAAATCTAAAAAATGAGGTAAAAATTAAAGGAATAATTTAGAAGTATATTTCAGGATATTATTTTGTTTTCAGGTACATTTTATTTCTTTACAACTCCTTTATGAGGAATATTCTATAAATGCCGCTGGATTTTTTGTGATTAATTACAATATTATTGTATCGGTAAGTAATAATCTTGATTAGGTTAATAAATTAGCAATTTGCTCTTATAGATGATTGGTGCTCTTACAACGTATACAGTTCTGTTAATACAATTGACTGGATAAGAGTTTTATCGGAATATGATTTTCTGACAATGAGTGAACTGCAAGAATTTAAAACTTGAGTAAAATTATAAAAATACATACATTATACATAAACTACAAAATATACGATGCATAAACAATTCGTACTGGGGTTCATAACAAAATTTCTTATTTATTTTTAACTATGCAACTACACATGTAACCGAACTATCAACAATATATGTTGTTTTGGTTACCCAAAAGAATTTTTAACTGTTGAATACGAACCAACACATTACATTTAATTATCAACAATTAATAAATATTTCAACTCAACCCCAAAAAAATTAATTCATTAAGACTAAGTCATTAAAGTTATAGAAGAACAAATTATTAAAAATGTTAGTAACAATTGTGTCAACCATTGAGGTCTTATATATAATCTAGAGTGCGTATGCTGTTGTCCCCACCACGCCTAAAATGAAGTCAGAAAGGTCGCCATATTAAATGTACCAACTTAGCGGGAAATTCGAAATTCTTATACAGGGTGTATCTGAATGACTGCAACAAACTTCAAGGGATGATTCTTTAGTGAATTTTAAGGGTACTTTGATATATGAACAATGGGCGACTTCAGCTCCCCTAAGGACCTATACCCCTCCAAAAATGGCGGAAAATTTTGGTTTAATTTCTTTTTCTCAAAAACCATAAACGCTAGGAAAATGAAATTTGGGGAATATGTTTAACTCATAATAGGGCACGTTTTGACCCTATTTGTACTTTCAACCTACCCTCCTAAACTACTAAACGTTACCACCCCCGTTCAATTTATGCCTAGATTTTTTTATGCAGATGGTAAATATTATTTAAAAAAAATTTACATAGGTAGATGAAAGTATCCTAAAACTTTTTTGTCTCTCTAAAAATTTTCCAAAAACGACTAATTTTTGAGAAAAAAAATAATAAAGCAAACACTGCCCGTTAAACAACGAGGTTGTTGATCAAAAGTTGGAATGAATTTTTATTGAAAAAATCTTAGTAGGCTTTGTAATCTTTGTCAGAAATATTTTTGACATTTAAATGTCAGTGTTTTTCTTACTATTATCATTGTTTTTCAAATAAAGTTCTATCGCATTTACGCTCGTTCACTCGACGTTTCACAATTTTAAATAAAACAATACAATACAAATACAGGGTTGTCATTGGGTGTGCTAGTTTAGTATTGCTTTTTCAATATAGAACGATGGTATAAAAGAATCAGATGGGGAAACAGGGAGCAGAACATTAAAACGGATTAGGGCTGATACACTTGAACTTGCCCCTAGAAGTAGATGGAAACACCGAAAAGAAGACACATATCCACGATCAAAAAGAAAAATAAGAAGAAATCTGGGACAGCAGTATACCAGTGACAAAACCAAAAAGACTGTTGCAGCTCGGGAGTTAGGACCTCCTTGTGAGTGTAAAAAAAGATGTAGAGAGAAACTAGATGGTAACGAAAACTGTATTTTCAATGAATTTTGGAATTTGGGATCATGGGAATTGCAGAATGGGTATCTCTTGGGATGCATTGCTATAGCAAAGAAAAAGAGATCTTACAAAACAAGGCAAAAACGACAATTATCAAGTAGAACTTCCAATGCGATTTATTCTGTCAATGCTAATGGCCAAACATGTGTAAAACCGAGTTTCTGAATGTTCACGGTCTGCAAGAATCAAAGGGTAGACTGAACAACATCGTTTCAAAGAAAATAAGAGGAACTCCTGTACCAGAAAAAGATAAACGTGGCCGACATTCGAACAGACCCAATCAAATTAGTGACCAGCAAAAGCAGAGTGTTAGACAGCATATAGATTTAATACCTAAATACCAAAGTCACTATAGTAGGGCTGAAAATCTAGGGAAAGTATACCTTAACTGTGATATGACCATATCGCGTTTTTATTCTGAGTATTATGTTCCGTGGTGTCAACAACAACATACCAAACCTGTTCTGGAGCACACATATAGGCAGATATTTTGTACAGAATACAATATTGGCTTTAAATTACCCAAATCCGACACTTGCAAAACTTGTGATCAACTTAACGTCAGAATAGACTCTGCAACAAAATTAAATGAAAATCAGCTAAACATTGACCTGACGACACATAAAACTAAAGCGAAAGCAATGCAGGATTTGTTAAATAACACGACTCAAGAATCAAAAAACACCAATAGAACGTTGGTAATTTCATTTGACTTACAACAGGCATTACCAATCCCGAAATTAACAACGGGTCCAGCGTTTTATTGCAGAAAAATCTGGTTATACAACTTAGGCATTCATGATTGTACAAATAGCAAAGGGCACATGTTTCTCTGGGCGGAAGATATAGCAAAAAGAGGAAGTGATGAAGTCGCTTCAATCCTCCTAAAATTTCTTATGACGAAGACCGAAATTGACCACCTAATTATATTTACAGATAATTGCCCAGGGCAAAATAAAAATTGGCTAATGATGAGTTTATGGTTACAACTGGTAAAGGAAAATAAATTTAAAACAATAACGCACCATTTTCTCGTAAGTGGTCATACTCATCTTCCTTCTGATAGGGACTTCGCACTTATAGAAAAGCGACACCGAAGGTATGCACCACAAGTTTTTTGTCCAAATGAATGGTACGATATTATACGGCGATCAAACAAAAAAAAACACCTTTTGCAGTCACAGTTATGACGCAGGAACATTTTTTAAACTTTACACCTACTCTTACAAACATAAAAAAGAGTTCGCGCACCAATACTGGCCATAACTTAGACTTTGCTAATGCGTTTTCATTTCGATTTAGTAATAAAAATACTAAAGTTTTCTACGTCAAACATTCCGTTCATGGTGAGTACGACCAGGTGTCTATCTCAAAACGAGGAAGACCAGTATACACTACACTTGATCAGTTAGATAGAAAGTATCTTGAACCAATCAAAATTTCAAAAAAAAAATACGACAATGTAAAAACATTGCTACCTTACATGGTTTTTTCCAAAATTTACAGCCGAAAATAACTGAAAGTGCTGAAGAAACAGAGGAACCTGAAATTATTAATGAAGCAGAGCCATTTTCTTAGTTTAAACATTATTTCTTTATATTTATTTTCTTTTTTGAGTTATTGACTTATTTAGTTTTTAATTGAAAATGTTGTCGTTTGTTAGTGCAAAAGTGTTACAAGTCACAATTTTTCTAATAAAATTCTATTTATACAGGGTGATTCATAAGTAATGGGCCAAATTGTAAATGTACGTTCAGGAGGCCAAAATAATAATATTTTCATTAACAATAATGGGTCTTAGTCTGCTCCTTACTGAGATACAGGATGTTAAAGCGAAAAAAATAAAATAGATTTTTGTTAATAGATCAGCTACTTTTCTACATAATGACTCATAGTTGACTTATAGTTTTTGTAAGGGTAAACAATAATGTGTGAGAGGATTTGAGTTAACTCGTAGATGTCGCCACATGCGCCATATGAATTATGAAACGTCAATGAGCTTTTACGTTTAATGAATAGTTTAAAACATTTTATTGTTAAGTAAACGGATTCATTCTTGTCCTAACATAAATCAAAATGCCGAGACATAATCACTTTTCCAACGAAGAAATGAGAGACATGTTATGCGTTTACGCACAAGAACGTTTTTCTGGGCAAGCAGCATCCAGAAAATATCGTGAAATGTACCCTTACAGAAGGCAGCCAAACCGGAAGATATTTCAAAATATTTATAATCGATTGGGTGAAACAGGTTCATTTCGTCCAAAATATCATACAGGACGTCCTAAGATTATCACTCCGCAGCAAGAAGATGAAATTTTGGTAAGAATTGCGCAAAATTCTGAAATAAGCACTCGTCGATTGTCTGCAGCAACTGGAATAAGCCTGGAATAATAATATATCCGTGACTAGAATTTTACACAAGGAAAATTTATATCCCTATCATTTTATACCTGTGCAAAATTTACTTCCAACAGATTATCGAATCAGAGTTCAATTTTGTCAGTGGCTAAAAGGAAAATTGAATAATAATCCAACATTCCTAAATAACATTCTTTTCACGGATGAAGCAACCTTTACCAGACGCGGAGTTTTTAATTGGCGAAATAGTCATGCCTGGGAAACCGAAAACCCTCGTTTAAAAAAAGATAGACATTTCCAGCACGAGTTTAAAATAAATGTGTGGTGCGGTGTAATAGGCAATACATTACTGGGCCCAGTTGAATTACCTCCTAATTTAAATGGAGAGTCATATTTAATTTTTTTAAATAATGACTTAGTCGACCTCTTGGGAGATCTTCCATTACAACTAAGAAGAAATATGTGGTTCATGCAAGACGGTGCTCCTCCACATTTTTCACGTGCTGTGCGCGAACATCTGAATGAAACATTCCCTCACCGTTGGATTGGACGTGGTAGTGAATTTCAGTGGCCACCTCGCAGTCCCGATTTTAATCCACTTGATTTTTATGTGTGGGGTTACATGAAATCAATGGTCTATGCTGAACCTACTATAAATACACGAGATGCAGCCAATTCAATACGAAATAATCCTGCTACATTTTTTAAAGTCAGACAATCCTTAACCAAACGGTTAAATGCGTGTATAAATGCTGGTGGTGGTCATGTTGAAAACCTTTTGCAGTAGCTCATAATTAAGCTTAAATTTAATTTAACTTCGCACAACATTAACATGTAGGTTTGATAACAGTTGTCGTAAGTGGTCTTAGTTCAAGTCTGTTCTAATGTTGTATTTCGTTTTATTAACTGGCGTACAATAAATTGTTTTATTACGTAATTTTTTTATGGTTTCAGTTTAATATTGTTATCAATTATCAATTACGGTTAGGTAAATGTCAACATTCCATGCCATGCTTGTGTCTTAACAGATTAATGCTACGTCGACCACCGTGAAATGTAGTGTAGTGAATTAGTAAAATTCAAATATCTCGAAAATCGTTAATATTTTCAAGATCAAAGAAGTATAGCTTTTTTCTACAGAAATGATGGGGCTATCCAAATTAAACAAGTATGTTGTAAAATAATGAGCGATAAAAAATTTCTAGCTGATTTCATCTAATTCATATGGCGCATGTGGCGACATCTACGAGTTAACTCAAATCCTCTCACACATTATTGTTTACCCTTACAAAAACTATAAGTCAACTATGAGTCATTATGTAGAAAAGTAGCTGATCTATTAACAAAAATCTATTTTATTTTTTTCGCTTTAACATCCTGTATCTCAGTAAGGAGCAGACTAAGACCCATTATTGTTAATGAAAATATTATTATTTTGGCCTCCTGAACGTACATTTACAATTTGGCCCATTACTTATGAATCACCCTGTATATTTATTATAGTTTTTTATATATTTATATTTTTTTCTATAGATATATACAGTTGTGTTACTAATGGAAACAACCCAAAAGGTAATAAGACAGAAACATTAATTTTACAGATTTTGTACAAATTTCAAAGTCGATTTTCCAATAATTTTATATTTGTGCCTTGTCATTGTGTCACACTGAATTTACACTCAATTGTAGCACAGAACAGTAGTATAGAATTGTAGGTACAATAGAGACTTGAAACTATAGCTAAGTTCAGGTCGGTACATCCAACATGTCTGACTTTCTGATTACCCCCACCACCACCACATACGCTCTCTAGATTATATATAAGACCTCAATGGTGTCAACACATCTATCACATGGAACTTTATCTCCTCAAAGGAAAATTATTTATACGAATTATATCATTTTAATCTCATGGTGGTCCGCTGCAATTCGTTTAAATTCGCAGCATTTGCGTGCGGTCTTTTAGTACTTGGACGATTTAAAGCTCTCTTAAAGCGGGTTTTAAAAGCACTCCAAATACGACCGTTTTTGCTATTAAACGGTAAACGGTCGGTTGATCGCGCACGTGTCCACAACTCACACACGTGACAACTTCAAACGCATGTCAATCAGCTGGTCGGTCACACCCCGACAACGTTACGACCAAATGATCTATTAAAAGACTCTTCCCTTAAAATTCTCATTTTTATATCTTCTCCAGATTTGCAACAAATAAAGTACCATTTTATTTATTACAAATAATTTTTGATTACGATTAATAATTTTTTAATGATTAAGTATCAAATTGTAAAAAATAACCACATTTGTAAAGAATTTGCACGATGGATCTGGTTGCACCATGTAAGTGTGTAGCATCTGTGTTAACGACCTTGTAAATTTATATTTCTTCTGTTGCCGTTTCAAAAGAACTCAAAGAAAGCCGACTTTTAAAGATTGTCGAAGGCATTTTTTAATTTTGTCACAGGAAACACACCGCAGTCAAAAAAAGAGAGAGGGTTGGGTTCGGTTTTTCGATGGCATCTCAAGTTCTCAAGACTTATTACCATCTAAAACCACGCCTACATTTTCGAGCAAAGATCTCTTTCTTCTTTGACCGACAACAAACCAAAAAACATAAAATAAATAAACAAGTATGTACATTTTTTTTGAGAAATATGTTTTTATTTCGAAAATATTATATTATGTACACAATATAAATACTTAAAAACTAATATAATGTAACATTTTTTTTCAAAAATATTCAGTCGTTTTAAAGTGAATGATGTCCGGTCATTCCAGAATTCAACATATAATAATAATTATAATTTTGTTCTGCAACGTTCGGCGCTAATCCGGCGGTTAAATTAGTACCTGAAGATGTCAAATGTGACGGTGGTCGAAACCCGTGCGGATCAGCGACGGCCAAAATATTATTAACCGTATGAGAACTTGGCCAACAACTGCCATTTAAACGCTGATTTGAACCGGAATTTGTTATTTTTTGTTGATGGTAACCTGAATAAGTTGGATACATATTATACAAAGCATGTCCGTGATGATTATTTCCCGAATGAACCAACGTTCTTATCTTATTCCTTAAAATCCGACTTATTGAACTAACCGACGGACAATTATATTTATCGCAAACTCCATCCGATAACAAACGATCTCTTATTTCATGCGCGAAAATCCCCGGATCTTTCTGTTTAAGCTTTTTGATGTAAGCGACCACTTTCGGCGTAGTAACTCGCGGTTTTGAACCTCCGATTGCTCCTGGTTGAATTGAACCAGTCTCATTGTATCTCGCCAAAATCTTAGAAACACAACCATGAGAGACGCGTAATTGTCGAGAAATATCGCAAGGGCGGATTCCAATTTGTGATAATTCGACGATTTTTAATCGAACTGGATTTGGTAAGGGACGTCCGTTTACAAAAACTCCACCTAGTTGGTTTACTTCGCCATATTGTTGAGATTGACTATCTGAAAATAAAGAAAAACAAGTCTTTAGTAAATATTACAACCGTTTTTTTTAGTAGTTTAAGTCCAGTTTAAGAAAGTCTAGGCTGGACTGAATGTATTTTGTAAAAATTAAACCATATATGTCCAGAATTTAGCGTTAGTGAAGTAAATGTGGCGCCACATGGCAAATATAGGTAGAACACCTAATTCGGTTTAGCATTAATTATTTTTTCATATTTGAAATACGAATACGGGGATTACCCTATGCATGTACATTTATTAGTACACCCAGTACTTGTTCTTTACTGCTGTGTTTAGTTAGTTGTAGTTGTATTTCTTGTGTAAGAACAATGAGTGCAACTGATAATTTAGCAGTTCCTGGGTAAGTGCTTTGTTTGAAACTGTACAAATAAAGGATTCTGTCTTATGGTTAGCTCTAGTACGCGAAATACAACGGCAAGGGATCAAAACCATTTACAACGTCGAAAAAGAAAGCTTACTGAAGCTGAGTTAGACTACATAGTTGACTATTTATCAGAAATTTTAAACGAAAACGATTTTTCTAGTGACGATGATCTTATAGATCTTTCCGAGGAGGAACCTACACATTAACGAGTTTGGCTGACTTATCACTTAACGATTCGGACCCTTCTACTGATGATAAAATAAACTCAAATAGTTCTACACCTTCTGCTACACCAGCTTTTTAACCTGAGTCTGATAATGAGACTAATTGGACTGACACATTCTGTCAGTCCAATTCGATTATTCAGTCAGTCCAAGAATTCAGATTATTCTTTGACGATGATATAATAAATAAAGTTGCAACTGAAATAAATAATCGTGCAACAACATCAGTGCCGGTTGCAGGAAATACGAGAAAAATGTCTAGAAAATGGAAAGATGTGACGCCACCTGTAATAACTAAATTCATTGGACTCTATCTTTTATCTGGAATTATACAGTTTTCTCGGTTGTCAAAGCAATGGAGCACAACTTCCCATAGTTTTGTTTTGAATATATTTGTCTATACTGGAAGAGGCACTATAATAGACGATGGTCAAGAGCATTCCCACACGTTTTCAGTCATAACGGAGCTACTAAAAGACTATTTGGTTAAAGGGCATGAAATATACCTTGATAATTATTACACTAGTGAACTCTAAATATTTGTTCAAAAGGAAGACGAATCTTGTAGGAACTTTGCGAAAATTTAGAAAAGGAAATTAGAAACAATTATTTCAAGAAAAAATCAAGAAAGAAGAAGCTGCATGGAAAAGAAAAGTTCCAGTGTTGGTTACACACTTGAAGGACAAGAGATTGGACAAATAGAAGAAAAAACAAGTAATAAAACCAGAGTGTGTTCTCATCTACAATAAATACATGTCCGGGATAGACAGATCAGACCGGATGATGAGATACTACTCAGCTTCAATGGTACAGAAAAGTGTTCTTTCATCTTATAGATATTGCAGTGTAGAATGCCTATTACATATATAAGAAGGAAAGAGGTACAATCAAAATTGACCTCTTGAGGTTCAGAGAAGAAGTTACAAAGGATATACTAGGCCAATTAGAAAGACAAATCCGTGATGAAGAGGTGTCGCTAGTGTAGCAGAGGTGGAGTTCACAAGAAATCTAGATACAACTGCCCGATATGTCCAGAAAACCCTGGATTATGCGTAGATCCATGCTTCAGAATTTGGCACAATGCACAATAATTATGTTTTGTAATATTTTGGGGGTAGCCGTAGTATTCATTTTGGTTTGCGTTGCATTTAGAAAAAGAAAATAGAGACTTTGAAGAAATTTAGGTGTGTCCAGTTGAATGGACGTTGGTACAGAATTTAGAAATTCAAAGTCCAGTATTATCCAACATGTAAATAACACAAACCTGAAAGTACGAATAGTACACGGAAAAAAGCTACTGCAGAAGGCGCACAGTTGGAACACACAGTTTCATCTTGTTCGTTGGTTTGGACTCGATACGCAATTCTACTAATAATATTAACTTAGATAGTTTTCAATAAGGCGCTTTATAGAGTTTTCAAAATGCAAATTGTCACGAGAACTTTAAAATATAATTAAATTGACGAAATTCGAAAGACCCTGAAGATGGTCTTATAAAAGGACCGAAACCGGTAGAATTGATAACATTACATCCGTTTTAATAAAAAGTACAGAAAGATAAAAGTATTTTACTATTTCTTATTGTTTTAGAATAAAACTAAAAATAAACTTTTCTTTTAGTGTCGTCGAAGAAATTAAATTTACAGTTTCCTGTAAATTACGGTTCTATAATTAAAAATTAAAAAAACATATTTCTGATATTTGAAACAAATATATTTGTTGAACTGTTTAATTTATATATGTTTTACACAAAAGTTGGAATAGATTGCATTATTTCACATTTTTTATTACGATTTAATATTACTTTTAAATTACTTAATAAATTATCGATAGATGGCGCTCATGTTTTTTTTGTTAATTCAAATAAACATAGTAACATTTGTTTGTATTCAAAAATTTTCTGAAGTGTCACTTTAAAAATCCTGTTTTTAAGATCAATTACGAAAATTTTGAAAAGTTTGACATGTTAAAAAATGATTTGTTTTTAAATACCAGAAGTTATCTTCGTATTTAATTGTTAACTTTTAGATTTTACCTAACACCCCGTAACTTACAGGAAACTGTAAATTTAATTTCCTCGACGACACTAGATGGAAATTTTATAAAAAAAGTTTATTTTTAGCTTTATTCTAAAGCAATAAGAAATAGACCTGTCGAACCCTATATTTTTGTAATCAGAAAAAAATAACTAATTTAATAAGCGAATAATCAGTGGTTGTTTCCCTTTAAAAAAAACGAAAATTCTCATGATATCTCAAAATCTAAAACCGAAAAATTTGTTTTGATTATGTCATGAAATTCTCTGTAAAAAAGTGTCCATATAATGTCGTAGTTATAATACTCCACCTATAATAATAACCAAGATAATTGCACTTATTGGTTTTACGATATTTTCAATTTTGGCCTTTAAGGGAAAAACAAAAGACGATAGCGCTATAAGGTTTTCAGCATTAGCAGTTTTTCGAAAAACGAGATCATGACATGTAAGCTACTTTTTTTCTAACTCTTATAGTTTCCGAGTTAGCCTATTCGGACATCGAATTTGAACCACCCTGTACAGGGAGCGGCAAAACTCCCTCCCTAATTTGAAGGTTCAATAAAAAACCTTCAAAATCGAATCTACAGAATGGGCAGTTACGTTATTATGTTTTACAAGTTTCTTTCTTTGAACAGTATATTGCTCAACTGTTTTCCTTCGTTATCAATGCATTGTCGAATGCGAATTCGGAAGTTACCGTTATTGGAGTGCACAAAACCTCCGGGAACTTCATAAAAGCCTCTGCATAGTAGACGTGTTACCGTGTGGTGAGTGATTAACAGTGTCGGGATCATCGGCCCGTTACTTTTTTGAAGAAGGAGGAGTGACAGTGACTGTTAACTCGGATCGATACATTCAAATGTTTCAAACTTCTATGACACCACGATTCAATGCGATACAGATTCAACAGGATGAGTGGCTTCTACAGAACGGGGCCACACAAGTAGGAGATCTCTTCAAGAACTGAGGCAGCTGTTCCCATCACGCTTGATGTTTTTCCGCGGAAACATCCACTGGCCAGGATGATGTCCAGACCTAACTCCCTGTGATTTTTGTGTATGGGGGTTTCTTAAGGCTGAAGTTTACAAATATCGTCCGAGGACTCTGCCAGCCCTACGACAAACGATTCAAGAAGAGATTGCTCGTATTCCTCAAGAAATGTTGATTAGAGTAATGGCGAACTTTCGAACTCGCATTCGGATATGCATTGATAACGAAGGAAAACACTTGAACGATATACTGTTCAAAAAACGAAACTTGTAAAACATAATAACATAACTTCCCATTCTGCAGATTCCATTGTTGTGAATACAGTTTCGTTAATTTGTACCATCTGTTTTTTATTCATGTTTCAAATTAGGGAGGGAGTTTTGCCGCACCCTGTATATATTAAAAGTAAGTTCATAAATTAGCAACTTCTTTCAAAGATAAAAAGATGTAGTTGAAACAGTGTACAAAAAGTGATTTAAAATGAGTTAGATCGTTTCATTTACAGCCTCATTTACGATGTTTATGTCGCAGAACTGTTTTGGCAATTCATGTATAGGTAACAACTGGATGTGTACAATCATCAACCTATGTATAAATAAATGTTCAACGTTCTATTTAAAACAATATTTTTTTCTATTTCAAATTCCTATAATATTATACCGTTCATTTTTCGCCGGTTTAATTTCAAATTTAGAATCGTTATTTTAAAGTTTTAAAACAGAAATAGAAATTTAATACGGTTCGCTCTGTAGTTAATTAAGCTAAAGGAAGTTTCGGAATGTGACCCCAAGTCAATTTACGAAAATTCTTAGCAGTCACCCCACAAAACTGCCTTTCTTGTAACACCTTGGTCACACCCTTGGACAATTTGAGGTAACTTCTTGCAGTAATATTTTTCAACATATGGTCCTTAAAAATAAATTTCTTGTTATTTAATTACATATATTAAATAATTCAATTAAATTGGTCGGCAAATACCGAGTTTATCCATTTAGTCGTGCAGTAATCGCAAGCATCAATTCTCGTCGTGATTAATTGAATACAGCCGGAATTAAAATGTTTGAATAGAGTCTTTGCCAAATGATTTAAAGAAGATTAAAGGACTGCACGAAAAGAATAAGAGATTAAACAGTACGTTTCGTGCTACCACTTGTTTTATTGTGGTAGAAAGAGAGAGACATCATCGAAATAAATTGCCTAACTAATTTTGTTTATGTGTGGAACGGTTTAATTTAATGGACGTATATGTGCTCCAAGACATTTGTAGACAATTTGGCACGGGTTTCTGTCCCCGGGTAATACCACACACTCTCGAGGAACTCGCATTTCGAACCGATCTTTCTGTTCTTGTGACATATAGGAGGACTAATACGTTCCGAAAATGACTTGACGGATACAGAGATTGCCGTCAACCGTGTTAGCCGTCAAGTGAAATACATACAGAGCTGCAGCTCTACACTTAGTAGTTGTATGTATTTTTACACCCATCTTCTTCTCATTAGTCGAATGTCATGGACCACACCGAAACATAAACATTGTTTACTTTTGTACTCCTTTATTTAGTTTTAGTCAATGAGTTAACGTTAACGTCTCATTTTGAAATAATTTTTGTTTAAAATCGAATTAGTAGGGTAATAATTCAAGTCTGCCGTTGTGTTTGTAGAGTGTAAAACAGTCCGAGACTCCGGTCTTTTTGACCCCGGACATATTTGATTTATCGTCCACACTTCGCTCCTTCCTTCGGTTCGTTCCAAGAGGCCAGTTTATATTTAAAATTCCATTACCGCGACCGTAATTATCACTTATAACGTGCAAACATGCCATAATAAATCCTCAACTCACCTCCCTAAATTCTTAATTTACTTTTATTATTTTCTATCATTTTTCTTTGATATTATTTTGATCTAAAAATACCTTGACTTTTTTCACCGCGATTCTTTTTGTTTGCTTTTTCTCGAAACCAATAAATCTTCTATTTATCTCGAGAAAATGAGAGAGAGAAAGAGAGGGAATAAATTGCTAGATCAAAGAGAAACGAGCTTATACAGTTGCTGGTGAATGTTGGCGGCACGCAGACATTGTCAACACGTGTCAAATCGTGCGTCAAGTCGTTACCGGGACCGGAGAGTTCTTCTCCTTTGGTTTTTGGTTCTGGTTATTAACGAGAATAGATTTGTTAAGACAATTTATGGTCGAGTAAAATCTACCGTTGCCAGGAACGGTTTTGTTTTTAAATAACTGCGACAGATTTCCTCCTGCGTTCTCTTTTTATAGCCGTCTTAATTAAAAGAGTTAAAAGAGAATTAAATATTTCATAGATATTCCAAACAAATTATAATAATTGTTAAAGATTTCCCGTTTCATTTCACTTTGCATTCGCAAAGTTTTAAAAGGTCTAGACGGTATTAAATTACAGCAAAAGACCGACTCAAAGCCGCCACAACCATCAGTCGTATAATCAGAATTTGAGCCGAATTACGAGTCCCAACACCGAACGTGATTCTTTACAGCTAAAGTTAAAATGAATTCGAAATGAAGTTATCGTCGTGCTAATTGAATTTTGAAATTGCTACTCGATTACAAGGTTTCAACTTTTTCTGCATAAATAGAAATAAATAATTTATTTATATCGGGAATTTCATGTAACTCGTAATATATGAATAACCAAAGTTTAATGCAACATAGCTTAATAGTACAGATTAAAAAATTTTATTATATTAATGGTTTTCATTTAATTATTACGAAATTACTACTATCCGTGCAAAAAGTCAAGGCCCCTCACTTTAGAGATCGATATCTTCGTAACCGCTCGATGGAAAAAATTGCTGTAAAGTTTATTGTAATCAGTGAACATTTCTGCGTATCACATGTTAATTTGGAAATTTTCGGGTCCGCGGTTTTACTTTTATCGCGAGTTAAGTGAAAAAAGTACCCGATTTTTGAGAGTGCCAGCGACTTTGTCTACTTTGCGATTTTTTCTCTCCAAAACTATTTGACGAAAAAATTTCAAATTTGAACTGGTGGTAAACCGATGTGTTCTTAATGTGGGGCATATTTTATTTTTTCGATATTCCATATAGTTTCGCGGAAAATCGTGGTTTAGTAGAATGCGGTTATTTCGAAAACGACCTGGCGAATTTCAACGCGGTTTTTACCAAAATATGTCAAATAACGCGGATTTTCGGATTCCGTTATCAGTTTTTCAAAAATAAGGCTCCCTAATTTTTTAAGAGCGATTTAATGGAATTACAAATTAAAGAGAAACAGAAATAAGCTATGCGGGGAAAGGAACAGATGGTGTGTCCGACAGTACGTCGCGCCTTTATTTTGCCTACATAAAGAAATAAGGCGCGACGTCCTGTCTGGGACGCACCATCTGTTCCGATTGGCCGGAACCCTCGTCACCCCGCAGAGCTTATTTCTGTTTCTTTTTAATTTGTAATTCCATTATATCGCTCTTAAAAAAATAGAGAGCCTTAATTTTGAAAAACTGATAACGGAATCCGACAACCAACATTATTTGACATATTTTGGTCAAATCCGCGAAGAAATCCACCCAACCGTTTTCAACATAACGGCGTCTTACTAAACCGCGATTTTCCGCGAAACTGTATGAAATATCGAAAAAATAAAACATGAAACTCATTGAGAACACATCAGACTACCACCTGTTCAAAATTAAAATTTTTTCGTACGATAGTTTTCGAGAAAAAAAATCGCAAAGTTGATAAAGTTGCCAATTCCGTAAAAAATCGGGTACATTTTTCATTTAACTCGCGGTAACAAGAAAGCCGTGGACCCGAAAATTTTCAGATTAACATAAGTTACGTAGAAATGTTCAGTGATTACAACAAACTTTGTTGCAATTTTTTTTATGAAGCGGTTGCGAAGATATCGATCTCTAAAGTGAGGGGCCTTGACTTTTTGCACGAATAGTAGTACTATGTACAACTAACACTATACCTAGAACTAGAATCATTTGGGTTTAGCCGCACGTGCTAAAGATGGCTAAACCCAAATGATTCTAGTTTTTGGTCTAGCGCTGTATAACAATTAAAACTAGAAATAACACTAGACGTTGAACTAGAAATATTCGTTAAAAATCCTTTAAAATGAGTACAAACATGACATATTTATCTTCAATATTAATAAAGTTAACTTCCGGTAAGAAATGTCAACGTCAATTTTGAGATATTTGTAATCGTCGTGAAAAATCCTTTAAAATGAGCCTAAACATGATACATTTATCTCGAAAAACAGAAAAGGTTGAATGAAGATAGCAATTTAATTTTTAAATATTAATACCAACCTTAATTTTTGATTTTTTTTATTATACTTTTGTTTTTGTGTACAAATTTTATAAAAATTAAGAATATGTCAAAATTGACGTTGACATTTCTAACCGAAAGTTGACCATAACTTCATTAATATTCAAGATAAATATGTCGTGTTTGTACTCATTTTAAAGGATTTTTAATGAAGATTACAAATATTTTACACTATACCTAGAACTAGAATCATTTGGGTTTAGCCGCACGTGTCTAAAAAATGCGTTTTCTGAAAGCATTAAGTCAGCAAATTAAAATCAAAGTAGGCGCCGAAATAACGCCGTTGACAGCTTTAAATGTCAAAAAAATTACAGTTTCAACGATTATGAATAATTAATAATGTATGTGTACGGCGACACATATTTAATCTAGTTTTGTCATTGGTAGCTGTCTTCGGCCGTCCACTTTTTGGAATGTTTTAACACTTCCGGTGTTAAAGAATTTTTTTAATATTTCTGATACTGTGGATTGTGTAAATATTATTGAACAGTGTACAAACTTCACTTTGAGTGCGTTTTCTATCACATGTTGGTTGCCATAGCAACGAAACAAAAAACAATGTAAACAAGCAAATATCTTAAGAATAGTAAGAATCTTTTATTTGTAACATTTTTCTTTAAAACCACAAATGGCACAGATATTGGCTATATTTCAGACATTTGACACAACCTGTATATGTTGGGTAGGGGCATAGGAATTTTTTAAAGATTTAGGTGGGGCATGGCATAAGAAAGTTGGGAAACACTGATCTAGCCAGTTCCTCAGCAAGATTTAATGGAGGGTACGGGATCTAAGGCAATTCATATCAAGATAAGATAAATCCTCATGAATCGGCAGCACAGTCTTTAGCAGAACATTCTTTCTTAGCAGGTTTGGCGGGGCAGTATTACTTAGCACATTCTGATATTGTTCTCATAGTTGAGTTCAGCTATGTGTCAATTTTCTGAGTATATGGATAACCGCCAGATACAGAGTGTCTCAGCGAGATCGGTCATTAGACGTTTCTTGGGTTCTGGAAAAAATTAAAATTTGAGAATTCAGATTTAAGTATTATCAACTGCGTTCTCTTTGGCTAAAATATTTTCAGATTTCTAGCACTTCCGGTTATACCGCAAGTCGACACCCACTTTATTTTTTTAAATGAAATACCCTGTATATTTTTACATATTTGGATTTGTCTGTTTTCAAGGTTTATAAATAACTTTACTTTTTGCAATTTAATTCGGCCGTTTTCTAGATATTCGATTTTTTCTAAAAAAATCTGCTGCAACATAATGGCCACCCTGTATGGTAACTTACTTCAAGTTTAAAATGTCAACCTCAATTTTGACATATTTATAATTTTCATTAAAAATCCTTTAAAATGAATACAAACATGACATATTTATCTTCAATATAATAAAGTTAACTTCCGGTGAGAAATGTCAACGTCAATTTTGAGATATTTGTAATCGTCGTGAAAAATCCTTTAAAACGAACCCAAACATGATGCATTTATCTCGAAAAACAAAATAGTTAGAATGAAAAAACATTAAACCCGAAGTTAGCAACAATGAAGATAGCAATTTCATTTTTAAATATTAATACCAACCTTAATTTTTGTTTTTTTTTTATTATACTTTTGTTTTTGTGTACAAATTTTAAGAAATTTTATAAAAATTAAAAATATGTCAAAATTGACGTTGACATTTCTCACCGGAAGTTGACCATAACTTCATTAATATTGAAGATAAATATGTCGTGTTTGTACTCATTCTAAAAGATTTTTAATGAAGATTACAAATATGTCAAAATTGAGGTTGACATTTTAAACCTGAAGTTAGTTATCATATAATAGACAAATGGACAACTTCATGGTATATTCTTTATTAAAAAAAACCTTTAAAATGAGTTCAAATATGATGCATTTCTCTCGAAAAACAACACAGTTATAATAAAAAAAATTTAAAGTTGGCAACATTGAAATTAGCAACATAATTCTTGAGTATTAATAGCAACCTTAATTTTGAATTTTTTTGATTATATTTTTGTTTTTGTAATAAATTTTAAGACATTTTATAAAAATTAAGAATATGTCAAAATTGACGTTGACATTTCAAACCGGAAGTTGCTTATATGTCGAGTAACATTGGAATTAAACGTATCATGTTTGGGCTCATTTTAAAGGATTTTTCACGACGATTACAAATATGTCAAAAGTGACGTTGACATTTCTAACCGGAAATTGATCATAATTTCATTAATATTCAAGATAAATATGTCGTGTTAGTACTCATTTTAAAGGATTTTTAATGAAGATTACAAATATGTCAAAATTGAGATTAACATTTTAAACCTGAAGTTAGATATCATAAAACAGATAAATAGACAACTTCATGGTGTCCTTTCACGATGTATTTTTTATTAAAAAGCAACATGATGGAGTATGTTTTGGTGCCAAGAACGAGTCCAAACATGATACGTTTAATTCCAATATTAGTCGAGATGTAAGCGACTTCGAGTTTGAAATGTCAATGTCATTTTGACAATTTAATTTTTATAAAATGTCTTAATATTTGTCACAAAAACCAAGATATAATAAAAAAAAATAAAAAATTAAGGTTGGTATTAATATTTAAAAATTAAATTGCTATCTTCATTGTTGCTAACTTCAGGTTTAATGTTTTATTCTAACTTTTTTGTGTTTTGAGATAAGTGCGTCATCTTTGGACTCATTTTAAAGGTTTCTTAATAAAGATGACAAATATGTCAAAATTGACGTTGACGTTTCAAACCGGAAGTGATTGTATCTCCATTAATATCAAATTTAAATATGTCGAGTTTGGACTCATTTTAAAGGATCTTTTATGAAGTTGACAAATATGTCAAAATTAAAAGATGAAAGTTCGAACTTTTTGTTTTTTTGAGATAAATGTGTAATGTATGGACTCACTTTAAAGGTTATTTTATGAAGATTACGAATATAATAATAAAATTTAAGTTGACATTGACAACTGAAATTTTATTTCACGACTAAACCCGAATGTTTCTAGTTCTCGAATGATTCTAGCTCTAGGTCTTGTGTTAGTTCTAGTTTTAATATAAAGTTTTAGTTAATCTATTTGTAGAACCTCTAAAGATGGCCAAATGCCGAAACTAGTTAGACTCAAATTCTATATAAAATAAAAGACGACGATTTTTCACGACGATTACAAATATGTCAAAAGTGACGTTGACATTTCTAACCGGAAATTGATCATAATTTAATTAATATTCAAGATAAATATGTCGTGTTTGTACTCATTTTAAAGGATTTTTAATGAACATTACAAATATGTCAAAATAGAGGTTGACATTTTACTTAGTCGTCTTCGGTGTCTCATTTTACATCTTTTATATCCCATATGTCCCATACTTAACATTAATATTTAGTTTGGGAGATAATTAGGGTTTTTGGAAAAATGCCTAGTGTGCCATGGAAAACAAGCGTTCTCAATGAGTTTTTGTCAAAGACTCACTTGATGCACTGAGCTAATAATTATCGAGTTAAAATCGATAACAATAATATTTGTTCAATCCTACCTTCGAAATTGTGAGTTTCTCTCTGAAAAATTAAAGATATGCAAAGTCCCTATATATTTTATGATTTATAGATATCTTCTTTTAAAATAAATTTGAAATAAAATGTGGAATTTAAATCCGTCCGGTGCAACAGTTACGCCACATTGCAAAAGAGGCATGGCTCGAGCTTGCTCCTCGCTCCATTCGTTTTCTTTGCTCTCATCTCAATTCCATCACCGTTCCATTTAATTTAGCTTATTTTAGATGTTATCATATTATAAATAGAAACAAACATTTTAATGAAGTCTTCAAAAATAATGAAATAATAAAAAAGGGGTTAAAAAGATTATAACAATTTCAAATTTCGTTCAAATGATTGATAAAAAAATTAGAAGTAGATGAGTGTGCTCATTTTGATTCGTTTACTTAGCCCATCAACCGATGTTTCATCCTCCTACAACCACAAAAAGCCCTAAACCAATAATCCGCTCTAAAAAGGCCAAATATTTGCTCACTGTTCGGTAAATTTACTCACTAAATGGACAGAAGAAGGCGAAAGGTGATGTTAGAGTTGTAAAGTGTGTGGTTTAAAACCTTTTTACAAATCACCGACTTAAACTCAAATAGCTACCGTTTTAAGTTTAAATCGTCCAAAAAAAAAATGGAAAATTGAATTAATTGTAGATGTTATCAAAGAATTAAAACATGGAAATAAATTCGATATAGATTTACGTTTTAATGACGTCCATTGAAGTATATTCGATTAAATAAAAAGTTTTTTTTTGCATCCATTGTTTCAAAATCGACGAAGCGTGGATTTTATAGTACCTCAAAAGCAAATCATAATCAAAACGTTTAAAGTACGGTCGTAATCGGAATCAGAACCACGATTTAATAACACGTTTTAATAACAGGTTTTAATAACATCGAGTCTAAGATATACAATTTTACGATCAATAGTAATAAATGTGTGTATTGTATTGGGATTATTATTTTTTTTATTTTTTGTAATGAAATTCGATTTTTTCCATGATCGTTTTAGAAAAGACGGAAAAAGGAAGAAAGAGACACGAGTATAGAGCGTTTAAATTAAATTTCGTTTAATGTTTTAAAGTAAATTGTGCACAGCCTATTTGGTTTCAGTGAGCCTTAAAGATCACAAAACCACTTCAAAACGCTATACTTTAACGCTACGTTATCTACTTTCAGTTGAACTCTTCGATGATAAACTTTAACCTCGCCACAGATCTTAGATAATTGTTCATTTAATAATCCTTTCAACGAATTTTCTTTATAGATTAAAAAAAAACAAATAAATCTTTACACAAAAAACTTGTACACTTACCATTATCCATTTTTTATTTTATTATTCACTAATTTGATTGTCTTATTCAAAAGATTTTTTAAAACAGTCACAAATGTTCGTAAAAAATTTTAATGGATAAAGTTGTACAGTAAAATTAAAACATTTCTGTTTATTCACCCACAAAAATAAATACCGTTTAGTTTGGTTTAACTTAATTTAATGCCGGTTAGTTTCGGATAACTTCACCTCATTTAACAAAACGTGACTTGACTTCTGCACTTGAGTTCATCAACTTTATCATCAGTTCTGGTCGAGTTCCATTCGTCGTCGTTACGCAATTCATTCAACAAACACATACAAAAAACAATTTGAATCGCAAGCCTCTTCTCACTCGTTTCCTGGCACACATCAAATTCCCGATAGAAACCGAACGGAACTGTTTCTGAACGAGATATTTTGCCATACGGCCTGAAGATGTCCGAAGGGGACAGATGTGTGTGGGTAGAAATCGGGAGATTAGGTTGTCGAGCTCCGCCTAACGGCTTTTAAAATGGTCGGAACGAACTCGTTGTGCCCAATCGGCATCGCTTTGACGGTAAAAGTGGGCGGTTTTCACTCGTTTCATACGGCTTCTGGTCATCGTTCGGCGATTGGCTAAATGCTGCGTAACGATTAAAATACAACGGCGGAGAAGGGGATGGTAACCAAAAAAGAAATAAATGCCTGCGTGAAATTCAGGAACTTGTCATGATTTTTGTGCCAAATGCCATTTTGTTATCGAAAATAGACTAGAATTTTTGCAGGAACCTAAAAACATTGTTAAATACTATTGATATCATGTTGAATGTGGTTCCGACCTCTCTCTCTTTCTTTGGTCATCTGGACATTTCTTTTAAATTGACAGTTTGAGAGTATGTTCTCAATAAACATTCGGGACTGTTCGGGAACTGTATAGTGTATAGGCTTATATCTATCATAACTATATTCAAGAAAGTTTTCGAAATCATGACATACTTTGCCAATAAAATATGAATGAGCACTTCCTAAAATATTCCCGGGTTTGACAATGGCGATGTTAATAAACACCTTAGCATGTCTCATTCCAGGAGAACTGGTCCACAGTAGGCGAAATCTCTCTTCAGCCCACAGTCCAATCCTATATTTGGCCATCGCAAATGATACACCAACTGCTGGTTCCGGCCCCACAAACGCTTCAGCGCTGCCATCTCGTGCTAGCTTATCTGCCGCTTCATTGCCAGTAACCCCAGAGTGATCCGGGACCCAGATCAGAGAGACTCTGTTATCACAACTCAGTGTGTTTAATGTTCTCTTACAATCATTAACCAGAGCCGACACCGTTTTCACGGCTTGCAGCGCCTGGAGAGCGGCTTGACTGTCTGAGAAAATTCGTACTGTCATGTTCTTCACCCCTCTTTCAAGAAGGATTTTAGCACCCATGTCAATAGCAAATACTTCCGCCTGGAATACAGTACAGTACGCACCCAGGCTGTAGGCTTGCTTAATTCGAGGTGTCTGGCAGTATACTCCTGCTCCTACCCCTTCAGGCGTTTTTGATCCATCTGTGTACAAGCAAATGTTTGCCCGAACCAGAGAATTTTCATTTTCGATCCAGGACTGCCGCTCAGGCAGTACAATCTGGTATCGAGCATTAATCACTGATAGTGATACCGCCAAATCTGACGGCATTGATAGCACAGTATCAGTGCTTATAATGTCTTCCGCAGCCCATTGGTAGGACATGTCGGAACAGTTTTGAGCATATTGCTTAAATCTGTAAATGGTTGTTCTAGCCACTTTCTCTATATGCAAATGCAGAGGAGATAGGCCAAGCAGAACCTCCATTGCTAGAGTTGGCGTTGTGCCTATCGCACCAGAGATTGCCAATCCAGCTACTCGTTGAATTCGTGAAAGTTTACTGATAACTGAAGTCTGTCGGACTTTCCTATACCAGGCTGCTGCTCCGTATGTGATCATAGGTCTAACCACAGTCACATAGAGCCAGTACAGTCTTTCAGGGGTAAGACCCCAATTTTTTCCACAAAGACTGCGACAAGTCCACAAGGATAGTCTAGCTTTGTGCAAAACTCCCTGCAAATGTCCATTCCATAACAGGGTTTTGTCTAGGATTACTCCTAGATATTTGACTTCCTTTGAGAAAGGAATTTCTTCACCTTGGATAGTTGGGCGGATTACTCCATCCAACTTTCGCTTCCTGGTGAAGGGCACAACAATTGTCTTTTGCGGGTTTATTGAGAGGTTCTCTCCCTTACACCAAGCGCAAATGGTATCTAGGGTTACCTGGAGGACTTTAGATATCCTCGGCAAACAGGTTCCTTTGACCATAACGACAATGTCATCAGCATAAGCTTGTATTTCCACACCAACGGCTTCGACTATCGCAATCAGATCGTCAACTAGGAGGGACCAAAGCAGGGGAGATAACACCCCTCCCTGCGGGCAGCCACCTCCCGGCCTGAAGCGTATCGTATCACCGTGGAGTGAAGTAGAAACTATTCTACTATCTAGCATATTGCGGATCCAACCCGCTATAGTTGCTTCCACTCCCCTGTCAAGAGCAGCTCTTTCAAGAGATTGTGGTATTGCGTTGTTGAACGCTCCCTCTATATCCAGAAACGCACAAACCAAGATTTCTTTATCCTGCAGCGTCCTGGATACTCTACCAACTAAGTTGTGTAGAGCCAATTCTGACCAGATACCAATGGCACCGTACGGATATACCGTTCCAAAACTTTTTCAAGGGTTTTCAGCAGAAATGACGTTAGGCTGATGGATCGAAAGGCATTAGGAGTAGGGACCGAACGGCCCGCTTTGGGTATATAAGATACCCGTACCTTAGTCCATTCTGCCGGCACATATTTCCAGGCGACACTCGCTCTGAAAATGTTTACCAAAATTGGCAACAATAAAGACCTCCCCTGCTGTAACAAAGCAGGAAAGATATTGTCTTCTCCAGGCGATTTGAACGGCTTAAACGTTTGAATTGCCTGGTCCGGTGAATGAGCACTTAGTCCCATTTTGTTTTCAATTTTCGTAACATTTTTATATTAATATAGTGACTCAAAAAAGTCTTCATACACTACGCAAGAAGATACATCATTCTTTCCCTCCAGCTTTAAATTCCGGATTCTCTGCTTAACGCCATTTCTGCTTATTGATTCTCAATTTTTGTCACCCGTTATTATCAAGAAGTTATCTAGAAGTTGCAAAGTAACTGATAATAACGCATTCAAATGTGTCAGAACACATTTTTTGCAATGGGGAGGTATCATAAATTGCGTCTTATATTTTATGGTGTCAACCCGGCTGTTGATGTGGTGACTTCTAACCGCATACAGAGAGTGCAAAACACTTGTCTGAGGTATATTTATGGTATCAGAAAATTTGATAGAATTACTCATAAGCTGAAAGATATAAAATGGCTGTCAATGAAACAAAGAAGAGATCTTCATAGCTTATGTCTTTTCCATAAAATTATAATCTCATGTAAGCCCGAATATCTGTATAAGAAAATTAAGTTCAAACCGGCGACAAACCCATATGTTACGAGATTAAACAATCCTATATATCCACCAAAACATCGGACGTCTCTATTTGAAAGAATCTACAGCTATCACATTTACAAATCTTATAATAAATTGCCAAATGACATGCGAACTCTGAGCCAGTAGCGTAGCGAGGGGGGCGCCAAATAATCTCCATCACATACAATATATTTCGGATAATTGTTATATTTTTTCTGGAGGGGGCGCCAATACAATGTCGTGCCCCGGGCACCAGTTATGTTCGCTACCCCACTGCTCTGAGCTTAGGTACATTCAGGAAGAGTTTGATGCGGCTGAGGTTTCAGCAGCAAGGGGGAGAATAATATACGATGGTGGGATATTTACTGTTGGCATGTTGGGATTTGTGAAGGCAGTATAAAATTTTTGTTTGCTTTACTTGATTAAGGCCCACTTTTACCATCCTCCTGATAAACTATCTAGAGGATAGTTGCCATGGTTACGGCGGTTTTAAGCGCTCTCATTGGCTAAGCACTGGATTTATCTACCGGATAAATTTATCAGGAGGTGGTAAAAGTGAGCCTAAGTATTTTATAATTTATTTTATATGTTTCTTTTTCTTTTATTTTTTTTTCTCATGTTTTCTTTTTTGCTTAATTTTTTGTTCTTTTTTGCAACCAATTGGGTTGGTATGAGCAGACATTGTCTGGAACCCGCTCATTGTGTTCCTTCTTTAATTTAATATTATGAAATGGAAATATGTAGAATGTTATTTGTAGTTGTGGAAGGCACAATAAAGATATATTATTATTATTATTATGGTGTGAGGAGTACACTAACACAAAAGAACATAAATGTAGATAATTAACAGGGCTCCAGCGATCCAGCGTCTAAAGTTGATCTCAGTTATTCCGAGGTAACGGAGCTTATGTCATTGTTCCAATCATCCACACGAGGTATAATTGATGGAAAGAAATAAAGAACGCATCGTAGAAAGATTGTTGAACTAGTAGACGAGATGGAGAAATAAATAGATGGCAAAAGAATGATAGATTTTTGCATTAATAACCAACTACTGATAGGAAATGTTGTCTGTTAGGAAACATAAAACTAATCAAATGTCTAATAGATTGTTAGAACCATGATATACCAAACTTTACCCAATATTGTTTACCGGAACGAAAGACGTACAAAAGAAAACTAACCTTACTCAACATATTTAACCGGAACGAATGATGTCTTCACGGTATAATTGACATTACAAAAGAAAACTAACCTTACTCAACATTCTTTCCCGAGATGATTAACATTTGTAAACAAAACTAACCTTACCTAACATTCCTTAACTGAAATGATAACAAACAAGTACAAAAGCAAGGTCCCACGTTATAAAGAAAAAAGGAGGAAAAATCGTAGATGTAAGAATAAATGGACAACAACTAGAGATAGTTCAAAAATACGAATATTTTGGAACCATGATTAGTAATGATGACACAATAAATCAAGGCTAGAAAGAACGAAGCACTAAAGCAAAATTACACCTATGCTAAACCTTTTATACACCCACACTCACCTACGGGTCAAAAACTTGGATAATATTAGACAGACATCAATCAATAATTAAAAAAAAGGTAGTATCTGCGAATAATGGTAGGTAAACCAAAATGGTAGCCAAATCTGAGAGCTTTCGTATGGGTGTCCAAAGAAAGTATTCAATATGAAATGAGAAGGAAGAAAAAGACGGGAATCCAGTGTCCGAAGTACGAAGAATGGCTAGAGATAGTAACACGTACAGGAGATGGATGCGAATCCCAACAACATATTGTAGAATGGGGACAAGAATAACAATAAGAAGAAGATGCTTTATGGTAGAGGATGAATTAAGCTTAGTAATATTTAATTTAAAATAACGAAAACAAAAACGTCAATAGTAATAGGGGTTTTTGTATGTATGTAGCTTCACGTGGGGGTGAATTCCCAGCACTTAGGCCCCAACGGGCCCTTTGTACATCCCCACATTTTATAGTTCATTCAGGAATCAGAAAACCAGGCCAAGGTTTTAATGAATGTTTCTTTATATCCGAAATTTGGGGCTATGGTAACAAAAAATATGACTTATCGTCTCGTCTTCCATTTCACACCCTCTACAGAGGGATATATTTGCTAGCTTCATGTAGAACATGTGCTTAAGTAACCTGTAGAGTCCGGTCAGGAAGTGAGTGAGGAGCCTCAAGTCACTTTTTGATTTTCCCAGGAACTGAGTAGATCTCTTCCGGTCAGGGTAGAGTACAGTTTTCTTTGCAAAGACGCAAAGAGCTTGATGGAAGATGGAGTTGATCAGCTTTGGTGCTGTATTAAAAATTAGAGGTACAAACGGTTCTGGGGAGACCGGTGACTTCTTAGCTGCCCGTTTCGCCAACCTGTCCCACTTTAAGCCCACTTCATCGTGACGTTAGCGTCGTTATAAACGTTAGCCTCCTCAAATGATTGCCGACAGGACTTTACTAACGATGATGTAGTTCGATGCCTACTAACCGCCAGCATAGCCTATCTGCTATCTGTGTAGATTACAACGTTTCTGCCAACTTTTTTGAGGTCGCTAATCACATTGGCTGCCATATTTATAGCAGTTATTTCGGCCTGGGCAGTCGTGGAGTACGACCACCAAACTATGGCTCCGTGAGCTACCATGGGTCTTTAGGGATTTTTATTAAGTTACTTAATTTTGCTAAGACAACGTTAATTTGGTTATTTTATAACCAACTCAAATAGTATATTAAAAAACTAGTTTCGTAAGACACGCTTAGCCGACAGGCGAAGCCACGAGTTTTTTAATGAATGAGTGCTTTAAGTTTTACGAAACGTGTCTTTTATGTTATTTTTTGTAATTCGCGTTTTTATCCTTTTTTCTAACAAAAATAAAATAAATTTTGACAATGTAGGGAAATAGGTATGTAGCAGTTGGTAACACTTGAAAATAGAAATTTGAATTGACAATTAGAAATTGTCAAAACACAAAATGTATTCACCCGAAACAATTTTTCATGTACACTTCCCAAAATAAGACAAATTGCTCAGAGTTCATCATTGTGGACCTTGTATTCCAAGCTAAGAACGTGTTTAAACATCCATAGACAAAAATTGTCACATTGACAATTAGAAAAATTAATGACCCAATGTCACCAACTTGAATTGGTTACATAAAATGTTACTAAAACCTCATTACAGCATCGGATGCTGTAAGGAGTCTCATTACAGCACCCGTTTGAGTACTGTAATAGCTTTCATTGTCGTCGCGAATTACAAAAAAGACTTTATACACTTCTGCCATCGCATCTCTAAATAGACTAATTGAAGACTACCATCTCTCAATCTTCATATTCATGAAGTGGCGTTGATTACCATTTACAGACTAAGTTCAGTACACTGAGAAAAATAATGTGGGAAAACTACCTAAAATTTAGTCATATTATCTAGAATGTATAGTCAAAAATTAGCTAACTACTACTACTAGTTATATAAACTAATTCTATTTCGATAATTTAAGATAGATAAATGATCGAAAAATGTATCTTATAAATACCTAATAAAATTAGTTTCATTATATAATATTAATAGATGTTTTTACTATTAATATTATTTTATTATTAATGGTAGTAGATAGCTTTATTACTTAAATATAGACGTCGTACCTAAATTTTTCACTGTAATATCGACGATTTGTAGTCAAAATATCCCATTGTTGGTAGGCGTTATTACAATATTGTTTTGATGTATTATATAATAATATTATATTAACTGCAGTAGTTATTATATTAACTACTGCAAATAGTTGAATTTAATATTGGCGATAGTTCGTTTATCAAAATATTGTAAATCTTTTGATCATTTTTTGTGTTTAAAATGTCTATTAATGTTTATTATTCATATCCGTATCACTAGATACTTTATCAAGATATATCTATAAAAAAAACAAGTATACATATATATAACAAATATATTTTCAAGTATATTGTAGTAATTACACTAAATATCAACAATTAATTTTCTTAAACTATAAAGAATACATATATTATCAAGAACACAAACTATAAAAGAAATTATAATTATAAGAAATTAATTTTAAATATACCTTTAAATAATAGGCGAAACTTTCTTGGCCATCTAGTATTGTTGGTCTGTAAATGTCTTGTCCAGTTTTAATTAGAGCAGGAATAAGTATGGCATTCAGATTTATAATTAAGAGGTATTTTTTTGAATCTAAAATGTCTATATAAATAAGAAAACAAACCAAAAAAATACAAAACAAATCTTCATTTAAGTTAGATGACAGTAATAAATTGAAAAGTGTGCGAGATTTTTTATCTTTTATATCTCTATGGTATATATTTTTTATAAAGGTATCAAATATCGCCCACTTGGAAAATAATAGTGTGTTTCGTTTTGGATGCAATTTTTCAAAATCTAATTCAATCTGAAAATTAAGTTATTTTAATGATTTTATACATTTTGCTACAACTAAGAAACAACTTACCAGTGCTACAGCAATGTTTTGTTCTAAAATAGGCTATTTTGTAAAAACATCTATTGATTTGTCATGAACGTCTTTTTGTCGAACATTAAACGTGCTTATCCACTTTTCAAACACTATATCGTTTGGGGAGTAGTTGTTTTTTAACCATTCATAATCGCTAAATGTATTTATGTCAAACGTCTCTTCATCAGTATCTGCTTCGTTACTTCGTTCTTTTCTGTCCGATAGAAAGCGAATGCTTATACTTCTTTCGAAGGGAATAATATTTTTCTATTAGTTTTCCTCGTTGTTTTTTGGTACCCAAATACGTTACCTGAAAGGCACATGAAATTAAAAACATAAAAAATCATGTACTGGTAGTTTTAATTTGGAAACGTACCTCCAATTCTAATGGGAATAGGTTTTTTATTTCCTTTGCGACATTTTGGCACAATTGGCGATCTACAGATGTGTGTAAGGATATTTCGATTTTTCGAACTTAATCCACTAACTTTATATTTTGATAAAATTAACTGACCACTAACCGATTTTAATAAGAGATTTTCTAACTTCTAAAATAAATACATCTATGATTTAGGAAATAAACTGGAATATAAAACAACTTACAAAGATCGGTTGATTTTCAGGATTACCATTTTCATCTGTATCTATTATATTAGTATTTATCCAATTATTTACTGTTGATGATGATGAATTCGATGCAGTAATTGTACTTGCCAGGGGTGTTGTTAATCCCTATAAAAAGCATTTAAAGAAAATAAACTTATAGATTGTGGCATAATGATGGCACTTATAGATTATAGCTGTCAACTTACGTTGAGTTGTTTCCACACAAAAAGTTTTTTTCTAAATTTAATTCGTAGACCGAATTGTTCTGCAGAAATTAAATGATCAATATCGTTGGTAGTAAGTTCTGCAAGGACGTCGGATATGATGCTGTAACATAACACATACCATATACAGAGCTGCCTTTAAAACACTTATACAGCTACAAGTAACATGTCTGCCGTCGATAATCCAGATTCAATACCGATGAAAAAAAAAATGTATTTCTCTTTTTCTGATTGTACATACAAAAAACAAAGTACAGTGATTCCCCATTTAACACGGTATTCTTATAACGCGTTTTCATACTATGCAATTTCATGTCTCTGTATAATACGTGTTTTCTCCCATATAACGCGGGGATTTCCCACGTTCTGTGAAATTTATAATGATATAATGAAATTATAATAAGTTAATATTAATTACTTATTTATTTATCAATTATTTAACCACAAAAGTGGATTATTTTTGGTTCTTTTCGAAAATTCGGTCATTTTGATAATACGGACAGGGTCCGGTCACAATTAATCCGGATTATCGACGCTCTACTGTATATAACAATACAATTGAAAACATAGTTAAATACTTGCCTTGAAATTAATACGTGTAATTCCCACTGCTGTAACAAAGTAGTTACAGTATCTTGAACTTGCACATCCATTTTTATTTCTTACCAAATCGCAAAAACACTCCGAATACCTGAACACGTTAATGACGACTTGTGACGACTGAGAGTACCACAAAACGTATTAATATTAGTGGACTTCCCTCTAACAAAACAAGAGTACAGTCTTACAGGTTTGTAACTGTAATAAGGAAGAAAGTTTGTAACTGTAAGTTGGTTGCGAATCCTCAAAAACAGATGCTTTATCGATCGTTTTCGATGATGAAAAAGCAATATTTGTATTAAGAAATATTTTCTATAAACGATCGATGTAACGGTGAAAACAGGTAGACAAAACGACTAAAATACATTTAAATAAAGTATTTAATAATAGTACATTTGTCCATTTAGGTAAAATATTTCATTGTTAAATGTATATAGAAATTCAGACTAGAACAAAATAAACAAAAATACCAAATACTTTAGGTAACTAAACTACTCAACAACTAGACTTGTCAACTAGTTTCCACGATGTAGTTTCTTTTTCTAAAAATTAGTTATATCACCTCAGTAAATAGATAAATTAACTATCATAAATTTGACTAATTAGAATTGTATATGTCAGCTAAATTACGTTAGGTAAATGAATAAATTTTCTAGCATAAATGACTATTTGTCTAACAACTAAATTGATTTAGTTCAATTTTCCATATCATTTTTCTCAGTGTAGAAAGTTTCAAGCGAGACGAAATAAGCAGTTCGAATCAGATTTAACTAGATATTATTGCGAATTTAATCCCATTGAATTGATTTAGGTGACAACATTATAATAAGCATTAGGATATCGCAAAGAAAAGGTTTTTCATTGTGGTCAACAAAATAAATAGTCCACTCGGAGGATCATCCAGAATGTACAAGAACATTGGTGATGTTCATTAGATATTTAGAATCTGATTTAGAAGTTTTTTTTTTGTAATTTTAATCAAATAAAACTTCATAAGACGTCAGTTTATTGACATCGACGTTATGTATAAAAATATAACATTTTTAACACAAATACTCAATAACATTTTTTATATCAAAATTTAATAAAAACTTTTAAAAACCATATTTGAAAAAAATTTCAAAAAGCCAATGAGTGAACCGAATTTAATCACATCAGCAGTTTTACAAGGCAAAGAATACTTGGTAAAGATGAATATTAGCAATAAATGTTTGGAACTGGTGATTTGCGATAAACAATCCGGAGAAGAATGGCAATGTAGCTACGACCAAGCATGTATTTTCACATACAAACACATTTTAAGTTCTAAGCTGTTTTAATTCTTGATTTTTTTATACACTTTTATAGACATTGAGAATTTAACGCACAAAACTGGAAATTTTAAACAATATGATGTTTTTGTAACGATGATTAAATCCGGTTTGTTAAAGGTAAAAGTGGAATGTCATTTCAAAATTATAAATGATTATCAATTATTATAGACGAGTGATTCAATATCATTACAACTTTTAACTTTCGAGGACTTGGACACGTTAAGAACGAAAAAGTTAAGGTGTTTTGCTAGAAATTTTAATAACCCGCACGGAAATAATCGTCGCTATTTAATTATAACATACAGCGTTGAATTTGATCGGTAATAAGAGCAAAAAAAGAATTTAACAAAATAAAATTTAAATTTTTTTAGAATTCATTATCCATTGCCATTAGAATATTGTGGACCACCAGATCCCAAACTCCTTCAATCAACAATTCAAAAATTAGAAGCTGAAATAAGCAACTTAAAAGACGAACTTTCAACAAAACATTTAAAACCTACGAATCAAATTTTAATTTTAGAAAAACGGTAAATCAATTTATACTTTATTAATTATTTATTAACATTCATTCAGTTTTATCAAAAATTTTTAGCGTAGATGATTTAACACTCGAAAATGCGGACCTAAAAGCTGAAATAAGTCAACTCCATCGTGTAATTGACGAAAACGAACCGAGAAGTAAATTAAAATCGATGCAAAAAGCTATAATTAATTTAGAAAAAAGCGTTTTATCCGAACGTAAATCGCATCATCGGTTGGTGGATAAGTTAAGAACCGATAAAATTAGGTTAATTAATGAATTGGAGCGATGCAAAAGCAGTGAAAAATCTTTACGGTCCCATTTAGATCAAATTAGTAACAAGTAAAATTATTTTTGACATTACCAACTTTGTACACAAATTAATCAATTTAAATTTTATTATAGATCAAAATCGTTTAAGCCCAAACGTGACAAATCCGACTTGGAAAGTTTACAAACGATTTTTAGAAGAACCTCTCCTAATAAGTCAAAAAGTGAAGATGTAAGAAAAAATTTTGATGCAAGATCGATTTCTCCAAGACAAGTTAAAAGTGAAGGATGTAATTTAAAACCAAAAACCGAAAAGTAAAAAACTACGATTAAAACTTCCTTCTTGCTTCATCTTTTGTTTTAAGGGTTAGAAAAAAGGTTTCAAAACCGAGAAGTGTTAGAAGTAGTTCCACGTCGAGTTCACGAAATTTGGAGACTTTTTTCGCTTTGGCTTGCGTTGATCATGGTGAAAGCCCGACGACGTCTTCGTCTTCTTCATCGAGACGACGAAGAGATCTAAAAAGCGAAACGAAACGGTCTAGAAGCAGTTCAAGAAATTCGTCGGAAAATTCTTATTCGGATCGAAGTTATAAACCAACTTCTTTAAAAGGAGTCAAATCTCGCTTAAGAAGTAGCGACAGAGATTTTCTTGCTTTAGAAAATCGCATTTTAAAGCTACAAGATATCTTAAAAGATTCGAAAACTAATAAGTAAAGAGAAAATTGTATACAATATTTTTTATATTAAAAGAAACTATAAATATACATTTAGTTTAAAGGAACAAAAAGTAGCCTTTTAGTTTTGTTATCTTCTTTTGAATTACTCTTATAGGTACGCATATTCACAAAGAAAGAAAGAGTGAATGAATGTTTCGACGACGAAGAAGACGACAGCGAGTCTACATCATTAGTAGATGAAATGGACCGTAACTTCTTGCTCGGAGAACGAACGGCTGAACTCTCCTCTCCTGAGTTACTTTTCCTTTGCTTTTCATTTGCCGCCGCCGCCGTCGGCGAACACATCCAAGCCGCTTCTTTTGATATATGACGACCCATAATAACGTCACCGAATACACCAAATCCGAACCAACACTAACCAACTGCAAACAACTACCAAAACCATTCATCTTCTTCTACAATTTTATTTTTTATTTCGTTGCTATTAAACGAAGTTAGTTATTAATTTCAGCGAAAAATCAAAAAACAATTGATGAAAACATACTGTTTTAATTTCTAATTGATACATGTGTTCTAATTTGAGGATACAAGCTGAACCTTTAAACGATTTTAATTAGTTTTCGTTGATTAGGCGGGTGGCGGTTTCGTAGGTTAGATGTCGGCACGACCAACCAAGTCCCCTCCGTGTCAAATTAACGCTATCCATCATGTTCACAAAAATAAACTCCACGGCGCGTCCTACCAGACGTGATGTTTGCTCTTTGTTGATCTTTAATTTTCACGCGTGTTCATCATTAAAGCGTCTTCCGTTCTATAACTACCAACTTTTTTCACCAAGGGTGGAAAAGCACCTAATAAACGATACAAAAAAAGAAATACAAAGTTTATTATTAATTAATGAAATTAATGTTACTTATGAGCTTATCACAAATATCGGAAGATTAGTACAGACGTATTACAATGCCTATTTTCGAAAAGGAACTTGTCCAGAAAACTATTAAGGAATAATCGTGCTAAGCAAAACAATAAAATATTGTTATAAGCGTTCTGAAATAGAAGTTAGAAGCGCAGATTATATTATACTATCATAAATCATCAATCATCACATTATACACGCTATCACAGCGATGGTTGAGAATATAAGAATATGCAATATACAGGGTGTATCTGAATGACTGCAACAAACTTCAAGGGGTGATTCTTTAGCGAATTTTAAGGGTACTTTAATATATGAACCATGGGCGACTTCGGCTCCCCTAAGGAGCTACACCCCTCCAAAAATGACGGCAAATTTTGGTTTAATTTGTTTTTCTCAAAAACCATAAACGCTAGGAAAATGAAATTTGGGGAATATGTTTAACTCATAATAGGGCATGTTTTGACCCTACTTGTACTTTCAACCTACCCTTCTAAACTACTAAACGTTACCACCCCCTTCACATTTTTGCTAATATTTTTTTTATGCAGATGATAAATACATTACAAAAATTTTATCTAGGTAGATGAAAGTATTAGTGATGTGACGAATAGTAGTTTAGCCGAATAACCGAATACCGAATATCGGCCGACATTTGAATCGTATATTCGGCCGAATATTCGGCCTAACCGAATATTTCTCAAATCTCGATAATCGAACTCGACGTCGGTGCTTCCCCGAGTTCTATCTTGGTTATATTTGCATTAATCGCCGTACATGTCTGAACTTGTGAGTATACGAAAAATTTCGTTACTGCCTATTTGGTAAGTGACAAGAGAGGTGAGAAGATAGTTCAATCATTGAGTTAAATTAGTGTCGTGAAAAATATGAGTACAACAAAAAAATCGAAAGTTTGGATGTTTTTCAAAGATTCCGAGGAGGAGAGTAAAGCAGAATGTACAATTTGCAACGCTCTTATCTCAAGAGGTGGAAAAGGAAAATCAGCAACAACTAGTTCCCTTATAAACCACATAAAAGGTAAGGGTATATACGTGTTTGGATAACTGTCTAACATTAACAGACATGAAAATAAATAAAATAATAAAATTGAAAGCAATTTATATTATTTCTAAAATAATGTAATTTATAGTAATTTATAGTTTGAAGTGTGATAACTTTCTTATTTTTACATCGATTTTCATAATTTTTTTAGCAAATCGAAGATAAAACTATCTAATTTCACATTGAATATCCAGCCTTTTGTTAAATGCTAGTCATTTGGTCATTATACAGGGTTATTTGAAAGGTTGTTCTATAAGCCTAATTTTAAACTTAAATACTAATACTTAAATACTTATAATATTTTTGACAAACGTAAAGAAATGTTTTGCGACAGCGTAAAGTGACTTTAATTTAATTTCAGGAAAGCATCCAGAGGCTTTCAAAGAATTAAGTGTTTAGAAGTCACAAGAAAACCATCCGACAGAAATAAAAGTTTTTTTACAAAATCCCCCCAAAAAAAAGAAAATACAACAAACTATTAAAGAATCTTTTACTACCCAGTGGAGTGAGATTGATAGTAGAACAAAAGAAATAAACTACGCAATTGCAGAAATGATTGCTGTAGATAATCAGCCGATATCCATAGTGGAAAACACTGGTTTTGTAAAGTTAATAAAAAAAATGAAGCCAAAATATAAAATCCTAGCCGATATGTCCATATAAGCCATATGTGTTCAGGAAAATGTAATTCAGATGATAATCGCATCAAGACGTATTGTGACCCATTTTCACCACTCTGAATCGGCCCAAGAAAAATTAAAAGACCATCAACGAGAACTTGGTTTACCTTTTCATCAACTCATCCAAGATGTCCGCACGAGATGGAATAGCACGTTTTACACGCTCGCTCGATTGTGTGAACAAAAGAGGGCGGTTACACTATATATTTCTGAAAATGATGTAAAGTTTCAGAATCTGTCTGTAGCAGAATGGCAACTATTAGAAGAATGTATGTTGCTTCTTAAGCCGCTAGAAGAAATTACTAAATTGGCAAGCTCCTCCTCTGCTACCATTTCCTCCGTAATTCCGAATATAAAAACACTAATAAAATACTTATCGAAAGACGATCTCGTTTCAGAAAATTTAACTGAAATGAGACTTACTTTATTGAAAGGGGTAAAGATAAGATTTGAAAATATAGAAATGGAAAAAAATTATTATATGGCAACGTTACTTGATCCTCGATTTCGTTTTCAATTTTTCTCATCTGAAAACATATCTGTTATAAGGCGTACCTTTTTTTTAAAAGCGCTTCAAAGAGAATTTAATTCAGAGAGCAGCAGTAGCGATGATAGAGATACCGATGAAGAGTTACCTTCAACAAGTGGGATCAATCGAAGTCATGGTATTTTCTGGGACTGCTATAAAGACATAGCTTCGTCTAGTAAGGCCGTTAAAGACTTCAATCCAAGAAATAGGATAGCAATTGAACTGGACTGTTATTTATCCGGAGAACTCTTAAAACGAGATGAAGATCTATTTGTTTGGTGGAAAACAAACAGTTTCAAATATTCTAAAATGAGTTGCCTTGCAAAAGTGTATTTATCCGCTCCATCAAGCACCATTTTCAGTGAGCGACTGTTTTCAGAAGCAGGGAACTTATATGAAAAAAAAAGAAATCGCTTACTACCAGAGAGAGCTGCCCATTTAGTATTTTTGCACGAAAACTTGCCGTTAATTAATTATGATTATTGATCTTTTTTATTAAATAAAGTTTATCTGATGAGTAAGTTATCATGTGTTTTGTTTCGTAAACCTATTGTGATCTGCACCACAAGATTTATTAAAATTTAAAACGTCTACACATAAAACTCAATATTCGGCGGAATTGCCAAATATTCAGCCGAATAGCCGAATACTAAAAATGAGGCCGAATAAGCCGAATAGCGAATAATTATTCGGCTTCGGTCCCAACTCTAGAAAGTATCCTAAAACTGTTTTGTCTCTCTAAAATTTTTCCAAAAACGACTAATTTTTGAGAAAAAAAAATACTGCACGTTAAACATTGGGGTTGTCGATCAAAAGTTGGAATGAATTTTTAATGAAAAAATCTTAGTAGGCTTTGGAAAGTTTGTCAGAAATATTTTTGACGTTTAAATGTCAGTGGTTTTCTTACTATTATTATTGTTTTTCAAATTAAATTTTAAATAAAGTTCTATCGCATTTACGCTCGTTCACTCGACATTTCAAAATTTTAAATAAAACAATAATAATAGTAGGAAAACCACTGACATTTAAACGTCAAAAATATTTCTGACAAAGATTGCAAAGCCTACTAAGATTTTTTCATTAAAAATTCATTCCAACTTTATGTATCATCTTCATAAAAAAAATCTAGGCATAAATTGAACGGGGGTGGTTACGTTTAGTAGTTTAGAAGGGTAGGTTGAAAGTACAAATAGGGTCAAAACGTGCCCTATTATGAGTTAAACATATTCCCCAAATTTCATTTTCCTAGCGTTTATGATTTTTGAGAAAAAACAATTAAACCAAAATTTTCCGCCATTTTTGGAGGGGTGTAGCTCCTTAGAGGAGCCAAAGTCGCCCATGGTTCATATATAAAAGTACCCTTAAAATTCACTAAAGAATCACCCCTTGAAGTTTGTTGCAGTCATTCAGATACACCCTATATGTACAGGTGTCCAAATTTCGATGAGTTTGCAGGGTATCTCAGTTATTATGAAAGATAGAAAGTTGCGGCTTTCGCGAACCTGAGCTACTTTTTTGTGAAACTTACAATGGCGTAAACCAAATTTTCATAGCCCTCTTCGTTTTTGATATGCAGGGAGTGTTTGAAATTTACGATTTTCAGACACCTCCTGTATCTCGGCTATCCGGAAACTCAGTAAAAAACTAAAAACGGGTTCTAATAGATTTTTTCACGTGGAATCCAATGGTGCACGTAGAATTTTTCTAGTCATCACGGTTTTTGAGTTATAAACACAACCCAAATACTGAATACTCAACTTCTAAAACACTTAACTCTTTATAACTCACAAACCGTGATGACTAGAAAAATTCTACGTGCACCATTGGATTCTACGTGAAAAAATCTATTAGAACCCGTTTTTACGTTTTCGGATAACCGAGATATAGGAGGTGTCTGAAAATCGTAAATTTTGAAACACTCCTGTATATCAAAAACGAAGAGGGCTATGAAAATTTGGTTTGCGCCATTGTAAGTTTCACAAAAAAGTAGCTCAGGTTCGCGAAAGCCGCAACTTTCTATCATTCATAATAACTGAGATACCCTGCAAACCCATCGAAATTTGGACACCCTGTACAAGTCAGCCTTAGCAGAATGGCCGCTTGAAATTTTACAGTTTTTCCCACATCTTACAGGATTTCACGACCTAGGTATATGGAACTTCAAGATTTTCAGAATTTCTCTGAAGAGCTTGACAAGATAATACTATACCACCTCTTAGCGAGAACTACGTTCGTGAAAGTTGTAATAACAACAGTCGAAAAGGAAATTCCTAGAGAATACCGGCAAGAACATATTCCTGAATGGAATAATGAATGTATACAAGGTGGTTCAAATTCGATGTCCGAATAGGCTAACTCGAAAACTATAAGAGTTAGAAAAAAAGTAGCCTACATGTCATGATCTCGTTTTTCGAGAAACTGCTAATGCCGAAAACCTCAAAGCGCTATCGTCTTTTGATTTTCCCCTAGAGGCCAAAATTGAAAATATCGTAAAACCAACAAGTGTAATTATCTTGGTTATTATTATAGGTGGAGTATTATAACTAAGACATTATATGGACACTTTTGTGCAGACAATTTCATGGCGTAGTCAAAAAAAAATTATCGTTTTTATATTTTGAGATATCATGACAATTTTGGTTTTTTTAAATGGAAGCAACCACTGATTATTCGCTTATTAAATTCGTTGTTTTTGTCTGATTACAAAAATATAGGATTTGACAGGTCTATTTCTTATTGTTCTAGAATAAAGCTAAAAATAATCTTTTTTTTAGTGTCGTCAAAGATATTAAATTTACAGTTGCCTGTAAATTATAACTAAAACTTAAAAAAACCATATTTCTGATATTTGAAACAAATACATTTGTTGAACTATTTAATTTATATTTGTTTTACACAAAAGTTGGAATAGATTGCATTATTTCACATTTTTTATTAATATTTAATATTATTATTAAATAACTTAATAAATTATTGATAGATGGCGCTCATAAATATTTATTTAATTCAAATAAACGTAGCAACATTTATTTGTTTGTATTCAAAAATTTTCTGAAGTGTCAAATTAAAAGTCCTGTTTTTTAAGATGGATTACGAAAATTACGAAAAGTTTAACATGTTAGAATGTTACAGATTAGAAAATAAAGCAAATTTTATATACATTTTTAGTAGAATAATTTTTAGTTATAGTACCGTAATTTACAGGAAACTGTAAATTTAATTTTTTACACTAAAACACGACACATAACGAAAAATGTCATAATATCTCAAAATCTAAAACTGAAATTTTTTTTTTGACTGATAATGCCTTAGTTATAATACTCCACCTATAATAATAACCAAGATAATTGCACTTGCTGGTTTTACTTGCGTTTTGAGGTTTTTGGCATTAGCAGTTTCTCGAAAAACGAGATCATGACATATAAACTACTTTTTTTCGGACATCGAATTTGAACCACCCTGTACAGCCATATCAATCTTGACAAACAAGGCCAAAGAAAAGGGATGGTAATCATCAAATTACTGGATTTTAAAAATTAAAGCAGAAGGAGTATCTGAGAAAGCTGGGCAAGAGTAGCCTTCTTACTCGTAAAGCCCCATTGGTGACTCCAAACCAAATTGCAAGTAGCATAGTATCACTATCCAGAATAATCCACAACATACGAAGGAGGTTAAAAAAGCCACTTAAAACCTTGTGGTAAAATACACCTACCAGCTCTCAGTTTTCAAAGTATTTATCATAAATGAGCTGAGAGGAGCCCTGAAAAATATTAAATCAGGAAAAGATAACAAATTGCCTTATTATACCATGCTATTATCATATTATTATCATTATATCATATTATCAAACATTCTGTATACCTACATTTTAATTATTTTAAACAACTCTCTTACAACCAAGTTAGGCAACCTTAATAACGTGAATAGTATAAAGGTATAATTTGGTATAAATAAAGGATGCTACTGAAAAATGTTTTCAACTTTAAAGCTTCCTATTTTTACTAAATAAGTCTATAACAACATAATTTCTTTTATATATTAAAATCTAAACTATTCTTGTATAAATTGTTGTTGATTTAAGAACTTTTGTAATCTTTAAGTTGGTAATGCTACTTCATTCCCGCTCTTTTAAACTCAACTGAACTTTTTAACTAACCTAAAAGTGTTTTGTATAAAATTTCTATATTTTCGTGATATATTGTATAAAAAAATGGAAGGTTTTGATGATCCCGGAATTTTTTACAGCGATAATTTCGCTCCGGATATTAACCAAGGAAACAATCAAGCCATCAATTTACAAGGAATTAAAAGAAAATTTAAAGAATTCCTGAGACAGTACCACAGCAATAACTTTAATTTCAAATATAGGTAACAAATTGCTTAAAAAATTCGTCCACAAAGTTTAATTAATTTTTAAAATTTAAGAGATACCTTAAAAAGAAATTATAATCTCCAAAATTATTACTTAGAAGTAAATATAGAAGATTTGGGAAGTTTTGATGAAACATTAGCCGATAAACTATTAAAACAACCCACAGAACATTTGGCTATTTTTGAAGAAGCAGCAAAAGAAGTTGCTGATGAACTCACAGTTCCAAGACCTGAGGGTGAAGAAACAGTTCAAGATATACAAATTATGATCAGTTCGGATGCTAACCCATCAAATTTAAGGGCAATGAAAGTATGATAATAATTATTACATAATTAATTCTTGTTAATTAACTCTTACTATTTCATTATTAGTCTGATGTTGTTTCAAAATTAGTAAAAATACCTGGAATTATAATCTCAGCTTCTGGAATAAAAGCCAAGGCAACAAAAATTGCTATTCAATGCCGTTCCTGTGCAAATATCATCCCAAATCTGGCGTTAAAACCTGGTTTGGAAGGCTATGTTATGCCTAGAAAATGTAACACGTAAGTCTTTTAATAAAATGTTATTGAATGTTATAATTTTTTTTGTTTTAGCGAACAGCAAGCTGGACAACCTAAATGTCCATTAGATCCTTACTTCATCATTCCAGATAAATGTAAATGTGTTGATTTTCAAGTGTTAAAACTTCAAGAATTACCTGATGGGATCCCTCAAGGTGAAATCCCCAGGCACCTATCACTTTATTGTGATAGATATCTTTGCGAACGAGTTGTACCTGGAAACAGGGTTTTTATACTTGGTATTTATTCAATTAAAAAAGTTGGGAGGCCATCTAAGGTACATAAAAAATAGTTCTGTTTTGTTTCACTGTAAGTTTTGAAAATTTTAGAGAGATGGGCGTGAAAAAGCTATTACCGGAGTAAGAATCCCATATATGAGAGTTGTAGGTATTCAAGTTGATCATGATGGGTTAGGAAGTGCAAGTTTAGGTGCTGTTACTGCAGAAGAAGAAGATCTCTTCCGCCGAATGGCAGCACTTCCAAATATTTATGAAAGATTGGCGAATAGTATAGCACCATCTATTTATGGAGCTGTTGATATTAAAAAAGCTATAGCTTGTTTACTTTTTGGCGGTAATTTTAATATATTTTTAATATAATATTTTATAATTTATTAGTTAATTGAGTAATTGGACCGCGTTATGCATCACTTGATTAAGCGAAAAGGGTTCAGAAAAACGAGATTTTCGTTTTCATCTCTCTAAAAATATGACTTCTCAGAATAGACAGTCTATTTTTATCACAGAATACTGATAACAGGTATCACATGCACAGAATCCGCATGGTCAGTCTTTTTACGATTATACAGGGTGTTTCTGTAAGTCGCGACATAAATTTAATCACAAATACTAGAATCAAAATGACGTTTTGTGTAAAAAATTATCCAGAGTTTGATTTTGTACTTTTAAACTGGTTTCTATTTTATATAGAATTTAAGTCTAACTAGTTTCGGCCCTTGGCCATCTTCAGAAACTCTACAAATAGATAAACATCCCTTATCCTATCCATTTTACCAACAAGTTTCTTAATTATTTCTTTTTCTTTTGTTAAAAAAGATCACATATCAAAGTCGAAATCGGATTATTAGTTACTAACTTACAAAATAAAAGTTTAAAAAATTGTAAAATGAAATTAAGGACGAAGTGTTACAACTTTACACGTTAAAATTTAAGAACGCTCTTTTTTAACAGAAGAAATATTAAGAAACTTGGAAAAAATTCAAGAATCATCATGTGGCATAAAAATCGACGATTTTTTTTAATCAATGTGAAATGACCCTAAAAACACGTTAACAATGAAAAGAAAGTGCGGAAAAGTAATTAACACTAGATTAACTTCTGTTATAAAACTTCTATTATATGATAACTAACTTCAGGTTTAAAATGTCAACCTCAATTTTGACATATTTGTAATCTTCATTAAAAATCCTTTAAAATGAGTACAAACACGACATTTTTATCTTCAATATTAATGAAGTTATGGTCAACTTCCGGTTAAGAATGTCAACGTCAATTTTGACATATTTGTAATCGTCGTGAAAAATCCTTTAAAATGAGCCCAAACATGATGCATTTATCTCGAAAAACAAAAAAGATTAGAATGAAAAAACATTAAACCCCAAGTTAGCAACAATGAAGATAGCAATTTAATTTTTAAATATTAATACCAACCTTAATTTTTGATTTTTTTATTATACTTTTGTTTTTGTGTACAAATTTTAAGAAATTTTATAAAAATTAAAAATATGTCAAAATTGACGTTGACATTTCTAACCGGAAGTTGATCATAACTTCATTAATAATCAAGATACATATGTCGTGTTTGTATTCATTTTAAAGGATTTTTAATGAAGATTACAAATATGTCAAAATTGAGGTTGATATTTTAAACCTGAAGTTAGTTATCATATAATAGACAAATGGACAACTTCATAGTGTTCTTTCACGATCAAAACCTTTAAAATGAGTTCAAATATGATGCATTTCTCTCGAAAACAACTAAGTTATAATGAAAAAAATTTAAAGTTGGCAACATTGAAATTAGCAACATAATTCTTGAATATTAATACCAACCTTAATTTTGAATTTTTTTGATTATATTTTTGTTTTTGTAATAAATTTTAAGACATTTTATAAAAATTAAGAATATGTCAAAATTGACGTTGACATTTCAAACCGGAAGTTGCTTATATGTCGAGTAACATTGGAATTAAACGTATCATGTTTGGGCTCATTTTAAAGGATTTTTCACGACGATTACAAATATGTCAAAAGTGACGTTGACATTTCTAACCGGAAATTGATCATAATTTCATTAATATTCAAGATAAATATGTCGTGTTAGTACTCATTTTAAAGGATTTTTAATGAAGATTACAAATATGTCAAAATTGAGATTGACATTTTAAACCTGAAGTTAGATATCATAAAACAGATAAGTAGACAACTTCATGGTGTCCTTTCACGATGTATTTTTTATTAAAAAGCAACATGATGGAGTATGTTTTGGTGAAAAGAACGAGTCCAAACATGATACGTTTAATTCCAATATTAGTCGAGATGTAAGCGACTTCGAGTTTGAAATGTCAATGTCATTTTGACAATTTAATTTTTATAAAATGTCTTAATATTTGTCACAAAAACCAAGATATAATAAAAAAAAATAAAAAATTAAGGTTGGTATTAATATTTAAAAATTAAATTGCTATCTTCATTGTTGCTAACTTTAGGTTTAATGTTTTATTCTAACTTTTTTGTGTTTTGAGATAAGTGCGCCATCTTTGGACTCATTTTAAAGGTTTCTTAATAAAGATGACAAATATGTCAAAATTGACGTTGACGTTTCAAACCGGAAGTGATTGTATCTCCATTAATATCAAATTTAAATATGTCGAGTTTGGACTCATTTTAAAGGATTTTTTATGAAGTTGACAAATATGTCAAAATTAAAAGATGAAAGTTCGAACTTTTTGTTTTTTTGAGATAAATGTGTCATGTATGGACTCACTTTAAAGGTTATTTTATGAAGATTACGAATATAATAATAAAATTTAAGTTGACAACTGAAATTTTATTTCACGACTAAACCCGAATGTTTCTAGTTCTCGAATGATTCTAGCTCTAGGTCTTGTGTTAGTTCTAGTTTTAGTGTAAAGTTTTAGTTAATCTATTTGTAGAACCTCTAAAGATGGCCAAGGGCCGAAACTAGTTAGACTCAAATTCTATATACTTAAAATAAAAGACATACATTTTTAATTTTATACTAACATCTAGAAAACGACACTGGTCCGAAATTGTAGGTTCATCTATTTTTTCTATTGTAGAATTTCTTGGTGTATCTAAGTGTCGTATTTAAATCGGTTCTTAGACGTATGATGAAATCGTATAACGTGATTGGCGCTTAGCTTTATCCTTTAAAACTAATGGTGTTTTAGGTCTTTCGGTATTCCGCATTTTTTGTAAGATAAGTTGCACCTTTACCTACCAGACAGCATGAAAATCTCTAAAAACGATAAAATATCGCTTAGTCAAGTGATGTATAACGCGGTCCAATTATTCTTTGCATTAACATTTAGGTTCCCGTAAAAGATTACCTGATGGTTTAACTCGTCGTGGTGACATAAACGTTCTTCTTTTGGGCGACCCTGGTACCGCAAAGTCACAGTTGCTAAAATTCGTTGAAAAAGTCGCTCCAATAGCCGTTTATACATCGGGGAAAGGAAGTTCAGCCGCGGGTTTAACAGCTGCTGTTATGAGAGATCCAGCAACGGTAATAAACAAAGCATCCCTTTAATTATTACTTTTGAAATAATTTTTTTTAGAGAAATTTCGTTATGGAAGGTGGAGCTATGGTTTTGGCGGACGGCGGAGTTGTTTGTATCGATGAATTTGATAAAATGCGTGAAGACGATCGTGTCGCGATTCATGAAGCGATGGAACAACAAACCATTTCTATTGCAAAAGCTGGAATTACCACGACTTTAAATTCGAGATGTAGCGTTTTGGCGGCTGCTAATAGTATTTTTGGTCGATGGGATGAAACAAAGGTAATGAAAAAGAAATATTTGTATAATATGTTATTTATATTTGTTTTAGGGTGAAGAAAACATCGATTTTCTGCCAACAATTCTGTCTCGTTTCGATATGATTTTTATCGTTAAAGACGAACATGATCAACGAAGAGATATGGTAATTTAAGTTCATTTAAAATAGAAAAATTATTCAATATAATTTTTTTTAGACATTGGCTCGTCATATCATGAGCGTTCACATCAACGCTTCTGGGCATATGAATCAAGAACAACCTAAAGAAGGCGAGATTAGTTTGGATTTGTTTAAAAAGTACATCAATTATTGTCGAACGTAAGACAATTTACAAATATATACAACTATTAACTTTGCATAGACTAAGACTTAAATTAAAACTAGAACTAACTATCACTACAACTAACAATAGACCTAGAAGGCCTATTGTTATTGCTATTGTAGACCTAGATGTTTCTAGGACTACTGTAAGTTCTAGTGATAGTCCTAGTTTAAGTTCAATGGGGATGTTACACTTTTTTTTTTATTGGCTTATTCGATAGTTTCGCAAAATTGAAGACTTCAATATTTTTTTATTTTTTAAACTGAGCTTTAGTTTTCCAAAAAAAATATTGAAAATTTGAAAAAACTTTGGTGACGTCAACAATGCACGTTGAAACGTCACCAAAGCTATTATAGAGAGTATTTTGAATTTTAATATTAATTATTGCAAAAATTAAACAATTTTAGGATCTGAAAATGTTACCAATCCTTCTATTTTTACATAGTTTATCGATTTTTTGAAAGACGGTCTTTTTATTCGATTGAGTGCAACGGCCCCATTAACGCAAGTGTGTCAGTGGAGTTGTGTTTTAGGCTCGTGGGGCTAAAATCTTCGTGTGATGCAAAATAATCAAATTTGACAGTTAGAACGTCAATTGGTAGCAAAAATTGAGGTTGACCTGTCATTAAGAATGTCAAATTGTAAGAAAATTGTAATTTAATCTTCAATATGTCATTCAAATGTCAGTTTTGACGTTAAAATTTTCTTGTGATACAAAATGATCGAATTTTACAGTTAGAACGTCAATTGGTAGCAAAAATTGAGGTTGACCAGTCATTAAAAATGTCAAACTGTCAATTTTATCTTTAAGTTATCATTTAGATGTTACTTTTGGCATTAAAATCTTCGTGTGATGCAAAGTAATCAAATTTTACAGTTAAAACGTCAATTGGTAGCAAAAATTGGGGTTGACCTGTCATTAAGGAAGTCAAATTGTAAGAAAATTGAAATTTAATCTTCAATATGTCATTCAAATGTCAGTTTTGACGTTAAAATTTTCTTGTGATGCAAAACGATCGAATTTTACAGTTAGAACGTCAATTGGTAGCAAAAATTGAGGTTGACCTGTCATTAAAAATGTCAAACTGTCAATTTTATCTTTAAGTTATCATTTAGATGTTACTTTTGGCATTAAAATCTTCGTATGATGCAAAATAATCAAATTTTACACTTAGAACGTCAATTGGTAGCAAAAATTAAGGTTGACCTGTCATTAAGAATGTCAAATTGTAAGAAAATTGTAATTTAATCTTCAATATGTCATTCAAATGTCAGTTTTGACGTTAAAATTTTCTTGTGATACAAAATGATCGAATTTTACAGTTAGAACGTCAATTGGTAGCAAAAATTGAGGTTGACCAGTCATTAAAAATGTCAAACTGTCAATTTTATCTTTAAGTTATCATTTAGATGTTACTTTTGGCATTAAAATCTTCGTGTGATGCAAAATAATCAAATTTGACAGTTAGAACGTCAATTGGTAGCAAAAATTGAGGTTGACCTGTCATTAAGGAAGTCAAATTGTAAGAAAATTGAAATTTAATCTTCAATATGTCATTCAAATGTCAGTTTTGACGTTAAAATTTTCCTGTGATGCAAAATGATCGAATTTTACAGTTAGAACGTCAATTGGTAGCAAAAATTGAGGTTGACCTGTCATTAAAAATGTCAAACTGTCAATTTTATCTTTAAGTTATCATTTAGATGTTACTTTTGGCATTAAAATCTTCGTGTGATGTAAAATAATCAAATTTGACAGTTAGAACGTCAATTGGTAGCAAAAATTGAGGTTGACCTGTCATTAAAAATGTCAAACTGTCAATTTTATCTTTAAGTTATCATTTAGATGTTACTTTTGGTATTAAAATCTTCGTGTGATGCAAAATAATCAAATTTTACACTTAGAACGTCAATTGGTAGCAAAAATTGAGGTTGATCTGTCATTTAAGAAAGTCAAATTGTAAGAAAATTGTAATTTAATCTTCAATATGTCATTCAAATGTCAGTTTTGACGTTAAAATTTTCTTGTGATGCAAAATGATCGAATTTTACAGTTAGAACGTCAATTGGTAGCAAAAATTAAGGTTGACCTGTCATTAAAAATGTCAAACTGTCAATTTTATCTTTAAGTTATCATTTAGATGTTACTTTTGGTATTAAAATCTTCGTGTGATGCAAAATAATCAAATTTGACAGTTAGAACGTCAATTGGTAGCAAAAATTGAGGTTGAACTGTCATTAAGGAAGTCAAATTGTAAGAAAATTGAAATTTAATCTTCAATATGTCATTCAAATGTCAGTTTTGACGTTAAAATTTTCCTGTGATGCAAAATGATCGAATTTTACAGTTAGAACGTCAATTGGTAGCAAAAATTGAGGTTGACCTGTCATTAAAAATGTCAAACTGTCAATTTTATCTTTAAGTTATCATTTAGATGTTACTTTTGGCATTAAAATCTTCGTGTGATGCAAAGTAATCAAATTTTACAGTTAAAACGTCAATTGATAACAAACATTGAGGTTGACCTGTCATTAAGAATGTCAAATTGTACGAAAATTATAATTTAATCTTCAATGTCATTCAAATGTCAGTATTGACGTTTTAATTTTCTTGTGATGCAAAATGATCGAATTTTACAGTTAGAACGTCAATTGGTAGCAAAAATTGAGGTTGTCATTAAAAATGTCAAATTGTCAATTTTATCTTTAAGTTATCATTTATATGTTACATTTGGCATTAAACTCTTCGTGTGATGCAAAATAATCAAATTTGACAGTTAGAACGTCAATTAGTAGCAAAAATTGAGGTTGACCTGTCATTAAGGAAGTCAAATTGTAAGAAAATTGAAATTTAATCTTCAATATGTCATTCAAATGTCAGTTTTGACGTTAAAATTTTCTTGTGATGCAAAATGATCGAATTTTACAGTTAGAACGTCAATTGGTAGCAAAAATTGAGGTTGACCTGTCATTAAAAATGTCAAACTGTCAATTTTATCTTTAAGTTATCATTTAGATGTTACTTTTGGCATTAAAATCTTCGTGTGATGCAAAATAATCAAATTGACAGTTAGAACGTCAATTGGTAGCAAAAATTGAGGTTGACCTGTCATTAAAAATGTCAAACTGTCAATTTTATCTTTAAGTTATCATTTAGATGTTACTTTTGGCATTAAAATCTTCGTGTGATGCAAAATAATCAAATTGACAGTTAGAACGTCAATTGGTAGCAAAAATTGAGGTTGACCTGTCATTAAAAATGTCAAACTGTCAATTTTATCTTTAAGTTATCATTTAGATGTTACTTTTGGCATTAAAATCTTCGTGTGATGCAAAATAATCAAATTTGACAGTTAGAACGTCAATTTGTAGCAAAAATTGAGGTTGACCTGTCATTAAAAATGTCAAACTGTCAATTTTATCTTTAAGTTATCATTTAGATGTTACTTTTGGCATTAAAATCTTCGTGTGATGCAAAATAATCAAATTTGACAGTTAGAACGTCAATTTGTAGCAAAAATTGAGGTTGACCTGTCATTAAAAATGTCAAACTGTCAATTTTATCTTTAAGTTATCATTTAGATGTTACTTTTGGCATTAAAATCTTCGTGTGATGCAAAATAATCAAATTTGACAGTTAGAACGTCAATTGGTAGCAAAAATTGAGGTTGACATGTCATTTAGAATGTCAAACTGCAAGAAAATTGTAAATTTAATCTTTAAGATGTCATTCACATGACACTTTTGATATTAAAATCTTCTTGTGACGCAAAATGATCAAATTTGATAGTTAGAACGTCAATTGGGAGCAGAAAGTAAAGTAAATTATGTCCTTTAGAATGTCAAATTGTCAATTTTGTCTTTAAGCTATCATTTAGATGTCAACTTTGACATTAAAATCTTCCTGTGAAGAACTAGGAACATTCGGGTTTAGCCGTTCGTCTGAAGACTCTCGCTTCTTGAAGACTCGCGTCTATTCTTAGTTACTCCTCTACTGTTTGGAACCCTCATTATGCTATTCACATTAACCGCATTGAATCCCTACAACGAAAGTTCTTAAGATGACTATCTTTTGCGTTGCAATGCTCTAGGGTTTTAGACGTTGAAGCGAAGGAGCTCATGTAACGATATGTAATCAGAGAATTATGTTGTTATGTGCTCTCATATGCTTTTGTTGGTTGGTCAACCCTGTTTGCATCCCGAATGTAAATAAATAAATAAAAATAAAGGTCCTGAAAGTCTTTGTACTTATAGAGTAAGACTGTTTTTAATTTTAGTCGTTGTGGACCTCGTTTAAGTGCGGATGCTGGTGATAAATTAAAGAGACGCTATGTAATAATGCGAAGTGGAGCTTTCCAACATGAAAAAGAAGCCGACAAGAAAAGCGCAATTCCAATTACCGTGCGTCAATTGGAGGCGGTCGTTCGAATGTCGGAAAGTTTAGCAAAAATGCAACTTTTGCCTTTTGCAACTGATGCTCACATTGATGAAGCTTTGAGATTGTTTCAAGTTTCCACTCTCGATGCCGCAATGAGTGGAAACCTAAGTGGTAAATAATATTTTAATAAAATCGAAGTTATTATTGTTTAAAATCTTGTTGGTTGTTTAGGTGCTGAAGGATTTACAACAGAAGAGGAACATGAAGTGTTAGCGAGAATTGAAAAACAATTAAAAAGAAGATTTGCGATTGGAACTCAAGTTTCGCAACAGAATATTATTCAAGATTTCGTTCAACAACAATATCCTGAACAAGCAATTATTAAAGTTATTTATGCTATGATAAGAAGGGGTCAATTACAGCATCGAATGCAAAGAAAAATGTTGTATCGTTTAAGTTAAATGTATTATTTAATGTCGAAATTGCTATGTTTTTATAATATATAAACATTTTTGGTTATTATAACAAAAAAATACAACTTTATTAATATTAAAGTAATTTGGCTATTCGATTATAGAGGGCTCTCAATAAAATCTTACTAAATCATAAAATTAAAAACTTTTTTCTTTTAGGGATTATTCTTTAATAAATTTACGACGATTTTTATATAAATAAAATTAATTTAAAAAGATTAATTAATCGTTTATAGAGTGACATAACAAAACATAATATTGAAGATAACCTCACTTTAATGTCATGCCGGTTACGTCAATTGGTTTAAGTTAAATGTATTATTTAATGTCGAATTTGCTGTTTTTATAATATATAAACATTTTTGGTTATTATAATAAAAAAATACAACTTTATTAATATTAAAGTAATTTGGCTATTCGATTATAGAGGGCTCTCAATAAAATCTTACTAAATCATAAAATTAAAAACTTTTTTCTTTTAGGGATTATTCTTTAATAAATTTACGACGATTTTTATATAAATAAAATTAATTTAAAAAGATTAATTAACCGTTTATAGAGTGACATAACAAAACATAATATTCAAGATAACCTCACTTTAATGTCATGCCGGTTACGTCAATTGGTTTAAGTTAAATGTATTATTTAATGTCGAAATTGCTATGTTTTTATAATATATAAACATTTTTGGTTGTTATAATAAAAAAATACAACTTTATTAATATTAAAGTAATTTTCTATTCGATTATAGAGGGCTCTCAATAAAATCTTACTAAATCATAAAATTAAAAACTTTTGGCATATATTAAGATTAGCTGTCCCTCTTAAAAATCGATGAATTTTTTTTTAATCGGTAGGAAATGACTCAAAAGATGTGTTAATGATAAAAAAAAAGTGCGGAAAAGTGTAGTACTTACCGAAAAATCACTTTAAAGTTGCGATTTGACGTTTCTTTTTGGAAGTTCAAAGCAATGTTAAAATTGCATTTTCGTATTAAATCCTAACCTGAAACTGTTTAATTTATACCCGCGCACAAAATAAAAAGTTATTTTCACTAAACTTATTGAGATTACAACATATTTACGGATGAAAACCTTATTTCTTAGGCTATCAATGCAGAACGACAATTAAATGGCGTTAGATAGAATTGTTTCTACCAAATGTGTATTAATAGACTTTGTGTTAATGGATTGTGTATCAATTGATCTGTCAAATGACTGAAAGCTCTTTGCAATCTTTATGTTGTAAATATAAATGATAAATAAGTATAGTAGCTTATTTAATAGTAGTTTAGTTAAATTAAAATAGTTATTAAAAAAGACATGGTTACAAAATAAAAATAAATAAATAGCCCGTGTGACGATAGCAACAAACTGTGTATTTAACCAAATGACAATTACAACTGACAACACAAGCAATGTTAACCATGTATTTTCTCGTATTAAATCCTAACCTCAATTATACCCACGCACTAAATAAAAAGTTATTTTCACTAAACTTGTTGAGATTACAACATAATTATTCATAATGACACCTATGTGAAGTTAGCCCCCAATTAAATAGCATTTTACATGCATAGTATTTTGATTATAACATGAAAACCAGTGAACCGATTTCGATAAATAATGTCTCATTCGAAAGCTTAATCCTTGGCCAATACGAAAGTGGAAATGCCCGATTTGAAAACTCTTTCGAATTTCGCTAAAACGTCAAAATAATGCGAAGATACACGAAAATAACACAAAATTGACCTTCTTTAAGTGGTGATAACTCGTAAACGATGTACCCGATGATCAAAATCTATACGTCACTCGATTCGTCATAGTGTCTTCTATCGAAATCACAAAATGCTCGATTTCAATTCTCTCCCGCTAAGTTTATACAGCCCTCGGAATGACACCGTCTTCGGCTCGTTGTTTATGCACGTGTGAACGCTCGTGCTATTAATTAATTTTTAATTTAAACTAAATCGACTATAATTAGAGAACAGTTTGACGGATTTTAATGTTTTATATCTCAATCGAAAGTTTGTGTCTGGCTAAATGCTGTTGTCGAAATGCCCGATTCGAAATATTTAAGGATTTTGATTAAAACACAACAAACGAATTAATTACACATCAATTATCTCCGTAACTAATTGAACAATTTTAGTCATCAAAATCTCGGTAGAAAGTATGATCTGCAATGAATGCGAAGGTGGAAATGTCCGATTTCAAAATTTACTAATTATGTGCGTACAGCCATTGAAATGACCCCGCGAGAGATTTCGAGTCGGGCATTTCCACTTTCGTATTGGCCAAAGATTAAGCTTTCGAATGAGATTTTGATTATCGAAATCGGTTGACTGGTTTTCTTGTTATAATCAAAATACTATACATGTAAAATCCTCTCTAATTGGGGACTAGGAAAATTTGGAGCTAACCTCGCATAGGTCATAATGACTACGTGCCTGTCGTTACATAGACTGTGTGTCTATTAACTGTGTACAAGAGCGTCGCCAGATAGGAGCAAAGATAGATTCGAAAAAAGAAATTGAATAGAATATAAGATACAAATAGATTCTAAAAATCTATTTGAAATGTTTATAATCTATTATCGCATTTAAATAGAGAGCATGCGAGTTAAATCAAAATTTGTTATTAAAAGACTTCAAACCACTTAAATATTATAATTAGGATAATTATTAGTTAGTTTAACGTTATTTTGGAACTTAATAACACATATTATTGATGAAAATCCCTTTCGTAGTTACAAAGTTTTAACATCAAAAGTTCATAACGTAGGGTGAAATATTCGTCAAATCCTTTGGTCAAATCTGAAAGAGAAGAATAATAAACCTTATTTTGGAGAAATTCAAAAGATTAAGGTAGAAATGCAATTGATGGGTACTTGTGAGTGTAATGGGCACTTCGAGATAATAATTAGAGATTCTTTCTCTATCTAAAACCGGTCTTTGTCTGTCGATAAGTTAATACTAAGATCAATCTGTACTTAAACTACAAAGCGGTGGCTCTGTACTTAGATTAAATAGCTTAAAATTACAAAACTTCAAGCCTTTGTGCAATTGTTACCAAACCGATTTTTAAAAAACTATTATCACACTCGGAAAGAGCGCTCTTTAAATTTATTATATCTTAACCCGGGTTTTCGTTGGTAAATGGGTCTATCGGCGTCATGCTTAAATCGCCCTTAATATACATCCCTACACACAAAAACGCTTAATTGCTATTCCTTTAAACAAGTTTCTTATTTAATATTGGGAAAACTATAGAAGTATAGATCTATCTTATCTTCAATTTGCTGCTCTTTTTAATGGTGTATAACACACGGCTATCGCTGCTTGGTTATAGAGTTTTTTCCTGGTGATATAAGAAAGTTATTGATCCCAACAATGTTTAAAAGTAGCTAAAACGTGTGAATTTGGTAATTTTTTAACCAAAAACGTCCTTGTGTAAGTCTATAACTTCATGATATACTTCTATAGTTTTCCTCATATCAAATATGTAAGAAAGTTGTTTAGAGGTAGAGCAATTAAACGTTTCTGTATATAGAGATGTATATTAAAGGTGATTTAACCATGATGCTAATTGATATTGACCAACAAAAACCCGGATTAAGATATTTGAAGGAGCGTTCTTTCTGATTGTGAACACAGTTTTTTAAAATTCGGTTTGATAACAATTGCACAAGGGCTTGAAGTTTGGTAATATTAAGCTATTTTACGTACAGAGCGGTGTTCTTCATCTTTTATTGATTTTAATATTAACATAAAAGGCAAACGAAGGATTAAGCTTTCGAATGAGACATTGTTTATCGAAATCGGTTCACTGGTTCTCATGTTATAATTAAAATACTATACATGTAAAATTCTGTTTAATTGGGGGCTAACTTCACATAGGTGTCATTATGAATAATTATGTTGTAATCTCAACAAGTTTAGTGAAAATAACTTTTTATTTAGTGCGTGGGTATAAATTAAACAATTTGAGGTTAGGATTTAATACGAGAAAATATATGGTTAACATTGCTTGTGTTGTCAGTTGTAATTGTCATTTGGTTAAATACACAGTTTGTTGCTATCGTCACACGGGCTATTTATTTATTTTTATTTTGTAACCATGTCTTTTTTAATAACTATTTTAATTTAACTAAACTACTATTAAATAAGCTACTATACTTATTTATCATTTATATTTACAACATAAAGATTGCAAAGAGCTTTCAGTCATTTGACAGATCAATTGATACACAATCCATTAACACAAAGTCTATTAATACACATTTGGTAGAAACAATTCTATCTAACGCCATTTAATTGTCGTTCTGCATCGATAGCCTAAGAAAGAAGGTTTTCATCCGTAAATATGTTGTAATCTCAATAAGTTTAGTGAAAATAACTTTTTATTTTGTGCGCGGGTATAAATTAAACAGTTTCAGGTTAGGATTTAATACGAAAATGCAATTTTAACATTGCTTTGAACTTCCAAAAAGAAACGTCAAATCGCAACTTTAAAGTGGTTTTTCGGTAAGTACTACACTTTTCCGCACTTTTTTTTTTATCATTAACACATCTTTTGAGTCATTTCCTACCGATTAAAAAAAAAATCATCGATTTTTAAGTGGGACAGGTATTCTTTAATTATTCCCATTTTTGGTTATCTTCTTCTTCTGTTTCCAGGTTGGGTGTTGGAGTTCGAACTTTTGTTCATATCATACTCCAGTATCCAGGTTTATTATGTTGTTTACCCTCTTCTATATTCAATTGTTTCTTCAGCTCCTTTATGCCCCGTGGATTAGTTTATGGGAAAATATCAAAATACATCAAAATACAAGACAAACATATACAGATTATTCTTCTGCGAGCCAGAGGCCTAGTGACTCGACTTATGGGTGTTTTGGAAGGCCCTCGGATTCATTTTGGTGATAAAGGATTCAGGTACATGTGTTTGAGATCGGGAATAATTACTTGTGAAATCATACAGTTATCACAGTATTTTTCCTATCTCTATCTGTATTACTAATCTATTTTGGAACAATATTCCAATACATCAGCATGATGCATTGTTTGTTCTCAAAAATCTATAGATATACAATTTAATAAATGTATTGCTGATTATCACAGTCATTATTATATTCCTATCACATTTTATCACAGATTTTCCTTTTCTTTATCACAGTTGAATTCCTGATTGAGTTACAAATTCATATAACAGCAAGTAAATATCGAATGATGCTTGTGCCAATAGGGTTCTTAAATTGGTTGGGAGATGAGATTTCAAGTCAATCAGACTTTTAATTAAATTGATTCTTTGTCTTTCATATTTATTGCATTCAAAAAAGATATGATCAAAATCCCCTTCCTTCCCGCATGTGCAGAAAGGATCGTCTCTAAGTTTAATTTTGTGTAAGTATTCCGGTGTAAGGGCGTGGCCCAGTCTTAATCTTGATATCAAGGTATAAAATTGTCTATTTACAAAGGGTCCGCTTCTGAACCAGGGTACTTTTTGAATGGATGGTTGTATCTTTGCGTAGTTGATACCTTTCAGTTTAGATGTTGTTTTCCATTCACTCTCCCATTCCTGTTGTATGTTTCTTTGCAGAATTCGGAATATGTCTTCTCCGGGGATTTCGATGTCAATAATTTCATCTCCGTGACCCATTGCTGCCAGTTGATCCGCCTTTTCGTTACCCTTGATCCCTGTATGTCCAGGAATCCATGCCAAGTGGATTTCGAGGCCTCTTGTATGTGCTCTGTGTAACAATTCAATTATTTCTAAAACATACGGGTGCGTGCGAGTCTTGAAACTAAATTCTTTTATAGCTTCGACTGTGCTGAGGGAGTCCGTCAAAATAGCTGCCTTCGTAATTCCTCTCTCCAGACACACTCTGATCGCTAATGATACGGCGAAAGCCTCTGCCCCAAAGATGGATAGCTGTTCGGGGACATGTATATGTTCTTCTAATGCCATCGTAGGAGAATAAATACCACAAGCAACACTCTCACCTCTCTCCTTCCGAATGGAGCCATCTGTATAAAACTGGTGGGATGCCGACCACTCTTCCTTCACGTAATTTTCCACCTCTGCTCTTATTATGTTATTTTGTTCAGTGCATGTTCCCTTGCGTGACATAGCGCCAGGAATTCTTTTGACGATTGGACGCTATTGTCTTGTCTCGTATACCAAAGAGTGCACCCCAAGGTCTCGATCCTTATAGATATAGTCTATGTATGGTCTTATGTTCTTGTATATCCCAATGATGAGAGGAGCCCTTGATCCTTGTAAATTTTCATAGGTTATAATCAGTTTATTTATTTTGTCGTTCCACATGCCACCAACCCTGGACACACTTCTCACTGCAAATCTAGTCCCCAATAATTTGGCTCTAGTTTCCAACGACGTCTCCCCAGCTTCGATCATCAATGCGTTTGTAGGTGAAGATCTTAAGGCTCCCAGTATCAGCCGATATGCCTGATAAGCTATTCTCTGGAGTGACGACATCGTGACCACAGGTAAGGGCATCATAATCCATAGCCCATATTCCAATCTAGATCGGATAATGGCCTTGTATAACGTACTCAAAATGAGTGGGTCTCCACCCCACTTTGTCGATGCAAGAGACCTCATGAGATTTACTCCGCCTATACATACCTTCAGTACATGGTTTACGTGCATTTTCCAGCTGAGTTTAGTGTTCAGATGGAACCCCAGATATTTAACATTCTCGGAGTATTGGATTTCTTGTTGGTGATAGTGTAGTATGGGACGATCTATACTTCTTTTCCTCGTGAAAAGCATAGCTTTTGTTTTTGTGTGTGATATGTCAAGTTTTCGATGTTCTAAAAATTCTCGCAATGAGTCCAGTGCACTATTTATTGTCACTGCTGCATCATCCTCATCATCAAAGACTGAATAAATTACTAGATCATCCGCATATGTTATGGCTTGTACCTTAAATTTCTCCATTTGCTCATTTAGTCCTGACATGTAAATATTAAAGAGAATAGGACTGAGAGCGCTCCCCTGTGGTAGTCCTCTGTAGTTTGTTCTTTGGCCAAGATTATTATGATCTGATTTTAGTTTTATAATTTTCTGGGACATCAGCCTGTGAACCATCGACGCGAATTTTGCTGGAGCACCAGTTTCCTTAATGATTTTAGTCAACGTTGGAATGTGAACATTATCGTAAGCTCCTTCGATATCTACAAAAACTGCTAATAAAGATTTTCTAAGTTTTAGGGTTGATTGTATTTCTGCGACGAAGGTCGAAACGGCGTGGTGCACTCCTCTGCCCTTTCTGAATCCAAACTGACTTTCATCAAATATTTGGTTGTTCTCAAACCACCAGTCAAATCTGTCCGCTAGGATGCGTTCGAAAATCTTTCTAACACATGAGAGCAAGGAGATTGGCCGATAGCTGGAAGCTTCGTTTGGATTTTTTCCCGGTTTTGGAATAGGTACAACGGAAACCTCGCTCCATTCGGACGTCATCTCATTATCATTCCATAATCTATTATAAATATTCTGAAGGTTCACTTTATATTCGTATGGAAGATTTTTAAGCATGGAGTAGGATATTTCGTCTGTTCCTGTAGCAGAGTCTTTTCTATTGTGCATAGCTCTCGCTATTTCCATCATTGTAATTGAAGCCTCACAACCGTTGTTTACGTGTTCGCTTGGTGTTGGTTCCTCCAAGGTGAGCTCTTCCAGCGAGGGAACGTATGCCGGACATAAAGTGTTCAAAAATGCTTCGTTCCACCTATTATCCGTTGACGGCCCAGAGTGGGAATTAAATACTGCCCTCTTATATATCTTAATTTTTCTCCAAATGTCTCCAATCGGTGTCTCTCGGTTTAAGGAACTGCAGAAATTTCTAAAATGCATTCTCTTCTTTAGCAATAGGAACCTTTTGGATGTTGCTATATGTCTCTTGGCAATTACAAAATTGATTTCAGTTCTATCTCTCATATAAATCTTAATTACATGTTGTCTTATGTTTACCATTCTCTGGCATTCTTCATCCCACCAAGGACACGGGTTTCTTCGTTTTCTTTCGTCTTTTATAACGACACTCTCGACCGCATCATGCATGTTTTTGGCAAAGTTTTCGTATGTTATATTTTTATTTAAACTCTTGCTTTCCAAAAATTCTCGGTATTTTCCCCAGTCTCTGGTTTTTGGCCTATTGGGAATTTTCTTTATAGTTGGTATCCTGGTATATCTGGCGTCTGATACTATTACTTCTGCAAAGACCGGAAAATGGTCACTGCCAAGTGTGTCCCATCCGGTGTAACAGTTTATTCTATCGACCAACTCTTCCGAGGACAGGATTAGGTCGATTATACTTTGATTCTGCTTGGCGTATGTAAAAAGTGTCGGTCGACGGTCATTTAGGACTTGCAAATCTCTTTCCGTAATAATCTCTTGAAGAGCTTTTCCTTTAAGATCATCATAGGCACAACCCCACGTCCTGTGGTGTCCGTTAAAGTCTCCGGTAATGATGTAATTCTCGTCTGTTCCATATAACACCTGTCTCCAATGTTCGATTGTAAAATGCGAATCCGGAGGAATATAGCCTGCAATTAAATTGATATTATTGATTTTAATTTTAATGAAATGAGTGTTTACTACTGGTTCTCTTATAGCAATCTCCTCGTAAACAAGAGGTTTTCTTATGAGGACCGATAGGCCTCCATATCCATCATCTCTCAGTTTTTTGATGTGGTAATAATTTGGGGTTGTAAAATGTATATTTTCTTTTAGCCATGTTTCACAGACGACTATAACGTCTTGCTTGTTATCTTTAAGGAATCCAAAGAGGCTTGGTTTGTTCTTAATAATACTCCTAGCGTTCCATGTCATTACTTTTAGTTGTTTGTTATTCATTGTCCAAGACATGATACATGTTATAATATGCATGTTCCTTACCTATTTGATTGTCCAATTTTTTGGGGGAGCGGGGTGTTATTTTCTCTTGCATCTTGCTTCCGCTGTCTTTGTACTCGGTGCTGGAAGTGGAGGGCCCCGCCTCGGAGTCCATGTACCAATCTTGAACCTGTCGCGGTCCGGGTGTTATAATGGGTTGTGACGAAGTGTGGTCATCCCAATGTGGGGTGTTTTTATGAGTTTTTTTATCGGAGTTGTTGGTAAACAGAAGTTCACTTGGAACGTCTGTTTTTCGTCTTTTTCCTGGTAGAGTGGTTGTAGGTGGCTTTTGTGAGATAGTGATTGTCTTTTTATAATTTTTCTTGAGATCATTATGCTGAGTTGTTGTTTCCAGGTATCCATCTTTTGACATTTGATGTCTATTCTCACTTCTGCTCATGGTTTTTAGTTCTGGATATCTTTTAGGATCGACTATCAGTTGGCTTAACAGTGGAGAATTTCTTTGATTATTTAGTGTTTCCCCACCTACCTTTTGTGCGGCTTCATAAAAAGAGTAGCTATATTTCGTCATCACCTCCTTGATTTTTCTTTGTCTTACATATTCTTGACATTTTCTTTGGTTTGCTGGGGTGCCCCTTTCATTGCTAAGGTGGTTTTCTCCGCAAAAGGTACATTTTGGATTCTCTTTGTTAGTACAAAACTCTAATTTGTGTTCCTGGGAGCAGGCTGGGCATCTTTCTTTTGATTTACACTGAGATCCCGTATGTCCATAACGGAGACAGTTGTAACATTGGATAACGGGGGCAATATACGGTTCTGGGTGACGAATACACAAGAAGAGCGATACAGTTGATGGAAGGACAATTCCTCTAAATGTGGCAACTACTGATGCTGTGTTTACATACTGGATTCCGTCTTCAGTCATGATTCTTCTCTTCATACGGTGCACATGTAATACTCTTTCGCCTCCATCGGTTTCGAGATGTGATAGAAGCTCTTCTTCGGTCAGGTTTGGGTCTATTCGACGGATTACGCCCTTGCACGTGATCCTGTGGTTTGGAATGAACGACCTCCAGCCATTTTTGCTGGATATGTCACTTTCTATAAAGTTGTTAGCAGATTTTCTACTGTGGAATTCAATTTCCAATCTATTTCTCCCTCTTTTCTCAATTTTTTTTATGCCCTCTGTTTTATTGTTGTATAGCATCTTACCAATCTTAAGGTCTCGCATTTGTCCAATATTTTTATCTAATGATTCGATACAGACTATGAACGGAGCATAATCCTTACTTAAATATAACAATTTTGGCTTGGGTATGAACGCAATATCGTTTTTAATTAACACTTTGGTCCATAACTCAACTGTCTGGTTTGATATAGGCGCTTTGAGGCCTTTCTGGTTGGTATAAAAACCCAATTTCAGGCAATCACGTGTTTCAAGTAATATATCTTTTGATAATAAAATTTCAGCCAAAGTCGCTTCGTCAATATTTCCGATATTACTTTCTAAATAGTCAATTATATTCGCTGCGGTCGTTTTTTTATTACTTTCGTCAATAAGATTAATAAAAGAAGCTAAAATTGGAGGTGGCGTACCACCTCCGCTTTCGGAGTCCATTTTAGGATCGCTTTCAATGTGTTTTTTTGGTTTTTATTCTTTATATTCTAAGTTATATTATGATACAGATAGTTTAACAGGACAGGGATAACAAACAATAACAGTTAAACACTTAAAACTTACCACGGGGCAGTTTATTTACTTATTCGGAGCAATTTACTTTCGTTCAGCGTACACACCGAACACACGTTGGGTTGAATTCAATTGATTTTTGGTTATTATAATATAAAAATACAACTTTATTAATATTAAAGTAATTTGGCTATTCGATTATAGAGGGCTCTCAATAAAATCTTACTAAATCATAAAATTAAAAACTTTTCTCTTTTAGGGATTATTCTTTAATAAATTTACGACGATTTTTATATAAATAAAATTAATTTAAAAAGATTAATTAACAGTTTATAGAGTGACATAACAAAACATAATATTCAAGATAACCTCACTTTAATGTCATGCCGGTTACGTGAATTGTGTTAATTTTTAGGGGTAAATTTTAGTGATTGAAGAAGAATGTTAACTCTATGGAAATCCAGTTCTTTAAAATATCGCGCCATGAGCGCAAAAACCGGGTTTTGTTTTTCAACGTTCTTTCGAGAAGGTACAAGAAACTCAAGTTTGCTGTTAAATGTTATAAGCATGGGGAGAAAATCAAAAAGAAAACGTGATAAAATCTTAACATCAGCAATAAATGATAGAATATCTTCTATTAGAAATTCAGAGAATCAGAATGTACCAACAAATCTTGTACAAGATACACAGAAAAAGGTAACGCCAAAAAAAAAGGTGCAATCTTTAAGTCCCTGGAAAACTGTGGTAAGTTTCTATGAAGAATACTCGATACAACAAAAAATAAAGTTTAATTTATCACCACAATACGATAACATAAATAATTTTATTCAATGTACATTAAAATTAAAATATCCAATAAAAGTCAACATACGGTCTATTGGACAATCGAGAAAATTAGCTTTACAGAGCTGCTCCTTAGAAGTGTTACAAGTTTTAAAAGAAAACAATTTTATTAATGACAAAAAACTATTAACTTATAATGATTTTGTTGATGTTACTGCAAGATATGAGAATCAACGTAAATGGGGACCAACCAATCTGTTTAGAAGCGCTATTTTAGATATAAATAAAAATAATATGATCGCGCAAACTTCTTTAACACCTAAACGCAACATCACAACAACCTCGCGATATAATCTTAGAAGTTTAACATCAGAAAAACCAAAACCAGTTCAACCCAACCAATCAAGTTCAGATAAAATTGTTTTAACCCCAAAATCAACTATTCACAATTATTACAACATCATTTCATCTCAATTAAATAAAGACTATGGTGTTACAACATCTTATACTCACTTAAAACATCATCACTTACCTTGGGCTTGTACTTATCATGTAAAATGGCCTGAGGAGATTGTATTCACAAAATCTGGTTTTTCAAAAAAAGAAGCCGCCGGAAAAGTCTGCGTCGAAATTTTGAACTATTTACAGTCTTTAAATTTGATTAGCTCACGTGGTGTTCCAATTTTGAAAGAAGAAAAAATTAATGAAAAGCAACAATCAAAAATAATTAGTTTAAAAGATGATACAGTAAAACAATTAAATAAAATTAACATGATTTATCAAGAGAAATTGCTTAAAAGTCTACCTGATTATTCAATAAATTTAGATGATAGTTTAAATGAAGAGCGCAAAGAATTATTTCCAAATCAACGTCGAGCACAAAAAAAATCATTCATGCACATTATTGAAGAGAAAACTAATCTACCAATATCAAAATACAAGTAAACCAACAAATCTTAATTATTTAATTTTTTTTTGATGTTTATTTTTTGTAGAAATGACATTATTGAAGCTGTAAATAATAATCAAGTTACTATTATTAAAGGTGAACCTGGTTGTGGTAAAAGTACCAGAGTTCCTCAGTATCTTTTGGAAGGTTGGGCTAAAAGTCAGGATCAAGAACATTGCAAAATTCTTGTTACCCAACCTAGAAGAATAGCTGCTATTAGTTTAGCTGAACGTGTTTCATATGAAAGAAATGAACAGGTAAAAATATCATGCATAATAAAATTATAAGCATATTTTAAAAAGTTTTTCAAAAAAAGCTAACTCATACCTTAACCTTTGAGCTGGCCGATTTTATAACAGGAGCGGGCGCGTGTCATAAATTTTATGAAATCAGGTCCGTATTAATAAGTATTACGTTATTTTTAATAAAACATATTTTGCTAGAGTAAAATATTTAATTTATACAGGGTCATTCGCGACGACCGTCCATTAGAACTATACAGGGTTCTGGCCAAAATAAAAGTTTGATAATTCAGATTTAAGTATTATCAATTTCTAGCACTTCCGGTTATACCGGAAGTCGTCACTTACTTTATTTTTTTAAACGGTACACCTGTATATTTTTACATATTTGGATTTGTCTGTTTTCAAGGTTTATGATTTACTTTACTTTTTGCAATTTGATTCGGCCGTTCTCGAGTTATTCGAATTTTTCTAGAAAAATCTGCTTCAACAGACATTTGTTCAAAAAATCAGAGAACACTCGATTTTTGGGATATCAATTTGGGATTAAGAACATGCTTAAGCAACATGATGGAGTATGTTTTGGTGCCGAGAACGGCTGTCTAGAACGTTTGGCCACTTTATTATGGCACGTTAACTTTTCGAAACTTGGAAGTACCATAACTTCATTTTTTTAAATGGCACCCCCCATATTTTATTACTTAGTCGTCTTGGGTGTCTCTTTTTACATTTTTTACACCCATATGTCCTATACCTAGCATTTATAGTTTGGGAGATAATTAGGGTTTTTTGAAAAATGCACATATATCATATATATATATATATAATGAAGTGGGGGTTTGAAAATTTGCAGACCAGCTTTTTAACTATAATATTTTCATATTTCAAATGGAACACCCTGTATTTTAATACATTTTTTAAATTTTTGTTCAATTTTAGGCCACTTGTATGTTACATACTCTATACCTAAGTTGAGTCATTTTTGAGATTTTAATTTTTTGTAATCAAAATCAAGTACAAGGTAACTTTCTATAATTTATAAATCATTCAATGTCATTCAAATCTCAGTTTTGACATTACAATTTTTTTTGTGATGTAAAATGATCGAATTTGACAGTTACAATATCAATTGGTAGCAGAAAATAAGCTAAATATGTCATTTAGAATATCAAACTGTCAATTTTATCTTTAAGCTATCATTTAGATGTTACTTTTGGCACTAAAATTCTTGTGTGATGTAAAATAATCAAATTTTACACTTAAAACGTCAATTGGTAGCAAAAATTGAGGTTGACCTGTCATTAAGAATGTCAAATTGTAAGAAAATTGTAATTTAATCTTCAATATGTCATTCAAATGTCAGTTTTGACGTTAAAATTTTCTTGTGATGCAAAATGATCAAATTTTACAGTTAGGACGTCAATTGGTAACAAAAATTGAGGTTGACCTGTCATTAAAAATGTCAAACTGTCAATTTTATCTTTAAATTATCATTTAGATGTTACTTTTGGCATTAAAATCTTCGTGTGATGCAAAATGATCGAATTTTACAGTTAGAACGTCAATTGGTAGCAAACATTGAGGTTGACCTGTCATTAAGAATGTCAAATTGTACGAAAATTAAAATTTAATCTTCAATGTCATTCAAATGTCAGTTTTGACGTTAAAATTTTCTTGTGATGCAAAATGATCAAATTTTACAGATAGAACGTCAATGGGGTCATACACGATTTTTTTTTTATTATATTTTCTGAAAGTTTATATAAAAATATAGTTACCGTTATTTTTTTTAAAAATATTTTCGAACAAAGTCATTGTTAAAAAAATTATTGAAAATTTATATACCCATTTGCGCTTTTAAAATTCCCGCGTTGATGACGTGTGATTCTCACTTTTGCGTCCCCTGCTACCCGCTCAAATGCGAGAAAGAGATGAACGTCATTTAGGTTGTATTGAAAAGAGATAGAGTGTTTGTAGGTTATGTTTATTATGTTTTGTTCATGGATGTAATAGAGACACTCTATTACATCCATGGTTTTATTTTGACACTGTCACACCGCAAGCGCTATCTAACGGACAATTTAACTTGTTTTAGGCAGTGCGGTTCCTACGTCACAGAAAAGCCGCGAAATTATTTCGTTTAAATATTTGCAATTTTTCACTTCAAATTACGCAAAATATAAAATTGATCAAAATATTTCTTTTACTTTGTGTTCATGCATATACTTGCATATATCGTTTGACATAAAAATTTTCTCTAAATTTAATAAGTGTGTATGACCCCATTGGTAGCAAAAATTGGCGTTGACCTGTCATTAAGAATGTCAAATTGTAAGAAAGTTGTAATTTAATCTTCAATATGTCATTCAAATGTCAGTTTTGACGTTAAAATTTTCTTGTGATGCAAAATGATCGCATTTTACAGTTAGAACGTCAATTGCTAGCAAAAATTGAGGTTGACCTGTCATTAAAAATGTCAAACTGTCAATTTTATCTTTAAGTTATCATTTAGATGTTACTTTTGGCATTAAAATCTTCGTGTGATGCAAAATAATCAAATTTAACAGTTAGAATGTCAATTGGTAGCAAACATTGAGGTTGACCTGTCATTAAAAATGTCAAACTGTCTATTTTATTGGCAATTGTAGCCTCCAGGTTCATCATGGTGAGTATTAATAGGATAAAAAAGAATAAGTCCACGATGATTATTTATTATTTTTTTCTAATTTCGGTACAATAATGTTTCGCTTTTTCTAAAAACGTCTTCAGGTACGACTAGAATAATATGGAACATAATTATTACTAGTGGACGGGTTTTTTTGTTGGTGATATAAAATTAAAAATTATAAAAAGTTCTTACCGTCAAAAACTAAGAATGATGAACATGTGAAAAAATGATCAAGTGGAAAAATTTCTCTTACAAAAAACTACGACGGACCGATGATTAAAAATATAATTTTGGATTAAAGAAAAAAGTGAAATTTTTTTGAAAACGGCGTGGGTTTACCATGTCAGGTTAAAAACTCCAATAATCATCGTGGACTTATTCTTTTTTATCCTATTAATATGTCTATTTTATCTTTAAGTTATCATTTAGATGTTACTTTTGGCATTAAAATCTTCGTGTGATGCAAAATGATCGAATTTTACAGTTAGAATGTCAATTAGTAGCAAAAATTGACGTTGACCTGCCATTAAGAATGTCAAATTGTAATTTAATCTTCAATATGTCATTCAAATGTCAGTTTTGACGGTAAAATTTTCTTGTGATGCAAAATGATCGAATTTTACAGTTAGAACGTCAATTGGTAGCAAAAATTGAGGTTGACCTGTCATTAAGAATGTCAAATTGTAAGAAAATTGTAATTTAATCTTCAATATGTCATTCAAATGTCAGTTTTGAAGTTAAAATTTTCTTGTGATGCAAAATGATCGAATTTTACAGTTAGAACGTCAATTGGTAGCAAAAATTAAGGTTAATCTGTCATTAAAAATGTCAAACTGTCAATTTTATCTTTAAGTTATCATTTAGATGTTACTTTTGGCATTAAAATCTTCGTGTGATGCAAAATAATCAAATTTTACACTTAAAACGTCAATTGGTAGCAAAAATTGAGGTTGACCTGTCATTAAGAATGTCAAATTGTAAGAAAATTATAATTTAATCTTCAATATGTCATTCAAATGTCACTTTTGACGTTAAAATTTTCTTGTGATGCAAAATGATCGAATTTTACAGTTAGAACGTCAATTGGTAGCAAAAATTGAGGATGACCTGTGATTAAGAATGCCAATTTGTAGGAAAATTGTAATTTAATCTTCAATATGTCATTCAAATGTCACTTTTGACGGTAAAATTTTCTTATGATGCAAAATGATCGAATTTTACAGTTAGAACGTCAATTGGTAGCAAAAATTGAGGTTGACCTGTCATTAAGAATGTCAAATTGTAAGAAAATTGTAATTTAATCTTCAATATGTCATTCAAATGTCAGTTTTGAAGTTAAAATTTTCTTGTGATGCAAAATGATCGAATTTTACAGTTAGAACGTCAATTGGTAGCAAAAATTAAGGTTAATCTGTCATTAAAAATGTCAAACTGTCAATTTTATCTTTAAGTTATCATTTAGATGTTACTTTTGGCATTAAAATCTTCGTGTGATGCAAAATAATCAAATTTGACAGTTAGAACGTCAATTGGTAGCAAAAATTGAGGATGACCTGTGATTAAGAATGCCAATTTGTAGGAAAATTGTAATTTAATCTTCAATATGTCATTCAAATGTCACTTTTGACGGTAAAATTTTCTTATGATGCAAAATGATCGAATTTTACAGTTAGAACGTCAATTGGTAGCAAAAATTGAGGTTGACCTGTCATTAAGAATGTCAAATTGTAAGAAAATTGTAATTTAATCTTCAATATGTCATTCAAATGTCAGTTTTGAAGTTAAAATTTTCTTGTGATGCAAAATGATCGAATTTTACAGTTAGAACGTCAATTGGTAGCAAAAATTAAGGTTAATCTGTCATTAAAAATGTCAAACTGTCAATTTTATCTTTAAATTATCATTTAGATGTTACTTTTGGCATTAAAATCTTCGTGTGATGCAAAATAATCAAATTTGACAGTTAGAACGTCAATTGGTAGCAAAAATTGAGGATGACCTGTGATTAAGAATGCCAATTTGTAGGAAAATTGTAATTTAATCTTCAATATGTCATTCAAATGTCACTTTTGACGTTAAAATTTTCTTGTGATGCAAAATGATCGAATTTTACAGTTAGAACGTCAATTGGTAGCAAAAATTGAGGTTGACCTGTCCTTAAGAAAGTCAAATTGTAATTTAATCTTCAATATGTCATTCAAATGTCAGTTTTGACGTTTTAATTTTCTTGTGATGCAAAATGATCGAATTTTACAGTTAGAACGTGAATTGGTAGCAAAAATTGAGGTTGACCTGTCATTAAGAATGTCAAATTGTAAGAAAATTGTAATTTAATCTTCAATATGTCATTCAAATGTCAGTTTTGACGTTTGACGTGTCCAAAAGACATAGTTACATGAATACTTTAGCGTTAAATCGTTTCAAATGCATAATATAAGGAGATATATTATAAAAACGAAAATTGTCATAAATTTGATGACAGCGCGCCCCCTCGAAGGTTAAAAAACGATTTATAACCAAGTCTATGTAAACTTATGTAATTATTATTATTTTACATTTAGGTTGGAAAAACTGTTGGATATCAAGTTCGTTTACAAAATTCATTTTGTCCACGATTGGGAAAAATTCTATACTGTACAACAGGAATTCTTTTACGAAAAATGCAAGCAGATCCACATCTCTTAGACTGTTCTCACGTAATTCTAGATGAAGCACACGAAAGGGATGTAAACACCGATTTGTTAATGAATCTTTTACGTTCAGGTTTGGAGAAGAATAAAAACTTAAAACTTGTTGTTATGTCCGCTACAATTGATGCGGGAATTTTCCAAGAATATTTTAAATCGTCCCCAGTTTTTAATATTCCTGGTTTTACATATCCCGTAAAACAACATTTTATTAACAACGCTAATTCATTAAATTTTTCGAAAACTTTGGAAATGTGCGAATCTAAAATTCCGCACGTTGTTTGCCCAGAAGTGGTAAAACTAATCGATTATATTCATAACAATAAAGGAGATGGTGCGATTTTGTGCTTTTTACCTGGTTGGGAAGAGATTAAAACGATTGCGGAGTTACTAGAAGATCGTCGCGATATTCGTACGTTATGTTTACATTCCAGGCTCTCGATGGTGGAACAAAAATTAATATTTTCAAAACCCCCTCGGGGAATGCGCAAAGTTATTTTATCAACAAATATTGCTGAAACTTCCGTAACCGTGGATGATGTTGTTTACGTCATTGATACAGGAATACAGAAGGAAACTAGATTTGATATAACCAAAGGCGTAACTTGTTTAGATAAATCTTGGATTTCCCAAGCAAATGTTAAACAGAGAAAAGGACGAGCTGGAAGATGTCAACCTGGCGAAAGTTTTCATCTATATCCTAAAGAAAAATGCGAACACTTCGAAGAATATCCACTACCAGAAATTTTAAGAACATCCCTCACAAAAATCGTTCTTGATAGTAAAGTTTACAGTAACAATATGAACGCAATCGAATTCATGAGCCAGTTAATTTCACCACCAAGCGATGATGCTATAAAATTGGCTGTTAAAGAATTGATTGATTTGGAACTTTTAGATATAGATGAAAATTTAACAACACTTGGTCGCGCATTAGCCAATTTTCAATTAGAGCCGAAATTAGCTAAAACTATGGTAAATGCAATGGTTTTCAAATGCGTTACCCCAATAATCGATATTGTTACGTTATTTTCTGAAGAAAAAGAACTCTTTATGGGCGGATTACGCTGCAAGGAAACGGTTAAAAAAATTAAAAAAGCTTTTTGTAGTAGCAGCGATCATTTATCTTTAATGAAAATGTTTGAAAAATGGTTAGAATACATTGAAACTGATGAAATTAATGCAGCGCAACGATTTTGTTTAAGAAATAATTTAGTTGAATCAAAATTGCATACTTTACAACGTGAGAGGTTTTATTATAACAAAGTTATACAGTAAATTTCATATACAACTAATATTTGTATAGAAACCAGGGTGTATCTACTTGCTTTGTCCAACATAAAATGCAACATGTCTCAATGTTTTTGGTTGTAGGTCTAATGTTAGTTTTAGTGACAGTGGTAGGCAGCGCTAATTAATATAAAATATTAAAATCCCTAGATTATCAAAGTACCGCGGTTCATGAAGCCTGTGTATTCGAAATATTCGAGCCAAAATGACGGTTTGACAGCTTGTCAGTGCATGTTTTACAAAAATAATGCCGTCGTGTTGCCTTTGGAGTTGCAAAAATAGCAGTAAGAAGGGCTTTCGACTCTTCAGAGTACCACGAGAAAAAAAAGAAACTAAACTTGGCATAATTTTATCAACAAAACGTCATAGTTTTAAATTTCCCGCTTGATTTTCGAGCCAAAATGGCGGCAAACCGCGGTACTTTGTAAATCTAGGGACTTTATAAAATATCATTATGTTTCATATTTTTATTGAACTAAAACTAGAACTAACACTAGACCTAGAACTAGAAACTTATCATAAGGACGTCTCTTTTTTCCCAAGCAAAAGTTTTCCTTTGCAAAACTACCCAATGCCTGTACTATTAAGCTATGTTGCGTTTTATATGGGACAGTGCAAGTTCATATATTGCGAGTTATATGAAATTCCCTGTATAAACTACAACTAGAACTAATGCTCGACCTAGAACTAGACAGTTTCGGGTTAAGCCATGCGTTTTTTGGAAAAGCGTTTGACGAATCAGTTAGTTTGACAAAATATGTTAACTAAGTTTTTGTGAAAACCTGTAAGTTAGGCCATCCTGTTGTTAAACTGGGACTCTTGGTGACTTTGTGCAGCAATCTCCAATCGCGGAAATATCTCCTCAGGGTGGCTAGGTCATTTATTGGTATTTGCTCAGTAGTCACCAATTCTTTATGATTGGTAGTCAGCATCCAGTTGTCTGCGTATCCGTTTTTTTTTGATGTTATGGAGCCTTATTGCTCATGATGACTTACATCATATACAGCAGTGGTGTCCATAACATCGATAAAATCATAAATCTGAAATATCTATATCTGAACCTCAGAGCAAAAAAAAAGGAAGGTTAAACCCTTCGGTTGATCTTGGCAAGATATTTATATAAAAAGTCGATTTTGATCAAAAATTAGTGGACACCACTGCTCTAAATAGATTAAACGTCAAAATTGTTGATTTTAGAAAATTAACTCAATTATAACTCAAAAACTATAAGCGATGGGGAAATATTTTTTATACATAAAACCTTAGTAATGGACCATAAAGACTAGATCCATAAAAAGATTGAACCCAATTATTACCATTTTTTATTTATAAGCTCTAAACCGATTAAACATCAAAATAGTTGATTTTCGAAAATTAACTCAATCATAACTCATAAAATAAAAGCGATGGGGAAATATTTTTTATACATAAAACCTTAGTAATGGACGATAAAGACTAGATCCATAACAAGATTGAACCCAATTATTACCATTTTTTATTTATAAGCTCTAAACCGATTAAACATAAAAATTGTTGATTTTCGAAAATTAACTCAATCATAACTCATAAAATAAAAGCGATGGGGAAATATTTTTTATACATAAAACCTTAGTAATGGACCATACAGACTGGATCCATAAAAAGATTGAACCCAATTATTACCATTTTTTATTTATTAGCTCTAAATCGATTAAACATCAAAATTGTGGATTTTCGAAAATTAACTCAATTATAACTCATAAAATAAAAGCGATGGGGAAATATTTTTTATACATAAAACCTTAGTAATGTACCATAAAGACTAGATCCATAAAAAGATTGAACCCAATTATTACCATTTTTTATTTATAAGCTCTAAATCGATTCAACATCAAAATTGTTTATTTTCGAAAATTAACTCAATCATAACTCATAAAATAAAAGCGATGGAGAAATATTTTTTATACATAAAACCTTAGTAATGGACGATAAAGACTAGATCCATAAAAAGATTGAACCCAATTATTACCGTTTTTTATTTATAAGCTCTAAACCGATTAAACATCAAAATTGTTGATTTTCGAAAATTAACTCAATTATAACTCAAAAACTATAAGCGAATGGGAAATATTTTTTATACATAAAACCTTAGTAATGGACCATAAAGACTAGATCCATAAAAAGATTGAACCTATTTATTACCATTTTGTATTTATAAGCTCTAAATCGATTAAACATCAAAATTGTTGATTTTCGAAAATTAACTCAATCATAACTCATAAAATAAAAGCGATGGGGAAATATTTTTTATACATAAAACCTTAGTAATAGACCATAAAGACTAGATCCATAAAAAGATTGAACCCAATTATTACCATTTTTTATTTATAAGCTCTAAATCGATCAAACATCAAAATTGTTGATTTTCGAAAATTAACTCAATCATAACTCATAAAATAAAAGCGATGGGGAAATATTTTTTATACATAAAACCTTAGTAATGGGCCATAAAGACTAGATCCATAAAAAGATTGAACCCAATTATTACCATTTTTTATTTATAAGCTCTAAATCAGTGGTGGCCATAATGTCGATCGCCAAGAAAATCATGAGTCTGAAATATCCATATCTGGGCCTCAGAACAAAAAACAGGCAAGACATTTATATAAAAAGTCGATCTTGATCAAAAATTAGTGGACACCACTGGTATACAGAAACATCAAACACTTTTTCAAAAGAACTCGAAATATTCTAATTCTAGTGAAAGTGAAACCTTCTAAAATTTATTTATTTATTTTAGAATTAAGAGATATTCATTTTGAATACTTAGAAAAATATTTGAAAAATGTTTTACCAATTTCTGATGATTTATCTGATAATGATGAGTTGATAAAAGGAGTTTTACTATCTGGTGTTGGTACTTTAATGGAATACTCATCAAAAGTAAAAGGAAAAAAGAAAAAACACGTTTTATTAACAAGGTAAGAAAATTTTTAATATTTTTCGTCCAATTATTTAATACTTTCATTCGCCTTTTAGAAGTGGTCATAATGCAGTAATCACAACTGAAAGCGTTAATAGCAGACGCGCTTCATATTCAAGTGATTACTTAATTTATATAAATGAAGTTGTTTCAAACGTTCGAAGAACTAGTGTAATTAGAGAAACAAGTTTAGTCTCATTGCTTACCCTACTTTTATTTAAAAACAATAAAATAATTATAGAAAATGTATTTATTACTGTTTTTAGTTCATTTAAAAATTTATTATTATATGTTTTTTAGTTACCTCAAAATGAACATTCCTCTGACATTAACTCAACCGATCAAGTACTTTTAAAGTTAGAGAATACTAAATATAAATACATCTGTGATAGAAGGTAACATATTTTATAAGTTTATTTATTATATTAATTAATTTTATTTTCAGCCAAGCGGAGGCGATACAAAGTTGTAAAGAAGTTTTGCAATCAATGTTACAATATTACATCTTTCAATTAACAAACAGTGGTGTTTATAATGAAAATGTCAATAAAAATTGGGATGAAATGTTAAATATACTTAATAGTCTCTTAGAGGATGTTAAGATTTCGTAATTTTTTTTAGATAGCCAGATTATTTTATTGTCAGTTGATAATCAACTGCTATGTGTTTTGATTTTGTTTTAATAAATATTTTCTTATCGTTGTTGTAATACTTAGCGTTTTATTAACCTTCTTTTGGGTGCTATTGGTATTACAGGCACAATTAAAATGAAGCCTGAAAGTGTAGCAGTTCCTGTTAATTTACTCTTTTTACGTGTAAGGAAGGTAATATCAGTAATAAGAAAGCTACTGATTTACGCAAATATGGTGTTCTGTATCTCAGTACCCGTCTTATACTAAATTTCAACGAACTAACTCCGATCGAGTTTCAGCACCTGAACAATAATTTTTTACGTTATTTAATCTTTGAATATTTAATTTTTAATACTGTTTTACTTGTGTGATGTTTTATACACAAGTTATTAATCTATAAATTTGGGTTTCTTTAATTTTAAGAGACTCTTATTAAAAAAAACTCAGAGTTTCGGGCAAGTTCAGGTTCAAAAGAATGTTAATCAGGTTCGACAAAAAAATCATTTAATTAACACAAAATCAAATTAACTCGTTTTATGAGTAACAAAAAAAATGGTTTTCCTAAATTAACTTTAATAACAATGCTTATTTACGAGAGATAAATTTTTAAATAAAATAGATAACAGCGGTTATCGACTAAAATATCGATATTAGAGAGAACCCGTTTATTATTTGAGAGAGAGAGAGTAGGATAAAACTAGTTAGAACCAAAATTGGCTTGTGTGCATAAGTTTCAGCACAATTGTTGCTACAGCAATTAATGTAAGGTCAGGTAAATATTAAAATTTTAATATAACTATAGTAACAACTTCACTTATACATTTTTATTTTATGAATGTTTTAGGATGGAGCACATAAGACCAACAATCAGAATGTGATAATGCTTTAAGATTGGAAACGAATTAGGAACATAAATTATAATGTGATACAGAACATAAACTCTCTAGTCTGAATTAGTACACATAACTGAATTAATGTTAATTTTGGTGATATTCTTAACATTTCTAACTACTTTAATTGTAAATTTCAGTTATTTTATTTATTATTATTTCTGTTTATAGCTCTATAGATAGAAAATTGTTTATTATCTTAGTTTTAAGTTTTTTACTGTTCAAAACTGTACTTTTATTTTACAACATTCAATATTTAAATAAAATTTTTAAGTATAAAACATACACTTCTTAATTGCCCTAAAATCAAAAAATTATCTGAAAAGTTTTTTTAGAATAAAAAATATGTCACAATTGAAATTGGCGGTATTAGATATTAGTATGGAATCAAGCATTTGGTGGCGCTAGTGCTGAGCGACAAAAATTCAACGCTAATGTCACATCTATACATTATCTATGGTTAGAACTATGGTTAGAACCGTTCTTTAAAAATAACAAATGGCTGATGTCTTAAGTTGTCATCAAACTCGTTAAAAAAAATAGAATTAAATAAATGAACGTTATTCAAGAAAACTAATAAATCTTTACACACAAGTAAGTATTCATCAAAATTATAGGAAACTCTTGTGAGTTGTTCTTTGAGTTTGATTCTTTGATTTTTCTTTTTGTAGGTTATGTTAAATAATAAAATAAAATTATCATCCAACTCACTGTGAAAAAGAAAGGATTGGAGTTCAATGTGGTATCTGGATTATGGATTGTCTCTTGTGTTGGGGGCACTAACTAATTTTCTGGATTGTCTACAGGATTCTTCTTACGGGAAATTAAACTGTTTGTTCTTCGGAAATAGGGTCTTGGATGATCTCGAAGAAGTATCGGTAGTTTTCGGAATAGGTTGTAGGATGATTCACTTTTTATTTTAATATTGTAAGTTGATTTGACTTTTTAAAAAAATTATCTTAAATTTTTGAGGTTATCTCTTGAGATTCAAAATTTCTTCTATCTGACGACGTGGATTCGACGCTGGTCCGACGACGACTCTCCCACTCCCTGTTCGCGATCTCCTTATATACCCCGGCACTCCAACTGTTTTTTCCTCGTTTCTGATTGGCTCTTAGCTTCGCGCCCTTTTCAAAATTCAAAATTCTTGCTTCGAAACTAGCGTCATCTCTTGATCTTTCTCAGAATTAACCTTCAAAATTAAATTCTTTTTTCGTTGATTTCTCCCTTATTCCTTTATGAAACGTAATAAAACTTCGTATTCAACGCTGTCTTTTCTTGTTTTTAGACATACATTGGAGTACACGCCAAATTTCAACAATGAGTAAAGTTGGAAAAATTCAAATTTAAATCAAGGATTTCTTCCTCAAAATAACGTTAAAACCTCAAACGATGGATGAAAAATGTGCTTTAGGAGCTGAACTACAATAATTGATACATTTGAAAGTAAACAAAACGGTTTAAGATGAGATTTTCACCAACAAAAAATCTCTCTGTCACAAATTCTAGGTTATGTTCTCTCGGTGAACTAAGAGAATGTTAAAATTATTACAATACTTACCTCATTTTAATAAAAAAAAGGCAAAAACGTTAAGAATTTTTTAAGGCATAAATAAATATATTTTTGTGTAAAAAGAGGTAGAAAAAAATCGATACAGCAAATTAACAAAAAAAGTTCTTATAATATATTTAACTATAATAGACTTAATTAATAAAGCATTTAATTTTTTTATTTACAAAGACATAATTAAAATCACGGATATAATCAATATTTTTTATACATAAAACCTTAGTAATGGACCATAAAGACTAGATCCATAAAAAGATTGAACCCAATTATTACCATTTTTTATTTATAAGCTCTAAATCGATTAAACATCAAAATTGTTGATTTTCGAAAATTAACTCAATCATAACTCATAAAATAAAAGCGATGGGGAAATATTTTTTATACATAAAACCTTAGTAATGGACGATAAAGACTAGATCCATAACAAAATTGAATCCAATTATTACCATTTTTTATTTATAAGCTCTAAATCGATTAAACATCAAAATTGTTGATTTTCGAAAATTAACTCAATCATAACTCATAAAATAAAAGCGATGGGGAAATATTTTTTATACATAAAACCTTAGTAATGGACCATAAAGACTAGATCCATAAAAAGATAGAACCCAACTATTACCATTTTTTATTTATAAGCACTAAAACGATTAAACATCAAAATTGTTGATTTTCGAAAATTAACTCAATTATAACTCAAAAACTAAAAGCGATGGAGAAATACTTTATATACATAAAACCTTAGTAATGGGCCATAAAGACTAAATCCAAAAAAAGATTGAACCCAATTATTACCATTTTTTTATTTATAAGCTCTAAATCGATTAAACATCAAAATTGTTGATTTTCGAAAATTAACTCTATCATAACTCATAAAATAAAAGCGATGGGGAAATATTTTTTGTACATAAAACCTTAGTAATGGACCATAAAGATTAGATCCATAAAACGATTGAACCCAATTATTACCATTTTTTATTCATAAGCTCTAAATCGATTAAACATCAAAATTGTTGATTTTCGAAAATTAACTCAATCATAACTCATAAACTAAAAGCGATGGGGAAATATTTTTTATACATAAAACCTTAGTAATGGACCATAAAGACTAGATCCATAAAAAGATTGGACCCAATTATTACCATTTTTTATTTATAAGCTCTAAATCGATTAAACATCAAAATTGTTGATTTTCGAAAATTAACTCAATCATAACTCAAAAACTAAAAGCGATGGAGAAATACTTTTTATACATAAAACCTTAGTAATGGACCATAAAGACTAGATCTATAAAAAGATTGAACCCAATTATAACCGTTCTTTATTTAGTAGCTTTAAATCGATTAAACATCAAAATTGTTGATTTTCGAAAATTAACTCAATCATAACTCATAAAATAAAAGCGATGGGGAAATATTTTTTGTACATAAAACCTTAGTAGTGAACCATAAAGACTAGATCCATAACAAGATTGAATTCAATTATTACCATTATTTATTTATAAGCTCTAAACCGGTTAAACATCAAAATTGTCGATTTTCGAAAATTAACTCAATCATAACTCATAAAATAAAAGCGATGGAGAAATACTTTTTATACATAAAACCTTAGTAATGGACCATAAAGACTAGATCCATAAAAAGATTGAACCCAATTATTGCTATTGGTATTACAGGCACAATTAAAATGAAGCCTGAAAGTGTAGCAGTCTGTAGTTTCTGTTAATTTACTCTTTTTACGTGTAAGGAAGGTAATATCAGTAATTTACCAAAAATTTTTTACGTTACTTAAGCTTTGAATATTTAATTTTTAATACTTACTTTTTATTTAAAAAAAAATACAAAAATGTTAAGAATTTTTTAAGGCATAAATAAATATATTTTTGTGTAAAAAGAGGTAGAAAAAAATCGATACAGCAAATTAACAAAAAAGTTCTTATAATATATTTAACTATAATAGACTTAATTAATAAAGCATTTAAATTTTTTAATTATAGACATAATTAAAATCACGGATATAATCAATGTTATCAAATTAAAACCGTTGAGTATTGCAACTTATATTATTTAAAAAATGGAATATAATCTTAGTAATTTTATTTGTTCATTAACAAAATGAGTATTTTTACAAACATTCCTTGTCATTGCTACCTACAGGATTAATGGATCGATTCCATTTACAACGTGCTTACTTACAACAAGTAAAAACTTTTATTCTTTTTGGACCAATATTTTGTTGTTAGGTGTTGTTTATTTTAAGTTTCTTTTTTTTTGTGTTTTTCTTTTATTTCCGTAATACACAGATCAGAATCACATTATAACATTAATTCGTGTTAACATGTATTTACATGCAGTCTTTTAAATAAACAAAAAAGTTTAACTCGTAACATTTTTCGTGTACAATTGAAATGTAGTATAAAGTAATAAATTATATAATTCTTAATTAAATAAGTTTTCTTTGAACACAAAAAATATAATTTAGCAACATTATTTACTTTACCTGATTTTTTAATCTATACAAAATAATCCGGCAGATCATATAGACCCGTAATTTGTTATTCAATTAGCATTTTTTTAAGTACAGAGTTGAGATTATGTGCAAATGGATATGTTGATGTAACATGTAACGAAATATGAGTAAGTATACGTTATTATTAATGTGGTTTGCACAAAGCAAAGCCGCGTGATTCTATAAATTAGTGGTAATAGTAATCAACATTTCAAATCATTTTTAATAGATTCAAAAAGATAACTTAAAAAAAATATTTCAGACTCTAACTTTCGTCATATTTCTTATTTTCATTAAAATTACATTCTTTTCCTAATGAATATTAGTTATTATAATTTATATTAATTATAAAATGGGTACAACAAATCACCTATTATTTATTAGTTACTAATTATTTTCTTTTGAAGTCGTCGAACTGTTGCGTCCATTTCAATTCAGTCGTTCTTGGTGAAATCTTTTCACTATTTACGCTATTTCCCCCCGAAAAAAATTCATCATCAAACGGATCGTTTTCTCTAGCAAAGATATTTACAGACTCCGATTTCTTTAAACCATCATGAGAATTACTTGATAATCGTCCTTTAGACAATATTTTCTTTCTAATCCCATTTCCTTTCACGTTAGAAACAGAAAACGTTGAAACTCCCTGCTCATCCTGAACACCTTCTTCCTTAATACTCGAAATTCCAGAACTTTCATTAACACTTTCGACTCTTTCTGTTGGAGAAAAATCATCTTCAAACAACGATCTTTGCTTATTTCTCTGATAACCAGGTTTTTGAAAACACAACTTCACATTTTTCTCTTTTTCAACTTCATGTCTCGTTGATTTAATGATTGGTGAATCAGCTTCCGATGTTTCAAAATCATTCTCAAACGTAAATCTCTTCGATAAACCTACCGATTCGGGACTATCGGTTTCCGTCGGAACAAAATCGTTTTCAAAAAGCGATTGACATCTTTGCGTTGATTTTCGGGGGAACGTATTCACTTCTTCCGTTTTTGGACTTGTATCTTTTTTCTTTCGACCCAACGTCGATGTTTTCTTATTGCTCAAGTTAGGAATTTCACTTTGCTTTTTTAATTCTTGGGGGAAATCCCGTTCGAAGTGAGGTTTTTCATGATGATGTTTTGCACGTGATCTCAACGGCGGCCCGGAATCACCTTTATGACGATTATGAGAGATATCGGAAAATGGAGATTCTCTACTTTTCGAACGTCTACTTGGTTTATAACGACGATCACGTTCACCATCGCTACCACCTTTAAAGTAATAAAAAAATAATTTAATTAATCATTGTGGCTATGAGGTATTAGCCAACATAATAATAAAATTAACTTTTTGGCAGACTTTTTATTTTGCGTCTGTTATGTTTTGCTTCAAAAACAATTGTGTGCAAATATAAAAATAATAACAAATGAAATACAATTTTATGTTTTTAAATGGAGCTGCTGCCACAGCACGCTACATCCACTTCCCCTCCTATAAAGAAAGAACAGAAAGAGGGATAACATTTAGTCAAAAATTTGAATTAAAATTTAAAATGTACTTTTTTAGTTTTATTAATTATTAAATTGTTGACTTCAGGAGAAACGTTTTCGTTCAGAAAGAAAGCCGGTTTCAGCAAATCGAGGCTTACATTTATTTCTTTACTGTCTTTCAATACAACGAAAAATTTTGAAAATCTCTTCAACACTCTGAAGGGACCTTCGTACCTAGGAGACAACGTAGGTTTAATTCCAGTAAGTTTGACCTGAATAATTCTTTGTGAACAAAAGGTTTTTGGCTGGAATGTATGGTTGACTGAACTGGTTTAATGTCAGCAAAAGATGATTTTAAATGTGATAATAATGGTTCAGTTTCAATTGATGGTTCGGTAGGTAAGAAAAATTCTCCTGGTAATCTGAGTTGCTGACCATAAACTAATTCAGCGGATGAGCTGAATTCAGCTGAAGTAATGCCTGAAAAGAGTATCTGCAATAGAGGCTGCAGAGATATCTTTTAGAGGAAAAGCCTCTGGCCACCGTGTGAAACGCTCAATGACTGTGAGCAGATAAGTACATCCAAGAGATGGAACAAGTGGGCCAACCAAATCAATGTGAATGTGTTCAAATCGAACTTTTGGAACTTTGATTTTGAGAATTGGCGATTTTGTATGCCTTTGTATCTTAACTTTCTGGCATTGTAAACATGATTTTGTCCAAATACGAATTTGTTTCGACATATGAGGCCAAAAGAATTTTGTTTTTATTAAATGAATGGTTGCTCGAATGCCAGGGTGAGATAAACCATGAAATTTTTGTATAACTATTTCTCTAAATTGCTGCGGAATGTAGATTCGCGGAGATTCCGTTGATATTTCACACCATAATTTGATATCAGGTAGCGTTGTGGGTTGTAGCAATAACTGATAGGGTGTTGTAGTGTGAGTGCGAGAAAATTGTTTATGTAGGAGGTTCGACAATTCGATATCTGTGAGTTGAGCTTTGTAAAATGTAAGTGTGTCGGGGTACTGAGAATTTAGGGATTCAATATTTGTCCTGGATGCGGAGTTTGGAGAGTTACTTTAGGGGGAAGGCTCTGGAGGTGAATGTAGGAAAGACGAAGGTTATGAAGTTCTGTAAAGGGGGTAGAAGGAAGAGCGAAGATTGGAGGTGGGAAGGGAAGGAGATAGAGGAGGTGAGGGAGTACACATATTTGGGGTACAGATTTAAAGAGGACAACAAGGAAGGCGCGCATGTGAGGGCAATGGCCAAGAAGGCGAATAAGGTGATGGGGCAGGTCTGGGGGTGGCGAGAGAGATTATTTGGAAGGGATATAGGAAAAAGGAAGATGATATTCGAGTGCTTGATTAGAAGTGTTATGATGTACGGGGCGGAGCTTTGGGGGTGGAAAGAGCAAGGGCTGTTGGAAGGCGTACAGGCTAGGTATTGGAGATGGGTTTTGGGGTTGGCAAAAGAGACGCCGGAGTACATAGTCAGAGAAGAGGTGAAGGTTGATAAGTTAAGAGTGGAGGCGGGTAAAAGGGCGGTACATTTTGAGGAGAGGGTTGAAGGGAGGTCTCAATGTAAAATTTTGGGGGAGTGCTGGAAAGAGATTAAGGCAGGGAAAGGGGGTTACGGGCAACGAGGAAGGGAGGAATATTTCAGAAGGGTGGGGTACTCAGTGAAAGCGGTAGATGATAGAAGGAGGGAAGGGATTGAGATGTGGAAAGATCTGGAGAGCAGGGATAGAGATGTACAGAGGCAAGAAAGAAGGGGGCAGATAAGGGAGAGCAGGTACAACCCTAAGTACGAGGAAATAATAACGGAGGGATTGCCGAAGTACCTGTCGGTGGAGGGGGATGAGGAGGGGAAGAGGATGGTGGCAAGATTCAGATGCGGCAATGAGGAGAGAGCGAATAGGTATTGGATGAGAGATGATGAGAGGGGTTGTAGGCTATGTGGGGGGGAGTGGGAGTCGTTGGAGCACCTACTGAGGGAGTGTGACGAGCTAAGAGAGGAGGTGATCGGCTGGAAGCAGGTGCTGGGGGAGAGGGCAGAGGGAAGAGAATGGATGAGGGAGGTGGTGGCGACAAGGCAGCGTAGGGAGATGCGGGGAGGAGATGGGGAGGGGTGGGATAGGAAATAAAATGTATTGTATTGTAATGTGATATATGTAATCGTAGTATTGTTAAAATTTTATTGTTTGTGGAATAAATGCTGATTTTGTAGCAATAAACTTAATTATTATTATTTGTCCTGGACAAAGCGTCTGCAACAATATTGGAATTTCCCTTAATGTATCTCACATCGGATGTATATTGTGTTATGTAATTTAGGTACCTGGTTTGTCGTGGTATTTTTTCTGTTGATGAAAATATTGCCGTAGTTATAGGTTTGTGATCGGTGAAAACTGTAAAATTGTTTCCATGTAGGAAATGATTAAAAAAATTTATGGCAGAATATATTGCCAATAGCTCTCTGTCGAAAGTTGAATATTTAACTTGACTTGGAGAAAGTTTATGTGAATAAAATGCTAATGGTTGCGGTGTTTCATCAATAATTTGGCCCAGAACTGCTCCTATACCTGTATTAGAAGCGTCTGTGGTAAGTAACAGCGAAGCGTGAGGAGATGGATGAGCCAGAACGGTAGATTTTGTTAGAAGCTGTTGCGAAGGAAATTTCATGTTCATCTGACCAAGATGTTATTAATTTTTGTTTAATTGAATAAAGCGATGATGAAAGATTATGAAGGGGTGATAAAATATTAGAAATGTTCGGTAAAAATCTATGATAAAAATTAATCATGCCCAAAAATCTTTGTAGTTCCTTCAATGTTTTTGGTTTGGGAAATTTTGAAATAGCATCAATCCTAGACTTAGAAGGTTGAATACCATCGCTAGTGATATGATGGCTAAGAAAATCAATGGAAGTAACTCCAAAAACACATTTAGATGATTGGATGTTGATATTGAATGTACTTAACCGTTCAAATAACTTCTCGAGATGTAAATAATGTTTTTCTTCGTTATGACTTGCAATGAGAATGTCATCTAAATAAACGAATAAGAAGTTGAGACCCGAAAGAACTTCATTTATGAATCTCTGAAAGGTATGAGCAGCATTACGGAAGCCAAAGGGCATATGAGTAAACTCGAAAAGACCAAAAGGAGTAGTGATAGCTGTCTTGGGAATGTCTTCTTCTTCCACCGGAATTTGATGATATGCCCTTACTAAATCCACTTTTGAAAAAATTTTGCATCCATTCAAATGTAAGTTGAAATCCTGAATATGTGGAAGGGGATATCGGTCCGGAATAGTAACGTTATTTAATTGTCGATAATCTCCACATGGTCTCCAATCATTGGAATCCTTTTTGGGGACCATGTGTAGAGGCGATGCTGTTGAAGAAGAAGAGTTTCGACATATTCCCATGGCTACCATCTGATCAAATTCCCTTTTGGCTTTTGAGTGTTTATGTACAGGGTGTCCCAATTTCGATGTCCGCATAGGCTATCTCCGAAACTAAAAGAGATAGAAAAAAAGTAGCTTACATGTCATGATCCCGTTTTTCGAGAAAATGCTAACGCCGAAAACTCCGAACAGCTATCGTCTTTTGTTTTCACTCTATCGGCAAAAACTGAAAATTTTGCAAAAACGACAATCGCGAATATCTCACTTATTATCAAAGATGGAGTATTATAAATAAAACATTATAGGAGCAACTTTTTACGAAGAATTCAGTGGCGTAGGTAGAATTTTTTTCCCATCTTTTATTTTCGAGATTATAGACGTAACTTTATTTTTTTAAATGGAAACCATAGTTGGCTATGACTTAAAATAATTTGTTATTTTCTTCTGATAAGAAATATATATAGTTTGTGGGGTATATTTCTTATAGTTATTGAATAATTAACAAAAATTCATTTTGTTCCATCTAAATCTAATGTATGTATTTAAAAGTTAATGTTGCTATGGTGATAACCATACATACTATAGCTTTGTTCGTTGGGACTGCACTACTCTGCACGACATGGCACTCATACGACGTCATAGTGTAATGAAGTGTAAGTCAGTGCAATGTCATGTCAACTTAGTGCAGGTCAGAAAAGTGTATAAACCGTGGTCGCAACGAACAGATTTTTATAAAAAAAAGTGTATATTTGAAATGGACGAACAGGAGATTGTCAGCGAAATACTCGTGGAAAATGAAATCATTGCAGAATGTTTTTTTAGTAGCGATTCATCAATTATAAATTGATATATAATAATAATAATAAAAAAATCGATAAGCAGTAATTAAAAAAAAAAAATTTGAGAAAAAAAACTAAATGAGAAAAAACACATCATTAATATTTTTAAATGTACCATAAGTGTATTTAATGAAGCCAAAATCGACAGGGTAGTTTATAAATTATTCCAAAAAAGTAGGGGTAGTTTTGTACTGCCTCTACTGGGATTGAATATACTGTGTTCTCTAATACAACAAATATTAATTATTATAAGGTTTTATTTCTTAATATTTAATATTAATATTAATTATTACAAAACACGCTTTCAAATATTCCGCCATTTTAGTTACACTGCATTAAACTGCACTTATTGAACTTAATCGACAGCAGGTACAACAAAATCTGCACTAACTTGCACCGGCTGCACTAAATTGCACTGCACATGGCCCAACGAACAGTATGAGTGCAACTGCACTAAACTGCACTATCCCCAACGAACACACAACATCTGCACTAAACTGCTTAGTGCAAGTGAGTGCAAGTAGTGCAGTCCCAACGAACAAAGCTATTGATGGAATATAATGTATCAATTTGTTTGTTCTTTCTAAAACTATTGTATGTATTTAAAACTTAATGTTGTTATGGTGATAACCATACCATGAGGGAAAGCATTGTTTCCAATTATTGCCAAAGTTTGTAGCAAGGACAGCAGAATCTAACAGGACTGCTACATCCATTGTATTTTTGTAGTCGACTACGGGTTGGTTGCCCGCACTCTACGTCACACTATTTGCCACGCCTGATAACTGTCTATGTTTTTAGAGGTTATATGATAGACATTAATACGTCTAAAAACATAAAACTTCAAAACTAATATGAATACGTCTAGGATATAACCTCTAAAAACACACAGCAAACGCATAGACTATAACAACAGCTAGGCGTGGAAAATGGTGTGACGTAGTTTGCTGGTACGCTGTCACAATAATGGATGTAGCAGTCCTGTTAGATTCTACTGTCCTTGAGTTTGTAGTAGTATTTAAAAATTCACTAACAACTCTGGCATTATGTGCTGGTGCTTCGTCATATTGAAAATGTATCAATTGAGACATATTTAGTGGCAAATTGTCGTCCAAAGGCTCAATGTGCTGCCTTAATATATTGAGGTATTTCCCTGAGTTTAAGTTTTTATGGTAGACACTATATGCCAAAATTCTATTATCTAAAAGGGCACACCATACATTGAACCCCAATCTTCTTTGAACACTCAGAGACTTCATCGGTCCAGATTACATTTTGAACAAACAGCAGATTATTTAATTTTTTTAAATATCATCTACAAAATTCTAATCTTCGATTGACATCTCCGGCACGTAGATAATGAGTTAGCCCCGCTTTGTATGGTTTATACTTATTTTTCTTTCATATTCGGGAGCAGCGTCTTTTGGGTCAGACGTCTTGTTGCAATTTCTCTTGCAGGTCATTTTGGTATGTTTTTGTAGTGGTTTGGGGAAGGACCAAATATCTATTAAATTTTCTGCTGACCGGCTGAAGGTTCGTACGTGCGGTTGTCTTCTTTCTGGATATCTTATGAAATAAAATTCCGCGGCTAACGTCGCATTGTTATCTGATAACATATAGCATTCTATCATGTTACATTTTTCATAATTTTCGAAATTCATTGTAAAGTTTTATTCAGTTTTGTTATACTTTGACACTTAACACGCTGGTGCATAATGCCAGCACATAATGCCAGAGTTGATATCGAATTTTTAAATACAAACTTTGGCAAATATTTGATACATTATGTTCCATCATAGTATGTATGGTTATCACCATAGCAACATTAACTTTTAAATACATACATTAGTTTTAGACAGAACAAAATGAATCTTTGTTAATTATTCAATAACCATAAGAAATATACCCTACAAACTATATATATTTGTTATCAGAAGAAAATAACAAATTATTTTAAGTCAAAGCCAACTATGGTTTCCATTTAAAAAAATAAAGTTACGTCTAAAATCTCGAAAATAAAAGATGGGAAAAAAATTCTACCTACGCCACTGAATTCTTCATAAAAAGTTGCCCATATAATGTTGTATTTATAATACTCCATCTTTGATAATAAGTGAGATATTTGCGAATGTCGTTTTCGCAAAATTTTCAGTTTTTGCCGATAGGGCGAAAACAAAAGACGATAGCTGTTCGAAGTTTTCGGCATTAACATTTTCTCAAAAAACGAGATCATGACATGTAAGCTACTTTTTTTCTATCTCTTTTAGTTTCGGAGATAGCCTATGCGGACATCGAAATTGGGACACCCTGTACATCTAAACGTCGAGGACGACAAAACGGTAAATGAGAATTAGTTATAATTTTGTGTGTTGTTTGATGTTTGACTGGTGAAGAAAAATCCGGTGTAGAGGTTAGTGTTGGGAATGATTTTAAAAGGGTTGTATATATGGATTGGAAAGAAAAAAGTTTTGGTGTTGGTTCATTTGTTTTGATACTGGTACCAATTGAGTATAATTCTGTTTTTGAATCAATTAATCGTTTGTTTTTAACATCAACCAAGATACCGAATGTATGAAGAAAGTCTGCGCCAATGATTGGTTAATTAACGTTCGCAATGGTGAAGATGAATGGAAAATTTCGTCTTAAATTCAGCGAAACCGTGAGTAATTTTTCTCCGTAAGTGTTAATTTTAGTACCATTGGCTGCAGAAAGGCTTGATTCGGTGTCTTGGTTGTGTTTGGGAAAAAGTTTAAATGGCAAAACCGAAATATCGGCGCCAGTATCAATTAAAAAATTTAGATTATTTTGATTATCAAATATAAAAAGTCTTGTATTAAATGAATTTGCCAAAATTTGAGGCTGACTATCAGTCTTAATTTTGAATTTTCACAGCACGCTACAATCATAATACTATACTATTATACTAACCAGTATTTAAATGATAACCTCCCCCTTGACTTCTTCCTTTAAATTCTCCTCCCTTCCTATCCATTTCTGATGCACTACTAGGTCTTTTCCACGTAGTTTTCCGACTAGGTGCTAAATAATGTGATGTAGGATGAGCAGGTTCTTCTGGTTCATTGGAATATTCATCTTCCCATGGTGATTCTTGCGAATCTCGACTATAATATCGATCGTCATGTTTTCTATCTCTCCATTTTTGAGATGAAGTTGGTCCTTCCCATCGAGGACCATACCTAGATTTTTCTTCGCTTTGTTCCCAATCGGGACAACACCACCTATCACCACCACCTCTTTCGGTTTCGCGACGTCTTCTATGTTTTCGATCTTCCGGCCAATCTTCAGGGCACCAACCGTGAATCGTTTCTTCTCTGGGATGTCTATCAGCATCTCTTGACGCACTATGACGTTCTTGCCAATGAAATCGATGCTCTTCTTCGTATTCGTAATCGTCCTCTTCGTCCCAACTATCATTATGGCGTTTATCTCTGTGTCTATCAAACGAGTGTTGACGGCCGTGTTTTGAAGACCACACTTGTCTTGGTTCTCTGTATTCTCTCAAATCTTGTCGCCGTCTGCTTGGTTCTTCTTCCCAAGGACTAACATCCCGCGAACTGGAAGAATGTCCCCCTGTTCCTTGCATGGTATGTGGAGGAGCTCCCCAATTTGGTTGTTGTCGTCTTCTTCTTGGACGATCGTAACATTCATAACATTCATCTTCATAACTATCAGTTGATCGCCGATTTGATGGATAGTATTGCGCTTCTGGTTCAGCTGATGTATCCCACCACCCATCTTGAGCTCCTCTAGGTGGTCGACGACGATGCCAATGTTCACCTCCACTTTCGGAATCAACGCGGGGTCTCCAATCGGGTGGGGAACCATTTCCAAACTCTTTTGAGTCACTTGACCATGGTGACACACCTTCTTCACTTTGAATATGTTGTTTTGATGGATCTGGGATGTTAGGTTGATCAAAAATTGCCCAACTTTCACCTTCCAAAAAGTATTAAAAAAAATAGGTAAAAGTTAAAATTTTATATTACCTGTCGCATCCGCACTTTTCTTCACTTCAGAATTACTTCCGGTGTTGTCAATTTCGGGCGAACTTCCGCTTACGACGTCCGATAAAGATCCAGAAGTAATCCGAGCGTCGTTTTTAATTACTTCTTCTACAACTTCCGGAAGAGGACTTTTAGGTAATTTTTCAGGTGATTTTACGGGTGTGGTGACGACAATTTTCGATTCAATCGGACTCGGGTATTCGATCACTTTAGATTTTTCTTTCTCCTCGAATTTTTCAGTATTCATTATGTTTACTTCGTTTTCAGTATCAACCAAATTTTTCGAATTTTGTTCGTTCAAGTCATTTTCTTCCATAACACGATTAACCCCGTTTAATTCGTCGATTTTATCTTTATTTTCATCCTCTTCGTTTTCTTCTATCGACGTGTTTTTAATCTCAATGTCAACGATTTCTCTTAAAGCTGCGTAACGATCGACGACTGCTTCGGTTTGTTTTGATGGTACGGTGGTGTTGGTGATTTTGATTTCTTCTGTGGGTGTAATTTCGTTGATTTCTTTTATTTGTGTTGTTTGTTCTGTGGGGGTGGTTACTTCAATCGAAAGTTTTTCTGCAATTTCTTCCGGTTCGGTATCGATTTTAGTTTGTTTGATTTCCTCTTGAAGTAATTCTCTAAAAACTGCATAACGATCGTACGTTTCTGATGTTTTTACATTAAAATCGTTAAAATTCGCAAAATCTGCTTGAAAATTTGTCGCCTCCTGTTTTGATTCGGGTTCAACATTCGACTTTTTCTTTAGGAATTCTTGTAAGTAGGTAGTGTATTGAGCTAAGGTCATATTACTTAATTGAGTAGCGGGTAACTCGAGTTGTTTTGCTAACTCGTTGAGCCCGCACGATGTTAATTGATTTAATGTTATATCGACACCGAGTAAAACATTTTTTTCGCCGGATAATGTTGTGGTTAAGTTCGGTTTTGATTCTAAGTACGATGAAACGGTAACTTGAGTTAAATTTTGTTTCTTTGCTTTTTGCGGCGGAGGAAGTAAAACTTGGGGTAAAGAAATTGGTGTTAAATAATCATCGTTATCATCCGAAGATACAAAACCTTTTTTCAACGGTCTATCTGGCGGATTAGTAAAATCACTTTCAAATTTAGATTTTCGTTGTGGTACAGGCAACGGTGGACTTTTATCTTTAGAATAATCTATGCTGTTACTCAAACTATTTGGTGCTGTTTCAAAATTTTCCATATAATCATAATGTGAGTCTTCGTTATATGGTGGCCGAGGAGGAGGTTTAACGCAAAATTCTGGAGCTTTTTTCGGAGGTAGCGGAGGAGGTTTAATTTGCGTCAGATTTGCTACAGGTCTTGGAGGTGGTTCTGGGGCGCACTCGGATTCTGAAGAGAGATCCAACGAAGGATTCTCGTGCAAATGCGTTAACTTATCGAAGTTAACGTCAAAGGTGTTCTGTTTACTTTTAAAATTGACGCTTTTCGTTTTCTGAAATTTAAACTGTTCGGGCGTCTCCTTAAACAGTTCCGTATCGAACGGGTCCTGTTTGGCAAAGTCCGCTTCGGCAAACGGGTCACTTTTCACGAAGGGGTCGTCTCCGAACGGATCTGCAGTGAACAAATTAGAACTGTTACTATCGTTGCTTGCCACATGATCGAAGTTTGCTGGAAAAACGATCGAAGCGTCCTTAGTTTGGCCTTCCTGCACTAAATCCTTTAACACTTTCTTCGGCGGATTTTTTAATTCTTGGAAGAAATGCTTTTTGTCGACGTACGGCCTTAGTTTACCTGTACCTGTAAGCCACACAAAAACACAACCCAAAACTTAGATCATAGACGGGTAGGTTACTTAATTTATTAATACAGATTAGCAACATATACATTTTTGCTTTTATTACCCAAATTTGAAATTGCTAGTTTGTATTAAAAAATCATAACCCATCTGTCTATAACTTTTAGACAAACGACTCGAGTTCGCTCCATGTATCCAAAAAATCACCATCTAAACACAATAAAAAACTGGGAAAATGGGATAGAAAACTTCTACAAAATTTGGATTTGGTTAAGGCTAAAAAAAATACAAAAAGAAAATAATGGAATAAATAATAAAAACATTTCTGTACAATATAATATAAAATTTCATTGTTATACAATTTTTAATAGCGTTTTTCATTGACGAATCAAATTCCAAAATCAACTTGCGCAGTGTTAAACTTATTTATGGAATAATTTTATTTTGTAAAGCGAAATATAATTTTAATGTAAAATCATTTCTGACGGATATGCTGCGAATTTGACAAGTATGTATGAGAAGACATAGAGCTTAAACTTTTTGCAAAGACCTTGAAGTAAATAAAGTCAAAGAGCTTGTGATCTAAATTGTGTATATCCTTGGAGCGGGCGAGTGTCATAAATTTTATGACATCAGGTCCGTATTGTCCGTTATGCAGAGAAAAAGTTTTGCTTGGAAAAAGGTGACGTGGTAATGCTAGTGCAATACTAGAACTAACACTAGACCGAGAACTAGAAAGATTCGGATGTAGCCGCACGTCTCTCAAGACGGCTAAACCCGAATGATTCTAGTTCTAGGTCTTTTGTCAGTTCTAATGATAGTGCTAGTCTAAAACTAGAACTAGCACTAGACCTAGAAAACTTCGGGTTTAGATGGGTTCTAAAGACGCACGACTAATATAATTAAATACGGCCTTATATCAGCAATTAATGTGTAAATTTTTTGTATTTTATAACATTTTTTGTTAATATATTTTTTTACACTCAAAAAAGTCAGAAACTACGATTAGCAAAATCCAAACTGCATGAGGAAGTCTGGAATCAACTTAATCATACACTACGGAGCAAGAAATTACTTGGAATTACCCCAATTATACTTGAAATTGTAAAAAAATATTAATAATTACATTGGGTGTACTTGGTACTTTATGAATATGTTTGGAATTACACAGGATAGATATCATACTGCAAGAACAAGTCTGAAATTGCACTAACAAAATTATTGATTGCAAGAAAAAACTCGTAATTACAGTGGTAAGATGCCAAACAATCCAAAAAAAAGTCAGAAACGATTAGCAAATTCCAAACTGAATGAGGAAGTCTGGAATCAACTTGGTCATACACTACGATGCAAGAAATAATTTGGAATTGCCCCAATTAAACTTGAAAATGGTAGGAAATATTAGGAATTATATTGGGTGAACCTCAACTGCAGGGTAAATGTGGAAGTGCTATGCTAGGACTTGTTATTTTACGAATATGTTTGGAATTACTCTGGATAGATATCATTTTGCAACAACAAGTTTGGAATTACACTGACAAAATTATGGTTTGCAAAAAAAAAAAAAACGTTTAATTACACTGGTAAGACGCCAAATTTCCAGAAAAAGTCAGAATCTACAATTAGCAAAACCCAAACTGGATGAGGAAGTCTGGAATCAACGTGGTCATGGACCACGATGCAAGAAATAGTTTGGAATTACCCCAATTAGACTTGAAAATGCAAGAAAATATTAGTAATTACATTGTATGAACCTCAAATTGCAAGGTAAATGTGGAAGTGTAATAGCAGGACTTGGTACTTTACGAATATATTTGGAATCACACTGGATAGATATCATTTAGCAAGAACAAGTCTGGAATTGCACTGATAAAACTATGGATTGCAAAAAAAACGTTTAATTACACTGGTAAGACCCCAAATTTCCAGAAAAAGTCAGAAACTACGATTAGCAAAATCCAAACTGGATGAGGAAGTGTGGAATCAACGTGGTCATGGACCACGATGCAAGAAATAGTTTGGAATTACCCCAATTAGACTTGAAAATGCAAGAAAATATTAGTAATTACATTGTATGAACCTCAAATTGCAAGGTAAATGTGGAAGTGTAATAGCAGGACTTGGTACTTTACGAATATATTTGGAATCACACTGGATAGATATCATTTAGCAAGAACAAGTCTGGAATTGCACTGATAAAACTATGGATTGCAAAAAAAACGTTTAATTACACTGGTAAGACCCCAAATTTCCAGAAAAAGTCAGAAACTACGATTAGCAAAATCCAAACTGGATGAGGAAGTCTGGAATCAACGTGGTCATGGACCACGATGCAAGAAATAGTTTGGAATTACCCCAATTAGACTTGAAAATGCAAGAAAATATTAGTAATTACATTGTATGAACCTCAAATTGCAAGGTAAATGTGGAAGTGTAATAGCAGGACTTGGTACTTTACGAATATATTTGGAATCACACTGGATAGATATCATTTAGCAAGAACAAGTCTGGAATTGCACTGATAAAACTATGGATTGCAAAAAAAACGTTTAATTACACCGGTAAGACGCCAAATTTCCAGAAAAAGTCAGAATCTACAATTGGTAAAACCCAAACTGGATGAGGAAGTCTGGAATCAACTTGGTCATGGACTATGATGCAAGAAATAATTTGGAATTACCCCAATTAGACTTAAAAATGCAAGAAAACATTAGTAATTACATTGTATGAACCTCAAATTACAAGGTAAATATCGAAATGAAATGGCAGGGCTTGGTACATTATGAATATGTTTGGAATTACACTGGATAGATATCATTTTGCAAGAACAAGTCTGGAATTGCACTGATAAAACTATGGATTGCAAAAAAAAACGTTTAATTACACTGGTAAGACCCCAAATTTCCAGAAAAAGTCAGAAACTACGATTAGCAAAATCCAAACTGGATGAGGAAGTCTGGAATCAACTTGGTCATGGACTATGATGCAAGAAATAATTTGGAATTACCCCAATTAGACTTAAAAATGCAAGAAAATATTAGTAATTACATTGTATGAACCTCAAATTGCAAGGTAAATGTGGAAGTGTAATAGCAGGACTTGGTACTTTATGAATATATTTGGAATCACACTGGATAGATATCATTTTGCAAGAACAAGTCTGGAATTGCACTGATAAAACTATGGATTGCAAAAAAAACGTTTAATTACACTGGTAAGACGCCAAATTTCCAGAAAAAGTCAGAATCTACAATTGGTAAAACCCAAACTGGATGAGGAAGTCTGGAATCAACTTGGTCATGGACTACGATGCAAGAAATAGTTTGGAATTACCCCAATTAGACTTGAAAATGCAAGAAAATATTAGTAATTACATTGTATGAACCTCAAATTGCAAGGTAAATGTGGAAGTGTAATAGCAGGACTTGGTACTTTATGAATATATTTGGAATTACACTGGATAGATATCATTTTGCAAGAACAAGTCTGAAATTGCACTAACAAAATTATTGATTGCAAGAAAAAACTTGTAATTACACTGGTAAGATGCCAAACTATCCAAAAAAGTCAGAAACTACGATTGAGTTTGGATTCAACTTGATCATACATTACGGTGCAGGAAATAGTTTGGAATTACGTCAATTAAACTTTGATTTGGCAAAACGTCTCTCAAGACGGCTAAACCCAAATGATTCTAGTTCTAGATCTTGTGTTAGTTCTAGTGATAGTACTAGTGTAAAACTATCAAAAACATAGTTACATGAATACTTTAGCGTTAAATCCTTTCAAATGCATATTATAAGGAGATATATTATAAAAATGAAAATTGTCATAAATTTTATGACAGCGTGAAAAGTTTTAAACGATGTGAGGTGGAACAGTATGGTGGATTGTGTACAAATACATGTAAGTCATTGGGAAAAACTGTCAAAAACATGGGAAGAAAATAAAAAAGAAAATTAATCATACAATATATACCACAAGATACCAAATAATATACTAATATACCAAAAAATATATAATATTGATCCCAAATGATCTGCAGAAGATTACTAAAATATCTTAAAGCCAATATCCCAGGCACTTGACAAATTGCAAAAAAGGATCCCTCTTTATATGATGCTGTAGAAGAAATTAGGAAGTTCATTTGAAGAAAATTCTTCATTTTTTTGCTTCTATGAAATTTAAATCAGGCGAACACTGATGTATATTATATAGACATGCAGTTAATGCAATCAAAAACGCTATAGAACCAAAATAACTTTATATTAAGTTGTAAGAAATTTGAAAACACATCAATGAAATAAACAAAAAAAAAGTTGTATACCTAATGGATCTAAATCAGTGAAGACATCAAATTGAGATAAAATATCCTGTTTTTTCTTTTCATGTTGATCTTGATTGGCAGATTTGGCAGGTTCAGGTGCTAAAGGTGGTTCCTCAAAAAGACTATTCCCAGCTGGAGGTGTAAACCAATCACCACTGCTTGGTTCATCATTCAAACTAAAATCGTGAGATAGATTGGGTTCTTTAACTGAACTCTCCGCAAGTGTATCCAAACTTCCAGCAGTATGCGGCGTTTTTGGACTAAATAAGCTGCTAGAATCGGAAGACCTATTCGCACGATCTTTACCAGAAGAAGGCGGTGGTGGTAACATAGGCTAAAACCATTAAAATAAATACTATTCATATTTTTTCAAATGGTAATCTTACAGGAAACGGTGTGAAACTATCCCCAAATGGGTCATCTTTTGATCCAAATGGATCAGATGGGGTTATTCTCTCCATTTGATGGAGTCCTTGTTGTAAACTGTTTAACTCTAATTCCAAATCGACTAAATCAGCAACCGCGGGGGTAGTTCTTTCGGTGTTAGTTGTTGATTTAGTGTCTGAAGTGGTAGTTTTAATTGTTGTGTCGCTCGTCGTTGTTTTTGAACTAATGGGGGATTCAGAAAATAAAGAGGAAGAACCAAGACGATTCTTATCCAGGTGTTGCTTAGCCAATTCAATCTCCTTCTTTTTCAACGCGAAAACAACTTGAAACAAATCACGCATAGCTATAACCACTTGACTGGCCGCTTTATCAGTTTTTATCCCAAAAAAACGAAGTCCTGTTTCTGGAGAACCGAATATATAACCAAATGCCCTTGAATCAGTCATATCTTGAGCAATAAAGGAGATTTTATGAACTGGGTGGTGATAAAGAGAGTCCTATAATGAAATGATCGAAAGGAATAAATGAAAAAAAACACAAATCTAATGAATGAAATGGTTGAGTTTACCCCAGTTTTTTCATCACGTAATCTCAATCCATCAATAGCAATATTAATTGTTATTCTTTGTTTGTGTTCACCTGCTGCTCTTATCGCTGTTTTTAAATCTGATAAAGCTTCTTGACACATTCGATCCCCTCTTGCTTCGGAAACTTCTAAAATTCCAATCAGTTTTGCCTTGAAACTTACCCCTTCTCCCAAGAAGCGTGTTGTTTCATTTTTATCTAAAAAATTTAATTATTTTTTTTTTCAAAATTCAAATTAAAATAAAAAAATTAAATAAAAATTAAACAAAAATTACTTAAAAAAAAAAGGAATATAAAACCATAAACAATATTGTGTAACAATTTATAATGTAATTAAGATTATATACATTGTGATATCTTGACAATCAAAAAAAATTATATTTATTCACAGTAACCTTTGTATTGTTGCAAAACCCATGCAAAAAAAAAACGCAATAAAAACAAAAATATAATAATGTTTTTAATTATCCTCATGCCCAAGTTACTTACATTTTAATGGGCTGCTCTTTTTGCGCAACGTTTGCATCTTACCAAGACCTTTTCCTGTAGATCTCACTAGAAAATCACGAAACAACACTTACAAGCTAAAACTACAACCGAATCTGCCATCTGCTGTTAAAACAAACATCACAACTTATCACATAATTAAATCACATATAGCCAGCACTTGTGAAATTATTAACCCCAGAAAACACAACACCCCCAAGAATTAAGTCACATAACCCTAGGTGCTTTGGTATAATTGTAATACATGTTTAAGGAGAAAAAATGCTATACTCAAGTGGTTTGTATATTGATCAATGTATCCATTGATCAACCCTTAGTGTATAGGGTGTAGCAGGACTTGTAGCAAAGAGTAGATGTATTTGCACATGCTCAGCAACTCAGGGGTAGTTATTGATTATCAAAGTTTTTGAATGTTTTCAAATATTTGAATTTATTTTTGGTGGATTGTGCTATATACACTAAATACAAAGTGGAAAAGATTTTATGTTTATTTATTTAGCTTCAAACGATATTTTAAAATAAAATATTTAAGGAATAACAAATTATATTTACCATTATCTTTGGAGGCAGACATAATAAATCTTGTCTTATTATCATTATTTCATTCTTCTTAGTCCCCTTTTTTTGGTGTTATTGTTCTCGAGAGGACATTCTACAACACCCGTTTTGTGGTATTTTTATTTTATGCCACTTTTTACAGTTATTGTTCTCTGGATGACACATTTGATTTTTGTATTTTATTGTTGTAAAACTACCGTTTGCTCGGTTGAATAGATTTTAGAAGGTTACTCATCAATGATTACACGTCGGGATTACCGGTGACCATTTAATTATTTGTTCCTTTTTGAAAATTATTGTTAAAAACAAGGTTAGAATCACAAAATAATAAATTTAGTGCCATCTACAGGTGGATGTATTAAGCACTTTGAAGTTTCCTAAGCAACATTCGATTAATCAATTTCAACATCATAAAATTTTCTTTATTTATTAAAGTTTTATTTAAATAGTGTATTTATAATAAATTTTTAACTTAAAATTTTAATAAATAAGTTTATTAAATACAAATCAACATAAATATAAATTAATTATAAACTCAGATATCAATAGAACTGTACTCAACTTCCCCTTCCATTTTAGATATTTTGGCGCCAATTTAGCGGTTTATCTTTGTGGTTAACGTTTTAAAAAGATTTAAGATTAAGATTGTTTGATTTTCGAGAAAATGCCATCATCTACTGGAAACAGAACACCAAGACGAGATGCTCCAAGTACACCATCTCGAAGAGGACGTAGTGCAGCAAACACTCCAAATAGACAGGATCAAACTCCTTCCCGAAGAACTAGAAATGGTGCTAATGGAACTCCTCGAAGAGGCCAAGCCACCCCTTCTAGAGGTGGTGATTCAGGAAGTGATATATCGACTCCTATGCGGTGGGGAAATGCTCCTCAGAGGAATAGTGAAGTTGGTTCTTCTCCACCCGCTGTTGTAGCTACAAGTCCTGCAGCAGGTAATGAAACATTTAATGATTTCATTTATTTCATACTTATTTTGTAGCATCTGGAATGAGTGAAATAGATTTAAGCTCTCCGTTAAATTATGGAACCCCAGCTTCGTTGGGATCAGTTCGTACTCCTCGTTCAGGAATTCGTGGAACTCCAATTAAATTAAGACCAGACGTTCGGTCCGATAAACGCATTCGTCAAGTAAACGTCGGTTCTGATCAATTAGAACCAATTCCAGAGTCTCAAGAAAGCGACACTGCCCCACAATTAGTTATTTGGGGTACAAATGTTTCTGTAGCTCAATGCAAAAAACAATTTAAACAGTTTATCTTGAGATACATTGATCTAAATGCTGATGATGATGAACGAACAGAAACTATGAACATGGAGGAACCAATGTATATGCAGAAATTAGAGGAAATCTTAGCTTTAGAGGAACCATTTTTGAATGTGAATTGTCATCACATTGAAACATTTGATGAGGGATTGTATAGACAACTGGTTTGTTATCCCCAAGAAGTAATTCCTATTTTAGATATGACTGTAAATGAGATGTTTTATGAACGACATCCTGCTGCCACTTTGGCTCACCAAATTCAAGTTAGACCTTATAATGCTGAAAAAACTAAAAATATGAGATCTTTAAACCCAGAAGGTATCTAATTTTATTACATATATGTTTTTGTGTTTTAATTTAATATTTTTGTAGATATTGATCAGTTAATAACAATATCTGGTATGGTTATTAGAACATCAAATATAATGCCAGAAATGCGCGAAGCTTTCTTTAAATGTATAGTTTGTTCATTTTCAACGGTTGTCGAAATAGATCGTGGCCGTATTACTGAACCTACTCTTTGTACTAATTGTAACACTAATCATTGTTTTACTTTGGTTCATAATCGATCACAATTTACTGATAAACAATTAGTAAAATTACAAGAATCTCCAGGTAATGCTATCTTTTATTTCACATTATCTTGTTTTATTATATTTAACTTTTGAGGGGGCGCATGTCATAAATTTTATTACATCAGATGCGTATGCTAGAGTAAAAATATTTAATTTATATTAAACAATTGAAGACGTTAGAGCAACAACGGTACATGCCACACAACTAACTTTTTGAGAAAATCAAATAAAATGAAAATAGTGAAATAATAAGAAGTAAGATAAAAATTCTATAACATTTACTATTTGAAACTTGCTTATTTCTCTTCGATGAAAACTGAAGATTTTTTTTGAAAAACAGCGCTTTCAATGACAAAATTTAATTTATGTCAAAATAGTGTGGCTTAGACCCTTATTACACGAAAATGTATTCAAAAATGATAAGTCGAGAAGGTAGTCCAGTAGCTATTACCTAAGACATCAAATTCATAATGGCAACACTAAAGAGTCTGAAATAAGTGAAAATTTGAAATAAAAATAACTAGATAAGAACAAAAACACATTTAATTCATGAAATAGTCACAACAAACAAAAAATAACACACAATAAACATTATTAAATTTTCTAATAAATTAAGATGAATTTTATTTTACTTTTCGTCGTCAATGTCGCTGAAGTTGTCTAAATGTTCTATGTCATCATCTATAGTCGGTGCACTATTTACATTATTATTTTCACCAACACCAATCTCCCTATAAAAATTTTGATAAATCGGAGGTATATACTTTAGAAGTGCGAAAAGATTGGATAGTTTCTTTTGGTTTAATTGAATGGGAGCATCATATATTTTTTTAAAATCTTTTATTAACATATTTACAGATCTTCTTATACCTCTTTTACCTATATTTACTGTTTTATATTCTTCGTTCCAAATGTGTTTAAAGAACATTACATTTGGATTGTCTTGTACAAATTTAAAAGCACAGATTTTACTGAAATTCAGCTTATCCTTATTATCAGCCGCAGTTTTTTTTTGTTATTTTCATCTATAGGTCTTTAAAAGATAAAATGTCTTCTTGTTCAAGTATAATAACATTGAAAGGATTCTTCCTTTTTGCTTTTAAAACAGCTTGGTACCAGCCCTCAGGACACTATACTTGTTTTAAATAGTTGCGCTTGTATTTTTCTATAACTGCAAAATCACGATCAAATGGAAGATGCGTGTGACCGACTACTAAAAATCTGTGCTCTATGCTCTTAAAAAAATTTTCTCGTATTAGTTGTTGCCATAAACAAACAATGGTCCAATTTTTATTTTGACTTGCGCAATTATCGCTATATACAATAAGCTTTGTATACTGATCATTGCAATTTTTCTTAAAATGTTTGTATAAAATGCTAGCAATTTCATCGCTGCCTCGCTTGGCTACATTTTCAGGCCACATGTACATATATCCTCTATCCTCTATACAGTCATGTATTCCTAAGTTGTAAGTCCACGCTTTTCTTAAATAAAAAGCAGGTCCAACCGTTAAATTTGGTACTGGTAGAGCCTGCTGTAAATCGAAACTTAAGACGAGGGTATCTCGTGTGTTTTTAGCTTTTTCTATTTCTTCTTTGAGACTTGTTTGTAGCTCTTCTGCCCTACAATGATGTAGTTCAAGTTCAGTCTTAAAGGTGTCTGCTAATTCGCCTTTACTCAAAGCGTGTTTTATTTGTATGTTGAGAAAGTCACATGTTTTGCAAGTGTCGGTTTTAGGAAGTTCTGTAGTAATTTTCTTTTACGGCATGTAAACCTTTGTCTTCACACCATTCAAGGTAATAATCATGGTACAGAGCAGAAATGGATAAGTCTTGATCTATGTACACCTTATCAGGATTTTTTTGTCTACTGTAGTGACTGGTGTATTTAAGAATTGAATTGATGTGTGTCTTCACATTATCACGATCAGCATCACTAATCTTATTTGCCCTGTTCTGGTGTTTACCACGTTGGTCACTTTTTGGGGTAGTAGCTCCTTTGCTAATTTGTTCATACAAAAGCTGAATTCTTTTTTTTTTGATTTTTGTAAGCCATGCACTGCAAGAAATTCTTGCTTGCACACCTTGACATCAACGCCATTAACTTTTACAAAGTATTGTATAGTAACTTTGCGTGACGATACTTCTTTTTTTGTTTTCTTAGGGTATAACCTTTTTTTCGGTACAGATTTCATTTGCGAAAAAAGGTAAATATTTTGTTTGTTGTAATCCGCTAAGTCCCAAAAAGTGTTGAAAATGTGCATCTCTTTTCCTTCTAAAGCATTTCGACATTTTCGGCGACAGTCGCACGAAGGTCCAAGTTCTCGTTCAGCTACTTGCTTTTGTCGTTTATTCACATATTTGTGACCCAAATTTCGTTTAATCTTTCTTTTATTTCTAACCTGCCTTGCAAAGTTTGCCTTGCGCTTTCTTGAAGGAATAGCTTTAGGTGGCGTGTGAAAAGAAATTCTTTTATTTAAAGAACGCGGACCTTCAAGATTAGTAAAACCATTTTCCTAAAAATAGTACTAAGTAGTTTCAGATATTTTCGAAGGCATAAAGGGATAAGTCACAATATTATTACTAAATTATTATTCTTAAAATTTCTTAAAATTATTACTAATATATTATGTATCTATAGGGTGATTCTCTATCGATGCGACAAACTTCAGCAGATGATTCTCTGTCGAAAATTAAGGCCAGTTTTTATTATGAACCATAAGCGCCTTCTGCTCCTCTGAGGACCTACGGTCCCCCAAAGAAAATTTGGTTTTTATTTTTGCTCGGAAACCATAAGCATCTAAGAATGATTTTTTTGTACCAGTTCAGCTTCTAGTAGGCCGCGTTTTGACCCATTTTCAACTTTTGATCTGGTCCTCAAGTTACCAAACGTAACTACAACCGCCGAAGTTAAGTGAAGGTGGTAGTCAAGTTTGGTAACTTGAGGGCAAGATTAAAAGCTAAAAATGGCTCAAAACGTGGCCTATTAGGAGTTGAACTTCTACCCCAAATTTCATTCCTAAGGTACTTATGGTTTCCGAGCAAAAAATTAAAACCAAATTAGAGGGGCGTAGCTCCTCAGGGGTGCCGAAGGCGCATATGGTTCATAATAGAAACTGACATTAATTTTTGCCAGAGAATCATCTGCCGAAGTTTGTCGCATCGGTAGAGAATCACCCTGTATAATTTTTAAAGCATTTTGAACCAAAGAATAGGAAAATGTAACATTTTTGCATTATGAAAATATAACATCGTAATTTAAATATAAAAAAAAAATAAAATAAAATAAGTCACATTAATTTAACTGAAGAAGGGAATAAACCACATATTTTAAAACTTACCTGTCTATATTCGTCTGAAGAAGTTTCATTTGCACTATCGTCAGACCCAAGGTCTAAGTCACTATCACTTTCTGAGTTTTCGTTGTCAACGTTTTTTTATCGGTTTAAGGTTAAGTTATACGGTTATACGGTTACGGTTAAGTTTTTGTTTTTTAAGTAAAAGTCATAGCCTACTGATATAAAAAAATTAAATAACTCACTTTTTTTTAAAATGTGGCTTGTACCGTTGTTGCCGTAAGGTCTTCAATTGTTAAAAATATAAAATGAAATTGATTAATTTTTGAAATCTAACAACATTTACAAACCACATACCGCGAATTTTATACTGTATGTCCGTAAAGTAACGGATATAGACGATAAAATCATTATAAACGGTTTATGGAAAAATCCCTGAAAGATTTAAATGTTTTGCGATTTTTTTGTGTAAATTTTAAATTTTTTTGCGCCATTTTTAAACAAGTTATGACGTTATCGATATTTTTTCTTATGGTAATCCCCCATTTTTATTAGAACCTCTTTATTAGAAGAGAATGTTTTTCTGAATCTAGTACAGTCAATATTAATATTGGTTAGGTACATAAGAAAATTTTCGAGAAAAATTATTTTACAGATTAACTTCTTAAAATTTGCTTGACATGATAAAAATAGCAGTAGCCATGAGTAACTATGGCAACCAATTATTTTAAACAATTTTCTAAGTGTCAAAAACGGATTTAGTAAAACTTATTGAAGTGTGGTGGCGCCCCATCTTGTTGGAATTAAAGTTCCTAGATTTACAAAGTACCGCGGTTTGACGCCATTTTGGCTCGAAAGCCAAGCGAGAAATTTAAAACTACAAACCAAAACATTACGTCAAATATCCTTTCTCTTTTTCTCGTGGTACTCTGAAGAGTTGAAAGTCCTTTTTGCAACTCTAAAGGCAACAAGACGGCAATATTATTGTAAATAAGTGGTGAGATGCAATGACAAGCTGTCAAACCGCAATTTTGGCTCGAAAACAGGCTTCATGAACCGCGGTACTTTGTAAATCTAGGGACTTTAATTGGAATAACTACCATTGGAATTCAGGTGGGACAACATTATGATATCGTTTTGAAAAAATCTTAACATCTCCCTCCAGTTAAGGTTTTCTCAAAAAGTAAGAACTCTGCCTAATGTGGATTTTGGGTAGCCCAATACCGACAATTTTGTCTATTTGCTTGTCTACTCAATGTGAATGTTCTCTCGTCGGAAAAAATATGTTTTTGACAATGTCTTCGTCATGGCAACAAAATTGTTGTTAGAAAAACTACGACTCATTGGTCGTCAATGAGGTTTATAGTGAGTTTAGACATGCATGGATTTAGTGGCGCCAATACCAAGAGCGCCAGTAAAATTAAATGGCATGCGTAAACATCAACTTGCATGCAAGTTGAAATCATACATGCATGGATCGGAAAAGTCTGCACCCTTCTGAAATCACTGGCGCCAATGATGAGTCTATAAACATATATCCATGACAACATAGATGAGTATTCACAAAAACAACATTTTTTAATGTCAAATTTAGATTATGTTGCATTCATAATTAAATCCTAATTATGTTAACAGATTCAAAGATAACGTTTAATTATTCACATTAAACCTAGAATATATCTATTTTCGTTTCGGTTGAGGTCCTAATTTGTGTATATAGTTGTAGTACACTTTAAAAATGAAACTGGCGTGTCACTTATTTTTGTTTTCGCACATGTAGTGTAAATCTTTACCGGCCTGCAAATAGAACTGGCGCCACTAAATCCATGCATGTCTAAACTCACCTCTACTTTATAGGAATAAAATTTTGCGGTTTTTAAAATTTTATGAACTGTTGGCTTATTAATGTCCAAATTCGACCCAATACCCCTTTGTTGAACCTCACCTAAAACATTTGGTCGGGAAGATTTCGAGAAATCTCAAAGATATCCATACTTTTTAAATTTAGTCACAACTAGGTTTACCATACTAATGAGCTAAGCAGTTTTCGATCAAGAAATGTTGCATAAGGAGGTCAACTACTTACTAACTCATTTTTTGACAGTTAGAAAATTATTTAAAATAATTGGTTACCATAGTTACTCATAACTACTGCTATTTTTATCATGTCAACAAATTTGAAGTAGTTAAACTTTAAAGTAATTTTTCTCGAAAATTTTCTTATGTAACCAATATTAATATTGACTGTACTAGATTCAGAAAAACATCCTCTTTCATGTTCCGTAATAAAAATGGGGGATTGCCATTTGAAAAAAGTATCGATGATGTCATAACTCGTTTAAAAATGGCGGAAAAAATCTTTAGACCCTTTTCCGGGATTTTTCCATAAACCGTTTATTATGATTTTGAGGTGACTCGGGGAACAAATGTAACCACATGTACTAGAGTGAAAATGAGGAAGATTCATGTAAAAAAAATTAGTAAAAGTCCTCAAATTCCAAAGATACAGGCCATCAAAGTTTCATCAAAATATCTTAAACACTATTTATGGTAAAGCGTTGAAATTTGGTACAGTGTAAACTAATATCACGTAAAATCATTAGGCAATTTTTGAGTTGGATCGGCACGCGGGAACAATGCTATACAGGCTGTTCCTAAAGTTTGTTTGCTCAGAACTTTTTTATTCTATCATAACCCTACATTTATTTTTACAGTTTCTAATAGTAAATTTAGTTTAGAAACTTTTATCACTCTTATTAGAGAATATCGATAAAAATCACCGTTTTGCTATTAAATGCAAAAATGTTAAGCTCCGAATTCAATAACACTAAAAAAAATAAATAAATAAATAATCTGAATTGGCAATGACAATTGAATATCGAACTAAGTTGTGATAACTATTATGTATGCACCATGTTCAAGTGTAAATTTAGCTAAATCACATTTTTAATTTGTTTTAGTTGGTTTAATAAAACAATAAATTAAAAATCAACAAAAATTAAACAAAAAAAACGACAACACTAACAGGGATAATAAAGAAAGTACATAAAATAACAAGACAAGTAATAAAAAATACTAAAGGAAATGTTCAAAAACCTAGATTTCTTTTTTTTTCGTGCTATTATTGAAATCGGAACCCAACATTTTTGCATTTAACACGAAAACGGTGATTTTTATCAATATTATCTATGAGTAATAAAAGTTTCTAAATTAAATTTGCTATTATTTTTACATTTTTTAGCCGTGCATGTCTCAAGACTACTAGGTCTTGTGTTAGTTTTAGTGATAGTGCTAGTGAAAAAGTAGAACTGACACTAGACCTAGAACTAGAAACATTCGGATTTAGCCGCACGTCTCTCAAGACGGCTAAAACCGAATAATTCTAGTTCTAGGTCTTGTGTTAGTTGTAGTGATAGTGCTAGTATAAAACTAGAACTAACACTAGAACTAGAAACATTCGGATTTAGCCGCACGTCTCTCAAGACGGCTAAACCCGAATGATTCTAGTACTAGACCTTGTGTTAGTTCTAGTGATAGTGCTAGTATAAAACTAGAACTAACACTAGAGCGAGAACTAGAAACATTCAGGTTTAGCCACACGTCTCTCAAGATGGCTAAACCCGAATGATTCTAGTACTAGACCTTGTGTTAGTTCTAGTGATAGTGCTAGTATAAAACTAGAACTAACACTAGAGCGAGAACTAGAAACATTCAGGTTTAGCCACACGTCTCTCAAGATGGCTAAACCCGAATGATTCTAGTACTAGGTCTTGTGTTAGTTCTAGTGATAGTGCTAGTATAAAACTAGAACTAACACTAGACCTAGAACTAGAAATATTCGGGTTTAGCCGCACGTCTCTCAAGACGGCTAAAACCGAATGATTCTAGTTCTAGGTCTTGTGTTAGTTGTAGTGATAGTACTAGTATAAAACTAGAACTAACACTAGAACTAGAAACATTCGGATTTAGCCGCACGTCTCTCAAGACGGCTAAAACCGAATGATTCTAGTTCTAGGTCTTGTGTTAGTTGTAGTGATAGTGCTATTATAAAACTAGAACTAACACTAGAACTAGAAACATTCGGATTTAGCCGCACGTCTCTCAAGACGGCTAAACCCGAATGATTCTAGTACTAGATCTTGTGTTAGTTCTAGTGATAGTGCTAGTATAAAACTAGAACTAACACTAGAGCGAGAACTAGAAACATTCGGGTTTAGCCACACGTCTCTCAAGACGGCTAAACCCGAATGATTCTAGTACTAGACCTTGTGTTAGTTCTAGTGATAGTGCTAGTATAAAACTAGAATTAACACTAGAGCGAGAACTAGAAATATTCGGGTTTAGCCGCACGTCTCTCAAGACGGCTAAACCCGAATAATTCTAGTACTAGGTCTTCTGTTAGTTCTAGTGATAGTGCTAGTGTAAAACTAAAACTAACATTAGACCTAGAACTAGAAACATTCGGATTTAGCCGCACGTCTCTCAAGACGGCTAAACCCGAATAATTCTAGTACTAGGTCTTGTGTTAGTTGTAGTGATAGTGCTAATATAAAACTAGAACTAACACTAGAACTAGAAACATTCGGATTTAGCCGCACGTCTCTCAAGACGGCTAAACCCGAATGATTCTAGTACTAGACCTTGTGTTAGTTCTAGTGATAGTGCTAGTATAAAACTAGAACTAACACTAGAGCGAGAACTAGAAACATTCGGGTTTAGCCACACGTCTCTCAAGCTGGCTAAACCCGAATGATTCTAGTACTAGGTCTTGTGTTAGTTGTAGTGATAGTGCTATTATAAAACTAGAACTAACACTAGAACTAGAAACATTCGGATTTAGCCGCACGTCTCTCAAGACGGCTAAACCCGAATGATTCTAGTACTAGATCTTGTGTTAGTTCTAGTGATAGAGCTAGTATAAAACTAGAACTAACACTAGAGCGAGAACTAGAAACATTCGGGTTTAGCCACACGTCTCTCAAGCTGGCTAAACCCGAATGATTCTAGTACTAGGTCTTGTGTTAGTTGTAGTGATAGTGCTATTATAAAACTAGAACTAACACTAGAACTAGAAACATTCGGATTTAGCCGCACGTCTCTCAAGACGGCTAAACCCGAATGATTCTAGTACTAGATCTTGTGTTAGTTCTAGTGATAGTGCTAGTATAAAACTAGAACTAACACTAGAGCGAGAACTAGAAACATTCGGGTTTAGCCACACGTCTCTCAAGACGGCTAAACCCGAATGATTCTAGTACTAGGTCTTGTGTTAGTTCTAGTGATAGTACTAGTGTAAAACTAGAACTAACACTAGACCTAGAACTAGAAACATTCGGGTTTAGCCGTGCGTCTTCAGACGCGAATGTTTCTAGTTCTAGGTCTAGTGTTAGTTCTAGTTTTAGTTCAATTCGAATATGCAACATAGTGATATCTTATGTTAACTAGCGCTACCTATCACTGTCACTAGAACTAATATTAGACCTAGAACTAGAAACATTCAGGTTTAGCCGTCTTAAGCCTTTGAATATATTGAATATTTCCATATACTCATGAAAAACCGAAAAGATTGAAATAATGAAAAGATGAAAAAAATTTCGATCTTAACAAAATTGTCATTACGGACCTGTATTTTTCAAAAATATGCAAACGATCCGAAACCGTTTAGGTTGATGATCCGTTTTGATTCATACATGAATGACTCAAAACCTGTTTATAATACATTTATATCCTTTAATACATCCCATAATATAAATACGGCCTTATAAATTAACAATTAATGTGTAAATTTTTTGTCTTTTATAACTTTTTTGCCATAAAAACAACGTCAATATATATTTTTTTAAATTTTTTTCTTCATCATGTTCAAAATACATAGTTACATAAATACTTTAACATTAAATCCTTTCAAATGCATAATATAAGGAGATATAATATATTATAAAAACGAAAATTGTCATAAATTTAATGACATCACCCCCGCTCGAAATTTAAATTGGTTTATTTTATACAATTAATTTATTAATACAGATGATATGCCTGCTGGACAAACACCACATAACATCATTTTATTTGCTCATAATGATTTGGTTGACATTGTATCACCAGGTGATAGAGTAACAGTAACTGGAATATATCGAGCTCAACCTTTACAAGTAAATCCACGTATGCGAAATATTAGATCTGTTTATAAAACTCATATCGATGTATTACATTTTCGAAAAGTTGACTCGAAACGTTTATATGAAGAAGAAGAAGGGAAAGATCATTTTTTGCCACCCGAACGTATCGAATTATTAAAAGTGTTGTCGCAAAAGCCGGACATTTATGAGCGTTTAGCAAGAGGACTAGCGCCTTCAATTTATGAAAATGAAGATGTTAAAAAAGGTATTTTACTACAATTGTTTGGTGGAACGAAAAAGACGTTTGTTGCATCAGGAAGAACGAATTTCAGAGCGGAAATTAATATATTATTATGTGGTGATCCTGGAACGTCAAAATCTCAACTGTTACAGTATGTTTATAATTTAGTACCAAGAAGTCAGTACACTTCGGGAAAAGGATCTTCTGCTGTTGGTCTTACAGCTTATGTTACTAAAGATACAGAAACAAGACAGTTGGTTTTACAAACAGGAGCATTAGTTTTAGCCGATAATGGCATATGTTGTATTGATGAATTTGATAAAATGAACGATTCAACTAGAAGTGTTTTACATGAAGTTATGGAACAGCAAACCTTGAGCATAGCTAAAGCTGGTATTATTTGCCAGTTAAATGCAAGAACTTCTATTTTAGCTGCAGCAAATCCAAGTGAATCACAATGGAATAAAAATAAAACTATCATTGAAAATGTTTTTCTACCACATACTTTATTATCAAGGTAGTAAGAACCCAACAAACTTAAGAATCGGTTTATTTATTTTTTATTTTTACAGATTTGATTTGATCTTTTTAATATTGGATCCACAAAACGAACTCTTTGATAAACGTTTAGCTAAACATCTAGTTTCCTTATATTATAAAACAGTTGAACAAGAAGAAGATGAAATATTGGTAACTAAATTCAAAAATGAATAAATAAATAAAACAGATTTATTTTATGTTATTGTTTTAAAGGATATGTCCATTCTTCGCGATTACATTGCTTATGGAAAAGAACATTGTCATCCAAAACTAAGTGAGGATGCTTCTCAAAAATTAATCCAATCTTATGTCGATATGAGAAAAATTGGTTCTGGTCGTGGACAAATCACAGCATATCCAAGACAATTAGAATCTTTAATTCGTCTCGCTGAAGCGCATGCTAAGGTTAGATTTTCAGAAGTGGTTACAGTGGAAGATGTGGAAGAAGCTTATAGGTTACATAGAGAAGCTCTTAAGCAATCTGCTACGGATCCTTTATCTGGTAAGATCGACGTTGGAATTTTAACAACAGGTCTTAGTAGCGCCTCTCGCAAACGACGAGCTGAATTGTCTGCTGCTGTAAAGAAACTTATTGAGGATAAAGGAAAGGTACCAACGATTAATTATCAGAAATTGTTTGCTGAGTTAAAAGAATCTTCAGCATTGGTAAGTTTTTATTTGGTTTTTTATTAAAATTTTATTACTTTTTTATTTTTTTAAAGATGGTTACAAGGGAACAGTTCGAAGATGCTTTGAAGGAATTACAGGATGATGGGGTTATTGTCGTAATGGGTAAAACTAGTATAAGAGTTTGCGTTAATAGGGATTAATAAGTCTTTTTCTTCAAATATATTTTTCTTAAACAATTATATTTTAATTACACCAACTTTTATCCATTAAACACTTTCCTAGGAACCATTTATACATTAATTGATTTTTTGGGGAATAATTTTCTGGAATCGTTCCATCTTTAGCCTAAAAACATAAATAATAATTTTAAAACCTCCTTCCATTATTTGTTATACCATTGGTGGGGGCACAATCCGTTTACAATCTGCTTTATTCATATGCTCATTATAAGCTGTTAATAAATCCAATCGCATCTCCTTTGATAAACATTGTTGGCACAATCCACAAATTAAATCATCGCAATTATTACATAGATCACTGTTACATTCTTTGGGATAAACCGCAATGTTTTTGTTATGTGATACCATTCTTGTTTCATTTTCGTTCCTAAAATAAGTGTGTAAGGAATGCTTCTTTTCTTTCTTGCAAACTTACATCGCTAATGTATCTTTAAATATTCTTTGACTTATACCGACTATACTCAACAAATTATAAATAACTTGTTCAAATAGTAGTTTATTAGGTGGAAAATGAGCAGATGATAAATTTGGGCTCATATTAGCTTCCATTAAATAAACTTTTAAATCTTCATCAACAACAAAATCGAATCTCATCATTTCAAAGAAGTTAGATTTTGATTTAAATCTAAAAAAAAATTGTTACGATGCAATTATTATAAAAATTGTTGTGATTATTAATTATAAAGCGTTACGCAAAGGACAGGAAAAATTACACAAAAACTCTTTTTATTATAATGTTGTGTTATAGGCCTCATACTAAAATTAACACTAGATCTAGAACCATTCGCGTTTAGCTACGCGTCACGTTGGCTGCCATCAGGATTACCTTACCGGTTTGTCTCAGAAAAATTGTGGTGTAACTAGACGTAGACCTATAAAAAATTGAAGAACATGAACTTGCAGCCGCATTTGAGAGTGATGATGATTTTGAAGGAAGCTTATTCTCATCATCCTGCTCGGAATTTGAGGTGGATGATGAGTCATCGGAATCTGGGGATGAAACGTCAGTTCAAGAGGAAACAGAAGAATGGCAAGAGATACGTATGGACAAATTACCACTTCATATACAGTTTTTAAACTCAGAATCATACAAAATTGATGACATTAATACACAAAATCAAGAAAGTGTAACTGCCATGCAAATATACCGAAAGTTATTCAAACCAGTCGACCAAGTCACTCGGCCAGAATCAATAAATGGGATGGGTTGGATACCAATGATGATGAAATGTGGAAGTTTTTTGCTGTCCTTCTTTATATGGGATTTGTAAAGTATCCTAAAATAGCTGATTATTGGTCCACCAGCATTTTATACAAAAATTGTATCATTCCAAAAGTAATGAGCAGAAATAGATTTCAACTATTGCTGAGATTCGTTCATTTTGCTGATAATTCGACGGCTGACAAAAGTGATAGGTTATACAAAGTTACAAATCTAATTGACATGATGAAGGAACGATGCAATGTCGAATATGTGCCTGGAGAAATGATAGCTGTTGATGAAACAATGATTCTTTTTCGTCTTTTCTGCTGGACTTGCTGAAAGAGTAGTTATGGATCTTGCAGGGCCATATTTATCTGAAGGAAGGCTTATAGTAGTGGATAACTTTTATACATCAGTGCCATTGGCAATTTCACTTTTACAGAGAGATACTCATTTATTAGATACCCTAAGGAAGAACAGGAAGTACTTACCAAAGGATATCATGACAAAAAAAAAACTAAAAAAAGGAGAAGTGGTTGGTAAACAAAATAGCTGTTGATGAAACAATGATTCCTTTTCGTGGCCGATTATTATTCAGACAGTACATTCCCAACAAAAGCCAATTGGTTATACATTGAGCGTGTCACTGTATTCTGGACAAACAGTTACTGGCCTGCAGTCTGCTGGACTTGCTGAAAGAGTAGTTATGGAACTTGCAGGGCCATATTTATCTGAAGGAAGGCTTATAGTAGTGGATAACTTTTATACATCAGTGCCATTGGCAATTTCACTTTTACAGAGATACCCATTTATCAGATACCCTAAGCAAGAACAGGAAATACTTACCAAAGGATATCATGACAAAAAAAACTAAAAAAAGGAGAAGTGGTTGGTAAACAAAATTCGAAAGGAATTGTTGTTGAAAAGGTTTCAACTGGATGAAAAAACAGGTTGGGAGAGAAATTTTGTAAGCCAGTTTCTGTTTTAGAATACAACAATTGCAAGCAAGGGATAGACCTTTCAGACCAAATATCAAGTTATTTTACGCCCTTGAGAAAAACCATTATAACCATTTATATTAAATACTGCTGTAGTTAATGCGCTTTTCATTTACAATCGTTTTCACAAAAGGAAAATTTATATTGCCTAATTCAGGGAGATGCTTGTGCTTGAGATGCTAGGTATTGAAAAGAATGACGTTACACCAAAACGTTCAGATTCCCTGAAGCAGAGCTCAGTGCAAAGTGAAGAAAAGAATAACAACAATCGGCGAAAAAGAAGAAGATGTACAAACTGGAGATGCACAAAAACAAGGAAAATTAGTTTCCACAAGATGTCATGTTTCTGACAAGTATAAGTCAAGTGTAAGTCAAGATCTCATTGCACTTGAGTAATAATGGTGATCCTCATGGTACTAAAGCAAAACAGTTACTGCAGTGCCATGAGGATCACTGGTGAATTCACTTTTTTTTTTGCTTTCTACCCTCATACAGGGTGTCTCAGCGAGACCGGTCATTAGACGTTTCTGGGGTTCTGGCCAAACAAAAAATTTGAGAATGCAGAATAAAGTATTATCAATTACGTTCTCTTCATCTAAAATATTTTCATATTTCTAGCACTTCCGGTTACACCGGAAGTCGCCACCAACTTTATTTTTTTAAATGGAACATCCTGTATATTTTTACATATTTGGATTTGTCTGTTTTCAAGGTTTATAAATAACTTTACTTTTTGCAATTTGATTCGGTCGTTCTCGAGTTATTCGAATTTTTCTAGAAAAATCTGCTCCAGCAGACATTTGTTCAAAAAATCAGAAAACACTCAATTTTTGCGATATCAATTTAGGATTGAGAACATGCTTAAGCAACATGATGGAGTATGTTTTGGTGCCGAGAACTGCTGTCTAGAATGTTTGGTCACTTTACTATGACACGTTAACTTTTCAAAATTTGGAAGTACCATAACTTCATTTTTTTAAATGGCACCCCCATATTTTATTTTTTAGTCGTCTTCGGTGTCTCATTCTACATCTTTTATATCCCATATGTCCCATACCTAATATTAATAGTTTGGGAGATAATTAGGGTTTTTTGAAAAATGCACACATATCATATGGATATTTAGCCTAGTGTGCCATGAAAAACAAGCCTTCTCAATGAGTTCTTGTCAAAGACTCACTTGTTTACGTCACTTGATGCATGTGAGCTAATAATTATCTGTTATGTCCCTTAATATTAGTACTGAAAAGAGTTAAAATCGATAACAATAACGAAAGTAATTTTACACAAATCAAGAAATTCTTAATTTATTTTTTTTGCATGAAAAGCACGACAAAGTTCGTAGTATGATTCCCAGATCTTCTTTGGCAGCTCGAATTGAGGTGTTGGGACTGGGCTCGAAATAAGCCAAGGTATTCACCTCTTCCGTTGCATTATCTACTACATTTTTTGGTCAGTTTAACACGTGATTAATTCGTACAAAATGCAAAAAATTTGCTTCTATTCCTCTAAATTTACCTTTTGTCATCGGAGATAAATGTGGATAATTTTCATTAAACATTCTGCAAGTTCTACTAAGAACTCTGTCGCACTTTTCGTGCACAAAAAATAAATTATGGATTTCTTCATTTGTATAAACATTATTTACGTTATTAATATCCATTTTAACTGGTTTTAGACTCACAAGCATCAAACAACCTAAATTAGACTTTGACGTTTATCAATAAGTCATTAAACATTTGTTTTCCATGGCACACTAGGTTAATATCCATATGATATGTGAGCATTTTTCAAAAAACCCTAATTATTTCTCAAACTATTAATGTTAGGCATAGGACATATGGAATATAAAAGATGTAAAATGAGTCGCCGAAGACGACTAAGTAATAAAATATGGGGGGTGCCATTTAAAAAAAGGAAGTTATGGTGCTTCCAAATTTCGAAAAGTTAACGTATCATAGCAAAGTGACCAAACGATCTAGACAGCCGTTCTCGGCACCAAAACATACTCCATCATGTTGTTTAAGCATGTTCTGAATCCTAAATTGATATCTCAAAAATTGAGTGTTCTATGATTTTTTGAACAAATGTCCGCTGGAGCAAATTTTTCTAGAAAAATTCGAATAACTCGAGAATTGCTGGTTCAAATTGCAAAAAGTAAAGTTATTTATAAACCTTCAAAACAGACAAATCCAAATATGTAAAAATATACAGGGTGTTCCATTTAAAAAAATAAAGTAGGCGGGGATTTCCGGTATAACCGGAAGTGCTAGAAATCTGAAAATATTTTAGATGAAGAGAACGTAATTGATAATACTTAAGTCTGCATTCTCAGATTTTTTGTTTGTCCAGAACCCCAGAAACGTCTAATGACCGGTCTCGCTGAGACACCCTGTATATACCAATTACACGTAAAAAAGATGTCGTTTTTCAAAAAAGAAACTCTAGTGTACCATATTTTTACAGCGGCCCCTAGGGAATTACTTAATTGCTTGTATGGTGACAGCCAACGTGTTGAGATGGCTAAACCGGAATGTTTCTAAAAAACATTCTTGTTCTAGATCATTTTAGATTCATTTTAGTTCTAGGTCTTGTGTTAGTTCTAGTGACAGTGCTAGGTAGCGCTCGTTAGTATTAGATATCACTGTGTTGCATATTTTTATTGCACTAAAACTAGAACTAACACTAGACCTAGAACTAGAAAGTATCCGAATGTTTCTAGTTCTAGTTCTAGTGTTAGTTCTAGTTTTACACTATCACTATCACTTGAATTAACACAAGACCTAGAACTAGAATCATTCGGGCTAGCCGTCGCAATTGGTTGCGCAACGAATGGCGTTGCACAACTAATTTCAATCAATTTTGAATTTCTGCAACCAGATGTGCATCAACCAACACCATACACCAAGGTCCGTTGAGTATTGGTTATAAGGTTATCCAACTCGAACAACTTGACGTTGGCGGGGTGAGGTGGGAAACGTGACGTCATTGGAGGAAAAATATAACAATATCATATAATATAAATTTAATATAATAATAATATTTATGTTAATAATTATTTAAAAATTAAACAAGTGTTATTAAACTCAAGAAATAATGAGTTTCTGTTGGTTTACGTATATAAATGAAAACAGAAATGACAATTCTTCCAATGACGTCATAGCAAGACCTTTGCGGAGGGGATACGTTCATAACAACAGCGTTCATAGGGAGTTCATACACTATACTATTTTCGCCATCGAGATACATATAATTTACATTAAACGTAGTATATCTCGATGATTTTCGCCTAAATACAAAATATATAAAATTTTTGTTATTTAAATACCTATTTATAACTTCAATAATTTTTGGTTCCTTATTCATAATAACAATTCTTAAAGAATCCTCTATTTGTTCCCAAATAACATCGGGGTTTTTTCCTTTTGAACGCAAGTATGCGTTCAAACTCTCTTTCATTCCAAATCCTAAAGATTTATAATAACTTTTTAAATCGGGAACTTCCCATGTTGGTAAATAATCATCACCAACGACGTACTTATCGATATTTTCTGGGTCAAACGGGTAATATTCAACAGGACAAAATCTTAATAAAGCGTCACCATTATAAATGTACACTCTCAATGGGTTCACTGATGTTATAATTGTATAAATACCTATATCAAATTTATAACCACTGACTAATAGTGGTTTGTCAACAAATTCTTGTATAAACGTTCCGTTTTGGTTTAAATCAATATCGGAAATATTTCTTATCATAATGTTCCTATGATTATTATCTTTCTGAACGAATTGTATCTTCGGATTAGTTCGAACATATTCTAGTAATTTCTCTTTATGTTCTGGAAGTTTAAACGCAGGTGGAATATATTTTAATCCACTTGTTGCTAAATCAACTTTGTTTGTTATGTACCCACACCCCGGAAAATGATTAACTTTTTGATGCGGTTTTAAATTATTCAACTTTGAATATAAACTTCTAAATGGATAAGCATGCGCCCAAAGTAAATCCCAATTATCCGATTCTTCAAAATCTTTTTTTTGATATCCCACCTTCTCCAAAACATCAAATAAATTGTGTAAAAATCCATCGTCGTTGGTTAACGTGTAAACCCCAAAAACTTTTCGTTTCTCACTTTCAACTATTTGTATTTTTTGTTGTGAACATTTTATTCCTTTTGTATTATTAAAACATTTTCTACACTCATCTAAACTTATAAACAAAATAATCCCTATTGCTATTGTGGCTATTATCACCGAAAAAACGTTGTGTTTTTCGCACGATGCAACGTAATTTAAAAATTCACAACACTTTTTTGACTTGTTCACTTTTGGTTTCGAATTATTTTCAAAAATTTCTTTTTTACTGGCCATTTTTTATGTCTAAACGAACACAGGTGTGTTCTGTATGTAACAGTAGCCTACATTTCGAATAACGGTAATTGAGATGGAGATTTAGAAAGTTTTGCGAGATCATCTTTAAATGGTAGTATTTAAATAACGATTAAAACATTGTATATTGGATATATGTATAATGATATTAATGAGAATAATGTCTATTTAATCTGAATTTATTTTAACATTGGTGGTTTTTGAGATTTTGAATTTAGTTTATTATTTACAGCTATTTAATAAAAGATGTCGCTTTAAAAACGAATTTCTTTAGGATCTAAAGACATGTCATACGATAGTTTTACGCGTCGCCGTAAAATATCTCCACATTTAGATGGCGCTACCCAAGTTGAAGTAGCTTGAGGACTTGTGCGCAAGCGTGCGCTTAGCGTCCTAAATTGAAATTTTATTCTTCTGTTGTTAGTGTTCTCGGCAGTTTTAAGTGTAATTTTTATCGTATGCATTAGTGCCCTCAAGAAAATGCCGCTTAAAAATATGTGTTATTATATTAACTGTGGAAAACACAGGTTAAAAGATAATGGAATAAGTTATTTCAAATTTCCTATAAAAGAAAAACAAAGAGCAATCGAATGGCAAAAACGATGCGGAAATATTGAAATTGCATTGATGGACGTCGAAGAGTTAAAAGAAACAAAACTTTGTGAAAGACATTTTTTAAAAAGTGATATACTTATCAACTCGCGAAGAAAAACATTATGTCGAAACGCCCTTCCCGTGGCTTTCTTTTAAAACATAAACTTAATAAGCGTTTTTCTTATGTTTGTGCAGACGTTGATACTCGCACCTTTGCTGTTCCAACTAGCCCAGTCCGAACACATTCGCTTGTTAAAACGTATGGTAGGAAAAGACAATTTGCTGACAATTCTAGCACAACATCAAATTCTGATTCGGAGGCATTATCAACTCTCACAGTCAACTATAATACTCCAGACGAAAAGCAACACCAGAGTACTTCTAGTTCTTCTAACATGAGTGTAGTAAGTGATCGAATTATGAATATGCCTACCAAAAGGAAAGTGTCATCAAGAAGTAAATGTAAACTGTTGACGAATAAAATGCGACAATTACGATTAAAATATTGAGCGCGATGTCAACAAACATACCGCTTACAGAAGAAACGTAATAGTAGTAGTTTTTGTCCTCAAACCATTATTGACAACCTAATTAGACACAAGAGCGAAGCTGTCAGAACTTTTATAAATATGCAAATTTAGCGAAAAAGAAAATCTAAATGGAGTAAGGCTGAAAAGCATATCGCAATGTCTCTTTTCTACAAATCACCCAGCACGTACAGTTTTATGTTAAATAAATTAAAGTTTGTTCTGCCAGCGGTCAGAACTATACAGTCTTGGTTGAAAGTTTTAAATTTAAAAACAAGGATCAAAACTACACTGACAAAGAAATTAGCTTCAAAAGTTAAAAGTATGACAGATTACGAAAAACATTGCGTGGTAATATTTGATGAAATTTGGTTAAAAACACAGCTGGAATATAATAAATTCCAGGATATAATTGAAGGATTTCAAGATCTGGCCAACTATGGCAAAGAGTCCAAACTAGCCAACACGGCTCTTGTATTTTATCTGCGGGGTTTGCTTCATAATTACAAAATACCATTAGGATATTATACATCCGCTAGACCTGTAAAAAGTTCTACGCTGCATCTAATCATAAAAGATGTTATCAGAGAATTAAAGAAAATGAACTTAAATCCTCTGATGTTAGTCAGCGACCAAGGATCCAATAACAGAAAAGCGATGGAGCTATTAGGAGCAACTGTAAATAATCGAATGGTTTTAATAGATAATAAAAAATTTTTTACAAGTTTTGACGCTCCGCATTTAATTAAATCTTTAAGAAACAATTTCATAAATCCGAAACTAAAGTTTGTAGTTAATGGAAAAACAATTTCGTGGAACGACGTTGTCGACACCTACAAAATAGATCAAAAAAGTACTACTACAAGAGCAATGCTCAAAATCCGTGAATCCCACATTAAACCAACAACATTTGAGAAAATGCGAGTCAAATATGCAACACAAATATTCTCGCACACAGTTGCAGCAGCAGTTGCTACAGCCAGAGGAACGATGCAATTAAAAAGTAATACAGCGATAGATACTGCCGATTTTATTGAAAGTGTAAATAATATATTTGATACTCTAAACAGTAGAGCGTTAAATGATAATAATCCCAACAAAAGAGCATTATCGATTTACAATGATAGACCTGAAAATATTTTATTAGAGGGATTAATTTTTTTTAAACACATTGATGTTTACGAGGTAGCAAATAATACAGAAACAAAAAGAAATAACATTTACTGTTTGGAGGGGTTTCAATAGACCATACGATCTATTTTATTATTATGGTCGGGACTGAAATTGATGAAAATTAAATATCTGTTAACAAATTTTCTAAATCAAGACCCTATAGAAAATTTTTTTTCTGTGGTCAGAAGCAGAGGCGGTTATAACTCGACGCCTACAGTTCGACAATTTCGAATTGCGATGCAGCATAACAGCAACGTTAGATTGGGAATGGAGGTGGATACTAGTAATTGTATTGCTGATGAGGCCAGTGTACTGATATTGTCTGGATCAGATAAAGAGCAACTGATGGATGCAGAAAAAGAAAACCAAGTAATAGAAGAACAGAAAATTGCCAGGTGTGTCTTGACTCTTCCTCAGAAAGATGTAAATGTCGACGACATCAACGAAGTAATTCCATCTAGCAGTGGCCAAAAAAAAATTACATTGGAAAGTTGTACGACAGCGTATGTTGCAGGTTATGTATTCCACAAAATTTTTGACAAAACAACGTGCCAATAATGTCGATCTGATTTAATAAAAGATTCAAATGATGCGTTTGAAGAAAACGAATTTTTTATTTTGAATAAAGATTATGGCTGTTCCACTGATATACAATTCTTAAGAAGACCTACTGAGAGCTTTATTAACACTACCACATTCATTTTAAATAGATTTAATGTTCTCTACGAAAAGTACAAATTAAGTGAAAATGTAAAAAATATAGAAAAGGATTTAATGGACGACTTGCCATATATGCCGAAGAAAATTGTATAGACCATAAGAAACAAATGGTAAAACTAGTTATAAAAATGAAAATTTTTAGAAATCTGAAATGGGAATCTGATGGTAGAAAGAAAATTCCCATATCAAGTGGAAAACCACATAGGAAAGTACGAATTTTAGGAAATTAACTACTGCCGCAAAAATCAGTGGACTTATTTTCTCCAAGTATTTTTAATAAAGTGTTTAACAATTAATTTCAATAATTTTTAAACTTTTTTAGTAATTAAAATAATAAAATATATCAATTTTATAAAATATTACAACTTTTCGTATTTTTAACTACTTTATGTGATTTTTAAAATCTTTAAAATTCCCTACTTTTTCAACTTATTAGTATGATTTTCAATTTTTAAATATTTTTTGAGAAATGTAAAATTCTCAGCTCGGATGTGGTTCGGTATATTATAACGGTGGCGCCACTTTACAGAGTGAATGCGGTGGGACTAGTTTAGTAGTAGGGAGAGGGGAACACGGTTGCAGCTGCGACGCTTATTTTCCCTGTATTGCGTGTCTTTATAATCTAACATGATAGCTGATTAAAAATGATGATTTTTCTTTGAAATAAAAATACACCTTAAACTTGAGTATATATATTTATTTTTCATCTATTACTTATTACAATATATCCATCATAAATTATTGTATTTTAACATTTTCTTTTTCACATACCGGTAGTGTGATTATAAACTTAAAACTACAAGTAGTTTCGAGTTGATTTGGCCATTAAGACGATTTGATTCTTGTCATTTCTTTAACATTTTAAAAAGTTGTGCCGGATATGTTAACGTTAGAAAATAGTACAACGATAACAATGTTTTAAAATCGTCCTTTCCGTTCATTTTAAACATCTGATATGAACAACTAGTATGATTTAATGAATTAATTTCAAAATTTACAACAGCGACGTGGCGTTTTCATTGTTTTTAATATAAGTACTCTTTGCCGTTTATTCTTTATATAATTTATTTCCTTGCGTTATTTCATTTAATCCTTTTATGGAAGATCGAATCTTTTTTTTTGTCATTTAATTCTAATGTAGTTACTAAATTTTTTTTAAGAGTATAAGGAAAATTTACAAGTAGGGTTTATGTAATAGTTTTTCTATATCTATGGAGCGACTAGAGTTTTATTTTTAAGTTTATTTTCTTTATTAGAACATTTTAACTAAAGATGTAAACTAATCAGGGTGTATTTAGTTAGGATCGGATAAATAAAGTTACAAAGTCATAAAACAATTAGTATTATTTATCAAGGTAATTGAATATTTATTTTGGAATTGTGTTTATGACTAAAAATCTTCCCAACTCACCCTGCAGAAAACAAATTAACATACTATAACGTCGTATTATTATGTTTTAATGGCATTTTTTTTATAGTGGCCTAATTTAATTAAAAAGCAACCTCAGAATAGTATAGGTTGAAAAATCTACTCTACGATTCTATAGAAGAGCTCGTGATATCTCAAAATTTTACATAAGATTGGTTCGTATAGTTCCCATTGTTTGTTTTTTTCTAATCAGACTTTGTTCTAGTTTAATATTGTTCCAAAGAATTGCACTTTCTCCGCTAAATTGAAGTGTTAATGTAATACGTTTTGTGCCTAACTTCAATCGTGGTATTGGTCTGAATCAGTCGAAATTGCTACAATTCCATTTTTATTTTGGTCAACTTTTCCTAAATTTTTCGATTTAATGTTTATTCTAATTTTTGTTTTAAATTGAAAAATTGACTCATATTCTATGTCTTTTTCTATCCTTTTCTGTGATTAAAATTGGTTGTGTATAGTTGAAAATGTTTAATTTTTTATCCAATTACAACATTTGAGATAATCAATTTTAAGGCATGTTTTAGTTTGTGGAATTCGTCAGCATCTTTTGAATAATACGCTCTTTTTAAAGGGTGTACGGAAGAATTAATTAATTAAGAAATAAATACTACGTACTTATCGAAGCTGCTTATTTGAGGTTCGTGTTTTAATTCGTGGAATGTTTAAAACTTTAATTCTTTTTTGTTACAATAACAAATAAGCAATTTCAACGTGGCAGGTATGAATAATAGGTATCGTTAAATATTTACACAATATACATTTCTCAAAATGATAGTATGTAGTAATAAATAAATGATTTTGGGTGTTTCAACGCAATGTTAATTATGAAGGGATCATTTAAATGCAGGTACTAAATAAAACTGAATAATGGAGGTTAAAATTTATACTGGGTGGTTCGTTGAAAATTTTCTTTTTCTAAAAATACCCTATGTTTAAAATGTACTTTATGATAAATGATAATACGTAACTAATCTAATTAATTAGGTAACAAAAAACGTAGGCTGTTGGCAGTTGTTGTCGCTAATAAGTCTGCTAAAGCCGTTTCTTCTTTGTACTAATCGATATTCTCGATTAGTTCTTTCGCCTATCTTCTTCGTTCGTTCTAAATTTTAAATTAATATCCCTATAACCACACTTATGTACAATTAAAAACAACTAGCGCGCGCAACAATAAATATAAAACGGACTCTCGTTCTTATTTACATCTAGGCATTATAACAACGTCCTCTTAAGTACTTAATTAGTATAGTAACATTAATTAACAGTAATAAACATTGCTTTGGCATTTTAACACTTACTACGAAACGTTTATGTTCGATTTATGAACTTACTTCTTCGTTATTATTATCAATATAGTACTAAAGAGAGACAGGACATTTTTAAGATTGGGTTTTGAAATTTTTAATTTTATACTTTTCATTTCTTCAACTAAAATACAAAGTTGCAGAAGATTTAGAAGCCCTTAACAACGCCGTACACTTCTAATGATGATAACACCAGGTACATGACCCATAATAGGAATAAAAATCCGGATGTAATATATTTGGCTACAACTGGACCACCCAATTCGCCACCTATTGATTTTGATCGCCTAAGAAGTAAGACGATGATGGTTATTCCCGCTCCAATACAGAACATTGTTACCGAGAATGCCAAACTAAAAAAAAAGTAAGATAAAATAGTTTTGTTAAATTAATATTAATGGATCAAATAAATTGTAGAGTAACGCTAAAAACAAGGATAGATATATTACGATATACGCTTTGATGTTACAGACTGTCTATTACGTGATAATAAATTCAATCAAATCGATAAAGGTAACTAATAAGGTCAAATCATCAAATAATCTGAATATGAACTGCATTCTAAACCTGTCACTGTAAAATAAAAACAAGGAAATTCTACAAGTTTCTTTTCATCAATGTTCTTCTGGGCCTCTTTCACATTTTGTAAGTTCATCCTATCATTTGTAAAAACGTAGCACCGAAATTTTCATTTTATCTCGTTATTGCATAGTTACTCATTGTAATGCTGATGTCAAGGTAATCATTTGTGTCCGATAATTGCTGTTAAGTTAGCCGGTCTTAATATAATTACATCCAGTCTCATTATATCAATGTTTATCAAATTGATATTCCCAACGGTTATTATTTTCGACGAGGTATTGATTTGTAATTGCAAACATCTGAAACGTTTGGTTGCTGAATTGGACAATAGAGGTATTGAATAGTATTGATTCAGTTTCAAGAAAATATTTTATTCGATTGCCATTTACTTCTACTTTAATTTTCATAATTTGTCATTTGAAGTTGTTTTATTAGCCAGATTTATTATTGTTAGAAAATTGTTGTTCAGAAAATTTTTTCATTACAAATTTTTGCTTATAGTTTGAAAATTATGTAAATCTTTAAAATTGGCGTTTAGTCTGTGAGACTACGCATCAGTTTCAGTGCATGAAAACTTTACGTCGGGTATTATGGGTTAAAGGAAGTTCGAGTTTAGGCTCCTGACACATCCAACGTTTTCGCCTCACGAAAGGAGAGACTATATCAACTACATGTGTCGAAGAGAAACCGAATTCAACGTTGGGGGAAGAGAATACAGAATTTCTTTTGACAAGTTAAAATCGTTTTTGATGCGCTTGGCTACAAGTATTTTGTTATTCATTGTTATTTCAGCATTGCATTTATTCAACTTTATATGTGCGAATAGATTTTTTGAACAAATATATAATTAAGCCGATATGTTGCAATAAAGGGGTGTTTTCTCATATAATTTTACTATTTGTAGTGGATATTAATCGAAAAGTGCCAAACGAACTTTGAAACAAGTTGGCATTAAAATACTTTTCAAATAATTGGTTACAAGCGACTTGTACTAATATGTCATAACATTCTAAAGTCTTCTAAATTAATTTATAGTCTCGATATGCAAATTAGTATAATAACATAACCAATTATCCATGTTGCAAGTGGAAATTATAAAAAAATTCAAAAACAGATAAAAACTTCAAACTTGCTTTATTGTAGTATATAAATCGGAACCGGTTTCGGAATCAACGTTCCATCATCAGCCGAAAGTGTCAGAGAAACTAATAGGCGAGAAGAGATTTATTTAATGATGACATTTGTTGTTGAAGAAGATGAACGTACAAAATTGAAAAATTTCTTATAAAAATTGAAAAAGTTTTGAAAAAAATTTTTTTAAGTCGAATTGACAAAGTTAAATTTAAATTGTTAAAAATTAAATTCTTAGTTAAAGTTACAAAAGTGTGAAACGTGGATTGTTATAAAAATGTGAAACAATTTAGAGACTGATGGTCATCAAAAATTGGAGAAAAATCAGAATTTATTTAATGTGTTCAGTGTTACGAAACAACCATATTGGCGGAGAGAGAAGAAGAGGACTCCAAAGTATGAAAATATCCCAAAGTGTTAATAAAAGTGTCCTCTTTCCAATGAACCAACCCGTTTTGAAAAATAACTTTTAGTTTTTGAGAAAACAATATTTGAAGTTTTGATAAAATTTTCGATGTTGCAATTTTCATCGATAATTTTCAAAGTTCGCTATAAAATTAATTTCTGGAAGGATCCTTGTGGAAATATCACCAATTATTAATTAAAATATCCTCTTTTTAATGCAATAAGCCGTTTTGAAAAATCGCTTTTAGTTCTTGAGAAAAAATTTTTTGAAATAATCGACAATTTTTTCGAATCTTGCAATTTTCGCCGATTAAGTTTTAAAAATTCGTATAAAATCCATTTCTTGGAATACGAGTTTGAAAATATTCCAAAGTGTTGATAAGACTTCTTTCCAATGAACCAACACGTTTTGAAAAATAACTTTTAGTTTTTGAGAAAACAATATTTGAAGTTTTGATAAAATTTGCGATGTTGCAATTTTCATTAATAATTTTCAAAACTCGCTATAAAATTAATTTCTTGAAGGAGCCTTGTGGAAATATCACCAATTATTAATTAAAGTATCCTCTTTTTAATGCAACAAGCCGATTTGAAAAATCACTTTTAGTTCTTAAGAAATAAATTTTTGAAATAATCGAAAATTTTTTCGAATTATGCAATTTTCGCCGATTAAGTTTTAAAAATTCGTATAAAATCCACTTCTTGGAATATGCGTATGAAAATATCCCAAAGTGTTAATAAAAGTGTCCTCTTTTCAATGAACCAACACGTTTTGAAAAATAACTTTTAGTTTTTGAAAAAACAATATTTGAAGTTTTGATAAAATTTTCAATGTTGCAATTTTCATCGATAATTTTCAAAATTCGCTATAAAATTAATTTCTTGAAGGATCCTTGTGGAAATATCACCAATTATTAATTAAAGTATCCTCTTTTTAATGCAATAAGCCGTTTTCAAAATCACTTTTAGTTCTTGAGAAATAAATTTTTGAAATGATCGAAAATTTTTTGGAATCTTACAATTTTCGCGGATTAAGTTTTAAAAATTCGTATAAAATCCATTTCTGCGAATATGAGTTTGAAAATTTCCCAAAGTGTTAATAAAAGTGTCCTCTTTCCAATGAACCAACCCGTTTTGAAAAATAACTTTCAGTTTTCGAGAAAACAATATTTGAAGTTTTGATAAAATTTTCGATGTTGCCATTTTCATCGATAATTTTCAAAATTCGCTATAAAATTAATTTCTTGAAGGATCCTTGTGGAAATATCACCAATTATTAATTAAAGTATCCTCTTTTTAATGCAACAAGCCGTTTTGAAAAATCACTTTTAGTTCTTGAGAAATAAATTTTTGAAATAATCAACAATATTTTCGAATTTTGCAATTTTCGCCGATTAAGTTTTAAAAATTCGTATAAAATCCATTTCTTGGAATATGAGTATGAAAATATCCCAAAGTGTTAATAAGAGTGTCCTCTTTCCAATGAACCAACACGTTTTGAAAAATAACTTTTAGTTTTTGAGAAAACAATATTTGAAGTTTTGGTAAAATTTGCGATGTTGCAATTTTCATCGATAATTTTCAAAATTCGCTGTAAAATTAATTTCTTGAAGAATCCTTGTGGAAATATCACCAATTATTAATTAAAATATCCTCTTTTTAGTGCAATAAGCCGTTTTGAAATAATCGAAAATATTTTCGAATTATGCAATCACTATCCGTTCCATCACTAATCTATACGTTATTCGATTCACCATGAGTTCTTCTTCGTTTTTTAGACAACAAAATAGCTAAACAAATTTTAAATAACGTAAAATTGTACATGAACACTCCGGGGCTAAATTGAATCGATAAGAGATGAACTTTAAATTGTGAGAAATTAATTTTGTGTAGTATGACATTTCCAATTTTTTTTTGTTACAATTTGTGTACTATTTTTTGAATGATTTATTTGGTGAAATACTGTAACATAGGTTGGCGAATTCTATTTTCTCGAGCAGAAAGACGAATACCACCGGGGACATTTATGGAACGTCGCATGATTTACGTTGGGAAACCGCAATTCCGCCTTGGATATAAATCACGCCGTCTCGGAAATTCCGAGCCACCTGTAAAGGCGACGCCGTAAAGATAAAAACCTAGTAATAACCGATTCTCCGATGGAGAAACGAAATTTATACATCCCATAGTTAATTCTCACCTCGTTTCTCAACCCTTTTATTTTAAGTCCGTATATTTTCAAAATTTAATTTCGGGGTTTCCTAGAAAATTAATATGGCCAATACTTGGTTCGTAAAATTTCGGCGTTATGGAAGGGAAAAGGGGGAATTCAAAATAGGCATTGTTATTCCGCTTATCCCCTTTCGGAAATTAATCCAACGCTCGGGGGCATACTTACTTGCCCGGGTTCACTTTGAAAGCGTTCCCGTGATAGTTGTGGTAGATGGCCGCTAGGGACCATGCCACGCCTATTCCAAGAAAAACGTTGACGGCGTTACTTCCGGTCACGTTCCCTATGCTTGCGTCCGCGTACTTATCTTGGATCGCGGCCACTTTACTTGCGAAAGTATCTGCAAACGATAACATCTTGAGTTTAACAACCCGTAATAATTCTTAAGAATACAAGGAATAATTTTCTTGTCTTTATTTACATCCTATGTAAAAGCCTAAAGTATTTAGTAAAAATTGGAATAAATAATACAACAAAAACGTTTATAAAAACAACATTCGAATAAAATATTAACACAAACAACGGATTTATATTGTTTATAGAAATTTTAAAATTGGTTTTTCGTTGTTTGTTGGTGGAAAAATAATATACAATCAAAATCCAAATCTATTTACTATTTAGGCGTTGATTGCTAAAAATTATTTATTAAATTCATTTTAAAAAAATTTATTAATTAATTTATCAATTATTTTCCAGCTATTTGAAATTACAAGTTGACAGCAACGGAAATATTTTAAAATACTTATGCATGCATGAATTGCATAAATAATATGTAGAGAGCAGTAATCGATTTTTTTCACCATCGAGAAAATTATACTGAAATTCATATAACATTGATAATTACCTGGAATACTTGTGCCCAAAGCTACGAATACAATAGCTGTTACGGAATCCTTAATTCCTAATGTAGCACCAAAATGAGATGCTACGTCACCAATAACAGCCGTAACAATACCAATTACAACTATAGATATTACGAAACAAAGATATCCTCTAAATAATCCTAAAAAAAAAATGCTCATGATGATTAAAAATAAATAAAAGAAAGAAAATTTTACCTGTTGGGGGAACGAAAGCAAAGGCAACTTTCCAAAAGAATGTTAGACAGTGCATAAAATAGTCCATGTATGAAGGAGCTTTCTCATCCGATTCATCGCTGGCGCTGACGTTTACGGCTTCCACAAACTGTTCTTTCCAAGATGACGTTCCTATTAGGAGTGATGCGTTGGCTCTTTGCACCAACTTGTCGACAGTGTTCTGAAAGTAATAAAAAGAACGATATAAAATGCAACTTGGCAAACTTGTCAATGATATATTTCGGTTGGAAAGTTGGTTGCAGGAGTTTAAAGGGGGGTTGGGGGTGTGTCAATTTTAGTACTCGTTTTCCATCGTACAGGACCTCGACGTCGAGGTTTTGCGGTGATTTATAACAAACCGGAGGGAGGCGTAAATTGCACGGTTGTCGTATCGAAGGGGAAAATCGATTTATTTGTAGAACTTTCAAGATGCGACAGACACAGGATGTTGGGTGCATTTGTGTGTGATGGCGAACACGTATAAAGCAAATTGGTTGTACGTTTTTTCTTTGGTCTTTTTGTTTTTAAATGAACAGTGTGCTTTGGTAGTAGTAAAATGAATAGTACAAAAGAAATGTGTACAGATTCAAGATATAAGAATTCCTAAATTACAGCTAGAAAATTTTCGAGCCAATCTTTTTAATTAACATTTAAATTTTAATTCGTCTCATAATTCATCATGGAATAGGTACAGTTTTCACCTTGTTTTAGAGTCTATAAAACCATCATTAGACTTATACTGTGCTATGGATGCGAGACATGAATTATGACAGAGAGTTCAAAGAATAAGCTGGAACTATTTGAAAATACTGAAGAAAATGGAAGAACTTCATTATTCTTCCAAACGGGGAACTTAACCATCTGTTCAAGGAAGCCTCTATCTCAGAATTTGTCAGGGTGCAAAGACTCCAATGAGAAGAATGCCAAAAAGCTCTTACGCAGCAGAATGCAAGGCAAGAGAAATACTAGCCTCTATTTGAGCTGCAGTGCTTTTGGGGAGCGAGAGGAGATGAAGAGAAAATGATAATAATAATAACTTTTTGCGAAAACATCCGACGAGTACATATTATGTCTACGATTGTGATCAAAAACATCAAAATTTGGTGTTATCTTTTTCAAATAACTTATGGGATATGTTTTATGGGTTAATTTTAAACCATTCTTGTACGAAACATTTTTTTTCATCAGTTATAATTAATGAGTTATACAAGCAAATTGTCAAAAACCCTAAAATTTAGTTTTATATTTGAGTTAGCTTGGTACTACTGACTGGTGGATTAAAATAACTCATCGGATATGTTTTATGGGTTAATTCTAAACATTTGTTGTACGAAACATTTTTTTCCATCAGTTATAATTATTAAGTTATAAAAGAAAATTGTTGAAAGCGTCAAAATTTCAATTTTTTAAGTTGGGTTGGTAATTCTGATTGATGGAGTAAATATCTGTATTCAATACGTCTTATGAGTTAATTCTAAACATTTTTTGTTTAAAAAGTAATCCTCATAATTCATAATTAAGAAGTTATAACCGAAAATTGTCAAAAACCCCAAAATTTGGTATTATTTTTGAGTTAGGTTGGTACTACTGATTGTTGGATTAAAATAACTCACTGGATATGTTTTATGGGTTAATTCTAAACATTTGTTGTACGAAACATTTTTTTCCATCAGTTATAATTATTAAGTTATAAAAGAAAATTGTTGAAAACGTCAAAATTTCAATTCTTTTAAGTTGGGTTGGTAATTCTGATTGATGGGATAAATATCTGTATTCAATACGTCTTATGAGTTAATTATAAAAGTTTTTTGTCTAAAAAGGAATCCTCCATAATTCATAATTAAGAAGTTATATCCGAAAATTGTCAAAAACCCCAAAATTTTGTTTTATTTTTGAGTTAGGTTGGTACTACTGATTGGTGGATTAAAATAACTCACTGGATATGTTTTATGGGTTAATTCTAAACATTTGTTGTACGAAACATTTTTTTCCATCACTTATAATTATTAAGTTATAAAAGAAAATTTTTGAAAAGTTAAAATTTCTATTTTTCTTAAATTGGGTTGGTAATTCTGATTGATGGGATAAATATCTGTATTCAATACGTCTTATGAGTTAAATATAAAAGTTTTTTGTCTAAAAAGTAATCCTCCATCATTCATAATTAAGAAGTTATATCCGAAAATTGTCAAAAACCCCAAAATTTTGTTTTATTTTTGAGTTAGGTTGGTACTACCGATTGTTGGATTAAAATAACTCACTGGATATGTTTTATGGGTTAATTCTAAACATTTGTTGTACGAAACATTTTTTTCCATCAGTTATAATTATTAAGTTATAAAAGAGAATTATTGAAAAGTAAAAATTTCTATTTTTTTAAGTTGGGTTGGTAATTCTGATTGATGGGATAAATATCTGTATTCAATACGTTTTATGAGTTAATTATAAAAGTTTTTTGTCTAAAAAGTAATCCTCCATCATTCATAATTAAGAAGTTATATCCGAAAATTGTCAAAAACCCCAAAATTTTGTTTTATTTTTGAGTTAGGTTCGTACTACTGATTGGTGGATTAAAATAACTCACTGGATATGTTTTATGGGTTAATTCTAAACATTTGTTGTACGAAACATTTTTTTCCATCACTTATAATTATTAAGTTATAAAAGAAAATTTTTGAAAAGTAAAAATTTCTATTTTTCTTAAATTGGGTTGGTAATTCTGATTGATGGGATAAATATCTGTATTCAATACGTCTTATGAGTTAATTATAAAAGTTTTTTGTCTAAAAAGTAATCCTCCATCATTCATAATTAAGAAGTTATATCCGAAAATTGTCAAAAACCCCAAAATTTTGTTTTATTTTTGAGTTAGGTTGGTACTACTGATTGTTGGATTAAAATAACTCACTGGATATGTTTTATGGGTTAATTCTAAACATTTGTTGTACCAAACATTTTTTTCCATCAGTTATAATTATTAAGTTATAAAAGAAAATTGATGAAAAGTAAAAATTTCTATTTTTCTTAAGTTGGGTTGGTAATTCTGATTGATGGAGTAAATATTTGTATTCAATACGTCTTATGAGTTAATTCTAAACATTTTTTGTTTAAAAAGCAATCCTCATCATTCATAATTAATAAGTTATAACCGAAAATTGTCAAAAAACCCCAATATTTAGTCTTATTTTTTAATTAGGTTGGTACTACTGATTGTTGGATTAAAATAACTCACTGGATATGTTTTATGGGTTAATTCTAAACATTTGTTGTACGAAACATTTTTTCCATCAGTTATAATTATTAAGTTATAAAAGAAAATTGCTGAAAAGTAAAAATTTCTATTTTTCTTAAGTTGGGTTGGTAATTCTGATTGATGGGATAAATATCTGTATTCAATACGTCTTATGAGTTAATTATAAAAGTTTTTTGTTTAAAAAGTAATCCTCCATCATTCATAATTAAGAAGTTATATCCGAAAATTGTCAAAAACCCCAAATTTTGTTTTATTTTTGAGTTAGGTTGGTACTACTGATTGTTGGATTAATATAACTCACTGGATATGTTTTATGGGTTAATTCTAAACATTTGTTGTACGAAACATTTTTTCCATCAGTTATAATCAGAAAATTGTTGAAAACGTCAAAATTTCAATTTTTTTAAGTTGGGTTGGTAATTCTGATTGATGGAGTAAATATTTGTATTCAATACGTCTTATGAGTTAATTCTAAACATTTTTTGTTTAAAAAGCAATCCTCATCATTCATAATTAATAAGTTATAACCGAAAATTGTCAAAAAACCCCAATATTTAGTCTTATTTTTTAATTAGGTTGGTACTACTGATTGTTGGATTAAAATAACTCACTGGATATGTTTTATGGGTTAATTCTAAACATTTGTTGTACGAAACATTTTTTTCCATCAGTTATAATTATTAAGTTATAAAAGAAAATTGTTGAAAACGTCAAAATTTCAATTTTTTTAAGTTGGGTTGGTAATTCTGATTGATGAAGTAAATATCTGTATTCAATGCGTCTTATGAGTTAATTCTAAACATTTTTTGTTTAAAAAGTAATCCTCATCATTCATAATTAATAAGTTATAACCGAAAATTGTCAAAAAACCCCAATATTTAGTCTTATTTTTGAATTAGGTTGGTACTACTGATTGTTGAATTAAAATAACTCACTGGATATGTTTTATGGGTTAATTCTAAACATTTGTTGTACGAAACATTTTTTTCCATCAGTTATAATTATTAAGTTATAAAAAAAATAAGAAAACTTAAATATTTTTATCTCTGTACACATTTCTTTGGTAAATAAGTGTTGTGTTGTTTTAATAAATTACTTACTGTGTAGTTGTTTATAAGTGTTTTGCCATCATTCGGTCGCTTATCATTCGATTGCCAAAGAAAGATTAAATTAAAATTTATTAATTGATGCATTGAGGATCTCGTAGATTTTAAACAGATATAAAACGGTGTGGTAAGATCACTTTAAACGCTGAGAACCGTAGAGTGGCTATTAAAAGTTGTATGCTAATTTGAACAACACCCACTTTATTGAAGATGATAAAGTGAACTAAAAATTGTTACAGAAATAAAACAAAAAAAGTCTTGAAGTGGATTACTAGAAAGCCGGTTTGCGCGAAGGTTCGGACCTCTCACTGAAGCATTACGGTTTAATGGAGAACCCAATCTTCCTGGATTACTTGTGCACTTGCACTGCTCTATTTTGTAAATTGCCTCTCCACGCCGAACCGAAGTGGCTAGTTCTTACCAACGAAATTTACCGACGCGCTCAACAGTAAAATTCAAACCGGAGAAAATAACGATTTTAACGTTACGTACGTTTATCATCAATAAATTTAAAATTGACGTTTTTAACGGTTTTTATTGCATTCGATAACATTTCTTTAATATTAACGCATAAAGTATTTCGTGATAAAACATAAACTTTCATAAGCAATTTTAAAGCATCTATATTATGCTTTGAAATAAAATAATATGAGTAAATTTAAATTTTATAGATGAACATCAAGGAATAAGACAACATCAAGTATTGATTGTTCTGTTGTGCACGCTTAATTACATTGTTTGTCTCACGTTCTATTTAACCGTAACGTTGATTATCGATTCTTAATGTTCATAAGACCTAATATTAAATACTCATTATTAGGAATTAAGTATCATATAAAATATGAGGTTAATAAGTTGGGGATTTCACGATGTATACAACGATAAATTAGATTTAGGCATATCGTGATCTATCTATAAATCCTTAGCCACCAAACACGCAAATAGTAGGATGTTTCGTTTAATTCGGCGTGACATCAAATTATTCGCTCCATTAAGTAACATCCAACAAGCGTTCGCCAACAATTCAAAGCTAAATACTTGTTAAACTGAATCATTTGTTCTTTAAATTCCTCATTTAAGCTATTTTCCCCCTTTTAACCTTGTTTTGCAAAGAACCTTTTGTGTTTACCACGAAACTGCTTCGTACATACGTGTAGGTATTGTTCCATTATGCTTTTCTCTCAGTTTCGTGGAAAAACCCTTTTTCTAACAGTTGAATAATTCAGTTAGTGGCAGAAAAGGCGACGTCCGGTGTCGTCTATGGAGACGCCCGTGGGCGATGAACGTTTACATTCGAAACAGACAGATCGATAGGAAACCCGGCATTTCTCGTATTAACGGAATAGCGACGAAAGACGACAACAGCAATAATTGAGTTACAAAATAGAATTTTAACTAATATACTAGATCAAAGTGATCTTTTACGAAATGGCTTCAACTTAGCTTTCATTCAATATCTATCAACAAAGACTGGACTACTTTATTAAAAACGAGCAGTATAAATAATAAATATTACATATTTTGAAAAAGATGGATTCTTTTAACCACTAAGATCTTAAAGGAAACATAAAAATAAAGATCGAACAAAAAAAATGGAAATCTATAAAGGCTTTTTACAAGATAGAATAATAAAAAACGGGGCTAAAAACGTATAGAATACGGGTTTTCCCTTCTTTTACGGTTATGGCCGTAGTCATTTACTTGCAGGACGTTCCTGGTGAAGATTTTACTACATGGACGGTGCGTAAATTTATTTCGGGGTGAACTGCAGAACGGAGGAGGAAAATAATATCTTAATTTACAGCGGATATGGTTACATGAAAATGAAATTACGAGGGTGGAACGTGTTCCTGAAGCGAAAGCGGAGTATTTTCTTTGTGTTTATTCTTCATTCTTCTCAATTTAAATTCATAAAATGGTCGAGGTTGTCGTATATTGTTTACTTTATTATGTATTCAGAGGCTTTGTATTAGGAATCATAAGACATTTTAACCCTTATTATGTCATAACGCAGGAATTACTTGTGGGCGAAACGTTGTAATACGTGTTGTACAGGCTGGTTCAAATTCGATGTCCGAATTACATGTCATGATCTCGTTTTTCGAAAAACTGCTAATGCCAAAAACCTCAAAGAGCTATCGTCTTAGAGGCCAAAATTGAAAATATTGTAAAACCAGCAAGTGCAATTATCTTGCTTATTATTATAGGTGGAGTTTTATAACTAAGACATTATATGGACACTTTTTTACAGAGAATTTCATGACGTAATAAATTTTTCGGTTTTAGATTTTAAGATATCGTGACAATTTTCGTTTTTTTAAATGGAAACAACCACTGATTATTTGCTTATTAAATTCGTTATTTTTTTCTGATTACAAAAATGTAGGGTTTGATAGGTCTATTTCTTATTGTTTTAGAATAAAGCTAAAAATAAACTTTTTTTTAGTGTCGTCAAAGAAATTAAATTTACAGTTTCCTGTAAATTATAACTAAAAATTAAAAAAACATATTTCTGATATTTGAAACAAATACATTTGTTGAACTATTTAATTTATATTTGTTTTACACAAAAGTTGGAATAGATTGCATTATTTTACATTTTTTATTAATATTTAATATTATTATTAAATAACTTAATAAATTATTGACAGATGGCGCTCATAAATATTTTTTTTAAGTAGCGCGGTTTGCCGCCATTTTGGCTCGAAAGTCAAGCGGGAAATTTAAAACTATATCGTTCTATTGATAACATTACGCCAAAACTTCATTCTTTTTTCTCGTGGTACTCTTAAGAGTCGAAAGCCCTTCTTACTGCTATTTTTGCAACTCCAAAGGCAACAAGCCGGCAATATTGTTGTAAATAAGTGGTGAGATGGAGTGACAAATTGTCAAACCGCCATTTTGGCTCGAACACAGGCGTCATGAACATGGTGTGCAATCTTACTATTATAAAAATGTAGACCGAGATTTAGTATCCTCACAATTCACTGGATGACGTTGTAGTCTGAATTTGCAGCAATCTGCATTATCTACACAAACAAAGCGCTTGTAACCATAGAAAAATTTATATGTAACGTCAAACTCAGAGGTGACGTCACATTTTTGTTTAGTCGTTTGGTGTGATAACTGGCGATAACCCCGTTCTATAAGCAAATTTTCTTCCTTACTTTCTTTTGGCTTAGTGTTTTATATCCTTTAGTTAAGTGTTTAAATAAGTTTAATCTTTTGTCACATCCTGATAAGTTTATCCGATAGATAAATTAGCACTCTAAGGCCCACTACTACCACTTATAGTTAAAGTCTGTGATAGCATTATCTATCGGATAGCTTAAAAATTGGTTACTACCACTGTATTTATCTTATAGATACCGCTATCCAACGGATAACTTTTGAAATATCTGTAACCCGTGGATTGGGTGTCGGATAAGTTGCTATCTAAGGGATAACTGCGGATACCTAACCTCAAATAGAATTTATACTAACGTATAAAATTCGAGCGTTTTACTATTTCGGTTAAAATAAGAAAAGTAATATAAACTTAAATAAGAAACTATTAATAATTAACATTAGATAAAATCATTTTAACCTAAAAAAAAATAAAAAATGCATAATATACATATATAATCAAAGAAATATAAATAAACTTAAAAAAGACTGGAATAATCATAATCCATACTTCAGCAAAAATTTAAGAATTATACTGGTGAAAAACCAAACTTAAAGGAATAGTCGGAAATGCTCTGGTCAGAAGATTAATTTGCAAGGAAAAGTCTGAAATTGCAATAGTTATAAACTAGACTTCAGCAAAAAACAGGAATTACATTGTTCAAAGTCCACATCAAGTCTGAAATTACTGTTCAGAGAAAACAAAAAATTGATTATAAACCAAACATGATTTTTCATGGCAATACTTATGTGTTCAATAAAAGAATGCGAAGAATATGAACAATAAACCAATAGACTTGTCTTGTTATTGCACAGGACAGGAAATCACCAATACGGAAACTTTGCCAATACAGGATAAGCACAAAAGCAAAGTAATAGCTGCAGAAATGAGGTACCGGGTGGTACAAGATCCGTATAGATAACAAGAGGCTCCCAACAAGATCTAATGCTTCTAAAAAACTAAATACTGCTTTCTGAAGAGTAGATACTGCCGATAGGTCTAAATACAGCATCTGGAACACTAAATACTACTTTCTAAAGACTAAAATTGCTTTGTGGAGACTAAATACAGCTTTCTGAAGACTAGATACTGCTGACAGGTCTAAGTACCGCAAAAGAAAGATAAGATATTGTTGGAGAAAACATACATAATGTTGGCAGAAGACTAGATATTGCTTCTAGAAGACTAAATACTGTTTTCTAAAGACTAGATACTTCCGACAGGTCTAAATACAATGTCTGGAACACTAAATACTGCCTTCTAAAGACTAAAATTGCTTTGTGGAGACTAAATACTGCTTTCTGAAGACTAGATACTGCTAACAGGTCTAAATACTGCAAAAGAAAGATAAAATATTTTGGAGAAAACATACATAACTTTGGCAGAAGACTAGATACTGCTTCTAGAAGACTAAATATTGCTTTCTGAAGACTAGATACTGAAGACAGGTCTAAATACAGCGTCTGGAACACTAAATACTGCTTTCTAAAGACTAAAATTGCTTTGTGGAGACTAAATACTGCTGACAGGTCTAAATACTGCAAAAGAAAGATAAGATATTGTTGGAGAAAATATTAAAAAAGGCGCCGGCAGCCCCCAGTAGCGCCGTCTCTGTCTTCGATATAGGAGATGAAGAACAAATTTTTGAAGAAATCAATGAATTATTTCCTATAAGAAGCGAAAGGATAATAAGGAGTAGAGTTGACCATTTAAATATTCATTCAGATGTTGAATTTATGACGAGATTTCGTCTCTCGAAAAAAAGTTTTCATCACCTTTTAAATCAAATAGAAGATGTAATATAACCTCCATCCATGACGTAAACAATTTGTTGATTGCTATTATTTAATGTAAAATTCATCAACATTTTAGTAATAATGCTGTACCTCCTTCAAACCGTTTGTTGCTGACTTTTCGGTTTTATGCAATGGGTAACATGTTGCTATCCATAGCAGATTTTGTAGGTACAATTGGTATCTTCAGTTGTTCATCATGTTAGTTGTGCCATTATTGTTTACCATTATATTTTAACATACAATAATACGAGATATACATACTTTTTGCTTTCCTTGCCATGTAACTGCATCAATTTTTTTTGTTTTCTATTACGTTTTTATGTTTGATAACAAATTCAAGAAGATGTTCGCATTCTTCTTTGATGAAATTGGTGGTTCGTCACCTTTTCTCAGTCTCCATTTCCAAACTTTAATTTTAAGGTTAGAACAGGTTAGAATATCGTCAAAATACCTAATAGTAGGTCTTTTGACCACATCAACTTAACATAATAGACCAAAAAATCCCTATATTCCTTGCTTATCTCAAGGATTTCTTAACTATGAGATAAATGGAGGTGGTAGTACGCACGACCCTGTTATCTATGAGATAAATTGTATCTTATAGATAGCTTAACTGACAGATAGCATTGGTTTGGTAGTAACGGGTCTAAGGTCCATTAGTACCATCTTTTAGTTAAATTTATCTTATAGATAAACCCATCTACTAACCAATCAGAGCGCGTAAAATAACCGTAACCGTGGTAATAATCCCTTAGATAGCTTAACCAGAAGATGGTAGTAATGGACCTAAGGTAAGCCATTAGCCAATAAGAGCAATATATGTTAAAAATTATGAATTTTATCTTGGAAAAACTTTAAATTCCTACTTTTTCCATTTATTTGGGAAATGCACTTGATCTCTTCAAAATAAAGTATTGATATAAACCGGTATAGTAATACCTATATTTAAATTTTACGCTTTAACCTAATTATAGTTCCCTCACAATCCCCTTGGGAGCGCTGAATGTACCAAAAAATAGTGGGGAGATGACCTTCTATATATATAATATATATACATTTTTCTATGTCATGAACCGCGGTAATTTGTAAATCTAGGGACTTTATTTTTTTTAATTCAAATAAACATATAATAGCAACATTTGTTTGTATTCAAAAATTTTCTGAAGTGTCAAATTAGAAATCCTGTTTTTTAAGATGGATTACGAAAATTACGAAAAGTTTAACATGTTAGAATGTTACATATTAGAAAATAAAGTAAATTTTATATAAATTTTTAGTAGAATAAATTTTAGTTATAGCACCGTAATTTACAGGAAACTGTAATTTCTTTGACCACACTAAAAAAAAGTTTATTTTTAACTTTATTCTAAAACAATAAGAAATAGACCTACATAACCCCATATTTTTGTAATCAGAAAAAAATAACGAATTTAATAAGCGAATAATCAGTGGTTGTTTCCATTAAAAAAAACGAAAATTGTCGTAATATCTAGAAATTTAAAACCGAAAAATTTTTTTTGGCTACTTTATCAAATTCTCTGTAAAAAAGTGTCCATATAATGTCTTAGTTATAATACTCCACCTACAATAATAACCAAGATAATTGCACTTGCTGGTTTTACGATATTTTCAATTTTGGCCTCTAGGGGAAAAACAAAAGACGATAGCGCTTTGAGGTTTTTGGCATTAACAGTTTCTCGAAAAACGAGATCATGACATATAAGCTACTTTTTTTCTAACTCTTATAGTTTCGGAGATAGCCTATTCGGATATCGAATTTGAACCATCCTGTACAATATTAAGTTGATATGGAATCAATTGAAATGCCTTGACCGTCTTGCTTTTGTTCGGGCTTGTCATTAAACCGCAGTTGATTGACTATTTGGAAAATCACACGTTGAACACCTCTCAGTTTGGTTTTCGTCGAGGCATGTCCACCACTTCTGCAATACACTCCTTAACTCAATGCATACGAAATGGCTTTGAAAACAACCTGCTGACTGAAATATCACTTTTTGATGTAACCAAGGCTTTCGACTGCGTTGACCACGAGTTATTGTTGCTAAAATTAAAAGCTCACCATTTTAGTGAACCCAGATTAGAGTCCCACATTTCAGTTATATGTATAAGGTGACGAATGTAAAAGAAGTCTTTCTTAATAATACAATAAAGAATCTATCTATCTATAAAACATATTTAATTTCTTAGAATTCGCGAAACTGAAACTACGTACAAGTCCACACTAAATCAACCCGGACTACCTTCCCTATCTGCTTCCCTATCTTTATTTATCTTTGTTATTGGAATATGTCTACAATAAAATTAAATCAAAAATACCACGCATATAATGTTTACTTTCCATTAGATTTCTCGAAATACAACTTACATTTTTTGATTATTAATGTCGTTTTGTTCTTATTATTGTTGGATACGTTTTCTACATGTCATAAAATTATAATTATTGTATTGAAATTGACTAATTAAAATCTGAAGACTTGTTACGTGTGGTTTTTGCAAAGTCTCCACAACAGACATTGCTTTCAGTTCATACTCTCCACGTTTTATGTACAGGGTGGTTCAAATTCGATGTCCGAATAGGCTAACTCGAAAACTATAAGAGTTAGAAGAAAAGTAGCTGACATGTCATGATCTCGTTTTTCGAGAAACTGCTAATGCCGAAAACCTCATAGCGCTATCGTCTTTTGTTTTTCCGCTAGAGGCCAAAATTGAAAATATCGTAAAACCCGCAAATGTAATTATCTTGGTTATTATTATAGGTGGAGTATTATAACTAAGACATTATATGGACACTTTTTTACAGAGAATTTAATGACGTAGTCAAAAAAAATTTGTCGGTTTTAGATTTTGAGATATTATCACAATTTTCGTTTTTTTAAATGGAAACAACCACTGATTATTCGCTTAATAAATTCGTTATTTTTTTCTGATTACAAAAATATAGGGTTTGACAGGTCTATTTCTTATTGTTTTAGAATAAAACTAAAAATAAACTTTTCTTTTAGTGTCGTCGAAGAAATTAAATTTACAGTTTCCTGTAAATTACGGTTCTATAACTAAAAATTAAAAAAACATATTTCTGATATTTGAAACAAATATATTTGTTGAACTGTTTAATTTATATATGTTTTACACAAAAGTTGGAATAGATTGCATTATTTCGCATTTTGTATTAAGATTTAATATTATTTTTAAATTACTTAATAAATTATCAATAGATGGCGCTCATGTTTTTTTTTTAATTCAAATAAACATAGCAACATTTGTTTGTATTCAAAAATTTTCTGAAGTGTCATTTTAAAAATCCTGTTTTTAAGATCAATTACGTGAATTTTGAAAAGTTTGACATGTTAGAATGTTACATATTAAAAAATGATTTGTTTTTAAATACCAGAAGTTATCTTCGTATTTAATTGTTAACTTTTTAGATTTTACCTACCGCCCCGTAACTTACAGGAAACTGTAAATTTAATTTCCTCGCCGACACTAGATGGAAATTTTATAAAAAAAGTTTATTTTTAGCTTTATTCTAAAACAATAAGAAATATACCTGTCGAACCCTATATTTTTGTAATCAGAAAAAAATAACTAATTTAATAAGCGAATAATCAGTGGTTGTTTCCATTTAAAAAAACGAAAATTCTCATGATATCTCAAAATCTAAAACCGAAAAATTTTTTTTGACTATGTAATTAAATTCTCTGTAAAAAAGTGTCCATATAATGTCGTAGTTATAATACTCCACCTATAATAATAACCAAGATAATTGCACTTATTGGTTTTACGATATTTTCAATTTTGGCCTCTAGGGGAAAAACAAAAGACGGTAGCGCTATGAGGTTTTCGGCGTTAGCAGTTTCTCGAAAAACGAGATCATGACATGTAAGCTACTTTTTTTCTAACTCTTATAGTTTCCGAGTTAGCCTATTCGGACATCGAATTTGAACCACCCTGTACACATTTTCAGGTTTATATGGAAAATGTAATTTGCCATACGTGTAGTTAGTGGTGGCTTTGTCAAGCTGCCACGGGTGGACAGAACCCAGGCGCCACTTAGCAGGGGGCACCTAACGAACCTCATCGACACATTCTTATTTTACATTTTCATCGAATAGTATATAATCAAGTTACTACTTTCAATCAATTATGGGTTGTTTTTATACTAATGTTCCATTGTTAACATAACTCTTTTTGTCCGATTTAAAAGAATTTTATTAAACTCTCAATAAATTCACTCTGTATAAAGCAAAAGTAAAAAAAAACTTTATCCACAAAGTTGAACTTTTAAAGAGGAAAACAATACGAACTGAAAAGCCTTTGTGTGAACGACACAGAGTTTAAAAAGAATACGCGCATTTTGTGTCCTAAACATATTTATTACTCTGTTTGATATAATTTATTTTCACTTTGGGAGGAGAGTAACACGTCGACGAAAAGTTGTAAATTGAAATTAAGGCGAGTTCTCACGGCCATTGGAAAATTGCATTTTAATGAGGAACGATAAGCTGGAGCGACCCAGAAAGCGTCAAGAAGCTTCAAACGAGGGAGGTAAATGTCTAGGCTTTAAGGACTTCATCGTGCGACCCGAAAATTCGATTTGCACGTCTCTTCAGCGCGAGAGTTACCTTGAATTCCTTGCTTTCTTTAATCCGGATCTGGGCCCGTGTTATTTCGCCGAGTCGTGGTTTTCCCAGTAGAGCTACTTTCTCCTGTTCTGTTCTATCTTCAGGTCTTTTTTTCTCTGCTGATGCTGCTAAACTAGCTTCATCTGTTAAAATTTACAAAAAATACAACAAAATTGAGATAAATGAATTTTAAATTGTATTATTCTCAAATATACGATAGATTAAGTTTAAATTAAGTTTTTGTTAATATCTATTTTAACTATTTAAGCAAAGAAAATAATGCAGCGATATCGACAGAAAAATAGGTTCTGTACAGATGAAGTTAGGAACACCTAATGAAAAGCAAGCAGTACATGAAGCTTTTATTTTAATCTACAAGCGTGCACTAGTATTAATTGTGTTAATTTCGTCAGTTGGCATGCTCAGTGTGCGCTCTTGCAGTGTTTAAGAATAAATTTTAGGTGGGCAGTTTGCGATCTTATTTGGCCGCACCATCCAGTTAAATTTGTAGTTTAAAGTTTATTATTAAATTAGGTTAATCACAAATTTTGGGTCTTATCACGATTTCCTTATAGGAAAGCAAAGTTGTCCACAAAAAAAAATAAATCTCTCTCTCTTTCTCTTTCAATTTAATTATAATTTTTAAATAAAGTATTTTTCCATCTCCGAAACGTTCCTGGACATCTGTAAAGGCGCAATTTTGAAACAAAAAAGCACTCGACGGAACAAATGCACAGAAAAAAATTTTAAAAAAACTCGCACTCGCGTGATCAAGATGGTCACAAAACGAAAACAGCCTTTTTTTAATGACTTTTACTACGAAATCTTGAACCAGTTTTTGTTTATTTAAAAAAAAAAATTTCGTTGAATCGGATTACTTACTGAGCATGCAGCAGTAGTAGAGAAGAGAGTGCAGATATGGAAAACAGAATAAGATACATATGAAGAGATAATAAACACTGAATATGGTTGAATTTAACAATCTTACCACCGCACATTTGAGGCTCCCCTAATTGCACGTAGAACAGGACATCTTTTTCATAACTATCTTCTTTGATTATAGTTAAAATTATACTTTTCCTGGAAATAAAGAGAAAATATATCAAATTTAATGCTAATACGAAGTGAGAAAACGATTTTAATGATACTCAAATAATTTATGGGTTCAGACGAGATTTTGTAATATCAACGTCTGCCGCTTGTTTATGTTGACGCGCGATGCATCCGTTTCGTATGTTACCGAGTCGCGAGGTTATTTTCAGCGGTAATTTTAACTCAGGACCCCAGTGTCACGGTGTGGCCGATAAAATTGGCTGGCATTCTGTTGCGAAAATAGCCAAACGGCCAAAATAGACGGTAAGCAACGACGACGTGATCCCTTCGAGACCAATAACTATAAACTATTTTCTCAGCTTCAATGCGTTACATTACTACAATGTGTTAAGACTAAATGTTTCAACAATTCTAAGAATCTTCTAAACTTAACAACGTAATACACGTTTCTAGGTTTGGTGTTAGTCCTAGTTTTAGTGCAATAAAAATATGCAACATAGTAATCTTATGCTAACTAGCGCTACCTACCACTGCCACTAGAATTAACCTTAGACCGAGAACTAGAGACATTCGGATTTAGTCTCACGTCTCTCAAGACGGCTAAACCCGAATGATTCTAGTTCTAGGTCTTGTGTTAGTTCTAGTGATAATGCTAGTGTAAAACTAGAACCAATACTAGACCTAGAACTAGAAACATTCGGGTTTAGCCGCACGTCTCTCAAGACGGCTAAACCCGAATGATTCTAGTTCTAGGTCTAGTGTTAGTTCTAGTTTTAGTGCAATAAAGATTTGCAACATAGTAATATCTTATGCTAACTAGCGCTACCTACCACTGCCACTAGAACTAACACTAGACCGAGAACTAGAAACATTCGGGTTTAGCCGCACGTCTCTCAAGACGGCTAAACCCGAATGATTCTAGTTCTAGGTCTTGTGTTAGTTCTAGTGATACTGCTAGTGTAAAACTAGAACCAATACTAGACCTAGAACTAGAAACATTCGGGTTTAGCCGCACGTCTCTCAAGACGGCTAAATGCGAATGATTCTAGTTCTAGGTCTAGTGTTAGTTCTAGTTTTAGTGCAATAAAGATATGCAACATAGTAATATCTTATGCTAACTAGCGCTACCTACCACTGCCACTAGAACTAACACTAGACCGAGAACTAGAAACATTCGGGTTTAGCCGCACGTCTCTCAAGACGGCTAAACCCGAATGATTCTAGTTCTCGGTCTTGTGTTAGTTCTAGTGATAATGCTAGTGTAAAACTAGAACTAACACTAGACCTAGAACTAGAAACATTCGGGTGTAGCCGCACGTCTCTCAAGACGGCTAAACCCGAATGATTCTAGTTCTAGGTCTAGTGTTAGTTCTAGTTTTAGTGCAATAAAGATATGCAACATAGTAATATCTTATGCTAACTAGCGCTACCTACCACTGCCACTAGAACTAACACTAGACCGAGAACTAGAAACATTCGGGTTTAGCCGCACGTCTCTCAAGACGGCTAAACCCGAATGATTCTAGTTCTAGGTCTTGTGTTAGTTCTAGTGATACTGCTAGTGTAAAACTAGAACCAATACTAGACCTAGAACTAGAAACATTCGGGTTTAGCCGCACGTCTCTCAAGACGGCTAAATGCGAATGATTCTAGTTCTAGGTCTAGTGTTAGTTCTAGTTTTAGTGCAATAAAGATATGCAACATAGTAATATCTTATGCTAACTAGCGCTACCTACCACTGCCACTAGAACTAACACTAGACCGAGAACTAGAAACATTCGGGTTTAGCCGCACGTCTCTCAAGACGGCTAAACCCGAATGATTCTAGTTCTAGGTCTTGTGTTAGTTCTAGTGATACTGCTAGTGTAAAACTAGAACCAATACTAGACCTAGAACTAGAAACATTCGGGTTTAGCCGCACGTCTCTCAAGACGGCTAAATGCGAATGATTCTAGTTCTAGGTCTAGTGTTAGTTCTAGTTTTAGTGCAATAAAGATATGCAACATAGTAATATCTTATGCTAACTAGCGCTACCTACCACTGCCACTAGAACTAACACTAGACCGAGAACTAGAAACATTCGGGTTTAGCCGCACGTCTCTCAAGACGGCTAAACCCGAATGATTCTAGTTCTCGGTCTTGTGTTAGTTCTAGTGATAATGCTAGTGTAAAACTAGAACTAACACTAGACCTAGAACTAGAAACATTCGGGTGTAGCCGCACGTCTCTCAAGACGGCTAAACCCGAATGATTCTAGTTCTAGGTCTAGTGTTAGTTCTAGTTTTAGTGCAATAAAGATATGCAACATAGTAATATCTTATGCTAACTAGCGCTACCTACCACTGCCACTAGAACTAACACTAGACCGAGAACTAGAAACATTCGGGTTTAGCCGCACGTCTCTCAAGACGGCTAAACCCGAATGATTCTAGTTCTAGGTCTTGTGTTAGTTCTAGTGATACTGCTAGTGTAAAACTAGAACCAATACTAGACCTAGAACTAGAAACATTCGGGTTTAGCCGCACGTCTCTCAAGACGGCTAAACCCGAATGATTCTAGTTCTAGGTCTAGTGTTAGTTCTAGTTTTAGTGCAATAAAGATATGCAACATAGTAATATCTTATGCTAACTAGCGCTACCTACCACTGCCACTAGAACTAACACTAGACCGAGAACTAGAAACATTCGGGTTTAGCCGCACGTCTCTCAAGACGGCTAAACCCGAATGATTCTAGTTCTCGGTCTTGTGTTAGTTCTAGTGATAATGCTAGTGTAAAACTAGAACTAACACTAGACCTAGAACTAGAAACATTCGGGTGTAGCCGCACGTCTCTCAAGACGGCTAAACCCGAATGATTCTAGTTCTAGGTCTAGTGTTAGTTCTAGTTTTAGTGCAATAAAGATATGCAACATAGTAATATCTTATGCTAACTAGCGCTACCTACCACTGCCACTAGAACTAACACTAGACCGAGAACTAGAAACATTCGGGTTTAGCCGCACGTCTCTCAAGACGGCTAAACCCGAATGATTCTAGTTCTAGGTCTTGTGTTAGTTCTAGTGATACTGCTAGTGTAAAACTAGAACCAATACTAGACCTAGAACTAGAAACATTCGGGTTTAGCCGCACGTCTCTCAAGACGGCTAAATGCGAATGATTCTAGTTCTAGGTCTAGTGTTAGTTCTAGTTTTAGTGCAATAAAGATATGCAACATAGTAATATCTTATGCTAACTAGCGCTACCTACCACTGCCACTAGAACTAACACTAGACCGAGAACTAGAAACATTCGGGTTTAGCCGCACGTCTCTCAAGACGGCTAAACCCGAATGATTCTAGTTCTCGGTCTTGTGTTAGTTCTAGTGATAATGCTAGTGTAAAACTAGAACTAACACTAGACCTAGAACTAGAAACATTCGGGTGTAGCCGCACGTCTCTCAAGACGGCTAAACCCGAATGATTCTAGTTCTAGGTCTAGTGTTAGTTCTAGTTTTAGTGCAATAAAGATATGCAACATAGTAATATCTTATGCTAACTAGCGCTACCTACCACTGCCACTAGAACTAACACTAGACCGAGAACTAGAAACATTCGGGTTTAGCCGCACGTCTCTCAAGACGGCTAAACCCGAATGATTCTAGTTCTAGGTCTAGTGTTAGTTCTAGTTTTAGTGCAATAAAGATATGCAACATAGTAATATCTTATGCTAACTAGCGCTACCTACCACTGCCACTAGAACTAACACTAGACCGAGAACTAGAAACATTCGGGTTTAGCCGCACGTCTCTCAAGACGGCTAAACCCGAATGATTCTAGTTCTCGGTCTTGTGTTAGTTCTAGTGATAATGCTAGTGTAAAACTAGAACTAACACTAGACCTAGAACTAGAAACATTCGGGTGTAGCCGCACGTCTCTCAAGACGGCTAAACCCGAATGATTCTAGTTCTAGGTCTAGTGTTAGTTCTAGTTTTAGTGCAATAAAGATATGCAACATAGTAATATCTTATGCTAACTAGCGCTACCTACCACTGCCACTAGAACTAACACTAGACCGAGAACTAGAAACATTCGGGTTTAGCCGCACGTCTCTCAAGACGGCTAAACCCGAATGATTCTAGTTCTAGGTCTAGTGTTAGTTCTAGTTTTAGTGCAATAAAGATATGCAACATAGTAATATCTTAGGCTAACTAGCGCTACCTACCACTGCCACTAGAACTAACACTAGACCGAGAACTAGAAACATTCGGGTTTAGCCGCACGTCTCTCAAGACGGCTAAACCCGAATGATTCTAGTTCTAGGTCTTGTGTTAGTTCTAGTGATACTGCTAGTGTAAAACTAGAACCAATACTAGACCTAGAACTAGAAACATTCGGGTTTAGCCGCACGTCTCTCAAGACGGCTAAACCCGAATGATTCTAGTTCTAGGTCTAGTGTTAGTTCTAGTTTTAGTGCAATAAAGATATGCAACATAGTAATATCTTATGCTAACTAGCGCTACCTACCACTGCCACTAGAACTAACACTAGACCGAGAACTAGAAACATTCGGGTTTAGCCGCACGTCTTTCAAGACGGCTAAACCCGAATGATTCTAGTTCTAGGTCTTGTGTTAGTTCTAGTGATAATGCTAGTGTAAAACTACAACTAACACTAGACCTAGAACTAGAAACATTCGGGTTTAGCCGCACGTCTCTCAAGACGGCTAAACCCGAATGATTCTAGTTCTAGGTCTTGTGTTAGTTCTAGTGATAGTGCTAGTGTAAAACTAGAACTAACACTAGAACTAGAAATATTCGGGTTTAGCCGCACGTCTCAAAAGATGGCTAAACCCTAATGATTCTAGTTATAGGTCTTGTGTTAGTTCTAATGATAGTGCTAGTGTAAAACTAGAACTAATACTAAACCTAGAACTAGAAATATTCGGGTTTAGCCGCACGTCTCTCAAGACGGCTAAACGCAAATGATTCTAGTTATAGGTCTTGTGTTAGTTCTAGTTTTACACTAGCACTATCAATAGAACTAACACAAGAATATTTCTAGTTCTAGGTCTAGTGTTAGTTCTAGTTTTAGTGCAATAAAGATATGCAACATAGTAATATCTTATGCTAACTAGCGCTACCTACCACTGCCACTAGAACTAACCCTAGACCGAGAATTAGAAACATTCGGATTTAGCCGCATGTCTCTCAAGACGGCTAAACCCGAATGATTCTAGTTCTAGGTCTTGTGTTAGTTCTAGTGATAGTGCTAGTGTAAAACTAGAACTAACACTAGACCTAGAACTAGAAAAACGCAACGTTGAAATAGGTCTTAATTTATTTAACAAGTTGTACAAATTACAGGAAATTCAAGGAAAAAAAAATGCGACCACCGAATGATGTATTAGAGACGTCAGTAAAATCTAATCATCATTATTTACGCGGTAAGCGCCGTTGCAAGCGGAGCTTTACGCCTATACCATGGTGACTGTCAATTACGGTAGCTTTATTTATTGGATCCCCACTACTTGCGGGAGCTTTAGGGCCCTCTGGGAGCACCGAACGGCGCGGCCCCCCTCTCGCGTCCCAGGCTTATTCATCATTTGTCTCGGCAAGGGCAGAAACCCTGCTGCCTTGGAACGATGCCACGAAACTACCACACCCGAAATGCTGCCAAAAACTTTTCGCCCCATTGTACGTTGACGAAATTGGTATTTGCACAGAATTCCATCAAGCAAATAAAGACTGGATTCAGAATCACCAGAAAATACCATCCGGATAGTAAGAAAGATTTAATGTTGAATACTTAAAATATTTAAATTTATTCTATATTAAACTATAGTTGTGTAGAAACGTTAATTACATTATAAAGGGGCTATCATGAATTTAGCCACAGGCTATTATATTATGAACCGTCACACATCCCCTCCCTTTATGCTACAGTTAACTTATCTGACAAGGATCAAATAGACCGCGTTATGCATCACTTGAATTTATTTATCCCAGAACACTGATGACAGCCATCACAAGCACATAATCCGCTTGGTCAGTCATTTTACGATTATACAAAATGTTTCTGTAAGTCGTGGCATAAATTTAATCACAAATACTAGAGTCCAAATAATGTTTCGTGTAAAAATTTTTGAAGAAAATTATCTAGAGTTTAATTTTGTACGTGTCAACTGGTTTCTATTTTATATAGGGTTTAAGTCTAACTAGTTTCGGCCCTTGACCATCTTCAGAGACTCTACAAATAGATTAACATCCCTCATCCTATCCATTTTACAAACAAGTTTCTTAATATTTCTTTATAAACTTCTTTAAAACTTAGGAAAAATTCAAGAATCATCATGTGGCTTAAAAATCGACGATTTTTTTTTAAACAATGTGAAATGACCAAAAAAACACGTTAAAAATAAAAAGAAAGTGCTGAAAAGTGACTAACACTAGATTAACTTCTGTTATAAACCTTCTATTATATGATAACTAACTTCAGGTTTAAAATGTCAACCTCAATTTTGACATATTTGTAATCTTCATTAAAAATCCTTTAAAATGAGTACAAACACGACATATTTATCTTCAATATTAATGAAGTTATGATCAACTTCCAGTTACGAATGTCAACGTCAATTTTAACATATTTGTAATGGTCGTGGAAAATCCTTTAAAATGAGTCCAAACATGATACGTTTAATTTCAATATTACTCGAGATATAAGCAACTTCCGGTTTGAAATGTCAATGTCAATTTGGTATATTCTTAATTTTTAAAAAATGTGTTACAAAAACGGAAATATAATAAAAAAAATCAAAAATTAAGGTTGGTATTAATATTTAAAAATTAAATTGCTATTTTCATTGTTGCTAACTTCGGGTTTAATGTTTTTTATTCTAACTTTTTTGTTTTTTGAGATAACTGCGTCACCTTTGGACTCATTTTAAAGGTTTTTTAATGAAGATGACAAATATGTCAAAATTGACGTTGACGTTTCAAACCGGAAGTGATTGTATCTCCATTAATATTAACGTTAAATATGTCGAGTTTGGACTCATTTTAAAGGATTTTTTATGAAGTTGACAAATATGTCAAAATTAAAAGTTGAATGTTCGAACTTTTTGTTTGTTTGAGATAAATGCGTCAAGTTTGGACTAACTTCAGTTTAAAATGTCAACCTCAATTTTGACATACATTTTGTAATCTTCATTAAAAATCCTTTAAAATGAGTACAAACACGACATATTTATCTTCAATATTAATGAAGTTATGGTCAACTTCCAGTTACGAATGTCAACGTCAATTTTAACATATTTGTAATCGTCGTGAAAAATCCTTTAAAATGAGTCCAAACATGATACGGTTAATTTCAATATTACTCGAGATATAACTAACTTCCGGTTTGAAATGTCAATGTCAATTTGGCATATTCTTAATTTTTAGAAAATGTGTTAAAATTTGTCACAAAAACGGAAATATAATAAAAAAAAATCAAAAATTAAGGTTGGTATTAATATTTAAAAATTAAATTGCTATCTTCATTGTTGCTAACTTCGGGTTTAATGATTTTTATTCTAACTTTTTTGTTTTTTGAGATAACTGCGTCACCTTTGGACTCATATTAAAGGTTTTTTAATGAAGATGACAAATATATCAAAATTGACGTTGACGTTTCAAACCGGAAATAATTGTATCTCCATTAATATTAAAGTTAAATATGTCGAGTTTGGACTCATTTTAAAGGATTTTTTATAAAGTTGACAAATATGTTAAAATTAAAAGTTGAAAGTTCGAACTTTTTGTTTGTTTGAGATAAATGCGTCAAGTTTGGACTAACTTCAGTTTAAAATGTCAACTTCAATTTTGACATACATTTTGTAATCTTCATTAAAAATCCTTTAAAATGAGTACAAACACGACATATTTATCTTCAATATTAATGAAGTTATGGTCAACTTCCAGTTACGAATGTCAACGTCAATTTTAACATATTTGTAATCGTCATGAAAAATGCTTTAAAATGAGTCCAAACATGATACGTTTAATTTCAATATTACTCGAGATATAACTAACTTCCGGTTTGAAATGTCAATGTCAATTTGGTATATTCTTAATTTTTAGAAAATGTCTTAATATTTGTCACAAAAACAAAAAAAAAACAAAAATTAAGGTTGGTATTAATATTTAAAAATTAAATTGCTATCTTCATTGTTGCTAACTTCGGGTTTAATGATTTTTATTCTAACTTTTTTGTTTTTTGAGATAAGTGCGTCATCTTTGGACTCATTTTAAAGGTTTTTTAATGAAGATGACAAATATGTCAAAATTGACGTTGACGTTTCAAACCGGAAATGATTGTATCTCCATTAATATTAAAGTTAAATATGTCGAGTTTGGACTCATTTTAAATGATTTTTTAATGAGTTGACAAATATGTCAAAATTAAAAGTTGAAAGTTCGAACTTTTTGGTTTTTTGAGAGAAATACGTCATGTTTGGACTCACTTTAAAGGTTATTTTATGAAGATTACGAATATAATAATGAAATTAAAGTTCTAGTTTTAGTGCAATAAAAATATGCAACATAGTGATCTTATGCTAACTAGCCTAACTGCCACTAGAACTAACACTAGACCTAGAACTAGAATCATTCGGATTTAGCCACACGTCTCTCAAGACGGCTAAACCCGAATGATTCTAGTTCTAGGTCTTGTGTTAGTTATAGTGATAGTGCTAGTGTAAAACTAGAACTAACACTAGACCGAGTACTAGAAACATTCGGGTTTAACCACACGTCTCTCAAGACGGAATGAATATTACTAAACACGTCATTGACTGCATTAACGCAGTAAAGTCTTAAATCAAATTCGAATGAAATAAAAGTCACGTTAATGATCGTTTTGGCTTTCGAGAATAGATCAACAACGCGTTAAACGCGTTTAAAGCAATCGTGTGAGAAAATATTTTAACGTTTGATCGTTGTTTGTTGATCGACGGGAGGCCGTCAAAAAATAACGTAATTACCAGGATTTAATCCTATTTTTAGGAACGGCAACAAGGTAATATATGTTTCGTAACGATTCTTCACCTATGAACTTGCTACTTCTCACCTGTTCGGGAGTTGAGGTACGCGAAAATATTTGGCATGAAAATAAACGAACCGTCTATCGGCTGTGTAATGTATTTTCACGCTGAGTTTATGTTGAGGTCGTTTATAGTTTTAATAAAAAATGTTTGGTTCAATTTTAATTATAAATTTTGATTTTATCGTTTAAACTTAATATTTTTATGGATAAATTATTTCCTAATATAATTTTATGTACCGAGTTGTAAGAAAATTTGCGAATTCCTAATAAAATTTCCTGTCTGGCTTCATAGAATGAACTCGACTCAGTTTTTGCCTGCATCTGCCATCGGGAGGATGTTCGTGCTTCCTAATCACGACCAGAGCAAAGTTCACATAATTTGGACTCTGGAGCGGCGGAGCATATCCGGCCTGGAGATGGCGTTCTAACAAGATTTCCGTGATGAACGTTCCGTACTCCCGGATCACGCGGATAACTTTGGTGCCCCGAATACCCGGCGCGACCCTACTTCTCTTTTATAAACGAATAAATATCCTTTATATTGAACCCCATGAGGTCACAAACTTTAAAAGTCATTTTTTCCATTTTCCTCGTCCTTTTATGAAGAACAAATCTTATTAGTAAAGTGACCAGGTTTTTGAACTTGTTTAATACGAAATATTAAAGTTCAAGTAATAAATCATTCGGAAAGATTTGCTTAGTTTTGCCAAGTTTCGTTTAGCTGTTGAGTGAAAATCCTTGAAACAAATGCGACAATTCCATTTCGGTTGGAAGCTTAATATATATTTCGTCTGTGTCTTTGGATCAAGATGTTTTTCGAGGTCAAAAGGATTTTCCATAAAAAATTATAACGTTGGGTTATAAAAATGAAAAGTTATGTTCCACTTAATTCTTTTGCTCACCACTTACCTACAGAGTACCATAAAAACTTGCTTCTTTTTATGTTGGTCGATAAGCACATCAAACCATGACAGGATAACGTTATCAGCACACAAAGTCTCTTAAAACAACATTTTTTTACGTTATAAAAGAAAAAGTATAACGCTATAAATTTTGTTTCAAATTGACAACAAACATATAAATTAATGACGCGTTTTTGCCTTGATGTTGATGGTTCCTCGTCACTAGGTAGAACGGATATCCGGCAACTATCCGGTCTATCCGACAATTTTTTCGAATTTTGCAATTCTCGCCGATTAAGTTTTAAAAATTCGTATAAAATCCATTTCTTGGAATATGAGTTTGAAAATTTCCCAAAGTGTTAATAAAAGTGTCCTCTTTCCAATGAACTAACCCGTTTTGAAAAATAACTTTCAGTTTTTGAGAAAACAATATTTGAAGTTTTGATAAAACTTTCGATGTTGCAATTTTCATCGATAATTTTCAAAATTCGCTATAAAATTAATTTCTTGAGGGATCCTTGTGGAAATATCACCAAATATTAATTAAAGCATCCTCTTATTAATGTAACAAGCCGTTTTGAAAAATCACTTTCAGTTCTTGAGAAATAAACTTTTGAAATAATCGAAAATTTTTTCGAATTTTGCTATTTTCGCCGATTAAGTTTTAAAAATTTGTATTAAATCAATTTCTTGGAATATGAGTATGAAAATTTCCCAAAGTGTTAATAAAAGTGTCCTCTTTCCAATGAACCAACCCGTTTTGAAAAATAACTTTTAGTTTTTGAGAAAACAATATTTGAAGTTTTGATAAAATTTTCGATGTTGAAATTCTCATCGATAATTTTCAAAATTCGCTATAAAATTAATTTCTTGAAGGATGCTTGTGGAAATATCACCAATTATTAATTAAAGTATCCTCTTTTTAATGTAAAAAGCCGTTCTGAAAAATCACTTTCAGTTCTTGAGAAATAAATGTTTGAAATGATCGACAATTCTTTCGAATTTTGCAATTTTCGCCGATTAAGTTTTAAAAATTCGTATAAAATCCATTTCTTGGAATATGAGTATGAAAATTTCCCAAAGTGTTAATAAAAGTGTCCTCTTTCCAATGAACCAACCCGTTTTGAAAAATAACTTATAGTTTTTGAGACAACAATATTTGAAATTGTGATAAAATTTTCGATGTTGCAATTTTCATCGATAATTTTCAAAATTCGCTGTAAAATTAATTTCTTGAAGAATCCTTGTGGAAATATCAACAATTATTAATTAAAGTATCCTCTTTTTAATGCAAAAAGCCGTTTTGAAATATCACTTTCAGTTCTTGAGAAATAATTTTTGAAATAATCGGCAATTTTTTTTAATTTACAATTTTCGCCAATTAAGTTTTAAAAATTCGTATAAAATCGATTTCTTGGAATAGGAGTATGAAAATTTCCCAAAGTGTTAATAACAGTGTCCTCTTTCCAATGAACCAACCCGTTTTGAAAAATAACTATTAATTTTTGAGAAAACAATATATGAAGTTTTGATAAAATTTTCGAAGTTGCAATTTTCATCGATAATTTTCAAAATTCACTATAAAATTAATTTCTTGAAGGATCCTTGTGGAAATATCACCAATTATTAATTAAAGTATCCTCTTTTTAATGTAAAAAGCCGTTTTGAAAAATCACTTTCAGTTCTTGAGAAATAAATATTTGAAATAATCGACAGTTTTTTTTAACTTTCAATTTTCGCCGATTAAGTTTTAAAAATCCGTATAAAATCCATTTCTTGGAATATGAGTATGAAAATTTCCTAAAGTGTTAATAAAAGTGTCCTCTTTCCAATGAACCAACTCGTTTTGAAAAATAACTTTTAGTTTTTGAGAAAACAATATTTGAAGTTTTGATAAAATTTTCGATGTTGTAATTTTTATCGATAATTTTCAAAATTCGCTATAAAATTAATTTCTTGAAGGATCCTTGTGGAATCATCACCAAATATTAATTAAAGCATCCCCTTTTTAATGAAATAAACCGTTTTGAAAAATCACTTTTAGTACTTGAGAAAAAAATTTTTGAAATGATCGACAATTTTTTCGAATTTTCAATTTTCGCCGATTAAGTTTTAAAAATTCGTATAAAATCCATTTCTTGGAATATAAATATGAAAATTTCCCGAAGTGATAATAAAAGTGCCCTCTTTCCAATGAACCAACCCGTTTTGAAAAATAACTTTTAGTTTTTGACAAAACAATATTTGACGTTATGATAAAATTTTCGATGTTGCAATTTTCATCGATAATTTTCAAAATTCGCTATAAAATTAATTTCTTGAAGGATCCTTGTGGAATCATCACCAAATATTAATTAAAGCATCCCCTTTTTAATGTAATAAACCGTTTTGAAAAATCACTTTTAGTACTTGAGAAAAAAATTTTTGAAATGATCGACAATTTTTTCGAATTTTGCAATATTCGCCGATTAAGTTTTAAAAATTCGTATAAAATCCATTTCTTGGAATATAAATATGAAAATTTCCCAAAGTGTTAATAAAAGTGTCCTCTTTCCAATGAACCAACCCGTTTTGGAAAATAACTTTTAGTTTTTGAGAAAACAATATTTGAAGTTTTGATAAAATTTTCGATGTTGCAATTTTCATCGATAATTTTCAAAATTCGCTATAAAATTAATTTCTTGAAGGATCCTTGTGGAAATATCACCAATTATTAATTAAAGTATCCTCTTTTTAATGTAAAAAGCCGTTTTGAAAAATCACTTTCAGTTCTTGAGAAATAAATGTTTGAAATGATCGACAATTTTTTCGAATTTTGCAATTTTCGCCGATTAAGTTTTAAAAATTCGTATAAAATCCATTTCTTGGAATAGGAGTATGAAAATTTTCCAAAGTGTTAATAAAAGTGTCCTCTTTCCAATGAACCAACCCGTTTTGAAAAATAACTTGTCTTTTTAATGTAACAAGCCGTTTTGAAAAATCCCTTTCAGTTCTTGAGAAATAAACTTTTGAAATAATCGACAATTTTTTCGAATTTTCCAATTTTCGCCGATTAAGTTTTAAAAATTCGTATTAAATCAGTTTCTTGGAATATGAGTATGAAAATTTCCCAAAGTGTTAATAAAAGTGTCCTCTTTCCAATGAACCAACCCGTTTTGAAAAATAACTTTTAGTTTTTGAGAAAACAATATTTGAAATTTTGATACAATTTTCGATGTTGCAATTTTCATCGATAAGTTGCAAAATTCGCTATAAATTTAATTTCTTGAAGGATCCTTGTGGAAATATCACCAAATATTAATTAAAACATCCTCTTTTTAATGTAACAAGCCGTTTTGAAAAATCACTTTCAGTTCTTGAGAAATAAATTTTTGAAATGATCGACAATTCTTTCGAATTTTGCAATTTTCGCCGATTAAGTTTTAAAAATTCGTATAAAATCCATTTCTTGGAATATGAGTATGAAAATTTCCCAAAGTGTTAATAAAAGTGTCCTCTTTCCAATGAACCAACCCGTTTTGAAAAATAACTTTTAGTTTTTGAGAAAACAATATTTGAAGTTTTGATAAAATTTTCGATGTTGCAATTTTCATCGATAATTTTCAAAATTCGCTGTAAAATTAATTTCTTGAAGGATCCTTGTGGAAATATCACCAAATATTAATTAAAACATCCTCTTTTTAATGTAACAAGCCGTTTTGAAAAATCACTTTCAGTTCTTGAGAAATAAATTTTTGAAATGAACGACAATTTTTTCGAATTTTGCAATTTTCGCCGATTAAGTTTTAAAAATTCATATTAAATCAATTTCTTGGAATATGAGTATGAAAATTTCCCAAAGTGTTAATAAAAGTGTTCTCTTTCCAATGAACCAACCCGTTTTGAAAAATAACTTTTAGTTTTTGAGAAAACAATATTTGAAGTTTTGATAAAATTTTCGATGTTGCAATTTTCGTTGATAATTTTCAAAATTCGCTATAAAATTAATTTCTTGAAGGATCCTTGTGGAAACATCACCAAATATTAATTAAAGCATCCTCTTTTTAATGCAACAAGCCGTTTTGAAAAATCACTTTCAGTTCTTGAGAAATAAATTTTTGAAATGATCGACAATTCTTTCGAATTTTGCAATTTTCGCCGATTAAGTTTTAAAAATTCGTATAAAATCCATTTCTTGGAATATAAGTATGAAAATTCCCCAAAGTGATAATAAAAGTGTTCTCTTTTCAATGAACTAACCCGTTTTGAAAAATAACTTTTAGTTTTTGAGACAACAATATTTGAAATTTTGATAAAATTTTCGATGTTGAAATTTTTAAAATTCACTATAAAATTAATTTTTTGAAGGATCCTAGTGGAAATATCACCAATTATTAATCAATCATCAAAAAAGTTCATTTTGTATCTTGGATCCAAATAAGTTGACATATCTTATCAGCTTATCACTGCTCGACACTATCCCTTACAGCTGTTCTCAAGTCTCAGTGTCTTCAAATCGAGCTAAACTGTTTGAGGTTTGAACACGGTTGGAATATTCGTTCTAAAATTTAAGTTGATTTAAAACTACCGACGAATTATTTCGCAAAAACATAATATTTTGTTTTGATAGTATGTCTCCATTTTGAAAGACAATAAATAAACTGTTACCTATCAAATGTTTAAAATAAACAAGTAATCAGGGTTAGTACAAAAGAATCATTTGGTTTGACGAAGCTATATTACAGATAGAATAGTAAATAACATGTCTATAGATAGAGAAAATACTCAAGTTTTAGCATATTCCAAATATTCTATGTGGGCTCCTCGAGTAACACGACAGATGTCGGACCTCATTATGTCAATGAGTCATGTTAGTATATAAAGTTTTGGAATCATCCGGATACAGTTTTTTGATGAAGGAAAAATGGTCTATACACTTTTGTGCTGGATACACTACAGAAAACATTAAATTTTTTAGTATCCCTTACATATTGCCACTTAAATGAAATGTCTCTGTCGCTAAACGTAGTACTTCCTGCATGTTAGTACAAAGTTCTATGTTTTCGACCTACTTTACTGGTGGACTTTTGTGATGAACGTACGAAACATTATCTAATCGCATCCACAACTACACCCGTGGTCTTGAATTGTCGATACCATCGTAAAATACTCTGATTACTTGGTGGATCAATTTGGTATTCCCTTCGGAATGCACGTTGCACTGTAACAGTCGAGGTTGCCGCTGTCTATTGACATGTCATTTACTATTCTATCTGCCATACTTTCCGAATTATGGCCTTGTCAAACCCAATAATTCTTTTGTACTGACCCTGTATTTACCACCAATTGAAAAAGTTTTGGCGTCTTTAAATAGGGTGATACTCTTTGCGCCATCACTATTACTTTTATTGCACGCGAATTTTGAATATCACCGTTGATATTTATTTCTTATTTTAAACACGATCTGCAGTAGTGAATTTATTGACGAAATATATTGTGTTCCTGTTTCCTTCGTGTACTCGTGTTTGAGTTAGGGTGAATTTGTTCCGTTTGTGCGTTATAAATCTTACTCTCATGCCGTCATCGGGTAATAGGTTTTGGGGAAAGTGTTGCCAACCCATGGGGAGAAGCACGACCATTCAATGCGACTCGTGGCCCTTATTTCACAGCAAGTGTACAGATATTCCAAGACACATATTTCGCATTTGATTTTGAACCCAGAGTTATTATTTTTTTCATTAGACTCATGTCCCTAGGTAATCAGCAGCATTAATTTCAAAATCTAGCTAACAAACTTCTAACCACGCTGAAATATTCTCTTCTATACACTCAAAATTATTTTCGATTATATTTACAAACCAGCAAAATCAAATTTCCTTAGTTTACTCAATCCCTCTAATTGTGAACAATTTCGTGTTTAACACGTGCACGAAATATTCAAATAACGTGCTGTTTGCATGCTACAGCACGATATGGTTCGTCGATACGGGTAATTGAAGCGTTATGTATAATTTACTGACCGGATTTATAGCGGCGATCTTTTCGTACAACGATAAAAGCAAGAAAACTCAACGACACGGAAAAAGGACGACCTCGACTCTTTTTGCTCCACATACAACATCCCGGACGTATGTGACCGTAATTTGTATGCGAACCCTGTTGGACCGTGAACCACTTCCGCATCATTTTCGTGCAGAAATCGAGTAGGAATTTTTTGAACGAATTCTGAATGGTTAGTAAGGAGAGAGATTTTTGGTGACAAGCAAAACTAATTTTCTTAATTAACCCTTTGTGTCCCGACGGTACTTTAAAGTACCAGTTTTAAACACTCATTTTAAACTGTAGTAATCTATTCGGCCCATTTAGAGCTGTCGGTACTTTCTACTATACAATAAAGAATCTGTATAAAAAATGACGCAATCCGCACTGTAGGGTTTTTAGGTATATTTAAACTTATTCATTCAGATGTGAGGTTAGAAGTTTAGTGAAAAGTGGTGTTGAATTTTGTTGTTCAAAAAGTCAAAAATTTATCTCTTTGATAAATGGTTATTAGGTGTGATTATTACAGATCATTATAAAAAGAAAGCATTCAGCTTTAGTTTAAAATAAGTTTCATTCCTTAATTTCAATAAATACGGTTTCCAGGAATTTTTAAATTAGCATCTTTCTTGACACTCTAAGGTTATACGAAAATGTAAGTTTTATTTCAACACTTTTTTTCCTAATATTTTTCCAATCCAACCCAACAATTATTATACATCATTTTAAAGAGAAAGCTTTGAGTTTTAATTTAGAATAAGTCTCATTCCTTAATTTCAATAAATACGGCTTCCAGGAATTCTTAAATTACCATCTTTTTTGACACTCTTAGGTTATACGAAAATGTAAGTTTTGTTTCAACATTCTTTTTGTCAATATTTTTCCAATCAAACCCAACAATTATTATACATCATTTTAAAGAGAAAGCTTTGACCTTTAATTTAGAATAAGTCTCATTTCTTAATTTCAATAAACACGGTTTCCAGGAATTTTTAAATTAGCATCTTTTTTGACACCTTAGGTTATACGAAAATGTAAGTTTTATTTCAACATTTTTTTTCTAATATTTTTCCAACCCAACCCAACAATTATTATACATCATTTTAAAGAGAAAGCTTTGAGCTTTAATTTAGAATAAGTCTCATTCCTTAATTTCAATAAACACGGCTTCCAGGAATTTTTAAATTAGCATCTTTTTTGACATTCTTAGGTTATACGAAAATGTAAGTTTTATTTCAACATTTTTTTTCCTAATATTTTTCCAATCCAACCCATCAATTATCATACATTATTTTAAAGAGAAAGCTTTGAGCTTTAATTTAGAATAAGTCTCATTCCTTAATTTCAATAAATACGACTTCCAGGAATTTTTAAATTAGCATCTTTTTTGACACTTTTAGGTTATACGAAAATGTAAATTTTGTTTCAACATTTTTTTTCTCAATATTTTTCCAATCCAACCCATCAATTATGATACATTATTTTAAAGAGAAAGCTGCGAGCTTTAATTTAGAATAAGTCTCATGCCTTAATTTCAATAAAAACGGCTTCCAGGAATTTTTAAATTAGCATCTTTTTTGACACTCTTAGGTTATGCGAAAATGTAAGTTTTATTTCAACATTTTTGTTCTCAATATTTTTCCAATCCAACCCAACAATTATTATACATCATTTTAAAGAGAAAGCTTTAAGCTTTAATTTAGAATAAGTCTCATTCCTTAATTTCAATAAACACGGTTTCCAGGAATTTTTAAATTAGCATCTTTCTTGACACTCTAAGGTTATACGAAAATGTAAGTTTTATTTCAACACTTTTTTTCCTAATATTTTTCCAATCCAACCCAACAATTATTATACATCATTTTAAAGAGAAAGCTTTGAGTTTTAATTTAGAATAAGTCTCATTCCTTAATTTCAATAAATACGGCTTCCAGGAATTTTTAAATTAGCATCTTTTTTGACACTCTTAGGTTATACGAAAATGTAAGTTTTATTTCAACATTTTTTTTCCTAATATTTTTCCAATCCAACCCATCAATTATCATACATTATTTTAAAGAGAAAGCTTTGAGCTTTAATTTAGAATAAGTCTCATTCCTTAATTTCAATAAATACGACTTCCAGGAATTTTTAAATTAGCATCTTTTTTGACACTTTTAGGTTATACGAAAATGTAAGTTTTGTTTCAACATTTTTTTTCTCAATATTTTTCCAATCCAACCCATCAATTATGATACATTATTTTAAAGAGAAAGCTGCGAGCTTTAATTTAGAATAAGTCTCATGCCTTAATTTCAATAAAAACGGCTTCCAGGAATTTTTAAATTAGCATCTTTTTTGACACTCTTAGGTTATGCGAAAATGTAAGTTTTATTTCAACATTTTTTTTCTCAATATTTTTCCAATCCAACCCAACAATTATTATACATCATTTTAAAGAGAAAGCTTTGACCTTTAATTTAGAATAAGTCTCATTCCTTAATTTCAATAAACACGGTTTCCAGGAATTTTTAAATTAGCATCTTTTTTGACACCTTAGGTTATACGAAAATGTAAGTTTTATTTCAACATTTTTTTTCTAATATTTTTCCAACCCAACCCAACAATTATTATACATCATTTTAAAGAGAAAGCTTTGAGCTTTAATTTAGAATAAGTCTCATTCCTTAATTTCAATAAACACGGCTTCCAGGAATTTTTAAATTAGCATCTTTTTTGACACTCTTAGGTTATACGAAAATGTAAGTTTTATTTCAACTTTTTTTTTCCTAATATTTTTCCAATCCAACCCATCAATTATCATACATTATTTTAAAGAGAAAGCTTTGAGCTTTAATTTAGAATAAGTCTCATTCCTTAATTTCAATAAATACGACTTCCAGGAATTTTTAAATTAGCATCTTTTTTGACACTTTTAGGTTATACGAAAATGTAAGTTTTGTTTCAACATTTTTTTTCTCAATATTTTTCCAATCCAACCCATCAATTATGATACATTATTTTAAAGAGAAAGCTGCGAGCTTTAATTTAGAATAAGTCTCATGCCTTAATTTCAATAAAAACGGCTTCCAGGAATTTTTAAATTAGCATCTTTTTTGACACTCTTAGGTTATGCGAAAATGTAAGTTTTATTTCAACATTTTTTTTCTCAATATTTTTCCAATCCAACCCAACAATTATTATACATCATTTTAAAGAGAAAGCTTTGAGTTTTAATTTAGAATAAGTCTCATTCCTTAATTTCAATAAACACGGCTTCCAGGAATTTTTAAATTAGCATCTTTTTTGACACTCTTAGGTTATACGAAAATGTAAGTTTTATTTCAACTTTTTTTTTCCTAATATTTTTCCAATCCAACCCATCAATTATCATACATTATTTTAAAGAGAAAGCTTTGAGCTTTAATTTAGAATAAGTCTCATTCCTTAATTTCAATAAATACGACTTCCAGGAATTTTTAAATTAGCATCTTTTTTGACACTTTTAGGTTATACGAAAATGTAAATTTTGTTTCAACATTTTTTTTCTCAATATTTTTCCAATCCAACCCATCAATTATGATACATTATTTTAAAGAGAAAGTTGCGAGCTTTAATTTAGAATAAGTCTAATGCCTTAATTTCAATAAAAACGGCTTCCAGGAATTTTTAAATTAGCATCTTTTTTGACACTCTTAGGTTATGCGAAAATGTAAGTTTTATTTCAACATTTTTGTTCTCAATATTTTTCCAATCCAACCCAACAATTATTATACATCATTTTAAAGAGAAAGCTTTAAGCTTTAATTTAGAATAAGTCTCATTCCTTAATTTCAATAAATACGGCTTCCAGGAATTTTTAAATTAGCATCTTTCTTGACACTCTAAGGTTATACGAAAATGTAAGTTTTATTTCAACACTTTTTTTCCTAATATTTTTCCAATCCAACCCAACAATTATTATACATCATTTTAAAGAGAAAGCTTTGAGTTTTAATTTAGAATAAGTCTCATTCCTTAATTTCAATAAATACGGCTTCCAGGAATTTTTAAATTAGCATCTTTCTTGACACTCTAAGGTTATACGAAAATGTAAGTTTTATTTCAACACTTTTTTTCCTAATATTTTTCCAATCCAACCCAACAATTATTATACATCATTTTAAAGAGAAAGCTTTGAGTTTTAATTTAGAATAAGTCTCATTCCTTAATTTCAATAAATACGGCTTCCAGGAATTCTTAAATTACCATCTTTTTTGACACTCTTAGGTTATACGAAAATGTAAGTTTTGTTTCAACATTCTTTTTGTCAATATTTTTCCAATCAAACCCAACAATTATTATACATCATTTTAAAGAGAAAGCTTTGACCTTTAATTTAGAATAAGTCTCATTCCTTAATTTCAATAAACACGGTTTCCAGGAATTTTTAAATTAGCATCTTTTTTGACACCTTAGGTTATACGAAAATGTAAGTTTTATTTCAACATTTTTTTTCTAATATTTTTCCAACCCAACCCAACAATTATTATACATCATTTTAAAGAGAAAGCTTTGAGCTTTAATTTAGAATAAGTCTCATTCCTTAATTTCAATAAACACGGCTTCCAGGAATTTTTAAATTAGCATCTTTTTTGACACTCTTAGGTTATACAAAAATGTAAGTTTTATTTCAACATTTTTTTTCCTAATATTTTTCCAATCTAACCCATCAATTATCATACATTATTTTAAAGAGAAAGCTTTGAGCTTTAATTTAGAATAAGTCTCATTCCTTAATTTCAATAAATACGACTTCCAGGAATTTTTAAATTAGCATCTTTTTTGACACTTTTAGGTTATACGAAAATGTAAGTTTTGTTTCAACATTTTTTTTCTCAATATTTTTCCAATCCAACCCATCAATTATGATACATTATTTTAAAGAGAAAGCTGCGAGCTTTAATTTAGAATAAGTCTCATGCCTTAATTTCAATAAAAACGGCTTCCAGGAATTTTTAAATTAGCATCTTTTTTGACACTCTTAGGTTATGCGAAAATGTAAGTTTTATTTCAACATTTTTTTTCTCAATATTTTTCCAATCCAACCCAACAATTATTATACATCATTTTAAAGAGAAAGCTTTGACCTTTAATTTAGAATAAGTCTCATTCCTTAATTTCAATAAAAACGGCTTCCAGGAATTTTTAAATTAGCATCTTTTTTGACACTCTTAGGTTATGCGAAAATGTAAGTTTTATTTCAACATTTTTTTTCTCAATATTTTTCCAATCCAACCCAACAATTATTATACATCATTTTAAAGAGAAAGCTTTAAGCTTTAATTTAGAATAAGTCTCATTCCTTAATTTCAATAAATACGGCTTGCAGGAATTTTTAAATTAGCATCTTTTTTGACACTTTCAGGTTATACGAAAATGTTAGTTTTAAATCAATAATCTTTTTCTCAATATTTTTCTAATTCAACCCAACGATTATAATACATCGATTTAAACAGAAAGCTTTAAGCTTCAATTTACAATAAGTTTCATTTCTAAATTTCAATAAACACGGCTTCCAGGAATTTTTGAATTAGCATCTTTTTTGACACTTAGATTATGCGAAAATAGGGGGATTACATATTTTGCTAAAATTGATTCCAAAGGCCTTTACTGAGTGTATTTTGATAGCTTTTTAATTCTGTCTGATTCTGTCACAAAGTTTCAAAATTTTTAACTTCTTAGGACACAAAGGGTTAATATAAAATAGTAATACGAAAATGTAATTTGAACTTAGAAATGTGATCCGTAACACCTGGTTGAATGGGGCCAGCTATTCGATGAATTCCTCGCAAGCCGCGAAGATTAAGTTCACGAATCGAGTTCGAATCTCAAATGCCGATTTGAAAGTGCAACCAAGTGCCATTAAACAATGATTTGTAGCATCAGATTTCCTAACGAATTCGACAAGAAACCTTCTATATTTTATCGGAAATCGAGAAGTTCGCGTCCACCAAAGAACCAAGTCACGAACTTCCACTTTTCGACCTCGCCCTTCCTCTCAACGATCAATATTCGCGCTGTAGTCGATAATTCAGCGACACACGAATTATTCGCATACATATTTTATAAACATTTAGATTATGTATTATGTAAAAAAATGACTTTGAAGATTTCTTAGGGATCGTATCTCCTGTGGAAAATAAATCTAAATCTTAGGATTACTAATAAGATCATCTCTGGTTGGTTTAGGTATGGCTTCGAAAGAGAAATCAAGGATTTCGTAACCAAATGCTGTGTATCTTTTTTTTTATATCATTCTTGAGAACATCTCGGATTTCCAAATCGTAGACGACGACTTGAAAAGGAGAGGAAAGGTTGAAAGGAGGCAACGTCAGAAAATCAATTCCCCGCCCCCATCCGTAAATATTTCAAGAAGATATGACGAGAGTAAGACTATTTTTAGAATGTTGACAAGTCCTTATCATTGTAACTCAAGGAAAATTTAATCTCAAAAGATTAAATATTAATTTTCATTCTTATATCACTAAATATTTATAAAGTTATGTTAGCGCAAAAAGGATCCCCATGTTTCTAGTCATATTAGAAAAATTCCTTATTCTCTATCTCGGGGAAATATTTTTGTAATAAAACCATTCGTTGTTCTCTTTCGAGATAACGCAGCACGAGCGTGCATGGCTATATTTTCTTTAAGCACGTGTCGGCCGAGTTTCACGTGGAAAGGTCGTCGAAAACACCCGTGCGACGATAGCAACAAACTTTTACCCGTAATTTCCTATCTACTTTCTTAGCTGATATCTACCTTATAATTAGGGATAGCGAAAAACTAAATGCACCACTTGAAAGCTTGAATCTTTCTCTATCTAAAACTGAAATTGATATTAAGAACAATAAAAAATGAAGAACACCGCGCTGTACTTAAAATAGCTCAAAATTACCAAACTTCAAGGCCTTGTCAGGCCCGGTTCTAGGGATGAAGTCATTATAGTGCCATTTAATTTCAGCCGCCCCCGACAGAGCCACCTTTTTAAAGATCTTGTATTTATTATTAATTGTAGCGCATTTTTAATTTTTTTTTAACAATAAGGAATTGATAAAGGAATGAATAAAAATTGATTTGATGTTTAACAAACGTTTACTTTATCGTTTAAAACTCAAATAGTTAAAAAAAATTTCAAAAACTAAAAAACTGATATTGCACTAAAACTGCACTTTTCGTGCTTTTTTTTTTGTAAGTTCGTCAATAACGGTATCTAAATTAATTTCTTCTGACAATTCTTTTTCTATTGCTACTAAACTTAAGTTACTAAGTCTCTCTTGGCACATAGATGATCTTAAATATGATTTAATTAATTTTAACTTAGAAAAACTCTTTTCGCCTGTTGCAACTGTGACTGGTAGTGTTAAATATATTCTCAAGGCAACAGAAAAATTGGAAAAGGATGAAATTAAACCACTGGTTTGAATGAATTGTAAATTCTTTAAAGGGTCGGTAACATCCTAATTAAGTATTTTGTACATTATCAATTCGTTGTACAAATCTTCTCCGTCAACATCCAGATATCATCGTTATTTCGAACATGCAAAGCTATATCAAAGTCTGCACAAGATTTTCTTAGATCATCTTCAGACATATTTCTGAATTCAATTAAAAATTTGAACAATGCGTTGCACTCATTTAACAAAGTAAATCTGTCTTGAATAGAATTTAGAGCTGTGTCCAAAAGTGTAAAATAAAATTCCACTTTAAACAATAATTTTGGATCTTGAATCCGTTCATCATGGCATTCATAATCGAAAATACGAACTTTTTTTTCTGCCTCTTCAAAGGAAATTCTATCTCTATATCTAGATCGGTTGCTAATGTTGTAGCATCGTTAATATACTTATTGAAAGCTGCATCACACCTAGATGAATTTAAAAAGTCAATAATTTTGTTGAGTGATTTCACAGATTCATTAATTGTTGTTGTGGACGATTGTAGTAGCTTACTGGCAATATTAATATTTGAAAGAATATCATCCCATATTAAAATTGAGCAAATAAATTTAAAAGTAGATATATTGTTTAATAAAGCATTTGCTGCAACTTTCGTTTTTACGTCTCTGGAGTCATCCTCTAGCAACATATTTAAACTTTTTATGCCGTCTTTTAATTGTTTTTAAAATATTCCATCTATAAGGAGACACAGAAAAAAACGTATATAATTCGTGTAGGATATTAAAAAAGCCAACAATTTTAAAAGTTTGCTTAGCTGCATCATTTACCACTAAATTTAACGAGTGGGATGCACAAGGTATATATATAGCCTAAATGGGTTTACATTCTTAAGTCTACATTGCAGACCACTCTTTTTCCCCTTCATGTTGGAACCGTTATCATATCCTTGGCCACGTATGTTTTGTACATCTAAATCATAAGTACTTATTAATTCATTGGTAAAGAAATTAAACAATTCTTCTCCAGTTGCATCCAATACTGGATAGAACCCAAGAAATAGTTCTTTAATTTCAATAGGAGATGAACTCATATCCACTATTCTGGCTACAAAAGAAATTTGTTCAACATGCGTTACATCTGGCGTACAATCTAAAATAACAGAAAAATATTTCGATTTTTTTATTCACTCTTGAATTTTTGTTTTTATCGAATTAGTCTGTTCCGTAATAATTTCATTTTGGAAAGAGTGTCCTAGGTAATGAGGCATGTAACTGTACTTCTTACTTTTTTGAATATTATTGATATGATTTGAAATAATTGGATCAAATTTCAGCATTTCTATACCTTTTAGAGAATTTCCGTTATTTCGTTCATATAATACATCAGAATCACCTCTAAAAGCTAAACATTGTCCTGCTAAATACTGTACAATTGCAACAATTCTGGTGATAATATTACGCCATCTTCTTTTCTCCGACTCAAAATATCGTTGTTGTTCACAGTCTATAGTACAATTCTTACTAAGTCTTTTTTTCAATTCATTCCACTTTTGATAATTGAACATATGATCAATACTTGATTCATGTCGGGATAATTGTGTAGCCAAATGTCGCCAATCAGAAAATCCATCTTTTCCTGTTAATTTCATTGATTTAATGGAAAATAATTTGCAACAATAACAAAATGTGCTGTTTGCTTTGAGTGAGTACACCAACCATTTTCTTTCAATCTTTTCACCATTTGGTAATATTCGAAAGTATTGTTACGGTGAGAACGATCTATCGCTCTCTGTGTTTGTAGGAAATTTTATGTTTTGTTGAATCACAGTCACAGTCAGAAAGGGCGCTCCTTCAGCTATCTTAATCCGGGTTTTCGTCTGTCAATATCTATCGGCGTCATGCTTAAATCACCCTTAATGTCCATCCCTACACGCAGAAACGCTTAAATACTCTTCCTCTAAACAACTTTTTTATTTGATAGGGAGAAAACTATAGAAACATATCAATCTTATAGAAAATTTTCTGCTCTTTCTAGTGGTGTATAACACGCGGCGATCACGCGCTTGCATACGTACATTTTTGTACCTTTCTTAGTTGCCATGTTGCCATTCTTAAACCTTGTTCGTGTCAAGTTATACAGGATGGTCAGAAATGTGCGTCAAATTTCCGTATCTCAAAAAGTTAATTTTTTTAAATGGCAACTCTACTTTTTTCCCTCACCAACGTATTATATGCTGAAAAATCAGGAGACTTTGTGATTACATCCCATACTAGTAGAGTTACTAGTAAACATACTAGTAGACTTTAAATTTAGTTACTTTACTGTAGACTTTAAAATGCGCACACCCAATATCCGCAAAAGGTTTGAGGAAACCTTAACTGGAAAGACATGTTAAAATTTTTTAAAAACTGTGGCATTCCTTCCATCCCGCTAATTTTGACCCAACTCAATTCCAACGGCAGTTATTTCAACAAGATGGCGCGCCACCACACCTCAAGAAGCTACTAAATCAGTTTTTGACACTCAGGGAATTGTTTAAAATAATTATATAAATTTGAAGTAATTAAAGTTTAAACTAATTTTTCTCGAAAATTTTCTTATGTAACCAATACTAATATTGAATCTAGTACATTCATTCAGAAAAAAATTTTCTTTTGTATTCCGTAATAATAATAATTGACAAGTGGTCTCTATAAAAGCCGCTAACCGTTAAACGGTTAAAAATGAGGGTACAACTTTGAAATCTATACCAAAAAATTGCACAAAAGTTAAATCTTTAGACCGATTTCAGGGATTTGTTCATAAATCGTTTATAATGATTTTCACTCAGGTCGTCAGACATTTCCCATTTCTCCCATTTGTGACAGAGTCTGTCACAAATGGGAGTTAACTAGAAACAGAAAAATCCACAACGTTAGTAGTTTTTGGCGCAAAACGTGTTTGTGCAAGCGCGTGAACGTCGTGTTATACACCACTAGAAAGAGCAGGAAATTTTCGATAAGGTAGATATGGTTCTAGAGTTTTCTCCTGCTCATATAAGAAAGTTATCGACCAGAACACGGTTTAAGAATGGCTAAAAGTGTGAATTTAGCAGTTTTTGGCCAAAAATGTATGTGTGCAAACGTGTGATCGCCGCGTGTTGTACATCGCTAGAAAGAGCAGAAAATTTCCGATAAGATAGATATGGTTCTAGAGTTTTCTCCTGCTCATATAAGAAAGTTATCGACCCGAACAGGGTTTAAGAATGGCTAAAAGTGTGAATTTAGCAGTTTTTGGCCAAAAATGTACGTGTGCAAACGTGTGATCGCCGCGTGTTGTACATCGCTAGAAAGAGCAGAAAATTTCCGATAAGATAGATATGCTTCTAGAGTTTTCTCCTGCTCATATAAGAAAGTTATCGGCCCGAACAGGGTTTAAGAATGGCTAACACGTGTGAATTTAGCAGTTTTTGGCCAAAAATGTACGTGTGCAAACGTGTAATCGCCGCGTGTTGTACATCGCTAGAAAGAGCAGAAAATTTCCGATAAGATAGATATGGTTCTAGAGTTTTCTTCTGCTCATATAAGAAAGTTATCGGCCCGAACAGGGTTTAAGAATGGCTAAAAGTGTGAATTTTGCAGTTTTTGGCCAAAAATGTACGTGTGCAAACGTGTGATCGCCGCGTGTTGTACATCGCTAGAAACAGCAGAAAATTTCCGATAAGATAGATATGGTTCTAGAGTTTTCTCCTGCTCATATAAGAAAGTTATCAGCCCGAACAGGGTTTAAGAATGGCTAACACGTGTGAATTTAGCAGTTTTTGGCCAAAAATGTACGTGTGCAAACGTGTAATCGCCGCGTGTTGTACATGGCTAGAAAGAGCAGAAAATTTCCGATAAGATAGATATGGTTCTAGAGTTTTCTCCTGCTCATATAAGAAAGTTATCGGCCCGAACAGGGTTTAAGAATGGCTAAAAGTGTGAATTTAGCAGTTTTTGGCCAAAAATGTACGTGTGTAAACGTGTGATCGCCGCGTGTTGTACAGCACTAGAAAGAGCAGAAAATTTCCGATAAGATAGATATGGTTCTAGAGTTTTCTCCTGCTCATATAAGAAAGTTATCGGCCCGAACAGGGTTTAAGAATGGCTAAAAGTGTGAATTTAGCAGTTTTTGGCCAAAAATGTACGTGTGCAAACGTGTGATCGCCGCGTGTAGTACATCGCTAGAAAGAGCAGAAAATTTCCGATAAGATAGATATGGTTCTAGAGTTTTCTCCTGCTCATATAAGAAAGTTATCGGCCCGAACAGGGTTTAAGAATGGCTAAAAGTGTGAATTTAGCAGTTTTTGGCCAAAAATGTACGTGTGCAAACGTGTGATCGCCGCGTGTTGTACATCGCTAGAAAGAGCAGAAAATTTTCAATAAGATAGATATGTTTCTATAGTTTTCTCGCTATCAAATAAGAAAGTTGTTTAGAGGAAGAGTATTTAAGCGTTTCTGCGTGTAGGGATGGACATTAAGGGTGATTTAAGCATGACGCCGATAGATATTGACCGACGAAAACCCGGATTAAGATAGCTGAAGGAGCGCCCTTTCTGACTGTGATAACAGTTTTTTAAAATTCGGTTTCGTAACAATTGCACAAGGTCTTGAAGTTTGGTAATTTTGAGCTATTTTAAGTACAGCGCGGTGTTCTCCATTTTTTATTGATCTTAATATCAACTTATCGGCAGGTTTACCGGTTTTAGATAGAGAAAGATTTAAGCTTTCAAGTGGTGCATTTAGTTTTTCGCTATCCCTAATTATAAGGTAGATATCAGCTAAGAAAGTAGATAGGAAATTACGGGTAAAAGTTTGTTGCTATCGTCGCACGGGTGTCGAAAACAGCTCTTTTGTCGTTTATAAAACGCCGATAAATTTTGTTACAATTATATGGCGACAAAGTTACAATTATCGGAACTCGGCAGTTTAAAACGCATTTATTATTAAATTTCGGTGTTGCTCATTAATTAATGAAGATATTTAGTAACCGCAGAATATAATTAACCTGAGCCTTAGGCTTCAACGGTTCCATTACACCGTAATTTATAACGACCCTTAACACACGTATGAATACCGAGCTTAATTAACCGTCAACACGTGTTTATACAACACCAGATTCAAAAAAAAAAAATTAAGCGCCTAATTAAATGAGTATTCATATCTTCTTTTTCAAATCCAACTGCTTTTCGAAGCTTGTGTCGTAACGTTTCTTTAATAAGCATTTTGGGGTCGAATTTAAATCGGATTTGGTTTAATTAAAAACTTACGGTTTCCGAGAACCTTCAAAGCATGTAATTCGTATTCAATGGAAATTAAATCCCTTACAAATCGATTAAGTGTTTAATCCGGAGAAATAATTTGCTACATTAAATTTTTTTTCATTTACCACCTTTTAATACAAACATTTTATTATTAAAAGAAAATTTATTTATTTCAAGTTTAACATTGAAATTGGTTGTTATATGTTCGTATTATCTGACTAAAACACAAATCGATATTTCCTAAGGCTTATAACACGACCTACCCCGGAATGACCCCGGGGGCTGAAATGGAAATGCTAACGTGTCGCGAGAGAAGAGACCTCCACCCCACTGAATTATTCTCCGGGTTACCAAAACCTCCCCAAAAAGGAAGATGGAACACGAAAAAGAGGAACGAAAGAAAAGAGATAGGGGAAGGATTAACGTATTCCCAATTCTGTAATTCAGTACCCCAGAAAAGACGGTGGAAAACTGGGCTAATAGAAAACGTACCGATTTAATTGGGTTTCCGAAGCCGTACGACGAACGTAACGGTGGAGGAGACGAAGAAAGGGGTGCGTTTTCTATATTGGTCTAACGTAAGTCGTCACACATCCCATTATAATTCTTTTTTTTTTCTAATATAGGAAACGATTTGTCATGATTTTGTAATGGTTGAAAAAGGATATTGGAAAAAATAAAAATGTTATCCTTCAACTGAGCGGTTTTAAAAATTTTTATTTCAGGTTGATTTTTTTTATATTACCATACGAGGGCTTGGAGATTGAATCGTAAAGTGAATGGAAGGGGTTAGGGTTGAAATTGGGGTTAGGATAATGTATGCCGATGGGGAGGCTTGACGAAATATTCCCTATGGGGATGATGATAAATATTTATGCATCATAATCCATCGCGAGGTAATGGATTTATTGGATCCAAAATTTTTTAATACTAAACTTACACCTAGGTTGATTCTCAACATCGTAAAACACTTTTGTATTATTAGTTGCAAGCTTTTTATTGTTGTGATTCACACAGTTTAAACGAATTCTCTTAACACGTGTAAGCTATTTCATCTTAACGAGGTTTTACTGTTTATGAATAGATCGATTTCTTAAACAATGAGGCTAAGATGTATATTTATGTTTTTGTGGCAATCGTAGAAACGCAATTATAGATTTTATATCCAAGGACGGTAGAATCTAAAATCTAAAGGGAACGCAATATCCTTTGTTCTTGTGTTATCCAGAATGTGATGTCAATATCTAGTTCTACGTCTAGAGTTAATTCTAGTATTAATAGTGGCTCTAGTTTTAATTGTTATTTAGCGTTAGATTGTTGTATACTTTTATTGGAGTAAAACTAGAACTATTATTAGGTTTATCCGAACGTCTCTCAAGACGGCTAAATCAGAATGCAAGTTCTAGTTCTAGTAACAGTGTTAGTGTAAAACTAGAGCTAACACTAGACCTAGAACTAGAAACATTCAGGTTTAGCCGTCTGGAGAAACGTTCGGCTAAACCCGAATGATTCCAGTTCAAGGTATAGTGTTAGTTCTAGTAACAGTGTTAGTGTTAAACTAGAACCAACACTAGACCTCCCGCACGTCTCTCAAGGCGGGTAAACCCGAATGATTCTAGTTCTAGGTCTTGTGTCAGTTTTAGTGCAAAACTAGAACTAACATTATACCGAGAACTAGAAATATTCGGATTTTGCCGCACGTCTCTCAAGACGGTTAAACCCGAATGATTTTAGTTCTAAGTCTTGTGTTAGTTCTAGTGACAGTGTTAGTGTAAAACTAGAATTAGCACTAGACCTAGAACTAGAAACATTCAGGTTTAGCCGTTTGGAGAAACGTTCGGCTAAACCCGAATGATTCTAGTTCTAGGTATAGTATTAGTTCTAGTAACAGTGTTAGTGTTAAACTAGAACCAACACTAGACCTGCCGCACGTCTCTCAAGACGGCTAAACCCGAATGATTCTAGTTCTAAGTCTTGTGTCAGTTTTAGTACAAAACTAACATTAGACCGAGAACTAGAAACATTCGGGGGCGGCAGAAGGCGATCGGAACTGGGGAGCAAGTTTATCAGGACAGACTGGTCGGAAGAAGGGGTAGCATCCTGCAGAGGAAACCTCGACATTTGGCAATAGAGGGTACAAGAGAGCAAGGGGTTGGAAGAGCTTATCCAGGTAGTCCGGGAGACAACACTGAAAAGGGAGTGTGTACGTAGGGGAGGCAGAGGGGATAGGAACGACTGGTATGATGGCAAGAGGACGAAGAGGGAGGCGAGAAGGAGGTTGAGACAGTAGAGACGAGGGGAGATAGGGGTGGATAGATATAGGGAAGCCAGGAGAAGATACAGAGAGTTATGCAAGGGAAGGAGAGATCTGGAGGTATCTGAAAAAGATAAAGAAGGGTAGGGAGAGGATCACCAGAGAGATACACATGACAGAATGGAAGAGTTACTTTATGGGATTATTGGGAGGGGTTGAAACGAGACTAACGGGGTTGGGTGGCGAAGGAGGAGATGGGGGAGAGGACATAGCAGAAGAGGAGATGGAAGCAGTGCTTGAAGAAGGGAAAGGCGCCAGGTAAAGATGGGATCCATAAAGAGGCATGCTTGGAAGTATCAAGGGTGGTGAGAGTGAAGTTGTTGGAGGGGATGAATAGCGTATGGAGAGGTGGTGGAATTCCGGAGGGATGGAAAGTGGGGGTAATTTTCCCAGTATATAAAAAAGGGAATTGTAGATAGCTATAGGGGAATTAACCTACTAGATTCGGCATTCAAGGTATACACGAAGATACTGTTGGGAAGACTGGAGGAGGAGATGGAGTTGGAGGGAAATTTTGCAGGATGGGTATTCACGTTTTCGGAAGGGAAGGGGACCAATCGACAACGTATATGTGCTGAGCATCTGGCAGATAGAGAGCTGGATAAAAAGGGAGGGAAATTGTACGCCCTGTTTATAGATCTGAAGGCGGCTTTTGATAAGGTGGACAGGGGGAAGTTGTGGGAGGAGGGGGATCACGGAACACCTAATAGCGAAAGTGAAGAAAATATACATGGAGACTAGGGCTAGGATAAAAGTGGGGGATAAGCTGAGCGACGTGTTCTGGACGACGAAGGGATTGAGGCAGGGATGTCCGCTGAACCTAAGTCTGTTTGCACTGTATACGGCGGACTTGGAAGATAGATTGGGGAAGGGACAGATGGGAGGGTTGGTGGTGGGAGGTAGAAAGGTGCATATGTTAGTATACGCGAATGACATCGTGGTCATGGCGAGAGAGGCGGTGGAGATGAAATATATGATAATGACATTAGAAAGATATTTTAGGAGGAAGAGGTTGGAAGTGAATGTGGGGGAAGATAAAGGTGATGAAGTTCTGTAAGGGTGGGAGAAAAAGAACAGAACACTGGAGATGGGTATGTGTTTAGGGAGGATAACAGGGAGGGGTCGCATGTGAAAGCTATGGCAAAAAAGGCGAATAAGGTGATGGGACAAGTATGGGATTGGGGGGAGAGAGTCTTTGGAAGGAATGTGGCAACGAGGAAGATTATGTTTGAAGGTCTGGTTAGCAGTGTGATGATGTATGGGGCAGAAGTATGAGGATGGAGGGAGCAGGGAATGCTGGAGGACGTGCAAGCTAGATATTGGAGATGGGTGCTTGGGGTGGCGGTCAGGAGGGCAGTGAAATATGAAGAAAGAATAGAAGGGAGGCCAAACTGCGGGATCAGATATGGGAAAGAAGACAGAGACGACTATTATAGAAGAGCGAACTATTCGGTAACTGAGATAAATAGTAGACGAAGGGTGGGTATGGAGATGTGGAGGGAGTTGAGAGATAGGGACCGAGATGTGCAGAGACAGGAAAGAAGGACACAAATAAAAGAGGGAAGATATAATGAAAGGGACATAATTACGGAGGGGCTGCCTAGATACTTGTTATTAGAAGGAGATGAGGAAGGGAAGAAGTTGGTGGCGAAGTTCCGTTGTGGAAACGAGGAGAGAGCTAACAGATACTGGATGGCTGATGAGGAGAGGTGATGATATAGGCTGTGCAGGGAGGTATGGGAACGTTGGAGCATATGTTGAATGGGTGCAGTGAGTTAAGGGAGGAGGAGGAGGAGGAGGAGATGGACAGAGGGCAGATCTTCGGAGACGGGGGAGAGGGGAAGCGATGGATAAGGAGCCGAGGGTGTGGAAATGGAGGAGGAAGGTAGAGGGTGCAAATAATATTTCATGATGTAAAAAATTGTAAACATGTTATTGTATACAATAACACTCTTAATAATAAAAACATTCGGATTTAGCCGCACGTATCTCAAGACGGCTAAATCCGAATGATTCTAGTTCTAGTTCTAGTAACAGTGCTAGTGTAAAACTAGAACTAACACTAGACCTAGAACAAGAAACATTCGGGTTTAACAGTGCGTCTCTCAAGACGGCTAAACCGGAATGATTCTAGTTCTAGGTCTTGTATTAGTTCTAGTTTTAGTTATTCTGCGCTAGATTGTTGTATATTTTTATTGAACTAAAACTAGGACTAACAGTAGAACTACAACTACAAACTTCCAAATGTATGTAGTAATAAGCTTTGAAGTAGCTTAAATAAGGATAGTAATTTAGACGCGAATGAACTTAATAATTTCTTTTTAAATGTATCGGATAGATTGGCTAATAATATGGAAGGGGACGAAGATCCGCTGTCGTTTCTCTTAGAACATGTCAATTACACAAATAGGGAATATTTTACCTTTAAAGCTTTCTCACAGGTGGAGGTATGGGATTCCCTTGACGCCCTTAAGCCTTGCAAATCGGTTGATGCGTTTGGTTTAAATGCGGTCATGATAAAAAAGGTCAAGAACTGTCTGATCCCAGGACTTACTGCTCTTTTCAATCAGTGTTTAAGCACAGGATGTTTTCCTGATAAATTTAAGTTGGCAAGTGTTTTGCCGCTATTCAAAAAAGGTGATATTGATGATCCTTCGAACTTTAGACCAATTAGTATACTGCCAGTGTTGTCAAAAATTTTTGAAATGCTATTGAAAAATCAATTAATCAATTATTTTGAAACTAATAATATTTTTAACAAACAACAATTTGGCTTTAGAAAAGGACTCTCTACGGCACTGGCTATACAAAATTTTATCGAGTATGTGGTCGATGGTTTTGAGGCGTCGCAATACACTGAAGCTAGTTTTTTGGATCTTACCAAAGCTTTTGATTGCGTGTCCCATTCTATTTTAATACGTAAATTGTACGCTTACAATGTCGCCCCGGACGCTTGCAAGCTTTGAATTTGTTAAATTTAACTCGGTGATGTCTAACCCTGGGAACATTACAAGTGGTGTTCCTCAGGGGTCAATTTTGGGTCCTATTTTATTCTTAATATATGTAAATGATTTGCCTTTTTTCATGAGTGGTGGAAGTTCAAGTTCAATCTTGTATGCGGATGACACAAGTTTGCTGACAAAACATGACTCTGACGTTGATGCCAGGGGATTGCAAGATTTAATGTTAAAATCGGCAAGGCATTGGTTTGCAAGTAATCGTCTAACACTGAATGCTGATAAAACAGAAGTAATGACCTTTATACTAAAGCAAACTACTATTAAATCCTATGTAGCGGATAGAGGAGTTTTTGGGTGTTCATCTGGATTCCGGGGTTACCTGGAATGTTCATGATGAGAAATTAGCCTCACGCTTAAGCTCCACTGCCTTTCTGTTGGGTCGTCTGTCTGAGTTTTCCTCTACTCGGGTATTGCGTTCCGCGTATTTTGCGCTTTTTCAGAGCCATCTAAGTTATGGGTTACTGGCCTGGGGACATGCCCCGATCAATAAAGGAATATTTGGGATACAAAGAAGAGCTATTAGAAATATTGCTAACTTGAACTATACTGATGACTGTAGGCCTTCTTTTATCAAATTAAAAATATTAACACTTCCTTCATTACATATTTTGGAATGTTTAAAGCTCACTTTTTTACATCATAGTCAGCACAGGAAAAATAGTGATGTTCACAATTATGGCACTAGGGGGAGGAATGACATTCGACCGGAGGCACTGCGACTGGAGAGGTCGAGAGACGCATATAATTACTATTGAGTGAAGTTCTTCAATGTCTTGCATTGTGGTTATAGAAGCTTACATTATAAGGCTTTTGTAACCAAAATTAAAAATGTTTTAGTGGGGAAGGCGTATTACTCCATAGATGATTTCTTAAACGATATACAGTCCTTCGATTGATATTTTTATTATGTATTACGACTGTGCGTTTGTCGCTACTGACCGGACACCGATTTATTACACCGATTATTTTATCAGGGGTTTAATGTAATGTAATGTATTTAGTAATTTATTCTTTCTTATATATGTTTTTATGTTGTATTTCTATTTCGATTGTGACGAATGTATGCCCTCTGGGTTATTAACATAATAAATTATTATTATTATTATTAAATATCTTAGGAATCATTTGGAGTTGAAATAAGACCTTTTTATACTTCTTTATTACATTCTTAACTGGTATTTGACTTTATTAATTAAATTAATATCATTATTAATTAGAAAATTCTTACTAAAATAACAAGTAAAATTTGCAAATCAATGGTAATTTAAAATACAAAACCTGATATCGTTAAATGCTAAATACATAACATTATAGATAGTGAAAAGGGGGTAATTTCGTGGTTAAAATTTAGCACTTGACCCCTCGATGAAATTGGATTTTGTCACGCGCTCGCATAGTTGTCACGAACTAATAACCCGACTAGTAAATAATCCCTCAGGTTTGATGCAGCCGTAATTACCGGGTGTTTAGGACGAATTTTTTTGAAACTATTCATACTACAAAGCGTTGAAATTCATATTAAAAAGTTTATGGTGAATTTATTAACTGAGTGATATTATTCCCATGGGTATCTTAAATATTTATCATCGAATATAAAATGAACATTTTTTCCTATCAACTGTTCGCAGGATGGCGAAAAAAGCTGAGTTAAACCTTTGCGCCGCGACCTCGTTCATCTTCTGCAAGTGACAACCGCTTCCATTTTTAGTAATTTATACGCGGTTCGTGAGGAGAAGTGTACCGCGAATAATTCCCATAAAAAAAGGTATATCGATCAAAACCTCATCAACATTTTCGAATATTATTTTCGATCGGTTTGTTTTCTCATTCAGTTATTACGCGGACCCAATCTGGACGGTTTCGGCAAAAGCGACGCTATCCCGAAATCGCGTTTCCATTATCGATTTATTATGTTTGCTTTCCAAACGATTGGACACGCCGCACCGTTTTGATATTATGGCATTTTATTAACCGGTAGTGTTGAAACACACGTGTATCGGTTAATTTCAAGTCTACGGTGATTCTAATTTTCTCTGATTGAGACCGTTTTTGTTAGCCGATATTTTCAAATGTCTATTGTTAGTTTGGCAATTCAATTTGTAATTCTGATCGGAACTCGTGTATCGTCAGAGATTCAAATCTAATAATAGGCGAGCTGCTTCTATATGTTGCCGAAATGCATCAACAGGTCGGTATGCCGAGAAGTTTCGGTTAACATTAGTTAAGAATTTGATCTTTGAATAGATTGAATACCAAAATCTATTCTATGCCAAACATGCATGTAATTCTACTTGTATTGTTTTGTATTCCTATCATATATTTAACGTGCGTCACAATGCAAATTTGAATAAAACCACAAATACGTGTTTAATTTAATATTGGTCAAATCTATTACGTCAATGTATTGATAGGTTATCAAAAAAAGAGAAAATACCCAAGTCAAGAAACAATAATGATATCATACGTTTATCTTAAAAAAAATGAGTCACTCAAAATATTACACATATTTTTTAAAGTGGATATGTGTAAAAAATTCTGCTTGAAAAAAAGATTTTTAAAAATAAAACATGATTCATTTTTTCAAAACTTTTTTCAACAATTTGAAATAAAAGACAGTTACATTTTGAACAAAAAGAATTTAATAGAATCATGACTCGTGGAAATTTATTCCCTGTAAAATCTGTATCTACCCCTCCATAAAAATAAACTTGAATAGGGAGAGCAGCATGAAAAATTCGCTTTGACACCGTTTTAACGGCATCGTTTGTCAACGGTGGCCCTTTTGGACCCCGCATTGGATCGTTTCGGAGCGGAGCTATTCTCACTTGGATAAGTGTGCGTTTTCAACAATCTTATCTGAAACGCGACGCATCAACGAGTTCTGGGTACCCATCTGCAACTGACTCACTGAAAACTCTATCATCACTGATTCTGACATCAGCTGGAAAACAGATAAAGTTTTCCAACTGTTAAACTAATTTTATAATTTATGTTAAAACTCATTAATAAATGTATATTTACATATTTATCACTTCAATTAATTTTTCTTGTCTATCTGGTAGCATAATGAGTTGAAAGTTGTTCGCTTTTTCAACTGCCTCTAATAATTATCGATTAGTTCTCAATCATAGTTCAATTTAACATGTTGTTTACATAGATCACGAACAGCGACGGCTCTAAAATTTAACCCTAGCGCATCCCATCTGCAACATTATTGCAAGTCGACATCATTTCACAACCAGCTAGTTTCCTCTTAACCTATAATATTGTAATTTTTAGACAAGAATCTAATCTCTACTAGGATCAACGACTCACTTAATGATTTCACACAAACTTTAAAATTAATCAAGGGTACGCCAAATATCGAGTTTATTTGGACCTTTATTCCCCAATTGATTTCGAGGTTAACGACAGTTTTACACTCTGAAAAGGTGAGGATTGTTCCAAGTTCAACTACTGATCCCTAAAAGGTTATTTCTCGAGTCTGAATGCTCCTACACTTTCGTTAAAGAGGTCGAATGTCGTCAATAAGATCCCAGGTGAAGATTTTACAGTCGATTATGTAGACACTCTTTAGAGTATCTCACTACACTACAATTAAATAATACTAAACTAACATAAAACCTAGAGCAAGAAACTAGAGCTGTTTCTAATTCTAGTCCACTGTTAGTTCTAGTGATAATTTGTTCAATTTTTAGTTCAAATAGTTCTTAATACTTTTCCAAACTGTTAAATCCTGGATGTGCTTTTAGCTCCAATAATTGTTGCATTATAAACAAATTGTCCGAACAAGATTTGCCCAGGATGAATCCATTTTAGCCCTAGCTTATTTTGCCACTTATGCCCTCCCTCAACTTCTTTTGCATTCTTCCAAACAAACTAAAGATTCTATTTCTTGGGTGTATCTCCTGTTGTTATTTTAAGCTTCCCTGATGGAACAAGCCTTGGCCTGACAACATAGAAATTGGAGGAAGGAATGAAAATATAATGTAAAAAAAGGTACCAAAACTTTGCTAGTTAGTTCCTCACTTTCAAATTGTGACGACTCTGATGCTGAAAAATTATCTCTATGAAATATTGATGACAACATATTGTTCATAGTGAAACTAAAGAGGTCTTGGCACGAAATAAGCCCAGAATGTAATGAAGCCTAATTTTGTTGTGATTCACAACAAAAATGAACTCTCTTAACACGTGTAAGCTATTTCGTCTTAACGAGGTTTTACTGTTTATGAATAGATCGATTTCTTAAACAATGAGGCTAAGATGTATATTTATGTTTTTGTGGCAATCGTAGAAACGCAATTATAGATGTTAAATCCCAGGACGGTAGAGTCTAAAATCTAAAAGGACAGCTATATCCTTTGTTCTTGTGTTATCCAGAAAATGATGTCAATATCGGTGTTTGTTGTATACTTTTATTGGACTAAAACTAGAACTAACACTAGACGTAGAACAAAAAATGTTACGGTTTATCCGAACGTCTCTCAAGACGGCTAAATTCGAATGCTAGTTCTAGTTCTAATTTTAGATTTTAGAATGCTAGTTCTAGTTTTTCTAGTAACAGTGCTAGTGTTAAACTAGAACCAACACTAGATCTGCCGCACGTCTCTCAAGACGGCTAAATCCGAATGATTCTAGTTCTAGGTCTTGTGTCAGTTTTAGTGGAAAATTGGAACTAACATTAGACCGAGAACTAGAAACATTCGGATTTAGCCGCACGTCTCTCAAGACGGCTAAACCCGAATGATTTTAGTTCTAGGTCTTGTGTTAGTTCTAGTGATAGCGCTAGTGTAAATCTTGAACTAACACTAGACCTAGAACTAGAAAATATCGGGTTTAGCCGTGCGTCTTCAGAGTTCTTCTAGTTTTACACTATCACTAGAACTAACACAAGACCTAGAATTAGAATTATTCGGGTTTAGCCATCTTGAGAGATGTGCGGCTAAATCCGAATGTTCCTAGTTCTAGGTGTAGTGTTAGTTCTAGTTTTACACTAGCACTATCACTAGAACTAACACAAGACCTAGAATTAGAATCATTCGGGTTTAGCCATCTTGAGAGATGTGCGGCTAAATCCGAATGTTCCTAGTTCTAGGTCTAGTATTAGTTCTAGTTTTACACTAGCACTATCACTAGAACTAACACAAGACCTAGAATTAGAATCATTCGGGTTTAGCCATCTTGAGAGATGTGCGGCTAAATCCGAATGTTCCTAGTTCTAGGTCTAGTATTAGTTCTAGTTTTACACTAGCACTATCACTAGAACTAACACAAGACCTAGTACTAGAATCATTTGGGTTTAGCCGTCTTGAGAGACGTGCGGCTAAACCCGAATGTTTCTAGTTCTAGGTCTAGTGTTAGTTCTAGTTTTACACTAGCACTATCACTAGAACTAACACAAGACCTAGAATAGGGCCGTTAACTTTTTTTTTTATTGGCTTATTCGAAAGTTTTTTAAAATTGATTGACCCCATATTTTTTAATTTTTGATTCTGAGGCTTAGTTTTTCCAAAAAAAAATAATAAAGTTTGAAATTACAGGCCGCGAATTCAGTAGCGCGTCACTCAGATTTGAGCGTATGATTGGAGCGTATAAAAATCAATAAAATTCCTAGAGAGAGACGATGCTACGAATCTTATGCGCTAGAAGAAAACAGAAGAAAACGGGAGAGAAATCACGTCTGTGATTTCTTTCTTCTTACTTAAAACGTCACAATGAATCAGGGGTGGGGAATTTTAAACTTTTACATTAATTATTGCAAAAATTAAACAATTTTCGAACGTGAAAACGTTACTAATCCGTCTAATTTAATTTACATTATCGATTTTTTGGAAGACGGTCTTTCTAATCGATTGACGTTAACGGCCCTATTAGAATCATTCGGGTATAGCCATCTTGAGAGATGTGCGGCTAAATCCGAATGTTCCTAGTTCTAGGTCTAGTGTTAGTTCTAGTTTTACACTAGCACTATCACTAGAACTAACACAAGACCTAGTACTAGAATCATTCGGGTTTAGCCATCTTGAGAGACGTGCGGCTAAACCCGAATGTTTCTAGTTCTAGGTCTAGTGTTAATTCTAGCTTTACACTAGCACTATCACTAGAACTAACAGAAGACCTAGAATTAGAATCATTCGGGTTTAGCCATCTTGAGAGACGTGCGGCTAAACCCGAATGTTTCTAGTTCTAGGTCTAGTGTTAGTTCTAGTTTTACACTAGCACTATCACTAGAACTAACACAAGACCTAGAATTAGAATCATTCGGGTTTAGCCATCTTGAGAGATGTGCGGCTAAATCCGAATGTTTCTAGTTCTAGGTCTAGTGTTAGTTCTAGTTTTACACTAGCACTATCACTAGAACTAACAGAAGACCTAGTACTAGAATCATTCGGGTTTAGCCGTCTTGAGAGAGCTAAATTGTTGTATATTTTTATTGAACTAAAACTAGAACTAACTGTAGACCTAAAACTACAAAGTTCCAAATGTATGTAGGTACTAATAAGCTTTCAAGTAGTTTAAATATCTAAGAATTGTTTGGAGTTGAAATAAGACCTTTTTATACTTCTTTATTTCATTCTTAACTGCTACTTTGTATATTTTATTTTATTAATTAAATTAATATGATTATTAATTAGAAAATTCTTACTAAAATAACAAGTAAAATTTGTCAAAAAATAATTCTAGTTTACTGTTAGTTCTAGTGATAATTCTAGTTTTAGTTCAAATAGTTGTTAACACTTCTACAATCTAGATGTGATGATTAGTTTCTCCAATAATTGTTGCATTATAAACAAGATTTGCCCAGGATGAATCCAGTTTGGCCCTCCCTAAACTTCTTTTGCATTCTTCCAAACAAACTAAAGATTCTCTTTCTTAGTTTTTCCATGGTTTTCTCCCTGGAAATTTATAGTCTTACTTTCAGGTTGTATCTCCTTTTATTATGTTAAGCTTCCCTGATGGAACAAGCTTTGGCCTGACAACATAGAAATTGGAGGAAGGAATGAAAATAAAGCAGAAACGCTTGAATATGTAAAAAAAGGTGCCAAAACTTTGCTAGTTAATTCCTCACTTTCAAATATGTTCAAATATGACGACTCTGATGCTGAAAAATGATCTCTATGAAATATTGATGACAACATATTGTTTAGAGTGAAGCTATGAAATAAGCTCGGAATGTAATGAAGCCCAATTTTGTTAAACTCCAAGAATATGAGTTGTCGAAAGTTCAATAGTCGCAATTTTTTTTGCGATAAATTAACGTTTTTTATGTCTTACTTATCCCATACAAAAAAAAAATGTGGCGATATAACTTTTTGTTCTTGTTATTTACTACTTCAAAATTTGTTTACAAATCGTGTTTTTACAAACACGGGCTTTAGCGAAATGATTGATCGCTAGCAACATGTGCAAGACGATTTAGTTTGAAATTATAGTACAACACGTTACTCTAGGGGTTAAAGTTTCCGTTTTGACAATGATTAATAGGTACAAACATTATTTTTTAAAATTATAATTATGATGGATATCCCTTTAAACAAAAAGTATCCGAACATAAAGTGTTGTTCGAAACTCTCGCATCCACATCCCAAGAACCTTTTACCCTAAACCCTAAACCCCTAAAGTAACCGCAAACATTTTATCCCCGCAATCAGTGTAAATCAAGAGAATAGCCACAGAAAGGAATTGGTTTCGGCTATAAAATTCCAAGAAAATTCAACAGTTCCACAATAAAGTGTTAATGAACGATAAAAATACACCGTACTTATAAATCAAAACGTATTTTGTAACATTATATCTTCCTTTACTTAAAACTATTTTAAAACTCGTCTGCGTCATCAAAATCCGCTCATAAACGAGTAATTACTCATCAAAACTCACGTAGAAAGGAGGTCATGCTATGATGTAAATGGTTTTGTGTACAGTAATATGATTGTTTTGTGGTTTTTAAATCGAATTCACACTCTTCAAATAGAAATTCCCTGTTCAAGTTGTTTAAGAAATCATGAGATAAGGATAAAGAAAAACAAGCGGAAACCGCATTTGGTGACTTATGATTTAAAAGGACGTGAAAATCTGTTTCCTCATTAGTATTGAACGAACCTTGTCTTTGAGAAGTATCATAAGAAATAATGTTTGGAGTAAGAATCTTTTTGGTGATGCTGGTGTTATTTTACGTCGTGTTTTTAATGGATGAGGTGGAAGGAATATTTCCTTTGTACCCTCGTTGCCCTAAAGGACAAAGAAGGATTAAAAAACTGTGCCGAGAAGTGTTTTAAACAATTAATTACGAATAAGTAAGTAAAAAAACAAATATTATTAAGAACACATTGTAAATAATATTTTTTTTCAATTTCTTTTAGGTATGTTAATCAGATTTTGTAATTAACGATTAATTATAATATATTTGTTTATTTAAATCTATTATTTTCTTTTTTTTTTGTTCCAAATAACTTATTGTTTTAATCACAGAGCAGACACCAAAACGTAATCAAACTGATCAATGTTAATTATGTACGCTTGAAAGCTCGACCTAACGAGCGAAAAGCTTTCCCATCATCGGTCACGTACGCCAATGGTCACGCAAAATGGGAATCAAAGCGATAAATTCCGTAATTTAGAATGGTACACGAAAATCATTTCCTATAATTTAACGATTTTTTACTATTGCTTCATTTAACTATATTATAAAGCACAGAGAGATCAAATTAATAATGAGGTTAATTTAATTTAAAACACGTTGCACAATTTTGCGGAAAGTTAAATGACTAAACTTTCAAGAGTTGGCATTAACAACGTTTCAAAACTTTTTGAGCTAATCTGCTTTATTAGTACTTTAAAGGCGTTTCCTTCAATTTTAACTCTATTTTAATTTAGTAAATTTAGTAAAAATTAAAAAAACGACAGGAACATGTTTTATTTTCATTTAACAGGTTGAGTGCCACAAGAGTCCAACGTATACTTTTGACTTTCTAGCCAGGTGAGACCAATGTGGCCTCGCATGTACCCATACTTGATTTGGCTGTGTAGTTCCGCAACGGTCTCTCACTGCAATATGAAATCAATGGAGTTCGAAACTGCGTGGCCTGGCGGTCCAGAGACAAGTTTTGGCCTGTGGAGATGAGAAACCAAAGCGGTGCTACGTGGCCAGGAAAGATAAAGTAACCCACATTTGTATTATTTTTTGTTTTTTACTTAGACATACATTTCATTAGGAATTTTATTCATTAACACATAATAAACATACAAGAAAAACAAAGAACATTTTATAAATGAAATAAATGGAAATTATTGAACTAATTACAAAAAAAAAAATAGTCAATTCACAACTAGGCAAATTATTTCTTCACCTCGTGGCTTTCAAAAAAACATTCAAGGCAATAATGTTTGTCACAAGCCTCGCATTTCAACATACTTTGCGGAGTTTTTTTGAGTGCTTCTTTTCTGCCCATTTCTTGACTATGTTGTGAGTAACAGGCCACACAGCGCCTTCTCAGTTTTCTACCGAGGTTGACTAGCTTGTGGTCGTTTGTCGTAACCGTCTGTTCATGTTCTTCAAGTTGCAGAAGACCAAATATTACTGATTCTCTGAATTTTGTTATAGACATGGGCTCATTGGCGATGTCTCTATAAGCGATGTAAGCATTGATGAAAGCAGTGCCAGTCAAAAGTTCAATGGCAAGTTTTTTATACCACTTCAATGTTTTACGTAGTGAGGAATTGTAACTTTTTTTTTGATCGGCGATATCAACTTGTTATATTCGATAACATTTTTTGGTTTGCAGACTTCACCTCGTCTTCTCTGCACGGTCACCATTTCATCGGTATATTTCGTGCTCAATGTCAGCACGTCTCTCTTATCCTTCCATTTTTGAACTACTATTCCTGAATTGCTTTCTTCAGCGATGGTTTCCCCAAGTTTGAGTTTTTTCGTTATAACATTCTTGGGATTGAATTTTCTGTTTGTTCGTAACGTTCCAATCAAATGAGTTTCACGGCGTAGTAGTTCGCGAGCAAGAGTTACTGAGGTGTAGTAGTTATCAGTGCAAAGAGTTCTCCCTTTATGAAGTAAATCTTTCATCAAGTTCAAAACAACGTTAGTTGGAACGCCACCTCCGTCTGTCTGCTCCTTACCGCAGTATATTTTGAAGTCGTAGGTGTAACCGCCCTCTAGGCACAACTTGAATACCTTTATGCCAAATTTGTGTCTTTTATTGGCAATGTATTGTTTGAACTTGAGCTGTCCCTGGAATGGCACCAATGTTTCGTCGATGCACACATATTCTCCTGGAACGTATATTCGTTGGAAGACTTCTTTGAGTTTCAGAACAAGTGGTGTAAGTTTCTGAAGCCTATCTTCGGTTACTTCAGAATTATCGCTGATGTGTAGCATGTTAGATAGCAACTGAAAACGGTTTCGGGACATTACGCCTGTGATGAAGTTCTTATATATAGGGCTCTTGGACCAATAAGCTTGAAGCGTTGGGAACTGACAGAGCCCCATCCATAAAACAATACCCAGGAATTTTTTCATTTCAGGTACAGTTGTATCATGCCAAGAGGTTATCCGAGCCCGTCGAAGTTGATTCTTTGCAAGACATTGTGCTGCATACCTATTCGTTTCCACGACCTTTTGGAAAAATAACAATAAAGTAACAAGAAAAAACTGCAGCATACAATTAGTTACCATCAACTCTAAGATGTCATCATTCACAAATAAAAAAATAAATAAAAATAAATAATAATTTATTGAGCCAAATTAGAAAAAACAAAATACAATAATAAGGAAAAGTACAATAATATTAAACTTAAATTATAGCTCAAAGGGTGCAAGGGCAGAAAAGGCAAAACAATGCCACTGATTTTACTTGCACCTAATGAGAACAGCAGCAGAAAATAAAATAAAAGTTAAATCAAATCAAAACTGAGCAGTATCAATGAAAATAAGATAATAAAAATAAAAACAAAAATAAAAACAAGTAGTTAGGATTATTAAATTACCAAAAGAATCAAAAGCAACACTATATCAATTATCACAAAAACCGATCAAACACCCTCTCGCGCAAAACAATAGATCTAAACAACTGAACCGAGCGGGCACACCTCGCAGAACTGGGAATCGCATTCCAAAAACGAGCTACTTGATAGGAAAACGAGCACTGAAATTTTGACGATCTATGCAGCGGAACCGTAATAGAAAATCCATGCCTAAGATTCAAATTGTGTACATCAGTTCTGAAGGTAATCTTGCGAGAAAGATAAGGAGGTTTACCAGAAATAATAATCCCATGAATAAAAGACAAGTAATGAAAAACAAATCTCTGTCGCATATTCAGCCAACCACAATTCTGAAGAGCTTGTGAGACGTGATCACCTCTCCTCAATTTATAAATAAAGCGAAGACACGAATTCTGCACGACCTGAATTCTTCGCAAACTCTCAAAAGATAGACATGGACCAAATACAACGTTACAATAATTAAAGTGAGACAAAACTAGAGCATCACAGAGAAGGCGTTTGAGCTTTATCGACAAAAACATTTTATTAAAATAGAGGTTTCTAAGGGACCCATACGCGCGCCTACATATCAACCTAATGTGATCACCAAAAGTAAGCCTATCATCAATGACAACACCCAAACTCTTGACCGAGTCCACCACTCTTAATTGCTCCCCTAGCATACTAATGTTAATGTCATTTTTATTAACAGATAAGTTACCCTTTTTAGTAAATAAGATGCATTGGGTCTTGTCAGGATTGATCACAAGAGCATGCCTTTGTATCTCCACACATAAGTGACCCAATTCCTCAGTAATTCTGGCACATGCATGTGGCAACTCATCGGGTATGAGGTCGAAATAAAGCTGTGTATCATCCGCATATAAGTGATAGGAACATAAGGTTAATTTTGAAAATAAATTGCTGGTGAATATACTAAATAAAAGTGGACCCAAAATAGAACCTTGCGGTACACCTGCTACAATTGTAGAAGGATCAGAACAAACGGATTTAACCTTAACCGATTGCATCCTGTTAGAAAGATAGCTCCGAAACAAGGAAACAGCACAATCAGAAACACCAATAAACCTCAGAATAGCCAACAAAAGGTTATGATTCAAAATATCAAATGCCTTGCTGAAATCAAGAAACACAAGTACAGTAGATCTTCCCCCATCCAGAGCTCTAAAAACGTCATCTGTCAGATCAAGAAGTGCCGTGGCACAGCTATACTGTCGCCTAAAGCCAGATTGTTTCTGAGGTAAAATATGATTAGAATTTAAAAAGGATTAAATAGGCTATAAAATTCACAAGGAGTCTTGTCATGGAAATTTTTATGAATTTGTGGATCAAATCCCACGGTATTTGCTTCAGAGAACATAATTTGACGCAAGTTGTTGCCGGTTACAGGACCCCAAGTGATGTTTGCGTTTTGCGTAGCGGCATCAGTGGTTGACGGTAAAAGAGTTTCATCGGAATCCGAGTCAGAGTCTTGCGTCATATTTGCAATTACAGTTTCAATAACGTCAGCAACATGTTGCGCCTCAGTTGAAACATTACTTGAAGTTTTCGCACCCGTTGCACTTGTCGACGGTTCGTTACCTGTAATTGGGTGTTTTTGATGTTTTTCTCCATTCTTCGGGGGATGTTTCTTGTGTCCCTTCGTGCTCTTCGATGATGATTCAGAATCTACTGACGACTCACATTGATATTCATCAGAAAGATAGACGTCTCCAAACAGTGATTCTTCATCTTGACTGCTGTAGTGTTCATCTTCATCAGACAGCACCTCCTGCCATAACTTCGTCAATCTCTTTTGTTCTTCCTCGTACGAGTACATGGTGTAATTCTTGCTGCACTACGAGAAGAACTGAGACGATCGCAAGCTTACTACACTCCCACTCTCTTACCGGACCGTTCGTCAAGACATTTTGTCGGGCGTGCCGCGACAAGTTTCAACATGCAGGGATATGCGTAGCGTAGTGACACATTGGTCTCTCTCGGCCGTTTCAACAAAATGGTCAAATATGCGGCTGCGTGAGACCAATGTGGTCTCCAAAAATGAAATGCCGTTTTCGATATTCCAAAAACATTTGGCGTATCAAAATACATGTTTTCATCAATAAAACTTTTATATCTAACTTTTCAGACAAAAAAAAGTGCCGGCCCATAGGACCAAAATTTTTCAATACATGGTGGCACTCAACCTGTTAAAATTATACAGGTACGGGACACCTGTATATTTAGAACAGAAACGGATTACCATTCAAATAACAATCAATTCAACTGTTAAATATACAGGGTGTCCCGTTAAGCGTACGGAGCGGCTGTATCTCTAGAACGGTAAGACCTAGAGGTTTGGGAAAAAAATCCTTATAAGCAAAGTGACCAAGAGAAATAGCTGGAAATTATTTAGAAGTTCGTAATTCGGCCGCTAGGGGGCGTAACTGCCATAGAGAAACATAAAATTCCCTCTATCTCAGAAACTTAGACGATGAGCTATAACTTTGACAACATCATTTAATAGCTTGGATAATACCGCATCGCTTTTGTTTTGCGATATTTCTCATATCTGTCATAATAAGGGAAGGGGAGGCCAATGCGTTTTCATATGTTTACATTTTAATATCTCCTAGACCATTCAACCGATTTGAATATTTTCGGTATTGTTTGAAAGAGCATTTTATGCTCTTTTTAAAGATATTTTCAGTAAGACCGTTTGTTTTAAAACAAATGAGCTAGAGGACGTTATCTGCAGCGATTACATATCTTTGTGATTTTTGAAGAAAAATTAAATGGGACGATACTATTTACTTCACATACCCTTAGTCACCTTAAAATTTGCTAAATTTTAGTGAAAACCGCATCTCGATATCGCCACCCGTGAATGCCCCACAAATGCTATGGATGTATGAAGCATCTGTCCACAAGCTGATGTAAACTTGCATAATATGCATTCTTGGTTCGAAAACCCACATTGCTTTCACCCCTTTATCTATTGGGTAGACTAAACGACCTGACTTTTCAAGAAAAACCAATAACCAGGGAAAATATGACAAAACACTAAATACCAGTGGAAACGTATCTAGGGCCGAGACTTAAGCAGCGCTTTTTTTTCGTCGAAACTAGATTAAATAAATGCATCGAGGTTTATGAAACGCATTTAGCACATTAGCGAGTTATTTTTGCCAAAAATTTAAGTTATTCTAAGTGTTTTGGTTTATTTTGTTTTATTATCATTGTTGATGTTTCATTGATCCGTTGGCTTTTCAACACGCCTCAAAAGTAGTTTTGAACCAGTTCTAAGCTTGGATAAAGTGTTCTAGAAGGTTCTAGATAATAAAATTATTGTTCTCTCTTATTTGTTTCTTAAGGTAACTTGATCCGATTAAGATATACGAATTTTTAACATTTTCTTTATAATTCGAGAATGGATGGAGATATCGAGATGCGGTTTTCACTAATATTTAGCAAATTTTATGGTGATTAACGGTCTGTGAAGTAAATAGCACCGTTCCATTTAACTTTTTTTTTTAAATCACAAAAATATGCAACCGCTGCAGATAACGCCCTCTAGCTTATTTGTTTTAAACCAAGCCGTCTTACTGAAAATATCTTTTAAAAGAGCATGAAATACTCTTTCAAACAAGACTAAAAATATTCAAATCGGTTGAATGGTCCAGGAGATATTAAAATGTAAACATTTGAAAACGCATTGGCCTCCCCCTCCCTTATTATGACAGTTATGAGAAATATCGCAAAACAAAAGCGATGCGGTATTATCCAAGCTACTAAATGATGTTGTCAAAGTTATAGCTATAGGTTAGCTATAAGTTATAGATATATCGTCTAACTTTCTGAGATAGAGGGAATTTTATGTTTCTCTATGGCAGTTACGCCCCCTAGCGGTCGAATTACGAACTTCAAAATAATTTCCAGCTATTTCTCTTGCCCACTTTGCTTATAAGGATTTTTTTCCCAAACCTCTAGGCCTTACCGTTGTTGAGATACAGCCGCTCCGTACGCTTAACGGGACACCCTGTATATTTAACAGTTGAATTGATTGTTATTTCAATGGTAATCCGTTTCGCTTCATTTCCAATCGTTTTATACGTCCTAAAAGTTGATGGGTATTTTAATAGCGCCCCGTATAACCTGGGTTCGTAATTAAGTTCGTTTACAGCCGGCTACCAGAAGTTTTAATCCTACACATTTTGGCGAACCCTGAAGGGGTGCGCTCTCCATCTATCGTAAACGTAGCGGAAAGAGCGATATAACATAGCCAAACCATCAGCCGTTATTCACAACGTGAACTTTACATGATTAATGTGCCCCGGATAAATTCAAAGATCGTTTTAAATTGATAACAAATTTTTTTGCAGATGTGGTAAAATTTCGTTTTCATTACCCATTCAAAATTAAATTTACATAGAAAACTAAAAATTAATTGGAACACTTAATTTCTAAGAACGTGAAATTCAGCAAATTTTTCATTAAAAAACTTAAAAATCCCAGAACATTGAAGGCAAAAATATTTAAACCTAATACCATCTAACACAGGATGTATAACCAAGCACCACTATTACAAAAAATCATTATACTTCTTAAAAAATCATACAAATCTTCTTGCTTGGTGGCTACTAACGATTATTTATTCAAAAAGCATATCTACGAAAATCTTTCGAAATTATTAAAGCTTGAGCCTGGATATATAGTACAGCTAAAAATAAACAAATAGTCAAGGTATTTTGCAGTGAGTGAAGGTAACAAAAACTTAAATTTATTATTTCTTACATATTATTGTATCTATATCTGAATAACTTTTCAAGCTTACACAACTGCATAAGTGTGAATTGATATTTCCTATGACGTGCTGTATGTATTTTGTTCGGGAAAGGTCTATTTTGGTAACCTGTATTTCAGTGAATGAAATTTTGTTCCTACATTGAGATCACACCTTGATATGCGACGTTTAATACATCAACACCGATTAATAAATTAAGTTTGTTTATTAATAGCCTGACTAAATACATATGTATACAGTGAATTTTACTTAAGATGTAATATACAAAAAAATGTATATTTCCATAGAAACCAGGGCGTACAATGTTATATTAACGTAAAATTAGACTAACACTAGCACTAGAACTAACACTACACTTCTAGGTCTTATGTTAGTTCTACTGACAGTGGTAGGTAGCGGTAGTTAGTATAAGATATCACTATGTTGCATATCTTTATTGCACTAAAACTAGAACTAACACTAAACCTAGAACTAGAAACATTCGGCTTTAGCCGTCTTGAGAGACGTGCGGCTAAACCCGATACTTTCTAGTTCTAGGTCTAGTGTTAGTTCTAGTTTTACACTAGCACTATCACTAGAACTAACACAACACCAAGAACTAGAATCATTCGGGTTTAGCAGACTTGAGAGACGCACGGCTAAACCCGAATGTTTCTGCTTCTAGGTCTAGTGTTAGTTCTACTTTTCGGTCAATAAAAATGTTCCACAATCTAACGCTAAATAACAATTCAAACTAGAACTAACACTAGACCTAGAACTAGAAACATTCGTGTTTAGCCGCACGTCTCTCAAGACGGCTAAACCCGAATGATTCTAGTTCTAGGTTTAGTGTTAGTTCTAGTTTTACACTAGCACTATCACTAGAAACATTCGGATTTAGTCGCATGTCTTTCAAAACGGCTAAACCCGAATGATTGTAGTTCTAGGTCTTGATTAGTTCTAGTGATAGTGCAAAACTAGAACTAACACTAGACCTAGAACTAGAAAGTATCGGGTTTAGCCGTGCGTCTGAAAAATGTTTTTGATTTTAGGTCTAGTGTTAGTTCTAGTTTTAATTATTATTTACCGTCAGATTGCAGTATATTTTTATTGAACGAAAAGTAGAACTAACACTAGATCTAAAACCAGAAACATTCAGGTTTAGCAGTGCGTCTCTTAAGACGGCTGAAAACTCAGGGTTATCACCTTTTTCCAAGCAAAACTTTTCCTTTGCAAAACTACCCAATGCCTGTACAGGGTGGTTCAAATTCGATGTCCAAATAGGTTATCTCGGAAACTATAAGAGCTATTCGCTTATTAAATTTGTTATTTCTTTCTGATTACAAAAATATAGGGTTCGACCTTTGATTATATATAATATGGATTGAGCCAACGAGAGAGATAGCTTGCGCAAGGTGATCGAACCGAGATAGACATAGAAGCGTACTGTCATATAATGGGCGTGCGTTAATTTTGGCGGTAAATTTAAAACAAAATTAATGACTATAGTCCGTTAGACTTTGCTACGCACAAAGGCTACGCAGTTCCCATATAGGCGGTAAATTGTTGATTTGGTTTAAATTAGGAAATAAATGAAGAAAAATATAAGTACCATAATTTATAAACATTAACAATACATTTTTAAACATAACGGTGTGACTGGCTGTGACACAACAAAACGATAAACGTCAAATGGAGGAGGTTTGACACTTTTGTGCGCATGCGCCCGTCTGTTTAGTACCGTTTTATGTCTATCTTTGTTACACTTTCACATTATCGCTTTCCATCTGCGTCTATTCACCTTCAGCCACATTGTTGTTAGTAGATATATTCAGTTAGCTCAATCCATATTACATATAATCAAAGGGTTCGACAGCTTTATTTCTTATTGTTTTAGAATAAATCTAAAAATAAACTTTTTTTATAAAAGTTCTAAACACCACCGAAATTTAGTGTCATCGAAGAAATGAAATTTACAGTTTTCTGTAAATTACGGGATATTATTTTTCTGGGATTTAAAAACAAATAATTATGTTTATTACACCAACTGTTAATAGGAAAATATTTAATGAATTGCATTGTTTTGGATTGGAGAAATATGTTTTTCTAACTTTTAGCTATAGTACCGTAATTTACAGGAAACTGTAAATTTAACTTCTTCGACGACACTAAAAAAAAATTATTTTTAGATTTATTCTACAACAAAAAGAAATAGACCTGTCGTACCCTATATTTTTGTAATCAGAAAAAAATAACAAATTTAATAAGCGAATAATCAGTGGTTGTTTCCATTTAAAAAAACGAATATTGTCATAATATCTCAAAATCTAAAACCGAAAAAATTTTTTTGGCTACTTCATCAAACTCTCTGTAAAAAAGTGTCCATATAATGTCTTAGTTATAATACTCCACCTATAATAATAATCAAGATAATGGCACTTGCTGCTTTTACGATATTTTCAAGTTTGGCCTCTAGAGGAAAAACAAAAGACGATAGCGCTTTGAGGTTTTCGACATTGGAATTTATTTAAAAAAAGAGATCGAGACATGTAAGCTACTTTTTTTCTAACTTTTATAGTTTCCGAGATAGCCTATTCGGACATAGAATTTGAATCACCCTGTGCAATTAAGCTATGCTGTATTTTCTATGGGACAGTGCATGTGCATAGTATGCATGTTTCGTAACTATGGTTACTACATTCATATATTGCACGTTATATCAACTTCCAGGTATACAGGCTGATTCAAAAAACTGCTGACAGACTTCTACGACAGGTAATACATCAAAAATTAAGATGAAAAGTGTTAATTTACAATAATTTACATGAATAAATATATCACTATGTAATGTGTATGTATATGTATAGGTATATGTATATTAAGACTATTCATCTTAATTTTTCATGTATTATGTACTCTAGAAGACTGTCAGCGGATTTTTGAATCACCCTGTATATTTAAATTTAAATTTAAATTTTCGTTTTATAGATCACTTTTAAAACATTTTGTATTTCGACGAAAATGTCGAAGATGACGGAAAAAACGACCAACTTTGTCGGTGTAAATTGGAATTTGCTCCGACGAAAACGGTTGGTTGCATAATTTACCCATGTCCTGCAATGAAAAAGGGCTCTAGTTTCGTAAAGGGCGACTAAAGCGTTCCAGAAAATTGCCCCTTGAATAAAATATGTAGAGCGTTTATGTTCGTTGTATAGTCACCTTGTATTCGCGTACAAAACGTGACCCACGCCACCAAAACATCCTGATTTTCACAATTTTTTTTTAAACTAATATTTAGAAACTTTAACTCTAAAGTTCGGCGCTCGTTTGATGGTTTATTTTAAAAATGGCGGATATAACGAAGTTATAAGTAACGTGGGTTTATGAAAACAAAATTATGTTTTTAGTACTTATTTTAAGGTGTTTTCATGCGCTGCTGCATCGTATGTAGGTTGTGGTATAGTGGTCTATGAAAAATTCATAGGTTTAGATAGTTCCATCAATTGCAGCAGCTCCGTTCCGAACTTTCAAGGTCGACATTCAAAATTTATGCAAACCTCGTTGAATCATTTAAGAGGGTCAGTTGAATTTAAGATCCTATTAAAAAGCGGTAAGAATTACAAACAAATTTTATAAAATCATTTTGTACTTTACTCAACTCCCAACAAACAAATCCTTCTCTGGTCCGGAGTATTATCTCCAGTGGTTCGGAATTCACTATAAACCGCAGCTCCACCTGTAATGTAAGCTGCCAACATTACAGGCAGAGAAGAGGCCTAAGGCGTTAACAGTTACGCAACAAAGAGGCTATAAGTGGTAAATAATTTCCGACTATGTTATTTATAATTAAATTTAAAACCAGGTTTTTCTTATATGGCTTCTAAGGTCAATGATTAGAATTACGCATAGTTCTCTTTCAACCGAGGAGAATGTTGGTCTTTACACTTTTGTAAGTTCCTGAACGGCGTGGCGATGAAAAGTACAATAAAAATCGATTTTAAAGCGGTCTGGTGTTGAGCTCGGTGCGTTTTGTTCGAAAGCGCGAGGGTCTCCTCTCATCCCTCTTGTTGAAGAACTCCGGCGCCAGATGGGCCGCAATAAAACCTTGCCAAACTCCACGCTAGTCCATGGCTTTGTGTGCTTTTATAGTCGATGCAACATTTGAATTATTGCGCTAAGTACTTTATATGGGAAAATATTTCTGGAATCTTTTCATTAATAAATATATTTGTTTTCAGTATAAAGTGAATTTTACTTAAGATGTAATATATAAAAATATATTTCCATAGAAACCAGGGCGTACCTACTTACTTTGTCCCATATAAAATGCGTTACAATAAAACCTAGATATAACGAATCAATACAATACGCAGTGTCCGTTATAGCTCAATAAAAATATACAACAATCTATATCTTAATACAAATAAACGTAAACTAACACTAGACCTAGAACTAGAAACATTTGGGTTTAGCAGTCTTAAGAGACGTGGAACTAAATCCGAGTGTTTCTAGTTTAGTCGTGAAAAAAACTTTCAGTTGTTAATGTCAACTTTAATTTTATTATTATATTCTTAATCTTCATAAAATAACCTTTAAAGTGAGTCCAAACTTGATGTATTTATCTCAAAAAACCAAAAAGTTCGAACTTTCAACTTTTAATTTTGACATATTTGTCAACTTCATAAAAAATCCTTTAAAATGAGTCCAAACTCGACATATTTAACTTTAATATTAATGAAAATACAATCACTTCCGGTTTGAAACGTCAACGTCAATTTTGACATATTTGTCATCTTCATTAAAAATCCTTTAAAATGAGTCCAAAGATGACGCACTTATATCAAAAAACAAAAAAGTTAGAATAAAAAACATTAAACACGAAGTTAGCAACGATGAAGACAGCAATTTAATTTTTAAATATTAATACCAACCTTAATTTTTGATTTTCTTTATTATATTTCCGTTTTTGTGACAAATTTTAACACATTTTCTAAAAATTAAGAATATGTCAAAATGACATTGACATTTCAAACCGGAAGTTGCTTATATCTCGAGTAATATTGAAATTAAACGTATCATGTTTGGACTCATTTTAAAGGATTTTTCACGACGATTACAAATATGTTAAAATTGACGTTGACATTCGTAACTGGAAGTTAACCATAACTTCATTAATATTGGAGATAAATATGTCGTGTTTGTACTCATTTTAAAAGTTTTTTAATGAAAATTACAAATATGTCAAAATTGAGGTTGACATTTTAAACCTGAAGTTAGTAGTATTTAACTTTAATATTAATGAAAATACAATCACTTCGGGTTTGAAACGTCAACGTCAATTTTGATATATTTGGCATCTTCATTAAAAAACCTTTAAAATGAGTCCAAAGATGACGCACTTATCTCAAAAAACAAAAAACTTAGAATAAAAAACATTAAACACGAAGTTAGCAACAATGAAGATAGCAATTTAATTTTTAAATATTAATACCAACCTTAATTTTTTATTTTTTTTATTATATTTCCGTTTTTGTGACAAATTTTAACACATTTTCTAAAAATTAAGAATATGTCAAAATGACATTGACAATTCAAACCGGAATTTGCTTATTGCTCCAGTAATATTGAAATTAAACGTATCATGTTTGGACTCATTTTAAAGGATTTTTCACGACGATTACAAATATGTTAAAATTGACGTTGACATTCGTAACTGGAAGTTAACCATAACTTCATTAATATTGGAGATAAATATGTCGTGTTTGTACTCATTTTAAAAGTTTTTTAATGAAGATTACAAATATGTCAAAATTGAGGTTGACATTTTAAACCTGAAGTTAGTAGTATTTAACTTTAATATTAATGAAAATACAATCACTTCCGGTTTGAAACGTCAACGTCAATTTTGACATATTTGTCATCTTCATTAAAAAACCTTTAAAATGAGTCCAAAGATGACGCACTTATCTCAAAAAACAAAAAAGTTAGAATAAAAAACATTAAACACGAAGTTAGCAACGATGAAGACAGCAATTTAATTTTTAAATATTAATATATTTCCGTTTTTGTGACAAATTAAACATATTTTCCAAAAATTAAGAATATGTCAAATTGACATTGACATTTCAAACCGGAAGTTGCTTATATCTCGAGTAATATTGAAATTAAACGTATCATGTTTGGACTCATTTTAAAGGATTTTTCACGACGATTACAAATATGTTAAAATTGACGTTGACATTCGTAACTGGAAGTTAACCATAACTTCATTAATATTGGAGATGAATATGTCGTGTTTGTACTCATTTTAAAGGCTTTTAATGAAGATTACAAATATGTCAAAATTGAGGTTGACATTTTAAACCTGAAGATAGTGGTATTTAACTTTAATATTAATGAAAATACAATCACTCCCGGTTTGAAACGTCAACGTCAATTTTGACATAGTTGTCATCTTCATTAAAAAACCTTTAAAATGAGTCCAAAGATGACGCACTTATCTCAAAAAACAAAAAAGTTAGAATAAAAAACATTAAACACGAGGTTAGCAACGATGAAGACAGCAATTTAATTTTTAAATATTAATACCAACCTTAATTTTTGATTTTCTTTATTATATTTCCGTTTTTGTGACAAATTTTAACACATTTTCCAAAAATTAAGAATATGTCAAAATGACATTGACATTTCAAACCGGAAGTTGCTTATATCTCGAGTAATATTGAAATTAAACGTATCATGTTTGGACTCATTTTAAAGGATTTTTCACGACGATTACAAATATGTTAAAATTGACGTTGACATTCGTAACTGGAAGTTAACCATAACTTCATTAATATTGGAGATGAATATGTCGTGTTTGTACGACATATTCGACAAATATGTCAAAATTGAGGTTGACATTTTAAACCTGAAGTTAGTAGTATTTAACTTTAATATTAATGAAAATACAATCACTTCCGGTTTGAAACGTCAACGTCAATTTTGACATATTTGTCATCTTCATTAAAAAACCTTTAAAATGAGTCCAAAGATGACGCACTTATCTCAAAAAACAAAAACGTTTGAATAAAAAACCTTAAACCCGAAGTTAGCAACAATGAAGATAGCAATTTAATTTTTAAATATTAATACCAACCTTAATTTTTTATTTTTTTTATTATATTTCCATTTTTGTGACAAATTTTAACACATTTTCCAAAAATTAAGAATATGTCAAAATGACATTGACATTTCAAACCGGAAGTTGCTTATATCTCGAGTAATATTGAAATTAAACGTATCATGTTTGGACTCATTTTAAAGGATTTTTCACGACGATTACAAATATGTTAAAATTGACGTTGACATTCGTAACTGGAAGTTAACCATAACTTCATTAATATTGAAGATGAATATGTCGTATTTGTACTCATTTTAAAGGTTTTTTAATGAAAATTACAAATATGTCAAAATTGAGGTTGACATTTTAAACCTGAAGTTAGTAGTATTTAACTTTAATATTAATGAAAATACAATCACTTCCGGTTTGAAACGTCAACGTCAATTTTGACATAGTTGTCATCTTCATTAAAAATCCTTTGAAATGAGTCCAAAGATGACGCACTTATCTCAAAAAACAAAAAAGTTAGAATAAAAAACATTAAACACGAAGTTAGCAACGATGAAGACAGCAATTTAATTCTTAAATATTAATACCAACCTTAATTTTTGATTTTTTTTATTATATTTCCGTTTTTGTGACAAATTTTAACACATTTTCCAAAAATTAAGAATTTGTCAAAATGACATTGACATTTCAAACCGGAAGTTGCTTATATTGAAATTAAACGTATCATGTTTGGACTCATTTTAAAGGATTTTTCACGACGATTACAAATATGTTAAAATTGACGTTGACATTCGTAACTGGAAGTTAACCATAACTTCATTAATATTGGAGATAAATATGTCGTGTTTGTACTCATTTTAAAGGTTTTTTAATGAAGATTACAAATATGTCAAAATTGAGGTTGACATTTTAAACCTGAAGTTAGTAGTATTTAACTTTAATATTAATGAAAATACAATCACTTCCGGTTTGAAACGTCAACGTCAATTTTGACATATTTGTCATCTTCATTAAAAAACCTTTAAAATGAGTAGAAAGATGACGCACTTATCTCAAAAAATAAAAACGTTAGAATAAAAAACATTAAACACGAAGTTAGCAACGATGAAGACAGCAATTTAATTTTTAAATATTAATACCAACTTTAATTTTTGATTTTTTTTATTATATTTCCGTTTTTGTGACAAATTTTAACACATTTTCTAAAAATTAAGAATATGTCAAAATGACATTGACATTTCAAACCGGAAGTTGCTTATATCTCCAGTAATATTGAAATTAAACGTATCATGTTTGGACTCATTTTAAAGGATTTTTCACAACGATTACAAATATGTTAAAATTGACGTTGACATTCGTAACTGGAAGTTAACCATAACTTCATTAATATTGAAGATGAATATGTCGTGTTTGTACTCATTTTAAAGGTTTTTTAATGAAAATTACAAATATGTCAAAATTGAGGTTGACATTTTAAACCTGAAGTTAGTAGTATTTAACTTTAATATTAATGAAAATACAATCACTTCGGGTTTGAAACGTCAACGTCAATTTTGATATATTTGGCATCTTCATTAAAAAACCTTTAAAATGAGTCCAAAGATGACACACTTATCTCAAAAAACAAAAAAGTTACAATAAAAAATATTAAACACGAAGTTAGCAACAATGAAGACAGCAATTTAATATTTAAATAGTAATACCAACCTTAATTTTTGATTTTTTTTATTATATTTTTGTTTTTGTGACAAATATTAAGGCATTTTTTAAAAATTAAAAATATGTCAAAATCACATTGACATTTAAAACCGGAAGTTGCTTATATCTCGAGTAATATTGGAATTAAACGTGTCATGTTTGGACTCATTTTAAAGGATTTTTCACGACTATTACAAATATGTCAAAATTGACGTTGACATTCGTAACTGGAAGTTAACCATAACTTCATTAATATTGGAGATGAATATGTCGTGTTTGTACTCATTTTAAAGGATTTTTAATGAAGGTTAAAAATATTTCAAATTTGAGGTTGACATTTCAACATGAAGTTAGTTATCATGTAATAGAAGTTTTATAACTGAAGTTAATCTAGTGTTGGTCACTTTTCCGCACTTTCTTTTTATTTTTAACGTGTTTTTTGGGTCATTTTACAATGATTAAGCCACATGACGATTCTTGAATTTTTCCCAAGTTTCTTAATATTTCTTTTGTTAAAAAAGAGTTTTTTTAAATTTTAACCTGTAAACTTGTAACACTTCGTCCTTAATTTCATTTTACAACTTTTTAAACTTTAATTTTGTAAATTAGTAACTAATGATCTGATTTCGACTTTGATGTGTGATCTTTTTTAACAAATCAAAAAGAAATATTAAGAAATTTGTTTGTAAGATGGATAAGATGAGAGATGTTAATCTATTTGTAGAGTCTCTGAAGATGGCCAAGAAAAATAATAATAAATTCTATATAAAATAAAAACCAGTTGAAAAATACAAAATCAAACTCTAGATTATTTTCTTCAAACATTTTTACACGAATCGTCATCATTTTGTCTCTAGTTTTAGTGATTAAATTTATGCCACGACTTACAGAATCACCTGTATGCCTTCTGTGCTTGTGATAGCTGTTATTCTGTGATAAAAATGGACAATTTTCAATAGTTTGAGCATAAATTCATCAACATTAATAAATTTATAGTGAAAGTTAAGGACCACATAACCTTTAAAATAATTCGCTCATTAATTTAATTCATAGTATCAAAATTAGCTAGAAAGTTTTCTAGCTAACAGTATTACATACAGCAAGTTTAGTAACAGGGAGGAAATACGATAGCGAGTAAAGTGTAAACTAACTCAATATAAGCTTTATAAAATTATAAAGTTTTCCGCCTTCCATCAATACCCAATTTTATTACTAATGTTCTCGTTTGCAACGCCTCGGTTAAACATAAAGGTTAATGCAATTTAATGCGATCACATTGCAGAACGGTAATTCCATTTGTAATTCTAGTTAGTCTATGCTACTACATCATAAACTATAATCGGCGTATATCATAGGTATCGTAACCCGTAAACATGCCAATTAATACCGTTTACAAAACACTTTTGTTCCATAAAATAACATGACGATTGTATATGGACCGGCGTATAAAAGAGGAACAGGACGTGGTACACGTGAATTAGCTAAACTCGCGCTAACAGAATAAAGAGAACGTAACCGGATTAACCGATTAATGACCTCCGCTGTCGGTAGCCCCGTTTTAATTGTACCCAATTACGCCCTACCGTGATACTAAAGTGGGTAATTCCCCCATATTTCCTTTATAAACCAACTCACCGAAATTATACTATCAAACTTTTCTTTTCTTTATGACTTTTTATCACAATCTGTAACAAAAAATCAAAATAACCGTAATCATCGATATTTTGCGTGTCAACCGAAAGCTTGCGTTTTAATCAAGAACAAAAATTATTTTTATTTTTCTTTAGACTTTTATTATTATTATTTAATCAGTTTTTACGATTTTTTCTCTCTATAATTAACGTTATTAGATAGTAACTTTAACGTAACTTTATTTTTTGCGTGTGTAAAAGATCTTCCAATTATAGTTTTTATTTTTGTGATGGCCCTTTTCAACTTTAGCAACAGCATTAATGTTCGTGCGTGCCGAGTAACTATTGAGGGCAGAAAGTGTTCGTGTTAATGTTAAACTCATGGAAAACGCAACGTCCGTATTAATAAAACGGGAAATTTAATGAACGTTAAATAATCAAATTTTATTTGATGATTTCCACCATTAACTTATTCTCTTTGTCATTGTTATTGTCAGCGGAAATAATTATTGGATTAAATTTGGCAAGTAGGTTAGAGGAAACGTAAATTGTAAACTATCGAGATACCCCAAGTTCATTTAGGCTATTAAAATACTTAAATTTAACCCAAAACGATTCAAACAATACACAATCATTTGAGTTATTGTCTGTAAGTTATTAAAGTTTGTTCTTATTAAGAGAATACTTCCTATCAGTCAATTGAAAACTTTTTAAATTAAGTGGTCGTTGCCATGGGGACCAACGGGGTGGAAAGGTGAAAAAAGTCGAGGGGAAACTCCTTACTTAGTAGAATTGAATGGGATTGTCTCTTTTCCATAGTATAATCTCTTGGACAAATCACACACGTGATTAAAGGAAAATCGAATTTTTAAGCATAAAAAACTTTACAAATACTATTTTATACAGATACAGTGATACAATAAAGTCTACATACAGCCCCGAAAATGATAATATCTCAATTAGAATTACATTTCGGGAGCTGAGAATGTTTCTATTTAGGTGTTAGTGTTAGTTCTAGTTTTACACTAGCACTATCACTAGAACTAACACAAGACCTAGAATTAGAATCATTCGGGTTTAGCCATCTTGAGAGATGTGCGGCTAAATCCGAATGTTCCTAGTTCTAGGTCTAGTGTTAGTTCTAGTTTTACACTAGCACTATCACTAGAACTAACACAAGACCTAGTACTAGAATCATTCGGGTTTAGCCGTCTTGAGAGACGTGCGGCTAAACCCGAATGTTTCTAGTTCTAGGTCTAATGTTAGTTCTAGTTTTACACTAGCACTATCACTAGAACGAACACAAGACCTAGAATTAGAATCATTCGGGTTTAGCCATCTTGAGAGATGTGCGGCTAAATCCGAATGTTCCTAGTTCTAGGTCTAGTGTTAATTCTAGTTTTACACTAGCACTATCACTAGAACTAACACAAGACCTAGTACTAGAATCATTCGGGTTTAGCCGTCTTGAGAGACGTGCGGCTAAACCCGAATGTTTCTAGTTCTAGGTCTAGTGTTAGTTCTAGTTTTACACTAGCACTAGCACTAGAACTAACACAAGACCTAGTACTAGAATCATTCGGGTTTAGCCGTCTTGAGAGACGTGCGGCTAAACCCGAATGTTTCTAGTTCTAGGTCTAATGTTAGTTCTAGTTTTACACTAGCACTATCACTAGAACGAACACAAGACCTAGAATTAGAATCATTCGGGTTTAGCCATCTTGAGAGATGTGCGGCTAAATCCGAATGTTCCTAGTTCTAGGTCTAGTGTTAGTTCTAGTTTTACACTAGCACTATCACTAGAACTAACACAAGCCCTAGTACTAGAATCATTCGGGTTTAGCCGTCTTGAGAGACGTGCGGCTAAACCCGAATGTTTCTAGTTCTAGGTCTAGTGTTAGTTCTAGTTTTACACTAGCACTATCACTAGAACTAACACAAGACCTAGAATTAGAATCATTCGGGTTTAGCCGTCTTGAGAGACGTGCGGCTAAACCCGAATGTTTCTAGTTCTAGGTCTAGTGTTAGTTCTAGTTTTACACTAGCACTATCACTAGAACTAACACAAGACCTAGAATTAGAATCATTCGGGTTTAGCCGTCTTGAGAGACGTGCGGCTAAACCCGAATGTTTCTAGTTCTAGGTCTAGTGTTAGTTCTAGTTTTACACTAGCACTATCACTAGAACTAACACAAGAGCTAGAATTAGAATCATTCGGGTTTAGCCGTCTTGAGAGACGTGCGGCTAAACCCGAATGTTTCTAGTTCTAGGTCTAATGTTAGTTCTAGTTTTACACTAGCACTATCACTAGAACGAACACAAGACCTAGAATTAGAATCATTCGGGTTTAGCCATCTTGAGAGATGTGCGGCTAAATCCGAATGTTCCTAGTTCTAGGTCTAGTGTTAATTCTAGTTTTACACTAGCACTATCACTAGAACTAACACAAGACCTAGTACTAGAATCATTCGGGTTTAGCCGTCTTGAGAGACGTGCGGCTAAACCCGAATGTTTCTAGTTCTAGGTCTAGTGTTAGTTCTAGTTTTACACTAGCACTATCACTAGAACTAACACAAGACCTAGAATTAGAATCATTCGGGTTTAGCCATCTTGAGAGATGTGCGGCTAAACCCGAATGTTTCTAGTTCTAGGTCTAGTGTTAGTTTTAGTTTTACACTAGCACTATCACTAGAACTAACACAAGACCTAGAATTAGAATCATTCGGGTTTAGCCATCTTGAGAGATGTGCGGCTAAATCCGAATGTTCCTAGTTCTAGGTCTAGTATTAGTTCTAGTTCTAGTTCTAGTAGAATCATTCGGGATTAGCTGTCTTAAGAGACTATTCGAATGCTAATTCGAATTATAAAGCATATTAGGTCTGATCAGAAAAAGATTGAGGAAAAAATTCGGGAAATTTTCTTAATGTGTCAATATAGTATTAAAACAGACATAAGTTTGAAACTTTGTGGAAGGGTTATTGATGAAAATTATGAAACGATTTTGGTATAAAAATAAAGCTGAAACATTTGTCTTTAAAATGACATATGAAGTATATTAGGTTTATTCATAAAAATGTTAAAGAAAAAATTCGAGAAATTTTCTTAATGTGTCAATATAACTTCAAAACATTACTAAAAGTTTGAAGCTTTGTGGAAGGGTTATTGATGAAAATTATGAAACAATTCTTACATCAAAATGCAGCTGAAACATTCTTCTTCAAAATAATGTATAAAGCATATTAGGCTTATCAATAAAAATATTGAGGAAAAAAATCGATAAACTTTCTCAATGTGTCAATATAGCATTAAAACAGATACAAGTTTGAAACATTGTAGAAGGATTATTTATGAAAATTATGAAACGATTCTTACATCAAAAGGAAGCTGCAACATTCGTCTTTCAAATGATGTATAAAGCATATTAGGTTTATTAATAAAAATATTGAGGAAAAAACTCGGAAAGTTTTCTTAATGTGTTAATATAGGTAGCATCAAAACAGCTAAAAGTTTGAAACTTTGACTAATATGCTAATTCGAATGTTTCTAGTTCTAGATCTAGTGTTAGTTCTAGTTATGAACTATCACTAGAACTAACACAAGACCTAGAACTAGAATAATTCGGGTTTAGCAGTCTTAAGAAACGTGCGGCTAAGCCCGAATGTTTCTAGTTCTAGCTCTAATGTTAGTTCTGGAGACAGTGGTAAGTAGCGCTGGTTGGCATAAGATATCACTATGTTTTAATATGTTTAAATATATTAGGGTTGATTGTAAAAAAATTTTAAGAAAAGAAATTGTATTTTAAAATAAATATAATAATTTTTATTTATTAAATTTGTGTTTCATTTATCCACCACACAACAGAGTGCGCATAACTCACTCCTACTTACACCACTCAAATCTAGGTGACGCTATTGTATTTAAATTTTACTATTTACTTTTCTAAAAATCCCTAGATGTAGTTAGTTTTAATACCAACCTAATTTTTTCACCCAAACTTCGGTTGGCACCGCTCCGTATACTTAATACATTGAGGCTGTTAAAAAAATTTTAAGAAAAGAAATTGTATTTTAAAATAAATATATTAATTTTTATTTATTAAATTTGTGTTTCATTTATCCACCACACAACAGAGTGCGCATAACTCACTCCTACTTACACCACTCAAATCTAGGTGACGCTATTGTATTTAAATTTTACTATTTACTTTTCTAAAAATCCCTAGATCTAGTTACTTTTAATACCAACCTAATAATTTTTCCCCCAAACTTCGGTTGGCACCGCTCCTTATTTAACTTAATACATTGAGGCGTAACGTCACTTGAGGCAACTTCCGCTCCATTAGTTATAGTTGTATATTTTTTCCACTTATCATGCGTGAAAATTGTATGATTTTCTCAACAATGATTTTAGATTGCATTAAATAAAATTGTTATTTACTTAATTCGTTTTAATCTAACCCTTCCACACCGCCCCACCGCTAGGCCCTTGCATGCACTCGCGGGCCAGAAGGTGCTTCACCCCCACGACAACAGAAACCTACATTACCCACGCCGCCGACACTCTCCAACAGATGGAGCACCCCATAACGTCATACATTACGTCACATCATCTGTGACGTCAGCACAAGTCGAACTGTTTCAACTTTGTATTAAAATAATATAGACTTTAATATCCTTCGTTTAAAAAATTCATTGAATTACATTTCAGGAGCTGAGATATCATTTTCTGGAATGTATGTAGACTTTATTGTATCACTGTACAAAGAAATAAGAAGATGTTTTTCGCCATCAACTCAAATTTTCGATAATATACATATATCATATTAATAATGGTATGAGATTTAATGACTATCTATCATCGCAAAAGAATTCAGAGACGTCATGAAAATAGTTAATAAAAATAATAGTACTATTAATAGAACTGACATTGTACCAATTCAAGTGTAAAGCCAACGCTTAGTCATTTGAATCATTTCTATCTCTGTATATGTAATAGGTACTTAACATAATGAAAAACATGTCAGTGAAAAAAAATTCACCATATCGGAAAATTTTTGTAGAGGTGAATTTATTACCTTTATTTCAAATTCACTAAACGGATTTAAATTTTAAATTTGGATAAATATTGAAGAGGGCCAAATCTAGATGTTTAATGTTTAAAAATTTAAAATATCCGCTACGATAGAAATTGATATTTTAAACGAGAAATACGATGTTAAAAATGTTGGTTGCACGATTTTGACCGATAATAATATTTGGAAGATTACGGTAATAATAATAGCAGCGAAATATAAAGGATACATAAAAATAAAAGCAGTTATTTCACCGCTTTATTTTAATTTTTATATCACTTTATAAATATAGGATATTTTAAGAATAGTGTGCCAAAGGAATTTGCCATGTATTAAAACATCGATGTAAAGATCAAAAGGAGAATAAGTTTTTTTTTAGTCAGTCTCAGTTTTCAATTTGCCAAATTTAAGTTTATTTCATTTTAATTCTTTAATCTTTTTCATTACAAATCACAGTGAATGATTAGTTTCTGGAACTCGCTTATCTATCTTTTGGCTGTTAAAGCATATTTTCAAAAAATTTGGTTTGAAAAATATACCTACAAAAGAAATTGAGCCTTGGTATCCTAGAGGCTTCGCCTCCAACCATCTCGATCTCCGACCACACTTAGTTTCTAATCCCAAGAAGCTCACGAGTTGTTTCCTCCTCTTGCTCTTGGTCTACCAGGCATACATTTTCCGTTTGGTTGTGTCAGAAACACTTTTTCTGCGGCACCTGTCTCTGGCATACATTGTACAGGGTGGTTCAAATTCTCGGAAACTATAAGAGTTAGAAAAAAGTAACTTACATGTCATGATCTCATGTTTCGAGAAACTGCTAATGCCGAAAACCTCAAAGCCAAAATTGAAAATATCGTAAAACCAAGAAGTGCAATTATCTTGGTTATTATTTTAGATGGAGTATTATAACTAAGACATTATATGGACACTTTTTTACAGAGAATTTCATGACGTAGTAAAATAGTATATTAAAAAACAAGTTTCGTAAGACACGCTTGAAATGCACGAATTCAAGTTGAAAAACGAGTGGCGAAGCCACGAGTTTTTTAATGAATGAGTGCTTTAAGTCTTATGAAACGTGTTTTTTATGCTATTTTTTGTAATTCGCGTTTTTATACTTTTTTTTAACAAAAATAAAGTAAATTTTGGCAATGTAGGGAAATAGGTATGTAGCAGTTGGTAACACCGGAACACTTGAAAATAGAAACTTTGAATTGACAATTAGAAACTGTCAAAACACAAAATATATTCACCTGAAAAAAATGTTTCATGTACACCTCCCAAAATAAGAGAAATTGCTCAGAGTCAATGTCCTCATCATTGTGGACTTTATATTCGATGCTAAGAACGTGTTTAAACATCCATAGACAAAAATTGTCACATTGACAACTAGAAAAATTAATGACCCAATGTCACCAACTTGAACTGGTTCCATAAAATGTTACTAAAATCTCATTACAGCATCGGATGCTGTAAGGAGTCTCATTACAGCACCCGTTTGAGTACTGTTATAACTTCCATTACCGTAGCGAATTACAACAAAAATTTTTTGGTTTTAGATTTTGACATATCATGATAATTTTCGTTTTTTTAAATGGAAACAACCACTGATTATTCGCTTATTAAATTTGTTATTTTTTCTGATTACAAAAATATACGGTTTGACAGGTCTATTTCTTATTGTTTTAGAATAAAGCTAAAAATAAACCTTTTTTTTAGTGTCGTCAAAGAAATTAAATTTACAGTTTCCTGTAAATTATAACTAAAAATTAAAAAACATATTTCTGATATTTGTAACAAATACATTTGTTGAACTATTTAATTTATAGTTGTTTTACACAAAAGTTGGAATAGATTGTATTATTTCACATTTTTTATTAATATTTAATATTATTATTAAACATAGCAACATTTGTTTGTATTCAAAAATTTTCTGAAATGTCAAATTAAAAATCCTGTTTTTTAAGATGGATTACGAAAATTACGAAAAGTTTAACATGTTAGAATGTTACATATTAGAAAATAAAGTAAATTTTATATAAATTTTTAATAGAATTATTTTTAGTTATAGTACCGTAATTTACAGGAAACTGTAGATTTAATTTCTTTGACAACACTAAAAAAAAGATTATTTTTTTAGTTTTATTCTAGAACAATAAGAAATAGACCTATCTAACCCCATATTTTTGTAATCGGAAAAAAATAACGAATTTAATAAGCGAATAATTAGTAGGTGTTTCCATTTAAAAAAACGAAAATTGTCATAATATCTCAAAATCTAAAATCGAAAAATTCTTTTTGACTACGTCATGAAATTCTCTGTAAAAAAGTGTCCATATAATGTCTTAGTTATAATACTCCACCTACAATAATAACCAAGATAATTGCACTTGCTGGTTTTACGATATTTTCAATTTTGGCCTCTAGGAGAAAAACAAAAGACGATAGCGCTTTGAGGTTTTTGGCATTAGCAGTTTCTCGAAAAACGAGATCATGACATGTAAGCTACTTTTTTTCTAACTCTTATAGTTTCCGAGATAGCCTATTCGGACATCGAATTTGAACCACCCTGTACATTCATGCATATTCAGCGGTGCTGCATTAATTTTATGTGTGTTGTTAGGGAACCTCTATGTATAGCTCATATAGTTCGTTGCTATGTCGTATCTTCGACTCTCCTTGAAAATATTATACATAAAAAAGAAGATACAGGAGCAAGAAAGAAAAAAAGTCTTAGAAGTACAAAATAAATAGCTTTTAGCATTGGCTTTATGTGTTAGTGGATTGGATTTAGGTTATAAAATCACCAAGATAGAACGATAGGACATTTCAAAGCCGTTTTAATGTCTAAAAACGAGTTCTTTCAATTCTTCCAACATTCTAATCATAATCCTTTAAGTTTCAGATGAAAATTTTTCATGTATTATACAGGGTGTTCCGGTGACTCGGGGCATAAAATTAACCTCATATACTAGAGCAAAAATGATGACGATTCGTGAAAAAAAATTATTATAAAAGTCTTCCAATGGCCAAGATATGGGCCATCAAAGTTCAGAAATTTTAACACATTTTTCTAAATATTTTCAATACCATTTATGGTAGAGCGTTGAAATTTGGTAGAGGGTAAACAAATATCAAGCAAAATCTTTGAACCAATTTTGACTTTGATCGGGCGGCGGCAACCATGCTATACAGGCTGTCCCTAAAATTTGTTTGCTCAGAACTTTTTTGTTCGCTCGTAACCCTACATTTATTTTTGTACTTTTTAATAGAAAATTTATTTTAGAAACTTTTATCACTCTTTGAAAATTTTGATAACATTGACTGTTTTCGAGTTATACGCGAAAATATTAAACTTCAATTTCAATGGTAACACTAAAAAAACGAAGTCTTCGAAAAAGTCAAGGTTGGCCATGGCAATTAAAAAAAACAACTTGCTGTCAACTCGCTTATGTCGTTTAAACACAAACGATAGTTCTGTTAGTTAGTTATTATTAATTTTAAGTGTTGAAAATGGAGAGTTACACATTTAGTGAACAAACTGACATGATTTTGACATTAGGGCAATGTCAATGCATATTGCAGTCGCAGTGGGCAATTGGCATATTGCCAAATAATGCAGCACAAAATCCAAATTGATGATCAGTTTTTAGAAAAAGTACTTTTTACAGATGAATCTACTTTTTCTAAAGATGGAATCATCACTTTGAGAAATTTACATAGTTGGGCAGACGAAAATCCAAGATTTAAGAAAACTTGGAAATCACAATGGAGATTTTCTCATAACGTTTGGGCTGGTATTGTGGGCGATGAAATTATTGGACCCGTTTTCTTACCATCAAGGCTGGATGGACATACATACAGGCGACATTTAGAGAAATTAGATGATTTTTGAGATGATGTTCTTTTAAACACAAAGCAAGCAATGTGACAGCAGACAGGCTGTCCAAGAATTTCTGAGGGAACGTTTTCCGGGACGGTGGGTTGAACGAAGAGTAGGTGCACCCATAAGTTGGCCCCCCGATCGCCGGATCTTACACCTGTAGATTTTTATTTATGGGAACGCGTTAAATCGCTAGTTTACTGCGTTGAAATAACTTCAGTTGATCAACTGAGATTGCGAATTGTTGATTCATTTGATCAACTTCGAACTGAGATCAATGGTCTCCGCAGAGTGCGCTTTAATTTAAGACGGCGATATCAGGCAGTGTTTTTGAACATCTGCTTTAGTATTTTTTCTTCTTTTTTATTTATTACTATTTGTTTATAATTTTATGTTCTTGTTAATATTTTTGTTAGAATTTTTGTTATGTTCTTGTTTGTTGTTACCGTGAAAATTAAATTTATCGTTTTGGAAATTACATTCTTTTATTCAACTAAAATAAATTAACGCTGGATTTAATTAAATCTGCACTTAGAAATTTATGCAAATAATGGTTATTAGCTCAGTTCGTTTTTCAATTGTCATCGCCAACTCAGATCATACGGAAATGTTTCCTTTTTTTGTTTGTTACGATTGAAATCAAAGCTTAACATTTTTGCGTATAACTCGAAAACGGTCAATGTTATCAAAATTTTCAAAGAGTGATAAAAGTTTCTAAAATAAATTTTCTATTAAAAAGTACAAAAACAAATGTAGGGTTACGTGCGAACAAAAAAGTTCTGAGCAAACAAATTTTAGGTACACCCTGTATAGCATGGTTGCCGCCGCCCGATCAAAGTCAAAATTGGTTCAATGATTTTGCTTGATATATCTTTACCCTGTACCAAATTTCAACGCTCTATCATAAATGGTATTGAAAATATTTAGAAAAATGTGTTAAAATTTCTGAACTTTGATGGCCCATATCTTGGCCATTTGAAGACTTTTATAATAATTTTTTTTCACGAATCGTCATCATTTTTGCTCTAGTATATGAGGTTAATTTTATGCCCCGAGTCACCGGAACACCTGTAGAGTTTGAAAATAATGCCTCTTACACAATATTATTTTTTCATGCATAATATCATTTTTTAATATATGTCAAATATGATAAAGAAATATTACCGCATCATTAGAAAGATTTATTTGGTATATTTAAAAAATTTCAAAAAATATTTGTTGATAGTCATAAAAATGATAATTATGGGTTCAAACTCCAAACTGTGCGACAATTATAAATACGCAATTCAACACGTTCTCCAACAGTCGTTGATCAGAGGAATATAAACCAAAAATAATTAATTTTAGTATAAAAATGTATTACATAATAACTTTGGGTATCATAGCTTTATTATGGATGCTTCGAAATTATTGGAAATGGCACAAAGAAGTAGTACAATATATCGATAAAATTCAAGGTCCAACAGCTTACCCGTTTATCGGAAGTTTACACGTATTTTTTGGAACTACAAAATATGGTAATTAAAAATGAATACTTATAATTAACTAAAACCATCGTATATAATAAAAAAAATATGTTTTTTTAAAGATATCTTCAAAAAAATTAAAGATATTACCGAAAAATATGGACCATTTTTTAGAACATGGAGTAATAATTTGGCGGAAATTCACATTATGCAACCTGAACACATAGAAATCGTTCTAAAAAGTTCAAAATTAATAACAAAAGGAAGAGGTTACGACTTTATTCTGCCATGGTTAGGTGATGGTTTATTAATTAGTAATGGTAATATTAAATTACTTTGAAATACAAAACACTGTTAACTTTTAATTAATTTTAGGTCCCAAATGGTTTCAGCGTCGCAAATTAATAACACCAGCCTTCCATTTCAAAATCTTAGAACACTACATGAATGTTTTTTCACAAAAAAGTCGACGTTTAATTACAGTTTTAGAAAAAGAAGCAAATAACGAAGTATTCGATGTTTATCCTTATATAACTCATTGCGCTTTAGATATTATATGTGAAACTGCAATGGGAGTTTCAGCGAACGCTTTGGAAAATACAGAAAATAATCAGTACGTCGATTCATTATACAAAACCAGTGAATTAATCATAAATAGATTATTTACGCCTTGGTATCATTCAAATTTGTATTATTTATTCCCTGAGGGAAGAGAATTTCAACGACATTTAAAGATTCTCCATGGATTTACAACTAAAGTTATTGCTGATAGAAAAAAAATTTTACAAGAAAATCCTAGTAATAAAATATCATCTTCATCTAACGACGTTTTAATAAATTCGAAACAAAAATTATCTTTCTTGGATCTACTTTTATCTGCGAACGAAACTGTTCCCGATAAAGATGTAAGAGAAGAAGTGGACACCTTTATGTTTGAAGGACACGATACAACAACAGCAGCGATATCTTGGAGTTTATTTTTATTAGGAAATCATCTTGATCTACAAGAAAAAGTCTATAAAGAACTTAAAGACGTTTTAGGTGACAAAAAGTGTCCCGAAACGATATCCGAATTAAACGACTTGCAATATTTAGAATGTTGTATTAAAGAAGCTTTAAGAATATATCCTAGTGTACCAATAATAGCAAGAAAATTAACTGAAGAAATAGTAATAGATGGTTATAAAATTCCTAAAAACGTTTATTGTTCTGTACACATTTATAAGGTGCATAGAAATCCAAAAATTTATCCGAACCCAATGAAATTTGATCCGGATCGATTTTTACCTGAAAATACTACATCACGACATCCATATGCTTACATTCCATTCAGTGCTGGACCAAGAAATTGTATTGGACAAAAATTTGCTATTTATGAAGAAAAAACGGTTTTGGCAGCAATCTTAAAAACTTACAAAGTTATTGCAATTGACTCTCAGGATAATGTAAATGAATTAGGTGAACTTATTATGAGACCTGAAGAGGGTGTTAGAATTAAATTGGAAAAAAGATGAATTAATTATTGTAAATAATAAATTTCAATTTGTACAGTTCAAATTTTCAATAAGATGTATAATAATATGTGAGGAAAAGTGTTTGATTGTAAATAATTGAAAGACCTAGAATAGATAAATAGATGAACCTACAATTTCGGGCCAGTGTTATTTTCTAGATGTTAGTATAAAATTAAAAGTTTATGTCTTTTATTTTATATAGAATTTAAGTCTAACTAGTTTCGGTCCTTGACCATCTTCAGAGACTCTACAAATAGATTAACATCTCTCATCTTATCCATTTTACAAACGACAGCGGTAGTAGCTTTTGTTAACATAAGATATCACTATGTTGCATATTTTTATTGCGTTAAAACTAGAAGTCTGAAGACGCACGGCTAAACCCGAAACTTTCTAGTTCTCAGTCTAGCGTTGGTTCTAGTGGCAGTGGTAGGTAGCGCTAGTTAGCATAAGATATTATTACGTTGGATATTTTTATTGAACTAAAACTAGAACGAGAACTTTAATTCTATTATTATATTCGTAGTAATCTTCATAAAATAACCTTTAAAGTGAGTACAAACTTGACGTATTTGTCTCAAAAAACCAAAAAGTTCGAACTTTCAACTTTTAATTTTGACATATTTGCCAACTTCATAAAAAATCCTTTAAAATGAGTCCAAACTCGACATATTTAACTTTAAGGGGCCTATTCACACGCGGACATGTGCGGTGGATTTGATCGGCGAACAGATCCGTTATTTAGTACATACAATGAAACAAATTCGTCGTTTAACTACACACATTGCAACAAATCCATCTGCAGTAGCACGTGTTTCCTAGCAGTCAGGAGTGATTTTTGTAAGATATGGATTCAATTACTACAAAAAGAAATGTAGCACTGATTGGGGCTTACATTGCATTGTTTGATGAAAAAAAAAAGAAAAGGATCTGGTGTAAACGTTGGTATTTGGAAAGACGGAGATATTCCCATATGAGTTTAATTAGAGAACTGAAAACCAATGAGCCTAGTGATTTACATAATTTTTTTCGTATGGACAGTGAATCGTTCGAAACATTGCTGCAGTATATCCGGCCCATGATTGTACGAAAAAATACACATATTAGAGAAGCAGTAAGTGCTAGAGAGCGACTAGTTGCCACGTTACGATACCTAGCAACCGGAAGATGTATTGCAGATTTAAAGTTCAGTTGTGCTATATCACCACAGTTACTGGGTAATATTATACCTGAAACTTGTTGGGCATTATTTAAGGCGTTAAAAAAGGAATACATGAAGGTATGTTATTTTTATTATTTATAAATCGTTTATAACTTACATTTATTACACTCTATTATTAAATGAAATAAATTCAGAAAGTTCGTTCGCGTTAGGGGCTGTGATCATTCCATTCAAAGACGAACGTTCCGCGAGTTGACTATTCTTCTCCACTTGTGTGGAAGATATTGGTGCTGGCGTGTATTGAGTTGGCTGTGTGTAAGTTTGTGTAATTTGTGCCGTGTATGGCGGTACTGGTGTACACAACCCTGAAAACTGTGTGTGCGTTGGCCGAGGAACTAAACTTGCTTCATATTGTTGTTGTTGATGAGGATAATATGGGTCATGGTGGTACACCGCTGTTTGTGGAATGTTAGCAGGAATGCTAATAGAGCAATTTTCTGCCAACCTCTTCAATTTTCCGAAATACAGAACGTCTGAAATGAGTTTCTGTGCAATAGTCCGTTGGTGTGGTTCCATATTTTCCAAGTCACACGCAACGCTTTTTCCAAATGGTTCATAACGGAGAGTTGTTGGTGGTACAGCTGCAAGTGCGGTGCTTGCTACATCCAAAAATTTCGCTTTCTTTTGTGACAATGTACTATCTTTGGTTGTTAACTTCTTATTCTTCTCTCTAGGTCGAGACTGCTGAGAGGAGCAGGTACTTGTCGGAGTTAAAGGGGACTGTACTGTATCCTCCTGAAATAAAATAATATTATGTTATAAGTTTTATAAACAGCCAAATAACACAAAATATTTTTTGCAGTTTCCATCAAGCGAAGCGGAATGGTTGGAAATATCCGATGACTTTAATACTTCATGGAATTTTGAACACTGTTTAGGTGCGATGGATGGAAAACACATCGCAATAAAAAAACCACCAAACAGTGGATCATTTTATTATAATTATAAAGGCTTTTATAGCACCGTTTTATTTGCGGTCGTCAATGCTAATTATGAATTCATGTATGTGTATACTGGAATTAATGGCAGAATTTCAGACGGAGGTGTTCTGCAAGAAACTGACTTTTACGAAAAACTTGAAAACCACACTTTAAATATACCTTTACCGAGCAGTCTCGATAAAGCAGCAGTTAAATTGCCTTATGTTTTTATTGGCGACGATGCTTTCAGTTTGACCGAAAATGTAATGAAGCCTTATTCTTTGACTGGCATTACTCATGATGCAAAAATTTTTAATTATCGTTTATGCAGAGCGAGAAGAGTGGTTGAAAATGTGTTTGGAATATTGGCAACTCGCTTCAGAATATTATTGAGCACAATTACATTGAATAATTTAGAAAAGATTGATGCGGTAGTATTAGCATGTTGCATCCTTCACAACTTCTTAAGAAGAAATTGTTCTAATTATATGAATACTCGTAGTATTGATACAGTCAACAGTGACGGTGACTGGCGCGAAGAGCTTCGTCAACTACAAAACTTACAAAACAGAAGGACTTATTACAATGAAATGGCTAAGAATGTTAGAAATGCCTTTAAAGATTATTACAACCATGAAGGAAAGATACAATTTCAAGACAACATGATTAACTGAAATTAACTTTATCACTTTTTGTTAAGCGTTTTGTTGTTTATTCCTGTAATCTTCTGCTTTGTATCATTGTATTATAATACATAATAAAATAAGTAAAATTGCAACTTACGCTTATAAATTCACTGTAACTGCAGTCGTCGTCGGTAGCCGATTCCTCAATTGCCAATGAAGATGTTCCAGGCCTGACCTCTTCATTGTCTTGCGTAAACAAAAGCAAGTCAAAATACCATAAAGTAGGCTCGTATATGTTATCGGCAGATGATCCAGTTCGTTTGCTTTTCCTCATTTCTCTTAATTCCCGTCGGAAACCAGCACGCAAGGAATCAATTTTCTTTCTCACATACTGTACATTAGCCTCTGGACATATTTCTTTGCATTTAATAACTAATGCCTCATACGCGTCATTTCTTTTTTGTTTGTTTACGTACTCTTTGCTTTTTACGTTCCAGAGACAAGGATACGTTTTATACAATGAAATAAAGCTTTCCCAAAATTGTTTGTTATCACGGAAAGACATATTTAACCTTAAAAAGCGCACCGTCTGTCAAACAAATCCTCTGCGTACGTATTCACGCGTGGTTATGCTCGGCTCGCTGTCGCTGCTCGTTGTTCTACACAACGTACGGCGAGCAAGACATATACGGCGAGCGCGTGGATATACACATGCGGACTTGTACGACGGACAAATTCGATAGACAGATTCGACGAACAAACTCACGTGTGAATAGGCCCCTTTAATATTAATGGAAATACAATCACTTCGGGTTTGAAACGTCAACGTCAATTTTGACGTATTTGTCATCTTCATTAAAAAACCTTCAAAATGAGTCCAAAGATGACGCAATTATCTCAAAAAATAAAAAAGTTAGAATAAAAAACATTAAACCCGAAGTTAGCAACAATGAAGATAGCAATTTAATTTTTAAATATTAATACCAACCTTAATTTTTTTTTTTAATTATATTTTTGTTTTTGTGACAAATATTAAGGCATTTTTTAAAAATTAAAAATATGTTAAAATGACATTGACATTTCAAACCGGAAGTTGCTTATATCTCGAGTAATATTGGAATTAAACGTGTCATGTTTGGACTCATTTTAAAGGATTTTTCACGACCATTACAAATATGTCAAAATTGACGTTGACATTCTTAACCGGAAGTTGACCATAACTTCATTAGTATTGAAGATAAATATGTCGTGTTTGTACTCATTTTAAAGGATTTTTAATGAAGATTACATATTTGTCAACTTTATAAAAAATCCTTTAAAATGAGTCCAAACTCGACATATTTAACTTTAATATTAATCGAAAAACAATCACTTCCGGTTTGTAACGTCAACGTCAATTTTGACATTTTTGTCATCTTCATTAAAAAACCTTTAAAATGAGTCCAAAGATGACGCAATTATCTCAAAAAATAAAAAAGTTAGAATAAAAAACATTAAACCCGAAGTTAGCAACAATGAAGATAGCAATTTAATTTTTAAATATTAATACCAACCTTAATTTTTTTTTTTAATTATATTTTTGTTTTTGTGACAAATATTAAGGCATTTTTTAAAAATTAAAAATATGTCAAAACGACATTGACATTTCAAACCGGAAGTTGCTTATATCTCGAGTAATATTGGAATTAAACGTGTCATGTTTGGACTCATTTTAAAGGATTTTTCACGACCATTACAAATATGTCAAAATTGACGTTGACATTCTTAACCGGAGGTTGACCATAACTTCATTAGTATTGAAGATAAATATGTCGTGTTTGTACTCATTTTAAAGGATATTTAATGAAGATTACATATTTGTCAACTTTATAAAAAATCCTTTAAAATGAGTCCAAACTCGACATATTTAACTTTAATATTAATTGAAAAACAATCACTTCCGGTTTGTAACGTCAACGTCAATTTTGACATATTTGTCATCTTCATTAAAAAACCTTTAAAATGAGTCCAAAGATGACGCAATTATCTCAAAAAATAAAAAAGTTAGAATAAAAAACATTAAACCCGAAGTTAGCAACAATGAAGATAGCAATTTAATTTTTAAATATTAATACCAACCTTAATTTTTTTTTTTTAATTATATTTTTGTTTTTGTGACAAATATTAAGGCATTTTTTAAAAATTAAAAATATGTCAAAACGACATTGACATTTCAAACCGGAAGTTGCTTATATCTCGAGTAATATTGGAATTAAACGTGTCATGTTTGGACTCATTTTAAAGGATTTTTCACGACCATTACAAATATGTCAAAATTGACGTTGACATTCTTAACCGGAAGTTGACCATAACTTTATTAGTATTGAAGATAAATATGTCGTGTTTGTACTCATTTTAAAGGATTTTTAATAAAGATTAAAAATATTTCAAAATTGAGGTTGACACTTTAAACCTGAAGTTAGTTATCATGTAATAGAAGTTTTATAACTGAAGTTAATCTAGTGTTAGTCACTTTTCCGCACTTTCTTTTTATTTTTAACGTGTTTTTTGGGGTGATTTCACATTAATTTAAAAAAATCGTTCATTTTTAAGCCAAATGATGACTTTATGATTAAATTTATACCACGATTTACAGAAACATCCCGTGCTTGTGATAGCTGTAAGCTAACATCAGTGTTCTGTGATAAAAATGGACAGACACCAAACAATTTTCAATAGTTTGAGCCTGTCTATTCTGAGAAGTTTTATATTTTTAGAGAGATGAAAACGAAAATCCTATTTTTCTGAACATTATTCATTTGTCGCTTAGTTAAGTGATGCATAACGCGGTCCAATTGTGCAACTTCACAATAAAACGGAATTGGGATACCTTAAGAAATGGTTTTGTAAAGTTCCCCTTACGAATGGAGTGATATATTTGGGGCTACAGTTAAATGGGACGCGAAAATTCTCTGGGGTTTACCATCAGAAACATTCTTCGCAGTATTACGACCAATGATAACTTATGGTGACGTATTTAGTGACCTAGAGCTACAAATTACAATGTGTGGTTTGTATATTTAGATCAATAATAGAAACACGAACAGCAGCAATAAAATAATTTTATGTTTACAAACTTCAAATCTAAAAAAGTTCACGTGGTTGCTATGAGTTGCTTGCGGGAAATAAAGGATTAATTTTATGTCTTAATTTTCAGAAATGAATCAAAGATATATCTTTAAAATAAAGCGGCCTTTTAATATTTCTGCTTTGTAGGGGATCGAAATAGATTTATTGTAAACTGTTAGGAGTTTAACAATAAGTAAAAAAGTTTTCTGCCAATATCTCCCACTGCGCTTCCCTTTCCAATATTAGATCCACCTTCAGTGTATTAGTGCTTTTAGCATGAGGCAATGTTTCCTTAATCGCTATAAACTATGAACACTATATAAATATCAAATATTAAATTTTAATGAATTAATTAAAAAAATCATAACTTTTATTATGATACCGTTAAGTAAAGATTTTCTCAAACAAAAGACTTCTCAACAAAAGATTTATTATTTATTGATTTCTCCATTTGCCTATTCATTACTAATTTTCAATGGGCTCTATTTAAACGCTCGAGTAATGAATTGGTTTTGCGTCAATATTAAAATTAGTTAATGAGGAGAATTATCTATTTGGTTATCCAATCGTTATTTTATGTTTCATTTTATATTGAAGTTTCGCCGCCACATCATTATTAAAATTAATGTCACATAAAAATTACAAGAACATTAGCATATGGACGACACGAACCACTTGTTATAAATTATTTCAATGCTAGACGATGAAAACTGTTTAGTATTGATTTCATGTTTATTTGAGACACGATTTTTTTAGGAAAAACAACATTGGGGAAAAATCGTTACAAGAAATTTCATATAAAATCGTCTTTAATCTTTGATTATAAATGTTTGGTCACCTTGACTAACCCGACTTCAATTATATAAATAAACGTCGGATAGCAGATGGAAGTAAACCGCACTAGTCCAATAAATAACATCGGAATGACCATCCGCTCCATGATTTACATTCAGACCGCTTCCGATATATTCAAATCCAACAATAGAGCCGAATACGATGAGCAAATTTTCATAAAACTCAATTCAATTATAATAATTTAATAAAATCAAATCTAAAACGTTCGTTAAATGTCTTAATTTATTACATCACTGTTTTCGAATTTTATTTTTTAATTCTTCTGTATTACATAACATGATTTTTATAACAACAATATATGATAATGTTATAATCTTGATAGGAACAATGACGAGTTATACAAGAATTTATCATAACAAGGGCACTTATATGCACGAGTTATTTATAAACTTGGCAGACTTTACTTAAAAAAAAAATCACTCACACGTAAAGTTATCTTTTCCTCTCGAGAATATATAGTCTCTTATCTCTGTAATAGTCGATTTCATTTCAATTGACGGTTTAAAATATATCGTACCTACCTATTTACCTGTCAAAAAGCTATTAAGATTTCGTAATAATCAATAAGTTTTCTACTTTGATCAAGTGGAAAAAATACTCAAAATCGTCGTAGTGATAATGGAGATTGAAAAGAGTCAAATATATTAATTTTATTTGGTTAATTTTTCTTCAAAGTTCTTCGAGATAACAAATTTTCTAGATTCTTGTATATCTCTAATTAAATTTGTTTTAAAACGGATTGTATTTTATGATAATTTCTCAATTCGTTCTTGTGATACGATGATGTCAATTGCATTTTTATCAATTAACCACAATAACCGTAGAGTTAGATGTTAACTGATAATTTCAAGCAAAACTAAAGTGTTGAAATATAAGTATATTTCAAATCCATCGCTACAACCTAAGCATAATTAAAACATGCCATGATACAATGAAAAGAATTAATCATTCACTTGGATTCCTAAACTTACTTTAGTATATTTATTTATTCCGCCATCTTATCACGAGTTACCAAAAGCACAGAATCAAGGTCCGTTGCATAAGCATACTGTATAAGGTTATCCAACTCCCTATGAACGCTGTTGTTGTGAACGTATCCGTCTTTAGAGACGTGCGATTCTAGTTCTAGGTATAGTGTTACTTTTAGTGATAGTACTAGTGTAAAACTAGAATTAACACTATACTTAGAACTACAATCATTCGGGTTTAGCCATCTTTAGAGACGTGCGGCTAAACCCAAATGGATCTAGTTCTAGGTATAGTGTTAATTCTACATAGTGACCGTGCTAGTGCAAAACTAGAACTAACACTAGACCTAGAATTAGAAATATTCGGGTTTAGCCGTGCGTCTGAAGAGTCTGAGTATGAAGACGTACGGCTAAACCCGAAACTTTCTAGTTTTAGGTCTAGTATTAGTTCTAGTTTTAATTGTTATGCAGTACTAGACCTAGAACTAGAAACATTCGGGTTTAGCCGTCTTAAGAGACGTACGGCTAAACCCAAATGTTTCTAGTTCTAGGTCTAATGTTAGTTCTAGTGACAATGCAAATGTAAAACTAGAACTAACACTATACTTAGAACTAAAATCATTCGGGTTTAGCCGTCTTTAGAGACGTGCGGCTAAACCCAAATGATTCTAGTTCTAGGTATAGTGTTAATTCTACATAGTAACAGTGTTAGTGTAAAACTAGAACTAACACTAGACCTAGAACTAGAATCATTCGGGTTTAGCCGTCTTAAGAGACGTACGGCTAAACCCAAATGTTTCTAGTTCTAGGTCTAATATTAGTTCTAGTGACAGTGCAAATGTAAAACTAGAACTAACACTATACTTAGAACTAAAATCATTCGGGTTTAGCCGACTTTAGAGACGTGCGGCTAAACCCAAATGATTCTAGCTCTAGATATAGTGTTAATTCTACATAGTAACAGTGTTAGTGTAAAACTAGAGCTAACAGTAGACCTAGAATAGTTTCTAGTTCTAGGTCTAGTGTTAGCTCTAGTTTTAATTGTTATGCAGTACTAGACTTAGAACTAGAATCATTCGGGTTTAGCCGTCTTAAGAGACGTACGGCTAAACCCAAATGTTTCTAGTTCTAGGTCTAATGCTAGTTCTAGTGACAGTGTAAATGTAAAACTAGAAGTAACAGTATACCTAGAACTAGAATCATTCAGGTTTAGCCGTCTTTAGAGACGTGCGGCTAAACCTAAATGATGCTAGTTCTAGGTATAGTGCTAATTCTACATAGTAACAGTGCTAGTGTAAAACTAGAACTAACACTAGACCTAAAACTAGAAAGTTTCGGGTTTAGCCGTGCGTTTGAAGACGCGCGGCTAAATCCGAATAAGACCGAATCTTTACCACCAATAGCAACATACCTTGGTAACTCGCTATAATATGGCGTCACATTTGGCGGGTTACTGCCACTGTCACTTCTGGTTACTCTGTAGTATAATTATAATGACTCATGATCAATTACGTCCATAGCTTCTGCCATGGCGTGCATCTAAATCAATAACAATTTGGGATACTAAGTTGGATACTTAGTCAAACTTGGGGTAACACAAAAACTCAAAGCTGCGTTCAGAAATATGGAAAACTCAAGTTGAGGTTTTGGAACATGACTTCTTTTAAAAGGCCAAGTTTATTATTCTACTTCAATTAGAAGAAGATACATTTCTTCATCAATTCTTCAAGAAAAAGAAGGATCAGAAACGTCAGGACTAAATAAGTCCAGAAAAAAGAGTTCTGGAAACTTGATTTATTTTTGCAAATAAAATTCGTTGATATGAAAATGTTGGCAGTCTCTTATCGTCATAATAATGAATGTAGCTCGTACCACTTCATATTCAATTTCATCTTACGAATTTTAAGAGCTTTTTATCAGCAACGTTGTTGTTGTCCATAACCGGCAAAACCTTAATGCATGTTTGCTTTTGTACAAGTAAACATCATGCATACTTTATTAAAGGTTACTGGAAAGGGAAATTATAAAATCGTATATACAGGTTTCCCAAAAGTAACGGATAAATTCGTTAAAACAATTAAGAACAGTTTATTTAAAAATCGCTGAAACGGGTCTAAAGATCTGAATTTTTTGCAATTGTTTGGTATAGATTTTAATTTTTTTCCGCCATTTTTAAACGAGTAATGACGTCATAGTTTTTTTTTCCAAATAGAATACTCTGTTTCTATTACGGAATATGAAAGGGGACATTTTTCTGAATCTAGTACAGTCAATATTAATATTGGTTACATAAGAAAATTTTCGAGAAAAATTATCTTAAAGTTTCATGATTTTCCATTCATTTAAGATAGTAAAATAGCAGTAGCTATGCGTAACCATGGCAACCAACTGTTTGAGATATCAAAAATTAATCATTGTCTTAATAAAATATCTAAAACAACTGGTTGCCATGGTTACGCATGGCTACTGTTATTTTTTTACCTCAATGAATGGAAAATCATGAAACTTTAAGGCAATTTTTCTTATGCAACTAATATTAATTTTGGCTGTACCAAATTCAGAAAAAAATCCTCTTTCATATTCCGTAATAAAAATGAGGGATTGCTATTTGAAAAAAATGGCGATGAGAAAAAATTTAAATCTTTACACCCGTCTCAGCGATTTTTCTATAACCCGTTTTTAATTGTTTTAACGAATTTATCCATTACTTTCCGTAAGCACTATACAGGGTGTCTCAGCGAGACCGGTCATTAGACGTTTCTGGGGTTCTGGCCAAACAAAAAATTTGAGAATGCAGACTTAAGTATTATCAATTACGTTCTCTTCATCTAAAATATTTTCAGATTTCTAGCACTTCCGGTTATACCGGAAGTCCTACTTTATTTTTTTAAATGGAACACCCTGTATATTTTTACATCATGGCACACTAGGCTAAATATCCATATGATATGTGTGCATTTTTCAAAAAACCCTAATTATCTCCCAAACTATTAATATTAGGTATGGGCCATATGGAATATAAAAGATGTAGAATGAGACACCGAAGACGACTAAAAAATAAAATATGGGGGGTGCCATTTAAAAAAATGAAGTTATGGTACTTCCAAATTTTGAAAAGTTAACGTGTCATAGTAAAGTGATCAAACGTTCTAGACCGCAGTTCTTGGCACCAAAACATACTCCATCATGTTGCTTAAGCATGTTCTCAATCCTAAATTGATATCCCAAAAATTGAGTGTTTTCTGATTTTTTGAACAAATGTCTGCTGGAGCAGATTTTTCTAGAAAAATTCGAATAACTCGAGAACGACCAAATCAAATTGCAAAAAGTAAAGTTATTTATAAACCTTGACAACAGACAAATCCAAATATGTAAAAATATACAGGATGTTCCATTTAAAAAAATAAAGTTGGTGTCGACTTCCGGTGTAACCGGAAGTGCTAGAAATATGAAAATATTTTAGATGAAGAGAACGTAATTGATAATACTTAAGTCTGCATTCTCAAATTTTTTGTTTGGCCAGAACCCCAGAAACGTCTAATGACCGGTCTCGCTGAGACACCCTGTATAAAGTGATTCGTCGAAAAACCTCTTGGTCTTGGAAGTTGAAATTCTTGCCCGATATTTTATGCCAGCCGAGGTTTTCCAGAATGACTGTCTTAAATCGCCATCTATTTCCACTGAATTAAAATGAATAATTTAGCCGATTCAGTTGAATTTAATTAAAAGGAAAACCCCAAGTGAACCGTAAAATTAGACCATATGATGCTTTAGTGAAAAATTCTTGAATGGTGTTGTCTGCAAAACTATACTTTCTGGTCTTTTCTTTCTTTTTAAAGTTAAACTTGATTAAAATATACTCAATATACAGTATAGTTTATTCTTAAAAAATTTAGTTCTAGAATCGAAACTTTTAATATAAAACTCGATAATGATAAAACTATTTACTTTCGAAGGCAAATGGATATTTGTAGCACTGTTTATTTACTATGCAATTTTGATAAAGAATTAACAAAATTGTACCTCGAGGTGTAAATGAAACAGCACAATCACTTGCAGTTCATGAATAATAAGTAATACTAATCTAAAACATACTGTTTTCTAGAAAGGAGAACCTGTTGTTGTGACCAGTTTGTTATACATTAGAATTCTCCCAATACATCAGAAAATTTAACAACAATCTTTCTCATTTAGCTACAAAAACAGTTTCTCCACAACAACACTTTATTTTTAATACATACTCAGATTCATTGTTTTCAAAGACAAGATGCCCTTCAACGCTATCGTACTCCTTCCCATTTTTGGCTGTACCATCTTCCGTCCAATACGGAACCAAAACACGTCCTCTAGCTCCAGAACACCTATTCACGTTCAGCTCATAAGTACCAACACTTTCAACCAGTTCAAAGTTTTGTTTTGTAAATTTAAAAATACCCCCATGGTCATCGTCCATGATTATTATCGTTGCTAAATTTGGTGAACCGATCATACCGGGGGGTTGACTATTTCTTAATCTAACGTAAAAATGTTCGTCCGCTTCGAAGACGTCGTCGTCGATTACTTCTAAAGAGAAACTCTTTTCTTTTTCGCCCGGTGCGAAATGTAAGGTGCCCTTTGTTGCTATGTAATCAGCTCCGGCCGTAGCCGTACCATCTTCGGTGCAGTAATCAATCATCAAGGGACCATCGACATCTCCATGTCTTAAGACACGGACGTCGAATCTTCCGCAACTTTCTAAAACGGTGTAAGTAGCAGGTTCGAAGATAACTTTACTGGAAGCTGACGGATTAAATTCAGCGGCACCGGATTCTCTTTGAAGTTCGGCTTTAACTTCACTAAGATCACTTTGGGCTCTTTCCGAAATTCGTCTTAATAAATCTCCAGAACCCATTAATTTTCTGGTCGCTTGGATTCGATAAAAAGCTCGAGATTTTGGACCACGATTTAAAAGTAATTCGTGGGCCATCCTTTCTAATGATTCCAAGTCGCATGTTGGGTGTTGTGCTCTCAATTCTTTTAACGTTGTTATGTATTCAGTTTTGATTTCTTCGTGAGCATCTTCCGCGTCCATTAAATCATTAGATCCAAGTTCTAAAGCTTCTGCTTGAACAATAACACCACGCCGATTCATCCGATAACCTTTTCTAATGTATTTATACATTTTTCGATCTGCCATGTAAGCCGTTAAAACAGTGGCAGGAAAGAAAATGAATGTAAGAAGTGCTTCCCAAACTTCAACAATTCCCGGAGTGATAATGGCCAAGATAGCATATAGCCAAATGTAAGCAAACACCGACCAGGTTGCGGTAACGAAAAATACGCTTAAATGTTTTATTCGTCTCGTTTCTCCTTTCGGAATAACCGAAACGCAGATGGCAATAATAATAAAAAGGTTATAAGCTGCAGAACCAACAATCGTTCCCGGTCCTAAGTCTCCGGCTTCAAAATGTTTTGCGTAAATTTCAATAACGGATAATAAAATTTCCGGTGCGCTCGATCCAAGGGCCATAAGGGTTAAATTAGCTACCGTTTCATTCCAAACCCTCACCACCAATATATGACGCTCCCCATTCGATTTCCTCACTTTAACCTCCCTTTCTTGCGAAGTAATCACTTCAATGGCAGCCATAAATCTATCCGATATGATTGAAACGCCGATAAAAAGGTACACCAAAGCGATGAAATACACCAAACCACGACAAATTCTTTCCATAGTTGTTAAATCTTGCAAAGGAAGCCAGCATGGTATGACCAAACCATCTGTACATTGGATTAAAGTCGAACTATTATTGTGGGGTTCCCCCATGGTGTTTTGAATGAAGAGAAATAACTGAAGCAGGAAAAAGAGGAAAAGTTTATTCTAAAAGAAGTTTTTAGAATCGATTTTTTCTTTATGGTGTCCACATTACACGAAGACGATGTGAATTTACGATGTAATTCAACGATGGGGACCGCGTCCGGACGGCGGCGACGATGACGACGCGACGCGCACTATTGTTGGTTTAGTACTGGTCGTCGGTTTCGGCTAAAATGTTCCGTCTGAGGTGGGATTCGCGCACACGCGTCCATAGGCGGCCGTTGCTTGGGATAAAGGACTTGGAATCCCGGGGTGTTCGTCTGGTATCCTAGAGACACGTTCTCGGACCTCGTCCTTGAATTTTAAAGGAACAAACTCAACGCAATGTCGTCGTTAACCTTAATCATCAAATTTGCATACTGGATCTTTATTTTTATAATTTTCCGGATTAAAAGTACTCTCCAGTAAACATTAAACAAAAATAAAATTATAAGTGCTAATAAATTTTCAAATTTCAAAAGAACTTTTTTAACAAATATGCTACTTTATGTAGTTATGTTTAAAGAGAATTTATATGCAAATTCTTCAACTTGTTATAACGCTTATAATGAAAATAAAAAATGATTGTTAATCAGTATTTGTTTACTTTGATACAATATTTTTGGTTCCCATTTAGGTAGCCAATTTTGTTATCTTAAACGAAACGCAAATGTTTATGTTTGCATTTTGATTGCGAATATATTCACTATGAATATGTAGTAGCACAATTTTACCTTTGCCATAAGTTTATGTTTTCACTGCTTTATGATGTGATGCAGACTTTCCATAAAGCGTTTCTGGAGAAAACAGAGGAGTTTGTATAGTGGCTTATAGATAGGTGTTCCACAAAAAATTGGAATCGTCATCGAATGACGAATAAAAAATGTAATTTAATTGTAATATAATTATCAAGGAAGTTGGTCCATCAAGTATAAAACGGTAATTAAAATGGCAGCTATTATTGTGATAGGTAATCAAGACGTTACCATAACTGGTTTAGCAGGAGAAGATAAATATTCGAAAATGCCACTACTTTCTGTTTTCTTGTCACTAGCAAATCACCCTTTATTGATATTAGTGATGGTTATAATTTCTGGTGCATTTTTGAAGTGATACCCTACACTGATAAGATATGTCAATTTATTTGGATCTAAAATACAAAATGAACGTTTTTGATGCTGATTTAACTAACGAAGCAACTCTGAAAAGAGGATACTTTAATTAATAATTGGTGATATTTCCACAACAATCCATCAAGAAATTAATTTTATTATTAAATTTTATCAAAACTTCAAATATTGTTTTCTCAAAAACTAAAAGTTATTTCTCAAAATATGTTGGTTCATTGGAAAGAGCACATTTTTATTAACATTTTGCGAAATTTTCATACTCATATTCCAAGAAATCGATTTTATACGAATTATTAAAGTTTAATCGACGAAAATTGCAAAATTCGATAAAATTGTCGATTATTTCAAAAATTTATTTCTCAAGAACTAAAAGTGATTTTTCAAAACGGCTTTTTGCATTAAAAAGAGGATACTTTAATTAATAATTGGTGATATTTCCACAAGGATCCTTCAAGAAATTAATTTTATAACGAATTTTGAAAATTATCGATATAAATTGCAACATCGAAAATTTGATCAAAACTTTAATTATTGTTTTCTCAAAAACTAAAAGTTATTTTTCAAAACGTGTTGGTTCATTGGAAAGAGGACACTTTTATTATCACTTTGGGAAATTTTCAAACTCATATTTCAAGAAATGGATTTTATACGAATTTTTAAAACTTAATTGGCGAAAATTGTAAAATTCGAAAAAATTTTCGATTATTTCAAAAATTTATTTCTCAAGAATTGAAAGTGATTTTTCAAAACGGCTTTTTACATTAAAAAGAGGATACTTTAATTAATAATTGGTGACATTTTCACAAGGATCCTTCAAGAAATTAATTTTATAACGAATTTTGAAAATTATCGATATAAATTGCAACATCGAAAATTTGATCAAAACTTTAATTATTGTTTTCTCAAAAACTAAAAGTTATTTCTCAAAACGTGTTGGTTCATTGGAAAGAGCACACTTTTATTAACATTTTGGGAAATTTTTATACTCATATTCCAAGAAATCGATTTTATACGAATTATTAAAGTTTCATCGACGAAAATTTCAAAATTCGATAAAATTGTCGATTATTTCAAAAATTTATTTCTCGAGAACTAAAAGTGATTTTTCAAAACGGCTTTTTGCATTAAAAAGAGGATACTTTAATTAATAATTGGTGATATTTCCACAAGGATCCTTCAAGAAATTAATTTTATAGCGAATTTTGAAAATTATCGATGAAAATTGCAACATCGAAAATTGTATCAAAACTTTAATTATTGTTTTCTCAAAAACTAAAAGTTATTTCTCAAAACGTGTTGGTTCATTGGAAAGAGCTCACTTTTATTAACATTTTGGGAAATTATCATAATCATATTCCAAGAAATCGATTTTATACGAATTATTAAAGTTTAATCGACGAAAATTGCAAAATTCGATAAAATTGTCGATTATTTCAAAAATTTATTTCTCAGGAACTAAAAGTGATTTTTCAAAACGGCTTTTTGCATTAAAAAGAGAATACTTTAATTAATAATTGGTGATATTTTCACAAGGATCCTTCAAGAAATTAATTTTATAACGAATTTTGAAAATTATCGATGAAAATTGCAACATCGAAAATTTTATCAAAACTTCAAATATTGTTTTCTCAAAAACTAAAAGTTATTTTTCAAAACGTGTTGGTTCATTGGAAAGAGGACCCTTTTATTATCACTTTGGGAAATTTTCATACTTATATTCCAAGAAATGGATTTTATACGGATTTTTAAAACTTAATCGCCGAAAATTGCAAAATTCGATAAATTTTCGATCATTTCAAAAATTTATTTCTCGAAAACTAAAAGTGATTTTTCAAAACGGCTTGTTGCATTAAAAAGAGGACACTTTAATTAATAATTGGTGATATTTTCACAAGGATCCTTCAAGAAATTAATTTTATAGCGCATTTTGAAAATTATCGATGAAAATTGCAACATCGAAAATTGTATCAAAACTTCAAATATTGTTTTCTCAAAAACTAAAGGTTATTTTTCAAAACGTGTTGGTTCATTGGAAAGAGCACACTTTTATGAACATTTTGCGAAATTTTCATACTCATATTCCAAAAAATCGATTTTATACGAATTATTAAAGTTTAATCGACGAAAATTGCAAAATTCGATAAAACTGTCGATTATTTCAAAAATTTATTTCTCAAGAACTAAAAGTGATTTTTCAAAACGGCTTTTTGCGTTAAAAAGAGGATACTTTAGTTAATAATTGGTGATATTTTCACAAGGATCCTTCAAAAAATTAATTTTATAACGAATTTTGAAAATTATCGATGAAAATTGCAACATTAAAAAGTTTTATCAAAACGTCAAATATTGTTTTCTCAAAAACTAAAAGTTATTTTTCAAAACGGGTTGGTTCATTGGAAATAGGACCCTTTTATTATCACTTTGGGAAATTTTCATACTTATATTCCAAGAAATGGATTTTATGCGGATTTTTAAAACTTAATCGCCGAAAATTGCAAAATTCGAAAAATTTTCGATCATTTCAAAAATTTATTTCTCGAGAACTAAAAGTGATTTTTCAAAACGGCTTTTTGCATTAAAAAGAGGACAACTTTAATTAATAATTGGTGATATTTCCACGAGGATCCGTCAAGAAATTAATTTTATAGCGAATTTTGAAAATTATCGATGAAAATTGCAACATCGAAAATTGTATCAAAACTTCAAATATTGTTTTCTCAAAAACTAAAAGTTATTTTTCAAAACGTGTTGGTTCATTAGAAAGAGCACACTTTTATGAACATTTTGCGAAATTTTCATACTCATATTCCAAAAAATCGATTTTATACGAATTATTAAAGTTTAATTGACGAAAATTACAAAATTCGAAAAAAATTTCGATCATTTCAAAAATTTATTTCTCGAGAATTAAAAGTGATTTTTCAAAACGGCTTTTTGCATTAAAAAGAGGATACTTTAATTAATAATTGGTGATATTTCCACGAGAATCCTTCAAGAAATTAATTTTATAGCGAATTTTGAAAATTATCGATGAAAATTGCAACATCGAAAATTTTATCAAAACTTCAAATATTGTTTTCTCAAAAACTAAAAGTTATTTTTCAAAACGTGTTAATTCATTGGAAAGAGGACCCTCTTATTAACACTTTGGAAAATTTTCATACTCATATTTCAAGAACTGGATTTTATACGAATTTTTAAAACTTAATGCGCAAAAATTGAAAAATTCGAAAAAATTGTCGATCATTTCAAAAATTTATTTCTCGAGAACTAAAAGTGATTTTTCAAAACGGCTTTTTGCATTAAAAAGAGGACACTTTAATTAATAATCGAAAGTGATAACAGCGACAATTCTGTTAGTAATGAATGTGATGATGAATTACAAGCGAAGAGAAGAAAACTAGACGAAACTGCAACTGACATACCTGATATAAATAAAGTTGTATTCAATGAAAAAAGTTCTATTGAGGTTGAACTTGATCATTATCTGCAGTGGCCAAATCCGGATATTTGATGACTATCCGGTATCCGGACGGATTTTAAAATTTGTTTGTTGCATTTTTTGTTAAAATTTTAATTGTAACTAATTAAAAGTGACACTCCTAAAAGATTTTAATATAGGCAAATATTCTAAGAAACGGGTTGAAAAGTTCCAACAAGATATAAGACTTTCAACGTCAATATGCAGTTGGGTATAATGAGAAGGCAAATTTAAAAATAGGAGATAATGTATAATCAATAAAACAAAATCTATAATAATAAAAGATGGAAATAAAAAAACAAAAAGCTTTATTTTAAATTTATTGTCGTTAAAAAACATAACTTTTTATTTATTGTTAAGTTAATAAAGAACTTTTTGTTAAGAATCTAATTAATGTTAAACAATAAAACTTTAAAAGTATAGGTCGTTTAACGTTTTATTTTTTTATGTATACCAACTACATAAACAAATCTATCACTTTACTTGTTTAACAGTACTTTATAATTTAAAAATATTTTTTTGTTGCTTTTTTTAGATAACTTTTCAAAGAATTCTGATTCATTTCCATCCAATAAACCTACCCGACGTAATTAAATTAATTAGTGTTTAAACTACGACTGGAATTTCTCTTGTATTTGCGTACCTTTCATAGATTATTAAAACTGCGTTGTTCTCGGTCGAAAATCTCGTGCTCAGAATAATTAACTAAGGGAAAAAAATCTGCACTCATTTAATTACTATCATTTCGGGAAATTCCCCAATTCAAATTAAAGTGTTTAATTAAATTATCCTCTACGCAAATTACACTTTTTCTTGTAAATGCACTTCTTAGAGTTTGAAATTCAATCACAATTTGTTTGCTTTAAGATATTGATTTCTGCATTTTGAGAAACGTCAATTATCGAATGATATCGAATTCAATAAGTGGCTCGGCAAGGTAAAACCTACGTTTGCTTAGCACTTCAGATACGAATCAATTCTGAAAATCGATATTGGTTTTTTATGGAAAGATTGGATCTTTCTGCGTCAATGTAGACCGACGCGGATATTCGAAAAAAGATTGTTTGCGTCAGAGAAAAACGTCCACCTTATAATCTATTGACGCAGAAATGTATTACATACTTTGTCTTGCATAACTTTAATTGAGTACCTTTTACACAATCTTTTCTTGTTCCAATTATTTCTTGATAATATATTTTCAAATAAATTCCTAATAGAAAAATAAAGTATTGAAATGCTTTTATAACCAATTCTTATTATAAAATCGTTAATTATTACATAATAATCTATAATAAATTAAATAAAATTAAATCTTTAAAAAAAGTTTTTTTACTCCCATCTATTGTCAACATTCATCATTATAAATATTTACAGATTTCTTTTCTTCTTTTTCGTACTTATTTGACAGTTTTAACAATTAACCTAAAATAATTATTTGCCATTCTATTTTCATTGTTATTGTGTAAATCAATTAAAATGGGATGTGATGGTGGAACTATTCCTCGTAGAGATGAATTAGTTAAAACCAAAAAGAAACCAGAAGCAGTAAATATAATAACCCAAAAAAAAATTCCTAACCTCAAAACAATAAAATTCTTTTTTATAGAGAGATAAAGACTCTGAACTTGCTTTCCGTTGGAGACACTGTTCAATAAGCCAACAAGTACTAGAAAAACCTATCGTTATGTGTGGATTGGGTCAATTATACAACAAAACATTTTTAATTGAAGCTTTAATCACCAAAAGTTCTTCCTACGAAAGTATTAAACACATTAAATCTTTAAAGGATGTTAAAGAATTAAATCTCACCTCTAATCCTGCATATAATGGTGGCGAAAGAAAAGAAGGTGAACCTACCAGTGATGATATAGCTCCATACATTTGTCCAGTTATAGGGCTTGAAATGGCTGGAAAATTCCGTTTTGTTGGTATTTGGTCTTGTGGTTGTGTATTTTCTGAACGCGCTTTGAAAGAAATTGATACTACTATATGTCACAAGGTAAAAATTAATTTCTTTTCATTAACATGATTCAACTTGGAAAATTTTTAGTGCCAAAAGTCTTTTACTCAACAAGATGTTGTGGTGTTAAATGGAAATGAAGAAGATTTAGCGTTGATGAGGTCTAGATTAAGTATTAGGCAGCAAAAAACCAAAAAAATTAAAGTCAAATCAACACAGCAGGAAGATACAATAAAAGAAGATGATACCAAAAAGGTAATTTTATAATAAAATAAAAATTAATTACTAATAATTATTTATTTTAAAACAGGTACAAGGGCAAAGTAAACTTAAAATGACTAGAGATACTCCTTCAACATCCACATCAACCACATTAAGTAGTTTACAAAAGCGACCAGGAGCTTTAGTAATCAATAAAGATACTCGAGTAAAAAAAATGAAACCAGATTATAGTGTGGCTAAAGATCCGAATGCATCAGATGTTTATAAATCATTGTTTACTTCTCATAAATCTGAACAAGAACAAAATAGAGCACATTGGGTGACATATAATCCTTTCTACAATTAACAGTAAATTTATTTTTAGTATTAATCATTTTTTATTGGCACTATTAATTTTTATTAGAATAGTATTTTTTTTAATAAACATTGTCGATGGATGAAATTGTTGCTTCGATTAATAATCCAAAGTCTAATTCGTTTAGACTTGCTTTAGCTGTTAGTAAATCCAAGAATGTGTCTAATGGAGACAATCTGTCGTGTGTTGGAAAAGCTGCAAAACCTAAAATTAATTTTCATTAATTATCAAGATATAGAATTAATAATTAAGGATGTAAAAAAATAATTATAATGGGATATACATTTACAATACATAAATAAATATAAATCACTATTTAGTATAACAAATACCATGCTTTAATTTTTTCTCATTACCCAATTGGTATTTGGTGGTCTTCTGAGAAGCACTCAATCGTACATTTTGACCCTCCACACCCGATAGAATATTTGTAGCATGTTCTCTGGCTCTTATCATTAAACTAACTGGATGATGCCATTGATTTAACAAACGTTTTGCTCGCATTCTTGGTAGAAATGATAATAATGATAATTTTCTTTTTATATTTTCTGTGGTGTCATCCATGTCTTAAAAAAAATGGTTAAACATGACATTTTTGTATATAAGTATAAAATTAAATAACTAAAAGTTGATTCCCATATCCTCAACAAAGAGAATACAAAATTTATCTTATGAAAATGCGAAGAATATTGGTTGTAATTATGGAACTCACTGATTTTGAAGACAAAGAGTTATTAATAATGCATTATATGCTCAGATATGCTTGGAATAACAACAAAAGCTAGAACTAAACACGTTCGTGTTTACTCGTTTTGAAAGACGAACTGTTAAATCCGTTAAGTTGGGTAAAAAATGGAAAAAGTAAAAACTTTTTGTGAGAAACAACAAAATACTTAATTTATTTCAATAAATAGACATGTTTCGAAACAAATGTTTCATCTTCAATACTTCAAAATGATGGAAACATCTTTTTTTAAATAGGTCTGATCTTAAAAACAAAATACATCTAAAAAATTTTTTTACAAAAACAAAGGAAATCCTTAAATTTCTTGGAAATTAACTTATCTAATAATAATATAATTTTGATAAGTTAATTCCCAAAAAATTAATTAAGTATTTTGTTGTTTCTCACAAAAAGTTTTTACTTTTCCATTTTTTATTTAACTCCTGAGAAATATGGAGAATTTCATCCCTTTTTTAGTTGGGCCTAATGTTAGTTCTAGTGATAGTATTAGGTCTAGTTTTTGTTGTTATTCAGTGCCAGATTGTTGCATATTTTCAATGAAATAAAACTAGAACTAACACTAGACCTAGAACTAGAAAGATCCGTTTCGTCTTCAGTCTTTCAATGAAATAAAACCTAGAACTATAAAACTAGGTATAGTGTTAGTTCTAGTTTTACACTTGCACTGTCACTGGAACTAACACTAGACCTAGAACTAGAATCATTCGGGTTTAGCCGTCTTTAGAGACGTGCGGCTAAATCCAAATGATTCTAGTTCTAGGTATAGTGTTAGTTCTACATAATAACAGTGCTAGTGTAAAACTAGAACTAACACTAGACCTAGAACTAGAAACATTCAGGTTTACTCGTCTTAAAAGGCGCATGGCTAAACCTGAATGTTTCTAGATCTAGGTCTAGTGTTAGTTCCAGTGACAATGCAAGTGTAAAACTAGAACTAACAGTATACCTAGAACTAGAAACATTTGGATTTAGCCGCACGTCTCTAAAGACTGCTAAACCCGAATGATTCTAGTTCCAGATATAGTGTTAGTTCTACGTAGTAACAGTGCTAATGCAAAACTAGAACTAACACTAGACCGAGAACTAGAAACATTCGGATTTAGCCGCACGTCTCTCAAGACGGCTAAACCCGAATGATTCTAGTTCTAGGTCTTGTGTTGGTTCTAGTGATAGTGCTAGTATAAAACTAGAACTAACACTAGAACTAGAAACATTCGGATTTAGCCGCACGTCTCTCAAGACGGCTAAACCCGAATGATTCTAGTTCTAGGTCTTGTGTTGGTTCTAGTGATAGTGCTAGTATAAAACTAGAACTAACACTAGAACTAGAAACATTCGGATTTAGCCGCACGTCTCTCAAGACGGCTAAACCCGAATGATTCTAGTTCTAGGTCTTGTGTTGGTTCTAGTGATAGTGCTAGTATAAAACTAGAACTAACACTAGAACTAGAAACATTCGGATTTAGCCGCACGTCTCTCAAGACGGCTAAACCCGAATGATTCTAGTTCTAGGTCTTGTGTTGGTTCTAGTGATAGTGCTAGTGTAAAACTAGAACTAACACTAGAACTAGAAACATTCGGATTTAGCCGCACGTCTCTCAAGACGACTAAACCCGAATGATTCTAGTTCTAGGTCTTGTGTTGGTTCTAGTGATAGTGCTAGTGTAAAACTAGAACTAACACTAGACCTAGAACTAGAAACATTCAGGTTTACTCGTCTTGAAAGGCGCATGGCTAAACCTGAATGTTTCTAGTTCTAGGTCTAGTGTTACTTCCAGTGGCAGTGCAAGTGTAAAACTAGAACTAACAGTATACCTAAAACTAGAAACATTTGGATTTAGCCGCACGTCTCTAAAGACGGCTAAACCCGAATGATTCTAGTTCCAGGTATAGTGTTAGTTTTACGTAGTAACAATGCTAGTGCAAAACTAGAACTAACACTAGACCGGGAACTAGAAACATTCGGATTTAGCCGCACGTCTCTCAAGACGGCTAAACCCGAATGATTCTAGTTCTAGGTCTTGTGTTGGTTCTAGTAATAGTACTAGTGTAAAACTAGAACTAACACTAGAACTAGAAACATTTGGATTTAGCCGCATGTCTCTAAAGACGGCTAAACCCGAATGATTCTAGTTCTAGGTCTTGTGTTGGTTCTAGTGATAGTGCTAGTGTAAAACTAGAACTAACACTAGAACTAGAAAGATTCAGGTTTACTCGTCTGAAAGGCGCATGGTTAAACCTGCATGTTTCTAGTTCTAGGTCTAGTGTTACTTCCAGTGGCAGTGCAAGTGTAAAACTAGAACTAACAGTATACCTAGAACTAGAAACATTTGGATTTAGCCGCACGTCTCTAAAGACGGCTAAACCCGAATGATTCTAGTTCCAGGTATAGTGTTAGTTTTACGTAGTAACAATGCTAGTGCAAAACTAGAACTAACACTAGACCGGGAACTAGAAACATTCGGATTTAGCCGCACGTCTCTCAAGACGGCTAAACCCAAATGATTCTAGTTCTAGGTCTTGTGTTGGTTCTAGTGATAGTGCTAGTGTAAAACTAGAACTAACACTAGAACTAGAAACATTCGGATTTAGCCGCACGTCTCTCAAGACGGCTAAACCCGAATGATTCTAGTTCTAGGTCTTGTGTTGGTTCTAGTGATAGTGCTAGTGTAAAACTAGAACTAACACTAGACCTAGAACTAGAAACATTCAGGTTTACTCGTCTTGAAAGGCGCATGGCTAAATCTGAATGTTTCTAGTTCTAGGTCTAGTGTTACTTCCAGTGGCAGTGCAAGTGTAAAACTAGAACTAACAGTATACCTAGAACTAGAAACATTTGGATTTAGCCGCACGTCTCTAAAGACGGCTAAACCCGAATGATTCTAGTTCCAGGTATAGTGTTAGTTTTACGTAGTAACAATGCTAGTGCAAAACTAGAACTAACACTAGACCGGGAACTAGAAACATTCGGATTTAGCCGTACGTCTCTCAAGACGGCTAAACCCGAATGATTCTAGTTCTAGGTCTTGTGTTGGTTCTAGTAATAGTGCTAGTGTAAAACTAGAACTAACACTAGACCTAGAACTAGAAACATTCAGGTTTAGCCATGCGCCTTTCAAGACGAGTAAACCCAAATGTTTCTAGTTCTAGGTCTAGCGTTAGTTCTGCTTTCAATTCACTACAAATATATAACAACCCAATACTGAATGACAACTAAAAGTCTTTAGAGACATGCGGCTAAATCCAAATGTTTCTAGTTCTAGGTCTAGTGTTAGTTCTAGTTTTAGTTGTTATTCAGTGTTGGGTTGCTATATATTTGTATTGAACTGAAAGCATAACGCACGCTAAACCTAGAAGTAGAAATATTCTTCAGCGTCTGAAGACGCACGGCTAAACCCAAATATTTCTAGGTCTAGTGTTAGTTCTAGTTTTAGTTGTTATTCAGTGTTTGGTTGTTATATATTTGTATTGAACTGAAAATAAAACTAACTAGGAACATTCGGGTTTACACGTCTTTAAAGACGCATTGCTAAATCCGAATGTTTCTAATTCTAGGTCTAGTGTTAATTCCACTTTTATCTTAATGAAAATATACAGCAACCTGGCGCTACTTGGATATACAAGAAACTACTTTTTAAATTAATTTCATTACCAGTCATAATAATTTTCATAACATCAATTTGCAATTCAAAAACATGTCTTTGTACATATTGTAAGAAAATGTCATATTCTAGTGTTCTGTAACCCAGAAATGTAAAAAACGATGTAAATCCCAAAGGTAGTGGAAAAGCAATCGATTCAATAGCCAAACAATATTGTTCTAGAGTTGTAAAAAGAATAAAACGTAATTCTTCCGGAAGTTGATCACTAAAAAATTTTTAAACAACTTTTAAATTATTTATTATTTTAGTTAAATTTCTCACATAAATAAAAATCCTTTTTCTTCGGTACATAAAGCTTTAACGCATGCTTTACATAAAATTTGACAAAGATTTCGAGATTGTTCGAGTTGAGCACCAACATATCTTGTAGCTACTGCGTGAACATGCATTGGAGTTTGTGATTGCCATTGGAACCGGCTTATTTTATTATCCGTTGATTGTTTAAGTAAATGCATACTTAATTCGCGCAAATTCTACAAAAAGAAAATTAATATTCTACAAAAAAATCCTTAAAACCGCATTACAACTGAAATAATATGTTCTTGTTTACTTGCTGTACAACTTTCAACTTCATAAAATGGTAAAGAACCCACAGGATTTTTTATTGAAGCTATATCTTTAGGTAAATTGGTTAAGTTGCTTGAAGGAATCGGCGACATTGGTGTTGTTGATCTAGATAAAGCTTCAGGCTAAAAATAACTTTTCAACATATACCTTCTTTTATAATTCAACCTTACTTGATAACAAACTAAAGATACAAGTAACTTTTCAGCAACTTGAGCAGGCCGAAACTTTTGTTTTGATTTGGCATTTTTCAATAGTCTTTCCCACAATTTAACCCAAATATCAACTCTATAAGGAACGACTCTTTGCTGCGGCGATAGCAACATCATTGAAGCGTTCCATAGAGCATCTTGAGAGATACAAACTCTAACTTTTTCGTTAACTTCAACCTCCACATCGCAACCAGTCGCTTGAGTTGTAACCGGAAGTAACTCAATTAATTGGTTGGCATCACTTGGTAAAGTACGACAAACGGAGGCGTAACAATTACCAATTAAAAATTCTTTAAAAATTTGCGGTGTTCCTACAATAATTTGTTGTTCGATATAAAACTGTACCAATTCGACGACCGCTTCAGCTTCGTTTCGGTGAACTATTAAATAATGCAAAATTGATAAACGATTTTCCAGGGAATTTATTGATTTAAAAGTATCGACTAGTTCTTTTGTGGGTAGGTGAAAATCGATTATGTCTAAAGTTGGCACGTTCAATGCAAAATTAGAATCACCTAAACCTCTTATTGTGGTCAAGGAGATTTTATTTAAATCCATACTCGGAGTGTTGTTATCGTTTAAAACTATGTGGCAACATGGTTCGTGAAGAAATCCAATGTCTAAAAGATGTATACAAAGACTTGGAATTGATACTAACATGTGATCACCTTAAAAAATTAAACAAATTCATTAGTATTGGTAAATTAATGTTGTAGTAATTATTAACCATAAAACATAAATAAAGGTCTTATGCATTTAGCTTGTTTCCAAGGAATTCCTGGTATAACACAATGAATTATACATCCGTGGTGAAGAACTGTTACTGAATAAGCAAAATTAACCGGACATTCATCTTCATCTTCAAGTTTATAAGAAGATTTAACAGGCTGAAAAAAAACAGAAGTTAAATACCTAGGGGTAATACTAAGCAGTATATTAAACTGGAACTCCCATATAGACAAGGTGAGGAAAAAGCCTATGCCTCACTGGTTTGGTAGCCAAAAACAAATCATAAGACAGCACAACAACAGCTGGCACAAATCCAGGGGTTAGCATGTCTTAATATAACGGGTGCAATGAAATCTTGTCCGACGGCTGCACTTGAAGCCCTACTCGGTCTCACACCACTTCATTTATATATACAACAGGTGGCAACTTTCACTGAAAACAAGCTGTTCACTTAAGCTGATGCAGAGTAACCTCAGAGGACACCTCGAAATTCTCAAGGACCCATGTCTAAATCACTTGATTGAAATTAAAACGGATAATGAGGTCATATTTAGAAGCAGGGATGATTGGCCTTAACTAAAAAGAGGAGCCCTTGCTTGCTACAGGGATGCTTCAAAGACAGTTGGATCCGGAGTAGACATGGGGTATAGCAAATACTTCAAGCAAAAGTATTTGCTATAAATTTCTGCACTGGTTCGTTCTGCACCGTCCTAAGGCAATTCAGGCCTACACGTGTGTCTCCGCACTGACCAGAGAGTGTACCAGCAACCTAAGAAAACTCGCCAGGGGGAATGTTGTTACTCTATGTAGGTTCCAGGTCACAAAGACATTGAGGGCAATGAAAATGCGGACAAGCTGGTCAAAGAGGCAGCGAAAACGCCTTTTATTGGACCCCAATCCGGATGTGGACTACAAAAAAACCACCTAACACAAGTAATCAACAGTTGGGAAGCCTCAAAGGTAGCCTTACGCTGGAAAGAACTTCCAAAGAGGAATTTAAGGACGTTCTCAGATTTTCTGAGCAGCCATGCGCCCCTAAAATACCACCTCTTCCACATTGGACAAGCTGAGGATCAAACTTGTCGACTTTGCAACGACGAGTCAAAACCGGCTGAACATATACTGTGTAATTGCGTCACCAGAGGCTGCCTAAGACACAAAATTTTCGGTAAAGCTCTTTTGACACCTACCGACATAAAATAACAAGACCTTTGAGCAATACTAAGGACCTAAATTTGCTCTAAACTTAGGTTACAATGGATCTCATCCATAAATCTCTATATAAAGCTCTCTACTTTTACCTGGTATAAATAATGATGACAAACACAGACTCCTCCATCCGGATCTGTTAAAACAATTAAATCCAATGAACAATTATGAATACGCAAAGGAACGGTGTCATCTTCATACAAATTACAAGTTGTTTCAGCAAATGATAAATGTGGTAAATTTAACGGTATATTCAACTTAAAAAAAGAAATGAATTAAAAAAAGTTAAATCTAAGAATTAACTTCTTACAACTGATTCGTATGGTAAATCATCATGGAATTGCATCCCAGATAAAGTTGGTGATGTATTACTATTTTGACTACAAACATGAAAATCTGAATCTTCCCCATCAACAAAACTTCTTATAGGTTTTCTATGATGAATGTAATAAAGCGTTTGATGAACGGCGTCCCATTGGGCCCATAAAAAAATTTTAACCATCGTCTCAACATGAAATTTATCTGGATTTAATACCATTTTGATGATTTCGTTTGTTAAAGTATACTGCATTATACATTCTTCATGAATAAAAACTAATAACTTTTCCGTGGGATTCTCATTTAGAATCGATCTTTTGTAATATAAAAATTGTATCATAACTTGCTTGGTTCTTTCGATTTTTAAATCGCAGCTTGGTTCTTCGCAGTTTTCCCCGATTTTAACCAAAAATGGACGATAAACAACCTCGTCGTCTTCTTTGGTAGTTTTTATTACATACCCTAATAGTGTATGATCGGTGTTTATGGTTGCTTGAATAACATTTTCGATTTTGGGTAAAGAAAAGATTTTTTTGAACACATTTTCTGCGCATTTATATGTTCCTATGTGAGTTGATGGGGGTAAATTTTCACCTTTCTCAACCCAACTAAAAAGAATTACACTGTCCTTTTCTTGTCCTAATAATCTCCATTCGTTTATTTCATGTTCTGTTAATAAATAATAAATAAGTTTAAATTTAGCGGGTTTATTATAGTTCTGTTTATTATGGTAGATGGCGCTTACAAAAATCAATAAATCTATTTTTCTAAATTTCTTAATTAAATTAATTTTAGAGCACCTTATTATTATTACAAACAAAAAATGAGCTTAATAGTTAATGTAGGAGCATAAATATTTAATGATTTGCTTTTATATCGTTAATTTAAACGTAATCGATGTCAAAACGTTATCTTAATAAAACGAGATTATCGAGTTCAAAACACAAATGAACCTTAAAAATATACCTTTAATGCCTTCGTTTATCACAAGCGGGTATAATTTCCCCACTATATTATCCACAATCACCATTTTTTGTTATTCTTTTACAAATAAGACGAGTTTTAGTTCGTCTCTCTCTCAATCTAACCAGCTCATTTAGATACAGTGAACATTTAGTGCAGCATCCACGAAATGATACACTTTAAACTGATAATGATAAAATACATTAAAAAGTGTTTTTGCATTGCGTGGATTTAATGCAAGTTTTAAATTTTGTCTTATCATTTCAAGGATATTATTTTTACACTAAAACTAATTTAGTTTTGTAGTTGATTTATTAAACATTATAATAACATTGCTTAACTACGCTATAAATAGAGCAAATTCGAATCTGGTTTGATACATAAAAGAGATGTATTTAAAACCCAAGAATTGCATAATTTTTAAAGCTAGCACAAAAATAGATGTTCCCAATAAACCCAGGTATATTTAAAGCCTCAAGTAACAATAAATTGTTAAGAAATAAATCGATTAAAGCAAAATAATTAAAGTATTATTAATTTTTTTGATATTATTGTGTATTTCCCGCAATTTTTTTTAAATTCAAAAAGACAACATGAAGTTAGTTTTTAATTTCGATTATTTGTTGTGGAAAACCGTCGTGAATATAGATACGATAGATAGTCTGAAACACAATGGGAAAATTGATGTAATGCCCGTCTGCTTTGTTATGGCCTCCGAATGGTCCGCAAAACACAAAACGCAAAATCGCCGAAAAAGTCGAGAAAGAACGACGCGGACAACCAGGGTAGACATTTAATGTTCACGTCCTACACGGACACTACGTCAGTTCATAAACGAAACTTATGCATCGTCTCATTCCCGATTATATTCTTATTCAACGTACTTCGATCGCTCCTCTACCAAGTATTCGTCATACTACGTTTTATTTACTGCAGTTCATCCAATTATTTGGTCAAGTACAAGAAAGGCAACGAGGTCGCGATAAATCGACTTGAAAATGTTGAAGGTGAAGGTGTTATTGTAGCAGCAGAAGAAGATATGGCTCAAGCTCAACAAAGAAACTCTGGGCCTGGTCCTGGAGATCCTTTACTTGCTAAACAAAAACATCATCACCGGAGAGCTTTTGAGTATATTTCTAAAGCACTTAAAATTGATGAAGAAAATGAAGGTAATTTAAAAAATTTTATTTTTACAAAAAAGGTTATAGCAATGAATCATTTTAAATTTAATCTATTCATAGATTTTGTTTATCACAGGTGGGTTTCAAGTATGATACATGCTAGAAGTATTAGAAAGTGATTTATAAGAAAATTATTTAAATTTTATTCTTTTCAAGGTCAAAAAGATTTGGCAATTGAACTTTATCGGAAAGGAATCACAGAATTGGAACTTGGAATTGCTGTTCAATGTTGGGGTGGACGTGGAGAGGTATGGGAAAGAGCACAACGTCTACACGAAAAAATGAAAAGTAATCTTGCCATGGCAAAAGATAGGTTACAATTTTTAGGTAATTCATTTTAATCCTTTCCAATATATGGTCCACCATAGAAAATGCATGATTTTGAAATAATTATTATCAGCAACAAGAAGGATGAATTATGATTTAAATCAATATTATTATAACTGCACAAAACAATATACAGGGAGCTCATTTGCAATTGATTAAGCCAAATATGCCTTATACAAAGTTGAATAGTTTAGGAATTATTTTAATTTTTTTGGTTTTTGTACATTTTCAGTATATTCTCCTACAAATTTTGGAATTTAGAGTTTAATAATAGTTTCTTTGGCATCATATTGACTTATCTGGATAGGCTACAGTTTAATATTTTAATATTTTAAATATTTCGATTGTTTAAAAATAATAAATAATTTTAATAATACATTTAGCTTACAAATTATGTTAAAAACTTCTCTGTTTTGAAGCCTTTCAAATGAGATATTAAGCAGGGTGAATGTCTTTCCAATTAGCTAATAATAAGATAAGCGAATGTATAATTTTGACAACTAACTCAAAGTTAAAAAAATTCAAAATCTATTACACCTACTATTTATTTTAGTAAATAGAAACTAAAAACGTTAATTCCTGATTACAATAAATCCTGAAGTTGACATTCAATTCATTAATAGCTATCAATCATTGACTAAACAAATAATTTATAGGATAACAATTGGAGTATACAATTTGTATAGCTAAAAAGTTAGCCAAAAGGTTAATAATATATAACCTTCATTGAAAAAACCATAAAAATTAAGCAATTTTATGTATCACATTAACATCAACAAAAACAAGTAACCAAAGTTAAGTAACGCATTGTCTAATTCTGTCTAAAAAGAATTCATAACTACAAGTCCACTTCAAAACCTGTACAAGCTCTTTTCCTGTTATCTTACTTGTAATTAACGTGTTTAAAACATGCTCGTTTTGGATTTTTTCTATTAATTCATCTTTAGAGTTGACTTGTGTTGCATACACTCTTCCTTTCATGTGGCCCCACACATAAAAATCAATGGGCGTCAAATCAGGACTCGTTGCAGGCCATGAAATTGCTCCTCCACTTCAAATCCAATGATTAAGAAACGTTTCATTATTGAATTTCGAACATTTTTGGAATGGTGTGCAGGGCACTCATCATGCTAGAAAACCATATTACATCTAAGTACGAAGGATTTTACGGCCGGTGTTAATTAAACTAAAACTAGACCTAGAAACTTTCGGGTTAAGCCGTGCGTTTTTTGAAAAAATGTTTGACGTTTTGGATGCCATGTTGCAACCTTCTTCAGAAACAAGTTCGAAGTGACGAATTCGGTTAAAATTTGACAATAAATACATTAGGTAATTAATAACTAATTAGAGTCTAATTGCCAACTAAGTTATTTTTATCAATTCCGGGTGGAGAAGGTTTGTTGAGTTCACTAGCATCTTCCATGTGCTGACTTTCCAACCATCTTCTCTATTCATGTTATTCCCATGTCGATGAATCTCTATCGCATCTCTCGTCAATCTTTGGAAGTAATGTCAGTTTCTTGCTAGCACTTTGGTTTTGTCGAACTCTATGATGTGTCCTCCTTTGTGGTAATGCTTTGCGATTGCAGATTGTTGGATCTTCCTTAGTCGAACGTCCCTCTCGTGTTTCTTGATGCGGCACTCGAGTTACGTCCAGTTTGTCCAACGTAATATTTTCAACGTAATATTATCCCTTTAATGGGGTTAGTTTGTCTTTGGCTGTCGGAAGAGCGTTTTGTATTTTGCTGACCGTACCGTATCGTACCACGATATCATTCTTCAGACGCTTCGCAATTCGCTCCATCACACCTGAAACATAAGGAAGGCACATAAAACCGGCTGATGCCGTACTTACCGAGTCATCCTTCTGTTTGCGTGGTTTGGTGGCTCGGATATCTCTCATCGTATCCGTTCTTTTGCAGCACATCTTCTAGGAATTTTTCTTCTTTTCTTAGGTTCTCTTTATCGCATATCTTCTCTGCTCGCTGGAATAAGGCTTTAATTACGGACTTCTTCTGTTGTGGGTGGTGGTGGGATGAAGCCTGCAGCTACCTATTCGTATGCGTCTTCTTTCGATATACTCCCAGTTCCATGCCCCCATATGTCTTCCTAGTGACTAACACATCGAGGAATGGCAACTGTTTTGCAGTTTCTGTTTCCATGGTAAATTTAATCATGGGGTGCTGTGAATTGAGGTAGTCTAGATATTCCTGGAGTTGCTCTTTTCCATGTTGCCAGATCACGAAAGTGTCATCGACGTAACGGAGCCATAGCTTCGGTTTCCAAGGACTCTTCTTTAACGCTTCCTCTTCAAACATCTCCATGTAAACATTGGCTATCACAGGAGACAGAGGTGATCCCATGGCTGCCCCTTCGCGTTGCTCGTGAATTCCCCCTTCCAGCTGAAATATGTCGACGATAGGCAGTACTCCAGCTTACCAGCATATCCTGAGAGTCTAACTTCATACTCCTAATTGATTCTACAAAATGTGTGGAATCTCTGACATCTGACTCTGTTTTACCTGTAAAATTAGACAGAATCTTGGAAAGTTGTTTTGCTAGCTGATAGGTGGGAGAATTTATGGCACTGATAGTAGGGCGTAGTAGGACGTCTGGTTTATGGATTTTGGGTAATCCATATATCCTTGGTGGTACTGGAGCCTGTACGAATAAGCTATATAAGCATATTTCTAACGATATAGTAGAAACCACGAGAGCTGGCGGTGACAGATCGCTTAAAAATGGTATGTATCAAGATATGGACGTACGACTTAGATTATTTCACCACATACATTTAAATGTAGGTTATGTTAGTAATGGAGGTTATATGTTAAACATTGTCAAAGATATTATTTAATCATTTTCCTTTCAAAGAAAACATTTTCGGCTTGTGAAAACACTAACAGATTCATGACAACGCTCACAAGACGTTTCGATTTGAGGTTATAATTATAGAGTGACATCCCTTAGAAGAACAGACGTACTTTTTCGACGTGGCCATTTGAATTATACAGCAGACATATTAAACTAATGCTATCTCTTTCCAACACACATTACTCTCTAGCGGTTTGTGAATTTTAATTTATTACGTATGGCATTTGTAAGAGCGGAAAATGATGATTTACTGCCAGCTCTCTTGGCGTCTACTATACATGGTTTTTCTTAAGCAGGTCTATTAAATTGTTGTAAAAATTCATTTTATGGTGTGTTAGTTAAACGATTCGATAAAAAATAAGGACCACCTCAAAATTTTCTTTGATTGTTTATTTCCCTCGTTAGATGCGAATTTTCGTCAGTACAATAATGTAAATTATGAAGATTTGTTATACTTTTTCTATTAAACGTGTATTTATCTGTCCACAAAATTCTTTTCAAGAAATATCCATCTTCAATTTCAGCATTTAAAAGGAAACTACAAAATTGAATCCTTCATTATAGATTGCCTTCTTCAAGTGCTTGGACAGGAGTATAGTGGTATGGATGGTTGCCCATTTGTCGAAGAGTTGACCATATTTTTTAAATTACCAGTCTTTCGACGAGCTGCTACCGCGTTTCCATCACGGAAACCATAAATGTATAATATTGCAGCATATTCAACACTTGTAAACGATGACATTTTACGCAAAAATTAAATTCAAACAAAAAAAAGTACTAATAAAAGACGAAATGTGTTGCTACCACTGGCTAAATGTAAAACATTTATATAATTGATGGTTTATAATTATTAACGAATTGAATTTCATTTATTGTGTTCATGAATTAACGTTTTTTAATTCCTATAAGTTAAAATAAATACTAGGCGTAATCAATTTTGAACTTTTTTAACTTTGGGAAAGTTGTCAATATTATGCACATGCCTATTCTTACCTTATTATTAGCTAATTGTAAAGACATTTAGCCTTGGTTAATACCTCATTTGAAAGGTTATAAAACAGAGAAATGTTTAACATAATTTGTACGCCAAATGTATTATTGAAATTTTGAAATAGACGCTCAAAAAATTTGTTTGTTTAAAAATTAACTTAAGTCACGAAACGTCTTTTCTAAATGTGTATTAGAGTGTAGCCTATCCATAGATGTTGCCAAAGAAACTATGATTAAACTCTAAATTCCAATATTTGTAGGAGTATAAAGTAAAAATGTATAAACATCAAAAAATTGAAAGAATTGCTAAACTATTAAACTTTGTATAAGTAAGGCATATTTGGCTTAAACAAGTGCAAATGAGCTATATTTCAATAAATACGTTTATGTCACCTTGTACTGGAATTTACAACACTATCCATCCTATTTGAAAAGGATATAACATTTCTTAATTAAAATTTTTATTAAGAAATTTAATTCAGAAAAAGTCCTTTTTAGACCTTACATGTGAATTCAAACAAAATATTTACTCAACTTGATGCTAATTTCAAATCTACGCATTTCATATGGCGAACCTTGTAGAAAATAAACATGTTTTTATTGTGTAAGTTGTTTCTGCACCACCATTATTTCTTATTTGTTAAAATTTCTATTATTAAAATATGTATTGTTTCCCCCCTTTGTTTTTATTGTTTCAAATTCTATTTTTTTGTAGAGAATATAAAGGCTGTGGAAACTCTGGCTGTGCACACGGAACCCAAACCCGAGCCACCCAAATACGTTAGTTGCAATAGTTTTATTCCTACCCTCAAAAATCCTCAATATCCAACGACAGGTATAATAAAATTTTCATGTTCTTCTATTCTTTTAGTTAAATTTGCGCTTTCACTTTTCGTATTTATTTGTTGCACTGCATGAACTTTTTTTTTGCAAATTTTTGCTTCAAATTTAAGCTAAAATAATTGTATTTTTGTAGCATCTGGAAAAAAATTAACTGTAGCCGCAAAACGTCCAGTAAATTCAACGTTATCGAAAAGCCAAACATTGCCAAGATCAATGGGTTCGCGTACAACCCCAGTCCAACCCGTTCGTCCTTTTAATAAACTTTCTTCAACACCACCAGCTATTAAAAAACAACTTTCAATGCCAGGCGGTAGTAATTCACCTGCAAGAAAAGCCATAACATCAGGTAATAACACATAATAGTATATTAAAAAACTAGTTTCGTAAGACACGCTTGAAATGCACGAAGTAAGTTGAAAAACGAGTGGCGAAGCCACGAGTTTTTTAATGAATGAGTGCTTTAAGTCTTATGAAACGTGTTTTTTATGCTATTTTTTCTAATTCGCGTTTTTATCCTTTTTTTTTTTCAAAAATAAAATAAATTTTGACAATATAGGGAAATAGGTATGTAGCAGTTGGTAACACTTGAAAATAGAAATTTGAATTGACAATTAGAAACTGTCAAAACACAAAATATATTCACCTGACAAAAATGTTTCATGTACACCTCCCCAAAATAAGAGAAATTGCTCAGAGTTCAATGTCCTCATCATTGTGGACCTTGTATTCGATGCTAAGAACGTGTTTAAACATCCATAGACAAAAATTGTCACATTGACAACTAGAAAAATTAATGACAATGTCACCAACTTGAACTGGTTCCATAAAATGTTACTAAAATCTCATTACAGCATCGGATGCTGTAAGGACTTTCATTACAGCACCCGTTAGAGTGCTGAATTACAAAAAATGTTTTAAAAACATCCTTAATTTTTTTTTGTTTTTAATTAGGTGCTAAAACAACGGGAGCTCGTAAATCCCCAGTTAATTTAAGAGGTGTTGACGCAAAATTAGCACAATGTATCTTAGACGAGATTGTAGAAGGTGGTCAAGCAATTCAATGGGATGATATTGTCGGTCAAGATACAGCAAAACAAGCTTTACAAGAAATGGTTATTTTGCCATCGTTACGTCCTGAATTATTTACGGGTCTTCGATCGCCCGCGCGAGGTTTATTACTTTTCGGACCACCCGGAAACGGAAAAACATTATTAGCTCGCGCCGTAGCGACTGAATGTCAAGCGACATTCTTTTCGATAAGCGCTGCGAGTTTAACATCAAAATACCTCGGCGAAGGCGAAAAATTAGTTAGGGCGCTTTTCGTCATCGCCAGGGAACTCCAACCATCGATAATTTTCATCGACGAAGTGGATTCGTTACTTTCCGAACGGTCCACAAACGAACACGAAGCAAGTCGACGATTAAAAACGGAGTTTTTGGTTGAATTTGATGGGTTACCAAGTAATCCGGAAAATGAGAAAGTTATCGTCATGGCAGCTACAAATCGACCTCAAGAATTAGATGAAGCTGCTTTGAGAAGATTTCCAAAGAGGGTTTATGTTATGTTACCCGATTTGGACACGAGAATTCAACTTTTAAAAAAATTACTTGCCAAACAGGGATGTTCTTTTAGTTCTAATGAACTGAAAAGGCTTGCGACGCTTACTGAAGGTTATTCGGGAAGTGATCTTACTGCTCTTGCTAAAGATGCTGCACTTGGACCAATAAGAGGTATATTATTTTTTAAAATTGTTTTTGTGTCAATTTTAATCCTCTTTTTAATTCCAATTCCTCTTCTAATAAACAATTACCTCATTTTTTTTTGTTTGATCGAAATTATTTTGGTGTTGGAGTTAGGGATGCAAACGATACATCGATTTTTCGAAAACATCGATGTTTTAATAGCGATGTTGAAGTCCATAAAACATCGATACATCGTTCATTATGAACGATATTTTATCTTCGATGTTTGATAAAATAATCGACCATTATTTCCATATTTGTATAAAAGAGCAATGAAATAAAGAGCAACTCCAGTGTCTAACGAACGATTATTCACAGAAGTTGGCGCAACAATTAATCAGGAAAGGAATCGCTTATTAGGCGCCAGGTTGTCAAAGTTAAGGTTTTTGAATTCTATACTTAAAAATAAATTTAAATAACATTATCTATGTATTTTATCATATTATAATAAATGGACCGCGTTATACATCACTTGACTAAGCGACATTTTATCGTTTTTAGAGATTTTCATGCTGTTACCAGACATTAAGGACAGTAAAGGTGTAACATCTTAGAAAAAATACAGAATACCGAGAGAAATAAATTACTATTTGTTTTAAAGGATAAAGCTAAGCGCCAATTCTGCGTATGGTGGGAATAAGTACATAAGTCAAAATCAGTCACTTCACAATTTGAATCAATCTCACCTAAATCAGGATCTGTCGACACAGTTGAGCCAGATGAAGGCAAGCCTCTGTAAAAATTATGAAATACAGGGGGAATAAACTGTAGTAGGGACAACAGATCCCCCTTCTTTTCTTTGGATATCGGCAATAAGGTGTTTCTAATTTGTAGGACGTTGCCGCCATCATCTAGCCATTTTGCGGATATTTTCTGCCGCAAGAAGGACACCTCTTGGTATGGTTCATAATCGTCTAACCTGGTTTTGAATTGGATGATACCAAACTGTTTGCTGTACTTTAAACAGCGTACCGGTTGCTATTTAAAATTGTTTTGTGCAACATCTTTTTTTCTTTTAACTAGGGGACCTTTCAATATATGTGAGAATTCTAAAAAGTCCTCCTGCGTCATCTCAATAACGGAAAATCTAGGACCGCACGATCGGACCAGCTGATACTAATCATGGGGGTGGCTTATCAATGTACTACTTTTTTTTTTCCTCTCAATCACAGCATGATCGCCATCCACTTCCATATGAGAGTGCCCGGGCAACATGAATTTATGTTTTATTGTAGAAATGTGTGGACACTTTTGCAAAACTAAGGTTAACATTGCCGCTACGTAGGCGTTTTTGTTCTGTCCTCCGCACATGTCCGAATATAGTATAACTTTTTTAATACCAGCAGGTAGATTTTGAAGATGTTTAAAAATACATGAAGCGATTTCATTGGCTCCACGAGCCGCAGTAGCCTCATGCCACATGTAGCACAATGCTTGATTACTTTCATTATCGTGAATTGTCAAATTGTACGTCCAAAGCTGGCGTTTGTAAAACGCGATGGCATTCTATAAGAATGGTGTAGGCAGGCATTGTTGTAAATCAATCGTCAAACATCGGATACTTAGATTTTCATTTGCTAGTTGTTTATCTCTTGCTTTTTGTTTGTATGTTTCATCTGCAACGAATAAATGGTACTCTCGTTCAATAATAAGTTTACGCTTTGCGTCATCATTAAAATTTGTAGCAAGATCCAATTTGAGCTTAAATTTATCACATTCATCACAGGTATCTAATTTTCTTGGTTTAATGGCTAATTTCAAAGCGTGAAATGTTTCACTGTAATAGCGATGTGACACATCATGTGGATATTTTTCTCGGTAAAGGTCGTACATAATTTTTATTGTGAAGTGGGATGGTAAATATTTTTTGTCATTTTGTCGTCTCGTATAATGGCTTTCATGGGTGGGAAATGACAATAAATGTGTACGAACATTATCCATTGTTTGTTTGGAAAATTTGGATGGAGGAGATTTACGTCCCCTCCCATCATTATCAATAAATCCACATACTGAACAACTTTTCTTACGACAAACTAAATTAACAAAATTGTCTGTTTCGCCAAACGTATTAAGAAAACAAACTTTGCATGTTTGTATTCGTGTACCATCTATGTCTAAGAAATATTTGTTGGTTTTTAATTTATATTTTTGACGATTAGGGTCTTCTGTTCGAGGTCTATTGACGGCTTTATCAACAATATCTACCAATGATCCGATGTATGCCGCTCTTTTATCGTAGGAATTTAATTTCCAGTATTCCTTAAAAAGAACAAGTCTTTTTTCTTCAGAAATTTTAACTCGGCATTTTCGTCTGCATCGTGGTAAAGGCAACATAGTTCTTTCGTTTGATGTCGTGAAGTGTTTCTATTCAGTGATTGACAGTTCGTTTCTTTGAGTGTTAGAATTCAAAATACATCAAATTAATGTAGAAAATTTGGTTTTTAAAGTTTTTATAAATCTTATTCTTTTGCAAATGTTTGACAGCGAGAAATAAATAGTGGTAATAAACAATAATAGTAATAAATAGTAGTAATAATAGTCGTGGAGTATGTGATTACAAACTAGGTAAATAAAAGTACGATTTAATTAATTACTTTGCTTGAATGTGGCGTTTAACCATAAATAACTATTATATACTTCAATGAAACTTTTTTTTAATTCCTAAAAATATCTCAAAATATCGCATTTTTGTATTAATCAACTTCAAGTATATCAAGTCCTGCGTTGTTATTCGCTACAAAGGTTTAGCGCATAGTCACTCAAGTCTGACTTATGTTACTTTTCCCTGTAAATACGGAGTGTAAAACCACATAAGTCTGACTTATGTTATTATACCCACCGCATATTGTCGCACTTCAACTAATGTGTATATTCACATTCATATTTAACCCCTCTACGCTTCGTTATTGACTTATATGATTTTATACAGTGGTGCATTTTCGGTTACAAAGGCTGAATTTGACTTAATACCAAAATGCGATATTTTGACTTATGTGCTTATTCCCACCATACGCAGAATTACGCTATACGATTTCAAGTCCGATTTGCATCAAGAAATTCTACAATAGAAAAAATAGATGAACCTACAATTTCGAGTCAGTGTCGTTTTCTAGATGTTAGTATAAAATTGAAAGTTTGTCTTTTATTTTATATAGAATTTAAGTCTAACAAGTTTCGGCCCTTAGCCATCTTCAGAAACTCCACAAATAGATTAACATCTCTCATCTTATCCATTTTACAAACGACAGCGGAAGGTAGCGCTAATTAGCATAAGATATCACTGATGCACATTTTTATTGCACTAAAACTAGAACTAACACTAGACCGAATATTTCTAGTTCTAGTTTTACACTAGCACTATCACTAGAACTAACACAAGATCTAGAACTAGAATCATTCGGGTTTAACCGTCTTGAGAGACGTGGAACTAAATCCGAATGTTTCTAGTTTACTGCCTAATGTTAGTGGTTCTAGTGGCAGTGGTAGGTAGCGCTAGTTAGCATAAGATATTACTATGTTGTATATTTTTATTGAACTAAAACTAGAAACATTCGGGTTTAGTCGTAAAAAAAACTTTCAGTTGTCAATGTTAACTTTAATTTTATTATTACCTTTAAAGTGAGTACAAACTTGCCACATTTATCTCAAAAAACCAAAAAATTCGAACTTTCAACTTTTAATTTTGACATAATTGTCAACTTCATAAAAAATCCTTTAAAATGAGTCCAAACTCGACATATTTAACTTTAATATTAATGGAAATGTAATCACTTCCGGTTTGATACGTCAATTTTGACATATTTGTTATCTTCATTAATAAACCTTTAAAATGAGTCCAAAGATGACGCAATTATCTCAAAAAATAAAAAAGTTAGAATAAAAATCATTAAACCCGAAGTTAGCAACAATGAAGATAGCAATTTAATTTTGAAATATTAATACCAACCTTAATTTTTGATTTTTTTTGTTATATTTTTGTTTTTGTGCCAAATATTAAGACATTTTATAATAATTAAACGTATCATGTTTGGACTCATTTTAAATGATTTTTCACGACGAATACAAATATGTCAAAATTGACGTTGACATTCTTAACCGGAAGTTGACCATAACTTTATTAATATTGAAGATAAATAAGTCGTGTTTGAACTCATTTTAAAGGATTTTTAATGAAGATTACAAATATGTCAAAATTGAGGTTGACATTTTAAACCTGAAGTTAGTTATCATATAATAGAAGTTTTATAACTGAAGTTAATCTAGTGTTAGTCACTTTTCCGCACATTCCTTTTATTTTTAACGTGTTTTTGAATATATTAAGAATATGCCAAAATGACATTGACATTTCAAACCGGAAATTGCTTATATCTCGAGTAATATTGGAATTAAACGTATTATGGACTCATTTTAAAGGATTTTTCACGACGATTACAAATATGTCAAAATTAACGTTGACATTCTTAACCGGAAGTTGATCATAACTTTATTAATATTGAAGATAAATATGTCGTTTTTGAACTCATTTTAGAGGATTTTTAATGAAGATTACATATTTGTCAACTTTATAAAAAATCCTTCATTATTGCTAATAATGAAGATAGCAATTTAATTTTTAAATATTAATACCAACCTTAATTTTTTATTTTTTTTTATTATACTTTTGTTTTTGTGACAAATATTAAGACATTTTATAAAAATTATGAATATGTCAAACTGACATTGACATTTCCAAGCGGAAGTTGCTTATATCTCGATTAATATTGGAATTAAATATAACATGTTTGGATTCATTTTAAAGATTTTTTCACGACGATTACAAATATGTCAAAATTGACATTCTTAACCGGAAGTTGACCATAACTTCATTAATATTGAAGATAAGTATGTCGTGTTTGCACTCATTTTAAAGGATTTTTAGTGAACATTACAAACATGTCAAAAGTGAGGTTGACATTTTAAAGCTGAAGTTAATTATCATGTAATAGAAGTTTTATAACTGAAGTTAGTCTAGTGTTAGTCACTTTTCCGCACTTTCTTTACATTTTTAACGTGTTTTTTTGAGTCATTTCACAATGATTAAAAAAACTCGTCGATTTTTAAACCACATGATGATTCTTGAATTTTTCTTTCGTTAAAAAAGAGCGTCCTTAAATTTTAATCTGTAAACTTGTAACACTTCGTCCTTAGTTTCGTTTTACAACTTTTTAAACTTTAATTTTGTAAATTAGTAACTAATAATCTGATTTCGACATTGATATGTGATCTTTTTTAACAAAACAACAAGAAATATTAAGAAACTTGTTTGTAAAATGGATAAGATGAGAGATGTTAATCTATTTGCAGAGTCTCTGAAGATGGTCAAGGGCCGAAACTGGTTAGACTTAGATTCTATATTAAATAAAAACCAGTTTAAAAGTACAAAATCAAACTCTAGATTATTTTTTTCAAAAATTTTTACACAAATCGTCATCAATTAGTCAAGTGATGCAGAACGCGGTTCAAATATTATTGATTATTATGATAATTCTTATAATAAAAATTCGATGTTTTTATGAGCGATGTTGCATCCCTAGTTGGAGTAGTGATATGACTAGATTTCCTAATCATTTTTGTGTCCCTCATCACATTTTCATTCTTTATGGCCCATTTTGTATAAATCTATAAATAGTTCGTTTAGATTTGAATTTATGGGGCTTATTTTTTTATTATAGAGCTTCAACCCGAACAAGTAAAACATATGGATCCAGGAGCTGTTCGTGGTATAACATTAAACGATTTTTTGGATTCATTAAAAAGGATACGTCGTAGCGTTTCCCCTCAAAGTTTGGTCGGGTACGAAAAATGGTCGCTACAATACGGAGATGTGTCCATATAATAATAAGATTTAAGAAGTTGTTCTTGAAGCAAATTTTTTGTTTTTAAACATTCCTATAAGTGATAGACTGGAACTTTTTTTACTTTCCGCGTTTCCAAAATAGACGCTTCTTTTCTTGTTATTAGGTTTTTCCCAGTTAAATTAACGAGTTTGTTATGTTTAATGCGTATTAGAATCACAGTTAATTGTTGGTTGTTTTTTATTTTCAATTTAATTTTAGCTTAAATGTTCGCGTAGCGCAAATAGTATTAATAATGGACTTATACGGTTAGAAAAGAATTGAATGATGCAATACTCTAGTGTTTTATGTTTTATTTCTATTTTTTAAACGTATTAGAGTGTGTGTTGAATTTTTGAACATTTTATGTTTACAACGTTTGTGATTTAATTTTCTTCTCACATATTTATTAACGTAAATTATTGCTATTACCGACGTTATTCGTTAGTATTTTTTTGTAATGTGATGTAACAACCGTATTTTAATACACTACAAAATTTGATTTCATATTTAACAAGCGTTTGGGCGTTTTTATATTTTTATTACATTCTCATTACAGTTGTACAACAAATTTTATAAAGAAAAAAATGTTTTACTAAAAATACGCCATATATGATATAATTATTGGTATCTTTTTTGGATAATCTCTCTGGATTTTGGTAAATGACAAGCGGAAACGTTGTGAACCACATCCGCGGAATCTGCTAAACTTAAGTGTATGTTTAATTTCTCTTTTACTTCCTCTTTGTTAAGGACTAATTGGAGACTGTCGATAACATCGCTTACTTGTTCTTGTTCAACACATCTGGAAAGCACAAAAAATTAATAAACATGTTTTTTTTTTCTGTAATTAAAACTAGTTAAGTCTTATTTTAGTATTGAAACTATCAAAATACTTACAGTGGACATGGATTAGATGCTATAAATTCTTCAATTGCATTACTTTGATCATATTTGATTTTATCCTCTTTAATAATAAATTCTTTCACTTTTTTTTTATCAGTCTTCTCTTTGTAATAAGCAGCCATTATTAATTCAGTTACTTTCTTTTCTAACGTTTCCAAGTATAGAAGAACGTTGTAATTGGTTATACTTGCGTTGTTACCTATTAAAAATTATTTGCGTGATTTTTATGTTATACACTGTTGGAAATAATTCACGAGCACACCCTATATAATCTGAACGCGTGTATCTAACGCAATAAAATTTGGTATGGAAGCAATACTAAAGTAGTGTAACTTACTCTCACATGGAGAGCGGCACAACTCTGCTGGGAGGAGAAACATTAATAGCGAGAGTATCCCCCGTGAGCTTCGCGTACCATCGCAACACGACGTGGCATGGAGTCTATAAGTCGCTGTATTGTAGCGAGAGGGATGGCCAACCATGCCACCTCAACTTCCCGAGCGACCGATTACGGGAGAATAAGGAAGGAAGGAAGCAAGGAGTTTGCTGTTTTGAGTTAAACCTTTTCTTTTCCTTTTTTTTTGTTATTTTTTCTCGTTATGTCAAGTACATATGCAGTTGCACATTTGAATTATAGATCATTGTTTCCCAGCATCGACGAAGTTAGAAACATATTAAACGATCACCAGTTTGATATATTGGCAGTCACAGAGTCTTGGTTGAATGATGGCATAAGTACAGAAGACCTGCACATAGACAATTACATTTTTTGTCGCAAAGATCGTTCAACTCACGGCGGAGTGGGTTTTTACATCCGTAATTCTTTGCAATTTACACTCATTCCCTCAGGTAACGAAATTGAGCAGCTTTGGATGAGTGTTGAGCTAGGTAAGGTTAAATTTCTAGTAGGGGTAGTTTACCGCCAACACACTAAAGTTAATTGTCGCACATTCACGGAGGAACTAGAATCGCAGCTATTATCTTTACTTCCAACGCATGATGAGGTCCTCTGTTTGGGGGACATAAATATTGATATGTCAAACTTAAATGACAATGATGCTTTGAGATGCAATGACATGATAGAAGGGATTGATATTAAACAACTAATGGATAAACAACTACACGCCGTTCGAATGCTAGCCCATGGTTAACAAGCAATACCAAATTTTTAATGTCTTTGAGGGATAAAGCTAAGGGTAGATGGGCTGTTGCGGATCATAACGAATATAAAGAATTAAGAAATTTTACGGCTCGTGTTATTCGAGACGAAAAGCGAGCTTATGTCAACTTTCGTATGTGTAGACCGGGGGATGCGTCCTCAGATGTCTGGAAACGTTTACGAAAGATAGGTATTTTGAAAAATAAGCCGTCGCTACCAGAAACCTTATCAAATGTCAATGATATAAATGATTACTTCATTTCCGCCCTGCCGCCAGCCACTACCTCACAACAATTGATAAATTCCTACTTAAATGATCGGGAAGATGGAGTAAATATTTTTGAATTCAAATTGGTCTCTCAGGCGGAGGTCGAGAGGGTTTTTCTTACAATGAAAAACACTTCTGCTGGCGCGGACGGTGTGTCACAGTTCATGTTAACACTATGTTTTCCTCACATTATTCCGTTCCTGACCCATATCATAAATACTTGTATTGAAACTAATACCTTTCCCACTTTGTGGAAGGTGGCTAACATCGTTCTTATTCCAAAAATAAAATCTCCAATCTCCTACTCAGATATGCGGCCTATCAGTTTGTTGCCAACTATTTCCAAAATTTTTGAAAGGATTCTGGAAATACAATTACGTTTGCTTTTATCCGAAAATAATATTATACCGGATCTACAATCTGGATTTAAACCTTTGCATAGCTGCGAATCAGCTTTACTGCATGTTTGTGATGACATCGTCCGCGCCTCTGACAGGGGCCTGGTTACAGTCTTGGTCCTCATCGATTATTCCAAAGCTTTTGATTCAATCGACATTGATACCCTTATCTCCATCTTGCATTACAGCGGTCTCCGTGGGAATTCCCTCTCACTGCTTTCCCAGTATTTAAAGAGTAGTTCACAGAGAGTGATTCTGAATGGTCAATTGTCCCGTCCCGGTGGTATTCTGAGTCCTATTCTATACAATATATATACATCTACAATGTCAGAACGCTTAAAACATTGTAATTTTCACTCGTACGCTGATGACACCCAGATTTATTACTCGTTTCTACCTTCAGATCTTCAACGCGCCATGGGTATTATTAACAACGATATATCAAATATTTTACAATTCTCGAGAGATCACTACAGCTACTGTCTTTGGCACGGATCATGCGCGCTCACTTTTAGGCCCAATAACCTTAGTTATAGATGGACAACATATTGAAGTACAAAATACGTTGAAAAGTCTGGGTGTAATAATGGACGGTCAGCTGTCGTTTACAAAGCATATCAATCTCACCATACAGAGGGCCTTCGCGGCACTAAAGGTGATTTTTAATAACAGGTTTTCACTAAATCAAAATACAAAAAAACTACTATGCGACCTACTAGTGCTGTCTAGATTTAACTATTGCTATTGACACTGTTTATGGCGCTTTTTTGTCAGCGGTGGATGTGGGTAGAATACAGAAAATGCAAAAATCGTGTCTGAGATTGATATATGGTATTCGTAGCCGTCAACCTATATCGTATAAATTAAAAGAAGTGAAGTGGTTAAACATGGAGAATCGACGTTTATTGCATTGTTTATGTATGTATCACAAAATTATCACCAATAAGTCACCACCATATCTGTACGAAAAATTAACTTATCGTACAGATGTGCATAATCTCAATCTCAGACATAGAGGCTTGCTTGAAATACCTGCACACCGGATAGAGTTTTTTAAACGATGCTTCTCATATCAGATAGTCTTGAAATACAATTTGCTACCAAATGAGTTTAAAAAATGCGCGTCGAAACAATTTAAAATCAAGTACACACGATACCTCTGTGCTCTCTCTGGCTTTAGTGTCTGACGCCTGTCGCAGTTTCAAGCTCTGTGGCTGTTTCAGTGAATTATTCAATGTAACTGTTGTTTCTCTGTTTTTTCTGCTTCGTTCAATGATGGGTCTGCATTTCATATAATATTAAGTTTTTGTTTTATCTTTTTTTTCTCTTTTTTAAGGTTAGGGAAAATTTAATTTATCCTTGTTCTTTTGTTGTTTGTATTTTATTTTTTGAGTTCATTTGATCAATTGTGCTTCTTTTTTTTTGTTTAATGTAATGTAAAGGTTATGTTTGAAAAGCGTCTTGTCGCAATTTTGCGTCAGACGAAACATCGCCAATTTTCATTTCTATGTATATCGTTTTGGTTTTTTACTGTTTGTTTGTGTATATATATATATATATATATATACTTGTTTTGGAAATGGAAATAAAGTTTATTATTATTATTACTCGCCTCCATAGCTCCTCAACGTTAACCGAGGAAGCCGGATAACGTAGAAGTCTCCGACCAGTCATGTCCCAAACATGTTCGATCGGATTCAGATGCGGAAACCGAGCTAGCCATGGAAGCATTCGTATACGGTGCTCTTCCACAAAGGTCTGTACAATACGCTCGATGTGTTGTCGTACGTTGTCGTGCATGTATAACAGACCTGGGAGCCGCCGAACGTAGGGAAACACCAAGGTTTATATATTAAAGGTTGTCTAAGTTCCTATGCTTCAATACTTTGATTTTAGTTTGTTGGCGAGGGGCAAGAGCAGGAGTGTTTCGTGACGTAAGCGATCACGGATTGCGCACGCAACCTCATGGCAATGTGGTGCTCCATGCATTTGTTTAATTTGAATTGCTTGGCGGTATTATTTTCCACATGTGACGTAATGCGTACGAATCTAGACAACCTTTTATACAGGCTGTCTCGCAACGATTGTACAATACTGCATCAGCGTATTCTCTGATCGAAAACAGACAAGAAAAGTCTAATAAACATAGGTCCGAAAATGGACCAATTTCGAGATATTCAAAGCTTTAGTTTCATAAGCTGACCTATTGTAAACATCATTAATTCTAACGATTTAGATGCAGTAATTATATGGTTACCATGGTTACGATGGTTAAGATAAAGTTTAATAAATAATAAGATAATATTAAGTTAATTAATACAGTTCATTAATAATTTAACAAAACAAGTAACAAAGATTGTCGAAGAAAATCGTTCAACCAGCATAAAAACAACGAATATTTAACAAATTGGAAAAGATTCATGTCATAATAAATGTTCAATATGCGCACCATTTACTTCTAAACACAAACGGATACGTTTTCTAAATGAACTTCTAATGCGTTCAAAGATACCAGGAATTTGTTTTACTGTGTCAAATGCGTTACTAATTTTATTCTTCAAATCCTGCACATTTTGAACGTCTTCAGAATAAACAATTTGTTTTAAATGTCCCCAAAACCAAAAATCTAACGGATTTAAATCTGGTGAACGAGGTGGCCCTCCTCGGCCAATCCACTTATTGCCAAATCTGTTATTTAAGTATGCTCGAGTAGCGCGTGCATAATCGTGCATAAAGTAGCAATCTTCTAGAATTTGTTGAGGTAATTCATCAAATGCCTCTGTAAGGTCATTTTGTAAAAAATGTATGTAGGCATCGGCTGTCAATCTGTTTGGAAGAAAAAATGGACCTAATAACTGATCACCTATAACTCCAGCCCATACATTAACACTGAATCGCCACTGATGATGAGTTTCTAGTATTGCATGGGGATTTTCATCGCTCCAAACGTGCACATTATGAATATTAAAAATTCCGCTTTGAGTAAATGTTGCTTCATCCGTAAATACAATGTTTAGGGAAAATCGACGTTTACTACCTCTTCCTGTATGGCCCACCTACAAAAAATCTCTCTTTTTTCGCCATCATTTTCTGTTAGAGCTTGAACGGTGTTGTAATGATAAGGATAAAGCAACTGCTCCCTTAAAATGCGGTGAACGGTTGTTTTGTTAAAGTTTTCTTGTGCAGAAATTCTTCTAATGCTGGTTGAGGCATTTTCATCGACTCTTCTCAAAACTGCTTCTTATAATTCCACCGACCTTGTGTAATGTCTCTCCGTGGAATGGCTGTGGGTTATGCTTCCCGTTTCTTTTAATCTGAGAAATAGTCTGCTAAAGGTGTGACTATTAGGCAATCGTCTGTTCGGGAACCTTTGCGCGTAATGACGAGCTGCTAACGACGCATTTCCATCAGCTAGTCCGTAACAATACACCATATCCGCCATCTCTTCCTTAATAGGAGCCATACTTAATAGTTTTATTAAATTAAATAGTAAAATAATAATTTCGTGAAGTATTATTATTTTTTTTTGGATTAGACACCTTATCGTAATCATAGTAACGACTTAAATTAAATTTAAATTCATGATAACAATATCAACTTATGAAACTAAATCTTTGAATATCTCGAAAATGGTCCATTTTCGGACCTATGTTTATTAGGCTTTTTTTGTTTATTTTTGATCATAGAATACGCTGATGCAGTTTTGTACAATCGTTGCGGGACAGCCTGTATATAAACCTTGGGGAAGCACAACGGACCGTAGCACCTCATCTACGTATCGTTGACCTGTCATGGTCTGCTATACACGCAGCAGACGTGTACGTCCACCATATGTAATCGCACCCCATACCATAATGCTCGGTTGTCGGTGGATAGGGCGTTCTTGCACACACTAGCCATGTGTAACTCAGCAAAATTTGTTGCGCTGACACACTGATACTGGCGCACCTAAGTGAGTTAGCGCAATGTATCAACTCAATTGCGCCATAACGCAGTTGCTGATGCATCATATCTATCGATCTGCAAGATTTTTAGCCCTGTTAAACTTCTCAAAATGAGAATATGTTACGGTGGCAGTGTACAGAACGTGAATATAAAGAGTACATGGCGCGTTTTGTACAATGTCGTCATTATATTTGCTTATTTGAAGGGCTATAATAGGGTGATAAATCTGACAGATCTGTTGCATACCTATTGAGAACTTTATAGATAGTTGAAAATACCAGCCCTAAGTCTTATGCTGCCTGCGCCATAGCGGTTGTGCGTTAAACTTTGGGTCTACCAGTGTGTTGCACCTATCTAGTAAGCCACACCAGCGTACGCTACTACGCCTAAGGTGGCGCAATTGAGTTGACTCATTTTAAAGTTGGGTATCAGCGCACGTAACACACGGTACTGAGTTAACTCAATTGCGCCGCGTAGCGCAGTGTTACACATCTCTAGCACACACTGCTCGAGTAGATGATCCCAACGGCTCCGACGAACTAAAATTCGCGCATCACCGGTGCTCAATTGGAATCTTGATTCGTCGGAAAACAAAATGTCCCTCTACTCGGCAACCTACTAATGCCTAGCGTCGACCCACTCGTGACGTATGCTGCGGTGCTCGGGTGTTACTGGAATCCGCTGTATCGCACGACGCGCGCGCAGGCCACTATCTATCAAAGGCCGCCGTACAGTTCGCGTAGTGAGTGCGTCTTCCGCTGCCGGTGGCCAAACAACTCCAAGTTGCCTTGAGGAGGACACACACGACGTTAAAGCACTGAGCACAAGAGTGCGATCCTCGTGTGCTGGGGATGCGCAGGGCCGTCCCGGCCGCAGCTGAAGGTACCTATGTCCTACCTCATACCATTCTCGCCATGCCCGTTGCACTGCCGATAACGACCGCTCAAGACGACGCGCAATTTCACAGAACGATACACCATCAATGTGCATCCCCGCAAACATTCCTCGCTCAAACTCACTTAAGTAACGCGATCGCTCATCCATTGCGCACAGAATACGATAACAATGTGGTCCCTCACACCACACTAAAAACGACCGGTATTTTCCATCCACTTCGGTCTCCATAGCGACGGAATGTTCCACTTGGAAGGGCGGCTCAATCAACAATGCCGCGACGGAACAACTCGAAACTCCCTGAATAAACTCGTCTACAGTAAACGTTTGTGCTCCGCAAATATTATGGATTTAACTTCACGCGTGCAGATTATATAGGGTGTGCTCGTGAATTATTTCCAACAGTGTATTTGGTGTTACCTAATAATTCTAGTAAAGGCGCATTGCTACATTTGCAAATCTTAAAGAGATTATCAATTCCTTTTAGAAGACTATTTAACATTTTCTCGGTTTCTTTAAGAGCTTTTTCTGCTTGGTCTGCCTAAAATGTAATTTTAATAATAAATTTTTAATTTTACATGTCAAATAAGTCATAATTATGATGTTATTTTTACCTCTGCGTTTTTGTCATCTACTTCTTTTCTCAATATTTCCAATGTACTTTTTTGCTTTTCACATCTTCCATCTTGAATTTCTTTTTGTTGGTCTAAAATGTTTATTTAAATTTATATTTAATTTAATATTTTTAATCACAATGTTGATTTTTTGTTACCGATTTTAAAATGTAAATCCTGTAATTCATCACTTAAAAATTCCATTTGCTTATTCAACGCACTGATATAACTAAATAGCGCAAAGTTTTCTTCCTCTTGTTTTATAAAAGCGGCGGCGATTTCGCCGATATCTGTTAAATGCGTAAATTCGGTAATATTCGCCAACATTTCTTTATAAGCGGCGAGTTCTTTTTCTAATTCTTCTCTTTGCAACTCTCGTTTGCGTCTCTCTTTGGCTGCAAGATCGCGCATCACTCTTTTTTGTCCTTTAATACTTAAAAATGTTTCCAATTTTACATCATGATCCATCCTTCGTTCTAACTCACGCATTTCTTGCGTATGACTTATCAAATCGCTTTTAGCACGAGTACGTAAAGCTTGTAGTTTATGGCACCATTCTTCTCTTTGATCGTAAGCTATAGTTGCTTGTTCGATTAAATCAATCATGAATTTTTTTCCATGAGATAATGTTTTAATTACTCTTTCCCAAAGTTCATTAAAATGTGCTCTTTCGTGTAATAAATGGTCGATTTCAGCTCGTAGCTTGGTGTTATCAGTTAAAATTGTACAAAATCTTTTATTTGCTGTTTCTAATTTATTTTCTAAAGCTTCTAATGTTTTTTGTCCTTCTAGTACTCTTTGTTGGCATTGTTCGTCGGAGACTTGTTTCGATTTAAGATCGATTAATGCTTTGGTAACCATCCATATTTGTTCTTCCATTTCTTCAAGATGTCCTTTCTCTTGTTTTATCAAGTCCTTTGCCTCCGAATGCTCGGAAAGTAATTGTTTTAGTTTCGTTACGGTAAGTGCATCTTTTCTAAGATTGTTTTCCGAAGCGGCTACGCAAAGATCCGTTAAAATTTCATGATGTTCCTTTTTTAATATTCGAATAACATTTCCTAATTTCGATAGTTTATTCCCACCCTCCTGCGCAATTTTTCGATCCCTTTCCAAAATTTGATACTGCCTTTGAAGCCTGAAAAGCTCAGCTTCAAGTTGAAGCTGCGCCTGGAACTTTTCGGCAGGTGTTAATTCTTTCTTTTCGTTCTTCATGGTATTATTAAATCGTCTGCAAAATTATGACATACAGTTACGACGGGAAACCGACAAATAATTTATTTGTCAATTAATGACAAGATAAAGAAATTGCCCGAAAATGAGTAAATCATATGTTTCACCAAGTGTTGAGTTGCGTCTTGCTAAAGCTAATGAAAAATCTTTGGCTGATAGTATTAAAAATTGGCCTGTAAAATGGGGTTGGCTTCTAGATGAGTACAAGGCGTTGAAGGATTCTTTGGATAAAATAACGGAAAAGTCGGTAATTGTAAAAAAAAAAGAAATAACAGATTTACGAAGATTGCTTCCTGTTCCAAATTCGGTAAACCACGAATATGGTTGGCTCAGTTCTAAACCGGAATTTAAATTGGAAATTTACGGACCTGACGTACCTAAACCACCACGTGTACCCGAATAAAAACAATACGGAACAAGAAATAATTTTTTTAATATCTATTGCTTTAGAAAGGGAACGACTAAATTAAAATGAGTAATTTAATATCTAATCTAATAAATTTCTCATGATAATGTAATTTTTGTCTACATTTTACGACATAAGATTTATCATTAAAACAAAATTACTTCCGCATTACGTTTGCGGGAATATAATCTTTCCCAACAGACTTTTTATACCATTGATACAATACACCTTAAGAAATTTCGTAATAACAAAATCTCACAAAGTGAAATTGTGCATACAACAAACGAAATATAACGTGAGCACGCATGTAATGATGTCCTACGCGAAATTTGTAGAGGAAATAACGTCCCATATACATATTTGCTTTGTTTTGCTCTTCAAACATTAAGGTTATACAGGCTGTCCCGCAACGATTGTACAAAACTGCATCAGCGTATTCTATGATCAAAAAAAGCCTAATAAACATAGGTCCGAAAATGGACCATTTTCGAGATATTCAAAGATTTAGTTTCATAGGTTGATATTGTTAACATCATGAATTTAAATTTGTTTTTATAATAATTAAGTCGTTACTATGATTACGATAAGGTGTCTAATCAAAAAAAAATAATAATACTTCACGAAATTATTATTTTACTATTTAATTTAATAAAACTATTAAGTATGGCTCCTATTAATTACTCCAAGGAAGAGATGGCGGATATGGTGTATTGTTACGGACTAGCTGATGGAAATGCGTCCTTAGCAGCTCGTCATTACGCGCAAAGGTTCCCGAACAGACGATTGCCTAATAGTCACACCTTTAGCAGACTATTTCTCAGATTAAAAGAAACGGGAAGCGTAACCCACAGCCATTCCACGGAGAGACATTACACAAGGCCGGTGGAATTAGAAGAAGCAGTTTTGAGAAGAGTCGATGAAAATGCCTCAACCAGCATTGGAAGAATTTCTGCACAAGAAAACTTTAACAAAACAACCGTTCACCGCATTTTAAGGGAGCAGTTGCTTTATCCTTATCATTACAACACCGTTCAAGCTCTAACAGAAAATGATGGCTAAAAAAGAGAGATTTTTTGTAGGTGGGCCATACAGGAAGAGGTAGTAAACGTCGATTTTCCCTAAACATTGTATTTACGGATGAAGCAACATTTACTCAAAGCGGAATTTTTAATATTCATAATGTGCACGTTTGGAGCGATGAAAATCCCCATGCAATACTAGAAACTCATCATCAGTGGCGATTCAGTGTTAATGTATGGACTGGAGTTATAGGTGATCAGTTATTAGGTCCATTTTTTCTTCCAAACAGATTGACAGCCGATGCCTACATACATTTTTTACAAAATGACCTTACAGAGTGAATTACCTCAACAAATTCTAGAAGATTGCTACTTCATGCACAATGGAGCACCAGCACATTATGCACCCGCTACTCGAGCATACTTAAATAACAAATTTGGCAATAAGTGGATTGGCCGAGGAGGGCCACCTCGTTCACCAGATTTAAATCCGTTAGATTTTTGGTTTTGGGGACATTTAAAACAAATTGTTTATTCTGAAGACGTTCAAAATGTGCAGGATTTGAAGAATAAAATTAGTAACGCATTTGACACAGTAAAACAAATTCCTGGTATCTTTGAACGCATTAGAAGTTCATTTAGAAAACGTATCCGTTTGTGTTTAGAAGTAAATGGTGCGCATATTGAACATTTATTATGACATGAATCTTTTCCAATTTGTTAAATATTCCTTGTTTTTATGCTGGTTGAACGATTTTCTTCGACAATCTTTGTTACTTGTTTTGTTAAATTATTAATGAACTGTATTAATTAACTTAATATTATCTTATTATTTATTAAACTTTATCTTAACCATCGTAACCATGGTAATCATATAATTACTGCATCTAAATCGTTAGAATTAATGATGTTTACAATAGGTCAGCTTATGAAACGAAAACTTTGAATATCTCGAAATTGGTCCATTTTCGGACCTATGTTTATTAGACTTTTCTTGTCTGTTTTCGATCAGAGAATACGCTGATGCAGTATTGTACAATCGTTGCGGAACACCCTGTATACAGGTGTCTCAGCAAGACCGGTCATTAGACGTTTCTGTGGTTCTGGCCAAAATAAAAAATTGAGAATTACGTTCTCTTCGTCTAAAATATTTTCAGATTTCTAGCACTTCCGGTTATACCGGAAGTCGCCACCTACTTTATTTTTTTAAATGGAACACCTGTATATTTTTACATATTTGGATTTGTCTGTTTTCAAGGTTTATAAATAACTTTACTTTTTGTAATTTGATTCGGCCGTTCTCGAGTTATTCGAATTTTTCTAGAAAAATCTGCTCCAGCAGACATTTGTTCAAAAAATCATAGAACATTCGATTTTTGAGATATCAATTTAGGATTCAGAACATGCTTAAACAACATGATGGAGTATGTTTTGGTGCCAAGAACGGCTCTAGATCGTTTGGTCACTTTACTATGACACGTTAACTTTTCGAAATTTGGAAGCACCATAACTTCATTTTTTAAATGGCACCCCCCATATTTTATTACTTAGTCGTCTTTGGCGTCTCATTTTACATCTTTTATACTTCATATGTCCTATGCCTAACATTAATAGTTTGAGAAATAATTAGGGTTTTTTGAAAAATGCTCACATATCATATCGATATTAACCTAGTGTGCCATGGAAAACAAATGTTTAATGACTTATTGACAAACGTCAACGTCTGATTTACGTTGTTTGATGCTTGTGAGTCTAAAACCAGTTAAAATGGATATTAATAACGTAAATAATGTTTATACAAATAAAGAAATCCATAATTTATTTTTTGTGCACGAAAAGTGCGACAAAGTTTTTAGTAGAACTTGCAGAATGTTTAATGAAAATTATCCGCATTTACCTCCGATGACAAAAGATAAATTTAGAATCACGTGTTAAACTGACCAAAAAATGTAGTAGATAATGCAACGGAACAGGTGAATGCCTTGGCTTATTTCGAGCCCAGTCCCAACACCTCAATTCGAGCTGCCAAAGAAGATCTAGGAATCATACTACGAACTTTGTCGCGCTTTTTATGCATAAAAAATAAATTAAGAATTTCTTGATTTGTGTAAATATTACTTTCGTTATTGTTATCGATTTTAACTCTTTTCAGTACTAATATTAAGGGACATAACAGATAATTATTAGCTCACATGCATCAAGTGACGTAAACAAGTGAGTCTTTGACAAGAACTCATTGAGAAGCCTTGTTTTTCATAGCACACTAGGCTAAATATCCATATGATATGTGTGCATTTTTCAAAAAAGCCTAATTATCTCCTAAACTATTAATGTTAGGTATGGGACATATGGGATATAAAAGATGTAGACCTGTCGGAAGAAGGGGTAGCATTCTACAGGGGAAACCTCGACACTTGGCAACAGAAGATACAAGAGATCAATGGTTGGGAAGAACTTATTCAGGTAGTGCGGAAGGCAACACTGAAAAGGGAACGACTGGTATGATGGCGAGTGCAGGAAGGCGAAGAGGGAGGCGAGAAGGAGGTTGAGGCAGTGGAGACGGGGGAAGATAGGGGTGGATAGATATAGGGAGGCCAGGAGAGGATACAGAGAGTTATGCAGTAGAAAGAAAACAGAACTGAGGGAGAAGGAGGCGGCAGAGATTAGAAGGATAACAAGGGAAGGGGAGGTCTGGAGGTATCTGAAAAAGAGAAAGAAGGGTAGGGAGAGGATAACCAGCGAAATACCCATGACAGATTGGAAGAGTTACTTTATGGGATTATTGGGAGGGGTTGAAACGAGGCTAACGGGTTTGGGAGGCTATGAGGGAGATGGGGGAGAGGAGATAGCAGAAGAGGAGATGGAAGCAGTGCTTAGGGGATTGAAGAAGGGAAAGGCGCCAGGGGAAGATGGGATCCAGAACGAGGCATGGTTGGAAGCATCAAGTGTGGTGATAGTGAAGTTGTTGGAGGGGATGAATAGCGTATGGAGAGGGGGTGGGTTTCCGGAGGGATGGAAAGTGGGGTTAATTATAATTAAAAGTGGAGATGGGAGGGAAAAGAGATCGAGGGGGTTAGGGAGTATACTTACTTGGGGTATGTGTTCAGGGAGGACAACAGGGAGGGGTCGCATGTGATAGCTATGGCAAAAAAGGCGAATAAGGTGATGGGACAAGTATGGGGTTGGGGGAAGAGAGTTTTTGGAAGGAATGTGGCAGCGAGGAAGATTATGTTTGTAGGCCTGGTTAGCAGTGTGTTGATGTATGGAGCAGAGGTATGGGGATGGAGAGAGCAGGCAATGCTGGAGGACGTGCAAGCTAGATACTGGAGATGGGTGCTTGGGGTGGCGAGAGAAACACCGGGGTATATAGTGAGGGAAGAGGTAAAGGTGGATAAGGTCAGAGTGGAGGCGGGCAGGAGAGCAGTGAAATATGAAGAAAGAATAGAAGGGAGGCCAAACTGCGGGATCTTGGGGGAGTGTTGGAGGGAAATTAGAGAGGGAAATGATCAGATATGGGAAGGAGACAGAGACAACTATTATAGACGAGCGGGCTACTCGGTAACTGAGATAAATAGTAGACGAAGGGTGGGTAGAGAGATGTGGAGGGAGTTGAGGGATAGGGACCGAGATGTGCAGAGACAGGAAAGAAGGACACAAATAAAAGAGGGGAGGTATAACGAAAGGTACAGGGACATAATAACGGAGGGGCTGCCTAGATACTTGTTATTGGAAGGAGATGAGGAAGGGAAGAAGTTGGTGGCTAGGTTCCGTTGTGGAAACGAGGAGAGAGCTAACAGATACTGGATGGCCGATGAGGAGAGGTGGTGTAGGCTATGCAGGGAGGAATGGGAAACGTTGGAAAATATGTTGAATGGGTGCAGTGAGTTGAGGGAGGTGGAGTTGGACTGAGATCAGATCTTAGGAGAGGGGGGAGAGGGGAAACGATGGATGAGAATGTATTAAGGGGAAAATTGTAAATATCAAAAACAATAAAATGCTTATATAAATAATCAAACGAAGCTCTTTATGGAATCGTGCCTGGACCAAAGCTTTCTTATCTTTTTTTAATTGTTTATTTTCTTCGGTAATAGCTGACCACTTTCGAAAGGGTAGATTATATGATATGTGTAAAATCATCTCCATGCAATGCATCCAGGCATGTAGCGTTGATAATCCATAGCGAAATGCATTAATATTTTCTGGTCTTGCTGCCACCTTTGCACCGCAAATAGTGTAACATGAAGGTGTACCTGTTATTGTTTGGGGAAATTTTCCATCTATCATAGTGAGAAACATATCATGTTTGATTTGTATTGCTTTTCCTGGCTTTGTAATTACCAATTGACTCAAACTATCAATTTGACTTAGCCATCCACAACGGCTTTCGTTCGAGATGAGGAAGGGAAGAAGTTGGTGGCTAGGTTCCGTTGTGGAAACGAGGAGAGAGCTAACAGATACTGGATGGTCGATGAGGAGAGGTGGTGTAGGCTATGCAGGGAGGAATGGGAAACGTTGGAACATATGTTGAATGGGTGCAGTGAGTTGAGGGAGGAGGAGTTGGACCGAGGGCAGATCTTAGGAGAGGGGGAGAGGGGAAACGATGGATGAGAATAGTTGTGGAGGTAAGGAGACAAAGGGAAGGATGAGGGGATGATTGGGCCGAGAGTATGGAAATGGAGGAAGAGGGTAGAGGGTGAAAATAATATACTAATAATATATATTAGAATGTATTAAGGGGATACAAATTGTAAATATTAAAAACAATAAATGCTTATTATATAGATGTAGAATGAGACGCCGAAGACGACTAAGTAATAAAATATGGGGGTGCCATTTAAAAAAATGAAGTTATGGTACTTCCAAATTTTGAAAAGTTAACGTGCTATAGTAGAGTGACCAAACGTTCTAGACAGCCGTTCTCGGCACTAAAACATACTCCATCATGTTGTTTAAGCATATTCTGAATCCTAAATTGATATCCCAAAAATCGAGTGTTCTTTGATTTTTTGAACAAATGTCTACTGGAGCAGATTTTTCTAGAAAAATTCGAATAACTCGAGAACGGCCGAATCAAATTGCAAAAAGTAAAGTTATTTATAAACCCTGAAAACAGACAAATCCAAATATGTAAAAATATACAGGGTGTTCCATTTAAAAAAATAAAGTAGGTGGCGACTTCCGGTATAACCGGAAGTGCAAGAAATCTGAAAATATTTTAGTCGAAGAGATCGTAATTGATAATACTTAAGTCTGAATTCGCAAATTTTTATTTTCGCCAGAACCCCAGAAACGTCTAATGACCGGTCTCGCTGAGACATCCTGTATATTTGCAAAGCCGTTTAAATTGTTATAAATTATTAAAAATTTTATAATAGAGTTTTAATCACTTAAAACTATCTTAGAAGTGTTCGAAAATATTTTTAGAAAGTCACTAAAAAGCGTTTATTATCAAAATTCGTCCAAAGCAGCAGTTACGATTCGCTAAAAATGCAAATTGAGTTCTTCAATCACTCTATCTTAGTATTCCCTAAAATTCAAGAGTTTCAAACACATCAAGCTGATTTCTTCTCATAATCATATAGTTTTGAACATACCATTCAAAATCACGTTATATAATATATCGATCCAGTTTCGAATCGTAATAATTTCACTCAGTATCAATTAGTAAGTGTAGAAATTAAACCCGGTTTGGTTTTTTTTTAGATATCTAAGCATTTTTTTTTATTTTAAAGTATGTTTCTTGATTAAGTATTCCTTCTCGAATTATTAGATAATCGTGTTGTAAGAACTTTGGTTGTAAACAGTGAGTTATTACGAAGTCTTCTAATTCGATAAAACATAATCAAGATTTTTTGAAAATCATTATTGTTTGTTAGAATGATAACAAAAAAAAAGTTTTGACGCAATAATAGGAAAAAAAGTAGTACTTAAATATGTTTTCACTTTACGAGATTGTTTGTTTGCAAATTAGATGTTTGTGTAAAAATTTGAGACTTTGAATATAAATTCGAAATAATTTTAATATCCAACTACATAAATAAATTTAATTAATGTCTCACTTATATAACGAACGTTAACTTTTCTATTAATTTTATTCTCTTGTGGGTTTTACGAATGAAAATAATTTTGATTGGACACCCCACAGAGGTGTGTATGCTCACTTATAAAGAGCAAGTTGGTTTCACGAAAAGCCATAACCCCTCCCTAAATTTTCTATGGCGATATAAAAGACGCCGGTCGCTGTTTCTTTGTGACATAAGATAACAAATTTTCATTTTAACCCGATCAATAAATTAGTTTCTTTTGAAAGTGTATTAACAAAAATGAAAGGAAAATTAACGAAATTTCTCGTCGATTACGCGATAAATAGATCTTATCTTAAATCCGGTAATAGTTATTCGACCGCGCTTGGTGTTTTGGATGAAAATTTCGGGGATTTACCGAGAAAAATTACGGAAGAAAATAATGTTAAACCGTACGAATCAATTCCGGGACCTAAAAAATTACCGTTTATAGGAAATGGGTGGAGATTTGCTCCAGTTATAGGTAAAAGAAATTATTTAAATAAAAAATTATATTAAATAAATATAATTTAGGTCAATATCAAATACAAGAATTAGATAAAGTAATGTGGTCTTTATATTGGGATTATGGAAAAATGGTGAGAGTAAGTGGATTATTTGGTCACCCGGATTTATTATTCGTTTTTGATGGGGATATAATAAAAAGCATCTTTAAGTTGGAGGAGGAATTACCTCATAGACCTTCAATGCCGTCGCTACATTATTATAAGCAGAGATTAAAAAAAGACTTTTTTGGGTCGAGTCCCGGAGCTGTTGGAGTGTAAGTAAAATTTAAGTGAAAAATGAGTGATTATTTATATTTTAATAGTCACGGACCTTTATGGGATGAGTTCCGAAGAAATGTTCAACAAATTGTTTTACAACCATCAATTGCAAGGACTTATTATGGACCATTAGATGAAATTGCCACAGAGTTCATCAATCGGTAATTTATTTATTATCATTACAATTACTTTTGAACGCTATAATTAACCATTTAATTTTTTTTTAACACAACACTGATTCTTATCTAAATTCAATGTTTAAAACGGATACAATAAGATATTGACGTAGATAATACTTTTACCACAAAGGTGAGGTTGGTAAATATATATTCTTTTGTGTGACTAAAAGAAAATTAAACTTAAGTGTTATTTTCTCTTTTACTCCAGGAAAAAAATGATTAAATCGATTTTTATGTTGAAAAGTGTGACATTAATTAATTTAAAAGTTATGATGCAATATTTGTGATTTATTTTATATATTTTTCAAATAATACATCGTCGTATATCTCAAATCAAGTTCTTGTCCATACTCTAGACCTGCCTCTTTGTGATTTTTATTTGTTTCTTCAAACTTCATTTGTCGAGTAAAAAGTTTGAAGACGACTACAAATTTTAAAATGAAGTAAAACCTTTTACGAAGAAGCTTGTGCCTCCTTGAGGCCTCCCTTAATATTAACGGCGATTTTGTTAAAATCAACTCTTCGCATTCAGATGTCCAACATTCTTACCAGCGATGATTTAGCACTTTTTGCATCTTCTCACTATTTTCTTCTCTTCAAACAATATTAATCTTCTGCAGGCAATATCAAATCATTCGCAACCAATATCTAGACTTTTGTAAGTTGTACCTAATCTTCTGCTAGCAATGTTTAGTCTTCTGCCATCTAGTCTTCAACAAGGAGTACCTAATTTCCTGTAAACAGTGTTTGGTGATTTGTCAAGCAATGTCAAATTTTCTGCCAGAAGTATTTAGGATTTTACAAGCAGTACCTAGTTTTCTGTTAGTAAAATTTAACCTTCTAGTCTTTTGTCATTATACAACATGATTACACTACATGCATGCAACTATCATCTCGTCTGTTTGAGTCAACTGCTGTGTCATGGAAGTGTCAAATCTTCTTTCAACCATGTATGTTATTGCTTATTTGCAGATTCTTATTTTGTTTTCCATTTTGAGATATCTGTTTCTCTGTCTGCCAATATTTTTCCAGTGTTTGTCTTAGATACGCTTCCTGATTTTGGTAGATTTTGTCCTTCTATTACTTATTGGGAGTATTCTTAAGCTTCAGATTACAATTTTTTTTAGAGATTTTGCTTATCAATATTAATATTAAGTCATGTAAAATAATGAATTACTGATATTTAGTATTAATTTTAAATTTTTGTAGAAAATAATTTAACCGTTGAACTATATTTGTAAATAAACATGTATTACGACTTCATGCGTATCGGAAATCATATGTAATAATATATAACTGGATATAACGTAACAAAACTCGACGTCTGAACAATTCCGACAATCATCGTTGTCATTGCCTCATATCATCTTTTGTCGACTACCTACTAATTCGATTTCACTATATTCAACACGATTTACGACGACTTCCACTTGTACTCGTTAGAAGAAGCAAGAAAGAAATAAAAATCGCGCAAAACTAATGGTGACGCAATCGTTTCATGCTAGGTCAAAAAATAAATATCAAATTTTTTACGCAACGCAATAATGACTAAGTAGAATGGACGCGCTAGAAACCGTTTCAGTTTCACAACTTTTCAATGATTTCAATATACTTTGGGATTTGATTTAGAAACGCTTTTTTGTTTTCCTCAAGCGCAATTAAGGTACTATCTTAATAGTAGGTTGATTTCAATGAACTTAATATCTTGTTGTATTCCTTGAACTTACTAGCATTGACTGCAAACTTTGTACGATTATAAAAAAAAATTTGAAATTGCAAAATAATTGCAACCTTGAAATGCCATAAAGATAACTGATAAATAGATCATTGCTATTATTAAATAATAAACTTAAATATTGATTGATTTGCGTGGTTTTTGCTATCGACATTATAACATTTGTAAATACTCCTTTATCATTGACACGAATTTAAATGTATGAATATTCATTTCTACACAAATAGGAAACCAAACAATTAACTTTTTTTGTGTTTATTTAGCATAGATACGTATCTATTGGATGAAAAAGACGAACTTCCTGCTAATTTTATGAGCGAACTTAACAAGTGGGCTTTAGAATGTAAGTATAGTAGGAGTTATAGAAAATTATTTTTTGTATGCATATCAAGCAGAGTTGAAAAAACCAAGAAAAACTAGAACTAACATTATTACTAGAACATTAGTCTTAGAACTAGAAACATTTGCACTAGACCTAAAACCCGAATGATTCTAATTCTAAATAAAGTGTTAGTTCTAGTTTTACACTAGCACTGTTACTACGTCAGCAGAGGACTAGAACTCTGTAAAACTAGAACTAAAACTATACCTAGAACTAGAGTTTGTATCTGATTTCGTAATCCTTTCTCAGTATTATCTATCTCAGTATTCACTTCCTCAGCTGCAATGTTAAATGCCTGTATTAACCACCGTATGCCATCATCATACTATACAGCCGTTATCAGCTAAGAGGACGGCATCATCTGCATAGCACTCAACTTTGATTTTGTAATACAACTTCATAGTGTAACCATACGTACATACTTTGCAATGTTTGCCCTGTTTTAATTCTTTTATCCTTACTTTATCAAACGTTTTGGTTAGATCAACGGCACAGAGGAAGGCTTCCTGACGTTTTTTTGCAGGGATTCTGTGATTTTTTGATGCTCTCAACATTTTCCTCAACATTGTGTGATCCGTACATGTCATTTTTCATCTCGTTACTAAATATTGCCATGCAGCATTTATTTAGGCAACTTTTGCAATCAGAAGTACGTGAGCAAACGACACACTCAAATGTATGTAAATCTGATGATTTCTGGAAAAAAAGACCAAACCAGGGACAACAGAGGCAATCCGCCAATAGATTGGCGGAAATTGCTCAACATTAAGGTCGGACGATCGCGATGACCAGGCTTCGACCTACCCATCTTCCGAGAAGTACCTTATCTGGATCATTTGTCTCGAGCAATAAATCCCAAAGTTTATGCGTATAGGTTGCGAATAAACCTGTATAGTATAACTAGAATCATTAGGGTTTAGCCGTCTAAAGAGACGTATGGCTAAACCCAAATGTTTCTAGTTCTATGTCTAATGTTACTTTTAGTGCACTGCCACTAGAAGTGTATAACTAGAACTATCACTATACCTAGAATTAGAATCATTTCTCGAATGATTCTAGTTATTTTGTTAAGAACAAAATTTGTTATAACTTTCGTTCGAAAAGTTTTTCTGTGCATGCTCAGATTTAAATTTATTCAATTTTATAGTTGTTGCCTCCTGAGGTCATCATAGTTGACTCCATGCACTTTTGTAGTGCCAAGAATACGTTATCTAATTTTTCTTTAGTTAATGCGTTGAAGGCACTTTTAACACAATCTATTAATTCATTCATAGTTTTTGGCGATTTTGATATTTTGAGAATTCCTGGCTTGAACCTAAGAAATGGTGATATCTATGATGGCATTCACTATAGATTATGTTATCTTGATTCATTATCATCAATTTTTAAGCATAACGTTTTTCTCCATCACCTTTAGTTTTCTACTTATAACAGAATTTAACGCAGATGATTGTCAATTTTGATATTTTGAGAATTCCTGGCTTGAACCTAAGAAATGGTGATACCTATAATGGCATTGACTATAGATTATGTTATCTTGATTCATTATCATCAATTTTTAAGCAAAACGTTTTTCTCTATCACCTTTATTTTTCTACTTATAACAGAATTTAACGCAGATGATTGTCAACTTTGATATTTTGGGAATTCCTGGCTTGAACCTAAGAAATGGTGGTATCTATGGTGGCATTGACTATAGATTATGTTATCTTGATTCATTATCATCAATTTTTAAGCAAAACGTTTTTCTCCATCACCTTTAGTTTTCTACTTATACCAGAATTTAACGTAGATGATTGTCAATTTTGATATTTTGAGAATTCCTGGCTTGACCCTAAGAAATGGTGGTATCTATGGTGGCATTGACTATAGATTATGTTATCTTGATTCATTATCATCAATTTTTAAACAAAGCGGTTTTTTCCATCACCTTTATTTTTCTACTTATAACAGAATTTAACGCAGATGATTGTCAACTTTGATATTTTGAGAATTACTGGCTTGAACCTAAGAAATGGTGGTATCTATGGTGGCATTGACTATAGATTATGTTATCTTGATACATTATCATCAATTTTTAAGTAAAACGTTTTTCTCCATCACCTTTATTTTTCTACTTATAACCGAATTTCACGCAGATGATTGTCAATTTTGATATTTTGAGAATTCCTGGCTTGAACCTAAGAAATGGTGATATCTATGGTGGCATTGACTATAGATTATGTTAGCTTGATTCATTATCATCAATTTTTAGCAAAACGGTTTTTTCCATCACCTTTATTTTTCTACTTATAACAGAATTTAACGCAGATGATTGTCAGTTTTGATATTTTGAGAATTCCTGGCTTGAACCTAAGAAATGGTGATATCTATGGTGGCATTGACTATAGATTATGTTAGCTTGATTCATTATCATCAATTTTTAGCAAAACGGTTTTTTCCATCACCTTTATTTTTCTACTTATAACAGAATTTAACGCAGATGATTGTCAGTTTTGATATTTTGAGAATTCCTGGCTTGAACCTAAGAAATGGTGATATCTATGGTGGCATTGACTATAGATTATGTTATCTTGATTCATTATCATCAATTTTTAAGTAAAACGTTTTTCTCTATCACCTTTATTTTTCTACTTATACCAGAATTTAACGCAGATGATTGTCAATTTTGATATTTTGAGAATTTCAATTACGGAAAAGATTTTGCTAAGAATTGAGCTTCTTTTAAAACAACGTGCTGCAAATAGTAAATAGCATTGAAGAAGCTAAGGTTTAAAACATTCAAATCAGTACTATCCGATGGCTGTCAGCAATTCTGCATCGTTTTCATAAGATGCGATGTTGCATTATCTTGTTGAACATAAATTGTCTAACTCGATGTTTTTGGTCACCATTGTTCTTCTTGTCCGGTTCTTGCTACTTCTTTTTGCAGGTTCTTTATGCACAAAAGGCCAGAGTCCTATTTTGACGTTGAAATACTGAATTTTAGCACTGTCATAACTTAAATTTTGAACCGTTTACTTTTACAGCGTCTTTCTAGTTCTGCTTCGTCTTTACGTCACTTTAGTACATTTCGTGACAAATATCTCCCATAGTTTTGGCACAATGAGTATCTTGTAATTAAATTAAAATTACATTAGATTATATTAAATGGATAGAAACTCGTTAATTCTCCAAACTTTCCTTAATCGATAAATTTTAGAGAAATGTTTACCATAATTTGGGACAAAGGTATCTTATATCGTCATCACAATTGCTGTATCCAGAAAGTTTAATTCAATTCAAAGGATTATTATGTTATAGTTAAAATTATTAAGTATGAATAACAAAGTTAATGCATAAATGGATCAATATATTATTATATCAAACCTAAGTAGTATTAAGTAAACAACTTCCATTTATCTTATCCAAAACTGTTTAATAACAATATTATATTTTTTAAGCTGTTGCTAGAGTATCATTAGATACAAGATTAGGATGTTTGAAACCAAATTTGGCTAAAAATTCGGAACAAAAAAAAATAATCAACTCGATCCTAACATTTTTTAAAAACGTCCCTGAAGTGGAACTTCGTTTTCCAATTTGGCGACTCTACCACAACAAAAATTTCAGGGATTACATAGCCGCGTTGGAAACGTTCAGAACGTAAGTATTATAGTATCTTTTAATGGTATATAACTATACATAATAACGACCCATAAGCAATTCTTAAAACGGCCACTTGTTGTATCTCGTTATATCACCACTGGCACAGTTCAACGTGCGTTATATAACAGTTGTCGTGAGTATAAAATGAACCCGTAGCTATGTGGGTTACGTTTCCGTAAACGTAAGCCGATTTTACAAAATTCTGGATGCCGTAGGTGTCTTGAACGGAGCTGGATGCCGTTCAATAGGTCATAAAGATTTATTCTCTTTTAAATGTCTCTCGAACGTGAAATATCGACGAAAAAAGGTGCGGTTTTTGTTTGTTATTTAATCTTTAACGGCAGATGTGTACATTTTAATTGTGCACATTTCTTCTTCGTTATATCATCGATCATGTAACAAGTTCGTTCGCCAGCCTCCTTCGAATCTCTAGCATAATAGAATCGAAAGTACGCGAGGAGAAAGATTCTCGGCATAAACTTGGCATTGAAAGTGATCGTGAGGTAATCGGCTGTCTAGAACGTTAAACTCTTTCATTACTTAATAGTTTGACATACTTTTACGAACGAGAAAAAAATATTTTTCATTTTAAATTATTTCCAGATTATGTGTTAACCATATTAATGAAGCAATACAAAAAGATGTTCCAGGAAGAACATCGATTGTTAAAAGAATTGTTGAAAGAACTGGTAGTCCTAGATTAGCGACGGTTTTAGCGTTAGATTTCTTTTTAGTTGGAGTTGATACAGTGAGAAAAATTAAATAATTAATTAATAATTTTTATTTTATGATTTATTTTAAGACATCAATAACTATAGCTTCAACTATGTATCATTTATCACAAAACCAAGAGAAACAAACAAAATTGTACGAAGAATTAAGAAATATTATCCCAAATTTGAATCAACCTGTTAATTTATCTTGCGATTTATCATATTTAAAAGCGTGCGTAAAAGAAACTTTGAGGTATTTTAAATCTTTTTTTTAATTAATTTTTTTAAATTGAATTTTTTGTAGGTTAAAACCGGTGGTTTTGGGGAACGGAAGAAGTTTACAATCGGAAAGGGTTATTGATGGATATTTAGTACCAAAAGGAGTAATTTAATCGGTTATTTAAGATTAAATAAATGTAATTGATTTTTTATAGACTCACGTTATTTTTCCGCATTTAGTGGTGGGTAATTTGGAGAAATATTTTAGTGAGCCGAGTAAATTTATCCCGGAACGTTGGTTAAAAGAAAACAAAGATGCGGAAAAATTTCATCCATTTGTGTCGCTACCATTTGGTTATGGGCGAAGAGCTTGTTTAGGAAAACGATTCGCCGAGGCGGAGTTGTATATTTTATTAGCGAAAGTTTGTTTTGTTTCTTCTAAACACCCATTCATTCGAATTTTATTCGTTTTAATTTTATTTTCAGATCTTTCGCAAATACAAAGTGGAATATAATTATGGAAAGATGACTTACAAAGTTGTCCCGACTTATACACCTATAAATCCGTTAAAATTTAAACTTACAAGACGAGAATAAAATATTTTTTTTTATTATTATACTTTAATGCTAATTTTAATACAAATATAGTACAAACGAATTTTATTTCATGCACTCCTCGGGAACCTCCGAGAATCCTGACATATTTGCGCATTCCAACTCATAATCATTATACTCTGAGCTTGTTATAGAAATTTCTTTTTTAATTTGATTACCGTTTTCATCGACGCATCTACAAAATCCTCTCCTACATTGCATCGGGCAATAATTACCATTTTTTAAACATTCCGGTTTTTGTTCCGTGGTTATGCTTCTTGCGCGAGCACAAGCTTAAAAATTAATAATTTATACAATAAAAACAAATAAAAACATTTTTTTTATAGTTTACTTACCACAATTCATTATTTTAACCATATCTGTATAATCATTTTCATTTAGCGATACTTTAAAACCTTCTAATTGATTACCTTCAGGGTCTGAACAATAATAACTAAAATTATTAAATTATTATTAAAAATTATTTAATGAAAAGTGATATTAACCCTTTTGCATCATTCATAGAAATGACAAAGTGTCTATACAGAGTAATTTAAATTCGACCCCAATCATTGGGATCTCAGAATCCTACAGAGATACAGAAACGGTTAAATGAATTCGATTTTCACACCAAAAAATAGGATAATTAATTCTGATTTCAATGATATATCACACAATGTATTTCATTTAAAAAAACATTGAATTATTCACAAAAAAGAATAAACCTGATGATAGTTTCACGAAAACCATACGTCGGAGAAAATTTCTAGTTGTGTCATGACATTTTTCATAAAAAGTTGCCTTAAGAATGTTTTTTCAGATTCATGAAAAAACGAAAAAGTCATTTTTTTTGTTTTTCGGCCATATGTTAACCCTTTGTGTCCCAAGAAGTCAAAAATTTTGAAACTTTGTAACAGAATTAAAACGCTATCAAAATACACTCAGTAAAGGCCTTTAGAATCAATTTTAGCAAAATATGCAATCCCCCCACTCCAGGGGGATAATGGTACTTCAGAGTACCGTCAAGCATTAGAATAGTATATTAAAAAATAAGTTTCGTAAGACACGTTTGAAGTGCACGAATTCAAATTGAAAAACGAGTGGCGAAGCCACGAGTTTTTTAATGAATGAGTGCTTTAAGTCTTATGAAACGTGTTTTTTATGCTATTTTTTGTAATTCGCGTTTTTATCCCTTTTTTTTAACAAAAATAAAATAAATTTTGACAATGTAGGGAAATAGGTATGCAGCAGTTGGTAACACCGTAACACTTGAAAATAGAAATTTGAATTGACAATTAGAAACTGTCAAAACACAAAATGTATTCACCTGAAAAAAGTGTTTCATGTACACCTCCCAAAATAAGAGAAATTGCTCAGTGTTCAATGTCCTCATCATTGTGGACCTTGTATTCGATGCTAAGAACGTGTTTAAACATCCATAGACAAACATTGTCACATTGACAACTAGAAAAATTAATGACCCAATGTCACCAACTTGAACTGGTTCCATAAAATGTTACTAAAATCTCATTACAGCATCGGATGCTGTAAAGAGTCTCATTACAGCACCCGTTTGAGTACTGTTATAGCTTCCATTACCGTAGCGAATTACAAAAAATATATTTTAGTGATGTTGCAGTATACAAAAACTTTTATTGCTAATATAAAAATAATACACTTTTTATTACGTTGGAAAATAAGTAATACTTGCTTTAGCTAAATCACATTATGACATTCAGAAAAAGAGTTCTTTCACTACAACATAAATAAACATTGCACGCAGTACATTTTGAGTGGGGTTTAGCTTTGGCAGAACGATTTTCACAACTTCTTCTTAATCAGACCTATATCTATAGAACGACAAAAATCTGATAGAATATTGAGAAAAAACATATTGAGCAAAAACTAACATTTTCACATAGTCGTGTTTATTGAAATTAAGAAATGAAACTTATTTTAAATGGAAGCTTAAAGCTTTCTCTTTAAAATGATGTATAATAATGGTTGTGTTGGATCACAAAAATGTAGAGGAAAAAGCATGTTGAAATTAAACTTACATTTTTGTATAACCTAAAAATGTCAAAAAGGTACCAATTTAAAAATTCCTGGAAGCCGTATTTAATGAAATTAAGGAATGAGACTTATTCTAAATTAAAGATCAAAGCTTTCTCTTTAAAATGATGTATAATAATTGTTCGGTTGGATAAGAAAAATATTGAGGAAAAAACTAATGACATAAAACTTACATTTTCGTATAACAGTGTCAAAAAAGATGCTGATTATATAATTGAGGAAGCATGTTTCTGTAAAACCAAGAAAAGCCTGTGCCACCACTTCTTGGAACAGCGGTCGGTTGCATACACTTGTCGAAGTTGATCTGCATGATCTACCGAACGCAGTAGTTGAAGGACAATCCTTTCACCTAATCCATAAGTTTGAAGTTTTTCTTCAGTTTCAGGAGATTTTCCCTCATACACATCAAATTTCTATATGTACCCTTTTTTATCTGCTAAGCACCTGGCTTATAACCCCTTTTTATGGGCCCCTCTCTTTGAAGACTATCATGGATTCATCCACAGCAAACTGCCTAGTACCATGATAATAACTGTAAAAGTGACGGTTAAGTATTTCAAAATACGGGCGGATCTTGTATAGTTTATCCGTATTATTCTTGGAATGTTATCGTTGATATGCAGATATGATAAAATCTCCTGAAACCTGTTACGGGTCATTGTTCATATGACAAGTGATACATCCCCAAGTCTTCAGCATTACTCCAGAAGTAATGTATTTATAGCTTGGCAAACTGTGATAACTCATTAAGAAATGTATGGCAATATTTTCTTTCAAGTTTAGCATTTTATTCCTTTGGGTGGCGTACAAATTACTATAAAGTATCACCAATTATTCCCTCTGGATAATGATATCCTAGAATTTCAGTCTGTTTTTCCCGTTTTCTCCATTTTCTACCAATTTCTGCCTTGTTCTTCTTGTTGGGCCCTTTGCCACGTATTTCTACTACTTCACTATCACTTTCCTAATTTTCATTATTTAGTTGTTCTAGTTCTTCATCTTCCAGCATAGGTACCCCACTAACACTAGTAATAACAATGTCATCTTCTATTTCTCAATCTCAATATTGTACCTGTTATTATCCTGGCGGTACTTTTACGTACCAAACACAAAATGTACCTTTTTTCGGGATAAAAATAAGAAATGTTTGAAAATTGAAACAAATCACACCTAATAACCATTTATCAAAGAGATACCTTTTTGAACAACAAAATTCAACAACACTAAACTTCTAACCTTTCATCTGGATGAATAAGTTTAAATATACCTAAAAACCTTGCAGTGCGGATTGCGTCATTTTTTATACAGATTCTTTCTTGTATAGTAGAAAGTACAGACAGCTCTAAATTCACCGAATAGATGACTACAGTTTAAAATGAGTGTTTAAAACTACCGGTACTTTAAAGTACCGTCGGGACACAAAGGGTTAAAAATTAAAACGGCTAGATCCAAAAACTTAGTTGAAAAATGATGAGCTCTAAGATACGCAACTTTGCCCCCATTTAACCATTTCTATATCTCTTATGGTTTCTGAGATCGCAATGGTGGAGGTCGAATTTGAATTACCCTGTATAGCCATTTCTTTCCTGGATGTTTTAATCACTAAGAAGACGAACTAGAAATATTCGAGTTAAGCTATGCGTCTTTCAAGACGGCTAAACCCAAATATTTCTAGGTTTAGTGCAGAGCTAGGTCGGATACAGGAAGAAAGTATTCGAATACCGGATACTTACAATGTATCCGAATACTTTTTTAAAAAAGTACGGATACTTTCTCCATAAATTAAGTTAAATTAATATATTGTCATCCATATTTTACTTATAGTGACTCCTAATCTTTTCAATAATGTATTAATGCCGGTTCTGGATCAGGAGCGGCTACTTGTGACGTCACGCTCCAATGTTATAAGTTATAAGTATAGGGAAAGTGACCAACTTAAATCTGGGGGGCCAAAAAGTTACTTGATTTAGGTTGGTTGAGTTCAAGGCTACATTTTTAAGTTAGGTTTCCCACAGAACTCTACAATTTTAAATTTTTTTTTAGGTAAGCGTCCGCTACGTCACCAGATTTAGTTACTTTTCCAATACCAACCTAAATCTAGTAACTTTTGGCCCCCCGGATTTAAGTTGGTCACTTTCCCTATACTTATAACATTGGAGCGTGACATTACAAGGAGCCGCTCCTGATCCAGAACCGGCATTAATACATTATTGAAAAGATTAGGAGTCACTATAAGTTGGTGAAATTTAGTGTACACTTGCTAGGAAATGAGTTCTTTGAATTTTTTCTAAAAGGGGAAATTTAGTGTACAAATTTTAGTCGGAGAGAGACCTCGATTTTCTCACAGTAATAAAAGAGAAGAACAACTAACTTCCTTCCAACATGTAAAGCCACAATTATTGATGTAGTCACAAAAGATGTACAGTATGTAGTAGAAGAAACTGAAAAAAATGAGGATTCAAACACTCTGGTGTATATGTACGTGTGTAATAATAGAATCTATATATATATATAAATGAATGTTTGTCTGTATGTCCTTTATAGAATCGTAAACTATGCATTTGATCATGTGATGATCTTTAGCAAAGTAGTTGTGCATGAGCTCACGAAGGTTTCTAAGTTGGTACGACCAATTTTCGATAATTCTCGAAATCAATAAAATGACTCAAAATGAATTGAATATTTGCGTAATGTCTTTCCTTCAAATTTATTTTAGTTGGTGGCGTAGAGATTTTAGCCATCTTTAGAGACATGCGGGTAAACCCAAATGAAGTCCATTTTGGGGCCACTATTGTTCTCTACTTATACATCTGATTTTGACCAGGTTCTTGAGCATTCGCAGATTCACTTGTATGCAGACGATACACAGCTTCTGCTGAATTTTAATCCAAATAATTGGGTTGATGCCTGCATAAAATTTAACTCAGATATAGCATTATTTTCTGATGTTGCGAAACGCCATGAACTTGTGCTAAATCCATTTAAGTCTTCTGTTCTTCTGTTTTCCGGTAGTGTCACAAGGAGAGCGATTAAGCCTTTGATATCCGGTCAATTGGTGGTGGATGGCAAACCTCTTACTGTTTCTGATGATATAAAAATTTTAGGAGTCACATTGGATCATCAGTTGAGGTTTGAGGAGCATGTGGCCAGGTGCTTGAGGGGCGGGTATGGCGCCCTGCGTCTCTTGTATGCCCATAGGGATGTCTTAAGTGAAAAATTAAAAATTATGCTGTGGTTCTAAGCAAATTAAATCACTGCGACGTTGTTTATGGTCCAAATTCAACGGAGGCGAGTGGGCGTCGTATCCAGAACCTCCAGAACGGTTGTCTGAGGTTTATTTACGGATTTCGTAAATATGACCATATTAGTCATAAGTTGGCAGAGACTGGGTGGTTGAACATGAAGAACAGACGTAAACTGCATGCAACTTGCGTTTATTATAAAATTATTAAATGTCAGCGGCCTCCTTACGTGCTGCAACGCCTATCTTTCAGAAGCGATGTCCATAACATTAATATAAGGAGGAAAGATGTATTGACGGTACCAAGCCGCGCTCCGCACCGATCCTTTTCCTACCAGATAGCTAAAACATACAATGATCTACCGATGAACCTTATAGGATTGAACTGTATTTCGTTCAAGAGTAAATTAAAATCCTCCCTCCTGCTTGAGTCATCATGATTTTTTTATATTATATTCTGAGTTACGAATGTATCGCTTTATACTGGCATGTCGTCGTATTTTGTTATTTTGTTTTTTTCGTTTTGTTTATTAGTATTGTTAAAAACATTCTCATTTTTGCTTTATATATATTTTTTCTATATATTCTGGATTAAGTGGAAGAGCAGTTGGTTAATAACCAAACTGAACTTCGTCCAGAAAATAAGTCTATTTTCTAAGAGTGTATTATTATTTTCTTTCCTTTTTTTTGCGACTTATTAATAAAGGCATTATTATTATTATTATTATATTCTTCTTCTAGGCCTAATGTTAGTTTTAGTGACAGTGGTAGTTAGCGCTAGTTAGCATAAGATATCACTATGTTGCATATTTTTATTGCACTAAAACTAGAACTAACACTAGACCTAGGGCTAGAAATATTCGGCTAAACCCGATATTTTCTAGTTCTAGGTCTAGTGTTAGTTCTAGTTTTATAGTAGCACTATCACTAGAACTAACACAAGACCTAGAACCAGAATCATTCGGGTTTAGCCGTCTTGAGAGACGTGCGGCTAAATCCGAATATTTCTAGTCCTCGGTCTAGTGTTAGTTTCAATGATAGTGCTAGTGCAAAACTAGAACTAACACAAGACCGAGAACTAGAATCATTCAGGTTTAGCCGTCTTGAGAGACGTGAGGCTAAACCTGAATGATTCTAGTTCTCGGTCTAGTGTTAGTTCTAGTTTTATATTATCACTAGAACTAACACAAGACCTAGAACTAGAATCATTCGGGTTTAGCCGTTTTGAGGGACGTGCGGCTAAATCTGAATGTTTCTAGTTCTCAGTCTAGTGGTAGTTTTAGTTTTACACTAATACTATCACTAGAACTAAAACAAGATCTAGAACTAGAATCATTCGGGTTTAGCCGTCTTGAGAGACGTGCGGCCAAATCCGAATGTTTCTAGTTCTAGATCTAGTGTTGGTTCTAGTTTTATATTATCATTAGAATTAACACAAGACCTAGAATTAGAATCATTCAGGTTTAGCCGTTTTGAGAGACGTACGGCTAAATCCGAATGTTTCTAGTTCTAGCTCTAGTGTTAGTTCTAGTTTCAGTTGGTATTCAGCTTCAAATTGTAGTATTTTTTATTCAACCTGAATGATTCTAGTTCTAGGTCTATTGTTAGTTCTAGTGCTCATTTATGTTGTTATTCAGAGTCAGGTTATTGTATATTTTTATTGAAGTAAAACTAGTTTTAGTTGTTATTGAGCACTAAGTAGTTGTATATTTTGAACACTTTGTTTCTGAAGGAAGTTATAGTTCTAACTAGTCTAATATATAATTGGATAATTTATTTATTTATCTCATGTGGGTACAGAAACAGGTCAAACCCAATAACACTGTACCAGAAACAACCAATTGTATACAAATAGAATTACAGTATATCAAATCAAATATCAAATGAACGCTCGAGGCAACACACCAACTGCGGCAAAGAGCAGTTTTTTAAAGGCATAGAAAGAATGTTGAAACAGATCTATGTTAACACGATTTGCTGATCTTGCCATACTCAATAAAAGAGTGTTTTGACAGGCATTGGTTCTAGGAGTAGGCGTCATAAATAGAAAGTCAAAGCGAAGTAATCTCGGAGGAACAAGAACACATATAGAACCAACAAGCATTGGAGAATCACATTTGTTGTTCAAAAGTTGATCATCACACTTGTTACCATACGAAAAGAAGTGCAAGTTGATTCGAAATCTATGTATTGAACGGAAAATTTAAAACAAAGGTATTTAAGGAATTTAGATTGAATACGACGCTGCAAAAGTTAAGTGTGCTGTAGACATAGGCAAAATAGAGATTTCTAATTGCATCAATGTTAGAAAAAGCTACCGTGGATCTCATAATAAATCCTAACATACGCAAGGCTTTGGAGACAACAGTATTAATATGTTTATCAAATAATAATTTATAATCAAATGTAACACTCAAATCTCTAATAAATGAGGCACGTTGCAACCTCTCGCCAGCGACGCTATAATTGTAGTGGATTGTGTTCACCCTCCTAGAGAAGGAAATAATATTATACTTTGGTAAGTTTAATGAAGGGCGATTATTTAAGCAAAAAGCATATAGATTGTTTAAGTCAGATTGCAGTCTAGAACAATCAAGAGGTGAGGAGATACGGAGAAAGAGTTTTAAATCGTCGGAATACATTAAACATTGGGCATAATTAACGACGTCAAATATGTCGTCAACATATATATTAAACAGTAAAGGACCCAGATGGCTACCATGTGGAACACCAGAAGGAACCAACACTGGATTAGAAAAAAAATCATTAACCGAAACAATTGGGCATCTCTCCTTCAGATAGGAAGGAGGATTCACTCGGTCGAAAACTTTACTAAAAAAGAAGATATATTCAAGCAAGTTACTCTCAATCGAGCGACCAGCAAAAAAAAAACATGTTGTCTACAATTTATTTTAGACTTAAGGGCAAAGATAATATCTAAATCTTAATTAATAATATCTAATCAGTTCCGTTTGATAACGTGATTTCCGGTGATAATGGCCAGGAAAAATTGGCGCATATCTCAGTTTATGATGCAAATGAGTTAAACTTACGAGTCTTTGGTTTTTTGAACTGGAGCGTAATATCCATCTAATTGACAAGTTGGAAGTGATATTCCAAAAACAACGTAATCGACCTCTTCTTCAAAAATACTAGCAGCTTCTAAAGTGTCTAAATATTCTTTTTCGCAAGGGTTATAATAATTTTCTTTATGAATTTCATAATCAACTAAGAAATATAAATATAAATAAAATAAAACGAAACATTTTTAGTAACATTATTTCTTATACTCACAACATGGTAATGTCTCATTAGAAATCATAGTGATATTTACTGTGTCTTGAGAGGGATAAGTAAGCGCACCATCAACGGCATCAACACAAAAACATTCATCATCTATACATTGCACAGTATCATAATCTCCGTTTGATTGGCAACGTAAAAATTCACCAATTTTTAAATTTCTTCCAAGAAATGTTGAAACCTCTTCATAAGTCGCTGAGCAGGCTAAAAAACGTTGGTAATTTAAAAAAAATTTTGGAATAAAAGTGTATTATTACCGCAGTTTAAAACGTGGTTAGCTATTGAAGAATACGGAATATCGCCGAAAATTCTTTTATTTTCATTACTACGACAATAACAACTAAAAATTAAATAAAAATAAAGTTGTTTTGTCAAAATAATTTTTTTTTAAGTTACTTTTCACCAGGAATACATTTGTAGTGTCCATATAAACCTCTCCTATCGCATATTTCACGCAGTTCCATATGGCCAATTGTATCGTTATTAACTTTTTCATCGAAAGCGAATTGTGCTTTGGTACATTCAGTATTTGCTGAAATTAATTTTTATATTAACGACACCAAGTTAATTTTTATTAAATCAAAATTAAAATTATTGATCAAAAGTGTAATTAAAACTTTAAATATAAGTAATGTTACAAGATGCAACAATAAATCCGATTTAAATGGAAGATGCCACTCTAAGTACAACCTCTTTTCAGTCGAGACATATGAAATATGAAACACAGTGCTAAAAGGATGGGGAATGACAATGGGGCGAAGAACAAATAGAGAACAAAATGGGGAAAGGAAGTTACTTAAAGAAGTACCTACTTAGAAGTAACTACAGATTAGTGATGGAACGGATATTACAGGAATTAGTATATCTTTTAGGTTTTGGACACTGCAGATAATAATCAAGTTGTTCCACCCTAATAGGACTTTTTTCATTGAATACAACTTTATTTATATCAAGTTTGTCATTAGTAACCTCATTGTAACAATCCCAATACGATATATAAAATCTCTTGTTGCAGTTTCGGCTAGTTTTCTTCTCTTCGCTTGTAATTCATCATCACATTCATTACTAACAAACTGCCGAGGTTATCACTTTCAATTATTGATTAAAGTATCCTCTTTTTAATGCAACAAGCCGTTTTGTAAAATCGCTTTTAGTTCTTGAGAAATAAATTTTTGAAATGATTGACAATTTTTTCGAATTTTTCAATTTTCGCCGATTAAGTTTTAAAAATTCGTATAAAATTCATTTTTTGGAATATGAGTATGAAAATGTCCCAAAGAGTTAATAAAAGTGTCCACTTTCTAATGAACTAACACGATTTGAAAAATTACTTGTACTTTTTGAGAAAACAGTATTTGAAGTTTTGATAAAATTTTCGATGTTGCAATTTTCATGGATAACTTTCAAAATTCGCTATAAAATTAATTTCTTGAAGGATCCTTGTGGAAATATCACCAATTATTAATTATAGTATCCTCTTTTTAATGCAACAAGCCGTTTTGAAAAATCGCTTTTAGTTCTTGAGAAAAAAATTTTTGAAGTGATCGACAATTTTTTCGAATTTTGCAATTTTCGCCGATTAACTTTCAAAAATTCGTATAAAATCCATTTCTTGGAATATGAGTATGAAAATATCCCAAAGTGTTAATAAGAGTGTCCTTTTTCCAATGAACCAACACGTTTTGAAAAATAACTTTTAGTTTTTGAGAAAACAATATTTGACGTTTTGATCAAATTTTCGATGTTGCAATTTTTAATCGATAACTCTCAAAATTTGCTATAAATTTAATTTCTTGAAGGATCCTTGTGGAAATATCACCAATTATTAATTATAGTATCCTCTTTTTAATGCAACAAGCCGTTTTAAAAAATTGCTTCTAGTTTTTGAGAAATAAATTTTTGAAATGATTGACAATTTTTTCGAATTTTTCAATTTTCGCCGATTAAGTTTTAAAAATTCGTATAAAATCCATTTCTTGGAATATGAGTATGAAAATTTCCCAAGATGTTAATTAAAGTGTCCTCTTTCCAATAAACCAACACATTTTGAAAAATAACTTTTAGTTTTTGAGAAAACAATATTTGAAGTTTTGATCAAATTTTCGATCTTGCAATTTTCATCGATAACTTTAAAAATTCGCTATAAAATTAATTTCTTGAAGGATCCATGTGGAAATATCACCAATTATTAATTATAGTATCCTCTTCTTAATGCAAAAAGCCGTTTTGAAAAATCACTTTTAGTTTTTGAGAAATAAATTTTTAAAATGATTGATAATTTTTTGAATTTTTCAATTTTCGCCGATTAAGGTTTAAAAATATGTATAAAATCTATTTCTTGGAATATGAGTATGAAAATGTCCCAAAGTGTTAATAAACGTGTCCTCTTTCCGATGAACCAAAACGTTTTGAAAAATAACTTTTAGTTTTTAAAAAATAAATTTTTGAAATGATTAACAATTTTTTCGAATTTTTCAATTTTCGTCGATTAAGTTTTAAAAATTCGTATAAAATCAATTTCTTGGAACATGAGTATGAAAATTTCCCAAGATGTTAATTAAAGTGTCCTCTTTCCAATGAACCAACACATTTTGAAAAATAACTTTTAGTTTTTGAGAAAACAATATTTGAAGTTTTGATCAAATTTTCGATCTTGCAATTTTCATCGATAACTTTAAAAATTCGCTATAAAATTAATTTCTTGAAGGATCCTTGTGGAAATATCACCAATTATTAATTATAGTATCCTCTTTTTAATGCAAAAAGCCGTTTTGAAAAATCACTTTTAGTTTTTGAGAAATAAATTTTTGAAATAATCGACAATTTTTTCGAATTTTTCAATTTTAGCCGATTAAGGTTTAAAAATACGTATAAAATCCATTTCTTGGAATATGAGTATGAAAATGTCCCAAAGTGTTAATAAAAGTGTCCTCTTTCCAATGAACCAACACGTTTTATAAAATCGCTTTTGGTTTTTGAAAAATAAATTTTTAAAATGATTGATAATTTTTTGAATTTTTCAATTTTCGCCAATTAATTTTTAAAATTTCGTATAAAATCCATTTCTTGGAATAGGAGTATGAAAATGTCCCAAAGTGTTAATAAACGTGTCCTCTTTCCAATGAACCAAAACGTTTTGAAAAATAACTTTTAGTTTTTAAAAAATAAATTTTTGAAATGATTCACAATTTTTTCGAATTTTTCAATTTTCGTCGATTAAGTTTTAAAAATTCGTATAAAATCCATTTCTTGGAATATGAGTATAAAAATTTCCCAAGATGTTAATGAAAGTGTCCTCTTTCCGATGAACTAACACATTTTGAAAAATAACTTTTAGTTTTTGAGAAAACAATATTTAAAGTTTTGATAAAATTTTCGATGTTGCAATTTTCATCGATAACTTTCAAAATTCACTATAAAATTAATTTCTTGAAGGATCCTTGTGGAAATATCACCAATTATTAATTATAGTATCCTCTTTTTAATGCAAAAAGCCGTTTTGAAAAATCACTTTTAGTTTTTGAGAAATAAATTTTTGAAATAATCGACAATTTTTTCGAATTTTTCAATTTTCGCCGATTAAGTTTTAAAAATTCGTATAAAATCCATTTCTTGGAATATGAGTATGAAAATTTCCCAAAATGTTAATAAAAGTGTCCTCTTTCCAATGAACCAACACATTTTAAAAAATCGCTTTTGGTTTTTGAAAAATAAATTTTTAAAATGATTGATAATTTTTTGAATTTTTCTTTTTTCGCCAATTAATTTTTAAAATTTCGTATAAAATCCATTTCTTGGAATAGGAGTATGAAAATGTCCCAAAGTGTTAATAAACGTGTCCTCTTTCCAATGAACCAAAACGTTTTGAAAAATAACTTTTAGTTTTTAAAAAATAAATTTTTGAAATGATTCACAATTTTTTCGAATTTTTCAATTTTCGTCGATTAAGTTTTAAAAATTCATATAAAATCCATTTCTTGGAATATGAGTATAAAAATGTCCCAAGATGTTAATGAAAGTGTCCTCTTTCCGATGAACTAACACATTTTGAAAAATAACTTTTAGTTTTTGAGAAAACAATATTTGAAGTTTTGATCAAATTTTCGATGTTGCAATTTTCATCGATAACTTTCAAAATTCGCTATAAAATTAATTTCTTGACGGATCCTTGTGGAAATATCACCAATTATTAATTATAGTATCCTCTTTTTAATGCAAAAAGCCGTTTTGAAAAATCACTTTTAGTTTTTGAGAAATAAATTTTTGAAATAATCGACAATTTTTTCGAATTTTTCAATTTTCGCCGATTAAGTTTTAAAAATTCGTATAAAATCAATTTCTTGGAATATGAGTATGAAAATTTCCCAAGATGTTAATTAAAGTGTCCTCTTTCCAATGAACCAACACATTTTGAAAACTAACTTTTAGTTTTTGAAAAAACAATATTTGAAGTTTTGATCAAATTTTCGATCTTGCAATTTTCATCGATAACTTTAAAAATTCGCTATAAAATTAATTTCTTGACGGATCCTTGTGGAAATATCACCAATTATTAATTATAGTATCCTCTCTTTAATGCAAAAAGCCGTTTTGAAAAATCACTTTTAGTTTTTGAGAAATAAATTTTTGAAATAATCGACAATTTTTTCGAGTTTTTCAATTTTCGCCGATTAAGTTTTAAAAATTCGTATAAAATCCATTTCTTGGAATATGAGTATGAAAATTTCCCAAGATGTTAATAAACGTGTCCTCTTCCCAATGAACCAACACGTTTTGAAAAATAACTTTTAGTTTTTGAGAAAACAATATTTGAAGTTTTGATAAAATTTTCGATGTTGCAATTTTCATCGACAATTTTCAAAATTCGCTATAAAATTCATTTCTTTAAAGATCCTTGTGGAAATACCCCTAATTATTAATTATAGTATCCTCTTTTTAATGCAAAAAGCCGGTTTGAAAAATCACTTTTAGTTCTTGAGAAATAAATTTTTGAAATAATCGACAATTTTTTCGAGTTTTTCAATTTTCGCTAAGTAAGTTTTAAAAATTCGTATAAAATCCATTTCTTGGAATATGAGTATGAAAATTTCCCAAGATGTTAATTAAAGTGTCCTCTTTCCAATGAACTAACACATTTTGAAAAATAACTTTTAGTTTTTGAGAAAACAATATTTGAAGTTTTGATAAAATTTTCGATGTTGCAATTTTCATGGATAACTTTCAATATTCGCTATAAAATTAATTTCTTAAAGCATCCTTGTGGAAATATCACCAATTATTAATTATAGTATCCTCTTTTTAATGCAAAAAGCCGTTTTGAAAAATCACTTTTAGTTCTTGAGAAATAAATTTTTGAAATAATCGACAATTTTTTCGAATTTTTCAATTTTAGTCGATTAAGGTTTAAAAATACGTATAAAATCCATTTCTTGGAATATGAGTATGAAAATGTCCCAAAGTGTTAATAAAAGTGTCCTCTTTCCAATGAACCAACACGTTTTATAAAATCGCTTTTGGTTTTTGAAAAATAAATTTTTAAAATGATTGATAATTTTTTGAATTTTTCAATTTTCGCCAATTAATTTTTAAAATTTCGTATAAAATCCATTTCTTGGAATAGGAGTATGAAAATGTCCCAAAGTGTTAATAAACGTGTCCTCTTTCCAATGAACCAAAACGTTTTGAAAAATAACTTTTAGTTTTTAAAAAATAAATTTTTGAAATGATTCACAATTTTTTCGAATTTTTCAATTTTCGTCGATTAAGTTTTAAAAATTCGTATAAAATCCATTTCTTGGAATATGAGTATAAAAATTTCCCAAGATGTTAATGAAAGTGTCCTCTTTCCGATGAACTAACACATTTTGAAAAATAACTTTTAGTTTTTGAGAAAACAATATTTAAAGTTTTGATAAAATTTTCGATGTTGCAATTTTCATCGATAACTTTCAAAATTCACTATAAAATTAATTTCTTGAAGGATCCTTGTGGAAATATCACCAATTATTAATTATAGTATCCTCTTTTTAATGCAAAAAGCCGTTTTGAAAAATCACTTTTAGTTTTTGAGAAATAAATTTTTGAAATAATCGACAATTTTTTCGAATTTTTCAATTTTCGCCGATTAAGTTTTAAAAATTCGTATAAAATCCATTTCTTGGAATATGAGTATGAAAATTTCCCAAAATGTTAATAAAAGTGTCCTCTTTCCAATGAACCAACACATTTTAAAAAATCGCTTTTGGTTTTTGAAAAATAAATTTTTAAAATGATTGATAATTTTTTGAATTTTTCTTTTTTCGCCAATTAATTTTTAAAATTTCGTATAAAATCCATTTCTTGGAATAGGAGTATGAAAATGTCCCAAAGTGTTAATAAACGTGTCCTCTTTCCAATGAACCAAAACGTTTTGAAAAATAACTTTTAGTTTTTAAAAAATAAATTTTTGAAATGATTCACAATTTTTTCGAATTTTTCAATTTTCGTCGATTAAGTTTTAAAAATTCATATAAAATCCATTTCTTGGAATATGAGTATAAAAATGTCCCAAGATGTTAATGAAAGTGTCCTCTTTCCGATGAACTAACACATTTTGAAAAATAACTTTTAGTTTTTGAGAAAACAATATTTGAAGTTTTGATCAAATTTTCGATGTTGCAATTTTCATCGATAACTTTCAAAATTCGCTATAAAATTAATTTCTTGACGGATCCTTGTGGAAATATCACCAATTATTAATTATAGTATCCTCTTTTTAATGCAAAAAGCCGTTTTGAAAAATCACTTTTAGTTTTTGAGAAATAAATTTTTGAAATAATCGACAATTTTTTCGAATTTTTCAATTTTCGCCGATTAAGTTTTAAAAATTCGTATAAAATCAATTTCTTGGAATATGAGTATGAAAATTTCCCAAGATGTTAATTAAAGTGTCCTCTTTCCAATGAACCAACACATTTTGAAAACTAACTTTTAGTTTTTGAAAAAACAATATTTGAAGTTTTGATCAAATTTTCGATCTTGCAATTTTCATCGATAACTTTAAAAATTCGCTATAAAATTAATTTCTTGACGGATCCTTGTGGAAATATCACCAATTATTAATTATAGTATCCTCTCTTTAATGCAAAAAGCCGTTTTGAAAAATCACTTTTAGTTTTTGAGAAATAAATTTTTGAAATAATCGACAATTTTTTCGAGTTTTTCAATTTTCGCCGATTAAGTTTTAAAAATTCGTATAAAATCCATTTCTTGGAATATGAGTATGAAAATTTCCCAAGATGTTAATAAACGTGTCCTCTTCCCAATGAACCAACACGTTTTGAAAAATAACTTTTAGTTTTTGAGAAAACAATATTTGAAGTTTTGATAAAATTTTCGATGTTGCAATTTTCATCGACAATTTTCAAAATTCGCTATAAAATTCATTTCTTTAAAGATCCTTGTGGAAATACCCCTAATTATTAATTATAGTATCCTCTTTTTAATGCAAAAAGCCGGTTTGAAAAATCACTTTTAGTTCTTGAGAAATAAATTTTTGAAATAATCGACAATTTTTTCGAGTTTTTCAATTTTCGCTAAGTAAGTTTTAAAAATTCGTATAAAATCCATTTCTTGGAATATGAGTATGAAAATTTCCCAAGATGTTAATTAAAGTGTCCTCTTTCCAATGAACTAACACATTTTGAAAAATAACTTTTAGTTTTTGAGAAAACAATATTTGAAGTTTTGATAAAATTTTCGATGTTGCAATTTTCATGGATAACTTTCAATATTCGCTATAAAATTAATTTCTTAAAGCATCCTTGTGGAAATATCACCAATTATTAATTATAGTATCCTCTTTTTAATGCAAAAAGCCGTTTTGAAAAATCACTTTTAGTTCTTGAGAAATAAATTTTTGAAATAATCGACAATTTTTTCGAATTTTTCAATTTTAGCCGATTAAGGTTTAAAAATACGTATAAAATCCATTTCTTGGAATATGAGTATGAAAATGTCCCAAAGTGTTAATAAAAGTGTCCTCTTTCCAATGAACCAACACGTTTTATAAAATCGCTTTTGGTTTTTGAAAAATAAATTTTTAAAATGATTGATAATTTTTTGAATTTTTCAATTTTCGCCAATTAATTTTTAAAATTTCGTATAAAATCCATTTCTTGGAATAGGAGTATGAAAATGTCCCAAAGTGTTAATAAACGTGTCCTCTTTCCAATGAACCAAAACGTTTTGAAAAATAACTTTTAGTTTTTAAAAAATAAATTTTTGAAATGATTCACAATTTTTTCGAATTTTTCAATTTTCGTCGATTAAGTTTTAAAAATTCGTATAAAATCCATTTCTTGGAATATGAGTATAAAAATTTCCCAAGATGTTAATGAAAGTGTCCTCTTTCCGATGAACTAACACATTTTGAAAAATAACTTTTAGTTTTTGAGAAAACAATATTTAAAGTTTTGATAAAATTTTCGATGTTGCAATTTTCATCGATAACTTTCAAAATTCACTATAAAATTAATTTCTTGAAGGATCCTTGTGGAAATATCACCAATTATTAATTATAGTATCCTCTTTTTAATGCAAAAAGCCGTTTTGAAAAATCACTTTTAGTTTTTGAGAAATAAATTTTTGAAATAATCGACAATTTTTTCGAATTTTTCAATTTTCGCCGATTAAGTTTTAAAAATTCGTATAAAATCCATTTCTTGGAATATGAGTATGAAAATTTCCCAAAATGTTAATAAAAGTGTCCTCTTTCCAATGAACCAACACATTTTAAAAAATCGCTTTTGGTTTTTGAAAAATAAATTTTTAAAATGATTGATAATTTTTTGAATTTTTCTTTTTTCGCCAATTAATTTTTAAAATTTCGTATAAAATCCATTTCTTGGAATAGGAGTATGAAAATGTCCCAAAGTGTTAATAAACGTGTCCTCTTTCCAATGAACCAAAACGTTTTGAAAAATAACTTTTAGTTTTTAAAAAATAAATTTTTGAAATGATTCACAATTTTTTCGAATTTTTCAATTTTCGTCGATTAAGTTTTAAAAATTCATATAAAATCCATTTCTTGGAATATGAGTATAAAAATGTCCCAAGATGTTAATGAAAGTGTCCTCTTTCCGATGAACTAACACATTTTGAAAAATAACTTTTAGTTTTTGAGAAAACAATATTTGAAGTTTTGATCAAATTTTCGATGTTGCAATTTTCATCGATAACTTTCAAAATTCGCTATAAAATTAATTTCTTGACGGATCCTTGTGGAAATATCACCAATTATTAATTATAGTATCCTCTTTTTAATGCAAAAAGCCGTTTTGAAAAATCACTTTTAGTTTTTGAGAAATAAATTTTTGAAATAATCGACAATTTTTTCGAATTTTTCAATTTTCGCCGATTAAGTTTTAAAAATTCGTATAAAATCAATTTCTTGGAATATGAGTATGAAAATTTCCCAAGATGTTAATTAAAGTGTCCTCTTTCCAATGAACCAACACATTTTGAAAACTAACTTTTAGTTTTTGAAAAAACAATATTTGAAGTTTTGATCAAATTTTCGATCTTGCAATTTTCATCGATAACTTTAAAAATTCGCTATAAAATTAATTTCTTGACGGATCCTTGTGGAAATATCACCAATTATTAATTATAGTATCCTCTCTTTAATGCAAAAAGCCGTTTTGAAAAATCACTTTTAGTTTTTGAGAAATAAATTTTTGAAATAATCGACAATTTTTTCGAGTTTTTCAATTTTCGCCGATTAAGTTTTAAAAATTCGTATAAAATCCATTTCTTGGAATATGAGTATGAAAATTTCCCAAGATGTTAATAAACGTGTCCTCTTCCCAATGAACCAACACGTTTTGAAAAATAACTTTTAGTTTTTGAGAAAACAATATTTGAAGTTTTGATAAAATTTTCGATGTTGCAATTTTCATCGACAATTTTCAAAATTCGCTATAAAATTCATTTCTTTAAAGATCCTTGTGGAAATACCCCTAATTATTAATTATAGTATCCTCTTTTTAATGCAAAAAGCCGGTTTGAAAAATCACTTTTAGTTCTTGAGAAATAAATTTTTGAAATAATCGACAATTTTTTCGAGTTTTTCAATTTTCGCTAAGTAAGTTTTAAAAATTCGTATAAAATCCATTTCTTGGAATATGAGTATGAAAATTTCCCAAGATGTTAATGAAAGTGTCCTCTTTCCGATGAACTAACACATTTTGAAAAATAACTTTTAGTTTTTGAGAAAACAATATTTGAAGTTTTGATCAAATTTTCGATGTTGCAATTTTCATCGATAACTTTCAAAATTCGCTATAAAATTAATTTCTTGACGGATCCTTGTGGAAATATCACCAATTATTAATTATAGTATCCTCTTTTTAATGCAAAAAGCCGTTTTGAAAAATCACTTTTAGTTTTTGAGAAATAAATTTTTGAAATAATCGACAATTTTTTCGAATTTTTCAATTTTCGCCGATTAAGTTTTAAAAATTCGTATAAAATCAATTTCTTGGAATATGAGTATGAAAATTTCCCAAGATGTTAATTAAAGTGTCCTCTTTCCAATGAACCAACACATTTTGAAAACTAACTTTTAGTTTTTGAAAAAACAATATTTGAAGTTTTGATCAAATTTTCGATCTTGCAATTTTCATCGATAACTTTAAAAATTCGCTATAAAATTAATTTCTTGACGGATCCTTGTGGAAATATCACCAATTATTAATTATAGTATCCTCTCTTTAATGCAAAAAGCCGTTTTGAAAAATCACTTTTAGTTTTTGAGAAATAAATTTTTGAAATAATCGACAATTTTTTCGAGTTTTTCAATTTTCGCCGATTAAGTTTTAAAAATTCGTATAAAATCCATTTCTTGGAATATGAGTATGAAAATTTCCCAAGATGTTAATAAACGTGTCCTCTTCCCAATGAACCAACACGTTTTGAAAAATAACTTTTAGTTTTTGAGAAAACAATATTTGAAGTTTTGATAAAATTTTCGATGTTGCAATTTTCATCGACAATTTTCAAAATTCGCTATAAAATTCATTTCTTTAAAGATCCTTGTGGAAATACCCCTAATTATTAATTATAGTATCCTCTTTTTAATGCAAAAAGCCGGTTTGAAAAATCACTTTTAGTTCTTGAGAAATAAATTTTTGAAATAATCGACAATTTTTTCGAGTTTTTCAATTTTCGCTAAGTAAGTTTTAAAAATTCGTATAAAATCCATTTCTTGGAATATGAGTATGAAAATTTCCCAAGATGTTAATGAAAGTGTCCTCTTTCCGATGAACTAACACATTTTGAAAAATAACTTTTAGTTTTTGAGAAAACAATATTTGAAGTTTTGATCAAATTTTCGATGTTGCAATTTTCATCGATAACTTTCAAAATTCGCTATAAAATTAATTTCTTGACGGATCCTTGTGGAAATATCACCAATTATTAATTATAGTATCCTCTTTTTAATGCAAAAAGCCGTTTTGAAAAATCACTTTTAGTTCTTGAGAAATAAATTTTTGAAATAATCGACAATTTTTTTGAGTTTTTCAATTTTCGCCGATTAAGTTTTAAAAATTCGTATAAAATCCATTTCTTGGAATATGAGTATGAAAATTTCCCAAGATGTTAATAAACGTGTCCTCTTCCCAATGAACCAACACGTTTTGAAAAATAACTTTTAGTTTTTGAGAAAACAGTATTTGAAGTTTTGATAAAATTTTCGATGTTGCAATTTTCATCGATAACTTTCAAAATTCGCTATAAAATTAATTTCTTGACGGATCCTTGTGGAAATATCACCAATTATTAATTATAGTATCCTCTTTTTAATGCCAAAAGCCGTTTTGAAAAATCACTTTTAGTTCTTGAGAAATAAATTTTTGAAATAATCGACAATTTTTTCGAATTTTGCAATTTTCGCCGATTAAGTTTTAAAAATTCGTATAAAATCCATTTCTTGGAATACGAGTATGAAAATTTCCCAAAATGTTAATAAAAGTGTCCTCTTTCCAATGAACCAACACGTTTTGAAAAATCGCTTTTAGTTTTTGAGAAAACAATATTTGAAGTTTTGATAAAATTTGCGATGTTGCAAGTTTGTTGTTTTTGATAGTTCAGACAATTCGCTTCGCATTATCATGTTAATGATGCGACAAAACGGTGAATCACAAAAAAAGTAAAGTTATCAAGAATGAAACGTTATCATTATTAACGTTATTCTTATCAACTTTAATAAATAAGATAACTCACATATTAATTGACAAGTTCCTTCCGGTTCTTTTTCTACTAATTCTTCACAAGTCAATGCGTTGCCACAAACTGAACCACTCGGAGATAGTCCAACATCGCCTACCGTGCAATCATCTCCTTCAGCTAACAATTAAAATAACGCATCAAATTAAATTACAATAACCGCTTTTGTATTTACCCAAATTTTTCAAACAATAATCACAACAATTACACGGTCCCGGATATGGGAGGAAAATTCCGCTGTGTGTCGCATTTTGGATTCTACATTCTTCAGGAACGTTGTTATTTGCATTTTTGCAATCCTGTTTCTATAATTATTAAAAAAAATGTATGGGTTGAAATAAAATTTGTTTGTTTGTTCTTACGCTGCAATAATCTTTGGTACATAGAGTATTTTCGTCCGCACTATACACGGTTATTATTAACGCGAAAAGAAAATAAAAACTTACGCGTGTCATTTTACTTTCATTTAGTTCAAATAGAAATTGGATAAATAAATAGAAATTGTATGCAATCGTTTTAGTTGAAAATGATTAGATTGTGGGTTCTTATCTAGATAAAAATATGATGAACAAGTTGAACATGTAGATATCGATATATTTCAGATAATAGTCATTTACAATAGGTAAAGTATTATAGTGTGTGAGGAATAGATTATTATGAATAGATTACATGCATTTTTTTATACAGAATGCGTAGATATAAATACATATTCAAACATTTATTTAGTTAGAATTTAGAATGGATTTTTATATTCTTTTGTTAGCATTTGTACTCAAGAAAGAGACGTAACAAAAATACATTTTGATACTTTTACAAGTACACTTTTGGATTTAATTCAAATTATTTAACATAAAATAAAAATATATTAATTAATTAAATTTAAACATCGCTTTGAAGATATTTGTATCTTTTTAATTTCATTTTGTGTCCATGTCTTTCAAAGAAATTATAAAGGAATGTTAACAATTAAATTTATTCTCTTTTCATTCTTAGTCTAAAATTTATAATTAAAACATTCTGTATAAATAGAGAAAAATTAAATTTCCAATGAATATGTATTCAACAAATATAAATTAAATTTTCTTACAGTATCATTTTTATATTTAAAAATCGATTTTTTTTTGTGACTAGATGATACAATGAATTGTAGATGAGAACGTGTAATGTTAAAATACTTCCAATTTAATTATTTATTTATTCAAAACATTCCAAGTTCTCCAGTGCTGTAGGTTTTAATAAAAATTAACAAGTTCAACTTTTCTTTCTACTAGATCCGACGTTTTCTTTTAAACTCGTAATAATTCACAAGAAAGAAAAACATCCTAACAAACAATGGTATATATTTAAATAATAAATAATTCATGCATCTCTTATATACAAATATCAACTTATTCTGTTTCTTTTTTATACACGAGCTAATGTACAACGAGTAACTAAATTGTTTTTTTAAAAATCGTATTAATAATAATAACAATAAAATTAATAAATTTACTAAAAAATCATTTACATTCTATGTCTTAACGGTTTAGATTCTGGAAACTAAAAGCTACTAGTTACACTGTTATGATACGCTAAAAAAGGAACAACAAAAAAGATCTCCAAACTAAAAAAATAAAACAATAATTAATACCTACGCAATTTAAAATATTAATAAATAATGCGGGTAACATGTTTAAGCTGTATTTCTTTTTTAATATTTGGTAAACTATTAAGAGCTTAGTTAAAATCATTTTATTCATCCATTTTCTTGGATGAAAAGAAAACTTAAATTAAAACCCATTTTCTTGCAATCATTTTGAATATGTATATAGAAGGATTTGTAAAGATTATTATATACAGTCATTAAAATAAGTCTCTGTAGAAATACACAAAAACTTATTTTCATTGCTGTTCATATATATATTTTTTTTACACCAGAAGCCAGGCACGAATTGATTTTCAATGTTATACAACATTCAGTGATTATATTATAAATATTTAACGTACCATTTACTACTAATATACTGGTTTCTTTTCCAATCTGTGATTCGTTATTTTTGTTTCTTTCATCTACACCGTTTTATTTTAATACTTATTGTCACCCTTGACACGAAAAACCACGTCTGTAATAATGCGACTCAATCGTACGTACTTTTTAAAACACTGTGCAATATAATTATAGTTTTCTAAGTTTCGGAAAAAATTTAGAAACGACCTACACTATTAACCACTTTTCAAACATTTTTGGGTTTTTCCAATGGCGAACGACAACAATAGTAACAAGTTGTGGTTTAATAATTAATAAGAGATAGGTAAGAAGAGTAAAGAGGTTTCTTTCTTTTTTTTTATAAAGCTTATGATCAAGATCCTTTGTTATTGGCCGTTACACATTGAACCTAGTTTCTGATCCATCCGCTAACATTAATGTTACCATTCGATTATTGATCCAAACCAATTTAGCTAAACGCATTGGGTTTAATCTTGAAACGTCTGCTATTGGAGCTGTACTGTACGATTTTATACAACGTGTTTGAGCTGTTCCAAGTCCAAACATGCCTATAAAATAAATATAGATATAGTAAGTCATGATAAATTAATTATTTATTTAGCAATAAGTGATGAGTTTTTTGAATCCTGGAAAAGTCATTTGCGTAATTAGCGGCAACCAGTGACGAACACAACTCATAGCTAATCATTGTATTTTTATCTATTTCTTATTGTTTTAGAATAAATCTAAAAATAACATTTTTTAAATGAAATTTACAGTTTCCTGTAAATTACGGAGTATTACTTTTCTGGTATTTAAAAACAAATAATTATGTTTATTACACCAACTGTTAATACGGAAATATTTAATGGATTGCATTGTTTTGGATTGGAGAAATATGTTGTTTTAAATTTTAGTTATAGTACCGTAATTTACAGGAAACTGTAAATTTAATTTCTTCGAACACTAAAAAAAAAGTTTATTTTTAGCTTTATTCTAAAACAATAAGAAATAGATCTCTCGAACCCTATATTTTTGTAATCAGAAAAAAATAACGAATTTAATAAGCGAATAAAAAAATTAAAATAATCGAAAATTCAGTTGTCGGCTATGAAATTGTACGTCAACTTGACAAATAGGTTATAAACTTATTTGACAACAAGACTTTATAACCTATTTGTCAATTTTGACGTACAATTTCACAGCCGACTACTGAATTTTTGTGTCTTTAGTTATTTGAGTTTTTTATGAAAACGACAAAGTTTTCAAAAAAATAATAATAGTCAAAAAAGTTTTAGAATTAAATTTCACATGAAATGAGGTAATAATGTAATTAAATCCGCCAAAAGGTTAAAAAAGTCTGCCAAAATTTAGGGTACCATCACCCTTAATCAACCCGTTGAAATGTCTCAATTGGTCTCAACTTGCTACCAATTAATACCCTTGGTATACTCATAACATATACCGAATTTGATTTTTTTATCTTAATGTACTTCGAAGATATTAAATGTTTTAAAAGTTTAAGACTCAACTTTGAAGGCCTATAACTCCTCAGGGGTACAACTTAGTATAGAGATAACTTGTGTTAAATCATCTTAATTTATTGTACTCTACATGTCCCTGCTCTGTGTCGGTTCACCCTGTATTGACGTTGCTTTTATGGCAAAAAAAATTATAAAAGGCAAAAAATTTACACATTAATTGTTGATTTATAAGGCCGTATTTATATTATGGTATGTATTAAAGAATACAGGGTGTCCCGTTAAGCGTACGGAGCGGCTGTATCTCAACAACGGTAAGGACTAGAGGTTTGGGAAAAAAATCTTTATAAGCAAAGTGGGCAAGAGTTCGTAATTCGACCGCTAGGGGGCGTAACTGCCATAGAGAAACATAAAATTCCCGCTATCTCAGAAAGTTAGACGATGAGCTATAACTTTGACAACATCATTTAGTAGCTTGGATAATACCGCATCGCTTTTGTTTTGCAATATTTTTCATATCTGTCATAATAAAGGAGGGGGAGGCCAATGCGTTTTCAAATGTTTACATTTTAATATCTCCTGGACCATTCAACCGATTTGAATATTTTTGGTCTTGTTTGAAAGAGCATTTCATGCTCTTTTTAAAGATATTTTCAGTAAGACCGTCAGTAAGGACGTTATCTGCAGCGGTTACATATTTTTGTGATTTTTGAAAAAAAGTTAAATGGAACGGTACTATTTACTTCACAGACCGTTAATCACCATAAAATTTGCTAAATATTAGTGAAAACCGCATCTCGATATCTCCATCCATTCTCCAATTATAAAAGAAAATGTTAAAAATTGGTATATCTTAATCGGATCAAGTTACCTTAGGAAACAAATAAGTGATAACAAAAATTTTAGTATCTAGAACCTTCCTCCACACTTTATCCAAGCTTAGAACTGCTTCAAAACTACTTTTGAGGCGTGTTGAAAAGCCAACGGATCAATGAAACATCAACAATGATAATAAAACAAAATAAACCGAAACACTTAGAATAACTTAAATTTTTGGCAAAAATAGCTCACTAATGTTCGAAATGTCTTACATAAACCTCGATGCATTTATTTAATCTAGTTTCGACGAAAAAAAAGTGCTGCTAAGTCTCTTCCCTGGACACGTTTTTACTAGTATTTAGTGTTTTGTCACATTTTCCCTGGTTATTGGTTTTTCTTGAACAGTCAGGTCGTTTAGTCTACCCAATAGATAAAGGGGTGAAAGCAATGTAGGTTTTGCTCGAACCAAGAATGCATATTATGCAAGTTTACATCAGCTTATGGACAGATGCTTCATGCATCCATAGCATTTGTGATAAAAGGTTTGGATTTGCCCAAATCATATTTAAAAGTCAATGGTAATAGTTCAGTCTGTTATCATAATCGGTATCTGTTAAGGCCTGATGTAAAACAACGTGGTGGAGATATTATTCTCTTGAGAACTCTTGTGGACAATTGTTTTCGGAGTTCCCAGATTATGTGGGATCACATTGCGCACCAATATGATTTAGGAATTCATAGAGATGTCTGAATGGGCTACACGTTGCCAGTTTTCCGTAATCTTAAAAACACTTTTAGAGAAAAATGTCTTTCTTTGTCGTAATTGCATTGCACATTTTTGCCATGCAGTTGCATCGTATTCGAAACATTGAAAATAAATCGTCATACGCTCTATCATACTCTTCTGCGTTAGTAAATGACATGTTTACAATTACCATGATAATGTGATTTGTTTTTCTCGATGAGGTAACTGGATCCGATTGATGGCACTCGAGTTTTTAACATTTTCTTCTATAACTCGAGAACGGGTGGCGATATCGTGATGCGGTTTTCACTAAAATTTAGCAAATTTTAAGGTGACTAAGGGTCTGTGAAGTAAATAGTATCGTTCCATTTAACTTTTCTTCAAAAATCACAAAAATATGTAATCGCTGCAGATAACGTCCTCTAGCTCATTTGTTTTAAAGCAGACGATCTTACTGAAAATATCTTTAAAAAGAGCATAAAATGCTTTTTCAAACAACACCGAAAACATTCAAATCGGTTGAATGGTCTAGGAGATATTAAAATGTGAGAAAGTTTCTGAGATAGCGGCAACTTTATGTTTCTCAATGGCAGTTACGCCCCCTAGCGGTCGAATTACGAACTTCAAAATAATTTCCAGCTATTTCTCTTGGTCACTTTGCTTATAAGGATTTTTTTCCCAAACCTCTTGGCCTTACCGTTCTAGAGATACAGCCGCTCCGTACGCTTAACGGGACACCCTGTATAAATGTATTATAAACAGGTTTTGAGTCATACATGAAGGTTTCGGTCATTTTTGAAAAATACAGGTCCGTAATGATAATTTTGTGGGAATCGAAATTTTTTTCATCTTTTCAATATTTCAATCTTTTCGGTTTTTCGTGAAATTATGGAAATATTCAATATAAGACGGCTAAACCTGAATGTTTCTACTTGTAGGTCTAATGCTAGTTCTAGTGACAGTTGTAAGTAGTGCTAGTTAACATAAGATATCACTATGTTGCATATTCTAATTAAACTAAAACTAACACTAGACCGAGAACTAGAAACATTCGGGTTTAGCCGCACGTCTCTCAAGACGGCTAAACCCGAATGTTTCTAGTTCTAGGTCTAGTGTTAGTTCTAGTTTTATACTAGCACTATCACTAGAACTAACACTAGAACTAGGTGACGTGCTCCTCGTATCTGACTACTGCTAATTGTATCTAAAATTACTCTCTATAAGATAGCATGACCAGATTTTGTTGCACTCATTTCCTAAAGACGGTTTTCTCACCACCTAACGAAAATATTCGCTAAAAGTAAACGCAAATGTGCTTCTCGTATCTGACTACTGATAATTGTATCTAAAATTACCCTCTATAAGATAGCATGGCCAGATTTTGTTGCACTCATTTCCTAAAGACTGTTATCCCACCCCCTAACGAAAAAAATTCGCCACAAGTAAATGCAAATGTGCTCCTCGTATCTGAATAATGCTAATTGCATCTAAAATTACCCTCTATAAGATAGCGTGGCCAGATCTTGTTGTACTCATTTCCTAAAGACGGTTTTCCCACCCCCTAACGAAAATAATTCGCCACAAGTAAACGCAAATGTGCTCCTCGTATCTGACTACTGCTAATTGTATCTAAAATTACTCTCTATAAGATAGCGTGGTCAGATTTTGTTGCAACCATTTTCTAAAGACGGTTTTAGCCACCTCCAAACGAAAAAAATTCGCCACAAGTAAACGCAAAAGTGCTCCGCGTATCTGACTACTGCTAATTGCACCTAAAACTACCTTCTATAAGATATCTGGTCTGGATATTTATGGACTAGATCTCTGATAGCTGATTTCCCACCCCTCGTAAAAAAAAAGTAAACTCGATAAAGTACTTTTGGTTAATCAAATCGCAACAATCTCCTCACAATACTACATCATCAGCCAAATCTATAGCAAAATAAATTTAATGGGAAAAAAAATAATGCAAAGAATTAAATTACACAAACACTTACAGCTGTTATAAATTACAAATATTGGTCAATAAAAGAACATTGGATCAATTAGAAAGAATAAATAAAAAATGTTTATTAATATTATTTATTAATTTTCGCAAATCTAAAAAAAGGGTAAAATAATTTCAGACACAATTTTAAGTAGTCAGATCAGCAGAAATGTTAAGTAGTCAGAAATGACTGTAAGAAAATCTGGGCACGCTATCTCATAGGGAGTAATTATAGGTATATTTTACAATCATCAGATCCGCGGAGTACAATCTCGTTTACACGTGGCGATTTTTTTCTTGGGGGTGGCTAAAAGTGTCTTTAGGAAATGACTGTAACAAAATCTAACCACGCTATTTCGTAAGGGGTAGTTTTAGATACACTTTACAGTAGTCAGATTCGCGGGGCACATTCTCGTTTACGTCGGGTTATACTTTTTAATTTACCTAAAAATGATCGTGTAAAACTGACTTTAGCGTATACTCGGATGTCTTCGGTTAAAATGTTTGGCGTGCTATTTTCACACCGGTCATATTAATACGGACCTGATGTCATAAAATTTATGACACGCGCCCAATCGTGTTATAAAATCGGGCGCGCCCGCTCGAAATTTAACGCATGACTCATTAAATAATTAAAAGAATAATAAATTACCTGTACTGCTTTGCCAAAAACAAAGTTTATTTTCTCCACAAGCATAACTGACTAAGTATTTTCCATCAGGGCTAAAGCAACAAGCTGTTATTGGAGATGAATGAGCGGATATTGTTGTACATTTCGCTTGCCTTAGTTCGTAAATTGTTAATGTTCCATTTGATGCACCAACTAAAAAATTTTTTATTAATATGAATTACTTTAATTCTTGTAATAAATTTTTTATCAAAATTAACCTGCTATCCGTCTTGTTGTAAAACAATGTGATAATTGGTTAAATTTACAAATAACTGGAAAGACCTCTTGAAGAGTTTTAGATTTTAAGTGGCCTGGATCTAAGCAATGCAAAATTATATCCATTAACTAAAAAAAAATAATTTTTTAAATTACGTTTTATAAAATAATAATAAATTTATTTACTTCTACTAATAAATCAGTCATCTCTATGGGTAATTTATCTATAAGCATTTCCACACAACGTAATATTTCTGGTTTAGCTTTATGTAAAACAGTATTATTCATGTTAACATTAAGGGTCTGCGCATTTTGTTGCATCGCATTATATCTGGCTACTTCTCTAGCCATTGTTGTTATAAAAGCAGCCGGTCTAGCTGTCGCTATTAAAACCAAAGCATGTCTTGCAGTTCGACATGAATCAACATGTGGTGTCAATGGTAATCCATAAGTCATATTTGGCACTAATTTATCAGCTTCTGCACATAATTCTAGTAAACCTAAAATGATCGACTTGATCAATACAAATTTTATTACATCAAAAATAAATGGTTACCTAAAAGAATTTTACTAATATCTAAATAAGGTTCCCAAACAGTAAACCCGCGTCCAATCAGATCTATAGCAGCCCTCCTTAATGGAGTATGCGCTGGTAACTTACTAGAAGGTGATGCTAATAATAAATGAGATAGAGCCATCGAAGTTAAACGCGCCAAATTACTATTTCCGTTTCCAAACCCTTCCGCAACCGAACCTTTCCATTTATCTTCATTAACTTTTTTATCGTTCGTTATGTCTTGTCCAAATTCTGCCCCGATAACTCCTAATAAAATAACAGCGGTAGTTTGTTTTCGCTTTAATTCAGCAATGCTGGACGGTTTCCTAAAATGTTCCTCTTCCTCTTCTTCATCTTCATCCTCCACAGTTTCTGGTGAATTATTCTGACCAGAATTGTTAACATGATTGGAATTTGTTTGATTCGATTGCTGATTAATCATTTCGCTTTGGGTATATAATGGAAGGAATTGAGCCCATGATTCAACAAGAACTTTACGTCCTTTCGGACCCAACCGTCCTAATTCGGCCAGGAGAAGCGCTTGAGCAGCTTCGCGAACTTCCACACAATGATGTTGCCATCTTTTTGCCATCATCTCAACATGTGGACGTTTAAAAGATTTCGATCCATTTCCAACCACCTACAAAAATATTTTTACTCCAATAAAATTTTTTTATATCCACTTTTACCTTATCAGGTAATAACACACAATGTAAAGTTGCCAACAAAGACCAACCCTGTTTAATATGAGCTTGTTGTTGCGTAAACATTTCTTCGTGTTCCTCATCTTGTTTACTCCACTTCACCCTCGAACACATTCTGTGTAATTTTCGATTACGTTCTTGTTCTGGGACAAACGTCGCGTTGCTCATCGACATTAAAGTGTGACATAAAGCGATAATAGCTATTAAATGATTACTTGTAAGCGTCGTGCTAAGTTCCCAATGCGTTCTCGACGTAAACACTCTGGTTAAATGTTCTCTTTTAACCAATTCTAAAGGTAAGCTATTCGCTAACGAACGATCGACCATTAATTTTTCTTCATCGATAGGAACGGCTGTGTGCCAAGTGGGAAGTAACAGAGACATATGATTCGATTTTGATAAAACACCAAAAGAAACTGGTACCATAGGCCGTAATAATCCAAGTTTTACTTGACAAACCGTATCGAGATCGTTATCTATACCCCAAGCGTGTAATAAAGAAAGTAATAATTGCGCTATTTCCATACCGTGACTATTTTCAATTGAAGCTAAAAGATGTTTACTGCTTTTCAAGTTGAAATCGTTACTATCTACAAAAAAAATGTATACGCAAAGTTAATTAAATGAAATTGGGGTAATTTTGGTTTATGAACCTTTTGAATTCTCGAATTGTGGTTTAAGCACGCTTTCGGCTTTCGCTTGGATTTTTGTTTGAACATTTTCTGCGCCTTCTTTCATTTTTGCTAATATACCTAAAGAAATAAAAATTAATAGGAACTTTTTAGCACTCTTTTGTGGAGGTACAAAAATTACGTATGTTTCATATTAACCTATTTGCATCATTCAGAAAAAATTACTAAAATATGTCAAAAATTCTACATGTTTTGTGGAACTAAAATTATGAACTTAAATCCATTCTAGGGATCAATCCGAAACTTTTTAGTTCTAGGTCTAATGATAGCGTTAAGTTAATTTTAGTTTTAGTTGTTATTCAGCGCCAGGTTGTTGTATATTTTTATTGAACTAAAACCGGAAATAACACTCTACCTAGAACTAGAATCATTCGGGTTTAGCTGTCTTTAGAGACGTGCGGCTAAACCCAAATGATTCTAGTCCTAGGTATACTGTTAGTGCTACATAGTAATAGTGCTGGTGTAAAACTAGAAGTAACACTAGACCTAGAACTAGAAAGTTTCGGGTTTAGTGTTAGTTCTAGTTTTAATTGTTATTCAGCGCTAGATCGTCGTACATTTTTATTGAAGTAATTAAAAGGTTAAATGTACAGGGTGTCCCAATTTCGATGTCCGCATAGGCTATCTCCGAAACTAAAAGAGATAGAAAAAAAGTAGCTTATATGTCATGATCTCGTTTTTCGAGAAAATGCTAATGCCGAAAACTCCGAACAACTATCGTCTTTTGTTTTCGCCCTATCGGCAAAAACTGAAAATTTTGCAAAAACGACAATCACAAATATTTCACTTATTATCAAAGATGGTGTATTATAAATAAAACATTATATGGGCAACTTTTTACGAAGAATTCAGTCGCGTAGGTAGAATTTTTTTCCCATCTTTTCTTTTCGAGACTTTAGACGTAACTTTATTTTTTTAAATGGAAACCATAGTTGGCTATGACTTAAAATAATTTGTTATTTTCTTCTGATAACAAATATACAGGGTGATTCATAAGTAATGGGCCAAATTGTAAATGTACGTTCAGGAGGCCAAAATAATAATATTTTCATTAACAATAATGGGTCTTAGTCTGCTCCTTACTGAGATACAGGATGTTAAAGCGAAAAAAATAAAATAGATTTTTGTTAATAGATCAGCTACTTTTCTACATAATGACTCATAGTTGACTTATAGTTTTTGTAAGGGTAAACAATAATGTGTGAGAGGATTTGAGTTAACTCGTAGATGTCGCCACATGCACCATATGAATTATGAAACGTCAATGAGCTTTTACGTTTAATGAATAGTTTAAAACATTTTATTGTTAAGTAAACTGATTCATTCTTGTCCTAACATAAATCAAAATGCCGAGACATAATCACTTTTCAAACGAAGAAATGAGAGACATGTTATGCGTTTACGCACAAGAACGTTTTTCTGGGCAAGCAGCATCCAGAAAATATCGTGAAATGTACCCTTACAGAAGGCAGCCAAACTGGAAGATATTTCAAAATATTTATAATCGATTGGGTGAAACAGGTTCATTTCGTCCAAAATATCATACAGGACGTCCTAAGATTATCACTCCGCAGCAAGAAGATGAAATTTTGGTAAGAATTGCGCAAAATTCTGAAATAAGCACTCGTCGATTGTCTGCAGCAACTGGAATAAGCCAACCATCCGTGACTAGAATTTTACACAAGGAAAATTTATATCCCTATCATTTTATACCTGTGCAAAATTTACTTCCAACAGATTATCGAATCAGAGTTCAATTTTGTCAGTGGCTAAAAGGAAAATTGAATAATAATCCAACATTCCTAAATAACATTCTTTTCACGGATGAAGCAACCTTTACCAGACGCGGAGTTTTTAATTGGCGAAATAGTCATGCCTGGGAAACCGAAAACCCTCGTTTAAAAAAAGATAGACATTTCCAGCACGAGTTTAAAATAAATGTGTGGTGCAGTTGAATTACCTCCTAATTTAAATGGAGAGTCATATTTAATTTTTTTAAATAATGACTTAGTCGACCTCTTGGGAGATCTTCCATTACAACTAAGAAGAAATATGTGGTTCATGCAAGACGGTGCTCCTCCACATTTTTCACGTGCTGTGCGCGAACATCTGAATGAAACATTCCCTCACCGTTGGATTGGACGTGGTAGTGAATTTCAGTGGCCACCATGTGTGGGGTTACATGAAATCAATGGTCTATGCTGAACCTACTATAAATACACGAGACGAGTTATGGAATAGAATTCAAGATGCAGCCAATTCAATACGAAATAATCCTGCTACATTTTTTAAAGTCAGACAATCCTTAACCAAACGGTTAAATGCGTGTATAAATGCTGGTGGTGGTCATGTTGAAAACCTTTTGCAGTAGCTCATAATTAAGCTTAAATTTAATTTAACTTCGCACAACATTAACATGTAGGTTTTGATAACAGTTGTCGTAAGTGGTCTTAGTTCAAGTCTGTTCTAATGTTGTATTTCGTTTTATTAACTGGCGTACAATAAATTGTTTTATTACGTAATTTTTTTATGGTTTCAGTTTAATATTGTTATCAATTATCAATTACGGTTAGGTAAATGTCAACATTCCATGCCATGCTTGTGTCTTAACAGATTAATGCTACGTCGACCACCGTGAAATGTAGTGTAGTGAATTAGTAAAATTCAAATATCTCGAAAATCGTTAATATTTTCAAGATCAAAGAAGTATAGCTTTTTTCTACAGAAATGATGGGGCTATCCAAATTAAACAAGTATGTTGTAAAATAATGAGCGATAAAAAATTTGGAGCTGATTTCATCTAATTCATATGGCGCATGTGGCGACATCTACGAGTTAACTCAAATCCTCTCACACATTATTGTTTACCCTTACAAAAACTATAAGTCAACTATGAGTCATTATGTAGAAAAGTAGCTGATCTATTAACAAAAATCTATTTTATTTTTTTCGCTTTAACATCCTGTATCTCAGTAAAGAGCGGACTAAGACCCATTATTGTTAATGAAAATATTATTATTTTGGCCTCCTGAACGTACATTTACAATTTGGCCCATTACTTATGAATCACCCTGTATATAGTTTGTGGGGTATATTTCTTATAGTTATTGAATAATTAACAAAAATTCATTTTGTTCCATCTAAATCTAATGTATGTATTTAAAAGTTAATGTTGCTATGGTGATAACCATACATACTATGATGGAATATAATGTATCAATTTTGTTTGTTCTTTCTAAAGCTATTGTATGTATTTAAAACTTAATGTTGTTATGGTGATAACCATACCATGAGGGAAAGCATTGTTTCCAATTATTGCCAAAGTTTGTAGCAAGGACAGTAGAATCTAACAGGACTGCTACATCCATTGTATTTTTGTAGTCGACTACGGGTTGGTTGCCCGCACTCTACGTCACACTATTTGCCATGCCTGATAACTGTCTATGTTTTTAGAGGTTATATGATAGACATTAATACGTCTAAAAACATAAAACTTCAAAACTAATATGAATACGTCTAGGATATAACCTGTGTGTAACGTAGTTTGCGGGTAGGCTGTCACAACAATGGATGTAGCAGTCCTGTTAGATTCTACTGTCCTTGAGTTTGTAGTAGTATTTAAAAATTCACTAACAACTCTGGCATTATGTGCTGGTGCTCCGTTATATTGAAAATATATCATTTGAGACATATTTAGTGGCAAATTGTCGTCCAAAGGCTCAATGTGCTGCCTTAATATATTGAGGTATTTCCCTGAGTTTAAGTTTTTATGGTAGATACTATATGCCAAAATTCTATTATCTAAAAGGGCACACCATACATTGAACCCCAATCTTCTTTGAACACTCAGAGACTTCATCGGTCCAGATTACATTTTGAACAAACAGCAGATTATTTAATTTTTTTAAATATCATCTACAAAATTCTAATCTTCGATTGACATCTCCGGCACGTAAATAATGAGTTAGCCCCGCTTTGTATGGTTTATACTTATTTTTCTTTCATATTCGGGAGCGGTGTCTTTTGGGTCAGACGTCTTGTTGCAATTTCTCTTGCAGGTCATTTTGGTATGTTTTTGTATGTGGTTTGGAGAAGGACCAAATATCTATTAAATTTTCTGCTGACCGGCTGAAGGTTCGTACGTGCGGTTGTCTTCTTTCTGGATATCTTGTGAAATAAAATTCCGCGGCTAACGTCGCATTCTTATCTGATAACATATCGCATTCCATCATGATACATTTTTCATAATTTTCGAAATTCATTGTAAAGTTTTATTCAGTTTTGTTATACTTTGACACTTAACACGCTGGTGCATAATGCCAGAGTTGATATCGAATTTTTAAATACAAACTTTGGCAATTATTTGATACATTATGTTCCATCATAGTATGTATGGTTATCACCATAGCAACATTAACTTTTAAATACATACATTAGTTTTAGACAGAACAAAATGAATTTTTGTTAATTATTCAATAACCATAAGAAATATACCCTACAAACTATATATATTTGTTATCAGAAGAAAATAACAAATTATTTTAAGTCATAGCCAACTATGGTTTCCATTTAAAAAAATAAAGTTACGTCTAAAATCTCGAAAATAAAAGATGGGAAAAAAATTCTACCTACGCCACTGATCTCTTCGTAAAAAGTAGCCCATATAATGTTTTATTTATAATACTCCATCTTTGATAATAAGTGAGATATTTGCGAATGTCGTATTCGCAAAATTTTCAGTTTTTGCCGATAGGGCGAAAACAAAAGACGATAGCTGTTCGGAGTTTTCGGCATTAGCATTTTCTCGAAAAACGAGATCATGACATGTAAGCTACTTTTTTTCTATCTCTTTTAGTTTCGGAGATAGCCTTTGCGGACATCGAAATTGGGACACCTGTACGTATTAGAAAAGTACGTATATTAGATTATACAGGGTGTTTCATAATATATGCGCAGGACTTCAGGATGTGATAGCTTGTCCAAAAATTTGAAAAAAAGTTTCTATCAACTTACCCTCTAAAATGCACCATTTTCGAGATACAGGGTGTTGAAATTTAATAAAAAAAAATCGTTTTTTTGCGAATATCTCCGGAACCGTTTATCGTACAGAAAACAGCTTTTGTAAGCACTTCTACTCATAATAAGCTAAGTTTTGTGCGAGAAAAAAATTTTTTAAAGTCATAATTGGTGAAGATTTTGAAGGGGTAGTGGTTGTTTTTCTCTCCAACTTCTACGCCACTGGAAAAAGTACGGTTTTGAGACGCCCATTTCTACACAAAAAAACTACTAAAGCTCATGAGCTCTAAAGTTAATCGTTTTCGAGAAAAATCAATTTTTATGTTGAATAACATGGTCAATTTTTTGAAATAAAAATATTATTTTACTAAAACGATAGAACAAGTAACAAAAGCAAACGTTAACTTCATAATTGCATAATTAAAAAGAAACAATTACAAATCATACACAGTTAAATTAAATGTTGAAAATATCCGCCGTTAGCTTCAATGCACGCAGCAAATCTTCGACGCATTGACTGTCTAAAGCGCCAGGACTCATGCGACGGCATCGGCAGCGGCGACGGCGACGGATTCAAGACCGTGGCAGGCTCCGGCGAGTCAACGTGTATGGGATTGCGACGTGCATACGACACCGAAAGTATCGCTTTAGTTTATTTCCAACGTCCATCGAAATGGCATCGTTCGCCGAAAAGGATTTTTGGAAAAAATTTATAAACCTATATAGAATGTACCCATGTTTATGGGACTCAAAATCAAAAAATTACATCAACAGAAACTGAAAAACTACCGCCATAAATGAGCTTGTAAAGTTGTCTGGCAGTATTTAGCTTTCTGCCAGCAATATTTAATTTTCTACAAGCAGTATTAGTATTCTGGAACCAATTTGTAGTCTATTGATAGCAGTACCTAGCCTTGTATAAACAATATCTATCTTTTTAAGCAGTTTCTAGTATTGCACAGGTAGTATTTGTCTTCCGCAAGGAATGTTTGATCGTCTACAGGAAGTATTTAGTCTTCTGCAAGCAGTATTAGTATTCTGGAATCAATTCCTTGGCTATTGGTAGCAGTACCTAGCCTTCCATAAACAATATCTATCTTCTGCAAACAGTTTCTAGTATTGTATAGGTAGTATTTGTCTTCCGCAAGGAGTTTTTAGCCTTTTGCTGGCAGTATTTAGTCTTCTACAAGTAGTATCGGTATTCTGCAACCAATTTGTAGTCTATTGGTAGCAGTACTTAGGTTTCTATAGACGATATCTATCTTTTTAAGCAGTTTCTAGTATTGTATAGGTAGTAGTTGTCCTCTATAGGAAGTATTTAATCTTCTGCAAGTAGTATTGGTATTCTGCAGCCAATTTCTTGGCTATTGTCTGGCCAGATATGCATTGCTATAGGTCCGTCGATAGCGGTTAGAGAAGTGCGGCACGACGCCACAAAAGTCTACGTGTGTAGGCCGTTAAAATCACGCAGGAAAATTCCCGAAGTATTCCGAATTATGTCGCAAGATACAACAATGCGCTCTCTTAATTGGTCAACATTTTCAACTGGAGTAGCGTAGACTAGGGTCTTTCGATGGCCCCAAAAGAAAAAATCTAAATTAAGTTAGGGAGATCGCGGTGGCCAAGGGTGCGGACCTCCTCGACCGATCCAACGGTCTGGGTATTCGTCGTTCAAGTATTGGCGAGCAACCAAACTAAAGTGGGCCGGAGCTCCATCATGCATAAAGTACATATTTTGTTTTACATGAAGTGGTACATCTTCCAACAGTTCCGGCAGTACTTCTTCTAGAAATTGTCGATAATCTGCTCCGTTTAATCTGTTCGGTAAAAAATGTGGGCCTATCAAATGATCACCGACGATGGCAGCCCAAACATTTACGGAAAATTGTTGCTGATGATGGCCTTCTGCAATTTCATGTGGATTTTCTTCTGTCCATATGTGGTTATTGTGCAAATTTAAAATACCATCCTTCGAGAAAGATGCTTCATCGGTAAACAGAACTCCAAACTCAGGATTTTGAACTATTTTGTCTTGCATCCATGTACAAAAAGCCAATCTTGGCGGAAAATCTCTTGGCAATAAGGCTTATACTGTTTGGATATGGTAGGGATACAAAAGTTGCCTTTTCAAAATTGTCCAAACCGTCGAGTGAGATAGGTTTAAGTTGTGAGCAAGTTTTATGGCACTTGTGGAAAGATTTTCATCAATTTCGTTGAGGATAGCCTCTTCTACTTGGTGATTTGCAACTTTCATAGGACGCCCATTATCAGCAGTATTCCTTATAAAACTTCCATATTCCCATAGTCGTTGGTGAATGCGTAGAAACAAGGTTTAAATGGGCGTCTCAAAACCTCTACAGTGGCGTAGAGGTTGGGGAGAAAAACAACCACTACCCCTTCAAAATCTTCACCAATATAACTTTAAAAAACATTTTTCTCGCACAAAACTTAGCTTATTATGAGTAGAAAATGCTTACAAAGGCTGTTTTCTGCACGATAAATGGTTCCGGGGATATTAGCAAAAAAACGTTTTTAGTCAATTTCAACACCCTGTATCTCGAAAATGGTTCATTTTAGAGGATAAGTTGATAGAAACTTTTTTCAAATGTTTGGACAAGCTATCACAACCTGAAATCCTGCGCATATATTATGAAACGCCCTGTATAATATAACTAAAATCATTTGGGTTTAGCCGTCTTAAGAGACGTACAGCTAAACCTAAATGTTTCTAGTTCTAGGTCTAATATTAGTTCTAATGACAGTGCAAGTGTAAAAGTAGAACTAACACTCTACCTAGAACTAGAATCATTCGGGTTTAGCTGTCTTTAGAGACGTGCGGCTAAACCCAAATGATTCTAGTTCTAGGTATACTGTTAGTGCTACATAGTAACAGTGCTGGTGTAAAACTAGAACTAACTAACACTAGACCTTGAACAAGAAAGCTTCGGATTTAATACAAGGTTCTGCAGTGAAAAGGAAAGATTTAAGGTAGGGTTTGCAGCGCGCCGCGAAGTGATGGGGAAGAAAGTAGCCGACTTGCCAAGACCTGCATGATTTGCCATTTGGTTTACAAAGTCAAAGAAAATATTTTTTGAGTACTACATCCGCCAAATGTCCTCCGTTACAATTTATGCATTCTTGGAGTCGTGTCTGAAAGTTTTGCATAAAGAAGTCGCAGGGGGTTAGGTCGGGAGACCTAGGGGGCCAACTGATATCGCCGTTTCAAAGCACTTACAGCATTCATTGAAATTCTTGTAGTGTGACTTGTTGCCCCGTCTTGTTGAAAAAGTGTGTCTTCATTCCCTGGAAGGCCTTCAAGTTGTGGTGTGAGATAATTCTGAATCATTGCAACGTATCGTACAGAATTAACGGTAACGGCATCTTCAAAAAAATATGGACCGATGATTTGCCCATTTTCCGAAATCTCACCGTTTTGAAAATAGGCTTTAACTGCGTAACCGCGATGCTCACCCGTCCAACGCTCCATTGTAAACTAAATGGCAAATTATGCAGGTCTTAGCAAGTTGGCTACTTTCTTCCCCATCACTTCGCGGCGCGCTGCAAACCCTACTTTAAATCTTTCCTTGTCACTGCCGGACCCTGTATTAGTTCGAGTTTCAGTTGTAATTGAGTGTTAGGTTATTGTATACAGGGTGTCCCGTATCTTCCGAATCAGAGCATTAACGGTTGAAGGATACATTATTCTAAAGCGATTTTTCTAATAAATTTTTTTCGAAATGTTTATTACCGTATTTTCTCGAATCTTATCCGCACTCGAATCTAATCCGCACCCAGATTTTAAAAATGCATAGTGGTAAAAAAATTTAGTTTGCGAATGTAATCCGCATCTTTCTTTGAGCAATTCGACAACACCAAAACGATGCGATGCTTGTTGTTAACCATAAATATATATTTTTTCCGTTGACTGACGCTGATTCACATAAAGAACTTTAAATTTACCAAGCCAGAAAAAATTGGAAAATATAATTTAAAAAATAAATAGTAATGCCTAGCACGAATTCCGTTCATATACTGCCCTCGTAGTAGCTCGAACGTGGTGTGTGCTTAATTATACATATAATAGCGTAATTATAAAAAAAAGTAGCAACAATCTAAGAGGTTCTTCTATACAGCAAAGTTTAAAGAGATGTTGTTAAGTTAGCGTTAAGGAAATCGAAAAGCTGGTACAATTTTTGCTGTTAACGTTGCGGCTGTTGCGGAAAGACCAGGTAGCTATTGCAGACTGTGAGGCATCGTGCAAAAAATTTACCGGGCCAGAGAAGAGACGATTTCATGAAATTGACGAGGCAGTTTTCTAGTTCTCTCAAGAAAAACGAAAGGAGGGACTAAAAAATTTTTAATACCAGCAAAGGTTGGACTGTGGGATTTATGCGCCGAATGGTGCAAAACGTCCAAAACTCGTTGAGGCGCAGAACTATAATTTCCCAAAAGCTTCTAAGGATTTTCAAGAAAATTTCAATTTGTCTCAAACTGTAAATGTCAACGAAATGGTAGTATATCTGGATTGCCACCCAATTACACACTGAAAAGAAGAGGTGTGTGGGAAATTTCTTTACAAACGAGTGATTGCGAAAAATTGCGCATAACATTGATGCTAGCAGTAACAAGTGATAGGGAAAAATTGCTGTCATTATTAATATTGAGAAAAAAACCATTCTGAAATCTGAAAGACTTCCCGAATGACGTCCTAGTTAGGGCACAACAAAAAGGATGGATAATTGAAAAGCTGATGATGGAGTGATTAAGACAAGTATGGAGTCGTAGACCAGGAGGATTATTAAATAAGAATATTAATTAATTATAGGCAAATTGCCCTTGGTTTAGACTTCTTGTCATAATAATAATACCTGGTGGAATAACATCCATACTACAACCGGTGTATGTATATTAACAAATTCGAGAATTAACAAAACCGGGAGCAATTAATGAAGCTTCTGAACTTGCTCAGTGAGTGTAGGCGACATGGAAAACGATCCCTGAAAACAATATTATAACATCATTTAAGAAGTTTTGTATAATCCGAAGATGACGTAATATGGGAAGAAAATGATACATAAAAATGTAAATATCGTTCTAAAACCCTTAATAAAGTGTTATTGTTATAATGTGATTTTATTTTACTATTTTCCAAATTGCAACTATACGACTGCGAATCTAATCCGCACCCGATTGTAATCCGCATTTGATTTTAGAGCACATAAAATTTGTAAAAAAGGTGCGGATCACATTCGAGAAAATACGGTATATTAACCGCACGGGAACTGTTTAAAATTTTCCGCTTTTCTCCAATAACAGACGATTTTGATTCACGAAAAAAGTTTATTTCTCTTTGCGTGTCGAATCTATTGGTAAGTACACGTGGGAAACGTGTTGACGGGCGCGGCGGTCCGGCCAAGGGTTGGGCCGATTACCTGAATCTGATTTACGATTTGGACGTCGAATAACAGTTCCCGTGCGGTTATTATAAACATTTCGAAAAAAATTTATTAGAAAAATCGCTTCAGAATAATGTATCCTACAATCGTATAATGCTCTGATGCGGAAGATACGGGACACGGTGTATATTTGTTGAATTAAGAGTAGAACTAACACAAAACCTAGAACTAAACATTCAAGTTTAGCCGTCTTGAGAGACGCATTAGTTCTAGTGATAGTATTAAGTTAATTCTAGTTTTAGTTGTTGTATATTTTGAACACTTCGAACTTGTTTCTAAAGAAGTGCTAGTATTAGTTCTAGTTTTAGTTCAAAAGTTAGCGTGCATATACACACTTTGGTGATAATGGCCTATAAAAAATTCGAGCATATCTGAATTTATGATGCAAATGGGTTACAATATAAATTAAAATTTTTTTATTCACAATTATTAAATGTGAAAGATAAAACATGAAACATAAGTAATTCTTAGAACCCAATTTATTCATTATCTAACGATAAAACGATCAAAATCTTTTTTTAAGCTAAACAAAAACTATGATTAATCTCAATAACTCCCTTTAGATTCTAAAAGCTAGTCTAAACTTTTTATGCACGCTAAAATTTTATATTGTTACATCTCAAATTTATCAATAAAAGATAATCGTATTAATATAAAATTTTAGTTTAAATATGAAATCAAATTCAACTACACTAATCTAACTCAACTCTCCTATTTACCATGTTTGTCTTTTTCTTTAATTATCCTTTCGACATTTTCAGCCTTATCTTTGACTTTTCCAAAAAAGTCTTTGCGAAAGCATTAAGAACACAAAAAAAAACTTTTATTAGAAAATCATGTAATATTTAATATCAAGATCTGACAAGATAATCAAGAACAATAAAATTACTGTCTCAATTTTTGTACCAGATTTATGATCAATGCCAAGATAATCTTTTTTTATCACCGCGAATTATCAGCAATACATGTTATAAAATACGTCATTAAAAATTCATTTAACTCAGCTAAAAGTTGGTAATATTGTTTTGTTGAAATACTCACCGGCGATTTTTTTATGAGCCTCCGAACTCGTGCTTTGTGTCAGTGCTGCCACCTTTAAATATTCCGCTTGCGAAATTAGCCCCGCCGCTTCCAAACTACCCGGGGACATCGCCGAGTATTCTTCGCTTAACAATTCGACAATTAGCGCCTCGATATCAAAGAATAATATATGACTTTCGGGATCTAAAATACAATCAAACACAAAGAAAAATTTGAAAATTGAAATCGTACACACAATTAAGATTTCGTACAAAATGTTAGTAAATGGGTGAGTTTTGTTAAATTCACATTTATTTGAAAAACACAACGTTGATTGCGTATATATTTTAATTTCTCAATTACGATGAAATTTTTTAATCAATTTAATTACATGTTAAATCAAATCTAAATACTAACTACTCCAGAACTAAAAACTACCCAAATGAAACATTTTTTTTTTATTTTGATATTGAGTAATAATAATAGAGACCTTTCGGGTTGGTTCGTAATCCTTGTATCGATAACGGAGAATTTTGACTGCGTTGCATGTGGGGATCGTCGTTATTTGCATGAGCACCCAGTTGTTGAAGCTGATGAAGCCCTCTTTGAGTTGCATGACGAATAGCCGATAAATTTCGATGGCGTAATCCTCTAAATTATTATATAAACCTCTAAATTATGTTGAACGTCACTTAAAAATAACTCACCTAAAGAAATGTACCGCAGGATTTGCTAAACCAACTTCAGACGACGTTAAGAAATTCGTTTCATTTTCTTCGCAAGCATATAATACTTCTTCTGCCGCTATACCTACATAATTTAAATAACGTTTTTTTTATCAATTATAAATATTAACAAAAAAAAATTAATATGAATGAAATTTGTTATGAATTTATGAAATAAGAAGAGAGGGTTAATAAAAAAATTTAATTTCTGGATTGGTTTTTAATTTTCTTTTACCTTGAAGAACTCGGTCTAAATGACCAGTTTCCATTTGCCAAACGTAAACTGTCCCATCAGAACAACCGACAATCATAAAATCATCTAAAGGTCTCCATTTTATCGTCGTAACCGGAAATAAGTGTCTTGAAGCCAAGCAAACACATTTCTTTTCTGTTAAACTTAGTAAAGTGACCGAATGATCAGAAGCAACTGAACATATACACTTTTGTATCCTAGACTATATAAAAAAAAACATTTTAACAATAAAAGCAACCAGATTCATTGTATGTTATTCAAATTAATCATTCAATAATTTAAGTGCTATCTTCAAAAGCCTTGTAATAATAATGACATATTCATATTATATTTAATTTATTATCGAACTATTATTACCCATATGTAGAGGTATGTTTTAAATTAATTCATTCTCAATCTTAACATTGCGAACAATATGAGTCACCAGTGGTCAAATGCAAGCATTTCAATATTCTAATCATAATTTAGTGGGTTCACCTATACAGATAAATTCCTTACAACTCATTGTAATCTTATATCTACTAATCTAATATCTAATCTAATCTCGTATTTGATTGTATTGATATCGCTTTATAATCTTAACGTGTTGACACTTACACTTTATATTTGTATCCACTTTATCAATTGGCTGACATTGATACAAAAGTAATTATCATGTTTAGTATACATACACCGGTTGGTTAAACGACGCAAAAACCCACATTTTCTTGGAGTCACCCTAAATCGATGCTTCACTTAAAAGAATACTGATTCAACAACTTTTGTTCACGACTACCTCATAATATGCAGGCTGTTTCATAATATATGCGCAGAACTTCAGGATGTGATAGCTTGTCCAAACATTTGAAAAAAAATTCCTATCAACTTATCCTCTAAAATGAGCCATTTCGAGATACAGGGTGTTGAAATTTAATAAAAAAAATCGTTTTTTGAGAATATCTCCGGAACAGTTTATCGTACAGTAAACAGCGTTTGTAACCATTTTGTACTCATAATAAGCTAAGTTTTGTGCAAGAAAAAATTTTTTTAAAGTCATAATTGGTGAAGATTTTGAAGGGGTAGTGATTGTTTTTCTCCCCAACCTCTACACCTCTGGAAAAAGTACTGTTTTGAGACGTAAATTTGAACTGTCAATGTTTTCTACACAAAAAAGGTACTGTAGGTCATGAGCTTTAAAGTTGACCGTTTTCTAGAAAAATCAACGTTTATGTTAAAAAACAATCAAGTCAATTTATTGAAATAAAAATTTTATTTTACAATTAAACAAAATTTATGTAAACGTTAGAACAAGTAACAAAAGCAAGCGTTAACTTCATAATTGCAAAATAAAAAACATGAAAAAACTGATACAAGTGAAAAGTTGTTTTTTCAAAATTCTCCAAACCGTACAAAATTCGCACATTTCAGCGTTTGTGTAAAAAATTGTATAATTTACTTTTAACAAGTAGACTTTAAATTATAACAAAAACTACCTTCTGTCAAAATAACAATTAGTTTGTACCTGCAAAAAGAATTACAAATGAATTACACAAAAGCTGAAATGTGCGGAATGCATTACCTTTACGGAATGGCGTGCGGTAATTCGGCAGAAGCAAGGGGGTTGGGAAGCACCGAGAAGCGAAAGTTGGATGGACTAATCCGCCCAACTATCCAAGGTGAAGAAATTCCTTTCTCAAAGGAAGTCAAATATCTAGGAGTAATCCTAGACAAAACCCTGTCATGGAATGGACATTTGCAGGGAGTTTTGCACAAAGCTAGACTATCCTTGTGGACTTGTCGCAGTCTTTGTGGTAAAAATTGGGGTCTTACCCCTGAAAGACTGTACTGGCTCTATGTGACTGTGGTTAGACCTATGATCACATACGGAGCAGCAGCCTGGTATAGGAAAGTCCGACAGACTTCAGTTATCAGTAAACTTTCACGAATTCAACGTGTAGCTGGATTGGCAATCTCTGGTGCGATAGGCACAACGCCAACTCTAGCAATGGAGGTTCTGCTTGGCCTATCTCCTCTGCATTTGCATATAGAGAAAGTGGCTAGAACAACCATTTACAGATTTAAGCAATATGCTCAAAACTGTTCCGACATGTCCTACCAATGGGCTGCGGAAGACATTATAAGCACTGATACTGTGCTATCAATGCCGTCAGATTTGGCGGTATCACTATCAGTGATTAATGCTCGATACCAGATTGTACTGCCTGAGCGGCAGTCCTGGATCGAAAATGAAAATTCTCTGGTTCGGGCAGACATTTGCTTGTACACAGATGGATCAAAAACGCCTGAAGGGGTAGGAGCAGGAGTATACTGCCAGACACCTCGAATTAAGCAAGCCTACAGCCTGGGTACGTACTGTATTGTATTCCAGGCGGAAGTATTGGCTATTAACATGGGTGCTAAAATCCTTCTTGAAAGAGGGGTGAAGAACATGACAGTACGAATTTTCTCAGACAGTCAAGCCGCTCTCCAGGCGCTGCAAGCCGTGAAAACGGTGTCGGCTCTGGTTAATGATTGTAAGAGAACATTAAACACACTGAGTTGTGATAACAGAGTCTCTCTGATCTGGGTCCCGGATCACTCTGGGGTTACTGGCAATGAAGCGGCAGATAAGCTAGCACGAGATGGCAGCGCTGAAGCGTTTGTGGGACCGGAACCAGCAGTTGGTGTATCATTTGCGATGGCCAAATATAGGATTGGACTGTGGGCTGAAGAGAGACTTCGCCTACTGTGGACCAGTTCTCCTGGAATTAGACATGCTAAGGTGTTTATTAACATCGCCACTGTCAAACCCGGGCATATTTTAGGACTTGCCCGTAGTAGCATAAAAGTTCTAATGGGTGTTTTTACTGGACACTGCCGATTAAAAGCACACCTCAACTTGTTGGGTTTAGCCGACGATGTTGAATTCCGACTATGTGCGGAGGAAGCAGAGACGGTTGAGCATGTTTTGTGCCACTGCCCTGCCGTTAACCGTATCAGATTCTCGATTTTTGGGTCGCAGTTTATCTCCTCAAAAGATCTGAATGACCTTTCGCCGAGCAAGGTATTAATGTTCGTTAAGAGCATTGGACTGCACGGTGAAATTTGATAACGATATCTATCGGGGTACAATAGATCCTTAGGGTCGCGGTGCAAGGTTGGTTGGTCCGCCTACCCGATATGTATTCTATGTAATGTAATGTAATGTAAGGGGGTTGTATCAAGAAAGATATCCTGATCGCCCAGTATCACACCATAACTTGTTTCTACGCATTCACCAACGACTATGGGAAAATGGAAGTTTTAAAAGGAATACTGCTGATAATGGGCATCCTACGAAAGTTGCAAATCACCAAGTAGAGGAGGCTATCCTCAACGAAATTGATGAAAATCCGACCACAAGTACCAGAAAACTTGCTCACAACTTAAACCTATCTCACTCGACGGTTTGAAGAATTTTGAAAAGGCAACTTTTGTATCCCTACCACGAGATTTTCCGTTAAGATTGGCTTTTTGAACATAGATGCAAGACAAAATAGCTCAAAATCCTGAGTTTGGAGCGGAAGTTCTGTTTACCGATGAAGCATCTTTCTCGAAGGATGGTATTTTCAATTTGCACAATAACCACATATGGGCAAAAGAAAATCCAAAAAATTACAGAAGGCCATCGTAAGCAACAATTTTCCGTAAATGTTTGGGCTGCCATCGTCGGTGATCATTTGATAGGTCCACATTTTTTACCGAACAGATTAAACGGTGCAGATTATCGACAATTTCTAGAACAAGTACTGCTGGAACTGCTGGAAGATGTACCGCTTCAAGTAAGACAAAACATGTACTTTATGCATGATGGAGCTCCGGCTCACTTTAGTTTGGTTGCTCGCCAATACTTGGGCGACGAATACCCAGACCGTTGTGGATCGGTCGGTTAAAAAATTTTTTTTCGCACAAAACTTAGCTAATTATGAGTAGAAAATGCTTACAAACGGTTCCGAAGATATTCGCAAAAAAAACACCCTGTATCTCGAAAATGGTGCATTTTAGAGGGTAAGATAGAAACTTTTTTTCAAATTTTTGTACAAGCTATCACATCCTGAAGTCCCGCGCATATATTATGAGCCTTATACCTTATAAATAAGTTTTTTAAAATAAATTGGTAGTCATTTTTCACAGAGTGAATAATCATTATTCACGGGTAATCAACATGACAGACTTGAATAATTATTTGAAATGTCAAAATTTCAAAAAACGTCGATTTAATTTAATTTTTTTAGGACTCTGAAGGTTTGACATTAAAAAAACATAAACAAATTCTGATTCAAGCATAAATTAATAAATTTTCGTAAAAAAAAGATGTCGTTTCATAAAATTGACATTTAATTTTGACAAATTGTTATGAAGTTGGTTACAGTTGGTAACATTGAATTTGTGTCACATTGACGTTTAAACTTTATTCAAAAAAATAAATTTAGGGTATCAACTTCAATAGAAGTTGTGTACAAAGTATAGTATTCTACTTGCATATAATGAGCTCAGGTTAATTATGCCACTATCACGCGTGTGATATAAACTTAACCTTAGTGAATAATAGCCCTCATCACATAATAGCCTCAAGACGGCTAAACCTGAATGATTCCCGTTCTAGGTCTTGTCTTAGTTAATAATTCGGGTTAATAATTAATTATTAATTAATTCTTTCTCCTTCAATTTCATTTCTGGGTCTGGGGAATAAGTCATGAAACTACTTGGTTATAAATAGAGTGGGAGATGATTGACCAAGTTAGTTTTAAACATGAACTAGATAACTTTAAATTTATTTCAAATTACACAAGATTGTGAGACTTGATAATCAAGGAAATTACTTTATGAAAGATGAACTTCTTAAGAAATAGAGAAAGGAAGTTAGAACCATAATTAGACAATTACAACTCAATAAAAACTATGGAAAGAAATTGAGTTATGTTGAAAATAATTAATGCAAATTCTATTGTTCTGATTCATATTAAGCTATGTTAAACGGGTTATTGTCTGGAGAATAAATTCTTTGATTGATTAATTTGAATTCTTTCCATACTTAAAGTACTTACACTACAAGTATGAGGTGGTACTAATAACTGAGTAATTTCTCCTGCATGTACACAAAATCGATGTAAAAGTAGCCCGGCATTTAAATCCCAGATACAAACGGCAAAATCCACACCTCCAGAAACCAAGAAATTTTTGTTATATCTTGAATGTTCACGATGAGGATAGAGTAAACAATTAACACGTCCGCCATGACCGGATAAAATATGATGTTTAGGCCAATCTATTTATATTATTAACATTAAATTTAATATTGAAAGGAAAGTAAAATAAAGTACGAAAAATTACCATCAAATTGTTGATGATTTCCATGTAATAATTGTAACATAATAGTTTGCGTAGCGGGTACTATAATAATCGTCCCATCTTCTCTTCCCACAACTAATCGACTTTGACCAGGTAAATATATACTTGCAGTTAATTTAACGGCTATGTTAAAAATAATAAATAATAATAAATTTTGATTTGAATTAACTTACCAAAAGAATCTGCTTTTTCAAGTTGATCTAATATTCCGATAGGCGTGGGATTCATTTCATCCCAAGCTTGTGTAAGACTGGTTACAAGAGCAGCTTTCATGTGCAATGGACCATTTTCCATTTGCTTTGTATCTGAAGACGTTATATTTGGCATGTTCCATATATGAACGTAACCTTCAGAATCGCCCCTTAATAAATAACGATGGACGACTCCCTGCCTTTGAGTTACTAAAAATCTCATCGCTGGGGGACAAGATAAAAGCTAAAAAAAATTATTTCAAAAAAACATTTTGAAAACATTGATTTATTTTTATTTTATACTTTACTATCTTGTTCGCTTAATACATAATATAGTAATGGTTTATCAGATTCTGGTGTCATTGTGTGGAAATTTGCATTATCAGGAATGCTGCTAAGAAAAATTAAGAAATACGATTAATTAATTAATATCTAAAAATTAAAGATATTTTAAACTTACTTCGTAGGTAACTTATAAAGATATCCTTTCCCAGCATCCGTCCACACAATTATCCTATCAATATCCAAAAAATCCCCAGACATAAACCTTTCACCATCCACAGCCGTACTAGAACACAATTTGCTAAAATCACCTGAAAATTAAAACCACAAAACCACCTCAATCCTTTTAAACCACACAATTCCAAAATATAACTCCACAAAAATAAATAAATAATCAAATAAGTTACCTGCATCATATATTAACCATTGTTTACTACAAACTATTAATACAATTCTTTGATTTTGCATACAACAACGTAAACAAACAGAATTTAACGGTTCAATTTGTTTACTTTCGTTTTCGTAAATGGGCTCGCAATGTTTATTTTCATGCCCAAGTAACGTCCACACTTTCACCATTCCTGTGGTTGTTATCGCCAAAACAACGTCGTCTTTACGACGAACAGGTCTAATTACCTATAAATACAAGTATTTTTTTAATTATAAATCGTTCGATAATATTTTCTGTAGGGGAACAAGAGGAGGAGTATTCGACTCTTAAACAATTAAGTTAATACCTAAAAACATATCTAATATATAGGTGGAGGTGGTATTATATGTATTAGGCAGAAAGGCGAATATTTGAAAAAAAATTGTGCAGATGGAAAATAAAGTATGATGAATTGGTGAGGAGTAAAAGTATTGGAGGTGAATCTTGGGGTTGAGCAGAGACTCCGAGATATTTAGTGAGAAAAGAGTTGATGCTGGAGAACATGAGGGCGGAAATAAATAGAAGGGATTTTGCGGAATAGCAGAAATTTTGAGAGAGTGATGACAAGAAACAAGACAACAAAAAAAAAAAGGAATGGATGGCGGAGGTGATGACTGAAAGGAGGAGTGTTAGAACAGTGTTCTACACATATTTCGATTTTTATAAGATTTTGCAAAAATTTTCTAAAATGTTCAAACACATCCTGTTATTTCTGAGTGAATCGAAAGCTTTTAAAGGATTTTTACAAAATTCTACGAATTTCCAAGAATGTCCAAGACAAACGGATATCCATTAATAATATCTAGGATTTTAATGATTCTCAAAGATTCACATAAGCATTTCCAAGTATTCCCATAAGATTTTCAAAGATACCATCCGAATTTCTCAGGATTTTTGAGGAATCCAACGAGTTTCCAAAGATTTCTATAGATATTCAGGTTATCTAAAAGTTTTATGAAAATTTCCAAATACATCCAAGGATTTTGTAGCAATTTCCTAAAATTTTCAAAGATAACCAAATATTTCTAGAGATATCAAGGAATATCCACAGATTTACGAATTTCTTAGGATTTTTTAATGTATCCAAGGTTTTTGAATGATTTTTAGAAAAATTGGATTTTTAATTTTTCCCAGAGACTTATGTAAGCATTTCTTAGTATTTCCAGGAGATTTCCAAAAGATTTCAACGGATTTTCAAGTAAGGTTATCTAGGATTTTGCAGAGAGTTCTACAGAATTTCAAGTTTATAGAAATTTCCAAACATATCTAGGCATTTTGAAACGATTTCCAAAAAATTTTATATATTACTAGGTATTTCTAAAAATTTTAGGAATTTAGACAGATTTTCAAAACAATCCATCGATTTTTACGGATATCTTAGGATTTTTGAGTGTATCCAAGGTTTTTGAATGATTTTTTAGAAAAATTAGAAGGATATCCAATGATTATTACGAATGTCCAGGACTATTAATTCTTCCCAGACACTTATGTATGCATTTTTTAGTATTTCCAGGAGATTTCCAAAAGATTTCAACCGATTTTCAAGTATACCATAAAAATCCCTGAGACTAAGGTTATCTAGAATTTTGCAGAGATTTCTACAGAATTTCAAGTTTATAGAAGATTTTATAGGAATTTCCAAACATATCTAGGCATTTTGAAACGATTTCTAAAAATTTGTATATACTACTAGGTATTTATAAAAATTTTAGGAATTTAGACAGATTTTCAAAACAATTCATCGATTTTTACGGATATCTTAGGATTTTTGAGTGAATCCAAGGTTTTTGAATGATTTTTTAGAAAAATTAGAAGGATTTCCAAGGATATCCAATGATTATTACGAATGCCCAGAACTTTTAATTCTTCCCAGACACTCATGTATGCATTTTTTAGTATTTCCAGGAGATTTCCAAAAGATTTCAACCGATTTTCAAGTATACCATAAAAATCCCTCAGACTAAGGTTATCTAGGATTTTGCAGAGATTTCTACAGAATTTCAAGTTTATAGAAGATTTTATAGAAATTTCCAAACATATCTAGGCATTTTGAAACGATTTCCAAAAATTTGTATATACTACTAGGTATTTATAAAAATTTTAGGAATTTAGACAGATTTTCAAAACAATTCATCGATTTTTACGGATATCTTAGGATTTTTGAGTGAATCCAAGGTTTTTGAATGATTTTTTAGAAAAATTAGAAGGATTTTCAAGGATGTCGAATGATTATTACGAATGTCCAGGACTTTTAATTCTTCCTAGACACTCATGTATGCATTTTTTAGTATTTCCAGGAGATTTCCAAAAGATTTCAACGGATTTTCAAGTATACCATAAAAATCTCTCAGAATACCTGAGGTTATCTAGGATTTTGCAGAGATTTCTGCTGAATTTCAAGTATATAGATGATTTTATAGCAATTTCCAAACAAATCTAGGCATTTTGGAACGATTTCCAAAATTTTTTATATATTACTAGGTATTTCTAAAAATTTTAGGAATTTAGACACATATTCAAAACAATCCATCGATATTTACGGATATCTTAGGATTTTTGAGTGTATACAAAGTTTTATAATAATTTTTTAGAAAAATTAGAAAGATTTTCAAAGATATCCAATGATTATTACGAATGTCCAGGCCTTTTAATTCTTCGCAGACACTCATGTATGCATTTTTTAGTATTTCCAGGAGATTTCCAAAAGATTTCAACGGATTTTCAAGTATACCATAAAAATCTCTCAGAATACCTAAGGTTATTCAGGATTTTGCAGAGATTTCTACAGAATTTCAAGTTTATAGAAGATTTTATAGGAATTTCCAAACATATCTAGGCATTTTGAAACGATTTCTAAAAATTTGTATACACTACTAGGTATTTATAAAAATTTTAGGAATTTAGACAGATTTTCAAAACAATTCATCGATTTTTACGGATATCTTAGGATTTTTGAGTGAATCCAAGGTTTTTGAATGATTTTTTAGAAAAATTAGAAGGATTTCCAAGGATATCCAATGATTATTACGAATGCCCAGAACTTTTAATTCTTCCCAGACACTCATGTATGCATTTTTTAGTATTTCCAGGAGATTTCCAAAAGATTTCAACCGATTTTCAAGTATACCATAAAAATCCCTCAGACTAAGGTTATCTAGGATTTTGCAGAGATTTCTACAGAATTTTAAGTTTATAGAAATTTCCAAACATATCTAGGCATTTTGAAACGATTTCCAAAAAATGTTATATATTACTAGGTATTTCTAAAAATTTTAGGAATTTAGACACATTTTCAAAACAATCCATCGATTTTTACGGATATCTTAGGATTTTTGAGTGTATACAAAGTTTTATAATAATTTTTTAGAAAAATTAGAAAGATTTTCAAAGATATCCAATGATTATTACGAATGTACAGGCCTTTTAATTCTTCGCAGACACTCATGTATGCATTTTTTAGTATTTCCAGGAATTTCCAAAAGATTTCCACGGATTTTCAAGTATACCATAAAAATCTCTCAGAATACCTAAGGTTATTCAGGATTTTGCAGAGATTTCTACAGAATTTCAAGTTTTTAGAAGATTTTATAGAAATTTCCAAACATATCTAGGCATTTTGAAACGATTTCCAAAAATTTGTATATACTACTAGGTATTTCTAAAAATTTTAGGAATCTAGACACATTTTCAAAACAATCCATCGATTTTTACGGATATCTTAGGATTTTTGAGTGTAAATAAGATTTTTGAATAATTTTTTAGAAAAATTAGAAGGATTTTCAAGGATGTCCAATGATTATTACGAATGTCCAGGACTTTTAATTCTTCCCAGACACTCATGTATGCATTTTTTAGTATTTCCAGGAGATTTCCAAAAGATTTCAACTTATTTTCAAGTATACCATAAAAATTTCTCAGAATACCTAAGGTTATCTAGGATTTTGCAGAGTTCTATAGAATTTCAAGTTTATAGAAATATCCAAACATATCTATGCATTTTGAAACAATTTTCAAAAATTTTTATATATTACTAGGTATTTCTAAAATGTTTAGTAATTTAGACACATTTTCAAAACAATCCATCGATTTTTACGGATATCTTAGGTTTTTTGAGTGTATCCAAGGTTTTTGAATGATTTTTTAAAAAAATTAGAAGGATTTCCAAGGATATCCAATGCTTATTACGAATGTCCAGGACCTTTAATTCTTCCCAGACACTCATGTATGCATTTTTTAGTATTTCCAGGAGATTTCCAAAAGATTTCCACGGATTTTCAAGTACCTATACCATAAAAATTTCTCAGAATACCTAAGGTTATCTAGGATTTTGCAGAGATTTCTACAGAATTTCAAGTTTTTAGAAGATTTTATAGGAATTTCCAAACATATCTAGATATTTTTAAACGATTTCCAATAATTTTCATAGTCAACTTAGACACATTTTCAAAGATATCCATCGATTTTTACGGATATCTAAAGATTTTTGTAATATTTCCAGAAGATTTCAACTGATTTTTCAAGCATACCTTCTTCAAGAAATCTTCATGATTTCATAGAATTCCTAAGATTATCTAGGATTTGGAGGAAAAATTGTTATTTTACTTACTATTGAAAGTACTGGAATTAGATAAACTACTTGGAGTAAACTAATAGTTCTTGAAGTACTTCCTATGTCAAACAAGTAACAAGTATCCAGTACATTTTAAGTTGAATACTGAAAGTACAAGTATTAAGTACCTACAATTTGAAAGTACTGGCAGTAAACTACTTAAAGTAAAAAAGTTACATTATTTGCAGTACATTTTTACTGCAAGTAGCTCAACTCTGCTGTAATAATATTTAATGTAGATGAAACCATAGCAATGGAGACAGTAAAAACTTGGTGGGAACTATAAGGTTCTGGATGAACTCTGTTCTAATGCTAACTTACAAATATATATATTTTGTTGTCGAATACTTTCCTCCTTCCTCTATGTGACATCATACTATTTAGATTTTAATTAATTTATACATACATGTAACGCGCTAATCCAATCTGGGTGGTATCTTGAAGATAATGTAAATAAAATCTCTAAACTAAATGGATCCATTACTACTATTTCTGGGTAATAACCATTGCAGAATAATCTAACATCTTCACAATTACTCATGTGGTAAGACTGAAAGTTAATGAAAAAACTGTTTAATTATATTTATAGTCAGATAAATGCCAAATTATGAGAATTACTTAAAACTTAATTTTAAAATGGGGAATAAAAAGATGACTGATATTGAGACTGATTGAACACCAAGTATACAATCTCAGATTCTTTATTTTCGATTAGTATCAGATGTTACAAGTCACTTGTAAAGAAAGTAGCTTACTCAAAAATGTTATCAAACCAAACAGCCCATAATATAAATGGGCACAAAGGGTAGTATGCAATATTGTTAATTTAAAATCTTTATCTGGAGTATAACTTGAACCCTTCAGAATTACAGGACTTAACACAAGACGACTTATAATGTCTTTTCATATCTTCCTAGAATGAAAATTATGTTCATTCTTCTTCATTTAGAGTATAATGCTAAATCATGATAAAATTGAAATTGAGTTAATCAACACTTTGTATTTGAGAGAATGTATAAAACAATTTCTTTAAAACAAAATTAATATGATAGTTCATGTTTTACCCTTAGATATTATTAAAAATTAATTATGCATGTAGTGAACCAAAGTTTTTGTGCACACTATTGTAAACACAAGAAACTTGGTATGTTTCCAAGATGTTTTTTAGATTTCCAGATGTTATTCTCTTTATTGATTCTTTACTAAAACAATTATTTCTATTCTATACAAACATACTTAATAATACTGAAAACTTCTCAAGTCATTTTTGTAATTAATTGAAGGGAACAAATACAAAATGAAAGTGGGGTTTTTAATTTGGATTTATCTACAAAAAATGTATATACATTTTATCTATAATTGTGTATCCACTCAATTGTGATTTGGAACAAAATTATTGATAAATAAAAAAATTTACTTATTATAGCCTAAAAAGAGTAAATTCAAAAAATAAATAAATAAAAATTAGTCACAAAAATTTTATACTCATTCCTCAATGTATAAAATTAAAAATCAATAATAACAGATTAGAGATAACAGATCCTGAATACCGTCTTTATGTAAAACAGATAAATAATCACATCTCATATACCTATTATTTCAACATTTTCAATAAAAACCAATAAACTTACCTGAATATTAGTATGTACATGTTGTAATTTAGAAGATTCCCTACATTTCCCATCAACCAAATCCCAAGTGCACATTTCCCCCGCTTCGGAACTAGATACAATGTAATTATTATCGGGGACTGCAGAAGCTGATGATAAACATAAAATAGGTGCTGAATGACCCACTAATAAGCACCTTGGTGTCATTTTGAGTGTTTCTGGATCGACTTGCCTAAAAAATTAAACAAAATATTAAATTGTGATTTTGAATCATATTAAAAATATAGTTACCAAAGGCAAATTTGTCCATCGTAACATCCTGTGACCAATGTCTTAAGGTCCTTGGATAGATAAATGCAGGATATACAGTGTGTGGGGGCGTGTTTTCCCCATAGCACAATAGGAACAACCAGACTAGCGCTCGGCATGTCGACACCCCCGTGAAAATCCCACTACTATGCCCCTTAATCAGACTAAATCGCCGTCAATTATGGGCTATTGGCAAAATTGAGTCATATGACCCGTTGGATTTACTTGCGAAGTCGAGTCCAGGGAACGTTGAATCCTGATGTGTTCGCACCTGCTTTGTGCGTCGTTACGACTACATTAAATCGCCAGAAGGATTAAATCCGAGGCGATTAAATTCTGACGTGACAGCTGAACGATATTTAACCAAACTTTATGACAATTGACAAGTACAGTATGTTTTACACGATGCCACTGACAGAAATGTCGTTGTTATCGCCTGAATCGCAGATGAGAGAAAGATAGAGAATGTAGATTTGTTGTTGTTAGACTGAAACAAGTTGATAGACGAGAATCCATGTTTTAGGTTAAAATTGATGTGTGAAGTCATTGAATAGACAGTTATTTTTTGTGAGCAATGTATGGCGCTAATTCTAAATTAAATTCAATTAATTCGTTTAAATTGAAGTGATAAAGAAAAAACGTTAGTTTAATTCTAAGAAATTCGATGGAAGTTTCTTTTATTTGCGATTGTTCGTCGTTGTATCTAAAAATAAACCACATACGGTTTATAAAATTTGAAAACAATTACTTTTTTATGTTAGTTTACAACCAGCAACTCTAAACAATTTTAATTAGAAGTGTTTTTTACTAAGTTATGTTATTTATATATAAAAATAGTAAACAACATTGTTATCAATTTTAAAAGAGGAATTTCTTTTTAAAAATATATTTTTTTACAAAGTTTTTCTTTTTACAGAATCAGTTAATTACAATTTTGAAACCTCTGGATTAACAACATCACGTGAATAATTTTGAAATAAAATTCAGTCACGCACATGTTACGAGATGGTTCTAGTTGATCACAATGAACAATAACAATGACCTGTAATATTCATTTGAAGTCAATTTTATTTCTTCTATATAAAATATTAAGGCATATTATTTAGTGTACACTTAAAATAACAACAAAATATTATTATTATTAATTATATATGTACACACATAAAAACGTTTTATTTTCATTAGCATTAATTAAACATGTATCATTAATCATTATAATATTTGAAAAACAATTTAAAAAATCATATTGTAGCTCCATCTATATAGTTTTTATTGGAGACATTAGTTCTCGTATCAAATGGAAGATGGCGCTTAAAAATTTTAAAGAGATTATTTTTTTGAAATTAAAACGAGATCAAATAGAATTAAATAGATCATTTTAATTTTAATTTAAGTTATAAATGGTTGCGTTGTAGATCAAAATAAGTTGAAATAATATTTTACAATGTATACTTTGATATGACAGTTTCATTTCATTTAATTGAATTAAATAATACATTTGAATTAATACGTTACTGAATGTTTCAAAATAGGCATAAATAATTCCATTTTTGATATATTTGAAGAGAAAAGAATTTTAAAAATTCGCCCCATCTATGTGATTTTCATTAAAGGTCCTACTTCGTTTACTAAATAAAAGATGGGGCTTCAATTAAAATAAAAAGATTTAAAAAATCTTAATAAGTGCTATATTTATTTTATTATATTACATTATTTTTTAATTAATTATTCTTTACAATAAATTACTGCCAAATAGCATTGTTAACCATTTCAAATCATTTTCGACAAATACAAACTCCAGCTGAACATTTACCGCCTCTCTTTTTCAATGCTATACAATGAAGAGCACATGCTGCATGGCCCACCGAGAATCCAGCAAATTGGATGCTTAAAACATCGCAAGTAACACGTTTTTGTCTGATGAGTTCACCTATTAATACGATATAGTTACATGTTTATCATAATTAAAGTTAATAAAAAATAAAATGTTTACCTTCTTGTATATCGATGTCTGCTATCGGTGAAGTCAAAGTTAATGTTAAACACAAAGCGATACATAACGAAATCAAAGTTACTCTTTCCATTTTATTCTAGATGACAGCTTTAGTAACGTGTCTCTTTAAGTTTGTGCCTGTATTGAAGCTATCGGCTTCGAAGTTTAAGCATTTATATGTGTTGGAGAACGGTTTTAATAAATAACTCGTAAACGAACTTGGGGAAATACACAGTTTCATGAGCATGGTTATTCCAGAATACGGAGATAACCCCACTGTAAATTCCGTATTTACATCTGCAGTTTATTGTAAGATTAATACAGAGTTGCGATAACATAGTCGACTCTAGAGATTATATAAACTATTTAGCAATCGATAAATACATGATTAATTTTTGGGTTACTTAAAATATTTTTATTATCCAAATGTTCATTTGAGTAAAAATTATTTTCAAGGTTGCTAACAATCTTTTTCTTAGATTTTAAATCATATATATTTATATTTTGTATGAATGCCATGCCATATTTCGAGTAGAAAATATTATACAGAATGTCTCAGCGAGACCGGTCATTAGACGTTTCTGGTGTTCTGGCCTAAATAAAAAATTGAGAATTCAAACTTAAGTATTATCAATTACGTTCTCTTCGTCTAAAATATTTTCAGTTTTCTAGCACTTCTGGTTATACCGGAAGTCGCCACCTACTTTATTTTTTTAAATGGAACATCCTGTATATTTTTACATATTTGGATTTGTCTGTTTTCAAGGTTTATAAATAACTTTACTTTTTGCAATTTGATTCGGCCGTTCTCGAGTTAATCGAATTTTTCTAGAAAAATCTGCTCCAGCGGACATTTGTTCAAAAAATCATAGAACACTCGATTTTTGAGATATCAATTTAGGATTCAGAACATGCTTAAACAACATGATGGAGTATGTTTTGGTGCCAAGAACGGCTGTCTAGATCGTTTGGTCACTTTACTATGACACGTTAACTTTTCGAAATTTGGAAGCACCATAACTTCATTTTTTTAAATGGCACCCCCCATTTTTTATTACTTAGTCGTCTTCGGCGTCTCATTTTACATCTTTTCTACTCCATATGTCCTATGCCTAACATTAATAGTTTGAGAAATAATTAGGGTTTTTTGAAAAATGCTCACATATCATATCGATATTAATCTAGTGTGCCATGGAAAACAAATGTTTAATGACTTATTGACAAACGTCAAAGTCTGATTTACGTTGTTTGATGCTTGTGAGTCTAAAATCAGTTAAAATGAATATTAATAACGTAAATAATGTTTATACAAATGAAGAAATCCATAATTTATTTTTTGTGCACGAAAAGTGTTACAAAGTTCTTAGTAGAACTTGCAGAATGTTTAATGAAAATTATCCACATTTACCTCCGATGACAAAAGGTAAATTTAGAAGAATAGAAGCAAATTTTTTGCATTTTGGACGAATTAATCACGTGTTAAACTGACCAAAAATGTAGTAGATAATGCAACGGAAGAGGTGAATGCCTTGGCTTATTTCGAGCCCAGTCCCAACACCTCAATTCGAGCTGCCAAAGAAGATCTGGGAATCATACTACGAACTTTGTCGCGCTTTTCATGCATAAAAAATAAATTAAGAATTTCTTGATTTGTGTAAATATTACTTTCGTTATTGTTATCGATTTTAACTCTTTTCAGTACTAATATTAAGGGACATAACAGATAATTATTAGCTCACATGCATCAAGTGACGTAAACAAGTGAGTCTTTGACAAGAACTTATTGAGAAGGCTTGTTTTTCATGGCACACTAGGCTAAATATCCATATGATATGCATTTTGTGTGTGCAAAATGTGCATTTTTCAAAAAACCCTAATTATCTCCCAAATTATTAATGTTAGGTATGGGACATATCGGATATAAAAGATGTAGAATGAGACACCGAAGACGACTAAGTAATAAAATATGGGGGGTGCCATTTAAAAAAATGAAGTTATGGTACTTCCAAATTTTGAAAAGTTAACGTGCCATAGTAAAGTGACCAAACGTTCTAGACAGCCGTTCTCGGCACCAAAACATACTCCATCATGTTGCTAAAGCATGTTCTGAATCCTAAATTGATATCCCAAAAATCGAGTGTTCTCTGATTTTTTGAACAAATGTCTGCTGGAGCAGATTTTTCTAGAAAAATTCGAATAACTCGAGATCGGCCGAATCAAATTGCAAAAAGTAAAGTTATTCATAAACCTTGAAAACAGACAAATCCAAATATGTAAAAATATACAGGGTGTTCCCTTTAAAAAAATAAAGTAGGTGGCGATTTCCGGTATAACCGGAAGTGCAAGAAATCTGAAAATATTTTAGTCGAAGAGATCGTAATTGATAATATTTAAGTCTGAATTCTCAAATTTTTAGTTTCGCCAGAATCCCAGAAACGTCTAATGACCGGTCTCGCTGAGACACCCTGTATATTTATATTTTGTATGAATGCCATGCCATATTTCGAGTAGAAAATATTATACAGGGTGGTTCAGTTTTTAATCGGGAAACTTTACTAGGACGTAGTACTTGCCAAAATAACACAAGTTTTTTATATAAACATAGGGTCGCAACTCTTTTGTTTTCGAGCTATGAGCGATCAAAGTTGAGCTAAAAATTTACATTTTATTATTTATTTCGGCTATAAGTAAACCGAAGAATTTGAAATTTGGTATGTATTTACTACTGGTTAACATCTTGTTTTCTAGCATACCTTAAGCTTCCCTAGCGCCCTCTAAGGGGATGAAATTCACCACCCCCTTGGTTCTTTTTAGAAGAACTTTTTAACGCAATGCAATATTAACATAGAAAAATATGGGTTGTACAGCTCATTCTTTAGTGGTTCTTTTTTGTCTGTTTAGTTTTTCTCTTAAAATTGATAGTTTTTGCGTAAAAAAATAAAATATGTTACATTGCGCGGCAAAGCGCTACCTAGAAATAAAAAACAAAATTTTAAGTTGGCTATGGAAGATGTAAACTTACCAGGATTTTGGGCTAACACAATAACACAAATTATTTACGATTTCGTCTCTTGACTTGTTTTCTCATTAAAGTAATAAAAAATTTAATTAAATTTAAGTTAAAATAATCATTCAAAAGATAAGTAACATTTAATAATAAATTAAATAGTATACTAAAAAAATGGAAATTACAAGAGAAAAATGTTAAAAAACAAACAGAAAACTAATTAAGAATCAAAATGAAACAAATTTATCAAAAAAACTCATTACAAAAATAAACACAATTAATTTAAAAATTGTTCAAAATGCATGCCATTGTTATCAATGCATTTTTGGCATCTTGTAACAACAGAATTAACTGCTGCTAATATTTGAAACGGATTGTTCCTTAAAGTGTTAGCAGCGTCTTTTATTTTTCCCAACAGTTCTTCCCGAGTGTTTATTGGAGCGGCGTAAACTAGATTTTTCATATAGCCCCACACAAAAAAATCTAAAACGTTAAGATCAGGAGACCTTGGTGGCCAGGCAACGGGACCTCGGTTTGCCTCTTGATAATTGACAGGACCTAGTCGTCCTATCCGTCTATGTCCATAACGTGCGTTACACCATGCACGTATCCATCTGAAGCCAATGTTGCTCCAGATCACCTAGAGGAACGTCCGATAAACATTCCGCCAAATCGTTTTGCAAAAAATTTAAAAACATCGTTGCGTTCAAACGAGGTGTCAAAAAATAAGGCCCACAGAGGTTATTATTAATGACACCCATCCACACATTAAAACTAAACTCTGTTTGGTAGGTTTTTGGACGTATTGCATGGGGATTTTCATGCTCCCAACTATGTAAGTTATGGTAATTTACGACACCCCTTCTTGTAAACGTGGCTTCATCTGTCCACAAAATCTTCTTACAAAAATTTTGGTCACGTTCAACAGACTGTACAAACCACCTACAGAAAGTTACTCTTTTAGGACTATCTTCAGGTCTTAAATTTTGTACAGGTTGAAAACGATAGGGTTTCCTGTGGTCCTTCTTCAGAGTTCGTAAAATTGTACTTCTTGAGACTCGTAAATTTTGAGCTTGAAGTAGTCTAGCAGCTATGCGACTGCTTAATGTGCTGTCATTATCAAAAAGGTTTAAAATTGCTCTTTGGTTTCTGTTATTTTGATTATTTCGTACTTGCTGGGTATTTAAACCATATTGTCGAAAACGTTGATGTGTATTGATAAATACCTGAGGATCAGGACATCTTCTATTAGGAAACCTTCTAGCGTATTCTCTAGATGCCGCTTCCGCATTTCCATCACAAAAACCATAAATAAAATGAATGTCTGCGTATTCTTCTGTCGAAAATAATCGTGGCATGATCAATTTTTCCTAGTTTTTTAAACAATGATCAACAATAAAAAAATAATGATACTTTTACTTAATAACAATCAAGAAATATTTTCAATAATTGTCAACAATTAAGAGGATTTAACGTAACTAACAGCTCGTCTCAATACAAACATAAATTGTTTTTTGAAAATCAAAGCCAACTTTTAGAGTCATTTTAGCTAAGCATGGCGGTACATGGCACGACATTCCATTTTTTTACACAAAAACTATCAATTTTAGGAAAAGAACTAAAGAGACAAAAAAGTACCATTAAAGAATGAGCTTTATAACCAATATTTTTTTATGTTAATACTCCATGGCGTTAAAAAGTTCTTCTAAAAAGAACCAAGGGGGTGGTGAATTTCATCCACTTAGAGGGCGCTAGGGAAGCTTAAGGTATGCTAGAAAACAAGATGTTAACCAGTAGTAAATACATACCAAATTTGAAATTCTTCGGTTTACTTATAGCCGAAATAAATAATAAAATGTAAATTTTTAGCTCAACTTTGATCGCTCATAGCTCGAAAACAAAAGAGTTGCGACCCTATGTTTATATAAAAAACTTGTGTTATTTTGGCAAGTACTACGTCCTAGTAAAGTTTCCCGATTAAAAACTGAACCACCCTGTATATGTAACATAGCCACTGGAAATCCCCATTTTTAATCCTTCTTACACTAATACGGTTCAGTTCCATTATATAAAGTCATTCAGAAGTTGTATTCGATAAGTAACGTTTAAAAACGCAGATAACGTTTTGCATTTAAAGAAATTTATAAAATGGAAAAATCTACGATTTTCATTTTAATAATAGCCATAAATTTAGCAATCTCTTTATCTTCTCCAATACAAGATCATAACACTCAAAAAGGTAATAATTACTATTAATATTTCAATTTATTTACTAATTTTTTTCTTTGATATAGTTTTAATTAGACAAAAACGAAGTTGTTTTCCACATCTATTTTCTAATGACAATCTTCGCTGCTCTATGCACTGCAAAATACATGGAAAAAAAGGTGGGTCCTGTCAAAGAGGAATTTGTGTTTGCAAGCAGAAGAAGACATAAAAATAATTTATTTGTTACATATTAAATAAAATATTTTTTGTTTAGAATCATTTTTTGGTAATTCTTGTTATCAAACCCCATAATTTTTATAATTTATCACAAAATAGAGTCTTTTAGCTTTTATTTAAGATATAAATAATCGCTTAACTCCCATAAACACATTTTTATGAAATAAAAAATAAATAAATAAAATAATAATCAACTAAAATTAAAGTCCTTATAGTGTTTGTTCATATTTATTATAAAGCGCTAACAATTATCATAAATATTAATACATAAGCAATAATTAGAAACTTGTTAATTAACTTATTTTGCTTACGGCGCATCGGTAATTATGGCTTCTCTACACATTTACATGTCCCCACGACTTCATCGCAAATTGCAACTTTTTTTAAAACAGAACAACGTTCGTTGCAAGACCAACAATATCTTGGGGTGCTTCTTTTAATTCTTGTAGCTAAAATTTAAAAAGATTTTTTTATACATACCGTTAAGCAAATTAAAAATAACACTTCTCACCTTCGTTTCTTAATTGGGACTGTTGAGATTGATCGAAAGCCATTGTTAGGGTTACGGCTAACAACACGAAAATAAGAATAAAGTTTAATTTCATGGTTGTTCTTATTCTAACAAGAATTGGAGCAGTTCTATATTTGTTTACAAATTATACCGGTTTATATATCCACTCCATTGACGTAAACACATTCTTAGAAAATGTTCTAGAAGAATATTTCATTAAATTAAAAATTAAAACTTTTAATTAATCCTTAAAGATTGAATTTAAATCAATCATTTAATTTATATAATATGTAGGTATATTTTGTGGTCATAATTATGGTCATGATCGTTCATTTATTGCGAATCACTTAATAGATCCTTGAAATTGGCGTTGAATAACATCTATTAAAAAACACTGTGTACACAAAAATAATTAAATACAAGTCAATGGTATACCATAATAGTGTTTCAAGAGAATTTCTATTGATAAGACTGGGCTTCCCAGTTCAAGAGTGAATCCCCGTGCGCCAATCTCTTTGTTTCTATTTATTAGTATGCACAAACCCGGTCTCTGACTTGAGTATATATACTCCACGCGGATCTCTTCTTGTCAGATCAACATCTAATCCTGTTCTACCTACAAAGGAAGTCTCAACACTACATTTAAAAAAATGGCAAAATATTTGGCTATCGCATTAATCGTTGCTTTGTGCTTAAACATGGTTTTGACTAACCCAATTCCAGAACCTGAAGATCAAGAAGGTGATAATTCTTTTTTAATTACTACAATTAGCATTATTTTTAAGATAGATTTAATATGTTTGTTTCTTTGTATTTACAGAAGGAATTATCAGACAGAAAAGGGTAACATGTGATCTTTTAAGTATTGAAGCTAAAGGAATCGCAATTAATCATTCTGCTTGTGCTGCTCATTGTCTTGTTTTACGTAAGAAAGGTGGATCTTGTTCTAATGGAGTTTGCGTTTGTAGAAATTAAAAATAAGATTGCGTTTGATTCAATTTTAACACAATAAAGAATTTAACCAAATTAAATTTGACAGTTTTATTACAACCTTTAAAATGAGAAGTTAAATCATAAATAATTGTTTATTCCAGTGTATTAATTCCAAACATGTATTCCAAGCATTATACGAATACAATGTTAAATGCCTTTTAAAAGATTGTAAAACCAAAGTTTATGATCGAACATTGTTATTATTGCGAGGTATGCAATATTTTATACGATTTTTTGTATCTTTTTGTAATTTCAGTGATTCCCAAACGTTTGTATTTGCGGCAATTTCTTTTGAATTAAAACATAAACATAACATAGAATCTGCAATAAAAATCCACCTCAGGTATCCCTTGATATCAAACTGCTATTTATAAAATAGAGAAATCTAAGATTTTCATCTTAATAGTATCCATGAATTTAGCAATACCTTTATCTTCTCCAATACAAGATCATAACACTCAAAAAGGTTATAATTACTCTTAATATTTAAATTTATATACCAATTTTGCACTTTGAGGTAGTTTTAATTAGACAAAAACGAGGTTGTTTTCCACATCTACTTTCTAATGACAATATTCGCTACCCTATGCAAGGACATAAAAATAATTAAACAGAAATAAGTTATTTGTTACATGTTTAAATAAAATGTTTTTTTGTTTAGAATCATTTTTCTTGTAATTCTTGTTGTCAAACCCCATAATTTTTGTAGTTCATCACAAAATAGAGTCTTTTAGCTTTAATTTAAGATATAAAGCACCGTTTAACTCCCATAAATACAAACAGAATATGATTTTGAAATTTTTGTATTTTTTGATATGTTTCAACATAATCTATATTTACAACTTTTTTTCAAGAATTTTTCTTATGTAGCTTTACATTTTATAATTCAATCATGAAATCGAGCAATGTCGTTCGGTATTTTGTTATAGAATTTTACTCCAAGAAATTTAAAATGGCACTGACTTTTTTCATTCACGTAAAGTGTCATGAGTAACAAAGTCGTCGAGATTCCACCTTACATATATTACACATTCCAAAATGTACAATGCCGGGAAGGTCACATATTATGATAAGATAGTATGTTTTGCCACATAACACCATCTCGTCCTCTAAGCAACACCAAACGAGTAGTCTCAAATCTACATTCCCTTGATAATCATGGCAAAATATTTAGCTATTGCTTTCATTGCTGCTTTATGTTTAAACATGGTTTTGAGCAACACAGTTCCAGAACCGGAGGGACAACCAGGTAATTATTTTTATCTCTAAAATTATTGTAATGTTTATAAGATCTTTTGTGGTTATAGGTGAAATTGTCAGGCAAAAGAGGGTAATATGTAATCTTTCAAGTTTTGAGGCTGGAGGAGTTGCTTTTCAGCATTCTGTTTGTGCGGCTCATTGTCTTTTATTTGGCAAAACGGGTGGATATTGTAATAATGGAGTATGCGTTTGCAGAGCTTAGAATTAAAATTTGTATTTGAATATTTTGTACAATAGAAAATTACAAATACTAAATACGATTTTATTTAACCCTTTTTGTCTTGACGGTACTTTAAAGTACCGGTAATTTTAAACACTCATTTTAAACTGTAGTTATCTATTCGGTGCTTTTAGAGCTGTCTGTACTTTCTACTATACAAGTGTATACAAGAAATAATCTGTATAAAAAACGTCGCAATCCGCACTGTAGGATTTTTAGGTACACTTTAAACTTATTCATCCAGATGTGAGGTTAGAAGTTTAGTGAAAAGTGGTGCTGTTGAATTTTGTTGTTCAAGAAGATATTTCTTTGATAAATGATTATTAGGTGTGATTATTACAGATCATTTTAAAAAGAAAACATTGAGCTTAAATTGAAAATAAGTCTCATTCCTTAATTTCTATAAACATGGTTTCTAAGAATTTTTAAATTAGCATCTTTTTTGACTCATTTAAATGTAAGTGTTGTTTCAACTTTTTTTTTCTTAATATTTTTCCAATCCAACCCAACAATTATTATACATCATGTTAAAGAGAAAACTTTGAGCTTTAATTTAAAATAAGTTTCATTCCTTAACTTCAATAAATACGGCTTCCAGGAATTTTTAAAATAGCATCTTTTTTGACACTCTTAGGTTATACGAAAATATAAGTTTTATTTCAACTTTTTTTTTCTCTATATTTTTCCAATCCAACCCAACAATTATTATACATCGCTTTAAAGAGAAAGCTTTGAGCTTTAATTTAAAATAAGTTTCATTCCTTAATTTCAATAAATACGGCTTACAGGAATTTTTAAATTAGCATCTTTTTAACATTTTTAGGTTATTCGAAAATGTAAGTTTTGTTTCAACATTTTTTTCTCTATATTTTTCCAATCCAACCCAACAATTATTATACATCATTTTCAAGAGAAAGCTTTGAGCTTTAATTTAAAATAAGTTTCATTCCTTAATTTCAATAAATACGGCTTCCAGGAATTTTTAAATTAGCATCTTTTTTGGCACTTTTAGGTTATACGAAAATGTTAGTTTTGTTTCAACATGTTTTTTTTAATATTTTTCCAATCCAACCTAACAATTATTATACATAATTTTAAAGAGAAAGCTTTGAGCTTTAATATAGAATAAGTCTCATTCCTTAATTTCAATAAATACGGCTTCCAGGAATTTTTAAATTAGCATCTTTTTTGGCACTCTTAGGTTATACGAAAATGTAAGTTTTGTTTCAACATGTTTTTTGTCAATATTTTTCCAATCTAACCTAACAATTATTATACATCATTTTAAAAAGAAAGCTTTGAGCTTTAATTTAGAATAAGTCTCATTCTTTAATTTCAATAAATACGGCTTCCAGGAATTTTTAAATTAGCATCTTTTTTGACACTTTTAGGTTATATGAAAATGTTAGTTTTAACTCAATATTCTTTTTCTCAATATTTTTTTAATTCAACCCATCGATTGTTATACATCGATTTAAACAGAAAGCTTCAAGTTTCAATTTAAAATAAGTTTTATTTCTTAATTTCAATAAACACGGTTTCCAGGAATTTTTGAAATAGCATCTTTTTTGACACTTAGACTATGCGAAAATACGGGGATTACTGAGTGTATTTTGATAGCGTTTTAATTCTGTCTGATTCTGTCACAAAGTTTCAAAATGTTTGACTTCTTGGGACACAAAGGGTTAAAGCAGTAATTATAATAAATTAACAATAAATACTTCTTAGAATTAAAAAAATCTTGTATAATCTACAGGTGTCCTAAATTTGTTTTCCGCATATGCTATCTTCGAAACTAGAAGAGATATAAAAGTAGCTGACAATGTCATGATATCAAAAAATGTGTTTTAACGTGGTAAGATTTAAAAAAAATGGGCAATGACTTCCAGAAAAGAAAAGTTGAGCTGTTTTAGTTATGTTTACAAATCTCAATCAACTCTGACAAAAATATTGAGCAATGTTAGGATAGGTCAGTTTTCTTTTGAACCACAATTACAGCGTGAAGAAACCCCAATTAAAGCGTGAAGGAATGTTGGGATAGGTCAGTTTTGTTTTGAAACCATAATTATAGCGTGAAGGAATGTCGATTTTCTTTTGAACCCCAATTATAGCGTGAAGGACTGCCGGTTTTCTTTTGTATCCCAATTATAGCATGAAGAAATCCCAATTAAAGCGTGAAGAAACCCAAGTTAAAGCGTGAAGGAGTGTTAGGATAGGTTAGTTTTGTTTTCAAACCCTAATTATAGCATGAAGGAATGTCGGTTTTCTTTTGAACCCCAATTATAGCGTGAAGGAATGTCGGTTTTCTTTTGAACCCTAATTATACCGTGAAGAAACCGCAATTATAGCATGAAGATATGTTAGGATAGGTCAGTATTGTCGGTTTTCTTTTGAATCCCAATTATAGCGTGAAGGAAAGTCGGTTTTCTTTAATTTAAGATATAAAACATTGTTTAACTCCCATAAATAGAGACAGGATCTTTTTATTAAATTTTAGTTACAATCTTTGTATTTCTTGATATGTTCCAACACAACCTAAATTTACAGCTTTTTTTTCAAGAATTTTTCTTATGTAGCTTTATATTTTATAATCCAATCATAAAATAGATCATTTTAACTTTGATTCAAGATATAAATCGATTCAAAATAAAATTGGAATAATTTTTTAATGTTTATAGTTTAAAAAAAAAAAAGAAATAGTTTAATCTAATTTAATAAAAATCTAATTTAGAGCTTAATTTTAACATATTCATATTGTATATTCATTAATGAAATTGTATCGATTATTTTAATAATTAATTTGATTAATAAAACTCAATTTGTTAACGAAGCTACACTAATGTGTACTGCCATCTAGCGGAGTTTAATTATCCAATTAGTGGTGTAAACATACAAACAAGGCAGTTATTATTAGCTGTGTACACACAATAAAAAATTGCCAAAATCGGTTCTCTGGTAAATCCGTTTTGATAAGATAGGACTTCCCAGTTTCAATGTGAATCCCAGCCAAAATAATTTTTTGCTGTTCATTATCACGTATACTTACAAGAAGTTTGGCGGTCATTCTTTTCGTATAAATACACCAAACAATTTCTTGTTTTGCCATACAACACCATCTCCTCCTGTAAGCAACACCAAACGAGTAGTCTCAAATCTACATTCTCTTGATAATCATGGCAAAATATTTAGCTATTGCTTTAATCGTTGCTTTATGTTTAAACATGGTTTTGACCAACCCACTTCCAGAACCGGAGGAACAACAAGGTATTTTTTTTTTATCTCTAAAGTTATTGTAATGTTTATAAATTTTATTTATGACGATAATTCTTTCTGTGGTTATAGGTGAAATTGTCAGGCAAAAGAGGGTAACATGTGATCTTTTAAGTTTTGAGGCTGGAGGAGTTGCTCTTAACCATTCTGCTTGTGCGGCTCATTGTCTTTCATTGGGCAGAAAGGGTGGATATTGTAATAATGGAGTATGCGTTTGTAGAAATTAGAATTAAAATTTTTATTTGAATACTTTATATAATAAAAAATTAAAAATAATTAATACGATTTTATTTAAAGCAGTAATTACAATAAATTAACAATAAATACTTCTTACAATTAAAAAATTTTTGTGTAGTGTACAGGGTGGTTCAAATTCGATGTTCGAATAGGCTATCTCGGAAACTATTTAGAGTTAGAAAAAAAGTAGCTTACATGTCTCGATCTCTTTTTTTAAATAAATTCCAATGTCGAAAACCTCAAAGCGCTATCGTCTTTTGTTTTTCCCCTAGAAGCCAAAATTGAAAATATCGTAAAACCAGCAAGTGTAATTATATTGTACAGGGAGTCCCAAATTCGTTGACCACATGGGCTATCTTCGAAACTAAAAGAGATATAAAAAAAGTAGCTGCATGTCATGATATCAAAGAATGTATTGTACATGGTAAGATTTAAAAAAATGAGCAATGACTTCCAGAAAAGAAAAGTTGAGCTAGGTTAGTTTTGTTTACAAATGTCATTCAACTCAGATAAAAATATTGGGCAATATTAGGTTAGGTCGGTTATCTTTTGTACCCCAATTAGAGCGTGAAGGAATGTTAGGATAGGTCAGTTTTGCATTCAAATCCTAATTATAGCGTGAAGGAATGTTAAGACAGGTAGTTTTCTTCTGAAACTCCAATTAAAGCGTGAAGGAATGTTAGGATAGGTCAGTTTTGTTTTGAAACCCTAATTACAGCGTGAAGGAATGTCGGTTTTCTTTTGAACCCCAATTACAGCGTGAAGGAATGTCGGTTTTCTTTTAAACCCAAATTATAGCGTGAAGAAACTCCAATTATAGCGTGAAGGAATGTTAGGATAGGTTAGTTTTGTTTTGAAATCCTAATTATAGCGTGAAGGAATGTCGGTTTTCTTTTAAACCCCAATTATAGCGTGAAGAAACTCCAATTATAGCGTGAAGGAATGTTAGGATAGGTTAGTTTTGTTTTGAATCCCAATTATAGCGTAAAGGAATGTCGGTTTTCTTTTAAACCCCAATTATAGCGTGAAGGAAAGTCGGTTTTCTTTTGAACCCTAATTATACTGTGAAGAAACCGCAATTATAGCGTGAAGATATTGTAATAAAATCCCTGTTTCCGAAGAAACAGAAAAAAGACTAATTAAATTTAAGAAATTTACTATATTGGATTAGACTATAAGTAATTAGTTTTGTTATGATTTTCGTTTAGTTTTAAGAAAAATTAGGACGATGTGCAAGAAAAAGGTAATTCATTGAAGTCTATGACCTTCAAATTTTGACCTTGACATTTACATTTTGACAGGTACTGATTTTGGCGACTCTTCAGACGATTTTCGATTCTAAAACCATGCGAGATCGATAGATCGTGTCGATTTAGCCCTTAGGCCGCAATTTCATCCATTTCTGAATCATTTTATATATTTAAATTCCATTTTTTTTCTTTCCAAACTTTAACATCAAATTACGAATTTCTCGAAGGAATTTGACACCCGAAAGCGCGATTATCTAAAAGAACGAAAAATTAGCTACAAAATTACAAAATCTTAATCAAATTTAAAGTTTATTAATAATTTCGAATATTTTCAAAGTTGATAGTTATTTTCTTTAAAAAATTTAATCATTTTGGCTAACCTGTGTAATTTATAATTCCCGCCATTTTATCAACCAATCAGAGAGCCCAGATTCAAACTGAGGCGATCAAATTCGGATATCCAAGAAGCCTTTGTCCAAAAAGGGTATATAAGGCCGCGCAAATTTAACACCGAGAGAGTTCAATTTTGGTTAGAGCGAAGCGTTGTCGAATCTACGTCAATTTAACCTAAAAATTGCTAACCTAAGTTTGAACTTAGAATTTTTTTTTGACAACTCAATTTACTTTTATCTAGTAAAAGTAAACAAGTGTTTCTAAATTATCTTCGAAGAAATCGAAACCATACCTGAGATCGAGTCCAATGTTCCATCCTGTTCCCGAAGGACCCGAGAACTAAATTTCCCGAGAATCCTAAACTTCTAACACCGAAGAATATCCATCCCGCAAGACCAAGGTCAACCAACCATTTTTAACTGACATGTCACACCTCCGGAAACAAGTTAAGTGAACATAATTTCCTTTTATCGAACTCTTTAATTTTTATAACCCTCACGATTAAAATAAAAAAAAATCAATCTTAAAAGACCCTTATAAATTAACGCGTATAAGCTTTGTCAATTTCAACATTCTTATAAAGGAGTTACCTCTTTCTTGCACAGATTTCTTTATGCTCTATTTTATATTTAGTTCGTAAATTTAAAAATTTAGTTATAGATATCTCCATGAACTTGCGTTTTATTTTTTTTTTGTTCCTGAGATTCATGTTCTTTAATTTAACAAAAAAAATGTATTTTTGTTCGTTGTTATCCAATTAAATAATTGAAGACGTTAGAGCAACAACGGTACATGCCACACAACTAACTTTTTGAGAAAATCAACATTTTAATTTTAATTTTAAGTGCTCTATGGAAAACGCTTAAAAGACTCAATGTTGTTCCCAATAAGATCAAAGAGGTTCCTGCTCATCTAGCAGACGCTGATTTAATAAATCAGGCCTTTGTGAATGATGTTCCTCAGCCTACTTATGATCCCTCAGACATGATAGATTTCTATCAGAATTCTGCAAATAACCTGAATCCTTCCTTTCGATTAACTGGTGTGGATGAGGATACGATCATGCGATTACTAACGGAAATTAAGAGTAAGTCTTCTGGCGCGGACGGTATCAGTATAAATATGTTAAAGTTGGTTGTTCCGCAGCTTCTGCGCCACATCACACATATTGTAAATGAGTGCATTCGAGCAAACTACTTTCCTAATGCTTGGAAATCGGCGCTAGTGCTCCCCTTACCCAAAATAAATTCGCCAACTGAGTACAAAGATCTGCGTCCCATCAGTATATTGCCGACCATCAGCAAGGTGCTGGAGAAAATCGTTAATTTTCAGCTAAGGCAGTACCTTAATGTAAATAACATTCTTCCTGATTGTCAATCTGGGTTTGTGTCAGGCCGCAGCTGTTCTACTGCTTTGTTGAAGATAACTGATGATATAATCTGTGCTAAAGATATCAATAAATGTACTGCACTTGTACTTCTTGATTTTAGTAAAGCTTTTGATACGGTCCATCACGATATTTTATTATCTATTTTACACCATATTGGCTGTGATGTTTCGTTTGTGAAATTTATATGTTCATACTTAGAAAATCGTCTACAGTCAGTTAAATTACCGAATTGTATATCTGCACCCTTGCTGCTGGAGAGGGGTGTGCCGCAGGGCTCTATTTTGGGGCCGTTATTATTTTGTATTTATACCGCGTTCTTACCGAAATCTATAAATTTCTGTAATATTCATATGTATGCGGACGATACGCAGTTATACTTAAGTTTTGAACTGGAAGAGTTGGATGATGCTTTAGTTAAGATCAATAATGATCTCGAAAGTTTATTTTGTTGTGCTCGAATGCACTCCTTGAAATTGAATCCTGATAAAAGCTTAGTGATACTTTTTGGGAGCGGCAAAAAAGTCGAATTGTTGACCCTATCGCTGTATATAACCATTGGTGGATCGCGCATACCGGTTACTTCGTCAGCGAGGAATTTGGGACTTATTATCGATAACAGTTTTAGGTATCGCGCTCATATTTCGAAAAAAATTGGAGCTGCTTTTTGTAATCTGAAGCTGCTTTACCCTTTTGCCTCCATTTTCAGTGTGAAGCTTAAGACTGTGCTGTGTGAGAGTATGGTGTTGTCTTTGTTCAATTATTGCTCGCCTGTCTATGGTCCTTGTTTGGATTCGGTGTGTGTGCGCAGGGTTCAGGGGGTTCAGAACGCTTGTATGAGGTATATATTTGGCATTCGAAAATTTGATAGAATCTCACATAAATTAGTGGTTTTGAACTGGCTCAACATGAAAAATCGTTGTATTCTGAGCTCCCTGATTCTCTTCCATCGGTTATTGCGGACAGGAGAACCGTGTTATCTATTCAAGAAGGTGAGGTTTAGGGGTGATATTCACTCTATTAACATTAGAAATAGAAACTTGATAGCTCCTCCAGCCCATAGGACAGCTTTGTTTGAGAGATCTTTTAGCTATAACATTTACTTTAAATATAATAACCTGCCGGTAGAAATTAAAACTAAGGGTGTAGTGGCGTTCAGACGTGCTGTTTTCCTCTTGCTCTTCAATGAGCAATAATTTAAGTTACTTTATGGCGTGGACTTCCCTTGCAATGAGTCCTTGTGAATTGAGTTGTGAATGATATGGAATTAATACGGAATTTTTTTTTTTCTTTTTTTTTTTCCTTTTCTTGCGGAATTAATTAGGCTTAAGTAGGTTTAGTAATAGTTTTAGGCCATTATTTTTACTGTTACTTTTAGTTTCTGTTCATTCTTCATCTTAATTTCTTTCTTTTTTTTTTCTTTAATCTTCTTAATTTGCAAGGTTCAGTGTAAGAACAGGGAGTGTCATTGGCACTCATCTGAACTGCACCTTGAGGTTCTCCAATGATTAAGTATTTAGTTTTTTGATAAGTTGTATTACATTAACATATGGTTTAATTGTATTATTTGTATTATTTTATTGGAGAATAAAGGCGATTATTATTATTATTATTATTATTATTAATTTGTAATTAAATCGTGAAATAATAAGAAGTAAGATAAAAATTCTATAACATTTACTATTTGAAACTTGCTTATTTCTCTTCGATGAAAACTGAAGATTTTTTTTGAAAAACAGCGCTTTCAATGACAAAATTTAATTTATGTCAAAATAGTGTGGCTTAGACCCTTATTACACGAAAATGTATTCAAAAATGATAAGTCGAGAAGGTAGTCCAGTAGCTATTACCTAAGACATCAAATTCATAATAGCACACTAAAGAGTCTGAAATAAGTGAAAATTTGAAATAAAAATAACTAGATAAGAACAAAAACACATTTAATTTTCATGAATTAAATGTGTCACAACAAACAAAAAAACAAAAAATAACACACAATAAACATTATTAAATTTTCTAATAAATTAAGATGAATTTTATTTTAGTTTTCGTCGTCAATGTCGCTGAAGTTGTCTAAATGTTCTATGTCATCATCTATAGTCGGTGCACTATACACATTATTATTTTCACCAACACCAATCTCCCTATAAAAATTTTGATAAATCGGAGGTATATACTTTAGAAGTGCGAAAAGATTGGATAGTTTCTTTTGGTTTAATTGAATGGGAGCATCATATTTTTTTTTTAAATCTTTTATTAACATATTTACAGATTTTCTTATACCTCTTTTACCTATATTTACTGTTTTATATTCTTCGTTCCAAATGTGTTTAAAGAACATTATATTTGGATTGTCTTGTACAAATTTAAAAGCACAGATTTTACTGAAATTCAGCTTATCCTTATTATCAGCCGCAGTTTTTTTTGTTATTTTCATCTGTAGGTCTTTAAAAGATAAAATGTCTTCTTGTTCAAGTATAATAACATTGAAAGGATTCTTCCTTTTTGCTTTTAAAACAGCTTGGTACCAGTCCTCAGGACAATATACGTGTTTTAAATAGTTGCGCTTGTATTTTTCTATAACTACAAAATCACGATCAGATGGAAGATGCGTGTGACCGACTACTAAAAATCTGTGCTCTATGCTCTTAAAAAAATTTTCTCGTATTAGTTGTTGCCATAAACAAACAATGGTCCAATTTTTATTTTGACCTGCGCAATTATCGCTATATACAATAAGCTTTGTATACTGATCATTGCAATTTTTCTTAAAATGTTTGTATAAAATGCTAGCAATTTCATCGCTGCCTCGCTTGGCTACATTTTCAGGCCACATGTACATATATCCTCTATCCTCTATACAGTCATGTATTCCTAACTTGTAAGTCCACGCTTTTCTTAGATAAAAAGCAGGTCCAACCGTTAAATTTGGTACTGGTAGAGCCTGCTGTAAATCGAAACTTAAGACGAGGGTATCTCGTGTGTTTTTAGCTTTTTCTATTTCTTCTTTGAGACTTGTTTGTAGCTCTTCTGCCCTACAATGATGTAGTTCAAGTTCAGTCTTAAAGGTGTCTGCTAATTCGCCTTTACTCAAAGCGTGTTTTATTTGTATGTTGAGAAAGTCACATGTTTTGCAAGTGTCGGTTTTAGGGAGTTTGAATCCAATATTGAACTCATTACAAAACACGTTTCTGTAGTAACTTTCTTTTACGGCATGTAAACCTTTGTCTTCACACCATTCAAGGTAATAATCATGGTACAGAGCAGAAATGGATAAGTGACTGGTGTATTTAGGAATTGAATTGATGTGTGTCTTCACATTATCACGATCAGCATCACTAATCTTATTTGCCCTGTTCTGGTGTTTACCACGTTGGTCACTTTTTGGGGTAGTAGCTCCTTTGCTAATTTGTTCATACAAAAAAGCTGAATTCTTTTTTTTGATTTTTGTAAGCCATGCACTGCAAGAAATTCTTGCTTGCACACCTTGACATCAACGCCATTAACTTTTACAAAGTATTGTATAGTAACTTTGCGTGACGATACTTCTTTTTTTGTTTTCTTAGGGTATAACCTTTTTTTCGCAAAAAGTGTTGAAAATGTGCATCTCTTTTCCTTCTAAAGCATTTCGACATTTTCGGCGACAGTCGCACGAAGGTTCAAGTTCTCGTTCAGCTACTTGCTTTTGTCGTTTATTCACATATTTGTGACCCAAATTTCGTTTAATCTTTCTTTTATTTCTAACCTGCCTTGCAAAGTTTGCCTTGCGCTTTCTTGAAGGAATAGCTTTAGGTGGCGTGTGAAAAGAAATTCTTTTATTTAAAGAACGCGGACCTTCAAGATTAGTAAAACCATTTTCCTAAAAATAGTACTAAGTAGTTTCAGATATTTTCGAAGGCATAAAGGCATAAGTCACAATATTATTACTAAATTATTATTCTTAAAATTATTACTAATATATTATGTATCTATAGGGTGATTCTCTATCGATGCGACAAACTTCAGCAGATGATTCTCTGTCGAAAATTAAGGCCAGTTTTTATTATGAACCATAAGCGCCTTCTGCTCCTCTGAGGACCTACGGTCCCCCAAAGAAAATTTGGTTTTTATTTTTTCTCGGAAACCATAAGCATCTAAGAATGATTTTTTTGTACCAGTTCAGCTTCTAGTAGGCCGCGTTTTGACCCATTTTCTGCTTTTGATCTGGTCCTCAAGTTACCAAACGTAACTACAACCGCCGAAGTTAAGTGAAGGTGGTAGTCAAGTTTGGTAACTTGAGGGCAAGATTAAAAGCTAAAAATGGCTCAAAACGTGGCCTATTAGGAGCTGAACTTCTACCCCAAATTTCATTCCTAAGGTACTTATGGTTTCCGAGCAAAAAATTAAAACCAAATTAGAAGGGCATAGCTCCTCAGGGGTGCCGAAGGCGCATATGGTTCATAATAGAAACTGACATTAATTTTCGCCAGAGAATCATCTGCCGAAGTTTGTCGCATCGGTAGAGAATCACCCTGTATAATTTTTAAAGCATTTTGAACCAAAGAATAGGAAAATGTAACATTTTTGCATTATGAAAATATAACATCGTAATTTAAATATAAAAAAAAATAAAATAAAATAAGTCACATTAATTTAACTGAAGAAGGGAATAAGCCACATATTTTAAAACTTACCTGTCTATATTCGTCTGAAGAAGTTTCATTTGCACTATCGTCAGACCCAAGGTCTAAGTCACTATCACTTTCTGGGTTTTCGTTGTGAAACGTTTTTTTTTGAGTCGGAAAACTGTTTGACGCCGCCATAATTTAATTTAATAACGCTAAATACGGCTTGTACCCTTTTTACATTAAAAAAACTGTATTTTAAGTTTAATGTAAAAACGATTTTCTCTATTTACGAACCTGTCAACGTTTTTTTATCGGAAGTTTTTGTTTTTTAAGTAAAAGTCATAGCCTACTGATATAAAAAAATTAAATAACTCACTTTTTTTAAAAATGTGGCTTGTACCGTTGTTGCCGTAAGGTCTTCAATTGTTATATGTTTTCTGTGTGATTTATTTGTAAAAAATTTGGTTTATATAATTAATTTAAATCGAACAAAATAAAATAATACAATACGTTATCATACACATTACGAATCCTAATTATACCGTGCAGAAATGTTAGGATAGGTCAGTTTTGTTTTTGCCTGTCAATCATCAAAACAAAAGATGATAGCTGTTCGAAGTTTTCGGCATTAGCAGTTTCTCGAAAAACGAGATCATGACATGTAAGCTACTTTTTTTTCTATCTCTTTTAATTTCTGATGCGGACAACGAATTTGGGACACCTATAGATACGAAGATAATAACCTTGTAGTAATCGATTAAAATGTTTAAGTGAATCCCGGCTCTCGAGTTTTTATTTTATAATTTATGCAACATGACGTTTGATTTTTGTATAAATACTCCGCAAATCCCAACATTTTATCAGAATATCACATCCACATCTAATCATCATAAGTTTTAGAAACTTTTCATTAACGATCAAAAATGTCGAAATATCTAGCAATTGCCTTAATTATTGCTTTGTCTATAAATATAGTTTTAAGTAAATCAATACCAGAAGCAGAAAACAAAGAACGTAAGTTTTTTTGAAATAAAATTTCCCGATTTTTATTAACAATGATAATTTTTTTCTGATTATAGAAGGAATTATAAGACAAAAAAGATTAACGTGCGATCGTAATCATTCGATATGCGCTACTCATTGCCTTGCTTTAGGTAGAAAAGGTGGAGCTTGCACTAATGGATTATGTACTTGTAAAAAATAAAAATTAAATACTATCACATTTTAAAAATACGTTAGCTTTAACTGTTTTTTGGGTTTAAAAATGCTAATGGTTCCTACATTAGCTTTTCCCCTTGCGTCCTGTTTTTCCTTGTTGTATATTTAATGAAGAACTGACCTTTTCCAAGTCCCAACAAGTTACCGATGTTTTCTTTTAGGTTTAAAAGGTTTCAGCCATCCTAACAAGACGCGAGTGCCTCCTTACGGTGATTGTTATCTTTGTTAAGTGGTTTCGACTAATAAGAAACTTTACTTTAACTTTGAAAGTCTTTACTTCAAAGTCAACTTCTGTGCTACACAAGTAATTTTATTGAAACGCAAAATTTTCAACGAAGAAGAAAAGACATTAACATAATTAATAAGATAAAACAAGTTTAATTTTATTTTCAATTTCAACTTCATGTACTCACACTTGTACGTTTAACATTTTAAACTCGCTGAAAACTTTTAAAACGACGCTTCTAAGTAAGTACAGTTAATTTATGCGAAAGAATAAAAGTGGTTATCTTGAATCAATAAAACTCGAGCTCAGCTTGTGTAAACGATTTTCTGGCGTTTGTTGTGAAAACATAAACAATCTCTTTCATTTTCTTTTCGTCCGTTTTAGTTCACTGGTGTAATTTTAAAATTCAAGCCAACGAACGATGTGTACGTGTTGTTTTTGTTATTGGAAAGGGGAATTACAAACGACGGGATTCCCTCTTGAAAGTGGAGCGATAACCTTTTGTGGGTCGCAATATGTACTCGACGTAAATAATAAAAAAATAATTTATTTATTAAAAACGCAAATAAAATGTTATGTAAACAATTTAATTAATATTCTTAATTTTCTTTTCTAAAGTAGGTCCAAGGTACCAAGGGTCATCGAACGTACCAAAGTAGGTAGTTCCAAGAGAACCTAGCATTCAGGAAGTACTTCAACGGACACAAAATTGATGCTTTTGAGATGTAGTACTCGAAACGGAAGTTGTGAATTCCTTGGGCAGCAAGAAGAACAAACTCGTCGATTCTCAACGATTCTCAACGTAGAATTATCTAGTATTTTAGGCATGTAGTACGATGGGACGAAACAAGCTTGGGAAACGACTAGATGGTTAGAACGAAATTAAGAGCATCTCCGAGAAACCTCTACAAATAATATAAGTACGAAGGCTTTCACGGCCGGTGTGAATTAAACTAAAATTAGAACTAAAACTAGAACTAACACTAGAAACTTTCGGGTTTTGCCGTGCGTATTTTAATAAAAGGTTTGACGTTTCGGATGACATGTCTATTGGCTCTGATGGCATATCTGCGCAGATGATTGAATTAATAGTTCCTTATGCCCTTCCATATATCACACATCTCATAAACAGCTGCATAATTGAGTCACATTTTCCCTCGCAGTGGAAGTCTGCTGTGGTCATTCCAATACCGAAAATCGAAAAACCTACTGACTTTAAGCACCTGCGACCGATTTCTATTCTTCCTACCTTGAGCAAAGTACTGGAAAAAGTTATTTCCTACCAATTTAAAAACTTTATTATTTTAAATGATATATTACCAGACTGTCAATCGGGATTTGTGCCTGGACGTAAATGTCACTGACGATATATTAAAGGCCAAAGACAGTAAAGAGTGCACCGCTTTAGTGTTGTTGGATTTTAGCAAAGCGTTCGATGTTATTGACCATGATATTGTGCTGTCGATGCTTCACTATATTGGAGGCGGGGAGAAATTTATAAGGTTGATTAAGACGTATTTAATAGACAGATGCCAATGTGTACAGGTCAATGGCTTAATTTCTGAACCATTGAAGCTGAAGCGTGGAGTACCGCAGGGGTCGGTGTTAGGTCCTTTGCTGTTTTGTTTATACACATCTATGCTTCCAAAAGCTGTCAATTATTGTAAAATTCATATGTATGCTGACGACACTCAGCTATACTACAATTTTCCGTTTCGTGAACATGAGGGGGCAGCATGGAAAATTAATAAGGACTTAGCGAATGTCAGTGAATTTGCAAAGAATCACGCCTTGATATTAAACCCTGATAAAAGTGTAGTTATTCTGTTTGGCAGAAATGTGGAAGTCGAGAAATTGAAAGCTAATCTGATTCTTAGGTTGAACGGTTGCAATATACCTATTGTTGATCAGGCAAGGAATCTTGGGCTAGTTGTTGATAATGCCTTTAGGTACAAACAGCACATTACTAAAACATTAAGTGTTTGTTTTTTGAAATTAAAATTACTCTATTCTTTCAAAGATATTTTTAATTTAAAAATGAAAAAGGTGCTTTGTGAATGTTTTGTACTGTCTTTGCTTAATTATTGTATTCCTGTCTACTATCCATGTTTGGATTCCATGGATAGATTGAGAGTGCAAAGAGTGCAGAACGCTTGTATGAGATATATATTGAGAATTAAAAAATTTGAAAGAATCTCTCATAAGCTTAAAGAGTTAACTTGGCTGAATATTCACAATCGTTATACTCTACAGGCTTCAGTGCTGTATCACAAGGTTGTCACAACTGGCTCGCCTAATTATTTGAGTAAAAAGATTCAGTTTAGAGGGGATCTACACAGTATAAATATTAGAAATAAAAATGTTGTTAATCCGCCTGCTCATAGTACAGCTCTGTTTTGTCGTGCGTTTAGCTACTGTGCCTATAAGCTGTATAATTCTATCCCCGTCACCATTAGGGCCAAAACGGAGGGTGCTTTCAGAACGTTATTGTTTAGGCATTTATTTGAGCGACAGTGACTTCTTGTTTACTTTGTAGTAGATCAATCTAATTTTAATGCAAGTGGAATAATTTGTTTTTGTTTTATTTCATTATATTATTTTTTATTTTATTAGCTCATATATAAGATAGATTATAAGTGAAATGAAGATTATAATGCAGAATCAATTAATAGTTTTAGTTTTTAGGAGTAGGCATGTACTACGATTGAATAAAAGTGCAATTATTTTTAAGGTTAAGTGGAAGAGCAAAAGCGGGCCATATTATGGTCGCATTCTGAACTTCGCCTTAAGATTTCCACCTGTTTTGTATTTAAGTTATTTTTCTTTTTAAATATTGTTTTTTTTTTCTTTTTTGATTATCTTTATTTTGCATTATAGTAACTATAGTTACTATTATTATTGTTTGTTCTCTTTACTCTGGAAATAAAGGCAGTTTATTATTATTATGTTGCAACCTTCTTCAGAAACTGGTTCGAAGTGAGATCAAAAAATCGGTGACTATATATATGTCGGAAAAACTAATTAATAATCAGTTAACGCTAATTACAAGCTAATTAATAACTAATTGCGTCGCGTCCGGTGTGAGGCGGGAAGAGGTCTTCGTGTTCACCACCATCTTCCATGTTCTGCTAAGCTCCCAGCCATCCTCTCTGTTGACGTTATTTTTATGTCGGTGGATCTCTATGGCTTCTCTTGTCAGTCTTTGGTAGTATCTGTTGTCCCTAGCCAGCACCTTTGTTTGTTCGAAGTTTATTCGGTGCCCCTCTGCATGGCAATGTTCCGCAACCGCCGACTGCTGTATCTTCTTCAGCCTTACATCCCTCTCATGCTCCTTGATGCGGCACTCGACGTTGCGTCCAGTTTGCCAACATAAACCTTCCCACAACTACACGATAGTCGATAGACTCCTGTTCCTTTTAATGGAGTTAGTTTGTCCTTGGCTATCGGGAGTGTGTTCCGAATTTTGCTGACCGTGAAGTACCGCACTACAATGTCGTTCTTCTTGAGGTGCCTAGCAATTCGTTCCGTTACACCTGAAACATAGGGAAGACAGATAAATCCAAGTGGTTTTGTACTTACCGTGTCCTCTTTCTGCTTTCGCTGCTTGATGGCCTGGTTGATATCCCTCGAAGTGTATCCTCCATTCTTCTGCAGCACGCCTCGTAGAAAGTGTTGCTCCTTCTTCAAGTTCTCCCCTTCATATAGTCTCGCTGCTCGTTGAAATAATGTACGGATCACGGACCTCTTCTGTTGGGGATGATGATGTGAACATGCCTGTAAATACCTGTTGGTATGGGTCTTCTTTCGGTATACACCAAGTTCTATATCTCCATTTGTCGTCCTGGTTACCAACATATCTAGGAAAGGTAGTTTTTTGGCAGTTTCTGTTTCCATGGTGAACTTAATCATTGGATGTTGAGAGTCCAAGTGATCCAAGAACTCTTGGAGCCGTTTTTGACCATGTTGCCATATCACAAACGTGTCATCCATATATCGGAGACATAGTTTTGGCTCTTCTTCAAAGCGTCCTCTTCGAATAATTCCACGTAGAAATTAGCTATAACTGGCGATAGTGGAGATCCCATGGCTGCCCCTTCGAACTGCTCGTAAAATTCTCCTTTCCAGCTGAAATACGTCGACGATAAGCAATACTCCACCAGATCTGGCACGTATTCTGGTAAACCCTCCGGAATGAGTTTTCGGCGAAGACCCTCTACAGCATCCTTAACTGGTACCCTAGTAAAAAGGGATTCCACATCGAAACTTACCAACATATCACCAGCATCCAGCTTTACACCTTTTACCGATTCCACAAAATGTGTAGAATCCCTGACATACGATTCCGTGTTACCTGTAAAGGGAGACAGAATCTTTGGAAGATGTTTGGCCAGCTGGTATGTTGGGGAGTTGATGGCGCTGACGATAGGGCGGAGGGGTACGTCTGGTTTGTGAATCTTCGGTAGTCCGTAGATTCTTGGTGGTACCGGCGCCTGCACAAACAAACCTTTCTGCTGTTCTGCTGGAATTCCTGTGGATTTTATCAGTTGCTTCATTTTCCTTACGATTTTGTCTGTGGGGTCCTTCTTGATCTTCCTGTAGGTGGCTGGGTCTAGTAGGTTCATCATTTTGTCGTCGTATTCTTTCCTGTCCATAACAACGGTGGCATTCCCCTTGTCTGCTGGTAACACGACGATTTCTGATTTTTCTTTTATAGATCGGAGTGCTTTCTTTTCACCAACCGTCAAGTTGGATTTTGGTGGTTTTGCTGACTTCAATACTCTCGCAACTTCTTGTCGGATCTCTTCGGTTTTCAGTGCAGGCATCCCTCGAACAGCTGCTTCCACTTCGCAGATGATTTCCTCCTTTGGGACTTTCTTCGGGGCGATTGCGTAGTTCAATCCTTTGGCGAGCACAGAGGTTTCGTCTTTCGTTAGTGGGACATTCGATCTGTTAATGACGATTGTTTCTACAGGTGGACAACAGATACTACCAAAGACTGACAAGAGAAGCCATAGAGATCCACCGACATAAAAATAACGTCAACAGAGAGGATGGTTGGGAGCTTAGCAGAACATGGAAGATGGTGGTGAACACGAAGACCTCTTCCCGCCTCACACCGGACGCGACGCAATTAGTTATTAATTAGCTTGTAATTAGCATTAACTTATTATTAATTAGTTTTTCCGACTTATATATAGTCACCGATTTTTTGATCTCGTCACTTCGAACCAGCTTCTGAAGAAGGTTGCAACATGTCATCCGAAACGTCAAACCTTTTATTAAAAGACGCATGGCAAAACCCGAAAGTTTCTAGTGTTAGTTCTAATTTTAGTTTAACTCTACAAACAATATTGAGAGAAGCTGAAGACCGTTTCAGACGAATTAAATAAAATTAAATTAGCAACTTTCCATACAATTTAAAATAATTTTAATGTTATGACTGTGATCATGGAATTCCTTCTTTAATATGTAAAGAAAACACTTCGCGAAAAACATCACATGGATATTAAAATAAATAGATAATGAAATATATTTAACCGACAACAAAAGAAAAATATTACGCAAGAATTTTATTACGGTAAATACAAGAGAAAAATTTTTCTAGTTGATTTCTAGAAGTAATTACGTTGAACAAAGATTAATGTTTTCTACGTGTTAACCTTAAATTTATAAATAATTACATAAAAATAACGATAATAAACGAATCACAGAACGTGACGTTCTGTTTATTCAAAAGTGTGTACTCTGCATCCATAATACAGATAACATGAATTTTTAATCAGTGTCAATAGACTTTTAAATATAGTTATTCCCACTACAAGTTTTTGTCAGCCAAACCCGCATAATTAAGAAGGATATTTCAAAATGCAAACAAACGTGTTTTATCTTTTTTTTTAATCCTGTTTCTCTGAAGAACCAGTATAAAAGCAGTAGAATCGAACTACGAAGCCAGTCCAAACGCAAAACTCAGAATGATGCAATCTAAAATCGTTGTTTTTGCTTTGATCGTTTTATTGGGGGTGGTTAGTGTGATGCCATCGCCACTAGCAGATGAAAGTAAGTGTTATTTTCTATATTAACATTGTATTGAGAGAGAATTATGATTTTATTAAATAATTTCGTTACAGTTATTTTAAGAGATAGACGAGCTGCTCAAAGTTTCCAATGTTCCGCTTGCCCATTTTATTGTAAATGTGGTGGGGCGTGTCTTAAAGGAAATTGCGTCTGCTTATCTTGTCCTGGATCGACTACAACGAGACGAACCATAATTGGATAAACATTTTTTCTACGAAAAAAATTACTTTAAGATGTATTAAAATTTAATCTTTCGTTTTAAAACTATGTATTCACTTAAATGTGTTTGATTTAATTATTAAAAAATTGTTAAAATGCTGTCGTATTTAATTGATTTAAATAATATTTTAGATATCAATCAATAATGTAAATTAGTGGTGGAACGGATATCCGGTATGTGGCCTATCCGGCCATTTTTAAAATCCGGCCGGATACCGGATAGTTACCAAATTACAAAAGGATATTAAAAACCTATTACTTAGTACTCCACCATTCAGGAATTAGTATCTCTTTTAGATTTTGGATATTGCAGATAATAATCAAGTTCAACCCCAATAGGACTTTTTTCATTGAATACAACTTTATTTATATCAAGTTTGTCATTAGCAACAATCCCAATACGATATATAAAATCTCTTGCTGTAGTTTCGTCTAGTTTTCTTCTCTTCGCTTGTAATTCATCAGCACATTCATTACTAACAGAACTGTCGTCGTTATCACTTTCGATTATTAATTAAAGTATCCTCTTTTTAATCCAAAAAGCCATTTTGAAAAATCGCTTTTAGTTTTTGAGAAATAAATTTTTGAAGTGATCGACAATTTTTTCGACTTTCGCAATTTTCGCCGATTAAGTTTTAAAAATTCGTATAAAATCGAGTTCTTTGAATATGAGTATGAAAATTTCCCAAAATGTTAATAAAAGTGTCCTCTTTCCAATGAACCAACCTATTTTGAAAAATAGCTTTTAGTTTTTGAGAAAACAATATTTGAAGTTTTGATAAAATTTTCGATGTTGCACTTTTCAACAATAACTTTCAAAATTCGCTATAAATTTAATTTCTTGTAGGATCCTTGTGGAAATATCACCAATTATTAATTAAAGTATCCCCTTTTTAATGCAACAAGCCGTTTTGAAAAATTGCTGTTAGTTTTTGAGAAATAAATTTTTGAAATAATCGATATTTTTTCGAATTTTGCAATTTTCGACGATTAAGTTTTAAAAATTCGTATAAAATCTAGTTCTTGGAATATTAATATGAAAATTTCCCAAAGTGTTAATAAAAGTATCCTCTTTCCAATGAACCCCAACCCGTTTTGAAAAATAGCTTTTAGTTTTTGAGAAAACAATATTTGAAGTTTTGATAAAATTTTCGATGTTACAATTTTAATCTATAATTTTCAAAATTTGCTATAAAATTAATTTCTTGAAGGATCCTTGTGGAAATATCGCCAATTATTAATTAAAGGATCCTCTTTTTAGAGTTGCTTCGTTAGTTAAATCAGCATCAAAAAAGTTCATTTTGTATCTTGGATCCAAATAAGTTAACATATCTTATCAACTTTCTTATTAATTTCATTTTTATTCAAATATCGCAATAATGTGGCAATATATTGGCACGAAATTCGAAAACTATCAAGATACCAAAAGACACCTGGAACGGAGGAGCTCATTGATCCTACCGATGGCGGTGTGCACTCCAACCCTGAAGAGATTGTCAACATACACGCTGACTACCTGGAAGGTGTATTCACCTTTACCGAGGATGTTTCGTTTTGTCCCCACAATAAAAACATTATAGATAATTGGTACGAATCCGCATTTTTGACACCGTTCGAGACACCCGAAGATGCTCTCATGTTGGAAGACGAATATTTTACTCTTCTTGGACAGGGAAAAGATACCGCTCCCGGTTATGAAAACATCACAAGGAAACTGCTGAGAAGTCTAGATCTTAACATCCATGGCTTTATCAGAAAAATAATTAACTTTTGCCTTGCGACTCAGCATTTCCCGCGCGACTGGAAGACGTCAATTATAACTTGTATTCCCAACAAGGATTCTTCTCTATCTGATCCAGCCAACTATCGTCCCATCTCACTGCTCCCCGTAATTGGAAAACTCTTCGAGACGCACTTGAAGAACAAGCTGCTGGCTGCGGTATTAAAGAAAATTCCGCCTTACCAATCTGGCTTCCAATCCGGCAAATCAACGTCCCAGCCACTAACTATTCTGGTTTCCAACTTCCAGGCGGCACGTTTTGTAAAACTGAAATCTGCAGCAGTGTTTCTGGACGTCCGAAAGGCCTTTGACTCCGTGTGGCACAAAAGATTGCTATTTAAACTGGATAAGCTAAAAACGCCATACTACCTTCTAACCCTGATAAACCAATTCCTGTCGAATCGCTCCTCCATCGTGAAGTTGAAAAATCACTTCTCCCACAGCTTCTCCGCTCAGCAAGGCCTTCCTCAGGGTTCGCCTATCTCTCCCTCTCTATACAATCTATTCTGCCACGATCTTTACAACGACAACCCAGACGCCTTTAACCTCACTGCATACGCACTACTTTATGCCGACGACACAGTATTGGTCTCGCACAGTAGGGATCTCACTTCCTCGGTCCGTAAGCTGCAGACGCTCATAAACGAAACGGAAAATTGGTACCGAAAATGGCGCATCCTACTCAATCCCACAAAAACACAATTTTTTGTCCCATTCCTCTCACCCCGCGCTCCCTCTCCCACAATTACAATCCAATCAACGGCAATCTCCGTCTCACCAACCTGCAAGTATCTTGGCATAATACTTGACAGAACGCTTAAGTTTTCCACTCATGCAACCAAGGTGAAGATGAAAGTAAAGACACTCGCCAAACACTTTAAATCTCTCTCGTTCAGCGGTCGCGGAATCTCTACCTCATGTGCCTCGCACATCTACAAGACCATATGCAGGCCCATCATAGAATATGGATCAATACTGCTAAGCAACGCACCAAGAAGAACGAAGTACCACCTGGAAGTAGCGGAAAGATCTGCACTGAGATCCATCACCCGAATTAGGAACCCCCGTAATCCCCTCTTTAACCCTAGTAATGATCTGCTATACCAACTTACCGATATACCCCCTATCCATACCCGTCTTCAATCTTTGTCCGATAAATCCATTCTAAATTTTCCTACCAACGCCTTGCAACACATGCTTATATCGCCTCGATTACTCCACCCTCGCAACAACCCACCTCTTCTCTTCCAAAAACTCCTGGCCGTCAGAGAAGACTGAAACAAGCCGCCGACTACAAAAATCACGGGCAGAAAGACCTTGGTCGGTAGCCCTATCTCACCCCTTAACTTTCTTATTCTTGTTGTATATACATATAGATATTTTTATTGTTATTCTTATTTTTTTTTATGTAGTGGGTACAGAATATCTGGTATCCGGCTTTTCGCCAAATCACTATCCGTTCCATCACTAATGTAAATATTTCTATTTCTATATGAATGCAATAACAAATTAATTTAATTGTAATTTTGCTTGGAAAAAAGTAACGTCCTTGTCATAACCCTGAGATTTCGGCCGATGTTATGACAAGGACGTTAATCAACAAATTAAATTATATTGACATGTTGCATTTTATGTGAAACAAAGCCCTGGATTCTTATTATAATTTTTATTAAATAATTTCTTTAAAGTTATTTTGAGAAAAAGACGCGTTACGAATTTCCCATGTACATTTGGTTGCTCATTTTTTATAAATAGTGGTAGAACTTGTATTAAAGGCAGCTGAGCCTGCTTATCTTACCCCAAATAAACTACAAGAAGGCGACCTGTAATTGGATAAAAATTTTAAATGTAAGGAGAAGATATTAAAATATTCTTTATTAATATTAAAATCGTTGCTGAATTCATTTAATTATTCTTGTGCATAAAATGTATATTAAAAAAAAATTTTTAATTAAATTTTAAAATATTACTTATCCTTCTTCAAAAAAATCTTAAGAATTTAAATTAAAAAATCAAGATGATTGATAAAGACACATTGTCGATACTTCGCAAACATACCTTCGTAAAAACCGTCAAAAAAAAAAAAATAAAATTGAGAACGAATCAATAACCGTTCATAAATCATTCACGCTGGGTCACCTCCGAACGGTTTTTATCGTCAAATTTTCTTAACTAACTAAATAATAAGGGGGGAATGTTGAGGTAAAGAAAGGGCGTAGAGGACCGTGTAATTATGTACATTCTTAATTAGGAAATGGAGTTATGAAAGGATGTAAGTCATCAGTTGGTGAGATAAGGGATTAACCCGCCGCGAGAAAGCGTCTCTCGTCGTCGGAGGGTGTAAATTCTCTGGTTGGTCTCTACCTTAATTACGTTTCGAGATTTTCGGCGGGAGATAGTTTTAGTTAATTAAATCTTAGTTAGGTTTGGTTTTGCTTGATTAGCTTTTGCACTCTTAAAAAGATGATTTACAAAAGATTTAAAATAGAAAATTTGATTATGTTTTTTAAGCGGGATTTTAACAGGAAGTCGTTTTTCATTTGAGGTATCTGTAATACGTGCTGTAAAACTTACAGCACCTTTGGAGGATGCAAAAAGTTACTTAATTTGTCCCATAGTGTCTTAATTGATGAAAAAGATGGAAATTGGGTTGGGGCCATAGCGCGTCTTACAGTATGGGGATGAAATTTAATTTGATGGAACAGTTATTTCCACTTAATCAACATATGGCAGGAAATTCTGCTGCATGGTAGCATATCTAGAAAGGTACACTTTTGCAATAAAGCCTGAAGGAGAACGTTCGTGACTTTTATGGGTGGTACAAATCTTTAGTAGAAGAAACAGCGTTGTTTTGAAGAAAAACCAATTCATTTAGGTCTTTACAGTCAGGAGAGATAAGGGATCTGAGTGCCATCGCAAAACATGGAACAGGAATCACAGTTCTATAAATACTGTAATAATATTGGGTTCCACTCATAATTTTATTAATTAATTAATAAACAATAGTTTTGTTATAAGAAATAATTACAATAAAGAGGAAATAATGACATTCCGTAGAAAAATTCTTGTAAATCGAGAGCCTAGAGAGTTTATTAGTACTTCTTCAAATCTAAAAAAAATAGATAAATACAATTCAATCAGATAAAAACAACAATAAAATCAGTGATCTTACCGTTCAAATTAATATTATAATTAAAATACAGGGTGTCTCACGTAACTGGTTCATTAGAACTTTTTTAGGTTCCAGTATTCGTACAGTTTTGAAATTTTGGTAGTATGGGTTGTTCAGTCGGAACTTTCGATCTAAAATATTTTCAAGATGGCTGCCACTTCCGGTCTACCGGAAGTAGACCATAACTTCGTTATTTGAAATGGAATGCTATAGTTTTTATTGCACCTTTTAATTGTACGTAAAAAAATATGTTGACTTTCATAAAAGTTATTGGTACCTAGCGTTTTTCGTTTTCGAGTTATTTTGATTTTAAGTTTTTTTTTGGCTAATTTCACCATGCACTTTAAAACACTATATCCCAGCCAACGTTCATTCAAAAAAGCTCTAAATTAGCACGATTACCCGTCAGATGCTCTCAAATAGATTGTCATATATTGTATCAGAGTATCTTATACAGAGTGGTCAAAAATTAAATTACCGTTTCTCCATATTCAATGGGGAGAAAGTCGAAAATTTTAAATGGACCGCCCTATATTTTATTAGCCTACACGAAAGGGAATATAATTCTCTACAATTTATCTATAAACATTCTTATACTTATTCATTGTAGTTTCTCTCATATTCGTAAATTTATCAAAACATGCAGAAAATGTAGGAAACCGTTTGTATTTTTATTAGAAGGCCATAACATTTTGACAGTTTTTTGTTTAATTTATTTCTATTATTATTTGTACTATTAACTACGATTGATAATCTTTTAGTTTACTAGCTTTTACTTATCAAAAATAACAAACAGAAGATCAAATAAATGAAACTATTAAAACAAAAAGTTAATGACAAAAATTAGATTTGAATAAAAATATAAATTTATAATATAAATTTGTTATTAAATTGAATTTGGAAATGCAATAAAATACGTTAAATTATTTATTTCGTTGTCTTCATCACTGGTGACCGGAAATGTGCGATTTCTTTTCCTCGTGATGGTCGTTAGGTTGGGTTGGGTTGGTTTACCTAACTTTTAACTAATGGCAACAATAATACAAACATGGACCAAAAACTGTCAACATTCCATAGCTTTCTAATAAAAAAACCTGCATTTCGTGCATGTTTTAATAAATGTCGCAATATGAGGCAAACTACAATAAATAGGTATGGGAATGTGTATAGGTAATTTGTAGAGAATTAAATTCTCTTTCTGATAGCGTAAAATAATATGGGGCATTCCATTTAAAATATTCTACTTTCTCGCCATTGAATATGGAGAAACAGTAATTCAATTTTTGACCATCCTGTATAAGATACTCCGATATAACAAATGGCAATCTATTTGACAACATCTGAAGAGTAATCGTGCCAAAGTAGATCTTTTTTGAATGAACTTTGGCTGAGATATGGAGTTTTAAAGAGCATGTTGAAATTTACCAAAAAAAGTTTAAAACCAAAATAACTCGAAAACAAAAAACACTAGGTACCAATAACTTTTATGAAAGTCAACCTATTTTTTTACGTACAATTAAACTGTGTAATAAAAACTATAGCATTCCATTTAAAATAGCGAAGTTATGGTCTACTTCCGGTAGACCGGAAGTGGCGGCCATCTTGAAAATATTTTAGATCGAAAGTTCCGAATGAACAACCCATGCTACCAAAATTTCAAATCTCTACGAATAGTGGAAGATGAAAAAGTTCTAACGAACCAGTTACGTGAGACACCCTGTATAAAGAACAACTCACGTATTGATATCAAAGTTGATATACCGAGGATAGTTAAAGCTGATCGTTGAAAAATTTCATAAAAGTTTGTTATAGTTCTCATTGATTTCGTCGTTATTTGTAAAAATGTTTTAATCAATGATAAAACCGTTCGTATTTCCGTCGTAGATTAAGAAATATTCTTGTATTTAGTTAAAAAAAAAAGAGGCCACAAAAAAACGAAACATAACCTCCAAATCCAAAGTATTCAATTTATGGGTGATTACAGCCAAAAAACTTCTTGAAATACCTAAAAACATAAAGCTTATAATGAATTACATCAGATTCAAGTGATTTTAATCAGTTTAAAACCGAAATGTTGAAAATTAAAAATGTGAAGATTTTGAAAGAAACGGAATATAAATTTTGGAATTAAAGAAGAATTAATTTGAAAAATTGTGTCAAAGGGGAATGAAATAATTCAGAGTATTCAGACATTGAAGGATTTCAATAAATATAGTTTATTTAAAAAGTAATTTTTGAAAATTTGGAAGAAAAACCAAATGTCAATAAGAGATGGCGCTCAGAAATACAAATTTTTTACACTTTTTCTTGTTTTTGTCGATTTTTGCCGAAAAAAGGGTGAAAAGTGAATAATGAGGACGCGGAAATTCTCTTCCTGATCATCATTGAGTAAACATCTATTTCGAAACGCTCGTGAAATCCTACGAAGATAAATTTCTGAAGAAAAAACATAACCAAAGAAATTCACAATTGAGGGAGAAGAAAAGAAGCTAAAATTGGCATATATTAAGATTAGCTGTCCCTCTTAAAAATCGATGAATTTTTTTTTAATCGGTAGGAAATGACTCAAAAGATGTGTTAATGATAAAAAAAAAGTGCGGAAAAGTGTAGTACTTACCGAAAAATCACTTTAAAGTTGCGATTTGACGTTTCTTTTTGGAAGTTAAAAGCAATGTTAAAATTGTATTTTCGTATTAAATTTTAACCTAAATACGCACAAAATAAAAAGTTATTTTCACTAAACTTGTTGAGATTACAACATATTTTCGGATGAAAACCTTGTTTCTTAGGCTATCGATGCAGAACGACAATTAAATGGCGTTAGATAGAATTGTTTCTACCAAATGTGTATTAATAGACTTTGTGTTAATGGATTGTGTATCAATTGATCTGTCAAATGACTGAAAGCTCTTTGCAATCTTTATGCTGTAAATATAAATGATAAATAAGTATAGTAGCTTATTTAATAGTAGTTTAGTTAAATTAAAATAGTTATTAAAAAAGACATGGTTACAAAATAAAAATAAATAAATAGCCCGCGTGACGATAGCAACAAACAGTGTATTTAACCAAATGACAATTACAACTGACAACACAAGCAATGTTAACCATGTATTTTCTCGTATTAAATCCTAACCTCAAATTGTTTAATTTATACCCACGCACTAAATAAAAAGTTATTTTCACTAAACTTGTTGAGATTACAACATAATTATTCATAATGACACCTATGTGAAGTTAGCCCCCAATTAAATAGCATTTTACATGTATAGTATTTTGATTATAACATGAGAACCAGTGAACCGATTGCGATAAACAATGTCTCATTCGAAAGCTTAATCCTTGGCCAATACGAAAGTGAAAATGCCCGATTGACGATGTGACGATAGCAACGATAGCAACAAACCTTCCAACAACAAATTTTTATCCGCAATTTCCTATCTATTTTATTAGCTGATATCTTTCTTATTATTAGATATAGCAGAACACTAAATGCACCATATGAAAGCTTGATTCTTTCTTTATGAAATCGTCGGTCCTCGTTTGCCGATATGTTAATATTAATATCAATAAAAGATTAAGAACACCGCTCTGTACGTAAAATAGCTTAATATTACCAAACTTCAAGCCCTTGTGCAATTGTTATCAAATCGAATTTTAAAAAACTATGTTCACAATCAGAAAGTACGCTCCTTCAAATATCTTAATCCGGGTTTTTGTTGGTCAATATCAATTAGCATCATGGTTAAATCACCTTTAATATACATCTCTATGTACAGAAACGTTTAATTGCTCTACCTCTAAACAACTTTCTTACATATTTGATATGAGGAAAACTATAGAAGTATATCATGAAGTTACAGACTTACACAAGGACGTTTTTGGTCAAAAAAGTACCAAATTCACACGTTTTAGCTACTTTTAAACATTGTTGGGATCAATAACTTTCTTATATCACCAGGAAAAAACTCTATAACCAAGCAGCGATAGCCGCGTGTTATACACCATTAGAAAGAGCAGCAAATTGTAGATAAGATAGATCTATACTTCTATAGTTTTCCCCCTATCAAATAAGAAAGTTGTTTAAAGGACTAGTAATTAAGCGTTTTTGCGTGTAGGGATGTATATTAAGGGCGATTTAAGCATGATGACAATCACAAAGGCTTGAAGTTTGGTAATTTTAAGCTATTTAATCTAAGTACAGAGCCATCGCTTTGTAGTTTAAGTACAGATTGATCTTAGTATTAACTTATCGACAGACAAAGACCGGTTTTAGATAGAGAAAGAATCTGTAATTATTATCTCGAATTATCTCTAATAATAAGAAAGACATCAGCTAAGAAAGTAGATAAAAAATTACGGATACAAGTTTGTTGCTATCGGACAAATGTGGAGGAGGCTGAAAACTAGAATTCGTAAACATAAAACTAAAGAAAATTCCAATATTTTTAAGCACCACATAAAGACTGAACATAATATAAATTATGGAGGAGTTGAGCTTTTACATTCGTGTAACAAATTATAAAAGTAATAATAACTATCTACTTATGAATGAACAAGTTCAACTTTTCCATAAACCCATCTTGGTATAACTTTACAATATACATGTTGCTTAAAAAATCGTCAATCTTCCTTTAATCGATGTAATATCGCCCAAATAAGAATTTTGTGTAGAAATTAGATTTTGAGTTAGGTTAATTTACGTTTAAACTAGCGAAAATTTCCCAAATGTCGGATTAGATATGGAGAAGGGTGTGGGTCAAATATAAACATCAGCTATAAAAATAATAATAACTATTTATAGGAACTCAATCTGTTTTTACAATTGATGACTATTGTTTATTCTGTTCTTAAGGTGGTCCCACACGACTGGTGTAATTGGCAAGTACGCAAGTAGGCAAATATTTGTGTAAACATTGGCCTTACATTGTTAATTCACGTGTAACATAAAAAATACCTATAACGATGTGAGCTCCCAGACGCTACGCAAGTGTATCCGAGTAGACGAATATACAGGATGTCTCAGCGAGACCGGTCATTAGACGTTTCTAGGGTTCTGGCGAAAATAAAAATATGAGAATTCAGACTTAAGTATTATCAATTACGATCTCTTCGACTAAAATATTTTCAGATTTCTTGCACTTCTGGTTATACCGGAAGTCGCCACCTACTTAATTTTTTTAAATAGAACACCCTGTATATTTTTACATATTTGGATTTGTCTGTTTTCTTGGTTTATAAATAAGTTTACTTTTTGCAATTTGATTCGGCCATTCTCGAGTTATTCGAATTTTTCTAGAAAAATCTGTTCCAGCAGATATTTGTTCAAAAAATCAGAGAACACTCAATTTTTGGGATATCAATTTAGGATTCAGAATATGCTTAAACAACATGATGGAGTATGTTTTGGTGCCGAGAACGGCTGTCTAGAACGTTTGGTCACTTAACTATGGCACGTTAACTTTTCAAAATTTGGAAGTACCATAACTTCATTTTTTTAAATGGCACCCCCCATATTTTATTACTTAGTCGTCTTCGGCGTCTCATTCTACATCTTTTATATCCCATATGTCCCATACCTAACATTAATAGTTTGGGAGATAATTAGGGTTTTTTGAAAAATGCACACATATCATATGGATATTTAGCCTAGTGTGCCATAAAAAACAAGCCTTCTCAATGAGTTCTTGTCAAAGACTCACTTGTTTACCTCACTTGATGCATGTGAGCAAATAATTATCTGTTATGTCCCTTAATATTAGTACTGAAAAGAGTTAAAATCGATAACAATAACGAAAGTACTATTTACACAAATCAAGAAATTCTTAATTTATTTTTTATGCATAAAAAGCGCGACAAAGTTCGTAGTATGATTCCTAGATCTTCTTTGGCAGCTCGAATTGAGGTGTTGGGACTGGGCTCGAAATAAGCCAAGGCATTCACCTCTTCTGCTGCATTATCTACTACATTTTTTGGTCAGTTTAACACGTGATTAATTCGTCCAAAATGCAAAAAATTTGCTTCTATTCTTCTAAATTTATCTTTTGTCATCGGAGGTAAATGCGGATAATTTTCATTAAACATTTTGCAAGTTCTACTAAGAACTTTGTCGCACTTTTCGTGCACAAAAAATAAATTATGGATTTCTTTATTTGTATAAACATTAGTTACGTTATTAATATCCATTTTATCTGGTTTTAGACTCACAAGCATCAAACAACGTAAATCAGACTTTGACGTTTGTCAATAAGTCATTAAACATTTGTTTTCCATGGCACACTAGGTTAATATCGATATGATATGTGAGCATTTTTCAAAAAACCCTAATTATTTCTCAAACTATTAATGTTAGGCATAAGACATATGGAGTATAAAAGATGTAAAATGAGACGCCGAAGACGACTAAGTAATAAAATATGGGGGGTGCCATTTAAAAAAATGAAGTTATGATAGTTCCAAATTTCGAAAAGTTAACGTGTCATAGTAAAGTGGCCAAACGATCTAGACAGCCGTTCTTGGCACCAAAACATACTCCATCATGTTGTTTAAGCATGTTCTGAATCCTAAATTGATATCTCAAAAATCGAGTGTTCTATGATTTTTTGAACAAATGTCCGCTGGAGCAGATTTTTCTAGAAAAAATCGAATAACTCGAGAACGGCCGAATCAAATTGCCAAAAGTAAAGTTATTTATAAACCTTCAAAACAGACAAATCCAAATATGTAAAAATATACAGGGAAATATAATTCCATTTAAAAAAGTAAAGTAGGTGGGACTTCCGGTATAACCGGAAGTGCTAGAAATCTGAAAATATTTTAGACGAAGAGAACGTAATTGATAATACTTAAGTCTGAATTCTCAATTTTTTATTTTGGCCAGAACCACAGAAACGTCTAATGACCGGTCTCGCTGAGACACCCTGTATATAGACGATTCGTTATTGGATGGATACTCATTTGCGATTTCCTCCAGGTCCCGTTGCTCAGCTGGCTTCATAGGGTCCTACTTACATAATTGCAGCTATTCGATAAAATTCCGCCGCCTTATCAAGCTTCTTCGCTGTGCACGATTTGTGGAAAATATATCTGGCAAGATTCCCTGGGAGATGACTTTTAGTACGGCCAGATGTTGACATACTACTCTTCGCATGACTTTAGAAAACAAACCCTGAGATCGTTTATTTTCGTTATTTTTTTTGTAGAGTCTCGTGTTAGATATTTTTTTTTCGTTTCAATAATTTTTTTTTGTAAAGTATTTTTTCTATTTTCTATTAAAGATTGTTATTTATTTATTGTATTTCATTAAAGTATTTTTATTAATTTTCGAAAGACGAATACACAAATTATCACAATACATAGTTCTAAAGTAATCAATCTATTAATTTAATTTAATAGCAATGCATTGAATTTAATGATATAATTAAAAAATGATTTATTGAGGAAATAAAATGCATCATTTATGTTAAATTAGTTTCTTTGCGATTATGATTTCATTTCAAGTTTTGCCCAAGAAAAGGTTAAACTCCTTAATAGACGCTTTAAAATCGAAATCAAAATGAAGTTGTTTTTAGTAATTTCAGTAATAATTTACTTAAGTTTATCTGTATTATCTGCAAATGTACAAAATTTAAACCCAGGTAAATAATTTAAAGTTTTTTTTAATTAAAAACTTTACAAAATATTCTTTTTCGTCTTTTAGGCCATTTGAATAGACTGAAACGAGCGAGTTGTTCGTTAAAAGGTTTAAATGAGCAAGCTTGCGCAATGCACTGTCGAATTACTGAAAGAACCAACGGTTATTGTTACAACCAAATGTGTCATTGTGGAAACACTAGGAAACACTCTCACATCCCGATGATATCGCTAGATTTTTAAATTTAAATTGCTAAATGAAATAATATTTCGTTGAAAATAAAGTTCATTCAAAACTTGTTATATGTAGTATGAAAGTTATATCTGAACATAATCCCAAGTGGTTTTAAGTGGGTAAACTATAAACGGTTGGTAACAACTTATCCTCAAAATACGACCGCATCGCACTCAAAACAAGAGGTTATTAGACGAATTTCTAAACTAATTTGGCCGCAGCGCATCAGTATTTGCGCAAAAACCCACTCCAGCCGTGCCTCTCGTAGGCGATTCGAGAGGATTTAAGCTGGAATTAGCGTAATGTAAGCTGGGATAGACGCGAAGCACGCGTTTGAGCGTTCGAAGGTTGGCAACGACACAAGCTCTCGACACGAAAATGTATTATATCGATCCCTCGTTACGACCTATAGAGACTCTGAAATAACGAGGGGTGTCTAAAATAAAAGTGAACAGAAAAAATAACAACCGTAAAGAGAAAAATCGGGAAACAGAAATGAGGAAAAGAATAAAAAGATAACACGACCATCGAACGGTAGAAATTACCGTGCTACAAAACGAACTTCGTCTTTTCTTCTTTGCACAACAATCCGGATTGCTTCGTTAATTGCCGCTACGGATATAAACGGAGATATTATTCGTACGTTTTAATTAAATGGGAAGTAATTAAAGAAAATAGTTCCCGAGGAAATTCATTTTCAAAGAATTTTGTTTGCTGGGGTTTCGGGTTATTGCTTCTTGGCAATGACCCTACACCGTTTTCAACGACGATGAGGTTGTCCATTTTGCAGTTATTTGGTTAGAAACGACTATGAAAACATGAAAACAGTTTTCTTGGTGGAACATTGAAATTTGTATCAAACAACAAATATACCTACTTAATAATACTTTAGCAAAACTTTAATTAATTTTCACAATTTATAACTGTGATTAATTGGAATTAATTGAAGTTATGATTGGAGTTGAAATTACTACGACAGAAATAGCGAAACTACTGTACTAATATAGATTCAAATGACTCAAGTTGCGGCATACAAAGTTAAGTTTCAATACGAACACCTTTGTTTACATAGCAAGTTTAAAATGCGAAATATAGTATATATCAACAAAATTTGTTAACAAAAGTAGTTTGTCAAATGATAAAATCAATTTTCATCAAAGTGTGATCACAACAAACTTTTATACAGCAAATTTTTAAATAAAACTGGACTAACACTGGCACTAAAATTAACAATGAATGATTCTAGTTCTAGGTATGTACAGGGTGTCCAAATTTCGATGGGTTTGCAGGGTATCTCAGTTATTATGAAAGATAGAAAGTTGCGGTTTTCGCGAACCTGAGCTACTTTTTTGTGAAACTTACAATGCCGCAAACCAAATTTTCATAGACCTCTTCGTTTTTGATATACAGGGAGTATTTCAAAATTTACGATTTTCAGACACCCCCCGTATCTCGGCTATCCCGAAACTTAGTAAAAAACGGGTTCTAATAGATTTGTTCACGTAGAATCCAATGATGCACGTAGAATTTTTCAAGACATCACGGTTTTTGAGTTATAAACACAACTTAGGTTTTTTTAAATGGAACCACCTATATTTTATTTTTTTATTGAACTAGAATTTTTTCAAGCTTTTCAATGATATATAATACTCTATACTTACCTTTATAATTAACCTTGAAATTAAAAAAAAACCACATTATTTTATAAGTAGGCTATGATAAATTAAGTGATCGCGTTGCTAGGATACCAGAATAAACAAAGAATTTTGAAAATATTATAATATTAATTATTGACTTATTAAAAAAATGTATCTATTAAATTTTGTTTGCTAAAAACGAAAAATTATTAAAAATTAAACATTATGCAAATATGGCTTCAAGTTACAAGAATTGTTCAAAGTTGTTACCATTTTGATGCACACATTGTTCACAAAGTTTAGTAATGCGTTTAATTGCATTTAGAATAGTTATGGGATGTTGCTGTAAATGTGAAAAAGCATCAGTTACAGCAATTTTCAATTCCAATTTTGTTCGATTCTGGGTACTATATACCCGATTCTTGATATATCCCCATAAAAAGAAGTCCAAAATAGATAAATCAGGTGATCTTGCTGGCCCACATGGATGGTCCAACGCGATGGACCATGTGCTATCCACCTACCAGGAAATTCTGCAGTTAGGTAGCGACTCACTAACTGCGCATTATGAGCGGGAGCTCCGTCCTGCTGAAAATAAATATTATTTAGCAGAATAAGAAGAATATCATCCAAAATCTCTGGCAAAGCCTCTTGCAAGATGGCCAAATAGCGATTAGCGCAAAGGTTTCCTTCAAATATTTTGTAAACAATTCGTGGCCCAATAATACAACATGCCACGCTAAAACCAAATTTTCCTTGACGCTCCCGCTCAATTACAATAAGTTGGTTTTCTTGATGCCAATGCCTGTTATTATGACGATTATAGATTCCTGTGCTTGTAAAATATGCCTCATCAGACCATATAATAGAGGAACTAAATTCAATATTATTTTGTGCATGGTTCAAATACCAGTTACAGAATTCCAAACGTCGTTCGGCATCTCCCGGGTGTAAGTGGTGAACTATTTGTTCTTTGTAGGGTTTATATTTATACTTTTTTAGAATCGCACATGCTGTCTATTTTTTAATTCCAACTTGACATTCAATTTCCCTACATGATGTTTTAGGCGCGGCTTCCACACATCCTAACACGGTAATTTCATTGTTATTCCGATTTTCTTTATTATATTTTTTTGGCCTGGCCATCAAAAAACTTCCATAATTGATCAAATTACGCTTTATTCGCAAAAAAATTTTTGAATTTGGTTGCGCTCTTTCTGGATATCTGAAGTGAAACAATCTGCTAATAAAATGTTATTGCTGATAAATGTTGCATTCTACCTATTTATGTATAATTCAGCAGCTTGATTAACATTTTCATTTGCATGAATGTAACATGCTAGCATGTCATATTTTTCATAATTTTCATAGCGCTCCATTTCAAGAAAAAGATAATTAAGTTAAGTTAATTAAAGGTAATTAAGTAACACACGACTTATTGTTAGCACAAAATTCAAACTATATTTACTTTGTTTATTCCGGTATCCTAGCAACGCGATCACATAATAGACAACCTAAGCCTTGACGTAACAGAGATGGGCGGAGCTTATATCGACTCCAAACATTTTCATAGCTAAGTGTGTTGCTAACGGTAAATCACCATATGCAATTTTTCAATTAGTGTTAAAATAAAATAAACTAAGTGACTTTTTATGACATTTCAAATGACATTTTTATTACGGTTTATCATTAACAACTGTGATTAGCAACGAAATTGTTTGGAGTCGATATAAGCTCCGCCCATCTCTGTTACGTCAGGCTAGGCAGTCTATTTATTATTGCCTACTTATAAAATAATATATTTTATCTACAACTATTGAATTATCTATTCGTTATACATTTGATTTTTGACGTGTAATGACATTCATTACCCATGACTGACAAAGTATTGAATAATGAAGCCATTATTCCACAGTTCTGACACGACCTACTAGATCTACTAATTAAAAAATGAATTAAAAACAGAAATGACAGCCATGACAGCTTTCTTATATTGAGGTTATGTTAACTTAGACGATGAGCTATAATTTTGACAATATCGCTTTTGTTTTGCGATATTTCTCATATCTGTCATAATAAGGAAGGGGAGGCCAATGCGTTATTTTCGGTGTTGTTTAAAAAAGCACTTATGCTCTTTTTAAACATATTTTCAGTAAGACCGTTTGCTTTAAAACAAATAAGCTAGAGGACGTTATCCGCAGCGATTACTTATTTTTGTGATTTTTGAAGAAAGGTTAAATGGAACGGTACTATTTACTTCACAGATCCTTAGTCACCTTAAAAATTGCTACATTTTAGTGAAAACCGCATCTCGATATCGCCACCCGTTCTCGAATTATAGAAGAAAATGTTAAAAACTCGAGTGCCATCAATCGGATCCAGTTACCTCATCGACAAAAACTAATCACGTAACCATGGCAACTGTAAACATGTCATTTACTAACGCAGAAGCGTATGATGATTTATTTTCAATGTTTCGAATACGATGGAACTGCATGGTAAAAATGTGCAATGCAATTACGACAAAGAAAGACATTTTTTTCTAAAACAATTGTCCACAAGGTTCCTCAAGAAAATAATATCTCCACCACATTGTTTTACATCACGCCTTAACAGATACCGATTATGATAACAGACTGAACTATTATCATTGACTTTTAAATAAGATTTGGGCAAATCCAAACCTTTTATTACAAATGCTGTGGATGCATGAAGCATCTCTCCGTAAACTGGTGTAAACTTGCATAATATGCATTCTTGGTTCGAGCAAAACCCACATTGCAAAACCCAACCCAACCCAATAATAAAATAATTTAGATAAAGGGGTGAACTTTATCTAAATTATTTTATTATTGGGTAGACTAAACGACCTGACTTTTCAAGAAAAACCAATAACCAGGGAAAATATTACAAAACACTAAATGCCAGTAGAAACGTGTTCAAGGCCGAAACCTAAACAGCGTTTTTTTTTTTCGTCGAATTTAGATTAAATAAATACATCGAGGTTTATGGAATTAGTTATTAATAGTTATTGTAAGAGTTTTGGCTTTTAAACACGCCTCAAAAGTAGCTTTGAAGCAGTTCTAAGCTTGGATAAAGTGTGAAGGAAGATTCTAGGTAATAACATTTTTGTGGTCTCTTATTTGTTTCCTAAGGTAATTTGATCCGATTAAGATATACGAAATTTAACATTTTCTTCTATAATTCGAGAATGGATGGAGATATTGAGATGCGGTTTTCACGAATATTTAGCAAATTTGATGGTGATTAAGGGTCTGTGAAGTAAATAGTAACGTTCCATTTAAATTTTTTCCAAAAATCACTAAAATATGTAACCGCTGCAGATAACGCCCTCTAGCTTATTTGTTTTAAAACAAGCGGTCTTATTGAAAATATTTTTCGATTGAAAGAGCATGAAATGCTTATAAGGATTTTTTTCCCAAACCTATAGGCCTTACCGTTGTCGAGATACAGCCGCTCCGTACCCTTAATAGGACATCCTGTATAGTGTTAGTTCTAGTTTTACACTTGCACTGTCACTAGAACTAACATTAGACATAGAACTAGAAATATTTGGATTTAGCCGCACGTCTCTAAAGACGGCTAAACCCGAATGATTCTAGTTCTTGGGCACAACAATAAAACTAGAACTAACACAAGACCTAGAACTAGAATCATTCGGGTTTAGCCGTCTTGAAAGCGTTAGATTGTGGTATATTTTTATTGAACGAAAAGTAGAACTAACACTAGACATAAAACCAAAACCATTCCGGTTTAGCTATGCATCTCTTAAGACGACCGAAAACTCAGAGTTGTCATAAGGACGTCACCTTTTTCCAAGCAAAACTTTTCCTTTGCAAAACTACTCAATGTATATACAAATAAGCTATGTTGCATTTTATGTGGGACAATACAAGTGCACAGTATTTTCGTAACTATGGTTACAGCATTCATATATTGCGAGTTATATGAAATTCCCTGTATATCACATAATCACTTAGGCACTGCTTTCAGGGTCGACATTAAATACCTCCCAAGTATAAAGTTGAAAATTTTCGCTAATTCATGTTAAGGAGATTAAATATTGATGGCTCCTCATACCCCTATGATTTTCCTGTGTCGCTTGTCTTTGTAATTTAAAAACATTTCCAATTTATATTTCATTAGGATTCCATTGACAGATCATTGATGTTTACTAGTGTATTGTTGCAATGTTAATTAAGCTTTTAAGTGCATGGTGGTCGCTGCCTAATTAACCTATCGTATACCAGATACTCTACGATCTATTGACCGATATTTCTACATACTATAGTTGTTATCTCTTTAGATCCTATCTTTCAGACTGTTCTATTTTTCGAATCGCAAGGTAGGCACAAAAATATTATTGTCAGATATTATTTATAACTTTGGAATAATAATTATAATTAACACAGAACTACAACATAAATGAAATTTACTTACCGTTTTGTATACAATGTTGTCACAAGTTTTAAAACAGGATAAAAAAGATACATTAACATTCAATACATTTTATTTTTTTTATTATACCATATTGATACAGATTATAATCTATAAACTACGACATGTAAAACATTACTTTGGTTTTTAAAATTTTTTTTGAGACCAATAAAAGCAGTTGTTTAAAACTGCCGGAACTGTCAGAAACAATTCGAATTCAAATAGCTGAGTTGGTGTGGAGTGTACAATTTGTTCGTATTTGGTCATCGATCAGACTTGACATAGGTACGATTTCCCGTTATGATACGGGCGATATGCGATTTATTTGTCGTGTTATATTACTCGGGGTACAATAATAATTGCGATATTATGAGATATGCCTGGTGATTATTGGATATTTTCGAGCGCACTTGATTTCAATTCTGTTGACCTGAATTAAGGTGGAAATCTAAAAATATTTTTGATATAACTTAATTATTTATATGTATAAGTATGTATAGATTATATACATTTAAAGTAAGAAAAACAATTTGTTAAGTTTATTTGAAAAACGATTTCTGTTTGCCACCTTAATTCGACCGATTCAAAATCGAGTAGAGAAACGTCTCGTAGGATATTGCTGAAAGGGGCACGTGCACACTGTGCTGTTCTCACGCGTGAGCAGTTAGGGGACGTCTAGAGAAGATTTTAAGTCATTCACCGCCACCAACCGACATCACGTAATTTCGCAATGTTACAAAGTTGAAATTCCAATGAGGGAACACGTCGGTCTGCACGAGGAATGACAATAAATTGGCATGTGTGCGTTTTTGGCGATGTAAGTCGTGATGTTTCCAGTCTTTTTTATCCATACTTTCTTAATCATTTTTGCGCTTTTTATGTTGTATTGTCTAATTCGTTCGAAATGAGAAATTTTAATTAGTTTTCATTTAATTTGGCAGAATAGAAGATAAATACTTTTGAGTTGAGCACATCTGTTAATTTTAAAACCCGTGCGACGATAGCAACAAACCTCCCAGCAACAAACTTTTACCAGTAATTTCCTATCTACTTTCTTAGCTGATATCTACCTTATAATTAGGGATAGCGAAAAACTAAATGCACCACTTGAAAGCTTATATCTTTCTCTATCTAAAACCGGTAAACCTGCCGATAAGTTGATATTAAGATCAATAAAAAATGGAGAACACCGCGCTGTACTTAAAATAGCTTAAAATTACCAAACTTCAAGACCTTGTGCAATTGTTACGAAACCAAATTTTAAAAAACTGTTATCACAGTCAGAAAGGGCGCTCCTTCAGCTATCTTAATCCGGGTTTTCGTCGGTCAATATCTATCGGCGTCATGCTTAAATCACCCTTAATGTCCATCCCTACACGCAGAAACGCTTAAATACTCTTCCTCTAAACAACTTTCTTATTTGATAGCGAGAAAACTATAGAAACATATCTATCTTATTGAAAATTTTCTGCTCTTTCTAGTGCTGTATAACACGCGGCGACCACGTGCTTGCACACGTACATTTTTGGCCAAAAACTGCTAAATTCACACTTTTAGCCATTCTTAAACCCTGTTTGGGTCGATAACTTTCTTATATGAGCAGGAGAAAACTCTAGAACCATATCTATTTTATCGGAAATTTTCTGCTCTTTCTAGCGATGTACAACACGCGGCGATCACACGTTTGCACACGTACATTTTTGGCCAAAAACTGCTAAATTCACACTTTTGGCCATTCTTAAACCCTGTTCGGGTCGATAACTTTCTTATATGAGCAGGAGAAAACTCTAGAACCATATCTATCTTATCGGAAATTTTCTGCTCTTTCTAGCGATGTACAACACGCGGCGATCACAAGTTTGCACACGTACATTTTTGGCCAAAAACTGCTAAATTCACACTTTTGGCCATTCTTAAACCCTGTTCGGGCCGATAACTTTCTTATATGAGCAGGAGAAAACTCTAGAACCATATCTATCTTATCGGAAATTTTCTGCTCTTTCTAGCGATGTACAACACGCGGCGATCACACGTTTGCACACGTACATTTTTGGCCAAAAACTGCTAAATTCACACTTTTGGCCATTCTTAAATCCTGTTCGGGCCGATAACTTTCTTATATGAGCAGGAGAAAACTCTAGAACCATATCTATCTTATCGGAAATTTCCTGCTCTTTCTAGTGGTGTATAACACGCGAAGATTAAATTGCAGAAATACGTTTTGCGCCAAAAACTACTAACGTTGTGGATTTTTCTGTTTTTAGTTAACTCAAATTTGTGACAGAGTCTGTCACAAATGGGAGAAATGGGAAAAATGGGAAATGTCTGACGACCTGAGTGAAAATCATTATAAACGATTTATGGAAAAATCCCTGAAATCGGTCTAAAGATTTAACTTTTGTGCAATTTTTTGGTATAGATTTCAAAATTGTACCCTCATTTTTAACCCTTTAACGGTTAGCGGCTTTTATAGAGACCACTTGTCAATAAGGTCAAATAGTTGCATTACCATAACTAAATCGTCTCTAAAAACAAAAAAATAATTTACCCGTTAAACGGTTTAACGAGTTATGACGCAATCGATATTTTATTGAAATGGCAATCCCCCATTTTTATTACGGAATACAAAAGAAGTTTTTTTTCTGAATCTAGTAGATAATAAATTTTCGAGAAAAATTAGTTTAAACTTTAATTACTTCAAATTTATATAAATGATAAAAATAGCAGTAGCCATGAGTAACTATGGTAGCCAATTATTTTAAACAATTCCCTGAGTGTCAAAAACTGATTTAGTAGCTTCTTGAGGTGTGGTGGCGCGCCATCTTGTTGGAATAACTGCCGTTGGAATTGAGTTGGGTCAAAATTAGCGGGATGGAAGGAATGGCACAGTTTTTAAAAAATTTTAACATGTCTTTCCAGTTAAGGTTTTCTCAAACCTTTTGCGGATATTGGGTGTGCGCATTTTAATGTCTACAGTAAAGTAACTAAATTTAAAGTCTACTAGTATGTTTACTAGTAACTCTACTAGTATGGGATGTAATCACAAAGTCTCCTGATTTTTCAGCATATAATACGGTGGTGAGGGAAAAAAGTAGAGTTGCCATTTAAAAAAATTAACTTTTTGAGATACGGAAATTTGACGCACATTTCTGACCATCCGGTATAACTTGACACGAACAAGGTTTAAGAATGGCTAAAATGTGTGAATTTTGCAGTTTTTGGCCAAAAATGTACGTGTGCAAGCGCGTGATCGCCACGTGTTATACACCACTAGAAAGAGCAGAAAATTTTCTATAAGATTGATATGTTTCTATAGTTTTCTCCCTATCAAATAAAAAAGTTGTTTAGAGGAAGACTATATAAACGTTTCTGCGTGTAGGGATGGACATTAAGGGTGATTTAAGCATGACGCCGATAGATATTGACAGACGAAAACCCGGATTAAGATAGCTGAAGGAGCGCCCTTTCTGACTGTGATAACAGTTTTTTAAAATTCGGTTTCGTAACAATTGTACAAGGCCTTGAAGTTTGGTAATTTTTAGCTATTTTAAGTACAGCGCGGTGTTCTTCATTTTTTATTGATCTTAATATCAACTTATCGGCAGACGAAAACACGGTTTTAGATAGAGAGAGATTCAAGCTTTCAAGTGGTGCATTTAATTTTTCGCTATCCCTAATTATAAGGAAGATATCCGCTAAGAAAGTAGATAGGAAATTACGGGTAAAAGTTTGTTGCTGGGAGGTTTGTTGCTATCGTCGCACGGGTAATTTTAAAATCTTTTAAGAAAAATGTTATTAGACAAAAAATTATCACCGCTTAAGTAAAACAGCTAAAATAAAAAATAATAAAAGTGGAGTTGCGAATATCATCGTTGTACTTCCCGAGGTTTTGTGTCCTTTAGTCCTTGCAAGTCCTAAATAAAATAAATATTTCATTATATACAATAAATAAATGTTTGGTGAAACTAAAATTACATCAACACAAAAATTATATGAATAATTTAGAATACAAGCGATCGATTGATAATTGCACAAACAATACTCTTTACATATCGTCGATGCGTTGTGAATGATGTACCCTAGGTTTAAATTTAATTGAATTGTTTTAAAACCTTTAAACAGCTTTTTTTAATAATTGACGAGTTATCGCTTTATTCGGTGATGTTAAATTATTATTTAATGTTTGAATTAATTATTTAATATGTTATTAAAATTTAAACATTAAATGTTGAAACATTAAAATAATACTACTGTGTATGGTTCGGAAATAAAACTTTGAAACGAAAATATGATTATTGAGTTTTAACGCGTTCCCATATAAGTCGTAATGCAAGCCACAAAAGTATGCCGTAAACGTAAAAAGTAATTTCCTGTTCGTTGCTTTTTAGGGTCATACTATTTTTATGGTTTACCTTGACACCTAAGAAGGGTTATTAATGTATGATTGATGGTATTGAATACATAAAACAGGTTTACGTAATTATAATTGGACCGCGTTACACATCACTTGACTAATCGTTTTTAGAGATTTTTATGCTGTTTGGTAAGTAACTTATCTTAGAAAAAAATGCAGAATACTTTATTTTAATTACTTGTCTGTATCCCAAACAGTTAAAATAAAAAGTGAGTCCAAACTTGACGCATTTATCTCAAAAAACCAAAAAGTTCGAACTTTCAACTTTTAATTTTGACATATTTGTCAACTTCATAAAAAATCCTTTAAAATGAGTCCAAACTCGACATATTTAACTTGAATATTAATGGAAATACAATCACTTCCGGTTTGAAACGTCAACGTCAATTTTGACATTTTTATCATCTTCATTAAAAAACCTTTAAAATGAGTCCAAAGATGACGCACTTATCTCTAAAAACAAAAAAGTTAGAATAAAAAACATTAAAGTTAGCAACAATGAAGATAGCAATTTAATTTTTAAATATTAATACCAACCTTAATTTTTTATTTTTTTTATTATATTTTTGTTTTTGTGACAAATATTAAGACATTTTATAAAAATTATGAATATGTCAACATGACATTGACATTTCAAACCGGAAGTTGCTTATATCTCGAGTAATATTGGAATTAAACGTATTATGATTGGACTCATTTTAAAGGATTTTTCACGACGATTACAAATATGTCAAAATTGACGTTGACATTCTTAACCGGAAGTTGATTATAACTTTATTAATATTGAAGATAAATATGTCGTGTTTGTACTCATTTTAAAGGATTTTTAGTGTAGATTACAAATATGTCAAAATTGAGGTTGATGTTTTAAACCTGAAGTTAGTTATCATATAATAGAAGTTTTATAATTGAACTTAATCTAGTGTTAGTCACTTTTCCGCACATTCCTTTCATTTTTAACGTGTTTTTGAATATATTAAGAATATGTCAAAATGACATTGACATTTCAAATCGGAAGTTGCTTACATCTCGAGTAATATTGGAATTAAACGTATCATGTTTGGACTCATTTTAAAGGATTTTTCATGACGATTATAAATATGTCAAAATTGACGTTGACATTCTTAATCGGAAGTTGACCATAACTTCATTAATATTGAAGATAAATATGTCGTGTTTGAATTCATTTTAAAGGATTTTTAATGAAGATTACAAGTATGTCAAAATTGAGATTAACATTTTAAACCTGAACTTAGTTATCATATAATAGAAGTTTTATAACTGAACTTAATCTAGTGTTAGTCACTTTTCCGCACATTCCTTTTATTTTTAACGTGTTTTTGAATATATTAAGAATATGTCAAAATGACATTGACATTTCAAACCGGAAGTTGCTTACATCTCGAGTAGTATTGGAATTAAATGCATCATGTTTGGAATCATTTTAAAGGATTTTTTACGACGATTACAAATATGTCAAAATTGACGTTGACATTTTTAACCGGAAGTTGACCATAACTTTATTATTATATTGAAGATAAATATGTCATGTTTGCACTCATTTTAAAAGATTTTTAATGAAGATTACAAATAGTATGTCAAAATTGAGGTTGACATTTTTAACAGGAAGTTGACCATAACTTCATTAATATTGAAGATAAATATGTCGTGTTTGTACTCATTTTAAAGGATTTTTAATAACGATTACAAATATGTCAAAATTGAGGTTGACATTTTAAACCTGAAGTTAGTTTCGCGATAGTTTTCTCAATGCTCATCGTTAGTAGTTAATTAAATAAGTAAAAAAAAAAAAAGGTTGATTATTGTTTATTATTTAATATTTAAATTTGGTGCGACACTGTTTCGATTGCAATTCGACGGGCATGACTAAAAGTACAAACATATGATTAATATTTAAAATTAACACAATTAATTGTGTAATAAAAATCAGTTTAAAAGTTTTAAAAATTTTGCACGAATCGTCATCATTTTGTCTCTAGTTTTAGTGATTAAATTTATGCGACGACCTACAGAAATCCCCTATATAATCGTAAAATGCAACGAACGGCTTCTGTGCTTGTGATACCTGTCATCAGTGTTCTGTGATAAAATTGAACAATTTTCAATAGTTGGAGCCTGTTTCTTCTGACGATGAGAAGTCCTATATTTTTAGAGACATGAAAACGGAAATTCTGTTTTTCCCAACATTATTCATTTGTGGCTTAGTCAAGTGATGCACAACGCGGTCCAATTGTAGAAACGTATCCATATGAAATTATAATATTGATAAATTTAACGAGCATAATTCCGATTAATTTTTAAACAAGATTTATTTAAAATTTACAATTTGGAGCTTTCACGAATTTCAACATATTTAATTCAAACAGCATGAATAAATATTTAATTTTTTTTATTTACCATAAACATACATTTATTTGATGTTTATTAAAAGGATAATTTTCAATCGACACTTTTTTTATAATGATTTATTTTATAAATTGTTTTGTATTACTCATTTCAATGGCAATACAAATAACTTTAACAATACACCAAAATATTAAAAAAACAAAATCCGTCATTGTTTAAAATAAATATTTCAATTTAATATTATTTTCAATTTCCCGTGGACGGTAATGATTAAACTATTTTCATATATATTTATAAACAAGGTAGAAAACTCTATATGAATATAATAAATGCGAAAAATATAAATTTAAAAAGTTCTTGTAAATTTCGGAACTCTCATTATTTTAATTATGCAGAGAGGTGTTTGCAAAATTTGAGAGATTCGGCTTCGAATATTGTGCGAGCTTATCTCTATGCATGTATAAGGATAAAACAAATTTATATTGTATGAAACTATCCACGATCCTTAACTTAATAATCATTCATCTAAGTACTGCTGTTTTAATTTAATGAGTTTATCACTGCAGTAATTAGTTTTGCGAGGTAAATCTCTTTTATATTCCAGAACCGAGGAAATGAACGTCATATTCAGTAACTGTTCGGAAGTCTATCATTATAGACACTGTAAGTTGAGCGATATTCAATCAACCAATCATTTATTTCAATAAAGTACAGTAGTACAATGTATTTGTCAAAACGTGTTATATACGTGTGTTATATGAATGTATGTACTTCTGAATTTTTTGTGTAAGTATGGACACTTATATGTAACTACTACAGATATGTTAATATAAAACAGCACGGTAGGGTTAATATGTTTATTCTGTTATGTCTCTGAACAGATCAGGAAAAAGTACAATACACAATAAAACACCTTATCAGTTATGGTTCAATAAAGAATTCGATTTGGAAGATTTTAAAATATTGGAAGTAAAGAATACATGTCCTGAAAGAAAAATGAAGAAAATAGTCAAAATAGTAAGAGCAAAAAGGTCTTATTAAAACAAATCGATGTTGCAAATCAAGAAAGAAAAAACCACGAGAACAAAGAAGAAGATTCGACAGAAGAAGAAGATGGTGAACAAGAAGAAAACGACATGGGTAATAATGATGAGATAACTGAACAGGAGGTATCTATAAACAATGAAACACATGAAACAGAAGAAACCACAAAATTAAGAAATAGAAGCTCACTAAGAAAACCAATTAAATAGTTACAATGATTATGAGACCTGTTTGATAACTCAAATGAAAGAAACATTAAAGTTCCAAACAAACCATGGAAAGTAATAAAATCTAAAATAAATTGTCTTCTAGCAAATGAAACTTGGGAGCAAGTAGATAGACCTCAGAATGAAAGAATTAATAGGTGCAAAATGGGTTTTCCAGATAACAGAAAATGAAAAACAGATGCAATATAAAACGAGATTCGATTATAGCGATGTCCATACTCCAGTAGTAAAACTGCAAACAGTTAGAACGTTTTTAGCTACAACACAACATACTATCGATTTACTTCCATACACAAATTAACAACATAAACGGTATCTCTTGATGAAGTCGTAAAAATTATAAATAATCTAAAGAAGTCAAACACAAAAGACGTCTACGGCAATTCAACCAAACTACTACAAGAAATGGTGCCAATAATAACGAAACATTTGTGTTGCCATAAACAAATGTATGAGAGAAGGAGTCTTTCCTAATGAATTAAAATTGTGGTGATGCAAACGATAATAGAAATTATCGACCAATATCAATATTACCGGTAATGTCAAAGGTCTTGGAAATAATAATAAAAGAGAACGTAATGAAACATCCAATAAATGAAAATATTATAACAGACTACCAACATGGTTACCAAAAAAATAAATCAACAACATCGGCACTGCAAAGCGTAATAAAACAAATAATCAATGGTTTTGATAGTCAAAAGTACACTCAAATTGCGTTCTGCGACTTAAGTAAGGCGTTTGACTCTGTTAATTATGATATTCTTTTAAAGAAATTGGAATGGTATGGTTTGAAAAATAATCTATTAAAAATAGTGTCGTTATATCTCCGGGATAGATATCAACAGATCCAGTGGAAAGGTACCTCTTCAGAGTGGAAAACTGCAACAGTGGGCAACTTTTTCTGCTATACATAGATGACTTGCTATAGAGTATATTTATTTGTAACTCTATATTTATTAATCGTACAATAAAATATTAAAAATTAAAATGGAGTATTTGGTAGAATGTTTTATGTTTGTCTACCAGTTTATTTATTATTTTATGACTATAACAAAATCGCCATGGGAAAATACATTATGTTGATATAACAACCCATGGTGATATAACATGATGTTTCTATATAAAAATAATAAGAGTGCGTGATGCGCTACACTTGCCAAGCAACACACATGCTGATTCAATGTGTCTCTATGCAGACGACATATCTTTTATTAATTCTTCTACAGACCTTTTCTTTTTGACCTTTAAAGCTAAAAAAAAGCCGTTAGAATACTTGCAAAATTGGGACCAAATGAGAGTTGTAGGACGAATCAAGACACTAAAAATACTAACAATACCATCCTGTTTTATTCTATCATGTTTGAATTACATACATACAGAAAAAGAACGCAGATACACACAACTATCACACACGTCATGGATGTGACATATTGGTACCACTACATAGAGTTTCAAAGACACAAAATAACTTCCATTATCAATCAGTTAAACTGTACAATGTACAGGGTGGTTCAAATTCGATGTCCAAATAGGCTATCTCGGAAACTATAAGAGATAGAAAAAAAGTAGCTTACATGTCATGATTTCGTTTTTCGAGAAACTGCTAATGCCAAAAACCTCAAGGCGTTATCGTCTTTTGTTTTTCCCCTACAAGCCAAAATTGAAAATATCGTAAAACCAGCAAGTGCAATTATCTTGGTTATTATTATAGGTGGAGTATTATAACTAAGACATTGTATGGACTTTCTTATAGAGAATTTGATGACGTAGTCAAAAAAAAAATTTTCGTTATTAGATTTTGAGATATTATGACAATTTTTGTTTTTTTAAATGGAAACAACCACTGATTATTCGCTTATTAAATTCGTTATTTTTTTCTGATTACAAAAATATGGGGTTAGATAGGTCTATTACTATCTTTTTAGAATAAAGCTAAAAATAAACTTTTTTTTAGTGTCGTGAAAGAATTTAAATTTACAGTTTCCTGTAAATTGCGGAATTTCAAAATTTATATAAAATTTACTTTATTTTCTCATATGTAACATTTTAACATGTTAAATTTTTCGTAATTTTCGAAATCCATCTTAAAAAACAGAGTTTTTAATTTGAATGTTTATTTGAATTTAATTAAAATTAAAAAATTTATGAGCGCCATCTATCAATAATTTATTAAGTCATTTATTAATAATATTAAATATCAATAAAAATTGTGAAATAATGCAATCTATTCCAACTTTTGTGTGAAACAAATATAAATTAAATAGTTCAACAAATGTATTTGTTTCAAATATCAGAAATATGTTTTTTTAATTTTTAGTTATAATTTACAGGAAACTGTAAATTTAATTTCTTTGACGACACTAAAAAAAAAGTTTATTTTTAGCTTTATTCTAAAACAATAAGAAATAGACCTGTCAAACCCTATATTTTTGTAATCAGAAAAAAATAACGAATTTATTAAGCGAATAATCAGTGGTTGTTTTCGTTTAAAAAAACGAAAATTGCCATGATATCTCAAAATCTAAAACCGAAAAATTCTTTTTGACTACGTTATGAAATTCTCTGTAAAAAAGTGTCCATATAATGTCTTAGTTATAATACTCCACCTATAATAATAACCAAGATAATTGCACTTGTTGGTTTTACGGTATTTTCAGTTTTGGCCTCTAGGGGAAAAACAAAAGATGATAGCGGTTTGAGGTTCTCGGCATTAGCAGTTTTTCGAAAAACGAGATCATGACGTGTAAGCTAGTTTTTTTCTAACACTTATAGTTTTCGAGTTAGCCTATTTGGACATCGAATTTGAACCACCCTGTACTCTTACTAAAATTAAAAACTTAGAACACTGAAAAGTTGAAAAAAATAATGAAAGAAAAATTGTTGCAACATGAGATCTATGCAACAAGTGAATATTATGAAAAAATACAAAGTATTAATATAATGTAAAAACTTTTTTTTATGTATTTTTTTTAATGGACGATTTAAATGTTAAATAAGGTTTCGTTTTTGAATAAAGTATTATTATTAACACTCTTATTATAACGGTGTATTCTGGTGTATTCTTTCAATTCGCTTCAAACACCCTGTAGTAGTAGTAAATTATTTAAATAAAAATATAGTATACGAAATTTCGTGTTTTAATTTAATTCAACCTCAATTTTAGAAAGCTTCTCGTCACGGTACGGATGCTATAAACCTTAGGTCCTCTCCCAGTTTAAACTCAAACGGACGGAATTAAACGAATTAAACTAATTCCAAAAACCACTTACCGCCAACGGAGCCGACCCGGTTCTGCTCGTAGCCGTCGGTGTTAACTTTTATCTCTGGAAAAGGGCCGAAAAGGGACGTTTAGAGACCTGGGGGTCGCGCGTCCCCCAACCGAAACGTCGTAATTGGATCGGAACTTACCGTACAGTCGTAACGTGCCCTCTGCCTTTCCTAAAGAATTCGTTGCGATGCAATTGTAGGTACCAACATCGTACTCGGAAAAATTCTTAATTAGCAGCCACATGTAGGTCCTGTAGTTGTGCTTCTCTTCACGGATGTTGTATTTGGAACTGTTTGATGTGCGTGGTGGTTAAGTTTTAGGACAGTTTGACGTAGGTCTTTGGGACGAGGTAAATGGAACGACGAACTCACAATTAAAACATTTTAAGTAATTGTGCTTAAATGGAATTTGATTCGAGTTAATTAATGTCTTAAATTATGTACACCAGTAAAACTTAAATTACAATAAATCCAATTAAGATAATTTCGTTAAACCCGACACGATATTCGAGAATCAAATATAGAAGACCCTCGAAGGCTAGTACTCCCTTGCAAATACGCGAATGGAACGGATCGTTTATCCTTTGATAAATTAGTTCTTGGAGTAGTGCAGTTTGTCAAACAGTCGTCGTCTCATCTCCTCCGTCCGCAGGCTAAAACGCCTAACTTACTATTACTAGTACTAGGATCGAAGCAGGAGAGAAGAAAAGGGAGGTTTAGATGGTTGGTGTAAACTTACTTATTCAAGAGCATCTCGCCTCGGTTCTTCACCCAGTAGTTGATGGTGTTGGGGAAGGCCTCTACGTGGCATGAGAGTAGGACGTCGCTTCGTAGAGGAGTTCCTAGCAGCTGGTTAGGTACGCGAACCGACGGGGGGACTGCAAACAGTCAAAATTAGTTTAACGCCGTCGGCGGACGACGGTAGATGGAGCGCCGTTGCGCCGGTGTATGTTGCCCATTTAAAAGATGGATCGTGGACGTTAAACTACGGTAACAAGAGCGCGGGTTTTGGATACGGACGGTTCACGAGAGCTTCTACCACCGCAGCTACCCCGTCATAACTAATAGCATACGCCTAGATTTATCCGGTAACCCGTTTTCTTCCCTTCCTATCCAAAACGGTTGGAAATAACATGTTCCTCTATCGTACATTTTGGGTAAATCCTCCGGTACACATCAACATCACTTTAAGCCGTCGTATATTTTCAACGTAACAACAAATTTAAAATTAAACTCATTTCAGGTACTTAAAACTATAATCGGATCAAAAAGATTCGGTTAAATCTTAACAAACGAGAATGTCATCACGTGCGATTTTAAAAATTGTTTTGTAACCTCATTAAAATCTTATTAATACTTTCAAGAAAATAGAACGCGAAAGGAACATTTCGTTTTCCCATTCTGAGCGAGTTTTCAGGGTAATCTTTCCAGATTAGTTAAATTAGCTCGGCTGTTCTCGGCAGTTTTTCAGGATTCCTTGGAGGAAAAGTTCTTTGGACGTAGAAAAATCGCTTTTCTTTCAATACTTAGACGAGACGCGGGGAATAAGAAATCTGCCCTAAACTACTAGAAATATTTGGGTTTAACCGTATGTCCCTTAAGACGGCTAAACTCAAATGATTCTAGATCTACTATATAATTTAATATACATACGTACTTTTCGAATACATATTGTAATAAAATCCCTGTTTCCGAAGAAACAGAAAAAAGACTAATTAAATTTAAGAAATTTACTATATTGGATTAGACTATAAGTAGTTAGTTTTGTTATGATTTTCGTTTAGTTTTAGGAAAAATTAGGACGATGTGCAAGAAAAAGGTAATTCATTGAAGTCTATGACCTTCAAATTTTGACCTTGACATTTACATTTTGACAGGTACTGATTTTGGCGACTCTTCAGACGATTTTCGATTCTAAAACCATGCAAGATCGATAAATCGTGTCGATTTAGCCCTTAGGCCGCAATTTCATCCATTTCTGAATCATTTTATATATTTAAATTCAATTTTTTTTCTTTCCAAACTTTAACATCAAATTACGAATTTCTCGAAGGAATTTGACACCCGAAAGCGCGATTATCTAAAAGAACGAAAAATTAGCTACAAAATTACAAAATCTTAATCAAATTCAAAGTTTATTAATAATTTCGAATATTTTCAAAGTTGATAGTTATTTTCTTTAAAAAATTCAATCATTTTGGCTAACCTGTGTAATTTATAATTCCCGCCATTTTATCAACCAATCAGAGAGCCCAGATTCAAACTGAGGCGATCAAATTCGGATATCCAAGAAGCCTTTGTCCAAAAAGGGTATATAAGGCCGCGCAAATTTGACACCGGGAGAATTCAATTTTGGTTAGAGCGAAGCGTTGTCGAATCTACGTCAATTTAACCTAAAAATTTCTAACCTAAGTTCGAACTTAGAATTTTTTTTGACAACTCAATTTACTTTTATCTAGTGAAAGTAAACAAGTGTTTCTAAATTATCTTCGAAGAAATCGAAACCATACCTGAGATCGAGTCCAATGTTCCATCCTGTTCCCGAAAGACCCGAGAACTAAATTTCCCGAGAATCCTAAATGATGTTCTTCTAACACCGAAGAACATCCATCCCGCAAGACCAAGGTCAACCAACCATTTTTAACTGACATGTCACACCTCCGGAAACAAGTTAAGTGAACATAATTTCCTTTTATCGAACTCTTTAATTTTTATAACCCTCGCAATTAAAATAAAAAAAAAATCAATCTTAAAAGACCCTTATAAATTAACGCGTATAAGCTTTATCATTTTCAACATTCTTATAAAGGAGTTACCTCTTTCTTGCACAGATTTCTTTATGCTCTATTTTATATTTAGTTCGTAAATTTAAAAATTTAGTTATAGATGTCTCCATGAACTTGCGTTTTATTCTTTTTTTTTGTCCCTGGGATTCATGTTCTTTAATTTAACAAAAACAAAAATGTATTTTTGTTCGTTGTTATCCAATTAAATAATTATTATATGTTTTCTGTGTAATTTATTTGTAAAAAATTTGGTTTATATAATTAATTTATATCGAATAAAATAAAATAATACAATATATTTAACCTTTCAACTAGTGTAAACGCACCAGTATTTGACCTGTTAAGGATTTTTTAATGTCAGTGTTTGACCGAGCCATATTATTTTTCTTGTAGATCTCTCTGCTTTTACATAAAATGATCAAAATATGATCAAATACACATCTGATTCATTTAAACTTACTTACCCTACATATAAAATATAACATCTTGAAGTAATATTTTTTAAAAAATTAAAAGGGAAAACAGTATTTCGCATTTAGTGTTTGACCACTTTGATTACATTATTTGACCAATAATAATAAACCGTAAATGTTTGACCGATTCTTAATATAATATTCATTTTCATTATTTTTCCATACTATTTTGTTCACAAAAAATTTTTTATATTTTTTGCCTCTTTAAGAACATCTTTTAAAACAGGAGCACAATTTTCTTGACTTAACTTTTCACCCAAATTTTGTGTTTTCCAACCAGGAAAACCCCTATCTGCTGAATGAAACAACCATTCAACCAGTAGTTTTTCTTCATCAGAATTAAAAAATGCTGGTGGGTCCATTTTCCTCTTTCTTTATAAATAAGAGTTGACTTTGGTACATTAACCATCTTGGCTGCTTTTTCATAAGATAAACCTCTACTTCTTGCATCGAGAGCATTTTGAAGATCTTTTTCACTCTATTTAAACTTAGGCTTCGTTGTGATATTTACTGGTACTGAAAAAAGTTAACCTGATGCATATTTGCTAAATTTTCTATATAGATTTTCCATTTTTTGATAATTGACCACTATTAAAGAGTCAGTGTTTGACCAATCTTTTATCCTTTTAATTGTACAGACTGATTACTGCTTAAGTGTGTTCAATTACTTTTATTGTTATAAAAAAACCCTCATTAAAATCTTATTAAAATTTTCAAGAAAATAGAATATGAAAGGAACATTTCGTTTTCCCGTTCTGAGCGAGTTTTCAGGGTAATCTTTCCAGATTAGTTAAATTAGCTCGGCTGTTCACGGCAGTTTTTCCGAGATTCCTTGGAGGAAAAGTTCTTTGGACGTAGAAAATTGCTTTTCTTTCAATACTTATACGAGACGCGGGAAATGAGGAATCTGCTTGGATGTAGTACATGAAGTTTCAGAAGAGTTATTGTTAGAGTCCTTTTTAATGCGCTCTAATTTTCTTTCTGGTAGACGGCGTCGGTGGTGGTGCTAAACCCAATTGTTTCTAGTTCTAGGTCTAGTGTTAGTTCTAGTTTTAGACTTGCACTGTCACTAGAACTTCTACTACAGTGAAATTTCCCTAACTCGAACTTCTATATCTCGAATTATCCTCTAAGTCGAATAATTTTCGTAAGCTTAAGCGTTTGACTAGGTTTTAAATGTCAAAAAACTCGAATTTCTCTGTAACACGAACTGAACTTGTATGGAATTTCTTCAACTTTTACTTCTATAAGTCGAATTTACCAAAGAATAAAATATCCGAATCTGCTCTGTACGTAATTTTAACTACAGAATCAAACCACATAGACTCTAGCTGAGAAACTACAGACTCTTGAACCAAAACAAACCTAATGTTCTTATTGTTTCAGAATCAGATGAGGGTGATGATAATCTTGAAAATGAAATACTTATTGCTGTGCATACATTTGATGAAGCTTATTTCTCTCTTAAAAAGCTTGAAACCTTTGTATTATCAAGAGAGAATGTTCCAGATAATATTCATAATTCTTTATATTTAATAGAAGATTTTTTTTCGGCAAAGAGCGGTTGTCCACTTTAAGCCGAACGAAAATTACGGATTACTTTAAAAAACTTCTTTCTCCCTTCTATTTCTGTTTTAAATATACGTATTAGAAAAATACATTTCCATTCTGTTGTATATTTTTATTGAACTAAAACTAGAACGAGAACTAGAAACATTCGGGTTTAGTCAGGAAAAAAACTTTCAGTTGTCAATGTCAACTTTACTACCTTAAAAATCGACGATTTTTTAATCAATGTGACCCAAAAAATACGTTAAAAATAAAAAAAAAGTGCGGAAAAGTGACTAACACTAGATTAACTTGAGTTATAAAACTTCTATTATGTGATAACTAACTTCAGGTTTAAAATGTCAACCTCAATTTTGATATATTTGTAATGTTCATTAAAAATCCTCCGAAATGAGTACCAACACGACATATTTATCTTCAATATTAATGAAGTTATGGTCAACTTCCGGTTGGGAATGTCAACGTCAATTTTGACATATTTGTAATCGCCGTGAAAGATCCTTTAAAATGAGTACAAACATGATACGTTTAATTCCAATATTACTTGAGATATAAGCAACTCCCGGCGTGAAATGTCAATGTCATTTTGATATATTTTTAATTTTTATAAAATGTCTTAATATTTGTCACTAAAATAAAAATATAATAAAAAAAATTGAGGTTGGCATTAATATTTAAAAATTAAATTGCTATCTTCGGGTTTAATGTTTTTTATTCTAACTTTTTTGTTTTCTGAGATAAGTGCGTCATCTTTGGACTCATTTTAAAGGTTTTTTAATGAAGATGATAAATATGTCAAAATTGACATTGACGTTTCAAACCGGAAGTGATTGTATTTCCATTAATATTAAAGTTAAATATGTCGAGTTTGGACTCATTTTAAAGGATTTTTTATGAGGTTGACAAATATATCAAGAGAGAATGTTCCAGATAATATTCATAATTCTTTATATTTAATAGAAGATTTCTTTCGGCAAAGAGCGGTTGTCCACTTTAAGCCAAACGAAAATTACGGATTACTTTAAAAAACTTCTTTCTCCCTTCTATTTCTGTTTTAAATATACATATTAGAAAAATACATTTCCATTCTGTTGTATATTTTTATTGAACTAAAACTAGAACGAGAACTAGAAACATTCGGGTTTAGTCAGGAAAAAAACTTTCAGTTGTCAATGTCAACTTTAATTTTATTATTATATTCGTAATCTTCATAAAATAACCTTTAAAATGAGTCCAAACTTGACGTATTTATCTCAAAAACCAAAGAAGTTCGAACTTTCAACTTTTTATTTTGACATATTTGTCAACTTCATAAAAAATCCTTTAAAATGAGTCCAAACTCGACATATTTAACTTTAATATTAATGGAAATACAATCACTTCCGGTTCGAAACGTCAATTTTGACATATTTGTCATCTTCATTAAAAAACCTTTAAAATGAGTCCAAAGATGACGCACTTATCTCAAAAAAACAAAAAAGTTAGAATAAAAGACATTAAACCCGAAATTAGCAACAATGGCAATTTAATTTTTAAATATTAATACCAACCTTAATTTTTTATTTTTTTTTTTATTATATTTTTGTTTTGTTTTAGTAACAAATATTAAGACATTTTATAAAAATTAAGAATATGTCAAAATGACATTGACATTTCAAGCCGGAAGTTGAGTATATCTCCAGTAATATTGGAATTAAACGTATCATGTTTGGACTGATTTTAAAGGATTTTTCACGACGATTACAATAACATGTCAAAATTGATGTTGACGTTCTTAACCGGAAGTTGACCATAACTTCATTAATATTGAAGATAAATATGTCGTGTTTCTACTCATTTTAAAGGATTTTTAATGAAGATTACAAATATGTTCTATCATGATGTATTTTTTATTAAAAAAATTTTAAAATGCGTCCAAACATGATGCATTTATCTCAAAAAACCTAAAAGTTTGAACTTTTAATTTTGACATATTTGTCAACGTTATAAAAAATCCTTTAAAATGAGTCCAAACTCGACATATTTAACTTTAATATTAATGGAAATACAATCACTTCCGGTTTGAAACGTCAATGTCAATTTTGACATATTTATCATCTTCATTAAAAAACCTTTAAAATGAGTCCAAAGATGACGCACTTATCTCAGAAAACAAAAAAGTTAGAATAAAAAACATTAAACCCGAAGATAGCAATTTAATTTTTAAATATTAATGCCAACCTCAATTTTTTTTATTATATTTTTATTTTAGTGACAAATATTAAGACATTTTATAAAAATTAAAAATATATCAAAATGACATTGACATTTCACGCCGGGAGTTGCTTATATCTCGAGTAATATTGGAATTAAACGTATCATGTTTGGACTCATTTTAAAGGATCTTTCACGGCGATTACAAATATGTCAAAATTGACGTTGACATTCCCAACCGGAAGTTGACCATAACTTCATTAATATTGAAGATAAATATGTCGTGTTGGTACTCATTTCGGAGGATTTTTAATGAAGATTACAAATATATCAAAATTGAGGTTGACATTTTAAACCTGAAGTTAGTTATCACATAATAGAAGTTTTATAACTCAAGTTAATCTGGTGTTAGTCACTTTTCCGCACTTTTTTTTTATTTTTAACGTGTTTTTTGGGTCACATTGATTGATTCTTGAATTTTTCCCAAATTTCTTAATATTTCTTTTGTTAAAAAAGAACGTTCTTAAACTCATTTCTGGTACTTAAAACTATAATCGGATCAAATAGATTCGGTTAAGTAAATCTTAACAAACGTGAATGTCATCATGTACGATTACAAAAATTGTTTTAAAATCTTACTAACATTTTCAAGAAAAGAGAATGTAAAAGGAACATTTCGTTTTCCCATTCTGAGCGAGTTTTCAGGGTAATCTTTCCAGATTAGTTAAATTAGCTCGGCTGTTCTCGGCAGTTTTTCGAGATTCCTTGGCGGAGAAGTTCTCTGGACGTAGAAAAATCGCTTTTCTTTCAGTACTTATACGAGACGCGGGGAATGAGAAATCTGCCCGGATGTAGTACATGAAGTTTCAGAAGAGTTATTGTTAGGGCCCCTTTTAATGCGCTCTAATTTTCTTTCTTGTAGACGGCGTCGGTGGTGGTGCTTTACGGTTAATTTATCGTACAGAATTGAATTACAAGCACTTAGGAGATACCTTCCATTAAAAAAATTTTGTTTTAGGAAAGTCAAAAAAAAAAAACAATCTAATTTACTAAAAGTACGGTGTGTCTTGATTAAGATGCATCACAAGACAGTAGAAAGTACTTGAAGATATCTAAAATATTATTACTTGTTATAGATTGATAAAAAATCTATTGACTAATTAAGCCAGGTCGCTTGCGGCTGAAGCTCAATGATTACATCAACCTACAACTTAGCATCATTTTGTAGCCAAGTGGACTAAATTCGAATGACTAAATCTGGAGTCAAAACCGGTAAGATTTAAAATAAATTTGAAATACTGATAAATGTTTACAAAAAAAATTGTTAACTTACAATTAACGCTGAGTGAAATCCTTTTACTAACAGCAGGTGGAACATCGTTGCTTGCAATACATAGATATGCTCCCATCTGCTTCCTATCCGATCTCAAGAAGTACAAATTGCTGCCGTTGAACGTGTCCACTAAACACATAGAGAAAAGGTGAGGAGAAGGAAAGAAGAGAGGGTGTGAGAGAGAAGTTACGAAATGTGCCCTCATTTCATGGTTTAGAAACGAACGAACCGACCGTAAATCCTCACAACGTGGCGACGAATATCTTCGGTCGGTTCCCACTCTGCGATATTAGAGTACCGTGGCTCGCTTACCTATTTCCAGTTCGCGATTTCCAGCTCTTCTCATGTTGATGGGCTGCCCGTCCTCCCGTCTCCATATCACCCTCGGGGCCGGATGTCCTGTTGCCCTGCACCATAATGTCACGTTGTCCCCTTCGGTCACAGACAAATCTCCACTCGTGTTATTGTCTATGATATCCGGTGGTACTTAAAAAAAAATTCAATCATATTTTAGAGTAAAATATTTTACATAATTTAAACAAAGGGTAAAAATATTTCATTGCAGCTCGAACATTTATAATTTGTCGTTTAATAAAATGATAATCGAATACCTACATTCTAAATATTGATTAATTAAAACGTCCGTGTTTATTCAAAACTGAAGAACGTTTATTTGACATTTAATTTAATCATGAATACATATATTAAAGCAATACGTACCAAATAGTTTTATAGCATCGATTAGTTTTGTTTTTCAAATAGTTTGAATTAGTGTGTGCACATTGAAACGGAAACTCAAGAGAGTAAATCACGATGTCGGGTGAGTTAAGCAGAACTAAATGAATTTGGTAACCAGGGAGCCTAAGTTTCTCCATTACCGAAGGCTGCAGAGTCGGCCGTCGAAACTTAATGTTGAATCGGGGCCGAAAACAAATTAAGAAAGATTTAATTGACAAGTCTGTCGTTAACTCGGGACATCCCTTATTAACTGAGGTTTGCCGGAATTTGCTCTGGCGATCAGTTTTAAATTGGATTTTTGTCCGAACGGATTCTCGACTTTTTTATTGGCTTGAAAAGACGGTTGTTTTCGAGCCATTTTAACTTTTATTGCTACCGCTCGAAAAAGCTTTTAGATTATTTGACAACTTAACTTAGCTTATTTTTATTCTGTAATCGATCAAGAATTTTGTTAGGTTTAAATTTTTATTGTACCATATTAAATGCGTTCCAATTAATACTATATTTAAATTCAAAATGGTTGTTTATATTGATTAATATTTATTAAATCTATTATTATTATTCAATATACAGGTGTCCCGCAACGATTGTACAAAACTGCATCAGCGTATTCTATGATCAAAAATAAACAAAAAAAGCCTAATAAACATAGGTCTGAAAATGGACCATTTTCTAGATATTCAAAGATTTAGTTATCATAAATTGATATTGTTAACATCATGAATTTAAATTTGTTTTTATAATAATGAAGTCGTTACTATGATTACGATAAGTTGTCTAATCCAATAATACTTCACGAAATTATTATTTTACTATTTAATTTAATAAAACTATTAAGTATGGCTCCTATTAATTACTCCAAGGAAGAGATGGCGGATATGGTGTATTGTTACGGACTAGCTGATGGAAATGCGTCGTTAGCAGCTCGTCATTACGCGCAAAGGTTCCCGAACAGACGATTGCCTAATAGTCACACCTTTAGCAGACTATTTCTCAGATTAAAAGAAACGAGAAGCGTAACCCCATAACAGCCATTCCACGGAGAGACATTACACAAGGCCGGTGGAATTAGAAGAAGCAGTTTTGAGAAGAGTCGATGAAAATGTCTCAACCAGCATTAGAAGAATTTCTGCACAAGAAAACTTTAACAAAACAACCGTTCACAGCATTTTAAGGGAGCAGTTGCTTTATCCTTATCATTACAACACCGTTCAAGCTCAAACAGAAAATGATGGCGAAAAAAGAGAGATTTTTTGTAGGTAGGCCATACAGGAAGAGGTAGTAAACGTCGATTTTCCCATAAACATTGTATTTACGGATGAAGCAACATTTACTCAAAGCGGAATTTTTAATATTCATAATGCGCACGTTTGGAGCGATGAAAATCCCCATGCAATACTAGAAACTCATCATCAGTGGCGATTCAGTGTTAATGTATGGGCTGGAGTTATAGGTGATCAGTTATTAGGTCCATTTTTTCTTCCAAACAGATTGACAGCCGATGCCCACATACATTTTTTACAAAATGACCTTACAGAGGCATTTGATGAATTACCTCAACAAATTCTAGAAGATTGCTACTTCATGCACGATGGAGCACCAGCACATTATGCACGCGCTACTCGAGCATACTTAAATAACAGATTTGGCAATAAGTGGATTGGCCGAGGAGGGCCACCTCGTTCACCAGATTTAAATCCGTTAGATTTTTGGTTTTGGGGACATTTAAAACAAATTGTTTATTCTGAAGACGTTCAAAATGTGCAGGATTTGAAGAATAAAATTAGTAACGCATTTGACACAGTAAAACAAATTCCTGGTATCTTTGAACGCATTAGAAGTTCATTTAGAAAACGTATCCGTTTGTGTTTAGAAGTAAATGGTGCGCATATTGAACATTTATTATGACATGAATCTTTTCCAATTTGTTAAATATTCGTTGTTTTTATGCTGGTTGAACGATTTTCTTCGACAATCTTTGTTACTTGTTTTGTTAAATTATTAATGAACTGTATTAATTAACTTAATATTATCTTATTATTTATTAAACTTTATCTTAACCATCGTAACCATGGTAATCATATAATTACTGCATCTAAATCGTTAGAATTAATGATGTTTACAATAGGTCAGCTTATGAAACTAAAACTTTGAATATCTCGAAATTGGTCCATTTTCGGACCTATGTTTATTAGACTTTTCTTGTCTGTTTTCGATCAGAGAATACGCTGATGCAATATTGTACAATCGTTGCGGAACACCCTGTATAATTAGTTGAATTTGTGTTAATTGTTATTAAGTGCTAAATTGTTGTCAATTTTTACTGACAAAAGTAGAACTAACACTAGACCTAGAACTAGAAACATTCAGATTTAAGGTGGGTTCATGCAAAGTGTTTTACTTCTAGTCATAGCCATAGTCATAAGCGTTTGCTTTAGCTGTAGTTATAAGGAGAGGGATTGGTTCATGCAATATTTAAGCACAGCACATTAAAGGAAAATTTTGACACAAAAACAGCCGTGCCACAACTCATGCCAAATTAAAAAAAAGGAATCGGGAGTGAAACTGTTTTGTTTATTATGAAAAAAAGAAAATTGTTGTCGCTGATAGTGTAATGTGTTTGAATGCAGCTCTATTAATCGCACAAAGATTAAGAAATAAAAGACGACAGCGTTTTGGCAGAAGACCAATCAATAAAAATAGAGAATTAGAGGAATATTATGCCACTTTGATTAGAAACATTTTGGAAAAACAGGAAGACGATTTGCAATTTTTTAAATATGTTACCAAAAACATCGTGAAGTGAGTTCTTCAATTATAAACATACCTTCAGCATTGTTTTAATGGCATGTGTAGATGCGGATTATAATTTCATTATAGCAGATATTGGAGCTAGTGGAAGAAATGATGATCTTTAAAGAATCTTCTTTCGGGCATAGATATCCTTTTTCCAAAGAAATTGCCTAGAAGCAACATTATACTTCTATATTTTGTTGTGGGTGATGCTGCGTTTCCTCTAAGAGAAAATATAATGAGACCATATCCCGGACAGCATTTAGGACTAGAAGAAAACATTTTCAACTATCGTTTATCCAGGGCAAGGAGGACCGTTGAAAATGCCTTTGGTATACTTTGCCAGTGGTGGCGAATTCTACGGAGGCCAATCATAGCTAGGGTAGACATAGTAGAAAATATTGTAAAAGCCACAGTAGTTTTACATCACCTCCTTCGTATTGAACGGCAAAGCGAATGGTACTGTCCTCCAGGATATGGTGATACTATTTAGAGTCAGGGGAAATTATAAATGGTCAGTGCGACCAATTCCACTGCATAATATAGGACTGGTTGGAAGCAACAATGCGGCAAGAAGGTTCCAGAAGAACAGAATCTTGTTGTGTGAATATTTTAACGGTATTGGAAGTGTAACATGGAAATAAGACCATGTATCGCGCGTTAGACCTTAATTTTTTTATATTAATAAAATATTGATAAATAATGTTTTTGTGTTTAATTTCAAAACAAAAGATAAATAAAAATAACTATTAATTTTGAGTCAATTTGGTCCGCATTTGACTCTATTGAAATAATTGTCGAAACAATAACGCACAACAACCTTAATACAATAAAATACAAAACCTAACTGACCTAACCTCAATTTTTAAATTAAAACAAAACACTGCTATATAAAGGACACAAAAGAGAAAAGTGCGCATGCGTCACGTTACGACCGATTGTTTTAGCTTTAACAAGTTAAAAGTCTGGCAACTCTTGGGACTAGGACAAAAACCATTTTAGTCGTAAGGTGTTGCATGAACAGTACTAGTATAACACAAAACCTTAACTTTCCACTCTTACGACTACGCCAACAACTACGACTAAAACACGTTGCATGAACCCACCTTTACCATGTAGAAGTAACACTATACCTAGAACTAGAATCATTTGGGTTTCTAAAGACGGCTAAACCTGAATGATTCTAGGTCTAGTGTTAGTTCTAGTTTTACACTAGCACTGTTACTATGTAGAACTAACACTATACCTAGAACTAGAAACATTCGGGTTTAACCCGCACATCTCAACCTAGTGTTAGTTCTAGTTTTACACTAGCGTTGTTATCATGTAGAACTAACACTATACCTAGAACTAGCATCTGTTGGGTTTAGCCGCACGTCGCTAAAGACGGCTAAACCCGAATGATTCTCGTTCCAGGTCTGGTGTTAGTTCTAGTTTTACACTAGCACTGTTACTATGTAGAACTAACACTATACCTAGAACTAGAAACATTCTGGTTTAGCCGCAGGTCTCTAAAGAGGGCTAAACCCGAATGATTCTGGTTCTAGGTATAGTGTTAGTTTTACACTAGCACTGTTACTATGTAGAACACTATACCTAGAACTAGAAACATTCGGGTTTAGCCGCACATCTCTAAACACGGCTAAACCCGAATGTTTCTAGTTCTAGGTTTAGTGTTGGTTCTAGTTTTACACTAGCGTTGTTATCAGGTAGAACTAACACTATACCTAGAACTAGCATCAGTCGGGTTTAGCCGCACGTCGCTAAAGACGGCTAAACCTGAATGATTCTAGTTCTAGGTCTAGTGTTAGTTCTAGTTTTACACTAGCACTGTTACTATGAAGAACTAACACTATACCTAGAACTAGAAACATTCGGGTTTAGCCGCAGGTCTCTAAAGACGGCCAAACCCGAATGATTCTAGTTCTAGGTATAGTGTTAGTTTTACACTAGCACTGTTATTATGTAGAACACTATACCTAGAACTAGAAACATTCGGGTTTAGCCGCACGTCTCTAAAGACGGCTCAACCCAAATGTTTCTAGTTCTAGGTTTGTGTTAGTTCTAGTTTTACACTAGCGTTGTTATCATGTAGAGCTAACACTATACCTAGAACTAGCATCAGTTGGGTTTAGCCGCACGTCTCTAAAGACGGCTAAACCCGAATGATTCTAGTTCTAGGTATAGTGTTAGTTTTACACTAGCACTGTTACTATGTAGAACACTATACCTAGAACTAGAAACATTCGGGTTTAGCCGCACGTCTCTAAAGACGGCTAAACCCGAATGTTTCTAGTTCTAGGTTTAGTGTTAGTTCTAGTTTTACACTAGCGTTGTTATCATGTAGAACTAACACTATACCTAGAACTAGCATCTGTTGGGTTTAGCCGCACGTCGCTAAAGACGGCTAAACCCGAATGATTCTCGTTCCAGGTCTGGTGTTAGTTCTAGTTTTACACTAGCACTGTTACTATGTAGAACTAACACTATACCTAGAACTAGAAACATTCGGGTTTAGCCGCACGTCTCTAAAGACGGCTAAACCCGAATGATTCTAGTTCTAGGTATAGTGTTAGTTTTACACTAGCACTGTTACTATGTAGAACACTATACCTAGAACTAGAAACATTCGGGTTTAGCCGCACATCTCTAAACACGGCTAAACCCGAATGTTTCTAGTTCTAGGTTTAGTGTTGGTTCTAGTTTTACACTAGCGTTGTTATCATGTAGAACTGACACTATACCTAGAACTAGCATCTGTTGGGTTTAGCCGCACGTCGCTAAAGACGGCTAAACCCGAATGATTCTCGTTCCAGGTCTGGTGTTAGTTCTAGTTTTACACTAGCACTGTTACTATGTAGAACTAACACTATATCTAGAACTAGAAACATTCTGGTTTAGCCGCAGGTCTCTAAAGACGGCTAAACCCGAATGATTCCGGTTCTAGGTATAGTGTTAGTTTTACACTAGCACTGTTACTATGTAGAACACTATACCTAGAACTAGAAACATTCGGGTTTAGCCGCACATCTCTAAACACGGCTAAACCCGAATGTTTCTAGTTCTAGGTTTAGTGTTGGTTCTAGTTTTACACTAGCGTTGTTATCAGGTAGAACTAACACTATACCTAGAACTAGCATCAGTCGGGTTTAGCCGCACGTCGCTAAAGACGGCTAAACCTGAATGATTCTAGTTCTAGGTCTAGTGTTAGTTCTAGTTTTACACTAGCACTGTTACTATGAAGAACTAACACTATACCTAGAACTAGAAACATTCGGGTTTAGCCGCAGGTCTCTAAAGACGGCCAAACCCGAATGATTCTAGTTCTAGGTATAGTGTTAGTTTTACACTAGCACTGTTATTATGTAGAACACTATACCTAGAACTAGAAACATTCGGGTTTAGCCGCACGTCTCTAAAGACGGCTCAACCCAAATGTTTCTAGTTCTAGGTTTGTGTTAGTTCTAGTTTTACACTAGCGTTGTTATCATGTAGAGCTAACACTATACCTAGAACTAGCATCAGTTGGGTTTAGCCGCACGTCTCTAAAGACGGCTAAACCCGAATGATTCTAGTTCTAGGTATAGTGTTAGTTTTACACTAGCACTGTTACTATGTAGAACACTATACCTAGAACTAGAAACATTCGGGTTTAGCCGCACGTCTCTAAAGACGGCTAAACCCGAATGTTTCTAGTTCTAGGTTTAGTGTTAGTTCTAGTTTTACACTAGCGTTGTTATCATGTAGAACTAACACTATACCTAGAACTAGCATCTGTTGGGTTTAGCCGCACGTCGCTAAAGACGGCTAAACCCGAATGATTCTCGTTCCAGGTCTGGTGTTAGTTCTAGTTTTACACTAGCACTGTTACTATGTAGAACTAACACTATACCTAGAACTAGAAACATTCGGGTTTAGCCGCACGTCTCTAAAGACGGCTAAACCCGAATGATTCTAGTTCTAGGTATAGTGTTAGTTTTACACTAGCACTGTTACTATGTAGAACACTATACCTAGAACTAGAAACATTCGGGTTTAGCCGCACATCTCTAAACACGGCTAAACCCGAATGTTTCTAGTTCTAGGTTTAGTGTTGGTTCTAGTTTTACACTAGCGTTGTTATCATGTAGAACTGACACTATACCTAGAACTAGCATCTGTTGGGTTTAGCCGCACGTCGCTAAAGACGGCTAAACCCGAATGATTCTCGTTCCAGGTCTGGTGTTAGTTCTAGTTTTACACTAGCACTGTTACTATGTAGAACTAACACTATATCTAGAACTAGAAACATTCTGGTTTAGCCGCAGGTCTCTAAAGACGGCTAAACCCGAATGATTCCGGTTCTAGGTATAGTGTTAGTTTTACACTAGCACTGTTACTATGTAGAACACTATACCTAGAACTAGAAACATTCGGGTTTAGCCGCACATCTCTAAACACGGCTAAACCCGAATGTTTCTAGTTCTAGGTTTAGTGTTGGTTCTAGTTTTACACTAGCGTTGTTATCATGTAGAACTAACACTATACCTAGAACTAGCATCAGTTGGGTTTAGCCGTACGTCTCTTAAGACGGCTAAACCCGAATGATTCTAGTTCTAGGTATAGTGTTAGTTTTAGTTTTACACTTTCCTTGTCCCTAGAACTAACATTAGAACCAGAAACATTTGGGTTTAGCCGTACGTCTCTTAAGACGGCTTAACCCGAATGATTCTAGTTATTAGTCTTATTAGCACTGTTACTATGTAGAACACTATGTAGGAACTATGTAGTTACTAGGTATAGTGTTAGTTTTACACTAGCACTGTTACTATGTAGAACACTATACCTAAAACTAGAAACATTCGGGTTTAGCCGCACGTCACTAAAAACGGCTAAACCCGAATTTTTGTCCGAACAAATTCTTGAAAACACATTTTCGAGCCATTTTAACTTTTATTGTTACCGCCCGAAAAAGCTTTTAGATTATTTGACAACTTAACTTAGCTTATTTTTATTCTGTAATCGATTAAGAATTTTGTTAGGTTTAAATTTTTATTGTTCAAAACGGTTGTTTATATTAATTAATATTTATTAAATCTATTATTATTATTATGCAATCCATAATTAGTTGTATTTGTATTGTTTAAAATTGAATTATTTGTTGTGTATAATAATAATTTTCAAATATCAAGGTTTATTATAAACTTTTATAATAACAGAGATAAAATAAAAATTTTAATATGAAAACTGTTTTTTAAAAACAGATTACAATGGATTTCAATATTTCAACGGGTATTTGTTGTCACGCCAAATGGCATTTTCCGACGATTTTCAGTAAAGCTTTTCGACAATGTTGATATTTGAATCGGAAAATTAAATACTCTATTACTACTTTGTGTAATTGTCGCGGAATTGTGTCTATCGACGTTTTATAATAATGTAGAACAAAACAACCAGCGGATTATTACCAATTTCGGATCCAGAGAATATTTACCCTAAATTACATTTTATAGTATACGGCATTGTAATGGTTGAAAGAAAATATGAATTTAGAGGTAAACACAGTCGATCGAGTTCGAAAATTGGTTAATACATTATAAAAGAACACGCTGAAACAGAAGTGTTCAATTCTATGAAAGTATCGGAAAGCAATTTAATTTAATATTTAATTACCTTGTACATCCAAGCAACCTTGTTGCGATCTAATATTGCTCGTGTTGATCTGACACATGTAACAGCCGCGGTCAGACTCCTTGATTGATTTAATACGTAACTGCCACGTCCGGTTATTATCCTGGGTCACGCTGATCCTCGAATTGTGTGTAACCACCTTGGTCTCGACGGACAGCACCGTTTGATCTTCCGCCCTGACCCACGCCACCTGAAATTGCACAGGGAGAACCCTCTTGAAAGCTCTAATTGGACTTTACCCCTCCAAAGGGATTTGCTAACCTAAAGAATTCTCAACCCATTAAAGATTTCTAATCTATTTCTCAATTAGCTAAACCATTTTCTTTAATGTTATCAATTGTATTATCTATAATAACACTTTGTTGGATTTATTATGGGTTGAAATTCAATTTATGATGTAACGAAAATAATTTTGAAAAAGTTAAAATTTGTACACTTATTGGTGTAATCTATTTATTTATTTATTTACTCTCGACCGTCTTCGATTAGCACCTATTAGGGAACTACAATTAACAAAATTATGTACTACTATAAAATTAATTTTTAGGTAATTTATTTCAAAATATGTTAAATGTATAATCTGTTTTTTATTTAAATCAATTGTCAAAGTGTCGTCAAGTTGGTATTGAAAGTAAAAGCGCATGTCGTGACTTTTACTTTAATTGTGTGCCACCACTGTCTATCAAATTTGTTAAGATTGATTAAAAAACAATTTTCATATAATTTTTTTGCTGCTAAATCTACCATAAAAATGTTAAGAAAGGGTGGAACGGGATGTCAACTGTCTAAACGCGAAAAAAACTCTATAATTAGGTATTGTGAAGAAGTACAGACGGAGACACCAAATACGAATTTAAAATATATATGTGATAAAGCTTCACGTATTTTTGATGTATGTGTATTGCACTTGAGTTTTAAAATTAGATTTATATTCAACATAATTGTATTAGGTTCACAGCACGACGGTTTTTAAAATTATTCAAACCTACAAAAAATATCAAACTGTAAAAAAACCAAAAACACAAGGGCGTTGTAAAATGAACTACAAAACGGATAATAATTTATATTTTATTAAAGAAGAGTTAGGAAGACAAATACAAAAATTGCATGAAAAGAAACAGTATTTTAATCTTAATGATTTACTTAATTTTGCAAGAAATGAATGTGATTTTACTAATGGTAGATCAAAATTACATAAAATTATAAAATCTATGGGATATAGATATAAAAAGATTAGCAATAGAAAAGTGTTAACTGAACAACCACATATAGTTTCAAAAAGAATTACATTTTTAAAGACATACTTGCAATACCTAGAATCCGGAGAGTATACTTTTGTTTTTCTTGACGAAACTTGGATTTACGAAAATGGCACCCAAGTTTATCAACGGGTAAATGAAAATGAAAGATTCGGTATTCCGCAAAGAGCAGAAGGCGAAGGAAAAAGATTTACAATCTTGCACGCAGGCACTTCGTCAGGGTTTTTGCCAAATTGCGATCTCTTGCTCAGTGACAACACGGAGCACAGAGATTATCATAAAAATATGACGTCAATTATATTTATGGAATGGGTGAAAAATCAATTACTTCCAATAATTTGGGTGCGAAGTGTGCGGTAGTAATGGATAATGCTCCATATCACTCAAAACAAATCGAGAAAGCTCCAAGTTTCTGCACAAAAAAAAATGATCCTTTGAAATTGACAAATTAATAAGAGACCATGGCCATACTGTTCTTCGTCTTCCTCCATACAATTGCCAATATAATCCCATTGAACTATGTTGGGCGTTCTTAAAAACTTATTACAATAAACATGTTCAGTCCAGCTCGGAGAAAAAGATCTGTCGTGTCAAGGAGACTTGGCCAAAAGCTCTTGGTCATTACACTCCGGAGATGTGGGCAAATAGTGTTCGCCACTGTGAAGAACTAATTAAAAAAGATTGGACAACATTAATGGGAAATTCATTAATAACTGATTTACCTCCTGTCATCATCCAACTAGCGGAAGACTCAGATTCTTCCAGTAATTCTGATTTTTAAACAATATTCAAATTTTAATTATAGCACTTAATTATGTTATCTTAATATATTGCTCACGAGTTTTAATTTCAAAACGTAGATATTAGCCAAGTGACGAGAGATTAGTGGCTTCGCCTTTAAAGTGACAATCAGTGACAACTTCGTTTAGAATATACACAACCTTACTTATTATTTAGTGGAAAATATTATAAAGCGTGGTCATAGAACATGGTATCTACAGGTACAGACCGTTTTTTTATAAAAATTTGGCAATGACAATTGATTTAAATAAAAAACAAATATTAATACATACCGAGAATTTCATATAATTCGCAATATATGAATGCAGTAACCATAGTTACGAAACTACCATACACTTGTACTGTCCCACATAAAATGCAACATAGCTTAATAGTACAGGTTTGGTGGTCGTAGCTAGAGAGGCGGTGGAGATGAAGGAAATGACGAGGTCCCTGGAAAGATATTTTAAGGCGAAGGGGAGGTAAACGTCGAAAAAACAAAGATAATGAAGTTCTGCAAAGGGGGGAGAAGAATGAAGAAGAAATGGAGGTGGCAGGGAAGAGAGATAGAGCAAGTGAAAGAGTACAGGGTGGTTCAAATTCGATGTCCGAATAGGCTAACTCGGAAACTATAAGTGTTAGAAAAAAAGTAGCTTACATGTCATGATTTCGTTTTTCGAGAAACTGCTAATGCCGAAAACCTCAAAGCGCTATCGTCTTTTGTTTTTCCGCTAGAGGCCAAAACTGAAAATACTGTAAAACCAACAAGTGCAATTATCTTGGTTATTATTATAGGTGGAGTATTATAACTAAGACATTAGCTTTGTTTGGTATCTTGCACTAATGTACACCAGTGCACACTTTTTCTTAAAATAGTGTTTGGTAGACTGGTGCAAACAAGTGTAGATAGTGCCGCCGTGTTTGTTTATTTATCATTTATTGCCACAGACAAAAATACAAAATTACATAAGATACACTTAACTTAAACAGTATCAGCAAATGGATCATTTTATCGCACAAGCGATCTCTGCCATATGACCTAACAGAACAAACAGAAATAAAAATAGTATTAGCTGAATATGGCAAGTAGTGACAATTAGATATTATTAACATCACCAAATAAGATTAAGCAAGAAAAGAAAAACAAAGAGAAAAATAAAGTGTTTGGTAAGCGATTGAGTTTTAAAAGTGCAGACACTTTTCACACCGACTCGCCGGCAAGTGTAGGAAGTGTAGTGTAAGTCGACATAACCTTTAAGACGTATTTAGTTTTTTGAAAGTGTCAAAGTTAGTTACACTGCTAAATGTTTAGCGGAACTGTTTCTGTTGTAGACTGGATAAACTTTCAAACAACTCCCTAGATATTCTAAAATGCTTTTTAAACTGTACATCAGAATATTTGGGAACTACATCCTCAAAGTATTTATCGATGCAAGTTCTTTTATCTTTTTTACTTAAAAGTAAAAATACATTTTCTTCATCATCGCTGTCCAATTCTTCAAAAATCATATCATTGTCTTCACTTTCGGTGTCAGACTCTAATAGGGTCACTACAGGCAACATTTCCTTTTTTGATTTATTCATCTTGATTCTTTGATCAATAATAAATTATTCAACTTTCTACAGAAATAATAAAGATTACATAACCTATAACTGTCATAATAATCCGTTTTACCAAACACCTAAAATTGTTACACTTATGCACTTTGAAAATGTGTTGAAAACTGAGAGTTGTCAACTGCACTACACTTGCTACACTAGGAGTATTTATAGCAAGTGTACCAAACACAGCTATTATATGGACACTTTTTTACAGAGAATTTCACGACGTAGTCGTTTTTTTAAATGGCAACAACCACTGATTATTCGCTTATTAAATTCGTTATTTTTTTCTGATTAAAAAAATATAGGGTTTGACAGGTCTATTTCTTATTGTTTTAGAATAAAGCTAAAAATAAACTTTTTTTTAGTGTCGTCAAAGAAATTAAATAAGTGACTACGTCATCAAATTCTCTGTAAAAAAGTGTCCATATAATGTCTTAGTTATAATAGTACACCTATAATAATAACCAAGATAATTGCACTTGCTGGTTTTACGATATTTTCAATTTTGGCCTCTAGGGGAAAAACAAAAGACGATAGCGCTTTGAGGTTTTTGGCATTAGCAGTTTCTCGAAAAACGAAATCATGATATGTAAGCTACTTTTTTTCTAACTCTTATAGTTTCCAAGATAGCCTATTCGGACATCGAATTTGAACCACCCTGTACACGTACCTGGAAAGTAATAAGGTCGGGGCACACGTCAGCGCGATGGCAAAAAAAGCGAACAGGGTGATGGGATAGGTTTGGGATGGGGGGAAAGAACTTTTGGGAGGGACGTGGAAAAAAGAAAGGTTATGTTTGATGGCTTGGTAAGGAGCACAATGATGTACGGCGCAGAAGTATGGGGATGGAGAGAACAAGGAATACTGGAGGATATACAAACACAGTGTTGGAGATGGGTACTAGGGTTGGCAAGGGAGACTCCACGGTATGTAATGAGGGAGGAGGTTAAGGTGGATGCAGTACGGGTGGAGGCTGGGAGAAGAGCAGTGAAGTATGAGGAAATGATAGAAGCAAGACCGCATTGCAGGATCCGGGAGAGTGCTGGAGGGAAATTAAGGAGAGGAGGCTGATCTATGGGCAAAGAGACAGCGAAGAATATTATAGAAGAGGTGAAATGTGAGGCAGGAAAGAAGGTCACAGATACGACAAGGGAGATATAATGAGAGGCCAAAGTATTTGTTGACGGAGGAGGATGATGAAGGGAAGAGATTGGTGGCCAGATTCCGCTGTGGCAATGAGCAGAGGGGGAATAGGTACTGGGCGGACGATGTGGAGAGGTGGTGTAGGCTGTGTGGAGAGGATTGGGAGACGCTGGAATACATGCTAAGAGAGTGAGTCAGAAAGAATGGGAAATCCGAATACCGGAGATACTAGACACCAAAATATGATGAGTGTTAGTTCTAGTTTTACACTAGCACTGTTACTATGTAGAACTAACACTATACCTAGAACTAGAATCATTAGGGTTTAGCCGCACGTCTCTAAAGACGGCTAAACCCGAATGATTCTAGTTCTAGGTATAGTATTAGTTGTAGCTTTACATTTGCATTGTCACTAGAACTAACATTAGACCTAGAATTAGAAACATTTGGGTTTAGCCATACATCTTCTGAAGATACACGGCTAAATCCGAACGTTTCTATAATATTTAGAACATTTTATGCTAACTAGCGCTATCTACCACCTACCAGTCGTCTTAAGAAAGGTACGGCTAAACGGAATGTTTCTAGTTCTAGGTCTAGTGTTAGTTCTAGTGCTAGTATTAGTCTAGTTTTATTTGTTACTCAGCGCTAGTTTTATATTTTTATTGAGCTGTAACGGACACTGCGATCAATACGGGTAATCTGTTATATCGAGGTTTTACTGTAATAACAAATTATATTGAAATTTTGCCTTTTATGTGGGACAAAGTAAGTAGGTGCGCCCTGGTTTCTATAGAAATATATATTTGTATATTGCATCTAAAATAAAATTGACTGTATAGAAACATGTACAAACACGCCTTTAAAGATGTAAATTGAACCAACTAAAAGTTTCAAGTAATTACAACAAAAATTTCCTGTTGTTTTTAACGCTCCAATGTGTCCAATTTCCGTTAGGTCGTTTTTTTGTTGTTATAGACCTCGAAAACCCTCGCGGCCGGGTTTCTTTAATTCAGTGTAAATAAAATTTCAGCCGGGGTCGAGGGCATGACCGAAGGGATTTTATTACCACCGAATACGCCTTACCTTGTGTCGGCCCAGATTGTCGACGGTGCACGTTAGGTGGGCTTCTCTGCCGGCCGAGACGGTTAAATTATGCATCGACGACGTGAAGTACGGGTCGAAAGGGTTGTAGCCGGTTCTCGACTCTGTAAAGTGAGTGGTAAAAATAAGATGAACCCTTTCCCCACCTACCTGAGACTAATAAAATTTTCAATTGGTTAAGTTAAACTTGTATTTCAACTCGTAAATTATTCATGTAAAATCTCTCGGTGTTGGTCACTCTGGTTTATTAACATTTATAAATTATTTCAATAAAGAATATCATAACAAATGTTATTTAATAAATGGTGGAGGCGCCGGTTAAATTGCACATAAAACATAGTTCATAGCCATATTTACGCAAATAAGTAGAAATTCTGGTTCAATATTGTATATTTCGAAGCATTAGTGCCCACAACTTTGTTTCTCAAACACTATGCAGTAGCGTAGCTTGTTTGAAAGTTGGTGGAACCAATAAATGAGACGAAGCTTAACGCCCAAACGGGCAAGATGTCGCCTTCCACGTTTAAAGCCCGTTAAACTAAAACTTTCCGCTCGAAATATTCACGCGTTTTTGCGGCCAATAAAAACGCGAAAAAGAAAAACGGCTTAAAAGAAAACGGTATTCGCTTATAGTGCAGGTGACGACGGTGAAACTTTGGAGACTGTAAAACGCTAGAATACATTCGGTATTTTTAGCGGCACGTTTACGATTTCCCGAGAGATGCATAAAGTCAAACATCGTCGATTTGAACGTTTATATAAAGCAAACAAGTTTACCTACTCGGATATGGAATCGTCAAGTATAAAGGTTGATATAATAAAATACGAAAAACTAAAAATGTAATCATAATCATAAATAACAAGATTTTTAATAACTCCGTAAAAAATAACAGTACCGAAACTCCTCGTCTTGAGAGACGTGTAACGGTCTGATTTTGTTGTAGGTTTTTTTTTAATGTATTGTTTTGTGTTGTCAAAGAAGGAAGATTTTGAGTTGCATAATACGCGTAACGTAATATGTTTATTTATTTTTATTGTTTATTAATACATTTGTTTGTATTTTTTTTTAGCAGCGTACTTCTAGAACTTCCTTAATTTTCCATTTTTATAGTCCTCTTATTAATTATTATAGTCCTCTAATTTCAATTTTGTTTCCTATTTTCTTTTTATTTCTTTTATTTCAATTTTGTTTATGCGCAAGTCTTCAGAGACGATTCTCGCTCTCTTTAAAACCAGCTTTGACAAGTGCCACACCTGTGAGGTTCGGAAATTTTTGGTGATAGCCATTTTGGTAATCTAAAATTATTTGGTTTGAAATTTCCATTTTCCTTATTTAGAGGTTTTATCACTTGTGTGCGAAATAATTTGGGAAGTGATTATTTCATTCCTATTTACGGTTTATCCGGATTTTCTTCGTATCATATGAGTGGTGTAGATGCAAAACTCACATTCTCCATTTTCTTAAGATATGGAGTTAAATATATCACCGTGTTGGTCTTGTTAAAGCGAATCAAATTCTGATAGCAGTTTACAGCAAAACTTACAGTTTAACACCACAAAACTATAGTGAAAATCGCGTTTTGAAACAAAAGTTGTTCTGCTACAAAATTAACATTCTCCATTCCAACCAGTCACAGACCGTGTAGCAAAAACAAGTAGGCGTCTTTGCCCTCTGTTTATGTTTTCGTCGACCTCACAATTTAAATTAACCTGTTGCATTATTATTACACAAACTTATATAGTGCATAATGAATGAACTAGTGCAACCATCAACCGGATTAACAAGAAAAAAGAAAAAGGCTCCTGAGAAGTGGAAACGAAACCAAATTAGCAAGGTTAGCATTATAGTCCAAGGCTAGTTCAATGTTTTATACTCGGCTCTTTCTTTCTTTTTTAGCTACTCAGCAAACAGTTTACCAGCATTTCCATCTTGCAACCACAACGGCGGAAAATTTCAGTGCTTAAGTGTCCCTAGAACATATAAGGAGATTTCATCAGAACTTCTACTTCCAAAAAGAAAAGATTTGCCAAGACAACTTTATTTTAAAGTTTACTTCATCAGTTGATATTAAGAGAAGGAGATCAACTTCTGGACGCTACAAAAAGCAGTCCTTAAGAACCAAATACTTTATAGGCTCTAAAAACAAATCAATGATACCAGTATGTCTTAATACATTCTTAGGTGTTCTAAAAGTTTCAAGATTTCGAGTGAATGGTATTTTAAATCGTTTTAGACAAACAGGTCAGCTTTCTAAAGAAAACAGAGGGGGTGACAGGATTTCAAATAGATATATACCTAAGAAAGAGAATGTTATGCGTTTTATAAACACATTCAAATGTTCAGAGCCTCACTATTGCGCCAAACATACAGGTAGAAAATACCTTTCTGCTCAGGTAAATGTTAAAAAAATGTGGAAACAGTATAATAGTTCGCTCACAGAGGATCAGAGTGATTTAAAAGTAACACAATGGTGTACAATGTCGGATTTGGTTCACCAAGAGTTGACGTTTGCTCTACCTGTCTACAGCTAGATGAACAAATAAAACATACCTACTCCAACATTGAGGACAGACAGAAGCTTATGGTTGAAAAACGTATTCATAAATTACGTGCTAAAGCTTTTTATGCAGCATTAAACAACAACGACCCTAATGTTTTTATGTTAAGCTACGACTGTCAAAAGAACTTACCATTACCAAAATTGCCTGACCAAGCCACGTACTACAGTAGGCAAATATATTTGAACGAGTTTAAAAAAGGATCCAACGAAATTGCTTCGTGTGTTTTTAATACACTGTTAACAACCGAAATGGAAGTGCCCATTGATACAGTTCGATTAGTGTGTGATGGATGTGGGGGTCAAAATAAAAACTCGATAGTTCTATCCATGCTTTGTTTCTGGCATTCCAAACATGCACCAAAAAATATCACAAAAGTGGAGCTCTTTTTTCCTGTAACAGGCCACAGCTTCCTTCCCCCAGACCGAGTATTTGGAATCACCGAAAAGGCTACAAGGAAAAAAGAAGTGATTTACAAACCATCAGAATACATTGATATTATTAGTAAGCAATCCAAGGTAGTAAATGTTGGTGTTGATTGTCAGGTTTTTGATTGGAAAAAAGAAAAAGAAACTTTTATGATCAAACCTGCTAAATTTCATTTTAAACTAGGAGCCTGCAAAGGAATAATTTTGACAAAAACCAATCAAAAGAACGTACTCGTTAGAGGAGAGTACACATACAAATCCGACCTTCGAGTGCCTAAATCTATAGCAAAGCCTGGTAAACAGTATTTAAATATGAAACCAACTATTATCCCTAGGTCAAACGCAATAAAGCAATCCAAAAAAGTTGACGTCAACAACTTATTAAAAAAACATTATGGGGATCAGTGGAGAGAGATTGAAGATTTGGTATTTTATAAAAATATTATTGATGGCGGTGAAGACAATGAAGAAGATGAGCCAACATGTGAGCCGACAGAAGAAGTCAATATCTTTAATATCTAAAAATATTAACTTACCTCTACTTCCAAATTATATTTTGCAATAAAGTTAGTTCATTATAGCTAATGCATTTACTTCCTTTGTTACCAGTAGATTTCAAGATGTGATACTGTTTTGCTTCAAAACTAACATTATCCATGTGAATTTGTTACAAAACCCACATTTGACCATATTTTGTTTATATTGTGTTTATATTTATATTTTTTTTATTTTTTACGTTTTTCCGAAAATTTGGAAAAGTGGAGAATGTGAATTTTGCATCTACACCACTCATATTTAAAAAACAAATTTTTTACCCTGGTTAAGGCCTCGAAGATCTGAAGTAAAACTTTTCTTTTAATCCTTAATTTACAACGCTTTAACAATCTTTGCGTTATTTAACAAAATTCCTTTTTTTTTCCTTTTTCTTCTCACTTCTTTTAGATTTCTATTTCTAACTCTCTTTATTTTCGCTTTAGGCCTTTTGTATTGGAGAGCATTTTTTTGGTTTATTTGCATTTCCTGTTGGGAGAAATCAAATTATTAAATTTTTTATTATTATTTTTTTCTCTTCCATCAATATCCATCCTTTTCTGAAGTTCTTGGCGTTGCTGAAAAAGAAAGTTACTGGATTAGGTTCATCACAGTCAAGGTCAAATAAAAACCTAAAATAAAATAAAGAATTAGAATTTATATATATAATTCAGTTACTTTTTTTTGTACTTACCGTTTTTTTTGATCTATTGAATTAATTAGTTCTTTTTTTGTTTTTCGAATATTTATTGTTTGATCATTTTTTTTGGTTCTGAATATTAATTTTTTTGTGAGATAATTTTCACTGGCCAATTTATTTTGATTTCGGTTTTATTTTTTTTTATCACGGCTTTATTTTGAGCTCAAATATACGGAGTCGTGTGGTATCAATTTATTTTTTGTGTTATTTTCATTCATTGTTATCACTAATATTATTTTTTTAAATTTTGTTTTCAGAACCTTAGTTTATTTTTGCTTTGATTTTTGCGAAATTCAAATTTTTTTTTGTTGTCTATTTTTTTTTGCTCTTCATTCTTTGGGTATTTTCCCAAATAAATATTATTGCAACTCAAATCTTCGACTTATTTTTTTTGTTGTTGTATTTGTTGTTTTTGTCATTTGTTTATAACACTCACTTTACCAACATCACGTCACAGTACGTGGACAATACGGGAGCAATTGTGTGGCGCAACAGAAATTCTAAGAAAGGGTAGAAATTCTACCCAACCCAATCTCTAATTGAGATAGGCGAGGATCCGTGTTGTGTTTGGTGTTGTAAATGTGTTGGTTGTTATATGTATATTTTTTGCCGTAATTAACATGTTACAGACGTGCGGCTAAATCCGAATGCTTTTAGTTCTAGGTCTAATAACTATAGATGTGAATTTTTCCAAAAAAACCACTGTTTAAAAACGATGAAAGATATTTTATTCAATTATTAAATCGGTGTTACGTTACGTTTTAACCAATAAGTTGGTCTTCTTCACGTCTAAAAGGTTTTATAAATTAATTACACATAATTAAAACAAAATTACATATTAAATATTTACCGTCTTAAGATGTAGAAAATGGAGGATATGATCTATATAAACTTAACATCGTAACAGCAATGAAGACAATTCGTTATTTAAGCCGGATTTATATTTGTCTGACGTGTTGTGTCGTGATGCGCTGTGACGTAATGGTTAGTGTTCACATTTATATGTTGTGTTCTGACGCACTCTGGCGATATTTTGAATCAATACAATCGTAGCACTCAGAGAGTTCATACGTGAGTCTATAATGTTTTCCTATGAATCTTCTGATTCAAATTATGAAGAAGATATTCATTTTATGGTACTGGCAACTTTTCAAAGAAAGAAAAAGAGAGAAGATATTGGGTTCATCCAGTGAACAGAAAGAGAGAGGCTAAAGGCGAATTTCACGGCCTGGTTATTGAGAGCGATGCTGATAATGTTAAATGTAATTAAATTTAATATCGAAAGAAAGAAGAAACGCAAATCTGACGAGTCATAAGACAGGTGTACACTTGTCTGATCTGTCGTTATGCGTCAGTTCCCACTCTACTGCTCTGACGGGCATCGGGATCGCTGCTGATGCGACACAACACAAGGCACCACAACACATTGCGATACAGAAATATAAATCTCACCATAGTAAATGTATTCAACCGATACCGTTCTGACGCGTCACAACACGACACGTCAGACAAATATAAATCCGGCTTTAGACGTACATAATTTTTGTTGAAGTTTAAAATTTACATGTGGGTCGAATGTTGGTCCAGTGACAATGATAGGTAGCGCTAGTTAGCATAAGATATCACTATATTGGATACTTTTATTGCACTAAAACTAGAACTAACACTAGACCTAGAACTACAGCCATTCAGACGCACGGCTAAACCCGATGTTTTCTAGTTCTAAGTCTAGTGTTAGTTTTAGTTTTACACTAGCACTATCACTAGAACTAACACAAGACCTACCCAACCCAACCCAACCCGATATTTTCTAGTTCGAGGTCTAGTGTTAGTTCTAGTTTTGCACTAGCACTATCACTAGAACTAACACGAGATCTAGAACTAGAATCATTCGGGTTTAGCCGTCTTGAGAGACGTGCGGCTAAACCCAAATGATTCTAGTTCTAGGTCTTGTGCTAGTCTGCCCTACCCAACCCAGCCCAACCCGATATTTTCTAGTTCGAGGTCTAGTGTTAGTTCTAGTTTTGCACTAGCACTATCACTAGAACTAACACAAGACCCAGAACTAGAATCATTCGGGTTTAGCCGTCTTGAGAGACGTGCGGCTAAATCCGAATGTTTCTAGTTCTAGGTCTAATGTTAGTTCTAGTGACAATGGTAGGTAGCGCTAGTTAGCTTAAGATATCACTATGTTGTATACTTTTATTGCACTAAAACTAGAACTAACACTAGACCTAGAACTAGAGACATTCAGACGCACGGCTAAATCCGATGTTTTCTAGTTCTAGGTGTAGTGTTAGTTTTAGTTTTACAGTAGCACTATCACTAGAACTAACACAAGACCTAGAACTAGAATCATTCGGGTTTAACCGTCTTGAGAGACGTGCGGCTAAACCCAAATGATTCTAGTTCTAGGTCTTGTGTTAGTCTGCCCTACCCAACCCAACTCAACCCGATATTTTCTAGTTCGAGGTCTAGTTAGTTCTAGTTTTGCACTAGCACTATCACTAGAACTAACACAAGACCTACCCAACCGAATTGTATTGTGTTGTGTTAGTTCTAGTGATAGTGCTAGTGCAAAACTAGAACTAACAGAAGACCGAGAACTGGAATCATTCGGATTTAGCCGTCTTGAGAGACGTGCGGCTAAATCCGAATGCTTCTAGTTCTAGGTCTAATGTTAGTTCTAGTGACAATGGTAGGTAGCGCTAGTTAGCTTAAGATATCACTATGTTGTATACTTTTATTGCACTAAAACTAGAACTAACACTAGACCTAGAACTAGAGACATTCAGACGCACGGCTAAACCCGATGTTTTCTAGTTCTAGGTTTAGTGTTAGTTTTAGTTTTACACTAGCACTATCACTAGAACTAACACAAGACCTAGAACTAGAATCATTCGGGTTTAGCCGTCTTGAGAGACGTGCGGCTAAACCCAAATGATTCTAGTTGTAGGTCTTGTGTTAGTCTGCCCTACCCAACCCAACCCAACCCGATATTTTCTAGTTCGAGGTCTAGTGTTAGTTCTAGTTTTGCACTAGCACTATCACTAGAACTAACACAAGACCTAGAACTAGAATCATTCGGGTTTAGGCGTCTTGAGAGACGTGCGGCTAAATCAGAATGCTTCTAATTCTAGGTCTAATGTTAGTTCTAGTGACAATGGTAGGTAGCGCTACTTAGCTTAAGATATCACTATGTTGTATACTTTTATTGCACTAAAACTAGAACTAACACTAGACCTAGAACTAGGGACATTCAGACGCACGGCTAAACCCGATGTTTTCTAGTTCTAGGTCTAGTGTTAGTTTTAGTTTTACACTAGCACTATCACTAGAACTAACACAAGACCTAGAACTAGAATCATTCGGGTTTAGCCGTCTTGAGAGACGTGCGGCTAAACCCAAATGATTCTAGTTGTAGGTCTTGTGTTAGTCTGCCCTACCCAACCCAACCCAACCCGATATTTTCTAGTTCGAGGTCTAGTGTTAGTTCTAGTTTTGCACTAGCACTATCACTAGAACTAACACAAGACCTAGAACTAGAATCATTCGGGTTTAGGCGTCTTGAGAGACGTGCGGCTAAATCAGAATGCTTCTAATTCTAGGTCTAAAGTTAGTTTTAGTGACAATTTTGACGACGGTGAAACTTTGGAGACTAAAACGCTAGAATACGTTCGATATTTTCAGCGGCACGTTTACGATTTCCCGAGAGATGCACAAAGTCAAACATCGTCGATTTGAACGTTTATATAAAGCAAACAAGTTTACCTACTCGGATATGGAATCGTCAAGTATAAAGGTTGATGTAATAAAATACGAAAAACTAAAAATGTAATCATAATCATAAATAACAAGATTTTTAATAACTCCGTAAAAAATAACAGTTCCGAAACGAACGTTTGAGTCATAAATTAAACGATAAAAATAATAAAAAAAAAACAAGCGAAGTTTTATGCTGAACGATTCGAATTGGTAACGGAGAAGAGGATATTTTCAATTGGACGTTGGGAAAGGCTCTTACATAAAGGGGAGTTTGGTTAACGGCAGGAAATGAAAGATCGTTTGCGGCGCCTTTGTCCGCGATGGATCGTATTGTTTCGGCTCTGGAGGTGTTGCGTTCGACCGCGGTTTTGTGCAGTTTTCGTATCGATCGGGGTAGAGGGCGCAAATTGGTGAAACAAGCGTAAAAATACGCGTGTACCTCATTCCGTACTAGTACTAGCATTCCTCAGTAACATAAAAAAATTTGTTTAACATTATCATCTAATAATCAAATACAGTATCGTATGATATTGCATAATGTAGATTGTGTTATCACATAGTCGAGGATTTCCGGTAGACGAGATCTAAGCAAATCAAACCACGTAGTACGACTACGATGTGGGAATTCCAGCTGATGACAACCAGAATTCTATACTACGTAATGTTGTTGATGTAAACCTTCAAGTTAAACCAATATTATTAGTAGCAACACAGTGTGGTCTTAATATTGTACTTCTTTAGTAGTTTTGTTAGGAAAAGAAATATTAGAACAATAACATTAATCAAAGGTATATCTTGAAACTAAGATAAACCTTGTAGAAGTGTTCCAGTTGCGAGAATACCATCTACACAAATGCATTTATTTCCTTCCATTATAAACCGTGAAGAAAATCCCGGTAAAAGCGTCGGGAAGGCGTCGCAAACGGTGCCGTAACTCGCTGTCAACGATCGTGCAAGAAACGCAACTTCTCAACCGTCCGCCGTCGCCGCAAAATTACATACAACCGTATTTACTTCCGGCGGCGTATAAAACGTAAAAAGCCTTGCGGTTGGGGCTGCCGTATTTTAAATTTATGAGACGTAACTGAAATTACAACGCGAGGTTTCGCTCCGTATACGTCGTTATGGGAACCCGGAGAACACGTGTATACGCGGTGTATGGTTTGTGGGCGCGACACCGTCGACGCCCTCCGGGGCCCTCACGACTACGTTTCGGGTTTATTCAATATGAACACGACAAAATAACCTGCGCAACTCACCCCCACGTCCCTCTTTTCGTGTCTCACCGGTCACGTTATGTGACACGCTAGGTGGTAAATGTAATAACGTTTAACGTTTCACAACAAAATTTATTTTGTCTTTATTTATTTAATTTAAGACACCAAATTTATTAAATCAAGATTTATAAACTTAAAATTGAAAATTATTATTACAATTTTGATATGAGTGTATATGTCGCAGGCATGGTTGTTTCAGGTAAATAGCTTTTTCATAGTCAGATACTATCTGCCTAGGCAAATAGTTTTATTCCATTTATTTCTGTCTAAATTCTACTTTCCTAGGCAAATAGCTCTTTAAACCAACCCAACCCCAAGAATGCTTTATTTCTTTAAGAGAGGCCTGCACTTCACAGTCCCTGTTTTCTGGGCAAGAGATGTCAAAATGTCAGTGCTAGCCTTCGAAATTTCAGTGCAATACAAAAAGGTGTACTTGTTTCAAAAATAAGATGATCTGCAATAATAAATGCCATTCCAGCAACAATTATCAAAATAAGTAGGTAAATTTTTGTATTTAGTATCTAAGTCTTCACGAAATAAATCGTTTATTTGTATTTTTATTAAACTTAATAAAAGTATATTAAACTTGAAAATGATCGCAAATTTAAGAAAAGTAGGTTGATAACGATAGGAACTACTTTATTTTATTGTGAACATTTACCTACTCTATATTGCATTGTTGTATCGCAAAAATGGTGTTTGCCTAAAACAAGCTTAAACAGATACTATTTGTCTTGTCCAATAGTATTTGTCTAAACATTTAATGATAAAACTGTAACGAACTACTGTTTGCTTAGGCAGACAGTATCTGACTAGGAAAATGCTATCTACCTGAAATAAGTATTTGCCTGCGACATATACAGTGCTTCCCGAAAGTAACGGATAAATTCGTTAAAACAATTAAAAACGGATCTAAGGATTTAAATTCTTTTCAAATAGCGATCCCCCATTTTTATTACGGAATATGAAAGATAATTTTTTTCTGAATTTAGTACAGCCAAAATTAATATTAGTTGTATAAGAAAATTTTCGAGAAAAATTGCCTTAAAATTTCATGATTTTCCATTCATATGAGGTAGAAAAATAGCAGTAGCCATGCGTAACCATGGCAACCAGTTGTTTTAGATATTTTATTAAGGCCCACTTTTACCACCTCTTGATAAATTTATCCGATAGATAAATTGGCGCTCTTAGCCAATGAGAGCGCTTAGAACCGCTGTAACCATGGTAATTATCTATCGGTTAAATTTATCAAGAGGTGGTAAAAGTGGGACTAAGACGATGATTAATTTTTGATATCTGAAACAGTTGGTTGCCATGGTTACGCATAGCTACTGCTATTTTGCTATCTCAAATGAATGGAAAATCATGAAATTTTAAACAGATACTATTTGTCTTGTCCAACAGTATTTGTCTAAACATTTAATGACAAAACTGTAACGAACTACTGTTTGCTTAGGCAGACAGTATCTGACTAGGAAAATGCTATCTACCTGAAATAAGTATTTGTCTGCGACATATACAGCGCTTCCCGAAAGTAACGGATAAATTCGTTAAAACAATTAAAAACGGATCTAAGGATTTAAATTCTTTTCAAATAGCGATTCCCCATTTTTATTACGGAATATGAAAGATAATTTTTTTCTGAATTTGGTACAGCCAAAATTAATATTAGTTGCATAAGAAAATTTTCGAGAAAAATTGCCTTAAAATTTCATAATTTTCCATTCATATGAGGTACAAAAATAGCAATAGCCATGCGTAACCATGGCAACCAGTTGTTTTAGATATTTTATTAAGACGATGATTAATTTTTGATATCTGAAACAGTTGGTTGCCATGGTTACGCATAGCTACTGCTATTTTGCTATCTCAAATGAATGGAAAATCATGAAATTTTAAACAGATACTATTTGTCTTGTCCAATAGTATTTGTCTAAACATTTAATGATAAAACTGTAACGAACTACTGTTTGCTTAGGCAGACAGTATCTGACTAGGAAAATGCTATCTACCTGAAATAAGTATTTGTCTGCGACATATACAGCGCTTCCCGAAAGTAACGGATAAATTCGTTAAAACAATTAAAAACGGATCTAAGGATTTAAATTCTTTTCAAATAGCGATCCCCCATTTTTATTACGGAATATGAAAGATAATTTTTTTCTGAATTTGGTACAGCCAAAATTAATATTAGTTGTATAAGAAAATTTTCGAGAAAAATTGCCTTAAAATTTCATGATTTTCCATTCATATGAGGTACAAAAATAGCAATAGCCATGCGTAACCATGGCAACCAGTTGTTTTAGATATTTTATTAAGACAATAATTAATTTTTGATATCTGAAACAGTTGGTTGCCATGGTTACGCGTAGCTACTGCTATTTTGCTATCTCAAATAAATGGAAAATCATGAAATTTTAAGATCAAGTATAGTTTGTATTTAAAAAAATACAACTTTGTGTAGTCTCGAAAAAAGAGACCGGGACATGGCACCTACTTTTTTTTGCATCTCTTATAGTTTCTGAGATAGCCTATAATAACACCCAAATTTGCCCACCTTGTACAGGGTGGTTCAAATTCGATGTCCGAATAGGCTAACTCGGAAACTATAAGAGTTAGAAAAAAAGTGGCTTACATGTCATGATCTCGTTTTTCGAGAAACTGCTAATGCCGAAAACCTCATAGCGCTATCGTCTTTTGTTTTTCCGCTAGAGGCTAAAATTGAAAATATCGTAAAACCAGCAAGCGCAATTATCTTGGTTATTATTATAGCTGGAGTATTATAACTAAGACATTATATGGACACTTTTTTACAGACAATTCGATGACGTAGTCAAAAAAATTTTTTCGGTTTTAGATTTTGAGATATTATCACAACGTTCGTTTTTTTAAATGGAAACAACCACTGATTATTCGCTTATTAAATTCGTTATTTTTTTCTGATTACAAAAATATAGGGTTTGACAGGTGTATTTCTTATTGTTTTAGAATAAAGCTAAAAATAAACTTTTCTTTTAGTGTCTTCCAAGAAATTAAATTTACAGTTTCCTTTAAATTACGGTACTATAATTTAAAATTAAAAAACATATTTCTGATATTTGAAACAAATATATTTGTTGAACTATTTAATTTATATATTTAATTATACAAAAGTTGGAATAGATTGCATTCTTTCAAAAATATTTTACATTTTTTATTAATATTTAATATTCTTAAATGACTTAATAAATTATTGATAGATGGCGCCATATGTTTTTTTTTTTGAATTTAAATAAACATAGCAACATTTGTTTGTATTCAAAAACTTTCTGAAGTGTCACTTTAAAAATCCTGTTTTTAAGAAGAATTACGAAAATTTTGAACAGTTTAACATGTACATATTAAAAAAATTATTTGTTTTTAAATACCAGAAGTAATCTTCTTATTTAATTGTTAACTTTTTACATTTTACCAACCGCCCCGTAACTTACAGGAAACTTTAAATTTAATTTCGTCGACGACACTAGATGGAAATTTTATAAAAAAAGTTTATTTTTAGCTTTATTCTAAAACAATAAGAAATAGACCTTTCGAACCCTATATTTTTATGATTCGAAAAAAATAAAGAATTTAATAAGCGAATAATCAGTGGTTATTTCCATTTAAAAAAATGAAAATTGTCATTATATCTCAAAATCTAAAACCGAAAAAATTTTTTTGTCTACGTCATCAAATTCTCTGTAAAAAAGTGTCCATATAATGTCGTAGTTATAATACTCCACCTAGAATAATAACCAAGATAATTGCACTTGCTGGTTTTACAATATTTTCAATTTTGGCCTCTAGGGGAAAAACAAAAGACGATAGCGCTATGAGGTTTTCGGCATTATCAGTTTCTCGAAAAACGAGATCATTACATTTTTTTCTAACTCTTATAGTTTCCGAGTTAGCCTATTCGGACATCGAATTTGAACCACCCTGTACATCATTCTGATCAAAATAAAATTCATTAGAATTCAAATGTTTCTTGTAAAAGATCCAAATTGCTGACTATGTATTATTTAACTGCAAATAAGCATGTATGTATTTTAAGATCCATTTTGATTATTTTCCAATTTTGTGAATGCAACAAATGTCTATAAAAATACCATCCGATTTTCGTTAAATTCCACCACAAAGTTCCGGTTTTATACAATGCTGTAACTGTAGAAATAGCGTCACCGTAATGGGCCTCTTGCACGGATATTTTCCGGTTGAAACGACGAGTTGGGGGTCAACGGGTTGGCGCCACAGGAAAGAGTGGCATATCCAGACTTGACCCTTGGTGGGATATAAAATACTATCATTGAAACATATTTTTGTTAGTCATAATCTCAATTCAATATGATTTTTTCTGCCAATTAATAAATTCTTTCCCTTTTAAATTTTTCTTAATCAGGGTCACCGAAAATTGCGTGATGCACAAAATTTTTATATAAACCCAAATTTTTTAGTAATTCCTTCCTGGATTAAATGTCTGAAGTTTAATCCATTCCAAAATAAATATCTGGCTTGGCCAGAGTTTATTTTCTTCCAAACAATTTTCAAATATCTGGCCTGCCCGGAGTTTGAACATGGTCTTTGCAATGAAGGATAGCTTTGTTACTGAGAGAAGAGTCGTGAAGAATGGAAAACTATACGTTGTATAGTCAAGGATAAGAATCACTTCTGACTCACAAATTAATAATATAAATTAGAGCTAAACGCATAGATCTTTAAAATCATTTCTTGGAATCTTTAAATTTCGGAGTTATGATTTTTTGAACGCAATCCCAAAAATATAATTCTCAAAGTATCTCAAAAACGAAATGAGATATCGTTATGAAAATATATTTCAGATCTAAAATCAAATATGTAGTTTGTTTGATACAACACTACGAGAAAATGAAGAAGTTTAATAAGAAATTTTGATAACGATGGTTGTAAATTCACCAAGAAAATGTGTTTCAAGTTCTACGAGGTCGATCTTTTTTGTGTTTTTTACTCCGTAAACTTTTCTTTCGCCTTTAAAATCAGTCGACGCCGAGTGGAGGGAAAAAAAATCGCACCCAATTCCGCGATCTCATGCATAATCCATCGCCCATCCGAAAACACAACCGAAAAATACGTCCCGTAAATTTAAAATACATCTCGAGCTATTTGTGGGGTCTCTTTTCCGCCGTTCGCGTCGTATCCGAACAAATTCGCCAATAAGGGTTTTGGGTTCACCCCCTCGACCCGAAACCCAAAACTTCCGCGAGATTACATCGTACGGGAATTTCGATTTAGAAAGATCGGCTCGAAAAACAATAGATGGGTTGTCGTAACGTGAGCGTTATGGTTATGGCCGAGAAAGTTTGTTTTTCGTGGATGTGAACGTTTTTTTAGATTAAAAAAAGGAAAATAATAAAATGTGGCCGAGGGGTTTCAGGTCTCTTAACGACCTTTTCTTGTAAGGGCACCTGGTGATGGTACGTCTTCACGTAGCGTAACATGTTGCGGCACATAAATTACCTGTAGAATTCCTGTCACGTTGTATGATTTATTTCCACGGAGACCGTTTTTGGATTTATGGCTTGTGTCGTCTGTCCGGCACCCGGTTTGCGTCCGTCCACCCCCACGATTCGTATCGGATTTGTTCCACGAAGTTTCGTGATTTGTTCGTTCATGTTTATACAGTTACCCAAAACTATGGGAAAATGTATCGAACGATAAACAGTTCTGGGGGAACTTTCAAACTCAATCTGTTCTTTAAAATATTTCTTTTCTTATACTTCATGCCAAATGTTACTGACACTATTTCTAACATTCATCTTATGCAAGTATTTTGCGAAATCTTTTTTGTTATTTATAAATATTTTAGTTAACCCTTTGTGTCCCGACGGTACTTTAAAGTACAGGTAGTTTTAAACACTCATTTTAAACTGTAATCTTCCAGTCGGCGCATTTAGAGCTGTGGGTACTTTCTACTATGCAAGAAAGAATCTATATAAAAAACGACGTAATCCGCACTGTAGGGTTTTTAACTATATTTAAACTTATTCATCCAGATGTGAGGTTAGAAGTTTAGTGAAAAGTGGTGTTGTTGAATTTTATTGTTCAGTAAGGTATCTCCTTGATAAATGATAATTAGGTGTGATTATTACACATCATTTTAAAAAGAAAGCATTGAGCTTTAATTTAAAATAAGTCTCATTCCTTAATTTCAATAAATACGGCTTCCAGGAATTTTTAAATTAGCATCTTTTTTGACACTTTTAGGTTATACGAAAATGTAAGTTTTATTTCAACATTATTTTTGTCAATATTTTTCCAATCCAACCCAACAACTATTATACATTATTTTAAAGAGAAAGCTTTGAACTTTAATTCAAAATAAGTCTCATTCCTTAATTTCGATAAATACGGCTTCCAGGAATTTTTAAGTTAGCATCTTTTTTGACACTTTTAGGTTATACGAAAATGTAAGTTTTGTTTCAACATTTTTTTTGTCAATATTTTTCCTATCCAACCCAACAATTATTATACATCATTTTAAAGAGAAAGCTTTGAGCTTTAATTTAGAATAAGTCTCATTCCTTAATTTCAATAAATACGGCTTCCAGGAATTTTTAAGTTAGCATCTTTTTTGACACTTTTAGGTTATACGAAAATGTAAGTTTTGTTTCAACATTTTTTTTGTCAATATTTTTCCAATCCAACCCAACAACTATTATACATTATTTTAAAGAGAAAGCTTTGAGCTTTAATTCAAAATAAGTCTCATTCCTTAATTTCGATAAATACGGCTTCCAGGAATTTTTAAGTTAGCATCTTTTTTGACACTTTTAGGTTATACGAAAATGTAAGTTTTGTTTCAACATTTTTTTTGTCAATATTTTTCCTATCCAACCCAACAATTATTATACATCATTTTAAAGAGAAAGATTTGAGCTTTAATTCAGAATAAGTCTCATTCCTTAATTTCAATAAATACGGCTTCCAGGAATTTTTAAATTAGCATCTTTTTTGACACTTTTAGCTTATACGAAAATGTAAGTTTTATTTCAATATTTTTTTTCTTAATATTTTCCAATCCAACCCAACAACTATTATACATCATTTTAAAGAGAAAGCTTTGAGCTTTAATTCAGAATAAGTCTCATTCCTTAATTTCAATAAATACAGCTTCCAGGAATTTTTAAATTAGCATCTTTTTTGACACTTTTAAGTAATACGAAAATTTAAGTTTTGTTTCAACATTTTTTTTGTCAATATTTTTCCTATCCAACTCAACAATTATTATACATCATTTTAAAGAGAAAGCTTTGAGCTTCAATTCAAAATAAGTCTCATTCCTTAACTTCAATAAATACGGCTTCCAGGAATTTTTAAATTAGTATCTTTTTTGACACTTTTAGCTTATACGAAAATGTAAGTTTTGTTTCAACATTTTTTTTGTCAATATTTTTCCTATCCAACCCAACAATTATTATACATCATTTTAAAGAGAAAGCGTTGAGCTTTAATTCAGAATAAGTCTCATTCCTTAATTTCAATAAATACGGCTTCCAGGAATTTTTAAATTAGCATCTTTTTTGACACTTTTAGCTTATACGAAAATGTAAGTTTTATTTCAATATTTTTTTTCTCAATATTTTTCCAATCCAACCCAACAATTATTATACATCATTTTAAAGAGAAAGCTTTGAACTTTAATTCAGAATAAGTCTCATTGCTTAATTTCAAAAAATACGGCTTCCAGGAATTTTTAAGTTAGCATCTTTTTTGACACTTTTAGGTTATACGAAAATGTAAGTTTTGTTTCAACATTTTTTTTGTCAATATTTTTCCTATCCAACCCAACAATTATTATACATCATTTTAAAGAGAAAGCTTTGAGCTTTAATTCAGAATAAGTCTCATTCCTTAATTTCAATAAATACGGCTTCCAGGAATTTTTAAATTAGCATCTTTTTTGACACTTTTAGGTTATACGAAAATGTAAGTTTTGTTTCAACATTATTTTTGTCAATATTTTTCCAATCCAACCCAACAACTATTATACATTATTTTAAAGAGAAAGCTTTGAGCTTTAATTCAAAATAAGTCTCATTCCTTAATTTCGATAAATACGGCTTCCAGGAATTTTTAAGTTAACATCTTTTTTGACACTTTTAGGTTATACGAAAATGTAAGTTTTGTTTCAACATTTTTTTTGTCAATATTTTTCCTATCCAACCCAACAATTATTATACATCATTTTAAAGAGAAAGCTTTGAGCTTTAATTCAGAATAAGTCTCATTCCTTAATTTCAATAAATACGGCTTCCAGGAATTTTTAAATTAGCATCTTTTTTGACACTTTTAGCTTATACGAAAATGTAAGTTTTATTTCAATATTTTTTTTCTTAATATTTTCCAATCCAACCCAACAATTATTATACATCATTGTAAAGAGAAAGTTTTGAGCTTTAATTTAGAATAAGTTTCATTCCTTAATTTCAATAAATACGGCTTCCAGGAATTTTTAAGTTAGCATCTTTTTTGACACTTTTAGGTTGTACGAAAATGTAAGTTTTGTTTCAACATTTTTTTTGTCAATATTTTTCCAATCCAACCCAACAACTATTATACATCATTTTAAAGAGAAAACTTTGAGCTTTAATTCAGAATAAGTCTCATTCCTTAATTTCAATAAATACGGCTTCCAGGAATTTTTAAGTTAGCATCTTTTTTGACACTTTTAGGTTATACGAAAATGTAAGTTTTGTTTCAACATTTTTTTTGTCAATATTTTTCCAATCCAACCCAACAACTATTATACATCATTTTAAAGAGAAAGCTTTGAGCTTTAATTCAGAATAAGTCTCATTCCTTAATTTCAATAAATACGGCTTCCAGGAATTTTTAAATTAGCATCTTTTTTGACACTTTTAAGTAATACGAAAATTTAAGTTTTGTTTCAACATTTTTTTTGTCAATATTTTTCCAATCCAACCCAACAACTATTATACATCATTTTAAAGAGAAAACTTTGAGCTTTAATTCAGAATAAGTCTCATTCCTTAATTTCAATAAATACGGCTTCCAGGAATTTTTAAGTTAGCATCTTTTTTGACACTTTTAGGTTGTACGAAAATGTAAGTTTTGTTTCAACATTTTTTTTGTCAATATTTTTCCAATCCAACCCAACAACTATTATACATCATTTTAAAGAGAAAACTTTGAGCTTTAATTCAGAATAAGTCTCATTCCTTAATTTCAATAAATACGGCTTCCAGGAATTTTTAAGTTAGCATCTTTTTTGACACTTTTAGGTTATACGAAAATGTAAGTTTTGTTTCAACATTTTTTTTGTCAATATTTTTCCAATCCAACCCAACAACTATTATACATCATTTTAAAGAGAAAGCTTTGAGCTTTAATTCAGAATAAGTCTCATTCCTTAATTTCAATAAATACGGCTTCCAGGAATTTTTAAATTAGCATCTTTTTTGACACTTTTAAGTAATACGAAAATTTAAGTTTTGTTTCAACATTTTTTTTGTCAATATTTTTCCTATCCAACCCAACAATTATTATACATCATTTTAAAGAGAAAGCTTTGAGCTTTAATTCAGAATAAGTCTCATTCCTTAATTTCAATAAATACGGCTTCCAGGAATTTTTAAATTAGCATCTTTTTTGACACTTTTAGCTTATACGAAAATGTAAGTTTTATTTCAATATTTTTTGTCTTAATATTTTCCAATCCAACCCAACAATTATTATACATCATTGTAAAGAGAAAGTTTTGAGCTTTAATTCAGAATAAGTCTCATTCCTTAATTTCAATAAATACGGCTTCCAGGAATTTTTAAGTTAGCATCTTTTTTGACACTTTTAGGTTATACGAAAATGTAAGTTTTGTTTCAACATTTTTTTTGTCAATATTTTTCCTATCCAACCCAACAATTATTATACATCATTTTAAAGAGAAAGCTTTGAGCTTTAATTCAGAATAAGTCTCATTCCTTAATTTCAATAAATACGGCTTCCAGGAATTTTTAAATTAGCATCTTTTTTGACACTTTTAGCTTATACGAAAATGTAAGTTTTATTTCAATATTTTTTTTCTTAATATTTTCCAATCCAACCCAACAATTATTATACATCATTGTAAAGAGAAAGTTTTGAGCTTTAATTTAGAATAAGTTTCATTCCTTAATTTCAATAAATACGGCTTCCAGGAATTTTTAAGTTAGCATCTTTTTTGACACTTTTAGGTTATACGAAAATGTAAGTTTTGTTTCAACATTTTTTTTGTCAATATTTTTCCAATCCAACCCAACAACTATTATACATCATTTTAAAGAGAAAGCTTTGAGCTTTAATTCAGAATAAGTCTCATTCCTTAATTTCAATAAATACGGCTTCCAGGAATTTTTAAATTAGCATCTTTTTTGACACTTTTAAGTTATACGAAAATTTAAGTTTTGTTTCAACATTTTTTTTGTCAATATTTTTCCTATCCAACCCAACAATTATTATACATGATTTTAAAGAGAAAGCTTTGAGCTTCAATTCAAAATAAGTCTCATTCCTTAATTTCAATAAATACGGCTTCCAGGAATTTTTAAGTTAGCATCTTTTTTGACACTTTTAGGTTATACGAAAATGTAAGTTTTGTTTCAAGATTTTTTTTCTCAATATTTTTCCAATCCAACCCAACAACTATTATACATCATTTTAAAGAGAAAGCTTTGAGCTTTAATTCAGAATAAGTCTCATTCCTTAATTTCAATAAATACGGCTTCCAGGAATTTTTAAATTAGCATCTCTTTTGACACTTTTAGCTTATACGAAAATGTAAGTTTTATTTCAATATTTTTTTTCTTAATATTTTCCAATCCAACCCAACAATTATTATACATCATTGTAAAGAGAAAGCTTTGAGCTTCAATTCAAAATAAGTCTCATTCCTTAATTTCAATAAATACGGCTTCCAGGAATTTTTAAATTAGCATCTTTTTTGACACTTTTAGCTTATACGAAAATGTAAGTTTTGTTTCAACATTTTTTTTGTCAATATTTTTCCTATCCAACCCAACAATTATTATACATCATTTTAAAGAGAAAGCGTTGAGCTTTAATTCAGAATAAGTCTCATTCCTCAATTTCAATAAATACGGCTTCCAGGAATTTTTAAATTAGCATCTTTTTTGACACTTTTAGCTTATACGAAAATGTAAGTTTTATTTCAATATTTTTTTTCTCAATATTTTTCCAATCCAACCCAACAATTATTATACATCATTTTAAAGAGAAAGCTTTGAGCTTTAGTTCAGAATAAGTCTCATTCCTTAATTTCAAAAAATACGGCTTCCAGGAATTTTTAAAGTAGCATCTTTTTTGACACTTTTAGGTTATACTAAAATGTTAGTTTTAATTCAATACTCTTTATCTCAATATTTTTCTAATTCAACCTAACGATTATTATACATCGATTTAAAAAGAAAGCTTTAAGCTTCAATTTAAAATAAGTTTCATTTCTTAATTTCAATAAATACGGCTTCCAGAAATTTTTGAATTAGCATCTTTTTTTGACACTTAGATTATGCGAAAATGTTCGTTTTTGCTCAGTATGTTTTTTCTCAATATTCTATCAGATTTTCGTCGTCCTGTGGCTACAGGTCTGATAAATAAATATTGAAATTTGAAAGAACTGTTTTTCTGAATATCATAATGTGATTTAGCTAAAGCAACTGTTACTTATTTTCTAACGTAATAAAAAATGTATTCTTTTTATATTAGCAATAAAAGGTTTTGTATACTGCAACACCACTAAAAAATATTTTAATGCTTGACGGTACTTCCAAGTACCATTATTCCCCTGGAATGGGGGGATTGCATATTTTGCTAAAATTGATTCCAAAGGCCTTTACTGAGTGTATTTTGATGGCGTTTTAATTCTGTCACAAAGTTTCAACATTTTTGACTTCTTGGGACACAAAGGGTTAAAATCGCTCAGTATAGAACTGCATTGAATATACAAAGAGATGATAAATCGAAAAAAATCCTTTTAATAAAGCTTATCAATTAAAAAAATTAAACAGACTTCAAAACAGCACAACATGCTTTTAATACAGTCGATAAATTTGATAAAGGAATTTGGTAATTTAAAGCGACATGTGCTGAGGTAACATCTGTATGTCAATCAGTGTGATCACTGCTGTTTACATACGAACTCGTGTTTATTGTGTACCACATGAAATAATTATGTCCCAATGCACGCAACAATTTCACTTTGTACTGATTGTTGGTACACAGACAATGCAGTAAACACAGTCGTGAGTCTCTAAAGCTACAATAACTTTTTATTAACAAAACAAGGAATTAGAATTTGTTAACAAATCCGATTATGACTCGAAAACTAAAATCGATAGAAAGAGAAAAAGTTATGCATTAATATTATTCATAACAAATAAAAAAAATCGCACTGATGAGATCCGCAATGACAAATTATTGTAATGAAAGCTCCTTTTATTCTATCTCTATGATTGTAAGGTCAAGTTTCATTATCAATTCAAAATTTAAAGTTCAACTTGAAGGTTTTTTTTATAGGAATAAATTACCATTATACTTCGAGTGAATCTTTCAATTTTAAAATTGCGTTAAGAAGGCGGTCTATTTTCTAAACTTGGAGTATTTCTTGATAAAAAGCATGTTTTCTCCCAGGTTTGTAGGAATATCCATATTGTAGGGCTAACTAAATCTTGCCTTTCTATTTTCCTAATGTCGTATTTTCTTTATCAAAATAGATTTTCACCATTCAGATCCAACCAGCATCCAGACCAACCTTGATGTATTAGCAGACTAATCCGAAAAAGCTCTGTTAATAAAGTTAAACATGTATAAAGTGTATAGCAATATTTTTAAAAGTCAAAATATGTTTTATATGGCATTACAATTGTACCGCGTTATACATCGCGTTATACATTAACTAAGCGACATTTTATCGTTTTTAGAGATTTTCATGCTGTCTGGTAAGTAAAGGTGTAACCTATCTTAGAAAAAATGCAGAATACCGAAAGAAAAAATTAAAAGTTTATGTCTTTTATTTTATATAGAATTTAAGTCTAAATCTAAATACTTTCAGTTGTCAATGTCAACTTTAATTTTATTATATTCGTAATCTTCATAAAATAACCTTTAAAGTGAGTCCAAACTTGACGCATTTATCTCAAAAAAACAAAAAGTTCGAACTTTCAACTTTTAATTTTGACATATTTGTCAAATTTATAACAAATCCTTTAAAATAAGTCCAAACTTGACATATTTAACTTTAATATTAATGAAGTTATGGTCAACTTCCGGTTAAAAATGTCAACGTCAATTTTGATATATTTGTCATCTTCATTCAAAAATCTTTAAAATGAGTACAAAGATGACGCACTTATCTCAAAAAACAAAAAAGTTAGAATAAGAACCATTAAACCCGAAGTTAGCAACAATGAAGACAGCCATTTAATTTTTAAATAGTAATACCAACCTTAATTTTTGATTTTTTTTATTATACAGGGTGCCCATTATGTATGGAATATAGTATATATCTTGGTAGGTATCAACTTTATAAAAAAACATTTTATACAAAACTTGTTTAATATTTTATTTGCCATAATAATACTGCATTTAATTGTTTTTAATTCAGAAAACAAATGAGTAACGAATAATAATTAAATTTTTTTAAATGGCAATGTATTCTTTCTTTAGGCTCATTTGAGAGAGATTACTTTTCTCTTTACGATGGCGTAAAATTTTTGTATCCTTACATCAGAAAATTTTTGAGAGAAATGGAAAAATTGTTTATTAATAAAAATTAATCAATAACATTTATCTAGATATCCGAGATCGTCAAATACCTCCAATTATTACTGTAAATTAAACTTACATACAAAATAAAACAAATAAACGAAAAATTAGTGTACATCTCTAATAATTCGAGGTACTTCGAGGTACTTGACGATCTCGGATATCTAGATTAATGTTATTAGTTAAATTTTCTCAATAAACAATTTTTACATTATTTTCAAAAATTTTCTGATATAAGGGTACTAAAATTTTACGTCATCGTAAAGAGAAAAAAAATCTCTGTCAAATGAGCCTAACAAAAGGGTACATTGCCATTTAAAAAACTTCAAGTGTATTCGTTGCTCATTTGTTTTCTGAAATAAAAACAATTGAATGCTTTCTTATTATGGCAAATAAAATATTAAACAACTTTTGTATAAAATGTTTTTTATAAAGTTGGTACCTACCAAGATATATACTATATTCCATACATAATGGGCACCCTGTATTTCCGTTTTTGTGACAAATTTTAACACATTTTCCAAAAATTAAGAATATGTCAAAATGACATTGACATTTCAAACTGAAAGTTGCTTATATATCGAGTAATATTGAAATTAAACGTATCATGTTTGGACTCATTTTAAAGGATTTTTCACGACGATTACAAATATGTTAAAATTAACGTTGATATTCGTAACTGGAAGTTGATCGTAACTTCATTAATATTGAAGATAAGTATGTCGTGTTGGTAATCATTTTAAAGGATTTTTAATGAAGATTACAAATATGTCAAAATTAAGGTTGACATTTTAAACCTGAAATTAGTTGTAATATAAAAAAAGTTTTATAACTCAAGTTAATCTAGTGTTAGTCACTTTTCCGCACTTCCTTTTTACTTTTAACGTGTTTTTTGGGTCACATTGATTAAAAAAATCGTCGATTTCTTCATTGTTGCTAACTTCGTGTTTAATGTTTTTTATTGTAACTTTTTTGTTTTTTGAGATAAGTGCATCATCTTTGCACTCATTTTAAAGGTTTTTTAATGAAGATTACAAATATGTCAAAATTGAGGTTGACATTTTAAACATGAAATTAGTTGTATTTAACTTTAATATTAATGAAAATACAATCACTTCCGGTTTGAAACGTCAACGTCAATTTTGGCATATTTGTCATCTTCATTAAAAAACCTTTAAAATGAGTCCAAAGATGACGCACTTATCTCAAAAAACAAAAAAGTTACAATAAAAAACATTAAACACGAAGTTAGCAACATTAAAGATAGCAATTTAATTTTTAAATATTAATACCAACCTTAATTTTTTATTTTTTTTTATTATATTTTTATTTTTGTGACAAATATTAAGATATTTTATAAGAATATGTCAAAATGACATTGACAATTCAAACCGGAAGTTGCTTATATTTCGAGTAATATTGGAATTAACCGTATCATGTTTGGGCTCATTTTAAAGAATTTTTCACCACGATTGCAAATATATCAAAATTGACGTTGACATTTTTAACCGGAAGTTGACCATAACTTCATTAATATTAAAGATAAATATGTCGTGTTTGTACTCATTTTAAAGGATTTTTAGTGAAGATTGCAAATATGTCAAAATTGAGGTTGACATTTTAAACCTGAAGTTAGTTATCATGTAATAGACGTTTTATAACTGAAATTAATCTAGTGTTAGTCTTAACTTTAATTTTGTAAATTAGTAACTAATAATCTGATTTCGACTTTGATACGTGATCTTTTTTAACAGAAATATTAAGAAACTTGTTTGTAAAATGGATAATATGAGAGATGTTAATCTATTTGTAGAGTCTCTGAAGATGGCCAAGGGCCGATTCTATATACAGGATGTCCGGTATCTTCCGCATCATAGCATTATACGGTTGTAGGATAGATTAAAAACCAATTTAAAAATACGAAATCAAACTTGGATTATTTGCTTCAAAAATTTTTACACAAATCGTCATCATTTTGTCTCTAGTTTTAGTGATTAAATTTATGCCACGACTTACAGAAACAACCTATATAATCGTAAAACGTAACGAGTGACCAAGCGGGTTCTGTGCTTGTGATAGCTGTCATCGGTGTTCTATGATAAAAATGGATAGGCACCAAACAATTTTCAATAGTTTGAGCCTACTGTGAGAAGTCTCATATTGTTAGAGAGATGAAAACGAAAATGCCGTTTTTCTCAACATTATTCATTCAATTTAGGAGAGTTCAGTTTTCACAAGCTATCTCCGCAATCCATGTAAAAGAATGAAGTTCGGTATACCGAGAATGTGGAAAGAACAAACTAATCACAATACGTATAGCCGTCACGATCGCGCCACAGCTGGTATACCGAGATCTTTCGTCGTCATCTGCCCCGGTATCAGTACAGCTCCGAACTTCTTCAACCCGCTTCAACTTACTCGAAGGTCTCGAAAAGACAGAGCTAGTTGTCTTAAGAAAACACACAAGATCCAATTCTATTCCCAGAATTTCCAAACTCTGTATAAATGTGTTTTAGTTTTTTAAATAAAATTACTTTGTTAAGATCCTATTTAGATCCGATTCTAACTTTAACACGAAAAGAAAGTTATGACTAATTAATGAAAAGAAATGCTTTCGGTCTCAATCCATTAACTTAAAAATTAATAATTTAGGATTACTCCTTTTGTCTCTTTTACAGTTGTCACTAGGGCATTTAAATTAATAATCTAATACTATCCATTTCGAACCTTATACAACATATATTATAGGGCTTAGAATTTATTCAACGTTTTGGTACAATTATTTTTGCAATTTTATAGTTTTCGGGGTTGGAGGAGAGCAGCCGAGTTTCGTAGTTTTAGAGGAAAAGGATGTAGAATCCAAATTGGAATTTTTTTTATCAATTCTATATGATATTGGAGCTTTGTTGACGCCATATAAAAAAAGATATTATGCTGAAAGTGATTTAGAGTTGTTAGGCAAGTAAAATTAAAATCGTCAAAATAATAACTATCTAATTGTAAGTAGTGATCTTTAAAAGACAACTTTCAGAAATAAAAATAGGTTAGAACTTTACGTTGCAAAATTCTTACTCAGAATTAATGAATATTCATCGTTTTAACTTTTAGAAGTAATTGAACATAGTTGCGGTAACTATAGAATCAAGTAAATTACTTCAAATTTGCAATGCAATGTACAGGGTGGTTCAAATTCGATGTCCGAATAGGCTAACTCGGAAACTATAAGAGTTAGAAAAAGAGTAGCTTCCATGTCATAATCTCGTTTTTCGAGAAACTGCTAATGCGGAAAACCTCATAGCGCTATCGTCTTTTGTTTTTCCCCTAGAGGCCAAAATTGAAAATATCGTAAAACCAGCAAGTGCAATTATCTTCGTTATTATTCTAGGTGGAGTATTATAACTAAGACATTATATGGACACTTTTTTACAGAGAATTTGATGATGTAGACAAAAAAAATTTTTCGATTTTAGATTTTGAGATATCATGACAATTTTCATTTTTTTAAATGGAAACAACCATTGATTATTCGCTTATTAAATTCTTTTTTTTTTCTAATTACAAAAATATAGGGTTCGAAAGGTCTATTTCTTATTGTTTTAGAATAAAGTTAAAAATAAACTTTTTTTATAAAATTTCCATCTAGTGTCGTCGACGAAATTAAAGTTACAGTTTCCTGTAAGTTACGGGGCGGTAGGTAAAATCTAAAAAGTTAATAATTAAATAAGAAGATAACTTCTGGTATTTAAAAACAATTAATTTTTTTAATATGTAACATTCTAACATGTAAAACTTTTCAAAATTTTCGTAATTCATCTTAAAAACAGGATTTTTAAAGTGACACTTCAAAATTTTTGAATACAAACAAATGTTGCTATGTTTATTTGAATAAAAAAAAAACATGGCGCCATCTATCAATAATTTATTAAGTCATTTAAGAATAATATTAAATATTAATAAAAAATGTGAAATAATGCAATCTATTCCAACTTTTGTATAATTACATATATAAATTAAATAGTTCAACAAATATATTTGTTTCAAATATCAGAAATATGTTTTTTTAATTTTTAATTATAGTACCGTAATTTACAGGAAACTGTAAATTTAATTTCTTGGAAGACACTAAAAGAAAAGTTAATTTTTAGCTTTATTCTAAAACAATAAGAAATAGACCTGTCAAACCCTATATTTTTGGAATCAGAAAAAAATAACGAATTTAATAAGCGAATAATCAGTGGTTGTTTCCATTTAAAAAAACGAACATTGTGATAATATCTCAAAATCTAAAACCGAAAAAATTTTTTTGACTACGTCATGAAATTCTCTGTAAAAAAGTGTCCATATAATGTCGTAGTTATAATACTCCAGCTATAATAATAACCAAGATAATTGCGCTTGCTGGTTTTACGATATTTTCAATTTTAGCCTCTAGCGGAAAAACAAAAGACGATAGCGCTATGAGGTTTTCGGCATTAGCAGTTTCTCGAAAAACGAGATCATGAGATGTAAGCTACTTTTTTTCTAACTTTTATAGTTTTCGAGTTACCCTATTCGGACATCGAATTTGAACCACCCTGTACAAATCATTTACGAAAAGCATAAAGATGAGGATAACTGCGTTTCTCATCTACCTTTAATCAAGTTTAACGAGAACTATTCCAATTTCAACTTGCGATGTGGTTCATATTAGTTTCGAAAGACGCGACAATATGTACGTTTATAACAGTTCATCGTTTGATTCAAGAAAATTGCTGGTTATATTACAGAATCGAGTCAAACTTAATATTCACGTCAGAACGTCTTCGCGAACCCAATTTAGGTGCTAGCGTCGGTGATATGTTTGAGATTACACCACTTAATAACAACTTCTAATACATCCATCGCTCGTAATTGAATCGCGAAGGCTTTAATCTAACGCTGAGGTTATTTCCCACCTCCTGCACTACACCAACCTCCCAAGCCAGTCCTGTAATTTCGCGGATAGCGTAACTTTAATTAATGGCCCGTATCGATTACAATTTAATACCGCCGAAGCAGCCGTAGCCACTTATTAGTTTTTATTGTATTTCGTTGCCGAAATAGAGATATTAACGTTAATGTGTTTTGGTAATTAAATTAAAACTAATAACTTAAATAAGCGTCTTATTCCTTTTTGTAAAACTTTTCGTTCATTTCTCATAATATTTTTTGCTGCGTTTCCTTCTTTACACATAAAGGGGTTCGCGAGAAGTCAAATAGAAGTTTGAAAGCCCCGCTAACTTTTCCTAGCTATAACGAAAATTTAGAAGAAGAACTCCGTTTTAGAGTACAAAGAAAGGTGTTGATGACGCTTTTATCCGGGTTTTGTTCTAAATATTCGTCGACGACCAGTATAATTCAATTAGGGCCTAAAATCGCTCGATACGCGGTCCTCTGGCGCCACCACCACCACCATCGCAGCTCTTTTTATCCCAAAAAAATATCACCATCAAAGCAGGCCGGGCGTAAAGAGCTCGAAATGTATCCTCGTTACGGTTCCATTTTGGTCCATTCGCCACAGCTGAAACTCCGAGCGAGATTCCAGATCCGCAATGTCACCGTATCTTCAATCTACATTAAGCAAGTCTCCGGGGATCAGATCTGCGTCACTCTTTTGGTGGTCTAGAGCTTTTATTAAATTGCTCGATATAAATAAACGATTTAAATGAACTCGGCTATAAATCGTCACGCGTCACGCCAATTTATCTTGTATAATTGCATTAAATGCAGTGCGTACTGATTTGAATTATTCACTACTTTTTAGTTCAACTATTCCAGAGAATTTCCATGGTTTAAATAAACATAATAGTTTGATTGATTGAGTTTAAATAATAAATAATTTGTTTGTTTTCAATTATAAATTTGAATTTGAATGAAACAAGAAACTAATTGTCTATAATATAATAACTCTTAATAATTAGTGTATTATTAATAGCTTAATCAAGCTTTTTGAGTAAGAATTTGTGTTGTAGAAGAATATAGACGAAAGAATTAATAGAGAAATATAGAAATTATAAATTTATTTTTATAATATATAATACTATTTCCTGATGAATTCAGTTATGTATTATTGGCCGTTGATGTTTTCTATTGTATATAATCCATGTAAAGTCGATACGAAGTAATTTTAAGGACCCCCTGACAGATAGATAACCTCAATTTGATTTTTTTCTCAATTTCTTATTCAAATCCTTAATTACTCAGTTAAAGGTATTGAAAATGATAATCTTAGCATAATTAAAATGGAAATCACAAAGAACTTTTGTGTAATTAATGAAATTTTAGATGAAAATTCATAACCTCAACATTTGAGCATTTTGGGAATTTTGAATATATGTAGAAGAAAATGATCAGATATCTGAATAGCAATTTAAAGAAGCATTAAAACTACATGATTTCATACATAAATATAGTTATTAAAAAAAAACTAAATAATATTTAATCAAATTAAATTAGTGACATTTCAAATGTTAAAGTTGGTAATAGCAGAAATTTTTAAAAACGAATTTCAAGTTAATGAACTTGACCAATCAGGAAACACTATTTCTTAATTTTAACATTAAACAAAGGAAAATTAAAAAAATTTAGTGTTATTTTGAACTTGATAGAGAACGCACGCAAATTTTGTCTCGTCAAACATCATAAGCAACGTTTTAGGTTATGTAAAAAGATAAATGTTGACATAACCTCAAAAAAAAAGTAATTTGAAGAATTTCTCCGATTCAAAGAAAAAGAAAAGAAGTCACCCTAATGAAGAAACAGAATCCTGTACTGTAGACTTCATTATTATACAACCCTGGTGAAGAAACATCATTTTGGTTCCCGTTCCTGACAATCCCTGAATCCCGTACCGTGGACTTATTTATCCTACAACCAACAGACTAAGCTAAGTGTTGTTATTTTTTTTAGATTTATACTTGTTAATTTAGTTAACAATTCACTTACCTTCATAATAATTCATTTCATAACTCCTTATTTACTTTACTTTATTTTTTTTGTGATTATGTTGTTTCTTCTTAAACAAGATATTTTCCTTAATTTGATGGAACAATAATATTAATCTTACTTCGTATTAACTAAAACTTAGGAAATTTGTTATCAATTAATCACATTTAATTCGTTGAATTTTACATTAAAGATTTGTTTACGAGTTAACTCAAACGTGTGAACCGGCTATTACTCTGAACAGTCTCACGAGCTCACGCTCGATTAGACTTGACAACGTCGCTAGTTCCGGAATTAAAATTTCAATTACATTTTTAAAATTAAACAGTTAAATTATTTATTGTTTTCAACTTTAATAGATTAGATTTAATAAAATTATGAATTAAAAAAAAACATTACAGTAAGTTTCTACCGCAAATGTTCAACAAACGCAAGTCAAACAGGCGAAGACAGCTGGTGCAAATGTCGCAATTGAATCTAGAGAAGAATTTAATAATTTCCATCACGATAAAATACCACTAACTTGCAAAAGTTCAAGAAGTCATCAAATCAATCTATGATTTACTGCAACACCACCGACATGAGCTGCATACAAATTGGGAATATTTCATTTACCTATTGCAAAATCATATCAACCTCTTTGTTATAATGATTTATACAAATTTTATTGAATGCGGAAAATTTAAATTAATAGTTTAAAATGTGCTGCGGATGTGAAGAGAATGAGAGGGTGAAAATAACTTGACAAGCTCATTGTATTCCGCGGCAACGGTAGCTTAGAATAATCGGGTGAGCTGTAAAGGATGAAATAAATCTTGTGTCAAGTCCTGTACCAACTGCTGGAATTAGCGGCGACAGGTTGTCGCCATATCTCCAATTTGCATTAAACGAACGCTGGGGCACCCATTTTCAGCAACCCTTACAGAAAAAGGAGGATATCCTTGAAATCGCTTCAGTTCGAAAAGGGACGATATTTTGATTAAAGGTCCGCATTTTCCTATTTATATGGCGAATTTAATTTCGACCACCGCAGGCGACCGGCATTGACGACGGGTTGAAAATTAAAGGGGCCGGTCGTGGCGGCATCGGACCGTTCCGTAGTTTTCAATTTTGCGGCATGAAAGGCATTCATCTGGCGACAGATGCTTATCGCCAGCCTTTTTCGGAAAAGGGGGCCAAAACCTTTCGCGATGAATACGACGCGGTTGTGGACGTCGCTTTGTAGACCCCTTTGTCGGTTTCAGGTGGAAAATTACCCTGAAAAAGCTTCCGTTGACTTCATTTCGCACGGACGGAGACGCGAACCGGCATCTCCTTCTCTTATTTGCCGGATGGAATTTTATTTTCAAAAGGTCTTCTCCGCTTTATACTTTATGCGTTTTCACGACGGCTGCCAACAAACGTTGATTAGATTTCTCATTATTTCCCTTTTATACTATTTTAAATAAACGCTTTAAACTACGCGGTTTTATCATTTTCTGACTGTAAATAAATTTGCTTTTTTAAAAATCTTTAATAAAACAGTATTTTTAATAGTTTTTTAATTTATAACATTTCTACATTTACTAGTTGTTTTGTAATAATTGCAAAGCTTTCTGTAGATACTAACAAAAGGAACTAAAAATATAAGAAGGACCGTGTCGTTATATATACAACAAAGGAAAACTTTAATTGCTCCAAACGGACAAAACAACTGAGCACGTTTCACAATAGCGTTCTTTGGATTTTATAAACACAAAGAATGAACGTTACGGCGAAAGCTTGGAGTTAAAAAAAGTTCAAAGTTGACTCCTGTTTGAGTTGTTGTCGTTCAGTTTATGCGAAAGAAATAAAAGGGGGGCCGGTTGAGAAGCGCGAAGCGAATCTGAATAGGGGATGAAGGGAGAGAACATCAGGAAAAGTTCGTCGGCAAATGGAAGATACAGCGTTGAATTCGCAATTTGACATTCGTTAATTTTTAAAGAAATGTGAAAGGAATGAAAATGTTTCGACAAAGTGGTCCCTGCCCTAAAGCCAAAGGGATTATTAAAGGGCATATATTTAAATCTTCTCTATCAAAACACTCAAAATGCACCGATGTTTGCGTGTAAATTAATTTAGGACGTAATTAAAACGATATATCTCGTGTAAATGCTTTATATCCGGTAACAGGGCGAGAATGAATTGCAGTGTCGAAGTAATAAAGTATTATTATGAGATTTAGGTTGGATTTAAATCGATATAGAATGCAGTGAATAAAATTGAGATGGATTAATTAGTTACAGAAGATGAACCGCAACTATAAATTAGAATCTCTAATTTATTTTTCTTTTTACTTTAAAGATATAATATTACAAAGAAAATTGGAAGACTTTCAACTCGGTAACGTACGGTACTGAGCTAGTTAATTCCTCTTCGCCAAGTCCCACCAGTCTTTTTGAACAAACCGTTAAGTAGTAGTTGTTGACTTAAGCCTTATGATTTAGTAGTAAACTTCGAAGCCGTCCCACCGGATAATACTTCTTAGAGTTCGTCTCGGGCTTATCCGAAAAGCAACTGTACTTCGTCCGCCTCTTCCGTCCACCGTTGCCCCAAATATCCTCCAAACGAAAAGTTCACCCCAAATGGCGTTTAGGGCGATTTGGCAGAAGTAATGGATACCGACGGCCGGCTTTAACTCGAGTTCAGAGCCGGTTCTTTTCTCTTTGATTCATCAGAAACACTGACAGACCGTATTACATATATAGGGCTCCATATAAATCGTTTACAGGATAAAATAAAAAAAATCGAAAAAGTTTTTAATACATCTTCCCCCAAGTTGTTGGAAGTGTACATGTAAAATTTTCTGCATAGTTCGGGCGGCATTTTTAATTTCCGGTTTATTAAATATGGAAAGTTCGAAAAGAGGGGGACTAAAGACGAAGTTTAAATTGAATTTGAGTGAGAGTCGCCCGTCTTCGTAAAGACTTTTTCCCGGAAGTGTACGAAACAGGTAAATTTAATTTCAGCGGGAAATTCGAAAATGTTGCGGGACGGCAATAATCTCAACCCTTAGAATGATGTTAAAACAAGACATTTCCTCTCTCAAAATTACTCATTTGCATTACGTTTTCCTTTAATCACAAATTTACAGAACGAATAACATTCTATATACATTTATGTGAACCTAAATAAAGAATTTCATCTTAACTTGAAAAGGAAAGGAAAAAAATGGAGGATTCGTGTCTGCAAAAAAAAAGGGGAAACGCGGAAGAGAAAAACGGTTAAGAACCTGATGAAAATATACAATGAGGCCATAAGCACCCGCTCACGCAAACCTTTGAACCGGCTGGGACTTACGTTCTCAGCAGAAAAACGCGCTTTTTTGTACGGTAAAATTGACGTCAACGTCCCTTTCTTTGTGAACGAGACATTTGCAAAAGAGAAGCATGCGGACACATTCATCAAGGAACAGTTAAAGAAGACTCACGGATAATTATTGCTTTGAATAGAATATACGATGTTCAACGCAACGTTTTCATTTAAATCGTTACAAAAAAATGTTCCCAAGTTTTTCGGTAAATAATGAATTTTCTTTTTTTTTTTGATAATGTTTTGTGTCGTGTTTGGAGATATTTATATATTTATCAGAAATAAATGTACGAAATAACACGAATATGTCAAGGTTGATTTATATTTCGTAATTTGTTGGGTTTTTCTAAATCCATAACAAAAGTTTATATAAATAACGATCATTTATGAAACTGGAATATGATAAAATGTTAACTAATGATGAAATTGATTGATTTTTATGCGAGTGACAAAATTTTATTTTATGATCTACAATTAAATAGATGTTGATATAATTCTTTTTTAATTGAAACTAATAGGGCATTAAAATATCTATAAATCATTTTTTATTTTATTTTTTGGTACTAAAGTGAGTGAATTTCACTTAAAATGCAATATACAAAAATATATTTCCATAGAAACCAGGAAACACCTACTTTTTTATTCCACATAACATGCAACATCTCCGAATGTTTCTAGTTCAAATATTAATTCTAGTGACAATGGTAGGTGACGGTAGTTAACATAAGATATCACGATGTTGCACATTTTTATTGCACTAAAACTAGAACTAACACTAGACCTAGATCTAGAAACATTCGGGTTTAGACCTAGAACTTTCTAGTTTTACATTAGCACTATCACTAGAACTAACACTAGACTGAGAACAAACCACAAGTGTAAAACTGTTAGTTGTAAAGTGTTAGTTTTACACTAGCACTATCAGTAGAAGTAACAGAAGACGTAGAACTAGAATCATTCGGGTTTAGCCATCTTGGTAGACGTGTGGCTAAACCCTAATGCTTCTAGTTCTAATATTAGTTCTAGTGACAGTGATAGGTAGCGCTAGTTAACATGAGATATCACAATGTTGCACATTTTTATTGAACTAAAACTAGAACTAATACTAGAGCTAGAACTAGAAACTTTCGGGTTTAGCCGTGTATCTGAAGACGCACGGCTAAACCAGAAACTATCTAGTTCTAGGTCTAATGTTAGTTCTAATATTGCACTAACATTAGCTTTGTTTGGTATCTTGCACTAACGTACACCAGTGCACACTTTTTCTTAAAAATAGTGTTTGGTAGACTGGTGCAAACAAGTGTAGATCGTGCCGCCGCGTTTGGTAAGCGATTGAGTTTTAAAAGTGCAGACACTTTTCACACCGACTCGCCGGCAAGTGTAGGAAGTGTAGTGTAAGTCGACATAACCTTTAAGACGTATTTAGTTTTTTGAAAGTGTCAAAGTTAGATTTATTTAAACAAAAATAAAATATTGTAAGCTAGTAAAAACAATAAATAACAGTTTGATTTGTAGAAAACGTTCTATTCAATTAAAATTAAAAACCGAATAGGAAGTTCTCCGGTTAAATATAATGGCTAAAATTGCAACACTGCTAAATGTTTAGCGGAACTGTTTCTGTTGTAGGTATCATTTACTTTCCGGAATTCTGTTACTTCAAAACGACTGGATAAACTTTCAAACAACTCCCTAGATATTCTAAAATGCTTTTTAAACTGTACAGGGTGTCCCAATTTCGATGTCCGCATAGGCTATCTCCGAAACTAAAAGAGATAGAAAAAAAGTAGCTTACATGTCATGATCTCGTTTTTCGAGAAAATGCTAATGCCGAAAACTCCGAACAGCTATCGTCTTTTGTTTTCGTCCTATCGGCAAAAACTGAAAATTATGCGAAAACGACAATCGCGAATATCTCACTTATTATCAAAGATGGAGTTTTATAAATAAAACATTATATGGGCAACTTTTTACGAAGAATTCAGTGGCGTAGGTAGAATTTTTTTCCCGTTTTTTATTTTCGAGATTTTTGACGTAACTTTATTTTTTTAAATGGAAACCATAGTTGGCTATGACCTAAAATAATTTGTTATTTTCTTCTGATAACAAATATATATAGTTTGTGGGGCATATTTCTTATAGTTATTGAATAATTAACAAAAATTCATTTTGTTCTATCTAAACATAATGTATGTATTTAAAAGTTAATGTTGCTATGGTGATAACCATACATACTATGATGGAACATAATGTATCAAATAATTGCCAAAGTTTGTATTTAAAAATTCGATAACAACTCTGGCATTATGAGCTGGTATGATGCACCAGCATGTTAGGTGTCAAAGTATAACAAAACTAAATAAAACTTTACAATGAACTTCGAAAATTATGAAAATGTAACATGATGGAATGCTATATGTTATCAGATAAGAATGCGACGTTAGCCGCGGAATTATATTTCACAAAGTATTCGGAAAGAAGACAACCGCACGTAAGAACCTTCAACCGGTTAGCAGAAAGTTTAATAGATTTTTGGTCCATCCCCAAACCACGTGCAAAAACATACCAAAATGGCCTGCAAGAGGATGAAGTCAATGTGTTGGCTTCACTTGCGATAAATCCATCAACATCTTGCAGAGAAATTGAACAAGACGTCTGACCCAAAAACCGCTGCTTCCGAATATGAAAGAAAAATATGTATAAACCATACAAAGCGGGCCTAACTCATTATTTACGTGCAGGAGATGTCAATCTAAGATTAGAATTTTGTAGATGATATTTAGAAAAATTAAATAATCTGCTGTTTGTTCAAAATGTCATCTGGACCAATGAAGTCTCTGAGTGTTCAAAGAAGGTTGAGGTTCAATGTATGGTGTGCCCTTTTAGATAATAGAATGTTGGCATATAGTATCTACCATAAAAACTTAAACTCAGGTAATACCTCAATATATCAAGGCAGCACATTGTGCCTTTGGTCGACAATTTACCATTAAATAAGTCTCAAATGATATATTTTCAATATGACGGAGCACCAGCACATAATGCCAGAGTTGTCAGTGAATTTTTAAGTACTACTACAAACTTTGGCAATAATTGGAAACAATGGGCACGTTCAGCCGGTGTCAACTGTTAAGTTGCTATATTAGCAGTCGCGGCTGAACGATATGCTAAGTCAGCGCTGTTACGCAGCAGTTTAGTAAATATCTCAGCGTAAGTAATCTGCGCTTAGTTTGTCAGCGGTTGTGAAATTCTAGGTTAGGATTAATATTTTTTGTTTCTCCCCTTTAATTTTGAAAACTGGCAGAACTGTATAAAATGAAATGAGCCTTAAAATCAACATCATCATCCATTATCTCTTGCAATAACACAAAATTTTCAAAAATATTATTGTTGGCCATAGTTTTAGGTTATGCTGAACTGCTAATTCTCAATTGCTTGTTCAGCCGATTTCGTTCCGCTGTATTAAAGCTCATACAACTAGCTGACTGATTTAATTCAACTGTTGACACCTGCTGAACGTACCCAATGTTTTCCATCGTGGCATTGTTATCACCATAACAACATTAAGTTTTAAATACATACAATAGTTTTAGAAAGAACAAAAAAAATTGATACATTATGTTCCATCATAGTATGTATGGTTATCACCATAGCAACATTAACTTTTAAATACATACATTAGTTTTAGATAGAACAAAATGAATTTTTGTTAATTATTCAATAACTATAAGAAATATACCCCACAAACTATATATATTTGTTATCAGAAGAAAATAACAAATTATTTTAGGTCATAGCCAACTATGGTTTCCATTTAAAAAAATAAAGTTATGTCTCAAATCTCGAAAATAAAAGATGGGAAAAAAATTCTACCTACGCCACTGAATTCTTCGTAAAAAGTTGCCCATATAATGTTTTATTTATAATACTCCATCTTTGATAATAAGTGAGATATTCGCGATTGTCGTTTTCGCAAAATTTTCAGTTTTTGCCGATAGGGCGAAAACAAAAGACGATAGCTGTTCGCAGTTTTCGGCATTAGCATTTTCTTGAAAAACGAGATCATGACATGTAAGCTACTTTTTTTCTATCTCTTTTAGTTTCGGAGATAGCCTATGTGGACATCGAAATTGGGACACCTGTACATCAGAATATTTGGGAACTACATCCTCAAAGTATTTATCGATGCAAGTTCTTTTATCTTTTTTACTTAAAAGTAAAAATACATTTTCTTCATCATCGCTGTCCAATTCTTCAAAAATCATATCATTGTCTTCACTTTCGGTGTCAGACTTTAATAGGGTCACTACAGGCACCATTTCCTTTTTTGATTTATTCATCTTGATTCTTTGATCAATAATAAATTATTCAACTTCCTACAGAAATAATAAAGTTTACATAACCTATAACTGTCATAATAATCCGTTTTACCAAACACCTAAAATTGTTACACTTATGCACTTTGAAAATGTGTTGAAAACTGAGAGTTGTCAACTGCACTACACTTGCTACACTAGGAGTATTTATAGCAAGTGTACCAAACACAGCTACTATCACTAGAAGTTGTGAAGTCTGAAGATGTACGGCTAAACCCGATACTTTCTAGTACTAGGTCTAGTGTTAGTGATAGTTTTACACTAGCACTATCACTAGAACTAACACAAGACCTAGAACTAGAATCATTTGGGTTTAGCCGTCTTAAGGGACGTGTGGCTAAACCCGAATGTTTCTAGTTCTAGGTCTAGTGTTAGTTTTAGTTCTACACTAGCACTGTCACTTGAACTAATACTAGAAATAGAACTAGAATCATTCGAGTTTAGCCGTCTTGAAGGACGTGCGGCTAAACCCGAATGTTTCCAGTTCTCGCTCTAGTATTATTTCTAGTATTGCACTAACACTATCACTAGAAGTTCTGAAGTCTGAAGACGCATGGCTAAACCCGATACTTTCTAGTTCTAGGTCTAGTGTTAGTTCTAGTTTTACACTAGACCTATCCCAAGAATTAACACAAGACCTAGAACTAGAATCATTTGGGTTTAGCCGTCTTAAAAGGTGTGTGGCTAAATCCGAATGTTTCTAGTTCTCGGTCTTCTGTTAGTTCTAGTTTTACACTAGCACTATCATAAGAACTAACACTAGACAGAGAACTAGAAACTTTCGAGGTTAGCCACACGTCCCTCGGGACGGCTCAAGTTTTACACCAGCACTGTCACTTGAACTAACACTAGAAATAGAACTTGAATCATTCGGGTTTAGCCGTCTTTAGGGACGTGCGGCTAAACCCGAATGTTTCCAGTTTTCGCTTTAATGTTAGTTCTAGTATTGCCGTAACACTATCATTGGAACTAACACAAGTCCCATAACTAGAATCATTCGGATTTAACCGTCTTGAGAGACGTGCGGCTAAACCCGAATGTTTCTAGTTCTCGGACTTGTGTTAATTCTAGTTTTAATTGTTATTCAGCGTTAGATTGTGGTATATTTTTATTGAACGAAAAACAGAACTAGCACTAAACCTAGAACCAGAAATATTTGGGTTTAGCGGTGCGTCTTTTAAGACGACCGAAATCTCAAGTTTGTCATAAGGACGTCAGCTTTTTCCAAGCAAATTATTAAGTTATAAGTTATTAAATTACTATTAAGCTATGTTGCATTTTATGTGGGACAGTGCAAGTGCATAGTAGTTTCGTTACTATGGTTACTGCATTCATACATTGTTGTATAACATTCTCGGTATGTCAAAACTAAGTTATATGCTATATGTATCAAAACTAGGTACATGAACAAAGATGTTTTAAGTGTCTTATTATGTGTATCAACTTGGCCTAACAAAAAATTATAGTCTTTGTCATCCTCCATTTATTAAATATTGAAACCATCAAATCTATAATTTGCAATAATATAAAAATTAATTATTCAATTACATTCCTCCAGGATTTCCCGGAATTTAATCATGATTCATCGATAATTCGTTGCCTTAACTCTGCAAGACTTTCAAGTTTTGTTTTATAAGCTCGACTTTGAAGTATTTCCATTAAATCCAGTCTTTAGGATTGAGATATGGTGCACGAGGAGGCCATTCAACACTACTAATCCATTTTCTAGGAAAAATCTAGATACCGTCGAACATTTACGCGAAAATGTACTGGATTCAAATTGGCGTCAAACAGATTTCTCATTGAAGATACGATTTCATTTACATGTAAAATTTCATACTTATCAGCTTTTAAGTATTCTGCGATAAAGATTGACCCAAGCATCAAAGTACCTATTATACGTAACCATACATTTAACTTTTATGGACTTTGAGTACGGTTTTCACATATCTAATGGGGATTTACATCATTCTAATACCTTACATTATACCGATTTGAATTCTCACGCAATGTAAAGGTTGCTTCGTTAATGAATGGTGATTTCGTTTTATAATCTTTTTACACCTGGCTACGCCTCGTGTAAAAATGACATATACACGTGAGTGATAAAGCTAAGTTTTCTCACTTTAATATTACAAATTAACGTGATATTTATAAATTTCTTACAACGATTAAAATTCTACTTTACGTAATCTAACAGCCATCATCAACATATAAACAGTGTTGGAAACATAGATAGGAATCCATGCGATTGCTCCAAGCAGAGACAAAGAACGAATGAAGTTCTTCCGTTCATTCTTTCGATCTTCATAATCAGGATAATGTCAATTGTACTGGTTTGTCTAATATAATTTTAATTCTACAAATAATAATGCTTCAGTTTCTATAGGAAGACTTACAACAACTTCAAACGAAGCATCCGAAGTGCCTATGGTAGGAAATAATCTTTTCCGAACGAATTTTCTCACATCCCTAATAATTTTGTACTTTGCACACTTAATTAATACCAGATTCAGTCGTCTAAACATTTTCCACAATTTTTCTCAAAAATCAACCAAATTCTAGTGCTTCTATGTGTTTCCAAGATTTTGATGCATATTTGAAAATCAGGCACATACTGTTTACCTTAAACAAACTATCAGTTTCTGCATCTGGGATATAGTTTGTCCAAATGGTAAACTTTTCTTTGTAATATTGCGTTGGTGACAGTGGTAAGTAGCGCTAGTTAACATAAGATATCACTATGTTGCATATTTTTATTGAATTAAAACTAGAACTAACACTAGAACTAGAAACATTCGGGTTTAGCCGTGCGTCTTAAGACTTAGCACTTAGCACTATCACTAGAACTAACACAAGACCTAGAACTAGAATCATTTGGGTTTAGCCGTCTTAGGAGATGTGCGGCTAAACCCGAATGATTCTAGTTCTCGGTCTTCTGATAGTTCTAGTTTTACACTAGCACTATCACTAGAACTAACACAAGACCTAGAACTAGAATCATTTGGGTTTAGCCGGCTTAAGAGACGTGTGGCTAAACCCGAATGTTTCTAGTTCTAGGTCTAGTGTTAGTTTTAGTTCTACACTAGTACTGTCACTTGAACTAATACTAGAAATAGAACTAGAATCATTCGAGTTTAGCCGTCTTGAGGGACGTGCGGCTAAACCCAAATGTTTCCAGTTCTCGCTCTAGTGTTAGTTCTAGTATTGCACTAACACTATCACTAGAAGTTGTGAAGTCTGAAGATGTACGGCTAAAACCGATACTTTCTAGGTCTAGTGTTAGTGATAGTTTTAGACTAGCACTATCACTAGAACTAACACAAGACCTAGAACTAGAATCATTTGGGTTTAGCCGGCTTAAGAGACGTGTGGCTAAACCCGAATGTTTCTAGTTCTAGGTCTAGTGTTAGTTTTAGTTCTACACTAGCACTGTCACTTGAACTAATACTAGAAATAGAACTAGAATCATTCGAGTTTAGCCGTCTTGAGGGACGTGCGGCTAAACCCAAATGTTTCCAGTTCTCGCTCTAGTGTTAGTTCTAGTATTGCACTAACACTATCACTAGAAGTTGTGAAGTCTGAAGATGTACGGCTAAAACCGATACTTTCTAGGTCTAGTGTTAGTGATAGTTTTAGACTAGCACTATCACTAGAACTAACACAAGACCTAGAACTAGAATCATTTGGGTTTAGCCGTCTTAAGAGACGTGCGGCTAAACCCGAATGTTTCTAGTTCTAGGTATAGTGTTAGTTTTAGTTCTACACTAGCACTGTCACTTGAACTAATACTAGAAATAGAACTAGAATCATTCGAGTTTAGCCGTCTTGAGGGACGTGCGGCTAAACCCGAATGTTTCCAGTTCTCGCTCTAGTGTTAGTTCTAGTATTACACTAACACTATCACTAAAAGTTGTGAAGTCTGAAGATGTACGGCTAAAGCCGATACTTTCTAGTTCTAGGTCTAGTGTTAGTGATAGTTTTAGACTAGCACTATCACTAGAACTAACACAAGACCTAGAACTAGAATCATTTGGGTTTAGCCGTCTTAAGAGACGTGCGGCTAAACCCGAATGTTTCTAGTTCTAGGTATAGTGTTAGTTTTAGTTCTACACTAGCACTGTCACTTGAACTAATACTAGAAATAGAACTAGAATCATTCGAGTTTAGCCGTCTTGAGGGACGTGCGGCTAAACCCGAATGTTTCCAGTTCTCGCTCTAGTGTTAGTTCTAGTATTGCACTAACACTATTACTAAAAGTTGTGAAGTCTGAAGATGTACGGCTAAAGCCGATACTTTCTAGTTCTAGGTCTAGTGTTAGTGATAGTTTTACACTAGCACTATCACTAGAACTAACACAAGACCTAGAATTAGAATCATTTGGGTTTAGCCGTCTTAAGAGACGTGTGGCTAAACCCGAATGTTTCTAGTTCTAGGTCTAGTGGTAGTTTTAGTTCTACACTAGCACTGTCACTTGAACTAATACTAGAAATAGAACTAGAATCATTCGAGTTTAGCCATCTTGAGAGACGTGCGGCTAAACCCGAATGTTTCCAGTTCTCGCTCTAGTGTTAGTTCTAGTATTGCACTAACACTATCACTAGAAGTTGTGAAGTTGAAGATGTACGGCTAAAACCGATACTTTCTAGTTCTAGGTCTAGTGTTAGTGATAGTTTTACACTAGCACTATCACTAGAACTAACACAAGACCTAGAACTAGAATCATTTGGGTTTAGCCGTCTTAAGAGACGTGCGGCTAAACCCGAATGTTTCTAGTTCTAGGTATAGTGTTAGTTCTAGTGATAGTACTAGTGTAAAACTAGAATTAACACAAGACCTAGAACTTGAATCATTCGGGTTTATCCGTATTGAGAGACCTGCGGCTATAAACCCGTTTCAAACACATGATAGAAATGCATTTCTACAGCAGTAGTCACACCATCTCATTCCACCAATAGTACTGCTAAAAGGCAACCTTAATCTAGCATATGCTGCCTCTAATTTTGTATTTTGCACACTTAATACCAGGTTCAGTTGTTTAAACATTTTTCACAATTTTCTCAATCAATTTCTCAATCATAAGCCAAATTCTAGTAGTTCTATATATTTCCAAGATTTTGATGCAGATTTGAAAATCAGGCATACCGTTTACCTTAAACAAACCATCAGTTTCTGCATTCGGGATATATTATAGTTTCTCCAAATGTTATATTTTTCTTTTTATTATCGTTTTTAATTACTCGAAAAATATCATTAAATTCTTAGTCTGACATTCTAAAATGTTTATTTTCATCGTGTAGGAGTTCATTATATAATGTGACAAATTCTCTTTGTATGTCCCTGAATTTTAATATACTTTATTTCAGGCGTAATTTTTATTAAACTTGAAATGCAAAACATTTTTGCACTTTTCAAACACCAAGCTGGCTGCTGATAGATCACCATTTGAAATTCATTGAAAATTGAGTGGAACGCGAGTGGCTCGTAGCTTAACCGTTCGTTGATTGACGGTGTAAATGAGCCTTTATTCTGTAATGTACGAAAATCGGTAAAGTAGATTTTTTAGTATTCCAATTTGTGGCTCCTACTTTATAGTTTAAATATATATTATTCAGCTTGTATGATCAAAGATCTTTTAACATACAAATCAAAAAAATGTGTAATAGCCGGCTCCTCCACCAATTCTTTCAATAATTTTTTTTAATCGATTACATTTTATATAATATATTTTAAATAAGTTAAATGAATTGACACAACAAAAAAATTTCTACAATAAGTTTTCTTTGATAATCTTACCTTGGTAAGTGAGATGAAAATGACAAAGGAAAAGAACGATCGTAGCCCAGAAAACCATTTCCGTTGAAACCCCCCGAAGAGTGTCGTCTACTTGCTACACAAGTTGAGAAATCTAGTTCATAAAATTACCTTTCAATAACCTATATTGGTCCATTACTCTAACCGTACTTCTCAAACAAGTGGTTACGGGACAAAGGAACCGACGCTAAAGAATTTCACAAATTTATCTCTCTCGATATTTAGAAAAGAAGGTTTAAAATTATTAAAAAATTGATTTACTTATCATCAATTACGCGAAAATGCTATTTTCTTTACTAAGATTCGAATCGCAACGTTGTCTGTGTACGCGATATTTAAAATGAATTGTTTTAATAAATAGTGTTATCTCGGTTTGGCGGTTTCTGCAGTAACTGACTCCTGTTTTCAGGATACCGGTATATGAAGGGATGAATTTTCCGAGGACGCATGCGTCGTTATTTAGTATTCTACTTCTCGATTGCCTCTCGGTCACTACGTGTACACATACCACGTAACCGGAAGAGACAAGGAGGTGTTTGAGTTCTATACAGTAAGTAAAAAAGAATAAAACATAATTTTTCTTTTTCCACGAATTGGGGATATTATTTTCCCATTTGTGTGTAATGATCTATTTTATAACACAATTTTATGATTAGAAAGAATGATGCCACGTTGTAAATTGGAAATTTCTAGTACATATTGTTTGTATTTACATTGGAAGCCACATAATGTTAATTTGACTAAATAACGAAGTTGTGTTAACAATTAAACAAACCTGTCAGCATAAATTGAAGTGTATTTAGTTTGAAATGAAATGATGGTTTAATTAGTTACTATTAATTGGATAATTTTACATTAATAGTGATTTTTCAATAATTTTGTAACGATTTTCAGAAATTTAACACTTCTGCTTGGTTAAAAATTCGGAACTAAAGTCAGAGTTTTCATTTAAAATGGTATTAATTTATAGAGAAGAAAATCAATATGGTTAAATGTGGATAAAAATACATCTTTACTAACAAATTTATTCAGACTGGATCAAAACACAACCTTTATAAAAAAATGAAAGTTTTAAGATACTTGGTAACAATTAGGCAAAGTTAGCTTGTAACTTCAACGTTGATGGTGCAAAAATGTATGATATAAAGAAAAATCGGGAAAAAATAGCATCCTATATTAAATATGCTGATTAAATATCATATATTATATATTAAATATCGAGAATGGAATACTATCCACGAAAAGATTTAGTTTCTGATGGAAAAATCTATAAAAACAAGGAATTTAAAGCAAAGTGGTTTTGAAAACACGATGAAGTCTGCAATGCTGATAAAAGTGGATTGTTCTGGAAAGTTTTCCCAAACAAGATATAAGTTTCCTGAGAAAAGCGAAAAGCACGAGACAGAAAAGTGTCCAAAACTAGAATTACCATTATGTCTTGTGTCAATACTAATAAATAAACAAGTTTTTATTTATAGAGAAAGTGGGATTACCTAAGGCGTTTAAAAATATTGATCTTACACTGTATTGCCATCAAATTAAGCAAATCTATTCCATATTCGTGTTTAATGACGAATTCTTTTATCTTCAGTCGGAAGCGCTTGTTGAAATAAAGTTAATCAATTCATGCATAACTTAGTATGCATAAGTTATTATGCATAAGATTGTATGCATAAGTTGATAGTATTATACAGTGTTCCTGAATTGCAGCTACAAACGCCGCCCGTAATTCTAAACTTAAACAAATTTAATATAATAATTTTCACATTATTTTTTATCAAATTTGATTAATTAATTTATCGTTATCAATGGTTCCATTTTAGGCACCGTGTGTTTTTCAACTAAACCTTAAAAGAAAACTTTAATTGAAAACTTCAGTTTACAAACTGTGTAATTGCATTTAAACAGAATAAGTTAATTAGATGCACACTGTTAATTATAAATATAATTTCATATTATTATATGACATATGTTGTCATATTTTAAACATAATACACCTCTATCTAATTATCGGTACGCCAATTATCTATAATTAATACACATGTCATAATCGTTAGTTGTCCATTATCAACAATATAAGTAATTATATTATTATAACGAATAAAGGTGGTAACACATTCACGCGCCGCATCCGATTCGTAAATCCTAAATCAGTCCTGTAAGTAGTCGTAAAAGTAAACGGGTTTATGGTACTTGGGAGAAAAGGTTGAATGGAAAACAATTTTTCACATTACTTTTTGATTTAATGGATGATGTGTTAAAAGGTCTATTCTAACTATTCTAATTTTTTCTTTTGCATCATTGAGAAGAGCAGGATTTGATATTTTGTATTTTTTTCTATTTGTTCTAAATACTTTTCCTTTTATCCCATCGTTTTGTCGGTTTCTTCTTCTAAATATGGAATCGATTTTGTTATTCCTGTGTACTCCTAGGGCCTAGGCATCGTGCCACGTTAGACTATTTTTGGCCATATTTTATTACTGGTCATTTTCAATAATATCTTATATCAAAGATCACAAACACGTGTTCAGTTCCAAGCACACTATGCAGCCTATCTATAATAAACAACCTGTTTATACACGTACATACTTGTGTGAGCCGTCGTAGTTTTAAAAGTCCTATTTATAGAGGTAAAAAGTCGTTAAGTGAAAAAATCCTACTTATAGAAATAGGAATGGATAAAAATGTATCCTAGTTATAGAAGTTAAAATTGGCACAAATAAAAAGTATTTTTCAGTAAAAACGCTCGACAAGCATTTGGATCCAGATTATAAAGGTTTCCAATTTATACATGGCTGACTTATTCCGGTTTACCTGTAGAAAATGAACAACGCCAGCTTCATATAAACTTGCCATCTATCACTATTTTTATTTTGTGTAATGTATGCATAGAAAAAGTTAAAATATAATTTCCATTGTAAAAACACACTTTGATGGAGTGCGGGAAGTTAGCCCCCCATTATTTGATTTTTAAATTTTTCATTGTTCTAGATTGTTCTAGAGTTGTTCTACATTGTTCCAAAACGGCAAATAGAAAAAATAAAAACAAAATAAATTTTTTCTGGTTACACGGACATTAATTTTGCAAAATCATATCTTAAAAATACAGCAAAATGCAGACTTAACAAACAAAATAACATAATCTAACTATTCGATCAGCAAACAAAAAAATACTATTTGTATTATACATTATGTATTATGAACTAAATATCTCTGTGTCCCACCGACATAGAGATATATTTATATATACTATATATTTATTATAAATTATTGTATATTTATATACACTGCTCAACAAAATTAGGGGAACACGTTTTCCGAAATCTGTAACTTTTTAAATAATAGTTCTAAGCAAATCAAATTTGGTTTGCTTCAACGACATATATTTAACTAAAGAAAATTACAAAAACAATGTTACAACTCTTAGTTACTTCTAAGTTATACTTAAAAATATAAATTAATAACGCAAAACAAAGTGGAAAAAATGTCAAGTATGCTTTGAATTCGCGAATGAAAGCCTACTAAAGATTAATTCATCAATTTTCGTGGATTAGAAGCGTCATAAAGCATCTTAGTGAAGTGCAAGTTGCTCGTGTTGTCACTCTTATTCAGCATAACCACTCTATTCGACATGTTAGCAGGAATCTTCGAGTTTCCCCTTCTGTTATTTAGCGTTTATGGGATTGGTTTCGGGAGACTGGCCGATAATCAAGACCGATTTCTTGTACACCACGAGACCTCCTAAACGACCTCATGGAATCAAGACGAGCTCATGGAATCGAAATTTCTGATGAAATTGTTAGAAAGAGATGAAAAGAAGCGAATTTAAAACCTAGAAGACCTGTCCATGAACCACGCCTTAAGTAGCATCACAAAGCAGCGCGAATGACGTTTGCTCTGGATCACAGAGATTGACAACTTCGTCACTGGACGCCTGTACTATTTAAAGACGAGTGTATATAGACGTCCTGGTGAACGCTACGCAGCCGCTACTATACAGGAAGTGAATAGATTTGGTCGGGGATCAGTTATGGTTTGGGCTGGAATCAGTGTAGACAACAGAACAGATCTTGTTGTTGTTCCTGGTAGACTAAATGCCATGAATTACATAGAAAACATCTTGGACCATGTGGTGCCAGCTTCATATAATATAGGGTCGGTCAAAATTTCATCCTAATGCAGAACAATGCAAAGCCACATACCGCAGGCATCACCAGAAACTTTTGGCAAGAACGTGGAATTCAAATCATGGAATGTCCGGCGTTAAGTAAGGAACCTGAATCCTATGGAACACATCCTATTCAATTGAGATAGCAAAATAGCAGTAACTAACCATGACAACCAAAAGTTTCAGATATCAAAAGTTAATTATTGTCTCTATAAAGTATCTGAAACAACTGGTTGCCATGGTTACGTATGGCTACTGCTATTTTTCTACCTCAAATGAATGGGTAATCATGAAACTTGAACATGAAACATGAAAATTTTGTTATGTAGCTAATATTAATTTTGACGGTACCAAATTCAGAAAAAATCCTCTTTTATATTCCATAATAAAAATGGGGGATTGCTATTTGAAAAAAAATAGCGATGACGTCATAACTCGTTTAAAAATGGCGGAAAAAATTTGAAATCTATACCAAAAAATTGCAAAAAATGTAAATTCTTACTCTTACACTTCTACGTTTGGGAAACCTGTTTAATTCTTCATCTGAATTTTAATATTTTATTTTATTAATGTATGGGAACAAATGCAGTATATATAAATATATCTCTGTGTGGATGGGACACAGAGATATTTAGATTTTAATACATAATGTTTAATACAAATAGTGTATTTTTGTTTTCTGATCAAATAGGTGGATTATTCATTTGTTGATTTAGTATTTTTCTTTTTAGGTCTGCATTTTGCTGTATTTTTAGGAAGATATGATTTTGCTAAATTAATGTCCGTGTAACCAGAAAACCCTTTTTTCCCTAGTTTAAACGTAAAACACGCCTAGAACAATTTGAATCAGCAAAGTTTGAGTGATTTTAGATCGTTATATGTTTTTTAATTGTTATTGTGTAATTTAAAACCGCTGACGCAAGAATTACTGACTGAAACTTCCAAAAACTTTAATTTTCAAAGACTAAAGTGTCCTTTATAGAGTTGTTCTAATGAAAATAATAGCAGTTCCAGATTACTTTAGGTATAATAAGTGTATATTTGTAATATGGAATTGAAAATAGAAAAACTATGGTCACCATTTTGGCAGCCAAACCTATTTTTAGTTAAACTAAGATTAGAACTAAAACTAACACTAGAAACTTTCGGGTTTTGCCGTGCGTCTTTTAATAAAAGGTTTGACGTTTCGGATGCCATGTTGCAACCTTCTTCAGAAACTGGTTCGAAGTGACGAGATCAAAAAATCGGTAACTATATATAAGTCGGAAAAAACTAATTAATAATCAGTTAACGCTAATTACAAACTAATTAATAACTAATTGCGTCGCGTCCGGTGTGAGGCGGGAAGAGGTCTTCGTGTTCACCACCATCTTCCATGTTCTGCTAAGCTCCCAGCCATCCTCTCTGTTGACGTTATTTTTATGTCGGTGAATCTCTATGGCTTCTCTTGTCAGTCTTTGTTAGTATCTGTTGTCCCTAGCCAGCACCTTTGTTTGTTCGAAGTCTATTCGGTGCCCCTCTGCATGGCAATGTTCCGCAACCGCCGACTGCTGGATCTTCTTCAGCCTTACATCCCTCTCATGCTCCTTGAAGCGGCACTCGACGTTGCGTCCAGTTTGGCCAACATAAACCTTCCCACAACTACACGATAGTCCCGCTCCTTTTAATGGAGTTAGTTTGTCCTTGGCTATCGGGAGTGTGTTCCGAATTTTGCTGACCGTGCCGTACCGCACTACGATGTCGTTCTTCTTGAGGTGCCTAGCAATTCGTTCCGTTACACCTGAAACATAGGGAAGACAGATAAATCCAAGTGGTTTTGTACTTACCGTGTCCTCTTTCTGCTTTCGCTGCTTGATGTCCCTCGAAGTGTATCCATTCTTCTGCAGCACGCCTCGTAGAAAGTGTTGCTCCTTCTTCAAGTTCTCTCCTTCACATAGTCTCGCTGCTCGCTGAAATAATGTACGGATCACGGACCTCTTCTGTTGGGGATGATGATGTGAACATGCCTGTAAATACCTGTTGGTATGGGTCTTCTTTCGGTATACACCAAGTTCTATATCTCCATTTGTCGTCCTGGTGACCAACACATCTAGGAAAGGTAGTTTTTTGGCAGTTTCTGTTTCCATGGTGAACTTAATCATAGGATGTTGAGAGTTCAAGTGATCCAAGAACTCTTGGAGCCGTTTTTGACCATGTTGCCATATCACAAACGTGTCATCCACATGTCGGAGCCATAGTTTTGGTTTCCACTGGCTCTTCTTCAAAGCGTCCTCTTCGAATAATTCCATGTAGAAATTAGCTATAACTGGCGATAGTGGAGATCCCATGGCTGCCCCTTCGAACTGCTCGTAAAATTCTCCTTTCCAGCTGAAATACGTCGACGATAAGCAATACTCCACCAGATCTGGCACGTATCCTGGTAAACCCTCCGGAATGAGTTTTCGGCGAAGACCCTCTACAGCATCCTTAACTGGTACCCTAGTAAAAAGGGATTCCACATCGAAACTTACCAACATATTACCAAAGACTGACAAGAGAAGCCATAGAGATTCACCGACATAAAAATAACGTCAACAGAGAGGATGGCTGGGAGCTTAGCAGAACATGGAAGATGGTGGTGAACACGAAGACCTCTTCCCGCCTCACACCGGACGCGACGCAATTAGTTATTAATTAGTTTGAAATTACCGTTAACTGATTATTAATTAGTTTTTTCCGACTTATATATAGTTACCGATTTTTTGATCTCGTCACTTCGAACCAGTTTCTGAAGAAGGTTGCAACATGGCATCCGAAACGTCAAACCTTTTATTAAAACACGCACGGCAAAACCCGAAAGTTTCTAGTTTTAGTTCTAATCTTAGTTTAATTCACACCGGCCGTGAAAGCCTTAGTACTATTTTTAGTTATAATTTTCTAATGCTGTATTCCATAATTTTGGTCAATAACTAGAACAACCCAGAACAACATAAAATGATTTTTCCAAAAGTGGGAGGCTAGTCAAGAAGAAACCGTTTTTTCGGTTTTTCTCGCCGAGATTTTATTTTTTCTATTTGTCGCTTTGGAACAATGTAGAACAACTCTAGAACAGCGGTTCTCAAACTTATGTCCTTGCGCACCACTAAGGCTATTTTAAAAATCAGGTAGTACCACTGAACAAAAAAAAAAACAATAATGATAATGCAAATATAAACTGTATCATCAGTGGTACGCGTACCATAGTTTGAGAACCACTGCTCTAGAACAACTATGAAAAATTTAAAAATCAAAAATGGGGGGCTAACTTCCCGCACTCCTCTTGATGGCAACTTTTAATTTCATAGTATGCATAATCTGATGTTAACATTGATTGTTAATTAGAATATGTATGTTATATTGTAGTTATTAGGGATTAATAATTTAAAACTCCCCCTTTGGGAAATGCGGTGACGTTAATTCCACTTTACACGGAATTAATTTGATTAATTGCTCCAATTATCCAATAATCACTAAAGTGCTTCAATATACAGAGTGATTGAATTTAAACACGACATTTTTTACATTTATATTTCAATATTATTAAATTATATTAGAGCTACTCTAAAAAATTAACAAATAATATACAATTTAACGGATTATAACTCGTATTTTGTTATTTAAATATGAAATTCACATCGAGTTAATCCTATTATCTATTTTATTGGAAATAAATTGTTTGGGAATTAGGAATCTAAATCGGATATCGGAACAACGTTAAATTTGAATAATACACATAACGATTTAGTTTTAAGCTAACTTTTAAATTGAAAACAAAAACATAATTTAATAAACTTTTGGTTAGTACTATACAAATTACGACTACACGTCAGGCTGATAATCACTGTTTGCATTATTTAAACGTTCACATGCGACAAGCCCTCGGGTCCAACGGGAGGGATGCAATATAATGAATTTTGGCGAAATTCTCGTGCAATGTTAAAGAGCAGTTTTTCGGATAACCCTTTGTAGGCTCTCCCGGTTGTGGATGGCGAGGGATGGAAAACGCATGATGAATTGCCGGTTTGACGTGAAATTTAGCATGGCCCTAAATAGTTGATAGTCAGTAAAGTACGTTTGTTGTGCATCAACGCGAATTTAAATATTAAACCACGTTTTGCCGCCGGCTTACAATTTTTCCCATTTTTTCTCTCACAAACGCTAGTACTGCAATTGGTTTAAACGTCCATTTTCCCCACTAGTATCACCGAATTGTAAAATGTTCTATAGATATTTATATTTTCGATGATATCGGGATTACTGAACGATACAACGATAAAAAAAAGTCGCTATCGTTAGCCCACAGTTTCATATTTCAAAGGAAATTGTATTTTAATGCGAATTAAATTCTGTATATAACAAATTTTAACGAAATATTAACCTTTGACGTTTCGCTCAAATTTATAACTTTATCAAACATAAAAAGCGCATTATTTTAATATGTGTAATTAAAAAATAAAGAAATAAAGCTGTGCCACTACAAATTTTCCTTTGAAATTTTAAAGCTCAATTAGTTGAAATTATGATTTATGTTTTTGATGAAAATTAAACAGAAATATCTGAAAAGAAATTTTAAATTTTACGGTAACAAGGGCTTTAAAACGTCCGTGGCTTAAATAAGACCAGTTCAGATACAGCAAGGCCTTCCGCTAATAAAAGCCTCTTACTCCCAGAGCCATCATTTTCGCTGTGAAATATGTTCGCGAAGTATCCTTTTAGATCCTTTTTCAAGCTTAATGTAGTACACTTTTCACGAAAAGGAATCACACAAGAGTAAACTACGGGTCTTTACAAGTTCGTTACGGTGCAAAAATGATGATAAAAAGAAATCCTTTAGGGACCAACTCATTCAGATTATTTATAAATAATTCATTATTCTACAATCTTAACAACCTAATATGATTATTATTGCACGGAACTTTTGTAACAAAACGATACGATTTCCCTCCTCCACTTGTTCTCAGAAAATATTGATTAAAAGGATAGCATACTGTTCAGTGGGAAATTAAAATTTCAAGTTAGAAAAAAATTGTGTTAACAAAAATTGTCCCTGAAACAATTCTAAACAAACTTTATTAACATTTTTTTTTGCTTTAATCAATAATTAAGGAGATAACCTCAAAATAATAATTTTTCCGTTTTTCTACATAATTATACTTAGATGCTTAATTAATAGAGATGTAAAATTTTTTTATTAAGATAATTGATTCAAAATCGAAATTGAAACAAATTTTATTTAAAACATTTTTTGATAAAAACAATAATTATCGAGATAAATAATTTTGATAGCATACTATTCAGAGGGAAATTAAAATTTCAAGTTAGCAAAAATTTTTATTAACAAACACTGTTCCTGAAGTAATTTTAAACAAATTTTATTAACAAAATTTTTTGATTAAATCAACAATAAGGATATAACCTCAAAAATATTAATTTTTGTAGCATACTATTCAGAGGAAAATTAAAATTTTAAGTTTGAAAAAAATTGTGTTAACAAAAATTGTTCCTGAAACAATTCTAAACAAACTTTGTTAACATTTTTTTTTCCTTTAATCAATAATTAAGGAGATAACCTCAAAATAATAATTTTTCCGTTTTTGTACATAATTATACTTAGATGCTTAATTAATAGAGATATAAAATTTTTTTATTAAGATAATTGATTTAAAATCGAAATTGAAACAAGTTTTATTTAAAACATTTTTTGATAGAAACAATAATTATTGAGATAATTAATTTTGATAGCATACTATTCAGAGGGAAATTAAAATTTCAAGTTAGCAAAAAATTTTATTAACAAACACTGTTCCTAACGTAATTTTAAACAAATTTTATTAACAAAATTTTTTAATTAAATCAACAATAAGGATATAACCTCAAAAATATTAATTTTTGTAGCATACTATTCAGAGGAAAATTAAAATTTTAAGTTAGAAAAAAATTGTGTTAACAAAAATTGTTCCTGAAACAATTCTAAACAAACTTTGTTAACATTTTTTTTTGCTTTAATCAATAATTAAGGTGATAACCTCAAAATAATAATTTTTCCGTTTTTATACATAATTATACTTAGATGCTTAATTAATAGAGATGTAAAATTTTTTTATTAAGATAATTGATTCAAAATCGAAATTGAAACAAGTTTTATTTAAAACATTTTTTGATAGAAACAATAATTATTGAGATAATTAATTTTGATAGCATACTATTCAGAGGGAAATTAAAATTTCAAGTTAGCAAAAAATTTTATTAACAAACACTGTTCCTGAAGTAATTTTAAACAAATTTTATTAACAAAATTTTTTGATTAAATCAACAATAAGGATATAACCTCAAAAATATTAATTTTTGTAGCATACTATTCAGAGGAAAATTAAAATTTTAAGTTAGAAAAAAATTGTGTTAACAAAAATAGTTCCTGAAACAATTCTAAACAAACTTTATTAACATTTTTTTTTGCTTTAATCAATAATTAAGGAGATAACCTCAAAATAATAATTTTTCCGTTTTTATACATAATTATACTTAGATGCTTAATTAATAGAGATGTAAAATTTTTTTATTAAGATAATTGATTCAAAATCGAAATTGAAACAAGTTTTATTTAAAACATTTTTTGATAGAAACAATAATTATTGAGATAATTAATTTTGATAGCATACTATTCAGAGGGAAATTAAAGTTTCAAGTTAGCAAAAAATTGTATTAACAAACACTGTCCCTGAAGTAATTTTAAACAAATTTTATTAACAAAATTTTTTGATTAAATCAACAATAAGGATGTAACCTCAAAAATATTAATTTTTGTAGCATACTATTCAGAGGAAAATTAAAATTTTAAGTTAGAAAAAAATTGTGTTAACAAAAATAGTTCCTGAAACAATTCTAAACAAACTTTATTAACATTTTTTTTTGCTTTAATCAATAATTAAGGTGATAACCTCAAAATAATAATTTTTCCGTTTTTATACATAATTATACTTAGATGCTTAATTAATAGAGATGTAAAATTTTTTTATTAAGATAATTGATTCAAAATCGAAATTGAAACAAATTTTATTTAAAACATTTTTTGATAAAAACAATAATTATCGAGATAAATAATTTTGATAGCATAGTATTCAGAGGGAAATTAAAATTTCAAGTTAGCAAAAAATTTTATTAACAAACACTGTTCCTGAAGTAATTTTAAACAAATTTTATTAACAAAATTTTTTGATTAAATCAACAATAAGGATATAACCTCAAAAATATTAATTTTTGTAACATACTATTCAGAGGAAAATTAAAATTTTAAGTTAGAAAAAAATTGTGTTAACAAAAATAGTTCCTGAAACAATTCTAAACAAACTTTATTAACATTTTTTTTTGCTTTAATCAATAATTAAGGAGATAACCTCAAAATAATAATTTTTCCGTTTTTATACATAATTATACTTAGATGCTTAATTAATAGAGATGTAAAATTTTTTTATTAAGATAATTGATTCAAAATCGAAATTGAAACAAGTTTTATTTAAAACATTTTTTGATAGAAACAATAATTATTGAGATAATTAATTTTGATAGCATACTATTCAGAGGGAAATTAAAATTTCAAGTTAGCAAAAAATTTTATTAACAAGCACTGTTCCTGAAGTAATTTTAAACAAATTTTATTAACAAAATTTTTTGATTAAATCAACAATAAGGATATAACCTCAAAAATATTAATTTTTGTAACATACTATTCAGAGGAAAATTAAAATTTTAAGTTAGAAAAAAATTGTGTTAACAAAAATAGTTCCTGAAACAATTCTAAACAAACTTTATTAACATTTTTTTTTGCTTTAATCAATAATTAAGGAGATAACCTCAAAATAATAATTTTTCCGTTTTTATACATAATTATACTTAGATGCTTAATTAATAGAGATGTAAAATTTTTTTATTAAGATAATTGATTCAAAATCGAAATTGAAACAAGTTTTATTTAAAACATTTTTTGATAGAAACAATAATTATTGAGATAATTAATTTTGATAGCATACTATTCAGAGGGAAATTAAAATTTCAAGTTAGAAAAAAATTGTGTTAACAAAAATTGTTCCTGAAACAATTCTAAACAAACTTTATTAACATTTTTTTTGCTTTAATCAATAATTAAGGTGATAACCTCAAAATAATAATTTTTCCGTTTTTATACATAATTATACTTAGATGCTTAATTAATAGAGATGTAAAATTTTTTTATTAAGATAATTGATTCAAAATCGAAATTGAAATAAGTTTTATTTAAAACATTTTTTGATAGAAACAATAATTATTGAGATAATTAATTTTGATAGCATACTATTCAGAGGGAAATTAAAATTTCAAGTTAGAAAAAAATTGTGTTAACAAAAATTGTTCCTGAAACAATTCTAAACAAACTTTATTAACATTTTTTTTTGCTTTAATCAATAATTAAAGAGATAACCTCAAAATAATAATTTTTCCGTTTTTATACATAATTATACTTAGATGCTTAATTAATAGAGATGTAAAATTTTTTTATTAAGATAATTGATTCAAAATCGAAATTGAAACAAGTTTTATTTAAAACATTTTTTGATAGAAACAATAATTATTGAGATAATTAATTTTGATAGCATACTATTCAGAGGGAAATTAAAATTTCAAGTTAGCAAAAAATTTTATTAACAAACACTGTTCCTGAAGTAATTTTAAACAAATTTTATTAACAAAATTTTTTGATTAAATCAACAATAAGGATATAACCTCAAAAATATTAATTTTTGTAGCATACTATTCAGAGGAAAATCAAAATTTTAAGTTAGAAAAAAATTGTGTTAACAAAAATTGTTCCTGAAACAATTCTAAACAAACTTTGTTAACATTTTTTTTGCTTTAATCAATAATTAAGGAGATAACCTCAAAATAATAATTTTTCCGTTTTTATACATAATTATACTTAGATGCTTAATTAATAGAGATGTAAAATTTTTTTATTAAGATAATTGATTCAAAATCGAAATTGAAACAAGTTTTATTTAAAACATTTTTTGATGGAAGCAATAATTATTGAGATAATTAATTTTGATAGCATACTATTCAGAGGGAAATTTAAATTTCAAGTTATCAAAAAATTTTATTAACAAACACTGTTCCTGAAGTAATTTTAAACAAATTTTATTAACAAAATTTTTTTGATTAAATCAACAATAAGGATATAACCTCAAAAATATTAATTTTTGTAGCATACTATTCAGAGGAAAATTAAAATTTTAAGTTAGAAAAAAATTGTGTTAACAAAAATTGTACCTGAAACAATTCTAAACAAACTTTGTTAACATTTTCTTTTGCTTTAATCAATAATTAAGGAGATAACCTCAAAATAATAATTTTTCCGTTTTTATACATAATTATACTTAGATGCTTAATTAATAGAGATGTAAAATTTTTTTATTAAGATAATTGATTCAAAATCGAAATTGAAACAAGTTTTATTTAAAACATTTTTTGATAGAAACAATAATTATTGAGATAATTAATTTTGATAGCATACTATTCAGAGGGAAATTAAAATTTCAAGTTAGCAAAAAATTTTATTAACAAACACTGTTCCTGAAGTAATTTTAAACAAATTTTATTAACAAAATTTTTTGATTAAATCAACAATAAGGATATAACCTCAAAAATATTAATTTTTGTAGCATACTATTCAGAGGAAAATCAAAATTTTAAGTTAGAAAAAAATTGTGTTAACAAAAATTGTTCCTGAAACAATTCTAAACAAACTTTGTTAACATTTTTTTTGCTTTAATCAATAATTAAGGAGATAACCTCAAAATAATAATTTTTCCGTTTTTATACATAATTATACTTAGATGCTTAATTAATAGAGATGTAAAATTTTTTTATTAAGATAATTGATTCAAAATCGAAATTGAAACAAGTTTTATTTAAAACATTTTTTGATGGAAGCAATAATTATTGAGATAATTAATTTTGATAGCATACTATTCAGAGGGAAATTTAAATTTCAAGTTATCAAAAAATTTTATTAACAAACACTGTTCCTGAAGTAATTTTAAACAAATTTTATTAACAAAATTTTTTTGATTAAATCAACAATAAGGATATAACCTCAAAAATATTAATTTTTGTAGCATACTATTCAGAGGAAAATTAAAATTTTAAGTTAGAAAAAAATTGTGTTAACAAAAATTGTACCTGAAACAATTCTAAACAAACTTTGTTAACATTTTCTTTTGCTTTAATCAATAATTAAGGAGATAACCTCAAAATAATAATTTTTCCGTTTTTATACATAATTATACTTAGATGCTTAATTAATAGAGATGTAAAATTTTTTTATTAAGATAATTGATTCAAAATCGAAATTGAAACAAGTTTTATTTAAAACATTTTTTGATAGAAACAATAATTATTGAGATAATTAATTTTGATAGCATACTATTCAGAGGGAAATTAAAATTTCAAGTTAGCAAAAAATTTTATTAACAAACACTGTTCCTGAAGTAATTTTAAACAAATTTTATTAACAAAATTTTTTGATTAAATCAACAATAAGGATATAAAATCAAAAATATTAATTTTTGTAGCAGACTATTCAGAAGAAAATTAAAATTTTAAGTTAGAAAAAAATTGTGTTAACAAAAATTGTACCTGAAACAATTCTAAACAAACTTTGTTAACATTTTCTTTTGCTTTAATCAATAATTAAGGAGATAACCTCAAAATAATAATTTTTCCGTTTTTATACATAATTATACTTAGATGCTTAATTAATAGAGATGTAAAATTTTTTTATTAAGATAATTGATTCAAAATCGAAATTGAAACAAGTTTTATTTAAAACATTTTTTGATAGAAACAATAATTATTGAGATAATTAATTTTGATAGCATACTATTCAGAGGGAAATTAAAATTTCAAGTTAGCAAAAAATTTTATTAACAAACACTGTTCCTGAAGTAATTTTAAACAAATTTTATTAACAAAATTTTTTGATTAAATCAACAATAAGGATATAACCTCAAAAATATTAATTTTTGTACCATACTATTCAGAGGGAAATTAAAATTTCAAGTTAGCAAAAAATTTTATTAACAAACACTGTTCCTGAAGTAATTTTAAACAAATATTGTTAATAAAAATTTTTGATTTGATAAATAATTAAGAACATAGCCTCAAAAAAATTGTTACATATTTTTTATTGAGAAAATTGTTTTAGAATTTAATTTAGAACAGCTTTTGTACGAAATTTTCTGCTGAGAACGAGTGGAGGGAGGAAATCGTATCGTTTTGTTACAAAAATTTCGTGCCCTAATGATTATACTTCATCTGGATCCAATTCAGTATCAGATAACGTTTTTTCAACATGTTCTATTCCACCACCAAACACTTCTAAACCTCGAACATTTTCTTCTTCATTAATTTCTGCATATTCAGGTTCATCTTGATTTTCCTCTTTTACTAATTTTGATAACACAACTTTTAATTTAGCAGCAAGTTTAAACATTTCTTCATTTTTAAAATTACTTGCTTCAAATTTTTCTAACAAATTCTTAGCTTCCGTATAATTTCCATTATGGTACAATAAAACGCTTGTATTTAATTGAATCAACGGTTGATCTGGTGCTAAAGAAAAAGCCCGCTTTAAAGCTCTTAAAGCGCTTTCATTATCTTCCAAAGAAAATAACGCACCTAAAATAAATTATATTTAAAAAAAATTTCCGTTTTTTTTAAATAATTCACTTACATGCTAATATAACATAAGTTAACGCCAAATCAGGTTTTAAATTAGTAGCTGCACATAAATAATTAAAAGAAGATGCAGGTTGTTGAATTGATAAATGAATAAGCCCCAGATTCAACAAAACACGTGAATTTAAAGGAGACAACCATAAAGCTTTTTTTAAACAACCAATCGCCTAAAAAAAAAGAAATAAAATATTTTTATATAAAAACAAGCAAAAAAAAAATTGAACCATTTCAACTTAATTTTACACGCGGCAAAATTGAACCGTAAAATTTTTATTGGCTTCCATTTCGGTTAAACGTACAAATCGATATGAAAACATAACAAACATTGTTATAACGTTATTCAATTCAACTATTCATAAAAATGTTTTTATAATATGCAACAGAGATTTTAATTCCGAACGTAAAAGAGAAAATATTTATCCTTTCAATCTTTCCATTTGGCGAATTTTTAATATGTCAATATTTCTGAATGCATCAAATTCAATTACTTACCGCAATATATTTCTGTTTTGAATAAAAACACATTCCTATATTATTCCATAATGCTATCGAATCAGATTGGGTCTGTATAGCCAATTTGTATTTTGTTAAAGCGACATCGTATTCTTCATGTAACTAGAAAAAACATAAATGGACATTTTAGATTTTCATAATATTTTTCGTAATTTTATCTGTGATAAATATACTTGATGTTATAAGGTGCTTTTATTAATATATTAAGTTTTACACTCTACCTGACGCGTTTCGGCGATCTACGCCATCTTCGGAGGCTTTCGTCCTTGGTTATGCTATGTAGTACATAAAATATCGGTTTTTCTTTTATGTGGTAAAGCTAAGATGCTTCTTGCAGGGATTATTTTCAAACATTAACATTTAACGGTCTGGATTACTACTTGTTTTTCTCGGGAGCGAACAAATTGCAGAAAATCGCGTGCTAAATGGCACCTAGCAGTGCAGCCAGAGTGTAAAACTTAATATATCAATAAAAGCATAAATATACGTTTAATTATTTTCATATACATATATTGATAACAAGGATCCACATCATGAATAAATAAGTATGTTAAAGTGCCGATTAACCGCGGGCCATTAATATCACCTTATAAGTGTATACGCGCCAAACACGAACAAAATAAAGGAAGAGAAAACTTAAACGTAAAAATTGATAACAAAGTTACTCCTGGCATCAACATATTCAATGAAAAGCTTTGCGACCAAAATGAATTTAGAATCAACAGTGCTTAACCCTCTGTAGCGTGGTGTAATATTTCTGTCACAAACTATTCTTTGCCTACCAAAATTTACACATTTTTTCAAACCAATTTTGAGTCAGTGTGACTTATCTGCAACAAACCGATGTATCGACTTACTTTAAGACAAAAAATGTAGATGGCGTTAGGGCCGCGCGATGGCTATTGTTCGTCGACAGATCGGGTGGGATCTGCCTATGTGCTTTTGAAAAATCAGTAAAAAATATAAGAAAACGTGATTAATACTGTGTGTTTTTCGAAAATATACAAGGTTAGTAAGCTACATGTACTTTATGGTGTAATGTGGGTTTTTATATAATTGTATGCCTTCGATGGTCTTGAAGTGTCCCATTGCCTAACGTGGGTAAATTTTACTTTGTGAAGAGGTTGATAATATAATATGGTTCATTTGCTTTAAAATAGCCGAGATGTTGAATACTTTCGAAGACAGTGAAGATGACATGGAAGATGACGATGACAGTGTTGCAGATCCAGATTATCAAGCTGAAAATGAAATGGAGCAAGAGCAGTAGTTTTCTAGTGATGAAAATGAAGACGATGAAGTGAACCTTGATGAGATTATTCATAACTTAGAAGGCAGCGAACCTAATCCGTCTCCATCTACTGCTGCTGTGCCATCTCAATTGCAACCAACCCAATCCGTGGGATGCCATAGAAAGCCACAAAAACTCAACCTGCGATGGAAGAAGAAAAGTCTGCTTTTGAATGAGCAACAGTTGTGTTTTCTAGGGAATGAAAATTTTCCAGCAGATATTTTAGAGCTTGACACAAAGATCTTCTTGTTTTTATTTTCCCAAGATTTGATTGATTTTATTGCAACACAGACTAATTTATATATTTGAACTAAAATTAGAACTAACACTAGAAGTTTTCGGGTTTTGCCGTGCGTCTTTTAAGAAAAGTGGCCATTTCGAACCAGTTTCTGAAGAAGGTTGCAACATGGCATCCGAAACGTCAAACCTTTTATTAAAAGACGCACGGCAAAACCCGAAAGCTTCTAGTGTTAGTTCTAATTTTAGTTCAATTAACACCACAGATATTCAGCAATTTATTGGCATAGTGTATATCATGTCTTTGATTCATCTTCCTCGAGTTACTAGTCATTGGAATGGCACCATTGGAACTCCTATAATTCAAGAAATAAAGATATTTGAAAAAATTCGCCAATTCATTCATTTTAATGACAATTCACAAAACTTGCCCCACGAACATCCGAAATTTGACAGACTATTCAGACTCAGACCAATTGTTCAAAAATTGAACAAAAACTTTGCCAAAATTCCTTTAGAGCAATATCTTTGCGTCGATGAGCAAATATACTCTACGAAATCAAGGAATAACTGGAAAAGATATAACCCGAAAAAGCCTTACAAATGGGGCTATAAGATTTACGTTCTTAGTGGTGGAGTCTCTGGATTTGCATACAAAATCGAACCTGAAACTGGCTCAGAAAATGTGCTACTACCCAACGAACCTGATCTAAGCGCATCCTCAAATGTTGTTATGCGTCTGTCACGTGAAATGATTGTATTTCGACAATTACTTAACATCTTTGCCATTGATAGAATACTTGTCAAAAAATGGTATACTGAGTCTTGGTAGTGTACGTCGAAACAGGATTTCAGATTATTCACACACAAAGGCATATCCAAGAAAGACAAAGGGTATTCTGTTGAGTATGTTGCTGATGTCAATGGTGTAGATGTAGCAACCGTATCCTGGGAAGATAACAAAGTAGTTAATTTGGCATCAACTGTTGTGGGAGAAATGCCAAAAGCTCAGGTGAGGAAGTATAACAAGAAGACCAAGCAATCGCCACATGGGTGGTGTAGATCTAATCGATAGCATCATGGGACGCTACAAAATACAGCTTCGCAGCAAAAGATGGCATGTTCGAATGTTTTACCATTTATTGGGCAAAAGTATGGCTTCTTTACAAAAGAATTCATAAGGCAAAGGACTTGCAGGATAAACCTTAGAACTCGGCTGATTTTCGGCTTGAAATTACAACAACTTTGTGTGCCATCAAATTTGAAAAGCCGTCTATCTATCAAAAACGAAATTCAAGCAAAACGACACAAAGGTCCAGCACAACATGTTTCTCCATTGGCAATCAGGCAAGATTCGACAGGACACTGGCCTGTTTGAACAGAAAAAAGAATACGCTACAAATTTTCTAAATGCTCTGGTGTCTCACAAACAATGTGCGAGAAATGTGTGCTACAATAAACACAACAATTGTTTCAGACTATTTCACCTAAGTTAAGTTACCGTTTTGATGCGGTGTAACATTTCTGTCACACTCCCTTTAATTCTATTTTTTTACAGATAAACAAAAAAAATAGATCTTTCCTATTTCTTTCGATTAACATTTTTCACAACTTATTTTTAAATTTTGATATCTTGCGCTACAGAGGATTAATTCCGAAGTATAAGAGATCAAAAATCAATAGCAGTGGATATTACTACAATACATCTATACAATACTTTATATACAGGGTGTATCTGAATGACTGCAACAAACTTCAAGGGGTGATTCTTTAGTGAATTTTAAGGGTACTTTGATATATGAAATATGAACCATGGGCGACTTCGGCTCCCCTAAGGAGCTATACCCCTCCAAAAATGGCGGAAAATTTTGGTTTAATTTCTTTTTCTCAAAAACCATAAACGCTAGGAAAATGAAATTTGGGGAATATGTTTAACTCATAATAGGGCACGTTTTGATCCTCTATTTGTACTTTCAACCTACTCTTCTAAATTACTAAACGTAACCACCCCCTTTACATTTTTGCTAATATTTTTTTATGCAGATGATAAATACATTAAAAAAAATTTACCTAGGTAGATGAAAGTATCCTAAAACTTTTTTGTCTCTCTAAAATTTTTCCAAAAACGACAAATTTTTGAGAAAAAAAATAAAGCAAATACTGCACGTTAAACATCGGGGTTGTCGATCAAAAGTTGGAATGAATTTTTAATGAAAAAATCTTAGTAGGCTCTGTAATCTTTGTCAGAAATATTTTTGACGTTTAAATGTCAGTGTTTTTCTTACTATTATTATTGTTTTTCATATTAATTTTTAAATAAAGTTCTATCGCATTTACGCTCGTTCACTCGACGTTTCAAAATTTTAAATAAAACAATAATATAATAAGAACAATTTAAATAGTAAGAAAACCACTGACATTTAAACGTCAAAAATATTTCTGACAAAGATTGCAAAGCCTACTAAGATTTTTTCATTAAAAATTCATTCCAACTTTCAATTAACAATCCACAGCTTAACAGTTAGTGTTTGCTTAATTATCTTTTTTCTCAGAAATTATTAATTTTTCGAAGAACATCAGAGAGACAAAAAAGTTTTATAATAGTTTTATCTATCTAACTGAAATTTTTCCAATGTATTTATCATCTTCATACAAAAAATCTAGGCATAAATTGAACGAGGGTGGTTACGTTTAGTAGTTTAGAAGGGTAGGTTCAAAGTACAAATAGGGCCAAAACGTGCCCTATTATGAGTTAAACATATTCCCCAAATTTCATTTTCCTAGCGTTTATGGTTTTTGAGAAAAAAAAAATAAACCAAAATTTTCCGCCATTTTTGAAGGGGTGTAGCTCCTTAGGGGAGCCGAAGTCGCTCATAGTTCATATATCAAAGTACCCTTAAAATTCACTAAAGAATCACCCCTTGAAGTTTGTTGCAGTCATTCAGATACACCCTGTATAATATAAAGTCAATTGTCCTTTTCACCAACCAATGTCACCGCTGGAATATCAATATTAACACTTTCAATTAAAGCACCGTCAACAGATTTTAGAAAACTAAAAATGTACAGGTAATTACTAATACAATTAGCAAACTGATCGTTTCAATGCATAGCGCAAATTCATGTAATTAGTTTGTCAAAACGACAAAATGCAGCCATTATACCATTAAATAGGAAATGCAAGTGAAAATGTCAAAATGCATATGTAACTCACAACAAAGCATAACGTGGTGTGACTGATTGACGGGGAGAATAATACATGCGACATGATGTTTAAATATACAAAAAAATGTGGGGTATAAAGTTGCGTTATTGCAAAAAAAAGGAATTCAATCCAGTAAGTGTTCACTTTAATGCAGGTACTGAGGAGTATTATAACTATTCGGCCTATACTTTAGGAAAGTGAGAAAATTGCATAACACGAATATTTTAGGAGAATATAACTTATTTATATTTCCAAGATTCTGAGTTGTCACCATGTGTTTCAATTAACATTTAGAATTAGGTCAGTTTAACTAACATGTCCGTATAATAATACGAATTGAAGGATGAAATACCTTCTCAAGCGGTAGCGGTACGTTATCATATAAAATCGATTTCATCTAGAAACGGCTTCATCATCGTCAAACCACCGTCGCCCCACACCATAAACAAACTACATTTAACTACTTCACCAAACAATGTAGTAATCAGCAAACAGTTATTTAGTGGAACATCCTAAATGTACAACCACAAACAAGGAATCTTCAAATTACCTTTTTAATGCAGCTTCCCCTCAATAAATAATGAATGTTAATTAAGAGTTGAGTTGTGCATTACGAGTTGGGAAAATTATAATAAAAATTTTAGTTTTAATTAAGATGTAATTCTATTTCAGTAACTGCAATTCAGTTTCCACGTCCATTCACATTCACCTTATCACTATTTTTCGTATTACCCAATTATGGGGCACTTATATTTTAAATTTAGAATGGTTCTAAAAGTTTGTAGTAATAAAGTTGGCGACAAGTAAAAAACTACTCGATGATTTACAAACAAATTTCCATTATATAAAATAAACTTTTTTAATTAAAAGTTGCCGACTAATTTGCTACACGACGAGGATTCGTTTCATTTGGGATTAAAAATTTCATAAACTGCCCGTCATTTTTTAATACAATTTAACTTTTTCCCACTTACGTCGTTGAATCTTTATCTTTTTCGTTATTAGAAGAAAATTTAATTTTCCCAAAAGATCAAAACTTGTTACTATCATTATACTCTCAAAAAGAAGAAGTTTATAAAGCCACAAAATACTATCTTTTATATTACTTTCCTTACACATTTCCCAGATTCAATTACAGAAAGCGCGTCGAAAATAGAAACGAGAGAAAGGCCGCGCCGCACCGTTGGCGTCGACGACGGATAAAAGTTGTAACAGGTGTTGCTTAAGGCCGACATAATTGGATCGAATCCCGGAGGCTTGACCATAAAGCCGTACGGCAAATAATAACCTGCGTGATGCATCCGATTCCCAACAGGGCTCGTGAGCACGTCGGTTCTAAGGCCAGGGCAGAGCTAAGCCTTTCGAACGCTAGCTGCGTTTGTCCAGACTTCAAATATAGCAGACCAGATTGAGTAAGCATCTCTATACTGTCCGGGCAGTTTCTGAAAATCAAACAAAACGAAAATTCCTTATATCCTTTTACGATTGGCAATCCTCCCAAACACACCCTTCCCAGGAGGTACTTACTCCAAAGCCGCATTGCAAACTGTAATTGCAGATTTTATTTCTCCTTCTTGTAGCAAGATTTTTATTAAAAGCGCATAAGAATCTTCTTGTTTATCATACTGAAGGGATTTCTGTACGTACTCCCTTGCTTTTTCTGGTTTTCCCATCAAAATAAGGCATTGAGCTATAAATTACAAAGAAATAAAAATGATTAAGGGTAAAAAGAATAGATCGATAAATTTATGAGGAGTAGCGGAAGTTTATTAGTTAATATTGACAGGAGCTCGAAACGAACACCGAACTAGTTTCTCTAAAATGGATATTAACGATCTCGTTATCTAAACCGCGTAGGATAAGCCGACGGGTACTGCTTAACATACAGCTTATTGAATTCTACTAAAAGATAATGGATTCTGCCCGGAGCTCCACATTTAGTTTGCACTAAATCATCCAACGACCGGGCCTCACAATCTTCAAATCTTTAATGAGCCACGTAGACGTCGAGGCGTGAAATTTCGGCGGAACTAATAATACGTGACCCGGTAAGCCGGGGTTAAATTACGTTCAGTTATGTAACGGCCGCCGACGCAAAATTAAAAAACAACAAAATCGCGCGCCCTTCCTACCTGTGTACGATATTGTGAAGTCGGCAGACTCACCGATATTGTAAAATATTTCCCAGTCGGGTTTCGTAGACGCTCTCTCCGCTTCCAAATACGCCTCCAAGGCCAGTCTGTATCGTTGAAGCAAATACCTAAAAAAAGTATTAAAAGCTTAAAAGATCGTTCGGAAACGATTTTAAATACATCATTAAAACTTTTTCACGATTTCAATAGCGCCGGAGAGAAATTTTGAATCAAGTTTCTTCTTTACATTAGTTTATTAAATAATTTAGATACATGGAAACATGAAGGACAACACTAATAAGAAAGATAATAGAAATCCTTTCTGTAAGGATTATTTTGTGACACAACCATTGTCTTATTCTGGTATTGGACAATACGGGATTTAATAGACCGAGATTATGCAAACAAAAGAACTTGATGTCCTTTGAAAATGACAAAGACATTATTTTCTATAAAATACGACAAACGTATTTTTCTAATTTAATCGTTTTAATATAAATAATACATTAAAAGATTTTATTACTGAATTCTTGACGTAGAGGAAAAAGGGTTTAATAATTAGGTGTAATGAGAGCAAAGTCCTTAGTCTCTTTCAGGTTCTGACGCTCATGAATCAAAATGACTTTTCTAGTGATAGTGTTAGTGCAGAACTAGAACTAACACTAGACCTAGATCTAGAAATATTCGGATTTAGCCGCACGTCTCTCAAGACGGCTAAACCCGAATAATTCTAGTTCTAAGTCTTGTGTTAGTTCTAGTGATAGTGTTAGTTCTAGTTTTGCACTAGCACTATCACTAAAACTAACAAGACCTACAACTAGAATCAATCGGGTTTAGCCGTCTTGAGAGACGTACGACTAAATCCGAATGTTTACATAATATTTTACATTATCACTAGAACTAACACAAGACCTAGAACTAGAATCATTCAGGTTTAGCCGTCTTGAGAGACGTGCGGCTAAATCCGAATGTTTCAAGTTCTAGGTCTAATGCTAATTCTGGTTTTAATTGTTATTCAGCGTTACATGGTGGTATATTTTTATTGAATGAAAACTAGAATTAACACTAGACCTAGATCCAGAAACATTCGGGTTTAGCCATGGGTCTCTAAAGACGGCTAAACCCGAATGCTTCTAGTTCTAGGTCTTGTGTTAGTTCTAGTAATAGTGCTAGTGCAAAACTAGAACTAACACTATACCTAGAACTAAAATCATTCGGGTTTAGCCGTCTTTAGAGACGTGCGGCTAAACCCAAATGATTCTAGTTCTAGGTATAGTGTTAGTTCTACATAGTAATAGTGCTAGTGTAAAATTAGAACTAACACTATACCTAGAACTAGAATCATTGGGGTTTAGCCGTCTTTAGAGACGTGCGGCTAAACCCAAATGATTCTAGTTCTAGGCATAGTGGTAGTTTAATACAGTAACAGTAGTGACAGTTTCAATTGTTATGCAGTGCTAGATTGTTGCATATTCTTATTGAACTAAAATTAGAACTAGACCTAGAAATAGAATCATTCGGGTCTAGCCGTCTTGAAAGACGTGCGGCTAAATCCGAATGTTTCTAGATCTAGGTCTAGCGTTAGTTCTAGTTTCTTGTTTTAGGTCTAGTGTTAGTCTAGTTCTAGTTGTTATGTATCATTAAATTGTCTATTTCTAGGTCATAAACACTAACAGAGCATTGGAGAAGAAAGGTTTCTCAATGCAAATTAGAAAGATAATAAGATCTTATTTATCGGATAGACGGATAGTTCTGCCAGGGGGGAGAGAGGAGGTAATGACGTGCGGAGTCCCGCAGGGGTCAGTCTTAGGAGGAACACTTTGGAACATTTTCTACGACCAGGTGGTGGAAAGTAAGGTGGAAGAAGGAGTCTCGCTGGTAGCCTACGCAGATGATTTGGCAGTAGTGGTGAGAGCGAAATCTGAAGAGGCGATGAGAGATAAAGCTGGATACTGCGTACGGAGGGTGGCGGAGAATATGAGAGAACTGGGTATACAACTAGCAGAAGAGAAGACCGAGATAGTGATTTTGGAAGGAAGAAGAAAGCTGAAAACAATACAGCTTAGAGTAGGCCAACAAATCATTAAAAGCTCAGAATCGGTAAAGTACTTAGGAGTCCATTTAGACAAGGATCTACGCATGACGGCGCATATCAAAAAAGTCTCAGAGAAAGCCGGAAAAATGTATAATAACCTAACGCGTTTGATGCCTAGAAAAGGAGGTCCAAGCTATGCTCGCAGAAAACTATTAGCGACAGTTATAACATCGGTCACTCTCTACGGAGCCTCAGCTTGGGAAAGTGCTCTTAAGTACAAGAAATATGCTAAAATGTTGAGAATAATTGAAAGAAAAATGGTAATAAGCGTAACATCGGCATATCGCACGGTAGCGACGGAAGCTGTAGGTACATTGGCCGGACACGCACCTATGGATTTACTGGCCTGGGAAAGAAGTAGAAATTGGGAGACAAGGGGAGAAAAAGTAGAACAGAACAGAGAAGACATGTATAAAAAGTGGCAAGAGAGATGGAACCATTATGAGGGATGGGCAAAGACTTTCATAAAGAATGTAAGAGAATGGCAAAGTAAAGGGCCTCGTGTAGATTATTATACCACCCAAGCAATAACTGGGCATGGCGTGTACGCAGCATACTTGGCGAAGATAAAGAAGATTGAGTCAGACAACTGTTGGTTCGGATGTCAAGAGACGGATACACCTCGACACACAATATTTGAATGTTGTCGCTTCGAAAAGGAAAGGATGGAAATGGATATACAAGTGGGAGAACCCGTTAAGCAAGAAAACGTAGCCGACCTTCTTATGAGCAACGAAAAGCAGCGTGATAGCATAATGAATTACTTAAGAGAGGTGATGAAGATAAAAGAGATGGAAGAGAGAAGAAGAAAGGAAGAAGAACTAAGAAGAGGAGCGGGGAGGCAGCTTTTGTCTCCCCCAATCCAGGTATGATAAGGTAATCTATGTTATTAAAAAATTAATAGGTCGTTTTTGTGTTGTACATTGAAATTCACCCGCGGGAGGAAACTATCCGAAACAGGAAGAGTACCAGGATGCCATATATTCGAAGAGAGTGGTACATATAAGAAGAGAAGCGGAGGAGGCAGTTTTGACTCCCCTAATCCAGAAACCATTCAACATAGGAGGAGGGCCGGGATGACATATATCCGATGAGAGGAGTCTGCATAAGAAGAGGAGGATGGGGAGGAGCTCTTCCCCTCCCCCCTGTCCAGGAATAATGAGGGATACAGAAAGAAGATCTCATGGATTTTGCCGAGAGAAGCAACAAGAACCGACACGAAGAGAAGAATATTGAAATGAAAAAGAAAAGTATCAACACAATCGCCAAGGCAATCTGCTGAAATGCGTAAGCTGGTCCGGACTGCCAAGATCCAATAGGCAAGGAAAAAAGGGGGAGTTTTTTAGTGGTGTAACCATCAAGAGGCCGGCATAAAATCCCTGTCGCCGGCGGAGTCCCACACTCCCGGTTGGATAAAATTTCCTCATCACGCGCACATCTGACCGGGGTTAGGGTGCATAAAGCATTTTTCTCCTCCTTAGGTCATAAACACTAAGAAGACTTACAAACATTTTGCAATTTCCTTCACATGTCCCGTATCATCTTGATTTAATTTATGACAAATCTGAAATGCTTCTAAGGCTTCCTGCAATTTACCTTCTTCACGCAATATCGTTCCCTAAAATAATCCATAAATAACAAATTATTAATTTCAACATAGAATCAATAAGTCCTCATATACCGTGACACAGTATTATTACTTATTAATTGGACCGCGTTATGCATCACTTGACTAGGCGACACATGAATCATGTTGAGAAAAACGGGATGTTCGTTTTCATCTCTCTAAAAATATAAGACTTCTCAGAATAGACAGGCTAAAACTATTGAAAATTGTTTTACGAAAAAAATAATCCAAGTTTGTGAAATGACCCAAAAAACACGTTAAAAATAAAAAGAAAGTGCGACAAAGTGACTAACACTAGATTAACTTCAGTTTTAAAACTTATATTACATGATAACTAACTTCAGGTTTAAAATGTCAACCTCAATTTTGACATATTTGCAATCTACACTAAAAATCCTTTAAAATGAGTACAAACACGACATATTTATCTTCAATATTAATGAAGTTATGGTCAACTTCCGGTTAAAAATGTCAACGTGAATTTTGACATATTTGTAATCGTCATGAAAAGTTCTTTAAAATGAGTCCAAACATGATACGTTTAATTCCAATATTACTCGAGATATAAGCAACTTCCGGTTTGAATTGTCAATGTCATTTTAACATATTCTTAATTTTTATAAAATGTCTTAATATTTGTCACAAAATCAAAAATATAATTAAAAAAAATCAAAAATTAAGGTTGGTATTAATATTTATAAATTAAATTGTTATCTTCATTGTTGCTAACTTCGGGTTTAACGTTTCTTATTCTAACTTTTTTGTTTTTTGAGATAAGTGCGTCATCTTTGGACTCATTTTAAAGGTTTTTTAATGAAGATGACAAATACATGAAAATTGACTCTGACGTTTCAAACCGGAAGTGATTGTATTTCCGTTAATATTAAAGGTAAATATGTCGAGTTTGGACTTATTTTAAAGGATTTGTTATAAAGTTGACAAATATGTCAAAATTAAAAGTTCAAAGTTCGAACTTTGGTTTTTTGAGATAAATGCGTCAAGTTTTGACTCACTTTAAAGACATTTTTATATTTGTTTGCCAAATCTATCAGCAAGTTCTTTTCTGCTGTACTAAAATTTGATGACCTTTTTACTTTCTCTTATCCATCGCCACAATTTTATTATTCTTTTATTAGTCTTCAGACGCACGGCTAAACCCGAAACTTTCTAGTTCTAGGTCTAGTGTTAGTTCTGGATTTTTATGCTAACTAGCGCTACCTATCGCTTTCGTTTGTAAAATGGATAAGATGAGAGATGTTAATCTATTTGTAGAGTCTCTGAAGATGGCCAAGGGCCGAAACTAGTTAGACTTAAATTCTAGGTATATAAAATAAAAGACATAAACTTTTAATTTTATACTAATATCTAGAAAACGACATTGGCCCGAAATTGTAGGTCCATCTATTTTTTTTATTGTAGAATTTCTTGGTCTATCTAAGTAAGTCGGTTTTTAGACGTTGTATGATGCAAATCCGACTTGAAATCGTATAACATGATTGGCGCTTAGTTTTATCTTTTAAAACAAATAGTGTTTTAGGTTTTTCGGTATTCTGCATTTTTTCTAAGATAAGTTACACCTTTACCTACCAGACAGCATGAAAAATCTCTAAAACCGATAAAATGTCGCTTAGTCAAGTGATGTGTAACGCGATCCAATTACCATATCATCAAAAATATATTTTAAAGTAGGCTACTTTTAATCCAATAATCTTCAATTTTTTTTAATTAAACTGTAAATTTCATAGCCTACTCTAAAAATATACCTATTGATCACATAATTGTATGATTATTGATTACAATGATTATTTTTTTTAATTACTTCTTTGTGGTAAGCATAATCATTCTTCCCATGGCTTTTTGTGATATTTTCCTTAATCAATCGTTTACAACTAGCAATTTCACCTCTAACATGTTGGACGTGTATCAACCAATTCAACTGTTCAATCGGAGACGGTTCTGGATAAGACATACTCGCAACGTTATCTAAAAGAAAAAATTGGGGTATAATTGACTGTGTAATATACGCAACTGCTGTAAAATACGTTCTGCGTAATGGTCCGCTTTTCCATTAGCTATTAAATTCATTATATATTCAAAAATAATTAATAATTCGAATGCGACCCGAACCAGAAGTGTGATTTTCCGCGGGTTGTTTTAGTTCTCGTCGCTTGGCAACGGATGGCGCGACGTGCGCGCGCATTTACAACAATGGCGAACTGTCAAACGTTTTATTTACAATAGACAAGAAAACGTATGATGTAGAATTACGTGTTAGTTTTCGCTCCTCAGCGCAGTTAATTTCCCCTAAATGTTCTTTTTGGTGAAATCGTAAGTAACCACTTTTCGTATTAACATTATTTACCTCCTCTTATTTTTTTTTAGAATATGTTAATTGTTATCTGACACACCAGGTCCATCATTTATGATAATGTTACTATAGTAATTGAATAAAAGATACCATGGAGGCGGAACCAGTGCTTACTAGATTACAGAGGCTGGTGTTAGGTTCCTTCATTTTAATCCTTGTTGATATCATATGGGTATCTTCTTCCGAACTTACAAAGGTATTCAATGAAATATTTGCTGTTGTTTGTGCATAGTTTAATTATTTTTCTAGTATATTTATCATAATGAAACATTTGAGAAGCCGTTTTTTTGCACATACATCAAAACCTCTATGTTTACATTGTACTTAATAGGACTTTGTTTTTGGAAACCTTGGCAAGAGCATTGTTATCGACCAAGTCATTACATGGTATTATCATTAAATAAACATTTAAGTATATTATTATTTAGTAATTATAACTGTTATTTTTAGTTCTTAGATGTAGAAGAAGATGATAATTTTTATTCAGAAGCTAATACATCCCTTGTAAGTCTTTAAAAAGATATTGCAGTAAAACTTTGATATAACGGACGAAATATTTTTAAGTCATATTATTAATATTATCTATTCAATACATTAGTATATTTAACCCTTTTAATGGGGGGCGAAAAAGAGGTGCCTATGTTAGAATTTCATGATTTTGACAATGACACTAATTTTTCTATATTCATTGAAAATATAATTTTCCATCGCAAATAGCAAAGATATAAAAGATAATAAAGAGAGTAAAAGTTGAGTTCTCTTTTACAAAACATATTTACACATACAAAAAGTCATCTTTTCATTATAACTTTATATAGACCATTTATTACAAAGTATATGCTTTGCATTTCCGATATGCAAGTGTAGCTAAATTGATGCAAAAGATTTTAAGGGGTGATTTTTCAGCGAAAATTAAGGGGGTCTTTCATATAACTTTTTGGTCAAAACCATTTCTCCTCCAAGTTACAGCCCTCTAAAATTAGAGGAAAAAAATTGTTTTTATTTAATAAATCCATTATGTAGGAATTTGGAAGGGTGAAATTTGCTATTACTAATAAGGTGACATTTTTTAACGATTTTTTAAACCCTATAATTTAATTACAAGAGGGTGAAAAAATTCACCCCTTTAATACTTTGCACCAGAACTTTTTAATGCGTCCAGATTTTTTTATTTAGAAACTTGATTTAAATAGAGGGATTCAATATGCAAATTTTTGTCTCTTAACATTTTCTCCTAAAATTCTTAGTTTGTCCATAAAAAAATAAAATAGTACTCAGGCCTATTTGACACAAATTCACAGTATTGTTATTATTTATGTAAAAATATCGAGTAGGTTGATGTCATAATGACAAATTTTTAAATATTAAGAACAATTTCTCCCAAAATTGTTAATTTAATCAAAAAAAAATAAGTAATAATAATACACAGACACCAATAATAGATGTCATAATGACAAATTTTGAAATATTAAGAACAGTTTCTCCCAAAATTGTTAATTTAATCAAAAAAAAATAAATAATAATACACAGACACTAACAATAGATGTCATAATGACAAATTTTGAAATATTAAGAACAGTTTCTCCCAAAATTGTTAATTTGTCCATAAAAAAATAAAATAGTACTCAGACCTATTTGACACAAATTCACAGTATTGTTATTATTTATGTAAAAATATCAAGTAGGTTGATGTCATAATGACAAATTTTTAAATATTAAGAACAATTTCTCCCAAAATTGTTAATTTAATCAAAAAAAGATAAGTAATAATAATACACAGACACTAACAATAGATGTCATAATGACAAATTTTGAAATATTAAGAACAGTTTCTCCCAAAATTGTTAATTTAATCAAAAAAAAATAAATAATAATACATAGACACTAACAATAGATGTCATAATGACAAATTTTGAAATATTAAGAACAGTTTCTCCCAAAATTGTTAATTTGTCCATAAAAAAATAAAATAGTACTCAGACCTGTTTGACACAAATTCACAGTATTGTTATTATTTATGTAAAAATATCAAGTAGGTTGATGTCATAATGACAAATTTTTAAATATTAAGAACAATTTCTCCCAAAATTGTTAATTTAATCAAAAAAAGATAAGTAATAATAATACACAGACACTAACAATAGATGTCATAATGACAAATTTTGAAATATTAACAACAGTTTCTCCCAAAATTGTTAATTTAATCAAAAAAAAAAAATAATACATAGACACTAACAATAGATGTCATAATGACAAATTTTGAAATATTAAGAACAGTTTCTCCCAAAATTGTTAATTTAATCAAAAAAATAATAATAATGCACAGACAATAACAATTAACAAAAGTACAAAAACAAATAATAACAACTTTAACAAAATAGTAATAATCATAATAAATGTTGAAAATGTCGCCCCTCAGCAGCGACGCACGATTCTACCCTTCGCCTCATTGAATTTCGTATTCTTTCAAACATTCCTGGTGTATTCCTAATAGTTTCACATAATGCGATGATACGATTCCGTAAATCAATGGTTATGTTCAACAGGTGTCAACAGTTGAATTAAATCAATCAGTATAAGCTTTATTATTATTGTATAAGCTTTAATACAGCGGAACGAAATCGGCTGAACAAGCAATTGAGAATTAGCGGTTCTGCATAACCTAAAGCTATGGCCAACAATAATATTTTTGAAAATTTTGTGCTTTTACAAGAGATAGTAGATGATGCGTTTCTGCATTAACAATAGTCATTTTTATACAGTTTTGTCAGTTTTCAAAATTAAAAGGGAGAAACAAAAAATGTTAATCCTAACTTACAAGCGCAGATTACTTATGCTGAAATATTTACTAAACTGCTGCGTAACAGCTAACAGCGCTTATTGCTCATAGTGCCCATTGACAGTTTCAACAGGAGTTGAATAAACCAGGGTTTTAAGAAAACCCCAAAGAAATCTAATGGATTTAATTCCGAAGATTTGGCTGGCCAATTCTGAAGATCTGCGCGGCTTATCTTGTATAAACTTCGTCTAAGTAGCTACGAGCGTTAATACTAAAATGCGCTGGCGCTCCATCATGCAAGTACCATAATTCTCGCCTGATTTCTATCGAAACGTCATCAAGAAGTCTCCATTTAATCTCATTGGAAGAAAATATGGTCCAATTAAATAATTGTTAATGACACCAAGCCACACATTTAATGAAAATTGGATTCAACAATTTTATGTGGATTTTCTTCAGCCCATATGTGATTACTATGAAAATTTCTGATGGATTCTTTTGAAAAATTCAGTAAGAACACTTGAACGCTTTGCAGATGATAAGGATACAAAAGTTGTTCTTTTAAAATCCTAAACACGCTAGAATGGCTTACGTTTAATTGTTGAGCAATTTTTCTTGTACTGGTTCCGGGAGAGTTCTCAATTCAATTAAAAACTTCTTCCTCTAGTGCTACATTACGTACTTCTCGTGAACAATTCTTCTTGAACAATGTCAACATAGGTCCAATTTTCAATCGTTTTTGATATATGGGATAACTTAAATTACTGTCTTACTTCTACAGTAATTAGCAGAAAGTGTAAAGTTTTAATGATTTTAATGACCAAACAATGCCATAAACAAACAAAAGCATAGCGATCATTAATTGATTAAAGCTGCTGAAGATGGCGACCCTAGACTGCCATGCATAACTCTGCTCTTTGACTAAGTTCTCCTATCCAGTTGACATTTTCCATGTTTCCACGAACTTCCTGAAATGCTTGATGGATTATACCTACCAGTTCTTCTTTGGTAGCCGGCTCCATAACATAGCCCTAAAAGAAAAAGTCAAGAGTGGTCAGGTCCGGCGAGCGCGGGGGCCATGTGACAGCTCCATTCTGCCCTCTCCACCCGTTTGGAAACGCAGTGTTCAAAAAGTCGGTTACGACCCTTCCATAGTGTGCAGGACACCCGTCATGGACAAACCATATCCTATTACGCACGTTCAAAGGAATATCTGCAAGAAGTATGGATTCTTCTAGACCTGTAAATTTGATTGGTCAATGTTCCATCAAAGGTTTTCGGTCCCAGGACAACATTTTCGATGATTCCTCCCCACACATTAACCGAAAATCGGTGCTGGAATCTACTTTCCAGAAATCTGGAATCTCCAGATGTGCCCGTTATGTGAACTGTTAATATATGTAATTAATTTATTTAGCATTCGTGGCTAATGCACACACTATACATCCTTTATTGCAAATTTTGCGTGATTTTCGTTTTGACCCACCATCTTTCTGCTGCACACCACGTGAACTCTTTCCAGTCTTTCTGGAAGTTTTTGTACGTCTATGCAGGGAACATTTGTGGATGTTTCTGCCAATGGTCTGTCGGGTGCTATGTTCTTTACTGCCATCCATTTTCTGGTTATCGACTGAATAATATCGGTTATATATTCGAGTCATGTTTTGGTTCTGGCCAATTCATCACCATTCGGGAGAAAATGGCGAAAACTACTTTTTTTTTAACCCTTGATATAAATATAAAGCCAGCTGAACTGAATGCAACGGTGTGAATAGGTGTCCGAATTTATGTGCATTAAAATTATTCATTCAAATAGTTAATTAGTCCGTTACATCGAAGTTTTACTCTAATTTATAAAAGTTATACGCAATTTTTTTTTAGAGTACACCTACGTACATTCCATTAAAAACTCCTGATGGCTCAGAGCTTGTATCTAGCTCAGACAGTGATGCTACATCCGTAAGATCGGTTAGATTTAGTAAATTAGCTGAGGTGAGGCAAATGTCTGATGAAGTTGCTACAGAAGCTTTACTTGCGAGGTTATCTTATCAAGCAAGTGTGCGAGCTAGTGATCTTGCTAGGAGAGCAGCTTCAAGGTTACCTCTTGAAAAAATAGCAAAATTAGCTTTTGGATTTTGTCTTCTAGTAAATATAACAAAAAATATTTGTTGATTTTAAGTAATGCGTATTTTTTTATAGTGGTTTTGTGCTAATTATACTTATCAATTAGCGTTAGCTGACACAGAAGCAGGTGTCGTAAATGTTCTGTCTTCCACTTCTAGTCTTTTTACATTAGCTTTAGCGGCAATGTTTCCATCAACATCCAATGATAAGTTTACCCTCTCAAAATTAGTATGTGTATGTTTAAGTATATCTGGAACGGTAAAAACTTTTCTCATCAATTTATTTATTTTTAATCAACAATTTTTTTTTGCTTAGGTTTTGGTAAGTTATACAGATATAATGATGCAACACAGGGTACCACATGGAGTTTCTTTATCGATACTAAGCGCGTTTTTTTATGCCGCGTACATTGTTTTTCTTCGAATGCATGTCGATCATGAAGATAAAATGGATATACCATTATTTTTTGGTAAATTCCAACAACCTTAAAAAAAATAAGTTAAAATAAATTTTTTTGTAGGATTTGTAGGATTATTTAATATTTTTCTTTTATGGCCGATATTTTTCATATTACATTATTCCGAATACGAAACGTTCGAATGGCCAACAAAACACCAATTAATTTTCTTATTAATGAACGGTTTATTTGGCACCGTTGTTTCAGAAGTACTTTGGTTATGGTAAATTAAAATTGTTAATTTTATTAGAATTAATTTAAAATAACTTAAAATTTTAGGGGTTGTTTCTTAACATCTTCGTTAATAGCAACTATAGCGATAAGTTTAACCATACCCATGACGATGTTCGCTGATGTGATCGTCAAAAAAATTTCTTACCAGTATTTATTTTACGTGGGAACCGTCCCTATTGCTTTAGCATTCGTCTTCGTGTCGATTTTGTCGCACTATGAGAATTGGGATCCTGTTTATAATACGTTAAGGTTGGTGTATACTACAATTTGTCGGAGACGCAACAGGTAATAATTAACTAAGCATCGTTTTGATTAAAAAATTGTGTCTTTTTTTGAAGATATAGACTTCGATTTCCTGAGTTTTCAGCAGAACAAACGGAAGCGCTCATTGGAATTAATAGTAACGAGCATGAAGCATAAGCTGTAATGAGATAAGTAGACTGGAGTATTTAAAAATGAAATTAACATTCCTTATTGATTATTTTATTATTTTAAAACATTGACTGACAAAGTCCTGTAAGTACGGAATCTCAAAAAAAAGTGTTTAAAATTAAAAATCAAAGAAATATTAAATCTTGTACCTTTATGTTAATAGCAGAAATATGTTTACCAAAAATAATTAAGTTTGATACCAAGAAGTTCTATAACAGAAATTTATTTTTGATCTCAATTTAGAAATGTAACTTTTTCAATTTTAATTTTATATGAATTATATTTAATGCGACAAATTATGTGATAAATATAATTACATATTTAAAAAAAAACACTTAAAATTGAAAAATATATTGTTATTTAATATCCTATTAATGCTTTTGTTCTATTATGTGCAATATTAATTAAGTGTTCCACATTTCCGCCAGAAATAAGAAAATGCTTATGATATACCCTAATCTATGTACTCAACTAAAAATTTGTTTGCCAGAAATTTTAAGAAAAAAGTATTAATACAAACAGTGTCTTACTCTTTTTGATACAATAAATATCTATTAATTTGAAACAACTTTCTTATATATACTTTTTATTCAACATTCTTTAATCTATAATTTGGATAAATGAATTGAAGTAAATATATTATTAAATAGGACTAATATAAAAATGTAAAACAGTATTGACCTTTAACCAATACCTTGTTAATATACATAGTAAAAATCTTGGTGAAAACTCAATCATTAAATTTTCCATTGATTCTAAACAAAAAAAAATGCACTGCCTTCATCTTGAGGTTGTTGCCAAGATTCTTTCTTTGTTCGTCGACAAGCGTATGAATATTTAGCTCATTATTTCAAATTTACAAGTTAGCAGTGCTTCTTTAAATTTTTTTTGTATTTGTTAATTTTGTGTAACTTGTAAATTTGGAATTTTAACAAGTGTACATTCCACGTGTTTAGGAAAATAGTTTATATTTTTAATATATTGTAGCGAAACACTGGCTCTCCTAAATGTATTTTCTTAATTATGTATTGTAGATAAATTCAACAAAAAAAATGATAATAAAGTGATATAATACTATAACTGACAATTTTTTTTTTTTAATTAGGATTTTCTGGATAAAAATCAACAATTATTAAATACTCTGATTATAAATCCTAAAACATATTTCAGTTACTACAAATTAAGTTCCTAAACTTATTTGGCCTTTCCAGAAAAAATATTACTCAGCGCCCAAAAATTCTGTATTAATTGTGACGCATTATATTTGCTTGCTTACATTGTTTTTTGTACAGTCAAAGTAGGCGCGGAAATAACGCTGTTGACAGCTTTAAATGTTAAACAATTGACAGTTCAAACAAATATGGCGCAATTAAGAATCTAAATATTAATGATGTGTATAGGTACTGTGAAAGAAAACACAGTCAAGGTGAAGTTTGTACACTGTTCCATAATATTTACCCGGATATACAAACTACACAACAAAAATTGTCATTTTTTTGACATTTAAAGTTGTCAACGGCGTTATTTCGGCACCTACTTTGATTGTAATTTGCTGATTTAGTATTTTCAGAAAACGCGTTTCTTCTCGATTCTTTTCATATACAATCATATGATTTGATATATGTTCATCGCTTAGAGGGATTTATCCTCTATGAAAGTGTGCAAAGAAAATATACGCATCCCATTTAAAATAACAACGTTGGTTGCCATAGCAACGAAACAAAAAACAATACAAACAAGCAAATATCGCCAAAAAATGCGCCACAATTAACAAAGACACTTGTATTTGAAACATTTGCATAATCCTTACACTACATGAATAAAAAATGTTTACTATTTATAATTAAAAGACACAACACAATGCACGAACAATAAGAGTTAAAATCTTTATACTGTATAATAGTGATTTTGACAATTCGGCTGAGGATGAGCTTATTGGCTCGAAATTTTCAAAAAAAATTTGTTAGCAAGTAAGAAGTTTTTTATTTTCTTTCTTATATAGAAAGGTAATGCCTACAAAAAAGTTAAAACATTCGAATTGATCTTAATGAGAAGGATGAACCTTTTTTTTAAAAAACTCATCCAAAACATGAAATATTGATTCTCCTTTAATATCTGCAAATAATTCTTGTTCTTCCTTTGTATGCTAAAAGTTAAGCATCATTTCCTAACAAAGTTGACTCATCAAGTTGAATAGAAAACCGAGATGTTTTTAAATACCCACACAATGAATCTTCAACATCTTGAGCTATTTCATCAATTCTTCTTTGCACTGTATTATCGCTCAATTAACTCAATTATTGCTCGCTTGAAATTTTCTTGATAATATCAGATGCTGGCTTGTGTAGCACAGTACGTATTACTTCACTTATAGCTGTTCCAAAATTTGCTGGTTGTAGCCAGTACTGCCACTGCAATTCTAGGCTTTGGCCTTGCGATCGACCCATAGCACGAGTGGCAGTTGCCCGCAGCATGGCTTGTAGTGCTTACTTGTCTTGGAACGACAGTTCTATTCAGTGGCACCATTTCCAGCCAGAGCCAACGTCCAGTACGTTGTCCAAAAAAAATGAAGCGTTATGAGCAGAATACATACATTTTTCTAAATCTTCTCTTCTTTCTTTTATGCTTTCACCGCCTTAAATGAGGTTAAGACAGCAATTCTATTCTCATAGTTTTATTAGATTTTCAATTTTATCCTTTACTGACAATGAGATCAAGTATTATTTACCTACGTCATTGCGGTGCGGATTTTCAATGACCTTTTAACACCACCCATACAAATCTGTCATACTTGATCTAATATTGTATCAATGACAGAGGATAAGGAGATGTTGTGTATCTAGTCTTTAAGAAGGCGTTTGATAGTCTTCATCCTATCATACCATTAAAAATACTAAGTAATTTCGGATTGAATATCCATTTGTTGTTGTTAATGAAGTTTTTCCTATGCTTGCTGCGATGATGAGATGATCGCTTGCCCATCTATAATACATAAAGGTGGCTATACACGTAACTGCAAACTTGACAAGCATGCATAATCAATCTTTTTGTATAAGCATGTAAAATTTCGAAACGATGCACTCGCACTGGCTGCTTTTTGCCTTGTCCATAAGAGGAAAATGCGGAAGATGAAACGTGATATATGGTGTAAAGAGTGGTTATTGAAAAGAAAAACCTACTCCCATATTAATTTACTGAGTGAATTGAAGGTATATCCACGTGACTGGCATAATTATTAAAAATCCCTACGTCTGGCCACACGTGCAAACTTGCATGATTAAAATTCATTCCATCATCAAGCGAATTGCACAAGCAAAATGTTCTTGCAAAATTATCCTACAAACGCTAAAGCATACTTGTACAAAAAGATTAATCATGCATACTTGTCAAGTTTGCAGTTACGTGTGTAGCCACCTTAAGGCTATGAGACGAAACAACGAGCTATTTAAGACTTTTGGAAGAAATTCAATGTTTTAGATGACTTTAAATGATGCGCGGACAAAATTGTATCCACTGAAATCTAGGAGAAATCATCCATAACAACATTTTATTCTTATTTAAGTTAAATTTGTATTATCAAATATCTATCCAAGAATTAGAAAACAATCAGAAAATGTATGTCACAATTTATTTATAAAGCCCTGTTTAACTTCAGTAATATTTTGAAATTAAAAAACTTCTACAACATTGAGGCGCTAAAAAACTATGTGAAGAGTCCACAGCGTACAGTTTAAGAATCAGCTTATTTAAAGAGCGTATCCTAAAAAGTTAGGTTATATCCGGTTGACAAATCTGTCACATAACATCTGATTACGATTAAGGGCAAGTTGTCGTCCGATAAGTTATCTTTAGAAGCAAAATTGAGTTCTGTGTTTGAAGGTAAGATGAAGGATTTAAATAATCAGATCTGATAGTAATCAACTTGTTTAATATTACTGTCTTTATTATAAAAAATATGGCGGAGTAAAAAAATTATTGCGGAATTTATCTTTTTCTACTTTATTTAATCTTAATTTTTTACGAATTAACAATAAACAATTCTATTAACGTAGTATTATCGAAAAATCAAATAATTTTTTGTTACTAAAAACATGGTGGATTAAGAATTTTTTGTTACTTTCCATGTGATATCTCAAAATTGACGTGTAATTTGATTTAGAAAACGTGAAATCGTACAGATAGTATGTAATTTATGTTTAGAGTTGCATTTAATAATTATTATTACTATTTTACAGAAGAAATCATATCAAGTTTTACAACAAAAAAAATCATAAAAAGTGGATTTTTACAACTTTTAACATGAAAAGAATTGAAAACCCTGTAAGTGACTAAAAATAATGTTTTATATAACTGTAAATCAATAATTTTTTGATATTATTTAGCCCACTCCTTACTTGGGGCATATTGTTGGTAATTTTATTGAAGGAAAAACTATCACAATTGAAGGTGTTGTTCAACCTCCAGCTCAAAGGTATAAAAATTATTATTTGGAACTATACTAATAAAAAAATACTTATAATCATGTTATATAGCATTACAATTAATTTCCAAACTGGAAAATATGCTCCTGACCGTGATGATATTGCACTACAACTCTGGGCAAAACTTCTTGAAGGTAGTATAACAAGAAATTCATCAATAGAAGGAATTTGGGGTAAAGCAGAAACTGCAGGTCATTATCCTTTGATTGTTGGAAAAAGATTTACTATTTCAGTAACAAATAAAAGACCAGTGTATATTGTATGTTTTAGTAATTTTTGTTTCCAAATTGATCTTTCAAAAATGATACAATTTTAGATCAAAGTCAATAATAACGAATTTCAATTCAAACAGAGATTACCTGGTTCAAGAGTGAACCACATTTCAATTCAAGGAAATGTTAAACTTTATACCATTTGTTATGAAACCAACATGTCTTATGGTGAATATGTGCCACTTTATGATGATCCACCACCACCTTATGCAGAATTTGAACCAAAACCAAGAAATCAACCAAATCAGGTAATAACTTTGTTTTTACAAACACCTGGGTAAATTAAAAAAATTAAAAATTAGTCAAGCGGCGATGACCAGTGTATGTTCCAAACTGCTCTTCCTCTTGCTCTTGGTACTGGAATTGGCGTGCTAGGCGCATCCCTATTTGGAAACGTATGTGAAATAAATAAATCATTTTAAATTGTTGAATCATTGAAAAAATTTTTAGCGTTCAAAATGCCAAAGTAAAGCTTGCGGAATTTCCTGTCATTGTGAAAAATGTCAATGCAGGAAATGCAAACCACCTACTCCAACAATGCAACAAACAACATCCACCTCCTGGGGTAATGTCTTGGGTGTTGGGGCAGCTGCTGTTGGTGGTCTTTTGGCAATTGGTGGGATTGCATATGCTTTATCAGGATCATCAAATAATAACGATGATGATGACGACGATTAGTTTTATTTTAAATTGTGGTATTGTTTAATTATAAGTAAATATAAAAAAAAATTGATAAAAAAAATAATTAAAATAAAAATAATAATGATAAAATAATTGTGATTGTAACGTTTTAATTTAGTATTTTATTATAAAAGTTAATGCATAAATTTAAATAATTTGATACGAATATTTTCTGAATAACTTACTTTATTATTGTAATGAGATTATTATTCAATAAAGTCATGATATTAATAGCAAACACATTTTCCTGATTGACAGCTACCTTTTCCAAAAGCTTTTTTTGTTCCACAGTAATGATCACATACGATGTGATTTACTAGAAAACCCGCAAAAAGAAAATGAAGTGGATCGCAATACGTAATCGGTTCGTATTTATAATCCCCCTTTGGCGTGGTGTATAATGCTCGAGGGACCAGCTCTGGTATTTCCTCATCTTCTTCTTCTTGTCTTTTATAACGCGAAAATCCGGCGTCGCTTCCTAAAGTAACCAGTTTTAAATTAGATGAATTAGAAACGAAAAAGTTATCACTTACCATTTTTAGAATCATTCTCAAAAGTTAAACAGTTTAAAACACAAAACAACAAGAATTGAATCAAAACAAATTTGATTTTAAAATTGGACATGTTTTACTCCGTTTCTTTAATTAAAACTGAATCGAAAACTAATTCTGCTAAATTTATAGGTTCCGTTATCTTTCTAAATTTTCCAACACAAATTTTGAAAACTTTTAACGTGATTCATCTTGAATTCTATCGTTTCAAGCAACTAATTGTTGGGGAATTATCAACATTTCATGTTCAAGGTTACTTTAAAGAAAATTTTTTTCTTATCTAAATTAATTGGACTCAATTTTGCAGAAGTTTTCTAATACCATATACAGTGTGTCCCCGGAAAGTGTCTCCGTAAGGTATAAATGATAATAAATTTTTGAATTCAAATTCCATCTTTTGCAATTAAAGTCTGGATGTCATAAAACGAAATATAACCAAGTTTTACGTCAAATGTCTTCAAAGTACCCAAGGTTCGTTGAGCAAATACACTGTATAAGGTTATCCAACTCCTTATCGCCCCGCAAAGGCCTTGCTGTGACGTCATTGGAAGAATTGACATTTCTATGTATTTATTTATACAGCGTATTTCACTTAAGAAGCAATATACAAAAATATTAAAAAAAATAAAATAAAATTAAAAAAATATTAAAATATAAAGCGAAATTATAACCGTTAATAGGTTATAATTTTATTATTGTTAGGTTATCCAACATGACTCGGTTACCATGGTGATTAAGATCCAAATATTGCAGGTGCTTGTCAAAATTGAAATTGAATTTAAGTTCTTTTAAGGAAAAAGTCTTATTTAATTGTTTTAAAAGGCTGTATTTACCTCAAAATTGATTTATCTAAGGTATTATAAACAAGGTAAGTGGATTAAATCAAAAAAAAATATTTTTAATTTATTTCTCTTAATTAAAATCGATTTAAATTAACTACAATTAACGAATTTGTTATGAATGCGAGATAATCGTAAAGAATTCGAATTGTTTTAAAATTAATAAAAATTAGATTAGAATTGACAAAAAAATCGGAATAAAATTTTATTATTTTAAGGTTATCCAACTTGACTCGGTTACCATGGTGATTAAGATCCAAATATTGCAGTTGCTTGTCAAAATTGACGTTGAATTTAAGTTTTTTTTTAATGAAAAACACATAATTAATTGGATTTAAAGGTTGTATTTAATTCTAAATGGGTAAATGGATGAAATTATACGCAAGGTAAGTGAATTAAATCAAAAAAAAATTTTTTTAGATCAATTAAAATGTAAAAGAATTTAGGGTTAAATAACAATTAAAACTAGAACACTACACCATCTCTTAGACAAAAACTTAGAAAAGTCTGAAGATGCACGTCTAAACCCGAATATTTCTAGTAGTGTTAGTTCTAGTTTTACACTAGCACTAGAATTGGAAATGGTCGGGTTTAGTCGTGAAAAAACTTTCAGTTGTCAATGTCAACTTTAATTTTATTATATTCGTAATCTTCATAAAATAACCTTTAAAGTGAGTCCAAACTTGACGCATTTATCTCAAAAAACCAAAAAGTTCGAACTTCCAACTTTTAATTTTGACATATTTGGCAACTTCATAAAAATTCCTTTAAAATGAGTCCAAACTCAACATATTTAACTGTAATATTAATGGAAATACAATCACTTCCGGTTTGAAACGTCAACGTCAATTTTGACATATTTGTCATCTTCATTAAAAAACCTTTAAAATGAGTCCAAAGATGACCCACTTATCTCAAAAAACAAAAAAGTTTGAATAACAAACATTAAACCCGAAGTTAGCAACAATAAAGATAGCAATTTAGCAATTTTTAAATATTAATACCAACCTCAATTTTATGTATTTTTGTTTTAGTGATAAATATTAAGACATTTTATAAAAATTAAGAATATGTCAAAATGACATTGACATTTCAAATCGGAAGTTGCTTATATCTCGAGTAATATTAGAATTAAACGTATCATGTTTGGGCTCTTTTTAAAGGATTTTTCACGACAATTACAAATATGTCAAAATTGACGTTGACATTTGTAACCGAAAGTTGACCATAACTTCATTAATATTGAACATAAATATGTCGTGTTTGTACTCATTTTAAAGGATTTTTAATGAAGATTACAAATATGTCAAAATTGAGGTTGACATTTAAATCTGAAGTTAGTTATCATATAATAGACAAATGGACAATTTCATGGTGTTCTCTTATGATGTATTCTTTATTAAAAAAAACTATTAAAATGAGTTCAAACATGATGTTGCTAGATATCACTATGTTGTATATTTTTATTGCACTAAAACTAGAACTAACACTAGACCTAGAATTAGAAAAATTCTGGTTTAGCCGTGCGTCTGAAGACTGCACACATGTTAGAATTCCAAAGTTTCATGAGTTCGGAGATGACAATACAGATTCTTCTGTACTGTTTTTAAGAATGCTATATAATAATATTATGTTAGAATTTCTGAAAATTCTGCTATCGTGTACAGGGTGTCCCAATTTCGATGTCCGCATAGGCTATCTCCGAAACTAAAAGAGATAGAAAAAAAGTAGCTTACATGTCATGATCTCGTTTTTTGAGAAAATGCTAATTCCGAAAACTCCGAACAGCTATCGTCTTTTGTTTTCGCCCTATCGGCAAAAACTGAAAATTTTGCGAAAACGACATTCACGAATATCTCACTTATTATCAAAGATGGAGTATTATAAATAAAACATTATATGGGCAACTTTTTACGAAGAATTCAGTGGCGTAGGTAGAATTTTTTTCCCATCTTTTATTTTCGAGATTTTAGACGTAACTTTATTTTTTTAAATGGAAATCATAGTTGGCTATGGCTTAAAATAATTTGTTATTTTCTTCTGATAACAAATATATATAATTTGTGGGGTATATTTCTTATAGTTATTGAATAATTAACAAAAATTCATTTTGTTCTATCTAAAACTAATGTATGTATTTAAAAGTTAATGTTGCTATGGTGATAACCATACATACTATGATGCAACATAATGTATCAAATAATTGCCAAAGTTTGTATTTAAAAATTCGATAACAACTCTGGCATTATGTGCTGGTTCGATGCACCAGCATGTTAAGTGTCAAAATATAACAAAACTGAATAAAACTTTACAATGAATTTCGAAAATTATGAAAAATGTAACATTTTGCGGAATTTTATTTCACAAGATATCCAGAAAGAAGACAACCGCACGTAAGAACCTTCAGCCGGTTAGCAGAAAATTTAATAGATATTTGGTCCTTCCCCAAACCACATACAAAAACATACCAAAATGACCTGCAAGAGAAATTGCAACAAGACGTCTGACCCAAAAGCCGTTGCTCCCGAATATGAAAGAAAAATAAGTATAAACCATACAAAGCGGGGCTAACTCCTTATTTACGTGCCGGAGATGTCAATCGAAGATTAGAATTTTGTAGATGATATTTAGAAAAATTAAATAGTCTGCTGTTTGTTCAAAATGTTATCTGGACCGAAGAAGTCTCTGAGTGTTCAAAGAAGCTTGGGGTTCAATGTATGGTGTGCCCTTTTAGATAATAGAATTTTGCCATATAGTATCTACCATAAAAACTTAAACTCAGAGAAATACCTCAATATATTAAGGCAGCACTTGAGCCTTTGGTCGACAATTTGGCACTAAATATGTCTCAAATGATATACTTTCAATATGACGGAGCACCAGCACATAATGCCAGAGTTGTTAGTGAATTTTTAAATACTACTACAAACTCCTTGCTACTCACTTTGACAATAATTGGAAACAATGCTTTCCCTCATGGTATGGTTATCACCGTAACAACATTAAGTTTTAAATACATACAATAGTTTTAGAAAGAACAAAAAAAATTGATACATTATATTCCATCATAGTATGTATGGTTATCACTAGGGCACGAAACTTTTGTAACAAAACGATACGATTTCCCCCCTCCACTTGTTCTCATTGGCTAGTTTTCTAGGAAGCCATTGAGAACAAGTGGAGGGGGAAATCGTATTCTTTTGTCACAAAAGTTCCGTGCCTTAGTTATCACCATAGCAACATTAACTTTTAAATACATACGTTAGATTTAGATGGAACAAAATGAATTTTTGTTAATTATTCAATAACTATAAGAAATATACCCCACAAACTATATATATTTGTTATCAGAAGAAAATAACAAATTATTTTAAGTCATAGCCAACTATGGTTTCCATTTAAAAAAATAAAGTTACGTCTAAAATCTTGAAAATAAAAGATGGGAAAAAAATTCTACCTACGCTACTGAATTCTTCGTAAAAAATTGCCCATATAATGTTTTATTTATAATACTCCATCTTTGATAATAAGTGAGATATTCGCGATTGTCGTTTTTGGAAAATTTTCTGTTTTTGCCGATAGGGCGAAAACAAAAGACGATAGCTGTTCGGAGTTTTCGGCATTAGCATTTTCTCGAAAAACGAGATCATGTCATGTAAGCTACTTTTTTTCTATCTCTTTTAGTTTCGGAGATGGTCTATGCGGACATCGAAATTGGGACACCCTGTACAGCCAAAAAAAAAATTATTTGCTTGTCAATTTCTTCATCACTGTTAAATTCCACTAGAATCTGCCATGGCACAGAATATTGTTTTAATAACATTCTTTAACCCACGGTGTTGTATTAACGTAAACACAGTAGTAAAAGTTGAACTATCTAAATTTGCAGGTTGAGACCTGTTCGAATAAGCAATTGCTATAGAGATGTAGGAACGGCAGCATTTGCTTAAAAATTGTATTCATGTGATGATCCATTGCTTTTACTGCTAGCTTTTACTTGTGAAGCAATTGCTAAAATTTTATTCATTAGGGCCATTCTTTTAGCCTATCAGAATGGAATTTTATTCTCTACAAATTATCTATAAACAAATCTGTAAATGTATATCTTATCTATAAATATTCCTATACCTATTTATTGTAGTTTGCCTCATATTGGGAAATTTATTAAAACATTATTAAAACGAAGTGCAGGTTTTCTTCTGAAGAGAATTATACCTTCCCTAGCTTCTTCTTCACTGTCTCCGTTGAATCTAACCATGCCTCATTCTGGATCTAATCCTCTTCAGTCCCCTCAACACTGCTTCCACTTCTTCCAGTATTATCTCCTCTCCCCCTTGCACCCCTCGCTCTCCCTCTCCCATTCTTCTCTCTTCCACCCCTCCCAACAATCCCATGAAGTAGGTTTGTTATTTGTATATCTCTGCCGACTGCCTGTCTTCCCTTCGTTATCCTCTTTAACTATCCCCATACCTCATTTTCCTTTTTCAACTCCCTAATCGTCGCAGCTCCCTCTTCTTTTTCTTGTATTCTTCTTTGTGTTTTCTCTTGGCCTCTATATATCTATCTATCTCTACCTCCCCTCTCTGCCACTGTTTCAAACTTCTTCTAGCTTCTCTATTCGCCTCTCTGCATTCCCTATTATTAGTATTATCCAAGTATTAATTTATTCTTATTATAGTTTCTGCATTTGTGAGTAAATTTCTGGGCAAGCTTCATCAATCATATTGTAAGTTTTCTTTCTGTTTGGCAGCAACGTTGATTAACAAGGTAATGATTGATTGATTAAATGATAACTTTATCTAGCTATTAAAATCTTAGGTTTTGAGTCAAATTCCTTAAATTCTTAATTTAACAAATAAAATTTAAGTAACAAATTGAGTACATACAGCAAAGATACTACAAATCTGTTTGTTAACATAAAATCTGCCTTAAAATATATCTGATGAAACGAACATTTCCAGAAAAAAAAACATTACATCATTACCATTATTATAAATTTTAATGATAAATTCCTATTTCTTTTTTTATAACAAGAAAACGTACTCTCTGTACTCTCAATTATCTCAACAAGAGGCCTACGAAACGTTTCCATCATGTAATTACTTGTAAAGAAATAAAATTAACAAATTACGTCGTACAAAAACATTTTCTCATGCCTATAAAATATGACTTTGGCACACATCTCAAATTTACTGCTAAATACAACTCAGCTTGCATTCGGTGCATCACGCGTATCCGCTTAAAAAAATTAGAATACAAAAGATTAACCTTCAATATCTACATAAACTATAAACCGATTTAAAGGCTTATATTTTTTTGTCCTTTTGATCGCGGAAAATAATAATCAATAAAACGGCCCGATAAGGAATGGATGTAATTTTTATTTTCAATATCAAAAGCAAATTTCGGTATAATCCCAAAGTAAAAATTGATTAGATAAACCGGTTTGTGAGAAGTTTACATTTACAACTCAAGAGTCTACATTGAGTGTCGCGTCGCGTTCGATTTAGGATTCAGTTTTAGTCGCAAACCGCAACCAACCTGTTGAAGGCCAACTTTTTATAATATTGAGAAGCGACCGTTTGCCGGCCTTTTTAAGGTCACTGACACATCCTCAGCTCATATTGGCCTTCTTCTAACTGTTCAAACGTACCCATTAGTTTATGTTTTGTGAATTATTAGTGAGAAAGTGCCTAAATAAAAAATTTTCAAAATGAAGTAAGTTCAAAAATTTTTACTAGTTTTTTTTTTTGGTAATCGAAATATATTTTTAAGGATGACGAGAACTGTTTTTGTAACTGGAGGTGCTGGATACATTGGTAGTCATTGTATTGTTGAACTTTTAAAAGCCGATTACGATGTTGTTGTTATTGATAACTTTACAAATAGCGTCGGCGTTTGTGATGGTGAATCTGCAGCTTTAAAACGTGTCGAAGAAATTACTGGAAAAAAAATTCACTTTTATAAAGTTGATTTATTGGATAAAGATGCTTTATATGGGGTGTTTCAAAAAGTATTTATTAAAAAAAAATTAATAACTTGATTTTTGAAATTTATTATCTTTTAGCACCAAATAGATTGTGTTATTCATTTTGCTGCAATGAAAGCTGTTGATGAATCAATAGAATATCCATTGTTGTATTACAAAAATAATTTAATAGGAATGTTAAATCTGCTAGAAGTTATGACTGATCATAAATGTTACCAATTGGTATTTTCTAGTTCTTGTACTGTTTATGGCGAACCTGAAGAATGCCCTGTAACTGAGAATCACGCCACAGGGCGTAATATTACGAATGTTTATGGAAAAACGAAATATTTCGTTGAAGAAATGCTTCAAGATATTAGTTATTCAGATGAGGTATTTTATTACAACATTTTTTTCGTTTTAATTTACGTTTTTTACATAGAAATGGAATATAATTGCTTTGAGATATTTTAACCCTGTTGGGGCACATCCATCGGGATTAATAGGTGAAGATCCCACCAAACCCTTTAGCAATATTATGCCTTTTATTTCACAAGTTGCGATTGGTAATAAACCAGTTTTAACTATTTTCGGTGGCGATTACGACACAGTTGATGGAACAGGTTTAATTTTTAACATTTTATATTAATTTATCATTGGAATTTACCTTCCTTTTAGGTGTTAGAGATTATATACATGTAATGGATTTAGCAAGAGGCCATGTTGCTGCGTTAAGTTTGTTATTTAAAAAACACCAAAAAATCAAGGTAAAAAGATTGCTCAATTTTAATTTAACATCTTATGTTTATAGATAAATCTAAACATTTATTAAAAAGTAATGTTCAAACAATTTTGAGTTATCTATAGATGTAATTGCTTTTTTTATCTTGAAAACAATCAAAAAGAGTTTCCTGTGGTAATTTGTGTTTTGATAAAACTCGCGTTATATGAAACAATCTTGTTTTTTTAATCTTCTGATATTAATTCAAAGAAACGTCAACCATCAAATACATAACCTTATTCGACAACTAAATTAGCAGGGAATTTCTGCCAACCTTGAAACTCGAAATGAGTTAAATTATTTTTTAATTAAAAAATGTATGTCAATTTTCAAAGTGGTCGCCAAAACTTTTCTATTTGCTAAAAAACGAGGAATTTCGTCCTATCTTATTCAGAAAAGATCAAAGTTTCTTATTTTGTACCTTTTAAGACGCTTTGTTTGCCGAAAAAGAGTTTTTGAAAAAATCTGTTGAAAACTACCTTGCAATCATGAGGTTGGTAATGAAAATGATTAAATGTCACTAAGTTTAAATATTTTTTTTTTAATTTAAATTAATTACATTATATACTACTATTATATTCATTTTTTGTTTATTAATTGTTATTTATTTATTTCTACCTTAATTGCGTTGCAACATAATCTCAAAACTTAGATATTTTCCAGATTTAGTACCTTTATTTTTTTTAAATTGGTACTGTTAAATTGACAACATCCCTTTGAGGTTATATCGTTTTTATTTTTAATAATAATTAATATTTTCCAATCAAAACGAGTGGAAAACAAGAAAAATCAACCGTAGACAATTTAAAACCCGTTTAAGGAAAATCGAAACACCCAGCATAATTCAAAACTAATTTAGCAGGGAATTTCTGCCAACCTTGAAACTCGAAATGAATTAAATTATTTTTTAATGGATAATTTTTCATTAAAAGTGCATGTCAATTTTCAAAGTGGTCGCCAAAACTTTTCTATTCGCTAAAAAACGAGGAGTTTCGTCCTATCTTATTCAGAAAAGATCAAAGTTTCTTATTTTGTACCTTTTAAGTCGCTTTGTTTGCTTATTAAAGAAAATTATTGGTTTCTTAAGACGTAATATGCCAAAAAAGAGTTTTTGAAAAAATCAGTTGAAAACTACCTTGCAATCATGAGGTTGGTAATGAAAATGATTAAATGTCACTAAGTTTAAATATTTTTTTTTTAATAATTTTAATTTAAATTAATTACATTATATACTACTATTATATTCATTTTTTGTTTATTAATTGTTATTTATTTATTTCTATCTTAATTGCGTTTCAACATAATCTCAAAACTTAGATATTTTCCAGATTTAGTACCTTTATTTTTTTTAAATTGGTACTATAAAATTGACAACATCCATTTGAGGTTATATCATTTTATTTTTAATAATAATTAATATTTTCCAATCAAAACGAGTGGAAAACAAGAAAAATCAACCGTAGACAATTTAAAAAACCCGTTTAAGGAAAATCGAAACACCCGGCATAATTCAAAACTAATTTAGCAGGGAATTTCTGCCAACCTTGAAACTCGAAATGAATTAAATTATTTTTTAATGGATAATTTTTCATTAAAAGTGCATGTCAATTTTCAAAGTGGTCGCCAAAACTTTTCTATTCGCTAAAAAACGAGGAGTTTCGTCCTATCTTATTCAGAAAAGATGAAAGTTTCTTATTTTGTACCTTTTAAGACGCTTTGTTTGCCGAAAAAGAGTTTTTGAAAAAATCTGTTGAAAACTACCTTGCAATCATGAGGTTGGTAATGAAAATGATTAAATGTCACTAAGTTTAAATAATTTTTGATTTTAATTTAAATTAATTACATTATACACTACTATTATATTCATTTTTTGTTTATTAATTGTTATTTATTTATTTCTATCTTAATTGCGTTTCAACATAATCTCAAAACTTAGATATTTTCCAGATTTAGTACCTTTATTTTTTTTAAATTGGTACTGTAAAATTGACAACATCCATTTGAGGTTATATCGTTTTTATTTTTAATAATAATTAATATTTCCCAATCAAAACGAGTGGAAAACAAGAAAAATCAACCGTAGACAATTTAAAAAAACCCGTTTAAGGAAAATCGAAACACCCGGCATAATTCAAAACTAATTTAGCAGGGAATTTCTGCCAACCTTGAAACTCGAAATGAATTAAATTATTTTTTAATGGATAATTTTTCATTAAAAGTGCATATCAATTTTCAAAGTGGTCGCCAAAACTTTTCTATTCGCTAAAAAACGAGGAGTTTCGTCCTATCTTATTCAGAAAAGATGAAAGTTTCTTATTTTGTACCTTTTAAGTCGCTTTGTTTGCTTATTAAAGAAAATTATTGGTTTCTTAAGACGTAATATGCCAAAAAAGAGTTTTTGAAAAAATCAGTTGAAAACTACCTCGCAATCATGAGGTTGGTAATGGAAATGATTAAATGTCACTAAGTGTAAATAATTTTTTTTAAATGATTTTAATTTAAATTACTTACATTATATACTACTATTATATTCATTTTTTGTTTATTAATTGTTATTTATTTATTTCTACCTGAATTGCGTTGCAACATAATCTCAAAACTTAGATATTTTCCAGATTTAGTACCTTTATTTTTTTTAAATTGGTACTGTAAAATTGACAACATCCATTTGAGGTTATATCGTTTTTATTTTTAATAATAATTAATATTTTCCAATCAAAACGAGTGGAAAACAAGAAAAATCAACCGTAGACAATTTAAAAAAACCCGTTTAAGGAAAATCGAAACACCCGGCATAATTCAAAACTAATTTAGCAGGGAATTTCTGCCAACCTTGAAACTCGAAATGAATTAAATTATTTTTTAATGGATAATTTTTCATTAAAAGTGCATGTCAATTTTCAAAGTGGTCGCCAAAACTTTTCTATTCGCTAAAAAACGAGGAGTTTCGTCCTATCTTATTCAGAAAAGATGAAAGTTTCTTATTTTGTACCTTTTAAGTCGCTCTGTTTGCTTATTAAAGAAAATTATTGGTTTCTTAAGACGTAATATGCCAAAAAAGAGTTTTTGAAAAAATCAGTTGAAAACTACCTTGCAATCATGAGGTTGGTAATGGAAATGATTAAATGTCACTAAGTTTAAATAATTTTTTTTAAATGATTTTAATTTAAATTAATTACATTATACACTACTATTATATTCATTTTTTGTTTATTAATTGTTATTTATTTATTTCTATCTTAATTGCGTTTCAACATAATCTCAAAACTTAGATATTTTCCAGATTTAGTACCTTTATTTTTTTTAAATTGGTACTGTAAAATTGACAACATCCATTTGAGGTTATATCGTTGTTATTTTTAATAATAATTAATATTTTCCAATCAAAACGAGTGGAAAACAAGAAAAATCAACCGTAGACAATTTAAAAAACTCGTTTAAGGAAAATCGAAACACCCGGCATAATTCAAAACTAATTTAGCAGGGAATTTCTGCCAACCTTGAAACTCGAAATGAATTAAATTATTTTTTAATGGATAATTTTTCATTAAAAGTGCATGTCAATTTTCAAAGTGGTCGCCAAAACTTTTCTATTCGCTAAAAAACGAGGAGTTTCGTCCTATCTTATTCAGAAAAGATGAAAGTTTCTTATTTTGTACCTTTTAAGTCGCTTTGTTTGCTTATTAAAGAAAATTATTGGTTTCTTAAGACGTAATATGCCAAAAAAGAGTTTTTGAAAAAATCAGTTGAAAACTACCTTGCAATCATGAGGTTGGTAATGGAAATGATTAAATGTCACTAAGTTTAAATAATTTTTTTTAAATGATTTTAATTTAAATTAATTACATTATACACTACTATTATATTCATTTTTTGTTTATTAATTGTTATTTATTTATTTCTATCTTAATTGCGTTTCAACATAATCTCAAAACTTAGATATTTTCCAGATTTAGTACCTTTATTTTTTTTAAATTGGTACTGTAAAATTGACAACATCCATTTGAGGTTATATCGTTTTTATTTTTAATAATAATTAATATTTTCCAATCAAAACGAGTGGAAAACAAGAAAAATCAACCGTAGACAATTTAAAAAACCCGTTTAAGGAAAATCGAAACACCCGGCATAATTCAAAACTAATTTAGCAGGGAATTTCTGCCAACCTTGAAACTCGAAATGAATTAAATTATTTTTTAATGGATAATTTTTCATTAAAAGTGCATGTCAATTTTCAAAGTGGTCGCCAAAACCTTTGTATTCGCTAAAAAACGAGGAGTTTCGTCCTAGCTTATTCAAAAAAGATCAAAGTTTCTTATTTTGTACCTTTTAAGACGCTTTGTTTGTTTATTAAAGAAAATTATTGGTTTCTTAATACGAAATATGCCGAAAAAAAGTTCTTTAGAAAATCAGTTGAAGACTACCTTGCAATCGTGAGGTTGGTAATGGAAATGTCACTAACGATAAGTTTAAATATTTTTTTTTATAATTTTAATTTAAATTAATTACATTTTATACTATTATTATATTCATTTTTTGTTATTAATTGTTATTTATTTATTTCTATGTTAATTGCGTTGCAACATAATCTCAAAATTTTGATGTTCTCCAGATTTAGTACCTTTATTTTTTTTTAACTTGGTATTGTAAAAATGACAACATCCATTTGAGGTTATATCGTTTTTATTTTCAAAAATAATTAATATTTTCCAATCAAAACGAGTAAACTCAATCGTAGACAATTTAAAAACCCCGTTTAAGGAAAATCGAAACACCCTAGTTTTATTTAAACCTAAAAATTGATAAAACCCAAATTTACGGCTTTAATTTACTTACATTTTCTGCCTCTTCCATCCAGGTATGTTTTTGATGTTGGTTTTAAGTCCGTGGGTAATAATCGCCTTAAGAATTGTCCAACTACAATAAATATAACCCCCTTTTTCACTTTAAATCGTTTCTTTAATCCAATATTGGCGATTGTGTTTTCTCTAATCTCCACGTGTTTTATTTTTATATTTGTAAAGCGAATACACCAGGAAGTTATTCTTTTGCCGATATCTACTTAATCAAAATGAACTATTCAAAAAAAAGTAATTAGAATGTGACTAAACCCGATGCTTTCTAGTTCTAGGGCTAGTGTTGGTTCTAGTTTTGTACTATCACTAGAACTAACATAAGACCTAGAACTAGAATAATTCGGGTTTAGCCGTCTTGAGAGACGTGCGGCTAAATCCGAATCTTTCTAGTTCTAGGTCTAATGTTAGTTCGAGTTTTGCACTATCACTAGAACTAACACAAGACTTAGAACTAGAATCATTCGGGTTTAGCCGTCTTTACAGACGTGCGGCTAAACCCGAATGTTTCTAGTTCTAGGTCTAATGTTAGTTCGAGTTTTGCACTATCACTAGAACTAACACAAGACTTACAACTAGAATCATTCGGGTTTAGCCGTCTTTAGAGACGTGCGGCTAAACCCGAATGTTTCTAGTTCTAGTGTTAGTTCTAGTTTTGCACTAGCACTATCACTAGAACTAACCAGTGATGGGCGCTGGGTAAATACCCGGCGGGTAGGTATTTCTAAAATGGGTATTTATCCGGGTATTTACCCCGGCCCAAGGTAAATACCCAAACAGTGGGTATAAAAGTGATACCAGTAAAAATATATCAAATTCCAAAAAAATATGAAGGGGGAGATGATGAGGGCATTGAAGACGAGGAATTGTCAACAATCAAAGACGTATTATCATTAGACGAATCTGTCGTAATTTAGATTAGATCAAGTTACTATGATTATTATCATCAAGCAGCCCTCTGCGTCCATTGTTGGACATAGACCTCCACTATTCTGTGCTGTCTGAATCCAATTGTTGGTTATTCTTTTGACGTCTACTTACTCTGTTCGCTCGCGGTCTCCACTCAAGTAACCGTTTTGCCCAGTTCCACTTAAGCTTTGCCACAATGTTGATCACATCATTTACGCCAATTCTTCTTCATAGGTCTTCATTTCGTATGTAGTCCCTCAGAGTTAGAACCAGGATCGACATCTCTATCTATCTTTGCGTTACTTGGATCCTCCTGGCAGTGGCTACCGTTAATGTTAAAGTTTCGGAGCCTTATGTCATAACCGGAAACACGTATTGATTGAAAGCCTTTCTTGGCCTTTTCTCTTGAAGATGTTTCTAAGTTTCCCGTAGACTGCCCATGCAAGTGCGATTCTTCTGTTCAGTTCGCTTGTTTGATTATCTCTCGATACACGAACCGTATAGCCAAGATATACATAGCTGTCAACCCTCTCAATCAAATTATCCCCAATGTTGATGTTTGAGCTGGGAACAAGATTTATCATAAATTTTGATTTCGCCTCGTTGATATTTAGCCCAACTCCTGCACACCGCTATCCGGTATAAGAACTATATCATCCCCGTAGCGCAAATTACTTAAGCATTTGCAATCAATGGTTATGCCTTTTTGGTTGCAAGCTAGTTGTTTAAATGTACTCTGAGGACTGTGATGAACAATTTGGGTTCAATAGTGTATCGCCTTGTTTTACTCACAATCAGTATTTCACTACTTCTACTCTCTTCAGTACTTTCATGCAATTTTACCGGCATTGTAACATTCTTGTAGATGTTATAAATAAGTTTGGTATATCGATAATCGACCCTGCATTCTTCAAGTGCTTGCAAAACTGCCATCAACTCAATTTAAATTAAATTTTATAAATACCTCTAAATACCCATCTTGGGTAAATACCCCCAGGTATATATCCAGGAAATTTACCTTTGAAAATAAATACCCGGGTATTTAACATCACTGGAACTAACACAAGACCTAAAACTAGAATCATTCAGGTTTAGCCGTCTTGACAGACGTGCGGCTAAACCCGAATGTTTCTAATTCTAGGTCTAGTGTAAATTCCAGTTTTACACTATCACTAGAACTAACACAAGACCTAGAACTAGAATAATCGAAAATGATTAAATAAAAAATGTCTTGGATTGTTTATATCATCGATTTATTTATACACGTGTCACAAAAAATATCTAACACCTTTCTGTTCTGTAATCAAGTTAGATATTACTTAAGATAAAGTCATTCAAGATGCAAATAACGAGCGATCTTAATCTTTGACAATACTTTGACTAATTGTCAAAGATTAATAATTATTTTTAAGTAAAAATGGTACAAAATTTTCGTTAATGTTAAATGGACATTATAAATCAAATATTTACTGATTTCAATTAATCTTAAATAAATACGTCACTGATAAAGAATTTATTTCACTAAAACCGAGTTTATTTTGATTAAAAAAGATATTACTTGTAACAATAGTCGTTCGAAATCCCGGATACATAAAAAAAAAATAAAGATTAATTTTTAGATTAAAATAATAGATTGAATGGGTGGGATTTAACCGGAATTACAGGATTAATTTATATCAATAAAATTTTATATGTAGTTAATTGCCAATTTTAATTTTTCAAATGAACTTTCTTATAAATAACACACTGTGATGACTAAAACCCATTATCTTACAAGCTGTATAGACTAGCTAATTATATGTATATATTTGCAAGTTGAATTTAAAGCCACTTCTTTTCATAATTTTAATTATTGAAATTTTTCCTATTTCTATGATATGATAAAAAAAAATAAATAATTAAATTAAAATTATTCTTATCATTTTATTTTTAGGTGTATAATTTAGGAACAGGAAGAGGTGTCAGTGTATTACAATTAGTAAAAGCGTTTGAAAAAGTAACAAACATGACCGTTCCATACCAAATTGCAGAAAGACGAGAAGGTGATATTTCGATTATGTATGCAAATGCTGAATTGGCCGAAAAAGAATTAGGATGGACTGCTGTTCATAGTTTAGAAGATATGTGTAAGTATTTAATAATATATACTTATTTAAAAAAAAGACTAACATAAATTAAAAAATAAATTAGGTGCTGATTTTTGGAGATGGCAAAAGATGAATCCACAAGGATACCGAACAAAAGATATTAAATTAAATAACAGCCATTGAGTTACTTTGTATATTTATTCATAAAATTCCTATTCTTCAATGTAATATAAAAATAATAAAATAATTTATGTTTTAAAAAAACACCTTTGATTTATTCAGACTGTTGCTTATAAAGTGAAATGTGTTGGAATTTTATGGCTTCTAATCCATAACTAGTTGTATTTGAAAGATAAACCCATCTACTAGCCAATCAGAGCGCATGAAATAGCCGTAACCATAGTAATAATCCCTTAGATAGCTTAACCAGAAGATGGTAGTAATGGTTAAGATGGAGATAAGTTTGAAAAATCAGTAATAACATTTTTTTTCCTCTTTGTAACTCGATCCGGGGACATACAATTATATCTAAGAGAACGCAATTGAACATCTCCAACATCCCAGTGCAAGAACCGGACATCTCCACCTTTTGGCAAAATTGAGATATGTCTGGTTCTGAATAAGTAAATATCACGTCTATCGTTCGGGGCAAGAATCAAACTTCTGTCTTGATTTTGACGGGAGTTATACGTCATAATATGTTCAGTGTCTTGTTATTGCGCAGTATGCCGTATATTTTGTCGTTAGGTGTAAGAACAAGATATGTGGCTTGCCCAGTAGGTTGGGAAGCCGAGTAGGAAAACCGAAAACAGACAGATGTCAAACTTGCGAAGAATATGACGTAAAAATTCCTGCTGCAGACACTGCTAATATAAAAACACAGTTAGAGACAGAAATGAAAGTACATCACCTTAAAGCTGGAACATTTTATAAAGATATAAAAGAAAAAACTGCACTTGCTATTGATAACGGTCACATTGAAACAATTTCAATGGATTTTCAACAAAATTTTCCACTGTCCTCTCTGGCAGCTGGCGATGTTTTTTATAAGCGATAGTTATAGGTGTATAATTTCTGCATTCACGCTGCCAGCTTAAATACAAGCTTTTGTTATTTGTATGACGAGTTGACTGGTTCAAAGGGTCACAATGTTGTAGTTATTTTGCTAAATCATTTTATTGCAACTTAAACTAGATGCAAAAGTCACAGAGTTGTATATTTTTTCAGACAACTGCAGCTCACAAAACAAAAAATACGATCAGCGGCAGACAAGTGGTACTACAATGAAATATTTGAAATACAAAACGCCGGTTAAATTTAAACAATAAACAATTTTTAAAATCTATTGTATTTATTTTTTGTGCAAGAACGAGATATCTGAAAATTTGGTGCAAAAATCAGACATCCTCTTCTTGTTGAAAAACTGTTTTTTTTTGTACAAATCACCATCTGCCTCTTCTAAGGTTTAAAGCATGAAAAGTATAAGCCTGTGACATACAAATTTACTTAGTTTTGATTACAGGTTTTCGATACACGAATTTGAGGTGCAAAAACCAGACATATCATTTAGAAAATTTTGTATGCAGACAAAAAACGACAAATAATTACTAATTAAAATTTAAAGTCCCTAGATTTACAAAGTACCGCGGTTTGACGCCATTTTGACTCGAAAGTCAAGCGGGAAATTTAAAACTATATCGTTCTATTGATAACATTACGCCAAATTTCCTTTCTTTTTTTCTCGTGGTATTCTGAAGAGTCGAAAGTCCTTCTTACTGCCATTTTTGCAATTCCAAAGGCAACAAGACGGCAATATTTTTGTAAATAAGTAGTGGGATACAGTGACAAGGTGTCAAACCGCCATTTTGGCTCGAAAACAGGCTTCATGAACCGCGGTACTTTGTAAATCTATGGACTTTATTAAAATTTATCTAAAACTGACATCTATACGCCTATCGACTATGTAGATATCACAAAAACTGTCAAAATCATAATAAAATAGGATAAACAGTTTTTCCTTGTTTTTCAACATTTTACTTTGGCGTACTTGTCTGGTTTTTGCACTGGAGTGTTAAATTGATAATACTTAAATCTAAATTCTCAAATTTTTATTTTGGCCAGCATCCCAGAAACGTCTAATGACCGGTCTTACTGAGACAACCTGTATACTTATCTAAAAAAAAAAGACCAACATAAATTAAAAAATAAATTAGGTGCAGATTTTTGAAGATGGTAAAAGATGAATCCAGAGAGATATATATCTTATACATACATAAGATATATAATACTTAGGGCCGGTTGTACAATATACCGATAAATCTACCTGATATCTATCCGCCCGATAAACTTATCAGGAGGAAAAAGATATTCGCTGTTGGACAAACTGTTTTCGTCGGTAAGATTGCTATCGGCGAAATAAGAGTCGGTTGGTAGTAGTTTTTCCCCATATCTAGTGATTTATATCGTAGAATGGTAACGCCAACGTCTTTCTTTGAAGTTTGAATTATGATTTTGACAATATAAATTGTTTAAAAAAATTTTCACTGACACATCGTACATATAAGGTTAACGTTTAATGTTAGAGGTTAACCTATGCAGTAATCATACAAAGTTTTTATATAAAAACCTTGGTAACCATAAATATCTGCCGGATAAGTGTCTTATCGGCACCGCTGAGTACCCGATAAGTTATCCTGCCGATAATCTCACCGACAAAAATATCCGTACATTGTAATACAGTACAAACTAACTTATCTGCCAGATAACGCTGTCAGGAAGTTTATCGCTATATTGTACAACCGGCCCTTAATTTATTTTAAAGTTTCCACCGAGTCATCATCAAAACTGCATCTAATGAGTCTTCTATAAGTTTCCTATATGTATAGTTGCACATACTTACCAATCTTTACAAGGAACTTGTATGTAAAATCTTCCGGAAGTTCCACTAACTTCACATCATGAATGTTTTATTTTGGCAAACATAATTAAAATAAAAATAATCGTTCTTTCTTTCTATATCGCGTAAATCAGGTCTCGAGACGCTATCGAGTTCCTACTCGTTTAGTAGATGACCGTTAAATTTTAGCTGTATCACACCACATGTTGATCACGTGGTACCGACGAGTAATCCCGAGCAAAATAGTGCGGTGCCTACGAAGCACGTCTAGTGTAAAATTTAATGTTTTATATATTACATAACTTAACTAACATAAGTAAAAAAGAACTCTCCTTTAGAGAACTGTAAAAACTACTCTATTAAGTGAATAATATATGAACTCTATATTAATATTAAATATAGTGTGCATTAGAGTTGTTTTTACCATGTGGTATTACAATTTTTACTCTAATTCTTTTTACCAACTACTCTAAAATTTTTACACGACACGATTTTTTCCTGTGTACATACAATAGTTTTAGATAGAACAAAATGAATTTTTGTTACTTATTTAACAACTATAAGAAATATACCCCACAAACTATATATATTTGTTATCAGAAGAAAATAACAAATTATTTTAGGTCATAGCCAACTATGGTTTCCATTTAAAAAAAATTCTACCTACGCCACTGAATTCTTCGTAAAAAGTTGCCCATATAATGTTTTATTTATAATACTCCATCTTTGATAATAAGTGAGATATTCGCGAATGTCGTTTGCGCAAAATTTTCAGTTTTTGCCGATAGGGCGAAAACAAAAGACGATAGCTGTTCGGAGTTTTCGGCATTAGCATTTTCTCGAAAAACGATCATGACATGTAAGCTACTTTTTTTCTATCTCTTTTAGTTTCGGAGATAGCCTATGCGGACATCGAAATTGGGACACCTGTACTTACCAATAGATTCGACACGCAAAGAGAAATAAACCATTTTTTGTGAATCAAAATCGTCTGTTATTGGACAAAAGCGGAGAATTTTAAACAGTTCCCGTGCGGTTATTAAAAACATTTCGAAAACATTTTATTAGAAAAATCGCTTCAGAATAATGCATCCTTCAACCGTTAATGCTCTGATGCGGAAGATACGGGACACCTGTATATCTAAGAGAACGCAATTGATAATACTTGTCTGAATTCTCAAATTTTTATTTTGGCCAGCATCCCAGAAACGTCTAACGACCGGTCTTGCTGAGACATCCTGTATACTTATCTAAAAAAAAAGACTAACATAAATTAAAAAATAAATTAGGTGCAGATTTTTGAAGATGGTAAAAGATGAATCCAAAGGGATACCGAACAAAAGATATTAAATTAAATAACTTAGAGTTACTTTGTATATTTATTAATAAAATTCCTATTCTTCAATGTAATATAAAAATAATAAAATAATTTATGTTTTAAAAAAACACCTTTGATTTATTCAGACTGTTCCTTATAAAGTGAAATGTGTTGGAATTTTATGGCTTCTAATCCATAACTAGTTGTATTTGGATGTAGGTATCTTGCAAAAATTTCTAAACACTTTGGATTTTTTGGGAGATATTTTTGTAAAACATCTAAAAAATGAAAAATAAAATAAATTCACGTAAATTATTGTTTTACCATTTAAAAGTGGTTTATGTGGTTCGAAAGGTTGTTTACTGGGTCATTCGGGTTTAGCCGTCTTGAGAGACGTGCGGCTAAATCCGAATGTTTCTAGTTTTAGTGACAGTGATAGAGTGATACAGTGATAGAGTGGCTAAAAAGTGATCCTTTTTTAACCACTCTCATCCATACTCTCTGGTTCCTTTTTATTTTTCTAACACCATCTTCTGACGCAACAGTAATTATTATAGCTAAACAGGCTACTTTGTACTGAAGATTGTGTATAGTGTATGGGTAACCTTGTTTGCACAATAAACTTGTTGTGCAACGTCAGTTTGCGGAATTTGTTTGCAGGTGTATGGGGGCTAACCCATTTATAGCCACGACCACAAAAATCAGTTTTTATTTTTAAAAATTAAATATTACATAAACTATGTTAAATAAGATAATTTTGAAGTATGTTCTAAAAAAAAAATCAATTATGCTTCAAATAAATGGGGGTGCGTAAAGGCACCTTTGGCAAATAACCGTGTCATTTAGAAAAAAATAATTTATTCAAACTTTGGAAAATCAGAGTAATTTAATAACTAAAATTATACATTAATATGAAAATATTCAAAACAATCAGCGCGCAGGTGTACTTTACATTTTTTGCACAAGTATATTGTATGGCTTTTGCAAACTTTACACTTTTTTCTCGAATTGGCTTCCGATTTTTTTATTATATGCCCTATGTTATCTCTTGCAGTAAACTTTGCCTTGATGTTCTACCGTAAAAAGAAGAAGAGTTAACATTTGTTAATTCAGATTGGCCTTCGAATTTCATCAAACTTATAGCCAATGAGGAGCGAAAATGTAATTGCGACATTTTAGATCTGTTTGCCATTTTAAAAATTTACCAGCTGTTGACTACTGCGCTATCTATCATGTTGATAAACAATGGCCACTACCATTTTTTCCCTCTTATTTTGATTCTGTAACTGCAGGAGTACTTTACAAACTTTGGTAATTACTGTGACGACCGAGTTGTCGTTCCACTGTACCATCAATACATCCAAATTGGGATCAAATACACAAATATACGAACCTCGTTGTTTTTTCTTCATAACTTTTTTTGTTTCGATTGGACAGTTTGCCACCCTTTTCTTTCAAAATACCGAAAAGAGAGTATGACGAAAAAAAGTTATCGAAGAATGTTCTATGATGTGGATTTAGTAACTTTAAAACAACTCTCGTTCCCTAAGAAAGGTATTTGTCAGGTTTTTCTTGTTCTTTCCCACCATATGGAATAAATTGATATAGATACCCATCGTAAGAATATAGGCACCACAACTTGAAACCAAATCTAACGGGCTTACCACTGATGAACATTTTACAGGAATGTCGTCCAAAATACAGAACCATTTCTTCATCTATTGACAGATTATGATCAAAAACTCCAAACTTCATAAATTTTCAATTCATGATGTCAAATATAGGTCTTAACTTGGAAAATTTATCATTTTTATTCAATTTTGTGTTGTCCAATAAATGAATATTTTGTTTTATTGTTGTAAATTTATTTACTTCATTATCTTTTGACCAGTACATATCCGCATGTGGCAACGTGTGATATCCAGACAGAATACAAATACCAATAAATCTCTTTAGATTTATTTCGTCCATAACATTCATCTGTGACGCGTATAAATTGCTAAACTGTAAAATTTAGTTAATTTATTTTATGCCATTTACCTCATTGTTGCAGTGTTGATTGAAAATTAATTTTAAGGTTCACAAAAAAACTAAAACTACAACTATTAGTTCACTTTATTTTTATAATATTTGTTTTCAGCAAAGGTGCGTATACGCACCCTCAATGTTTATAACATTATTACAATTGTTTCGTTTAGGATAAAATAATAGTTATTTATATTACAAGTGGGCTAGAAACATAATTACAATACGAGTGTGGAGAATTCACACGAGTACTGTAATTATGCTCTAGCCCACGTGTGATATACAGCACTTTATCTACGACTGCTTAAAATTACTAAAAAATCAATTTCTTTAAAAAAGGCTATTTGACATTTATAAAAATATTTTGAAATGATTGTTGTCTATTTTTAATTGTCAGTTTCAACATGTTTACTCATCTGGAATAAGTGTTTTGAAATGTAAAAACATAACAATTAATGTTTATAATAAATAGTATTGTTTCTCTATAAGTAGATAACACTTTTTCTTTTGTATTGGTGCTCGTTTCAATAAATTAAGTCTGTTCTGATTAGGTTAAAAATGCGTTAGGTAATGAAACCAGTGCGGTAATGAACTTCATTACGTAACTCAAAACACCTCAAATGAGTGCGGTAATGATGACTTATCCAAGCAGTGGTAGATAAATATATTTATACCATGTTTAAAACAACATTTTGGGAAGTGTTTACCATAGAAACAGTTTTGTTATAATTAATGTATAAACAAATTTTGTTCTTTTTTCTAAGTCAATGCTGTGGCATTCGAAATTAGCAATATTCTGCATTTTTTTAAAATACAATACAGTGCATTTTGTTAACACTAACAATTTTACAAGATTCTTTAGACTTAATACTAATGGTTTAATGAAATAAATAGAAAAAATTTGTTTTAATTTAGATTAAAAAAAAACAAATACGAAAAGGTGCGTTTACGCACCTTTGGCCGTTAATGGGCTAAACACAATTTAATTAGACTTGTTTGCACAACCCATTCAAACCGTTTATGGTCAAATTTATGACAAAATTGAAAAGTATTATATTCTAAGAATAAGGCTGAGGTAGTTAACCAAATTGTGGTCTTCTGATAGATGAATAACAAATCTGATGAAATAAATAAAATGTCTTTATTTTCAAAATCAGTTATAAAATTATACAATCACATAAAATCTATTAAAATTAATGTGCACTATCAGGCGGAGGTGGAGCCATACAATTTCCATCTGGATACCGTTTCCTAAAATTCTCAATTAAAACCTCATCGACCAATTTAATCCCTTCAACCTGATTCCCTAATGTAATCCAATTAGGTTGGATGTTGTGTGGCCGTCCAAAAAGCTCAATCTTTCTCGTTCCCGGCGATAACCTTTCAATCATTCCATAAATCTCATCTGGTTTATGACTCGTCGCTCTTACTTCGGCCACAATAACATCTGAGTCTAAACCCCTATTCAAATTTTTCGGATTTCCTTTCATCCCGACCAAACAATGTTCTTTACCGTGATTTAACCAATGTCCGGTTCTTCCTGTTCTTATAATTCTTTGTAATTGATTTGTTTTCACCCAAATTATCTCATCAACACGTTCATAACCCCACAATTTTAAGCATTCCCTACCTAATTCCATAGCCCTTCCAGTTACCCATAAAAAAATTAGACCTTCATCTTGTAATTGAGGAATACCTAATTGTCGCATTTCATCATCTGACATGGTACCATATGGAAGCTCCATATGGATGTCCCACGGTGGATCAGCCATAATAACAGCAAATTTCCCTAAAACTGTCATATCGAGATATCTCAAATCGCATTGGACCCATTGAGGTGGATACAAAGTGGTCCCTTCCGTGCCAACTACTCTTCTGTTTTGATGTGATACTGGGACAACATCTTGGCCAGTGCGATCAACTTCATAGTGAACATATTTGCAAGTGTCCATGTGAAAGCAAGTGTTCAAAAAGGAACAATCACCCAAAGCTTCATCCGTGTGTTTTTGAATGATCTTTTTAAAGTGTAGTTTTTTACATTGAGATGTTCCAGCGTTTCTTTGGCATTCAATTCTAGTGCCATGTGGACAAAATTCCATAACTTGCGCGCCGCCTTGTGAACGAAATCGTTCAGCCAAAGATCGTTCCTTTGCAGTTGGTTTACTAAGAAGGTCAAGAATTTCTTCCCCAAGCTTTTTACTTTCTTTTTCTTTTGTTGATGGCATTGATAATAACGACTAAAAAAGATTGTTTAATTTGAATACATTAAATTTAAAATTGTCTCACCAAAATATCTTCTGCTTTAGGATCCTTTTTTTCTTTCTTTTTTCTGTCCTCTTCTTCAACAATAGGAGAGTGTTCGCGTTTTCTCTTTGTACTCTCATAATCAGCAGGCAAACTTTTAATTTCTTCAGCTAACATAGCATTTAATTTTGTATGTTCGACATTAGTAATTTCAATAATACTACCATCATCTTTAATCAATTCTTTAACAGTAATAAGTCTTTGAGTTGCAAACTTTTGTAGTAAATTAAAAACCAACTTATGCAAAGCATCTCTTTGCAACGAAGTTATTTTTAATGAATCAACCAGTTCGGTAGAAGTGGTTGGTATTTGAAGTGTTACTTCACATAAAACTTTTAAAAGTTCATATTCTATCGTTGGATCGGTTTTTACTAAATCCTCTTCGATTTCTTGTTTCGTTTTTGTATCTTCTTTGTGAAAGGTTGGAATTTGAGGACTTCCATCGGATGTTGTGGGTGAAGATGTAGTTAAATTCGTACCTAGGATGTCTTGACGTTCTTTTTTACGCTTTTCTAAACGTTCTCTGAGACTATTTCGTTTATTTTTAATTGCTTGGATTTCTTCCCAAGCATCAGACATCGCAATATTATAAACAAGCAATATTATGAAGAGGTTATGTTTTGATTTTCAAGTTTGTTTTGGCTTAAAACTTTGTGTATAGAGCACTTATTTTAACGTGACTTAATGGTCGAAAAAACAATGCATTTTAATCATTTAAAAAATGTGAAAATTATACGAATTTAATAATGAAACTAAACGATCATATTATATAAAAATAAGTTGGGTTATATTTTTAATTAATTTATTATTATTATTGTTTTATTTATTACTAATATTTTATTTTTAAATATCGGTTTAGTTTGGTTAAAGTATGTACTTGTTGCAGTGTTACCACATTAATTATCGCAAGGGTTATTTATTAAAAATACGTAATATCAGTGCAATTAATTAGTAAAACAAGCTATGTAAATAATTAAAGTAACACAGTACAAAGTAATTTCTGTTTCATCACGTCTTTCTTATCATAAGATTAAATTTTTTTTGTATTCGAGGTCAGGCACCGCACTCAGTGCATGCAAACAGTAAAAGATTAAAAGTAGAACAACCTTTGGAGGTTAGGTAAAATTTCTCAAAATTAGTTATAGAATCTTGAACGTTTGCAAAATGACGACATCTCGCCAAATTTTAACATTATATAAATCGTTATTACGTGAAGCGACGAGAATGCCCGCATATAATTTCAGGTAAAGTTTTCATTAAATAATTCATTTTATAAATAACCAACCCTATATTATTTTAGAACTTACGCTTTAAGGAAAATCCGGGATAGTTTTCATGGAAATAAAGGTATAAATCAACCGGAAATTGTTAATAGGTTGTTTAAGGAAGGTAAAGATAGTTTAGAAATGTTAAAAAGACAGGTGAGATTATTTTTTTTTATGTTTTGTGAGGTTATGTTGAAAGTTTTCTTTTTTAGGTTATTATAGCTAAACTATATGATGTTGAAAAATTAGTTATTGAAGAAAAACAGATTTAATTATGTATAGAATATATTTTAAAGTGTAATCAGTTAGGGCTTTATTATAATTTATTCGATTTTAAATTTTGGTGTTAATTAAAATAATAGTGATATGATTTTGAAAGTATCATTAAAGATGGTAAACATTGTTTACAAGTGTCTGAAAATACAATTTATGTGGCGGTTTATTTCCACTTCAATAGCCAAAAGATTAATAATAATAAGCTGAGGCGCCACTAAATGATGACAAGCTTAAGGTTAATCATTGAGCCTCAGCTTCAAGCAACCAAGACTTAATTAGTATTTATAAAGCTACTAAATGATGGAAAACGACTTCAGCTTAATTGTTAAAAAGATGTACAACAATGTGTATCCTCAGGTATCATCCTTAGATTGTTTTCACACCTAAAATAATGTCATTTACCAGGAAGGAATTGTTTGATGTGTGAGGTAACAAAAAGATGTTTATGTAAAACTTTTATATTCTTTCAAAAATAACAAAATATGAGGTTTTAAAACTTTACAACACATTCTATAAAATTAACGCGGTGTTTTTTTAATAACAACTTAAAACTCTTAACTTGTAAATAAATATGACACAATTTTTATAAATCTTCATCTTAATAACCATCGGAGGGTTGCCTTGAATAATAACCCCATGGGGCATAATCTTGCCCACCTTCCTCTCTCATAGGTTCCCTATAAACTTTTATTTCCACTTTTTGTCGATCTAAAACATCAAGTTAAAAAAATAATCATCAAAACTTTTGTACTAACCACAACTTGATGAAGGCGAAGCGATTTGGTCATGATAACGTCTTCTTCGATAAGTTAATGAGTTTGTTACACCAAAAATGGCGAGAATACCCAAACAAATTATCATTAATCTCATCTTAATAAGAATTCAACGGTTTTTCTATTTTTTTTGTAATCTACACTGCGTTATAGGTGAGTTAAGAGTTAAGATTGTTTGAAATGCGGATTATTTCATTAAATGGTTTATATAGTGTATCTAACGACAAGGAAAGTAAGTAGAGTTGGGAGAAATGCGACTAAAAGCAAAAAAAGAATGAATTAAAAAGATAGGTACGAAAGTTGATCGTAGTGAAAGCAATAGACCCACTTTTGGATTATTTTAAATGATTGTTATAAGTCAAAGTTGAAATAAATCGAGATGGTCTCATCACTACGCACGATACTTTTTTTTTTAAATTCATACGAGATGGTTTGTTCATAAAGATTTATGAATCTAAAATAATCAATATTTCTTACGTAACTAGGTAACAAATAAACGAAAATGTGTCTTTGCCTGGGGCCTTCAGGTTCCGGGAAAACTCTTTTATTAAAAAAACTTCAAAATTGGTTATCAGTCGATGAAACAACGACGGCAGTTCCGACAGTTGGAACCAACATATTTTTAATAAAATCCGGAAGTAATCAACATTCAGTACGAGAAATTGGTGGTCAAATGGCACCGATTTGGTCGAATTATTTCACCGGAATAAAAAAATTAATCTATGTCGTCGATACATCCAATCTATGCCAAATTTCCGCCGCCGGAGTTTTACTTTATACGATCTTAGCAAATCCCCAATTGAAATTTTGCAAGGTAATTTCACAATTAAATCAAAAAAAAAAAAATAAATCCACGGCATTATTAAAGATTAGAAATCTCGTGGTAATGAACGCGTTATTACGACAAAATTAATTCATATCGTTTAGAAATTTCTACTTGATTACAGTTTTTATTGGTTTTAACAAAGATGGATGTTAGTTATCGGCAAATGAGAAACGAAGCTCTGCTTATGCTTCAAATGAGACGATTGCAGAAAGAAATTTGTCAAGAGATTAAGATAGTTGAATCGAGTGCCATCACTGGTGAAGGAAAGGATGTTATTCTTCGTTGGTTAGATGAAGGTGAATCAAAAGTGACCAAACAAATTAATAATTGAAAGGGAAATATAAAATGAAATTATGTGATAGTATTAAAGCACTAACTCGTCTTATTATATGTGAGGTTATGTGGTATTCTTATATTGTATATTTGAGATTGCTTATAATACAACAATATACAGGATGATTTATAACATACGGAGCAGATTAAAAGAGCAAGTACTAGGGGCCAAACTGAAGATATTTTCTTAATAATGTTTTGACTACAACGTAATAATCACAAAGATATAGAGCATTAAAGTTGAATTAATTGCCCAGCATTTCTTCCGATATACGGTATTACACTACGTTTAAATTCAAACTGCGAATATTTCGGGGTTACTTAAGCAATGCCTGATTAGCACCAATAATAAAATCTTTGTAATATGGCAGTTACGGCTATTTAAAAATTTGTTAAATCACTCAAAAACTGGTGTTTGTTTTTTGAGAACCGCTAATACCATGTTTTTATTGCTGTCAATCCAGTTGACTTGGTTACCTAGCAACGGACATGTCATTTAATTTTAATAATCAATGTCATTTAACGTCAAAATTAGAATTTTTACTAATCAAAAAATACAATGGTAATGTACAGTAACGAAGAATACATAGATATGCTTATTATTTATGGAGCTGCTGGAGAAAACGCTGCACACGCAAGACGTCTGTATTTAGAACGATATCCAAATCGACAGATCCCTTCTGAAAACACTTTTCTTCGGTTAATCCAGCGGGGAAGAGAGACAGGAAATTTGCAACCTAAGAAAGGTCCTGGTGGCGGTAGACTAAACAGACATGGAGTGAATGTGGAAGAAGAAATTCTAGAAATTGTGGAAGCGGATCGAAGCACGAGTACTCGTCAAATTTCTCACCAACTCGAGGTATCCCAGAATTTTGTTTGGCGTACGTTGAAAAGTAACGGTTTACACCCCTATCATTTTCAAAAAGTGCAAGGACTGACTCCCGCTGACTATCCTTTGCGGTTGCAATTTTGCGAGTGGCTACTAAATCGTACCAACAGAGAAGCAGATTTTGCGGACAGTATACTGGTAACGGATGAATGCTGTTTTGCCAGAAATGATGTTCTAAATGTTCACAATTCCCATGTGTGGTCGGACGAAAATCCACACGTTATTCGTCAAGGTTCTTTTCAACAACGATTCAGAGTGAATCTATGGGCGGGAATTGTGAACAATACGTTAATAGGACCTTTCGAATTACCAGGAACTCTTAATGGAACTTCTTATTTACAGTTTTTACAAGAAAATCTGCCAGTACTCCTGGAAGATATTCCGCTACTTATGCGACGTGAGATGTGGTTTATGCACGACGGTTGTCCTGCACATTTTAGTCGTAATGTACGAGATTTCCTCGATAATGCTTTTCGGCAAAAATGGATTAGTCGAGGTGGACCTATTCCATGGCCACCACGTAGTCCCGATCTTAACCCATTGGACTTTTTTTATGGGGATTCATGAAGGATAGAGTATATGCTACCGAGGTTAATACAATCGACGAACTACGACATGGCATCACTGCCGCTACAGAGGACATATATCCACGATTTCCACGATTATCGTTAAATTGGATTCGTCGTGCGCAGTTGTGCGTCGAAATGCAAGGACAGCACTTTGAACATATGTTATAAAGAGATTATTATTATTATTATGTTATTTTCTTGTTTTAGAGATTTTGTAATTTTGCATTTAAAACATTATTATCCATTTCATAAATTAACATCTATTATTTCTTTTCATAAATTACGTATTAAAACTAAACAATTAAATTGTCTACTTTGACAGCTCCTTCAAAAATGAGGATGGCGTTGACAAGTATTTTAATTGTTCTTTAGTGAATATCAGCGGTTCTCAAAAGTTGACGCTAACTTATTTAAAAAATTAACATGCGATATCTATGTAACTATTAAGATTTTAACAAAACATTATTAAGAAAATCTCTTCAGTTTGACCTCAAGTACCTACCCATTTAGTCTCCTCCGTATGTTATAAATCACCCTGTATACCGGGAATTTCATAGAACTCGCAATATATGAATGCAGTAACCATAGTTACGAAACTACTATACACTTGCACTGTCCTTCATCAAATGCAATATAACTTAATAGTACAGGCATTGGGTAGTTTTTCAAAGAAAAAGTTTTGCTTTACGATAACTCTGAGATTCCGTCTTAAGAGACGCACGGCTAGGGGCGCGTCGTGCAGGGGGTGCAAGGGGTGCATCGCACCCGGGCGCGGTCATCCTAGGGGCGCATGTAACGCAATAAAATTGCGCTTTTATATGCAAAGGCGAACTACTGAAATATCAAACATTGGCACAAATATAACAGAGGAAGAAGAATCCGACGTGAAAATTTCAAACGAACCTCAAAAGGTCTTACATTATATTTTTACTAATGATTTATTCAATATGCTTCCTAATATTACTATAGCACTTAGAATATACCTAGCATTACCTGTTAGTGTTGCATCAGGAGAGAGATCATTTTCAAAACTTAAAAAAATAAAAACCTATTTAAGAGCAAATATGAGTCCAGAGAGACTTAACAATTTGTCTTTAATAAGTAATAATAATAATAACAAACACTAGAAACTTTCGGGTTTTGCCGTGCGTCTTTTAATAAAAGGTTTGACGTTTCGGATGCCATGTTGTAACCTTCTTCAGAAACAGGGTTCGAAGTGAAAGCCTTAGTACTTATATTATTAACCTTTATGGGGAGGATATCAACAAACAAATCAAGGATTTGGATAACTCACGAATTAGACAACGCAAGCTGTTGAGCAGTTTGGCCTTCCTACGAAGATGCAGAGAGAAGAAAGTAACGCCAACCTTCTTGAAGATGAAGCACCACATCGACTCCGCTGCAGCACGTAGAATTTTGATTAGGACAGAACAAGCACTGCTACGAGAAAGAAGTGAGAAGTTACTACGACTCCACCTCTCACTTTCCAATTGTATATCCGGAGAAGACTGGGACAAAGTGGACAGACTAACAATGGAGAAGGCTGATCGCGAATTTCAGAAGACCCGTGACACGCACATCAAGAAGTTTGAATCTCTGGAACGCCGGTCGCAAAAGAAGAAAGGTAATAGTTTACCAGTAGAAACAATCGTCATTAACAGATCGAATATCCCACTAACGAAAGACAAAACCTCTGTGCTCGCCAAAGGATTGAACTACGCAATCGCCCCGAAGAAGGTCCCAAAGGAGGAAATCATCTGCGAAGTGGAAGCAGCTGTTCGAGGGATGCCTACACTGAAAGCCGAAGAGATCCGACAAGAAGTTACGAGAGTACTGAAGTCAGCAAAACCACCAAAATCCAACTTGACGGTTGGTGAAAAGAAGGCACTCCGATCTATAAAAGAAAAGTCAGAAATCGTCGTGTTACCAGCAGACAAGGGGAATGCCACTGTTGTTATGGACAGGAAAGAATACGACGACAAAATGTTGAACCTACTGCACCCAGCCACCTACAGGAAGATCAAGAACCCACAGACAAAATCGTAAGAAAAATGAAGGAACTGATAAAATCCACAGGAATTCCAGCAGAACAGCAGAAAGGTTTGTTTGTGCAGGCGACGGTACCACCAAGAATCTACGGACTACCGAAGATTCACAAACCAGACGTCCCCCTCCGCCCTATCGTCAGCGCCATCAACTCCCCAGCATACCAGCTGGCCAAACATCTTGCAAAGATTCTGTCTCCCTTTACAGGTAACACGGAATCGTATGTCAGCGATTCTACACATTTTGTGGAATCGGTAAAAGGTGTAAAGCTGGATGCTGGGGATATGTTGGTAAGTTTCGATGTGGAATCCCTTTTTACTAGGGTACCAGTTAAGGATGCTGTAGAGGGTCTTCGCCGAAAACTCATTCCGGAGGGTTTACCAGAATACGTGCCAGATTTGGTGGAGTATTGCTTATCGTGGACGTATTTCAGCTGGAAAGGAGAATTTTACGAGCAGTTCGAAGGGGCAGCCATGGGGTCTCCACTATCGCCAGTTATAGCTAACACTTCGAACCCTGTTTCTGAAGAAGGTTGCAACATGGCATCCGAAACGTCAAACGTTTTATTAAAAGACGCACGGCAAAACCCGAAAGTTTCTAATGTTGGTTCTAGTTTTAGTTCTAATTTTAGTTTAATTCACACCGGCCGTGAAAGCCTTCGTACTTTCCAGAAAAAATTATTAAAAATTAATTTTTTATAAATATTTTGCAAATTGTAATAAATTAGTATAAAAAATATATTTTATAAATTACTTGTTGTTCCAATGTTTGTATCTTATTTCAATACGAATTTGGGGCGCCAAAAATGAGTTCGCACCCCGGCGATCGTTTACCACGGCGCGCCACTGCGCACGGCTACATCCGAATGTTTCTGGTTCTAGGTCTACATTACATTACATTACATTACATAGAATACATATCGGGTAGGCGGACCAACCAACCTTGCACCGCGACCCTAAGGATCTATTGTACCCCGATAGATATCATTATCAAATTTCACCGTGCAGTCCAATGCTCTTAACGAACATTAATACCTTGCTCGGCGAAAGGTCATTCAGATCTTTTGAGGAGATAAACTGCGACCCAAAAATCGAGAATCTGATACGGTTAACGGCAGGGCAGTGGCATAAAACATGCTCAACCGTCTCTGCTTCCTCCGCACATAGTCGGCATTCAACATCGTCGGCTAAACCCAACAAGTTGAGGTGTGCTTTTAATCGGCAGTGCCCAGTAAAAACACCCATTAGAACTTTTATGCTACTACGGGCAAGTCCCAAAATATTCCCGGGTTTGACAGTGGCGATGTTAATAAACACCTTAGCATGTCTCATTCCAGGAGAACTGGTCCACAGTAGGCGAAGTCTCTCTTCAGCCCACAGTCCAATCCCATATTTGGCCATCGCAAATGATACACCAACTGCTGGTTCCGGTCCCACAAACGCTTCAGCGCTGCCATCTCGTGCTAGCTTATCTGCCGCTTCATTGCCAGCAACACCAGAGTGACCCGGGACCCAGATCAGAGAGACTCTGTTATCACAACTCAGTGTGTTCTCTTACAATCATTAACCAGAGCCGACACCGTTTTCACGGCTTACAGCGCCTGGAGAGCGGCTTGACTGTCTGAGAAGATTCGTACTGTCATGTTCTTCACCCCTCTTTCAAGAAGGATTTTAGCACCCATGTCAATAGCAAATACTTCTGCCTGGAATACAGTACAGTACGTACCCAGGCTGTAGGCTTGCTTAATTCGAGGTGTCTGGCAGTATACTTCTGCTCCTACCCCTTCAGGCGTTTTTGATCCATCTGTGTACAAGCAAATGTCTGCCCGAACCAGAGAATTTTCATTTTCGATCCAGGACTGCCGCTCAGGCAGTACAATCTGGTATCGAGCATTAATCACTGATAGTGATACCGCCAAATCTGACGGCATTGATAGCACAGTATCAGTGCTTATAATGTCTTCCGCAGCCCATTGGTAGGACATGTCGGAACAGTTTTGAGCATATTGCTTAAATCTGTAAATGGTTGTTCTAGCCACTTTCTCTATATGCAAATGCAGAGGAGATAGGCCAAGCAGAACCTCCATTGCTAGAGTTGGCGGTGTGCCTATCGCACCAGAGATTGCCAATCCAGCTACTCGTTGAATTCGTGAAAGTTTACTGATAGCTGAAGTCTGTCGGACTTTCCTATACCAGGCTGCTGCTCCGTATGTGATCATAGGTCTAACCACAGTCACATAGAGCCAGTACAGTCTTTCAGGGGTAAGACCCCAACTTTTTCCACAAAGACTGCGACAAGTCCACAAGGATAGTCTAGCTTTGTGCAAAACTCCCTGCAAATGTCCATTCCATGACAGGGTTTTGTCTAGGATTACTCCTAGATATTTGACTTCCTTTGAGAAAGGAATTTCTTCACCTTGGATAGTTGGGCGGATTAGTCCATCCAACTTTCGCTTCCTGGTGAAGGGCACAACAATTGTCTTTTGCGGGTTTATTGAGAGGTTCTCTCCCTTACACCAAGCGCAAATGGTATCTAGGGTCACCTGGAGGACTTTAGATATCCTCGGCAAACAGGTTCCTTTGACCATAACAACAATGTCATCAGCATAAGCTTGTATTTCCACACCAACGGCTTCGACTATCGCAATCAGATCGTCAACTAGGAGGAACCAAAGCAGGGGAGATAACACCCCTCCCTGCGGGCAGCCACCTCCCGGCCTGAAGCGTATCGTATCACCGTGGAGTGAAGTAGAAACTATTCTACTATCTAGCATATTGCGGATCCAACCCGCTATAGTTGCTTCCACTCCCCTGTCAAGGGCAGCTCTTTCAAGAGATTGTGGTATTGCGTTGTTGAACGCTCCCTCTATATCCAGAAACGCACAAACCAAGATTTCTTTATCCTGGATACTCTACCAACTAAGTTGTGTATAGCCAATTCTGCTGATTTTCCCGCTTGATAAGCATACTGGTGGCGATTCAGTGGACCAGATACCAATGGCACCATACGGATATACCGTTCCAGAACTTTTTCAAGGGTTTTCAGCAGAAATGACGTTAGGCTGATGGGTCGAAAGGCATTAGGAGTAGGGACCGAACGGCCTGCTTTGGGTATGTAAGATACCCGTACCTTAGTCCATTCTGCCGGCACGGTTCTAGGTCTAGTGTTAGTTCTACTTTTGGTTCAATAAAAATATACCACAACCTAACGCTGAATAACAATTAAAACTAGAACTAACACTAAACCGCGAACTAGAGACGAGTTTAGCCGCACGTTTCTCAAGACGGCTAAATCCGAATGATTCTAGTTTTAGATCAAGGATCTGTACAGTCTTCACAAAAGTTAACAAACGTGAAGAAAAAATATTTGCCAAATTGGATTTTGGCAATTTAAATTAACATAAGTGTAAAATAAAAGAAGACACGTCTCTCTTCCACACATTTATTACACTATTTGATCGATTTCAATACATAGTAGAATGCATTATTATCCAATTATAAAGTTTTGAAAGTGATAGGGAAGAAGAAGTATTGATTAACTAATAAATTCATTACGCAAAATAATAATGGCATTTTTTTGTTAAAATAAATAAAAACTCCACGATTTTTATGACAAATCTTTTAAGTGTCATTAATGTAAAAAATAATTACTGTTTTATGTCAGTATGTCAAATGAATTTTAAATAGGTAATTTCTTTTTTCACCGACCGATCCAATTAATTAAAACCACTATAATTTGATTTATGATTATTTTACAATGGGAGATAATAAACCAAAACGGGCAACTCAAATCATTGGCGCATTAACAGGTATTTATCATTAATTATCTTTTAAAAAGTTGTTGATTATTTTTTGTTCTTTTTATGATACTTATAACAACCAGCTACATTGGGTGGATTTTCATTGGGAACTGTATTAGGTTGGTCATCTCCTGCCGAAGCACTTTTGGTAAGCGCAGAAGATCATACTCCTATTCTTCGAACCTCTGAAGGAGGAACCCTATCACAAACCGAATTCACCCACGTGGCTAGTATTCTTTGTTTAGGAGCGATGGTAGCCCAACTATTCATTGCTTTACTATATGATAAACTAGGTCCGAAAATCTTAATGATAATACTATCGGTTCCGTTTGCAGCCTGTTGGTTTGTAATGGCTTTTATGTCAAATTTTTTCATACTATTAGGCGGAAGGTTTATTTTGGGCTTTTGCGGTGGAAGTTTTTGCGTAATAGCACCGACATATATTGGTGAAATTGCAGAACCTGCTATAAGAGGCGCCTTGGGAATTTGTTTCCAGTTAATGTTGGTTTTAGGAATTTTTATGGAATTTGCTTTAGCTTACTTTAGCAGTTTTCCCTGGCTTTGTATACCAGCTGCTATACCTCCGATAATTTTATTTGTTGTGATGTTATTCATGCCGACATCGCCAGCTTTTTTAATTAAACGAGAAAAGGAAGAAGCAGCTAAACATGCCTTGCAATTTTTCCGTGGAAAAGACTACAACATTTCTGATGATTATAAACAATTACAGGATTATGTTAATGAAGGAAAAGGAAACTTTATAGAAAACATGAAAAAGAAATCTTCTATAAAAGGATTTTGTATGTTGTTAGTTCTTCACGTAGTTCAACAACTTGGAGGAATTAATGCAATCATGTTTTATGCGGCTTCAATTTTTGATGAACTCGAATTAAACGCAAAACATTGTAACGTCGGTTTGGGTGTGGTCCAATTAGTGTTTTGCTTAATCGTCGCTAGTATCGTGGACAAATTAGGAAGAAAACCTTTATGGATCATCTCATTAAGTGTGATGATCCTTTGTTTACTTATCGTGGGAGTATACTATTTTATACGAAACGCCGACGCGCAATTAGGAGAAACGTTGATTCACATGCCGGTGATTTTCATTTTGATTTATACAGCCGGTTTTAATATAGCTTCCGGACCGCTACCATGGGCAATGATCGGCGAGTATCTTCCTGCCGGTGTTAAATCAATTATTGGCCCGATAATTACTGCGGTCAATTGGTTTTTAGCCTATGTTGTAACGTTTTTATTTAAACCATGCGTGGATTGGGTCGGTCCTGGAACGGTTTTTCTTTTCTTTTGCGTCATAAACACATTGGGTTTGATTTATGTTCTTTTCTTCCTTTTGGAAACTAAAAATAAGACTTTGGATCAAATCACACTCGAATTGGAGGGAAAATAATTCAATTATTTGGCATAGTAATGTTTATGTTATATCAAAATTGAATTTAAAAAATAACTGTAATAAAAATGTAAATATCATACTGTTGTTTCTTTTTTGTAATTCGTGACGGTAACGAAAGCTCTAACAGTACTCAAACGAGTGCTCTAATGAGACTCCTTACAGCATCCGATGCTGTAATGAGAATTTAGTAACATTTTATGGAAGCAGTTCAAGTTGGTGACATTGGGTCATTAATTTTTCTAGTTGTCAATGTAACAATTTTTGTCTATGGATGTTTAAACACGTTCTTAGCATCGAATACAAGGTCCACAATGATGAGGACATCGAACACTGAGTAATTTCTCTTATTTTGGGAGGTGTACATGAAACATTTTTTTCAGGTGAATACATTTTGTGTTTTGACAGTTTCTAATTGTCAATTCAAATTTCTATTTTCAAGTGTTACGGTGTTACCAACTGCTGCATACCTATTTCCCTACATTGTCAAAATTTATTTTATTTTTGTTAAAAAAAAAGGATAAAAACGCGAATTACAAAAAATAGCATAAAAAACACGTTTCATAAGACTTGAATGCCACTCGTTTTTCAACTTGAATTCGTGCATTTCAAGCGTGTCTTACGAAACTTGTTTTTTAATATACTATTATAATACTTGTCAATTTTGAGTTTAATTTAATAATTTTCTATCTAGTATTAGTTCTATTTAATAGTTTCAGTTGTTATTCACCATCCGGTTGTTGTATATTTTTATCGAACTAAAACTAGAACTATCACTACAACTAGAAAGTTTCGTGTTTAGCAGTACCTCTTTTAAGACGGCTGGTAGGTAGCTAATTAGCATAAAATATCACTATGTTACGTATTTTTATTGAACTAAAACTAGAACTAACACTAGATCTAGATCTAGAAACATTCGGGTTTAGCCGTGCGTCTAAAAAAAACGTTCTACTTCTAGGTCTACTGTTAGATCTAGTTTTAATTGTTATGCAGCGGTAGACCAAGAACTAAAATCATTCGGGTTTAGCCTTCTTAAGAGACGTACGGCTAAGCCCAAATGTTTCTAGTTCTAGGTCTAATGTTTGTTCTAGTGATAATAGAAGTGTAAAACTATAACTAACACTATACCTAGAACTAGAATCATTTGGGTTTAGCCGCACGTCTCTAAAAACGGCTAAACCCGAATGATTCTAGTTCTCGGTATAGTGTTAGTTCTAGTTTTACATTAACACTGTTAGAACTAATACTAGACCTAGAACTAGAAAGTTTCGTGTTTAGCCGTCTTGAGAGACGCTAAACACGGAAGTACCCTTAAAACAAATAATTATTACAATTAATTAAATAAAATAATAATAATTTCAATGTCCAAAAACTCTTTTCTTGGATCCCGTCAACCTATTCGTCGATTTCAAAATTGAAATCTTTCAATGCATACTTACAGATTACTGTTTTAATGCGTATAAATTGACATTTTAGTGTTTATTACTAACTTCATGTTATTCTGTCATATTTAAACACTAAAAAGCGGGAAATAAAGTTGTTAGGTTAGAATTTTGATGTGGAATTTTTTTAACTGTTAGTTATTTAGTTATTAAAGATGAGTGATGATAAAATAATTAAAAAACTTCAAAATTCGTTTAAACTAAACGGGTTGCTAGTGAGAAGGTAAACGATGTAGGTGTTATTAAGAATTTATGAATCTAACCTATTTTTTTTTAAAGGGAATTTTGTAATTTGATTAACGAAAGCTTAAAAGGCGAAGGAATTGATTTAAGTGATAATGAATCTTTTGATAGTTACATTAGGCAGTTATGCAACCGTTTGGAAAAGCAATGTGTTAATAATAAAAGTATAGAAAAAGAAGATATTCAACATGCAATTGAAGTAAGAAATAAATATGCGCTTATAATTTTACATTCTATTATAATTAATTTATTTTAGGGTTGTTTATACGCCGGATATGATAAACATGAAACTGTATTTAACATAATCAGTGCATTTAAGTTTCCAAAATTAATTTATAACCCTGATAGAAAGTTATATTGCATAAATAAAAAGAAATCATCATTATTATCTGATGCAAATTCTAAAGCACAACTGTTTATAGATAGATACAATTCTATTTTACAAAGGGTTCAACGTAACTTTAAAGTTAACACAGAAAATTTTAATTTACAAACTGTTGATTATTTATTAACTTTATCCCATAAGACTTTAGATAAAACTTTAATATTGGGGTCTTTATCACAAGTTTCTGAGGGAAAGTACTATTTAGAAGATCCAACTGGAATTGTTGAATTAGATTTAAAGCATGCAAAGTAAGTTCTTTTTAGAAAGGGCGCTTTTTTAAAATAAAATATGTTTATTGAATAATTTTAGGTATCAAAAAGGTTTCTTTGTTGAAAATACATTTGTTTTGGCGAATGGATTTTATGAGGACAAAGTACTACAGGTTTCATCTATTCTTTTACCCCCTGGTGAAGAATATGAGGATTCTAGGTATACCAATTTTATTGAATTAAAAGTTGAAAAGCCGTCTTAAGAGACACTCAGCAACAACAAGTATTAAAATGTTTATGTAAATGTACTTTCAGACCTACCTTTGGAAATTTAAATTATTTTGGTGGACATTCCACCATACCTTTAAGAGAATCCCAACGATTGAAAGAACACATGATGAGAAACTCATCGAGGGTGATATTTTTCTTTTCTGATCTGTGGTTAGATCATCCTATGGTAAAATATATATATACCATTACAATACTTTTTCATTTTAAGGAATTTTTATCTAGGTATTTGAAAAATTGGAAACAATTTTTAATGGTTTGGTAGCAACTCCACCCATAGCTTTTGTATTTATGGGGAATTATATGTCGGAATCACATGGATCGGAATATTTAGAAACATTGAAAAAACTTTTTAAACAACTGGGTGAATTAATAAGAAACTTCAGCACTCTTATTAATGGAAGCGAATTTGTTTTCGTACCAGGTTTATCAGATCCTTGTACTCCTCATATTTTACCGCGGTAAATTTTAGATTATTAATTAATTAAGTTTATTGCTACAAAATCAGCATTACATTCCACAAACAATTAAATTTTAACAATACTACAATTACATATATCACATTACAATACAATACATTTTATTTCCTATCCCACCCCTCCCCATCTCCTCCCCGCATCTCCCTACGCTGCCTTGTCGCCACCACCTCCCTCATCCATTCTCTTCCCTCTGCCCTCTCCCCCAGCACCTGCTTCCAGCCGATCACCTCCTCTCTTAGCTCGTCACACTCCCTCAGTAGGTGCTCCAACGACTCCCACTCCCCCCCACATAGCCTACAACCCCTCTCATCATCTCTCATCCAATACCTATTCGCTCTCTCCTCATTGCCGCATCTGAATCTTGCCACCATCCTCTTCCCCTCCTCATCCCCCTCCACCGACAGGTACTTCGGCAATCCCTCCGTTATTATTTCCTCGTACTTAGGGTTGTACCTGCTCTCCCTTATCTGCCCCCTTCTTTCTTGCCTCTGTACATCTCTATCCCTGCTCTCCAGCTCTTTCCACGTCTCAATCCCTTCCCTCCTTCTATCATCTACCGCTTTCACTGAGTACCCCACCCTTCTGAAATATTCCTCCCTTCCTCGTTGCCCGTAACCCCCTTTCCCTGCCTTAATCTCTTTCCAGCACTCCCCCAAAATTTTACATTGGGACCTCCCTTCAACCCTCTCCTCAAAACGTACCGCCCTTTTACCCGCCTCCACTCTTAACTTATCAACCTTCACTTCTTCTCTGACTATGTACTCCGGCGTCTCTTTTGCCAACCCCAAAACCCATCTCCAATACCTAGCCTGTACGCCTTCCAACAGCCCTTGCTCTTTCCACCCCCAAAGCTCCGCCCCGTACATCATAACACTTCTAATCAAGCACTCGAATATCATCTTCCTTTTTCCTATATCCCTTCCAAATAATCTCTCTCCCCACCCCCAGACCTGCCCCATCACCTTATTCGCCTTCTTGGTCATTGCCCTCACATGCGCGCCTTCCTTGTTGTCCTCTCTAAATCTGTACCCCAAATATGTGTACTCCCTCACCTCCTCTATCTCCTTCCCTTCCCACCTCCAATCTTCGGTCTTCCTTCTACCCCCTTTACAGAACTTGATAACCTTTGTCTTTCCTACATTCACCTCCAGAGCCTTCCCCCTAAAGTAACTCTCCAAACTCCGCATCATCGCCTTCATCTCCTTCGCCTCTCTCGCCACTACCACCAAATCGTCCGCGTAAGCCAGTGAATGCACCTTCCTCCTCCCTACAACCACACCTCCCATCTGCCCACCGGTCAATCTGTCTTCCATGTCTGCGGTATACAAGGCAAACAGAGCGGGACTAAGTGGACATCCCTGCCTCAAACCCCTCGTTGTCCAGAACCTATCCGTTAACTCGTCCCCCACCTTTACCCTAGCTATCGTCTCTGCGTATATCTCCCTCACCCTGTTTATTGTCCCACCAGTAATCCCTCTCCTCCTCATCTCCTCCCATAACTTCCCTCTATTCACCTTATCAAAAGCTGCCTTTAGATCTATGAATAGGGCGTAAAGCTTCCCTCCCTTCCCTTCCAGCTCTTTATCCACCAAGTGCTTCAATATGTACACGTTATCTATCGCGCCCCTTCCCTTTCTAAATCCTGCCTGTCCGTCCGGTAAGATCCCTTTCTCTTCCATCTCTTCCTCCAACCTCTGCAGCAGCGCCTTCGCATATATCTTGTACGCCGAGTCCATTAAGCTAATTCCCCTATAACTTTCCACTACTCCCTTCACTCCCTTCTTGTAGAAGGGGCTTGTTATCTCCGTCCTCCATCCAATCGGAAACCCTTCCCCTTCCCAAACTTTGTTCAGCGCTTCCAACAACTTTCCCCTCACTTCTCCCGTTGCCTCCAGCCATGCCTCATTCTGGACACCGTCCTCCCCTGGAGCCTTCCAACTCTTTAGTCCCCCCAACGCCGCCTCCATTTGTTCCCCGGCCATCTCCTCTCCTCTCCGTCCCCCTGTATCTACCTCCTCTACCCACCTCTCTTCTTCCCCCTCCAGCAGACCCTTGAAGTAATCTCTCAACTCCGTCATTTGTATTTCACTGGTAATTTCCTCTCGTACCTTCCTTATTTTGTTTATATATTTCCAAACTTCACCCTCTTGTCTCACCCTTCTAATCTCTTCCGCCTCCCTCTCCCTCAATTCTTTCTTTTTTCTTTTGCATATCTCTTTATATCCCCTCAATGCTTCCCTATATTCTTCCACCCCCGCCAACCCTCTCCGCCACTGTCTCAACTTCCTTCTCGCCTCTCTCTTCGCCCCCATGCACTCACCATCCCACCATTCGTTCCTGCCTAGCTTTGCACTGCCCCCTCGTACGTATTCTTTCTTCGATATCGCTTCCCCCACCACCCGCGCCAGCTCGTCCACCCCCCTAGACATCTCCACTCTCCGTCGCCACCCTTCCAACTTTTCCCTAAAGTGTTCTATCCCTCTTTCCGACCAGTCAGCCCTTATACTTTTTCTTTCCCGATTCAAACTCCCTCTCCCCCACGCGCCCCTTAGTACCAATTCCAGCGGTTGGTGATCCGATTCTACTGATTCTCCCACCCTGAAGCTTTCCACCCTATCCCACATCTCTTGGTCCACCACCACGTAATCAATTACCGACGCCCCCCTTGCCCCTGTATATGTGTACTCCCCTTCTTCTCCCTCCTCCTTATTGCCGTTCAGTATCTCCCATCCGTTCTTCTCCACCCACTGCAACAATTCTCTTCCTTCCCCATTCTGCACCTTATCCTTCGACCCTCGCCCCCTCTCCTCTCCCCATGTCCCCAGCCTTCCTCCCCCTTCCCCCACTCTCGCGTTGAAGTCTCCTCCCATTATTATATACCCCTCCTTCCCTTCTCCCACCATCCCTTCCCATTGATTCTTTGTCTCCTTCATAGATCTGCTGTACACCGTGACTATTTGCACCTTTTCCCTTCCCAGCCTGATCTCCCTCTTCACCATCCCTTTTTTTTCTCCACTCCGCCTCCATCTCGCTTGAAATAATTTTAGATTATTTCATTAATGTAAATTTTAATCTTTTTATTAAACATCTTTATAGGTTACCTTTACCAAAATTTGTAACTGAAGAACTTTCAAAAAATGTGCCAAAAGCAGTTTTTCCAACAAATCCTTGCCGATTACAATACTGTTCAAGAGAAATAACCATATTAAGAATGGATATTTTACCAAAATTAATGCAAGGCAGTTTACGTAAGCCTGAAAAAGACGAAATAGGTCTTTGTGTGAGTCGAACAGTTGTTAGTCAAGGTCATTTAAGTCCTTTATCGTTGAATGCTTTAACTGTTCATTGGGACTATGACTATACACTGAGATTATACCCCCTTCCAGATTTAGTTGTTATTGGTGATAAATCAGAAAGTTATACTGGAGAATATAAAGGCTGTTTAGTTACAAGTCCTGTGAGTATAAGTATTTTTTTTTTGTTTTAACAATTTTCTACTTTTATTTTTTTTTTAAGGGTTCATTTTGCGACTCGGGTTTTCAATTTAAATGCTATACACCGTTTGAAAATATAGTTGAAGATTGTGCCGTTTAATCACATTTTATTTATTTATTGTATTTAAATACACTAAATAATTTTTATAACAAATTTAAACAGAGGAATGCGTATTTAAATTTTTTTGTAAATAATAAATAATACTATTTTTAGTTTATTAATTTCTTTGAACCTGTATATGAAATTTACAAAGTGGCATATTTTGTATTTCAGCAGTAACTATCGAATTAATCCCCAAATTGGCTAAACTTCCTCTAATAACACCACAAGTAAACCCAACATATTTTGGTGCTACATCAAGGTATTGTCTTCCATCGGAGATTTTTGTTAAAAATCTAAAAGAATTATCTTGTAAAACGTACACCCCTTGATGATTAGTGCGTAAATTATCGATTTGTTTCTTGTAAATTGCCGTCCAAAAGTCGGTACAGATAAATTTCATTGTATCAAGTTCATCTTTAAATCTTGGCATTTCTTTCGTAAGTCTAAAAATTAATTTAAAAATAAGATTAATGGGTATTCGAATTTAATTAATAACGTTTCATTAAAACACCTTTCAATCATTTTAAACCCAGTAGTAAAGCCTATGTATTCTAAATCTGATAATTCTTCATCCTTGGATAAAATGTAAATAAACAGGCGTATTAATCAGCATAGAAATGCTTTCACTACTTACCTTACAATCACTTTTCTTTATTTCATTCTGATTCATTGTATAATTTATTATTTCCGCGTGTAAGAATTCAAATATCGTTTCATCTCCCATTTTAAGCTTAAAATAAATTATTATTCAAAAATTAGAAAAGTTAGGTTAGAATTAAACGTCACAATTTTTTTTCAATGAAATGAATGAAGTTAGCTCCGTTATATGTTAAACACGTTAGTTAGTGTTATTCTAAAATGTAAAATTACTCATATGCTCACTTAATGCTCAATTAATGCGATGATTTTTTTATAATGCGTAATTTACAACTTCCAAGTTTATGAAAAAAGTAATAATAGAAATGAAGTTAGATACGGATGCAAGCTAAATGTACATTCTACGTTTCTTTTATTTTTCTGAAATTTATGATATTTTAAATGTTGTAAGTACGTCATTTAAATAATGTAAAATGATAAAACTTATAAATTAGAATAAATTTGATGTTTGCAATTTAAAAATGCGAAAAATAAGAATTGTAAGGTTAGATTAAACGTCAAAAGTTGACATGTTAAAGACATCAAGTTCGCAAAAAAAAGTACTTTATTTTTTATAACAATGGATATTTACAATTTATTTGCAATAATACATGAATTACATCTTACTTGGTGTTAAATATCCATCCTTTTTGGCAAAAATTTCTTCTTCAATTAACATCAATTTCTATATTATTTATACAACTATTTGTTGTAAAAATAACAATAAGATTTTTGTCATCACAACGAAAAACCGGTTAAAAAGTTGAATAAAATAATAATAATGGAAATGAAGTCAGACGCAGATAAAGCAAAAAACAATTATTTATCTTATAGAATGCGCGATTATCATTAAAAGTGTTGTGTGTAAATAACAAATAAATGTAAAATAAAAATTGATATTTAAAGTTTAAAACGTACGTGAGGATGACGGCACGTACAAAAAATGCGAAATAAAGTCTTTTGATAAACAGCTGATAACCATATGGCTCCACCTACCGATCATAAAATAATTAGAACCAAGGTGAAAAATGGCAGCAGCAATGTCAGTGGCACGTCGTAGATGGCCCAGTGTTCTGCGATTTTAAAATGAATTCAACTTGCGTAGTGTGTGGATCGCAGGAGAATTTGCTTCGGTGCGCCCGCTGCAAAAAGACATTTTATTGTTCGAGAACGCATCAAAAGCAAGATTGGAAACGACACAAACCAACTTGTAACACAGCCGACGATCAAAACGTTCAAACTTTAAACGTTGAAAAGGAGACAAACGGAACGTTGCCGGTTGTAGGAAGCTCCGAGGACGAAATATTAAGTTCCTGTGCCCAAAGTTTATCACCGAACCTATACAAATCGAAAGTCAACGACGAAAACATGCCCGCCAGCAAGGAAAACCTTCGTTTCGATCCTTCTTTTCATTGTACTACGTTAAATAAATCCCGCGGGCCGGATACAGACATTGACTTGATGAGTCTCAACGTATTAAGAGATATGAATGATTACGGTGTCTGTGTGGTTGATAATTTTCTTGGTGAGGAAAAAGGAAGATTAGTTTTAAAAGAAGTGCTAAACATGTACTCGAGTGGTGTGTTCAAAGATGGACAGTTGGTATCGAATAGGGGCAGAACGGATTTGAAAACGATACGAGGGGATAAAATAGCTTGGGTGGATGGCAAAGAATCGTTTTGTAATTATATTGGAAGTCTTATAAGTCAAGTAGATGCCGTTATAATAAGAGCAAATAAAATGGAGAATAATGGCAAAATGGGACAGTATAATATTAATGGTAGGACAAAGGTGAGAAATATTTGTTTCATTCATACTCCCCTTAATTATTTTTCTATAGATTCATACTATCACTACATTTTAAGTACAAATTGGTTATCAATATTGATTGCTGATTTATATTATTTAATGAATTGATTATGTTTTTGTTATTATTATTAAAATTTAGGGTTAAAATTTGGAATGTCAACTTAAATGAATTTCCTCTTCTCTTAGTGCTTTAGATGTTGTTCTTTCTTTCCGGCATTTCTAGTGATCCACATTAGAATCCATTGACACTGACTGCTGCTGCAAGTGTCGTCACATTTTTAGCTTAACCATATTCATATTTCACTTTCATTTCAAATTAGCCATATTTTAATATGTAATCTGTACGATTACTAAATGAGGCACTCAAAACAGATGATCCAATAATATTTAATATAAAGGGTTGGGTTGGGTTGGGTTGGGTTGGGTTGGGTTTAAGAATGGACAAACCTGGGTTCACCATTTTTATAGTGAATTTTAATAATTTCAATGCGTTGTTGAAGCGTGTATCGTTCCATTTTTATTAATGGCGTACTTTCTACTTGTCAAATGTCAAAAAATGACAGCTTCAAAAGTGACATCTATCAAAATAACGGGCTATTCAAAATAACACCTCTTATTGGAAACCCCTGTACATAGTTTATACTGGAGAGATGTTACATGTTGTACCACACAAATAAGATCTTTACAAAGACACTTGGTTAGTATTGTTGTCAAGTTCTTAAATCAGGATTTTGTCATATAAAATGTAGGGAACTTTGGGTTGCAATAAGTTATTTAAGTATTTCGCTTATATTTCGTCATCTTATATTGCTGACAGAAGATTAGATACTGTTTATGGAAGACTAGCTACTACTGGTAAATGACTAGATAATGGGCTAGACACTGCTTTTGGAGGTCTAGACTTACTTAATAGAAGACTAGATAGAATACAAGACTGCTGGAAAAGACTAGATACTGTTGGAAAGGACTAAATATTAGTGAAAAGACTAGGTACTGCTGGAAAGGACTAGATACTGCTGGCTGATGAGTGGATACGACTTGCAGAAGACTAGATGGTGCAATTCCTTGCAGAAGTTTACAGAGATTTTTTTTAAGTTAAATTTAAAAATAGAAAGTTTTAAAAATATAATTTTAATTATTATTAATTAGTAAACAGAAGAATAGAACAGCTTCTAAGAAAACTTTGAAAGTAACTTAAATTAAGTTGATGTTGCAATGATTCAAAAAGTAATAAATTAATCTTAAATCTTTATGTGTTTCTACATTATTCTTTCTAGAAAGAATTGGGATTCTTCGCAGATTTTTTTACTTGGTCATAGCGAACTGAGAGAAATTAAGGTCAAATTTTGAAAGTTTCCAAGTGTTTGACGCCCAACCCATGCCATACATTCAAAAGGTTAAACATTTCAACTGTGTATGTTTTATAACATTCATCTAATAATTTCTTCACGTTTATCTCGTATTATTTTATAAAATAATTGCTTTACAACGTAATCTTCAACTTCCGTTAATTCATAAGATAACCATTTTTTATATCTTACTTTAAAAAAAGATTAGATATAAATCTATTTTGAAAGATGAATAATTTTATATAATACTATCTCAATAAATTCCACAATAAATACCTAGAAATATTTACTTTCTTATATTACGTTTCCTCTTGAAACATAAGTGGACATTACTTTTATTTTTAAAACGTTTTGTTTTTCTTTTACAAGTTTCTATTTACGTTTTTCCATTTTAAAAGTTAGGGGCATACCCTCTCATTTGTACGTGACACGAATAGCAATGTTCTAATAAAATTTAAATAGTGGCTTGAAAATGAATCATTGAAGTTACAACGTGCGTTCTGTTTACACAATTTCGATTTAACAACTTGGTTTGAATAAATTTTTCTTTAATTTTACGATAATTGAGTGGATTTATATATAGTGGAAAATAGTGGTTGTGAATTATAATTAAACAGTTTTGTGAAAGGTCGTAAAATGACCGATTATTGCTGCATAAAGTTTAGATGATTTTCCATGAAATATTTTTGTGTCTTCTATTCTATTCTAATAATAGATAGTAAAAAAACATGCAGGTTACTGGTACGTTTACGAGGCGTTGGTTTTGTAAATACATTTGTTTTATCTCCAACCTTTTCCGATACGAACCGAGTAACGTATAAGGCTATCTCTTTCGGGCGATTCGCGAGCAGCATGCTTCTAGTCACGTAGGCAAAGCGCGTCGACGAAAATATTGCTAAAAACCGGGAATTTACGATTTCGATTACCGAATCTAACTTTGATTTTATTTATTTTCATTTTCCCTCTAGTTATTATTATCAAACTTAAGCATTTTATATTTACGTCGTCGTTAAACGTGTTTTTCAATTTAAACACCTATTTAGATAATCATCGCGTCAACATTAGTTTAATGAGTTTGTATTTCCCGTGAAATTAATATGTTACCTAATGTTAGACGAAATTATTTTATATTGTTTACTACTAATAATTACTACGTGTTAATCTATTGTTTCTTATCTACAAATTAATTATCTTTTTTATGAAAATAATAAATGTATTTTTTACACGTAGCAGCGATATTATTATTTTATCAATTGATTAAAACAGCATAATTCCAGTTCTAGGTATTTTATCTGCGAAGAAACTACTTGAAAGTGATATAATTTCAAATAAGAAAGATCCGATTCATTATTGAGATACAAACTTTTTTTTTTGATTGATTTATTGATGTTAATAAAAAATTGATCAATTTTAGTGTATATTTATTAAAAACAATTTTAAATTTTTAAGACTACTGTTAAACCGTAAAAGAATTAATGGAGTTAATGGTGTAATAAATAAATAAATAAACACAGCCACCGTGGAGGAGAGGTACTCCAGATCGTCCTATGCTTTTTGAAGGGTGCGTTTCAGAGTGTCGAGATTTTTCTGCACTCAAAGATCGACCACACGAAAAAGTCGAGAGCTTCTGTCGTCCTGTGCACAGCTGAAATCACGGCTGATATTCAGCTTCTTGGCGATTTTCTGAGACTCCTCTTCTAATTTTACCGGATTTGTCCCTAATACTATGGTGGACTTACAGCAGTCTGTTTTTTTCCACTTCTGGGATAATCCTCGATGCTACCGGTATCTCAATAATAACCAATTGTGCATTGGATACCTCTATGGGAAACACCTTCTGAGTCACCCTGGCCTGACTTAGCTTCAAAATCGTGGCACAATCGGACACCGTTATATGAAAACGCGCAAAGCAATCCCTTGGATTTTTGGAGAAGTCGAACAAAGTTATAATTAGGGCACGGAACTTTTGTAACAAAACGATTTCCCCCCTCCACTAAAACGATTTTCTCAATAAAAAAAATATATAAAAATTTATATATAAAATTTTTTTTGAGGTTATTGATCAAATCATAAATTTTTATTAACAAAATTTGTTTAGAATTACCTCAGGAACAGTGTTTGTTAATAAAATTTTTTGCTAACTTAAAATTTTAATTTCCCTCTGAATAGTATAAAAATTATTATTTTTGAGGTTATATCCTTATTGTTGATTTAATCGAAAAATGTTGTTAACAAAATTTGTTTAGAATTACTTCAGGAACAGTGTTTGTTAATACAATTTTTTGCTAACTTGAAATTTTAATTTCCCTCTGAATAGTATGCTATCAAAATTAATTATCTCAACAATTATTGTTTTTATTAAAAAATGTTTTAAATAAAATTTGTTTCAATTTCGATTTTGAATCAATTATCTTAATAACAAATTTTTACATCTCTATTAATTAAGCATCTAAGTGTAATTATGTATAAAAATTTTAAAATTATTATTTTGAGGTAATCTTCTTAATTATTGATTAAATCAAAAAAATTGTTGACAAAGTTTGTTTAGAATTGTTTCAGGAACAATTTTTATAATACAATTTTTTTTTAACTTGAAATTTTAATTTCCCACTGAACAGTATGCTACAAAAATTAATATTTTTGAGGTTATATCCTTATTGTTGATTTAATCAAAAAATGTCGTTAACAAAATTTGTTTAGAATGACTTCAGGAACAGTGTTTGTTAATACAATTTTTTGCTAACTTGAAATTTTAATTTCCCTCTGAATAGTATGCTATCAAAATTAATTATCTCAACAATTATTGTTTTTATTAAAAAATGTTTTAAATAAAATTTGTTTCAATTTCGTTTTTGAATCAATTATCTTAATAACAAATTTTTACATCTCTATTAATTAAGCATCTAAGTGTAATTATGTATAAAAATTTTAAAATTATTATTTTGAGGTAATCTTCTTAATTATTGATTAAATCAAAAAAATTGTTGACAAAGTTTGTTTAGAATTGTTTCAGGAACAATTTTTATAATACAATTTTTTTTTAACTTGAAATTTTAATTTCCCACTGAACAGTATGCTACAAAAATTAATATTTTTGAGGTTATATCCTTATTGTTGATTTAATCAAAAAATGTCGTTAACAAAATTTGTTTAGAATGACTTCAGGAACAGTGTTTGTTAATACAATTTTTTGCTAACTTGAAATTTTAATTTCCCTCTGAATAGTATGCTATCAAAATTAATTATCTCAACAATTATTGTTTTTATTAAAAAATGTTTTAAATAAAATTTGTTTCAATTTCGATTTTGAATCAATTATCTTAATAACAAATTTTTACATCTCTATTAATTAAGCATCTAAGTGTAATTATGTATAAAAATTTTAAAATTATTATTTTGAGGTAATCTTCTTAATTATTGATTAAATCAAAAAAATTGTTGACAAAGTTTGTTTAGAATTGTTTCAGGAACAATTTTTATAATACAATTTTTTTTTAACTTGAAATTTTAATTTCCCACTGAACAGTATGCTACAAAAATTAATATTTTTGAGGTTATATCCTTATTGTTGATTTAATCAAAAAATGTCGTTAACAAAATTTGTTTAGAATGACTTCAGGAACAGTGTTTGTTAATACAATTTTTTGCTAACATGAAATTTTAATTTCCCTCTGAATAGTATGCCATCAAAATTAATTATCTCAACAATTATTGTTTTTATTAAAAAATGTTTTAAATAAAATTTGTTTCAATTTCGGTTTTGAATCAATTATCTTAATAACAAATTTTTACATCTCTATTAATTAAGCATCTAAGTGTAATTATGTATAAAAATTTTAAAATTATTATTTTGATGTAATCTCCTTAATTATTGATTAAATCAAAAAAATTGTTGACAAAGTTTGTTTAGAATTGTTTCAGGAACAATTTTTATAATACAATTTTTTTCTAACTTGAAATTTTAATTTCCCACTGAACAGTATGCTACAAAAATTAATATTTTTGAGGTTATATCCTTATTGTTGATTTAATCAAAAAATGTTGTTAACAAAATTTGTTTAGAATGACTTCAGGGACAGTGTTTGTTAATACAATTTTTTGCTAACATGAAATTTTAATTTCCCTCTGAATAGTATGCCATCAAAATTAATTATCTCAACAATTATTGTTTTTATTAAAAAATGTTTTAAATAAAATTTGTTTCAATTTCGATTTTGAATCAATTATCTTAATAAAAAATTTTTACATCTCTATTAATTAAGCATCTAAGTGTAATTATGTATAAAAATTTTAAAATTATTATTTTGAGGTTATCTCCTTAATTATTGATTAAATCGAAAAAAATTGTTGACAAAGTTTGTTTAGAATTGTTTCAGGAACAGTGTTTGTTAATACAATTTTTTGCTAACTTAAAATTTTAATTTCCCTCTGAATAGTATGCCATCAAAATTAATTATCTCAACAATTATTGTTTTTATTAAAAAATGTTTTAAATAAAATTTGTTTCAATTTCGATTTTGAATCAATTATCTTAATAAAAAATTTTTACATCTCTATTAATTAAGCATCTAAGTGTAATTATGTATAAAAATTTGAAAATTATTATTTTGAGGTTATCTCCTTAATTATTGATTAAATCAAAAAAAATTGTTGACAAAGTTTGTTTAGAATTGTTTCAGGAACAGTGTTTGTTAATACAATTTTTTGCTAACTTGAAATTTTAATTTCCCTCTGAATAGTATGCCATCAAAATTAATTATCTCAACAATTATTGTTTTTATTAAAAAATGTTTTAAATAAAATTTGTTTCAATTTCGATTTTGAATCAATTATCTTAATAAAAAATTTTTACATCTCTATTAATTAAGCATCTAAGTGTAATTATGTATAAAAATTTTAAAATTATTATTTTGAGGTTATCTCCTTAATTATTGATTAAATCAAAAAAAATTGTTGACAAAGTTTGTTTAGAATTGTTTCAGGAACAGTGTTTGTTAATACAATTTTTTGCTAACTTGAAATTTTAATTTCCCTCTGAATAGTATGCCATCAAAATTAATTATCTCAACAATTATTGTTTTTATTAAAAAATGTTTTAAATAAAATTTGTTTCAATTTCGATTATGAATCAATTATCTTAATAAAAAATTTTTACATCTCTATTAATTAAGCATCTAAGTGTAATTATGTATAAAAATTTGAAAATTATTATTTTGAGGTTATCTCCTTAATTATTGATTAAATCAAAAAAAATTGTTGACAAAGTTTGTTTAGAATTGTTTCAGGAACAGTGCTTGTTAATACAATTTTTTGCTAACTTGAAATTTTAATTTCCCTCTGAATAGTATGCCATCAAAATTAATTATCTCAACAATTATTGTTTTTATTAAAAAATGTTTTAAATAAAATTTGTTTCAATTTCGATTTTGAATCAATTATCTTAATAAAAAATTTTTACATCTCTATTAATTAAGCATCTAAGTGTAATTATGTATAAAAATTTGAAAATTATTATTTTGAGGTTATCTCCTTAATTATTGATTAAATCAAAAAAAATTGTTGACAAAGTTTGTTTAGAATTGTTTCAGGAACAGTGTTTGTTAATACAATTTTTTGCTAACTTGAAATTTTAATTTCCCTCTGAATAGTATGCCATCAAAATTAATTATCTCAACAATTATTGTTTTTATTAAAAAATGTTTTAAATAAAATTTGTTTCAATTTCGATTATGAATCAATTATCTTAATAAAAAATTTTTACATCTCTATTAATTAAGCATCTAAGTGTAATTATGTATAAAAATTTTAAAATTATTATTTTCAGGTTATCTCCTTAATTATTGATTAAATCAAAAAAAATTGTTGACAAAGTTTGTTTAGAATTGTTTCAGGAACAGTGTTTGTTAATACAATTTTTTGCTAACTTGAAATTTTAATTTCCCTCTGAACAGTATGCTGTTCTTTTAATCAAGATTTTGTGAGAACGAGTGGAAGGGGGAAACCGTATCGTTTTGTTACAAAAGTTCCGTGCCCTGGTTATAATGCCACGTGGAATGTAGAGATGTAGAAACTGCGGATTAAGATACTGGGCCTAAGCGTGGTGAGATAGGAACTCAGAGGATACAAAACGGCATTTTATATTACTCTGGGGGAGATAAACTCCAACACCAATACGACGAAATTAAAAGAAACGAGCCGTGATCTAAATGGTGATGGAGTGAATATTATGTTGTCCTCTTTTCACTCCTTTTTGCTTGGATTAAGATATTGTTTGGTTATTTAACTTTTAACACCTACGAAATCATACAAGGTTTAAGATAATATAATCGTATATTTCTTTTCTTTAATCCATTTAATTATTAAGAATTATAAAATAAATGCCAACAAAGTTCCTTTAGATTAAAATTACATAAGCAAATTTCTACGAAATTTCAATTAGTTAAATTAAATTCTATTTAACTTGAATAAATACAAAAATAATCAAATTCTTGGTTCTACGCCATTATAAAAACCTCATAAAACAATCTTTATCAATTTGTTGCGAATCACTTGGATTTTCTATTGAAAATAGAATTCCCAGAACGACGAAATTAAAAACGTCTCGGCACCGTTCTATAAATAAAATTTAATCAACATAGCACTTACATAAATTTTTACTTTAGATTATTATGGATTTAAATTGAGGACATTCTTAATAATTATTATATTATGTAATTATTGTAAATTGATAGTTAATTGTTTTTTAGGCCATGGTAGCGTGTTATCCAGGTTCGGGATCGCGTTATGTAAAACACGTGGACAATCCAAACAGAGATGGAAGATGTATAACAGCGATATATTATTTAAATTTAAATTGGGACGTTAAAGATTGTGGGGGTTTGTTACGAATATTCCCTGAAGGTTGGAGAGGAGACAAGGTTAAATAAAACAATTATGAATTGATGTATTAATTTTTAACGATATTTTTTTAGGTAGCCGATATTGAACCATTATTCGACAGATTATTATTTTTCTGGTCAGACAGAAGAAACCCACACGAAGTTCAACCAGCTTATCAAACGCGATACGCAATTACGTTATGGTATTTTGATTCAATCGAGAGGGAGGCGGCGTGTCGGAGGTATGAGAAAGAAAGTAGGTTTTTGAAGACATTTTTCTTTTATTTTTTTATTTCAAACAATTTGATATCGTTTTTTTCTCAATTAATAGTATAATTTCTTATTTTTGCATGTAAAAGCCATATATTTATTCAACATTTGTATTGATAATTAAGTTAATTTTTATTTTTGTAGGGTCGATGATTAAGCAGCCAATTTAGCAAAGAAAGCTCAGTGTATATAATTTGTACAGTCCGTTTTTAAAAAGTTCGGAGTTGAGACGAACGATGAGCAGACTACAATATCAACGTAACAAAAATTAATACAATGTGATACCTGTTTGAACGCGCCGCCGCTGTATCTATTGTTGTATATAAAATAATACGAAATTTGTGTAAGTACGTACTTTGACCGAATCGTTCTTTTTTGTACGTACGTTCGATGCGTGTGATAAGTCGTCGAGGAGTTACTAATTGGACCCAAAAAAAATTATAATAAACGTTTTCCCCAGTCTTTTTTATATATTAAACTTTGTTTTTATACCGGGTATTCCTCGACATCCCTTCGTATCTATTTCTTTACTAAACGCCTACAAGTGTTTTCTTATGAAAGAAGTAAAGAAAAATACGAGTAGGTGAAACGTTAACTATATTTTACTACTGTATAAAGATTGTATAAGCATAATTTTGTGCAGATATATTGAATTGTTAAATATTGTATGATATTATATTGACTAATACATTTCTTACATATTTTTTTCATTAGTTTACTTTTGGGTACTTTTATACAAGTGAAAATACTTTCTTAGGTGGTTTAGATGTAATTAAGAATATAGGAGCTTTAAAAAGTGCTTATAACACTGAGCAGATATTTGTTATTCAAAAAAATAATGGAAAGTCACTACACAACTTTCCACACTTTTCTTTTTAAGATAATGAATATAGTTTTCTACCAACTATACTCTGTTTTTAAACCAGGAGGAGTATGTTAAATTTATCACCAGATTGACCTTGCACGTGATTGGTTGAATGCGAGGAAGGTTCACACACAGGCAATTTTGAATTTGAAGGTTAGGTAATTGATAATTCGACAGTTTCGTGTCATTGTATATTTTGTGTTCTTAAACCCTTTTTTATTATATTTTGAAATAAATACACTCATAACTTCAATGTTAATTTGTATGTATAGTATTGACGATAACAAACGAAAATAAATACAATAATAAGTAAATAAATAAATAATAATTATTAATTTAAATTTACCGCCAAAATATCTAGTGATATTTTCTGGTGATTTTTTCCAGTGTGAATCTGACTTTCGCCTTTACTCGTTCTGGTTTAAAAACAGAGTATAGTTCTAGTGCAAGTGTTAGTTCTAGTTTTAATTGTTACTCAGCGCTAAGTTGTATATTTTTAAGTTTCGGGTTTAGCCCTGTGTCTTCAGACGCTGAATGTTAGGTAAGGTTAGTTTTGTTTACAAACATTAATTATACCATGAAGTATTCTTTGGCAATTAGTAATGGCAATTATAGCGTGAAGTTTTCTTTTGTAATGTCAATTATAGCGTGAAGGAATGTGAGGTAAGGTTAGTTTTGTTTACAAACATTAATTATACCTTGAAGTATTCTTTGGCAATTTGTAATGGCAATTATAGCGTGAAGTTTTCTTTTGTAATGTCAATTATAGCGTGAAGGAATGTGAGGTAAGGTTAGTTTTGTTTACAAACATTAATTATACCATGAAGTATTCTTTGGCAATTAGTAATGGCAATTATAGCGTGAAGTTTTCTTTTGTAATGGCAATTATAGCGTGAAGGAATGTTAGGTAAGGTTAGTTTTGTTTACAAACATTAATTATACCTTGAAGTTTTCTTTGGCAACTATACTCTGTTTTTAAACCAGGAGTATTTTAAATTTGTCACCAGATTGACCTTGCACGTGATTGGTTGAATGCGAGGAAGGTTCACACACAGGCAATTTTGAATTTGAAGGTTAGGTAATTGATAATTCGACAGTTTCGTGTCATTATTGTATATTTTGTGTTCTTAAACCCTTTTTTATTATATTTTGAAATAAATACACTCATAACTTCAATGTTAATTTGTATGTTTAGTGTTGACGATAACAAACGAAAATAAATACAATAATAAGTAAATAAATAAATAATAATTATTAATTTAAATTTACCGCCAAAATATCTAGTGATATTTTCTGGTGATTTTTCCCAGTGTAAATCTGACTTTCGCGTTTACTCCTCCTGGTTTAAAAACAGAGTATAGTTCTAGTGCAAGTGTTAGTTCTAGTTTTAATTGTTATTCAGCGCTAAGTTGTATATTTTTAAGTTTCGGGTTTAGCCCTGTGTCTTCAGACGCTGAATGTTAGGTAAGGTTAGTTTTGTTTACAAACATTAATTATACCATGAAGTATTCTTTGGCAATTAGTAATGGCAATTATAGCGTGAAGTTTTCTTTTGTAATGTCAATTAGAGCGTGAAGGAATGTGAGGTAAGGTTAGTTTTGTTTACAAACATTAATTATACCATGAAGTATTCTTTGGCAATTTGTAATGGCAATTATAGCGTGAAGTTTTCTTTTGTAATGTCAATTATAGCGTGAAGGAATGTGAGGTAAGGTTAGTTTTGTTTACAAACATTAATTATACCATGAAGTTTTCTTTGGCAATTTGTAATGGTAATTATAGCGTGAAGTTTTCTTTTGTAATGTCAATTATAGCGTGAAGGAATGTGAGGTAAGGTTAGTTTTGTTTACAAACATTAATTATACCATGAAGTTTTCTTTGGCAATTAGTAATGGGAATTATAGCGTGAAGTTTTCTTTTGTAATGTCAATTATAGCGTGAAGGAATGTTAGGTAAGGTTAGTTTTGTTTACAAACATTAATTTTACCTTGAAGTTTTCTTTGGCAACTATACTCTGTTTTTAAACCAGGAGGAGTACCGTATTTTCTCGAATCTTATCCGCACTCGAATCTAATCCGCGCCCCCATTTTAAAAATGCATAATGGTAAAAAAATTTAGTGTGCGAATGTAATCCGCATCTTTCTCTGAGCAATTCGACAACAACAAAATGATGCGATGCTTGTTGTTAACCATAAATATATAATAATAATAATATATTTATGCATAGTATACATATATACATAAAATTATTATAAATTAAGCCAGCACAAATTAGGCGGAGTTCAGGTGCAGCCGTAACAGCACCTGCTCTTCCACTCAAACCTAATAAAACTAATTCTAAATATACAAGAGAGAAAAAGAAAAGAAAAACGAAAAGAAAAAGACCCGATGGTGAAATCATAATTAATTACTAAGCGTAAACTGCCCGATCCCTGTCGCCCTACAATGCATTCTGAATTTGAGACAAGCGGCCGTTCACTCTGTGATGAAACAACCTTGAAGAAGTGCAACATTTTACAGTTGATGGCAAATCATTAAGAATATGTGTTATTTGGTATGAAAAGCATTTCTTAAATAGCTGGTGATGATGTATCGGCGGGGTAAGTGTGCCCTTGAATCGAATATTCAAGGTATGAACATCGGTACGAAATTTTATTTTATTGAACAAGTATGGAGGTTTCTTCAAAGTAATTATATTAAAGAACAAAACCGCCGAATGAAGTATGCGCCTGTTTTTCATGTTGAGCCAACTCAAATCCTTTAATTTGTGCGAACCCGTAACCTAAATATCAAGCGCAAGCAAGAATTTTGAATTTTCTACATTTTTTTCGTATTACTATATGAAATACACTGATCATACAATGTATCACAATAATTAAAATGCGCTAACACCAAGGCCTCGCACAAAAGCACCCTTGTTCTACGATTGAGGAACGACTGACCGCCATAAATCAGCTTAAGAGCAGCATACGCGGAAGCAGTGCACTTATTGATGTGTTTATTAAAGTTTAAATTTTCGTCCAATAAGACACCCAAGTTTTTCACACAATCTTTCAGCGGCAATACTTGATTGTTGACAACTATCTTGACCCGATCCCGAACAGAATTCTCACTTATCACCTTTCTTGGCCCAAATAAAATCAGCTCTGTGTTAGCAGCTTTAAGACAAATAATTATTAATTTAAATTTACCGCCAAAATATCTAGTGATATTTTCTGGTGATTTTTCCTAGTGTAAATCTGACTTTCGCGTTTACTCCTCCTGGTTTAAAAACAGAGTATAGTAAATTAAAATCCAATTAAAAGTAGAGTTTCAAACCAGGAAATTACGAAACTCGAAATTTAATTAATCATAACATAATACAACAATCATCAAGTACATACTTATTAGTAGGATTTGATAATAACTTAATAAGTGAATTGATGCAGCTGATATGCATAAATGGTTGATTACGTACTGCCAAATTAGGTTTAAAATTCGATGATTTAAAAATACATAGTCATCTTGAAGATTAGTCTCATATAAACACAAATTCTGCAAATATTTTGTGATAAATTGCATGAAGTATTCATTAAAAACAGTTTTAGATTTAAATTAAACATAAAAATACGAAACAATAATGTATTTTTTATGTAATAGTAAATACAGCTTAATATACACAAAACATAAATGCTGATCTATTAACGAAAACAAAAAGTTCAGGTAATTTTTACATAAAAGTGCTTTTTTTAATGCAATTAAATTGTTTCCTGTTTGAAGTGAACATTAGGGTTCTCTCTTACATCCCACAGTGGATCATTATCCGAAGAATGTCTACTTAATCTAGACATGGTTAATAATAGCACAATTATTGCAATAACAATAATAAGTGTTAACATAAAGTATCGTTTATAAATTGAGCCATTTGATCGATTTCTAGGATTATTCCTTGCATTTCTAAAATAAGTAGATAAAATTAATTTGGAATTTTAACCCTCAATAGCAAAAAGCATACTTCCATAATCTTTTAAACCATTCCGAAGCAGGTCTTCGTTTATATTTGTCTTCATCATGGTCAACTACAACACCTCTGGTTTCTCTAATATCTTGAAATACTCTTCTAGCTGGTGCTTGATATTTATCACTCGATTCCCTATTAAATGAAACTTGATCTTCAACATGTACCACAGAATAAGGTGGCCCAGGTGATATACTTGGAGCTGGGTTTCTATTCAAAACTGGTTTTAATTCACTTTCTTCAGAGAGCTAAAAAAAAATGAAAAATAATATATCTCATAATAATAATAACCACAAAATTTACTAGAGGTAATCCTAAACCAGCTCTTGCCCAATTAACTCCTGCTAATTTCTCTCTTAAAACATCAGCAACAGGACTGACTAAATTTGAAGGGGGAAATAAAGCAGCTCTACAGGAAGGGCATGTATAACCAGCGGGAGCTGTAGTAGAAGGAAGTTGTCTTGAGTAGTTATCAAGACAAGACCAATGAAATACATCTACAACATCAAAAGAAGATGTATATTTTATTTGAACAAAACCAAAACATTTTTTCGAATATACTTACGATAACAAGTTAATCTAATACAATCCTCCAAATTCAATTCTTTCATGCATAATTCGCAAATAGGGTTGTAATCGCTGTCTTGAAGCCATTGTAAATAAGATTGTATGATACACTGTGGTGAAAGTTAAGCGAATCAATTAAGTATTTCCAAAAATTAAGATTGTATGTACTTACTTTTGGGTGATTTGTAACCATACAATGCTCGCAGACGTTTACTCTGTGCTCGAAACAAAACTGGTTTGTTACTTTTCTTTTCGGACACTTGCACAGCCCCATTTTTAAACGCTTATTTAATGATTAACTAGAGTAATAAACGCGAAACGAACATTTTATTTATATGTACACGTATTTGACAGGTTGAAATGCCGATAATGTAGGTTATGCTTTAAGACTTTAGTCACTGATGCTAATAAGCGACATCTATCTTTTATACATAAATGTTTGTTTTGTTGCATAACTTATAGAAGGTTAAGACAAATTATTTATTAGAAATTTTAATAATAATTATAAAAACATAATTTATTAGTACAATACCCCAGGATTCTAATATCAATAATAAAGAAATTAATGGATTAAGGTACAACATTGCTCAAAATTTGCAGAACGCTATCTTTAGTTAGGGGACATTTTTCATACAATTTTTGGCATTGATCTAAATTAGATTGTTTCCCCATATCGACAGCTTGTTTTATAGTTGATCCATCTAGCATTAAACTGAATAAAGCATTGCTAAAACATAAAAGAACAAAACTATAAGTTAAAAACTTTTATGTATAAGAGGTGTCTTACTTTGAAACTGAAAAGATTATTTCATCTATGGTAGACGCCCCGCCGTCCTTAATTTTCTTTTGTGCCTCATGCACATAAGAACAAATAACTCTTTGCATACATGAGTTACCATCAATATGATTTTGTTCTAAAGAATTATCCAATCTGGCCATAATATCGGTTAAAATTGAATTTTGATCATCTAAACCTAAAAAGAAAACATAATTTCAATAAAATAAATCATGAAATGCCGAAATAATTTTTTACTTCTGTAGTTTGGATGCATAGAAAATAATTGTGTTAATTTTGGAACAATTAAAACAGCTCCTAGGCCAATTAAAGCACCGAGAAGTACCCCTCCCAAATCGATTTTCATAGGAACTGAATTTCCTAATCCAGTCGAACCGTAAGTTTGTCCATTACCGGTATTTCCAAAAGAACCGACATACCCAAACCGTTCCAATCTATCGGCAGAATCTTTAGCTTCCAAATCATTTCTTCGAGATTCGTTTGTTCTATTCGTAATTAAAGACGATTCAAAATAACGAAAACTCGGTTGAAATCTTTAAAATTCAACCAAAAAAGCAAATTGCATCAAAAGCGTTGAAATAAAATTTTAACTTACCCTTCTTCAGTTTGATATTTTTTGGGCGTACTTTGCACAAAAGTACAAGAGAAAGCAATGATAAGCGCTGCTAAAAAAATACTACCGGTTGAAGACAACATTTTTCTCACGAGATTCTTTAAGAAACTGTACAAATAAATTTGATGTGGCCGTATATATTTATATACGGTGGTGGTCACACATGCTTAACGTCAAACAATACACAATAGTGCAATCTGTGGACACTGGTTGCTAAATAGTTTTTACTTTCGAATGATAAGTTTATGAACTTTAATAAAAACGAGAACTTTAGAAAATTACTCGATACTTAAGTTTTGAATGAGGTTATTTCGAGTTATATAATAAAAATGTAGATTTTATCAGTTTTCTTGAAGTTTTCATGGTTTTGATTACAATAAACAAGGAAGGAAGGATTTCAGTTTCATCATCGACATAATCAGAAATAAATTAAATCATTAATTAGGTTAAAGTAAATTTAAGTCACCTTATATAAATTGAAATTTTGGCGATTTTTTTACTCTTATAATTTGGTCCCATCATCATAATTCATTCAACCGGTACGGATAACCCAAATTGAATTCTGCATGTTGAAATATTAAGCGATGCTAATTTTTGCACCTGGAGTTACAACATTACAGCCTTAGCCTCAACAGTGTAATTTGCTCCTTTTGAAAGTTTTAGATCGCCAACCAAGTTGTATGTGAAGTGTCATGAGATAGAGGGCAATACTCTTCTAAACGTCAGTACCAATTTTTATTTGACGCTATGTCTGTTTCTGGAACAGGTGTGCCTTCATTGTGAGGCACACGGAAATGTACAGGGTGGGCAAATTTGGGTGTTATTATAGGCTATCTCAGAAACTATAAGAGATACGAAAAAAGTAGGTGCCATGTCCCGGTTTCTTTTTTCGAGACTAACCCAATCCCGCAAACACCAAACCTCTATCTTCTTTTGTTTTTTAGTTATAGCCAAAAAGTCAAATTTTCGTGATTTCAAAAAATGCTCATATTTCGTTTATTTTTGAAATTAGAGGAATGAGGTTGATACGTTCTTAAGACACTTTTTTAAGTAGAATATACTGCCGTTGAAAAATTTTAAAAATATTTGATGATTTTTGAGATACAACACAAAGTTGTATTTTTTTTAAATACAAACTATAGTAAATTATGGTGTTACTGAAAAGAGCATATTTTTAGCTTTCCAATGATGTATGCACGCATGGTGTATTTGGGGAAAATAAGCGTTATTTTTTAATTCTAAAATATTAAAGATTAATATTCAAAATTTTAATTATAGTAGGCGAGGAAAACATTAAATGCCACTTAGTTACTATAGTAACGTGAGTTTACTGATCATTTTTATTCATGAATTTTTCGAAACGAGTTTCCCGCTTAAAAATTCCTCATTATTTTTAAATACATAAAGCGATAAAATTAAAAAATGATTCTTTGAAAATGATAGATAATGCTCCATATCCCATATAAATATCGTTTCAATGGAAAGTCCGCTGCTCAGTTTATGATCCCTAATCTTTTTCTATACTACCGAAGATTTCATTCTTGATACTCAACTGTTCTAACCTTACAACCAGTAAGTTTAGTAGAAGAAGATGACACAGTCTGTGACTGTTTAGTTCCTGAAGTTGTTGTTCATATTTAATTATTCATTAATTAATACGTTTCTTGTATTTTTAATAAACAAACTTTATCTACTAAATCATTTTTATTGGTGAACAAAGTCAGGGATAAGACACTGAGAAATTTAAATCAACTATTCAAAGTTTTTATTCGTTGGTACAAAACCAACTTTATCCTGCATAAAGCTAGGTGTCCACTTGAGAGAATCTTCTGAGAGTAACTCTCGATATGTACTCTCAACTCTGTGTCCACTTGAGACTGTTTTAGCTTTCCGAGAGCTTCTATAAAACTTCCGAGAGCTTTCTCTCAGATAGTTCTCTCAGGACCGTGTCCACTAGTGAAATGTGTCCGTGCTATGGAAAGTAAAATTTATTTTCTTTCAGTGCTTGGTGTTTGTAAACATGGATGTAAACAAAATTCCAAGTGCAATAGTGTTGTACAAAATTTCAAAAAAAAAAAACAAACTAAAAAAAATAAAAAGAAGCTGTTGGGTGAAATCATGGATTTGACGTAGATTAGAGCTGGGTGTCAACAAATATCAACATTCGTTGTCAAATTGTTAGTTATTTGGCATACTGGATTCACAAAAAAGTGAACTCGATTGCTTTAATGGCACTTATAAATGCAAACTATAAGTTTATTGTTGTACACGTGATAGCTTAATAGTGGCTTGGCAGTATTTTGGAAAATTATTAGAAAAGTAAGTACTACTAATGAAAGACTAGATGTTGCAAATGAAGAAAGCAAGTACAGAAGACTGCACACTACTACCAGAAGACTAGATATTACTGTTGGTAGAAGACTAGATATTGCTGCAAAAGACTAGATATTGCTGGCAAAAGACTAAGTATTGCTAGTGAAAAACTAGATATTGCAAATGAAGCACATCCTTCTTACAGAAGACTACACACTACTACTAAAAATCAAATACTTTTAGCAGAAGACTGAATTTTACTGTCAGAACACCAAATTATGTTGTCAGAAGTTACTATTACTAATGGTACAAATCCCGTTTAAATTTCTGTCCAATACTTGTTAAAATTGCATCTTTTGCTTCCCGATTTCTATGTTCATTAGATGTGATATTTTAAAGAATTGAATTTTCTTCATACACTTCAATTAATTCAAATATTTTTAAACGTGTTACATTGAGAAAACTAGCAGCTACTCGCAGCAAAATTCGAACCGTGTTCGGTTTTTGACAGTTACTCTCACGATAGATAAATAGTGCGTGTCCACTTGAGTATAAATCTAAACGTGTTTACTCTCCGACAGTTTGTGGGGACTCTCTGATAGTTACTCTCAAATGCGTGTCCACCAGAAAATATACTCTCGATAGCTTCTCTCGAGAGCATTTCTCGCAAGTGGACACTTAGCTTAATGGTACAAGACCAACTTTCTGTTATATTCGTGCAAAACCATACAGCCATTAGGTAGTAATTACTGTCCGAACCCGCCTACTATAATCAAAATTTTGAACATTAGCGCTTACTATTTTGGAATTTAAAATTAACGCTTATTTTCCGCAAATGCGCCATACATGCGATACATCATTGGAAAGCTAAAAATATGCTCTTTTCATTAACATCATAATCAAGTATAGTTTGTATTTAAAAAAATATAATTTTGTGTTGTATCTCAAAAATCATCAAATATTTTTAAAATTTTTCAACGGCAGTATATTCTAGTTAAAAAAGTGTCTTAAGAACGTATCAACCTCATTTCTCTAATTTCAAAAATAAACGAAATATGAGCATTTTTTGAAATCACGAAAATTTGACTTTTTGGCTATAACTTAAAAACAAAAGAAGATAGAGGTTTGGTGTTTGCGGGATTGGGTTAGTCTCGAAAAAAGAAACCGGGACATGGCACCTACTTTTTTCGTATCTCTTATAGTTTCTGAGATAGCCTATAATAACACCCAAATTTGCCCACCCTGTACAGGATGTACTTATACTTAGGTCCCAACGCGCCTAATGTACATATTTCTAGGAGGTTTGAGATGTTGTATGAGGAATCACTTAGTTAGTGATAATTAGGTTATTAGTGATTCCGTTTCCTTATACGCTCGCGTGGCGCATCGACCGAGACAAGTGTTATTTAACAGACTCGGCCTGGATTAATCAAAATTTTATGTACGCGCGTGATTACAATAACCGACAGTGTACGGCTGGTAACTAAGTTAACTACATTTATTATAAATTCTCCTAAAATTCTTAATACGGTTTCCATCACAAAATTTCCTTGAAATTTTTTCACTTCAGCGATATTTTTTAAAATGTTTAACGTACCGTTACTGAACTAACCAAGTGAGTTTTAGCTTTCACCCATTGTTTACATGTAAATCCTCTACCATTTAACTAAATCTTAATCTTTTATTGACGTAATGGACAAATTATAACACTTCTGAAAAAAAAAGTTTGTCGCGAATACGTTCAGTGTACTTGAAGATTTAAGTGTCGTAACAACTTTTTTTCATTACCAAGAATTTGAATTTAATTGTTACCGTTGTACTTATACTAGTGAATTTTCAGTTTTTGTTCCTTTAGTAGAAGTGGAAGTTATCTTGAAATGGAAAAAATCGATTTTAAAGATTAAAGTCAATAAAGTATCAGTAGGATATTTTTGACTATTTTGGTCATTCCATGTTTAACCGTTTGCCTTTGTTGTTCAACCATTTTTTAAGTAATTAAAACTACTTTCCGATTTACCTAAAGTTTAAGTACAATTTCAACGTGTCTTTATAGGATCCCGTATTAAGGTAATCTCAATTTTTCTTCTTTATACAGGGTGTCTCAGCGAGACCGGTCATTAGACGTTTCTGGGGTTCTGGCGAAAATAAAAATTTGAGAATTCAGACTTAAGTATTATCAATTACGATCTCTTCGTCTAAAATATTTTCAGATTTCTTGCACTTCCGGTTATACCGGAAGTCGCCACCAACTTTATTTTTTTAAATGGAACACCCTGTATATTTTTACATATTTGGATTTGTTTGTTTTCAAGGTTTATAAATAACTTTACTTTTTGCAATTTGATTCGGTCGTTCTCGAGTTATTCGAATTTTTCTAGAAAAATCTGCTCCAGCAGACATTTGTTCAAAAAATCAGAAAACACTCCATTTTTGGGATATCAATTTAGGATTCAGAACATGCTTAAGCAACATGATGGAGTATGTTTTGGTGCCGAGAACTGCGGTCTAGAACGTTTGATCACTTTACTATGGCGCGTTAACTTTTCAAAATTTGGAAGTACCATAACTTCATTTTTTTAAATGGCACCCCCCATATTTTATTTTTTAGTCGTCTTCAGTGTCTCATTCTACATCTTTTATATCCCATATGGCCCATACCTAATATTAATAGTTTGGGAGATAATTAGGGTTTTTTGAAAAATGCACACATATCATATGGATATTTAGCCTAGTGTGCCATGAAAAACAAGTCTTCTCAAAGAGTTCTTGTCAAAGACTCACTTGTTTACGTCACTTGATGCATGTGAGCTAATAATTATCTTAATATTAGTACTGAAACGAGTTAAAATCGATAACAATAACGAAAGTAATATTTACACAAATCAAGAAATTCTTAATTTATTTTTTTTGCATGAAAAGCGCGACAAAGTTCGTAGTACGATTCCCAGATCTTCTTTGGCAGCTCGAATTGAGGTGTTGGGACTGAGCTCGAAATAAGCCAAGGTATTCACCTCTTCCGTTGCATTATCTACTACATTTTTTGGTCAGTTTAACAAGTGATTAATTCGTCCAAAATGCAAAAAATTTGCTTATATTCCTCTAAATTTACCTTTTGTCATCGGAGATAAATGTGGATAATTTTCATTAAACATTCTGCAAGTTCTACTAAGAACTTTGTCGCACTTTTCGTGCACAAAAATAAATTATGGATTTCTTCATTTGTATAAACATTATTTACGTTATTAATATCCATTTTAACTGGTTTTAGACTCACAAGCATCAAACAACCTAAATTAGACTTTGACGTTTATCAATAAGTCATTAAACATTTGTTTTCCATGGCACACTAGGTTAATATCCATATGATATGTGAGCATTTTTCAAAAAACCCTAATTATTTCTCAAACTATTAATGTTAGGCATAGGACATATGGAATATAAAAGATGTAAAATGAGACGCCGAAGACGACTAAGTAATAAAATATGGGGGGTGCCATTTAAAAAAATAAAGTTATGGTGCTTCCAAATTTCGAAAAGTTAACGTGCCATAGTAAAGTGACCAAACGTTCTAGCCAGCTGTTCTCGGCACCAAAACATACTCCATCATGTTGTTTAAGCATGTTCTGAATCCTAAATTGATATCTCAAAAATTGAGTGTTCTATGATTTTTTGAACAAATGTCCGCTGGAGCAAATTTTTCTAGAAAAATTCGAATAACTCGAGAATTGCTGGTTCAAATTGCAAAAAGTAAAGTTATTTATAAACCTTCAAAACAGACAAATCCAAATATGTAAAAATATACAGGGTGGTCTATTTAAAAAAATAAAGTAGGTGGCGACTTCCGGTATAACCGGAAGTGTTAGAAATCTGAAAATATTTTAAATGAAGAGAACGTAATTGATAATACTTAAGTCTGCATTTTCAAATTTTTTGTTTGACCAGAACCACAGAAACGTCTAATGACCGGTCTCGCTGAGACAGCCTGTATAAGAGTTTTTTATTGTTAACTAAAAGTAAAAAAAAACTAAAAATTTTCTGTACAATACATGACAAACCAAACTTAACTTCCCTTATCTTCTCTCATCCATCACCGATTCCTTTCTTCTTCTCTCAGCTCACTACATCCCCTCAACATATATTCTAGCGTCTCTCAATCCTCTCCGCACAGCCGATAGCACCTCTCCATATCATCCGCCCAGTACCTGGTCGCTCTCTGCTCATTACCACACCAAAATCTAGCCACCAACATCCTACCTTCTTCATTCCCCTCCTTCACCAAGTATTTTGGAACCCCTTCCGTTATTATGTCCCCATATCTTTCATTTTACCTTCCTTCTCTTATCTTACCTCCCTCCTACCACCACTCCTCCCATTTGCTCCTTCTGCAGCCTCCCATCTAAATCCGCCGTATACAGGGCAAAAAGGCTGGGACTCAATGGACACCCCTGTCCAAAACGGTTCGCTTTCCCTACTCTAATTCTAGCCGTCGTTTCCCTATATATCCCCTTCACCCTCTTCCACAACTCCTCCGTGACCCCCCCTCTCCATCTCCTCCCACAACTTCCCCCTATCAAACTACCTTATCGAATACCGCCTTCAAATCTATGAATAGGGCATACAACTTCCCCCCCTTCTTATCCAACTCTCTATCCACTAGATGTTTTAAGATGTAGACGTTATCGATCGCCCCTCTACCCTTCGTAAAACCTGCCTATCCATCCGGCAAGATCTCAATCTCTTCCTCCAATCTTCCCAGCAGTATCTTCGCATAAATCTGGTATGACGAGTTGAGTAGGCTGATTTCCCTATAGCTCTCCACTGCTCTCTTACTTCCTTTCTTGTACACTGGGCATACTATACCCATCCTAAAACCGTTCGGAAACCCTTCCCCCCTCCACAAATTGTTCAAGGGCTCTAACAGCTTCCCGCTCACCTCTCGTGTCGCCTCCAACCATGCTTCGTTTCATCCCCTTCTCAACCCCCTCAAAACTGTTGTCAACTCTTCCTTCGTAATCTCCTCACCCCCCTCAGTCGTCTCTTCCTCCTCGACTGGCTGCCTATCTTCTACCCCTCCCAACAAATTCATAAAGTGACTTCTAAATTTCGTCATCGGTATATCGTTACATCCTCTTACCGTCTTTTCTTCTTAATTTTTGCCTGCTTCTCTCAACCTCAACTCCCTTTTCTTTGACCCACACACTTCTTTGTACCTTCTTCGTGCCTCCTCATAACTGTCCGCCAACGCGTCTCCTCTCCGCCATTGCCTCAATCTTCTCCTTGCCTCCCTTTTCGCATCACTGCTCAATTTTTTTTCTTTTCGTACCTTAACAACAAAATAAAAAGTAGCTTTGTCTTAAATACTTTGCAAGAACTCTTCTTAATCGCTTCATTAAACTTTTCATTTAAACTCACAAAGGCTAATAAATTTTGCTTCCAAGTTGATTAAATAACGTGGAATTTGGTCCCATTCTAGACCACTCTAAAGAAAAAAAGACCGGATACCTCATCTCTAAATCTGATGAAATCTTATTCAGGGTATTATAAAGGTTATTTATCTAAAAGCCAATAAATATAAGAACCTTTATTTAGTAACAAAGTGATATAGTTTTTAAAATGTTACTTTTAACAAAAAAAAAATCTTAAAAGTCAAATTTAACAAAAAGAATTAAATTGGAAATCTTATAGCTCTTCAGAGTATCTTCGTTTGTTGATGATACTGAATTTAAAATTAGAATTGTTCACTTCTGAAAAAACATTGAATGTAAAATAATTATACTAAGATATTTTTCTGAAGACACCCATTTCTTTTTAATATTGAATTAAAAATGAAAGTTAACGATTCTTACAATGAAACGAATTTATAAATTACGTAATATATGAAGTGAAAAATGATGAAAAACAGATCATTATTATCTTTCTTCATTATCTTCTTCCATTTCTATAGTAACAATGTTTGATGAATCCTCAATAATAACTTGAGCATTACCTTCGTCAATATCAGCATCTTCACCTTTAATTTCCGGTAACATACAAACGTGTTTTTTATAAATATGCTTATTTTGAAACAGCAGGCCACAAGATGAGCACATAATCGGTGATACCGTTTTCTCAAGTGCAGGACAATTAGTGGCTCGGTGTTGTTGTAAATGTTTTTGTACAACCGTGGCAAAATTACAATCAGAACATTTAAAAAATTTCCACTTGCTATGCATTTTTAGGTGTTGTTCTAATTCTTGGACTGTTGCACAGATTATTCCACAGTTTTGACATTTTAAGCCGTGCCCAACAGTTTCTCGATGATAAGCTAATTCGCTCATGGTATTGAACATATCATCGCAAACATCGCAAGAATATTTTAGTAATCCTGCATGAATTTTTACGTGAAAACGAAATGTTTTTTCACTATAAAAGACCAAACTGCAAGCTCTGCACCTGAAAACGCGTTTGTTGAGAGCTCGAACTTTTTCTTGGAATGAATCGGTAGCCTTGAAGTGTTTCATCACTTTTTGATGTTCCATTAAAAGGCCTAAAGATGGAAATCCTTCCGAACATTTGTCACAATTAAAAATTGTGCTTATGTTATGTGTTTTTTCATGCAAAGCTAAAGTATGCTTGCTATAAAATTTATTGCCACATATTTGACATTTAACCATTTTTTTCGATGATGATCGTAATTTATTTTTTTCTATTTTTGTTAATGGTTTTTTGGGTTCTTTTGGAACAACAGTAACTTGTTGTACAGATACATTATCATCATTTGTATTATTAATTATGGTATAAACCCCTTGATTAAGCAAATCATAGTTAACCAATTCTTCTTCAGGGATTTCGACGGCTTCATATTTTGGTTCCGAAGTTATTTCCAATTTTATTTCTTCTAATACGGTCTCCTGAATATCGTCTTCTGAATCTGGTTCGTCTTTAATTTCAATGGGAAAATCTATAGTTTCCACAATTTCTTCAAAAATTGGTTCATCTTTTATTTCTTCTTTTATTTGCACCTCTTCAATATTCATTCTTTTTATATTTATTACTAAAAAAGAAAATAAAATTGTGGTAAAATTATATTATCGTACAAATGAAATGTGTAATAAGATACGCAGAAACAGAATACTCACGATTAATAATTTATCAAGAAACTTAAATCCGTTCTATTCGAATGATGTTTTAATATAAACCTCGTTTAATCGCAATGCTTCGTTTTTTGGTGTTATTTCACATAAACGCATGCGTTAACCTGCGTTTGGGACACATTTGGAGTTTGCGCAGAAACGTGTTGCGTTGCATTTTGAACGTGAATACAATCAGAGTTATAATCGTTGATCACGTAGTCTGTAGCCTTTGTGTTACTACGCAGAATCCAATTGATTATAATGGTGTTTATAATAATAATACTCACAACATAGATATTCACAATATAATTAAGATGTTAATTTAGTTGGAATGTTGTTTGTTAAAAAGCTATTAAATATTTCCTTAGAAAAGACATTTAATAACAAAGGCGATTAACGATTTAGGTTGTTTAGTTAGAAATAAATCAAAAGATGGCGCTAAATAATTCGGAATTATTTTAAAAGAGGGCAGTAGTAATATTGCTAAAACTTGTTTAGATTTACACTAGGAAATATCACTAAATATTTTATTTTTAAACATAAAATATTATAATTATTTTAAATGGGAAATCTGAGATATTTTCCAATTCTATGAATAAATTGGTGACTTTTACTAACTTTGACAACGTTATCAATACAAGAGATATTAGGTTCGTTCCAACCGCACAAATTTGACTCGTCGTGTACGCGTACACGACTAGTACAGGACTTTTTTCTGCGCATGTTCGTCCGTGGACACGTTCGTGTACGCGTACATTTCGTCAACGCTGTTGGAACGGTTTGAAATTTCTATGTACGTTTTATATCCAACCCTGCCGATAGTTAGCGCTGCAACCACAATTTACCATTTCAAACGAAATCCATTTACTCATTTTTTTAACAATAATGAACTAAAGTAGCATTAATTAGAAATGTAAAAAAACGTAATAACCCTTACTAGAAAAATGAAATAAAAATATGCTTGTTTTTACACTTTTTTGATTAATTTGTCTATGAAACTTATCATAAAACATATATATGAAATAAAAGTTCTTAAAAATTTGTTAAACAAAACACCAGAAACATGTAAAAGAGTAGAGAATAATCCAAATCCAAATGTACAGGGTGGTTCAAATTCGATGTCCGAATAGGCTAACTCGGAAACTATAAGAGTTAGAAAAAAAGTAGCTTACATGTCATGATCTCGTTTTTCGAGAAACTGCTAATGCCGAAAACCTCATAGCGCTATCGTCTTTTGTTTTTCCGCTAGAGGCTAAAATTGAAAATATCGTAAAACCAGCAAGCGCAATTATCTTGGTTATTATTATAGCTGGAGTATTATAACTAAAACATTATATGGACACTTTTTTACAGAGAATTTGATGACGTAGTCAAAAAAAATTTTTCGGTTTTAGATTTTGAGATATTATCACAATGTTCGTTTTTTTAAATGGAAACAACCACTGATTACTCGCTTATTAAATTCGTTATTTTTTTCTGATTACAAAAATATAGGGTTTGACAGGTCTATTTCTTATTGTTTTAGAATAAAGCTAAAAATTAACTTTTCTTTTAGTGTCTTCCAAGAAATTAAATTTACAGTTTCCTGTAAATTACGGTACTATAATTAAAAATTAAAAAAACATTTTTCTGATATTTGAAACAAATATATTTGTTGAACTATTTAATTTATATATGTAATTATACAAAAGTTGGAATAGATTGCATAATTTCACATTTTTATATTAATATTTAATATTATTATTATTAAATGACTTAATAAATTATTGATAGATGGCGCTCATATATATTTTTTTAATTCAACCTAAACATAGCAACATTTGTTTGTATTCAAAAATTTTCTAAAAATCCTGTTTTTTAAGATGGATTACGAAAATTACGAAAAGTTTAACATGTTAGAATGTTACATATTAGAAAATAAAGTAAATTTTATATAAATTTTTAGTAGAATAATTTTTAGTTATAGTACCGTAATTTACAGGAAACTGTAAATTTAATTTCGTCGATGACACTAGATGGAAATTTTATAAAAAAAGTTTATTTTTAGCTTTATTCTAAAACAATAAGAAATAGACCTTTCGAACCCTATATTTTTGTAATTAGAAAAAAATAAAGAATTTAATAAGCGAATAATCAGTGGTTGTTTCCATTTAAAAAAATGAAAGTTGTCATGATATCTCAAAATCTAAAACCGAAAAAATTTTTTTGACTACGTCATCCAATTCTCTATAAAAAAGTGTCCATATAATGTCTTAGTTATAATACTCCACCTATAATAATAACGAAGATAATTGCACTTGCTGGTTTTACGATATTTCCAATTTTGGCCTCTAAGGGAAAAACAAAAGACGATAGCGCTATGAGGTTTTCGGCATTAGCAGTTTCTCGAAAAACGAGATCATGACATGTAAGCTACTTTTTGTCTAACTCTTATAGTTTCCGAGTTAGCCTATTCGGACATCGAATTTGAACCACCCTGTACATGGTGTCCAAATTTCGATGGGTTTGCAGGGTATCTCAGTTATTATGAAAGATAGAAAGTTGCAGCTTTCGCGAACCTGAGCTACTTTTTTGTGAAACTTACAATGGTGCAAACCAAATTTTCATAGCCCTCTTCGTTTTTGATATACAGGGAGTGTTTCAAAATTTACGATTTTCAGACACCTCCTGTATCTCGGCTATCCGGAAACGTAAGAACGGGTTCTAATAGATTTTTTCACGTAGAATCCAATGGTGCACGTAGAATTTTTCTAGTCATCACGGTTTTTGAGTTATAAAGAGTTAAGTATTTTAGAAGTTGAGTATTCAGTATTTGAGTTGTGTTTATAACTCAAAAACCGTGATGACTAGAAAAATTCTACGTGCACCATTGGATTCCACGTGAAAAAATCTATTAGAACCCGTTTTTACTTTTTTACTAAGTTTCCGGATAGCCGAGATACAGGAGGTGTCTGAAAATTGCAAATTTCAAACACTCCCTCTATATCAAAAACGAAGAGGGCTATGAAAATTTGGTTTGCGCCATTGTAAGTTTCACAAAAAAGTTGCTCAAGTTCGCGAAAGCCGCAACTTTCTATCTTTCATAATAACTGAGATACCCTGCAAACCCATCGAAATATGGACACCCTGTACAGGGTCTGTCACGACGAGCTGAGTCTTATATGTATATGGCAAACTACTGGCACTATTTTTGTAAAAATTTGCATACGGGTTTACCCGAAGTGCTCGTTTCAGCTAAAATATTTTCAGATTTCTCCAACTTGCGGTTATACTGGAAATGAACCTCAACTTCGTTATTTTAACAATTTTTATTGAATTTTCGAGATCCCCGCCAAATTTTAATACAATTTGATAAAGTCATCATATGTCTAGAGTGCACCATTTTTCAATTATTTCAGTCATTTCGAAAATTTGGGCAGATACAATAAAAATAATTTTTCGAAATTACACTCGAGTCCGGCCAAATATTCCCAAAGTTTGCACAGAGACGACCCATAGCTTACATAATACTTGAAACGCAACCCCCAAATTAGGGTTGCCATTTAAAAAAATGAAGTTTTCGACTTTTCGAGATAGGGAAATTCGGGGAAAATTTCTGACCAATCTGTATAATTTTTTAAAAAACTTTTCAAGGGTTATGTAAACTATGGGTCTTCTCTGTGCAAACCCTGAGAATATTTGGCCGGACTCGAGTGTAATTTCGAAAAATTACTTTTATTGTGAAGGGTTGCATCTGCCACAATTTTCGAAAAAACTGAAATAATCCATAAGTGGTGCACTCTAGACATATGATGACTTATATCGAATTATATTAAAATTTAGTGGGGATCTCGAAAATACAATAAAAATTGGTACATTCCATTTAAAATAACGAAGTTGGGGTCCATTTCCGGTATAACCGGAAGTTGGAGAACACTGAAAATATTTTAGCTGAAACGAGATCCTCGGATAAACGCTATATGCAAATTTTCAGAGAAATAGTGCCAGTAGTTTGCCACATAGATATAGACTCAGCTCGTCGTGACAGACCCGCTTGATGGTAAAGATACCCATAAGCAGAGCCGCGATGTTTCGGGCTGTTGATGTCACCATCTGTATAGACCAGCGAACGGGTTATAGCGTAGTAGTAGCATGCTTCTATCAAAATCATCGATGTGCCGCAACGTAACGATACTGGTTGAATGCGGGCTCATGTAAGATTTGGGGGGGTACTTCGCGGTGCAGCCTTCAATACGTGTTTGGCCGATTGTCCGATTAAAACTGAGCCAGTGGCGTGGTATACTATATGTGGCGTAATGTGGCCCATGTAGCCCGAGTCTCTACCGTAAAGAGATGAGCCGCCAATGAGTTGCCCGACAACGTCGCGGCTCTGCCCATAAGAGATACAAACAGACCGGCTGCACAATTGGAAATGAGTTATGCTCTGTTATGCGCAAGCGCTAAAGAACGTGACAAACCGTACATCGTCGAAACCAGGTACGCATTTGACTTGTCGCGGACGCGTACATGAACGCGTCCGACACTCGTTGGAACTCATGACAACTTGTCGCCGACCAGTCCGCGGCTCGTCCACGGGTCGGATGGAACAGCACTTTTCAACTGCGCAGGCTGGTGACTGTCAATTGGCAGTCAAAAGTGCGGTTGGAACGAACCTATTGATATTACGCTTCATATATATTTTTAAGAACTGATTCATCTCAATTTAATTGAAGTATTGCACGCAAAAATGTTTGGAACAGAAAAAAAACACGAATCATAACTTAACCTATAAGTTTAAAGCGCTGTCAAAACAAGGTAAAACAAACTTTATAAACAAAAAATATCCCACAATAACCAATAAATTTCCACCAACTGAAACTAATCAGATCTTTTAACATATCCTCTAAACCAAAAACTCCTTTTATAAAGAACCACAAAACGAACAAAACCTATTTAATTAATAATTCACAAGTAAACACATTTATAATCATTTAATTACTTTTCAATTTTCCTAAAGTCAAATGAAGTTAGTTACAGTAGCCATATTTCGTATCGGCGATAAATCGTTAAATTAAACCGTAAAACCCAACCGATTCCCAAAAATTTCCCACCCAGTCCCCTTTACACCGTTCCCAATTTACCCTACGTACGAATTTGTCCCCTTTTAAACCCTTAAACTTACCCATTTGGTCACGTTTTTTATTATGTTCGCGGCAAAGTTCACGTCGGTTGAGTGTCCCCGAGAATGGTGGTCGTCCGTATTTTGGATGAACCCTTCCGAAGTACTGCTAAAAAGGACGTACTACGTGGTAAAAATCGTTTTGTATGCGAAATATCGGTTTAAAAGTGACGGCCCCACCGTGTTTTTAACGCGGACACTGTATCTGGATAATAAAATACAACAAAACGGTCGGAAACGATATGTGACATAACCTATAAATGACAAAATTCGCGAAGGGTGCTGCTGTGTACATGTTGTGCGAACCTCCAAACCTTACTTAAATGGCTGATAATGGTCTTGGCGGGTCAAATCAACAGACCGGCACGTTATTATTACAATCTACGAATTTGGAATGTAAAAATTTATACGATTATCTGAAAACTAGACCTTCTAATTTACTTGATAGACTGTACAATCATCCTGCGATATGTTTAGCTGTTTATAGGTAAGTAAATTTATTTATAACATGTAATTTTTTTAGAGAAAAGTTAATTTATAAAAGAAAATATAATATGTGGTGTAGGCATCCAAAATTACATCACAATGTCGATAAAGTAGTGAAATGAGAAATTAATTCATATTTTTTCATATTATATAGGGAATTGCCAGAAATAGCAAGACAATATGTTGTAAGAATACTATTTGTAGAACAACCTGTTCCTCAAGCTGTTATTGCTTCTTGGTGTCATCAAGCATTTTCAAAGTAAGACATTTTTTTACATTTTTTAATTTTATTTTTATCATTTCATTTTTTTATAGAGAACATGCTAATGTTTGTAAGATATTAAGTGATTTATCTGTTTGGAATGATGCGCCAATACCTGGTGGACTAAGTGGTTGGATATTAAACACAACTTTTAAACGGAACTTAAAAATTGCATTACTTGGAGGGTAAATATCACATTTTTGTGAGTATTTTTTCTAAATAGAAATGTGCTTTTAGTGGTAAACCATGGAGTATGTCATCGGCTTTAGAAGCAGACAGCAAAGCTCGCGATGTAGCATTTCTAGATACTTACTCGGCGGAACGTTGGGAATGCGTTTTGCATTATATGGTGGGTTCTCACCAACAAGAAGGGATATCAGCGGATACAGTGCGAATTTTAATACACGCTGGGTTGATGAAACGTGACGAGGACGATGGAAGCCCTGTGATAACTCGACAGGGTTTCCAGTTTTTACTTCTCGATCGCCAAGCGCAAGTTTGGCATTTTCTTTTACAATACTTAGACACAGTAGAACAGCGAGGACTCGATCTTGCGGAGTGTCTTACGTTCCTGTTTCAACTCAGTTTCAGTACTTTAGGAAAAGTATGTAAAAAAAATGTAACTATTATTTTTAAATTTTTTTTAATTTTAGGATTATAGTACAGAAGGAATGAGTCAAGGGTTATTAATATTCTTGCAGCATTTAAGAGAATTTGGATTAGTATACCAAAGAAAAGTAAGATTATTATTTTTTTTTTTTAATTTTATTTATTTATTTATTTTTTTTAATATTTTAGAGAAAAGCTGGACGTTTTTATCCAACAAGACTGGCACTAAACATAACTTGTTCGCAAACGAAAGCCCCAATGGCGATTGAAGAAGATGCCCCAAAGGGGTATATCATCGTGGAAACAAACTACAGGGTGTACGCATATACAGATTCTAATTTACAGGTGGCCCTCTTGGGTTTGTTCACCGAACTATTGTACAGGTAAAATGGTGCTTAGTCAATTATTATTTTAATTCAAGATTAGGAGTCTCTCTTAAAAATCGATGATTTTTTTTTTAATCGATAGGAAATGAATCAAAAGAGGCGTTAATGATAAAAAAAAGTGCGGAAAAGTGTAGTACTTACCGAAAAATCACTTTAAAGTTGCGATTTGACGTTTCTTTTTGGAAGTTCAAAGCAATGTTAAAATTGCATTTTCGTATTAAATTGAAATTGAAATTGTTTAATTTATACCCACGCACAAAATAAAAAGTTATTTTCACTGAACTTGTTGAGATTACAACATATTTTCGGATGAAAACCTTGTTTCTTAGGCTATCGATGCAGAACGACAATTAAATGTCGTTAGATAGAATTGTTTCTACCAAATTTGTGTTAATAGATTGTGTATGAATTGATCTGTCAAACGACTGAAATATCTTTATATTGTAAATATAAATGATAAATAAGTATAATAGCTTATTTAATAGTAGTTTAGTTAAATTAAAATAGTTATTAAAAAAGACATGCTTACAAAATAAAAATAAATAAATAATCCGTGTGACGATAGCAACAAACTGTGTATTTAACCAAATGACAATTATAACTGACAACACAAACAAAGTTAACCATGTATTTTCTCAAGGACAGTAGAATCTAACAGGACTGCTATAATCTGTTTTTTATTTAAATCAATTGTCAAAGTGTCGTCAAGTTGGTATTGAAAGTAAAAGCGCATGTCGTGACTTTTACTTTAATTGTGTGCCACCACTGTCTATCAAATTTGTTAAGATTGATTAAAAAACAATTTTCATATAATTTTTTTGCTGCTAAATCTACCATAAAAATGTTAAGAAAGGGTGGAACGGGATGTCAACTGTCTAAACGCGAAAAAAACTCTATAATTAGGTATTGTGAAGAAGTACAGACGGAGACACCAAATACGAATTTAAAATATATATGTGATAAAGCTTCACGTATTTTTGATGTATGTGTATTGCACTTGAGTTTTAAAATTAAATTTACATTCAACATAATTGTATTAGGTTCACAGCACGACGGTTTTTAAAATTATTCAAACCTACAAAAAATATCAAACTGTAAAAAAACCAAAAACACAAAGGCGTTGTAAAATGAACTACAAAACGGATAATAATTTATATTTTATTAAAGAAGAGTTAGGAAGACAAATACAAAAATTGCATGAAAAGAAACAGTATTTTAATCTTAATGATTTACTTAATTTTGCAAGAAATTAATGTGATTTTACTAATGGTAGATCAAAATTACATAAAATTATAAAATCTATGGGATATAGATATAAAAAGATTAGCAATAGAAAAGTGTTAATTGAACAACCACATATAGTTTCAAAAAGAATTACATTTTTAAAGACATACTTGCAATACCTAGAATCCCGAGAGTATACTTTTGTTTTTCTTGACGAAACTTGGATTTACGAAAATGGCACCCAAGTTTATCAATGGGTAAATGAAAATGAAAGATTCGGTATTCCGCAAAGAGCAGAAGGCGAAGGAAAAAGATTTACAATCTTGCACGCAGGCACTTCGTCAGGGTTTTTGCCAAATTGCGATCTCTTGCTCAGTGACAACACGGAGCACAGAGATTATCATAAAAATATGACGTCAATTATTTTTATGGAATGGGTGAAAAATCAATTACTTCCAGCATTAAATAATTTGGGTGCGAAGTGTGCGGTAGTAATGGATATTGCTCCATATCACTCAAAACAAATCGAGAAAGCTCCAAGTTTCTGCACAAAAAAAATGATATGAAAAAATGGTTAACTGAACATAATATACAGTTTGAACCAACCTTAAATAAAAAATCGTTATAGGAAATAATCCGTTCTTACAAGCCTCAAATTGAAAAATCCTTTGAAATTGACAAATTAATAAGAGACCATGGCCATACTGTTCTTCGCCTTCCTCCATACAATTGCCAATATAATCCCATTGAACTATGTTGGGCGTTCTTAAAAACTTATTACAATAAACATGTTCAGTCCAGCTCGGAGAAAAAGATCTGTCGTGTCAAGGAGACTTGGCAAAAAGCGCTTGGTCATTACACTCCGGAGATGTGGGCAAATAGTGTTCGCCACTGTGAAGAACTAATTAAAAAAGATTGGACAACATTAATGGGAAATTCATTAATAACTGATTTACCTCCTGTCATCATCCATCTAGCGGAAGACTCAGATTCTTCCAGTAATTCTGATTTTTAAACAATATTCAAATTTTAATTATAGCACTTAATTATGTTATCTTAATATATTGCTCACGAGTTTTAATTTCAAAACGTAGATATTAGCCAAGTGACGAGAGATTAGTGGCTTCGTCTTTAAAGTAACAATCAGTGACAACTTCGTTTAGAATATACACAACCTTACATATTATTTAGTGGAAAATATTATAAAGCGTGGTCATAGAACATGGTATCTAGGGTGGTACAGACCGTTTTTTTATAAAAATTTGGCAATGACAATTGATTTAAATAAAAAACAGATTATACATGCATTGTATTTTTGTAGCCCACTACGGGTTGGTTGCCCGCAGTCTACGTCACAGTATTTGCCACGCCTGGTAACTGTCTGTGATTTTAGAGGTTATATGATAGACATTAATACGTCTAAAACCATAAGACTTCAAAAATAATATGAATACGTCTAGGATATAACCTCTACAAATACACAGTAAACGCATAGACCATAACAACAGCTGGGCGTGGAAAATGGTGTGACGTAGTTTGCGGGCAGGTTGTCACAACAATGGATGTAGCAGTCCTGTTAGATTCTACTGTCCTTGGTATTTTCTCGTATTAAATCCTAACCTCAAATTGTTTAATTTATACCCACGCACAAAATAAAAAGTTATTTTCACTAAACTTGTTGAGATTAGAACATAATTATTCATAATGACACCTATGTGAAGTTAGCCCCCAATTAAACAGAATTTTACATGTATAGTATTTTAATTATAACATGAGAACCAGTGAACCGATTTCGATAAACAATGTCTCATTCGAAAGCTTAATCCTTCGTTTGCCTTATATGTTAATATTAAAATCAATAAAAGATGAAGAACACCGCTCTGTACGTAAAATAGCTTAATATTACCAAACTTCAAGCCCTTGTGCAATTGTTATCAAACCGAATTTTAAAAAACTGTGTTCACAATCAGAACGAACGCTCCTTCAAATATCTTAACCCATTAGGGACCGAATTTTTTGTTTTGAGAAATTTGAGTTGAAAATGATATATTCAAACTTAAATTAACAGTAGAAACATGATTTAGGTTAATATTTGGTTATTCACATAGCTATTTGCAAGATGGAGGCTGTTCCATATATGGAACGCTAGGCTTTTAAGGTCTGTGACGCTCTGGTTGAATAAAACAAAAATAATTGAATATAAATATTTATTTGAACAGTAAATGTTTATTTCTTATGAAAATCAACAAAACAATCAATACATAGGCCTACGTCACATTTGCGACACTGAGTGCGCACAGAGCTGCCTTTATGATTTTGCCCGGAGCATCGCCTGCGTTTACCATTAGGTATATATTCCACCAAATGATCTTTACCATCAAGGCGAATGTCTGGAGATACTCTACAATCTACTGAAAAACATCCGGGTCGACCAGATGACTTTGGTAGGTTTTGAAATCTGATTAAATAACTTTTTGCAATTTCCCTTCTAAAATCCAATTGCGTTGTTTCTGGATGATGTATTTTGTAAATGATCCATGCGTTTTGTATGGCAGCATCTAGGATCCATGTGAAAATGGGCCACCACCATTTTTTACCCCTTATTCCTATCCTGTACACGTTAATATTAGCATCCATTTGATCTGTACCTCCCATGAACATATTGTACCGTTCAATGCACCGAGGTCTTGTTATATAGATTTTCTTTTTTTGAATCTTTGAATAACGTTGCGCATTTGTTAATGGTAAAACGGGGTGCACAGTTGAAGCAACAGTTACAACAGAGTTATCCATCCACCTTGAGACAACAATTGATCTATCTTCCGTTACGGCATAATCAAAGTCACCACGTTTTCTTTTTTTCATTTCTTTTACTCCTATAATTGGACAATTTTTGGGAAGCCTATTTTCCCTTATGGTTCCCGTACCATGATATCCGCAGCTTTTTAAATATGTCAAAAATTTTACAGACGTAAATAAGTTATCGAAGTAAAATCTATAGGGTAGAGATTTTACTTCATTTGGTAACTTCTCAATAAGTTGAATCAATGGTGCCGTTGCTTTACCAAATTCCTTTTGATGTTGAGGATTACAGTTTGGTATTACACCTTGATAAATTTCGAAATTTATTAAGTATCCATTTTTTGAATTTATGCACCAGGACTTATATCCGAAGCGGATAGGGGTTCTGGCGAAAATAAAAATTTGAGAATTCAGACTTAAGTATTATCAATTACGATCTCTTCGACTAAAATATTTTCAGATTTCTTGCACTTCCGGTTATACCGGAAGTCGCCACCTACTTAATTTTTTTAAATGGAACACCCTGTATATTTTTACATATTTGGATTTGTCTGTTTTGAAGGTTTATAAATAACTTTACTTTTTGCAATTTGAACCAGCAATTCTCGAGTTATTCGAATTTTTCTAGAAAAATTTGCTCCAGCGGACATTTGTTCAAAAAATCATAGAGCACTAAATTTTTGAGATATCAATTTAGGATTCAGAACATGCTTAAACAACATGATGGAGTATGTTTTGGTGCCGAGAACAGCTGTCTAGAACGTTTGGTCACTTTACTATGGCACGTTAACTTTTCGAAATTTGGAAGCACCATAACTTTATTTTTTTAAATGGCACCCCCCATATTTTATTACTTAGTCGTCTTCGGCGTCTCATTTTACATCTTTTATATTCCATATGTCCTATGCCTAACATTAATAGTTTGAGAAATAATTAGGGTTTTTTGATATCACATATCATATGGATATTAACCTAGTGTGCCATGAAAAACAATCCTTGTCAATGGGTTCTTGTCAAAGACTCACTTGTTTACGTCACTTGATGCATGTGAGCTAATAATTATCTGTCATGTCCCTTAATATTAGTACTGAAACGAGTTAAAATTGATAACAATTACGAAAGTAATATTTACACAAATCAAGAAATTCTTAATTTATTTTTTATGCATGTAAAGCGCGACAAAGTTCGTAGTATGATTCCCAGATCTTCTTTGACAGCTCGAACTGAGGTGTTGGGACTGGGCTCGAAATAAGCCAAGGTATTCACCTCTTTCGTTGCATTATCTACTACATTTTTTGGTCAGTTTAACACGTGATTAATTCGTCCAAAATGCAAAAAATTTGCTTCTATTCTTCTAAATTTATCTTTTGTCATCGGAGGTAAATGCGGATAATTTTCATTAAACATTTTGCAAGTTCTACTAAGAAGTTTGTCGCACTTTTCGTGCACAAAAAATAAATTATGTATTTCTTTATTTGTATAAACATTATTTACGTTATTAATATCCATTTTATCTGGTTTCAGACTCACAAGCATCAAACAACGTAAATCAGACTTTGACGTTTGTCAATAAGTCATTAAACATTTGTTTTCCATGGCACACTAGGTTAATATCGATATGATATGTGAGCATTTTTCAAAAAACCCTAATTATTTCTCAAACTATTAATGTTAGGCATAGCACATATGGAGTATAAAAGATGTAAAATGAGACGCCGAAGACGACTAAGTAATAAAATATGGGGGGTGCCATTTAAAAAAATGAAGTTATGATAGTTCCAAATTTCGAAAAGTTAACGTGTCATAGTAAAGTGGCCAAACGATCTAGACAGCCGTTCTCGGCACCAAAACATACTCCATCATGTTGTTTAAGCATGTTCTGAATCCTAAATTGATATCTCAAAAATCGAGTGTTCTATGATTTTTTGAACAAATGTCCGCTGGAGCAGATTTTTCTAGAAAAAATCGAATAACTCGAGAACGGCCGAATCAAATTGCCAAAAGTAAAGTTATTTATAAACCTTGAAAACAGACAAATCCAAATATGTAAAAATATACAGGGTGTTCCATTTAAAAAAGTAAAGTAGGTGGGACTTCCGGTATAACCGGAAGTGCTAGAAATCTGAAAATATTTTAGACGAAGAGAACGTAATTGATAATACTTAAGTCTGAATTCTCAATTTTTTATTTTGGCCAGAACCACAGAAACGTCTAATGACCGGTCTCGCTGAGACACCCTGTATATAGACGGTTCGTTATCGGATGGATAATCATTTGCGATTTCCTCCAGGTCCCGTTGCTCAGCTGGCTTCATAGGGTCGTACTTACATAATCGCAGCTATTCGATAAAATTCCGCCGCCTTATCAAGCTTCTTCACTGTGCACGATTTGTGGAAAATATATCTGGCAAGATTCCCTGGGAGATGACTTTTAGTACGGCCAGATGTTGACATACTACTCTTCGCATGACGCCAAGTGGATTCGATGGATTTGTAACTTAAAATATGCAAAAAATTTGCCTTTTCGAAACGATACAACCTTACCGCACCTTCCATCTTTTTTCTTTCCGAGTGGAAACGTGCCCATTACACACCCACAAGTACCCATCAATTGCATTTCTACCTTAATCTTTTGAATTTCTCCAAAATAAGGTTTATTATTCTTCTCTTTCAGATTTGACCAAAGGATTTGACGAATATTTCACCCTACGTTATGACCTTTTGATGCAAAAAACTTTGTAACTACGAAAGAGATTTTCATCAATAATATGTGTTATTAAGTTCTAAAATAACGTTAAACTAACTAATAATTATCCTAATTATAATATTTAAGTGGTTTGAAGTCTTTTAATAACAAATTTTTATTTAACTCTCATGCTCTCTATTTAAATGCGATAACAGATTATAAACATTTCAAATAGATTTTTAGAATCTATTTGTATCTTATATTCTATTCAATTTCTTTTTTCGAATCTATCTTTGCTCCTATCTGGCGACGCTCTTGTACATAGTTAATAGACACACAGTCTATGTAACGACAGGCACTTAGTCATTATGACCTATGCGAGGTTAGCTCCAAATTTTTCTAGCCCCCAATTAGATAGGATTTTAAATGTATGTATTTTGATTATAACAAGAAAACCAGTCAGTCGATTTCGATAATCAAAATCTCATTCGAAAGCTTAATCTTTGGCCAATACGAAAGTGGAAATGCCCGACTCGAAATCTCTCGCGGGGTCATTTCAATGTTTGTATGTACATAATTAGTAAATTTTGAAATCGGGTATTTCCACCTTCGCATTCATTGCAGATCATACTTTCGACCGAGATTTTGATGACTAAAATTGGTCAATTAGTTACGGAGATAATTGATGTGTTTAATTAATTCGTTTGTTGTGTTTTAATCAAAATCCTTAAATATTTCGAATCGGGCATTTCGACAACAGCATAAACTTTCGATTGAGATATAAAACATTAAAATCCGTCAAACTGTTCTTTAATTATAGTCGATTTAGTTTAAATTAATTTTTTTATATTAGGGACTATACTTGTGAGCGTTCACACGTGCATAAACGAGCCGAAGACGGTGTCATTCCGAGGGCTGTATAAAGTTAACGGGAGAGAATTGAAATCTGGCATCTCGTAATTTCGATAGAAGACGCTATGACGAATCGAGTGACGTATAGATCTTGATTAACGGGTACATCGTTTACGAGTTATCACCATTTAAACAAGGTCAATTTTGTGTAATTTTCGTGTATGTTCGCATTATTTTGGCGTTATAACGAAAATCGAAAGAGATTTCGAATCGGGCATTTCCACTGTCGTATTGACCAAAGATTAAGCTTTCGAATGAGACATTGTTTATCGAAATCAGTTCACTGGTTCTCATGTTATAATCAAAATACTATACATGTAAAATCCTATCTAATTGGGGGCTAACTTCACATAGGTGTCATTATGAATAGTTATGTTGTAATCTCAACAAGTTAAATGAAAATAACTTTTTATTTTGTGCGTGGGTATAAATTAAACAATTTCAGGTTAGGATTTAATACGAAAATACATGTCATGGTTAACATTACTTGTGTTGTTAGTTGTAATTGTCATTTTGTTAAATACACAGTTTGTTGCCATCGTCACACGGGTTATTTTTTTATTTTTATTTTGTCCAAATTTCGATGGGTTTGCAGGATATCTCAGTTATTATGAAAGATAGAAAGTTGCGGTTTTCGCGAACCTGAGCTACTTTTTTGTGAAACTTATAATGCCTCAAACCAAATTTTCATAGACCTCTTCGTTTTTGATATACAGGGAGTATTTCAAAATTTACGATTTTCAGACACCCCCCGTATCTCGGCTATCCGGAAACTTAGTAAAAAAGTAAAAACGGGTTCTAATAGATTTTTTTACGGAGAATCCAATGGTGCACGTAGAATTTTTCTAGTCATCACGGTTTTTGAGTTATAAACACAACTTAGGGTTTTTTAAATGGAACCAGCTATATTTTATTTTTTTATTGAACTGGATTTTTTTCAAGCTTTTCAATGATATATAATACTCTATACTTACCTTTATAATTTATTAACCTCGAAATTGAATAAAATACATTATTTTATAAGTAGGCTATGATAAATAGACTGCCTAGCCTGACGTCACAGAGATGGGCGGAGCTTATATCGACTTTCGTTGCTAATGATAAATCGTAATAAAAATGTCATAAAAAGTCACTTAGTTTATTTTATTTTAACACTACCTAATTGAAAAATTGCATATGGTGATTGACCGTTAGCAACACACTTAGCTATGAAAATGTTTGGAGTCGATATAAGCTCCGCCCATCTCTGTTACGTCAAGGCTTAGGTTGTCTATTAAGTGATCGCGTTGCTAGGATACCAGAATAAACAAAGTAAATATAGTTAATTACTGTCATTTTGAATTTTGTGCTAACAATAAGTCGTGTGTTACTTAATTACCTTTAATTAACTTAACTTAATTATCTTTTTCTTGAAATGGAGCGCTATGAAAATTATGAAAAATATGTTACATTCATGCAAATGAAAATGTTAATCAAGCTGCTGAATTATACATAAATAGGTAGAATGCAACATTTATCAGCAATAACATTTTATTAGCAGATTGTTTCACTTCAGATATCCAGAAAGAGCGCAACCAAATTCAAAAATTTTTTTGCGAATAAAGCGTAATTTGATCAATTATGGAAGTTTTTTGATGCCCAGGCCAAAAAAATATAATAAAGAAAATCGGAATAACAATGAAATTACCGTGTTAGGATGTGTGGAAGCCGCGCCTAAAACATCATGTAGGGAAATTGAATGTCAAGTTGGAATTAAAAAATCGACAGCCTGTGCGATTCTAAAAAAGTATAAATATAAACCCTACAAAGAACAAATAGTTCACCACTTACACCCGGGAGATGCCGAACGACGTTTGGAATTCTGTAACTGGTATTTGAACCATGCACAAAATAATATTGAATTTAGTTCCTCTATTATATGGTCTGATGAGGCATATTTTACCAGCACAGGAATCTATAATCGTCGTAATAACAAGCATTGGCATCAAGAAAACCAACATATTATAATTGAGCGAGGTTTTAGCGTGGCATGTTTTATTATTGGGCCACGAATTGTTTACAAAATATTTGAAGGAAACCTTTGCGCTAATCGCTATTTGGCCATCTTGCCAGAGATTTTGGATGATATTCCTCTTATTCGGCTAAATAATATTTATTTTCAGCAGGACGGAGCTCCCGCTCATAATGCGTAAGTAGTGAGTCGCTACCTAACTGCAGAATTTCCTGGTAGGTGGATAGGCACACATGGTCCAACGCGATGGCCAGCAAGATCACCTGATTTATCTATTTTGGACTTCTTTTTATGGGGATATATCAAGAATTGGGTATATAGTACCCAGAATCGAACAAAATTGCTGTAACTGATGCTTTTTCACATTTACAGCAACATCCCATAACTATTCTAAATGCAATTAAACGCATTACTAAACTTTGTGAACAATGTGTGCATCAAAATGGTAACAACTTTGAACAATTCTTGTAACTTGAAGCCATATTTGCATTATGTTTAGTTTTTAATAATTTTTCGTTTTTAACAAACAAAATTTAATAGATACATTTTTTTAATAAGTCAATAATTAATATTATAGTATTTTCAAAATTCTTTGTTTATTCTGGTATCCTAGCAACGCGATCACTTAATTTATCATAGCCTACTTATAAAATAATGTGGTTTTTTTAATTTCGAGGTTAATTATAAAGGTAAGTATGGAGTATTATATATCATTGAAAAGCTTGAAAAAATTCTAGTTCAATAAAAAAATAAAATATAGGTGGTTCCATTTAAAAAAACCTAAGTTGTGTTTATAACTCAAAAACCGTGATGTCTAGAAAAATTCTACGTGCATCATTGGATTCTACGTGAAAAATCTATTAGAACCCGTTTTTACTTTTTTACTAAGTTTCCGGATAGCCGAGATACGGGGGGTGTCTGAAAATCGTAAATTTTAAAATACTCCCTGTATATCAAAAACGAAGAGGTCTATGAAAATTTGGTTTGCGGCATTGTAAGTTTCACAAAAAAGTAGCTCAGGTTCGCGAAAACCGCAACTTTCTATCTTTCATAATAACTGAGATACCCTGCAAACCCATCGAAATTTGGACACCTGTACACGTCTTTTTTAATATTAATTTTTAATTAATTAACTATTTTAACTTAAGTAAGGTACTATTAAATAAGCTATTATACTTATTTATCATTTATATTTACAATATAAAGATATTTCAGTCGTTTGACAGATCAATTCATACACAATCTATTAACACAAAGTCTATTAACACACATTTGGTAGAAACAATTCTATCTAACGGCAGGTAGTTGTCGTTATGCATTGATAGCCTAAGAAATAAGGTTTTCATCCGAAAATATGTTGTAATCTCAATAAGTTTAGTGAAAATAACTTTTTATTTTGTGCGTGGGTATAAATTAAACAATTTCAGGTTAGGATTTAATACGAAAATGCAATTTTAACATTGCTTTGAACTTCCAAAAAGAAACGTCAAATCGCAACTTTAAAGTGATTTTTCGGTAAGTACTACACTTTTCCGCACTTTTTTTTATCATTAACGCCTCTTTTGACTCATTTCCTATCGATTAAAAAAAAAATCATCGATTTTTAAGAGAGACTCCTAATCTTGATATATGCCCAAATACTTCAATTTGATTTTTAATAATTATAAATAATTCAAGATTTCCTAATGTTGTGGTTGGTGTGATCACTCGTGAATCAGTAAGACAAGCATTAAGGGGTGGAATAACGGCCGACCAAATAACTGGCTACCTCAGACAACATGTTCACTCACAAATGTTGGCCGGAGATACAAGAAATGCTTTACCCCCGACTATTGTGGACCAAATTAAATTATGGGAATTGGAAAGGAATAGATTGGATTATTCAGAAGGTGTTTTATATAGTCAATTCTTATCACAGGTAAAATACCATCATTAATAAAACGAATATTTTATTACATTGTTTTTTTTTAGGCGGATTTTAATGTTTTAAAAGAATACGCCAATTCGAATGGTTACCTGATTTGGAGCAATAAAGAAAAACGAACGATGGTCGTTAATAAACAAGGCCATGATGATGTTAAAAAGTTTTGGAAACGTTACTCCAAAGGAAATTAAAAAATTAATAAAAATAAAAAAAATTAAGTGTTTTTGTTGAATTTGTTGTGAAGAGATAAAAAAAATGGAATGTTTGTGAGTTGAATGAATTTTTGAAGTGGGGCCGTTTAGAACGCGATAATCTCTTTGTTAGTATTAGTAATTAGTTAGATTTAATAAATTTTTATTATATACTTGTCATAAGAAATAAAATTGATATTTTTTTCTTTATTTGAAATTTTATTTATGACAGATTTTAATCAATGCTTTTGCTGGAAATAAATAAAGATCTTGTGAGTTGTACATAAAAAAAGTTCCACCTCAAAAAATAAAATGTTCGAATTCAACACTTTGCTTTACCTGAAAAACCCCTTTACAAGATTAAGAGATTAATTACTGGTAATTGTATCCGAAAGTACCTTCTATAATAGTGTGACTATTATACATTTTAATCATGTGTAAAACAAAGATCTCCATTTATAAGGCTAAAGTAATCTTACTAAATGATGTAATAAAAATTTAATTAAAATGTAATTAAAAAAATAACGAATGTTTAATAAATTAACAACGTCCCAATTAATCAATGTAGAGGGCAAATTAAGTTAACCTTCAAAAATGATTAAATAAAAGTCGTCAAACCATTAATGTTTCGTAATTAGCAAGATATAAAAACGAACATTCTGTTAATCTACTTCCTTATTAATAAGTAATACATACTCAAATCAAAATCTTTTTTTTTAATGGATAATAACGATAACTGTGAAAATGATGAAGAAAAATGCGGATTTATTCCAGCTTTTAATTGGAAACGATTACCACAAAAACAATATTTAATTAATAAAAATCAAGTAAGTAAAAAATTTTTTAATCAATCTTACTTAAATAGGAATATTTAGAAATTTGAAAATGTTGGTGATGAGAAAATCCTTTTTCCAAATTGCGACCCGGAAATATGGTTAAGATCGTGCGAAAATGAAATCTTAACACCTTTGCCATCAAAATTTTCTTCTGGTACAATCCCAAAGTGGCTAGAAGGTACTCTAATAAGAAACGGCCCCGGAAGTCTTAAAGTTGGAAAGTACACCTATAATCATCTTTTTGATAGTTTCGCTTTATTACATAGATTTAGTATTAAATCTGGAAATGTTACCTATCAATGTCGATTTGTACAATCGGATGTTTATAAAAGAAATATTACAGCCCAAAGAATTGTTTTCACTGAATTTGGGACTAAAGCTATTCCAGATCCATGTCAAACTATTTTTAATAGGTAATTATAAAAATAATGCATTAAATTATAATACTATTAATTAATTTTTAGGGTGTCTTCTGCATTTAACATTAAAAATAAGAGTGATAACGCAATGATTTCAGTTTATCCATTTGGTGACGAATTATATGCATTTGCTGAAACTGGAATTATGTTTAAAATTAATCCAGATGATTTATCAACGGAGAAAAAAGTTGATTTAAATGACTTACTAATGGTAGTTAATCATACTTCGCATCCCATAATAAATCAAGATGGTATAAAAATAAAAATAATGTAGAAAAAGATTAGTTTTTGAATTTTTAGGAAGTGCATTTAATCTTGGTTTACAAATAACACCAACTGGACCGGTTCATTGTATCATTAATTTTCCTAAACATCATGAAAATAACAATACTAATGAGCCTAAAATAAGAATTATCGCTTCTATACCAGCAAAATGGCCTTTAAATCCATCTTATATGCATTCATTTGGTAATTATAAATTTAATTTGGTGTTAATTAAACTAAAACTAGAACTAACACAAGACCCATGTTATTTTTTTTTAGGAATGACCGAAAATTATTTTATATTAGTTGAACAACCTTTATGCGTCTCAGTTATAGATTTAGTGAAATGTAAATTTAAAAACCAACCCTTTATTGGTGCTTTAAAATGGTTTTATGATGAAAAAGTCAAATTTACAATTTTATCAAAAAAATCTGGAAAATTAGTTTACGAATTTTATTCAGATCCATTTTTCTATCTTCACATAATAAATCAATACGAATCATCCAATCAAATAATAATTGATATTTGTGCTTACCAAGACCCAAAAATGTTGGAGTGTATGTATATTGATGCGATGAAAAACTTAAATAAAAACCCGGATTATGCGACCATGTTTCGAGGACGACCGATTCGATTCGTTTTGCCATTGATAAAACCATCAAATGTGAAAAATAAAAATGAAAATTTGGTTACGATTGGTTGTTGTAACGCGAAAGCTTTTAAAAGGGATGGTAACATTTTCGTCGAACCTGAACGATTAGTTAATTTAGGATGTGAAACACCCAGAATTAATTATGAAAATTATTTTGGAAAAGATTACAAGTACTTCTATGGTATTAGCTCAGACGTTGATAATTTTAATCCTGGAACGGTAACCTTTTTTTATTTAATAATTTTAATTTCCAAAATATTTTTCTTTTAAGTTGATTAAAGTTAATGTTAAAACGAAATCGACAAAAATATGGGCGGAAAGAAATTGTTATCCAAGCGAACCTATATTTGTACCATCACATAATTCAACGGTAAAACATTTTTATATTTAAATAATTAACACTTCCTTTTAATTTTTAGTCTGAAGATGATGGAGTTCTTTTATCTTCATTGTTATGGGGAGGAAAAAATGATTCTAATCGTGTTGGATTACTTATTTTAGATGCCAAAACTATGCAGGAAATAGCTAAGGTTGAATTTCACACCGAAACGCCAATTCCAAAGTGTTTACATGGATGGTTCATCTCGAAAAATTAAATAATTCGAATAATTTCGAAATTTCAAAATGTTAAATAATAAAAATATAAATATATACACCGTTAATATAATGAATATACCATTATTTCCATTGTATTTATTGTTTAATTTTGCTTTATTAAATTAAGTTGTAATAAATATTTAGATTACTAAATGATTAAAAATGATGTAAATTTGGTTGCCTATATGATATTTCATAAATTTTGAACTAAATCATAATTAATCTAATTGTAAGTAAATAAAAAATTAACATAAATAATATTAACATTGTCATTTTAGTTTAAGTAATGAGCTAAAAAGTTCGAATAATGAAGAAATAAAGCAACATAAATAGTAATTATAAATAGAAAATTAGAAAACATCTACATTACTCAATAAAACGAAAGTTTTACGTAAGAAACATCATTATTTTATTTTAAATTCCTATTCCGTCTAACCTAATTACATAAACTTTTAAAATCCAATAGAAAGTAAAAAAGAATAATTTTAAGTAATCAAAAATTTCAAATATTCTCGTTTTATAAATGTCAACTAAAATTAAAATTACAAAACCTTATTTCTTATAAAATCTGTCAAATAAAATAGTTTAAGCTATTTATGAGTTATTTTTAATTATCCTATCAATAATTTTAAATAAACCTAATTTATTTAAAAAAGTTAAATATCCCGCTTAAAACACATGTTTTGATCGTTTATAGTATCCACCAATCACGTTTAAGAACAACATCGACAATTCAAACGTCATATCACTTACTGTCAGTGTCACGACAAACGTCTTAGAGTGAGTGTCGAACATATGTAAAGAGTCCAGACTGCGTAGTTACTTTTTAAGTTTTCTTTTTAATTTTTCAACAAACCAAATATCAATTTAAAAAGCGTGGTCCGTAATTGTTGTGATTATTTAAATGTTGCACGCGAGAATATCATGCAAGGGTAATGTTTATGAAATTTCTTTGGTTACTAATTCTTTCGAAATTTATTCGTTTTCGTTGTGAATTGTTCTTGATTTTTGGATACGGATTGAGTCAAGTGACCAAACAAAAACTTGTTTTCGTATTTTTATGGATCGTATATTTTTAGAGTTATTTCTGCACGTCACGGTTTCATTTTTTTTCCTGGGCCGAAAATCGATCAAAAGCAGATCGCAATATGTTTTGTACGCTGTAAAACTAACACTTTTTGACCTTTAAAAACTTGATTAAATAGTTGTTTTTTGAAATAGAGTTGTAATTTATTTTTTTTTTGTTTTTTCTTTATGTAGATATGGGAAATGATCCTGGGTGTTTATGGCCCAAACAACAAAAGAAAACTAAGATTATACAACCAGAATATTATACCGGAAAATGGGAACTTTTACCAAGCATTATTTTACACGATATCTATTCTTTATTATCAGAAAAAGATCGTATAAATGCTTCAAGTACTTGTCGAACTTGGAGACAAAATTTATATCATCCAAGGTAAAGTGTTAAGTTAATCAGTGTCACCAACTTGAATCTGAATTAAACAATTAATTTTTTTTTAAAGATTTTGGAAAGAAGTTACATTTAAAATCTACCCAGATAATTTAAATAGGGCAAGATTTTTTACAACTACTGTAGGTCGAATAGTAACCCATGCTGTAATAAAATTAAACTCGCTCTCAGTGAATTGTATGAATGAATTTATGTTGTTACTCCAGCAGTTGAAACGCAACGACAATTTGCTCTCCTTAATTTTAGAACCAGCATTTTCCCACATGGAACTGCCAACAAAATATGTGGACGCGTAAGTACTTATTTTTTATTAATTTACATAACACATTTTAATTCACTTATACCGGAAATTTCATATAACTTGCAATATATGAATGCAGTAACTATAGTTCTTCTTCTTATTAATTAAGTTTATTGCTATCAAATCAGCAATACATTCCACAAACAATTAAATTTTTAGCAATACTACAATTACATATATCACATTACAATACAATACATTTTATTTCCTATCCTACCCCTCCCCATCTCCTCCCCGCATCTCCCTACGCTGCCTTGTCGCCACCACCTCCCTCATCCATTCTCTTCCCTCTGCCCCCTCCCCCAGCACCTGCTTCCAGCCGATCACCTCCTCTCTTAGCTCTTCACACTTCCTCAGTAGGTGCTCCAATGAGTCCCACTCCCCCCCACATAGCCTACAACCCCTCTCCTCATCTCTCATCCAATACCTATTCGCTCTCTCCTCATTGCCGCATCTGAATCTTGCCACCATCCTCTTCCCCTCCTCATCCCCCTCCACCGACAAGTACTTCGGCAATCCCTCCGTTATTATTTCCTCGTACTTAGGGTTGTACCTGCTCTCCCTTATCTGCCCCCTTCTTTCTTGCCTCTGTACATCTCTATCCCTTCCCTCCTTCTATCATCTACCGCTTTCACTGAGTACCCTACCCTTCTGAAATATTCCTCCCTCCCTCGTTGCCCGTAACCCCCTTTCCCTGCCTTAATCTCTTTCCAGCACTCCCCCAAAATTTTACATTGAGACCTCCCTTCAACCCTCTCCTCAAAACGTACCGCCCTTTTACCCGCCTCCACTCTTAACTTATCAACCTTCACCTCATCTCTGACTATGTACTCCGGCGTCTCTTTTGCCAACCCCAAAACCCATCTCCAATACCTAGCCTGTACGCCTTCCAACAGCCCTTGCTCTTTCCACCCCCAAAGCTCCGCCCCGTACATCATAACACTTCTAATCAAGCACTCGAATATCATCTTCCTTTTTCCCATATCCCTTCCAAATAATCTCTCCCCCCACCCCCAGACCTGCCCCATCATCTTATTCGCCTTCTTTGCCATTGCCCTCACATGCGCGCCTTCCTTGTTGTCCTCTCTAAATCTGTACCCCAAATATGTGTACTCCCTCACCTCCTCTATCTCCTTCCCTTCCCACCTCCAGTCTTCGCTCTTCCTTCTACCCCCTTTACAGAACTTCATAACCTTTGTCTTTCCTACATTCACCTCCAGAGCCTTCCCCCTAAAATAAAGTATATAGTTCTTCTTCTTACTTCTTCTTAAAACCAGGGGTATCCACTTGGTGTCTGGGCTTATATAGCCCTTTTACCACCAGTCACATTTTTTTTTTTTTGTTGTATCAGTTTATCCTCACATTAGGTAGCCCTGTGGGGGGATAAAGTTCCAAAGATCAGAGACAACTTAAATAACCAGAACTACCGGAAGGGGGGAATGATCCTTCCTTACTACCTTAACCCATCAAGCCACTTTTACTTGCTTAAGCACCTATAACCCACTGTTATGCCTATAACCTACCGAACGGCGACAGATGTACATCCCCGGGTCAACCCCTCGAAAGGATGAACATCTACCGAACTGTGATCCATGCGTTATTGGTTGCCAAAAGCATACTAACATTATATGGAGGAAAAATGCCCTCCCTTCTCAGCTTAACAAACATTCTACTTCTGTCCAACTCATACGTTTCACATGCCAAAATAATGTGGTTAAGATCACAAAATTCTCCACAACTGCAGTTTGGAGAATCCGCCATGCCAATCCTGTACAGATGTGCAGGAAACATGCCATGTCCCACTCTCATGCGATTAATTGTAGATATCATGTGTTTAGATTCTGAACGTAATTGCTTATACCATGCCCCTTCTCTGACATCCCTCTTAATCAACCACAAGGCTCTGCCCTTGAATCTGCTACTATCATCCCAATTCCGCTGTCATGAATCCAATACATCCCTCTTTAGTTCGTAGACAATGTCAACAACGTCCTTGCGTATCTGATACAATGGACCAGTGTCACCCGCTGCCAGACCATCCGCCCTCTCATTGCCAACAATTCCCACATGGCCAGGAATCCAAGCCAACTCAATCTTCAGTTCTTCCACAGTACACTGCCAGCTAAGTTCTTTAACTTTGTTCACCAGATAATGTACCTTCGTCTTTCTTCCCATGGCCACCTCCAATGCACGGATCACACTCAAAGAATCCGTGAATATCACCACTGGTGACACCCTGTTTGTCTTTACATAGTCCATTGCCCACCATACAGCAAACAATTCTGCCACAAATATGTTAACATGATCCGACAGTTTTCCGACAGTTTTTATATCAGTAACTATAGTTAAGAAACTATTATGCACTTGCACTGTCCCACATAAAATACAACATAGCTTAATAGTACAGGGTGTCCAAATTTCGATGGGTTTGCAAAGTATCTCAGTTATTATGAAAGATAGAAAGTTGCGGCTTTCGCGAACCTGAGCTACTTTTTTGTGAAACTTACAATGGCACAAACCAAATTTTCATAGCCCTCTTCGTTTTTGATATACAGGGAGTGTTTGAAATTTACGATTTTCAGACACCTCCTGTATCTCGGCTATAGTAGACGCCACGAGAGCTGGCAGTAAATCATCGTTTTCCGCTCTTAGAAATGACATATGTAGTTCTCAAACCGCTAGAGAGTAATGTGTGTTAGAAAGAGATAGCATTAGTTTAATATGTCTGCTGTACAATTCAAATGGCCACGTCGAAAAAGTACGTCTGTTCTTCTAAGGGATGTAACTCTATAATTATAACCACAAATCGAAACGTCTTGTGAGCGTTATCATGAATCTGTCAGTGTTTTCACAAGCCGAAAATGTTTTCTTTGAAAGGAAAATCATTAAATAATATTTTTGACAATGTTTGACATATAACCTCCATTACTAACATAACCTACATTTAAATGTATGTGGTGAAATAATCTAAGTCGTACGTCCATATTTTGATTCATACCATTTCTAAGCGATCTCTCGTGGTTTCTACTATATCCGGAAACTTAGTAAAAAAGTAAAAACGGGTTCTAATAGATTTTTTCACGTGGAATCCAATGGTGCACGTAGAATTTTTCTAGTCATCACACAAATCAAATACTGAATACTCAACTTCTAAAATACTTCACTCTTTATAACCCAAAAACCGTGATGACTAGAAAAATTCTACGTGCATCATTGGATTCTACGTGAAAAAATCTATTAGAACCCGTTTTTACGTTTCCGGATAGCCGAGATACATGAGGTGTCTGAAAATCGTAAATTTTTAAACACTCCCTGTATATCAAAAACGAAGAGGTCTATGAAAATTTGGTTTGCGCCATTGTAAGTTTTAAAGCCGCAACTTTCTATCTTTCATAATAACTGAGATACCCTGCAAACCCATCGAAATTTGGACAGCCTGTACAGGCATTGGTGGTTTTACAAAGGAAAAGTTTTGCTTGGAAAAGATGACGACCTTATGATAACCCTGAGTTTTCGGTATTAGTTCTAGTGTTACACTAGCACTATCAGTAGACCTAGAACTAGAAACATTCAGGTTTAGCTGTCTTAACACTTTCGTGTCCGATCACGTTTTTTTACGTTTATATGACATTATTTGCGGCTCCTGGCTTAACAATATGTAGTGAAGATGCCGGCCATTGACGTTACCCTAATTTTATATTGAGCGGACACGAAAGTGTTAAGAGACACACAGCTAAACGGAATGTTTCTAGTTCTAGTTCTAGTGGTAGTGTTTATTTATTTATTTCATGTGGGTACAGAAACAGGTCGAACCCAATAATACTGTACCACAAACAACCAATTGTATACAAATAAAATAGAATTACAGTTCACAATAATAATACTGAATTAACATTAATGGTACAAAAGTGATTCAAAAGGAAAAAAAACTAAAACTAAGTTTAGGTGATATAAATATATCATATATCAAATGAACGCTCGAGGCAACACACCAACTGCAGCAAAGAGCAGTTTTTTAAATGCATAGAAAGAATGCTGAAACAGATCTATGTTAACACGATTTGCCGATCTTGCCATTTTCAATAAAGGAGAGTTTTGACAGGCATTGGTTCTAGGAGTAGGTGTCATAAATAGAAAATCAAAGCGAAGTAATCTCGGAGGAACGTGAACACATATAGAACCAACAAGCATTGGAGAATCACACTTGTTGTTCAAAAGTTTGTAAAAATATAATACATCCCCACAAAAGCGACGCTGGTTGAGGGTTAACATACGAAAAGAAGTGCAAGTTGATTCGTAATCAATGTATTGAATGAAAAATTTAAAACAAAGGTATTTGAGGAATTTAGATTGAATACGCTCAATTCTAGATTTATACGAGAGATACTGAGGATTCCAAACGATGCTGCAGAAGTTAAGTGTGCTGTAAACATAGGCAAAATAGAGATTTCTAATTGCAGCAATGTTTGAAAAAGCTACCGTTGATCTCATAATAAATCCTAACATACGCCAGGCTTTGGAGACAACAGTATCGATATGTTTATCAAATAATAATTTATAATCGAATGTAACACCCAAATCTCTAATAAATGAGCAACCTCTCACCAGCGACGCTATAATTGTAGTGGATTGTGTTCACCCTCCTAGAGAAGGAAATAACATTACACTTTGATAAGTTTAATGAAAGGCGATTATTTAAGCAAAAAGCATGTAGATTGTTTAAGTCAGATTGCAGCTTAGAACAATCAAGAGGTGAGGAGATACGGAGAAAGAGTTTTAAATCGTCAGCATACATTAAACATTGGGCATAATTAACGACGTCAAATATGTCGTTAACATAAATATTAAACAGTAAAGGGCCCAGATGGCTACCCTGTGGAACACCGGAAGGAACCGACACAGGATTAGAGAAAAAACCATTAACTGAAACAATCTGGCATCTCTCCTTCAGATAGGAAGCAAGCCATTGCAAAAGATTTCCCTGAACACCAAACTTCTTTAGTTTGAACAGAAGTAAGTTGTGATCCACCCGGTCGAAAGCTTTACTAAAATCCGTATAAACTGAATCAACCTGACAAGAATCATCCAGAGTAGATAAGATATACTGGGTATATTCAAGCAAGTTACTCTCCACCGAGCGACCAGCAAAAAAACCATGTTGTCTAGAATTGATTTTAGACTTAAGGGCAAAGAATAGACGTGCATGAACTACTTTCTCAAACACTTTCCCAAATGCTGACAAAATAGATATGGGGCGGTAATCGGATATAGCACCACGGTCCCCAGATTTAAAAATGGGAAGAACAAAAGCCCGCTTCTACAATAAAGGAAAGACACCCATTATCAATGAAGCATTAAATAAAATAGTTAAAGGAAGGGACAGAGAGTGTGAACATTCCTTGATTAAAATTGATGGAATACCATCAGTACCTATACTGTCTGTAACCCTGATGCCCATCAGGGCCTCCTCAACCTCAATTCTGTCAAACTGCATCTGACTCAAAGGAAGGGTATCCATTCTATACAATCTACATTCTGCTGGATTGGAGCAGGATCCACAAAAACCGAAGAAAAGAAATCAGCAAACAATGAGCATACTCCAACACCATCGCCGACAACAGTTCCATTCCATGATATCGTAGAAGGAATGACATCCGCACGCTTCTTAGACTTAGTAAAAGCCCAAAACACCTTTGGATCAGATTGCATATTACTTTCAGCTCTTCTAACATGCTCCATGTAATTGTGATGGATTAGATACTTTGCACGACTCCTTAGAATTGAAAAAGTGAGGTAGTCAAGTCGGTTTCTAAAACGCTTCCATCTACAGTGCGCCCTCCTTTTCTCTCGAATTACTTTAATGGTACTGTATGAAAACCAACTGGGAAAACCCTTGATAGCTTTGCGTTTTAAAGGGACAAATTCGCGAATAGCAGTATTAACGTAGTTATAAAAAAATTTGAACAGCGTCATTGATATCACGACCAGCGAGCTCTGATTCCCAGTCAATTCCATTAAAGTACTCATTCAATTCAGGAAACCGGGCTTTTCTAAAACAAAAAGCATCACCATGATGTATAGATAATGAACGAGTAAATGAAATTGAGCAGGAAAACTTTAGAGTGGAGTGCGCACTGTCCTCAGGAAGCAATGGATCACTACAAAGAGATAATTGATGTACATCGGCAGAATTCGTAATAATAAGATCAAGTGTGTTTACATAAGAATTTTTATGATAATTTCGTTGGTTAAGTCCGCAAAGGGAAAGAACATTCAGAAATTCACTGGAGCGGGCGCTGACGGATCCGGAAGCAGTGTTAGTCTAGTTTGATTTGTTATTCAGCGCTAGATTGTTGTATATTTTTATTGAGCTATAACGGATATTGCGTTCCCCGTATTGATCCGTTATATCGAGGTTTTACTGTAATGTCAAATTATATCGACATATTCTATGAAAATACATTTTTGTATATTGCATCTCAAGTGAAATTCACTGTATACACTGATAAAGATCGTTTTTTATGCTTAGTAGACCATATACAATGACCCCCTTTATAAAGTATAAAGTATTCAAGGCACATTGAAACTTAATACTCTGAAATGTAAATTATATTAAAACAGAAAGTGTTTTCCTACAATTTTTTTTATTAACTGTAATTTTTATTAATATTGTTAACCAGTTAGAAACATATTAGAAAAATCTATTAGCAATGACGACTGTAAATTTTATCTTGAGTGCATTGTTGTAAAAATTATTTAAGTTATTTTCATGTCGCATTTTTTTTTCACACAGAAAAGATAAGGAAATGCCAGTGGCACAACACATAATGAACATATGCGCCCGAAGACCATTACAACGACTCAGCTTGGGAATGAATGAAGATTTACTACAACATGTACCACAGTATTTACATATACTTGCTAAAACTCGCCCTGAAAAAGTTACCACGTTAGGGTTGGCTTCCGTTAAGGATGACCCGGCCAGCTATTATATTTTATCTTATGATGGAATACTTTTAATGCCATTTTCTAACCTACAAGTAAATATTAAAAATAAATTTTGAAATTAATTTCTGAATTAAATTGGTTTTATAGATTCTCAGTACGGATTATGATGCATTAAGCGATACATTTTTACATTCATTAAGGGCCGCGCAGAACCTTGAAAGACTAGTCATACACGTTCATGGTATTTGGGAGGAACATTGTGGCACAACCGAGGAGGCATGGAGAGATTTTACCGAGATTCATCCGAATTGTGGGGTTAGAGTTAGTTTGATACATGCATACGATGAAGTTATTGATCCAAATCCGCCGTTTTTAAAAAGGAATATGAGATTAACGCATTTTAGGGCATTGTTTTGTGAAAATGTAACATTTTTGATACTTTTAACATTTTCGATTTATATATTAATTTTTATATATTTTTAGATAAACATACGCCTTTTAGATCTGTTATCGAGGTATTATGAAAAAACTTTACGTAGTTTTATGTGGATAGATTCCTTGAATAACCAAAGAATAGCGTGGAATTTAAGTGCATCATTACGAAGGAATTTATATCCAGATGGTCCAGATCCCGATCCACTTATTATTCTTGCATGGTTATGTAGTGAATTAGAAGAAATAACGTTTATGGGTAATTTAAATATTTTTGACTACAACAGTCAAGAAATCAAAAGCAATATGGATAGTTTTATTTATATATTTTCAATTCAATTCCAAATTCAAATAATAAATTAAATTTTAAACGTGATTTTTAACGTTAAAGTTCTTGTTACGAGTATTTGTGTTATTCAATCTAGAATTATCTGTACACTTTAATATTTTTTTTTTTTGTTTAGGTTATAAATATGCGGAAGAAGATCTGGTTGCAATAGCGAGATTAAGGACTGATACACTCAAAAAATTAGAAATAGCGAACGTAGATATTTTATATTCAAGATCTAGAAGTGTTAACGCTAGAAAGGTAAGATTTCTATTACTTTATTTTATCATATTATCATGTAATTCACAAGCTAGTTTTGTAAAAAGTGAGATGAGTGTTGATAATATCCCTGTACAATGCATACACTGGGACGTTGAATAATTGTTTTACTGAAATCTTTTTGTGTTTTTTTTTGTGGTTGCTTATTCTTATTGATCCTTATCATTTATTTAGTGTTTAAAGTAGTAAATTATTTGTAGAGTAAGTTTTACCGGTTCAGTTCAAACTAATTTTTGATGTTACTCATGATCAAAAAGTAAAAAAAACCAAGGGAACCCAAAACATCAATGTTAGTGCTGCATAAGAACTTCAATGTATAAGTATTTCAGAGAGAGTGATGAAAACTACTAGAAGGATGGTATTGAAGAATCTATTACTACTGCAAATAACGTCAGTAATTCAATAGCAGAAAGTGATTCAAATGACGGTGAAGAAGCAATCCATCAAGCTATCTCCCAATAGCATCAATTTTGAACAAAAGCTATTTTCTTATCAATTCTCTTGAACGCTTTTCTGTAATTATTGTGTACTTATTCATACATTTTGCAATATGACAACAAACTTTATCCTAAATTCTGTTTCGTTATCTATAATATATGTCAAATTGTTGTCAAGTTGGCAATAGTTGGCAAGATTAGTAGGGAATTTCGAGTCAGATAACTTTTTTAACCTTCTTTATTCAAAAAAAAAATCAAAATAAGGTTTTTGGTTTTATATTTATTTATACATGAATAATTGGAATAAAATAAACATACATTTTCATAATAAAATAATATAAGTTTTATGAAGACACTTGATAAAATTTTACCTTGAAGTTTGTAAAAGATTTTTTGTAATTCGCGATGGTAATGAAAGCTATTACAGTACTCAAACGGGTGCTGTAATGAGACTCTTTACAGCATCCGATGTTGTAATGATATTTTAGTAACATTTTATGGAACTAGTTCAAGTTGGTGACATTGGGTCATTAATTTTTCTAGTTGTCAATGTGACAATTTTTGTCTATGGATGTTTAAACACGTTCTTAGCATCGAACACAAGGTCCACAATGATGAGGACATTGACTCTGAGCAATTTCTCTTATTTTGGGAAGGTGTACATCAAACATTTTTTTCAGGTGAATATATTTTGTGTTTTGACAGTTTCTAATTGTCAATTCAAAGTTTCTATTTTCAAGTGTTCCGATGTTACCAACTGCTACATACCTATTTCCCTACATTGTCAAAATTTACTTTATTTTTGTTAAAAAAAAGTATAAAAACGCGAATTACAAAAAATAGCATAAAAAACACGTTTCATAAGACTTAAAGCACTCATTCATTAAAAAACTCGTGGCTTCGCCACTCGTTTTTCAACTTGAATTCGTGCATTTCAAGCGTGTCTTACGAAACTTGTTTTTTAATATACTATTTTGTAATTCGCGACGGTAATGAAAGCTCTAACAGTACTCAAACGGGTGCTGTAATGAGACTCCTTACAGCATCCGATACTGTAATGAGATTTTAGTAACATTTTATGGAACCAGTTCAAGTTGGTGACATTGGGTCATTAATTTTTCTAGTTGTCAATGTGACAATTTTTGTCTATGGATGTTTAAACACGTTCTTAGCATCGAATACCAGGTCCACAATGATGAGGACATTGAACACTGAGCAATTTCTCTTATTTTGGGAGGTGTACATGACACATTTTTGTTAGGTGAATACATTTTGTGGTTTGACAGTTTCTAATTGTCAATTCAAATTTCTATATTCAAGTGTTACGGTGTTACCAACTGCTACATACCTATTTCCCTACATTGTCAAAATTTATTTTATTTTTGAGAAAAAAAGGATAAAAACGCGAATTACAAAAAATAGCATAAAAAACACGTTTCATAAGACTTAAAGCACTCATTCATTAAAAAACTCGTGGCTTCGCCACTCGTTTTTCAACTTGAATTCGTGCATTTCAAGCGTGTCTTACGAAACTTGTTTTTTAATATACTATTTTGTAATTCGCTACGGTAATGAAAGCTATAACAGTACTCAAACAGGTGCTGTAATGAGACTCCTTACAGCATCCGATACTGTAATGAGATTTTAGTAACATTTTATGGAACCACTTCAAGTTGATGACATTGGGTCATTAATTTTTATAGTTGTCAATGTGACAATTTTTGTCTATGGATGTTTAAACACGTTCTTAGCATCGAATACCAGGTCCACAATGATAAGGACATTGAACACTGAGCAATTTCTCTTAGTTTGAGAGGTGTACATGAAACATTTTTTTCAGGTGAATACATTTTGTGTTTTGACAGCTTCTAATTGTCAATTCAAATTTCTATAGTTCGTTTTTTTTCTATAATACTTGTCAATGTAAATTTTTTAGGGTTTCTGTTGGCATTATCTAGGACCCTTATAAAATTTATGTTGTTTTCCTGATTTTTTGCAACATTTTCAGTAACTAAATAATTGAGGTTAAAACACTAATAAATGTTTAGATAAATACGATTTTAATCAAGTACATATTTATTGTAAAAACGTGCTACATAGTAATTAAATAGAACAAAACACCTTTTGTAGGTAAATAAATGCCAAATACACACCCCACAACATTTTTTTATGCACGTTTTCTTTTTGAATAGCGAAAGCTTAAACGTCAGTGTGACATATTTATTTCAAAACATCATATAACAAAACTCCCTGTTAGTTTTGCCAACTTTACAACACTTTGACAGGTATTATAGAAGAAAAATAAACTATATATTCAAGTGTTACGGTGTTACCAACTGCTACATACCTATTTCCCTACATTGTCAAAATTTATTTTATTTTTGAGAAAAAAAAGGATAAAAACGCGAATTACAAAAAATAGCATAAAAAACACGTTTCATAAGACTTAAAGCACTCATTCATTCAACTTGAATTCGTGCATTTCAAACGTGTCTTACGAAACTTGTTTTTTAATATACTATTAATAAATTGTGTAACAAAAATTTTAATGATTTAATAATGTATTGTTGCTAATTTACTAATCCATTTTGTATTATTTTTATAGGAAATATCTAAAATATTGGGAAAACCATGGCAACCAGTACCAAATTCGCAGTTACACCCAGTGATTTTAGATCCAGTTGAAGGCGATTCAGATGAATTTATCTCACCGTATTTACTCTCCGATCTCCGTTAAGTCAGAACACGTCGTCCCAACAACTTAGTTAGTAAGCATTAAAAACTCCGATTTCTACCAAAAAGAAACGATTCGAAACTAAAACACGAAATACCGTAACCCCGCTCGATTTTTAATTTCCTTCGAGTATTAATTAAATAATCGTTTTATATTTTTAACCAACACAAAGCGTACGTAAAAATAATAAATAATAATAAGAAAAGGGAGAAAGACGCGAAGTATTAGAAAAAAGTGAGCTGAAATTAATTATTAATTAATTCGTTTTTTGTATAGAAGAAAAATAATAATTAAACAAATGAAACAACCAATATAAATAAGGTAACAAAGAAACAAGTAAGCAAAAACAAACAACAAACATTAAAAAATACCTCTAGTGATAAGCTGAAAAACATCTGTGATATCGATACTGAGAAAAACAACGATCGAGAGTTAAAAAAAAATAAGGAAAAAAAGAGGATTTTTTTTTCATTTATTTATTATAAAAAAATATTTTCTGTTCTTCGTTTAAAGAAAGAAAGGTTGTGTGTGATACGATGATGCCAAAAACGCAAAAGAAATAATATCATCTTCTTTGTGAATGTGGCAAAAATAAAATTTTAGAGAGAAAAAGTTGTTAAAACAAAATGATTAATTGAGATAAAAAATGCATTTTTTTAAATTTTAATTAATTTTTTTTGTCGTTTAATTAATGTTTGTGATACACTTTGTCCAACCGTTGTACATAAGAAAAAGTAATTAAAATAACTGAAACTTTACTTTTTTAGTTTCTAACAAGTTGAGAGGTTAATTTTTGTATTAAAAAGTGAAATAGCACGTAGAAATGCAATAGTGATAGTAATAATAACTGACCAAAAAGAACAAGTCAACCAAGGGCTCAGTTTTTTTATGTTAACTTAACTAAATAGCTATTTCTTAGTCATTCCGAAAGAAAAATAATTATTGTTTAAAGTTTTTTGTTCGTTTTAATTTAATGTTATATTACAAAATAAGTTCCAAAACGTGTTATTAAAAACTTAATAAACAATAAGATCCGTGGAGATTTAGACACTTTTAACAAAATAAATTTGTTAAAAAGATAATTAAGAAAAATCCAATGAAATATTAATAACAAAACGGGTTTTTTCACACAAAAAACACACATCCTGTAAATAAGTAAAAAATAAATAATAATAAATGAAATACATACAACAAAATAACTTCAACATCGAGTACCTGAGCTACAAAAGTGATCTAGACCATTTAAAAAAAAAATAAAAAACGTAAAAAGCGAGCGATATATGATCGATTTATAAAAAAATCGATCTAAATGCAAGAACTTAGCGATTTAAATAAAATAATAAAAAAAATAAGCAGCAAGATGAATAATAACACAAATCCTAGTCTATAAAATGACAAGAGGAGGAAAAAAATGTGATATCGTGCGAAAGAGAAATTTATTACATAAATAAAACAAAAAATGTTTTAAGATTGAATATATCTAGAGTGTGTGATATTATTCACGGCGTTTGTCAAATTTTTTCTTTTAAATCTAAAAATTTTATTGATAAAAAAGTACTTATTTTTATTATTTATTTAATTACTTCAAAAAAAAAAACGTTTTTAACTAAAAAGATTTATGTGCACTATGTCTTGGGCTTGAACTATTTTTTTTTGTTTTGAATATGACAGACGTTCGTTGAATAACTTTTTGTTTAAAATAAATATGTGGTGACCACCTATAATTAAAAAAAAATGATAATAATAACTAGGAAAAAAAATACTACACAAAACTTGTATCTGTGATGTCCCTTTAATTAAAACAAAAAAAATAATAATAAATAAAGGGAAAAAGTGTTAAAAACTCCGAAATACTGCGAAAATAAACGTCGTCGAAGCGAATGTCGAGATCAGATAATAAATAACTAACTAATAAATAAAGATGAAGCGAAATGAATATCGCTGAAAAAGAAAAAACGATTCAGTGGTTTTTAGTAGTATTGGTAACAGCGTACATATGTTAAACAACGCCAAAATGTTACAGAAAATATTATAATAATTGTCCGATAGAAATCATTAAATTATCATAATCGAGCTATAAACGATTTTATTATTGTAAAATATATCTATTTAATGAAAAATGAGGAAATATATAATAATGATAATATTATTAATTAAAAAAAGAGTGTAATAATAAAATTAATTTTATTTTTTAAATGAGGAAGAAATATCGAAAATTAGAGTGTTTAATAAAAAAGATTGTATCACTTTTAATAGTCACCATCAAATTTCACTTAACCCCAGCAATGATGGTTCTGTTCTAGACCTGTTAATAATCTCTTCTGATTAATATTAATATTTTTTGCTGTTTGTTCCGGTGTGATAAAGCATTCCTCTATGTCTCCTCTTTCGTTTTATTTGAAAGCTCTTGTTTGTACCCTACCGAGTTCTCTGGTATCCCAAATTCTATAGTAGCGTTAAGGAGGTCGGTTCTATTGATACTGTTGTATGCTGCTCTAAAGTCAACAAACAGACGGTGCGTGTTGATATTATGTGCAAAGGTCTTCTCTAAAATTTGCAGCAATAAGTGAATTTCGACCTTTCTTAAGTGAATCCCGAAAGGTCCCGCCAACGACTTCTTGAGCATAGGGCTAAAGTTTGCTGTTCAGTATATTGCTCAGTATTTTCTATGCTGTTGTCACGAGAGTTATCCCTCTGTAGTACGTTGAGGAGATAATGATTGTGAACATTGACATCTTTCCACATCTTAGGATCATTATAATTATACGATTTAATATGTAGCTTAGCAATGCTGGTACAATTATTAATCGTCGTCAGTATGAGAGTTTTATTTTAAGAATAACATTTCATCCATAAACAGTTTATGATATTTAGCCCTCTACAATTCTTACATTATTTCCCCTTTTTTGATGCTACTTGAATCAATCACCTCTCTTCATGTTATTTCCCCAGAATTAATCATTTTCATTTCCATGATCATCGATTTGCTCCCTCATTCTCAATAACCATCCTGACCACATTTAAATAGAAATGTGTTGTTTACTAAAAAAAAAACTCCTGATTGGAGAATTTAATGCAAATAGAACCTTGTGAAACTAAAGTAGCGATTTAATCAATCAAAGCGTTTTGATTAGATTCAGCATTATTTTATGGAACATACTAATTTTATTTTCTTATTAATCTTTTTATTATTACACTCTTTAATTTGGTATCACTATTGATTATTTATAAAAAGAAAGAGGTGCCATTTTTTCAATATTCTCAATTATTCTTTTTTTAATCTTATAATTTACATCTTAATGGTTGATGACAATAATGCAAAGAAAAATACGAAAGAATTTGTTGAAACATCTCAAAGAATGAAAAAAGATGGAGAGAAAACAAATTATTTAAAAAAATTTAATTATGTAATAAAATACTTATTATCTACTTAACGCTAAAAAAAAGCACACGATTTAAATTTAGATTAAAAAAAGTGTTATGTGTTCTAAAAATTTGCACTAAATATAATCTATTGTAATGTTTAATTATAATTATTTATTAATTTTTCCTATTTACGTTTATTTTATTTTGTTCTAATTGTTGTACTTTGTTTCTTATGTAGCTATGTGTTATTAATAATAATAATAATTACTCTATATAATAATAATCATAATATAAAATAATGTCAATAATTAAAAAGTAAAGATTTAAAAAGAAATGAATTAATTTTTAATTTATTGACATTATAAAAAAAATAAATAAATCAATGTAATGTTTATAATAAGACGAGAAAAAATCTATATTAAAGAAAGTTTATATAATCAATATTCCTGTATACTGATCTACTTTTTTATTAAATTAACTTGAATAACTTTTTAAAATCATTTAAATTAATTATTAAAAAATGTTTTTTTTTTAATTATTTCTTAAATAAATATCTATGCATCTTCAAATAATTAAACCACAACACTTTAAAATTAATTAAACTTTATTTTCTAATTCTTTTAATAATGTTGTAAGGATGCATGGAAACCAAAAAAATTTTTTTTGGGTGTTAAACTAAGTGCATATATTATATTGTATTAGCAAAGTTGTAGATGTTAAATTATTACCATTTATATAAAAAAGAATTACTTGTTACATAATGAATATTATATTTAAAAAAAGGATTTTTATGTTTCTAATGTTGGGTTTATGTAACATGAAAATTAATGTTACTAATTTAAAATCTCTAAATCTTATTACACGAACCCGATATCAAAATTTAAACAAAAAAATATTTCAAATGAACTTCGACAAAACGCAGCTATATAATATCAAAATTAGCCTTAAAAAATGCACTTGAGTTGATTTTCGTAAATAACTCGTATCAGATGGTTTTGTCGTTGATTTATTTATACTCTAATTATTTGTATTTTTTTATTGCAAAAATTAATTATCCTTAAAAATATAATAAAAAAAACATTGTATTTTTTAGATTAGTGTATTAAACGTTATTGTAATAATTATTATTAAACCCTAACCAGTTTCTTTTAGATAAAACTGAATGTCAAATTAGTTTTTTTTGCTATTAGTAAATTATAATCTTTATACAAAACGTAACGAAATAGTTCCTGATTTTTAATGCGTTTAAAACATGTAATCCTCTTAAAAATTATCTGCTGTAGCAAAAATATTGGGAAAATTAATGTTTCGATGTCAATTTGATGATAATTTCAATAAATTGTACGCATACACATTTCCTGTTTTTTATTTTTATAATGTATTTGCTTGTCAAGGATGTTCGGAATGCAAGTTATTTGTCAATGACATGTCTCAAAATTATTACAGAAGGCAAAAAGAGAAAAAGCTCAACGAAGTGGGTAATAGTACCAAAAACGACTACATATTTTAATTTTATTGTCGTTTCTTTGAAATGTAATACAGTAGTGTCCTCTATTGAGGAAAACCCGCTAAAACTTTTTCTGCTATTTCTATCTTTATCCTTTATATATCTTCTACCTGTGAGCATTGTTAGAAAAAGATATAAAAATTGATAAGTTGTATATCATCCCCATCCAATCCTTTATTGGCTTTTGCTTGACATTTCACCCCAACAACTTTAAAAACTTTATAAGCAAAATTACGGTTGGTATGATTGTCTAATTTTTGACAGTTCGAATGTTTTGATGTATCGTCATTGTGAGTTGATTTAGTTTACTCTATTGTAAATAAGTTTTGTGATCTTTATGGACGTTATGCAGTGTGAAATGATTAAGATGTTTTTTATATTTGCATACGATAGAAAAGTAACAAAATTGGAATCTCGTAATTTGGGGTTAAAAATCAAATAAATAAAAAGTAATGGGAACAACACTATAAGAATAAATTACAAATTGATATGATCGCTGACCAAATTAATAAACACACCATCCATTTTTGAAATATGGAGCAGTGCAAAATATTCCTCTGTAGGATTTGGCAGGACATTAGGTCTGACATGAATTCAGTTTAAAATATATGGTAGCTGGTGAAGAGAGAAGTGGCTAAAGAGGTGATCATAACAAAAATAAGACGCATAAAAAACCATTCATGTGTGGAATCATCATGCCACGAAGATAGTGTAATAAATATAAAAATATAAAATAAAATATAAAAATATTATAAATAAAGTTGTATCATCTTCTTAGTGATGTAGGATGGAAAAAAATGCATTTATATCCCAAACATAAATAGTATAAAATTGAAAATCTTTGATAATTTTAAATAAATCATATACATATATTTAAGTGTTATAATGATAATAAAAATTTATTAATTACACTTTCTTAGTGTTAACTGGGGTGGCAATTGTTCACTGATCTATTTAAATTTCATTGAAAAGGATGATAATAAGAAATATGTATAAAAAAGCGGTTAAAAAATTATCTAAAAACTGCAATGACATTGACAATTAAAACATGTCAAAAAAAGCCTAAAAATCTCATTTTGTTAATGTAATTTATATTCCAGTTTTTAATTATTTTTTCATTAATTTTTTTTCGTAAAATTTTTTTTTATTGCTCTGTAAAAAGAAAAAAAAAATCCTTATCAAAAATACAAAAACCCACTCATCATATCGATTAATCCCACCATTTAAACAAACAGCATGCGTGCTCCTTGTTCTGTTCTAAAATTAATTAGACGTCCGTCACGTGATTGTCAAACGTTCAACGGAGAAGCAACGATAACTTCCTGTCTTTACAATAATTATATAAAAAAATTATGTTTATACTCAACTTTATCCATCTTCAAAGTGTTTTTAAGTATAAAACCAAATGAGTATAAATAACATAAAAAAGTGCGATAACCGATTCGGATTTTGGAAACAAGTAAGGTTATGAAAGAAATAAAAATCAACCGATATCTTAATCACTTCAATTTAAAGTATATTTAAATCGATTAAATGAATTTAAAGATAAAATTATAACTTAAAAGTGCGGTTTTGATTTATAAACGAATAACGAGTGAAAAAAAGTTAGGTTATGAAAGAAAGAAGAACAACCGGCGGATTTCGGATGGTCTCTTTGGTGACACAGAAGAGGACGCTCATGTCGCGAGGTACGTTTTAACGAATTAAATACAAATTCTAATCTAAAACCTACGTCACCACGTTAAAATGAAACAAAACGTTCGGTTACGAGTGAGACAAAACGTTTACTGAGTGTTCGATTTTGAATGCGTGCGTCGTATGAATAAACTCGGTACGGTACAAGCATGGAAATACGTAACCAGAAGCGGGAGCAAGTTGGTAAAGGTAGGAAAAAGGTAAAAACATCTGTGTTTGCGGCGTGGCTCTATAGACACAACACACACAAGGCCACGCCATATTGAATCGGTACCCAGTCTTCGGTAATTTCGGCTTCGGTGTGGGGCCCTAAAATTACAGTTTTGTGATTTGTGTACACAATTTTTTTTTTAACCGCCCGGTGAAGGCGACAACAACGACGGTGTCTTTAGTGCTGGTGTTGTGATCAAATTTTTTCTTTATTTTTTTTTTAATCAAGAGCCCCGCGTCGTGCTGTTTTTTAAGTATATAATAATATATATATAACGCCTCCCCGAAATTTGTGTTGGTACCGTTTCTATTGGTGACGCGTACTTAAGCGCCCCTTTACGGTTTACGCGAGAGATAATCGATTTGTCAACGAGAGTTTTAAGAAAAAAAAATTTTTTTAATATATTCTAATTTAAATAATTAAAAAGATAACAAAACGAAAAACGAGATTTTATGTGTCGAGTTAATATGATTGGTGTCTTCGATGGACGACGAATATAGATTGATATTTGAAATTTTAAAGTGAGGTTAGGAGTTATTTAAATTAACGATAAAAACCGCCATTCCCTTAACATTTCCTCTCCTTCTCGCCAACTAAAATAAAAATTACTTCAATTTATTAGTTCGAGTAGAATCGTTGTTAACGTTACTTCTTGTTTCATTTTTTAACAAAAAAATGACCGAATGAGATCGTTAATTTTTTAATTAAAGCAAGTGAATTTCAATGAAATTTTCTTTATTAGGTGATTGAGCAATTTCGTTATTACCGATGGAAAAAATGGATGTGGATGAAGCTGTTGTGGATTTAAGCCTTAGGTAAGAAAAAAAATATTTTAATATATTTTAGGTTATATAAGAATCAAAACAAAAAAAAATTAAGTAGAAAGAGTGCGGTGTAAAATAAAAGAGAACGAAATTGGAAAAAAAGATTCGAATCTTGACAGTTACATAACCTCTATTATCTATCGTGAAAACGGAAATTGTTACTACAATTAGAGCACAACCGTCTATTTTTAACCCCCTTGTAAATATTTACAATAAACTCTCATCGGCTTGTATATTTGATAACGTCCCAACACCGTGAACAGTATTCAATAAAATCGATACGATTTTCATACTCGTGGAATATACATTTTAATTATTACGAATTATATTTCTATATACTTCATCTTTCTTTGATAACTATTAAAAAAGGTTTTTGTTTTAATTCTTGTATTTTTAAAAAAAGATTCCTGTATTTCCGACCGAGTTCGTTAGCGTCACCTCGGTATCAACAATTGACACTCTCCCCGCGATCCCCTTAAATGCGGTCACTGAAAGAGTTGATCTACCGGTTCAACTCGAATCATCTTTTTCTTCGTTTACACTATAAATTATATTCTTTTCTTGTTTCGTTTGGTTTAGTGTAATTCAAGTTTTTAATTTACAAAATTACTTAAATTTATTTATGACCTTGATTAACGATGAATGATTAAAAAAAAATTTATTTGCAAATGATTGCGCCGATCGTGGCATTTGTAATGCTTTGCAAAATAGGTTTAATTCTGTTTTGTTGGTTAACATTATAACTCACAATAATTATTATAAATTAATAATGAAAATTAAAAAAAAAACGGGCGATCTTGAACTTTAAACTTTTGTCCACGATTGCAATAATTTTGTAATTACTTAAATTTTAAATATTGAAACAAAAGTCATATCACTATAACAAAAACATGATTTTATATGGTGGGACTAATAATAATTTGAGGCAACTTCAAAGTAATAATTTTACTACTGGTAAAGATAGGAAATGAGAATATCAAATCTAAATGAGAATTATTCAATTATACTTTGTATGTACAACAAAAGGCGAACTGCTTAGGATGGTGGTTCCCAAACTTTTCCTATTCACCATCACTACTTTTCTTTCTTCTTCTTTCGGGGCCATATCAGGTCCCTTCAACGTTGATAATTATATCGGCGAGTTGTTCGCGGCTTTCGAATGTCTAATCTAAATAATATTCTAGTCTAATCACGAGTGTTTCTTAGCCATGATATTTGCTTCCTTCCAATTCGGCGGCAGCCCTCGAGTTTATCTTTTATGATAAGCTGGAGGATTTTGTATCTGCTTCCTCTAAGAATAATCTCTAGGTATGATATCTTTCTTATATTAATTAATACTTTTAAATAATTCACGGACGGGATTTGCTCTATTTAACACTGTTTCGTTAGTCTGCATGGCTATCCCAGGTCAGTGATACAGTGCCCACTGTATACCAGTAAAAATATATCAGATTCAAAAAAAAATGAAGAGGAAGATGATGAGGACGTTGAAGACGAGGAATTGTCAACAATCAAAGACGTATTATTATTATTAGACGAATCCGTCGTAATTTAGATTAGATCAAGTTATTATGATTATTGTCATCAAACACCCTCTGCGTCCAATGTTGGACATAGACCTCTCCCCTATTCTATTCCATTCGATTGTATTCTGTGCTGTCTGAATCCAATTGTTGGTCATTCTTTTGATCGCTCGCGGTCTCCACTCAAGCAACCTTTTTGTCCACTGCTCATTCTTCATTCGCGCGACTTGACCCGCCCAGTTCCACTTAAGCTTTGTCATAATGTTGACCACATCATTTACGCCACTTCTTCTTCATAGGTCTTCATTTCGTATGTAGTCCCTCAGAGTTAGACCCAGGATCAACCTCTCCATTTATCTTTGCGCTACCTTGGACCCTCCTGGCAGTGGCTACCGTTAATGTTAAAGTTTCGGAGCCTTATGTCATAACCGGAAACACGCATTGATTGAAAGCCTTTTCTCTTGAAGATGTCTCTAAGTTTCCTGTAGGCTGTCCATACGAGTGTGATCCTTCTGTTTAGTTCGCTTGTTTGATTATCTCTCGATAAACGAACCTCATAGCCAAGATATTCATATCTGTCAACCCTCTCAATCTCATTATTTGTTGATGTTAGAGTTGGAAACAAGATTTATCATAAATTTTGATTTCTCCTCATTGATATTTAACCCGACTCTTGTACACATCTCCTTAAGTCGTTCAAAATTAGTTTAATCTCTCCAAGGCTATTTGATATAAGAACTATATCGTCCCCGTAGCGCAAATTACTTAAACATTTGCAATCAATGTTTATGTCTTTTTGGGTACAATCCAGTTGTTTAAATGCACTCTGACGACTGTGATGAACAATTTGGGTTCAGCAGTGTCTCGCCTTGTTTTACTCACAACCAGTATTTTACTACTTTTACTCTCTTCAGTACTTTCATTGCAATTTTACCGTCATTGTAGTATTCTTGTAGATGTTATAAATAAGTTTGGTATATCGATAATCGACTCTGCATTCTTGAAGTGCTTGCCAAATTGCCATCAACTCAATTTAAATTAAATTTTATAAATACCTCTAAATACCCATCTTGGGTAAATACCCCCAGGTATATATCCAGGAAATTTACCCTTGAAAATAAATACCCGGGTATTTAACAACACTGTCCAAGGTATTCAGAGCATTCTTCTATGCAACCACTTCTTGAACGGCAGCTTTTAGAGTCCAGGTCTCAGCTCCATATAAGAACACAGACCACACATAATCTAATAAGGTCTAGTATTTCTTGCGTCATCCATTGTTGTTTTTTTTAATAATATCTTCACGGAACAATTTCCATGTTTCCTCGACACTTTTGGTTGCTCTCATTTCTTTCATGTAATTGTTTACATCGTTTTATGTCGGCGACTAAAGGATTGTGGTCAAAGCCAATATCTGTAACTCTGTTGCTGGAGTTCCTAAATCTTTTGATGATAAGATCTGATTTCACTATGTTCTACTGAACTAAAACTAGAAGTAACATTAGACCGAGAACTAGAAACATTCGGATTTAGTCGCACGTCTCTCAAAACGGCTAAAGTCGAATGTTTCTAGTTTTAGGTCTAGTGTTAGTTCGAGTTTTACACTAGGACTATCACCAGAGCTAATATTATCTAGTTTTGCACTAGAACTAACACAAGACCTAGAACTAAAATCATTCGGGTTTAGCCGTCTTAAGAGACGTGCGGCTAAACCCGAATGTTTCTAGGTCTAGTATTAGTTCTAGTTTTAATTGTTATTTAGCGTTAAATTGTGATATATTTTTATTGAACGAAAAGTAGAACTAACACGAGACCTAGAACCAGAAACATTCGGGTTTAACCGTGCGTCTCTTAAGACGGAAACTCAGGGTTATCATAAGGACGTCACATTTTCCAAGCAAAACTTTTCCTTTGCAAAACTACACAATGCCTGTATTATTAAGCTATATTGCATTTTATGTGGGACAGTGCAAGTGCATATTAGTTTCGTAACTGCATTCATATAATGCGAGTTATATGAAATTCCTGGTATATGATTCTAATACAGAATAATTGTACGTAAAAAAGAGATTTTAAACATCATAGTAATACAACACTATTTTTTCTCATTAATTATTGCTTGTTATAATTATAAGATTATGATGATGTAATAATGAATTGTTAATAATGCTTTATTTTCATAGAACGTAAATAGTTATTAATTCATTAAAGGTTAACGGAAAGAAAAAATTAAATACAAGAAAAATAGTCATAAAAACGATTCGAAGGGAAAAAAATGATTCTTTTAAATTTTTTTATGACTTATTGGATCTAATAAAAAAATAATTAAGTTAATAAGGAAGTACTACGACCCATTATAAAAGCGTCACACTCGCAATCAAAGTGATTTCGTCATACTACGCGATTGTTCCGTAAGCTGAACACGTATAAACGTGTAGTAATTTAAAACCGCAACATTTAAAACTATAATATATTTTTATTTCCAAGAAAAATGATTCAAATTGCATTTCTTTAAAATTTAATTTTATCTAATCTGAGAAGATAACCATTTATCGTAATTTTTTATTATTTGTTTTTTATCTTTTTTTAGCTTTAAATTCAAATAACGTTAATCTCTAATAGTACTTTTAATTTAAATTAAAACTTATACGTTATTAATTTTTCTGATATTCTTTTGAGACTGTATTTCCACTTTCGAAATTGAACAGATTGTGAATGATCGTGTAGGAAAGATAGAAATAGTAGTCGAAAGCCGCAAATTATTGTTAAATAGATGGTACCTTTAAACCATTTTCTTGATCGGTCAGCGTGGTGCAGTTGCACCGCTGCCACAAGCAACAATAAGCGGGTCTCAACATCAACAACCGGTCGTTATGTTTCACCATTTTAGAAAGGTAACTGCGCAAACTTTGGGTGAATTGTACTAAATTAATATGATTGGAAATATTTTTTGTTTTAAACTTAAACCAATAAGACATTTTAAAATTAATTAGACTTGGTTTTATAATTTTGAATTATGAAAGTTATAAATAAAGTGATTTAATTATTTATATTAAGATTTATGATTTATGTATTAGTTAAATATTATTTAATGAGCTTTTGTGGATATGTTGTGATATTACCAATAACAGAGAGAGCAACACGATGCAATTAACAGAACACTATTGAAAAATTCCTCTTTTACTATTGAAAAAGTGACACGATTGTCGTCCTTCAGTATTTGTACATTTTCTTTTTGCAATTTTATTTGAAGCATTTCTAATAGATTTTTTTTTACTGGCAACTTTCTCGGTAATCTTTTAAGCCGGGTATCTTTGAATTTAATGGTTTTGTCATTTCTGAGAACTATCTTAGTCGTTGTGGTTCAAAGAACGAACTTGATCCAACATCCCTAAATTTTTTAATCAAGGACTAAATTCAGAGAAAATTATGACAAACGGTTGACTTAAAAAGTTTCAAATACAAACAGCTGCTTCCAGCAACTCTAGAAAAGTATATTATACACTGCTTCAAAATGAGTATTTTTTAATTCGTATTACAAATATATTTTAATACCGTGATTGAAATTTGCATCGGTATTGAAGCTAAACATCGACAACGTACGTATTTGAACCGTAATAACAAATATTTTGTCCGGTTTCATTTCAATTTCCAGCAAAAATGCCTATTTTTTTCTCAGTTACCGATTTTTCGGTTCAAGTTTTCAAACAATTTCATAGATTTTTTGTATTAATATTTAAAAAATGTTGATATTTGTCAGATTTTTTGTAATTTCACAATTTTTTATCAGTTATTCACCTTTTTTGTAATATGCTCGTTGATTCCTTGAAATTCTTTTTCAAATTACTTTTTATAACAGATTTTATGTCGTATAGAAAAGTTTGTTGTGAGTTATATTGATTATTATAATCTTGCAAAAATGTTTCCGTTAGAAGTCGCATTAGTTTTTTCTTTGCAATTATTTTTTTTTATATTATAATTTTTTTTATCGTAATCATTTAAAAAAAAAAAGAAAAATTGACGCGTCACAACAAAACGTAAAGGGTGGCGTAGGTGTTGAGACTAACCCCATCGGGATAATCCGGGACGCGGCGCACCGACCGCGCCGCGGTCCGGACGTGCCCGTATCCCGGCCGGGTTCCGGGGGGGTTGTTCCGGGGATCGGGACGGTTAGATCCCAAAACCCCCTTCGTTTGAGGGGTTCCTTCCACCCACTCCTACAACAACCCACACCGACCCCATCGTTTCATCCCAATCCCTTTCGTTTCGACCCGCAGCCTCCAATCCATCCACAAACGAGAGAGACAAGTCGCGGAGCGACACATTACATAGTCGCAGGTTTCGCCCCCCTCAAACTACCCGGGGTCGGTCGAAATGGGAGTTGGGGTTAGATTTTGGGGGTGGGTGTGGGGTTAGTTTTTGAGGGTGGTAGATTGGGTGGCGGTGGTGGTTCCGGGATCCCTGCCGCCTGCTCATTTCAACCCCGGCCAATTCCACCACCACCACCACCGACGCCTCCCTTTTTCCCCCGTGTCCCTTGGAGTGAGTCTTCCACCCGGGCAGCCATCACGCGTTCCTCTTCTCTTCCACATGCACATATTTCTCCACTACCCCGACCGTCGACCACCCCCTTTCATCCCCCGACAGCCCCCTTGCACGGCATACGACGTGTGTGTGTGTGCGCGCCACGTCGGGTACCCGCCGCCGTTGCAAAAATCAATAAAGGGAAAACAAATTAATCGTATACAAAAGGGCGACGACGACGACGCCCCCGCGTACTAAAGAGCCTAGGGGTGAATCTCACTGGAAATAATCTGGGGCGCGAAAGAGATCGGATGTTAAGAGGAAAACACGTTGGGGGGGCCCGGTTGGACTATGGACACAGTATTAAGGGGAAAAAAATTATTATCTTACGATTTTTGAATTACAAGATTTTTTTATTAGTCAAAATTAATATTATTATGTTCAATATGATTTTAAAGTTATTCTATAATTCTAAAATTTCCAAAGCTACCTAATCTAAAAGATCGAGAATAGCCTACCCAGAATGCTTTGTGGCTATCACTCATGTTTTTTTTTTTTTTTTACTCAACTTGTACTTGTATCTGCAAGTTTTTTCTCTTCACGATATTAACATATTCGTATAAGACTGTTAATTTCGTCAATATGTAATTAACTTTTGATAAAGTAGTGTATTGACTTTTTAGATAGTTTCATGCTTGAAAAAGAAAAAACCTTTCAAACGAAAAGTGTTAAAAGAAGCTGACCATATAGCCTCAAACAGAGATATTTAAATAATTACAAGTAAAAACGGAAATTGATAAAGAACCATTTCCAACATGAGTGTTTGGAGTTATAAATAAAAATAGAACCTACTTTTTTTGCCCATAATATTTTTAACAATTTCTCTTAATTAAGATTCATTGGAAAATCTCACGACAGAAAAAATTGGAATTATTACGCTAATATCGATTTAGCCGCGCCCTCAAAGGAGACATGGTGCGTCCTAGGAGTTTTGTGTTTGGCCTCGAGCACCCTTTATTTACATTGCATCTTTTACGGCGACTTTTATGACATTATCGAAAATTCGAAGACCAGAAAATGCTTAGGTTGTTACCTTGGTATGAAAACTTCGCTTGATTTAGCCAAACATATTTTAATAAATAAGTTGATTTTATAATCATGATAATGGGTAGCTACCGACAGAAAGCCTTTTTCTAGGCGACTAGTTAAAAAAAAGGATAGCTTTCAGAGTGAGAGCTACACAGCGATAAGAATGTGTCAATATATTTTTTTATTAGGTGTAATTGTTGTGTTCTTGCGTAACTTGTAATACGGTGCTTAAGAGACATTCTTTTATTGATATGTAAAAAGTTACACCATCTTAGAGTTTCTTTCAGAAAATAGCTTTTCTACTTGATTCTAATATTTCAAATATTTTAGATTGGTATTTATCATTGAAAAACCACTTTCTACAACATATTTTGGAACTTAAAAATTTTTATTTACAAAGACTTCTATAATTTTCCTTATATTCTTGGATTATTGATATTCAGGGTATCGCAAAAGTTTCTCCCATTCTAAGGTCACGTTTCAATTCCTCATATTGTGATGATGCCGACTGCTGGCAACTACATTTTTGCGTCAATTTTGAAGATGAAATTGAAAACCAACGTTCGCCCAAGTTATTTAAAATAAGTCCTTTCACACGACCGTCAAAATCGCTGACTCGCTATGAAATCGTTTCCTTCTCATCTTAATCAACTATATGGCATCAAGTGGTGTTACATTAACGCGCTTGGAGTGCAGCTTGGCATTAACAAAATCAAAAAGTTTTGATATCAATAATTTTTTCAAAAAAAAATTCATATATTTATTGGTTTTTATTCGATGAGTCACCGAAATTTTGCAATACTCTTATAATGATTTTTGTTATTAGTAGTAAATACTTAATATAAGCAGTAATATGAATTATCAAGATTACCTAAAATCGCTTTAATGATATTTAATATAAGGTACTCTGGTGTTTTTGAAAATTAGTTGTAAAATCACGAATTGGTGCAGTAATAAATCATCTTAACAGGTGGGTAAACATCTCGTGCCTTCTATTACACTTGCCTGGGATTGGTCCAAACAGACAAAGTTTTCGAGATTCTGATTTTAGAAATATAGAGGGAGAGAGAGAGAGAGAGAAGTTGATATTTTGAGATTATTAGTCTTTATTAAGATAGCTACAATATATGTATGTTATGAATGAAAGAATTATAAAGATATTCGACGCTTATAAAGAATAACAGCCTTTTACATCAACAGTAAATGGTCTGCAATTCACTATGAAAGCAACAGGTAATATGTAATATATATATACAGTGTGTCCCCGGATAGGTGAAACGACTCTTATAAACGGTAAAATTTTTTCTATTTTAATTGTAATTTTTTGGGGTTTAGCCCTGCTTGATGAAAGACTAATTTTGAACATATTTTCAACTTTTAAAAAACAAGTGTGTCTTGACAGTGAAAAAAAAACTTTTTTTGTAGCAGGTAAAGTACCTTTTCTGTTTACAGTACGTGAAAGTGTTACTAAGAAGTTTTGTTCAGAATGAAAAACTGTGCCCATATGCAAATTTTCGAAATGATCGGCCTACTTTGATAAAAATCCATATCAAACAATTTTATTTCTAAAAAGACTGCCATGGAAAAACAAAATTGCTTTCCTGTCAATGTTAATCTGTCAAACTATAATTTAGTAAACTTAAAGTGTTTTTAAAATACAATGTTCACATTAGAGGAAAAAGTTTACGTGATTCAATGTTATGAAACCGGGGAAAAACCGATAAATATGGCTATTACTTTATTTAGTGGAAAATTTTCAAATACTGAAATTAAAAGAAGTACTTGGCGTTTAATCAAAAGATTTCTTACAGCAGGAAGTATTGACTCTAAAAAAAAATATGATGAAACTGTTTAACTGTTTTCTTTTGTGGGCGAACACACAATTAATTTTTTGTGAACATTTTAACAACGGTTTATTTATTGCTCCCGAACAATTTGAATCTCAAAACAAAAAATCTTGATAAAGTATCTAATCTTATAAAGTAGTAACATTTTTAGTAACATTTTACCATACTGTAAACAGAACAGGTACTTTACTTGACACACAAGAAGTTTTCGCTTCAGTGTGAACACTCACTTAAACTTTTAAAACTTGAAAATATGTTTAAAATTAGTCTTTAACTAAGCAGGGCTGAACCCCAAAAGATGACAATTAATATCGAAAAAAATTTACATTTTATAAGAGTCGTTTCACCTATCCGGGGACACACTGTATATACAGGGTGTCTCAGCGAGACCGGTCATTAGACGTTTCTGGGGTTCTGGTGAAAATAAAAATTTGAGAATTCAGACTTAAGTATTATCAATTACGATCTCTTCGACTAAAATATTTTCAGATTTCTTGCACTTCCGGTTATACCGGAAGTCGCCACCTACTTTATTTTTTTAAATGGAACACCCTGTATATTTTTACATATTTGGATTTGTCTGTTTTCATGGTTTATAAATAAGTTTACTTTTTGCAATTTGATTCGGCCGTTCTCGAGTTATTCGAATTTTTCTAGAAAAATCTGCTCCAGCAGACATTTGTTCAAAAAATCAGAGAACACTCAATTTTTGGGATATCAATTTAGGATTCAGAATATGCTTAAACAACATGATGGAGTATGTTTTGGTGCCGAGAACGGCTGTCTAGAACGTTTGGTCACTTTACTATGGCACGTTAACTTTTCAAAATTTGGAAGTACCATAACTTCATTTTTTTAAATGGCACCCCCCATATTTTATAACTTAGTCGTCTTCGGCGTCTCATTCTACATCTTTTATATCCCATATGTCCCATACCTAACATTAATAGTTTGGGAGATAATTAGGGTTTTTTGAAAAATGCACACATATCATATGGATATTTAGCCTAGTGTGCCATGAAAAACAAGCCTTCTTAATGAGTTCTTGTCAAAGACTCACTTGTTTACCTCACTTCATGCATGTGAGCAAATAATTATCTGTTATGTCCCTTAATATTAGTACTGAAAAGAGTTAAAATCGATAACAATAACGAAAGTACTATTTACACAAATCAAGAAATTCTTCATTTATTTTTTATGCATAAAAAGCGCGACAAAGTTCGTAGTATGATTCCTAGATCTTCTTTGGCAGCTCGAATTGAGGTGTTGGGACTGGGCTCGAAATAAGCCAAGGCATTCACCTCTTCCGTTGCATTATCTACTACATTTTTTGGTCAGTTTAACACGTGATTAATTCGTCCAAAATGCAAAAAATATGCTTCTATTCTTCTAAATTTATCTTTTGTCATCGGAGGTAAATGCGGACAATTTTCATTAAACATTCTGCAAGTTCTACTAAGAACTTTGTCGCACTTTTCGTGCACAAAAAATAAATTATGGATTTCTTTATTTGTATAAACATTATTTACGTTATTAATATCCATTTTATCTGGTTTCAGACTCACAAGCATCAAACAACGTAAATCAAACTTTGACGTTTGTCAATAACTCATTAAACATTTGTTTTCCATGGCACACTAGGTTAATATCGATATGATATGTGAGCATTTTTCAAAAAACTCTAATTATTTCTCAAACTATTAATGTTAGGCATAGGATATATGGAGTATAAAAGATGTAAAATGAGACGCCGAAGACGACTAAGTAATAAAATATGGGGGGTGCCATTTAAAAAAATGAAGTTATGATAATTCTAAATTTCGAAAAGTTAACGTGTCATAGTAAAGTGACCAAACGATCTAGACAGCCGTTCTTGGCACCAAAACATACTCCATCATGTTGCTTAAGCATGTTCTGAATCCTAAATTGATATCTCAAAAATCGAGTGTTCTATGATTTTTTGAACAAATGTCCGCTGGAGCAGATTTTTCTAGAAAAAATCGAATAACTCGAGAACGGCCGAATCAAATTGCAAAAAGTAAAGTTATTTATAAACCTTCAAAACAGACAAATCCAAATATGTAAAAATATACAGGTGTTCCATTTAAAAAAATAAAGTAGATGGCGACTTCCGGTATAACCGGAAGTGCTAGAAATCTGAAAATATTTTAGACGAAGAGAACGTAATTGATAATACTTAAGTCTGAATTCTCAACTACCTCAACTTCTTACTAATTTTTTACTTAAATATATGTAAATGTACTCTAAATGAAAAGTAAGTTTAATAAGAATTTCCCTTACAACATTGAGAGGGGTCTATGTCCGCCTTTAAGTGTTAGGTTAACCCTTTATTTTTCACTGCACCGGTTTGTGACCCAAAAAGATTCTAGAAAGTCACAATTTCAAATTTTGCGTTTATAGAATGATTTTATATCATTAATAAAAAAATTAACATTATAAAATGATTAGTATGTAACAAAACGAACGAACCTTTAGAATAGAGTCACTAAAGGAAGTGCTTAATAAGACAGGAAACATGTTGGTATTACGAATGAAATGAAGTTATTACTAACGTTGGAAAATTTCATTATTTTCCATATTAATACGATTATATAAATTGAAAGTAATCGAAGTGATTAGAAAATTTTAATGGTTTACAAATATTTTCTTGTGCAAAAAATAATGCGTTTCTAACTGTGTTCTATCTTAGGAATGTTGCCTCTTAACGGTTTTTTTCCAATTTCACCGTGTATTTGCGCACGTTTTACCCGTATCTCTAACCTTCAAGCGATAGCCTGTTCGAATCTCTTTTTTTCTGTCCTCAACTTATCTCGTTATCGTTACATTTTATTTTGTCGGGTTTTAAAGTTATTTGTTTATTAAAATATGCAACAAATGTGAGATCACCACATATTTCAATAAATTAGAGGAAAGAAATTAACAAAAAAAAGGCAAACTTTGTACTGAACTACAACAAGCAATTAACCTCAATGTAAGTGTACAATTTATAAAATTCCGTCATAGAATCGACCGTTTTGCTTATTTTTCTTTTCAAGTTTTACTCATTCTGTTTCCATTGCGCAATTTACATACAAACCATTATCTATTTCGTTTTCATTATCAACGAGGTTAAAACTATTACGAAATAACTGTAGAAGTGAATTTTCTATATTATTTGTTAGATTTGTTTAGAATCGAGTTCTACTCTTAAAGAAATTTTCGAGTAAACAAAACTTATTTCTTAATCAGAAACCAATGTTTTTGTCTCGTTATCAGACGATTAGAGAAAAAAGTTTTAAATCATTTTTAGACGTCAAAATACAAAGTTCAAAAAAACAAAAATTAATTAAAATTTATTCATTTTCAATTCTATAATTTATCTGTTTTAATCAAGTTTTTATTTTGAAGTTACATTTATTAAAGTTGAAATTTGAATTCATTCATTTATTATTTTTTTTTTACCCCAATTCATGATGTGAAAAATCATGAATCATGTTTCTAAAAATTTTGAAGAATTTTGAATCTATCACTATGACTAGAATTAACAGTAGGTCGTATTTCTAATCCTTTATCCACCCAGAAGTCATGATTGTTTTGCAAAATCTAGAATAACTCTATATTTTTATATATGATCAAAAGCTTAGCATGTGTCTGCAGATAATTCTATGTTGAAAATTAAACGTCACCTAGAACAATGTTGCCAGATTGTTTATCAAATTTACACTCCCCCGAGTTACAATTCTACTTTTTTGGGTGCTTCAGTGTCTTACCCAAATGTATTTTGATTACATATACTTTGTTTTAATCGCAAACAAAGAATAGACAATTGGACGATTTCATTTCAGCCACATCGATAAAGATTATTGGTTAAGGTTAGTTTTCTTTTAAAATGTCAATCATTCCGAGAAAGAAGTTGGATAAGGTTAGTTTTCTTTTGAAATGTTTGCTGCGCTCACTGCCCCTGCAGTCCCTACAAGAAGAAGATAAGCTTCTTTACTAAAATTTATTTTGCTGGTTAATTGAGGTTCCATTTCATTTTTTTGTTTTTCCGAACAAATGTTAATTAATATAAGTACGAAGGCTTTCACGGCCGGTGTGAATTAAACTAAAATTAGAACAATTTTCGAACGTGAAAACGTTACTAATCCGTCTAATTTAATTTAGATTATCGATTTTTTGAAAGACGGTCTTTCTAATCGATTGACCTTAACGGCCCTATTCGCCTTTGCCTAAATTCTCCAATATTTATAGTGTTTATGTACAGGGTGTCCCAATTTCGATGTCCGCATAGGCTATCTCCGAAACTCAAAGAGATAGAAAAAAAGTAGCTTACATGTCATGATCTCGTTTTTCGAGAAAATGCTAATTCCGAAAACTCCGAACAGCTATCGTCTTTTGTTTTCGCCCTATCGGCAAAAACTGAAAATTTTGCAAAAACGACAATCGCGAATATCTCATTTATTATCAAAGATGGAGTATTATAAATAAAACATTATATGGGCAACTTTTTACGAAGAATTCAGTGGCGTAGGTAGAATTTTTTCCCATCGTTTATTTTCGAGATTTTAGGCATAACTTTATTTTTTTAAATGGAAACCATAGTTGGTTATGACTTAAAATAATTTGTTATTTTCTTCTGATAACAAATATATATAGTTTGTGGGGTATATTTCTTATAGTTATTGAATAATTAACAAAAATTCATTTTGTTCCCTCTAAATCTAATGTATGTATTTAAAAGTTAATGTTGCTATGGTGATAACCATAGCAATGGAATATAATGTATCAATTTTTTTTGTTCTTTCTAAACCTATTGTGTGTATTTAAAACTTAATGTTGTTATGGTGATAACCATACCATGAGGAAAAGCATTGTTTCCAATTATTGCCAAAGTTTGTAGCAAGGACAGTAGAATCTAACAGGACTGCTACATCCAGTGTAGTCGACTACGGGTTGGTTGCCCGCACTCTACGTCACACTATTTGCCACGCCTGGTAACTGTCTATGTTTTTAGAGGTTATATGAAGGACATTAATACGTCTAAAAACATAAAACTTCAAAACTAATATGAATACGTCTAGGATATAACCTCTCACAGCAAACTCATAGACCATAACAACAGCTGGACGTGGAAAATGGTGTGACGTAGTTTGCGGGTAGGCTGTCACAACAATGGATGTAGCAGTCCTGTTAGATTCTACTGTCCTTGAGTTTGTAGTAGTATTTAAAAATTCACTAACAACTCTGGCATTATGTGCTGGTGCTCCGTCATATTGAAAATATATCATTTGAGACATATTTAGTGGCAAATTGTCGACCAAAGGCTCAATGTGCTGCCTTAATATATTGAGGTATTTGCCTGAGTTTAAGTTTTTATGGTAGATACTATATGCCAAAATTCTATTATCTAAAAGGGCGCACCATACATTAAACCCCAATCTTCTTTGAACACTTAGAGACTTCATCGGTCCAGATAACATTTTGAACAAACAGCAGATTATTTAATTTTTTTAAATATCATCTACAAAATTCTAATCTTCGATTGACATCTCCGGCACGTAAATAATGAGTTAGCCCCGCTTTGTATGGTTTATACTTATTTTTCTTTCATATTCGGAAGCAGCGGCTTTTGGGTCAGACGTCTTGTTGCAATTTCTCTTGCAGGTCATTTTGGTATGTTTTTGTATGTGGTTTGGGAAAGGACCAAATATCTATTAAATTTTCTGCTAATCGGCTGAAGGTTTTTTCGTGCGGTTGTCTTCTTTCTGGCTATCTTGTGAAATATAATTCCTCGAGTAACGTCGCATTCTTATCTGATAACATATAGCATTCCATCATGTTACATTTTTCATAATTTTCGAAATTCATTGTAAAGTTTTATTCAGTTTTGTTATACTTTGACACTTAACATGCTGGTGCATCGTACCAGCACATAATGCCAGAGTTGTTATCGAATTTTTAAATACAAACTTTGGTAATTATTTGATACTTTATGTTCCATCATAGTATGTATGGTTATCACCATAGCAACATTAACTTTTAAATACATACATTAGTTTTAGACAGAACAAAATGAATTTTTGTTAATTATTCAATAACCATAAGAAATATACCCCACAAACTATATATATTTGTTATCAGAAGAAAATAACAAATTATTTTAAGTCATAGCCAACTATGGTTTCCATTAAAAAAAATAAAGTTAGGTCTAAAATCTCGAAAATAAATGATGGGAAAAAAATTCTACCTACGCCACTGAATTCTTCGTAAAAAGTTGCCCATATAATGTTTTATTTATAATACTCCATCTTTGATAATAAGTAAGATATTCGCGATTGTCGTTTTTGTAAAATTTTCAGTTTTTGCCGATAGGGCGAAAACAAAAGACGATAGCTGTTCAGAGTTTTCGGCATTAGCATTTTCTCGAAAAACGAGATCATGACATGAAAGCTACTTTTTTTCTATCTCTTTTAGTTTCGGAGATAGCCTAGGCGGACATCGAAATTGGGACACCTGTACTTTGAAGAGCCACAAAATATAAAGCTATTTAGAAACAGAGATGTTTGGAGATGGACTTGCTCAAAGTGTATCAATTTCAACAGTTGCGCTCATATCTCGTATTTTATTGTTAAACAAATTGCAAGATTGGTAAAAATCCGAATTTACTACATCATCAAGTGTTTTACCATATTTGCCAAGAAAATAATGGCGCCAAATAATGAAGAAAATTTTCCGTATTCCCTCTGTGATTTCTGGAACTTTTCTTATCCTTTCATATTTATCGTTAATAGAAAGAAATTGTTTAACAGTACATGAAAAATATCATAAAACGCGTTCTAGATCTGATTATTTACGATTTTTTCGCGGCCCAACAAATAATATTTGTTCTGGCACGAAAGGATGCTAAAATCATTTACCATATCAAATAATTTTTAAACAAATTTTATACTACATATTTGATTGTACTCAACAATTTTAATTCTAGTCTTTAAAACATTTTCGCTAAAACAATAATTAATATCTTTCTTTTATTTTCAGTGCGAATAGATCTGGTTTAACAGTGACAACAAACAATCCCTCCTCATTACCAATAGTGAACAATTCAACCCCAATTTCAATCGTGGCTCCAGTGTCATCATCAATAAATAATATTGGCGGTGGTGCTAGTAATAATATTACGAATTCAACTTCGTCGTTTATGTCTTATCCAACCGGGACTACACAGTCTACGGTTTCTATCACAAACCGGCGGGTGTTGAGGCCGAGAACTGAACCGAGAAGTTACGTTGAGAGTCCCGACGTTGTGATAAACGGCCTGGACAAGCCGAGGACCAACGGAAATCTTGATTACAGTAGCGATTCGAGCGAAGGAGAAATGCCACCGTTAGCACCTATCAAAGAACTTAGTCCATCAGAATTAAGACACAGGTAAAAAAACTTGTCAATAAAAATTGTTAAATTCATTTTTAAATAATAGATAATCGGCGACTACACGATTAAAAAATAAATAATTGAACGCTTTGAAATGAAAATTTAAAAAATTCACAATTTGATTGAAATTTCCGCACATTTTTAATTAATAATGGGTTGGGTTTAGATTAAAAAAAAGTATGCTCAGGTCCCCAGATCCCAGACAAGCAAATGACGAACCACAATATTGATTTGTCGGAGCGGTAATATGTGCAAGGGTTGGAGCTGCAAAGTGTGGAGAGGAGGGGTACAATGAACACAACAAAGGATGGAATACACTTCACCTTTCACGCCGCGCGTTTCAAGCTTCCCCTTCAAATAATTGCTACAAGCGAGATAAAAAAAAAACTTTGAAAAAAAAATTATGAATATTTTTATCAAAAATAATTGCAATTATTTGATAATCGAATTTGTTATTCACGTCATCGATAAACAATTTAAAAATGTTTCTGCGTTTAGTAACAGTGAATAAAGAAATTCCACAATCTTTATTAGTACATGTTAAGGAATTTTTATTAATAACTTTTCGTTTTAATTTGTACAACGGTAAAAATCAATATGAAACAATGAGAAATTAATAAAACGAATTAATAATTCAGAGAATTATTTCTCTTTTCCATCTAGGTTAATGTTCCTTTTTAATAAATTACAATACCGTTACTCCTTTATAGTGTAAGTAGTCTAGGAACTACGTCGATAATTTAAAAAAACGACAAGGAAACGATTTATACGTGTGTGCCTAATATGAATTATTCATAAATTTAAAATAAAATTGAATTTAAAAAAAATCAATAAAATTAAAACTTTTTTTCTTTCTACAGAGAAAGAGGGTTGAGAAGGTTACGAGAAGAACTTCGGGTGGAAGAAATGAAACTTGTTTTATTGAAAAAGCTAAAACAGTCGCAACAGTTGAAAGAGAACGTAGCCGTTTTACCACCGAACATCCCGCACTCTGCCCTACCCCCAACGGGTCTTCCAAGCGGCTTGAGCATCACCCCGACGACGGTCAAGGTGCCCACCAACAAAACCACCCCGTTACCGCAAGCGGCTCATTCGAGAAATTTACACAAGACTGGACAAAATGCTGTACCACCTCCATTACGTGGAGTAAGTTTAATTATTAATAAAAACTTATTAAAAGAAAATATTTTAAAATCTCATAAAAATGAGATTATATTTTGTAATGAAGCTAATATTGAATTTTATGTAATATGACATATTAATGAGAAAAATATAAAATGATGAATGGATGCTTGGCTGATCGAGCAGAACGCAACAATGGCGAATGGTAGTTTAGTACATAATTAGGAGTTGAAAAAGAAAACCATACCATTGGCTGGAACATGCAAATTGAGTAATGAGCGAATTGTTACAATTCATTTTCAGTACATTATAGTGTTCCCAACCTTTGATCATTATTTGCCAAATGCTTATAATTTGTTTTTAATACATAATATAGACATTGTCTTTGATAATGTTGTGGCAGAATCTGTTTACTTTAACCGCCTTACGGTTGAAGATGCATTCTTATGAGGTGTGTGTCACCTTAAAGGGGATCAGAAGCAGATAGATAGTATTGTTGTTGATATACATTGTTACTTCTATTTACCATAATAACATATACAAGACAAGGGGAAATAATTTGTTGCTGGTTTGAGCATAACCTGATTTGATTTTTTTGATGACTGACTGGTTGTAGAAGAAATATAATAAAGATCTTATTAGGAATTGAAAATATAAGACAAACCAATCTTAACAAAAATATTTTTATTATTGATGACACAAGTGTTCTATTGTAATTCTAAATTTTTATATTTTGTTATGTGCACTTCTACCTACACTCCTGTAATTGTCATAATCATAGACAATAATTGATAAAGTTGGATCAACACTAAAGGCATCTGAAATAAATAACGTACATTAAGTGTAAGGGAAAAATTAGACCAAAAAACATTTATGAAAGAAGTATAGTATGTCTATAGGTATATGAAAAGTACCTATAGAAAATATTTGAAATGAGACTGGAAGAACAAAAGAAAAGACGGAAACTCTTTATTACATGGAAGGTTGACATAAGAAGATACCAACAAAACGAGGAAAAACCATTTATAATATACAGGGTGATTTATAACATAAGGAGCAGATTAAAAGAGCAAGTACTAGGGGCCAAACTGAAGATATTTTCTTAATAATGTTTTGACTACAACGTAATAATCACAAAGATATAGAGCATTAAAGTTGAATTAATTGCCCAGCATTTCTTACGATATACGGTATTACACTACGTTTAAATTCAAACTGCGAATATTTCGGGGTTACTTAAGCAATGCCTGATTAGCACCAATAATAAAATCTTTGTAATATGGCAGTTACGGCTATTTAAAAATTTGTTAAATCACTCAAAAACTGGTGTTTGTTTTTTGAGAACCGCTGATACCATGTTTTTATTGCTGTCAATCCAGTTGACTTGGTTACCTAGCAACGGATATGTCATTTAATTTTAATAATGTCATTTAACGTCAAAATTAGAATTTTTACTAATCAAAAAATACAATGGTAATGTACAGTAACGAAGAATACGTAGATATGCTTATTATTTATGGAGCAGCTGGAGAAAACGCTGCACACGCAAGACGTCTGTATTCCAAATATACAGATCCCTTCTGAAAACACTTTTCTTCGGTTAATCCAGCGGGGAAGAGAGAGGAAATCTGCAACCTAAGAAAGGTCTTGGTGGCGGTAGACTAAACAGACATGGAGTGAATGTGGAAGAAGAAATTCTAGAAATTGTGGAAGCGGATCGAAGCACGAGTACTCGTCAAATTTCTCACCAACTCGAGGTATCCCAGAATTTTGTTTGGCGTACGTTGAAAAGTAACGGTTTACACCCCTATCATTTTCATAAAGTGCAAGGACTGACTCCCGCTGACTATCCTTTGCGGTTGCAATTTTGCGAGTGGCTACTAAGTCGTACCAACAGAGAAGCAGATTTTGCGGACAGTATACTGGTAACGGATGAATGCTGTTTTACCAGAAATGGTGTTCTAAATGTTCACAATTCCCATGTGTGGTCGGACGAAAATCCACACGTTATTCGTCAAGGCTCTTTTCAACAACGATTCAGAGTGAATCTATGGGCGGGAATTGTGAACAATACGTTAATAGGAATACAATACCTTTCGAATTACCAGGAACTCTTAATGGAACTTCTTATTTACAGTTTTTACAAGAAAATCTGCCAGTACTCCTGGAAGATATTCCGCTACTTATGCGACGTGAGATGTTGTCCTGCACATTTTAGTCGTAATGTACGAGATTTCCTCGATAATGCTTTTCGGCAAAAGTGGATTGGTCGAGGTGGACCTATTCCATGGCCACCACATAGTCCCGATCTTAACCCATTGGACTTTTTTTTATGGGGATTCATGAAGGATAGAGTATATGCCACTGAGGTTAATACAATCGACCAACTACGACATCGCATCCTGCCGCTACAGAGGACATACGTCCACGATTTCCACGATTATCGTTAAATTGGATTCGTCGTGCGCAGTTGTGCGTCGAAATGCAAGGACAGCACTTTGAACATATGTTATAAAGAGATTATTATTATTATTATTGTTATTTTCTTGTTTTAGAGATTTTGTAATTTTGCATTTAAAACATTATTATTATCCGTTTCATAAATTAACATCTATTATTTCTTTTCATAAATTACGTATTAAAACTAAACAATTAAATTGTCTACTTTGACAGCTCCTTCAAAAATGAGGATGGCGTTGACAAGTATTTTAATTGTTCTTTAGTGAATATCAGCGGTTCTCAAAAGTTGACGCTAACTTATTTAAAAAATTAACATGCGATATCTATGTAACTATTAAGATTTTAACGAAACATTATTAAGAAAATCTCTTCAGTTTGACCTCAAGTACCTACCCATTTAGTCTCCTCCGTATGTTATAAATCACCCTGTATGTTATAGATGGGCCAAAGCCATATGGGATATAAAGAAGTGGATGATTTCCAGAATTTATATTTTGTTGTGTTGAAATTATTTTCATCGATTAATTTAACTTAAATCGTTCCATTTAATTTTTAATGAAAATTAATAAATTTTTATTTTTTTAGCAACCTCCACCATCAAATAGAAATAGTCTTCACGTGACAGCTGTAACGGGTTCGCCCCATAACAGAACGAGTCTCTCGGTTCCGCAACCTCCACAAAGATCGTCTTTGGGCCGACCCCCGAACTTTCCCGTTGGTATCAAAGATTTATCACCTTCGGTTACGATAACGCCGGCGCCACCACAACCGACTAAAGTAAGTGTTATATTTGATTTTGTTGTTAGATAGTTTATAACATCTTTTTGTGTACACAATTAATATGGAAAAGGAATGTTTTTTTGTTGTGTAATTCAATAATATTCATGGTATTTTTGATTTATTTTATTGCTTGCTCAGTCTGGAAACGGATTGGACAATAAGAATATTGGAGCAAGTAATAACATGCCTCAAACGACTCCAATACCTGAACAGGTAAAACCTAAGTTTATAAAAATGCCAAGGAAGATATTTACTTAGAGTTTGCTTGAAAAATATATATATTTACTTTATAAAGCTAAATTCAAATCGTGAATTTATAAAATTTTCCATCTCTACTTTTGACCATAAATTTTATGACTTTTTTTTTTAAGTTAATGTTTTTGTGATTTTTTTTAGGAAAGACAAAGAGATCAAGAAACGCCAGCTCAACGACAAGCCGCCGCAAAATTGGCGTTACGCAAACAATTAGAAAAAACTCTACTACAAGTATGTTTTATTTTGTTTCCTTTTCAAATTAAGTTTTATTTTTATTTCTCAAATTTTCCAAACTTTTTTTCATTTCATTTCCGATATACAATTTAGTTCAGTTCCTTCTCGCTTTGATTATTTTGGCAGAGTGTTGTGGAAACTTTCCGTTCCTTTTAGTTTTATCTATTTATTATTGTTAATTTTTTCAAATCTACCGGAATTTCTTTAAAAGCTGCTATCAAAAATATCTCTTCATAGTGAAGTGGTTATTTTAAACGATTTATTTTCGTTATATATAGTTTAAACGCTTCCTTCATACCCGTTTATTTTTTGTAAGTTTTTTTATTTGGGCAACAATTTTTTTAATTTTTTCTCTTACACCTAACCTGAAAAGAAGTGATCAGAACGTTTGCTTAGTGCCCGCAATTTTGTTTGACTTGAATTTTCAGCAATCCCACAATCAGCACAATAACTTAGTAGGCTCTGGATTAGAGAAGGCTCTGCCAGAATACATGAAAGCAAGTATTTTTTTGTCCTCTCTCTCTAAAAATCAAAATTCCCTATAATTAAAAAAATAATTAAAAACCTTTCAAGTAATAAAACTTTTGCACATTTAATTGTATTTTTGGTTTGTTCTCGTTTTATTTTAGATACCGCCACCCAAACCCCCACCGCCAGAAATGCATTTCATACCGAATCCGAGCAACACCGAATTCATTTATTTGGTTGGCCTCGAACACGTCGTTGACTTTTTAACGAAGGAAACGAAAATGCCGCCAGCACCCCAACCGTTCTCGTGCAGTCAGTGTGGGTGTGATTTCACGCCGGTGTGGAAATGGGAAATGAGAGGAAACAAATCCAGAGGTAAATTAAGGAAAAAAATTTATCTATTTTGACATCTAGGCTCGTTACTACCATCTTCTGGTTAAGCTATCTAAGGGATTATTACCGTGGTTACGGCTATTTTACGCGCTCTGATTGGCTAGTAGATGGGTTTATCTATAAGATAAATTTAACTAAAAGATGGTATTAATGGACCTTAATGTAAGACTTTATTCAAGTAGTTGTAATTGTAATAGATTGATGTGTTTGTATGAATCACATTATTTTTTAACAAAGTTTATAGTAGGGGTTTATAATTAAGGTTTTGGACACAGTTTTGGTATAGTAGACGCCACGAGAGCTGGCAGTAAATCATCGTTTTCCGCTGTTACAAATGCCATACGTAGTAAATTAAAATTCACAAACCGCTAGAGAGTAATGTGTGTTAGAAAAAGATAGCATTAGTTTAATATGTCTGCTGTACAATTCAAATAGCCACATCGAAAAAGTACGTCTGTTCTTCTAAGGGATGTAACTCTATAATTATAACCTCAAATCGAAACGTCTTATGAATCTGTTGGTGTTTTCACAAGCCGAAAATGAAATAAATTAATAATTAATGAATAAATTATGAACCACTGTTTAAATAAAACTTACTTAACCCTTTGTGTCCCAAGAAGTCAAACATTTTGAAACTTTGTGACAGAATCAGACGGAATTAAAACGCTATCAAAATACACTCAGTAAAGGCCTTTGGAATAAAATTTTAGCAAAATATGCAATCCCCCTATTTTCGCATAGTCAAAGTGTCAAAAAAATGCTAATTCAAAAATTCCTGGAAGCCGTATTTATTGAAATTAAAGAATGAGACTTATTGTAAATTAAAGCTCAAAGCTTTCTTTTTAAAATGATGTATAATAATTGTTGGGTTTGATTGGAAAAATATTGACAAAAAACATGTTGAAACAAAACTTACATTTTGGTTGGCACCTAAGTGTGCCAAAAAAGATGCTAATTTAAAAATTCCTGGAAGCCGTATTTATTGAAATGAAGGAATGAGACTTATTCTATATTAAAGCTCAAAGCTTTCTCTTTAAAATGATGTATAATAATTGTTGGGTTGGATTGGAAAAATATTTAAAAAAAATGTTGAAATAAAACATACATTTTCGTATAACCTAAGAGTGCCAAAAAAGATGCTAATTTAAAAATTCCTGGAAGCCATTTTTATTGAAATTAAGGAATAAAACTTATTTTAAATTAAAGGTCAAAGCTTTCTCTTTAAAATGACGTATAATAATTGTTGGGTTGGATTGGAAAAATATAGAGAAAAAAAATTTTGAAACAAAACTTACATTTTCGAATAACCTAAAAATGTTAAAAAGATGCTAATTTAAAAATTCCTGTAAGCCGTATTTATTGAAATTAAGGAATGAAACTTATTTTAAATTAAAGCTCAAAGCTTTCTCTTTAAAATGATGTATAATAATTGTTGGGTTGGATTGGAAAAATATAGAGAAAAAAAAAGTTGAAATAAAACTTACATTTTCGTATAACCTAAAAATGTTAAAAAGATGCTAATTTAAAAATTCCTGTAAGCCGTATTTATTGAAATTAAGAATGAAACTTATTTTAAATTAAAGCTTAAAGCTTTCTCTTTAAAATGATGTATAATAATTGTTGGGTTGGATTGGAAAAATATAGAGAAAAAAAAAGTTGAAATAAAACATACATTTTCGTATAACCTAAGAGTGTCAAAAAAGATGCTAATTTAAAAATTCCTGGAAGCCGTATTTATTGAAATTAAGGAATGAGACTTGTTCTAAATTAAAGCTCAAAGCTTTCTCTTGAAAATGATGTATAATAATTGTTGGGTTGAATTGGAAAAATATTAAGAAAAAAAATGTTGAAACAACACTTTTTTAAATTTAAAAGAGTCAAAAAAGATGCTAATTTAAAAATTCTTAGAAACCATGTTTATTGAAATTAAGGAATGAGACTTATTTTAAATTTAAGCTCAATGTTTTTTTCTTTTTAAAATGATCTGTAATTTTCACACCTAATAACCTTTTAAAGTATTTGATAAATAAATAAATAATTACATAAATTTTATTATAAATTAATATTAACGATTTTTCGCTGTTTAACCTCTCCTAAATTTGACAATGTTTGACATATAACCTCCATTACTAACCTAACATACATTTAAATGTATGTGGTGAAATAATCTAAGTCGTACGTCTATATCTTGATTCATACCATTTTTAAACGTCAAGTCACTGCCAGCTCTCATGGTTTCTACTATATTAGCATAATATTCTGTGCTTTTAGAGAACTCTTCTGATATTTCCTGTGTTTACATTTACATGCTATCCTTTTAGGATCCATTAGCTACACAGAGAATGTGATTACATTCTTAATTACAATCTCCATGAAGAATGTGATTACATTCTCCATGTTCAGTTCCTCCTCTACTCCTGGATGCAATTTCTTCTCTAACGCCTGCTGGTATTTGATCCTTTCCGTTTGTTCCCTCAGTCTGTCAACATTAATTTTTAGTTCCTCTGCTACATTTGTTTTGGTTTACGCATACTAAAAGGTGGTCTGGCTCCAGTTCTCTATAAAAACCAGCCTTGACACTATAATAGAGTATAGAGTAATTGGCAACCTACCTACCCAGTGTCTGAGATCCATTAGATTAGAAAATATAATAAAAAAAATAAAAAATTAAGGTTGATATTAATATTTAAAAATTAAATTGCTATCTTCATTGTTGCTAACTTCGGGTTTAATGTTTTTTATTCTAACTTTTTTGTTTTTTGAGATAAATGCATCATGTTTAGACTCATTTTATATAGTTCGTTTTTTTTCTATAATACTTATCAATGTAAATTATTTAGGGTTTCTGTTGGTATTATCTAGGACCCTTATAAAATGTATGTTGTTTTCATGATTTTTAGTAACAATGTCAGTAACTAATTAATTGAGGTTAAAATACTAATAAATTTTTAGATAAATACGATTTTGACGAAGTACATATTTGTTATAAAAACGTGCTACAAAGTAATTAAATAGAATAAAATACCTTTTCTAGGTAAGTAAATGGCAAATAAACACCCCACAACACTTTTTATGCACCTTTTCTTTTTGAATAACGAAAGCTCAAACGTCAATGTGACATATTTACTTCAAAACATGATAAAACAAAACTCCCTGTTAATTTTGCCAATTTTACAACAATTTGACAGGTATTATAGAAAAAAAAATGAACTATAGGTTTTTTAAAACAGAATACATCATGAAAGAATACCATGAAGTTGCCCATTTGTATATTATATGATAACTAACTTCAGGTTTAAAATGTCAACCTCAATTTTGAACCTATATTTGATATATTATTTATTTGTTGTTTTTTTCAGGAAAAGATCCTTCAAAAGTTATTTGTGAGCAGTGTGTAACAACTAACGTTAAAAAAGCACTAAAAGCCGAGCACACCAATAGACTGAAAACTGCTTTCGTTAAAGCATTACAACAGGAACAGGAAATTGAGCAAAGATTAGCTCAGGTAATACTTTGTGGTAATACCCGAAACTTTCTCCTATTACACATTTATGAAAATAAGTATACAATCTAACCTTAAACAACAAAAAAATGTTTTAGGACCTTTTCCTCTCCTAAAAATTCCGAAATTTTCACTGGATACAAGGTAATCCATTGTTGTCCATAACCTCATTATTTATATAATTATATATAATAATAGAAATGTATTTAATTTTTTGGTTTAGAATGGAGTGTTTACGTCGAGCAGTCCTGCACCGTCTCCTGTAACTCCAGAAGCATCCGTGCCAAAGTCCGTAACGCCGACTCCGACACCAAGACATGCAGCGACACCCCCAGCGCCTCCTTCCACACAACAGACGCCGCCACCTTCACGAAGTTCTCACAGTTCCGCGCAGGATAAATTAAATATAAGCAATGCGGCGACAATGCAAGCGTTACAACAACAAATTTTAAGAAGTAAGCAATTTTTTATTTACAAATGTTACTATACATTTTATAATTACTATCAGAAGGTGAAAGACGAAATGTGGGTTATATGCATGGTGAATAGTACAAAATTAAAAAGTATCAATCGTGAGACATACAGGGTGTCTCAGCGAGACCGGTCATTAGACGTTTCTGGGGTTCTGGCGAAAATAAAAATTTGAGAATTCAGACTTAAGTATTATCAATTACGATCTCTTCGTCTAAAATATTTTCAGATTTCTTGCACTTCCGGTTATACCGGAAGTCGCCACCAACTTTATTTTTTTAAATGGAACACCCTGTATATTTTTACATATTTGGATTTGTCTGTTTTCAAGGTTTATAAATAACTTTACTTTTTGCAATTTGATTCGGCCGTTCTCGAGTTATTCGAATATTTCTAGAAAAATCTGCTCCAGCAGACATTTGTTCAAAAAATCAGAGAACACTCGATTTTTAGGATATCAATTTAGGATTGAGAACATGCTTAAGCAACATGATGGAGTATGTTTTGGTGCTGAGAACTGCTGTCTAGAACGTTTGGTCACTTTACTATGGCACGTTAACTTTTCAAAATTTGGAAGTACCATAACTTCATTTTTTTAAATGGCACCCCCCATATTTTATTTCTTAGTCGTCTTCGGTGTCTCATTCTACATCTTTTATATCCCATACCTAATATTAATAGTTTGGGAGATAATTAGGGTTTTTTGAAAAATGCACACATATCATATGGATATTTAGCCTAGTGTGCCATGAAAAACAATCCTTCTCAATGAGTTCTTGTCAAAGACTCACTTGTTTACGTCACTTGATGCATGTGATCTAATAATTATCTGTCATGTCCCTTAATATTAGTACTGAAACGAGTTAAAATTGATAACAATTACGAAAGTAATATTTACACAAATCAAGAAATTCTTAACTTCGTACTGGGCTCGAAATAAGCCAAGGTATTCACCTCTTTCGTTGCATTATCTACTACATTTTTTGGTCAGTTTGCTTCTCTTCTTCTAAATTTACCTTTTGTCATCGGAGATAAATGTGCATAATTTTCATTAAACATTCTGCAAGTTCTACTAAGAACTTTGTCGCACTTTTCGTGCACAAAAAATAAATTATGGATTTCTTCATTTGTATAAACATTATTTACGTTATTAATATCCATTTTAACTGGTTTTAGACTCACAAGCATCAAACAACGTAAATCAGACTTTGACGTTTATCAATAAGTCATTAAACATTTGTTTTCCATGGCACACTAGGTTAATATCGATATGATATGTGAGCATTTTTCAAAAAACCCTAATTATTTCTCAAACTATTAATGTTAGGCATAGGACATATGGAATATAAAAGATGTAAAATGAGACGCCGAAGACGACTAAGTAATAAAATATGGGGGGTGCCATTTAAAAAAATGAAGTTATGGTGCTTCCAAATTTCGAAAAGTTAACGTGTCATAGTAAAGTGACCAAACGATCTAGACAGCCGTTCTCGGCACCAAAACATACTCCATCATGTTGTTTAAGTATGTTCTGAATCCTAAATTGATATCTCAAAAATTGAATGTTCTATGATTTTTTTAACAAATGTCCGTTGGAGCAGATTTTTCTAGAAAAAATCGAATAACTCGAGAACGGCCGAATCAAATTGCAAAAAGTAAAGTTATTCATAAACCTTGAAAACAGACAAATCCAAATATGTAAAAATATACAGGGTGTTCCATTTAAAAAAATAAAGTTGGTGGCGACTTCCGGTATAACCGGAAGTGCAAGAAATCTGAAAATATTTTAGATGAAGTAAACGTAATTGATAATACTTATATCTGCATTCTCAAATTTTTTGTTTGGCCAGAACCCCAGAAACGTCTAATGACCGGTCTCGCTGAGACACCCTGTATAATGAATTTGAATGATTTTGATCGCTTTCTATTTATTTTAAATGTTATTAATTTGTTTTGTAGCTCTTCAAGCTGGCGGCCCTCAAGCGCAAATGTTATCATTCGCACCGTTCCTATATCCCTATCAATTGGCGATGGCGCAAGCGGCAGCCGGAAAAGGTATGAATCCATCCTTGTCGGATATGCAGAGAGCCGCGGAACTCCAAAGACAGTATCTATTGGATATGATTCCACCACAGTCGGGTCAACGACACAATTGGAAGACATGATGTGGTAGTGACACGAATTAGATGAAAAACTCTTGATGAAAAAAAAAAATTTTTTTTATTTGGGGCACGGATTCGGTGATGTATACTTAAAAAGTGTTCTCGGATTATTAACAAGAAAAAACGTTGAGGGTTAAAAATATGAAATACGGTTGTCGTATTACGTTTCCGATTTATTTTAGAAACAAGTTTAAATGTTTGTTTTCTAATTTTTTACGTTCGTTTTATTCCTTGGTGCTTTTTGTTTTCTTATTATTACAATTTTTTGCTGATATTTTTTTAGGATTGTATATATTATTTCTTTTTGTTTGAGGAGTACTCCTTGGAATAGTTTCTTTGGTTATTTATTTTTATAATTAATTTGTAAACAAATTAAAGAGAAGGAAAGAAAGAAATGCTGAAATATTACATTGTCACTGAAAAAATAACTATATTTGTATAAGTAATTGAATTCTTTTTAGGGAATAATCTTATAATAAACGTTAACGTGTAAGGAGTAAATTAATATTTTCTCTTTTCTAAGAGAATGAACTGTGTAAATACATTTTACGATATAAACATTAAAAAAATGTGTTTTTTACAACATTGTACGATAGTTAATGAAATAATTAATAATAAAAAAAGGTGCGTAAACGTAAGTTATTTGCATAAATTTATTTTTTAGATTAACTCGATGTACAATATTATTTTTTCCTAATTGTGACTGTAAGAGACGCAGCTCTTTAATGTTCAATACTATTCTTTTTTTAGACGTATCGTCTACATCCTTTAGTTAAAATTATTCGTTAATTAATTCTTCCCACTTCCTTTTAATTAAAGGAAAATTAAACGAAAGGTCTTGAGTTCATCAAAAATTAATTCAATATTATCGAAAGAAAAGTTCTGTTATTTATTTCTTTCTAAACAATTTTTTTCTATTTTAGTAAATAATATTGAATTAATAAAATAACCCATTTATTCTGTAAATAGATGTGAAAAAGTAAAGGCTCAATTGATGTTTATTACGTAAATTTGTTGTCGATGATGATAAAAAAATCCGTTTCTTTATGATTTCAATAAATCATAAAAATTAAATGAAATCGAATTTTCTAATTTAAACAAAAAATGTGTATGTACAGGAATTCAAAATTAAATACCATGAATCATTAAATACTTAAAAATAAAATAATTAACGAAACCCTCCATTACATTTTTTTTTAAATAATTTCTTAAAGGAGTCTTACTTGAAAGTTTCAGCCTTATATTATATAAATTTAAGTTAATTTCTGCTATTTAATTTTGAAAGAAATACCTGTATATAAAAAAATAATCTCTTTCTCGCTATCAAACTGTAAAATAATTATTCCGAGGGGAACGATAAAAATCGTCAATTACTATTAAAAAGGCAACTCCCTCGGAATCCGATTTTTAACGAAAAGAAAAAAAAATATTTAAAAAAATATCTCTTTAAGCACAAGACGCAATACACAATACTTAAAATAAAATAATTAATAAGGATTTCAATACAGAAGTGTTCCAAAAAACGAGATTTAAAAAGAAAAGTAATGAAAAAAAGAAGACGGAAACGGTTACATATTTCCTTTTTCGAAAAAGATAAAAAAAATTAACGATTGATAAATGAAATGTGAAAAGACCTTCTTTGTAGGCCTCTAAAATAGTGGTTAGTCGTATCCTGTAGCGCTTTTTATCCGTAACTTTTCCCCCGAAAACGAAAAAAAAAGGGAGGGAAAAAAATCAAGGATAAATAGTTCGGCGTTAAACTTAGATGAAATACTTTTGTGTCCTCCCTCTCCCCCCCTTTATATATTTAAATATAAATAAAATCGGCTGTGGTATTTCATTTCGAAAAGACCGTTTTCAGATCACCAAAATCGAAGAAGAAATGATGGTTTCGTTTATTTGAAAAATAATGCCGTGTTTTTATTTTGAAATTGTTTCTGGTCTTGTATCTAAAATTAACTAAAAAATTATTATAAATTTAAATAAACGACTCACCCTTTTTTTGTAAGTGTGCGTACCTTATTACATCTGTGTGGGATAAATACATTCTATTTTATAAGGATTATGTATCATTATTTCGTCACACGATGTTTTTTCAAATAAAAATGGCTCATAAGTTATATAATTTTGTTTTTAATTATTTAACACATCTTGCGCGAGCGCTTTGCCACCAAAGTCTTACCGTGTAAGGGTTGTCAATACCATGCAAAACGACTTTAGTCGCTTCCCGCGCAAGATCTGTTAAAAAAATATTCCAAATCTACACAAACTCAACCATAAAGTAATTCAACTAGTTGCAGAGCAATGTTATTCTAAAACAAGTCAACCCAACCCTAAATTAGACAAAAAGCAACCCAATCCAACTTCGTACCAACACTAATAATAACGCAACTTCAAAGCTAAATCATATCAAAAATAAAGTAATCTAGCTCCAAAGCAACCCTATTCAATTCCAAAGTAATGTAACCTAAAATGAAGCAAACCCTACAACTGTTAACTCATTTTAATCTAATTTATCTATGTATAATGATTATGCAAGCTGAAGCCAACTTTAAACTAACCTAACCTAACCCCAAAAAGTAACCCAATTCTAAACCACGGCAACCGAAAAACAAATAGATGAAGTTGGTTCTCTATTATATTGGCTCTCGTATTTATGGTCTCCAAGATAATGTCCAGGTATTTTCTGCTGTTCTGCAAGATTGGTCATTTGACAAACATTTTCCCATCTTTCTATCTCGACTTCTGGTAATTAATGTTGGTTTCGAAAACTGCTTTACACACTTAACAATTTACGTTAGAAAAGTTTTACGTCATGACGAGGACACATGTACGCTAGAAACGACCCATTCTAGCACGTCGTGTTGAAGTCCGCACTTGTTGGATTACGGGCTCAAAATTCAAACCGCGATGAATAGCAGCTTTGCATATTAGTCGTATAATGGGAATCAATGACCAAGAATTTAAGAATTCATAACCTATGTATGAAGCTCGCCAGCATAACCGTGTCGTCAACCAAGGAATTTTTAAAATATTCTGCAATTGAAACAGCACCTCTGTGCCATCTTCATTAATCTTCTATTGAGGTCAGAATTTGGTTGATTTATCAGCTTTACTTTTAACATTATTGAATTTGATGGAATGCGATATTAAATGCGTCATAAAAGCTGAATTTGGTAAAAAGGCAAATTTTTATGCAATGATATTAATTACAATCAAAAATTATCATTTATAGATGATATAAGCTATGTATTTTATAGGTAATTACAAAAATATAACATTTCCTAGAATTATTGACGTCATTGATAAAACTCCCTTTATCACATTTTAAGAGAATTTTTATAAACGTAATAAACAAATCACTTAAAAATCGACTTTATTTTTAAAATCAATTGACTCATTCGTTTGAGTTTGACCCAGTTGTAAACGGTCCGATTAAATTGGCAGGATATTTAAATTTGTAACACGTAAACCATAGTTTATTTGTCTTTTTGGAATGTTAATGTAAGGTTAGAAAATAGAATCAAGTATTTTTTTGCAAGTTTTAGAATAGAATTTCATAAAATCTGGTAACGCTCCAAAATATTCCTTGTTCTAAGTATTTTTGTTCGTTAACTAGAAACATGTGTTCATTTAAATTATCGATAATTTCCATATATCTATAAATAAACCTCCTCGTGTTTATTTAAACCGTCTATTTCCTCCGAATTTTCCTTATTTACGTAGTACACGTATTTATTTTTTAAAAGGGGAAAACGATTTTAGGGGTTGCCAACTGTAAAAATCATAAAACCACCTTACAAAAAGGAGAGCACCGAACCAATGATAGTTTTTCCAGAAAATAAAACAATTATGATTGTGTAAATAAAATAAACATCGTTTTGAAGATCACTTTACGGAAATTAAATACGTTTAATTCGTTTAGATAGTAAGAAACTTATCGTGGTTTTAAAATGCGAAACGTCTCAGTGATAAAAGTGTTATTACTAGGAATGTTAGGTTAGTGTAAGTTTTTTTTGGGTAATGGAATATCCCATGCAGGATTTCGATAACAGCGACGAAACAGAGTTTTTATTAGATCATTCGACAAACCATGGTAGCGAAATGGAAACGTATACCGTTCCAAATCGTACCAGAAAATCATCGCGCAGAAGAAATTTTTTAGGGGTTATATGTGGGTAAGTAGGAATTTTTGTTCATCAAGGGTTGGTAGCTCTCTTTATTATTTAGTTGACTGTCATTTTTTGACGTATGTCAAAGTAAAATACGTATAAAATCGTTTCTAAAATTACTTATAAATAAATATTGATGATATCAATTCCGTGTAAACACGATGGAGAGCGTTGACTCACAAAGTACGTTATCTAAACCGGCGTCAAAAGAGGACATACCGTTAATTACTAGATCAAACAGAGAGAGCTTTATCTTTAGGTAGGCATAAAAGAGTTATTATTTTTATTGAGTGATGTTGTGTAAATCGTGTTGCAGCTGTTGGTGCTCTTTGTGGCGAAGATGTTGCGGGCCGAGAGAATTACGACCACGGACTATATACTTGGGAAAACCCACAATGGGTCAATTCCCTGCAAACGCCATCAGAAACCAAAAATATAACTTTTTTACTTTTTTGCCGCTGGTGCTTTATCAGCAATTCAAATTCTTTTTGAACCTTTACTTTTTAATTATGGCAACGAGTCAATTTGTACCCGATATAAGAATTGGTTACCTATATACTTATTGGGGTCCTTTATGTTTTGTTTTATTCGTTACAATTTGCCGAGAAGCCATTGATGATTTACGAAGACACAAAAGAGATCAAGAAGTGAATAGTCAAAAAGTGAGGAGAATGTTTAATATCGATGGTGGTTTTGAAACCGTTGCCGCATCAAAATTAAAAGTAAAAAAATAAAAATAATCTCCCTTTTGTTTATGAATTAAATTTTATTTGTATATTTTATTTAGGTTGGAGATTTAATTTTAGTAGATAAAGAAGAACGAGTCCCTGCAGATTTAGTTCTTTTACGTACATCAGATCGTAGTGGCTCAGTTTTTGTTCGAACTGACCAATTAGATGGTGAAACTGATTGGAAATTACGCCTTGCGGTTCCAACCACTCAAAAATTACCCCACGATAAGGATTTAGTTCAATTAAATGCTTCGATTTATGCTGAAAAACCACAACGTGATATCCATTCATTTATTGGAACTTTTAGTCGACACGATGCAATGAATGGAGATGAAAGTCTTGATTTAAGAAATACTTTATGGACAAACTGTATAATCGCTTCAGGTCAAGCTTTGGGTGTTGTAATTTATACAGGACCAGAAACTAGATCTGTTATGAATAATTCTCAACCGAGATCAAAAGTTGGCTTATTAGATATGGAATTAAACACTTTAACGAAGCTTTTATTCGCGGCCGTTGTTGGTTTAGCACTTTTAATGATGGTTTTAAAAGGATTCGCCGGACCGTGGTATCGATACATGTTTAGATTTATTCTTTTATTTTCATATATCATCCCAATAAGGTACGAATAGAATATGTTTTTGATATTGATTTCGTAATTTAGTTTTTTGATTTAGTTTACGAGTTAATTTGGATATGGGAAAATCTTATTATTCTTGGTCGATTGGTCGTGATCCTGCAATGAAAGGTACAGCTGTAAGATGCACAACGATTCCGGAAGAATTGGGACGAATTTCATATTTGCTAAGCGATAAAACAGGAACGTTAACTCAAAATTCAATGGTCTTAAAGAAGTTACATCTGGGAAACACATGTTATACACAAGATGGATTTACAGATGTAATAATGTTTTGATTTAATTGCATTTAAAATTTGTAATTCATTAAAATTTTTAGTTATCTGCAATTCTGAAACTCGCTTATGCTTCAACAAGCGGTTCCGATACAAAACAAACAAGTAGTAAATTTAGGCGTTCCGATAATACACGGATCATTGACGGAGTTCAAGCTTTAGCTTTATGTCACAATGTAACTCCTGTTTATGAAGCTGGCGAGGATAGCGAAACAAGTTCAGTTGGGTCAGATGCGGAAGCAGATCAACATATTCAAATTCAAGTGCAAGACGTTCCGATGTCTTATCAAGCTTCAAGTCCCGACGAAGTGGCCCTTGTTCAATGGACGCAAGAAGTGGGGTTAACTTTAAGTCACCGCGACCTTCAAGCGATACAATTAAAAGCGCCAAATGGGAAGCTGTTGAATTATTCCATCTTGCAAGTTTTTCCATTCGAAAGTGAAACAAAACGAATGGGAATTATTGTAAAAGATTTACAATCGGGAGAGATTGTTTTTTATTTAAAAGGAGCTGATGTGGTTATGGCTGCGATTGTTCAATATACTGATTGGTTAGAAGAGGAAGTTGGAAATATGGCTAGGGAAGGTTTAAGAACTTTGGTTGTTGCTAAAAAAATACTCTCCGAGGAACAATATAACGATTTTGAGGTAGGTGAATAAATAAATAAATCTTTCAGGTTATTGTATATCGTCGGTATACAAGAGAATGTGACCAAGTCTAAAATTTTAGATTTTTAGATTTCAATGCTCATGTACCAGATATTCAATATTATTTTTCTGGAAAAAATGAACAAGTCCAAAAATGCCATAATAATGCTTATAATTTCAAATTCCATAATGACCAAGTCCATTTTGTAAAAACCTGTACAGGAGAAAATGACTAAGTGGACTTAGGCCCACTTTTACCACCTCTTGATAAATTTATCCGATAGATAATTACCATGGTTACAGCGGTTTTAAGCGCTCTCATTGGTTAAGAGCTCCAATTTATCTATCGGTAAAATTTATCAAGAGGTAGTAAAAGTGGACCTTAGTCATGTTTTCTTGTCAATATTTTTATCTCTAGGATTTGACTTAAATTAAGATAGCCATGCATTATGCTTAACGAAAAAAATGAGAGAAAAGATACAGAAATATGATGTGACAGAGGGGGAAAAGAGAGTGACGTTTGAAGTTTAAACAGTTTATCATAACAATTATTACTTAAATCAAAATAAAATTGTGTTCTATGTTATTAGACTTAATCTTTGGCAACTATTTTTATTTATTTATTTATTTAATTTGCCCAAAAAGAAATATACATATAAAGTATATACATATCATATATATATATGTAGGGTACAGCATAGCTGATTACTAGAAAACTAGAAAACCAAAAATAAATACATATATATCAAAGTAATAACCAACAAAATAAAAATAATTAAACTTAACATTTTGATTCTTGTTCTTCAAGAAGCCTGCGCTTCAAGGTGCATTTAAAAGATCTATTAGATTTCAACTGAAAAACATCTGAAAAGCAATTATAAATTGTAGGTGCTTCTGTACGCAAAGCTACCACAAAATTTAGCAGATTTATGTTTGGGAATCGTCAACAACCTGGTTTGTCTTAGATTAACGTTATGTATTTGCGATCTTGGTACTAAGATACAATATAAATAATAAGGCAATTTGTAAAATATTACATTGTATAACATAACAGCTAGCAAGAGTGTACATCTAGGTTCCATTTTTAAGATAGAATATCTTATGTAATAGGGGGTAACATGTTCTCTACGATCAATCGAGTACGAAAACCTAAGTCCACTGTTCTGAAGTATTTGAATACGATTTTTTAAAGTAGCTGATAGAAAATTGTAGTAAACGTTACTACAGTAATCAAGTTGACTTAGAATTAAGGAGTTAACAAGTCTCCATTTCAATTGTGGTGACAACAATGACTTAAATTTATATAACGATTTTAACTTATAGTAGCACACACCAATTTTCTTATTTACATGTTCCGCAAAATTAAGATTACTGTCGACAGTAAGACCTAAGTTGTTGGTCGATTCAGAGAACGCTAAGACAGTACCATTGAGGTGTATAGGAACCGATAAATTATCGATTGCTCTTCTGCGATTGTTGGCCGACCCGACACACATACATATAGTTTTTTTCGCGTTAAGAATTAACCCGTTAACAGAACACCACTCACAAATATTCTTTAAGTCAGAGTTAAACAAGCGCACCGTGTCATCAACACTGATAATATCACAAGAGATGTAAATCCGCGCATCATCCGCGTATTGATGAACCGACCAGCTCGTCACTACATTTGGCATGTCTGCCGTAAATGAGTGTTATCTACACGTATTACAATAATTTTGTTTTTCGGATATTTAGTTTTAAAAAATAATAAGCTAATGCAATAATACCTTATTTTAGTGGCAAAATGAGTTGTTCGAAAAATTATTATAACAACGCACAAGAAATTATTAATGATCTTAGGGATGTTCCGGTAGAATTTGCTACTAATTCTAGTAATACAAGCCCTACGACTTTAATAATAAATGAACCACTAGGAAATCCTACGCAAGTTATAGAAAAACGCAGATGGGTAATAAAAAATCCTCAAGGAACAAAACGTGAGAAAAACAAGTTATTAAAAAAATCGTGTTTAGCGTATATTAATACTAAAGGCAAACAAATACCTGCAAAGTCCCCTAGAAATGTAAATTGTGACAATTGCCGCTACAAATGTACAGAAGTATTTCCTGCAGATCGTCGACAAGATATCTGTAAACAGTATCACAGTCTATCCTATGACAGACAAAAGGACTTTATAATTAATACCGTTGCAACTTCTGAATGCTGAAGAAAACGAACGAGGGACTCTAGTAGACCTGCAAAAAATGTCTCTAAAATTTATACATTTGTTAAAAACGGAGAAAAGAAAAGAGTTTGTAAAAATTTTTACTTAAAAACCTTGTCGATAAGTCATGGACCGGTTGATTCTGCTATAATGAACATAGACACAAATGGAATAAATCATTCAATTCAAGATCGACGAGGAAAAAGTTTCCCAGGAAATAAGACTAAACCTGTCATTTTCAATGAGGTGAAGAGACATATAGAATCATTTCCTGTGATGGAATCACACTATTGTAGACGTGGAACTACACGGAAGTATCTTGACTCTACCTTATCCATCCTTAAAATGTATGAATTGTACAAAGATTTACAGATCAGCAATCAAAAGGATTTTGTTTCTCCAATAACATATAAGAGGGTGTTTTGTACGCAGTATAACTTATCTTTCTTCAAACCAAAGAAAGATCAATGTTTGCTGTGTGTTAAAGAAGCTAAATCTATTGAAAAATCAGAAGAATTTCTTTCTCACATAAAGCGAAGGGATGATACTAATAGAGCAAAAGATTTAGATAAACAAAGAGCAATTCATGACAAAACTTTTGTATCAGTAAGTTTTGACTTACAGAGTGTCCTGCAAATTCCATGCTCCGATGTATCACCTCTTTACTACAGTCGAAAGCTATGTGCATACAATTTAGCAATTTATGAAGCAGCTCCACCAAATAAGGGATATTGTTACCTTTGGTCCGAAGTTGATGGCCAACGAGGAAGTTGTGAAATAGGTACAGCTTTATTGAAGTGGTTTAAAACTTTACCTGATACTGTCAAAGAAGTGTCACTCTTTAGCGACACATGTGGCGGCCAAAACCGAAATAAATACATTGCGGCTCTTTTGTTGTTTGTAGTCAACCAGTTACCTTTAGAGATTATTACTCACAACTTTTTAGAAAAAGGTCACTCGCACATGGAGGCCGATTCGATGCATAGTGCAATTGAAAGTGCAAAAAAATACATTCCTCTATTTTGTCTTAATGATTGGAAGACAATTATGACACTAGCAAGCTCTAAGAGAGGCAAAAATAAAACTTCTGGGCCTACATTGTAGAGCAAATGACTTACCGTGACATTATTGACTTGAAAGCACTCAATACATCTATACTACAAAATACAATTCGGGATGAAGGGGGAGAAAAAATAGAATGATTAAAGATCAAACAATTAAGGTACGAAAAAGACAAAAAAAGTTTATAATGTACCGATACAACTATGATGAAGAGTATAAAATGTTTAACATTAAAGGCAAAACAAAAGGTAGACCCAGTAATAATATTCCAAAAGAAACTGAGTTAAAGAAATGTTATACTGAACCCTTGCTTATATCAAGAAGAAAAACGATTTAATTCAACTTTGCCGTAAGGGGGTAATTCCGATCGAATACCATGGTTGACATACCGAGTGACAATTCCTTGAAAGACAAGTGTCCAGAACCGTCACACAATGAATATAGTGATGAAGACATATGAAGTTGAAACTAGTTACTACTACTTGTTTAATTATAGTCTTTTTTAAGTTTAAATACATATTCTAGAATTTGCATTGTTCATAGAAACCATTACAAACCTATGCAGTTGAAATGAGTTACTGGTTTAGTATTTGCTTAAATTAATTATAGACTTTTTTAATTTAAAATACATATTCAAAAAACTATATTATTTATAAAAATCATTATAAACTAATCTCACGTAAAATAATTGATTTTATAATAAGAAGCAAAAATTAGAATACTAATAACTCAAAACCACTATCTGTGGACTTTCTCTTGTATACCGACGATATTGTATCTGTGTTTTAGAATCGTTATAAAGCTGCTAATATGTGTGTGACCGATCGTTCAGCTCGCGTAGCGCAAGTTGTTGAATCTTTAGAACGGGAAATGGAATTACTGTGTGTAACGGGAGTTGAAGATAAATTGCAGGATAATGTACGACCAACTTTGGAAGTTTTAAGAAATGCTGGGATAAAAATTTGGATGTTGACTGGTGATAAATTAGAAACGGCTACTTGTATTGCGAAAAGTTCAAGATTAGTTTCAAGAACTCAAGGTAGTTAAAAATTTATTATCTTATTTATTATTATAGATTTTAAATTTAGTAATTTTTATTATTTAAAGGCTGTGAAAGAACTGAAAATCCGCCATCTTATTAATGGCGTAAAATGTATTTCATTTGAATGTTGCTTTTTTTAGGATTACACATTTTCAAAAATGTAACGACTAGAACGGACGCTCACCATGAATTAAACAATTTTCGTCGTAAAACTGATTGCGCCCTTGTGATCAGTGGAGTTAGTCTCGAAGCATGTCTCTCCTGTTATGAACAAGAATTTATGGAACTAGCTTGTTTGGCGCCATCGGTAGTTTGTTGTCGATGCTCCCCAACACAAAAAGCACAAGTTGTTCAGTTAATTCAAAAGTACACAGGGAAACGAACAGCGGCTGTTGGAGATGGGGGAAATGATGTCAGTATGATCCAACAAGCTGATGCAGGGATAGGTATCGAAGGTCGCGAAGGGAAGCAAGCTAGTTTAGCTGGCGATTTTAGTATTCCTCAATTTTCACATTTGGCACGATTATTATTAGTGCATGGAAGAAGGTCTTATAAACGATCGGCGTCGTTATCTCAATTTGTTATTCATCGTGGGTTAATTATTTCGGTGATGCAGGCTGTTTTTAGCAGTGTTTTTTATTTGAGTTCTGTTGCATTGTATCAAGGATTTTTGATGGTGGGATATGCAACGGTTTACACTATGTTCCCTGTAAGTTGAAATAATAAATTCGTATTCTTCGTTTTTATAGAAAGATATTTTTTTTTGTTTTGTAGGTATTTAGTTTGGTTTTGGATCAAGATGTAAAAGCTGAAATAGCGTTAACTTATCCTGAATTATATAAAGATTTGGCGAAAGGACGTAGTTTATCATATAAAACGTTCTTTATGTGGGTGCTAATTTCAATATATCAAGGTGAGTTAATCTTTTTATTAATTTAAATAAATCTTAATATCTATTTGTAGGAGGAGTTATAATGTATGGAGCGTTATTGTTGTTTGAAGATGAATTTATACACATAGTGGCAATCAGTTTTAGTTCGTTAATATTAACAGAACTGATAATGGTGGCCTTAAACATACGTACGTGGCACAAGTTGATGGTGATAGCGGAACTATTCTCTTTGGCACTTTACGTGCTTTCACTTATAGTATTGCACGATTACTTTGGTAATTTCTAAAAAAATTTATTAAAAACATTTATTTATTTATTTTTTTCATTTTTAGACTCCGAATTTATTAGAACTTTGGCTTTCCTTTGGAAAGTATTAGTGATCACGCTTATATCCTGTCTCCCGCTTTACGTCTTGAAGATTTTAAGGAAGAAATTTTCACCACCGAGTTACAGCAAATTATCTTAAACAGAAACCAGAAACGTACATAAATGTTTATAAATTTCTATTTCGTTTTTTATAATTGCGTTTTATTCGATTTTAAGTGCATTTATTATAAAACAGAAATCATAAATGATTTTTGAATATCATTATAAATAACGTGATTATTATATAAAGAAATCTAAAGTATAATTTATAAATTTTGATTTGAGTAAAAATTAAACTAATATTTTTATTAATATTGGAAATTTTGCATAAAAGTGAAAATCGTTTTGTAAGAAAAGATAAAAAAGATTTTTAAATATAAAGGTAAAATAGGATTTTAACGAATGATATCTTGTGAAAATTGTGTCAATTTAACTAAAATTTCAAAAAAATAAGTAAAATATTCAATCTGAAAAGTTTTAAAATGCAAGTTCACCATACTAAACTCTAAAAAGAAACAAATCCATTAATAATTAAAAGATGCAAACTTGAAATTGATATTTTTAGATTCCGGCTCGAATAACGTAGGAAACAGAAAATAGTATTTTTGATCGCAATCTTTTTTAGTCAATAAATTTTTTTCTTCAAGTTATTTTTTATTTTATATAAAATATTTTCATTTTTAAGGTTACAGTGATAAATAATTCTCTATGTGAATAATTAAGAATAATTGTGTTGTTAATTAATTTATTAGATAATATAAATATATGTATACAATTATTTACTAAATATACAGTTATATTTAATTTGCATTGAGTTACAGCGTTCCATCCAAAACAGATACCCCCCCCCCTGTATTTTCTCGAATCTAGTCCGCACCTTTTACAAATTTTATATGCTCTAAAATCAAAAGCGGATTACAATCGGATGTGGATTACATTGGCAAACCAACTTTTTTTACCATCATTTTTAAAATCGAGTGCGGATAAGATTCGAGAAAATACGGTATATCACGCTTGTGACGATCATCCTCTTTAATACACACTTCAAGTCTGAGGCGGAAGTTGTCCATGACATTGGCTAATAATTGTCTCGTTGAATCAAATGCAGTTCTTCTGGAATGGCATTTATCAACGTCATTAAAGTAAGGGTTTTTTTTAAGGAAAACACGTTCTTTTAAATATCCCCACAGAAAAAAATCACATCTGGACAAGTCCGGTTATCAGGACACGTCATCAAAACGAGAAATGACGCGTTCAGTTTCTCGCTACTTCCATAACTCCCATGGTATTCGCTGCGCTGTGGCGCCATCTTATTAATTAAAACATGTACTCAACAGGTGGACGTAACTATTCAAAGTCACTCACTATCGCCAAAACGTCGTCGTTTTCTTCAAAGAACTATACTCTGTTTTTAAACCAGGAGGAGTATTTTAAATTTGTCACCAGATTGACCTTGCACGTGATTGGTTGAATGCGAGGAAGGTTCACACACAGGCAATTTTGAATTTTAAATTTGAAGGTAATTGATAATTCGACAGTTTCGTGTCATTATTGTATATTTTGTGTTCTTAAACCCTTTTTTATTATATTTTGAAATAAATACACTCATAACTTGAATGTTAATTTGTATGTATAGTGTTGACGATAACAAACGAAAATAAATACAATAATAAGTAAATAAATAATAATTATTAATTTAAATTTACCGCCAAAATATCTAGTGATATTTTCTGGTGATTTTTCCCAGTGTAAATCTGACTTTCGCGTTTACTCCTCCTGGTTTAAAAACAAAGTATAGTTCTAGTTTTAATTGTTATTCAGCGCTAAGTTGTATATTTTTAAGTTTCGGGTTTAGCCCTGTGTCTTCAGACGCTGAATGTTAGGTAAGGTTAGTTTTGTTTACAAACATTAATTATACCATGAAGTTTTCTTTGGCAATTAGTAATGGCAATTAGAGCGTGAAGTTTTCTTTTGTAATGTCAATTATAGCGTGAAGGAATGTTCGGTAAGGTTAGTTTTGTTTACAAACATTAATTATACCATGAAGTATTCTTTGGCAATTTGTAATGGCAATTATAGCGTGAAGTTTTCTTTTGTAATGTCAATTATAGCGTGAAGGAATGTGAGGTAAGGTTAGTTTTGTTTACAAACATTAATTATACCATGAAGTTTTCTTTGGAAATTAGTAATGGCAATTATAGCGTGAAGTTTTCTTTTGTAATGTCAATTATAGCGTGAAGGAATGTTAGGTAAGGTTAGTTTTGTTTACAAACATTAATTATACCATGAAGTTTTCTTTAGCAATTATACTGTTTTTAAACCAGGAGGAGTATTTTAAATTTGTCATCAGATTGACCTTGCACGTGATTGGTTGAATGCGAGGAAGTTCACACACAGGCAATTTTGATTTTGAATTTGAAGGTTAGGTTATTGACAATTCGACAGTTTCGTGTCATTATTGTAAATTTTGTGTTCTTAAACCCTTCTTTATTATATTTTGAAATAAATATACTCATAAGTAGGGCACGGAACTTTTGTAACGGAACGATACGATTTACCCCCACCACTTGTTCTCCTAGAAAACAAGTCGATGGCGTCAAGTCAACTCACCTCATCAGTTGTTGTTAACGACCGACAATCGGTTTATTACACGTCAGTGTCAACTGTCAGTACGATCTGAAAATATTAAAAAAAAATATATTTTATAACTTTAATTCAAACAAACATGATCCGATTTGTAATATCAATCACAAATCGGATACGGATATAAAAAAATTGCTGTTAACGCATATTGAAACAACCATCCCTAAATTTTCTTCTGTAAATGACGTTCTAGTTGACGTTAAAATGAGTTTGTACCTAGAAAATAATCTTTCAACATCACAACTTGTAAATGGAGCATAAATAAAATACTGAGCTATTGAACCATATTTTTCCTTAAGAGTTAAAGGTATATTGTTTTCGGCAATTTGTTGAACAATTCTCAAATCCGAACAACAATTTTACCACAAAGGGAAACTAAAAACAATTCTTAAAAAAACAATAATACAAACTCAAGCAGAACTCCAACTTCCAATTAAAGGTAACTAAAGAAAGATAAATAGCAAATTTGACGAAATTATGCGGATGAAAAGCGTCGAATACTGCACATTTGGACAACAGTGAAATCGTACTGACAGTTGACAATGTTGACATTGATGCGCAATAAAAAACCGATCGTCGGTCGTCAATAACAACCGATCATTTTCTAGGAGAACAAGTGGAGGGGGTAAATCGTATCATACCGTTACAAAAGTTCCGGGCCTTACTCATAAGTTATGAGTCATAACTTCAATGTTAATTTGTATGTTTAGTGTTGACGATAACAAACGAAAATAAATACAATAATAAGTAAATAAATAAATAAGAATTATTAATTTAAATTTACCGCCAAAATATCTAGTGATATTTTCTGGTGATTTTTCCTAGTGTAAATCTGACTTTCGCGTTTACTCCTCCTGGTTTAAAAACAGAGTATAGTCTGATTATACCGAAAGAGGTAATTACACACCAAACTATCACATGCACAATATGGAAAGGTATTTCGTGGATATTGCGAGGATAATCGTGGGCCCAATAGCGAAAGTTTTGTTTGTTTTGTATATGCACACACATTCAAATTTACAACTTGGCAGCTTTTTCTTTGAGAAACTACGCTACAATTGATAATAAATTGCATTAACCCTTCCTGAATTGTCTTTAATATATATATATATACAGCGTGTCCCGTATCTTCCGCATCAGAGCATTATACGATTGTACGATACATTATTCTGAAGCGATCTTTCTAATAAAATTTTTTCGAAATGTTTATAATAACCGCACGGGAACTGTTTAAACGAACTGTTTCTCGTCCAATCAGCAGATCGCAAATCAGCCTCAGGTAGTCGGTGCCTCCTTCGGCCGGTCCGCTACGCCGATGATAACTCGTTTCCCACGTGTACTCACCAATAGATTCGTCACGGAAAGAGAAATAAACTTTTTCGGTGAATCAAAGTCATCCGTTATTGGTCGTTGTTAAACAGTTCCCGTGCGGTTATTATAAACATTTCGAAAAAAATTTATTAGAAAGATCGCTTCAGAATAATGTATTCTACAACCGTATAATGCTCTGATGCGGAAGATACGGGACACGCTGTATATATATACACACCATATTGAGATGAAAGTTGGTTAGAGATTAATTAGTTGACTTATTTAAAAAAAAAGTATATTCTAAGAATGGATAAACTATTTTGAATATAAAAATACAAAATATGAAAATAAAATTAACAAAATAATTAATACATAAAGATTACCACCTCCAATCACGAAGTCTAGATTTTCTTAAAGCTTGTAAAGCTATCTCCGTTTTATTTTGAGCTTCAGTAAAAGCACTAAACCTATTTTTTCGTTCCTTAATGTTCGATTCCACAATAATATCGTGTTGTAATGCGGATTGAACACCTAAAAATTACTCAAATTACTTTAGAAAAATACTAATCGATAACAAATATTGTACCCTTTTTAGAAAACAATTTTCCTAAAACATAATCATCTTGATTATCATTAAAATTATTTTCTTCTTCGGCAAGTTTCCTACTTTCAATTTTAATTAAATTCTCAATTTTTTCACCATCAACTCTTCCACTCACATCAATACAATTTTTTTTATTCTTTCTTTTTAATATGTCAGGTTGTTTGATAATTTTTTTTGTAAATCCTTCGTAAATATCCTGAGCTTTATCCATATCTAATTTTTCTTCTCTCATACGGTGATAAATTGTCGATGTTTTTTCACAAATTTCCAAAGCTTGAGAAAAACTTGCCCCGGTTTTAAAATCATCTAATTTATTAACACTCGAATCAACATTTTCATTTAATTTTTTCCTATTATACTCCATTAATTCTTGAGGTGAGAGTTTTTTCATAAAATTTCTTTCGGCTTCTTTATGTTTCCTTTCCATTTCTTCTTCAAATTCATACGCAAATTTCTTTTTGTTTCTTAAATCATTTTCAGATTTACTTGCAATATTTTTAGCTATTTCTTGAGCTTTGCGTTTCATCTGTTCAATTTTATCTTCGGTAAAAGTAATTTTTTCGGTAATCTTTTTTGTTTTAGTTTCTTTTATTTGTTTTTGCTTTTCCAATTTTTCTTGAACGGAAACACGAGCTTTTTTAAAAATATTTCCAGTTTCTGAATCGTTCGAATTTGGTTCTTGTAATGAAAATAAATCGTGTAGATCGGATGTTGTAAAAAACTTTTGTGATTTTGGATCTAAGAGGACTTTATTGCTTAAAAGTTGTTTCCAAACTTGTCTTTGATATATCTATGAATTTATTAATTATTACTTGTTAAGCGATTTAATTTTTTGATTTTTACCTTTTCTTCGATAGTTCCAGCTGAAATTAACCTATAAATTGTGACTTGTTTGTCTTGTCCGATCCTCCAAGCTCTTTCTCGTGCTTGAGTATCTGTTGCTGGGTTCCAATCGGGATCATAAATAATAACTCGATCAGCTCCGGTTAAATTAACACCTAATCCACCGACTCTTGTGGTTAATAAAAAAACATCGAATGAATTATCTTGGTTAAATTTGTTAATTAATCCTTGTCTTGATGTAACGGAAGTTGATCCATCCATTTTTAAGTAACAATAACCTTCCGAAACTAGGAAACTCTCAAAAATTTTTATCATCGATCTACTTTGAGTGAACAATAAAACTCTATGACTTTGTTTTTTCCACATTTTTAATAAAGCGGAAACAACAATCATTTTACCCGATCGTTTATAATCAATATTTTTTTCGTTTTCTTCCTGATCTGTATCAAGATTCATTTTCGTTTCATCCAATTCATCTAAATAGGTTCTTGGGTGATTACAAACTTTTCTTAACATAGTTATTCCAACTAAAACTTGAGCTCGAGTGTGTTGTTCAGAAAACCAATTTTTATTATTATTATTTTTACCCAAAATAACCTCAACGTGAGAACTCTAAATCAACAAAAAAGAAGTTAAAATTAAAATAATTAAAAATACCACATTTTCCTTACTTTTAAAAATTCTTTATATAATTCTCTTTGTTCGTTACTTAAAGAACAAAATAAAACTTGTTCGCGTTTTTGGGGTAAATGAATATCTTCCTTCAAATCATTTTTACATCTTCTTAACAAATAAGGAGAAATCATATCTTTTAAAGTCGTTGCCATTGCTAAAGCTGTTGTTTCTTGTTCGTAAGTAGCGTTTGTATAACCACCCTGTATTATTGGTGTGACGAAGTGTTCATTGAATACTTGTAAAGAACCCAACATACTCGGACAAATAAAATCGAATAAACTCCAAAGTTCTTGAAGGTTATTTTGCATCGGCGATCCAGTTAAAATTAATTTATGAGGAGTTTGAAATTTTTTAACAGCCAAAGTTATCTATAATTTTGTGTGCTTATTAATGGCAAAAAAGTTTTTTTTGTGTGATTCTACCTTAGCTTGTGAATTTCTTATTTTATGACCTTCATCTAACACGATGTAATGCCAATCGAAATTTACGAGTTCTTTATGTAATTGCAACATTCCAAAATAAGAAGTCACCAAAACTCCTTTTGCTTTAAAAATGTCTTTAATTAATACTGATTTGCTTCCTGCAAATTTAAATTGTTAAATTTGTGCATTAAACGTTTTAAAATAACACGTGAACTACCTATAAAACTTCCTGTTGTATGTAAAATGGCTACTCTAATTTCTGGTGCCCAATCGTGAAAATGTTGAACCCATTGATAAATAACCGTGGTTGGACAAACAATTATAACAGGACCTAAACCTGTATATCTAAAAATAAGATTATTTAACATTATTAACCTTTTCGTACACGCGCGGATTATCAGTCGGCGAAATTTAAATTTCTAATTTCGCACTAGCGCATCTTCTGTTGGCTAGCTGTTTTAAAGGACAATGAATACAAACATTCGATACAGGCATACAACAAGCAATAATCACAATTCTAATAAATGTTAATATTTGTGAAATGTTGTCTGAAGACGAATGGCTAACTAAACCCGATCGTTTCTATACAGGTGCCCAGAAATTGCGTTCATATATTTAAAGGTGTGATTCTACATAAAAAATCATAAAGAAAAGTTCATATAAAGGTGTGTCCTAAAATGCTTCCTAAGGGAGGTAGAGCGCTTTGAAGAAGACGTTCAATATGAGGTTATTTCTCATTATTTCAAAAACTACTAGGGTTAGAAACACGAAATTTTGCATATCCAGCTATTTTTACGGGGTGAATACGATAATCGAATAAAAAATTAGAAGGAATGTGCAGTTGCGGAAATAAGGGATTTATTAGACAATTTATGTCCCATATTTTTTTTTGCTTTGAACTTTTCACTATTTTAACCTCAAAATTAGAATCTACGGAAAAAAATACATAAAAAATGTTCTGCTTATACAATGGTCTACGACCACTCGTTTTCAAGATAAATAATACTAAGTAAAATACTGCACACAAACATGTGTATTAAATTATCACTAAAAATCTTAGTAGGCTCCTTTCATTTGTTGATCTTTGCTGTCAAACGGTCGATAAAAAATTATTTTAGTGCAACAACCATTATAATTTACGTTTAATTAAATCAAAATGGTTCAATACTCAAACGAAGAGATGGCAAACATTCACTTTACGTACGGTAGAGCTGATGGAAATGCCAGAGAAGCACGATGATTGTACGCAGAACGATATCCAAACCTACAACTTTCCTGTGAACAAACGTTCGCTTCTATTCATAGAAGATTGTGTGAAACTGGGCGCTTTAAGCCAAAATCATGCACTACGAGGACTGTAGAAGTGGAAGAAAGGGTGCTCGATGCAGTAGCTATCAATCCTACGGTAAGCACTAGGAGATTATCGGTACAAGAAAATGTGCCGAAAACCACCGTTTGGGAGGTATTTAAAGATCAGCTACTGCATCCATATCATTTCCAAAAGGTGCAGGCCTTAAAACCCACGACAGCATCCCAAGACTACAGTTCAGTCGTTGGATTATGGAACAATGGCGCCATGACAGAAATTTTCCGGAAAAAGTGTTGTTTACCGATGAAGCTGGATTTACCCGAGTTGGCGTCATTAACTTCCATAATATCCATGTTTGGGCCGATGAAAACCCATGCAATGTTTTAGCCACGAAACATCAAGAAAGATTTTCTATTAATGTATGGGTTGGTATTATTGGGGATCATTTAATTGGTCCGCATGTACTTGATAACCGTCTCAACGGTACAACTTATCTTAACTTTTTGCAAAATACCTTGTTTGAACTAATGGAAGAAGTGCCGTATCAAACACAAAGGGAAATGTGGTTTATGCATGATGGGGCTTCTCCTCATTTCAGCGTTCAAGTACGGCAATATTTAAATGAAACCTACCGTGAAAGATGGATAGGTCGAGGAGCGCCCGTAGCATGGCCCCCACGTTCGCCAGACTTAAATCCCATAGACTTCTTTCTCTGGGGTTATCTTAAATATTTAGTGTATGCAACACCAGTTAACAATGTCGAAGAGCTAGAACAACGTGTAAGGGACGGTTGCAACACTATTCGAAACAATCAAGGTATTTTTTGGAAAGTAAGACGTTCATTAATTAAACGAGTGAGATGTTGCATTGACATGGATGGTGGAATTTTTGAACAATTCTTATAACTTCTTTTGGTGTTATTTGTTAAAAATTTAAGTGCTTTTTGTTAATGTTTTAAGTTAAACTTTTTATTTTTGTTAAATTGTTAATACGTTTTGTTTAAATTGTTTTTTCAAGGTTTTGGTAAAATTTTAAGTTATTATGAAAAATTAGTAATAATCATCTTTTGAATCATTTTGATAAAATTAACTATGATTGGAAAAAAATTTTGTACACAATATACGAAGTAATTTTTGATCACCCATTTGACAGCTTAAATCAAACCAATGAAAGAAGCCTATTAAGATTTTTAGTAATAGTTTAATACACATGTTTGTGTGCAGTATTTTACTTAGTATTATTTATCTTGAAAACGAGTGGTCGTAGACCATTTTATAAGCAGAACATTTTTTATGTATTTTTTTCCATAGATTCTAATTTTGAGGTTAAAATAGTGAAAAGATCAAAGCAAAAAGAAATATGGGAAATAAATTGCGCCCCCTATCCCTTATTTCCGCAACTGCACATTCCTTCTAATTTTTCATTCGATTATCGTATTTGCCCCGTAAAAATAGCTAGATATGGAAAATTTCGTGTTTCTAACCCTAGTAGTTTTTGAAATAATGAGAAATAACCACATATTGAACGTCTTCTTCAAAGCACTCTACCTCCCTTAGGAAGCATTTTAGGACACACCTTTATATGAACTTTTCTTCATGATTTTTTATGTAGAATCACACCTTTAAATATATGAACGCAATTTCCGGGCACCCTGTATAGATCTAGGTTAGTTCTAGTGATACACAAGTTTTAGTTGTTACTCTGCACCAAGTTGTTCTACACTTGGAACTTGTTTCTAACGATAGTTGTGGAGCTATCTAGTTTTAGTTCAATATAATACATTAATAATAATAAAAGTAGTAAATCCGTGCATATTTGAGCTTATGATGTAAATGAGTTAAGTTATATAGATTTAATACAAAAAAGTAAATAATAAACTTCGGCTTTTATAGACAATTGCAGACACAGTCCGCGGCATGTGCTGTATAAGTGAGAGTACTGGAAGGTTAAAAAACAAAAAAAAAACATATTTTACCTGCAATAATTAGAAACGAAACTGTTGTTACTTAATGCTGAAAAAAATGCGATAACCTGAACAGTTTTTCCTAACCCCATCTCATCGCCTAAAAGACCACCATGCGATTGCTTATGAAGTCTCCAAAGCCACTCAACCCCTTTTCTTTGATAACTATATAAATTATCCCATGTTTTCTTTAACATTTTTAAATGTTTACTGATTTTGGTAAATTCTAAACCTTCTTTACAATTTTTTTCTTCTAATTTTTTATAATACTCATTTAAACGATGTTTGTAATAACTTAAGTTCCCATCGTCGATAACCTTATCGACTAAACCAGTTTTTCGTTTTCTTTTAACACATTCACTTATACCTCTGTTATATTCTTTGTCGGGCAAACCATCATCGGAAGGAATGTAATCACTATCAGAATCTTCGTTTTTTTCTTTTTTAGACTCATTTTCACAGGCTTTTTCGACAGATTCCTTTGTAAATTTACGTTTTTTTCTTTTATGTTCTTTAAAAATAATTTTATTATTACGTTTTTCATCAATCAATGTTTTTTTACGCTCAAATTTTTTCTTAAGATCTTCCTGACTCTTTAAATACTGATTAATGTCTAAAAACCCACCAGAAACCTTTGCAACATTTTCGTTATCTTTGATTTCACCTTCTTCTTCATCCCGATGTTCAATGTCTTGAAAAATTTTCAACTCCTTTAAAGCTTGACCCTCCAAATTTTCATGTTCGTCGCCCCATACTTTGATATTTTCAATTTGTTGTAATCCAACAAGTTCAAACTGGAAATTAATAATGTTAGGTTATGTATGCTTTTAAGTAATTTTTTCTACCTCTACTGGAGTTGACACTGTATTGGAAGTTTGTAACGGAGGTAAATGTTCCATTTTTCAATGAATTATTTAATTAATTTTGTTGTTTTCTTAATGAAATTAAGATTGTATAGTTTTAAAATTTGTCAAGTTGTGAAATTGACAGTTTTATTCAGTTTTGTTAGTGACATCTAGGAAGATATTTTGTAATTTATATGAACATTTAAAATTTTTATTTTCAATCAATATTTTTTATTTTACAGTAAGATTACAAATAAATAACAAGATTTTAAGAATTTTTAATTTAATTTTTTTTTATTTTTAAATTTTTAAAAGTTAGTATCAAATTCATAATTTGATTTAAAAATCTTTTACAATCTGCTTGTTAATTCATGATATTTCCCAGGTTTGCCAGTTATTCGTCTGCTTTTAGCTACCCAAGATTGCTAAAAATCATCAAATAATAAAGTTAGCTTTAATAAATAGTTAGTAAGTACATACATTATAGTCAACACTAAATCCTTTTAAAACGAAAATTTTTTCAACTTCATCAACAACGAATTCCTGCTCTGTGTCTCTCATATTAATAAAGTTACAATTATTATTTAAATAATGTACAGAAATACATTTTCTAAAACCCTATAAAATAATTATTAGAATTGGTATTAATTTTATAAAGAGATATATATAAAACTTGAGTTAAATTTGGTCCTGATCCGTGAATTAAAAGTGGATGAAAAAAGATTGTATCACCTTTTTCCATTGGTAATTGAACAGGTTTAAAATGATTGGTATCCATTATTCCATGATAAATACTATTATTTAAAGGCTAAAAATTGGAATTAAAGCGTTAACTTCAATTACTGTTTAGTGTTCATAATTTTTACATTAGGATACCCATGTAACAATAAACTGGATTTATGTGAACCTGGAATAACCATAAGACATCCATTTTCTTCGGTCATTTTTTCAACAGCAGTCCATGAACCGCAAATTTTATTCTCAGGTCGGAAAGGAAAAAAATGTAAATCTTGGTGTAAAGGATGACTGTTTGTCAAAGAGTTTGGAGGTTTATTTATAAACATTGAATTAAATCCTGTTATCCCATCACCAATTATGCTTGATACAACGTCAACGATTCTTTTATCTCGAGCGTAATCGAATAAAACCGAATCATATAAAAAATCTTGTATCTAAAATTAATTTTTAAGAAAAAGGATTATAAAGAAAGTTTAGGATGATTATAACTTTGTATAAAAGACGTTCTCCTTTAAAAATCTTCTGTTTCAACAAAGAGTAATCTTTCACGACCGTTATTGCACTTGAATCGACGATTCCATTACAAATATCAATGAATCTTTGTTTGTATTTATCTAAATCTTCGTGATTTATTAAATTTTTGAAATAAATGTAACCATTTTCTTCATAAAAAATTCTTTGGGAGCTTGTTAAAGCTTTGTTGCTAACTGTGTAAATAAACATGCTAAAAATATTGTTTTTAATTTATAACTACTTTCACGGCCATTGTTAATTGATCTAAAACTAGCACTATCACCTATTACCAACGATTTAGAAACGATGTTTCCAGATCGTTGATCACTACAATACGTACGTCTTTCAAGACGGCTAAACCCAAATGATTCTAGTACTAGGTCTAGTGTTAGTTCTAATGATAGTGCTAATATTAATTCTAGTTTTAGTTCAATTGTTCAAATTTATTTAAACTTTCTTGTAAATAAAATTAAAACTTACTCAGCCATTTCTTGCTGTTAATTTTATATTTAATCTTTTTTTAATATAGTATTACTTTACTTAAAGACGTTCTCTTTATTAATTAACCATGAAGAATATAAGAAAATATCTTGTTTTTTGTTTATACAAAAAAAATGTTTATGGTTACAAATCTTAAATGAGATTACGTTTATTTAAGCATAATAAAATATAAAAATAATGATTACTTATTAAGTCTTTACAATTTATTTTGTACTTGTTGAAATTTTCCAAATGGTCCGTGAATAATCTTACTATTAAATTTAAAAGTATCCTAAAAATAGAAAGTTAATTCAAAAAAAAAGATTTTATTAATACTTACATAATATCCATATCCTACCAACTTAAACATCATGGTATCAAGTTGTTTACGAAGTAAATTTTGAGCTGTATCTCCAACATCAATAAAATAACAATCACTGTTTGCGTAATGAACAGATATACTTCTTCGAAACCCCTAAAATCACAACAAAAAAATTTTTTTTTCAAAAATAACTTAAATATTGCGTTACATTTGTAAGATTTGGCCCTGAACCATGCATTAATAACGGATGAAAAAACACCGTATCCCCTTTATCCATTTCTAAATAAACTTTTTCAAGGTGATCAAAGCCAAGAACACCATGAAGATAACGGTTATTCATAGCCTAAAACGATTATATAATATTTAAAAAATTTTTATGTTTATTTTTATTACATTTATTTGTCTATGTGGATATAAATCGAATTTATGCGTTCCAGGAACAACAAAAAGACACCCATTCTCTTTATAAACTTTTTCCAAAGCGGTCCAAGAGGCGCAGATTTTTTCGGCCGGGCGAAATGGAAAGTTATAAAGATCTTGATGCAAAACGTGTTTTGAGCTATCTTCGTGGGCATTCGGAGGTTTATTGAAAACGATTGAAAAAGTAGCTGTGATGTTGTCTCCGATTATACTCTGAATTACTCCGATGATTTTTTTATTTGAGGCGTATTGAGAAAGAATATCATCATATAAAAAATTATGAACTTTATAATAAAGATAAACACCATCGGTTTTTCCTTCTTGTGATAAAGAGTAATCCTCTATTTCCAATAAACCTTTAGGTACAATCACTTTTTTATTGATAATATCCAAGAAACGATCAGTATAAATATTAATTTCTTCTGAACTAAGCACATTCTTTATTACAATGTAACCGTTATGTTCATAAAATTCTCTTTGGTGATTATTTAAAGCTTTGCTACTTACGGTATATTTAAACTCGCTTAAAACAAAATTATTTATTATTATTTCCTTTTTATAAACTTTATTAATTTTCGATACATACCAAGGAGAAGAATTTAAAATAGAACTTGTAGGATACATAACAAAAGATGTTAAATACGTTAAAATCTAAAAACTAATGTTATTTTTAAATTCAAACTTGACCTATTTAATACTTAACATCGGTTATAGTTTAAGAAGTTACAAAGTTCATTGATTACAAAAAAAGATAGTGGTTTAAATAAACGTTAACATGAGATAAAAATGATTGTATTTGGACAATATTCTAGAAAACCGCTTAACATTGAGAAATGAATGAGAAGGAGAAGAAAAACAATACAATGCGGACATAATGATATAAAACTAATAATGCACTGATTAATTCTTTATTAACTTTAAGTTTTTACATCTAAATAATTTTGTTAATAATTTCTCTGATCACCAAAATTACTTATTTTTTATAATATGGAGTCGATTGAACACGGTGACAAGAGACAAGCGCATCTCCATTATAACCATTTGGACAAGTACACACTGCAATGTGTCTTCTCGGATTACATTCAGCGTTAACCCCGCATTGCCCATGACAAGGATTGACGCAGCTAAAAAAAAATTGGTAACTCACCCCAAACTTAAATGCACCAGTAACTTACGCATAATCAATACAAGCCCGATGATCACCACATTGCGAATCATCCGTACACTCTCCAGGTGTACAGGATGTCAAAGGATTCCCAACGTAACCAACAGGACAGGTACAAACTGGTCTTTCATTGTTTGATCTGTCGTAGCCAGGCGTGCATTTCGCGTTGCTTCCGCAAGGATTAGGTTCGCAAAGGTCCTCTAGAAAAATTGAATTTAATAATGAAATGAAAGTAAATTCAATAGTACGTACCTTTTGTGAATGGTCTGCATCTGACGAATGGATCACCTGTCATATCTTTCGGACATGAACAAATCGGTGTTAAACCTCTTAATTCGCAGTTAGCACCGATTCCGCAAGCGTTGTCACAAGGATTTTTACATGCAGTAATAAAGCAAGCAGGTTTATTTCTCGGACAATCGCTATCTGCATAACATTCAGCTCTGCAGGCTGAGAAAGGATTTCCATGCCAACCCTTAAAAGAATAGCATTAATATAACTATATTAAATAATTTAATAAAACTTTTGACAATTCATAAAAAGAGTAGATTTCTTATCATAATTAATAATGCTAAAAATAAATTTGTATTTATAAGGTGTACGACGCGATATGGCATTGAAAAAGTAGTACACTTACCTCGGGACAAACACAAATGGCTTGATGATTTCGAACGCCTTGACACTGTGCACTTTGTCCGCATTGAGTATAACAAGGATTTTGACACTTGTAATCAATGCAAGCCATTTGTGAACCGCAATCAGAATCTGCGTCGCATTCGTGGCGACATCCAGTTATCGGATCGCCTTTATATCCAGGGGAACATTTGCAAGTTGGGGTTTCGTTAATCACTTCACAGTTGGTGTTGACACCGCACGGACTTGGATGACATAATTCAGCTGAAATAAAGCATGTTTATACAGGATATTCTATGTCGAATAATAATAATCTTTCATCAAAACAAACTGTTAATTCATAATTTATAAAATATTTGAAAAGAGATTTGAATTTAGATTGTAAACTTTAATTATAAACTCATGGTACGTAAATATTATTATTACCGTACTACTTACCTGGATCGAATCTTCGACAACTCAAAGAAGGGTTGCCAGTATAACCAGATGGACAACTACAAACTGGAACATGTAGTCGAACCTCGCAATTTGCATTGATGCCGCAGACTCCATCACATGGATTAACGCATTTATCATTTTTGCACATTTGATGAGGACCACATTCGTAGTCACTTAAACATTCAACTCTTTTACATGATGAAAGAGGGTCTCCTATGTGACTTCTTAAACAGGAACAAACCGGTCTACCATCAACAATAGCACATTGAGCATTTTGTCCACATTTGGCGCACAAATTTCCACTCGGTAAACTGAGGGACGAAATTTGTGGAGATGTTAGCGCTATAAAATATAAGGATTTTTAACCTTTGTTTAATCAGTTTTTAATGTTAATTTATTATTTGTTATTAACAAATTTTAAGACAAAATGACCACGACGAAATTTATTGTGCAGATGAAAATGAAATATAGTTTTGAATTTAAAACTAGAACTAACACTAGCACTATCATTAGATAGGTACTAACATTAGACCTAGAACTAAAAACATTCGTTTTGCTTCAGACGCACGGCTAAACCCGAATGTTTCGAGTTCTAGGTCTAGTGTTAATCGTACTTTTAGTTCAATAAAACGTTAACTAGTGTTTACTTGGAAAAGGTTTCTGAAAAAGGTTGTCACTTGGTATCCGAAACGTCAAACACTTTTTCAAAAGACGCACGACTTAATCCGAAAATTTCTATTTCTAGGTCTAGTGTTAGTTGTAGTGATAGTGTTAGTTCTAGTTTTAGTTCAATTTACACCGGCCGGTACAGTTCAAACCAATCACCAAAATTAATTTAACATTCAAAATATAAATTTAGGTAATATAAACCTGCTCTTTGATAGTACGAATTTTTGTTAACGACGGTAGTTTGTCCATATTTATCCGTTATATAGACATTATCGTCTTGATAGTAACTGGGTGGTTTCACGTAATAACTTTTTGATGGCGAAGTAATTCGGTAACCATCATAATAACGGTAGGAAGGGTAATAATAATCACCAGAAAGTATTCTATATTGTCTTGAATAACTCTCACCTCTTGGAAATTGAAATATAACCAGGAATATTAATATTTGGTAAAAGGACCAAAATGGAGACATCTGAAAAAATGTTTATTAATTTAAATGTCTAACACTGCTCTCATAATTCACCCATAATGTAGTTATGTAAATCTTTAACTTCTAATTGAAAATTTTAATAGCTTACCTTCAACTCACTTAAGCTCGTTTATACACTTCCACCGCGAACGTTACAAAGAAACTAACGATGATCAGCAGTTGATTGTGTTCTTAAAAGAAATCGATGTTACCTTTTTAGTCACATTCGAACGATTTACGGTGGGCGAAACGACTTTCATAATATTAATTTAAATAAATTGAGCGCCCACAATTATGAATAACACGTAATTTCAGTTTTTATGGAATTGTTTGCTGCCAAATATTTCGATGCATCATAATAATTGAATTATCGTGTTATATTCTTAAGAGTTTTTTGTCGCGTTAAAAGCTAGTTTATTCGAAAATCAAAGTTCAAATTTGAATTGTAGATTACGTAAAATTAACTGTAAGTAAACTAAAATGCATCACCATTGAAAATGAAAGTATATTTTTTTATAATTTTATTTTTGCACAAAACGAGCTTTGCTCAAGTTTGGAGCGACAAGGTTGCTTGAAAACACGTGGTTAATTAATTTAAATTCATATAAACAAGTTAACAAAGAAATCGTATTAATTTTTCTGTATAAATCGAAAACTAAAAAAAAGTATTCGAGGTGTTCGAGGTGTATAATAATATTTATTTTAAAATTTAAATTTATCTACATCATTGCAATTTTTATGGAAATCTGAGCAGTCCTTCTATTTCATACACATTCATTTTTTCACATTCAAAAACAACGTGAAATACGAATAAGCAGAACTTAGAACCTGAAACATAACAAAATATGTTACAAATTTAACTTAATTTTATTTTTTAGTTAACATCGCTACCTTTAGAAATGTGGCCCGCGATAAATCACCTAAATTCATAGCGTTTAAAGTAAGCGGCTTTTGTGATCTGATTAGAATCAGTAAGATATCCTTTTGGATAGAAACGGGGCTGTTATACCAAGGTGTATTATATGCAGCGATTGCCAAACTTGTACTCTGTAAATGTAACGAACGAAACTTTATTTGTATTAGAAACAATTATTTAAAAAGCAGCAGTTTTAATTATAAATAATCCCTTCATAAATAAAATAAAGATAACCCTTCATACATCTACAATTTTGGTTGATAGTTTAAAGCGCAGTTTACAATTTGTATCTGCTGCGTTTATAGTAGCGAAAGATTTTAAAACATTGATTAATTTTCGAGAAAAACATTATTAAAGATAACCTTAATAATCACAAGTTTGTGTTAATTTTTTTAAAACCCCAAACCCTTTCTAAGAAAAACTTCTTTCTCAGTACTCTTTTACAAAACTATTTATAATGTGTAATTATACTATAATATTTTCTTACTTACTTCATCCATTAAATTTTGTCCAAAATGACAAATAGTGAATAACAAAAGTAACCAACCAGATAAATGCATCCCATAACGAACAGACTCAAATAAATCATCTTCCATTAAGATTTCAAACCCTAAAATGCTGATAACCAACGACGTTAATGTTACGTGAACCACAAGTTGACTTCCAAAAGACAAATTAATATTTTCAACGAATCTTAAAGAAATTAAATTGTCATACTAATTAACTAATGTAATATAAAAATTGCACATTACTTGATTATCTCGTGATGATATTCAACACAAAACTTAACCGTTTCGCTAAGTTTACTCGTCTTAACCGTCGATATTAACATGATATAAGAAAACAACTTTTTAAATTGAAGTTCAACGTGTCTTAACAAACCGCAAATCAAAATTGTTGAATTAACAATAACCAAACTGGACATAGCAGCAGTTAAAAATTGATGAATTACATAAATTTCAAACATTGGGCTTTTATCGTATCGATAAGGTAACCTTATTCGAACTATAACACCGCAAGGAATACCAGCTTCCTTCATGTATCGCGGTTTTGTAGCTTCGCAAGTTTCCACGTGAAGAGTTGGGGCAATAACGTAAATTAAAATTCCCGTTATCGTGTAAAAAATGAATATTTTTGAGTAAAAAGAAATTTTCAAATCTATAGCGATAATATCTAAATCGGAGTATTTTGTAAAGAGTTCAATTGATTTTATGATTTCTTTGATGCCTTTTCTATTCGATAAGAAACAAAGTGTCATGTACATACTTCCGGCGACGCAAACACCAGCTAAAACCACCTGAAATATTATCACTATATCCGCTTCTGGTTCTAAAATTATTAAAAGAACAGATTTGAAATTTTCAACAAAAAGCCTTTTATTTTTAATTAATTAAAATTAATTTTTCTCAATTTTTCATAAACCATTTACCTACTTACCAGTGAATATAAAAATCAGTTCGATAAATAAAGGTAAAACACTGGGTATTAAAAAAATATAAATAGAATACGTTTTCCAACTACGCCATTTAAGCTCGTCTATTTCCCCATCATTTAACCAAATGTTTAACATTTTTAACACTTTAACCGTGAAACCCATAAATTGATATTTAGACTCATCAACCATTTTTTAATTTTAAGTATGGTTTTGATTGAACCTCTATTAAAAACTGGTCGTACTTAAATTTTTCGATTGCTTTTATATCATCACAAACTAATTGTAAATTCCCTTTAAGATATTTAAATTGACGTTATTCGTGTTTCAATGTTAACTGAAGACCTAAAGCATCTAATTGTAAGTTGTAAACTTTGTAGTTGAAAGGAAGCTTTTGAAATTAATTCAATCTGTGGGCGTTTTAACGACGATTGACACGTTTTCGTTTAAGTCTCTTAAATAGAGACTTGACAAGACTTCTGTCTTAGATTGTGTATTAAAAAAGTGAAGTTTTAAATGAAATGACAGGATAATGTATGGTGTGGATCCTCTGGAGGAGGTCTTAAGATGTCTCGTTATTGAGTTAAGTTATTGATTCAGTTCGAAATAAGGGTTGAAATGATATAAAGAGAATTTCAAGCATAAATTTTCCACAGAATTCATTTGTGTACATATTGTAACCTATTTTTGGTTTTCATTATTAATACAATATAATTATCTATGATATTCATAATCATAACTTCAAAATGAGTGAAATAAATTAATACAATGTTGATTTAATTTAGTTTGTTTTAGTGATTTGATTAAAAGGTTGATATTTGAAAATAAATTTTTAATAAAATATGCAACCCAACTAGCATCTATGCCTATTAAGTAATGTGTATTTAATTTTAATAAATTTTGTTCATTTTTTTCTACTATTAAAAAGTATAAAAACACATTAATATCCCAAAATGTCGATTAGAATTTACTAATACATCGAATGACTTTAAACGACATAAGGGTGGCGAAATTGAAAGTTCTTATGAAAATTTTGGGTATTAAGTTTTCATATAATAAATTACAAAGAATAAAAATTATTCTTGGTACCTAATATCTCAATGTATTACAAATATGTTATACCCTTGTTATACTTATCTTCTTGCTGAGGGTATAATTAGAAGTTAAACATCATAATAACAATGAGTATTCTTTAAGTACATCGGTTGATAATAACTCTTAATTTACAAAATTAATTCAAAATAAAATTTAATAATTTTTATCAGCAAAGTCAAAATACTTATTGTTAGTTCCAAGACTTATTGTTAGTTCTATTTGTCGAAGCACACGAACCTTAATAATTAAGGATAATAATTATTATTTTCTGAAGTTAGCCAAGTTAACTTTAATGAAATTTTAAGAGAATTCATTTAATAAAATTATGTGCTCTAAATAACAAATCAATTGCATTTTAAAATTCGCTTAAGAAAAATTATATAAACAAATTTTTATTAAAAAACTAAATAAATTTTATTATCGCTTCTCTTTCGATGCATTTACAAGATTAAAAAGATCAAAGATATTACACGTCATTGGAATTAAACTTGAACTGTCATTCGAATAAAACGAGCGTACTTTTTATAGGTTATCTGAGTTCATTGTAAACGAGTCCATTACGGTGATATCACCACAAACGGTGAAACAAATCGAGTAAAAATGGGTTTTTTCACTAAATTAATGCGTTTCGTTACCCTACGCGTAGCTGAAGGTATTGTGATCATTTTGTTAATTGCTTTCATGCCAAATTTACCGCCGTATTGTAAAATATCAAATTCACGAACGTAAGTTAAAATCTTGTAAATTCTCCGCGTAATATTAACCTTTACTGTACTATTCTTTTAGGATAACACCTTCTATGCCGTTAGAAGGGAAATTAGCCTTAAATAATAAATTAGACAATGTTGAAATTTGGCATAAAGGACAACTGAATGGTCCTGAGGGTTTCGCCGATTACGATGGGGAATTATACACTTCATTGCAAAGTGGAGAAATCGTTAAATTAATAGGGGAACATATAATACCAATTGTTCAATTTGGAAAACCTTGTAAAGGACCTTATCAAGAAAAGATCTGTGGAAGACCTTTGGGGATTGCTTTTGATAAAGATGGGTTTTTGATTGCCGTCGATGCTTATTATGGTATTTTTAAGGTTAATGTAAAAACAGGTAATTATTTGATAGGATGATAATCCAAAATGTTTTTATGTTGAATAAGAGTAATCAAAATGGTAAATTAGTTAATTACATTAATTGACATGTTTATATACTTTTATTTAGTGCCAACTTTAACCTTGAAATACACTATTTGTCTTATCTCAACATACTTTATGTTCAAAATTGGATTATTTTTTTTTAAATTTTTTATAGGAGATACAACTCAATTAATCTCTGTTGATCAAGAAATTGCTGGCAAAAAACCAAAGCTACCAAACAGTATTGCTTTAGCTACCAACGGAGACATTTTTTGGAGTGACTCAAGTACTGAATTTTTACTCCAAGATGGAGCAATAGACTCTTTTGCTGATGGAAGTGGAAGGTTAAAGAAACACTTTAAAATAAAATTAAAACAATTCTTACTTTTTTTCTTATTCAAGATTAATTCATTACAACGCAAAAACGAAAGAAAACACCGTTTTAATTGATAATCTTCTCTTTGCTAATGGTGTAGCATTGTCTGAAGATGAAGATTTCGTTTTAGTTGTTGAAACTGGAGCCAGCGCAATACATAGGTATTACTTGAAAGGTCCTAAAAAGGGAAGTAGTGATCTGTTTATTGATGGTTTACCTGGGTTGCCAGATAATTTAAAATCTGATGGAAAGGGTGGATTTTTCGCCCCATTAGTCGCAAGTCGCGATTCTGAAAACCCAATTCCTACACAGTTTTTAGCGCCGTGGCCATTAATTCGAAAATTTATCTCAAGAATTTTCGGTTTAACCGAATTTGGATTCAACTTGATTCAAAAAATTTATCCAAATGAATATGCAGAAAAAGCTATTCACTTTGTAAGTACTTAAAATTACCTTGAATAACATTGATTTCAACAATAAAAATATTTTAGGTTGGTCATTTTTCATCATTATCACTTTTATTGCCAAAGCGTGTAACTATTCTACATTTATCAAAAAATGCGGAAATAATTCAAAGTTGGCATACAACGAATAAAAAAATCTCTGCGATTTGCGAAATGCACATTTTTAAAGGTCAAGTTTATCTAGGTACGCCTTTTAATGATTACATCGGAAGAATTTCCGCTGATAAATTGGGATTGGAAGGTTACGGACTAAAAAAAGAACCGGTCAAGGTTACTCCTCAGCCACCTAAAACAGAAACGATCACGAGTACAACACCAAAACCGACCACTACAACCGAGAAGCCGACAACAACGACTCCAAAACCGTCCATACCGCAAAATATAAAAGAAGAAAACGTACAAAAATCAAATAAAAATACTGAAAAACCAACTGATAATAATCAGAAACCAATAAAAACTGGAAAAGTAAAGGAAAACATTCAAAAACCAACTGAAACAATGAAAAAACCAAAACCTACAACCACAGAAAAACCAACTGTTACGCCACAAAAGCCAACGAAACAAAAGAACGATGTTCCCATTAAAGAAGTAAAAAAAGACATTAAAGAAGAAGTAAAAAAAACCGTTAAAGAAGACATAAAAAGTACTGAGAATAAGAAAGATGTTCCAAAAACACAAGAAACACCAAACGATCGTAAACAAGAAAATGTAGAGAAAACTAAAACAAAGAATGAAAAGGAAACTGTACAAAAAATGGGTGATGGAGTAAAAGACAAGGTAAAAGTGAGTGAAACTAAGACCAAAGACACCAAAAAACGTATTGAGTTGTAATTTTGAAGATATATTTGGTTCTTTTGTTTAACTATTTCTATTTTTTTAATATGTTAATTTGATTTTTGGTGATACTGCTATCTTTTAATATAAATTTCTTATTATAATCTGCTTGGAAGAATCAAAAATAATACTTTCTAAAAATACTTTAAATGAATTCGAAAACGTTAATTGGCGAACATATGGCAGCTACAAATATCATAATAACAATCACTTTCACATTCCATATTTCATCATCTGTGATTTTGTTCGTTTTTATATGATTAGTACATTGTTTTTTTTTTTCGTTTTCTTTGATATTTTCTTCAACGTGTTTTTATTGTTGAGAAACAATTCTTTGGAACAAAATTATCTGAAACTTCCTGAACTTAAACGCACATTTTTGGCAATAATCAGTAAAGTTAATGCTGGAGAAGTTTTTTAAAAACTTTTTTTGACCTTGTTTACCTTGAGATTATTTAATTCGGAGCTACACTGAATAGATTTGAAACTTAGTACTAAATTTTTGTATATTTAAGCGTTTAAATTGTGGTAGTTAATCGCTACGGGTTATTTTCAAAGGCATTTATGTTCTATTTTTTAAGTAGTTCTTTGTTTAATAATTTGTTTTTGTTCATTGTTGTACTGAAAGTTAATTAATAAAGAGTTCCTTAAAAAATTAAATATATATTTTTTTCTATGTGTTTATTAAATTTTCTTAGAATAAAATGAGGTATGGAAGTTATGTGGTAAGGCTGAGGTGGTCTTCATCAATGCATTAATTGAAGAGTTCAGATTTCTTACACATGTTAAACCAGTCTGATTAAATTTATGTGTATTAAAATTCACTTTTTTCTTTCAATATACAAAATTTATTATTAATATCATTTGCTTAACAAACATAAAAATAACGAACCTATGCTTTTTCGATACTTTTAATTAAACCCATTCCTCTGTTGTAAATATCTTCTATAATAGCTTCTCTATTTAACACCAATTTGTCACCAACTTTTTTCTTACAATTTACATTGCCGATCTAGAAAAAAATAAATTAAAAGATAAGCATGCAAAAAAATTTTTGACCCAACCTTAAATTCTTTTGGTTCTAATTCGCTTTTAATCCATAAAACTCCAATAGTTTCTCCACCATATGAATCATGGAAGAATAATGCGTATTTTCCATAAATTACCTTTAAAAATCGGTTTAAAACAAGGACATTAAAAAATGTAACTCTAGAAAAAACTTACTCTTAACTCTTTCAAAAACTTTTGAATTGGATTAAAATCGATAATTGGAAAGAATTTAGAAACATTTCTATCATAATTTTCTATATCAACAGATTTATTAACATTTTTAAACGGTATTTGTTGATATTTTAGCGGATTTAAATGAGATACCAGATTAATTATTAAATCGTAGCCTTCCAAACTTGGTTGAAACAAATTCTTAAAAAGTATAAGGAACAATTAAATACTGAAGGGGTAAATTAATAGCATAAATTGTTACTTTTATTTCAAATTTTTTCCATTTAATTGAAATATCATTTAAGTAGGTGTAAGCAGCTTCTGCTAAAATTGAAATCCTCCTTAAAATTTCTTCACTAGGCCCTCTTTTCGAAAAAATAGACTTTCCATTGTCATATGGAGTTACAATGTACAAAAACGGTAAAGACGAACGATTATTTATAAAATTACTTTCAATTTCATCCAAACGTGATTCTAGAAAAAAAGTTGATTTTTTATTTATTAAATCTAACCCAACGGCCGCGTTCATTAGGAAATTCAGTAATATAATGCACTAAGTAATTTACTTACTTTCAATATCCTCATTAAAATTAACAAGAATAAAATCGGTTTTTGGGTCAAAACTAGCAACATGCTTTAAAAATCGAATGAATCCAATTTGAGGTAAATTAAACTTATTGAAAGAGTTTTGATTTATGTATAAAGAAGCATTCCATAAATCGATTATTATATCCGACATGTGATCATCATCAATCATTTGGGATCTTAACCAACGTTTAATCAACGTTGAACAAGAACCAAAACTCGGATTTTCCTGATGAATTCTACAGAAATTAGAAAAAACATTTAAATTAATTTTTAAATTCCAACAATTACTTACCCATTTAATGCGCTTATTATTTTCGGTAAAATTTGTGAATTTTTTTCTAATTCAAAACATTCTTCGGTTTCTTGATAAATAACCGCCCCCTCGGAGTTTATTGACTTCTTCAATAAAATTAATTCTTTTTCAATGAAAAGTTTAAATCGGAAAACTAAACCTTCATAAAAGACTTGTAAACAATCAAAATTGGGTTGAGTTATGATTTTGTTCTTGAGCTCTTCGTTTAATAATGAAGAAATTTTTAAATAAAATTCACATTTAATCGCTCGAAGTGCTTCAATTTCGTTCGGCCAAGCTGAAGATCTTGATAATTTTATAACACATTCAATTGGGTAAACGTATTTAGGAACGGCTTTAAGTTCTTTTACATTATTAAATATTACATTTTGATCTAAATGTGTTGTAATTTTTTCGTCGCATTGATAATTAGTTGAAATGGGAGGAAATAAATGTGTGTAACAAAATACAGGGGAAACTCCTTGAATACTATTTATGGTTAATTCCAATTTTAAATTTCTCATTTTTTCAGATAAATCATCAAAAATATGTTTTACTTTTAAGCAGGCTTCTTCGTTAGTTCCAGATGGAAAAGATGGTTTTCTAAATGTATCTGCTACAAACTCTTCAAATTGATTCCCAATCAATTCGATATTTAAACCGTATTTCTCTTCTAATACATAATTTATAATGGTAGCATAAATATTTCTACGATCTTGAATTGTTTTTCTTGGAAAAACAGCAACTTCTGCGGCCGTGGAATCTTGAAATCTTCTGAAATCAGAGAATTTACCCCAAAATTCTTTAAATTCTTTGACTTCAATCGGATTTTCTTCAGAAGGGCCCTTTTCTATGGTATTAAAAGCTTTCTCCGGATTTAAAACGATCCCAATTAAAATCATTTGTAATTTATTATTAAAATCGTAAAATATTTTTGGGGTTATGTGAAAAACACGATGATTTAAAGCTTTTTTTAAAAGATCTTTAATCTTTTTTGTGATCAAATAATCATAAAAGCCATAATATTTCCACTTTTCCGGAGCATTCGTTTTTTTAAAAATTACATCCAAGTTAAAATTATTAATTTTTACAACTGCATCAAATTGGAGAAGGAACGAAATTTTAGTGTTAAACAAATAACTAAATGAATTAAAATTATTGCTATCTAAAATTTCAAGGGCTCTTTTAGCTTCGTTTCGTATCGTTTGGTAATTATCGAGATCAAGAAATGATGTTAAGTTAAAAAAGCCGGTTTTATCAAGAAAAACAACATCGTAATTATTTTTAAATAAGTTCAAATTTTCAGAAAAATTTTCCAGCGAATCGTTTCTTATATATATTGGTTCTTTACTCCAATCAGAATTTATCAAAAAATACCAAAATATCCTAACAATTTGATAAGAACTCATGTTTTCATTAATTTTCTTCTTTTCGATTAAATACCCCACAAGAAATAATACTATTTCATAATTAAATCCATTAAAACAATCATTTAATTCTCTTAAATTTAACCAAATCAAAGCCAATTTAAGTCCATCTTGAACATTTTTAGAATTAATTTTCGATTCTAACCAATCGTAATTTTCATTTAGCGTCAAATCTCTTGCTAAAATTGAATTGTAAAAAAGTGTAGGAACATTTTCGTAATCTTTAACATTCACAGACACAAAATTTTTATCAAAATCAATTTTCATGTTGTTCATATCAGGCACAACTCTTCTTAACTTAAAAGTATTTGCTTCGGCCGTTAAAAAAACGTTAATTTTGATGTTGTTTAAATGTTTTATACAAATGTACGGAGAATATTTTAACTTTTTATAATAATTGATGCAAAAATCATATTTATTCCAATTCTCAACTTTTTTGAAGCCTGCAAAAAGATATTGAATATAAAAATCTCTTTTCACTAAATAACGATTATTCAAATAATCTTTTTCTTGGAAAAATTTTGTGGGAATGCTGATATTTATATTCACATTAAATTCATCTTTTTTATTTGTAATACATTCAAGCTTATACAACCCAAATAATTTGTACTTTTCTGGTTTAATAAATTCAATATCGTTTAAATTGAACTCTTTATCACATTTTATATCGAGTGAATCAATCTTAAATATCCTTTTATGATCAACTAAATCGTTGAAATTTTCCATAACTTCTTTAAATTCGTTCCAAAAGTCCTCAACTTTATTAATGTACCTTTTTGAAACGTTAATCTTCCCCAATAATTCCTCAATTTGTAATCTCATTAAACTCGAGGAATATAAATTTTCAGTTTCTTTTAATTGATTCAATTCATCCGTTGTTGGTTGTTTATACAAATCTTTTCGAGCTTTTTTATTCATTTTACCTTCATTTTCGGACACTTTTCTTTTAGAGTCAACCTTTTCTTTATTCTTATTTTCAGTAGAACTATCACTTTCATTTTCAGGTTCTTCGTAATTTTCCAAATCGCGAAAAATCATTCTTCAAGATAATTGATTATACGTAATAGGATACGTAGCTTTGAAAAACTTACTAAGGTTAAATATTTTGTACATAACCTTAAAAAATCACGTGTGCTTATGCCGTTTTAAATCTTTTTAAATGTCATAACAGAAAATTTGTTTCGATTGATTGTAGCCAAGGTCTGCAAAGTGCATTGTACAATACGCTGATTGTAGCATGTTTTAGAAAATTGATGTTTTGTTAATTTATTTTATTTTTCATTTTCACGAGTTTAAATCCTTTATTCATATTAAAGGAAAAATAATAAACAAAATTATTTTAAACCATAAAATTTATCGTTGTAATTTAAAAAACATATTTCAAGTACTAAACGTGTATTATTTTGTAATTCAGTGCACCAAGTTAATATTTTTTTATATTTAAAACTGAAAACACTTTTTTTCCGATAAAATGACGGTTATTTTTCAAATGAAATATCCCGCCAACACAAAATTTAATTATCCAATCACAGCATATCTTTTTGTTTGACATTTGACATTACGAGTTTAAAACTGGTCGTTCTGTTTGGAGCTATCAAATGATGTAAAGTTTTGAAACTTTTAAAAGCGGTTTGTGATTCCTTTTAATCATACCGATGATGTTTTTAAACGATGTACACAAAAAGGACGAGATTAAAAATCTTGCTGTGCAAGATTTACGTGGTTTGGGGATAAAATTTCGCGTTAAAAAACCATCTCGACAGAATATACAGGTTTGTTATTTTATCCATTTCAATAAATAAAAACTATTGTTTTCTTTTTGATTTGTTCTGTTTTGTAGAAAACGAAGTCAAGAAAAGTGTTCAAAGTGCCTTTACAAACGCTACCGATGAAGACAGTTACTTTGGTTAGCGGCCAGCAATTGGTGGTACCAAAAATTTTAGATGAAATGTGTTCCTTTTTATTGACAAAAGTTAAGACTGAGGGTTTATTTAGGAAAGGGGGTTCAAAGTCACGACAAAACGAAATAAAGGTATTGCCAGAATTTGACTTAATTACATTAAACTTTATTTTAGCTCTATTTCTAATTTTATTTTAATTTTTGTTACAGTTATCATTAGATGCTGGATGTTATTTAAGTGACGATCATCATGAAATTGACGTAGCGAGTGTTCTAAAAACTTTCTTTCGTGAACTACCCGATCCTTTAATTCCTATTACATTTCAAGACACATTATTACATTGCATTATTTTATCTCAATCTAACTTACATGCCATACTTTTAGTTTGTCTTTTATTACCTTCCGAACATCTTAACATTCTAGCTTATCTGATGCAGGTAATTCAAAAAAAATTTAATAAGAAATTAATTAAATAAATTAATACTTTTGCTTAATTTATTTTTGTTTTAGTTTTTATATCAAATAACCGAATTTTCAAACTATAACAAAATGGACGCTTATAATTTAGCCGTTGTTATTGGCCCCACATTACTTCCTGTTGAAGAAAAAGTTGCACCAAGTGCTACTCATCGCATAAATAAGTTTTGTGAAGTTTTAAAGGTATTTTTAATTTATTGTAATCATTTTTGATTAAAAAGAATGCTTGTTTAGTTGCTAATTGAAAATGCAAATCAAATTGGTTTTGTTCCTGAGGATATAATTGAAAGGATTGCATTATCTTGTTCATCCGCGTCTTTAACAGATGAAGATGGTGCAATTGTAGCATTGAAGAAAAAGAAGAAAAGAAGAAGTGGATCGTTAACAAGAATGTTGAATGGTTTAAAGAAGATTGTGACAAGTAAGTCGGGAGAAGGTGGAGGTAGCCAAGAAGGAAATGGTAGTCGGGAGGTTGTAGCAACTCCAGATTTATTAGTGACACCGTTATTGACTCGATCCGCAAAAAAGAGGAAGTTTGATGGAGCTGGTTTCTCTATGCGAAAAAAGTATGTTAATTATATGCAATAATAACAGTTGTAACGTCGTAATTATTTATTATTTTTTTAGGAAGGACTTGATTACGAAACTTCCGCAAAGTTCAACTTTAGCAACACCATTTAATCCAAAGTAAGTGATTAATATTTTCTAAACACACACACAACTAATCCAAACATTATTTTTTATAAAAACCAGAACAAAAGAAAAGGACAAAAAATGGTTATTGAAATCCAAAAGTAAATCGATCAAAACAAACGAGGAATCTGTATCAATATCATCACGTTTAAGTGCTTTAGGAACAAAAACGATGTTAGAAAGGCGTTGGTCCCAATTAAGTCATGTAGCCGATTTCAGGAAAAATAAAAAACGAAATTCATATGGTGGATCTTCACAATCAAATTCCGATATCTCCAAAGAAATTGTTCAATCGACAAATCTAGATCATCTCAATGAAATTAAAGAAATCGCTAATTTACGGGAAGAATCAGATTATGTAAAAATTCCAAGGATGGAATACGAAGAGATAAAAAGTAGAGTATCAGAAATTGAAAGAAGGATATCAATTGAATTAGAAAGTAATGATAAATTTCCTGAAGAAATGATTACTAAAAATATTGACAATATCGATACAGTTAAAAATGTTCAGTGCGTTTATGAGCACACCTTGGAACAATTACAACCAATGAGTCCAACTGCAGATCAATTAGCTAAAAGATTAAGTAGAGAATTAAAAATACGGAGGTCAACCGAACAAAAAGTTATTAGATCGCCCAGCGCAAGAAAAATTGGTACATTAAGGCGAAGATCTCGAGATTCCGATCGACAAAAATTGATTAGAAACAAAACTTGGCACATTTCAAGCACTCACAACAGTCCGATAAGTAACACAAATCAATTAAATCATCCAATCATCCAAAAAGAAATTCAATTACCTATAACTCCAGTTTTAAGCAATCCGCTAACACCAAAATCCTTAGATTCGAATCGTTACTCATTAAGATCGTTATCTTTTAATGGAAGTTCATCACCGTCTATAACAAAACCTAAAAAGCGTTTAAGCGATAATTGGAAATCAAGTAAAGAATTTTTTGAAAACTCACAACAGTCTAGTTTATCATCTTCATCAAATTTTGATGCAAGTGAAAGGTGCCGGGCTTCTTTGATTCGTTTAAGAAATCAAAATGCGGGGATGGTTTTGGCTAAAGCTCGCCTGTTTGACGATCTCGTTGATACTGATTTATCGAATCCTAATATAAATAATTCCAATCCAATCCCAAATTCTGTGAAATGTACCCCCAATTTAATTCCAAGAGTGCAAACAAATAAATTGGGTGCGATTAGACAGGTGGATCGGCAATCGAATCGAATTAGAGCTTTAAAAGCCGAAGAAAATACAAGAAGGCTAAAGAAAAATACAATTAGTCCGAGAAAACGGATGACAAAAAGTCCAAAAAGGCTTCAACGTTTAAGAAACGATCAAGTTGCAGTGGTGATCGATGAAGGTAAAGTGGTAAATAAGGAAAACGACTTAAAGGACGGTTGTGTTTTAGGGGTTTATGGAAAAACGAGGGGGTCTCCATTAAGGGATATGAATTTTAGGGATGTTAAGGATTCGAGTTTAACTCCGAGAGCTGCAGTACCGCATATTAAGAGACCATTTAATGTTAAATCACCAAAAAGACTGAATAGGGGGATGTTATTGCAACCAGAGAAAAACACACCTTTAAAAGTTATTGCTACGATTCGTGAAAAATACTAAATAAAATAAAAATTGAACAAAATTGCTCAAACATTAATAACTATATTTAGTATGGAAGTTTTTTATTATTAATGATTTTTGTTACTTATTATAATTTGTGTTCATAATTTTGATTATTTTCTTATTATTATTTTTTCAACTATTTTATTATAAGGATTTTTTTATTATTCCAATTTGTTTCTTGAGATATGTAGATATATATTTTTTGATAATAAATGAATTTTGAATGGGGAGCTTTAGATTTTTTGTTTGATGTGCCTAATATAAAACCTTAAACCCTAAAACAATAACATTTAGATAGAATAAGTTAAAATAATAGTTCATGTATTATTGATCTATTTAGCGTATGGCATCAAGACACAACGAAAACGGAAATCACAATCAGAATACAAAATACATATAAGACAAAATATAATATGAAATCAATATCATTATACAATTGATAAATGTATACAGAGATATTGATTCCGGAGTCGCCAACAAGAAATCTTCAGGAAGTCCATCATAGAATCAAATTCTTATTAAAATCAAATTTGGCAAATTCTTATTAAAAGATCTTTTAATTACGTATTTATAAGAATCTAAATCTGGCGCTTTATAAACTTCAACCAATCATAAGTAACCACGACTGTTAATTGAAGCGATCCACTACTAGATGGACACACCAATCGTGCTGATTTGACGTTTCTTTGACAGATATGGTGGAGAAGTTGACAAAACACGTATCTTGAAACAAAACGACTCATCAAATTTAGTGGCGACGTTTTTACTAGTAATTTTCGCGGTGTAATGTTAACGTAAAAACCAAGCAAAAAATCAAAATGAGACTGATCGGGATTTCGTTGTTTAGCATCGCACTTACTGCCTCTGTGATTGCGAACGCCTATTATCAAAAGAAACAGTTTTACCCTTCGGTTGTGTATATTACCAAATCTAATCCTAGTATGGCTGTAAGTTATTCAAATTTTCAATAATTATTCAATAAATTAAGTTATTTAATTTCCATATTATCTACAATTTCTTTCTTTATAGGTTATGTACTGTCAAGCTTTCATTTTGGTGTTTTTAATGGGTAAATTAATGAGAAGAATTTTCTTTGGGGAATTGAGAACATCAGAATTTGAAGTAAAATGAAATAAAATAATACAGTTTAAAGATATCTTTATTTTTGATTTTAGCATTTAATGGAAAGGTCTTGGTATGCAATAACAGAAACCTGTTTGGCATTTACTGTGTTTCGTGACGATTTTAATCCAAAATTTGTTGCTTTATTTACTCTATTATTGTTTTTAAAATCATTCCATTGGTTAGCAGAAGATCGAGTGGATTATGTACGATTATTTAAAACCAATCTGAAAATGTCTTAATAACTGTGAATAATTCTTTTTAGATGGAACGTAGTCCTATAATCGGTTTGCTTTTCCACATACGTGTTTTATCGTTACTATTTGTTTTGGGAGCCTTAGATTTTTATTTTATTGAACATGCTTATTACTCAACAGTAACAAAAGGAGCATCTGTTCAATTGGTTTTTGGTTTTGAGTATGCCATATTAATGACAATGGCTTTAAATGTTGCCATTAAATATGCACTATATTCCGTTGATTTAAATAGCGAAACCCCATGGGAAAACAAAGCAGTTTTCCTTTTATACACCGAACTGGTTATGGGTTTTATAAAAGTAATTTTATACTTAGCTTTTGTAATAATCATGGTTCGCGTTTATACTTTACCATTATTTGCGTTTAGACCAATGTATTACACAATAAGAAACTTTAAAAAGGCTTTTAATGATGTCCGATTATCAAGAAGGGCTATTCACAATATGAACACTCTTTATCCAGACGCTACCCAAGAAGAATTATCTGCTGGCGATAACGTTTGTATAATTTGTAGAGAAGAAATGACCACTGGATGTAAAAAATTACCATGCAATCATATTTTTCACACTGCCTGCCTTCGTTCATGGTTCCAAAGACAACAAACATGTCCTACTTGCCGTTTAAATATCTTAGGGGCCTCTGCAAACGCTGATAGACAAAGGCAAGGTCAAAATGTACAACAGAATCAACAAAACTTACAACAAAACGGTTTGCCTGGCGGATTAAATGGTTTCGCTTTTGGAGCGAATGGATTTTTGGCTCCAAATGTTTTCAATATTTTTGCAAATGTTAGAAATCCACAACAACAACAACAACAAGGAAATCAAGGAGCGCAGAACAATAATTTGCCAAATAACGGAAATAATAACAACAATCAAGTTCCCACGAATACCCCGCCAACACCTGGGCCACCACCCCCATTTCAAATGCCACCTTTTCCATTTATGAACCCATTCATGACTCCTCCACCAATTCCACCCCAAAATTTGGCTTCATTAACTAGGGAACAACTGCAACAACTAGAAGGAAATGAAAGGGCTAATGTTGAAGCTAGGATACAGTGGCTTAGGAATATCAACGTAAGCTTTAATTAATTTGTTTTAATAATTATTAAGGTTTCTCTGGTATAGGTTATGTTAGATGCAGCAGTAATAATGCTTCAACAATACAGCGCAGCTGCAGCTGTCTCAATGGCAGTTCCAAATGTAACCACAACAACAGAACCTACAACTACTTCTGCAAGTTCGAATAGCTCGATTCCACAGCAGCCAACAGCATCAACATCGTCTGAAGGTGAAAATGCTGCTTCTTCTATAGTAGATTCAACGGCGACTGCAGCAGGTGACAGCAACATTAGTAAAAGCGATCCTATTCCCGGATCATCAACAAGTGATGCGGCGACAGCAGCAGAAGAAGAAATACGCAGGAAAAGGCTGCAAAAATTCGAACAGCAAACGAGTCAGGACTAAAAGATGAACGAAAATACGACAAAACATTCAAAAATGAAAAATTTTTGACTGAACGGCCACTTTTTGGAAAATTAATTTATGGTTTTACATTAAACCTTAAAGTTTTGTTATAGATTTGTGTATAATTAATATATATTTTTTGAAAAAGTGTTTTGATTTTAAAGCTACACTAAACATTTAGGGTGAAAAGTGGTGAAGGATCTATTGTTTTTGATAACTTAAAACCATCTGTTAGTGGCTATGTTAAAATGAAAAAAATAAAGAGGAAAGGAAACTTAAAATCTTAAACACTAAAAGGCTGTTGTTTAGTTTATATATAAAATATAAATGTATATTAATAAAATGAACAAGAAAAGAATTTATGGCTTGTTTTTATTTTAAATTACATTTAAATGTAACATAAACAACTTTGAATTATTTTCCTGTCAATTCGAACTTTGATCCAAACAAACCCAACCCAAATCACCCTAAATGAGGAAGATGCATTGTTTTTGTTTATAACATACACGTCTACATTCATACTTATTCACCATCTTTAGAGGTCAACTGGCAGCTTTTACAATGAAATCTGCAAATAATGTATTCCAATCATCACCAGGAAGAACTAGAAACTTACGGATTAAGCCGTATAACTTCTAGTGATAATGCTAGCGTTAGTTCAAGTTTTAGTGGTTATTCATTGCTAAGTTGTTACATATTTTTATTGAAATAAAACCAGAATTAACACTAGAAATATTCAGTTTAGCCGTGCGTCTCAAGACGCCTAATTGTAATAATATGTTAAAGATGCTTTTCTATACTTTTATTATAAATACATTGCTTTTATAACCGGTCACATATGTAACTGCCTAATATAACTATCAAAAAGTTCTCTTAAAAAAAAATAGGTTGCATTAACAATGCATCAAAATTCCTAACAACTTTATTTCCCGCTTTTTATCGTTTGAATATCACAGAATAAGGAACATGAAGTAGGTGATAAACACTAAAATGTCAATTTATCTGCAATAAAACAGTTGTCTGTAATATAACCATTATAAATACGTCAAAAATGAGCTGGCGTTTAGGTTAAGTTTTTAAAACCACTGATTTTTCAGATAATCGTACGCATTAAGCGATTTAATTAAACGATGTGGTCGTTCTTTTCGAGAGACCCGTCGAAAGATTTCAACTTTGAAATCGGCGAACAGGTCGACGGGATCCAAGAAAAGAGTGTTTGGACATTGCATAAGGGTAAAAAGAAGGTTTGTGAAATTACTATATACTTTATTTAATTAATTGTAACGATAATTATTTGTTTTAAGGGTACTTCCGAAGAAGTTTCTGTATTTGTTTTTGATATTAAAAATAGTTCAGAAGTGTCACTTGATATTGCCAAAGCAGCAGTGAAGAGATTAAAAACATTGCGCCATCCTAGTGTGTTAACTTACTTAGATAGTTTCGAGTCTGATAAGGTCTTGTATCTTGCTACTGAATATGTTGAACCTTTGTCATATCATATAGAAAAATTGTCTTTGGATGGAGCTCAGAAAGAACTCTATATTGCTTGGGGAATTTTCCAAATAACTGTAAGTGAATGTTTTTGTGGTGATTTTATTTAATTGATTGGTGTTGTTTTAGAGAGCTTTATCTTTTTTAAATAATGATGGTAGTTTAAGACATAATAACGTTAATATTTGGTCAGTTTTTGTTAATGGTTCGGGAGAATGGAAATTGGGGGGTGTTGAATACGTTAGTAGTACTCAAGATAATAATATGATACCTATTAAGATACTACCTTCTTTGGAGATATATGATCCGCCTGAGAAAAATGATCCAACAAAATCAAGGCAAATGACTAAGTGTTCTAGTGATATGTGGGGTTTAGGTTGTTTAATATGGGAAGTGTTTAATGGTCCTTTATATCAACAATCAACTCTTAAAATGTTAGATAAAGTAAAGTATATTTCAAATTAAGTAAAGTAACCATCTTAATAAACTCAATTCATAGATACCTAAACAATTAGGGCCACTATATTGTGAATTAGTAGGTGCTAATCCATCTTCTAGACCAAATCCAGCCGATATAATCACAAGGTGTCGCAAAATGAATGGTTATTTCAAAAATGACTTAGTAGACACTTTACTATTTCTGGAAGAAATTCAAATTAAAGATAAAAATGAGAAAAATCGTTTTTTCTCCAACTTAACACCACATTTAGATAACTTTCCCGATAGCGTTTGTAAACACAAAATACTTCCTCAATTAATAACAGCTTTCGAATATGGAGATGCTGGTTCTGCTGTTTTAGCTCCAATGTTTAAACTGGGGCGTCTGCTTGACGAAAATGAGTATCAAAAGAAAATTGTACCATGTGTTGTTAAATTATTTGGAAGCAACGATCGTGCCACGCGATCAAGATTACTTCAACAATTGGAATTTTTTATTGGCCATCTTCAAGCTAGCACTGTCAATGATCAGATATTCCCGCAAGTTGCTCACGGGTTTATGGATACAAATCCCACGATCCGTGAACAGACTGTTAAAGTATGTTTATGAAATTTAACAAAGAGGTGTATTTCAAAATTAACTAATTTCTTTTAGTCTGTGATACATTTAGCACCTAAGTTAAATTATAACAATTTAAATGTCGAAGTTTTAAGGCATTTCGCCCGATTACAAGCTAAAGATGATCAAGGTGGGATTCGGACAAATACTACCGTCTGTTTGGGGAAAATTGCTCAACATTTACATCCTCAGATACGACAAAAAGTTCTAATATCAGCTTTTATTAGAGCTATGAGGGATCCTTTTCCACCGGCGAGAAATGCAGGTCAAATATTTAATACATAAATGTCTTTATTATCATGCTTATTGAATTAAAAAAGACATTTAAAATAATAATATAAATAAAACAGCTAAAAATGTTTGTAGATTTGTGGTATTATTTCTTCTTTGTTTTATAGGTATTTTAGCTTTAGCTGCAACCCAACAATATTATCTATTAAATGAGGTCTCAACAAGAATATTACCCGCTTTATGCCAACTTACAATGGACCCAGAAAAATCGGTTAGAGATTCAGTGTTTCGTACAATTAAAGGGTTTTTGGGTAAATTAGAAAAGGTATCTGAGGATCCAAGTTTAAGGGAAAGTATGGGTAAAGTATATTTTTAATATTTTCATTTGTTTCGAAGATTCGCCATCTTTCAAAACATAAAAAAATCTTTGAATGTCCTTGAACGTTTGTAGAAGCAGATGTTAACACAGCAACTCCAAGCCTAGGAAACGCAGCGGCAACTTGGGCGGGATGGGCCGTAACGGCGGTTACTGCCAAATTCTACAGAAGCCAATCGGATACGGACAGAAGGTCACATCCAATTGTTAGCAAAATATTGAATAAACCCGCTTCCTTAGGTAAATCGTTTTATTGTTTTACTATGTTATTGTTTAAGTTCTTTTATTATTTTAGAACAACCTTCCAGTAGTAGTATTTCAACAACAACATCCAGCGTAACCTCAATGACTTCCTTAGAACATGAAGATGGTAGCAGAGGAAATGATTCAGTATCAGACTATGATTACGATCAATGGGGTGATAATGATAATTGGGGAGACATGGAGGTAATCATTAATATTTTTTATTTTTATGCTTCATTATTAAATTTTTAATAATGCAGACTGGTGGACAAATGGCTAGTAGCAGTGGTAGTGGTGGAATTTGCGCTTCAAGTGATCCAACAAGTCCGCCTTCAGCATCAAATACAAATCGTGTAACGGACGGTTGGGATAACGAAGAATGGGGTAGTTTAGAAGAAGAACTCGTGAGTAACGAACCAGATTCCGAATTAACATCACCCGGTGACGGATGGAACCGCGAAGAAGTTATTGACCAAAAAAATCATTCTCCAACATGGGGTGGGGAAGCACAAGGAATGACAAACCGAAAATTACAAAGCTGGAACGATACCGAATTTGAACCGCTCGAAGAAACTCCTGGAGCTAATAACAAATTGGAAGAAGCAAGGAAAAAACGAGAAGAAAGGAAATTAATGAGACAAAAAGAATTGGAAGCGAGAAGGGCGAGTAGAGGATCTACGGGTGGACCAATGAAATTGGGGGCAAAAAAGATGTGAAAGAAATAAATGAATTTAATGTAAATGTGTTCCAGAAAAAAATTAATAATAAACGATGCACCAAAATTTGTTACATATCCCCCCGTAATTAAAACGTGATTTTGATGGGAATCGGGAATTGATAGAAGAAAATTTTGCCGGCCTAAGCAATCAAAAAAAATTTTATGAAACGATATTCAAGCACCGATTCAAGTCGTGACATACTCGAAGTTTTATAAAAGACTGATATTCGAAAAAAGAAAATTAAATAAATATTGTGTATAAATATTAATATCTTTATATCTGTAGTTGTAAGCATATTTTACATCTTATTTGTACTATAATCACATTTACGCCAAGTGTTTCAAAATACGGTTAAAAAGTAACTTCATTTAACATCTTAGAATTTTGTTGTATGCTAAAAGAGTTAAAACCGTAACCATACTAACCAAGAGCAGATCATTTTTTCTTTTTTAAGCTATACTTATGAAACAAGGTATCTACTAAATAACGTCAAATCATTGCTGCTTTTTGTTAATTGAGCGTTTTTGCTAATTGTACGAATTGAATGATTAATTTTCATTGTAAATATGTATCATTTTTGTATAAGTATTTTTTAATGTGTCTATTGTATCTTTCACTAATTTGAGATTTTAATAACAAATAAATACATTTATAAATTAATTTATTTAATCCCTCATCCATGAACATAATTAAATATAAAAATATAGGTAATATAAATATAGTTTGTGACGTTTCCAAAGCGTCTCTAAATTATTGCCAACACTCCCTGCATCAAAATCTAACAAAACTGTACTAAATAGGCACTGAAAACTAAGATGGTGATGTTGAACGTTTTTTAAGCCATTTTATCTATTAAGCAATTCACAGTTTAGATTTTGGGCAGGAAATATTGGCGGCTAATTGTCAAGATGGATCTTCATATCTCACGGTCATGGAATTAGCATTTCCAGGTTCCAATTTGTAACCAATTGATTTATAGAAAGGTATCAGGTTATCTTTACAATCCAAAGTCATTTTGTAACAACCTACGTGTTTTGCCAATAACGTTACAGTTAGCACTATTCTGTGAATATATAAAAAAAATTTATGATAAAGGAGTTTGAGTAATATATCGCTTACAATTTTCCGAGCTGCTTCCCGCGATAAGTATTGTTGACAACGACGTCTTCTAATTTTGCTCTTAAGCCACAACCGTGAATGAATTTTAATTCGGTTACAAGCGATGCGGCTCCAATGATTGTTTTTGATCTGGTATCTTCAATAACTGTTATATAATACTGACCAGTTTTTTGCATTGCCATGTATTGACCTGAATTTGAAAATAAAAAAAAATACACATAGATTTACAAAAAGGGATGTTACTCTCATATTTTAAATTTAAAAGAAATTACTTCAAATTTTATTTAATTTTTTTAAATAGGACATAAAAAGCAGGATGTAGTAGTAAATTATCAGTTGAGTATCTTTCATAATAAATCAAAAAAAATGATATTGATTCATATTTGATAAGGAACTAGAAAAATTAATCTGATAACATAAAAAAATACAAGACACCAATGAGTATTATTAATTTTCTTTTCTCGAAACAATGGAATTAAATTCTTAGGAAACTGATAACGTTTTAAATAACAATAATTACTCCTGTTTCTTGTCACTTTAGAATGTAAAATATAGCGACAATAACCTTGAAAAAAATCACAATAGTATGAATTTTAACTGTTTAATTTCTTTTAACTTACTTTCGAATTCTTTTTCTGTAATATTTCCAACTGCAGTTAATTGTGATAACAATTGCACAAATCCCTTTTTGTAATCTTCCAATTGTAGCGGTCTAACAATTAACCATGATTCACCAGGTTCCGTACAAGTAACGAACGGTGAAAGATATGGTCTCACCAAGTTCCAATCCAAATTACTTAATAGCTTAGGGTCATACAGGTATTCTCCTGTAGAAGACATCTAAAACGGTAATATTTAGTAATTAAATATTAAAAAATTTACAAATAATAAGTCACAAGTTAAGCAATGAAATTTATTAATTACCTTGTTTATTATGACCATATTAATTAAATTAACTCACACATATGGACAAAGAACGTGTCACGCCAACGAAATAAAGGTGAAATAAAAAGGAATGCAGCTAAACAAGCCAGTATAAATACGAAATTTTTCCCCTCTCCTCGTTGCTATATTACCCAATCCTTGACATTTGAAACACTTTCTGACTATCTAATAAATTTAATTTTTTATTATGGAAATTGTTTAAACATGTTTTTATAATAAATAATAATAAAACAAACGATTTTTTTAATTAAACATCACAATATTAAAATTGTATTGAATTGTATTTGCCAATTTGACGTGAAAATAACCTAATTTTTCTCTATAATATTCAACTTTTTTTTAATAATTTTCATATAGTCGATATGGATCATAAATAAAATTACAATTATTTAAATATAACAACCAAAAAAATATCTAATTAAAAAATACCAAAAGTAATGCTTTGACGTATGACATAACCTCATTTTCGCTTTTCTAACCTCACTTTTCATAGAACATTTTAATCTTTCAAAATAAAGCTGAAATGGTGTGGTTTCATTGGCTTCATAGATTTATTCGGAAACATACCACACCTATAGCTGAACCAAGAGCGGAATTTTTCAGAAGAAGATTATCTTTCGTTTACATGATAATTGCTTGGAATGCCTTTGGAGTAGTTTGTTACTACATTTATCAAGGAAAAAGGAGTGCGGCAGAAGTACTAGGTTATAATATAAATGAAAATAATGAAACGCCAGGTAAAGTGATTAATGCACTTTAAATTAAAAATAATAAATCATTGAAATATAAATATACTTTATTTTTCAGCCCAACAATGGTCAAAAACTTTAGGAATAAAAAAGGCCACGGTGTACAGAGTGGAAGGGTTCAATGTAAAACGATACGAAATCAATAATAACGACTCTGATAGTCAAATAAAAACAAACGGCGAAACGATCAGTGATTCTAACGGGGCGGTAAATTAGGGTCCTAAAAACTAAAGCAATACTTAAAATCACAAAGGGTAGTAATAGAGAATAGCGTCTCAATTAAGTTTAACCCTTTCCTTTCCATGGTAGCCATATGGCTATCACATTTAAATTCCTATTTCGATTTCCAGTAGCGGAATTAATTTGGGAAGGAAAGGGTTAAATAAAAACTTAAAATATAAGTCATTTAATATTCGTAGTAATAAATTCGTTATATACTGTAATAATTGTTCAATTTGTAAAATTATTGATTTACTAAAGAAAAGGAACATTTATAATTCACTGTCCTGTAATTGCTCGTGGAGAATTCCGTTGTACTTTAAATTTCTCCATTTGTACCAACAGTGCTGCCCTGAAACAGAAATGAATAAATGAAAATAATAAATAGATATATATATATATTAAGAATTTTGTTTACCTATACGATTCATATCTCATCACAATATTTTGTAATTCTTGCTTATAAAGCCTGGTTAACATAGCATTGAAACAATCCAGTTCATTCAATCGGAATAAATCCCAATTCAATTTATGATCATGATCAATACTTGCTATAATTACACAGTGTATATTGTACATTGAATATAAGTATATTTAATATTACCTTTAAAATATACTATTAACCAATCTGGAATTTCTTCATTTAAATACGGATTTGCTGGTACTAAAACGCTGTGAGGCTGATAATTTGTTTGTCTTGGAGGATTGAAATATCTCACTTCAGGTTGATAATTAAAACAAGGCATTAAACATGGATGCTCATACTGAGCTTGTCGTGTAATATGACTAAAGCAAAATAAATAATGAAAAATTTCTGTTTTTGAGATTCCTTAAAATTTCGAATTACTTAAAATAGTAAACTCCATATTGAGGCGAATGAATACATTGCCACCCAGTAGGTAGGCCCTCTCTTTCTAAGGGATGTGACCAATGTGTAGTTTTCGTATTATGATCAACGTAATATTTCCTACCCCTTAATGTATAATCAACTGACCAACCAGGTGGTAATGGTAACTCTTCAGATTGATCTAAGTAATAAAATAATTAGAAGAAACAATTTGATGTATATTGCGACGCTGAACTAACTGACTCATAGCCGCATATTTATGAAGTTATGATTCAAAAATAATTGACGGTTTACAATTACAGCTTTACTTTTCAATCATTTTTATGTGAATCTTTTACATGGTAGTTGCCAAACTGAAATCACGTTTTTTTACGTAACTATCAAAAAAACTTATTGTAATCAATTATATGAAATATTTTATATATAACAAACCCGAGGACATCCGAGCTGGAGAAGCATATCTCCCTAAAAACTGCGATATGTCTGGCCAAGACAATATTCGCTAGGATCAACACGATTCCGGTTACGTAATTTGTCCATATGTTCAGTGTAAGATCGACGATCAGAGGGAAGCTTTCGCTGCTGAAGGAGATTCTTTTCGTTGTGGTCAAGTACCGTCTCCTTCAGTACTTTGGTCGGGTGACAGCGTTCATAAAAGTTTTGATGTAAATTTGGACTACGAGATTTTCGTTTGGCACTCTACTTTTCAAGCATTTAAATTAATGATTTAAATTTTAAGGGTGTCAGTCGGTTAAGCGCCACCTTATATAGTATATTATTCAAAAAGAAACCTTGAGTGTTTTCTGTTTGCCCATTGCTATGCCTTAATCTATGTGCAAGAGTTTCTCCATAACTCATTCCAGGATAATGAGACTGATAGTGTTCGGAATTTGTATTACTATAAATCGGGGTGGTATCACTCAATCTTGGTACGTTTCCACTTTCCGATGTATTCTGATAAATAGGCGATTGTGTACGATTATAATTACTATCTCTGTTATATTGAGTATTTTCCGTTTGTCTCAAAGAAAACAATTGATCTATTTCCACGTAATTGGCATTATTCTAAACAAAACAGCAAAAGATTACTCATTCGTTAAATCGAAATTTGAAATCGTACCGATGAACTATCTATGTTATACGAAGAATTGATGTGATGTTGGCTGGCGTAGGTGTTCTGGTTGACGGTCGTGACCGCCACGCTCGAACTGCTCTCGCTATTAATAACCGACAAATTGGCAAACCTTTGGAGGAGCCACGTTTTAGAAATGGGTGTTAAAAACGTGGGCACTTACACGTGTTTAATGTTTTTTTGTCTCATTACATATTTTATTACCTGGTGGCCAAGTTCGGCACTGACGAGCTTGGTGTATACTTGCCCTCGTGCGCTCCCAAACCAACGTCGCTTATTGTGGTCTTTTGATTGCCGAACTTTTGCACGGTGATACTGGGCAGTGAATTTGACGTCACTACAGGCGGTATCGTCGCTATAGAGGTACGACTTTGTTGAGATAGTCTTCGTTTTGGCTCTGTCGTCCATACATTTATTACTGTAAGATGGGTTTCATATTTTTAATTTGAAAATTAATCATTGCTATGTATTCATTATCACAAAGTCTGCAAATCAATAATGTACTTGACTTAATGACTGTTTACGTTTTTACTGTTTAATACAATTAGTTAATGTAATCAAAAAGAGTAGAGAAAATTACTAGAAGGGGACAGTTTTTTTCGATAGAATTTTTTCTGAGTGTCCATATGGTGTGATTAAAATTTCAAATGTTGAATTAATACGTTATAGCATAATTTTACATTTAACATAAACCAGATAAATGCCGTTTTGAGCCTTAAAAATAAAGGATTCTTCAGTTGTTTTACTGATATACATATACACAGATGGAAAGACGTAGACTGCGTTATTGAAGATTGGAGAGACTAACATACCTATATAGGTGATTTAGCCAATGGGTTTATTCAGGATCTAGGAACCAAAAATAAATAATGACCTCTCAATTCAACATATATGGAAGCTAACTTTAGATAAATGTTACAAACAGTTTCTCTGGCATAAGATGAATTACAAAGTAGACATGTTTTAAACTTGAAGATATAAGGCCTATCTATGTCTAATAAAGACCTTAATAATCAGTAGGTACATCAACAAAATCTTATGATGTACAACAAAATTAATATATATAATAATCCATTATGGTGTCAAATATGAGAAAGATTGTAGTTTATTTTAAAATTCTCTTTGTATCAATATAAGAAAAGTCAACTACATTTCCTTCAATAACTTATAATTTTTGATGATTACGATTTAAAGCTCAGCAATTTTTTTATATTTTCCTTTATAAAATATATCATAATTAACTTATTAAATAAATACATAATATATTGTGGATTTGTATTCATTAAAAAGAAATTATATGGTTAGAAATATGTAAACAAAGAATTTTTAGGTTAGAAAATCACTCAGTGTCAAATAAGAAAATTTATAAGTGTAACAATTTAAATTAACACCTTACTTGGCATTTCTGGTGGTGTGTCCTTTTTAACATACTTTCCAACAACACCCTCCTTGATACTCCTAAGATCTTTATTTTTTCTGGATAACATATCACTTGTAATTCTGATCGAATTGTCACAAAATCAAAAGTGAACGTATTCAAGGTCATCGATCGCGGCTCGGCTCGGGTTCTTTTTTTACGCTCAAGTTGTGATGAACTAAGGGACTTTCAAGAAACAGTCGACTACTTAGAAGAACTCGAGAATTCACGCTAGAACCTTAATATGAGATGAAGCATTTCACTTCGCTGACTTCAGACTTCTGTTGGAACGATTTCATAGCTGGATGGGTAGGCGGTAAGTTTTCTCCTTTCCAAGTTTCCGCACGAATAATTGTCGATTCTGTTGCATCACTTTACCGTTATATAAGGGATAAAAAATATTTCATTTCTCACCAAGAAGAATTTTCATTGTTTGACGGCATAATAATTCTTTGCAACTACTAACAGTCATTATACGCCTGCGCCAAGTTCTTAAACCAGGTAAACTTGGTTGTCTACATTACAGGTATTTATTATATTTAAATATTTTAATTGCATTTTTGAACGTTTTATTAAGATTCATTACTTATTAACATTTTATTTAATTACATCCGAAACAGCTTTTTATCAAATTATTAAAGTTATCATCTTTGACCTTTCCGATTAACGTTAAATCTTATCTTTATAGTTTTAAGTCATTTTTATCTGTTGAATGCCTCTAAATTAATGTTTATTAACCAAATTATAATAAAATTTAATTATAAAACTACTTATTTTTTATTGTTTTTTTATTTAGGTGTTGCTGGATTATTAGTAGGTCATCCAGCTGATACAATAAAAGTCAGACAACAGACGTATGGAACAACATTATGGCCATCAGTATCACGTACTTACAAACACGAAGGTGTACGTGGTTTTTTCAAAGGAATGTTATTTCCTTTACTTACCACTGGGCCGATAAATTCAATTTTTTTTGGTTTCTACGGTAATACACTTCACATTTTAGAAGAGGGCCGATATGCGAAATCTCCAAGTGATGATCCACGATACCTACAAAATGTTTTTGTTGCTGGTACTTTTTTTTTAACATTTTAACGTTAGTATCTTACATTAAAATTGAATGATTTAGGATGTACTGGAGGATTTGCAACCGTCTTTTTTACTTGTCCCATTGAATTGGTTAAAGTAGTCTTACAAGCACATACTGAAGGAAAAGCTACATGGGGTGCAGATAAAAAAGGTGTAGTTATTAGAAAAGGTATGATAAACTGTATACGACAAATTTATAAGGAAGGTGGGTTTTCTGGATTTTACAGAGGATTCGTTCCGATGTTGTGGAGGTAACAATAATGTAACAAAGATAATTTATTTTCAATATCAATTTATTTTGTTCAAGAGATGTTCCTTCTTATGGTGTTTATACATGGGTTTATGAAGTATGTTTACACTACGTTTTTTCTCCTGGGATAATGAGCGATGTGTCTCGACAAATATTTGCTGGTGGACTTGCAGGTATTAATAATAATTATGCTTTTTTTAATTGCATGATGCATGTTGATTAATACATTAAAAATTGTCTTCAAAAAATCTTTTAAGACGAAAAGACAATGTTTCTTTGTAGGAACCGTAGCGTGGGGAATGTGTATGCCTTTCGATGTGGTAAAATCCCGATTGCAAGCCGATTTCAATAATTCTACTTATAAAGGGACGATCGACTGTGCCTATAAATCCTATAAATCAGAAGGATGTTCGATTTTTTGTAAAGGAATGATTGTAACTTGTTTGCGTGCTTTCCCAGTAAATGCTGCTACATTTGCACTTTATGAGCGCACGATAGTGTTTTGTAATCATCTTTCATCTTCTTCTAATCCTGCTGTTTGTAGTTGATTTTTATTAAAACCAATTTTTTTTTATATTTTAATTATTTAATACTGTGTAGTTTGCTCTTTTTATCTTGGTACCCATTTTCGATTTCAATTTTAGGCGTTGTCTCTTGGATATTCTGTATGCCTTTTGATGTGGTCAAGTCGAGGATGCAGGTGGACGTTCTAGCTTTGAGTTATAAAGGAATGTTCGATTGCTTTCGAAAAATGTATTACGCGCACGGAATTCTTGTATTTAATACCGGGTTTGTGATTACATGTCTACGGGCTTTTCCCGTTAATGCAGCTATTTTCGTTGGATATGAAACCGCATCAAATTTTCTAAGGAATTTTGAACGTTAATGATACATTAATTGTCTAAGTCTAGTCAATAGTGTTCGACTGAAGACACCTTTTTTATGCACCACCTTCGGAAGTATACAGAGGCCGAATGTCTGCAGATTTAATATGTCTCAAATAAGTAACAATTATTATTAAAAGAAATATGACATGTAATTGAAATTACTGAGTTTAGTTGCTACACCATCGCTAGTCATCTGATATAAACAATCTTCATTCAGCTTCCACTAATATATTCAATCGATTTTTTTGCAATGATGTCGATATTAACTGAGTGGCCAAATGTTCAGTCGGACCTAGTAGTCACAACAATTTATACAAATTATTTAAAATCTAGTGAATTTTTTTTACTATTCGATTTTAATTTTATTTATAATTAATTTATTTATACCTAGGGCTAATTGTAGCTTAATTATTTGTTTAATTATTAATAGAATTAGATTTTTTTAACCAAATGTTTAGGTGTTGCGTCTTGGATTATGTGTATGCCTTTTGACATGATAAAAACACGAATGCAAGCTGATAACATCGCAAAACCAATATATCGTGGAATGATCCACTGCTTAAAAAAATGTTATCAAGACGGAGGATTTTGGTCCTTTAATAGAGGTTTAACGGCTACCTTATTAAGAGCATTTCCATCGCATGCGATAATATTCGTTTTCTATCAATACACATTAGAACGATTGAGTGAAGATGATATTTGAATGTGGATGCATCTCAAAATTTATCAGTACGAAGGCTTTCACGGCCTGTGTGAATTGAACTAAAATTAAAACTAAAACTAGAACTAACACAAGAATCTTTCAGGTTTAGCCGTGCGTCTTTTAAGAAAAGGTTTGACGTTTCGGATGTCATGTTGCAACCTTCTTCCATCCAATTTCTGAAGAAGGTTGCATCATGGCATCCGAAACATCAAACCTTTTCTTAAAAGACGTACGGCTAAACCCGAAAGTTTCTAGTGTTAGTTCTAGTTCTAATTTTAGTTCAAATCTCAAAATTTGTATGTACTTATAATATGATATGATGATATATAAGCAATAAGTGCGCCTTTGTTTACAATCTTGTCAGTTAAATAAATGTTCTTGTACATTTAGAAAATATTCATTTATTTATGTTCATATTAAAGTTTATTTTTTAAGAAGCAACGTGTCCATTATACTAAGTGATACTTTCTCTGTTTGTCCTTATTGTCAAAGCCCTGAAATAAACTCGACCACATAATTGAAAGTAAAACAAAACTGTATAATAAAGTGTTACATATAGTTTGTATAACTTATTTAACAGTGTATTTAGAATTTATATCAAATCTTAATGGGGAGTTCTTAGAAGACTTGCCGAGCCTGGTCCACGACATGGTTGATTTAACAGAAACCAACTATATAGATTAGTTCTTAGCACCTATATCGTTTATCAACGCGACAGAAGTTCTACTACTTTTATTAGTTCTAATGATGAGTTCTTATTGTGCACAGGAATTACTGCTACTCCCCGCTTTGCTCTTCTTGCCCATTTCGTCACTTGTGGTCTTTCATTAAAATTAAGAGATAAGTTGGCGGAGGTACACCATTCCAAACAGATTTAGCTGCTATTTAATTCACAAATATTATCGCCCGTTCTGCTCTTACGACCAAAAATCCCGTCACAGTACGAACTTATTGCCTTTAAACAAATTGATAGATGAGGTATTGTTATTTTGTTATTGACATTTAGGAAAAATAGGAAAAACATAGAAAACCATTACTGTTAAAATCATAACGTTTATTTACGCACAGGAGTGCGTACATTCACAAGTCGTATAGCTAAATATCTCATATAGAAACTATTTTCAAAGTTATATATAAATGTATTGATCTGTCCCATACACGCGTTTCCATGTTCTGAGTGAAGTAAAGGGGTGGTGGAAATCAGACGACGAAACGAAAAGAGAAGTACAATGGTAGATTTAAATAGTAGTCGCTCGCTTAATTCAGAATCAAATTGTAATGCGGCGCAAATGATGCGACGATTAACGGACGATTGGTACTAAAAAAAGCAAAAGATGATGAGATCGGAGGTTGTCAAACGTCTTCTTGTATATGTTATATTACATTTTTGTTATTTTATATACTTATTTTTTTTACTTAAAAGTAAATGCAAACTAATTTGATTCTGATGTAAGAACCGGTTTCGTATATTCATATTATTAATAGTAAATGTTTTACAATGTGAACAAACGCAATGCGAAAAACAACAAAAATTTAACAATATAATTTTTATATATTATCTACATATGATTTTTAGTGATTCTTCAGATATATATATATTACATAGTCTAATCAGGGATCGAGCGCGTTACGCGCCCATTTTATTTATTATTTACGGCTCTCTTTTACATTAGCAAAAAAAGTTATGCACTTCATTTATTCATAGAGCTAATCTACAATATAACAGACGATAAAGTTATATCACACGTTATTACTATACTTAAGAAGTGGGCATATCATTGTTTTTCATCTTTTATTATTATAAACACGTATCACAAAAGTACACCTAAATACACGTATTATTAATTAGAAAAAGAAGGGCCAAACTAAGAGTAAAGGATGAGGAAATAAATTATTGCTGTTATATTACAAGGTTCTTGTTATTAGTGCAACGAAAAAACAAATATTAATAATAGTAATAATAATAATCATACTTTTATAATTATATAGAATACTTAGCATACATAGGGGTCTATATTTTTTTCCTTTATTAACTTAAAGATTACACTTCTTTCATTAATAATTGTCATTTACAGTGCTCAATCGCATATTCATGTATATAAATGTATGTATGTATGTATGTATATCGTATAGGTCATAATGTGAACGTTATACGAAAAATTTTTCTACGCCGGTACTCTCAAATCTTTATAAACACACCTGCAAAAGAAGAAAGATAGGTTTGAGTGCGTACACCGAGGCAGAGTAGCTCTATGAATGGCGCAACTATTAAAATTGAGCATGACATGCACAACGTACTTTATCTCTCGTTTATTTTCTTTATTAAAGTTATAAGTTCTTAGTATTTAACGCCTAAAACGTAATTCGCTAGTTTTATCCATGTTAAATGTGTGTGGGTGTAGTAATTTTCTTAGTTATCTCTTGTTTATCTAAAGCTCCTCTATGTATAACATAACAGTGCTCTTATATAAATACATATTTTTTTTGGAGTGCCTTGCACTCAAGAGTGCGTACTCAAGCGGCCGCATATGACCATGTTTTTTTTGCTCTGTACAATATGTTAATATGCTTTCGAAAAATCGAAAAATCATTCGCGCATCCAATTTCGTGCACTCGTTCACATTTTTAGTACGTTCAGCTTTTTAGCACATTTATGTGGTTACATTGTGTTTGAAAAGGATTGGATTGGGGCCAAAAAAGAAAAAAGTAATTGCGTTAATTTCAATTTGTTATACAATTCTACGAAAAAATAGATAGTCATAATTAGAACAAAACACATGATTAATCAAAATTAATATAAGTCGATATATAAAAATTGCAATTTAATTTTTAATCAAAGAACAAAACAATAATATTTAAAGCTCTAGACAATATATTTTCAAGGGTAACTACTGAACAATAATAATAAAAAAAGAAACCACATAAAGCTTAACCGTTAACTTAATGTTCTAAATCAAAATATAGCACATCAGGTTTTAAAGAAAATAAAATAAAAAGAATTCTTTTCAATAACAATCCATAGCAGTAGAAATAATTTATTCAAATTATGGATAAACATCCGATAGGTTACTAAATATTAATTTTTTTAAAGCATTGGCGACAGTCACCAACCGTACTCCAAACACAAAGTGAACTTAACCACGATTTTTTTCTTTTTAGCTATTTACAAGTGACCATTTATTCTATAGCACATGTTTACAAAATCTGTCTTCACAGCTACAACACCATAGGGACATAGTCCGTTAGAAGATATCGATTTTCACATAGTTTTTTTTTTAGGTTACTCGTATCTCTTATATAATTTTAATGCTACTGTTTTGTTTATCAGTTACACCACGTAACGAGTTTTCGGGCCGTATATATTGATCACCCATATATTGATAACGTTTGAGGATTTTACTTAAAACCAAGTTGAGGGGCGAAATTAAAATAAAACCATAAATATTTTACTAACGACGTCGAAATTGTACCTAATATATCGCGCGTATTTTGCAGGTTTTTTTACGTAAAACGGGCGGAATCAATATTAACGGCCCGATTGCGCACTACTGTAAGACTTACCGGCGTATAACTATACGGAGAAGGGACGAGCGATAGAGCAGTATCACTTCTTGCCGGGAGGACTGTTGTGCGATCCTATCATTTTCTTTGAATGACTTATTTCTAGTTCACCTAATCGTTTCCACAATTCATCTCGTTCTTTTTCACGTTTTTTCTCTCTAGAAGAATTTATAAAAAATTGTAAGTATATATTAAAATCCTATTTAAAAATTTGTACATTTCATTTATATGATGAAATCTGCGTGTTTAACCGTGCGTCAGAAGGCGCACCTTGTGTTAGTTCTAATGATTGTGCAAGTGTTAATTCTAGTTTTAGTTCAACAACAATGTATCAATTTTCTTGAATCTTTATATCTTTTCTTGAACTAAACTAAAACTAACACTGGACTTAAAACTAGAAGCATTCAGATTTAGACGTCTTAAGAAACACATGCCTAAACCCGAATGTTTTTAGTTGTAAGTCTAATGTTAGTTCTAGTAAAAGTGTCAGTGTTAGTTGTCATTCAGCGTCAGGTTGTTATATATTTTTATTGAACTAAAACTAGAACTAACACTAGACCCTGAATTAGGAGTTTAGCAGGGTAATATGGGTTTAGCTGTGCGTCTTGTTTAGGTTGACAAACTTTGAATGGTGCTTCTTCTACATGCATTACATTATTTTTTCGATTTAGAAAAATCAGGTAGCAAAGTTTTGCTACTGTTATAAAAAAAAGTATACAGTTGTCATTCCTCTGCTAAAAACCTGTTAAGGTATCAAAACAAGAAAAGACGCGATTTATTAATGGAGCTTTTTTTAAATTCATAGCAAAATGATTACAGATTAAAATAAAATTATTCTTTACTCCCTTTTTTTAGACTTACCTTTGCCGTTCGGCTTTGTAACTAGCTGTCAATTCATCAAACAGCTTCGAGTTCATTTCCATGAAGGTCTTGAGTACGTTGTAGACTAGTGCTACAATCGTTTGGTTCCAATGCTCCTTGGAAATACGATATAGTGCTGGAAACATAATTGGCATAATGACGTGGTTATTTTCCTCCATCAGTGACATAATGTACTCGTTGTTCCAAAAGTACAGAGCTCTTTCAGCCACCTAAAATTATTAATAAAGTTATAATTCAAAAATTAGTAATTTATTTAAAAATTGATTTTACCTGAAAGTGGGGACTGGAAACGCATTTTGATATCTGACGGAAAAGTGGTTCTTGTATGCGAGTGAATTGCGACGGTTCAATAACGTCGAGGACTTCCTCGATTTCGCCAAGAAACATCACCTCTTTTTGACTGCACGTCTTGGGCCAGTATTTGAGCAAGCCCCTAACAACAGGCTCAGTAAGGTTAGGATCTTTCTCGAGAAATTGCACGACGCAATACGCAAGCTGGGCGTGATACAACGAGAGGCACTTCACCTTATGCAACGGTATCAGCACCTTGATCAGAAATTGCTTGTGCTCTGCCTTTAGGGGCAGCGCGAACCCGTTTATAATGGAACCTAGAATTTCTAGCAGCTCACCGACACCGTTAAAATGTTCAGTCTCGTACACAAATCTACAAAGAACAAGTTTTTACGAAACAAAATAAGAAACAAGCGTTTTATTTGTTACCTAAGGAATATATTATTAATTTGTTTCCGTATAAACGCTCTCAAACCGAGAAATTTCCCATAGATCCTGTGTAAAACTGTTTTGAGGAAGTCACGCTCCCTCGGGTCCTCCGAGTCGAACAATTCAAGCAATTGCAGCACGAACTTCTGGTCTATGACGCGCTTGCCGATACTCGGCTGAAAGTCGGAGCTTTCGAGGAACCGAAGAAAGAACTCATAGACAAGCTGAAGATGGGGCCAGCTAGCCTCGAGCGTCGGATCATCCTCTTCTGGATCGAAATCCGGGTTTTCGCTCGGCGGCAACGTCCGAAATAGATTGTCCGAGATCATCTTGATTATCTCCGGATAGACCGGCTCGGTCAAGACTCCTCGGCCACCTGTGATGTAATCGACCAGCTCGTTCAGCGTGCATCTCTTTACCTCCTTGCCCTTTAGGTCAGCCACCGGGTCCATAAAATCAAACGAGACACAACATTGTCTCAGTTTTCTGATGAATAACTCTTCTTGTTCACCCGATGGCACATCTGAAGCAATTGTAAAAGAAACGTCTAGTTAAAAACATCATTCATGTATATATTACTTGATAAACATTATCAATTCATTTTTATTATTTTATGAATAAAAAAATGTTAAAATACTTTGAGCATTTGCTTGTATCAACAAGGTAATAAAAAATACAAGGAACCTAATACAAATAATTAATACTAATAAATACTCTTTAAATATATGGAATATGAACAAACTCTTTATATTTATTAGGCCCAATGTTACGTTCTTATTGACTTGCATTGTCTAACAGGAAGTTGAAAATGTTTTACTACCTCAAACTGTATTTTAATCGTAATTACAATCAATGTGATCAACATTTACAATTCTAACCGTTTTCATTCATTCATTAAAAACTAAATGTTATAAATACCCTAATTAAAGTTTAGTATTCTAATTAGAATTAGTTAATATAACTGTTTCCAACAAATATGGCTTTTTGGCATACTAAGATAAAATTCACGTTGCCAAGTATTGAAAATGCCGCGTTGCGACACAATACAAGTGATAAAGGCGTAGTCCTTATTACCACGAGCGAAAACAGCTTAAAAATTAAAACGCCCTTGATTCAAATCGTGGCGCGATTCTTTTAGCATAAACGAAAAGTGTCTCATTAACTCGCGAAGTTTGTCTGTGCGGAAAATACACAAAAGGGTTCCGCTGCTATCGATTTAGCAGGTCGTCGCGATGCTCCGTTGTTTACAGTATAATATCATTGCATAGACGCGACCAATTAAGCCCCCATTTAGAAGAAAAAAAATTAGTCGTAAAGATACGGCCGACTTCACGTCGTCGACGACGCCAGACGTCGTTGCGGCGACCTGACCCACTTCTAAATGGGGTAGAGGCTCTAAAAAAAACGCGAGTTCTTACCGGCTCGTGTTGTTCATTGATTGAGACATTGGGACAACCATAAAAGGTTGTTATTATTATTTTCTTCAAAATGTTAGAATTTTAGTGTAGAGCTCTTTTAGTAATGACTCATTTGTTCCCAACGGGTTCCTAATCATTCGAAACGCTTGTCGCAATGAACCTAGAATGTAGTAGAAGTAATGAAAATAATCGTTTTATTTGAGAATTAGATAAGCGATGAGATGGACTGACGCAACGTTGAGGTCAGTTGATGTCAATTTACCTAGTAGCGTGTCAAGAAACGGCCGTACAATGCTATAAACATCTCTAAATGGACATTCTTTTTTATTTACATTTCGGATTAAGACACGAACTACTCTCTAAATTGAAGTACAATTGGTAGTGCTCATTGTTTAATTTAATTCAAAATATCAAGAATTCTTATTAAGACATGAAATAAATCAAGCGGATACGATAATCTAAAACCACAGTTTTGAGCTAGAGTTTATTAGATTTCAAGATTAAATTAGAGACATTATTTATGATTAAGCATGTTGATAAGTTTATAATTATGACCGAAAAATGAATTGCTCATTGTTCGCCGAGAATGATATAGTGGTAGATAAATATTTTATTTACATTAACCCGATATTAAACCAAGTTCAAACAGTGGCGACCTTTAGGATCCAATTCAATTTTGCGTAATATCAATAAATACATTAACGACACCGTTATGTGATGAATTACAGCACCATCGTCGTCGTACAGAAAATGGGCCATCGTAAAATTTTAACGGTCGCATTCAGCCCTATTGTTAATTAAGTTAATTTACTTTAAAGCAAATAATATCTTCGAGTTTATGCTATAACTTAAAACACACACAAAATCCACATTTCAGCATTATCTATATTAAAATGTAAATAAATAAATTGAATAAAACATTGTATTAAATGAAAAATATAATAGAAAAGTCGGTTGAATGAATATCTAATTTCTCCACGAATAACCTTGCATTTATACATAATACATATATACAGGTGTTCGGTATAAAGATGTTCCGTCAACTAGGACACGTGGCCACAAGAATGCAAAATGTTTATGCTGGACGTTGAAATACGATCTCGAATTCTTTTTATATTTTCGTTTATGAGGGATATCTACAAAAAATTAAAATAAAAGTCTCATTAAACTAGAATACTATGTTAAGAAATTAATTTGCGGAGGTACTTGAGAAGATATTAAAAATAATTTCATGACTTTACGTGACCGTACTACTTAATTAGTACTCAATTCTCTCAAAATTTATCTAGCTATAGAATCTATCTCTGCCATATGCTCAGCCAGATTTTCAACAATAGTTGTAATTAAAAGAAAACATCACTGAAAAATCCATTTAATGCGAGAAATGAGAGTGGCAATGTCAAGCGATATACTGCGATTCGAGAAAATGTTTGACGATAAACTACCACATCAACTTACTTGACATTGAAGGGTTTCAATGTCAAGACAATTAAAAAAAACCTTTTTTCTTTAATGATATCAAATTTTAGAACGTGATGTTGCTTTTAAGTTCTACAAAACCACTCTTATAACATTTTTAAATCAACAAAATAGGTAAACAAGTAATATAGAATATGATTTTTGGAAGATATGACCACAGAATGATCTGTCTCTATTGAATAAAATCTTTGTCTTATATGTTTAATTTCTCTTAAATACAAAAAATTTTTAAAACCAAATTTCAATAATTACCATTACAATTAATTAACCATGAGATCGCTTAAAATAACTTAATCACAGTAATAATTTCTTGGATAGCTTTAACAAGAAGCTAAAACTATAGTTGGCAATAGTTTAAAGAGGTGCTTTTGTATTTTTTTTACCCTAACCAAAGTAATATGAATCGTTGTGGAACACCTATACAGTTTGAAGCGCTTTTCCTTCTCATTCATATCGCAGTAGAGAGAGGGCTTACGTATGCATCGCAGGCATTTGTTTTAAACCTTAATTTGATTTATGAACGTGGGCCCGTGTGGCGGCGTACGTTGGCGGGCACTGAAGCACGGTTCAATTCACAAAATCGTTACTAAATAAACGGCAGAATCTGTCGCCTCGTCCGATTTGATTTGAAGGTTGATATCGCCGTTGTCCTAACGATTACGTAATCGATATTCCAGCGTGCCGCCAATAATTAGATATCCACTTTAGAGCGCCTTCGTCATTAATATTACTAATATAAGCGGTCCTTTGATATTCAACGCCATAATTAAATAAAACATTTTATTATTACTCGATGTCCCTGCATACACAATAAAAATTCATTCTATTTTTGTAGTGAAACACTTTGCAGTTAAGTACTATGTGGAGAAAATTGTATTTGAAATCGGGACACGTGCGTCTTTCTGTTGAAATCGTGTATGACAGATATTTTCGATTGATCTTTTGTCAGATATAGGTCTCGCGATTGCAATATCTAGCAGAAATAAAAACTGCGAATATGACAAACGGGAATGCGGTCGAAAGTTTAAAGGTCATCCTGGATGCAGAGAGTAACCTGCTCTATATTCTTGTCGACGACGAATCTTTTCTCAAAAAGTTCCTCTACACAGGAAATTGAAACCGTCAGAGCAACTTCTAATACTCTACACTTTATCTTGAAATTAAAAAAACTACATTGCTTTTATTAAAGCAATATGTTGAGAAACCCACCTAATCTATTTCATCATTTATTGGAAAATAATATACCTACTGTAATATATGAATTTAATATGAAAAATCTTTGCATTAGTAATTTTTGTGATTGCGAAAAGAATTTGTTTTTGAATGGTAATAAAATAGCATGGTTGCCTTATCTAGAAAAAAAAAAAATCGAATTATAATCGTATACTTTTAAATTACGTAACATATTAAGCGAGGAGTTCAATAAGGCTTGAGCAAGTTGTGACAGCCAGTAAATCAATAATGCAGCCTGACAATGCACTGTTTACTACATAATGATTATCTCATACGCCTCGTATCAAAACGTAAACATTCACAAACCGTGATACAAACGATTCATTATAAGTATGAAGACTTTCACGACCGGTGTTAATTGAACTAAGACAAGAACTAACACTATCACTAGCATTAACAATAGACCTAGAACTAGTAGAAACTTTCAGGTTGTGTTTCAAAAAGTGTTTAACGTTTCGGATGCCATGTTGCAACCTTCTTCAGGAACAAGTTTGAAGTTAACACTTGTTAACAAAAATATACTGTTTTCTTAAATTTTTATATCTTATTGAACTAGAAAAAACTAGAACTAACCGTCTTGAGAGACCCACGGCTAAACCCGAATGTTTCTAGTTCTATGTTAGTTCTAGGGTTAGTTTTAATAGTATTTTTTATTGAACTAAGACTTGAACTAACACTAGACCTAGTATTAGAAACATTCGGGTTTAGCAGTGCATCGTAATGATACTGCAAGTGATAGTTCTAGTTTAATAATAGATATAAAGATTTATAAAAATTGATAAACTGTTGTTGAACCAACACTAGACCTAGAAATAAAAGCATTGGGGTTTAGGCGTCTTGAGACACACCGTTAAACCTGAATGTTAATTTCTAGTTTTAGTTCAAACCATTCATTGTTGAAATTGGAAGGGGACCACAAGCAAATTTGCTCGACGTATTATAATTTCTTTTAAAAGAACATGCACATAAACAATATTCCGAGCGAGTGCAATTTTCGTTTGTGTACTTTATCGTAAATTGTTTATTATTGTAATATGCACCTGTGCATACTCAGTGCGATACTAAAGTTGAAACATTTGTAAAATTTTTGATATTCACGTCAAAATAATATTGAATTTTCTCTCGCAGGTGATCCAGAATAGCTTATCTTTGAGTGGTCGGGAATAAAATCAGTTTGAGTAAACGATCCAGTTGATAACTAATACGTTTTTAGTTGTTTACACGCATCGCATAAATGATTTGAAACGCTTGTGCCATCTTTATTGTTTACGTTTCTACTTATAATCTATTACTATTTTTACCAATTTAAGGTAATATAAAATTTTAAATTGAATTGTTTACATTCAATTTTTAGTGTTGATAAACACATTATCAAGTATAAGTTTAAATCTAATCTAATATATCGTCTGAGAAATTCTAATGCCTTGTAACCCACAAAAAATCCAAAATTGTGTTATTATATTTTTATGAAATCTACAGAATTATACATAGGACTAGTAACACCTAGTAATCCACAAATACGCATTTACTTAGATAAAAGGGATTTCTTTCATCACGTATCCCAAATGCACCTCAACAAGAAAACAATAATACCTCGTACACCATAATGAAAATTTGAATACCTCTTAAGCAACATTTGGTATAAGTCAAACTGTGGTATACAAGGTATTTATTTAAAAAATAATCGATTTGTAATACTGTAAATAGTATTTTTTTAAAAATACATTGTTTTTTATGTTTTTTTTAATTGAATCAATAAAAAATGAATAAATATTGTTTACAGAAAGAATTTTGGTAATTTGATTTAAAAATAATTAAAAAGTAGGCATTGTTAAAATAAAGTAATGTTGTAGTAGGCTGTGTCCGCTATAACTAATGTTATTGTTTAAAATAATTGATATTGGAGTGGATTTTTGTTTCCTAAATAGTGTTTTATTTCTGTAAAAATAATATAATATATCCTAATCCACAAATTTGACAAAAATCTAAAGCTAATCACTCGTAAGCCACTGCAAATTTTAATATACAATATTTACTAAAACATTAAAAATCATATGTTTGTATCTAAGCCCTTGTGTAACTGACAGTTTCAAAACAAACAAACAAATACTTTCCCAGTTTAATATAAAACGTCTTTTATGTCTACTGAAAAAAAAATGTTTTTAGGGTTACAAGGTATTAGAACTTCACAGACGATATGTTTTCTGACTAAGTATTAAAATAAAAGTTATTATTACCTGGTAAATTTCTAATTGTAAAAGGAACCAATTAAAACTAATGATTTCTAAACGTAATCGAACCAAAACAACATAAACCTTGTACTAAACCATTATTTTTAAACGAAATAATCATTTCCCAAAGTAAAACCGTTTTTGTCAAATTTTTTTTAATGAATCATATTTTATTCTTATGTTGTTAAGTTTTTTATACGTTTCTTGTTTTATAGTGTTAACCCTATAAAACTGACCTCAAACTTACGAATCGTGTCAAGAGATTATTTGGCAACACGTTAAAAAACTCTTCAAGGTTATTGTCATTGTAATACGCTATACTATCTCAAATATTAAAAAAATAATAACATGTTAAAATTACTTATTTAACGAATAGTAAATTTTTGGTATGATTGAATTTTCTTTTGTATTAAAATTCCTCGATTAGATTAGGTTGCACAGATGAGCGATATCGACAATCGACCAGTTTTTTACTTAGTACTTTTTGATTAATCATCGTGTTTTAAACCCTGCCTAAGTTATGGTTGATACTGATACTCTGATCTGATAATACTCTAATCTTTGTAGATTCGTTTTTAAGTCGAACTACAACTCCAAACAAAATATACTTAAAACTAACCGATAGTAAATACCCGTTACAATTGATAGACACGGAATGAAATCCGTCCAATAATTTATATTGGTCAAAGTTTATAGGTTATGTCAAATTACAATTGCTAATCGAGGCCGAACATTTTGTTTTTATATCAACCAGCTTTCAATCTCATATTTTCTGATAAACTCTACATATATTTATAGTTTAATTAAATAAGTATTTATTTTCTTTTTATCGATAAAACGAGCTTGACTTTGAAAGGCGGTTTATTAAATTTTAAAAGTGTTAATTAAATATAAATGAAAAAACTGTATAAATTAAAATTAATATTTACGTGTATACCTACAACTCAGAAATTAAATTTCAGTAGCTAAAAGTAACATTAAGAATTAAGTCTTTTTATTACGTACTAATATTTGAACTAAAACACTTCACAAAACTTCATTTGTATTGGTTGAATTCCGCTTAATTGAAACATAAGATAAAAGGGAGCATACGCTTATTTAGGACAAATTTCACAAATCGCGATCTAAACCAGTTAATCAATAGATTATACTACTATGTTGATATAATTTACTGATTAATTGAAATAATTCCAAATCTATTTAAAAATACATATGCGTGTTATTAAATACACCGACAACCATTGGATATCGCGTAATGTCACAAAATTCACTGTTGGTTACAGTTAACACAGTGTGGATTATTTTATAGAGTGAATTTTAACATTTATTAATTACTTTGTATGTATATGTATAATTTTACATTGTTTCTTGTCTATATTGTGTCTGAATTGTAAACAGCAAGGTTCATTTTATCTGTACACAATACTCAACAAAGATAATTGTATACGAATGGGTGAAATTGATCGATTTGATGTACTTTACTGTGCATACATGCGCCTTTGACATAGTTAAGCTGTATTATACATTTACTATTTTCAATTCTGCCCATCGAATGATAAAATTCTGACTAAACCAATCTACACCCAAAGATTATGTAACCCCTGAAAAGATTACAGGAAGATGGTAAAATTGAGTGGCAATGCAATTTATAGCAAAATGTTCCATATAACACGAAATTTATAATCTTAGTTCTGTCAAATACTTACCTAAACTACTCTTCAACTAATATTGTAAATGTAAAAATTCATAATAACATTAATAAACTATAACAAATATTTTTATGGCAAAACTTGACATTTTTAAATAAACCAATTGATGAAGTGTCACTACAATAACTCAAATCATTTATCGAACCAGGATTTTAGATCCGATCAATTACTACTATAGAGAATTAGTAGAACTAGTACAAAACTAATTAGCAACATTTGTAGATAAACTGATAGACCAATAAGACTAGATAAACCAATAATAATATAATGATATCTGAAGGAAATTAAATCAAATAGATTTAATTTATCCTTTTTATAATTTTATTTTATAGATAAAAGTTTATCGATTGACTAGTTTTTATTTTGGTTGTCAAAGAATAATAATAATAACAACATTTTGGTAACTAATGAAACATGGAAAATAACTGACTTGATTTCTAACATCCGTTTGCCACAGTATCTGTACTATAAGAGGCAATAAAAGAATACTAACCGAATTATTTATTTAAAAAGATTGAAGATTTAGTGTTAACTTTAACAACTTCCTATTGAATGTTAGGTTAAGTGATGGCTGTTGCCATGGTTACCGCTTAATGCTTAACATCACTAGGATTGGTCACCACCAGGATTGGAAATATTAGCTGGTTTGTTTTGTTCCTTTCAGTTTCAATGCCTCTCTTGAGTTTATTTTGGGACACTCCGTATGTATAACATCATTTTATTTATGTTGATATCTCTAAGAATAACATATAATACTGCTAAGACACTTGTATTTCTCTATGACTGTGATAAATAGCGATTAGAAAGTAATCAATTAGATTTTTTTTAAAATAAAACGATTTAATAGGATGACCCTAAGGGAAGAAAACAATAGATATTCTAAACGTTTAAATAGTTTAAAAAACGTAAGTTAAAAAGGGATTAGAAGATTGATGGATGAATAGGATGTAAAAGTATTTTCGGGGTCAAAGTTTAGAGGTTATGTTGAGAATAATTTGGGGGAATTCTGACGTTCTTTGTTGGAGGGGTATAGGTCATGGCTTACCTTTGAGCGGAGGAAGAGCCTGCAGTTCGCCGTCCTGTGAGTTCCTGTACCTCGAGCTGCCCTGCGACTTTTTCGTTTTCTTTTTGAGCGACCGTTTGGCGAACGGGTCGATTCTATCGACGAACGCCGTCGTCGACATTGTGATGTCCGTGGTTTTTTCAAATGGTTAAATAAGAATCGAAACAGGCCCGTTAAGCTCCTATTTACATAAAGAATACCCGGCGCCGGTCTTCTGCATCGCAAAAACGCCGCCTTCGGTCACGTCAAATGGACACCGTTCGCATATTTTCATTTATTTATTTGAAATTAATTTTCGGCCGCGTATCCCGTCAGTTTCCTATTTCGCACACTTTTATGAATGATACGCGAAAATATCAATGGGTACCGTCGAATAAGAAGGTGTGTGCGTGTGTGTGTGCACGCCCAAAAAAAGAACTAAAAGCCGGCCGAGTTCTGCCACCTGTGCCGAATAGAAATCCCGAAGAAATCGCCCAAATTGAAAACGAATATATTTTAATAGATCGGAAAAGACGATTTAAAAAAACACTTTTCTAGCACTAAACGGGCGACCGAACGAATACACTATATTCACCCGCCATCAGCTGGTTACAACATCACAAATACGTCGTTTTCGATAGGTTCTCCGCCCTCTGCACCCCAACAGACCATCGTTATTATCGTTAATACAGTCCTGATCACTACCGATGCGTAAACGGCACTGTAATACGCGTTGATTTGCGATTTTTTTACAATAATTTTCGCATTCGATGCCGTAAAGTACCTTGGGCTGAAAATAGATGGGGGGGTACTGCGTGGATCAATACAATTACGCAACGGCCACAATGTACTTTAGGAAACACAAATTTCGGCACGAGATAGGGCCGGAAATTCACCCGATAATTTTTAAGCGCAAACTAAACGGTGAAACGTCAAAAACAATCTGCCAGAAAATTTTCTAAACGTAAAAGTACGCTCAATTGTTTCACGTTGTCCAATTGGGTTTCAATATTCCCCTGGACTGACCAATCGCGCGACAGCGTTACAGAACTGACAAACAGATCTCCTTGAAAATGTATGGCGTTTACTATTATCAAATGTTTGACAGATACATAACCTAAATTAATTGTCAAACGTCAACGTTAAAGAGCCGTTTGTTCGTGTAAGTTTAATGTGTATTTTTTAATATATTAAATCGTCAATTTAATTAAAGATTCTTTTTAGATTATTGGTGTCGTTATTTAATAGCTATTTTATTATCAATGTTATGTGGATTATATTTTATAAAAACTGATCAACTTACAAAGCCCTCTCAAATGTTTGATGTATATTTTACGTACTACATTTATTGCTAAACGTTTAGGATTTAATTTTTAAATTAAAGTATTTGAAATAAAATGTCTTATTCTGATACAACTTGCCCTGGTTATTATTGCGGCAGAACATTACTTCCTGATGGAAAACTGAGTAACTGTGGAGCTTGTCCCAGGGGATCTCGACGTAATGACACTAATTTTCTTTGTGAACCTTGTTTGGATACACCAACATTTTATGACTGGTTCTATTTGGGCTTTAATGTACTTTTAGTTTTAGTTTTACATTTGTCATTTATCGATATGGTTATTATGCGTCGGAGGTATGTCAATGAACCTTATGTTTCCAGAATAGTATTAATAATATTTTCATTTATAGGTTTAATAAAGCTATTATAATTTTACACACAACAGCTATATTAGAAGTTATAATTTCTGGGATAGTTTCTTTACTTTTAATGCATCCGCAAGGTGAATTCAAAATTAATATTTGTAAAGTGAGAAATCTAGCCGATTGGTATACATTGTGGCAAAATCCCAGTCCTAATTATGAAAAACAAATTTATTGTACTCAAGAAGCTGTGTATCCTTTGTAAGTATTATGTATTTAAGGTGACTCGTAAAGAATAGGAAATCTATTAACTCCTCAACATATAAACCTAAATATTCCTTATAAAATGTTTGATATCAATTAAGAAAATCAAATTTGACGTTTTGATAAATTCCTTTTTGTAAGACTCCCGATTTGAAGAAAGTAAAAAATTGTTGACGATTCCAAATATACCCAAAATATAAAGCTTTGGTTTTCGTCGGGATAGGGATAATCTTGGAGGTCTTTTGCAACTTTAGAATCCACCAGTGGAAGCTTGTTGTTGTCTCTGCTTGCAATTTTTTTATATATGTATGTGAATATAAGATAAAACATCATTTAGTTCTTGAGTGGATAACCCATCCATTAAAAAATTAATGTGTTCTATTGAGGAGTAATGTATATAATAATGAAAACTAACTGAAACTAACATATAACTAAGAAATGGCGATATATGTATGGATTTGAAGAGTCACAATGTGCCGATTCCACTTGTTCGTTACATTTACGGCAGTAATCTGGAGAAATTTGTTTTTCACTACGTTTATATGTATATTGATGCGAAATGTTCCTTAAATGCCACATATACCTCTGAATAGGTTGGAACAATTGTTTAACTGCTTGGTGTTGTTCTACTGTTTGTTTTGTGTTTCTTTTTACTGTTCTTTTACAAAATAAAGTCTTTATATCTCCTTGACCCCTAATAGCACTGCCAACTCTACTATTTTCTAACCTTGATCTTATTTGGTGTACTGTTTAAATCCAGAATGCATGTCGGTGTAATCTGTCTCATTCTGATTTTAGGAACTTGAGAAAGGAAAGTTGCTGTACCTAGTTTAACTGATATCACTCTATTATAAAGATCTTTATGTTAATTGATTTATGTTATTAGTCTATTAATTGATGCAGTACACCTCCATTCGTCCTATCAAATTACTTAAAGTTGTAACTGCATTATAGCACTGTTAACTTTAACAAATTTTATCAATTGTTGGAGCTGTTTATCAACTCTTTTAAATGATTACTACTTTTATATGAATCAATTGAATATTATGCAGTATAAACTATTAGTGTAATAGTAAATAGTTCTTAAATAAAAGAAATAATCATGGTATGTAGTAATAATGTCAAAATGAAATTTCCATGTATAATAACTCAATTTCTGAGATTTCCTATTTATTATAACTCACCTTCTAAGATTATAATTATACAGGTGTATCTGAATGACTGCAACAAACATCAAGGGGTGATTATTTAGTGAACTTTAAAGGTACTTTGATATATGAATCATTCCTCCAAAAATGGCGGAAAATTTTGGTGTAATTTCTTTTTCTCAAAAACCATAAACGCTAGGAAAATGAAATTTGGGGAATATGTTTAATTCATAATAGGGCACGTTTTGACCCTTTTTGTACTTTCAACCTACCCTTCTAAACTATTAAACGTAACCACCCCCGTTCAATTTATGCCTAGATTTTTTTTATGAATATGATAAATACATTGGAAAAATTTGATTTAGATAGATGAAAATATTCTAAAACTTTTTTGTCTCCCTGATGTTCTTGGAAAATTTAATAATGTCTGAGAAAAACGTTAATTTGGGTTGTTAGGCTTACTTAGAAGGGAATATTGAAAGTACAAATAAGCTATACCTATTATGAGCTAAATTTAATTCCCAAATTTCATTTTCCTGGTGTTTATAGTTCTCGAGAAAAAAAAATTAAACCATAATTTTTCGCCATTTTTGGAGGGGCGTAGGTCCTTACGGGAGCCGAAGTCGCCCATGGTTCATATATTAAAGTACCCTTAAAATTCACTAAAGAATCACCCCTTGAAGTTTGTGGCAGTCATTCAGATACACTCTGTATATATTTGTTCTTAAAATGTTTTTTTTCTAGATATACAATAGTTTTTGTATTTCATGTCTGTGCACTATTTTCAATGTTACTAATAAGACCTTGGATATGTAGAATATATTATCCAATGCAAAGTAAAATGTCGGTATATGCTGCAATGTATTTTATACCAATATTAATGGTCGTACATGCACTTATTGGAGGATTATTATGTAAATATTAAATGAATTTATTGTTTCAGAAGTTGTTTATAATATTTTTTAGATTATTCATTCCCTTATTTAATAGTTATATTATCTGTAATTTCATGTGCGTCACATTTCGCAAAAAAATTGGATCAATCCGCAGCATCTTTGATGATAACGACCGTTTTAGTGCCAAGAAATATGATAATAGTAATAGGTCATTGGATAATGCATGCTTATGGGATAATATCAATAACTCAACTTACAAATCCAACAGATCACGCCTTACTTATTTTATTAATTCCAGTTCCAACATTATTTTATATTTGTACCGCCAAATTTACAGATCCTAGTAAGTTTCATGTATAAGAAAAAAGATGATATATTATGTAAATAACTTATTTATTGAATAAAAAATAAGATTTTAGTTTTAAAATTTAATAAAGATGAAGTTTGGTTGTTATTAACACCCGTAGTGTTTGATCAAAAGATGAACAAACGGATAAACCAATTTTATCTTTACACCAGTCAAAACCACTAATTGGTTGGGATGATAACGTGCTATTTTGTAATGGTGATAATTCGCCGATTATTCCAACAGGGATTCCATCACCATCTTTATCAATTCTTTTATCAGGGTAATTGCTAAAAAAATTATCTATTAATCACATTTCAATAATTCACATATTTCTCTAATTTACTATTTCCACAAACATAATGTTCCTGCTCCCCCAGTTGTAACAAAAATCTCTCGATTTTGTGGTAAATGTTTAACTAACCAAACTGTTGAATTGTGTGCTTTTTCAGAAAGTTGAGCAAATCCTTTCTTTGGGTGTTGAGTTCTCGTATCAAACAGATAAATTTTCGATTCTAATGTAGCGGCAACCAACTTATTCATTGGAATATCTTTTCGGTCAAATTGTAAACCAACAACTCCATTTTTAACACATTTGGACCACCTCACGTTCATCATTTTTAAATCGTATATTTTAATATCTCCGTTATCATAACCCGCGGCTACTACACGTTCTTCCGAGTTGTAGGAATTTCCAAAACCTACTGACCAACAATCTCTTCCTGTTACACCATCGGCAGGGCCAAATTTAGCTACGGGAATATCTTTTTGACGTACATCCCAAACCATGACATTCCCTTTAATTAAAAAAAATGCTTTTTGGTGAAGCAGGGATTTTTTTATTTATTACTTCACTTTTTATATTTTTATTTAAAATAATAATTATTTATTTTACCATCTTTCGATCCTGTAACAATTTCAGGAGCTCCACAACCCGTGCTAGTTCCTCCTACACCATCAATGCAATTAATAACACTGGTATGTTTAGTGGTTTTATAAATTGGAAGTAAAGTATCTTCTAAATCCCTGTTAAAATAAATATTGATTTAATTTATTTAAAAGTGGATGTTTTCGTCAATTACCAAACTTGTAAACGACCGGTATAATCCCCGGTGGCTAAATGTCTACTGTTTAAGCTGGAAGCATCAAATGTTCCGCATTTGAAGTGTTCTTTTTTGCAGAATTCGCTGATTCTTTCAACACCATCACCGCCAAGACAATACACTTCAATTATCCCTGTTCCGTTTGGATTACCGCCGATGGATACGAATTTTGCTGAGGACGGAATCCACTTCACATCGTTTATTGAATAGTTTGCCACTTTTTCTACGTGGCATATTATCTGAGGTTTTTGCAACTTGTCCATGGTTGAAAGAAGACTGTTTGTTCGTTTCCATAGAAACTGCTTAGTAAAAAAAATCTATTAATTACAATTCTTTAATAAATAGTTAATTACCATTTGAATAATTATCATCTTAATTATTTAAATCATGTAACAATATTCCTTCTTAAATCATTTTTTTTATAAATAAATTTGTAGTAAAATATATATTAAAGTTTTTAATAAGTTGGTTTATAGATGTCACTATTTTGAAATATAAAAATGAGGTTAGGTTTTTGACGTTTTTAAATCAGAAACGTTTTTGTTGCCAACATAACAATACCAAAATCTATGATTAACTGGTAGTGACCTGTTGTTCAATTTTTTTTGCTGTTAGGATTACGTAAAATAAACGTAATGTTCGAGAAAGTAATCAAAAGAAGTAATGAACGTAACCGTTCGTGTATATTTTTTCGCAAAAGCTAAAGAGTTGGCGAATAGAAAAGAATCATTTTTAACAATCTCCAATTCATTAAGTTATAAAGATCTCTTCGAAGCTCTCATTAATCAATTTAACTTAGTAGCAATTAAAGACAATATAGTCTTAGCACTTAACGAACAACTTATAGATGAAAATAGTGTGTTGGAATTAAAAACGGGTGATATTCTTGCAATTATTCCTCCATTGAGTGGTGGCTAACAATGGATTATTTAAAAATTACCGCAGAACCACTATCAGTTGCAGACACTAACAGTTTGGTTCTGTCTCCTGATTGTGGTGCTGTTTCGATGTTTATTGGAACGACAAGAGATAATTTTGAAGGAAAAACTGTTGTTAAACTTGAATATGAAGCTTACGAAGATATGGCTTTTAAATCTTTACAGAAAATTTGTTCAGATATGAGAGGTAAATGGCCGCAAATTGTAAATATAGCAATTTTTCATCGGTAATTCTTTCACTAATTTTTCTTTATTTAAAATAAAATTAAAATAATTATTTTAGAGTCGGGGAAGTTCCTGTAAAAGAAGCTAGTATAATAATAGCTATTTCATCACCACATCGTGAAGATTCTTTACAAGCAACTCAATGGTGTATAGATATAGTTAAGAAAACAGTTCCAATTTGGAAAAAAGAGGTTTACGAGGGTGGACTTGAACCTGTATGGAAAGAAAATAAAGAATGTGCGTGGTCAAGACATACTTAATAATAAAACTTGATTTCAATTTTTTGTTATTTTTATATAGATACTCATATATTTTAAAATACAATGTTGATGATATATTTTTGTAAATTATAGATACACCTCCCTTATTAAATAACACTTCCGATAAACCAGAATTGAATTTAAATGTAGTTAAACAAGGTGTGGTTGTACCAACCACGCCATCACATTTGATACAAATTAAATGTTCGAAAAAGGAAGTTGAGGAACGTATTGATAAATTTATTGAAAGGAAACGGAATGAAATAAATCGATGTAACGTTAGAGATTTTTGTCGAAAAACTGCGAGTGGTGACGATGAAGAAACTTCTTGTGCAAGAGTTGATTCTGTTTTAATAAAAAGAAAAGATTCCAAAGGACATTTACAGGGTATACATAATCGAATATTACGAATATAGTTAATTATAATTTGTTTATAGTAAATCGTGTTTACAACACTTACAATAGAGACCAAACAAATGCTGATTATCTAACAAAATATATTCCTAAAAATGGTGTCGATGAAAGAATTGAAAACTTGGAGAGTCAATTGAGTTTAACTACACCAGTTCCAAGAAGTATTTATATCCGATTAAAAGAATTAGAAAACCGTTTATTATATTTGGAATCAATTTCCCCCGAATACATTCAATTTTGGGTGAATAACGTTTTTTTGGATTTTTTTTTAAATTTTATTTTGATATTTTAGGAGAAAAATACAACCAACAAATCTTTTAAGAAAAAACGAATTTATAGTATTCAAGAAGTTGATCGATTAATTCTGGAATTAGAAACAAAAAGACAAAAACGATAACTTTTAAAAAGTGTAATTTTTTTAACAATAAAGAATTCTTTAAAAAATCAATAACTTAAATAAGTCCACATCAAACAAATATCCTTAAAATATTCAAATGCTGCAATTGCAAGGAATTTGGACCACTTGTACATATTCCAAGTTTCTATACCAATTTTAACCGTATTTAATTAAAAGATTAATTATCTCAATGAGTATAGTAATTAATACAGAAGCCCCCTTCAAACTTCAATGTTGAAACAATTTATTTTTTTGTTGATTAATATATAAATAATAAAAGCACATTAAAAAAAATGTTTTTAAGTACTGACTTATCAAAAAACTAAAAGCCAAAGTACAATTTATGTCAAAGGTATAATCGATAAAATTTTTAAATCCAAGTGCATTGCAACCAAATTGACATACTCAACGACTCACTAAAATTACGTAAAAAATACGAGTAATTTTCAAGGTCAATTTATGTATCTGTTTTAAAGGAAAAATATTTAGTTATCTGTCACCTCTAGAACCGTAAAGATGGGAAATCGATCATCGCTATTATTGAGACAAGAAGAAATTGAACAAATTCAACAAGAAACTGGATGTAAGTACTTAAACTAACCTATAAATTGAAACAATATAAATTTATGTGAAATTGATTTTTTTAGTCACGCCTAATCAAATCGAACGTTTATATTCGAGATTTACATCTTTAGACCGTGGGGACTGCGGTACTTTGAGTCGTGATGATTTGTTGAGGATACCAGAAATTGCTATTAACCCCTTGGGTGAACGAATTGTAAATTCTTTCTTTCAAGTGGATGATTTCAATGATAGAGTAAATTTTAGACAGTTTTTGTATGTTTTGGCTCATTTTAGGCCGATTAAAAAGAATAAGGAGAATACTTTGAATTCAAGGGAACAAAAATTGAAATGTATGTAAAAATTTTGAGGTTATGTTACCCTAAAAATTATATCTTTTTGTTTTAGTTGCTTTTAAAATGTATGATTTGGATAATGACGATCTAATATCGAAGGATGAACTATTGGCGATTTTGCACATGATGGTTGGCGAAAATATTAGCGAAGATCAATTAACAAGTATTGCAGAACGTACGATTTCTGAAGCAGATATTGATGGAGATCAAATGATTTCTTTTGAAGAGTTCTGTAAGGCCTTACAACGAACAGATGTTGAACAAAAAATGAGCATTCGCTTCTTGAATTAATGCTATAAAGTTACAAATCTTATAATATAAATTATGTGTGAAAAGTAGTGTATCCTAAGATTGCCGCATAATTAATTGCAGTATTTTTAAAAAATATGTATGTCCTTAACCAAAGCTTAATGTTAACATTTACGTAGGTATACAATGTAAATAACAGACCAAATTACAGTACCAGATAATATTTTATTGTATTTGCTAAGCAGATTATTTTACAAAATAAAATATGAAAATGAATAATGTATTTTTTGAGTTAATTGTTCATATAATTCTAATTTAACCACAAGTTATATAAAAACTTCTTATTCTTTAAAATTAAGCAGTTGAAGAGACAGCTAATTTTTTTAGATGATCCATAAATACTTGAAGGGAAACGTCATCTGTTAAAACTGGTGCTCCTCCATCCTATAAATACATAGAATTAGTATCATTGTTTATTATTATTAAGGATAAATAAAATAGTAGCGTGGAAAATGTTAATTTATAACAGCAAAATGGAAAAACAAGTTAGTAATGTGAGAAATAAGCACAGTTACTGATGATAAAATTGTGTACTGTACCATTGACGTCATTGTGCCTGGCATACCCTGTCCGAACAAATATGAAAAATAAAAAAAACATTCATTTACATGCAAAAAAAATCTAGTAACTAAAACATATCAATAAAAAATACATTAGCCATAAAACACATTTCAAATAATTCTATTTTATATGTGTAATAAAAATGTTTTATGATGTAGTATTCACAAAAACATGCTGTTATTAAACCTTATTTTACCTACCAATTTTTTGCATAACCTTTTACAATTCTACTATTAACTAACAAAAAACCAATTTGACAATATACTCACACCTCCAAACGAATACATATTATTATGAGTTTGGCTTGGATTGACTTTAGATAACAAAAACCTCGCTTGAGAACCCCCTTGTTCCGTATCAATGTATCTAGGCATTGGGAATCTAGTCAACAAAATTTCTTGGGCGTCATCTACAGGCGCTTGTAACAGCTGCCTGAAGTTTTCGTATTCTGGCATATCTTGATATTTATGACTACGCCATTGAGCTATTGTCTGTACAAAATAAATTATAATCATTTGCAAGGTTCTCTTAGAATCATAAGAAAATTATTAACGCATCTTGCGCGAGAAGTGACTAAAGTCGTTTTGCGCCGATTTCACATTATGCCCGCTACACGGTAAGACTTTGGCGGCAAAGTGCCCGCGCAAGATGTGTTAGGAAAAAAAATAATCGTACAAGTTGCTTGTAAGCAATCTCAGGCCCTCGCTAAAATATTCGTCACACATATTTAATACTTGGTCTGATATGAAGATTTTATGTTTAGCTGAATCAAGAATTAACCCTTCGTCTGTAAACGGTTTTTTAGCACCTTCCGTCTGTAAAGGTGGGTCTTTCGGGGTCGGCCGTTTTTTCATCCTGTTAATGCACTCAAAAAATTTTATAAACAATTTATGATAATGTTCGAAACCTTCAACTTGATAAATCAATCATAAAATTATCGCAAAATTTATTTTTGCCTACATATTTATTTATACAAATGAAGAAATTATTTGCCTAAACAGTTGTAGTGCGGGCAGGAAATACCCAGGTTTACAGAGGAAGGGTTAACTTAACACTATCACTAGAAATAGAACTAGACATTTTCAGGTTATGCTGTGCGTCCTCTGAAAAAGTGTTTGACGTTTTGAATGCTATGTTGAAAATTTGTTCAGAAATTAGTTCAAAGTGAACACTTGTTAACAAAAATGTATTAATTTTCTAGAATGTTTATATCTTTTATTGAACTAAACGTAGAATTAACAGTTGCACTATTATTAAAACTAACAGTAGACCTACAACCAGGTCAAAACTCGAAGAGTTTAGCAATCTTGGGAGACGCACAGTTGCATCCGAAAGTTTCTAGTTCTATGTCTACTGTTAGTGTTAATATGAATTCTAGGTTTATTTGTTATTCAGCGCCAAGGTGTTGTATATTTCGAATACTTCGAACTTGTTGCTGATAAAGAATGCAACATGGCTTTCAAAAGCTTCTAGTTCTAGTTCAAATATAAAAAAAAAATATTTCAGTTGAATTCCAGCAAAAATAGTGTAATAACCAAAGCTTTGGCTAGAGACTGTAGTTTACAAGATTGTTAACCTACAAATAATCTAAGGTTTGATAAGTACTATGTCCTTGCTTTGTAAGGCTTCCTTATTAAAACTTGAATCATTTATATGTATATCAAGAAATATAACAAATTTACCTCTCCATGGAAAATTAAAATTTGGAAAAATGTATCCATCAACAAAATCCTATCAGGTTGTATAGAACTTGTGTCCAACAAAACTGGTTCAGGAGGACCATTGAAACTATAACTATATAAAATCGGTTGTATCATAATCAAAGATTGTGTTAAATCTTCTCGCATTAACATGTGTCGATAAAATGACGTTTCATCCGGGGAATTGTTAAAAACCTGGAGAAATTGCGAACGACGAAGATGATACATGAATTGAGGATAAAGACTGAAGTTTTCACCCAAACGGAAACTGTTTGGATCATCTTTATTATATTCACCAAACTTTTGACACTGAAAATATGATTAATAGATTTATTTATGAGAAAAAAGTGTTTTTTTATATAATTTACATACCAAGCGTATTAACATACGATCTACCCATCTTAAAACATCCGGTCCATCATCAGTTTCAGCTCTATAAACTACCATTCTTGCCATAAGGACAGCTGCGGCTTCTTGATCAAAACCTGAACTTATATGATGAATATTTGCTGTTGCATCTGCCCAATTTCTGGCAATTGTTGTTACACGAATACGTTTCTGCCCAGCTGAATGCTTAGAATTTAAAAAATGTTAATTTTATAAAATAAAATACCCTATATAAATACCTGATATTGTGTGATAAACTGGATACATCCTCTTCCGCCTTGCGGAATAGGAGCTGAATGTTGATTAACAACCTCAAAAAATAAAGCAAATGTTGTACTAGGCATAAATGCGCACATTTTCCATTGCACAGTGTTTCCCATTCCAATTTCTGTATCAGAGACCAAAGGGCTCTTGGCATTTAATGAAACACATGGTCCAATTCCACCTTGTATCTTTAATTCTCTGGAACATTTCACTTCAAGTGTCCCATTGAAAGCCATCTTTAATTCATTTTTGTGATCACGAGCGAAAACCCTTTGGAAAGTCTGTTTAAATAAAGAAGAATTAAAGGAATCTCCCATAACCATATGACCGCCCGTCGAGTTGCAGCATTGTTTCATTTCCATCAAACCAGTTTGATCTAATGCACAAGAATAAATGTCGACACAATGGCTGTTAGTAGCAGCTCTCATTGCTAACATTTCATAATGTTTAATTGCCTTTTTCATATACTTGGCATTATCTTTATGGATGTCATGATGTGATCTGATGGGTTGTTTCAAATCATCATTTAAAACTTGACCTGGACCTTGAGAACATGGACCTCCAAGGAACATCATGATACGAGCTCCAGTATTAGCATAAGAACATTCAAGAAGACCAACAGCAATTGATAAAGCAGCTCCAGTTGACCTAAGCGGTCGCTTTCCTTGAGAAACTTGCCATGGATCTCTTTGTAATTCGCCAATTAAATCAGTTAGGTTCATTTCACAATTTGACACCGGTTGTAGAAATCTATTAGCTGGTGGGAGTGATTGTTGTGGCCTTCCAGGTTGCATGGGTTGTTGTTGTGGCATGGAGGTTCCTTTTCCAATGCCTAACATTTCCTGAATTTGTTTGGCAGAAAGATCTTTGGTGCCACGAAAAACATATGATTTACTACATCCTTCTGTACCTAATTCATGTACTTGAACCATTTTACCAAAAGTTATTAAGCCAACAAGTGCATTTTGCGGCATTAAACTTAGTGACATTTGTAAGGAATCTTTTAAAGCTCCTAGTTCTTCTTCATCCATGCAAGTATCAACTACCAAGAGAAAAATTGGGGGGAGACAGTTTGCTCTTGTTATTATATATTCTATTGTTGAAAACATTGGCATCAATTCTGCTGGTTGATGTTGTTCTGAGATCGCTCCATATTGTGCGGGAAACTAATTAAATTAGAATAATATCAATTCGAAATATAAACCTTCTAGCTTTAACAATTAATTTTAATTAAGTTAATAATTAATATGACTAATTTTTATTTATAAAATATTAATAAATATTCTTACCGCATTCCTTTGGAAACAAAAATTGCAAACCCATAATTTAGCTCTGTAATCAATTTGACAAAGAGGATTAAGAATAGCTCGACATGTAGTTCGTGAACAAAGTACAGGATCATATTGTATAGGTGGTAAATCAGCCCTTTCTTTTATGGGTTGATAAAGACAACCAAGTGGAACAACCAAACGCGTCGCTTCAATTCTGCTGGATGGCCAAACGTTCCAAGTAAATCGAATTCCATCTCGATCTTCATTAGATTGAATATATTCCTCGTATGTAGTCATCTAATAAATTAATATTATAAATTCTAGTAAAAAAGATTTTTATATACTTACTTTTATTGACTACAAAATCGGGGTAATTTCAACTAAGTAATTAAACGTTTTGATTAACAATTTCTGTTTATTTCATAGTTCCAACACACCAAAAACCACGTCACCTGTCAAAGAGAAAGCTCCATCAGCGGACGTTGTCGGAAATACACGTCACGTGACATCAACACTCCCTCATTTACCGACTGCTACAAAACAAAATGGCCTCTTGTTAAAAATTAAAAATTTGAAGTTTTGTCAAAATTCCAGTCCATTCAGTTTCATTCAATACCTATTCGTGATGATGTGATTATTTTACCCATTCAAATGTAAGTAAACGTAGTTGAATCGGTTTTACTCAAAATTATGCCGCCGCTAGATCCTAACCTAAAATTTATGTAGCACGCTGCTTAACATCTTCTGATAGTATTTCAGTTAGAAATGGAACAAAATCAAGCCCCGATCAAAGAACCTACCGAGTCGAAAACTACGTCTAAATCTGATACTGACTTATCTTCACCCGCAACGACAGATACATCAACTACAATTAAGAGGTAACTTTTAAGGTTTTATTTGTATATTGCGTGTTTGACACTTTGTTGCAGTATTTTCACTCCTCGTCCTAACTCCTCTGTCCTTTGGAAGTGTGACCTATGGAACGCTTCCGAATCCTATGTTTCAAGTAATGAAGATGAATCACAGTTCGGTGAAAGGTTATAAAAAGATTTTTAAAAATGTTTCTTAGCTTACAATTTTTCTTTGGCATTCTTGTCTGATTTGTGGTAGATATTTAGAATTCATTAGATTATTTTTGTAGCAATTTGAAAGTATTTTTTATCTAAATAAGGTGTACCATGTCAAGGTTGCATTTTTATACAAATACCAATTCACATTTTGTTTAATAATATTACTTTTTATGCTAGACTGATTTAGAAAGTTTATAAGTATTGCATTAGCCTTCACTTTTACAATTTTTATTTATTTTATTTAACATTTATTACCAATTCTTGGAGTTGTATAGATGTAGTTCATGCTTTAGTAGAAACAAATTTCAGTGTTGGTTAACATATTAAAGTGATTCATAAAATTTTCAAAATTTATAGATGAAAATCGCTGTTTGTTGAAAAAATATAATGCAGAAATAAAATGACACAACTAAGCTAATAATGTTGACAAATTCAATAGAAAATAGACTATATATTTTAATTCATTAATTATTTCAATATATGGATACTATTTTGCATACAATAACTTTAAGTTAATCTATTTTAAACAGTAAGACTTTTACACTTCTGTTATTTATACATTCACATATGCTGTTTTAATTTATTCTAAAATTAAAGTTGTGTGCATGATTCTTTAATGTCATAATTTTTTTGAAATCCTAACATTAGATAATAGAACATTAAATAATTTGAAAAATCAGAGAAATTTTAAATCTAAAGATATTTTATTTCTGATTCTTTTCAACTTGGAAGAATGTTTATACAATTTGGCCATGTGGATGTACCATCTGTTTAAGGGGGGAGATACATTTTCAGGATTTTTTTTTATTAAGAACTTCAAACATTTACGTCATTAACTACTGTTTACTGCATACATAAATGGGGTCATACACACTTATTAAATTTAGAGAAAATTTTTATGTCAAACGATATATACAAGTATATGCATGAATACAAAGTAAAAGAAATATTTTGATCAATTTTATATTTTGCGTAATTTGAAGTGAAAAATAGCAAATATTCAAACGAAATAATTTCGCGGCTTTTCTGTGACGTAGGAACCGCACTGCCTAAAACAAGTTAAATTGTCCGTTAGATAGCGCTTGCGGTGTGACAGTGTCAAAATAAAACCATGGATGTAATACAGTGTCTCTATTACATCCATGAACAAAACATAATAAACATAACCTACAAACACTCTATCTCTTTTCAATACAACCTAAATGACGTTCATCTCTTTCTCGCATTTGAGCGGGGAGCAGGGGACGCAAAAGTGAGAATCGTACGTCATCAACGCGGGAATTTTAAAAGCGCAAATGGGTATATAAATTTTCAATAATTTTTTTAACAATGACTTTGTTCGAAAATATTAAAAAAAAAATAACGGTAACTATATTTTTATATAAACTTTCAGAAAATATAATAAAAAAAAAATCGTGTATGACCCCATTGTTGATATATGTTTTTATACATCTCGATGAAGCGCGCTGCAGAACGGGACAGGGGCTATTACATCGAAAGTACTTAAAATTTCGCTTTAATATTTCACTGTGACATTCTTAAAACGTTTTTGTCATAAAAATGTTCCTTTTTATGAAAAAAAGATATTTTGAATTTTTTGAAAGTTCTAAATGTATTTCCTCCCTTAATTCGTTAACAGTTTTAGTGTAAAGTACAAGTCTTTAAAGCTGTTTATAAATCGTTAATAGTATAACTAATGTTATGATATATACGGAAGTTTTTATTTAAACGTGTGTTTTACCAATAAACTATTTGAAACGCGACGAGAACTTGGCTAGTAGACGACGACATGTTCGTCACGAGGTTTAAAACTTTGTAAACACGCGACACTTTCAAACCGTAAACTTTCCAAGTATTTTAAAGCTCCAGTCGACTTAAATGTGGTATAAAAAGTTTCCAGCGGTTAACATATCTAAAAAATTCCCGATGTGAACAGAATTTGATCAAAATAATGATATTAAATTACTTTTCCGGAAATGGTAGTTTTTCAATTTGTTATTATTGTAATCAATCTAAATTAAGGATAAAACCGCAACCCTTCACATCGAAATTTCTCGATTTCATGACAAACAAAAGTTCCGATAACCGCAATCAGGTCGTGGATTCTAGGTTAATTTATGTATGGCAGCGGTCTCTTTCGGTTTCATTTGGACGGGGGGAAATTGCGCTTTGAGGGCCGTTCTACCACGCACCGCCCGTGCTAGTTAGCTCGGTAAGCTCATTTCCCTTTCCTATTAGTTCGCGAAAATTACTCTATAAGTGAGCCGATGAGATGGTTAAGAGAGGGCGGAAGGCCTCGAAACGAAATTTTGAAGAATTGAATCGTTTAACAAATTTAGTTTTTTAGTAAGTAAAGTTTTGTTTGCAAACTTTTTTAGAAATTGTTTTTTATTCATTCTTTAACATGGAATGAGTCGTAAAAATACGAACATCAATATTAAAATAAGTAGGTTAATTGCTTCTATTATGGCTTTAAATAATTTGATTTAAAGCCTACAAAATAACTTAATGGAATCTAGTATTGTTTTTTATTAGAATATACTATTTTTTGCTTTTAAAAAGTTGGTTGTATTAGAGTAGATTATGTTTACCAATATTTATTGAAATCTTCAATTTACTTTGTAGTGATAGAGATGCTTTAACTCACGAGGATCTTTTGTCCCCGGATACATGGATCATTGGTGGTCCTTTAGGTTCAAAAAATGCAATACTTATATTCCGAAGTTCAGCTTTGGCAAACGCCACAGATATCACCATCCAAAGTAAACCGGCCTATAAACTCCATATTACTTACAAAGTCCTACAAGCTGAAACAAAATTATTGGCAAAACTTTTAGAATGTCATGGAATAACCGAAGTTATACCGACTTCTTCGGATTTTAACATCTTATGGACTGGTTCGCATCCCAAACCGGGAACGTTTCGTTGTTTAGCATCTCATCAAAAAGTAAATCACTTTCCGCGATCTTACGAATTGACAAGAAAGGATCGGCTATATAAAAATATTGAGAAAATGCAACATATGAAAGGGTATAAACATTTTGATTTTATCCCCCAAACCTTTGTTATGCCAAGCGAATACAAAGATCTTTGCTCGACTCATCATCGGACCAAGGGACCTTGGATTGTTAAGCCGGTTGCTTCAAGTCGCGGGAGAGGTATTTATATTGTTGAAACGCCAAATCAAGTACCATTAGAAGAACCCGTCGTGGTTGCAAAATATGTTGCGAAACCTCTTCTTGTCGAGGGCCATAAATGCGATTTAAGACTTTACGTTGCGGTTACTTGTTTTGATCCTTTAATAATTTATATTTATGAAGAAGGAATGGTTCGATTTGCTACTGTTAAATACGATACTAGTCATAAAACGTTATGGAATCCTTGTATGCATTTATGCAACTATAGCATCAATAAGTATCACAGTGATTATGTAAAGTATGAATTTAAGATTAGTTTGGTGATTTTGATAACATTTTTATCTTTTTTGGTTTTTTTTTAGATCTGATGATCCGAGTGCAGAGAATGTTGGTCATAAATGGACTTTAAGTGCTTTGTTAAGGCATTTAAAGGCTATGGGTAATGATACAGCTAATTTAATGTCTCAGATTGAAGATTTAGTTGTAAAATCGATTTTATCGTCTGGAAATTCAATAGTTACAGCATGTAAAATGTTTGTTCCAAGCATTAATAACTGTTTTGGTAATTATATTAGTTGTTTAAGTTAGAGTCTGCAAATGACTTTCTGCACACGTAAATTATATTAATTTTTTCCTGAAACTGTAAAACTGGCTTCCAAATCCGGAAATATATCAAATGTTCAACATAGCAGTTTCAGGGAAAAGAATATTTTTTTTATTTTGAGTTTCATAATCTTTTTCTTTTTGAAAGAACTTTATGGTTTTGATATACTGGTGGATGATACTTTAAAGCCTTGGCTTCTTGAAATAAATCTATCACCATCGTTAGGATGTGATAGTCCGCTTGACGTCAGATTGAAATCGGCAATGCTGGCCGATTTGCTAACTCTTATTGGTATTCCGGCCATCGATCCTATGCTTCGTATGAGCGTAACAACACTTTCATCGAAAAACTCGAGAACTAATAATAGTTTAAGAATGAAACTTAATGCGGTAAGTCTTAAAGGATGTTGTCTTTTATTGTAACAATAATCTCGTGTAAAACGATAATGTGAAATAAGTAACTTTATAAATTAAAATTTCTTTTGTAATTTAGTACCACAGAGTGCACTCTGCTGACGGATTAAGTAACACGTTGCCAAAAAAAAATTCGTCTCCATCCCAACATGGACGACTAACAACCAGCACGTTAAATTTATCGCAGGAAGAACAGCGTATTATAAAAATGGCTAAGGCTCAATTTGATCGTAGGGGTGGTTTCGTTCGTATTTTTCCTACAGTTGATAGTTGGAGCAAATATGGCCAATATTTAGGTGATTCATTTAAAACAGAATTATTAATGATGTTTCTTATGAATTCCGATATTTGTAAATTTTAGATCCGATAACAGGAGTACCAATGGCTTGTAGCATCACCAGTAATTACAATATTCAAATACCACATAATATGAATTTATTACTTTTTAATCACTTATTTCCTGAAATGGCTAGCAGTACATTAAAATTAGATCGAGGACATTTAAAAAGTTTGGATAAAACACGAGATTTGTCTTTGGATAGTAAAGGTATCCAAGTGCTTTAAAAATGTTTGATTCTTGAATTATATTTTTCTACTTGTATTTATAATTTTAGGTTTAATTGCCCTTCAACGACAAGATCGCTATGAACGGAAACTAACTCAAGGGCATAAAACGCTTCTTCCGCCGCATAAACCATTACACGAGTCGGAATCAGCCGAATTGAAGAAACAAATCTGTGATATGGTGAAAAATGGACAAAAATTAACGTAAAGTGAACCAAAAAATACACCTCCTACGGTATTTGTTGAGCCAAGTTTGACATTAACTGCGTTTATATTAACCGCTAAACTAGTATCAAGTTGTAGTTTAAAAAAGCTAATATTTAAATTTTAACTCAACAAATATTGTACTGAACTGTGTATACCTAATTTTTGTATTTAATGTAATACTTTATAGCCCCATAGAAATCAGAAAAGCATTTAGTCAGTATCTTAATTGCATTTTAAAGAGAATTGCAAATTCACCAACAGAAGAAGGGCATGTTGAAATTGTTTTAAAATTTTTACAGCGAGCATCAAATTATTTAAAATCACCATTTGCTATTAAGGTATGTTACTATTGATAAATTTATAAAGGCCCTGCACAACAAAATCATTTAGTTATACATTAAACATCAATTAGATATGATTAATATTAGCTTTGTTCCAACAAGCGGTCCGACTCGTCCGTTACTTGTCAAATGTAATCGTACATGTCAAGTAATGTCGTCACATTTTAACGGATTTTATTGCAATATTTAGCTGTGTGATTACATTTGACGAGTCTACGACGAGTCAAGCCGATTGTTGGAACAAAGCTATTATATTTATCTAGACATGGTGGTCTGTCTTCAAATGATGATGTTTAAAATAATGACTAGGTCTAATATTAGTTCTAATAATAGTGCTTAGAATGTTTTTAGTTCCAGGCCTAGTGTTTTAATTGCAGGTTTAACGTCACTATTTGAGTCATTACGTGTCAGGATTTATAGATTGTTTTTCATTTTTCCATAATCTTATTGGGGGAAATTGTTTCACTTAGGGCCGGTTGTACCACCACCCGATAAGTTTATTCCATAGATAAATTGGCGCACTTAGCCAATGAGAGCGTTTAAAACCGCTGTAACCATGGTAATTATCCGCTAGATAGTTTATCGGGAGGTGGTACAACCGGCCCTAAATAACTTAAATATTTTTACTTTTATAAAATATTTTTAGCCTCCAAGTCAAAAGTTGTCAATGAAAGATAGAACAGCTATTGTGGCCAAACAACTCAATGATTTTATCTATTTGTATAATAGAGAAACTGAGCTTTTTTGCCATTTAACTAAACATTCTGAAGTACCAAGAATCATCGCTTTCACTAATTTCCTGGAAACAGCTAGGTGAGTAGTATACTCAAAATGCATGCTGTTTTAAATTCTCAACCCCTCTGAAGTTTGTCAATGTAACAATCAAAACTCCTATTAAAATCTTAAATTTAACGTAATTTATTGTTTAACTTGTTATTTTTTATTAATATTTTATAATTTATAGGGAGAGCGACTTAGAAGAACTTTTACATTTACATACTGTGCCAATAAACGGGAATCAAAGGTCACCAAACTTCCAAAGTCTCCTAAAATGTTTACCAAACCTAAGCGGATCATGTTTGTTATCGCCTATTAATAGATCAAATCGAAATAGCATAAAAGTATCTCAATTATCATGATTCGTTTCAAAAAAGAATGAGACTTTTAGATTTTTATTATAAAATGTTACCAATTTTCTTAGGAGTATTTACATAAGTTATTTATCACGTTTATATTTTTCTTTTATTTATTATCTTTTGTAGCTATATAGGCAGCACTTCTTAGTTAATTATTTATTTGCTTCATCCTACAAATTTTTTTGTTGTTATTTATTTTTTATTATTTCTCGTTACACTCGCACATTTCAGTTGTAGTCCAATTCAGTCGTAAAATGGAAAGGAACGAAATTTTCATCCAGGCTGTGAGTCGCGCATATGAAATTTCACTACAAATAACCTTTTTGTCCACTAACAATTCTGCACTTGAGAGTGCATGTTTTTCTGCTAGTCCAATGATTTTTTAAAAATTATTATTGCATTTTTGTTATTTGCGCTGTTTTTTTAAGGTGGGTCGAGAAACTTAATTTTTATTGTAAAATATTTTTGAACGGTATTTTTTTGTGATTTTTATATTATTATTTATTTTTTCAAAGGATATTGTTTTTTATTTGTTTTTTTTTTTATTATTTTTGTATTCTTATGGTCTATTTGAAAATTAGGAAAACAATTTAAAATATTTTATCAGAATAACATTGAACATTGATGCAATAATCACACATCACGAGATTGTGTCACACCTAACAAAAATATATAATCAGCTAAGACACAGAATAAAAAATATATATTTAGAAATCAAGAGGGTGATAATGATTCATGATTAAAAATTGCGTTTAACTATGGTTCATTCCCCTCTTATAAATTTAGAAAAACGTTTATGAAGTTAGCAATAAAATCAGGGGGAATAAGATTTGCAATGGTGGACTGTATGCTTCATTTTATGTTAATATTTATCCCGAGAACCAAATTCATTGGCTGGCTTTTTATTTTGTCTAACAGAGCAGTTTTGTTTGAAAAACTTTTCTCGGCACTTTACTTCGTCAATCTTAACTTTTCTGATTTCATAGTCATCTCCGACGTAAGACTTTAGACGAATGATATCACTACATATTGTACCATGTTTGATAAATTACAATCAGTTTCTATTGTACGAGACGAGACGAGCGGCGCTATATTGACGCGACTCGAAAAAAACAAATCAATTTATAGAATATTGTTGGTCCTGATTAAGCGATTATAATATACATTTATATATAGTTTGGATTCCTTTCTTTGAAATTTGTTCCAAATGAGCGGATACCCAATTAACAGATCTCCCAATTAAGCGGAATCTACTGTATTTTACTTTAATCTTTAAATTCCCTGATTATGTCCTTAATAGCTACTGTGATCTAATTTTTAAATTTATTGACTTAAATATATGGGAAAAGTTTTTTAAAGCAAAGTTACATTTAGCTTCTGTTCTCCTAGTTTTTAAATCGACTATAGACGTTATTGCAAATGTCAGGTAAGAACACAAACTTTAAAGAAATCTTAAGTAGATATATTAACTAAATAGAGATATTTTTTGCATTTTGAATCAATAATCTGTTTGGGATTATTGATTTATTTAAGTATTAAAAATGTTTGGAAAACTTATATTTAGTGATATTTTAATGCAAGAGTTCCTTCTCGCACGAGCATTAACAAAAAAGTCTTCTTTGTACAAACACTAACTTAACATTTTTATACAATTTCTTTAGTGAATAAAGCTACATTTTAGTAGTATACAGAAAATTCGCAGGCCTATAAAGGAATTTTTGCAGAAACGAAATGCCAACGTTTAAGCTTACTTAGACAAATATATTTTTCATAATGCAGGTATATGAAATTTAGTACTTAGCAGTAGTCTATTTTTTCGAAAATGTAGTAAGAAAGGGAGATCGTCCTGAGCACACAATTATTGTGATAAACATAGATGGGAGCGGTTCTATTTTCGAACACTATATTTGTATGGAAACACATTACTCTTATTAAAGTATGTAGTTAGAGATAATTCAAAAATGTTCTTTAAATTTAAAATACAATACAAAAAAAGCAATCATTGAGCTTCTTGTGAACGCTCTTATTCGTGTTCGATTAATTCTACTTTGAACTTTGTGCACAATTAAAAAAAATATGTTGATTGATTGTATTTAACGTGTTTTGTAAATTACTAACGTTTCATCGAATAAATTTCTGAATTATATGTAATTTTTTTTTGGATATAATTGTTTGAACCTTATCTTAATATAATTCCAGTCTAATAGGTGTTAAAAAGATTTGTATTAATTTAGCGTGAAACGTCATTTTATGGACGTCGACATAAATATACAGTTTAAATTTGTTGATTGTCCGTTTTGTTCTATTTACGTTGAACATTACGTGATTTTAAAGCCGTTTTAATGCCTTTTGCGTTGCCAATAAACGTGTATTTGTTGAAAATTAAATTGGAAAGTTAGCACGTCGTTATGCTGGTTACTAGTTTCGATATTTGTTTTTAATGTTTTTTTATTAATAGCTTAGATATTTTTCAAAGAAAATGGAATGACTTCATATTATCTGCATTTTTATTTATTTACGAGTGGAACCAAAATTGAAAAGCGATGTTTAAGTACACACTGCTGATGTAGTGATCCTTTGTGGGAAATTAAGATTTTATTTTAGGTCTCGAGTATGCATGGTACCGCTGGTATTAAATTATTAATTTGAAAATCGTATCAGAGAACGGGACGTAAGTACTAAGAGCCTAACGTGTTGTTTGGCGAGACTTATCCCTAAGAGTAATAATACACTAGTTAGCTGGTGGACTATCGTGACTTTCTATTTGCAAGATTCTTGAAAATGTAACACATTAGTTATTTTCAAGCGATATTACAAATATCTAGGGATAAACATCGACAAGAAAATATCTTTGGTATTACATACGAGCAACTCCATAAAGCAGGAATTATTAAGGAAGCCCTCTGAGAACAGTGTAGAATCCACGGAGGATAAGCAAAACAGAAGATTACAGAAAAGATTACAGGTGTTATAGTGATTTTTTTCGTACATAAATTAGTTTAAATATTTTAAATTTCTTGGCTAACATGTTTTTGTGTTGAAACACAAAGCTTTAGTAAGTTTGGTTTACTTCCAAAATGATATAGTTAATGAGTTTTACTAATCTAATTTAGTCACAATTGATAAAATCGAATGTATAAATTTAGATTGGATATGAAACGATACATACGGTTTTATGAACGTAATTATATTCTCATTGGAATGTTGAAAGACAAATGATTCGTAAGGTACAACAGTCTTTCATACACGCGGTAGAAAAATAAACGATCTAAATTTACGGCATACTTCATAAATGCTTCAGGAAAAGCGTTGCCGGTCGGTTTTTGGCCGCAACGGATTTTAGTTTTGACGGGGAGACGTCGTCGTCGCGACGCCAATTAATAAACGGGCGAGACAGATTGTTGCGAAACAGCGTGTCCCGAGAGTGCCGACAAGGGTGAAATTGCGTGTGTTCTATATCGATCCCTTTTCCTGCGCCCCCCGTTTCGTCATGTAGTAAACTAGTTATTCACTACCGTCCGGGCTAATTTTAAAGCGGCCTTTGTTAAAGTCAGACCTCAGAAATTTATGACAAAAAAATTCTCTGGGTGCTTCGATTTGAAACACATAATGTGGCCTTATATTTCACGTACAGTGATGTTAAATTGTTTATGAAATAAAAAGTGAATTTGTGGAATTAAAATTGTTCTTTCATTTTACGATGCAGAGGATACTTAGTTTGGAAACTAGCAGAAGTCCCAATACTAGCAGTGAATTTGTATCGAAAAGACTTTGTTTTAGTATTCTCTTTTCAATAGCATTTTTATTTTTAATAGCAGGTAAGAATATGTCGTTATTTTATTATTTTTTAAAAGATAAAAATTGTTTTTGGCAACGAAAAGAAATAATAAAAATATACAAAATAATTACATAAAAACATGTTTTGGATAAATATAGCATCTCGAAAAATTGTCTTTACCCCCCAACAAGTTAAACACATATTTGTATGTAAGGTTATAATCGAAATTCGTAAAAACGATTTCGTTATAAGTGGAGTTGAAGCTTATAATATATATTTTATGTTTATTGAACGTTTTCTGCTTTTAATTCTGTATAAAATTTGAACAAATTTCTCTACAATTTCTAGATTTCTTTTTAGGCAGCAAAAATAAGGAGGCTATAAATTTGGTATAACATGAACAATATCAAAAGAACAGCAGACACATCGGACTTGTGCAAATAGTAAAGTGTTGCTTTTCCTTGGGTTTAAAGAAATAAATACAAGAAATTGATTTGCAGCTTCCCCGCAGTTTAGATTTCTTCTTTCATCACCTTTTTGTGACGACCGTGTAGTGTTAGTACTATTAATAACAATAATAGTACTATGTGTTTTAACGACTGTACTCGAAATATCTGGAGCACCGCTTCAGCGTTGAGATTTGTCAATTTGTGACCGAATATTTTTGTGTATATTAACATAGCTATACATTCCGTTTTGAACTCCATCGATATTATTAAGGGAATATAACAAAATTTGGGTAAAATATTTTCTAATCAGTGATTCATATTTAAAGCGCGTAATAAAATTAAATGACCAAAACATAAGTTGTGTAAGAAATGTAGTGATTATGTCAAGAAATCGTATTAAGAATAAAGCTGTGAATGTTAGAAACAGTAGAAGATTTAAATTGGTAACCATCCACTAAAAATATAAGACGAGTTTATAAAAAAATAAGATTCAAAGTTCCTTTAGAACGTCAGCATCTTGTGTTTAAATAAAAAAATCGTAAAATCAATATTCATTGTGTTAAATGCAATATTTATAATTACTACTAAAAGTGTATATATCCTTAAATACGCATACTTCCCGTACGAGATACAATTTATTTATTTTGACAAACAAACATTTTAGTTGCTTTCAACTTAAAAAAAATGTAAATGTCAAATACGTAATTGACCACAATTTTCTCCAATAATTTTCTTTCTACATACAAAGTCAAATTAAAACTTTCCAACGTCAAAGGTAAAAGATTTTAAAAATTACGTGACCTCGAAAATAACGCTGATTTTAGATTAGCACACGTAATGGATTAGGTTCATATCTACAAAATTTGTAAAAACCATTTTCGGTTCATATAAAACATTGCGTGTTTTAGTTTTTAGTTCCAAAAATAAATAATAATAGATGTTATTTTACGTCCAACTTAAAATTGAGCTGTGACTGGTACCGTAATGGAAGTAGATCCTTTATAAATTATATAAAAATATTTCCGTGATTTTTTTATATATAGGGTTATAAATCTTGATTTTGATAAGTAGACGTTAGCACGCATAAAAATTATATTAATAAATAAACCATTTAGGTTACAGTTTTGTTGGTTTTGATAAGTTGGCTGTTGGAAGTGTTAACTTGTGCCAAGATTAACTTTTGTAACAGCAGACAGGAACATTAATATGTTCATACGGGAAATTACTTCGTTAATCACTTGATGTAGTAAAATAAATTTAAAAACAAACATTAACTTGAAAATATTATAGAATGATTTACTTACATTTTTTATCGTGATTTAGAATTAAAATTTGTAGCCAAACAGAAATCATCTCCGTTTGGCAAAAGTTCAAATTGATCGTTACTTAACATTTTACGCGTATAATACACCGTTTATTAAAAATGTTTTCAAAATGATGAATTTTCGAATATTTGTTTTATTTTAATATTATACAAATATACGTGATGTATTTTTCCTTAAACTGTCATGTAATTAATTAAAGTAATTCATTAGTTATGAACAATAGCACTGCCCAACAATGGATATGTTTTTGAAATATACATATAACAATATCTGTCAGATAAATTTCACTAAAAGTTGGCAAAGTTGCCATTAGCTGTTCACAGATTTTGTGTATCTATTATCTGAAGACAGTGCTGATTGTTGTGACAAGATTAATTTGTTCTAATTTTAATTTAGGCTTGCTTTAAAGTGAACCTCTAAAAAGTAATTATTTTTGAATAAATTTTATAAGTTATTGATTAAGTAAGTTGCAATAAATAACTTTTCAGACTTCGATTAATTTCCTTTCAACATTCATTGGCGAATTATAAAATATTAATAATGTTATAAATAATAACAAAGATGACCTTAATAGTCCCATTTAACATTGTTATTTTGACTTGACCGATGTTACACAGTGTCAACAGATTATTTCGTTTTAAATCAAATCGTTTCGAGTTCCTTTATTTTGAAGATATAATTTAGAACGGAAAATGTTCATTTTGGATTTTAGGGTGATGTTAGCAATAACAGTCAAGATTTGCACGTTCCACTGTTCCAATTAGCATATTTATTCGTAGTTAAAATTGTATTGAACACGCAAGCACTAGGGATATATGCAAAATAAGGTTTTATCATTACCATCAGATCGTTGCAGTAAAAATGTTCCAATGCCCGTTAAAATTTAATGACTACAAGTTTACGACTTGATGTTTTACATAATTGAATGCTACAAAATGGAGCAGTAATAATTCTTTTTGTTTTTTTTCAGGGTATTTGTTAGGAAGGTATACAACGGATAGAGCAATTTTATTGCGTCAAGCTTATGTTAGACAAAAACTTTTCGATGAAAAAATTGACAATTTAAAAAACATATCTGAATCTTTAAAAAAAATAAATTTAATTCATCTTCAACCAAGTCAAAATATTACATTTATTTACGAAGAATGGAACAATTGTGTGAAGAGTAAAAATGAGTTGCCTGAGATTAAAGAAGACGCTAATGTGATGATAAGTAAAGTTCTTAGAACACACTTGGAGAATTTAAGTAATTGCTATAATACGGTGGAAAACTTGTTACGAAGTATAGCAGCAAAACAAAATCAATGAGGATAGTTGTTAATTTTTAATAATTTTTAGAATCAATTATTGTGATTTTAGATTTTTTACTTATTAAATAAATAAAAATTCTTTTTTTTATAAATGTCTTGTTTTTAATTCTTTGTAATAATATTTTGACTTGTAAAATTGCTCAAGGAGGTAAGAAATAGTCTTTCTCGATTGCACTTGCTGCGATAACTTGTTTACTAAGCAAGTGTGTTATTAATTAAATAATTTATTTTGGAGTTTTCAACGTTTTGTTATCTGCTGGTAAAAGATTTTGCGTTTTAATATGAACGCAAATATTGCAAAATTATAATCACGTATTTAAAATTTACGGTCTTTTTCAAAGACTCAATGAACACATGTTTATTTTTTAACACGACTATAGCGTTTTATCAATGTGTCTACTACTGTTTTGCTTTTATATAATTTAATTTTAATGTAATTAGGTTGTAAGTCATCTTTATAACATTTTAGTAATTATCATTTTCATTTCATTGGCGAGTTAATCGGTGTCTTATCTTTCGCGTAAATAAAAATATTTACACACCCAACATTTCTTGTTAAAAGCTATTTTGAGAGTCGAGGAAAAGATCGTTTAAACTGCGCGGTAATCGCCTCCGAGAGTACAATAAATTGCAATTTGGTGGCCGTCAAGTGATAAAAGGAAACTCAACATTTGTTTATTAATTTTAACATATTTGCGTGAGTATAAATAAATTATCGCAAACTAAACCTAATTTCCATAATTTTATTTGTAATCAATATTATTACTTTGTTGATGGTGTGCATCGAATCGATAAATACTGATGCAACTTCAGGTAAAATTTAGTTAGTGCATAGAACCGTTTCAAAACGATATAGGTACCTGCCGTTTAATAGTTGCGAACGATTGACCAGGAATGCTATTTCGTGGTTGAATTTTGATAATTGTAACTTAACAACTTTTAAAGTACGTTAGTGCGCATAAACAAAGTGACTAATAAGTAAAAACTTATATAAACGAATACATATTTTAAAATAGTTCAATTATAATTTTGTAATCGAGTACACTTGTTTATATTTACTCATTTATTGCAACATTTCAATTTGAATATAATCAAGTTCAATATGCCTTCTTGTGTTGAAGAAATAAGAAAAGTCTTGGTATTATACACTGGGGGAACAATCGGAATGGTTAAAAATGATGATGGTGGTAAGCTTTTAAATTTGTTTAGTTTATAAAATAGTTTCGCTTAAAACAATTAATCTATTAACAATTAGTCTATATTAAATTTATGTGTAGTTATTTTTTAAACTAATGCATATTGAAGGGCAAGTCTAATGTTCACAACAATAACTTTGAAGAAACGATTATGTTCGAGTTGTTCTTTCAATAATACAATTGTTCATATCAAAATTGTATGTCTCCCATGTCGCTTGTGATAACTGATCTTGATATGCTGAACTAATGGAAGCATTGGATTCAAGCCGATCAGTGCAATTGTCTTTCTTACTTACGATTTGCATGAATGATATTTACGAGACCATTTAATGTTCTTCGTATTAAGAAAAAACTTGGAACTAATTGTAAGATAAAAACATTTTTTTTCTGTTAAGCGGTTGGAAATTAATTAATAAGATCTATTGAGGTTACAAAAGAATGTTTGAGGTTTGATTAAATCTTCTTCGTGTCTCTTCACTCCTCGATTTACCTCAATCGTGAATTTACAACATGAATATAATAACCTTTATGTTATAAATGGGATGAAATTCTCCATATTTCTCTAGTAATAAATAAAAAACGTAGGAAAAGTAAAAAACTTTTTTGAGAAATAATAATAAAATGTTTAATTTTATCAAGTATACATGTTTCGAAACTAATGTTTCATCTTCAGTACTTGGATTAATATACAATAAATGGAAAAATTATTAGGTAGTAGGTGGGGTTTAAAAATATATCAAGATATCCTTCTACTTTTCAACAGATAAAAATTATCATAAATAATTTTTAAAAAATTATAAACAAAAAACCCTTTCAACAATCTAGTCAATCTTGGAATACAAACATGTTTGTATTCCAAGATTGACTAGATTGTTGAAAGGGTTTTTTGTTTATAATTTTTTAAAAATTATTTATGATAATTTTTATCTGTTGAAAAGTAGAAGGATATCTTGATATATTTTTAAACCCCACCTACTACCTAATAATTTTTCCATTTATTGTATATTAATCCAAGTACTGAAGATGAAACATTAGTTTCGAAACATGTATACTTGATAAAATTAAACATTTTATTATTATTTCTCAAAAAAGTTTTTTACTTTTCCTACGTTTTTTAACCTTTATGTTATTTAATAAATGTAGATAAAGATTAAGGATAACAACATTCTTCTCAATTATATGGTTGCATGAGGTTATGTCTCAGGTTTTGTTTATTACAGTATTCTCAAATAGTACACAAATGTTAATAATAATTTCTTTTTAAAATCTTTTAAGAAATCGATAACAGTTGTGCCTATCTATAATTCGGGAAAACCCTATAATTAAAAAAAAACGACCCAAAATAGAAACGATAACATTATAACGTTTATATATATCTAGATGACTTTGTACTTGAGATCAGACTTAAAGTCGCAGAATAGGAACGATAACATTGTATTATTTGTACATAGATGACTTTGTACTTAAGACAAGACATTCAAGATCACATTTTCAACATTTATTATCTTTTTAAGCTATTATTATGAAATGTGACGTCTAATTTACGAATTAACAAGAAAGAATTTCAGACACAAATAAACTGAATGTTACTGATTTTTGTTGTTGTTATAGTTTACATTCCAGCATCGAATAGATTTATCCAGAAAATTAAATCATATCCAGAACTTCATAATGAACAAGTTTTATCGAAGTATATTGAAGGAATACCCGAAGAAGATTATCTTATTATGCCGTAAGTTTGTAAAATTATACACGATGATGATAGTTGCATAAATAAAATTAGTTTACTAAAGTATTCACTAAGAATTCTCCTGCATAATATTATTTTTTATAAGGATAATTTCACAGGGAAATAACACATTCCTCATTGATTAATTATGTTTAAACATTGATTAAATCACCATTAAATCATGTTTGAACATAATTAATCAATGAGGAATGTGTTATTTCCCTGTGAAATTATTCTTATAACAATAAACAAATCTTTGTAAATAAAATCATATACATAATATTTTAGACAAATCCATAACAGAAACACTATTTTATACACCATAAAGGAATATAATCCATTATTAGATTCTAGCAATATGTCTGTAGATGATTGGGTAAGAATTGTCAAAGATATCGAGGTGTGTAAAAAAGTATAACACATTTTTTTCGTAATTAATTCGACCATTATTCTGTAGAGTTTTTATGATTATTATGATGGATTTGTTATATTACATGGTACTGATACTTTAGCTTACACCGCATCAGCTTTATCTTTTATGTTAGAAGATTTACAAAAAGCTGTTATTGTAACTGGATCTCAGGTAGGAATATTTTTATGGCCCACCAAAACGGTGTAATAAATATGAATTTGTAAAAATAATTTCATTTTAGATACCAATTTTTGAAGTAAGAAGCGACGCGAAAGATAACTTCTTGTCTTCATTGATTTTCGCAGGATGTTACAAAATCCCGGAAGTTTGCGTTTGTTTTGCAAATCAGCTTTTACGAGGAAATCGTACGGTTAAATTTAGTTCCTGCAACTTAGAAGCGTTTAATTCACCCAATTACGGTCCTCTTGGTATTGTTGGAATTAATTTTGAAGGTATTTTTTTAATAAAAATGTTAATTTTCTAATATGTACCTACTTTTGTTTGATAACAGTGTATCCTAACAATATTGCGAAAATTAATAATACAAAAACTTTGAAAGTATATACAGAAATGAGTAAAAACGTTGCGATGATTCAATTATTTCCTACAATTTCTGCAGATATGGTAATAAAATTTAAAACATTTTTTTTAATAATAATTAATTTGAAATTGTTAGTTAATAGCTTTTTTGAAACCACCAACTATGGGTGTAATTATTGAAAGTTACGGAATAGGAAACATACCATCGAAAAGGGCCGATTTACTAGACGTATTGGTTCAAGCAATAAAACGTGATGTTATCGTTGTTAATATTACTCAATGCTGCCAAGGAACTGTAGATTCGACGTACGAAACTGGAAAAATTCTGGAACAATTAGGAATTATACCCGGACACGATATGACTGTGGAAGCGGCTTTATCTAAATTATCATACGTTTTAGGTTTATCACTTTCGTTAACTGCGAAAAAACAAGTAAGTCTTTTTTTTACTTTTAATATGTAGTTTATGGAAAATTATTATTTCGCTTATTTTTAGCTTATGAAAACAAATTTACGAGGAGAATTAACACAACATTAAGTAAATAAAATACTGAGTGTTTCAAAACTACTGTGCCAAATAAAACATTTTATTTTCGCTTCTGACATTTTTAACGATTTCAATTTCTATATAAACATATGAGACAACTTAGATAATTTTTGATTTAACTTGTGTTTTTCTAATTTGACTGCTTTTAACACATTCATATTTAGAGATTTAAAGGTCATTAAAAATTATGATTTTAAATGCATGATGCGATTTAATGTTGTAGTTGGTGCAATATTTTGGAAACGTCCGATATAGTAATGATATTCAGTTTTTAGTATTTTAATTTAATATGTTAATCAATATACCTAATGTTGTAAATATGAAATGATAGATAATAATATTAAAAATAACGAGAAATAAAATGAGTATCACTATAAAATAGTTATATTTTTAAATATAAATGCAGATAAATTAATGAACAAACAATTCTTTATAATTGAATAATAGTTGGCCAATTCAATTGAAAAAACAATGTTTCCAGATTTTCTCTAAGAAAATTTAACATGTTCTTTTCAATTCTTATTAATAGTTATTAATACTTCCTTTAATGTAATTTATTACAGATAATAAAGACTCTTTTTACTCATAAAATTGTAAAATTTTTCAATTTTCCGATTTTATATACAAAACGGAATTTCCAATAGGAACATAAAAAATATATGTATAACTTATTGTTAGACTAGATTTAGACGAAGAATGCAACAAGGAAAAAGTAGAGTTGAATTAACAAGAGTGAAACAGTAACATAGTATATTATTGCTAAATTGATCGCTGAGTATAGAAAGAATGATTTTTTCATAGTTATTTTAAGAAATATACATGTCGATAGCGATAATAAATGCTACCTTATTCAGGGAGTTATTATGTTTGTTGCTCTTATTTTCGTTTATTTTTATAAACTTTTCCCTTCTCTTTTCGCATTATACATGTGCAAGGCTGTTTTATTAGAGATTACAGAAAAGTAAGGATTTATTAGATTTTATTTTGGTATGATCATATAATTTGATATATTCAAAAAATACATTAAGTAAAACATATAAAAATAATTTCTCTTAATTGATATGTGTAAAAATTCCAGATTAATTTTTTCCATTTTCAGTAATATATTGCATCATATCAACAGATCTTACAAAACCTTCAACAACGTCTACTCCTTCAACACCTAAAATCACAACAATAATTAAAATAATAAACAAAAATTAGAGCGTCATAAAATTTTACTTTTAACAACAATCACATAAGGTTCAACTTCCAAAATTCTTGACATCATCCCCAATGACGTATCAGGAGAGACCTTAAATACCTTCTTTTCCATAGCTAATTTGACGGGATCGCTTAATTTAATTTTTCCAGCAACGAATGCATTCATAATCGTTGTAATTGTAGCTACACCAACAACTGATTTCTTGTCCATAATAGTTATATGTTCTAATACTTTCTCTTTTAAAGTACTTAAAGTTTTGGCACAACTGGTATCAGCACTGATTGTTAATGGTGTTTTTAAATCTAATTTTGAAAGTTTTTCATTCCACCACCAATGGTTTTGAGTGTTAATTAATGGTTTGAGGTTGCGAACTTCCATCCATTGGTCGGATGCGAATTTTGTCATGTAATTTCTGATTCCATCGGGTAAAAGAACAACGCAACGTTGACCCTCTTTTAAGTTTTTAGCTGCTTTTACTGCTATTGCCATTGCAGCACCACTACTTCCGCCTTAATAAAATAATTGGTTTTTAAACTATATGAGGAAAGGAATAAAAGTAAATAAAAAAATATTTACCACAAAGTAGCCCTTCATCTTTAATTAATCTTCTTGCCATAGGTAAAGCCATAGAATCATTAACTTTCATCCATTTATCAACGATGGATCTATCCAAAACCGTTGGAATGAAATCGTAACCAATTCCTTCAAGTTCGTAGTAAGTGACATCAGATTTATTTAAAGATTCAGGTTGCGCTAAAATAGATCCTTCTGGATCAATAGCAACCAGCTTACAATTCGGCATTAATTCCTTAATTTTTCTTCCCAATCCAGTTACAGTCCCTCCAGTTCCAGCTCCAGCAACGACCATATCAACGTTTCCACCGGTTTGTTCATAAATTTCCATTGCTGTACCATCATAATGAGCTAAAGGATTTCCAGGATTTCTATACTGATCCAAAATGATTGAATTTGGTATTTCCTTCATCAATTTTTGAGCTACGCATATTAAGCCTTCCGGATCATCGAAAGCAGCTGCTGTTGGCGTTCTTACGATTTCAGCGCCCAATGCTCTAAGAGCGCATACTTTTTCATTTGACATTTTTTCTGGCATGACGATAATGCATCTGTAACCTTTAAAAAAATAGTGTTAAGGAGGTTTGACGATAATATGCTAGTATATACCTTTTACTGCAGCAGCCATAGCTAAACCAATTCCGGTATTACCGGAAGTTGGCTCAATTATTGTGCTTCCCGGCTTTAATTTGCCATCTTTTTCAGCGTCAATAACCATCCGATAACCGATTCTGTCTTTTACGGACCCACCAGGATTGAAAAATTCGCATTTTACCACTGTCAAAAGAATTAATTACAATAATAAAAAATACCATTGTCAGAAACATGTTCAAAGCCATTTCGAACGTGTTTCTGGAGAAGGTTGCAACATGACAAAAATAACATCGAGTGTAAAACATTCATGCTCTACTAGATTAAAATGTTAGGTTGCTTTTTGATGGGGAAAGAAATGAATTTTTAAGAAAAACAAAATTCTATTATAAAAACTATTGTAAAAAGAATGTTTTTAGGATCTCAATAATAAAAAAAAATGTTGGCATTCCATTAAAAAAAAAAAGTAGACAGTCGCCATTTTGAAATAATTCGTCCAATTGAAAATATGATATCACCATCGTGTAGAGAATGTCCTAAAACATATTACTGCCAAATATTTTGAAAGTAGTACCCATAGTGTGGCTAAAAAAAAAATAAGGTGCTTACTCTGAATCAGGCTGATATGACGTAAAGTTTACCACAAATGTTTAACATATAATTTAGTTAATAACAGTATGTATAATAAGGTTAATAACAAAATAGGTAATAGTGTATAATTAACATTCTGAGTGAAGTTAAAATTATAACCAGTCCTTCAAAAATTTAAGTGAATTACTACCTTTGTGTTATTTAAATAGAGCTCTTCCTATACTAGTCTTAATATGGTTTAATCTATTTCTCTATTAATATAAATAAAATTACAAAAAGAAATCAATAAAATATCTAACAACGTTTTTGGAAAACTTAAAGATGAAATTTTATATGTATAAAACCGCTAGAGATAAACTTGATAACCTTTTCGATTAAATGAAATACACGAATTGAAAATATGTGTCGACGAAATGTTTTAGTTAATTCCATTTCGTCTGGTTTTTTGATAAAAACGATTTATTCGTATCATCTTATGTTCGGGTCATACGATACGCGTTGTTAAAAAAAATCAAATGTGTGAAGAGCATAAAAAAATTAATCATGAAAAAAATACTAATGATCTTATTAATATTTGCAGTCTTTCAAAATGTAGAAGCAAAGTCCTATTTATTTGTTTGTAGCAGACGAAATGTTTTTACTATTCAATGATAAGGTTCAATTATTACATTTTAATGACTGTATTGATATGACCCCTTGTTAGTTGTTTTTTAATTTTTTATTCCCACTGCGTATTTTATTGTTATAAGAAAATGGTTTCTTTATTTTAATGAAATAATCTTGGTTGTTATTTTATAATTATCCATCCAATTAAAATTTAACTTTTTTTTATATGTACCAATCAAAATGAATTTAATTTCTTTTAGTTTGTGACTTTATTTCATACGATTCGTCATTTTTTTATCTGATGATTGGTAAATTTTCTTAGCTAATGTAGCATGTAGCAAGGTTGTTACTAAATATTCTTAAATTTTTATGATGCAATAATTTCTAATTCTTACAACATTTCTATAAAAATTATGATAACAATGTGTTAACAAAAAACTTTTTTTTGTTTTACTGTTTCAAATCAGGAATATTTAAAATGTCAACTAAATTTAAAAATAAAACTTCAAAATTAACGAACTGACTCAAAAACTGCTGCATATGTGGTAATATTTCAGGGCGACTTAGAAATTAACTTATATGTGTCAAAATTATGAAGATTATTATAAATTTTAAAGAAATTAAATTTTTCTTAGTTTTATAGTAACTTTTATAGAAACTTGACTTACAAACTTCACATTTAAGTCCTTCTTGTTGAGGAATCCTATTTAATCTCACCATGGGAGTATTTCCAACATGATGTAAAATATTAGGAAGAATTTTTTTTGGTGGTTCCCTAAAAATTAAATAAATTTTTTTTATATATAAATATATATTTTATTTCAACTCACAATTTTTCTATTGTATGAGGGGTAGATGTAGGTTCGGCATCTTTACTCCATGTACATTTAGATGGTTTATCCGGTCTGATAAAATCGGCCATCGACCACGTTAAAGAAGTCATATTCAGCTTGGTTTCTTTACTTTTCAAATATTAAAGATATCTAAAACCGCGCTTGAGATGTCGATACACAACTGCCGAAGCGAACTTTCCAGCGGTTCGTTTATGTACAAGTCGAGAACGTGTCCGTATGACGTAGTGGTTCAAGCAATCGATGACGTTGGACGACGTCTTTGCATTACGCTCACTATCGATCTGGTCCACTAGTGACCAGTTTAAATCGGACTAGCGAGTAAAAAAGACTACGAAGACCATTCTAGATTCCCTTTTAAATGGTATATACATATATAATATACCAGAAAGAAATACCACGTGGAGAATTTGATAACATGACATAATTTGATTTTTTTTTGATAATGTTGTTAAATTAATGAAGGATTAAGTTATCAAGGAAATAACACTTTTTTCCCTTATTTTCATACGAAGTTATTAATTATTAATTAATACTCAATAATTATATTCAAACTATCTTTATTAATTACAAAAAAAAATAGCAGAAACTTATTAATAAAATAAAAAAACCTTGTACAAACTCCACTGTAAAATTTCAAAAATTACTTTTTATAAGAAGTGCATAAGGGTCTTCACAGCCATAAAACCAGTGATAAAATAACCGGTAGCCCAAGCTAATGCTCTTGAGGGTTGTGGAACCACAACAACTGCATAAACCAATGTATGGACGAATCTAGCAATGGTAAACACTCTGAAGAGCATCAAAGCGGTTCCAACTGCTGGGTTGGTTAACATGTAACCAAATCCAGCTACGAAGAAGATTGGGATGTTTTCTAAATCATTCAAATGAGCCCTCCTTACTCTTTCTACATTTTCATCTATTTTTGGTTTGAGTTTCCTTGGTTCAGCGTCTTCTGGATTAGCGAAAGCCTAAAAAATCAAAAAAATCAATTATATAAACCCATTTAAATTAGATTTAGAAAGAAAAAAAATGACATCAATATATTTATGTATACCTTACGCTTAAAACGTTGTGTAGCTGTTAACACAGCCATTGCAAGAACTTTTAGTACTAAAAGTGCGGAATAGAAAATGTATCCCTTAAAAATGGGATTGGTTAAATTTAAAATTTCTAAAACCCCTCCTTCATTCATGGTTTATTGTTTTATTTTGTTCGTTTGGATTGCAATGAAACCGGTGACCAACTGACCAAACATAATCGACTCATACTTAAGTGTTTACTTGAGTTTGTATACGCTTGCGCAGTACAGTTATATATCGTGACTCGCTGTTTTGAAAAGTGAAGATAACAGTAAATTATTGATGATCATTGTATTATGCAATAACTAAGGTAAAATAATACGACGATTTTAATCGAAAGAAATTATTCAGGTCAAAGAAATTGATAGTTACAAGGAACATTAAGATTATTTTTGTTTTAGATTATCATGTTTATCACAAAAAATAGTTGAATTTTAATTTCGAAATGAGGCGAGTCAAAACTTATTGATAAGATTAAAAGAAAAATATGTAATCATCGTGAATAAACGATTTTTTCCAATTTTATTTATACATACAGTGCTAGCGTAAAGTAACCCCCCCCCTGTTTAACTTCTGAACAGATTGAGATATCAATATGAACAAAAAGACGTCAGTTTCTATATTTTATCAGCACAAATATTTTCTTATGGAAAATTTTGGTATCACTTTTAGTTTTTCCGGAAAATGGAACAGCTTTGTTTTTTTAAATGGAACACCCAGTATATTATGGTATCTTTCGAAAGAATAAAACAATACGAATTCAACGATACCTCACAATCAAATATCGGTTTATTAGTTTTTTACATAAAAATTAAACAAAATGCGGAATTTCGCCGGAAAAACCAACGTATCTTCGTTGACTACCTGTCGAGATACAATGGGCCAGATAAATGGTGGACGGTCAGTTAAAGGTCGGTCTACGCTCGGATTAAGCAGGGTTAAAATCAGCAATTCTTTTAGAATGTTTTTATGAAACAATCAATACAAGAAAAGGATAAAAAGAAAGTTCTTTTTAAAACTTCTAAGAAAAAATTGTCATAACAACAATTTTAAAGTTTGTAGGTACTTTGAAATTTTGTATTTAAGGCAGCATGCAAATATTTTCCTTCATTTCTATCTTTGAATTCTACCCGACCAAGTATAACCAAAGAAAGGCGAGATCAAAATGGCTAGAAGGAGTTTAGAGCACAATATCGAAGCAATTTTAATATTCGCTCGTGCTGACAGAAATCTACATGAAACAGAGCGACAATTTAAGGAACGATTTCCTGAACATCCAATTAGTCGAAAATATTTAAGAGAACTTGTGAATAAGTCTTTGGAAACTGGAAGCGTCGAAGACCGCAAAAGAACTGGTCGTCAGATATTAACAGAAGTATTTAATGTGCCCATGATGTCGTCTGCTGCTGTCGCATCAACGTGTGATGTGTTAAATATTTCCGCGTCGTTGTTGGACGACGTGGAAATACTAAAAGAAGAATAAATATCATCCATTTTAAATAAAAATGCTTCATGAATTAACAGAAGATGACCCTGATATAGAAGAACAGAATTTTGTGAGCTAATGACAAATATGGTTGAACGAAATCGATTATACTTGAAACATATTTGTTTCAGTGATGAATGTACTTTCTTTTTGGGTGGAAAATTGCATCGGCGTGATGTTAATCCACATGAATATCGTGACGTTATCACTCAATTTCATTAGAAAGTAAATGTTTTTTTTTCAAGACTTTTGCAAATTGTACAACAGAATTCTGACGATTTTGAAATGGAACTAGTGTTTCATCAAGACGGAGGTTCATAATGTGGAGGTGACATTATGCGCCAATGGTACGAAATTATCTTGATAAAAATTTTAATGGACAACAAGATCACCAGATCTGACACCTTTAGATTTCTTTTTATGGGGTTATTTAAAATCCAAGGTATATGAAATTCCGTTGGGTAGTATTGAGGATTTAAAACAAAAAATTATTGACGTCTGCCAAAATATTGATCATCACATGTTAAGCCGTGTGAAAGAGGAAACACTACAAAGATGGTACCACTGCCTAGAAGTTCAAGGTAATCATATCGAACAATTTACTTAATATTTGATTCTTAATAAATAAAAAATTCTTTTATTATTCAATAACAACACTAAGCAAATTTTTCAACCGTTACCTATACTAGCAAAATCTTTAATAAGAAAATTTCATTTCTTATATTGACTTTTTTTCTTTATAAATATTTTTTGATATGAATTGATATGAAATATGATTAATTCATAAATTTAATATACTTCCAAACAACTTTTATTTCATTTCTAAAAAAAATAAGTAATTGAACTTGCAATTTTAAATCCGTCTCATTGTCAGCTCGAGCGTATACCGACCGTTAACCTACCGTCCACCATTTACCTGGCCGATTGCATTTCGACAGGTAGTCGACGAAGATACGTTGGTTTTTCCGGCAAAATTCCGCATTTTGTTTAATTTTTATGCGAAAAACTAATAAACCGATATTTGATTGTGAGGTACCGTTGGATTCGTATTGGTTTCATCTTTCGGAAGATACCATAATATACTGGGTGTTCCATTTAAAAAAACAAGGTTGATCTATTTTCCGGAAAAACTAAAAGTGATGGCAAAATTTTCCATAAGAAAATATTTGTGCTGATAAAATATAGAAACTGACGTTTTTTTGTTCATAGTGATATCTCAATTTGTTCGGAAGTTAAACAGGGGGGGGGTTACTTTACGCTAGCACTGTATACTACCTTATTCCTAAATCTTTGTCGACCAGTAAGAGGTGCCATTATCATAGTTTTAAGAACCAAGACGGATGAATAAAAAACGTAACCTCTAAAAACAGGGCTATCCAAATTTATAATTTCCAAAATTGAATTAACCATTTTTTCGTTTCGTTTTTCCAACACAATCACACTACAATTACAAAAAAAGAATTTATGTCACAAAATATCTTTATTTGTACTACGGCGTTCTTTTAAAACAACCTTATCTTATTTCATAAATACAAATTACAGTATAAAAAAGGGGAATCGTTTACGCCTTTATATAAACACCAATAGAAAATGGCAACGGAATAAAGTCCAAGGTTGTGTTTTTTAATGGATCGTTTACAGAAAGCTTTCTGGGTTGCGCGTGTTTTAACAACGTTGAATTTTTTTTTAATTTTCGTGTAGTCTGTATCTAGATTCAAAGAGTTTCAGTACATCTTAGAAAATACTAAGAAATATGCATAATCCCACAAATTTTTAAAAATATAACTTAAACACTATCAAGCATGGAGAATAATTTTTGAATAAACATAAAAATTTGTTTCATTGGTGTGATAAAGAAAACATATTAGAAATTGGAGGTGGAAATGGTGTTATAACACACACGGTGGTTCATCCTTTCATTGAAAAATATTTAAATCAGTTAATAGGAAGTGATTATTGTCAAGAAGCTGTTGATGTAGCCAAAAAGAATTATAATAAAATAAATTGATCGTTTGTTCAAATGGATGTTACTGATCCTGAGGTTGGGATAGAATATTTTGTAAAGTTTTAACACATTTTTGCATTTTATTGCTAACAATTAGCTAAACCGACGGAAGGGTAAGTTTATTTGAACATTAGAACGTTGGAGAGAAATGTAGGTTATAGAGATAAATTTTGTTATTAAAATTTTCAAATTTGATATCTTTTGAAGTGTTATGTAATCATAATTGCTGTACATTTCCATACCGCTCAATATGTTGAATATTCGTTAAAGTTTACGAATATAATTATATAGAGTAGGTAGTAATTCTTATTAAAATTATTATCCTGGAGTTTCAAGAGTTCAAAATATACCTACAAAATATTTTAAAGTTAAATATTATAATTAACGAATTCTCTAAAGAAATATTTAGTTTCGCGTTTACCATTAACAAGTAAGTGTTATTAAACAATAAAAAACATATTTTTTAATTCACCATTCCATTCATTGCTACTTAAACATTGTATAACTTTAGAATATTTTTTAGTTGGGCTAAAAATGTGTATAATATACTAACACACAATGGTGATGTATTTGCCACGTTAAATATAATTCCAAATTGTTTCACAAAAGCAATAGACGATCAAAAAATGGAAAAATCAACACCTTGGAAAAAGTATATCGAAAATTGTCCGGATTTATTCGTTGATTACGGTCCTAATCATGTTGAAAGTATTACTAAAATATTAGAAAACGCCGGTTTTACAATCAAAATGATTGAAATCGATACGGTTGATGTTATCTTTACAGATGATGAAATTATTCTAGGTGAATCACTTTTATGATTAAAACGTTTTGTGTGCTAATAATTTTTAGTGACAGGTATGTTGTACGCCCGCATGGCGCTCACCATTCGGTATTACGGCAAACACGTTACGCCGAGCGCAACATTTCTTGCAGAAACATCAAGATTCATTTAAATGGAACGAAAACAAAAATGTTCTCGAAATTGCATGTGATAATGGATTTATTACAACTCAAGTTTTTTTTTGAGGAGAAAGTGGCAGAAAAGTTCGAGGGTTTGGTTGGGTTGGGTTGCGGTAGGGTTGGGTTGCGGTAGGGTTGGGTTGCGGTAGGGTTGGGTTGCGGTAGGGTTGGGTTGCGGTAGGGTTGGGTTGCGGTAGGGTTGGGTTGCGGTAGGGTTGGGTTGCGGTAGGGTTGGGTTGCGGTAGGGTTGGGTTGCGGTAGGGTTGGGTTGCGGTAGGGTTGGGTTGCGGTAGGGTTGGGTTGCGGTAGGGTTGGGTTGCGGTAGGGTTGGGTTGCGGTAGGGTTGGGTTGCGGTAGGGTTGGGTTGCGGTAGGGTTGGGTTGCGGTAGGGTTGGGTTGCGGTAGGGTTGGGTTGCGGTAGGGTTGGGTTGCGGTAGGGTTGGGTTGCGGTAGGGTTGGGTTGCGGTAGGGTTGGGTTGCGGTAGGGTTGGGTTGCGGTAGGGTTGGGTTGCGGTAGGGTTGGGTTGCGGTAGGGTTGGGTTGCGGTAGGGTTGGGTTGCGGTAGGGTTGGGTTGCGGTAGGGTTGGGTTGCGGTAGGGTTGGGTTGCGGTAGGGTTGGGTTGCGGTAGGGTTGGGTTGCGGTAGGGTTGGGTTGCGGTAGGGTTGGGTTGCGGTAGGGTTGGGTTGCGGTAGGGTTGGGTTGCGGTAGGGTTGGGTTGCGGTAGGGTTGGGTTGCGGTAGGGTTGGGTTGCGGTAGGGTTGGGTTGCGGTAGGGTTGGGTTGCGGTAGGGTTGGGTTGCGGTAGGGTTGGGTTGCGGTAGGGTTGGGTTGCGGTAGGGTTGGGTTGCGGTAGGGTTGGGTTGCGGTAGGGTTGGGTTGCGGTAGGGTTGGGTTGCGGTAGGGTTGGGTTGCGGTAGGGTTGGGTTGCGGTAGGGTTGGGTTGCGGTAGGGTTGGGTTGCGGTAGGGTTGGGTTGCGGTAGGGTTGGGTTGCGGTAGGGTTGGGTTGCGGTAGGGTTGGGTTGCGGTAGGGTTGGGTTGCGGTAGGGTTGGGTTGCGGTAGGGTTGGGTTGCGGTAGGGTTGGGTTGCGGTAGGGTTGGGTTGCGGTAGGGTTGGGTTGCGGTAGGGTTGGGTTGCGGTAGGGTTGGGTTGCGGTAGGGTTGGGTTGCGGTAGGGTTGGGTTGCGGTAGGGT